>NC_141689.1:860111594-864986594 GCF_964263255.1 Lissotriton vulgaris
CAGATTGAGTTGGTTTGGTCCTGAAGAGAATCCTACACAATTATATAGGATTCGAAACGCGTCGACCTATGACCTATGAATTATTGAGGTGGTAGTTGTATGGTGGCGCCACTGTAGTGGCTGTTTTGTGAGAATTAAGGCCAATTGTAGGCGCTAAATGATCTGATCTCTCTTCTAGCTTCATTTCAATATGTCTCATTTCATTGAGTGATAAGAAAAGATCTAATGTTCTTCATTCATTTAGAATCCTTGAAACAACTCACACTTAGGAGTATTAAACACAGTTGTTTTGTTGTATATAGCTGTAAATAACGCTAGCAATCTCTACCAACCCAATTCTTATGTACTATTCATGGTTTTTGTTGTCTAGTGTCCAATTGTACGTCTAGTGTCTAAATGTTGTCCAAAATGTGTTATTAAACCCCCCCCCCCCCCCCCCCCCTGGCCCATTCACTTGTTTCTCCTCCCAAACTGATGGTATATTGTTGTATATATTGTATGATCCTTTGAAAAATATATTTGAAAAAAACAAAAAACAAAAATCAAAGTCTGAAAAAATTTGAAAGTTTAACTTAATAAATAACCATCTTGAAAGTTCTTGTGGCTCTGATTTGCAGTGACTGAAAAAGTGGTCAGCTTGAGAGAGCGATTGAGAGCTCTCCAAATGTAATTTGTATTATTCGTTTCACAGTACTGGCAAATTGTTTTGTTAATTGCTTGATAGGCGCAGCCTTACTGTGTTGTACGCCAGACCCTATTTGTTTCTTAGCTGTGTCATGTGATGTCTCTCCCTATTCTATTTAGTTCATGAAGACCCTGATTTTATCATTCCGTGAAGGGTGGGGAGTATTTAATGGCCGGGGAGCTCGGGAGACTTAGTGTTTGGCCCTCCTCGAGTATTTAATGAAAACTTTTCTTTTCTTTTCCTCCTTTTCTTGGTCTATATTTCGGGTTCTTTATTGGGCGACAGACACACTGCCGGGGGGGGGGGGGGTAGGCCGTAGCCTCTGCATGAGTGTAGGGTGGGGGGGAGATTTACTTTCCTACATTTAGTTTCTATGGGCCTTATTTTTCTCTACTTTTCTGCGCTTTTCTTAACTTGTTTCTGTTCTGGGTCCGCGATAGGGTTAGCAGGGAGTGGGCGGCGCTGTACGTGGTGCGTAAATGTTTGCTGATGATCCTGTTGTTTACTTGGTACCGCCATACTGCCTGGGGTGTTCGCTTTCATGATTGGTTTCGTGCTATGATGCCGCCTGCCCATGTTGTGAAGCTACTGTACGGACTCAGTTCTCCTCAGTTACTATTCTTCACTGATTTATATTTAGATCGAAAAAACTTAAAAAATTAACCTTAAATGCTCCTTCTCCTCGGCGACATGATTCTACTCAGTGTAACGCTAATTGATTGCTGCTATGTCACCTGATGCCGCTGGGGAACTGTATTGCTTGCACTTGTGCTCCAAAAGTATTGTGGCCGGCCTGATGGTTGTGGGCCCGTATTTGTTCCGTTTTTATGCACAATAAAGGTTTACAAAAAATTTAAAAAAAAAAAAAAAAAAGTGAAATTGTATGTTTAAGGACTATACTAATCCTAGGAGATACTGGCTTAAACCTCTTTTTAGATGCTTGGGAACACGCAGGCATTTGGCTGCATTACGTATTTTATTGACTGATACCTCCCCTCCAATTGTTTGCAGTGTTTCCAAATTTTTTAAATGCTCATGGTTGATACGCTGCAAGAGATAGTCAATTTCAATTTAATTCACCTTTTAGCTAATTTATCTAGGGTTACATCCTATTTTATTGTCTTAGTACCCCAATGTTGACATTCTACTTACTGTTTTGTAATGCTGTTTCATATGTATGTATGCTTTCAAGATATCTTGCATATCGAATAAAAGCCTTCAACCAAAAAAAAAAGAACTATTCAAGGTCACCAGGGCAAGACTCTCTACAGCACCGAGCTGGCTCTATCAGCCACCCCCTGAAAAGTTAGAGCCCAGGACCAGAGCCCACTTTGCCCATGCCTTAAAACGACTCTGCTTACTACAGCATCATTTGCGTGTCCTCTGTCCAGCCAGCACATCAGCGCTGTTGCATGAATCAGAACTGGCACATTGCCCCTTTTGCTTGGATCAGAACCAGTGCATCGCTCCTGTTGTGTGGCTCGACACAAACTCATCATTCCTATTGTGTGATCGAAACCGGCGCATCATCTTCAGAACTACCACTGCATAAAATCACTGCATCTCTGTCAACGGCCTCTTCGACGACAACAATGAATTTCCATGTTACAGCTCTTCACTCATTGGAGTTGGTGGATCATTGCTGCTGCACAGATCAGGACTGGCACATTGCCCTCACTGTGTGGATCGACACCGACGCATCACTTCGGCCTGCATCTTCAGCATTGACACAAACAGGATTAAGGGACTTTTGCTTCATTGGTCCCTGTATTCGGCCTGTGCTCATTTGCTTTGGACCTGAGTATTTGACTTTGTCCTTGTCTAGCACGACCAGATTTCCTAAATAAATGTGTATAGCTTCTAAGCACCATTTTACAGATTATTCTTTAAAAATTCATATCTCAAGTTTTGCTTATTTTGTTTTTGTTGTTTTGGCATTGTTTTACTCATTAAAATAAGTTCTATTTTTATAACCTGTTGTTTAATCTTTTTGTTTTGTGTTTTTTACTGTTTTACTGTTTGAAGTGTTGCACAAATACTTTACACGGTACCTCTAAGTTAAGCCTGACTGCTCTGTTCCAAGTTACCAGTGGGTGAGCACAGGTTACTTTAGGATTTGCCTGCTTCTTACCCTGACTAGGATCGTGGTTGCTGCTTGACTTGGGCTCAGACCCCATTCAGCCTACACCCCAATTTCTAACAAGAGTATTGGTATTCAGTTTGTGGTCCATGGTCATAGTTGGAGCTCACTAACACATGACTACCTTGGCACACTGGGAACAAAATCTCCCAGTCGCTTGCCTCATATGCTAACCAAGCCAAGCTATGCACCTGGCCACATTATTGGTTATATGATTCGCCCGTAAGATAACCCACCATGTTGGCATATTTGTTATGCAAATAAACCTGCAGAAATATTCTCCACTAACAAGGTGTCTTGTGGTTTATTTGTGTGTGTCGCTGTATGAAAACGGAGGAGTGTTGCCGATATTGGCACAATGCCACAGTGGCAGTTGTATGGATTGATGGCGCTATGTCAATCACGCCCTAAAAAGTACAAGCCGCCACTAGCCCAATGTCTTACAAGGTCTACTACACCATGAAAGATAGTTTGTGTTTCATTGTAACTCTGCTGCTCCTGCATTACAAGAATTTCGTGCCATCTTTCTCCCGTACAAATCTTAGATTCTTGCAGTGTTAATTGGAGAGGTGCAATAGAGTGATGTGCATCGAGAGGACTCATTTAGACTCTAATCCCCACCCCCATTACTGCACAGGAAAAGGAGTATGGGTATAACTCAAATCCTTCCCACCACCCACTAAGGCTCCCTAATGTAACTTTGTATTTTAGTGCACAGCAGACTCTCCAGCTATTAGAAATCAGGGGCACTGGGCAGCCTTTGTGAGAAGTACTGCCTCTTAAATCCTGGAACCACAGGAGCCAGGCATTACTCGGATTACTGTGAATTCAATTAGTTGCCTAGTACCTCACGTTTGGCCTTTGACTCTCTCATTGAGTTGTAGGCTCAACATTGAAGGCTTCCTGTCGAAAAGTGACTTTGGGGTGGAAGCTCAGATAAGGTGAACCCTTCAGTAGGATCTTCCATTCTATCCTAGTCCTTTCCTAAAACATGTACAGCTTTTACCCTCGTATGTTCAATAGATTCAAAGGCACCCGATGTTTTAGAAGTGAATGGAACATAACTCTAGATAGCTGGCTTTCTTTGACAAATAGCACCTTTGTTACGCCCTATTCAGGAGGGCTGATGTGGGGAGCTTACTTAAGGTTGAGTCCATTGATGTGTGGCCTAGGTGCTGCATGTATGGTTGGCTGATTAGAAAGGTTACTGTTCTGCAAGCAGTTTGTGTATGATCAAATGTCCTTAGGGGTGACTGACTATCCCTGTTTGTAGGGACAAGACTTGGCAGTCATGACTGGGTCTCTGGAATGCTCCTTTTTCTTAAGATAAAGAAATGTTTGTTTGATTGCACTACTGTACTGGAAAAGTTACTTTACAATAAATGTAGAGCAATAGCGTTGGATAGGGAGAAGATAAAGCATAACTTAACATAAACAGTGAGCGTTAGACATAGTCCAGATGCACCTGGATAGAACGAGGTTATGCTCTCCCACGTGCATCAGGTACTGTTGATTGAAGTAATAAAATACGTGATTTTGCAGAAAGCTTCAATTCACATAACGAGGGTGCTACACACCCAAGTAACCAACAAATCATTTCAAAGTACTCGTTTCAGTTCTAGAGTAATGTCCTTCTTTTCCATAGTAGTCACCTTTGTGGACTCGGTTTTGTGTTTCTTTAAACAGTGATCAATGTGCTAAATAGAAAATTGTTTGATAATCCCCCTTTCGTCATCATTATAATGTCCCTTTCGTTCAGCAACGAGACACCTAAATACCCCTCCACTTTTTATTGTGCTTTCTTTTAAGCATTTTGTATTCCCCCCATATCTTGAGCTAGGAGATACTTTATTGGAAGCTTTTGAGTTCTTGCCACGTCTCCATTATTTGATGCCAACATATCAGTGGCCGTTGGTCTTGTGGATTTGTTTCATCCATGCATTTCTTTACAGCCTTCTCTTTCGAGACTGCCATTTTTGACAATGTATCTGTTTGAAATGAGGATCGAGAACAGCGGAACAGATGTAGAGCCCAGAGGACTGTTTTCAGCCTGTGATTTGTTTCTAAATGTAGGCATAAACTGGCAACGCATTCAGAAACTTCATAATCTGTATTATCTGAAGACGTGTGATCCATCTTTTGCAGTGGTGACTGGTGAAATGTGAAAGTGGTGGGGCGTAAACTCTTGTCTGGAATTGCAAGTAGCAGCCACCTAACGGGACGCTAGCTACAAGGAAAATGCCTTGATCACTCCAGTTTCCTGCATTTCAAGTCTGTGAATGCTTTCTTTACCATACGTAACAGTACACATTGTCTACAAACCCTCCAGCTATTCTACTCTTTGGGCTATCTTTGCCATTATATAATGCTACATATTCAGCCAGTAATGAAAAGGTATAAAAAAAATCAAACGCCTATATTGTTTTTTAGTTAATCTCAATTACAATGCAACAATATGAACATGCATAACCTATGAAGAGGTGCTTTTTATTGGCCAAGGCCACAGCTCTCCTTCACAGAGCTTGAGACTGGTACATTCCAGCAGCTGATAAAATATAGTATCTTTAAATACAAGCCTTTTAAAGCTAGTGAGTTGTACACTTGCTAGAATGTGCCTGTTATGAGCTCTGTGAAGAAAAGCTGAGGCGGGTCTCAGAAAGTTTCCAAGAACGCCAGAGCCTTCACAAGAGTAATTTGAAAATGTACTCACCTAAAAGTAATACTATGACCTAGTGCACGTGTGGTCTTCTCTGACTGACAAGATGCTGCTGCACAGAGCAAGATGGTGAACATTTTTAACATTTTCACACATTGTAAGTCTGAAGAGTGTCAAGGCGAAAGGACGTGCTTGAGACTTCTTCAGGGCAGGCAGCTAGTTCCTGGAAATCAACATGCTGAAACGCACTTACTGTGATGAAGTAGCAAAACTAACTGGAACCGGCTCTCTCCTGAAGCTCCCCTCTTTCCCATCTAGTCACAGGGACAAGTGGGATCAGCGAGTCTTGCTGATCCCACCCTCCCCTGTGACAAGATAGGAATGGGGGTGTGCATCCAGGAGCGGCTCCTCCATTAGGGCGGAGGAACGTCGCTCCACTCATTAAGACGCTCTAGAGATGGAAAATAAAATGGCAATTAAGTTAATTTATTAACGTTTTATTTTTCACTAACCCGAGTCCCGAACTGGGTGTCGGGATGGGGCATGGCCACTGCTGAGTGGCAGCAGAAGGGAGGAGTGGTGGTCTGGGAACTTAAGCTTAAAGTGCTCATGTCTCTTTCAACCGTTTCCTTGCGACCACCTGTCAAAAGGGCGGGACTGGGACTGGGAACCACAACCGGCCCGGGCAAATGGCTCGGCCGGGCCCCCCTTCCCACTCGGGGGGAGTTGGAGGTGCCGCCCAGCTCTTTGCCGGGGCCGGTTTTCGGCCGATTTTGGTACAGGGCCGATTTTGCAGCTATGCTGCAAAAATGGCCCTGTACCAAGTGTCCAGAACCAGCCCCCACCCATGCGCCGCACCGGGGGATTGCCCGGTGCCCGCTATGGCCAGTCAAGGCCTGCCTGCCAAACATGCATATTTTAAACCTCTCAAGCCAGCTGTCCTAGACAGCTGAGTTGACAGCAAGCACAGGCCTCCAGTGCCCTCGGGGGCGCTGATAGAGCCTGCTCCATCCAATCCTGTGCTTCTCTCATACTGGTTAACTGCATGATTGCTGCACCAGAATTGGTTAGATAAGTTGGCTGGGGCATGCGCTGGTGGAGAGAAGAACACTGGGACCGGAGTGAGGACGTGCAGAATGGTAAGTAACTATTTTATTTCCTTTCTTTAATATATTTTATATCTGTGTTAATGTGCACTAAATCACCAACATGCATTACATTACTGTTTTAAAGGTTAACATTTTAACTTTAAAAAAATAATGTAATGCATGTCGGCAACTTAGTTAATGTAATTTAGCTCATGCGTGCACCCACCACCCATTCACCCGCGAACCACTCTCCGTAGTTAGCAGCCGCCACTGTGTGCATCCTCGCCTATTTACTCCCAGCCTTTGAAAGCACCGGTCTGATGCCTAAGGAGCCCGGCCTGTTTTCAATCAGCGAGACTGCATTAATTTACAGGGGGTGTGGTCCTAAAGACTTGCAGACCACTGAGGGCCAAGGCCGATGAAAGGTAAACATAGCAAATAATGCGACAGCAGGCACATGCGCACTAGTGCATGTGTCTGCAGAAAAGTGCCTGACTGCCTCTTTGGAGGAATATGATGAATTGGACTAAAACATGCCAAGAAATAAGGAAGGTGGAGCCTGTAGCCCATTGCAAGGAACTGCCGCTGATCTTAAGGGCCATTATCAATAGTTGAAGGCGGGTGTGAGAAGCAATGGGACACCCATTGATCCAGGGGACTCCTCTGCTGTTCTGAGGCGTTTCGTGTGGGAATTAGTTGTTGCATAGCCAAAATGAAGGAAGGAGGACAAAATTCCTTGGAGCACTTGAGGACAGGCCTTTGAGGAGTGGGCCCATCCAAAGATGTGTCAGAGCCGAGGATACAGAGCGGTGAGCTTTGAATAGTGGACATGAGAGACAAACCATAGGGAGGCGTGGCTAATTGATCAGGCTCTAATATGCCTGAATATCACCAGTGTTTTGTGACATTGAAAAAATGAGAGGAGAGGTGTAGGTTGAGGGCACTCAATGCATGGTAAGTGATGGCTGATTGAGTCATTGCCTAAATTATATTTTCTCCGCACTGGGCACAGTATGGTGAGGTTTTCCTACCCAGAGATGGCACTGCTGCATACATATAGATGGTCCACAAGAAGGAAAGTAGGGAGACAGGAAATGGAGAAGCAGTAGATTTTTCATTCTCTGATTGTAGCCCCAACCAGAGACAAATGACAGATATGTAGGTTCGAAAGTTAGGGAAGAGGATACATGTGGTTCCGACAACAAGTCCTTCCTTTCAGTGACAATTTGTGACCTACCAAGTGCAACTACAAAGATAGAATGGACGATAACATTGTTGGACGTGGCAGCAGTGACAATGGAAAAGAGATTGGCAGAGACTGAAGGATAGTTACAAGGGGTGATCACACAGTGTGGTGCTACTGCATACATAAAAATGTTCTACAAAGAGGATAGGGCAACCAAAAAAAGAAGAGGGATAAGAAATATTTTTTTGCACCCAGACTTCAACCCCAACTGGAGACAGATAACAGATGTAGAGGTGCAAACGTTAGAGAAGAGGATACCTCAGGTCCAGAGAAGAAACCCCTTCTTTTGGAGGTATTTCATGACCTATCGAGTGTAACCACGAAGAAAGATGTGGCAGCAATGTCAAAGGAAAGGATATTGACAAAGACACGTCGCTCATGAGAATTCTTCAGTTTGTGAACTGGTGTGAGTGAAAGAAGACCAAAGTGGCTTCAAGAATTGTGTACAAATCCATATGGAGGCCCAGAAGAAATATTTAGAGACCAGATGAGAGCTGAAGATGTTCAACTGCTGGGAGTGCCTGGTAGTTTTGAGTCAGAGGGGTACCTTTTAGCTTCAATCCAGTGATTTCTTAAGAGAGCAATTGTAATAAATAAACCCTTTCCATGTGTGATGGTCCTAGAAGCCTATTAGCTCCCCACCAGAGTCTCCAAAGGGAACCCAAAGATTAAGAAAGCCATGATCACTGAACTTGACAACCTGCTAGAGTGAGCGGTGGTCCTGTGAGAAGCCAGTAGGAGGACTGAAGCCCCATCCGTAGACAGGATTCTGATCTTCTCTGACTACATTTGGGCTGCATAGGGTTGATGGAGTCAGCTACAGTCTATAAAGAAGTTGAAAATCAAAGCATGAAGTGAAATCGAAAACCTGCTGTAATGTCACCCACCGTCTGTACAAATGGGTTGAGGTGACTGAAGTCTTCCTAGATGTGAGGAGACACGATATGCCTTGAATCCACTAAACTGCATTGCCTGGTGTTAGAAATGGTATTTCTGGTTGGCTAGGGCATGCACCTAAGCCAGGCAGAAACCACCTCTCTAGTCAGTAGGGAGTTACATGCTGAAGATAACCCTTGCTCACCCCCTTGGTAACTTGGCACGAGCAGTCAGGCTTATCCCAGAGGCAATGTATAAAGCGTTTGTGCAACACACTCACACAGCAGCGACACACTAGGCACACCACAAAAGAAACTCCACACAAGGTAATATATAAAAAAATATTGCCCTTGTATTACTCTTCAAACACATTAGAACGTAATCACATATATACACTGTGCCACCTAGCACTAGATATGACTTTACAGGGATTATATACACTGCAGGGCCAATCGGGCCACTGTGATCAAGATCATAATTCACAGTTAGTGAAAACAACCAGTAACTACAGGGAAGGGTACACCTAGCACATTAATATGCAAAACATACTAGGCAAAAGTATCAGCAACAGGGCACCACAGTAAACACCTTTGGTACAAATATCAAGAGCACTTCCTAGGCATAGAACTCACAATGTCCCTTAAGACAGCATATTCTGCTAAGCATATTAATCATATGAGACTCACCTTAGGCCTAGACCTCATCAATAGGGCACAGTAATCACTGCTAAGGTGCACACATCACCTAAGGGCCTTACGCCCACCCAAACCATAGAGATGAACATCAGGCCACATGGCCTTATCCTCGGGGGCCCGTCCGGGGAGTACCTGCAATGCCCTTGTCCAAAGTGAGGGCTCTCCTCACTTTGTGTCCCTGCATGTAGCTTCCAATAGCCCCCTGACTGCAGTTGCAGCAAGAACAATGCCGCCAACAGGCCCGTAACACAATGGGGGGCAAGGGTGCAACTCACCCTGGCGTCTCCTTGGAAAAATGTCCCCAACGTTGCAGCTGCCCGCAATCTGGCGGCGCAGCTGTAACAGTAGTTAGGCACAAACAGTGTGCCTCGCTAGTCCTACTCACCAGGGCCTCTACAGTCTCCTTGGGCCACTCGCAGAACACTGGACACTGCAGAAGGAAGGCGAAAAGTGGCAGAAGGGAGCCCGCGAGTCTCCGGTTCTTCCTCTGGTTGTCCTATGGGCCCAAAAGGCTCCGTCTCACCCCGCCACGAGCCCCGTCCACAGAAGGCTCAGAAGACATGCTAGACTTTCCTCAATACCATGGGAGCCTCACCCACAAACAGGCGTCCATCGCCTGGCTCCCTGCTCCGGCTCTGTTTCCTTGGGCAGGCCCGCCCACGGTCGGGCTCTACTTGCCTGACTTATGGTTCGCTTTCGAGCGGTCGCGTTACCTTTACAGAGATCTGGAGGGGGGGGGGAGGGGGGGGGGGCAGACTTCTCTCCCAAGATGAGCACTCCTATGGTGGTTTCCAGAGGCGTGATGCCCAAAGGATTGGGTAAACAGAGATAGAATGTCCCCAAAAGAAAGGTGAGGTACCTCCTAATGAATCCAGCGCTCTTTTAGCGCTAAGCCTGCTAAGTACCGCAGGCCAAGTTCCCCAAAGCCTTGAGGGGGATGGGTCACAGGGCCCTCTAGCAGAGGGGAGTCCTTTCTGACGGTTCCTCCTGGTGCCCAGCAGTCCTTCAGCTCCAAGTAACCACAAAGTTCCACCTTTTCATGGGGTCACAGCCCCAATACTTATATCAGTCAGTGTCTTTGTTCTTCCCCCTGGCACAGGCCTAATCCCAGTCCAAACCAGTTCTGGGGGCCCTTAATAACATCTTTACAGTGCACAACAACCTCCTTTGTCAGTGTAGGCTCTGGCCCCAGACACACCACAGGGGAGAGAAGCCAGCATTGTGTTAGGCAGGCACAGTCCTATTCAGGGTCAGGTTCTACTCCTCCCACTACTCCAAATGCGGTTCGGCCTATTCAACCTAGCGCTTACTCACCCGGCACCTCTGGAGCCACTGCACCTCCCCAGCCCCTGTCATCCAGAGCCAGACATGCAATACACAACACGCAGGCACAAAGACAAATAACACACAGAAATGACCACTTCGAAAAGTAGCATTTCTAAAATAGTGATAATAAATCTGAGAACACAATTACGCAGCATTTATTACTACTATTCCAAACATACCAAACTTGATCACTACGCCCCTCTCATATCAGGAATTACCAATGAAACACATATCAGGGAATCCCCAATGCATTCCTAAGAGAGGGCAGCCTCACAGTAGTGAGAAACCAAATAGGCTGTTTGTCATTACCAGGACATGCCAAACAGTTAAGGCACATGTCCTATCTTTTAACTACATTGCACCCTGCCCATAGGGCTATCTAGGGCGTACATTAGGGGTGGCAGATATGTAATAAAAGGGGAGTCACAGACATGGCAACCACTATATGTGCCACATCACAGCGGCAGTAAACTGCGCGTGCAGGCTCTGCCATGGCAGAGGCCTGAGACAGGTTTGAAAGGCTACTTTGATGGGTGGCGCAAGCAGTGCTGCAAGCCCAACAGTAGCATTTAATTTAATGGCCCTGAGTATCTGAGATACCACTTTACAAGGGACTGATAGGTAAATTAAATACACCAAACAGGTGTAGACCAACCTTACCATGTTTAGTATAGAGAGCACATGCACTTTAACATTGAACCGCAGTGATAAAGTGCCCAGAGTCCTAGACCCACCAACACCAGTGTAATATCCTTAATTGGTTTTACATATGCTTTATTATTATTGCTTAAGGCAGCTTCCTCATCATCTGTTCTAGTACCTGATTACTTGCTCTTAATACATTTTGTCACTGCCATCACAATTCTTTAATTCAAATGATCCTCAGTTGTGTTTGCCTTTTCAACATACATTGTTAACCTGTTATTACAGTAAAATGCAGAACGTCACCTCAGCTCCATTTTTTTTGTCCAACCTTGGAGATCCTCCTATCCGTTGGTCTAAATGGAAAAAGGTTTTCCTTAATTATGGGAGAGTCTGTGGCGTCTCCTTGAGTGCAGAAAGGAAATCTGCTCTTCTCATGCATTGCTTGGGATCTGAGGGCCAAGACGTTTTTGAACATCTACCCGAACTTGATGATGAAGAATCTAACGGCTTAAATGAATTTGAGATTTGTCTTAAAAAGTTAGATAAACATTATCTTCCAAAAATAAGCACAGTCTTGGAAAGATACCATTTTGGAAGGAGGATGCAACTCCCACAAGAGTCTGCTGAAGTATATATTACTCACTTACAAAAATTGGCAGCTACCTGCAAATTCAACAGCACTCTTGAAGAATGCATCCGCGATCAATTTATGTTGGAATGCAACATAGATAAGATAAAAGATGAGTTGTGGAAGAAAGATGATCCTAAATTACATGAGATCGTCTCAATTGCCAAATGTCTTGAACACTCTCTTGCATGCGTGGAAGTGATAAAAAAAGAGTCAAATGCTTGTGCTAGTAGTACTAAAAAAAATCAAAGTGTGCCAAAAGCTAGTGTTTCAAACTTTAAAGATTCAAACAATGTACAAACTAGATTCAAAGATTCTGCCATGGTAGATTCAAAAAAGGGTTCTTATATAAAAATGTTTTCGTTGTGACACTGTTGGCCATCTGGTGAATGATAAATCTTGTCCTGCCTTTTCTGCTCAATGTAAAATGTGTGGGGAAACAGGTCACTTTACAAAGGTGTGTAGGACAAAAAATTATAAGAAAAAGAATTGTGTGCAAGAAGTGTTCGTCTCGAATGCTTCTGACTCTGAATCAGATGAACTTCACTGTGGTGAAGTTTTGGTTCAATCTGTTGATTGTACCAACAAAGCATCAAAAAATCAGATTGATGGGGTACAAGTTAATGGTTGTACGGTTAATATGCTTTTTGACTCTGGTGCCAAAATTACTTTAATCCCCAAGGCGTTTTACGATTCTAACTTAAGTCACAAGGTTAAAGTTTTCAAACCTGACATTAAACCTTTAACATATGGGGGACAGCCGATAAAACTATTTGGCTATTTCACAGGTGAAATTGAGTATAATGGAAGAATTACTGCCAGAAAGATTTACATATCCTGCAGGGGAGACTGTATCATCAGTTGGTTCCATCAAGCTGATCTAGGTGTAATGTTGGTCCCTGGTGCTGATCCTTGAATAGTTCTGAGAAATCCTGTTATCATTTCTACCAATCAAGTTATGGGCAAGGTTGCATACAAAGATGGTCATTCTAAGAGTCTAGTCGAAATTGCTCAATCTCACGATTTAAAGTCAGAATTAGATGAGGTTTTCAGTGAAACGTTAGGGTGTCTCTATGATTATACTCATAAGATTATACTCAAATCTGACTCTGTTCCAGTCTCTTGCAAAGAAAGAAATGTACCCGTGGCACTGAGAGAGCCTATGCGTATTTAATTAGAAAAACTAAAGAGTGAAGGTATCATAGTAGAAACAGAGGCAAGTGATTGGTTGGCTCCCGTTGCTTTGGCTCGCAAGGCTTCTGGCGAGATTAGGTTATGTGTTGACCTTCGCAAACTCAATCGTGCTGTTGTTCCTGACAAGTACCCACTTCCCAACATCTCTGAGATGTTGACTCAACTTGAGGGTGCTGGAGTTTTCGCTACGTAGCCATGCGCTATACCAAGTGTGTAATTCATTCATTCATTCATATGTTAAATCTGAGGGCCGCATATCATCAGATCAAGATAGATAAGGATTCCATGGATTTAACAACTTTTATTACAACCTTTGGGACATATAAATTTACACGCCTTCCTTTCGGTCTTAACTCGGCTGCATCAGTGTTCCAAAGAGCTATGGAAATGTTTTGCAGGGTGTGCCAGGTGTTAAGGTATATCAAGACGATGTTTTGGTATATGGTTCGTCACAGAAGGAGCATGATGAAAGGCTTAGGGAGGTTTTGTCAAGGTTCAAGTCTCGTGGTTTGACACTTAGAGAGAACAAATGCAAATTCAATTTGAGTGAATTGGATTATTTGGGACATACATTAACCAAAGGAGGTGTTAGGCCTAGAGATCATTTAGTTGGAACTATTGCCAGCCTTTCTGAACTTCAAAATAGAGATGAATTAGTTAGTTTTCTGGGGATGCCAGAATACTATATTAAATTTGTTCCCCAGTTTGCATCAAGAACATTTACCTTAAGAGCGCTTTTAAAAAAATGGACAACATTTGTGTGGTCTAGCAAATGTAAGGAAGAATTTGATGATGTCAAAAATGCCCTGAGAAGTGCCCCTTCTCTTCACAGTTTTGACACCTCTGCAAAGTCAATCTTGATTACGGATGCTAGCTCTAAAGGGCTAGGTGCCGTTCTTCAACAAGTAAAAGATGGGAAGGAAGAGACCATCATGTTTCTTTCAAGAGCTCCTCTTGTGGGGCCAGAAAATGTGTATTCTGTTACAGAAAAAGAAACCTTGTGCATTTCTTGGACCATCAGAAAATTAAAAAAGTTTCTATGGGGAAACTCTTTCTTGGTTCGTTCAGATCACAAGCCCTTAAAAGATCTAAAACTTAGACGCAGTCGCTTCGCAGATGTGTCATTTCCCTCCAAGACTACAATTTTGTTCTGAGTTACATACCTCGCATTATAAACAAAGTATCTGATTGTCTCTCCCGTCTCATTCAGACAAATTCGAATTTAGACTCCGAGAACATAGGTGATCTGTGGGATAATGACGAATACAAGGTGTGTGAAATCATGCTGGGAGGAAATTGCTCTCGATTTGCTGGGACCCATTTCTAGTTCTTCTGGCCAGTATTTTGTGTTGGTTCTAATAGACATGTTCTCCAGATGGCCGGAGATTAAAGTTGTAACGAGTTCAGAGACAAAAGATGTTGGTAGCTTTCTTGAAGACATCTTTGCTAGGGAAGGTCTTCCCGATTATCTGCTGACCGACAATGGGGTCCAGTTGGTCTCAAAAGAAATGGAGGAGTATTTAACTAAAAATGGAATTAAACATAAACAGTGTTCTCTTTATCATTCCGAAACCAACAGGTTGGTAGATAGATTTAATCGAGTCCTCAAGGAGTCTGTACAGATAGCTATAGCTCAGGAAAAAGACTGGAAATTAGAAATTGCTGAACGTGTGAGAATCTATTGTCTCACACCTCATTCCACCACTAACAAAGTACTGATTGAGCTGTATAGGGGACGAAGTCCTAATACTCATCTGTTTCAACCATGGATGAGAAACAAATGTCATGATTTTGATTCTAAAACTACTTCGGGTGTGTTTTTTCTGATAGTCATAATGACTCTCAGAAATTAAAGGTTTTAAAAAGGAACAATTATTTTGATCGTAGGAATGCTGTTTTACACACTCGTGTACAGGTGGGTGACAGGGTGAAAGTTCGCTCACCCAAAAGAGTTAGTGGTTCATCAAAATATTCTCCTTTTCTTGTCAAAAAATGTTTTGAAAATGCTGTCAAGTTAAGTGATGGCTGCATCTGGAATTTAAGTAGAATTTCTCCTTTGCACAAAAATGTCATTATTACACCAAATGTTCGCAATGAAACAAACATTGGGAAAACTGTGTTACGTAGAAGTAGTTGTGAGAAAAAAATTCCACTGGTTCTTCATGACTATGTTTTGAAATAATGATGCAAAGGGGAGAGATGTGTAATATCCTTAATTGGTTTTACATATGCTTTATCATTATTGCTTAAGGCAGCTTCCTCACCATCTGTTCTTGAATGTTGTTAATGAAAGCCTTCATGTGATTCCTAGAGTTAGTTATTTCCTTTATGCTGTGTGGATAGGACGTCTTATACTTGCCTGATTACTTGAAGAATAAATCTGCTTTGTTTCATCTTCTACTGGCGTTATTGTACTTCATTACAACCCGGTCATAAAAAATACCAGGAGGAAGGCAAAAAGTTCAGGAATGACCCTGAAAAAAGGGCCTAGTCCAACACCTAGTGAGTGTTCTTGTGTAGTGTTAGACTTACTCCAAAGCTGGGATAGAGTACATTTACTATGTTTTGTCACCTGTTAGGTAGTAGTAACATTTAGGAGGGTAGTTTATAAATAGCATTGGTCTTATTCTTCTGGGTGGGTGTTTGTATTAGTAAGCCCCTACCTAAACTCATACTTTTCCCTCCCTTAACCCCTCCTTATCTTTCCCTAAATTCCTCCTATTTAGAGTAGATATTTACAATTTTGCTAACACTTCTCAAGTCCTTCTCACATTTTTTAAGTAGTAAACTTATTTGTGCAGAGATCTCCGTTAGATAAAATAGGAGAGGTGGAAGTGAAGATTTCTACACAATGGTTTGTGAATTGCATTTTGTAGTAACACTTCTGTGCAACTACCTTCTGTACTACAAAAGACAGTGGGTAAATTTCACTTTGCACAAAATACTTTGCATTGTTTGTGTTTGTAAACAGTAGACAGACAACACACTCAAGAGGTGCACAACACATGCCCGAGATCTTTCCAGACGACAACAAAGCAATATTGAGCATTTAAATGCTAAAATACCGTAACCTCCAGAAATAAAAAGATGCATCTGTTTTGTAACCAGTTGTTAATACTTGTGGACATAAGAGGTGATGGTTGATGATGATCTTCTTCAACTCACCATCATCTTACCAACGAAGCAGAGTGTAGGTTGATAGATGTTGCAGAATAGTGAAGAAATAGGGACCCCCTCTAGGAGTTACATTCAGGTCAGGGAGTAGAGGGGAAAGGAAATAACAAGACAACTGGAAAATGCTCCCTCTTGACCTATAAGTACTTTTATCGTAGGAATAGTCTCTCAAACACAGGGCATACACTAACAATATCTACACAAATTGTAAATTTGTTCTCATTTTATTTTATTTTACAATAGAAAGATTCTTTTTTGCTTTTTTTATCATCATTTTACAATTATAGCATTTATAAAAATATATACTTTCCACATAAAAGCTTCGGAGGAATATTATTCCATCACAATGAAACGATACAAATATATCTTTGGTTGATCAAATTCATATGAACACTAAATCAATGAATATTGCACAAAACAGGTAAAGAGCCGCACACACACACCACATACATTCTTCCTAAACATCCATTCCATTACAAAGACACAAAATGTATCCTATAGCATTGGGTCTGATGTCCAATTAATGACCAGAGTCATTAGATTTGAAAGAGGGGAGATGGTCGATGCGTTTCGGTGGAAAGAACAGGAGTACGAGCCACCTTCTTCAGGACCAGTCAGATACAGTGTGATATAGGAACTCTAAACCTGGAGTGCAGATCTGCAACAATGTATACAAAAATGATGATTTACAATTGTGCCCTGTAAAACTTAGTACAATCTTATTTACATTTGAAACAACAGTGTGGACCTGCACACACATACTCAAGATTCTCACAACTTCACACCACCAAGTGAGCCTTATAACCCATAAAGATGAAATATGATCCTACATTTTAGAACAGGATGGGAAGAGTCTTTTCTATGCCAAAAACGATCTTAAGGTCAAATGGCAAAAGCACAGACCTACATAGATAAATACCTTTCTGAGAGACAAAATGTGGATATAACGGCACTTCTCAAAATTGTAAAGACCTGTCACGCGATCTAATATAAAGAGGACATGAATATTAAACATCCTAGCAATATGAAAACAGGGCAAAACTACTTATTAGTAATAGGCATGAATATTCACCAACAATTACCTGGTATATTGTCAGAGGAGAAGGAACCCGATTTCTATTACTTTATTGATAGAGTGATATGGACAGCTGTTTGCTGGAAAGTATAACAAAAAAAAAAAAAAGGGGTTTTGCTGTTAGGCCCTAAACGAATTGAATTGCATTAAGCAAATGATTAGTCTCCAACGGGCTCTTTACCTGTAACATGTATAAGTAGTCACTATCAGGCCCGAGGCGGTTGACTGCAATCTCTAAATTCGACTTTTCTTTACTAAAGATGTGGAAAGTATAACAACAAAAGAAGGGATTTTGCCGTTAGGCCCTGAACGAATTGAATTGCATTGAGAAATAATTAGTCTCCAACGGACTCTTTACCTGTAAGATGTATAAGAAGTCACTATCAGGCGGGAGGCGGCAGACTGCAATCTCTAAATTCAACTTGTCTTAAGCTAAAGATGTGGAGGGGACGCCACCTCTGAGGGGAAACAATTGAAAATATGTAACATAGGCATCCCTTCAAGATTGGAAGTGCAATCCATTATTTTAAACCACACCCAGGTCTACTTACTTTCAAATGTTTATCCGTAGCTATGCAGATGTCACAACCGTCTAAAAATACGATGTATTTTTAAAAAATTGCCCACACCTGGAAGAAGAGCATTCATATATTAGAAAGCGGCAAACTGTCTCACAACCGATGTCAATAAGATGGTGATTGGCCGCGACTCAGGTACAATTCTACCCTAATATATGCTGCCTTCATATTACAGAATACAGTAGGGCCTGCCAAAGCATTCTAAAGTGTGTTGTTGCTTACACGAGCACTTGGGCTCCCCTGTCACAGATCAGCAGCATAAAAAAGTTTTTGGGCATGCTGAAAGAATTTCACCTTTGTGAAGAGGCATAGCTAATACTAAAACTTTTTAGCTCTGCCAAACGAGGAGACGGTCAACCTTCTTTCCAATTTAAATTGACCCCTCCACTACCAGGGGAAGCACCACGACTGACTATAACTAGAATGCGGCACTTTTCCAGACAGTTATACACCCTATTATCAGTGTTACACAACAATTCAATTACACCCTCATTTCTAAAATTACATCCCCTCCCCTTGCCGCAGGACAGCCTTTCTAACCTTGGGCCCCAGGGCGTCAGTCTAAACAGAGATCACTCCTACATACACTTACGTCTTGAAAACTCGAGATTTCTAATCCCCTTCGCCGGCCGCCACCGCCATCGTCCTCGGGTTATTAGATACTGCGAAGTGCACGGCGTGCTTCCAACTTAAATAGCCCGCAAGCGGATAGGTGGAACGCTGTAATAGCTATCAGCTGTAATAGTTTCTTCACATTCATGCCACGTCATAGGCGGCTGCCCAAAGCTAAACATAGACAGCGGACTCACTTTATGTCGCCATCTTAGAGTAGTATCGACGCGATATCAAGTACCGGCATATAATATATACCTAAAAATAAAGTCGAAGTCTCCTGTAATCATTTCTTCAAATTCATGCCACGTCGCAAGCGACTGCCCTACGCTAAACTTAGACAAAGGACTACCCTGATGTCGACACGATGTCAATTGCCGGCATGTAATATTCAGCTGTAAGTAAAGTCGAAGTCTCCGAACATTTATTAACTATTGGATCAAATGGCCAGACCCCTGCATACTGATAGTTTAACAATCGGAAACGTGCTCAACCGATAACGGACCCCCCCAAAGAAAAGGAGGGGGGAATTTTTTATATATACACTCTCGACATACAGAGTTACCTTAAAAGCACTTGTGAAAGGCAATAGTTGTTAGGGGTTCCTGAAAATCGAATTCTCGACTAGCAGTGATGGATCAAGACACTTACCTTTCACTTTTGGCAGAAAAATTATGATCTGCATATAAGACCATGTTAATGTTTAGCATACACCTGGCCATTCCTGCATATACCCATGAAGGCCCTCTTCAAGCCTAAAGACAATAGATAAGCACACCTCTGGGTTGTCACTAGTATAGAGAAAAGCTTCGTAAAACCTCACAGTAACCAATTTATTAACCCAGGTATAACTTTAAAGCTGAAAACAACCAGTGTGTATTAGTAATTACCAGGGTTTGGTAATAATCCACTGAATTTCTTCATTCAGTCCTTGTTTTACAGAATCAAAAAAGAAAATCCAAAAACACTCACGTCGTTTACGTGAGATGTCCATAGGTGTACTAGTATTTGCCTTTACTTTTTCCGGAATACACCACTGAACATCGTTTTCAGAATGATTTTTTTCGAGGAAGTGTCTCACAAGAGGTGCTTCCATACGCTGGTTCCGAATTGAGGATTTGTGTTCGCTAAGGCAAACACGAAGTTCACGTCCTGTTTCCCCAATATAAACCATGGGACAGGGACAAGAAATGCAGTAAATAATATTCTTACTGCGACAATTTGTAAAATCCTTGAGTTTGATCTTTTTATCTTTATACTCAAAGCAGTCTGTTACAATCGCTGTGTCACATGCGTGGCAGCCGCCACACCTGTGATTTCCCATAACAGGTGGTAATCCTGTGATGGTACTTTGCCTTACTTTATTAGTACTTTCCACTCTAGTATGGACCAACATTTCACGTAAATTGCAGTTCCTGCGGAATGCTACCAGAGGTACTTCTAATGTCGACTCCTCATCACCTACGTTCAGTATTCTCCAATTACGTTGGATGATGTTCTTTAGTTTGAAATTGAACGGAGAATGGTTCACCACACAGACCACTTGGTCTTTCTTCGCACGTTGATTACCTTCCAAAAGAGCGTCTCTGTTATAGTATTTGGCCCTCTTGTAGGCATGGCGAACTAGGCGATTTGGATAACCCCTAGTTAACAGCCTCAATTTGAGAGCATCTCCATGCTTGTGAAATTCGGACATGGTGCTGCAATTTCTTCGAATACGAAGAAATTCTCCAAACGGAATTGAATCTTTTTGCATAAAGGGATGGTAGCTTTGGTATTGGAGAAGGGTATTTTTGGCTGTAGGTTTGCGAAACAAACTTACCTCCAAAACCGTGTTAGTTCCTAATATGCGGATGTCTAAAAATTCCACACTTTGCGTGCTGTAGTTCGCCGTAAAGGTTAGGTTACAGTCACTAGCATTAAGCCATAACAGATATTCTTTCAAGGAATCTTCATTGCCTCTCCAGATCAGAAAAATATCGTCAATGAAGCGTCTCCACGTAACAACATTGTCGAAAAATGGAGCCACCTCATTGAAGACATTCTTCCTCTCCCACTCCCCCATGTAGATGTTTGCTACACTCGGGGCACAGGAAGCGCCAATACTGGTGCCCTTTATTTGTTGGAATAGTACCCCATTGAACTCAAAAAAGTTGTTAAAAAGAACAACTTCCAGGCATTCAAGTATAAATCCATCAGGTCTATCGCCCGGAGTCCTGGACAGAAGGTCCGCCACTGACTGTAACGCCCGACATTGAGGAATATTGGTGTATAACGCCTCAATGTCGAGCGTCACCAGTATCTCCATTTGGGGATTAAATGCCATACCTTCCAATTTTGAGATGATATCGCCAGTGTCACGAATAAAGGAGGTATAGGTACGAGTTAGTGGGCATAGGAAAGAATCCACAAATTTTGAAAGTGGCTCGGTGCTGGAGCCAATGGTGGAGATAATTGGCCACATCGGAGGGTCAGTCACACATTTGTGAGTTTTAGGGAGTCCATAAAGAGCTGGTGTGACAGGGCAAGATTTGTTAAGAAAGTTAAACTCCTCTTTCCATAGCTCTACCAGTAATGTCATCACTGGTTTGTTTGAGTTTCGTGAGGTCCCTTGGATGTGCCCTTCTATAATGATGGGTCACTGATAACATGTTGTTAATCTTTGTATCATAATCCACTCTATCAAGAACGGCAATCCCTCCCCCTTTGTCGCATGGTTTTACAATCACCTTTCTATTCGATTTTAGACTTTGAAGAGCAGTATTCTCTGCTGTTGTGAGGTTCTTGCGAATTACTTGTTAGCCTCCCAACTTCTTTTAAAACAGTTTGCTCAAAGACATGAACCTCTGGGCCAACCATTTCTAAGGTTGGGGTAAATTGTGAGCGGGGTTTACAGTTTGAGCGGTTGGTTTCACTCATAGCTGCAGGGCGTTCTTGAAAATATTTTTTTAAACGCACCTTCCTGAAAAAGGAAAACAAGTCTTGAAATAGTTTGAAGATGTTGGGATGGGTGCTCGGGACAAAAGAGAGACCTCTACTCAAAGCAGACCGTTCCTCATTATTTAGCTGTATGGATGACAAATTGAAGATTGGCAAGTCGTCATTATTATCTAATGAGGTCATATCCCCAGTGTTCAACGCCAGTATTGGTTGTGTCTGGTTTTGACATATGGCTGTTGATGTAGAGGGGCTCCCTCCTGTGGTTCTCTCCTGTCCGGTTCCCAGCGTTTGTTCCTCCCACGAAACTGACCTCTCCCTAAAAAAGGAGATGACTGCCCTCGGTATGCCTGAAGCCCCATTGGTCTACCCCGCGATGGTCGTCCGTCATGATGATGTTCTTCGTTGTCATAGCCTGTCTCATTGTCAGAGTCAGTGGAGAAGGTATCCGAAAAGTTAAAACCTCTCCTCCGGTATCTATTGGGGTTGCCTGCTTGTCCTTGATTGTAATTGGATTCTTGGTAGAAAGTGGCCTGTAAGTAAGGGTATGCCTTCTCCTGGGTGTACCATCTGATGTCTTTTTTTAAT
This sequence comes from Lissotriton vulgaris, assembly GCF_964263255.1. Lineage (NCBI taxonomy): Eukaryota > Metazoa > Chordata > Amphibia > Caudata > Salamandridae > Lissotriton > Lissotriton vulgaris. Next base: position 860,133,738 of record NC_141689.1, read on the forward strand.
TTGTCAGTTTTTTTGTTTGTAAGGTATATTTCAAAGTCCTTCATATCGGTGTTGATCCTTTCCAGCCTAGCCTTCGCCTCTTCAAGTGCTGTGGAGGAATTCAATTTTTCCTCCAGAGATATAATTTCCTTTTTTAAGGCCTCCATCATGTCTCTGGCCATCTCGATGATAAGCATCATCCAGTCCCTGGAGCAGCGGTTGGCAATGAGCGACCACCGCTCCAGGAACTTTCTGACTTCTATAAACAAGGCCGGTACATTCCTGACCCGTAGGCCTGACGGTATAACTCCAAATCTTAAATATTGGAGCATGTAGTGTGCATGGGACTCCATGCGCTTCAGTCTCTTCCTCATATTGAGAAGGTTAGTCCATTCCACATTCTCACTCTGTTGTACTGGGATCACATCACTGGTAAGGGCTCTACCCAACAGTGCTGTAAAATCTTCATCAGAAAACCCGAAGGTTTTAATTCCTTCCATCATAAATTGCTAATACCTAGGAAAAGTATCACTGTGAATTCCAAAGGTGGCGTAGGAGCACTTGATTTAAGAAAATAGAGACCACCACCAACATATATATCACTCTATAATTCTCTCACACAACACCAATGTCTCACCAAGGTCCAACATGTTGTATCAAATGCACATGCCAATGCTAACACATTAAATCCCACAGTTAAAAAAACGCGATACTAAATAGTGAAGAAATAGGGACCCCCTCTAGGAGTTACATTCAGGTCAGGGAGTAGAGGGGAAAGGAAATAACAAGACAACTGGAAAATGCTCCCTCTTGACCTATAAGTACTTTTATCGTAGGAATAGTCTCTCAAACACAGGGCATACACTAACAATATCTATACAAATTGTAAATTTGTTCCCATTTTATTTTATTTTACAATAGAAAGATTCTTTTTTGCTTTTTTTATCATCATTTTACACTTATAGCATTTATAAAAATATATACTTTCCACATAAAAGCTTCGGAGGAATATTATTCCATCACAATGAAACGATACAAATATATCTTTGGTTGATCAAATTCATATGAACACTAAATCAATTAATATTGCACAAAACAGGTAAAGAGCCGCACACACACACCACATACATTCTTCCTAAACATCCATTCCATTACAAAAACACAAAATGTATCCTATAGCATTGGGTCTGATGTCCAATTAATGACCAGAGTCATTAGATTTGAAAGAGGGGAGATGGTATACACGTTTCGGTGGAAAGAACAGGAGTACGAACCACCTTCTTCAGGACCAGTCAGATACAGTGCGATATAGGAAATCTAAACCTGGAGTGCAGATCTGCAACAATATATACAAAAATGATGATTTACAATTGTGCCCTGTAAAACTTAGTACAATCTTATTTACATTTGAAACAACAGTGTGGACCTGCACACACATACTCAAGATTCTCACAACTTCACACCACCAAGTGAGCCTTATAACCCATAAAGATGAAATGTGATCCTAAATTGTAGAACAGGATGGGAAGAGTCTTTTCTATGCCAAAAACGATCTTAAGGTCAAATGGCAAAAGCACAGACCTACATAGATAAATACCTTTCTGAGAGACCAAAACGTGGATATAACGGCACTTCTCAAAATTGTAAAGACCTGTCAGGCGATCTAATATAAAGATGACGTGAATATTAAACATCCTAGCAATATGAAAACAGGGCAAGACTACTTATTAGTAATAGGCATGAATATTTAACAACAATTACCTGGTATATTGTCAGAGGAGAAGGAACCCGATTTCTATTACTTTATTGATAGAGTGATATGGACAGCTGTTTGCTGGAAAGTATAACAACAACAAACAAGTATTGGAAATGCAATAGGTCTCGCATTAGGAAAGTTTGAGCAATTGGTATTGTAAATGACACTTTTTTTATTTATGTGTTGGTTTTGAAACTAGCAAAAGTAATAGCTTTGTCAGTTACAATGTCAATAGTTTTAACTTTCGCAAATGTGACACCTATAGCATTTGTAATGCAATGTGTGTTGTCTTTACGTGACTTAGATGTATTGATATTGCAAATAACAATGGCTTTTAATTTTGTAAATAATTAATACTTAAATAAAATTTATTGTAATTTATAAATGGCAATAGCTTAAACGTTTGTAATTTAATTTTGTGAAGATTATGTTCAGTGTATTTTATTGTGACGAAAATCCAAGAACATTGCATTTGCACCTGGTGGTGGATGTGGTGGTGGTGGTGGATGTGGTGGTGGTGGATGCGGTGGAAGTGGTGGTGGATGTGGTGGTGGTGGTGGATGTGGTGGTGGTGGTCGATGTGGTGGTGGTGGTGGATGTGGTGGTGGATGTGGTGGTGGTGGTGGTGGATGTGGCGGTGGTGGATGTGGTGGTGGTGGATGTGGTGGTGGATTTCATGGTGGATGTGGAGGTGATGGTGGATGTGGTGGTGGATGTGGTGGTGGATGTGATGGTGGATGTGATGGTGGATGTGGTGGTGATGGTGGATGTGGTGGTGGATGTGGTGGTGGATGCGGTGGTGGATGCGGTGGTGGATGCGGTGGTGGATGCGGTGGATGGGGTGGTGGTTGTAGTGGATGTGGTGGTGGATGAAGTGGTGGTGGGTGTGGTGGTGGTGGTGCATGCGGTGGTGGTGGATGCGGTGGTGGATTTCATGGTGGATGTGGTGGTGGTGGATGTGGCGGTGGATGTCATGGTGGATGTGGAGGTGGATGTCGTGGTGGATGTGGAGGTGATGGTGGAGATGATGATGGATGTGGTGGACAGTGCACACAGTCAGAGCAGCGTGCACCAAAATCAAACACAGCCCATACAAAACCGAAACAGCATGTATCAAATGCAGAGACGGTTCACACAGAACATGAGCACCGTGCACCTAAAGAACACACAGCCTATGCACAACTGAAGCAGCATGAGAGGAGAGGGCATTGGAAGTCGTGGGAGTGGGACATCTGTACGCATATGCCCTCTGCACAGCAACCCCACACAGGACAACGAGACAGTAAAACCGAGGGACTCTGCAGTGGCACCTACGCCTCTTAATCACGTCACGAGTGCTTACCTGAAACTGATTTGGAGGCAGGTTTGGGAGTTTGTTCAACCGCTGTGTAAGAGATGGGTCTGCACTGTAAGAATGTCAGCTGTATCTGACCGTATACGTAATTACACTAATGATTTGGAAAGTAACTTACCAATTTATTTTTGTATTTATTTAATAGCGCAGCGCTAGTACTAGTCCCACTGGAGTGTGTTGGAGCGGCAGCGCTATGCATCAAACACACAGACATAGAGAATGAATCATGCAACCAAACGTGGTTGCCGTGATAAAAAATAAAGCGCCGTCCATTTTTTAAATATGAATGCGTGCGGCAATATCAACCCTCTGAAGCATATGGCAGGCTGGAAGTGCTTGGCAGCCTATAATAATGAGCATGACTGGAAAAGAAGAAAGTTTACCGACTAGAATGCTCTGAATTTCCAGCGGCTCACAAAGGCAGGTGATTGTCATCACAGCACGGTCCTGCAAAGCTGGCAACCGATCCCTTGTTGTACTAGTCCCACTGGAGTCGTTGGAGCGGCAGCGCTATGCATCAAACACACAGACATAGAGAATGAATCATGCAACCAAACGTGGTTGCCGTGATAAAAAATAAAGCGCCGTCCGTTTTTTAAATATGAATGCGTGCGGCAATATCAACCCTCTGAAGCATATGGCAGGCTGGAAGTGCTTGGCAGCCTATAATAATGAGCATGACTGGAAAAGAAGAAAGTTTACCGACTAGAATGCTCTGAATTTCCAGCGGCTCACAAAGGCAGGTGATTGTCATCACAGCACGGTCCTGCAAAACTGGCAACTGATCCCTGGTTGTCTTCTGCGGAAAATACGGGCAAGCCTTTTTAAGGTGTGCATGCATGCAATGGCAGGGTGTAATGGAAATAAGCGGCGCCATGCTCAAATACAGCACGGACCCCGTGTTTAACAAGTATGAAAACAAGAATATTGAGAAAAGGAGAGGGGAGGATGGAGAGATGGGAAAAGAACGGAGAGAGAGGGATAGAGAGGAGGCGGCGAGGTAGCGAGACTTGGAAGTGTAGTTAGGACACTAATGGGGGTGGGGCAGTGGGGAGATTAAGTGACAGCAGCCTGGCGGCAGTGAAAGAAGTGTAATTAGGGGGAGGAGAAGTGAGGCCGGGTGTGCTGGAGAAGCAAGACGGAGGGAAGAGAGAGAAGGGGAGGGGGGAGGAGAAATGCGACACGGCGGGCAGGGGAGGGGGCGGAGCGGGGAGAGGGAACAGACGGAGGGAAGGCAGATAAGGGGAGGGGGGAGGAGAAATGCGACACGGCGGGCAGGGGAGGGGGCGGAGCGGGGAGAGGGTGTGAAAGCAGCAGGGGCCTGGAGTGCGGCTGAGGGAACTGATGTGCACGCGCTTTTAAGCTCAATGCGCATGCGCATTGAGCTTAAAAGTCACGGGCACTGCAAGGAATCGCCACGATTCCTTGCAAGTTAGTTAAAGAGTGGTTAAGCCCCCATAGTCTCGCAAGCTCGATGCGCATGCGCATCGACAGGCGAGACCTAAAAAACCGAAGCAGTGTGTAGGTTGATAGATGTTGCAGATCACATAGGCAGTGACAATGAAGTCATCTGCACAGCTGTTGGTGCTCTCTCTATCCACATTTAAGGTGTGTGCAATTGCACACTTGGGGACTGCAACAGACGTGGGTGCTCTAATACAGTATGATGTGACTGTCTGAAGCCAAACTCAGCACTTCCACAAGTACGAATATCTTTTCTACCATTTTGCAAATGTTGGCACACTCGATATGGAATGCTGTTATTGTGTTTGTCACAACATAGATGTTGTGCCTAAATATTATTTGTGTTTTTTTCTCATGCCAAAGCACATTAATACATATATTGCAAGCTGTGTTTTCTGGCAATTGATTTTCCATGTCTGCACAATGGAACTACACATAGGAGTTGTTTAAGCCTTTTCTTCCAACTTGGACAGTGACAACAACAGCTGGCACATGCCTTGGTCCTATCTTCGGAGCCACAGTAGCATTGGATCCAATATTCTTGCCGCTTTCATTTACAGCAGATTCTTGCCCCATGAGCGCTGTCATTTTGAAAGGCACATCTGGAATCTAATACATTGCCTTTGCAGTGTTGATGATCCCCAAAATTCAATTATTAAATAGAAATTACTGCTATAAACACAGATTCGGATCTTCTCTAAAAAAAACTAGCATTTTCTTAAACTCCTTCGCTGCTGATGACGAGCTCAGCTCGTCATCAGCTACGGCGCTCGTATGCTGATGACGAGCTGAGCTCGTCTTGTAACGCAGTATTTGGAAAATAGCCGCACACAGAGGGAAAAGACGCTGCAGCGATTCGGTTAAGGAGCAACGCTTTAAAATCTGTCCCCATGGAAATTCTTTATTTCACCCTTTTCTAAGGCTCTCATTCTCTCTTGGACTGTCAAATGATTTAAAAGTAGATGAGACATTGTTTTTGTATATTTATTTTTACCTAGGAGTCCAATATCTGTGAACATCAATGTGATGTTCAGGAACAATGGTCACATAAAAAAAAAATTGTAACTTACATGTTTTAATAAAGATGTAAATGAAAGGATAGCTCTTAGAGTACCGTTTCGGGTTTGGGGACAGATGTAAGTAGAGGTTACTAACTAGCATATCTGAAAGCACTTTGCAAATGTTGCAAAAATACATTACCAGCAATATCTGTAAGGCAGACACCATTTCTGTAAAACTGTTCTAAGTTGTAATGTCTTATACTACCAAGGAGGAAAACACAGCTAAAATAAAAAAAATCCAAATGTGAATTCTCGACACGATTGCATTGCAACGGGCAAACTCCATCTTTTAGTTATGTCTGTTCTTGTGTCCTTCACAATTTGCTTCCTCTTGCTACTGCATACAACATGGACCAGCCTACTTCAGCCACTGGCTAACTTCAATTTGAGTGACTGCATTTAGCCTTTCACAAAGATCACCTTCTCACACAAGGTAGTTCCCTTCAGTGTCAGTTTTTTTGTTTTTACTTTACTATTTTAGTGTTGCCATTGTTTGTAGAACCTGATGTGATAGCAGGAAGGTTTCTACCAGATGAGAGTGCAGGGCACATTCCAGCTATATCAGTTTCTGTCCCCTGCCAATGCTTTTATAAATTACTTTTTAAATGGCCTTTGTTTATCTGACTACTGCTTTTTCACACCAGAACTGCAGCTCCCATGAACTCTGAATAAACCCACCTTTAACTTCTCATCCAGATTAAAGCAAAATCTGTCATGCCAAAAGCAGATGCAGGCATTCATCGTCATGCTGCTTGGATCCACCAGTCAGAAGGGCTCCTGCCCTGACGCTATGGGCAAAAGGGTTAAGCTCTTCCCATCTATAGAGGTCCAAATATTTAATGCCATTACCATTCTGGTGCATTATAATCAGGAGTTACTGCATGTTTTTCACCTTCCTGGACAAACTACAGGTGCATTGCAAAAACAGGCTAAAATCTTCTTTGAAAAAAGTAATCTGTTCCTTCTGCTTTGATAGACACTTCTCTAGATAGCTTAAACATTGATTTCCAGCAGACGGTGATAGTGTAGTGTTACAGCAGTGCAGATGATAGAGGAGCAACTCCCATCAAGACACTCAATTGAAAGTACTAGACATTCTTTGTGATGACCAGCAATGTTTTAGAAAGCTTTTAGATAAAGCATTGCAGAAATTTAAAGCAGTTGCAGACACAGTCAACCAATGTGGCTTCTTTCAGCGTAAACAGAGCTTCCAATAAGAATGCAGTTATATGGCCATTGTGTGTATTCATCCTCTGGAACTTTCCTATCTTAACGCCACCCACCCATGACCTCTTATCATTATGGCTCTACATGGCAATCACTTAGAAATGTTGAATGAAGAGTTAAAGTTTCTTCATTTGGCAAATTAAAAAAATTAAAGGACCATGAATAACAAGCCTGATTATTTGGGCTGTCCGCCCCTCTGACATCCAAAAGGCGGGAGGAAACATGTTGATTATTTTCCAGCCTGCTTTTTTATAACATCAGACCACTGAGTACTGTTTATTACTTGCATAACCACTCCAAAGAATTTTTTTCTACCTCCAAATGCAAATTCAAAATCACCAATAACACCAACAAAAAAACGAGTGCCCCCTACATTTAGAAGGCTTGCATGTGAAATAACAAAACTTCTATAGCAAATGGTGATATGCTGATGCCCGCATCCCAGTGAATCAAGCATAACGTGAACAGAGACAAGGAGACTCAATAAGTAATTTTAGAAGTGTGCTCGAGGCATCATATAATTAAAGTAAACAATATATACAGTTGTAGCAGAAACTTCTATTGTCAACCCGGTCCTGAAGATGATCCTGACTAAAGAGGATCGAAACGTTGTCGACCGTTCAGCGCAATTGAAGGCGCAATCCATAATGTGGCTCTGCTAAATCCCTCTGGCAAATCCTTGAAGAACCACATTACAAACTATTGTTCTGAGCGACATTGTTTATTTAATACACTGTAAATATACAAACACCTTGTCACTTTGCGCCGTCCTTGCTGATCACAATAGTCACTTGCGTCGCCACTTCTTGTGTCACTTACATCACTAGAGCACCAAGTCCAATTCAGGTTATTTTATAATAGGTTACATACAGTGCTGCTACAACTGTATATAATGTTTACATTAATGATATGATGCCTCCAGCACACTTCTAAAACTATTTATTGAGTCTCCTTGTCTCTGTTCATGTAATGCTTGATGCATACATGTTCAATTGGCTTTCGGAATAATACCAGTTGAGATATTGTTTGTTGATTCTCATTTACCTACCCTAATCTCAACGTGGTTTAAGAGGTTATACTCCATCAAAGGCATGATGGCCATAGCTGCACTTTTTACTTATGTGTAGACTGTTGATCTTCGTAAAACAGCAACTTCATCTTCAGCACACTACTAGGTCAAATAGTGTTGTGACGCCTTATTAACTTAGATAAGCTCTGTTACCTCTGCTTTATCATGTGTCTTGTACAGTTACTGCTATGATAATTCTTATTCAAATATATGAATATATGGAAGATCCATTGATAGATAAGAAATTGTTTCTTACCTGTAACTACAGTTCTCCAACTTTGGGGTCTTCCGTATATTCACCTGACCTGCCCACCTCCCCAAGACAGAATGGATTAAATAGTATTGAACAAGTTGTGACTGTGCATTGACTAGCTTTGACAATCTGCAATTTTCAGCCTCTGTGGACAGTTGAAGCTCAAAGTCCCTTCAACTCATTTGCCAGAGTTTAGGTCACTCAATGAGATGAATTGGCTGCATTTAGTCTGGCTGTTTCAATAGTTTTTTTGAGTGAGTACATATACTGTTGTATAAATAATATTGACTACGGATGATTTCCAGCATGATGACAAAGAATATTGAAGTATTTGGATCTATGATACTTATCAATGTTGGAGAGCTGTCGTTACTAGTAAAAACCTGTTTGTTACTAAGCATGAAAAGGCAAAGTATGCTGATTCTTATACAATTCATCTCAAAATATGAAAAATATTCAGTGACTTTATAGTCTCACCTTATTGAGATTTTAGTGCAAAAGGGTTTCCAGTGCTATTAAAATGCCCTGGATTCTTACAAATAAACACTTTTCACATTCAGCAGAAACTATTCATAATGCTCAATAATCTTTTTTTTTAATGAAGCACAGTAAAGTAATTTTAGTAATGCTGTCATTTATACCTTCTAGAATAAAATTAATTGTGTAAAGAAATCTATCTGAGCGGAAACGTCCAAACTTGTCGTAACAAGATATGCTACACTGTTTGGCGCATCCCAGTTATTTCCTAATAGCTGTCTCAGTTTAAGATTTACCATAAATCCACTCTGTCAAGCTTCTGGAAACCCTGCAAAACAGATAGTACATTTCTTATTTATACTGTACGTCTCTCAATAAGAAGTGCTCTAGGCTTCAGTGATTGTACCTTATAACAAGCAGCCTAAAATGTTGATTCTTTTAAAGTGTGAAGACCCTCCTGGAATAGTTGCTCTTTGTGAACAGTGCTTGTGATGTCGAAATCAGTTTGTGTGAAAAGTGAAAACATGTTCATGAAAATTAAGAACTCATTCTTCCCACGCTGTTTAAATTGCATTAATGTGTTTAAGGTCTCACAGTTAATCAGTTGTGAATGTTTTGCACAAACTCTGCATTACAGTAATCAAGAGCTGAAAGGTGCCCAGTGAACTTAATAAAACATTCGGTGTGGTGTTTCATCGCTAGGGCAATGACTTTAATTACTCTGTTAAACAATGTTTTGCAACTTTTTGTTTTAGGATCTATTGTTTAGACAGCAGATGTATTATTTGGTAGGAGCAACAAACTCATATTTTCACTGAAAACAAGACTGAGGTCTACATTTGCAGCCAGGTTTTTTAGGCTTGGGCAGAGTTTGTGGAGTTCTGCTCTGGGAAGTGGTAAGGTGCGCTTTTAAGTGGTGGGACTGGAGTACTGTAAAATCACCCCAAACTGCACTACGTGTCGTACCCGACGATGCTGGCTCTTTCTGACCCTCTAGTAGGTATTCTAGGAGCAGCATCCTCAACGCTGGCGGCAGATTTCTCTAAGCGAGTGGCCGCGACCTACCGCGACAGCCTGTGTTGAGAATTCCCACCAGGAGGAGGTCTAGCGTGCAGTATTTCTCACTCGAGCTCACCAACTTAACATTGACGAGCCATGTGTGAGGTAAAACTCCACTCTGCGTCTCTATGCGGAACTCCTCGTAGATTGGGCAAAACTCTGTGAACTCTGCATACGGAGAAGAGTTATTGGCCCACCCCTAGTCTTTTTTAGGAACCGCTCCTTCATGAAGAAAGTAAAAAAAAAGATATGGGGCCAGATTTATCAAAGGGTTTTACCCATTCTGTGTCTATGGGAAAATGTGTTCATACATATGGCCCAAGAGATATTATTTCTGGTTAATGCAGTAGTAACGATTTCTGTATCAGGAATAATGAGATGGATTCTTGCAGTATGAACATAACAGATTAAGCCAGTAAAAATACTCATGCTACGCCCTCAGCAGTCCAATAAAGAACGAGCCTGAATACCTAGTTCACAGATTGTGCTAACTCTAGGTCCCATCATAGGCGCTGGAAATAGGGCGTGGGGTGCAGCACTCCCAAAAAAAAGAATAATGGTGTTTCGAAGGTGAAAAAACAATATTGATCCCTTTAAATGTTGTCTTTATCCTGTCACATTTTCTGTGAATTCAAAGACAGTGGTGAAATGTCAGGCTAGTTAGTCTTCAAACAGATTGCTACATATTCTTTTAATAAGGACATTGGTTCTTACTTTCCTTTCTCTGATGCAAATTGGCAGAACTATATGCCAATCATGCTGCGTTAGAGGGAGTGTGAGAGGAAAGGGTGTAAGATGTAATTTATATGTCACACAGAACAACATTTAAATACCTATAAAATAAACTTTACAAGCATTAAAAAATATATAAGCAGTTAGTTACGGAAGCCCAAATGAATCACCGCTTTTTTGTAATTCTAAAATGTGATGGAAACAAAACATTAATAAAAGCATATCAATATATTTTACTTGGTGATGCTCAGATGACAACGATTGCTGAAACCTGATTTCAACATGTAATTGATTGTGGGCATATATAGTTTTATCTATAAAACTGTACTTCTGTGTAAATTTAGTGGTCATTTCAATAGAAAATCTGTCTGTAAATGACAGTGCAACACAACAGCATGCTTTGCTAATATATGTGTGGCAGTGTGCACCAAAATGCAATACAATCTACATACTACACCCCTATTACTCTCTTGCTGAATGGGCGTGGCCTATTGTGCGATACATGGATTTTTTCAGATCCCTATGATTTCTGTGATGTAACATTGATGGCACCAACCACCAACCCTGAAAATGGTTCCAGGGCTGGAGAGTCCCATCCTGCTTTACATTTCTAAGCAGCAGGCTCAACTAATTACTTAGCTATTCGAGTTTTTATCCACAGACATTACTTAACAACCTTCCCATTGGCCCATAGGTAAATTTAAACAACACACCACAAACTTGTGCCAAGAAACTACAGGCAGGGCCGGCTCTAGGCTCATGGTGGACCTGTGCAGGGAGCGTAGGTGGGGGCCCCGGAAGAGGGGGTCTGGACGGGGCGGAGCTCAGGAAGGTGTTTTACTAATAATACGTCCAGAAAAGTCGTTAGATGATTGACCAGTACCTGTGCGGCTGCTCCTACCCTTCCGAATTCGTCTCAGAACGATACAATTTAGGAGGAGGAGGGCATTGTGACACACGACCTGAGGGACTGGGCGCACAGACAGCTGCAGTGCCAGGGCCATGACAGGGGCACCGGACCCTCACAACCCCCCAAAGAAATAATCGGTGGCTCTTTGCCTGGAAACAGTATTATTGATGCCATATCGAATATGGTGTCTTACGCTTGGCGGATGGCCACGTCTGTTGCAGACACTGCATAGCCACCTCGTGACACAACAAGCGTTTAACTTTTGTCGAAATTTGCTGCTGCGTTTTGCCAGCTTTCGCTGTTTCCACCAGGCACCACGTGGAGGTAGCAGCAATACCCAGCTTTTTTTTTATGTTATGTTTTTTAACTTTTTCTTTGACTTTTTTACTTTTTGTGTTTTACTGTTTGCTATCTCTTCTATATTGTTTCCACTTTTCCATTTTCCTTCTTTCGTTATCTTACCACCTGTTTTTTTCATTTCAGCATACTTGCTGAATAGCAACATAGCGAGTCTGATTAAAACCATAGAAAACATGATCTTGCGTACTTCTTTATGAAAGGAAGTCAACTTTATGAGCCTTCTGTGCTGCAAATTCCCTGATAAGCTGTCCGTAATCCAGAGATCTAGTAATGTCATGTTCAATTGATAACAGGGCCAAATGATTCAGTCTCTCTTGAGTCATTGATGTCCTCAAACAATTTTTTATCAATTTCAGTTTTGAAAAAGTTCTTTCCCCTGAAGCCACTGTAACTGGGATTGTCAACACAATGCGTAAAGCCACTGCAAGATTTGGAACTGCAGTGTGCAGTTTTTTTTCATAAATGAATTGTAATGTTTCCAAAGCTGTTGCATTATTTACCACCAAGGAGGAGAACATTCGAAGCTCGGTATGTAAATCTCCGGGATCAACATCTGAGTCAGAACTGTCGGTTAACACTATGCTTAAATCTGCACATCTTTTCATCATTTCTTATCGTTCATGCTAGCAATTTTCCCCCAGTCCTGAAGGAATCCAAAGAAATCATAGTGATGTTTCATCTGAGTGAACCTTTCAATCATGGACATAATTGCTTGCTCCATCAAGACGTTGAAGAACTCAATGCGATATTTCTCTTTCGGTTCTAAGATTCCTTCATCACGACTCTCGTATTGAAATTGTCTCCTAATCGTTCTTCTTCGCAAACTTGTAGATGCAGGAAAACTTATCTCATCTGAGCTCATCTCCAGTTCTTCCGCCAACTCCTTAGCTGAAACTTGTGCAGATGTCAAACCACTCTCCTTATAAGTTTCCAGAAACTGGGCAGTCTTTTCAAGGCATTTCAATGCAATGTCAAGTTGCATATCCTTACTTTGCATGATTTTGCTAACAAGATTTATTTGCTGCAAAAGGTCATACCAAATCACCAGCGATACTAGAAATGCATAACTCCTTAATTGCTTAGCCAACCAGGCTGCCTCAGTTCTGGCCTTTGGGTCATTCGCTTCCTCTGATACTTCAACCACGACATCATAAACGGCAGCCACTTGGAAACGGACAGCCTTGACGCTATCAATACGGCATTTCCATCGAGTTTCGGATATGGGCTTTACTGTCAGATCTTTAACGTGCTTAATTAGTATTTGCCATCTCTGTGTTGAGGCAGAAAACAGTATGTAAATTTGATGCAAGATTCCAAAAAGAGTCACAGCGTGAGTGGATGATTTTGCCATATCACTAAGTACTAAATTCAAGCTATGACAACCACATGGAACATAGAACGCTCTTGGATTCATGTCAAGTAAACGTTTCTGAACACCACTCTTGCAGCCTCTCATATTTGCCCCATTATCATAACCTTGACCTCTGCAATTTTGAAACGGCAATTGCAATTACTGCAGTTTTTGCAAACATGCTTCTGTGAGACCAGCACCTGTGCTGCTTTCAACAGGCAAGTATCCAACGAAAAATTCACTTATTTCGACTGGCATTGTTTCCACGTTCACAATTCAAAGGACCACCTTCATTTGCTCCTGATGACTTGCATCAGGTGTGCAACCCAAAATGACAGAAAAATATTTACTCTTGTGTATTTTTGCAATAATGTTGTCCAAAACTGAAGCTCCCATAAGATTAATGATTTCATTTTGAATATTCTTGCCCAAGTAATGGGCATGGATTTCAGCGCATTTAATTCTACGCACATGCTCTTGCATATATGGGTCATACTTGGCTAACAGCTCAACAAGACCTAGAAAATTGCCATTGTTCTGTTTGAACAAAGTATCAGTTGTACCACGAAAAGCCAAACTTCGTTCTGCTAGAAAATGAACAATAAATATGATCCTTTCCAAGACCTTGCCCCAACAATCACTTTCCACTTGCAGTAACTTCTGCTGTTCTTTATCTATCGTCTGTCCTTGGTTTAACCTTCTTTCTAATTCAACCCAGGCGCTGACGGCGCGTATATGTTTTGAAGAGGATTCATGATCAGCCAGACAACTGTGCATGTGTGCCCAGTCGTCATTTCCATTATTAGTAAATTTGATCCCTGCGTCAGAAAACAATTTACAGCAAAAACAGAATACTGCATTATTGTTTTTTGAATAGACAAGCCAGCGCCTATCTATAATTTCGCCATTCCTTAATTTCCGTGAGAACATGGTAACAGAAAAACAACGTTTACTTTTTGAGTGCTCATCACTTGGATACTTTTTTTTTTAGAATCTGGGTCTCTGGAGGGACCCCTTTCAACAAGAAGAACACGTTGCGCATCAGTAAGAGAGTTCGGCCACGAAGCAGGATCACTCCAATCACATAAATCATATTCAGAACACAGGTCTGTAACATGGTCTTGCTCTTTGGCTTCCTTTTCACTACCAGCATCATTCGTCTGTAAACTCTGAACCTCCTCCAGAATGCCACCAGATGTTGATGGACCGATGAATGATGTTTCAGTTTCTCTGTCTGAGGGTCTACTGTCAGGATCCTCATCCTGAGTTGGTAATTGCTGCTTGTTTGTATCAATGTCAGAGTCACCTTGTTCATTTTCATTGGTCTGCTTGTGAGTATCATTCTGCTCATGGATATTATCATCATTTTTTTGTTCTTGTTTATGGTCGTCAGCGTCGCCTGTTTTACCTTGTGCATCAGCAGTACTCTGGCCAGAGGATTCTCCATCTTTAGGTTTCCCTTGGGTGAGAAAGTTCAGGATTGCTCCTTCCTGTGACGCTACGAAAGCCTGCTGAGCCACCTTTCTCTTTCGTTTCGAAGAACCAGATTCGTGTACTCGAATTCTCTTCATTTTGCTTGCAATACAACGGGCCGGCCTGAAAGTGGGTAGGCAAAAAAAAAAAGGCAATCAGCAGTGGCTGCTGGTGGAAGATTTTGATGTGTCATTTTCATTTAACCCCTTCCACGCTCATGACGAGCTGGGCTCGTCATGGCGTAGCCTCCTCGCACGCTGATGCCGAGCCCAGCTCGTCATGAAGCATGGGATTTTGAAAATCTCAGCATGCGAGCAGAATTCTCTGAGCGCGGATGCGGTTAAACCACAAATTACCCAATCAAAGGATATTTCCTAAAGAAATTAGGACACTGATAGGTCACGTTGTTGTGTAGTTCCTATATTCCCAATAGGCTCTGCGCATTGGAATAGCATATACTATAGAATTGACGTAGGTAGGACTTAAGTCGACTAGGTGTCTATCTAATATACTAGACTTATTTGTGTTTGCCAGCTAGCAGGGTCGGCTTCCTTCTGCACTTATTGTAGCGAGCTCGGAGCTGCATCGAGCAAGTAGATAGTCGAACTGCTCCAAAGCACTGTGTGTTTGCTAGGGCAAGTGTGGGCATATTTATACCTTGAAGGTGCCGAGTTTGACGTAACGGTGGACATAATAACGTCATTAAAGACTCGCAGTTCTTTGAAAACTCCATGAGTTCTTGGATAAATCAATATTCAAGCAAGGGGAAGTCCCTGACTGCTGAAGACTAGTTTTTCCAAGAAATCGTTACAGATTTTGGGAACTAGTGTAGTGGAAGTAGCCATGCCGTATTTGGACTGCATGGGCCAAGTGTAAATATGGTTATGATTTCTATGCCTATATACAGTGGCGTCACTAGGGTTGGTTTCACCCGGTGCGGGTAACTCATGGTGTCACCCCCTCACGACTTACCGCATGGACCAAGGATACCAGTAAAAACCCCGGTGGCTTATTTTATTTACAAGCCCCTTGCGCCGCCGGTGCGCCACTTTTTCCCATATTAAAAGTGACGCACTGGTCGCGCAAAGGGCTTGTAAATAACCCCCCCTGTTCCACTCACTAGTCATAGCTGCCACCAGCTAGCTGCCTGTCTCCCTTAGACTGGTGAGAGGGCACTGTACCAATACCCCAGCGGGCTTAAAAAAAAACGCCGCTTATCGAAAAGGGGCACGTGCGAGCAATATGTGCGATAATATGACACGTAAAATCTAAGACACTTTAATCTTCCGGTCCGGATAAACAACATCGTTAATATAAATCAGATTTATGTTCATATTGTATGCTTGAGGGAACTTTGCCATTAACCAAGGCGTATCTCGCTGCTCGTATGTCACCCTTCAACTCAACAAGCACGGCTAGTGCATATAAAAGGCAGCCAGAAACAAACACTCACGCAAACAACCACACATTCGCGTGCTCACGAACGCACAAATGTGCATGCAGGCACTCACGGCTGCAGGCGCTATCCCATTACACATATAGTAGAATTGTTGTCAAAAGCTGGTACAATCCAATTAAACATACAGCACCCATCTGGACAGAGAGAATCAACCATTGAGGTTTCCTGGTTGAGTAGGATAGCGGGTTAACAAAACATTTAGCACCTGAAGGAGAGGTCATGTGCTGAGTACAACAGAGGCAATTTTAACGTCTTACTGTGTTCTTCACAACAACATATGGAGTTTTGAGCCCACCACACCAGTATACATTTCACAGTCCATATAATAAAAATATGGGCAAAAGGAGCTGAATGCAGCAATGTATTATTTAGTAAACCACAAAAAATTGAGGGAAGTTAAATGCAAAGCAATATGTACACATTTGATACATGTATCTACCGAATCGGCCTTTTTGAATTTGTTTAGGGATTAGTGAGCTGGCTTCCTTAAAAGCGAGTTTCTTTGATAAAAAAAACACAGAGTCTTTGCTATAAGCATTGACGAAGCCAATAATTCTATCTTGAGTACCAAAAAGATGTTGTCATGGAGCTTCACTGCCACGGGAAAGAGTTGTAGCATGAATGCAGTGCAAACTTTCCTCACATTGCCCTCACCTTAAGAATGGGAAACCCTTTGCTGCATAAACATCATTCTCCCTTCAAATTTATAGGTTTGCACCGTAAATGTGGTTATTTTGATCATAGACAAAATAACGTTTTAGTGCCCTTCTTTAGAGAGATAGGCCATCAATGGCCGCGATTTCCCCCTACAATAAAGCAGTTTTGCAATCTCCTGAAATAATAATCTTCTGCACCAATAAAACTCTTGAGCCTACTTCAAAGCCAGCAAAAAATGTTTATGGAAGGAAATTTCTGAACCTTAAGAAAGAGCTCCTCTAAAGTCCTGTACACTCCCATAGGCCACAGATTAGACCCTCACTGGTCTCTTGTGTTATTACAAAAAATGGAGACATGCGACTCTCATATTTGCAAGGAAAAATAAAGTAGGGAAACTCGAGTTCACACACTACTGAATGCGCACTCTTAAGTGCATCAATAGTGCACTGTGAATCGAAGCGTTTCACAGGCCTGTCACAGATAAGAAATGCTATCAAAACGGAATCTTACAAAACAATATACTACTGGCCGGCTGCAACTCATACCCGGACAACCTTGGGACGGGCTGCTATTAAATATAGTTTGATGTGATTGCTAGACTGCAGTGACCTTAGTGGTACTTCTGTTTCTTCAAGCTGGTGATGTCTGGACAAGAATGATGTCTGTTTTTTTTGTCTAAAACCTTTTAATAAAAACACATTTTTAATTTCCTCCAAAAGAGAAACTCCGAATGTGCCCTGCTTTTCATATGAGACACTAACTTAGTGCATGCATTTAGGGTTTGAGCTCACAGTTCTTCCAAACCCACGGGTACCGTGCTGGAAGTGTAATCTGCAGAGTTCAAAGTGAGTATGTTTCACTGGGGAATGTGTGTGGGTTTGAAATTCTTTCTAGTATGACCTACCTTTTTCTGGGGAAAATGGGAGTGATAACTCCTTAGCCACAAAGGATATGCCTCACTCTGAACTTCTGATAAATTGGACAAATGCACTTGTGAATTGGTAACATTTTTGTTACAGTGATTGCTTCCACCACACATAAGATTAAAACTTCAAAATGGAAGCAGCGAAGAAAACACCACTTAGGAAAAAATGTTCCTTTAAAGAAAATTGTTAAATTATTGTATTTACTTATTGTCATGGCCTCTAGAATTATGCATTTCTGCTGCTGTGACTTTTTCTGCTAAATTACATATTTTCTGCACTTGCTACATAATCCAGCATCTTGTCCATAATGCACAGATTTGCTAAAAGATAGTGAACAAGCATTTGCAATGCAATAGGTCTCGAATTTATGCGAGTTTGAGCTATTGGCATTGTAAATGACATTGACTTCTATTTATGTTTTGCTTTTCAAAACATAAATAAAAGGCACTGTAATTAACAATACCAATAGCTCAAACCCACGTAAATACGCAGACCTATTCCATTGCAAATGCTTGTTTTCACAGTTATGTCAGTTAAATCAACAAATAGTGCTCAGTCTGAGTCGGGTCCTTTTCATCAGCAGGCTGTACTGGGAGAAGCGGCGCGCGCAGGGGGCGGAATGGCGCCATCAAACTAGGCCCACGGCCACGCAGCACGCTCCTGCCGCCAACGAACTGTTTGGAATAGTTAGCATATTTAGCCAGTTTTTATGAATACCCGTACCACGGTCCTGCTGTGCTGTCGACCGACGAAGACCCTTTCGGGTGCCTTTTCACCCGATGTGACGTCTAACTGCAGTTTGGCCTTTTTAATGTCTATCTTAATACAGAACCATTAGTTGGGGTGACACAAGGAACAGTCTTACTCTCTTCTCAAAAGCAATTCAGGCACCTCACACATACACACGTGAACATGCATATTGAGATGGAGTTTCCCAGCGTATGCCTGGCAGTTAACATGCTGCTCTATGGTGCTGGCACATAACTCACTAATCTCACCATTATATGGCAGGAACCCTCATTTTTGTGACCAACAGGTAACTGAAGGACCTATTGCAACAACAGCAGCAACACGGTGGTCAAAAACATTCAAATCTATCACCTGCGTGTTATACACTGTGCTGGAGAGCAGGCACATAATCCCTCCATGCTAGCTTATGGTGAAACCTGCTATTCATCTGCATACACCCCTCCAGCAACTGTTTTTTCACAATTTTACCTCTGGACTGGCTGGGTACATCTGAATTTCTTAGACAGTTGCCTGAACCCTGTTTTGATATATTACCATGTAGTCTGTTGGCGACCAACTACGTAAGACAGAACAAAGTGACCTTTACATTTGTCAATTTGCTGCCAGTCGTAGAGGGAAAGGGCAAAAAAGCTAAATGTATACGTCGATTTTGTGGCTTGGAGGATCTTAATGGTGCTGCCGCGGGTGAAAGAGAGGGTGGAGCATACGCCATGAAGGGGAAGAGGTAAGCTGGAGACCTGTGTTCTAAGCCTGGATCACCTCCAGGACATTTGAAAATGAACGGAGGACGAGGAGCACTGTAATCATCTCTGCTGGTGTGCCCACGGCCGGGGAGTTTAGGAGTGGGCTGTGAGATGGTCCTTGGTGGGTGAGGGCCGTCAATGCACACACCCTCATGTGTTTAAACTTTATCGGGCCTTCTCAGAGGGAGGGGATGGGTCAGGACACCTTTCTGAATGAAGTGCCTTCACAGCTGGGGCTTCCAGTGCTGGGTCACATCGGATCAAAAGGCTGTTGTTGATATAACGGTGTGGCGCCCAGGCGCGCAACACCCATTGGGCTCACAGGGTTTCAGCGTCCCCCCCCCCCCCCACCCCATCGTGTGTCAGCCCGGGCTGACACAGCAGCTTTGCAGGCTGGCCGGCGCAGCATAATGTGGTGGCAATGCGGAGACAAACCATGAGTATTGACTACTAGACGCTGCGCATCTGAGACACATGTGTTGTTATTAACACTCACTCGTCATATTCATTACTGCAGCTCAAGTGGAAAGACAGGCAGGCGATTATAATTATTACATTGTAAATAAATATATTTGTGAGCACAGAGCAGTCTCCTGTCAGAGACAGAGTCAAACTCTCACCGGCGTTATTTGGGGTCGAAGTCGGACTCGGGCCGGGGAAGAGTCGAGAGATAGTACTAGTACCGGACTAGTGGACAGGTGTTCTCTGTCTATCGTCGATGATCGGGTGGCCGGCGACACTAATTATTTGTTCTTTGATTTTCAGTCTCAAACACGACGATGAGTGATGAGTCGACGCACCACTCACTGACGCACTCAGTCTCCCAGTGAGGCGGGTCGGAGCCGCGTGACCACAGCACCGTGACGCGTCACTGCTGAGCGGCTAAATTGCGCACCGCTCACAGTGCGCGGGGGCTGTCCCAGGGCCATCACGTCGTCG
Source organism: Lissotriton vulgaris (assembly GCF_964263255.1). Taxonomy (NCBI): domain Eukaryota; kingdom Metazoa; phylum Chordata; class Amphibia; order Caudata; family Salamandridae; genus Lissotriton; species Lissotriton vulgaris. Next base: position 860,153,737 of record NC_141689.1, read on the forward strand.
TAGGGCTAAGATTGACGGCCCTGGGACCCAACTGTCTGCTGGCTGGATGTCTGGGCAAGTGAAATCGATTTAAACAACAACAACGCTCACACACGTCGCTGCCATTGCCCTGAGGCCACCAAATCCTGCCAGGGGGTCGCCAGTGATCCAAGTTCCGATCCAATCCTCGGCTCGTCCGTCGGTCGTCGTGGCGGCCCCTGGGGTTTGGCGGCCCTCTGCAGGTGCACAGTTTGCACATGCCTAGGGCCGGCCATGCTACAGGTGCGCCAGTATCCAAAGGATTTGATTAGAAGGGCTTCCAAAAGGGTACGAAATAATTACAGGGAAGCCTTGCTGGAGACATACCCCAAAAATAAGATTGAGAGGATAGTGCGCGTGAGCACATATAGCCACCTAACAACCACAGTTAAGAAGGTCATAAACACAAACTGGTCAATCTTCAATATAGATCAGAAGGATCAAGATAGACCACTTTTTGCGCTCAAACGTAGCAACAACCTGAAGGATATCTTGGTCCATACAAGACCACAAGTTATACTTGAGCAGAAGGCCCAACACACACTCTGGGGCCCCCTGATTACAGGACATTTCCCTTGCAGATTATGCTCTGAATGTGCATTTACACAACAGATCAAACAAAAGATGTAGGTTTGAAGACACCGTGGCTCCTAACGAAACATACTGTAATTCAAAAGGGGTGATCTATTTGATGAAGTGCTCTTGCACCCTCACGTACCTGGGCATGACCACTCAAAAAGTTAAAGATAGGATTGTGGAACACCGCAGTTCTATTAGGTATAAGAAAAACAACACCAAGTTGATGGGACATTTTTAGAACAGGGCCATACAGAAAAGGACCTCACATGGGTGATCTTGGATAAACCCAATTATGACACACAAATAGGCCGGTTGGATAAGATTCCCTATAAGAGAGAACAAGGTTGGATCTTCAGACTAAGAAGTCACATAAAGGGACTCAATGATGACATCCTGTGGTGTTCTTTGTAGTTCTCAATTTAGCGTGATTTTGATGTTTATACATCGTGAACAGAACTAAAAAGGATATAAGGGATTGAGATATGTTTATACAGGGTGTACTATCGCCACATTCTATGCCATGCGGGCCACTGAAAGAGTGAACACCCATTTTTCATACGTAGTCTCATATTTTCAATACCCTTTGTGGCATTGCGACACGCCTCAAATCACCGATATGTGACCAATAATGCCCTCTAAATCAGGTTATATCAGTGAAGTCTGTTGTCGCACTTTATATTTACAGTGTTGATTATTATGCACACACCTGCATCTTGCTTTTATTAAAAGACTGTGACTTACACTAAAGTCAGGAGCTTAGACTACATCTCCCATGATTCATTGTGAATATAACCAACATGTGTCTCTCTCTTTTGTCATTTCCTATCTGTAATACTCAATAGATTGTGTGTTGACAGACAAGTTTCACAACACCCACTTTTTACACCTTTTACATATGGCCATGATCCATTTTAATGAAGGATAATTATTACTGTTCTATGTCACATCCTTTTCATAGACAGCGATTATTCACCGTATGTTTATAATTGCTATTCACTTTATTAGAGAGCTAGGACTCCAAGCCCCATGACTCCTTCACAAAATGCGCGGATGTCAATTCCGCCTAGTTAAGTTGAAAGGGCAGCGTCTGCCGGTGTTCCGTCCCTTCCAGCCCTTCGCAGAGGTGGCGGTCGAGAGGAACAAGGTAAGACGCTAGCCCGTGCTGCTGCTATTTGATTATTTCAGACAGGATTAAAGTTAGCAAAGCAACGAGAACTATGTTCTTAATGTGTGCCTCGCGTGTCTTTGCGTCCAGTAAGCGGACTGTGATTCAGATTAAGGCTCTTTCCCCTTCTTTTTTAATCAATATAGTCTGCCTAACAAGCAACACTCAATTTGTGTAAATTCATAATTATAATTCACTTGATTTAAGAGTTAACTTAGGACTGCAACTTCCATGATCCCCTGACGACTAACATGCAGACGTCATTTCCGTCTAGTGAGGTTGACAGGGCAACGCATCAGAGTGTTCCTTCCCTACCAGCCCCTCGTAGATGTGGCGGTCGGAAGGAATGAGGTAAGACGCTGGCCCATGCTACTGATAAGAGATTACTCCTCGTAAGAGTCCTCCTGACATAATTAGATCTAATAAAGCATTTAGAGACCTTGGTGCTCTTTTTGCCATTAAGTCCAACAGGCGGACTGTCACTCAAATTAAGGTTTCTCTTTTTAATAAGTGCTAGTAGTTCCACATGATGTTCGTTTTTTTTGGGCAACTATTTACATCTTGCATTCCTACTTTCCAACCTGGTATTTATGTGTTAAGATACAGCTAAGGGGTAATACCCATGAGGTCAATTGAGATATGGAGGGCCAATGAGCATTCAGTAAAGAAGTCCTTCTATGTTCCTGTAGATGCTACAGATAGTTGTGTAGCCAATCAGAAGAGTGAGTGTGGATATTCAGTGAAAAGAACATGGATGATGTCCACCCAGTTAACTCTACTATCATGTTTATATGCCCTTACAGCCCAGACCCACCTTGAAGGGACTGTTGAAGGTGGGATAGTTATTATTGTACTTATGGCAAGGCAATTACATTGGGTTCTACCCCACAGTTCTGCAGTGTTGGTGATGGACACTAATTGGGTTTGACAAGAAGTTAAATAATGAATTGTAATTTTATTTTTTTGTTTATTTTCAGCACCCTGTGGACCCAACTAGATGTCAGTACCACAGGATAGCAGTAATAATTACGACTATAATTTTGGGACTATCATTTTCTCACATCTTTTACAGGCAGAGTCTTTTTCAATCCTGGCCTTAAAGCCAAGAAACTAGAGCTATGGCAGGCTGAACGAGCTTGGAGAAGGACCTACTGCCCGATCCGAAGACTACTCTTCACCACCGAACTGAGTGAATATAAACAAGCCATCCTGACAGCCAAAACAGATTTCTTTTCTGGGCGCATCTTAGCCGCAGAAAACCAGTCTCAGGAGATTTTCTCCACCGTCCACGAGCTGGCATCATCAGACAGAACCTCACCCAAGATCCCCCCCTCCCAGTCTTTATGCAACTCGCTTAATGAGTTCTTCATCGACAAAATAGTCCGCATCAAAGCCAACATCCCTCCTCCCTCGCCCACTTTCACCCATCCGCAGCCACCAGACAATAATTGGTCCCTCACTACTATTCCCTCACTGACTAAAGACTCTCTGCTCTCTCTACTGAGGCGTGTCAAGTCGGGTTCCCCAGCTGACATCTGCCCGGCACGAATCCTCTGTCAGATTTTTACTGAATGCCCAGCCCCCGCCCTTACCCTCCTGAATAATTCCTTCACGCTTGGTTCTGTCCCTGCTTCCTTCAAAACTGCCACAATCCTTCCAATACTAAAAAAAACGGGCGCCGACCCGTTCTCCCCGGCAAACTATCGCCCCATATCCCTTCTCCCTTATCTTGGAAAGGTAGCTGAGTCCCACGTCACTCAGGTGCTCAGCTCTTTTATAGAGGACAGTAATTACCTCGCACCATGTCAGGCGGGCTTTCGTCCCCGCCACTCCACCGAGAAGGTGGTTATCTCGGTCATGGACCAACTCAGGGAGGGACTTGACACTAACACCCCTCAAGCCCTGGTCCTCCTAGATCTGTCCGCCGCATTTGACACAGTGGACCATTCCATCCTTTTGTCCCGTGTCAAGGCGGCGGGCATGGGGGAACAAGTACTGACCTGGATAGGTTCCTTCCTGGCCGATCGTACTCAGGCAGTCCACCTTGCTGAATTCTCTGCCCTGTGGCGTTCCCCAGGGATCTTCCCTCTGCCCCTCTTATTCAATCTCTACATTTTCACCCTTATTTTTGCACTGCAACAACTGGAGGTCACAGTCTACAACTATGCTGATGACCTCCAACTCATTTTTTATTTCTCTTCCCCCTATCCGGCACCGCTAGCCTCCAGTCCGTCATGCTGTATATCCGGGATTGGATGAATGCAAACCATCTCAAACTCAACCCGGATAAGACAGAACTGATTTTGACTGAAGGCAGTGGCAACCCCTGGTCTGCTTCATTTTGGCCCCCTTCCCTTGGCTCACCTCCCACTCCCTCTTTTTCAGTCAAAACCCTTGGTATCACTCTTAATCAGGATTTGACACTCCATTCTCACATCAGTTCTGTTGTTTCTTCTTGATTTTTCACCCTGCGCATTATCAGGAAAGTATCCCGGTTCTTTTCCCCCTCTGCACTGAAACTTATAGTGATGGCCATGGTCTTATCCAAGATCGATTACGGGAACATAATTTATAATGGTGTTCCCGCCTACGCACTCCAGCGTCTCCAGCTGGTGCAGAACCAGGCTGCTCGCCTGGTACATGGCCTATCCAAATATCACCACTCTTCACCCCTTCTTATTGCCCTTCACTGGCTCTCCATCAAACAACGCGCTCTTTTCAAACTTGGCTGTCTCACTTTTCAAGCTCGGGCGGGCACTGCCCCTGCTTTTATCAACTCCACCATCGCTAATTACTGCCCCTCTAGAGCGCTACGCTCCTCTTCTAAATCTTTATTAGTTATCCCCCGATTTAAGAAAAAAAGATCAGGAGGCCAGAAATTCTCGGTTCTTGCACCTACCTTCTGGAACTCTCTTCCACTTCAGGTCAGACTTTCCCCCTCCTATCTTGAGTTTCGCAAAACTCTCAAGACTTTTCTGTTCCAACAAGCTTTCAGCCCATAGCCACTTGTGTCCGCCTTAGCTCAAGAACCCTCTAGCGCCAAGAAACTGCACAGTGAACGTGCGCTTTATAAAAAATTTTAAATTCAAATTCAAATGCAGAGTGATTCATATTTATGGTCCTGGTGAATGCCATGCACCAGCTGGGAAAATTAAGGCAGAAATATGTTGACCACACTATGAAATAGGAGAATATCCATGTCTCTGTTTCACTTAGCTTGGTTTTAATCCTACCTATTGGTGGTGCCAGAATAATGTTTCCCTTCAAGAGGTAGTTTTAACTCACATTCACCATATAATTTTTGTATGCACTCTGCCCCTCTCTCCCCTACAGACTTTCATACAGGAATGACCAAAACATAACCTTCCCACTCCTCGCCTTAGGGTGAGTTGAAGCCCACACTGGGTACCTTGCAGTCCCAGGGTGAAGAGGGGACCCAATGATGAAGCATGTCACCCTAGGGTGAGTGAGGGTTCTCGTCTTTTAAAAGTGCAGGGAAAGTCTAGAAGTTTCTCCACTTCATTTAGGTATAGAGTGAAGAGGGTTGGAGCTAGTACACATCACTGCTGTACCCCCTTCTCTACCGCAATGCAGCTAGATAACTCTCCCTTGCTTTCCCACCTGACCTGGGATTGGTTACTGTTATATAGCCATATTAAAATTGATAGGATGTTTTCTGCTATGCCCATGCTCTCCGGCAATAGCCAGAGTTTATGCCTCTGGATCAAGTCAAAGGTCGACCAGAGGTCTGCAACTACCACGTAAGGTGTCCCTTGCACAAAGTGACAGTTTTCCCGTATATTGGGCAGAATCTAAATATCTGGTTGACTGCTAATTATATATATTTTTTAAAGCCTGCTTGTAATTCTTTTTTCTTTTTTTAGTCCTCATACATGCCACCAGAACAGATAAACTCTAGATGGGGTCCCTCACAAACATATTCACTAGCCACCCTGGATGTCTGTGCCGGGCAGACAGAGTTCGCCCAGAGGTAAGGCTGTCTCCTGGTCCCACTCCCATTCACCAGACTAGACAAACCGCAAGTTACTAGGGAGGACCGGACAACAATCCTCTGGCATAATCATAGGACTGATGTTAGTTCGTCCAGGTCTCTAAAGCTGTCCAGATCTTATTGGTACTAGATTCATCGCAGGCCGTATCTGACTGGCTAGTCATAATGATGTTTTTAAGACAATCAGCAAATGTGGGTGGAGCCTCAGATTTCCATGCCCTACAAATTTCCCTTCTGGCAATAACTATTACGTAAAATATACATTTTGAAGCAGGGGTACTCATACAGTAGTCGGACAATAGACCTAAGAAAACTAATCAAGAGCTAACTTCAATTGGCCTTAGTAGAGCCTCCTCCAAGAAGCCACATACCTCAGACCAATATGGAGCAATCTTTGGGCAACCCATGAACATATGCTGGTCGTCTGCAGCCTGGTGTTTACATCTGGGGCAGTAGTATATCCTTGTGGTCACCTTGGATAGTTTACCCGGAGTCCAGTACACTCTATAAGCAGTATATAGATGGTTCCTCCTAAGATTCACTGGTTTGGCCACTGTCTGGGACATGATGAAGGAGTCACACCAGATTTTCCGTACCTCCTCCCGGTTGTCTGAGAGAGCATTACCCCAAAGGTTCTCCAACTCGTAGTCCAAACAGTCCCCTGCTCCAATGAGGGCCCTGTACCAGAAGAAACCTCACGTTTCCATAGGCCCACTCTAGAGATGGAATCAACGGACATATTATCTTCTTCATTGCCCCAGGATTGTGTTGCCCACCAAGCAGAGAGCTGGTAAAATTTGAATCTTGTTAGAGTCCCATTTGTCAGATTAGAGAGAGACTCCCAATTCATAAGCTGTAAGTTTTTACAGAGGTCACCCCACACAGCAATACCAGCTAGTTTGAGCGACTGGCACAGTTGATCCAGGAAGCAGTCGGGAATGCCAGGGGAGTCCCAAATCGGAGCCTGTGAAGTGTAATACGATATCCCCAGAACTCTCCTGATATATCCCCAGTTCTTAAGAGCAGCCAGCAAGATCTTAAGGCGGACTTTTTTGTAAAATTTGGTGTCACCAAATTTAAAAAGAAAAAACTCCTGTCCCTGCGGCACATCGTGTAGCATTGCCCGAAATAAGAGACCCTGCGAGGAAGAATCTAATTTATTGGCTAATATTCTAAAATTCTTAAAATGGAAGGCATGACAGTAGGAAATTAAATCAGGTAAGGCCAAACCTTCAATCTTCAACCCTCTCCCAAATTTCTTCCTGGCTATTCTGGGGTTTTTGTGGCCCATATGAAGGAACCGATCTTCCCCTGGAGACTAGCGATATCCTTAGAATGAAAAGGTAGTGGAATTGTATTGAACATAAAGGTTATTTTGGGCAAAATTGTCATTTTTCCGAGATTAACTCTCCCATAAATATTCAACGGTAGACTCCCCCATCTCAGAAATAACTTGCAGACCTCCTTAGATACCTTCTCCCAGCTGATCTTAGGTATATCTATCAATTTCTGGGTTAAATAAATCCCTAGGTATCTCATCTGCTCCCTTTACCCCTGTAAAGTGCCTGAGCTATTCCACCCCATTATTTCGTTTTTTTCTCTGTTGATCTTTTAACCGGAGATTTTACCGAATTCCTCAGCCAGTTCAAATAACTGGGGAATTGCATCAATATGATTTGAGGTGTACAGAAGAAGGTCGTCTGCATATAGAGCGGTCTTAAGCTCCAAATCTTCAATTTTAAAGGTTATGATGACATGATCCATTCTAAGTGCACATACAAAGGGTTCGATATATACATCAAACAATAGGGGGTACAGGGGACAACCCTGCCTGGTGCCTCTGAGAATACTAAACCACTCCGTTAGGGCACCATTGACTAAAACCTTTGCCTTAGGATTCAAATAGAGAGATTTAACATTTCCAGTGAAATTAAGTGGGAAACCAAACTTATTCATAGTCTCCCAGTTAACCTGATCAAACGCCTTAGCGGGATCAATTGCGACGATGGTAAGTGGCAACTTCTTTTCCTCCGCGAAGTCGATTGCTCCGATTACCTGAAAAATAAGCTCATTGAGCTGCCTCCCTGTATAAACCCTCTCTGATCAGGGTGTATACGTGTTTTAATAATTCTGGCCATCCTAGTGGCCAATATCCCCGAGAAAAGTATTAAATCAGAGTTTAATAACGAAATTGGTCTATATGATACGATTTTTTGGGGATCTTTATTTTGTTTAGAGATCAATGATACTGTCGCTTCAGACCAAGATGGAGGGATATGTTCACCTTGTATGAATATTTTAATAAAAAGTACTTTTAATACCGGAACAACCCTCTCCAGAAGGCCTAAAAAAACTTCAATTGGTAATCCGTCGGGGCCAGCGGCTTTGCCCCGACTCATTTTCCTCATTTGTTCTCTGATTTCCCCCTTCAAGATGCCAGTAGCTAGATATTCCTTATCAGATTCAGACAATTGAGGTAGCTCCCTAAGGTCTAACCAAGCCCTAACTTCGTCCGGCCTTTAAGTAATATCCTCCTGATATAGACCCTACATAAATGACCTAGCTTCCTCTCTGATTTTATCATCTTCTAGTAACAGGACCCCTGACCCCCTTTGTATCAAACTCTTAATGTTGTTTCTCACCCTTTCTGTTCTTGATTTCCATGCCAGGAGGGAGCCACATTTTTCGCCTTAGGCGAAGTTCTTTAATTTGCTGGCATCCCACCTATCCTTCAAAATCTTATCCATTCAAGCAATAAAATATGCTTGTAAACTCACCAACTCTTTCTCCAACTGAGCCATCAGGGCTGCTTGTTGCAGCTCCAACTCTTTCTCCTTAATACTCTTAAGGCCCTCTATTTCTCTTTCTTTGCTAGTTTTCCTCTTATGGGTCATAAGAGAACTCAGAACCCCCCTCAGATATGTTTAAGGGTCTCCCAGACCATCTGCTCAGTGGAGGGCCCTATGTTGAAGCTAAAAAAATCACCTATTCTGTCATTTAGCTCCACCTTCACTCTATCGTCCAATAATAAAGTCCTTTTTAGGGTCCACCTTTTCTCTATCATCTTAAGCCCAACATTAAAAACTAACTCCACTGCAGAATGGTCTGTTACAATTGCTGGGATATAACTAATGGATCTTACGTCCGAAAGCAAACACTGATCTACTACAAAATAATCTATCCTTGAGTATTGCTTATACTTCTTACTATAGAATTAAAAAAGGCTTGTTTACAGTCCGGGGCTTCCAAATGAGTTTCCCGCAGCAAATAAATATGTGCTTCACTATTTTTTAGGTGCTCACAAACCCGAAATAGCTTCCTATCCCCTCCCAGACCGTTCACATTCCACAAGAGGAGTTTTATCTTAGATTTTTTTTTTCCTGACCATACCATCTTATTGCTCCGTGTCGAACAGGCTGGTCTGCGGGGCTCCGCTCTCAGCTGGGTGAACTCTTTTCTGACTGACCGCTCTCAGGCAGTCAGGCTCGGGAATTTTACTGCGCCCAAATTGGTTTCTACCTGCGGCGTCCCACAAGGCTCGTCACTGTCTTTACTCCTGTTTAACTTATATCTCAAACCCCTCTTGCACTCTTTAAAAAACAGAAAGGTCACCACTTTTAATTACGCCGATGATCTGCAACTAATATTTTCATTGGACTCCCCGGACTCCGCCACGGAATTCCAGGACACCATGTTGCACATCCAGCGGTGGATGGAGTTGAACCACCTAAAACTTAACCCAGGGAAGACAGAGCTGGTACTCCCGGGCAAAAGCGCGGCCAGCTGGGGCCCCCACTTCTGGCCATCAACAATGGGGTCACCTCCCTCGCCCTCTCCTTCGGTGAAAAGCCTCGGGATCACCATTAATTCAGATCTCTCTCTTAAAGGTCAGGTGGGAGCTGTGATCTCTTCCAGCTTCCATCAATTGCGCAAAATAAAAAAAATCGCCCATCTGCTTACCCATTCTGCTCTTATACTGGTGGTGCTCGCCCTGGTTCTGTCCCGATTGGATTTCTCCAAATCCATCTATCTAGGATTACCCATATTTCTGTCTAAGCGCTTACAAATTGTCCAAAATCAAGCGGCCAGACTCATTTTTAAACACCCCAAATGGAGATCGGCAAGACCATTGCTGGCTGACCTCCATTGGCTACCCATTGTCCAACGGGTGATATTTAAAGTAGGATGTCTGGCTTTTAAGGCCCTGCACGGGAAAAGCCCCATGTTCATCAACAGCCTGATTGTCAAGCATGAGCCTACCCGTAATCTTCGCTCAGCCCATTTCTCCCTTCACACCTTACCCTCCTTCAAACAGAAGCAACTGGGTGGGTATCGATTTGCTTATCTAGCCTCGAAGGTTTGGAACACTCTTCCTTTGACAATCAGTAGTTGTACAAACCTTATGGAGTTTCGGAGAGCCATGAAGACCTGGCTATTTAAGCAAGCATCCGGATAGGTTATCTGCCATCAATTTTCCTCACTGGCAGTGCCATGAAACCCTTGGGTGCCCGTGAGCTTAAAAAAGTTCGATTAACATAACATAACATGACCTAGTCATAGCCTACCCATTTGAGCCACACATCTAGAGCTAAAAAAGAACCTTTTTTAATTTGTACGAGGACCAATTTTTCAATTTCACCCTCTCCCTCCTCTCCCCCCTGCACTCCCCACCCCAGCCCACCCCTGAGGAACACACCCTTGATGCTTGGCGTTGGAACCGCCTTTTAGGAACCCTCCCTGAGGCAGCACAGCATCTTGTTTATACTGCAAAAAAAAGAAGAAAACCATTCCTATATTATATCCGATATAGCCCCCTGGCCTTACTTTATATGTTTTATAGATATTTTATAGTTTTTTTCTGTACCTTTTCCCTGTTTCTCTTCTTTGCCCCCCTTTTCTTCTTTCTCTTTTTTTTCCTTTTCTTCTTTTTTCCTTTTTTCCTTTTCTTTCCCCTCTTTCCCTTCTTATCCTTTCTCCTCCCTTTCTTCCCTCCCCAGCTTTTCCTTCCTCTTCTCCTTTTTTTACTTTCTTTCCCCTTTCTTTTTCCTTTCACCCTTTTCTTTTCCTTCCCCTTTCTCTACAAAAACTTTCCCCAGTAGAAAAAAAAAACAAAAAAAAAGGGAAACAACAGAACCGGACCCTGCCACTTGACATTCCCCCCACCCCCTCATCTGAGACAGGAGAACATCTACATCCTCGGGTTGACTGAAGTTATACATCTTGTTTTTCCACATTATTTTTAACAATGCAGGGAACTTCATTTGAACCTGCGCCCCCAGGGTTCTTAATTCGGGCCTTCTGGAGCCTAGCTCCCACTGCCTTTGCGCTGTTCTTCCTCCGATATCCGAACGGATTTGGTAGGGCCCGGCCTGATGATGAAGGGCAGATCATGGTCCTCAGAGGAACATGGCGGCGGGCTGACGCCGGTCGTAGGAGCTCAGCGGGGCAGCACAGCTCGAGAGACTTTCCCAGTCCTGGCGCGTGCTTGGCTTACAAGCAGGCGTCAGGACTGGGCAGGTCTCTCGAGCCGGCACCCCATCCTAATCCCTAACCAGGTGTGGGCACGCTACGCCATAGCTTATGGAGCACTGCTAGTTCTTCTTTATGTCATGATCGAATGGGCTGTTCTATTAAGTCATTGCCGCTAATTATTTCCTTAAAGATAGTGGCCCCCTCTGATCATTTAGAGGGCCGTTTGTACCCCTCTATCATTAAACTCCACTTTCGTGCACTACACCACCACCACCTCTATTTTTGGTCCTGATGAAACGCCAGGGATCCTTTTGGACCGACTCGGGCGTGAAACGACCTGATCAGTTACCTGGGCACATTGCGCCTGTGTTGGCAACTCCCAACCTAAGGGTTGTTTTTACTCTACCAAGGGTACCTTTTCATTAAAAACTGTTTAGGTATACCCTTAGGTACTTTTAACCTCACTACACGCACGATATCACTTTATCCCAGGACTCTACCCACACACCCACATGCACCCAACGGCAGTTGTCTAAAAGATCTCCGCTAAAGGGACCCTTCGGGGAACCCGTTGGGCATTGCACCGCCGGCCCAACGAGGAGCAACCGCCCAATGATGAAGCATGACATCCTTCGGGGTGTGTGAGGGCAACAAGAGACAAGAATTGTCTTTTTTGAGCACTTCCCCTCACTCCTCACACTGAGTCCGCAACCTAGCACCTTTCCCTTGCTCCCTGTATCACTCCTTCTGGAACAGTGCCCCCGCTTGTGTTGACTTCATACCATCTTGCGCCATGCCATGATACAGGGTGGGCCAGGTTAGGGAACAAACGTTTTGAGGTACCATTCTTCTTGTGCTGTCCCCCATTCCCCATTGGGGTCTATTTTACAATTCTGCTTAATCCAGATCTGTTTTTTAGCATCAAATCGCTACTCCTGTAACACAGAGAGATCCTTGAGAGTAGGTACAGCAAAGACATCAGTTTTTATAACAACCATTGTTATTCCAACATCAGAAGACAAGGCAGCATTCTTAGCAGTGTGATCTGCAAGGGCAGTTCCCTGCAACACTTCATCTTGTAAAGATCGATGAGAAACACATTTGACAATAATAATTCCAAAGAGAAATACTAAGGTGTGTAACAGATTTTGAGAGTGCATGACATTTTTAATATGGATGCCTGCAAAAGTAGGGAACTCCCTGTGCATCTATAAAAGCCCAAAGTATTTCTGAGATATGAACCCTCTCGAAAATAAATCAGTTTGTTATTGGGTATTGGTGCATCACACACATCAATGCAGGGTTTTGTCTGATAGATAGGGTGGTGACTAACAAGTAATCATGTGGCTCATCCTCCTGAGTGGTGGGTATCAAAGAGGCTGGGTAAAGAGTGGGACAATGAGTCAGCGTCATGGGGGAATCTGACAGTAACAAAATCTCAGATTGATTCAATTGAGCAGTAGAAATATGTTATGTTTTTGGAGTAAGCAGCAGGGCAGTTACGGAATGAGGAATAGTTACAATGAGTGTGGAGCCTAAGATAATATTTTAAGAGAAATCTACAAGGTGGGTTGCAGCAACAAGATTATACAGCTAAAGTGGGAGCCCTACAGCCATGAAGCAAGAGCAGAAATGTAATATGAAATAGGCTTTCTTCTCATCTGTTTGGTTCAGCTCCAATACCCCTAAGAGGCTATCCCTTTCCCTCATGACAATACACATTGGAAGGCTTACTGTAGACAGAAAGCCCTAGTGTAGGTACAGAAGCCAGTGCTTGTTTTAGCTGAATGTTTGTTCTGACTCCTCAGTCCACTGCAAGGGTACCTAGGAGTTATCTTTTTATATAATTTTGGAGTGATCATACCATGGTAGCAAATGCAATAATCCAATGTCTATACTATCCAACTTTCCCAAAAAGGTCCGTACGAGAAAGACGGTCATGGGGCTAGGTAATTTATGGATGGTTCTAATCCGGTAGACCAACAAATGGTACTTGTGAGCTGTGATACCAAATATTGAATATTTTGTAGACGCAATTCTAATTTCTCTTTAGAAGCCTTATGCCCCTTCTTAGCCAATTCAGTGAGTATGTACACTGAGATGACCTTCTTTTGTTTCAAGGTGGCAGAGCAACTAAGGGAACATTAACAGATTGTATCAAAATAGACTCCTCAAGAAATATCAGGGTGTCAAGTTCTTGTTTTAATACTTGGAAGAAGACTCAGTAAACCCTTATGGGAGTCTTATCACGTTATCTGCCCTCCACTGATTTGGAAAGTGAAGAAGATCTGGCTTTCTTTGTATATGTAGTTGGAAAAGAAGGCTGAACACAGGTCTATGACAGTGAACCATCAGAGAGGGGCTAGGATACATGGAAGAAAGGTTGACATGAAAGGAAGGTGGCTGCATTGGATACCACTTAGAAGCTGAGAATGACAACACTATTCATCGCCTGAAGATCTTGAATGATATGGTACACATTCTTGCCCGCCTTATTGAGAGAATGGAACTGTTGCAGGTGCTTACAGTGGCAGCAAGGTAACTCCCTGTTTCAGCCTGAAAGGATGGTGGCAGCATTGGATACCACTGAGAAGCTGAGAATGACTACACTATTGATCGCCTGAAGATCTTGAATAAAATGGTACACATTCTTGCCTGCCTTTTTTATTGAGAGAATGGAAGTGTTGCAGGTGCCTACAGTGGCAGCAAGGCAACTCCCTGCTTCAGCCTTGGGATGCAAAGGATATTGTGGGATATGAGGTAGTTTCTTCATGGTGTTCACCTTGATCTTATCATGGTCATTAGATGGGATACAAAGATAAACCCAACATCATTTGCATATTCAGACCACAAAGTAGAAGGGACTGGTTGAGCAGCTGTTTGAAGGATTCAGGCATTTGTGGTTTACATTCCACCGGTTGATGAGTAGAGTCACATACCTAAGCTAACACTTAATTTTTATTAATCCGTAGAATGTTGAGAAAAACCCCTCACTGGTGCATAAGACCTACAATTTCATTTTCACAACAGATCTCTTCCTAACAATCTTTCAAGTGATATAGGATTCAAAATAAAGTTTGTTGTGCTCTTTTATAGTGCTTAATGTAGCAGACACAGGCTCAGTAATAAGATCACATTAAATAGAGACATTTCTATCTGAAATACTGAATACATCCGTGGACATGAACGAGAGTGGTAATGGAGGATTGTCAGAGGTTTTCAGAGCAGATAGGCCCGCACAAGCATCTATGAAACTAGATGGGAGTTTACCGTTAATCCTGTATTTTACATACTGACCCTTTTAATCAACCCCGAATATAGTATTCCTGGAACAGTTGGGACCTCTCAGACGTCTTAGTACTCAGAGTACTAGTTTTGTATAATCTGGGTAAACTTGGGAGGAGAAGGCGGGGGGGGGGGATATTTTGATGTTATGTCGAGGCAGTCTCTTTCCCATTGTCGCAACTGTCAGCTCAATTATGACCCCCCTGAGGAGTCTTGCTTGCCTCCCTTTCTTCCATTATTTTGTCTTGCTCTCCCACCTCCACGTGTGTCTCTTTCTCCTCTCTGATTTGGGTTTCTCCTTGCCCTCCTTTTACAGTCTTTTGAAATGATTCCAGCTGTAAACCTATTCACTTAGATTTGTTCAATCCCCTTTTCCTTTCCTGCATGGCCACAAGGTGACAGGCCACTGTACCCAACTCTGCTAGATTTTTTACTTGCCACCCAATACAGGAGCTTTGCAGCTGATACTCTATGTGAGCTAATAATCCCCGCACAAACACAGCACTTAGAGCTTCCAGAGTTTGTTCAGTGGGACGGATTCTGCCTGAATATCTTTCAAATACATCCTTGAGCCTGTCCAAATAATCCAAATGAGACTCTCATTTGTTCTGTTCACAATTTGCCTAGTCTGTCTTGATAGCCACACTTCCATCACAACATTCAACCACTCATCCCTTGCACTGCTTAATCTCTCTTATCTGGAGGGTCTTGTCACAGCCTACTGCTCTACTTTAGCATCTGGCCTCTCATTTTGCTCAGCTACACCAATCTCAACAACTAATTCACATCTGCCCAATTCAGCTTACAAACTTCAAACACTATCTGCCATTAATCATGGAATGGTGATGCTATTTTGACTTTGCTGGGAAGCTGCTTCTTAATACTAAGCACATCAGCAGGGGATCAAGGGATGTGGATTCTTACTCTGCCTCCAGGGTAGTCTCTCAAAGGGAGAAGGGAAATTAGGAGATCTTGCTGGAGTTCCAAGTGATCATCCTCACTGGAAGGTGGAGTGTGTCAATCAATATGCTTTTGTTCCTGTCCAGGTCTCAAGCTAAACAGCCTACAGTGTGTCTCAAGCTACTCAGGTCCGGCAGGTGCCTAGCGGGAATCAAATAGAATTGGAGTCTACAGAAGGGGTGCAGATGCCAGAATTGGCCTCATGTTTTAAGCACCGCACACTATCCATTACTGCCATTGCTGCAAGCAGTTTGTCTTGGTGCACCCACTTGAGCATTGTCTCCTTGTACTCATCCCACTAGCGATGTAGCAAGTGCTACCTCATTTCCAAGCGCGGCCACAAGTGTGGCCCCAGCATCTTCTGCTAGCATGGGATTATGTAGGACATCTGAGATATCTTCCTCTCTTTCTTCTCTCCCTGTTTCAGTGTTTTGTGGGAATAGATAAGGAGGAAGTGAAGCAGTAGAGGTGCAAGCCCTAATTCTGTCGCTCGAGTAACACCTTTGGTAGCGGAGTCTCTCAACTATCTGCTTTATCTCATAGACTTGAGACTCATGTTTCTGTTTGTTGCTTTCTTCTATCAATTTAAACATTCAGGCCACTGACGCTTCTGTATCTACCTTGTTCTAGATTAAACATACTTTCCTCTGTAATGTGCTTCTTTCTTTCTTTCCTAGTAAGTTTTACCCAATGTTTCGGATATGTGCACCTGCTTTTTCCATACTTGCATAGCATAGATAGGAGGCTTTTGTTGGGTGCTCTTACTGTTTAGATTTTATGGCCCACATTTTCATACCAGATTCACATTCAGGAATACATAGATGTGTCTGTCAGCTGAATACTACAGCTCAACTTGTGAAGGGGTGCAAAGGGAAATGGAAAAACGAACAAGGAGGGATTTTACAGTTATTCCTGTAACTGTACTCGTGAAGATAGTAAGTATATTTCTCTCTAGCATATGGTGCTCCTCACTCACTGCTTTCTCTCGTTAATGCTGTGAGACTAGCGGAGAGGCAGGGCTGGCTAGATCAGTGAACTTCTTTTGCGCACCCACATTTATTATAGGATCTGTGCTAGGGTCCTGGTACTCCGGCCTGTCTTCCCTTTTCTGCTCAATTCTAGCGCACACTCATTCTGTTCTGTGCAGTACCCTCATACGTTTCTTCATGGGCTCCTGACCCAAGTCTCAATCTGTCATCTCCTATACAGACGACACATACACATTAAAAAACCCAGGTAAATATATGCAAAATAGCAGAAACATAAGTATGTTTAGACTTCCCTTTTCAATGTAACTGCTCTAATAATGTCTGACATGATCAGTGGGTCGAGCACTGGGTGGCACTCTACCCTAGAGAAATGTCTTCCACATCTCTGGCGCTTGCGGCTATTGTGTGGACTTTGTTCCAGCTCTCTTCTCACCAAAGGCTGAGATTAGGCACTTCATGGCCTAAGGCACCAAGTTCTTTAGAAGAAAAGCAGTGTTGAGCCTCTTTGAAGTCTAAAACACATTTATTATGCAAAATCAAGCAAAAAGAGCAATATGATTACACAGAGTTAAATCTTCACCTTCTCAATTTTTCCCAACCTTTATACATATTTATCAGATAAGTAGTTGAAGGGTGACAAGTGACAGAAACCAAAACACTAGCTTGTGGTGTTAATAGGTGCATGGCTTTATCTTGAGAGTCTGCAAAAGACCTTGAGAAAAGATATAACTGGAGTTTCGGGCGATGACCTAGCTTGATTGGGAATTCTTACTTTGCCGTGTCAGACATGAAATCTGGGCTTGTGCAGAGTTCCGCTATGTAGAACTCTGCCAAATGACAAAATAAATTCAGCCACGCTAAAATGGAGTTCCACACGCGGCGAAGTGCATTTTGTTGCGCTGTTCACGCTGATATTTAGCGACTAGTGTTTGTCCCACACTGGAAAATCATTGTGAACGGCACCATGCCACATGAAGCGTTGCTTCTTGCTGCCACTCTAGTAGATGGTGTACTCGAGCGGCAGCTTCATCAATGAGAACTGAAGGTTTCGCGACCGCCTGCATTGAGAAATCTCGCCAGGAGGTGGTCTGAAGTAAGAATTTCCTTGCTCGCCAACTTAACTTCTTTGGAACTCTGCACACTATGTGGAGCACGGAGTGGGGAAAACTCTGCAAACTCTGTGAGCCAAGCAGATTTTCATGCCCAGGTCTAATGGAAACGAGGCATGTGCATGTCAGAAGTGAAAGTGTTGAAACAGTTAGTGTAACATGGGCTTTCAAAAGGGCTGCAGAATAAACAAAATGGGGTTAGTTGTTTGTGATCTATTGCAACATCAATTGCAGGAATGCACAGCCATCTGACACTTTGTCTTATCTCCATCTGATACAACGTTCTTTCTACCTGACCTACAGGGCAAAACATAAATAGAAGGAGGACCGTGGTAAAAACTATTGAAAAATATTGACATGAAAAAGTCACAAAACGTAGAAAAAAGATTAATGCATAATCGGAGATCAGGGGAGAGCAATTGAAAACAAGGTCATAGCAGACTGTAAAATAGTAAACTAAAATGAATTTAAAACTCACTCGGAAATGAAAAAGACATTGAAAGAATTGAAGAAACTGATGCAAAAAGGAGAGGAAGAGTGAAACAATGTTATGATATGTGAGAATAAGTTGCAGAAAAGAGTCCTATTGGAGCACAAAGGAGAACATGAAAGTAAGAATGAAAAAGCTAAAGATAGTTGTAAATGAGGCTGTGGAGGGAAATGGAAAATATTTAGATGGAATTATTGCTAGGTAGAGCAAGAGAGCAGTAGAATGCTTCTCAGTGTAACAGATGGAATTTAACACTGAGCTGGCGAGTCTGTGATTTTAGTTCTATGTATTAACTCTTTTTTGCAAATTAACTAACCCTGGACGTAGTTTGCGTAGTAGCGCTATGCGTAGCTTTGCGAAGTGCACTTCGCACTACACAAGCTACACATAGCTACGCGAACTGCGTAGAGCGGTAGGAAAAATGCTGTTCGCACTGATTGCACAGTGCCGGATGCTTGTCCGCACTGTGCAATCATTGCAAACGGCAGCTTGCACAGTGCAAGCGGTCGTGTTCTGCTGCTCGAGTAGATTTGAACTTGAGCGGCAGCTTTCTCAACGCGGACTGGTAGTTTCTCATCGCGAGCGGTCGCGAGCATACGCGACCACTCTCAATGAGAAACCTGACCTCCCCTCGTCGGAAGGTATATTTTCCATGCTCGCGAGCGGCAACTTGATGTTGCTGATCGCGAACGAGGAAAAAGTCTTGCTGGGATGTTGGTTTGCTTGCTTGCGGTCGCCAACTTGAAGCTGAGGACCGCGAGCAACAAAAAATGCCTGCTACGCTATGCGTTTTTGCACAGTGCTACGTGCAATTCTCGTAGCGTGTAGTAGCGCAAACTACGCACGCTCCATGAGCGTTGCGTATTCCTACGCCCAGGGTTAGTATTAACCCTTTCTCTGGCAATTTTGGCTTTTTGAGGTTTACTTGAATACTTGAAATCTTGCAGAGCAAGTGTTTTTATTGAGACAGAAGGGCAAATCAGTTTGTAGATTGGCGACAGTTTGCATTGAGACCTGCTTCAATATCCTCTGTTTTTAAAGTTTCAGGACCTCAAGACACAATGCCCTTAAGTTCTGAGAGAACAGGAGCAAACCCATATCTTAATATTCTTAGGTTTCTTGGACTTAAGTGGACTGCTTCTGCACCTTAGTTTGAATTTGCGTCTTTGTTTGAAGAAGAAGTCTGTGAGGATCGTTTAATACCTGGGCGATATGATCCTTGCGGCTGCAGCAATCAGTTAGGCGCACAACATATGCATTGTTGCCTTAAGCAGTGTCCACCTTTGTTTAGCGAGACCAGATAGGAAGGTGTTCCGAAAGTCAGTTCTGCTTATGTTCAGGGTTTGAACCACTTTAAGTCTTGGCTTGGATGAAATATTTAATTTTTCTAAGGTTCCTCAGTTGATATTCTGTACCTTTTATAATAATTGTTACATATTAACCCGAAAAAGCCTGCTATTAAGGATGCAAGCTAAGGATTTTACTTATCAACTTGAGTTAAATTCTTAATTGAGCAAGTGTGTTAAGCCAGTATTGAGTTAAGGAGTTGTGACAAGACGCACATAATATTAAAAATCAGTTGTGGAGGGATGTAAATTATGCGGTTTAATTTGGTTTTGGCATTCTGTGAGAAAGGCCATATTTAAACACATTTACTGTGAAGCAGAGCAGGGTGTCATGCCAAACTCTTCAGAAGGGTGCCCGAGGGTCCCTATAAACATTAATCAGTAGCAGAGCCAGAATGCAATCCTGAAATACCCTGTGCAGAGTTGGGAAGATTGGAGAATGATAGTTGTCAATGTGAGTTTTCATTTTACAGTTCCAGGAAAGGGAAAAGACCGACTTGAACACGTCATTATTTCATCATCGTTTTTAAATGATGTTGAGGACTACAGTGTTGAACGTCGCAAAGATGTAAAGTAGGATTAGGCAACATGACTGTCGGTCATCTGAAATTGTCATGGCCTGGTTAAGCCGCCCTGACAGTGCCAATCTCAGTGTTGTACCTGATCAGAAACCTGATTGAAGGATTCCTAGCAAGTTAATTTCTTATATGTAGGTTTTGAGTTGATGCCCTACACAATATTTAGTAGGTCGACCAGTGGTGGTAGACTGGTGATGGGACCATTTCTGTTTTGGTCAGAAGGGCCCCAGTCATGCTTTTCAACAATAGGCTTCACATGCCCGACTTGCAAACTGTCGTATACTGAATTAATGACGGGTAGCAATGCTTCATTTTGCTGGGGGCTGAATATTTCTTTTTTGCTGCTGTAGCCAGAATTGTGTGGTCCTTGTAGATCATGAGTTTAGTGCTAACTTTTACTTTGAGGAGCCATATTGCTTTGAGGAGCAAAAGTGTATTGATGGGTTTGAGAGTCAACCAACAGACATTTCGCCTTGTTGCAATTCAATCTTTTGTCTGACGTTGGAAATGTCTTGAGTGACAAATTCTGCCAGTTTCATGCAACTAGCGGTTGAAAATGGCAGCCTTGACATTATAGATGTTGTTTGTTTAAGCTCTTCTTCCATATCTGGGAAGGCTGAGATTTCAGTGTGTCTGTTTTTCAGATGTTTTCCCTTCAAGGTGTGTGCTATGCTTCCGTTGATTATTTTACTCTTCAGGGTTCAAATGGGACAATAGTTCAGTATGCTTTTTGTTTTAGGGGAGTGGAAATTTACTTGTAGAGAAAGGCACATACACCATCGACCTCCCATGCTGCTGTGCTGGCCTAGGGTGCAGCACCATGTTCTGACCCTCCTTGCCAGTGCGTAGCCCCCAGCCAAGGGAATGGATAGCAGTAACAGTTTATGCCCACAATCCACTAGGTACTAATGTCAGGCCACCATTATTACCAAGATGGCACTGGGACTATTCATGCACAAGGTGTGCCACCGATCCACTAGTAGCCCCTCACTAGTCTGTCCGAATTCGGCAGAGCACAGACTTCACACAAGCACAGTGCGAATATTGCCACGTAGGGCCAAGGCTGGGGAGAGTTACCACAACACGGTCCAGCCATTTAGGACACTGCCAGCTACGCCGCCTCCCGACTTATGGGGCGCCAATGTTCACCAGGGCCTGCTGTTGCTGTGTGGCCACATGACAGACCCACATAACAAATCTCCAACCTGGGGTACCCAAGGTATTGTAAGTCAAATACCTTAGGAACGCTGCCTCAGATGTGCACCCTAGTGCCAGTAGTTATCTCAGATCCCCACTGAAGCGATGACCTTCCTGCACAGAACAAACACCTGGTGCTAAAAATCAGTACAAACAACGCTAACCTAATGCACTCCGCTGCTTGCGGAACTCTGCATAGCGTAGCTGAGTTTTTTGGTCACTTTGCAGAGTTCCTCGCTTAGGAACTCTGCAAACCCTTCCCAGGCATAGTGAGGCCAGACCTATTGGTTTTGCCAATGCTTGTTTTTATTTGTATTCGTCCCACATATCATATCCATATGACATTGCAGAAAGTTTCAAAGAGGCCTCCGTTGACAGCATACCTAATTCCAGTCATGAAGTAACCTTTGTGGTACTCTGTTGGATTCTTAATAGTTACTTCAAAAATGCCTTTTGTGTTGTCCTAGTAATTTTTTCCTTTTAGTGTTGTCGCAGTTATAGTGTTGTTGTAGTTTTACTGCTATAGTGTTGTTATAGTTTTACTGCTATAGTGTTGTTACTGCAGTGTTCTGATAGTTGTCATGTTCGTGCAGTGATATACGTATGTGTAGCGATATGTTATTTTGGTTTTGAGGTATCACTTTATCATGGCAGTGCTATCATTGTGGTGTTGTAATTGTATAATTCAATTCAATTCAAAAAGTGCTTTATTCGAGTATTACTCATAAAAGCAAGACAAACTAACGTATAATTAAAAAATCAATTAAATTTACATAGTCAATCAAACAAGCACATGCATATTTTAACAATTTAAAAAACAATGACACATCATATGTACAGGTGCAAAGATCATTACCGTCGACAAAAAGAGACCAGAGGGGTGATGTTCATAATAACAATGTAAATATCCCCAGGAAATCATACATTAAAAAAGAATTCATTACATTAAAAATCAATGTTCAAGCCAATGACACAATACATAAACAGAGAATAGACAAGTGTCTAGCAGTCTCTGGTCAGCTAAAAAATTTACAGAGAATAAACATTAGTTTAGCAGTCTCTGACTATTTACTAAGCAGTTACAGAGAATAGACAAGTGTCTAGCAGTCTCTGATCGACTTGATGGCAGTATTTAACTTGCCAGCAGTCTCATCCTTAAAACCCACGCCCATCCCAGGTACTTTGCAATTGCAATATTGATCCATTCTTCAGTAGTAGATTTTACTATACGCAGTGCCACCATACTACTTTTTGTACCTAAATTCCTACACATAGGAGCCAACCAGGCTTGCCTTGGGGCAGAATATACTGGGCAACAAAACAAAAAATGACCTAGGGTTTCTTTTCCTACCCCACAGGCTGGACATAGTACTGCCCCCCCTGATTTCCATTTAGCTGTTAAGTTACAGAGGGGGAGCGAACCTACCCTCATTTGAAATAACAATTTCCTGTCCAGGGGGTTCATTATGTAGTCCCAATACTTTTCATAAATGGGGAACATTTTAGCTTCTAAGTAGCCAGTGGTCATAGTCCCACTGTTGGTGTTAAGTAAGCTACTATTAGCTACATGTTCCCAAAATATGTCTTTTAAAACAGTCTTAGAGGGAAATAAAGCCCCAGCAGGATCTGTCCATAAGGCATGAAGTCCTAAATTAAACAGTGCAGTCTTTAGTGTTTTAAACCACCTGATTTTATTGTAATGATCAGCTTTGATGACATCAGAGAACCCTTCCGCGTAATGAGAGAGTTCTGGTGTAGTCCAAAGTCTACGCCAGAATAATATCGGGCGCAGTTTGGCCTTTTCCGTAAGCTCTCTTCTACCTAACTCGTAACGTAGGGGCAATAGTGCGCTACTCTGTGGAGTACCCGTCAACGACCTCAGAAATTTATTTTCAGATAGTTGGAGTTCGTGGAGGTTTTCATACCCCCATAGCTCCGCACCATACAAAGCAGACCCAATTGCTTTTGCCTCGTATATTATCAGGGGCGGTTTAATAGGTTTAGTCATTGACTTCCTATGCTCCTTAATTATAGTGCCAGATAGCTGCTTGTGCCTTAATGTAGCAATGTTAAGGTGTTGCTGCCACTTATTGTCATTGGAGATCAAGATCCCCAGATAGGTGAAGGATTTTACAACTTCGAGAATGCGGCCACTCATGGTAATGTTCGATTTAAAATTTCTATGTGGGTTAAAAGCCATGAGTTTTGTCTTGGTCGCATTCACCTCAAGTCCGTGGTCAGTGCAGAACCCATCAAATATTGCCAGTGCTTTTTGTAAGCCACTGGGGGTTTTTGATAAAATTAAAGTGTCATCGGCGAACATTAAAATGGGGACTTTCTCCCCAGCAAGAGAAGGGGCATCCACAGCCCGAGATTGCATGCGGGAAACAACACCATTAATAAAGAGGGTAAACAAAGTAGGGGCCATTGAACATCCCTGCCGAACCCCGCGCTCAACAGGAAATTCGGCAGTGTTGTTCCCATATCCTCCCCATCTTATTTTGGCATAGTTGCCCTCATGCAATCGCATAATTAAAATCAACAGATCCCCAGGGACCCCTAGTGTCTCAAGCACTTCCCACAGTTTCGCCCTCGGTACCAGGTTGAAGGCAGCCCGCAAATCAACAAATGCTGCATACAGGCTGCCTCCGCCTAGCACCACGGTCTTCCACTGTATTAGTTGGAAACGGAAGACTTGATCCACAGTGCTGGTTGCCCTGCGAAATCCGGCCTGAAAGGGGGATAAAATGTTGTGTTCATCAACCCAATCGAGCAACCTATTGACAACGACTCGGCCCACTATTTTCTGGATGGTATCTATTAAACTAATGGGGCGATAGTTACCGGGCTGTGCCCGATCTCCTTTTTTGTATATAGGGATGATTACAGCACCCCTCCAGGTCACTGGGATATCTGCCCCCCTGGTAATCAAATTTATCAACAGATGGATGTATCTGCACCATCTATCAGTGTCATTCAGGAAAACATCTGCCGGCACCCCGTCAATACCAGGAGCCCGCCCACTTCGAACAGTTTTTAAGGCAGTGAGTATTTCATTCTTAGTGAAGATGTCATCCCCAGTTGGTAAACAGTGCGTGCACCTTCTATCCACTGCCTGATCTCTAGAAGCATACTGTTCGCTAAAAAACTTAACCCAAGCATCCTGGGGGACATTATTAGTGCTTGCTTCTTCTATCCTATCGTGTCCCCATTTAACTATATGCCAAAATAACCTGGAGTCCTTACGGTCACTTGCATTTTTTAGGTTGTTCCAGTGTGCCTCATCCCAATCTTTTTTCGCTGTTACTATACACTGTTTGTAATGCTTCCTGGCAGATCTAATTGCCTCTAAATTCTTGTTTTTAATAGCATCACCCAAGGAGGTTCTTGCCAGCCTACATTCGTGATTGTACCAACGTGCTGGTCTGTTGGCATGCATCTTTTTATTTGCCGGTTTCAGGAAATGGCCTTTAATTTCATCAAAGAGAGCTTCATGGACCTTAGTGGCATTATTTTTACTAGGAAGAAGCCCAGTTTCACCCTCAAGGGCCATGATAGCCTTGTCAGTTGCCATGCTTATTTTTTCCATAACCAGCTGATCTGTTTTAACACTAGTCCACCTCAGCCTGCGTAAATCGTTTGTAGGTACAATCAACGGGGGTAAGGGATCAATAGAAGCACTGGGGGCAATCACATCAGACAGCCACCATTTGTGGAGAACGCAAAGAGGATTATGGTCACTCTCAAGCCTTTCCTTAACCTCCTTATCAATAATGGATGACCATAGGGCCATACAGCATATAACATAGTCAATACGACTCTTAGATCTTCCATTATCAAAGGTCATGGCTGATACTCTGTCTGACTTAGTACGACCATTCAGAGCCCTTAACCCATATTCAAGGCACATAGCATTCAGGCTTAGGATATCCTCGGTCCAGCGAGTTATTGGGGTTAAATCAAGTGCAGGGATTTCCCACATATTGTCTTCCTCCGCACCTAAAAAAGCCTCACCAGTATCAAGGGGTTCAAAAGTACGGTTTAGGTCTCCTGCCAGTATGATGTTATTCCCAGAAGAGTGAGTGTCTAGGTAACTGTACAGAGACGATAAAACCGCTGATTTACCAGCATTTCCCCCTCTAACATATAAATTATAGATGTCAATGGGAGTAGAGGAGTCCCTCTCAAGTCTAATGAGCTGGATGTCTTTGTGATTTAGCTCTAGATTTTTTACTAAGATCTTCAGGGACTGACGGACCCATATAGTGAGACCTCCCATTGGTCTCCCTTTGGGACCTTTGCTGGCCGGTACATAATAGTTCAGATACCCCAAAGCATAAACAGGATCACAGGCCCATGTTTCTTGGGAAATGCAGACGTCATACTTGCTAACGAATTCAAACCACTCTCCACAGTCCATTTTGGAACATAGCCCTGCTATATTCCAAGATAGAAGGTTCCCAAAGGCATGCTCCATACATATTTCAGAACTGTGATCAGGCCTGTTCGTATTTACATCCACATTGACATTGTCTTCTACTATTAAATATGTTAATCCTACTGAAACATCTGGAGTACATAACTCATTTGGAGAGCCCATAGCTCGATTGTGCCCCCCTGTTGCACACAAGGATGAGGGTATTTGCAGCTGAGGCATACAATTAGTTATTTGTCAATCACAAGCATCTAGATTGGAAAGAGCAGAAAATCTGTTTTCTAAACCTAGTCCCCACTCAACGGAACCAAAATTCTTACTACCCCTTTTAGTTACAACGTTCCATTTTGTTCTTAAGGTGCTTGGATTGGGGCCTCTGCCTTTTCGAGGGTAAAAGAAGTCAAGGGTCAATGGTACGATAGAAGTGGATCGTCTCTGTGGTGGAAAAATGTTAGGCAGTATGTTCGGTAATGCATCAGGGTGAGAGAGATTAAGCACAACACAATCGCCCTTGAACTTTTTTTCTCTGTTCCCAATCCACTCCACTCTTCTTGCATTTACCAGTTCCTCGGCCAGTTGCTGTTTCCCCCACGGAGATATGGCCATGTTGTTGGTTAGCCAAGATAAAGATTTGTTTAAAAGCAATGCTGTTGTTTCAGCTTCACCGGAAGCCAGAGGGGGCACATTTGCTAATACAAGAACTAATGGCGAGGCTTCCACCACCAGCTCAAATGACCCTTTCGAGGTATTAGGTTCACCAATAAAATGGGCGGAGGGTGCAACACCAGAGCTAGTTTCCGGTATGTTTATCAGAGGAGCCACTGGGGGGTTTGGAGCAACAGTGAGTGGCAATTTAATTGCTAGAATGTCATTAACCAGAGGTTGTACATTGGACGTGATGACTTCAGGGAGTTTCCCCACTTCACCCAGCGTTTTACCAAGGAGACCTTCCAATTTAGTCACTTCAGCGGATAGCTTATCAATTTTGCTTATCAGAGGTTTGACTATTCCTTTGATTTTTATGTCCATCAGACTGCAAAATTTCTGAAATTGAATATTAGAGAAGGTTAAATATGTTTCCCCCGAAGGATCATCCTCCTCCTCGCAAGAGGTTTTCCTTGGTGGTGTTGCAATTTTATTTTTAGCTGACCTTAACCCCGGTCGTTTTTGTATAGCTTTTCTTTTAGCCCCTGTAACCCTTGGTGCTGGAATTGGAACAATGGGAGGGTAATAAGCTCACAGATCATAGGACTCAGAGGCACTACATCAATGTCATTGTTATCTTCAGTGCTGGCCACTATGCCACTGGGTTGAATGGTGACAGTATATTGTGAGGAAGCTTGTGCCACTCCAGAAAGGCTAGTGTTTATCAGGTAAAAAGGGTCCTCTGTTTCTATGTCTACTAATGGGGATTGTGTGGATGAGTCCAAACCCAATGAGGACCTTCTATCGCTGTTTATTTTCGCCACTACCTGGACTAAGTAGTTCTCCATGGTGTTAGTTGCAGGTGTTAGCTTTTTACCAGGCATACCAGGCATGTGTGCAGATGGCTTGGTAATAACAAGACGTAAAGCTTGAATGTAAAAACAGCGATTTACCTGGCAGACGATGAATTTGCAGCTCAATGAACGTCTGTAGGCCTGTAGATGTTTGGGCAGAGTTCCTGGCCCAACCCAACCTTGTCCGACCTCGGACGGCCCGCCCTTTGCCCGGGCTTCGCCCCGGGCGTCCCGCTCGCATCCCGCGGCGCGGGGGTGCTCCTCCTTTTCAGCGCCGCTGTTGGCGCTCTCTGGGCGCTGCCGCGTCACTCAGACGCGCCGCCGCGGTGCCTGCCGGGATTTGGAGTCTCCCGGAGCGGCGGCGCGGAGTCTGCTGTCCCTAGACTCTTGGCGGTGGCGGCGGCGTGGTCAATGGCTTCAGCCTTCCTTGGACGTGTGTAGAGAGGTAAGTTATTATGACTCTCGGCGGTGGCGGCGGATTCAAATTGTATAATTGTGGCATTGTTTTGTGTGTTTCTGTGAGCCGAGACAAAAATAGAAGACTATCTATCCCAAGGCATCCTCCTGCGGACATCCTGGGCCGAGCACTGGGATGTATATCCTTTGCCATGCAGAAGGGAGAGGGAGGAATATCTTTGAGGAGTTCTAGGGGGGGGGAGGGGGGAAATACAGGGTACTGGTGTTAGAAATGCTCCTTATTCCTAAAATACTGTCCCTGCAGACAGCAGACTTCTGAAAGGCAACATAAAACCGCGAACAGAACACACTTGAACAACAAACAAACATGGTATAGCATATAGGATAAACCAAATCGAAAATATATGAATAGAACAAACAAACAGGACACATTGTTTCCATCTAATTCAGGGGTCTCCAAACCGGTCCTGGAGGGCCGGATCCATGCCAGATTTTTTGGATATCCCCATTGAGATACGTGTAGTTATTTTAAAAATCTGGCATGGATCCGGCCCTCCAGGACCGGTTTGGAGACCCCTGATCTAATTGTTCATAAGCGTTCAGGCACATTTGTGATCACATCTGGGGCACTGGTAGAGAAGTACAAAATGTTGTGACTCTTGTAAAGTTGATTGTAATAAGCAGTGGCTTTAAAGACCCAGTTTACTACAGAAGTGCAGGTAGGATGAGCCAGGGGACTGAGGTGCCCGCCGATGGCAAGCCCAGCAATATCAATTAAACAAACAAACAATGGTTGAAGGTACGGCCTTTGACAACTGACAATGGACCTAGATGGCAGGAAATGATGCGGAAGAAGATGGTCCATTTCATTAGGATTGTGAGACTGAATAATCATTTAAAAAAAATGTTTATTCAATCCATAGCATATGAGACACATAATTGGTTACATAAGTATTTGAGCAGCAATAACACAAGTCGTATAAAACTGGGCAGCCGAGAAAGTACCAAAAAAAAGTATGTCTAACATCAAGGGAACAAGGCAACAATGAACATAAACATGACAATAAAGAAGATACACAAAGAAAATTAAAAAAATGATACAGTTAATTCATATTTTCAATCATTGGGCCCCATATCTGAATGCCCAGTTTTTACTGTTTCATTGATTTAAGGCAATAAAGACTGTATTCCAAATTAAAAATATAGAATTTGGGCCTCCACATCTTAAACGAAGAGGCATCCTGCTGCAGCCAGGATGACGCGAAACATAGCTGTGCCACCATTGCTGCAATAAATATAATATATAAATGGATGAGCCGACTGGCCTAGCTAAAGGGTATCGCCAACCCATGTTAACATTACCTCCTTTATTATATGGATTTCCACCCCTGTAATTCCGGACAGAAACAGGTCTGTGTGTCGCCTTAGTTGCATAAGAACGATGCAATCATAAAAAACATGCAGAATGTGAACCCTCTCCGCACTACTTCTGAGACACTTCTCATCATTTGACCCCCCCCTCCACTTCATCATCCTCTCTGGTGTATGATACAAGTTAAATAATGTCTTGAAGTGTTGGGCTTTCAAATTAGCTTTAGTGAAAAACAAATGAAGGAGTATCACCCGATGAGTAGGCTGAAGGTTTTCAAAACGTGGAATAACTATTCCTTTTTTAAAAACCCCTCACTCACCACCTAGTGGTGACATGCTTCATCATCGGGGTCCACCCTGGTGGCCTAGCGTCACCAGGGTGTGCTTCGACACCTGGAATGCAGTGGAGCAGGTTGTGTGGTGTAAGTGCAAAAAATATAGTGTTAAAAATTGTCCTGGTTTAGCTTTGTGAATAAGTTTTAATGAAAAGCAACTATTTGCACTTACACCTCACAACCTGCTCCACTGCATTCCATGTGTTGAAGCACACCCTGGTGACGCTAGGCCACTAGGGTGGACCCCGATGATGAAGCATGTCACCACTAGGTGGTGAGTGAGGGGTTTTTAAAAAAGGAATAGTTATTCCACGTTTGAAAAACCTTCAGCCTACTCATCGGGTGATACTCCTTCATTTGTTTTTCAATATTCGTGACCAGGGGAACAGGAGTATTCCTCGTCCATCATATGTGGACACAATCCCTTATTCTCCCGCTTGTTTTTTCTGCTTTCAAATTAGCTGACATCAAAATTCTCCCTGCAATATCAATTGATTGCTGCATATACACAACTTCCTGTCCTAATCGATCACACCATTTACTATCCTGCACAGCTAAATCATCCTGTTGTACATCAATTAGTATATCATACAGCCCCCTATCCTTGTCCGTCGTTTAATTGCCTCAACTAACAAATTTGTAACACATTCCCTCCTGCTTGTGATGTTTAAATAAAAAGTCCTGCATTTGCAAAAACTTGAAGAATTCATTTTGTTGCAATCCTTATATGTCAACTAAACCTTATAATGAAGCTAGTACACCACCGTCAAATAAGTCTCCTAATTGCCTAAAACCCTTGGCCCTCCATCTCTTCATCCTTAAGTCCCAAAATATAGCGGGGAGTATAATTGTCGAATTTATCTGAGTGTAATAACAGATCCATGGAATAGCTAAAATCTTTCAGACAAATTTCCAAGCCTTATATGCCACCAACATTACCTTGAATCGTGTTTTTTTAAAAGAGCTTGGCTCGGAAAACTAAAATAAAGAATTTCTGGCCTCTGCCCTGCAGCAGCATCAGATGTATTGATGGTGTTTCCGCCAATACTACATCTTCCCCAGTTAACAATATCTGCATATTTTGGAGCAAACATGCATAATAATGAAATATAAAATTAGCCATGGCCCATCCCCCTCGGTCACGTGGTAGCATCATAAACTTGAACGCCCAACGAGCTTTCCTTTGTCCCCATACAAACCTATTGCTTATAGATTGCACTTTCTGCTGTTATATTCTAGGTAACTCTAGAGGTACCACCCTAAAGTAGTACATGATTTTGGGAAGGATATTCATCTTGAGAATATTGCACCTCTCCATCAGCGAAAGATGCAAGCACTTCAACCAATCAAGTTGCTTTTGAATCCCAGAAACTATACCTCCTCAATTAACCTCAATTAAATCTTGCAAGAACATCCTGATTTTAATACCCAAGTACCTGGCTTTGTCAGTTACCCGAGCCTCTCCCGGGCATGCCATTTTAGTACATACAATGTGTGTTTTTGTAGGATTCAGTTTATAACCTGAAACCTCCCCAAATGCGTGGGCCAGACTTTCTATCTCTTAAAATTGCTTGCTCTGGGTCTGACGTTGCCACTGCGATGTCGTCTGCATAGGCTAAAACCCGCAGCTGATACTGCCCGCATACCATAGAGATAATCCGATCGCTTTGTTCCAACATTACCAGGAACGGGTTGATGTATATGGCAAATAACAGCACGTAAGCACGGACAACCCTGTCTTGTCCCCCTACTGATATACACCAGCTCTGATACTCTACCCATTACACAAAGCCTAGCTCGCAGTGATTTATACATAATTTGTATAGCTCTAATATAGCCCTGCCCAAATTTTCTGCACAATAGCCATAAAAATGGTCATGAGACAAGGTCAAACCATTTTTCCGCGTCAAGAAAAATCAAACCTAACCTGCTATGATGTGTATTAGCATAATCTATCAAGGTAACAACTCTATTCATATGATTGACTGTGCTCCTGCCAGGTATAAATCCATGCTGATAAATAGATACCAAGGGCGTGATCACTCGCGCCTGCCTTGTTGCAAGTATTTTTCCATATACTTTGCCCTTCTGCATTTAATAAAGAAATTTGTCTATATAACCCTGGCAGATTTGGGGGCTTATCTTTCTTTTTAAAGACCACTATATTGGCCTCATCCTATGATGGTGGTTGTCTCCCAGATTGTGCCTTTTGATATGTGGCCAACATATCTGTCTTGAGTACTTGAAAGAACATCCGATAAAACGCTAGTGGCAGCTTATCAGGTCCTGCCACTTGACCACTAGCCAATGACCCTATTGCCTCCTCGAGCTCCTCCATAGTTATCGTGGCATCCAATAGCACCTGCTCTTCTTGTCTTAACCCAACTAAATCCAATTGTTGACAAAATCTCAATATGTCTTGCTCATTACAATCACTCTGGATATACGATTCTTTATAGAAATCATAAAATACCCTCAAGATACCGCCCGTAGTTTCAGCCGTATTACCAGCTGAATCCATCAGTGCCATTATTTTCTCTGAAGACTATTTTACTCTTAACTTCTGTGCAAAGCATCGCCCTGTAGCTTCACCATATTCATACCTTCCCTGCTTGTCCAACTTATACTGACAAGCAATTTCCTTACACCATACCCCATTGATTTTATCCTTACAACACGCAATCTAAGTTTGTATTTACTTGACTTTTTGTCCCAGCCTTATCACCTGTATAAGTTCCTGCTCTGCTTTCCTTACATCCACCAGGAGCCCCTGTATCAAGATCTGTTGTTGCGTCTGCTTAGCCAATCCATAACTAAGCGCTTCGCCACGCACTCCCGCTTTGAGAGCGTCCCATAAAATGGCACTAGAGATGGATCCCCTATTAGCCTCAAGAAATTGCGAGACCCAGATTTGCATATGATCAATGAATAAACTGTCCAGTAATAGCTTTCTATTAAAAGTAAATGCCCTACCCACCTTCATTTGGCTAAGACTATAGACATTCTATAATACTGGGCCATGATCTGCTGTTATCCTGGGCCAAACCTGTATTTTTGCCCCCACGATGAGTATCCTACACATAAAAACATAACCGTACCTCACTAGTTTATGATGAGGATATGAGTAGAAGGTAAACTCTGGGCTTGGATGATTTGGGGTTGTCCTTACATCTAGCAAACCATGATCCCTTAAGAACTGCCGTAATGCTCTAAAAACCTTGGGTGTTCGACCCATGTATTTATCCATATTATTTGCCCTTCTAAATGGATGTTAAAATCCCCACACAGTACCAGAGGGGTATCCCACAAGGCCAACTCTATATTTAGAGCCTCTAAGATTGCTGCTTAATCGAAATTTGATCCATATACCGTGCAGATTACCACCTTGATGCCCATTAGTATACCTTCCGCAATAGCCCATCTTCCAAACTTATCTACCATTTTCCTTCCAGTCCCACACATTCCTTGTTGTACCAAAATAGCCACACCTCTGCTAGTGGTATCAGGTTTCATTAAATGTAAATCAGCTGTAACCATTGCCTCTTGTTACTATTGTTCAAGCCACAAACATTAAATGAACAAATGCGTATCCCACTAGTTATGATTTTGCCCAGCATGTCTTACCAATCTGGATGACCCCATTCATGTCAATACTTCACAGAACTCTATGCTGCTCATGTTTGCCAAGTTGCCTTTATAATGGATTTTTTTTGATGACCCCCTTCTCATCAGCCCAACCCCTACCCAAAAAGCCTCCCAAACAACCCCTACCCTAGCCCCACCCACCACCAGAAAACCCCGCCCACCACCCAAGCCCCCTAACCCCTCCCCCAACACAACAGGCATTAGGGCTCATTACCCTTGCTATGGGGAGCTGGTGCTCACCCCGGTATGTCCCCCCTTTCTCCTAACCAAAATGATTTGCCTTCTTCATGCAGAGGATTACCCACTAAAGAAGCTAGGACTTACATGCAAAACTAAAATCTCTAACAGATCCTTCGTCTATATATTCCAATGAATGTTATCACCCTTGATTAATTATTAAAGATAGTCAATAGAACAGAAAATGATTACAAAACCCTGTTTCCACATATGAGTACGCTACTAGCATTCAAACTTAAATAAGTTTAAATGGACAAAAGGATTTCCTTATCCTGGTGCTCAGTTGTAAAAAATCTTGTTTGACCTTTGATTACTATTTTCAGAGTAGCCAGATTCAACAAAAAGGTTTGGGCCCCTTGCCTTGAAATGGAGTGATTAATTGACGTAGCTGTCACCTACTTTCCACAGTGTGATGGCAGAAGTCAGGTCTATCAAAAAATTGTGCACACTTCCCTTCCCTCTTCCGATCTGGCCTAGCCAGATCATATACAGCTTGACGAGCTAAGAAGTTGTTCAAACAGATCAGAATCGCCCGTGGCCTAGGGGCAGGCTGCCCTCCTTTGGCTGTTTGTTGTTTAAAAGGGAACCTGTGTGCCCTTTGTACTTCAGCAGCCCAGTTCCACATTAAAAGTTCAGGGAAGGCCTCAGCAAACAATTCCACCACTTATTTACGCATGTCATGGCCCTCTATTCCTTCCGGAATCCCAAGTATTGTCCGATTATGTCAACATAGCCGATTCTTTAAATCTATTAGTTTTAGAGGCATGTCCTCCTTCTGAGAGTTCATGGCTTCCATCGTCACTTTTTGGACCACCATTTCATCTTCAAGCATAAAGATCTGCGCCTCTGTCCCAGTCATTCTCTCTGTGAACTCATTACAAGTTTTAGCAACACTCCACACAGTATTCTGCAGCTTCCAACAGGCGGTATGGGTTTTTCAGATTTTCTGCACGAGTCTCGATCTTGTGATCTAAGATACTCTGATATATTGACCCCAATGATATTGCTTCATCATGTTTCCCCAAGGTCATTTCCATACTCTGACCTACTGCTTTTTCTTCTTCCGACGATAGTTCTGGTGAGGTGGAAAAGTCCCACAGGGGACTATCTCTTTCAACCATTTGCAGTCCCTGTGCCTCAATTACCCTCTTTTTTTGCACACTGTCGGTACGTTGGTTTTGTCAAAATCCACATTGACGCTATTACGGTCGCTACAAGGTACTCAGTATAGAACCCTCATAAGAATTTGATTAAATGTCCTACGTATATTCTTCTTCAGAGGTGTCAGAGGGATCCGACATTAAATTGAATTTCTCTCCAGAATCGATCTCTTTAACCAGTCCCCCTGAGACTCCTCCATGCACAGCTGAGTCAACCACTCCATTGCCACCTAAATTATATTGCGAGACAGCAGCATTTTCTACTTCATGCTCTACCTCCACCTTTTCATTTACATCAGCCAGAATCATAGTCTCTTTCTCTGCATCCCCTCTTTCCCTAGCCTCCACTCCGCTTTCCTGTGCAGTTTCTAGTTTATTTTTAAGAGGGGCTTCTGATATAGTCTGTTCCTGTTCCTGAAGTATGATGTCAACTGGGGCATTGCCTAAATTTGCAGATACTCCCTCTTTCATCTTCCCGGCCCCTGCTTTCGAAATGGGAGCATGCAGGACAAAACTTTTCTTTTTACTGAGGAATATCTGTGGGACCATTTCATTGTCCATTGCCTGCTCTCCTTGAAACAGAGTATCCGCGCTGCACTGTTCTCCTTCTGCATACTGTGCCCGGTAGCAGTGCCTCTGGTCACGGACGCCATGTCCGCCATTGCGCGGGTCTTCCCTCCTCTTGCCGTTTTTGGAGGCCTATCGCTGCACAAATGCTTCGAAGATCCCACCTTTCACCGCGCCAGGCTTTTCGCCTCTAGTCAGTCCGAGAACTGCAGCACGGACCTGCCCTTCAGCGAAGCCACCTCCTCTGCTGTTAGAAACAGTTCTGGGACCAGAAATCCTTATTGTAAAGAAAAGAGCCTTACTTCAGCGCCTGCAACACCTTTCCGGATTTCACTGATAAGCCTTTAGATCTCCCACACCTGTACGCTCATAACGCCGTGGTTAAACCTTGCTGTTTCACTCCATTATCCTCCCTAGTACATGTAGAACGGGGGGAGGACCGGGAGCTCTTTGCTCACTCGTCCGAACCATCGGACGCCATCTTGCCCCTCTCCCTCACCAGTTCTGAGACTGAACATTCACACTGAGTCTGGATATATTTGTCAAGGAAAGCACTTCTGAATGGTCACTCAGAGTTTCAGGGACTAGAGAACCACTTGGAAAGTCTCTGAGACATATTCTTAATATCTTTAGATCCTCGGATAAGTGGGTGGAAATTCTTTGTTTCCTGAGGTATGAATCTGTAGGATCACCTAAAGAGGCAGCGGAAAGAAAAAAAAGTCTTCCTTGTCCAGTAGGTCACAGCGACCTCTACTGAGATGGTGAACTGTCAGCTAGTGTTGGCACATGATGTGGTGAAAAATTGGTGTTGCCCCTGTTTCATGTGTCCATTGTTTAAACCGTCTTTCTAAATTGCCTTAGTTAGTGTCCCCCATTATTGATAAATGAAATTGTGATTAGTACTCTTCTCAGGCATTATCATATGGTTTCAAAACCACAACTATCTAAGTAGAGTCATGTTCAGCAGTCAGTGCGGTAACGGCATGTTGGTGGCCTCACCTGAAAGGTGCGTTGAAGGGACATTATAAACATTCACATGCTATCCTCATCCCCTACCTTCCACTTTCACAAGGAGTCGCAAAGCCACAAAAGTTCTCTCTCTCTCTCTCTCTCTCTCTCTCTCTCTCTCTCTCTCTCTCTCTCTCTCTCTCTCTCCCTCTCTCTCTCTCTGTCTCTCTCTCTCATCTGCCTTCCCTTTTCTCACTTTCTCTGGTTTCACCTCTCTTTGTCTCCCGCAATCATCTGCTTCCTCCCCATCTGTTTTTCTCTCTTTATGTAACAGGCTTGTCTCTTCATCAACCCATCCCCAGTGCATTCTACTCAATCACTTGGCAAACGTGCCATAGATATCTGGTACATGATCTCATACCTCACTCGGATGTCATTTTCCTCACCAAGACATGGCTGAATCCCTCTTCTGCGCCAGAAATAGCTATTGCAATCCCCGAGGGCTACAAGATTACACACTTGAACTGAACCAACAAATACGGAGGTGAAATTGCCAGACCCCAATTGCTCAACTTCCAACTCCACGAAGACAGAAAGAGCACCATCAGAGGCACCCTCACCTACAGACCACCAGGACCATGCACCAGCTTCTGCAATGCCATCCCTGTGGAACTCGGCCCACCCCCCACTCAACAGACCATGCCCACAACCTTGGCATCATCCTGGAGAGCAAGCTGTCCATGAAGCATCAGGTACATGCAGTCTCATCTGCCTGCTTCCTCACCTTATGCATGCACCACAAGATCTTCAGGTGGTTCCCAGTCGACACCAGAAGAACTATCAGGCAGGCCCTTGTCATCAGCAGGCTTGACTACAGGAACACACTCTACATAGGAATCATGGCATGCCTTCTGAAGAGACTACATACAATACAAAACTTAGCTGGAAACCTCATCCTTGACCTCTCCAGGTGGACCCACATCACACTGCACCTTAAGAAGCTACACTGGCTCCCGATCCAGAAGAGATGCTAGTTTAAGATGACTGCTTACGCATACAAAGGACCAGCTTACATCAACAAATGCCTGATCTTCTACCAATAGACCAGACACCTACGATCCACCTCCGTCTTCCTCGCAGATGCCCGCCGATCTGGCAAGCCAACAGCAGAGGACAATCTTTCTCACATCTGGCGGCCAAGCTTGGAACCACTTTCCCCTACATCTCAGGACCACCTCATCACCCCAGCAATTTAGAAGAGAACTCAAGACCTGGTTGTTCGCATGAACCAGATCACCTCACAGCAGCTAGCAACTTCAGCGCCATAAGACCCTCATGGCTGATATGACATAAATGATGGATTGATCTCTCTCACTGGTCTCTTCTCTCCCTCTCTCTTGTCCCCTCCACTTTTCTCTGATGTCACTAAGCTCTCACTGACAATTCTCTGTCTCTTTAGCATCTCTCCCTCTCACTTCGCCCCTCCTATATCATTCATCTGTCCTGATTTCTCTCCTTATCACACACCTGCCTCTCTGTTTGTCTAATGACTTTATTTCTCTTTCTCTGTCAGCTGTCTCTCAACTATTTATACCCTTTTGTCTCACTCCTGTCTCTTCCTATCACCAAGAACAATTACAAAATAAGCAATTCGCTACGCAGGTTATGTATTAACAAAAGCAGGCCACTTCTAAATGCAACAACAATGAATCTAAACATTCCAGACTAGGTCAGATTGAACCTTCATTCTTCATAACTCTACTTAAAGAAACATAAACAGCTTCACCTTCTTAATGTTCTTCTTACATACTCATCAAAGGAGTCTAATACGTGAACAGAGCTACTTATAAGTGGTGAAAGGAACCAGCTCATGAAAGAAAAGAAAACAAGTACAAACAATGTACTTATTGGACAGCAAAATGATTCATACAATTATATATTTTTAAGAAACACATCAACAACACCCACCCTTATCAACAAAATTGGATAAAGAGCCATCAGGTCTATTACAGCAAAGTCGTTTCCAGCCTTTTTGTGGCATCAGAGAAAAAGGACTATTTTATTTTAGATGAGACTAACAGTCAAACAGATTTGAACCCTATCAGCAATCCCGACAAGGTTACAGACAGCAGTACTCACAACAACAATACAAGGCTCCACTTGCCGCAGCTGATTCCGGACAGACTTCAAGAACAAAGACAGCAGCGACATGATGCGGACAGTAATCAACAAGACTCCAATGACAACCCCTCGGCATCGGTCACACCCCACTGTTTACCTCTACTTGGAGGCAAGCCCCTTTCCACCTGTTACAACAACTAGGGTTGCATCACTTCAAATCGAGCGGTATTCGACCTATTCCTGTACAGCCATACCCTCAGATTTATCGAGAAACAGCCTCAAAACCCGCTTCCCAGGAGATAACACCAACATCTTTGTCAGTTAGAAGAGAAAATTAAGTTGCTTCTGTGCAAGAACATTATAAAGGAGGTCTCCTGCGGTCTTTGGAGCACTGGTTTCTATTAAAATGATTTTTCTCATAAGTAAGACATCCTGAAAATGGAAACAGGTGTTACATTTGAGACAGCTCTAAGAAGCAGGTGTTCGGTATGGTCATATTGCAGGATACTTTGGAATTACTAAAACCAGAGGATTTCATAACTTCTCTAGAGCTTCAGGATGCTTATTTGAATATCCCTATACATATACAACATAGAAGGTACCTAAGGTTTGAGGTGGCCAAATGCCTTTGGTTTAAAGTTCACTCCTCAAATATACACTAAATGCATTGTGCTAGTCACAGCTTATCTAAAAAGGAACAATCAAGAGATTTCCTATACCTGGATGAGTGGATCATAAAAGGATCACTGTTTTGGGCTTTTGAGCACTCCATGAGATCCTGTTTCCAGGTTTTTGAGAATTTTGAACTAAAACTCTGCAAAGAGAAACCCTGTTTCCATCCATCCAGGGAGATAACATTACTGGGAGCAGTTCTCAAAACAATTTCATGCAGAGCCATTCCCACAAAAATAAGAATTCTAAGAATGCCTAACAAAAATGTATGTGGTCTCTTGTACCTCAACTGGTGCTGGAGTAAAGCGCTCTGTTACCCGATTCCCTTGGGACAAGTTCGCACTATATAAAACTTCGCAAAAAAAAAAAAAAGACAAGTCTAGCATTGACCCTCTCGAGAAAAAGGTCCACTTCAGTTTGAATGTACAAGTCTTTCCTAGGGATAATATCCTCTTTTATCCCTCTTATACCAAACTGCTAACAATCCCTGAAGCACTTCTAAGACCAGCTAGACAAATAGTAAATACAAACACAAGGATCTTTCAGCGATGTTTAAGAAGATCACTTCAGAAATTAAATCAACCATGAGCTGGTTGATGCAGAAAAGCAACATTTCCCCAGGCCCGAAGTTTGTTAGCCCAAAGCCTTAGTGCGTGATGACCATCCATGCAAGGTGGGGTAACTTATCTGTAGGATATTAAAGTAAACAGCAAGTGGTCACTCCAGGAAGTGAAGATGCACATAAATCGGTCTGAGCTGAGAGCAGTAGCTCTAGGCCTTCAAACGTTTCTTCTGAACCTCAAGAAGCATGTGGGGCTAGTGTGAACAGACAATACGACCACAATGTTCTAGCTGAACAAACAGGGCAGAACAAAAGTGCATCTGATCTCTATGGAAGCTAAGAAGATCTACAAATGGGTTATACAGAATCAAATCTCTATGAAGGTGGAGCACGTCCCAGGTATAAACAATCAGTGGGTAGAACATTTAACAGAATATACAAAGAGAGCCACGGGTGGGAACTCAGTCAACATCTATTATCTGAGTTTTCTGGAAATATGAAACCCAAACCTGGATCTATTTGCAACACTTTCGAATAGAAAATGTTGCTTTTATGCCAGCAGATACCCTCACAAGCAATCTTGGGGGGGTATGCGTTCAAAACAGAATGGACAGGGATATGC
Source organism: Lissotriton vulgaris (assembly GCF_964263255.1). NCBI lineage: Eukaryota > Metazoa > Chordata > Amphibia > Caudata > Salamandridae > Lissotriton > Lissotriton vulgaris. The sequence continues at coordinate 860,193,528 of NC_141689.1, forward strand.
CCTCTGGCCGCTGAGACACAGGCTACTCAGAAAAATGAAAAGGGAGCTGTCTTGAATTCTGATAGACCCAGCCTAGCTGAGAAAATTCTGGTACACAGTGTCACATTCCCCTCAGACCAATGCCAGGAGCGTGCTCAATGAACAAGGTTCAGGTTATTCTTGCGACACCTGAGTTTCTCAATTTATTGGCCTGGCTCGTGAGTACAGTGAGTTCCATCAATTAAGGATCCCCCAGGAAAGCAGGAACGATTTAGCAAAAATGAGAACTGACTACTAAAACAAAACATATAAAGCGCAACTTCGGCAAAGTGGACTCATTTTGCGCATGGTGCTCTTATGAGAGTATTAATCTTTTCACATCTACTCCTGAGCAGATTTTGCTATATCTACTTAGTTGGCGCATTCTGGTCAGTTGCATAATTCAGTCAAGGTCCACCTTGCTGCAGTTTCAAGGTTTATTAGAACATTGTAATGTTGGGAACTTCATTGAAAACAGTGGAGTGCGACGGGCCTCTAATGTCTGGTATAAGCCCGGAACTCCAACATTCCAATGTTTGTTCTCAGCTGTTGTTGTGAACAAAAGGCCTCATGGAGCATGAGTGGATTTTAATCTACTCATAGTCAAAGAGGCCTTTTTCGTTTTTACAAATTAGAACATTCTGCCCTCTAGACTGGAATTTTCTAATAGCCTTGGAGCACTCCTTAGCGGGCTCAAACAGCCACTAAAGGCCCGCTCCCTTGTTAAAGACCCTCACCTTCGGCTTGGGCCTTTAATGCTGGAGCGGGCCTTAATGACCGGTGGAGCCCACTACAGCGGATTCTAAGGCTATAGGAGATCTTCAAATAAAAAGTCACTATGGTGAAGTGGATTGATCAAACAATTTTTATGAGGATTCTGTAAAAGTTTCCCTGCTATTAAAAAACAGTCTATTTCTTGGCAACTGAACACAGTCTTGACCAAACTGACGAGAATCCTTTTGAACCCATTCATAAGGCCAATCTAAAATACCTTTCCTGGAAAATGGCTGTATTACTAGCCCTCACCTCTGACAAGAGGATCAGAGAAATTCAAGTTTTTACTGCTGAGCCTCCATTCATTCAATTCAAGGACAGTTTGATTATTATGAGAGTAAAACCTCATTTTATCCCTAAAGTCTCCTTTTACTTTCTTCTTAATGAATTGATAATATTGAACACGTTTTTTTTCCCCAAACCGAGTTAACACTGCTGAAAGAGCTCTTCATACCATGGATGTTAGGTGCTTAAAATTCTACATTGACAATACTAAGGGGCCGATTTAAATATTGAAGGGTGGCCCGTTTTTTTCACTAGAGTGATGGAGTGAATTACTCTATTGCCCTTACAAATGTGCCACCTGCCAAATGTAGTAATTGCCTCTGGCTCAACAGATATTCCTAGCATTGGCAGGAACAGCCATCACAGCAGTCCATTAAACAACTGGGAATGCAGTAAGGTTTTTCCTTGCAGTGATGGGCATTGGAAATCGGCTGTATGTTCAAGCATCTAAATTAGGTGTGCACAAAAGGGATGGATGAAATACTTGAAAAAATCTCAGCCACTGGTAATTACTTGGGCCGTTTCCCATTCCATTGTTATTTTGCACATCATGCCACGTCAGTTTGGACCAGCCCACTGCTAGGCCAGGTCCTCCCCGAACCGGAACACAAGCACAAACTAAGGTGGCATAGTGTGAAAAATAATGATGAAGTGGGATGCGGCCCGAGTCATTTCCAGTGCCTGAGATTAATTATTGCATTCCATCCATCACGTTTTCGCATACAATGGTGCCTCTAAATTAGGTGGTCAAACATACAGCCTAACCTTTGACGGCTCTTTCTCAGTCGAGCCGTCGGAGCGGTTTGATTACAGTGGCGGCGTTGTATTATCTGCCATCTTTAGACCTATGGTCCACCCAATTATACATCAGGTAGGCAGACCATAATGTTGGCGGGCAGTAAACTCCGCTGCCATTTCAATGGAGTTCCCACTCCACCAACATTTAAATCAGGCCCTAATCATTTGGAAAAATCAGACCAGCTCCTCATAGCATATGTCTCTCCTAGGAAAGTACAACCAGTATATCCTGGTGGGTCATATAAAAGCTCAAAGACCTTTAAATGCCAAAGATTGTGCACATTCCACAATGTCTTGAATCCATTTGCTGGAGTTTCAGTGCCTGGAATCTGCAGGGCTGCTACTTGGGAAAACAGGCATATGTTCACTAGGCACTATCGTCTAGATATCTAAAAAAAAGATGAAACTTTGGTGGGTCAAGTGGTTCTTCATTATCTTTTACAATGAGGTGAGCTATCCTTTTTATATGTAAGTGCTTCCCACGACAGCATTTGTCTTCTTCTCTCAAGTGTGATACGGCTTGCTAATCAGATTCAACCTTATGAACGGAAATATTCAATTCTGCAGACTAAATAAGTATTTCACCTGTACACTGTGACCTGTTTTATCTCACAATATGGCAGCCACACTCTTTGCTGAGCACCATTTTCTATGGGCAGTTGCACTTGTTTTCAGCATTGAGCATCTTTTCAATTTTTCGAAATAAGTCATCTACACTGTCATCAAGCGCTACGTTGCTTCAGCCTTTCCGTCAGGTATTGTCTCGCCAATATGTTTTCTCTTTTTTGTACCAGCTTCTTTCTTGTGCAGGCTTTCTGCTTGTCACTACTGTTAAAGAGCAATTACCAAATAAACATATAGCCGTTCAGGTTTTTTACAGGGCGCAGTAACTGCAGTTATCCGCCTCTAACTACAACAGCACTGAAATCTAAACATTCCACACTTGGTCATACTGTCACCTTCATCATGACTTAAAGAGCTATAAACATTACAAACATGAATCAAAGTCCGAGGGGCAGTAGATTGCTTTTCAGAGAACGTGATTGCTCAAGCCAGAGCATGTCAAGCTGGAGGTGCCACCCTTAAAACAGTATATTCTGCACCTAGAAGCTAAAATCAAAATGTGATGAGAAGATCGAGAATAGCAGAGAACCTGTTGTGGCAGTTTGGGCTGGACTGTTCCTATTTGAGCAAGGGCAAGACTCATTTGCATACAGCTGGTTCCAAACTAAAGTGGCATGGCGGGCAAAAAAGCAATGGGTTGGAATGCTACTCCAAGCGATTGACAGTGGTTAGACTTGTTGCAAGCATCCCTCCCCTTACCTTTTTTGTGTTTGCTTTGTCAGTGTTCTCATGCCAGAACCCATGCCCATGTTGATATAAGCAGGCATCCATCAACCAGTAGCTGACCAAGAGAAGTGAGGAACTGAAGCAGGAAGGTCCTGTTTTAGATAGACCTGGCAAAACATTTCAGTGTTTTCCAGCCTTGTATTGTTTGTCTGGTTCTATCATAGTCTACCATCTTTATATATTATGTTGTCACCAAAACAGATATCACTGCAGACTTGATCATACCTTTGTAGATATTGCCAGAACAGATGTGTGTGGAAGTGGGGCAAGGTGAAAGAGAGGAGGAGCATGGGACACAGCAGTAGTTCTTAACCTGTGGTCCGCTGTACGATGACTACTCAGGGTGTCCGCTACTGCGTAGAAAATGAAATACAAAACGATTAATAAAGTACAAATACATTAAACAGCAAAACTAAAAATTGAAAGTTTTAAAATGCTTTGCAAATGCAAAGGGATTTGAAATTGGAAGCTAAACATTAACTTAGTGTTCTTATCTTGATTAGAGGAGGAGCACAAGCACAGCAAACAAAACTGTTACGGATGACTGATGGTCTCAATTGAAGCAACTGCACTTGTATTGCTGGCAACAGGTGACAATGCATTAGGAGCAAAAACGCCATGATATTCCACAATCTAGCATAGTGCTTCTTCTTTTAGAAATAAAAATACATTTTGAAAAACTCTAGCCGTCCCATTAACATTAAAATTTAAAATTTTCTACATTTTTGTTTGTGAGTTAAAATGTTTTATAATTTGTCTACTTCGTTGATGTGTACTTGTTCTGTATTTGGTATATTGGTTTGAAGTTCCCATCAAAGAAATTGCTTATCTGGGCATAGCTTGGTCAGTAAGAAGATTAGTGGGGTGTGAGCTTTGTCGTGTACACGGCGCGCAGCATGCAGGAATCACTCAGGACGCTGATCATGTGTGGAGGTATTTCTTTATTGCTATATCTCGTCAGTCCGTCATGGCACGTCCGTCCTCGTCCTCATCCTCCTGTACAATGTCCTTTCCTGTCCCTCGACGGGAAGTGGTGTCCAGTGACCTGGTCACCACCCTGTGACCCACAGGGTCCTAGCGTCCAGCGTCTGTCGTCTGTCGTGGTCATCACATCTCCCCCCTTGTCACAACAAATACTTTCCCCATGCACAAGTTCTAGGGATACTGTCCACACTGTGAAGAGCTTGTGAGAGAGGGCAAGAGAGAGAGAGAGAGAGAGAGAGAGAGAGAGAGAGAGAGAGAGAGAGTCTCTACATTTCTTCTATCAGTCTCTTTGTCTTTTTGCACTCTCTTCTTGGTCTTTGTTCTCCGCTCTGTTCTGGTCCTCCACCTTCTTCTTTGTGTGTTATCACTTCTCCGTTTGTTCCTTGCTCTCTTTCCTCCACTTCCGGTGTCGTTATTGCTCTTTCTCCTTCTTCCATTTTGAACTCCTTGAAGTGTGAGCTGTTTCTTGTTATCTTCCGATGGTCTGAGACCGCGGTCACCATTGACCCGTTTACTCCAGTCACTACCAGCGGATCTTTTGAAAAAGGGCTGTCAGATTTCCTTTGCTGTGTTTGCTTCACTATTACTAAGTCTCCTTCCTTTAGTTGGTGTTCAGCTGCATGTCTCTTTTTGTCATCATATTCTTTCATTTTCTTTTTCTCTTTGTTGTCTCTTTCTGCGATCTCTTGTCTGTTGATGTCTGCTATGACTTCTCTCTGCGGTAGCCTTGTTTTGCTTGCTCTTCCTAGCACCAGTTCTGCTGGACATCTGCCCGTGGTGCTGTGAGGGGTGTTCCTATAATCTCGTAGTACCTGACAAAGTGCTTGTCCAATTGAGATCTGTGTCAATTTTGCTCGCTGTATGGGTCTTTTGATGGTCCCCATAAATCGTTCTGCCATTCCGTTGGCTTGTGGCCCAGTGGAGTTATTTTCCTGTGTTTGATCCCCAGGTAGTCCATGAACCTGCGGAATTCTTCTCCTGAAAATGGAGGACCATTGTCTGTTTTCAGTGTTTGTGGTGAGCCCCAGGCAGCAAATATGTCGTCCAGCACTGGTAAGGTGGCATTTGCCGATGTCGATGACACTTCCCTCACTATTGGGAATCTTGAAAATTCGTCAATGACTACCAGCAGGTACTTTCCAGTCTCCAGTGGCCCATAGAAGTCTGCCGCTAGTTCAGTCCATACTGCCAATGGCAGTTCCGACATCCTCAACGGTGTGGGCTTACTGGATGATCCAGTTACTTGACTGGTGTGACACTGTGACACTTCTTCCTCCACCATGCTGTCTAGTCCTGGGAACCACACTCTTTCTCTCAACATCTTCTTTGTCGCTACTATCCCTCTATGTGATTCATGTGCTATCTTGATTGTTCTCTTCCTTAGTCGATGTGGTATTACAATCCTTGAACCTCTCATCAGGACTCCGTTCTCTGTCTCCGACAGTTCTTCGCCTATCTTTTTGAACGCCAACAGTTCTTCTTTGTCGACCCCTTCCTCTGTGACGGTGTTGCTATTGATGTGTCTCCATCTCTGTAGCCTCACTATCGTTCCTATTGTCTTCATTGTCGGATCTCTTTTTGTCTCTCGCTCCAGTTCTTCACTTGTTATTGACGCTGGAGTGTTTTGTTTCACGATGAAGTTTAGGTATTCTTCTGCCATTGTGGTACCCCCGTTCCGATATGGGAGCGGGTGTCGCGACATGTAGTCGGCTGGGTTTTGGTCTTTGCCTGGTTTGTGTATTATTTTGAAGTTATAGTCCATCAGCCTTATTCCCCACCTTTCTATTCTTGGTGGTATTTTCGCTTTTGGGTTGCCATAGATAGTCACTAGCGCTTGGTGGTCTGTCACTATTGTGAATGGTTTTCCATATATGAACATGTGGTAGTGCTCACATGCCCATACTACCGCCAGGCTCTCCTTCTCTGGTTGAGAGTAGGCTCTCTCAACATCGGACAGGCTTTTGCTTCCGTATGCTACTATTTGTCGAGGTGAATCTTTCCCAGGTTTGTGTTGTGCTAGTATTGCGCCCAGGCCTACCGGGCTGGCGTCTACTGTTAGTTCTGTGCATAAGTTCGGGTCGAAGTACGCTAAGTGGTCTACTGCTGTCACTGACGCTCTTATCTCTTCAAACGCTTTTGTGCACTCTGTGGTCCATTCGAATGGGTGTCCTTGTTTCGTCAGTTCTCTCAATGGTGTGCTCACCGTTGCGAAGTCTTTTATGTACCTCGCGCAGTAGCTGGCAAGGCCAAGAAACGAGCGCACATCAGCGACATCTTTTGGTTCACTCGTTTTTTCGAGCGTGTTTATCTTACTCCTGTCTGGCCTCATTCCTTTTCGTGAGAATATGTGTCCAAAAAATACTAATTCTTCTCTTCCCAGCTCGCATTTCTTCTCGTTTACTGTCAGGCCCACCTCTACTAACCGTGAGCACACTTCCCTCAGCGCCGTGTCATGTTCCCCGTCTGACTTCCCAAAGACCAGAATGTCATCGCTGTAGTTTAGACTGTTCGTTATCGGTCTTATTATCTGCCTGATCGTTTCTTGGAATATTTCTGCTGCTGAAGATATTCCAAAGCTCAGCCTTTTGTAGCGAAACAGTCCTAGGTGTGTTGAGAAGGTCGTTATGTATCTGGACTGCTCATCTAGCTCCAATTGATGGTATCCCTTGCACAGGTCTAGTTTGGAAAATTTTCTCATTCCTGTCAGGCAGCTTATCATGTCATCCAGATGTGGCCCTGGGTGCCTTTCTCTTTCGATGGCTGTGTTTGGTACTCTCATGTCCACACATATTTTTATCTGCGTAGTGTCTTTCTTTGGTACAGCCACTATTGGGGACACCCATGGCGTTGGTCCTTCTGCGGGCTCAATGATGTCCTGTGCCAGTAGGGCTTTTATTTCTTCCTCCACTTGAGGTTGTAGATGTATTGGTACCCTTCGGTGGTGCTGTGCAACTGGCCTGACAGCCTCATTTATGTGCAGTGTTATTTGTTTTCCTTTTAGTTTTCCTAATCCTTCCGTTAATTTTGGGAATTCCTGTAGTATGCTCTCCTTTTCCGACATGTGGTACATCATTTTCAGTAGGCCCATTACTTTTGCCGTTACATTGCTTAATAGACACGGTGCTGGAATGTCTCCTCGTAACACATGTATTTCTTCTACGACAGTCTTGCCTTTGTGCGTCATGGTGTCCGTGAATTTCCCCATGTTTGTAACAGGATTTTGTGCGCCCCATGTAAATACTCTTACACTTGATGGTTGTAGCGGCGGCTTCATCTTCATCTAGTCATATTCCGTGGCACACATGATGTTGCACGTGGCTCCGCTGTCCAGTACAAATTTTGTTTGATGGGGCCCTACTTCAATTGTCACCCAATCCGTCTTCTTTATTGACTTCCTGTCTATTAGCCTGATGTGTTCCTCTTCATGTCCTTCGTCCGTGGTCATGAGATATAGGCGTTCTACTTTTCTTGTTGTTTCTTCCTCTTCCTCTTCTTCTCCTGATTCCCCCCACGAGCTCCTCTCCGTCGCTTCCATGTGTCGTACATGTTTTGTTGTTGCTGTTCTTGGCTTTCCGGGCCTGCCACGTTCACTTTTGAATTGTCCACCTTGGCACATAGTGGCAAAATGGTTGCTTCTGTTGCATTTTCTGCAGGTTTGACCAAATGCTGGGCATGGTCCTCTGTGAGGGAATTCCAGACCACACCTGTAGCATTGGGAACTTTGTTTCTTCGCCGCTTGTTCCTTGTGTCCTCCTTTCCAGTTCCCTTTCTTGCCGGTGTCTGCCATTCTATGTATTTGTTCTCCCTTCCGATCCATCTGTTTCGCTTGTATCATCGCTCTTGCTTCTGCCCTCGCGAGATCTAGAATTTTTTCTAAAGTGATCGGTTCTTTTAGTAGTCTTGTGCGAAATTCCGTGTCTCGGCAGCCTTCTATCAGTTTGAGGCGAAGTGCCTGTTCGTTGTCGTATTTTTCAAATTCGCAATGTGCTACTAGCTTTCTCAGCCTTGTTGCAAAGTCATCCATTGACTCTTATGGCTGCTGATATGCCATGTGAAAAGAATATCTCTCAAAGTCGACGTTTCTTTGCGGGTCGAACTTGGCCGTCAGACACTTTATTAATTTCTCGTAGGTTTCTAATTCACTCTGTGGCAGTGTTATGAGGAGGTCATCCACCTCATCCCCCACTAGGTTTAAGAATAGATCTAGTTTTTTTTCATTCACCACGTCAGTCGCCTTCATGTATCGTTCAAATTTTATGATCCACTTTTCCCACCGGATGCCCACTTGTGGCTCCGATACAATGAACGGCACTGGTCTGCGATATTGTGCACTCTGTGACTTTGTGTCTGGCATTTTCTTTAAACTCTTTTAGTTCGAGCTATTTGTGTTGATATCTTTTCTCCTTTATTACTTTCTTTGATATTCTTGTCTTATGGTGACAGTATTGTCCCTTTTTTCCTCTCTTTGGTGCTCTTTAGTCTTCTTGCCTGGCTTTCTGATGGCTGCCCTTTGTTCTTGATGCAATTTCTTTTTTTTTTGTCCCCCACAAAATGGCCGCCTTGCTTCTCGCGAGATTTCGCGATTGAAATCTCGCTTTTGACTGACCTTAAAATGGCTGACTTGCTGTGGCCGCGTTTCTATTGGTCCTTTCTGCCTGTTTCTAAGATGGCCGCCGAGATTTGGTCGCTCTCGCGATACTACGCGCTCAATTCTATTTAGCGCGGTCTTTTTCTTTCCTCGGCGCTACTGCTGCTCCCCGTGGCTCCTCTTACCGCACGTTGTTTCTTGCCTTTGTTGGACGCTTATCGGGGTGGGCTCCCGTGTAGCTCCTTGCGTCAGCAGCGATCGCTCCGTTGATCCTGTGGTCCTGTGCGCTTTTGCACGCGGTGATGTCACCGTTTCCAACCACCTTCGTCGCCAGATGTCGTGTACACGGCGCGCAGCATGCAGGAATCACTCAGGACGCTGATCATGTGTGGAGGTATTTCTTTATTGCTATATCTCGTCAGTCCGTCAGGGCACGTCCGTCCTCGTCCTCATGCTCCTGTACAATGTCCTTTCCTGTCCCTCGACAGGAAGTGGTGTCCGGTGACCTGGTCACCACCCTGTGACCCACAGGGTCCTAGCGTCCAGCGTCTGTCGTCTGTCGTGGTCATCACAAGCTTCAGATTTCCCACCTATCACGCCTTCGCTTAGGGGTCAATTAACCAAATTCTTACGCAGCTCAGTGCCAAATCTACTGCTCTGCATGAGAAGCAAAGAGCAGGAGTGCCCCATATATACAGTGATATTGCACTATCCTCGCATCTTCTTCTTGCCAGCACACAATGAGGTAGCTGTGCATCATGCTCACACCTTTGCACCATAGTTCAAGGGTGTCTGCGTGAGTCTAGCATAGGTTTTGTACTGAAAAGATTCCCTTCCAGTACAAAATACAATGCTTAGACTAACTTTAAATCTTTCTATACTTTGTATGTGTGTTGCAAAGTGCAGCACACATGCAAAGTTGGAAATGAAAGGAAAAGTAAAAGCATTTCTCCTTGAGAGTGCCTTTTTAAAACGGGCGTTATGTTTTGGCGCAAACCTCTGTCTACTTTTTTTTAGTAAACAGAGTTTCAAGCCAAAAGCCATGGGTGGTCACATGGGAAAGCACCCATGGAACGCTTCTTGAAGCTAAGTAATGCAAAGCAGCGCTAAATACTTTTTGGCATTACTTTCAATTGAATTTCCAGCAGAAAACACGTTTTGCAATGGAAAATAAATTGAGAAAAAAGATTTTGCATCAACTTGCATCATTTTTGGGATGCAAACATGGCACAAAATCTTAGTAAAATTACCCCGTAATTTTAAAATACATTATACGACAAGCAGGGGGCACCAGAGGGTCTTCAGGGGCAGTGGAAAGGAAGAGTAGTGCAGATTGGTAGGGGTACTAACTGAGAGAAAACACAATATTTTGTACAATAACCAAATGCTTTTTCATATGGCCGGGATGCCCGCCACCCCCTCCCAACACCAATTCCCCCAGGGGAGGAGACAGACACTGGTTTGAGCTTTTGGAAGGTGGGGGGGAGTTACCCCCCCGGCCGTATTTATTAAAATATGAAACAAAATGTAAAACATTAAATTAAAACGTTTCATGAATTATGTACAATTTTACTTTCGTTACATTTTTGATGAAGACATGTTCTTTGGCTAACCTTAACAGCTCTCTAATACAAAGGTTTCCTAGCCGAGTCTAGCATCCTGAAAATGTACACAATCTAAATTAAAATTGTACATCCTAGCATTAAGGGCCAACGGCAAGGTCTTAACCGGTGTCAGATCCCTACTACCAAACTCCCGCCCTCACGGTGTGAGTGGCGCATGCGCAGAGGACTTTACCCTCGTTGCCAACTGTAACTTCCCTTGTCGTGGGGGCCCCCTCCCACTCGACGCCATCTTAAAGGTCGTCCGAGTCCCCGTGTGAGGTATCTGTAAGAAGGACAGCGTGGACTTCCCCACACTCTCTTCCGCCGTCGCGGATATCCGGCCCCCGGGAAATTCGTAGGAGGGGCATCTAAACGTCTCCCCCCTGGGAGGGGCCTATGGCTGTCTCCCCCTAGGCGACCCATCCGTAGTGGGTGCCGCCTACCCGTGGGAGGGGCCAATGGCTACCTCCCCCCGGGCGCTCCCATCCATTCTGGGTGGCGCCCACCCTAGGGACCTTGAAATTACTGCTCACCGATCATGACCTTACCGCCACAGGCCGGATAGTTGACCGACTATCCGGCCGACCCACACCTCCTAAGGGTCATGCCTGCTCAAACCCCTTAGCCATGCTATGAAGTCTCCTATTAGTAAATCATTCCCCGCCCCGGACAGGTGAACCCCATCATCCAGATAATAGTGATCACCCCGAATACACCCATGGGGAATGATATGGGGAATGCTATGCAGATGCGCGGAGCGAAACAGTTTCCCAATTTTATTGTTGACCCTCTTAACCGGGTGGTTCAACGCTGACACAGAGAAACCCCCCCGCCAAACTTTCCTGGGAATCATGTGGGACCAGGAAATTGTACACCCCGGGAGCCTCTTAGCCAACCAGCTGACTGCCGACAAAATGTGTTCCACTAACACTCGTCTTCCCAGTCTTACCAAGTCATTGCCCGCCTAGTGTACTATGATTATAGATGGCGGTGACCTTTTCCGCCCTAAAAGACCCTCCATAAACGATTGAAATTGGTCAAAACAGAGGCCTCCCTTCCCATGGAAGGTCACTCTGAACCCGTATTCCCCAGATGCGTGAGTCGCGTCACCTGCCATGAATACTTCTCCGGCGCGCCTCACGTATGAGTGGCCCAAAACCCATACCACTTGCTCTCCAGTCGGTGATCCTCGACCGCTGGTCCTCCGGTGATGGGTTGATCCCAGATTCCGCCCCGCGTCACAGGCTCGCGAAACTGTAATTCAAGCAAAAGACAACAAGCGTGAGTGCATTTCATCAGTCTTTTACAACATGTGCAGCAGCACATACCTTTTGAAACAGTTCGAAGACCAACGGCCTAGCTGTTTTACCTCCTCTGTACCCAGACCTCAAGCCGTAGCCTCAGTAGCGGCCCCTATTCTGAAGGAGTGGGTCCCAAAATCGCACGGGTCCATGCCCGCCTCGGCGATCGTCAGTGCTAGCACCCTCTGAAACTGAAATCTCGTCAGAGGGGTGCCATCCTTGTGCCTAAGCAGGCTCCCTCCCCATGTCGCCGGCCTCTGTGCCAAGTATTCCTCTAAACACTTTATCGGACAAGTGGGACACCCTCGAGCGCGCTGCACAACCACACTATCCCCCACAGCATCCTGGTCTGTCTTGGACCTAGCTATTAAGATTAGCATCGAATCACCCCGTATTTGCACGTGATCCCTGCAAAGGCCTCCCTCCATATCTTTCTTGTTCTTCGCCACGAGTTCGCTTACCCGCATGGCCCCATGAAATGCCAAGGCGAAAGCTGCCCGGAACAGAACTGTTTCAGAAGGGGAGGAGCATGTCTCATCCAGTTTTGCTAAAAGCCGAGACAATCTCTCTAAACCAATCGGGTGCCTCGTATCTTGTTTGCGACCCTCCAGGCGTCGCCAGCCGCGAAGCGCCTTTCTGACTAAAAAGGAACCCGTTGGATCCCTTATACCGTGGAGCTGTGCCATGAATGATATGGCCGCCCTATGTCTGTTGGCAGTTGCGGCTGATCGGCCTTTTCTGTGCAGTGCTACTAGGAACCCCAGGAAGGATTCCTCGTGCCTCCAGCTATGTCTCCCTGCCGGGCCTAAAAAGGTGCAGTAAGAACGAAACGCTCCCTCATAAGCCTTCCTCGTCCTGGGCGCTAAGCTGGCTGCCACGAGGTCTTGTAATCCGGGGCACCGATCAGCCACAGTGCTTCGGGGAACGGTGCCGCCACTAGGTCCGCTGTGGGTAGATAGCCCCTGAACGCCTGCATGTGTGAACGAGAGAGTGCATCCGCTGCATTATTCAGTCACCTGGCACATGTTTTGCCCTGAACTGTACATTCAATTTCATGCAACGTAAAACAATTTCCTTTAACAATCTCAGGATCCACTTGCAGCGGGCTGCCTGCTGATTAATGCACTCAACCACAGTCATATTGTCAGACCAAAACACCACCGAGCGGTCCCTAAAATCGTCTAGCCATGCCATCAGAGCGACCCTAATGGGAAATAGCTCCAAGAACCCAATGTTACCTGTCAGACCGCTGGAGTGCCACCACGTCGGCCATACTTGCGCCGACCATCGATAACCAAAGATGGCGCCAAATCCCACGCTCCCAGCTGAATCGGTCCACAAACCTAGTTCATCCGATGATGCTGGTGGTTTGTTCCACACAACTCGACCGTTGAAGTCCGCCAGAAATGCCAACCAAATGCGCATATCCTGGCGAACTTCTGCCGACAGTCTCGTACGGTGGTGTCCCTCCTTGAGGCCAACCATAGCTTGTGCAATAGAGCGTGAGAAGGGGCGGGCCATTGGTATCACCCTTAAGGCAAAGTTAAGCTGACCCACTGTTTGCTGTAACTGGTGCAGGGTCACTTTCTCCCTGCCCAGGCATTGCGTCAAGGAAGCCCTAAACTTGGCCACCTTATCCATTGGTAAACGGAAACATCCTTCCACAGAATCGAGCTCAATTCCCAGAAACTCCAGTGAAGTAGATGGTCCAACCGTCTTACCTGGTGCCAATGGGACTCCGAACTCCTGCATGAGGATGCTGAAGTCCTGCAGCGCCCGCGCACATTTCGTATTGCCGGCCGCTCCCAAGAACAGGAAGTCATCTAGATAGTGCATAACGTGCCTTTGCCCTGTGGTCTCGGTGAACGCCCACTCTAAAAAACAGCTGAACATTTCAAAATAGGCACAAGAAATGGAGCAACCCATAGGCATGCATTTATCCATATAATAACTCCCTTGAAACGCAAAGCCTAGCAAGCGCTGGTCCCGCGGGTGTACCGGGAGCAACCTGAATGCCGATTCGATGTCCGATTTCGCCATCAGCGCTCCGGGGCCCAGATGATTTAATATGGCAACTGCATCGTCGAACGATGCGTACCGAACCGAACAAATATCCGGGTTAATGTCTTCGTTCACCGAGGAACCCCTTGGGGCGGACAAGTTGTGAATGAGTCTAAACTCCCCTGGGTCTTTCTTTGGAACCACTCCTAGCGGTGAACACACGAAATCCGCCACCGGCGGGCATTGAAAAGGCCCCGCCACCCGCCCCAAGCTGACTTCTTTGGAAATTTTCTTTGCTACTACACTTGGGTTATGTTGGACAGATAACTGATTTTTACAAAAGGAGTCCCCCCGAAAATCCCCCGCCGGGATGTTGAAGCCATATAGGAATCCATTCCTCAAAACCCCGGCGGATACATGATCAGGGTAGTTGTTCAACCAAGGAATCAAAGCCATGATATCAACAGGTGTAGGCAATCGGTTCCTAAGCATCACCTCACTCTTGCTTAGACCCCCCTTTTCCTCCCGTTCTGCTGTTCTTTGATCTACAGCTACTCTCCGGGTGTGAGGAGTTCCCACAGCCTGCACACGCATGCCTGAACCTACATGTTCCCTGGGGCCTGTTACAGTTGCCTCTATTGAAGCCCCAACAAACCCCCCGCTTGCCGCCATTTCCGCCGGTCTTGGGCTGAAATTCCCCACCGGCGCTTGCTCGAAAGGGCAACGCAGGCTTTTAGCGAACGGACCCCGGCCCGCTCCCGCCCAACGAGGACGTACCCGCCGCACCAGGCAAGAGCTGCTTGTGCCATGACACCGAGTCGAGGCAGTCCCAGGTCAAAGTTGCATCAAACTCTTTCGCTTTTCAGAATTTCATGTCATATCCTTTCCACTCGTCCCCCTCATACATGGTATAAAAATCCATAATCCTATTCTGGTAACAGGACAACTCGGTCATCACTTCCGGCTTTCGTTCGCCCATGACTGCCGTAAATATCGAAAAGGCCTTTACCCAGTTCGCTACGGTCTCATCGACCCTAAATTCCGCTATCTTGGCCCGCCATACACTGGGGTGCCATAAATCTTTCTGGGATTTTGCATATTCCATCTCGCGATGGTCAGTCAACAATGAAAACATATTCACATATTTTTCCCCCCATATCATTTCCTTTGTGGCCGCAGGGATGTGCTGGGCCACCCTTTTGCGCCTTGAAGGTAATGAACCTTCCCCAGCCATTGGCAATGGGTGCTTACCGGGTTCAACCGTCGTGTCTGCTGCCTTTTCCCGGCTAACCGTAGGTACTCCTGGTGCCACCTGTGGGGGAACAAAAGGAACATTCGCCGTCCCCGCTTCTCTCGACTGCCGTAACTGCTCGATTATTAGTCTAGCCTCCTCGGCCGGGTCCCCCGCGGCCACTGCCCCCCCTCGCTTTCTTCTTGAGCCAGGGTAACACTGCCGCTAACTGGATGGCCAGTTCCGGAACATCTGATCATCATTAACAGGGGTAATTACAACCGGGATTGGTAGACCTATATCTGGACTCAGTACCGGGCTGTCTGCCGGTGTGATGGGGGCGGCTGGGGGCACCTCAGGAACCGGATCCTCCCCGGGAACTGCCCTCTTTTTAATACGCTTCCCCCTACCCTCAGGGACGACTCCCGGCAAGGCCGGGCCTATTACCTTCTTAGGACGGCCTGAGGGGTTGTTCTGGGCCGCTAACTGCTTTTTAACCTCGGCCAAACCTCGGCCTATCGAATCAACTTTACCGAGTTTTCGGTCCATGATCGCCATTCGGTTCGACAAGGTGCGCAGTACCTTCTCCAGCTCGGAGCTCTTTCCCGCTTTTTTGCCGGCCATAGCTTCGTTTACTCCGCTCTAGTCGATCAACGAGGGATAACTGAAAGAGAAACAACAAGATTACAAGTTCTCAAAATTGCCGCTTGTTCCGTCGAGGGCTCACGAGTAACGAGTGGTGCAGCCTTCAGAGCACTGGAACAAGAGGACGCTTCTTTGGATTCCCGCTCTTTTATCCGTCTGCGGGAGGGCGGGGACCCTCCTCAGGTACGCCCACGGGGCGTGGTCTTCCGGGTGGGTGTCTAGGACAACCCCTTCTGGGCGGGAAGGGCGTGCTCCGGCTACGCCGCTTTGGGCATACCAGCCGAACCACGCCCCCCGCCCAAAATGGTTTCCTGGGGGGATCGGGGCACCCATCCATACGTTCGGGGGGACCGAATGGTCTTCCCTTTCCATTCTCATTCCAAACAGATAGAGGGAGAGTGTGCCTGTGTTTTTAGTTTGTGTGTGTAAAATCTCCTGGTGGAATCCAACAGACACCTCACCATACCCAAAAGAAAGCACCTGTACTCAACTATTTATCACAGAATACATTTATTAGGGGGGTGTAACACCCAAAACACTCCCCTTCCCTGAAGCTACTCCCCTGCGGGGGCCCTGGCTTCCAGTAGTGAAACAGTGGGGGTTCACAGAATTCAAATGGTAAGAGCCACTGGCATCCAGAGACAAAGAGAACAAGAGATTAGAGAGAGAGAGATACCAAGTGTGAGAGAGAAATTGAGAGAAAGAGAAGTAGAGACTTAATGGGAAAATTCATCCAGAACAAAATTAATTTGCATATAGTTTGTTGCAGCAGGCTCAGTTGCCAGCTGAGCTGTCTTGTCTTCAATAAGCAGCTGTGGATAGTTAGGCAGCATCACTGCATAGTCAATGGGTTGCTCAGCCCGTTCTGGAGCTATAGGTTTCCTTTTCGAGGGCTGTGGTGATACCTAGTCCAGAGATGGCAGGCAATGCTGCAATCTATGTGCTGCTGTACCTTGGAACTAAAAAAGGATGAGGAAGTAATGCAGTCACAGTAACTGCAAAGAGAAAAGGTTGGGCTCACACCTTTCTGCTTTCACTTTATAGGACAATTGTGTGCATGGTGACATCACAATATATTTTTTGGGGCACAGGAGAACTATGATTTACTTCGCACATTTTTGTGCTTTTAAACTACATCCCCTCTTCTAAATCATGTTATTTTAAGAAATACAACGTGTCAGATACTGAGAATATCAAGCTTGATCACTACTCGTACAGTATTTGAGGTTCAAATCCTTTATCACCTCGTGGTAACCAGAGCCACTTTCGAGAGACAAGTTTCCAAATGAACAATTCCATTATCAGCATGGAATGAAATCATCTGAAGCCATGAAACACCAGTAGTAAATATTAGTATTTATCATCTGTAGTGCCCAGTAATCAACTATTGCCACAGGATCCAAAGAAAAGATTTTGCAATCTTCTCATGTCTTTTTTCACACTGTATGACCATAAAAATCGGCTCAGCACAGGGCTATAAGAACTTTACAGGACCCATAAAAAGGTGAGTAATCCCCTGGGGTAGGCCAGTAACCAATTAAGAAGTGGTCCATTGGGTACATTTAAGCCATATAGCTAGGACACTAGTGGTCCATTGGGTACATTTAAGCCATATAGCTAGGACACTTGACATACAATCAAGACTTTACCACTTCATCTATATTTAGTGTAAATAAGTGATGTATTCTAAGGATGGGCCGGACTCCCAACATAGTTACATTTCCCTTTGAAGGGCAGTCCCTTGGTCCTGCCATTAGAATCACTATCATCCTAATTGTGGGCTAGTTGGAAACTGTGGAACCAAGAAACATGGGCCCTATTCACACTTGGTCATAAACGTTTACAACCAAATGTACCTTCTCTACGTACACCTGGCAGGAATTCACAAATGGATTCCTGGACGGCATAATCCTATTTAAGGGATAAAGATCTCTAACACAAGTGCAGAAATCTCTGCAGCAGTAAATCGACTAAAAGGGTTGGAAAATGGGCGTTTGAAGGCATGGCTTGCTTTGACTTATTAGGAACACATACAAACATGAAAGCTTGCTGGCATGCCGAAACTACGATCAGACTGATTCTGTATATATCCTCACTGTGTGTTTAATACTACCCAGCCTAGCTGTTTCCTGCTTCTCAGCCAGAGTGACAGATGGAAACGGAATGTTGGTGTGAATGTGATGAATGTAATGCCTGTGTGCCTGTGTGGATGAGTGGTGGCAGTTGGAGATGGGCTGAGCAGCAGGGAGGCTGCTCCTGGTGGGGCTGGTAACAGGGCTGGCGTAAGAGCTGGAAGTAGTGCTGGAATGGACAGATGTACATATTACATGGAACCAATAAAGAAGTCATCAAACTCAAAACTATGAACTTTAGACGTTACAGGAATGAGTACTTCGTTATGCCAAAGATTTACATGTGCCCACTATGATATAAGTAACACATTTTACTTGGGGTGTTCTGTACTTGTGTGTGTGTGCCCAGTGTAGTACATCTCGGGTGAGAGGTGGCCCACCGGCGTGGGGCACTGTTTAGTAATGTTCTACAGTTATTGGAATTGTATTTGTATTACCTACAAAACATTTCCATATTTCGTGATGCCACAGATTTACGTTTTGCTATGGATGGGTGGTCCATGTATTTGTGGGTGGTCATCACAGTTTTATCCCTTACATGAGGGATGGGTTTGGGTAATAGTCCTGTCACAGTGTTATCACTTACAAGAGGGATGGGTCTGGGTTATATTCCCTTTTTTACATTTTACAGTTTGTGACCACTACATGGGGGTAGGATTTTTGGATGTGTTCCCATTTACATGGTTTTGATAATAACCCTTACTCAGGGTTGGGTTATGGGTTCTGTCCCATTTATGTGTACAAAGGTACATCCCTACATAGGTTGTGTGTTTATGGGTGTTAGCCCCATTTTCACTTTGTGTTTTTGTCATTTTTCGCTGCACGTTTGGTCTTATCTGTGCGTCTTATTGTGTTTGTAAGTCATGTTACACTTCATTTCATGTCTGGTGTGTAAGTCACCCTGCGCCTCATGTTTTGTCCTGTGTAAGTCATCCCACGCATCAGGTGTTGTCGTGTTTAAGTCGCCCTGCGCCTCACTGTGTGTACCCTCTGTGTTGTCATTGTTTTTTTTTTTTTTTTTAAACTTCATTAAATTTTTTTTTTTTTGTCCTCATTAGCCCTTGGCTCGGTCCAATTGTGCTCCTGACCATATAGCCATCGGGGCGGCTCTCTACTCAGCACCGCGAAGCCCATGAGTGAACTCCCAGTACACAGAGAGTCCGCCCCGATGTCGCCCGCAGAGCTTGGACGTACCTTCTCCCTTCAGGCCAGTTTGACCAGTTGTCCAAAATCTGTACTGTGCCTCCCTTTGGACAAGGAAATTTTAGGCCTAATCATCGGACCCGGGGAAAAAAAAAAAAAAAAAAAAAAAAAAAAAACCCGGGTTGACTAACTGTCCCTTTTCCAATTGACCAAAAAATCCCAAAATCTCACCGATCGGGGGCTACATGTTCTGGATAAGTCCTGCTTTGATGTTACATATAATGAAGACAGCCACTCTGCATGTGTTGGGGGGTTTATGCTTATCCAATTTTTGCAGATCTCCCTTCTTGCCAATAAGATGGCGTAAAACAGAAATTCTCTTTCTAGTCCCTTGATGTTCTCGTTGGTTCCAAAAATGATCAGCAGCCATGAGCACTGGATGGATAAGCCAAGAATAGATTCAAGTGTTGCTCTAACTTCGTTCCAGAAAGTAGCGATATTCGGGCATTCCCAAAACATGTGGAGGTCTGAGGCAGCTGGAAGAGAGCATTTGGGACAGCACTTCCCTGGTTGAAATTTTGACAGGCGTTTAGGAGAATAATATGCTCTATGAAGTGTATAAAAATGGTTACGCCGCAACCATGCGGGCTTGATAATTTTATAAAGAAGGAGAAAAGATTCCTCCCATGTGTTCTCCATATGTGCTTCCCCCTCCGCACCCCAGAGTTTTTCCGGTAAGTTGAGATCCCTCTCTCCATCCTCTATGATATGCCAATAAAAAAGTGCTACTTCCTTTTTCCCAGGAGGTCTTTCAACTAGGGTGTTTTCTAACAAACTCTCCTCGCCCATCATTGCTTTCTTCTTGGTTTGAGCCCGAAGCCAGCTACTTAATTGCCAATATACTAACCAAGAGAGTGTTGATGTTACCTTCTGCCTGAAAATATCCCAGCTTATGATTGATCTTTCCACCAGTATATCGCCCCACTGTGTGATATCCGCATCTAACAAAACTCTTTTGACTGTGTTGGCTTCTTGTGATGTTAATCCTGGTAAATCCCAAATCGGGGCATATTTGGATAGGTAACCTATCTCACATTTAGATTTTATTCGAACCCATTCTTTTACAGTGCCTGATAATGTTTTTAATCTAATTTTTTTGAAGAACTTCTGGTGCCCGAACTTGAAAAGGAAACCGTTCACAGGAAGGTCAGAACCTATTAGCATAGCCTTATACATAAGCCCATTTGCATTTTCCCAGGGGATCTTCAGCAGCATCCTAGAGTGGGTCAGATGGAATGCCCAGGAGTAGTATTCTAGGTCTGGCAATACGAGCCCCCCTTTTTCTCTTCTCCTTCTCAGTTTTTTCCAGGATAATCTGCTGGATTTATACCCCCAGACAAATGAATTTATGTTTTGCTGACATTTTACAAGCTGTTTAGTATCAAAAGATAACGGGATAGAATTAAAAATAAAAGTAAATTTCGGGAGGATACTCATTTTTATCAGGTTGGTTCTCCCATAGATGGTAAGCGGGAGAAAGGACCAAGCTTTCATCAAGGTTTGAGATTCTCGAGAAATACGAGCTAAATTGTTTTGGGCCAAATGTTGTAACTCTTTAGTGATTGTAATTCCCAGATACCTCAATGAAGATTTTATCGGAAGCTGAAGGTTTTGAATGTTCCAGACCATAATTTCGGTTTTCCCTGCGTTAATTTCATATCCTGAAAATCTACCGAAGTCCTCCGCTCTCTTTATAATAATTGGATATGCCAACGCAGGATCAGTTGTGTAAATGATTATATCATCGGCGTACAAACCAATCTTTTTTTCCCAGCCCGAAAAATTAAAATGTGGTATGTTAGTATCTTCCCTAATGGACTGAGCAAAGGGTTCTACATATATCCACGTTAAAATCTCTGAACCTATAGGTTGTAATGATGTTTATTCATGATTCCCATATTACTACCCCAATTTACCCTAATTTACTGCTCTCCGTATTAGATTATTATGAATAGTAATAATACGTCATGGAAGCGTTAACAGATAAAAGATATATGATTCCACCTACGAATCACCATTACTTACACCGTAATTATAGTGACCAGGAAAGAAAATGTAAAAGGTAGACATCTGGGTATGGAGTGGGAACATGTCAGAGATGACAAGCTGGCAAACCAGCATGCCAGAGTAAGTCGGGAGGGGTTTTCCAGGGGTGGGAGGGAGGGGGGGGGGGAAGGCAAAGAATAAAAGTCCTCATAGAACGAAGTTTACAATAACGAACAAAATAGATCCAATTGTGCCTCAAAGATATGGTTTGGCCAAAACTAGTAGTGATATAGTTCAGGATAAAATATCTGTTAAGATAATTAAGAGAATCAAGGACAGGGATACAGTGCTAAAGAGCTTCAAAATTAATGCCAGACATTAAATTTTTATCTTGGAACGTAAATGGTCTGCGTGTTAGGACTAGAAGGAATAGAATTTTACAATATTTACGAGATTCACCCGCGCAGATAATTGCGATCCAAGAAACACATCTGAATAAACAGGAAATAACCGATATATTTAAGAAGCTCAAATGGGTCGATAAATTCATAACTACGGACCACAATGCTAGTATTCGTGGCAACGCCATTATTTTTTAAAAAACAGCGAAAGCCCAGATTATGAATTGGAAAACAGATGCTAGCGGTAGATGGCTGATAGCCAATGTTCAACTATATTCAAGGCCGGTTACTATCATCAGTTATTATGGGCCTAACCAGGATGATCCTTCTTATTTAAATATCTTACAAAACCAACTGATTTCTTGCCCTGACCCTATAATATGGGTAGGAGACTTTAATCTCGTTTTAGATCCAAAATTAGATAAATCGTCAACTTCTAGGGCCATAGTATATAGTAATATGAGGGAGACATTGCTTAGATCTATGTCAAATCTTGGGTTGATAGATTTATGGAGACAAAGAGCTGGGAGTGCTATGGGTGTCTCATATCACAATTACAAATATAGACACAAATCGCGTATTGACTATGCCCGATTCAGTCTTTCAATTAAGGACCTGGTTAAAAACATAGCATATCTGCCTCTACATATGTCCGATCACTCTGCCATTATCTTTTCGCTAAAATTAGAGCAGAAAGCTGCTCATCGAACCTGGTCTTTTGATAGAACAATTCTATTGGATGATGAGGAAAAAGAATATTTGATACAGGAAACGGTTTTCTTTTTAGAGCAAAACATAGGTTCTGCCTCTCTAATCAATGTATGGGAGGCTTGGAAGGCCTTTATTAGGGGGTGTATTACAAGTAGGGCTTCTTTCAGGAGAAAGAAATATGAAGAGGGGATTAGTCAAATAGAGCAAGAATTGTCACAATTAGAATTATCAGACCAGTTTCCATTCGACAACCAGGAGAAGAAAATAGAATTAAAGGCCAAGCTGGATACAATATTGCAGGAAAGGATAAATAAAAGATGGCAGGCAAGCAAAATTGCCCACTTTGAATATGGTGAATCGGCTGGCAAGGTGTTGGCTTGGAAAATCAAAGCTGATCAGTCCAGGAACTATATTAAGGAAGTGAGGGTTGCTGGGGAAGTCAATAGTAGGTCTACAGACATAGCTATTGGCGAAGCTTTTAATGACTTCTTTCAGAATATCTACACAGAGGAGCTCAATGTCAACCTGAATGAAAGGAATGAATGGTTGAGTAATATAACTCTCCCAGAATTGGAAAATCACCAAATGGAAAAAATAGATAAAGCCATAACAGAGTTGGAAGTTTCTAACACTATTAAGCTACTAGCCCAGGGCAAGGCTGCGGGCCCAGATGGCCTCCCAGGAGAATTATATAGGGCACTTAATTCTACTCTTACCCCTGTCCTTACGAACCTTTTTAACCACATAATGATGAGGGGAGAGACACCACCAAGCTCCTGGGGAGAAGCCAATATAGCTTTAATATTGAAAACAGGTAAAGACCCAGCTGAGTGTGGATCATACCGCCCAATCTCGCTTCTCAATAACGATTACAAAATCTTTACTTCAATCTTGGCCGAGAGATTGGGAAGCGAAATAGGCACAATTATCCACCCGGATCAAAAGGGATTTATTAGAGGCCGGCAACTGGCCGACTTAACTTATGACTTGGTGGGAGCTGTGGATATTGCCTCAACTTTTGGTCTACCCCTGGCTATCATGACCCTAGATGCTACTAAAGCATTTGATAGGGTAAACTGGGATTATTTAAACTTAATTATGAAAAAATATCATCTGGGCCCTAAATTTTGCAGGGCTATAAGTTTATTATATAATAATCCCAGAGCTTCCCTATTAATTAATGGTACACGGACCACTCCTTTTAAAATCAGCCGAGGAACAAGGCAGGGCTGTCCCTTATCCCCACTTCTTTTTAATTTGTATGTAGAACCCTTTGCTCTGTGTTGTCATTGTTGTGGTACACTTGTATTTTTGATAATGGTGTCACTCTTGTTGTCTGTAATTGACCTTGGATGTTAGTCTTGGGATGTGATTCCAGTAGGAATTGGTGAATTGCAAAAAGTAGTAAATCTGCACCTCCACAAAGAAGTAAGTCTGTTGTGTAGATTCACTACCTGTTTTATGAAATACGCCCATGGTGTTTAATCCCGGCATCCCTATTTGGCCAAACTTTGTGCTCTTGGAAAATCACTTTCTTTATCCTCTTTTTGGTAAGACTGTGAGTCTTAGAAGCAATGCAAAATCTGCTAGTAAATGTAGTAAAAAAAATAAAAGGACTGGATAGAACCTGAAGGAGGGGAGACAATGTCAAGTCACATTGTATATTCACCATAATGCAATATGATGGTAAATGTATAGCCATTCGAGCAAGAAGCAGAAGAAAGCAGATAGGATAGAGAAGACGAAAGACGAGGCCTGCAAATAGATATTTTTCAATTAAATCAGAAATACCTGACCTCAGGGTGGCTACCAGAAGTGTTATGTGGTTGTGTCTCTTGTTGATTTCACAAGACTTCAGGAGGCCGTCTTGAGGCCAACCATCCTCAGCCCACATTATAGATAGGACCTACTGCCTCAGTTAACGCTGCAGTACACTTTTAAATGGGTGTACCAAGTGCAGATTGGGTCTGTGCGCTGTAGCACAATGAATGTGCTTCCCTTAGTGCAGCCACAAACCTGTGACTGCCGTGGGGGCAGCTCATTAGCAAAAACTGTATAAATTGTTTGAAGCAGCCAGTTTGCCTTTCACTGAGAAGGCAGTAGCCGGCCTACATTTTAAATCAGGGGCAGAGATCCCCTAAGTGGGTGCTGTGTGTGACTGCACCTGCCTGCAGGGGAATGTCTGGGAAGGTCCATGGGACCCTCCTTGGCCACCTTTTAAGGGCACACTGAAGGGGAGTACTGACTGTGTGCCACCTCCATGTGACGCACAATCAGCGCGCCTCCTGGTGGTCTTTTTGTCTCTGCCTTGCATCTATAATTTAGAGCAAGTACACAGCCAGATGACTCCCTCATTTGCTTGGGCCACTCCTCATGCAAATGAGGAAGGCACCTTAAGTTTGCATCAGTGTACATTTAGTGGAGGTTCACTCTTTAGTACAGAAGGGCCTAAGCAAACATCTATGGCTCCTAGGAGGCACACATGCCCATTGCACCCTGTTGCGGTTGGGTTGTCTCAACTGTCCGTGTGCCTGAGAACAGTGGTACCTTATGTTGTCCCATTGTTCCCAGGGCTGGGAGTTTCACTCGCCTGTGGCCACCTCTCCTAATGCTCCTGGGCTCCAGGCTGATGCTCCTTATTTTTTCAGCTCTAAAAAAGCAATCACTTGAATGAGGATTTGCAGCTACTTTTTGAAGCTCCCCCTCAGCTATTCCACTTCAGGCTTTCAGTGTCTTTTCTTTTCCTTTTCCATTGTGCCTATTTCTTTCTTTCCTCCTTCCTGACTTTCCCTAACCTTTATATTTCATGTCAGCTAAAGGTTTGATGTCATTTCATTTTTCTGTACCTTTACTATATAAAGGCTGTGGTCTGGTTGGAGGGTACGTCACAACAAAGCAGTGTTCCTTTGCTTGTTTCCTCACTCCCTGCATTTGCTGATCCTGATTCTTCACTCCTGAAGATTTCCACTATTTGAATCTGGATTCCTGGTTTGGCTTTTGCATCCTGAAAAGGGGATGGTTTCTTGAGAGAACTTGCCTACCACATATTCCGGTGTGTGGAGGCATTGGGCTTCTGTAAAAAATTGCCTGTACATCGGACAGTGGAAGACCATGACCTAGATTACGTGTAAGCGCTTGCACTCAAGTCATGACAAAGGTATTAAAAAAATAAGGACATTTTGACAAAGTCAGTCCATCTTGTTTGTCACACCTGCTGTCTTTACCAGTCACGGCTGGACTAGGAACCAAAAGCAACCCTGGAAAAATTGTTTAAACCAGCCTTGTCTCCTTCCTCTCACCTCTCTCTCTCTCTCCTTTTCTCTCCCCCTCTCTCTCTCTTTGTCTCTCTCCTGAAGTTTGCCCCCATACCTGCTGCATTTGGAAGCTGATGAGAGTGTCAGTTGTGCTAGTGGCGTCCCCTGCTCTTAAAACATGCCTCCAAAAGCTCCAGGCCACCAGTGAAATGTCTGGTGGAAAGAAATGGGCAATACGGGCCTATTGTCAATCTTTCTTTCCCCCAGATGCATGGATGTCATTTGGGGTTCTCCAGGGGTCACAGCTGCAACCCCTGGCTTGCCCCTTGCTACCCCTGGCACTGCTCCTGCGAACCCTGGCCTCAGAGGTGGAAAAATCAATCCCTGGAACACAGGGGCGGCTCTTCCTAATGGACGCCAGTTGAAGCTTCCCTTGCCGGGTTTCTATCAATGTGGTTATTATACAAATAGTGAATAATAT
The DNA here is from genome assembly GCF_964263255.1 of Lissotriton vulgaris. Taxonomy (NCBI): domain Eukaryota; kingdom Metazoa; phylum Chordata; class Amphibia; order Caudata; family Salamandridae; genus Lissotriton; species Lissotriton vulgaris. The sequence continues at coordinate 860,219,275 of NC_141689.1, forward strand.
TATACACTATTAGTGTAATAAAATATGGAGTACATTAACTGCTATATGTCCCTATCTAGAAGATAAGTAAAACATGCTGTTAAATGTATGTTGTATGCATGCTTTTGGGTGAGATTGTGTTTATGTGTGCAAGAGCATGTGAATGTGGTAGTAGTACGTGTAAGTGAAAGTAAAAGTCAAATCACGTGTGATGTCACTTCCGCTACCCATGACATTTTGGTGAATTGATGTCCATGCCCAGATGGCTGCTGTGCAAGGGACACATTGTAGCCGGCATTCGTTCAGGAGTGGTTCTTCTACGGTTTTAATTAAAAAAACTACAAAAATCGGCTACCTAGTTTTAATATTTTGTCTTAATACAAGAAAACCCTTTTAAGACAATCTTTGTGCCTTACTATGATATGTGTGTAATTACGGATATGCGGCTGCCAGCTTGGAAAGGTTTTTCTTTTGCTTTAGGAGAAAACATTCATAATAGGCCACATCCATGTGAGTGCTCGACGCCCATCTTAAAATATCTTTTAAAACAAAAGAAAACCCGATTCAATATAGTTTTCTTGCGTGTGCACATATACTATGGCGATTTTGCAATGGTTTATCTTTTGTTTTAAGAAAAACATTTTAAAATGGCATCCTTGTAATCATTCACCGCGGATATATTCCAAGATGGCCCTTGTACGTAACACATACACGGTAGATCACTTTGGACTGGCTTTACATACATTTCAAAGATGAGCAGCTGTGCATACAGAGAAGGTCCGGAGGACAACAGAAGGTTTTGGAGGTAATGATTGAAATAGAGCACAAAGGCATGGGAGAAGAGCAGGGAGACACACAATTGCATAAAAAAAGTCTCTCATGAACTGCTACGCAGCATTGTGACAGCAGTGAAAGATTACAATGCAGGCATTTAATACAGGCTGAGACGGAAATGCTCTTGGAGCAGGACAAACGCAAGAATAGGGAACAAAGTCATTGGATAAGAGTCATGGAACTGATAATGCAAGAAACCCATCAAATCATGAATAAGGGGCAGAATAAAATCCCACAGTAAGTCAATATTTGATATAATAGGCCTGTTTGCCAACAGACTGTCTGCAGGCGAGAACTAAAAAGGATTAGTTTCTGTACAGCATGAGGTAAAAAATTGATGTTACAAAAAGTGTGATGATTCAGTGTGTTTTTGAAATGTTAAATATTCCCTCTTCTGTTGCAAATGAAACAATTACCATCAGGTGGAATGATACAATAGCAACTAAAATCACGAGGCGACTAATGTAGACTGCGTTAGCTGATCCTTGATTGGAAGGAGCTGACACAAACAAGCTAAAGACCGAAGGGCACTGATCCAAAGGGCACTGTCCGCATATTGAAAACTATAGGTCTTGTAGACTACTGTGCTTTTCAGTCAGACCTAAAAATGAGTCTGGAGGACCTTGGATGGCATTCAAAACTGTTATACATTAAAAAAATTACAGGATCTAACATCACTGGGTATGAGTGCAAGGGATCTGCTCAGGATCCAAAATGATTTAAGACGAAATGGTTCATGCTGGAAATGCATTAATTAGGATGATAAAAATAAAGGACACAAGGAGACGTTAGGGTCATGCTCCTGGTTCAGTAAAAACCAAGTAGCTTATAATAAGAATATCGTCATAAATCTGCACCTACAAGTTTACACCCTTGCATGGGTGCGGATTTATGAAAATCAGGAATTTTAATGAGGATTCCAAGAGTACTCCTGGAAACCTGCATCGTTCTCAGGTTTCCAGTAGTCACCGTAAAAAAACATTTGTGAATTCTATTCAATTACTATTTGAATAACTTTCTATGTGTAATTGTAGATTGGGAACAATTTCACATGAGGAAAATACCTTCATATTTTTGTAATTTCACTTTTTTCCCCCACTGGAAAAATATTTTCCTCATGAAGAAACCCTCCCCCTACACCAGCTTTGGGTATGTACCATTCCACCTCCTACTGAGACAGGAATTTACTGCGGTCCTTGAGAAGAGCAAATCTGGACCATTCCCATGGTAGGAATTGGTTCAAAAAACTGTTGTGAATTCCCACTAACTTTCAAAGGCTTAGACTGAAAGGTACACTCTACTTTGCATGGGGTAGGATATTGCACCACTCTGATGTGATACTATGTAAACGTGAGTGGATTTGAGTTTAAGGTCACCTTATATATGAGTTCCTTGTACAGCTGTGCGTGTGTAAACTGAAGTTACAGTTGCAGATGGCTTTGTGCATCGGACCCTTGTCTTTTATAAATGCTTCCATTATCCTTTCCTGGAAAACCTGATCGCTATATTATCTAGATTCAAAAGCTGGTGGCTATCGATGTAAAATGCACAGTTGTACATCTGCTGTTAGGGAAAAGGCAAAGAATGCTCAGATTGACAGGGTATGGCTTCACCTAAGAAAGGCAGAAAATTGCAATTTTCTCAAGCCCCCAGTCCTCTTCTTGTCATGAACAGAACATTGTAGTTAGAGGCCCAGAACTCTCGGAAGTTGGCTCGATGGTTCATAAAGTGAGAGGACTGGAGAAGCAAGAGTTTTTTTAGACTGATTATGCAAGTAGATGTATGCAAGAACATCAACTTTGTCTCTATCTTATTACCTTTCTCGCATAATGCTGCATTTTAGGTTTGTTATCTGCACAGAGTTTTTGTAAGCACTACATAAATATCACTCGTGTAGGTTAAGGCTAATATAACTATCTAGATAAAATTTAAATTCTGTATTTTATCTTCTAGCTGGCAAGACGCGGACTAAATGTGGTTATGATCAGCAGGACAGAAAGCAAGCTTCAGATTGCTGCCACTGAGATTGGTAAGTGTTCTGCATTAAATGCAAGTTCTTCTCAACTTATCTCATCTCATTCCCCATTCCTACTCAAGCCATACCACTCCATCCGATCCCAATCCACCTGATCCCAAACCCCTTTCCTTCTGATTATTCCACTCATGCTAATCCCCTAGATTCACCTATCCCTTCCAAGTCCATCATTGTGAAAACGTTCCTGACAATGTATAAAGTGCACAATATTATGGAAAGATGGAGAGATACAGAAAGTTCTTAGTGTCTGATGTATGTATGCCAATGTGACTCCTTAGAATCTTCAACATTACCTTATGCAGGACAAAGGTCAGAGAATTGAGAAACTCTCGGAAGACCATATTTTATTATTCCACAACATATTAGACACAGAGACAGAATTGCTCTTTCACATCCTCCCGCTCTCACAAAATGTACTTATACCCAATATTTTGGTCAACTGCATATCTACTGGATAATATCAATCGCTCAACTAGTAGAGAAAGTTGTAATACTGCAGTTATAACTTGCTCACCAGTTTTCAGTCATGCTTCCATCTCTGCTATACTATTAAAACCACATTATTGAGCATTAAGGAAGAGCTACTCACATCTCGAGAGGAAGGTCGAGGGTCTATTTTCATGCCATCTGATCTTGTCAACTGCTGTCAACATCAGTGATCACAAATGTCTGCTCAACTGTCAGACATCATATGCCTGCAAAAAGGGTATCACTATTCCTTGGTTTACATCCTGCCTATCAACATCCAATGAGTTAAATGGGGTTTCCTTCGTACATGCTACGGTCACTCCAATATCGTCCAGCCCCACCATCCAACAAGTTGCCCAGGTTCAATCTCCTTCAAGATAATGCCGTACATTTACCTAGGCTCTAATGATTTAGTGGCAGACCATCTCACATGGCGGTCAGCCACAAAATGGACCACCTTCTTCCCTTGAGCCTGTGGGAGAATTTGTAAATGCCCTGAAGAGGTCTGAAAACACACCTTTTGGTCCTGACCATAGTGAACTAAATTATTAGATGCCTAAAATCAACTGTTGACAGTTTATCTTCCCATACATTTGACTATTAGATATTTTTGACTTCTTAGGAGGTATGCACATTTTTGTACCTCCCTTCTCTGCCCTACTGATGGGCAAGTGCCTAAGGCTGGTCCTTGATTTTCTCTTCCCCTATTGTGAAGGTTTTACCATTTATGTGTGACTTTGTCATATTAAAGGTTTTGAATTCTGTACACCGGCTCTACCCGGGGCTTAGCAAGCCAGATGCACTAACAGAAGTTACATGGCTCCTTGCCAGACCTCTTTATGAATCCATTATCTCTAAGGCAGAAGGCAGCCAATATATAGTAAGCAGTATTTCACAAAACCACAAACAAAATACATAATCATATTGAGTTAAGAGAGTTTGCTGGCAACAAAACACAAAAATGCAGCATATCTGATGTTTCTTGTAAACAACGTAGGGTTTGATTCACTGAGATAGGACACACCTTCCACATCGCTGCTATGATTTTTCGATAGCTGGCTGCACTAGAACTGCTGATCTCTACTGCTAATAAATGTGCAATGATTTTTACTGAGGGTCTGTGTTAATGTGCTTGAAACAGTTGTGCGCCTGTTGAAGAAGAACCTGTGGTGCTAAGAAACAATGGTCAGCTGGAGGTTTGTTGGGTACTGCAAAGTTCGAGGCCATAGTGAATCTGCACAAACTGGCACATTTTCTTAGTTTTGAAGTTTATTAAGAACATTGTTGACTGCAGACGTTGTCCAGTGGTTTATCCATGATCTGTGAGGAATGAGGTTGCTGCACCGATTCTAGTTGCTTGAGGCTGTGCTACTGCTTTCTTTGGGGCATATTATCAAGAACAGCGTTAAAATTATCGCCGGTTTAGCAGCAGAAAACTGCAGCTAAAGCGGCAATAATGGGCTTGACAATATGCCCTGGAGAATTCCAATAGAAGCCCATGTTCACACCAGAGCATGTACTTCTATTTGAATTCTCGGGGCTTATATCTGCCACTAAACCAGCGATATTATTTAACGCCGTTCTTGATAATATGCCCCGTTGTGTGTTGGCATTCAGTCCATAAGTCCACCAACACCTCAGGCCAGTACTCAAAGAAATTGCTGCCTTGAGGGGCTTTGGAATGGGGTAATGAAGTATGGCCATCTAGCACACCTTTTGCGATGCGGTCTTGTGGTTAAGTCCTACTTGGGAACCAGAATACCTAGGCTGGAAGGTTGGCTTCATTCAGCACTTCATCAAATAATTATGTGGCTATGCTGAAATCACTGTATCTGTCTGCGCCTCAAACTGAAAATGTGTAGAGTAATTATGGGAACCATATAAGCACTCAATGGATAGCTTCATATTAAAAGTCAACTGTACACTTTGCTTTCTAGTACTGTCCTAGTTACATGATTTCTCTCCATCTCCACCGATCCACTTCCTGGTTCCTCTCATATGGGGTCAACTAACGCCCCGCCTCCATAATGTTTGATATACAGTACCACCCCAGTTCAACATGTTCCTGCAGCAATAACAATGCCCATTGTAAAGCTGTCTGCTTCTCCTTGTAGGTAAGGTCTTATTTACAAGACATATTTAATCTAAAATGCATTTTCCATTTGTGAGGAAGTTCCTTCTTTACAGGTTTTTCAAAACAAACTTGATAAGACAAATGTAAGGAATTTTTCCTTTGGCACCCGGAACATGGAAACATTTTGCAGCGCACAATTTTTTGGATGTGCAAGGCTCTGAGCCTTCCTTATGGGCTATACTTAGAGTTTGGCAGATGGGATGCTCTGTAAAAACATGATAGATCTCACATCCTCTGTATTACAAGTGCCATACGCAGTGATGCTCTTGAAATACGGCGGCCGGTTATCTGTCAAAATTGTGATGTAGTATCCCATCCAGCAAACTCTAAATAAGGCTGTGTGTGACTCTCTTTGGCCTAAAGTTTAAAATAGATGTTCTTCACCATTAAAAGAGGAGACATTCTGACCTTATTATTAGGGAGATAAACCCAGTGACACTTATTTGTGATTGGCATGCTAGTCTAAGGGAAGTGCAGACCACATCAGAGAAACCCAAAACCTTTGCTTGCTATTGGGCATTTGTGCCCCAACTTAACTTAGTGGTCAAGGGAGTCTACCTTCATCTCCTCAGTCCTTCTGCTCCTCAATAAATACAATTTGATGAAACTGAAGAGAGCATTAGTGATGGCATGTCTGTGGAAACCCCAAAAATCTCATTGGCAGCTTGAAAATTCTCCAGAGCCACACAACCAAAATAGTCCTTAGTTTACGGAAACGGGACCATGCCACACTAGCCTTGAAAATCCTCCAATGGCTCCTGGTCGAGTCAAAGTTCAAATGGTAGACTATGTACTTCCTGCAGTAATCCCTCTGGAACAAAGGGGGTTGGTAATTTTCAAAAAAAGGTGCCCTACTGGGTGATGGAAAAAAAAAACCTTTCATCAGCCACTGCCAGCCTAATCCCTCAATAAACCTTCAAGTAGTAAAAAAGTGGAATCAAATCTCTAACAGTCCGGGTTTCCCAATTTTGACATGTATTATAGTGCAGTGTAAGGCCATTAGGTATGAAGTGGAAGTGACGTGCAAGAAGTGACATGGGGAGTGTCAGGTCATGATGCAGCAGGAGCAAGCAGGGAGCAGCCGCGTTGAGTTGAGTGGCTCTGTGCTTCATGCTCCACGCACCGTGGCCTGCAGGGCGCGGTGTGGTTACGGCGAAATTGTAGAGGAGCTGGAGGGTGCTCGAAGCCGGAGGGTCCTCTTGTCTCCCGTCTCTCAGCCCCACTCACCACCTTGGGAGGTGAGTGTAAATGGGCAGGTGGTGGTGCTGAAGCTAGTGCTGCGGCTCCCTTCCGACTGCGCTGAGATGGCCAGCGTAGGGTCAGTGCAGTTTGCGCATCAGTGAGTTCCGCCCGCTCCTGTCTTCGTTTTCTTTCTGTCAGTGCTCCCGCTGCTGTTTCTTGCCTTTGCCTCACTGTCACACCCCCTGCTGCACCTATTTTTCACAGCCTTTTATCTCCTTGTATAAGGTCTCCTGAGGCCTTGTCGTTAGCTGCCATTAGGTCACAGGATAAAGGCATGTAGCCTTGATACATTGCAAGTTGGATCACTCTGTGCTTGGTCTTAAACCTGAACATTATGAGGGATTGGCCCTGAAAATATATCATCCTGTTATTCATCCTGTTATTCATCTTGTTCTTCATTTATTTATCCCTTCCCAAGCAAGTAGAGTCATCCTGTTATTAAGAGTGCAGAGGGAGCAGAAATATAATTACAGACTTTAGATTATAGAACATAAAGGTTTGACTGAGAAGCAGCACACATCAAGCAGCAAGTGGCAGCAAGTCTTAATCAAGAATTCAGCAGTCACGAGGGAGGATGGTTATTGACTCGTATCAACATGTTTATCATGCATCATGTGTGCCGGGGAGACCTAGGCTTGCGTCTCTTTGCGAGGGGGTTTCTCCCTGTTCATATTTATTGCAAATTCTATGCCCTTCCACAGGCTCCGCTCCACTTTTTGAAGAGGTTGAATTTATTATTGGAGAAGGAAATTGCAGCAGAGTGAAGGACAGAGGGCATTTGTGGCATCAGTGGCATCTGTGGTCGAGTAGAAAGGTGGATGTCTGTGGCTGATCCCCTTAGTTTATTAAGGTTGAAGATGCCCTCTAGATGCCTCTGATCTGGTCATTTAATCGCTCCTTCAGGGTCGGCAGGGCCTTCAATCAGTTACATTAGTTACTAAAAACCATCCGGTGGAAGAAGCTCCAAGCCCATCTGCCCTTTTGAAGTCCCATCCCACCGTATTGTCCATGTTCTCTAACGGAAAGATGGGTAGTGTGGTAAGAAATAAAGAATTGGGGATGCCTCCTGGTGCAATTAATGAAGATGAGCAGGGCATAACTTTTCAGGGTATAGTCCTGCATCAGCTTAACTCCATTATACATAATCTAGTGGAACCTATTCTTCCAGCTCAGCTCACTGATCAATGTCCTTCAGCTGAAGAAGTTGAAGAAATGGAAATGGATATGGAGGACCTTGAGGATGATCCCAAAACAAATGGTGGCACTAAGTTGATGTCAGAGCCTGTGTTTACGCTGGAGTAAATGTTGCTGAGTCATTACCAGGAATGTGTTCTCCTAAAGAGATCTCTCGAGTGTTATAGAATGAGCTACATGAGGATGAATGCAGTTTTGATCCAGGCGATCTGGGGGACTTCTCATTGCTAGACAATGCTGTACATATGAAAATAAAATCAGATTTTGGAATCTAATTTAAAATCATTGGTTGCCTGAGAAATGGCTCCGAGCTTGTCCTCGGACCATCTTGTCAGTTGCCCTTTTATCCCAGCTTTGTACAGCAGTACTCCTTCTAGTGTATATTTTACATGCTCTCCGGACTGTCAAACTTAGAGAAGTCCCCAAGTAAAGGGGCTCAGGCCTTATGGCAACTAACGAATTAAGGTGTTAACGGGAATGGGGGAGGGAGGGCAAATTCTGATATTCTTTACGGTTCAGAGAGGATTCTCCCCTCAATTTTAACCATATTAGATAATCAATTGCCAATTCTGATCATATGTTGGATGCATTGTCCCTGATTTTAATAGGTATGCAGCACCTTACCTCTGCCGGTTCCTACTAAGGAAAGGCAGAAACGGGTATTAAAGTAAATTCTCAGGCTTCCCAGACTAACACAGTGGCATCATCTGAGGTGATGGAAATGGAAGTCTAAGTGGGAGCTTATAATGGCCGGAAGCTTTTTCAATTGGGCTGTCCAAAGATATCCATGTGTTCGATGATATGTTCTATTCCTCCCCCCGAAATAAGGTATCCGGGGATCATCACCCTGTTGTTTCAAGGGAGAAATTTAAATGCATGTGTACTCAAGAATTCTCTCCCGATTTTTCCTATTTTTAATAAAGGGGTCACCTGTATATAGGCCCATCAAATGACCCTCCCACTGTTAATGAGTCAATGACCAAATTAGATGATGTTCCTTCTGCGGAGGGTGCCTCTCATTCAGACTGTAATGGGTTAAAAGTACAGAAGGAGAATAAGAAAAGGATTCGGTGCATTACGAAACATAAGCCAAAAAATTGAGGCTTCTTAATGCCCCTGAAGAACCTGACCTAATCACTCTGCCTCGAAATAGAAATGAGTCAAAGTCCTTTGGGTCACATATTGGTCGTGAGCTGGGGCGCCTGGAAGTAAACTCTCTCCCTTCCCCTATTATGATAGAAGTACCAGCATTAGGTGGACAAGGGCAAGAGAAAGGGCACAAGGGTATGGGGATTACAGGCTATAACAAGTTGGGGGATTGGGCACTGGATTGGAGAACATTAAAGCAAGGATAGATGTGGTTGATTCAGAGAGTACAGCAGTAAAAGTAAATGAAGTTCCACCAGAACTAGGGCAGACCTTGGATAGATTTCCACAAATCCTCTCTCGCATGGATTCTCTCCCTGTACAGATTGATCATAATCAAGGGAGATATGTTTATGGGGGGGCTGTTTTTACTTCTCCATCAGTACCAATTTTGGAATCTGAAGCTTTGCAAAGGCAGTGCAATAGGGTATTTGTAGGACCTGACCTGGGTCAGGACAAGTATCTAACACTCAGATTGTTGTTTCCTTGTTTGATAGGGAATTGAGTCTATTTAATAGAGGTTTTATACTGCAGTTGTTATCTAATATTGAGGATCTGAGGTTGGAAGCAAGTAGAGACAATGAGTGAGTATTCCTAGACCTCGAAGCCGACTCCCGAATTCCAGAGTAACTTTTGGCTTCGGAATGATAGCTGTGCTAATCCTGGCTAATGTTGATCATTTTAGGAAAAATGGGATTGATGTTATCCCGTTCGAGGAGCCAGTTGTTGCTCAGATAGAATCCCATAGGAAAGATTGCCGGGATTTAGGTAGAGTTGTATCTAATAGCAGGGGGGTAATAAATCAAAAAGATATTAAAATCTTGGTTGGCAGTATTACAGGTAAAAGAGTGATTAATATTGCGGATATGATGATCAAAGGGTCAGTCAATATAGTGGGGAAGACGAGTTGGCCCATTGGAGTTGTGTAGCTGGTTCACTGAACGCTTCTAAAGAAAACATAAAACTCCATATGATGCATAGGTAGCCCCCTGAGAACAATTCTGTCCTGTAACATGGCAGGCTTAGGACACACTAGCTCCAAGCACAGTTCTTTAATGATATTTGATACAAAGATAATTTGTTTACAGGAACCATGAAGTTGAGCAGATTTTAATTTGAGAACAATTTTGTTTTTTGTTGTGCAGCTAAACCTTCAGTACGAGGTCATGCAAGTGAAGGTCTACCTATTTTAATTAGCGGCAGTATAAATTGGAATCCTCTGGTTTTTGTCCATCTGTTAAATTTCTGCATGTGCAAAAAACTGGGTTTGGGTAATGTTATAGGAGGTCAGTACTCAATCTTTTTTACTGGTAAACGTATATATTTCCCCTGGGAGGGCATTTGACTCTCTTGTTGAATACATTTTCTCTTTTGTGCATAAAATTAGTACTTCAGAAGAATGCACATTGATAATTATAGTGGGAAATTTTAATGCCAAAATCACGAATTGCACCTCTTTGGCTTTTGGTAACCGGGAGCTGGAAGCTATATGGAATATCCTTGAGACAACTTTGCCCGGTCATTTTAGATCAGATAGGCGAGGGTTGAGTTTTGGATTGTCTGAGAACTAATTATCTTGTATTTTAAATGGGAGATTTCCAGAGGACTCCCCACTTTTCACTCCTCCCGGTGGCAGTCACTAATTGATTACATCATGGTATCTTATCAATTCTTTGGGGCATGTACACAGTTTAAGGTACTGAGGTCAAAATTGAGTAACCACAGCATTCTTTCAGTGGATATCAATTTGGAGCTCAAGATGCTTGAGCTCTGGAATCCTTGAGATGATAACATTGTGTCTACTAAAACAAATGGGCGTAATTTTTGGTCTAATAAAAATTTGACAAACTTGGAAGGGCTTGTTAAAAATGCGGGCTTTGATCCCATATAGGAACATTCTATTGTTTGGTTTGAGAAGCATTTGGCTTTATTTATATCATGTGGAAGTAAGAAACAAGCTAATGGTACTAACCATTTGATGGCCTCCTCCCAGGAGCAAAAATGTTAAACTTTAGTAAGGGAACAATTTAAGCAGTCCTTATTGATGCGGCAAAGGGAGATCAATATACTGCAGCGGGTAAGAACGAGACTGAAGGCTTTTGTTGGTAGAGGAGTGGAGGAAATAGAAAGGGCTAAACTGAGAGAGGTTGCTCATTCTGGTGACTCAAGTATAAATATTGGGCTCTAATAGCCGAATACTGTGACTGTAGAATTAAGGCTGAATCCATTTTAATATCTGATGCTGAATGGATCTAATACATCTCACATTTATATGAATTAAATCCCAGGGCCAGGTTCAATTTGGAGTCAATCAGTGAGACTCCCTTGGGAAATGTTCATGGCTCCCCCTTCTTGTAAGGAGATAGAGTGCTTCATTAAACGAGCAAGGTTTTCTGAAGCCATTATTAAACAATATAGCTCTGCCTGGGCTCTTTTTCTCTATCGAGTGTTTCATTACTACTACGCACACTGGACTATTCCATCCTCTTGGAAAGGAAGCATAGTGGGACCATTATATAAAAAGGGCCCCAAACCTCGCTTGTCAGTTTCAGGCAGAATACATTATTGGATGCAATCGGAAAACTGTTTGCTAAGAGTATACTTCTTCACCTTAAGGACTGGGCCTTTGGTGATGATCTTGTATCTGCAGAGGAAGTGGGTTTCCGTAAGCATAGTTGTACCCTAGATAACATCACTGCCCTGCAAACTTGGATTGAAAAAAATCCAATAGGCAAGGGTCTGGCCTTGTATGCTGCCTCTATAGATTTCTCCATATCGTTCGAGTGGTTTATCCGAGGGACGCAGTGTAGGAAGTTGGCCGCAATTGGGATTCCCACACATCTACTTAGGTTGGTTATTGCATTGGCCTCCTCAACTTGGTTACAGGTCCTGATGGGAGGGAACCAGGGCCTGTTGAGTAAAGTGGAAACCCATATTTGGTTGAAGGAAGGATGCTTATTAGCACCTCTCCTTTTTTCTCTTTATATTACTGTCTTGTCTAGTAGGGTGGGGCACTGCAAAGGGGACCTACCGAAGTAAGAATCAATGAATCTCGGCTGTGTTATCTACGCGGATGACGCCATCCTGTTAGATTTAACCCCAATAGGTTTATAAAAGCTTCTTAACGAGCTAGGCCATTATGCTGATGAGTATTTTTTTTAAATAAATATCTCCAAAAGTAAAATCATGGTTTTAAGGTCCTGGGGATGCAGGGTTAGGAAAAATAGGCAACGATTCTTGGTGAAAGATAAGTTAGAGGCAGTGAAGCTGTACCCGTATTTAGGTAGAATTTTTTCAAGCAAGTGCTCTAGCAGTGTTGACATTGGCAAATGCAGAATTAAGGCAATATCTCAGGCCTCCGCAATTGGCAGGCTATATTAATGCTATGGGCAAAGAAATTTTGAACATGTTCTATTGGTTTACAAAATTAAAATCCCGCCTTCACTGAGTTATGCTTACGAATCAGTGGATTCTTTTGAGAAGGTGGATGGGCGCATTTGGCGCCAAATTTTTAACCTTAATTTTGATGCTGCGCCAGCGGCCCTTCGGCTCGGATTCGGGCTTCTTTCAACCTATGTGTTTGCCATGGCAGCAAGCCTAGGGTGGGCTGCGCTAAATCAGGAAATCTTTTGTTGTCTGAAGGGAAAGAAATTAGGAGAAAGATTAAGACTTGTTTGAAATTAGGCACAGTGGAACATGCCCTCTACCAAAGCAGGTCTTAAAAATCAATTTATTAAGTTAGTCATAAAAGAGATATTGTACTATGTTTAAGGCACTCTAGGAATGACACAATAGTGGTGAGAAATATGAGTAAACAACCTCAACCTTATGTCGTATGGAACCTTCCACATGGAGTGCGTAGAACCATCCCATTACTAAGGATGAACTTCCTCCCCATGCGAATTATAACAGGAGCATGAGAGGGATTAACCCGGGAGGATAGACTTTGAGACCTGTGTGGAAACTGGGTGCAGAATTTAAATCATGTGTTATTTGTCTGTCCTCCACTACAGACATTACGACGTTTATTACTAAGACCAGTGTTTCTAAAGTATAACATCACTAGGGCGGTAGCGACCCGGAATTGTCTTTCTGCCCCACCCTTCAAATCAGCATGTTTTTAATTTTTTAGTTTTTTTTTAAAACTAATTTTTAAATGTATTTTTAGAGAGGACTATTACATTGTCTTTAGCTCTGGTATGTTGAATATGGCCCTTTTGGGTAACATAATTTTAACATTATGAGTTTCAGGGCATTATGAATTGTACTGTTGAACCTGTTAGAATATTTAAATTGTTTAAAGCCACTTGCACTGACCTTGCACTCTACAGTAATTGATTTGCGTAGTTATCCCCATATACATTGTCTGGTGCACTTGCCCTTTATACGTTATGGGCTTTTACTATACATGGAGTATTATTTTGATTATTGCTGTTATGAATTTTGCACTCTATAAGGAGAGCTCTTATTGTTAGGTTCCAGTACGTATTTTATTTTGCTATTAAGAACTGTATGATGTGTTGTTTTGGAGCTTTCTTTGTATATTTTATGTATGTATGAGGGGCTTCAATTTAGAGCTCCGACGCTGGTGCTGAAGCCAAAGCAAAGGGCCTGTCAGTGAGTTGATCTCTCTGCAGAGCGCACAGAACAATGGTCCTATATTCCAATTTTAATTGCAATTCTGTGATAATGTGTGTATAGTGGCTGCACAGATGGCAAATTATTTACAGACCAAAAGCAAAAGGAAATAAATTGCTTAAATGTGAGTGAGTGAGAGCATGGTATGTTTGGAAGTGGTTAAAAAAGTGAGACTTGAGGAAGTGCATTCGGGGGAGAGTGAAAAGAGGGTGCTGAAGAGGAAATAGAGGTGGTTGAAGATGCCAGATGGACGAGATGTGCAGAGAAAAAGGACATACATATCTGCCATAAAGCTCAGATTACTGAAGGCCAAAACTCCTTTCACAGGCCTTAGTATTATTCAAATATCAGAATTTAAAGGTTTTCAAAGTTAATTATGTATAACAAATCCTTGTTAGAACTCATTTATCTTGAACAACTAACAGCCATTGACAAAGACTATTATACTCACAGGTTTTAGGTGTAGGTCAGTTGTTGTGTTATATATCTGGATGTAATTAGATCTCAGAGAGAAACGAAAATTCTGGTCGGGTAGCACACAACGGAAATCCCAAAAATGTATTTTACATGTTCCCTTTTAGAGAGTTCCCACATTTTTTATCCCGCTTGTAGACCTGTCGCCACATATTTCTATATGACTGAATGCAGTCAGCAGCTGTGGGTCTTCCTGAAGCCTCGTTGGAGCATTTTCTTCCAAAATTGAAGCTGCATGCAGTGCAAGACACTGGGCAAGCACACACTTTAAAAGGCTGAAGTTGTCACGTTGTACACATTGCACATTTATTTATTTTATTTTTAGAGTTTTCTATAGCGCAAACTTGAACCGATTAGGTTATCAGAGCGCTTTACATAGCACCAGTTCCGTTACATGTTATCACAGCACTTTACATAGAATCAGTTACGTTACACATTTAGGAACTTGAACCGATTAGGTTATCAAGGCGCTTTACATAGAATCAGTTACGTTACACATTTCAGGAACACATTTCTTTTTGTTATAGTGAATAGGGTTATCTCTTCACACGGGGGAAGGGATACACCTGGCTATATTCCAACAGTCCCACAGGCGATTAGTCGTTAAAGCTATAATTCTAAACACAGGGAGGGGATACACATGGATACAATCTAAAAATCACATAGGATACTAGTCGTTAGAGTTATCTTCTAACTTCACAGGAGGGATGTGGCTGGAAACACTCTACGGGTAATATAGGGGTGGTAGAGAATACAAAGGTCCGCTGCAAATACTAGTGATAAGAGTCAGCTACAAACACATAGGAAGGGATATGACTGGTTAAAACTCTAAGAGACGCATAGGGGTGGTATATGGTGTAGGGATTTCAGCAAGTACCAAAGCTTAGCATTATTGCCATCGGTCTAAGATGCAGTCACAGCATAGAGGAGGGGTGGGTGGGATGCAAAGGTCTGGAGGGAAGGGCTAGAGTCCAACGAAAACTGTCCGAAAAACAACAGCATTCACAGCATAGGAAGGGTGGGTAGGATGCTGGGTATGTAGGGAGGGACTAGTCCAGCGACAAAAAACTGTCCGAAAACAGCATGGCATCGCCATCTTGGTGATCCTGCGACCCTCAGAGACCACCAGGGCACTATCCTCTGCGTTCGTGTCCCCGGAGCCTGTGTCCACCGGTCATAGGAAGCGTGTCCCCAAGGGCGCCATCTTGGAGTCAGGCACCGTTGGCGCGAAACAGCGTGGTCAGCAAGGGGGGAGGGGGGGCACATCTCTGCCCTCGGGCCCAGGCCCGTCTGTGTCGGAGAAAGGATGTATGGCCCCCGGAGCAGGTAGGTGGGAAGGTTTCAAGGTTTCAAGGCGGCGCCGTCATCAGCAGGGGCGCCGCCGTCAATCACCGGCCCTTTACTGGTGTGCCCCTGAAATGACCGCAGAGTCTCGGCGGGTGGCAGCGGGGGACGCGGTGGGAGCCCTACATACCGCTCGGGTGATCAGCGCCTGTCCGACTCGCCCCCGGTCTCCGCTCCTTGTTGTTCTTTAGCCCGGGCTGGTAACGGGCGGCCGCCATGTTGGGTCCTCGGCAGGGATCGAGAGCAATCAGCCAACGCCGCTCCACAGACACCAGCAGCGAGGTGGCAGCGGGTTATATTATTATAACATTATAGTAACTGTTGAGCATATTAACGCAGTAAGATACAGGGCAATTTTTAATGTGTTTAATATTTCGAGACTGTACTTCCCCACTGCTTTATAAGCCTTGCTTTTCCACTAAATTAATTTGCTTTAAAATGAACCATTTGCCAGTCTTTTGATTACATTTTTCCTCTGGAGGAGAAGTGGATTATTATTTGAAGTGGGTGTCAGTCTTCTTTAAGTAAAAATAGCACGATTTCGAGCTAGGTCCAGTTAGGTTTCACTAATTGGAAGCTGGGCTGAACCCTTAGTAGCTGTAGCACAGAGCAGTCAGGCTTACTCAGGAGAAATGTGTAAAGCATTTATCAATACCAAAACAAAGAAAACACAACAGAATAAATATGTCTTTACAATTTATTAAAATATAAACAAATGTATTGAGGAAATAGATCCCAACATGACAAAAATCAGATGTAGGGAACAGAAGAAGAATATAAGAATTATTTTTCAAAGTTTTAGAGGTTTCTTGGCCCAAAAGGTTCAAAGCTCCAACTGTGAGTATCTGGTCGCCGTAGACTGGGTCAAAGTCAAACGTTAAGACTGACTGCGATGGAGCATAGCTCGAATACAGGGACCAGGCTCAGTCCGGTGGAAAGTTTTACCTTCTGACTAAGAAATATTTTTGGAGGTCGAAGATCCTTAGGGGGTCAAGGCAGCAGGCTGTGGCCGAGATGAGTTCTACAAGCCCTGATAGCCATTGGTTGAAGTCCTGAGGAAGCCATTTATACAACACTCATTGGTAGTAATGCGAGGGAGGCGACCTCAAGCACATGTACAATCAGATAGGATCAAAGAGTGATGAGTTCAAAGGTCACAAGGTTTCAGAATAATCATTTAGAGTTGGTGCCACTCGGGATAAATATGCACCCTACTTCCTAGATGCTCCAGTATATAGTTCCTGCCAAGCAGTCACTATGAGACACAATATTTATATACAAATATCCCGGCACTCAAGAGTAACTTTTATGTCAATATTTAGTCAAAACAAGATATTCTGTGTGTTAATCCAAATATCACTGGCAATAGACAAATTTAGGTTCTCAAAAGTTTTAATTCAAAACTGTGTTTGAAACATCACAATTTTTTTGAACAGACATAAGGTGTGATTTCAAAACAAGGATTCAGAAGCATAGACCAAGAAAGGACAAATGTCCCCCAATTGGAAATAACTTTCAAAGGACCATGAACGGTATTTATGTCCTCTTCATCCTGGTCTACGAAAGACAACAGCCGACACGTCAGAATCAATTCAGTGTGCCTAACACACCAAAAATGTTTTTTGTTTTCCTATTAGATAGCACGTAATCGCAAAGTCGACAAATTGATAATGGACCCAGAATTCAGCGATTATTCCAGTCGTCCTGGAGGCTGCCTGGAGAGCACACGCTGTTTGTTTTATTGACTGAAGAATACGGCCTATCAAAGCCAATTTTGTCTCTCCATACGTTGGAACTTGTTTTAAAAATAATTACTTTTCTCACATGCATGGAAGACCCTACTATGCAATAACTATGGTGACACACTGGAATAATCGCTGAATTCTGGGTCTATTATCAATTTGTCGACTTTGTGATTAGTTGCTAATAGGAAAACAAAACAATTTCTTTTGGTGTCAGGCACACTGAACTGATTCTGCGCAGACGTCCTCTTGAAATATTGGGAGGATCCTGACGTGTTGTTATAAAATTATTGGTTACTGGATTGCTTTGCGCATACATCTCCAGGACATATTGGTAGGATCCTGACGTTTTATTATAAAATCAGTGGCTATTGCCTTAGCTGTTGGATGTATGTGCAAACTATAGCAAAGTCATCGTACTCCATATCCTTTGGAATTGAAAAAGCCTTGAGAAAGTCACCTGACGTGACTAAACACATGTTGGCTGTTGTCTTTCGTGGACCAGGATGAAGAGGACATAAATACTGTTCATAGTCCTTTGAAAGTTCTTTCCAATTGGGGGACATTTGTCCTTTTTTGGTCTATGCTTCTGAATCCTTGTTTTGAAATCACACCTTATGTCTGCTAAAAAAATTCTGATGTTTCAAATACAGTTTTGAATTAAAACATTTGAGAAACTAAATTTGTCTATTGCCAGGTATTATTTGGATTAACTAGGGTGGGGTGGGGGAAAGGTATGATGTTTATATTATAAAGATCATGGTGACTCAAGTAAGTTTTGTCGGTCAGGAGTGGCACCTGTTGGGTGTCTTTAGAAAGCCCTCACCCACCAACCTAGTTGGTGGCATGCTTCATCATCGGGCCCACCCAGTGACACCTAGCGTGTCCCGGGTGTGCTTCGACGCCTGAATACAGCGGAGCAGGTATGTCACTGTGTGTGCGGTGAGGGATGTTAAGATAGTGAGTTTAAAACGGCTTGGCGGGGGTCCCTGTGAGGTAACTTTATTAATAGGGCCTCCGCCAGCGGTTAAAAATAAGGCAGTGGGACGTAAGAGGAGAGTTACGACCTCTCACGTCCTTAGTGTGTCAACATGTTTCAGCCAGTGCCTTATTGATAAGCTGGCTTTCTTCAGGACAGTTTAAAAAGGGTGTGGGTGTGATTAAAAACTAGTGGGTGTGTCGTGTAGGCTATGTGTCTAAACGCCCTAAAGTGTATCTAACTGTGAGAGGGGGGGATTCCCTTCTCAAGATCACCTGTACACGTAACATAAAGGACAGGGACAAAACATTCAAAAGAAAAAGAGTCACTTGGAAGTATAAACCAAATATCATTGCAGCCGGCTAAATAGCGGTAGGTGCTGGCTATAAGCGGCTCAAGTGTAATGGTATTGGTGGTACCATTATGGTGACAAATCGCACTAGAACTTCGTAAGTGAAGTGGTTTTAGAAAAACGAAATTATTGTAACAATGGTGAAAGAAGTGAAAAACAAAGAGGCGTAAGGACTGTGTCTTACGCTATTTGAAATAGTATCCTCTTCAAGGTTGTAATGAAGTGGCAATGGGAAGACCATATGAGGGAGATAAAGAGTGGGCACCACTGGGGTTAGGAGACCTGTAGGGAGAAAGAGGTTGCGCTTACCCATGGTCGTGATGGTAGTAACAGCAATACTCACAGGATTTCTGGCCAGTGCCGGCTGTAGACCTACTGTGCCTCCTTCATGGAACCGGTGAGGTGTGGTCTTTGTTGCCCGGTTATATACTGAGGCTAATTGCTGAAACGGGTGCACCTGGTGAGTTAGAGAAATGATAGAAAGACTCGTGTTGCCGAGTCATCATCGCGCTCCGGTGGGAGCTGGCTCTTCCGCGTAGGTGCGCGGCGTAGTGGGTGATCTCGGCACATGCGCGTCGAGATCGGTGCAAAGTGCGCATGCGCGGCAGACACGGGCTGTTGCGCATGCGTGTAGCAGGGGCACTACCTATCGGGATGCTGTTATGATGCGCTGGAGTGCAGCGCGTCAGTCGCCAATGCATATATACTGTGATCGGAGCCATGATGGTTAAAACACGTGTCCTTAATGTGAAACACAACCAGTACTGGGCATGAATGTAGCGCATCAGTTAGGATGTGTACTCTGGGGGCGAAGGTTGGAACACGTGTCTGCTCCGGAGCTGGAGCCCTTGGGTAATGCACGTCTAGTGCTGGTGAGTGGTTACTGAAGGGTGAGAACACTCTAGTTAGAGGATTAGATGTGCGCCCTTTCCAGCAAGTCTATGGGGCAAAATGAATCAATATGCAGAGCCATCAAGCTCAAGGGGGTGATGCTGAGGTTAATTACTGATAGGGGGCACAGGGTAGGGGACCTGGAGTTACAGGTTAGTCAAGGAGTTCCAGGGAATTGCATCATTCAGACCATGTGTAGCTGTAGAGAGGCGGTACACCTACGCGGAAGAGCCAGCTCCCACCGGAGCGCGATGATGACTCGGCAACACGAGTCTTTCTATCATTTCTCTAACTCACCAGGTGCACCCGTTTCAGCAATTAGCCTCAGTATATAACCGGGCAACAAAGACCCACACCTCACCGGTTCCATGAAGGAGGCACAGTAGGTCTACAGCCGGCACTGGCCAGAAATCCTGTGAGTATTGCTGTTACTACCATCACGACCATGGGTAAGCGCAACCTCTTTCTCCCTACAGGTCTCCTAACCCCAGTGGTGCCCACTCTTTATCTCCCTCATAGGGTCTTCCCATTGCCACTTCATTACAACCTTGAAGAGGATACTATTTCAAATAGCGTAAGACACAGTCCTTACGCCTCTTTGTTTTTCACTTCTTTCACCATTGTTTTTTTTTTTTTTTTTTTTGTTGTTGCTATCACATGTTATACCGCGACGATCAATCGGTCCGTGGAGCAGCGTCAACATTCAGCTGCCCACGAGTAATAGAGCAACTTTTTTAATTTTACCCCCCCCAACATATAACTTGCTACTTTAAGGGTTGTAGTGAGTGGTCTCGAACTGTAGTCTAGTACAGCGTTAGTGTGTTTACAGACGTCCCTCAGCCCTCAGCACAGTCTCTGATAACTTCATTCCTGCTTCCCGTTTCGTCCCCTATGACCCGGGGCCACGTTGAATATCTGGGCCCTCCTCCTCCCCCCTGCATCACTCCAGATCCTCCTCGTCCCCCGAGCTATCCCCCTCCTCCTCCTCAGGCAAAGGCTCACAAATGTCCCCCCTGTAAGTGTTCCACGGTGTCCATATTTTGTTCCATTTACGTGGATTATGTCGCTGTCGATACACTGCCCTCTCTGTCACCATGAGCACGTCCATGTTCCTGCACCATTGTGCCAGCGTCGGTGCCTCCAGTGCCCCCCAGTTTTTCGCGATATCACGCTTTGCCAGCATTATGCCAATGACCACCCAGCCCTTTGCGGTCAATGATAAATCCGTCGGGCCCCACACATTTAGGAGACAAATTCTGGGGTCAGGCGTGAATGGGCTCTGGAGGGTTTGACTTATTGTGCGTGTGACACGCCTCCAGTATTCCTGTATAATTGGGCATGTCCATATAGTGTGGAACAGTGTACCCTCCCCTCCACATTCTCTCAAGCAATACGGGTGGTCAGCTCTGTGTATTTTGTATAATGTAGTGCGGGTGTAGTAGACCCTATGTAGTACTTTGAGTTGGACCAGCCGGAATCGGGTGGAAATGCCCGCCTCCCTGGGTGACGCCAGGGCTGCGTTCCAGTCCGCCTCATCCAGGTCTCCTATCTCATCCTCCCAGTGTTCCTTCAGCCTTGCAAGGGGATCCGGTAGGTTGTTCATCAGTTTGCGGTAGGTGAGGGAGGTTGCACTAGACTCCATGTAATCCGTAAGCAATCGGTCCTCTAACGGGGCCGATTCCGGAAGCGTCACCCCTGGCTCCAACACCGACAAGAGCGCGTGCCTGATTTGTATGTACCTGTATGTTTCGGTCACTTCTAGGCTATACTGCTCCCTCAGGGTCGCAAAGGAGAGCACACCATCCCTTGTCCATAAGTCGCCCACCGTGGAGATCCCAATGGTATCCCATTGATCAAACCCTTTCGAACTGCGCAGGCTGCCGAGGGCCTTGGAGTCCCACAGTGGCGTGAGGTTAGTGATCACTCCCTCCCATGCCAGCCGCCTCTGCGCCTTGTGCCAGATGGCTACTGTGTGCTTGGTAGGCCCCTCTAACTTTCTCACTAGTCCTTTGTTGTAAAGTGGGGCCAGAAGGGTGGATGTGCCCAGCTGGTGCCTATCCGCCTCATACGCCGGGTCGTCGTGTGCCGCGTGGACCCATTGGTTAATCACCTTGAGGTGAGCGGCCCAGTAATACAATTCGAGGTTGGGGAGGGCTATTCCCCCACTGTACCAGTCCCTGGTCAATTTCAATTGTGCTACCCTCGCCGGTTTGTCACCCCACAGGAGGCCGGATAATTGTGCCGCCACGTGGCGGAAAAGTGATACGGGGACCATCGCCGGTGTGTTTTCCAGGACATAGAGGAAGCGGGGCAGCGCCATCATTTTGAAGAGCGCCGCTCTACCTAATAAGGTTAAGGGAAGATTTTTCCAGTGGCGCACATCTGCTTTCAGCCTGTCCAGCTGGGGTTTGAGATTCAGGTCCAGAAAGGTTGATTGGTCCCTCGTGATCCAGATCCCTAGGTATTTAAAGGAGATGTGTTCTACGAGCAATTGGCAATCCTCAGGCAACGCAGGCAGTTCACCCTTCACCATGAAGATTATGGACTTGGCCCAGTTAAGTTTGTATCCTGAGGCTGTACCGTGGGTTTCGCACAGTGCCAGTAGGACCGGGATGCTGTTCGAAAGGTCCATGAGGTAGACGAGCATGTCGTCGGCGTATAGGGAGACTCTATCTTCCCAACCGCCCCCCCACTGTACGCCCTTCAGCAGCCGGGTGGTTCTAATAACTGTGGCCAATGGTTCCAACACTAGGGCGAACAGCAGTGGCGAGAGTGGGCACCCCTGCCTCGTACCCCGCGCCAGCGAGAACTCCCTTGATATGTGGCCATTTGCGGTCACCCTCGCCACGGGCTCTGTATACAGTAGTCTGACCCACGCTATAAACATCGGGCCAATTCCCATGTGTTCCAGAACCGCAAAGAGATAGCGCCACTCCACCATGTCAAACGCCATTTTGGCATCTAGTGACAGTACCGCTGCTGGTTCTTCCAGCCGCGGGGCTCGGGCCAGCACCCCGTGCAGTCGTCTTAGGTTCAGTGCCGTACTCCGGTGCGGCATGAATCCCGACTGGTCCGGGTGTATTAAATGCGTCAGGTGAGGCAGGAGCCTGGTGGCCAATAGTTTCGCCAGGATCTTGCTCTCAGCGTTAAGGAGGGAGATCGGGCGGTATGATCCGCAGTCCTCAGGGGGTTTGCCGGGCTTGGGAATCGCGACAATCGTGGCCGTACATTGGTCAGGAGGCAGACGTCCCCGTTCCCGACACTCCTGGAACATATCAAGCAATGGCGTGGACAGCGTTTCGGACATCATTTTGTACCACTCTATCGGCACACCATTAGGACCTAGCGCTTTCCCCGGGTGGAGTGCCGTTATGGCAATCTGTATTTCCTCCGCCGTCAGGTCGGAGTCGAGCTCTTCACGTTGGTCGGGGGTGAGAGTGCGCGTCGGCACTCCTGTGAGCGAGCTCTCTGCCATCTCCCGTGTAACCTCATACTCAGGGGTATACACGGAGTGGAAGTGATTTGCCAGGAGTTCCACTATGCTTGCCGGACTAGAGTGTACTTCGCCATTAGAGTCTCTCAGCCGGAGTATGGCCCTCTGACCTCCCCGCGCTTTCTCCAACCATGCCAGGAGCCTCCCCGCTTTGTCGCCCACGTCATATACCCTACTCGTAGTTGCTGACATATGTTCCCTCACTCTGCGGCGCAGAAAGTCGGTGTGGTGCTGTTGGGCCAGTCGGAGCGCGTGTTGTGTGTCCCCAGTTGGGTTCCCTTCGTGGTCCTGTGTTGCCTTGTCAAGTTGACCCTCCAGATCTGTCAGTTCCTGACGCCGTGTGCGCTTGTGCTGCGCTATCACCGAGATCGCCTGCCCGCGGAGTACCGTTTTGTAGGCCTCCCATAGGACCGTAGGTGATTCTACTGAACCTTTATTCTCGTTGAGGTAGGACCGTGTAGTTCTTGTCAAGGCCTTGGCTATTTCAGGCTCCCCGAGGTACCCCGGGTATATAGGGAAGATACGCCCACGTGTCCGTTCCAGACTGGAGAGAGTCAGTGTCAGCGGGGAGTGGTCTGAGACCCCTCGCGGTCTAATCTGAGAGTCAGTGAAGGTGAGGAGGCCCCCCTCTAACGACATGAAGTGATCAATCCGCGACAGGCTGTCGTGAACTGCCGAGTAGTATGTGTATTGCCGGTCTATTGGGTGGAGTCGCCTCCAGATGTCCACTAAACCCTGTGCTTCCATGAAGTCCTGCAATTTGGAGTGTGCCGGTGTTTGTGCGCGCGTTGGGTATCGATCTAGGGAGTCCTGAACCACTGCGTTGAAATCCCCGCCCAATACAAGGGCCCCCTCCGGAAGGTCTAGTAGGAATTTGCCTAGGTCCGTGAAAGCCACAGTGTGTAGTGCCGGTGGGATGTATACCGATACTATGTTAAGTGGGTTTCCCTCCCATTGTCCATGTACCGCTGCGAAGCGGCCCTGTGTGTCCATTTTCACTGATTGGAGTATAAACTTGGACGAGCGGTGAATTAGTATCCCGGTGCCCCGGGACCCCTTCGTGAACTCAGAGTGGGCCACCATATTATAGCCCTTCCTGTCTAGGGCCTTTGTGGCCGTGCCTGTGAGGTGTGTTTCTTGTATTAGGACCAGGGCAGGACTTAATCGTTTTATACTTTGCAGAACCAGCCCCCTCTTAATCTTGTCGCCCAGACCCCTCACGTTCCAGGACATGAGGCTCAACGGGGCTGCCCGCCCTACATCAGTGCCCTCCCCCATCGTGTACGTGTATGCGGACTAAGTCATGCGTATGGAGGACCAGGAGATCCGTGTGGTGACTCTGCGTGCAGCATCCTGACACTCTCGTTCTGTGTGCATGTGCCCCTGTGTAGCAATCTTGACCCTGTGTATAAACTAAAAACCATAGCCCCCTCCTACCCCCAACTCCCCCCCTCCCTGCCCCCCTGCTCAACGGACTCACAACTGCCCGCCCCCCCAACTTAGCAGAGTGCTTGAACCCAACCCATAACATAGTACTTGCTCGCTGGGGTGAAGGATGCTCCGAAGTCGGCGGCCCCCTCCTTTGCCGCGGAGGCCCTCAGTCCAGTGTCCAAGGCGGCATTCTCGGGCCGCGGTATTTGCAGTTCAAATGGACAGTATCCGTGGATCACTGTTCTCCGTCGTCGCCCCCCTCTTGAGTTTCTGACAATGGCGAAAGTGTCTCCGCCTCGGCACCGTTCGATTGCAGGCCCTGCTGTGATCCTCCATTACGGTTTTTGGCTTGTCTGTTGGAGCGACGGGGGTGGCCTGTCGTCTGCCAACCCTCCAGCCATTCCTGTGCCACCTCCGGGGTGTCGAAAAACCAAGTCTTATTGTCGGCCACAATCCGAAGTTTTGCTGGGAAAAGCATTGAATAAGGGATCTCTCTGGCTCTCAGTTCTTTTTTGACCTCGAAAAAGGTTCTCCTTCTCCTCGCGACCTCCGCCGTGTAGTCCGGAAAAAATGCTAGCGTGGCGTTTTGAATCTTGACGGGGGGTGAGGTTCTCGCCGCCTGCAAGATGACATCCCGATCCCTAAAATTAAAGAGTCGTGCTATAATTGGCCTGGGGTTGGCACCCGTTTGTCGGCGCCCTCCAGGGACTCTGTGCGCCCTCTCCACTGTGAAAAAATTGGAGAGTCCCTTCGGTCGGAGGTGCTGTTTGATTAGGTTCTCCACATAGAGGTCCATTGACCTCGTGTCTTCCGATTCTGGCACACCTATTATACGGATGTTGTTCCGTCTCGAGCGTCCTTCCTGGTCGTCGAGCTTGTCTCTCAGCTCCCTGTTCTCTTTTGAAAGACGTTCCATATTAACCTGTAGCTCTGACACATCTTCCACCAAGGCTTTTGTTACGATGTCCATCGTGTTCACTTTCTCCGTCAGCTTGTGGAAGTCTGCCCTAATCAGCGTGATTTCGGCTGAGATTGACCCCACCGTGGCCTGTACCTGTGTGAGGGCCCGCATAACATCGTCCAGGGTAGCCTTCTTGCTCCCTGTCGCCTCCACTGTCTTGCTCGCCTGTGACCTGGCATCTGGCGGGGGGGTGACGGGTTTCTCATACGCGAAGCGGTCAAGGCGGGATTGCGTCGTGTTGGTCTTCGGCCCCTTGCCAGCCATTTTGCTCGTGGAGCCGTGCCCCTCACTCTCCTCCGGGGTAGCCCCTCGTCTCACCAGTTTCCCGGACTTACGCAGCGCGCCGTCCACCCTTTATCGTGATCCTCAGGGCTCCGGTATGGCACCTCAGGCTCACCTCCGGCCTGTACGTGGCGGCGTATGTCCCCCTGTTAGGTATATGCTAGGCCGTTGTGTTGCACTCTGCCCAACCGCGTGGTATCGACGGCCGCGGAGATGCCCCCTCAAGAGCTGTTGCGCCGATAGCGCTCCTGTTAATCTTCAGTCTGTTGCTGCAGTGTTTATCCCTCTCCCAGTCACCTCGGCCCCTGCCCGGGGGTGTTATTCCACGTAGTGTCTCAAAAGGGCCCCCTGTGCCCGCTTATAATTGTAATGCGCTCCCACACAGGGGGGGGGGGGGGGGTTTGTGAGCCGTGTTGCGCTGTACCAGGCGGTGTTCTGCTGTGCCACGACGGTATCTACGCTTCCTCAGCGCTGCCTGCACCAGTTCAGTGTGTATTCTCTTGTCTTTACTCCCTGTCCCAGCTACAGGGGAGAGTGCGTCACGCTCAGTAGTATATTGGCCCTCGCGTCCTCTCGTGAGTGCAATATGCCCCCACACCGCTAGGGGGTGGGGGGGCCGCCGGAGCCGTGGGTCGCTGTTACGGGTGGCTAGGTGGCGCGTAGCGACGGTACCTGCTTCCCCTCCGCGATGTCAGCACCCGATCTGTTGTGCACGGGGACCCGGCCGGGTCCTCAAGATGGCGGGCACCGTTTCAGGTTCTTCCCCTCAGGGCACGTCCGTGCCTGATTCCTCCGGTCGTTTGATCCGCCTTCCGCCACTCCGCGCGGAGGCCCCCGGGGTTCCGTTCGGCGCTTTCGGTGCCTGGATAGTCCCGCAAGATGTTGGGGAGTCTCTCCCTCCACAGGCGTCGCGGGCGGGTGCTTCCGGCGGCCCTCCGCCCGGAGCGGCTCACTTCCTGCCGGCTCCTTCGTCTAGGTCAGTCTCCGGCTTGGGCTCCCTCCAGGGGCCGACTCGGGGCCAGTGATATCTCGGCTCCCCGGTCACGGATTTTCATTCCGCTTGGCCGTACCTCTGCCGC
The DNA here is from genome assembly GCF_964263255.1 of Lissotriton vulgaris. Classification (NCBI taxonomy): domain Eukaryota; kingdom Metazoa; phylum Chordata; class Amphibia; order Caudata; family Salamandridae; genus Lissotriton; species Lissotriton vulgaris. Next base: position 860,245,973 of record NC_141689.1, read on the forward strand.
CCGGTCCTGGACCTCAGTACCTTCCCGCCTGGGACATAAATGTCTCGGATAATTAAACGGATTTCGTTGGAGGCCGCTTCAGCTGCGGAGCTCTCCCTCTAGGCTGCCACCATCGTCGGCTGCTGGCCACGCCCCCCTTCTTTCACCATTGTTACAATAATTTCGTTTTTCTAAAACCACTTCACTTACGAAGTTCTAGTGCGATTTGTCACCATAATGGTACCACCAATACCATTACACTTGAGCCGCTTATAGCCAGCACCTACCGCTATTTAGCCGGCTGCAATGATATTTGGTTTATACTTCCAAGTGACTCTTTTTCTTTTGTATGTTTTGTCCCTGTCCTTTATGTTACGTGTACAGGTGATCTTGAGAAGGGAATCCCCCCCTCTCACAGTTAGATACACTTTAGGGCGTGTAGACACATAGCCTACACGACACACCCACTAGTTTTTAATCACACCCACACTCTTTTTAAACTGTCCTGAAGAAAGCCAGCTTATCAATAAGGCACTGGCTGAAACATGTTGACACACTAAGGACGTGAGAGGTCGTAACTCTCCTCTTACGTCCCACTGCCTTATTTTTAACCGCTGGCGGAGGCCCTATTAATAAAGTTACCTCACAGGGACCCCCGCCAAGCCGTTTTAAACTCACTATCTTAACATCCCTCACCGCACACACAGTGACATACCTGCTCCGCTGTATTCAGGCGTCGAAGCACACCCGGGACACGCTAGGTGTCACTGGGTGGGCCCGATGATGAAGCATGCCACCAACTAGGTTGGTTGGTGAGGGCTTTCTAAAGACACCCAACAGGTGCCACTCCTGACCGACAAAACTTACTTGAGTCACCATGATCTTTATAATATAAACATCATACCTTTCCCCCACCCCACCCTAGCTAGTCTCTTTTTGATTAATCAACATATAACCCGGGGATCTGGACTAGCTATCTGGTCCTCTCTCTCCCTCTTGATATACGCACATTATTTGGATTAACACACAGAATGTCTTGTTTTGACTAAATATAGACATAAAGGTTACTCTAGAGTGCTGGGATATTTGTATATAAATCCTGAGGAAGCCACTAGATTGTTGGCAGGAAAGTTGAGAGCTGCAGAAATTCAAGCTTTGCAGACAAGGAGGGGCCCTGGCTGGGGCAGATACTTTCAGTGTCTTCTACCAGTGAGGATTTCTACCTTCAGACATAGAAACTTTTTGGGAAGTCAAACCTCTTTCAGCAGGATAAACCAGCAAGTTGAGACTGACCAGTTATACAAGGTCAGCAGCTGTGGTTCAGCCACAGTCCGGTGGTAGGTTTTTGCCAAAAAACCTTGGAAACTTTTCTAAGTCCCAGTTTTTAGGGTTGGTCAGGAGGTGTACATTCTGGTATTTATTCAAGGGACCCCGGACCTTCGGGACAGAATTTTGGGGTCTGGACTCACTCCAGGGGAAGCCACCAGTATGGTGCAGGGCACGTCCAGTTGGAAAGGATCAGGTGGGCTCTTCAGAAAGGTGGAACTCTTGCAGCTTTTTGTGTCCCTGTATCTTAACAGGGGGCTAGCCAACTAGCCCTTGGACTCCACTCATATGTCCTGAGTTCAATTAAGACCAGGCTCAGCCCTTGGGGTCTCTCCCCACAGGTTACAGTAGGTGCAGTCCTTTTCTGAAGTTAAGATTCATCAGGTGCCGTCTTTCTGTCTTCCTCAGGTCCAGCAGTGTTCTGAAAAAAGTAGCCAGGGGTGCCACTTTTTGTCTGCCACTAGCTTGTGAGTGGACCTGACTCCCTAAACAATAAGGAACATTTTCTCAAGGATAACCCTATCTACGTTGACATAATTTCCTGGGTTTTGGCCCTGAACAATCCCATAGTGCCCGTCTCTTTCAAAATCCTACATGTCAGACTCTTTCTTCCCTTGGTCAACTCTCTGGTCACCTGCGTTAGGTGTGTCTAGAGAAATTAGGAACTCCACCAGCAAAACCTGTTTTGGGACAGGGTTTCCACTTGCTAGGATAGGTGCCACTCTGTCTATTGGGAAAATGGCAAAGGCAGGCTTAGGTGTCAGTTACACCTGCCTGTGCTGGGCTGTCCTTTTGAAGCTTGTAAAGTTAGTGGGCACATCCCTAGGCCCTCCAGTGAGCAGAAAGTCACAGCTCCTCCCAGCCCCAAGGCCCTTTTTTCCATTCCTGGGAGCAATTCACACCTCCCAGTAGGCTGTGAGGTGACAGCTGGGGAATATGTCTGAAAGGGCGTGTAGAGGCTCTAGGAAGGAAAATGCCAACTTTCTAAAGGTGGTATTTTCTAAATTGTATTTTAAAATCTACATTTACTGTCAGATGAAATGTAAAATTACTAATAATTTGAGTCCTGGAATCATGGTCATAGCTATTCCCAAACTGGAGTAATACATTATAATGTGTTATAGTGTATCTCAGTGCTTTTCTATTGGAGCCCCAGCCTTGCCACTGTAAAGAACGGCTTTGGAAAGTTTTCACTGCCAGGACATGTAAAACTTAAGTACGCATGTCCTTCTTTTGAAATACCATGCACCCTGCCCTACCCGCATTTAGGACAATTTTAGGGGTGACTTACATGTATTAAAAAGGAAGGTTTCAGCCTGGTAAAAGGTTTATTTTGTCAGATCGAATATTCCGTTTAAAACTAAACTGCACACTCAGTCTGCAGAGGCAGGCCTAAGGACATGCTTTGCTTTGCCATGTCACTTTAGTGGTGGCCCAATAGGGGCTGCAGTCCTCCAGTGACATATAACTTACAGGAATTGGGTTACTAAGGACTTATATGTAAGTTAAATATACCAATCAGGGACAATTTAAAATGTGTTATGGGTTAGAAGACATACACGGGGCGCTGGGTTGCAACGCCCCTGTGTTAAAAAAGTCCATTCATTAGCAGCATCAGTCCAAACATTGGGAGAGGGGGTGGGGTAACATAAAAAAGTGACTTTTCCTTACAAGCACTTTTTAAATTATGTGATTGATTATCTGGAACCTATCAATGCATCACAATACTAAAGTGGGGTCGGTTAGCTACTTTTCAAATGGCAACATTATTCTGATAATTATGGACCATTCTTTGTTCTAGACCTCTAAGGCTTTTTCCTTTTTGACTTTAGCTTCTTTTCTGGATTAGGTTGATTTGTAATTGAGCTCCATGAAATCTTGACAGACAATACCCCTCGTGCAAATCCCCCCAAGAGATCTTGTGCAGGGCTGTTTGGTTTCTCAGGGAACAGTCTGTGAAAATGCCCAATCAGCTGGGACACATAACAAAATGAGGCAAGTACCTATGATCTTTCTCAGATCATATCCCATCCAAGGCACCTGATACTGCAATTGTTCATGATGTGTCATTGAATGTACAATAGCCTATACGTCATACTTTATTGAGCCATCAGTGATAGCAGCAGATGGGGGAACTCCTGTTTCAGTTTCAGAGCTAGCAACTTTGACCCAGGAAATATGTACAAGGTGTACCTTGCCATTTAGTTGGTAATTCTAACCTCACCATTGACTTCGCTACTAACCCTAGGGCCAGAGCCCTGGAATCCACCAAGGCACAGAGTGTAAGTGGACTTCCATAGGTAGTCACGAGTACTTGTAGGAAAAGGAGATCTTAAAAAGCCAGATGGCTTGTTTTCCGAAACACCTACGATATTAAGGGACGAGCATGTGAGGACACTGTCATGCGAAATGGCCCGCACTACCACATTTAAAAAGGTGTTGACTATGCCCTCACCCCTTTAGAGAAAGAAGAGGGAATGGGAACAAGGAGAGGAAAACGTAAGAGCTCTTGTTGCTATAGAATGGTATTGGTAAGACCAGATCTGGACTGGTGTCGGGTTTTGATGTTTTATGCTGTCTGATTCTGATGCACAAGGTGGAGTGGATTTTAAGTAGGAATGGTAAGTGCTATATACTTATACAGCATAACACCTTTCAGTATTGGGGTGAATGTCTTAACCTGCTCCAACACAGAGAACCGATAAAAAGGCCAGACATTGGGGTGAGATGATCGCTTGGACACCAAAGAGAAGGGAGGTTGTTAAACAGTAACAGCAGGATAAAGGACAAACAAATAAACAACAAACAGAAAGATTTCATAATCACATAGGTTGAGCCTGCCCCAAAAAACAATTGGGAACGGACAAGGTAGGGTGGATGATTTAAGTTGATGCGAAAAGCCAATGCAATTTTGAGAGGTTTCCAGGCACAGACCCATGATTGCAGTTCAGTTAAATATGCTCTGCTCTTCTAGATCCAAAAGGGAAATGTTCCCACCACCGTACATTTTAAATAACTCTATCCACGCTTCTAAAATTTCCAGCCCTTTCCCTGCTCAAACCAGATAATTCTACGATTCCATTGGGGGTGGTGTTACGATGGCAGGTTTTGGCAAATCTTCCTTTAAACGAACACCTCCTTAACCACTTCCCCTCTCACTTCTGTGCTGAAACCCTGATGGAGCCTCTTAAAAAAACCTTGACTAAAATTCGCCTAAAGTTCAGAAGTACCGCCTTTCTTTAAACCTCAGTCTGCACACCTTTCTCTTAGTTACTCATGAAAGCTTGTAATCCCACATGGCGTTTTTAGCATTGGAACATGTAGGCTCCTCCCTGTTGATTCTCGGGTACAGTACTTGACTCTTATTCATAGAGAGAATATTAATCAGTGGCTTTGAATGAAATGGAGGCAAAATAATAATGTAGGAAAACAGGGAATGAATCTGCAGTCTATTTATTGACTGCCTATCCCGTGCAATTTCCCTTTCTCCCAACTTTTAGATGTCTAGTTCCATTAATACAGCAAGTAGAAGAGGCAGCAAGGTGTACCCTTACGTTTGTTCATTGGTTGCAATTGAGTATATTAATTTACTATAGTTCTACTGCAGTTGAATGTAATGTAAATTTTAGAAGGTTTAAAAATAATTTTCCAAATTGAAACCTACCCATGATATCGTGCAGAAAAACTCACTGTTCCTTGTCAAATATTTATTTGTCATTAACGTTGATTATGATGCATGGATATCTCTTATGGAAGCTGAGTTAGTGAGCAATACGCAGGTTAGTTTGTTGGACTACCTAACAAAAGCAAAACTTAGTTGTTCTGATTTAAGTGAAAGGGAGATAATAGTCTGTGCATTAAACAATTCCTCAGGTCTTCAAATGGTAATGTAGAAAAAACCTTGACCCTGCAACTCACAGGAGTTTGGATTATTTCACTGTTTTAGAATGCATTTATTGGTTCGTCCTTTCAACTCTCTGGAACCCTAGAGCAGTTGTAGTTAAGAGGGGAAACGATCTTGATGATTTATAAAACGTGTTAGTTTATCTTACCTTTATCTCTATTTATTGTTTGGGTGTATGTCTATGCAGGCAATGCAAACATTAAAACAAAATTTAAACATTCTAAAAAATATATATACATAACGTGAGTAAAAAATACATATAAGTCCCCTCACGTGAGTAAAAAATACATGTAAGTCCCCTCAATTTCAGTGTCCTTTCTACTACATTTAAAAACGTCCACAGTTTATAGCATAGAACATTAGTTTCACATTTCATTATAATAAAATACAATTTATTTGCTTTTCTAATTTGCAAAGGTCTAAATAAAGGAAGGCACAATTCTTTATGAGCGGCTTTCAGATAGAGACGAAGCAGTATAAAGGGAATTAATAATTCAGTAGCCACACAAAGTGGGCATTTCATCTTATTGTCACACTTTTTTCTTACTTTTTCTACTTATTTGTTGGGGAAATTGGGCTATTCTTATTTTTAACATGCATCTTCTTGTTACTCTGGCCAGCTGCTGAAGCATTTTAAATATATCACAAGTTTACATTTCTGGATTGCATTCTCCAGAGTGGCCACAGTGCTCTCCGATATAATATCTAGTCCTGGAATGCAGTGTCCTAGCAGTAGCTAGATTACATTTCAAACTGATAAAGTGTGTAATATCCAAGCACCTAGTGGGGGTCCATAGACAAATCGCCCAGCTCGTCCATCTTGTAATTTAGTCCAGTTTATGCGTTCCATTCTTGAAATTAAACTGGGCCCAGAATGTTTGAGCTTCATGCAAACTGAATGCGCCGAGTTGATTAATAATATCGACTTAGCCGAGGCCATAACAAATCCTTAAAACTGAGAAATGTACATTCTAAAGTGCCATCTTTCCTTATCTATTCACACTGATGACAGATTGAAAGAAAATCCATAACCGCTCCAAAATGCTTGCATTTTATGCTTCAGTAACATTTGATAAGATTAGCTTTCTAGAAGTAAATTAAAATATGTCATTATTTTTGTTCTTTGGATGTTATCAAAATGAGATATAGAGGACCCTTTTAACTTCTTAGTCAAAGGCCTGGAATGTGTCAATAATGTTTTGCGCAAACTGGAAGCCAAGGCCGCAATGCTCCAGTGCTAAGGCTCTTAAACAAACCATTGTTTTTAAGTGCTTTCCTCCACTTAGATCAAATGAAAAGAACCAGAACTATAAATGCATTAGCTTAATTGTCTCCAGACAACAGCACCAGTTTAAAAAAAGTTGTCTCCTTGAAGGTATTGCAGATTAATGGGGCACACAACACCCTTGAAGGAGTCAGATTGGTTCCTGAACAAAAAAGTTTTGCAATGTTTTCTGAAAGGCAAAAAAGTCTAAAGTCTGTGTGGCAAAGAAATCTATAATCTCAAACCCATGACAGCAAATACTCTAATCTCCCTTGCATAGAAGTTTGTTTGGGAGTACCTGTATAGTTGAAGCCTAACCCCCAGATGCATCAAGCATCCATTTAGCGATTCCTTAATAGCGAAAAATAACAATTCGCTAATAAGGAATAGCAAAATGCTATGCAAGAAGAAAATGCTTAAAAAATAGCGAATTCTTAAAATTTCTTAATTGCGACTCGCAAATTGTGATTCGCAATTAAGGAATACCTCCCCATTTATTCCTATGGGCCTAGAGGCCCATAGGAATGAATGGGAAGACAATCTCAATTTGTGATTCTCAATTAGAGAATCGCAAATTGAGATTGCAATTTCAAGGGTGCCAGTGTGTCAAAAGGACACCCTGTTGCGCCCCTGAAATCTGCATATGGGTATATTTTGCACACACACATGCCCTAAGGGCATGTCTGTGTGTAAAATGGAACTTTGAAAAATGCACTTTTAATTTTTTAACTTTAATGCATTGCATTTAAGGAATCTCAATTTGAGATTCCTTAAATGCAATAGCAATTTAAGGGCCATATGTATCTTTTTTTTTTAGTTCAAGATATTTTATTACAAAAGAAAGGCACTGCCATGGGACTGCCGCTGCAGGACCGCCCGCCCAAATTACAACTCTTAATCCGGCGGGCAGACTGCCTATGGGTTTGGTGGTCTTGGAGCAGGCCGCTGGCATGGCGGCCTTCTCCAAGACCGCCAAACTCGTAATCAGGCCCTAAATCTGAACTGAGTGAACGGCAGGCCAAATTTGACAATTTTGTCCTGGAAGGATACAGAAGCAGATTCCACAATATATTTCTAGACGAGACAAGTGACTTTGTAGCTAATACAGTTTTCACTTGTAATTGAAGTAGTAAAATAGGGTAATTTTTCCTTATGTTTAAAAATGGTCTTGCCGCCATATTCTACGCATATTTTAACTACACAACTTGATATTTTGGGGGAATCTAATTAATATTGCTCTGCCATTCTTCAGTTTTGATTTCATGAATACCTAGTAATTCTTTAATGATACTTCTTTTTGATTATTGACAGCATCTTTTTTTAGCTTTCACTGATTAATAAATGCTGACTTTATAAGGGAATCAATATGAGCTTCAAAATTAAGTTCAGAGTCCCATACAATCTCCAAATTCTTAATTTTTTTCATCAGGTGTTGGCAGCTCAAAAAGATCAGGAGACTGGGGATGGTTGAAGACAGTATCATGCAGCTTTTGGCTGGATCCTATAGGTCTTGTTTCGTTTTTTGACCCAGGAGGGCTCAACGTGTTATGCAGAAAGCCACATCTTCTGAACCAGTTGTTAGAGTAAGGCTATTGACTTCTGGGTCATTTGCAGGCAGTTAGATCTGCAAATCATTGGCCTATGAGTAATATTTCAAGCCTCTGTCCCAAATAATAGAAAACAATGGTTTGATATACACATTGAATAATGTTGTAAGGAGTCACCCTTATGGAACCACACTCAACACTCACCCTAGGTTAATTACAAGGCCTAAGAATAACACATTGCCCGTCCTGTTAGGAAAGATTTAAACCATCTTAAGGACACATCCGAAATGGTGAATTCTATCATAAACTGAGATCATAGGCCAACATATCAAATGCAGAAGACAAATAGAGAAGCATCATAATGATAAGTCTCCATCATCAGCAATGCTGAGCAAATCATCTACAGTGACACTAATATCAAGAGAACTTTGTTATCAAAGTAGCAAACACAGATTTTTTTCTAGGCAAGACTTTATTTTTGGACAAGACGGCATCAGTGTTGGATGTCCTTTAGTTGTTGTATAGAGAAATGCCTCAGCTAATTCTAAGCAAGGGCTAGGACGGGGAAGTAAACAGTATGGATTGTATAACCTAGGCCAGATTTTTAGGTGTATGTATGGCCCCTTGTTATGCTATGTTATACAGTTTTGTAGAGCCCACTATAACCCCAGAGGCTATCCTAACGCTAAGCAGGTGTGAGTTTTGCAGGACCTAGAGCTAGTTAGACTAGTCATGTCTCCAGCTTCTTTCGGAATTCAAGAAGTGAGGAGGAGGCTCTTATTGGTAGCTACAGTTCATTCCATGCTTTAGGGTTGATGTATGATAAGGCACAACTGTCAGATGTTGTTTTCTGTATGTGTGGGATTTGTTTAAGTAGGAGTCCAGACGAGCTGAAGTATCTGGAAGGTTTGTGAAAGCAGATGCAATTGTTGAAGAAAGTTGGACCAGTGCTATTTAAAGCCTTGAAAGTATGAATGAGGCGTTTCGATTGTGCTTGTTTGTATATGGAAAGTCAGTGAAGTTTCTTCAGGTGTGGTGTGAATGCAGCGTAGGAGTTTGAGAATGACTGGCTGAATTCTGAATTTTTAGCAGTCTTCTGATGAGGTTTTGGTTGATCTGGTATTAGGGTGTTCCCATAGTCTAGCTAGCTTGCGACGAGGGCATGCATGACTTTTTTCTTGGTGCTGATTGGGAGCCATTCAACAATCATCCTCAGCATATTTGGGGTATGGAAGCATGAGGCTATGATGGCGTTGATTTGGGTGGTCATGTCGATTTTGCTGTCAATGACGATCCCAAGGATTTTGGTATGGGTGTTGGGGGTAGGTGTCAGTTATAACTCTGTTGGCCACCAGGTAGAGTTCCATAGTGAAGTGCTATTCCCAAAGATCACAATTTTAGTCTTGTATTTGTTCAACTTCACACAATTGGTCTTCACTCAGCGATCGATTTCTGTCATGCAGGCAGTGACCTTGATCTAGGTACTGGGCATCTTGTCCATGAGTGAAAGAATGAGTTCAATCAATCAGGGGTTTATAAAGCACGTTACTCACCTGTGAGGATCTCAAGGTGCTGGTGGGAGGGGGGGCAGCTCCGGATCAATCAAAGCGTGTCGTCATTGATGTTTTGAGAGAGTGGATGATACTGGCTAGAGGGATTGTGTATGTGCATAGAGGATCGGGCTCAAGGAGGATCCTTTTGGACCTCCTCAGGTGAGGTTGCGGTCATCCAAGGTGTATTGGTGCCACACTGACTGACTTGGACCTTCCAGTCATGAAGGAACACATCCATCGGAGTGCGTGTCCTTGGGTTCCAATGCCATGTAGGCGTTTAAAGTGTCCAATGCTGCGTCGAGTTCCAGGACGATGAGACCTGTCATATCTCCTCTGTCGAGAGTCATGTGGATGTCATCTGTGGCGGCGTTGAGGCCACTTTCCGTGCTGTGATTGGGTCTGAAACAAGACTGAGTGGTGTTGAGGAGTTGGTAGTCATTGAGGTATTTGGTGAGGTGTCTGTTGATGATTTTCTCTAAGGCATTGGCCGGGAATGGTAGCAGTTTGTAGTTGGCAAGCACTAAAACGTATGTGAAGGGTTTCTTCAGCAATGGGAAGACAGTTTGTGTTTCTAAGCATCTCGGAAGGTCGGGGAAGAGGTGTTCAAAATGGGTGTAGCATGATGCTGAAGGGTTTCAATCCTCTAGACTCGGCGTGGTGGGGTCAGTGGTTTAATGGGGTCCCTGAGTGGATGGACTACATGGTGGTGGTGGTTTCTTCATGTGTGATGATAGTACGTGTGGTTAACATTGGTTCTTCGGATAACCAATCTGGCGAGGTCTGTTGGGTCCAGTTGCAGTTTGAAGTTGCTGTAAATGGCGGTAATTTTGTTGCAGAAGAATTGAGAGGGATTGTTGCACAGTTCCTGCGACAGGATGATAGAGTTGGAGGTGACTGATGATGGGGTAACATCCTTCACAATGGCGATTACTTCTTTGCTTTTGTTGGTGCTGGTAAGATGTCCTCTAGAGTGATGTGTTTGGTGGTCCAGATAATTTGATGAGAAATTCTTATGGTGGATTTGAACGTGATCCCGTCTGCATTGTCCTTGCTCTTTCTCCGTTTATGCTCCAGTTGTTGCAGCGGCGTTTCATCAGTCTGAGTTCCTCCATGTACTAACTGGCCTGAGATCTAGATCTTGTTGTATTGCTTTGTTGGAAGGGGGCAGGGGAGTCAGCGCAGGAGGTAATCCAATTGATGAATGCAGGTCTCCTGGTCGAGTAAGTTGTTTTCTCTTGGAAAATGACATTTTTATAGTCTTGTAACTGTTTTCTTGACTCAGTGGGGTCCTCCAAAGTTTATTTTTCTTTATTTTTAAGTTAACTTTATATATTATGAATTAATTTACGAGGGCCAGACAGCTTGAAAATCCTTCTGGGATTATCACACACTTGTGTCATACTTTTTTCACTTTTTAAATTTTTTTTCATTTACCTAACTAGCATATCCATTTGCCATATTAGACTAGCAAATAAAATATAGGGGAACGTGGGATGTTTTTAGCCGTGAGTTGCTGCCCCTCATAAGGCTGATGGCTCATTTATGGGTGCCCTCTGGATTGTGTTCCCGGATATGAGAAACAATGTATAAGCTGGGGGTGTGGAGAGGAGGGAGCAACATCTATAATGCTGGTGGGTATATATAAGGAGAGGCAGCACAAGGGAGAGAGCAAGAAAACACATGTACTCTCAATGAGTGCTAAAAGAAAAAGAAAAAAGTACTTCTCTGAATATGAGCATTGGAAGGATAAATGTCATGCAGTCCAAAGGATGGTAAAGAAGCTATGCTCGAGAGTAGAGAGCAACACAAAGAGAGAAAGAAAAGACTTTGAATAAGAAGCAGGTAAATGAGAGTGACAAGAAAGCCAGTCAATGGGAATAGATGGGCTGGCTCTAAGCCCAGTGTAAGATTTTGGTTTGGTTGAGAAAGGTGGTTTGACAGCAGGCAGGTAAGTGCTCTCAGAAGGCTAGACCTAATAAGGTAACGTGTCTCCTTCCTGTGCCTCCGCTCACACATGCTGAATCGTATTCTATGACTATGCAGGACTACACAAGATCACGACAATGCCCAAGTCCAACTGTCCCGGTCCTGACATATGTCTGTCCATTATTACTCAGTCTGTAGAGGAAAACAGGACAGTGAACTCATCTCTTTACATACCATAATTTGGTACATTTCCACGCAGGGTAATTAACTTACACAGCCATGGGCAAAGATATACATTACAAACCCTGGATGGAAACTCTCTTGAGGGAGTGACTGCAGCCTCACCCGTCAATGCATTTTTTCCTAACGAAGAGGCATTAGAGCGGACCAAAGATTGCAATTTAGTGAGCTAGATTCTTGCTGCTGCTAGATGTTGTGAATATCTCACAAGTACAAATGTTAGCAGCGCTTTATGTCAAAAATGGGGAAAGGAGTGTCCTGATTTAAGAATAATAGTTGCATTTGAAAGGCTTCACTATAATAGCTGGTTAACTTTATGATAAGAGGACTCTGGGACATCGAGTGAATGCAGCACTTCATCCTGAGCAACGTGATGAGATCATAAGTTTGCACCAGCTCTGTACACAGCTGAAGACTAAAGTCACTTTAGGGAACAAGAAACACTGGGAAGGTGTGATGTTTCTTTGCCTCAGGCAGAGGAAGCCATTGGTTATAATTGACCGTTGCTGGGCCAGCATGCCCGCCTATTTTATCCACTACTGGGCCTTCTTTCTTCTCTTTTCCTGGCACTGCCTGGGCAGCGTTGTGTGACTGGGTTCCCACTGATGGGCTTCTGTTCAGAAGGTGTTATGATTAGGAGCAGAGGCTAACAAAAGTGCATTGGGTCCTATGACAAGCAAGGAAAATGCACCCCCACCCCTTGTAGTGAATTACTATCATATCTGGGGTGAAGTCCCTTGAGCCCTGGTGCCAGCATACCTACTGCACTATTGATAGTTGTGCCACAGAGAGCAAGTATTGACTATTTCAGTACTCCAAGCGTCCATTCTTTATGAACCACCCACACTTATTCACGAACAGTCTGGGGTTCGGGATTAAAGGCCTTATTATGTTTCTTCTAATAATGAAATTAAAGTCTTCAAACTACTACATTTGGTTCCCTTGTAATTATCCAGTCATTTGAAACGTCTTCTTATCCAGTGGGTTGTTTTTTGGGTACCTAGTCACTGTATATCAACTTTACGCGCTTTCATGCTGAAATATGATTTGTAAATGTAAATGTGTTTCGATTTATATAGCGCAACACTTTAACCCAGGGGTCTCAAGGCGCTTGCTTAGGGAACCCGTCTTGGTATTCCCCTGTGAGATACCCCGGCCGGGTATCCACAAGGTGAAAGCCAGGCATCCTGCCGCGAGGGGCCGTAGTGGAGATTAAGCAAGCTATTGCCCAGAGTCGCAGAGTGTGACCCCGTGAGTCGAGTAGGCACCGGAGCGAGAATTGTCGACTCCGTGGAATTTTGAGCCCAAGACCCGCCGAGGCAGGGAAACGAACCCTGGTCCACGGCCGATTTCAGTTTCCGGGTCTGCCGCCTCTAACCACTGAGCCACACTTCTCCACTTCTTTGTGTTACTAGGTATTCCGATATTTAGTATGTTAGAAGGCATGCATTGCAATTTCATGATAAGGATTCTGTTAGACCAGTCAACTTTAGGGTGGTCTCCCCCAACTTTATGCCTTTCTCCTTAATTTTGTTCTGATCTCGTTTTTGCTGGCATTAGGACTTTGTGTACTTTACCTCTACTAACCAGTGCTAAAGTGCAAGTGCTTACTTCTTAAAACATGGTAATATTAGTTTATCCCTAATTTGCAAATTTAATTTACTTATAAGTCTCCAGTAAAGTGCACTACCTGTGTCCAGGGACTATAAACTAAATGCTGCTGGTGAGCCTGCAGCACTGATTGTGCAACCCACTTAATTAGCTCTTTAAACGTGCCTCAGGCCTGCCATTGCAGAGCCAGTGAGTGCAGTTTTAACCTGGCATGTGACCTGGAAAGATAATCTCTTTGCCAGGCACAATCTTTCTTTTTAATACACATAAGTCACCCCTAGAGTAGACCCTGGACAGGCCCAACTGCAGGGTTCAGTGTATTTAAAAAGTCGGATGTGTACTTTTAAGTTTTACACTTCTCCAAGGCCTAGCTCTTCTATAGGATAACATTGAAGCTGCCTTATTACATTTAATATGTGTAATTTGTAAATGGGAAGAGATAACCCCTTCAAGTATGGTTTCTCTGGAAACCTAATTTAAAATCCTAACATATGTGAAGTCAGATTTTAAATTATAATTCTGAAAATGCCACTTTTAGAAATTTGGCATTTTCTTGCCTTGGCCATTTGGTGCCTGCAGCCTGCCTCTGGTCACATGACTGGGTGTAGTTGGCAGTTGGGTCTTCTGTATTCCTCCTAGACAGCCACACACAATGAGAGCTTAGGTGTGACTGTATGGGGCATCACTGGCCGGAAGGGAGGGATGAGCTGGGCCCAGCCTCACTTACACCCAAATGGGCTTAACATACCTACATTGTCACTTCAGCCAGGTAGGAGCCAGGGCAGGGGAGACAGGGAATTCCTTGCACTTCAAAGACAATGTTTAGATTCTTATCTCACCTTCTAAAACTAGGGCACCAGTGTATAAATGATGTACCTCAAACATCACCTTAATACACTTCTGGACCTGTAGATACTGTGCAAGTAAGAAGTACTGCGGAGCTGCTGAAAGGACTGCCACTATGCTGGACTGCTGTCCGAAAGGAGTTGCTGCCTTGTTGTGCTAACCTGCTGTCTGAAACTAGACCTGCAATTCCATCTTGAACCCAGGACCCTGGAGTGTCTCAAAAGGCTAGTCTGCTGGCCTCAGGGACATAACATGCTCCACACAGCTCCTGAACCTGTCTTCAGTGAGGTCCTCACCCCCAAGATGCTCCTCTCAGGTCCTGGGCCCTTGGTTTGGCTTTCGGCCCTTAAATCCAAGCTTTTGGGCTCCTTGTATCCATGAACGGGCCTGTTCACAACCGAACCACACTGCTTGGATGAAAAATCAGCACAAGACACAACTTGTTCCTCTCTTCGCACAGCAATCATCGACGCTCACTTGGACACCAATTTAAGGCTCCAGCCTGCATGTCCGCGAAGTTCAGCCTGCTCCTTCTGCCACGCCAACCACTGCAAGTGAGGCTCTCCTTTCTTCTGGTGCTCTTATTCCACGTGAACGGGACTCTTGGCACACAACCTGAGAACATAAACCTTCATCAGGACTAATCTGGGACTGTATCCAACCCATGCTCCATCGCAGTTGGCCTGAACTTTGACCTGGTCCAGCACAACCAGATTTCTCCGGGTAATGCTTTTAGGTATTATTTTACAGTTTATTCTTTACAAAATTCATAACTTTTTGGTTTTGTTTTAGTTATTACATTTTGGTCTATTTTTCTACCCTGGTGGGGTATCTTTTTCTGTGGTCTTTTCACTCTTTTGCTGTTTGAAGTGTTGCACAAATACTTTTCTCATTTTATCTAAGTTAAGCATTACTGCTTCATGCAAAGCTACCAGGGGGGTTGAGCACAGGTTAATTTAGGGTATGCGTAACACTGAAGGACCAAATATTTCTTCATTGTTGACAAAATTATGCGGCAAGGAAGTGTACATTATGCTACACTGATAGGAAATTGAGTTCTGGCATATTGTGCAACACACTTTGTGGCACTATTGTCTGCTTATGTTGATGGTTTAAAACATTGACACGGGGGGCGTGGCCAAGATGGCGGGCTGAGAGGACGCTCTTGCTGTGAGCTCCCGAGCCCCTGGAAACCCTGCGCCTTTTTCCACCGCTGATCTCCGCCAGATCGAGCGGAAAACGCACCCAGTGCACCCCGTGGGGGTGTGGAGCAGTCCGTAGCCCTTAATCTCCTTGCTGCGGCGGCGGAGCCGCTTGAGAACCGGCCTGCAGCGGAAGCCGCCCGAAGAACCGCCGGGGGTCCGGAGACCCCTCGATCACAGGCCCCTGGATATCCAGCGGGGAAGGCTGAGAGCACGGAGTGGACAAGCGGCTAGCGGGTGCTCCGACGCTACGACCCTGCCGTGGCCTGGTAACGACCCTCCCCGGCGGAGCGGAGCCGCATTAGCGGAGAGTGGAGAGGCGGAGCCGACAGGAAGCGGCTACGCAAGCCCGGGGAGCAGGTAGGCCGCGAGGCCTGCGCCACATGGCCCGGCCCTTCACCACTGCCGAGTGATTCCAGCCCCTCAAGCACGTACGGTTGCCTCCGCAGCCCACGGGACCAAACCCTTCTCCGGTCCCAGCGGCGGAACGACTTGCCCGACCGGCCTCCGGCCACATGGTAATCGAGTGGACCTGCGATCCCCGAGGGCGGGCTTGAACAGAATTGCTGGATGTGGTGTGCTGCGACGATCATTGGGGGGACTGTCCAGGAGTGCTCTCTTTGTACCGGTAGACCTCGACCTACAACCCAGTAGGAGAGGAGCGGCACATATATAGCCCAGGCGACGAGACTGCGCCACACCAGCGCTGGTTCCCCAGGACGTAGCGTACGGCCATCTTGGGCGAGAGCGGAACGATCGCATCGGCCTCTGGGAGCGGCCCTCGCTCGAGGCAATTGGAGGGGCCTCACCGGGATTAGGTCTGCATCGGCACTTTAGAGCCCGAAGACTCCGCTTGCGGTGTGGATTGCCACCTCCTCCCGCACGGCTGCCCGGGCCCATATTCCCTCCTCGCCATAGCACGTGAACTTTGGTGATTCTCCCCCTTCACGATGTCGAATGCCAGAGGGTCGAAGGAGGGTGACTGGACCTTGCCGGACATGCTGGGCAGGGGCGCCCGAGGCAAGACAGGAACCAGCCAGCCCCGAGCCCACCGACCAGCTCTCGGGGTGCGGAAGGCGGGGAACCCCCGGTAACTAGATCTTTTCTGGAGTCACTGAGGGAGGACTTTCAAGCCTTAAAACAGGAGGTGGCCGGGGAGGTCCGAGAGGTTCGGAGAGAGGTTGACTCCCTGGGAGAACGAGTGAACACAGTGGAGGCGGCTGGCCACTCCAGAGATGAGGAAATCACGCACTTGCAACAGGAGGTTCTGAGGCTAAGAGACCAGCAGATTGACCTACAGGCCCATGCCGAGGACCTTGAAAACAGATCTAGATGTAACAACATACGGGTCCGAGGCGTTCCATCCAGCGAGGAGGGTGAGGACGCGGCCGCATACTTAGGGGCCCTGTTTCGTGATATTCTGGGAGAATCTGAAGACTTCCCAATCCGAATCGACAGGGCACATAGAGTTGGTCGCCCCCGCAGGGCCTCAGCGCCTCCTCCGGACATTTTGGCCTTCCTGCCAGATTTCCCCCTGAAGGAGCGGATTCTTCGTGAGGCCCGACGACAACAGCCTTTCCGTTTCAGAGATCGCCCAGTGGCTCTATATCAGGACCTGTCCGCAATAACGCTGCAGAAACGGTAGGCCTTTAAAATTGCTACAGACTTCTTGAGGGAAGATGACACACAGTACTCGTGGGGGCATCCCTTTCGCCTCATCTTCCGCTGGAATGGGGCACTGCGCCAGCTCCGATCCCTCCAGGATGTTTGCCGAGTGCTGGGAATCACTGCAACGGACATGGACACTCCAGCGCCCTGCCGCCGGCGGAGCACGCGAGATGGCTGGCGCCTAGTCGGGGAACGACGATCCCCGCCACCCACGAGACCCGATTCGCATACAATCCGAGCGGAAATGTCCAGCGCCATACAGGAGGCTTCCAGGACTACGGCGAATGGTGATGTGGCCTTGACGGCCTGAACATGCTCCGGGGGGAGACTGCAGTAGCCTATCTTCATCGCAGGTGAGGGGGTTCCGGGGGTGGGGGGTGGCGGGGGCGCTGGAGGTGGTGGCTGGACGTCCACTTGAACAATTTTCCACAGCCTTGTCCGTCGAGGACCAGACTGGGACAATGAAGTACTCTGCATGGTTGGGGGTGAGGGAGGTGGGCGAGGGAGTTAAATGGGTGAGTTTGGGGTTTGGGGTGTTCACAGGGCGGCGGGGGAGAGAGGGGGGTGTTGGGTTCCAGGGAGGGGGTCCTCACAGTTGGGGGGGTGGGGGCCTGGGGACTGTACTGTGCTATGACGTAGTTTACTATCACTGTGTGCTGTGGCCGCGATTTGATGCCTTTGAGTTTAGTTCGGCGGACCGTGCCCGCCCTGATGAGCGACGCTGGTATTCCCCTCACTGATGGCCCTTAAGATTGTTACCCTGAATGTGAAGGGGCTGAATAATCCGGTTAAACGGAAGGCTGTATTGTCCCTACTGGAAGACTCACAGGCAGACATCTGTCTTCTTCAGGAGACTCACCTTCTAGTTAAAGACTGTCACAGGCTGCGGACCCCAAAATTCCCCACGCAGCTCTTCTCTTCCTGCGCTTCCAAAACAGCAGGTGTAGCACTCATGATATCCAGGAGATTCAATGGGGAGGTAATGCAAAAGGTAGCAGAACAAAAGGGGAGGCTGCTGGCGTATAGAGTCAGGGTGGGGGGTCTGGTGTTTACTGTGGGCTCCATATATAACCCCAACGATCATCAGGATCAGTTTCTACACAGGGCACTGGAAGACGTGACGTCCACTCCTGACAGACACATCGTGATTGGGGGGGACTTGAATGTGGTATTTGATGCGTCCCTGGACAGGTCGGTGCAAAGGCGCCTACAATCGGGAGAGCTCTCGGGCTCGGTTCGTTCCCGTCTGGAGGATCTTGATATGCACGACATGTGGCGCCGCCTCCACCCCACGACTCGCGCCTACTCATACTATTCTCATGCCCATAAATCCTATGCGAGATTGGACCATCTCCTGGTGACAGGCCCGATGTACGAGCTGGTCTCGGCCGCCGACATAGGGGTCCTGTCTCTCTCAGATCATGCCCCGGTGGAGGGCACTTTCCAGCTATCTCCGGTGTCTCCCTCGCGAGGGGTCTGGCGTCTCAGGGACACTTTGCTGCACAAACAATCCGTGGTGAAACATATCCACGAGTCCATAGAGGAGTACAAGCGTAATAATGACAATGACGACACCACCCGCGCGACGCAATGGGCCGCATTAAAGGCAGTGCTCCGCGGCGAGTTTATTGCCATCTCCTCGGCGGAAAATAAAGACCGTCAGCTTAAAAAGGACGAACTTACACGCCAGGTGAGGGAGCTGGAACAGGTGCATCAACGGACGGGAGCCCCTCGAGTCTGGAGGCAACTTAAGGCTGCTAGAAAGCTCCTGTCCGCGCTCGATATGGACAGAGCGGAGTATGCTGTACTTCGCCTGAAACACAAATACTACACTGGCGGCAACAGGTGTGGCCGGCTTCTTGCGCATAAACTCTGTGTACAACACCAGCAGCATCGGGTGAAAGAACTGACGGTCCCCACTGGGGGGACAGTCACGGAGGATGACCAGATTGCGGACGTTTTCCGGGGTTACTACGCTGATCTCTACGCCGGAGTCCCCCCCTCAGCGAATGCCGAGACTGACTATTTGGAATCGGTGTCGCTTCCGTCCCTCACGCCGGACCAGGCCCAGTATCTTGAGCGAGAGATCCGGATTGAGGAGGTGGTTACGGCCATCTCCCGACTCAAATACGGGAAAGCCACGGGCCCCGGCGGTTTTATCCCTCTCTTTTACAAGACCTTTTTCCAGGACCTTACACCACTGTTGACGCGCCTGTTTAATTTGTTCTCTGAACCGGGCGCTATCCCTCCGGAGTTCCTTCAAGCGACGGTGTCGGTGATCCCTAAACTGGGCAAGGACCGTACTGAATGCGGGACCTACCGCCCGATCTCACTTTTAAATTCGGACCTGAAGATCTTCACCAGTATTCTCGCAGCATGTCTGGCACTCCACCTCCCGGGTATGGTTGACCCGGACCAGGCGGGGTTTGTCCCGGGCCGGCAGACTGTCGATAATACTAAGAGGGTGACCCACATACTGGAGAAGGCCTCCCGGATACCCGGGGAAAGCATGCTCCTTTCCATCGACGCGGAGAAGGCGTTCAATAGAGTGCATTGGCCTTACCTGGAGAAGGTATTGTGTAAATTCGGCATAGGGGAGAGGTTTAGGCACCTGGTATTCAATTGCTACCGATTCCCATCCGCGGTGGTGAGGGTGAACGGTTGCAGCTTCCGGCACTTTGCGATAGAGAGGGGCACCAGGCAGGGGTGCCCACTATCGCCACTGCTTTTCGCTCTTTATATGGAGCCGTTTGCACAAAGAGTTCGTCAGAACCCCAATGTCACAGGCGTTCGCATGGGGGAGTTCCACCACACCCGTAGTCTTTACGCGGACGACGTGATATTGACGCTCGACGACCCCAGGAGGTCGTTGCCTGCTTGTATTGAGGAGCTGGAAACCTTCACGACTGTCGCAGGTTTCAAAGTAAACTTTGGGAAATCGGCGGCCCTCGACATCTCGCTGTCCGGTGCCACCAGGGCTGACTTACTGAGGCTTTTTCCGCTGAGCTGGTGTAAGGACCAAGTACCCTATTTGGGGATCCTCCTAGCACCCTCTCTTCCTGCTATGGTTACGGCCAACTACACGGCCTCAAGTAAGAAGATCAAGGAGGAACTGGCCGGTTGGGACAAGGGCACGTTGTCACTGCTGGGCAGGGTGGCCACGGTGAAAATGACCCTCCTACCGCAAGTCCTGTACCTCTTTCGGGCCCTCCCGTTGCAACCCCCCAAGGGATGGCTCGGACAGACCCAGTCTGACATAGCACGCTTTGTAAGGCAGGGTCGCAAACCTAGGCTCAAGAGAGGCATAGCCACGCTAGCGCCTGAGTACGGTGGCCTTGGTATACCGGACTTGCACAAGTATTTCCAAGCTGCCCAACTGCGCTACCTAGTAGAGTGGAGCCGGTGGGAATCAGATAAACATTGGTTGTTTCAGGACCAGGCAGTGGCGAGCAGGACGCTGCAGGAAGTGCCCTTCCTGCGGAGGGCCCACCGCCCCCCCCAACCTCTATGCGTCCTTCGTCACGCGGGTCCCGCTCCGAATCTCGGACTCTGTGTCCACCAAACACGACCTTACCACCTTTCCTTCTCCCTTCACACCAATAATCGGAAACCCGGACTTTAGCCCAGGTATGGAACCGGGAGCCTTTGAGCTCTGGCCGGCAGCCCGCTGCTCCGCCCTATTCCATACGTATGGCCCGGACGGTGCCGTCTCCTTCCAGGATCTCCGACGGGACTTCGGTCTGCCTGAGACGGAGCGCATGAGATACATGCAGGCGCGTCACTGGGCGCTCCAGCCGCAGGTGCGAGCCTCGGCGGATCGGAAACTCACGGCGTATGAGCGTTGGCTGGTGACACGCTCCTCGGACGCCAAGCTTATCTCTGACCTTTATAAACTGTTGCAACATCCTCCTTTTCATATCTACAATCCCGGGAGAGAACGTTGGGAGCGGGAGCTGGGACGATCGCTGAGCCGCACTGACTGGGACCACATTTCCTACCGGGCACGACACTCTGCTTACCACACTGGGCTTACTGAGACTTTTACAAAAATTTCCACTTACTGGTATCGTACCCCCGAGAAACTGCACAAAGTGAACCATTCAATACCCAAGACCTGCTGGCGAGACTGCGGACAGACTGGCACACTCACTCATATACTATGGGAATGCCCCCTACTGGGAGGAGGTGCTGCATGAGATTGACCAATGCTTTGAGATTGAATTACCCCGCTTTCCTGCCTATGTTCTGCTTGGTTTGCCAAACGGTTTGATGTACCCCCTAAGATCTAAGAAGGGTAGGCAGATAGCGATCGCCCTGGGATCGGCAATTCAGAATATACTCATTCACTGGGGCACTACCACGACTCCTACTGTGGTTGGTTGGCTACATAGATTGTGGCATGTCTTAGGCATGGAGAAGATGTCCCTGGTGGTAGCAGGGAGGTGGACACGTTTGAGGAGCTGTGGTTACCATTTCACACACTGTTACGGTCAGAATTCAAAGAAATTACTTGCCCTAGATATCTCAGATTGCTGCGGCTGACGCCTCCGCCGGCCCCGCCAGTCTGAGTTGCCCCGGTAGTTAGCTAGAGGGAGGCACGGATAACTATGCTGCCATGGTGAAAAGAAGGAAGTTTAATAGCACAGTACAGGGGGTGGGGGGGGGAATTGGGGGGGTTGGGGAGGGCTGTTGGTTGGGGGGGGGTTGTTTTTCTTTTTCCTTTTGGCTTATCCCCGCCCACAGGTGCACTAACCATGTGACTCTGAAACAGGATGTGCCCATCGCACTGCACAAACGGATTTCATGTATATGTTGAACTGTATGGACTATTTTGCGGGAGGCACCTGTGATTATTTGTTTGTAATGTTGTCCTTTTCTCTTAATGCTGCAATAAAATACTTTAAACCTAAAACATTGACACAAAATGGATTCTTATGATCTAAAATACATAGGTTTATTTTGAAAGAAAACTATCCTCATTCAGCAAATCCTTTTCACTATATTATTAGCAAACATTTTAAACTTTTGTATGGAAGTATTGGAACACTATTTTAATAACACTGTCCTTTCTACCACACACAGGAAAATAGATTGTGTGAAATGTATACAGCATTGCAGAAAAAAATAATGCCCGTACACAATATTGTAATAAAAGATGTGCCACATTTATTTTGCTTTTAGAGCAGAGGCCCATTGTGTTTGCCAATTCTTGTTTCCAGAGTTACTACTACTACTGAGCTGAGATTTAGTTATTGGAAGATGAGCCAATTGCAACTCCGGTTACTGGGTCTATTGTTCCTTAGGTTAGGATTTCAAGGACTGTGACGAAAAGTCATGAATATCTTTGCAAACACCTTGTTCTTTGGGCTCGACAGAGGAAGGAGAGGTAACTGTGTCAGATGTTTGGAGCTGTAAATTCATATGATTCATAACTTGTTTGAGCTGACCTTTAATGTGCAGTAGGTGTACCAAGGCTGTGGAGGACAAGTGGATCTCAAAGTCGTTGGCTACAATATATGTGGGGGCAGTGAGCTCAGCCCAGGGAGATCCCTGAGAATGATGGGGGGAGGAAGAGAAGACACATTACACCACAGTGCGCCCTTGCCTTCTTTTCCCAACACTTCACCCACCAGCATGGTGGTAAGCTAGTGGCCACGAGAAGATGATAAACGCATACAAACATCAGCCTTAGGGAGAAGCGTGCACATTTTATCCAGATAGATGTTAATCAGCATAGTACTTGATGGGCTATGAAAATGTCAGCTGAAATGGGTGTGCACTAAGGAAAATGTCGTTGTGTGCACTGCATCCCCAAATGCGATGCAGTGCACGCAACAAAATATGTTTTATTTATTTATATGTTTACTTACCTGTAAACCTCCGTAATCCATAGTTTACTACCCCCCACCCTGCCCCTCCCCCTCCTCACGTCACCGCCCGGCAGGTGTTCCCACTACCGACCGCGGCTGAGTAGGAGGAAGAGCTAATGGAAGATCAGGTGTGTGGGAACTAGAAAATGGAAACATGGCTCTTTGAAGAACGATAGTTGTTTTCTGTTCTTTGGGCTAACCATGTGGCCTCTGAGCCAGGGGTAGGAAGGACAGTGCCAAATTCAGCAAAGAGCACATCAGGGGTATCCTCTGCTACATCAGACGACCCCTAATGGAGGTTCATGTCTTTACAGCAGCGGGGAATCTGCCTGCTGTTGCAAGTGGCCATCCACGGAGAACTGGGGGGAAGCTCAAGCGACTTGATAGTTAAAGTTGTTCTGTGCTCTGAATGGTCTCTTCCCACTCCGACAGTGTGCGAGGACACATCTCTACCATCGCTTGCTGGCCACTCATTGCTGTCTTATGCTACACCCAAATTCTTCTTCTCAAGGAACTACGGCTGGCATGCGTTTCATCTAATTGGCTTTTTTGCGGCTTTAATATAGCAAGCTTAAATTATCAACAAAGATAATTTTTACACATACTTGTGTTTCTTTGCTTACTGTATTATATCGTATACATTATTTTTTTCGGCCAAAGGCCATAAAAGATTTCATTATAATAAATCATTCTTAAATAATCTAAAATATATCCAGCCACATGTTACATGATTTCAGTAAAAGTATCAAACGATCACCATAAAACAGTTTAGTTCAATAAAAACTTTTTTGAAGTATACAAAGAATAGATGTCTAATTATTTATACAGTCCAAGATAAGTCCCACGATCACGGGTATCTTAATCTTTAGTACATCACAATTTTAACCCCATTCTCTTCCTTATTAAACCCACTATAAACAAATATCTTGATAAAGCAAATATAACATGTGGTAGGGTACTTGTTGTCAATACCCTCAGCGCCTCTTGATGTTTCCAAATCCCACGAATTACATAATGGTTGGATCCATTTACTCCTTGCCCTGTCATACGCCGGGCAGAAAAACAGAATATGTGCATTATTTTCGGTGTTATATATAAGCCTTAAAGTGCGTTTAGTGCAAGAGCGATCGTCCACCCCCCACACTTTGCAGTATGGCTCTTAATCTGTAGTATGTTATATCTTAGCTTTAAATACAGAATTCTTGCAAGAAACGGTTGTACCTGATCGAGGAAATCTTTGTGATTCGGGTTTGGCTTAATAGAAAGGAATTCCGTTGTTAACCATCCTAATCTTGGATCGCAATGAAGTGCATTCAATGTGTATTGGAAGTAAATACCCTTCAGGTTGCCTTTACAGCTTGGCGTTAAACTGTGCGGATTAGTTCAATACGATTCAAGGGCTAACTCTATCAGCCTATTCCAGACAAATCTTAACCATGGAAAGGTAAGACAGGTATCAATATCCAGTTATTTGTGGGCACCTTCTCTATACACTAGTAATTCCGGCGTTGTCCATAGCTGTATCCAGTAAAGCAGTGAGCGTAGGGTTGTAAGGTGTCCTATTTCCATCAGATTTAGGTCGTGGAACATTGGAACGAGTGGTGCTGATTGGGGTGATCCCAATATTCTCCTTGCAAATGTGTTTTTCCCCGATTGTCAGTTGTTTGATATCACTTATTCGCCATAACTCATCTAATCAATACTGCTGCCTGGACCTTACATTTGTATATCTCGAGTGCTGGTGTCACAGTTTTATTTGTAGTTGAGCTATACTTCTTGAAGATTGCCCCTGACCCTTGGGCTAACCTTAAAGCTGAGGGGCTAAATTGCTGATTCCAGGCTAATTTTGTATCTACTAATATGCCCAAGTAAGTAAAATTGGTGGCGTATTCTATTTTCTGATTACTCAGCACAAGGTTCTTTTTGAGGCCCTTTTGTGGGTTTACAGCCATGTTCCTTTTCTATGCAATATCTATTAAAACCGTTCAACATATTTTGTAGCCCCTTTATGGTCTGTGAGATCAGAATGGTGTTGTCTGCGAAGAGCAGCGCCAGCACCAAACTCCTATTTACCTTTGGTGGATCATTTTCTTGATCTTTTAGGTAATCCACCACATCGTTAATGTAGAGTGAGAACAGGTTCGGAGCAAGTACGCAACCTTGTCTCACTCCTCTCTCTATTGGGATTGGCTTTGTGAGTTCCCCATTCATTCACCAGCAAGTTCTAGAGTAGTTTCCATTATGTAACCTTTTTAGCTGCGTGACCAGATGGGTGGGGGGGGGGCACCTTGACTTTCAATTGACTCCCATAACAGGCATCTGGGTACGAGGTCAAAAGCTGCCCTCAGATCTACGAATGCCACATAAATGTGCCCCTTCCTGATTTGAACATATTTCAAGATAATACACAGGAGTCTGAAGACTTGATCTGTTGTGCTAGAACGGGATCTGAATCCTCCCTGATATGGGACAGTATGCTATTAGTCGTCGCTATCCAGTCGTTAAGCCTGTTCAGTAACTGCCTGGCTTACATTTTTTGGAATTTGTCTATCGGGCTAATTGGCCTGTAATTCTCGGGTTTAGGTTTACTGCCCTTTTTGTGGATAGGGACGATTTCAGCCCATTTCCACATTCCCAGTATTGGGGCACCAGCTTATACAGCATTGCTAATAGCATTGACATATGGGACCCATACCTTTTTGTCATGTTTAAATAAGTCACCAGGGAGTCTGTCTAGTCTCAGTGCTTTTCCCAGTTTAAAGGAGTCTATAGCATACTCCGTTTCTTGCAATTAGAAGACGATCACCCAACTGTCTCCCTATATGTGAATAGGCCGTCTATCTCCGCTCAGGGCTACAATAGGTCGAAAGATTTAGTACAAATCAGTACTGCATTATACTTCATGGGATGTGGGGTCGCTAGAACCCACTGTTATCATTACCCCAGATGCTGAATGTGTCAGGTTGCAACAAAGAAAAAAAACAGACCCTGCACTATGCTACACGTATTAATTTGGCCAACTATCTTTTATTCCAAATCAGTCTTGTTTGCTTAAAATGTTTACAGGTGACTTTATATGTATCTGTATAGGTATGTTTATCTACATATAGATAAAGTTATATACACATATACAAAGTTAGATGTAAACAATTTAAGCAAACGTGTGTGTGTGTGTGTACAAATCCTCATAGAGGGCCGCACCAATTGTATCTTTGGCCCAGTCTGTGCCCTTTCTCCTGCTGCCTTTCTCAACTTTTCCTACATGGTGACCAGAGGTGCAACTAGAGCCAAATTTCAGGGGGGTGGCTACAATATGTTTCGGGGGTGCTGACTTCCGGCAATATGCAGAGTGGAGATGCAGGGGCTCTAAGAAGGGGTGAAAAACAAAAAAGCCTGGCTGATAAGTAAATAGTATTTTAAAGACCTGTGAAGTACTCGGGTGCGGCTGTGTTTGTGCCAGGGGAGCTGTCTCAGCTGGGCTGACCCTCACGACAGGAGGGGTCTGAAGCCCTTTGAGCCCAATGGGCGTTGAGCGCCTGGTGGTGACTGTGGGAGGGCTCAGTGCTGCAGGCCTCCAGGATGTTTTCCTTTCCTGTTACAGTTTTAGCTAATTTACAGGGCATTCTGGATCAGAAATTCCTTATTAGAGAGAGGGAGTGAAAACTTAAGCTGACTCTCACTTGGGAAATTAGGGAAAGTCAGGAAAATTTGCTGGCCTTCATCAGGAGCACAATTTCCACACTTCTCCCCATTACATAGACGTAAAAAAACACTTGTGCCCACCTTTAGATTCTAGGTTAGCAGTTTTTGCTGCAAAATAGCCAGTCATTTGGTTATAACACCTTTTACAGTATAAAAATGCTTTACAGTTGACTGTGCAGCTTTCTGAAATAACTGCATTGAAGGTATTTGGCTTCTGTATTCCCACCATTTAGCTCATTTGGAGGGCTTTGCTTCAGCCTGCCTGCCCCACTCTGTGTTACATTAAGAAATTCTGGCACACATCTTACACAGTATTCCCAGTGATGTCACAATAATGTTGACTCCTGGTGGACTTAGTTGAACTGTGACATAAGGGTTAGAGTGTAGTGGAGTGAATGCAGGTTTAGAATTTTGAGTTTGCGGTTACATGCAGACAAATAAATATGTATAATACTAAGCGCTGTGTGTGGTGTAGCCATTAGCAGGTACCCTGGCTGGGAAGGATACTACAGCTAACGACGAGGTAGGGGATAATTGATCCAAAGATCGACAGTGCTGTCCCAGAGAGTTTGCCATGGTCCAGCGTCCGGCGTGCGCCTCTGTCGAAGTGCAAAATCAACGCTTGGTGTATGTAGAGTCAAAGGGCATCTCCAGCCAGTTTGAAGTATTTGCAGATAACGAAAGCTTCACTAAAAAGTCTACACATCATTGGCCAAGACCCTGCTAAGAAATCAGTAAAGAGAGGTACTGTGCTACTACACAACATAAATATATACATCATATGAAGTGATAACATGAAAGGTGGATGCAACCAGATTTTGAAAGAGCAGCAAATAGTGTCAGCAAATTACAGAATACCACTGCATTCAGATGCTCTGCGAGGTAGAGATCAATCAGGTGTCAGACAATACAAAACAACACCTAAATGGAAAATGATTCTGATAAAAGAAATGGTCATCTGCTTACCAGAAGTGAGTTAGAGAGTAATCTGAACACAGCTCTGGGTGAAGTGGCACCCAGAGGAAGTGCCCAGGGTTGTGCTTACGGAGCTGTCTCTACACGAAGCATCACACCAACAAAGCTGTCGAGTAGTGGCTCAGAACAACTCCAAAGGTCTCCATAAAAGTGAAGGGCTCCAATGGAGACCAAGAGGAAGGTTAATGTTCCACAGACTTTACAAGATGACCCAGAGGCCAGCACAGCAGAGGGCCTTAGAGATGGCATGGATGAAGCGGGTCAGCAGACAGTGTCGGAGAGAATCCCACTCTCAGTGGCAGTCACTCCTGTAAATGGTTACAATGTTGCCGCGTTCCTGAAACCACCACCACCATTCACTACCACCAAAAGGCAAAATATTGGTGACAGATGGATTGCTTGGATAGAGGCATTTGGGGCTAGATGTACGACCGGGGAATGTAGCGACTTGCAAATTGCGCTCAAATGCGAGTTGCATTTTGCGAGTCACTAAATGCAATGTACAACAGTGTTAGAGACACTGTTTGCGATTCCCAATGGTGTCGCAAATTGCATGCCTCATAAATACTCATGAGGAACTCGCAATTTGCGACCGCATTGGGAATGGCTGGCCCTCCCAGGGATGGTGGCCTGCTGGGCTCATTAGACCTTAATGTCTGGGACTGCTTTTAAATAAAGCAGTCTTTTTTTGTTTGTTAATGCAGCCCGTTTTCCTTAGAGGAAAACAGGATGCATTGAAAAAAAGAAACATTTTCGTTTCTTTTTTTAAGGGCAGGCAGTGGTCCCAGGGACGACTGCCTACTCTTAAAAAATGTTTGCACATGCATTTCCAAGGGGTAAGGAGTCCCCTGGGGACCCCTTCCCGTCTGTGAGCCCTTCACCACCCTCTTGAAGAGGGTGGTAAACTGTGAGTGTTTTGCAACCCCAATTGCGGTCCCAAAACATTTTTACATGGCTTGTGGGTCGCTATTAGATAGGGTACGCCCCTTCCTAATAGCAAGTTGCAAAACACTATTTTGCGAGTTGCAAATTATTTTCAACTTGCGAGTTAGTGTTATTACATGGCCCACAGGAAATTTGCATGCGCAAACGTGTCGCAAACCCGTTTGTGCATGCAATTTTCTGTTGTACATCTGACTCTTGATGATTTAATTGATGCATTAGAAGAAACAGATAATAAGAAGATAATCAAATACCTTAAGAATCTTGCTTTCTCAGAAAAGAAGGAAAAAAATATTTGACAATTTGTAGGGTAGTAGTGTCAGATGTGGAGGATTTACGTTTCCCATTAGTTTGTTGTTTCACCAGTTCAAAATTGTTTTTGGGGACGGTTGAAGGCTGTGTCCAGTTGCTGATGGAAAAATGATGATTTGGCACTTCTGATGCACCTATTGTAGTTACTTCTTTTTTTGCGCACCAGTTTAAGGTTTGAAAGAGATGGAGTCTGTCTCCACTCTCTCTATGGCACAGGCTTCCTGGTTAAGGCTACAGTTGAACCAGGTATTGGTTCTTCTTAGCGAGACTCTCTTTAATGATTTAGGGCAATGGAGTCCATGATGTTAAACATAGACCCAAGGTAGCGCTTAGTAAGGTCTTGAGCATCAACCACATCAGTGGGAGGAGACAAGAGGTTAAGGCTGGTGGCAGATATCATGTCTGGATTCAGATTGAGGGTGTTTATGATCCAATGTTTAGCTTTCACAGGCTGGCCTTTGTGGATGGTTGCTGTTTCAACAATGGAGAAGGTGATGCAGTGATGATCGGTCCAGTCATAGGGTGAAATTGCATCCAATAGTATGTTATTTTCCGTGGCTATGATTAAGTCTAAGATGGCCCCTTTTATATGAGATGGGCGATTACAGACTTGGGTCAGGTTGCGGTCATGAAGGAAAGCCTTAAAGCAATTCACTAGTGGATCCTTAGTGTCATTCCAGTGAATGCTGAAGTCACCTAGGAAAATCTGGTTGTAGTATGGGGTAAGGTTGGTGGAGATGATCTCCATGATTTGGTCGATGAAGGTAAGATTATCACCTGGGGGATGGTATAAAGTGTGCAGAGTGCAGATGGAGTTGTCTTTGGTAGGGATATTGATCATCATATATTCACAGCCAGATGCTGGAGAGGAAAGTGATTGTTTGACAGAGAGGATTGATCGATAAATACAAACAATACCGCCCCTAAGACGGACAGCGCGATCTTGACGGATGATAGAGTAGCTGGATGGAACAAGGATGTGTAGTATATTAGAAGAGGAATTATTTAGCCAAGTTTCAGTGAGAAGCATATAAATGACTACGTTTTGGTATGTCTGCTACAGAACTTTTTCAAAATGTCATTCAACGTATCATACAGCTTGTACTGAGTGCTTTCAATTATAGTGATAAAATATTGGTTTTCGGAGCTACATTGAAAGAGCATGATGATAGAGCTCTCCCGCAAGTGTGACGTTTACTTGCTGATGGAGGTTTAACTTTGAATGCTGAGAAATGTGAGTTCCATAAGACAAAGCTAAAATTCTTTGGCCAGATCTTTTCTGATGGTGGTCATGACATCCAGTCCTGCTAAAATGCAAGCTTTGTCAACTGCCAGTGCCCCACAAGATATTTTCATGTTACATTCATTCCTTGGCACGCCCAGGTACTATTCTAGATACATATGAGACTGTGTACTGTAAGTGCTCTATTAAGAGACTTGAGGAATAAGAATGTTGTATTTCATTGGTCACATGAATGCTAATTAAGCTTCAAGAAAATCAAACAACTATTAAGAATGCCACAGAAATGGCATACTTTGATCCAAAGCTTCATACCGAAATTGTTGTTGACGCTAGCCCAGTTGGGTTAGGTGCAATCCTTACACAGCATAGAGGACTCCCAAATGCTTGAAGACATATTGTTGCAAATGCAAGCAGAAGTTGGTCCCAAACTGAACATCCCCATTCATAACACTGTTTAGCAGTGGTGTGGGCTTGTGAATATTTCCACATATTCCTATCTGGAAAGGCTTTTATGCTTGTGACTGATCATCAAGCATTTTTGTCCATCTTTGGCAATCCGAAGGCCAAGATACCTCATCGCATTGAATGTTGGGGTCTACGATTACAAGAATACAACTAAACAAACCTGCACCATCCAGGGAAAGATCAACACCCTGTAGATTACTTCTCACAAGGGCCTCTACAGTGCCATGGTACCCCTTCCAAGACAGTTAAAGCCTGCATAAATGTAATTGTGAAATCAAGCACACCAGCTGCCATTTCATTGGAGCAAATTGTCTCTGCCACGAGTCAAGATAGTGACATGTTTAAACTAAAAAGACATTATTACACATCAGTCTTGAAGCCAGCACACTCGACCTCTCACCAGTGTCAGTGAATACCAGAATATTAAACATTCAAATGAACTGTCTGTTACTCAAGAAGGCATTGTCCTGAGAGGTTTGAGGATTGTTATTCTGGGAAGTCCGCAACAACAGATAATTGAAGTAGCCCCTGGTGGACATTGTGGAATCGTTGCCACAAAACCAAGGTCTCAGAGACATAGTCTAGTTTCCTTATCTTGATGAGAGAATTGAAAGAGAACTGAAGTCCTGTCATCTGTGCAACTTCCTTTCATCGAAAACCACTCAACACACCTTAAACATGTGAGAGTTGGCCAAAGCATGTATGGGAAAGAATTGCCATTGACTTCTTCGGTCCTCTTGACAATGAATATCACCTGATGGGGATTCTCAATAAATACTCCTGTTTTCCATCGATAGAGCATCTTTCATTTGTCACTCGAGAAAGAGTCATTGAGAGATTAGATGGCATCTTCATGGCCTAGGGTGTTCCTGTGATCTTGAAATCTGACAACGGCCCACCTTTCGACAGTTGAGAATTTAGAGGTGTTCTCAGTTATCTTATTGTGATTAGAAGAGCACATTTTTTTGGCCTGTGTCAAAAGTGTCATGAGTATTTTTAAGAAAGCTGTACAGCATGCTGTATTGGAGAAGCTTGTCCATAAAATGTTCTTGAATTCTATCCTGCAAGCTTACTATTCGACCCATCACTCAACCCCAAGGGAAAGCCCTGAAACCTTGATGTTCAGGAGAGCCGTGATGAACAACTTACCTCAGTGGACCAAGAGAAGACCAAGTATTGAGGAAGAAACCCATATAAAAGACTTGAATCATAAAAGGAAAATGAACACCTACACAGACAAGGGCCAACATGCAAATTATATTACTTTCACTAGAAGAGATCGAATGCTTGTACATGAGTCTAGAAAATAAAAATCTGATGTTCCCTTTGATGCTAAGCCATTTCAGGTTGTGACCAGCAAAGGACACATGGCGACTGCCCAACGTCCTGGGAAGTCCATTACTCTGGATTCCTTGCATTTTCAACATGTGGCTCATTGCTCATCAGGCATTGATGTTGATGTAGAGACTGAGTCTGAAAGGATAATTGAAAACTCCCTGACTGCTGTAGTTCCCACATCGCCAGTGCAGATCACAGACACTTCTACTGCATGTCCTCAGTTTCCGGCAACACAATCAGGACATGAGATCAGAGCACCATGATGACTCATTGCAGAGCCATGATTGTATATATGTTTAAAAAATGTTTTTTACTTAACAGAGGGGGGGATGTTTTGTTGTGAGAGTTAGCTATAACGGAACACTTTTGGCTCCTGGTGGACTCTGTAGAATTGTGATGTAAGTGTTAGAGCACAGTGCTATGAATGCAGGTTTAGAATGTTGAGTTCATAGCGGATGTACGGCTTTATGACGCGTACTTTTACAACGCGTGCCGTTACAACGCGGTTTTTTCAACGCAAGTCGTTACCACGACTTGCGTTGGAGGGTGTGCGGACTTAGGAATTTTTAAATTTACTATTCCAACACCAGCCTACGTACAGTAGGGAAGGTGTTGGATAGTAAATTAAAAAATTCCTTATCCTGCAGCGCCCTCCAGCGCAAGTCGCGGTAACGACTTGCGTTGAAAAGGCTGCGTTGTAACGGCACAGCGGTGTAACAGCCGCGTCGTAAAGGCTGTTCCCCGTTCATAGCTACACGCAGATGAGTAAAGATGTGTAATACAAAGCTCTGTGTGTGGCTTAGTTATTAGCAGGTACGCAGGCTGTGGAGGATTCTACACTGTCCTGTAATTGGATTCATCCTACAGACCTTGGTTGTAGTGCTCTGAAGCACCTTAGAGATGTCATACAGAACTTTATAAAACATTATAATAAAAATTATAGATATCCATGTTTGTTGTTAACATTGGGCAGGGGTACAGGTCAGTCTGTGGCATTCTAGGGGTCCAGGTCATAGAAGCATTTTTGGCCGTAAACCAGTGTGTATAGTCATACATGACTCCATTTATTCCTTTTAGCTATCCAAAGAAGGATACCTGTCAGGTGTAAAAGGATTTATTAATATGTAATGTTCTGCCTCAAGAGCTTAGAAATACCCAGTTATAAACCGCATGCAGGAGGTGAGGAGAGGGCGGAAAAGGGCACGGTTTAAGTTTGTGAACTACAGAGGACTCATGGGTTTGTGGCTTTTCATGAACTACAATCTGTCCTTTCATACCGTGGATACAAATGCAGGTTATTCCAGCAAAAGACTAGAGTAATCCGCTTCCAGGGTGGGGAAGGGAATGAATCAAATGTAAACTTGGTGGCGGTGATGGGGAAGGGATTTCTCATTGGGGGAAAAAATGTTTTGTCCAAGGAGAAAGCAAAACAAAAAAAAAGTGGGTTTGCAAATCGAGATAACTGTCCATGATGCATAATTGTACACTGTGTACAATTATGCATTGGTGAAATAGAAACTTTCAAAATGTCACAAGGCTCACTCTCTAGAAAGTCTAGAAGGCTGCCGCTGGTGCATCTTTCAAAGGGCGCGAATGCTGAGATTTGTGAATTAGGGAAAATCCTAAATCTGCACTAGTGAAGACTAGTACTCCTACCCATGCAAATTTGGGATTCCCCTTGAGAATCGTACCCAGCGTGGAACTGGCGTATAGGGCAATCAAGAAGTGGCCGTATAGGGCTGGTGTGAAAAGTCAGTGTGTGGGGCAGTTTTGTACCTCTTTGTAAGCCTATTTTGTTTGCTGGATACATTTTAATGTTGGTTTCCCTGATATTAAAACAAACATTGCCTGCAGCAACCTCAAATCCATGCAGTCGTATATAACTTGAAAAACACTTATACAGGGTGCCTTTGAAAGTTGCAGACTGCTCTACTTTGCAAACATAGAGCTCTTTTTTGTTAGCAAATTCACTAATGGGGCCACTTTTATTTTGGTGCCCGGGTCTATTTTCTGTCTCAGTCTGACCCTGATCAGGCTCAGTGTCTGTGGATCGGGGGGGCAGTAGGGGTTACAGTTGGCATTCTTGCTGAACGCAGATGGGCAAGCTCAGAACTGACAGCCCAGACCTCTGCAGCGCTGAATACACCTCCAAGTGCAGCACAGTTTGTACCAGAAAAAGTGAACACGGTGAAGCTCAGTGGCTGCCCGTAATAAACTGCTGCCCACAGTGGCGTCATAAAAATAGCAACCCTCCCATGCCAATGTTTTCATAAGTTTAAACCGCAAGTTGTACAATCAGTTCTTTAATTAATCTTCTAGCTAAGCCGGTGATTTGGGCAGGTGTCAAAAATATTGAAGCATCACATGCCGGAGGTTATTATTAACCAACCGAGCCGTGGAGAAATGTGAAAAAGATAAACGAGGGTTCATCTAGAGTAAATATATGACTCAAAAAAGGTATTTCTGGTTCTTGTAATAATACTAAGCAACACACTCCACGAACCTGGTAGTTGGCTAGTGGAGTATCAGCGGGCTCACTTCTAATCCAAACTGCAGGGTGCCCCAAAACAAACCGCTGCCCCGATAAATTCTGCCTCATCAATTTCTAGGGCGCACGTGTGTTAGCTGCTCTCTCATTACCTCGAGCTGAATATGGATTCACTGAAGGGTTAGGGCTCCCTGAGGGATTAGCCCCACTCCTCTTGCCGCAGGGGCTGCCGGGGCCTTTGCTACGACTGCGCCTGGAGTCGTGAAAGCCGACAGAATCTCAGGTTCACAGTGAGGCCTTGTTTCACCCGAAGCCCTGCAATACCTTCCAGTGCAGTCAATAGGTGGAGGAAGGCAGAGTGGCAGCTGTCTGAAGTACATATTTCTCTTTTGGTCTCGTTTTCACCCCAAGCCTCCATCATAAAGTGACTGTGAATCAGCAATGTCCCATATCGTGCATTATTAAAGTAGACCACATAATTATTTGGTTGGGGAAAAACTAGGGCCGGATTATGCCCTTTTAAGGCCCTCAAAAGATTTGGGTGGATATATATATATATATATATATATATATATATATATATATATATATATATATATATATATATATATATATATATATATATATATATATATTTCAAAATATAAACATGAATAAACCGTAAAATAGAATTTTATTTCTTGAAATTAAACAAAACTTACAGCAAGATGGAAAATAATGTTTTTTTTGTATACTTCCACTTAATTTATAGGTTTAGCTGCACCATTTGCAGTTTTGCACCATATGGTCCATGGTAAATCCGTCAATAGAAAATATCTGTGGCACCCCCCCCCCCCCCCAAACTCTTTCCCTTGATGACCTACGCAGGTGTTTATTTTGCTTAATGATTAATCCAGCCCTGGGCAAACGGCCACAAGTTTATCAGCTATCGATTTTTTTATTTTTTATTAATACTTATTCATTTTCGAACAAACATACAACTGTAGTGAGTTTGAGACAGGATACATATTTTGTATTTACAATCAGAGCTGCAAGTGCCCGCATGGGGGGGTCGTCGGATTGAGATTAGAACACTAGTCCTGGAGCATTGACATTAATCATTGTCAACATCGTTTCCAGGTACTATGAACCTAATAATTGTACATATTTGCTAAAGCAAACATTATCCACTTTAACAGAGGCTCCTGTCCTTGACCGCCGGACATGTATGGCAAAAGTCTCTGCCGTGTGCCAACAACGCCTACAGTCAGTTAGATATGCATGCATAAAATGCAAGGATGCGAAGGAGGGGGCAGTAGGACATATCTCTGTATGAAGCACCCAGTATATCGGACTTGAGTGTGGAAGTGTGGCCATCTTGTTACTCATCCAACCTATATAGGGGCATGCTGCAGGTGCATTGCAACACTGTGGTTGGTAGGGGAGAGGGGTGGGGGGGGGGTGGCGGGGAGTTAGTAGAGGTAGAGGAATGACTGTGTGTAAGGGTGTCCTTCTCCATAGAAGCTGCATATGTTGTATGTTCACATTAGGAGCGCAATATGGGCGTTACGGTGCTGCCACTGATGTATTACGGGGCGGTGTTTGCCCCGTTTAGTTTAGCTTCAATGATCATTAAATAACCTTGACAGTCTTCAGGATATTATAACGATGCAATTATTCTTTATGACACTGGCTCAGAGGAAAGACTGCTTTAGCCTAAGTTATGTAGTGTGTCTTCTATGTTCATTTACACGTGGTTGTGAAAAAAATGCCCGGGAAAAACTATTTGTATTTAAGCCATTGTGAGTTTACTGACGAATGATCTGTGAACAAGGGCGGACGCCCGAAACGCGTAAGATCTGGTGGCTTGGACGCTAATTAAACTGTTTTAGCCCATGACGAACGTTGGAGTGGCATGGTTTCTTTCCAACATTGCTGTGGCGGCGGCTGCGATAGTTTGGTGAAAGGAGCCTCACTTTGTGCATTCTACGTCGGAAGGAGGTTGCTTCCGAAGCCACTTCACTCCCCGCAAGATTGGCTGCAGCTGTTCAACCAAAACGTGCTGTTTTCTTCTAAGGAAATTTTCAAGCTGCAGCCCCCGATCTGGCTCTGGACTTCACTTCGCCAAGTGTCTGCGGTAACGGACCTGTATGGTTGTCGTTCAACGCATAATCGACCTCGGCGGTGAGTGACAGTGAGCGAGCTTACGGAGGGGAGGAGTTCCTGGGCCTGGGCAGTCAGTGATCGGCAACTAACAACGTTCGACACCGAACTGCATCAACTGTATTTGCGTAATTCCAAGGCACCGCAACAATGTCAGCAGAGACTTTGAAAGACAGGGAGGCGGCGGCAGATATGCTTTATTCAAATCTCCCCACTATTACCAACAAACAAAAGGGAGTCAACAAAGCTATGACGAATACTATTGAAAACACAGATGAAGACAAAATCAGGGCGGCCATGAAACGCCTAGAGAAATGTATGCGGCAGGAGCTCACTAAGTGGTGGGAACACAAATCGCTCACCAAGTATCTGGAGGAGGGGCGGGTGCCCCGTGGCCTTCGCATCCTCCTGGCTCCGAGTTATGAAAATCCCAATCCGGAGATGTTAAAGGAATGGGGGCAAATCAACCTCGAATCCTCCAGCAAGTTGATACAACTACTTGTAAAATACGCCAGGATTGATAGAGACGCCATAATGAAGGAAATAGAATCCATCAATGAATTCCTTGGCACGTTTGAATCCAACGATCTAATTGAAAAATTACGCAAAGAGATTGATGAGCGTTTAAAACAACAAGAAGAAAAGATCAAAAATCGTAAAATCTATAAATTTGCCCGCAATAAGGAGGACTACGCTCAAGGGCGAATATTCACATTCGCCAAAAAATATGAAAATGCCAAAAAAACAAGATTAGCGCCACAGGCATCTAAAAAGCCTGCTTCCTCCACTCACACCCCAGCGGCGGCTTCCACCTCAGCAGGCACGGGCGCAACGTTGGAAAACAGCGACAATGAGTCTCTCACAAGCAGTTCATCATGGGAGAGTAGTGAAGGACTGGGTTCTTTTGGACCCAGCGGTGCCAGGGCACAACACCTGAAACCTTCGTGGGTAACCTGCTCCGGCGTACAAGTCACAGAGACACGGGACACTTCCTTCGGCGTCAAAGAGTCAAGGTTTATTTACTGCAGGGAACACAGAAGTCACGACAAGTACACCACGTGCAACTTGGGGAGACTGCTTCAAATTGGTTTTGTGGATCGCTCCTTTTATACAGTTTTTACCCATAGGCTAACATTGAACACAAAGGTTTACAACTCAGTTCCCACATCTAGCTCCCAGAGGGGTCGCTTTGGTCGCTTTGAAACATACAAGGTCCGGAACATAAGTGCGGAAACATTTGGCGGTTCCCAACTGTAAAAACCCATCTTCCCACCATTAGCAAATTCCAATCAGCAATAAAGTGGATCGAAACAGGAACGAAGACAGGTGCAGAGGAAGACGGAGACAGTGGGGAGATCGGAAAGGGTGTAAAAGGGGAGGTGCCGGGAAGCACGAGATACAGGCATCAAAGGGACGTGCCTGATGAGATGCACGGCTGAGACAATAAGTCCGTGCGGCAAGATGAGCCTCGAGCGGCGCCACCTGCCTTACAGTAGCAACCCCCTCGTCATAAAGACACTTTCAAAGGACATGTGTCTTCCGCAAATATCTTGGGAGTCCCAGGGTCGCGAAGCGGACAGCGTCCGTTCGCTGACTACTTGAGGGCAAGAGACAAAATGGATGCCGTATCTAAGATGGAACCCGTGGGTACAGATGAGAAGCCCACGTAACAAACGAACGGTTTAAGTTAGCACAGCGAAACTGCGCACACTTACTAAACTCGTCATTTGCGGTTCATAGATACTAGACTCGACCATATTCGTGCGAGTCGAAAACACCACTTACAATTGTCACGGAACCTCAGACGCTCCTTTTGCCCTCATGTAGGCAAGCACTAGTCGGAATCATATTCGATATTCATCAGACCATCAAGATGTCGTTGTAGCATAGCTCTGTCCGACCGAGTCCCCTTGGTAACAGGTGGTTGTCTCATACACGTTGTAGCACAGAGGCCACATAAGGCAGGACCACACTGCACACAAAGGCAACACGTGAACAGGAACACTACCACAACCCCGATGATCATCAGAATCTTCCAACCCCAAGTCGACATCAGGCCCCAAAACCAACCGAGTAGCGTCCAATCCCCTACATCCACGTGTATGGATTCGGAGATCTTATGCAACTTCGAGATGGCTTGATAGACAGTAGGAGCATTATCAGGTATGAAAATGCAACAGCTCGAATGGATCACCTTACATACCCCACCGCGATCTGCCAAGACGACATCTAAAACCATACGGTTTTGTAACGTCATAAGTCTCTCCGCCTGAAGTTCTGTGGTGATATTACCAAGGGCACTGGCAGTAACATTAGCTGTCGATTCTACCACTCGAGTCAAATGTCTCAGGTTCCTACTATTAACCATAGGTCCCCAAAACGGGAGGAAACCCTTGAAAAAGTCTCCTGCCTCTTGACCGGCAGTATCCTCTTCGCTAATTACGCCTCGTACAACTCTAGTCTTATGGTAATCGGCATCTACAGTGAACGTCGGAGGCAACAGATTTGCAACAAAACATGAGCCCATGAAGTCTGAGGGCAACCATGTATATGCACGATCATGACAGATGAAGTACGTACCCTTGGCAGCCAGAAACACAGGGGACGGGGACATTGGCAGAACGTAACTTTCAGTGCATGCACTGGCTCCAAGTCGGGCTTGCGAACCACGACCCACGAGACAAAGATTACCAGTGTGGGGTACGACCCATATTGGAGGCGAGCTTTGAAGCTGCTTTTCATTAGTGAACATACTATATTCCCCTCTACTCGGGGCCCTATAGGCTTGTACCTCTTCCTTAGGGATGAGAAAAGCATCATGGATCTCATCTTCCAAATCCTGTATTGCCATCGATAACACCCACTGGTACGAGGTAGGACCAGGTTTGGGGGAACGTTGTTCTGGAGTGGGGTGGAAACCTAGTGCGCTTCGAAGCATTGTTTGGTATGCTCGAGCTGACCCTTGGGAACTATACGGTAACACCAGATATGGGATTCCCTTACCCGTAGTATGTGGCATCAACCCACACACCCAACAATTAGTAGTGTTAACCACTAACTGATGCTGATGGAGGAGCTGGATAAAGGAATTGTTGCGGAATTCTACACGTCTAGCCTGTTCGTGTTCCGGTAAAATATGAAAGGAATGGGGAGAAGCAGTAGTAGCAGTAAGAGTAAGGTTAGGGTAAGGAGTAGGAGTAGGGGCAGGAAGTAAGAAGTAAGACATAGCATAATACACCCCACCCGCCAAGAATGCAGAAGCAGTTAAAAACAATACAAACAATTGGAATACAAAACATTTAGAACGACTAAGTTTCTGCAGTTTGACTCTATACGCCTGAGCTCCTTCCAAATCGTTCAGCTTCGAAAATGCCATTTCCCTACGACCGTCCGCAACGTTTCTTGACGCACTTCGTTCTGTGCAGCAATAGTCAATCCCCAGGGGTTCCTAGGAACCGACGGCCTTTAACCTAGCGTCAAGACCTACTGTCCAGAAGGGAGTACGCGCGCGGCCCTACGGCCCTCAATACACAATATGTATTTATTTAGCACAATAATTCTCTGCTGTGGAAGGAAAAAGATACAAGAAAAAAAAAAACTTGATATATGCACAAAACAAGTTTCAATGATACGAATTGTTCAAAGTTGATCAGGGGAAACGAGGATATTGCAGTTATCAATTTCAGCAAAGCAAGAAAACAATTTTATTTGTCCTTAGTATGAGAACGCAAAGAATATCGATGTTTCCCGGGACGTGTCTGCTCATCAAACAAAGGATCCGTTGAAGAGACAACGTCCTGCTGATCAGTTTGTTGATTTGGTCTTGAGTCTTTTGCTGACAATGTTCCGACAGTGGCTTTCTGCTGCGCTGAGTGTTCACCAACAAGCTGTGCGTCGCTAAAAGGTACAAACGCCGGCAATGTCTCTGCTTCTGTTGACGCAATGCCTTTCCTCACCCACGGGTCTGCCGGCAAAGGAATAGGGACTCGTTTACAATGGGTAGCATGTACCCAATTCTTCCGCCCCTCAAGACGAACGGCAGTCCTCGTGGCCAGGAGCACCTGGTGAGGTCCAACAAAGCGGGGGTCCAGATTCTTCTTGCGTGAAAAATTACGGGTAACAACCCAATCACCGGGCTGGAGCTGGTGGCCTGGACCCTCCGTCTGCGTCGGCAAGGCGTCGTAAACCTGTTGATGAATTAACCTCAGTTTAGCAGTCAAGTCATGTAAGTAGTCAATTAACATCGGATACTCAAGATCAACGAATATACCTGGCCTAGGAACCCCCCACACATTCGCAGGACGGCCGAACACTATTTCATAGGGGCTAAGCCCTATTCGGGAGTGTACAGTCGCCCTAGTTGACAGTAATGCTAGAGGCAAAGCGTCAGGCCACGAAAGTCCAGTCGTAGCCTGAATCTTCGCTAATTTTAGTTTAAGGGTACCATTGTAACCTTCAACCAATCCAGCTGACTGAGGATGATTGGCGCTATGGAATTTTTGATTAATTCCAAGGCCCTTACACACACTCTTCATCACACTCCCAACGAACTCACTTCCGTTATCTGACCACACGACTCTAGGCATTCCATACCGAGGAAAGTATTCCTTCAGTAGGATTTTCGCAGTAGACAAAGCAGTATTATCTTTGAGGGGATAGGCCTCGATCCATCGGGAGAATGCGCAAACCACAACCAAAACGTATTTCAGGTTATTGCATCGCTCCATATGGATGAAGTCCAATTGAATCACCTCAAAGGGATACGAAGGAGGAGCAAAACTGCCAGGGGGAGTTGGGGTTCCTTTGCCAGGATTGTACATTATACACACCATACAATTCTTCACCAGACGTTCAGCACACTTCGTAATACCATCATTCTTCCACACATCAGCCAACAACTTGCAAATACCT
Organism: Lissotriton vulgaris; assembly: GCF_964263255.1. Taxonomy (NCBI): domain Eukaryota; kingdom Metazoa; phylum Chordata; class Amphibia; order Caudata; family Salamandridae; genus Lissotriton; species Lissotriton vulgaris. The sequence goes on from NC_141689.1 coordinate 860,287,427, forward strand.
TTCGCGCTAATATGTGCTAACCCATGTGCCATTGTCACAACGGCTAGTACATACGCATCCGGTAACATCCATCTTTTCTGATCCGACAAATCAATCCAGCAACCATTCGCATCCAACCTTCCCGTACTTTCTTTCCACTTCGTCTTTTCAGTGTCGGTGGCCTCATTCTGAATTGCTTTCATGCTCTCTATAGTATTCTCACACATACTCGATTCTGTAGGCCACCTAACCGAACTCGTCACATACATTCGAGTGCTAAGGTTCCGGGCAGTCTCCTTAGCAATCTCATCTGCAAACGCATTACCACGACCAACATCATCCGTCACCTTACGATGCGCACTACACTTAACAATTGCAACCTGAGCAGGCAAAGTCAATGCATCCAAAAGATCGTTCACGAGCTGGCCATGCTGTATTTTCGTGCCATGTGACGTGAAGAAACCACGCTCTCGCCACAACCGTCCAAAGCTATGCGCTACACCGAAAGCATACTGACTATCGGTGTACACATTCACACGTTTACCTTTTGCTAATACACATGCTCTAGTAAGAGCAATCAGCTCTGCAGCTTGGGCAGAATTCTGATTCAATCTCGCAGTCTCAACAACAGTATTCAACGTTACAATAGCATAAGCAGTAGTCACATCACCATTCGGCAATTTAAAACATGACCCATCCACATACAGGGTGCCGTCAGGGTCTTCCAATGGGGTGTTTTTAAGGTCCACTCGACCTTTTGTTTCCTCCTCTGTACGCAAATAGCAGTCATGTTCTGCTACTTCATCTGACTCTGCACTAATTGGTAACAAAGTTGCCGGATTTAGGACATTACAGCGTTTTATCTGAATATGGCTTGCCAAGAGCGTCAATTCGTACCCAGACAACCTTGCACTCGTCAAGTGCTGAGTTTTCGTTCGATTCAAAAGAGTATCGACTGCATGCGGAACCATCACCGTAAGCATATTATCCATGACCAATCCTGCTGATTGTCGGATAGAGACCGCAGCTGCCGCAGTTGCTCTCAAACAACTCGGCAATGCTCTAGCTACTGGGTCTAAGGTCGAGGAAAAATATGCACATGGACGTTGCTTACCACCAAAAGGTTGCGTTAAGACACTCAACGCACAACCTTCCCTCTCGTGAACATATAACGTGAACGGCTTGCTGTAATCAGGAGTACCTAACACAGGAGCCGAACACAATGAATCACGTAATTCAGAAAAACTGTTCTGACATTCTTCCGTCCATGGTAAAGGAGTTGAAACATCCTTGCACGTAAGAGCCACCAATGGTTTCGCTAGCAATGAAAAATTTGGAATCCACTGCCTGCAGTACGACGTGATACCTAGAAAGGCACGCACATCTCTCTGGGTTTGTGGCACAGCCATTCGCGCAATCGCTGCAATTCTCTCTGGGGTCAATCTCCTTCCCTCCTTTGACAATAAGTGACCTAGATAGGTTACTTCTTGACAACAATATTGGAGTTTAGAAGGTGACACCTTGTGATTTAACTCACAGAGATGTTGCAGCAACGATACCGTAGCAATTTTGCAAATGTCCTGAGTATCAGCAGCCACCAATAAGTCGTCGACGTATTGGATTAAAGCCGCACCAACCGGCAACCTAAACGCATCCAGTTGACCCTTCAAAGCTTGACTGTAAATCGATGGACTTTCACAGTAGCCTTGAGGAGCGCGTTTGAACCGGAAGCTACGTCCACCAAGAGAGAAACCGAAAAGGTCCCTACTCTCTTCGGCAATCGGGATGCTGAAAAACGCATTTTTCAAATCAATCACCGAAAACCATGAAGCAGTAGCTGGAATCAGAGTCAGTAGCGCCGTGATGTCAGGCACAACAGGGAATTGAGGAACCACAATTTTATTTACCTCCCGTAAATCGATAACAAAACGATAAACAGGCGGTTTGGTAGGATCAGTACGTTTAAGAATGGGCAGTACAGGGCTGTTGCACACGTTTCCCCGAGTCTCCTCAATAACATCTTTCTCGATCAAATCATAGATGATCGCTAACAAAGCTCGTTCACCATCAAGGGAGATACGGTACTGGGGAATGCGTGGCAATCGCACATTCGATTTCAACTGAACAACATAAGGGGAGATATCAAGTAGGCCCACATCGTTTGGACCCGTCGCCCACAAAGACGCAGGAAGAGAATCCAATTCCGGTGGAAGCTTATCGAGGGACAAATACATGGGAGAGACTACTTTCTCTCCGAACGTAAGCTTTACACCCGCAGGAGAACAATACAAAGTTGCATACAAACGTTTAAGCAAATCCAGACCCAAAAGATTTTCACCACAACCAGTGGTTAAAATCAACGGAGCTTCGAGCTCACGAGGCCCAATTTTAAGGGGCAAAGGGCGCGAAACTGGATTGCTAACGGGGGCGCCAGAGAATCCAACGGATACATTTGTTAAGCCAGACAAAGGTGCGCCAGGGAGTTTCGAATGCATGATAGAACTTTTCGCTGCACCAGTGTCCAACAGAAAAGGCTCAACGACGCCCGATGTAGCAACTGCGACGTAAGGCCCTCTCTGATCAACCGGAACTGATACCACTCCCTCTCCTTGTCTTTGGCTGTCCTAGTAATTACTGTCGTCAGTTCCCTGATCGACGTAATAATCGTCTACATTGTACTGCGCAGATCGTCCTTGTGATGATCCACGTTGATCGAAACAGTTATTAGAATTTGATGAGTTGTCAGAGCGGTCGTTCTGAGCACCACGACCTCTACCACGTGATGCATTCTGTGAACCACCACGGCCTCCTCTAGACGAATTACCACTATTACGATCATTTAAAGCAGGACAATCAAATTTAATGTGTCCCTCCTGTCTACAATAAGCACATTGATTGTACCCTAATGAAGATCTGTTGAAAGAGGAATCCTTACGCGACTGCGATCGATTCGATTGCGACAGTGATCTATTCTGCTGAGACGCATTCTGATTAGAACGCGGCGGATAGGCTTGTTGTAACAACACTTTAGTTTTCAGCTCTTTTGTCTTTTTATCAGCACGGTCAGTTTCCTCTTTCTCTCTATTTTCGTAATATTGTGCCGTAGCCAGAATCTGAGCTGAGGTAGAAACGGCCCACGCACTTTCTGAATTCTTCAATTTATTGCACAAGTCGGGCAATAAGTTCGATACAAATTTATCCACAAACAGCCTTTGTCCACCCTCAGTACCCATATCCTGTCCACTATGATCAACGAATGTTTCCTCAAACCTCATAAAGAAGTCTGAAACACTCTCATCTTTCTTTTGCTTACAGGCTGACAACTTATCCCAATTTACCTTCATAGCTGGCATGAGCGTTTTCATTAACGTAATGATTCGCTGGGGAAGAAGTTCAATCAATTGATCGGGTTTAGTAGCAGCCGCTTGTCCAGCGTCTGCCGCTGTAATAGCATTCCAATCACCACCTAATTCATTTGCGTGATCTTGGTGACGAATCTTGGCCCAGACCGGTTGCGGTACGACATTGCCAAACAACATGTCGATATCGGCAAGATTCATTACCGTAGCATCTACGAGCTGCGATAATTCCTTATAGTACCCAGCAGGATTTTTGCGAGGATCGGGCAAAGTTTGTTTCACCTGAAGCACTTCCGATCGTTTCCATGGGAGGTGTATCCACACTCTCTGGAAATGTGCCGCTATTGGGTTATTAACATCGGTATTATCAGCGGGTACCCAAACCGGCGGAACTTCACGCATAGGATATTGACCAGACTCAGCTTGTTGGCGTTCAAGATCCTCTACAAACAGTGCGTGAGGAATAGGAGCTAAACGAAAAGACAGCAACTGCTCGATAGCACGTCGGACATTAGTATCGACTATCAGTCCAGTTGCGAACTGAAGCCGAAGATTAGACAGGGCGGTCAGCACCTCGTCAGGCGCAACTGCCGCTATCTGATCATGTAAAAGTTTACACATTTCGTCAAACACATATCTCTGAGTCGGTATGTTGAATTGACTAAATGTTTCAAGAACAACACGGGGTGGATTTCTCTGCGGATTGTCCATCCAACTCATCGCCATATTGTATAGCGCAGCGCGTTCCCTATTACCAGGAAGCTGACTACGCCTCTGCGGTGGGCCATCAGAACCAGCGGACCCAAAAACAGGTCCGAGCGACTGAAAGAAGCTAGCCGCAATGGGAGAATTACGGTTACGAGTAGAGGGACAAGAATAAGACACAGGACTAACAAGAGAAGGAGTAGAAACATTAGCAACGACAGGGGTTAACAACACAGGAGCAGTAGTGTGAGCAGGAGTATGTGGAAGCGGAGGAGCAGTAGGAATAGAAACAGGCACAGGAGCAGGAATAGTCGGAAGAGCGGGTGCAGGTTGAGGAACTGGTGGAGGAATAACAGGTGGAAGAACAGGTACGGCAGGGACCACAGGAGCTGCGGTACCCTGTACGTACGGAGGTGGCGACTTCATAAGATAGGACATTAAAGGATCCTCAACTGCCTCTTCCTTCTTATCCGACTCCGTAGGCAAAGCAGGATAGCATTTATCTATGGTCATACGTTGCAGCCTCTCAAACACTTCCTTATCCTTATCCTCCTTATCACGCTGAAACTGCTCAGCTTTCTTAACAATAGTAGCAACATTATCTCGCTCACTACGTTTATTCTGTCTGATCTCTTTCTGTCGGGCTTCTTTGCGCCACAACCGAAAGGCATCAAACATGGCCGGCCTAGATTTACGTTCGAACAACTTAATTTCCAAATTATCTAAGATCGACGCTTCGAAGCTACCATGAGGTGGCCAACGAAGATCGCCGTCTTTCTTTGTATATTTTATCCAATAATCATTAAAAGCAATCGGGCCTAGCCCATGTTTGCTATATAAGTCATAAGTAGGAGTTCCAACCGGAGGTATCGGACACGAGTCCTCCAGCAGGGAATCCGCACCACAAGGTCTAAAGCAACTGAACAAAGTACTGCGACCAGGCATCTTGCACGCTAGCCGAGTTTCACAAACTTCAAGGGTTACGGGATTTACCAAGTCCCAGCAAGAACAAAACCCTCGGTCTTTGGCGGCTGCAGTCGTCAAACAAATACAACAACAAAGTACGCTAGCAAAGTGTCACCGACAAAAACACTCACACAGCGTGTACAACAACAACAAACCACTAGTGTTTACAACAAAGACACTCGCTAAAGTGTCTACAACAAAAACACTCGCTAAAGTGTTTACAACCAAGGACTCTGGGAGCGACCCACAAATACTTAACTCAAAGATCAATGGCGTCCTCAGGAAGGCCCGTCAATCGTCTCGCTATACCAAGGTCTACGCCAGGCGCCAAAACAGGTCTACAGTCAGGGCAGCAGTCCGTCGCAGCCGTTAGGAGGCGGGAATCTTCGCGGGAAAAGTCTTCGGGCCACTTATTTCGACAACAGGATCGATGAAGCGGGGTGCACCTTCCCTCGGAGATTTCACACGAAGTTCCTCACGATCGTCGGGCTTGGACCGGTACCACTGATGCAGCCCCACGTTGGGCGCCAACTGAAGGACTGGGTTCTTTTGGACCCAGCGGTGCCAGGGCACAACACCTGAAACCTTCGTGGGTAACCTGCTCCGGCGTACAAGTCACAGAGACACGGGACACTTCCTTCGGCGTCAAAGAGTCAAGGTTTATTTACTGCAGGGAACACAGAAGTCACGACAAGTACACCACGTGCAACTTGGGGAGACTGCTTCAAATTGGTTTTGTGGATCGCTCCTTTTATACAGTTTTTACCCATAGGCTAACATTGAACACAAAGGTTTACAACTCAGTTCCCACATCTAGCTCCCAGAGGGGTCGCTTTGGTCGCTTTGAAACATACAAGGTCCGGAACATAAGTGCGGAAACATTTGGCGGTTCCCAACTGTAAAAACCCATCTTCCCACCATTAGCAAATTCCAATCAGCAATAAAGTGGATCGAAACAGGAACGAAGACAGGTGCAGAGGAAGACGGAGACAGTGGGGAGATCGGAAAGGGTGTAAAAGGGGAGGTGCCGGGAAGCACGAGATACAGGCATCAAAGGGACGTGCCTGATGAGATGCACGGCTGAGACAATAAGTCCGTGCGGCAAGATGAGCCTCGAGCGGCGCCACCTGCCTTACAGTAGCAACCCCCTCGTCATAAAGACACTTTCAAAGGACATGTGTCTTCCGCAAATATCTTGGGAGTCCCAGGGTCGCGAAGCGGACAGCGTCCGTTCGCTGACTACTTGAGGGCAAGAGACAAAATGGATGCCGTATCTAAGATGGAACCCGTGGGTACAGATGAGAAGCCCACGTAACAAACGAACGGTTTAAGTTAGCACAGCGAAACTGCGCACACTTACTAAACTCGTCATTTGCGGTTCATAGATACTAGACTCGACCATATTCGTGCGAGTCGAAAACACCACTTACAATTGTCACGGAACCTCAGTAGGAGCGATCAATCAATTGCAACGGAAACAGCGATTTTGAATCTTGGGGAAGAGGTTGATTTTTTACGCTCGGATCGGCTACAAACATTGAGGCCCAGAAATCGGAAACAGCAGCCTCAGAACAAGGAAAAAGAGCGAGACGAAATAAACGCCGAAGAGAGCGCCGCAAAAAGCAAAAAATCTCCAAAAAAACAAAAGAGGCAGTACTGGCGAAAAAAGAAACAATGAATAATGCAATTATTAACTTATCCACCGTTGTATTAACTGAAGCAGAAAAACAGCTTCTGAGTTTGGGACTCACCTATTGTCCTGTGTCAGACTTCAGCTACACAAAACACGTGTGGACATTTTTCTTTACATTCGAAAACTAAAACTCATGAAATTTTTCAACATTAAAGAGGGCAATAAGAACAACCCTTCCAAACAGTCTGGAGTTATAGCTAGCTCTCTCAATGTCCCGGCTGGAGACACTAGAGCCTTTCTAGCAATGCACCAACTGGCAATGAATGATGCACCAGCTGCTGATGAGATGGCAACTCAGGACGAGCTTCAAGCAGCACAAATATCACAGGTAGGAATGAATTTAAGTCCATTCAAACCTAAGTCTACCTTCATTCCAGTCATGCCTCGTGACTCAATAGACACATTTCACGATATGGTCATTGAGGACCTAAAACAACTTTACCATAAAGTGAAACACAAGAAAAGATACAAAAGTAACAAAGAACAAGCTTACACTACATTGGTTAAAAAGCTAAGTAAGAACCAGAGTATCATAGTGACCACGGCAGACAAAGGTGGCAATGTTGTGATCTGGCCACAGAAAGACTATCTCGCCGAAGCTATGCTACAATTAAATAATGGGACTTGCTACATGAAAACCAATATGAAATCATACATTGAGTCAAAAGAGATCCTCAAAAAACTTCTGTTTAAATGGAAGAGGGAAAACATGCTTTCCAAACAGGAATTTGATTTTCTTAATGTTGAAAACCCAGTACTGCCCAAACTATATTTGTTGCCCAAGGTGCACAAAATGGTGAGTCCTACCCCTGGGCGACCAATTATTTCTGCTATCTCCAGTGTGGCTGAACATATTGGGGAATACATTGACTATTTCCTTCAAAATCTAGTGCAAGCATTGCCATCTTATATCAAGGACACTGGCCATTTCCTAAACAAGATCAAAAATGTTCCTTGGAGTGATGATCTATTATTAATCACCCTAGATATAGAATCACTCTATACTAGCATCAACCATCATGCTGGATTAAGAGCGCTTGAACATTTTTTGGGAACCAGATCCATCAACTGCTACAAACACAATAAGATGTTGATGGAACTGACAAATTGGTGCTTGCATCATAACTATTTTATGTTTGGCAAGGAAATATACTTACAACAAAGAGGAGTGGCCATGGGTGCCTGCTTCTCCCCCAGCTACGCGTGTTTACACGTGGGCTGGTGGGAGGAGCAGGTACTCAATGTCACCTACAGCGACATTATGGCTAACAATGTATTGCACTGGATGCGTTTCATTGATGATGTTTTTGTAATTTGGAGGGGGGACCAGATAAGTGCAGAAAATTTCGTACAATCACTTAATGTCAATAATGAGAATCTGCATTTCACATCACACATCAATAAATTGGAGGTAGATTTTCTTGATGTTAAGATTTTTGTGAAAGATTCCAAGTTATGCACCAAATTTCACCGCAAGAGTACTGCTGGTAACAGCACACTCCATGCTAGCAGCTCCCACCCCCGTCACATCATTGACAATATCCCCTTTGGGGAACTATTGAGACTTAAACGCATTTGCAGCACCGATGAGGACTATGAACTCTGTGCTGCTGAAGCCCTCAGTAGATTCAGAGAGAGGGGATATAAGGAATCTGTTTTGAAACAATCCGTTACTAAAGCCAAGAGCAGACCCAGGGAGTCTCTTCTATCTAGCTCAGACTCTAGCCCTGAGGCAACCACAGAGTCAAGCAGTAGTCCACCCAGATTGATTCTGACTTTCAATAGACAGGAACGCAAAATACGGTCCATCATTAACCAAAGATGGCCAGCCTTAAAAACTGATCTGGTACTGGCCCCTAGAATAGCAGATAGACCCAACATTACCTATAGGAAAGGCTTGAGCATGAGAACCCAACTTAGCCGAGATTTTCCAGAATTAATCAAACAAGATAATTGGATGGCCAGGCCTGGCTTTACTCGTTGTTCTAGTTGTAGAGCATGTAAATTCGGGGTAAATACCACCAAATACTCCACACCCTTTAAACCCGATCCTGTGGAAATTAGGGGGAAACATAGCTGCAAAACTGAGTTTGCAGTTTATGTACTGACATGCACCTGTGGCCTAAGATATGTGGGCAGTACCGGCAAACAGGTGCATGTCAGAATTCTACAACATCTGCGAAGCCATCGTGAACAACGACAGCACATATCCTGTGGCCCGTCATTTCAAGGCCATCCATCAGAATAATCTTGAATGCTTAACATACTTTGTCATAGCCTCCGTACCCAAACCCATCAGGGGGGGGACAGGGATCTCATGCTTAGGAGATTGGAATCTCAGTTCATTCTAGAATTGGACAGTCGTTTTCCTAACGGTCTTAATACTACGGAAGACCTCCATGTATTCCTGTAATGATCCTTTGTTGACCAGCATATATTTACTTAAAGTGTCCCTGCCGGTACCGGCCTCTCTTGCTCTTTTCAAAGTCTCTTTTTGTATTATATTCACTGAAATTATCTTTTACATTTTGGCACATATGTTTGATAGTGGTAAGGAGTTTTTCTCCCATCGACTATCTACATTGTAAAATAGAAAACAAGAAAACAAAACTTTCTTTATTTTTCCCTTTCTTTTCCCTTTTTTTGGGGGCACACACTATTCTAAAACCCACAAAGCACTTTTATTCGGACACAGACAGAGGGGGCATGATAATAGGCAGTCATTCACCTCTTTCGTACTGCACGATCCATTCCAGTGACCATACAAAAATAAATCATAATCATAATGAATACACTAAGCATTTATGCTGACATCATATTGGATAAGTTTCTTATCCAACAAATCTGAGATAGTACATTGTTATATATTTATATTAGGTTCTAGCTAATCAATGTAAATACTCTTTTGTACATAATGTGCTGTTTATTTATTAGTGACTAATTATTATCACTACAAATTGCGATATTTTGCACATTATCTCAGTCACATGTTTTTTTATAAAAATGTATATATATTTTTATAGATTACAATATATTTCTTTTTTAATTATAAAATAAATTGTATTAATATTGTGATTTTATTAACGCATTTATGCTGTTATTATAACGATGCAATTATTCTTTATGACACTGGCTCAGAGGAAAGACTGCTTTAGCCTAAGTTATGTAGTGTGTCTTCTATGTTCATTTACACGTGGTTGTGAAAAAAATGCCAGGGAAAAACTATTTGTATTTAAGCCATTGTGAGTTTACTGACGAATGATCTGTGAACAAGGGCGGACGCCCGAAACGCGTAAGATCTGGTGGCTCGGACGCTAATTAAACTGTTTTAGCCCATGACGAACGTTGGAGTGGCGTGGTTTCTTTCCAACATTGCTGTGGCGGCGGCTGCGATAGTTTGGTGAAAGGAGCCTCACTTTGTGCATATATATATATATATATATATATATATATATATATATATATATATATATATGTATATATATATATATATATATATATATATATATTTCAAAATATAAACAAGAATAAACCGTAAAATAGAATTTTATTTCTTGAAATTAAACAAAATTTACAGCAAGATGGAAAATAATGTTTTTTTTGTATACTTCCACTTAATTTATAGGTTAAGCTGCACCATTTGCAGTTTTGCACCATATGGTCCATGGTAAATCCGTCAATGGAAAATATCTGTGGCACCCCCCCCCCCAAACTCTTTCCCTTGATGACCTACGCAGGTGTTTATTTTGCTTAATGATTAATCCAGCCCTGGGCAAACGGCCACAAGTTTATCAGCTATCGATTTTTTTATTTTTTATTAATACTTATTCATTTTCGAACAAACATACAACTGTAGTGAGTTTGAGACAGGATACATATTTTGTATTTACAATCAGAGCTGCAAGTGCCCGCATGGGGGGGTCGTCGGATTGAGATTAGAACACTAGTCCTGGAGCATTGACATTAATCATTGTCAACATCGTTTCCAGGTACTATGAACCTAATAATTGTACATATTTGCTAAAGCAAACATTATCCACTTTAACAGAGGCTCCTGTCCTTGACCGCCGGACATGTATGGCAAAAGTCTCTGCCGTGTGCCAACAACGCCTACAGTCAGTTAGATATGCATGCATAAAATGCAAGGATGCGAAGGAGGGGGCAGTAGGACATATCTCTGTATGAAGCACCCAGTATATCGGACTTGAGTGTGGAAGTGTGGCCATCTTGTTACTCATCCAACCTATATAGGGGCATGCTGCAGGTGCATTGCAACACTGTGGTTCGTAGGGGAGAGGGGTGGGGGGGTGGCGGGGAGTTAGTAGAGGTAGAGGAATGACTGTGTGTAAGGGTGTCCTTCTCCATAGAAGCTGCATATGTTGTATGTTCACATTAGGAGCGCAATATGGGCGTTACGGTGCTGCCACTGATGTATTACGGGGCGGTGTTTGCCCCGTTTAGTTTAGCTTCAATGATCGTTAAATAACCTTGACAGTCTTCAGGATGTGCCCCTGAGGGTAACGTGGGACTTTGGATAGCGGAGTCCTGTTTTCAGCCACTAGAGCTCGCTGAAGGTCCAGTAGCCATGCAGGGGCGTCACTAGGGTTGGTGTCACCCAGTGCAGAAAACTCATGGTGTCACCCCCTCATGACTTACCCCATGAATCCATGATGGACCTCCTCCGAGTCCGCAACAGTGTTCACTCTATATACTAGCCCTGGCACAGATCGGACTAGTCCAACCGTCACGCAAGGGCACGAGGATTCTCTACACCAGCCCCTGGCACGCATAAATGTCTTTGCTAACCTCTGGCATCGTCGTTAGACATTTTACAGTCACCCTCTGGCACATACAGGGCCCTACCTTACCTATCATTTGCCAGCCTCAGACACATGAGAACCCCTTGCACGGATAGAATATTCCTCAAGAACCCCTGCACCAGGTAGGACCCTCATCTCCAAACTCTGGCATAAGGGGGGCCACCTACATTGAACACTGGAGCTTCTGGAACTTCTTCCGACACTCCTTATAGAGGCACACCCCTCCACACCAACCTTTGGCTCAGGCAGGGACCCCTCAACGACCCAGGCACAGATCCTCCTCGCAAATCAAAGATACTAGAAGTAACTATTCCCACACCTTGACTAGTGTTGTGTGAGTGCTTAAAATAAAGTGATTTGTTATTACGAAAGTCAATGAAATCCGTGTTATCTACCTCGGAAGGATGACAGATGGAGTGAACGCCTCTGCTCTGTGAATCCGGTAACCTCGGACAACCCACAGATCTATTCATCAAAAAGATATATACACTTGCAGGTTTTATCTGGTTTTGGTGAAATTCTCGCCTCTTGCTCATGTCTGTGCGCTCCCCACCCCTCCTTCCAGGAAACAGTGGCTAAAGCTGGGTTGAGCTGGAATGTATTTTACAGTTGTATATCGTCTACTGTTGCATTGTCATTTTAATTGCTTCATAGTCGAACTGACAGATGGTTTGCATCAATTGCACCACTGAACTAAAGCGCCTGGCGATCATAGTTTGTAAAGCGAGCAGGTTCCATATACATGCAACGATCTGGACTGGTAAACATGTTTGTGCAGCGCCTCAGTGCCCTGGGAACGGTTAGCGCTTTCACAAAATGTAAAAACTGAAAAAGAAACAGACACATTCCATCAGCCAGTTGTTGTTTTGATCTGTGGCGTTATCAAAATGATGGGCCCAGGTTACTGCAATGCCATCAATCAAGGCATGTGGGTTCATCCAGGGTGACGTGATCTCTGGTATAGTGCTAATGTACCAATAAAGAAGTAGTGATGCAGGGCCGAGGTGAAATGTTAGTTTGTATGTATGTGGTGATGTCTACACAGGTGTGGGGAAAAGCTGTGACTTGTAAATGTATGGGTAATTAATGTAAAGTATATTTTAAGTTTAGTTATACCATGGATGTCCGTCATGGTTTAGTTCTAATATTTTCTGTCTCAACCCTGTGGGAGGTACCAGCCTGTCACCCCAGAGCATGTAACAAGCATCGCTAAGGGACAGTTAATCTTTGATATCCCACAATTTCTTGCATTCTTCGCGTAGGTTGCTTTTGTCAGTCCAACCATTGGTGATGCAACCATTTTTGATAATTTGACTTTTTATGTTTAAATCATAATTTTGCAATATTATCTTATGAAACAGGACGTTCGGTAAAATCACTAGTGCAGTTTTTATTTAATTTGATGTTTTCTTATTTGAGCTGGATGGTTGGCAACTTTAGTGCCTATTATGTTTTGAGAAACTTTGTTTTTGACTAGTTTCAATAACTCGATTTGGGACTTTTGTTGGGGTGTACTGGGGTGTTGCACCAATGAAGGGTATACTTGCTTGAAGAAATCCCTGATTATTATGTGGTGATTCGATATGGATTTTTCACCTCACTAAACCTTTTTCTGGCATCCAATCTACAGTGCATACAGGGCCAATTGGAGTCAACAGACTCAGACACACTAAGGTGCATTCGGAGGGCACACTGCGTTAACCTTCGCACTTGCCCCCACCTCCCCTATTTGTACATTTCCCCATACTGCATTCCCATTCTGCAAAATAAACCAACATACACTTCCGTCTTGTTGTGGTCATTTGTTGGCCACGGTTTATTTTTTGGAATACAGTGACAATATACATAACTTTTGTACTTTTGCTGTTTAGTCTCTTTTGGCCCTTGCAGGTCGTTTTCCTTTGGTAGATTGGATTTGGGCTCCCCTTGTGCGGAAGGAAGGGGTAGCTTCTGTCCCGGGAGTTAGGCCACGACTCGCTACCTTTTCTGGTTCTGGTTCTGCCCTGCCATCCGGAGAGGACTGGGCTGTGAGCGCCGTCTCCGTTTTTGCTACCCCCCTTTTTGGGTAAGCCGCCTCACCCAGGCATCTGAAGGTGAGTGGTCTTACCCTCTGCCCTTTGACCAGCTCTCCCAGCCATGGGGCATCCCAAGGTTAGTGGTCCCATCCTGTATGTGTCTTGTAAAGCGCACTGCTGCCCTGAGGCGTTGTGGTGCTGTAGACCGCTGGGGAACGCGTCCTGGCTATCCCTGTGATATGGTCCCTACTGGGTATCTCCAAGTTGAAACCAGGCATCCCCGGCGAATGAGGGGGGCCATTGTAGAGATGAGGCAAGCTAATGCCCAGAGTTGCCGAGTGTGATCCCTGGTTAGAGTAGGCACAGAGGCGAGAATTATCGAGTCTGCTGACCCTGGTCCACAACCCTGCTGCGTCGGGAATTAAACCCTGGTCCCGGGCCATTCTCTGCTTCCGGGTCTGCCGCCTCTAACCAGAGAGCCACACCACTCCACTCCTGGCACACCGCCCTCCGTTGTGCCTCGTTACCAACCATTATCCGCGTAGTTCCCTGCTCTGCCTGTCACTACACCTCAGCCTGCAACATTGCTGTTCCTTTGGTGTGGGTGGGTGGGAAAATTCTGCTCCAGGTGCTGCTCCCCCTGCTCCGGCCGTGGACATGGAGCTCACCTAGGGGAGCAGGCCTTATATCCCCCCCCTTTCCTTTGTCTCTTGCCTACCTATTGGCTAGGCCCTCATTGGGAGATTTGTAAATCGCCTCACCCCATTGGCCATGACGGGCGGTGCCTGGCCGGCGGTCACTGCGGTGGGGGGGGCGAGCCCGGGCTGTTTTTGCGGCCTGGTCGCCTGCGTGCCAAAATCCGGCGCAAGCTGACCTGTTCGGGGGGGGGGGACTGCGACCGTTATGGTGCCAGCTCTAGAGCCCCCTTCGTGTGCAGCCTCTGCGATTCTGCTGTTGCAGTTAAAAGGAATTTAAACCTCAATACGAACAGACTGGATCGCGTGCTACATACTGGCCAATTATTTACGTAGACATTATCTCTGCCCTGTTCTATTTGCACACATGAAACCAGACATGTGACCCTCTTTTTCACTTTCACCTCAGAACACAGTTATTTCTACATTCTCCTTTTTCACAAATGCATGGTCAGGCTATCAAGGATAAATTAATAGGTGTTCGCCCCTCACTGGAATTCACCCCCTACTTTTTGGACCAGCATGAATTCTGGCATTACACACTTGACTTTTCTGATCTCCTCATTGTGACTTAGCATGACAGCATTTTCGCTGGGTGTAATGTAACATTTGAATTGCTACATATGCCAAAATGTCTCCTTATGATTTCACAGCCTTGAAGAACTCCTGTGGACGAAACATGTGTCGGCTGCCACTGTGATCAAACTGCCCACATCATGTTTTATATTCAATAATAAATAGAAAGACTGCATACAACTAACAACTATGTACTTCATCTTATCAAAGGATTACAGTGAGACAATAAGTGTTTGCTTCAGTGCGATTTTTGCAACCATTGGTGATGAACTGCTTTACCATCCCCAGGATTTCATCCTCCTCATAACTTGCCACCCACTCTTCATCTAGTATTGCCAAATTATCTTCATCGATTATGGCCACACTGTATTTGTCATACCCCTCAGGATATTGTGGCATGGATTAGCAAATTTAGCAGCACAAATATGGAAATTTAGTGGCACAAATATGGAAATTTTGCTGCATTTTTGCTGCACTTTATTCTACTAATAATCAATAATTATCAGCTTTAAAACAATGGAAGTTGTTTTAGCAGAGCATTCCACTTTGAAATAGGCCCTGATGTGATGTAATTTCCTGTGATGTCCCTTCCACTACCCCTAGCATTTTAGTGAATTAACGCCCATGCTCTAGTTGGCCATGTACCCCCTCACCTTCCATGTCAAATGTGCCTGTATTTAAAATATATCTTGATGCGCTGAGACAACCCATACTTTCATATAATAAAGCAACTTCTGAATTTTAAAGGGTTATTCAAAAGGGCTTTCTATTTTAGCTTTTACATATATTGTTAGCAAGAAATAAATATACTTGAAAGAAATTAATATTAGTAGCCTTTCACGGACAATGTCTGACATACTCTCAAATATATTTTAAAGAATTCTTTTTAAATGTAGAATACAGGGGGACTGGCACCGCCAGGAAAGGCAAAACAAAAGGGAAAGAGGCATGTTATAGCTAGAGCAAAACCATCTAGACCCTCACTCTCGATTCCCCAATCTACGTCTGAGGATCTAGCTAACATCGTATGGGTTAAACTTAAAGATAAGTTAGATCATATCTTAACCCCCATTATGTCACAGTTGTCGAAAATTGAAGCTAGGATAACTGCTATAGAGAGTAGAGAAGGTCCGGCAGTTCATTCTAACCCCCTCACAGCAGGATTAGTACCGCTTCAGGCACAGGGAATCCAGAAAGCTACCTCAAGGGGGCAGATCGAGGTACCCCTCTTATCAAAAGATAACACAATAGTGGAGGGAACAGGATCAAGTAATACAAATGCTGCAAGTATAGATGCTGGAAATAATATAAGTGGAACCGCGACCCGAGCTAAAGTGCCCTCAGATACTATAGCAGTAATCAATATTGAAGGTGCCACCGATGATCTGCATGCTACCCCCCCCCTATGTGAGAGAGTCATTTCAATTTATCCATGAAGCACTACTTTTAGTACTTGTTTTAGCCAATGGCCCCTCCTAGGAAGTGATCAGGTAGAAACTACAGCCTCCCTAATTGACAAGGCCCTATATTGGCTGACTAATAACATGAGGATATCCCCCAGGGGTTAACAGCAACTGGCAGGGGAAATCATAATGGCCAAAAGGGTATCATGGCTTGGGGATCTCCGGAAAAAATATAAGGGCGACTGCATAGCAGTGAACATTTCGAGTCCCCAGGCTTTGAAAGAAGTATTGGCTAATCTACTTCCCCCCCAACTAAGGAAGTCACAAGTCATCCCATTAACATTAGAGTTCTTCTATGACAGCAGTTGGTGGGTTGAAAAATGAATAAGATCTGGGAGGAGCAATCGCCACTCAACAAGGAGATTTGAGAGAGTCATCCAGCCAAGGATGGGTGGTATCTGTATGGCAAATCGTTATGAAGCTTTGACGGACATGGAGGAATGCAATTGACTGTGTGGGGATTACATCTATTGCCATGGTGGAACAACCCTTCATAGTAGATTGTATGATCCACAGGATCAGGGCAGGATAACTATTAGTAAAGAGCAGTTATCATTGGTAAACCGGACAGAATTGCTGGAAGTGTCCGGAGGGTCTCCACATGTTAGTATTTGTCAGTCTGTTAAAAGATTGTATTCAACTAGGGAGAGTGTTTCTTGCATTTCTGCTAGGGATACATCTGTGTCTCCCTGTCCTAGACCTCCAGAGAAAGTAACTGAGGTAGTGTTTGGCGAGACAGAAGAGAAGTGTTGTTTAACTTCTAACACAATACTCCAAAACAAGGAAAGATTGTTCCTGCTATCATGGAACTTAGCGGGAATTGGAAACAAGACAGTCTCTCCCGAATGGGGCAAGTTAATAGATGACCATGATATTATCCTTTTCCAGGAAACGTGGTCAATCACTCCTATCTTTCGCCTGGTGTTCCTCAATTTTTATGTTCCCGCACTAAAAAAAACTAAAGGCAGGCCTATAGGTGGACTTATCATCTGGGTGCGCCAGAATTTGAGGTGTAAAGTACATCAATTACCGGTCCTATCACATGACTTCATGACACTTACTTTGAACTGGCCGCATGGCTTTAGGGTAGCACTCTCAAATGTTTATGCCAGGGGGCAAATAGGAGGACAAAAATCTGAAGTAATAGACCTTTTTGACTCCCAGCTTGAAGCCCTACTGGAACAATTAATATCAATAACGGGTGGTGACTTCAACACAACATTCGAACCACTTGGTTATGAAGATCAGATGCTTACTGCAGATGAGGATAGTAGATGGGGAATTCCACAACTGGATGGCCCCAATGTTAAGAAGTGGACAGCTGTAGCAATACAATTGAAGGGTATGTGTTTAGGTAGAGGGCTTTGAGCAGCTAACGGAAGAACACCCTCTGACCGTCAAAGAACAACCACTTTCAATAATGGAAGGCATAGCAACCAAATCGATTATCTGCTAGTAGACATGCGAGCCTGGCACTATTTGGTTGATATGGTCGTTAAATCTAGGCCGGAAAGTGACCATAACCCCCTTTGTGCTACATTACAAACTCATGAGAAGATCAGAGAGGATACCCCAAGGGGGGGGGGGGGGTGGAGGTATTAGAAATAGTCCCCACAAATAATATGCGTCACATTAAATGGGGTAAATTTATTGAGAATACTACAAAACTAGAAGCACTCAAATCTGAGGTGGTGAGTGAGCTAGCCCTTTTGACACAACAAATCCCTAGCTTGGATTTCCCCAAGATTATGTTAGAGACACATTCAAAGCTCTTCTCTAGATTAAAAGCCCTCTTTAGTAAAACCGTAAAAATGGGCAAGGGAGGGAACAAGTCATATATGGCCAGCTGGTACAATGAAGCATGTAAGTTAGCCCGCAGGAAAAGATTGTAGAACTCAGGTTGGAAAATTCATGTAGAGCAAGAGAGGCAAGGGACTTATACAGACGTATGCAAAGTGCTGCAAAAAGACAATGGGATGAAGATAGATGGCGGGATTTGCAGGCTGCGAGTTCTACAAAAGATTCTAAGAAGTTCTGGGACATTATAAAATGGGATAGGGGAGGAATAGCTGAACCCCTGCAAAATAATGTTGCTAAAACTGAGTGGGTGGACTTCTTTAAACCTCGATATGCTTGCAGTGAAATAAAAGGAGTACCCCAGCCGATCCCACCCACTATTTATCATCCCCAGCTGTTCACCCTAAAGGATGTGAATATAGCGCTAGATTGTGTAATAAAAGGCAGAGCCCCGGGCATGGATGGCATCCCTGCCGATGTTTTTTAAGTGACAGGTTAACTTGGTGCCAATATTTTTTATTACTAGCTAATGCAGTGGCAATGGGTGCTCCTATTTCTTCTTCTTGGAAAGGATCGGAAATTATACCAGTCTATAAAAAGGGTGATAAATCCCTCCCAAGTAATTATAGACCAATTAGTCTAATAGACTCGGCCCAAAAACTTATTGGTCGGTTAATCCAAAATAAAATACAAATATGGGTAGAGGAACATAATATTTTATCCCCATTCCAAGCTGGCTTTCGCCCCTGTACCAGCTCTGTGGATCAAGTTTTTTACTTCATTGCATTATATTGGAGGAATGTTGTTTTATCCAAAGGGTCACTTTATGCAGTTTTTTTTTACCTTAAATCAGCTTTTGATTTAGTCCCCCGTTCATGCTGTGGAAGGTCCTGGCCGATCAAGGGATGCCCCCCGAGCTGCTGACTCTTGTAGTTCGGTTGCATGAAAACAATTTTGCAAGAATCAGGTGGGGAGGTCAAGGAGAGGTCACTGACGCATTCCCTGTCGAGTGAGGCTTTCGGCAGGGATGCGTCTTGGCTCCTACGCTATTTTCACTATACATTAATGGTATAGTGGACCACCTTAGCAGATCTCCCAAAGATGCGCCTGTCTTAGCGGGGACTCGGGTCCCAGTACTAATGTATGCAGACGATACGTTGATCGTCTCGCGTACCCCAAGTGGGTTGCAGAAGGCTGTTAATATCTTTGGGGCATTCTGTGAATCATGTGGACTTGAGATTAACACCTCTAAAACAAAACTCATGTCCTTGAATTCACGGAAAAAATGTAAAGGTAAAATTATCCTTAATAACATCCCCCTAGAGGAGGTGGACGCTTTTACCTATTTGGGGATCTCATTACAGAACAATATGGGGTGGAAATGCCATACAGACATGGCCACCCTGAAATTTCAACAACTTGCGGGAGCCCTTGCATCCAAACATAAAACCTCCTTTACTAAGCCCATTACACCTGTCTTCGAGATTTACCAAACAAAAGTAGTAAGTGCCACCCTGTACGGATCAGAGCTCTGGGGATTTTCTAACTTAACCCAATTAGCAACATCAGAGAGGAAATTCTTACAAAGGTTGGTTGGCGTTCCACAAAGTACACCCACAGTCCCGCTGTTGTTTGATCTAGGCAGGCAAAATGTGGTTCATATAGCGAGACTGAGGCCATTATTGTATTGGAGGCGTATTTGCACCACCCGTGAATTGGTTCACTATGCAACAGCCCTGAGAGATATAATAAAGGCTGACAGATTTCATGTAATCCAGTGGCTTAATGA
This sequence comes from Lissotriton vulgaris, assembly GCF_964263255.1. NCBI lineage: Eukaryota > Metazoa > Chordata > Amphibia > Caudata > Salamandridae > Lissotriton > Lissotriton vulgaris. The sequence continues at coordinate 860,307,284 of NC_141689.1, forward strand.
ATTAAGGACACTTCTAAAAGATCTGGACCTTATCCAGCTATGGGAAATTTCTGACACGGCAACATTCCCATCAAAAAAGCTTCTGAAAGAAAAATATTGGGCAATGGTCTGTGAGAGAGTCCATACGAGTAGTATCAGTACCAACCTAACTGGCCGCTTTCTTGATTTTAAATCACGTCCCAACTGTGAGGCATACTGGGATATTATTGAAAGGCCTCAAGACCGTAAATTATATTTCCAATTTAGAATAGGTACACTCACAGTAAAAGCTTTCAGCTCTAAATGGGTATCACAAGGAAGTGATAAATGTCACAACTGTACACATAAGGTTGAGTCCATAGCACATATATTTTTTGAATGCCCCCTTTATTGTGCTCCACGCCGTAAATGGTTAAAACCAATTTGTTCAAATTTGGGCACACGGAAGCATAAAGATGCCCTAAGAATACTGGAGTCTGACTGTTCACCTTGCATAGCTGTAGCAACTGCAAAAATTTTTAAGCGGTCTTGGATTATACGCACCCGCACTTTCCTACCTAATGCTACAAGCTAGTAATCATCTGTGTTATACCTGAAACTGTCTTTTATTAATGGATGAATTTTATTTTCTTAAATTATTGTTATATGACTCACTTACAAGCAAGTTATTTGTATTTCAAAACGACAGATACAAGATATTTAATAACCTTTTTAACTATGTGATGTCTATGTATTATTTATAGTGTAATGTATAGTGATGTACTGTGTGTTGCTTTTATGACAATCTGTCGAATAAAGCTTTTGAAATTGAAATGTAGAACACAATTCAATAAACTATAAATAACATATTTTGTAATTGTATTTATATATCGCTTACTACCCCTAATGAGGCGTTTAAGGAGCTTTTAATAGAAGTAAGCTCTTTTCTGCTGCGTCATTTTGTATACCTTCATGAGCGGTATTCAGGCCTACAAAATGACGAACAGCCATGTCAAAAGCTTTTATTTTTAAGTCTTTAGTCCTGTGTCACAGGTTCAGGGGATGTTGTGGCGAATAACTAAAACCATTAGTAAAGTCAATAGATGCCAAATGTGAGAATTATTGCCTTTGCAAATGCTTTTTGTATGTTCCTGCAATGCACTTTTGTGACTGAGGCTCTTACTCTTCCTACAAGTTGAAAAAGGCTCAATACCAACAGTTTTGACTCTAAAATAAAATCTATTTAATTGCAGACTAAAAACAGTTCTGTAAGCTGGTAAAAGCTAGAACCAGTCAGGCAGAACAATTATGGGGTCCCTCGCATTACCTACGCTTGTCTTTGAATATTCAAAACTGCAAAACTGTAATATGAAAGAACGGAAATCGTAATTGTGTAAGTAAGTGTTTGTGAAATAAAAGAGCAGAGAGAGGCTTTAAAACAAACGTGCGCAAAAATACAAAACAAAGTAGGAATATTGAGAGGAATTGAAATATTCACAAAAGTGGTAGTGGGGTGCGAGGGGAGAGGGTACTGGAACAAGAGCATCTTCTTCATACGATACAGAATCCTCTGCTTCCACATGCGGATTATGAACTCAACGCTTTGCCCTAAAATCTGAGCAACATTAGCTTCTTCAGGACAAGGTAAATAATGTTGCTGGTGAAGGTAACTTTTAGTATATAATGCATTTTCACTTTACATACGGGACTTTGCTAAATGTGCACATAAATTGCGGCATTTTTACAAAAGTGCAGATTTCGCAGGCACTTTTGTAAAAATCGCAAAATCCTGGCGGGTCTGATTAGTCTCATTCATTAATTACCTGCTCATATAAAGGCAAACAGTTCAAATATTCCATCACCTTATTTCTATTTCCAGGCAGGTACTCAACATTTTATACAAAATCTAACAATCTCAGCATCATTTTTGCTAAGCGCAAAGTAGCTTTAACTACTCCACTAGATGTAAGGACTTTCACAAGCAGGGTTATGGTCAGTACGCAGTTTGAATTTGGATCTACAAATAATGCCTACATTTTTTCCATGGCCCTCACTGCAGCCAACATTTCCTTCTCAATTACAGAGAACTTCTGTGCAGGGCAAATGAACACGAGGTATATGCAACCATACTTTCCTTTCCCATTTTCGAAACTTGGATTAACACTGCACCAAGACCTTTACCACTGGCATCCGATGTTACAACAGTATACACCCCAACTTCAAAATATGGCAGGGGAACTGCTGTACATATGTCACTCTTGATCCTTTCAAAATCTGCCTGCAGTTCGTTATTCCAACTGAATTCCTGCCTCACTTTCAACAACAGTCTTAAACCTATGTGTTTTCACGGCAAAGTTCGGCAAAAATTTGTAATAGAATTTCACAAGGCCAAGGAAAGACCTAACATCTTCCTTATAATTCAGAGCAGGAGCATTGTTAAATGCTTCAATAATTTTGTTTTTGGGCAAAATACCCTCCCTGTGTACCTCATGACCTAGGTAGTTCAAAGACGTTAATGTAAATCTGCATTTTTTTAAATTCAGCAGTATGTTCCTTGTCAGCCAATTTCTCCAAAACCAGCTTCAACCTGGCATCATTTTCCTACTTGTCTATGCCCATCACCAGTATATCATCCTGGAAATACGTCACTTCTTTGATAACCTTGAATAATTTGTGCATCAGGCGCTGGAACACCGCAGCCGCCGATGCAAGACCAAAAGGCAAAAGACTTTACATTGGCAATGCAGACTGCTACATATGAATTCCTCACGGTGAAATGCATGCTGCAGAAAACTGATCTACCGGGCAAACTACGCATCTTACAACTGGAGAAAATTTGTAATTTCACTGACCCAAAGGCTACGACCAAATTTGTCAGCAGAATTGTTTCCACTGACTTCGAGTCCCCTCCCTCTCCTAGAGGAATGGGTGGTGACCGCCTCAGTGACAATGACTGACTGGGTCCCTCGTTATTCAGATTCCTACCGGTGGTGTGACTGTGTGGTCCGCCCAATGCTTCCCACACCCTGGGAGATGATTCCTGTTATGGTTTTGTTGAATGGTTCAGGTTATTTCTGTGTAGTGTGGGGAGGTGATATTTGGCCCGATTGCGGGGTCGAAGTGGGAGGGGGGCTTGGCACTGGGGTACTGTTTTTGAGCTTTTATTTTCAATTGTTCCCCTTCTTTGATGCCACTCTGCTTTGTGTCTCCTTCACTTTATGCCGGTTGCAGACCCTCAACTATTGGTATGAGTCATTCCCCTGTTAACTTTGGATGTCCTGTTAAATGTGTAAGCAGGAACTCTAGGGGGCTCAATGATAGGCTCAAGACTCGGCATGTGCTGGAATATCTACAGCATCATAACAGTGACATTTGCCTGCTACAGGAGCTACACCTGACGGAGTCAACCCAGACAAGACTATGGGTGAGTTGGATTGCTTAGCAATATGTGGCTGTTGCAATGCTGCTCTGGAAGGGCCTCCTATAGCATACATGCTGAGTGCTGTGTGATAAGCAGGGTCTGTACGTTATACTGGCCCGCATACTGCAATGACATTCCCTGATACTGATTTTAATTTATGACCCTAATATAGACAGCGCCCTTTTCTTTGCTGAGGTTTGGCGACTAGGCAGGGACGATGGGTATGGGGGCGGTACTATGGGGTGGAATTTGAATGTGGTGTTAGATGGACAAACTAAAGAAAGAGTGAGAAGTCTGTCTGGTTGGTATAACCTCATCTTCCCAAATTCAATACGTCATCACACTAAGAGAGGAGATACCCTGTGTTTATCAGGGTGCATATATGTGAAGTAGTGTGGCTCACTGGTTAGAGGCGGCAGACCCGAGAGCAGAGGACGGCCCGGGACCAGGGTTCGATTCCCGGCGCGGCAGGTTTCTGGACTAGGGTCAGTGAACTCGATAATTCTCTCGCCTCGGTGCCCACTCTGATCAGCGTTCACACTCGGCAACTCTGGGCATTAGCTTGCCTCATCTTCACTAACGGCCCCACCAGACCGCCGGGGATACCTGGTCTCACCCTGGAGATACCCATTAAGGGTCCATCTCTCAGGGAAGCCAGGAAGGGTTTCGCAGCGGTCGAAGCGCCTTGGGACCCTCCGGGTAAGTAGTGCACTATATAAATGCCTATACATACATACATACATGATACGTCCGAGATCGGTAAGTAACGGCACCCAGGTAAATCAGTGCTCACCTTACATTTATCTCAGATTCAATTGGTATGACCTATCTGTTTTTAGATATATAAGAACATTTGTTTTAAATATATATATATATATATAAAAAAGAAGACCTGTCCGCTATGACTGCGGATTTGGAAAGGTGCCGACCTCTCTCCCCCACAACGAATCTTGTTTTCAATAAAACGCCATCACAACGTTGAAAGTTGTAGCAGTGGAAAAATTTATTGTGCAAATCATGGAGCAAGTGCTCTCCCTGACGCGTTTCGCTCCGCGGACGGAGCTTGATCACATGACGCGAGACAAACAGATGAGTTAATTTATCCTCATTAAAAGCACTATCCTCCAAAGAAATAGGGACAATAGGCAAAAAAGTGCATTGACGTGTATTATAGCCTGGGCATAACGAATATGAATGGCAATCTAATTTACATAGAATGTCAATGTCTACTGAAAATAACAGCATAGTGCTTCATTATACATTCTATCCTTCAACCATTATAGAATGGTAACAAATATATATACATATACATATCCAGAACACTCCACTGCCAACCGGCTTCTGCAATTTTCACAAAAATGGAGCACAGACCACAGTTCAGTGCACAGAATCTTCTTTATTGGTTCCAAACTCTGCCGGCCATTACGTGTTTCGGCACCGGGGTGCCTTGATCACATGACACGTGAGTCAGTCACCTGACTGTTTTTATACCATTTTTTTCCCCAATTTTTTCACCAAGCTGTGTTAACGAGATGGTGCATTTTAAATTTGTTACTGTAACCAGGATAATCTATATGTTACATTGTAAACATCATAGGCAGTTGCCGTTTCTACAGATCATGGTTTAAATACCTTTGTCTGAAATCATGGTTTGAATACCAGAAATACATTGTGCCATCCTGACTCCTAGATCAATCCCTGTGCAAAACTTCAACAATGTGACAAAGTGCAATATGGTTGTACATAATAAGATATAAATAGATAAATATATAAATAGATCTAAACAATATTATAAAATCTATTCAAAAATCCTTCATGAGATGGAATCTGTGCAATTATGTGTGCAAATACCCTCAGTTCCACAGTTGATGTAAACATATGACTTTGAACATTTCTGGACCCCAGTTAAGTTTATATAAAAACCAGCTGCCAATTTAAAATCCCTGAAAGTCCATCCACCATATTCCTTGATTCATCTCATCTATATCTATTTTTGTATGTACTCTTATACTGCTATTGTCTGGTTATCGGTTATTTGTATTGTCTAACCAGTGTAACTATGATGCATAATCATACTTTTTGTTACCCCCTGTTCATGCAGTAACCCCTACTAATTGACAGAGCCTCTGTCGTTTGTAGTGTGCGTTCAAGTGAGATGAAATTTAAAAGTGTACAAAAACCATAAAATATATGCATAAAAACACAAGATAAAAGCCTTTATCCTGCTATCTGTTTTTCAATGCTATCCTTGAGGTACATATCTTTTGAGCTCTTCAATATGCATTTACCCAGTTTCGTGTTCTTCTAGCTAGAACCTCATAACATTCCTGTTATTTGTAACCCTGATATCAAGCAGACGTCATGATTCCTCGAAGTTGTGAAAACCTGTAAATGGTATGTTGTGTTTATACAGGTTATTAAAAGTATTAAGGTTCAAATCATAAGCATGTGTACAGGTCTTCTGTGATATTAAGGCCATTAGGGTGTTTGGAATCCAGTTCTAAAATATACTTGGTTTCCAATTTATGCAGGGTTCCTTCTCTGTTGCCCCCTCTTTTGTTAAAAGGTACACAGTCAATTAAATATTACTTTGAAAACTTTGGGCCTGCTTGATGAAATTCATTAAAGTGTTGAGAGACGGGGTATATTCGATTTCTCTTCTTCCTCGCTATAATAAGCTGTGGAATCCTCTTATGCCCCTGCAGCTTGGTACTTCCCACGTACCTAAGCCCACAGGGGCACTCGAGGATATACACAATAAATTCTGTTTTGCATGACAAAGTCTTGTTGATTGTCTGTTCACCTCCCCCAAATGCCATTTTAAAGCTGGTGGTATTATTGCCATGTTGGCAGGATTTACAGGTCTTACATTTGTAAAAGCCCTCTCCTTCAACAGTGAAATCACATGAAAACAACAGCTGACACATGATTCGCCCGAAGGCAAATTGGCCGTTGGCTTTCTCAAGGCCAAGTGCCTGTTATGCAGTCCTACAGCTTCCTTTAAGAAGATTTAGCAAAGTGGTGTCTGCGGTCCCAGGAACAAGAATCTTCCTACCATGGGTAGACATGCTTTCAAATTGTATTACAGTGGGAAAGTGTGCAGAGTTCTAAGGCCGGTAAAAGAGAATCAGCAAAAACCAGGAGGAGAAAAAGCAAAATGTTTTAGGTATATCTCCTACGAAGGGACATGCCCAACAGGTGGCTTTCTTTGACAGATGAACTAGTGGGCGCTGCTGCAATGGACATATATATTTATGTCAAGCATAGCTGCTGCAGAGTGGCAAGTTATTTCCCTTCTTTCCCTTCTCCTCCACTGATTTTTCGAGTTGCATTTAAAAAATCTTGGAATTGTGCGTATCATCGACTCTACTTCAATGTGATTGCAGCTCTGTTGTTACTGTGTTGTTTGACATTGCAAACTCCAGTAAAATCAAATTTAAGAAGAAAACAAAAACAGTTGCTCAAGATTTCAGCCGTGTTCTGAGTTCACAATTGTTGAGTTGTATAAAGCCATTCAAAGCCAGTAATCAAATAAACCTGTGGTCTAGAGAGTTCTTGCTGATGTCTAGAAGGCCTTGTCTCAAATCTGAGGACCTATTCTGTAGACTCTTTATAATACAGTTTATAATAGCTGCTACATACAGTCCTCCTGGAAATCTGCAATTGTGGTTTCAATATATAAGAAAAGCAATCGTCTGGATCCAGAAAATTATCATTGAATCTCTCTTCTTAATGGTGCAGCTAAAATCTATCGGAAACTCATGCTTATTTGTGTAAGTGTATGGGTGGAGGCTAACAACCTACAATCTGAATCTCAAGAAGGGCAGCGCCTGATTACTATTGATGAGGCTATATTTAATATGCACAAAATACACTGAATATATGAAAAGGCCCTTGTGTCTGATCTTCATCGATTTAAAAGCCATCTTTGACATAGTTAGCAGAAATCTCTTGTAGATTACCCTAAAACGGTGGGCATCCAGGACCAACTCCTCAACAACCTGCTACTTCACCAGCATACAAGAACTAAGATTCTGATATGGCAATGCTTGATAACGCGCGAATAGTATAGTTGAAGCATTGGTTTTAGATGGCAATGTGATCTGGTGCCACTCCTCTTTTATTTATATATACATGACATTGCTGACAATCTACTGTACTTAAATCTAGATATCCCCTCAGCTAGGAGATGCACACTCCCATTTATCACTGTTTGCAGCTGATGCGGTTTTTCTAGCCCACACAAAGCTGTCAATGCATTGTTTCCTAATTGGTTTTAAAGCATATTGTCAAGTTACAGAATTCATGATAAATCCTACCAACGATGAATCAGAAGTCCCCGTTAAGAAGAACTTTCATTGGCAATGGAAATTCTCACTTTTTGATTACTTGGGTATCAGGTTTGTAAGTAAACTAATGTGGGCCCAACAAAGAGACAAGCTCCCACAGTCAATGCCACATGAAATGGAAGCCATGCCACGTTCCAAAAACAAATTATATTTTAACTCTGATAAAGCAATTCTGAAGGTGCTCAGTAGGAAAACAGTCACAGCTGCAGAATATGGTGCAGACCTTCTGGCTTACTATGGTGCTCACAAGCTTCAGAAAATAGAAGATCAGTTCCTGAGAAAGAGATTACTAGGTCTTGCCACCTCCGTGGCACCTGTAAGGTTAGAACTAGGTCTGCTTTCATTGAAGATGTCATACAGCTGTGGCTCAGTCCTCTTGTGGGCCAAATTGCTTATAAATAAGCATGCAAACCCATACTGAGTATATTATCTGAAGTCCTGAAAAAAGCAGTGTTTGGGAAAAAACCCATAGGCAAGACATGTAGAAAGTACTAGTCAACAATAGGTTGTTGCCACTATTGGGAAAACCTTACTGAATTAAACATAGCCAGCCCTCAGATTCTAAAGGCCAAGCTCTTGAGCTTCCGATTGTTGCCCTCCAACTATAGTAACTTTGGTGTTACCCTCCTTCAAAATTACTTAAAAGTGACAACAGCCTGGCCTAGAGATTTATCTAGATTCAATCAAACCTGAGATACGTTGATCCTTGTATTTGAAATTCAGTTTGCCCATTGGATTACTGACTGTGAGACGTCCCAGCAAAAATCCAAAGTCTGGCATACGCAGAGCATGAAAGAGATAATTAGTTATTTTAAGTTGTCCTGCACCTTCACAGCTACTCTTCGAAGTCAAATGTTAATCCCAACATTTAAAAAAAAATTAGTGAAAAATACTGTTGAAGCCATGCATTGTGTCAGTTGTTAGATACCCCAGATATGTATTTTCTGGCTGCTGCAAGCATCCGCTCAGCATTGTGTCTGACTAGGAGCAAACTTGCATCAATCTAAGGGTTTGATTTATATATTGGTGGAGAGGGTACTCCATCACAACAGAATTCCTTCCCCGCCAATATAGTGATTCGCCTGCAAAATGTACTTGCGGCCAGGCCATAAATTTGACCACAATGGAGACTACTCTGTCAACGCCGTGGCCAAAATTCTTCGACTGGCCCTGGGGAGTATGCCCATCAGAGAAATGGCTACATGTCGCCCACCCAATTTAGATGGATGGACGTGTAGCCATTTTTTAGGGTTCCTACCCGGCAAGTAAAACCTGGCGGTAAGGAACAGTAAAACCTTTATAATGCCCCCTCGCCATTGAAGGAGCCTCCAATGGAGAGGAGACCATTGTTTTTCTTCTTTTCAAAAAGAAAATCCTGTTAGCTACAGGGCTGGGTCTTTCGGATTTAGCCTTAGCAAGCAATAAAAGGCATTGACATGAACTGCCTAAATAAATGACCGCCTGCTAGGCAGTCATTAGTAAATTTGGCCGGCAGGGTATTCTTGGCCTGGCCGATGTAAAGTCCTTAGCCAGGCCAATGAGAATTCTCTGCCCGCCAGAATATAAATCAGGCCCAAAGTCTCTACTGGCCCATAAAGGACTTATTTTGTGTTCCCACTGATTCTTTCCCCTTTTTGACTTTATACGTATTAAAAAAATGTAACCTGATAAACTCTTTGTACTAAAGTTTTTCCTTGAGATTGTATAGATTTTTAACTGAGTTAATAAACTTCATTGTGTATCTGGGGCAGTGCAGCTGTCTCTAGATCTTATGTGATCTACAGAGAAAGAGCTTTCAGACCACGGCTGAGACAAAGGCTTTGGTCCAGACACATGTTGGCTCCATTAAACAAATTAGCATTTGATTGGGCAGACTTTCTGTTTCTTATACTACTAAGTGCAGATTCCTCACCTTTAGAATACTCCCAAGATCCAGGCTGAATCTAAAAGTGTTCACAGCAATGCTCCCGCACGCACTTATGTGGCATCGAGCAGCTCCGTGCTAGCTTTATGCCACCCTGGAAATGACGAAGCAGAGCTGCATATAAGTGTCAGTTGATTCATTTCTTCCAAAATCTTTTCCAATTTGCAAGGGTACGATGTCCCCACTGAATAATAATTGCTTCAAACTGTGCTGCGACTGCCAAAAACAGATGTCAGTGAGTAACCTGTATCAGGTGTTCCTCTGGCATTTGAGCTCGGGCACAACTCCAAATATGCACTCATGCACCTGAAGGTGATCTGGGACTGTGTATCAAAGATGTATGTTGCAGAATACGAAGAGAAGACACAAACCTTGTGTAAGACCCACTCGAATTTAAGGATGCAAACTCATTACCTCTCCTGGGACAGATCCTCTTTGCAGTTGAAGACCTGTGGTATGGCCAAATCTAAGAAAAAACTTTAGAAGTGACTTAACCCCATCATGCCACTCTCTGTCCAATGAGAAGTTGGGAGGGCATGAAGGTGCCAATCAATCTTGCTTCTGATCAGGGAGCAGATTCAACAATGGTCCCATTGCACGCTGACTTTCAAGACAACGCAGCAGGTAAAGGCCTTTAAAGAGGCCCATGCTGCATATTATTGGCTTTCTTCCAGTTCCCACTGACCCACAGGCTCCTGCATTCAGGGTACTGCTGTCAAATGTATCTTTGACAGAGTCTGTGTTCCACACTGACTGCAGTGCTATATTTCAATCTGGCTCCAAGATCTGCACCAGCTCCTTCTCTACCTCTGCAGGTCCTGCCATTGCCGCACCGGAGGTCAAGACTCTGCCAACTCTGGTGTCCGACCTCAAGCCGAATATGATCCAACACCGAGCAATGCTGTGCTTTGACTCCACTCCAGGGCACCCGGCCCCTGTACACTCTGATTCAGACAAAACACTCCTCTTTCACAAGGCTTTTCTCAGAGGCTTCATCTCCTTTTTGACTCGAATTCTGATCATCCTAATAATAACAGTGGTGTGATGGGGATTATTTACAATCCCACACTATGCTGGTAATGTTATTTACATGGTCTTGCAGGAGGCCAGAGGACTGGACACCTCCCTTGACACAGAGTTGGTTTCACTTATTGAACAACAACAGCAAAGGAGAATGCATCATTTGCCGTAGTGGCTAGATGTTCAGCTGAGGTCCTGGGCCTCTAGCTGGCTTCAGATGAACTCAAGCGAATGTCCTTACTGAAGTTTTGTTCCCTGGGCCAGGCCCATTCGAGCCGTTACTTTTATTTAATTAAGCCTGGACTGACACCTTTATGGGCACCTGGACGAAGCCTTACTCTAGTCCACTCATTAACAGGCAGGTGGGCAAGTGCCCAAGACCAGCGCGGGATGACCCAGACTTTCTTACAAAGCACCTGACTCCTGCGAGGTTGGTGGTCCAAGCTTTTACTAGCAAAGTTTGTCATAATACATTCCCCATAACTCCTCCAGACAGAGTCGAAAAGGATTGAGACATTCAAGAAGCAAGTGTTCACCTTCGCCAGCTTGGCATTGAGCTCAGTCAATACAGTCTGCCTATCAGGCGTTATACTTACTCCCTCTAAGACGTGGAGAGTGCTCTGTTGCTGGTGGTCCCCGAGGAGTTCTGGCCTCTTTCGTTCATACCATTCAGGGCTGCCAGGACGCAGCTAATTATGTCATTAGAGCAAGCCTTGATAAAGCTGAGTTTGATACGACATACAGTGGGCATTAGTGTGGTGCTCTCCAGAAACACATGGATGCCATCTAATGCCTTATCTGGGCATGCCAGAGTCTCTAATGGACATGCCTTTTGATGGGTCCTGCTTCTTTGGCAAAAAGGCTGATTGTACCCTCAAACACTTTACAGAATGCCAAGTTACAACATGTTCCTTGGGTCTTTATACCCCTGTCCATCTGATTTCTAGGCAGGTCTGCCCCTTTCAAGACTACTCCATAGGACTGGCATATAGACTCCCCTAGGCCCTGCCTAGTGGTGTCTATATGCCAGTCCTATGGCATATAGGCACCCAGTCCTTTCATGATCAGGGATGGGGATCAGGTTTATGTCACTAGAGACACCATTCCTCTCATCTCCCCAGCCATGAGGCATCAGCCCAAAGATATTTTAGTTTAACCTTAGTGGCACACAGCCACCCTGTTTGAACCAGAATCGGATATTCTCTTCAAGTATGGCAGACCGTCACATCTGACAGATAGGTCCTCCAAATTGTCCAGTAGGGTTATGCCCTACCATTCCTTTCAAATCCACCTAAACTTACACCCACATCAGAGTGTCTTCCAGAGGAGCACCTATCCATCTTGCTACGATAAGTACAGGTTCTACCGGCAAAGCGTACATCAAGAGCGCGCTGTTCTTTGAGATATTGAAGGGTTGTTAATCTTTCTGTCTCCTTATGCCTAAGGACAGAGGAGTTTGTTTTACTTTCAAATTTGATTCTCTGAATGCCTTCCTAGTAAAGGACAAATTCAAAATTCTTACTCTGACTCAAGTTGATTTTGCCCTGGTTCCAGGGGACTAAATGGTTGCCTTCATTCTGTAGGTAGCATGCTTTCTTATGATTGCCCGGCATCTTATAGATGGTACCTTCAGATCAAGGTCAGTCATCAGCATTATTCTTTTTTCATGTTTCCCTTCAGCCTTACAAGTGCCCTCGGCTGTTCGCGAAAGTGATGACATTGGTCGCTGCCCAACTTTGGAGATTGGGGTTACCGGTTTCCCCCTACTTTGATGACTGTCTGTTGAATGCAGTCTCACCACAGTCAGTTGTAGACCACCTTGAGATGACAGTTAACCATCTGACGTCTTTGAGATTCTAGATCAACGAGCCAAAATCACACCTGACTCCTTTGCTGAGGCTAGCTTTTATAGGACATCTTCTGGGCACAGTGCACTTAATGTCCTTTCCTCCAGTGCAAAAAGTCCAAGACATTTGAGCTATGATCCCGGAGGTACAGCCTTGGTCCTAGATCATGGTGAGAGGTTTCTGCCTGCTGACGTTATGCATCTTGCTTGTCCACTCCACCAGGTGGCATGTGCAGGCTCTGCAATGAGATCTGAAGTCTCAGTGAGCCCAGCACCAAGGAATCCTGCTTGATATTATCAAGGAGTCAGAGGAGAATGCAGAGGACCACTGACAGTGGTGATGCATGCATCCCCGCCGGTTTGGGAAGGTCCTTTTGGAAAGGCAGAGATTGGCGGACTCTGATCTCCTGCAAAAACCTGGCTCTATATAAATCTGTTGATGCTGCAGGACATCCACCTGGTGTTGAAAGCCATCCTTCCATCCATCAATGGAGGGCGGTTGCAAGTTCTCATTTGCAACACCACCGCCATGTGGTTCTGTAACAAGCAGGACGGAGTGGTGTCCTGATGCAAGAGTTGGCTGGAGTGTCAGGCCTACGGTTTGTTGTGTCCTTGGCCTGACAAGATCTTGCAGAGGACAGTCTTAAAGGTGATTTCAACTCTTTCAGACTGGCCTTTGTCTGGCAAGATCTTGCAGAGGAAAGTCTTAAGGGTTATTTCAGCCCTTTCAGACTTTTTGCATTTGCCAGACCAGCTATTAACTCACCAGTTGATAAGCCTTTTAGTAAAGGTTTTACATACGTTACCTCCCAAACCATTTGTGATGTCACAGTGGAATCTTAATGTGGTCTTGACATTCCTTATGTGTACTCTCTTCAACGGCATACACAGATCCTGGCTGCATCTCTGCGTCTTCTGACTCTAAAAAGTCTTTCTCATTGCAATCCCTTCAGCTAGTTGCCTGTGTGAACTCCAGGGTCCATTGGTGCAGCCTTTCTACATCAAGTTTTTCAAGGCAAGCTGATGTTGTTTACCAGGCAGCCTTCTTATAGAAAGTCATGACTCCATTTCACGTTGGACTATCTATCGCTCTTCCACTTTCGTTACTACTCTTCACCCCACTAAAAAGGAGGAGAGAAGCCATCCACTGGATCCCAAGAGAGGCTTGAGCTTTTGTATCGATTGTACTAAAGATCATCAGATGGACGAACAGCTCTTTGTAGGATTCTTCTGAGTAAACGAAAAGTAAATGCACTGTCCAAGAAGCAGCCTCAAGGAATGTGGGCTCATACCACCCGGGCTAAGTTTGCTGCAATTGCGTTGGTGCACAGAATGCCAGATCTTAACATCTGTCAGACTCCAACGTGGGTGCCTGTGCACACATTCATGAAGCACCGCTATCTGGACAGCTAGATCTGATGGGAGGAGAATTTCACCCATTTTGTCCTTCAGGACTTTTTGTTCTGAGTGCACTCCATAGTCCCCCACCTGGGAGATACTGCTTGGTATCTATTCTAAGGTGAAGAATCTGCAGTTAGAGGTATCCATTAGGAGAACAAGTTACTTACCTTTGGTAATGCTTTTTCTCAGTTTACTCTACTTAACTGCAGAATCCCCCCTGCCCTTCCATGTCCCTATTCTGTGGAGTGGCTTCCTTTCAAAAGGTCCCAAATTCAAGATCTGCACACTGGTACCTCCAATTGTCTGCCCTCCACATCCCTACACAGGCCTGGAAAGAGTTAAGGAAGAAACTGACATCAATCTGCAGGGGTGGCACTTATATGGAGCTCGCCTCCGACACTTACTGGGGGGGGCGGAACGTATCCTTTGTGAAGTCATATGGCATGGCCTAGTGGTGGATACAAGCATTACTGTGAAAACGTTCTGATTTAATCTGGCAGCCAGGGAATATTCTAAAAGTGAAGAATCTGTAATTACTGCACATTTTGCATTGTTGGAAAGCTTACCCTAAATTCAGCAAGGACTATGTTGTTATGGTTGTAAGTCAATCCTAAACCAGATGTGTTTACTATGAAAAATTACGATAGAGGAAGTAGGCCTGATGTGTTTATTTTGAAAAGCATATGTCAAATACAATAGTTATTTAAAGGTGGCTTCTTATTCCTTGTTATTAAAGCCTTCAGAAAAGTATTTTGTTACATTGAATCTCACTGATTACCGTCGTTGGCAAGGTTTTTGGTTACTCTCTCTGATTAACTATGGGGTATAGAAATAGGCAGTATTTTGCTTTGTCAACTGAACTGAAATGTAGTTAATGTTTGTGATTTTATGACTGCATACCTCAAGGCTTCCTTTTGGGAAAGCTTGCACTCAACACAGAGGCCTGTTTTAGCTATAGTTACTAGCTAATGATAAATGTTATAGGTCTGACTCGTTCACTGGGAAATGTTATGTCTGATGCTATAGGTCTGATCTGTCTAATATGAAAAGTCATTTCAAAGGCAGTAGTAGCGCTGGGATACTTTTTGTGAAAAGCATTTCTTAAAGTTAGTAGGTCTTTAATGGCGGATTGACTTTGCACTGTGTTACAGGCTGCGGACAGGTATTTGTTTTCATGAAATCACACGTATTACCATAGTAGGGAAGGTTTTGGCATTGATCACCACCTCTACCGACTCAAGGCCAATCTGTACCATCACACCCTCCAACAAGTAACAACTGGACTGGCACTAACCAATTAATAACATCTGTATGCCCAAATTGACAACAGACGGTCGTAGCACATCCAACTCAGACGGAACGAGAAGGAACCTCCATATGTGTTAGAATATTAATGGCTTAGCATCTAAAACGAGTGACCAGGAGAACTACCTGATAACTTTTGACATAATTTCTCTTCAGGAGACCTGGGAAGATCAGCCTTTTGATCTGCAAGCTTAAACCTCCTACTCACTCCGGCAACTAAGGGATCTGTCTTGGGCTTACTGTTTCTAGCTTCAATTACCGAAATAGGAGAGTTTCTTCCCATAACAATACATCTAACACCCTCAAACTGCATCCAGGCAGTAAAAGTAACGCTTAAGTTTAATCAGCTCAAACAGGACATGGTAATAATAAATGTTTATGTACATCCCAAACTAAAAAAATCTAAAGCAGTAAAGGAGTTGTTAACGGAGCTACAGATAGCAATGGTCGAGGAGGCAACAAACCTTATCATTCTGGCTGGAGATGTTAACATGCACCGATTAGGACCTACCCAGGCCGATGATTCAACACAGGGCCTCTCAGGTGCATGGGGTATCCAAATGCAAGGCCTAATAGAGATCATCAAGCCCTCAAGGACTGCAACAATTTGCTCTGGGATTTGGAGCACTTAAATATGAGAGCTCTAAATGGCCGGTTTAAAGAGGAAAACACACCAGCAGCCACGTACCACTCGACTACGGCATCATCCCACCTAGATTACACCTTCACGACTTTGACTATGTTCAATATAATTGCTACCTTTAAAATCAGCAATAATGAATCCAGCGATCACCTGCCACAAGAGCTGAATCTTCAAACAAGACCTTGTTCAACACCAGAAACTAGTAAATCAATCATGCTGGATGGAACCAGCATCCTTAAAAGAATAAGGTGCCATTCTGATAACATCGAAGAAAAGACATCAACAGCCAAAGCCTGTACCGCTAAGGTGGCGCTAACTTAGCCCAGCCCGTGGAAAGTTGGTAAAAGTTTGTAACATGTTTAGGAGGAAAATTTTCAACTAGCCAAGGCCTGAAACAGAGGAAAGTTGCAGCTATCCCAATCAAGCTAACAAAGAGCCCAGTTTCAAAAACACTAAAGCGATCCATAAATCGATATTTAAAGCAACAACGCAGATTTCCAAATGACCAGAGCCTGCAAGATACTCTTCGCGCACTAAAAACATAATTGAAGCGGAGGAGATGGGCAAACAAAAGAGCAAAGGAAAACGAACTATGGGCCAAGCTCCATTACCATGCAAGCCAGATAAACAGCGCAAAATTCTGCCAATCAGTCAACAAATTGCCGCAGCCTAATCATCCTGGCATAGACTCCAACATCACTGAAGCCACCTGGAATGACTATCTTTTCAAACACTTTAATGATCAAGATCTAGAAATCATCACCCCCCTTGTTGATTCGGGTAATGCTTGCACCAATAATTCTATAAGGGCAGAAACAAACCAACACTGCCCAAGAGTAGACGACAGTGGACTACCCAATCCTACGCACCAGAAGACTCACTGCCTATTAAGTGCAGAAGACAAGCAAAATGGCCCCCTGGCTACAGCAATAAGGAAACAAATTGCTAGAGGTAGACGGGCGGGTGCACCTGACTCTAACGGTATACCACCAATGTTGTACAAACATGACCCCGAATTTTGGAGTAATGCATTGGTTCCAGTGTTAGGACATGCTTTAAGAACTACAGCATTTCCTGAGTCATGGAGAGAATCAGTCATCAGCCCAATATACAAGCAAGGAGCAAGGTCTGCCCCTAACAACTATCGACTAATAGCCTTTACAGATACAGAGGCCAAATATTTTGCGGGGATCATTCTAAACGAATTGGCCGGTTGGACTTCCACAAACCACATAATAACCATCACCCAAACCAGCTTCCGCCAAGGGCACAGCACAACAACTAATATCATGGCCCTAACTATGCTCATGGACTCTGCAAAGCAGGACCAGTATCCCATACCTCTGCTTCATAGACTATTCAGCAGCTTGAGACCACGTCAAGTTCTGGCAAAAGTTGGACAGCTGGGGTATACCACCACCCCTCTTGGATCAACTCATTCAACTGCATACTAACACGTGGATCAGAATTAAATTAGGAGCTGGGAACCATCTTTAAGTAGAATTGCCACTACAAAGGGCTTAAAGCAAGGATGCATCCTTGCCCCCTTGCTTTTTAGCCTTTTTTTGGCGGATCTACCAAGGGGAACAGGATAGCTGCCTTTTGCATGCGCTGAATCTGAGGGGTAAGACATTGAAGAACCTGCTATATGCCCATGATTTAGTTCTGATTAGTCAGACACCCATCGGACTTCAACACCTTCTTGATGCAACCTACAAATATCTCGCAAAGGAATGCTCTAAAAATGAACTTCAAAAAATCAAAAATGGCAGTAAATCATCACAAGAAGGCAAACCCTAATTAGTATCTGGCCGGTAAACGTCTTGACCAAGTAACAAATGATAAATATCTGGGCGTATTACTAGATCATAAAAACTCCTTCAAGCCGCATCTGGAATCCATGTGAAGGAAGGGTGCCATGACTTACTTAGCACTAATACCTCTGAAAAAGATGTCACCAGACCTAACGCTTGGCCCCTTTTTAAAAGTTCTGCAAGCAATATTGCAGCCAACAATTACTTATGGGAGTGAATCTCTGACTGGAAGAGACGCAGCAACTATCTACAGAGTAATAGCAACTGCCTATTGAGCAATTTTACAGCTTCCTAAACACATTTCACCAGCCCAAATTAGGTTGGAATTCGGCCTCCAAAACCAGGTGACAGAAAGAAAGGGAGCCTTTGTAAAAAGCTGGCATAGAATAAGAGCAGCAGAAATAGGGTCATTGGATAATCATCTCTGGGTAGAGCTGTCTCACACTGGAAAGCTGCAAGCCAGCCTGCACCTTCAGGAGTCTATTAACACTCTAGGCTTGACAGATGCCTGGAACATTTCAATGGGCCACTCTGCTTTAAAAAAACTAGTGACCAAGTCAACAAGACTAATATCAGCGATAGAGGACAAGAAAGCACTATCCAAACGTGCTCATGACTGGGTTGTGCTTAACAACTATGACGTCCTTAATCCCCAACCCTACCTCAAGGCAGAAACAGACACACACACGGACGCACACACAGATACAGACATGCTCACGGAGACAGAGAAGCACACACAGACAGATGCACACACAGAGACAGACGCACACACAGAGACAGACGCACACACAGGGACGCACACACAAAGACAGAGACACACCCACAGAGACAGACGCACACACAGAGACAGAGACGCACACAGACAGATACATGCACACAGAGAGACAGAAACGCAGAGACACCCACACACAAGACAGATGCATACACAGAGACGCACACACAGAGACACACACAGAGACAGTTGTGCACATAACATACGCACACACAGAGACAGAGACACACACACAGAGACACACTCACCAACCGGGACACATAGAGACAGAGACACACAGATAGAGACACACAGACAGAGACAGACAGAGACACACAGACAAAGACACACAGACATACAGAGACAGGCACACACACATGTGTATGTATGTTGGGTCTGGTGGCTCAGTGGACTAATGCATCCGTAGCAGGGGCCTGTGTTCAACCTCATGGTCGCAGTTTTTTTTATCTCTAGCCCTGCCCCCCACTGACCCCGCCCCCACAGGTGTGGCACTCGGCCACAAACCACACTTTAAATTTGGCCTCCAAGAGAAAGTTTGTAAGTACCCTTGGTCTAAAGCATGTGTTAAAGGCATTAGGCTTTTAAGAGTGATTTGTTATTACACTGTGCTTGTAGTGACGTCAATGTAATAGTGCCCAGTGACCAAACTGGTCAGGCACTAGGACCGGCCCGAGCAAAGGGACGAGGGTGGGTGGAAGGGGAAAGGGAGGAGCTGGGTGACCAAAGGGAAAGCAGTTAGCCGTTAGCTTTGGAAGAGGAAGGACCAGAAATAAAGAAACTGATGAATCATTACACTGTGTCTGCGTGAATTACTGAGCCAGACACTGCAACTGGCGACGAGGGCGACTGGACCACAAGCGTGTAGACGGCTACAGCAGCAACCGGCGGTAACTAACCGGTCCGGAGCTCGCCCCACGTCCGGAGGCTCGAGCGCGCTGCACAAAAGTGCCCACCAGGAGCCCACCCCGGCGGCGGAAAGAGCGGAGCTCGCCCCACGTCCGGAGGCTCGAGCGCACTGTGCAAAGTGCCCACCAGGAGCCCACCCCGGCGGCGGAAGAAGCAAAGCTCACCCCACGTGTGGGGGCTCGAGCAGGTCGCCCAAAGTACCAACCGGGAGCCCACTCCGGCGGCAAAAGACAAAGAAAGCAAACCTCACCTGCAGCAGTGACTCTGGCAGTGGATCGCGGCTGCAACCGACAAGCGGTGAGTGGGGAGTGGAAGCCCCGAGTAATAAGGTGGCTCCGGCAGAAGGAATGAGCAAAACTACTGAAATCTCGTCGAAAACGAGATTCCCGGGCAGCCATCTTAGAGTCAGTCAGCATTGGCCAATCCCCTGCGAGGGATCGTCGGCGGCCATTTTGAAGTCAGGCGAAGAGCCTGAAACAGCGAACAAGCACTGGCAAGTGTAACAGAAAGTGAATTAGGCCCGCGAAAACAGTCAGGAACCACACATGTACAATGCCTGACCCAGCCCCCACAAGCATGATGAGAGCCTCATTTCTGCGCAGCCCCGAGCCCCTCGTTCTTGAATCTGGTGGGAGCATGGGTCCGCAATGACAAGAATGGATAGAAGATTTTGAGGACTTCATGAAAGCATCCAAGGTGACAGACCTCGAAGAGCAACTCTTTGCTCTCAAGAACCTGATTGGCAGGGAAGGTAGAAGAATCATAAAAGAACTGCCAGGAGAGTCCTCTGACTCCCACGTTAAAGTACGCGAAGCACTAGACCGCAAGTTCCTACACAAAAGGAACATCGACTTAGAGCGGTACACGTTCAACCTGGCCGCACAAGAGAAAGGTGAACAAATGGGGGCGTTCGTAACACGTCTGAGACGATTGGTGAAGTACTGTGATTTTGACAAGTTTTCAACTGAAGACGCCCTGCGACTAAGAGTCATAGAAGGTTGTCTCTCCGAACCACTGAGACGCAAATTGCTCAAGAGAAGCTACGCTTTGGAAGAGATCATAGAGATGACAAGAGTAGATGAACAAGCTGATGAACATGCGAAAGAAATGGAATCCGGGAAAGGTGAGAGACGTGAACAAGTATTCAGGACGCAGTCTCGACAAGTGCACGGAAGATCTCCATCACAGGTGCATTCCTCCAGATCCAAGAGACATCACCACAAGTCAAAGCAAAGAACACAAAGACACGAGTCATCAGAAGGGACGATCAGACAGACAACTCAAATGCTACAGATGCAGGTACGATTTCCCGCATGCAGATGCATGCCCAGCACTAGGACAACAATGCCGGAAGTGTGGTAGAGACAACCATTTTGAAAGCATGTGTGGAGCAGTACCAAAGAGTGAACACAGGGGAAGGCACCGGCAACACCAGCCTTCAAACAGTCGCCATCACGTCAGAGCAGTCCAGGATAGACGAGACTCATTGACTGGGTCGTCACAATCCAGCTGCCACTCTTGCAGGACATGTCAATCTCGGTGGTCGTCATCAAGAGAATCCCGATCACCATCACCCATCCTTCAAAACCGAAAGGAATATATCTATTCTGTAGCTGACCCTGATCAGCTGAAAGAGTACCAGCGTCTGGACATCAGAGTTGGCTCTCACCCCACCAAGTTTGTGCTAGATAGTGGGGCAACGCTAAACTACTTACCAGTAACGGAATACCGACGCATGAAACCACCGCCAAAGCTGGAAGACGCACATGTACAAGTGTACACGTGGATGTCCAAGGAGCCACTAACGTGTCTGGGAAAGTTTGCGACCGAACTGTCATACCAAGACCGCACAATATCGGCCTACATCCATGTCATCGAAGGCCCCGACGCTGACTGCCTCCTGAGCCTAGCCACTGCAGAACGATTGAAATTGGTGAACATCCTATTTAGAGTCACTGACAAACCAGCGCTCATCCAGAAATTCCCCAACCTCTTTCAAGACATGGGAAAAAAGAAGAACTGCCAAGTAAAATTGCAAATAAACAAACAAATAACACTGGTGGCACAACATCACCGAAAAATCCCGTTTCACCTACAAGAAGCCGTGGAGAAGGAACTACAAGACCTGCTAGAAGCTGATATCATTGAGAGAACAGATGGACCAACACCATGGGTTTCCCCAGTCGTGGTAGTCCAAAAGAAAGGAGAAACCAGCCGAGTCCGTCTGTGTGTGGATATGAGAGCGCCCAACACGGCAATAGAGAGAGAGAGACATCCAGGTCCTCACATCAGTGATATGATCACTTCACTCAACGGAGCCAAAATATTTTCAAAACTAGACCATCATTACACTGTGTCTGCGTGAATTACTGAGCCAGACACTACAGTACTGAAAGCCTTTAGGCAGGTATTTTGTTACATGGAATCTCACAAAGAACGATAGTTGGCAGGTGTTTTGGTGTTGGTGGCCCACTTGAATGAACTGTTGGGATAGATCTACAGTATGACAATCCTACTTATGTCCTATTGGGAAAGATCTTGTATTTGTTGACAACTGTAATTGTGTGCATATTTGTCATTGTATCATGGGCCAACTGATGGTTGCCTTGTGGGGAAGCTTATACACAATACAGTAAGTCTGGTTGGTTAGCCAATATTAATAGCTATCTCTTAGGAAGGCTTGACAGGTTTAGTTGTCCACCAATACTTTGTAATGTACTGTAATAAAAAGCATTATAAATGACATGCATACATATAGAAATTCAGCCCTAGTGGGACTTTTAGGCCAGCTTTTAGGTCAGCTCTCTTCTACCGTTAACCTGCATCGTTTAAACTCTGCTTCAATCAATAGGTGCATGGCGATTGGTCAGCCCACTCTTTTCCCCATGTGTGGTGACATTTGTCTGATAACATGAGTGTGCTTCTTTGTCGAGCTGCTGTTAGGGCTGGCGGGCCAGTCCATTCGTTTTCAATTATCTCCTGTACAGACCCCCTTTTATTTCAATTGCTCTCTTCCTTTTATTTTTTATTTTTAGAGCATACAGCAGCTCCCCAGACAGTGCTAGTGGGCTGCGTCCTTTCAACTCATTTCATCTACAGAGGGTCACATCTCGTGCTGCCACTACCTCTGAGCCAGGCTAACCACAGCATGTCATTGTTTTACCGTTCTAAGATGGTCAACAAAATTATCTAAATGTGGCGGCCATGGTGAAACTTAAAATAACATATGCTATGTACAGTACTAAGGCAGGACTGCCAACTGCTGCTCTGTTTAATTCTGTTATTGCAAGTATATGCCCGCCATGTTTAGGCGGTAGCATTTCATCTTTTTTTCTACTTTTATTCATTCACCTTATTTTGTATTTGTTGTTGAGTTTGCGTTGGTGCTTTATTGTTGTGTAAGTAAGTGGGTGAATGCAAGTGTGAGTTGGTGGGTGGATAAATGGATGAATGCTTGTGCACAAGGTGGAGTGACAGAGTTTAGGATGGCTTATTGAATATGTAAATATATTACTGACTGAAGAGGCACTTTAATGTATAAGCCAGACCTATTGGCCATGCCAATGCTTGTTTTTCCAGGGATAGGTAGAGCGGGCCTCCTGCTACTCATCCATCCCGCAAGAAGAACAAGTGACCTATAAAAGGTTGCTGCTTTAAATCAGGGTCACCGAGTCCATGCATGGTAGGGGACGGCAGTCAGGTTTGGGTGTTCTGTTATGTTATGTTATGTTATGTTAATAAGAATTTAATACCGCGCACATACACCAATTGGTTTCTTGGCGCTCAAAGACAGTTCTCAAGGCTGGATCATGGTAGCTCATGCAGGCCCAGAAGGCTGTCCTCCCCTCCAACCCCCTGAGGAAATACCGGAGGATTTATGTGGCAAGGAAGGACCTGCCATTCTGGTAATTTAAAGGCCAGGGTGCATCAGGGACTTTGACCGAATTATGAATCAAGCCCGGGAAGCATGAAAGACAATTGAAAATACTTGTTGTATAAGTTTCCAAATATGGCTCATATTTCATGGACGCGGGTTCTTTTCTGTCTAGAAACATATTTTACAGGAGGGGAAAAAACGTATGTGCTAATGCGCATATCTGGGATAGGAAAGAAAAGTCTAGGGGAGAGGATGCGGCCTAATGGTTAGAGCGGTCGCCCTCGGAGCTGGGGAACCGGCTTCGAGTCTCGCAGGGACGCACAACACCGTGTGATTCTGGACAAATCACTCCCCTGCCTAATAAAATGGATGTGTCTGTCGGTAACGCAACTATTGCTCACGTAAAGAGTCCTGATGCAGGTCGACGTCGCGCTAAAACACCCCCACCCCCTACTCGCCCAAAAAAACAAGCCTGTAACTAACTAGGGCATAGACCAAGATTCCGATTCTAACTCTTTTTGGACTGGTGCTTTGCTATGAGAGTTTCTATTAATAATCTAACATTTCAAATCAAAAAGTAATAAGAAATAGCACATATGGTGCCATAAGGTTATGTTCATTTGGTAATATATTTTATAGCGTAGGGAGCTTACAAGAAATAATTTCTATTTTACCATGTGAAGGAACAAGGGCTGCTTTTGTTAGAAATTAAAAGCTTCCCGTCTGCCTCCTCACTAAAATCTGTGTAACTCGCCATGCAAATCTTCAAAAGCTTAGATTCATATTTAGAAGGTCAACACTCACTGTCTGCTGCGCCAAGCAAAACATCAAGTCGCTCAGACTCAGTGACTTTGTTTGATTTCTGATAAAATACCGTTTTCAGCATTTGACATTTGTAACTATCTATACATGGTAACATCTTATCGTGCGCTCAGGGAGTGATGGGAGTGCAGCTGCTATCTCAAGCAGGCCACAGAACTCCTGCTACTGTCCAGTGCCAGAACTTCCACTCCAGAGATGTTATTGCTAATGTTTTATTTAACAAGACTGTAAACAGCACGTCATATTTCATTTTGTGATTAAAGACCCTGTGGGTGACCCGAGTCTGAGCTAGACGTGAGGATGGGAGGTCACATAATTCTGTTAAGGATTGCGTCTTCCAACTCCGCAGATAAAATGTGCGTTTTTGTAGGCTGTTGGTGCAGGAGGCTAACCCTTCTAAAATAAGATACTTAGAAAAAATATCATTTCAGGGTCGTCAGATAAGATCTGCTGGAGAACCAGACTAACAGTCGCTATTTACCTACACATTTGCCTTTTTATTCTGTCAGTGGCAGTTAAATAGTGGCCCAGAGATCATTTGGGGTATTTTAAATGGAAAAATGAAAGGCATACTGCATTTATTTTCGTATGTTTGCAGTAAATAGTTGGTGATGATGACCTTTCATAAGGAAAAATTGTGGGCACCCTGTTGGTTGTGGTGAGGGGCTTCTGAGACTTGTGGGTCCCAGCTATGGCTGTGTGAGTGGGGGGGGCTATGAAGGGAGGGGGCAGGGCTGTCTTATCAGCATTATAAGCCGTGGCGTAGCTAGACCTTTGGCCACCCGTGACTGTCCCTGTGTTTGCTGCCCTGCGGCAGCCCATGTGAGAGCGGGGGCAGGGAGTGCTGGCGATTCTTGTGTTTGCTGCCCTGCCACGGCCGCAAATAAGAGAGGCGGTCACTGACCCCAAAACCATGCTTCCCAGGGCAGACCGCCCTCACCCCCCTTTGCTACGCTATGATGATAGGCCCTCAGGCAAAGCTGTCCACTGAGCCCTGCCTACAAAACCACTCACAGGATTAAAAATGTTTAATGGAAAATTAGTGTTAAATTCTGATCTGCATGGGCCCCTATGCTCATGGGGCCCGCGGGCAACAGCCCAGCATGCCTGTGCGTTAAGACGCAACTGGAGGGAGGTCCACAGCGCCACAGAGCTGCAGGGATCTGTAATACACCACTGGATGGTCACTGTTAAAGAATCATGACTCATGAGACATGGGTTTGATCAGGGCTGTAGCTGGCATTGCCAGAGCGTAGAAGTATATAAAATGTTGTGGCACCGTTGCAACATGAGTGGTTTGAGTGCCTGGCAGGCATATTCAGTAGGAGTTGATTTAAATGTAGTGACAGACGTATATATTTAAGCACTATACATTGTTGAAAACATGGTAGAATATATTGGCAAATTTACAGAAGGCTGTGCACTTTTTAATGAAATGTGGAAAAGCAATTTACAGGATTCTTTACGCATCAGGATATTTCAGTAAATGGTTAAGTATCAGTATCAAGGGACTGTTTCACCACCAAATTTCTAAAATATTCTAACCAAAAGAGCATTCTGTGTTTACATAACTATCTTATTTAGATATCAGTTCACCTCACAAGCAACGGTGCAAGATGTTTGGTGTTCCATTTAAAACAATGTCTGCAGCTGGAGAGCCGCCCATCCTCTAAGAAAGACATTTTATTTACTGCTGTTTTCTTGTACTTTGATGCTACTTGGTGACCACTATAAAGGCAAAGACAAGGTTAACCTTCATGGATGCATTTCCCTGCACCACGAGGCAGGCATCACACAGTGCCTTCCACTTCGTGCAAGGAACTTCCCAGTGCATCCCCCCCAGAGGGGGCCCGCAACAGGCCCTCAAAGCCAATCCCAGCCAGCTTTCCATGGCGGCATTGCCACCATGGAAAGGCCTATACATCACCCACATCCTAATATGGAGGACAGTGCCTGCTAGGCAATGCCACCATATTAGTGGCCCAGCTCCGCCCGGCAGGCAACCGTAACAATTGCCACCGGCGGAAAAGCGGCAAATGGACTTTGCGTCCGCCGCAATACCCACGCCATCCTAATATGGGTGATGGGTAATTCTCATCACGATGGCGTAACGATCACCCCCACTGGCCCAGCCGTGGCAATCGTTACGCCATCATAATGAGCCCCAAAGTCTTCAAAGAAGATCCAGCAAAGGCACATCAATATCATGTCCATGAAGAACTCAGGCCTGGTCTTTTAGTCAACTACATGTGCATTCCTGAAGTTTTCATTTCGATTGTTTATCCATATGTTTCATTCATTGCACATACCACATAACAAATATTGTACACGGAAGTCCAACAAGCAATCTCTGACTCCCCTTCTAAGATGAGAAAAGGAAACATAGAAATAATGAATGCCCCCATAACCCTTTCTGCCCTCATGGACAAGACTAGTCCTGTTGATGCACACACTTCCTCCTTGGCACCTCAAAGGGGGTTTATGGTCCCTTCAGATTTCTTATGTATGAAATTGTGTTATTAATTGAGAGGAATGAGAACTCCACTCAAATAACAAACACTGTCCTTGTTAGGGTGATTTATAAAAGTCACTAAATAAACTTTTGCCTAACTCTCTGGTAGCATGGAACATAAGCAGTCAGGTCTAACTTACAGCCCGATTCATCATCGGCATGTTTTGCGATTCTGTAATAGCGAATAATAAGGAATCGCTATTACAGACTTGCAAAACGGGACTCATGTAGGAATCACAAAATAATTTGCGATTCCTACACACTCCTTATTTGCGATTAGCAAATTGCTAATCGCAAATAAGGAATAACTCCCCATTCATTCCTATGGGCCTAAATGAATGGAGAGTTATTCCAAATTTGCGATTAGCAATTTGCTAATCGCAAATAAGGATGCGATTTCAAGGGTGCTAGGGGTGTCCAAAGGACACTCTGTCGCACCCCTGAAAGGTAATCTACATTGGTGTTGCGCACACACATGTCAAAAGGACATGTGTGTGTGCAACATGCAACTTAGAAAAATGCATTTAAAAGCATTTTTCTAAGTTTTCGCTAATTACCACGAGGTTTGACCTCGCGGTAAATAGCGGCCAGAAATTGCGATTTCGCAATTTAAAAATGGTTAATGAATTGCATTTAAGGAATCTCAAATAGAGATTCCTTAAATGTAATTCCTCGCAATTTAGCGAATTCGCTATTACCGATTTTTGCATTTGGGATGATGAATCCCAAATGCAAAAATTGCGCTTGCAAAGGGCCAGATTCTCAGAATCTGGCCCTTTGCGAGAGCAATTAAGCTTCATGAATCTGGCCTTTAGAGGCTATTTGTAAAGGGTTTATATTGGACTTCGACATTAATAATGTGAGAACACAAGAAAAATCCCCAAACAATCTAGACAAATAGAGTAAATTTTAATTAAAAAACACACCAAGATGCCAAAAATCAAATCAGTATATCCAGATTTATGGATTTTAAAATGTTGTGGTGAAAATAGCACCAGGAAGTGCCATTAGCAGTTACCTGATCATGCTGGACCGGGTCATAGCGACAAGTTAAGGTCGACCACAAAGAAGTGCGAGTCAGATACAGGGACCAAGTTCGTCCCAGTGAAGAGTTTACCTTCTCTCAGTTCATGTCCAGGTGAGGAGCCTGAGTTGGAGCTTTGCACAGGTATGGACCACATAAAGATCATTGTTAATGCGAGGAGCATGTCATGGTTGGAGTTTCGCGTTGGCGGGAAATGCAGATGGTCACTGCTGGTGTGAAGGGAAATGCTTGCCGTCTGAATTTGGCCGGACAGTAGATTCATGGTCATTGCTGGTGCTAGGAGTCCGCTTGCAGTCGCGAAGAGCGCAATGTCTGGATTTTCACCCAAAGTTCTGTTTTTGCAGTCTTGAAGTAGGAAGTGCACACTCTATGCCAGCCAAGGTTCCAGAACCTGGTGGGGCACAACTTGGAGAGCAAGACTCACTCCACCAGAGGCCAGCAGCAGGTCAAGAGCAGTTCAGTTGGTGCTTGTATGCTGGGCAGTTGCAGGGGAGTCCTCTGGAACCTTGTTGTCTCCCTGTAACTCAAACAAGAGGTTACCTTAGAGTCACTTTTGGGGAACTTGGGTTCAAGGTAAGCAGGCCCAGTCTTCCTTCTTCAGGCTTTGTCTGAATATTCCACAGGTCCTGGAGTATTATGAGAGGTTTTGGCAGTGCCATTCTTATACCTAGTACCAGCCTGAGCGTGGGGGTGCCCTCTTTGTCCATCCTTGCCCCTTTCCTGGGTTTGGCTCAATTCTGTCTAGAGGAACAAATGCAGGCAGGCTAAGGCATAATCTGCATGCAGCTTCAGAAGACAGAAGCTCTCAGATTACCCTTGAAGCTTAGGAAGGGCTGAGTACAACACCCAGACCATCCTACTCAACAGAGGAACACCCTGTTCCACACCCAAGACACTTTTGTTCCCTGTCTGGAAAGACTACTCATCACACCACAGTAGAGCTGGTACAGTCATTTGACCCTGGACACTGGCAGAAATGCGCATTTGCTTTAGGCAGAAAAATGCGAACTTTCAAAAAGTGGATTTTTCAGAATAGTACCTTAAATCCAACTTCACAAATAAAGAGGATTTTAAATAAAAAGTCAAATGAGTGTATGAAGTATGTTTCTATCTGCTACCAAAAGGGAAGCTATCACTTATTAGATATAATAAGGTAACCCAGTGTTAGTCTACAGGAGAGATAGCCGTGCAACAGTCAAAAACAGCTTTACAAGTTTTTTACTGTCAGGACATAGAAAATCTAAGTATGCATATGCTACTTTTTCAAATACCATGCACCCTGCCTTATGAGCCTTTAGAGTCTACCTTAGTGGTGATTTATAAGTGTTAAAACTAGAAGGTTTAGGCCTCGAAAAGATTAGTTTTGCAATGAAATGGCAGCTTCAAACTGCACAATAGGCTGTAGTGGTAGGCATGAGACATGTTTTACATTGCTACTTTAGTGGATGGATCAATGAGTGCTTCAGTCCACGTGTTGCATTTGATTTACAGGCCCTGGTTATATGTAGTGCCATGTACAAGTTAATTAAATCTGTCAATTAGGTCTATACTACTTTTAGTATGTTTAAGGAAGAGAGAACATACATTTTACCACTGGTTAGAAGGGGTAAAATACACAGAGTTCTAAGGCCAACAAAAAAAGGTTCAGCAAAAATAGAAGGGCTACATTTCTGGGGAAATACCACACAACGTATCAAGTCTAACAGCTCACCAATTTGTCAATGACTAGGATGGACCAGAGTCTGTGAAATCATGCGAGATTGAGGGGGTTTGTTGTTTTTCCATTGCAATGTAATGTTAAGTTTTGCCGCTCCCATGAATTGTAAAGTCATATACCATTCTGCCCTAGAAACCTGTTCTCAATTATCTGGTCATAGAGCCAGTATAAAAACATTGGTCCAAAAAGTAGAGGAAAACCCAGGACTTTCATTACAATCGCCACCACCGCTGACCAAAACAATATTAAGTTTGGGCAGCACCACCACATTTTCAAGGTGTCACCCATTCCCCCATGTCCCCTCCGGCAGAACTGTGAAGCCTCAAAGACCATTTGGATCTTAAGTGAGGTATAGTGGATCTTCCAACCTCTAAAACCAATGGAGCTTGGTAAAGGGCATTTGTGAGTGTGAATGTTTCTCCCGGGTTTGATGTGGGACAATTCTAATGTTGGTGTTCCCTTTACCAGCAATGTATATTGGTTCCTACTAATTTTCCAATGATTTTCTTAAATTGTGTCCTATCTCATGTCAACCCAGGTTTAATATGTGGGTGCAAAACTCAGTGGTGAATTTGAGCATACTGGAGTCTTTATTTCCTTCAACTTAAAATCCTGTTTGCATTCTCAATGGATCTAATGTTGGAGCCCTGAAAAAGTTCAGAGACCATGCATCATTTCCCCTTCTTCCATCCTACAAATAGTCGTACGAATAATGCTGGTGTGAAAGATTGTTTAAAGTGACTTGGTATTCCTAATGTTTTTAAATCTGGCCATTAGACTTTATTCAACATGGTCCAGGTCTAGGCTAAGCACCAACTACAGACTGTGTTGTCAAACCAAGGAGACCTTCATCCACATTGCATGCATTTGTCCGACTCTATTCAATAAAAGAAGAGCACTGTTAAGACAGTCTTTCAAACAAATGATACATTTGTGCAGACAAGGCATAATGGAATTGTTAAAAGGGACCACATTTCTGAGTCAAGCACTTAACAAACTGGAAGGGTCTACCTGAAGCCCCGTATGGGGAAAGGCCATACCTACTTTAACCTGTTTCTTGCAGACATGTCATATAGAGTAGAATAGTTAAAAGTGACTGATATTAGTTTGAATGTAGGTTTATTCAAGGTGCTGAGTCTAGCTGAGAATCAACTGGAAGGCTCTATCCGAAGCCCCTTATTTGTGCCTATTTAAAGCTAAATCCTGTAACTCGTTGAATCTCTTATTTTTTTGTATATTTGAATATATTTCTATACAATGGTTTTAATCAACTTTGCATGAAAAATACATACAAAGTTGTTAATTTCAGTATTTCTGTTTTGTTTTTTAAACATTAGTTTTTATATTAGTACAACACCTAATTATAATGTCACTGTAACCTTTGTTTTTTTCATGGAATATATATATTTGCAAATGCATATATTTCTTAATAACTTTGTCACAGTTTGACAAATCTGCATGAAGCTTTCCACTTTGAGTCCTTCTCTGCAAGTTTCCTGCATATATGTCTTAAAGATGGGGGTGCCGAGAATAACATTTCCCATTCTCACACCCATGGAAATCTTTACTTCTCACCACAGACAATAGAGGGTCCTAAAAGTGACATTTCCCATTTTAAGTCCCATAGAATTCTTTGCTACTCTTTTCAGAAAAATTGCTGAATGGAAGTACACTAAACTTGGCACTCATGTAGAACTGTATTCAATGATGTGCATTTGCTTTGTTGGGTGTAGTAGTTTTCGAGAAATTAGCATTTAAAAAGTTTCCCAGCTGGGGCATGAAGAAGTTACATTTTAGAAATATCTGGACTATTAATGGGCAGAGCTCCGTGAACTCGGGTTTGCTGAATTTCACTGACCTAAAGTACCAAAAATACTTAAATTTGATTCAGTGAGGGAGTGTTTTCTCCTGTCTTCACTTCCAGTTTTTCAAACACAAAATGTAAAAAAAAAATGGACGCTCTCTAATTTACTGGCTGCAACAGAAGGAAAAATGTTGTAACAAGCATTATTGGAAGGGGGACAAAAAACAAAAAGGTCACATAAAGGGGCAGGATGAGTACACACTGACCTCCAGGTCCATGTAGGTGGCCCGAGTGTGAATACAAAAACTAAAATAAAAATTGCTGGCTTTTCCACCAGATTTTATGGTTTCCAAGGCTGGGTTTGTGACCCCCTCCCCCCCCCCCGCCCGAGAACTACTAGTCCTTGCTGAGGGCTGCAAACCTATGGTTGTGGCCACCAGAACTACAAATCATTGCTATGGGCTGCAACCCCATGGCAAGCTTCATGGACATATGTTGTCCCTTTTGCTTATGCAAATCTGACACCCAGGATCATGGACTTCGATTATGGCTGAACATATGAGTGGCAGTTGAGACCAGAACCTAGAATGGCCACTTGCCGGTCAGCTTCAACTCGTTAGCCAAGTGCTATTTTCAGCAAACCCTTTACAGAAGTCGCTTTCTTCTCATGTGTCTGGGTACCTCTGGCCATAGATCACTTGTGGGGTTGCCCCGCCCACCCAAATGACTGGGTAAAAAGATTTTTCACAATGCAAAACTCACAACTTGGAGCCATCTCACAGAGCTGAACTTCTGAATCAGAACCACTTTGTGAGTTTTCATGATGCACAGAACAAAAATTCCGCCCTAATGGAGCCAAACACAACATTCAAAATGTGATTGACATAACTCACTAGTCGTGACTTGAGAGTTAAAACAACAGAGATAAACAAAATTGAGAACCCTTTAGAGCCTCCCCTTGAACATTTTAAAAAGCCTATTTCTCAAAAGCTACTCAATGGATGTACGCCAAAACAAAAACAAAACATTTTCCGAGTAATGGTCTACTTTCATGTAAATCCATTTTGCATTTTTTTCTGTATCTCTCAGAAACATTTCCTATGGGAGCTAAAATTGGAAAACATGGCTTGAGTCACTGCTCCCCTTAACTTTTTTCACATGAACGGATCTTCATGAAACTTGGCATGCCAAAACGTAGCTGACCGAATAAGTAGATTTTGTTGTTTCATGTTAATTCATCAATGGGGTCAAAGGTTATAGGAAAATATATATATTTTTTCAATGGAAACACCATTTCAAACATATAAATGTAGATACATATATTTAATCTATGTATATGTGTGTGTTATATATATGTGCCATATATATATATATATACATATAGAAATCCATACACAGAAATGCATTGGTCTCAGGGGGACGGTGCTCAATTGGTTCCGTTCGTTCCTGGCGGGCCGTCGACAAACGGTCTGGGCCTCTGCTTGCACCGCCGAGATGTCGCCACTGGGTGTCGGAGTCCCTCAGGGCTCAGTATTGAGCCCGACTCTATTTAACATCTTCATGACCCCTCTGGCGGCTCTGGCGGAGTCTTTCGGGGCTCAGATCGTTTCCTATGCTGATGACACCCAGCTCCTCTTCACCTGTGAGAAGGGTGCGGACTTCAATGGAGATAGGATCCGGGGTTGCCTTGAGGCTGAATTTCAGTGGTTCCAACATAACAGCCTCAAGTGCAACTCGGATAAATCCGAGGTCCTCTTTTTCGGGTGCAGTTCTGATCCAGACTGGAAAGTGTGGTGGCCAGAGAACATGTTTCCACCAGCAAGCTCGTCCCAGGTGGCTAAAAACCTTGGGATTAAGATTGACAACTGCCTAACACTGCGTTCACAGATAATCGGCCTCACTGGCACCTGCTTTGGCCTGCTCCGGATGTTGCGTAAGTTTCTCCCTTTGCTATCGGAGGAACACAGGAAGATCACAGTGCAGGCGATAATTGGTTCGAGAATTGACTACTCGAACATTCTTTATCTCGGCCTGCCAGAATATCTGCTTCAACGGCTTCAGGTGGTCTAGAACTCGGCAGCACGGGCCATCTTTGGACTATCTCGCCGTGCCAGAGCCTCGGGCCTCCTGCAAGCACTGCACTGGCTTCCTGTCCGGAAGCGGATAATTTTTAAGACCTTGACTCTGGCGCATAAAGCTCTGCATGCCTCCAGAGCGAAATACCTCCAAAAAAGGCTGGCCTTCTACCATCCAGCCAGGCCCTTGAGGTCAGAATCCTTGTTCCTTGCTGCAGTGCCTCGTGTTAAGAGGGCACGCATTGGAGGCCGTTCTTTTAGATTGCTGGCGCCCCAGTTGTGGAATACGTTGCCAGTGGCCTTGCGCAGTACTTCAAACTTGTTGGCCTTTAGGAAGGGGCTTAAGACCTGGCTTTTCACTTCTTAGTTTTTTCCTGGGCTTTTTTTCTCGATTTTCTGTCTTTTATCTGTTCTTTTCTTGTTATGTTATGAGATAGGTGTGCAAATCAAAGCGCCGGGACACTCTTCGAGTAGCCGTGCGCTATACAAAACCAAGTATAACATAACATAACATAACATTTGGATTCATACCAAACACTATATCATTTTTTCTTTCTTTAAAGTGGTGAAGTGAGTTCTAAAAATAACTGCTTATGTTTTTACTACTATTGGGTAAAAAAAAACAACTAGCACAGTGACAATAGTGCTGAATAAAAAAAATAGAAGAGGGAGAAACATAAGTAAATTGCCTTAAGGAAAAAAAACTTGGCTAAAATTGTTTTTGTTCTCGATAGAGGCGAACAATCCTGTCCTGCTCTCCATAGCTTGTCACCTTTCAACACACTGTACAAAAATGACTGATGGTTTAGAAGCAAGGTTCAATGCTGCCTGTTGTTCCTGCAAAATAGAACCTGGTAACATATCTCCAGCAGGGATGTCATAATATGCAGAAGATGTACCTGACTCTACAACATTTTCCATCCTCTACATCTTCTCAGCAATTACTTCTTTCTTATGCTGAGCATGTTGATGGTTATTTAAGAGTGTTGTTCCTAAACTATATGTGCCTCATTTTACTTTGTTGAGTTTCTGGTCACACAGACAGCAAGTTATGTGCTTTGATGTGAGAACTATTTAAAAAGATGGAAAAATGAAAAAGCTCTTAAGTATGTTGTTAGATTTGGGGGTCTCTAGTTGGCACAGGTAGGTACTTGTGACGAATAGGGACCCTCTCCTCTAGTCAGGATAAGGGTATTACGCTCCTAAAATAACCCCTGCTCACTCTCTAGGTTGCGTGGCGCGAGCGGTCAAGGCTTATTTCAGAGGCGTTGTAAGTTAAGCAGGTGTGACCACATACAGTAACCAAGGGACAACACTACAAATGGACACCACACAGGTTTTATATAAAAAATAAGAAGACTTTATTTAGAGTTACCACAAGACCATTAACAATAAAAATACACACTATGATTACTTTAAGATGGTAGATTTAAGCTTAGTTCAATTCAGTTCTTAGATGCGACACTCTGCGTCAATGTATCTTAAGTTGCGTTGCGCTTCCACGACAAGCAATGTCGCAGCGATGGGAAATGCGGCAAAGTTCAGATACCAAGAAATAAAGACGTGAAGATCTTCCAGATGTGGCACGCTTCTCAGGGATGCGAGAAGTTCTCGGTTCAATGCGTGGACTGCAGCGGCGACACCCTTATGATGCGACGGCAACAGCTCCAGCGCTCTTCTCCCACGATGCATGAAGCTTCCGCTCGATGCAACAACTACAGCGGTGACATCCAAGATGCGACAACAGCAGCTGCGACGGCGGCGCGCCTCTCTGGAATGCAAGGTGCTCTTGGTCAATGCGGTGCAATGCGACAGTTCCAGCGGCGACACCCTCCTTCGGAGTTGCGTCGGCAGGCACAGCGACTGCGACACGCTCCGACCTCGTTGCGAGTTTCTTCTCCTGATGCAGTGCAGTGCGTCAACTACAGTGGCGCACCCTCCTTCAGAGTTGCGACGGCAGCAGCAGCTACGGCGACACGCTTACTCTTCGTTACAGCACGCTTCTCTCCAATGCGGTGCAGTGCGACAGTTCCAGCAGCGACACCCTCCTTCGGAATTCCAACAGCAGGCACAGCGACAGCGACATTCTTCTCGTTGAGTCGCGCTTCCAGCTCCTTGCGACACGCAGTCCCTCAGAAGGCCCAAAGCAGCAGAAGGCACTTCCAAAGAACTCTGAGGAGCTGGAGGGTGAAGTCTGTTGTCCCTGAGACTTTAGCAGGAGGCAAGCTATTTACCAAGCCCTTGGAGATCCTTCACAAGTTGAAAGCAAAGTACACAAAGTTCCTTTCTCCTTCCTTTGGCAGTAAGGCAACCACTGCAGGCCAATCCCCCAAGCAGCATTCAGCTTGGGAATAGTCTCTCCTCAGTTTCTTCAGGTTCCTCTCCTCTGTAAAGGTTTCTTCTTGTAGTCCAAAGTGATCTAATTTCATGGGATCAGGGTCCCAATTTTTATACCCCAAAATACTTTGTTCTCTGAGGGGAGAGGGGCCTTTGCCCAGTCCAAACCAGTTCTGAAGCACTCTGTTTACCAGACTTCTCATTTCCTTTCGCAGGGCATGCACATCAGATGCCCCACAGGAGGTGGAGCCAGCATTGTGGAAGGCAAGTACAGTCCTGGAGCACTTTGTTTACAGGACTCCTTCTCTTCTTTCAGTGTGCAGGACAGAGACATCAGCCACTCCCCTGGGGGTGGAGTCAGCATTGTGGAAGGCAGGCACAGCCCTATTCAAGGTTCAGGTGCAACTCCTCCCTCCCATCTAGATGCAGATCTCTCTATTCACCACTGGGGGACTCAGCCTGTCTCCTGGAATTCCCCACCCTGTCACTTACAAAACCAGACATAGGAATACACAACCTAGCAGAGGCAGGTTTGAATGGTTAGGCAAGCAAATACCTACTTTCTAAAAGTGGTATTTGCAAACACAGAATATTAAAATAAACTTCACTAAAAGATGTCTTTTATTATTCCGAGTTCAGGCATACTAAACTCGAATTTCTACCATGTTCTCTGAGACAGTTAGGATTACAAAATGTAATACCTCTAACAGCCCATTCTGGCCTTTGGAGAACAGGTAGCCTTGCAATAGTCAAAAACGAAAATGGCTGTAATTCACTATTAGGGCATGCCACACACATCAGGGGTTGTCCTACCTTATACTTACAATGCACCCTGCCCTTGGGCCTACCATAGGGGTGACTGGTATGAAGAAAAGGGAAGGTTTAAGGACTGGCAAGTGGGTGCACTTGCCCAGTCAGCATGACAGTACCAGACTGCACGCAGGCTCTGCAATGGCAGACCTTAGACACAATTTACAAGGCTGCTTCTGTGGGTGGCAAAGCAGTGCTGCAGGCCCACCAGCAGCATTTGGGTTTACACGCCCTGGGCACACTTAGTGCACTGTACTAGGGTCTGACAAGTAAACCAAATAGCCAAACATGGAACCACTGATTAATACATCAATTTACAAAAGGGAGCACTTGCACTGTGGCACTGGATAGCAGTGGCACAGTGCCCAAAGCATCTAACACCAGCAAAAATACATGAGGCAACAGCAAAAATGGAAGGGAGACCCACGCCAATGGTGCCTGGTTTAACCTATGCATTCTTTGTAGACTTCAAAACGGCAGTGTCCACAACCTTAAGTGATTCCTCTTCTCCATTCCTTTCCTTCTGAGTAAAAGAAAATATCTGGATTGCAAACTGGAAAGAGCCACCAGCCAGCAGGGTCCAGTGAAGGGTAGTCACATGCCAAACAACGACAACAAGATGATGAGCTAAAATTTTCAACCACTTCAAGTAAAGTTATGGGTAGCTTTGCATCTAAGACCTTAATGACTGTTTAAAAAAAACCTCAGACATTCAATAACAAAAACACATGAATCTGAAGTCATTGTTATAAACAAAGCCACTAGAATGTGACATTTATGGTTCAGTAAAATATCTATGACTAGTGTTTCTGACATGCTCTGCTTATGCTCTCAAATATGAGATTTCTCATGACCTGCTAAATGATATGATTGAAGATGTCACTGATGACATTACGATCTTATAATCAAAGCTAGTCTTGTAACTTTACATTAAGCTTGTTTTTTCGAGTGACTTTATATATAGTGACCGAAACGCGTCATGCTGGCGAAATCGTGTGAATAAACTCTGTTAATATTTCACCCTTGCGCTGTGGAGTGGTCTGTACCTGTGGTATCCGGTGTGGCAGATTGGATCTTGGTCCTGATTTGAGGCAGCGGAACAGGACTGTGAATTGCATATATATATATATATATATATATATATATATATATATATATATATATATATATGCATATATTCACTGAAAAAACAAAGGTTAGAGTGATGTTATAGTGTGGTATGTAATAAGATATAAGCTTATGTAACTTTTTTGAGTGTATATACATGTAGAGGCTCAAGTCAAAACGCGCTGGCCGTATATCTTTTGATTCTCTGCACACTTTTAATATTGTGACCTAGCATTTCACAAAAAAAATAATTTCACATACTGGATTGCGGTGTGGACAGATGTATGTGTCGTGCCACTGTATTGGAGGTCTGGGATATTGGCTGAAAGTATGAAAAAGAAGAAATATATATGTATATATGTAAAAAAAAATATTATTACAGTGGATCTATAGACATAGATAATGGGTTTTATGAACTGATGGCTAGTCATAGACATAGAAATAAGACGCTCATTGCACTGTTCTCCATCTTCAACATTAATGAATATCATTCATCACAAAAAGTAATTCAAATTCATGGGTTTACAGATGTGTTTGTAAACACCCGTTCCTGAGGTCACAACACTGTGTGGCAGGGTGCACGCTTTAGGTGACTGAGTGATGTAATATGTGAGGTCATAAACAGTGCAAGGGAGGCACCTGCTATAGTCTGCTGAGCTAACAATAACATGTGCCTCCGCAATGCACTGCTTATAACCTCACTTATTACATCACTTATAACATGTTAAATTACATTATTGATGACATCACTGATGGCAACTCAAATGTTATTACCATACATAGCTGTGTCACTTTAACCTTTTTTTCAGTGAATATATATGCATATATTCACTGGGAAAAACGTTATAGTTAGGTGGTGAAATAAGGAAAAAACAAATGTTTATAATCCAAAATACCTCTGAAATACACCAGTTACAGTTCTTCTTGGCTCTTTCGATGGAAACGTTCCTTCAGTGGCCCGATGGAGCGAGGGCTTTCAAAGGAAGGACACTCCAATGCCCGTCCTCTTTGGTGTGTATGATATAACATCTTTCTTTCTGTCCTTCATCGCCTGTAAACAGTTGTGGTGAAAGAAAGAAAAAAAAACAATGACTCCCATACCCTGGGAGGGAGGTCAAGCAATCGCAATAATGGTTTGCAAGAAATTTGCCCTTTCTACAGGGTCACCCCAGCTTTTTCTAGTTTTGCTAGACCCTATATTTCTGCTTCATGTAGAAACCTCTGTGTAATTTACCCATGCCAACCGATGATAAAGTGCCTGTGCTTCCGCTTTCAATGTGTGTGAAATTAGCATAACTCCTAATTTGCATATGTAACTTACCTATAAGTCTCTAATATATAGTACAAAATGTTCCAAGGACCTGTAAGTTACATGACACTATTGGAGTGCAGCACCCATTATGCCACCTGCTATAGTGACAGTGCAAACATGACTGCAGGTCTACAGTTTGTAGTCTGGTTGTTTCAATTTTAAGCTGCATATTTGATGTGTCACAATAACCCGTTTTGACCCTGGCAAAACCTTTGTTATAAATATTATGTTACCCTATGTAGGCCTTATTGCCCATAAGGCAGGGCACATGGTATTTAAAAGTAGGACATGTAGGAGTTG
Source organism: Lissotriton vulgaris (assembly GCF_964263255.1). Taxonomy (NCBI): domain Eukaryota; kingdom Metazoa; phylum Chordata; class Amphibia; order Caudata; family Salamandridae; genus Lissotriton; species Lissotriton vulgaris. The sequence goes on from NC_141689.1 coordinate 860,346,361, forward strand.
TAAACATGTCCCTACATTAAAAAGCATCCACACCTATGTTCATTGTAGCATGGCTGTCTGTACCATAGGAAAACATTGGGTTACAGTAATTAATTATTATTATAATTATCCACATTTGAAAAGCGCACAATCACCCATAAGGGTCTCTAGGCGCCGGGGGCCGTCGGGAAGATTAAGCAAGCTATTGCCTAGAGTCACATGGTGCTGGGGTAATCTGCCGCTGGTGCCTGGGATCGAACCATGATCCCCCGATTCCAGAGTCAGTCGCCCTAACCGCGGCGCCACACCTCTCATCCAGTATCACCTTTAATAATGCCAATTTTGGCTAGGAAACAGTTGGAAAAATTGTTAATTATTTTTGATAGTTTGCAAAAATCCAAATTAATGTTGAAGTAGGATTATTGATAAACATGAAGTATAAGTACTTTAAGAAAGTTAACTTTTCCCTGCCTAAAGCCTCGGAAGGGTGGTTCGCATTAGCTCTTCCACTTCTGTCAGCCAGTAATTAGCCTCTAAATAGGTGTGAATGGGTATTGAATTCCTCTCAAGAGAAAACATTATGCTGACCTGAATGTGCAGAGATGACCCCTCTAAACTTGACAGAATATATCTTAAGTTAAAAATGCTCTTGATATTTCCTATAAATAGTTTCTCAAGCTTGTGTACAATATATTGTTTGAAAGTCAGCACTCTGTATAAAATCAGAGGGATTATCTTGGTTGTTGCAACTGTAGTGGTTGTACTAAAGCCCTCCCCACCAATGCAAATTTTCTAGAAAAACATTGATTTGCCACAAAAGATTTAAATTATAAAAATGTTATGTGAGTGTTACAGTTCCATTTCATGTATAGTTCTACTCGGTATGCACCTGTTACAACGCATTTTTTACTCCGCACTACCACTACAACGCAGGCATTACAACGCATACCGTTACAACGCATTGCGCTGGGGGGCGCTCTAGGATAAGAGGTAAGTTTAATTTACTATCCAACACCTTCCCTAGGGTCCACGGGGACTGGAGTTAGAATAGTAAATTATACTTACCACTATCCAGCACCCCAAAGCGCTATGCGTTGTAGCGGTATGCGTTGTAAATACCGCGTTGTAATGGTATGCGGAGTAAAAGTATGCGTTGTAACGACATACATCCGTTCTACTCCAAATATATGTAATGTGCGACCTGCTCAATTATGTTATTTTTTATTGCTCAGTTAACCTCGGGATAGTGCATCCCAAGTACATTATTTTTGTTTTTTCTGTGATTTATATTCAAGTTATTGAAATCTTGTAGTTGGTTTACTGTGGCTGTAAACCGTTTTGGTCAAAAAGATAAGATTACAAGACTGTCAGCATATGCGAAATGAGTAACAAGTGTTTGTCCTAATTTGGGGCATTCCCATCTCCTTGGCACAATATTTTAGGTCTCTCAGCAATATAAAACAAAATAAAAAAGTTGTTAAAAGTTGTTGCTTGACAGAATTTTTGGTGTTACACCTTTCCCATCTGCCAATTTTACTTCAACCTACGTTTTTGTATCTAGTTCAACTAGAAGATAGAGGAGTTTTCACTCGATTCCCATTGACAATCATTTTGCCCAGAGCCCTTTTCTGTGTTCTCTGTTAAAGGCAGTGGAATATTCTGCACCGCCTTATTTTCCTGGGTTGACATCATCAGTATATTGTGGATGTCGGAACAGTTGGGTGTGAAGCCAATTTGATGGAATTTTAAAACATTATTCCCCAAGGTTCCTTTGGCAGAATGGTTAGGAGATGCTGGCGAATATTTTTCTTTCAGCGTCAAGTTACGCAATTAGATGATAACTAATAGGGTCCAATGTTGGTCTATGTTTGTATTTTGATTGTAGGATGGGTCCTTTTAAAGAAGAGAGTTTTGCCTTTTCAAAGCAGACTGTTAAACAATGATGACAGAATATGGCTCCAGTTTTTCCCGTCTAGCTTAATTATTGCTTTAGGGATTCGATTTGGTCCTGGGGAAAAAGATGATCCACAATTTTTTTATTTAATTGACTTTATCTTCTTCGATTATCAATGTATGTGTCTGAATTCTATTTATAGTCTACTATCACATAAGGAATATTTTTGGCCATGCATAATCTAGATACAATCCTTCCCAATTCCGATACATGTTATTTAAGTTGCCACTTTTCTTGTGGCTATATCCCCTGGTTGCCCATATTTATATAGTTCCTGCCTCCCACAATCGATCCAGTACTCTTCTTATTCATTTTCTTTTTATGTTTACTTTCTGTATAGTATATAATTTCTTTGTTTTTTTAGCTTGATGTGGAAAGTTTAGAAGCTGCCTTAGTCAATTCATATGTTTTCTTTTTTCTGCTTTGATAGATATTTCAAACTTTTTTTGTGAACAATGGAGTTCTTTTTAAGCGCTACTGTCTATGAAAGAAACTTGAATATGTTCTGTAACAAAGTCTTCCACTTGCTCCACCATAGTTTTTGAACTTTTTATTAATCTGTTTAAATTAGCTGTGAAGCCTTGTTTCCATCATTTATTTATTTGCTTGTTGAAAGAGCAGTTCCATATTATTTTATTCATTATGATCACAGTGCTAGTGTCAATTAGCAAATGCGTTTGCAGAATTCTGCCGTTTGTATGTTCATTTAAGTTATGTTCTGTTTGATGTCACTTTCTGCCCTTGTCACAAGTATACAATGTCCACCCATCTGCAGAATTCTGTAACGTAAATACATGAGTATTCAATTATAGTTTTGAAACCCATAGAATGTAATATGTATTGGACATGGACTGGATTTTCAAATCTGCTATTTGTGTACCCGAATTCTAAGTCATATATGAAGGTGCTAGCAGTCTTTCCAATTGATTTCATTCTAGACTGTTCATAGGAAAACTACAGAATAAAGTAGAACATGATCTGTGGAATAATTTTAAGTGACAACTTTAATGTTTTGTAAGAAATTTGGTGTTGAAATATCCATTTATTACTAGAGTCACATTTGTAACAGACTTTATTAGATGTTCTAATTCATGCAGAAGAAAGAGAACCCTAGATGTTCCAGTAACGACTAACGTTCAGCAGGAATATGGATATTGACAATAACGGAATGATTTTTTTTCTTTACATTTTAGTGATACTTCATGTAGATTTTGTAAATTTAAAATTAAATAACCAGATGTCTAACTTGATTAGACCACCACTTGGTCTTCCCATTCGGCTCTATGTTGCCGGTATTTCAAACGTAATAAAGATTAGCTGACGTTCGCACCCTGTGCAAAGAGCTCACTGGGCAGTCCTGAAGTCCATTAACAGTAGTTTCTGAGGCAACTGGGGCTTGGCCAGGCCAGTGGGCAAGCCCTCTTCCCAGATCCCAGTACACAAGGCAAAAGAACATGCACTGTGGAATCTTGACCCATGAGAGAATGGTGTAGGCCCTGGAATGAACCCACTTCAGAGACCTTGGTCTATAGCTATACCTAGTGCCCAGTGGGTTCTTTTGGCTGGTTATCTTCTGAGCCCATAGTGCATGGCTGAAGTCTGTGTGCACTAGCCTAATGGAGCATGGAGCTGGGGGCAGGGTCTTGCTGGAGGCCATAAACTGCTTCCTGATACTGAGGCTCATAGTTAAATGCCATTTGCTGCATGCTCTAGGGGTAGGAGATCCGGGTACAGGGTATGCCAACAGATTATACCCTCCATCCAGATCTCACTGTACATAGCCTAAGGGTGTGCAGCTTAGCTGTGGAGGAATGGGGGCTAGGGCACGCTATTGCCACAGAACATGACCTGTACCATCATCCCATGACTAAAAGCCACACAGTGCACTAATTGTACATCATGCACAATCAAAGGCTACAACTTTTAAAACCAATTCCACAAGCATACAACTTTAAAACTAATGGAAAAGCCTGTTTCGAATTATAATCAAATACTAAAATATACCTGCTGCTCAGCAGGTGCAGAATTTCTAGTCTGATATTCTTAGGTTTTTTTAATGTATCTTTCTGTACAGCTACAATCTATCTATAGATTTTAAACAAAAACATATTGTTATTAGCTCTAAGCATGTCATAGGAAGCTTTGTGGCCTTCATGTTCTGCAATAATAAGTCCTTCAAATGGAATTGAATGATTCCTTGAGCTATTGACATGCTTGGAAAGCATCACAAACCACGGATCCCAAGCAGGAAGTCTCACCCCCTCTGGCGTTTGTGATCTGAGGCTGTCCAATCAGTAACTGATAATTTGGAACCTTATCAGGAAGAGAACTTCTGTTTCAAAATCGTTTGATTTTCTGAGGCAGTGTGCAATAGGCTATGGGGAGCCTGGCGGCTGAGGTATATATATATATAAACGCTCCAAGTTTGTCCCAAACTTGAAAATGCACTCCAACTCTCACCGGTGACGGGTGAAAGCAGAGACAGCATACCGCAGGTCGCAGCGGCATTAGAGTCTTCCTGTCTGCTCAGTTCTTGACGCCTGACGCGTTTCAGTGCCTCCGCACTTCATCAGAGGCGTGGTCTTCACATGCCCATCCATTTAAATGCAAAACATCCAATGAGCGGCTCGGTTGAGCCCAGATGGAATTCTGGGACATGTGGTTTTGGTTGCGGCATGTTGTGCTGCTCACGATCCCTTGTGAAAGTTCCCATGTGAGGCTCAGGAACATCTAGAGTCCCATGGCCCCCACTTTAGCGAGGTGGTGCATTTTCTGCGGCTGGACGACCGCAATATATAAACGCTCCGAGTTTGTCCCAAACTTGAAAATGCACTCCAACTCTCACCGGTGACGGGTGAAAGCAGAGACAGCATACCGCAGGTCGCAGCGGCATTAGAGTCTTCCTGTCTGCTCAGTTCTTGACGCCTGACGCGTTTCAGTGCCTCCGCACTTCATCAGAGGCGTGGTCTTCACATGCCCATCCATTTAAATGCAAAACATCCAATGAGCGGCTCGGTTGAGCCCAGATGGAATTCTGGGACATGTGGTTTTGGTTGCGGCATGTTGTGCTGCTCACGATCCCTTGTGAAAGTTCCCATGTGAGGCTCAGTAACATCTAGAGTCCCATGGCCCCCACTTTAGCGAGGTGGTGCATTTTCTGCGGCTGGACGACCGCAATATATAAACGCTCCGAGTTTGTCCCAAACTTGAAAATGCACTCCAACTCTCACCGGTGACGGGTGAAAGCAGACACAGCATACCGCAGGTCGCAGCGGCATTAGAGTCTTCCTGTCTGCTCAGTTCTTGACGCCTGACGCGTTTCAGTGCCTCCGCACTTCATCAGAGGCGTGGTCTTCACATGCCCATCCATTTAAATGCAAAACATCCAATGAGCGGCTCGGTTGAGCCCAGATGGAATTCTGGGACATGTGGTTTTGGTTGCGGCATGTTGTGCTGCTCACGATCCCTTGTGAAAGTTCCCATGTGAGGCTCAGTAACATCTAGAGTCCCATGGCCCCCACTTTAGCGAGGTGGTGCATTTTCTGCGGCTGGACGACCGCAATATATAAACGCTCCGAGTTTGTCCCAAACTTGAAAATGCACTCCAACTCTCACCGGTGACGGGTGAAAGCAGAGACAGCATACCGCAGGTCGCAGCGGCATTAGAGTCTTCCTGTCTGCTCAGTTCTTGACGCCTGACGCGTTTCAGTGCCTCCGCACTTCATCAGAGGCGTGGTCTTCACATGCCCATCCATTTAAATGCAAAACATCCAATGAGCGGCTCGGTTGAGCCCAGATGGAATTCTGGGACATGTGGTTTTGGTTGCGGCATGTTGTGCTGCTCACGATCCCTTGTGAAAGTTCCCATGTGAGGCTCAGTAACATCTAGAGTCCCATGGCCCCCACTTTAGCGAGGTGGTGCATTTTCTGCGGCTGGACGACCGCAATATATAAATGCTCCGAGTTTGTCCCAAACTTGAAAATGCACTCCAACTCTCACCGGTGACGGGTGAAAGCAGAGACAGCATACCGCAGGTCGCAGCGGCATTAGAGTCTTCCTGTCTGCTCAGTTCTTGACGCCTGACGCGTTTCAGTGCCTCCGCACTTCATCAGAGGCGTGGTCTTCACATGCCCATCCATTTAAATGCAAAACATCCAATGAGCGGCTCGGTTGAGCCCAGATGGAATTCTGGGACATGTGGTTTTGGTTGCGGCATGTTGTGCTGCTCACGATCCCTTGTGAAAGTTCCCATGTGAGGCTCAGTAACATCTAGAGTCCCATGGCCCCCACTTTAGCGAGGTGGTGCATTTTCTGCGGCTGGACGACCGCAATATATAAACGCTCCGAGTTTGTCCCAAACTTGAAAATGCACTCCAACTCTCACCGGTGACGGGTGAAAGCAGAGACAGCATACCGCAGGTCGCAGCGGCATTAGAGTCTTCCTGTCTGCTCAGTTCTTGACGCCTGACGCGTTTCAGTGCCTCCGCACTTCATCAGAGGCGTGGTCTTCACATGCCCATCCATTTAAATGCAAAACATCCAATGAGCGGCTCGGTTGAGCCCAGATGGAATTCTGGGACATGTGGTTTTGGTTGCGGCATGTTGTGCTGCTCACGATCCCTTGTGAAAGTTCCCATGTGAGGCTCAGTAACATCTAGAGTCCCATGGCCCCCACTTTAGCGAGGTGGTGCATTTTCTGCGGCTGGACGACCGCAATATATAAACGCTCCGAGTTTGTCCCAAACTTGAAAATGCACTCCAACTCTCACCGGTGACGGGTGAAAGCAGAGACAGCATACCGCAGGTCGCAGCGGCATTAGAGTCTTCCTGTCTGCTCAGTTCTTGACGCCTGACGCGTTTCAGTGCCTCCGCACTTCATCAGAGGCGTGGTCTTCACATGCCCATCCATTTAAATGCAAAACATCCAATGAGCGGCTCGGTTGAGCCCAGATGGAATTCTGGGACATGTGGTTTTGGTTGCGGCATGTTGTGCTGCTCACGATCCCTTGTGAAAGTTCCCATGTGAGGCTCAGTAACATCTAGAGTCCCATGGCCCCCACTTTAGCGAGGTGGTGCATTTTCTGTGGCTGGACGACCGCAATATATAAACGCTCCGAGTTTGTCCCAAACTTGAAAATGCACTCCAACTCTCACCGGTGACGGGTGAAAGCAGAGACAGCATACCGCAGGTCGCAGCGGCATTAGAGTCTTCCTGTCTGCTCAGTTCTTGACGCCTGACGCGTTTCAGTGCCTACGCACTTCATCAGAGGCGTGGTCTTCACATGCCCATCCATTTAAATGCAAAACATCCAATGAGCGGCTCGGTTGAGCCCAGATGGAATTCTGGGACATGTGGTACATATATATACGCGTCTCAGGCATCTGGCTGCAATAAACATTTGAAGCACCGAACAACAACTGGGTCCGTGTCCTGTTTTGATCCAGCGTGAAGCAAGCGTGGGTTTTGAACACAGGATTTGTGATATATATATATATATATATATATGAAATTCACTGAAAAAAACATAGGTTATAGGCCATATATAGTTAGGAATTTGCATTTACAAAACCTTGAAAATTCACTGAAAAAACCATTGGTTATAGACCATATATAGTTAGGGATTAGCCTTTTCAAAACCTTATTTTACTCACACAAAACCATTGAAATTTCATATAAAGTTAGTTCCACTAACTATATATCGCGCACCCGCAATCCACTGCTGATGATGTCACATATTACATCATTCATGACATGGTTAGTGACATCACTGATGACATCACTGATGACATCTCAAATGACATCACTGATGACATCACTGATGACAACATCCAGTGACTGTATGTTTCTGTAAAGTTAAAATATGTCTTACATATTGAAGAATGAGTGGATGTATAAGTGTCTGGATGAAGGATTTAGTAGGTGCATGACTGACTGACTGCATGACTGACTGTATGAGTGAGTGATTAAATGTGTCTCACTGAGTGCATGGGTTAGTGACTACACTGTTTTAATTTGTGCATCATTATATCCGTTGTTCTACAAACTGCTGCATATGTTGATCAGTAGCTATATGAGTAACTGTATGGGTTATTCATTGGTTGTCCAAGTATTTGTATGGGAAACTGAGTGTGTGTGTATGGGTGGCTGGGAGGTGTGTGACTCTGTACATAGATGTGTGAGTAGTTGATTCACTATATGTATGGGTTCAAAAGTGCATGTGGAAACAGCTGTATGGGCGGTTGACTGTGCATGAGTGTATTAGTGAGTGAATGGATATCTCAGTGCTACATGTCAAAGTAAGTACATATGTAAAACACAGTACATGTGAGAGTTGACATATATAAATAACTGTGCATAAGAGCCAGTGAATGTGTGAGTGGCTGTATGGATCATTGTGAACATGTATCAGGGATTGTATAACAGAGTAAAGTAAATATGTGTTAGTATATGTTTGAATAAGTAAGGTGTGTATAACTGTATAGTTGAGAAAATGGAGGTGTGATTGATTTTTTGCATAACTGACTAGGTGTGTGAGTAACTCCATGGATGAGTGACAGTCTGTGACTGTCTGTTTACACTGATTGTATCTAAGGTTATATTAGAGTCTGAAGAGGTTCATGCAGTGCTTAATTTGTGCCGGTGCTTTCCGGTGCTTAGCACCGGCACTTAATTGACAGGGCCGGGTCTACGCATTTTGCTCGTGCGTCATTGATGTTTCTTGAAATTGTATTTACCGCTGTGTACTCAGCGTGTCAATCATCATGCAGGTCACAGGAGGAGCGGAGTGTTAAGACTGTGGTACTATTGCGGATGGCTGTATGTAAGATCATGACTAAAACACCCACACTTGACTCTTCTCTTCTTAATTAGCTGCCTGCCGCGCACCGCGCACGGAGCCGTGACCCAACCGAGAGAGAATACAATACATCATTGGTGATGCGCGTGCGCACGCTTGTGATCATCATGGCGGCCGCAGCCCCTTCTTCTTGGTTGGATGTTACAACACACTCAAGTTCTTAATTCAGACTGCTCAACAGTGAGTGTGCATTGCTTGAAGGCTGGTGGGCAAGCGCGGGCCGCGGGACCAGTACACTGGCAGCAGTACTGTCTGTCACTCTGGCACACACACACTGATTTACTGGGGAGCCAGGGGTGTGCTGGATTTAGGTTCTGAGTGTTCTGATAGGTGGATAGGGGCCGCTGTACGGGCAGTGTGCTCCGATTTTGTCACATGACCACGTGCACGTCACTGCCGCCACTCCCCAGCATAACCCGCTGCAGCCCACGGCTAACCAAGACGGGTTCTGGTATTGGGTTGGTAGCAAACAGCAGCAGCCGTGCAGCAGGCCGGCCGGGCCGCCTAATCTCAAGTATTTACTGAGCCATCCGCCCACCAAGAGTAAATAGGTAAGAGATTGCATTAAAACAGTGAGTTAGTTAGTAATCAGTAAACTACTGCTGAGTGAGGTGAGCTAGGCTAAGCGGCCAAGCCAACTGTCTGCACTGCGTACTAACTACTTCAACTTGCCATTCCAAAGTACTTCTGAAGCGTGCAAAAAAAACCCGCTGTATTTGTACTAACTAGTGTCATGTGTGACTCACTTGAGTGAGGCCGGTTGGCAGTCCGAGGTTGTAAGATCAAGATCACCGGCGGCGGGTCCGATGGCGCGGGGGGGAGGGGAGGGGAGGGGGGGGGGCCGAATCTGATGCAAATGCTGCAATTAAATTTCTGATTCACTAAAGGCCCACCGGCCGTAGCGTAGCGGACCGGTAAAATCGTGCTGGTGGCTTGCGCCGCACTGAAGAACTGTACTGTCTGGTCTGGCCCACCTGCCCTGCTGCAGGTTAACTTAAGAAGACTAGTAAAGTTTTAGGCCCTGCTGCTGCTGCCCTAGCCTACCCGCCCAGCCGCTCTCTGACGTACTTGTCCAAAGTCAAACATGGCTGGAGGGCTGGTGGTCTGGTGCGCGCAGCCGATTTCCGATGGTAATGGTGGTTAGTTTCACTTTCTTTTTCTCAGGTGCGGTGTGGCGGCGTTTTCGCTGGCAACAGATAGTGTGTGTGAAATTGGATTATGCAATCATGTATTATTACTCTTTATATTGATTCCCGCAGGACCGGGTTCGGGGGGGGGAGGGTTCATTGTTCTTGTGTACTAGCCTCAGCACGCACCTGTTTTTAGAACTACCGGTGCTGGGACCCATCCCACTTGAAGCCCTGGGCAATGTGTGTATAAAACATGCCCCCCGCATGACCTTCAGCACTCACTGTAATGTGATGTGATTTGAGTGAGGCCGGGTCCGGTTGTAAAATCAGCGGCTTGTGGTGGGGGAGCCGGGGGAGAAGGAACAGCTCCATTCCATACTGATTAGAATAGGATGTTCCACCGAGCCGAATCCGATGCAAATGCTGCAATCAAAATTCAGATTCACTGAAGGCCCACCGGCGGCCGTAGCGTAGCACACCGGTATCGTCGTGCTGGTGTTGGCGCCGCACTGACATATACTGTACTGGTCTGGCCTGCGCTGCGCCGCTCCTGTGGGTTAACTTAGAAGACTAGCAAAAGTTTTAGGTCCTGCTGCCGCTGCCCTAGCCTACCCACCCAGCAGCCGCTCTCTGACTAGTCCACTCCAAACAAGGTGGCTGGAAGGCTGGTGGAATATTACACAGTGCACAGCATTAAGCATTGAACTTGGTTTAAGTCCAACGGCTGACAAAAAGCACACACTTACCCCAGTGTATGTGACACACCACAGGAAGCATGAAACCCACCTCATGCCTTACACATGCTAGATTGTAAAGGTATGAGTGACGGAGCACAGGTTATATGATGCACTCTTCTTTTGTTCCATTAAAGCCTGTTTTGTTTGACAGGGGAATTCTGGGCTGCGAGGTTTTGTAATCGAGCTCTGACCAGGATCACTGGAATGATGCTATTTTGCCGCTGCAGTATTTACTCATAGTTATGGATTTGCTACATAATCTATCATCAGCTGCATAATCTGCAGGTTTTAACAAAAAACGAATTGTATTTCTAGCTAAAACGCATCAAAAGTTACTCAAAAATGTTACGACAGGTGTAGCCGGGCAGTGGAAATCCCTTTGCAAAGGCGGACTTGGTGCCCTGTCTGTTGCTTAGTTCTATATTTGGGTTTTAAAGTGATACTAAGAGGAGAGACCTTACCCCAGGAAGTGTTAACCTGTGCAAAACTGACAACATTTTAAAGAAATACCATCACAAAGTGTGCCGCCTTACGCGTCATAATTTGCCCTTATATGCTACAATAATTTAGTCAAAGCTGTCACATAATTTGGTCCGTCCATACGTCATAATTCCAGTGGCCTCGACTATGACAAACTCCTAATAGTAATGTCAAGTGGGGAGCGGCGCGCGGACACGCATCGAGGAGCTTCCACATTAAGTAGCCCGGGGCAGCAGCGACGAACGAGCAGCCACAGCGCATGCTCTTCCCGACTCTGCTTTCCAGACTCACGGTTACTTCACTTGCACCTTGTTTTAATAACGTATATGCCAGCAAAAGATGTGGCGCTACGGACTAGCCTTGTTCGGGAGCCTCCTAGTTATCTGGGCTGGGACTGCAGCAGGACAAACTGAAGGTAAGCGCTTGGGGTGGTGCACTGGGTGTAGGCTTCGAGGCGCTCAACGGTAGTACCAACAGGATGACTGGACATACTTCGTTCGAGCATATTCATTATATTCATTTAACACTCAAACCACATTGGATGAAGAACTGAAGAGGCAGGATGAGGCATGGGAAATAACCCATCTGTCACACGTTAGCTTTGTGAAAAAAATCTGCTCATGGCCCCAGACAGCGTCCGGACGCCTGGTTGAACCGTCCTAAACCGCGCTATAGAAAGTCCTAAAAAAAAATACAAAACGGAATCTCACTTTGTGTTTTTGCATTATTAATGTCATAAATAGAGGTGCTGTATTTCTGGCAAAACCCTTACAGCATACGGGCCAACTCACGAAAAAACACACTCCTATGCAGTCTACATGTTCCACCTGTGATTTGTTTACACATTTGTGCTGATAGACAAATGCACTAGGAGAAATCAAGGCAAATAAATCCACTGTCAGGCGTGTTTCTTGCCAACCGGGCCCGCTTAAAAAAAACACAAAAGTGCTTTTATCATGTTTTACATTCTATGGGCAAACATCTTTGAAAGTGGAAAAAGCCACACAAAATATGGGCAGTCGCCCTTTTCCCTCACACTTATTCAAGCTTTCTAGACAAGACACCAGCTTATTTAAAGGTCCTTAGCTCCGCTTGGTGGTGCGTCACTTTTAATATAGGGAAAAAAATGACGCACATGCGCCGCAAGAGGCATGTAAATAAAAGCCACCAGGGCCTCATTCATGAGGTTTTACCATAGGGAAGCGCAGCAGACCTTCCTGCTGCACTTCCCTACGGCAAAAGAAAATGGCAGGATTGCGCTATTTCTATAAGATACGGCGCATTCATACCCGCCTATCCCAGTATTGTCCTTTCCCCAAATCAGCACATAGAGCATTGGAATTGTCCCTTTTCAATGCATTAGTGATCTCAGATAATTTATTCCAAACTTTTGCTTTAAATGCACTTTTGATTGAATCTTTTTCAAAATTTTCACAGGGCAGGGAACCTCCTATCAAAACCTTACTATGAGGAAGGCTCCCTTGCTGAAATTCATCTGTCTTTTCGCAGTGCCAGTTGAGGATGTGGGCGGAGCTAATTGCGGAAGTGGGTGGGGCCAATGGAGGAAGTGGGTGGGGGCAGAGAAAAGTAGGTGTGGTCTCCGACAAAGATTTGAGCACCTGCACTTCAAATTTTACAAATTAAGCACTAGGTTCATGGTATTATCACATGAATGATATCATCAGTGATGTGATCAGTCATGTCAAATGAGATGTTATCAGTGATTTTATCAGTGATGTCATTTGAGATGTCATCAGTGATGTCATCAGTGATGTCATTTGAGATGTCATCAGTGATGTCATCAGTGATGTCACTAACCATGTCATGAATGATGTAATATGTGACATCATCAGCAGTGGATTGCGGGTGCGCGATATATAGTTAGTGGAACTAACTATATATGAAATTTCAATGGTTTTGTGTGAGTAAAATAAGGTTTTGAAAAGGCTAATCCCTAACTATATATGGTCTATAACCAATGGTTTTTTTCAGTGAATTTTCAAGGTTTTGTAAATGCAAATTCCTAACTATATATGGCCTATAACCTATGGTTTTTTCAGTGAATTTCATTGGTTTTTTAATAGCAAATATCAAAAGCTGTAAAATGTTAAGTACGTGATAGGTAAAAACTTTTTCGTGTTTATGCACGCTGATGTGCTTTGAACGCTGCCCCCCTCCCCTCTTTTCTCTTAGTAGTACTCTCTCTTTGCAGATAGTGAAGAGTAGTTAACGCAGGCCTTTACCCCCGTTGTAATCCGTCGTGCCTGCTTGTCTCTCCATTTGATTGATTGTTATCCAAGCATTTACTGTTTTACAATTGATTCTCTTTGGTTCATTCTCTATTTACAAACAAGCACAAAGTCGCAATACTCTGTTTAGTCTTTGCAGATAGTGAAAAATTGTGTAAAAAAATAAAATTAATCGAGCAAAATCAGTAGGCCACTAATTGGATCTCTTTTTGACCTCGCTAAAATAGAAATATTAGGAACAACCGTTCATGAGAAATACGAAAATAGTGAGATGAACTGAGCTCCACACCATGAGGGCTGCAAGACAGCTCGGCTCCGTCACCCACCCCGCCCAAAATAACGACAAACCCTATGCAAATATTAAAAATATAGACAACACACCAGCAAAGAAACAGGGTAAAACATTTTATTAAATAACTATTTACATAACTATTTTATACTTTTTATTGCCCGATCCGGCTAGCTCAATCGATCGAGCATGAAACTCATGCACTCTGATAGCAAGCGTTGCTACTGATGCTATGCAGACCAAAACTGGTTTTCAGTTTGTACATTTTCCTCGATTTTTCCATCCAAGGTTGGTTGAGTTTGTAGAACGATGGCTTCAGATTTTCAACATACGGTGTGGTGGCGTGGACTGGGAGGGGGCGCTTCGCTCCTGCCCCCTCCCCAAGTAAGATTTTCATACGTGAAAGTACGTTAATGGTTTTGGTCCCTGAGTTGCTTCAATGTCACTGCCATTCTCAAATGGCATAAGTTCTGGATGTTGGGTGCCATAGTTCAGAGTTCTGAGCAGCGCTTGTAACACTGTCTGAAGCTTATTTCCACCTACTGCAGCTTCACTATTCTCGAAGTAAGTGAGTGTCGTTTGTGGACCTGACTGCATTTAAAAACAATGTGATATGGTACCTCCCTAAACCGCTTGACGGAGGCCCCCGAGGGGCGGTGTGATGGCACGGACTCGGAGAAGACGCTTGGCTCCTACCCCCTCCCCAAGTCTTATAGCACCGGTTTAGCCTGAGATCGCCCCCGACATAGGCGGCCGGCTCCCGGGGTCCGGCGGAACTTTTTGCCTTTTGATGACTCTTCTATTCTGGACCTTGTCCCACAATCCGTTTGACCTGAAGACACGCTGTAGTGGGGCGCCCCTTTACCATTTTAGTTGCCATTCCGCCCGCTTTTGCTACACTGTGCCTCTTCCGCCACTCAGCTGTTTACCGCCCGCTCTTGCGACTACAGCGTCTCGCTCACCATGTAGTTGAGTTGCTCCCGCTCTTGTGATGCAACGATAGGCGACTGCCACAGGACTCTCAAAATGGCGGCCGGCTCTTCAGATTTGGGCGTGGTCCACTAAAATGGCCCTGGGACACCTTGGAACTCGGACGCTTCCCTGATAGGGCTTGGGTCCCATTCTCGAAAGCGTCCCCTCAGCCGTGAAGATTCTACAAAAGTCTTGGGGGCCCCCGACTCCCGCAGGCTTCTGGTGGGGAGCGGCTGCCATGTCTGCTCGTGGAATGGCCACGACGGAGCTACGAGATGGTAGTGCTCTCATGCTGACGCCAGCTTTAGTCTGAAACATCCAGAAACACTGTAGACTACCAATTCGATCAGTTCCGGTAGCGCCCCAACATGACCCGGTAGAGAAGAACTTGCCCTCCCCTCTTTGACTGATGGTTCTTATTGCCTGTCCCCTCTGTTGTCATTTTACAGAACTTTTTGGACTGCTGAAAGGGGTTGTATTCCGAACGCTGGTTGGTGGAGACATTTTGACTATATTCTTGACCTACGTTGTCGCGTAATGCGTTATATGACACGCCGCGTTAGCGCACCCGGAAGTGATCCGGGGCGCGGCGCGCAGCGCGTAACGTAAGCATAACAGGTCATGTGACTTGTTAATAAAACTTTTTATTGGTTCATTTTACTTTTGTTATTTTAATAATGAAAAGCTTGGTCATATGACCTAAAAAATACGCTTTTTATTGATTTCGAACTTTTTTTTTTATAACATATATGTTATAATATTCCAGGCTAATGTACTTTCCCGGAAAAATTTCAACTGTCCTGCAAGTAAAATATATTTTTCGAGAAAAAGGGCGTTTCTTCGTTCCATGACGGAGCCGTTGAGTAAAAGAGACTCGGCCTGCTGTCTTAGTCGCCGATACGCCTGATTATCAGATTCTTACCGATCACTTTATGTTGCAGGAGTGGAAAACACAACTGCCCTTGACCATTTATCTTTACTGCGTTCCTACATATTATACCTTTTACCCGTCATGTAATTGGACTGCTTTATTTCACTTGCCTTTTACTGATTCGAAAACAGTGACTAAAAGTAAAAACTTTACCAATGTAAATACTACTACCATGTTTTGTTTTAAAAACCTTTATTGTGAAAATGTCAGTATACAAATACGGGCCTATAACCACGTGGGCCGGCCACGGAGCAAACTGAAATCGTATATGATGATTAGACATTTACATTATAGAGGAACGTAACGAACGAGCCATTAGGTTGCAAGAACTAAGGTGTCTAACAGTTGCGGAATCGGTGGACGTACATTTTGTAATTAAAATACGACAGGGCCACTTACAAAAAAGTTATCTAGATATACATTTGCGTGCAAGTACCATGGGTGACGTTAATTCGAACTTTCAATAGTACAGTAATCAATAACACATCAGAACTTAATATCAATAGGGATGTCGAAATATTCAATCAATTCTCGTCCCCGCCCGCCATGAGCATCAAAACTGCATTCATATCTCGTGATATCAAGGTTGTTCAACCAGTACACAACAAGGAGTTACGAGTCCCATTTATACCGGCGCCATTTTGGGCGAGGCCGGGCAGGTCCAAGATATAGTCAAAATGTCTCCACCAACCATCGGCCAGACCAGAACCCCTTTCGGCCCTTTATGCTACAAGATGGTGTCTTCCATTCAGAAAATATTGTTGGCAGCATTTTGAAAGGAAAGATAAACAGCCGTTCTCCTAGTGAGTCTCACATTGTTACATTTAGGAAGAATGTTGAAGAGTAATATGTGGAAAAAAAAATCCTGAAGAATGTACAAACTGAAAACCAATTTTTGTCTGTATAGCATCAACAGCAACGCTTGAGTCAGCTTTGTGTCAAGCCGCCATTTTCATTCAATCAATAGCGTCCCCCTGCACACATTCAGGGACCTGGTCGTGTCTTCAGGTGAAACGGATTGTGGGACAAGAAGCAGAAAGGAAAAGGAAAAAAGTTCCGCCGGACCTCGGGAGCCGGCCGCCTATGTCATGGGCGATCTTTGGCCACACCAGGGCAATAGTGAAGCTGCAGCAGGTGCAAATAAGCTTCAGACAGTCTTACAAGCACTGCTCAGAACTCTCAACGATGGCACTCAACATCCAGGACTTGCCATTCGCATCTTGGCGCCTTGTGCTGGTTCCGACCTATTCACACATCGGTCCACTACTGACATCACCTCATAAGCCAACGGGGCACCCCACACCGACTTTCGGCGCAGCATTGTAGGATGGCCACACCAGTGCGGCAACTTGCTGGACACAACCTCGGTGCCATCCGGATCTCGGCGCGTTCGAGTCACTGTACCGCAAGAGTGACCGGAACTTAGCTGAACACGCCGTCTTTCGGCGCAGCATTGTAGGATGGCCACACCAGTGCGGCAATTTGCTGGACACCACCTCGGGCAATAGTGAAGCTGCAGCAGGTGCAAATAAGCTTCAGATAGTCTTACAAGCACTGCTCAGACATCTCAACTATGGCACTCAACATCCAGGACTTGCCATTCGGATCTTGGCGCCTTGTGCTGGTTCCGACCTATTCACACATCGGTCCACTACTGACATCACCTCATAAGCCAACGGGGCACCCCACGCCGACTTTCGGCGCAGCATTGTAGGATGGCCACACCAGTGCGGCAACTTGCTGGACACAACCTCGGTGCCATCCGGATCTCGGCGCGTTCGAGTCACTGTACCGCAAGAGTGACCGAAACTCAGCTGGACACGCCATCTTTGGGCGCAGCATTGTAGGATGGCCACACCAGTACGGCAATTTGCTGGACACCACCTCGGTGCCATCCGGATTTCGGCACGTTGTGCTGCCTTCGGCCTATTCGCACATCGGTCCGCTACTGACGCCGCCTCACGTGCCAACGGATTTTCTACGCTTTTTGTAGCCCTATGCCGCATAACAGGTCATGTGACTTGTTTATAAAACTTTTCATTGGTTCATTTTACTTTTGGTTTCCTAAAGATGGAAGGCTTGGTCATATGACCTAAAAATAACACTTTTCATTGGTTTAGAACATTTTTTTTTCCCAAACGATGAAAGCCCCACCTTGTTTCTGGATGATTCAGACTGAAGCTGGCGTCAGCATGAGAGCACCACCATCTCGTGGCTCCGTCGTGGTCATTCCACGAGCAATCATGGAAGCCGCTCCCCACCGGAAGCCTGCAGGAGTCGAGGGCCCCCAAGACTTTTGTAGAATCTTCACAGCTGAGGGGACGCTTTCGAGAATGGAGCCCAAGCCCTAGCAGGCAAGCGTCCGAGTTCCAAGGTGTCCCAGGGCCATTGTAGTGGACCAGGCCCAAAACCGAAGAGCCGGCCGCCATTTTAAGAGTCCTGTGGCAGCCGCCTATCGCTGCACTGCAAGAGTGGGAGCAACTCAACTACATGGTGAGCGAGACGCTGTAGCCGCAAGAGCGGGCGCAACTCAGCTGGATGGCCGCCACCTGGGGAGGCCCGTTCACGCCGCCTCCCCCACGCCCCCCCACCCCGGGCCGCCCCACGCCAATTTTCGGAGCAGCATTGTAGGATACCAAAACCAGTGCGGCAGTTTACTGGACATCACCTGGGTGCCATCCACATCTCAGCGCGTTCTGCTGCCTTGGGACTATTCGCACAACAGACCGCTACTGACGAGGCCTCCCCCCGCACCACCCGGGACGCCCCACGCTGTTTTTCTGAGCTGCATTGTAGGATCCCAAAAACCAGTGCGGCACCCAGGTGACATCACCTGGGTGCAGTCCAGAACTCAGCACGTTGTGCTGCCTTGGGACTATTCGCACAAAAGACAGCTTCTGACCATTGTTGCTTTTTTTTGTCAAAAATGTTTAAATGTTTGTTACAGTTTTTGTTCCGTTTGTTATATTTAAAAGTTAATAAAGTTTTATAATCCTACTTTGTTGGAGTGCTATATATTTTTAAAAAATCGGGTGAATGGGGCCTTGAATCGGGTTATTGTCATGTGTGGGCTTTGCAAGTGTACTGCTACAGGATCGGACATTTCAAACTCAAATGCACGTTCTTTTTCTTACCTTTCCGAAGCATGGAGCGCAATAGCAGGCAGAGAAAGGGTGATGCAAGTGTTGAACACTGCCTGGTCTGGCAAGTTGCTGGCAGTGCCCCCCGCCCGCTCCTGAAAGAGGACACACACACACCGCCGCCCCGAGTACTTCACAGATCTTTAAAAGACCATGCGCTTGTTCATGAGGCTTAAATGGTTTATCACCCCTTCTAGAACCCCTGCATCGACCCTCTGACGTTTCCTGGAAGAATTACCACGTAACACAATACCAAGCCTTGTCAGCTGAAACCCCCGAGGAATCGTGGGGCATATTATCAAGGGGGTTTATCTCCGCTTTTTTGGCTTTACAAGCCTAGAAAGCGGAGATAAAATTATCTCCCTATTACCAAGCTGTCGCTAACACCAGTTAGTGACAGCTAAAAGGAGATAGCGACCATCTTGGGCCCCGCTTTGCATGTCAGTGATATTTATCACTAATGACATGCAAAGTGGGCGTGCCAAGATGTTAGCGACTAGAAACAGTCCCTAACATCGCTATCTCCTATTACCAACTTTTGGAGATATTCGCGCTAAGCGCGAATATCTCCAAAAGCTAACACCTGCCCTGAGCAGTTCCTAGCCATGTTATCCAATGGGAGGTGGATAACATGGCTAAGAGCATTAGCTCAGTAATGCATGAATATCGCTGACTTTTCAGCGATATTCATGCATTGCGGCCGTTTTTTATCGCATTTGCGATAAACCTTGCTAATAGCAAGGTTTATCTGCGATAAAAATCGCCGATGTGCGGCGATAATTTTTGTCTCTAAACAAGTTAGAGACAAAAATTATCGCTAGTTGTTGGTAATATGCCCCCGGGTTTTTGCTTGCAGAAATCGGGAGGCGGGAGACTAGCACTGAAATCAGTAGTCTCCCGCCTGAATCGGGAGGGTTGGCATGTCTGGATTCTCTACAGCTGGGGCCATAAACTACATCCGCAGGGCTAGGTGATAGCCTGGGACCGGCCTGGCATCTAAAATGGCTGCCGTGCACGACAAAATTGTGGCATTGGAAAAAAGGCAAGATGGCGCAGACAATATTTATCAATAAGGATTCATTTATAACAAAATATTTTATCGCACTGACAAATTGGCGGTCAACACTTCCTGATTTCCATCGAATCGAACGTTAATAGACGTCACGCAGCAAAAAAAAAAAAAGCTCACGCACAGCCGCTGGAAGACATGTATCAACATATATGAGCCTCCTCAGCCACCCTCAGAAAACATAAGAGATTAGGATACGTCTCCCGCACCCCCTTATACCTAGTAATTTAATTAAAACGAAGCACAAAATGGCGAATTCCCGTTTCGCTACCAGTTTGCGGCCCAGTTCGCGGCCCGTGAAGCGCTTCTACCGTGAAAATTTTTTTTTTTTTATTTTCCCCACGGGACCCTTTAATAACCCCAACAACATTCCTAGGGGGTCAAGAGGGGTATACCTTGCCCCCTTTCATTAAATTCCCCCTTCGTTTTTCACCTCTTCTTCTCTCTCGATCCTACCGAAAGATAAGATGGCGGCCGCTCAGGACTGTTTAGAATGTTGACAGACACCGGGGAGCCAATCAGCTTCGCATCGCAAAGTTCCGTTTCGCGAAAAGTAAGCGGACCGGAGCGCAGCCCGGAGCGCTGTTACAGATATATATCTTGTTTTGAACGTTAATTTCTCAAAATCCACTGGAGCACATATATTGAGACCTAGCAAAGGCACATCGGGCTAACAGTCCCTACAATTTTGCCAAGTTTCGTGCAAATCCATTCAGCCGTTCGAGCTAAAAGTGAGGCCAAAGGCCCTATGGAAATTAACATGGGAAAAACGCGTTTTGGGACCCCCCTTTTTTCTCGGCCCCCCCTTGACGAAACCCCCCCAAATTTTCAGGGGCTGCTCAGAAACAAAATGTGCCATTTTCCTGAAAATTTCAGCCGATTCCGTCCACAAACGCCAAAGTTATTAGACATAGAATTTTCAAAAGTCCCATAGACAAAAAATCCTAACTATATATAGGTAATAAATATATATATATATATATATATATATATATATATATATATATATATATATATATATATATATATATATATCCCGGTTGCAATTTTCTGTGCAGGACATGACCAGAGGCCTAGCGCTCTCTCAGAATTGTATAGTACATAGCCAAAGTACATCTGCAGTTAATTATTATGTGACTAGGGGTTTGGCATAAGGTCTGGATGGAGGCCATGCTATGCTTCCAGATCCTGCTGTGCATTACCAGAAACTGTGGCTGGGGGTACTGTCTACACTTGGGCAGGGCACAGGTCTTGACTTGCATCCATACCTGCTACTCACAGTCAAAGTGCTTTCACAATAAGAGAGCACAAGACTGTAGCATCATACTGTCACCCAGATCTCATGGTGCACATTCAAAGAGCGCAAAATGCTGGTTTGGAAGACAAATAGGCTTGCAGCATACCATGCTTCAAGGCCAAACCTTGCATCTAGTGCCAGGCTGAAAGCTGCAGATTTCCAAACTAATGGAAGGCCCCATTTGGATGGAACTTAAATCTGCAGGTATTAAAAACCATTGCTGGTCACAAACTACACTTCTAAAGTTAAAACAGCCTAAAAGTTCCCAAGACAAGAGTAGTCCAGTTTTGGAGTATGCCTAGTACCACAGATGGCCACTCACAGGTACTGCAGCTCATTACTGTAGAACAAAAAGGAAGTAGAGGCTTAATACAACACTCCATAGGAAATAATATTAAATAAATACATTTATTTTGACTTTTAAATAAATAATATATAAATATATATATATATATATATATATATATATATATGTATATATATATATATATATATATATATATATATCTTTTTTTTTTTTTTTTTTTTTTAACCATTTTATAGCGCGCTCTGCTACTGGGGAGTATCCTGGCGCGGGAGAAAGAAAAAAACAGAAAGCAGACCCTCACAAAAATAAGGAACTCTTAAATAGCACTGTTAAACAGATATGTCTTCAGATGTTTTTTAAATGCGGCTACAGTGGGTGTGGAGCGCAGGTGAAAAGGAAGAGCATTCCAGGCGCGAGCCACGACCACCGCAATCGACTGACCACCAAGTCTGGCACGTTTGAAACGGGGGAGGGATAGTTGAAACATAGTGGAGGATCTCAGAGTACGTGCGGGAACGTAACTGATGAATCTTTTTCTCAAGTACTGGGGGCCTTGATCATGAATAGCACGAAACGCCAGAACCAGTGACTTAAACCGGATGCGCTGTGCAACCGGGAGCCAATGAAGTGTGCGCAACTCCGCACGAACGCTCTTCCATCTAGGAATGTTAAATAAAAGACGGACTGTCGCGTTCTGGATGATTTGCTGGCGTTTGACCAGGTAAGAGGGGATTCCACTGAACAATGCATTAGCATAGTCCAACCTGGACAGTATAAGCGCTCGCGCAACAGACTCCTTTGCTTCTCTAGGAAGCAAGGGAAAGAATTTGCGAAGCATTTTTAGGGTCGCAAAACAGGTGCCAGTAAGTTTTTTAATATGATATTTAAATCTTAAGTCCTCATCAAACCAGATGCCCAGGTTTTTGGCAGGTCTCCCCATCTCTTTCGGGCCTGGGATGTCAGAAGGCCAAAGAGTGCTCATGAACGAGGGGGGAAAGGAGCCATAAAAAAGAACCTCGGATTTGTCCTCGTTGCACTTCAACTGGGCCTTCGTCAACCAGCGAAATACCGAGGACAAACATAGATGAACTATAGAGGTATCCAGGTTATCATCAGGCCAGGTGAACAGCAGTTGGGTATCGTCTGCGTACCCAATAATCCTAGCCCCGAACTGTTCAGCTAGATAAACCAAAGGTGTAATGTAGGCATTGAACAGAAGGGGGCTGAGAGTGGAACCCTGCGGGACACCTGTAAGCAGAGGTTCAGGCTCGGAGGCATAGGGAGGCAGCCAGACCTGCTGGGTCCTGTCAGACAAGAAGGAGGACAGCCAGTCTAACACCACCCCTCCAATACCTATATCCGCCAGCCGGCTAAGAAGGAGCTCATGGGGGACGGTATTGAACGCGGCAGAGAGGTCCAAAAGAATTAGGACCGCTCTGCCGCCCCCGTCTAAGCAGTCCCGGATGGCCTCGCTCATCTCCAAGAGGGCTGTCTCGGTGCTGTAAGCAGCCCTGAACCCCGATTGGGCCGGGTGGAGGGCATTGGAAGTTTCAACAAATCTCTCTAGTTGTCGAAATGCCACCTTCTCACAGATTTTAGTGAGTGCCGGTAAAAGGGAAATTGGTCGATAATTCCCGGGGGCCGTCCAGTCTAGACCTGGTTTCTTTAGGAGAGGTAGAAGCTTAGCCTGTTTCCAAGCAGTGGGGACCACGCCCGTCCTCAGGGAAAGGTTAACAATCTGCGTGATCTCAGTACAGACTAATTCCGCCACCTCTGAGAGCACCCGGGCAGGACACGGATCGGCGGGTGAGCCAGATTTCAGGGACTGAATTAAGGGAAGAATGGTGTCCTCCACAATCTGCTCGAAGATCGTGAACTGCTGTTCCGAACTAGGGCAAAGAGAGGGACACAGGCCCTCTATTGCATGGTCGGTGGGGAGGGCTGCTGTAAGGTCTTGCTGAATCCTCTTTATTTTATTAATGAAAAAGGAGGACAGTTCCTCGCACCATTGCAACGAGGATGGATGGGAGACGGCCTCAGCGGCGGGTGCCACGAAGCTTTTCACAATGGCAAAGATCTCTTTGCTACTGTTATCTGCCTTGGCGATACGCCCAGCATAATATTTCCCCTTCGCATCCTTGATGGCTGAGTGGTATTCTTTTTGCGCCAGCCGTAGAGTGGATTTAGCCTCAGGGCTATAATCACGTCTCCACGCTCGTTCAAGCTTTTTACACCCCAGTTTTAATTCCCTCAATTCAGGGGAAAACCAAGGTTGGGAGGGGGTACGTCTAGATCTGGTAAGCGTGGTCTGCCTAATAGAGGCGGTAGCCGCCTGCTGAAGCCACTCATTAAATTCACAAACCGCATCGCCCAGGAGCAAATTCAAATTGGGGCGAGTATTGCTCAGAGCCTGTCTAAATGCAGGTAGGTTGATTTTTTGGGAGTGAGGAATAGAAGATGGGGGACAAGGCTCCACAATCTCCCAATTAAATCTGACCAAATCATGGTCGGACCAGGTAGTTTTTTCAACAGCCACAGACTGAATAGGGAAGTTAGAACATACCAGATCAAGCAGGTGGCCCCCCATATGCATCGGGGCTGTCACCCATTGCTTGAGTTGGGCAAGCTCCAGAATTTCACCAAGCCTGTGGGCATCAGACAGATCAGGGACATCCATATGAATATTCAGGTCCCCAACCAGTAGGAACCTAGGAAAACCTAGGGCTCGTGGGACCAGATATTCTTCTAGGGCGTCCAGAAAGCGGGTAGCCAGACCCGGGGGTCTGTATATGAGAGAGCCTCCTAAAGTAAAGTGGGGGGAAGTTGTTATGGAAAAGTGGAGAACCTCACCCCCTATATCCGCGGCCGGCGGCTCAGAAGCGAAGCACCACTCTTCCTTAAACACAACCGCTAGTCCGCCCCCTCTGCCTAGGGGTCGGTCCACTCTGGCGATCTTAAACCCCCTAGGGACGGCGAGTTCTACGCTAGGTGCGGAGGTGCTGGTCAGCCATGTCTCCGTAAGGAACAGCACCTCCAGTTGGTCATCCACCAATAGATCAAAGATCTCGGCGGCATGCCTAACTGCAGATCTGGCGTTAATCAGTCCTGCCCGTATGTTCGTGGAAGGTGCATTAATGTCAGATCTTGGGGGGGGAGGGTTGAGGGGCAAAACCACAGGAGGGGCATAAAGACATGTGGCAATTCAAATCCGCACGTATACAGTGTCCACTGTTAACAGAAGGAGCAAGCCTCCACAGATCATGATGTGAATACCTGTACGTTGCAGATTTGACCGAACCCAAAGGTCGCCGAGTAGAATGGCTGGGCCTGGGCCCGTCCGAGGCACGGACGGGCACAGACGGGCCCTCCTTTGGCGCTCCTTCGGCGCGCAGACGGTGCGCCCGCTGCGCGCGACCGCTGCGCGTTCTATGGTGTAGCATTATTTATCGCCCAAGCCCCTCCCCGAGCTGGACCGCTAACTACCGACCAGCCGGGTACCGGGCCTCACCAAAGATGGCGCCGCCCGACCTGAAACCTCCACAACAAACGGCACAGAAAGCCGCGGTGGACCGGGGCCCAGGGGAACCGGGAAACAGTGCACCAGGTATTTAAACGCACTAAAATTTTTAAAAAAGCATACAACACAATTCGTGTTCAATGTAAGGTAAAATTATTTGTTTTAAAAATGCGCTAGAAAATCAATGCTGCGGAGAGTGAGTAGGCAGAAGAGGAACCCTCGCAGTCTGCCCGTCTTTCCCCAGCGAGGTCACTAAGTGCTGCCACCACCAAGATCAGTCGCCTCAAATCATATCATATCTCTCAAAGCTCCAAGGCTCCCACCTGTTAGAGATGCACTACGACATCCACTGCAGCAACCCTGATGATGTAAAAGCCTGATCGCGGGCGGATCCAGTCACAGCATACCTGTCGATTCACGCCTGACGCGTTTCGTGTTCATTGCACTCTTCAGAGACGCGACAGTCATTTTGGCATAGAGGGCACACCTCCCGCTTAAAAAAATTAGCCCTCCAATGGGCTACTCAAATGAGTCTTCGTTGGTTTGTGAGTCTTGTAGTATGTGCCTCAGTTATGTGCCGCTGTCTGAGATGTTTCAAGCCCACCAGTGGGCCTCCACTCGCACATCCGGCTGGTCAATTCTCCATGCATGCCTCCACATTAGGACTCTGTGATTTGGAGCTCCGTGGCCCCAAATTTCCAGGCGGTGCATCTCCTGTGGCTGGGAGGCTGTGTATAAATCAAAGCTCCAAGGTTCCCACCTGTTGGAGATCCACTCCGACATCCACTGCAGCAACCCTCTAGAGGTAAAAGCCTGATATATAGCATGTGAACAAGGGCTGTTTAGCTCGAAACGCGTCATGTCTGGTTACTCACAGAATAATCTGGAACAATAAATCTTTTTCCTGAATGCTGTGGTCTGTCTCCTGCTTCGCCGTTCCTGCTGGTTCGGAGGTGGTTCTTCAGGAGTGACTGTCGATATACATATATATATATAGGCGAAACGTTATCCTGGCGTGGTGTGCGAAGAAATAAATAACTCACCTGCACTCTGGTTCTTCCGTGTCCTTGTTGGTGTTAGCTGATCATCCATAGCTGGCGCAGCAGCGGGGCACAAGTGGCGATATATATATATATATATATATATATATATATATATATATATATATATTCGAGCTCCGCAGGCAAAAAAACGGCAAAATATATATACATATCCCGGTTTCCACAAGGCTCTGGTGCAGCAGTCTGAGGTGGGCTCCGGGCACCACTAACATCAGCAAACATTCCACCAATATGCGAAGAATGTTCAGACGATTCTTGTGTGCCAAAAAGTGAATTTAATGGCTCCTCCGGCCATTTTTTGGTATGGAATAATTGTAGAAATATATATATATATATGTACAACTTATATAATATGATATGCAATCGCCAGTTCCTAAGGTAAAACAAGTTTGGTGATCAAAGTCTTTTTACCATGCGTTCTCCCTGTCAGGTGACATTCTAGCACATGATTGGGTTGGTAGAGTTTTAAATATTGTTGGGTTTAAATGCACTGATGTTTAGTGAACAAGGCGACTGAGCTCGCTGAAACGCATCTTTGTCTTTTGCACATGCAATTCACATGCAATTCACTTGAAAAATATGCAATAAAATACCTGCAACTTGAAGCAAAGGAAGTGTCAGTTTCTCCGTTCGTGCCAGGAAGCAGTTGGGAGTTTAACGCGATATATATACATATATATACTAGCAGCCTGCCCCAGCGTTGCCTGGGGCAGAAAGGGGCTGGGGGCAGCATTTAAAGCTTGCGTGCACTTCTGCCCCCAGCTCCCTCCCGCCCCGGCCCGGCCCATCCCGACCCCCTCCCGTCCCGGCCCCCCTCCCGCCTGATCCTCACCTCAGCCGCCGGTCCAGCTCCAGGCGCCCCGCCCACACAGGCCGCCACTCTCCAGGCGCCCCGCCCGCACAGGCTGCCACTCTCCATGAGCGCCGCCCGCACAGGCCGCCACTTCACCCAGCAGCAAGCAGGGCCGCAGCAGTTCTCCCAGCAGGTCGCGATCTTCGGTGCCATTTCCGGAAGTGTTGCCAGGGGGCTCAAACGCAAATGATGTCATCACGCAGACGTCGCGGCCGGCGCTACTTGCAAGGGACTACTTTATTTTTATTTCGAAATTTTTTAAACAACGTATATTTTTTATTTTTAATAGCCTATGTCCTTCTGCTTGCCCTGAGGTTTTCAAAGATGTCTTGGGTGTTTTGATTGGTGGTGTACTTTTCGAGTTTACCTGGCTCAAAGGTTTGTGTTCTCTCTTTATAATAGTAGTATATATATATATATATATATATATATATATATATACATATATATATATATATATATATATATATATATATATATATATATATATATATATATATATATATATATATATATATTCTCTTCAAGATTGCCCTTCTTAGAATCATCACACACGGAGAGGTGAGAGCACAAAACACCACCGGCAGCACAGAGGTCCGCAGTGCTCCAGACCCTTCAATTGCCATACGCGTTTCAAGCATACACTGCCCTTGTTCACTGGCGGAATGACGGTACAAACACATTCAGTTTGGGACAGCTGATTTAATTGATAACAAGTCCCGCCCATGTGGGCGTTTACTCACAGGCATTGTGGATATTGTAGTCCCTTAATAGTGCCCAAGGACTCCGCTGTCCGTACTCCATCATTTCAATATTTACTCCTGGTTAGGTGAAAAAGTCTTAAAAGCATGTTAGGCCTTCGTGCCAAAATGTACCAGTGGCTGAGGCCCCCTCCGTTCCCAACAATGTTCGTAGTGCAAACATCGGGATCCGCCAATGTGCAGCGGGATTCTTCCGCGACCGGACGGGCCGCTTTGTATTCTCTTCAAGATTGCCCTTCTTAGAATCATCACACACGGAGAGGTGAGAGCACAAAAAACCACCGGCAGCACAGAGGTCCGCAGTGCTCCAGACCCTTCAATTGCCATACGCGTTTCAAGCATACACTGCCCTTGTTCACTGGCGGAATGACGGTACAAACACATTCAGTTTGGGACAGCTGATTTAATTGATAACAAGTCCCGCCCATGTGGGCGTTTACTCACAGGCATTGTGGATATTGTAGTCCCTTAATAGTGCCCAAGGACTCCGCTGTCCGTACTCCATCATTTCAATATTTACTCCTGGTTAGGTGAAAAAGTCTTAAAAGCATGTTAGGCCTTCGTGCCAATATGTACCAGTGGCTGAGGCCCCCTCCGTTCCCAACAATGTTCGTAGTGCAAACATCGGGATCCGCCAATGTGCAGCGGGATTCTTCCGCGACCGGACGGGCCGCTTTGTATTCTCTTCAAGATTGCCCTTCTTAGAATCATCACACACGGAGAGGTGAGAGCACAAAACACCACCGGCAGCACAGAGGTCCGCAGTGCTCCAGACCCTTCAATTGCCATACGCGTTTCAAGCATACACTGCCCTTGTTCACTGGCGGAATGACGGTACAAACACATTCAGTTTGGGACAGCTGATTTAATTGATAACAAGTCCCGCCCATGTGGGCGTTTACTCACAGGCATTGTGGATATTGTAGTCCCTTAATAGTGCCCAAGGACTCCGCTGTCCGTACTCCATCATTTCAATATTTACTCCTGGTTAGGTGAAAAAGTCTTAAAAGCATGTTAGGCCTTCGTGCCAATATGTACCAGTGGCTGAGGCCCCCTCCGTTCCCAACAATGTTCGTAGTGCAAACATCGGGATCCGCTAATGTGCAGCGGGATTCTTCCGCGACCGGACGGGCCGCTTTGTATTCTCTTCAAGATTGCCCTTCTTAGAATCATCACACACGGAGAGGTGAGAGCACAAAACACCACCGGCAGCACAGAGGTCCGCAGTGCTCCAGACCCTTCAATTGCCATACGCGTTTCAAGCATACACTGCCCTTGTTCACTGGCGGAATGACGGTACAAACACATTCAGTTTGGGACAGCTGATTTAATTGATAACAAGTCCCGCCCATGTGGGCGTTTACTCACAGGCATTGTGGATATTGTAGTCCCTTAATAGTGCCCAAGGACTCCGCTGTCCGTACTCCATCATTTCAATATTTACTCCTGGTTAGGTGAAAAAGTCTTAAAAGCATGTTAGGCCTTCGTGCCAATATGTACCAGTGGCTGAGGCCCCCTCCGTTCCCAACAATGTTCGTAGTGCAAACATCGGGATCCGCCAATGTGCAGCGGGATTCTTCCGCGACCGGACGGGCCGCTTTGTATTCTCTTCAAGATTGCCCTTCTTAGAATCATCACACACGGAGAGGTGAGAGCACAAAACACCACCGGCAGCACAGAGGTCCGCAGTGCTCCAGACCCTTCAATTGCCATACGCGTTTCAAGCATACACTGCCCTTGTTCACTGGCGGAATGACGGTACAAACACATTCAGTTTGGGACAGCTGATTTAATTGATAACAAGTCCCGCCCATGTGGGCGTTTACTCACAGGCATTGTGGATATTGTAGTCCCTTAATAGTGCCCAAGGACTCCGCTGTCCGTACTCCATCATTTCAATATTAATATTTAATATTGCAACCCACTTGACGTCCGTCTCTGAAAACGGAGCAAAAGTGACAAGTTAACAAGATTTAAAGGCATCTTTATTGCTCATTCCCTTAATGAGCAATGAAAATGCCTTTAAGTCATGTTATCTTGTCACTTTTGCTCTGTTTTCAAAGACAGAGGACAAAAGTTAGTGTGACTTCCTACTCGCCAGAAAGGGCGAGTAGGACCTAAAAATAGCTCGTCCTCATCCATTCTCCCTCGCAAATGCGAGCGGGCGAGTGGATTTGTCGAGCCCTGTATATGTATATATATATATATTACCTACTTGAGATCTCCAGTAGGTATATATAGTTAGGACCTAGTTTTTATAGGAAATCTGCAACATTCTATTTGGAATGACTTTGGCGTCGATTGAGGAATGTGCATGCAATTTTCCAAAATTTTGGCCAGCTCAGTTCTGCTCCTTCCCTGAAAGCGGGGGCTGAGAAAGAAGGGGGGTCCCAAAACGTGTTTTCCCCATGTTAATTTCCATAGGACGTTTAGACACAGCTACAGCCCGAACCGCTGAACGGAATTACACTAAACTTGGCAAAATTGTAGGGACTGGTACGCAGAAGTGCCTTTTGTTTAAATGATGTAAGTCCCTCCAGTAGTTCCTGAGAAAATCAAAAGAGAACATATATATATATATATATCTATAGCAGCTTACTGTAAGCTTACTGTAAGCTTACTGTACTCTGTACCATTCCGAGCACGAGCTGCATGCTGATTGGCTGCCAATGTCAACACTCCAAACCAGAAAGTGTTGGCAGCCATCTTGTGCCTCGGTAGACTGAGGCACAGGAAAACAGGAAACAACAAAGGTGCAAAACACGCAAAGGGAGCAGGGTAGAAGCACCCTGACCCCCTAGGCCTGCTCCGTGGGTCCCACAAGGACTCCCCAGGCCCCAATTTTTTTTTTTAATCGCGTGGTACGAGTACATGATAGCACCTCATTAAAAAGCATTGCGGTTAATAGAAAGTTTTAAGACTTTAGGTACATTATAAATCATTTGTTGATGGTACCATACTCATTTTAGGAATTGTGGTGTGTTCTAAGGTGATTTTACCATGTGAAAAAGCCTTCTGCTGGGATATCATGAATCATGTTTGAAAGAAAACTATTATCTAATGCTTTTCCCACATGGTTTGGAAGGGGATCTATAAGCTAAACTGAAAGCATATTTTCTGTAAATTCACATTATCTTTCTCAGTCATGTGAGAATGAAGTCTGACATTCTCAGTAAAACATTTACATCCAACAAGGACAGAGACAGTTGATTCCTTTGTGTTCTACTGCAGCTTCCTAGAGTGTTCTAAAGAACAACTAGAGCGCTAACAGTCCTACTTATTACAAAGGTATGGCACACCTGAAGCCATCTTGATTGAAATAAAGTGGTAACTCTTAAAACATTTAATTTAAAAAGGAACAAAATGAGGGGGTATATTTTGCCATAGAAAGTATGATTAGTGCTGCAGAAAGAAAAATTAGGGCACATTTTGAGTGACTTCTCAAATCCTCTTCTATTTCATTAAAAAATTCTGACATGCAGTCTCCCAAGATGGCCACCAGAGACAAAAGAGCCCAAATGTAGCCCAAATATCACCCAGATGTAGCCCAAGTATAGCCCAATGACAGAAAGTCCCAGAGTGTTCTAAAGAACAACTAGAGAGCTAACAGTCTTACTTATGACAAAAGTATGGCACACCAGAAGCCATCTTGATTGGAATGAAGTGGTAAGTCTGAAAACATTTAATTTAAAAAGGAACAAAATGAGGGGGTTCATTTTGCCATAGAAAGTATGATTAGTGCTGCTGAAAGAAAAATTAGGGCACATTTTGAGTGACTTCTCAAATCCTTTTCTCTTTCATTAAAAAATTCTGACATGCAGACTGAAACATGCATTTTGAATACCAGCAGCAGACTTCCCTGGTGAGCATTAGCTTTACTACAGTGATCTAATGAGCAACTAGAGTGCTAACATTCAGAATTTATAGCAAATGTGTGACACATCTGAATGCCTTCTTGATGGAACCAAAGTAAACAAGCATTGCAAATGCAATAGATCTCGCCCTCGTTTAAGTTAAAGCCATTCTGTTTGTAATGAGGTGGCTTTTTAGCTTTGCTTTTATTAGTGTTTTTCAAACTTTCATGTAAATAACATGCATATGTATGCATATATGTATATGTATGCATGCATTTATATTTGTATTTATATAGATATGCAGATTATATATGTTTATATATGTCTGTATATATATATATATATACACACATACATATATATAAATGCATATGCACATATATGCATATATATGTGTGTATATGTGTGCGTGTAGAAAGAGGTAGAGAGGTAGAGGTAGAGAGGTAGAGACTAGTTGAGAGAGGTAGAGAGGTAGAGAGTATAGAGTGAGTAATAGAGAGTAGAGAGTGAGTAGTAGAGAGTAGTAGAGAGCAGTAGAGAGAGTAGCAGAGAGTGAGTAGTAGAGAGTAGTAGAGTGAGTAGTAGAGTGAGTAGTAGAGAGTAGTAGAGAGTGAGTAGTAGAGAGTAAGTAGTAGAGTGAGTAGTAGAGAGCAGTAGAGAGTGAGTAGTAGAGAATAGTAAAGAGTGAGTAGTAGAGAGTAGCAGAGAGTGGGTAGTAGAGAGTGAGTAGTAGAGAGTAGTAGAGAGTGAGTAGCAGAGAGAGAAAATAGTAGAGAGTAGTAGAGAGTGAGTAGTAGAGTGAGTAGTAGAGAGTACTAGAGAGAGAGTAGTAGAGTGAGTAGTAGAGAGTGAGTAGTAGAGAGTAGTAGAGAGTGAGTAGTAGAGAGTGAGTAGTAGAGAATAGTAGAGAGTGAGTAGTAGAGTGAGTAGTAGAGAGTGAGTAGTAGAGAGTAGTAGAGAGAGTAGTAGAGAGTGAGTAGTAGAGAGTAGTAGAGAGTGAGTAGTAGAGTGAGTAGTAGAGAGTAGTAGAGAGAGAGTAGTAGAGAGTAAGTATTAGAGAGTAGTAGAGAGTGAGAAGTAGAGAGTGAGTAGTAGAGAGTGAGTAGTAAAGAGTGAGTAGTAGAGAGAGAGTAGTAGAGAGAGAGTAGTAGAGAGTGAGTAGTAGAGAGTAGTAGAGTGAGTAGTAGAGTGAGTAGTAGAGAGTAGTAGAGAGTGAGTAGTAGAGAGTAAGTAGTAGAGTGAGTAGTAGAGAGCAGTAGAGAGTGAGTAGTAGAGAATAGTAAAGAGTGAGTAGCAGAGAGTGAGTAGTAGAGAGTGAGTAGTAGAGAGTAGTAGAGAGTAAGTAGCAGAGAGAGAAAATAGTAGAGAGTAGTAGAGAGTGAGTAGTAGAGTGAGTAGTAGAGAGTACTAGAGAGAGAGTAGTAGAGAGTGAGTAGTAGAGAATAGTAGAGAGTGAGTAGTAGAGTGAGTAGTAGAGAGTGAGTAGTAGAGAGTAGTAGAGAGAGTAGTAGAGAGTGAGTAGTAGAGAGTAGTAGAGAGTGAGTAGTAGAGAGTAGTAGAGAGAGAGTAGTAGAGAGTAAGTATTAGAGTAGTAGAGAGTGAGAAGTAGAGAGTGAGTAGTAGAGAGTGAGTAGTAGAGAGTGAGTAGTAAAGAGTGAGTAGTAGAGAGAGAGTAGTAGAGAGTGAGTAGTAGAGAGTAGTAGAGAGTA
This sequence comes from Lissotriton vulgaris, assembly GCF_964263255.1. Classification (NCBI taxonomy): domain Eukaryota; kingdom Metazoa; phylum Chordata; class Amphibia; order Caudata; family Salamandridae; genus Lissotriton; species Lissotriton vulgaris. Next base: position 860,379,508 of record NC_141689.1, read on the forward strand.
AGTTGTAGAGAGTAGTAGATAGTGAGTAGTAGGGAGTGAGTAGTAGAGAGAGAGTAGTAGAGAGTACTAGAGTAGTAGAGAATGAATAGTAGAGAGTGGGTATTAGAGAGTAGTGGAGTAGTAGAGCGTGAGTAGTAGAGAGTAGTGGAGAATATTCCAAAGTTTGGCACAGCACCACTTGCACAACAAGTCCAATCAAATCATATCACTTAGAGTCCTTATTGAACCGCTGAATCTTGGTGTATATTCAAATGCTTTTATTTTCCTTATGTTTATGTACCACAGCCAGCCAACGCGTTTCATTCTGTACAACAGAACTTCTTCAGGGTGTTCTTATTTCCTTCAAGTTATGTCGGTATCCTGTTGTCATATAACTAGATATTTCTTCCAAATGTTAGAAGAGACATGAGTACATTCTTATTCAAAGTGACTAGGTATCAATTTTACCCAGACAATTCGGGGAGACTTGAGTAATTTATAGCATCCTCAAAGTCAGTCTTTCAAAAATTCCAAAGTATAGGACATGATAATCCAAATCCAAACGTTTCTCAAGAAAAGTCATTTTCAATCGTTCGGAATATCGGCGTTTGGGCAGATATGACCCACGGACACGGTTTATGACTTTTCTTGAGAAACATTTGGATTTGGATTATCATGCCCTATACTTTGGAATTTTTGAAAGACTGACTTTGATGATGCTATAAATTATGCAAGTCCATGGATGCTGCTGTGAACGCCCCCAGCAACACCCATTGCACACCCCTTTAACGCAGGACACTGCGTTAAAGGGACTGATATTTATCAGGCAGGATTACGCCACAAAAAGTGGCTTCGTCCTGCCTGATAAATATCACTCAGTCTTCTGCGACACCGGAACGTCACAAAAAGTGCATCATTCATGACATGGTCAGTGACATCACTGATGGCATCACTGATGACATCTCATACGACATCACTGATGACATCACTGATAACATCATCCATGTGACAATCAAATACACCTCATGACACACTAGTATAATCTTTCATCACTCACTGTAAAATAGAAAGTGCCATATTTGAAACCATTGCCACACCAATAGAAATTTCTAAACACCCACTCAGTTATTCATAGAACTATACACACATCTAATCACTTACCTATAGATTCAGTGTTATATGCAGTGAATAATCAACAGAACACTATCAAATATACTTATACGCCTATTTCAACATTACACGCCAGCACACATTGTATTCACTTATAAAGACATCCTTCTGACTTATGCAAAGAATTGATTATACTTACATTTACTCACCTACACACTTATACAAACACCACTTCATCTATTTATATAAATAGTAACTCACATTTAGTGTGTTATAAAATCACTATTACAAGTATACAGTTGTCCATATAGTGACTCATATAATCACTAAGTCTTAGGCACACTTAATTAGACATAACTGTCACATACACTGCCTTTTTTTCAAGTTTAATGGAGATGTACCATTTAGAGAAATATTTTATCACCACCACACCCATAAAACTATACACTCACTGAAACAACTGTTATAACATGTAGTCTTAACCTCATATACCTACTGAATGAACTATTCACACATTTTTTGGCAATCACACACCCCCCACCAAACCACATAGACATTCATTTACCCATATAAATACTCAGTTAGGAAACCAATAACAAATATAGTATTTAACATAGCAATTAAGACAAAGCAATAAAGACTTTCACACAGTTTAGTAACTACACATTATATATAGTGAGACTCTACAAATTAGTCAAGGAAACAATCAATGACACTGTTACTAAATCCACCATCCACACATATATATTTATATATCCACTCATTCTTCAATGCAAAGTAGTGTATTTATAATACATATTTCAATATCAAAGCAAACCACATTCACTGGATGATGTCATCAGTGATGTCATTTGAGATGTCACTGACCATGTCATGAATGATGTAATATGTGACATCATCAGCAGTGGATTGCAGGCGCGCAAGTTATAGTGAGTACAACTATAACGGGGGAAGTTCAATGGTTTTGTATGAGTAAAATGTCCAGCTAACTATAATATATATATATTTCTATATATACGTGCGCGGATGTGCGCGGACCTATGCGTGCGTGAGCTGCATGCTGATTGGCTGCCAATGTCTGTCAACAGTCCAAAACAGAAATTGTTGGCAGCTATCTTGTGCCTCGGTAGACTGAGGCAGAAGAAAGCAGAAAAACAAACGTGTAGGACTCAAAAAGGGGGCAGGGTAGAAGCACCCTGATCCCCTAGGCCTGTTCAGGGGGTCCCACTAAGACCCCCCAAGGCAAAAAATAAATAAAAAATCTTCGAAAAATCGCGGGGTGCGCTTACCGTGCGCGCACGGGTCCGCGTACGTATGCGTACGGTACGCGGACGATGCGTGTACGTTTCCGAGAAAGCTGCATGCTTATTGGCTGTCAACACTCTAAACCAGGAAGTGTTGGCAGCCATCTTGTGCTCATTAGACTGAGGCAGAAGAAAGCAGAAAAAAACGTGTAGAACACAAAAAGGGGGCAGGGTAGATACACCCTGACCCCCTAGGCCTGTTAAGGTGGTCCCACAAAGACCCCCAAGGCCAATTTTTTTTTTTTAAACCCGGTATGTTTTTTTAAAAATTACCCCCCCAGGGGGACCAAATCGTGGGGGCATAGTGATAAAGAAGTGTGGGGGGTGCCCAATCCCCCCCCACACTGCCCCGGGGACCGCCGCCCTCTGGGACAAAGCAACACAGCCCCCTGGCGCATACTGGAGGCTCCTGGTGGGCTAGTTGGCCCCCAGGGACCCCCAGTATGCAAGGGGATTAGTTCCCCCTCTGTAAACGCACCAGGGGGCTGTGTTGCAGAGAGGTGTAACAAGGGGCATAGCCTCATTTCACCTCTGTGCAATGCAGCCCCCTGGCGCATACTGGAGGTTCCAAGTGGGCTAGTTGGCGCCAGGGGCCCCGAGTATGTAAGGGGAATTAGTTCCCCCTCTTCAAACATGCACGGGGGCTGCATTGCAGAGAGGTGTAAAAAAGGGTGTGGCCTCATTACACCTCTCTGCAATGCAGACCCCTGGCGCATACTGCAGGTTCAAGGTGGACTAGTTGGCGCCCAGGGGCCACCAGTATGCAAGGGGAATTAGTTCCCCCTCTGCAAACACGCCCGGGGGCTGCGTTGCAGAGAGGTGTAAAAAGGGGCGTGGCTTCATTACACCTCTCTGCAATGCAGTCCCCTGGCGCATACTGGATATTCCTGGTGGGCTTTCAGGTCTTATATAGTTAGGAATTAGTATTAAAAAAACCTTTGAAATTCACTGAAAAAATCATAGGTTTCAGGCCTTATATAGTTAGGAATTAGCATTTAAAAAACCTTTGGAAATCACAGAAAAAACCATAGGTTTCAGGCCTTATATAGTTAGGAATTAGCATTTAAAAAACCTTTAAAATTCACTCAAAAAACTATAAGTTTTAGGGGTGTTATAGTTAGCTGGACATTTCACTCACACAAAACCATTGAAATTGCTCCTATATAGTTAGTTGTACTAACTATATTTCGCGCACCCGCAATCCACTGCTGATGATGTCACATATTACATCATTCATGACATGGTCAGTGACATCACTGATGACATCTCAAATGACATCATTGATGACATCACTGATGACATCATCCACGTGACAATCACATACACCTTTTCATACACTAGTAAAATATTTCATCACTCTTTGTAAAATACAGAGTATCATATTTGAATCCATTGTCACAGCAATACAAGTATCAAAAAACCCACTCAATGATTCATAGATGTATACACACTTCTAATCACTTACCTGTAAATTCACTCATACATGCTGTCAATGAACAATAGAACACTATCAAAAATACTTATACACCTATATCGACATTACACACCAGAACACATCCTATTCACATATGAAGTCATCCTACTCACTTATGCAAACAATGGATCACACTTACATATTTACTTAGCTACACACTTATACAAACACAACTTCATCTATTCATTTAGATAGTAAGTCATACTTAGTGAATTATAAAATCATTATTACAAGTATACAGTTATCCATACAGTCACTCACACAATCATTGAGTCTTATGTATACTTATTTATATACAACAACTGACACATACACTGCCTTTTATTTTTCTAGTTTTTTGGACATGTACCATTGAGAAATATATTTGCTCATCACCACACCCATAAAAATATTCACTCACCCAAACAACTGTTAGAACATGTAGTTTTAACTTCATATATCTAGTGAATCAAGTATTCACACATCTTTGGGCAGTCACACACCCCCCACCGAACCACACACACATTCACTCTCCCATACAAATACTCAGTGAACTAATCAATAACTAATATAGACTTTCACATAGCTAGTTACCAACTGGAGAACCAGTTTACACAACAACTGACAAAGTGATACAGATATTCACACAGTTTAGTCACTAGCCACTATATTTAGTGAGACACTATAAATTGGTCAAGTAAACAGTCAATTACACTGCTACTAAATCCTCCATCCAAATATTTATTTTTATATATCCACTCATTCTTCAATGCAAATTGCTATATATATAATGCATATTTAAATAACAAAGCAAACCACATTCACTGGATGATGTCATCAGTGATGTCATTTGAGATGTCATCAGTAATGTCATATATTTTAAAACAAATCAGCATCCATTCGGATGTCAAAAGAAGGAAAGCACACAGGATTCCGCTTACAAAGTATTTAATACAGACCCCTTACCCCTCCAACAGACGCGTTTCGCCTCACACCTTCGTCAGTGTTGGCGTGTGTACAAAAGGACGACCATTTTATTTTCTGCATTTTTTTTCGAATGACCAGTAAACAGTGAAAGTGGACTGTTCGTATAACCGCCACCATGGCGGCCATCTTACAACTTGTTTATACTGAGTCACTCAGTATCATAAAATGATCATCAAAAAGTGCAAGTGCAGTTTAAAAACATTTTTTCATAATAAAAAAAATTTCATTATTTGGAAAAGGGAAAAAGAAAGGAAATTATATCATTCCTTATGAAAATATACATTTTTAAGTGCATTAGTAGTATTGATCCCATGGATATAAATCATTAATGTATACTGTGCACAAACAACCTTTTTGGAAACTTCAGATTGCAATCATATAAGTATCACTCACAATGTAGGATCTATATATATGTCTCAATATGTCAACAAACCTTTTTCCACAGAATATCTCGCCATGTATGGGCTTACTTTACTGTATTGCCGCCCTTTACGGAGGCAAACCGCCCGACATTGCAAGCCCAAATCCCCCCGCCATATTAGGATGGCGGAGGGGAAGGTGGCGGTGCAAAATACCGCCCGCCTGTTTTCCGCCCGGTCGCCTAGCGGCCGGGGTGGAAAATGAGTAACATAGAGGCGGTGTCTGTTAGATACCGGCCGCAATATTACCATGGGCATTGTTAGATGCCTTTCTGCGGCGGCGCTGCCGCCACGGAAAGGCATGCAGTCTTCACTCTGGGGGCCCACTGCGGGCCCCCAGAGTGAAGTACAGGTGGGGGGTGCACATGGGGGGTACCTGTGGTACCCCCCTTCATTTTCATTTGCAAAGCGGCAGGCACCGCGCGGTGCCTGCCGCTTTGCAAATGAAAATGTGAAAGTTCATTTTCAACATTGTGGCAGGCGGTACAGAGGGCACCGCCCGCCACAATGCTGAAAATACAGGATGTGCCCGCCACAGTGGCCGGCACATCCTAATGGCACCCCCGGACCCCCGCCCTTGTGGCGGGCGGTCCCGGTTTACGATAAGATGATGGGCGGGCAAAGTCCGCCCGTCATCCTAATGGACCCCTAAGGGTGTGAATATGAGTTTGGCGGTCTGTCCTCTGGCGTTGTGTCTGATTTACCACTGCTGACTAGGCAGTCTGATCGCCGCATTGCGACTGTCGTGCTCATATTGCCACCACGGCAGCCACCACCAGCAAATTCCAACTGCGGAGGTGGCGGAATAGGCCAATGTGCCTGTTGGAGGGCAGCTCGCCAGTGTAACCGCTGGCCCAAATACGAGGTGCCTTACAGCTGGTGTGAATGTGGTGGTCCAACCATCACATCTGAGCTCGCGGAAAGGGAGGAATATAAGGCTGAAACTTACCTGTACTCACCTCCACACGTAATGTGCCACCATGAAACCGATTGTACACTTCTTGATGCGGCTTTTCCTGCTAGGTGACCTCCAAAACCGACACCGTTGTGAACGCAACCGATGGTACATTGTACTCTTACCTGTTTCCATAGACTCCTCAGCAAAACTATGCCCTGCTATGGACCTGGCAAGGGGGTTGGAGTCCTTGGGCCAAACATATTTTATGGGACCCAGTTCAGAGGTTTTTGTAATGTATACCCTAAATACTGCTCTATGATGCCCTCCTTGGCCAGGTCACTGACACTGCATAGTCACACTCTACACAAATAGGCATGTGTTTACCTCTCATAATCAGTGATAGTGATGTGTGCAGCAAATTGTGTCAGACAACAGCACCTCCTCATCAGTGTCACACCTATCAATTTCTGTGACACCCTCACACTGCACAAACACTACATTCTGTTGTGAGATCAAAGATACATATGTGTGGATGTGTCACAAAACTCAAACACACCTTCCCTGCTACAATTCTGTATCAGTACATGAGATTACAAATAACCATTGTGTGAAGCATTGAATGTGCACAATATAAACACTCTCTGCATAATGTGTATGCCTCTACCAGGGGGAAGCCAGTAAGGCTGGGGTCCAGGTCCACAGACCATTTTGCACATAGCCTAAAACCTCTATGTGCACAGGATCTATGGCTTGAAGTGTATCAGGGACAACCAATAGAAAAACGAAGTGCCATGCATGTGCAGGAAATGTGTAAGTAGTGCAAGCCCTGAAAACAAACACACTAACAGCATTTTTCACACATCTTGATAAAGTAGGTGTAAGGTACACACAGGACAGGGACTCATGTCCATACAAATGTCCTCAAAGGTGTGACAGTGTAACAACCTCCATGTGTGGATAACTTAATATCTAACTTGAACCCATCAAACACATATCCAACCTACATCATAAGGAGAAGCGCTACCTAAATGATGTTTACATTGGCCAGGCGAACCTGAAATACTTACCATATAGTATAACACCTAATGCAATGCCAGCCCCATTTAGATTTCATCCCACATAGACATCCATTCAACATTTTCCCTTGTCCTGTGTATTCCAGCACTGGGTCCAAGGTCAGATCATAATAAGGACTTCAAATAGATCGGCAATCAGGGATGAAACAAACAAAACTGTAGTCATACCACACTAACTATACAATACCATCTAATAAGTAGAAAAGTAATGGCACAACTATGTTTTCCAAACTATGAAACTGTTCAATGAATAACTCATATAATGCACACAAAGGCCAATGGAGTAGGCGCCTTAAAGATAGATGGTGCCTGGGAGCAGCTGGGTGTGGCCTTTTACAGATGTATGGGTTTGTTTTTTGTTGGCCTTAGACTATCAGGGTTTGGCTGGCTTTAGGGGGGGTGAGGAGGAGGTTTTCCAGGGGTGGATTTGGATGCAGAAACAATGGGCTGCTGTTTGGGACGGGTTTTCTTGATCTGTTTTGGGTTATGGCTTGCTTTACTGGGGTGGGAACTAGGTTTCTCGGGGCGGATTGGGATGTGGAAGTGATGGGATGGGGTTTGGAAGATTTTTTTTGGGTACTTTGGGAGGGGGTGGTTGGCACAGGGGAAAGGGGAAGGGCAAACAAAACATCTTCATGGACAAAATGGGTAGGATGTTCAGGAGAAAGTTGGGTTTGGGAGGTAGTGGGAGTGGAAATGAGAGGTGTGTGTGCTATATGTCCTGTGTGTTCTAAAGGTATCTGTTGTGTGGGTGACTGTGAGTGTTTGTGTTTCTTTAGTTTCTGTGATGTGGACATGCTGGGTGTTGTGGAGGGGTCAGTGGGTGTTGGTATGGTGTCTGCATTAATGATGGGTGTTGTGGAGGTGTCTGTGGCTGTTGCTGTGGTATCTGCCTGAGTGATAGATATTGTGGAGAGGTCTGTGGCTGTTGGTGTACTGTCTGCTGAATGAAGGATGTTTTTGGAGGGGTCTGTGGCTGTTGGGGTAATGTCTGTGTGAATGATAGGTATTGTGGAGGCGTCTCTGGCTGTTGCTTTGGTGTCTGAGTGAATGCTGGGTATTGTGGAGGGGCTGTGTCTGTTGATGTGGGGTCTCGGGGTATGTTGGAGGTGTTGAGGGGGTGAATATCTGGTGAGTGGTTGCATGCCTGCATTTTTAATGCGGTTTGTGTGTGTGTGTGTGGTGCTTGGGTCTTATGAAGTGTGTGCATGCGCACAGGCTTCAACTCTGGATACCTAATGTATGCCTTGTGGACTTAAGCCACCAACTACAATAGCAAAGTAGATGTGTGGGAGTGATTTACCACCACTGGAATTTGGCTGTCTACCACTGTTTTTTGTCCTGAGGAAGACCCGCTGTGACGCTTCTCCATTCGCGCACTCTTCAGGGTCGAAACATCGACGTATATTTCATCTCATGTCTATCTGTTTTCATGGCCTCAAGAAACATATGAATTACAAAGCTTGTTTGAAAATATGTTAAATAGTCAGAACGGACAGGCTCTAACTGATTGGTACTCTGTATATATTGTACATATTTGTATGTTGTATATATAACACCCATATCACCACATTGTCACTCAATATCACATTGTTCACCCCAATCACCTTATTTACTTGTTACGTATGTATTTATAAAAGATGTGACTGCCATACATACATTTTAACTAATTAGCAAAATGTATTTTGTTGTGTGTTCCATCAAGAAGTCTATAAAGGAATGCATTAGACTATTGACAGATTGATGTCTGATGCACTAAGCAATTGGTTTTCTGACAGAAACACTTGTAGACTTTTTCACTAATATCCAGGTTCTGAGGGACACAGGGTTTCCCCATTGACTTTAAAAGTCTTTTTTGAAGCACACAGCACTCAAGCCACTCAAGCTGAGCCATAGTATGGTGAGTTTACTTATGTTTTTTTTACTATGCCTGTTGTAATGGTGGGCTGACTGAAACTCAAAACATCTATGGGTTTTTAAAGGTATCATTTCTATAAAGACAGCAGTATTCGTGGCCATTGGTTTGCAATTTTAATATTTGAAATTTGTACCTCTATATTTTCACAGTCCTGGCAAGTGTTTTGGAGAAAATAAAAACATTCACCATTGCAATGGTTCTGTTTTATCTAAGCCCTGGTAATCCAGGAAGCTCTCAGCAAGCCTTGGTTAATATTCTCCAGGTAAAACTAGAAAACTTTTTTGTGGCCAGGTTGGTGAAACAAATGGATGGAAGGGAATTTTACCCCTAGTTTCTCAAATGTTAACTTATGATTATCCACAGAGTGCCAATGCTGCAAAATCAATACAGGTCTGCTAAATGGTATGAACGTGAGATGTGGGTAGGGTAGTGTATGTATTCTCTTGAGTCACCTTTTGCTGAGTTCTGTGAGATAAGACCCATTCATCAACTTTGCTCAAGCGAATGATACAACCGTGGAACTACAATAAACAACCTCGCTGGGTACATCAAGACAAGATGAATGGACTTCGGGCCGTACGTCCGTAAGTTACTTGGTTTCGTGAAGTCATAACTTTTTATACTTAGGTTGGGACATTCAATAAAAACACACAATAAAACAATGCAAGTGCAAGGGTTATGAGTGATAAACACATTCACACAACGTATTGCACTTTGGTACTAAAGTTGAAACTGGACCTACGGTAAATACTGTGTTTGCCATAAAACTATGTCATAAAGGCACTAGAAGACACACAGCGGTCAAAGAGTATATTATAAAGGCTGTTAAACAAGCAACATGCTAGCAGAGAGTTGACTTGGATAGCTTCTTAAACATAAATCCAAAGAGTTTTCCAAATGTTTTCCCCGGAGGAAAAGTTATAAAAATTTCGTTTTTACTCCATTCTTTTTTTGGAAGAAACATGAGAGCAGATTTACAAAGATTTCACACAATGCAGCACTACAACCAAAGTGGCTGCACTGCACTCCGTGGAATGAAAGGGAGAGAGCAGAACAGCGCCATATCTTCTAAGATGTGGTGTTTCCCCATGCGCCGGAGGACTTTAGGCTTCCTTCTGCAACCACACATATCCCTCCACCTCAGTGCAAGGGTGTGTGTGTGATGCCAAGCATAGGTTTTGTACAGGAAGTCTACCTTTCCATTAAAAAATACTATGGTTTGACATAGTATAGCACTTTTCCCACTTTTTCTGCGTACTTCTGAGTACAACACACATGCAAAGTTTGAAATATATTTAGAAAAGATAACGTTTCTCAAACGTTATACCTGTCTTGAGGAGGGGTACATTTTTGGTGCAAAGTGCTCTCACTCTTTTTTAGTAGATAGGGCTTTGGGTCAATATCCTTGATTTGTTGCATGTGAATGAACGTGTACCTACCACTCATGGAACGCCTCATTGATGCAAAATAATGCAAAGTAGTACATAGCACTACTTTGCTTTATTTTAGGGCAACTCAAATCAGGATTTTCTTTGGAAAGTAAATCTCAGTACAACACTTTGTGCTGGGTTTGTGTCACTTTTGTGACCCTTACCTGGTGCTAAGTGTTAGTTAATATCCCCTTTTTTCCTTTGCCGCATATGTCGCTGTAGATCACATGCTTAGCATACTCCTGCCTATGTAGTGTTTTGTGCGGCTGTTACAAGTTGTCTTTGTTCAAAGTAAAAGCTTTTGGTTCTGAGGTGACTTGTGATCGATCTGTGAAACTCACAGTGCACAGGACTAAAACTCCTTCTTAGCTTGTTTCCTGCTATCAGGTTCTCAAGACCTTTTCGGAACCCTGGAACCATTCAACTGCAGAGTCATTCGACTTCAGTCATGTGACTCTCCTCCGAGTTAAGAAGGCCCCTTACTATTAATGCTTCAGAATCAATCCAACTGGAGCTTTTTTCGAGGCCAGGTCATATGAGAATGACTCATTGTCGACCAGCACAGGGTATATAACATCTGCCTTCCCAGAGACCTCAAGGACTTGTACTGTTTGCCCTGCCAGGCTTTCAAAAGCAAAAACACTATCTTTTATAGGAGGAAAAGACGGTAGGTGGACTACAACATGCAGCGCCAAAGCTCTTCTGAACCACTGGCTGAGCACAGCATGGAAGGAATATACTTTGACAGAGTTAAGGGAGCCCAGGGTGATTCGAGTCCAGAATATGTGTCCTCAGAGTACTCCGCATTCGGTGCCCAGCCTTCTCCAAGCCGTCCAGTGAAGCCCACAACCAGGAGGTAGACTGCAACTTAGCCATCCACACCATCAGAAGCGCTTCCCTTCTAGGTTTGGTTTGAGTTCAACAGGAGTTTTGACTCCATCAAAGCATCAGCCTCGAAGACTTTGCCATTGAGTTCAGATGTGTTTTTCGGTATTCTGGGACCATCGAGCTACAAAGTAATTTGACTCCAGACACCTGAATCACTTCCAACGAGTTGAGAAGACACTGTACTATGACTGCTTCATAATGGATCCAACAAGAGATTTTCTGAGGCCAGGTCATAGTAGAATGATTTGTGAAGGAGGGGGTTTATAGAGAACATGCCCTTCCAATTTTGCTCTAAAAGCATGTAGGAAAGTGTCTTTTTGGTATGCACCCTCCCCACTTTTTGCTCCAATGCTGATGGTTATGACTAAAAAAGCACTGGAGCCTGCTGCCCAGGCCCCAGTGCCTGTGCTTTCTTCCCAAAACTGACACATGTGAATTGGTAGCCCCAATTAGCAAGGCCCCCTTTTAAGTCCCTGGTAAATGGTACCAGTGGTACAAAGGGCATGAGAGGTAAATGGGTCACCAGTGTCTGAAGTACTGTTTGTGCCACCCTGAGTGACCCAAGTAAACACATGATAGCAGTTCTGTCATTGCATATTGTATGAGATATACAAACTGCTCGAACTCGACTTTGTCCTCATCATGTGTTGCAAGGCCAATGCACTATTTTTAATATATGCCTGTAACCCCTAAGGAAGGCCTCCTGAGCACAAGAGGCAGGTTGCATTTATATTAAAGATGAGGACTTATAAGTGCAAGCTTATGTCTCTAAAGTAGCCTTTTCCATTAATCAGTGGTCCATAGGATAACATAGGCTAGCACCCGTGCATCCCTGAGGTTGCCAGCTACATCATGGGATGGCCAAAATATGTCATGTTTGGTATCAAACAACTTTTCTCATCACTGCTGCCTTGATTCTTGTGTTGATGTGGCATGTACCAAGGTGGCTACCTTAGAGGTCGCCCACCTGGTTGCCCCAGCCTTTACTGTCCACTAGTTGTCAGCCCACAGCTGTTGCCGCTAATACAAGACTCTGACCCCCTGCCAGGAGGTATGAAATCTCCCAGGAGTTAGAAACAATGGCCGGGATGGAAAAGAGGTCACGCCTCACTCCCTGACAGGATGTCTAATGAAGTGACACTTCAAAGCATACACCGCCTATAATATGCAACTAGGCTTCCTCCCAAAGGAGCAAATAGCCCTCCTCTTGCCCCCAGGCACATTTGCGCCTGAGCAGGTTAGAAAATTATGTGTTTAGGAGGAGTACACCCCCAGAAGGCTAGCCACACTTCTAGCATGGGTTATCTGGTCTGTACAGGTAAGGAAGGTTTCTGTCATTTTTAAAAGTGGTAGAATAGAGGGTTCTGGGTAGAAAAGGTGACACACATTCCTGGATGTGGTCACCTCAGGGGCAGATTAGCTACTGGGCCTAGTAGCCCATTGGCCACTTGCACCCTCACCCCTAGGGTCCCTAAATCTAGGATTTAATGGGCACCCCTGGCACCAACACCTCAGTTCTGATTCGAATTACAACAGAGTATACATAAGAGACTAGAGTCTGCGACAACAGAAGCTGCACAAACCAAAGGTGCGATACTCTCTATCTGTGGCAGCCATCCTGAGCTGCATGACTGTGACTCATCTGGTCCAAAGACCAGTTCCCCCAGACAGAGGAACCCATTTGAGAGCCAAAGGCAACTCTAGACTACCTAGACTAGTGGAACTAGTCCCCTCAGTCTGCAGGTAAAAACAACGTACCAGAACCAAAGAATCGCAGGTCATCAGGCCTTCCGAGAGATTGCCCAAAAGTTGATGGTCCAGTGCATTGTGGGAAACGTAGTCTTGAAAGTTTCAGGTGGCTTCCATTTTCCCCTGGACCTCCAAATGTCAAAATAACTTCTTGCTGACCATACCGCTCCCTAGGCTTGTTCGTGGCCAATCCAGCAACCAGCAAGTTTAATTGATGCTGCAACTCAACGGAACTCCACAACACCTTCAGCCAACCACAGAGTGTCCCCATTATTGACTTTTTGCACCCATTTCTTCTCCAGCATTGTGTAAGCTGTAAAATCTGCTCCCCCATGGCTAGCGCTTCAGCACCAAGGACAGCCAGGACAACTCTGCATGCCGACTTCTCAAGCCAGGTAAAATTGAACTGGCTGTTGCGGCTTGGTCTTGGGACCTGCATCACCTTGACCTCCAGTGGGTTCCACGCAACTTGACCTGCAAGTGACCAATTGTCACTAGTGCCTTTTACCATTGACCACTATGCTGAAGTTTTGCAGTATTTATTTATTTGCACTAAACTGATTTATTTTTGCTTCTAAAATACAAAACTCTGGTTATACTTTACTGGGTGACTTCGTTTTGGTGTCTAAATTTAAATACAAATATGCTTTATTCTTATCAATTGATGTCGGAACAAATCTATTACTTATCATCCATGTTGGTACTTTGAAATGCTTTAACACATATTCCTCTAGTAAAGCCTGGTTGCTCTTTGCCACTCTGCCAGGACTGAGCTAAGGATTAATTATTGTGAATCCAAGGACCATCTTTGGGGTATTGTGAGAGTACTGCATAGTGAAGCCTAACCAGCATTACTACACAATACTACACCTCCCTGCAATGCAACTGTAGTTCACCATGATCAGACCAGTACTTGCCCCTAATACCTCAAAAACAGTTTTTGCTCCAGAGAAGGACTGCACAAGCTGATGCAGCCTCAATGCGGAGAAACTCCCAGAGACCTGTCTTGAAACTAAGGTTGAAACCAAAGTTTGCTTTGAAACAGCAACAACAGCTTCACACCTTGTTGACCTACACCATCACAGGAACAAGAACAGCCTGATGTTATTTAGAAAATGATCTAAATCGACTCTAAAAACAACCCCATACTTGCATATCCCCACAACATACACCAGGTGGTGAGTTACATACAAAAAAGCCCACCTGATTTTCAATTAGGTAATTTCTGAGGCCCTAGGCACACTTCAAATAATAACTAAGACGCACAGGTTTAGGGATCCTAGTCCACTGCTGTCTTCTCAGTCACCTGTGCCCTCTCTCATGCCATCTCATTTGGTAAACACTGATTCTGACACAGAGCAAGTCATTGATATCCCCAACCGTTGCAAATACTCCATCCCTATGGACAATGGGGATGGCCCGTCACAATATAGGCCCACAGGAGAACCCATCTTTGAAGCCCTTGCCAGTAAAGCAATTCCTACCAACTGACATCTATTGGGTCATCCAAAGGGCGGGTGACAACAATACATTTAAGTTATATGTGATTGAGGAGGGATATGATTTCTTCATGGAGCCCTTTCCAAAATGAAATGCTCAATGTACTTCCTCCCCATTCTGAAAAGCATGACAAAACTAAAGGGACCCAGATGAAACAAGAGTAAACCACCAAAAGGGTAGTGGTCAGTGCAGCCAGACAATAGTACATCACCAAGTCAGTGGGTCTTTTGCCCAGGTATGACAGGTAACACTGTGAGCAGACAGAGGAACTGGTAAAACACCTGCCAGAGACATATTGGAAGAGAGGAAAATAGTTGGTTCTAGAGGGGAAGCTCATCTCTTGCGGCAACATCCAGTGTGTGCCGGCACAACATCCAGAGAGACAAGAACTACGGTCTTACTCCAAAGACATGCCTGCCTCAGAATCTCTTGATTCCATCCTGAATACAACAGCACCTGTTGAATGTCCCCTTTGATAGAGAACATCTGTTTGTTCCACAGGTAGACACAATGTTAAAAAGATACAGCTAAGGCTATCGGTCACCGCAAACTCTAACCGCCAAACCTGGTTTTTGGTGCCAACTGGCGAGAGGAGGAGCCAGAGGTGTGTCACACCACAACACCCAGCCTTCTAATATCAGCATCCTTTCATGAGGGACAGACTTCCGAGTATTAGCAAAGAGGATGATTCTGAGGCAACTGCATCAGCAGAAAAGGCATTGTAGCCTAATGCAAAGAGTCTTCTGCCTAGTGACTTACCTGCCATCCCCTATGTTATGTTATGTTAAAAATTCTTATACTGCGCACGTTCACCGAGACGGTTTCTTGGCGCTCATAACAGATGCGACGGGCAAGGGCCAAAGATTACTCAAATGCAGCTTTGAAGAGGAACGTCTTCAATGTCTTGCGAAAGCATTCACAGGAAGGGCAGTGACGGAAGGAGGAAGGAAGGGAGTTCCAAAATGAGGGGGCTAAAAAAGAAAACCGGAGACCACCATGTTTCTTACGATGGACTTGGGGGATGCATAGGAGATTATCAGCGGAAGAGCATCACACAACACTTGTTGGGAGGAATAAGGTTCTTCCTTTCCCAGTGATAAGAGACAACCTTGTTTAAGTGGGTCTCTTATCCATTGTTGCCCAGGGATACGGCTTTGAATTTCACATCATAACACCAAACATACAACATTATCATCACACCATTAGACAGTAATATCAAATGCTGCTGAAGGAGAAGGTGAAAGCATTGCTCCAGGTAACAGAACCAGTTCCAGTAAATTAAAGAGGAGACAGAAAATATTGCCTCTTCCTAATCCTGAAATAGGCGGGACACTTGGGCCGATACTATTTCTCAGGCTGCCAATTGTTGCATCGCGTCAGAGCACTTCAAGATGACATTCCTATAAAACGTCATACTGCTGCTCTGTACATGAGATCACATGGAGCCTACTTCCATATCCCCATCCATCCAGTTCACCATTGCTGCCTCAGTTTTGTGGTAAGTGGCCAACATTACCACTTCAAAGTATTTATCTTTGGATAGCCTCACAGGTATTTACCAAATGTTCAGCGATTACAGCGTACCTCCGCCGCAGCACCATTTATGTCTTTCCATATTTGGATGACTGGCTGATAAAGAGCAGCAGCCAACAGCATGCCTAGCATGCACTGGACAAGTGGTGGCCTCATACAGAGATTGGGATTCACAATAAATGCCAAGAAATCACATCTCAGTCCTTGGAAGCCATTTTGAACAGAGTGACAGGTAAAGTCTACCACAACTTAGAGAAAGGGAAGGCATTTCAAAGGCTACTTCCCCTTTACCAGATGCCACATCCTCTGACAGTGAGAATTGATGGTGAGATTGCTGAGGATGATTGTATATTGAATTGCAATAATTCTAAATGCTCGCCTTCATAAGGGTCTGCTGCAAGTGTGTCTAGCAAAGCAATTCTCTCAGATGACGACTCAATTTCAGGTTCTAGTATTGTCCTAAACGTTAGCCCAAACTAAAATTATCAACCATTTGATATTGGACATGTAATTAAACAACCATCAACCACAGGTGACCATTGCCATGGACACTTCCCTCATGGGAGGAGGCCAGATTAAGACAACCATACCATTCAAAGCACCTGGACTCAATAATAGCAGAAACTGCACATCATTGTTTTTGAGCTAATGGTAGTAGAAATGGAATTTAGAGCATTTACACAATACCATGCAACAAGTCAGTGCTATTCCAGACAGACACCATGACTGCAATGTTCTACATCCAGAAACAGGGGAATGCACTTGTCCCAGCTGTCAGGCTTAGCACAAATGATATGGTATTGGGCCATTCGTCATCCTAGAGAAACATCTTCTGGGAGTGGAAAACAACTCTGTAGACCTCACATCAACTTTGTGGACTTCACGTCAAACAAACACACAAATGGGAAATTAATCTCCAAGTCCTTCACTAGTACTTTTAGTGAGTGGAAAAGCCCATAAGTTGATCCATTTGCCACTGCAGAAAACAGAAAAATGTTCAAGCTTCAACTTCATTGACCCTCATCCACAGTACATGTGCCATGTTCTGTGGATCAGTTCAGGAATATTTGTCTAAACGTATCCAGTGATTTCATATGTAGTGAGGAAAATGAGACAGACTTCATAAGGCTTGTTTGAATCATGAACCTCATGGTACTGTATGCTACTGGACATGCCATTCCCCCATTCAAGAAACTACCTCTGACTGTAAATCTAACACAGCACAAGGTGAAGCTATGAGATCCAATCAAGTACCTGAATTTTGTGACTTGGCTCTCGAGGTTGTAAAATGTGGGCACCTTCAACTTGTACATTCATTCTGAATGAGGCTCTTAGACCCACTACAAGAGTCTGCTATGCTGCCAAATGTAAAAGATATGTACACTACTTTATTAGTAAGAACAAACAAACAACCTCTTTGGCTGCTGTACAAGACATTATTATTTCTGGAACTGCAGAAATGAGTCATAGCATATTTTATTTATACGTTTTTTATAGCGCTAGCTAGACCCGAAGGTATCAGAGCTCTTTACACATATGTGAGATCATTAGATTAAAATACATGCAAAAAAACAAAGAAAATCGTTCGCCCGCAGCAGTAGTTACAGTATGCAGATAGGGGAACTTCTTGAGCTAAAAAACGTACAAGACATAGTGGACCGCTGAAATACTAATTTAACCATTACAACTGCTCAAGCAGAGTGGGTGTGAGCTTTGGGAAAAAGCTCAGTTAGGGTGTGTGTTTAAGTGTTGGTTGAGCAGTAAGTGTTTAAGGTCCTGTTTGAAACTGGAAAATGAAGGGTTGCAGCGCAGGTCACTAGGGAGTGAGTTCCATATTGTGGGAGTATTTCCAGCCAGAGAAAAAACTTGTCTGGGAGGATTTCTTTTTCAGTTTGCGAGGTATGAGAAGAAGTGTGTTGCAGCTCTTTAGAGATCTGGCTCTACCAGCTTTCAAAAGTTTGTTCTCCAGATAGTTGGGGTTATGTGTGTGAAGGGCTTGTGGGTGATGCAAGCGGTCTTGTAGAAACATCTTCCTTTGATTGGGAGCCAATTGAGGCTCTTGAGGGCAGGTGTGATGTGCTCAAACCATTTTCAGCCTGTTATTAGCCGGGCTGCCATGTTGAGAACTGAACTTAAGGGGGCCAGGTGAGTTTTAGGAGTTCCTGTGAAGATGACGTTACCACAATCCAGTTTTGAGAGGACAAGTGATTGCACTACCATTTTAAATCTTCAGGGGGAATGAAAGGTTGTATTTTCTTGAGGTGTTTTAGTGTGCGGAGTGCTCCTTTGGCTGAGTTCTTGATGTGGGCTTTCAATGACATGTTTCTGTCCAATGGCATACAGCTCCATTTGCCAGTTAGGGTAGCAGCCTATATGCAGCATAGACTGCAGCAATCTCTATTTAAGATACAAATGGTGAAGGCATTTCTGGAGGGTTTAAAGATAGTTATCTAACCAAGAACACTGCCAGTTCCTTCAGGGGACTTTAATGTCTTCTTCACATGGCTCATGCGGCCAACATATAAGCCATTACATTCTTGTCAGCTTCAATTTCTTTTGAGGAAAGCAGCTTTCTTTGTTGCAATCACCTCCTTGTGTAGAGTCAGTGAATGGGAAGCCCTAACTATGGAGGGGCCTTTTATTCAGGTCCACAAAGACTGGTTTGTTCTAAAAACAAACCCTTGTTTTCTGCCAAAGGTCATCTCCCTGTTAAACTGTTGCCATACCAATTTCTTTCCACAACATTGGTCAGTTGAAGAAAGAGCATTACACACAAAAAAGGTCAAAAGAGCTATAATATATAACATTGGTTGTACAAAATCCATTTGGATAACAAAGCAATTGTATGTCGCTTTTGCAATTCCTATCTCTAAGTTGAGTCTTGCACAATGGATAATTACATGTATTCAGGTTTGTTATATCGTGGCTAAGCATCCACTTTATACTGTACCCAGAGCACATTCTACTCACAAACAAGCAGCTACTGTGGCTTACCATGACACACATTGCTTGCACACATATGTTAGGCTGCTGAATGTTCTACATTGCACACCTTCACAAAGCACTGCTATGATTTCCTACCAAGAAGCACAGGTCGGGGAGACTGTCCTTAAAACATTGTTCCAATCATCTGCATCTGCTTGCAAGCCGTCCCCTTACCGAGGAGGGTAATGCTTTTTAGTCTATGGAAAGCATGTGATATACAGCTAGACATGCTGGAAATCGAAAGTGCTCTTGCATGTAACTATCGCGTGCAACCTGCAGTGCTGCAGATTCACATGCCCCCTCCCACGTCCCCTTGGGTGGATTGATATTTATCACATAATAAGCACTCACTGATATCACATTCTCAATGCACCGGCACACATAAGCTGTTCTGCTTTGTTTCATTCCAAATACCTTTGTTGAGCCTATGGGGAACAGGGGGAAACAATTCAAAGTGGAGTACTTGCCCTGGTGCATTGATGGTTTAGGAAGGGATAACGAGTCATCTAGAAACCTGAGCCTTTTACTTTGAAAAAAACACAACTTGCAATGTCCACTAGAAGACATAACAGTGCAAAGCATGGGAATGTACAACACTACAGGTTGCAAACCAATAGTTACAGGTAAGCAATCTTTTCCTTCACCATTATGTATAAAACACCTTACTAAGATTTCCATTTTTGGTGATTGTATGTATGGCAAGTGACAGAAAAATAGATAACAGTTTAGTTTTGGATAAGTCAATTATATCAGACGATCAGAGGATTCGGTAATAAACTACTAGCTGTGTACAATTACATAAAATAATACAAATATATAAAAGTGATGAGAACTATGTGGCTGAGTTTTGAAACTTTCCGATATTCAATTAGTGGGACCTCCTTAGCCTCTGCTGCCTGGTCTGGGAAAATGTTTTCAGAAATGTTGACAGAAAAAGAACCTGATATAGAGTGGTTGTTCAGTCGTTGTGGATAGCGTTGTTACCATGTGATACACTGCCACTAGGACAGTGACGGACTTGCACTTGAAGCACAGAATAACTTCCTCATTTTGGGAGGACACCACCCGCGCAAGCCCCCCCCACCCAACACCACCCCCGGTAGACTAGACATGTGTCCTCTACTAACAATGTAACCCCTGGTTTAGAGGTACAAGTCCACTGTCCTCACAAACTGGTGGAATTTTGACAGCACCCCTAGGCATTGGTTGCAAGCCGTCCCCTTACCGAGGAGGGTAATGCTTTTTAGGCTATGGCCACTTCCCACAACAAGTTGATTGTTTTGGGTGACTTTAACCTATGGCCTAATGGCAGTCTGGACTCTGCTCTAAACAATCTTTTACTTTCCTGTGAAGGTATGGGACTCTCCCAACTGGTCAATAAACCCACACACTCGGCTGGACACCAGCTCGATTTAATTTTCTCCTCTCCCCAGTTGGTTTTCCTGAGCGACATTCTGCCTATGTGCTGGACCGACCATGCGCTTATTAAATTTCACATAGCCGGCGGCAGAGCCAGCAGACCGTCACTCATCACTGCATCTGACCCTCTGTATAGAGATTGGAAAGCCTTAGATAAACTAAGACTGGCCGGCCCCGTATTCGAGGTGGAAGACAGCTTCTCCACCGCTCAGTCGGTAGAGGACAATTACATGTCCTTCTGCACTAGGATCACCACTA
The DNA here is from genome assembly GCF_964263255.1 of Lissotriton vulgaris. Taxonomy (NCBI): domain Eukaryota; kingdom Metazoa; phylum Chordata; class Amphibia; order Caudata; family Salamandridae; genus Lissotriton; species Lissotriton vulgaris. Next base: position 860,400,414 of record NC_141689.1, read on the forward strand.
CTTCTGAGCGTCTCGTCCCTCAGAAAAGTGCAAATCAAAGAGTAGAGTACCTGCCCCTTGGTTTGACGACTCATTGAGAGCCCTTAAACTTGCCTGCAGACAATCAGAGAGAAAGTGGAGGCAAGGATACTCCGATACCAATAAAACTCTCTGGAAAGACAACCTTCGGGCGTACAAAACTGCCATTGTCCAAAAAAAGGCTAACTTCTACTGTTTTACCATTACCAACGCCACCAACAGTTCGAAAAGTATTTTTCAGATACTTAAAAACTTAACTCACCCAGACTGTGCCACATCGACGCAGCCCCCCACCCAAGCCCTTTGTGATAACCTTGCAACATTTTTCATTAATAAAATCAACATTATCATTCAAAATCTGAAGACCCCCCCCCCTCACTGGGAGACACCAACATCCAGGGAGCCTGCACCAGCTCTCATGACCTGTCGCCTCGAGTCTCCAGCTCGATGGCTAGACTGCGAGAATTCTCCCCGATCTCGGAACCCGAGTTTGAAAGTCTGGCGCTCGGAATCACCTCGGGTTCCCCACTCGACCCTCTGCCTCCAAAAATTTGGAAAAGCTCTGGAACAGAACTCTTTGGCATTTTGCGCCAAATATGCAACCAGTCCCTGCAATGTGGCTACGTCCCAACTCCGTGGAAACAGGCGCTTGTCACTCCGCTCCTGAAAAAGCCCACCCTGAGCCCGGATTGTCTCTCTAACTATCGACCCATCTCCCTACTGCCATTCCCTGTGAAAGTGGCTGAACGTTGGGTCAGCTCCTGCCTTTCCACTCATCTTGAGCAGAACAACTTTTTAGACGATCTCCAGTTCGGTTTCCGCCCTGCCCACGGCACCGAGACTGCGGTCTTAACAGCCATGGAGGATCTTCGCATGCGTGCAGACAGGGGCCAGCCAGTAGCATTAATACTGCTGGACTTGTCTGCCGCATTCGATACGGTCAACCACAGAACGCTGCTGCTGAGACTCGGGGAAGCTGGTGTGGAAGGCACAGCTTTGCTTTGGTTTCACTCTTACCCGCGGGACAGGAGACAGGCTGTCTCCCTCCCCCCATTCCAATCCGCTTTTTTACCTGTGCCACAGGGAGTTCCCCAGGGATCTTCCATCAGTCCCATCCTTTTTAATGTGTACCTTAAACCGCTGATCACATTAATTAAGTCATTTAGGTTAAAAACAATTAACTACGCAGATGACACCCAGCTCATTCTCTCCTGGGAAGGAGAAGATTCCATCCCTTTGACCTCCTTCCATGACTGCCTAAGAGAGACGGCTGGGTGGCTCCATAGAAACTCTCTCCAATTCAACTCCTCCAAAACAGAGGTTCTGTTTTGCGCTGGCACCAATATACCTCGCCAGTTCCTGAATTACTTCTGGCCTCCAGAGACAAGGGAGAAACCTCAACCTGTCTCCTCGGTCCGCAACCTGGGAGTCATGCTCAATAACAAGCTGAGTATGGAAACCCAGGTGGCAAAAACAGTGGGGATTTGTACGGCTCTGCTACGCTCCCTGCGAAAAATTATGCCACTTCTCCCTGCACAAGCCCGGGCGCTGGTAGTCAGGTGTACGATTCTCAGTCGCCTTGATTATTGTAACGCCCTGCTCCTTGAGTCTCCAGTCACGTTGCAGGACCGGCTGCATCGAATTCAATCAGCCGCTGCCAAGCTGGCTCTTGGCTGGTCGAGAAGGTCCTCGGCCACAGCGGCACTGGCCGAACTGCACTAGCTACCCCTAAAGCAGCGTGTGGCCTTCAAGTCCCTCTGCATTGTATTCAAGGCTCTGCATGGACTTGGGCCCAGGCCCCTACAAGCCCTGTTTCTGTGGTACACTCCTGCCAGAGATCTGCGATCATCCTCAGCTTATCTGGTAAGGGTGCCCAGATACAACAAAGTCAGAACCGGGGGTAGATCCTTTAGGGTCGCAGCGGCCAAATTATGGAACAGCCTGCCCATTGACATACGCCAGATCCCTCAACTTCTTCCATTTAGGAAGCGTATCAAGACCTGGCTATTCCCCTAGACTCCCCCGCCTTTATATACTTTCGGTCTCCTCTTCAGTAGAGTATTCTCCAGCGCCAGGAAGCCTGCAAGGTATCAGTTGCGCTTTATAAATAATTAAAATAAAAAAAATAAAAAAATATATAAATAGATTTTGGGCCTGGCATTTCTCTACCTAAGGTCTCCTCCTACAGATGGAACTACTCTGGCAGAGAAATCTTGCGAAAACTACAAACAATGGTAGATTTTGGTAGAGCAGCAGAAATGGCAGACGGACGTTCCACAAACCAAATTCTAAATCGGTCATTATTATTTAGCCTAATATTGAGTACTTAGTCAAAACTAATTTTTTTAATCAATACTGTTTAAACGTAGAGAAATAGATGTAGGAAGCAGCTATAAAAATCTGAGTCATGTTATACAGTGTAATACTTGCCACTACTGGTCGACCCAAAAGCGGGGGAGAGAGGAGCCAAGTAGGTACAAATAAGGGTACGGACCCTTGAGGAGAAAGGTCTGACTACAGGGCCAACCCCCACAACAACCCCCACAACTATAGCCCTGTGGGGCCAGATTCTCCCAATTTCAGAGTTGGACCAGAAATGGAAAGTAGTACACTGCCAGGGCATGCTCTGATGATATTGCATGCCACACATAATAAAGAAATCACACAATTAGCCATGTCATTGGGGGAGTGTTACACATATATGTCCACTCTGATAAAGCCCCAGACATTGTTAGGCCTGTGAGAGTAGGGCTGAAACATGTTAGCAGAGCAAAGGCCATAGGACCATAAAACCCTACATTCCCTTTCCATATTTTAAATTTTATTGTTCCCATCCACTCCACGAATAAAGAGATACCTTGGAGTGCATGAGGGATTTTTCTCGTTTAGGACCCCCCCAAGTCTATTAACTTCTAAAAGCACCCTGGAACACGGTCGAGCCCACACTGACCTCTAGGATCCAGGATGAACCCAATGATTACTCATGACACAAATAGAGTGTGTGAGGGTTATATATAAAGGTATGCATTTTTCCTTTCCCACCCCTAGTGGGTAGTGTTTAGGTGTGGCAGACACCTCTTCTCAACACATTAAGTATTGTGGGATAAGGAGGGATACTCTATAGGTAATAATAGTCTTAACTTGGGAGGACGTATCCCCCATTTTCCTTTCTTTGCTTTGAAAGGAACTCCCCACCCGCTAGGACTTGTTAGTGTTTTACAATCCCAGATCCTTATTTTCAATTACTTCAGTCCCCATCTGAACCCAAACCTCAAAGTTGATATTACATGTGGGTTGCGAACAATAGTCGCCAACCCTAGGTGGGTTGGGACAAACCCAAAAAGACAACATATTCTCACAGAAGCCTGACAAATATACAAAGGCTCACTCTTCAATGAGGAAGGAGAAACATGTAGTTTTCTGTGCATGTGAACTCTTTTATCTTTGTCTCTCCAGAATTAACTTTACAATCATCAGAAATCTCGAGCTGTTAATGGTGTTGTGATAGTGTTCCTGTGAAGTGGAATATGTTAGCAAATGCAGTTTTATTTAAACTAATCCTGCACTGTCATGCATGAAAATGTGTGTTAAAAGTCATTGTGTGAAGAAGAATGCAACTTAGGGAAAAGTGTGCATGTAAAATGAGTGTTTCTCCCTGGGCCTTACTGAGCCTTGTGACAAACGTTGCTCAATACCCCCTTCTTTAATGGAAAAGAGTTCTGGCAAATTGAGAAACCCATTGGCACAGTAAAGAAGGCACTCCAGATTGCTCCACCTTTCAACAGCCCCATTCTACAAGTATTGTGTTAGACACTTCATAACTACCAAATGCCAACATAGCACCACAGTACTGAGAGAGGAGGGGTCCCAGTGAGAAAGTAGCAATTACCACAAATTATAAACAAAAAATTAGTAATACACTGAATGAATCTACACTGTTTTTATTCACAACGTAGATATAACCAGGATATAGTATCCAGCAATAACCATTTCAAAAAAGGTTGTATAGTGCCCCAGGGAACAAGGGAAAGGTGAAAAGGTGAGGATAGTGTGGATGGGGAATAGTGACAATAAAATCAGGCAGTAATCTGAACGCACTTGTAGGTCAATTAGAACATACAGACGAACATAAATGCAGATATATCACTTGATCAAAATCATGCTCCACATAGTACATAAATGTAACAGTTTTGGTGTGGAGCTGATAGGAGAAAAACAGTTGTCGGCGTTTCGACCCTCAGGTTATGCAGGGATTAATGGTGCCCTTGCTGTGGGGTCTTCATCAGGACAGGGCGGGGGCAGGCAACCTATTTATTCGGTGCTCATCATCATTGTAATTGTAGACAGGCCAATTAGATGCGAGCGGACAAGACGCCAGATTGATTCTTACTCCGAGGGTGCCCTTTGAAATATTCGCAGCACCGTCAACCACGAGGGGACGATAACTACATCCTAAATACTTTTCGGATCTATCTCCGGATCCCCAGTGCCCAGCATCCCCGGGCCTGATTTCGATTCCCGCCTTAACGCGGATCTTGTAATCCAGCATGAATCCATGTTCCCAATAATAAGGTTTAATTGGGAAAAACAGTGTAGATTCATTCAGTGTATTACTAATTTTTTGTTTATAATTTGTGGTAATTGCTACTTTCTCACTGGGACCCATCCTCTCTCAGTACTGCCATGACCCAGGTCCCAGTGACTTTATCTGGGTGAACCCCCTATTGATACTCAACATAGCACCTCAAGCAAGTGCCCATTTGACTAATGTTTGAAAGAAAGTTACAAAATTGTTTCCTCAAGTACCAAACTTACTGTTAGAAATGGGGGTCTCTAGTTGGCAGAGGTAGGTACCTTTGTCCAAATAGGGACCCTTGCTTCTAGACAGGGTATGTAACTTCTGCTCACCCCCTTGGTAGCTTGTCTCGAGCAATCAGGCTTATCTCAGAGGCAGTGTGTAAAGCATTTGTGAACACATATAGCAATTCAGTGAAAACACTACAAATGAAAAGGGGGTGGGCACACACTGCCTCACACTCCAGCACTCAGTTTGCCCTGATGCATCATAATAAATGCAGCGCATGATAATACTTTCTTCGGTGTCATGCTGTAGTTTTTCACCCTTGTTGGTGCAGCCAGTGCTGTGTATCTCTAGACATGTGTTTCGGTATATTTGTCCTTCTTCAGTAGAGAGCAACACTTTTTAGGGGTTGCTGGAGATGCTCCCAAAGTCTTCTCAGGTCTCAGGTCTCAGTACCACTCGCTGGGCGCAGGTGCATCAACCAGAGCTCGTTAGCTCAAGGGAGACTTTTCGAATAGGAAGGGGGTGGGCACACACTGCCTCACAATCCAGCACTCAGTTTGCCACAAGCATCATAATAAATACAGTGCAAGATAACACTTTCATGCAGGGGCAGGAATGCAGGAGCATTCCTGCATTCCAGCCCCTACCCCTGCCCCTGAAAGGTGGCAGGGGCATTCTTCATCTCAAAGGGCATCAACCGGAATTGGTAGTGCCCATCTGGTTTGGAGAATGCTGACCTCTCTCTTGCCTCATCAGTTAAGTCAATCTGCCAGTACCCATACGTTAAGTCAAACGTACTGAGGTTCCGGGCAGCCCCCAACTGATCGATGAGCTCATCAGCTCTGGGGATGGGGTGCGCGTCAGTCCTGGTGACTGAATTGAGCCCTCAGTAGTCCACACAGAACCAGAGTTCGGGTGTGGCACCGGGTGCAGCAGCCTTTGGGACAAAACCATTGGGCAGGCCCAAGGGCAGTTTGAGGACTCAATCACCCCTAGTGCTAATATCTTGGAGACCTCCTCCTTGATGCAAGCTCTTGACCCGGTCAGTCATTCTGTAAATCTTATGTTTTACTGGAGGACAGCCCCCAGTGTCAATATCATGGATGCACCACTGAGTGACACTGGGGGTCAGGGAGAAAAAAATCAGAAAACTGCTCCAACAGTTGGCGGCAGTCCTTCTGTTGCTCAGGGGTCAGGGCAGTAGAGAGGTTCACGCTGTCCACTGACCCATTTTGCTCCTGGGCAGACAGGAGGTCAGGAAGAGGCTCAGTCTCCTCTTCCATCCCAGCATCTGTTGCTAGGAGCATGCCCCCACTGCAGACCTCTCCAAGTGGGGCTTCAGGCGGTTCACATGCAGGACTCTTCAGGGTCCGGTTGAATCTCTCAACCAGCCCATTACCTTGGGGGCGATAAGGATTGGTGAACTTATAGGTTACACCACACTCCTGCCACAGGGATTTCATATACATAGATTTGAAGTTGGTATCACGGTCTGACAACATCTCTCTGGGGAACCCCATACGGGAGAAAATCCCCATCAATACACGACCCACCACAGGGGCCGTCACAGTCCGGAGAGGGATGGCTTCCGGGTACCGGGTGGCATGGTCCACCAAGACCAAGATGAACCTGTTGCCCTTGGCTGTCTTGGGATCCCGAAGACCCACAATGTCAAAACCCAATCTCTCAAAGGGGATGCGGACCGTAGGGAAAGGGTGGAGAGGAGCCTTGTGCTTCCTCCCACTCTTACCACTTGCCTGACAAGTCCTACAATGAGTATCTGAACTCTTGTGCATTTGGGTCCAGTAAAAGTGGGTGACAAGCCTTTCAAAGGTCTTGTCTTGCCCCAAATGTCCTACTAAAGGCACAGCATGAGCCAGACCCAGTAGGAAGGCTGGGGTACCACCAGCACACGGGCAGACCCAGGCTCAGCAACCTTAGGCTCCCTATACAGGGGCCATTCTCCCAGTAAATCCAATGTGATCCAGACTGATCACCTGCTGCCTGGTTTGCAGTCTGTTGCCGCAAGCCCACAAGAGAAGGGCACTTTTACTGCTTCTCGCAGAACTCTTCTCTGGAGGGGGCTCCCTCCTGCTGCCAATGGGTCAGCTCAGGCAGGTCCCCCAGTTCAGCCACTTGTTCTCCTGTAGGCTCCAGGACATCCACCTCAAGGTTTGCGTCCTCCTGAACCGCAGGAACTTCAGGCCCGGTTTCCTGCACCCCCTGCCTCTTCTCGTTAAGGCAGACACCTGGGCCACTCTTTTAGGCTCCTGGTACTCTTGAATGCCCTTACCGGCTGCCAGTGACCAAGTGGTCATACTCTCCCACTCAGGCATACCCAACATCTCTAAATGAGACCTCTGTTCCACCTTTGCCCAAGGGGAGCTCTCCAAATCCTTGCCTAGCAGACAGTCAACAAGCATGGCGGGCCTCACAGCTACAGTCAAGGTACCTGAGACCCCCCCACACTCAAAGGGAAGCTGTGCCACTTTCCTGAGGCTCTCTGAGCTGTCAGCATCAACTACTGGGTAGAATGTATCAGGACCACCTGCTTCTCAGACACCAGCCGACAACTGACAGCTGTCACACTGGCTCCGGTGTCTCTCAGAGCCTCCACACTATGGCCATTGATGGTCACTCACTGCCTGTACTTCTTAGTGTTATCAGGCAGCTGAGTCCTAGGGACCATCTCACTGTCTCCAAAAGAGACCAGGAACATCTCTGCGGGACCCCCATGCAGGTCAACCGCAGGCAGCAAACAGCACCGGGGCAGTTTTCCTCCTCAGCTTCTCTGACTCTTCTTCTTAGCAAAGGTTTCCTCTTGATTTCCCAAGAAGTGATCGAAAAGCCTTGTGTCTGGGCCCCACTTTTTATATACACAAATCCTCTGTTCCCTGAAGGCAGAGAGTGTCTGTACCCAGCCAACGCCAATTGTGTCCTCCCTGGTGCAGCTTCCTGGCAGGAGGTGGAGACAGCATTGTTGAAAGCAGACCTGGCCCAGGCAGGTGAAAGGAAATCTCCTCCCCCCACTGTTAATGCAACTAAGGTCCTTTCAGCCCAGCCCTGACTAATTAAACTTCTGGAGCCACAGCCCTATCTAGCCCCCTGTCATCCAAAAGCCAGACAGGCAATTCACAAACCTAGCAGAGGCACACTGGATGGTTAGACAAGAAAATACCTACTTTCTAAAAGTGGTATTTTCAAACACAGAATGTAAAAACCACCCTCACTAAAAGATGCTTCTTAACATTCTGAGTTCAGGCATACTAAACTTTATTTTCCCATCTTGTTCCTAGGGTCAGTTATGTTTATAAGATGTTATAAACAGACTGACCATTCTGGCCTATGGGAACAGATAGCCTTGCAATAGAGGAAAATGAAATTGGCAGTATTTCACTATTAGGACATGCCACCCACATCAGGGCATGGCCTACCTTTCACATACAATGCACCCTGCCCACAAGGGTACCTTGGGTCTACCTAAGGGGTGACTAACATGTAGAAAATGGAAGCTGTAGGGGCTGTCCCAGACTGCACACAGGCCTGAGTCACATTTTACAAGCTCCTTGTGTGGGTGGCACAATCAGTGCTGCAAGCCCACAAGCAGCATTTGATTTTCAGGCCCAGGGCAAACACAGTGCACTATACGAGGGTCTGACAAGTAAATCAAATATGCCAATCGTGGAATCACTAATCCGTAACAACAATTTACAAAAGGGAGCATTTGCACTTTGGCACTGAACGGCAGTGGCAAAGTGTCCATAGCATCTAGACCAGCAAAAGCACAGGAGGCAACACCAACAAAATGGAAGGGAGACCCACACCAATGGTGCCAAGTCTAACACTTACCATATAAGGTCCACTCAGAAAATATGAATAAAGTTAATTTCCAGAAAACTAAGGTGGAGGAATATGCTAAAAAAAGGCCAAGTGGTTGTATCCTATGAGTGGTAGTGAGAAGGAGATGTTACTGTCTCTCATTTCAAGCCCCTTGCATTCATCATTGGTGCAATCAGTTGAACAATTATTACAATTACGGGAGTGTAAACTCCAGAATCATCATTCTTAAAACTATTCCTTTGGATACCTGTGTCTAGTCCACTCAGACTTCTGACTTCTCTTTGAAGCATCTCATTTCCCCCTTGTTTGATCGATTTCTCTGAGCAGCCAGCATGTGCCTGGTCATACCAGGTTTCACGTCTGAGGTCTTGAATAATTAATATTGTGATGCTCTAAAGGAATTTTGGTAGTTCGCAATTTTTTTATTTTAGTTGCGGGAGAATTGAAATCACAGTATGGTTGGGGTATGAGGAAGCGTACAGGAGGAACCAGAAATGATGACAAGGAGAGCTCTGGAAAACAGAAATGGCACATGGTTCTGGTCCAGACTGATTGCATACCTGGCATCACCATCCTTATGTTTTCTTTTTCACTTCCACGTTACATGAGTGAGCCTTTAAATAAATGAGAAGAACGTATTATCCTTGTGTTTGACCTTTTTTTTTTAGTGATTACAGAAGTTCTTCACCCTGCACCTTCTTCCCATTCACACAAGGATTTGTGGGTGTTTGGTTCCTCCTGCCTCTCACAGACATAGCGCCATCACTCTGGTACAAAAGCATTCCGTGCATATACCGTTTTCAGAATTTCTGTCAATTTGAAGAACAACTGATAGGAAAATGTGATAATTTCACATTTCATTAAGTGCTGGGGTTGTGTTTTTTTTCAAGGTGATTCCTTGTATGTATATCAATTGCATGGAAATATTCCATCTAAATTGGGTATGTTGCTTGCCTAAACCCATTTGAGTTGGGAGACCCTACTGAAAGACTATTTAACTGTAGAGGCCGGAGCCTCTTCAGGTCCCCCAAGCCCAGGGCGCACAGCCAGTGAATTATCAGGCAACAATGTCAGAAAAATTCTTATTTAATCCGTGCGAAATCCAGTTTCCTGCATCTGTTTTCCATACTTTACACTTTTCAACAATAAGTTCTCGAAAATAAAAGGGCAACATGCAAAAACACAGTGTATCCACTAGTAATCTTATGCCTAAAACATAAAATATACCTGCGACGATATAACTCGCCTGCACTTCCCAGACCACGAGTGAATGCGGTGATTTTGCACGTTACACGTTTATTTTGGAGAAGGCGTTTGGCACAGCACGTTTAAGTTTGTTCATAAACAGGAAGACACGGGATTTAACATGATGAAGAGATCTGCGTTTGAGTGTTTGATGTTGTGTCAAGTATGCAGGTTTAAAGAGTTCCATTTTTCAGCACACGCATGGGTTTGATTAGTGGCTTTTCAATTACTGTTGGCATGCAGTGGAGGGCCGATGACAGTAGTGGAGAGGCATGCTATAGATCAGCAGTATGCTTGTTTTGGCGCTGAGTGGTGATTCTCATGTAAAGATAAATACAAAATTGTATCACAGTGACCCCTGAGGAAAGGCAGTTTTGCACGCAATGCATTGGGTTTTGCGTTTCCAATTTGAGTTATGCACAGCAGTCAATCTCCTTGTGCTGTGAAGAAAAGCCTGAACGGCTCTGTGGAACGTATTGTTGAAAAGTTTAAAGAATGGAAAACGAATAGATGAAACTGGATAATGCATGGATTAAACCAAGATTTAATAAAAAGAATTTATCTGAACTTTGTTGACTGATAATTCACTGGCTGTGCACCCTGGGCTTGGGGGACCTGACGAAACTCCAGCTTTTGCACTCATAACCTCGAAGCTTGACTACTTTTATGTAGATGCAGAGCACTGTCTGGTAGGTTTCGACCTAAAAAGCAAGGCTGTCCCCTTTATAAATTCTTCAGGATTAACAGCCTAATTCATGAAGCTGAATTCGGCTCGCAAAGGGCCAGATTCTGAGAATCTGCCCTTTGCGAGTGAGATTTTTGCATTTGGGATTCATCATCCCAAATGCAAAAATCGGTAATTGCGTTTTCGCAAATTTGCGATGGATTACATTTAAGGAATCTCTATTTGAGATTCCTTAAATGCAATTCATCATCCATTTAAAAATTGCGAAATCGCAATTTCGGGCCGCTATTTACCGCGAGGTCAAACCTCGTGGTAAATAGCGATAACTCAGAAAAATGCTTTTAAAAGCATTTTTCTGAGTTGCATGTTGCACACACACATGTCCTTTGGACATGTGTGTGCGCAACCCCTGTTCATATTAGCATTTAAGGGGTGCTACAGGGTGTCCTCTGGACACCCCTGGCACCCTTTCAATAGCTATCTTATTTGCGATTAGCTAATTGCTAATCGCAAATAAGGAATACTCCCCATTCATTCCTATGGGCCTTTTGGCCCATAGGAATGAATGGGGAGTTATTCCTTATTTGCGATTAGCAATTTGCTAATCGCAAATAAGGAATTAGTAGGAATCGCATTTTTTTTGCATATTCCTACATGAATCCCGATTTGCGAGTCCTTAATAGCGATTCGCTATGAATCGCTATTAGGGGCTCGCAAAACGGGAGTATGATGAATCAGGCTGTAAGTGTGGATGTATGATATTGAAACACGAAGGCCAGTTTGTTATCTAGCTCTGAGTGTGGGAGTAGTTTTAACACTTCGTTGGAAACGGGATATAGCTAGTATGGTAAGCCCCACAAATTATCGAATCACATGATAGGGTCTCCCTGATCTAGCCTGACACTTACTTGACCATAGTAAACAATTATTGTTCAAAGTTTTTTAAATCTCTATGTACGGTATCACCTTCTCACCTTGTAAATTAAGTTGAGGGGGAAAAGTCCCAATTAAATCATGACTTTGTTTAAATAACGGTGAATATGTTATAACTCATAACCACATAAGAACTGTAACACTATTTATATGAATATAAAACGTGCATTAAATACTAGCATGCAATGGGTAGTAAGAATTACGTACATTATTTGCATTGTTTAGTTGTTCTTCTTCCTCCGGTCAAATTAGTCACTATACACCCCCCCCCCTCTCTCTCTCTCTCTCTCTCTCTCTCTCTCTCTCTATATATATATATATATATATATATATATATATATATATATATATATATATATATATATATATATATATATATACACATATATATAGATATATTATATACAATATTTTTTTTTCTCCAGAAGATAGTGAGATCCATATGGCAATTAAATTAGAAATATGAATCTGTGTTGAATCTACTAAATAACTGTGGTTATAGTAAAATAATTTCTTAAGTAAGTGTCTCACCAAATCACCATGGAACAAACAATAACCGCATGGGCACTACATGTATGCTCTAATTGTACAGTCACTGAGTAATGATAGAAAGATGTTCTCTTCCTGCCACAGCTGCTGCCTAACTAAGTGTTTCTGTTGAACAGTATTTTGTTGCATATGACCAGCCTGGACCAAAAACGTAATATCCTATATCTTTGCAAGTCTAGTTCTACACCCATACAATATTTGGACTGGGTATGACAATGGTTTTAGCTGACCGCACTTCTAAACACTTCATTATTTTCTTCTCCTGCCTTGTGTCCTTAATAATGACGTCTCATCATGGTCAGAGGAGAAACATGTCCTGTCCTACCTCTCATCTTTCAGTAGGTGCCATACATTCAGATTAAAACTATTTCCTAGTTTCGAACTACAGATTCTCTGTATGTGACCTCTGACATTTCTGTCTGCTAACACAGTAACTTCTGTGCCAACGTGAGGCCAAACAAGGACAACATTCTGATAAAACAATAAAGGGGTTTGAATAGAATTTTCACGTCTCGTCGAAGAGACCAATTTCGTGTGCATCTGTGACCCCAAACAGCTCTGCGCTTTCCTCAGCTGTTCCCGCCTGTACACAAAGGGATGCTGGCAGCAATGGTTTTGTGCTAATTTCTCCTCCACAATGCAGACTTTTCAGTTTCAGTAATTGGGAAAGTTTTGACAGCATAACATGGCATATTAAGGGCATTATTTTGCTCAGCGCAAAGAAATGAAAAGCTTGCATTTCAAAAATTACATTTTAATGCATAAATTGCGTAGATGACAAGGCATCAGTTATATATGTTAAGGACTCACTGGGAATATAAATAAAACACAAAACTCATATAATGCTTTTTACATTTCTGCCAATTCATGTGTGCTGCAATCTTCATCACTGCCCAAGTGATGCATTAATGCATGCAGGAAATTACTGGCACATATTCCATAACTCACATTTCAAAATCGTGTTTCTCATTTGTTCTATAAGAAGTTGATAAAACATACATTCTTTACAATTACCCACATTGTTATCTTTAGCAGATCCCCTGAGGTACTGTAATTGAGATTAGTCACAGGTTTAACCTCATTACCTTATCTTCTTTGTAGTAAAGACATTTCACACTCTGAGTAAGTGGACCTATATCATCAGATATGTTAAATGCTACTTAGTCTGATACCATGGTTAATTCATCACTTACAACTTCCATCTTCACCTACACTTCTAAACAGTGATGACTCCACAATTAATTGCCTGAGAACATCTGGTTCTGGAATGTAGCCATAGAGCAGTTAGAAAATCGTATCATAATATGAATCTTCGATGTCCTTGTGATCCTCGGTCTTCGTCTGATCTTCTCTTGTGTCTTTGATTTGGTTCTTTCTTCTAAGACACTTCTCCTTTTTCAAATCCATTTTCTTTGTCTTGTTTCAAACATTTTTTTTTAAAACCTCTATTGATAGACATGAAAATACAATAGCAGTCATATAAGCCACTTCGGGTCGGCTGGCAGCAATTCCAATACCATATAAGGATGAAAGAGTACACAGCCCTTCAGCCGACAACCCTAGGGCCCGGCGGCAATTAACCAATCATGTTATGTCATACTTCACTGTACAGAAGGAATAAGGTTTTAATTTTGTATTTTGAAAAAACCCACCAACCAAAAAATAAAGAAAATAACTGCAGAGGCTAAGCGAAAGGCAAAAACATAAGTGATCCTTCTGGGGAGGGGATACCACATCCACGACTGTACATAGTCAACAGTAAGAGCATCCGGGAGGGGGAGAAAGAGGGAACAAGAGGTAGCCAGCAACACATAGACAAAATCCAGACTAGAAGTAACATCATGCTAAGGGGTTTGTAGCACCTCCGGTGGAGGCTCAAAAGGAGGGGTACAAATTTCACCACAATATTGGTTCCACTGACTCCATACCCTTCCCCATTTCTTGGGCCTGCCCCGAGCAATGTAAACAGTTTTTTCACGGAACATGCACCAGTCCATGTTCCTAGACCAGGCCAACAGACTCGGCGCCCTAGCCGACCCCCACAATTGCGCAATGTTACGCTTGGCAATCATGTTACCCAAAGTGGCCCACTGCGTCTGGGCCACATTATAATCATTGGGCTCCCACACATTTAATAGACACCTTTGGGCCTCCAGCAAAAGCGAAACACCCGCACCTCAGACATAACACCATGAACACGAGTCATAAAGGACGCTACCGCAGGACATTCCCACATAATATGAAGGAACATACCCACCATACCACAGCCACGTCTACACAAATCATCTGAGACATACCCCATATGAAACAAGCGAAGACCCGTCATGTACACTCGGTGTAGGATTTTTAACTGCACCAATCTCAGCCGGGCCGAGATTGCCACCTCCTTCGGGGAGGATATTGCTGCCTGCCAGTCCTCATCATCAAGTTCCAGTCCATCGCCGGTCCAGGCCACGCGGAGCTGTAGAAGAAGGTCCGCTCGGTCGTTTATCAACTTTTTGTATATAAGAGAGATCGTACTGTCCGGGACGTGTCCATCGAGTACACTGTCCTCCAGGGGTGAGGATTCTGGAACGGGCGTGCCAGCCGGTAAAGCAGAGGAAAGGGCGTGTCGGACTTGTAGGTATCGAAAGTATTCTCGAGGACCAAGTTTAAATTCTAGCTGCAACTCCTCAAAGGATTTTATCTTGTCCTTCCGCCAAAGGTCTCCCACCTTACTAATCCCAATAAGTTCCCATTTATCAAACCCCTTAGTCGTCCACAAATTGCCCAGCCTCTCAGCAGCGTAGAGTGGAGTCGCTCGAGTAAGGGTATCCGACCAGCCCATAGCAGCATTAGCGTTGTACCAGACCCGCACCGCAACTCTGGTAGGCCCAGTCAATGCCACATCGGACCGTTTTGAATAAAGCGCCCTATTATAATCTCCGCCCGGAAGCAGCCATTTATCCATAGCAAAAGCCGGGTTAGAAGCCGGACCATACATCGCATGATTAACCGAGCTCAGTTGAGAGGCCCAGTAATATCGTCGTATATCCGGCAACGCAATACCGCCATCATACCAAGGCAGTGTAAGCTTGGCCAAGGCAATCCTGCTGGCCCGTATTTGTTGTATTTACTTTATTCGATGGAAAATTCATCATAAAAGTATACAGTTTATACAGTACATTAAAAAAATAAAAGAGTAGGGGCTCAACACTCATATATATGCAAACATCCTCATATTCTACTCAGTTAAAATGATCTAAAATCAAGCTCAAAGCTTGTTACATAAAACCATAAAAAACACTTCATGCCATAAAGCTGTCCGTCGGTTAGGTTAAATCGTGGGAACGCTTGGCCCTCCTAGTGCGGGTCTGCCATGCACTACCCAGAAATTTGGCTACCCCACACACCACAGCAGTAGAAGATGTGTCAGTTCGGAGGACCCGTAGAGCCATTTTATGACATCTAAGGCCCAGCCCCATGCATAGAGGTTTTAACCATGTTTTCCTAGCGACCCTATAAGCCGGGCAGGCAAACAAAAAGTGCGCTACTGATTCATTAGGGGCTGCACAGCCGGGGCATGGTTTAGGGAGAACACCTTTACTTTTCCACCCAGAAGAAAAGTCATTCACCGGCAAAGTCCCGTGCCTGAATTTGAGGTAAAGTGCTCTGTCCAGGGGTTTCTCTATAAAGTCATGGAAGGGTTCCAATTTTCTTATCCATTTGGTCTCCAGAAATCGCTGGGAGAGAGGCCCCCTTCACTCCTGCGTATGGTCGTCTCCTGTACCCAGTTCCCATAGAGTTTCTTAATCACTGCCTTAGGGGGCGGAGTTTGGCTCAACCATGATTCGCTTAGGCCCAGTTGCACAACTAGCTGTCTCAGGTTGCACAGCCACTTGATTTTGTTACCTGTGTTGAGCAAGATAAGTTCATCTAGAGCTGCAGCATAATTATGTAGCTCCTGGGTACTTCTTAGTCGCACCCAAAATAGTAGTGGGCGCAAACGTGCTTTATCTTTAATGGTGGCCCTACCCAGGTCTAGCCGCAGTGGGATTAGCGGGTGGAGACTGGGAGGGCCACCAGATCTCGCATAAATTTATTTTCTGATGTGGCTAGCTCCGTTATGTTCTCGAGCCCCCATAACTCAGAACCGTATAGAGCTGCCGGTAATACTTGGCCATCATATATTGCAAGGGTCGGAGCCACAGGATTACTCATCGACTCCCGCTGTTCCCTTAATACCACCCCTGAGACTCTTTTGTGGTTTAATAACATTTTGGCCAAGTGATCTTTCCATTTCATCCGGCTATTTACCCTGACTCCCAGATAATTAAAAGAATCAACCAACTCCAAGGGGACACCATTAAGCAAAATGTTGTTCCTGAATCTCTTGGAAGGTGAAATAGCCATAAGCTTTGTTTTAGAGGTGTTGATGGTGAGGCCTCTATCAATGCAAAACTCACTAAAGCGGTCCAGGAGTTTTTGGAGACCTATGGGGGATTTAGGGATCAAGATGGTATCATCCGCGAAGAGTAGAGTAGGTGTTTTTTTTCCCCCACCAGGGATGGTGCATCTGCCGCTTCCTCCCTCAGGTGGTCCACCACACCATTCACAAAGAGGGAGAAAAGGGTCGGTGCCATAACACATCCCTGGCGGACTCCACTCCTCACGGGCACCCTCTCTGTCAGTTGCCCCTGCGTGCCCCATCTGATCCTTGCATAATTCCCTTCATGTAACTTCACAATAAAACCCAAAAGAGCCTTTGGGAAACCCATCTTCTCCAGGATCTCCCACAACCTTGCCCGTGGAACCAGGTCGAACGCCGTTTTGAGATCTATAAATGCCAAATAAAGGCTACCGTTGTTGATGGTCACGGCCTTCCAATAGATCGCAAAAAAATGGAAGACCTGGCCCATTGTGCCCACCTTCTGGCAAAACCCTGCTTGGAAGTGGGAGAGAACGTGCTTCTCTTCCATCCAGGCACCCACTCTAGAAATGATGACCCTGCCAACCACCTTCTGGATCACGTCAATCAGACTGATCGGTCTGTAATTGGCAGGGTCATCTCTAGGGCCCTTTTTGTAAACTGTTACCACCTCTGCTCCCTTCCATGAGTCTGGCACCGGGTACCCCTTGGCGATCAGATTCATTATTACGGCAATAAGTCTGGCCCAGGCATCAGGATCATTCAGGAGAAGATCTCCTGGTATCCCATACTGGCCAGCTGCCTTCCTGGGGGTCAGATGTTTAATAGCCAGAACTACTTCGGAGGGCAGAAATGGTTCTTCAAACTCCAGTTGAGATTGAATCCTAGGTTCTGAATCGGGGGGAGATGAACCTAACCCTTCTCTCCCACCGTACAGTGAAGAGAAGTGGGAGTGCCATTGGTGTTCCGTTATATGGTTTGCAATAGGTGGTGTACTTTGCTGCCTAGCCTTATTAATCAAATCCCCGAACAACGTGGCATTTTTCTTATTGGCAGCAGATTTAAGATCCTGCCAATATTGTTTCTCCCACTCTCGTTTAGCCAACACTAACACCCTCGCATAATCCTTCCTAGCCGCTCTAACTAGTGATGGATCCTTTTGAAGCAGGGCGACTGTTAGCTCCTTCCGTTTCGCCTTGCACTCATCTGAATACCACGGGTTACTGGTTGTAGCTGGTGTATTATTCACTCTACCCCTTTTACCCTGAACTACAAAGTATTGTCCTACATCCTCTATCGTGTTCTTATAAGCCGAGGAGAAGGCCAACCCTGGGGCACTAACACTTCCTAGTTCAAGATTCTCCAACTCTAATGTCAATTCTGTTACATGGACCCTAATCCTCTCCAGGTTTCCTTCCTGGAGCTGAGCCTTCTCCCATTTCAACCTGCGGTTACCATTATAAGGGATGACGTCCTTGGTTGTCCTCAAATGGACATTATGTCCACTTCCATTTAATTTACCCCACTTTAACTTTGTACATAAGGTATTGTGGTCATTATCCTGCGAAGGTACGACCTCCATATCTATTAAGTCGCGCCACAATATAACATCCAGTAAGATATAATCTATCCTGGACGGGCCATTAAGCCTGTTAAAGGTCATTGCTCCAGCTCTGTATTTAGGTCTTGCCTTGTTCTTAGTCGTATTCTTAGAGGACTGCAGCAGTAGCAATATGATTCACTGTATCTATCTATTGCCAGGTTTTGCTCATGCATCAAATGTTTGTCTGGATAATTTCCACTTGGGTTAATTCCCCCCAAAAAACGGTGAACTGGTACACAAGCACCATGTAGTAAATGTCCTCTCCACTGTTCTTCTCTGGATAGACTGTACTATGATATCTGTGACATCATAGAATGCCTGGGTGTCCCTCTGGCTCACAGTGCCTCTCTCTAACTTACTGTGGCAGTTGGTCATCTCAGGCTGAGCTGCTAACAGCTGGCTCCTGGTGGGGTTTTACTCCTGTACTTATTATCTTGGAAGGAACTTACAATAAAGGATCTTAACCTACACAGTGGACTGTGCATCATTCATTTACCACAACTTGGCGACGTTTTGAAGAGGATGAACCTACGTGTGAACTAAGGAAGCTTCTACAAGAAAAGGAACTAAAGACATTTTTGAATTATACATAAGCAGAAAGGTAACGCCCGGCTGACCCCACCAGTGTCCTGTCTCATCTTGGACAGCCTGCACCTGGGCGTTTGTTTGTGAAGGACCCAACTGCTTTGAAGGAATTTATTGTCATCTTGCTGTCATCTGGATTGTCTCCAGCAACAAAGCGTCTGAAACTCAGCTGGCCTAATCACCCTTCTGTGTTTCTTCGACTTTTGAGCCTTGACAGTTCGCAGTATGGGCATGGTTGGGTATCCCAAAAGCATGTGATGTGCCTACTTTCACGGATTTGCCCAGCTCTAGCAGTATTCTTCACAACACCTAGCATCGGTGAGTGTTTCATCAGTAAGTCTAAGACCACCGGTGAGTGTTTCATCAGTAAGTCAAGGACCACTCCTTGTGTTTGCGACGTACTTCAACATATCGCTCTGTAGGTGTGCTAATTAGCATTTTGGAAGAAACCGGACTACATCTTACCGATGAATGGGGAACATTTCAGTGACCAACCGGCACCATTTGGCCTGCGTGGGACGTCAGCGCCGACATTTGTGGAGTTTTACGGAGGTTGCTAACTTGTTTTGGTGCTCAGGAATTGCCAACAACTGACTGTTGTGGGAACACCGACAGACACCCCTAGTGAGCTGTTCTGGAGTGTGCAGAGGAAATCGGGCTATTACACTGATTTAAAAACGCAGAGGAAAGTTATGCACGTCTGCTGAGGTACAGTGTGTTGCATTTTAACTTTTTTTTTAAAGTTAGTTTTCGCATTGTTTTTTTCTTTTCTCGCCGCGCTGCAGGGAACAGTTCAACGGTCACATTGTTTTTTAAAAACAGTGCGCGAGCTAGGTAATGCGCCTAATGCTTGCCTCGTTGTCGTGAGGAACACCTCAGTGGCCATTCTGACGTCTGTGGATCTTAGCTGCTTCAACGGCACTCACATACGTTTGGCCCAGCACTAACATGCCGAGAGCCACCCGGTGCAGCGTATGCTGCGTGCCGCCATCTTAGGTTTGGCTTTCTAGATCGTCTTGGTTTCTTGCTGTTTAAAGCATGTTATTCACACGCTTTGCCAACCACGTTTTTGACACTCTGCCAACCACATTTTTTTCCTCAGTGCAACGGTCTGGGCAACAGGTTAAACTTGACCAGTGTCGGTTCGCCAAAGTACACAACAACAGAGGAGCTTTTGACTTTCCTAGTAGGCTGTCTAATAGTCTGTCTGAGATTTCGTTTTTATGGGAATATTCAGCGACGACAGCGGAGAGCTGCGCATGGAGAACCCGGGTGAGGGATCGCTCACCGGAGCTGTTCTTATCTGTTATCTACTGTTGCAGTTCATATCTCGCTGCATGTTTTGTGTTAGTCAACACCTTGCTGTATGTTTGGAGTGTGCCGATGTATTGGTTCGTGTTGGACCATACAGTTTATTTCTGTGTGCAATGCCTACTTTCATTTTGTTTTGTGTGTAAGTGGTGGGGCCACCCATTGAGAGAAAGTTTGAGAGGAGCTTTACTATTTCACTGTTATTACAATCCCTGCTTTCATTTCGTTTGTGAGTTAGGGGTTGGGGCACACAGTGTTTGTTGTTGACACTTGTGAGGGCGGTTAGTGTAACAGTACTCTGAATTTGTCGTGACGTGGTGTTGTTTTAAGGGTCAGTACTCTTAGGTCATTGTTGTCCTGTTGTACCCTATTTAGGGTAGGTTGTCTGCATGTGGGTAGTCAATGCCCAAGTTTGTGTCCTAGGGTCATGTAGAACCTTATGGTGTACCCTTTCTAGGGGATGTTGTTGTCTTGAGTTTCAAGGGTGAGTATCCTAATTTGTACTGTTATTGGGTGAGGTTGTGTATTTGTGGGTAGTCAATGCCCCATTTTAGTTCCCAGGTTTACTATCCTGCAGTGTACCCTACTTAGGAGAAGTTGTATTTTTGTGGGTAGTCAATGCCCCGTTTCTGTTCCCAGGTTGACTATCCTGTGGTGTACCCTACTTAGGGGAGTTGTGATTTTAAAGGGTTAGTACCCTTTGTTGTTCCCTATTTTTGGTGGAGATTGTTAAACATCATTTCTTTTTGACACTCTGCTTCTGTCAAAGTCTTCCTGCCTAAGATTCGTGGCCAAGGGTTTCATGTCAGTGGGACTTTGTGAGGAGTTTTATCATATTTTTCTCTGTCAGCATGTTTTTGTCAGGGGAGCTTGTAAAGGGTCTGTGTCTACGCTCGCCTTTCTTTATCAGGGTTTTTACCCTCTGGTGTACCCATTTGTGAGCGTGACCACCTTTCTTTGCTACTTTGGTTCTTTTTCATCTAAACCATGCTTTTACCCTAAGGGAAGGGGATGTGGCATATAGTAGCATTTTCTTGTTTTTTTTGTTCTTTTAAAATTTAGCATGTTTTGTATTTCTTCTCATGCTAATGATATCTCATGCAATACTTGTTGCTTTTATGGTATTTTGCCGTCTGTTTCTCTATTCTGTTCTTTCTCCATAAGGGAAGAGAATGTGTAGTAAATGTCCTCTCCACTGTTCTTCTCTGGATAGACTGTACTATGATATCTGTGACATCATAGAATGCCTGGGTGTCCCTCTGGCTCACAGTGCCTCTCTCTAACTTACTGTGGCAGTTGGTCAACTCAGGCTGAGCTGCTAACAGCTGGCTCCTGGTGGGGTTTTACTCCTGTACTTATTATCTTGGAAGGAACTTACAATAAAGGATCTTAACCTACACAGTGGACTGTGCATCATTCATTTACCACACATCACTTCCTAGAAGGAGGTAATATCGATAATATCCTGCTGATTCTTTCTTGGTACTGTTATATGAAAGGCCTGGAGTAGACGCAAGTTGACTGCCTTTTTTGTTTCCATTGGTGTGTAGGGTTCCATCATCCCAGTAGTGTTCGCTTGAATCGTTCCTCTTGAACATCTCACTAAGGATGTTAGTATGGCTGAGATACCCGCCACCCCCTCTCAACACAATCCCCAAGGATGGGAAACCGGAAACGGTTCTGAACTTTTGGAAGGCGGGAGGGAGTGGCCCTCCCGGCCGTATTTATTAAAATATGAAACAAAATCAAAAACATTAAAATAACAGTTTCATATTATGTACAATTTCATTTCCACATTACGATGTTTTGGCTAACCTTAACAGATCTCTAATACAAAGGTTCTCCTAGCCAAACTAACATCCTACAAAACATTTGACTTGAAATTGTACATCCTAACGTTAAGGGCCAACGGCAAGGTCGTAACCGGTGTCAGATCCCTAAACCAGAAATACCCCCCTCACTTGTGAGGGGAGCGACCGCACAGAGGCGTACCTCAAGTGCATCTACCAATTTCCCTTGGACTTGACGGGGGCCCCAATGAACTCGACGCCATTTAATGGTCGTCCGAGGACTCGTGTGAGGTGTCTAAAAGGTAGCGTAAACCCCCTCCCGAACCCCACAAAACTTACCCCATCTGCCGTCGCAGATGTCCTGGCCCCGGGAAATTCCCCAGGAGGGCCCGTAGCCCCTCCTATCCAGGAAGGGGCCTTGACCACCTTTCCTTTCCTTCCGGCGGCCTATCCTTAGAAGGGACCGCCTCCCCGTTGAGGGGCCAATGGCCACCTCCCCCGAGCGCTCCCATCCGTAATGGGTGACGCCCCCCCATAGGGATCTTCCAATTACTGCTCACCGATCATGACCTTACCGCCCGACCAAAATAAATACGACAATTTACCTAAATTACTAAATTACAAAACAACCATAACTATTACAAGCATGATTACTGATCAACACTAGTGCAGAATTACTTTATTTGTAAAAGAAAAACATACTGAAAATAACCATTCTTTATTGCATACTCAAAATATCACGACAATCATCACAACCTGCAAGAAATAGAGTTGCCACATCAAAACTTTATTCAAAACAACTAGCTGTCCTCAGGGGCTGGTGGGTGGGTCAAAATTGGCTCTTCGTTCCGTCTCGAGCTCACGTGCAGCGGGGAGGTGCAGCTTCAGAGCACAGGAACAAGAGGATGCTTTCTTGGCTTGTTGCTCCTTTTATCCGCCTTCGGGCGGGCGTAAACCCGCCCCCGCCTGCCTCCGAGGGCGTGGCCGGCCGCGTCAGTGTCTAGGACAACCCACTCCAGGGCGGGAAAAGGCGCGCCCCGGCTACGCTGCTTCGGGCATACCAGCCGAGACTCGCCTCCCGCCCAAGATGGTTTCCCGGGGGGATCGTGGTACTCCACCATACGTTCGGGGGGACCGACTGGTCGCCCCTTTCCATATGGCTGAGATACCCGCCACCCCCTCTCAACACAATCCCCAAGGATGGGAAACCGGAAACGGTTCTGAACTTTTGGAAGGCGGGAGGGAGTGACCCTCCCGGCCGTATTTATTAAAATATGAAACAAAATCAAAAACATTAAAATAACAGTTTCATATTATGTACAATTTCATTTCCACATTACGATGTTTTGGCTAACCTTAACAGATCTCTAATACAAAGGTTCTCCTAGCCAAACTAACATCCTACAAAACATTTGACTTGAAATTGTACATCCTAACGTTAAGGGCCAACGGCAAGGTCGTAACCGGTGTCAGATCCCTAAACCAGAAATACCCCCCTCACTTGTGAGGGAAGCGACCGCACAGAGGCGTACCTCAAGTGCATCTACCAATTTCCCTTGGACTTGACGGGGGCCCCAATGAACTCGACGCCATTTAACGGTCGTCCGAGGACTCGTGTGAGGTGTCTAAAAGGTAGCGTAAACCCCCTCCCGAACCCCACACAACTTACCCCATCTGCCGTCGCAGATGTCCTGGCCCCGGGAAATTCCCCAGGAGGGCCCGTAGCCCCTCCTATCCAGGAAGGGGCCTTGACCACCTTTCCTTTCCTTCCGGCGGCCTATCCTTAGAAGGGACCGCCTCCCCGTTGAGGGGCCAATGGCCACCTCCCCCGAGCGCTCCCATCCGTAATGGGTGACGCCCCCCCATAGGGATCTTCCAATTACTGCTCACCGATCATGACCTTACCGCCACAGGCCGGATAGTTGACCGGCTATCCGGACCCCCCACAACAACTCCTGCCTAAAGGTCATGTTTTAAACTCTTTAGCCAAGCTATGAGGTCTCCTATGAGTAACTCATTCCCCACCCGGGACAAATGAACCCCATCCCCCAAATACATACTGTCCCCTTTGATACAACCATGCGAAACAGAATGCAGTGTATTTGAACGAAACAATCTACTCAACTTGTTATTTATTTTCTTTACTGAAGGATTCAGAGCAGAAACCGAAATAGCCCCCCGCCACACTTTCCGTGGGATCATATGGGACCATGCAATTGTGCACCCTGGAACTCTTCTTGCCAACCAACTTACTGTGGAAAGCATTGCCTCAAGAAGAAGTCGTCTACCAGTGGCCACCAAATCGTTGCCCCCAAGATGGACTATGATTATAGACAGCGGTGACCTTGTCCGCCCTAACAAACCCTCGAAAAAGGATTGAAACTGGTCAATACAGAGCCCGCCCCTTCCGTAGAAGGACACCCTGTACCCGTATTCCCCAGCCACGTGAATCATGTCACCTGCTTTGAATACGTCCGCGGCCCGCCTCACGTATGAGTGGCCCACGACCCACACCTCCTTTCTCGCAGCCGGTGATGTCTGACCGCTGTTCCCCAGGTGTCGGGTCGACTGCACAGTCTGCCCCGCCTCGTAAGCTTGCGCAACTGAAAACCAAACAAAAACAAGAAGCGTGAGTACATTATTACAGCTTCACAACATGTGCAACCGCACATACCTTTTATAACAGTTCGAGGACCAACGCCCCAAACGTTTTACTTTTTCTACACTCAGACCCCTGGCTGTAGCCTCAGTAGCAGCCCCTATCCGAAAGGAATGGGTCCCGAACTCGCCGGGGTTCAAGCCCGCGGCTGAAATCGACATCGCAAGCACCCGCTGGAACTGAAACCTCGTCAGTGGGGTGGCGTCAGCGTGTCTCAACAAGGTCCCCCCCCATGATGCCATCCTCTGCGCTAAATATTCCTCTACGCACACCACAGGGCACATGGAAGACCCGGGGATCCTCTGAATGATTATGCAGTCCCCAATTGCACCCTGATAGGTTTTGGATCTAACAAACGAGACCGTCATCGTCTCCTCCCTGACCTGAATGTGCTCCCGGCACAGTCCCCCCATCGTATCCTGCTTGTTCTTCGCCACTAATTCGCTTACCCGCATAGCCCCATGGAATGCTAGCGCAAATGCAGCTCGGAATAACACTGCTTCGTACTGGGATGAACACGTTGCCGGGAGTACGGACAATAACAGGGTCAACCTATCCAGACCTATCGGGTGCCTCTCATCTACTCTGCGACCCTCAAGGCGTTGCCACCCACGTAGCGCTTTCTGCACAACGAAAGACGCTGTCGGGTCCTGGATCCCATGAGCCCTTGCCATAAAAGAAATGGCGGCCCGATGCCTCTGGGCCGTAGCTACTGATTTGCCTGCCTGATGTAAAGACAGCAAAAATTTTACGACTCTTCCTGGCCCCAAAGCTCCCCCCTAGCAGCACCCAAAAAGGACCAATAGGAACGGAACGCCCCTTCATATGCCTTCCTCGTCCTGGGTGCTAAACTCTCTCCCACGAGGTTTTGTAGTTCGGGGCACCGAGAGACCAGAGAGCTTCGGGAAAGGGTGCCGCCACCGGGTCCGCTGTGGGCAGAAAACCCCAGAAGGCCTGCATACGGAAACGAGAAAGCGCATCAGCCGCTTGGTTCAGTACCCCCGGCACATGTCTTGCCCTAAATAGCACATTCAATTGCATACACAATAACACAATTTCTTTGAGCAATCTCAGAATCCATTTGCATCGTGCTGCCTGACTATTGATACACTCAACCACGGTCATGTTATCAGACCAGAACACCACAGAGTGATCCCGGAACCCCTCAGGCCATGTTTTCAGGGCCACCAAAATAGGGAAAAGTTCGAGAAAAGCAATGTTACTCGTCAGCCCGCACTCGTGCCACCATGACGGCCATTTTTGAGCCGACCATTGTGTACCAAATATGGCACCAAAACCTACACTCCCCGCCGAATCTGTCCAAAGCCCCAGCTCCTCAGAGGACACCGCCGGTTTGTTCCAGACAATTCGACCATTGAAATCCGCCAAAAATGCCAACCAAATGCGCATGTCTTGGCGAACCTCTGCCAAGAGCCTCGTGCGGTGATGTCCTTCCTTCAGGCCGACCATGGCTTGTGCAATCGAGCGGGAAAAGGGGCGTGCCATTGGCATTACTCTCAGGGCAAAATTCAACTGACCCACCACCTGTTGCAATTGATGCAGGTTTACTTTCGTCGCATGAATACATGTTTCAAGGGATGTCATGAATTTTAACACTTTTTCCCTGGGTAATCTATAACAACCTTCTTCCGAGTCGAGCTCGATCCCCAGAAACTCGAGCAAAGTTGAGGGACCCACAGTCTTACCTGGCGCCAATGGCACACCGAATTGATTCATTAAGACACAAAATTCATGTAAGGCCTGTCCACACTCAGGATCCCCGGCTGCCCCCAAAAACAGAAAGTCATCGAGATAATGCATAACATGCTGAAAACCCGTCTTCCTTGTGAATACCCATTGCAGAAAACAACTGAACTTTTCAAAATAGGCACAGGATATCGAGCACCCCATTGGCATACGTCTATCCATGTAATAGCGACCCTGAAACATAAAACCAAGGAGACGCTGATCGTCTGGGTGCACCGGGAGCAACCGGAACGCTGACTCGATGTCTGATTTTGCCATCAGCGCCCCGGGCCCCAGGTGATTCAACATGGCAACGGCCCCATCGAAAGATGCGTACCGCACCGAACACACTTCCGGGTCTATCGCTTCATTCACGGAAAGACCACGTGGGGCTGACAAGTTATGTATCAGCCGAAACTCACCCGGGTCCTTCTTGGGGACCACCCCTAGAGGGGAACAAACAAAGTTAGCAACCGGTGGCAAATCAAATGGACCGGCGACACGACCTCGAGTCACCTCCTTCCCAATCTTTACATGTACCACCGTCGTATGCTGCAAGACAGACAGTTGATTCTTACAGTTTGCTACACCCTGAAAATCTCCCACTGGGATGCGGAAACCATATGAAAACCCGTCTCGCAACACCCCAGCGGAAGCATGATCCGGGTATTCGTTGAGCCAAGGAATCATTGCCATGGTATCAATCGGAGTAGGTAAAGGCGCCCCTCGGACTATTTCAGACCTGTTTGGCGCTTCCCCTACCACCGTTATCACCCGTTTTGGCTCTGCACATGGACTCAGGATGGGATGGCTGCCCACACCCCCCACATTCATGTCTGAACTTGCATGACCCCTGGGGCCTCGTACATTTTCCCCTGTTAAAATTCCAACAAATCCCCCTTTTACCTGCGTTGCCACTCGGCTTCGAGTGGTGCTCGTTACCTGCACCCGTCCGAAAGGGTGTCCCAGAGTATTGGCGGGAAGATTCGCCCCCGTTACTCCCTGACAATGGCACTTTTAACATTCCTGAACTCTCCATTTTTTGCCATGAAACGGAGTCGAAACAATCCCAAGTCAGAACTGGGTTGTGCTCCTTAGCTTTTCTAAAAATATTGTCATAACAGAACCACTGATTGCCCCCGTACGATACGGAATACTCCATGATACGTGACTGATAAATAGGCAACTCGGTCAGCAACTCGGGCCTGCGCTCGCCCATGATGGAGGTAAAAATGCCCCACGCTCTGCCCCAAGTACCTATGTTTTCATCAACCTTAAAGGCGGCCATTTTTGCACGCCAAACACTCGGATGCATGAGCTCCTTTTGGCTCTTAACATGCTCCATCTCGTAATGGTCGGTAAGCAAAGAAAATATGTTCACATACTTATTCACCCAAATCTTTTCCTTAATTTCCAGTGGAACATGCTGAGCCACCTTCTCCCTTCGAGAAGGTACAGACCCCTCCCCCGCGATCGGCAATGGCCGCTTACCTGAACCAGATGCTGCATTTGCCGCCGAACTTGGGCCTGTTGCATTTTCCGCCGCCGGAACTGGCGGGGTAACAGAAGATGGTGCCTTCGCAGCCTCTCTAGATTCCCGCAGTTGTCTCATTACTGCCCGGGCGTCGTCAGCCGTGGGGCCCTCGCTATCTTTTCCCAACCACGCTGCCAATTGTGCCGCTAACTCGGGAGGCATATCTTCCCCGGTCACGGGGGTGACCACTACGGGGATCGGATGCCCCTCCTTCGGAACCGGGGTTGGCTCCTCAAGTGGGGTATCGGGAACCGGGATTTCCCCCCAAGTGCCCCCCTTCTGGACCTCTTGCCTCTCCCACCAGGGACTACTCCTGGCAAAGCTCGCTTCGGTCCTCCCTCCCCGTTCTTAGCCGCCATCTGCTTCTTCAAATCGGCTACCTCCTTTATGAGCATGCGGAGCATCTGATCGGTACCGACCCGCTTTCCGACTTTCTTGCCTGGCATTCTCAAACGAGATATCTGTAAGACAAAAAGAAAGATTACAACGCTCAAAATTGGCTCTTCGTTCCGTCTCGAGCTCACGTGCAGCGGGGAGGTGCAGCTTCAGAGCACAGGAACAAGAGGATGCTTTCTTGGCTTGTTGCTCCTTTTATCCGCCTTCGGGCGGGCGTAAACCCGCCCCCGCCTGCCTCCGAGGGCGTGGCCGGCCGCGTCAGTGTCTAGGACAACCCACTCCAGGGCGGGAAAAGGCGCGCCCCGGCTACGCCGCTTCGGGCATACCAGCCGAGACTCGCCTCCCGCCCAAGATGGTTTCCCGGGGGGATCGTGGTACTCCACCATACGTTCGGGGGGACCGAATGGTCGCCCCTTTCCAGGAGTTGTGCATGTTTTCTTTATGCTTATTATCTTCAATATTTACTTGATCAGATTGGTTTCATAATCAGCTTCTTGGTCTAAATGTAACCTGATTGGCCATAGATAACATGACATAAGTAAGTATATATTTATTGTGTGATGAACAAAAATCATCACAAAATGATACACAAACTAGCTCGAAATTAAACATAGGAGGTGTTAAGATAAGATATGATAACGTTACATAACATAAGATAAGATTACATAACATAACACAACATAACATAAGATAGCATAGTACAGTATAGAATAACGTAGTATAGGTTAGTTGGCTGTTGCCAGGTCTCACAGTAAATCTTGCCCCATGTAAGTAGTCATGGGTCTTCTCTGTGATGGCCCAGTTGAGCGATAGAAGCTCCAGTTTTTTGGTTGGGTAGTTCTTACAGAGACACAAAACCTCTGTTTCTGAAAGTGACTGGTTTGGTTTCATCCCATCTCCTTGATACAGTACTGCACCTAGTTCATCTTTGCTAGCATCAGCTTGGAGATTGTATGATGACTGTGAATCGTCATAAGCCAATAAGAGGTAATTGTACATTTTTTGATAAGCATGTTGAATGCTTGTTGGCATTGGACAGTCCATCTGAAACCAGAAGATACCTGCACTTTGTGAAAAGAAGCCACTCCTGCGTCCTTTCTTTACGGGTGACCCATATTTTGTCAAGTCAGTCAGTATTTTGTCTATCTTGGAAGATCTTGGTCTTCTTGTTTTCCTGTGCACATCACAAAAGGGCCTTGGATTTTTCTGACTGTGGAACACCTGCAAAAAAGAGGGGGATATTCTGTAAACCCTGTGTAAAGTGTGTAGGTCCTCTACACACTCTAAATAAGGGAATGGGATGTCCACCCGTTTTTGAAAGATGTCACACCTCCCCATAACTAAAATAATGTCCGTAAATTATAAAAATGCACTAGAGACAAACCTATTGCCCTGACCAATGCTATTTTCCCACTTGTTGCCAAGATATCACGATTGCTGTTGATCTCTCAATTATTGTCTCCACTTCCTAGATGAAGGTGACTTGCCTTCTATAGGAAACCCTGTCAGGGAGCATCATGATGAAAGTGCTTTCACCGGTGAGGCAGGTGCACTTTTTTCACAGATGAATGACAAGCAGACCATCATATTGATTCAACCCTTTCATCATTCATTTTGGTTTTCAGAAACAAACGACCAAAGCTTGGGTTTATGTTTTTTTTAAAGCAAAATATCTGCTGCCCTGGATGCTCAAGGAGGTCTCTTCCTGTGCGTGCAGGGCATTTTCTACTTCCTCTCTTCAAGTCCACCATACCTTGTCTAGCATCGTAGACCAGGCAGGAAAAATATGTACCTGGAGGGCCAACCTAAACAAAAGTGTAGCTCCAGATGTATATAAGTTTACAGCCCTTTCAAGGATGAGTTGATTGCTCACCAGCAGAGCCAGTGGTGAATTCCCTGCCAGTCAGTCAGATGATGTCTCATCTCTAAATGAAACAGCAAGTTTGGCAGGGCAGCAGAATGCTGATATATGGCCTTTGTGCCATTCTGCCAAACTCTAAATGACCCCAAATATGTGTGTTTGCAAAAGTTAGAGAAATTACCAGTGTTTGTTGAAAAAGCATTTCTAATGAGACTCCAACTTGAGGCACTCATATAGATTATGGTACTCTAGTCATCAGAGATCAATTGCAGTTCATTATGTGGGGCTTCGGATAGTAATGACTATAATTATGGAGCACGTGTGGAGAATATCAGCGGGACTGCAGTAGGTAAATGTTAGCCCACTTGTTAGGCAAAAGAAATAAAAATAGGAGTCACTGATATTGACATACTAAAAATACTTCTAATGCCTTGCATACCTCACTGATTATAAAATCTATGTTTATGTTTACAGTGCATTAGGACTACCCTAAAAGGCTTTTCTGCCTAATGTATCAAACCCTTGACGAGGATCTCGCAAATTAAACCTCACTGGAAATATTCTTACTCTTCTATCACCTTATAGCTAATCTTCTATTCTCCCCTCCCAATTCCTCTTAGTTTTTTCTACCCAAACTTTAAAATTTAACATCTGATATGAACAGACCTTACTGCTTTGAGGCCTAGGCTTATTCCATGGTAGCTGTGCCAAGGACAAAGGACGATTGTGTGACACTATAATGAGAAAAATAATTACGATTTGCACAAACATTGCCAAAATACCTATTGGGACACTACACTTAAACAATAAAGATGTAAATATCAATAAGTAAAATATTGCTTAAATATATCTAAAATATAACATATAAACTAAAAGTACCTCCTACACATTAACCCCATTGATGCTGCCGTTGGCCGCTGAACGTTCGGAGCACTACCTGGCTCTTGCTGCGAACGCTCAACGGCCAACGCAGCCTCGCCCACTCTTCAGAACGCCCACACTGCACCGGAATAACGGCCGCAGTTAAGGCGTTAAAATAAATTAAATGTAATAGCAGTCAAGAAAACCAAAATATTGAACACTGGAAAATTGGCATAATTCTAAATGATGTTACGCAGCACAAGCTCCCATGGAGAAATGGGACCTTCTGTTAATCCCTGCACCGCGTGGCAGGCACCTTACTGTGCCTGCCTCACTGTACAGGGAAGGCCACTGAGGGATGGGGGCCCTACTACAAACAAACGGTACCTCGATGGGCAGTGTTTTTGCCCCAAGCGTGGCAGAACTCTACGTCTATCACTTTGAGCTAACCCACATCCTGTCCTCAGACAACCCACAAAAAGACTCAAAATGTTTTTGGCGACATTACATAGACGACATCCTGATGATATGGACCGGCACAGAGGAAACTCTCAACTGCTTCCTAACCTGGCTCAACACAAAAGACCAATTCCTATGTTTCACTAGCTAGGCCAGCAACCACCAACTACTGTTTCTCGACCTCATGATTGAGGCTAAGGGTGGAAAACTCACCACCACCACATATTACAAACCCACCTCAAGAAATTCTCTATCACAGTTCGATAGCTTCCATCCACGGCCCTTCAGAGAGAATCTCCCTTTCGGGCAATTTTTGCGCATCCAACACAATTGTAGCTCCAGTAAAGACTACACCAAACAAGCTGCTGACCTGGCCCAAATATTCCAAGAACACGGATACCCGAAGAGGATAATCAAACAAACCAGGAAACGCGCTAGGAAACAGAACCGAGAAGCCATGCTGGAGGCTCCAGCGCGCATAGACAGCACCACACATTTAACCTGTGTTACAACCTAAAATGGTATCTCTAACCATGTGGCCAAAATCATCAGAAAAAAATGGAGAATCTTAAACACTGGCAATAGAAACTGGGTGCAACCTCTATTCGCCTATAAGAATTCCAGCAGTTTAAAGAACAACTGGAATCGACCGGACCTAGGGCCACCACCACTCTGCCAACACAAAGGTACACACAGCATGGGGCCTCCCAAGAGTTACCGGACACTACCCCTGCGGTGACTGCAGCCTCTGCCATCTTACTGAACACAGCAGAACCCTTCATATAGAACCCGGCAAAACATGGCACCAAACAAAACACACAAACTGTTATTCGACGAATCTCATCTACCTCATAAAGTGTCCCTGCAAACTGAGATATGTGGGAATGACCACAAGGAAAATACGGGCTAGGATCACAGAACACAGGAGCACAATCCAATGCAAAAAAAACAATCAGCAAACTAACGGAACACTACCTCCAGTCTGGTCATACACCAAATGATTTGAGGTGGACTGTCATTGAACAAATACCAATACACCCAACGGACATTGATAAAATACTGTTGACCGAAGAACAACGCTGGATATACAGATTGTCCACCCACACCCAGGGTCCTAATGACAATATGCCGTGGAACAGTCTCTGGAGATGATTGCTCTGTCCGGTTGCCAAATGATTCATAATACAGAACATCTGTAGGAATGATGACACACCTTGTATCATAATATTCTATGTGATGCAGCCCAGCCCCACAGTATAGCTCACACGGGCCAATGTACCTCCATGCCACCTGCCGCGAGTAAGGCGCTGACTGTCATCTCCCCCGCCACACTGATGCAGCCCATTTCCTCAGTACAGACCAGCCTAGAGCCAAACATCACACTGGCCACATGTACCTGCGTGCCATATGCCGTGAGCACGGCGCTAATGTCATCACCACCATCATACTGATACATCCTTAGACCTAAAAGTGGCACACTCGAGCCATCAGTTTTAGTGTTGTTTCCCCATATCCTTCACTTGTCACAAACTGGCCAGTCTGCCGAAGTACTCTTTCCACTCAACCATGTGTTGTCTGGTGTGTACACATTTAATCCTAAAATGTGGAAAGACCAGACCCAGCTCCAAGGGCCGCCACACACATACACGCTCACCATTCTAGCGAGGTTAAAGCCCCAAAATCGACACCCACAACCTCTGAAACTAGCGTTTCACGTTGAAGCAGGTAAGGCACAAAAGCATGTTTTCTCTTTATACTATTTTCTAGGAACGATACTCGACGACGCTAATCATGCACAGACACACCCACCCTAATGAGCACCAGCTGCAACCATGAAGTGGCATAAAACCACTGTGGCTCCACACAACAGTAACCACGGAGCTCCATTGCAAAGTAAGTGCAAAGAATCGGGTCACGCTCACGGTACCACCACCAGTAGTGTTGTCTCTGGCCGCTACTGTGTGTGCACCTCATTACAGCTCGTAGAAAGAACCTGTTTATAATGCCTTTTTCTCCCTTTCTTGAAATCCAAGTGCGCACAGGTCTCGGACCCCTGGCAGAGACCCTTGGAACTTTGTCCCCCGCAGTTAGAAGGAAGCATTAATCATTATGTATACAAATTCATTTACTCTTTCTCATTTACCACATCAACTAGCCCGCTCCTTCAGGTATTAGCACTTTCAAAAGCCACGAATCAACACTACCACCTGAGCACTGACGGCATTACCGTTTTACACTTTAGGCACCTGATGCCGCCTCACATATTATGTGTCTTAAAACCCACATGTTCTCAACCCTATGTGTCTGTGTTTGTCCTGTCCCATTTTTTCTTTCCCTACATGTACAAACGGAGAGGAAACACCTCTCACAATTACAGCACCTTAGCATGTGTTACACATACAGGGTACTGACAGCACATTAGACCTCTGGACCACCCTCACAAATATAAAGGTCCTGAAGAAAGCCAGTTTAGAAAAAAGGCCTGGCTGAAACTAGTAGACCACACAGGATGTGGGAGACCATAAGTCCATCCCTACACGTCATAAAGCTTTTGTTTTTAACCCTGCTAGGGGCCCACCAATAAAGTAAATGTTTGGGATCCCTTGGACAGAATTTTAAAACCTCACTCAATGCACCAGCACTCACACTCACGTAACAAAACCCGCTCCGTTGTAGTCTGGGATCGCAGCACATCTGAGGTACACTCGGTACCTCGGGTAGGGCCCAATGATGAAGCATGCCACCAACTAGGTTGGTGGGTGGGGGCCTTCATAAAAAAACAATAGTTTTTCCTTTGCTGACACTACACGTACATTGTCGTTGTAGCTAGTTTTTCTTGTTTATCTCATAATCCCAATGGGAAACGAACTAGCTACTCTAGTTCTTCTCTCTCTCTTTGATTGCATAACTGGCCCTACTAGGGGCCCACAAAGTTGATTGCCGACAGGCTTTTCATGTCTGAAAGCCCACATGAAAAACCTGTCGGAAACGGACATCATAATTCTGACAGTGAAGAATGCCGTCCATAGGAGATTATGAAAGGTTTCTGACTGGCCGTCGGCTCATTGAGCCCATTGAAAGTCAGTTTGAAAGACCAGCTGGTTTAAACTCTGACTGCCTATATTATAAAAGTAAGTTCGGACTGTCACCCTACCATGCCGGTCAGTAAGCCTCCGACGAGTGGTTGGAGGCTTACTGACCGACATAGTAATCGGCCCCTAAATATATTTTAAAAAACGCTAATTAGCATTTACCTTAAATGGCAAAAAATCAACCTGCCAAATTTAACTTAACAACAGTTAACAAACATTTTCCAATTTAAGAAAATCATAGAAAGATCACAAAAACGCACCACAAAATGCTTCCTGAAAAAGAATTACACTAGGACAGCATCACTATGCTTTTTTGCAGAACTACAAAGAAGACTTCAACACTTTAACAAGCCACTAAATATTACAAACAAAGTAAGTTTGACGACAAATGAAAGCTAACAAAAGTATTAAATAACTAAAACAGTGTTAAGGCACATTATTTAAACTATGGTATAGATGTTTTTTTCTCCAACATACAGGTGCGCCTTGTACAAGAACAAAAAAATCATAAAAGAAAATATAAACACGGGACCAAATCATTAAAAAAACAAAAAAACACCACTTTGAAACTAAGTATTGTTATCAAAGCACAAAACTTAAATTAAATAACAAATAATGCTTTATTGCAGTTAACAAACTCCTGACAAAACTTTAAATTAAAAAATAAACTGAAACTAACACATGTTTTCTTCTCAAAATGCTGCAACAAAGGAAAACTGTGGCAAAAACAAACAACAGTAAAGAGGCCTGCAAAGCTAAAATCTACAAGTAAAACAATGTAAAGGTAACATCCATAGCGCAAGTTAAAATGTGCACCAGCATTTTAAAAATGTTAAATGAATAATCCAAAATCCACAGATCAATCAATCAATCAGGGAATTGTAAGCACGCCACTCACCTGTGAGGGTCTCAAGGCAGATCTTTTTAGCCGTAGAGCCAGGTCTTGAGGGTCTTCCTGAATCTGATCCCAAAATGGGAAGCACCACCAGTAAGACAACACACTGAAAATGAACCAAATATTATTCAGACGAATGCTATAGCGCGATTGCCGCTAAAAAATAAATAGTTGAACGCATTAGGGAACATAATCATCCTCCTAACATTACTGAAGTAGAAGTCAGAAATATTTATAGGAACTGAAAGAGGACAATACGTGCTCACAAGAGCCAACAGGAACGATACTTAAAAATACTTTGTGCGTAAAGTGGAGCGGTGTTTTCATGTGACTGCAACCCAGAATCATAAGCGCAGTCTGGAGCAGGACTTGGAGCACCAGAGAAGGCAGACAGGGAGGTGGAGGGCAGAAGGTGGTATAGTAGGTGGTGGAGGATCAGTGAGGTCTGGCCTCTGTGCAGCCAACAGCTGCAGTGTGCCAAGGGCTGTGACCAAAGTAAGGCCAAGGCCGCCACCACTGTTTCTCCCGCTGTGACGCTCACTTCCCCTCCCACTGCTACCTCTACAGCAGAGTGAATTTCAATTGGCAATTGATAGTCAATTGATATGCCCCAATTACATACCCTCCATGCCTTCACTGAAGCTACTAAGTTGGTAAAGGAAGTAACCAAAATCAAGTATTTTAAGTGGGGGGAATCCCCTAACTGTCCAGAAGGGGTAAATCAGTTGTGCTAGCTATATAAATGAAAAAACAAGAATTGATGGACAGAATGCAGAACAATGTCATACATTCACCCCAGTACAGAGATCTGGGCCTAAATCCATTGTTTTTTTGCACTTCACACCACCCCAGTTCAAGCATGGCCATATGCACATCAGCCTTGACCCTGTGCCTCATGGGAACAGTCCAGCCCGAACTGCCAAGCCATGTCTTTCCCTGACCAGAATCCATCATCCTAGGACTGGTTTCTGGCTATCAGCCGTCTTCAGCCAGGATAGCTTGACTCCAGTGGTGTGGAGAGCATGGGACTCACGCCTGAGCATACCCATCCCACTCGGGGTGACAAATGCAAAACGCAAAAACAACAGTTTTTGCATTTGGCTATATAAATGAGGCAGAAGGAGAAATAGTTGACTTTGGTCTCGCCAAGCGTCCTGTTAGTTCTTCAGTTTTCCATTGCATTTTAATGGACACATGGGCGATATAACAAGGTTTTCCCCGGAGGCTTTTAAACTAGCATCTGGATACATTGGATTTCCTTGGTGGCTCACTAGTCAACTTCATAAAGAACCTGCTGATAGCAGTAAGCAGTGGTTTGGGGGCCCAATACGTGGAACTAAAATCCCTTTTTATTGGGGCCATCACTCAGTTTTTCGGCACACATTGTAGTATCATTTTCTAGACTTTTTACTAGGCTATTCTGGAGAACTCTCACAGAAGCGGCTAGGATGTGTGTGCCCCTAGTAGGTAGTAGGCCATCATCATGTAAATATCAGTCTGGTTTTACCTTACCCCTGGTCTCTCAAAACCAGGGGAACTGTCCTGGTGGACAGTGGGGGGAGTGAACTGCGCTTGTTTGTGACTTGGGAGTGTGATTTGTGTTTTGTGAACTTATGTAAATTCATCCTTCACTTGAAGGCAGCCCTGTTGCATCTTGTAAAGTGGAAAGGATTTTCTCTTCTATTATGGCTTTTGGCTTCCAGCCTCTGTACATTTTTAAACAAGGCTTTATTTGTATAGATATATAGCTATTCCTCGCAGGCCATTTGTGATCTAACTAGGACACTGTCTTCCATTTGTTTTAAAATTATTGGCAATGGTTGCATTACTCAGTGTATCAGAAATAATTTAATAACAAAATACCTCTGTAATTGGGAAATCATCTGCCAAACTCCCCTGATAGACCTTACATCAAACACTCATATGAGAGTGCAATCCCATCATCAAGAGCACTTAAAAAGG
Organism: Lissotriton vulgaris; assembly: GCF_964263255.1. Lineage (NCBI taxonomy): Eukaryota > Metazoa > Chordata > Amphibia > Caudata > Salamandridae > Lissotriton > Lissotriton vulgaris. The sequence continues at coordinate 860,437,650 of NC_141689.1, forward strand.
GTGATTTCTACTCACACAAAATATACTATCATGGATTATTTTCATTCCATCAAGGGAGATAGTAGGCCTAATGTAAAGAACAGTTCTTTGAGAAGACTTTTATCACCTCTTGATCCCGAGACAGTCCCTACTCATGTTTTCAAGTCTCCTTCATTAGAAAGACTATTACTAAATATGTAGAAGTTACAGGAAATTGTAATGTGACATGACAAACTGATCAAAGGATCAATGTTATTTTTTAATGTTTCACAATCACTTGATGACTTGTTAATCAGAAATATAAATGAGGAATAATTAAATTTTTAGCAGGATGATTCACTGACTGGTCAATTACTAATGAAGTATGCGTCCGTGATGGAACGTACGGGCTCGTTAGCACAACTAGGAGAAAATGCTCGGAAGTTACAAATATCTGATGTTCTCATTTCCCCAGTGATGGCTTCCATGCATTCAGTTTAGTTGTCAGTACTGAAACCAACTAATAAACAACTGATGGTTCGTGAACAATCACTATTGACTCTTTCCCTCCTACTAAAGATACTTACAAAAGATTATTGCGACAGCAGTGAAGGAAAATAAATTTCGATTGGGAATGGTCACAATCAGTGTTGAGAAATCCTGGGCTTGTAGTCCCTCAGGTTATCCAAAGAGAAAACAATTAATCCAACGCAGAGTAACTTTAAGTGGTGTAAAAAGGGAAGGTATCAAACAGGGCAGTCTCTTCTAAAATTATTGTTATTGCTGCCTCAAATATTATTCTGATAAACAAGAATGGAACAAAGGAAAAGAAATTAGATCAGTTCAAAGAAAACGCTAAGGCCTGTAATAGAAATAAGTATAAACGTACAAAACTACAGAGAATAAAAAAGAAACCTAACAGTAAATTTAAAGTCTGTAAAGAGTCAAGTCTTACATATTAATTCTGCAACTGCAGTGGATAAAAACTTTTTAAATCAAGGAGGCACCACACAAAATAACTATCTTAAGGTAGAGAAGCCTGCAAATCAGAACGTTTTAACTCATGTTATGCAGAGTACCGATATGGAAAACCAAGCAGTGGCCCGAGATGAAAGACTGCAATTGAAAAGGGTCAATAAAAAGGACAAAAAATGTTATAAACCTTTAAGTTCCATCCTTTTGTTTGGCATCCTCACCTAAGCCAAGTCTCTGATTTAATGTATACTAAAAATCCTTCTACGATACACGGGTCTTCTCAATCATCCCAGTGTTCTATAACTTTTACTAATCTTTTTCCTACCCATGAGGAGGACTATTTATTTTTGACCGCCACAACTTTGTAAAACTGTTTTACAAAATCTGTAAGCTGAGATTCATATAATCGAGAGATATTGATCTGGTTAAGTCTCCTCTAAATGTATAAATACCCACGTTTAGCATGACACAACTGTGCTTTTTTCAAATGACGCAGCTGCAGAAATTCAGCAAGCCTTTTGAAAAATGTGTACTGCTATATCTTTAAGCCCATAAGACTCTGCGCATTGACCCACATCTCAATATGCTCTGTCATTCCATTTAAATCCCAGGAAGGAACTTTTCTGTCTGCCAGCAGACTTGGTGTAGACAATCTTTTTTAAAAACAATATTCGATTCCTGTCTATGGGGAAGTTGTGGATTGTGCTTCCTGGTCATAGCTTCCCTGGGATTTAAACTCAGCCTGAAGCTATGAAAGATAGTTGGTCATTGTGCAGTTGGAACATAGCAGGGCTGAAGGCCTTGCTTGCTTATCCAAATTGTGTATTTGCTTGATTTGTCTTTAATTATTTGCTTGCAGGAAATCTAAATATTTGGAGATTTTGAAATGGATGATTTAAAAACTTTTTTTGGGCTACAACCATTCCCTCAAATAGGGGGCTCACTGAAGGAGATTGTGTGTTCCGCTGAAATCTGTGGCTGTCTACGAGAGTGATATTTTGTACAGATTTTGCTTTGATGATATATTATTAAACCTTAGAAACGCATGGTTTGGTTACTAGAATATATTGTTTCCAGTGTGTCTATTTATCACCCACTTGTAAAATTTTGCCATCGCTTTGTTAGAAATTTAGGGAGCTATTTTAAATGTAAAAATATTACTCCCAAGCACTATTGTATTAGTGGTTGGGGGGGTTTCATACTAAACCTTCTTCAGACATCTAGAAGAAGAGTGGTTCTAATGAGTTAGAAACACTATGGGATCCAGCAAATCTATTCTCCTGAATAAGATAAAAGGCAAGCACGATCCATTGCTATTAAAATAGGGATTTTAAACTAAATTTGACATTAATCAATGGCAGATTTAATGACCATCCTATAGATAATTTCTTTTGGCAATGTGGAAATTTGAAATCTTTATTGGATTATGCCTTTATATATTACTGTGAATCTAAATAAGGGCATAGATTCGTGCTAAGTGAGAACTAATGGAGAGATCATCATCAGTTAATTATAGCTATTCATTCACAAGATAAGGTATTACAATTTGCCACCAAAGTAATCGGTCTATAAATAGGGCGGGGTTATTATTTGTGTAATTTAGTGTAGCGTAAGAATGTGGAATTACGCAGAATTTTTAAAAAAATATGCTTGAATTAAGTGAGAAGACTAATTCTTCATTTAGCGCTATTTCTTAGAGCAAAAATGCCCCCTCATATCCAAAATGAACACACAGATGCATTTTGCGCTGTAACATAGTGCTAAATGCAACAGAACATGAATGGCGAGCGCAAGTGCTTGCTAAATGTGCTCTTGGGGTAGGATTTTCCCCCAGCTTGCTACTGACATTTACTGCTATTATCTTAGCGTAAAATGCACCCTTGCATCCAAAATGGGCACAAGGATGCATTTTGTGCTAAGAAACATTGCTAACACATGAGAATACAAAGCCACTCAGCGAACGTGAGTGGCCACTATGCCCTTGCTAAATGTGCTCTCTCGTTAGGATTTTTCCCCCCAAATTACGTGAGAAGGAGTAATCACCTAATTATTGGTAATTCCCCCATCAAGGAATAAATCAGAATTACCAAAATTACTCCGATTACTCCAGCAAAGTTGGTATTCCACCCAGGCCTAGCTATAAGATCTTGTGTGAATCTAATTTATGCTAAGGGGAAGGTTTTGGGTGAGGAGACGGGACTGCAAATAGAACTTGCTGTAGATTTCGTGTCGGAGAATATAAACGTGCACATTTGAAAGCCTTGTTTTCTTTACTCGAAATTTATCAATGCGGTCAAAGAGATTTGCTCTGTCATCATCTATATCATACTAAAACATTAAAAGAAACCTTAGGGCCTGGCTATGATCTTGGTGGGTGGGATGCACCATCACAAATGTGACGGATATCCCGTCCGCCGTTTTACGAGTTCCATTATATTATATGGACTTGTAATATGGTGGATGGGATATCCATCATGTTTCTAATGTAGTATCCCATCCGCCAAGATTGTAATCAGGTCCTTACTCACTAAAGTGATCCAAACCAATAAAAAGAATCTAAAATTGCAAAATTATGGTGGTCAATTCAAAATTCCCTAAGAACAAGGGTCACCAGGAAATTCTGATGTATTATTGAAAAATGTCTGTCCAAAGATTACACAAAATATGTAAGTTCGCTGCATGAAAAGCATTGAAAAGTTCATGAAGAGAAGTTGTGCACAGTAACCAGCGTACATTTTAAAGAGGTTAATGCACATCCTATAGACTTGGCAACTAAATAATTACATTATTAACGAATGCAGATGAGTTAATTATAATATCCCTTACCCACATTGGCCTCAAAAGACAGCTAGAGGTATTAGCAGCTTTCTCAGAAAATCTCAATTAAGCAGTAAACAATGGAAAGACAAACGTTAGGATTATGGGGTCTTCTGGCGTCAATTTCCATAATCAGTTGTACTACAAGGGCTCTAACCTGGGAATAGTAAAGGGTTATAACCATTTAGGAATTATAATTTCGAACAATTTATCCTGGACGAATCACGTAAAGGGCAGAATTACAAAAGTAACAGCATTAGAGTTGTTCAACCCTGTTGGGAATAGAGGTCTTTATTATAGGTTTTCATTATGTGGCTTTTGTGCTGTACAATCTCATTTAATCACTGCCCAGAAAAGGTATTATAGTAATGAATTTAAATTCTGGAAAACGTACTTAGGTATGGGGCAGTTGACTTGATTGGGATGATTCACTGAGATTTGGCCTTAACGAGTATTCATTTTACTCAAGATCTGTTTATTGGGTTTTCAGAAACATTACAACACATTTGCAATTGAGAGAGCAATCAATAGATATTGTTATATTGCCTTAGTAACACATACAAAAAGCTATGCAGGTAATACATTACAGCTGTCCAAAGTCCCTGGGAAAGGGGAGGCCTATGATTTGTTAATTTGCTCCTGGTGAAAAGACCAGGACAGTCACATGTGCAGAAAGTGCACTGTGTTTTCATGTCGGAACATGCCTGTCTGAAGAATGAAACTAGGAAACAAACTGCGAAGGAGAGAAATAGAGGGGCAGAGGGGGGAAAGAAGAGGGAGCTCTAATCCCATTGTGAATTCACACTACTAGCCCCCAGATGGGAGTAAAGGGGAACTCCCCCTTACCCCAGCATGTTACACAGGTGGAGAGCGTGCAGTCTGGGGTGTCGGAAGCATACTTTTTCTAAACAGGACATGTAGTCAATAAAAGACGTCCAGAGGCGCAAAAACCTTTTATCTGTGAGAGACAATTTGTGCGTATTCTGCTACATAGCAATGTTGTGTTAAAATTGTGTGAACCATGAGGCTGCTGGGGGGTCCAAGGGAGACCTCCAGGCTCAAGCTGTAAACTGTTTGGCTGCACCCGTGATACGATGTATTAGACATTAGTCTGCATGGGTCATTGCAGCCATTGATATGGGGTGGATACCCAAAATGATTGTGTGATAGTCTGCCGATATAGGATAGCCCAGAGTACCCTTGATGTGACTCAGGATCTCCTTCCAGAAGATGGTAAGAGTATGGCATGCCCACCATATGTGGTGAAAGTCACCTATCTGTGCTCCACGTCACCAGCATGCGGCAGAGGCCGCAGGGATCATGGAATGGGGATGATGCCACAGAAGCATTACCTTATAGGTTGCTTCTTGCTGAGAGATGTATGTATTTGCAGGATCTGTCTTCGGAGCAACTCCCGCTATTTCTGAATTATGTCTGGAATATTGTCTGAAGACCATTTCCACTAGTATGGTTGGTGGGGGATGAGGCGTGAATGTTTTAGAACATTGTACATTTTAGACACCAGTCCATGAGTGCCCTCAAAGCTATGAACAAGTTGTTTGAAGAGGGTGATGGAGGGTTGCAGCTTCTGCGTTGGAGGGGTGGACGGCCAATGTTGGAGTTAAAAGTATGGATGACTGGTAGTTTCATGGAGGTGGAACTCTTTCTTACACAGGTCGAATGGCTCGACAGTTTGGCCCTGGAATAGGCCCTGTAGGAGTCTGCACTCACCCTGGAACCAGTCTGGGAAGGAATCCCAAGTTAGGACCAGAGAGAATTCGGGGTTCCGTGCAACTGGAGTGTTCAGGGACGGGAATGTGGTCAGACCCCTTGCGGTGGCAAGTTAGTCTTATATCTCCAGTACTGTGTGTGCAAGGTTAGCACTATAGGCACTACGAGGACAGTGCTGCTTTGTAAGCCAAGCAAGGTCCCAAAGCAGTTGACAGTCGGCCGCTCGGTCCATATGCACCCAGTGTTTCTCGCTCTCTCATACCACCCACTCAGAAATGTAGGCAGATGGGCAGACCAGTAGTAGTCCTGGAGGTTGGGACAGGAGAGCCCTTCCCAGTTTCTTGGAAGCATAAGGAGTGCAGCGGAAACAATAGGCTGTGCCCTTCCAAATGAAGGAGTGAAAGGCCCCCTGCAGTCACTTGATGTCATCTAAGGGGACAGAAGTGGGCAATGACTAGAATAGATATAGGAGCAGGAGGAGAACATTCATTTTTACCATATTGATGCTGCCTAGCCATCATCAGAGATCTTTAAGTATCGGCTTGCGATAGCATGGCCAATTAGCCCATGTCCATGTAACTAGGGAGTTCATGATTGTAAAGCCTAAGCATGTGAGGACCACTGGAAGGGGGTAAGTGCCTGTAGGTGATAGAGACTCTGTGGCAGGAAAATGAGATTTAGTGCTTGTAACTTGTCCAGGTTAATCTTTTTTCCACATACCTACTCATAGTCATGTAATACCTGGACCACCATGGGAAGGGAAGTGTCTGGCTCCTTCAGGGCATACCTGAGGTCATCCACGTACAGCAGTACTTTGTGATCTTGTCCCCCAAAAGGAATACCCCCTAATGTTGGATGATTGCCGGAGATGGATGGAAAAGAGCTCCACCTCTAGGGCGAAAAATAGGGGGAATAGGGGCAGCCCTGCCGGGTGCCCAGTGAGAGAGGAAAAGAGCAAGTATAAGGCCATGATCTTACTGACCATAACTGGGCCTAATACTATTTTCTGGTGGCTCGTTCGCAGGAAGGCCCAGCTCACCTGGTCAAAAGCTTTCTTGGCATCGAAGGAAAGGCAAAGGGCAGGGATGACGTGTTGCTGGACCTTTTCGACTTGTTGAGCGAGACGTCGGACATTGTCCATCTCCAAAAAAGAAGCTGGTTTCCTCACCAAATAATCACCAAGGACCCCTTACTTCTACACCATTCCCAAGATCCACAAGGACCTTGTGCAACCTCCAGGTCTCCCATAGTATTGGGAATTGATTCCATACTAGAACCACTATCAAAGTTTGCGGACGCTTTCCTTCGCCCACTGGTCCAAAAAACTGACACATACCTGAAGGATATAAAGGAACTAATACAGCTACTCCAAGGGATTGACTTTGACCCCAACAGACACCTCCTAATGGGACTGGACATGGAGAGTCTGTATACCAGTCTCCCACATGAGGAGACACTACTGATTGGGGATACCACACACCAGGTAACGTGGTTATGGAAAGTGTGTTGCTGGCACTTACAAAATATTTCTTTGCTTATGAGGATACCATCTGCTTACAGAAGCACGGGACCAGCATGGGGAGCACATTTGCTCCTAGTATAGCTGGCCTGTACGTCTACGACCTAGAAGTGAAGAAGATCCTACACCCAGTAACTCGTTTGCCAACAACATAAAAATATGGAAACGTTACATAGACAATGTGTTGGTTATATAGGAAGGAGATATTACATCAACTGAAAACTTTTTGACCTGACTGAACCAACAAACATCTATCTGAAATTCACCAACACAACCTCACGGACCAACTTGGTCTTCCTGGATTTGAATATCCACCCAGATGAGGGTACTTTAAAGACAACCCCTCACTTTAAAGTTACAGCAAAGAACTGTCTGCTGTTATATAACAGCTTCCATCCCTGCCACCTTCGGGACAATCTCTCATACGGACAGTTCCTCCACTTCCGGAGGAACTGTACTGAGATTAAAGACTTCAAGAGGCAGGCTACTGATCTACAAGAAAAACTAAATAAACGCAACTACCCAACATGAATCATTGACAGACTGTGAAGTAGGCATTTAACAACAATAGGGAAGTAACTTCTGTGAAGGGTTTTAGGGTAGCAGGTCAATGGCGCTCATATAGGTAACCTTGTCGGATAAGGACGTGTGGAGAGTGGGAGTATGCGGTGCTACCAGGTCAGAGGTGGACCCAAAACCCCTGATGTAAAAGCAACAACGCCAGCCGACACGTGTTTCATCCGCAAGTCAATGCCTGGGCCTCTTCAGGGCTTGTAGTGCTATGAATCAGGATTTGTAGACCGGTGTTAATTCCAACCCGGTAAGGGGTTCAGGTGGGTCGGTATGGCAGTAGAATAATCAGTAGAGGATGGTGATGTGCAAAACAACGGGCAGGTTCGTCCGTAGTAAACTGGAGCCTGGACACACCCGAGAGAGACGACCAACGTTCTGGAACCAGTTACAAAAGGCTCCAGTTTACTACGGACGGCTGGCGTTGTTGCTTTTACACGAGAATCTTCATAAATCACCCCTATAAGAAAATCAACCGGTGTCAACCACATCATTTTCTACAAATGTTTCAAATTTCTTTTGATCATACATGTGTGCCCAGGACTATATCAAAAATAGGGAAGCACTGCTGGAACCGAGAGTACCTAAGGACCCAGAAGAGAGACCAATATATGTCACTACTTACAATACCAACTCCAATCAAGTGACAAAAATTGTAAACAAACATTGGAGACTCCTTGCATGCGGAAACCTCAACCTTCCCAAACCGAGGTTGGCATACAAAAGGGGAAGGAGCCTGAGGGGCATGCTGGTCCACACAAGACCACGACCCACTTTATCAATTGAGGCAGAAAATACCCTTCTACCCCCAGTGAAGGGCCATTAGCCTTGTAGTAATTGCAGCACTTGCCACCTGACGAAGAAAAGCAAAAGTATAAAATTCAGGAATGGTACAGAATGGGAGCAGTGGAGATTTACAAACTGCAACAGCAAGAATGTTGTTTATATCATCACTTGCCCGTGCGGAATGGAATATGTCGGAATGACAACTAGACCTGTCAAGACACGCATAGGAGAGCACATGAGCAATGTACGTTGCAAAAGAAACACTACGAAAATGGGTACCCACTACTTGACAACCCAACACACAATGGAAGTCCTACAGTGGACCATTATCAAACAACTGAACAGTAAACATGGTCTTCTCGAGAGTGAACAGCGACGGGTGTTCCCCTTGGGGACACACCTTACAGGTCTGAATGAGGACATCCCCTGGGGACAATTGACCTGATTTTTATCTCTCGTGACTTTTGTCACAATCTCTGGGAAGAAAAAACTACTGCAAATACACTGCATAGAAACTCTGGGCAGAACCCTTATGTTAGCCAACCTTCTATTAAACACTTGGGGCCAGCAGGAAAACACCCCTGAAATAATGTGGCCTGTACATTACCCTGTGGAATTTAATGTCCTGCCACACGTTTTTCCACTTCTATTCACTTTTGCCATCTTGAGCTCACCCTTCTGCAGTGAGGTGTCATTACCACTATATGTCCTCTACATAAAAATATTTTGAAGTAACTAGGCAGAAACCCATTTTTTTCAGCATCCTTTTAGTTATCGCACTAGTCTTTTTCACTCCTAGGGCTATACAACAGGCACCCTTGAGCAACAGGAAGTGAGGAACAAACACCATCGAGCAACAGGAGGTGAGGAAGAAACACATTCAGTCGTAGGTGCCATTCTAGGTCACCATCTTGGATTTTCTGACGGTTTAGTGTTTGTACCAATTAGTTCAGTTTTTGGCGGCAAAACTACCAATTATGCTCAGTATTTAAGGACACTGCCCACACTGGCTCAATGTTCCACGGAGCCGCGGCGAGGCAGTGTCATCGTGAGGAGATAACCTTGATATTGTAAGTACGGCACAGCCTATTTGCAACAGTGAAATTCTGCTCAATTAGGAAGGATCTCAAATCCAACAGTTTTTCTTTTTCTTTTTCATTTTTTTAACAGTGTGTGACTATAAGTACCCCTTCCTACCCTTTTGAAGGCTCATGGGGCATTATCTGGGCGATATAGGAGTATGTGAACAGCCTGAACGTTGGAGGTTTCTTTATCTGTCACTAAACTGTTTTTTGAAGAAGAGATATATTTAACAGATACTCTCAGTTATACTTATCATATGGATACGCACATCATGCTGTCCTTAGATATAATGTGTGTTTTATGTTTTGTGTGTGCATATTTTTGTATTGTCCCATTTTGCCGGCATAACACAGCACTGATTACCAATTATAACGGATAAAGATAAGAAAAATGCATCACAGAACTATATCACGTTTTCTTTACAGGTCAACACCACATATGGTGCAGTTTAGATGTGTTATGTTACTTTAACTCTGTTTTGATTCTTCCAGAACCCATTCAGCAATATACCTACTGGGGTATAGTATACTGTGCATGTTAAATTTATGTGCACCACTTAGTTGGGATTATATGTAAATACACAGTTGTTTTGAGTGTGGAAGGGATCTCATCTAGGTCCTGATGAGAAGCCAGGGGAAGGCTTCGAAACATGTCAACACAGGAGACACTGCTCATTAAAGCATAGTATCTCCATCTCATTCCCACTTTTAACAATACCACTTCAAAGGAACATTAAAATTATTTTTTTCCATGGAGCCAGGTAGTTTAAAAATTGTCACTATTTACCATTCACTCACTTCTGACCCTTCCACTCACACTCCTACACCACACATAATATTTTTCATAACCAGTGCTCCCTGGTCATAGTAGGTCGCAGCACACCTCATCCCGCAGCGGGCAGGATGACCCCGGAGATAAAGCATGCCACCAAGGGTTCCTTTGGTGAGTGAGGGGTATTTAAACAAAGCTGTGTGCTTTCCAAAATTGTAGGAGACACACGTAGTCTGGAGGAACACTTCTATACTTTCCCATAAGGGTGGATCCCTTTGTTTTTTGACAATATAACTTGAGGAGTATGTATCCACCTCTTCTGCTCTTTTGAGCATTACCTCCTCACTCCCTTCTTGTGTTACTTTGATTGTCCTATCCCTGCCCATGCCTTAAAAAGCCCACCTGATCAGGGTCTATTAACCTGGGGAGAAGGGATTCCAAGCAGTTGGCCAATATCTTTGAGTAAAGCTTTGCTTCAGTATTCAATAGTGGGCAGTATTATGAACAGAGTGTAAGGTCTTTGCCCTTTTTGGAACTAGTGTAATTTCAGCTTTGGACATAGTAGGTGTAAGGCCTGTAGCATGGGCACAATAAAAGTGTGAGCAAGTGTTCTATATGTTGTGGCAAGAAGACCATGTAGAAGGCTAGGATAAGGCCATCTAGGCCAGGAAATTTACCCTTGGGAATCTCATGGAGGGCCTTGCAGGGTTTGGCAATTGAGAAGGGTTCTTCCAGGTCTCGGGTCAGAGAGGTGTTTAATGGTTGCCAGGGGCATCTCTGGAGGTACTCGGACATCTTAGTTTTATCCTTTCCCCGGAGGGGTAAAGTGTTGGTGAAAAGCTTGGAAAGCCTACTGCTTAACCATTTCTCTGATTGCCCAACCAGAGTCGCTTGTCTGAATCTTTGCAATGTGAGACCTAGCATGCTGATGGTGTAGTCTATGTGCTAGAAGAGAACCTCCTTTGTCCCCCACCCTCATAATACTTTTTTAAGGGGGGAGTGCTCAGAATTGTTGACCAGATATGCCTGAAGCTGGCCATCCAGCTGCCGCTTTGACATCAGAGTGGGACGCTGCTTATCTGTGTGCTCTAAGGAGAGAATATAATTTATAAGCTCCACTTCGAACAAGTGTGCTTCTCGAGCCCTGGCTACAGAAATGGAGGTCATCAATCTCCGGATAGTAGCTTTAAACCCATCCCAGAGGGTATGAGGGGGTTTGGGCAGAGAGTTAAGTGTGAAGTATTCAGTGACGGCGTCTTTTATAGCTGCCTTGTCAACAGGATCTCTATAGAGTTGAGGGGAAAGGTTCCAGAACAAGGGAGCACGTGGGAAATCGGTCCTGAGTGTTCATGTATGAGTGTCATCCAAAATAGAGATGTCATCTCAGATGTTACGGCGCTCAGTAAGGAAGAGGTGACAAACAGGAAGACGATGCGCGAGTAAAAGGAGTAATCCTATAAAACTATGCCCTGATACCCCTGATACGCAGATTGTTACATCAATCTTGATTCTCCAGGTCTCCCTGTTTGGCGTAGAGCATGATATGGTGTACCTCCAACTCATTGACCCTTCTCAAATGGCTCCCACTTCTATAACGTACCTGCGCAAGTCATCGAGGAAGCTTTTAAACTCTGTCTTCAAAGAGCCAATCTCTTTACGGATATCCACCAGATATTCTCCAAGTCATCCTGCATAATGGAGAGGGCGGGGTGCGCAGGGGCCTCCGTGGATAGATATTTCTTGCTGCTTATGTCGGAGGCTATCATTTTAATCCAAAGAGGGACCACAGAACTGCCTTTGGCAGACCTGCCTCTGGGAATTGTAGGCCAGACCAAGCATCCAGAGCATTGAACGGAAATATACAGATCTGTACTCCTGCTGACCATAGGAAGGTTACTAATAGACCAATGGAGCAAGGGTTTCACAGCGTTGAGATCAGTGATGTTGAGGAAGCGCTAAAATATGGCCGCAGTGCATGGCAAGCGGGTCTGTGAAAAGCGCAGTAAGGCCAAGCTCCCCAGAGCCAGTAGTGCGAGGGATAGGCAGTCTCAGTAAGGACCAATGCACTTACAGTTCCAAGCAATGCAGTCAGTACACCCAACATCCAGGAGCAGCTAAGAATTAAAGTTCAGAAAGGCAGTGAGGCTGCATTAACTGCCAGCTCCTCAGTGATGCGCAGTTCTCCCCGGATATGCTGAGGAAAGGGGGCCTCAAGGGTCACAAGTGCGCACAGGGCAGTTGCTCCTACTATAGAGTCTGAGAGGGGGGTTAATGTGCCCCCAGGAGGGAGGAAGGGGCCAGGAGGGGAACCCCTAGAGTCCCCCGCAAGGAAAGCACAAACACTCAGGGCCAGAGCACAGTTAGAGAAGAAGGCCCTAAGGTCACCTATCCCCACACCACGATGAAAGTCTGTGCACCACCAACCCCAGGACTGGGCTGGGCTGTCCTTTGGGCCCCCTCAGAGTCTGTAATGGCCTGTTGGGCACAGTGAACACAAAACTGAGTCAATGCAGGGCCCTTCTAAGGAACATGGTACAAGGTGCCTTGGGAAGGCCAGGGATATCTGCAGCAGGACAAGTGCAGAGGAAAAATGGGTACATGAGAAGCAGGTGCTCCACAGGCCACACCACACCACCGGCCAGGTAGTGCCCACTGCTTACAGCGCCTCAGGCATTTATGGGGAGATGGTCGCCCATCCAGAAGGCTGCAATGGCCTAAGCTGCAGCAGGCAATGTCCGAGCAGCGTCCACAAGTTGCAAGGTCCCTGTGAACCAAAAGGCGTTTAGAAGCTGCTTTGTATATGGTGTCCAGATCGCCCTGGAGTGGACCATGCTCCAGGCATCTGCGATCTGTGCACAGGTCTCCAGAGGGCCCTCCTCATAGGAATCAGGGTCTCTGCAAGGCCCCAAGCAGGAGCAGCACCTTGCCGCCCCCAAGATTTCTATCGGGTCAGCCCGTGGGTCCTCCCAGCTGGGAATAAGAGAAGGGTAGGGAGGGACGCTGCCTCACTAATGGCCCACAAACAATCTGAGCCTCTCGTCCACAAGCATGCCGGCCCAGAGTGTCCCAGGGCAATAGGGCATCACTGTCCCATGCAGCTTCAGATACGACTGCAGTACAGCTGCTCAGCAAGTGTGGAGGACACTTAGGGGCCTATTAGTATGTCGGGCTTATCGCCACCCCCCGCATGGCCACGGCGATCCGCCCGACAATAACATCCGCCCACATGCAATTTACCCTCCGCCTGATTATGTTGGCGGAGGCACTGGGGCAGACAGGAAGACCGTACGCTACTTTCCCGCCAGGTCGATGAGTCGACCGGGCGGAAAAGGTTTCAATATGGTGGCGGTGTCTGCTAGACACCACCATCCATATTACCATGAAGGCGGGAAGCACAAAGACGCCATGGAAAGGCATGCGGATTGCTCAGTTGGGGGCCCATTGCAGGCCCCCAAGTTGTTGGGGGTGGGCACATGGGGGGAACCTATGGTAACCCCCTGCATTTGCATGGATGACTTGGCAGGCACTGCGCCGTGTCTGCCACGTTGTGCATGCAAATGCACACATGCCTTTTTTGCATTGGCTTGATGGCCAGGTCTGAGTGGAAGATAATTTTGGCCATTTGGTCATGCAAGACTTTGTGTTCAGAGTCATTCCATAGACTCACCACTGGGGGAGGTACTGGTGCAGTATTTATTTTTCAGGTGAAGAGTCTGCACTTAGAAGTATCCATCAGTTACGTACCGCAGTTAATTCTCTTTCTTGTGGATACTCTGTCTAATGCCAGATTCCTTACTGACCTCCCACCTCTCATTCTGTGGAATGGGCTTCTCTCCATTTAAAAAGGTCCCAAATTAGAGATTTGCACACTGGCATGAACAATTAGGTTTTTTTTGTGTGCTCTGTGTGTCAGAGTGTGAACGGTGTCCAGAAAGAAACTGACATCAGCGCAATGGGATGGCGCCAATAGGCCGCCCCAAGCAACACTTTTGTTGTGGAGCAGAGTCGATGTGGAGCTGCACAGTGCCCTCTACTGGTGTGCATTCACTATGCTATAAAATCTTCTGGATCCAGTCCAGCACCTGAGGATAAACTAAAGGGGAGAGATCTGTGGTTAGATAGAGTATACAGCAGAAGGAGCATTACCAAAGCTACGTACCTTCCTTAACGTTCTTTCTATCTCACTCCTTTCCCACTACCCCCATTCCCCTGCACATAGGAACATTTATTTCCAGTATGCAGCGTATTAAAAGTGCTTAATAGGTAAAACAAATTAGTAATAAAATTATTATCACTATAAGTGTAGAGAACAGAACTTTATTGATTGCAAACCCTACTCCGTTTACACATGCAAAGCTCTTAAAGACACAAGGTCAGCACAGATTTCATAGCCTGTGAAGATTACTCTAGGTGCAGAGCTTCAGTAATATCAGAGCACCCTGCAGGGGAGGTCATGATCGTCCACTGTGCTGTGTCCTTCCTATAAATCAGTTGCAGTTTTTTTGTGTTAGGTTGGTTTCATTCATGAGTTACATCTCATGTGTTTATGGCTGTTAAGCTCTGTGGGCTTTTAAGGGAAGGGTTTCTGTTAGGGAGACAGATTGTGGTTTATTTTGCAAGAACAGTGCCAGTGCTTCTTTGTGTTTATTGTTCCGTTGGATGTGTTTTTCGTGCCTTCCCATTTTCATTTATTCCAGCCTCAGTGCTCACATTTGTTTTTTTTCACACCATGGCCATAATCTGCTATGATGTGTTAATTGGTCTGAGTGTAGCTTACTTCCACGTTGGTATGGTTGAGACGTACTGTGCGCTGCCTGACAAGTTTATTGTCGGGTACCTGGGTCATGCAAACTTGAAACTAATCAGGGTGATGCTGTTTAGTGTCATCTTAAGTATTTTGGGGGCCCTAGCACAGAACAAATTTGAATTTCATTACCCATTTCCTACTAATTCATATGATGTCATATGATGTCATATGATATCAAACAGCACTAAATTATTTGTTAAACAGTTACAGGGTCACATATAGACAGTTGAAATATGTCTTGCCTGGGACCTGAGAAATCCTTATGATGACACAAGTTAGAAAGACAGAGTCAATGATAGCTGTAGAGAGAGGGGGAGAGTAGTTTTGCAGAGAAATAAAATAGGCGGAGATCTAATAGAGAGAAAGTTCAATTTACCAGGGGGTCCCTATGAAAGTTGGCACCTAGGGCAATTTACCACAAGGTTTTGCCCCCTCTGAGGACAAGGGTTGCAAAGGAAGTACCAGGAGTAGCAGGGAGCACGCTAGAGGTCCAAGCAGCGACCCCTGTCTACCTCCAAATTACAAAGGCTAGGATTATGCTGTTCCTCTAAATGACAGAGTTGCAGAGTTACCTCCTAACAAAGGACACTCCAACGCGAGACATTACACTCGAGCGAGTGCCTTGTTTGATATTTTTAATTAGGGTAGGAGACCGCCAGGATAGAAAATATTTCCTTCTAGGTACTCCCAAACCTATTTTAACTCACTTCTCTACATCTACACAGTTCTGGACCCACACCCGCACTTCACCATACGGCTGTTGGATAAAAGATTTCTGACAAAGTGCCCCTACCAAAGGGACCCCGTTGGGTATTGCACCGCTGACCCAACGAGAAGCAGCCCAGATGATGAAGCATGACACCTGAAAGGGTGTGTGAGGGCATTACAATCCAATAAATGGATTCCCAACTGTAAACCACACTTGGGGCTGAGTTGGTTCCGGTCTTCCTTGACTCTGTAACTCTGTCATTTGGAGGACCAGCATAATCCTGTATTTTGGATACTGACACTGGGGCACCTTTTATGCTGGACCTCCCACTCCCTTGTGAGTGGAAAAAGCCACCGTCCCCCAGTTTTGTACACAACTACCTCCAAATGACTGCATGCCCAGTCCTGTCCGACAGGCAGATCATCCATCTTTCTGCTGGATTATTTAATGACGCCATTATTAAGACAAATTAATGTATGGCCCTGTATCCTAGACATCGTCAGGAAAATATAAAAGTTTGATTTTTGGATCCCGCAATCATGATAGGCCCACAAGAGCACTGAGTTCTAAAAGCTGATTTAGAGGATTTTTTTAGACACCATCCGGTTATCACCAGAGGAAATAACAGCAACCTGAATGTAATGAGATGTCACTCAGAAAGAGAAGGAATTTAGTGCTGATGCTGCCCATTCTGCTTGACTGGAACCACCCCCCAGGCTAAGACGAAACCACTGATGCACGACCAGGAGGGTTGCATAAGGTATTTTAAACTGCTGAAAGAATTAGAGATAAATCTCAATCCTCTTGAAAACCATATGACTGACTGTGATTCCCAGAAGCAAGCAGCAATGCATTCTCAATTATATCATTTTTCAGCTTGATTGTGCAGTCACTGTCTGTCATCTCTATTTTCATCAATATTTGCTGAGGCCACCAGAATGCTTTCTTGTTAATACATGTTGGACCTTTTGCATATTATGCTAGCTGTAACTGATCTCCAAATTACTTGATATTATTTGTAGAATCTCCAATACTCACCACTTCCTCCTCCAATTCCCCTTGGACACCACCCCAGCCTTCCCATGAGGCCTTCGTACTTTATTGGATCCTTTAGCACCATTTACTTATCCCATTCTGATATACTAGTTGCTCTCTTCCTACATTAATACATAATTTCTTTGACCCTTTTTAACACAGCCAACATGAGAGGAGCCAGCTCTGCATCCTACATGTAACCCTAACTTCAACCAGTTAATGCTGTCATATCTTCTTAATAT
Organism: Lissotriton vulgaris; assembly: GCF_964263255.1. Taxonomy (NCBI): domain Eukaryota; kingdom Metazoa; phylum Chordata; class Amphibia; order Caudata; family Salamandridae; genus Lissotriton; species Lissotriton vulgaris. The sequence goes on from NC_141689.1 coordinate 860,454,653, forward strand.
TTTGTTTCCCACTCATTTGCCCTCTTCAAGAATATCTACATCTTGCCCCTTGTAAAGATCTGTGGAAACACAGCAACGCTGTAGTCCTTGGCACAGTGACTCGAGCCTACATCATTGACCTTTCTACTTATTACAAAAACTTGTTCCCCCCAATTATATACCTCCACACTACCACCGCAATAGGCTTATGCTTATCATATGTATGAATGTGAATGGTTTGTCAAACTGTATTAAAAGGGAAAAATGCTACACTATCTTAACACCTAAGGTGTGGACATAGCACTGTTATGGGAGACACACCTATCCATTGAAGAATCAGGTAAACTCGAGCAGGAGTGGGTTGGAAGAGAAGTCAGTAAATGCCATACAACATCCACCCCCTCTCATCCCCACTGAGCCCAAATTGTTATAGGGAATGTGGTGCAATGATACTGATAATAAAATCTCTTATGTTCACACAGTACTCAAAATATGGTCAGACACTGAGGGAAGATCTTCCTTAGTGAAGTTGAGAACTGCTGATACTGGGATTTGTTTATGCACCCACGGCTAGCAAAACAAAGTTGATCATTTGCACTTTCAGGGTATTTACTATATTTGGTACTATATTTGGTAAGAGACGTTATTGTAGGATGGGACTGAAACCTTCCTTATCATTGATTAAATAACAGATTTGGCACAATTGATGAAGCTAACAATGCTGAAACTGTATTGCTGCATGATATGTGACCACAAACTAGACGATATATGGTCTATCACACATACGTCTGGCAAAAAGTACTCATTTCTCTCTGCTATGCATGGTACATCTGCACTCATTAATTACTTTTTAGTGCAGGATACCCTACTACATATGCCCCTATGTTGGAAGATACTACCTTGCAGCATATCTGACCATTCCACAATCCATCTAGAAAATGAAATGGGTAACATCATTTCCCCACCAACATAATAGCGGATGCAAGTGTCTAAAAACAGACTCCGTGAGCGCAGAAGCTGAGAATGAAGTTTCTGTCTCCTCTGCATAGGTGCTGTGGGCAGCAGATAAGGTGAACTGGAGAAATCTATTAGTGTATGACCATCACTGAAAGCTATCCCAATTTGAACAATTAAGGTTAGAGTGCTCTATAAAATCACTAACGTCAGACTACAATAGTGACCCTTAGAGTAACGTTAGATGTCATGAAGAGGCTGAAATGTTGTCCTCAATTCATTAAACTACTCGCTGCTAAAAAAAACCTTAGTTGGACAAAAGTGAAGCATTATTAACGAGGAGAAAAAATAGCCAGGTTACTTGCGTAGCACTGTACCAAAATGAGGCACACTTAACCATTCCATTGACAAAAGGGGATCCTTACATGCACACCCAGCAGAATTTAGAAAGGCTGTCCTGTCGTGAACTCCAAATCTTTGGGTGGACTAAGCAGCGTAGATCTCTAAAGCCTCAAGAGAAATAATATATAGTTTACCCTCTTTGGGAAGAGTAAACCCAGCAGGTGTCTCTTACTTCTCGCTACAATTGGTTTAAAAATTGAGGGGAGAGCATTATTTAGATTATGAGATCAACATGGATGAGATTAAGTCAACTGTGATCTTCCATCTTGCTGGTCCCACTGTGAGGATGCATCACTGATTACTATAAAAACTTCACAGGGCTCGAAAACTAAAATGGGCTCCGATAGCCCTAACACCCATGGATTGGAAATACCCTCTGGATTATGGAAATTATATGTTATAGCCCCTTTTCACTCATACAATGCGATCTTAAAATACTAGCCAAGCTCCTTGAAACCAGAATATGTAAAGTCATCCCTTTGATACATCATTCTCAGGTGGGATTTGTGTCTGAATTCTCTCTCAAAACCCATAGGAGAACATTAGCACACGGTGCTTTAAAGATTTTAAAAAGATGTATCAGTTAACTCCAATGATGCAAAGAAGGTGTTTGCCTGTGGCAAATAGGAATTTCTGTCTGTTCTAAATGTTAACCAGATTTGGCTTAGGTCAGAATTTCATATCTAAAACCAAATGTTTATTTAATCAAATGAATGCACAAATGAATTGAGGTAGGTTCCTGTCACACCCCATCTCAATAAAACGTGGTTCAAGACAGTGATGCCCTGTGTCACTGTCCTTATTCCTCCTGGCGCTAGAATATCTGTCACCGCCCAATGCTCGAGAGTGATCCATGTTGTTCTCACTCCCCTGGTGACCTGTGATCCCTTTTTTCTATGAAGAAGACTTCCTTATGACTATTACAGCCCCTCTTGCATTGCAGTATTTCTTATAAGATGAGTCCAGGGGGGTTTAAGGTGCTGAGAATGGAGCTAGGAACTTACCATAGGCCTTGCACAGGCTGAAGTGGAAGGATCGCCGTCTGCATTGACATACTGCATGTGTTGAAACACTACATTTGGTGTGCTGCCAAGTAGTCATGCCATCTGAACTACCTTCATGTCTCTGAATGCTGACAGAGGCTCCAACCCTAAGATGGAACAAAAGTATTTTCTTCATTGTCAGTTCCAGCTAATACAAATATACAAGGATACATTTTCAAGTGCTGGATGCATAGCAACGTTCTTTGCTCCTTTTTTACAATATTTGTTTCTGATTTTGTTTCTAGCTGTTTTGAATTTCAGATGGGGATTCTGCATGGCTGTTTTCTCCTTCGTATTTTCAGAAGGAATCTGATGCCTTGCTGATTCTCCAGTACTAATCTCCATCTTTAGTCGAGAGCTACAATATTGCCAAGATCTTTTACCCTTTCTGAGGTTTTCCTCCTAACTGGGACCCTCTTAAGAAGACACTTTATATCTTTCACAAATTCTGTTCGGTGTAAAGTGGCACCAAGGCTACTGGGTGAAATGACCCTTTTCTTGGGCATATGTAACCTATTTTAAACCATTGGAAATACAACCAAATGCTTACTGGGTCCAAAGCCAAATATGTGTGGGCCGGATATCAATGCTTGGCTCTCCCTAAGGCAACACTGTGAAGTAAGGAGACAATACAGGGTGGTAGTGTGGATAAGATCTTATGCACATGCTCCTGCACTGTACTGATGTCACTCCACATACAGCTGCAGTAGGGGCTAATAAATCATCTGCCAACAGCTCAACTGGCCAAACCTTTATAATATGTTAGACATAGTGGTATTGTATCACCACAAAGGTTGTAGGGGACACCAGTGGCCATTGTCCATACTTTCGTTTTGTGTCTTTGGGGGGAAACCCATGGTTCCGGCAATAGAGAAGTGGCTAACTGAACTAGGAAGGTCGCTACTTCTGAACATATAGGATATAAGAAGAATGACCAGCTGGCCAGGTAGACCAGCCAGGTATTAAAATATGTTCTGTACACCACACCAAACATGCAAAAAAGTCATGACAACAAAATTAGTGCACTGCCTACCCTACTGAACTCAATATTCAGATGTGTAGTTGTGGTCTTCGAATTTTGTTGATTTCAGTTGATTTCAGTTTTGGTAAAAAGAGGCTATCAAATCAAAATCTTTTCCTGTTTATCAGTTAGTAATTTAGGCACTTTTGCCCACTTAATTATGCTAACAAAAGTCCAGATTTCTTATTCATTTTCCGCTCATGATAAACTAATTGAAACAAAGATGTCACCACATGCTTCGCTACAACATAAACATTACTTCTTCAGGGCATTCATGTTAAGTGAGCGTTTTTCCATTAATCTTGATAGAATGCAGTATAAATATATCCACAATATGCTATGGTCAAAATTGTAGTACAATTGGCATTGCAACCTCCTATTGGTCATGTGACTATTACTTGTAATGCAATAAGATGAGTATCGGACAGTGCGTAAATAACCCTGTAGCCAGGCAAGCAATCAGAGCAAGAGGAATCCAGTAAAGCGCATTATTGACTGGCTAAATAATGGGTACCTGTGCTGCTATGATTCCCCTCCAATTGCTTTTGCATTCCTTATACCAGTGTCTGTGCATCCCCATACTGGAATCAGAATCTTTCAGTACCCAGTGCCAGTGTTAGTGTGTGTGCCTAGTGTCTCTCTGCTCCAGTATCTTTGTATTGTGTTCCATAAGCATATCTTGTGGTCTTTTTTGCAGATGTAGGTTGTTGCAGGTGAAACTGTATTCATGTCAGTAGAATTGCCATTGGAAGAAGGTGCCATTGAATAGAAAGCACCACTGTGTGCACATCTAGTACCTGTGTCTGTGGTTGGAAGGTACCAGTGGGTACATAATGATGTGCCTGCTACTGGGGGTGCTGTTGCGTGCTAATCTAGGACCCTGATCGATACTGTGACCTTATGACCCTATTCGGCTATAAATCCATTTATTCCCTATATTGGCATAACCGTTCAAGTGCAATATTCAGTAACTCATCTCTGGCCTCACACGAACAGAGCCACATTCCAGAATAGCTTTCTCTGCCACTTCCTTTGCAACCAATTAGTGCAATGACAGAGCAGAAGTTACTATCTGAGATTCCTAGATTAACACTCCGAGTTCTTCAACAAGATAAAAACTCAGCAACCTGGAAATCCCCGCTTGCTGTGTTTTGATTAGTAGTAGAACTCTAATGAGCACTGATAGACAATCACTTCCTAGTGACATCTTTTATTGACGTCTTATGTCCAGCAAACTTACGTCAAACAAGGCACCTTTCAGGTATAAATACTACCAACGTGGCCTTAAGCAAGTCCCTTGTTGCCCGTCGCCTGAAGCTGCTGTTATGCTGAAGATATCATAGCTGCTATCGCTACTGCTATCGCTGCTAACTAGCGAACGATGGTGTGGAGAACCTAGGAGCTGAACAGCCGCCCCCCTGCAAGAGCCCAGCAGATGCAAGCTGCCCGCAGACGCTGTCCCCCCTCCTTCTCCTCCTCGACGCGCTGAGAAGAGACGCTGTCTTTCTCCTGCAGAGAAATCCAGCTCCAGCGTTTCTGGTCTACCCTTGCGGGTGACTGGGATATCGAGCCCTGAGGGAGATACCAGACCTCCATCATTCTATTCCAGAGGTATGGTGTTGACTAAACCCTTGAGAGAGAATTCTTGAAGCAAACCTTGGCAAAACCAACTTAACTTTAAGCTACTTACTTACTCCCCTCCCAAGTATTAGGCTTAGGTCAGGTACTCTGGGGTAGGCGTAGTTAGAAGCACCAGTTGAGTATTTTAGCCTAATGTATAGAAAGACTGTTCAATAAATGTTAACCTTTTATTGACAAACGCCCGTCTCTCTATTCTCTACATATTGTGAAAGTAAACTGCACCAACCTGACTGAGTAAAATAACTGTCTATTGTTTCACACGACCCTAGAGATTGACTCTTGATCTGAGGAGCAAAGTTGTCATGTTGCACGGTTGTTGGAAAACTGAATCCCTTCTTGGCTGTGCCAGGGAAGCTGATCACTTCCTATTTCAGTCAAGAAAGTTTCCAGTGACCTCTGAGCTAGTTGGTAACAAACCCAATTAAGTTTAGCATAGTCAGTAGAGGCCTGGAAGATCCGCACTTCTACGTCGATACTACTGTTTATGTTATTCCAATGCGCAGGGCCTATTGGGAAAATAGGAACTACGCTACATGGCGCCCAACGTTTGGTAAGGCGATAAACTAACGCAAGATGTTAGAGTAACTCAGTTGTGCATATTTCACACAGACCCCTTTCTCCCGTAAATACTCCAATAGACGTCTGGAGTGGGTGAAAGGTTAAAATCCGCCCAAACTCACTAGGAAGAGATTCCTATGTAAAGCTCTGGTTTATTCAACGTTGAAGGATACAGTGTTCCAAAATATTGTGCACCTAATCTTTGTCTCCTTGGAGACCTACTCTGCAAACCTTGCATTTATACAATGCCAGGAGAAAACAGAACCACTGGGGCCGCAGCAGATGCGACTCAGCAGGGTCCCGAAGATACTGACCAGGATGCAATTATCATCCCGGTACATTTAAGAAAGTCTATAACGTTAAAACTTATAGAAAATGGACTGACACCACAAGGTGGTACAGTAATTTTCGTGATAGAGGCACACGAATATCGGCAGACAGAGGTATTCTATTCATGGATAAACTTTCCAGCGGCAAACGCTAGAACAAAAGAGTTTCACTATTACAAAATAGAGAAACCACCGGAAGAGTACGCTCCTTTCGAGGAGACTGAAATCCCACTAAAATTCCAAGAGCACCTGCTCTGGATCATATTACCAGGCTCGGTCCACTAGGTAGACCAGGAGCAACGTGGCCGGTTCTAGCCAGCTACACACCACATCCGGACATTGCAAAAATGTCTAGAGAAGAGCTGTTAGTACAGCTAAAAACATTAATTAAAATACATAGGCAATTAGTCCAATATGTAATGCGGACTGCAACAGTCCAACCAGCTGTTAATGTACCACAGCTGACCCCCCATCAGGGGAACACTAATAAAATTACACCACAGAACATACAGTCATGTCTTGGTAAAACACCCGTAAAACGGGAACAAATCCCTTTCTGGTTAGCACAGAAAATCACTCAAATAGAGGCAGTATTTCCGGATACTACCCCTATCAAGAAACACAGAATCTTGACCATCTGCCTTCCTATGGGAATCGCATCACACGTGGAGGACCGCGACACTTGGGGTACAGTCTTTGCTTCCATTTACACAAAAACACACGGTGTTCCGTCTATGGCGGTAATACCAGAAGTGCTAAAACAGATTCAAAATGAATACGGCCCAGAGCCCGCTTTAAATCTTGGTATGAAATTACTGAAGGACTTCAAGCAGGTCTCGGCTATATTATTAGCCAACATAAAGGGAGAAGCAGCATCTGTGGCGATCCGCCAGAAGTTGAAGGAAACAGATATAACAGTTCAGCCAGTTGAGCTTGCCAGAATCATAGAAAAATGCTATGAAGAATTAGGTAGAGACAGCTTGGGTGGAAAACCAGTAAAGCCCCAACTGCTCGAAAATCCTGAAAAATTATTTATTAAAAATAATTCAAACACTCCTAAAAAGAGCTGGGATGGAAATAAACAATCCACTCCCAAGGAAAAAGTTTTCCAGTCCAGAGGAAGGTCTCCTCGACGGAGGGAAAGAACTCCGACTCGAGAACACCAGTTTTCCCAGAGGGAGCCCTCTGAGAAAAGATATAACCTTAGAAATAGGAATAATTTGAAAAAACCTGATAGATATCAAAGTATTGATACACGTCCCTCTCGATCTTTTTCGCAGAAATCGGAAAGAAGAGGACGGTCAGACCCAGGAAAGCACACCAAGTCCAAAGACAAGGAACCTGCTCAGAGTGAAAAATCTCAATTTCCAAAAAAGAAGGTAGCCAGTATTAGAGTAATCAACCATGCCGAGAATACTGAGGACACAGTTGAAAAACGGGGAGTGGGCATTGACAATGTTGGACAGTGCAGCAGAAATCAGTATAGCCCGCAAGATCTTGATGAGTCATCTGGAGACAGTAGACACGAATGAATACATTCAGGTTGAAACTGCCGACACCAGACTTAACGAGCCCCATAAAATATACGAAATAACATTGCGTATAGAGGGTGATAAGACTAGGAAAATAAGGGGTCTATTTTGGGATAAACTCTCAAAAGGCTATGATATTCTGTTAGCTGAAAAAGATTGGCCCCCGGAGTTTGTCAGGGAGTGCCCTCGTGGCGAAGAAATGATTATGCCTGCCTTCTCGAATCACATTCCGATTCACAAAAAATATACTTATGCAAGGAAATGGGCAGTAGCCCAGGCACCGGCATTATATAAAAATCATGTAGGATGGGATGAGGACTCTCCTCCCCACAAAATCCAGTTAAAAAGTGAACCAACTGCCCAACGGCAGTATCCCATTAAGCAAGAAGCTAAAAAACAGGTCAGGGAGATCTTAGATCAACTTGAATACCATGGGGTGATTGAAACATGCACCTCTCAAATGAACAATCCTTTGTTTCCTGTCTCCAAACCAGACAATTCATTTCGTCTAGTTTTGGACTACAGACACCTTAATGCATGTTGTAAAACTTTTGCAGTACAAAACTCGCATAGTGCAGCCCTAATGAATAACATAGTTAGGAAAAAATATAAAACGACATTAGACATATCTAATGGTTTCTTTTGTCAAAACATTGCACCAGAAAGCAGATATTTGACCGCTTTCTCAGCATTTGGGTCGCAGAAAAATTCAGTTGACTCCCACAGGGGTTCAAGAACAGCCCAGGACTATTCTCAGCTAGGGTAACAGAGTTACTACAAATATATGATGATGAGGCATTATCTTACGTAGATGATATTTATCTCACAGACGACGACTTGGATACTCACTTGAAAAGAGTGAGCACCATTATACTTGGGTTCGCAGCAGAGGGTTACAAATTCAACTTTAAAAAGTCTCGAATTGCCCATCTGACAGTACTATTCTTAGGGTACGAATTATCAAGTGAAGGAAAAAGCCTAGCGGACAACTTCTTAGAGAAGTGCGCTGTACTCCAAGCTCCAAAAACGCTGAAGAATTTACAATCCATACTAGGTTTTCTGAATTTCGGAAGAACATACATTCTAAATTACGCAGAGAGGGTTAAACCTCTCTACAAACGAATTAAACCTGATTTTAAACAAATCAATTGGACTCAAAAACACACAGAAATTTTGAGATCACTGCAAACAGACATGTTAGCAAAAACAAAATTAGATACACGTGACAATACACGCGGTCTTGTAATCCTAGTCATCCCAGGAAGTTGCGGATTCACGTACCTGACCTCTAATGAGGGAGAAAAGGTACCAATTTCAATTAAATCTCACTTGTACACACAAGTAGAAAAAACATTCAGTCACACAGAAAGAACTGTGAAAGCAGTGCAAATTGCATTGGCAAATGAACGAGAACTAGCACACGGCAAAAGGATTAATATCCTCACAGCGGAATCCGCCTTCGAGGCGCTATTCAGCCCAGTAAACCTGCCTACAGTGTCACTGGATCCGAAATGGATACAGTGTGTAGATTCTCTAGGAGCGGAAGATGTGAAATACTATTTCGCCCCGCAATTCGAAGAACTGAATGATTTAGAATATGAAGAAGAATATCCTCTGCCAATCGAACTTCTGCCTCTCCCACATTACGCCTGTCTAATCTATACAGATAGGTTTGTACAGCATTTCAACGTAGAGAGCAAATCCTACGATGCAGCCTGTGCGATTGTTAAAGGTCGTTGGCTGTGCGGTAAATTCAGACCGAAAGTAACAAAAACTGAATCATTGAGAAACTGTTCGGCTCCGAGAGCTGAAATCAGATGTTTGAAGATGGCGCTCGAAAATGCAGAACGTGAATTCCCCACACTTATCGTGTGCGATTCTCATTTATGCGTCAACTCTTACAATAATAAACTGCAGAGTTGGATTGAAAACGATTACAAAGATGACACAGGTGCCACAATAAAGCATAAATTGCTCTGGAAACAGGTAGCTCTTTTACAGAAAGAACTACAAAAGACTCACGTGATACACGCACAGAGTCTTCAACGTGATGGCGTTCACGTTGCAGGGAATTCATTGGCTAATACAGCCACAGCGGAAGCAACTAACCCGGCTTCCGTAGCCACAAAAAAGCGTACAGAAAAATACATAGACGGGGAAACCATGCTGGCAGTAAAAACAACCGTAAAAGGCGACTGTGCAGCACTACCCGTGAACTATCCACTCAATTATGCATACATAATCGATGCAAACTCCGTTCCTTTTGCTCGAATCCCTGGAGTGGGGGATAGGGTAATTCCAAACATGAACAGGAGAATATTATTAATAGCAGACGCACACATGGGTGAAGGTCCAAGGCACATTCAGATGAGGGAATCTCTGACTGAATTGCAATCAGTATACTGGTGGCCGGGGATGAGCGTGCAACATCAGATATATGTAAAGAACTGTCCAGACTGTGATAGGGATCGCAGTAATGAACCGGTCCTGCCTGTTGCACAGTTACCATTTATAGAAAGGGTAATGATGTCCGCAAGCCATTCAGCATCCTATTAATCAGTTAAGACTAAACACACTTAAGAAATGAGGCCTCCAGCACTCGGCTGACGCTAGAACGGTTATAAAAGATCTGCGAGTCTTTATCGGCACATACGCAATTACCACGTTCCATTCTGACCAGGGTCCTGCTTTCAGCTCTCGAGCCTATAAGGAGGCCATGGCCAGCATTGGAATTGGGTTGCGGTATTCTTGTCCGTCGCACCCCGAAGGGATTAGTGTGGTTGAAAGAAAAAACCGGGACATAAAGCGATCTATAACAGCGAAGGTATTAGGTTCAGGCGCTGGGTGGGTCAAACATTTAATAAGTGTCCAGTCCAGTCTTAACAATTTGCCAAGAAAATCTCTAAAAGGTTTCAGCCCATACGAACTATTGTTCGGAATTAGAATGAGAATTCAGGACTTAGATAGTCAGGTATCAGTGGTACAAGAAAAGAAAACAGACTTTGACATCAAAGATCGTTTGGCTGTTTTACAGGAACTGAATGAAACAAGAAAATCCTTAAGCAACATAAAGTTAAAGCAACAGCCAGATACCACTGACGAGGCACCACAAGCAACAGCCCCAGCAAGGCCTGTCTGGATTCCAAAGATTGGGGATCTAGTCAGAGAAAAAATCGCGGTGAAGAAGGAATTTGGGCCTTCTTACAGAAAAGCAGTACCTGTCTTGGCAGTCACCGGAACAAGATCAGTAGTACTACCGCCCCTTGCTGGTAAAAAGGAGAACAGAGTTGTGTCTATTGACCTGGTAAAACCACAAGCATGTGGCCTATAATCAACAGTAGGCCCAGTGGACTCCCGAGAAACAGAATACCCAAACTTACAACAATCCAAGAGGTTCAAACTGAAAGACTAATCACATTCGATCAGCCTGCAGTGCACAGAGAAGGACTATGCAATAATGCCATGGAAGTCGTGCCTCTTGAGACACAGATTGAAACAGTTCGTCAAGAAACACCAGTCTACAATAATGTGGCATCAGAAAGTGCTACCGAAAGACAGATTGAAAGAACAATCCCAACAATTGACAAAACTGCCTCTGGTTATTTCATCGACTTCGACAACTTCTCTGAAGATCAAAATGACCCCGAAGTGATGCCAGAAACTAAAAAGTATTCTAAAGAAAATACAACAGGACTCCTTCAACAAATAAAAAGAATTATATCTGGATACACCGTTGATTGAGCATTGGATTATTTCAGGGGTACTCATACTCCTACTATGCCTAATTTTAGTTTTAATTTTAGGAAAGTTTATTACAATTGAATGGACACAGCAAGTCAGAACATCAACCTAGTCCTCAAACCACACAGATCATCCCACGTGAAGAAAAGAGAACTGTGAACAGTAAATGTCACAGCAATTCCAATACCTGGTAGGGTAGTATGGGAGAAAACTGACTATGAGATCTATGGTCCGGTCGAGATCCTGAAGTATCCTCATCAACTGAAGGTTTCCTTAAGTGACTTTGTAAAACCTAGTACATTCTATGATGATGGGGACTTTAACAGTATTAATGACATGATGTCTGATTTAGTAATGTCAGCTAGATTTACAGAACATGATTATTTACAAGGTTCGTCTAGTTATGAACAGTTATTCTGCTACACACATTATGGCGATCATTATTTGCATAAATCTGCACAGCCTAGAAATGTTTTTTAAGTATAATCAATGGGAACATTGTTCTACACCACCTAAAAGCAGTTCTAAAGCATTTTTTGAGAAATTCAAATACTTCTCAGGGTTTAACACCAGTGATGCAGAAACGTTTTATTATTAACTGTTAGATAAAACAGGAATGAAAACAATGCTGACAAATTCTAAATTGATATACTCAGAAGCATTTTATGAAAAAATTATGACATTTGGTTTTGATTATTGGAAAAATAACATTGAAACGAAAAGCATTTGGGGTACAAAAGATTGGCAGGTACAAGACCGTGAAGCACTATTTAGAACCTGCATGATACCAGAACTAATGATGTTTTTAAATGACACAATTCACCAAACATCCTGTCTTGGCCTAGCTAAGATCAAAGAACTTAACAAACCGTCTATTCCAAAGCCAATACCTGAAAATGCAACGACAGATATTGAGATAGACGTATCACAAATTTTACATTTTAACAGAACACATCCTGATTGGAAAAAGTGGTTAATCTGGCTTATAGACACAAACAGCTGTCAAGATAGATTCCTGAACAAAACACAGGGGTTAAAAATGACCAGACAAGACCCTAGATACTCCCAGAGACAACATCCAGGGATAGTAACAACATACAGTGTAGGGAAACTCTGCCTCGAATGGCTAGGAACATCCACACTGGCTGAAATTAAGCAACACTTGTCTTTACTAAAAGATGGTGCTGATTTGCGCGATTTCATTCTTGGACCACGCAAACAGCGTCAAAAACGTTTCATAGCGGCCAGCATCTATGCTGCGTACAACGAGGCTTGGAAAATCACACAAATTGAAACAGCAGAAAAAATACGAGAAATTGATCGTATTAATTTGGAAAAATCACTTTCTGTAGTGGACAATGGGTTAATGACTCTGTCCTCCAGAATATATTCATTGGACAATATTGTATCTTCTGCCTTTGACATAATAGACAGAGACTTGCTAATGTTACAGCATGGCCAATCTCAATTACGTTCTATTGTACAATTAGGCTACACGCTGCAAAATCTTCGTTCAGGCTATGTGCCTTGGCGTTTAATCAACACAACGTCATTATTTTCCATTTTTAACCTTACTGATAAACAAATCAGTTTGGCACAGAAAGGAGCAGACTATACAATCCTGAGCATCGAAAAACTTGAGAGATTACCATTGACAATGTCAGAGAGTCCTGTCATTGAATGGATAATACACGGAATTATCACAATTCCAATAACAACTTTCCGATTTAAAAAATGCCTTGAATACATACCTACTGGCCAGTATGAACGATTGGGTAAAGGTTATGTAAAATCAGAATGGAAATTACCATACACACATTCTTGCTATAGTGACAGCGACAAAAATGTATTTCTTAGTGGTGAAAATTGTAAACATTCACTAAGCGGTATACTTTTGTGCCAGGGTATTAATTTACATGGAGCCTGTGAAGGTAATTCTAACAACCTTTCATGCCACCAGCTAGTCACACCTGCAACTCAGATAGAGCCCTTCTTTATGCAACTTGCGAATGGGAGTTACATTCTTAGAACGGATCACAGATGTTGTGGCCTTGTTCCAGGGAAAAGTTATCTAGTAAGCGTAACATCCATGGTCAAATGCTGTATGCAAGCATTGTTCCCAAACGGGCCTGTAGACACAGAGACTCCCATCTGGCCTCGTCTGAATCTCTATTCTATACGAATTGATACTTTAAGCAAAATGAAGTCTGTGCTTTTACAGACAACAGTGCCCATAACGTCATCAAAAGAGACGTATGATCTTCTAGTTGCAAGGACAGCTACGGAGGTTCATGACCTTTTATCAACAAATTGCCCCGTGCATTTCGTAGAAATGCTTAGACAACTCCTTAACATGTCTAGTGCCACAGGCATCCCAGGCATATTTAAGACGATTTTTACGGGACTGCTAACACCATTTCAAGCAATTCTGGGAATCGTTCCTAATTTTGTCCACTCTGTTTTTGGCGGCATACCCCTATTTTTGGGACTTGTGGCAGGGATTTTATTTTTGACCCTCCTGCTTCGTTATGGCAAGCCAAAGCTCAGACATGACTCCTATGGGAATGGAAGAGACAATCCTAGCAATCCGCTACCGGGACAGAATAACTAGAGTCCTTGGATTGGCCAGGCTGAGAGATCTAAACATGACCTGGTTCCTTTCATTCAGACCTATATGGCAGAACTGTATCTTACCGGTACTTCGATGTATGCTATGCGGAGATGAGTGCATGTTGGACATCTGTCTTTCACTTCCATCAGCAGTACCAATGGACGTCGATACTTTGCTCAGTCCGATAACGGCTCACGCATTGTGTTGTCCCCAGCGGCTACCAATCCTGATGACGGCATTCGTTTAGACTCCTGTGCTACGACTAGGTGGTAACAGTGGAGCAAGTGACAAAAGCAGCATCACCCAGGTACGACCTTCTGTGAGCATTGCTGATCCAGACTATGATGACAGCAATCATTCTCACACCTGCCAAGTTACAGCACTATCGAATTTGGTCGAACTGTCACCTGATTTTGTAGACCAATTCTTTGAGAGCCTGTCTGATATGATGTTCTCACCCGAACAGAAATAATAACTTTGGAGAAGCATTCCGACACACAGCGTTCCCATGAACTCTGAATTCGGCCTTCAGTTTTGAACAACAAGAATTGCTAAAAGCGTTGGAACTCTAATTTCCCTGTTCAAGCAATAATTCTTTTGAATTGAACACTTTTTAATATTCACCCTTTTTGGCACGAAAAATTCTTTGCTTAGAGTAAAAACTATTCTTAGAGAACAGAAGCTTCAACTTCTATTTATAAACACATCTAGAGACATAATAACTTTACACCAGCTTCTAGCACATGTTATTGCAATGCATTTATATGTGATGATTTATCTCGCCCTTCTTCTGTTTCAGAGATATTTCATGTGTAATTCTTTTTGCATAATCGTTCATTGATTTCATATGCTATAATTTTTGAATGATTTCTATGCTTCAAAAACATACAGTACCTAAAATGTCACGTATTACAATATACGCCTATTTCGAATGCATTTATGTATTTTGGGTTGGGCAATGTTACACATACATCTTATTGCTCTAGTTTTAGTAATTTGATGGACATGAATTCGTGGAGTGGGTGTTGCGTGCTAATCTAGGACCCTGATCGATACAGTGACCTTATGCCCCTATTCGGCTATAAATCCATGTATTCCCTATATTGGCATAACCGTTCAAGTGCAATATTTAGTAACTCATCTCTGGCCTCACACGAACAGAGCCACATTCCAGAATAGCTTTCTCTGCCACTTCCTTTGCAACCAATTAGTGCAATGTCAGAGCAGAAGTTACTATCTGAGATTCCTAGATTAACACTCCAAGTTCTTCAACAAGATAAAAACTCAGCAACCTGGAAATCCCCGCTTGCTGTGTTTTGATTAGTAATAGAACTCTAATGAGCACTGATAGACGATCACTTCCTAGTGACATCTTTTATTGACGTCTTATGTCCAGCAAACTTATGTCAAACAAGGCACCTTTCAGGTATAAATACTACCAACCTGGCCTTAAGCAAGTCCCCTGTTGCCCGTCGCCTGAAGCTGCTGTTATGCTGAAGATATCATAGCTGCTATCGCTACTGCTATCGCTGCTAACAAGCGAACGATGGTGTGGTGAACCTAGGAGCTGAACAGCCGTCCCCCTGCAAGAGGCCAGCAGATGCAAGCTGCCCGCGGACGCTGTCCCCCCTCCTTCTCCTCCTCGACACGCTGAGAAGAGACGCTGTCTTTCTCCTGCAGAGAAATCCAGCTCCAGCGTTTCTGGTCTACCCTTGCGGGTGACTGGGATATCGAGCCCTGAGGGAGATACCAGACCTCCATCATTCTATTCCAGAGGTATGGTGTTGACTAAACCCTTGAGAGAGAATTCTTGAAGCAAACCTTGGCAAAACCAACTTAACTTAAAGCTACTTACTTACTCCCCTCCCAAGTATTAGGCTTAGGTCAGGTACACTGGGGTAGGCGTAGTTAGAAGCACCAGTTGAGTATTTTAGCCTAATGTATACATGAATGTATATATGTTTTATTACTTTTAAACCATTGTATGGCTAAGAAACCATATCAATGCTTTTACAGTATTATTTCGCAATACTTATCTTACTGTACGTACTTTTTATAATAACAAGTCTTGCAATTGTGGCAATTCATTTCTCTTGTATGAGAAGAAAGACTGTTCAATAAATGTTAACCTTTTATTGACAAACGCCGTCTCTCTATTCTCTACATATTGTGAAAGTAAACTGCACCAACCTGACTGAGTAAAATAACTGTCTATTGTTTCATACGACCCTAGAGATTGACTCTTGATCTGAGGAGCAAAGTTGTCATGTTGCACGGTTGTTGGAAAACTGAATCCCTTCTTGGCTGTGCCAGGGAAGCTGATCACTTCCTATTTCAGTCAAGAAAGTTTCCAGTGACCTCTGAGCTTGTTGGTAACAAACCCAATTAAGTTTAGCATAGTCAGTAGAGGCCTGGAAGATCCGCACTTCTACGTCAATACTTGTGTTTATGTTATTCCAATGCGCAGGGCCTATTGGGAAAATAGGAACTACGCTACAGTGCGAGGTGCCATTTCATGTATTTGTCAATCGGTGAAAGGTGCAGGCCAAGGACATCCGGCAATGTATTGAATGTTCCACTGGATGCCCCCTCAACATCCCCCAGAGTTACCAACATAAATGGTGCGGAGTTACTAGGAATTAGAAGATAGATCCTAATGTTTCACTGAGAAATGAGGAATTAGCATGGGAATTGGAATTCTGGGACCAATTCTCCCCTGGAGTTCCCCTAAGAGATTTTTAATTCTGGTGGAGCCAGTGGCTCAATTTTTCTAGCCCAATGGAAGTAAAATGACATTTGTAATCAAAGCCTTAGTGAAAATCTAAAATGAGTCATCTTTAAATATCGTAAGGAAAGGAAGCAATTTAGATCCCATGCGAGGGTAAGGGGCAAATTGTTCCAGATTGTGGGTGCAAAAGTAAGAAATATTTCCCTACTATTTGTGGTCTGTGCACTTAGGAAATTGTCAACAAACTGTGGGGAAGTAACCATGGCAGCCACTGCCGGCAGTGGGAGTACCTGCAGGGTGGTGACGTGGGGAGGGGGAGGGGCAGGGTGGGGGGTAGTAATGTATGGATTATGGAGTTTTACAGGTAAGTAAACATTTAAATAAATAAAACTAATTTTGTTGCGCGCACTGCATCGCATTTGGGGATGCAGTGCACTCGGCTGAACCCTGGTGTTTCATTGTTAAACAGAGTGTTGCCTAACTGTAGAGTTAATGTTAAATTGGTTAAGGGGCTTTGTAATTGATGCTTTTGCAAATCATGAGTAGTGAAGTGCTTTTAAAATATTTGAGATATGGCATATCTTTTTATGCTTACAAAAAGACTGGCTACCACGTTTAGACTTAAATGAAGTGGGCTTTGTTCAAAGGTAGGTGCTCCTCAATAAATGGCATTACCATGATCTAGGCAAGAACCAATCATTCCCCGAACATCTGAGAGCCATAACCATACCCCCATATGTTGAGACACCCCAAATTTTGAGAAAACCCAAATTTACCTCATACTGTTCTCTCAATAGAAATAATTGTGGAAAAATGCCCCCTCCCCAACATCAATTTAGCACAAAATAATTAACTGGTACCAATCAATAATTTAGTTCTTGGCCAGATAAAAGTTAAAGGGTTTTGTTACAAAAATCTCAAATCAAGCAGTACAGAATGAATGTCATTAAGGCTCAAATGCAGAGTTATACAAAGAAGTCAATAATTAGAAATCATTCCGAGTCACAAATGAGCAGCAACATCAGAAAGGGGTGTGACAACAACCCTCTATTACATTAGGGAAATCTCAAAATCTTCTCTGGCTCACCCCCAACTCAAGGGGTTTATATACACAATTCTCGCAAAAGAAATTGGTTAAAATTGCATCTTCATCATAGCATGAGCGTAAGTAACAGCTCTGAAGCAAATCAGGATGAAAATCTTCAATACCTAACACATAAGCACTATCCCATGTTTAAGAAAGCACTCAGTATCTTCCGTGCTATTGCCTCAGGAGATGTTCGAAATTATTTATGAATCATTTCAAAATATAATTTTACATGAATGAATAGGACCTGGTCAATATAGAACTACAGCAGAGAGGTCTTGAATTTTGCAACATGTCAGGAACACGAAAACGTTCATTCTAAGCTCTGTATTCATAACAGTAGGACATTTATTATACCAGCAGGCTTCACTTCTGCAGAGCTTGTGAGGGGAAAAAAATGCACAGGGGAACATGATGGGAGGCTGTGAATGCAGGAGTGTACGACAGAAACAGCAATCATCTTATCCAAGATGGAGTTTTCATAAAAATGTGGCACAACTAAATTAGGTTAATACACACTCCATACCTCATATTAAACTTGTTTAAACTGTAACATTAACTCGTCAGTTGCTTATTGGATCCAGCTTTAAATTATTAATATTTATGACTATTTATTACCCAAAATGTAGATTTGAAAAAAAACACTTTCACAAAGGTATTAAGGGGCTGGTTACGTGTTTGGCAGTGCGGGAGCAGACCGCAATGCTGGCCGACCGCTCCCACACTGCCAACCGCGTGGTTAGTTTTTCTCGTGTCTGGAGGGCTTTATTTTGGCAGTCCCACGGAGGTACCTCTGAAAATGGGCACCGCAATTGGAACACCAAAAAAAGTTCCTGCACAGCATGGACTGTAAAGTTCATGCTGTGCAGTATATGTAATGCACGCACACAGTGGGGCACATGTTGTGCTCCCTTGCATGCACCCTATGGCCCAGAGGCACAGTAGGACCCTTTAGGGTCTCCTTTGTTTCCTCTGCACAACGGTTTTCGTGGAGGAGGAACCGCCATGAAAACCAGGTAGAGAGGAAATTTGTAATGTGCTTGGCTGGACCGTAGCGTTCATGCCAAGCATATATCTGCCTCTACACCATCGCACCAACACCAGTGAACAGCTGTTCCCTGGTGGCATCAGCGCAGCAATGGTGGTCCAACTGCTGTAATCATAATGGGGCAGTGGGAGCGCCAGTGCAGTGGTGACTGGACCGCCACTGCCATGCATTCCGCGAGTCTGGCAATCCTCAGTTCCTCAGACTCATAATCAAGGCATAAGTGTGTTCCTTTAATGAAGACGGAGCAAATCTTGTAAAAGAAACAGGATGAAGTCACAGACATCACCAGAGGAATTAAAGATAAAGGGGCACATGCATCAAACCATTTTGCGATCGCAAACAGTGCAAAAATATTCGACGGTTTGCGATCTCAAAATGGCTTTTTCAGATGCATGTACCTTTTTTTCAATTCGCAATTAAGAAAATCGCAGTTTTTTGCGATTCCCTTCATTGTGAATGCCGTTAGGGAATCGCAAATTGCGAGTTCATATTCGTAATACATCATGCATTTGTAAATTGCGTTTTCACAATTTGGAAATGCAGATTACAATCAACTTCAAGTTGATGGTATTTTGCAATTCCTTTGAACAATGCAAAAAAATGCATTTTTAAAGTGAATGGTGGTGCACACACATGCCCTTCAAAATGTTTACGCGATTTGCGAGTACCTATTTGTTAATCGCACATTGAGCAATGCAATACCATTCATTCATATGGGACTCTAGGCCCATAGGAATGAATAGGAAGCCATGCCTTAATTGCAAATCACAATTTGCGAGTCGCAATTAAGGAATGTGTAGGAATCGCAATTTGTTTTGTGATTCCTACATGCATAAGGAATTGCGATTTCTTACTTTGATGCATGTGACCCAAAGTCTTTAAACAGTATTACTTATAAAATTTACCTGAAGAGGGACAAGAAAAAATCTAAAGGAGGTATTGTAGTGTAGTTCCTATATTCCCAATAGACTCTCCGCATTGGAATAATATATACTATAGATTTGACATAGGACTGAGGTCTACTAGGTTTCTATCGAATATACTAGCTGCCTACACCCCCCACGCCATAGCCCACTGTCTTTGAGCGCCAAGAAACCAATTGGTGTATGTGCGCGGTATTAAATTTTTATTAACATAACATAACATAACATACTAGACTTAATTGTGAGTGTCAGCTAGCTCAGACATCACTAGAAACTTTCTCGAATACACAAGAAGGGATTAGTTTCTGATGACCGCATAAACATGACAACTTTGTTTCCCAAGAATAAGAAATCTATCTCTAGAATCGCAGAAACAATAGATAGTTATTTCACTCAGTCAATCGTGCATGTTTCGTTTCACCAGAGGTGCAGAGAAATAGAGAGACAGGCGTTTTCAATAAAAGGGTGTTTATTGAACAGTCTTCTTTCTCATGCAGAAGAAATGAACTGCTACAATCGTAATACTGGTTGCAAAGTACAATGCGTACAGTACGACGAGTATTATAAAATAGAACTGTAAAAGCATGATATGGTTTCTAAGCCATAAAATACATAAAATACATACACTAATAAATAAAGACTAAAAGTACTCAACTGGTGCTTCTAAAATACGCCTACCCCGGTGTACCTAACCTAGGTCTAGTACAAGGGAAGAAGTAAGTGAGGTGTAGCTTAGTTTAAGTATTCTTTGCCAAGAATCTAATCCAAGAATTCTCTAAGCGTCTAATCAGCTCCGTACCTTGGTTTAGAATGAAGGAGGTCTTGTATCTATCTCTCAGGACTCGATTTCCTAGCAACCCGCAAGGGTAGCCTGGAAACACTGGAGCTGGATTTCTCGGCAAGAGAAAAGACAGCGTCTCTCTCAGTGCGTCAGCTGGAGGTTCGGCTTCCTTCGGAGCTTGCTGCAGGACGTTGGGCAAGTAGATAGTCGAACTGCTCCAACCACCATGTGTTTGCTTGGGCAAGTGTGGGCATATTTATACCTTGAAGGTGCCTTTTTAGATGTAAGGTTGGACATAATAACGTCATCAAAGACTAAGTTCTTGAAAACTCCATGAGTTCTTGGATAAATCAATACTCAAGCAAACAGAAGTCCCTGACTGCTGAAGGCGGGTTTTTCAAAGAACTTGGATTTTCGGAACTAGTGGAAGTAGTTGTGCCGTATTTGGACTGCATAGGCTACGTCTAAATATGGTTATGATTTCTATGCCTATATAAGGATAGGGTGCTTTATACCTATATATGGGCATGAATCGGGAAAATTACACTAGGGTCCTAAAATGCCACACAACAGTACTTTTTCACAGCTCCTTAAAGCCGCCCACCTATATGACTTCAGTCCTTTTCAATTTCCACTTGAGTCAAATACTGCATACCCAGTTTCTCGTGAATCTTAGGAGGGTAGAAACCTCTGCTATAATGTCATTGGCCCTTAGAAGAAACTAAGCTGCCTCGCTGTGAATGTGAAGGTTGAATCTGTAAGACTAGATGATAGCAGGAAGAGGCTCAATGTAGATAATAAAGAGTGAGGGGCAGCTGAATATTGGTTATAGGAGGCCAAGAAATAGACCTCTAGTTTAGTTAACTTACGGTTCAGCGGAAGATTTCTTCAGCACAGTCATACTCACTTTTGATTTGGTCACCTTTTGAAGGGTAGCTTCACAGGCAAGAAGAGTGGGACCATTAGTTGAGTGTAAGTGCTGCAGACACGAAATGAGACAGGGATCATGAGGCAAAACTTGCAGCATATTTACAAGAGCATTGTGCCACCAGAGCATCACTTTTTATAGGGCAATCCAGTGGCGCAATGCCCTTCTCCATATTTACAAAGCGGCGTTAAGCCATCTTGCATGGCTTAATGATGCTTTGTAAATATGGCACCATTTCTAACAGGTATCTGCGTAAAAGGGGCATGCAATGGTATTCCTGTGGGTGTTCCACCGCAACATCCATTGCTTTTTTTTACGGTGACCCAGCTTTACAAGGATGTATAAATCTGAGGTAGTACCAAACTAAAGTCACTGATTAGCAGGTGTTAAATTGGAGAACTAATTGTATTTCTCCTCGTTTTTGCACTTTCTATGTGTGCTGTGTTCTGCAGCACATATAGACGAAGCAAATCACCTCTAAAGGTTGTTCATGTGCAGGAATGTGTCTCTTCCTGCACATAAACAATCATCCCTGCAATATGGATACCCTTGCACCTTGGTGCAAGGGTGCCTGAGTTGCAGGGAATCTGTCCTGCAATGCAGGCACCCTTGCACCATGGGTAAGGGTGTCTGAGTTGGTGCTAGGCAGATTGTTTTAGTGCAAGTGAAAACACAGGGGTGCACGTATACTTGTAAATATGGCACACCCCTGCATGTTTTTACATGAGGTTGCGCAGCTAAGTTGCTTGCAGTGCCGCGCTGCAAAATTTCTTTGAAAATATATCCCTGAATTCATAGAATAGAAAAAATAATTATTTCTTAGAAACAGGAATTGTTGCCTCACACTCCCTAATTGTCACTGAAAGTTTGATTGCCAGTGCCTTGCTCGATTCAGCTCGCATCCATTCCCCATGTCACAGAGATTCACGTTAATGTTTATTCAATTGTCCTTGAGCTGAGCCTCTATACCTTCTCTAGAAGGCATTCCCAAAATCCTTCTTCAAATTTATATAGATTTAATTTGTCACTGTTTCTTGATTGAACTCACATAGTCAAATAAAGCAATTATACTTGGCTGCTGCGACCGTCCCATGGTGAAGCTTTAATGCTACTCTTCATTTATGTCGAGTCCTCTTAACCTGTTCCACCAACCTCTTATGTGACACGTTGTTATCTCCCACCATGGATGTGCATGCCTATAATTTACAGTCTCCCTGATTCCATGTAAATGGCATACAGTAGCCTCTCTCCAGGCTTCTGCTATGAGCCTGACCAAAAGCGAGCAACTTAATTATTTATTCAGTATAGAGCTTATAGCAAAGCACTGCACAGAGTATACAATGGCAGCAAAAGGTGTGAAAAAACTACACTGCTCCAGCAGCAATCATGAGTATACAATTAATTACATCATACCAAAAGATAATTTTTCAACAGTTTTGTGAATATTCATACCTCTATAGCAGGAAAAGAGAAGGGGGTTTGGTCAGTTTTGTTTCTATAGCAGTCCAAGTCAGCTCTGTCATGTTGCCTCAAGACTCCCCCACCTTCCAGGTGTTGCCATTATCTAGGGGGACAAGTACGCCATTGCTTTAAAATATTTACAACACAGTAGTTAGTCCTCCCGAAGTCTGCAATTTTAAATGGCTGGGTTTTTGTCTGAGAAACTTGTCCCGGAGTAAGCAGTTTTGTTTGACTGTTCTCCTTGCAGGGGACTTTAATGTCCACTTATGTGGGGACCCTAGGTCTGGGTGGGTTAAAGATATGGGGTGTGCACGTCATGCCGGTCTTCATATGGAACACACTGATCAGGGCTCTATAACAAAAACTGAATGAGTTTGATTTGTTGTCTCCTATGAACAAGTTGCCCCCGGACAAAAAGGATGTTGTCCCCACTTTCACTGGGAGAGGTTGTGAGCCTTTTATTGATTTAAATCTTGTTTCTACACCATTTTTTTAAATATTTTGGAGTTTATTGTAAAGGAGAGCATAACCCGGTGTGTGTCTCTACTGGATGGCCCCGGGTAGAAAAATTAGCCAATAATAGAGAAGGGGGGCACTGACAGCCGTGGGCGGGGTGAGGAGATTGAAGTGGGTACAGATTATAACGGATTCGTTTTATGAGTCCCTGCTCACCCAGTGTTCCGAGGAGTTCAACATTTGCTCAGACAGGGCGGCAAAACCTTCAAACATCCTGGAGGCTTTTGGAAGTATGTCAGGAGCCATAACTAACCTATCGCTGGCTTCAGGCAGGCACCCCTCTTGTAGAGGTCCGAGATAGTTTGACTTTGAGTGCTCCTGCGCCTCAAGGAGATTGAAGGAAGATTTGAGTGCCACACCTAGAGATTCCCTGGCTGTCAAGAGGTACCTCAAACAATATAAGGTTGCCTTGGCAAAACGTAAATCAGCCCTGAAAGAGGAAGCCTGGTCAGACCTTGTAGAGAGCAGCATTTTCTTTTAAAGAGTTTTATATAGCGCGAACTAGACCCAAGACATCGGGTATCAGAGCACTTTACATGAGCACCAGTTTCGTTACAGACGGACACATTCATTTTTGTTAGGCACTGGAAGATTAAGTGATTGGCCCAGAATCCCAGGATGTTGGGTGTCGTTGTTGAGACTAGAACCTGGTTTCCCAGCTTCGAGGTCGACAGCTCTAACCGCAAGGCTCCATCCTCTCCCCAAGTTCTGGAGCAACATCCATAGCCTGTTTTTAGCAGTAGATAGAGCCAATACACTGGACACCAATATTTCAGAGGATGATTGGATAAGTCATTTTGAGGGCATGTTCCAGTCTGAACCTTCTTCAACGGTTGTCATGGTTATCGGTGAGGGTAAATGTGGGGTCCTATTTAGCGCACAGGAGGTTAGAGCAGGTATAATGGTTCTAACAAAAAATAAGGCCCCAGGCCCTGATGGGATTCCACCAGACCTCTATATTTCTAACCTGAACATCTGGGTACCCATATCACTGAAACTATTAATGCTGCAGTCATATTTGGCTGCTCAGACACTTGGGGCATTATCTACCATTGTCCCGGTTTTTAAAAAGGGAGATCGGGATAGCACTCATTGTTATCGGCCAATCTCCCTTTTTTGACTTTGTTATAAAGGTGGTGGGACGCATGGTCATTGATAGGTTCACTAGCTGGGTAGATGACAATAGTATTCTGACCAAGGTCCAATATGGGTTGCGACCGGGTTGTTCAATGATGGACCAGAGTTTAAATTTGTAAATGCTCTTCAATAAGCACACAGTCGCCAATACTGGCACCATCTACTTAGCTTTCATTGATCTGTTATCTGCTTTTGATTGCGTTAACAGATCCAAGCTCTGGCAGCTAACGCTCTCTATTGGCATCGATAGAGACAATATTTATTTTTTAAGGGATCTACATAGAGACACCAAAGCTGTAGTATACTATTCTAAGGATTTCAAACTATCCCACGAGTTTTGTAAACAGAGAGGGGTCCGTCAAGGGTGTATCCTGGCCCCTTTTCTTTATAATTTGTATATTAATAACTTGGATGAGGCCCTTTTGAAATTAAATACTGACTCCCCTCAAGTGGGCTAGTGAAGTATGCCTGTCCTTTTGTATGCTGATGATGCTGTCCTCATGGGGTGGACAGCAAGGGGTTTAAAATACCTATTGAACTCCTGTGTAAATTTCATGGAGCACTTAGATTTGCTGGTCAATAACAGCAAATCATTTATCATGCAGGTGGGCCAGCTTCCTGCTAAGCCCTGCACTGTTTTGTTGGGGGCTACGCAGGTCCCGAAGACCGACGTCTATTCATATCTAGGTGTGGTGTTGATGCAGCTCTGAATTGGCGCCCGTTGACAAGTTGAAAGAAGGGGAAGTTTGCAAGAGCTATTGCGCCTGTCCTTAATTGTGTTTCCAGACTAGGAAGTAGACCAATTGGGGCACTTTTGCAGATTTACAAAGCTAATTTTATATTCAAGGTCACCTATGGGAGTGAGATTTGGGGTTATAACGAGCCCGTCGCATTGCAATCTGTTGAAAACACGTTTCTGAGATGGATTCTATGCTTACCCCAGTGCATTCCATTGTTTATGGCCCACTAAGAACTTGGGATGGCTTTCCTCTCAGATGGGCTGTCCTATCGTTCATTTTCATTATGTATGAAAATCTTGATGAAGAAGGAAGCCAGCCTATGTAAAGAAATTCTGAGGGATTGTCATTCCTTGATTATCCTAACCGTATTTGCTGGTTAAGGTATATTAGAGAAAGTCTTTCCAGCTAATCTATTTGGAAATCCAGAGGGAATATTTAGAAAGGATATGTGCTGGGTAAAGAATTTTTTCAAAATGTGCATATGGGCCAGGGAAACAGAGGAGTTAAAGAAGCCCAGTGTTCGTAGGTATTCCCCGTTAAAGACGGTGCCATTCACTGAGCCCTACCTCTTGTGGTTCAAAAGTGCTCAAGACCGCTTTTTACTGACTCAATTTCATCTGGAACTTTTTCATTATCTCTTAGCTCATCCCCACGGTGCTTATAGAGGGCAGTGTCTCTTACCCTGTGGCTGCGACGGAAAGTCTCCACAGGATATGATTCACTTTTTAATGTTTTGTGGTTTTTATGAAGTCCCAAGAACGTCTTTTATTATTCCTATTCTCAAGAAAGTCAGCTTTAGTCAGGTTAGACCGGCTTTTACTTTCTAGCAACTGCTTTCAAGCAACTCAGTTATAAACTCTTAGCTTTTTAAGGGCTGCAATTAAGCTTCGGTCAAGCTGTGATTCGTTTTTTAGGTTAATCTGGGTTACTGTGGTAACATGAAATTGTTTTTATCAAATGTTTGCTTTAACTCTGTATTATGTATTCTTTGTGTTAAGTTATTTGATGGGGTCTTTTTTTAAGGTATTGCTTGGCCTTTATGGTTTTCTTGTAAAAACTGAATATAGTTGTTGATTCTGATGATACTCTAGACACCCACCCAGTATAAAGAGAAAGGTAATGCCACTATTTAGTTTACTAGAGAACAAACATACAAAAACTGGATGAGCACAGAGAAGATAGCTACAAGGAGTTGAAAGGGAAACCAGAGAACAGAGGAAAGGAGAGTGGACACATTTACAACCAACAAACCTGAAATCTAAATTGCAAGTGCAGAGGAACCCCAGGAGACCGAGAAAGATAAGGAAAAATGTGCACATAATAAGGAAGTATAAAGAAGACACACACATTAATTTTACATGAATGAAGTGTGTCAGGGATGTATTTGGCCAGCCAGACCTAAGTTGTGTAACAGTCGTTGAAACAAGACAGAACAAGTGTTTGAACCAGTAGTTGTGTGGAAGAGAAAGACACCAATGACCTAATTCTACATTAAATATACAGATGAAGGTGACAAGTTTAAAAAAAACGAATACATCATGTTATCAAAATTAAGAGTAATCACAAATCCCAGATTTTGAGCAGGGGAGAGATAGAACATTAGGCGGAAGAGAAAAAAATAGGCAAAGAAGGAGGCGTGAGCGATAAGTAGGTAGAAAGAGAGTCTCCGTTTCTTTAGGATTATGTTTAAGAAAGTAGGAGGAAATCCAAAGGTAGAAATAGGAAAAGGAAGAGAAGATAAAGAATATGTGAAAGTTATCCCCATAACAACAAATTATACAAGATACCCGATAATACAAAGTTAACATGTTAAAGGGCAGTTATAGACCCTTTCCTAGAAACTGAGAATGCGTGGTTCAGTAGATTAGACTGAAACAGGTCAAGAGCAGTACCAGTTGCAATACAATAATTCAAGGGAATAGAATAATGTACTCCATCAAATGTTGCAGAGAGATCTGGGAGAATAAGGATAGAAGGGGATTTTTAAGCAGAGGACAAAAAAAGCAACAGGAGATGTATAGATTGTGAGAAAAACTCCATATGAAAGTGAACGATTTAGTAGAAGAGTAAGATATAAACAGAAGAGAAAGACAATTTTGACCAGGAAGGTGGGTACTGGGTCATTAGGAGAAGCTGTAGATTTATCTCTGGTCATGAAGGTTAATACTTCAATCTCAGAAACAGTATGAAAGCATGTGAATGCTCAGTAAAAAAGAGGAAAGTGGAGTAGGATAAGTAACATTATGTGCTGCTAATGTCTCTTTGCACTCCTGAACATTTTTAAGCTGAGCAGTATGTTTCTCCTCAAAGTCTGCTTTCTCCAAAAGCAAGTTCTTCAGGATAAAGATGATGAATACTTCTTGGGTGAATTACTTCGTGTTTTTTTTATTACAGAGGAGAGCACAGGTCAGAAAGTGAAAATCATTCAGGCTGACTTCACAAAGGACAATATATATGCAGACATCAAATACGGTCTTGAAGGACTGGAGATTGGGATCTTAGGTAAGGCGTTCACATCTTCCTAAAAAAACACAGATTGTTTTTTACTTCATAGGTTGAAAAATGTATTTTTGTTAAGCGTTGAAACAGACAAGGGGGCTGTAGTTTCTCTTCTCATTTGTGTACGTCTGTTCGTTTGTCTATCTGTCTTTGGGATGGCAATGTGACGTTTGCCTGAATATGGCTGGTTCCATAAGAGCTTTGGATGAGTTCCTTTACTTCAATGACTGGGCTGTACTGATTGACTACAGAAGGAACTTACCTTCGTGAGGACTGGCAGATGTGGAAGAAAGAAACACTTCTCCCTGAAGAGTGCCAGGAGTGAAAAAACAAAATGTCCCTAGAGGGAGTATTTCCAGTCTGCTTTGAGTTTCGTTGGGATTTAAATTCAACACTATAAGTAATATGCAGAAGACACCATTTGCAATATAACCAATATAATTAAATAAAACTCAAGTGTACTGTCAAGCACAATTTTTTCTTATTTTGTTTTCACAATTTTTTTATGTATGATACAGAGGTTAATAATCACATAAGTAATATATTTTCCAGTTAGATTTACATTTGACAATATTCATACAAAAACACTGTTGCACCGCACATGATCAAATCAACAGATACAAATTAATACTAAAAAAAAGATCACTGGGGAACAATATATCCGCCTTACAACATGTAGCTTTAAATAAACAGTTCAATTAGCTTTCTTCTTCTTTGCTCCAAGAATCTTATGGACATATAAATGAAATATCACTGTGACTGCTGTTAGGGAGGAGTAACCGTTGACTTTTCGGTCTCTCAAGGCCAAGAGGTTCACAAAACCATCATCAGGACACAGTGTAAAAATGTCCAATAAGGGACCATCACTCTAATGGTCTTATAAAAAAAAATAACAATCAGTAAACATGAACAGTACACCAAAGAGCACCATGTGCACCACTTCCCCACAATGTGACACCTCCATACAAGTAAACATGACAGACACTCAATAAAAAGCCAGAAAGTGCCTCCAAATGACTACACCAAAATGTGAGCTCTATGTGCCCATCTGTCCTTACTTCCACGTGTATCACTACACAAGGTGAGTATACCAATAACTCCTCATGGATATATTAATTACCTCACCTACAACTCAACCATCAGTCTGGAAATTCAAGGAAATGTATAAGATCTGGATTTTACAATCAAAAACAAATCAACAAAACACATAAGCACATTGCTATCCTACCTTACTTAATGCGTGCAAGTTCTTCCAGTGTGAGGTAGTCTGTAGACATGAATCACATTCAACATCAATATTTGTTGCCCCGACATCATTTCCGCATATGACGTGGAATTGCAGAAAACTACATGAGGTTTTGGGGTCTGATTGCTAGGACATTGCAAGCGATAACAAAGGTATACACTGAGATATCAGCCAAACACTGCCTATTGGGGTTGCTCCCCACCCCCAGGTGTAGGGCCAAAATGTAACATTGATTCATTCTCCTGGGCTGATCCTGGCTAAAAGATGGGTGGCCATTCATTGGTTGCAGAATAGTGTCCAACTGTAGATAGGTGATTGCCAGATATGCTCAAATGGGGCACAGCTGAAGAGTGATGACTGCATCTGGTGTGCACAGACAAGAACGCAGACTGTGACTTGGAGCATTGGGGTTTTATGTTGGAGGACCTGTTGGAAATGAATCTGAGGGAGGACGACCCCACTGACACCAAACAGGTGGGGGGAGTGGTACGTTACTAGTAACAGACCGGACTGGTGGTGTAGTGACTGAGAAGATTTGAGTGTACCCAAAGTCAGAGACCTGAGGAGATGGAGGTATTGTATACAGGGAAAACCTTGAGGCCTACTCCCTGCCCCCCAGTCTGCCCCCAGAATTTTCAAATGTGCCTTTTTTTAGAGTTCTTGCTTCCTTCCACCGTGGCCTGTGCCTCCCCTGCAATTACAAATAAAAACATGTTAAAAAAAATGTAATATATGTTGGCTTCCCAAAAATATGTATATATAACTCTAACCCACGTGCAAGCCAATTACACCACTTATTTCATACATGCACTCGTCCGCTTTCTTCAACTTGGGGTCTAATGAAGGATTGCAATCTCCATAACCCAGTCGGAAGACTGGGTTAAAAGTGCAGTGCACCTCTGAGGACACTGCAGCGGGCAAGGCATGTGAATCGTCTTCATGTGCTCAGTTATGCTCGAAACCATACAGGTTTCAGCAGTCAAGACACTCAGAAGATATTTTTGACAGTGCCAGATTACTCTATCAGTTATTATGTTAGGAGAGTGTGCAAAACATGCCCCTCAACTTGCTGGTTAATATCTTTCTTAACTGTATTGGCCATCCAAATCCGCCTGTTCTCCTTCACTGATAGCAAATGGTCCACATGATATTTTCTCCTTGAGCACTTTACAACTTCCAGTATAAACCATTTTTTTTTTTTTTTTTTTTTTTTATTATTTTATTGGCAGTGGATAAATTGCACAGAGAAACAAAACAAAGGTAAAAGATATATACCATAGATACATAATCATAAAGAGAGCACAGAAAAAAATCAGGAAAACAAAAAATATTACTGAAAGAATGACCATGGTCATAACCAGTTCGTGATGGGTAACCATATTTTTTGGCCTAGTATCTTCCTTCTCAAGCCTTTAAATTTGTATACAGCATTTTCCAACTGATAAATATTCAACAATTTTGACTGCCATTGATTGAACACAGGCGGTTCAATATCCAACCAGCGAGAGGTTATACAGTTGCGATAGGAAGACATTGCGATGAAAATGAACCCTTCTTCAGCAATTGTTCTATTGGCGATTTGGTCAGTTTGTATTCCAAGTATAACAAGTTCGGGCGTTAAAACAATAGCTACATCCAAAATGGTATTTAGGAAGCCTTGTACTTGGGTGAGAAATATGATCAGTTTGGGGCAATGAAAAAACATATGACACAAATCGGCCGCATTATGGCCACAGCGACTACAGTTCACTCCTTTCTGTGCTTTCCATTTTGATAGTTTTGATGGTGTATAATACAAATTAAAGATAGACATATAATGTTGACTTTTAAATGAATCATTGAGAATAACTTTACTACAGACTTCAAGAGATCTAACTATGTCTACAGTTTCTAAGCCAAAAATGATCTCCCATTTTTTTGTGTAGGTGTCTAGATTATCTTCTAACTTTTCCAAACATTTCTGATATATTATACCAATCTTATGTCCCTGGCAGCAGCATTCCAACAAGTCTATTTTGCTCATAGATTGTGATATAATTAATTTTTTTGTAATTAAGAAGCTACGGATCTGTAAGTATTTAAAAAAATCAGCTCTATCAAGACCAAATTTACTTTGTAATTGAGAATAGGAAGCAAATTGCCCATCATAATAGAGTGGACCAAAAGATTTTATATTTAAGTCAAACCATTTATGCATGACATGGTCATTAAAAAGCTCGGGTAGCATAGGATTCTGTAAGAGGGGGGTATAATAATTAGATTTTGGCAGAAGATGAAGCCTTCTGTTGATTTGTCTCCAGATCTGAGATACGGTAGTCATGATTTTAAATTTAGTTTTTTTGTGATAACTAGGTTCTATTAACTTGAACAGCCATTGCCGCGCTTCCACTCCAAGCAGCATTTCGTAAATTGATGGAGTCAAAGCATTATCTAAACTATAGTCTGGGAACATTAGAATACCCATTTGCTTTAGCAAGACTGCCCAGTAATATAAGCGAAAACTAGGAACTCCTAAACCGCCTCTTAGTTTTGGCATAATGCACCATTTGAGGGCTCTTCTGGCTCTCCGATAACCCCATAGAAACCTGGAGATGCTTCGATCTAGTTTGGTAAAAAAAAGAGAAGAAAAGAGAAGAGGAATAGTACGAAACAAATAAAGGAATTTTGGTAATACACATGCTCCAATTGCAATGAAATGGTTTATACTTTCAGTATAAACCATTTCATTGCAATTGGAGCATGTGGCATAGTCTTGTAATCGTCAACAAGTGGAGCGCTAATACCATTGCAATGAATCCTGGATTGATGCTGGATGATTCTTTTTATAATGAATTGTAATGTACATGGACATTCAATAGAGTAAATCGCATTATATGACCCACAATTAAAAACTTGCTTCAGTCTTTTGTTTAATATGTAAGATTTTGTGACACTTGTGGTTGAGCATGCAGTGCAATTACTACATGCATAGTGTCCCACCGACAGGGGTAAGATCCCACATCTGACTCAGTGTAATCAGTTTTGGTTCCGTGTATGCTGTACCCAACCTGTCTTTTCAGTTTCTCGCCCTCTTAAAGGAGAACAAAGGTTTCTCCCACTGAGTATGTAATGGGCCCAGGAGGTGTCAATTTTTAAGAATAACCGTTTTAATCCTAATGGACTCCGTACAGAACGTGGTCACACAAACTAGGCGAAACTGGTTCTATCTATCCTTCACTCTCAGTAAAGAGTCCCGGTCATAACACATGCCTGTTCTAGAGAATTTTTTACCAACCTATATGGGTAAACTCTGGTAATCAATTTAGATGCCAGTACCTTAGCCTCCTCAAAACAATTCTCTTTTCTGGTGTAATTTTGTCTTCTCCATCGGAACTGCCCAAATGTGAGATCGTCTCGCAAGTTTCTCAGATGATGACTTGTATATTTTAGCAGGGTGTTCCTTGCTGTAGGTTTGGTATAAATAATTATATACAGGCTACCTGATTCATTGGTAATCTTTAGATCAAGAACGTTGATCCGATCAGTATTATATTCAAGGCTGAACTGTAGATTAGCATTCTGACTATTCAACCACTCATGAAACTGAAGTAGTTTGGTGGTTGATTCCTGCCATATTAACAAGATGTCATCTATTTTTCCTAGCCACTGGTTGATGATATGTTACATGAATTAGTTCCACTAAAGATAGTCCCCTCTTCTAAGGGAGCAACATAGAGATTAGCTATGTCTGGGGCAAATATTGCACTCATAGCAACTCCTTTTATTAGAGCACAAAAATCGACATTGAAACTGAAGTAATTTTATTCCAAAGCAATCCTTGTACAATCCGAAATAAAACGAGTAGGTATTTTTTTGTGGCTTAGGTCTAGTTTCAAGGATATCTCATGTGACTTCCAGAGCTTCAGATTGTGAAATATCTGTGTATAGCCTTTTGATGTCCATCGTCACAAGAATATTACAATCCACATCAAAAGTCCCCCCTTCAATTTGTGTGCTTACTGATAGGCTATCTCTAGTGTAAGATCAAGTCACAGGGACATACGGTTTTATAAAAAAGATCTACATGTTCTGCCAGTGGTTTTAGAATGGTTTAGCACCCTGCTGCAATTGGCCTCTCTAGTTGCTTTTTGTCATTTTTATGTACTTTAGGTAGTCTATAAAATGCTGGTTTAGTGTAGTCCTCCTTGCTCAGATAATGAAAATCCTTTTTAATTAACCACATTGCGATCAAACCTTCAGTGGCTGATGTAGAAATGTGCTTTTGATTGTTAAAGTTGTATATCGCGCTAATTGTTTGTAATGCAAAGGGCTCAGTAATTGCCTCAAAACCTCATTATCATAGTCAAGCTTATCTTGAACTATGATCCCTCCATCCTTATCCGTGAGTCTTATTACAATGTTCCTACATTTAGATAGAGTAGGTAAAGCTTCACTTTGGGATTTTGTCAGATTGTAATTCCTATATTTTAGTTGTTTAATCAACAATCTTGTTTGTGTTAATACCACATTTTTTAAAGTTAAAATCTCTATTGGCATAGTATTTGAGGATTGATAAAAGGGTGATGGGCAGTGTACACTTATGATGTCATGTGTACTGCCGACAGGTGTATTAGAGAAAACATATTTCAATCTTAAAGGCCTGAAAAATGGAAAGAACTCAATATTAGTGGTAAAGGGATCATTCCGAAAGGTTAGTACAAACAAAAGACCAGCGCTCAACACCTCCAATTTTGTAGAACTTAACTGATCTGATAAGTTAAAAATCAGAACTACTTCCATTGTATTATTATTATTAGATGAATCTACCACTCGTAATATTGGTTCCTGGTCTGGTAGTAGACTGGTGTGTACTGATTCCTGAACCATCATCATTTGAGATTTCTCCCTTGGCCCAATTGGGGTCTTTGACCTTGAGGTTGGCAACTCCAAAACAGAACCCAGAATACTCCTGCCTTGATTGGAATTGTCACTATCTCAATCTGAGGTAGTATCAGAAACTGTTATGTTTTTCTTATAGAAGCCATCCGGATTAGTACACCCTTGCTGATAAAACTATTTTCTTAGATAAGGGTAGGTTAGGTCCTTGTTCTACTTTCTAGAATCTTTCTGGAGTTTATAGGTTTTCTTTAGAATACTATTCTGTTTGAATTTTGTGATAGGAGCCTCTAATTTCTTCAAACAGTCCTTTGCATTAATAACACTTTGAGTCTCCTTAAATTTCTTTTCCATTTCAGCAATTTCTTTCTTGATCTTCTCTATATGTCTCAGTGCTACCTCGATGCTTAGGACCACCCAGCTACGTAGCCACTTATTTGATACAAAACTGAAACCTGTTTTTAAATCTTCATCATCTATAAAATGATGGGTACATTCCACACTTGTAGGTCGATAGGGATAAATGTGCATCGAGACAGTCTGTAAGGAATTTTTCATGTAATTTAGTCCTAACTAGTTTTTTTATGTAGTCTTATCAAGTTAGCTATTATTATGTTTTGCGGAACATGGGTTATCGGGGTTCTTTGTTGTCTAAGTAGAGATGGATCACCCGCTATCTTTGCAATATATTCATCAGTATAAATCAGTGTTTCCTGTTCTGACATCTAAGCTAATACTGTCTAAACCACAAACAATTACTATAACTAAAACACAAACTGCTAATACAAAAATATTTTCAAAAGCCTATATCACAAATGGTGCACAGACATAATATCGAGTCCAAAATATCGATTGGACATAATATCGTGTTTTTAATATAGACTGGACAAAATATCGACAGGACAGAATATAGACTACAAAAAAATCGTTTTTAAGGTAAGTGAAGTAATATCGACTGTTAAAAATATAGTTAGTTAAAATATCAAAGTATATAATATAGATAGTTAACAATATCGATTTTTAATAATATATAATTTTTTATAGTGTATTTTTATGTTATAATATGTGTGAAATGTGTGTATTTATGTTATAAATAATTATATTTAATGAATTTTGTTTTTATAATTATTGCGTAATTTAATTCTGTAGCGGGTTGTGGGTTTATAGGGGAATAGGGTGGGAAGTAATTTAATTATAATTAATTAAATATGTAAATTTAATTATTGATAGTAATTTGTAATTAATTGTTCATTAAGTTATATGTGGTAATTAATTTAATTATGTAAATTTTACTAATTTAATTCTGTAGCGGGTTGTGGGTTTATAGGGGAATAGGGTGGGAAGTAATTTAATTATAATTAATTTAATATGCAAATTTATTTATTGATAGTAAATAGTAATTAATTGTTATTTATTTATATTAGTTATTAATTTAATAACAATTGTTAATTAATTTATATTCATTGATTAATTGGTAATTATGTAAATTTT
Source organism: Lissotriton vulgaris (assembly GCF_964263255.1). Classification (NCBI taxonomy): domain Eukaryota; kingdom Metazoa; phylum Chordata; class Amphibia; order Caudata; family Salamandridae; genus Lissotriton; species Lissotriton vulgaris. The sequence continues at coordinate 860,489,924 of NC_141689.1, forward strand.
ACTAATTTAATTTCTGTAGCGGGTTGTGGGTTTATAGGGGCATAGGGTGGAAAGTAATTTATTAATAATTAATTAATAAAACGAATTAAAAATTATTTATTTGGAAATAATTGTAAAATATTTTTACATTATAAAATAATTAATTGTCAATGTTTAATTAATTTGTATTAATAGGTGATTAATAGAAATAATTATTGTTAATTCGTTTTTTTTAATAATTATTAATAGATATTCATTTTTAGATATTTGAATAATATATTAAATATTTACTTTCCCTAATGTTGTATTCTCTGGAGTGGGAATAGTATTTGTAACCCCTACGCTATCCAACGCTTTCCCTACTGTTGCATCCACTGGAGTGGGAATAGTAATTTTTACCCCTACGCTATCCAACGCTTTCCCTACTGTTGCACTCTTTGGAGTGGGAATAGTCATTTTAACCCCTACGCTATCTAACACTTTCCCTACTGTTGCACCCACTGGAGTGGGAATAGTAGTTTTAACCCCTACGCTATCCAACACTTTCCCTACTGTTGCACCCACTGGAGTGGGAATAGTAATTTTAACCCCTACGCTATCCAACGCTTTCCCTACTGTTGCACTCTTTGGAGTGGGAATAGTAATTTTAACCGCTACGCTATCCAACACTTTCCCTACTGTTGCACCCACTGGAGTGGGAATAGTAATTTTAACCCCTACGCTATCCAACGCTTTCCCTACTCTTGCACTCTTTGAAGTGGGAATAGTAATTTTTACCCCTACGCTATCCAACGCTTTCCCTACTGTTGCACCCACTGGAGTGGGAATAGTAATTTTAACCCCTATGCTATCCAACGCTTTCCCTACTGTTGCACCCACTGGAGTGGGAATAGTCATTTTTACTCTTTTGTTATTGTACGTTAATAATATTGGCTATTATTTAATTATATTTTGTTACTATATATATATATATATGTTTTAAGAAATATGAATATAAAAAAATATTTTTTTACTTTAATTAATTATTTAATTATTATAAGTTAATTTAAGTATTTTTAAGTATATTTTAGTACTTAGTTATTAATATTAATTTAATTTAACATTGTTTTTAGTAAAGTCGATATTTTTTAAAACTATATTTTTGTAAACAATATTTTTAACTCGATATTTTTGTACTTACCTGTTTGTAGATAGAAACTCGATATTTTGCCAGTCGATATTTTCTCAACGATATTCTTGCAGGTCGATATTTTGTCTCTCGATATTATTTCAGTGATCCATCACAAATAACAAATACAGAAATTAAAGAAAATCAACAGTAAGGCCCTTGCAGACCAATGTATGTGGAAACTATATTTAACCACACTAGCACAACCCAAGATTCCCCCAGTATACTGGGTAATTAAGTGAAAAAACTAAATGTCCATCACAGGATTATTTCCAGTAACCTTTGCCTTTCATTTATCTTTAAATCCAACATTATAATTAATATGCAGAAGACAACATTTACAATATAACCAATATAATGAAATAAAACTCAGGTGTACTGGTCAAACACCTTTTTTTCCACAATTCTTCTATTTATCGTACAAAGATTAATAGTCACATAAACAATATATATTCAGGGTTAGTTTTACAATTGGCAATATTCATACAACAGTGTCACACCCCAATTGATCAAATCAATAAATACAGGTTAATTCTAAAAAAGATAATTGGGGAATAATATATCCTCCCAACCACACGTAGGCTCAATTACATAGTGAGCACACATCTGACTCTGTGAGCAGTAGCAGGTGGGCATGCACAAGCTCCATTCCATTACAATGTCAGAGGTGGTGTCACTCATTTCTATCCTGAAAGTCTGATTGTCGTGTATACATAATTGGAGAATTATCGATAGAGAAGGAGATCAACATAGCTCCAAGTGATGGCCTGGGGGCATTGTACAGCACTACAGATAAAGGGTCTGACAACTGAGGTTATTGTAGAGAGCTGAGCTTATTCATGAACCAGCGAAGAAGACGGAACAAGGTAATGGAACTAGATGGGCAGGCGGGTCAGGAAAATGTATACATTGATAAGATGGTGTTATGCAGACTGGCTGTACTAATACAGATGGCAGTTGCCTATATGTTTAAATTAAATGAATAAAAACGTTACAAAAAAGACAAAGGTTCAAGTGCAAGTGCCAAAGCAAGCCAACAAGCACTAGAAGCTCAACAAGGGCACAAACACTATGGCTAGAGGAGTAGAGGCCCAAAATTACTGGACAACCTCCATAGCGGCCAAAAAGAGCCATTAATAGAGGCATGAAAGCCAAAGGCAACAGCACTAACCCACAGCGATACAGGGAAAGAGACAGATGGGACTAAAACATAGTAGCACAAAGACCCTACTGCACAGCAGGCACTAAACAGCTCAAGCAAAAACGAGATCCCATGGAAGAGAATATCACCAAACCTCACCACTGGGAATGGGAGAGGCATGAACGATAATGCCAAACCAGAAGGCTGAGATTCTTAGAGGGGACAGAGGCTCCAAAAACAGACCCAACTCCAAGCACACTTGATTACTCCAGCATGCACTAATAAGTCAGCAGAACAATTTCCAAAAGATACAGTGGGTAAACCCAACACAGAGGAGCAGGCACAGCAGTGTAAAAAAGAGCAAGAAAGCTTAAGGGAATGTATACCATACAGAAAGGCAAGGACCAAGTATGCCATAGAAGGAGACAAGCCCAGAAGACGAAATACATGCATGCTGTGCACTGAAGCACGCCAACCCATACTAGAGCACAGTTAAGGCTAGGCAAATGCAGGACATCAAGAATACAAGCTGTTAGAATTTGGGGTCTCTGGTTGGCACAGGTAGGCGCTTTTGACAAGCTGGGACCCTCTCCTCTAGTCAGGGTAAGGGATTTACTCTCTCAAAATAACCCCTGCTCACCCTCTAGGCGGTGTGGCACGAGCAGTCAAGGCTTATATCAGAGGCGATGTAAGTTAAGCAGTAGTGACCACATACAGTAACACAGTGACAACACTACAAATGGACACCATACAGGTTTTATATCAAAAATAAGTTCTACTTTATATAGAGTTACCACAAGACCAATAAACAACAAAAAGAATCCACAGTACTATTAGATTTCAAGAGTTCTGGTTAAAAAGGCTTAAATCATAGTTCTGTTCGAGTCCGTAGCCCGGACGTGCTACAGCATTGTTAAAAATAACAGTCTTGCAAATCCAGCAGACCGCGTCGGTACGGGCCCACTCAAATGGTCGACAAACTCAGTCACAGTACCTTTTACTTGGGGCGGCTGGCACGGATGTGCGAGCCGGTTCCGGTGATCGTCGCAGTGCAGAAAGGTATCGTTGCAGGACGCGTTGTCCCTTGATGTGGTGCAGGCAGCGGCCCATTGACAGAGTCGGTGGATCCAAGGCTTGCGTTACAGGGAGAAACGGTGCTTTGATGCGGTGCTTGCAGCTTGCGGTGCGGCGAACGAGCCGGAGTTCGGGAGCTGGCGTCGATCAGTTCGGACAGCGGTGTGAGCCTGGCGGTGCGGCGCAAACCTTGCAAGGCGGTGCCCGACTCCGGGGCGGTCACAGGACTCAAAGTCAGCAGCAGTGACCTCATCGGTCAGACCAGTTCTATTGGGTGTAGCGAGGCGTTGGAGGTCGCGGTGTCCTTCCAGTCGCGGTGCAGGCTACGGCTCGTGAGTGCACAGCTTGCGTTGTTTGAGGCGGACGATGTTTGGTGCGGTGCCTACAGGACACCGGGCTGGTCGTGAGAGTCGGTCACAGCTCCCCTCCTCTGTAGTCAATTGTTTCCAGCAGAAATTCACAAAGGCTGGTGAAGTCCACTGGTCCTGGGACTTCGGTAAGGGGGCAAACTCTCTTCCAAGCCCTTGGAGATCTTTGCACAAGTTGAAAGAAAGGTTCACAGAGTTCTTTCTCCTCTCTTTGGCAGCCAGGCAACCACTGCAGGCCAATTCCCCAAGCAGCACTTGGGAATAGTCTCTCCTCAGTTTCTTCAGGTTCCTTCTCCTCAGCAGAGTTTTCGTCTTGTAAGTCCAGAAGTGATCTAATTTCATGGGATCAGGGTCCCAATACTTATACCCCAAAATCCTTTGTTCTCTGAGGGGAGAGGGGCCTGTGCCCAGTTCAAGCCAGTACTTAAGCACTCTGTTTACCAGACTTCTCCTTTCCTTTCACAGCACAGGGCAGGCACATCAGATGCCCCACAGGAGGTGGAGCCAGCATTGTGGAAGGCAAGTACATTCCTGGAGCACTTTGTTGACAGTCTTCCTTCTCTTCTGTCAGTTTGCAGGGCAGAGACATCAGATGCACCACAGGGGGTGGAGCCGGCATTGTAGTGCGAAGGCCCAGCCCTATTCAGGTCCCAGGTGCAATTCCTCCCTCCCATCTAGATGCAGATCTCCCTATTCACCACCGGGCTGCCCCAGCCTGTCTCCTGGAATTCCCAGCCCTTTAACACACAAACCCAGGCAAGGAATACACAACCTCACAGAGGCGGGCTCAAATGGTTAAGCAAGCAAATTCCTACTTTCTAAAAGTGGTATTTGCAAACACAGAATATAAAAATAAACTTTACTAAAAGATGTATCTTATTACTCTGAGTCCAGGCATACTAAACTTGAATTTCTACCATGTTTTCTGAGTCTGCTAGGATTATAAACATGTAACAATCCAGCAGCCCATTCTGGCCTACGGAGAACAGGTAGCCTTGCAATAGTGAAAAACGAAAATGGCTGTAATTCATTATCAGGACATGCCACACATATCAGGGCTTGTCCTACCTTATACTTACAATGCACCTTGCCCGTGGGCCTACCATAGGGGTGACTAATATGAAGTCAATGGAAGGTTTCAGGACTGGCAAGTGGGTTCACTTGCCCAGTCAGCATGACAGTACCGGACTACATGCAGGCTCGGCAATGGCAGACCTTGGACACGTTTTGCAAGGTCGCTTCTGTGGGTGGCACAACCAGTGCTGCAAGTCCACTCGCAGCATTTGGATTTACACGCACTGGGCACACTCAGTGCACTGTACTAGGGTCTGACAAGTGAACCAAACATCCAATCATGGAACCACTAATCAATACATCAATTTACAGTAGGGAGCACTCGCACTTCGGCACTGAACAGCAGTGGCAAAGTGCCCAAAGCATCTAACACCAGCAAAAACACATGAGGCAACAGCAAAAATGGAAGGGAGACCCACGCCAATGGTGGCAGGTCTAACACAAGCATACTGGTACAGGAAACACTGGGGAACGTGAAGCAAGTTAATAAACAGCTAAGTGCAGATGTCCCTGTCCAATGCCCACATGAAGCACCGGGAAAGCTCTGCGCCAAAAGGGAAAGTTTGGAAAAGTTAAAGACCCCAACAAGAAGGCATGCAGCAGCAGGCACAGCAGGGCCAGCAAATGTCAAGCTTCCATTCCAACAAGAAGCACAGAGAGTGAAAGTGATAGAATCCAGAATGAACAGGTCCAAAGTTAAATTGCAGAGTAACCAGATAAAGCACTTCTTGGGCATCCAACACCCTACGCTCATGATCCAACATTCCATCATCACCATGGAACCCCAAAGGAATCACGAAAGGTCAAAAAATTAAACGAGTATAGTGGAGGAGCAGAGTAAGCTACCCTTTGCAAGATGGACCAAGCAAGCGCCACAGTATTGTAATCATCAAAGATGGTGCATACATCACATGCAGAGCTAGCTCAAGTGTGATTTGCATATAACTGGATCCCAACTGGAATGGCATAGTGAGCAAAAAACTATGGATTTAGGCACAGATCTGTGTACTGGGGTGAATGTTTGACAATGTTCAGCATAGTCACCCTAAGTGGTAAGGGTATGCCCAGACATGGGAACCATGCTTACTATGGCATTGCATTAAAGCTAGCCTGGCTGATGAGGGCTGATATCCCAAAACCAGTTCCAGTATACATGTTTCCGGTCCTGGGAGGACCTGGTCTGGCAGTTTGGGCTGGACTGTTTCTATGGGGAACGGGGTCAATACTTATTTGCATATGGCTGGATCCAAACTGGAATGGCATGGCGAACAAAACAACTATGGATTTAGGCCCAAATCTCTGTACCGCAGGTGAATGTTTGACAGTGTTCAGCAACCCTTCCATCATCTTTTTGTGTTGCTGTAGTTGCCCTAAATGGGAAGGGTATGACCAGACACGGGTCCCGTGCTCACTATGCCATTGGATTCAAATTAACCTGACTGATGAAGGGTGATTTCCCACATCCGGTCCCAGAATGCTTGTTTCTGGTCCAGGGAGGACCTGGCCTGGCAGTTCAGGCTGGACTGTTCCCAAGGGGGGCAAAGTCAAGACTGATTAGCATATGGCTGGGTCCAAACTGGAATGGCTTGAATGGTATGGTGAGCAAAAAAATGATGGATTTAGGCCCAGATCTCTGTACTGGGAGTGAATGTTTTGTCCATCAACTCTTTGTGTTTCTATAGTCGCCTTAAATGGGAAGGGTATGCCCAGACATGGGTCCCGTTCTCACTATGCCATTGAATTCAAGCTAACCTGGCTGATGAGGGATGATACGCAGAGACCAGTCCCAGGATGCTTGTGTCCAGTCCAGAGAGGATCTGATCTGACAGTTCAGGCTAGACTGTTCCCACGGGGAGCAGGGTCAATACTGAGTTGCATATGGCTGAGTCCAAACTGGAAAGACTTGAATGGCATGGTGAGCAAAACAAATATGGATTTTGGCCCATATCTCTGTACCGGGGTGAATGTTTGACAATGTTCAGCATTCTGTCCATTATCTTTTTGTGTTGCCAACACCACTATCCCAGCATACTATTGGAACAGGGAATACCCCACAAAGAGCAAAAACTGCAGAACGGAGGTTTAAAAGATTTCCAATGTACAAAGTGTGGGTGCAACAAAGCTGCAAGAGGTAAAGGTTCACAACAAGGCACCCCATTGTATTCCATGCACCCAGAAGGAACAGTAGGAGGAGGGTGGCAATGATCTAAACTCCAAGACCAGAAGGGGACAAGGCACAATAAGCTCCTGGATGTCGAGGAACTGCTTAAAATTAAACTCAGACAAGTCCGAGGGCATGATCTTTGGCAACCTCTCCCGGGATGGTCTGACAACTGGTGGCCAATTGAAATGGGCCCCTCTCCAGAACCGGTTGCCAAGGTCAGAAACCTTGGAGTCATGTTTTATATCAAACTGACATTCCATCACCACGTCTACACAGTGGTTTCCTCCTCTTTTTTTACGCTAAGAAAAATTAAAAAGCTACTCCCATACCTACCTGAAGCTGCAGAAAAAACCCTCATTACCACCTTAATCTTTTCCAAATTGGATTACTGCAATGCCCTCTTGCTGAACGCTCAGGAACAGGTTCTAAACAAATTGCAGTCTATCCAAAACGCGGCAGCCGGAGTCTTACTTTCCATTCCCAAATACCAATCCGTCTCGGCAGCCATACGTCAACTCCATTGGCTGCGGGTCAGAAGCCGCATAAAATTCAAGGCTCTCTGTATTGCCTACAAGGCTATTCATAATTCCGGACCACGATTCCTTAGAAAGGCTTTCGCGATCTATACCCCCAATAGGCCTCTTCGTTCATCGATTGACCTGTCTCCTACCAGTCCCACGCACCAGAACAGTCTCCTGGGGAGACAGACGCTTCCTAATGGCCACCGCGAGGCTCTGGAACGCCCTCCCTTTCCCCATCAAGACCAGCCCCACCCTTCTAATTTTCCGGAAACAACTGAAAACCTGGCTGTATGACCAATGACCTCCTTCATTGTGATGCATGTCTACTTGATAATCCTATGCGCCGAGACACCTTCGGGTATTTGTCAATCTTTTTATTAAAGAATAACTTGGCTGTGTGTGACGGAGAGAGTTGTCAATAGGGCCTGACCTATGGCCAGGCATTGTGGTCAACCCAACTGGAGCCTGCCGACCTCCCAGCAGGCAGAAAACCTGACGCTGCAAATGGCCTTTGGTTTTGCGTGACAAGGGGTTAGTCTTCCAGCCAGGCACTGTTTCCAACTCCCTGCAGACAGTCTATCCCATGCTGCACACAGCCTTTGGCCATGTACAGCATGGGTTGGCCACAGGGCTTGGCCTGTTGCCAGGCCCTGTGGTCAAACCCTAGCAGGCTGCCAACCACAAACTGTGTATACCCTTTGGCATGGGCTGCGTAGGGTTGGCCTTCGGCCCTGGGACCCAATCCCCTGGGGTCAAGACCTATATACTAAGAAAATAAGGCTTGCGGCGACCCCCCCTAACCCTTATTTGGCCCAGAGGGCTCTATCCCCTGTGGCCAGTTCCAATAATAAGTCGGGGAGGGGGCTGCAAGCCTCCTTCACTTAATATACATGTCTTGGCGCCAGGGGATTGGGTGTGTAGCCCTTCCTCAAGTCTTATTAGGTCCTGGGGACCCCATCCCCCGGGGCTGAGCAATTAATAAGGGGGGGGCAAGCAGCCCGCGTCCCTGAGCCTTTTTGGGCCCCATGGACCCTATTCCCCCTGGGACAAATTATTTCTTAAAAAGGGGGGGAAGGCATGCAAACCCCCTCCATGAGTCTTATATGGCCCTGAGGACCCAATCCTATGGAGCTGAGTAATTAATAAAGGGAGGGGGCGTGTGCCCCCTCGAGCTGAATTTGGTCCAGGAACCCCATTCTCTGGGGATGAATTTGACTTAAAAAGGCTATCCAACTGGAGTACTTTCTACCTCGTTGGGTGAATGTCTAGTGCATACCCTACACTACAGCTGCATAAACGACCAGAAGGTAATGTCGCCAGTGACCTTGTGTACATGTACTTTGACAGTGATTGTTTCTTGAGCGTCTTCATGCAGAAATCAGTGACAAAATGAATACTCGTATAGAGAATTCGACAAAACTACAAGCAAAGAGTGGAATCTCCACCAAACAAGGGTACTGCTGCTTAATTATTTCGAGTAAGAGCTTCTTTGTTTGGTAGAGATGTGCTCATATTCCTTTGCATCAAGAACGTGCCATCAAAATCGTCGGGAATGCGCTCTAGTCACCTTGGTAAGTTGAGTGGCCCATCAACCTGGAAAACACAGTTGCATCCTCCTAATGGAATAGGGCCAGGACCAAACAGGCCGACATGACATCAGAATGGGCAGGAGATGCTCTCGGGTCACTTTGGGAAGCTGAGCTGTCCATCTGATGGAAAATGGCAGGAAGAAATTGCATACTACTAACGTGGAAGGGATGGGGCAGAACGGACAGAGCTTGGCAGTGATTTGGCACCTTGCATACTCAGCAGCAATTAAAAGAGAGAACCATGGACTCTTCTCTCAGACAGGAGGAGACAAGAAAGAACCCACTCATTTTGGACAGTCACTACTGAAGAGATTCCACTCAAATAAATCAACGATGCATTCACCTCCAAAAAGGATTTCAGTTTATTTTTCAAAATGCAATTGTAGAGAAAACAGACTGTCCATCAGCGTGGAAAATGGTGGGAACACAATTGCTTGCTACTAACGCAGAAGGGGCTGGTCAAAATGGGTGAATCCGGTAGGTAATTTGACGCCTTTACATACTCAGCACATTTACAAGGGAAAACTATGACTCTGCCCTCTGTAGAGATTACACTCCAATAAGCCAACAATGCATTCACCTCCATCAAGGATTTCAGATCGCTTTTCAATGTGGGATTGTAAAGAAAATGCGCTGTCCATCAGCCTGGAAAGTGGTGGAAAAACGGTTGCATACTACTAACTGGAAGGGGCGGGCCTAATGGGCAGAAATTAGAGGTGATTTGTCGTCTTTGCATACTCAGCAGCAATTAGGAGGGAGAACCATGGGCTCTGCTCTCAAATGAGGAGACGACAAGAATGAACCCCCTCTTGGACAGTCACTTCATAACCAATCAATAAGTAATCTTATTAAGCGCGACTACTCACCCTGGAGAGTCTCAAGGCGCTGGGTGGGGGAGGGGGTTCTGCGGTTCAGTCAAAGAGCCAGGTCTTGAGGTCCTTCCTGAAATGCGGAAGTGATGATGATTACCTGTGATGCAGAGGCAAGGAGTTCCAGCTCTTCACAGTGGGGTAGGAGAAGGATCTTCCTCCAGCCTTGGTCTTGCGGATCATTGTATGGTGGCCATGGCGAGTTGGTTGGAGTGGAGATGTCTGGTGGGAGTGTAGAAGGAGAGCCGGTGGTTGAAGTATTCAGGTCCGGCGTTGTTAAGGGCTTTGTAGGCGTGTGTGAGAAGCTTGAAGGTGATTCTCTTGTTTTGCAGGTAGCCAGTAAACGTCTCTCAGGAGGCTGGCGAAGTGGTTGCAACATGTGATGTTCAGGATGAGTCTGGCAGAAGTGTTCTGGACGGTCTGCAGTTTTCTTTTGTTTCTGGGTGGTGATGCATAGAGTGCATTTCCCTTGTCCTGTCTGCTGCTGACTAGTGCATGGGTGACGTTTTCCTTGATTGGATGGGGATCCACTTTAAGATCTTACAAAGGAGGCGGAGCGTGTGGAAGCAGGAGAATGAAACAGCATTGATTTGGCGGTTCATTGATAGCGAGGAGTCCAGAATAATGCCTAGGTTTCATGTTTGGTCCGTGGATGTGTGGGAGATTCTGAGCATTGCGGGTCACCAAGAGAGTCATACGGAACCCAGGATAGGGACGTCGGCCTTGTCTGAGTTAAGCTTGAGGCAGCTGCCCTTCATCCAGGTGGTGAATGCCTTCATCCCATTGTGAAAGTTGCTCTTAGCAGCTGTGTGTTCATCTGTGAAGGAGAGAATTGGCTTGAAGTTGTTGGCATCACCTATTGTGCCAGTCCCTAGTAAAGTAGTACGTGTACGTTGGGGCCTGTAATTGGATGCTACTCGGGGCCTGCACCACTGATTGTGCCACACACTTAAATAACCCTTTAAACATGTCTCAGGCCTGCCACTGCAGCCTCTGTGTGCGCAGTTTTAAACTGCCAATTCTCCCTGCCAAAATAAACCTTCTGCCAGGTCCGAACCTTCCTTTTTAACCCTTTCGATGCTCATGACGAGCTCAGCTCGTCATGATGCACAGTTGAGCTGTGCTGATGACGAGCTGAGCTCGTCATGACACCAGCAAAATGGCAATTTTCAGCACAGGAGGGGGAAAACACCTAGCAGCCAAGGTGTTAATACATATAAGTTACCCCTGGGGTAGGCCATGGACAGCCCAGAGGGCAGGATGTGGTATCTTTAAAATGTTGGACATGTATCTTTAGGTTTTACATGTCCTAGTAGTGAAAGACTCCTAAATTCATTTTTCACTACTACAAGGCATGTTTACCTATAAGATGAAATTGAGGCTACCTTATGTCATTTAATTTCCACTCTACAGTAGAAAATGCACCTTTGTAGACTATTATACAAAACAAGGGAAACCCAGAAGGTATGCCATAGGGGCCTTGGGCGGTAACATGTTTTAGAGAACAGTGGTCCCTATTTTGGAAGGAAAAATGGACAACCACAATAATCATACGCTTAAATAGATCGTATGTCTTTCGTCCAGCCGGACAAGAATTTATTTTTATATAAGTTCAGTTGATTGTGATTCAAAACATTAAATGACAAGTGGGCACAGCCGTGACCCACAGAACACAAGACAAACCAACGAAAAACAGAATGGCCAAAGGCAGGGTATAAGATGTGCCTGTTTGTTTGTAATCACAATGACAGACTTAAATATCCATTTTCACACCATTGATCATTACAATATTATAAAATCATATTGCATATGGTGCTTTTAGTGTCGACGACGTTTCGATGCTATTCACAACAATATAAAGCATCATCTTCAGGACAAGGGATAATTCATTGTTGTCTTAAGCTTATTCACATATTTTGCCTATATCGCATTCGTTTGTCATAGTGATTACAAACACAACACATTGCCCTGCAGAATCCAGAATTTGTCTCTCAGACTTTCAGAGGAGTCCAGCATTCCCCCCAGGGTTCTGGGATCTAGACAAGGTTTTTTGTCATATATTTTTATCAGTTCCCTGAACCTTGGCATGCAACACGATTGTACCTCTGGGGCATAAACCATGTGGCCTTCAAAACTACATGTATATTTCTGCCAACTGTAAATAGCAACTTGAATGCTCCTGGTGTATATATCAAAACTTTCACCTTCCCCATCAGAGTACCGACAACCGACTCCTTGTCAGGTAAGCCTGAACCTCAAGACCCTCCTGATCTGCTGCACCTTTCATCCATCTTATTAGCCAGATGAATTGTTCTGCATTGTAATATGACTCAAGATTTGGTGCTTCCATGCCACGCTCATTTAACGGTCACCTGGATTTCCTGACGGCAATTTTGTTTCCTTTTGGATGCTTAAATTAAATGTGACAGAAGGCCATTGAGTCCCTTAAAAAAACATTTATGTAGGATGACGAGGATAGCCACATAAGAATACAGCAATTTAGGCTGTATTAACATTTTGGCTACAGCCCTGTAGGAGAGCCCAACAGGAGAAAGATACAGCCTTCCCAAAGTACTCAGACATGAGATGATCATTGTTGTGATATATCCAGACCCCCTAAATACTTATACAAGTATTCAGTCCCCATTAAAGTGGGGTATCGATATCCCATGGGCCATACAAGTTTTATATGTCCTGGTATTGAGAAACTTCCAAATTCATTTTTCACTATTATGAAGCCTAACCCTCCCATATTATACCATTGGAGATTCCTTGTTACATTTAATAAGCTGTAATTTCCAATTGGGAGTAGGTAGTTATGTGATGTTTGGTATCTATAACATTTTTATGGTAAATATTCTTTAATGATAAAGCCTGATATTTCAGTACAATTTTGAAAATGTCACTTTTAGAAAGTTAAGCAAGTAAAAAGATGAAAGAATGCACTCCTCTCCTTCTTATTCTTTTAAGTAATCATGATAGCAAAAACAAATTGTGTGGTCGGTACTGTGAGCTGTCCCAACACACAGTGATTTCAAAATGGGAAAAAACGGTACGTCTCATGACGCACCCCTCCTCTGCACTGCTGAATGAAGGGATTATCCCTTTCTGTGAATCAGACTCTATCACGTCTTGAAATGTATCTTTGTATTTTCATCTCCTGAACCAATATTTAAATCCATATTCATCCAAATCTTCAACCATATAAAGCCACTGTAGAGATGATTATATTGAAAATTGATTAAATAATTGAAGGGGACGTTGTATGTAAGGTACTCGGGGAGATCTAAGGTGGTTGAAGGATTGTGTAAAAGTATGCTCCCGAGTTTCACAAACTTATTTTTTAAGAGGCACTGATTAAGTTGTTTATAATTGGGTGCGCTCACTGCTGGGAAGGATGGTGCATTGTTTTCATTCGAAAACATGGGGGTTTATGAGTTGTATTCATGATAGAAATTAGGGTGGGTATGAAGTGAGCATAGAACCATTTTTTATAATCACGGTTTACTTTATAGCTGGTTCAGTTACCTTTCTCATTTTATTGTAGTAACCCCTGACGAAGAGCCTGTTATGGTTCGAAATGCATTGAGTGGATTGTTAAGAACCTGCTCTACACGGATGTTTTGTGAACACGTGCCGCTTGTAAAAGTCAGGATGACGTCAGGTGGCATTTCAAAATGTCGAATAATACATTCAAGTGGAACTATGCCGTCTCTGCAGTGTCTTTATAAAACATATGGTTTAAGATTTGGATGAATATGAATTTAAAGATTGGTTCATGAGATAAAAATTCAAAGATACATTTCAAGATGTGATAGAGTCTGATACACTGAAAGGGATAATCCCTTCATTCAGCAGTGCGAAGGAGGGGTGCGTCATGAGATGTACCGTTTTTTTCACTTTTAGAAAGTTGGCATTTTTCTGCCCTTAGACCTTTGTGTCTGCAGCCTATCTTGGGTCTCATGACTGGGTGTAGCTGACAGACTTTGTGATTCCTCCCAGACAGTCACACAATAGAGGGATTAGGTGTGCCTCAGTGGGCCATTTCCTGGCCTGGCAGGATGGGGAGCTGAATGCTGTCCCACATGAAACTGAATAAGCTGTTCTCTGCTTTCACACAAACAACCTAACACCTTCACATTGTCACTGCAGCCTGCTTGGAGCAAGGGCCAGAAAGGCAGGAAATTCTTTGCACTTCAAAGAACCATTCTAGAAGCTTCTCCCACCTTCCAGAGGAAGGGCACCAGGGTCTAAAAATAAGACTTTCAGACCCACTCTTCAGTTCACTCCTAGGTATGCGGAAGGACTCTCAGAGGACCGCCTGCTGATGTGACCTGCTGTGCTTTCTTCAAGACTGCTTTGCTGTACCTGGAAGGACTTATTTGCTGCTTGGAGCCTGCCTTGAAACAACCCTCATAGGCCAGCCCTGCTGTTGAGCCCTGCATCTTCACCTGAACCCAGGACTACCAGAGTGACTCCAAAGGTGAACCCAGGACTACCAGAGTGACTCCAAAGGCTAGTTTGATGGCCTCCTGTTAAGACCCACAGGGACACAAAAGGGTCCCACAATCTTGAACCCACACCTGGACCCAGCCTGACTAAGTCCGAACCCCCAAGTAGTGTCCAACCAGTCCTGGACACTTGGTTGTGGTGCTAAAGGTGCCAGATGGACAGATCTGAAAACTGAGGGTGTATCATTTTTTGGGACAAAACACCTGTGAGAATCAAAAGGAATCCGGGACCAACCTGCTCGCTTATCTACCTGAGGTGCATTGTCGGTAAGATTGACTTTGCGACTTCTCTCTCTAAGTTCTTCCATGCAGCACCAAAACATTTTCAGCAGTTATTTATCAAAGGAGTCTCTGCCCTTCTGAAACTGTCTTCGGCTGCAGTTCTCTGCCTCATCCCACTGGAGATTTTCGGCTTACCTTATGAAAATGATTTAATTCCTGTCGACCAGCCCACGGGCCCATCAGGACAACAAGGTAAATTACTCATAATCCCTAGTGGAAAGACCACCTGCCAGATTTATAATTGACCGCTAGGCAGGTGCTCGTTTATAATAACATTATCAGAAACCGCAGTGACTGCAATTCTTGTAAATGCATTTTACTGTCTGCTACGGGGCAGCAGCAGCTAGATGACGGCCCTGTAGCAATGAATATTTAATTTTCTTTTCAAAAAGAAAATCCCCAAATGGGAGAATTATAATGATTTTACTGTTCTTTACCAGGAACAGTAAAAAATGACAACATGTCCGCCCATCCAAATTGAGTTAACGGATATGTGGCCATTTCTCTAACAGCCCTTACTCCCCAGGGCTGTCGGAGAAGTTTGGTCATGGTGGAGGCAGAGTAGTCTCAACTGTGTCAAAGGTGAAGGTCAGCCACCATTTAAATCGGGCAGGCAAACCTTAATATTGGCATTATGTATATTCTGTTGGCGATGTGATGGAGTATACTTACCGCCAATATATAAATTGGGATCCAAGTCCAAAAGAGAAATCTTTACCACAGCATCGACCCGAGGCTATCCAACTACAACGCACTCTCCTCGAACACCTCCCGCAGCCTTGCCCTGCTGAACTTTACCTTCTCAGAGCGCTCCATCCCGGCAGGCCATATTTTTCAACTTTGACCAGGTCTTGCGCGACTAAATGTCTGCGGTTGGAGCTTTGATCTTGTAGGCACTTGTTTTTAACTAAAAAGTTTTAAAATTCGTTACCCGGGTTCTACTGATAGTATTTTTGACGTTTTGGTGTCAAATAATTTATTAAAATCTACTCTACTCTTCTAAATAGGTTTGAGATTTTCCTTCTGTTGTTTTTTCACCTTATTACTTACTATCTGTGTGCTGCATAAATACTTTATACAATGCCTCTACGTTAAGCCTGACTTCTTTTTGAGCCAAGCTACCCAGGGTTAAACACAGGTTAATTTAGCGGCTTTTTGTGGTTCACCCTGCAAGGGATTGCAGCTGTTGCTTGACTAGGATTTGCGGCCCAGTCAGCCATCAAGCCAATTTTGCAAAAAAACCCAGAGCGGAAAAAGTCCCAAAATAATCCCCAAAAATGTCCATTCGTGTAAGATCTTTAGGATCTTTTGACGTTCTTTTGCTCGTAAGTAACGTTTTCAGTGGTGCCCACATTTTCTAGCCAATGCGAATAGCTTCATTTTTCTGGGTTGAATCAAGTGTATTCATATCCTGTATCTCTTTCTCCGGTTCTTTAATTTCCTGTAGATCTAGTTATCTTTCTCTCAGCATTGACAATTAAGATCTCAATTAAATATATAGAACTGCTAGAGTCAGTTCCTTCTCCCTCTGTAGTTATTGAGATCTTAATTGTTACTTGTGAGTTATTTTGAGAGTGCTCGAAAAATCTATTTTATGCTTTGGACGTGCACAGAAGAAGATTTGGTGGCTTTTCTTCATCTTCCAGTACCCAGAATTTATTGTACAGATTGTATAGTCATGTGTGGCATTGTGTGTTTGCGCCGTTTACCCAGCCACCTTTAGTTGTTTTAACTACCAAATAGTCTTTTCTTGCTGCAAGATCTGCTGCATAATTTGGCCCTCCTATGCCACGTAATTCCTTTGGCCCTAATTACAATCACCCTTCTGTTAAAGTCCTTGCTCCGTGTAAGAGAGTCGAATGACATTAGCGTTAAAATCCATTTTGTATGTTTTTACGATATAACATAAAACATTTTCCCATTTGAAAAATGCACTGTACAGTTTGCAAATTCACGGTTTGAAACAGGGGAAATCATAAAGACGGGGCACACCAATCGACGGTCACGGTGTATATCTCTTGGAGGTATCATTTGGTGAAGTAAACTATTATCTTCTAACTAAGATATGCCGGGGTGTTTTGTTCTGAAGGGGCCTGAAGATTAAACTCTTTCAGCGGAAGGGACCATTTCCTTTCTCCTTGGCCTCCTGCTTCCGCAGATTTTGAATTGGCACCACTAGTGTCTTGAGATACGCATCTCTTCGCCGCTTTGTCTTTTAATATGGCGTTTTACAGCCCCATATCTCTTGTGAAAGTCTGCTACTGTGCTTTGGGTCAGGGTGACCCTGTTGACTGTGTCACTGATGCATTGCCAGATAACTGGTTTGGCAGAAAAGAGGTTTTTTTTATAAGTTGTTCTTTCTTTTGGCATCCTGCTCTATAGTCTTGGATTCTGCGGCTTTTTTATGTGCTTATTTCACCACCAAACTGAAGAAGCAACAATTCGAACAAACACATCTGGCCCACAACCAAGCTAAAGACGTGCTTGGACCTCGGTTTAGGCTGTGTGCACGCTTGCTTTCTGGAAAGTTTTTTTCAAAGGATTCTCCTGGTTACTAATAATCCACTTTAAGAATCCCTCTTCCTGTCCCTTCTCCATTACGATAAAGCCTATCAGACGTTCTAGAAGGGCACAAGAAAGCGTGATTCTGATGCTTACTAAAAAAAAAAAATATGTATGATGTAGCTCGTCTTGAAGTCGTTCCAAAAACCATCTACTGATGTATAGTCATCTTAATACCTAAAGAGCTTCACCGACTTGAGAAGGAGGGGACATCTCAGAGAGACATTTGGGGCCATATGTATCAAGGTAAAATGGGTTCGCAAACGCCGAAATTCACAGAATTCCGGCGTTTGCAAACCCATTTTCGCTAAATGGTATGTATGAAACATTTTTGTAGCAAAATAAGGAATCGCTAAATTTGCCATTCCTTATTTTGCGATTGCATTTAAGGAATTGCAAATTTTGCGATTCTTGAAATGCAATGTATCAAGGAAAAAAACATTCCAAAATGCCATTAAGGAATCGCAAATTACGAGCAACTTCTAGTTGGTGGTAAGTTGCAAACTCTTTCAAAGAAGCATTATTTAAAAAATCAAAAGGTGCCATGTGAGGCTCATACATTCCCTTAGGGCATGTATGTGCGACATATGCGCACACATGTCATTTTCAGGGGTGCAGCAGGGTGTTCTTGAGACACCCCTGCACCCTTGAAAATATTCACAATTTGCAATTAGCAAATTGCGATTCGCAATTTCCCCTTCATTCCTATGGGCCTCCTGGCCCATAGAAATGAATGGGAAATTATTCCTTAATTACGATTAGCAATTTGCTAATCGCAATTATGGAATTTTAAAGAATCGCTAAAAAGAAGCGATTTTCTACATACATACCATTTTGCGATTTCTAAATAGCGATTCTTTAAAAATCACTATTTAGGAATCGCAAAACTGAATAATGATACATATGGCCCTTGATTAATTAAATTGACATTGACCATGAACAAAAGATGTGTCAAATGATATAGTCAGCAGTATACAAACAACCATTGAAAATGTAATAGGTTTCGCCTTTTATTAAGTTAAAGCCATTTGCGTTGCTAATGGCATTGTATAGCAAAGCAAATGGCTTTAACTTAATAAAAGGCGAGACCTATTGCATGTTCAATGCTTGTTTCTTCTGTCACCCTATCTTTTGTCTACCTCTCTCCATCTGCTTCCCTTCCCCTCTTCACCTTCATTCTTCATCTCTCATCCTTCTATCTCTCTCTCTGTTTCCTCCGTCTCATTTCACACTATCAGCCTCTTACCCTATCCCCTCACTCTTATTCCTTTCTCTGATGACTCTTCCTCATCGCACATCTCCTCCATCTTTACCCTCCTGCCTTTCTTACCACTCCATGGCCTTCCTCATATGCATTTCTCCCTCACCAGTCTCCTGCTCTCCGCCTGACCCCTCCAGCCCGTCTCTCTCGCCCTGTCACAAACGTCTCTCTTTCCTCTTATCCCTGCCACGCCCCTCCCCCTCGGCATTTTTTGAAAGCTGTGACGTCATAGGTGTGGTGGACTCCGCAGCCTATAGGCGCCGGCTGTAGGCGGGCCATAGGAGTAGCACACCGAACCACTCAAAAGCACCTGGAGTACCACAAGGGGGCACTAATCCTGGTCTGCCCTGAAAGTGCTGGTAACACGTGCACGGGAGAGGTGCTCCTCAGAGCCGGGAGCGAGGTGCCTTTCCATGAGGACTGCAAGGGTGGGGGGAGGTAGGGCGGCAGAGCGATCGACAGGCAGAGGGAGAGACGTGCAAGATGCACCGAGGTCCTGGGAGGGCGCACGTTACAGAGCGCACTGGCACTGCAGCGCAGCGGCACAGCACTGGGCGTGCAGTGCCGCTCAGACTCCCGGTGCCGCTGCACCTGCCGCACTACCGATACAGGCATGAGCAGACTGACGGCAGGGTAGAAAACTAATGAGTGAGACAGACTACTATAAGGTAGAAACGGCAGGTGAAATGGAGGGGAAAGAGACTGCAGGACAACGCGTTGTCGAGGAGGGGGTAATACTGCGGGATAGAGAGACATGTGGGGGTGGGGCAGATGACATTACCGGACCTGGATAGGGACAGCTGCGGGCAGAGAGGCGTGGTGAGGGCGCGCCTTGAAGCATCACTGCAGGAGCTTGACTTGGGCGGGCCGAGACTTCAGGGGTGTGGGTGGGGCCAAGACTTCAGGGCCATGGGTGGAGCCGGTAGGTGCACCAGGATCAAAGCCAAAGATATACACTTAAGACCACAAGCCAGCGCCTTTGATTTGCGGAACGTTTCACAAAAATAACGGATCATTCAAACTGTGAGTTTTGCTGGAATTGCTTATAAGTAGAGTACATGGGAACAGGGGACACTAGAGAATTCATTAGGTCAGAGCTCTACTCATTCGTTGCAACAAGCAAACATGTGTATTACTGGTTTACCTGAAGGCGACAAATAGACTAACCACTTAATCACTTCACCTCAACCACAGTCACAGGGTACGGCAGTTTTTTTAGTGCATGCAGATCTAAACCTAGCCGAGGGTTGGGGCAAGCCCCTTGGTGGTCCCGCCTCAGGCTGCTGCATAATTACAGTGCCAATTATCAAGAGCGATTATATATTAACAAAAACAATGTCCCTAGACCAAAGAGCAATGAATTCCAATAAACATAGACTCAATAGATCTATATCCAATGTCCAGCCGGACAGTTTAATTTTCAATATATAAAGTGCATAAAAGTTAGGTGTGATACAAGTGGGACACCAGCCGGTGCCCAACTAACACACTCGGGGAAGGGACAAACAGGGGAGTTTTAGGCAAATTAAGGCAGTCTGACTATCATAAATTATACACAGACAATCCAAAATATACACATATGCAAATAATAATATCACAAGATAAATAAGCATTTAGTGTATAAAAGTCGACGACGTTTCGAACCCTATTCTAATTCAAGGTTCATCTTCAGGACAACACAAGATTGCCCAACAATTATATATGTACAGAATGCCCACACTGTGGGGTTATATTGCCAAAATACATAATTAAAAGGAGATTAGAGAAGGAGAGGGGGAAAAAACATAAACAGAAGATTAGACACATATATGACATTTTGACCATCAAATGCTAGCCATGAGATCTGTGCTGTCGGGCCACAGGGATGCCAATAAAAGTAAGTTTAGTACATAACCCCAAAAATAGTAAGAAACTAAATCGGCTGTACATGCGAAATTGAAGGGCATGACAACACAAAGTTTGGAACGTGTTTAGTAAAACCGTGACACACAGTAACCAATTTCGGCTGTGCACATAAATTATGAAGAGTGACACCAGGAGAAGGAAACCACGTGTGTACAGGACGTAGTCAGCAATTGTATGTACAAGCGCTTAGCCCTTAAAATAATGGCCAGACTTAAAGGCATTGATAATCCTAACGGTATAACGGTATAGGGATAGTAAATTGTATGCCCTGGGGGGTGCAAAATTAGTAGAGTGACCGTTCACCTAACAGATACCAAAGTAATGTTGAGCTTACCCGGGAGCGCCGGAGTAGGTTCGGAGATGTGCAAGATAGTTACGGAATGTCCACTCCTGGAACCAAAACAAGGTCATAAGATGAGACAGAGCGTGCCAGTAAGAAATATCTATATTGGTTCTCCGGGCAACTCAAAACTTACCCGAAGGCCACTAGTGCGAGGCGCAGATAACCGGGCAATTCTGTAAAGACAATACGAGTTGCTCAGCGCCTGAGAAAATTTACTGTTTAGACAGTAATCCACAGGGGCACACAAGGACCGCTTACCAGTAGATAGATGAGTACGGGTCCTCAATGGGGATCCTCGTAGTGCGTGGGAAAACCTCACGATCATTCGAAAGAATCGCGGTGAAGCCGGAAAAGAGATCATTCCGGTGCACGTGATTCGTTATTTGCCAATGAGGTGGCAGGCAGACATACCCACCGCGGTCAGCTAAGGAAGTTATGCAAAGGGATCGACCATTACTAGAAGGCCCTGTATCAGCCGATACACGAAAGCATGATATCCAAAATCTTAGTAGCGATCAAATAATAAGAATAAACTGTGTCAAGAAGGGTCACAGTTAGTGTTTAAAAGGGGGGAAAAATTTCCCAAAGCAAATCCGATTACATTAGTGGTATAGGTCCCATATAGGGATCTATATATAACATAGAACGGAGAGGTGCCATAAAGTAAATGAAGAAATTAAAATTGCGGCCGTTCCGCAGATAGCGCGGAAGTTGCTTATTAATAGCATTAACGGTGAAACTGACGTGGAAAATGATTATTACTAGCGTTAGGTTGCATGTCCACAATGAGACATCTACAATTCAATTAAATCTCATAATCAGTAATGAGGCAGCGTTAATGATGAAACTGGGGCCGTGCCTAGGTGCAAAGTGAATTTACATGAGAAGTAAGCCAACCAATAGTGACAGCGTCAGCGCAATCAGAATTGTAAGGTGAGTGTGATTCAGAAAATTGTGAAGGGAGGTACGAGAATGGCATGTGGCACAGGACAGTGTGAAATCAAATCTATATTGCGAAGCAAGCCTTAATGCAAGAGGACCACAAAGTATTTGAAAGGAACATACTATATAAGTATAGTAAGCAAGAGTAAGAACAATAAGCAAAGTACTTTCCAATATTGAATCATGTTCAGCAAAATGATCTATGCACACAATACAATCGTTAAACCAATGCAGTCCAGTCCTCATCCTGTTCAGACCACTGTGGAGACTTTTGGTCTTCAGAATCCAATGGAGTTCTTCCTTGTTCAGGAGACGTTGTAAGTCAGCACCTCGGGGCGGTAGCTTGATCAGAGAGATGATTGTCCACTTAAAATCCAGTTCTGTATGTGAAAGTTCATTAAAGTGGTCAACCAAGGGAGCATTAGGGGTCTTACAACGTATGCTGCTCCTATGTTGACACATTCTCAACTTCACTTTTTGCGTTGTCTGCCCTATATAGACTTTTGATAAAACCAATATGTAGAAGCTGATAGCTTATGAAAAATTCTGTGTCCAAGTCCAAAGGACTGGAGCGTTTTTTGGGAAAACCTGATGTTACTGCTGACAGGTAACAGCTTAAAGATTATGAAAATCAGTCATCAAAGCCCATAGGAAGTGGTTTATTGATTTAGAAAACCTGTTGTCAAAGCTGAGACGTAGCAGTGTATTGATTGATTATGAGAACCATTTCTTGAAGCCAATAGGGTGTAAACTGTTTATCCTGTAAAACCTGTTTAACATGCTTCTCCATGTCCATTTACCTTTTCATGAGCAATATATAGCAGTATGGATTTGTATAAAAATTGGCAGGAATATGGATTATTATGTGGAAAGGATACTTTTTAGTAGCAGATAAAATTTGGTTAAGTGCTTTTATAGTTAGAAGGCACAGAATCTTAGTGATAAATTGGCCCATGGTGTACCGCAGTAATGTTGCTTTTTACCGCAGTACATGCTGATGACAAGGCAGTATACGATTGGGTAAAGGCTGCCTTTACAAGTCACTTCATAAGTTGCTAGGTTGGGATGAGCCACTTTATATAAGTGTGTAAAGGTAAGAGTTTTATTACTTTATATATTTTTTTTTATGTTATTGTGGTACTACCTAGAAATTACTGCGGTAGTTACTATTAAAAAAACGAATTCTACAATAATTGAAAGTACAGTACAAAAACACTATGGGGCAGATTACGATGCGGCCCGGAAAGGTCCTGATCGCATCTTAATCTGCCCCTTTGTTTACCTTCCAACCGCCTCATTACAATGCTTGCGATCGGAAAGTAAAACAGCTGGTCATTCAGGCTGGCTTCAGAGGGGCTCAAAGAGCCCGTCTGCCATTCTTAACCAGCTCGTAATAACAAAGGGTGGGCCTTTCCACCCTTGGGATTATGATGCACAATTTCCAGCATGGTTTCCATGCCGGCCTGTCCAACATGGCAACCTTGTCGGAAAGCGTGATTGAGGACCCCCAGCAGGGCCCCCCTGTGTGTGCGTCCTCCGGTTGGGGCTAAGGGGGCACCTGTGGTGCCCCCTGTTGATCCCTGCACTCTGTGACAGGTACCTTGAGGTGCCTGCTTTGTTGAGGTGCCTGCTACGAGCTGCAGGGATGAACAGCACCTCCCATTTCCTATGAGAGCATGTATTACGGCCAGTTTACGGCTGTAATGCTTGCTCCCGTAGGGAAATGTAGGAATGCGACCCAACAGTGTTCGTTCACATCCTAATTAGGAAGTCGGGACCGCCGACCAGAAGTAGGTCGGTCCCTGGATCAAGACAGTGTCGAGCAGACTTAAGTCTGCCCCACATCGTAATTAGGCCCTTTATTTCACAAATATAGTGTACTGCATTTTATTTTAAACAAAATATATATAATTGATTAAAAAAGGTTTTCTGAGTACTGTGGTACTGCCTAAAAAGTACTGTGGTAGTTATAAAAATATAAAAACATACATTTGTGAAAATATTGTAAAAAATGTACATACATATATTTTTTAATTACGTAGTACCACAGTACTACCTACAAAATACTGCAGTGCTTAGAAAAAAAAAATGTAAAACAATGTAAAATACTCTGTCCTACCTCCTGGTCAGAGTAACTGCTCTCCCCTCATGCAGCTCTGCCATTAAGGCACTGCCCTTAGTGCCTCTTGGTGTCCCAGGTAGGTGTTCAAGGCCCACCTCCGCCCACAGGCTCCTGCCTGCACCTCATCACTGGTGGTCTAGTGGGTGAGCCTGCTCTTCTGCTGGTCGCTCTGTGGGTGTCAGCCTTTTCTGTTGTGCCTTTCTCTTTTGCCATTCTTTTCTGCCTTTTTCTCTTTTGTTTTTTTAATTCTTTGCTTTTTTCTGTCATTCCCTCTTTTCCTGTTTTTTTCCCGCCACTGCTGCCCCGCAGCTCCTCCCCCAGCGTGTTCTTGCCTCCTAGCTGCTCACCTTCCCTCCGACCCCTGCTTAATAGAGGCCGCTGTGCGGCTGCATGCAGCAGGTTCGCTGCTGTTGTGCCAAAGGCAAACCTGTCTGCACCTGTTTGCGACCAGACCATGACCAATGCCAGGGACCCTGGTTCCCTTACCCCATGCCTCTCCGACCCCAGCACTCTCCACGCAATCAACCCTGGATGCAACAACAACTGCCAGTTCTCAATGCTGAGCACACCCTCGGCCCGATCGCCTGCCGACACAGGCTGTCCCAACCTTCACCCACCTCCTGACCCAAACAGCCACCCCCAACCCACTGGACACCACCGCAAACAAGCCCTTGAGCTGCATCCTCCTCAATGCACCCTCCATGCACAGACATGCTGTATAAATTTGGGACCTCCTCAACCCTCACTCGCCTGACATTGCCTTCCTCACAGAGACCTGGACCAACACCAGCTCCGCCCCAGACATCGCAACTCCCATCCCAGACGGATATAAGATCCTGATGAAACACCTCCACAACCGCCCAGGAGAAGGCCTCGCCATTGTCCACAAAAGCTCCCTCCAACTAACAACCATCAACTCGAATGACGCCTGCCCCTCATGGAACACATCCTCTTCCAGATCCATCCCAACCCCAGAATGATGCTCTGCGGAACACTCACCTACAGATGGCCCGGACCCCGCTTCCCTTTCACCAACCGCATCGCAGACTTCATGGCTCCCCATGCCCTCGCCTTCACAGACTACATACTGTTCGGGGACCCAAACCTCCACCTAGACAACCTCAGTGATCCAAACACCATCACCCTCCTGTAGAACCTCACCAACATAGGACTGAAGCAACTTATCTCAAACCACACACACATGGCAGGACACACTCTCGACCCCATCTTCGCTGGAGGAAACAATATTCTCTTCAGCCCCACCATGGAACTGCTCTGGACAGACCCCCACTCCATCCATTTATCCTTCTTGAAACCCACCGCACACAAGTGCATGCCACACCTCTCACGCAGACACTGGAACAAAGTCTCAGAAGAACACCTCGCCTCTGCCCTCAGCTGCACTTCTCCCCTTACTACAACACAGCAGCAAGCAACCTCCACCATTGGATCGCCAACTGCACCAATGCTCTCGCCCCCCTCCAGAACTCCACCAGACAACACTACAGCCTCCTGGTTCACCATGGACCTACAAGAATTCAAGCTCTCTGCCGACAACTGGATCAAACGTGGAAAAAGAGCAAAAGCCTACAATGCCGTCATCACGGTGCACCACCAACTCATCAAATCAACAATGAGAAACTTCATCCAAGACAGAATCCTCTCAAACTTCCACAACTCCAAGGAACTCTTCACCATCATACAAGAATTCCCCAGACCCAACAGCTCCCTCCCAAGACCTCTGCAATAAACTCAGCTCCTTCTTCCAATGCAAGATCAAGATGCTCTACGACAACTTTGATGACCAAGACCACAACACCGCCCCAACACTCCCCCCAGTGACGCCATCCAGCAGACCCTGCCCACCTGGACCCCTCTCACCACAGAAAACACTGCAAAGACTGTGAAAAGCATCAGAGCACCTACTAACCCCCTCCCGCCGCACATCTTCCACAGGCCGTCAGCACAATCTCATCCGAACTACGCCGAACTATCAACTGCTCCATCAGCCATGAGACGGCTACATTCCCTGATGACTGGAAATGCGCCGAAGTCAAACCCCTCCTCAAGAGGCCCTCTCCAGACCCAACAGATATCAAGAACTTCAGGCCCATTTCACTATTCCCATTCGCCACCAAAGTCATTGCAAAAGTCGTCAACACCCAGCTAGCTAAATTCATAGAAACCAACAACATCCTAGACACCTCTCAATCTGGATTCCGCAGCAACAACAGCACCGAGACTGCTCGCAAAGCCGCCACTGACGACACCAGAGCCCCCCTTGACCATGGCCACACAGCAGTCCTCATCCTCTTTGACCTTTCAGCAGCCTTCAACACCGTCTCTCACTGCACACTACCCACCAGACTCCACAACGCCGGCATCCAGGGAACAGCCTTAAACTGGATTCGATCTTTCCTCTCTGGCAGAACACAAAGAAAAAGACTCCCGCCCTTCCTCTCTGAACCTACAGAGATTAGATATGTGTCCCAAAGATCCTCCCTCAGCCCCACACTCTAAAATGTCTACATGGCCCCCTTTGCAAGCATCGTCAGAAAACACTGACTCAACATAGTCTCATACGCCGATGACACCCAGCTCATCATCTCCCATCACCAGGTACAGGTTCCAAGATGGGATGAAAAACGTTGCAACCTGAATGAGCAGCAGCTGCCTGAAGCTCAAACCCACCCACCCCAATGTACCACACTCGCAACCTCGCCTTCATACTCAACTGTTCACTTACCATGAACCGCCAGATCAATGCTTTGTCCTCCACTTGCTTCAACACCCTCCCCATACTTCACAAGACCTTCAAATGGATCCCCCAATGCCAGGAAGACCGTCACCCACATACTCATCATCAGCAGGCTGGACTACGGAAAGGCCCTCTATGCCAGGAATGAACAAAAAAAACTCCTCCTCAAACTCCAGACCGGCCAGAACACTGCAGCCATACTTATCATCGACATCCCGCGACATGGCCACATCATCCAACACCTCCGCGGCCTCCACTGGCTCTCCATCAAAAAAAGAATAACCTTCAAACAGCTCACACAAGCCAGCAAACCCCTCCATAACACCAGACCCCATTACCTCAACAAACTAATCTTCTTCCATGCCCCCAAGCGAAACCTCCACTCTGCCGACCTAGCCCTAACCACGGTCTCCACATCCTCCGCATCAGATGAAGCCCGACACTGCATCAATTAAAAAAGGACCTTAATACCTGGCTCTTTGAATCTCCCCCCTCCCCCACCCCCAGCACCTTGAGACCCTCACGGGTGAGTAGCGTACCTCAAAAACCCTGATTTGTTGATTGACTAGAATTCACAAATATAGTGTACTGCAGTGCATTTTTAGATCTCGCCTACGCAGTGCGCATGCACTGCGTAGGAGACCTTAGGCCGTCGTGCAGCTCTTTTTACAAAGCAAATACTTTGTGCTTGTGGTGGGATACGCCTTGCGGGAGTGCACAGCTATGTGCCACAAGCACAAGTATGTGCTTTGTAAAAAGAGCAGACTGCTCTCCCCAGTGTGTGCGCGCCCATGCACCACTCGCGGGCTAATTAACTTTCGCGTCCGCTGGGCCGTGCTTGTGTTTCAGTGCTTGTTAACCAAGTTGCACAGTGAGTCGGACGGGAGCACCGGAAACAGAACCCAGGGACAGCCACTAGGGCGGCATACTTCAGGAATTGGACGCAGGGGAGATAAAAGCATGCAGGAAAAAAATGCCTTGCTTTGGCGTGGGCGCGAGGAAGGCTTTTACATGGAAATTAAATATTCTATTTCCAACATAATTAAAGCACTTTCTTTTGCTTCAACGTTAACTTAAGATGACGAGTGCTACAAGGAATACCGGGAAGTTAACTAAACTGCCACTCTAACTATAAGTAAAATAACAGCCGCTTCTGCTGCACCTACATCGCATTGGTTTATGTACAGAAGTGAACTTGTTATGTACTTTTCTTTTGCATAGTGGCATTTCTCTTGGTATTCAAAGCTTACATCTAACAGTTTCTGTTTTCCCTACTGTATGAACGTGCCTGTGGTACTTCAGCCTTGACAGCTTGACACAGCAGGCGCAAATCATTGCATTTCCTAAGCCCAGCTGGCACAGCGCGCGTATCAGATCTCCCCGAGCACATCAAAGGCTTTCAGATAGAGGTGGGTCAGTATTACAGCGAATGCACCATTCTCGCAGAGCTGGTTCCTCATGTTCAGCTTTGCCGCTGACCGTTGAAGGACTGGGTTCTTTAAGACCCAGCGGTGCCAGGGCACAACACCTGAAACCTTCGTGGGTAACCTGCTCCGGCGTACGAATCACAGAGACACGGGACACTTCCTTCGACGTCAAAGATTCAAGGTTTATTTGCTGCAGGGAACACAGAGATCACGACAAGTACACCACGTGCAACTTGGGGAGACTGCTTCAAATTGGTTCTGTGGATCGCTCCTTTTATACAGTTTTTACCCATAGGATAACATGGCACACAAAAGTTTACAACCCGGTTCCCATCATTATCCCCCAGAGGGGTCGCTTTGGTCACTTTGAAACACACGAGGTCCGGAACATAAGTGCGGAAACATTTGGCGGTTCCCAACTGTAAAAACCATCTTCCCACCATTAGCGAATTCCAATCAGCAGTAAAACAGATCGAAATAGGAACAAGGACAGGTGTAGAGGAAGACGGAGACAGTGGGGAGATCGGAAAGGGTGTAAAAGGGGAGGTATCGGGAAACACGAGATACAGGCATCAAAGGGACGTGCCTAATGAGATGCACGGCTGAGACAATGAGTCCGTGCGGCGAGATGAGCCTCGAGCGGCGCCATCTGCCTTACAGTAGCATCCCCCTCGTCATAAAGACACTCACAAAGAACATGTGTCTTTCGCAAATATCTTGGGAGTCCCAGGGTCGCGAAGCGGACAACGTCCGTTCGCTGGCTACTGAGGGCAAGAGACAAAATGGATGCCGTATCTAAGATGGAACCCGTGGGTACAGATGAAAAACCCACATAACAAACGAACGGTTTAAGTTAGCACAGCGAAACTGCGCACACTTACTAAACTCGTCATTTGCGGTTCATAGATACCAGACTCGACCATATTCGTACGAGTCGAAAACACCACTTACGATTGTCACGGAACCTCAGACGCTCCTTTTGCCCTCATGTAGGCAAGCACTAGTCGGAATCATATTCGATATTCATCAGACCATCGAGATGTTGCTGTAGCATAGCTCTGTCCAACCGAGTCCCCTTGGTAACAGATGGTTGTCTTATACACGTTGTAGCACAGAGGCCACATAAGGCAGGACCACACTGCACACAAAGGCAACACGTGAACAGAAACACTACAACGACTCCGATGATCATCAGAATCTTCCAACCCCAAGTCGACATCAGGCCCCAAAACCATCCAAGTAGCGTCCAATCCCCTACATCCACGTGTATGGATTCGGAGATCTTATGCAACCTCGAGATGGCTTGATAGACAGTAGGAGCATTATCTGGAATGAAAATGCAGCAGCTCGAATGGATCACCTTACATACCCCACCTCGATCTGCTAAGATGACATCTAAAACCATACGGTTTTGTAACGTCATAAGTCTCTCCGCCTGAAGTTCTGTGGTGATATTACCAAGGGCACTGGCAGTAATATTAGCTGTCGATTCTACCACTCGAGTCAACTGTCTCAGGTTCCTACTATTGACCATAGGTCCCCAAAACGGGAGGAAACCCTTGAAAAAGTCTCCTGCCTCTTGACCGGCAGTATCCTCTTCGCTAATTACGCCTCGTACAACTCTAGTCTTATGATAATCGGCATCTACAGTAAACGTCGGAGGCAACAGATTTGCAATGAAACATGAGCCCATGAAGTCAGCGGGCAACCATGTGTATGCACGATCATAGCAGATAAAGTATGTACCCTTGGCAGCCAGAAACACAGGGGACGAGAACATCGGCAGAATGTAATTTTCAGTGCAAGCACTTGCTCCAAGTCGGGCTTGCGATCTTCGGCCACGACCCATAAGACAAAAATTACCAGTGTGGGGTACGACCCATATCGGAGGCGAGCTTTTAAGCTGCTTTTCGCTAGTGAACGCACTATATTCACCTCTACTTAGGACCCTATAGGCCTGTATCTCTTCTTCGGGAATAAGCGAGGGATCATAGATATCACTATCTAAATCCTCTATTGCTATCGACAAAGGTTTTTGATACGAGGTAGGACCAGAGTAGGGGGAACGTGGTTCTCGAATGGGGTGGAAATCCAGTGCGCTTCGAAACATTGTTTGAAATGCTCGAGCTGACCCTTGGGAACTATACGGTAACACCAGATATGGAATTCCCTTATCCGTAGTATGTGGCATCAACCCACACACCCAACAATTAGTAGTGTTAACCACTAACTGATGCTGATGAAGGAGCTGAATAAAGGAATTGTTGCGGAATTCTACACGTCTAGCCTGCTCGTGTTCCGGTAACATATGAAAGGAATGGGGAGAAACAGTAGAGGTAAGTTTAGGGTCAGGAGTAGGAGTAGGTGTAGCAAAAGGCAAGAAGTAAGACATCGTGTAATACACCCCACCCGCCAATAATGCAGAAGCAGTCAAGAACAATACAAACAGTTGGAATATAAAACATTTGGTACGACTGAGTTGCTGCAGCTTGAATCTGTGGACTTGAGCTCCCTCCAAATCATTCAGCTTCGAGAATGCCATTCCCTATGACCGTCCGCAACGTTTCTTGACGCACTTCGTTCTGTGCAGTAATAGTCAATCCCTAGGAGTTCCCAGGAACCGACGGCCTTTAACCTAGCGTCAAGACCTACTATCCAGAAGGAAGTACGCGCGCGGCCCTACGGCCTTCAATGCACAATATGTATGTATGCAAAAACAAAGTCTCTCAGCTGTAGAAGCAAAAAGTACAAGGAATGAAGCTCAATATATATACAAAAATAATTACAGTAATACGAAGGTTCAAAACTGATCATGGAAAACGGGATAATGCAGTTGTCAATACAGCAAAGCAAGATCTTTTATTTGTCCTTAGTGCGAGATCGCAGAAAGTATCGGGTTCTCCCAGGACGTGTCTGCTCGTCAAACAAAGGATCCGTTGAAGAGACAGCGTCCTGCTGATCAGTTGAGTGTTCTGGTCTTGAGTCTTTCGATGCCAATTGTTCAACAGTGTCTTTCTGCTGCGCTGAGGGTTCTTCAACAAGCTGTGCGTCGCTAAAAGGCACAAACGCCGGCAATGTTTCTGTTTCAGATGACGCAATGCCTTTCCTTACCCACGGGTCTGCCGGCAAAGGGATGGGAACTCTTTTGGTATGGGTGGCATGCACCCAATTCTTACGTCCCTCAAGACGAACAGCAGTCCTCGTGGCCAGGAGCACCTGATAGGGTCCGGTAAACCTCGGGTCCAGGTTATTTTTGCGTGAAAAGTTTCTCGTCACCACCCAGTCTCCGGGCTGGAGCTGGTGGCCTGGACCCTCCGTCTGCGTCGGCAATGCGTCGTAAACCTGTTGGTGAATTAACCTCAGTTTAGCAGTCAAGTCATGTAGATAATCGATCAACATTGGGTACTCAAGATCAGAAAACATTCCTGGCCTAGGAACCCCCCACACATTCGCAGGACGGCCGAACACTATTTCATAGGGACTAAGCCCTACTCGGGAGTGTACAGTCGCCCTAGTTGACAGTAATGCTAAAGGTAAAGCGTCAGGCCACGAAAGACCAGTCGTAGCCTGAATCTTCGCTAACTTTAGTTTAAGGGTGCCGTTGTACCCTTCAACCAATCCAGCTGACTGGGGATGATTGGCGCTGTGGAATTTCTGATTAATTCCAAGGCCCTTACACACACTCTTCATCACACTTCCAACAAACTCACTTCCGTTATCTGACCACACGACTCTAGGCATTCCATACCGAGGAAAGTATTCCTTCAGTAGGATTTTCGCAGTAGACAAAGCAGTATTGTCTTTGAGAGGATAGGCCTCGATCCATCGGGAGAATGCGCAAACCACAACTAAAACGTATTTCAGGTTATTGCATCGCTCCATATGGATGAAGTCCAATTGAATCACCTCAAAGGGATACGAAGGGGGAGCAAAACTGCCAGGAGGAGTTGGGGTTCCTTTGCCAGGATTGTACATTATACACACCATACAATTCTTCACCAGACGTTCAGCACATTTCGTAATGCCATCATTCTTCCACACCGGAGACAATAATTTGCAAATACCTTTCGCGCTAATATGTGCTAACCCATGCGCCATTGTCACAACGGCCAGCACATACGCATCCGGCAACATCCATCTTTTCTGATCAGTCAAATCAATCCAACAACCACTCACATCCAACTTTCCCGTACTTTCTTTCCACTTCATCTTTTCAGTGTCGGTAGCCTCATTCTGAATTGCTTTCACACTTTCGATAGTGTCCTCACACATACTCGATTCTGTAGGCCACCTAACCGAACTCGTCACATACATTCGAGTGCTAAGGTTCCGGGCAGTCTCCTTAGCAGTCTCATCCGCAAACGCATTACCACGACCAACATCATCCGTCACCTTCCGATGCGCACTACATTTAACAATCGCAACTTGCGTAGGCAAAGTCAATGCATCCAAAAGATCATTCACAAGCTAACCATGCTGTATCTTCGTACCGTGCGACGTCAAGAAACCTCTCTCTCTCCACAATCGTCCAAAGCTGTGAGCGACGCCAAACGCGCATTGGCTGTCGGTAAACACATTCACACGTTTCCCTTTCGCTAACACACACGCTCTAGTAAGAGCAATCAGCTCCGCAGCTTGGGCAGAATTCTGATTTAACCTTGCAGTCTCAACAACAGTATTCAATGTTACAACAGCATAAGCAGTAGTCACATCGCCATTCGGCAACTTAAAACATGACCCATCCACATACAAAGTACCATCCGGATCTTCCAATGGGGTGTTTTTAAGGTCCACTCGACCTTTTGTTTCTTCTTCAGTCCTCAAGTAGCAATCATGTTCTGCTACTTCATCTGACTCTGTGCTAATTGGTAACAAAGTTGCCGGGTTCAGAACGTTACAACGTTTTATCTGAATGTGGCTTGCCAAGAGCGTCAATTCGTACCCAGACAACCTCGCACTCGTCAAGTGCTGAGTTTTCGTTCGATTCAAAAGAGTATCGACTGCATGCGGAACCATCACCGTAAGCATATTATCCATGACCAATCCTGCTGATTGTCGGATGGAGACCGCAGCTGCCGCTGTTGCTCGTAAACAACTCGGCAATGCTCTAGCTACCGGGTCTAAGGTCGAGGAAAAATATGCACATGGACGTTGCTTACCACCAAAAGGTTGCGTTAAGACACTCAAAGCACAACCTTCCCTCTCGTGAACATATAACGTAAACGGCTTGCTGTAGTCAGGAGTACCTAACACAGGAGCCGAACACAATGAATCACGCAGTTCAGAAAAACTTTTCTGACATTCTTCCGTCCATGGTAAAGGAGTTGAAACATCCTTGCACGTAAGAGCCACCAATGGTTTCGCTAGCAATGAAAAATTAGGAATCCATTGCCTGCAGTACGACGTGATACCTAGAAAGGCACGCACATCTCTTTGGGTTTGTGGCACAGCCATTCGCGCAATTGCTGCAATCCTCTCTGGGGTCAATCTCCTTCCCTCCTTTGACAATAAGTGACCTAGATAGGTTACTTCTTGACAACAATATTGGAGTTTAGAAGGTGACACCTTGTGATTCAACTCACAGAGATGTTGCAGCAACGACACTGTAGCAATCTTGCAAATGTCCTGAGTATCAGCAGCCACCAATAAGTCGTCGACGTATTGGATCAAGGCCGCACCGACCGGCAACCTAAACGCATCCAGTTGACCCTTCAAGGCTTGACTGTAAATAGATGGACTTTCACAGTAGCCCTGAGGAGCGCGTTTGAACCGGAAGCTGCGTCCACCGAGAGAGAAACCGAAAAGGTCCCTGCTCTCCTCGGCAACCGGGATGCTGAAAAACGCATTTTTCAAGTCAATCACCGAAAACCATGATGCAGAAGCTGGAATCAGAGTCAGTAGCGCCGTGATGTCAGGCACAACGGGAAATTGAGGAACCACAATTTTATTCACCTCCCGTAAATCGATAACAAAACGATAAACAGGCGGTTTTGAAGGATCAGTACGTTTAAGAATGGGCAGCACAGGGCTGTTGCACACGTTTCCCCGAGTCTCTTCAATAACATCTTTCTCGATCAGATCATAAATGATCGCTAACAGTGCTCGTTCACCATCAAGGGAGATACGATATTGGGGAATACGTGGCAATCGCACATTAGATTTCAACTGAACAACATAAGGGGAAATATCAAGTAGGCCCACGTCATTCGGACCCGTTGCCCACAAAGACGCAGGAAGAGAACTCAATTCCGGTGGGAGCTTATCGAGAGACAAATACATAGGAGAGACAACCCTCTCTCCTAACGTAAGCTTTACACCCGCAGGAGAACAATACAAGGTCGCGTACAAACGTTTAAGCAAATCCAGGCCCAAAAGATTTTCACCACAACCCGTAGTCAAAATCAACGGAGCTTCTAGCTCACGTGGCCCAATTTTAAGGGGCAAAGGGCGTGAAACTGGATTGCTAACGGGGGCGCCAGAGAATCCAACGGAAACATTTATTAAGCCAGACAAAGGTGCGCCAGGGAGTTTCGAATGCATGATAGAACTTTTCGCTGCACCAGTGTCCAACAGAAAAGGCTCGACGACGCCCGATGTAGCAACTGCGACGTAAGGCCCTCTCTGATCAACCGGAACTGATACCACTCCCTCTCCTTGTCTATGGCTGTCCTAGTAATTACAGTCGTCAGTTCCCTGATCGACGTAATAATCGTCTACATTGTACTGCGCAGATCGTCCTTGCGACGATCCACGTTGATCGAAACAATTATTAGAATTAGACGAGTTATCTGAGCGATCATTCTGAGCACCACGACCTCTACCACGTGACGCTTGCTGTGAACCACCACGACCTCCTCTAGATGAGTTACCACTATTACGTTCATTCAAAACAGGGCAATTGAATTTAATATGTCCCTCCTGTCTACAATAAGCACATTGATTGTACCCTAACGAGGATCTCTGGGAAGAGGAGTCATTACGAGTTTGGGATCTGTTCGATTGCGGCTGCGATCTATTCTGTTGTGAATTATTCTGATTTGAACGCGGAGGATACGCTTGTTGCAACAACACTTTAGTTTTGAGCTCTTTCGTCTTTTTATCAGCACGGTCATTTTCTTCTTTCTCTCTATTCTCATAATATTGTGCCGTAGCCAATATCTGAGCCGAAGTAGAAACGGCCCATGCACTTTCCGAATTCTTTAATTTATTGCTCAAATCGGGCAATAAATTCGAAACAAATTTATCCACAAACAATCTCTGACCACCCTCGGTACCCATATCCTGTCCACTATGGTCAATGAATGCTTCCTCGAACCTCGTAAAGAAGTCGGAAACACTCTCATCTTTTTTCTGCTTACAGGCTGACAATTTGTCCCAGTTTACCCTCATAGCTGGCATAAGCGTTTTCATTAATGTTATTATTCGTTGAGGAAGAGCAGTAATCAACTGGTCGGGTTTAGTAGCAACCACTTGTCCGGCATCTGCCGCTACAATGGCAGCCCAATCACCGCCTAATTCAGCCGGATGATTTTCCTGCCGAATCTTAGCCCATACCGGTTGCGGTACGACATTGCCGAACAACATATCGATATCGGCAAGATTCATTACCGTAGCATCTACGAGCTGCGATAATTCCTTATAATACCCTGTAGGATTTTTGCGTGGATCAGGCAAAGATTGCTTCACCTGCAGTACTTCCGAGCGTTTCCATGGGAGGTGTATCCACACTTTTTGGAAATGTGCCAATACCGGGGGTTGAGCATTAGGATCAGCTGGTATCCAAACCGGCGGAACTTCACGCATAGGATATTGGCCAGACTCGTCTGGTTGTTTTTCAATATCCTCAACAAACAATGCATGAGGGATGGGAGCGGGACGAAGAGATAGCAACCGCTCGACAGCACGTCGGACGTTGGTATCCACTATCAGTCCATTTGCGAACTGAAGCTGGAGATCAGACAGAGCGGCGAGCACCTCGTCAGGCGCATCGGTCGCTATTTGATCATAAAGGAACTTGCACATTTCATTAAACACATATCTCTGGGTTGGTATATTGAATTGACAAAATGTATCGAGAACAACACGGGGTGGACACCTAAGAGGGTTTACCATCCAACCCATCGCCATATTATATAACGCAACGCGTTCTCTGTTTCCAGGAAGCTGACTACGTCTCTGAGGACCATCAGAACCAGCGGACCCATGAACAGGTCCGAGCGAATGAAAGAAGCTAGCCGCAAGAGGAGAATTGCGACTACGAACAGAGGGAGAAGCATAGGACACAGGACTAACAAGAGAAGGGGTAGAAACAGTAGCAACAGCAGGGGTTAACAAAACAGGAGCAGTAGCAGGAGCAGTAGCGGGAACAGGAGTATGTGGAAGCGGAGGAGCAGTAGGAATAGAAACAGACAAAGGAGCAGGAACAGTCGGAAGAACGGGTGCAGGTTGAGGAACAGGCGGAGGAGGAATAGGCGGAAGAATAGGTACGGCAGGGACCACAGGAGCTGCGGTACCCTGTACGTACGGAGGTGGCGACTTCATAAGATAAGACATTAAGGGATCCTCAACTGGCTCTTCCTTCGTTTCCGACTCCATAGGCAAAGCGGGGTAACATTTATCTACAGTCATACGCTGTAATCGGTCAAACACTTCCTTATCCTTAACCTCCTTATCACGCTGAAATTGCTCTGCTTTCTTCACTATGGTAGCAACATTATCTCGCTGATTACGTTTAGTCTGTCTGATTTCTTTCTGTCGGGCTTCTTTGCGCCACAACCGAAAGGCATCAAACATGGCCGGCCTTGACTTTCTTTCGAACAATTTAATCTCTAGATTATCTAAGATCGGGGCCTCGAAGCTACCATGAGGTGGCCAACGAAGGTCACCGTCCTTTTTCGTGTATTTAATCCAGTAATCGTTAAAGGTAATTGGGCCTAGCCCATGCTTACTATAGAGCTCATAAGTGGGAGTTCCAACCGGAGGTATCGGACACGAGTCCTCCAGTCGGGAATCCGTACCACAAGGTCTGAAACAACTAAACAAAGTACTGCGACCAGGCATCTTGCACACTAGCCGAGTTTCACAAACTTCAAGGGTTACAGGATTTACCAAGTCCCAGCAAAGAACAAAACCCTCGGTTTTTGGCGGCTGCAGTCGTCAAACAACACAACAAAGTACGCTAGCAAAGTGTCACCGACAAAAACACTCACACAGCGTTAACAACAAAAACACTCGCTAAAGTGTCAACAGCCAAGAGCTATGGGAGCGACCCACAAATACTTAACTCAAAAATCGATGGCGTCACCAGGAAGGCCCGTCAATCGTCTCGCTATACCAAGGTCTACGCCAGGCGCCAAAACAGGTCTACAGTCAGGGCAGCAGTCCGTCGCAGCCGTCCGGAGGCGGGAATCTTCGCGGGAAAAGTCTTCGGGCCACTTATTTCGACAACAGGATCGATGAAGCGGAGTGCACCTTCCCTCGGAGATTTCACATGAAGTTCCTCACGATCGTCGGGCTTGGACCGGTACCACTGATGCAGCCCCACGTTGGGCGCCAACTGAAGGACTGGGTTCTTTAAGACCCAGCGGTGCCAGGGCACAACACCTGAAACCTTCGTGGGTAACCTGCTCCGGCGTACGAATCACAGAGACACGGGACACTTCCTTCGACGTCAAAGATTCAAGGTTTATTTGCTGCAGGGAACACAGAGATCACGACAAGTACACCACGTGCAACTTGGGGAGACTGCTTCAAATTGGGTCTGTGGATCGCTCCTTTTATACAGTTTTTACCCATAGGATAACATGGCACACAAAAGTTTACAACCCGGTTCCCATCATTATCCCCCAGAGGGGTCGCTTTGGTCACTTTGAAACACACGAGGTCCGGAACATAAGTGCGGAAACATTTGGCGGTTCCCAACTGTAAAAACCATCTTCCCACCATTAGCGAATTCCAATCAGCAGTAAAACAGATCGAAATAGGAACAAGGACAGGTGTAGAGGAAGACGGAGACAGTGGGGAGATCGGAAAGGGTGTAAAAGGGGAGGTATCGGGAAACACGAGATACAGGCATCAAAGGGACGTGCCTAATGAGATGCACGGCTGAGACAATGAGTCCGTGCGGCGAGATGAGCCTCGAGCGGCGCCATCTGCCTTACAGTAGCATCCCCCTCGTCATAAAGACACTCACAAAGAACATGTGTCTTTCGCAAATATCTTGGGAGTCCCAGGGTCGCGAAGCGGACAACGTCCGTTCGCTGGCTACTTGAGGGCAAGAGACAAAATGGATGCCGTATCTAAGATGGAACCCGTGGGTACAG
Organism: Lissotriton vulgaris; assembly: GCF_964263255.1. Taxonomy (NCBI): domain Eukaryota; kingdom Metazoa; phylum Chordata; class Amphibia; order Caudata; family Salamandridae; genus Lissotriton; species Lissotriton vulgaris. The sequence goes on from NC_141689.1 coordinate 860,528,306, forward strand.
ATGAAAAACCCACATAACAAACGAACGGTTTAAGTTAGCACAGCGAAACTGCGCACACTTACTAAACTCGTCATTTGCGGTTCATAGATACCAGACTCGACCATATTCGTACGAGTCGAAAACACCACTTACGATTGTCACGGAACCTCACCGTGGCACGTGCAGCATTTCATTCGTTTAACAAGCATTGGCATAACCAATAGGTCTCGCCTTTAGGACTTTATGAGTGTTCAGTCATGCAGCAGTTGATGTTAGGATATTGTGCTGCATAACTAAATACGTATAAGGTCCCAGAACGAGACCTATTGGCTATGCCAATGCTTGTTTATTTTTTACATAATTTTTATTTGTCCTGTACTTTCTAGGTAATAACTCTACTATTTTTCTGACCTTTACAGTCTTAACTAAATGTGTAATTCCTTCCTGTGCAGTTTTAATACAGTAGTACACTATATTTCCACTTAAAACCCAGAACAGAAGATGGGAAAGATCATGCTGCAATAACCTCCACTTTTTGGGCCTCCCAGAGAGGGTAGAGGGCTCGACGAGTGACCTTTTCCTGGTGGACTGGATCCTCAAATTGCTGTAACAAAAGGCCTCTTTCAGAACTTTTCAGTGGCAAAAGCACATATGGCACTGGGCCGCCCCCAAAGTCAGGAGCGCCGCTTAGGTTGATCATAGCGCGGTTTGTACATTTTCAACATAGAGATGTCATATTGAAGTGGGCACGGCACAGTGCAGTCTGAAGGGCTTAGAATACAGATTAATCCTGATTATAAGTGACGGGACAGGAAGTCGCTCAAAGATGAGGAGATTATAAAGAGACGGCCTGAAATATATGTTACTCTTCCCAGCCACGCTCGAGGTGCTACATTATAGCAAAGCATGTTTTTTTGCTACTTCGGAACTTACGTGGAACTGGCTTGACACTCTAGGTGCTCCTTAGACTAGGAGCCACCTGGGATCCTGGTAGGCAACCTAGTGTGGGACGGGTCGACTGAGCCCCTGGGCTGGTGGAAGGTTGTCAATGAAGAGACTCTGGGGGGCCAGTGAAGCTGTTATAGAAGTATTAAGATGGGTAGCTGTGATTATCAGGCAGGAATCAGCAGTAGAGCATATGAGCACTGCATTCTCTGGCAGCTCCCCTCATTTATCATTTCTTTTTTCTTCTATGCCTGCTTTCTCATGTTTACTCCCTTTTTGCTTTAATGTTTTTCTTCTGGACATTACACTAGCCTCTAGGCCTAGGACTCAGGGTCTGACACCTTGAAAGATTGTGGGAGTGTCCCGCAAAGAAAGGATCAAGTTTGAATGGTTGGGTATGATGGGAGGGGGCTGGAGGAAGGGATAGAGACAGTATTTTGACCATGATACCGGGGAATCCATTGAACCAATGTTTTTTTTCACATGTTGCAGGATAGCTGTTCATTTCAAGGTCCAAGGGTAGGGGTTGGAGGTGGGGATATGTTTAGCTTTTCAGTTGCATCTTGCAGTATGGTGCTGGCATTGGTTCCCATGACACACGCTACTCTTCTGGGAGACTCACTAGCTTCTTGTTTCATTGCTTCCCTGTGAAGGGATATGGGGTACACGGATGATATCAGGGTGAGTCAGAGGGATGACACAGGAGATGGTATTCCTTACCTGGAATGTACGGGGATTGAACAATTTTACAAATCGCCACAGAATTATTCCAGCCCTTAAAAGGCAGTAGGTGGGAGTGGGCTTTCTTCAGGAGATGGATTTAACACTTCAAGAACACACTAAATTATTTGCAAACTGGAGGGGGGTGACCATTTGGGTGGATAGGAGGGTGCCCTTTGTGGCCTGAGGTAATAAAAATAGAGAAGGTCATTTCCTCCTGGTGACAGTGACACTAGATGGGACGCATGTGTGGTTCCTCAATGTCTACAGACCTAATGCTGACTATCCCACTTTTGTTCCTAAACTGCAGGAGGTAGCCTTGCCATACCTGGGGACCCTCATGATCTGGCGAGGGATTTCAATTGTGTGATGCCCCCACAGTTGTACAGACACCCAGCAAGAGATGACCCAGTAAATAAAATGATGGTGCATTTTACCTGGTGTCTTTGGAATCCGCAGACCAAGACATACTTCTGTTATTTGCCCTCGCATGACTCAAACAGCTGACTAAATTATATTTTTGTTACGCAGGACACATTGGACATTTTGTGGGGATGTGACTTATTTTGGTTGACTCCTTTCGGATCAGTCCCCCATGCTCTTAATGTTTAAACATGGGAGGCCTCTAGCACGAATGCCCACCTGAAGAATAAGGTGGAAAGACTTTCCTAGATGCAATTTCCTGAACATATACAACATACTCTCACCACTTATTTTGCAGGGAATTGGGGAACAACGGCTTGTGGAGTCACAGAATGGGAAGCTATGAAAATAGTGGTAAGGGGGTGCAATAGGCCACACCGTAGGAGTTGCTGGACAGCTGGATAAGGAGATTTGGGAGTGAGAGCAGTGACTGGGAGAATTTTAGACCCAACAACCCTTTCCTGGGGAAGATGTGAAATCTGTGTTAGAAACTAGGGGGGTCATTAGGATTGCGGGCGGATCACCACCGCCCATACGGCGGTGGCGATCCGCCTGCCAAAAACCACCGCCTGCACTGAAAGTTTCCTTCGCCACATTAACATGGTGGGGGGAACACCAGCGGACGGAAAGACCACCTGCCGGTTTTCCGTCCGGTCCAAAAGTCGACCGGGTGGAAAAGCTGCTAACATGGTGGCGGTGTCTGGGAGACAATGCCATCCATATTTGCATGTCTGCGTGGACATGCCTTTCAGTGGCGGCAATGCCGCTACGGAAAGGCAGGCGGTTCACCAATTGGGGGCCCGTAGTGGCCCCCCAGGGATTCTAGGGGGTGGGGAGTGCACATGGTAGCTACCTATGGTACCCCCCTGCAGTTCCATGCACAACATGGCAGGCACCGCGCGGGGCCTGCCGCGTTGGTCATGGAAGTGCACGACATGCATTCTTGGCATTGCGGCGGGCGGTGCTGAGAGCACCGCCGCCGCAATGTCAAGAATTCAGGATGCGGAGGAGGAGCTACGTCAGCAAACAAGACGGCTGCTTGGGCTCCCGGCTCCGACGACCTCCGTATCCCGCCACATTATCCTGTACATTATCCTGATTTTACGCCTAGCCTCTGTGTGTATGAACTTTTCCGCACTCCGATGGTGAAATCCTGAAACTTTTATCGGCTGGTTTGACGAAGTTCCTTCGAGTTGAAGATTGTGGCCTACTACAGCGGTGAAGCAGGGGCCTCGAGTATTTTCACAGCCGGGCTGCAGTGCAACAACATCGACCGGGAGATCCAGGCTGGGTCCGGTCAATCGGAGTGGAGGCTTTGTTTAAGCCCGAATTTGACGGCGATCATTTCTATAGCTCAGCATCGATGGAGGAGTGATTCTGCTTGCTGTTGGCTGCGGGTGGGGGTCCCTGTCCCGCGGACCCGGTACTGGGCCTGACGGATTTCGGTGAGTCGGGGTCTCTGGCCTGCGACCTTAACCGGGTTGACCGTTACTGTGAATAAAGACTGGTCACCCTCCGCATCTGCACGTTCGGGATCCTGTTTGGCACCCCCGAGGATGCCAGATTCACCCGGGGAGGTGATTGTGATTGGTGTCGGGCGTGAGACTATGGATCGAACGGTGCTTGCGCCATCGCTGAGGTCAATACTGGCAGAAATCTGGGCGTTCCATTCACATGTGGATGTCTTATTGAGAAAATTGGACACACGCCTATCTGAGATGCTCTTGGTGGAACCGGACCCAGCCTTACTGTCGGAACAGCAATCTGCAGCCATTCAAACCGCGGCCATTTTGACTCCGTGCGAGAACCCCGTGAGGAAGCAAGTATTGAAACCATCGGATGGTGCCCTGGAGGACGGTGTTCCCGAGGTTGTCAGTGTATTGCCAAACCTTCCACCACTATCGACTTTGGAGGTACCGAAAGGCGTTCCCCTCCCGGAAACTTTTGTTTGTGACTTTCCATTCATTTTGTGGTCGCCCTCTCCTTACTTGGTGACTTTACGACTCCTGGGCAAGATACATTGGGACTTTCCATCTGGGAGGGAGAGTTCTCCTGTGTCTGAAGATTTCGCGGACTCACTGCCTAGGAGTCGCCATGGATTGATTCTTGATGACTCCCTTCTCCTTTATTACTCCTTCGTGTGCCTTTGGGTCTCGCTGGGGGGGGGGGTTTGTGTGCTGGTTCGGAAGGGCCATGGTTAAGATAAACCAGGTCGGGATGGGTTGGAGTGGCTCTTAAGGGTGTTCAACTTGCAACTGTTTGATCTAAGAGGCTGGGCGGTGTATCACGGTGCCCCCTAATTTCTTCTATAAGTGTTGTCATACCTTGGTCTTTTAGTGATAGGGAGTGTCTGTTTCTGGCGGGGGGAGTAAAGGGGCAGGGAGCCCAAACGGATAAGCCCTCCTCCATTCTTTTTCCTACTTTTAGGGTTTTAGTTATTAGGGGCGACAGGCATGCATGGTAGGGTTAAGCTGTAGCCATTTGCAGGGTTGCAGGGTGGGGGGCAGGAAAGGTTTTTTTTTATTTTGCCTTTTTTATTTCTATGGCCTTTTTCTTTCTTCCCTTTCTCTTCCTTAAAGGATCAGTATAGCTGACGATTCATTCGGATTCTTATTGTGTACTTATATTTAGTGCTTATGCTTTTATGATATCCTGATTCCCAGGTGGGCAGGCCCTGAGAACTGGCGCTCAACATTGAATGTATATCGTATTGTTGTCTGCACCGATCCATATGCTTTACGCCAATGTTCTATTACAGCGGTTATTATGTGCATATCCTGTCTCTTGCCCTGTCCCCCGTATCACTGACTGCGCCAACTTTTCCATCATGGGTGACCTGAACCTTCATTTCGACACCCCTTCCAATCTGACGGTACGCAGCATTTCCTCAGACTTAGAGGCCTTTCAACTCTCCCAGCTGGTTTCCCAGTCTACCCACATTGGGGGACATATTCTTGACCCCTTTTTCACCAATCTGCCGGAGACTAAAATTACATCTATTTCTCCGTTAGAGTGGACTGACCATTTCCTGGTGTCCATTCTTTGTCCTATATCGGTCACTCCCCCTACCTCTTCAGCTAGACAGGTACCTAGGAGGTTTTGGAACAAACTCAGGCTAGAAGACTTCCATCGTCTTCTGTCAGAGGAGCCGCTGGGTCCATTAAATGGCGTAGAAGAGGGGTATGACCTCTTCTGCTCTTGGCTTACCAGGGCTCTGGACACTCTGATACCCATCGTACCGAGTAAAATCAATACTAGAGAGTCGAGTCCCTGGTACGATGGCGCCTTACGTGCCCTGAAGGGAGCCTGTAGACGGGCGGAGAGGGCATGGCGGAAGACGTATGGGCCTGATTTAAAAGCTGCATACGCCGCGTCCATCAAGCTCTATCATCGGGCTATCTGTCGAGCTCGAGCGGCATTTTATGCCGCAGAATTTCGAAACAGCACTAACCCGTCGAAGGCCATCTTCAAGGCCGTGAAAGATCTCATGGCGAAGCGGACTACCCCTGTGGCCATGAGCTCCATCTCCCATTGCGAATCCCTTGCTTCTTATTTCTTGGGAAAAGTCCAAGCAATCTATCGGACATTCCCCAGCATAGGGATCGGCCTGGGAAGCTCCAATGGGACACCTCATCAGATTACCCTGCTCTCATTCCCCCCTCTCACCTCGGATGGGTTTGACAAACTTGCGCTGCAATTTAAATCTGGTTCTCCATCTGATCCAGTAAGACCTGCTCTCTTCCGAGATCAGACCTTTATGGGACGCTCTGCTGTGCGTTCCCTTGTCAACCTCTCCCTGGAGTCGGGTGTAGTTCCAACTAAGTTAAAGCAGGCGGTGGTGTCCCCAATCATCAAAAAACCCTCCTTGGACCCGTCTAAGCCTGAAAGTTACCGTCCCATCTCGCTGCTACCCTGGCCGGCAAAGATAACAGAGGCTCATGTCAATCTGGCCCTGTCAGAACATCTAGCCCGGACCAACGCCCTCGACGCCACACAAAATGGCTTCCGTGCTGGGCACAGCACGGAGACCGCTCTTCTTGTGATGGTGGAACATCTCCGTGCGAGGTTGGATGCTGGTCAAACGGCGGCGCTGATTTTTTTAGATCTCAGCGCCGCCTTCGACACGGTATCCCACAGCATCCTCCTGCATCGGCTCGAGGAGATCGGTATTGGTGGTCAGGTGCTGCAATGGTTCCGCTCCTTCCTCGACAATCATTCCTTCTGTGTTGCCATCCCTCCCTTCAAGTCCAACTTCCAGCCTCTGGCCATGGGGGTCCCGCAGGGGTACTCGCTGAGTCCCACGTTGTTTAACCTATACGTGAGACTGCTGGCTGATGTCGCTAGGCAGTGGGGCCTAACTTTGGTCTCATATGCCGACGACACACAGCTGCCGGTTACTCTCAGCGGGGACGCGGAACAAGATGCCCCCAGGTTCCAGGGTGGACTGAAGGTGGGGGCAAGCTGGTTGACGGGAAACTGTCTCCAGCTCAATGCCACTAAAACGGAGGTAATGATTGTCGGAAGGGGAGTGGAGCTGTGGGGTGACCAATGGTGACCTCCTGAGCTGGGACCTACTCCGACCCCGGTGTCGGAGTTGAAAAATCTGGGGGTCTGGCTGGATGCTGGCCTTACCTTTGTAGGACATACCAAAAAAACAGCAGCCTGTTGTTTTGGTCTGTTGAGAGGTTTAAGACCAGTACTCAAATTCTTTGATGCCCCAACAAGACAGCTGGTAATCCAGGCAACTATCATCTCTCGCCTGGATTACGCTAGCTCTCTTCTGGCCGGGGCCAACCAGGCTCAGCTAACTCGCCTGCAACGGGTTCAAAATGCTGCGGCCAGAGCGATTGTCGGCCTGCCCACATTTTGCCCGGTGGCGAGTGTTCTTCGCTCCCTACACTGGCTTCCAGTGAGGAAGCGTATTCTCTTTAAGGTCCTCTGCCTGACCTTTAAGATCTTGAGAGGTATAGCCCTGAAATCATGTCCAGCTGTCTTTCTTTCTATGTCTCCACTCGCACCCTCCGCTCTCAAGGCCAGGCCCTTGCTGTAGTCCCTAGATTCAGACTCAGCCGTATGGGAAGTCGCTCCTTCAGCGTAAAAGCTGCACTGACCTGGAATTCTCTCCCGGTTGAAATCCGTTTGCTGGAGGACCTTATGACCTTCCGGAGAGCAATAAAAACTTTTCTGTTTTAGCTGCCCCTTTTAAGTTTTATCTTTTCCTGTTGTGTTATGTTTCTCCTTGTCTATGCGCCGGGACGCTCCTTGGCTGGAGTAGCTGTGCGCACAACAAATCATAATAACATAACATAACATATTCTTCCGTTTGATTGTATGGCACCTGATCCTTTCTTAAATAATATAAAATGGAACCTCTGTCTCCTCCTGGGACTCAGTTGTGCATTCTAATATAAGTTTTATCCTGAGTCGCTGCCGGACCTCAGGGTTGTCAGCTGATGAGCTGTGTCGTACTGTGATATAGGCGGTCTTAATTTTGTTTAGCGGCCGGCCCCTGTGGTTGTAGGCCCATGATTGTATTTTTATTGAATGCTACAATAAAGGTTTTTTTAAAAAAAAAAGAATTCAGGATGCGCCCGCCAGTGTGACGGGCGCATCCTAATGTCAACAACAGCACCCCCGCATCAATGGTGGGCGCTCCCATTCCACGAAAGGATGGCAGGCGGACAAAGGATGGCAGGCGGACAAAGTCCGCCCGCCATCCTAATGACCCCCTAGATTCTAGCTAAATGAGGCATACATCCAGCTTGATTAGTACACTCATAAGCAGTTAAGGGAAGGGGATAAGACTAGTTAAATTTTGGCCTGGCTACTAAAGAGAGAACTAGATAGGCCATGTATTGCTACAGTGTCTGATGCCACGGGACAGGTCCACAACACACAGGCTGCCATCAATGAGACTTTGAGCGTACATTTGCAACAAGTTTATGTACAGTAGACAATACCTGACTGGCATCAGATCAATGAGTATTATGGTCATCAAGACTGTCCGTTTTGACAATGTTATAAGGGTAAAATTAGACCACCCCATCACTAGGAACTCCAGGAGGGAAGGGATCCTTCCTGAGACAAGGGGATTGGCAGTGCTTGTGGAGTTCTGAAAGCCGAGTAAACACCCTGCCCTATTGGACTCTTATCGCCCATTGTCCATGATTAACACAGACTTCAAAATACTCCGTAAACATATAGCCCACTGTGTGGCTAAGATTATGCAAGTGCAATATTCCACTTTCCGACACCGATTTAAAAGTAGTCACCATTGGATTGGCGGACAACTTTACGTCCGTCATCACATGGCTATTACCTTCGCCAAATTTATGAATGACCACCTAGCAGGCTGTCTTTCACAAAGGCATTAGCGGGAACCGCTGTCACAGCGGTCCATGTCAAGACATTTTACTGTTTGTTACAGGGCTGTGTCAGAAGGACCCAGCCCTGTAACAAACAGTAAGCTATTTTTTTCATTTCAAAAGAAAATCCTGAAACTGGGTTTTCTTTTTGTAAAGAAAATAAGTAATGCTTCCCTCGCCATGGGAAGCTTCTCTCATGGTGGGGGGAGCATTACAATGTTTTTACCATTCAAATTGAATGGGTGGATGAAGTTCACAAAGGGGCTGAATACAAACCCTAAAACAGGGTGCCACAGAGAAGCTAGCAACTCCTATTAAGTATAAAAGCTGTAAGGAACATATCATTATTGTGAAAGACAAACCACATCCTAACCTAGGAAGAACAGATAAATGTGCATATAATGCCACACACTCGGTGACTCATACAGAAGAGCTTCTATGCAGCCATCACCTGCACTCTCCCAATGGCACTTGCCAGCATCTACAGATGTAATCCTCTAAGCCATTAAAGCATCTAGAAAGGCCCTAGAAAGCAATATAGACAATGTTGGCTAGGATGTCTGCATGCTGCATCAAGACCTCTGGCATACATTCAACTGGGTCTGCAAAGAGGAGGGTGAGATATCAGAATTTGTTGATGCTCTCTGGGCACATCAGACACTTGAATGCAACTGCCAGTGTACTAACAGAAAAAGTAAAAGATGCAGAAGGCAGAGCAAGAAAAAAACGTATGATTTCTGGGGATGCCAGAGGTGACAATGAGTGCACATCCAGAAATCTTCTTGTACACCTGGCTGAAGGGAATCATTCAACCTGACAGGCTGATGCACTGCTTCACAGTAGAGAACCCACTCTAAGAAACTACGACCAGGAGCCCCACTCAGAGCCATGACTACCTGAATCCTAAATTACAAAGCTAGAGACGAAATTCTCAAAATGGTACAGAGTGTAGACACAGTACAGTATCAATCACACCACAATAAAATCTTCCCAGACTAGACAAAACAGATAGAGCAACATCGGAAAACATTTGAGGACACATGCAAACTCTGTGCGATGGGCCTCAAATAAATGTTGTAGCTGTTCATTTACCACAGCCAGGACAACAGCTGGGCAAGACATTGGTTACAGAAGACCAAATTACATCTCCAGCCAGGACTGAGCCTAATGCCGAGATATAAATGGAGACTTTATCCTGCTCCTCCCCTCCAGTGGGGAGTCAAACTTGATTCATAACGATGCTCATGCTCATGGGGCCTTCTCTCTCTCGCAACAGCAAGCCCTCCTCACGACTATCACCAACATGGCAACCTCTCACAGTAAACTAGTACTTCTAGGAGACTTTAACCTCTGGCCAAACGGTAGCCTAGACGCAGGACTAGACAACCTTCGGTTGTCCTGTGATAGTGTAGGCCTCCAACAATTGATAAAGGACCCCACTCACTCCGCATGCAACCGACTCGATCTTATTTTCTCGAGCCCAGGTTTGACCCAAGTAGGTGACATCCTGCCTATGAGTTGGACAGACCACTCGCTCATCAAACTCTACATTAATAATGCCACAACAAGCAAAACCAAATCCCACCTGCCCCCACAATTTTCGTACCGAAACTGGAAAGCGCTAGAAAAACTCAGCACCTCCACCAGAATCTTCGAGGTGGAAGACAGTTTCACTATTACCAACTCAGTGGAAGATAACTACAGGTCCTTCAGCTCGAGAATCACCTCCCTTGCGGACTCTGCTGCCCCTCTTAAACTCTGCAAACCGAAAGGTAGAGCTCCGGCTCCCTGGTATAACGATTCTTTGAAAACCCTCAAATCAGCCTGCAAACAAGCTGAGAGAAAGTGGAGACACGGATACTGTAACAACAACAAAACCCTCTGGAAGAAGGCACTCCGTGACTATAAGTCCGCTATTGCAGAGAGTAAAGCGAATTACTACTGTTCCACCATCACCAACGCGGCCAACAGTCCAAAAAGCATATTTCAGATTCTGGACTATATCTTACACCCTGACTGCGTCAAAAACTCCATCCCCCCTTCCCAGTCCCTTTGTGATAGCCTCGCTCAGTTTTTTACTGATAAAATCGAGACTATCATTAATAACCTGGCAACGCCCCCGTCTTCCACTCTCTCCACCCTCCCCGAAATCAACCTCACTAACCCTGAACTTCTGAGGCCAACCTGCCCTCCCACAAATAAATTGCTGGATTTCCCTCTTATTTCTCAAGCAGAATTTGAAATAGTCGCACAAGGCATCACTTCCGGATACCCCCTTGACCCTCTGCCACCGAAAATATGGAAAACCTGCGGGCACCAACTATTTCACACCCTCCGGTTGATTTGTAATCAATCCCTGAGCTGCGGCGTCGTTCCCTGCTCCTGGAAGCAAGCGCTTATAACTCCGCTGCTAAAGAAACCCACGCTAAACCCAGATTGTCTGTCCAACTTCCGCCCCATATCACTCCTGCCTTTCCCAGTGAAGGTGCTCGAACGCTGGGTCAGTAAATGCCTCTCAACCCACCTCGAGCAACACCACTTTTTGGACGAATTCCAATTTGGGTTTCGCCCAGCCCATGGCACTGAAACCGCGGTGCTCACGGCCATGGAAGAGCTTCGAATGCGCGCAGACAGGGGCCAAGCTGTGGCCCTCATTTTACTTGACTTGTCTGCCGCATTCGATACTGTCAATCATAGGGTCCTGCTCCAGCGGTTGAGAGCGGCAGGGATCAACGGCACGGCCCTGATCTGGTTTCACTCATACCTCAGCGACAGAAAACAGGCTGTTTCCCTCCCCCCTTTCCAATCAGCCTTCTCCCCGGTCCCTCACGGTGTCCCCCAGGGTTCATCTATCAGTCCGATTCTTTTTAACGTTTACTTAAAACCTCTGGTCACGTTAATCAAGTCACACAACATGACCACAGTAAACTATGCGGACGACACACAGCTCCTTCTCTCGTGGGAAGGCGAAGACTCCATTTCCTTGCAAGCCTTCCATGACTGCCTACGAGACACGGCATGCTGGTTGCACCGGAACTCACTTCAGTTCAACTCCTCGAAGACCGAGGTGATGTACTGCCCTGCAAGTCGCATACCCCGCCCGCTGCCCGCTGAGTTCTGTCCCCCGGAAAACCCTAACAACCCCCCACCAGTCACCACCGTTCGTAACCTGGGCGTCATGCTTAACCATCAATTAAGCATGGAAGCACAGGTCTCAAGAACAGTCGCAACCTGCGCCGGCCTTATGCGCTCACTGCGCAAAGTCTTGCCTCTACTCCCACCCTCCGCCAGAGCACTAGTAGTCAGGTGTACTATTCTTAGTCGCCTTGACTACTGCAACGCCCTGCTGCTTGAATCTCCTGCGATTCTACTGGACAGACTCCAACGAGTCCAGTCGGCAGCAGCCAAACTGGCTCTGGGATGGACTAGGAGATCCTCGGCCACTGCTGCACTGGCCGAGTTGCATTGGCTGCCCTTGAGGCAACGCATTGCCTTCAAGGCCCTTTGCCTGGTCTTCAAGGCACTACATGGAATAGGACCCAGACCTCTTCAACGTCTGTTCTCTTGGTATACCCCCACCAGAACACTCAGGTCCACAACTGCCTGCCTCGCGAGAGTGCCCAGATGTAAGAAGGCCAAGATGGGAGGAAGATCGTTCAGAGTAGCTGCAGCCAAGCTATGGAACAGTCTACCTGTCGACATTCGCCATATCCCTCATCTCCTCCCATTCAGGAAACGTATCAAAACATGGCTCTTTCCCTTGTCCTTTTAAAACCGGCCAGTCCCAGTCCACCCCCGTCAATAAACCACAAGAGTAGCTACCAGCGCCAGGATACCTGCCAGGTGACAGCCGCGCTTTATAAATGTTTTAAATAAATAAATAATAAATGTACTATAATGTGAAGTGACAAATGACAGGGAGCAAAACATGCTGGAGACCAGCCCCTCCATGCTCCTGCTGCAGCACCACCTCCCCAATGTATAGACACCTGGTACCTGCCAGTAGTGGCACTCTAAAATCCTACCTGATTATCAATTAATATTGATAATAGAAGGAAATTCATATGCCACGCTTAAGTTGAACTTTCTATTGGTAATCAACTAAGGCTAAAAGGGTGCATCCTGGCTGAGGAATCTGCACTTGGATGCTCTCTATATCAGATGCTGTGGCTGTGGAAGTGTGGGGGTTAGTTGGTTTGAATCACGGTTAGTGAGGGCAGGAATTCAGGCCTAGATCAATGTTTCTTCAATGATTTCTCCCTGATTTGCTTACAGTCCAGCATGAACAACATATCACAGGTATATAACCCCATCTACTTTAGGTGCCTCTTGTAAAATGATAATGGCCAACTAAACGACATTAAACATACAGCAATATTTACAATGTCTAAACAATACAACCCAAAGGCTTTGATGCTCCAGGGCACACACCTGGTCGGAAACAAAAGCTATCTCCTAGCTAGATATAAGATATCCTTTAGTATATCATCCAGGCTTCGCTGGAGCTCAAGGGGGCGAGGTGTACAGCATGGGACAACAGTGGCACTCTTGAATGTATATACGCTACCTTCTACGGCCACAACCTTCTTACGTCTACTTAGAACCACCTTATTGAGCCGTCTGCAGCCTCACACAAATTGGGAGAGGTTTCAATGGGTTGACTGACAGGTCTGTAAATAGACAGCCCCTCCCCCATTCAGTCAATGGAAAATCCAGGCCTAAAGTGGCCTGTCTATCCTCATATGCCCTTTGTGGTACATGGTACCATTACCACTCTGCACTGTGTCATTACACCCTCTTTTCCAGGGCGCATAGATATTTCTCTCGCTAGGCTATTTCTTTGTCCATACTACTCACATTGAGCTAGTTGCCGATTTTCAGGCCCACACGTATGATCTTTTGGACCAATCCTCAATAGAGCTTACAATGAGTAATAAAAAAGGAATCAGAGGTTATCCTCCAAGAACTGAAACTTACCAAACTTAAATACCAACAAATACTTCCTGACGAGGCCAAAAAGATATGGAGGGCCTCCTAATTTAGACAGCATAAACAGGATGATACAACTGGAAAGCTACGATATTAACCTATGGGCAATGGCTCAGACTTTGTTTTTGTCATTAACTGTGCATCATAATCAGAGCCAGTATCCTCAAGCAACAATGACACTTTCATGAACACTCTTCCCGTTTCCAGTCTGCAGTACTGTGAACCAAGGTCCTTAAATGATGTAATTACAGTAGATCAATTGCTTGAAGCTATTAGTCAGCTTGAATCACAAAAAAACTCCTTGCCCCAGTGGATTCTCATCAGTTTCATCTTAAGGGATTTGAGGGCTCAGGGCAAATAGTATTTTGAGGGGCCCTTGTTTAAAACAACTTTTTAATTTTAATACCCAATAGTGGAAAATTAAAGTCCTGCATTGCCAAAAAATTTGAATTTTATAATACGGGTTGAGAGACAGAAATACACTAAAGTGAAGAGGAGAGAAAGTTTACTACTCCAGGGGCCCCTTGGATGGTGGAGACCATGGGCAATTGCCCTCTTTGCCCATGCCTTAAAACATCTCTGATTCCCGTGGGAATTCTTTGAACCTTTGCCAGAGCCCTCACTCAACCTTGTCATGCACTGTTTACTGCTACTCGAGAAGAACGTGCCCTTCCACAGAGCCAGTGTGAAGCATCCTTGAAACCCCTGCTCCCAACAGCCAGCTGCTCATGATATACTTATTTCATTAATTAATACTAAACTAAAATAATGACCAAAATATTGCAAAATCCCCTTCTAAAGGTGATCGAAGATCCAGCCCTTCGAGACCAGAGTGGTTTCATGCCCCGCAGATCCACCTATCACAATATTAGGCATTTGGTTAATGCCATGGCTTTGGCACATATACTTTGCCTGAGCCTTTGTTCAACTTCGCGAAGGCATTTAATAATCTCGACTATGGATATCTATACGTCTATACGTCTCCCAGAGAAGTTTGTTCCATATACAACAGCACAGTCCAAGATAGGAACATATTGTCCATTCCATTTCCAAAAGGTAAGGGCACTCTCCAAGGATGCTCTCTACCTGCATTACTGTTTTCTCTGGTGATGAAACCCCTGGCGGCATGGCTTTGAAAGGATGAGAGCTACCAGTGGACCCCAGAGTTCGAGTACAAAGCGGCACTATACAGTGATGACCTGTTGACATATCTGGTTCACCTTAGCCATTTGCTCCAGAAGGTAGAATGGGTCCTCAACAAGTTTGAGTCTAGGCACAGCATGAGAAAAATCAGCAGCATGGATAAACATCATTGTTAATTTGATGGGTAGTCCAAAGAGAGGCTTCCAATACTGGAAAGCACATCCTCCTCTCCTGATAGGCAGAATAGTGATCAATAAAATGAGGACATTTCGCAGAACCCTTTCAATTTTGCAGAATTACTCTTTTACTCTCCCCCATTTTTATAACTGAATGACTTTCTCGATGTGCTCTTCTCTGCGGCAATATAAGATCACAGAGTATCTATAGTGAGGTGTTATGGTTACAGATATCCTTTGCAATTACAAAGCAGGACATCTCATAGTGGTGAATGAATGGTGTATGGGTCTGACAGGGATAGGGATCCCTCCCATAGGAATGAACTCTGAGCATTGGGTTAACTTCACCATTACACTTCCTACATGAAGGAAGTCCCATTCTGAAAACATGTATTTAAAACACAATGAAACAAATGAATTGACAGAGAAACTCCTCTGTGGGGGGTCACATTTACCCCAGATGACGACTCTACTAGATTGTGGTGTGTGGGACAGATTGCGGACATCCACATTGGGGAGTGGTGATTACACAATCCACATTGAAATCCTTTGCAGAGTTCCAAGTAGAATTTACAATACTCGAGCCGCTATCTTATAAATATTTGTAATTCCAACACACACTATTCCCCTACATTGCCCTGATTGGCACATTTACCAATTTCAATCCACTCGAGGTAGATAGAACCCACCTTAACAGAGATGGAGCAAGGGAAAGAGATTTGCAGAGTTTGTAAATCAATAGTCATAAACCCGCCTCACACAGTTCTTATCCTTAGGCAAGCCTGGGGCAAAGAAAAAGATCCATTTTGATGTAACAAAGTGGTAAGAGGCACCAATGGTGCCTAAATTGATTGCCATAACAGCAGAATATCGACTCGTAGATTTCCACTACCTACACTGGATCTAATGTACAAGTTTGATATTATGACATATGCATTGGGAGTCTTCACTTACCTTCCAGAATGAGGATATCTACCAACAGTCTGACCTGAAGGACCTTTGAGAGGTCCTAGGGAGCAGTTGAGAAAGTGTTTGCAGAAGTAATTGGTTGGTCCATTACCCTCACTCCACAAAAAGCTTGATTAAATGTCCTGTACAATGCCGGACTGATTAGCTATCCGTAGGCATCCTTAGGCTTGGGTTGAGTTCTGGCCAAACAGGACATCGCTCAGAACTGGAGAAAACTTGAGGGCCAAAGCATTGCTAAATGGAACAATGAACTTGATGAATGCAGACTGCTTGAGTTGATCATATATGAGGCAAGATGATATCCCCCAAAAAAGCTAAGATTTGGGGTGGACTCAATTCTGTGGTAGGAGCCCATATCATTAAATGTTGGTTTATGATGGAGTAAGAGGAACACCCTGTGTAAGATATGTGAAACTCAATGCTGTCTTGACATTGTGTGCTGACGTTGGATTCCAGATATTTCTTCATGTTTGTAACTGGTAAATACCAATAAAAAGTAAATAAATAAAAAATATATATCCAGCAATATGGTTTGCTAAGAATGTGCAATATTTAATACTTATTGCTCAAACTATTTTTGTAATCTTCATCTTGTTTCAGTTAACAACGTTGGAATGCTTCCCAATGCTGAACCTTCCCGTTTTCTCGATGGATGTCAAAACCACACGGTAAAGCCTATTTGATTTTTTAATCACTTTGAAACATCTATCTTACAACCTCACCTACAAGAATACCGCACCAGCGGAATAGTTTTGGGTACCCGAAATATCATTTCTATATCGCTATCATTGTTTGCCATCATTGTTTCTTATAGAAGCTGTTTTCCTTTTGTTTCAACCGCAGGGCCTCGTCAATTGCAACATATTATCTGTTGTCAAGGTATGTGCTAAGTAAGAAAAGATTACAAGTATACAACTATGTCTATTTTTTTAGAATTGTTTCTTTATTTAGGATATTTAGGGTCAGTGCCTCCTTCAGGCGAGTTCAGATAGCTATCGAAAGCAACACACAGTAGGTCAAATGCCAGCCACGGCTCATGACCTGTATTTCATACCCTCGATTGCACTATCTCAGGGTGTGATGTAGAATTTGTAGGTACCCTGGTTTAGAGCACTCAGTATCGTCATATGAATTCCCTTTCGCTGAGAAACTGTCCCATTAACAAGGTGGTTGAGTAGGTGGGAGGCATGTAATGGTGGGATCTCCTACACTGGCGGCAACAGTGAGCACATTGAGGTGTAGTCTGCCCCAAGACACAGAATCCCAACGCTGAGCCCAAGTGCTGTATAGAGTTTTTCTGCACTTTCACAGTTGTCTGGCACTCTTCTTATTTTTTTTAACTTTATTTAATCTTATTTGTTCTTAATGAAAACGTGCATGTCATAATAACTTGTGGTGTCTGTGTCCCAGCGCTAGTCACACCCATAAGCAGATGATAGAGGCCACTCAAGTAGCATTAACACAGTAACATTGTCACCATACACCTGATTAGGTACATATCGAGTTCTGACAAGATATTTCTGGTAGCATGCACTATCCTTTTAAAGCAGGCTTCTTCAAGTCCATTAAATGTGACCCGTCCATCAGCCACCGACTGCTCATCAATTGCAGTTATCAGGAAGGTTATAGCAAATCTATGCCTCTCGTCAGTACCGGTCCTCGGAAGCTTGTTTCCGGTCCAGGGAAGACATGGCTTGGCAGTTCGGGCTGGACTGTTCCCATGAGGCACAGGGTCAGACTGATTTGCATATAGCCATGTCTGAACTGGGGTGGCAGAGTGGGCTAAAGAATGGTGATGGATTAAACCCAGATCTTTTGACTGGGTGTGAGTGTTTGATTGATTCAGATGCTCTGTCCATCACCACCCCCTTTTGTACCGCTCTCGTCAGTACTAACATAAGTTAACAATTACTTTTAACATGCAGCATTTAAGGAGACCAAGTCCTTAGGTGCGTTGAGCCCAGATTGTAAATTAAACCATTATATCTGTTTCCTCTAAAGATGGAAAAGACATTCGATAGTGATCTAGCTATCTCCCCACTGCTTTGCTAAAAATGAACGTTACACTGCTTGCCAAGACATTAGCAACGAGACTCTGGAGGGTGTGGTAATATCGATTACCTATACTTAATTTGCTATCAATAATCAATAAGAATAACTCAGAAAAATAAGAGGCAAAATCCGGGATATTGAGGTAAACTCAAAAGGGTTTTATTCCTGTAAAAGGAATTGGGTTATTGGCTCGAGCCAAGGTGGCATAACCATTCCATTCACCACACAGGGTTCAGGAAGGGAAGACAGACAACATATTGTTTACAGAAGTACATATATATAGTCAATGCATTACAATGTATGAGCATGTAGTAGGCGTAACAGTAGGCGTAACAGCTGGAAAAGAAGAGATAAAACATGGAAACGTCACAAAACGTCATTTTAAGAGGCGGTATAATAGGCGTGCATGAAGGCGTACACTAGAAACGTCATTGATCATGAGGTCACAAAATGGGTGGATACATAAGAATCTTGCAATGTCAGCAGAAATATGAGGCAGAGATGCGCGCGCAGCAGATTGACGTGTGTCTGACGTATATCCAGAGGGTGAAAGGACTTGACATTTAGCACTACAAGTGTAGACATAAGTGTAGACATAAGTCTGGGATGTCAGATCAACCTAATCCCAAATCGTATCTGGTATCGTATGTTTAAGGAACAGTAGTGTCTGGAAGGGAAAAGGTCTCTCGGGCGGAGACTACTCTATACTGTCTGCATGTATGCGTCTACGTGTTGGCATGCAGGGTGAGGGGGCATGAGCCTACCATGGCAACGGAGTCTATGAATTACTTGCACGGAGACAGAAGAAATGGGCCCTCTGCTCCTGCAGCTGGGAGGATGTTTACTTGAGCTACGAGACAGGAATGTGTTTTCGAGGAGTGGAGCAGATAATTCGAAGGTTGAAGACGATCTTGGCAGGCAGAGGTTAGGCTATGCGCCGGAGCCGCGCAAGGAATAGGGTGGGGGCCACTGGCACAGAGGTAGCCTGGGCTGAGGCCCTCGGAGTCAGAAAGCAGGAGAGAACTCGAAAAAGGCTCAATGGCATATTCTGGGCCTACTTCGCCAGAGCTGAAAAACGTGTAAAGTGTGCCACAAAAAGACGGTGGCACAGCATATATAGAAACTGAATATTCAATCCGTTCATGGCGGATCTGAAAGAGGACAAGTTAAAGATGGACGCAAATGTATTTGCGTCTTCGTAGCTGGCACAGGAGGGAAATAACATGCACTTTAAGCTGGTACATGGAGACGGTGGGGTACTCGCTGGGGAACACTACTTGATCAAAAATTATATTTCCTCATTCCCTCCTTGTTCCCCACGGACCCTTCATGAAACATCGATTCTCATTAATTGATCGACTTGTTCACTTAACATCAATTGCTCTTCTTGCTTTATGCGCTTTGAATAGGAACTTGAACGTGGAACACATGAAGTGGCACACAGGCCGCAAATTGCCGGTCCACATTGGATACACAGGCAACAACTGAATACTACGAGAAAACCAATACCTAGGAGGGATAGGATCTTCCACCCCCAGGCTGACAACGTTGTCCAGAACCAACCGGACCAAGTCCAGGTGCCTGGAGTCTGATGAATTAAACTTGCAATCTTATGAAGACGTGTAATAGCTTTATACACGGATGGCGCGTTATTAGGGATGAAAATACAGCAGCTTGACCCGATGACCTTACAAGCTCCACCCCTATCTGCCAAGATGACGTCAATAACAAGGCGGTTCTGAAGAACAACAACCCGCATAGCGGACTGCTCCTCCGTTAAGTTACCTAGAGCTGAAGCGGTCTCAAGTACCACTGCTTCGAGGGTTCTGGTTAATCTACGGATTAGTTTACTATTTGAAACAGTACCTAGGTAGGGGAAGAAACCTTTATTGAAATCTGTATATTGTTCCCATGTAGTTTCTTTATAATTGACAAGCGGGAGATCTCGTTGATATCGATGCTTAATCAGATTGGTGTTTCTATGATAGTCGGGAGGGGCTAGAAAAACAGGTGGCAGAAGGAATGCTATATAACAGGTACCGTCCCAGTCTAGAGGCAAACGGACATATGCGGTATGACCACAAATAAAATAGGAATGACGTAAAGCCCTAAACGTGGATCTACCATGATCAGTAAATTCGACTACAGTGGTGCATTTACTATGACCTACATGTACAGAACCATTTTTTCGAACACATAGTTCACCAGTAACGGGTAATACTGCCATAGCAGGTAGAACAGGAGCAGCTTCAGATTCGACAGATAAAATCATGAAAGTGACTGTGTAATTTCCTAACCCATATACTTCGTTTTCTAGATCAGTTCCAGTGTCAACGGGGAGTCCCTCCTTGTCAGGGTAGCATACCTCAAGCAGGACTAAGTTCAGGTCACCCCAAACCCAGTTACCTTCATAAATAGCAGCAGTAGAAACTAGGGAATTGAGCATTTTAAACCATGCGGCACATGTGCCATTGTGAGTGAACGGGTACGGGAAAAGGGGCAAAACACCCTTGTTTTCTTGGTAAGGAGGGAGTCGACCACATATCCAACAATTAGTAGCATTGGTAGCCTGATGGGAGTGATGTAACATACTAATGAAAGTGTTGTTGCGCAGCGCAAGTCTATATGTTAATTCATGAGGCGGGAGTTCACTAAAAGAATGTTCAGTAGTAGCATTATAAGTAGCACGCTTGAATATAGGGTAGTATATATGCAGAAGAATACTAGCAGTGATAACCAGCAAACATAGGAAAAACATAACAAGTAGTGTCACTATACAGCGACTACGAAGTGATTTGCAATACGCCTTTTTCTTATGTTGTCTTTGTCTATCTGTCTCTCTATCTCGATCTAGGGGATACATGTCAGAAACTAATTTAACCGATTCACCTAGGGGAGGACTTAAACAATTAAACTGTCTGACTTGCTAGATCGTAACTTTTGTCTGTAAATTTCTGAAGCAGTTTTCTCAACCAAAGGGAGTTTCGTGTCAGTTTGTGGAGGAGGGCAGGGCTTAATGTCCAAGTCCGAAGGAAGTCCAAAGTATTTCTTTACGTGGCTGGAATGCAGCCACCCCTTCCTGCCCTCGATTTTTACAGCGGTCCTCGTCGTAAGCAGAACCAACTTCGGCGACTGCCAGCGGGGCTCCAGCGGGCTCTTCCGATCGAAATTTCGGACGTATACAAAGTCACCAGGTACCACCTCATGGGGCTTCGTCTCGGTGTTGTCGGGAAAGGCTGCAGCTACCTGTGAACGACAAGATTGTAGTGCAGACATCAAGGAGGCAAGGTAATCTGTCAGCATATGACAATCAACATCAGTTATTTTACGCGGAACGGGCGTCCCCCACATATTCGGTGGCCTACCGAAGACCACTTCAAACGGGGATAGTCCAGAACGGGAATGGGCCACCATCCTCATATAGAAGAGGGCGACCGGCAAGGCAACTATCCAGTCTATACCTTTGTCTCTACAGATCTTGGAAAGTCGGATTTTCAGTGTTTGATTATGGCGCTCCACGAGACCTGCTGCCTCGGGATGCCGGACACAATGGAACTTCCACTGGTAACCTAACAGAAGTGTAATGTGTTTCACGAGTTCGGATGAGAATGGCTGACCATTATCTGAGTACACAATACGGGGCAAACCATACCGCGGGAAGTATTCACGAACCAACTGCTTGGCAGTGGTCGGAGCAGTATAATCAGGAACTGGGTATGCCTCTACCCATCGGGAAAGAGCACACACGACTACAAGAACATACTTGAATCCTCGACACCGTTCCATCTGGATATAATCCATCTGGAGGACTTCAAAAGGGTGGTCGGGAGGTTGGAATCCACCTTGCTCTACAGGGATGCTTTTACCTGGATTGCACTGACCACAAATCATGCAAGTACGCACTTTCTGTTTGGCTGCTGCCCGTAAGTGTTTATTGGACCATATGTGTTGAATACTGTCTAGCATTGCTTTCTCACCAAGGTGTGCAGGACTATGTATTGTATTAATGATGACTTGTACCATAGAATCGGGGAGAAACCATGTAGATTTTCCCTTCGTCATCCATCCCTGGTCTGTTTGGACCCCTCCTAGTCTAGTCCATTCCTTAATTTCATCTGATGTTGCATGTGACTGTATGTCGATCACATCATGTGCGGGATCCCTAACTGTCATGCAGTATGCTGGTACCTTTATTTGTGTCTGATCAGTTACATGAGTCCGGTTTTGAGCAGTTTGCTTTGCGGTTCGGTCTGCCAGGTCGTTACCCTGGGAAATGACATCAGTAACCTTAGCGTGTGCTTTGCATTTCATGATAGAGATTGCAGTGGGTAGATGTATTGCGTCTAACAGAGCTTGAATGAGGGGACCATGTTGGATGTTGGCACCGTGAGAAGTTAAGTAACCTCTCTCTCGCCAGAGGACTCCAAAGTCGTGAACGACTCCGAATGCATAACGTGAATCAGTGTATATGTTGACTCTCTTATTTCGGGCTTGAATACATGCTTGTGTCAGAGCAATAAGCTCTGCAGCTTGGGCTGACAAGGTGTCAATACAATTCGTTTCAATGACTTCCGTGTCTGTCGTGACGGCGTAGGCTGCCACTAATTCTCCTGTTTTTGTTCTCATACATGAACCATCCACATAAAGTGTCAGGTCTGGATCTGGTAACGGGACATCTGTCAAGTCTTGTCTGGGTTTTGTTGTGATAGTAATAACTTCAATGCAATCATGTGCCAATGGATCTACTCCATTGACTGGCAATAACGTGGCAGGATTCAATGTGCTGCAGCGTCTGATTTCGATGTGTGGCTGAAACAATGTCAATTCATAACCTGTCAATCTTGCTATGGTCAGGTGTTGGGTCTGAGTTCGATTCAAAAGGACTTCTACAGAATGTGGAACCTGTACTGTCAATGTATGTCCTAACACAATAGAATCACTCTGTCTAATTGCTAAAGCTGTAGCTGCAACTGATTTCAAACATGCTGGAAGGGCTTGTGCTACTGGGTCTAATGTACTGGAAAAATAAGCACAAGGCTTATGTGAACCTGCTTGTTCCTGGGTGAGGACTGACAATGCAGTACCATCACGTTCTGTAACAAAAAGTGTAAAAGGCTTACTGTAGCATGGTGTTGCTAAAACAGGTGCTTGACATAAGGCTTTCTTTAAGTCTTCAAAAGCTTGTGTATGTTCCTGAGTCCAAGGGAGGACAGACGAAGTCGCTGCCTCCTGTGTTGTCAACTGAATGAGTGGTTTTGCTAGATATGCATATTGGGGAATCCATTGTCTGCAGTACGAAGTTAGGCCTATAAAGGCCCGCACTTCCTTTTGTGTTCTGGGTGGTAACATGTTAATAATTAACTGAATGCGATCAGGTGTGAGCTGTCTCCCCACTTTGGACAGCAAGTGACCCAGGTACACGACTTGCTGAACACAGAATTGTAGCTTCGAAGGAGACACCTTGTGTCCCTTGTCAGCCAGGAAGTTCAAAACAATCAGAGATGCATTTTCACATTCGGGTTCGCTTCGAGCGGTGATCAGCAGATCATCGACATACTGAAGCAGAGCAGTGTGGACGGGCATGTGGATACTGTCTAGTTGTTTTTTCAATGCTTGGCTATAGATGCTGGGGCTTTCTGTGAATCCTTGAGGTGCACGGGCAAATTTAAAGGATCGTCCATTTAAACTGAATCCGAACAAATATTGGCTCTCCGGATCAATAGGAACACTGAAGAAAGCATTCTTGAGATCGATTACAGTAAAGAACGCTGCTTCGGAATCAATAGCTGTCAGTAACGAAGAGATATCTGGAACCACAGGGTACTGTGGTACAATACACTTGTTCAACTCGCGCAGATCAATAACCAATCGATAAACAGGTGGGGAATTTGGGTCAGTACGTTTAAGAACAGGAATGATAGGAGAATTACACACATTAGAGTCGGTTTCCACAACCACTCCTTGTGCGATGAGCTCGTCAATGATTTTCAGTAAAGCCACTACAGCATCTGGGGGTAACTTGTATTGTCGAATTCGTGGTAATACCACTCCTGCTTTAAGAGTGACTCGATACGGGGTAATGTGCATGCAACCTACGTCAGTGGGGCCCTGCGCCCACAAGTGGGCAGGGACGTTCTGTAGTCGGGGATCCATATCTCTCAATACATAATGGCCTTTGAAATCTCGCAAGAATAATCGTACTCCCTCGGGAGAACAACAAATAATAGCTCCTAAAGCTTTCAGTGTTTTTATGCCTAATAGATTTTCCGGACATGACTTCGTGAGCAATAAATCTGTAGTCCGTGTCAAAGGACCTACTGCAAGAGGGAGGGGTTGTGACACTTCGTTGATAATCGGTTTTCCTGAAAATCCGAGGGACACGTTCTGTGAGCCTGAGAGGGGTGCCCCTGGTACTTCATTGTGACTTATCGTGGTCCTGCTTGCCCCTGTATCAATGAGAAACTTTCTGTCTTTCCCTAAAACTTGACTATTTACATAAGGACCACTCTGATCTACAGGTACTTCAATAAGGGGCAAGCGGAATTCACTCTCTAGGCTGTTTCATGTGTATCGTTGGTAATCAGGATAATCGTTCTGTGCATACTGATACATTTGCTGTGTCGTGGTTTGTGTTGCAGGAATGGGCTGTTGCTGAGGTATCGCTACTGTCTGTGAAGGAGCTGGCATGGGTGTGATCTGCTGTGTATTCTGGGGTACTTGTTGTGAAGTCTGATCTTGTCTAGGAGGACGTGGTCTCTCTTTGGTCTTGCCCGTGGCAATATTATGTTTCAAAACGGCACATTCATTTATATAATGACCTGGCTGCTTGCAATAATTACATACACCTTTTACGGGAACTGTCGAATTACTGGATTGGATCGCACCCTTTTTCTGACCATCAGCAGGAACTGACTGAGCAACTAACATTTTCATTTTCGTATCCTTCATACGTCTCTGTTCATGTTCTTGTTCTTCTCTAAGTCTATTCTGGTGATACTGTAACATTTGTAACATTTGCGAAGGGGTGTTAGCTTGCCAAGTGCTTTCTACTTTCAGTACTCTATTCTTGACCTGGGGTAAGGAATTCTCGACTAATTTCGTTACAAAGAGATGTGGATATGACTCGCTACTTGCTTTCAGACCGCTGTTAATACCAAAACATTTCTCAAATCGTGTATAAAAATCACTAGTGTCTTCATCAGGTTTCTGTTTGCATGCTGAAATTGCTCCCCAATCTTCCTTTTTCGTACTCAATAAACGCGGCAATATTTGTACTAATAAACCTGGTAACGCTTTAACTTTATCTCCAAGCCCTAGGCCTGGCACTCGGGTATTCTCTTCATCTTGTAATGCAGCCCAATCAATCTTTGCATCACCCACCTCCCACTCTTTTTCTCTGAGTTTCTTCTACTCTCATGATGCAATCTGCATCCCATGTCCCTGCAGCGGGCCATCTCTGATTCTCAGACAGTTCTTTAGTGTAGTCTACCCACAAGTCGAGAAATAAAACAGCATCTAAGCCATGTTTATGGTACATAAAGTACCCTGGAGTGTCCCTAGGTGGAATGGGAACAGCTTCCTCTAGAACCCCTTTTCGGGTTTTTATTTGTCTTAGTTTAGAGAACAACGGCATTCTGAAATCTGGCTACTTGATTCTTACTCAGATATGAACACACTATACATAAGACACATCTAAGCACAACAATGAAAATCGAACATTCACTCATACCACGACATTTGATGACACATTAAAACATCTCAAGAACGAACCACATTAATGGAGTACAATAACAAGTGCAACAGGATGTACCGCTAAACGGCACGGATACACCTTATACAGGTGCAGACTAGATGTACTGCTCTACAGTACAGATACACTGCTAAACAGTGCAGACCAGGCTCGTGCACCCGAACCTGTCTTGACCGGCACAAACTAATGCGCACGTCAGGATGCGTCCCTAGCAACGGTACTCACCAGGAAGCACGGAAACAGAAGGCCTCGGAAACTCTGGACTGGACTCGACACGGACTGGATTCGGACTCGACGCAGAAACTTCGGAACTTCGGAACCTGGCGGGCCTCGGTATACCACGGATCTTGCTCTCTCAGCTAGGCTCGGGTTGGGATCCTCCGCACGCCTCACCGCCTCGTCTGGGTGTCGATCGCAGCCTCAGTCACCTCCGTTGGCCTGAGGGAGATACAGGAAATCCTGCGGGTACGCGTAATTGTCCGTCCGGCTGTGGCAGGGGGCTAGGCCTGCAACGCACCGCCGGCGCGTGGGGTGGGGGAGGGGTCCCTATTCGGGCGCCAGAACTGTGGTAATATCGATTACCTATACTTAATTTGCTATCAATAATCAATAAGAATAACTCAGAAAAATAAGAGGCAAAATCCGGGATATTGAGGTAAACTCAAAAGGGTTTTATTCCTGTAAAAGGAATTGGGTTATTGGCTCGAGCCAAGGTGGCATAACCATTCCATTCACCACACAGGGTTCAGGAAGGGAAGACAGACAACATATTGTTTACAGAAGTACATATATATAGTCAATGCATTACAATGTATGAGCATGTAGTAGGCGTAACAGTAGGCGTAACAGCTGGAAAAGAAGAGATAAAACATGGAAACGTCACAAAACGTCATTTTAAGAGGCGGTATAATAGGCGTGCATGAAGGCGTACACTAGAAACGTCATTGATCATGAGGTCACAAAATGGGTGGATACATAAGAATCTTGCAATGTCAGCAGAAATATGAGGCAGAGATGCGCGCGCAGCAGATTGACGTGTGTCTGACGTATATCCAGAGGGTGAAAGGACTTGACATTTAGCACTACAAGTGTAGACATAAGTGTAGACATAAGTCTGGGATGTCAGATCAACCTAATCCCAAATCGTATCTGGTATCGTATGTTTAAGGAACAGTAGTGTCTGGAAGGGAAAAGGTCTCTCGGGCGGAGACTACTCTATACTGTCTGCATGTATGCGTCTACGTGTTGGCATGCAGGGTGAGGGGGCATGAGCCTACCATGGCAACGGAGTCTATGAATTACTTGCACGGAGACAGAAGAAATGGGCCCTCTGCTCCTGCAGCTGGGAGGATGTTTACTTGAGCTACGAGACAGGAATGTGTTTTCGAGGAGTGGAGCAGATAATTCGAAGGTTGAAGACGATCTTGGCAGGCAGAGGTTAGGCTATGCGCCGGAGCCGCGCAAGGAATAGGGTGGGGGCCACTGGCACAGAGGTAGCCTGGGCTGAGGCCCTCGGAGTCAGAAAGCAGGAGAGAACTCGAAAAAGGCTCAATGGCATATTCTGGGCCTACTTCGCCAGAGCTGGAAAACGTGTAAAGTGTGCCACAAAAAGACGGTGGCACAGCATATATAGAAACTGAATATTCAATCCGTTCATGGCGGATCTGAAAGAGGACAAGTTAAAGATGGACGCAAATGTATTTGCGTCTTCGTAGCTGGCACAGGAGGGAAATAACATGCACTTTAAGCTGGTACATGGAGACGGTGGGGTACTCGCTGGGGAACACTACTTGATCAAAAATTATATTTCCTCAAGGGTGATACTGTCTTTAATACATGAGGTGGAGATTGGGTTTGTAACTGGTTCATCATCTAGCAATCAACTGCGGACCTTAGCACGTCTCTTAAGGCAAACCAGGGACTCCCTAGACACAAAGAATGCATTTGACCATGTTGAGTGTAGGTACCTTTTCTAAACTACCAGGAAGTCCAACATGGACGAAAGTAGATATTAAGCGATAATTATTGCTTGGGGTGGGCAAAGAATTCCACCCCTCACTGGTGGAATTCGCAGAGTTTTGACCACTTTGCTCAGAATTCCCCAAAATTCTGCGAAGCAACGAGGAGCAGAGTGTTTTGTCTTGTGCGGTTCATCAACGTTAAGTTGGTGAGCACAAGCGAGAAAAATTGCTAAGCCTCTTCCCGGGCGAGATTTCTCATCGAAGGCGGTAGGTCATTACCGCTCGCATTGAGAAATCTGCTGCTCGTGTTCAGGAAGTTGCCTCTCGAGTAGAATATCTACTTAAGCAGGCGAAAGAAGCAGTGTCCTATGGTGCTACATGTAGTGCCTTTTGCACTGGTTTTGCAGCACGGGCCAAACTCCTGGCTCTAAAAATCAGTGCAAGCTGCACAAAGTACCGCACTCTGCTGCTTGCGGAGCTCCACATAACGCAGCAGAGTTTTTAGGACACTTCGCAAAGTTCCTCGTAGCAGTACTCCATGAACTCTGCCCAGGCCTAATTATCGCATACTGTAAATACTGAACAGCTCTGTGCCGGATTTTATCTGGTGTGACACTTACCGCATCCAATACTGGGTCACTCTAAAGAGGGCTTTAAAGTGAGTCTGATTCTTCAATACTTTGCACCATTCTGACATAACATATGTCTACTGTTAGGCAACTCCCCACTGTGATGCTACAACAAGTCCGTCCAAGGGGACCTCCAAGCTCGCTTGTTGATGAGATGAAACTCCTCAGGATATCCGCTCAATACAACCTGAATACTTGCTGCATGTCACAGGTACCTGCCCATATCGCCATCTATAACATTGTCTGAAAAGCTGCACGCATCCATTGCCTGCTAAGTTTTAGGAATCCACCATTTTGAAGTACCTTGAGACCAGGGCTCAGTACTGTGGGGTAGTCTCCATCCTAACAAATCTTTCTTTAGATCTTCTGAATATACCTTCTGTTTGGTATAGCAATTCATTCTGCCTACAGATAATATGTATGTCAGAGAAGTAAATATGAAGAACTAAATAAAGCCGAATTGATTCACCACCCAAAAGGCTGGAGGTACTCCCAGGAGTGCTGTGACTTACTTCACATCCTATGGAGTTGTCCAAATTGCAGTTGTGCTGTAGCTTTACATGGCAGAAATGATCCCACAACAATAGGCTAGACATTCTCTTTTCTGTACACCTTACAAAATTACATGATGTAGCAGTCTTTACTTTCACAGATGGATGGCCACATTCCTGACTCAACCCAAGATATATATCTTACGCCATTAACTACAAAAGACAGTACCCAACGCTAAAGAATGGATAATGGAACTCTTGCATATAGCCGTTTGGAAACTAGTCATATATAAAGTCAATGATCAACTAGCCCTGGTTTTCTGTGTTTGCGGCCCTTTTGTTATAGATTGGATATAGGATTGAAGACTCCGGGTTGACTCTATTCTTCTGTATTAGGTATCAGTGGGATGGCAGTCATCTCTTCTTATGCTGATGTTATTGGCTATTGATTCATGAACCCACCACTGTTGCATGTGTACTCACACTAACTTTAGAGCTTACTTGGGTTAGCCGACTTGATGTCCTCTATATTTACCATCTTCTGCGATGCACGATAACGTAGAAGGAACAATATACCTACCTCCACCCCATCCAAGGCACTCTTCGATATGTCCAAGATCAGTGATGATTCCTGTCCATATGGTAATGGTGTTGCATCAACATAGTGTAGTCAGCATATCATCTGACATATACTGCATCCCACATATTAATTCACCAAAATATCACCCATTGGAGTTAATAAATAAAATGTTACACACAGTGGGATAATATGTTTGTAAGCAATATTTAGTCAATTATGTTTGTTAGGCAATATAGTTTTCTAAAATATTCTGGCATAGGCCTAGGGTGAAAACATATTGCCCCCCCCACTCCTCTTATGGCCTACATCAAAGTGTATAGATAATGATTTAGTACTATTAGCATGGTTTAGGGCTGTTAGATAACACCAGATCTGTATTCCCCTTTCCCTCATACCCTATATTGCCGCTCCATCATAATTGTTTTCCCATACATCATCTCTCCTCCCCGGCCATGAAATACTCAGATAATATCCTGAATCTTCATTTGTGGGCGTGTAGGCTTATCTGAATGTTGTTATTGGGAAGTGCAAATTAGCTTTACTGGATCGTGTGGATTAATACTATTATTATAGATTTGGCTCATACAAATGTAATTAATTACACTGTATATGCCTGAGGAAGCATGTCTCTTTTACTGTAAATGTCAACAAAGATATATTCCAAAAAAGGCAATTCCAGATATTAACAGACATTGAACACTGCAGGCACTGACTAATGTACTCAGTAATTTTAACAGCAGCTTAGCTACCTTTCATGCTGGGTTGAGCAGTGAGCACCTGCTAAGTGAGTCTTTACATGGAATCCATCTATCCCACTTAGTCAGTGTGTCATAATGATTCCTTTCCTGGCATTTAATGTGTACTAGGGATGTGCAACGTTTATTTTTCTATAAAAAGCCCTTATTTTACCCCAATACTATGATTAGAACTTGTAGGTTGCAGAGTTCTTTGTGTTCACAAGAAAATCAGGGATTTCGAGCCGCTCTTACATTTTCAGGTCCAACTAGCACTCACTAGAAAATACTGCAAAGTTGCAAGTAAAATCTACATCAAACTGTAGGAGTAGGAGAAGCAGGAAGTTATGCAATGTCATCTAATATGCCAACGACACCCAGCTGATCCTCTCCCTCACCAAGGACCCAGCCACCGCCAAATCCAACCTTCTCCCGGGAATGAAGGCCGTCGCAGAGTGGATGAAAACCAGCTGTCTGAAACTGAACTCTGACAAGACGGAGGTCCTCATCCTCAGCTCCACCCCCTCCGCATGAGATGACTCCTGGTGGCCGGCCACGCTGGGAGCTGCCTCGACACCCACCAACCACGCACGCAACCTGGGGTTCGTCCTGGACTCAACGCTCTCTATGACCCAGCAAGTCAACTCTGTCTCCTCCTCCTGCTTAAACACTCTCTCCATGCTTCGCAAGATCTACAGATGGATCCCTACTGAAACCAGAAGGATGGTCACAAAGGCCCTCGTCAGCAGCAGGCTGGACTACGGCAATGCCCTCTGCACGAGAACCACCGCCGAACTCCAGAAAAGACTCCAATGCATACAAAACGCCTCTGCACGCCTCGTCCTCGGAATCCCTTGCCACAGCCATATCACCACTCACCTGAGAGACCTGCGCTGGCTCCCAGTCAACAAGAGGATCACCTTCAAGCTCCTCACCCACGCTCACAAAGCACTCCACAACGCCGGTCCAGCGTACCTCAACGAATGGCTCATCTTCTAATCCCCGAACAGCCAGCTTCACTCCGCTGACCTCGCCTTCGCCACCGTCCCATGCATCCGCTGAATGACCACCGGCAGCAGATCATTTTCCCATCTCGCCGCCAAGACATGGAACTAATGCCCACCCACCTGCGAAGGACCCAGGACATGCTGACCTTCAGGAGACTTCTCAAGACCTGGCTGTTTGATCAGTAGCTGCTTCTTCCCCTACCCCCTCTAGTGCCTTGAGACCCTCATGGGTGAGTAGCGCTCTCTACAAATTATTGATTGATTGATTGATTGATTGATTGATTGATTGATGCAAATTATGGGTCAGCCAAAAATTTGGGATCTTTGTCAGAATTTGCTTATGTAGAAAAATGTCACAGTATATTATCTGCCTCAAGAAAGAGAACTGGCATTTGAATATTCACTTGTATACCTGATACTTGTTGGATTTAACCCAGATCTAATAATGACTGGCGGTGAGTATCTGAAAAGTTTCAGCACTCTGTTCATCATCCTATTGTGGTTGCTTTGTTTGCCGTACATTGGCAGGGTACGCCCAGACGTGGGTCCCTTGCTCCCTTTGCCACTAGATTCAAGCTAACCTGGCTGAGGAGGGGGGTTACAGAGAAACCGGTCATATACACACCTAGGACATATTGGGATCTGTGGAGGTCAGAAAGTACTGATCCCTAAAAGGAGTATAAATGACACAGAAGTACTTTGGCCTTATGTGTGCATTAAGAAAGGAGGGGGAGTAACATCTAGAAACCTATGGGGGGAGAGAATTCCCTCAGGACAAGAACCTTTCTCACCGTTAGGTTACAAGCTTTATCATGTGGGTTCCTTCCTCACCCCATAGTGTGGGCTACGACTCCCAGAGTGGAGGAGCAGAGGTGTTTTCTCAGAAGATGAGCGTAGAGAAATGGGTGAGTGAGGGGCTGAGTGCAGAAGAGAGTGAAAAGTGTGATTTAAAAATGTCTGTCTGGGTCCACTGAAAGTTTAGTAGGTGTTCACAGCAACATTATTAAAATGCAAGAGGAGTTAGGGCTTGAACGGATAAATCCTAGTTATGTAAGGTCAACATATTTCTGCCAACAGGCATTCGTCAGGACCTATACATTCAGTCACTCTGCAGATAGTGGTCAAAAGTGAAAGATAATAGAAGAATACAAGCCACCACTGGAGCTGTGTGGCCCGTTGTCCAACATCCCTCTTCCTTTCAGAGGGGGTCGTGAAACTGTAGGAGAAATGGCCTCATCATCCATTACGTAAAGCAACCATGCTCCATTCAATCATAAACGTAATGATTACCTAATTTGCAAAAAAGTCATGTGAACTCTCCAAGCTCATGTACCATCTTGTGGTGCCCAGCTGCAAGTGCATATAACATAGAATGTAATAAAAATCTGTGTACATGTTAATCTACGTGTGAAAATAGACTTGGTAAAACATTGCAATTGCTGTCTTAAAGTATACATGAATTCTGAACATGATCCCTGAAATGTGTGTGGCGCTATGCCTTACATGTTGTGACGCAGTCCCCAGTTGAACCGTAGTCCCAGCGGTATGCATGGCTCACATATGACCCTCTAGGTCAAGTATGCCCCACCGGGATAATTGGAGCACTGTGTGAAATCAAGAATGACCATGCCCCGGGGGGAGGGGGAGGGGGGAAGTATACACTGCCTGATCAGACCACCCTGGAACAAAATATAGTTTCTGCGTGTTTCGCGCTCCCAGTCAAGTGATGGGACGCACTCATGGCACATCAATGCGGGTCAGCATGATCTGCGGATGCACGTGCATGTGCATGGTGCCTTGAGCATCTAAGCATGGCTCACGGGAGGAGGTGCGCCCCGAAAGGGATCGAAGCCACTTCAGGTGTGGCGTTCGCGGTTCCAACTCTACAACAGCAACATGGGTCCACTAGAAAGAGTCCTCTTCCATAGGGAACAACGATGGGTCTTCCGGCTTAAAAGTGACAGCAAGGGACTTAACAATGAAATCTCATGGACCACTCTTTCTAGTTGAAAGGTCAGACAAGGGTAAAGCATGGTTGTGGCTCACTGCTGACACAATGTTTTGGTTTGGCCTCCAGTGAGTGCAAATTTCACTTTCCACTGCCTTTTAGACTGAGTAAGTAGGACCACTTCCTTTGCTACGGGTCTTCCACCATAATTTGTTAAAGGGTGCCCCTTTCCCTACTCCGTGACACTTTTCACTCCAAGGAGCATGCCCAAGGGCGGGTAGGCCATCCAATGGCCACCGTAGCAATGATAAAACTCCCCTTTTTTGCCCAGCTCACACGGGTGTCCACAGCAGCACCTCCAGGGTATCTGTCTGTGCTTTCCCTTCCAGCCACCCAGCAGGCTGACTCCTGATAGCCACATTTGTATTCCTTCTTGGGATTGAGCTAGTCAGCACCTGTCATGCAGGATCCCAGCACAGGACTCACCTGACGCTGGGGATCTATTTAGCAAGACACCATTTTTATTTCCCTTGCCTCTCCCGCCCCCCGCTTTCACTGATTTTATTTGTGCAGGTCCGGATCCTGACCTCATGGGCTTTAGAATAGCTGATCCGCCACTGCGGATGGCAGTACATTTCTCAGTAGGCCTTGATCGCTTGACCGGAAGTACGCGGCAAACATGCGCCACGTTTCATCAGGAATACGTATATGAGACACCAGGAAGAGCGGCTAGCCACTCTCCTCTGTTATCTCATCCAGTAAGGGCATTAGAAATCACAAGTAAGTGTGTCGTTACTACTCCAGAAGAACTGACCCGTCTGGGGGCACCTCTCTTATGCTCTTCCCACCTTCCCTGATGCTCAACTGTGCCGAGGCACTATGAGTGCATCCCTTTGCTTGACTAAAAGCACTACACCAGTAGCGGCTTCTTTTGTGTACAGTACCCACTGCACCTCAGGAGCGGTGTTTGATGATGAAGACACACCTGTATGGCCAGTCCTCTATCTGCACGTTTTTTTTCTCCACCGTAGATCATGCCTGACTGTGCCGAAGTACCACAAGCGCGTCCCAGTGCAGGATCGCGAACACCACACCTGAAGTGGCTTCACTCACTTTCTGGCCGCACCTCCCTCATGAGCCATGCTTAGACGCACAGGGCACCACACACATGCATGTGGACCTTGCAGATCATGCTGACCTGCACTGAGGTACAATGAGCGTGGCCCATAACTTGACTGGGAGTGCGAAACACGCAGCAACTATTTTTAGTCCCAGGGTGGTCTGATCATGCAGTGTATACTTTCCCCTGGGCGTGGTCATTCTTGAAGGTAAGCAATATGTTTATGTTTGAATAGAGCACGGGTGCTTTGCGTAATGGATGATGAGGCCATGTATCTTTAACATGTTAAATTCTCCTACAGTTTCACAAACCCCTCTGAAAGGAAGAGGAACGTTGAAAAACAGGCCACACAGTTCACGTGGTGGCTTGTATTCTTCTATTATATTTCACTTTTAACCACTATCCACAGAGTGACTGATTGTATAGGTCGTGAAGATTGGTTGTTGGCTGAAACAAGTTGACAATACAAAACTATGGTATATCTGTTGAAGTCCTAACTCGTCTTGCATTTTAATAATGTCGCTGTGACCACCTAATAAACTTTCAGTGGACCCAGACAGACATGTTTAAATCACATTTTTCATGCTCTTCTGCACTCTGCCCCTCAGTCACCCATTTCTCTACGCTCATCTTCTGGGAAAACACCTCTGCTCCTCCCCTCGGGGAGTCGTAGCCCACACTATCTTGTGAGGAGGGAACCCACAGGATGAAGAATGTCACTTAACGGTGATTGAGGGTTCTTGTCCTGATGGAGGTCTCTCCCCTCATAGGTTTTTAGGTAGCACTCACCCTGCTTGAGAGAGATAGATCTCGTTCTTCTTTCCCACCCCCTTGTCTTCCAGATCACACACGGCCAAAGTACTTCTGTGTGATTTAAACCCCAAACCGGTACCATGATGTTTGATTCTGGTCAAGGGAGGACCTTGTCTGGCAGTTCAGGCTGAACTGTTCCCATGAGGAACAGGGTCAGGTCTGATTAGCATGTGGCTGTGTCTGAACTGGGGTGGAGAAGTGAGCAGAAGAACGATGATGGATTTAACCCATATCAAAAAGTGACTTGGGGTGAGTGTCTGAAAAGTTTCAGCGCTCTGCTCATCATCCTATTGTATTTGCTTTGCTTGCCCTAAGTTGGCAGGGTATGCCCAGAAGTGGGTCCCTATCTCACTTTGCCACTAGAATCAAGCTAGATTGGCTAATGAGGGGTGTTACCCCCAAACCGGTACCAGGATGTGTGTTTCTGTTCCAGGGAGGACCTGATCTGGCAGTTTGAGCTGGCCTGTTCCCATAAGGAACAGGGTCAAGCCTGATTTGCACATGGCTGGGTCTGAACTGGGGTGGCAAAGTGATCAGAAGAATGATGATGGATTTAACCTAGATCTATTAGCGACTGGGGGGTGAGTGTCATTGCTCTGTCCATCATCTTATTGTGTGTGCCTCAAATCCATGCTACCAAATAATTCACGGGTCACTGATGATAAAAGGAGAGACCAAGGCAGCAAACTTATCCTATTCACTGATTTTCAGTGTAACAAAGCTACAACAGTATATATCCTCTCTTTCACCTGCACAGCATCTCAATGAGAATTGGCTACTTCACCAGGCCAAGCCACTTTTTGGTGTTCTCATCCAGGAAGAATTTCTTTGCATACTTTATATTGTGTTGGTAAGGTCAGGGAATATAATGATCAAGGACCTTCTGTACTGTAAACCTGTTGTTTTCCTCACTAATTTTGCCACCGCTTTGGTTTATATCTGGTTTCTACAGGCCTCAAAAGCAGGACAAGGACTTTATCTTCCTCACCTTGTCAATATGATATGCCCACCCAACTTTCTTGTGTGACTTCAACCTCCCGGACAACACAAGCTAAAAAATACAAGAAATACCCTCATCAACCTCATCGACACACTCAGTGCGGTACAGTATGTTACACAAGCACACACTACAAAGGCCACATCCTCTGCATTGTTTTTTCAACATCACCAAAATCTAATGCAAACCACCCACACCCCTGCATAGCATCAACCACTTTTCCATCCCTATTTCCCTATTCACCACCCTCACCATCAAACAAAGGTCAACCCAAAAGAGAAGACAAAGTTTTAGATCCTTTAAAGACTTCTCCATTGAAAATCCAATGCTTCAACTCATCTCTCACTCTGTCAACTCCATGTCTGATGCCAACATCCTTATAAACAACTACAACTATTTTTTCACCCGTTTACCGCGGCGGAAATTCTGCCACGGTGTGGGCGTTCTACACAGTGGGCGGGTCTGCGTCGGCCGTTGGTCGTGCGCAGCACCCGTAAGGTAGTGCTCGCGTCTGCCAACGGCCAACGCGAACACGGAACGGGTTAAAAACTATGTGAACATCCAAGCCCCAATTAAAACATGCAAGTGCAAGGAAAATCTTTCAGCATCCTGGTACTTTAAACAACTTTCTGTCAATGCAAGATCCATCCATGAACAGGAAACAAATGGAAGAAAAACAGAACTCCCAATGACCTCATGATACTGAAGTACGTCCACGCAGTACACAGACAGCTCATCACATCCAAAGCAAAGTACTATACCGAAACCATCAATAAAGCCACCAACAGAAGCAGAGCGGGTTTCAATACAATCAAACACTGTATCAGGGGAACAACCTTTACAACACAACTTTTACAACGCAATACCATTACAATGAAACTTTTACAATGCAACATCCATTACAACGCATGCCATCACAACGCAACCATTACAACGCATGACACTACAATGCATACCACTACATGGCATGTCATTACAACGCAATCATTACAACGCATACCATTCCAACGCATACCATTACAACGCATAGTACCCTTACACTATCCAACACTTACCCTACAGTTGCACCCCCTGGAGTTAGAATAGTAATTTTTACCCCTACACTATCCAACATTTACCCTACTGTTTCACTCCCTGGAGTTAGAATAGTCATTTTTACCCCTACACTATCCAACACTTACCCTACTGTTGCACCCCCTGGAGTTAGAATAGTATTTTTTACCCCTACACTATCCAACACTTACCCTACTGTTGCACCCCCTGGAGTTAGAATAGTAATTTTTACCCCTACACTATCCAATACTTACCATACATGCAATGTAATGTTATGCGTTGTAATGGTATACGTTGTAAAGGTAGTATGCGTTGTAATGGAATGCATTGTAAAGGTAGTTTTAAAAAATGTGTTGTAATGGCATGCGTTGTAATGGAATGCGTTGTAATGGATGTTGTGTTGTAAAAAATGTGTTGTAAAGGTATGCGTTGTAACGTCATACATCCCTGTATCAGTCCCCTTCCAAACCTACCTATTTCTCACTCCACAGAAGAATGCAATGCAGTCAACCTTTTCTTCAGGGAAACAATGCATATCTGACAAAACGTTGGCAACATCATCTGTTAAGCCCACCCATTCCTGTAAAATCCTAATATGGTCTGCCTTCAAAGCATTATCTCTTGCATATTTCACCAACAAACTCAATTTCCTCGAAGACATTTCTTAAGAAGATGATGAATTGACCTTGTTCTTCATCAGAACTCTCTCTGGGGATGCTCTCTCAACCTAACTTGCAATTTTCAATGCCTGCCTCACTTAGGCATCTTCCCACAAGATCGCAAGACAGACAAGATCCTGTGTTAGTCCATGATGACATTACGGATCAGCCATTCACCTACCATTCATTGGCAAGATCATTGAAAAAGCAGTCTATGTTCAGCTCCAAGATCACATAAATGATAGACAGCCTGGCTTCAGATCATGCTGGAGCACAGAGACTGCTACCTTATACATTGTAGACAATACTGTCCTGACCACAGATGAAGATGACCCCCTGCCTCCTTATATTTCTAGACCTCTCAGCAGCTTTCGACACAGCCAATCATACCACCCTCAAATACACCCTTAATTCTTGATGGTATTCACTGGCAATGTCCTTCACTGGTTCTTCTCCTACCTTTACCACCAACACCAGTTTTTTCAAATGGGCACCAATTGGTCGGTAAGTGATCCATATTGCCAGTGGAGTCCCCCAGGGCTCTATGCATGTGACAAGTCATCTTCAACCTCTACATGAAGCCTCTTTGTGCTCTACTCACAGATAACAGCTTCAAGATTCACTGATGACAATGTTACAGAACTCTGCATGAAGGTCCTGTCTGTTTCAGGAGTCTCATATGTCAAAAACTGCCTGCATGTCATCCAGAAGGTAGTCCACCCTCTGTTTATAGAAGGGAAGGACTAAGGTCAGAATCTGGTTGTGAAAGGAATACTACTTGGATAAAAAGGGCAGTGTCTAGGTGAAAAAAATGCCTCAGACCTTAAGATGACATCTAATTTTTTTTTGGGGGGGGGTCAAAAGGTCCCCCACGGAATATACGTATTCGTATCATTGCCTGAATGTTTAGTGACAAGAGATAGCCAAAGCTTCAAGCTTCTGTAGGCAGTTATGGTTTTTACCCATTTTAAGACCATCTCATTGCTGGACCTATTTTGGAAGACTAAGGCATAGCTTCATCAAGCAAAATTGCGATCGCAATAGCTGCGAAACAGCTATTGCGATCGCAATTTCTGCTCCCGCAATTCATCAACCAAAAAAGCATGAAATAGCAAATTCGCAAAAACAAATGGCTGCCATGTGCTGTGCCTGGTTGCTGTGCACAGCTAGCATCCAGGCTTCGATACCTAGCCCTAGATCTTGGGCCTGTTGCTCCCTGTCTGCTCGTGTGGCCATGGTGCGCTGCTGCCTCAACTGGCCGCTTGCCTGGGACCGCACAGTGGCTGTGCGGCGTGTCTGCCTCCTGGGTGGTGGTGGGGTCTGTTCCACTGCCATGCGTGACGCCTGGGGTGGCTGAACTCCTCCTGTGTCTAGGGGTGGCCCTTTGCGTTTGGGAAGGCTGCTGCACCGGTGCAGGTGCATGTGACGGTCCAGGTTCTGGGGCTGGATGGCTCTCTCCCTCCATCTCCTCTGGAGTCTGCTCGATATGGAGTGCCTCGCTACCTGAGGTCTCTGCATCTGCAGTACCTGTGATGTGAATGGGAGCATGATTAATGATATGATTCTGGTACTTGGGATGTAGCAACATGCATGCAGCCTTGCATTCCCTGACTGGCTTTAGGGGTATGTTTCACTTGGCAGTTCTGGCTGTGTGTGGCTAACAGGGCACATTGTCACACTACAGGTCCCACAATGCAATGGGGTGTTTCTGATGGGCAGGGACTGCATTACTGGGGTTTTCAAATGGCTAGCTCTGGGGGCATGGGCATTTTTAGGGGACAGGGTCACAGTTGCATGGCTCTTACGTTGTGATTGGTGTGTGGGTGGGGAGGTGTCCAGCTGAGTGACCCCCACGCAGGCTGCAGGGTATATGTTGTCCTCAACCAAGTCCTCAAGTGGTGTGTTTGCGGCAACTGTGGGGTCTCCTCCTCCTGTGGCCACTCTCTCCCCCAGCCTCTCTGCAATGCGCTCCTTGGCACGGCCTCTGAGGTCATACCACCTCTTCTTGAGGTCATCGATTGACCGCTGTGTCACTCCTACGGCGTTGACTTTTGCCCTGATGCGCAGCCAGATTCTCCTTTTGTCAGCTTCAGGCACCTACCTGGAAAGCTTTCCTAAAAGCTTGTCATGGTCCTTGCTGACTCCCTCAATCAGGTACTCCAGCTCCTGTTCTGAGAACTTGATTTTCCTCTTCCTGCCAGTTTGACTGGATCCTGCTGCATCCTGGGACATTGTGGTTGCAATGTATGTCCTGTCTTGGGGCTGCTGGGTGTGTCTCCTAGTTCTCAGTGCTGTGCCTCCTCCTCTATCCAGCGCTCTTGTTCCAAATGAGTAATGAAGCTGCCTACTTCCTGGTTGTGATGTCATCATTGTGCTCAAAATGTGACTTCCCGTTTTTGCGATCTCGCAATTTGCGAGATTGCTATGTGCGATTTCGGTAATTGCGAAATCGCAATTTGGGGTTGGGAAACAGATAATTTTGCGAATTAATAGCGATTTTTGAAAATTCAAATACGGCGATTGCGGGCGATTGCGATTCACACTTTTTTTTAGATTTTAATGATGCATCCCAATCTGCGAATTCTAATTAGGGATTCAGTATTTTTCGCTAATTAGAATTCGCAGAGTGGGTGCTTGATGCATCTAGGGGAAATTCCCCAATTTAAGAATTACATTAATTCCTGTAATTCCTTTAAAAGTGCTTTTACTGCCAGCTGTAATTTTACCCCGTCAGCTTTTTTTTCTCCTTTTCTGAATGTAGAGCATATACCACTGACAGTAATGACCAATTAATTCCAGCTATAGTTCGGCTTTGCATTACGTTTGAAGCCATAAATAATAACATATTTTGCAACAATCTCCTCCGTTTTTAGCCTCTAGCAAAAATGATTGTGTAAAATAGAATAGTGCAGAACTTGCCCCATTCAAGCAGTAAGAGGGATATGGGCAGTTAAAGATGAAATACCATATCAGCATAGCATACCGTCGTTGTGGACGGTGCCTCAAAAACTAGTCGTTTACAAGATGCATCCTTTGATCAAGACTTTGAAGTTGATAAGCTGTCCAACAGTTTCGCCGATTGAATTTGTTTTTCAAGTATACTGGACTTCTAACTTATATGCATTTTGTAGAACTCTTACTCTCTATTCTCCTCATTCTGCTTATATTTCAAATACATGTTTTCTGAAGAAGGCTGGTTAGGTAAACATTTAGAAGTACCTTAGCCTGCAAAGTGTTCTTTGTTGATAGTTCCAGATCAGTTGCATTCCCTCTCCTTCATCATGAAGTAACCAAGGCTATTTTCTTTCACAGATGACAAGTCTGGTCTTGGGACAAATGGAAAAAAGGTGTGTACTTGTGTTATTGTTACCTGTGTCATTACACTGGCTGTCACGCTGGTTCATGCAAAAACATAACATCTCAGCTATATTATGCACTAGTTGAAAGTACTATGAGACTGGCTAGGATTTAGCTAGCAGTCCACAGCCTTGTTAGCCTTGTTAGGTCAGCAAAGGGCATTCCGACATATTTAGAGCTCCTCACACACATGCGGTAATTGCTCTGAAGGCTTAAGAGTTTACAGAGAGGGCGCCATGGCCCTGACACACAGGAACTTTCCTACCTGTGTGGCATGGTCATTAATGTA
This sequence comes from Lissotriton vulgaris, assembly GCF_964263255.1. Classification (NCBI taxonomy): domain Eukaryota; kingdom Metazoa; phylum Chordata; class Amphibia; order Caudata; family Salamandridae; genus Lissotriton; species Lissotriton vulgaris. Next base: position 860,569,455 of record NC_141689.1, read on the forward strand.
TTTCCGTGCCTAAAACAGCCAGAAAAATCTATTGACAGTCTTGCCTCCCTAACGAAAACTCTAAATGATCCTCTGTATGATTATGGATGTAGGTTGTAATATAAGCGAGGTCAGGCCAAAACCACAATCCTTTATACAACACTAAATGGATACTAATTCTACTTGATAGACAACATATAGATTGATGTCTGATAAAGTCCAGTAAATATTGTCTCTAATAAATGAATGTTGTGCTGGGCCTCACCTTAAAGGGGGTACTTACTGAGCTCTACAGACTTAACATTTCATTAACATTGCACATATGTACTCAATGCACATATTTTTGAATTTCAGGAAAAAGGGTCTTATACTGAATATTTCGTCAGGTGTGTCAAACTACCCTTGCCCACTATATTCTGCATATTCCGCTTCAAAAGTAAGTTGTTTTTTTGAAGATTAAGTGCTGTGCAGGGACAAAACCGTGTTAAACCCACATTACAAAGGCAATTACTTTCTTATAGCATTCATAGTGATGATTGTTGGGTATGGTATAAGGATGTCTTTCAGTTTTACCATCAGCATTCATCATCTGACTTTCATGAGTAATTGATGGCAGTTTTGCACATTTTCTAGGTCTGCAGTAAAAATATTGTGGGAAACTGTAGACTGAAGAAAGGGGCGGCACAAATGTTGTCTATTAAAACAATGGAATGGAAAAATGCGGGTACATAAAAATGAAAAATGTTTTGCCTTACAGGTCAAAGAGAAGTGAGATAAAGGCCAAGACGCCATCTTCCTACTAAAGTGAGGTGGGGACTAGTGGAACAAGGGAGTAGTAAGGTTTTTTTTAGGATTTAGGGAAGGGTAGTGTTAGGGGTAGTAAGGAGTTGGAAGAATTCAGCGATTGATAGGATTAAGAGGTCGTTAGGGGTTTTAGAGTTCAGGAAATGTTAGCTTTAAGGAGTAGCAAGGGGGTTTCAGGGTTTCAGTAAAGGGCAGCATTAAGGCTTAGTTTGAGGTTTTACAGGTCAGAGATGGGTAAAGTAAAAGGGTAGTATATGATTGTTAGGATTCTTCGAAAAGTAGCAATAATGAATAGTAACGGTTTGTATGGTCCATTGTAGGGTTTAGTAGTAGTTTAGGTAGTTAGGAATCTTTAGGGCTCAGGAAAGGGCATGTACAGGGGTTGTAAGGGGTTTTTAAATTTTAGGGAGAATAGCATTAAAATATAGTAAGGTGCTGGTAAGGTTCAGAGATTGGTATAGTTAAGTGGTAGTTAGGAGCTTTCAGGGTTCAAAGCAGGATAGTGTTGATGGGTGGAAAGGGTTTTTTAGAGTTCACGGAAGAATTGCATAAGATTAAAAAAAAGGGTAGCAAGAGACTTTTTGGTCTCATGGCAGTGTGGTGTTATGGGGTAGTACGTTTTTGGGGGGTTCAATGTAGGGTAGCATTAAGAGGTAGTAAGGTGCTTTTAGTGCTCAGGTAGGGGTGTTTAAAAAGGTTTCTAGGGTTTAGGGACAAATAGCATTAAAAGGAAGTAGTGTGTTGGTTGGGTTCGGGTAGAGGCAGAGTTAAGTGGTAGTTTGGGACATTTAGGGTTCAAAGAAGATAGTGCTATGGGGTAGAAAGGGTGTTTTAGTGCCCAGGAAGAGTAGCATTAACAGGTGGTTCGAAGTTTTTATGGCTCATGGATGGGTCGTGTAGAAGTGTAGTAAGGAGATTTTAAGATTCTGAAACGGGTGGCCTTAAAGAGTAGTATGGGTTGTTTAGGGAAGGATAGTAATAAGTGGAGGTACATGGATTTTAGGTACAGGGAATGGTAACGTTAAGGGACAGTAAAGGGTATTTAGGGTTTAGTCAAGGGTAGCATTAAGTGGTAGTAAGGGGTGTTTAGGGCTCAAGGAAGGGTAGTGGAAAGAGGTTAATAGGGTTCATGGAAGGATGCATACAGGGGTGGTAGGGTGTTTAGGGTTTAGGGAATAGAAGCTTTAAGGATGCGTAAAGAGGTGATAGGAGGGTTTTAGCGTATAGAGAATATAAGCTTTATTGGGTAGTAAGGGACTTTAGGCTTCAGGGAAGGGTAGCATTAATGGGTATTATGGGGTTTTACGATTTCATGGATGGGAATCGCTAAGGGGTACTAAGGTGTTATTAGGTACAGTTAAATAAAAAAAAGAATGCATGTAATAAAAACGACATTTGATAGTCAACATTATTATCTAGACAATTTGTATTCGACTTTAATGTAGTTGACATTTTATAAGCCAACTTTATTACTTACAACCAATTTCAAATACCAGCAAAAATCTATAAGTATCAAATGGTAAAAAAGATGAAGCAGTAACAAAATACTCTGTCCCAAATTCAGAGGCCGCACCAATTCTTATCTGACCCAGAGTGCAACATTCAGATCAATTTGACATTTTTGGTGTCCTTTACTAAACGCAAAGAAAATGTTTTTAGGTTAATTGTGGAGAAAATATGCTCTATGGTCGTCTGTTTCTCCTCTTTATCTGTTGTAATGTTTTTCAGTAAAGTCTGTAGTGCATTTCCCTTTCCTCATCCTACTTTGTTGCTCCACTTGTCCATTTGGATTGAACACATGATCTGAATGATGTCTTAATCATGATCTGAATGATGTCCTAATAATGTATACATTTTTGGTTTCATGAGTAGGTCTGTATATTGAAATCCTGTATGTTGGCCTGTATATGTGTAAATGCTCAACCATGTACTTTAAACACTTGAGCTCTTTTACACCCTGCCAATGTGTCTTACATCCAGACAAACAAGCTTCACTCAGACCTCACCAAGCATGTGCCCTTATACGAGAATGCAAGGAAAATCAGTGACTTTGTGGTCAGGGATGGTCAAGTTATTGTGGGTGCTAGTGGAGGTCTGCCCACTGAGAAGTGGATGAAGTCCACCATATGTATATGTCAAAGTCTACCAGTTGTGAAGAAAATCAGCTACAGTTTTTCATTACCTTTTTTTCACTCTCTCGACGAATCATCCTCCTGGACTGGGATGCCATTTCCCTCAGTTTCCATTTCTCATTAAATGGAGAGGAGAAATATTTGTCAGATTCTTTTTTTAAAATATTTTTTTTAAAACATATTTTATTGTGTTTTTGCTAGATAAAAACATCAACCTAAATGGTAAAAATTCAGAAACTATTCAGTGCACAATTGTAGTTCAGTATACTTAGCTTAAACATGTAAAGCAGACTTCGTGACTCCCCCAGACAATTCTGCCGGTACTCTACTGTGTCCCCAAGACCGGCCAACATTTACAGGAAGGGTAGTCCCACTGCAGCTGCACCCCAGGGTCTATTATGCCCCACTAGGACATTAAACCAAGTCCATATATTCTCTCAATGGGCCCCACACCCTATCAGGTTTATGTGGGCAGTCATAGGCCTAGTATGCCTTGTGTGGTTCGTTCCCTGTACTTTTAAACTATTTTAATTTGCTTTTTACCCTGCTCTCTGTTTTTTAAATTGGTATTTATAGTTTGTCTTTTAGCTGTTCACTACACCCCCTTACCTCCTAATCTGTTCATCCGGGGAGTTTATTAGGAGGTCACCTGTTCCTCTACTGCTTTACCCTACTCTCGCTTAGCATTAGCAGGTCTTTTGTGCTCTGTTTTGTTTTGAATTTGAATTTGTCACTTGCTTTCAGGGGAGTGTGGGAGCCCCCTCTGGGCCAAACTTATACTTCCTGGTTTGGGATGACTAGAGACAGCATTTTGTGTTTGTGCGTTCTCTAGTCATCAAAGGGAGGTATGCAGATAAAAATGTGCGCTGCTCGGACAAGCTTGCCTTGTGTGGTTCATTCTCCATGCTTTTAAACTATTTTAATTTGCTTTTTACACTGCTCGCTGTTTGTTAAATTGGTATTTATACTTTGTCTTTTAGCTATTCACTACTCCCTCTTATCTCTGAATCTGTTCATCCGGAAAGTTTATTGGGGGGTGGGGGAGTCATCTGTTCCTCCAATGCTTTACCCATCGCTCACTTAGCATTAGCGGGTCTTGTGTGCTCCGCTATTGAATTGTGTGCTCTGATTTTGAATTTGCAACTTGCTTTCGCGGAGTGTGGGAGCCCCCTCTGGGCCAAAGCTACACTTCCTGGTTTGGGACGACTAGAGATGCCATTTTTGTTTGTGCGTGCTCTAGTCATCAAGGGGTGGTATGTAGATAAAAATACGCGCTGCTTGGATGTGCGCAGCAGGTGTGCTACTGGCGCACCTTTGCCGTGCCTAAGGTAAACCCGTCTGGGCCCCTCAGAGTCCTGGAAGCTGCCAGCGCCAGCCACACTACTCATGGCACCCCAAATAGTAAGGTTTTGTTAATAAGCTTTAGGAGGGATGACCTTGTATCCTTAGACCCCTTGAAATGTTTAAGAGTTTGTAGATGGGGTGTGGCGGCACCTCATGATAAGAAATGCAGCAACTGGACAAGGCCGAGCGCTAAAATAGCGCGCGCAGTCCTTATGGTGGTCAAGCCTGTCCCCGGGGGAAAGGAGTAGGCGGGGTCACTCCCACCTCCCCCCATAAGCATTCAAGGGGCGGCGTTCTGTGGGGTGTGAACTGGAAGCACTTTGTGCTTCCGGTTCACACGGGCATCCAGCGTTAGAGGTTTGACCAGTTTAGACCGTCCTGTCCCGTGCCCCCTTAAAAGGGGGTGTGGGGAGCAGAACAGTCTTTTGTTCCTATGCTCCCCATGGGCACAGCACCCGGGCCACCAGCGGCCCGTAATTTATTTTCCCCACCCACCATCCCCTAAGGCAGGCACTTTAAATGTGGTGGTCAGGAATGTATTTTGATTGCTTCTTACAAATTCTGGCAGTACAGGTATCTCAGGAGATAGCATGAATGTAAACTTGATGAGTGTTACATTTTAATGGTGTTTGTTGGTAATGTATTTGTTTTGTTCCTTTTAATTTTAGGGCGGGTATCTCAGGATATAGAAGTCATGTAAATCTGATGATTCAGTACATCTTAAATGTGTTTGTTAGTAATGTATTTGCTTTGTTCATTTACTTTTGTTGCAGGTATCTCGGGATAAGAGTAATCTAAAGATGAGGATTGGTACATTTTAAATGTGTTTGGCAGTAATGTATTTGCATTTATTCTTTCATTTTTATTGCAGGTAACTCAGGAGATAGAGTTAATGTAAATATGATGTGGTGAATTTATAATAAAAATGCCAATTTGAAAGCTTGTCAAATACAGGGTTGGTTAATACAGAGTTATGTAAGTGAAATGTGTAACGTTTAATACATATCAGTACATGTTATATGATTTCAGGTAATAATGTCATATTTAGTTGTGTGTGTCTCCGGTCAGGCGGTAAGGTCATGATTGGTAAGCATAGTCTTCGGTCCTTAGCGGTGAGAAACATGTAACTCCAGGGGCAGTGACAGCCGGTAGGTAGGTTGTCGGGGTGCGGGGGCGGGGAGTCATTCTTCCCAGTGGGCCTGTGGCCACCACCCCACGCGCATTAGGGCGCAAGTATGCAGAATTTCTGCAGCCCCCGTTATGGAGTTTAAGGCACAGGGCGTAGGGGGGGGAGGGGAAAGTATCCGTCGGATAAGCTGTACCCCCTGCGCAAGCCGACTCTGGTGGAGTGATTTCTTGTAGTTTGCTGGGATCAGGATGCTGCCAGTCATTGACCTTGCCGTAGGCTCTAGAGGGGACACGCAAAAAGTGTATATATGCATTGTTAGATTTACAGTAGGAGTGTTGTGTGTATTAGAGTTAAGGTTAGTCATGTACCATCATCGGTCTAACAATGTATCTGGCCTTTCAGCGTAATTGTACATAATGTTAATAAATAATGTTTTTTTAATTTTGTAATGAATAAATACGGCCGGGGGTTACACCCCTAATCCAAACAATTGGTGTGATCTCAATACTTGCCTTGAAGGAGGGAGGGAGACCCCATCAGGGCAAGTGCTGGTCGTGAGTAGTACCAAAGGTGAAAAAGGGGACTTGGGGGAGTACCAGGCCATATGCAACTTCAAGCTATCTCCAGGGACTTTATCTTCACCTCCACCTAATAGTTTGTCTGTGGTTAGGTGTAGCGAGTATACGCTCAGGGTGGCTCTGATTAATGCCCTCTCTGTAGCTAAACATACTCAGGACATTTTTTATATGCTCAATGATGAGACACTCGACTTACTCTTCCTCACAGAATCCTGGTTATCTGAGAACTCCAGTCAAGTGATCAAGATGGCTATCCCTGGCGGTTTCAACATTATTAGAGTGGATCAGAGATAAGGTTCTGCTGGAGGAGTTGCTGAGGTGTTAAAAGAACAATGGAATTGCCAATGGAATCAGATAATGGAGCTTGCGGAGGTGGAAGCACTTCCTTTCTACAGCCATATCTCCCCTCAATACACTCTAGGGGGTATCCTGGTTTACCTGGTTTATTTCTCAAAGCCTTGGACGATGTGATCATCCCACAATTGGCTACTCTGACTTTATTCTCCACTGGTACTTTAACATTCAGTGACAAAGCGGAGGATACACTCGAGTTTCTTCACTCCATGAAGCTATCTCACCTGCAACAATTTGTCACCCTGTCCACCCATCGGGTTGCCACATTTTGGATCTCATCTGCTCCAATACGCCACTCAAAGTAGAGGATCCCTTTTCAGTGGTGTGATGGGACCACTTTCTGATCAATTTTTTCCTGGAAATTTCAAAATAAGACAATGCAGGTAAGTTTGTTTATTGGGCAACAAAGGAAAGCTGACCACACGACTGACACTGGGGAATTTAGTCTAGCATTAGCTGAGTTCCGTCCGGTGATATCAAGTGACATGAATAAAGCCCTCTGGAACTTCACTAACTGGATATACAAGGTAGTGGAGCGTCTTAACCCTGAAACACTGCCTAGGCATGGTAGGAATCCTCCTTCAAAGCCATGATTCTCTGGTTCCCTTAAAACTGAGAAACAGCAATGTAAAATGCTGGAACGCAAATGGAGACAGAAGTATTGCCCGAAGATAGATACATTTGCAAAAGGGCACATAAGAAATGCTATGCCGTCATTGCTAAAGCTAAAATCCTCTACTATGTAGAGCAAATGGCCCAGTCTGGCAATAATGCCAAAGAAATATTCACCATTGTCCAAAGCTTCCTCTCCCCTGAAGTGGAGATTAGTGTCCATACGCCCTCCCTCGAAAGGTGTGAGGGACTTTCAAGTTTCTTCACTAATAAGGTTTGATCTTTACAAGCAAATTTTGGTGCAGGGGATAGTCAGCTAGTGACTATAGTTCCTTTCATGTTGACAACCCGTTCTACTTGATGCCAAACTTATAGCCTTTGAACCTATATCTGTGAGGGACTCACTAACATCTTTAAAAACTCTGAAATCTGGCTTGCCTTTGGTTCCAAACCCGGCCAAATTGTTGCCCAGTGCTTCTGAGGTGGTCAATAATGTGATCAACCTATCCTTATCATCTACTATGTTATGTTATGTTAGTATGAATTTGTAGAGCGCACGTTCACCCTGGGGTTTCTTGGCGCTGTGTACCGCTGGGGAACCCGTCCTGGCTTTCCGTGTGAGATGGTCCCTATTGGGCATCTCCAAGGTGAAACCAGGCATCCTGGCAGCGAGGGGGCCGTTGTGGAGATTAAGCAAGCTACTGCCCAGAGTTGCAGCGTGGGACCCATGGTTAGAGAGGCACCGAGGCGAGATTTATCGAGCCCGCTGACATTGGTTCTGTACCCTGCCGAGTCGGGAATTGAACCCTGGTCCCAGGCCCACCTCTGCTTCTGGGTTTGCCGCCTCTAACCGGTGAGCCACACTTCTCCACAATCTACCATGGTCCCTCCTTTTTGTAAACAGGCAATGATTGTTCCCCTGCTTAAAAAACCAGCACTTGATCCTCCTCTTCCCTCCAGCTACCGCCCTATTTCCCTTCTCCCTGCTGTGGCTAAGGTTCTCAAAAAGATTGATCAATAAACAGTTATCTGACTTTGTGGAGCAACATGATCTTCATCACCCGGCTGAATCGTGTTTTAGATCCTCATATAGCACGGAATCAGCACTGGCTGAAATTTCCGAGGCCATCCTTGAAATTCTAGATGTAGGGGCAGTCCTGCCCTGGTCCTTTTGGACTTGTAGGCTATGTTTGATACTGTGTAGTAGGGTTAGCATAGAACTGGTTGAATTCTTACCTCAAGGGAAGAACTAAGCAAATCAGGATTCCGCCTTTTACAGCTGCCCCCCAGAATTTGCCAACTGGTTTTTCTCAAGGTTCTGTATGGAGCCCTCTGTTGTTCAATATTTATGTGTCTCCCTTTATAAGGCTGGCAGAGTATCTGGCTGCCAAAGTCATTGCGTATGCTGATGACAATCAACTTCTATTCATGTGGAATAAAATTGAGTCTTCCACCTCTCATGTAAAAACATGCCTCACTGCAGTTTTCCATTGGCTTACCTCGGCTCAGTTGAAACGCAATGAGGACAAAACTGAGATTTTTTTCTTTACTAACTTCCCTCCTAAGTTCGGGCACTCTTTCTGGCTGGATGAGTCCCCCTGCCAGCACTGAAAAAATTCCTTCCTCTACTCCCGCTTTCATAAAGGGAAATGGTTACCCTTGCCCTGATTACATCTCTCATTGACTATGCTAATGCGTTGTATGCTGGTCTGTCTGGCTATTAATTGAATAAACTTCAGGTTGTTCAGAATGTCACAGCCAGAGTTCTTCTGAATCTCCCTAAGAGGGTCAGCGTTAGGCAACACCTGCGCAGCCTGCACTGGCTGTCGGAGAAAGAGAGGGTGGAATTTTAGTCCTTGGGTATTGCTCATGCAGCTTTGTATGGGCTTGGCCCAGCTTATATGAGAACAGGATTTAGGTTCTATGCCGCTGCTAGGCAGTTGTGCTCTTCTACAAAACATATGGCTTACACTCTTAGGTTCCAGCAACAAATGATAGATGGCGGATCCCTTTCAAGTATGGCTTTTGTATCCTGGAACCAACTCCTAGTGGAGTTAAGTGCTCTTCAGGATCCAAAGGTCTTTAGGAAGAGACTGAAGACCTTCCTCTTTAACTAGCTTAGTTCTTGTAGTAAGTAAAACTACAATAAATTAAGTAAACTTTATGAATTATTTATTGATAAGAATGGCAGAGTAAATAACGTGACTGGCCAGAGGGACAGCCACGTTATTTACTCTGCCATTCTTATCAATAAATAATTACCAATTTGTATACCAATTTGCTGGGCACGTGCCGGGACACTCCTTGGAGCAGCTGTACCCGATACAAATGCTCTTAACATAACATAACATGCGGTACGCTTAGTTTGCATTTACCAATCCATTCCAGCTGTCTTAAGTGCCAAGATTTGGGTTTTCTCGCCGTTTGATAAGTGTGAGGGTGTCCTAGTGGAGTGGTGAAAAGTGAGTGTAGAACTGAGTAAAACTGGCTAGGGGGTATCAGACTGAATTTAATAAAAGGATTCCCCTGTAAGACAACCCATAGCTTGGTGCTACTATAGGGGTGGCAATGTCCCCAAGTGGTTGAAAAAAGAGGTAAATATGATTCATGCCTTAAATGATCAAAATGATCCTTGGTGCGTCGTCAGGACCAAAAACAGTGAGAAAATGGCAAACCAGCCCCACTTATGATCTCAAGGTGAGTGTTCCCCTCTAATAGGATGGTGCCCACTCGTGGTTAGTCTCACTGGTGGTTCAACCTAATCTTAACGTTAGCCAAACTTGGTGGCACCCACAGTTGTGGGGGTTTTGCTAAGTGAGCTCGTTGCAGCACCTATCCTCAACCCTGCGGGCCTGAATGGTCCATATTGTTTTTTTAATCTTACTGGGGAATCCTTTTATTAAATTCAGTGTGACATCCCCTAGCCAGTTTAACTCAGTTCTACACTCACGTTTCACCATCCCACTAGGACACCCTCACAATAATCAACCGTCAAGAAACACCAAAAGATCTCTCCTAAAGTGACCCTTCGGGGCCCATAGGGCATTGCAGCGCCGGGCCGATGAGCAGCACCCGCCCGATGATGAAGCATGACATCCCAAGTGATGTGTGAGGGCAACAAGAAACACTCTTGTTGATTGTCCCTCATAAACCTGTTCAGCACCTTGAAGCTGTTTCACTCTATTCTTGACACATTTTATGCTTAATTATGAACAGTAACCCCAATTTTGGAAACATATAGTGTCTTTTTGAGCACAGATATTGGACCTTTATCAGCTCCTAGTCCTCTTTCTTCCTTTTTGCGATACATGTCTTATGTCCAAGCCAGGAGAAGTATAGACACAGGCCAAAGATTAATGAGGTGGAGAGCTCTGAGGCATACAGGTGCCAGAGTCGCTATGGTGGCTGCTCAACTGGTTTTGCCAGACAAAAAGATGCCTGGTTTTAGTCACCAGGTTGCCAGTGCTGACATTGAGACTAACAGGTTTATAAATGAAAATACCTCTGGCACCATTGATCACACTCTTTCGTATTGCCACAATAGTCCTTTTTATTGACTTTGGGCATTAACATATGATTTTGTATTTTTCATTAAATATTTTTTCAACTAGAGAATTTCTTTCATTGAGTATTTTTACACCTCTTCTATGTTCGTGTCTGTCCAAAAACATTTATATAACATTTATATATACAACATATACACATTTATATAGTTTCACGATGAATTTTGAAACGATTCTACACAAAACATATACTACAAATTCAGACGTTACACACTAAATACACTCTGTGTAGTTTGATGCAGGCTCTATGTGTTTTGAAGTTTATACAAATCAGTTATTCACTAACTAAATGTAGTATGCCTATCTCTTGTTAGTCCTACTTATATTTCTTATTACACAGGGACCATGTATCTCTTTGCCCTCGGTGTATCTTGATTAGGGAGTCCTATATAGGGTCAGAGGTTGTTTACTGAGAATCTATTATGGAGGCGAGATTCATGCCACTAAAAAGTCCCAAGTGGATCAATCTCTTCTTTTATAAAGGTTGCGCCGAACCACTATATGATCAAATGGCGACGCGTTTCGACCTAAAAATGGGACCAGAATACATCTTTCATAGTTAGGTCTTCTTCTGGGCTGGACAAAGTTCTTGTAGGACATCTGTTAGGATCAGGCCCCTGTCCCTTTTCAATGACCATGTCTTAATCCATAAAAGGGAGATAGGGAGGTGCACAACACGGTAGGTGGTTGTATGGATTTGTTGTTTGAAGCAGGGATGGGTGCACTCCAGGGAGGCGGTTCCATCCGGCGCCTGGAAATGTGAGACTAATAGGTGTATGCAAGAATTTGCAGATACATCCCCTGTATGAGGCACTCCTTAGGTGGTCATCGAAATGATTACAAAGTTTAACGATGCAGTGTAGATTTATTCATCAATTTTAAATCATTGGATTGATGTTTCAAACGATATTGTCATCATATCATTGTGTTAAGTTGACAGTACAGCATATACACGTGCTCCAATGCATTTCGGGCTACTCGCCCTTTGTCAAGGAGAACTAAAAAAAGAAGAAACAAGCCCATATTAGGGAAAGAAAGAAGGTATGCGTAAGCGTTGGTGGCCAGTAATGTTGTTAAGAGTGCCGATCAATATGGTGACAAGGTTGTGTCCCGAGGTTAAAAAATGGGTAGGCCGTGGTTCGTGGTTGAAGGATTAAAGTACGACATGCGGGGTCAAAAATAAAGTTGTGTGCACGGGTGGTGAGTCGAGCAAGCACTAATAACCAATCGTGCCTCATAGGATTTAAAAAAAATGCTGTTGGACTAACTAGAATGAAGTGATAACATAGCATCGGGACCGGTAAACAGGTTAAGAGGTCGCGGTTCCCAGGTGGGAATCTGCATGCATTAACGAGACTTACTTCATGGCTGAGAGCCGTGTAGATCTTCGGTGTGACGGTCCGAGTGTCAATGTGTGCGGTCGGCGTGAATGTGTATAAATCAAGGAAGTAAAAGACGGACTGAGTGAAAGTGAGCGCGGGGGCCATCTTGGAATAGGTTGTGAAACTGGGAAAGAGTGGGGGCCATCTTAAAGTGAATGGAAACAAAAGGTTTGGGATGTGCAAGGGGAAAAAAAAAAGAGTAAATAACGAAATGTACATGAGGAGGATATGAAGGAATGAGGGAATAAAGAGCAATGCAATAACATATAGCAATAGATTATTAGAGATAACAATTGTATTCAATACGATCATTCAATCCATGTGGCAAACCACATCCTAATTTGTTTCTCGTTGCTTTAGGGACGTGGTGGGCATTGCTAGAGAGACGCGCGGCTGTACGATCACTCCGTGAATCACGTCCTTACAGTTTTGTGGAGCCTATCGAGATCGTTGTGCCGGTTTAGGCGCATTCAGAGTTTTCACCACAGTAGCTAAGACAGCGGTCCTGGTGCTTGTCGTTTCCCCATCTGCCCCTTCCTTTTAATCTGGAAACATAGAGTCAGGTGAGGTTCCGTGACGATTGTAAGTGGTGTTTTTTTTAACTCGCACGAATATGGTCGAGTCTGGTATCTATGAACCGCAAATGATGAGTTTAGTAAGTGTGCGCAGTTTCGCTGTGCTAACTTAAACCGTTCGTTTGTTATGTGGGTTTTTCATCTGTACCCACAGGTTCCATCTTAGATACGGCATCCATTTTGTCTCTTGCCCTCAAGTAGCCAGCGAACGGACGTTGTCCGCTTCGCGACCCTGGGACTCCCAAGATATTTGCGGAAGACACATGTTCTTTGTAAGTGTCTTTATGACGAGGGGGATGCTACTGTAAGGCAGATGGCGCCGCTCGAGGCTCATCTTGCCGCACGGACTTATTGTCTCAGCCGTGCATCTCATTAGGCACGTCCCTTTGATGCCTGTATCTCGTGTTTCCCGATACCTCCCCTTTTACACCCTTTCCGATCTCCCCACTGTCTCCGTCTTCCTCTGCACCTGTCTTTGTTCCTATTTTCGATCTATTTTACTGCTGATTGGAATTTGCTAATGGTGGGAAGATGGTTTTTACAGTTGGGAACCGCCAAATGTTTCCGCACTTATGTTCCGGACCTGATGTGTTTCAAAGTGACCAAAGTGACCCCTCTGGGGGATAATTGTGGGAACCGGGTTGTAAACTTTTGTGCTCATGTAATCCTATGGGTAAAAACTGTATAAAAGGAGCGATCCACAGAACCAATTTGAAGCAGTCTCCCCAAGTTGCACGTGGTGTACTTGTCGTGATCTCTGTGTTCCCTGCAGCAAATAAACCTTGAATCTTTGACGCCGAAGGAAGTGTCCCGTGTCTCTGTGACTTGTACGCCGGAGCAGGTTACCCACGAAGGTTTCAGGTGTTGTGCCCTGGCACCGCTGGGTCTTAAAGAACCCAGTCCTTCACAGGGTTTTTTTATGTCAGTCACTGACTTTTTCCCCCTTACTGTTACTAGAGACGGGTTTGGGATTTTCTGTCTTGTATTGGATTTATACGCTGAAGCTGACCCGTGGTAGTACTACAACTCCGCCAAGACGCCATCACAGGACCACCTTTGCACCAAAGTCTGGTAAGGGAGTCATCGTGTTTTTAATGGGAATGACATGTTCATGGCTAAAGGTGGGATGGGTGCAAACACAACAGGTGATGGACCGAATGTGGATCAATGTCACACACTCACCCCAGTCCAAAGATCTGGGCCCAAATCCATCGTTTTTTTGCACTCCACACCACCCTGGGTTAGACAATGGCGATATGCTAATCAGCTCTGACCCTGTGCCCCATGGGAACAGTCCAGTCCGAACTACAAAAGCCATGTCCTTCCCAGAACGGAATCAAGCATCCGAGGACCGGACCGGTTTCGAGGTAACACCTCTCATCAGCCCGGCTAGCTTGACTCCAGTGGTGTGGAGTGCCTGGGACCCACGTCTGGGCATCCCCAGCGCACTTAGGGCGGAATATGCAAACACAACAGGTGATGGACCGAATGTGGATCAATGTCACACACTCACCCCAGTCCAAAGATCTGGGCCCAAATTCATCGTTTTTTTGCACTCCACACCACCCTGGGTTAGACAATGGCGATATGCAAATCAGCTCTGACCCTGTGCCCCATGGGAACAGTCCAGTCCGAACTACAAAAGCCATGTCCTTCCCAGAACGGAATCAAGCATCCGAGGACCGGACCGGTTTTGAGGTAACACCTCTCATCAGCCCGGCTAGCTTGACTCCAGTGGTGTGGAGTGCCTGGGACCCACGTCTGGGCATCCCCAGCGCACTTAGGGCGGAATATGCAAACACAACAGGTGATGGACCGAATGTGGATCAATGTCACACACTCACCCCAGTCCAAAGATCTGGGCCCAAATCCATCGTTTTTTTGCACTCCACACCACCCTGGGTTAGACAATGGCGATATGCAAATCAGCTCTGACCCTGTGCCCCATGGGAACAGTCCAGTCCGAACTACAAAAGCCATGTCCTTCCCAGAACGGAATCAAGCATCCGAGGACCGGACCGGTTTCGAGGTAACACCTCTCATCAGCCCGGCTAGCTTGACTCCAGTGGTGTGGAGTGCCTGGGACCCACGTCTGGGCATCCCCAGCGCACTTAGGGCGGAATATGCAAACACAACAGGTGATGGACCGAATGTGGATCAATGTCACACACTCACCCCAGTCCAAAGATCTGGGCCCAAATCCATTGTTTTTTTGCACTCCACACCACCCTGGGTTAGACAATGGCGATATGCAAATCAGCTCTGACCCTGTGCCCCATGGGAACAGTCCAGTCCGAACTACAAAAGCCATGTCCTTCCCAGAACGGAATCAAGCATCCGAGGACCTGACCGGTTTCGAGGTAACACCTCTCATCAGCCCGGCTAGCTTGACTCCAGTGGTGTGGAGTGCCTGGGACCCACGTCTGGGCATCCCCAGCGCACTTAGGGCGGAATATGCAAACACAACAGGTGATGGACCGAATGTGGATCAATGTCACACACTCACCCCAGTCCAAAGATCTGGGCCCAAATCCATCGTTTTTTTGCACTCCACACCACCCTGGGTTAGACAATGGCGATATGCAAATCAGCTCTGACCCTGTGCCCCATGGGAACAGTCCAGTCCGAACTACAAAAGCCATGTCCTTCCCAGAACGGAATCAAGCATCCGAGGACCGGACCGGTTTCGAGGTAACACCTCTCATCAGCCCGGCTAGCTTGACTCCAGTGGTGTGGAGTGCCTGGGTATCACGTCTGGTTGTCACTGTGTAGTAATGTTGTGCCTTATTTCTTAGGTGCAGTGACGTGGAGGTTGTCATCCCTGTCAGAAGCGGTCCCCCTTGTTTCTTCCCTTGTTTATTTTCCCACCCTCTCCCGGTGCTCACTTGCATGCTCATTGAGTAGTTTCCAGTGAGCAGCAAGTGGGCAGGGGTAGCGGATTGGGCCATACTACGTTCCCGCAGTGGTACGGGCTTTGAGGCGGAACCTAACAACATCTTTGCACCTATAGATGTATTGATATGATTTGATTTAGTGTATATTCCTATGAGGAACATTTAGGAAGGTTATTGCATTTTTGTAAAACTCACGTACTGGTTTCTTACAGCTGCATACAATTGCAGTGGCTTCCTGCCTTTTTCTGAAAGAAGAATGGATGTTGTCTCAATACACTTGTGTCTTCTTCCAGTTTTTAAACATACTTAGAACATCATGACCCCCAAGGCTTGTATGGTCCCCTCACCTACCATGTTTATATGGGTCATGGCCTACCAAGGTTTGTGTCGAACATTGAGACTAAGCTCCATCCAATAGCCTTGGTAAGTGGGGAGGTTTTACTGGCCCAAAAGAAGGTGGTTGTTTCCCCTGCCATCCTAGTGGAGTGTCTGTTAGGAAAAGAACTGGAGACTTCTGCATGGGCAGAAGGCGCACGTCAAAATTCTGGGTCTCGCTGAGTGGGTGTGTGTTACCGCAACAGCACAGGCAGCTCATCAGTGAAGCTTGTATCCTGAAATAGTGGACCAAGTGTCCAATGGCAAAAAGAAGGGCAAGATGTCTGCTAAGGCAACTTCCGAGAGGTCACAGGACCAGGGGGAGAATTCTCCTGAGGGAGATGCCCTGGTGTCTGAGGAGGAAACTGCAGCTGATGAAGTCTGACCTGACCTGGCAGAACTCTTAAGTGCAGGGGGACACCCCAGAGAGGGCCTATGCCAAGGGAAAAAGTGGTGACCTACTCTTGAAGGCCGTAGGCAGCAAGCTGCATGGCAAGAGGAGGGTAATGTCAGTGGTATCCACAGGGTCTACTGGGAAGATGGACTTCTGTACACTGAGGCCAGAGACCCCAAACCAGGGGCAGCCAGGAGAATGGTAGTCCCCCAAATACACACAGAGTTTATTCTTCCTGTAGCCCATGACATCTCCATAGCTGTACATCCGAGAAAAACCAAAACCTGGGACAGGTTGATTGCCCATTTGTATCGGTACAAAATGTCTGAAAAAGCTAAGGAATTTTGTCGCTCCTGTGTGACTTGTCAAGCATTGGCAAGACAGGCACACAACCAATAACTCCTTAATTCCACTTCCAGTGGTTGATACTTCCTTTAAGAGGGTAGGGCTGACATTGCTGGTCCCCTTGACCCTCAAACTGCATCTGGGAACAGGTATATTCTGGCGGTAATGGACCATGCCACTAGGTACACCGAGGCAATTCCTCTTAGGGCTACCACTGCCCCAGCAATGGCAAAGGCCCTTCTTGGCTTCTTCACCAGGATTGGGTTTTCTAAAGAGATGGTCTCTGTTAGAGGGACCGATTTCATGTATGCATATCTTAAGGTTATGGGGGATGAATGTGGAGTGAGCTACAAGTTCACCACCCCCTATCAAATGGTTTAGTTGAAAGTTTCAGCAAAACCATGAAAAGCATGATAAAGGACCTTCCTGAAAAATTCAGAAGGAGATGGGATGACCTTTTACCTTGCCTGATATTTGCCTATAGAGAGGTGCCACAAAAGGGGGTTGGATTCAGCCCTTTTGAGTTTTTCTTCGGCCATCCAGTAAGGGGTCCTCTGAATCTAGTGAGGGAATGATGCCGTAAACCTCTCAAAGAGCCCAAGCAAGGCATAATGGACTATGTACTGGGCCTGCGTTCATGTATGGCTGAGTGTATGAAAAACACAAATATATATATAGAGGCCAGCCAGGAGCTAATCAAGCACTGGTATGACCATAACTCAGAAATGGTGGACTACCAACCAGGTCAGCTGGTGTTGGTATTGGAGCCTGTGGCTCCCAGGACACTCCAAGACAAGTGGACTGGCCCCTGTGCAATCTTGCAGAAGAAATGGGAAGTCACCTTCTTGGTAGAATTAAGCACCCTTAGGAGTCCTCGTAGAGTTCTCCATAATAAGTGCCTAAAAGCCCACCAAGACAGAGCTGGCATGATGATGGTCACTAATGGAGGCCAGGGGGAGGAAAGTGAGCCCCTCTCTAACCTGCTGGTATGTCATTTGATACCAAACTTGATATATTTAGGTTGCACCATGATGGAGGTAGCGACCCCAGGTCTCCCCGGGTGCAAGCCTATGTTATCCTATGGACCGCCTTTCACTTATAGTGTATTTTAAGGGTAAAGGCAACTATAGGGACATATAAGCTTGCAGTTACAAGCTCACACCTTGAATATAAGGCACCCTGCATCCTGGGCTCAAGAGACCTTCCTTAGGGGTGACTGCCATATATTAAAGGAAGTGCAGTGATTTTGCTACCCATGGTGAGGGCAAAGTCGAAACGAAGCAGTTTACACTGTTCCTGCAGTCTGCAAAGGCAGGCATGCTATCATTAATTTACTTGGGTTATTCAGGGTTACACCAACAGTGCTGTAAGCCCGGGGGACCCCTTTACCACCCATGCTCTGGGTACCACAGTTACCACTTACCAGGGGATTACTTACTCTGGAGATCAAGATCCAACCTTCTTTGTCCCTTTTTAAAAAAGCGCTCAAAACCTGGTGCTTTATCAAGGCCTACCCACAGTGAGAGTACATTTGTAATAACTAGTTTCTTTTTGGTTAGGCGCCTTGAGGCCCATTGAGCTTAGTAGTGCTATATAAATCTGTTTTCATTTTATTTCATTTCATTTCAGGGACTTATAAGGGGGGTTAAGTCCTTGTCAATTGAGATTGCCAATATAAACATAACAGTTTTAGGGAGAGAGTACTGGCACTGGGACCTGTGCAGCAGGCTCCAGGCCATATTCAGAGTCATTACCATCAACATTGGAGCAAAAGTGTGGGGGGTGACCATACAAAAAGGACACTTTCCTACACTATATATTTGTGAGATAGGATGTTTGTGTTGGAGCGCTATTAATAATCGTTACTCCAGTGGTAATTCGTCACTCACCTCCTGTAAATTCTCCCCATATCCTGAGAGAGTGTGTTTTGCTTATGTATAGCGGAAGAACTGATTGTCCACAAGTTCATGTTGTTTTTGCACCTTTGTAAAAGAGAAGAGTCGCTGGAGTCCCCAAATATCGTCAAGTTTTGCAGTCCCTATGATATCCCATCGTTTACTTCCCTCCAATTATTTTCAGCTACGCCAGGACTTTTGATTTCCACAGGGTAGTCTCCAATGTTACCTGTCAATTCCACTCCAGTTTTGATGTGGACCTCTTCCAAACTTTGATAACCAATTCTGTTGGATTGGGCATCAGGCTGCCTGGCCCCTACCTTACAGTTTGCTTAAGTATCCTCTGGTGTCCATTGCATGCCTGTTGGCCATTAGCAAGTTTTTCTATAATGAGGCGAATGCCCACTTATTCACCAATAGTAGTTGTGTCGCCCAATAATATAACTGGAGATTGGGAAGGTGTATTCCAACCTTATAGGGGTTCCTGGTCAGAGTCTGGAGTGCTAAGCATGGGGCGCCCCAGTCTCACAGTAGCATTCATGTTGTTCGTCAGATTCTTATTCAATTTCCATTTTTAAAGAATGATTGAAAGAGGCCTAAATAATGTATTTTTGGATATTGCTTCTTTAGTTTCTTCTGTTCTTAATTATATATTACTGTTTTGTCTTTTTCTAACTTCAGTAAATCTCTGGCAAGACAATGATTTTGAATTACGTATGTGATGTTATTTTCACTGAGAAGGAATGTCCCAGTCTCTTTGTTTTCCTCATTTTTGATTCCCTGAAAATGCCTTTTCCTTAAGGTTTCTAATTTGTGTTGAAACAACATTGTCTGGCACAAGGACTCTGTTTTGTTCAGTTAATAACCACAGCTGGTGTCATTTCCATTTACATCTTGGTTTCAATTAAATTTATTTGAACCATTTCAGTCATCCGCATATCCCACATTGCCTTTTCTGAGTGTAGATGTGGCAACCTTGCCTGCACTAAGGGGTCTTCGTATGTTGATGATTTGATATGGGCTTACAAACTGTAAAAAACGTGGCTGTCATGTCAAATGGAGTTTACCTCTGCTGTAGCTGAGATACCTGTTATATGCACCCATGCTGAATTGCTTAGATTCACGTGTTGGTTCAGTCCTGAAAAAGAAACTTTTTTCATACTAGCTAGCTTGTGAGCTGTACCATAACACCATCATATGAAGACACCTTAGTGCTGACAGTATTCTTGTGTCTACTCTTTTAAGTCACTCACTACAAGACTTGACTGAGAGCTGCATTATAATAATGAATGTACAAAAGACAGTCCTTTCTTTCCTTTCCTGTTTGGGACTCTAGCTGGTGCTGGCTCTTTTCATTCATATGATTGTTTCATTCGAAAATGTGGTAAAAAGAACGAAAGACGTGTTGACGTTTCTGAAGCACATTCTGCATTGAAGTCCCTCTTATTTAATGAAGAAAATACATTTGGGATTATTTGGCGCACTTGTGATTCAGAATGTGCTACTGACACCTTCTTTGAAAAAAGATCTTTGGATGCTGCTTCTGGCAGTGGGTGCTCTTCGAATGGCAATTCTTCAAGTGGCATGGTGGTGGTTCTGGCAGTAGTGTGTGTTGTGAGTCTGGTAGAGGTTGTACTTCTATTGGCGTCCATTCTGCTTGGTCATTTTCTGGTGGCTCAGGAGGTGGTTCGGGTGAGTTTTGTGGTGGGTCTGTAGTGACTAATCAGACGGTGGTGCTGGTGGTAGTTCTGGTGGTGATGATGATGATAAAGCTATTCATATCGTGCACAGCTACTCCTGAGAGTGTCCTGGCACGTACCATCAGGTCTGACAAAGAGATTTAAAAAGATATTAGTTTTGCACGAAAATCGAGGTTTTCAACTTTTGTTTAAAGATTGCATAATTGTTTAGAGCTCGGACCTCCAAGGGTATTGAATTCCAAGAAACAGCTCTTCGAAACGCGTGTGATCTTTCTCCCGCTGTGTCGAATTTTATGAATTGCAGCTAACAGTTTATAAGCAGAACGCAAATGTTTCTGTGGGTTATAAAAGCAGATCCTAGCCCTAAAACAGACAGCCCCCGTCTGAAGCAAGGCCACATGTACCAACACAAATTTAAACAATATTCTTTTCTTGGTAGGAGGCAAATGAGGTTCTCGTAGATGGGGAAACATTCTGTTCTAATTGGCAGGTTCAGAAGTAAAAGGGCGGCAGCATTTTGAACTACTTGAAGTTTGCCCAGCAGCTGTTCAGGTAATCCAAATTATAAAGTATTACCATAATCTAATCTAGAGGTTATCAAAGCAAAAGACACATGGACGGAATGCAGAACATATCAAACATTCACCCCCAGTCAAGAGATCTGGGTTAAATCCATCATTCTTTTCTTCACCATGCCAACCCAGTTTAGAACTGACCATATGCAAATCAGTCTTGACTCTGTGCCTCATGGGAATAGTCCAGCCCGAACTGCCAAACCAGGTCCTCCATGAACCGGAAACAAGCATCCTGGGACCGGTTTTGGGGTTTCACCCCTCTTCAGCCAGGATAGCTTGATTCCAGTGGCACAGTGAGCCCAGGACCCACGTCTGGGCATACCTGGTGCACTTAGGGTGAGAAAGCAGAAGAAACACAATTGATGGACGGAAAGCAGAACAAATCAAAACATTCACCCCCAGTCAAGAGATCTGGGTTAAATCCATCATTCTTTTGCTCACCATGCCACCCCAGTTTAGACCTGGCCACAAGTTGTTGTTTTTGCATTTGTCACCCAGAGTGGGACGTGTATGCCCAGACGTGGGTCCCGTGCTCTCATGCCACTGGAATCAAGCTATCCTGGCTGAAGAGGGGTGAAACCCCCAAACCGGTCCTAGGATGCTTGTTCCAGTCCAGGGAGGACCTGGCTTGGCAGTTCGGGCTGGACTGTTCCTAGGAGGCACAGGGTCAAGACTGATTTGCATATGGCTTTGTTCAAACTGGAATGGCATGGTGAGCAAAAAATAAAACAATGGATTCAGGCCCAGATCTCTGTACTGGGGTGAATGTATGACATTGTTCTACATTCTGTCCATCAACTGTTGTTTTTGCATTTGTTACCCCGAGTGGGACGAGTATGCCCAGACGTGGGTCCCTTGCTCTCCATGCCACTGGAATCAAGATATTCTGGCTGAAGAGGGGTGAAACCCCAAAACCGGTCCTAGGATGCTTGTTTCCAGTACAGGGAGGAAATGGCTTGGCAGTTCGGGCTGGAGTGTTCCCATGAGGCACAGGGTCAAGACTGATTTTCATATGACTAGGTTCAAACTGGAATAGCATAGTGACCAGAGCAAAAAAACAATGGATTTAGGCCCAGATCTCTGTACTAGGGTGAATGTATGACATTGTTCTGCATTCTGTCCATCAACTGTTATTTTAGGTCTCGCCTGAGCCAGTGCATGCTCTGAACTGGCGAGACATTTAGTGAGTGGGCTTTCAAAAGTCCTACCGGGGTGTCATAGAGCGTGCAGTTACGCGCACAAGCATGCGCGCCTCGCTCCGCCTCACCATCTTGCTTGCTTTAGGATTTAACGCTCCTCCCCCATCACAAAGCTGGTCTCGTTGCTGTGCATCTCTGGTCAGGCGTTTGGCTGCTTCCAATCTAAGAATCATACTCTTTATTTTCATTGTTGACTTAGAGTGCAGGAAGTGTTGCTACGTCACTGCCCCCGCAGAAGCGACTAACCCTTGCTTAGGACAGGTGAATGTTGCACATATGTGGATTTTTTATTATGTTCGTAAAAGATATACCGCTCAATACCTTTTCAGATGGAATTACGTGTCACAATGTTCCTCTTTTAAACTTTCTGATGCTAAAAAATTTATTAAATTTTTTAAGTTGAAAAAGTGGCTTCAACAGGGTTCTGGTGCCCAATCCCATCTTCCTTAGTAACAGACAGTGTTCCGGCGTCCCTTCATTCCCCATCGGTCTTGCCCCCTTTGTCACCGTGTCTGTCTGTCTGCCGCATCCCCTACCAGCAGGTACTGTCTGTGAAGTGATCCTAAACAGGAAGCTGTCGTCTAGCGTCCTTCCCAGGGGCCCACTCCCGGGGAGGGAGGATGAATGGACAGTTCATCCTCTCCCCCTCCTGTCTCCAGAGTCCAGATGCAGCTGTTGCCATCAGAGACGGCTCCCACCGAGAGTATCCCTGCTCATAGTGCACTGCTCTTTCAGCTCTGGAAGGAGGGGTAGGGCTGTCCCTGGGCCTGCGCCCTCTCTCCTACACTAATTCACTGCCCGCATTGCTAGGCACCAGAAGGCTGTGCTTGGATCGGGTGTGAGTACAAACAGTGGGCCCAATGCTATCCTTCTTAACTTCGCAGCAGCGTGTCCACGATCACACAATTCAAAGGTAAAGTGTTTCAGAGATTTGAGAGAATTGTTAATGGAAAATATATCAGAAAGCTATATGAAAAGGTACATTATTAATAAGGAACAATAATATCATGAGTATTATATAACTCTTTATAACAGCCAACTCACGTTTTTCACTACCCTATGTTATATAACTGTTGCCCAATTCATGGTTCTCAATTCACCCACCTCAGATGAAAGGAGAAAGGAGTCTGACTTGCCAAGATTCGAAACTCATAACCTCAAAAAACTGCGGGCATATTATCTAGAACAGGCGATAATGATCGCCAGTGAAAGTCATCCGCATTTTATTTATCGCTTCCTTTCCTAGACACATTTCGCATGTTTATCGATGTATTATTAAGACGTCGATAAACATGCAATGGTGTCCAGGAAAGGAAGCAAAAACACCGGCTATCACGCGATAGACAAACATGCGGTAGCATGTAGTCAGCTCGTTCGAGGTGCATTAGCGGTGATTATATCACTGCTAACGTGCAATGCAGCCTGATAACACCCTGTTGGCAGGCGCCTGCCACTGTGCAGCATGAAAGTTCACAAGCTGTACATTGAGTATAGTGAATGCTAAAATCAAAGGTGAAAAATACAACTATTCATTGCTAATTCATAATCAATATTCTTAATGTTAGGTGACAGGACAGATGATGATGTGATGCACTGCAATTTACCCCCTTTACAAGGCAACTGCACCTCTGTACATGGTAAGGGCCAATAATGCAGCATGAGATCTACCTGTTTGCTTTCTGTGGCGCTGATCAGGGCTAGTCTCCCTTGCATGAGCATGTTTAGTCAGGTTTTTTTTCAGGTGTTAAAAACCTGTGTACATCGGGGCTTAGTGAGAATTTTGTTATCACTGGTCATCTTTGATAATACAGCGAATTGCTGTTTACGATTCATTCCGTGAAATTTCAGTAAGTTATGCCTACCTTGCATGTCATTAGCGATACATTTCGCTGGCATGCAAGGTGATATGCAAGACGATAAAAAAAAGGCAGCTAACGCTGGAATGCTTGCGCTAACGCATGGGCAAAAAGTGCAGCTAAAGCGGTGATAATGCCCTTGATAATATGCCCCTGCATTTCTTAGAAGCAAGCATGAGCAGGTATTACACAAAAGAAATTAAAATAGTTATACATTTTTCAACAAATCAATGTGCAAATGCAAGGCAGAATAACACTGCTACTGGTCCGTTTTCTTCCTGCATATCGTGATTCCTGCCCATCCGTTTCCTGCTTGCACTTTATTTTTATTAATTTATTTTTTCAATTATTTCAGTGTTGCCCCAGCAGCATCACACTGCTTCCAGGGAGGTTGCTTCTATTGCTTTGCACAACACTATGCATATTTTTTTCTATCTACCCTTCTATAATGTTCATTCACCATATTGGAATGGTGCACAAACGTTTCAAAAAACATGTCACAACAACTGCCACTGCATCACGCCGCAGACACACACATATGCACAGAAGGTCAACAATTTTGCAATGCTTTTTTATTAATAAATAGCATTGTGGAATGGCCACCCGGGTGTGCACATACATGATCCTATGTTGTGACTTACCAGTGCCAATTTGATTTAATTTATTTTCTAATGCTAGTACAAACATGCTCTTGCAAAGCTAATAGCTTTAAAAAGTGTGTACTACAATTGCTGTTTATATTGCGCACATGCTGCCTCATTCCTTGCTTCTAACAATTTCCATGCAACAATAAAAATGTCAAGATACCTCTAGTGATTAATGATCCTCAGGTGTATCATTCCATTTTCTTTGAAGTGATTCCATTAAAATGCTCGAGGGTCATATTCATTTCTTTTCTTGTATATGCAACCAATAAGAATCCAAACCTTTTTTGGCAGATTGTCTGGTTTTAATGTGCTAAACTGCATTTGCATGCATGTATCCATCCATCTTTTCAATCACCTGCAATCCACCATTTCACTCACACATCTATGCATCCATCCATTTACCTTTCACTCATCCATCCACCCTTTCACGCAGCCTTCCTTCCATTCACTCATCCACCCATCCACGCTTTCATCCAGCCATCCATATGTCCTCCCTTTTACTCATTCATTCAATCTTTTACTCATCCATCCTTACACCCATCCTTTCACTCACTCATCATCCATCCATCCATCCATACTCATTTATCAACCTATTCAACACGCCCATCCATCCAGCCTTTCACCCATACATCCAGCTACTCTTTCACTCATCATCCAACCTTTCATTCATTAATCCATCCAATCAACACCACATCATTCAACACTAAACCACATAATTTAACTCAACACAATTACACTACACGCCACATACATCCAATCCACACCACAGAATTCCACATCATGCCACACAATTCAGAAGGACACCACATAATTGAGTCATCGAGCATAGACAATAGGTCTCGCCTTTGGGACCTTTTAAGTGTTTAACCATGCAACAGTTGATGTTGTTGCACCAAGGATATTGTGCTGCATAACTAAATAATTATAAGGTCCCAAAAGCGAGACCTATAGGCTATGCCAATGCTTGTTGCATTTGTCACCCCGAGTGGGATGGGTATGCCCAGAAGTTGATCCCGTGCTCTCCATGCCACTGGAATCAAGCTATCCTGGATAAAGAGGGGTGAAACCCCGAACCCAGTCCTAGGATGCTTGTTTCAAGTCCAGGGAGGTCATCAATACAATAGGAGCCACAGGGGGATGAACAGGACAGGCCACCCCCCACTCAACGCATTATACACCAACAAAAGGCCTGACCCAGTATAATCATTATACACATGTTTAGTTGCAGAAACATCCAGACGCCGGAGGGACGCGGTAGCGGTGACAGGACTTTGGGGGGTCACTGCTAAGGCACGTGATCAGCTGACACATTTGCCTTTTAGAGATGGGTGCAGGTATGCAGTACAGACACAATCAATTGGTTTTGATGTGGAACCTCCCATGAAGTTCAGTTTGGAACCCCACTAGCCCTGAAGAAGTTGCTCAAATTGTTCTCTGCAACAAAACATGTCAGTTTTTTGAAGATTGACTATGGTTTATTGGAGCCATTTTTAATTTGGGAAGCTTACAGCACCTAATAAAGTTACTTTGAGCCAGTAAGCTGCACCTATTTTTAGTGGTGAGAATTATTTGTTTATATTCTCACGGGGATTCAATGGGCACTACTCATAATAGTTTGCACAGACAGCTCATTCACTTATAGGTTGTTCTGTTTTTTTTATTTCATGGGGCGAGATTTCTTTATGATAACACACACACTTGTTTCTTTTTGAGAGAAAGTAACCGATGATGATAAGTGGGCTTGCTGCTGAATACCAGCCAGCAGCCCCCTGGGTGGTTCGACCGTGAGGTGCTTTCTCTTTTTCCCACACTTTTTTCAGTATATGGGTGGGTCTGTGATGGTATGGTATTTTGTTTTAAACTGAGACACACCACAACACTTGGACAAAATAAGTATGAGAGGGAGTTATAAAAGTTTATGAGACCCCTCCTGTGTTGTAAGTAGAGGACTTGGTATGACTATACTGGGTCAGGTCTTTTGTTGGTGTATAATCCAGTCCAGGGAGGACCAGGCTTGAGCAGTTCGGGCTGGACTGTTCCCATGAGGCACAGGGTCAAGACTGATTTGCATATGGCTGTGTTTAAACTTGAATGGCATGGTGAGCAAAAAAACGATGGAATTAGGCCCAGAGCTCTGTACTGCGGTGAATGTATGGCATTGTTCTGCAGTCTGTCCATCAACTGTTGTTTTTGCTAGAGGTTATCAAAGCCTAAATCACCAGCTTCTTTGCTGAGAAGCACAGGAAGTTTAAAATGTCGCCAAGGAACGTAACACCCTAAAGCAGGTGCCAACTACTGTTCTAAATTGAGGTTTGAAATACAAATTATCCTAAATTATTTTTTAACTCAGCCCTCTTGAATCCATGGAGGTGAGGCATCATCAGGCCAAATGATTTTAGAGAATTCCGGCGCTGTATTACCCAAAAAAATCATTTCTGTTTTATCCGTATTACATTTAAGTTGGTGTATGGCCATCCACTGAAATACAGTAGTTAAGCAAGTTTTAATCTGAGTTCCTTACAACTCTTCTCCCTTGTCACATTGGAATAGCAGCTGCGTATCATCAGCGTATGATAACGTTTTTTGCCCCAAGGGCTTCAGCAATGTAGGACAGAGGAGTGAGATATACATTAAAGAAGGTGGTACTTAATGCCAAACCTTGGGGAACTCTCACTGTCAGTTCACATGATTTCAATGAAAAAGGAGGAATGCAGAGTTGTTGGCTTCGACCTTCCAGAAAGGAAGCAAGCCAGTCCACGGCTAGTCCTGTTACACCAATAGTCTGGAGTCACGTTAGAAGTCTTGAGTGGGGGACTGCATTAAAGATGATTGATAGATTTAATATTATCAGCACTGCCTGTCTCTCACTGTCTAGAATGTCTTTAATTTGTTCTAAGACTTTCCACAGCGCTGAGTCAGCGCTAAAACATGGCCTAAAGTCTGACTGGCTCGGATGGAGTAGATTATTGACTTCCAGATAACGGGAAAGGTGATGGTCCACATGCTTTTCAAGGATCTTAGAAAAGGCAGGAAGCAAGGCGATAGTATGATGGAATTCTGGGATCTGTCAATGGATTTTTACCAGAGGTAAAGATGAAGGTATTGTTGCAGTTGCTAATGACATATTAAGCAATCTGTTTGCCAGCGGGTTATTGTTAGAGGCCCCTGCTACTAAATAGTTAGGTGGGCATGGGTCAGATGGTAAACCAGATTTCAGAATACACAAAGCTTGCAGTAAACTCTCCAAAGCTATTGACTCAAAGCTAGAAAGGGTAAAATTAACTGGATGGCTCAGCTTGACCTGCAGTTTGTCAAGTATCTTTGCATCTACCCTTAACCCGATGGACAAACTAGCTTGAATCTTAGGTTGAAAGCACGTGGTAAGTTGATCACACCATTCAATCGAAGGGTGGTGTGTCCTTACACTTGCTGACGGCGACATAAAGTTTTTAACAATGGCAAATATTTCCCTGCCTTTATTCTGTGCACTCCCAACCTTATGCGCATGGAATTTCTTGAGAGCAGATTTGTAGCTTTCCTTAGCATCCAAATTGTAATATTTCCTCCATTGCCTTTCCAGTATCTTACATCTTTTTTTCTCTACCATCAGACTGTCCGAGAACAAAGGGGAACAATGCCGATTTCAAACTTGTTCTGCAAGGAAGAGGAGGTGTCACTTTATCAATAGAGTCCATAATTCAATTATCAAGCACTTCTACATCCTTCTAACTTGCCAAGAAAAGAGGGAGAGCTAACTTCCAAGGAATCTGTAAATTAAAATGGCTGTACTTTGGAGAATGCTCTGTACATTACAGGTAAGCTAGTTGCAGGACCCTGAATTTTGATTGGAGTCTGCCACAAAAAGTTGATCAGCAGGTGATCTGACCAAACCATATGTCGAGGGTCCTCGATTTGAGGCCTTCTTCTGGAGAACACCTTACCTAGTACATGGCCAGCCTGACTAGTGTGTTTAAATATATGTTGGCTGAGATCTAGGGAGCAACATGAACAGATAATATATGAAGTGCTGAACATTGTCAAACATTCACCCTCAGTCACAGAACTGGGTTATATCCATTGTTTTTTTTCTTCATCAGGCCACCCCAGTTTGGGCCCAGCCATACGCAAATCAGTCTTGACCAAGCTCCCCATGGGAACAGTCCAGCCTGAACTGCCAAACAAAGCATCCTGGGACCGGTTTAGGGAATCACCCCTCAAGAGCCAGACTAGCTTGAATCCAGTTGCACAGTGGGCATGGGACCCACGTCTGGGCATGCTCTTCCCGCTTAGAGCAACTTTAGCAACTCAAAAAGATGTTAGACAGAATCCTGAACATTGTTAAACATTCACCCCCAATCACAGATCTGGGGGAAATCCATTATCTTTGTGCTCACCATGCCACTCCAGTTGGGATCTAGCTATATGCAAATCATTCTTGACCCTGCTCCCCATGGGAACAGGCTAGCCTGAACTGCCAAGAAAAGGTCCTCCACCAACCGGAAACAAGCATCCTGGGACCACTTTCAGGATGTCACCCCTCATCAACCAGGCTAGCTTTAATCCAGTGACAGAGTGAGCATCGAACCCGCGTCTGGGCATACCCTTCCCACTTAGGATGACTTTAGCAACATAAAAAGATGGTGAGCGGAAAAATGAACATTGTCAAACATTCACCCCTAATCGCAGATCTGGGTTAAACCCATTGTTTTTTTCTCCCCATGCTACCCCAGTTTGGACTCAGTCATATGCAAATCAGTCTTGACCCTGCTCCCCATGGGAACA
The DNA here is from genome assembly GCF_964263255.1 of Lissotriton vulgaris. Lineage (NCBI taxonomy): Eukaryota > Metazoa > Chordata > Amphibia > Caudata > Salamandridae > Lissotriton > Lissotriton vulgaris. The sequence goes on from NC_141689.1 coordinate 860,598,569, forward strand.
GTCAAGCCTGAACTTCCAAGCTAGGTCCGCCATATACCGGAAACAAGTATCCAGGGACCAGTTTCGGGGTTTCACCCTTCATCAGCCAGGGTGTGTTAGAAATGAGGGTCTCTAGTTGGGAGAGGTAAGTACCTTTGCGCAAATAGGGACCATTGCTTCTAGTCAGGGTAAGGGGGATACAGACTTTAGATAACCCCTACTCACACTCTGAGTACTTTGGCACAAGCAGATAGACTTATCCCAAAGGCAATGTGTAAAGTATTTATACTCAAAACACACAGTAATACCGTGATAACACCACAAATGGAGACCACACCAGTTTAGAAAAACAAAGTATCTTTATCTAAACTCAAAAAGACCAAAACGACAAAAATCCAAAATACATGTAATAAGAATATGACCTCGAAAGGTTTCAAACAACTTGGTCCATAGAAGACTATGGATGCGTGATTTCTCACAAAGTACCTGTAGATGAGTCAAAATTCATAAAGCCAAACAGCCACAGAGATGGGAAGCGTCTAAAAACAAAGAGATGCGTCAGTTCCTGTGGTCATGGGGAGGCAATGCAACAGTTCTGCTGCACACAGGAGAAGTGATGCATCGAATCCGGTGTGTAAGGGGAAGTGATGCGTTAATTCCGAGATGGTTCTGGTCCATGAGTGATGCTGCGGGAAAACTTGCTGCACAAGTATGATGCGTGGAAATCCAGGATGCTGATGCGATCAATGCTATTTACAACAAGGGGTGGTGAGGGACAGAGTCTCTGAATTAAGCAGAAAGCTCTCACCCAGTCAAGAGATCAGGGCTAGATCCAACACCGTTTTTTAGCTCACTGCACCATCCCAGTTTCAGAACCTGGCTGTATGCAAATTAGTCTGTTCCTGTCCCAGTGCATGATGGGAACAGGGCAAACCAAACTACAAAAGCCAATTCTTACACTGGGAAGGAAACAAGCTCCCGGGAACCGGTTTCTGGCATTACAGCCGTCTTCGGCCCGGTTTGCTTGAATCCTGATGGTGCAATGAGCAAGGGTCTCACATCTGAGAATACCCTTCCACGCTTAGGGTGGACAAAAATATTTACAACAAGGGGTGGTGAGGGACAGAGTCTCTGAATTAAGCAGAAAGCTCTCACCCAGTCAAGAGATCAGGGCTAGATCCAACACCGTTTTTTAGCTCACTGCACCATCCCAGTTTCAGAACCTGGCTGTATGCAAATTAGTCTGTTCCTGTCCCAGTGCATGATGGGAACAGGGCAAACCAAACTACAAAAGCCAATTCTTACACTGGGAAGGAAACAAGCTCCCGGGGACCGGTTTCTGGCATTACAGCCGTCTTCGGCCCGGTTTGCTTGAATCCTGATGGTGCAATGAGCAAGGGTCTCACATCTGAGAATACCCTTCCACGCTTAGGGTGGACAAAAATATTATCTCACTGCTCCATCAGGATTCAAGCAAGCCGGGCTGAAGAAGGCTGAAATGCCAGAAACCGGTCCCCGGTAGCTTGTCTCCTTTCCGGTGAAGAATTGGCTTGGTAGTTTAGTCTGCCCTGTTCCCATGATGCACTGGGCCAGGGACAGACTGATTTGCATATAGCCAGGTTCTGAGCTGGGATGGGGCAGTGAGATAAATAACGGTGATGGATCAAGCCCTGATCTTTGGACTGGGTAAGAGTGGTCTGTTTAACTCAGACACTCTGTTCATCACCACCCCCTTTTGTAAATCGTTTTTGGCCACTATAGGTGTGGCAGGGTATACTCAGACATGAGTCCCTTTCTCACTGCTCCATCAGGATTCAAGCAAGCCGGGCCGAAGAAGGCTGAAATGCCAGAAACCGGTCCCCGGTAGCTTGTCTCCTTTCCGGTGAAGAATTGGCTTGGTAGTTTAGTCTGCCCTGCTCCCATGATGCACTGGGCCAGGGACAGACTGATTTGCATATAGCCAGGTTCTGAGCTGGGATGGGGCAGTGAGATAAATAACGGTGATGGATCAAGCCCTGATCTTTGTACTGGGTAAGAGTGGTCTGTTTAACTCAGACACTCTGTTCATCACCACCCCCTTTTGTAAATCGTTTTTGGCCACTATAGGTGTGGCAGGGTATACTCAGACATGAGTCCCTTTCTCACTGCTCCATCAGGATTCAAGCAAGCCGGGCCGAAGAAGGCTGAAATGCCAGAAACCGGTCCCCGGTAGCTTGTCTCCTTTCCGGTGAAGAATTGGCTTGGTAGTTTAGTCTGCCCTGTTCCCATGATGCACTGGGCCAGGGACAGACTGATTTGCATATAGCCAGGTTCTGAGCTGGGATGGGGCAGTGAGATAAATAACGGTGATGGATCAAGCCCTGATCTTTGGACTGGGTAAGAGTGGTCTGTTTAACTCAGACACTCTGTTCATCACCACCCCCTTTTGTAAATCGTTTTTGGCCACTATAGGTGTGGCAGGGTATACTCAGACATGAGTCCCTTTCTCACTGCTCCATCAGGATTCAAGCAAGCCGGGCCGAAGAAGGCTGAAATGCCAGAAACCGGTCCCCGGTAGCTTGTCTCCTTTCCGGTGAAGAATTGGCTTGGTAGTTTAGTCTGCCCTGTTCCCATGATGCACTGGGCCAGGGACAGACTGATTTGCATATAGCCAGGTTCTGAGCTGGGATGGGGCAGTGAGATAAATAACGGTGATGGATCAAGCCCTGATCTTTGGACTGGGTAAGAGTGGTCTGTTTAACTCAGACACTCTGTTCATCACCACCCCTTTTGTAAATCGTTTTTGGCCACTATAGGTGTGGCAGGGTATACTCAGACATGGGTCCCTTTCTCACTGCTCCATCAGGATTCAAGCAAGCCGGGCCGAAGAAGGCTAAAATGCCAGAAACCGGTCCCCGGTAGCTTGTCTCCTTTCCGGTGAAGAATTGGCTTGGTAGTTTAGTCTGCCCTGTTCCCATGATGCACTGGGCCAGGGACAGACTGATTTGCATATAGCCAGGTTCTGAGCTGGGATGGGGCAGTGAGATAAATAACGGTGATGGATCAAGCCCTGATCTTTGGACTGGGTAAGAGTGGTCTGTTTAACTCAGACACTCTGTTCATCACCACCCCCTTTTGTAAATCGTTTTTGGCCACTATAGGTGTGGCAGGGTATACTCAGACATGAGTCCCTTTCTCACTGCTCCATCAGGATTCAAGCAAGCCGGGCCGAAGAAGGCTGAAATGCCAGAAACCGGTCCCCGGTAGCTTGTCTCCTTTCCGGTGAAGAATTGGCTTGGTAGTTTAGTCTGCCCTGTTCCCATGATGCACTGGGCCAGGGACAGACTGATTTGCATATAGCCAGGTTCTGAGCTGGGATGGGGCAGTGAGATAAATAACGGTGATGGATCAAGCCCTGATCTTTGGACTGGGTAAGAGTGGTCTGTTTAACTCAGACACTCTGTTCATCACCACCCCCTTTTGTAAATCGTTTTTGGCCACTATAGGTGTGGCAGGGTATACTCAGGCATGAGTCCCTTTCTCACTGCTCCATCAGGATTCAAGCAAGCCGGGCCGAAGAAGGCTGAAATGCCAGAAACCGGTCCCCGGTAGCTTGTCTCCTTTCCGGTGAAGAATTGGCTTGGTAGTTTAGTCTGCCCTGTTCCCATGATGCACTGGGCCAGGGACAGACTGATTTGCATATAGCCAGGTTCTGAGCTGGGATGGGGCAGTGAGATAAATAACGGTGATGGATCAAGCCCTGATCTTTGGACTGGGTAAGAGTGGTCTGTTTAACTCAGACACTCTGTTCATCACCACCCCCTTTTGTAAATCGATGCGATCAATGCGGCGGCATAGAGCGGCGATGCCTCGTTTTCTTGAGCTGCAATCCCTCAATGCGTTGTTTTTTTGCAGCGGCGACAGGCGCTGCCTTGTTTTCTGCAACGGCGCAACAATGCGTGGAGATTCTTCTCGCACAGCAGTGCTGCGTCGGAAAAACAGCAGCAAGAAGAGCGATGCGATTATTTCTTCAGGTCTTTAGGTTTCTTCCAGCTCCCAGTAGCAAGCACAAAGTCTAGAGGACCAGAACTTGAACAGACACCTCCTGTCAGGTCAGAACTCTCAGCAGTAGAGTTCAGGTGAGCTGGGGGTGAAGACTTCAGAACAGGAGGCCAGCAAACACAGGCACTCTGAGATCTTCTTCAAGCAGGTTCAAAGCAAAGTTTAAGTCTTTGTCCTCTCCTTTGCAGAAACAGCAACTGCAGGCCAACCCCCTACAGCACACAGCAAAGGGCAGTACTCCTCCTCATAGCTATTTGGCTCTTTGCCTTGGCAAAGGTTCCTCTTGAGTCCAGAAGTGATCAATTTTTCTGGGGTTTTAGGTCTAATACTTATACCCCAAAATGTCTTTGTTCCCTTTGTGCAAGGATCTCTGAGCCCAGTCCAACCCAGTTCTGTCCTCACTGGTGCAGTATGACCACAGGGGGTGGAGACAGCATTGTGCAAAGGAGACAGGCCCTATTCATGTGCAAGGAAAACTCCTACTACTATCCTAAATTCAGCCAAGGTTCATTCAGCTCAGCTCTGAGGCAACCAGGAAGAGCCAGGCACACCTCAACTCCCTCCCCCCCCCAGTGGCTGTCTGCACACCCCCAACTCCTGTCACTCCAAAACCAGACATTCAAAACACAAACAGGCAGAGGCACAGAGAATGGTTAAACAAGAAAATGCCTATTTTCTAAAAGTGATATTTTCAAACCCACAATTTAAAAACCATCTTTGCTAAAAGATGTGTTATTTTAATCTGAGTTCAGGTAGCCTAAACGTTATTTCTCGATCTTGTCACAGTGGGAAGTTATGCTTGTAAGATGTTACAAAGCATTTCCTATTCTATACTATGGAAGAAGATAGCCTTACAATAGTGAAAAATTAAAATGATTGTATTTCACTATCAGGACATGTCACACACATCAGTACATGTCCTAACGTTCACATACACTGCACCCTGCCCAGGGGGGTACCTGGGCCTACCATAGGGGTGCCCTACATGCAAGAAAAGGAAGGTTAGGGCCTGGCAAGTGGGTAAACTTGCCAAGTCGGCATGGCAGTTAACAAACTGCGAAAAGACACTGCACTGGCAGGTCTGAGATACTTTTCCAGGGCTACTCATGTGGGTGGCACAATCAGTGCTGCAGACCCACTAGTAGCATTTGAGTTACAGGCCCTGGCACACTTCAATGCACTTTACTAGGGACCTACCAGTAAATCAAATATGCCAATCCGAGAGAACCATTAACAACAATTTACACAGGGAGCACGTGCACTTTGACACTGATCAGCAATGACAAAGAGCCCAAAGCATCTAAGTCAGCAAAAACGAAATGCAGCACAGCATCAATAATACAGGCGATAGAGGCAAAAAGTCAGGGTAAACCAGGCCAAATATGACAAGTCTAACAGGGCGACTTTAGCAACACAAAAAGATGATGTACAGCATGCTAAACATTGTCAAATGCCCCAGTTACAGATGTGGGTTAAATCCATCATTTTTTTGCTCACCGTGCCACCCCTGGCTGATGAGAGTTAATAGCCTGAAACCGGTCCCAGGATGCTTGTTTCCGGTTCAGGGAGGACCTGGCCTAGCAGTTTGGGTTGTACTGTCCTCATGGGGAGCAGGGTCAAGACGGATTTGCATATGGCTTTGTCCAAACTCAACTGGCATGGTGAGCAAAAAAACGATGGATCTAGGCCCAGTTCTCTGTACTGGGGTGAGTGTTTGACAATGTTCAGTATCCGTCCATCATCTTTTTGTGTTGGTATAGTCACCGCAAAGCCAGCCCTGTTACTGAAAACGTTATCGTAAAAAGCACAGCTGCACGTATTCCTCCTTGAAACTCCAACTCACTGCATGCACCAAACCCTGTAGCAACCACTGGGCCGGAAGTCCATATGCACTGTGCATTCTCTTAAGATGACTAGGCTTTCTATGTACGCATACATCTACACCATAATGTTTTATACATGTTTCATCCCTCAGCAGCAAGCCTAAAACTGCCTGCTGCTTATGCTTACTAATTTCAAATCGTGCCCCACTTGACAAACATTGAAATTTTACATTGCAAAATACCTTGGTTTAAGAGACAAGTCGCAGAACTGCGCCTCGAGTAGCCCCAGTTTCAACTGAACTAGCAACATTGACAGCAAAAGTTCATCAGTTCACAGTTGTGCTCCGCTCAAAGGTCGATCAATAAACCTTTATTCAGAAAAAATGTACATGTTTTTATTACCTTTTCATTGACAACATAAAACAATTCAGTGCCGCTAATCAATGTAGCCGCTTTACACATTATAGGGAACAATTCCAGCAGTGTATACCTTACACTTAGGAAAAAAATGTTTGGGTAACAGAAAATGTGTCTTGCCAAAGGTGCCCCAAATACTGTTAGAAGACCGTACGACAGTGCTTAGTTTGTAAATAAAATGTGCCAGGGCCCACGTCAGAAGGCTACCGCAGCTTACACCACAAAATTCCACTGTCAGAACTGCCAAAGACAGTACTTACACAACTGTCACACTTCCATAAGTGTGACAGTTCATCAGCGGGTGAGTCGGGCTGGGTGGTGAAGTCGACGGAATAGGTAAAATTAATATATAAATAGAACCTATTCCGTCGTCTGTTGACTTCCCACCTCGCTCCACCGCCCCACCGCGCTTACCTGCACCGGCCCTGACTGCAGTTCAGACTCTTCGAGCCGCCCAAAGCTATAAGAATGGCTTAGGTGGCAGGTCTTAGTGCTTTTCTAATGTATATTGAATTAACAAAGAACTGCTGTTCTGCTCATCTTTAAATTACACAAACAGTGCCACCATGTGGCAGCTGTCATAAGTGACGGTGTTGGCAATTAACTGCCAGTGCCGAGCACCGGAAACAACTGGCTCCAATTAAGCACTGACTTACTAAGGTCCACTTTATGAGTTGCTCGATAATACTGATGATGCCAGTATCAGGCCCTATTGGAATCATACGTTTTGCAGGAGCATAGCAACTTTAACATAAGGTGCATTTGTAAAGCACATGTTCACCCAGAAGGGTATCTTGGCTCTGAATAACAGATGTTTATTATTACCCAACTCAATGGTACCTATTTTAACGACCTTAGAAGGATAAGAGTATGACTGGACCTGCCAGGACTTTCAACTGTGACCTGAGGTGAAACACAGGTCCATGCAGTGGCTGCATTAGTTCACCAAGCCCCCAGACCCGGCATGGTGTGCAGTGTTTCACTCGGAAAATCACATGCTCCAAGCAGACAAAGTCTTCGGTTGGAATATCAGAGGAAAAACATGCAAAAATTGCAATCGTAAATCTGGCCTCCACATGGTATCCCCTCAAAAACTCTAAATTCCTGAAAGGTTCTCTACCCCTGCATTTACTTCTGCCCCCTCCAGCTCCCCCCCCCCCCCCCTTCCCCCCGGTAATGGTAATACCAGGACGAGGGAATAGCAGGAATTATTACAGCCCCACGCAATGAGGGAAAAGTAAAAAAGAACTGGAGCTTTCCTGGAGTACATCGCCTGTTGTAGATTTCTAAGCGTGCTCCATTGGATTTTGTGGATCCTATAAATGGCAGAAACACACAAGCCTGTTGGAGTAAGCTACTTGAGTAAGGGGGAGATTGACTTGTTTTAACACTACGTCAAAGCTCGGCAATCCTTAAGTAACCGTATATTGAAGCCTGTTATCTAGTCTGAGGCACAGCTGCGGTAGCTCACGAAGCATCTGATGCCGGAAAGAGGCATTGGTTTGAAAAATGCCAAAATGGTGCTTGTTTGGATGAGACCGGTGGACTATGGACTGGATGGAGGTTTTGCTAAGAAACACCCTTGACACATGATCAGATTATCCACGAGGCAGACAATTTAAATAAGGAGACATTTGTACCTGTGACTGGCTTTTTTTCTGATTTTCCCACTATGAAAACATTTTGAGCTTCATTTACAAGAAAGTGCCACAGCGCAGCACCACAAGCCCTTTGGCTGCGTCACGCTGCGGCACTTTCAAAGCCCAGGGGTGCGTCATATCTACAAGGATATGATGTTTCCCTTTGCTTTCCCCTTTGCTGGCGCACAATTAACTGCCATGCGCCGATGCAGGCAGCCATGCACCATGGTGCAAGGATGCCTGCATCACGGGGATGATTGTTTATGTGCAGGAAGGTGTCCCTTCCTGCACATAAACAATCTGAACAGGGGTTTTTCAACTTCTACGTGTGCTGCAATAGCACACATAGAACTTGTAAAACACAATTTTTTTAAAGGATTGTTTATGTGCAGGAAGAGACATCTTCTGCACATAAACATGAGGTGATGTCCTTGTTCTATGTGTGCTACAGAATGCTACACGCAGAAAAAGGGGGAAAAAACGAGGAGAAATTAATACATTTCTCCTCGCTGCATCTCCCTACACCCCGAGGGAGGCGTAGAAATCAGACGCATTTCCAGGGTTACGATTTCCCTTAAATCTGGAAATGTGTTAGGCTCCATGGATGGTGCATGGGAACACCGACAGCAACACCCATGGAACACCCCTTTCACACAAAGTGCTGCGTGTAAAGGGGCTGTATTTACAAGGGCAGGAAAAGCCACGCAGGGTAGCTTTTCGTGTACTTGTAAATAAGGGGCAACAAAATGCGCCACCTGTGCGTCACAAAAAGTGACTCACTAGCGGCGCAAGGGGCTTGTAAATAAGCCGCTTTGTTCAGTGGAGCACTACTTCTTTTACACCCATGTGCAGGGTGTTGCTTTCCGATACACACACTGAAACACAGTTATTCTATACTTTCTGGAAGTAACCTTAAACGTAATTTCGAAGACAGGAGTGACCATGCAACATGTTTATGAATATTGACAAATTTATATTCTTGTGAGTGTTACATCCACTTTACATGACCACCCTTCGACACTCACCCTTTTCAGTCCTGAGCAACACACCTACAACCTGCAATAGCAGAAAAAACATCGCAATGACAGATTGTCCACTATTGTCTGGTAACTGCACAGTCCTAAATTATACTTATCCCGACTCTGTGGATCATGATATGGAAATGAACGTATTAATGTCTTAATTTAGCACTTTCAAGCTAAGTTTAGTTGTGAATCAGGCTCAGTATGAATAGGTGCTCTACTTTCCATATAAAACATTTGGCCCTAACTACACACGTGTGCAGACATCGTGCCAAAGGACTAGACACACGAATAGTTAATTGTCCCTCCATGCTCGCCTGGCCTTTGCTTGGTACTAAATCAAGGCAAGGAAAATTATGTGCAAACGTGTTTTTCTCATAAAAGAGTTAGGGTGAGGACTTGTCCAAGTAAAATTGTGTTTAAGGTTCATGTTTAACAGAGAAGTAGATTGAAGACAGCTTTGTTTTGCACACTCGATTATCTCTCTTTAAACAACAGATCAAAAGGAAGCCCTTTCAGAACCTGCACACGTTTCTTTAAGCAATAGTTTTTTTTGCAGTCTGTTGAATTATCAGGGCAGAAGATTCGAGATTGTGAGACTGTGAATGGTGGTTTTCAATCTCTGGGAAATGCTAAACTGTATTAGTGCACTATCATCATCATCATCAACTATATTTCGGTTGATAAAAACCATAAAAGTGCATATAGCAGCATACGTTTAAAAACATAGGGGCAGATTTATGATAACTGGCGCATCCCCAGGGATGCGCCAGTTATCGTGCGCTGCAGCTCCGCCACCCATGGTGCGCCGCATTTACAATGCGGCGCACCATGGGGCAAAAACGGCACAGATGTGTCACGCATCTGTGCCGTAAAAGTGACGCATTGCTGGAGTTGCATCGCAAGCGTGACGCAGCTCCAGCAAGGCTCGGGGTGCCCTATCTGACCAATCCTGCGTCAAGCCTTACGCCTACTTCAAGCAGGCGCAGGGTTTTGACGCAGCATTGGCCTAAAAGTGACGGAGTGAAATCTTATAGATTTCACTCAGCCACTTTTGCGAGGCGCACCTGCCCCGGAACGCCCACCCAGCGCCGGAACGCCCACAAGCGGCGCAGGGCTTTACAACATGACGCATCTGCCTAGATGCGTCACGTTGTAAATCGGTTGTAGGGATGCACCACGTTTACGCCGCAGTTGCGTGACGCAAACGTGGCGCATTCACAACATAAATCTGCCCCATAGTGAATTATAAACATATCAGTTAATTAACAGGAATGTTGTGCTTCTAACTAAGAGGGAGCTTAGTAGGGCCTTTTTATCAAATCCTATGATCTAGCAACAATTCATGTGCTGAGATTAAAAAAATACTTAACATTATTTACATTATTTAGTGCTATAACATCAGCGTGCCACTAGAGGACACTGCAGGCCTACATTAGACTAAGGTAAATCAAACAGTTGGTAGAAAATCCCTACATACGTTTTGGAGCCAGAACTAGTGCACAAAGGCTCCTTTAATGTCATCAATTAAGAGAAGCCTTCGTGCACTAGTCCGAGCTCCAAAGCGTGTTGGGATTTCTTTACAAGACCGTAGGCTACCATTATGCATAATCTTTTATTGCCACTCTTGAACAGCAACCTCTTTAAAGAATATCAACCACGAAAAATACAGAACTGGGGGGCATATTATCAAGGACCGGTGTTAAAATTATCGCTGTTTTATCGGCAGGAAACTGCCGATAAAACGGCGATAATGGGCTTGATAATACGCCCTTGGTAATTCCCATAGAAGCCCATGTTAACATCAGAACATGGGCTTCTATGGGAATAAACAAGGGCGTATTATCAAGCCCATTATTGCCGTTTTATTGGCAGTTTCCTGCTGATAAAACTGCAATAATTTTACACCGGTCCTTGATAATATGCCCCTGGAATTTTAAGAAAAACTATAAATGTCCCATGCACAGAACTTTCATCCACTTTTAAATGCTGCTCTTGAAGAGATAACTACATTTTCAATTTATAATTTGATGTATTTATTTTGGATTTAAGAGAGATTTTGTGGAGAGAATGTTAAGGTTGGTGGTGTTTAGCTTCTAATTTTCAGAAGCGTGTGAGTTTGGAATAGATTTGAAGTGCTTTTGAGCCAGAAGTAGAACTAGTACACGAAGGCTCCTTTTATATCATCACATAAGAGAAGCCTTCGTGCACTAGTTCTAGCTCCAACGTGTATGAAGGGATTTTCTGCTGAGTAATTTACCTTAGTCTAATTTAGGCCTGCAGTGACCTCTAGTGGGAAGCTGATGTTATAGCACTAAATAATGTATTCAAGTTGTATTCACGTGAATAGCGCGATGATACCAATGGAATTGATCTGTAACGGCTTCTCGTCGAAGTTTATAAGAGCTATATGTATGCGATTATAGTAAGTCTACAGTAGTAGAGCAGCCTTCAAACTTATCATTCAATACCGTAACCGGGAAGTAATCTGCTGAAGGTGCGGCGCATAGGACCCCTTCGCCCTCCAGCATTAGATGGGGGGGCAGATCTGCATTTTTGGCTGCATTTTTCGTTTCAAGCGTTTTTGTTTCGTCTACTTAAGTGATAGTAATACAATCGATCTGAACAGTATGACTCAGCGAAGGCTTATGGAAAACATGATCGTTTTAGTTAAATATACTATATAGAAAAAGTGAAGTTTGCGACATGAATGGTCCAGAAGAAAGTAGAGGCATATTATCAAGAAATGCCGTTAAAATTATCGCCGCTTTAGCGGCAGAAAAACTGCTGCTAAAGCAGCGATAATGGGCTTGATAATATGCCGTTGAGATTTCCCATAGGAGCACATGTTCACACCAGAACATGGGCTTCTATGGGAATTCACAAGGTTATATTATCTGACCCATTATCGCGGCTTTAGCAGCAGTTTCCTGCTGCTAAAGCAGCGTTAATTTTAACGGCGTTTCTTGATAATATGCCCCTTAGTTCGTATCGACACTGCAGAAAAGTGATATGCTGAAAGGAATGAAAGGAAGAGGAAAAAGCCGGAAGGAAGGATAGATACCGACAATAAAATACCAGGAGGTATATTTAATGCCCATCGAAGCAGCTATGGCATTGAATTTTGAAGCCCATGCTTCAATGAGGAAAACAAATATTAGTCCCAGAATGCAACAGTGGCGGCTTCTGGCATTTGTTAGTGGTGAGCAGGGAGAAGGGGGAGGGAATACAAACAAAATAAAACATAGTTAAAATAAATAAAAAGGCACTTACCTGCCGCTCCGACGGACGCGGCCTTGCTCCTCTCGGACAATCTTCTACTCCAGCTGCACACTGCGCAGGCTCCCAGAAGTCAATCCTCGCGCTTCTCTCATGCTGGAAATACTATTCCCAGCATGAGAGAAGCGCTGGGGTTGGTCTGAGTGGCCTTGTTTGCCACTCAGACAGTAACTGGGAGTCTGTGCATTTCTCCAACACAGCTAGGTTGAGAAACCTAAGAGCGCATAATGTTTTGGCCGGCCTAAGATGGTTGGTCAAACAGTCTTGCACACTCGAAAGTGACCACCGCCACACCCCCTGCCATGCCTGTCTCAGTGGATTGCCTGACACCGCTAAAGACTCGCGTCGGCAGCGGTCTGGCAGGCAAAAATAAAAGGATAATAAAATGCTTTTATTATTGTTTTAGTTTTCATTTTTAGTTCAGGGGGCAGCGCTCCTCCCTCATTATGGAGGAGCCGAACCTGGAATGAAAAGTCAAGAGCTGACGGTGCAACACAAGATGTGGAATGATTGAAAATCGGAGGTCAGATTGGCGGGTTCAGAGTGGCATGACATGTCCATACTTTCTGATTTATGAGAAACAGTTCCTCTACTTTTTGTCGCGGGGTAGTTAATTTTAATAGTTTAAATAAATATATACTTTTGATAGTTTCTCTTTCCCCACTCCGGACCAAAATAGTAAATGCATCATTACTGCAAGGTTCTATACCAGCCTGCCTCAAATCGGGAAAGATAGCCCCATTCTCAAGAAACTCACGGCGGATTACACTAACCTAAAGAATTTCCACCCTATCTCCAACATCCCAACACTTTCAATGATCCTTGAGAAATGTCTCCACACTCAACTATGCAATCACATCAATCATTTCCAACTCCTTGACCAATACCAATTTGGCTACCATCAGGGCCACATCACTGAATCAGCCATTACTCACATAGTTGATGACGTGCTGCAAATGATTGATCATAATGAATCCTGTCTTCTAATCCTCCTCAACCTCTCACCAGCTTTTGATATGGGCAAACATGACACCCTCAAGTTATTGGAACGCAGGATGGGACTTTCTGGTCTTGTCCTAGACTGGTTCACCTCTTTCCTCCTCAATAGATCCCAAAGAAGAAAGATTCATCATTCCTTATCTAAACCCACGCCAGTTACATTAGGTGTTCTGCCTGGTTCCACGCTATCACAACTCTCTTTAACCTGTTCATGGAACCGTGAACTGAAATTCTGAAAGCATCTAACATCAAGTATCACATGTATGCACATGACACCCAACTGTACCTTAAAATCTCCTCTCCTGAAGATATAAGTTCTTATAATGCAATTGTACAAAAAACTAAAATTGACTGACCTGCAACCACCTCAAACTAAGCACTCTCAAAACAATTTCTCTTATTTCACCCCCAAATATTCACACAGAAAGATTGAAACATCTAACTGCCCTCAATTTCATCCCACGTGTTATTGACTCAACAAAATCACTGGGACAAGAACTTGAACATGAACTTGACAAGAACTTGAACATGCAGGAACACATCAGCACAGCAACCAGAGTATCTAACTTCCAAATGAGCATCCTAAGGAAAATTAACCCCTTGCGGGTTGATGACGGCTCCCGTCCATCATGCGTCACAGTGCTCCTGTGCTGATGACGGCCGGGAGCCGTCATAACCACGCCCGCAATCGAAATGTCCAGCACAGGAGCGGAATTCCGGCCGCGGGCAAGGGGTTAAACCCTTCCTCACTTTCGAGGACTTCAAGTCAGTGGTTCAAGCTGTGGTTATCTTCAGGCTGGACTATGGAAACGCGTCCCTTTCAGACCTTCCAAGAGCTTTGAGCTTCACTTAATTCAGCTGCTTGATTCATTACCAGATCTAAACACTACAACCACATCACACCGGATTTGAAATCGCTAAACTAGCTCCCGCTTGAGCCAAGAATTCAACTAAAAATTGCTTGCATGACACGCAAAGCCTTACATGCCAACACCCTGAGGTACAGTGCACAAAAACTGGAGCTATCTGGTGGAGGTAGATCCTCAAGAAGCAATGCATCTTTACATCTGAAACAACAGAAATGTAAGAAGAAGAAAACCTAAAACTGAGGGGCATATTATCAAGGGATTTATCTCCGCTTTTTTGTCTTTAAAAGCCAAGAAAGCGGAGATAAAATTATCTCCCTATTAGCAACAGGGTGCTAACACGCAAATTCGCATGTTAGCACCCTTTTTCTCTAAGCTTCCCCTTGCATCTCTAATGAGATGCAAAGGGGGCGTTCCAGAGAAAAATAATAGAGGAAATGTTGTTAAGCGACATTTCTCCTATTATCAAGGATTTCGCTAACCCTGTTAGTGATAAAAAAAAGCAGCGCTTACCGAGGTTAGCACTGCTTTTTTTACACCTGGTATTTTCCTGACTTAGCCATGATATCCTATGGAAGGTGGATATCATGGCTAAGTTTGTGAGCCCCTATTATCAAGCTAACGCCAAACTTCGAGAGATTATCGTTGGTTTTCCAGAGATAATCTCTCAATTGGCAGTTAGCGCGAGGATTTTTATCTCTACTGAGATAAACCTTGGTAATAGCAAGTTATCTCTGCAATAATTTCCGGCGATGCTTAGCGTTAAAAAATTCGTTGCTAAGCATCGTTAGCGGTAAATATCGCTAAACGTTAGTAATATGCCCCTGAGTCTCCTCTGTGCTGCTCCAAGACTTAAATTATCAACTGTGGCAATTCACACTGGCTATACTTGGACTATGTTGCTCAGACCCTTAGCTTGATATGTATCTTTATGTTTCTTTATGTGGGTCTAGAGGTAGTTCCTCACCCCGTCCTCGTACCACAACTTCATGTACTTTTATTTTGACTGCAAAACACACAAGATGATGGACGGAATGTTGCACAATGGCAAAACATTCACCCCCAGTCACAGATCTGGGTTTAATCCATCGTTATTTTGCCCACCAAGCCACCCCAGTTGAGACATGGCCATATGGAAATCAGTCTTGACCCTGTGCCTCATGGGAACAGTCCAGCCCGAAATGCCAAGCCATGTCTTCCCTGGACTGGAATCAAGTATCCTAGGACCGGTCTGGCTATCTGCCGTCTTCAGCCAGGATAGCTTGACTCCAGTGGCTTAGTGAGCACGGGACCCATGTCTGGGCATACCCTTCCCACATAGAGTGAACAGAAAAACACACAAGATGATGGACGGAATATTGCACAATGGCAAAAAATTCACCCCCAGTCACAGATCTGGGTTTTAATCCATCGTTATTTTGCTCAACAAGCCACCCCAGTTCACATAGCTTTCACAGCATAGGTGTTGAGACAGCTCCACCATGAGACTTGGCCTGGCAAAAAAGCATATTGTGTGTGAGAGGGTGAGAACATTGGGGCACTGAAACTGACACCTCCATGGCGTCACAAACAAATGCCACTCCAATAATGCCACTCGGGCTGGACCAAATCTACCATGGCCCTATAGGGGCAGTGTTGCATATGGCAGCTCCTGTGAGTTTTCAGGATTGAGTCAGCCAGCAGAGGGCAGAGCACAGTCTTACTTAAGCACACAGAGATATAAAGTCTTTAAAAAAATGTTAATTTTCTATCAGCTGAGATGTGTAACTAATCCCCAAGCCTGGAGTTACGCAAGGAATTAGTCAAAATCTATTACTCCCAGACAAGATGTGTGACACTTGGCAGTGGAAGCACCAATAACATGGATGTTGTCCAGTGTAAGTGAGTCATCACCAAGATTCTTACCAGATCAACCTAGTGGTTGGTTAGGAGGATCTGAAAGATTTTCTGGAGTAGGAAGACGGGAAGTTCATGCCCTTGACTTACAAAGCAAAGGAGATTATCTGGTTATTCACTAGTGTGATGTAGCAGCAATGAGACACAAATTCTGCCATAAAGGAAGTCTCCACTTCACGCCACTCCAACAGGGCTCTCAGAGAACCTGTCAGCTTGGTGCCGGCTCTCTGCTCCAGTGGAGAGCAGAGATCACCACTTCATGCGGGGGTGGGCAGATAGAGGAATGGCAAAGAGGGAGGTAGGAGTGGCTGGCAGGAGACCAAATGTTATTTCTATGTATTTGGGGAGAGGGGTGGAATAAAGAGAGAATGGTGTAGGTGGGTGGCGGGACACAAGTTTGTTTTTAAACTTTGGTGAAAGGGATAGTAAATTAAGGGTGGGCGGCCAGCTACGCTCCATGCACGGAGTGCGCGTAGTGCCGTCTCCTACGCATTTTGCATAGCGGGCGTAGCCAGGCGGCACTACGCGCGCTCCGCAGACGGTGCGTAGCCGGCCCCCACCCGCCTCCCTCCCGCCCTCCCTAAATACTTAAATAAAAGGATAGAAAGCTTTTAAAAACACTTACCTTGTCAGCCGCGTCCCAGGGGCTCCCTCTCGCCGTCCCTGGATTCGCGCCGCCATTTCGGATACTAATGCGCATGCGCGGGCAGCCGCACATGCGCATTAGTATCTGAATCGGTGGCGGCGCGAATCGCGGGACGGCGAGAAGGAGCCCCGGGGACGCGGCGGACAAGGTAAGTGTTTTTAAAAGATTTCTATCCTTTTATTTAAGTATTTAGGGAGGGCGGGAGGGAGGCGGGCGGCGCGTAGTGGGGCTACGCGGAGTGCGCGGGTGGGCGTAGTTTTGTGCCCACTTCGTGTAGCTCCGCGTAGCCCCACTTCGCACACTACGCCCAGGGTTATAGTAAATGCAGAAGGAAGGTGGTGGTGGTCAGGTTGGCAGGATGCCAGGTATTCTTTTTCAGGGAGCGAAAGTGGTTGATAGAAATTGGTTAGGTGGATGGCAGGAAACGAGGAGTAATACAGAGCAGGGGGCTGAGGCATTTTATGCCATGCTGCATATAGCTCTCCCATGATTATTTTCCTCCTCATAGATGTTAAAAGTAGGAGTAGATGAGTTGGGGGGCCACACATAGCATATCATTGTAGATGAGTAACAGTGAATAAAAAGGATGATTTTCAACTTGGGTTTCTGGGTGGCATTTTAGACAGTTAGAGCTTCCCCTTTATTCACTGTTACCCATGTACAATTCTTTATTTACTCACATTTTCTTCATCTTCAGTGAGGTTGATGTGGGTAATTCTAATTTAGAAGATCAATCAAAATGTAGTGAGTTAGGTTCTGCTCCTTGTTGTGAAGGAAGTTAAAAACAAGCATTTACAATACAATGGTTTCGCCTTTGGAAAAGTTAGAGCTATTGGCATTGTAAATGACAAAATTTGTATTTATGTGTTCGTTTTGAAAACAGATAAATAAATGGCATTGTCATTTACATTATATGCAGATCAAAAGGGAGAGAGAGGACTAGATAGGCTAGCCCGAATCCCCAGGTTTATATGTATAGATCAAAAAGGACTAGCTAGTTTGGGAGGAGTATAGGAGACTCTGGTACGTCAGACAATATTGTTAAGGAAAAAAGCACTGTTTTCCTTATAAAGCCCTCACCCACCGACCTAGTCGGTGGCATGCTTCATCATCGGGCCCACCACAGTGGCACCGAATGTGCCCCGGGTGTGCTACAACGCCAGGTGACTGCGGAGCTGGTATATTGCTGAGTGTGCAGTGAAAAGGTGAAAGAGGTGAAGTTTAAAATGCTATACACGAGGTCCCAGCACCCGAGGGTTAACAATTTTTAATAAACTGGGCCTCTGTTAGCAGATTAAAAAGGCAAGGGGACGTAAAAAAGAGTGCTATGATAACCTCCAGCGTCCAGTGTGGTCTACATGTTTCAGCCAGTGCCTTTTAAATTCTAAGCTGGCTTTCCTCAGGACCAATGAGAAATGTGATAAGGTGCAGATTAAATTATAATAAACTTAAATTAAGTGTTGTGTCATATTTTGGCTATGTGTAGCGCACGCTAAGGCGTTGTAACTGTTAGAGGGGGGGATTACCTCAAGCTTTACTACACAGAACACATAGGACAAAGACAAGACGTACAAGATAGAGTCATGTTAGAGTGGTATGTCTTTAAACCACTGATTGCCGGCTTGTAAGGTGGTGTACGACCTATATACGGCTAGAGTGAGCTCATGGCAACTGCATGGAGTTGGTGAGGGTTTAATAAAACCGTTAGTGAGTGGTGGTGGGCTAAAAACGAAATCACAAGGTGAGGTACAGGTAAGTACAGGTACTAGGTCCTCACTCTGTTAATTCTTTGTAAAAAGCCTCATGGGTCGCCTGGCAGAGAAAGAGACCCTGTGGAAATAAAGGAGTTTACAAGGCTATCTAACCTGTAGGGAGAAAGAGTTGGTGCTTACCCCATTTTGCAGTTTTACTGGTCTGGTTTACTCACGAGTAGTTCGGTCTGGTTCCTCCTTGGACCTATTCATCCTTCTGCGGCGCCCGATATGAGGTGAATGGGCCGCCTGGCTTCTTATTTATAATATTCGATAAATCCGGTTCACCTGTTTGAGGTAAAAAGAGAGGGAGGGATGCGCGCTAAACGCCGTATCATGGTAGCCCATAGAGCGCATGTGCGAGAGGGTAGTGCGCGCTAATGCGCATGCGCAGTGGTGTGCATTGTTATTCTGCACGTTCGGTCAGAGTGCGCACGCGCTAAAATATATGCGCATGCGTGGTGTATGAAGATTGGGTGAAAAACAATGCTAGAGGGTTGTGTCACGTGGCTTTTTGTAGCGCGTTTGGAAGCGCTGGGAATAAATGAGTTGGATTACAACTTAAGTATTGTGGCATTGATGTTGACCACTTTGTGGGTAAGGTATTACGGTGAAGGGTCAACGTGTGTGGGATTTGCACACGTGGGGGAAGATATTGTGCTCTATGGGCTACCATGATACGGCGTTTAGCGCGCATCCCTCCCTCTCTTTTTACCTCAAACAGGTGAACTGCATTTATCGAGTAGTATAAATAAGAAGGTCGAATAGGTCCAAGGAGGAACCAGACCGAACTACTCGTGAGTAAACCAGACCAGTAAAACTGCAAAATGGGGTAAGCACCAACTCTTTCTTTCTACAGGTTAGATAGCCTTGTAAACTCCTTTATTTTCACAGGGTCTCTTTCTCTGCCAGGCGACCCATGAGGCTTTTTACAAAGAAATAACAGAGTGAGGACCTAGTACCTGTACTTACCTGTACCTCACCTTGTGATTTCGTTTTTTAGCCCACCACCACTCACTAACGGTTTTATTAAACCCTCACCAGCTCCATGCAGTTGCCATGAGCTCACTCTAGCCGTATATAGGTCGTACACCACCTTACAAGCCGGCAATCAGTGGTTTAAAGACATACCACTCTAACATGACTCTATTTTGTACGTCTTGTCTTTGTCCTATGTGTTCTGTGTAGTAAAGCTTGAGGGAATCCCCCCTCTAACAGTTACAGCGCCTTAGCGTGCGCTACACATAGCCAAAATATGACACAATACTTAATTTAAGTTTATTATAATTTCATCTGCACCTTATCACATTTCTCATTGGTCCTGAGGAAAGCCAGCTTAGAATTCAAAAGGCACTGGCTGAAACATGTAGACCACACTGGATGCTGGAGGTCATCATAGCACTCCTTTTTACGTCCCCTTGCCTTGTTAACCTGCTAACAGAGGCCCAGTTTATTAAAAATTGTTAACCCTCGGGTGCTGGGACCTCGTGTATAGCATTTTAAACTTCACCTCTTTCACCTTTTCACTGCACACTCAGCAATATACCAGCTCCGCAGTCACCTGGCGTTGTAGCACACCTGGGGCACATTCGGTGCCACTGTGGTGGGCCCGATGATGAAGCATACCACCGAATAGGTCGGTGGGTGAGGGCTTTATAAGGAAAACAGTGCTTTTTTCCTTAACAATATTGTCTGACGTACCAGAGTCTCCTATACTCCTCCCAAACTAGCTAGTCCTTTTTGATCTATACATTGTCATTTACATTGCCATTAGCTTAATCTCGGCAGTCACTCTGCACTCCCTAGCAGTCACTCTGCAGTCACTCTGCACTCCCTAGCAGTCACTCTGCACTCCCTAGTCACTCTGCAGTCACTCTGCACTCCCTAGTCACTCTGCAGTCACTCTGCACTCCCTAGTCACTCTGCACTCTCTAGTCACTCTGCACTCCCTAGTTACTCTGCACTCTCTAGTCACTCTGCACTCCCTAGTCACTCTGCACTCTCTAGTCATTCTGCACTCCCTAGTCACTCTGCACTCTCCAGTCACTCTGCACTCCCTAGTCACTCTGCACTCCCTAGTCACTCTGCACTCCCTAGTCACTCTGCACTCCCTAGTCACTCTGCACTCTCTAGTCACTCTGCACTCCCTAGTCACTCTGCACTCCCCAGTCACTCTGCACTCCCTAGTCACTCTGCACTCCCTAGTCACTCTGCACTCTCTAGTCACTCTGCACTCTCTAGTCACTCTGCACTCCCTAGTCACTCTGCACTCCCTAGTCACTCTGCACTCCCTAGTCACTCTGCACTCTCTAGTCACTCTGCACTCCCTAGTCACTCTGCACTCTCTAGTCACTCTGCACTCCCTAGTCACTCTGCACTCCCTAGTCACTCTGCACTCTCTAGTCACTCTGCACTCCCTAGTCACTCTGCACTCCCTAGTCACTCTGCACTCCCTAGTCACTCTGCACTCCCTAGTCACTCTGCACTCTCTAGTCACTCTGCACTCCCTAGTCACTCTGCACTCCCTAGTCACTCTGCACTCCCTAATCACTCTGCACTCCCTAGTCACTCTGCACTCTCTAATCACTCTGCGCTCTCTAGTCACTCTGCACTCCCTAGTCACCCTGCACTCCCTAGTCACTCTGCACTCCCTAGTCACTCTGCACTCCCTAGTCACTCTGCACTCTCTAGTCACTCTGCACTCCCTACTCTGCACTCCCTACTCTGCACTCCCTACTCTGCACCCACACACACAGAGCCACATACACACACCTAGGAGAGCAATCACAGCAAGGGGGCAGGGAAGCAAGCACAGTGAGGGGGCAGGGAAGCAAGCACAGTGAGGGGGCAGGGAATCAAGCATCAGAAATTACTTCTTTGCATACCTAACTGTGAAATTAGCCATCTTAGGTGGAAAGTGTTACACCAAGTGCCATGACATCACCAGATTGGAAGAGAAGAACTACCTATGGAGAGGACGGAGAAGGTCTTGTCCATCTACCCACCTAGAACATGAAACATTCCCATCGACAACCTGTAGTTCAGAAAAATGCAAAGCTTTCAATGAACACTACACAATACAACTTACATTCTACCTGCCTCACTTTAAACACAAGTACCACACACTACTGGATTGTAAATAAGGGTTCATGCCTACTGTTCAGCGCTCCAATGCTCCACAGCTAGGCTCTCATAAGTACTACTACATGCATACATACACGCATGATGCAATAGCAGGTCTGTAATCCGTCACGCTTGCAGAAATTGTCAACTTTTGCCACACTGAACATGGAAGACCTGTCTTTCACATGCAAAGGTGAGGCTGTTATAAATGGCCATGAATTAAACCATGCATGGTAGGAAGGTGGGTATTTTTGTGTGCTGGAGGGTAGGATATGCGGATGCTGAGGGAGGCAGGCAGGATAGCATGAGAGGGTGCCAGCTACCTTGATGCAATTTACCAGGGGGGTATCATAGTGAGATGGGGAGAGGGAAAGCCCAGGAATTTAAAATAGTTTCATGAAGAATAGTGGTGATAGGAGGCAGGTATGTTTTTTATTGGGGGAAATGGGCATCAGCGTGGTGGGTGTGCCGCTGATCATCGTATTTTAACACCTTTCGAAGTACAGTGCTTCGCTTAGCCAAGCTATATTTCTACATTGCTGTCCTAAGTCATTAAACAAAATCATCATTGATTTTTCTGTCCATGTTCCCTTAAAGCATACAATTCTATATAGTTGATGTTTTCTGCAAATCCCGACAACCATATAAATATTACAAAAAGAAAGACATCCGCTCTTTTTTCTTCCCAACAATTGATATTCAAAATGTTGCCATAGCGTACCTGTATCCGGTGCAGCCATCTTTCTGCTCTATTGAGCCATGCCCTCGAGGAAGTGTAGGTCGTGTAAAGTCCCGCTTCCATGCTTGGCTCTTGAATCTAGGATTTTCTCATTTATATTTTTGAACCCGCTTGAAGGTCGTCTGCCTACGTATTAATGATTGCAAGATTCTGCCCGGTGGAACTCGTGTTTCAGACTCATCACTTGGTCTCCACTGGAGCCCTGTATACGAAAACCTATGCGTTTAGGCCTTGACTCTCCTTGAGCATCAGTGGCACATTTCTGGCACTGGCTGATCTCTGTTGCCTGTTTCTGTGATTCACAGCTCGATTTTTGTCTTTTGTCAATAAATATTTTCAGCCTTTGAATTAGCATGCAGACATATCATCTTTAACAAGAGTATTATAAAGCAGCTCACAAAGGAAACTGCAATTATACCTGGATTGCAAACACTTCTGTTTCCATAGTGGAAACTGCAGAACACAAATACCTGCAGGTGTGTTATGTAAGAGCCCCACAATGTGAGATGTGAGATGTGTTTGTCACAAAGCCTAGGAGCCCGTGACAAACTCTCTCCGTTCATTCCTACATCTGTCTTTGTCTGCCACAACAAAGGAGAGGCCATTCAAGCACCAGCACAATCACAAGGTGTGCTGAAGCAGGCTACGATTGGAAGACACGTGAGCACTGCAGAATCCACACCTGCAGCCCACGCTTTGTTACTTTATGTCGCCCAAGCCAGGCCACTCGTCACTAGAAATCAGTAATATGTTTCATGAAATGAGTGCAAGTGAGAGCGTTGTTGTCTAAATAAAGCAGGTGCCACTTGGAGTTTCGGTTGCCCTGTTGCTTGTCGCGGGTCACCATTAAAGCAGTGAGCCTGTGGCCTGCCCACAGTGAGACCGGCGTGTCCTTGCAGTCAGCGACCTTCAGCGCTGCTGACTGTGTTGTCCGAGCAGCCGGGCAGGGAGAGAATGAAAGCAGAGCTGTGAACATAAAGATGGGGTAAAGCGCCTTCTGTAGCAGTGAGATGCTGCCTCCTCACACACGGAGGGAGTGGGCTTAGCCTCACCCCCCTGGGCACAGAGGGTTCTGAGGCTATGCGAATCACCCACCAGCTGGGTGAAAGGCCACTGTCCCAGTTCACAGCTCCTCAACACATCACACATAACAATGTGACCTGAGGCCTGCCCCGGAGGAGGCGCTGCCCAGCACGGTGGGTGGAAACAGCTGACACAATGGAAATCAATAGCACGTCCATTTCTACTCGGGGATGGCAACGGGGGGTGGGCACCAATGTGGATATGAAGGGGGGTAATGGTGGTTGCCCAGTGCGGGCGTGGGGGAGGCTTGGGGGTAGGGGTGGAGCTCGAGTGGGAGGCGGGGGCCTCTCGGGATGCGGGACAAAAAACATTCATGACAAAATATAAAATAAAAGATGCAGGCAAAAACGCGGGGTACCGATGCCGCTTGACCAACCTGGCAAGCGTGCTCGACATGTGGTCAAGGGGTGGCCGGCTGTTTTTCACAGAGTAAACACAGCATATTTCCTTATTTCCCAACTCCATGCAGTGAAGTATTGCAGCCACTGCTCACACATGTGAGTAAGGAGAGCGGGCTGTGCAACCCTGAAGTCACCACCGCAGCCTGCTCCCCTGTGCGCTGGGAGAATGGGGGCCTGGAATCAGTGGGGGAGTCTGGGGTCGGTGCCATCAGCTCGGATTATCTGGCATTTCTCAGACCCTTTGAGGTGCCAGGGTGTGAGAAGAGGCGGCTTGCGCGTCCTGCGGGGGAGGGGGCTATTAACATAAATTCCACAGCATACCCCGCCAGAGAAAGACATGGAGGGGATTGGGGGTAATCAGATAAGACTCTTCCGGGGTCGTAAATGTTCTATAGATTCAATTACAAACACCAATATATACAGGGATCACGCAGCCAGCTCGAATTGTCATGGGCGCCACCTGCAGTCAGTCTAACTTTTTAGACAAGAACATCAACGCCTGGCTTTTAGTGTCCTTCGCATCTGGTGTTTTAGTCGCTGCCTCGGGCTGCAATGTACCGTGGACTGAAAAACCAGTGTTTGTGACACAGTGCTTTTTCACGGAGTTACAGCTGCAACGACTGCTGTTAGAGCCACCCTACTCCCCGAGCGAAAATATACTGCTTACCAAAAACTCCGCACAAACTGTCTTGCGATGTGAACTTACGGACTCCGAGGGGCTTCGGGTCCCGGCTTCGCCTTCCACGGATGAGCTGCCGCCCATGCTCTTCAGTGCGGAGTGCGGTCCTCACGTGCACCGACCCCCTCACCCGGCTCTGTTTCTCTTTGGAGGTGGGGGGGTCTCATGGTTTCCTTCGCGCGAGCTTTCCAGCTTGAATGAACAAGCACCTACGGGCACACGGGGAGGGGGGGCGGGTACGGACAGTGGGAGGGGGGCGGGTACGGACAGCGAGAGGGGGGGAAGGAACAGGCACTCACCTGGACTTCTTCCGGCGGCCGTGATCGGCATGAAATGAGGAAAACAAACACCCCCCAAAAAAACGAAACTCCGCCCACCGCCCAATGACGATGCAAAAAGGGTGGAGAGGGAAGAAAATGCAGGAACGCCCACGAATCTGGTCCGGCCATGACGGACAGATCTCTGTTCCAATGGCTAGCCTCCATTTATGGAGCTAGCCAATGGAACAGAGGGCGGATTCAAGTCCCCCATACAGCAAAACTAAAGATTTCTCCTGGGGGCGGAGCTAGGAGCTCCGTGCCCCAGGTGAAACCTAAACAGTCCTCCCAGCACCAGAATTTTAATTTATGGTGCTGTTTATGCATAGGAAGCTCTCTGCCATTCAGTGGAACACCAGTGACAATGCTCTTCTGGTTTGGTGACTCGTTATTTAACTTGAAGAGGTTTGCCTTGAGGATGCCAAGAATGCGCAACTCCCCCCCCCCAAAAGCCTAATCCTCTGTACATAATAGCGAAAGAAGAAAATGTATTCCAGAAAGTGTATTTATTTCAGGAAAGCATTTACTGATCTTCTGGAACCTTTCATGTCTCAGTTTCATGATTTCCCAGGGAGAGGTGGAGCTGGACTACATCACCATTCCCAATTTAAGATAGTGAGTGCAGTGAATTCCTATGGCTGTTTGCCAAACTAACACAGCTTCTGTATCCCTCTGATGTTACTTCCTGTTTACTTGAATCAGGAAGAGGCCTGGCTGGACCATATCATCATCCCAAATCCAAGATGATTGGTGCAGTGGATTCCTATCAATACTTCCCACGCCAAGATGCAAACTGTACTTGTTATGATGTCATTTCCTGCTCCTTTAGTATAAAAGGCTGTCGACTTCAGGGAAAGGTGTGCCCCAATCAGTCATTAGTATTATTCATCATGAACTTCGCCCCTTCCTCAATTTTTGTGCCCATTTTTTTTCTTCATGATTTTCTCTGAATTCACAAATCTTCTGCAAGTCTCTCTTGCTTGAATCCTGATTTTGGATTCTTTGTGTTTACTTCTGAACTGTACTCCGAACTTCGGTCCTGATTCATAAAGGTAACTTACATTTTTAAGTGCATTTACAACTCTGCCTATTACCAAAATCCGAAAGTAAGTTGCTAGTTAAAAAAAACAGTAGTGAGACCAGCACCAGTGG
Organism: Lissotriton vulgaris; assembly: GCF_964263255.1. NCBI lineage: Eukaryota > Metazoa > Chordata > Amphibia > Caudata > Salamandridae > Lissotriton > Lissotriton vulgaris. Next base: position 860,624,422 of record NC_141689.1, read on the forward strand.
TACTGTAGTACCCCCAGCATCAGATAATCAAGGTAGAGAAATAAAATAAAGCCCTATACCCCTAACTAAATTAATATTACCTAATTCTATACATCACTTTTAATAGAGAGAAGCCATGAAGAACTATTTACAAGAGAATGCAGAAAATGGATTGAAAAGAAAATCTTAATCTCCTGCTGGCGCACCTTTATTCTTTGTACCTCAAAGTCCCAGAAACTCAGGCCATGTGGAGACTATCACCAAATATCTCCATCCTTTACCACTAACATAAGACATCCTTGAGTCAGTCAGAGGTGACACAATGGACACAAAATTAAATCTTTATGGAGTTTATAATTTTCTATAAATTTAACCTGGTACTGAATGGAAGACATCCTTCTATACTCCATTTGTGCACTCTACATATTGTGTCATGCCCTTTTGTCTGTGTAATTCTCTTGCAACCTTTAGGAAATGTATAAGCCATGTCTCTATTGATGTCCTTAACCAATTTTGTGGGTATAAATCTGGATGACTTTTTGATTCATTCAAGAACATTTGTAGGGCATAAGGAACATACCATCAGTGTACTATCCAGAATGTGTCCAGCACCAAACTGGAAGAGTGTGCATTTGAGAAATAGGAGGTTGAATAGTTTGGTGCCCGCTAAGCCTTCAAGGTTTAGCCATGGATCCTAAGAAGATTTCTGTGATGGAGAGTACAATAATGCTGTTACCTCCATCATACTGAAGGACTACTGTCTATCTAATTTAGAGATGACCTTCAGCATGGGGGTAATCTTTGTACCTTGAAGGGAATCACCATCTAGCATTTTACTGCAAGGAGCAAGAAATGTGATGGACAATCGCCGTCAGTTTTGAGGGCCGTACATCAAACCTTTTCAAAGTTTTTGTGTTTCCAAAATAAATTCTCAAAATGGGAGTTTGTTTATGAAAATCGAAAAAATAATGACCCCCTACACCCTGGGAGCTTTCTCTCAGAGTGTATGCCACATTATATTTTTTTCGTCCCTTCACCACCAGGTTTTCCTTGCCAGTGATGACCAGAAAAAAATGACATTGCGTAAAGCTCCCAAAATAGGGCAGGTAGTGTTAGTCCTTCCTCCAACTGACCCTGCTCTAGTGGAGGAAGGTTTTAGTTGATGGAGCCAACAAGAGCTTTGCCAATGGAAAACCTAAGGTCCACCTGTCTCTAAATGAGGTGAGTGGACTAAAGGTTTGGAAGACAGGGTTATCCTTTGCATTTGTGAGGAAGTAACCTGTCCACCAAACTCTAAATAAGGTCCAAAGTTAGTTGTCTTTATGCCTTTTTCCATCTTGGTCTGCATGCAATTAGTTTAAACCTCCTTTCTGTGGTCCATTCTGTATTATGCAATGCATCAGTCCTGTAGTTTCCAGGCTTGATTCAGGCTTTGTCTGCCAATGAATTTGATAATTCATACTCTCTTTCATGAATTCCTAGAACTTGTCCCATTTACCTCAATGAATTGGATTATGAAGATAATTAGATTTGTAATTCAGAGATCTGCTGTGGAAGACATCAGTTTCTTATTGAATGGAAGTCATGTGCCATGCTCATTGGAAAATGCCTCTTCTGTACATTTGTTCATATTCCTACTTTAGCTTGTTACTTTTTAGATGATTTTCAGACAAATCCGGATCTTCTTAAGTGGTATGGTGCTGTGTCTCAAGAACTCCCAGCCTTTTCTCTTAAAAGCCTAAACTTCTGCAAGCAATATCTTAGGAGAAAAATGCTTTTCGGGAAGCCATTAATGCACCTTATGAAATCCTCCATGTTACTTTCTCTGTTTAATAGTTTCCTAGGAAAAGGCAGAGCTGGACTATATCAACATTCCCAATCCAAGATTGTAGGCCCTGTGGATTCCAATAGCTGTTTCCTAATTCAAGATGGCTCTTTTACATCTTGTAACATCACTTATTGTTTTTTTATTCATCCATATGGTCCATAGCTATTCAGGAATCATCTATGGTCCATAGTTCTTCGGGAGGAAGCAGAGCTGCACTACATTATCACTCCCAGTCCGATATGGTGTGCATAACTGATTCTTATGGCTGCTTCACAATCTGAGATGCCTCCAACTTCTTATATCACTTTCTGCCTGTTCAGTATAAACGGCTCCTAAACAGATGGGCCACAATGCAGCCAATACTATTACTTGCTGCTGTCTTTGCCCCTTCCTCCAAATGTTTTAGGTCCTTTGGATTTTTCTTGGTTTCAGGAATTTTCTGCCTCTCTTCCACACCTGAACTGTTCTCTGAACTTCATCTTCCATCTGCTTCCGAAGGACTTTTTTTTTTTCCCTTGCACCCTTTCGCACCTGCTTTGCATGCACTGTTTGCTTTGCATTGGTGGCATTGTGGCAACAGGAAGGAGTGATGATAGCATCAGCCTGCACCAAATCAAACAAAGCCCAGTCCAAAAATTACAAAAGTAGATTTGGGCATCATGAAGGTAGAGGCCCTCTTGGACTGCTCTAGGACCGAAGGTACATTGTACTAAATGGTGCACAGAGATATTGGTGGTATAGAGGAAATGGTTGATTTCTGCAGCACTCTGCAGATCGCCTTTGGCAATACTAAATTCAGTCGCCCTATTTGGACTTGCAAACTGTGGTTAAAAAAGAAGCATGGATGGATTAAAGGTTGGTTTTGGATACTTCAGCCCATCTTTGAACATTTCTCAATAGTAGGTTGTGCCCAACAGTGTTGTAGACTGCCTCTCTGATATTAGATAGGGTGTATATTCAGTGCTTCTTACAGTACTGAATATAGATTGAAAACCATGCAGGATGTTGTTCAGCAGACATATTATTTAAGCTGTCTCTGTATCTCCTTTTCCATCACCTTGCTGAGGTAAATTTGAAGTGAACCAGTGGATAGCCAGGATATGGGACCTGCAACTTGGTCTTTACTTACCAATACTACACAGCTATCCATTTCTATTAGGCTTTCACTGGATTATAACTCTTGAAAGGAAACATCACATAATTCCAGTCTATTGAAATCAAATCACTATTTACTCAGTAGTGACGTCAATGAAATGAAAATGTATTGTTTAAGAATTCAATAAAACCATATAAAATAAAAACCATAAAAGATGTGCAACAAGATTAAGAGATACGTCTCAATAAAATCCAACTACAATAATGGTTATTAAATAATTTTGGTTGCCTATAATTTTAAGTTCGATTCTAAAAATGTAATTATCTGGTCAACATTTTTTTTTTGTCCTCATACATGCCACCAGATGATGAATGCTCTAGATGGGAACTCCACGTGCCTTTCACACTGTCGATCTTAGTTACCGCCCTGGACTCAGTGTGCGACAAACAGGAATCTCCCAGAGGTAGGCTGTTTCCTTGTCCAACTCCCATTCCCTCTGATGGAACGCCTCAGAAACCTGGGAGGACCGGACCCACACACCTCAAGCAAAATCATTGGACCGTCATTAAATCTGCGACCGGGCCGCCAGTGCCGACCACACCCTATCTGCGCTCTCCGCTTGACAAGCCATGTCTAACTTACTGACTGACATAATGTTTTTTAAACAGTCAGCAAACCTAGGAGGGGCCTCCGACTTCCATTCCCTACAAATTTCTCTCCTTGCTATAACCATAACATAGAATATAAATTGTGAGGCAAAGCTATTAATGTTATAGCCAAATGGCAGACCTAAAAGAACTAATCTAGGAGAGCATGTAATGGGGACAGATAAGACCTCTTCCAAAAAGCCAAAAACAGTCTTCCAATATTCAATAATCTCTGGACATTCTAAAAACATGTGTCGATCATCGGCTGCCAGAAGTTTGCATCTAGGGCAATGGTAGTTGCCTAGCGTAACCTTAGATAGTTTAGCCGGGGTCCAATATACCCTATAAGCAGTAAAGAAATGATTCCTTCTAAGATTAGCCAGTTTTATTAGGCTCTGGGACATGGAAAATGAGTCTGTCCAGATCTTTAGAGTTTCCTCCGGGCTATCTGATAGCACAACAACGTTCCTTTTACCCCCGTTAGCGACCTGTACCAAAACGAGACCTCTCGTTTCCATACTCCCTCCCTGCAGACAGAATCAAGGATCCCAGTTTCATCTTCAAACTCCAATGCCTGCTGTGACCACCAGGCAGAAAGTTGGTAGAATTTAAATCTTGTTAAAGACCCGTTGGTCAGGGACGCTAGAGAATCCCAGTCTATAAGGCCTGAATTACCACAGAGATCCCCCCATCTGCTCAGACCTGCTGCTTTTAATGGCTGGGACAATTGATCCTGGAGGCATTCTGGAGTGCCCGGGGAGTCCCAAATTGGGGCATGAGTGTTATAATATGGGATCCCCAAGGCTCTCCGGACATATAACCAGTTCCTTAGTGCTGTCTGCAGAATCTTAAGTCGGACTTTTTAAAAGAATTTCTGGTCGCCACATTTAAGAAGGAAGAACTCCTGGCTCTGTGGTTAGTCATGCAACAACGCCTGAAAGAGGCGGCCCTGTGAAGAAGAGTCCAATTTATTGGCCAATAACCTACACTTTTTGAAGTGAAAGGCATGACAATATAAAAATTAATCTGGTAGGGCCAGACCACCTATCTTCAAGCCCCTCCTTAATTTCTTCCAGGCTATCCTGTGAGATTTTGAGGCCCATATAAAGGATCCAATCTTCCCTTGCAGGATCCTAATATCTTTCGGGGCAAAGGGTAATGGGATGGTATTAAAAAGGAAGGTTAATTTGGGAAGTATGGTCATTTTGACGAGATTAACTCGTCCATATAATTTCAGTGGCAGATTGCCCCATCCTGTTAACGTTTTAGTAATCTCTTTCACAACTATCTGCCAACTGACTTTGGGGATATTATTTAATTTTTGAGTCAGATGGATTCCCAAATACCTCATTTTGTGTTTGGCCCCCTGAATGACCGTACAATTATTCCATCCCATTATTTCTGTTTTCTCCTTATTAATTCGATACCCAGAGCATCTTCCAAATTCCTCTTCAATTTGAAATAGCCTAGGAATTGCCTCCACATGATTGGAGGTATATAAGAGGAGATCATCCGCATAAAAAGCTGTTTTAAGCTCCAGGTCTGCTATTTTGAAGGGTCGAATTATCTGATCCATTCTAATTGCGCAAACAAAAGGTTCAATATAAATGTCAAACAAAAGGGGGGACAGGGGGCAACACTGCTTGGTACCACGGGAGATTTTAAACCAATCAGACAGGCCTCCATTAACCAGGACTTTTGCTCGTGGACTCTGATAAAGTGATTTAATTCCCTCTATAAAAATGGAGAGGAACACAAAACTGGCCATGGTGGCCCAGAGATATGACCAATTTACCTGATCAAAGACCTTTGCCGCATCAATAGCTATTAAGGCTAGTGGAAACTCCCTCTCTTCAGCGACATCAATTGCTCCTATCACCTGGAATGTTAACTCATTCAACTGTCTCCCTGGGATAAACCCTCTTTGATCAGGGTGAATAATTGATTTTATAATTTTGGCAAGTCGAGTAGCCAATATCCCAGAATAGAGCTTCAGGTCAGAGTTCAGAAGAGAGATAGGCCTATAAGATTCTATCTTTTTGAGGTCTTTATTGGGTTTCGCTATAAGGGTTATCATGGCTTCAGACCATGACGGGGGAATACTATAACCATGAATCAAAAGGCTGTTAAAGAGTGTGGTAAGCACAGGAACCAATGTCTCTGAACAGTCTATATAAACCTCGATTGGCAGCCCATCTGGGCCAGCGGCTTTACCACAGCTCATTTTCTTACGTTGAACTCTTACTTCCCCCTCCGTGATCTCACTCGCCAGATAGTTCCTATTTATTTCTGATATTTGGGGTAGATTTCTCTGGATCAGCCAGGCCTGGGCCTCCTCTAACTGAAAGCTCATATCTTCATGATATAAGCCTTTCAAAAATCCCCTGGCTTCCTCCCTTAAAGCCCCATCCTCCATGATTTAAAGGCCTGACTCCCTCTGAATTAACTCTTTAATGTTATTCCTGGATCTCTCTGCTCTAGACTTCCAAGCCAGCAGGGCCCCACATTTCTCTCCATACTCAAAGTTTATCAGTTTGCTGACCTCCCACCTATCCTTAATGATCTCATCATCAGCAACTTTGAGCGAAATTTGTAGATCTAATAGCTCCTTCTCCAGCTCCGGGATCCTCCCCCTATCTGAGACGGTAGCCAACTGTAACTCAGAATCCTTTTCTATTATTGCTTTCAAATCGCCTGACTTTTTTTTCTTAATAGTTTTCCTCTTATGAGCCACTAATGAACTCAGCAGTCCACGTAGAAAGGCCTTAAAGGATTCCCATACTATCTGATCCGTAGAGGAGCCAGTGTTAAAGATGAAAAATTCTGTAGATTTTTCTTTCACCTCTGCCTTTACTCTGTGATCCAGGAGCAGCGTCCTATCTAGTGTCCACCTAATATCTGTGGGTCTAGAGCTCAATATAAAGACCAATTCGGCTACAGAGTGATCAGAAATCCCCACTGGAGTATGGGAAACCGAAATGATATCTGCAAGCAAACGTTGATCTGTTAAAAAATAGTCTATTCTAGAGTACTGTTTATACTTTTTGCTGTAAAATGAATAACCTCTAGTAGTACCATATTTAGATCTCCAGACATCCAACAAATTAAAGTCTTTCATAATGATTCCCAGAGCTGAAATAGATTTAGTGGGAGCGTGATACTTCGCCTTAGAAGTCCGGTCTAAGGTATGATCAAAAACCAAATTAAAATCCCCCCCAAGAATCACAGGAGCCGATGTCTCAAGTAGCCCTGCCCTTAATTTAAAAAGGGGCCAGGATTATCGTCATTAGGGCCATAATAAACGGCATAGGTGTATTGAATGCCGTAGATTGAGAGGGCCGCCACAAGCCATCTAGCTGTCTGATCCGTATCCCATTTTAGCAACCTTATCCCCCTGTTTGCCCTAATATTTATCGCGTCCCCCCTAGTTGCCCCCTTCCGTCTGGAGCACACTATTTCCTGCACCCACCCCAATCTCCCGAAGACAATCTTACAAGCATTTGACTCTAGGTGGGTTTCTTGTAATAAAAAAATGTGGGCATCTGAGTTTCTTAAGAATTCGCAGACCCTGGATTGTTTTCTCCCTTCTCCTATTCCGTTCACATTCCAGGAGAGGATTTTTATGCTTGTTGACCTACTCATGTTCCGGCACCTACTTCCCACACGTCTAGAGCTTTAAGTAGATAAGATATCTTCTTTGCGTATGAGGACATTTTTTCCCTTTTCCCTGCCACCCAGTGAACCCTCCCAAACCCACCCCCGAGGAACCCTCCCTTCATACCTGACGATGTAACTGCCTTTAGGGCCCCAGGAGAACTGCCCGTGGCTGAATTGTCTTCAACTACACCTACGGCGGCATGATATTACAACTCCTAATATTTGAGAGGATGGTGCTACAAATAAAACCATATATTTTTATAATTTATTTTCTCCCATTATTTCTCTTTAATTTTAATTTTCTTTTATTTATTTTTTTCAATTGTCATTATCACATTATTATAACACTCGCCCCTTGTGCTGTCCCTGGGACTTCGCTCTTTCTTCATCTTTTCCCCCATTCTCTCTTCCCCCTTTCTACATTGTGCTGTTATTTCTGCCTCATCCGAGAAAGGAGGTCGTCTACATCCTCAGGCTGACTGCAGTTCTGCAGTTATACATTTTGTTCCACCACATGATCTTTAATAAGCCAGGAAATTTCATTTGGACTTGAGCTCCGAATGATCTCAGTTCGGGCATCCTGGAACCCAGTTCCAACTGCCTCTGGGCTGTTCTCCCTCCAATATCTGATCTTATTAAATATGGGTTTGCCTGATGGTGGAGGACAGACTGGGATAAGCATCTTCCCAAGATTAACTCCTTAATACTGTAGGACTGGAAGTTCACTAGAATCTTTCTGGGAGCTTTCCTGTCTCTACGTGGCATGTTGGCAGGATTTAATGAAGGGGTAAGGAAGGCACTGTGGTGGGCCCGATGATGAAGCATGCCACCGACTAGGTCGGTGGGTGAGGGCTTTATAAGGAAAACAGTGCTTTTTTCCTTAACAATATTGTCTGACGTACTAGAGTCTCCTATACTCCTCCCAAACTAGCTAGTCCTTTTTGATCTATACATTGTCATTTACATTGCCATTAGCTTAATCTCGGCAGTCACTCTGCACTCCCTAGCAGTCACTCTGCAGTCACTCTGCACTCCCTAGCAGTCACTCTGCACTCCCTAGTCACTCTGCAGTCACTCTGCACTCCCTAGTCACTCTGCACTCTCTAGTCACTCTGCACTCCCTAGTCACTCTGCACTCTCTAGTCACTCTGCACTCCCTAGTCACTCTGCACTCTCTAGTCACTCTGCACTCCCTAGTCACTCTGCACTCCCTAGTCACTCTGCACTCTCTAGTCACACTGCACTCCCTAGTCACTCTGCACTCCCTAGTCACTCTGCACTCCCTAGTCACTCTGCACTCTCTAGTCACTCTGCACTCTCTAGTCACTCTGCACTCCCAAGTCACTCTGCACTCCCTAGTCACTCTGCACTCCCTAGTCACTCTGCACTCCCTAGTCACTCTGCACTCTCTAGTCACTCTGCGCTCTCTAGTCACTCTGCACTCCCTAGTCACCCTGCACTCCCTAGTCACTCTGCACTCCCTAGTCACTCTGCACTCCCTAGTCACTCTGCACTCTCTAGTCACTCTGCACTCCCTACTCTGCACTCCCTACTCTGCACTCCCTACTCTGCACCCACACACACAGAGCCACATACACACACCTAGGAGAGCAATCACAGCAAGGGGGCAGGGAAGCAAGCACAGTGAGGGGGCAGGGAAGCAAGCACAGTGAGGGGGCAGGGAAGCAAGCATCAGAAATTACTTCTTTGCATACCTAACTGTGAAATTAGCCATCTTAGGTGGACAATGTTACACCAAGTGCCATGACATCACCAGATTGGAAGAGAAGAACTACCTATGGAGAAGACGGAGAAGGTCTTGTCCATCTACCCACCTAGAACATGAAACATTCCCATCGACAACCTGTAGTTCAGAAAAATGCAGACAAAGCTTTCAATGAACACTACACAATACAACTTACATTCTACCTGCCTCACTTTAAACACAAGTACCACACACTACTGGATTGTAAATAAGGGTTCATGCCTACTGTTCAGCGCTCCAATGCTCCACAGCTAGGCTCTCATAAGTACTACTACATGCATACATGCACGCATGATGCAATAGCAGGTCTGTAATCCATCACGCTTGCAGAAATTGTCAACTTTTGCCACACTGAACATGGAAGACCTGTCTTTCACATGCAAAGGTGAGGCTGTTATAAATGGCCATGAATTAAACCATGCATGGTAGGAAGGTGGGTATTTTTGTGTGCTGGAGGGTAGGATATGCGGATGCTGAGGGAGGCAGGCAGGATAGCATGAGAGGGTGCCAGCTACCTTGATGCAATTTACCAGGGGGGTATCAGAGTGAGATGGGGAGAGGGAAAGACCAGGAATTTAAAATAGTTTCAATGAAGAATAGTGGTGATAGGAGGCAGGTATGTTTTTTATTGGGGGAAATGGGCATCAGCGTGGTGGGTGTGCCGCTGATCATTGTATCTTAACACCTTTCGAAGTACAGTGCTTCGCTTAGCCAAGCTATATTTCTACATTGCTGTCCTAAGTCATTAAACAAAATCATCATTGATTTTTCTGTCCACGTTCCCTTAAAGCATACAATTCTATATAGTTGATGTTTTCTGCAAATCCCGACAACCATATAAATATCACAAAAAGAAAGACATCCGCTTTTTTTTTGTTCGCAACAATTGATATTTAAAATGTTGCCATAGCGTACCTGTATCCGGTGCAGCCATCTTTCTGCTCTATTGAGCCATGCCCTCGAGGAAGTGTAGGTCGTGTAAAGTCCCGCTTCCATGCTTGGCTCTTGAATCTAGGATTTTCTCATTTATATTTTTGAACCTGCTTGAAGGTCGTCTGCCTACGTATTAATGATTGCAAGATTCTGCCCGGTGGAACTCGTGTTTCAGACTCATCACTTGGTCTCCACTGGAGCCCTGTATACGAAAACCTATGCGTTTAGGCCTTGACTCTCCTTGAGCATCAGTGGCACATTTCTGGCACTGGCTGATCTCTGTTGCCTGTTTCTGTGATTCACAGCTCGATTTTTGTCTTTTGTCAATAAATATTTTCAGCCTTTGAATTATCATGCGGACATATCATCTTTAACAAGAGCATTATAAAGCAGCTCACAAAGGAAACTGCAATTATACCTGGATTGCAAACACTTCTGTTTCCATAGTGGAAACTGCAGAACACAAATACCTGCAGGTGTGTTATGTAAGAGCCCCACAATTTGAGATGTGAGATGTGCTTTGTCACAAAGCCTAGGAGCCTGTGACAAACTCTCTCCGTTCATTCCTACATCTGTCTTTGTCTGCCACAACAAAGGAGAGGACATTGAAGCACCAGCACAATCACAAGGTGTGCTGAAGCAGGCTACGATTGGAAGACACGTGAGCACTGCAGAATCCACACCTGCAGCCCACGCTTTGTTACTTTATGTCGCCCAAGCCAGGCCACTCCTCACTAGAAATCAGTAATATGTTTCATGAAATGAGTGCAAGTGAGAGCGTTGTTGTCTAAATAAAGCAGGTGCCACTTGGAGTTTCGGTTGCCCTGTTGCTTGTCGCGGGTCGCCATTAAAGCAGTGAGCCTGTGGCCTGCCCACAGTGAGACCGGCGTGTCCTTGCAGTCAGCGACCTTCAGTGCTGCTGACTGTGTTGTCCGAGCAGCCGGGCGGGGAGAGAATGAAAGCAGAGCTGTGAACATAAAGATGGGGTAAAGCGCCTTCTGTAGCAGTGAGACGCTGCCTCCTCACACACGGAGGGAGTGGGCTTAGCCTCACCCCCCTGGGCACAGAGGGTTCTGAGGCTATGCGAATCACCCACCAGCTGGGTGAAAGGCCCTTGTCCCAGTTCACAGCTCCTCAACACATCACACATAACAATATGACCTGAGGCCTGCCCCGGAGGAGGCGCTGCCCAGCACAGTGGGTGGAAACAGCTGACACAATGGAAATCAAGAGCACGTCCATTTCTACTCGGGGATGGCAACGGGGGGTGGGCACCAATGTGGATATGAAGGGGGGTAATGGTGGTTGCCCAGTGCGGGGCGTGGGGGAGGCTTGGGGGTAGGGGTGGAGCTCGAGTGGGAGGCGGGGGCCTCTCGGGATGCGGGACAAAAAACATTCATGGCAAAATATAAAATGAAAGATGCAGGCAAAAACGCGGGGTACCGATGCCGCTTGACCAACCTGGCAAGCGTGCTCGACATGTGGTCAAGGGGTGGCCGGCTGTTTTTCACAGAGTAAACACAGCATATTTCCTTATTTCCCAACTCCATGCAGTGAAGTATTGCAGCCACTGCTCACACATGTGAGTAAGGAGAGCGGGCTGTGCAACCCTGAAGTCACCACCGCAGCCTGCTCCCCTGTGCGCTGGGAGAATGGGGGCCTGGAATCAGTGGGGGAGTCTGGGGTCGGTGCCATCAGCTCGGATTATCTGGCATTTCTCAGACCCTTTGAGGTGCCAGGGTGTGAGAAGAGGCGGCTTGCGCGTCCTGCGGGGGAGGGGGCTATTAACATAAATTCCACAGCATGCCCCGCCGGAGAAAGACATGGAGGGATTGGGGGTAATCAGATAAGACTCTTCCGGGGTCGTAAATGTTCTATAGATTCAATTACAAACACCAATATATACAGGGATCACGCAGCCAGCTCGAATTGTCATGGGCGCCACCTGCAGTCAGTCTAACTTTTTAGACAAGAACATCAACGCCTGGCTTTTAGTGTCCTTCGCATCTGGTGTTTCAGTCGCTGCCTCGGGCTGCAATGTACCGTGGACTGAAAAACCAGTGTTTGTGACACGGTGCTTTTTCACGGAGTTACAGCTGCAACGACTGCTGTTAGAGCCACCCTACTCCCCGAGCGAAAATATACTGCTTACCAACAACTCCGCACAAACTGTCTTGCGATGTGAACTTACGGACTCCGAGGGGCTTCGGGTCCCGGCTTCGCCTTCCACGGACGAGCTGCCGCCCATGCTCTTCAGTGCAGAGTGCGGTCCTCGCGTGCACCGACCCCCTCACCCGGCTCTGTTTCTCTTTGGAGGTGGGGGGTCTCATGGTTTCCTTCGCGCGCGCTTTCCAGCTTGAATGAACAAGCACCTACGGGCACACGGGGAGGGGGGGCGGGTACGGACAGCGGGAGGGGGGCGGGTACGGACAGCGGGAGGGGGGGAAGGAACGGGCACTCACCTGGACTTCTTCCGGCGGCCGTGATCGGCATGAAATGAGGAAAACAAACACCCCCAAAAAAAAAACGAAACTCCGCCCACCGCCCAATGACAATGCAAAAAGGGTGGAGAGGGAAGAAAATGCAGGAACGCCCACGAATCTGGTCCGGCCATGATGGACAGATCTCTGTTCCAATGGCTAGCCTCCATTTATGGAGCTAGCCAATGGAACAGAGGGCGGATTCAAGTCCCCCATACAGCAAAACTAAAGATTTCTCCTGGGGGCGGAGCTAGGAGCTCCATTCCCCAGGTGAAACCTTAACAGTCCTCCCAGCACCAGAATTTTAATTTATGGTGCTGTTTATGCATAGGAAGCTCTCTGCCATTCAGTGGATCACCAGTGACAATGCTTGTCTGGTTTGGTGACTCGTTATTTAACTTGAAGAGGTTTGCCTTGAGGATGCCAAGAATGCGCAACTTCTGCCCCCCCAAAAGCCTAATCCTCTGTACATAATAGCGAAAGAAGAAAATGTATTCCAGAAAGTGTATTTATTTCAGGAAAGCATTTACAGATCTTCTGGAACCTTTCATGTCTCAGTTTCATGATTTCCCAGGGAGAGGTGGAGCTGGACTACATCACCATTCCCAATTTAAGATAGTGAGTGCAGTGAATTCCTATGGCTGTTTGCCAAACTAACACAGCTTCTGTATCCCTCTGATGTTACTTCCGGTTTACTTGAATCAGGAAGAGGCCTGGCTGGACCATATCATCATCCCAAATCCAAGATGATTGGTGCAGTGGATTCCTATCGATACTTCCCACGCCAAGATGCAAACTGTACTTGTTATGATGTCATTTCCTGCTCCTTTAGTATAAAAGGCTGTCGACTTCAGGGAAAGGTGTGCCCCAATCAGTCATTAGTATTATTCATCATGAACTTGACCCCTTCCTCAATTTTTGTGCCCATTTTTTCTTCATGATTTTCTCTGAATTCACAAATCTTCTGCAAGTCTCTCTTGCTTGAATCCTGATTTTGGATTCTTTGTGTTTACTTCTGAACTGTACTCCGAACTTCGGTCCTGATTCATAAAGGTAACTTACATTTTTAAGTGCATTTACAACTCTGTCTATTACCAAAATCCGAAAGTAAGTTGCTAGTTAAAAAAAACAGTAGTGAGACCAGCACCATTGGTACTGCAGTACCCCCAGCATCAGATAATCAAGGTAGAGAAATAAAATAAAGCCCTATACCCCTAACTAAATTAATATTACCTAATTCTATACATCACTTTTAATAGAGAGAAGCCATGAAGAACTATTTACAAGAGAATGCAGAAAATGGATTGAAAAGAAAATCTTAATCTCCTGCTGGTGCACCTTTATTCTTTGTACCTCAAAGTCCCAGAAACTCAGGCCATGTGGAGACTATCACCAAATATCTCCATCCTTTACCACTAACATAAGACATCCTTGAGTCAGTCAGAGGTGACACAATTGTCACAAAATTAAATCTTTATGGAGTTTATAATTTTCTATAAATTTAACCTGGTACTGAATGGAAGACATCCTTCTATACTCCATTTGTGCACTCTACATATTGTGTCATGCCCTTTTGGCTGTGTAATTCTCTTGCAACCTTTAGGAAATGTATAAGCCATGTCTCTATTGATGTCCTTAACCAATTTTGTGGGTATGAATCTGGATGACTTTTTGATTCATTCAAGAACATTTGTAGGGCATAAGGAACATACCATCAGTGTACTATCCAGAATGTGTCCAGCACCAAACTGGAAGAGTGTGCATTTGAGAAATAGGAGGTTGAATACTTTGGTGCCCGCTAAGCCTTCAAGGTTTAGCCATGGATCCTAAGAAGATTTCTGTGATGGAGAGTACAATAATGCTGTTACCTCCATCATACTGAAGGACTACTGTCTATCTAATTTAGAGATGACCTTCAGCATGGGGGTAATCTTTGTACCTTGAAGGGAATCACCATCTAGCAGTTTCCTGCAAGGAGCAAGAAATGTGATGGACAATCGCCGTCAGTTTTGAGGGCCGTACATCAAACCTTTTCAAAGTTTTTGTGTTTCCAAAATAAATTCTCAAAATGGGAGTTTGTTTATGTAAAACGAAAAACTAATGACCCCCTACACCCTGGGAGCTTTCTCTCAGAGTGTATGCCACATTATATTTTTTTCGTCCCTTCACCACCAGGTTTGCCCTGCCAGTGATGACCAGAAAAAAATGACATTGCCTAAAGCTCCCAAAATAGGGCAGGTAGTGTTAGTCCTTCCTCCAACTGCCCCTGCTCTAGTGGAGGAAGGTTTTAGTTGATGGAGCCAACAAGAGCTTTGCCAATGGAAAACCTAAGGTCCACCTGTCTCTAAATGAGGTGGGTGGACTAAAGGTTTGGAAGACAGGGTTATCCTTTGCATTTGTGAGGAAGTACCCTGTCCACCAAACTCTAAATAAGGTCCAAAGTTAGTTGTCTTTATGCCTTTTTCCATCTTGGTCTGTATGCAATTAGTTTAAACCTCCTTTCTGTGGTCTATTCTGTATTATGCAATGCATCAGTCCTGTAGTTTCCAGGCTTGCTTCAGGCTTTGTCTGCCAATGAATTTGATAATTCATACTCTCTTTCATGAATTCCTAGAACTTGTCCCATTTACCTCAATGAATTGGATTATGAAGATAATTAGATTTGTAATTCAGAGATCTGCTGTGGAAGACGTCAGTTTCTTATTGAATGGAAGTCATGTGCCATGCTCATTGGAAAATGCCTCTTCTGTACATTTGTTCATATTCCTACATTAGCTTGTTACTTTTTAGATGATTTTCAGACAAATCCGGATCTTCTTAAGTGGTATGGTGCTGTGTCTCAAGAACTCCTAGCCTTTTCTCTTAAAAGCCTAAACTTCTGCAAGCAATATCTTAGGAGAAAAATGCTTTTCGGGAAGCCATTAATGCACCTTATGAAATCCTCCATGTTACTTTCTCTGTTTAATAGTTTCCTAGGAAAAGGCAGAGCTGGACTATATCAACATTCCCAATCCAAGATTGTAGGCCCTGTGGATTACAATA
The DNA here is from genome assembly GCF_964263255.1 of Lissotriton vulgaris. Lineage (NCBI taxonomy): Eukaryota > Metazoa > Chordata > Amphibia > Caudata > Salamandridae > Lissotriton > Lissotriton vulgaris. The sequence goes on from NC_141689.1 coordinate 860,639,849, forward strand.
GCTGTTTCCTAATTCAAGATGGCTCTTTTACATCTTGTAACATCACTTATTGTTTTTTTAATCATCCATATGGTCCATAGCTGTTCAGGAATCATCTATGGTCCATAGTTCTTCGGGAGGAAGCAGAGCTGCACTACATTATCACTCCCAGTCCGATATGGTGTGCATAACTGATTCTTATGGCTGCTTCACAATCTGAGATGCCTCCTAACTTCTTATATCACTTTCTGTCTGTTCAGTATAAACGGCTCCTAAACAGATGGGCCACAATGCAGCCAATACTATTACTTGCTGCTGTCTTTGCCCCTTCCTCCACATGTTTTAGGTCCTTTGGATTTTTCTTGGTTTCAGGAATTTTCTGCCTGTCTTCCACACCTGAACTGTTCTCTGAACTTCATCTTCCATCTGCTTCCGAAGGACTTTTTTTTTTTCCCTTGCACCCTTTCGCACCTGCTTTGCATGCACTGTTTGCTTTGCATTGGTGGCATTGTGGCAACAGGAAGGAGTGATGATAGCATCAGCCTGCACCAAATCAAACAAAGCCCAGTCCAAAAATGACAAAAGTAGATTTGGGCGTCATGCTAGTAGAGGCCCTCTTGGACTGCTCTAGGACCGAAGGTACATTGTACTAAATGGTGCACAGAGATATTGGTGGTATAGAGGAAATGGTTGATTTCTGCAGCACTCTGCAGATCGCCTTTGGCAATACTAAATTCAGTCGCCCTGTTTGGACTTGCAAACTGTGGTTAAAAAAGAAGCATGGATGGATTAAAGGTTGGTTTTGGATACTTCAGCCCATCTTTGAACATTTCTCAATAGTAGGTTGTGCCCAACAGTGTTGTAGACTGCCTCTCCGATATTAGATAGGGTGTATATTCAGTGCTTCTTACAGTACTGAATATAGATTGAAAACCATGCAGGATGTTGTTCAGCAGACATATTATTTAAGCTGTCTCTGTATCTCCTTTTCCATCACCTTGCTGAGGTAAATTTGAAGTGAACCAGTGGATAGCCAGGATATGGGACCTGCAACTTGGTCTTTACTTACCAATACTACACAGCTATCCATTTCTATTAGGCTTTCACTGGATTATAACTCTTGAAAGGAAACATCACATAATTCCAGTCTATTGAAATCAAATCACTATTTACTCAGTAGTGACGTCAATGAAATGAAAATGTATTGTTTAAGAATTCAATAAAACCATATAAAATAAAAACCATAAAAGATGTGCAACAAGATTAAGAGATACGTCTCAATAAAATCCAACTACAATAATGGTTATTAAATAATTTTGGTAGCCTATAATTTTAAGTTCGATTCTAAAAATGTAATTATCTGGTCAACATTTTTTTTTGTCCTCATACATGCCACCAGATGATTAATGCTCTAGATGGGAACTCCACGTGCCTTTCACACTGTCGATCTTAGTTACCGCCCTGGACTCAGTGTGCGACAAACAGGAATCTCCCAGAGGTAGGCTGTTTCCTTGTCCAACTCCCATTCCCTCTGATGGAACGCCTCAGAAACCTGGGAGGACCGGACCCACACACCTCAAGCAAAATCATTGGACCGCCATTAAATCTGCGACCGGGCCGCCAGTGCCGACCACACCCTATCTGCGCTCTCCGCTTGACAAGCCATGTCTAACTTACTGACTGACATAATGTTTTTTAAACAGTCAGCAAACCTAGGAGGGGCCTCCGACTTCCATTCCCTACAAATTTCTCTCCTTGCTATAACCATCACATAGAATATAAATTGTGAGGCAAAGCTATTAATGTTATAGCCAAATGGCAGACCTAAAAGAACTAATCTAGGAGAGCATGTAATGGGGACAGATAGGACCTCTTCCAAAAAGCCAAAAACAGTCTTCCAATATTCAATAATCTCTGGACATTCTAAAAACATGTGTCGATCATCGGCTGCCAGAAGTTTGCATCTAGGGCAATGGTAGTTGCCTAGCGTAACCTTAGATAGTTTAGCCGGGGTCCAATATACCCTATAAGCAGTAAACAAATGATTCCTTCTAAGATTAGCCAGTTTTATTAGGCTCTGGGACATGGAAAATGAGTCTGTCCAGATCTTTAGAGTTTCCTCCGGGCTATCTGATAGCACAACAACGTTCCTTTTACCCCCGTTAGCGACCTGTACCAAAACGAGACCTCTCGTTTCCATACTACCTCCCTGCAGACAGAATTAAGGATCCCAGTTTCATCTTCAAACTCCAACGCCTGCCTTGACCACCAGGCAGAAAGTTGGTAGAATTTAAATCTTGTTAAAGACCCATTGGTCAGGGACGCTAGAGAACCCCAGTCTATAAGGCCTGAATTACCACAGAGATCCCCCCCATCTGCTCAGACCTGCTGCTTTTAATGGCTGGGACAATTGATCCTGGAGGCATTCTGGAGTGCCCGGGGAGTCCCAAATTGGGGCATGAGTGTTATAATATGGGATCCCCAAGGCTCTCCGGACATATAACCAGTTCCTAAGTGCTGTCTGCAGAATCTTAAGTTGGACTTTTTAAAAGAATTTCTGGTCGCCACATTTAAGAAGGAAGAACTCATGGCTCTGTGGTTAGTCATGCAACAACGCCTGAAAGAGGCGGCCCTGTGAAGAAGAGTCCAATTTATTGGCCAATAACCTAAACTTTTTGAAGTGAAAGGCATGACAATATAAAAATAAATCTGGTAGGGCCAGACCACCTATCTTCAAGCCCCTCCTTAATTTCTTCCAGGCTATCCTGTGAGATTTTGAGGCCCATATAAAGGATCCAATCTTCCCTTGCAGGATCCTAATATCTTTCGGGGCAAAGGGTAATGGGATGGTATTAAAAAGGAAGGTTAATTTGGGAAGTATGGTTATTTTGACGAGATTAACTCGTCCATATAATTTCAGTGGCAGATTGCCCCATCCTGTTAACGTTTTAGTAATCTCTTTCACAACTATCTGCCAACTGACTTTGGGGATATTATTTAATTTTTGAGTCAGATGGATTCCCAAATACCTCATTTTGTGTTTGGCCCCCTGAATGACTGTACAATTATTCCATCCCATTATTTCTGTTTTCTCCTTATTAATTCGATCCCCAGAGCATCTTCCAAATTCCTCTGCAATTTGAAATAGCCTAGGAATTGCCTCCACATGATTGGAGGTATATAAGAGGAGATCATCCGCATACAAAGCTGTTTTAAGCTCCAGGTCTGCTATTTTGAAGGGTCGAATTATCTGATCCATTCTAATTGCGCAAACAAAAGGTTCAATATAAATGTCAAACAAAAGGGGGGACAGGGGGAAACCATGCTTGGTACCACGGGAGATTTTAAACCAATCAGACAGGCCTCCATTAACCAGGACTTTTGCTCGTGGACTCTGATAAAGTGATTTAATTCCCTCTATAAAAATGGAGAGGAACACAAAACTGGCCATGGTGGCCCAGAGATATGACCAATTTACCTGATCAAAGACCTAGGCCGCATCAATAGCTATTAAGGCTAGTGGAAACTCCCTCTCTTCAGCGACATCAATTGCTCCTATCACCTGGAATGTTAACTCATTCAACTGTCTCCCTGGGATAAACCCTCTTTGATCAGGGTGAATAATTGATTTTATAATTTTGGCAAGTCGAGTAGCCAATATCCCAGAATAGAGCTTCAGGTCAGAGTTCAGAAGAGAGATAGGCCTATAAGATTCTATCTTTTTGAGGTCTTTATTGGGTTTCGCTATAAGGGTTATCATGGCTTCAGACCATGACGGGGGAATACTATAACCATGAATCAAAAGGCTGTTAAAGAGTGTGGTAAGCACAGGAACCAATGTCTCTGAACAGTCTATATAAACCTCGATTGGCAGCCCATCTGGGCCAGCGGCTTTACCACAGCTCATTTTCTTACGTTGAACTCTTACTTCCCCCTCCGTGATCTCACTCGCCAGATAGTTCCTATTTATTTCTGATATTTGGGGTAGACTTCTCTGGATCAGGTAGGCCTGGGCCTCCTCTAACCCAAAGCTCATATCTTCATGATATAAGCCTTTCATAAAGACCCTGGCTTCCTCCCTTATAGCCCCATCCTCCATGATTGAAAGGCCTGACTCCCTCTGAATTAACTCTTTAATGTTATTCCTGGATCTCTCTGCTCTAGACTTCCAAGCCAGCAGGGCCCCACGTTTCTCTCCATACTCAAAGTTTATCAGTTTGCTGACCTCCCACCTATCCTTAATGATCTTATCATCAGCAACTTTGAGCGAAAATTGTAGATCTAATAGCTCCTTCTCCAGCTCCGGGATCCTCCCCCTATCTGAGACGGTAGCCAACTGTAACTCAGAATCCTTTTCTATTATTGCTTTCAAATCGCCTGACTTTTTTTTCTTAATAGTTTTCCTCTTATGAGCCACTAATGAACTCAGCAGTCCACGTAGAAAGGCCTTAAAGGATTCCCATACTATCTGATCCGTAGAGGAGCCAGTGTTAAAGATGAAAAATTCTGTAGCTTTTTCTTTCACCTCTGCCTTTACTCTGTGATCCAGGAGCAGCGTCCTATCTAGTGTCCACCTAATATCTGTGGGTCTAGAGCTCAATATAAAGACCAATTCGGCTACAGAGTGATCAGAAATCCCCACTGGAGTATGGGAAACCGAAATGATATCTGCAAGCAAACGTTGATCTGTTAAAAAATAGTCTATTCTAGAGTACTGTTTATACTTTTTGCTGTAAAATGAATAACCTCTAGTAGTACCATATTTAGATCTCCAGACATCCAACAAATTAAAGTCTTTCATAATGATTCCCAGAGCTGAAATAGATTTAGTGGGAGCGTGATACTTCGCCTCAGAAGTCCGGTCTAAGGTATGATCAAAAACCAAATTAAAATCCCCCCCAAGAATCACAGGAGCCGATGTCTCAAGTAGCCCTGCCCTTAATTTAAAAAGGGGCCAGGATTATCGTCATTAGGGCCATAATAAACGGCATAGGTATATTGAATGCCGTAGATCGAGAGGGCCGCCACAAGCCATCTACCTGTCTGATCCGTATCCCATTTTAGCAACCTTATCCCCCTGTTTGCCCTAATATTTATCGCGTCCCCCCTAGTTGTCCCCTTCCGTCTGGAGCACACTATTTCCTGCACCCACCCCAATCTCCCGAAGACAATCTTACAAGCATTTGACTCTAGGTGGGTTTCTTGTAATAAAATAATGTGGGCATCTGAGTTTCTTAAGAATTCGCAGACCCTGGATTGTTTTCTCCCTTCTCCTATTCCGTTCACATTCCAGGAGAGGATGTTTATGCTTGTTGACCTACTCATGTTCCGGCACCTACTTCCCACACATCTAGAGCTTTAAGTAGATAAGATATCTTCTTTGCGTATGAGGACATTTTTTGCCTTTTCCCTGCCACCCAGTGAACCCTCCCAAACCCACCCCCGAGGAACCCTCCCTTCATACCTGACGATGTAACTGCCTTTAGGGCCCCAGGAGAACTGCCCGTGGCTGAATTGTCTTCAACTACACCTACGGCGGCATGATATTACAACTCCTAATATTTGAGAGGATGGTGCTACAAATAAAACCATATATTTTTATAATTTATTTTCTCCCATTACTTCTAATTTTAATTTTCTTTTATTTATTTTTTTCAATTGTCATTATCACATTATTATAACACTCGCCCCTTCGCTCTTTCTTCATCTTTTCCCCCATTCTCTCTTCCCCCTTTCTACTTTCTCATTGTGCTGTTATTTCTGCCTCATCCGAGAAAGGAGGTCGTCTACATCCTCAGGCTGACTGCAGTTCTGCAGTTATACATTTTGTTCCGCCACATGATCTTTAATAAGCCCGGAAATTTCATTTGGACTTGAGCTCCGAATGATCTCAGTTCAGGCATCCTGGAACCCAGTTCCCACTGCCTCTGGGCTGTTCTCCCTCCAATATCTGATCTTATTAAATATGGGTTTGCCCAATGGTGGAGGACAGACTGGGATAAGCATCTTCCCAAGATTAACTCCTTAATACTGTAGGACTGGAAGTTCACTAGAATCTTTCTGGGAGCTTTCCTGTCTCTACGTGGCATGTTGGCAGGATTTAATGAAGGGGTAAGGAAGGCATTGGACTCTATTATCCCTAGTAAACCTAAAGCCTGTCCAAACTGAAAGAGGCAGTCAGCCAAATGGTTTACATCTGAACTAAGCCAGGAAAAGTCGTCCTGCAAAAAACTGGAGAGACAATGGAGACGACTAAAAACTCCCCAATCCAGACAAATCTATAAAACAGCCTTGACGACTTACCACCAAAACCTCAAGGCGGCGCATGGCCTGTTTATTGCCAATCAAATTAAGGGCTCAAAAAATTGTGCCAAAGCACTATTTGATATTGTAAAAGGCTTTGTCGAGCCAGAGGTATGCAAGCAAGCAGTAATTGAATCCAAAGACCTGTGTAATTCACTGGCTGGTTTCTTCCAGGAGAAGATTGAGAAAATGTATGCCAATTTTCCTAAAATGAATCAGGCAATCTCACCTTGTCTGATTCACCCCCCCCCCCCCCCCCCCACTAGAGCAAGTACTGTGTGCTTGTTGGAAAATTTCGATCCCATCTCCCTAGCGGATACAGAAAGGGCCTTAGTATCAGCAAAATCAGGCTCTCCTGTAGACCCCTGCCCCCCTAAGATCATGGCATTACTGGACCACGCTTTAGCCCCGTGGGTACAAAATATTTTCAATTGCTCTATCTCAGAAGGAGCCATTCCCCTATCATGGAAAGAAGCCTTTGTCCGTCCGATATTAAAAAAACCTACAGCAGATCCTATGGATCTGGCCAACTACCGTCCGATATCTTTGCTTCCTTTGCTAGGTAAGATACTTGAAGCCCAAATCAACAAGCAGCTAAATTACTACTTAGAGACCAATAGTATTCTGGACCCCTCACAGTCGGGCTTTCGGCAAGGATATAGTACAGAGACGGCCCTCCTTGCAGTGACTGATTCACTGAGAACAATGGTGGACAAGGGCGGATCAGCTATTTTGATCTTACGCGACCTCTCCGCCGCCTTTGATACCATCTCTCACAGTAAGCTGGCGGAGAGGCTCAGATCCTTTGGCATCTGTGGTCTAGCCCTTAAATGGCTCCAACACTTCTTGACAGATCGCTGTCAAACGGTCACAATGGGCCCCCACCAAGCAGGAAAAACATCACTAGACAAAGGCGTTCCCCAGGGCTCCTGCCTTAGCCCCACCCTGTTTAATATTTATATGGCCCCTTTGGCAAAGGCAGTGGAAGCTCTGGGGTTCGAAGTCATCTCGTATGCTGATGACACTCAGCTGCTATTTAACATCGGGCCAAACCCGGAAGCAGATAGACTTTGTTTTGTCTCAGGAATTATTACAATCTCTAACTGGATGACTGACAATCGTCTCCAGCTAAATCCGGGCAAAACTGAAGTTATGCTCCTAGGGAAAGCCGCAGCTGTATGGTCGCAGGATTGGTGGTCACTCCAACTTGGCCAGCCTCCAAAACCTAAACAGTGTGTGAACAATTTGGGTATTAAACTAAATCACACCTTATCCATGCAAGACCATGTGGCCTCAGTCTCAGGATCCTGATACTATAGGCTCAGGATGTTAAGGAAAATTCTACCTTTTGTTCCAACTGAATATCGCCAAACCTTGACACAAGCCTTAGTCCTAAGCCGTTTGGACTATGGAAACGCTCTACTGGCAGAAGTTGGAGTTACTTCCCTAAAAAAGCTCCAGGTTGTTCAAAATACGGCAGCCAGGATGGTACTGAACATGCCATCAGGTTCACCGTCCCGTCCCTTGTTGAGAAAGCTGCATTGGCTTCCTATTAAACAGAGGGCTTTTTTAAAAATCTGTTGCCTGACTTATCGTGCCCTCCAGGGACTGGGTCCCTTGTACCTGCAAAGGAAATTTAAAAAGTATACCCCGAACCGCTCTTTGAGATCCTGTTCACTGCAACTTCTCCAAGTGCCCCACATCAGGCTGCAGAGAACTGGGGGCATGGCCTTTTCCTTTTTGGCCCCCAAGTATTGGAGCAGCCTCCCTGCTCATTTACGAGGCATTCCGTCCTATTTAACCTTTAGGAAAATGTTAAAAGCATTCCTGTACTAGGTCCCTCTTTCCCTGGGTTGGTCCCTTTATTGGAGTACTCTGAGTGAAGCGCCGAGATGCCTCCCGGTGAGTCGAGCGCTATATAAGAGGGCCTGACATGACATGACATGAAGGGGTCCCTATGCTCCCTTTGTATTTCCGCCTCCAAATCGATGTCAGGCCGATCTTTTAAGACACCATCCCTTAAAAGCTTACAAACAAAACCCTTGATATCATCCTGTTCTTCCCCTTTAGGTATCTTCAGGATTCTGAGATTGTTCCGATGAGCTTGCGTTTCTAGTCTCTCCAGATCCATTGCAAGGGATCTGTTCTGCAGTTTTAGGGTGTCAATATCCTTGGAGTTCGCTTGGACAGATTCAGATAAAGCAGCAACTTCAACTTCCAGATTTCCAGTCCGGGTGATAACATCGTCTAATTTGGACTCCAATAAATCAAACCTGTCGTCAATAGCCTTTTGATTACTTTCTGAGATCTCAAATTTGGTCATTAAGTCCCCCCTTAAAGATTGAAAGAGGGAGCCCTGCCTGTCTCCGTCTAAGCTCTCTGACTGCCTCTGATCTACCCGAGCTTGAACCAGATCTTTCAACTGAGTTGAAGCCTTGCAATGGCTATGAGTATTACCCCCCTCTCCAGATAGTTGTGGCGTAGGAACTGCTACTGTCAGTGAGACCTGAGGATTCTGTGGGGCTTTAGAGGCTCTTATACAATGCGAGGGATGTGAGGGAGGAGGAAGGGGACTAACTATAACTATGGCAGACTGCCCGACCTGGGACTCAATGGTTAGAACTTCAACCGAATCCACTCTCCCACTTCCAGCATCCGACAACCCCTCTAGAGGCGCAAAATGATTTTCCAAAGGGAGCGGGGGGCCCGGTCCCTTGAGCAGCCATGGCTATATCCAACTGTGCTTCAGAACCCGCAGCTTGCTCCAATATTTTAAAGTAGGTCTTAAGTGAAGGGGTATTTTTTGGGGGCAGTTGAGCTATGATCAACCCCTTAACTTTTTTAATGCTCCCTGTTTTTTTTTTTCCTTTACCGGGGGTTAATGGCATAGGCCGCTCCTGTTCTATTAAATCCAACACTTCCTTCGATCTCAGCTCCTGCTGTGATCTGAGCTGATATCTGTTTCTGCGTCTCCTTGGCGGGGAAAGTGATACAGCTAACAGCTCACCCTGTTCCCGCGTAGCGTTATTAATAATGGGAGCAGCACCCGAGGTACAAATAGGAGCAGAACAGCCACTGTGGATCGTAACTGGAAATGGAGCGGATTTATCAACCAATTTCTGCCTTTGCGCCTGTTCTCAGCACTGCTCTACCTCCCCCCCACTTGTGGGGTTAACCGGAACAACAGCTGCCAACTCCAGATCCATGCACTCGTACTTCACCACTGACCCCGCCTTTAGGCGCCTTACCGCTGATATCTGCATTGATGTACCAAAATAATGAGGGGTGTAGCATATATCCTTACAGACTCGCTCCCGGAGCTGGAGTAACGCCAAAACCGAGCGGGTTCGAGTTCACAAGCTCGTCCTGCGTTCTCCGAATCGTCCTTCCTCCGTCTCCCCCCTGAGAATCATACGCGCCTCTCGCCGGATGCCGGGTCCTAGCGCCGCTGCTGCTGCTACCGCCACTGAAGGGAACAAGGAGTATAATCGCAGCCAGAGCCGGAGCCGGAGTTGAGCCCAACCTCGGGAAAACGAAAAAAGAGAAAAACAAGCAAATTAGGTTGACAACGTCTGCTCGTAACCTCTAAGCAGCGCCATCATCCTCTTACCGCAACAACTGCCAAATCAAGCCGCCTGTTTTCACGTTGTAATCCTCCGCATTTCAGCCGACCGAGCAGTCCCCCGGAGCCTCTGCGACCAGCGTTCAGCCTGCCGCCATGTTCCTCCTGGCTCCGCCTCCCTGTTCCTCCCTGGTCAACATTTTTGGGCGACATGACCCTATAACAGAAGAAAATAGCTTGTGAGATTGTTCTACTTCCTTCTGAGCAAAAGTATTTACCGTGTATGCCAAGGAGTGCTTGATATAAACAAACAAAAAATTGTTCAGGAGACTCCAAATCAGAGTGACAGATGAAGGTAGCCCTTATAATTTGGTTCCAGGATCCATCAAATTTATAAAAAAGGAAACTATAACAATCTAAATCGCAGGAAGGCTTTTTTTGCTTTACTGTATATGATGCTGCAATATGTTGGTTCCCATAATATAATTACTGTTTTATATGTTAATGATCTCTCAGAATCCATACATTTTTTCAAATTAATTTCCATTTTTAAGAACTGTTTATGAATTGGCCTTGGCATCATTGTAAATTCCTTGAGCTCAGGCATATCATTGGTAAATAAAACCTTGATTAGTCTTTGTTCAATCAATGCCACTTCAGAAGCTTGTCTTCCCTGTCCTCGCATGATAATGAATGTTAAGATGATATTGCTAGCTGAATGACAATCCAAGTTAGGGTGTGACTCTTCTTAAGTGGAACAATTTTCAAATGGAGGTTAAGAAAAGGCAGACTATTTTTCCTATCTTTGTATTCTTGAAGTTAATTTGAAGGTTATTTTTGATGTTGTAAGCTTGATGTCGAGACAACTGCCATTGCAGGTCCATCTGAGTTGTAGAAAGAAAAACGAGGTTGTCTGCATAGGTCAGAAAAGGTGTTGGTAAATTTCACCAATTTGGGAGCACCTCCATTGCTCAGTTAGAATATTGCAGCCAGATCGGTTATATGGATAGAGAAGAATAATGATGCAAAAATACACCCTTGTTTTTAGCCACTGTAGCTGCATTTCTTTGGTGTAAGCCCCCTTTCCTCAACAGTTTTACTCTTACCAATGTGTTGCTGTGTAGTTCGATCGATAGCTGTGAAAGTCCGGATTCCTGAGCCAAATATTGACATTTGGTGCAAACACTGTTGCTACCTACCTTGAGAAAAGTGTTGGAATCATCTATGAAACAAGCAAAAAGGTTTCTAGATTTTATTGATATTGCTTTTTGAGCCAAAAAAGTTATTGTGTCGATGTTATCAGGAGTAGGTAATTTAGTCCTAAAGACTGTTTAATGGAAATGTTCAATGTTGGCACTTTCTACCTAGTCTTCCAGATAAGATAGGAACGTTTTGCAAATAACTTTCCATCTGCATGTGCTGATGTCCCAGGTGGGTGTACAAGTCCCTTTAGCCATACATTCGGATATTAAATCTTGGTCCTGAAGGTGTAATATTTTAGCATTAAATGAGGTGTTCCACTCAATTGTTTTCCCTCTTTTTACTGACATACTGAAACTGATGTAACGTTGTGGATTTTGTGGCATAGTACAGTTTGCTGCAGGTGATGATCACTTTCATCCTCCTGATTTTGTAATTGTGTAGTTTATAGAATTCAATAACATGTGCAAAAGTATAAACAATTGTAGATTTCAATTCCGACCGCCTAGATTGTAATTAAGCGGTCAGAAGTGAAACCAACTATTGAGTGTCGGACAGCCTACGACCTAATGTTGGAGGCTTTCCGACACTCACCGTAAACAGACCCTTAATATGAAACGTGTTGCAGAGAGTAGGCAGCTTAAGTAACGTGAGCATAAAAATGGCGTTGTTTCTAACTGGGACGCGTGACAATTTCCTAAGGGTCTCTCTCTGTCCACACTTTCAAATGCCTTCTCATAGTCGATGAAATTGGCATAGAGGGGAGAGTTCCATTCCATCCACTACTCAATGATGTGCAGTGTTGCAGTCTGGTCTGTGCAGGATCTATCTTTGCGGAAGCTAGATTTCTGGTCTCGCCACTGAGTATCGACTTGTTTCTTCATTCTGTTCAGGGTGATTCTGTTGAACAATTTGTCTGGGATTTAGTATTTAATAAAATTAAAAAGGGTGTGGGTGAGGGCCTTTTTTGAAAAACAGAAAACACCAAAGGCAGGCATGTGTAGCTGGTTTGACTCAGCATGTACTAAAGCTCATAGAAATTTGAGATTAGCTCTAGCTGAACAACCTAGAACTATAAGGAAAGTCCGGGAGTGTAGACTGGCTTACAAAGCAACCATTAAACAACGGAAAAGAAACTTGAAGGAGCATACATGGAACAAGTTACTGGAGGCTAGTCTATCCAATGACAGAACCACGTTTTGGCGTATAACATCTCAGGCTCTTCACGTGCAGAGATAACGATCACAGAGGATGCTTGGATAGCTCACTTTTTTAATCTGTATTCCCCTAGTGAAGACTGTGTGATGATTCTGGGACCGTGGACTTCCCATTTAGTTGGAGTTCTGCTGGCTGCTGGTGATAGCACCAGAGCTACTCCCTGAGTGTGTGGAGTGTTCTCTTCCTCGTGTCCAGAAAATATCAGCCTTCCTCCTGGAGCAAGTCTTTTCTGTCTGGACTGTGCCTATCTGGTCTTGCTGATGCCAAGCATGGCTATGTTGTAATTTTCTTCTCCGCTGTCACTTAGGCTGTTGCCTGTCTCACACATGGTTCTCACGTTCCATGTCCAGATGGTAATGGTCTTGGTTGAAAACAGGTGGATTGGCTTTGTGGCTTCCCAATATCTCTGTCTTTCACAACAAGATATCATAGATCTCCATAAAGGAAATTCCTTTCTCCCCAAGGCCAGGATATCTTTTGGTTGACAAGCTTGCATTTTTTTGTACATGATGGGTTAGCTAGCTCCAAGCATAACCATCCTCCGTTCACAGCTGGGCTTGGGAATGGCTATGGCCAAGTTAGGAACGTTTGATGTTATTATTGCAGCAATGTAATTCGAGATTTTGCTACTACAATCAATGCTTGCTAAACATTTATTAATTATGTTTATTTAAGAGTAAGTGTCATTGACAGCACTGGGTTTGTCAATGACAGGATTCTTGTCCTTATGATCAAGGTCTTGTTATGCAATGTGTGAGTCGTAGACCTGGCATCCTTGGTATGGTTTTCCCCTAACTTTTTGCCTTCAGATCTCCTGTTTTTGCTGACTTCATTTTTGCTGATTTTAGGACTCTGCGCCCTTTACCTCTGCTAACCAGTTCTATGGACCTTGTGCTCTCTCCTTAAAACAAGTTGACTTGGCTTATATCCAATTTCCATATTTAATTTACTTGTAAGTCCCTAGTAAAGTGGCACTACCTGTGCCCAGGGCCGTTATATTAAACTCTACTAGTAAGCCTGCAACACTGATTGTGCCACCCACTTGGGTAGCACTTTAAACATGTCTCAGGCTTGCCATTGCAGCCTGTCTATATACAATTTTAAACTGCCCTTTCAACTTGGCAGAATAGACCTTTTGCCAGGACTACACCTTTCTTTTTAATACATATACAATACCCCTAGAGTAGGCCCTTTGGCAGACCAGAGGGCAGGGTGCAATGTATTTAAAAAGTAGGAAATGTACTTTTACATTTTACATGTCCTGGTAATTTGTTTTTAACCACTGCATGGCCTACCTCTCCCATCGGATAACATTGAAGTTACCTTATTACATTTTATAAGTGTCATTTCCAAATGTAAACAGGTAATTCCTTTATGTATGGTGTCCCTGGAATCGTAGTTTAAAATCCTAATTTATGGTGCAGTCAAATTTTAAATTATTATTCTTAAAAAGCCACTTTTAAAAGTTTGTCCTTTTCTTGCCTGAGCCATACTCTGGTTCACATGACTAGGTGTGAATGACAGTTGGGCTATCTGTATTCCTCCTAGACAGCCATAAATAATGGGGAACATAGGTGTGACTGGGTGGGCCATCACTGACACATCACCCTGACTGCACGCCACATCCTCCACATTGGACTTCACATCACTAATCCCGTCAACGGCGTCCTTGATGATGAAGCTGGTCCTTCCATTGCAATCTCGCCGCATCTTAGAACCGATGCATCGCTTTGGATGCTCAACACATCTCCGTTGTGGATCCTCGCTTGTTCGGCGAAGCAGGATTTAAGGTACTCTGTTCAGTGGGCCTAACTGTGTCTCTGTACCTGGCCCATGCGCCATCAAAGTCTGCCTGAACTTGTGACTTAGTCCTGGTCCGGTGGCACCATATATCCACAGTTTGCACTATTTTCACTGAAATCGTTAAATTTGCAATACTCTAATTCTATAAATTGGATTTTTGTTGTTTTGTTCTTTTTTTATTTATTAACAATTACTTTCTAAACTGGTGTGGGATCTTTTTTGTGTGGTGGTTTTCACTTTATATCTGTTTGAAGTTTTGCACAAATACTATATACAATGCCTTTAAGTTAATCCTGACTGCTCTGTGCTAAGCTACCAGGGGGTTGAGCACAGGTTAATGTAGGGTTGGCTTGTCCCTCGCCCTGACAAGGATTGTGATTGCTGCTTGACCAGAGATCGTGCCAAAGTCAACCAGTAACCCAACTTCTCACAGTGAGGTTTCTCTTATTTCTCTTATAGTAACCATTTCCACAAGTGTAGTGACCTCAGCAGTAGAGAACCTATGTAGCATGACTTGTCCATTAGTTTGACGTATCTTAGGGTGTACATCTAACGTAGGTTGGCAAAAGGTTGGCTAAAGGTGTTGGCAAATAATTTGTAGATTGAGCCGACCCTTTGGCCATTTTGAGGGATCCCTAGTCTCGTTGTCGTGTGGGCATTTATCTGAAGTGAAGACGATGACTCTGTCTTTTCACACTGTGCATTGGTCTGGGACTGAACCTGAAGTTGAAGGGGACACAAGGTGTAATTCGTCAGTAAGATCAAGGTTATCAATAGAGTTGCCCAGTTCTATGTTCATGTTCTGGGAAGTAGAAATTAAGGGGCATACTTACAAGCCCCTATCTCCACGGGAATGTATTTTTTTTTTAAATTTTCCTGTGGCAATAGGGGCTTTGCCCTATTTACAAGGCAGTGTTAAGCCCCTTAAAGCGACGGAGCGTGGCATTAGCAATTTTGGAGCTAACCCGCGCTCCTCCACTTACTTGTAAATATGATCCTAAATCAGTTCCTGAATTTTCATCCTTCCCACAGAGTAATTTGCTGTCTGAATCAGTCTCATAAAGAATCGCCATCTAAAGTACCGTAGGGGAGTTGATTTTGGCTGTTACCACCAGATAATTCTAGTTTTGTAGAGGAACATTTGTGGTAGTGTAGGGAAGGAGAGAAGAATGAACGAATTAGGGGTCTCGGGTTGTTCAGAGGTAGGTGAACTAGTCTTATGAGCAACAGGAGCAAAACAAGAGGTGATAGTCATGTGTGGTTAAAAGTTCTACATACGAAGATGGAATTGATTTATCTGTTGACTGTAACCCCCTTCAACCTACATCACTGCCATTGAAGTTCCTGTTGTTAAAGACAATGACTTCTTCTGGGCACGGATCTTTATGACTGAGGCTAATTCAAAATCAAATAACAAGTCTCCGGATAGGTAAAAGCACAAAAGTGTTTTGGGCACGTAGTTATGCTTTGTCTTATTGGGAGCTATTAATCTGATAAGGTCAGGCAGTGAGAGATTGGTTTGATCCAATGCTTGTTCATCTACACTGAGCCACATGAGGTCGATCGGCGTCAGTACCATTTCATACAACTATTTGTGCAACGCAGAAAGCTACTTAATCGCCAGCCTAGGTTCAATTAAAACTTTACATACACTGAGGTTAACTCAAGCACCCCGGCGTCCACCCACAGGTGCCTGGGTTTCCATTTGCACAGACTGATCAGCTGCAGATTGCTGTTCTAGTGACATGGCTTCAGGGGCACACAGAATCTCTCATCCCTTTCCCGAATTCCTCCGGTCATTACCTTCCCCCTCAATCTTCCTCGTCACAGTCACCTTTGAGCACTAGTGGAAGTGAAAGACTATAACTCAAAGTAAAGTAATTACGATTTTCAGTAAGTAACCGAGTCATTCCCAGGTGCCACAGAAATACCACCCGCATCCTCTCTCAGCTCCCCCAGAGAGCAGAGCTCAGTAGTGCAGTCGACGTCCACGTCAGCTGTTAAGGGAGCAGTCCAGAGAGACCCCGAAAGCCTCAAAAGCAAACCAAGCCACAATCTAAAGTCCTCATGCCCGCAGCTAGCAGATCAGCACTGGAGAAAAAAGCCTGTGGCACCAGAAGAGGAAACTGGAAGACAGAGGTCCACCAATGTCCTAAAATTATAAAGTTTCAGGGCAGTATTAGCAAGTTTATAAAAATTAAACAATTATTCTTATCTAGTACCCAAGCAGATACTGTGTTCCTAGCTTATTAAGTGTTGTTATGTTTTATTGATGTCCCAATGTACTACATTGATAATGCTTTTAGGGCTAGATGTAGGTAATGAACATTTACCAATTCTAAAATACCGAATTTTACCGATTCAGTATTTTAGAATCGGTAAATGCTATGTGGATAAAAATTCGGTAAGTAATACCGAATTGGTATTTACCGATTCAGTAATCCCCATTCATTCCTATGGGCCTGGAGGCCCATAGGAATGAATGTGAATTACCGAATCGGTAAATACCGATTCGGTAAAATAGGGAAATATTCAAGGGTGGCAGGGTGTCACATTGACACCCTGTTGCACCCCTGAATAGTGCGTGTGTGCACATGTGGCACCCATACATGCCCTAAGGGAATGTATGTCTATCACATGGCACTGTTGAAAATGCACAGATTTGCATTTTCAAAGGTATTCAGTATTTACCACCAACTAATAGTTGGTGGTAAATAACAAATCCTATCTTTATCAAAGGAGAGAGAGAGGACTAGGTAGCTAGTCCGTATCCCCTGGGTTTATATGTAGAATCAATGAGGACTAGCCTACTTGTGAATTTAACATAGACTCAAAAGCTGTATGACCGGATGCAAAGCATTGTGTTTGCTCATGAAGCCCCCACCCACCAATCTGGTTGGTGGCATGCTTCATCATCGAGCCCACCCAGTGACACCGAATGTGTCCCGGGTGTGCTTCGACGTCTGGTTACAGCAGAGCAGGTATGTTACTGAGAGTGCAGTGTGGTGAAGTGAAGGTGAAGGTTTAAAAGCTGTATAGGGGTCCCAGTACCCGAGGGTAAAATTAGACTTTAATATCTGGACCTCTCTTAGCAGTAAAAGAAGGCTGCTGGATGTATTTAGGAGTATTTATTAGGTTCTCCTTCATCCAAGTGTGGTCTACATGTTTCAGCCAGGCCTTATGATTAAAACAGGCTTTCCTCAGGACCAAAAGATGTGGTGGTGCAATTAGCTTTAATTTAAGTGAGTATGTGATTGGTCAATGTGACGCACTCGCTAAGGTGCTCTATATGTGGGAGGGGGATACCCTCTCAAAGCATTACTGGACATACAACATGTATGACAAAACAAACATACAGAGAAGAGTCTTAGGATGGTCATTCAGGTTCACAAGACAAATATGTTGCTGATTTCTAATGTGCAGTGTAGACTAAAAAAATGCGTCAAAAGAGGTGTGGCCATATTGGTGGTATGGCTAGAGTGAGAGTTAACGCCATAATATTAACGTTTTTTAGTGGTGGGCTAGGCATCGTTTAGCACATACACAAATGCGAGGAGTGGTAGGTGCATTAAGGGAAAAATTATCCTCACGTTGGCGATTCGCCATCAATGCCCAATGGAGTTGTCCTGGCAGTGCTTGTGGCCCTAGGGAGAAGAGGGACCCTGGGGGGGGGTTAGTGACCTGCAAGGGAAGTGCTTACCTGGGCTGTCGCAGGAGTGGTTTATTACTCACGATACTTTCGGTCGTCATTTGCGATGAACCTCTTGCTGTCTCGAGGACCTCCGTAAAAGTGCCATGGATTGAGTGTGCATCTTAACTAGTGATCAATGAATGTTTTTCACCTGTGAGTGGGGACACACAAAAGAGAGGCTACCCGCACGGCGCTGATTCATGGCTACGATGCGGGTGTGTGGAGAGAGCAGAGTGCCGGTAGTGCACATGCGCGGGGCCGCATGGTCGGCGCCTGCGCGTAAGTTAGTTGAGCTGTGTCTGAGGCAATGAGGTGTGCTCGGTGCCCTGATGCTCGCGCCTTCGCATTACTCGTAGGACTTGCATTGGGGAAGGAAACTAACTGCAGTCTGAGAGGGAATGGTTGAATTGACTAGACATACAGTATGTGTTAAAACACATGTCATAATGGAAGCGTGTTGGCCTAAGTACAAACATGATGACAGGGACAACTGCGGGAGGTGGAAACTGAGTGTCATGGTGTCGGGGTGATCATGGTATCACGGATAAGGCAGACATCATGGTTTAGGTGAGCTCCACAATATGGAGTCATTCAGGCCCTGCAAATGCGTGGAAAGGCGATAGATCCACCTTTGTTCTTTGTTAAGTAGGGTCCGGTCATTGTTGGGTTGGTTGGCTTCAAAGTGCTCTATGACAGTCCAGGACATGTCATTCATAGTCTGGTGTTTGGTAAAGAAGTGTTCTGTCAGTTTGCTGATGTTTTTGCCACATCTGATTGTGCTTCTATGTTTGGTGATTCTTGTCCTGATTTTGCAAGTGGTCATGGTAACGTAGCGGAGCCCACAGGGGCAAGTAATGAGGTACACCAAATTGCTGGAGTTACAGTTGGCGTGGTGGTGTTATGTCCAGGTTTTGCCCGCTTCAAGGTGGAGAAATTGTGTTGGTTTGGTTAGATTGCACACACTGCAATTGTTGCAGGGATAGTGGCCAGTGACTTTGGGCGGAGGATAGTGTTGTCAGCGGGTTTGGGGTTGACACGGGGACGTGTGAACACCAGTTTGTCTCTCAAGTTGTTAGCGCGTTTAAATGCAAAGCGTGGGGTTTCCCAGTCTCTGGCCCCAGAGTTGATGATTTTCCAATGTTTGCAGATTATGTTCGAGACTTGGTTGTACGCAGTGTTATAAGTCGTCACACAGGTCAAGGGAGGAGGTTCCTGGTCTTTGGTTACTGTTTCCAGTAATGCCTATCTGTTTATGTTGTGGGCCCTTTTGCTGGTTTTGGCAATGATGTTCCTAGGGTATCCACATTCCTGTAATTTGTTGGATAGGGCCTGTGATTGTCTTTTGTAGTCCGCTAGGTGGCTGCAGTTCCTGCGGATCCGCAGGAACTGCCCAAAGGGGAGGTTTTCTCGCAGTGGTTATATTATATTATATGTGGATGAAAAGAGTAGACCTCTAAAGAGAGCAGTCTCGGTACAAAAATGTAATGAGAGATATAAAGAAGTCTTCTGTGGGTTTGCATTCACAAATAATAAGTCGCTGAATTACCGTTTTAGGTACTGACATTTTTATTGCAGCACTCTCTCTTTTAAAGTACAGTGGGGCATATTTACAACAGAATTGTGGAGTGCGGTGTCACGCTATAATTGGTAATGCCGTGCTCCGACATTTTGAAAATGCAGGGATGGGTCATATAATTACAATAATATGGCGCACCCCTGTGTTTTCCCTAGCGCTAGCGCTAAATTTATCTGCCTAGCGCCAACACAGGAAATGATTGCAGAGAATGATTTTTCATGTGCACCAAGGTGTCCCTTCCTGCACATGAGCAATCACAATTGGAGAATTGTAACTTCTATGTGTGCTGCAGAATGCTCACATATAGAAGTTGCAACCAGTCATTATCTAGTGATTGTTCATGTGCAGGAAGGGACACCTTCCTCCACATGAACAGTCACTGATGGCGATTTGCTCATCCTTTGTGTGCTGCATTTTGCAGCACACATAGAAACAGCAAAAACGAGGAGAAATTAATAATTTCTCTACGTTTCTCCATGTTAAGACCAGGTTGTGCCGGGTCTTATTTTTGGTGCTGCCCCATATTTACGCCATCCTTGTAAATAGGGGTCAGTGTAAAAAAAGCAATGGGTGTTGCGGAGGAACGCCCACTGGCGCACCCATTGCCCGACCCTTTCACGCTAAGTGGTGCGTAAATAGGGGCATTATTTACAAGGCGGCATTGAGCTACGTTAAGTGTCTTAATGCCACCTTGTAAATAAGGTGATGGGGTTATCACCACCAGAAAGTAAAAAAAAATGATGTCACTTTTACCAATGTTCCAGTGGCGCAATGCCATGCACCATATTTACACAGTGGCGTTAAGCCACTATTCGCAGCCTAGCGCCGGTTTGTACATATGATGGGTGTTGCTGTGGACGTTCCACCACAATGCCTACTGCTTTTTTACCCTGCCCCAGATTTACATGGATGTGTAAATCTGAGGCAGCACCATTAACTAATGCCATCTATTAGCAAGTGTTAGGGTGGCACTTCGTTTTTACATTTTCTATGTGTGCTGCTTTCTTCACCACACATAGAAAGAGTAAAGTGCCATCATTGATTGTTTATGTGCAGGAAGGAACACCTCCCTGCACATAAACAATCATTCTCAGTAACACAGGCAACCTCACACTATGGCACAAATGTGTCTGGGCTGGCGCTAGGCAGCTATTTTTAGTGCTAAGGAAAACATAGGGGTGCCCTGTATTGTTGTAAATATGGCGCTTCCCTATGTTTTGGAAATGGCAGAGCGCGACGCTGGACAATTTGCAACCTGTGTGCCGCCATTTCCTTGTAAATATGCCCTCACATTTTTGGCATGGGGATCTGGCCAGAACTCTGTGGTTCAATTGTTCCCCTAGATACAATGCTATTGTGTGTTGCTATTAATATTAATTACTTTGATTATTTGTTGTTACGGTGGCATTCACGCTAGTATCTCTGGTAAAAGGCCTTGATTTCTCGCTAAGCTGTATTGCTTTGTGCAATGCTCTAGGTATGGAACCTGCATTTAGAATGCATCCTTGCAAGCAGCAGCCTCCTGGCAGTGGCAGCTGCTGCCTTGGGCTCCCTGGCTAACGGACCTGTGAATCTGTTATCTTGGATTAAATACTTTATCCATCTTATCTACGGCCCACATTTTCTTTTCAAGTTGGCTCAGCCATAAAGCAAGGTGAGGAATTTTCCCCAATAGGATTTGGTGTTCACAGTTATGAGGTGCATGGTGTTCTCCATCAGGATCTGGTGTTCACTCAACCAGAGCCAATTCCCAACGTGAGGCCTTTCAACACATGTACTCCTTCGGGACTCAGTAAGGCTATGCCTCTCTCCTTCAGCAGACATTATTCTGTGGATGTAACATCCATTTGTGATGCTTGGCTTGGTCAGGAAGTTCTCTTAAACATGTCTGACGTCTGCTTGTAATGTTTCCTTGCCTTCAGTTAGTCTTGATTAGGACCATATGCACAGTGAAAGCAGGAGAAAGCCGAGAAAATGTGCAAGCAAGTTTGTACTGGCAAGTGATAACTTGAGAAGACCAAGCAACTAAAATGGCTGAGGCCACTTTCGTTCATGGGTCCTTATGTTCTAGAATGTTTCTACAGTGTTTGGAGGGTCATTTTTAGGTCGAGCCTAGAGGAGGGGCGCATGCAGCTGCTCTGCGAGAATTGTTGTAGTGGAGTATGGAATAGAAGCACCGGCCACTCTCCCGCATATTTGTCATTGACTTGTGTCATTGTCCTTCGTAAATGCTGGCTTCTAATTCGTTAACACGCTTGTTAGTCTCTCCTTAGTATCGCCTTGTCTTCATTTGTAACCTACAATTAAAAAAAAGGGGGGGTAGAGGTTAAGGTTAGGTTCAATGGTATTTTAGGTGAAGTTATGTGGTGCAGTGAAGTAGAGTGGAAGAAAAATAATTAAAAATACCTAGCTAGTGAACTAATGTTTTTTTCTTGCTCCTAGTTGGTATGTTTTAAAATCAGGGATTAATACCAGGGAAAAACCTAACTGTAATTAGTGTGGTTTTCCTAGTATTGGGTAAATTAGTTTTGAGCTGTCCCCTATAAGCTCTTCTTCAGGACCACACAGGGTCCAGCCCCTTGCGTACCACTCCTAATTAGTCCTGTGATATGGGTATAGCGGAGTGCACACCTATTGTGTGTACACAAAATACATACGGTTATTCAGTGATACGCCGTTTTTTTGTTTAGGCAGAATTCTGGCTCATGGTCAGCAGGGGAAGAAGGGCTTGTAGTCACACCTTTGTCAAATCTGTCCTCTCGGTATATCACCTAATGCCTTCCCTGGTGACCCCTGACCCTGTTCGCAGGGCCGGTCGCTCCACTCACCGCACGGCCCCCGTGTGCCCTGGTCACCGCTGCTGCCGGATCTCTCGCCGCCTCTCCTGCTGCCCTTCCAGCCTGTGCCTCTGTGCCCTCTCTGCTTGGGCCACTCCGTTTTTCTGATTGTTGTGCCTCTGTCCTCTAGGCGAGCCCCCTCGCCGCTACCCCCGTGTCTGCCCTTCTAGCCTGTGCCTAGTATCGGGCTTGTATTTCATATTGCATGTTCTGTATTTGCATTTTTACCCCTCCCCTCGCCGCTACCCCCGTGTCTGGTTCCGCTCTTGTCTCCCCCCGCCACCCGCCGCTGCTCCCCTGCGGCCCTGCCCCCTTTTCCTCTTATCCCATTCCCGCTCCTCATTTTCCGCCCCGCTCCCGCCTTCCAGTTGCTCCTCCCTCCCACTTCGCCATATATGGCGGGGACAGCGCGTACGCGCAGCGGGGGCGCCGATGGCGCTCTGAAGGCACGCCAAAGGCAAGCCCATCTACGCCCGCCCATGCCTGGACCACGCCCAGCGCCAGAACCCCTGGGCACCGCCAGAGCCAGCCCACCCGACGGAGATACGACGCCACCACCCTCCTCGCACTCAACACCGGCCGACAGCCAGCCTGACATCGAGCCACCCCAAAACCACCCACGGAGCATTCACTTGCCACCCCTGCAAGTTCACCTGCCTCCGGAGCAGCACCACACCCACCAGACCAGGCACCAGCAACAACCGCCTCAAGTGCATCCTGCTCAACACCCGCTCCATCCACAAACACGCCGCCGAACTCTGGGACATCCTTGACTCCACAGCGCCGGACGTCGCCTTCCTCACGGAAACCTGGATGAACGCCTCCTCAGCCCCCGACATCGCCATTGCCATCCCGGATGGCTACAAGATCATCCTGGAAGGACCGAGTCAACCAAGCCGGAGGGGGCATCGTCATTGTCCACAGAAACACCATCCGCATCACGATCGACAACAACGACGCCATCACCACCGCCGAGCACCTTCACTTTAAGATACACACCAACCCCAAGACCACCCTAAGAGGTACACTCATCTACGGACCCCCGGGACCATGCACCCACTTCAGCGAAGCCATCGCAGACTTCATCAGCCCGCTCGCTCTCGCCTCCTCCGACTACATCCTCCTAGGGGACCTCAACTTCCACCTGGAGAACAACAAGGACCACAACATCACCTCCCTGCTAGACAACCTCGCCAACCTCAGACTCAAGCAACTGGTCAACACCTCCACCCACCGAGCCGGCCACACGCTCGACCCCGTCTTCTCCTCCAGCAACCACGTCCCCTTCAACCACGCCACCGAACTCCACTGGACCGATCACAGCTGCGTCCATTTCAACTTCAGGAAAACAACTACCCACCACCGACCGCAACAAGCCCCCGTAGATGCTGGAGCAAGATCACCACCGGCCAACTCACCACCTCCCTGAGCCAAAACCCACCCACCAACACCACGGACCCCAACGAAGAAGCCTGCAACCTCACACAGTGGATCACTGACTGCGCCGATTACCTTGCACCTCTGGAGAACCCCCCAAGCAACCCTGACAGCAAAAAAGCCGCTTGGTTCACCAACGACCTCAAATACTCCAAGAAATCCTGCCGTGCCCTCGAGAAAGCCTGGCACCACGACCAATCTGCGGAAAACATGACATCCCTCAAGAACGCCATCCGCGAACACCACCAGCTGATCCGCTCCACAAAAAGGTCATCCTTGAAAGAACGGCTGGACAACAACGCCCACAACAGCAAGGAACTCTTCAGCATCGTGAAAGAGCTCTCCAACCCCAACGCCAGCAACAACAACATCACGCCATCATAAGACCTCTGCAACTCCCTCGCCACGTTCTTCCACCGCAAGATCGCCGATACACACAACAGCTTCGGCCCTCAGACCACAGACCCTACCACCGAACCAGTGCCCCCCACCACCACCCTCGGCACCTGGACCCCCGTCAGCACGGAAGAAACCACCCACACGATGAACACCATCCACTCCGGCTCCCCAACCGACCCCTGTCCACACCACACCTTCAACAACTCCTTCGCATCCGCCACCTTTTCAGAGAGCTGGAAGCACGCAGAGATCAACGCCCTCCTGAAGAAACCCACCGCAGACCCCACCGACCTCAAGAACTTTCGCCCCATCTCGCTTCTCCCCTTCTCCGCAAAAGTCATTGAAAAAACCGTCATCAAGCAGCTGACCGCCTTCCTCGAGACGAACGGCTCCCTCAACCCATCACAGTCCGGATTCTGAGTGAACCACAGCACCGAAACCGCCCTCATCACAGCCACTGACGACATCAGGACCCTGCTGGACAACGGGGAAACCACCGCCCTCATCCTCCTCGACCTATCGGCTGCTTTCGACACGGTCTGCCACCACACCCTGACAACCCGCCTCCAACACGCCGGAATCCAAGGAAAGGCCCTGCAATGGATCACCTCCTTCCTCTCCGACAGAACCCAAAGAGTCCGTCTCCCGCCCTTCCGTGCAGCAGCCACCAAGGTCATCTGCGGCGTACCCCAAGGCTCCTCGCTCAGCCCCACCCTCTTCAATGTCTACATGAGCCCCCTTGCAGCCATCGCACGCAAGCACAACCTCAACATCATCTCCTACGCTGACGATACCCAACTGATCCTCTCCCTCACCTACGATACCGCCAAGACCAGCTTCCAGGAAGGAATGAAAGACGTTGCAGAATGGATGAAGCTCAGCCGGCTGAAACTGAACTCAGACAAGACGGAAGTCCTCATCCTCGGCCCATCCATCTCCACCTGGCACGACTCCTGGTGGCCCCCTGCTCTGGGCACACCCCCAAGCCCACGGACCATGCACGCAACCTGGGTTTCATCCTCGACTCCTCCCTCACGATGACCAGGCAAGTCAACGCCGTCACCTCTTCCTGCTTCAACACCCTCCGCATACTCCGAAAGATCTTCCATTGGATCCCCACTGGAACCAGGAAGACGGTCACCCAGGCCCTCGTCACCAGCCGGCTGGACTACGGGAACGCTCTCTATGCAGGGACCACTGCCAAACTTCAGAAAAGACTCCAGCACATACAGAACGCAGGCGCACGACTCGTCCTGGACATCCCCCGACACTGCCACATCTCCGCCCACCTGAGAGACCTGCACCGGCTCCCCGTCAACAAGAGAATCATGTTCAGACTCCTCACCCATGCACAAAAAGCTCTCCACAACATGGGTCCCGAATACCTCAACAACCGCCTCACGTTCTACACACCTACCTGCAAGCTCTGCTCCGCCAGCCTCCCACTAACCGCCGTTCCACGTATCCGCAGAACCACCACCGGAGGAAGATCCTTCACCTACCTAGCGGCCA
Source organism: Lissotriton vulgaris (assembly GCF_964263255.1). Classification (NCBI taxonomy): domain Eukaryota; kingdom Metazoa; phylum Chordata; class Amphibia; order Caudata; family Salamandridae; genus Lissotriton; species Lissotriton vulgaris. The sequence goes on from NC_141689.1 coordinate 860,665,366, forward strand.
AGACGTGAAACACCCTCCCCACCCACCTACGACTGACCCAGGACCATCTCGCCTTCAGGAAGCACCTCAAGACCTGGCTCTTCGAGCAGTAGCGGCACCCCCCCTCCCAGCGCCTTGAGACCCTCGCGGGTGAGTAGTGCGCTCTATAAATTTCGTGATTGATTGATTGATATGTAACCTCACTATTACTTTGGTTGTTACACATGATGCTATATTTATTCTGTAAGTACTATTTTCTTTATTGAGTTTCTCTTACTGCTGGCACGACATGTTTGAATGTAAGCAAAGCACATTGTGCCTGCAGTAAGCAGCCGGGACAATGACGGCCCCTTCTTTCCAATACCATAGGTCTCGTATTTAGATGCTAGACCTATTGCATTGAAAATATTTATTTTTTTAAATTATCAAACACGCCCCTCCCACAGCCCCGCATAAGGGCGGGCTCACCGCCAACGTCACTAGCCTGGGACAAGGGACAGCATAGGCATTATACCAGTCAATTTCAGGCACGGGCGCACAAACTATCATTGCGCCCACTTATTTACTTTGATAAAACTATCTATTTCACTTGCTGTGCTGCCCCTTTTTTGTTTCACAATGGTGGCTGTCGCATACACTACTCCCAGGATGCTGCTCTTAAGCAATGGTGGCCGCCCGCAATATAGTGTCTTGACTCTTCACCATCTTGCCCCAGACTCGGTGCGGAGACAGACTATCGAATAAAAAATATTGATTAACACAAATAAAGAGTTAAAAATATTGTGAGTCAGAAATATCGACAGACAAATGCTCGTAGGCAAGAATATCGAATTTAGATAAGTAATATCGATGTTAAAAATGCAGAAGTGTAAAATATTGTTTGCAAAACTATAGTTGTGAAAAATATCAGTTTTTTATTAATGTTATATATTTTAATATATATTTTATATGTATGTGATGTATGTTTTTTTGTATAAGATTTGTTTGTATTTTTCATATATATGTGACATTTTTAGTAGTTATTTATTTATTTTTATTTGATTTGTGTGTGTTTAGTTCCGTAGCCAGTTGCAGGTTTATAGGGGAATAGGATGGGAAGTAATTTAATTATATAAAATAAATTGATTATTTTTAGTTGTTATTAATATTTATTTATTTGAATTTTGTCTTTTTAGTTCCGTAGCGGATTGTGGGTTTATTGGGCAATAGGGTGGGAAATAATTTTGTTATTTTACATGCATTGAACATTTTTTATTTAATATTTGTTTAATTGAGGTGTTATAGTGTTAAATGGGTGAAGTGATTTATTATTAATTAATACATAATTTATTGTTAATTGATTTTAATTAGTTAATTATTAATTAATTATGGTAATTATGTAAATATTTCAGGCGTGTGTTGTGGTGTTTATAGGTGTGAAGGGTGGAAAGTAATTTAAGTTTAATTGATGAATTTATAATTCTTTGTTAATTAATTTGAATTAATTCATTAGTAATTCATTATGGTAATTGTGTAATTAATTTTAGGTGTGTGTTGTGGTGTTTATAGGAGTAAAGGGTGGTGCGTTTTTTGTGTTTAATTAATTATTATATAGTTAATGTTAATTATTTGATATTTATTTTGTGTAATTGTTTATTTTTTTGTCTGTTGTTTTTACTTTTAAAGAGGTAAAAGGTGGTTATTAAATACATTTTGAAATATTTAATTATTAGGTGTTAATAGTAATGGATCTTCTTTTAATAATAATATTTATTTGTGTTTTATTATTTTATTGTTTAATTTAGGTGTGTATTGTGGATATTATAGAGTTAAAGCATGTGTACTCAATGAATGTTTATTAATAATACAAATTTTTTATTGATTATTAATTATGATAATTTTGGAAATACATCGAATTAATATGTTTGAAATGTTTTGTTATTGGTGTGGTGTCATAGGGTAGGAAATAAAATAAAAACATTTATGTGTTTTGTTTGTGAATATTTGCTACTTTTGAATAATAATTTTTTATAAATGTATTTAATAATTTATTTGATGTTATGTGTTCGTTTTTGTTATATGTAATTAATATCATAATATGTGTTCTTTTTATGTGTTTAATATATTTAATTTTATATTTTTAAAATATTGTTTATTTATTTTAATGATTTTAAAAATGTTGTAACATTTTGGGGATTTTTTCAATTGTTTGTTATTAGTCATTTTTGTTTCTCCGCTATCCAACACTTTCCTTAATGTTGCAATCACTGAAGTGGAAATAGTAATTTTTACGTCTCTGCCATTTAGCACTTTTCCTACTGTTGCATTCAGTGGAGTGGAAATAGTAATTTTTACCCCTCCGCTATCCATCACTTTCCCTACTGTTGCACTCTTTGGAGTGGGAATGGTAATTTTTACCCCTCCGCTATCCAACACTTTCCCTACTGTTGCACTCTTTGGAGTGGGAATAGTAATTGTTTTCCCTCCACTATCCAACGCTTTCACTACTGTTGCTAGTTATCACTGGAGTGAGAATAGTCATTTTTACTACTCCACTATCCAACACTTTCCCTACTGTTGTACTCACTGGAGCTGAAATAGTAAATTTAATTATTCCGCTATCCAACATTTTCCCTACTGTTGCACTTATTGTATTGGGACATGTAAGTTAATTTTTTTAAATAGTTTAATGTTTTAATGTATTATAGAATGTTTTTTAAAATTATTGATATATATATTTTTATATAATTTTAGAGTTTAAAAATTAAATAAAGATAATAGCTAATAAATTATTTTTAAGTAATTATATGTATAAATGTTTATGTTTGTGTATTTTAATTAAGTTTATTTGTTACATTTAGTTAAAATGTATATTAAATATAGTTAATTTTGTTAAAAAAAGAATATTAATATTTAATATATGTACTATATATTATTTTATTTTAAATGTATTTTTAAACCAATATTTTTTTAATCTATATTTTTTAAGTCAATATTTTTGATTCAATATTTTTGTACTTACCTGTTAAGGTATTGGAGTCAACAGTTTTGCAGTAGATTTTTTTTGTTGGATATTTGGAACATAGATGTTTGTTACATCAATATTCTGTCAGTAAACCCCAGTCTCTCTGAACATGCGGTAAGAACGGGAGAGGCTGCATAAATCACGTGCACTGTGTCACGTCTCTGCTGCCTGAACAAACACTAAAAGACGGGTACAACCAGGTTTAACCCACAAACCTTCCCTCCTTCAGAGCCCTACCCCTACCATCTTGAATTATTTATGTGTTACAAGTGGGTCTCTGGGCACGCTTTGCTTATCTGTTTATATTATGCCTTTTAGTGGCTATGCCAGTAATATCCACAAAATGGTTTAGTGGCGGGCAACCAAATTCCTGATAGATACAGTGCGTTGACTGTGTAAAACATTTGGGTTCAAATACATATCAACAGTATCCCAATGCAACCAAACAATTGGACACTTGTTAACACTATTGTCCCATGAGAGCATAGTCCCATCGGATTGGTGTATGTGGTATACAGTACTTCCCCTCTCTTTAGCGTCACCGATTAAATTCCTGCGTGTCAAAGTAGCCTTCGGGGCCACTTGTGTGCTCTTCTGCAAAGACTTAAGATCTGCCCTCACCTCAGCTTGGAGGTAGATGATCATCTGGCATGTGTGGATCCTGTACCAACGGAGATCTAGCCCGCCTGCAGTTACCCCCGGCCTTTGACCCCTTTAGACACTGCATAGCTATGACGCTCTTCTCCATGTTGTGTCGGTTGAACGATAAAAATGGATACAATTTTGCATATCTATTTTAGTAGGGTTTGCAACAAAGCAGCGTTTTAGCGCTGCTTTGCCATTTCTAAATCCTGTGAATAACATTTTACTATTATCCGATTTAACGTCACTCTGCTTTTCAACCTTGGAAGGATGATGGGTTGAGATTGCAGATGATGGGTTGAGATTCCACTGAAGTATGGCAAACTCAATTTCTTAACCTTGGCTCAGTTTGAGGTAGACAAACCTGTGCCACATGCAGAATGTCAGCTGTGAGCGTGTAATATTTGCTTTAAGGTACAAATACAACACTTTAACTTGTTGTCCAAGATGTTAGGTGTATTTCTCAGGTAGGAAATATTGAATGCAGTAAGTTGGTATTACGAAGAAGGGTCCGCTGTGGGAAGTATTTGAAAAAGTGGTGGATGAGTGTGTTGCCCTTGAAAAAGTGCTTAGCCTGTGGACAATGGGTATACCGTGATTTCCTAGAGCACCAGCCTCAATACAGCAGGACACCTTTGATCGCTTTAATTTATTTATTTATTTATACCATTTTTAAAGCGTGCTGTTACCGAGCGCTGTCCTGGCGCTGAAATGATATGCTTTCTCCCCTATCTGAGTCGCTGGTTTTTACAGGTCAAAGAGCCATGTTTTGATGTTTTTCCTGAAACTCATCAGGTTAGTGCTTTGTTTCAGGGCCAGGGGCAGTTTATTCCAGATAGTGGAGGCTCCAGAAATAAAGCTACATCCTCCCCATCGAGCTTTCTTGATCCGATCTGTCTTAACTAGCCATTTGTTATCTGATATTAGCTGTCTGCCTGGCATGTACAGTTGAAAATGTTGTTGAAGGAAGGATGGACCAAGTCCATTCACTACCTTGAACACCATACATAGTGATTTGAACATAATACGTTTCCGTATTGGGAGCCAATGCAATTTCCTCAATTCCTGTGAAACCGGTGCAAATTTGGGTAGGCCAGTGATTAGTCGAGCAGCGGCATTTTGCAGCATCTGTAGTTTGTTGAGAATCCCTTGCTGGGCTTGCAGGAAAAGGCTGTTGCAGTAGTCAAGGCGGGACAGCACAAGTGCTGTCACCACTGTTTTCCTGCTACTGTTAGAGAGAAAAGGGAGAATTTTCCTAATAGTTTTTATGATCCAGTGAATGGAGGATGTTAGGGCATTAACCTGTGGTTTAAAAGATAGTTGCCTATCAATAAGCACACCCAGGTTTTTTACTGTTGTTGCTGGTATGGGTGGAGCTCCCATATCTTGGGGCCACCAATTGGGAGTCCAGAGATTAACGTCATTGCCAAAAAGAAGAACCTCAGTTTTTGAGGAATTCAGCTTGAGGCAGTTGCTAGCCATCCATGAGCTCACTCCAATCATGCAGTCCTGGAACCTTGCCGCTATTCCTTCTTCTAGCCCAGGGAGCAGAGATACCACAATTTGTGTATCATCTGCGTAATATGTTAGTTCAAAACCAAATGAACGAATCACCGGGGTGAGGGAGGAAACGTAAATATTAAATAGTGTGGGGCTTAGGGAAGAACCCTGAGGGGCCCCTCCTGGGAGTTTGAATGGTCTAGATTCGAAATCTCCCAGGGCCACCACCTGAACCCTGTCGGTTAGGAAGGACTTCAGCATGCTCAGGGCTGTCCCTCGAATTCTGCAGCCTTCTAGACGGTCCACCAAGATGTTATGATGGACCGTGTCGAAAGCCGCGGAGAGGTCAAGGAGCACCGAGACTGCCCGTCCTCCTGTGTCCATCGTCTTCCTAATCTCTTCTGTGGACTTAAAAAGGGCAGTCTCGGTGCTATGGCCCTCCCTAAACCTGTGTTGAGCTAAGTCCAAGCATTGAGAGGACCTGAGAAAGTCACATAGCTGTGCATTCATGACTCTCTCAATGAGTTTGGCCGGAAGTGGAAGCCTGGCTATGGGCCGGTATCTTTAAGAGATCGTCCCTTTGTAAACTCACCCATCTACCTTTCAGTAGCTGTTACTAGCATAGTTACCTGCCCAGGATAACACATTATGGTTAAATGTGGAAGCCCGGATTGGAACCTCGGCAATAAAAATCAAAACGCAACCTGACCTCACACTGTTGCCTGCAAGATTTGAAGCTGAAAAACAGAGACTTCAAAAAAGTTATAATACTCTGGCTGGGCAGCGGAGCAAAATCTAAAATGAAATAAGTAACATTTTCCTTCTAAGATATTGGCATCTTTTATAGATGGGCATGACTCTCCTTACTCATCAACTGCAATTACTTTCCCTTTTTCTCTTCTCATAGGAATGTGGGTTTAGACCTTTCCACTTCATTGGCTCAGATACAGAACCTAGCAATGAAGGAGATGTTCTTCAGATATTTAGGTTTAGTCAAATATAGTTTAATACTATTGTGAAAAACACTTTTAGAGCGATATCCACCTAATTACATTATTTAATTCCTTAAAGTATACAAAAAGCAATGGATGGAATTCTTGAATTAATCTCAAACACTGGTCATTACTCTGGCCCGCATCCCCATCCATTGTTATTTTGATCAATCAACAATCATGGGTTTGTAGAGTGCACACTACTCACCCAAAACGGGTCTCAATGGGCTGATGGGGGGGATCCGCAGCTCCTGAAGGGTTCACTTAGTTCCATCGAAGAGCCAGGTCTTGAGGTCCTTTAGGAACTCAGATAGCGATGCAATCTGTTGCAGGTGGGCATGGAGGTACTTCCATGCCTTGGCCGGGAGGAATTAGAAGGAGCGCCATCCTGTTCTGCTTTTCTTGAGCCAAGGTACTGTAGTGAGGGAGAGCTGGGTCAAGTGGAGAGAACACTGGGGAGCTTGGAATGCAAGGTAGGGGTTCAAGTTAGCGGTTCTGGTGTCGGGGAGGGCCTTGTCTGCACGGGTGAGAAGCTTGAAGGTGATTCTCTTCTCGACGAGGAGCCACTGTAGGGTCCGTAGGTGCTTGCTGATGTGGCTGTGGCACAGTAGGTTGAGAACAAGTCTGAGGGTGGCGTCTTGGACGTTCTGGAGTTTGCGAGGGAGGTTCTTGTTGATCCCAGCGTAGAATGCATTGCCATAGTCCAGTCTGCTACTGATGGGGGCATGTGTGACAGTTTTTCTGTGTTCATGGCGGATCCACTTGTAGGTCTTTCGGAGGAGGTCAAGTGTGTGGTAGCAGGAGGAAGGTGATGATATTTATCTGGTGGTCCATTTTGAGTTCTGGAGTCAAGGATGATTCCAAGGTTGCGTGCATGGTCTGTGGGGGCGGGGTATCTCCGAGGGCGGGGTCCACCAGGTATCGTTCCAGGCGTTGGGGTGTGGGCCCAAGATGAGTACTTCGGTTTTGTCTGTGTTGAGTTGAAGGCAGCTGTTCTGCACCTGGTAACAACTTCCATACCGTTTTGAAAGTTGCGTTTGGTGATGTTGGGTTCATTGGGTAGGGAGAGGATGAGTTGGGTGTCGTCTGCTTACGACGTGTGGTCTAACGGTGGACACAAGCGGGCCATGTAGATGTTAAACAGGGTAGGGCTGTTGGAGTATCCTTGCGGGACTCTGCAGGTGGTTGGAGTCAGATCTGAGAGAAATGGAGAGAGTCTGACTCATTGCATTCTGCCGGAGAGGAAAGAGAGGATCCAGTCGAGGACCTTGTTCCGGATTACCACTTTGTGGAGTCTGCGGGCTAGGGTGCGGTGCAACCACCATGACACCTCCCTTTGGACCCAGCCATATGCAAATCAGTCCTGAATCAAGATGTACCCGGCTTATGAGCCCGTAACTAGGGCAAAACAATTCCTGGGTTGCTTGTGTTCCGGTTCAGAGATAAATAAAAGACATTTAAATTTACAATGCTACTAGCCCAAACTATCGCAAATGCGAGACCTATTACATTGCAAGTGCTTGTTAGAGTATGTCTTTAAAATTTTTGATGTATCGATAGACTTGTGGACGGCAAGAAAAACATAACTGTCACTGTTTAAAAAGGCATGACTAGGTGGAGTCTGTCGATTCTTTTGCATTTGTAGCTCATTTTATTTGGTTGGTTCTATATACAAACCATAAAAGTAAAACAATGGAACATATAACAGATATTGACAAAATCATCAAAACAAATTCATACAGAAATACATCTGATATCACAAAACCAGAATCACAGACAATACATCAAAAACCTACATCAAATAACACTCAACCTTTAGTGAGGTTCAATCGAACACAATTTTTTTTATCATAATCTACTTATCCCAGTTTTCCTTGCTTTGCCCATCAAATTGTTTCTCCTTGTAAACGTCTAGTATCAGGTCAAAGGAGATGGCAATAAAGGAGATGTACGAAAGTAGGGGACAATCCGTTGTTTGGTCCTCCTTTAAGACTGGAACAATAAGTGTGCATGTCTAAGTAAAATTTGCAGAAACAACATAAAGGGACCTACTAACAAACTGCATTTTGTAGTACTCTGGTACTACAGAATGCTATTTACAAACCTATGTGCAGAGACCTCTGCCTCTAAGATATTTACGTGCTGAGATCTGTACCAATCCGGTGGAAATCTCTTCCCAAGTAGATGTATGTTCATTCTTGTAGTAAATGTGAGAGGGGTGACGGGAGCATAGAAAATGGAAAACCAATAAAATGTACTACTAAATGGGAAGGATTTAGGGAAATGAAAGGAGGGGTTTAAGGGCGTTTTAGGGAGAGACACACTATTTCAAACACTCAATTTTTAACTATTAGTAAATAAGAATTTATATTATTTAAATACAATTTCAATTAAAATTAGTAAAAGTTCATTAAAACTAAAAATGCTAGTAAGGGTGGTTTATTTTATTTTGTGTAACCCTTTATATAACGGGTACCTCCCTACGCGAGCATGGTCTTGCGTCTTTAAATTCACCATCAAACCTCTCACCACAGAGAAGAGGAGCACTCACGGGTTCCAGACACATGTTTTATTCACCCAATAAACAGATTTCGGCACTCGCCTTTTTCAATGTTGGTTGACTTTTGGCATGTTACATAAAGAGTGTTTAAATACATCTCATAACACTGCGATTGGTGGATGCCTAATAAACAGCAAAAGAGGACTGCTCTCAATTGTTGTTGTTTCTGCTAATGTCACTCGTAAAGTTATTTTACCTTGAGTAGGTTTCATCTCTCAGTAGATACGAGCTATGTATTACAGTAGTTAATTTGCAGCAGTTCACAAATGCAGCCACTTATGCCGGACAGTAACAGCACATACATTAGAAGTCAAGCTGTGTCTCCCTCGTTCGCCGCCATTACTCCTTACGATGCAATACACCCGCAGGCAAAGGTGTAGTAGCCATTATCCTTCTATTTGGTCATGTCCCAACACAAAGTTGGAGGGTGTGCATTTCTGACACTGCAGCGGTTCTGGCAGCATACTACAATAGAAAAACCAAGTCCATGAAAAGCTGCCGAACACTATTACAGAGCGGTAGCCTTCTTTCGCGAGCCTGGTCTTGCATCTTTAAATCCACCATCAAATCAATATATATAAATATTGACACGTGAACAAAGACAATTCTGCTTGAAACGCGTCATGTTGTGCGGTTGTAGAACAATAAAACAACTTGCCTAATATCCTGCGGGGTCTGAGTCTCCTTCTTCGCCGCCGCCACTTTCCTCGTGGTGGTTTGGAAGTTGTGAGAGCCAATCACTGTGGATAAATATATATAACTATCTCTTTAAAAAGCGTGGCCAGAGACTGCTCAGGACACTGCAAGTATCCCCAGGTGCGAGGCTCTGAGAGGAAACAGGAACCGGCACTGAAGAAAGCTAACACACTCGCTAGAAACGCGTCTGCCTGGCGTTTCCTGGACGGTGCTTTATCTTTATTTTCTGCAGAATAAATCCTGGTGAGAAGTCAGCATATGTCGGGCTCATTCTGTTGGAGTGGGCGTTGGTTCTCATATCAAAGACCAGTTTGCTGTGTACTGGTCAACCGGCATGCCCTCCTGATCTGGCTGTGAAGCGCAAATGCAGCAACCTTTGGTCCGCGTATAAAACTACAAGCGCTTCACCCCCCCGAGTGGTTTTGCGGTATTTGGCTGTGGAACATTATTTCGGGGAAGGAGGCTGCAGCGTGTCTGCAGGGGCCTTGCCAGGTACTGCAGAAAATAACCCTGTGGCTGAATTGGAAGGGTGCGGTGACATCGAGACAAGCCACTGGGCGTTTGGCGGCTTTTCACTGTATGAGCTGTCACATTGGACTCGGTGTCCCAGCGTGCTCCTGGTTTCAACACCTTCACAGGAGGTACCGCAGCTGTGAGCAGAGGCGGGGAGGAACTATCTCTTTAAAAAGCGTGGCCAGAGACTGCTCAGGACACTGCAAGTATCCCCAGGTGCGAGGCTCTGAGAGGAAACAGGAACCGGCACTGAAGAAAGCTAACACACTCGCTAGAAACGCGTCTGCCTGGCGTTTCCTGGACGGTGCTTTATCTTTATTTTCTGCAGAATAAATCCTGGTGAGAAGTCAGCATATGTCGGGCTCATTCTGTTGGAGTGGGCGTTGGTTCTCATATCAAAGACCAGTTTGCTGTGTACTGGTCAACCGGCATGCCCTCCTGATCTGGCTGTGAAGCGCAAATGCAGCAACCTTTGGTCCGCATATAAAACTACAAGCGCTTCACCCCCCCGAGTGGTTTTGCGGTATTTGGCTGTGGAACATTATTTCGGGGAAGGAGGCTGCAGCGTGTCTGCAGGGGCCTTGCCAGGTACTGCAGAAAATAACCCTGTGGCTGAATTGGAAGGATGCGGTGACATCGAGACAAGCCACTGGGCGTTTGGCGGCTTTTCACTGTATGAGCTGTCACATTGGACTCGGTGTCCCAGCGTGCTCCTGGTTTCAACACCTTCACAGGAGGTACCGCAGCTGTGAGCAGAGGCGGGGAGGAACTATCTCTTTAAAAAGCGTGGCCAGAGACTGCTCAGGACACTGCAAGTATCCCCAGGTGCGAGGCTCTGAGAGGAAACAGGAACCGGCACTGAAGAAAGCTAACACACTCGCTAGAAACGCGTCTGCCTGGCGTTTCCTGGACGGTGCTTTATCTTTATTTTCTGCAGAATAAATCCTGGTGAGAAGTCAGCATATGTCGGGCTCATTCTGTTGGAGTGGGCGTTGGTTCTCATATATATATATATATATATATATATATATATATATATATATATATATATATATATATATATATATATATATATATATATATATATATATATATATATATATATTTTTTTTTTTTACAGCGCTTGTGTAGATTCCGCCGCGTCTCCAAATCAGAGGGCGCGTCGAGGGAACTGGACTCGCCAAGCACAGTTCAGATTTCATTGCCACAAAGCCTCACATAGTGAGGATGATGATGCTGTGTCTTTGATATGACTTTTTAATTCAAATGTCAGCTGTTGTCGGACGCGTTTTGCCTGCACAGCAAGCTGCTCACCAACAATTCAATAAAGTTTGTTCAACCATTTTTAAATATCCTGATTGAAAACATATCACATGAAATCTACCAGTGCAATGAAAAGTGAAGACAGACCTGTAGTTTTTGAATAAAATGCAGAATTATGCATTCACAATATATATATATATATATATATATTTATTTAATAAACATTTATTTTAAAGAGTTAATTAGTTCTCACATTTTACTTCAATAGTGTTAGGGTGCAAATAACTATTTTAGTTTGACATATTTTGTATTAATATATTTGTAATATTTTTTAATAGCTAAACGTGATTAATTTTCCTTATTCCTTCCCATTGGGAGTTCTTTGCCACTGTGGCAGACATCTTCACCTACATGTGAAAAGTTACCTGTAGTAAGCTTACAGTCCTCAGTTCAGTTTTAGATGTCTTCTCCCACTGAGTGGAGGAGGTGGAAATAGGTAAGTCTACACTCTGAAATACTGCATAGCAAAAAAGAGACTTACACCTAGGTGCACAAAGTACATATTAGTCTTTCAGAATGCATTGTTACAAGGACTAGAACAGATGCAACAACGTTTGTTTGGAAGACATCAAATGATTGATGGTATCGAACTGGAATATTATCAGAAGATGATATTGTTTGTACCTACATACAACCAGCATCTTTTGCATGTGTTTATATGGAGACACTGCAAAATGTTATGCAAAGTACAAAGTAAGTAATTCAACTCGGACAGTTCACATTATCTCACAATGACTTCACATTTACTCTTCATTTTTACTTGATACAGAAGGAGGAACCATAACAAGAACAAAGATGGACCAATGTTTGGCCACCTATTTAGGGCAGGCTGGGAACAAAGGCAATCATCACCCTCCAAATCAAACTTTTAATGTACTACTTTATATCAAGAATATACTATCAATTTGAACTGCTAGTGTATATGATCTGATACATTTTAGTATTGGCTACAATATAGTCCATCCAGATGGAAGCTCTTAAATGATTGCAAGCAGAACAGATCTACATAAGAACTCCATACCCTCCTGTAGTTGCTTGTTTCCTTTGTGGTTACACACCAAACCCATTTGGAAGTCCTTCACCAGATTGCCCGGGAATTGGAATGCATCATGAGATGAAAAGTTGTCAGAAACTCTACTGATATCCTTCAGACAGCCAAACAAGTTACATTACTCAATGCTAAACCTGTACACACATTGAAATATCAAGAGCAACCTATATATAAAAAACAATAAAAACTTTAAACTTAAGGCTCTTTTAAAAGCACTTCTGATTATATGGTTAGTACATGTACAGGGATACAAATTCCAAGAAGCATCTTCTGTATTGTGCGGGGTACCATATTTTCTTATTCAGTTGCAATGGGCCTGATAATATAGGAACGACTAACACCACACACAGTGCAATGAGTGTTAAACAAATACTTGTTATGCTTCCTGTAAGAAAATGCCTCGTTTTGCATGATCATTCCCATTTTTTGCACTGATGCTGTAGTTTTTTTTGGACTCTGTACACTGGGATCCTTCTAATCAGGGACCTGTGCATGAGGTCTGACTCCTACAAATATGTTGAAATTGTTAAAATCTCTAATTGTCACCTTTAATTTACCTATTCTACTATATGGTAACTCATGTGCCCAGCTAAGTAAGTTCAATGACACTTGAAGGAGCATGAATATATACTTTAATATTTTGCAACACAAATGGAAAACCTGCCTTGAGCTTCAGAAACGAAACTGCATTCAAAAAGTGACACGCAGACATTGGGGCTGCAAAGTGAAAACATGAAGCTTTGATATTCATATGCTGACTGATAGAGGCTTTCCATTTAGCGGTTCATGTAAAACATTGCACAATTAATTCATAGCTTGACTTAAATGGGTTTAGTTTAGATTTTGTTCTCACTAAGGAAATGTGATTTTAACTTGCAAAAATGTTAAATGTTCATCAGTAGAATATAATTTGTATTAGAATTAGCACGACTTTTTATAATGTAGAAAAACAGAAACAGCGCTCCTGATTTAGCTCTTGCTCCCAGAGTTTCTGTTGGCCTTCGAGATAAGCAAAAGAAGTTCTTTCTCGATGTGAAGAGAGAACAGTGGCATAATTCATAGCTGTGGCCTAGGAGCTTTATCTCTGTAGTTGCTGGAAATGTTTAAACAAAGTCTCATTTCATTCTTTGCTTTAGAGAGAATAGAAAACACACATATTTTAAAGGTGTATTACCATGTTATGTTTAATGTTTCTTGCTTAGTTAAAACGTTTTTCTGCAGCTCATGTTATGTGTTTAGTTAGATATAATATGTTTCTTTAGAGAAAGGTTAGGAGATTATATTATATTAAACAAGATGCAGAATATGCTGTGGGAAGGACTTTTGCCTGTCTGAGAGATGACGTAGGCATTCTGCTGTGGGCGGTGGAGTCATCCTTTTGGAAAATACAGGATTCCAGTTGCAGGAAGACGAAGGCACTCTACATGCTTTGTGACATTATTCTTTGATAAACGTGTTTCTAGTTAGGAGTTTCAGAACCTTTGCAGAGCCTTTTGAGAGAGACAGGCAGACAAATTTAGAGACAGAAGGCTGCAGAGGAGTTTCAGATTCCGATGCAGAAATGAAGGGAGGAGAGCAGATGTGATTTGCAGATGCAGGGAAAGGAGAGATCAGGCCTTGATGGAGAGCAGAACAGAGGTAAACATAAGCAGATTAGATACAGTTTTTGTCCATTCTGACTTTTGTTAAAATCCCCAAGCTTTATGCTTTGACTAACTGGCTTTGCCAAGGCTTATTCGCTCAATGCTTTATGTATTTTCATGGGAGATTCTGCTATTATTAATTATTGATTTAGCTTCATTCTAATCTTACTCTTGCTTCTATTCTTGAACTCTTCATGAGTTCTAACTGACTCATTGTCCTAGAATAGGCATTCTTTGTGCCTTTATGGAAAGTGTGGATTGCAATTTATGATTTGCTTTGTACTAACTTAATTTTTCTATTATCAATTCTGTAATCTGATTGATACCTGATTAATGAATGAAGAGTTAGAAAAACTTACATTTTTATTGGAAAATAAATCCCTTTAAAAATACTCACAACTCTCATTATTGACTAAATGTTTATTTGCATTTGATTACTTGCTCATGTTTATGAAGGAGCTCCCTGTTAAAAACACAGTGGCAAAGATGTAAATGTAAATGTAAATGTACAGGAATTTATATACCGCAAATCACCGAGCGGTTTCTAAGCACTTGCTTAGGGAACCCATCCTGGTATTCCCCTGTGAGATAACCCCGGCAGGGTATCCACAAGGTGAAAGCCAGGCATCCCGCCGCGAGGGGCCGTTGTGGAGATTAAGCAAGCTATTGCCCAGAGTCGCAGAGTGTGAACCTGTGAATCGAGTAGGCACCGGAGCGAGAATTGTCGAGTCCATGGACATTTTAGGACTCAAGACCCCGCCGAGCCGGGAATTGAACCCTGGTCCCGGGCTGACCTCTGCTTTCAGGTCTGCCTCCTCTAATCAGTGAGCCACACTTCTCCATTGCCTTGAGCGGAATCAAGGGTGACGGTAATCAAAGGTGATGGTGCCACATTTCCTACATTTTCCAAAGAGAGATTACTGTGAGATTTCCGCTCCAACACACTGGTGGACTACATCACCTATTGAGCCACCACTAAAGCAATCATGTAAAGCATGACTATAGGCCAGGGGCCTTCAACCTTTTCTATAGTAACAGTTACTCATGTTGAGTGAAAATCATTCCGGGTTACAAATAATTATAGAGTTTTAATCCTGAGCACGTCAGCACGTCAGAAAAGATAACATTAGTGCCCACCATAAGCAAGATTGCCAGCAGTCATCAGCTCAGTGCATTGATCAAGGTTCCCAGCATTAATGACAAAAATGCTTTGTCAATGTGGATTGCCTCCGTATGGGTAATACATAACTGCCAATACTGTAATGCCTTTGGCACCAAGTTAATATTAGTAATAATTCTCTCCAAACACCATCTTTTGAGTTCTACAAATACACACAATTTTGTCTCGAATAGACACTTTTCATATTTGGCATACATATATTGAATCCGACCAAGCAAAAGCTTTTAATTTAGCAGGCTGGGAGGCACACAGGAGATCTACTCAAAGACAGCTGGATAGCTACCAGTAGTGTTCGAGCTACTCTTTGGAATAGCCTGTTCTAGGCATACCACAGCAGTCTACATGAGCAGGTTTCAAACTGTTATTTCAACCAGTCAATATCACCCTGTGGCCAGGTCTAAGCCTTCCTTTTATCCTTTTATATAGCAGTAAGTCACCCCTAAAGTAAGCCTTACCAGCCCTAATGCAGGGTAGATAGTATTTAAAAGGAGGGCATATGTATGTAATGTTTTTACCTGTCCTTACAGTGAAAATGGCCACAAATCTGTTTTTCACTTTAGCGAGGCTAGCAGTGCTATAGAAAGAATGGGTACTTTATTACACTTAATACACCTAATTTCAGATTGCATTAGCTAGAAAAAAACTCCATACACTAACTTTCATTGTTAAATAACATCTAACTTAGCGCTAAAGCGAATTTTATCTATTTCAAAATTAATGACTTTAGACAGTCTCTCTATTTCTGCCTAAAGCCTTTAGTATCCTTTTCAAAGTTACCTGACAGCCTGTTGCCCCTCTACAAGGAAGTGTGAATGGCTTCCAGAAAAGGAAGCAACAAGACCTTGGGTGAGGTGAGGTGTGGCCACCTCCTTACAAGATGGCCTGGAAGATGTGCCCACTAACTGTACAAGCTTCAAAGGGGCATCCCCTGTCACAGGCAGATGTTACTCACACTTAGGCATGCCCTTTCCATTGTCCATGTTGTCAGAGGGCTCCAATCCCAGTGTGCGCGTGGGGGTCTGTTTCAGAACTGGGTTTTAAGGGGTGTTTCTCAGGGGTGTGCCCAGAGCCCATTCCATGGGAAGAAAGGTTCAGCAATTTTGTATGTTGGCAGAGCAGTGCACTGTGGGATTGTTTAGAGCCAACCCCCCAAGAAATGATGTAAAAATGGGTAGGGTTGCCCTTGGTAAATTTACCCTTATCAATCAGGGTGTCTCTGCCACCCACATGCTACTGACATGCATTAATGTGGCACCTCAGGAATCTTCAGAATATACCTAGACCTGTAGAAGAGAGAAGGACTGCATCTTCTGTTGAACCAGTGGAGAGAGACCCTAAGGGCTGGACCTGCTCCCTCTTGTACCCAGGACAGAGAAGTGGGTTCCAAGGGTCAGTTGGCTGACCTTCTGTTAAGCTATTGGACCAAAAAATCTGAAAGAAGCCTACTTTTTACAAGAGCCCAGCTGATCAGTTGCAGCTCGTGGCTTGCACCTTGCTTGTGTCTACTGGAAGAGTGAGTTCTAATCTCCAAGTGGTACCCACAAGGTCCTACTCCTTTGCTGGTGTTAGAGTGCAATTCTCTGTCCCTCAAAATAGGACGCTTAAAGAAACTTTTCAGAACTTTTCTTTCTCAGACGAACAAAACCAGTGACCAATGGCAAAGTCACGGCCAGTTGGATTCAGCTCTGTAGTTTCCCCTGCTGAAAGAATTTTGACTTCCAAAAAAGTCCAAAGAGGAGAGACGTGAGCAAGGTCAACGTTGAACAGCATCCGACCACCGAAAAGACTTTCGAGGGTTATGCTCATATGTTCTCACTGAGGACGTTCACCACACCAAGATTCCCACAGGAGCCAAGGCTCCCACTGAGGGCCCATGCTTCACCAGGCCACCATCAAAAATCTCTCCTTTGGACCCAACCTGCAGCTCGATCCACCAAGAACCTGGGTGGAGAACATGCAAAGTGCGCATGACGGTTTGGCCGGCTCGAGACATCTGGCCAAATCGTCATGCGCACTTAAGTGCACATACCACTCCTCCCACTGCTGGCTGACAGCCCAGCCCTAGCCTGCCCCTTAAATAAAACGGGGCCAATACCTCAAAAAATAAAATGATTATAACATTATATTATTATCATTTATTTTTCGTGTGGGATAGCTTTCCTCCACCCTAGTGGAGGAGCTGTCGCTTTTGGCACTCTTAGGAAGCAATTTGGTGGTGCTTAGCATGTGATACCTTCTTGCATTTGAAAACAGAGTGAAGGCTCTGTGTGCCATGGATGTTCATCCCTCAGAGAAAGACGTTGCAATCCAGTTCTTTAAATGGCAAAAAAGTAAGTGCAGGTACTCATTAAATTGAGCTAGGGGCGTGACTAGTGGGTGGGGCCAGAGGCGGGGCGAGAAATCATGGCACTTTGATTGAGAATTCTTTTTGACCTTGCTTTTTGACCCGCCTGACGTACTCCGCCGCCACCCTCACCGCTCTCAACACCGGCCAACTCCCAGAATGCCATCAAGCCTCTCCACGACGTACCCACGGACCCTTCAGCTGCCACGCCTGCAAGTTCACTTGCATCCGGACCTGCCTCGCACCAGCACCCACCAAGCCGAACACCAGCAGCACCCACCTCAAGTGCATCCTACTCAACACCCGCTCCGTCCACAGACATGCCATCGAACTCTGGAACCTCCTCGACACCACAGCTCCAGACGTTGCCTTCCTCACGGAGACCTGGATGAACGCCTCTTCAGCTCCCGACATCGCCATCGCCATCCCAGAGGGCTACAAGATCGCCCGGAGGGACCGAAACACCAACCAGATGGGAGGAGGCATCGCCATCATCCACAGGAGCACCATCCGTCTCACGACCAGCACCGACAACTCCCTGACCACCGCCGAACACCTGCATTTCCAGATCCACACCAACCCGAACACCACCCTCAGAGGCACCCTGATCTACCGACCCCCTGGACCACGCACACAATTCAGCGAGGACATCGCCGACTTCGTCAGCCCACATGCCCTCCCCTCCGCTGACTACATCCTCCTGGGAGACCTCAACTTCCATCTGGAGAACAACAACGACCGCAACACCAGCACCCTGCTCGACAACCTCGCCAACCTGGGACTCAAGCAACTGGTGTCCACCCCCACCCACCTCGCCGGACACACACTCGACGCTGTCTTCTCATCCAGCAAGGACATCGACTTCAGCCACACCACAGAGCTTCAATGGACGGACCACAGCTGCGTCCACTTCACCTTCAAGAAAACAACGACCCACCACCACCAGCAACAGGCCGCCCGCAGAAGCTGGAACAAGATCACAGCAGACCAGCTCGCCACCTCCCTGAGCCAGCACCCTCCTGCCAGCTCAGCGAACCCCAGCCAGGCCGCCGACAACCTCACGAAGTGGATCAGCAACTGCGCGGACGAACTCGCCCCACTGAGGACCCCGCCCAGCAGACCCGGCAGCAAGAAAGCCCCATGGTTCACCGACGAACTCAAGAGCTCCAAGAAGAACTGCCGAGCCCTCGAGAAAGTCTGGAGAAGGGAACCGACACCGGACAACAGGACCTCCTTCAAACTTGCCACCCGGAAACACCACCAGCTGATCCGCGCCGCCAAGAAAACAGCATTCAAGGACCGGTTGGACAACAACGCACACAACTGCAAGGAACTCTTCAACATCGTCAAAGAGCTTTCCAACCCCAGCGCAGGAAACAACGACATCACCCCATCGCAAGACCTCTGCAACTCCCTGGCTTCATACTTCCACAACAAGATCGCGGACATACACAACAGCTTCAACAACCAACCAACGCACACCATGACCGAACAACCACCCCCCACCACCACCCTCCACACCTGGACCCCGATCAGCACCGAAGACACCATCCGCACGATGAACTCCATCCACTCCGGATCACCGACCGACCCCTGCCCTCACCACGTCTTCAACAAGGCCGACGCTGTCATCGCACCCCACCTGCGAGACATCATCAACACATCCTTCGACACCACCATCTTCCCCGAGAGCTGGAAACACGCCGAACTCAGCGCTCTACTCAAGAAACCAACAGCGGACCCCACCGACCTCAAGAATTACCGCCCCATCTCGCTCCTCCCGTTTCCAGCCAAAGTCATCGAGAAGACCGTCAACAAGCAGATGGCCGCTTTCCTCGAGACGAACGGATCCCTCGACCCCTCACAGTCCGGCTTCCGAGCCAACCACAGCACCGAGACCGCCCTCATCGCCGCCACCGATGACATCCGAGCCCTGATGGACAACGGAGAAACAGCGGCCCTCATCCTCCTGGACCTCTCCGCGGCATTCGACACGGTCTGCCACCGCACCCTAGTACGGCGCCTCAGCAACGTCAGAATCCAGGACAAGGCGCTGGAATGGATCATCTCCTTCCTCGACGGGAGAACACAGAGAGTCCGCCTACCACCGTACAAGTCAGAGGCCACCGAAGTCATCTGCGGCGTCCCCCAAGGATCATCTCTGAGCCCCACACTCTTCAACGTCTACATGAGCCCCCTCGCGGCCATCGTACGCAAACACAACCTCAGCATAATCTCCTACGCCGACGACACCCAGCTGATCCTCTCCCTGACCAACGACCCCGCCGCCGCCAGAGCCAACCTGCACGAAGGGATGAAAGAGGTAGCCGAGCGGATGACGACCAGCCGCCTGAAACTGAACTCGGACAAGACGGAGGTCCTCATCCTGGGCTCCTCTCCCTCCGCCTGGGACGACTCCTGGTGGCCTCCCGCCCTGGGCACCGCACCCAAACCGACAGACCATGCACGCAACCTGGGCTTCATCCTGGACTCCTCCCTCTCCATGACCAGGCAAGTCAACAACGTCTCCTCGGCATGCTTTAACATCCTACGCATGCTACGGAAGATCTTCTGGTGGATCCCCACCGAGACCAGGAAGACCGTCACCCAGGCCCTCGTCACCAGCCGACTGGACTACGGCAACGCCCTCTACGCCGGTACCACCGCCAAGCTCCAGAAGAGACTCCAGCGGATCCAGAACGCCTCAGCCAGACTCATCCTCGACATCCCACGAACCAGCCACATCTCCGGACATCTGAGAGACCTTCACTGGCTCCCCGTCAACAAAAGAATCACCTTCCGCCTCCTCACCCACGCACACAAAGCCCTACACGACCAAGGCCCGAGCTACCTCAACAGCCGAGTCAACTTCTACGCTCCCAAACGCCACCTCCGATCAGCCAACCACGCCCTCGCCGCCGTCCCCCGCATCCGAAGAGCGACTACAGGAGGAAGGTCCTTCTCCTACCTGGCCGCCAAGACCTGGAACTCCCTCCCGACCGACCTGCGCCTGACCCAAGACCACCTCTCCTTCAGGAAGAAGCTGAAGACCTGGCTGTTCGAGCAGTAGCGGCTCCCCCCCCCCCAGCGCCTTGAGACCCTACGGGTATGTAGCGCGCTTTATAAGTGTCACTGATTGATTGATTGTCCTTGATAGTAGTCTCAAACTTCCCATATATGAAGATTATCAGATACATATGCTAATAAAGTGGTGTGTCAAATGCCCTAATGGGAACACGGCCTAAATCATAATTAGAACTCCCAGTTTTCAGTTTTTACTGATTTTTACAGATAAATAGAGACAGAAAACAATGTGTTTCCTGTCTGTTTTTATTATTAAAAGCGGTAAAGTACAGAAAATGTTGCTTGATGTGAGTGACTTTTCATGCTGCCCTTCACCAATTCTTAGACAGCAGCTGAGCAGATAGACAGCATGGGAAGTTAAAAGACAGTATGGTATTTCTTTAAATACAGGCATTTTTTAACATATATTTGTATATAATGCTAATATTTGCCTGAGGGTGCAATGTTTTGCTACATTGACTGATTAGTTTGCCAAAACGCAACAGGCATCACAGTATGAGTATATGTTTATCAGTTAAATTAATGTGGACATATACCATTTGATCACTCCATTTGTTCTTAAAACACAAAATAAATATGGATAAATACCAAAAAGATGAGTAAAAATAAATATGGATAAATACAGACGGAAATGTTTAAAAGTAAATACCATAAAACCGGGAGCCTTAATCATAACTGAATGAAGCCAAGCCATCAACAGTACTATTATTAGCACTTTAAGCCTAATAATCAGTGTGCCCCAGGACAAACTAGATTTTGGCATAGCATCATTAATAATGAGTTCTACACCAGTTGCAGGACATACCTAAACATGTGAGAAATATATCATTATAAACAAAACGTGTTAACTCATTGCACAAAATGAAGAGCTTGTATGAAATAATAATGTTGCCTTGTTTTGTATTGTTTGCAGCTTATTAATGTCATATTCTTCCCATTTGCTTGTCTTTAGCAAAATTCTTATATATTCAAGAGTGTGCACAAAAACACACAAAAACAAACATTCCATGCATTTCTTTTCAAATATCCTGAGTGTTCCAATTCTCTTACTCTCTGGTCTCATGTCTTTCTCACACACAAACATACACACAAGCAGTCAAACACACATACACAAGCAAACTAGATACTCACACGAAAGGCTTACTTGGCATCTGCACAGTGACAGTGCGAATGTGATTAAGAGAACAAGGTCGGGACAGGCCCTCAGGGCCGGACTGGCTACCGGGCAGTTTGGAATGCTGCTGAGCTGGGGTGGGGGGGGGGTGATTTCGTTCATGGAGACCTGCATGTGCTAAACGAAATTCGTTTTGCATTAATTATTTTGAAGCACACGCAGGTCTCCATGAACGAAATCAGCCCCCACCACTGTGAAATCAGCCCCCAGCTCGGCAGGATTCGAAACTGCCCAGTAGTCAGTCCGGCCGTGCAGGCTCTACTATATCAGACAAAGCAGGAAGGTGAAATTCCCAAAACCTGGACATCCCTTGCATAATACAAATGCGACTCTGTAGAATAGTTTAACCCCTTCGATGCTGGTGACAAAGCCAGCTCGTCATGGGCGTTACCTGCGCTGCGCGCATGATGAGCTGGCTTTGTCACGTAATGCGGGTTTTTTAAATTTTCAGCGCGCAGCGGGAAAACCCGCTAGCGCGCATGCGGCTAATAGTAGTTCAGCTAAGGGAAAAGGAGCTTAGGTTGTCAGAGTGATGCGCAGATAGGTTCTACTCTGACAGCCTTGAGCTTAGCAGCACTAGCAGCAATTAACTTACAGTTCATGAGCACCACTACTCTCCTTGGCAGTGGAGAAGTGCTGGTACTCAGCTTGGTAAAAATAAGACGTGCCGGTACTCAGTACCAGTGAGCACCGGCACATTTGAAGTACTGACAGACATCATCACATAAACACCATTGTGAGGCCTGTCCTCTTTTGTTTCTACCATCTCTGATCCTGCCTATTTATACTGCAAACTGCACCCAACCCTGTGTCTAACATTTCCTTAAGGAGTCCCAGGAGGCATCAGTCATTTAGAATGGTGTACTGACATCATAGTAAATTTATACCAAAAATAAAGAGAGCACGCTCAGGCGGTCGCTCGTTCTCCTTCAACGTGGCCAAGATATGGAATACTCTCCCTGTCCAGCTGCGGTCAACCATTCATCATCTTTCTTACCGGAGGCAGTTAAAGACGTCGTTTTTCAGGAAGTGCCTTAGTTAAAGCCACTCGCTCCTTTTCTGCTTGCTACGGACAGCGCGGGGATGCCTAAGGGTAGCCAGGAGCTCTATAAATATTTACTAATAATATTAACCCCTTCCATGCTGATGACAGAACGGTTCCGTCATCAGCATCGGTTGAGCTGTGCTGATGACGGAACCGTTCCGTCATGACTCCGCCCGCGCAAGGCGGAGTCAGCACAGGCGGAAAATACGCCCCGCACGCAAGGGGTTAATAATGTGTGGATATTTGCCAATGTTGGCCCTGATTTCAATGTGTGTGGAGTAATGTGGGGTATTTGCCACACCTGGTCCCAAGGTGAGGTATTTTTGGGTGATGGTAAATACTTCCTATTCTTGGTTTCCTACTTGAGGCATAACATGCAGAATTATTATTTAACACACTGAATTTTCATGTTTTGCCTTTTTTCCTGCCTTTTTCTCCTGATAAATTTTTACAGGCTGGGCTTGGAATTTTAATCCCTATCAGAACTTTATTCCGGCTTGCAATCCGGGCCCTAGAGTTTACCCCTAGACCCTGATTCCAAGTTGTGAGATGTAGAGTGAGATATTTACCACACCTCGTAAATGCTAATACCCGTGGTTGACGTACTTATTGACTTATTATTTAACACACTGAATTTTCATGTTTTGCATTTTTTTCCTGCCTTTTTCTCCTGATAAATGTTTACAGGCTGGGCTTGGAAGTTTTATCCCTATCAGAACTTTATTCCAGTTTGCAATCCGGGCCTTTGAGTTTACCCATAGACACTTATTCCAAGTTGTGAGATGTAGGGTGAGTTATTTACCACACCTGGTAAATGCCATTACCCCTGGTTGACATACTTATTGACAGGGGTGGAGTCCTAGGGGTGTTGGTGTTTGGGGTGTAATACCTCCACCCAATAGTTGTAGATGGGTGCTTTCAGTCAGGTTTGCTGGGGTGTCTGATTTCCCCTGAGATTTTTGCATGGTCACACTGACAAACACACACACTCTTGCGCATCTCTGCTTTGAAAGCCCCCCAAAAAGTTGATTATTTTACAAAATATTGTCGCTCTCTTAGTTAGCACTCCTACTAATCTGCATTCCTCTCCCTTTCCACAGACTCTTAAGACCCTCTCATGTGCCTTGCTTATCCTGTAATGTATTTTAACATTATATGCCAGGGTGATTGTCGGGAAACCTGAAGTATCTCCCCCAATCTTACTGACTAAGCTATGCCCCTCTTTATTGAGTGTGGTAAAGACCTCCTGTTCTCAGTGTTTAACTTGGAAATCAGGCATAAGTTGGAGGACGGTATTTAGCACACTGCATTCCACATGCTTTGCTTTTTTTCAAAGACCTATCCACAATACATTTCGGCAGTGTTGAAGTGCCAGAATCTGTTAGAAAACTGTGAGGGTGTCGGGAAAAAAGACTTTAAGCAGCTAAAATCACTTAATCACGACATCTGCAACAAAGGGAGTACAAACAGGTTTATTGCATATGCTCACAATAAGACAGCTGGGAGAGTGACCACACCATGAGAGAAGCACAGGTCAGTCTCAAATTACACAGGCTGCGAGTATAGTCTTATAATAATAATGCTGGCAAAACATCCATAACGTCAATACAATATATAGGAAAAGCTTCCTGCTTTTCCGTTATGTCCCACCCAGACTGCATACATTTCCTTACAGTGCAGCTTTTTCCTGTGTTTGTGATTCTAACAGTCACGCTACATTTAAAATACAATGGGGCAGATTTATGTTAACTGGCGCATCCCCAAGGATGCGCCAGTTAATGTGCACCACAGTGCGCCACAGCTACGCCACCCATGGTGCGCCGCATTTACAATGCTGCGCACCATGGTGCAAAAACGGCACAGATGCGTGACGCATCTGTGCCGGAAATGTGGCGCATTGCTGGAGTTGCGTCCCAAGCGCGACGCAGCTCCAGCAAGGCTCGGGGGTGCCCTATCTTCACAATGCTGCGTCAAGACCTACGCCTGCTTCAAGCAGGTGCAGGGTTTTGACACAGCTTTGGCCAGAAAGTGACTGAGTGAAATCTCATAGATTTCACTCAGCCACTTTCAGGAGGCGTTCCTGCGCAAGAACGCCCCCCCCCCCCCTGCGCAGGAACGCCTCCTTATGGCGCAGGGCTTTACAATGTGACGCATCTCCTAGATGCGTCTCGTTGTAAATAGGGCGCATTGTTTGCGCCGCCGTTGCGTCAAGTAAAGTGACGCAATTGCGGCGCAAAGTGGCGCAAGGGCATCATAAATCTGCCCCTATATTTGGAACATCCTCTGCTGCTCTGAATTTCCTGCAACATATTCAAGTCAGTAAGCTTCCCAGAAACACCCAATTGGAGGGAAAAACACTTACGTTAGAACCCATTTAGACCTTTTTTGAAGCAGGCTGTAGATTATTACCAGATAAAATGAGCAACTTAAAGATGCACTTTTTACAAAACTTTTAAACAGACTCATACAAAATGTCCTTCTTTACACTATAATAATGATTCACAGTTTCAGGGCAAGCAGCAGCTAAAACTGAATAATGAACTTGATTAGGGCCTAAATCTAAATTAGGGGTTTGATTCCTTTAAAGGGTGTGATAATTCAACGTGTAATTACAATACCAATGCAAATTCCTTTTGCAGAGGGATGGAATTTAGCCCTGAACATGTAACTAGGGCCCAAACCTGGAGTTCAGTGGAACATTTGAGTAGTTTTCTTTTACTTTTACACTTGTTTCATTGTGTTATTATTAAGCTATTCTCATTGACCAAGTGGTAGTAATGATAGAAAAGGAGAAGCAAAATGGCCTAGTTGCAGTTTTTTTTACAAATGAGCATTTTGCTTAGTTTCCTTGGAAGCAGCTTTAGCGTTCTGTGTCTTCCACAGTGTGTTCATATTTTGTTCGAGAAATCTAGTTTCTAATGATCTGTAATTCTCAGAATATCCAGTGAAAACACATTGATATGGCAGGTGACTTTGAGATACCAACTTTGTAAATGTATGTGTGGCCCTTGAGTTGATAGTGGCGTATATATTGCAGCACTCAGCACATTGATTTCTTCCTGTAACAAGTGTTGCTGGTTATCTAGAGCTCACCTATTATCATCTGTTTTTTCTAGGCTTTCGTTACTGCATTTTCCAGAGCACTTCAAGCTGAATATAAATCCAAAGGCGTTATTATACAGGTAATATTTAAAAAAAAAAACATATTTAATGTAACCGTGCCGGTTTTGAAACACGTCATGCTATAATACAGTTTGAATTTGTTTTAGAACAAAAAAAATGGATTGTATTTGCGAATTCTACTGGGAGGTTGTGGGTGTTTGATCAACAGCGAAAGTATGCACTTTTCACTCACCGGTACCTCTTCGTAAGTAATGCCTACAAGCAACTAGACAGTGCTTTTTAAGGGCTGTTCTATCCTCAGACATATCACACCAGCTGAGGAACTGCCATTACTTTAATCATAGGCTCAAGAGTAATTTAAATTAGATCTGCATAATAGTAATACCACGCCATTTATGGCACAATTTAACAGCGATCGTGCTGGAATATTGCATGGTTAGAATGCAAACTGCTGTTGCTAACGCCGCTTGTGATTTTCAAGCCATTGTTTTTTCCCGCCAAAAATCTTTGTGTCAAAAATGTAAGCAAGGGCGCATTTGGATCACTGACAGAATATCGAGAGTCAAAATATCGACTTGCCAAAATATCGAGGTAAAAATATCGAATGCCAGAATATCGACTTCCTATCTACAAACAGGTAAGTGCAAAAATATCGACTCCCAAAAATCGATAGGAAAAAATATAGACAGTCAAAATATCGAATTTTTTAAATATCTTGAAAGTAACTTAAAAATAATATAATAATAAATATAATTAATTTAAACATACTTAAAATACTTAAATTAACCTAAAATGAATAAATAATTAATGTAACTTAAAAAAATAATAATATTAAAAGATATATATATATATATATACATATTATTGACAAAACATATACAATATTTTTTCCGTAGGATAGCGAGAGGGTTAAATTTACTATTCCCACTCCAGAGAGTGCAACAGTAGGGAAAGCGTTGGATAGCGTAGAGGTAAAAATTACTATTCCCACTCCAGAGAGCGCAACAGTAGGGAAAGCGTTGGATAGCGTAGGGGTAAAAATTACTTTTCCCACTCCATTGAGCTCAACAGTAGGGAAAGCGTTGGATAGCGTAGGGGTAAAAATTACTATTCCCACTCCAGTGAGTGTAACAGTAGGGAAAGCGTTGGATAGCGTAGGGGTAAAAAATACTATTCCAACTCCAGAGAGTGCAACAGTAGGGCAAGCGTTGGATAGTGAGAGGGTAAAAATTACTATTAGAACTCCAGAGAGAGCAACAGTAGGGAAAACGTTAGAAAGCGTAGGGATAAAAATGACTATTCCTACTCCAGAGAGTGCAACAGTAGGGAAACCGTTGGATAGCGTAAGGATAAAAATTACTATTCCCACTCCAGTGAGTGCAACAGTAGGGAAAGCGTTGGATAGCGTAGGGGTAAAAATTACTATTCCAACTCCAGAGAGTGCATCAGTAGAGAAAGCGTGGGATAGCGTAGGGGTAAAAATTACTATTCCCACTCCAGTGAGTGCAACAGTAGGGAAAGTGTTGGATAGCGTAGGGGTAAAAATTACTATTCCCACTCCAGTGAGTGCAACAGTAGGGAAAGCGTTGGATAGCGTAGGGATAAAAATTACTATTCCTACTCCAGAGAGTGCAACAGTAGGGAAAGCGTTGGATAGCGTAGAGATAAAAATTACAATTCCCACTCCAGTGAGTGCAACAGTAGGGAAAGCGTTGGATAGCGTAGGGGTAAAAATTACTATTCCAACTCCAGAGATTGCAACAGTAGGGAAAGCGTTGGATAGCGTAGGGGTAAAAATTACTATTCCCACTCCAGTGAGTGCAAGAGTAGGGAAAGCGTTGGATAGCATAGCGGTAAAAATTACTATTCCTACTCCAGAGAGTGCAACTGTAGAGAAAGCGTTGGATAGCATAGGGTTAAAAATTACTATTACCACTCCAGTGAGTGCAATAGTAGGGAAAGTGAATACTTCATATATAAATATAAATAACATAAACATCACTGCCAATTACAAAATAATTAAAATATTTTACAATTTTATAAAATATAATAATTAATCAATTAAAATTACAAATAAAAATTAATTAATAATAAAATTAACTACTAATAATAAATATTTACCAATTACCAATAAATAAATTTACAATATAAAAATAAAGAAAAATTAGACACAATTTTTTTTAAAAAAATGTAATTACTTACAATTAAATTACTTCCCAAGCTATTCCCCTATAAACACACAGCCCACTACAGAAAATAATGTAATAAAAGTAACATATTTATCAATTAATCAATTACAATAAATTACAAATTATATTTTAATTGATTACCAATTAATAATTATTTAACAATGAATTCTAAATAAATAACAATAAATAAAATAACATATTTAATTAATTATAATTAAATTACATTCCACCCTATTCCCCTATAAACCCACAACCCGCTACAGTAAATAAATTACTAAAATGAACATATTTATCAATTAATCAATTAAAATTAATTACCAATTATATTTTAATTATTTACAAAGTAATAATTAATTCACAATTATTTCCAAAAAAATACCAATAAATAAAATAACATATTTAATTAATTATAATAAAATTACTTCCCACCCTATTCCCCTTTAAACCCACAACCCGCTACAGAAAATAAATAACAATTAGCATATTTTTCAATTAAAATTAATTACCAATTATATTTTAATTAGTTACCAATTAATATTTAATTAACAACTAATTTTAAATAAATACCAATAAATAAAATAACATATTTAATTAATTGTAATAAAATTACTTCCCACCCTATTCCCCTATAAACTCATAACCCGCTACAGAAAACACATTACTACAATTAACATATTTATCAATTAATCAATTAAAATTAATTACCAATTATATTTTAATTAATTACCAATTAATAATTAATTGACAATTAATTTTAAATAAATACCAATAAATAAAATAACATATTTAATTAATTATAATACAATTACTTCCCACCCTATTCCCCTATAAACCCACAACCCGCTACAGAAAATAAATTACTACAATTAACATATTTATCAATTAATCAATCAAAATTAATTACCAATTATATTTCAATTAATTACCAATTAATAATTAATTGACAATTAATTTTAAATAAATACCGATGACTAAAATAACATATTTAATTAATTATATTTAAATTAGTTCCAACCCTATTCCCCTATAAACCCACAACCCGCTACAGAAAATAAATGACTAAAATTAACATATTTATCAATTAATCCTTTAAAATTAACTACCAATTATATTTTAATTATTTACAAAGTAATAATTAATTCACAATTATTTCCAAAAAAATACCAATAAATAAAATAACATATTTAATTAATTATAATAAAATTACTTCCCACCCTATTCCCCTATAAACCCACAACCCGCTACAGAAAATAAATTACAATTAACATATTTATCAATTAATCAATCAAAATTAATTACCAATTATATTTCAATTAATTACCAATTAATAATTAATTGACAATTAATTTTAAATAAATACCAATAAATAAAATAACATATTTAATTAATTATAATTAAATTACTTCCAACCCTATTCCCCTATAAACCCACAACCAGCTACAGAAAATAAATGACTAAAATTAACATATTTATCAATTAATCATTTAAAATTAACTACCAATTATATTTCAATTAATTACCAATTAATAATTAATTAACAAATAAATCTAAATAAATACCAATATATAAAATAACATATTTAATTAATTATAATTAAATTACTTCCCACCCTATTCCCCTATAAACCCACAACCCACTACAGAATTATATTACACAAAATTTAAAAATTAATATTAACTTACCTTAAATTCGATATTTTTGTTGTCTATATTCTGTCTAGTCGATATTATATCCATTCTATATTTTTGATTCGATATTATGTCCATTCTATTCGATATTAAAATTTTCCAGTCTATATTTTGGTAGTCTATATTCTGTCTAGTCGATATTATGTCTATTCTATACTTTTTTACTCGATATTATGTCTAGTCGATAATAAAAACTCGATATTTTGACTCTATACCGGCGCATTTCTTCCTGGCATGTATATCGCTAAATGATGGATTTGCACTTGGCATAATTACTTGTAATTTTGAATAATTTTCCAAAATTGTGCGTACTTACACAAAAGCAAATTATTAAAATTTCATTCACTCACCCCTATTCAATACTTAAAAGGGCAATCAGGAAATCAGATTTTTAAGTTCTGCAAAGAGACTACAGTCTTGATGTTAGCTGTGATGAGCTCCCACATGACCTAAACAGCTTGACTTCTGGGGTTGCATTATACATGCAGTGCAATATTCTTCATTGCGCTGGGTGCACCTTTTAAAAGGTGTGCCCAGCGCAATGAAGGAAAATCAGCTGTATTATGACGAATTCATTGCCCACAGGGCAGCTGTAAACTCGCACTGCCCTGGGGGCAGCACATACCTGTGAAAAATAGAGTGGCTGCTTTGAAGCCGCTCCGTGTTTTCATAGTGCAGGCAGCAACCCGCCTGCACTTTGAAGGGGGAATAGAGATCCCCTTGAAGTCCGGTGCAGCGAGTGACTGCCCCCACCTACAAGGGGGTTGCCACTGGATTCAAGCTAGCCTGGCTGGATTGTTCCCATGAGGCACAGGGTCAAGACTGATTTGCATATGGCTGGGTCCAATCTGGGGTGGCATAGTGGGCAAAAGAACAATGGATTTAACCCAGATCTTTGTGACTGGGCGAGAATGTTTACATTGTCAGCATTCTGTCCATCATTTGTTTTCTGTAACACGTTTTGCCCTAAGTGGGATGGGTATGCCCAGACGTGGGTCCCTTGCTCACTGTGCTACTGGATTCAAGCTAGCCTGGCTGAAGAAGGGTGTCATACCCTGAAACCAGTCCCAGGATGTGTGTTTCCAGTCCAGGGAGGACCTGGCCTGGCAGTTCGGTCTGGACTGTTCCCATAGGGCACAGGGTCAAGACTGATTTGCATATGGCTGGGTCCAAACTGGGGTGGCATAGTGGGCAAAAGAAGGATGGATTTAACCCAGATCTTTGTGACTTGGGGAGAATGTTTGCATTGTCACCATTCCGGCCATCATTTGTTTGCTGTTGCATTATACATGCAGCACAACATCCTTCATTGCACTGGGTGCACCTTTTAAAAGGTGTGCCCAGCGCAATGAAGAAAAATCGTCCATATTATGATGAATGCGTTGCCCTCAGGGCAGCTGTAAACTCGCACTGCCCTAGGGGCAGCGCATTCCTGTGAAAAATGGAGTGGCTGCTTTGAAGCCGCTCTGTGTTTTCATAGTGCAGGCAGCTACCCGCCTGCACTTTCAAGGGGGAATAGAGATCCCCTTGAAGTCAAGTGCAGTGAGTGACTGTACCCGCCTGCAAGGGATGTCTGGGGGGGTACATGGGACCCCTTTCCCCCCTGCAGAGGGCTGCTTGCACCTCCTGAGAGCTTCTTTGTCTCTGCACCTGCTTCTGTAATACAGCATGGATGCACAGGCAAAGGGTTTCCCTCATTTGCATGGGGCACATCCCATGCAAATTAGGGAACGCCCCCTGAAGATAGTGTTGACACTTTATGTGCAGCACCGGCGATCTGTATTACAGAAGGGGCTGCACAAGCGTCTGCAGCTCCTTCTGTAATGCCAAAGTGCCCTGTGGGTGAAAAAAGCAGGCAAAAAATCCTGTTGTGCCCCCGGGGCACTTTGTGTAATACGGCCCCTGAAAATAAATTGGTTTCTCTGAGGAATCCCTGGCTCACCCTTTGTAGCTTTGCTCTAGCAGCAAGGCTTTTGTTAGACCCAGTGGATTTAGGTTGGCTAAGATGCATCACAGTCAGTCAGGACCCACCGTTCCAAGTAGAATGAGTACAACATCAAGACTTTCAACTCTTTAACCCCTTCGCTGCGGCGGCTATTTCGCCGCAGCGCTAAGGGGGCGGGGCGGCCGCGCGGCGGTTCCGTGCTTGTGACGGAACCGCTCCGTCACGGCTCGCGGGTGAGCTGTGCTTGTGAAGGAACGGTTCCGTCACGAACCCGCCCGCCCATTATTTCGTCAGCGCAGGCGTGGAATTCGCGCAGGCGCGGCGAGCGGGCCGTGACGGAACCGTTCCGTCACAAGCACAGCTCACCCGAGGTTTGTGACGGAACGGTTCCGTCACAAGCATGCAAGGGGTTTAAAAACGTTTAAAGACACATCTGTTCAGTCAGCTCACTTAAATGTCTCCTACCTTTCTACCCCAGCTCACGCCCGCGCCAGGACACTCCAGAGTATTAGTGCGCGCTACAAATTCTTTATAACATATAACATATACTTGTCCGATAACTTGTGTTCACCCTCTAGTACCTTTGCACTGAGCATTCAGGCTTTTCCTCAGGGCTCGAGTGTAAAGTGTTAGCACAGCAACCCCCCCTCGCAACACACTGCGTTCACCACAAAAAAGCCTCCATACCGTATGTATAAAAACACTTGTCTTTATATTCTACACACTAAAATCAGAATGAGATACACATTGTATATACACCCTACAGTTATACCCAATTGTCAAACACCTCTATTGAAATCAAAATGAAACACAAATTGTATATACACGAAACTGGTCAAGTCTCATCTTGTTTCTTTCAAAACCAAAACACCCTGAGGTGTGTGTCCAGGAAGAGGGAGCCAATGACCACGGACATATGCCATAATGTCAGGCACTGTCGTCCTCCCGATCTGTAATCTGTAGACTAAGGACAGTCTCAGCTCCCTTCTCCAGTTTCCCCGACACCCCTCGGACACCACAGGCTCTGGAGTGCAAGGTCACAGGGTGACACAAGGGCAAAACAATCCTTTAGTTAGATTTACCAAACGATGCAAGGCCACCTTGCATGGCCCTGCGGTACTTTGTGTAAATCAAGAGTAACGCAAGACAGCAAAAGATACTGCCTTGCATTTACTCTGCATTATGAAGCAGTCATATGAGTGGAGCATGGGTGTCCTAACCAATCCACCCATTCTTTTTGGCTCATTCCCAGATTAACCAAGACTAGTAAACCTGGGAACGTAATAAAATTGTACGCCTTCCCAAAAGAGGTATAACAAGGAGAACTATCTTTATTTCTCCTCATTGTTTCTGCGTTCTGCAGCACACTTAGACAGAGGAAAACACTTCTAATTATTGTTTTGTGCAGGAAGGTGTATCTTCCTGCACAAAACCAATCCTGCATGTAGCGCTGGTACCCTTGCACGTGCATTGGTGTAGCCATCACATAGTGCACCCGAGCAGAAATGCACCATATCATGGTAAATATGGTGCTTTCCTGCTCTCTCCATATGAAGCAGTGGAGCACAGCACATCAGGTTGTCTTGATGCATTGTGCTGCCTCAAATAATAATAAATCTCCCCTAGCTCTTTCACATAAGTTTGACATACTGTTTTCCTTATAGTTGTGTTTTCTTAATCACTGTCCTGTTATTCCTGGCGAGAAAACCTCGAGATGAGACTCCAATCCCACAATTGAGGGTAATTGCATGTACAATATAGCACGTTCAATGTATCACCAATGCTGTGACCTTGCAGATCATCTGAGGTTCGGCATCCTACTTTTAGCACACTCTGTGTGAGTTCATAAATCACATAATGAACAATCTTCACATTATATAGCTTTCTGTCTCTGCATTACAACTTTTACGTTTCATTTTAAGACAATGGTGATTCTGCAACTTAATTTCCAAATCATTAGTTGTACTTCAACTTTATTCTCAAATATCATACCTTACGCATTGTTGGCACAGTGACTAGACTAAAGGTCCTTAGGAAAGCTTACACACCTTTTAAAGCTGAAATTTGAGACAGACCTCTGTTTTCCAAGAAGGCTTCATTCTGCCACCTTAAGATCAGACTATGAGTACCTTGTGTGTTTTGGGAGGAGTCCTGGTTCCCAACTGTAAGAGCAATCCATTTAGCATTCCCAGCACTTTCATCACTTTATCCCTTACAACATTTCCTGTTGAAGAAAGGATCCATCACCATGCCATCTTGATTTCCTATGCTTCCTATGCTTCCCCCTCCTTCTCTTTTTTTATCACCCTGGTCCTTGACCCTCGACACTTATCTGAGGGAGAGAAAAAGAATCTGTCACAATGCCATCTGGATTCTGTACTTCCCCGGGAGAAGGCACACTGTCTCCTGCTGTTGCCCCTGTTCTTCTGGACCATATAGAGACTTGGAGTATGTACTCCCCTAAATTGCACCCACTCCTTGATTGGTCTGAACCTTGGAAGCAGGTATTTCTAGATGATCCCCCTGGATTTTTTAGTTTTGACTGCTTAGTTTCTGGACTATCACTGTGAATGAGTCTCACTTCCTGAGTCCCACTCCCTGTAAATTCTGTTTAAAAGGAATGAGAGTGCTAACCACCAGTGTCCGCCTTTTAATATTAGGCTGCTGCTGTGCATCTAGGGTAAGAGGCTCTTGGCAGGTTAAAAATTATCACACATGTGTGCAGACTGTACTTGTGAGACTACCGTCTTGTGCAGCCTGCACTCTGCTCACAGCTAATCTGTCACAGAAAAGACCCTTCAAGGATTGGTGTTGACCTGTCATGGGCCTTGTAATGTGAGTGGGTATTCTTAGAGTAGGTCTGTAGTGCTTACTGGATATGTATGGTGCTTAACTGAATTACAAACCATAGGTGAAATGTGCACTTAAGTACAGTTTTATCCCAGTTAGGTTCATAAGGCCCAGTGAGATATAAATCTTAGGATAAACATGCATTCTCAGTATAGATGTGCAGTCCCTTTCATCATATCTACCCCCCTTAAGGTACTTTAGGAATTATCCTGTTTTCCAGGCTTAGCCATAGAAAGATTCCGGGCCTTTGTGTCCCCTACAGGGCCAAGGTAGTTACTCTGCTGGTCAGCAGGAAGATCAAAGGCTGCTCCATACAATGGAGGCAATAACATCGCTTGACCCAATTCTTGGGAAAGGAAGGGATGGGGAGGAAGTCTGCATCTGCTAACTAACTCCCAACACTGCACATGGGCTGAGAAAGCCTAAGCCCACAGAAAGAAAGGAGGGAAGCCAGACATCTGGAGACAAACACAGTAAGATCTCCTTTGAAGTTTTGGTGGGAAGGGATCAGGCTGCTGTATCAGTTGGGGGGTGGTTCCAAGGCTCTTTTCATAGACTACTTGGAGTCACCATGTTGCAATGTCCCAGAATGCTGTGCAAGATGCTGGGCAGGGGTGGGATGATGATATGGCACCCCAGGAGTATTGCCAGGGGTGCCTGGCTTCTAAAACTTTCCACCCCTCACTCAAACACCTCTGTGCAAGGTAGAGACAGATGAGAAGACACTGGACCTGGGAGTGAAGACAACAAAAGAATTCCCAGCTGGAAGGCGAGGGGGCACCTGATGCCCCTGCATGGACTTTAACTTTAGCTGGCCCCAGGACTTGGATGGGGCTCTACCGGGCCAGTAGCACGGGCCCCATTATGCCCCCTGAGGAACAGTTGGGGAAATAGACTTGCTGGAAGACACTGGATGGTTCCCCTGGGACTTCTTCAGGAGAAAGCATCAGGTGCCCATGGAAACAACAGGTCTAGCAATGAAGCCTTAAAAACCAAGCCTCCCATGAAAATCCTATTTAGAGGCCAGGAGGCCTGGGGAAATACTTCTGGTGTCTTTGGTAAGCCACCAGGAGTAAAACGAGCCCAAAACCAGGAAAATCAGGGGAGAAGGGGTTGGGGGCCAGCAAGTAAAATGACTGTGCAGTCCTCTGTATAATTTTCAAATTCTCCCTGGGGAGGGCCAAGCCCCCTGTGTTGGTGTATTCTCAATCATTAAATTCCCTTGGAGAAGAGGGTGTAAGGCCCCATCCCCAAGATTACTTTTGGATCCGGGTTCCCCATCCACTGGGGCCTGACACAAGCACAATGTCTAGGGGGACCCCATCGCTCAAGGGCACAATGGATACACGTGCAATACCCGCCTCCTGTACTCGTGTCTGGGGGTGCAATGCGCTGGCACACTGCCTACTTCCGCAGCCAGTGCGGACAGTAGAGGACGTAGTGGCTCTAGCCGAAGCCAGAGGGCTTGCTCCTGCCTCTGAATTTTGCCAGTTTCCACACAGGTCCAGTGAAGGCAATGCTGGAGCTGGCAAGGGTGGCAGGAGCCTTAAGGCTCACCCCAAAGCTCAACAATGATGTCCAAACCAGAATACCTGAGTAGGCATGGGCACCAGGTTTTGAAAAAAGAGAACATGGTGCGAGGCTGCAAGTAAAACAAAGAAAAGCTTTTGTTGTTAAGCGGGGAAGTTGCTAGTAAAACATTTGAGACCAGGACGAAGGAGCACCCATAAGTTTACATTTATCCTGCTGTGGTGCCCCGTGAGGGGCAGGTGCACCGCCAATATTGCTGTTAGAGTGTTTGGAGGGCTGATGAAAGTGCAGCAGCAGCAGTCCCCAGAATGTTTTAAAAAGTCAGCAGAAATGTCCTGTAGGATTGAAGGAGTGGCTTGTCAGGTTTTTAAGCACTCCTGGATATTACATTAAAATACTTTACATTGTTTAACACTGAGTGACCTTACACAATTCAGGAGAGACTATAGAGGAATAGTTTTTATTGTGTATATATGTAACATTTATGTTCGTGTGTGAATTAAACCTACTTTAATTTTTTCATGTGAAAGCACTGACTGGAATTTATGGATTGATTGATTCTTATTTCTATCCCACCCATCAGTTTGTGGCTAGTAGCATGGTGGTACCAGAACACAGGATGTAAAAGACTCCAGTAACTCCTGATTGCCATGGAATCACCACACCCAAACCTGTTCACACATTTCCACATGAACTGCAATGTAGGTACTTATTTATTGCCCACTAACTTATAAGAAACTAGTCTTGCTGCTGCCCATCTCAACCAATTACGCCTGCTGTTCCACAGGAAAACTCCAGTGCCAGTTGCCACTGAAATAATAACAACAGTAGATCATGTCGCATGTACTAGCACCAGCGGAGCCACTTCAACATCATGACTCATGCAATTCTTACTTCTAAGATCGCAACTGTGCTCAGGGAAAATAATGAGCAGCTATGATGTGCTCGCTGCCTCAGTAGTGATCACAATATCTTTTGTTTTGACCACTGCCAGGCTTCCTTCAGAGCTGCCTTCCATCTATCCCAATGTGTGATGACAGTGACATATAGGGTTTATGCTGCTCTGTGCCTTATTTAATGAACCAGTGTGGCACTGTTTCTGTGTTGCGGAAGTATATGCTCTTTGGAATGTGATCTTGCCTTGTTCTGAACCAACTTCTCCTGTCAAGATAACTATAATGCACATGCGCCCTTAATATGAAAGTCACTTTGCTGCACATGCGTACTATGTTTTCATGAAGGATAAGAACTGGGATGACTATTGTTTTTTTTAACTGGAATTGGCATCAGCCAGGGGGAACAACAGTTAGAAACTGCTGCAGAGCCTTTTATGTAACACCAGAGGCAGAGTGCCAGAGCAGATGTGTTTCTGTGAGCACCTGAAAGTGAGAGGGGGCTGATAATTTGTTTACTAGAGTGTTGCAAAATGGGTTCCTCCCATTTGATACACCGGAAGGTTTTGCTTTTTGGATCACTTGTTTTTGTACATCTTAGACTCACTACATTTGTCTCACTCATGGTAAGCACACAGCAAATGGACTGCACATGTTTGTCGCCAGTATCCGCCTTTTAAGATAATGCCACTGTGGCACAGCTAGATTAAGGTGCACTGGCTGGTTTTCACGTGGTTACATGTGAACACGTATGCACATGTGTGTGCACTTGTGTGCAGGCTGCATGTGTAAGACTACCGTCATGTGTAGTCTGATAACTGCGCACATGTGGCCCGGCTCAAAGGGGACTCTGCAGGGTCATATATTGACCTAGGGCGGGCCTTATAATATTAGTGGGTATTCATAGGGAAATTGATTGATTGATTTGTCTGCAGTGAAGCCTTATCATACATATATTGAAAAATGTACCTTAGAGTGTACCTTAGAGTGCAGTATCGCTTCCTTTAGGCCTACAACTGCAAAGTCTCGTGAGGTATGAAACTGGGTTGGAATGTGTGTGTCCAGTTGATATTCGCAGGTCCCAAGACCATACATGTACCTTTAATGGGTTGTCCAGAATTGTCTTATTTCTCTGGCTCAGCTCACAATCAGAGCCCAGGCCTTTTTTCACCCTGTTGGGACAAGTTAATTATATTCCATCCATCAGCAGTAACAAAGGCTTCCCCACACAAAGGGAGAAATTAACATTGCTTCACTCAGCTCCTGAGTAGAAAGGGATGGGAAAAAAATCTGTATTCTTTATTTAGCTTTCACACTGTACTGGGGATGGGACAGCCCAGGCCTACAGAACAAAGGTGTAGGTCCAGGCAACTGGACCCAACACAGGAGGGTGCTCAGCTTTGAAGTATTGGGGGAAAAGGCCCCGCTGTGATGTCAGCGAGGGGCGGAGCTGAGCCCCCCAGAGCAGATGTTACTAGTGACTCCTGGATAACACCATCTTGAGCTGTCCCAGCACGTTGTGCAGGAGGTTTGGGACAGGAGTGGAGAGGTGATGTGACACTGGCCGGATGCCTGGCTTCTAGAACCAACAACCCTCATTTAAAAACTCTTGCACAAGGGAGAGAAAGTGCTTTTTGTTGGTGCATTTTACTTGGACTGCAACTGCAACAGCCATGGGCAACTGGACGGAGAAATCCGTGATACCACTTGGACTAAGGACTGTGCCTAGGGTTGATCCCAGGACTGGTGGGCCTCTCTCAGGACCAGGTAAACAGGTCCCCTACCTTCCGTTGGGTGAAAGATTTGGACATCTGTGCCATATAAGGAAGTGAGGAGCACCAGCTGGCGCAGAAAGCAGGTGGAACCAGCTCCCTGCAAAGTACACGCTTTTGTGGCCAGGAAGCCTCCTGGAACCTCTCCTTGTTGCTAGAGGTCACCACAAAGAGTAAAATGTGCCCAAGATCGTCCAAAATGGCCAACGGGACCTGCGTTGTGGCTTTTATAAGGTTGGTGGCCTTGGACCCTCAACGAGGATTGAAGCTTGTGCGGCACCACCACAATTTCCTTAAATTACCCCTGCTGTGGCCAGGGCCGGCGACCTGCGTGAGAATGTATTCATTATTTGAAGGGAGGGGTCATGCATAGGGCCCATCTCCGTTTCAACTTTTACTCCCTAGGCCCCCTATCTCTCTGCGGGTGATGCAAGCGGAAACCAGGGTAGCGTTGTCACATCCCCCAACAAAGAAAAAGGGGCTGAGACCCCATCTGCGGGCCCCCACTGGTGGTGGGCTGAGTCCCGCTTCATGTGCCACTATCTGAGGGGGAGTCAGGTGGCCCCTGCACATGAAGCACCCTGCCCGCAAGCAGCGAGCAGGGTAAAAAGCCAGAGGCTTATTTACAAGCCTTTTGCACCGTCACTACGTCACTTTTTCCCATATTAAAACTGATGCACCAGCGGCAAAAGGGGCTTGTAAATAAGGCCTTTACTTTCCAGCTTTCGTGCTGGCAAAGATAAATACTGGCTGGGTAGAGAGCCGGCAGGGGAAGCCGGGTGGGCTCCTCATGCTGCCCCCAATATGAAAGCAAGTTGGGGTGCCTGGGTGGACCGGGAAAAAACTGAAAAAGCACAGCTATGCAGCTCTCCATTGGACAGCCAAAGAGCCTCTAATAAAATATTCTCTGCTCCTCCAGCTGGATCGCCCCATAATGCCTCAGGTGAGGCTCACTCACATATTTTTCTTGCCTTGTGGTTGCTCCAAGGATGGTAGGGGCACCACCACGAAAGTCACAAGGGATTGCAAGAGTTGCAGCAGACCCCCAAGAAGTGAATTTTTGAAAGTGACCCTAAGTTTGCAGAGTCCACAGAATGTTGACCACGTTGGCTTGCTAACTGGTTTTCAAAGCATTCCCAAGACTGGAGCTTTCTGTGTGTTTTTAGTGGGAAAGCAAAGTCCTCTAGAGGTTAGTTTCATTGCTATGTTTATGTGGTCTGAAGGTGTATAAGAAGGATGCTGACACATGAAATGCAGCAACCTCTATGTGCTGTTTTAATGATTGCATTTTATGTGGCTTGGTGTACAGTGCCTCTAGGGGCTGTGTTTAGGTCTGCAGTTTATGTAGCCTGAAAGTATATAAAAATGACTCAGATAAATGTTATGTTTATTACAAAATGCTTCATTAATGTAATTATCCTGACAGCATGGATACTTTGTCTTTGAATGTGATGACCCTTGACAAAGCCAGTAGGCCTATTTTATAAAAAAGTGTTACGCCCGTATATTGTGATGTGCTGTTGGGTATAGGTAGGGGGATACTGTGACTTTGGAGGTCATGACCCTTGGAGTCAAATGTGGATACAGAATTTCACCTAAGGTATTGTCTATCTGTCTTTATGTATATATTTGTAAATTAATACTTAGTATTTAGTAGTGTGTGTGTAATAAATGCAGTTTTCCTATTTCTAAACGAAAAGCCCTTACTGGACAATAGTTTATTGACTTTTATTATTGTGTGTCAGGGAATGGTGATTACTAGCCGACATCACCTCCCCTGAGTGGGCCTTGAACTGCTCTACTTCTCTACCCTTAGAGAGCCAAGCGCTAAAGTGGGGTGCTTTGTTTCCATTAATTGGAAATTGTGGACCTATTACTTGTGCAGGCCTCAGAGCCTGCACAATTAATAACACAATTGCCTACATAGTGTAACTAGTGCTTGATGATAGGAACGTGTGCACCCTGAGTATCCAAACCACAATATTGATGGACCATAATATCGAGGACAGAATATTAAAAAAATATATCATCAAGTAAGGAAGTCTAGATTTTCTATGTATAATTTAACATACATGTACCCATGTACCTAGAGGTGGGTGAGCCTACAAATTAAAAGAGCGCCGAGCCAGAGGCGAGCCAAGGATCTGGCTCGGATCTTACAGCCCGTGCACGAGCTAAGCCATGAAAATATTTGTTATGTAAATCATACAAAAAACATCACATAAAATATGACAGTCTCTTCAAAATTCAAAAAGTGTAGTTCTTTAATATGTGGAAGCTTTGACATTAATGTTCCACAATATAACACTGTACTGAGAAGTACTCATTAAAAGTGATAGTTTTTAAACATGAACTATTGGTGAACTGAGGCAAGACAGTTGTCATATAAACCTTGTTTGTGGCCCAGACTAATATAGAGAAACATAATAGTCTATTAAATCAAACATAATAGGTTTTTGCAGAACGGGTATTGTGTACTCACATATGTAAAAGTTCTTTCATATGCAATAATGAAGAAAATGAGTTTTGGTGAACTAAAACATTTGCATTAGATCATACAATTTAAGAGAGGAAGCTGTGATTTAAGTCGGTTTTCTGGCTTCACTTTGTACAAATTAGCCAGTAATTGGGCATGCATTTTCTTTCCTAATGTTGAGCCTTTGTTTATCCCTCTTTGTGCATTTTTCTGTCGTTTTTATATAGTGCAAACTCAACCCAAATGTATTGGAGCTTTTTACATGAGCACCAGTTACATTACACAAGGTGACATTCATTGTTTATAGGGAAAAGGAGATTAAGTGAACTGCTGAGAATCACAGGGTGTTGAGACAAAGCCGAGACTCAAACCTGTTTCCCCAGTTTCAAAGTTGGGAGCCTTGACCATAATGCCATATCCTGGGTACAGTAAGGGAAGCAGGTAGAAGCCACATGAAAGCATTGCTCGTGAAGGGCTTTGGTTCCAACAGGACCGAGCTGAGCCGAACCAGGCTTCAGGCTCGTACCTGGCTCTAGTTTTCAGTGCCTTGCCCACCTCTATATATACCTACACAGTACATATATCTTCAAGGTATGTTGGTGTGGAGTTAGGAATAGTACATCTATACTTCCCTGTATGCACTTATTTTTATGTTTTTGTCTCTAGATATTCTGTTCTCGATATTGTTTTATCTCAATATTGCTGGTATTGATAGTCAGTAGTACAATTAATGGCAGTAAACACAACGAGCTGAGCACATGGCGTGGGTGTCGGTGATCCATGCATGCAGGTTGGTGGGTGGTTTGGCTTGCCATTAGTCACTTGACAGAGCAAGGTCTCTTGAAAGTAAATAAATGGACCGTCTGGGTCATTAATGCCCCTCCCCTCAATCTCA
Source organism: Lissotriton vulgaris (assembly GCF_964263255.1). Lineage (NCBI taxonomy): Eukaryota > Metazoa > Chordata > Amphibia > Caudata > Salamandridae > Lissotriton > Lissotriton vulgaris. Next base: position 860,707,457 of record NC_141689.1, read on the forward strand.
GGATGCCGTATGAGAGAAACTAGACCCTCAAGGTTCAGAAACATAGGCAGAAGAGAAGTATTTCCTTAGAGAAGATTGCTGCAGTCTTGTTTCAAGAGTAAGGTGCATCCATCTTTAAATAAGTACACAGCATGTATTTAGCCCGGCCTCAATAAAAACAAGAGAGAAGCTGTTAAATCCCTGATGGTGGAAAAAGCAAAACATATTAAATACCAATAGCATTTCCACACCCCCCCACAGTCTAACAGTCGCACATTACTCACAGCACTCACACCCTTCACAGAATGGCTGTCAGACACAACTCGCAGCACTCTCACACCTTTCACACACTGAGTCTCACACTACCCACAGCATTATTATACCCCTGACAGAGTAGCAGTCTCACCACTTTGGCTGCACTCTCACACCCATCAAAGAGTAGCTGTCACACACTACCGGCAGCAACTCTCCTTTTGAATTTGTGCGTGGGGTATTGAGGATGAGTGAGTTGATGAATTCATGAAAGAGTTAATGGGTGGGCGAATATATAAATTAGTGCATGGATAAACAATTGACAATACTTATTATTTTTGCAAGCTGTAGTTTTTTATTTTTTGTACATCATTTCCACCAAGAAAAAACAGCACTTTATGTGTGAATTATCATGTGCTAGAATTTCCTTAAGTCTGATTTGGAAATGTCCGTAACAAGGAAAATTCATGATGTCTCGAACAAAGCAAAACGAAACTCAACCGTTATTTCTTCCTTTTACTGATTTCTTAACCCAAGACTAAAAAATAGATGTGGAGCGCCCTCTAGCGTTAACTTGAATTATTGCAGGTATATGTTCCCGAAACACTGTCTCTTTTCACTTATCCCACGCCAGATTTTTTTATTTATTGGTATTTTACGCGTATTCCATCAGCGCATATCTTCTTATTAATGTAACTGATACCGCCTAACACTGATTTAGAGAATTCCGTGACAGGCTGAAGTGCCTGGTTCCGTTTGAAAGTTATACGTTGTCTGGCACGGCTCCTTCTGGAGCTTAGGGCCATATGTAGGTAATTGCCAAATACCGAATTCTTAATACCGAATTTTACTGATTCGGTATTAAGAAATCGGAATTTGCGATGTAGGTTAAAAATCGGTAATTTTTACCGAATCGGTAAAATTCTGGGAAAAAATGACCGATTCCTTAATACGGATTGGTATTACCGAATCTGTATTACCGATTCGGAAAATACCGAATCAGTAAATACCGAATCGGAATTTCAAAACACCAGCAATTGAGGAATCAGCCAATCCTGTGCATCCACCCCACCTCCAAACCAGGAAGTGGCACACCCATGCAGGTGCACTGAATCAGAACCTTCTGGAGAGGCTGGGAGTGCAGAGGAAAACAACTGAGCCACTGGGTGAACTTTTCCAGCAAAACCTGCGCAATGGCTAGCAAGGACACAGTCAGAGAAGGAGGTGAAAGGAAGAGAAAGCTGAAATTCAGCAAAAGGGAGCAACAGGTCCTAGTTGAGGAGGTGGTAAAACAACATACCAAGTTGTTTGGGAAGCAGTCCTTGCAATTGGCTGAATGAGAAAAAGGAAGATCTGGCTGGGAATTCAGGCACCACTGAATGCCATAGGAGTGACCCCCCGGGACATTGAAGTACTGAAAAAAAGGTGGTATGATGTGAGGAGCATCACCAAAAAGAAGATGGCGGAGATCAAAAAACAAGCCAGCCAGACAGGAGGAGGAAGGAACAGGGCACCTGCCCTGTCTGCACTTGAGCAGCTTGTGGAATCCACCATAGAGCCAGAAAGTATCTGCGGAATCGAGGCTGCATACAGCTCAGCCAGAGCTGCCACCAAACAAGGTAAGAAGCTTGCACACCAATCAGCACCCCCCTTCCCGATCCCCATTCCCCAATGAGGCTGTGTGAAACCCACTCCAGTACATGTTTTAGTAAACTCCAGCAATGCATTATGGGATATGTAGTCAGTGAAACACGTATCATGACAGTCATCACACTGAACAACAAGGCATGTGACACACATCAGTGATAAGCAAGCAGAGGATATTAAGATAGTGTACCAAAAATGAAAATATAGTATTGCTATGCAGGGCTGCCAGACTACTGAGCTAATGTACAACTTATGTTCACAGGCGAGACATCGCGCAGGTCTGCTAAAGACAAGGCAGGAAGGGCACCCCGGAAAGAAAGATCGGAGGAGGCCAGTGCAAGTGCAGGGCACACCACACTACCACCACCGGCATCACCACCACTGCCAGCCTCACCACCACTGCCAGCATCACCACTACTGCTAGCATCACCACCACTGCCAGCATCACCACCACTGCCAGACTCACCACCACTGCCAGCCTCACCACTACTGCTAGTATCACCAACAGCAACGCCACCTGCAGTGGCAAGACCCAGGAGGCATGCTGTTGCCACACTCCAGGAGATGGAGTCGTCCTTGGAAGACACCAGGGGGGAAATCTCAACTGTGCCAGTGGATGGCAGTAATGCTTGGTCGCAGTCCACCTCAGAGAGGGCACACACAGGTGTCAGATGCCTCAGGGCTCGGGAAACCAGTCCACCTGTGCAGGGTGAGGATCATGGTGTCTTCGCAGGGCTGGAGGCAAACATGGTCAAGGTGCAGCGCCTGCAAGGGCAGGCAATTCAGTCTGTACAGCGGTAAATGAAACACCTCAACACCAACATGGTGAACATTGAGAAGGGCATTAGCACCACGACCTCCACGCTAGCTGAGGGCACGAGGGAGAAGGCTTAGGGTATGAGGGACATGTCCCAGTCAGTGATGCTGCTGTGCAGCAAACTTGATGAGGAAAGGATGGCACAGCGCAGGGAGAGGCAGAAAATGGAAAACCATACTAAGGCAGTGAACCGCCTCTCAACATCCACTTCTCTGCTCTGCAGGCACTCCGTGGCCATGCAGGAAGGGATGGCGCACTGCAGCCGTGATGTCTCTACGGGGCTGGTCAAGGTAACAACTGCACTGGAAGTACTGCTAACAACACAGGCAGCCAATACTGGTGCTGTGGATGTGGGGGACAGTAAGGAGTTGACCAGTCACAGCAGCATCACACCCCCTGTAATTGAGACCCGGAGGAGCAGCAGACGGCATGGGGCTGGCACTGGATCCATAGCCAGTGAAGACAGTCTGCAGATGGCATCCAGCAGTGTTGTGGGTGGCCGCAGACGCTAATGCCGCCCACACATTCTGTACTGAATTAACCCATGACTTCTTCTTAGGGTTGTCACAAATTGGACTAGCAAGTTGGGCCCTTTGTGTAGTGGCGTAGTGCCCAAATATTAAAACTACGTCATTTACATACAACTGGCTGTGTCTCCTTACTTACTCAAAAATAGTTGCGTGTGATCTCTGCCCGTCTTTGTATCCCATCTGCTGCTTGCACCACTCCTGCTGCGTTGGGCTCAGGCTCAGCAAAGTCATCATCATTGTCCTCAGAGTCAGTTAATTCAACATCTGTACCTTTCTTAGTGGCAAGGTTGTTCAGCATAGCACAAGTTGCAATGATTTTGCAGCAGATGATGGGTTGTGTACTAACGTACGCCTCCTGCTTTTGTGGAGGCAGGGGAACCTGCTTTTCAATAGTCCAAACGTGCGCTCCACAATGTTGCGTGTTGATTTGTGTGCCACATTGTATCGTCTCTCACTCGGGGTTGATGGGTTTAGGTAGGGAGTGAGGATAAATGACCGCACAGCATAAGCGCTATCACCTAGGTGAGAAAGAGAGTGCCATTAATTACATACACCAACACTTTCATCTGCAGTATCCATCAGGGTGTGTCACAGTGATTTACCTAGCAGGTATCCTTCTCCAAATTCTCCCACAGCCTGGCGTGTGTAGATCCCACTGTTCTGGAAGATGTTTGAATTGCGGGTGCGCCCTGGAAATTTGGCCACGATGTCGGTGATTATGTTGGCAGCATCGCAGATTACCTGCACATTTATGGAGTGGGTGGATTTTCTGTTTCTGTAGATGTACTCAGTGGCTGCAGGTGGGCGGATTGGAATGTGTATCCCATCAATACACCCTATGACATGTGGGAACTGTACCATTTGGTAAAAGTCAGTCTTGATTTTCAGCAGTTCCGCCTGCGTTTTTGGGAAGCTTATGTAGTGATGCATTCTCTGCATCATAGCATCCAGGAACTTCTTAAAGGAACGGAACAGACAACTCTGTGACACCCCACCTACCGCAGCTAACACCCCTTGGTAACTGCCAGATGCAAGTAGGTGTAGGCTACAGAGCACCTGCACATGTGGTGGTATGGTGTGTATTGTAAGCAGGGACACGCAGACAGGGTTGCTTGTTCAATCTTCTTCTTTATTTAGTAGTAGCAAGTAGTACAGCAACATGAGCACAGGACCTCATCCGCCTTTCCCCTCCAGCAACTGACTCCCACCTGCATTCTACAAACGACCTACCACGCACTCCACACTCGCACGCCATACACGCTCTACACTCGCATGCCATACACGCGCCACACACACACACGCGCCACACACACGCGATACATGCACGAATACCACACACCCTCCTCCTCAAAAAGCTAAGGAACCACCATTAGGATCACCCTAACTTGAAATCCAAAAACCTAGCTGGCATCTTCCTTACTCTATCGCCACGGCGGAGACATTCACCACTAATATCAACATTAGAGCGAGATGGTACAACACCCTCAACATCTATAACATCTCTAGCACTAGAAGGACCAACGTCACAAACGTCAACAACATCCCTAGGCTGACACGTGCCTGCATTGCCAGTCAGCCTCAAATCCTTAACCAAACCAAAATCATCGCCTAACAAGTAACCACTACAAGACCCACCATCGGAATGTACACCAACCACACCCCTCCTCTCATTACAAAAACTCAATTGACGAAAATTCCACCTTTTGCCATCTTCCAATTCAACAGCACTACCAAAAACCTTAATTACTTTTAACGGTTTGGACCATACACTTTCACCTTTCAATACCTTCCTAGGGTTCTTCACCCTAACCATCTGACCTACCTTAACTAGAGGCCAGTTACATCTGTTCCCATGATACTGCTGATTGCGGTCTTGATACCTTTTAACTTCAGATCTGACCTCTTCATCAACATTCTTGGTGTTACATTGCATCTTATTATTTCTCTTTCTTAACCACCAGGGAACCAACCCCGTAAATGGCTTCCTGCCTCTTAAAATTTCGAAAGGTGTCTTCCCAGTAGCTGAGTGGGGAGTTACACGATAGGCAGTCAACCTCTCTTGCAAAGCCTTCCTCCAGGGTAACCCTGCACTTAATGCTAGTTCAATCACTTCCTTGACCACCCTGTTGAAGCGCTCAACTTGGCCATTTCCCTCTGGGTGGTACAGAGATGACTTAATGTGCTTAATGCCCATTACCAATAAAAACTCTTCCATTTTTTGTGAAACAAATTGGGGACCATTATCCGAAACCAACATTTCAGGTACACCCTCTCTCGAAAATACATCCTCTAAAAACTCAATGACAACATCCGTAGTCATTCCATTTACCATTCTTACCTCGGGCCATTTCGAATAATAATCCACTAATACAATGGCATAGCAATCTGTAGAAGACAAGGCTGAAAATGGTCCCATAAAGTCGATAGCTACTTTCTGCCAATTTCTTTCAGGACCACATCCTTCTCCATCTCACTCACCCAAGATGCTTCAGAAATACTGCTAACAACATTCTCAGCGTCTATAAGAAATACATCCTTAGTGGTAAATGCCACTTCACAATCAGTGTTGGTCTTAGCATCAGACAAACCTGCATTGGGTAATCTAGATAGACCATCAGCAACAACATTGTCCTTACCGGGAATGTATTCAATATCAAAACTAAACATTTGCAGCTTTGAAGCCAAACGAGCTAATCTTGGCGTTAAGTTCTTCCCGCCCTCAGGCCTCAAAATGTTCACTAATGGTTTGTGGTCAGTACAAATTTTAAACTTCCTTCCCCATATATACATTCGAAATCTTTCAGCTGCCCATGAAGCAGCTAACAGTTCCTTTTCTATAACGGAGTAGTTCCGTTCCGCTTTGGTCAGGGTACGTGAAGCATACGCTACTACCCACTTTTCAGACTTGGCCCGTTGGGAAAACACAGCGCCAATGCCATACCCAGACGCATCCACAGATAGAACACATTCCGCCGTTGGTAAAAAGGGTTTCAAACAAGGCGTAGTAACTATTTCCTTCTTCACTTTCTCAAAACAAGTTCTCTGTTGATCGCCCCATGAAAATGTAACACCTCTCTTTAGTAAGGATCTTAGCGCTTCAACTTTTGAAGCATAGTTCTCAATAAATCGTGAATAAAATTCTGTCAGTCCCAGAAATGACATTAATTGTTCTTTGCTTGTAGGTTCTGGAACAGCTAAAATAGCATCCACGTGGCTAATTTTGGGTCGAATACCATCCTTAGATATGACATGACCTAAGTATTCCACCTCAGATTTCCCAAATACACATTTCTCATTTTTAATAGTTAGTCCACTCTTCCTTAATGCTTCTAAAACTGCAAACAAGCCTTTATCATGACATTCTTTGTTCTTCCCAAATATTAAAATGTCATCCTGAAACACTTTAGCATTTTCGATCCCCTGTAAGACCCTGCACATTTCCCTTTGGAACACTGCAGATGCACTAGCGAGCCCAAAAGGCATGCGCTTATACCTAAACATCCCTTCTGTGGTGATAAAAGCAGTGCAGTGTTTAGAGTCATCCTCTAACACAATTTGATGGTACGCACTAGTTAGATCTATCTTGGAAAACCAAGAAGAACCACCCACAGATGATGTCAATTCTTGCAAATTTGGAAGAGGGAATGTGTCAACCCAAATAGCCTCGTTTAAACATCTTAGGTCTACACACAGGCGCAAATCGCCATTGGATTTAAGCGAAATAACCACTGGCGAAACCCAATCGGAACTTTCAACCGGTTCAACAATACCATCACTACACAGTTTTTTAAGTATCTCACCCAATTTTTCTCTATAACTAATTGGGACATTTCTAAGTTTTTGCCGGATAGGGCATGCGCCTTCCCTTAATATTATTCTGTGCTTGAATCCAACCATTTTGCCAATTCCACTTGAGAATACATCAGGAAATTTTACTGGAAGGTTTGAGTAAGCATCTTTTTCAACACACTCATCCTGAATAGAATAAACTGGGCATTCCAGTCTAGGATCAATTTTCATGCCTAAATCATAAATGTGTGGCCACCCCAAGATAGTCGCACCCTTATTGGCCACATAAATTTTCCCTTGACAAGAGTTGCATCCAAAACTTATTTTGGCTATTATAAACCCTTCTAACGGTATTCTGTGTCCGGTGTAACTTCCAGGATGTATATCAGGACCTAATAATGGCCTGCTGGGCCATAGAGATTTGAATGAATCCATGCCCATAATAGTATACCAGGCACAAGAATCTACCATGACCTTTACTTCTAGCCCATCGATATTAACAAAACAAGATGGCAACTTTTTAACTCTACTTGCCCCTTTAGCCACTTCGTCGTGAATACTGCATATGTCACCCACAACATGAAAAACATCATCTTGATTTTCATCTTGGACACAATTAATGTCATCCTGCTCGTCATCTTGCAAATAATTAACTTTAGCTTTGAAATTGCGACATACTCTGGTAAAATGTCCTTTCTTTTTACAGTTGGTACAAATTTTATCAAGGGCAGGGCACCATTTATAATTTGCTAAATGAGTAGAAGACCCACATCTAAAACATGCAAATTTTTTCGGGTCATTATTTCTTTCGAAACTTTTTTCATTTCCTTTCTTACTGGGATAAGATGAATAATTTGTTATCTTATTATCACTCTTGAATTTGGACATGTCACCCTTATTTACAACATTAATGGAATTAGAATCAGAATCATTCTTTTCATTCCTGACCTCACGAATGCATTGATCGGAAATTTCTACACCCCTAGCTACTTCAATAGCATTTTTTAAGGAAGTGCTTCCAGATGACCATAGTTTCTCTTGGATTTTCTTCGATTTAGTCTTCATAAGGATCTGATCACGCAAAACTTGGTCATACGTCATGCTTTCAAATTCACATGTGACAGCCAAACCTCTTAGAGCTGATACATATTGGTCAATAGATTCATCACTTTTTTGAGCCCTTGAATAAAACTTAAACCTTTCCATCACTACGTAAATTTTCCTCCCAAATCTTTCTTGCATTTGTTTGACAGCACATTGGTAAACTCCCATGTCACCAGCATTCTCAATTTTAGGAAGATTTTTAAACTCTCTTAATCCTACAGCACCTAATCTATGTTTAAGCAATGACACTTTCCTTTCTTGTGAAGACTCTTCTTCAGCTAAAACTTCCACATAGGCTTCAAACATATCTAACCATAAGTCCCATGCAATAGGAGGTTCACCAGATTCTGCTAAAAAAAATGGCGGTGGATGAATTGAAGACATTTCAATAAAAGTACAAGTTACACCATACAGAAGAAAAGAAGAAAAATGTTTAAAAAGATTCCTTTGTAAATACTTGCGCAAAAAGTTCACCAGAGTTCAAAATGATATGTTAATACCTAACTTCCTTATAATCATGTTGCTCAAACAGTTACAAATGCTTGCGCAAATAGTTCACCAGAGTTCAAAATATTATGGTAACACTTAACTTCTTATGGTTATGTTGCTCAACAGTTCGCCAAGGTTAAATAATATTAAAAATGGTAATTCGCGGTTAAAACGGCAACCAGCGTTGGAATCAGCACTCGGCAATTAATGTTTGTTGAATTCTTCTCAAGGCGCGTTGTTTCCTTAACACATCCTGCACTTGACGCGTTGCTCCGTAGCGCGTTGCTAGGATACCAAGAACAACAAAAATGGCCGCTGTGCGTGAAGGTGAACGTGAGCGTGGTGACGATCAGATGGAATCACGTGGTGACGCTCAGCGTAATGACGACACTCTGGAGTTCCTCGCTTGGAAAATAACAGCTTGCGCGTGCCGATGCTGGTTAGGAGGGCAACTTGAAAGATGCACTATGTAAAATAGTGTATTTGAAGGTAAAAAAAAATTTTTAACGTACCAATTCGTCGAGGAGATCGCCGCTCGTTGAGTAGTTACTGTTTTGAAGGTAGTTGAGCAAACTTAACAGAAACAAGTAAAAATTTAAGAATGCAAAAAAAATTCGTGCTCAATGTTGCTGTCGCTGTAGATCCCGCTCGTCGCCATGTATTGTAAGCAGGGACACGCAGACAGGGTTGCTTGTTCAATCTTCTTCTTTATTTAGTAGTAGCAAGTAGTACAGCAACATGAGCACAGGACCTCCTCCGCCTTTCCCCTCCAGCAACTGACTCCCACCTGCATTCTACAAACGACCTACCACGCACTCCACACTCGCACGCCATACACGCTCTACACTCGCATGCCATACACGCGCCACACACACACACGCGCCACACACACGCGATACATGCACGAATACCACAGTGTGCTCCCTTGGTGTTGGATGCTCCAGGAGTGGGTGCAGGTCCCTTATCAGGTCCAGGATGGTGTGGGGGTGTAGCCTGTACCTTTCATGGATCTCAGCCTCAGTCAGTTATGCGCTGTCTGTAAAGGCGCTCCTCCCTTCTCCAGATCCTCACTCCTGCTGCCTGTAGCCGTAGCCGCCTTGCATTTACATAGAAGGCCGCCATAGTGATCACACTGTTGCATGGTGGGACTGTTTAAATACATTGCACCTGATTACCACCTGCTTTCAGTTAGTGTTAATTACTGACTCTTAAATACCGATTTTCTTGAAATCCTGTATTACCGATTTTTGCTACATCTCTTTTCTCGTTTTTATCGTTTCTTCTTTACCGATTCGGCATTTGGGTGTTCGGTAATTCTGAATCGGTAAATTAGAAATCGGTATTAAGGAATCCGAATCCTCCCTGCATCTCAAATGCTTAAATACCGGTCGGTAACGGTGAAATTTACCGAATTTCACCGTTACCGACCAGTATTGGGCCACCTACATATGGCCCTTATTTAGTAGTTATTGCTGATGCGCGGCTTGCTGGTAGCGCTAAACTCGATCGAGTGTGTCGGAATGGTTGAGTCCATGTAGTTAATGACAGGGTACCGTAACTGAAGTCAGTAGCCCCGTAGAGTACAAGAAGAATGTCTCCACAAGACCCGACTATCTAAAATGGAGCTGCCCGACGTTGAGACACTAATACATGCAGTGGCGTAGCCAGTGTGTCATGGGCCACATGCAAGCAATGAAGCTGGTGGCATGGCTGCTATTTGAACTGTGAAATACAGCAAACACCAGGGATCAGCCGGGAGTAGGGAGGAGCAGAAGAGGACCGAGGCACCGGGCAGCAGGTAAGTACTTTTTGATTTTTTACTTATTTTTCTCACCCTCAGTGCCCCCTGTGCTGCCCCCCCCCCCACACTATTTTTACAGCAGCCGTTACTGCACCTCTAAGAATGAGAGTGAGTACTACAAATCCAGGGAACCATAGAGGTTTTCACAACAAAGCAGTTGTGTTATTGTAATGAGCTACATTTCTGCAATTAACCTCTGTTATGAGAGGTGATGCATGAGATATAGCCTCCAAACAGTATTGTTTGCTAACGTGGGAGTTGGGCCAAAGTTACACATTAAGGAGTTGGCTTTTACCTTACAACATTTTTACTTACTTCTTGACAAGAGAATTTTAAAGGGTAGAGGAGTGGCTAATACTATCCAAAAGCGCGCCCTGTGATACCTATGCAGAGCTGCATCACCACCTATGTATAATATTGTGCAATTATAAAGTGTTTATTTTGTACGGGAAATTGACTAATAATAATCAAATGCAATTTGTTCTAGGTAGGGTCAATGCTAAACAGGCCAGCCTACATAGGGTTACCCCCGCCCACACTCAGCCTCTTGTTTTACTGTTGGCTGTGGTTCAGATTACCTGCACAGCCCTTGCTATTGTAGCACACACGTGGGCAACAGAGGCTGTCCCTCATTGGAATCTTGCCCTGAGTTTCTCTAAACTTACCTTTTATGTGTGATAGGAGTTGGCCTCACTCTGCAGCCAGCCCTTCAAGAAGTGGTGCAACTGGGGGCCCTGTTTGAGTACCACCAACTGTGTTTAAAACCTAGGGTACCTAAATCCCTAGAATAAAACACATTTTAATTTTTATCATAATCTCCCTTTGAAAAAAAAGCACATGTCTACTTTTGATGAAGTTATCACGCAGCAGTCACTTTGCTGCGCTGCGTGATAGGGAAAGGATAGAAATGCGCTGTACTTACCAATATACGGCACATTCCTCCCTTTTCCTAGTGTAGGTGCACAATGTGCTGCCTAGCACCAACGCTGGCACCCTTGCACATGGTTCTAGGCTGCCTGAGTTGTAAGCAGAATTGTTTCGTGCAGGAAGGGACACCTTCCTGCACAAAAACAGTCCTGTGAGGCATTTTCCTCTTTCTATGTGTGCTGCAGAATGCTGTAAAATGCAGCACACATAGAAAGAGGAAGTAATGAGGAGAAAAAAATATATTTATCCTTGTTACGCCTCATCTGGGGAGGCGTAGCCTTTTGATGCATTCTCAGGTTTACCAGTGCTGGTAAATCTGCGAATATGCCAAAATCCATTGGTGGATGCCTGGGAACACCATGCTCCATCCATGGAACTCATCTCTGGTGCTGACAGCGACGGCTCGTGGAGGGAGTTACGGTGGGGCAGGAGGGCGGGGAGGGGGAGGGGCAGGGCGGAGGTTGCTAAAAACCGGCATATGGATAAATGCAGGTAAGTAAACAATTTAATTAATAAAACGAATTTCGTAGCTCGCACTGCATTGCATTTTGCGATGCAAGGCGCACTACGAAATTCGTTTTATTAATTAAATTGTTTACTTACCTGCAATTATCCATATGCCGGTTTTTAGCATCCTCCACCCTGCCCCTCCCCCTCCCCACCCTCCTGCCCCACCGTAACTCCCTCCACGAGCCGTCGCTGGGTGCTGAGTAACACAATGCGTTACTCTGGATTTATCAAGCCACTCAGTGCCACGCATGGTGGGCTTTGAGGGGCTTGATAAATCCTACTTAGGTTTTGTATCACCATTGCACCCTCTTGCGTGGTGCAAGGGCGACGCAAAACTAACATAAATTTGCCCCAGGATTTGTAGTAAAAGCATGCGGCATTTCCATGGCTTTTCTTTATTTAATGAAAAGAGTGCATTGGTAACCACTATGTTTCATCCTACGGTGTTTTCAACGCACTATACTTCAAAACCATAAGGATCTTGTTTCTGTGTTAGTGTCTGCTCAGTCTGTGATACTCCTGCGTAACCAGGCATTTCAGGTCAATGGCGCTGGGCATTGGGTTCTTTTCATCCTGCATGTTGAGGGGTATAGACTCACACAGGGCAACTGTGTGTGGATCCCTGGGTTCACAACTCGGTGAACAAGTTGGCCACATGCTTTCAAGGTGGAATTACTGACTGTATAGTGCTGGCTCAGTACAGCTGAGCTGCACAGCTTCAAACAGCCATAAGAAATAGCTGCCTCTGACAGCAGAGCATTCAACAGTGATGAGGGAGCCTGCTAGGCCATGAAAAGTGAAACACTGTATCCTAGTTACCGTGACAACCTCATCTCAACCCAAGACAGAAGCTAAACGCTGACAGGTAGTCAGGGCAGGAAAGGTATTGACTCATGCTCTGTCAGCCACACTCCTGCATAGTGCATTCGAGGGACCAGGCTGACTTCTAAGAGAACACCAGTTTTTCTGACAATTCATTGAAGAGCCCGGATGCGTCAAAATGTACACATTTGCATTGCGCTAATCTCTGATGAGTGACACTTACATTTGGCAGGGCTGAGCAACCGTGACTGCTCTGGCCCAGAGGTTGACCAAGCTAAAATATTAATTTTGTGGAGCCTGAACCTGAATCTCAAAACTAGAGCACCCCATGACAAAAGTGTCATGGTTAAATAAAGGAACAACAAGAGTTTAAGTAATGCACAGTGTCACGCTCGTCGCTTAATAGAGGCAGAGTCACAAATAGATTATATGTAGGAGTCCCAAGGGTCTACTAATACAATGCATCCTGGGGGTGCTCGACAGTCCGTGAGAAGTGAACCCCTTCAAATAGTGACCCAGCGGTCCAAGATGGATCTCCACCTACCCAACCCCTCTTTTTTATGTGGGGTGGCGAGTGTGGAAGGCCTAACTCCTCCCGACGAGAAGCAAAGAAATTCAAGGCACAGTCTTAGTTGAGCTGCTCAGCCCCAAAAGCAAAGAAATGGTCCTGAAGAAAGCCTGTAATCACAGTTTGGCATTTATGAAGTATTTAAGATTGGAGCCACTAAGCTTTTCTGTCGGGCGTTTTACTCTATCGTCCTCCGGGCGCTGCTGGCACATGGGCCGCTTCTTTATCGGAAAACATAGCGCCTCTACTGATGCAAACCTCTAACTTTCTTCTCCTTGGCGATCTCAATATTCATTTTAACAACACACTCTGCCCTATCTGTACACACCTTCTTCAAGATTTAGCCGCTCTTAATCTATACCTTCATAACTCTGGTCCGACACACAAGGCAGGTAATTTACTTGACCCCATCTTTTCGAACCTCGATGTCATTACCTGCCCCCCTCCCAAACCTATTATTTGGTCTGACCACTTCATTGTCAAATTTAACATCCCGATCAGTGCTACTGTTGGTCCACCAGTTCACATCCAGACCCTCAGACCTAATAGGAATTGGAAAAAACTCAATTTGCCACAACTTAACTGCCACCTTGTCTCAACCCTACCTTCTTTACCCAACAATATCACCATCAAAGATGAAAGTTTAATTAACATATGGCTTTCCTCAGCCATTGATATCTGTCTTCCGGTCCGAAATGGAAAACAAAAATGTACCCACCCCCCTGCCCCCTGGTTTAATGACCAACTCAAATGCGCTAAATCCAAGTGCAAGAAACTTGAACGCATATGGAGATCTGAGTACTCCTCTAATGATAAAGAAATCTATAAAATGGAACTTCGACACTACCACTCCCTGTGCAAATCTGCCAGGGCAAACTATGTAAATACCTCTATTCTATCAGCTCAAAACCGCCCAAAAGCTCTTTTTAAAGCAGTCCAAGAACTTTCCGGACAATCTAACTCGCCAAAAGCCCCTTGTTTGGACACTGCCCAATGTAATACACTTGCTGAATTTTTCACAGAGAAAATAGACCGCATTTATGCTGGTTTTGATGCCTCCCCTGGAGCACTGGACAACCCTCACAGTACAGATCCTGACACCACTTCTCCTCTGGATACTACTACCACCCTTGTCCCTCACCCTTCCATTGACAAATGGGATCCGATCTCTTTAGAACTCTTTTTTAAACTCATGGCTAAAATCAAATCTGGCTCCCCACTTGATGCCATGCCCCCTCAAATTCTAAGCACCCTGGACACTTCTGTTCTTTCACCTATCCTAGCCCTCCTGAATGCATCTCTGTCGGAAGCCATCGTTCCTGCAGCTTGGAAACACGCCATGGTGGTTCCTCTTCTAAAAAAAACTAACGCCGATCCCAACAACCCCTCTAATTTCCGACCCATATCTCTTCTCCCTTGCCTGTCCAAGGTATTAGAAAAACACATCAACCTCTGCCTCTCCTCACACATTGAGGACACGAAATTCCTACACCCATCCCAATCTGGTTTCAGGGCTGGATTCTCTACAGAATCTGCCCTTTTAGGTGTCACAGAGGCTATCAGACAGCAGGTGGACAGAGGGGAGACGGTGGCGCTTATCCTGCTGGACTTAAGCGCTGCGTTCGATACCGTCTCCCATGACATCCTCCTCTCCACCCTAAAGGCCGCTGGTATCCATGGCACTGCTCTAGCCTGGATCGCTAGCTTTCTGTCCACACGTACTTTTCAGGTTTTTTCTTCCACTTCTGCCTCCACTGCCCTCCTGTCCCCACACGGTGTACCCCAAGGTTCTATTTTAAGTCCCCTTTTCTTTAATATCTATGTTAGTCCTCTCGCCTCTTTGGCAGAACAATCTGGTCTTTCTATATTTTCATACGCGGACGACACCCAAATCATTTTTTCTCTCTCCTCTAATAAACATGACCCCAACTCATCTCTCCAATCTGGACTCACTAATATCGCCAATTGGATGCAGACCAATAAATTAAAACTAAACGGCGATAAAACCGAACTTCTTCTATTCGGTCCTGACACCTTTCTCTGGGGCCCTAAGCATTGGCCTCAGCAAATGGGTCCCCTGCCAGTTCCATCCACCAAGGCTCGCAACCTGGGAGTTACATTTGATAACCAACTGTCCATGAAACAGCATGTTGTGAAAGTCTCAGCCACCTGCACTAATATCTTGCGGTGGCTGAGAAAAATTGCATGGATGCTTCCGCCAGACACCCAAAAAACTGTGGTCCAGGCTTTAATAACCTCCAGGTTGGACTACGGCAACGTGCTCCTCCTTGGGGCTAGCAAGGAGGTAACACGTAAATTACAGGTGGTGCAAAATATGGCAGCTCGTCTGCTCTGTAATCTGCCTAGAACTGCCTCTGTTAGCGTTTCCCTGCGCAGCCTTCATTGGCTGCGCATTGAATCAAGAGCAAAATTCAAAGCCCTTTGTTATATGCATCGGATTAAAACAGGCAACTCCCCCTCCTATCTCTCCAATCTGGTTCAACCGTACTGTCCAGCGCGCACCCTTAGATCCTCCTCTCTTGGCACCTTCTCCGTGCCCCGTTTCAAACGCACCAGAGTTGGTGGTCGCTCCTTCTCCTATTTGGCGCCATCACTCTGGAACACACTCCCCATCTCTTTGCGTTTTGAAACTTGCCACCTGAAATTCAGGAAAGGCCTGAAAACCTGGCTTTTCTCTGTTTGATCTTCTTCCATCTTGTGTCTCCCTGCTTCTTGTTCCTCTATCAGCGCCGGGAAACCCCTGGGTATCTGTGCGCTTTACAAACCCAAATATAATAATAATAATAATAAGCTAACCGCCCAGCTGCACTCTGAGCTGGTTCAAGAACCTAACTCTTGCTAGTCCAAAAACTGCAGTTAAGTCTGGAACCAGGAAAACTCTTCTGCAAAGAGTCTTCCTTCCCCACCAGACTTACCTGGGAACCAATTCATCAATACTAACCAGGTCTTTTAGGTTCCTCTTCATCTCTTAAGCTAGCTACTCCTGGCATCTGTACCAAATCATTCTTTCCTCAATTGAAATACTGAAAAATCTAGAATTATTCTTTCAGCACCAGCAATAACTCATCCCACTTGAATTCTTTCTTTTCCCCTCCAATGCACCTGCTTACTCTCCTCACTAAATCCTAGCTGCCCCCCGAAAGGATGTTTTTCAGCTTGTTTTCCAACCCATTTAATAAAGAAATGTCTGCAAAGCCATATGTGCATCTCTTGTCACTTCAACCTGGTACATAATGTGCAAAGAAGGGCAGTGTGCGAAGAAACACCATTAGCTTTCAAGATGCAGTACAACCCTGGTTCACACCTACTTTTGCGACATCTCAATTACCACCCATAAGTATTCTTCACATGCATTTTCAGAAATCCATATCCTTCTTGCCTTAGTTTCTGCACCTATCCAAGAAAGAAATGCTTGTAAAACTATGGAAAGGGCAACTCCAATACAGGTAAACGTATGCTGATCAACTGCAACAGATGTTAACCAGTATGAGTGTGTCCATCCTTTTGTCTAATTATCAGCCCTTTATCCTCTCTCTCATAAAAACCTGAAAAGTCTTGCAAAGGCAGGTATTGGAAACCCATGACCTCCTAAGTATAATCTCGTTTTCCATCCCCACTGGATCCATCTTAGACCACCAAAGTTTAATAACCAAACCCCATTCTCATCAATACAGCTACCATCAACACACCTGATAACCACTTCTTGACCAAGTACCCCAAAACTTATACCATACATCATGTAGCCTGTCCCAAAAATACTTAGATACTTCACCAACTATTGATCTCTTGCTGATTGTTGATTCAAAAGAACCACTGCTTCTTCTTTACTTTACTTTGGCCATCACTTTACCCCGCAGAACCACCACTACCACCAATTGCAAATGTAACAAAAACTGCAGAAATACAATTTGCACTCTTCTGTGCATCTCATCACCCAGACATTAAATAGTCACTTCATAAAAAATATTGCAAAAAAAGCCACCAAAAAGTACCACCTCCAGTGTGGTGACACCACGCCTGACATGGTAAAATGTGAATGCCTGCAGAAATTCCTTCCTGTCCACATGATGCTACATGTGGAATTGAGATACTCTATAATCCTCAGGACTCTCAACTCAAGTTTCTGTACTGACACGCCTCCTCAAGTAACACAGTAGAACCCTCAATCTCGCCATTTGTGAGCCTTGCATTCTTTCTTTCTAGATCCACTTCCACCCCGAAGAATGCACTCCGCATACTTGGACCCTTGCCAGGTGCCAAATGTTTAAAAAGTGGCCTCAAGTTCTTCTTAAATACCTACCATTCTCACAATGACATAATGAATTAAGTAGTGTGTCACGTGGCCTGATCCATTCACATTGTGAATGAACACTCACTGCAAAAGAGTACTAAAACGTTCAGACTGAGCACCTCCAGGATCATTGGCCTAGAAGCTTTTACTCACAAACTTTACCATACTGCGTTATTGGTGTAAGAGCCTTTTGCCAACACATTTTTTTTCTCCTTGTCAGCATCCTTGCAGGATCCACTCACCATACCTGAGCTATCTGAAACATTTTGTGAGTGGTTATCAGCCCCACATTTGGACAGCGTGTGCATGAATTTGCAAAATAACTTTGTGCACACCTCTTTGCCTAATACCCAAAATGGATTCCAATTGTCCCTGTGCTGTGGCTACACTTCCCACCACTAACTCAGTGGTGGGCCCAGAAAAGGCTGATATGGTAATGGTACCCACTGACTGCCCTGTTGATAATGCATGCCACTGCACACAAATCCATGACGTTCCCTGTCTTGGCCCTGAGCACCTCATCATTGGTTTCTCTGCTATCTAGCTATCTGCATTTTATTTATGCACGTGAAAAGTGTGACACAACCCTCTGGGCGGCCCTTGGAATACACACTTGTCTAGATCATAACTCTCCAATTCTGTCACTCTCCTTTGAGCCCTCCTTTGCTCGCTCCACTCTGTGCAGCAATTTGAAAACATCCACAATTTCGTCTTTCCAAATCTTTGGTTTAGTCTTGTTGATAAAATGAGATATCACTGGAAGGTGGTCCCATTTAAGGCATTTTTAAACAACTCTATTTGCCAACCCATTCAGCCGCGACTGCTTCACCTCATGCATTGTTGACGTCTTTATGCGTTCCCTTCAGCACAATCCACTCTTTTCTTTTTTTCAGTTTTCCCTTCTTCCCTTCTTCAACTTTCAATTCCACTCTACCCCTTTCTACTATGTCTGTCAGCATCCGTTTATTTAATGTTCCTTTAGCTTTCCATCCTAACATCTTTATTCCACCCTTTGTGTCCCCACAATCCAGGTCTACACTCCCTGTCCTTTGCCTACTCTCCACACGACTTTCTGGAGCACTCAGTTCCTGAATCCTCTCGTCCCCAAAGATTGGATGGTTTAGCTTCTATGTTGGCTATCTGTGTCTCTATCTGTGTCTTTATCTGTGTCTCTATCTGTTTCTACCTGTGTCTCTATATGTATCTCTATCTTTCTCTATCTGTGTCCCTATCTGTGTCTCTATCTGTGTCTCTATCTGTCTCTACCTGTGTCTCTATCTATGTCTCTATCTTTCTCTATCTGTGTCTCTATCTTTGTCTCTATCTATCTCTATCTGTGGCTCTATCTGTGTCTCTCTATCTGTGTCTCTATCATTCTCTATCTGTGGCTCTATCTGTGTCTCTCTATCTGTGTCTCTATCTTTCTCTAGCTGTGTCTCTATCGGTGTCTCTATCTGTCTCTACCTGTGTCTCTTTATGTGTCTCTATCTGTTTCTACCTGTGTCTCTATATGTATCTCTATCTTTGTCTATCTGTGTCTCTATCTGTGTCTCTATCTGTCTCTACCCGTGTCTCTATCTGTGTCTCTATCTTTCTCTATCTGTGTCTCTCTATCTGTGTCTCTATCTGTGTCTCTATCTATCTCTATCTGTGGCTCTATCTGTGTCTCTCTATCTGTGTCTCTATCTTTCTCTATCTGTGGCTCTATCTGTGTCTCTCTATCTGTGTCTCTATCTTTCTCTAGCTGTGTCTCTATCTGTGTCTCTATCTGTGTCTCTATCTGTGTCTCTATCTGTCTCTACCTGTGTCTCTTTATGTGTCTCTATCTGTTTCTACCTGTGTCTCTATATGTATCTCTATCTTTCTCTATCTGTGTCTCTATCTGTGTCTCTATCTGTGTCTCTATCTGTCTCTACCTGTGTCTCTTTCTGTGTCTCTATCTTTCTCTATCTGTGCCTCTCTATCTGTGTCTCTATCTGTGTCTCTATCTATCTATCTGTGGCTCTATCTGTGTCTCTCTATCTGTGTCTCTATCTGTCTCTACCTGTGTCTCTATCTGTGTCTCTATCTTTCTCTATCTGTGCCTCTCTATCTGTGTCTCTATCTATCTATCTGTGGCTCTATCTGTGTCTCTCTATCTGTGTCTCTATCTTTCTCTATCTGTGTCTCTATCTGTGTCTCTATCTATCTCTATGTGTGGCTCTATCTGTGGCTCTATCTGTTTCTCTCTATCTGTGTCTCTATCTTTCTCTATCTGTGCCTATGTTCAGTCACTTTTTAATGCCCTTCCTGCGTTACATTGCATTCCATACAAGCCCTCTCCCTTTCGTCCAGAATCTCTTCCTTGTAACACAACCTCCTTCCCAAGTCCCCAAATCTCTTCTCTTGTCACATCCTTCCAACCCTGTCTGCTCAGTCCCTGGCTGTTAGCTGTATTCGTTTCCCCTCCCTTCCTTTTTGACCTCATTGAGTAGTCTTCACTGGACCTTACCACCTCTCAGGCCAGTATGCCTAAGCCAACCCCTACCTTCGTGTTATATGCTTTGCTGATCTTGTGGCCGGTGAAGACTCCTGCCTTTCACTGACTGGTTTCATCCAATTGCATAACTGGTTTCCAGGGTGCTCCACAAGCTACATCTTTCACCTCCCCTGTAGTTTGCCTTATTTGCCAGTGCCTGCTCTCCATGGTTCGTGCACTCCCGCTAGCTCCATCTGGCCCTACTTGTGAGTCACTAGCTGGCACATGCGGCATTGCTTGCTACTGTGCTGTCAGCACTGCATTAGAAACCTCCAGCCATGCGCACTATTCCCCCCCACTTCTCTGGTTGATGGCTGTTACCCCACCATTGCCTGATATTGCACCGCCTCTCTGACTCATGTGGGCTACCCCCCACTTCGACAGTCCTAGTTCCCCCACGTGTCGGCTCTCTCTCGCCCCTTGCACCTTTCCCTGACGGCCCTTCTTCCACGTGCCCATTTGTGTTGACTTTCCTCCCTGAGGCAAAGTGGGGAGCATTCCAGCACCCCTGATTCCACCCTCTCCACCACTGGTCATCATGCCAGCCCACTCCACTAAGTCATGGGACACCACTCCTTTCACTCAAGCACAATAAGGTAAGTGTGACCTGCCTCTCCAAGTATCCTCAGCACCGTCCTCACCACTGCCAGCCTCTTGCCTCCCTGCCATCCCACCACCTACAGCTCACCACCAATACACACTCAACTACTGACCACCATTAACCTTCAACTGCCCGCCCTTTAATATATATTCCAACAGGGCAACACTACAAGCTCCTGCTGTCTAACCCCATCCCCCGGATGTGCAGTGAAAGGCAGGCAGGTTGGCGCATTGCCCTGCACACTCTCCCAAACCAGCCTTTAGCCTCACCCCATGACCAGATGGCAGAGCATACCGCTTCCCTAAACAGCCATTGGGAGCAAGGGTTTGGCCTAGTGATCCTAGGTCCCTTTGTTGTTTGCTAACTGAGGGAAATCTACCATTTTTACCAATTGTAAGGGACTGTACTGTTTTGATATGTAATATTTCTTGACATGGATGACATCCACAACACACTGCCACAATGATATTTGAGTAGCATATTATTTTAGCAGTTTGGAAAGTCAAAAGTCCATGAGGAGCTGAAATTGTGAGAGGAAGTTTACATGCACACAATAGCCGCACTGATACAACCAGGTATAATGAGTGTAGCTGAAGGAGTGTGTTTTCATGTGTGGGGCTATTTTTCCTTTTCCACTTTAGAGGGGCAGACTTTGGTATTCCATGTAGCCCCCTTCTGTAGTGATGCATCAGATGTGTGCCTGTGTTAGATTGGGTGCATGTTTGCATGTTCTCTATGCCTGTAGAGTTGTCGATCTCTAAAAGGCAGACCTACCAACTTGTCAATACTTTTTGTAAAAAGGTATCAAAGAGAAAGCATCAGACCAAACATCTCTTTCAGAACAGCGAATGAGCAGGCTTATGTAGGAATTCTGTTGAAATGAATAATGATGAGGTTGATTCCCTTTGATTTAGAGATAATCCCACAAAGTAGGGGATCTTTCTCTTTACACTTCAATATAGATCCATTATTCAATATAGATCCATTATCCAGTAATCACAGCCCTTTCTCTCTCACTCTTCTCTCGCATTTTCTCTCTCCTTTTCTTCTTTCTCTCTCTGCTTCTGAATCACTCTCCTCCGCACCCTGTCCCTTACCCCCCAAATAAACGGAACTTCTGTTGACTCGTGTGGTTATGCGAGCAAAAGTGTCTGGTGTTGATTTGCGGAAGTAGCGCTTGTGTGTTTCATCGTGGAGTGCGTGCAACCAACCAAGGACACATACCTTAAAGCTGGAGCGTCTTCAAACCTAAGCTGCCCCATAGGAGGTCATCCACCTGTTTCTGGGCCCTGTGTGTCAGACTAGGAGGCTTTAGGACGAATCCCAAGTGTTCAGCGTTAGGGCGGGATGGCTAGGTAGCCTACTCGCCTGAGAGGGGATATTGAGAGAAATGGGGCACAGCTGTTGTTGATTCAGTTCCCTCGTGGCTAACAAGAAACGTCTTCCTCTTTTCTATCTTAGCAACTGTTGAGCAGTGTAGGAAGTGCTGTTGGTCACCACCAGAATTCTGCGGGGATTGACACACGAAAGGTTAACGATTTAGGAAGATCAACCAGTTGCGAGGTCTGAGCCTCTCTTTCCCCAGTTTGAGATATTGTTTCTGGGATAGCCCTGACAGAAACCTCAAGAAGTACTACAAAAAAACAGTGTGAATACGTTTTTAGCAATAGGTTTAAGTACATCAATAACTGCTAGTTTACGACTATGAAGTAGGTTGCCCACAACCTGAAAATCAAAATGCTCCTTGGAACAAAAAAGTAAAAACATGTCCGAGTTTAGGAATTCTAGCTTCTAGTACTGTGGAGTCATTTACCTCAGCTCTCCCTGAAACCTGTGCTTCCAAGAGCCATTATTTGGACCAGAAGATCTGGCCCCTTACACCACAAGAAGATTGTCGATTTATTCCACTGAAGGCTGTAGCCAGGAAGATGATTTTCTTTGTTGCCTTGGAGAGAACCAGCAGGTTCAGTCGCAGCAGAGCATTTGAGCTTTTGATGTGAAGACAGTGGTTGAAAAGCCTTTCTTCCACTAGAACCTGTGTCCTTATCACTAAAGAATCTTTGGGTCACTTGGACCACCTGCACATGAGTGACATTTCTTTTCAATGCAACTTTT
The DNA here is from genome assembly GCF_964263255.1 of Lissotriton vulgaris. NCBI lineage: Eukaryota > Metazoa > Chordata > Amphibia > Caudata > Salamandridae > Lissotriton > Lissotriton vulgaris. The sequence continues at coordinate 860,730,238 of NC_141689.1, forward strand.
GAAATGGGAATACTTCCTACAAGTGAGTAACTGTGTTAAACTGCTTTAAAACTTTTGTTGTGATTCTTACTTTGTTTCAGTGTTGAAAAGGAATGCACTACTGCCCCCTGGTAACTGTTTTGAAAAACACAGGCAAGGCTCTGGCGTGCCCACATTCATTTATTTTCCTTTTTAGGTCTCGCCTTTACCATTCCGCAGGAATGGGAAATGGGGAGAATTCAAGTCGGCAAAATCCTCTTCAAACCAAGGGCTTTCAGCCCCGCGGTTTTCTTGCAGTTCACGACACGCGCATTCACGGCCAGGGCTTCTCCTCCCCTAGCAGCACTCCTCCCACACCAGCAACTCCCCCTCCCACACCAGCACCTCCCCTCTCTCTCCCCGCAAACACAGCCTTGCCCTAGCAGCACTCCTCCCACACCAGCACCTCCCCCCTCCCACACCAGCACCTCCCCTCTCTCTCCCTGCAAACACAGCCTTGCCCTAGCAGCACTCCTCCCACACCAGCACCTCCCCCCTCCCACACCAGCACCTCCCCTCTCTCTCCCCGCAAACACAGCCTTGCCCTAGCAGCACTCCTCCCACACCAGCACCTCCCCCCTCCCACACCAGCACATCCCCTCTCTCTCCCCGCAAACACAGCCTTGCCCTGAGAGTGGCTTCCTGGGGTTCAGAATATGTCACCCGTCAGCCTCTGCCAGCACAGTTCTCAGACTTACAACCGTCAGGGGGAATGGGTAGCTATCACCACCCTACCATGCAAGACGGGCATGGAAAACTAAAGAAATATGGATTCATTTCTACTCTTTATTACCATCAGAGACTTGGGCGGGGGCAGGACTGTGTAGCTATCACCACCCTACCATGCAAGACGGGCATGGAAAACTAAAGAAATATGGATTAATTTCAACTCTTTATTACCATCAGAGACTTGGGCGCGGGCAGGACTGTGTAGCTATCACCACCCTACCATGCAAGACGGGCATGGAAAACTAAAGAAATATGGATTCATTTCAAATCTTTATTACCATCAGAGACTTGGGCGGGGGCAGGACTGTGGCATTGTTCCTGCGCGCACAGCTGCGTGTGTGTAGTGCAGACTCAATAACTAGATCATTGCTGCTTCCAGGGTTTCCGTAGCTTGCATTGATTGACTGTTCTTGGCGCTCCTCAGACGTGAGTGCGCGGGATGCACCACGTCGAGCCGCGAGACCGCTCTACAGGGTGAATGAAGCGGTGCCAGACGTCAGCCCACGCAGCGTCACTGATAATCGATAGGTCCATTCACAAGCCTGTGACAGTGCCCTCCTCCTATCCATCCATACCAGGCCTTCCCGAGACCAGGGCCAGAGCGCGCGACGGGGACAAAACACAGCCTGCCCGAGGGCAGGAAGCGCTTCGAGGCGGAGGCACGCGTGCTGCGCAGAACTTTCAACTTCCCCTCGCCCACCACTGAGTGCCCCCGCAGCAGACCTCGATTCTCTACTGCTATCCACTCTCGCAGCCTCCCGCCACTGGCAGTATCCTCCTCGTGCAGCCCTGGGCAGTGAAGGGTTAATGCTTATCTCCGGGATGCTGGCACAGCTCATCCACAGCAGTGACTCATCTGCCCATCACCGGCAAACCCCTCCAGGCCCACACTCCCCACCCTCGGGCCATTCCGATTTCCAGAGTAGGTAGGCAGGGACACGGCCACATACGATTTCATGACACCTGCACCTGCCCGCACACCTACCAACCAGATAGAGGCCGGTATCTATGCATCAACCACACCAACCACCTCCTCACACAGGCTGCACCCCACCCAGAACTCCACATGAAAGCCACACACACTTCAAAGGCTCCACTCCCCGCCCCCGCCTACACTTCGCACTTTCCGACTTCCCCTCTCACCTCCCACGGCTCTTCCCATTCACGCGCTCGTTACCATTTGCTCCCAAGCCGCATTTCTCCCCCCCCCCCTAATCTTAGCAATGCCAAGAGCTTGTTTTCCCCAAGATCTCTGACTCGATTTCATCTTGTTCTCGTGCTCGCCAAGGATGTTTCACCGTGATCAGTTTGTGCCTTTGATTTCTCCAAAGAGAGATCCGAGTACAAGGGTTCCCTGGTAGTATTCTGAAGCAGGCAGGGATGTCTTTCGTATAATCCTGCAGCAGCAGCTGAATGACCCCTTAGTCGGCGGTGCCTGAAGATCTGCCAGTGTGGGGAAGTCAACTGTCCTTTGCTGTGCTGAAGAAGCTGACTCAGGGCTGCCTCTCTTTTCAGGGTCTTTCTAGAGCTTTATTCTTCGCAGACGTGTATTTGTTGTTGTCTCATCATCTGTGCAGCACCCACCACAAGTGAATTAAATTATTAGCATCTTACACTGTTTTTTTTACACCAAGACTCAATCAGCCAGTGTTTTCGAAACACCAGCAGACCTGGCGCTCATTCATCGTAGCACTGCATTTGAAATAAAACCTATGCTGGGAATATATGTTTATATGCCAGAATTAGGAGGGAACTTTACTCTGCCCTATGTAAATATAATACCACCGAACTTCCAACTTGCCACTCACCCACGAAACGCCACTCACCCACTCAACGCCACTCACACACGCAACGATACTCACACACGCAACGCTACTCACACACGCAACGCCACTCACACACGCAACGCCACTCACACACGCAATACCACTCACACACGCAACGCCACTCACACACGCAACGCCACTCACCCACGCAACAACACTCACACATGCAACGCCACTCATCCACGCAACGCCACTCACACAAAGCAACACCACTCACACACGCAACGCAACTCACTCACGCAATGCCACTCACACATGCAACGCCACTCACACACGCAACCCCACTCACACGCAACCCCACTCACACACGCAACGCCACTCACACACGCAACGCCACTCACACACACAACGCCACTCACACACGCAACACCACTCACACACGCAACGCCACTCACACACGCAACGCCACTCACACATGCAACGCCACTCACACATGCAACGCCACTCACACATGCAACCCAACTCACACATGCAACGCCACTCACACATGCAACGCCACTCACACATGCAAACGCCACTCACACACGCAACGCCACTCACACACGCAACGGCACTCACACACGCAACACCACTCACACATGCAACGCCACTCACACATGTAACGCCACTCACACATGCAACCCAACTCACACATGCAACGCCACTCACACATGCAACGCCACTCACACACGCAACGCCACTCACACACGCAACGCCACTCACACACGCAACGCCACTCACCCACGCAACGCCACTCACCCATGCAACGCCACTCACCCACGCAATGCCACTCATCCACGCAACGCCACTAACCCACGCAACGCCACTCACCCACGCAACGCCACTCACCCATGCAACGCCACTCACCCACGCAACGCCACTCACACACGCAACGCCACTCACACACGCAACGCCACTCACACATGCAATGCCACTCACACACGCAACACCACTCACACATGCAACGCCAATCACACATGCAACGCCACTCACACACGCAACGCCACTCACACACGCAACGGCACTCACCCACGCAACAACACTCACACACGCAACGCCACTCACACACGCAACGCCACTCACACACGCAACGCCACTCACACCCACACTGTGCAGTGCACAATAGGTTCTCGCAGTAGGAAAGTTGGAGCTATTGGTTTTGTAAATGACAAAGCCCTTTATGTTTTTTAAATGAAAACAAAAATAAAAGGCATTGTTATTTGCAATTGTAATAGCTCCAACTTTCCTACTGCGAGACCTATTGGCAACGCCAGTGCTTGTTAGGTTTCGCCTGCACTGCTTGTAAAATCTCTTGTATTTAATATACCTTAAAAGAGGGCTCTTATCAGTTCCCATGGCCAAATTACTGTGTTAATTTGCTTTTATGTGGAAGTTTTTTTTGTTGTTGTTAACTTCCCGTGACTGCACGCATTTGCGCATTTACAATGCTTCTACTAAAGCTGTTCACACTGTTTAAGCCCCATTCTCTGTCAAGATAAGATCTCTTCCCACGGAAAAGGCAGACAGCTTCTAACAGTATGCTGTACTGCTTGCTTTTTATTACTTAGTTGTGTAAAGCAGTTTCTTTAGCCTTAGAAAGTTAGTGGTATTTCCTATTCATGCCTCAGTACCTTTCTTTGCACTATGTAGGCATTATCAGATTGATTTTTTCAACTTAATCTATTTGATCATTATGATAAAATTCTAAATGTTGTAATAAACGTTGCACATTAAAATATAGTTAATATACAAGAGCTATGCTTTATTTTACTACTAAACAGGCAGCCACAAGTGCAGTTACATTGAAGCCAACAGGGCCATGATTTGAATGGTGCAGCAGGTACAGTAGCACCAGGTCCAAAAAATGTCAGAATTCCTCAAAACACATACTATTGCTATATTTGACTACTAAACAGGCAGTCACAATTACAGTTACCTTGCAGTTAAAAGGGACTTGATTTGAATGGTGCAGTAGGTGCAATGGCATTGGGCCAAAAGTTGTCATAACTCCACTAAATACCAAATATTGCTATATTTTACTACTAAATAGACAGTCACAAGTGCAGTTATCTTGAAGACAACTGGGCCATGATTTGAATGGTGCAGCAGGTGCAGTGGCACCAGCCCAAAAGTTGTCTGAACTCATGCAAAACACCTAATATTGCTCTATTTTACTACTAAACGAAGTGACAAGTGCAGTTATCTTGCAGGCAACAGGGTCATTATTTGAATGGTACAGCAGGTACAGGTACACCGGGCCCAAAAGTTGTCAGAACTCCTCTAGACACCTAATATTGCTATATTTTACAACTAAACAGGCAGTCATAAGTGCAGTTATCTAGCAAGCAATAGGGTCATGATTTCAATAGTGCAGCAGGTGCAGTGGCACCGGGACCAAAAGCTCCAGCACCCCACTAAGCACCTAAGATTGCTATATTTTATTCCTAAACAGGCAACCACAAATGCTGTTACCTTGCAGACAACGGGGTCATGATGTTAATTGTACAGCAGGTGCAGTAGCACCAGGCCCAAAAGTTGTTGGAACTCCTCTCACCACATAATATTGCTCTATTTGACTAATAAACAGGCAGTCACATATGCAGGAGCCTTTTAGTTAAAAGGGACTTGATTGGAATGGTGCAGTAGGTGCAGTGGCACTGGGGTCAAAAGTTCTAGGGACCTACTAATCCCAGATTATTGCTAAATTGTACTACTAAACAAGAAAGTCACAAGTGTGTATCTAGCAGGCAATAGTGTCATGATTTGAATGGTGCAGCAGGTGCAGTGGCTCCTGGCCCAAGATTTGTCATTACCTCCTCAAAACACCTAATATTGCTATATTTTACTACTATACGGGCAGACACAATTGCCGTTATCTTGCAATTCAAAGGGGCTTGATTTGAATGGTGCAACAGGTGCAGTGGCACCAGGGCCAAAAGGTGTCCTAACTCCACTAAACACCAAATATTGCTATATTTAACTACTAAATAAACAGTCACAAGTGTAGTTACCTTGCAGGCACCTGATTTCAATGGCGCAGCACCACCAGTGCCCAAAGCTCTGGGAATCCCTCCAAACACAAAATATTGCAATATTGTACTGCTAAACAGGCTGTTTACAAGTACAGTTACCTTACAGGCAATAGGCTCTTGATTTGAATGTTGCAACAGGTGCACTAGCACCGGGCACAAAAGTTGTCAGAACTCCTTTAAACATATATTATTGCTATTACATCAATTCATTCTATTATTTCACTCTTTCATTTTATTTTTCAAAATGTTGTTATTTCTTACCCGCACTATACCACTAGTAATAGCACAATATATTGCCTTTTTGTACATTAACATGTCAAAACACTTTAACAGACTTTTTGTAACTTATATTGTGCTACTACTTAGCAAGCTATAAATTACAAGAAAAAGCAGCTTATTTTTAATCTCATCAGCGAAACCTAATGCATTACCAATGCTTGTTTTTAAACTTGCCCACATTCTTACATCAGAAAGGTTTATAAAAGAAACCAAGAATTGCAAAATAGTTTTGTGAAAATATCTACTATTGTTCTTCATGTTATTGACTTTATTTGTTTATCAACTCAATAATGAAAGAACTTTGGGCCTGATGTAGATCTTGGCAGGACTACGACCGTCCCTCTGTGGCAGTAGTCCATTGAGTTGACGGAATTCCGCCTGCCATGTGTAGATGTGTGTAGGCTGAACTGCCTTCTCTGCTGGCTCTCAGTCTTCTCTGCTGTCTAACAGTACTTCATCACCGTCAGGCCGGCGGGATTGCGCCAAGCCTATTTAGATGTTCCAGTTGTGCTGCCGGTGTCCTAGCGGCGGTTAGCTGGTGGAGCGCCTCTAGGGGAGTGGAGACTGGTAAGTCCTACTTATCAATGTTTCAATACACCTATCTCTCATGTGTGCATCACAAACATATGTAGGCAATCTGTAATGGCCCTTTGTGTTACATATTGCACGCCTCACACACAACATACACACACAAGTGAATGCACACCCAGAGGCACCACAACAACAATTGTTTTTAAGTGCCAATAAAGGTGTGTTTCGATCCACGTTGATTAGTAGGAAAATGAACACTACTGCATAACACTTAAAAAAATACTGTGTGTAGGAGCAAGGTAAACATACACAAGGCTACAGCAATTGTCAACCCAGGATTCATAGTAGGAAAATTGTACAACTAGCTTACCTTAGATCCCTGGGACAACAGAGTTGTATGGTGTCGTGGTGGAGTTGGAGCAGTAAAGAAGGGCTATAAAGAAAAGGGGTTCCAGATGCAAACGGGAAGCACTGGAAGTTTACCTAATTTGCTTTGATTACGCTAACTCAAAGTAGGAGGTTTTCCCGTCACAGTTGCCTCGACAGAAAGGCACATCGTAATTAGCTCAGCGGTACTCTTGGCTAAGTACCAAGTATCAAGTAACAACTGCTTCTGCCTATGACGCCCTCGACGTATTCAAAGATTCTTGGTGGAGGCGGTGAGAATGTGGCTGTCTTTCTCCTATGGACCGACCAACATTTCATTACGATGGGCAGTCCACTGAAAAAGCGACAGCGGGAAGTTTGCAGCCATCATCTAAATCAGGCCCTTGTCATTAAATAAATTGGTTTATGGTTTCATTGTGATCATTGCTCCTTCCCCCCCCCCCCAATAATTATGTAGAATTATGGATGGTTGTGAGAGAATAACAAAGATGATTTTCACCTTGGGTTCCGAGTGACATCAAATAGATAATGAGAGTGAAGTTTGCGTTGTCTGTGATAGCACTCAGAACTCCAAGGTGAAAAATAGCCCTTTATTCAATATTTCCGATCTACAATTTTATTTTGTGTATGGCTTACCTAAATCATTTGCCCCATCTTCCAACATCTTTATACAGGGGTAGAAGAGTCATAGGGGAGCCATGTGCTACCATCCACAGCCCCCTGCCTGTGTAACACCTTGTGTCTTGACACCCGTGCACACTACACTTTCTTCAATCCAACCCTCCCCCACCCACATATAGGAAAGTATTAACTGGTCTGCCTGCCACCCCCACCATTCCCAGTGACTTGCCACCCTCTGCAACCCCCACTAAGCTGAGCTCTCTGTTCTCTATCAAAACAGAGGGCCTGATTCACAGAACTAACCTAAGACAAAATCCTAAACTTACTACCATTTTGGTATTCACAGAAGGCACTTACTCATTTTGGTATTCACAGAAGGCACTTACTCATTTCGGTATTCACAGAAGTTAGGAGTCCTAACTTTAGGACTCCAAAATGCCTTCTGTGAATAACGAAAGTCTTAAAGTCAGGATTTTTCTCAATTTAGTAGTAGTAAAGTTAGGACTCCTAACTTTAGGACTCCTAAATACCTTCTGTGAATACCGAAAGTCTTAAAATTAGGATTTTTCTAAATTTAGTAGTACTAAAGTTAGGACTCCTAACTTTCCGACTCCTAAATGCCTTCTGTGAATACCGAAAGTCTTAAAATTTGGATTTTTCTCAACTTTACTACTACTAAATTGAGAAAAATCCTAATTTTAAGACTTTTGGTATTCACAGAAGGCATTTAGGAGTCCTAAAGTTAGGAGTCCTAATTTTACTACTCCGAAACTGAGAAAAATCCTAATTTTAAGACTTTCGGTATTCACAGAAGACATTTAGGAGTCCTAAAGTTAGGAGTCCTAACTTCTGTGAATGCCGAAATGAGCAAGTGTCTTCTGTGAATACGAAAATATGTAAGTGCCTTCTGTGAATACGAAAATGGTAGTAACTTTAGGATTTTGTCTTAAGTTAGTTCTGTGAATCGGGCCCAGAGAGCCCGTGCCACACTAACAGGCTCTCCTAGAGCCCTGTCAGACAGCCTGGAACTCCTTTATGCTTCCCACTGTTTCTACATGATAACAGTGAATAACTAGGTTTACAATCTGGTATTCACAAGAGTTTCACTCAGTGAGAGCCACACATAGCATGTAGAATTATAGAAGGGTAACAGTGACTAATCGAGGTATGAGTGACATAAAATAGATAACCATAGTTAACCTAGAGTCATCGATGATCTCACTCAGAACTCCGAGATGAAAACATCCTATTTCACTTTTTTACTCATGTATAATTTTATGTTAGGTAAGGTCCCAAAATCATTGCTCCTGCTTTGAACTGCTTCTTAAAAAAAACACCTCCAGCCTCATTCCGCTGACCCCACCACCCTTCCTTCTCCCCTTCCCTTGCAAAGCTGTGCTGTCTGGTGTCCATTTATTATTTTAATTTTATTTTATTTATGCGTTTTTATATAGCGCGGACTTTACCTGAAGGCGTCAGAGCGCTTCACCATAGGAACAGTAATGATACATGAGGAGAAAATACAAGTGAATAAATTACAAAAGCAAACGTTAAGTTACATGAGGCAAAAGTGACAAATTTGAGCAAACAAAATACATGAGGTAGCAAACGGTACATTACAGGAGGAAAAAGTGTCATGTGTTCTGGTTACAAGAGAAACAAAGTACAATTAGAGGTAAAATACTGCAATCTATGGCAGACACTCAAGCACAGGAACAAACGTTATGTAGGCAATGGTGGCACTTGTGCAAGTATCTTAAGCAAACAAAATGTAAGAGGTAGCGTAGCAAACAGTGTGTTACAAGAGAAAAGTGGCGTGTGCATGTTACAAAAGAGTACCAAACACAGGTACAAGGATAATACTGCAAAAAATGGCAAACACTCCAACCACAAGAACACACTGGGAAGGCAGAGAGCCAGCTCTGCACTGACACACATTTTGAAAGCCCTCTCAGAGGAGCCTGGAATTTCTTTATGATCTAGCATCTGTGAAAAATAATTCGTGTGCCCCAATGTCTCGCCGAAATTTCATTGTATAACCAGATTTAGAAACTCTTATAATGTTATAGGAAAATATGTAATTCTTCGGCAAAGAACGTAGATGCTAAGCGATGCTAGTGATTTTGATATATGTTTCTGTAGAAAACGGCGGCTAAATGTCTTAATGTGCATTCTTATACTTTTTGTTTAGGCAATTATGCCTTATGGCATTTCCACTCAAATGACAAAAAATCCGAAACCCAACATTATAACAAAGACTCCAGATGACTTTGTCAGGCAGTCACTTAACTACGTTACATTTGGAGACCACGTATTTGGATCGCTATCTCATGAAATCCTTGTAAGTACATTTTTAAAGTTATGAAATCTGAAGCTCATGTCGGAAGACCTGCTTTAAAACTTCAATTTTTACTGTGACATATACGTAGAGGCAACAGAAAGTGATGGCATCTTGAGACTTTGTACATCTGAATGTTTCCAAAATCCAATGAAGTGCTAAGCAGATTGTCAGGCATAATTAATGAAATGCATTAAATAAGTAGAATGTGCTGGGTTTCCGAGTCAGTTTAGGCAAAAACTCAGTACTGGCTGAAAACTATGGGATAGCGATGTCTAAAATAGTAGACCAAGTTGAGAGATGGCGACGCTTACTTCTTTCCCTGATGGGGCGACTAGCACTGTTGTAAATGGTCCTTCTGCCTCAAATATTGTAACTCTTCTGTAATGTCCCCTTCAACAAACAATTCTTTAACCATTCTGCTTCCACGTCATATCATTGCCGTGAGTGGGTAAACAGCAAGTTATTAGATGGGAGGTACTTACACTGTCATGCAAACATGGCGGCCTCACGGGCTGGGCTTTGAACTCTACTATGCCAATTACTGGATAAACCCCTCACCTCATATCGCACATGTGGTGGTTGAGCACGACGCTGCCCAGCCTCAGAATCTGCCGGCAATTATTGGGCAGCTTGTGGACGGAATGAGAGGACCATGGTGGTGTGCACCCTAATGGCCTGGATCACAAATCCTCCTCCCCACACTCTTCTCCCAAATACAACTGACCAGTAAGCCGCTGATATCCATCACCCAGGAACCTCATGTCCTCTGCAGGCTCCAGGGGTGGGGATTGTAAATGCTGAAAGATATTTACCCTGATGGGTACTTTGTCGACCATTGTCGTCTCAAGGGAGGGAACCGCGCTGGACTAATTTACCCACCTCCGATTGAGAGTACACTGCAAAAACATAACAGTACCTTTCCCCATGTATCCCCGACCTGCGATACACTAGATGCTCTGCTCACATGCTCCTCCATCAAGCATCTAGTGACTGCTCTATATAACACTCTGCAAGCTGAGGCCGCTGTGGGCTCATCGCGCAAAGCTTGGTTGGGAGGAGGACATTGTGGGGACTGTCACTTATAAAGAATGGAGATACTGTTGCGAAGAAACTGGTAACCTACCACCCAATGGCAGGTTACGCTTAGTACATTTATCATTTCTGCATCCCCTCTAACACTCACCTCTTGGCTTCCCAAACTCTGGCTGCACATGGACTCCCAATGTCTAAAGTGTAGAGCTCTGGACCCGTATCTCCTATATTTAGCCTGGGGTTGCCTATCCATTAAAAAAAAGACTACTGAGGCAGCCATTTTCAACCCTATCTCCAAAATTGTCGAAGTTTCTCTGGAACCCTCCTCGAAACTTACTCTTTTGGGTTATACTTCTGGCATTCCTACTGGTTAAGAGAAGAGGAACAGAGCCCCTACCACCAGACAGTGGCAGCTAGATATGGGTCTCTGTTTCTTCCGTCTCACTACACCCAGGACATAATAATTTGTTAGCTCCTAGCCAATTGTTAGAAAATGTATAAAGGGGGAGCGTCCCGTGTCGGAGTTGGAGGAACAATTTCTTTGCTAGAAAAGGTTGAATGAGGTCTAGGGCCGGCTCCAATTTGTTGAGTGATTTAACATCCAGAAACCTAGTGGTTAAACTTGATGTCTGTGTCGCCCTATGAGTACACATCAGTCGGTGTTCTTTGATAGCAGAATTTAGTGACCGTTTAGATGTAGCAGGACATGATTCCTCAGGTGAAGACCACAAATCATTCCTTCCTTTTTGACAGAAAGTGTTCAGAATAAAGGATAGCCAAGGGATTTTCCCCGCCCCCAGGATAAGCATGACTGATTTTAGTTCCTCTCTATAATTGGCCAGCTCAGGAGTGCTCCATAGCCGTCACCAATAAAGTAATGGGTGAGAGGCGATCACTTCGGCAATGGGGAGGATTCCTAAGTCCATCCGTAGGAGGATTAAGTGGGTACTATTAGAAAGACCCAAGAGTTGCCTTAGAAAATTATTTTCAGTCGCAGTCAGGATTTTAGTCTGGGAGTGGCCCCATAATTCAGCTCCGTACAAGGAGGCACCCCTTGCTTGGACTTTGTAAATTTCTACAGGGGGGCCAGTAATCTTTACTGCACAACTCCTGTGAATTTTTAAAATCCCCCTGCTGACCGGGATAAGTTTTAGGTCCGCCTTGGTAATCTGCGTCCCCCAATCCATTTTATCATTAAGGGTAAGCCCCAAATAGTCAAAAACAGGCACTCTCTCTAGATCAATGAGGTCCATTTTGGGGTGTGGGCAATTGGTAGTGTCAGCATGGAAGACCATATACTTAGTTTCCTTTATGTTCACATCAAGATTCCTTTTCTTACAAAACGAGCTAAATGTCTGTAAGACAGGCTGCATCACCATCGGTGTTTTGGATAGGAGCAGCGTGTCATCCGCAAACATTAATGCTGGAATTTTGCGGTTTGCTAGTTTAGGAGAATCTATATCCTTAACTGCTAAGAGATCCGCAATAAGCCCATTTAGAAAGGGGGAAAAGGGGGTTGGGGCAAGAACACAACCTTGTCTAACGCCCTTCTCTACAGAGATCAGAGCTGAGAGTTCCCCTCTATTCCCAAACCTAATTTTAGCAAAAGTGCCTTCATGAAGATGTTTAAGCTGTTGGCAGAGGTAAACTGGAGCTCCCATTTCTAGCAGGAGGCCCCACAACTGAACTCGGTCTACCAGATCAAACACTGATTTGAGGTCAACAAATGTTATATAGAGCGAACCTCCCTCCAAGATAATGGTTTTCCAATAGATCAGTTGTAATCTAAACAGCTGATCTATAGGTGAGATTTTGGATCTAAAACCAGCTCGGAAAGGGGTAAGTATATTATGGTCGTCCATCCAATTCTGCAGTCTTCCCAAAAGAACGCGTGCAAAGATCTTTTGAGATACATCAATAAGGCTGATGGGCCTATAATTAGCCGTTTCTAAGGGACAACCTTTTTTGTAGATAGGAATAATCTCTGCACCCGCCCACGATTGGGGGGGTGTCAAGCCATAAAAGATTGCATTAAAAAAGGAACCGCAGATATGGAGCCCAAACTACCTGCTCAGATTAGAATAGATCTCCTGGGATCCTATCCAATCTGGGTGCCTTATTTGGCAAAACTTTGGCCAGGGCCCCTGATACCTCACCAAAGGAACAAGTGGGGATATCAGCAAGTGGGACATGACTAGAGTCAATCACTGATGCCCCCATTACAACAGTTCCCACTTGAACTTTGTGTATAACTTTTTAAAGTGAGATTGCCAGACTTCCTCCCCAAGGTTTGGCTCAATTGCATTCTTACCCTTGGGTTTGCCTGTCTTCACCAAATTCCAAAACCCTCTAGTGTCCCTATCGTCTAGGGCTTTCTTAATGGACTGTCACCTATCAATCTCCCATTCAGAATTTGCATTTAAAATGATTTTCTTAAAAAAGGTCACAGCCTCCCTAATACGTGCTACATCCCCCTCTCGTAGTTTGGTCAACAGATCAAATCTTGCTTCTTTACATGCCCTATTGTACCAAGGACTAGTACCTCTTTGTTCCTTTCTTTTTTTAGTTGAAGTAGTGTAGAAAAACTCTGCCAGTGTTCCAACCAAATCTTGATGGTTGTCCCCCTACTCCTCTGAATAATCAGTGTCTCTACATCTATCTGCAATAGAACTAGCCTTTACCAGAAAGGGTATGATAGATTTATACAGAGAAGCCTTTGCCTCAGGTGTTTGTAGAAATGTTTCTCAACAAATTCTTCTCCCTCCCTCTATTGCAATTAAATTAGAGGGGGGCGGGTTCATCTCAGCTTGCCCTGCTACCAAATGACACCAATCCAAGGTAATAACCAGTAGGTTATGATCGCTTTCAACGCGAAGCTGTACCACGAAATTCACTATCCTATGCCAGATATCCACCTTCACCAAAATATAGTCTATTGTGAACGCCTGGCCATTTCTTTCAAAGGTGTGCTCCCATGGTTTGTTCGCAAACAGTCGAGCATTACACGCTCTCAGGGAATAGTTAAGGGTGAGTGAGGTCAACTGCAGGGCTAAAGGGGTCCAACCCCTGAATGGGTAATGATTACACGCTGGGATTCCCCATGATGCATCCTCATCACTCGTTATAGGGTGGGATAAGCCATTTAAGGGTTCAAAATGGGAATTGAAGTCCACCCCCACCAATAATAGGGAAGACTTGCTCAGGTAACGTGGAGAGAAGAACAGACAGACAGTCTAACGTCTGCCCATACCTATTAGGGTGTGAATATACATTAACAATAGCGACCCAGATGCCCAACCCCCCGGAGGGCCTGCCCCTTGGCCCCTGAACGGCTGCTTTACAATATGTGGCAAACCCTGCTCTATACAGAGACTGCAGTGCCCAGGTCTCCTGGAATAAGCAAATCTCGTGGGAATCGATGAATTTGCCCCAATCAGGGATATCCATTTTTGCTTTTAGCCCAGCTATATTCCAGGACAACATCCTTAACCCTGGTGATAAAACTACCTTAGATCTCTGCGGGCCCATAGTTTCAGCGTTGGAATTGCGGTGGCTCACTAATTCCCCTTTATCCTTCTTTATTTGCACCCAATCATTGTTTGTCAACAGGGAGTTATCAACCGCCACCACTCCCTGGGATTTTTGGGCTCCTATGTCATGGGGCAAAAGGGTAAGTTCTCCCTGAGTAGTAGTAATATCTTGCAGGCTCCCCACCCTACCAGATGGGCTGCTATGTATAACCCCCTCAGTGTCATCAATGATTTCCCTAGAGGTGTCTTTACTCATTAATTCCCTGTTCAAGATTGGTGTCTGGTAATTAGTCATATCGCCCTCATCAATTCATAAAGAATGGCTGCAGCAAGTCAGTCAATCTACTTGATCTAAGATACTAAATCTGTTATTTAGAGTGACAACAAAGGGGGAGAAGATATCATGATTGGGATGTCTATTGTTTATTCTTCCCACCTGTGACATAAGTTCCCTGCCTACCCGTCGTTGACCCCAGCTATCTGAAGAAGAATAGGAAAGATGAGGGGGGAAAAAGTAGGTTAGGGAAAGGGACCGTATCCCTGAAGCCGCCCTTGTCTGATGCCAATCGCATATATAATTAACCACCTGGCTATCTCTGATGTTAATCAGAATACAATCACCCTCAATGTGTTTCTTACTCTATCCCACCCAACTTACTCTTTGGGCAAATAAAATGTCACTATGTACCTGTGGTGGGAGTGGTTTATTAGAATTTAACCAATGAGTACACTTATTTTTAAGATCAGAATACAATTCCTCCTTGCCTTGGTCCAACCCAGGGACACCGGCCAAGACAACAACATACGGAATTAATTCGGGTGGCAGATCTATGCGTGGCAGACTAAGATTCTTTAAGTCACGACTTGGCAAGCATCTACGGTAATTGTCAGCTGTATCTTTTCTCATTGTTTCCGACATTAAACCACCCTCCTGAGTGAAGATCACTGGGTTTGTGATCTCGTTAAGGACTCCCTCTCCATGTAATGGATTGCCAGGATTCTCGAAAGAACCAGACTCAACTAAGCCCCTAGAAGTAGCTAATGTTGTGTTGGGGGGCAGTGCGAGTGGTAAACTATTAGAGACTGAGGGATTGAGCATTGGATTAGAAGTTACACCAGATAGCCCAGTTTGATCCCCCCCCATGGCAAGTTACTGTTCGAGTTGTTTTGTATCAGGCATGATTCAAGATGCAAGAGTTTATCCTCTATTATAGAGTCTTTCGAGAAGTGGTCGAAAGGATGAGGTAAATAGAGCTCCCATTTTCGCAAAAAGCTCCTCTCCAGCTCGTAGTAAATACACATCTATTGAATCTAAGTCTGTAAAACCCGTCAAGCGAGTTGGTGATCGAGTCTCCGCCCCAGAGAGGATTGCTTTGCACTCCATCAAACCAGTTTAAGTGGGTTTTTGAATTTTAGCATTTTTCGGATTTTTATTCCTCTGAGGGCCCTCTCCCAGCTTTCTCTTTGTAGCTGGTTCTGGGGGTTGGGCCGTAGTTTGCAAAGAGGAATTACAAACAGACCTTGTCAAAGGACGAGGAGGTGAGCTACCGGCGAGATCTCTGGAGGGCGGAACAGCGAGCCCAATGGTAGGTGCAGGTTCCAATAGAGAGGAAAGGTTAACAAGATTCTCTGGGGCCTGCGGAGGCTGATGGCTTCCTCCTTGCACTGAGGTAAGATTATCAACCATGGCGATATACCGCTCTGGTGACCTTGCATACCTTAGGTCACCCAGAGATGATCATTTCAATAGCGTTGGATCCAGTGATAAACGCCATTCAGTCAGGGCAATGTCGTGGGCCAACACCGATGTTGCTCTAATTTGAAACTGGTCCAGTGTGCCCACCACTGACCCCCCTGTAACTGAGTTCCTCCCCTTTCCTCCATTGATGGACATCAAAGAGTCCCAACAATACAATTACAGCTAAACCCGGGGTCAAATTCCCAGAGATGAATACTAGCACAAAGGTCCAGATCGACTAAATAGCACTAACCTTATGGTGCTAGTTAATTCAGAGGGGGGGCCCGGCCCGGCCTTGCACAATCTTGAACGGGCTCAAACTGCCCGCCCTTGGCCCGGGCTTCGCCCAGTGCGTGCCCACGTGCGTTCCGCGCAGCGGGTGCAGCGAGACGTTAAATAGCAGCTTTGAAGGCGCCAGACAAGCAGGATCAGGTGTGGGCTCTGACACATGCCCCCTGGTACTTGTAGTTTCCTTTCTTGATGCAGCCCAAATCAGCGAAGGGGCTCCCACGCTAGCGGGAGCGGCGAGGCTCTATGTAGGCGCCGGACAAGCAGGCGCCTAACTTTAGGACTCTAAATGCCTTCTATGAATACAGAAATTCTTAAAGTTTAGATTTTTCTCAGTTTAGGAGTAGTAAAGTTAGGACTCCTAACTTTAGGACTCCTAAATGCCTTCTGTGAATACAGAAAGTCTTAAAGTTAGGATTTTCTCAGTTTAGGAGTAGTAACAGTCAACTGCAACCAAAATAAATTTGAACGCAGTATCTGGAATCAGTTGACCACAATGATCTAAGTAAATTCAGCCAAAAGGCTTGTTGGAAATAAGGAGTAAGTATGGGCGAATTTTGCGAATCTCGCGTTCGCGAATTTTGCAGATTTGCGAACCCGCAATCCGCAAAATCCGCGAATTCCCACGAATTTGCGGATTTTTTTTTATGTTCGCACGGGGTTCTGCAAGTTCGCGAGGGTTTTGTACAATTTCGCAAATTGCGAAATTGTACAAAACGCGTGCGAACTTGCAGAAACCCGTGCGAACACAATGTGCCCAGTAGGGTATGTGCCTCTTGTGTGAATAAAAGGTCAGAGAAAGATCAGTTCAGCAGATGAAGAGAAAGAAGCTCCTGGTCACAGGAACAGCACGGGTATTGCGCTCGTGAAAGTCAAGGATGCAAAGCCTATCCAGCATCATAGCTGATTTTCCACGGTAGATTTGGGAAGAAGGCACACCTGTCTAGCCTCGACGACGCTCACAATTGTTTTTGGGCTAATGAATGAGTCACTGAATTTGAGCATCAACTAGTTCGAGCGACCATGTGTGTGTTACTATGCAATCGCCCCGAAGGGCGCAGGGGTCCCTTGAGTGAGCTGCAGACCTGTGCCCAGCCATGCAACTATTTTACAATGGCGCCAGCAAGCTGCCAGCGCCGTTGTAAAATAGTTACAAAGTTAGCTTGCACAGGAAGCACTTAGATAAGATAAAGCAGCACCTGCTTCGTTTTATCTAGTGGTTCCTGTGCAAGCTAACTTTGTAACTATTTTACAACGGTGCTGGCAGCTTGCTGGCGCCATTGTAAAATAGTTGCATGAGTGGAGGTTCAACTTTTGAACCCGTTACGTTCGCGGATTTTTTTTTGCGGATTTTGCGGGAAATCCGCAAAATTCGCGGATTGTGGATTTCCCAAAAATCCGCAAAATCCGCAAGCGTAACGGATTTCCCGCTCACACTTAATAAGGAGGTGTGTTTGAAGTGCACGAGTCACAGTGGAGGTTTTAATCTGTTGACACATGTCACAACGCAGGACATATTATTTGGCCTGCTGGAATAAGTCTTGCCACCAATAACGTTTCTGTAGCAGCGAAATGTTGGCTGCTACTCAAGCATGCGCGGAAGCCACACCTTCATATGCTGCTATAATCAAAGTGAGGCTTCTGTCTTGGTTGTGAATCAAGCGAAAGCCAACCCGAGGAATTGTTACAAAAATAACATTCTGGACTGTTAAATGATATGGGTATTTAGAAGGAAATACAAAGCAGAAAGGGAGGTCTCCTCTAGGATCCAATCCAGGGACGAGGAGTGAAGAGAACAGAAGAAAACAAGGTAGTCCCTCTCACTGACTCAAAAAAAGGGGGGATAGCACATGCTTATGTAATGCCACTGTAACTCACGAGATCTTAACAATTGAAGCCACTCATAACAGTTTGTAACAAATTATAAAAATCAACAATTCAAATAAAATATCTTAGTCATTTATTAAAAGAATTTTTTACAATGTTAAACATCAGATAACTGTGCCACAGAAAAATATTAAAAAAGAGTGTCAGCATCATGCAAAAATGATGTACATCTCTCAGGTATACACAATACACAATTTAAAAACAACAATTTTAAAAAAACAAGTTGTCGACACAGCGTTTCGGTTCTTAAGTTGACACCTTCATCAGGACAGGGTTCTATGCAATAGAGAAACAACGAATTAATACCACATATTTTTTTCACAGTTCACAAACTTCGTATCTCAACCAACCCATTGCTATTTTTTTGCAGCTTATCTAGTTCTTAATCACCATCATCTGTTATTATAGCAAGGGGGCAATTTTCTCACAAATATATTTCATTTCTTATGAGTGGTAGTTTTTCTTAGGACATCTTTAGAACAACAATCAAAGTGACACAAACACCTGTGGCTACTAGATCTCATGAGCTACATGGAAAGGTCTCATGGAGAATGCTCCATGAAACATTAGGTATCTAATGGCAATGCAATGCAGAACATAATTTAAGGATATTCTAGCTGCCGAGTTGATTATGCAGCTTGGAAAGTTCTGTGAACTTACTTTTTATTAAAAAAAAAAAACGGACTCGTGTTGTCTTCCTCTGTTTCAATTTGAAGGAGACAATTCTTAGTTCATGGCAGAACATCACATGAAATTCAAATGAATTATAACAGTTGTAAATGGGGTCTCCTTATATCTGAAAACACATAAGACCTTCCATTAAACAAATAGGTGCACATTTCAGTTTGATGCCAATATGTGTGCATAACCCTTTTTATAAGAGAATTACCTTGATAATTTAAAGGAGTTTTCATTCAATGGAGGAAAAAGGAGCCACCGATATATAGGACAGTTTTTTTTCCCAAAAGGCTTCCTTTGAGAAATTAAACAGGGAATTAGAGTTAGGTCCCAAAGTAGTATAATACTATAAAGATATACCAATTCAACAATCAATTATAAGACTCACCCCTTTCAATGAGGTACCAACGAGAAATGAAGCACGTGACTGGATGGCGTCAGGCTATTTTCGTTCTGGAGGGATTATATCCTTATCAGTATTCTTGGGGGGTTTTTTGCATTCACCACCCTGAAAATATATGTAATAATGGAGCGTTTATCTATCAGCCGCTACATTCGAGTGTTTGACCCATTAACAGAATCAGTGATCAAAAGTCTGAATCTATGGTCGGTTAGTAATTGTCTATGCTGAAAAAAACAGGCCTAAACTTAAGATATCGGGGTTCTTATAAATCACGATATTTATGCGTGTGTGATAGCTTCTGTCAGAAAACGCTATTAGTCATTCGAATTTGGGGTATTGGATCAACATTATTAGTTCATTGTTAGGCACATCTTCGTACTTCCTTTATTAAATTAATAGTCGGTGTGGACGGTTTCACTGCCTAGATTTAAAGCGCAAATACTGGGTACAATACTCCCCATTGTTAAAAATAGGTTGTTAGCAGTTCGTCGGGACGTCTGTCAGAACGGCTCCCTCCCCTCCTTAAATACAGCGGGAAATGCTTTACGATATCTAGTTTCTATTTGCAGGGGTTCACGCTTACCTCACGTCCGGGATTCGGCCTCCCTGCTCCTTTTTTCACTCCAGTATCATCGGGTTGTCGTTCCCTATGCGAGCACCTATGTATATTTAAAGGGAAAAGTTTCGCGCCGTAATCTGCAAGCCTCGCGGGATCGTGAATGTTATTTACGAGTCATTGGGTGCGACGTCAATTAGTGAACTACCGGAGTAGTTCTTTGTTGAATGTGACCATTATTTTATATTTCAATGCGACCTTTTTATGGTCCTACATAGGTAGTTTGTTATTAATTCCAGCGTTTCGCTGACTAGATTATATACTAGTTGTGAGGCGTGTTATTCAATGCGACAACGTATATTGGACTACCGGAGTAGTTCTTTGACAGATGAGTCCTTTTTTTGTTGCAATGCGACCTTTTTTGCGGAACTACAATGGTAGTTTGTTTATTAGTTCCAGCGTTATTCTGATTATGTTTAATGGACTACTAGGGTAATTTCTCAATCTAATACGACTTTTTATTCCGATATTGTGGCAGTTGTCTGTGGTTTAGTTTCTACCCAATTACTGCTAAGCCACCATGGAATTGTTTCATATCGATCAGTATTAGTTTGGGAAAATACAAAAGTATCCATATCTTTTGCCATAAGTTATTTTGTGATGATTAATTTAATGGGTATATCCTATTTTTGTAATTACACAAGACACCCATGTTTTCCATGGATTCATGTGGCTGGGCTAAAGTGTTTTCGCCACACTTAAATTGTACTTTTTATGGGTTTTTCTTTATCTGAAGGTTACTGTTACCCAGAAGGCCTATTTACCAAAGGATTTGGAGTATTTTTGTGGATCATATGTAGACCAACTCGAGGACAAATATATTGTCTCAAGAAAATGATTATTTCTATAGCAAAAGGCGCTCCCAGTCTTCTTTGCTATTTAATCCGGTTCTCACAGTATTGAATCGGGACATGAAGAATTGTTCCCGTTTTTTTCTTTTAAGATCTATGTCGCCTCCTCTTAGGTTCATTTGGATACTTTCCACACCACACCAGGCAATATCCTTAATTGTGTGGTTGGCCTCCTGCCAATGTTCAGTTAAGGGGGCTCCTCGTTTCTTAGTACGAATCGCTGATTTGTGTTCAGTTATTCGTAGTCGTATTTCACGACTGGTTTCTCCTACATATATTAGGTTGCATGGGCATCTAATCAGATAGATGAGGTTTTTTGACCTGCAATTGATGAATGAATTTATCTTGTGTTTTGTCTTATTATGTTCTATGCAGTCTCCCTTGATGATGTTTTCACAATTGCAGCAGTTTCCACAAGGAAAAGTTCCAGTGGGAAGAGGTGCATTATTGATGCTAAGTTGTGTAGTGTTAGGTACCTCTCGATAAGTGTGAACCATGCTTTTCTTTATGGTTGGGTTGCGTCTAAATGCAAACATCGGGTTGGCTACTCTCTCTTTGTTTGGTTTGTTTATCAGCTTCCAGTTGCGATTTATTATATTTTTAATTTTGTTGCTGATACTGCTGTAATTAGTCACGAAGATTAAGCGTTTTTCTTCTTGTGCATTGTCTTTCTTGGAAAAAAGATTCTCCCTGTTATAGTATTTAGCTCGCTTGTGGGCATGTTTGATCATGCGCTTAGGGTAGCCTCTTTCAACAAATTTTTTAGTTAGCACAGCTGCATGTTTCTCAAAGTCCTTCATATTGCTACAGTTACGTTTTAGTCTTAAAAATTGCCCGAAGGGAATGTTATCCTTCTGGCAAGGCGGATGGTGGCTTGAATAGTGGAGCATGGTGTTCCTGTCCGTCTTTTTTGTATAAAGCTCCACTTGGAGTTTGTTGTCTTCATGTTTAATAATGATGTCAAGGAATTCGCATTTATGCGCATCATAATTTGCTGTAAACTTCAAGTTGGGATCTCCCAAGTTTAACCACAAAATAAATTCTTTAAGAGTATCCTGAGATCCTGACCAAATAAAAAAAACATCTTCAATATATCTAGACCACTCTGATATATTTTCATAAAAGGGGGCTGTAGGGTTAAAAATATGAATGTTTTCAAATTGAGATACATAAAGACAGGCCAAGCTTGGAGCGCAGGTGGCTCCCATACTGGTCCCCTTTATTTGTTTATAATATTCCTTATTAAAAATAAAGATATTATTTTTTAGGACGAGGCTGACACAATCAATGATGAATGTTTCTTGTGGGTTAAAATCCCTGTCTATTGGGCAGAGAAGTTCCTTAATCATGTTTATTGTGCTATCTTGAGGTATGTTTGTATACAGTGCCTCAATGTCGAGGGTCACTAAATACTGAGTCTCTGGGTTGAATGGTAATTGCTCTACCTTTTGGATTATAGCTCCTGTATCTTTGATATACGCCTGTTGTTTAGTCACGTACGGTTGTAGGAAGACATCCGCGTATTTACTGAGAGGTTCAGTCAATGAGCCGATGCTTGCTACAATGGGCCTCATCGGAGGGTCAAGGATATTTTTATGGACTTTGGGTAGTCCGTACAGGGCAGGAGTGGTTGGGTTACTATTCCATAAAAATCTGTATTCTTCCTCGCAAATGGCAGAATCTTCCTTTGCTAGATCTAGTGTACGTTTAATTACATCTTTTAATTGGATCCAATCTTGCCTACTCACTTTTTGATAGTGGTCCTTATTTTCAAGCATCAGAGTCATTTTATCATTATATTGGGCCGTATTCATGATTACGATACTCCCGCCTTTATCGGCAGGTTTAATGGTTAATTTGGGGCAGTTTTCCATATGTTTAAGGGCCTCTTTCTCATCTTTGCTTAGGTTAAATTGAATCCAGTTTTTCTGATCTAAGAGATCCATTACACTTTTTTCTACTATCCTTTCAAAGGCCTCTACGTCCTTATTGGTTTGGCCAATGTGAGGGGTCCATGTTGATTTTGGTTTTAGACCAGATTTGTTGGAGGATGGGGCTCTCTCTTTTCCCTTGAAGAAAGTTTGCAACCGGATTTTCCTAAAAAAGTTTTGTAAATCTCTTTCCAAATTGAATCTATCTATTGGACATGCTATGGCAAAACCTAGACCCTTTTCTAAAAGTTTAGTTTCTGTGTCCGTGAGGGTAGTTTCAGATAGATTGATAATAGGGGCTTTTGTTACTTGTTCCATGTTTTCTGACTCCTGGTATAGGGGCGTTGGTATGGTTGAGGTTGAGGGGCATAGCTCCCTCTCCCTCTGCCTCTCCCTCTCTGTTGTCCGTAGGATTGGCGCTGTGCTAAAAAAGGAAGTGTATCTTTTGTGTTCCCTGATGCGCCTTCTCTATCTCTGTTAGTGGTTCTGCTGTCTTCCTGATTCTCTGCCTCAGAATCCGTGCTAGAGTAAGACGTATCGAAAAACCTTACTTTTTTATTTCTTTGGAAATTTTGATTTTGATTTTGCTGCCACGGTCTACGATTGGCAAAGGACTCTCTCGGGCGGTCATAAAAATCTTTTTGAAGATAGGGATATACATGTTCCGGATTGTACTTATCAACATCTTTCGCAAATGTATTGCTTTTTTTATTGAATAGGTAGTCCCTGTAGCTATTCACGTCGTTCTGAATATCGTCTAACTTTTTCCGGGCGTCATCTAAGGCTGTGCTGTCAGAGAGTTTTTGCTCTAGATCTTTTATTTCTTGCCTTTCCATGACTAGGATGTCTGTAGCTGTTTCTATAATTAAAAGCATCCAGTCACGGCTGCACCTGTTGGCCACAAGGGTCCAATTCTCTATAAATTTTTGATTATTGATGAATATGCCAGGTTCGTTGTTCACTTGGAGGCCTTTGGGAATTATACCTTGTTTACAATAATCGATAAGGAAATCTGAGTGTAACTCAGTTTTTATCGTTTTCTTTTTGGCATTCCAAAGATTGCGCCACTCATCTTCATTTGTGTTGTCTATTCTGACGGTGGAGATATTTTTAACCGTCCCATTGATAATTTTGTTAAATTGTTCTTCATTATAGCTAAGGGTTTTTATACCTTCCATAATGACTGTGGGGTATGATTACCCAGAGGTTAAAAACACAACCTCCCCGGTTAACAAACCGTGAATACAATACAAAGCAGAAAGGGAGGTCTCCTCTAGGATCCAATCCAGGGACGAGGAGTGAAGAGAACAGAAGAAAACAAGGTAGTCCCTCTCACTGACTCAAAAAAAGGGGGGATAGCACATGCTTATGTAATGCCACTGTAACTCACGAGATCTTAACAATTGAAGCCACTCATAACAGTTTGTAACAAATTATAAAAATCAACAATTCAAATAAAATATCTTAGTCATTTATTAAAAGAATTTTTTACAATGTTAAACATCAGATAACTGTGCCACAGAAAAATATTAAAAAAGAGTGTCAGCATCATGCAAAAATGATGTACATCTCTCAGGTATACACAATACACAATTTAAAAACAACAATTTTAAAAAAACAAGTTGTCGACGCAGCGTTTCGGTTCTTAAGTTGACACCTTCATCAGGACAGGGTTCTATGCAATAGAGAAACAACGAATTAACACCACATATTTTTTTCACAGTTCACAAACTTCGTATCTCAACCAACCCATTGCTATTTTTTTGCAGCTTATCTAGTTCTTAATCACCATCATCTGTTATTATAGCAAGGGGGCAATTTTCTCACAAATATATTTCATTTCTTATGAGTGGTAGTTTTTCTTAGAACATCTTTAGAACAACAATCAAAGTGACACAAACACCCGTGGCTACTAGATCTCATGAGCTACATGGAAAGGTCTCATGGAGAATGCTCCATGAAACATTAGGTATCTAATGGCAATGCAATGCAGAACATAATTTAAGGCTATTCTAGCTGCCGAGTTGATTATGCAGCTTGGAAAGTTCTGTGAACTTACTTTTTATTTAAAAAAAAAAAAAAAAAAACAGACTCGTGTTGTCTTCCTCTGTTTCAATTTGAAGGAGACAATTCTTAGTTCATGGCAGAACATCACATGAAATTCAAATGAATTATAACAGTTGTAAATGGGGTCTCCTTATATCTGAAAACACATAAGACCTTCCATTAAACAAATAGGTGCACATTTCAGTTTGATGCCAATATGTGTGCATAACCCTTTTTATAAGAGAATTACCTTGATAATTTAAAGGAGTTTTCATTCAATGGAGGAAAAAGGAGCCACCGATATATAGGACAGTTTTTTTTCCCAAAAGGCTTCCTTTGAGAAATTAAACAGGGAATTAGAGTTAGGTCCCAAAGTAGTATAATACTATAAAGATGTACCAATTCAACAATCAATTATAAGACTCACCCCTTTCAATGAGGTACCAACGAGAAATGAAGCACGTGACTGGATGGCGTCAGGCTATTTTCGTTCTGGAGGGATTATATCCTTATCAGTATTCTTGGTTTTTTTTTTGCATTCACCACCCTGAAAATATATGTAATAATGGAGCGTTTATCTATCAGCCGCTACATTCGAGTGTTTGACCCATTAACAGAATCAGTGATCAAAAGTCTGAATCTATGGTCGGCTAGTAATTGTCTATGCTGAAAAAAACAGGCCTAAACTTAAGATATCGGGGTTCTTATAAATCACAATATTTATGCGTGTGTGATAGCTTCTGTCAGAAAACGCTATTAGTCATTCGAATTTGGGGTATTGGATCAACATTATTAGTTCATTGTTAGGCACATCTTCGTACTTCCTTTATTAAATTAATAGTCGGT
Organism: Lissotriton vulgaris; assembly: GCF_964263255.1. Taxonomy (NCBI): domain Eukaryota; kingdom Metazoa; phylum Chordata; class Amphibia; order Caudata; family Salamandridae; genus Lissotriton; species Lissotriton vulgaris. The sequence continues at coordinate 860,755,827 of NC_141689.1, forward strand.
GTGGACGGTTTCACTGCCTAGATTTAAAGCGCAAATACTGGGTACAATACTCCCCATTGTTAAAAATAGGTTGTTAGCAGTTCGTCGGGACGTCTGTCAGAACGGCTCCCTCCCCTCCTTAAATACAGCGGGAAATGCTTTACGATATCTAGTCTTTATGTATCTCAATTTGAAAACATTCATATTTTTAACCCTACAGCCCCCTTTTATGAAAATATATCAGAGTGGTCTAGATATATTGATGATGTTTTTTTTATTTGGTCAGGATCTCAGGATACTCTTAAAGAATTTATTTTGTGGTTAAACTTGGGAGATCCCAACTTGAAGTTTACAGCAAATTATGATGCGCATAAATGCGAATTCCTTGACATCATTATTAAACATGAAGACAACAAACTCCAAGTGGAGCTTTTTACAAAAAAGACGGACAGGAACACCATGCTCCACTATTCAAGCCACCATCCGCCTTGCCAGAAGGATAACATTCCCTTCGGGCAATTTTTAAGACTAAAACGTAACTGTAGCAATATGAAGGACTTTGAGAAACATGCAGCTGTGCTAACTAAAAAATTTGTTGAAAGAGGCTACCCTAAGCGCATGATCAAACATGCCCACAAGCGAACTAAATACTATAACAGGGAGAATCTTTTTTCCAAGAAAGACAATGCACAAGAAGAAAAACGCTTAATCTTCGTGACTAATTACAGCAGTATCAGCAACAAAATTTAAAATATAATAAATCGCAACTGGAAGCTGATAAACAAACCAAACAAAGAGAGAGTAGCCAAACCGATGTTTGCATTTAGACGCAACCCAACCATAAAGAAAAGCCTGGTTCACACTTATCGAGAGGTACCTAACACTACACAACTTAGCATCAATAATGCACCTCTTCTCACTGGAACTTTTCCTTGTGGAAACTGCTGCAATTGTGAAAACATCATCAAGGGAGACTGCATAGAACATAATAAGACAAAACACAAGATAAATTCATTCATCAATTGCAGGTCAAAAAACCTCATCTATCTGATTAGATGCCCATGCAACCTAATATATGTAGGAGAAACCAGTCGTGAAATACGACTACGAATAACTGAACACAAATCAGCGATTCGTACTAAGAAACGAGGAGCCCCCTTAACTGAACATTGGCAGGAGGCCAACCACACAATTAAGGATATTGCCTGGCGTGGTGTGGAAAGTATCCAAATGAACCTAAGAGGAGGCGACATAGATCTTAAAAGAAAAAAACGGGAACAATTCTTCATGTCCCGATTCAATACTGTGAGAACCGGATTAAATAGCAAAGAAGACTGGGAGCGCCTTTTGCTATAGAAATAATCATTTTCTTGAGACAATATATTTGTCCTCGAGTTGGTCTACATATGATCCACAAAAATACTCCAAATCCTTTGGTAAATAGGCCTTCTGGGTAACAGTAACCTTCAGATAAAGAAAAACCCATAAAAAGTACAATTTAAGTGTGGCGAAAACACTTTAGCCCAGCCACATGAATCCATGGAAAACATGGGTGTCTTGTGTAATTACAAAAATAGGATATACCCATTAAATTAATCATCACAAAATAACTTATGGCAAAAGATATGGATACTTTTGTATTTTCCCAAACTAATACTGATCGATATGAAACAATTCCATGGTGGCTTAGCAGTAATTGGGTAGAAACTAAACCACAGACAACTGCCACAATATCGGAATAAAAAGTCGTATTAGATTGAGAAATTACCCCAGTAGTCCATTAAACATAATCAGAATAACGCTGGAACTAATAAACAAACTACCATTGTAGTTCCGCAAAAAAGGTCGCATTGCAACAAAAAAAGGACACATCTGTCAAAGAACTACTCCGGTAGTCCAATATACGTTGTCGCATTGAATAACACGCCTCACAACTAGTATATAATCTAGTCAGCGAAACGCTGGAATTAATAACAAACTACCTATGTAGGACCATAAAAAGGTCGCATTGAAATATAAAATAATGGTCACATTCAACAAAGAACTACTCCGGTAGTTCACTAATTGACGTCGCACCCAATGACTCGTAAATAACATTCACGATCCCGCGAGGCTTGCAGATTACGGCGCAAAACTTTTCCCTTTAAATATACATAGGTGCTCGCATAGGGAACGACAACCCGATGATACTGGAGTGAAAAAAGGAGCAGGGAGGCCGAATCCCGGACGTGAGGTAAGCGTGAACCCCTGCAAATAGAAACTAGATATCGTAAAGCATTTCCCGCTGTATTTAAGGAGGGGAGGGAGCCGTTCTGACAGACGTCCCGACGAACTGCTAACAACCTATTTTTAACAATGGGGAGTTTTGTACCCAGTATTTGCGCTTTAAATCTAGGCAGTGAAACCGTCCACACCGACTATTAATTTAATAAAGGAAGTACGAAGATGTGCCTAACAATGAACTAATAATGTTGATCCAATACCCCAAATTCGAATGACTAATAGCGTTTTCTGACAGAAGCTATCACACACGCATAAATATCGTGATTTATAAGAACCCCGATATCTTAAGTTTAGGCCTGTTTTTTTCAGCATAGACAATTACTAACCGACCATAGATTCAGACTTTTGATCACTGATTCTGTTAATGGGTCAAACACTCGAATGTAGCGGCTGATAGATAAACGCTCCATTATTACATATATTTTCAGGGTGGTGAATGCAAAAAAACCCCCAAGAATACTGATAAGGATATAATCCCTCCAGAACGAAAATAGCCTGACGCCATCCAGTCACGTGCTTCATTTCTCGTTGGTACCTCATTGAAAGGGATGAGTCTTATAATTGATTGTTGAATTGGTATATCTTTATAGTATTATACTACTTTGGGACCTAACTCTAATTCCCTGTTTAATTTCTCAAAGGAAGCCTTTTGGGAAAAAAAAACTGTCCTATATATCGGTGGCTCCTTTTTCCTCCATTGAATGAAAACTCCTTTAAATTATCAAGGTAATTCTCTTATAAAAAGGGTTATGCACACATATTGGCATCAAACTGAAATGTGCACCTATTTGTTTAATGGAAGGTCTTATGTGTTTTCAGATATAAGGAGACCCCATTTACAACTGTTATAATTCATTTGAATTTCATGTGATGTTCTGCCATGAACTAAGAATTGTCTCCTTCAAATTGAAACAGAGGAAGACAACACCAGTCCGTTTTTTTTTTTTTAATAAAAAGTAAGTTCACAGAACTTTCCAAGCTGCATAATCAACTCGGCAGCTAGAATAGCCTTAAATTATGTTCTGCATTGCATTGCCATTAGATACCTAATGTTTCATGGAGCATTCTCCATGAGACCTTTCCATGTAGCTCATGAGATCTAGTAGCCACGGGTGTTTGTGTCACTTTGATTGTTGTTCTAAAGATGTCCTAAGAAAAACTACCACTCATAAGAAATGAAATATATTTGTGAGAAAATTGCCCCCTTGCTATAATAACAGATGATGGTGATTAAGAACTAGATAAGCTGCAAAAAAATAGCTATGGGTTGGTTGAGATACGAAGTTTGTGAACTGTGAAAAAAATATGTGGTGTTAATTCGTTGTTTCTCTATTGCATAGAACCCTATCCTGATGAAGGTGTCAACTTAAGAACCGAAACGCTGCGTCGACAACTTGTTTTTTTAAAATTGTTGTTTTTAAATTGTGTATTGTGTATACCTGAGAGATGTACATCATTTTTGCATGATGCTGACACTCTTTTTTAATATTTTTCTGTGGCACAGTTATCTGATGTTTAACATTGTAAAAAATTCTTTTAATAAATGACTAAGATATTTTATTTGAATTGTTGATTTTTATAATTTGTTACAAACTGTTATGAGTGGCTTCAATTGTTAAGATCTCGTGAGTTACAGTGGCATTACATAAGCATGTGCTATCCCCCCTTTTTTTGAGTCAGTGAGAGGGACTACCTTGTTTTCTTCTATTTAGAAGGAAAGCCCTTTGGTATAGGGGTGCCATTTTGAATTGCATTCACGGCAGCCAAGATGTCATTATCTATACAAGTTTTAGAACATGTAACTGCTGCTATTGAAGCTGTGGTGGCTGCAGTTTTGGCTGCTTTATTAGCCAGAGAATTCCCTACAGCGTGTGTTCTCACACGTTGATGACTCCGAGTAAATATTACATGACTTTGTGGCAACCTATCCTTAAGGTCTGCCACCATAACCCAAAGCAGTTTATGCTTGCTTGTGCTACCCTTTAAATCTCTGAATCCATTTTGGTGCCAATAATGTAGATAATAATTAATGGACTGTACACAATAATACAAATCACACACAATTAAATTGGGGAATTCAGGATCCGTATTTTTAAGTGCAAGAAGCAAAGCCTTCAGTTCAGCCAATTGCGCAGTGAAGTCTCCTAAAGACTGCGTGCGAGTTGTTTGAGGTTGGAACACACCGTCCAACATAACACCAAAAACAATAGCTATGCAGCTGTATATTGCTGCTTATTGAGCTGAACCATCAGTGTAAATAATGGGCCCGATTCTCAAAAGTAAACTTAGCTGAAAGTCTACATTTACTACTTTTGGTATTCACAACGGGCATTCACTACTAGTAAATCCCCTTAATATATATCAAAAGTTGAACTTTACGATTTTCGGTATTCACACAGGGCATCTCAGTTTACCTTTGTGAATCAGGCCCAATATATTTATACTGATTGCGAGGCAGAACAGTAGAGAGCAAAGGGTAAAATGCCCATACTGTAGAAATTCTGTGTCTGTAAAAGAAGAGTCAAGAGCAAAGTCCATTTCAACTGCTGTCAAGGATGTAGCCCATTGTATCCGTATGGGATGGAGGGCTTTAGCATTAGGGACGCTAGCTTTGGTGACATCCGATAAGGCTGGCATGGATGTAGAAACAATAATGCGTTTCCCTTGAGAAAGAGGCCTTTCTATGAGGATAACCATCTGCATGGCAGGCAGTATTTTTTCAGTGTAAGCAAAATACATTTCTGCTGTGGAATATAAATGCAATTTTTATGCTATAGGCACTGCTTCACCTTTGTTAAAGGTGTTGTGTGTAAATTCAATGGCACCTGCCAAAATACGGATTGTCACATGTATTCAAGTGAGGTGTTTCAAGTAAATCAGATTGTAAAGATCTGAGTGTGTCTGTATGTTCTGATGTCCAACATGCAGCGGACAAATCAGGTCATATTAATGCATAAAGTGTTTTTTGTGCATTGTGTATATCCAGGTATGAATGCTCTGCTAAATTCTAAAATCCTAGCAGGGACTACAATTTTGTGAGTTTGTTTGGAGGTTGCAATTGTGGACATTTCTCCAAAAAATGAGGGGCAAGACTCTTTCCCTCATGCGTAAGTTCATATCTCAGGAAAAGAACACTTAGAAAAGCTATATTAGACTTTTTTTTATTGAACTTGTAGCCAAATTCCGCAAATCACAATATTAAGTGATCTACTCTGGCCAAGTTGGGATTTAACTAATCGTCACTAAAATAGATATAATCCACGTAGGACAGCGAGTCGGGGTCAATATCATGAAGAATCGACACAATTGATGCTGCGAAAACTCCAGGGCTATTCTTATAGCCTGAAGGAATTCATGCGTGACAGATTTGAAAGCCAAGGGTGGTAAAAATGGTCCAGTCACAGCTGTTAGGAGCCATATTGTGACTGAAAAAACCATTGGAAATTTCCAATGTTGTTTTGTACTTTTTACAGGGTACATTGTTGATGAGTGCCACACTGTGTGCATTTAACACTGCAAATGTGCGTGTATGACTAGTTAGCTGTTATAGTCTAACACAATGCGATAGGAGTGATCTGGTTTTAAAACAGGAAAAAAAGGATTATTATTTTGAGAGACACAGAGCTTAATTACCCCCTAGTACTCTAATCGGGAGAGACTTTCTTTAACAGGTGCCTTAGCGTCCTGTTTAATGGGATATTGTGACTATGGGGAGGACCGTATAGGTATAATATGATGGAGGGAATCCTTATCCCAGCCAGCATGATTGCAGTAAAGTGCGGGGGCCAATACAAGAGCCCATTCAGCTGCATAAGCCTGTTCGACCTAGTCAGGAACGAGGGCAGAAAAGGAAGGAAGAGTCACATCCTCTCCTTGGGGGGATGCATGTACAAATGGTGGGAGACAATCGATCTCAGCCAAGAATATTACTTTAATTGTGCGTTTAACGTCACCTTCAATTTGAATATGTAAGTGATATAATCTGGAGGGGCTACACGGGTATCCATGGTTTCAACCATAACAAAACTATCAGTTGCTTTCGGTTCCAGAGGCTCCTGAAGATTCTGGTGTACTATGGTGACTTCTGCCACGCTGTCGAGGAGAGTCAACTCTTGTTCAGGAGGAGGGTTCTCACTGTCTGTGACATATTTAGCAGTCAAAGCTGCAACTTTCTTTTTCTGAACTAGGCTTTATATTGAGGAGTTTTGGCCTCCTTCTTCATCTTCACGTCAGACGAGCGTTGTGTCTCCCTTTCGGTTTCAAATACTTTTTCTGTGTGCGTTCAGATCACCTTCCTTTCTCATACTACTGGTCAGACGATTCCTGAAAAGAACGAGGAGAATTTGTATCAGGAACCTAATACTTATCTGGAGTCTTGATTTTGGTGCGATTACAAAAATTGCACCATCTCCGAGGACTCTGGAGGTGGAGAATCTCCACAAGGTTTACCTTTCTGTTGTTGATTAGATTTGTCCCATGTTTTGTTAGAAAACTCACAGGCTGGCATCCTTGTCAGTGTTAGGCTTGCCAAGTTGTGGTGCTGAAGGTCTGGTTCCTAAATTATAGTGTGCTAAAGATGTATATACTTTAACAATAATTATAGGCAACTCACATTCGCGGGCCGCTACTGCTGCTGCTGTAAGTCGCTTGCATGTAGCCAGATATGCTGCTTCACCTTTAATGGGAAAATTACCCTTAGTTTGATCCCCAAATCTAGGGCAGGACCTGCTCCATGTTTATTCTGTTTGAAAAAGTTTGGTAAAACGTCCATCGAGGGAGTGCCATGACAGAAAGTATAGACTGTGGCAAAAATTGCCCTCTAGGTGTTACAGTCTCAAAGAGTGGGAACTATCCCAGTGGGTAAGCACATAGTTAAAATTATGTGCTTGTCTTGTGGTCTCATAAGGGGAAACACAACTTTAAGTTGCTCAATTTGTTGGCCAATCCAAAATGGAATTTTCTCATGATTAGTGGGTCTTTTGCCCATAACTGTATGAACAGTTACAGGACTAATAACAGGCACTGTAGACAAGTGGGTGTGCCCTTGCAGGCCAAATCTAGCTGTACCAGCTAATAATGTACTTGAAATAAACTGAATTTGGTGCCTGTATAAAACGCAAAGAAAATTGTACAAACCGTTGGCTTGCACGAGATTTAGATTACCTAAATCAGGTTATGGTGTATATCCAGCTAATGCTGGTCAAGTAGCCCCCTCATTACTGACAGGGCCCATTCAAACTGACCCAGGCACATGGGGAAGGGTGCCATTAAACCAGTACTGATGTTCCCAGACCGTAGGAGCAAATTCAACAAGTGCTTGAGGGCCATATGCAGTAGTTGCCGGTGGGACAGTGTATTCATGAAATGTTTTTGTGTTAGCAACCACAGCTGGAAATGTGACCCAAGAATAAAAAAGAACAAAGCGGTATGCAGTGTCTGCTTCTACTACGAAGATTACAGGAGCACCCAAATTAGGGTCTTCATGTTGGGTTAAATGAGCATAGACTGCCGGTTGGCCACAATAGTTATAGGTTGCGCCATTGGTAAACGAAAATGGATTTAAAGAGTAAAACAAACTGGGTTTATGCCTTTATATAGTCAGTTGCTAAAAACCAACAGAATCAGATTATCCCTAAATACTGTGGGCGATAAATCCCCAACACCATGGACGTCTCCCGTAAAAGGTGTGAGCGTATTATGGGCAAGTTCTACTCAGGGTTCCCACAAATAAGTACCTGACCAAACGTTGGCGGTGCCATGTTGCAAAGATTCTACTCAGGAACAGAACTATGCTTTGGACCATAAACATCAGTATGTAGCCAACTGAGTCACGATGCCACATCAGTATCTACGAGCCCGAGTCCGACTAACTATAGTGCCCCACTTGCCCTCCTAACCTTTCCAGAGAGAAAAGTGGTTTGGCACCCCAGAACACACCACTCTCGATCCACTCAGGGATCATAGTAACCTGACACACCCTTTCGTTCTCCCACTCGTACTTGTCAAAAATAAGATAAGGAGGAGACATGAAGGAAGTTTACAATGTTTATTTAAACTATTGTACTCTAAGATGCAATAATTGCACCATAATTAGAAAACAAATACATATCAATAATATCATCAGCATAGTTAATAAACTGTATACCATGAAAAGCCCTGTCATATTATCTGACAGATCTGCCTAATCCTTCTCGTACTACTGAAGCAAATTGGTTATATAGTGTAGATCTTTGGGTTTAGTGGCGGACCCTATACCTTAGCATACATTACATAGGTGGATGCTCTGCATCCCAGCTGATGCCACACTTCTTGTATCAGGACCTTCGCTCTGTGTGTGTGTGTTTTTCCAGAAGCCCTGTCCTTAGTTATATGACAAGATATGTGTATTCCAAAACAGCAACTGCATTCCTTTATTATGTCCAGGTGCAAATGTCTGACCAGAGAGAATAACAAGGGGCAATGTTGTTTGACCTTGCCTAGGCTGCTCACACTAAATCACAGGAACAGAATAAACATGTGCTGGTTCCGTGTGAAATATAATGCGGCAAAGGCAGTCGTGATATTTAGTAACGTGTGCAAACACAAAGCGACCTACGATGTGCATGAATAGGTTAGCATAGGGAAAATGACAAGGGGCCATATGAGAAACACACAACGCCATAAGTGTACTTTCCAGGAGCATTGGGGTGTCACATTTATGCCTGGCACCAACTAGTGGATGGAGGTGGCCCCTGGGCACTCCTTAAACAATAGGGTAAAAGTTCCTCGGTCAACACTACCTACTTTTTTCAGTTGTTCCTCCTTGCCCTACCCCCAAAAGACCCAAAATGCTATATGTTAGGGCACTTTCAAGATAGCAAAAGTCTTCAGTACCACTAAACATAGGGATGCATTTACTAAACTTTCACATAATTGAGGGCAGCAAGCAAAGCTGGTGAAAGGGAGAGAGCATAAATGCTCCATATTTACAAAGATATGGAGCATTTCGGCTCTCTCCATATGCCGGCGCACTGTATGCAGCCTACAGCCAATGCATGCACCGTAGCACCATAGTGCAAGATGCCTGAGTTACAGGCAGGATTGTTTTTGTGCAGGAAAGTGCACCTTCCTGCAAAAATACTATCCTTAGAGGCATTTTCCTCGTTTCCTGTGTGGCGCAGAGTGCATCACACATAAAAAGAGGAAATATAAAGTTATTTTTCATTGTTATGTCCCACTTGGGAAGGGGAAGCATTTTGCCGCATTCCCAGGTTTCCTATTTTTGTAACTCTGGGAATACACCAAAACCCATGAGTGGATGGAATGGAATGCCAGGCTGTACCCATGGAATGCCTCTCAAGCTGAAATGTAACATTACGCAGTGCAAGCAGTTGCCTTATGTTACGTTCCTTTACCAAGCTACACAAAGCTGGCCTTGCGCAGCTTTGTAAATATCATTTTAGCCTTTGCAGTGTGCTTGTGTTGTCTTGCGTGACGCAAGAAAAATGCAAAGGCTTCATAAATATGGCCCTTGGAGTCTGAGGGTTGTTGGTGTGTAGCAGCATGTGCTGTGGTAATCACCAGTGTCTTCCCAAATCTAACACTAAATACCGTTTGAAACAGGCACTGTATGTGCAACAAACCTAGCCAAAAGATTATCCCGGCGTCTTGTTCTCTCCCTTTAGGGTGCATTAAGTGTTACATGTGGCTCAACAAACAAACTTGTCAGGCTGCATTTAACACTGTAGTGTCAACAGAATATCTACAGCCCCCACCCTGCATATGGCTCACCCTGCATATATCTGGGAGGAGTTGTTGCTGCCTGTTTATGTCAGAAAACTGTGTGCTCCTAGGAGAAATTTGAGTGGCAAGACTACATACGGTAGGCATGTAGCCATGTTTGCTCGACCACTGTAGTAGAGGGCACAATAGCTGCTGTATTACTAGAAGTGTAATTTAACTTCTCATACTCTAGATTAAGGGGAGAATAGGCACGCTACTCATAGCTGGAAGGGGTAAAGGTCACAGAGATCTAAAGCCAGCAAAGCAGATAGGGCAATAAACATGAAGGGGCGTGAAGCAAAAGATGGTAATTTCCTACATGTGTGAACCATGCACCTCCATCTCCAGAGTAGAAAGCTGTAATGGGGAACAACATACAGAATAATCATTTATTATCTCTTCAAGGCTTTTGACATTTGTCTCCTGAGCATAAATACCAGGCCTGTTAGACATGTTGAAATCAGAAGCAGGATAACTCATAGGTACTGTACCAGAGGCTCTTCAGCATACAGCCTACCCTCTGTGTATTAGGGGGCAGGCTGAATCCTCCTGACCTGGGGATTCTCTTACTTCTTGTGGGTTAAACCTCAGAGAAGGTCCGTCAGCAATACAATGTGATAACCCTGACTTATGCTGTCAGGTTAGACTTAGATCTTGCAAGTTAATAGGGCACTGGAGCAGTTTCAGGTTATCAGGATCCCCGGGACCAGGATGCAATAGGTATTGATGGTGGGCAGCAGACCTTGAATTCTGTTTGACTACAGGCACTGCCCCTTCCCCAGGATCCATGTTGTGATAAAATTTAGCGACCTAAGTAAACAACAACTGAAAACAAATGTGTTTTCTTATTTAATTTTTCGCGCCTTAGCGTGCGCGCACTCCTTGTCACTTTTAGAGTGAGGATATCTCCCCAGTTTATTTTTTCACTATATTTCTTGGTCCTGACAAAAGCACGCTAAATGGAATCTACTGGCTGAAACATGAGGAGCCCCTTTTTTTGGATACATGAGCCAAACACAAACTCAGTATCCGCCTTCATTTATTTTTAACCCTGCCAGAGGGCCCCTTTATTAAATTTACTCTATAGACAGTTTTAAACCACTGCACATGCCTCCCCACAAAATAAACCCGATCCGGTGTAGTTCAGGTGTCGTAGCACACCAAAGCTGCGCTCGGCACCTTGGGTGGGAACCCACTGAGGAAGCATGTCATCAAGTAGGTTGGAGGGTGAGGGTTCTTTCAAAAAACCAAATGGTTTTCTTTTCTTTTTGGACACAACCTGATCATTCCTTGGTTGGCAAGTCCTTGTTGATACTCTTATCTACTTTTATGGCCATAAATAATTGCACCAATGAAGGTAGTCTCAAACAAATAGGGATGGAACCTCTTTAAAGTCCAGACAGTAGCATTCGTCACTTGCTTATTGGTTACAAATTATGCTTTGAGCAGAGTATGGCTGATTAAAGCTACGAGAGAATATACTTTTCCATTTTGGGCTGTGCCAGAACAAGTTAGAGTAATCACGGTTTTCAAGGAAAAATTCCCAATTTATTGTTTCATATAGGCGGATCAGTAGATCCCCAAAAATAAAAAGCACATTTAACAGCCAACACGTGGTTCACCCCCTCACAATAGCCTTTACTTTACTTTACTTTATTTACTTTATTTGCATTTGTATAGCGCATAAATCACCCGAAGGTCTCAGAGCGCTTGCAGAGAAAAGATAAAGAGCTCCTGGCTGTATAACCATGTAGCAGAGGTGCCGGGCTAGAACAGCCACGTCTTTAGTAGTCTACGAAATCTGAGGTAGTTAGGCTCAGTCCTAATCTGAAGGGGAAGGGAATTCCAGGTTTCAGGGGCTGCCTTGCTAAAAGCCCTGTCACCATTTCTGACTGTACGCACCCTCGGAATAGTGAGAAGAGATTTGCCAGAATATCTGAGCATTCTTGCTGGTTTGTGGGCTTTTAGCTTGTGTTCCAGGTATGCTGGACCGTGTCCATTGATGGCTTTATGGACCAGGCAGCATAGTTTGAACTTGATACGCTTTTGTACTGGGAGCCAGTGTAAAGATTTTAGGCATGGTAAGGATGGGGTGCGGGCCGGTAGATCTAGCACCAGCCTTGCAGCAGTATTCTGAAGGACCTGTAGGCGAGCCAGGAGAGTGCTATTTATTGAGGACAAAAGTGCATTTCCATAATCAATCCTGCTGATTATAAGTCCTTGAACCAGAGGCATGCGAGCTGAGAGAGGTATCCATTTAAAGATCTTCCTCAGCTTGTGTATAAGGCCGAAGCCAGTTTGCAGTACTTTACTTATGTGGTCAGCCATGGAGAGCTTATCATCGATGATTACCCCAAGATTCCTAGCAGAGGGTTTGGGCGAGGGGCAGGGACCAAGGGAAATTGGCCACCAATCGTCTGTCCATATTTTGTCGGCTTTTCCAAAAAGCAAGACCTCCGTCTTTCCAGCATTCATCATTAGAAAGTTCTTGGTCATCCAGTCATGGATAGATACCATGCACTCTTTAAACCTAGGTTTAATTTCATCTGGGTTATGGTTTATAGTGACAAGTATTTGGGTGTCATCTGCGTAGGACACGGTTCCAAAACCGTGCTCTCGGATGATCCTTGCCAGGGGGGACACATAAAGATTGAAGAGCGTAGGGCTCAATATTGACCCCTGCGGAACACCCTTGTCATTGTCATGGAAGTTGGAGGCATGGGCACCGACTTGGACTTTGGACCTCCTGTTGGTAAGATAGCTCTTTATCCAGTATAATGCGGAGCCCTCGACACCAACCTCAACAAGACGTTCTAAAAGAATGTGATGTGAGATGGTGTCGAAGAACGCAGATACGTCGAGAAGGACAAGTATGGCAGACTGGCTGGAGTCAAGAGACATTCTTATATTGTCTACGATTTCCAGCAGGGCTGTTTCAATGCTATGCGATGCCCTGAAGCCCAACTGGGATGGATCCAGGAGCTTGTTTGTTTACAAATGGCCTATAAGTTGTTTGTTAATTATGGACTCCATGACCTTTCCAAATAGGGGGAGGAGGGAAATGGGCGATAATTGGGTAATGATTTGGGGTCAGCCGAAGGTTTTTTCAGAATGGGTCTTATTACTGCCTCCTTCCAGCGGGATGGAACCGAGGAGTGTAGCAGGGACTGATTCAAAGTCTTTGTAATAGCAGGGATCAGGACAGGCGCTATTTTAGATAGAATTTGCGGAGAGGCAGGGTCTCCCGGGGCTCCAGACTTCATTTTGCGTAGGGTTAGCTCAACCTCAATTTCAGAGCAAGGTGAGAATTCCCTTAGGGTGGCAGAGCCGTTTATGTGGTTCCTGCAACTGTTGTTCTGTGAGCCTATGGCCTGACTCATAGGGGGCTGTTGAGGGAAAAGCTTGTGGATCTCATTAATTTTATCATGAAAATACAGGGCCACAGAGTCCACCCAATCTTTAGATTCATTGAGTGGAGGTTGGTTCGCAGAGGGATTGGTAAATTCTTTAACTATGCTATACAGCTCTTTCTGTGCGTTGGCTGCCAGTGTTATCCTATTTCCGAGATAGACTTTTTTTAGCCTCGGCAATCCCTTTCATATACTGCCTGTGTTCTTTCTGGCCTGGGCAGTGTTATGAACACATTTACTTATTTAAAAGCAGACAAAAAGGCAAAAAAGTATATATAAAGCAAATATCATTCAAGAAAGTGTGAAGCCGTGATTGTTCATTTGAATTATGTTCATGGGAAAGGTAAAGAAGAAATGGAGAAAACAAGAAAGTGTAGAAATGTAGTGATAGCAAAAATCAGTAGGAAAGGGTATAGGAATGGAAGGTATAGTGTGTGGGAAGGATAAGTAATCAAAGGAAATCAGGTGATGTTGTCAAAAGTATTTACAGCCATCATATAAAAGTGGCATATAGAAAAATGCAAAATAATATGTGGTAATACATTTGGGATTGTTATGTCCAAATAGGTATCACGATGTTCCATAAAGGGATACAAAGAAAAACATATATCAAGGTATACCGTTAGGCTGCATTGAGAAGTATGGGCAATTACATGCAGGTATTAATTTACCATGCCTCTAACTTTAATAGATACTAGAAATCATTCAGCATGGTCTAGTGAGAACACTACGGCACCAAACACACGCATTGGTACACTGTCTCTTGTTATAAAATAGCGCACCACATGCCACCTTGCACCTGGTCCCCCAAATCAGATAACCGGTAACTATGCTCTTAATGCTTTTGTAGCCCTGAATCTCGGAAGTAAGACTAGCACTACAAGCTTACAATTCATTAGTGTGCCTTGCATAATAAACACAGCACACAAAGTCAAAATACATTATAAAGGTGAACGTATATTCTATCCACAGAGTTTGATATTTTCCACCTAGTTTTTCTGCTAACTGTAAATAATTATCTTTGTCTACATTGGGCCTCCTTCAAAGGGTGATGGATCTTTAAACTATTGTTATATGTTTGTGTACAACAAGCAATTCATGCACAAAAAAGAGCACATGATTGTGTCCTGTGCTTGTACTCAAGACCTTATATGTTGATGCTTGTACTTTATGGAAAGGCTTTGCTGTCCACTGCAGTGCATTCAACTTTTTCCTTAGGTGTAGTATCCGAGTTCCCATTTCATCTTTGAAATATACTCATTATCTTTAGCAGCTGGGAGGCCTGCATGGGAACTCACTTCACGTTATGGGGGAGAGGATGTGGCACTCTGCCGATGACAGAAACTGCAAGGCTCTGAGACAAATGGCTTGTGATAGCACTTTTAAGCATATTTGGGAAATTCTGCAAATGACAAAGCTTTCAGATGAATGTATAATGTTGACCAATAACAACGGGGCGCATGTGTGCAGTGTTACTTTAAATAAATGTGGAAAAATACTAGCTGTGGCGTCGTATTTTGCTTGTGGCAAAAATAAATGTGGATAAATACAGAAAAACTTTCCAGAAAATAAATATGGATAAATACAGACGGAAATGGCAAAAAAATAAATACCATAAAACCGGGAGCCCTAGATATGATATATTAGAAGTCAGGCCTTTATCACTACAATTAGTGTATGATTGCACAGGCCACTTTATGTAAACATTCACAGAAATCTCAGGATTCCCTATTCCACTAGACCATGCTGAATGATTTCTATTATCTATAAAAAATAGAGGCATGGTACATTAATACAAGAATGGGAATTGCGTGTGCAATTTCAAGGGTGCAAGGGTGCCTGAAGGACACCATGTTGCACCCCCTAGGGGCATGTATGTGTGCCACATGGTACTTTGAAAAATACAAAAAAGTGATTTTTTCAAAGAAATCACAAATTACCACCAACCTGAAGTTGGTGGTAATTTGCGATTCCTTAAGCTAAAATCGCAGAACTTGTGTGCTTCCTACATTGCATTTAAAGAATCGCAATTTGGATTCCTTAAATGCCTTTGCAAAATAGGGAATCGCAAATTTAGCGATTCCCTATTTTGCGAAACGGCTGATTATGAGAATCGTCCTGTTTGCGAACGGGAATGGACTTGATATATATGCCCTCTAGTGGCAATCTTAAATGAACCTGGGACCGATCTGAACTCACTCACCAAAATGGCCATCGAATTGGGAATAAGTACCGATTTGACCGTAGATACCAATGTGACAATTTTGTTCATAACACTGCTTGATGGAATACAATGTTTGTTAATTACAAATGTCAAGCCCTGAGGAAGCCCCAGGCCAGAATGCCATTGTGAGGGGGTGTTAAATGTTATTTTTCTGTTTCGGGGATCTACTGATCCGCCTATGTGTCGCATGAATAAAATTGTGAAGAATCAAGTATCCAAAAATCTAAAAATAAAAAAATAAAACAATACATTTGGAATTTTTCCTTGCAACAGAGTGATTACTCTAACTTGTTCCGGCACATCCTAAAGTTCTGTACCAGTAATGGGTAAGGGGTCTCCCATTGCCAAGTAACCTTCACCAGATGCTCTATTAATGCAGGATTGTTGAGGATCCAGACTGATTACCCGCTCTTTTTCCTCAACCAAATCTATTTTTCCATGTAGTTGATTTGGGAGACAAGATCTATTCCTTTGTCAGAAGCATCCATCTGTCTTATGAATGATGTAATGTGGTTCATTTTGAACCTTCATTTTTTTATCAATAGCTTTTTTGGCATTTTGGTGCACAGGAGACAACTAATAAAATAATAAGAATTTGGCCACACACATACATTAT
Source organism: Lissotriton vulgaris (assembly GCF_964263255.1). Taxonomy (NCBI): domain Eukaryota; kingdom Metazoa; phylum Chordata; class Amphibia; order Caudata; family Salamandridae; genus Lissotriton; species Lissotriton vulgaris. The sequence goes on from NC_141689.1 coordinate 860,772,100, forward strand.
CACGATCCATCAACATTACTACATGATGTTTTGTATAACAATGCATCAAAAACCATTCATCTGTCTTTCTTTGACCGCTGGATTACACTCCCGCTCTCTATGGCAGGGAGGGCCTAGCTGATCAAAATGGTGGTGCTGCCACAACTATTGTACCTATTCCTGCATATTCCTTATTATCCTGGAAGACATTTCTTTGCCACCCTCAAATCTGAACTGTGCAGATTGGTATGGGGGGGGGGGGGGGGAGAGCAAGACTAAAGTGGTCCATACTTACTAAACCCTATGCAGCAGGGGGGTTTGGAATCCCTGACTTCGAACTATACTATCTTAGTGCCCAGGCGCACTACCTTTATTACTGGATTAGACAGCCTAGGTACATGCTGCAAGTTGCGGCGGAACATTGGTTGTTACACCCTATTCCGATCGAGGGCGCAGTCTATGTGAACCTGCCCGCCCGAGAACGCACACATGCCACTGTCAATGCCACAATTACAGCGTTGCAGCGCATAACGAGCATGTTTGATCTCCCCAGACCTTATTCACCGCTACTTCCTCTGGCCTACCATCCAGATATGCCGCTGCTACAAGAAACTATCTTCCATAGACTGCAGCGCAGATTGTCCATTCCATTATGGGGGAACATCTACACGAATGGCGTGTTCAGAGAATTCAACGACTTATTTAAAGATGCACAGCATACTCCACTAGATAGTTTTTTGTACATTAGACTCAAACAAGGACTAAGGGTGCTCCACACTGACTTTCCTAATGAGCCCCCGTTGCTCCCACCGCTTCATGCTGTCTTGCTACAACCCTCACCCAGGCGATTGGTCTCGATCATTTATCGAATCGTACACACTAGATCTATGCCTCTGGACTCACCGCCCTTACTAAATGGGAATTGGACATGGGCTTGCATATAATGGACGAACAATGGGAGTACTGCTGCTTGCAAACTGAGCGTGTGTCGGCGAGCAGTCGCTTTAGGATAATACATTAAAAGTATCTTCATAGATTATATTGCACCCCAGCTGGCATGCACAGACACCAACTGCGTGACAATGACCACTGTGATAGATGCCACGCACCGCAGTCTGATTTTTTGCATTTTGGCCTGGGACTGCCCCACCATCTCCGAGTACTGGACACAGATCTTTGCAGCCCTTACCCAGATAATCAATGCAGACCTTGACGCTTCCCCACTGATCGCACTATTGAGCTATGTTCAACATGTCTCCACGGCGCACCGCAAATTTGTGGCCCTAGCTCTGCTGGTAGCCAAGCGCCGCATCGCCTAAATTTAAGGACTGGCTTACAGACATGATACACTGTCAAGAACACCTCAACATTTATGCAGAACTTCTCCCTACCAACTACCGACCCAGACACATATGGGCGCCATTTGCAGCTTATCTGCTGTCTTGTACAGAGGTAAATGATCAACCTTGTGCTAGCCCTCCAATATAAGTGCTTTCTTTAAGGACACTGTGTCATTAAACTGATCCCCCTGCGAGCTGCTACCTGGCCAACACTTTTACTATACAGCTAACCCCTGTGAGATCACGACCCGCAGAGGCCACTAGTCATCCCTTACTGTTCTAATTGTGCACTCCTGCTTGGCTTTACATTATGTGTCAATGTACAATGATATGAGGTTTATTGTGTGGTGCATTTTTTAGCTTTACTTGTGATCGCTGACTTTTTATGATTTGAGCTCACGAGAGAACCACAGTACCTATTACACCTTTTCTCAATTTGTTATGGGTTACTTCATGCACACGTGTATTTCAATAATGTTTGACTGTTAAGACGCGGCCGGCCCTACGCGGTTGTAGGCAACTTGCTGTGTTAGATACGTCATACTACTGCGCAGTAACTACGGATGATACATTCAGTACAACAACGCTGCCGGCCACATAGTGGTTGTAGGCATGAAGCTGTGTTACCCACTGAATTTCCAAATAAAATGTTTAAAAAAAAATTCAAAAAAAAGAAAGACAAGAATGAAATAAATATTTAACAACAGGGGGTGGTGATGGACAGAGTTTCTGAATTAAGCAGAATACTCTCACCCAGTCAAGAGATCAGGGCTAGATCCAACACCGTTTTTTAGCTCACTGCACCATCCCAGCTCAGAACCTGGCTATATGCAAATTAGTCTGTTCCTGTCTCAGTGCATGATGGGAACAGGGCAAACCAAACTACCATGCCAATTCTTACACTGGGAAGGAAACAAGCTTCCGGGGACCGGTTTCTGGCATTTCAGCCGTCGTCGGCCCGGCTTGCTTGAATCCTGATGGTGCAATGAGCAAGGGACTCACATCTGAGTATACCCTTCCACGCTTAGGGTGGACAAAATATTTAACAACAGGGGGTGGTGATGGACAGAGTTTCTGAATTAAGCAGAATACTCTCACCCAGTCAAGAGATCAGGGCTAGATCCAACACCGTTTTTTAGCTCACTGCACCATCCCAGCTCAGAACCTGGCTATATGCAAATTAGTCTGTTCCTGTCCCAGTGCATGATGGGAACAGGGCAAACCAAACTACCAAGCCAATTCTTACACTGGGAAGGAAACAAGCTTCCGGGGACCGGTTTCTGGCATTTCAGCCGTCGTCGGCCCGGCTTGCTTGAATCCTGATGGTGCAATGAGCAAGGGACTCACATCTGAGTATACCCTTCCACGCTTAGGGTGGACAAAATATTTAACAACAGGGGGTGGTGATGGACAGAGTTTCTGAATTAAGCAGAATACTCTCACCCAGTCAAGAGATCAGGGCTAGATCCAACACCGTTTTTTAGCTCACTGCACCATCCTAGCTCAGAACCTGGCTATATGCAAATTAGTCTGTTCCTGATCCAGTGCATGATGGGAACAGGGCAAACCAAACTACCAAGCCAATTCTTACACTGGGAAGGAAACAAGCTTCCGGGGACCGGTTTCTGGCATTTCAGCCGTCGTCGGCCCGGCTTGCTTGAATCCTGATGGTGCAATGAGCAAGGGACTCAAGAAAGAAATAAAGGCTGATCGGAGTTGACCGGTTGAGGGGGTGATCCTAGACCTGTGCTCACTGTGGTACAATAGTGTATTCCTGAGGAGTGGCTGAGGCTGCCGTTGTGAGGCTTGGAGATTGCACGGGCGGCCTGCAGAACTACAGAGGTATACCAGGCAGATGCCTCTAACCTAGCGTGGAGTGTACCAAAGTGCACGGGTTTGCGCTCAAACTGAGGGGGGGCAGCGGGCAGTCTGGCGGACGGCGGTTGGGAACCAAGACAACGTGTGGGTGGCAACTCTGAGCTGGGGGCCCGAAAGTCAGCTGTGGATGCCCTGGCAAACCGTTGACTGGTGTACTGACCTACACTCGGAACACTCATAGCGGCTGGAGTTGAGCGCTAGTACTAGGCTGGAGACGTACCAGAAGACCGGAGCTCCAAAAGGTGAAGCCTGGAAAGCGGCGGATAGATGTTCACCCCCACAGCCTCCACTGAATCGAGTGAAATGACCTGGACCACTGCGAGGAAGACCGATGATGGGAAAATTGTAAGGACCTAAGAGTGGGGCCCAGCCGCCAACGGAAGACGAAGCACCGGAGAAGGAGGAGCAAGGAGAGACCGCGCAGGTACAAGATCCCCAACTACAGCTGCAATTGGATAAAATCCTGATGGCGATATCAGACTCTCGCACAGCACTCCAACGGGATATAGCGCAAGTGGCCACGGGACTGGGATTGCTGCGCGCAGACCACGGGAAACTAGCGGATAGAGTTACGGAAACGGAAAGCGCGATCCGGACTATTGAACCGGCGGAGCAAACCCTCAAGGTCACCCTTGACAATGTACTGGAATGACTAGAAGCCCTGGAAAGAAGAGCAGAGGATGCAGAGGGCTGAAATCGATGGAACAACATAAGCATAGTCGGCCTGCTGGAGAAAATTGAGGTAGCGGACATGGTACAATATCTGGAATCCTGGCTCAAAACTGTGATAGTGACAGAGGGATTGTCTACCTTCTATACATTGGAGCGAGCACACAGAGTGCCGGCTTGCCCGCCCCAACTGGGCCGACCCCCTAGACCGGTAGGGGCCCGGCTGCTGCACTTCCGAGATCGAGACTTGATTCTTCGGAAGGCGAGGATAAGCGGCCCCTTCCAGGTGGAAAACAGTACGGTCAACATCTTTCCCGACTACACTTATGAAACCCAGCGCCGTCGGACATCCTTTTTAGCTGTCAAAAGAGAGTTGCGCACAGAAGGGCTGCAGTATTCGCTCCTATTCCCGGCTAAATTAAGGGTCATTGTTGACGGCAAAACATGGTTCTTTGATACCCCAGAGGATACCTGTGCCTGGCTGGAAACTTACAAAGCTGGAACAGCGAAAGAGAACGACAGATTGCCATGGAGAGTTTGCCGCAGCGAAAATTGCGACGTCTGCGAAACAAGCAGCGAGGCCTGAGGAGACCCTCCCAATCTCAAACAGCTGCGGAGAGACAGGGAGCAGTAGCACCGGTGTCCACAATGTCGGCGGCATTGGAAAATCCATCACTGGGCGACACGGATTCTGAGAGAGACAATGCCAAATCCGATTCAGAACACTCTGAAACTGACAGGGTCCGGCTGCCGAAGGTGACGCCCGAGACGGCGGAGGGTATGCTAGACGAAGGATAGATGAGAGCGGGAGGAGGACTAGCTGAGAATTCGGAGCTGAGATGGATTCCCGGACATATTCTGCTAAGGGAGGTTGGTTGTGCTGCGGGTGGTGGTGGGGGGGAGGGAGGAAGGGGCAGGGGGACATGTTATCTATTAGAGCTCATGGGCCGGTGAGAATTCCCGAAGTGCTTGACCAATGGTTGGCTGCTGACCCCCCTCTCATTGCCCTTAAGGCATGCCCGCAGTGACTACTGTCGAGGTTAGTGATCGGTTAAATGTTGTATCAGTTTGGATGGGAACTAGATGTTTGTTGCTAGAACCTGTTCTGGGGAGGGAGGGAACCAGGGGTTGTTTGGGTAGTGAGTGGGGAGGGACTGTCACTAACGCAGACGTACAGAGGATGGTTAGAGGGAGACTGGGAGAAATGCGCAGAGGATTGTGGGAGAATGGGTGATACTACCAATTTGCGATGTATAACATGCAATGTAAGAGGTCTGCACACCATGACAAGACGACATAAAGTACATGCCTATTTGGTCAGGAGGGGCATACATATTGCGCTGCTCCAGGAAACACACTTAATGAAGGCTGAAGGGGTGGCGCTACGGCATAGATGGAGGGGACAAGTTTACTACACCGCGTACTCAGCGTACGCCAGAGGAGCACTAATTTGGATCAGGGCGGGGGTCCCCTTTTAGGTGACTAAACAGACGATTGACCCGGAAGGTAGGTATGTGGCCATTGAAGGGAGGTTGAGGGGCAGAGAGGTCGCCCTCTGCAGTGTCTATGCACCTAACACTGACCAATTGAGCTTCTTGACGAAGATATCTGGATCTTTAGCACACTATTTAGCAGGTCCGCTATTGATGGGTGGTGATTTTAATTCCATAACAGACATTTCACTAGATAGGTCACACCCACCCATGGCTGATTCCCCGATACACAGGTTAACTAAAGGAAGACTAGAATGGCAGAGACGATGGGGGCTGACCGATGCCTGGAGTACACAACACCCACAAAGCCGTGACTACTCCTATTTCTCAGGCATGCATGATCTACATGTGAGGTTAGACACAGTTCTGTGCTCTCCAGGCGTAATGTTGACAGTAGCCCGATCTGAATACCTGACCAAAACAATATCAGACCATAACCCTTTAATGCTCACGTTACAATGGATGCCTGAAACCTCATGCGTCCCAACCTGGAAATTACGCCCTGAAACGTTAGAAGATCCACTTTTTCAGGTTGCGATAGAGGAGGGGATCACTCATTACTTCGAGGAAAATGCAGGGACGGCTGGGACGAGAGCGCTAGAATGGGATGCTTTTAAGGTGGTTATCAGGGGCTCTGCATAGGGAAATATGCAGGAGTGCGCAAGGGACTTTTGAATGATCTGAATAAGGCTGATGGAACGTTGCGGAGGGCGGAGCTCTCACAACCTTGTCGCCCAGAGCTTCAAGAGGAGGTTAGAGCAGCTAGAGAAGCGGTGGCAAAGGAAGTGGAACGATTACGTAGCTTTGATCATAAGGCGTACACAGTGAGGGCCCACGCAGAAGGTGATGGAGCAGGAACTCTGCTAGCTTGGCTGGCCAATCCCATGAAAAGAAGCTCCACTATTGTGGCCTAAGCCACAGAGGGCGGAGAGGTGGTTTACACCCAAATTGAGATTTTGCAAAGCTTCACGCAGTATTATGAAGCTCTCTACCAAAGTAAGCTAGAGGCTGGGAATCCAGCCATAAATGTTTTCCTCAGGAATTTACAACTACCAACGCTGGAACGGGAACAGGCGGAGGAACTAGGGAAAGACATAGAACTAGGGGAAATACGAAGTGCCATTAAACGAATGGCCCGCAACAAAACTCCAGGATTGGACGGACTGCCCATAGAATTCTATGCGAAATACGTTGACTTATTAGCGCCCAGACTCCAAGCAGTTTACAAAGAGGCAAGGAAATCGGGGCGCCTACCGCAATCTATGAGAGAGGCATTGGTGATAACCAGAGAGGGAAGGCAGGCACGCGCCTGCTACAGGCCACTGTTGATGCTGACTACTGACTATAAGATATTGAGCAGCATCTTAGCGACCCGATTACTACAGCACATGACCACACTAGTTCACGAAGATCAGGTGGGTTTCATACCAACGCGGAACACTACCGCAAACATTCGACGATTAGTGCGACTGCTTGGAGAAGACCACCCGGAGGCGCAACAACCAACGGTACTCTCGGTAGATATTGAGAAAGCGTTCGATAGCCTGGAATAGGACTATCTCTATAAAGTGCTGGAGCGATTTGGGCTGGGAGACGCTTATTTGCAATGGACGAAAGTACTCTATACATCAGCAGTGGCAAGAGTAAGGGTGAGCACACTAATATCTTCACAATATCCCATAGAAAGAGGGACGAGACAAGGGTGCTCATTATCCCCATTGTTATTTGCTTTAGCTGTGGAACCCCTTGCAACACAGATAAGAAAGGGAGACCGCTACGGAGGATTGAGGGGGAGAGACGGCCAACAGTATATATCACTATACGCGGATGACCTGCTACTGTTCCTTGAGGATGCTGACCGTGCACTGATAGGAGCTGAGAGGTTGCTGTCGGACTTTGGGGAATTATCGGGACTGAGAGTCAACTGGTCTAAGACATGCTTATTTCCAGTACGGCGGGGAGAGACGTAGCCCAGCATGATACGCACATTGCGGTGGGAGCCTGCCTGCCTGAAATACCTAGGTGTGCACATCTATTATGAACCAGCAGATCTGCTGGAAGACAATATAGGACGTAGCATCAGAGCCTTGAAGGCAGTATGACATTTTGGTCCACCCTTCCGTTGTCGGTGACGGGCCGGATAGCACTGTTAAAAATGTTAGCGCTCCCTAGGTTTTTATATTATTTTAGAACATTGCCAGTATGGATACCCAGTCACATTTTCAAGCTGCTGAAGTTGCTTATAGTGTCTTTCTTATGGGGCACGGGACAATGGGGAGTAGCACTAGCAACGCTTGTGAGACCTAAAATCGAGGGGGGACTGGTGGTACCAGACTTCGAGTTATTTTACCTGGCGGCCCAACTACAGGTACTAACACAAGAAGTAGCGAGAGTATTTAGAGGCTCGGAGTGCAAGAGATATGAGGGTACCCCACGCCACGTCCTATCATTTATTACACTGCAGCAGAAATTGTCTCAGAGATTTGACATTAGAGGAGAGCATGCTGCGGCTGTGCTGGAACCGCTCTCAACGTGAAGCCCCTTGGAATGGTGACAGCATTGCCACATGGAGGAGACTGGTCACACTTACTAGGATGGGAAGAGGCGGGAATCCAAATGTTGGGAGATTTATTTGAGGATGGAACACTATTACCCTTTCAAACACTCCAAGAACGGTTTGACATACTGAGAGGGGATTACTTACTGCACGCAACAGTGACGAGAGTGATGCAAGCACACTGGCAGGAAGGCTGCTGGAACCTAGGACAACGCGAGCCGGCCAATATGTCATGATGGCAGCGGGGACCTTTAAGGCGGTCACGTGCCTATACACCAGAATGCTTAATGAAACGTTATTGCCTTTGGATACACTGAAGGAGAAATGGGAGGTAGATGTGGGGACAGACATTCCAGATGCTGTGGAATTTTAGTTTGCGATCTGAACATTATCTGCGCCAGCTTGTCACCTATGTACTACGTGCACTGCAGCCATTTTAGATATCATGGTCTCCCTGTCCACGATCGATCGCCAGCACGTCCTTCTGACCCAGCAAGCATCCTCCGCGCACCCTGGCTCCCCCTCCCTCCTCCTTATGAGCATGACCCTTCTGCATGACCCTGTCCTTGGGAGTCACGCCAGCGCCTGACCAACACCTCCTCTCCTCCCATGAATGCCCCTCTGTTGATAAACCTCCCTCCTGCGCTGGATTGTCCACGCAGCATGAATACCACTCCATTGATGGCCCCTCACCCCGTGTCCGACTGTCCACACAGGTCCGAGGCCACTGCATAAGCCGGGAGATATCATTTACTGACCCTTATTGTATGAGGTCGCTCTCCTTCAAAGGACCCTCTATTGATCCAGGCCTCCCCACCCCCCCTGTGATATGATCAGGCGCACACATCCTAAGACTCGACGAAACACTCAGCTGCGTGATGACCCCCTCTCTTATCAGCAGGTTGAGGACCTCTATTGTGAAGGTATATGGGGGTGGGATTAACACGAGGATTACGGGGATGTCTTTTCCTTGCTTTACAAAGATCTGATTGTATTAAAGGAAGGTCACATGCCATAAACCAGTGTATAAGAGGCCAGGCCTCCGAGAGGCTGTTAGAGCACCTCGAGACGATACCTTGTTGTCTGATCTGATGTGTTCTGCTCCGTCGGAATAAACTTCTGTTTCCTGCCTTCTGGTCTCCGGCGCCTGCCTCATTGCTTGGTAAACTTGAATGGTACAAGGGCGGTTAGCGCCGGGCAAATCTTGAGAAAGGTCCTAGCCCTACCTTTTTCTACAATTGGCGTCCCAAAGCGTGGGGCCCATCAGCGACACGTGGATCCAGTGGGAGAGGTCCCGATGACAGAGTGAACGACTGCAACGATCGGGAAGAGCTCATGTCCGATAGACCCTCGTCTGACAGCCGATCATCCGACCTTCACTAGTTCTGAACAGACCTCTCTCGAGTGATCTACGGTCCTGACTGGGAACCATCAGGAGTGCCGCGAACATCACGAAGGAGAGAGGACGATCGGGCGCTGGATCCAGAGGACAGGAAACCGTCCATGCGGTCCGGGTAAGGTCGTGTAAACACGACGAATTGAGGAAAATTGTTTTGTTTGGATAATACTAGTATTACGCTTTGTTGAAACCTCTGGAGATTCGCTGTCTGCAAACGGGGAAAAACAAACAGGCTCTCTCTTTGCAAACAGTGAAGGATAGGTAACGCAGACTTTTGTCCCCATTGTAATCCGTCGTGCCTATCTTCCTCCCCCACTGTTTCCCGAACTGTCGTTCGTGGATTATTGTCTGGAGATTCTTTGTCTGCAAACAGGGAAGAACAAGGTCTCTCTTTGCAGGTGGAGAAAGAGTGGGTAACGATAACTTTTCGTGCCCACTTATTCTCCCCACTGAATTGTTTTGATTGACCGATTGTTCGGTATTGGTTCGTTTGAGGTATTCACCGCCGGCAAACAACGGAGAATAGAGATATTCTGTCTAGTCTTTGCCCGCCGTGATAAGATAGGTAGTGCAGACTTCTTGTCCCCGGTGTAAACCGTCATGCCTATCTTCTCCCCACTGGTTGGTAGCCTGTTTAGCCCGGACCGCTTATTAGAGATGAACCATCCAGCTCCACTGGAGGGCACCCCTAATAAGGACATGTTCACTAAGTATGGACTAGTCGCTATAGCTTACACTAGACTATGGCATAAATATACGAAAAAGAACCCTGAAAGTCAGTGGCCACTGATAGGTTCCTTTAGTGAAAATAAAATAAAAACATTAGAAATAGCGCTCCAGAAGAATAAGACCACGCCCACTATGCTCGACAGTATCGGCATGTGGCGCAAAGAAACGGAACAACGAAAGAAAAGAGAAGAAGCAAAAATAGGGAAAGAATTACGAAAGGCAGCCCACCTGGCCGCAAATCAACTAGAAGAAGAAATAAAAGAAAGAAAAGAAGCTACACAAAACCAAGAATCAGGGTCAACAGGCCAATGTCCTCTTAGGACCCCCTCTGCGCTCTACCCTGAACTACCCTCCAAACAACGGGCAAACGATGAGGTATTGCTAGGTCCCCCAATCATCTACATGCCCCCTCCATATGCTCCCAGCCAACAAAACCTGCAATCTCCGAGTGTGAGTGAAAGTGACCCTAGTGCTAGTGCACCGGCCCTCACGGCCTCCGCACCAGCCACATTAACAACTTCGTCAGACGACCCCGAGGCTAGCAAACAATCATCAGCCAGATTAAGTAGGTTAAGCAAAGATGAGCGGGATGGGATCAACGAAATAGCAAAGACATTGGTAGAACGAAGGGAGAGCGAAGAATACACAATGAGCGGATATAATTCACATGCCGACAGCCACAGACGGCATTTCATTTTGCGATTCAGCTACCACACCCTGAACGCGTATGAAGATAGGTATCAGAGTAAGGGTCCCGCTAAACTAACAACACTGTATAGGAAGATTGATGTTGGAGATGGGACTGAATGTGAGGCGACGGAGCTCTTCATGCAAATGCTTGAGGTCTTCCGCCACCTCACGGAACAGAAACCAGAAGCCAAGGTTACGGTCCCTGAAACAACCTCGGCAGAGGTAGCCAATACTATGATGCCTATCAGAGAAGCGGCTCCTTACTGGATCCCGCCACGGGGCCAGGGAACGAGCGATGATGTTAATAATGAACATGCGAAAGGGAGGGTTGTGTACAATTGGGTTTACCAACCATGGGACCGACAAGATATCCTAACCTTCAAACAAACCCTGCCCGATTTAAGAAAGAACCCGACGGCATTTTATACCGAATTAGGTACAGCCTTGGGGTCAACAATAATGACTTTAGCAGACATTGACTTGTTCTTTGGGTTATGCCTGCCAGCTGACGTGTGGAAGCAAATCCGGAAGGCTGACCACACGGATCTGTTTGGACATACCTGGGACCAACTCGGTAAACTAGATGGACAAAGAGAGCCTGGAAGGAAACCAGTAAAAGACATACTGGAGCTCCCAGATAAAATAGTTCAGAAATTGAAAACCCTGGTCCCGGAAAGAAAAGTAGACTGGTCGATAGTCACGGCCTGTCTACAGAAACCCCAGGAAGATGTGTCAGAATACTTCTCCCGATTTGAGACCGTGTTCTCCGACTACAGTGGCCAAGACATGACCACCGCAACCGGACAGCACCTGTTTGTGCAAAATTATGTAAAGGGACTAACACAAGAAGTCTCCCAAAAACTGCAGACGAGTGAGAGTAGTTGGGGGGCCTCCAAACCCGCAGCTATCCTTCAGATGGCTCAGTATTACGAGCACCAAAAGAATGAGAATGATAGGGCGTCCGAGAAAAAGAAGAAAGATTTAAAGGAAAGGGTAATGATAGCCCAGATACAGGGTATAGCGCTAGGACGGGAACACCAAAGGGGGAACTACCAATCAAACACCCCCAGAGATCTACCTCCTAAAGATCACACCCCAACATCCCACACTGGACGGAGAGACGTTAGCAATGACCAATGCGCCTTCTGCAAAGGGCTCGGCCATTGGAAATTCCAGTGTCCAGTTCTGCTAGAAATGAATAGAAATAGGGATTCCAGGGATGTGGCGGGTGGTCCGAGGAATAGAGTACAGGGACGAGGGAGCCCCAACGACACCAATAATGACAGATCAGGAAGACTGAACACATTTGACCGTCCCCGACAGAACCAATATCAGCTATCCGAAGGTGAACATGCCCCCGACTTTGCATAGGACTGCCAGGGGCAAGGGAGGGATCCAGTCGAGCTCTGTGTTGACCAGCAAGGTCCTTATGTCACCGCTAAGGTCTTGGGTACAGAGTCTCCATTCTTGGTAGACACTGGGGCGACACGTAGTGTGTTATCAAAACGACTGATTCCAAGGGCACCCTTGTCTGGCTCACACATAACGTCGATAGGTTTCGATGGGACGCCCTCCACTAACCCCCTGTCCGTACCTATTACCTTTGACCTAGAAAACAACACTACTGACGCGACATTTCTACTCTCCTCCAACTCCCCTGACGCCATTATGGGTATTGACTTACTGAAACATTTTCGAGCTACCATTAGGTGTTCCCCAGATGGAATACGAGTCATCCTGTACGACAACCCAGACATGCCCAGATCCCCTCCCCCACGACACATGTGCTCCATAACTGACGCTGACCTGTCCCTGCTTGACACCCTGCCTCCGTACCTGTGGGCCAAAAATGACTCTGATGTGGGGCGAATGATGATTGATCCTATTCACATAACTGTACGACAGGACGCTATGCTCCCGAAACTCCCGCAATATCGGATATCGCCAGAGGGTGAGAAGGCACTGGTAGCGATCATTCAGTCTCTGGTAAATGCAGGAGTGGTTGAAGAGGTGGTTAGCAACGTCTGCAACAGCCCAATCCTACCTATTGTTAAGAAGCAAGGTGAAGGAGATGAGAAAGCGTACCGCTTCATCATCGACTTGCGAGAGATTAACAAAGTGGTTGTACCCCAATATCCTGTGGTCTCTGATATCACCACCATTCTGACCCTCATCCCGTCCACTGCCACCACCTTCTCTGTTATCGACCTTAAAAACGCGTTTTTCTCTATCCCCATTCATCCGGACAGCCGTTATCTCTTCGGCTTCACTTTAAAATCCCGCTCGTACCGATTTTGTAGAGCTCCCCAGGGGTACACTGAAAGTCCCAGCATTTACAGCCAGGCCCTCAAAAGACAGCTGGATGCCTTCCAGCTACCAGAGGGAGTGGTGTTGATCCAATATGTCGATGATATCCTTTTGGCGGCCGACACCACCCCGCTTGCAACGACAGCCACCGTCCAACTCCTACACTTTCTTGCAGAAAATGGCCATAAAGTCTCCAAAAAGAAGTTACAGTTCTGTCAGCCATAGGTGACTTACCTAGGCCATCTTCTGTCCAAAGAAGGGAGGAAACTTACACCCGACCGAATCCAAACCATCCTAGACACCCCCATCCCAAAAACACAAAAGCAGGTCCGCTCTTTGGTTGGCCTAACCTCTTTTTGCAGACAGTGGTTGCCTAATTACAGTCTCATTGTGAAACCATTACTTGCCCTACTTACCAAAGATGTCCCCTCCCCGCTTCCTTGGACCGCTGAGTGTCAAGCCTCCTTTAAGGAATTACGGGATGCACTCTGTTCAGCGCCTGTCCTAGGAACTCCGGATTACTCCAAACCCTTCTCCCTCTTCACCCACGAAAGGGAGGGATGCGCATTGTCTGTCCTAACTCAATCAATTGGTCCTAAGCAGCGCCCTTGTGCCTACTTCTCTGCCACTCTTGACCCTGTAGCCAGAGCTTTGCCTGCCTGCCTTCGAGCAGTAGCCGCCGCTGCTGTCTCTATCCGTCAGAGCGAGGGAATTGTACTTTCCAAATCTCTCACAGTGCTAGTACCCCATGCAGTCGACACCCTCTTGAACCAGACCAAAACCCAGCACCTGACTAGCGCACGACTGACAGGGTACGAGTTGACTCTGCTTGCACCCCACATCACACTAAAGAGATGCACGACTTTGAATCCTGCCACATTGTTACCCCTGCCTGAAAATGACCCTGGCATTCCTCCCATCCACGACTGTGTGACCCTCACGGACGAACAAACTAGGAGTAGGGTTGACCTCCGAGACACTGCTTTCCCTGACCCCGATGGAGAGCTATGGGTAGACGGCTCTTGCATCAAACTCCCAGATGGCACCACTTCAGCTGCCTATGCAGTAACGACAGCCCGAACAGTAGTTGAGACAGCCTGCCTCACACAACGATCTGCCCAGGCAGCAGAGCTGATAGCCCTCACCCGAGCATGCATCATAGCCGCAGGGACCACCACGAACGTATATACGGACAGCCAGTATGCCTTCGGAGTGGTCCACCATTTTGGGCTCCTGTGGAGAGAGAGGGGATTCCTGACATCCCACGGCACCCCGATCCTCCACGGAGATCTTGTCTCCGCTCTGATTGAAGCAGTTCTCCTCCCCAAACGATTAGCGGTAATCAAATGTCAGGCACACAAAAGGGTGACAGACTTAGTTGGACAGGGGAATGCATTGGCCGACATCACTGCACGAACCACAGCCGAGAATAGGACGGTGACACGCATGTACATGACCAGGTCACAAGCAGAAACATGGAGTGACACAAGGATAATGATCAGAGACATACAATCGGCCAGCACCCCTCACGAGCTGACTAAGTGGGCAAGGGTGGGTTTGAAGGATGAGGAGGGCTGTTGGCGAACGAAGGATGCAAGCAAATGGTTGCTGCCCGACTCATATCTGATTCCCATACTGACAATGGCTCACTCCCCCGCACACATAGGATCTGCACCCATGATCGAACTCATTTCCAAAGTCTGGCATAACGACAAAATCCCTGACCCAGCCAGACGTCTAGTTCAGCAGTGCCTTATCTGCCTGCAACACAACCCCGGGAAAGGAACTGTAGTGCCCCGGGGAGGGTTTGGGACCCCCAATCACCCCTTTGAGGTCCTTCAGATGGATTACATCCAACTAGAGAGATGCCAAAACCTGAAGTATGTACTAGTCATCGTATGTGCCTTCAGCAAATGGGTAGAAGCCTATCCAACCCGTGACAACACTGCCATGACTACTGCCAAAGTACTACTGAAGGAATTCTTCCCTCGCTATGGCCTTTGCCGAATTTTATGGAGCGACAATGGCCCCCACTTCATAGCTGAGGTTATCCAACTAATCCTAAAGGGGTTGGGGGTAAAGCAACGATTCCATGCGGTCTTCCACCCCCAATCCGCTGGTCTAGTGGAACGCCATAATGCCACACTGAAGCTGAAACTGGCAAAAATAGTGGCCACCACTGGACTTAACTGGCCGGATGCCCTCCCACTGGCCTTGTTATCGATGCGCTCCACTCCCACCAAGCACCATCTGACCCCCTACGAGGTCGTGTTTGGGCGACCGATGAATCTCTGGACTGCTCCCAAACCGACCTCCATTCATGACGTCCCGGACGTCCTACTGTCTGATTATTTGTGCAAGTTAACTAAAACGTTGTCTGGTATTCATCAACAGGTGCAGCAGGCCATCCCCGATGCTTCCAGGGGCCCCGGCCACGACATCCAACCGGGAGATTTCGTATTGATACGAAATTTCCAGCGAACCAAGAGTCTGGAACCTCGGTGGACGGGCCCCTGGCAAGTGCTGATCACCACCCGAACGGCACTCCGAGTGGAGGGGAAGAAGCACTGGCTGCACGCGCATCATTGCCGGAAGGTCTCTGCAAACCTGGCCACGACAGAAAACGTCAGCACCCAAGAAGAGCTCCTGAGCAAAGACCGACCGATATTGGACTGTTATCCCGATACTGAGGCACTCGAACTTGCAAAATTCTCTGATCCCACTGTGCCATCCAGAGAAGGGTATTTCCTGCGTCGAAAGGAGGGAGCTTCGGCTAAGTAGGCCACGGACTAAGTTAAATCTCAGAACGGTGACCTAAACACAATCAAGGATTACCGGGAGAGAAGCTAAACGAAGTCTGTGGTTCTGCCCACTACCGAGCCCCTTGAAGGTGATGGAAGAGCCAAATAAGAAGATGATGGAAGCGCCAGATAAGAAGATGATGGAAGCAACGGGAAATACCCAGTATAGAAATCCAAAGACTGACAACCTGCACAAATCAAAGACAATTGCACTCTTCATTGTCTTCCTCTTCTGCCTCCTCCTCATGACCTCCTTCTGGATTCTGGAGGAAAGCACACCGGCTCATGAGGCATTGCTACCTACTGCACAGCCAACACCCCTGAAAGAGCATCACCTAATCTCTTTGTCGCCTCAGC
Organism: Lissotriton vulgaris; assembly: GCF_964263255.1. Classification (NCBI taxonomy): domain Eukaryota; kingdom Metazoa; phylum Chordata; class Amphibia; order Caudata; family Salamandridae; genus Lissotriton; species Lissotriton vulgaris. The sequence continues at coordinate 860,788,299 of NC_141689.1, forward strand.
TCCGAGAAAGGCGCAGGGAATTCTGGAACAATTCCTTCGTGCAACTGTTGCACCAACACAACCTTGCTGCAAATGCTACGAACTGTTGGATCTGCGGGTTGCTCCCGCATGCCACTGGACACTCCATCCCCTTCATCCCTTCACCCTTCTCAGTTCACGGCTCTTGCCTCGCCTGGTTGATCCTCATGCAAGAGAGCCACAGGGACAACGCCACCTCCAGCCGGACAGTGTCACACTTCTACTCTGGGTTCTGGCTGAACAAAACAGGAAAGACCCCAGCTGCCCTGTGTCCTGCGCTCGCAGGCGTCACCTTCATCAAAGACATTCCAGCCAAAGAACGAGTCGAAGTACAGGTGCTCCACAATCCGGCTAGAACCACCTTCACTCATCTGCAAAAACAAACTACCGCCACTTTAACCGTGGCCCTGTCTGTTATCAATGTCACAGGTCTCGTGTGTCTCGAAGGCCAGGGGACGCAGCTGGTGGGTTACAGCGCCTGCCGAATCACCAGAACATTGGACTCAGCTGAACCCCCTTCTTTTGTTGCTTCTCCAAACATGTACTTTGTGTGTGGCACCAAGGCTTACACCTGGCTCCCGAGAGGTTGGAAGGGCACCTGTTATATTGCCTTCGTTCTTCCACCCACATATGTAGCCCCTGCCAACCACCACCGGCAGAGGCGTGCAGACGACCTTGGACAAGCCGACTCCACCGGAGCACAGTTCTTGGATGCAGCAAAGGGACTTGTTCCTCTGTGGGGCCCAATGGCGAACAGCCGTGCTATCCGACACCTGACCCAGGCCGTAGAAACAACGATCAACATCACGGCTGGCATCCTCGCCAACAACACTGCGGAGCTTCAGGCGGTCCGCCTTGTGACCCTTCAAAATCGACTCGTCCTAGACGTGGTCCTAGCCGACCGAGGAGGAGCATGCCGCATCATCGGATCCAGCTGCTGCACCTACGTGCCAGACAACTCGCCTTCAGTCTACAAAGCCATCGAACACCTCCACAGACTTTCCTCGGAGGTTCACCAAGAACAGGAAGGATGGTCGCTTGGGAGCTGGTTTTGGGACACTTTGAAAAATTGGGGTTGGAAGTTGTTTTCCTTCGTGCTAATACCTCTTGTGATATTATGTGGGTGTTGCCTAGGTATCCAATGTCTGCCACCTTTGTTCGGCCTTGTTTCTAACTGTGTGTGCCCAAAGACTGTGGACTTCCGAAATGAGCACATGAGCCCCCTCTATGAAGTAGAAATACGTGGCCTTATGGGGATAAATCCAAACTGACAAGTTGGCGAGACATGTTAAAAGGGAGGACTGTGGAATTTTAGTTTGCGATCTGAACATTATCTGCGCCAGCTTGTCACCTATGTACTACGTGCACTGCAGCCATTTTAGATATCATGGTCTCCCTGTCCACGATCGATCGCCAGCACGTCCTTCTGACCCAGCAAGCATCCTCCGCGCACCCTGGCTCCCCCTCCCTCCTCCTTATGAGCATGACCCTTCTGCATGACCCTGTCCTTGGGAGTCACGCCAGCGCCTGACCAACACCTCCTCTCCTCCCATGAATGCCCCTCTGTTGATAAACCTCCCTCCTGCGCTGGATTGTCCACGCAGCATGAATACCACTCCATTGATGGCCCCCACCCCGTGTCCGACTGTCCACACAGGTCCGAGGCCACTGCATAAGCCGGGAGATATCATTTACTGACCCTTATTGTATGAGGTCGCTCTCCTTCAAAGGACCCTCTATTGATCCAGGCCTCCCCACCCCCCCTGTGATATGATCAGGCGCACACATCCTAAGACTCGACGAAACACTCAGCTGCGTGATGACCCCCTCTCTTATCAGCAGGTTGAGGACCTCTATTGTGAAGGTATATGGGGGTGGGATTAACACGAGGATTACGGGGATGTCTTTTCCTTGCTTTACAAAGATCTGATTGTATTAAAGGAAGGTCACATGCCATAAACCAGTGTATAAGAGGCCAGGCCTCCGAGAGGCTGTTAGAGCACCTCGAGACGATACCTTGTTGTCTGATCTGATGTGTTCTGCTCCGTCGGAATAAACTTCTGTTTCCTGCCTTCTGGTCTCCGGCGCCTGCCTCATTGCTTGGTAAACTTGAATGGTACAAGGGTGGTTAGCGCCGGGCAAATCTTGAGAAAGGTCCTAGCCCTACCTTTTTCTACAATGCGGCCTGTGCTCAAATAGTGCGGAGGGCCTGGAAAAGTACAAGAAATGCTAGGTTCCAATTAGTACACTTCTATATTATACATAGGGCGTACCTGACACCAGGGAAGATTAAAAAACTTTTTAACGTAGAAGAGGCATCGTGCCCAAGATGTACAAGAAGGGGGGGCTGATTTGGCACATATGATATGGTCATGTCCAGAGATGGATTCATACTGGGAGGAGATAGGAGACACATTAAATGCGACAACAGAACGGCGGCTAGATTTTTATATGGCCGTCAGTATATTAAACTGGTTCCCCCGCACGCCCAAGAACAAGATTACGAGCGAGTTTATAGATTCGGGGCTTATATTAGCGAAGCGAGAAATCACACAACACTGGAAAGCAACAGTGGGCCCCAACACACACAGGTGGCGGACCAAATTCATAAAGTGGGCCAGTAGTGAAAGCACGTTACGTTACCAGCAAGCACGTAGGCTAAATAATGAGAAAATGCTGGAAGCAGCGACAGCGTGGGAGACATTGGTGCAGGCGCTCCGGGATCGGGGGACGCAGGAGGATGGTATAGAATAGCTCGCTGATTGAAGAATGACCTCGGAACATAACAGGACATCAAGTAAGGAAACACACACGCAATCATGCACAACACTATGGAACGGGTCGGATGTAACCTCTAGCGTTAGTGATGAAGGGATTTGGGGTGGAGGGAGGGGAGAAGAGGGATAGTTTATAGTATGTTGGGCGAAAGTATTCGAAACCTTGTTTGAATGGAGATTTTGATCGAAAGAACTGACATATTCTATGGCATGGTATCACAAAGATTGAAATAAGGAGTGCTTTTGTAACTGTCAATGTAAGTTTTGTGTAGAAAAACAATAAACTATGTTTTGAAAAAAAGTGATCGGTCCAGTTCGGGATCTGCAGTACAATTAAAATCTCCCCCTATTAGGACCGCCCCAGTCATGTATGGTGCCAACAGCTGCTCCAGAAACCTAACGTGATCTACATTCGGGCCATATACATTGACCAGTGTGATATCCTGCCCGTCCAGTCTTCCGGAGACAACAACGTACCGCCCTTCTGGATCAATTTTGTGCTCAATGGGCTGGAAGAGGACTCCCGCCCTCCCCCAGATCAGGACGCCCCGGGCAAATGCTGAGTATGACGTGTAAACCGCCTTCCCCCTCCATCGCCTGCGCAGTGCCTCACCTTCCTTGTCTAGTGTGTGAGTCTCTTGAAGCATCGCTATCTGCACCCCTCTCCTATTTAGTTGTGAGAATATTTTATACCTTTTACTCATGGAATGCATGCCTCTAACATTCCACAACATTATGTTACAGGTGGCCTGTGTCTGCTGTATGAGCACTCAGGTTTACTCCCTTGCTTGTCCCGAGACCCAGATCTTCTTTGCGTAACACTCAAGAAGCAAAAATGATGGGACCCCCTCAAGACTTAATCAGGCCAGGGAAAGGAGGGGAACGAAACAACACAAGAGAGAAGGCAGATTTCCCTTACCGGCCACACAAATTTAATGCAAATATGTCTCAAATTTATGATAAGATATTGGTGACAAAAGCTCAACAATATATTACATTCTTTCAAAAGATATGTTTTATTTCATTTTTTTTAAATCCTTTGATTGTTATTGCTTTTCATATATAGAAGTTTCTTTACCAATTTTTCGCAAAATAGAAAATTACCATTTTTTATACATAGACTTTTTTTTAAATAAAGTAAAGAGAAAAATGAGAAAAAGAAGGCATAATAAAATACATACAATACATGGCTTTATACAAAACTAATTTCTTACAAATTTATACATAATTCATTATACCTCAATTCAAACAGGTTGCCCATGAGGAGACACCGCTCGCATGGAAGTTGAAGCCTTTAATGGCAGACAGCAGTGCAGAAGCCTTTAAATCCCCTTCAAAGTCTTTGCCAGAGCCCAACTCGTTTCGAGCACTGCATGCTCTTGTTCACGGGCCAAATAGGTAAATTATCAAACTGACGGTTGCACAATGTTCCTTTCAATTACATTAAGTTCCGCCCCAGTGGGCGTGTCCCCCGAGGCATACTGGTCTTTGTAGTCTTTAGGTGTTAATCCCCTAAACATTGTGCAACCGTCAGTTTGATCATTTACCTATTTGGCCTGTGAACAAGAGTACACAGTGCTCGAAACGCGTTGGGCTCTGGCAACCACTTTGAAGGGGATTTAAAGGCTGCTGCACTGCTGTCTGCCATTAAAGGCTTCAACGTCCATGCGAGTGGTGTTTCTTTATGGGCAACCTGTTTGAATTGATGTATTGCGGCTCGCTTGGTCGCGGAGGCACCCCGCTGCTAGACACGCAGATCCAGTGTTGGGCAAATACCGAGCACGAAGGAGCAAGGAAGGTAGTGTGGCAAGACTATAAAGTGTCAGAGGTGGCGGCACTTGTTCCCCCTCCAAACCCACTTGGGGAACAATTAAGGAAATCAATAGCAAACCGACACCCACTGGGTATTAACACCTAAAGACTACAAAGACCAGTATGCCTCGGGGCACACGCCCACTGGGGCGGGACTTAATGTAATTGAAAGGAACATTGTGCAACCATCAGTTTGATCATTTACCTATTTGGCCCGTGAACAAGAGCACACAGTGCTCGAAACGCGTTGGGCTCTGGCAAAGACTTTGAAGGGGATTTAAAGGCTGCTGCACTGCTGTCTGCCATTAAAGGCTTCAACTTCCATGCGAGTGGTGTCTCCTTATGGGCAACCTGTTTGAATTGATGTATTGCGGCTCGCTTGGTCGCGGAGGCACCCCGCTGCTAGACACGCAGATCCAGTGTTGGGCAAATACCAAGCACAAAGGAGCAAGGAAGGTCGTGTGGCAAGACTATAAAGTGTCAGAGGTGGCGGCACTTGTTCCCCCTCCAAACCCACTTGGGGAACAATTAAGGAAATCAATGGCAAACCGACACCCACTGGGTATTAACACCTAAAGACTACAAAGACCAGTATGCCTCGGGGCACACGCTCACTGGGGCGGGACTTTATGTAATTGAAAGGAACATTGTGCAACCATCAGTTTGATCATTTACCTATTTGGCCCGTGGACAAGAGCACACAGTGCTCGAAACGCGTTGGGCTCTGGCAAAGACTTTGAAGGGGATTTAAAGGCTGCTGCACTGCTGTCTGCCATTAAAGGCTTCAACTTCCATGCGAGTGGTGTCTCCTTATGGGCAACCTGTTTGAATTGATAATTCATTATACCCCTGGCAGAAAACAATAAAACACAACATTATCACACATTCACAACATTCACAACATTCTTACCCTATCTACATGCATCACCACACCATTTGAAACAAGGAAGTAAAATCATGAATACAGGTCTCAAAGATCAATGTGAGACCCCGCACTTGGTCGACGCGCGTTTCGGCGGCTCAAGGCCACCGTCTTCAGGATCTCTTCCAATAAAAGCAACCCAAGTATCCAGGGGATCTATACTATATATACAAAAAAATGTTTGGTCACCAAAGACAGTACTACCACGTTAACGCATAACATTGTTGAAAACAACAATAATACATCCCAATTGAAGCAACCAGTATAACAACTTTAAAAGAGAAGAAATAGAAAAAACACAATCACATGTGCATAGAACATAAGGCCAATTTACATAAGGAGACAACAAGAGTAAGTGGAAACCAATCTACTATCCTCTTCACCTTTCTGCTTGAAGATCTTCTATTCAATGCAACTATTAAGATTTGCAGTGGATCTAGTAATTAGATACGCCCTATAATGTAAGTGAAGCTCTTAAATACTTACATAGAAGGGCAAATTTTATAGTCTCAGGAAAGATTCTTGTGATATTATCCTGTACTTGTATTGGATATTCCTATTTTGTGCGTCTTCCAATATAGTATTCTGTAAGTAGAAGGACCAAATAGTAAGTCTATGATCTCTCTAAAACTAATAAGGTCATAGATAATATGCGTTTCTACAATTTGCTCTTACCCCTATGGAGGATGCTCAAAAAGTCACATTAAGTCTCTTCATGTAGCAAGATCATTATATTCTCTTCAGCTAAGAAAAATAAAAACCAAGAAAGATGTTAAGGGATCACTCTGGCTACAGAGGTACGTTCCGAGGAGTCTAAATCTGATCTCTCATACCTACCTCTATGAGCTGGCTGGTATCTCCAAAGTGTCTTTTGTATACAGCTTCTATTTCAGTTATGCGTAAACGGACGCCTACCAATACCTCCCAGTGTCCTGTCAAAAAAGATATCCAAATCTAAGTTCATAGGGAAAGGATATATACATTGTGTGCCTGAATACATGGTTTACTACTGCAGGCCCAAACCTGATAATAATAACGGACGTCTTAAGCCAAAAAGTTTTTTTATCTTATGTCAATAAAAAAAGGCTCAAATAATGATATAAGACACTTGTTCATGAACAAGTCTATAGCTATAAGAAAAGACAATATTGCCTATATTACTAAGCCATAGTGCAAGATAAATCGATCACGTTATAAATCTTGATGCCCAAATATATGATTCCCCATCAAGAACTACCAAAAGGTAACACCGTAGTGATATTCAAGGATGTTAAACGAGACCTCCATAGACATTAAATAGGGCTAACGGTTGAGACATATCGGAAGCGTCTACTGTCTCAATGCCACAAAAAAAGAGACACAATTCCCCACCCAGGGCAACCAGGAAGGGTGCCTAAATATGGTGATGAAATTTGTATTGATGGCAAATACAGGCGTACACAATTCATAAGTCCGCATACACTAAAAGCCCACTATGCACAGTAGAAAAGTCAACTAAAAGATGTTACTAGTAATCAGTCCGGAATCCCCAAGTAAGAACAACCAAGTCCGCCCGCTTAGGCCGACATGCACTAAGTTGCACTAAAATCATAACACTCACCTGGCCTCAAAATTGATATACGTGCCGGCGTGTCCTTCTCATAGTTCGCCCGGCCAAAAGATGAAAAAAACAGGTTACTCTCCGTGTTTTTAAACATCCGACTTCACATTAGAATATCGCGGTGTAAAGCCTATAACCGGAAATTAATGGCGTGAATGCGATACTGGACTAAAAGTAAGCAACGCACTAAAGTACCGCCATGAATGATGGGGGCCAAGGAACTAAGGAAAGAACACGCGAACAAACGCAGATCCTGGAACAGGAATCTTGATACATCAGCAATGCCAAATAGTGACTAAAAATGAAGAGCGAACTAAACTTACAGCATAAGTAATGAGAATGCTAAAGGAAGTTGTAATATAATACACTAAATAAATTGTGTATATAATAGCATATCGACATTAAAACAGAGAGAGGAGATGAGAAAGAAACATCTTATGAAAGAATAAATAGCAAAATATCAGACCCTACACCTAAGCAGTGCACAAAAAGTGATGATTAATAAATAAAGCTCAGAACTTTAATGTGAATGTACACATACTGTCACATGCACAATTTTCATCTCATATACAGTAAGTTAACTTTAACAATTTAATTGATAAGTCACATTTAATTTCAAATATGTGACTTGAATACGAGGGAAGTTACAGATATAGATAAGAATATGGACATAAGAAGCATAGTTATTTGGTGACATACCAGTTTATTTCTTCATTGAGACCACGTTTAACGCAATCAAGATGGTAAATCCAAAACGTTTCTCGTTTTTTGCGTGTGATTTCTACTGGCTGTCCTATTTTTGGTTGTACTTTCTCAAGAATAGACCATTTTAATTCTTGTTCACTGTGGTTCATATCTACGCAGTGTTGTACCAACGGAGCCATCACCTTCTTAGTTCTAATAGCAGACTTGTGTTCACTAAATCGTAAACGAAATTCACAACCAGTTTCTCCTATGTAAGCTAGTCCACACAAGCAGAACAGAATGTATATGACATTGCTACTGCGACAATTGGATAGATGACGTAATTTAATTTCTTTTTCATTGTAGGAAATGACATCAGATGTAATGGCTGCATCACAAGCGTGGCAAGAGCCACACATGTGATTGCCCAGTATCATTGGTAGGCCTGTAATGGATCGTTGGCCATCATACAGTGGTCTCTTTCCTTGACGCGTATGAACCAACATATCTTTGAGGTTCTTATTTCGTCTATACGCCAACAGTGGCAATGGTATAGCTGGGGCATTGTCATCAAAATTCAAGATCTTCCAATTTTTATTTATGACATTCCTTATTTTAAGGTTAAGGGTCGAATGGTTAATTACACATGTTATGCGGTCCTGTTTAACACGTTTAGACCCCTGTAACAACGCTTCCCTCTCATAATACTTCGCTCTCTTTTAGGAGTGTCACACAAGCCTGTGCGGGTAGCCCCTTTTGAGTAGCCTCTCTTTTAGTGCATCTCCATGTTCATGGAAGGCAGACATATCCGTACAATTACGGCGAATACGTAGGAACTCACCAAATGGAATGGATTCCCTTTGGCAGTTCGGATGATAACTATTAAATTGTAAAATTGTATTCTTCGCCGTATTTTTCCTAAATAGGCTCACCTTCAGTTGTCCACTGGTACCATCAATCTTAATATCCAGGAAATCTACCTGGGATTGGCTGTAATTCACTGTGAACTTTAAATTAGTATCACTGACATTAAGCCAAAGAACAAACGCCTGTAACATCTCAACAGAACCACTCCAAATAAAAAAAATGTCATCTATGAAGCATTTCCATATAGATACATTTTCGAAAACAGAGCCATCTCATTATAAATGTTATGTATTTCCCACTCTCCCATGAACGTATTCGCCACACTAGGGGCACAAGATGCCCCCATTGAACTGCCCTTGATTTGTTTGAATAAAGAGACATTATATTCGAAGAAGTTATTCATTAATACCATCTCAAGACACTGCAGAATAAAATTATCTGTCCGATTATCTGGGAATCTTTGCAGTAAAGCTGACACCGCAAGTAACGCTCGACACTGAGGGATGGTGGTATACAACGCCTCGATGTCGAGCGTCACCAGGATGTCAGTCACTGGATTGAATGGGATTCCCTCTATTTTGTTGATGATATCGCCAGTGTCGCGAATATAAGAGGTGAATTGATGTGTTAAAGGGCACAAAATGGAATCAACATATTTTGATAAGGGTTCAGTGCTTGAGCCAATAGTTGATATTATAGGCCTCATGGGGGGGTCAATTTCTGACTTATGGGTCTTAGGCAGACCATAGAGGGCAGAAGTTACTGGACAGGCCTTATTGAGGAAAACATATTCATCATCACAGATGAACCCATCTGAGAGAGCAGCAAGTGTCATGTCTCGAATCTATACATTCAGTCTGTCAAGCTCTCTACGCTGTGCTGGTCTGTAATGGTCAGTTACAGCTAGCATTGCAGTCATCTTTTGGTCGTAGGTGCTTTTATCAAAGATGGCGATCCCGCCACCTTTATCGCAAGGTTTAATCATTAGAGTAGAGTCCCCTTTCATTCTCTCTAAAGATGTGTTTTCTGATTTAGATAAGTTAAATTGAGGTTTGTATGGATTTTCACGATTCGAGCAATATCCCGGAGTACACTTTGTTCAAAAATACGTACCTCGGGACCCACCATATCCAAGGTAGGTGTGAATGTAGATGGAGGTTTACATCTAGATAAATTATTATCTTCCTCCCTAGGGGGCCGGTCCGAAAAAAATCTATTGAGTCTGATCTTCCTAAAGAAGGCAAACAAATCCTCATGTAATCTAAATTTGTTGAGACTAGTACTAGGGACAAATGACAAGCCCTTACTTAATAGTTGGATATCCTCAGGTTTCAGAGTGACGGATGACAGATTGTAAATGGGTAAACTACTCTCAGTATTGGTAGCAGGTTTCCTCAGCGTGTCATCTACCACCAATACTGTTGGTTGCGAGTCCTTACGTATTGTTGAGGAGGTTGAGTGCTCATTTGTTGCTGGGCTCCCTGGTCCTGCCAACGTACATTCCTTCCTCGATATTGGCCCCTGGGTAAAAAACCCCGCCCATGGAATGTTCGTTGGGTAGGTCTGGAGTTATATTGTCCACTACCTGGGTCTTGATAGTTGTCACCTTCCGAACCAGATGAGTCCGAGTCAGAAAAGTTAGTATACCTCCTATGTTGGTAACCATTAAAGTTAGTATTGTAGTTACCCTGTACTCCATCTTGATAATAGGTAGAGTTAAGATATGGGTAGATCTTTTCTTTGGTAAACCATCTTACATCTTTTCGTAATTTTTCTGTTTTCTTATTTGTGAGGTAGATGTCAAAGTCTTTCATTTCTGATCGAATTTTTTCAAGACTACTCTTGGCATTATCCACAGCTGTGGAGGTGTTCAGTTTAGTTTCTAAGTCACTGATCTCTTGCATGAGGGTAGATGCTATCTCCTTGGCTGTTTCAATGATAAGCATCATCCAGTCCCTGGAGCAGCGGTTAGAAATCAAGGACCACCGCTCCAGGAACTTTCTGATCTCAACAAATAATGCAGGAGCATTACGTACTCTCAATCCTGTAGGAATTACACCTTCCTTAAGGTACTCAAACATATAAAATGCATGAGACTCAATCCGTTTACGTTTTTTGCGCATATTGAGTAAATTCTGCCATTCACTGTTCTCTAAATGGTGAGAGGGGGTTGTACCTGTATCTCCAGTAACTCTACCCATCAGTGAATTAAAATCATCATCTGTAAAACCAAAGGTTTGAAACTTATCCATTTTTATATTGCACTTAGATAACTAATGTTCTACTCAACAATTAATACTTACCAGTGCTGTATATCCATATTAATTGCTAGAAGAATTAAAGAGACTAATATAAAGACAGAAAAAAAGAGGAAAAGAGATTATTACAAGACAAATACTATATCCCCATCACCATCAAGAAAGAAATTATTGTGAATGAACAACTGGTCATACGGGAATGTCAGTGTTGAATTCAACAAGGTACCAATCTTATGTATAGCATACCTACAACTAATAAGAAAAGTATATACAATATTAATCCCACGGCTACAAAACCGCGAATGCTAGTAGCAAAAATGATGGGACTCCCTCAAGACTTAATCTGGCCAGGGAAAGGAGGGGAATGAAACAACACAAGAGAGAAAGCAGATTGCCTTTACCGGCCACACAAATTTAATGCAAATATGTCTCAAATTTATGATAAGATATTGGTGACAAAAGCTCAACAATATATTACATTCTTTCAAAAGATATAAGTTTTATTTCATTTTTTTTAAATCCTTTGATTGTCATTGCTTTTCATATATAGAAATTTCTTTACCAATTTTTCATAAAATAGAAAATTGACATTTTTTATACATAGACTTTTTTAAAATAAAGTAAAGAGAAAAATGAGAAAAAGAATGCATAATAAAATACATACAATACATGGCCATATACAAAACTAATTTCTTACAAATTTATACATAATTCATTATACCTCTGGTAGAAAACAATAAAACACAACATTATCACACATTCACAACATTCACAACATTCTCACCCTATCTACATGCATCACCACACCATTTGAAACAAGGAAGTAAAATCGTGAATACAGGTCTCAAAGATCAATGTGAGACCCCGCACTTGGTCGATGCGCGTTTCGGTGGCTCAAGGCCACCTTCTTCAGGACCTCTTCCAATAAAAGCAACCCAGGTATCCAGGGGATCTATAATATATATACAAAAACATTTTTTGTCACCAAAGACAGTACTACCACGTTAACGCATAACATTGTTGAAAACAACAATAAGACATCCCGTGGCCGGTAAGGGAAATCTTCCTTCTCTCTTGTGTTGTAACACTCAAGCAGCTCCTACAAAATGGCATATCTTGGCCTTCCCCCCCGTCGACAGCAGCAACCCTCCCTGATAACCATAAAACCAGACCCTTCCTAAAACTAAAAGAACCATTCCAACTCCCCCTCCCCAGGACAAGTGAGAGCAACTTCCCCATCCAAACGACGCACTCCCGAGTTCAGAGGTGGTGGTTAGGCCAATGTCCGCCTGGAGGACTGCCATCCTCTCTGCTCCTCCGGATCCCCCCTCCCCGGCATACATATGTCAGGTAAGCATCTGCGGACCCCCCCAACTGAGGTGTAGGGCTATATTACCAACAACCCCCCTCACCCCCCCAAAATTCAGTCCTGGGTATACTTGCTCATGTGGGCCACCTCAGATCAGGTCATCTGCTGATCTGGGAGCTATATGCGGCAGGGTCTGGCTAGCATCTCCCATAGAGCTTGAGCTGGTTTCTGAGTCCGAGTCCCTCTGCTCCTCCCCGGAGTGCGATAGTGGTTCCCAGGTATCCGCCGCACTCAGCGATGCCACCACTGCGATCGCATTGGTCCGAGCTCGGTTCGCCTCCTCCGTCGTCGGGTGGGTCTTCGAAGCTGACCCTCTGCCTGGGGAACGTGTCAAGGCCTTTTCAGCAGAGCTGTTTTCTCCTCGTTGCCGTCCTCGGGTATCCTGCTCCTCAATCCAGCCCCACACGTCCTGAGTGGTGGTTGAGAATAGCGTACCTCCATTCTGCACTATGCGTAGTTTGGCTGGGAAGACCATAGAGTAAGACACCTCCATCTGCCGCAGTTTCCCTTTGACAGCAGTGAAGGATGCTCTTTGTTGCTGCACCTCCCGCGAAAAGTCAGCGAAGATCCGTACCACACTATTTTCAATCTTAAGTTGCCTTTAAGGCGCGCCTGTCCCAGCACATGATTTCTATCATTGTAGAACAGGAGGAGGGCCACCACCGGCCTCGGCGGCCTGCCAGGCTGTGGGGCTCGCGCTGGAACTCTGTGCGCCCGTTCCAGGGCAAAGAACGTGGACAACCCCTCCTCTGCTACTTCTGTGCGCAGCCAGCGCTCAAGGTACGCCACCATGTTGTTCCCTTCAACTTTCTCGGGAAGGCCTGTGATCCTTATGTTATTCCGGCAGGTCCTATTTTCGGCATCCTCTGCCCGTTGCTCCAATATCAACACTCTTTTTTCTATGTCCGTGATTTTGTTTGACGTCTCCGTGACTGGTGGCCACAAACTTTCTATCTCCGCTTCAGCGGCCGTGACATGATCCGTCAGCTTTCTATGGTCCGCTCGGAGGAGGCCTAAGTCTTCCTTGAGAGTGTCAATCTTAGTTTCCACCGCCATCTGCGAGCATTCTATGGCCTGTAGAATATCATCGAGTGAGAGTTTTTCTTGGGGTATCCCCCATCTTTCTTGGCCCCCGGGCGTGAATCAGCATCTCCACGATCTGCGCTCAGCCCCTCTTGTTGCTTGGTATCCCGCTGTTTGGTGTTCCATCCCATGACTCTTTCGAGGTCAGTAGCTCCTATCCCCAGCCTGGGCTTTGACAGGACAGAGCCAGTGGCGGTCTCACGTGATTTCTCTGTAGGGATAGTGGGGGTGATGTAACATTCCTGTCGTTTGCGGTATTCAAGTTGTAGTTCTGACTTCAGAGGACTCCAGTACTTTCGCAGTGGAAGAGGACGTGCTCCTCCACCGCCCCCACGCCTCCAGCCTATGGGCCGTCACCCCCAAATCAGCTCTTGCTGCTTCCCCAACCAACGCAAAGCTCCAGCCACCTCTGCGGAGGAATTGATGGGTCAGTTGGTCTGCTAACAGCGGCCCCGTGGTCCAGTTCTTCCACTCATACTATCCCAGCCCTGACTTGAGCCTCCCTACTATTGTCAGCAACCCCGGCCGCTATACCATCCCCTGCTACCGTTGGGGCTGCTGTCCATCACTGTGGGGTCATTGCCCACATCCCGGCTACGTGGTATAAAGTCCAAGGGGTTATGCCGCCAGCAACCCTGTGCCGGCCCCTGCGACCCCCGCAGTCACCAAGCAGCGTTTTCATCAGATAAGGCTGTGGTCAGGGCATCTCTCCCACTCAGCGTGCCCACCGCTCGGCCTATCAGGTGCCACTTTGCTCCATCCCTGAGCGTCCAGGGTCTCCCCAGGTCGCCAGGCCTTCCTCGCTGTGCCCCGCTGGAAGTTGTCCTCTGGCCTCTGCAATGGCTTGCTCAAGTGTCCCACACAGTGCTGCTCCTACTCTGTGCCCCCGGTGCGGTCTGTTGAAGGGGGCCTCACAACTCAGCTCCCGGTCTGTTTCACTGCTCCTCCTATAGCGCTAGCATCCAGGAGTCACTGCCGCAATTTCAGGCAGGGCACAGGCCGCGGCAAGCTTCAGAGACCCCTCTCACAGATGCCAGTCACTTGTGACTGCGCTCCACTGTTTCCCACTACGGGGGCCCTACATCTCCCTCTCCGCATCTCTGTCTTCTCTTCTCCTGTGTCCCACAGCCGCTAGCCCTCCTCTCCACTCCTCCACCATGAGAGGGGGGACACTGGTGAACGCGCGTCCCAGATCGCGCCCGCCGCACCGGGGATCCAAGTCCCTGTCCCGGCCTCCGTCTTCTAGACCCCTCTCCCACGTGTGGGTATGTTACAGGTCCTGGTGCCACTGCAGCTCCTCCCCGCACCTCCTCCTTACCAGTTAGGCGCCCGGCTCTCGCCTCCGCCGGTGTCACTCGTCCCGCTCCTGAAGCAGCAGCGTGGGGTAATCGTCCGGCAGGTACCTCGCTTCTCTTTCCAACCGGAGCCGTTAGTGCCGCGCGGCCACCATTTTGCACAGCCCGCGGCCTCCGGTTGCTGAGTCCCCCTAAGCTCCGTCACCTGCCTCCTCCTCGCCAGCTTTGCCTCCTCCTCGCCAGCTGCAGTCCCGATCCCCGCCTCCGCCCGGGTCACCGCTCCAGCATCCAAGGAGACAGCACAGGGCGATCCCGAAGCAGGTGCCCAGCTCCCCAGTGCCCCAGAAGCCGCTACTGCCACGCAGCCGCCATCTTGCGTGGTCCTCAGCCACACCAGCTCTTCAGCCCTATGCCTCCGGGGGAGGGCTGATGATCCCCCGCAGCAAGTGCCCCTGATGCCCCTATGACCCAACACCTCCAGGGCCGAACTCCTCCCTCTGGGTACCCCTTTAGCGGGCAGGATGGTGCCAGAGAGGGGATCACCAATGGGAGCTCCCATTCAGGCTCCCGACTCCATCGGTGTCATGCCATGCCCCCGTGCTTAGAAACCTGTTAATGACCAAAATGATGCACTGCATAAAAAAAACCTGACAACCGCCAAACCGGAGCTCTAAACTTCTTTATGAGATTCGGGACAGAAGACAGACACGAACAGAACTCTGTCCGAGCTGAGGCAGCGCAAAACCCCATCTTTGACAAAGAGGGAGGCTGCGCGCCTTTATCAGACTTTCCCTTGATTTAGTTCCCTGGGAAGCGTGGAGTTCATCGGTTGCTTTATCCCTGATCGGGATAGTGAAAATATTGTTGAACTCAACATTTTCTGCAGTTCTACCACAGAGTCATACAGAACAATCCCCTTCTGTGCTCTTTGAGAAGGCACAACGCAGCTCTCGCGCTGACCCATGTGCTCAGTACAGGCAACACTTGAAGGGTCTGAGTCGAGAAAGGCTCACTGCCCCAAAATGTAACACTGATGCACAATACACCTGCATCATGCTTTAATCAGAAACGGCCAGGCTGTAAAAACATATCAGGCAGCCATCCAGACAGACATATATTTGGAAAATTTATTTGGAATTCTGACCGTGGGAGAAGAGAGTTATAGTCCCAGCCCTCTGAAATAAGTGCCGGTGCTAAGCACCGGAAAGCACTGGCACAAATTAAGCACTGCCTGCACAAAAACAATCCTCTGAGGCATTTTCCTCTCTCAGCGTGTGCTGCAGAAAGGTATTTCTCCTTGTTACCCCTCCCCTCGAAATGCTTAGCATTTTGACACATTCGCTGGTCTACCAGTAATGGTAAATCCGGGAATGTGCCAAAATCCATGAGTGGATGCGTGGGAATGCCCACACTCCACCCATGGAAAACTTTCCTTGGCATAGTAATGGAAAGCAGTGATTTTTGCTGCGTTGGTTTACTCTAGATTTATCGAGCCATTCAGGGCCACACCAGGTGGTCTTGCCTGGCTTGATAAATCTACTTAGGAGTTATGTTGCTCTTGCGCCCCATTGTGTGGTGTGAGGGTAATGCATCTCTTTGATAAATTTGTCCCTAAGTATTTGTAAGACCAACAATAAGCATACTTTATTGTGTGTGTTCTAATTTGCCCCAATCATATAGTCTTCATTTTTAGGTGACTCTGAATATCCTCACGCATGACTCCATTCCATGACTGTGGAACAATAGAAACAGCTTGTAATGAAGCACATAGTCACACAGACACACTAGGTAGGTGAGCGAATATGTGTTCCGATAAAGGCATGCTTCAGATGCCTACACCGCTCAGGAGATACATTGGCCTGAAAAGGTGTGTAATATTACTCTCCTTTGATGCGTGCTACACAATATTTGATCATGCAACATGTGCCTAAGAAACTGGAAGATGACAATTTACAACTAGAACCATAAAATAATGATTGAGTTTTACAGCTACATGTAAGACAAGGACAACAGCCACTGAATTCCAATCCTATATAGTACATAAACAAAAGTCACTGTACATTTCTTTTTATTGTGACGGATGTGTCCAATAAAAAGTTTTTAAAAGTACATTGTCCATGAAACCAATGTAAAATACCCCAAATCGAAGTTCCACAACAAAGTATAATGACTCAAAATGCCTACAAGATACCAGAAAGTACTGGGGGTAGGTGCTTTATTGTCAGCTTTGATTGATGGGGAGGGTTTAGGTAATTCAGGTTTATTATTTAAATTTGGAAATCAACGTTTTAAAAAAAATATTAAGTTAATGATCTTACAGGGTGTATCCAAAACATGGGCCAAACTGATGGGCACATTAAAAATAGGCTATTATTGTGATAAGACTCCATTATGGGGACTGACGGAAAGTCCGGAGTGGCTGGGTGACAGCTTGGCGATTCCGATTAAGGAGGCAGGGCTGCTGATTTGGGGGACTTGTTCTCTGAGGGCAGCCTGCTTTCATGGGAGTGCTTGAGAGAGAAAGTGGGTCCTAACTTTTCAAGATTTAAATATCTTCAGATATCAGGTTGGACACAAGCCTTCTTAGCGCGGCCATCTTTACTGAATAGGTTTCCTTTTGGAGGCTATAGTTATCTGGTCTCACAGCTGGTCGACACTCCACCGTCTAAGAAAGAAGTTTCCTTATGGTACAACTTGATGCTGGATGAACTTGATGGCGACTTTTTGTTACCAGAACAACTTTGGGGTTCTACGTTACCGGGTCATAAGGTGACCGAGTTGTGGTCCATCTCATTGAAAATATTGTGGGAGTTTATAAAACCGGCTTGGTTACGTAGGAACCATCTATATACGTTGCATAGGGCATACTACTCCCTGCTCAGGCTCCCAAAATTCTATCCCGGAAGCCCTGTAATGTGCCCAAAATGTGGATCACCGTTGGCGTCAGATGCCCATATGTTCTTTGAATGCCCCTCTTTAAAACATTTTTGGGCAGATATTGGCCTTTTTTCTTTCTGATTCTCTTGGAACTGTAATTACCTTTGATTTGGCTATGGTTATCTTTGGTCTCTCGCTTGAGGTTCAAGGACAGGCAAAAAATCGTTTGTTCTATGCTGTTCTGCTTGCCCGGAGAGAGATCTGCAAAAAGTGGAAAGATGTTACACCACCGCCATTTTTTGTATCGTTTGGTTGGGTAAATTGAAGCTTAGGGTTTTTTTTCCCCCCGATCCAATGATTATTCACTGTTGGGGTCCCCGAACCTGAATACCTGGACTCTTTTGTTCGGTGTCTTTGGTTTATATCAGTCCCATCAGCCGGGCATTGTGGTGGTGGCACTTACTCCTTCTTATCTTGATTCCACATAAGATGGTCCCTGAAGGCATAACTTTTCTGAGGGTAGTGTTCAACCTTGTGTTGTCACAAACTATACCCTGCCTGGTTTTTAACCTGAGACAGACTGTAGTGTTCTTGTAGGTGGCCACATCTGGAATCAATAGTAATTAATGAGGACAAAAAAAAAAGTAGATAATAATAAAAATAAAAATATCAGAAAGTACACCCAGCTTAAACTGTGCTTTAATCCTATAACACCTAACAATAGCCATGTCTAAAAACTAAACTCTGAAGGTTTTAATGCCTTATTCTGCCCTTGTGTGCTCCATCTTCTCTCCACATCAAAATAACACTACCTAACAGGACAAAAATCTAAAATGCTAACCATAGCATACATCAATATGTGTAAATACATCAATATTAAGGTGCACCTTTTTTGCGGAGGGAGCAGAAGTTTTAATTGGGCAGTATGGACAGACCTCCTACAAGGATGTACATGGTAGACCTCTGGGGAAGATGTAGAGCTTGTTGAAAAGGCATGACTGCGACTTGTGGAATCGCTTACTCATCTGGGCAATAGATAACAGTCCGGACAATCCCTTTTGCAATCCATATGTCTGTGCATCTAGTTAATGTAAGATTACTAATAAAGGCACAGACAGCTTACATCAAACGATTAATGTCCCATGTATTGACCCTTTGCTCTGCTAGATCAATCTGACGCTCCTTTTGTGCAGACCTCACCCTGCGGCACATTTGAATCTGGTGGTTGCTGCTGGTCCCTGCTCCTGTTGATGTACCCTCACTTGCTGTCCAATGGAATCAGCAACAAATGCAGGTGACTACCCACTGCCACAATTGTATCAACATTTTCATGTCACTGTGCCTGCGGTGCCACATGACTGAGCTTCATGCAGCTATCTTCCTATACATGTGTTCCAACGTATGTCCCCAGGTGGTGATGTGGGCACAGTGGGAGTTCCTGTTCTGCCACTGCCCGTTTACCTCCTTTGAAAAGTGAACTCTATTCAATGTCATCTCCATGTTCAGGCAGTGGCTGATTCTCTTCCTACACTGGCACATTAATGATACTATGTGGAATTGGATTAGCAATGCTTGGTGTTGTGATTGCAAGAGTGGAAGTCTCTGTTGTCCTGGTACAAGCTGTGGATTTGCTATGGTGACCTGTGGCTTACCACTGCACACCACTGTAGAAGGTGTTACTTGTTGCAGTGGTGACAGTAGAAGAGGCAGGCTGGTTGTTTGGGTCTGTTGATGTTGCAGGTGGTGTAGCTATTATGGCTTCTTGTAAGAACAGTGGCAGTCCTAACAGTTGCTGCACTTGTTGTCACTGTTTGTGTTTTGGACTCCTAGCGGAAATAGCTGGGTGGAAAGTTTTGCCCTTTGGTTTTTTTTGCAGATGTTGACGCTAGGGCCTTTCTGACTGGTGGCTGTTTTGATTCCTCAGTATAAAATTGGAAAACATGCAACTAGAATAATATCATCACATGAAATTTGTTTCCCTTATGGACTATACTTGGTTCACACGCTGATCAAGTAGTTATTGAATAAACAATCATACCAAAACACATTTGTCATGCAAGCTTACTTCTTACATTAACAAATAGATTTGAGTTTTATGGACATTTTTGATACTTACCTGGGCCCTCTGAACCTCCAGCCTCAGATCCGCCTTCTATTCCCTCTATACTGGTGAGATTAATGATGGTTCAGACTTGCTCCTCTGAATGTCCAAGCTTCAGGAGGCTCAGATTTATGTGACTGGATAGTAAATCTCTGTCAAAACGTTTTAAGTCCTAAAAGCGCTTTTCGGAATCTGCATCTCTGCTGGGTTGTATGTACTAAGATTGAATTTATCTTTTTTGAGTGATTCCTTTCCAAATCTTTAATCTGATATTAGCACGGTATTATGTAAGAATTGCTCCATTTTGCGCCTCTTCTTTAACCACCTCCTCAGCCAGTATCTATTTTTTTATTTTTTTTATTTTAGAGGTTTTCTATAGCGCTAGCCAGACCCGAGGGTATCAGAGCGCTTTACAACATGATGTCGAGAAGACAAATGCATGATAATGGCGTGGTGGAAAAATGCAGAAGTGTGGTGAAAGACAGTACAGTTCTGCTTAACGTCAGAGGTGCGTCGTTAAGGTAGAGAGGTCTCAGGTGTAGCCTTGCGGTAAAAAGGTCGGGAGTTAGTCTCAAAGACCAGGGACCACAAGTCTAGTGCTGGAGTTGTTTCCGCACGAACAATCACCAAGGGGTGATTGTTCGTGCGGTGTCTGAAGGTTGACCGGTGGGGGAGCGATGTCCTGTGCCTCCCAGCTGGGGGCGTGTGAGTCACGTGAATGCGTTCGGGAAGGCGCGGTTGAGGTAAAGGGCTTTTAAGCGGCTTTTGAATTTTGCAAAGGAGGGGGTGGTTCTGATGTCGACTGGGATGGCGTTCCAGATTTTTGGAGCATTGCCAGCAAAAGAGCTGGCTGCAGTCTTTTGTTTACGTGTTTTTGAGGGGATGAGAAGGAAGGCGTTGGAACTCCTGAGGCTTCTTGTTTGGCCGGCTTTCTTGAGTTTGGAGGCTAGGTATTCCGGTTTCCCTGTGTGCAGGGCTTTGTGTGTGAGACAGGCAGTTCTGAAGCTGGCACACATTTCCATCGGGAGCCATTTTAGATCTCTGAGAGCGGGAGATATATGGTCAAATTTTTTGATTCCGGTGACCATTCTGGCCGCTGCATTGAGGGTGGTTTTGAGAGGCTCTAGGTGTGCGCTAGCTGTGCCGGTGAGGACTGCGTTCCCATAGTCCAGTCTGGACAGCACCAGGGATTGGGTGGCTTGTTTGAGGTCGCTCTGAGGGATGTGGGGTTTGATTTTGTTGAGGAGCTTCAGATTGAGGAAGGCGCTCTTTGCGGAGTTCTTGATGTGATTGGTCATGGATTGTTTGGGGTCAAGGGTGATTCCCAATGATTTGACCGAGGATGCCAGTGTGAGATTTCCGTTGAGTGCATCAATTGCTTTCATCCATTCGACGATTTGCGGGTTTTCTTCCTTGTTTGAGATGAGTAGGATTTCGGTTTTTCTCTGATTGAGTTTGAGGTGGTTCTTTGATAGCCATTCTTGGACTTCTCTGAGAGTGTTGTTGAGTCTTAGGATGTCGTTAAAGGAGGAGGTTTTCAAGTAGATTTGAGTATTATCTGCATATAGATGAAAATGGATGTTTGCTTTTTTCAGCATGGAGGTGAGGGGTTCCATGTATATGTTGAACAGTTGAGGGGAGAGAATGGATCCTTGAGGGACACCTCTGTTCACGGGGAGGAGGTCAGAAGCAAATAATTTGATTTTTACTCTTTGTGAGCGATTTTGGAAAAAGGAGGAGAACCCTTGCAGGACCACTTTGTCTGCACCGACCCTCTCTTTGAGAGCTTTGATGAGAAGACTATGGTCTACAGTGGCAAAGGCTGCTGACAAGTCTAGGAGGATGAGTAGACAGCAGTGGTCTGAGTCAAGGGAGTAGAGGATGTAGTCCATGATGTGTAGGATTGCAGTTTTGGTGCTGTAGCCTTTTCTAAAGACTGATTGGTGATGGTCTAACAAATAATGTTGTCAATATGTTTGTTCAGTTGACGGTTTAAGGTTCACTGACTGCATACTTGCTTGCTCGCAAAGGAGTAGGATGGGATCAATAGCACACTGTCTGTATTGTAGTAAATTGAAAATCCACACGAAGGCAGCCAAGAGATCTGATGATTGAAAGTGGTAATAACATTGAGTGAAGGATGGGTCTGTTTGCTCCAGACTGCAGAGAATGAAGTCAGTGTGCACTTCTGTGTACTCAACCTTCATTTGAAACCAGGAAAGTGCCTATTTCCTGTTGTTATTTATGTAGTTTCCTGTCGATGCAGCTATTCCGTGCATGCACATTTTTTGTGATGTTCTGGTCAGATTGTTTGAGGGAATAATCACTTGAGAAAAAAAATGAGGTCTTGAGAAATCGCATCTGGTATTTCCGAATCAACAGGGCATGGAAGATACTCGTAATTGTGCAAGCTTCAGGGTCCAGCAGACAGACTTATCAGCCAGCAACGGTAAATCCGGGTGAAAAGTATCGGCACCCAAATATGTCCTCACTTGTATTCAGGGCCTAAGCATTTGCATCCCTCTGCAAATTATGAGCTGTAATATAAACTTTGCCATCTAGTAGTAGACATTTACCTATATTGACCATGACACGGGCAACCAAGCTTTACCTTGTGCCAGGCTTATTTCTAATCTGGATCGTGGATGTAGATTTGGAAACTGTACCTCCATTGAGAGCTTTGCTCAGTAAGAATATTACATTTGCCAGGGAATACATCCAGGTTTCAACAGCGTGTAAATTGCACATATAACATCTCTCTGAGATAGAGGCACTAACCCTTTCACACATAGTCACTTGTCTTTGATTATAAATATTTCAGCCTTGGAAACATGTTGTTTCGTCACATCCTGTCACAATTATATTTCACCTTTCTTGATAATTACCATGTTGTAGACGATGGGAGCATCCCCTGATCCTGAGAGTTTAACATATGATATGTTAGAAATGGTACTTATACCCAAGTTACAGCACTACATTGGGTTACATGATATATACGTCATCACAGGATTGATAGCTTTTAACTGGTCGAATGTGCAGGAACATGTCCTAGTTACTGTCATCCAATAATTTAACTTTCTTGGTTGCCACCCTACAATGCCATTGGTTTCAAGTAATTAATGTGAACTTCATAAAATCAGATTAGATATGACACTGGTTACTCATATAAAGGTGTACCTAAATTATAACTGAAACCTTTATGTGTTTATCAATAATGTAAGGGCACCCCTCCCAGACGGCTATAAACGAAATCTTTAGGGCACACCTTGAAGGGGTGTATGCAAAACAGTTGGTTGGACCAGATAACCTTGGGACGACATTCTTAGCACACTTAGACATCCACAGGTTGGGGGCTGAAGAGAAGATGACGATAGAAGAGGATAAAATAAAAGAGGAGGTTCTTGTGATTTTACGGGGGCAGAAAACTGCAAAAACAGAAGAAGGGGGTGGAATTCTATCATAATTATGCAAATGTAGTGGTTAATAGACTTCTGGAGGTTTACCAGGAGGTGTTCCAGCGTGGATTCCTTCAAGATACCATCAGTGAAGCTCTTGTGCTAGTCCCAAAGCCAGGTAAAGAGCCGGTAGAGAGGACGTCCTATAGGCCACTTTTACTATTGAATGTTGACGTTAAAAAGTTGAGCAGGTTGTTGGCTGCGAACCTGCTCCAACATCTACTGACCCTGATGCTTGAAGATCAATGCGGCTTCATCCCAAAGAGAAGAACCATCTTTTTTTCAGCATAGACTGTTCCATGTTATTAATGACCCTGACTTGTGGGAAGGGTCATATGCACTGGCGTTTCTTGATATCGAACAAGTGTTCGATGCAGTCTCGTGATACTATCTGTGGTATGTTCAGCAGAGGGTGAGTCTTGGACTAGATATATTCAATGGATTAGGCTGCTGTACGCTGAACCAAAAGCTAAGGTCCAGATAGGTGGTCTGGTATCTGAGACCTTTCCCTTGTATCACGGTACGTGACAGGGTCGCCATTGGTGGCACTGCTGCATCGTAAGCTTGAGCCCTTGGGGATACGGGTCGGCAACAACGCACATGTGGTGTCTTTGTATTCCGATGATGCCCTGTTGTACGTACAGGACCCTGTAAACTCGGTCCCGGTGCTTTTGGAGGACTTCGGAGTATGTCAACACTAATAAATCACGCCTGTTGTCTCTGGGCGGCATTTCTCAGTTGGACGCTGATATGCTACCACTAGTTGGGATGCCTTGAGGAGCTGAGCGTATTCGTTATTGGGGATCAGGATTGCATACGAGAAGCAGCATTTCCTGGACCTTAATATAGGCGGAGTAATTGAAGGCTTGTGTGCTTCAGTAAGGTTCTGGAAAGAACTCACACTCTCCCTGAAGGGTAGGGCTGCATTGGTAACAATGGTGATGTTACTGCAGTGTTTGTATGTCTTGCCGGGGAACACTCAATGAGATCCCTAGAAGATACTTTAAAGAGTTAGACAGTCTGATAATAGATTTCCTTTGTGCCACTAAATGGAAGTGGATAGGGCTCGCCATGTTGAAGCAGACGTGAGAACAGGGAGGTATTGACTTTCCCAGTCTGAAACTTCGCTACTTTGCGGCTCACCTCAAATACATGATTCATTGGCTTGATGTGGAAGACAACTGGGAAAAGAGGCTCCTGAGAGGCTCACATGGGAGCCACATACGCCCTGAGCTACTTATGTGCAGTGCACTGACACCAACAATGCAGCTGTTCGTGATCAGACAGATGGGTAGCATATGGGAACAATTGGTTATGGGAGTGCTCCATTGTGCCCCATACGCTTGAGATATGCCAATCTGAGTGTTGAAACCATTTGAGGCTATAGATGATGTGATGTCAGTACAGAGATGGCGTGAAGGGGGATGTGACTCCCTGGAGACGTATATCTCGGTGGCCAGTTTATCATGCAAGATGATGCAATGGATTCATTTGCATTGGGTACTGGACAGTATCTGCGATACGCTAAGATATCGGCTATGGCCCATTAGATTGGGCCCTGTTTTCCTGATAAACCATTACCCTCACAAACACTGACCAGACTGTTAGACCTTACTGGAGGATGAAGACTCATAACACATTTATATTGTGGGCTCCGAGAGGACCTGCCAGAGACAATTCCTTGGAAACGCAGCAGATTTTCAGGACCTGCTTGGTGAGGCCTTAACCTCATGAGAGTGGCAAAAAGTACACATGGGGGCGTGTACTGTAAGCTCTAATGCACTCTTTAAACTTGTACAGTATAAATACGTACACCAGGAATACCTCTCTCCCAGGCCACTTCACGCCATTTACCCTACTCGATCTGACAGATGCCCGTAATGCAGGACCTCAGAAGTGGACTTTGCGCATGTGGTGTGGAGCTGCTCATCCATAGTGCCCTACTGGAATAAAGTCTTGCAAAACGTAAACAGGGCAACGGGGTGGGAAGTCTTGTCTAACCCATGTGAGATGCTGCTGGGCCTAATTATAGCCCCTCCAAAACGGAAACTTAGAGGCCGATTCCGATGTCATTCAGAAAGGCTCCGAATGGGATTTGGTATTGCAGAATCCAATTTGTAACCCTTGTTTCCGAACGAATCATACACATTTCCCAACGGCCGATTATGATGCCTGGAAACTGTTCATGCTGTCCGTATCGGTTCTGAAAGGCATTCGAACAGCCCGGGTCTTTTTTAGCCGAATCGTACAGCTCTATGGACACGGTTTCCGAATGTGCGATTACGATGCCCTATTCGGAAAGCTGTTCAGATTCGGTCTGCCCGACACAAAACAGCTTTCAGAATCTGTCTTTGGGAGCCCGTAGCAGGCCCCCCTTTACCCGGACCTTTCGACCTATGGGCCCCTTCTCCACAACCTTGCACCGTGTGGCAGGCACCATAGGGTGCCTGCCACAGGGTGCAAGGTTTACCCCAGTAACCCCTTTTTTCAATTGGGGCTGGTGTTTGCATTTGGAACATAGGCTCCCATTGAAGTCAATGTGAGTCCATCCTAACGATGTTGGGAAGCATCGTAATTGGTTGTTCGGACTTGCAGGACCCGATTCGTTTGGAAACAATTCAGAGACTGATTCGTTCTGAACAATTACCGAACAACATTGGAATCGTACCCTTTTTCCGTGAACTCCTGAAGCTAGGTTTGGTGCTGGCTACAACGTGGATTGCTGTTAAATAGATGGGTGCATATCCA
The DNA here is from genome assembly GCF_964263255.1 of Lissotriton vulgaris. Lineage (NCBI taxonomy): Eukaryota > Metazoa > Chordata > Amphibia > Caudata > Salamandridae > Lissotriton > Lissotriton vulgaris. The sequence goes on from NC_141689.1 coordinate 860,814,165, forward strand.
CCCAAATACACAGAATAGCTATGTGAAATGTCTGAATGGGCAGCGGCTGAGGAGGTTAGAAAGAAGCATATGAGATGTGATGAACAACTGGAGGAGGGCCTGATAGCATGGAGACAGATGCTGTTTGAATAACGAGCGGATGAGGAGATGGATGGTTCTGGTGACAAGATATAAAAGTTATTGTGCTAGGTCTGGGTAATAGAGAACTTGTAAGAGGGTGGAAACAATGAAGCTGTACTCCAAGAAACCAACTAGATGGCAGACAAGAGACCAGACAATTGCGAGGTACATCCGACCACAGCGCAAGGACTGAAACTAATATCCCATGGGCCTTATTTATGAAGGACTTGCGCCGCCGGTGCGTCACTTTTAACATGGGAAAAAGTGACGCACCTACGGCGCAAGTCCTTCATAAATAAGGCCCCATGATTCTAGTTGTGTATTATCAATCGTATTAAATGTTTATTACACTCTCACATGAACAATCAAGAAGGTGGGGAATGTTGGGGATTACGTTTTTTCCTTATGTTGTGATTTACTCCTGCATTTATACACCTGAAATACTATACCAGTATTGGAAATGATGTACAACGTAACTGGAAACCAATAAAAAAATACATGAAGAAAAAAAGAATGTAAAGGCACCCTTTGTAAGCTTCTCTATTGATAAGGAAGAGCCATCATCATATTTGTTTGGGTGACTGTGGTCCATGGCCTAGAACTGCTCACATCCAGGCTGATGTGAAAGTAGCTACACACTCCTAGAAATAGATGCAACTACATTAACGTTCTAATGAAAAGATGCTTTTCTGGCCAGGGGCTTGTTAAGTGCAGATTACATTTCAACTACATTAATAAAAAGTTGCAAAGACTTTAAAAAAATGTGGCAACATTTCGGAAGGTTTTGAAATTTCACCATGTACATCTGAAAATTGTGACTTTTATGACAATTTACCACCCATAACCTTATTTTACACAAAAAAGTTAAAACACTTTGGAGAAAGCAGTTAGTTAAACATGTTGAGAAAATTCTACAACATTTGCCAATGTGCATAGAAAAGTCTTGGAAACGGTAAACTTGGAGAAATATATTTCTCGTAGATTATGTAAGATTATTCCCGCTACATAGCAAAAATGTACTTGCATTGCAGAAGGAAACCTCACTCTGGCAAAGGTGAACTCAGAAATGTTAAAATTTTCGCAAAAAATACAAATCAAAATCAGAAACCCTGCAAAACTCTGACTTCAATTTTACACATATCTGCCTTCGATCCAATTTCCCTACTTCTGTTCTGTGTCTCCTCTTGCTTGCATCCCACTAATCATGTACACTCCTAGTTTACCCTTTGAGCTAGTTTAATATTTGGAGAACAATTTTTGTAATTTTCACCATAGATTCATTTGTATTGTAATATTCCTTGAGAAAAGTATAATGCCAGAGTGAACTTCAAATAACCCATAATTACAAAGAAAATCATTCCACTGCAGAATGAGTATCACTGAATGCAGGTATTCAAAAGATGCACTAGATATCACCCTTCTCCAGATATGACAGCTTATTTTGTCAACTTTTACTCTTGATATTCTCTTTCAGGGGCGCATCATGAACTGTATTCCCCTGTGGCTGCTACATAATGATTGGGTCCAAAATAAATTTCTGGAGAGTATTAGGATACGTTTACAGGTGGATGGAAAAGCTGGAGAAAAGAAGCACTCTAAGGCATAGTTTTACAGGTGTGTATGACTAATATGCTGTTTTTCTAAACATAAACGGGTCAAGACTTGAACTTTTCTGGGGCAAGTGAGGGCAAGGTCCCTGTTCTACTCTTGCTGGCTGTGATTTGATATCCCCCACCTCCATCGCCTGCTAGGTTGGGGTCTAATCTCTCATGGCTACCAGGACCCTCCTATTCCAGGTAGTTGTAGTCTTGACCCAGCCAAGACCCATTCACAACCATTAAAGACAGGTTGTAGACTGCGGTGCTCCTTCCAATGTCATTTACTGCTGGATGAAGCAGGCTTGGGGCAGCAGTTCACCTCTGAGAATAATGTGGCCAGGAATTCCTGACACCTTAAAACTCTAGTACACCCAGCTAGGCACACAGCTATACAGTGGGGGGTGATGGGGTCAAGAAAGTGCTGAGGGAGATCTGGAATGGTACTCTATGGTGTCTGCATTTATGTAGTGTCTACTAAATTGCTTTTTGGGTGGCAGCACGCTACTCAATGGGATGTGTATAACTTGAGAGTCTTCGACATGCATAAGAAATTATAGTTTGTTAACCCTGGGCGCAGATTGCGTAGTAGCGCTACGCATAGCTATGCGAAGTGCACTTCGCACTACTCGAGCTACGCATAGCTACGCAACCTGCATAGTGCACTGTGCAAAATGCTGTTCGCACTGATTGCACAGTGCCGGATGCTTGTCCGCACTGTGCAATCAGTGCAAACCTCATCTTGCCAGTGCAAGCGGTTCATTTCTGCCGCTCGAGTAGTTTTCTACTTGAGCGGCAGCTTTCTCAACACGGACTGGTAGTTTCTCATCGTGAGCAGTCGTGAGCATATGCGACCACTCGCGAGCATACGTGACCACTCGCAATGAGAAACCTGACCTCTCCACGTTGAGAATCTCGCCGGGAGGTTTATTTTCCAAGCTCGCGATTGGCAACTTGATGTTGCCTATTGCGAACAAGGAAAAAGTCTCGTCTGGCTGTCATTTTGCTCGCTCGCGGTTGCCAACTTGGCGTTCAGGACTTGAAGCAAGCAAAATATGACAGCTACGCTATGCTACGCATGTTTGCACTGTGCAATTCGCGTAGTGCGAAGTAGCACAAACTTCGCAAACTACGCGAGTGTAGCGTAGTACTTGGCCCAGGGTTATTTGTTATAATGTTTGCCAAGAGGTTTGTGAACAAATTATCATGGAATTTGTCTGGTTTGTTATATATGAATGTTACCATGCTGTCCTGCAATTTGTTTTAGATGTTTGTTGCAAGTTGTCATGTAGATTTCATGTACACAGTAATGCAGATGTAGTAAGGAGGTTAAAGAGGTCAAGAAGCTCAATCATTAATGTGGTTTATTCAAGTGGCTGAAGCGAAGTCGTGTGCAGGTAATCATGAAGTTTGGTTGCGCAAGTTACATGCATGAAGGTATAATGTGAAAACTTTTAAGGCATGTATGCCGAAATTAAGTATTTGATGCTGATGGTATAATGTGCCCAATATTAATTCACAAATTACCCAAATTGTATTGAAAAATTGAATTTCAGTAGTGATAAACCTTTTTAAGATAGATACTCATTTTTTTTATTAATTAATTTTTTTATTAAGGATCTTAGTGCAAAACAATCGATTGGCATACATACATGAGCTACGTATGGTTAACACAGTGTAATTGTATCGTATTTTACAAATGGCTAGTACAAAGACTGGGAGACATGCGTCAGAAATCTCAGCAAACTTACTCCGTTGCTCAACCGTGTGGTGGGAAAGTAAAAGGAGAATAAAAAGAGAGCAAGACAGAGAGAAGTCACAAAGGAAAAATAAAAAAAGGGCAAAGGGGAAGAGGGTATTACCCAGTGTTAACAAGTGAATGGTGTAGGAGGTCTCTCAAGACTAAGTAGGCAATGTCAGCTAGACTGTAGTAGGAGATATGGAAGTTTCGAGTGTAGACCAGAGCAATGTGGTATTGGTAAACTGGCTAGAAAAGAGACTGTAAAATTGTCTCAAGGGGGTTGATTAGTTCAAGATATCAGTCCAGGCTATTCCACAGGGTCTTATTGGCTGAAATACAAAGGTATTGGGTAGCGAGAATAGAGTGCACGTCCCTAATGTATGTCAGCCATTCCCACCATGTGTTGATGGAGATATTCCCCAGTGAAGTGCTTTCCAAGAGGAGAGAATGGGTTTCATAAGTGAAGGTCAAAATTGAGAGAAATTGGGTATTGATTGATGAGGGTGAAACCCTTCTCAAGCAACAACCAAAATCCTTGTCAGGGTAAACCACAAAAGTCACTAAATTAACCTGTGTTTAACCCTCTGGTAGGATGCCACAAAAGCAGTCATGCGTAACTTAGAGGCAATGTGTTAAGTATTTATGCAGCACACAAACAGTAACCAGGTGAAAACACAACACAAGAAACATTCCAAACCACTTTAGAAAAATAGGTTAAAATATAATAAACAATCTGAGAGCTAAATTATAAATTTCTAATCAGTAAAACTCATGATATTGATTTTTAAAGGTTTAGATAAAAGTAGTGAACTGGGGGTGTATACTGTTGAGCTGGACTGTGACAAAGTCACAAGTTCAGGTCAACCGCGATGGAGCATGGCCCTGATACAGGGACCAGGTTAGTCCCTCTGAAAAAGTTACCTTCTCAATGTCCTGTTCACAGCGTTCAAAACTTTAGGATTTCACAGGAGGAGCTCAACTAATGGCAGGCAAAGGTCCAGAACCGACTGGGCACCGCTTGGGGATCAGTTGCTCACTCCAGCAGAGTCCAACAGGGCTCAGGAAGGTCCAGTTGCAGGCCCAGGCAAGTCCAATTGGGATCACTTGCAGAATACCAGACGTAAAATATCATGTGGACAGAATATTGTGTCAAAAATATAGAGGACCAAAATACCAAGAAGGTGAGTACAAATAGGTAAGTATGGATTTACTTTTATTAACTCCACATCTACAATGTAGGATATATATATCTTCAAGGGACATAGATGTGGAGTTACACAAAGTTAAACTTTGCTTACCTATAGAAACTTACCTTCATGACATTTTTGTCCTCGATATTCTTTTTTTAATTTTTATTTTTTTGCGGGGGAATCACATGTTTATTCCGTTTATACTGGATTTTTACTCCATGTTTCCCTTCGGTACAGGTTTGATCAGCCAAAATGTACTAGGGAAAATTGCAAGGGGATACCGTAATTACAAATACCAGACTTTTTTTTGGTTTTTTAACTTTGTTTATTGATTAGAATCACATTGGTACATTACATGATTGAACGACACATTGCATATTTTCATCAAGATAGTACGGTTAAAACATTAATCAAGAGTTGTTCATTACATATCTCCTACCAGTCTCTCTTGCCTTCACATTTCCATTTCAGTTGTGGGTAACACACATAAATCTCCCCTGTGTTCGTTCCACCGTGACCACTTCTTATCCCATTTTTTGGGGCATGCCCGAGTCTTAAAAACCTCAGTCTCCGCAATCATAAATCTATCCATTGCTTTGGCCCACAGGGAGACACGAGGTAGGCGCCTGTCCCCCATGCCCCTAGCCACTTCTCTCTAAACCAGTGTGTAATCCAGGGTTGTAAATTGTCTTTCGACTTCTGTGAGGTCAGTAGCGTCCCAGATGTTAAATAACCCAAGCTGTGGTGTAAGTGTTAAAGCTTTCCCCAGGGCTGTGTGCATATGAGTCGGTCCTCGAAATTCTTGACACAATATTTTGTCCCACAATATTTTTGGACACCTTCAGTTGCAGGTCCAGGCAGGGCCAGTTGTAGCAGGTCAGCTGATACAGTTGCAGGGAGGCCTCTGCAGCTTGTTCTGTCCCTGTAGCTCAGGACAGAAGACCCTTGGAGTCACTCGGATAGTCCTGGGTTCAAGAAGATTGCTATGTCTCCTTCAAACAGCATGGCAGGTGTCAAGCAGCACGCCAGGCCTCCGTAAAACAGGGCAGACCTTAAGCAGCTGGGAAGTCCTCAAAAGAACAAGGCAGGCCTCAAAGAGCAGGGCAGTTCTCTGGTATAAGCAGGGCAGTGCTCTGAGAAACAAGGCAGGCCTCAAGCAGCAGGGCAGTCCACTGGAGTACAAAGCAGTCCTTCTGTGCTCTTCTGAAGGTCAAGAAGTGTACCGAAGAATTGATCTGAAGTTCTACAATATACCAGCTCTAGAGTAGTAGAAACCTCTGGAGTTTCCCACCCCAGATGGTTCTGGAATTTCCTTCCTCCCTGCCTAGATCTCAAGATGTCTAGGTGACAAAAAGCTTGTGTCAAATTCTTTGTGACTGTGTTGAGGCAGCTTCTTTGAAATGTAAGTTGTTTTTTTGCAGTTTTATATAGAACTTGACTGAAGGTATTGGAGCACTTACTTGAGCATCAGCCATTACACAAGGATGCATTAATTTTTGTTGTTTTAGGCATGGGGAGATTAAATGATTTGCCCACATGCTGTTGAGCTGACACAAGACTCGAACCTGGTTCCCCAGTTAGTCGGCAGCTTTTCCATGTTTTCAGAAGTGGGCACAAGAACTAGCCATAATGGTAAAGTGCACAGAGTTCTAAAAGTTAACAAAAACAGATTCAGCAAGCAGAAGTGACGAAGGCAAATTGTTTGGGTGTGACCTGGCAGAGAGGACCAAGTCCAACACGAATGAAGCAAGTGTTCTCTTTGATAGGGTTTGGAGTTTAAGGGGGAACATGTTGAGTGCTGTTTGACAGCATGAACAATTTCAAGTTATCTAGGAGCGTAAATGGGGGCTTTATGCTAGGGTGTGTGGATCCCATTGAAAAGTTTTCATTTGATGGTGTTAAAGTTCATTTGCTAACAAACTCTGGGTCCATGTTAACAAGTATCTCCAGAAAGACCATTAATGAATACAGTCTGACTGAATATCCACCATCTCTGCATATAATGGAAGGTGTTTATGGTAGGGAATCAAAATGTAGTTTTATGGTATTTCAAAGACCTGGCATAATTCAAGGGACACTGTGTTTGAGTAAAAGTATGCTTCTCATCCTTTGTACAGAACATAGCAGATTGGCATCATCAAGGATGTTTGGGAATTGTGTTGAGGCTTGGAACTGATCATCAAATGCTAATGTTTGTGAACAGATATAAAAGAGGTATGAAAATGCAGTGAGTAATATAAAGGCATTCTGGAGGGTTTGATGATAAACTTGGAGAAATGGTAGAGTTTAAACATGTTTTTCAAGTGAAACAAGATGCCTTAGCGGGAAAATATAACATAAGCTACCAGTCAACGAGTGTTCGGGATGAGTTAAGGGAGGAGTTGGATAGGGTATGCATTCGGAGTTGACCTGTGTTTCCGTACACAGAATTTCTGTGTGCGGGAATACCAGGACTATTTTCCTGGATTTGCCGTGGCACCCTTTAAAACCACTCTCTGGTCCACTTACATTTTACATTTCCTCAGAGTCGATAGAAAATAATTGCGGTAAAGTCCAGTACTTAGTAATTTTGTTTCCTGCATGTTACTTTCCCGTTAGGGGACTTTATCTCATGTTGATCAAATTCAGAAGTGGAGATTACAATTGCAGTCATTAATTTCGGCCACAGTATCTTCTGTCCTGAATTCTAGCCAGCTCATAATGAAAGCTTATGCATCAGTTTAGAATGGTCCAGGAGAAGGTGAAAAAGATGAGGAGTGTTTGGTAGCCAGTACTAGTGTTCTTCGAGTGAATGTGTTACAGAGGATGTATGGAGAGCAGCCATGACAGTGGGTGTGTAGGTGAAGAAAGTGATGGAACATGCTAGGAAAGGTTAGATTAGAAATGACAGCTTAAGTTTAAGCCTACACCCATTCAGAATAGTGGAATCAAAGGTTACCCCTGAATGAAATTTCTCAGACCGTGTTACAGATAGGCTTGTCATTGTTGCCCATAAAGGACATCAGAGCATGACCCGTAATATGAAAATAGTGAGTGAATGGTGCTGCTGGTTTGAGATGGACCCAGGAGGTGGAAAGGAAGTCCTGGAAAGGAATGTGGAAAAGTATGTAGGGTGCATGCAGGGCAATAAAGAACGTAAAAGGAGTAAAATACCACCAAATGATAGAAGGAGAATGTCCAGAAAGTAAAATAGAAAAGGTAAAAATTGATTTCATAAAGTCATTTACATGCTTTGATAGCTTCTGAGACATTTGCCACAATGTTGTTGGACCATAGATGAAAATGAGTGGAAGACCTGTTCACAAGAGAACCAAATAAAACAATGCAATTGCATTTCCAATAGATATGTTTTCAAATGAGATAGTGTTGGACAATGGAGTGTAGTTTTCTCCGTGGAGATACAGATGCTTTTGGTTGAAGTGGGTATAAAGCATAAGAAGTTCAGGTTATATTTTTCTTAGGGAAATAGAATGGCTGAGAGGGCAAAGAGGCTAGTGAATGCCGCAGGGAGGCAGTGGTAGCTGGTGTGGTATTGGCTGATGCTCTTTGTTCCATGTTGTATGCCTGTCAAAGTACATCCGATAGTTTTGCAAGGTTGTCTCTATTCTTTACTTTACTGGGGAAAGTGGTATAAAAGATATTGTGGCCAGACTGGTTTCTCCAAATAAGAATAAGTGGGAGCAGGGATGAGCACGGAATGTGAAGAGCACAGAATGGGAGTAGATGCCACTGTGCAGGAAAGTCTCAAATTGAAGCGAATAAAGTTGTGCTGGTGAGCAGGATTAGGAAATGGAACAGGATATATGTAAGGTTGCTTGGCAAAATGAGGAAGAACGAGTTGAAGTATAGTTCTGAGGTGGCTGTACAAACAATGAGAGAGAAATATGTGTAAGTGTGGAATTGGCAGTGGTCGAACTGTGAGCATGTGGTGAGAGGTAGCATGTTGAAGGGGGCCTGGATTAGGACAGAATGTGTGCTTGGATAGAAGTACCTATGATTAGGTGGAATCAAGAAGATGAAATAGTTCCTATGAGGAATCCGGGTCTACTGAGTAGATGCAAAGATTTTGTGATTCAATTACATTTTTAGTCTAGAGTGGAATGTATACCAATTTCCACATATTGGTCCTGTAGGTTTTTATGACTGCAATGTAATATAGATTTTCTTTTTCATTGATTTGTTTTATTGATTTAGGCCACTATCTTGTGAACATCGCAGCTTACCTATTATTTGTTTTATTGTTTAACATCACCTAGTAACTCTACAGTAGTAGTGTGAAATAGACATGTATTTATCCTAGCGTCAGAATAGATGGAAATACCAAAAAGACAATATAGAACACATCTAACAACCTTCTCAGTACCTCAATTACACACTGCTGAAATGCTGCTGGATCATTGCAGAGTCCAAAAGGCATCACCTACTATTCAAGAAATTAAATTTAGTATGGAATGCTGTTTTCCATTTGTCACCTTCTGAGACTCTGACAGACAATAGTCTGAATTCAACTCAGCTATCCTTGCAGTCAATTCAGTCAATCAATCACATTTCTTTATTTCAGGTTACAAAGAACCATAAAGGAAACAACCTTACAAGGAACAGATGACACACAATAGGATAGAAAGAGAATTCAGGCAAAAAATAGAAAATGAGCAAACTTGATGAGCCTATGCTATAAGGACACAAACAATTCAATTGCCCAATATTATCTAATAGAATACACTGTGGGGCACAAAATTGATTAGCTCATATTGCCTACAAGTACCCTTGGTCCAAAAATATATTTTATATATATATATGGACTGAAAAGCATTCTCTTTGGAGTGAAGGGCGCTGATGAGGGCACATACACTCACCCGAAATGCATACGCCGCCAATAATCCTGCTGCGCCTTATGAATAAAGCTTACCTGTTGGAACTCCCTCTGGACCTCAGCCTGCTTTCTTTGGAGTAAGGTGTTCTTCGATATTTTTTGCACTGGCCAGTAGCGCAATATGGGAGTTCCTGCCGCACAAAAGATCCGGATGTTGCTGGCTTTGCTTTGCTGCAGTTCTTGAGTCGAGGGATCGACTAATCCGAAGTCTACCACAACGCCCTGGAGGGACCGACTAGATCCGAGGTATTTACCCCGGGAGGCCTACGTGCAATGCACACATGGCCCCTGTCAAGCTTTCTCCTGAGCCGAATGGTCGTGACAGCCCGAGGGGACCCGATGGGACCCGATGGGACGCTTTGTGACTTCGGATGCAGTGCAAGTGAACCCATTTTATTTAATCTCGCTCCATCAACTGACATTTGTTTGACCTCTGTTTCACCAACCAGAGTGTGTATTATGGAGCATTCTGGGAGCTGTAGGAAGTATTGGACTCCAGTAAAGCAGCAGGTGATTGCTATTCCGGCGGGGGAGGAGCGGCTCACCTCTTTTAAATTGTGAAGGGGAGCGGGACTGAAAAGCATTCTCTTTGTAGTGAAGGGCACTGATGAGGGCACATACACTCACCCGAAATGCATACGCCGCCACTAATCCTGCTGCGCCTTATGAATAAAGCTTACCTGTTGGAACCCCCTCCGGACCCCAGCCTGCTTTCTTTGGAGTAAGGTGTTCTTCGATATTTATATATATATATGTATGTTTGTATGTATGTATGTATGTATATATATATATATTCAATGAAAAAACCATAGGTTATAGGCCATATATAGTTAGGAATTAGCATTTACAAAACCTTATTTTACTCGCATAAAACCATTGAAATTCCATATATAGTTAGCTAACTATAAGCGCTAACTATATATCGCGCACCCGCAATCCACTGCTGATGATGTCACATATTACATCATTCATGACATGGTCAGTGACATCACTGATGACATCACTGATCACAACATCCAATGATTGTATGTGTCTGTAAAGTTTAAATATGTTTCACATATTGAAGAATGAGTGGATGTATAAGTGTCTGGATGAAGAATTTAGTAGGTGCATGACTGACTGTATGAGTGAGTGATTAAATGTGTCTCACTGAGTACATGGGTTAGTGACTAAACTGTCTTAATTCGTGCATCAGTATGTTTGATGTTGTGTAAGCTGCTGCATGTGTTGATCAGTAGCTATAAGAGTGGCCATATGGGTTATTGATTGGTTGCCCAAATATTTGAATGGGAGGCTGAGTGTGTGTGTGGGTGGCTGGGAGGTGCGTGACTCTGTGCATAGATGTGTAAGCAGTTGATTCACTAGGAGTATGAGTTCAAGAGTGCATGTGGAAACAGCTATATGGGCGGTTGACTGTGCATGGGTGTGTTGGTGAGTGAATGGATTTCTCATTGCTACATGTGCAAGTAAGTACGTATGTAAAACACAATACATGTGAGAGTTGAGATATATAAATAACTGAACATAAGAGCCAGTGAATGTGTGAGTGGCTGTATCGATCACTGTGAGCTTGTATCAGGGATTATATAAGAGAGTAAATATGTGTTATTATATGTTTGAATAAGTAAGATGTGTATAACTGTATAGTTGAGGAAATGGAGGTGTGATTGATTCTTTGCATGACTGACTAGGTGTGTAAGTAACTCCATGGATGAGTGACAGTCTGTGAGTGTCTGTTTATACTGAGTGTATGTAAGGTTATATTAGAGTCTGAAGAGGTTCATTGTATTATCACATGAGTGATGTGATCAGTGATGTCATTTGAGTTGTCATCAGTGATGTCATTTGAGATGTCATCATTGATATCATTTGAGTTGTCATCAGTGATGTCATTTGAGATGTCATCAGTGATGTCATCAGTGATGTCACTGACCATGTCATGAATGATGTAATATGTGACATCATCAGCAGTGGATTGCGGGTGCGCGATATATAGTTAGCGCTTATAGTTAGCTAACTATATATGGAATTTCAATGGTTTTATGCGAGTAAAATAAGGTTTTGTAAATGCTAATTCCTAACTATATATGGCCTATAACCTATGGTTTTTTCATTGAATTTTCTAGGTTTTGTAAATGCAAATTCCTAACTATATATCCACTATAACCTATGGTTTTTTCTGTGAATTTCATTGGTTTTTTAATAGCAAATATGAAAAGCTTTAAAATGTCAAGTACGTGATAGATAAAAACATTTTCGTATTTATGCACGCTGATGTGCTTTGAACGCTGCCCCCCCCTCCCCTCCGTTGTAATCCGTCGTACCTCCTTGTCTCTCCATTTGATTGATTGTTGTCCAAGCATTTACTGTTTTAGAATTGGTTCTCTTTGGATCATTCTCTATTTACAAACAAGCACAAAGTCGCAATACTCTGTTTAGTCTTTGCAGATAGTGAAAAATCGTGTAAAAAAAATAAAAGTAATCGAGCAAAATCAGTAGGCCACTAATTGGATCTCTTTTTGACCTCGCTAAAATAGAAATATTAGGAACAACCCTTCTTGAGAAATACGAAAATAGTGACATGAACTGAGCTCCACACCATGAGGGCTGCAAGACAGCTCGGCTCCATCACCCATCCCGCACAAAATAATGACAAACCCTATGCAAATATTAAAAATATAGACAACACACCAGCAAAGAAACAGGGTAAAACATTTTATTAAAAAACTATTTACATAACGTTGGTTTATAAGATGATGTCAGTAGTCGACCGATGTGTGAATAGATCGAAAACAGCACAAGGCTCCAAGATCCGGATAGCAAGCTCCTGGATGTTGGGTGCCATAGTTTAGAGTTCTGAATTTCAGCCTTTTTCAATGCCTGTGCTTTGTTGAATCAAAATGGCGGCTTGACACAAAGCTGACTCAAGCGTTGCTACTGATGCTATGCAGACCAAAACTGGTTTTCAGTTTGTACATTTTTCTAGATTTTTCAATCCAAGTTTGGTTGACTTTGTAGAACGATGGCTTCAGATTTTCAACATACGGTGTGGTGGCGCTGACTGGGAGGGGGCGCTTCGCTCCTGCCCCCTCCCCAAGTAAGATTTTCATACGTGAAAGTACGTTAATGGTTTTGGTCCCTGAGATGCTTCGATGTCACTACCATTCTCAAATAGCATAAGTTCTAGATGTTGGGTGCCATAGTTAAGAGTTCTGAGCAGCGCTTGTAACACTGTCTGAAGCTTATTTCCACCTACTGCAGCTTCATTATTCTCAAAGTAAGTGAGTGTCGTTTGTGGACCTGACTGCATTAGAAAACAATGTGATATGTTACCTTCCTAAACAGCTTGACGGAGGCCCCTGAGGGACGCTGTGATGGCCATGGACTCGGAGAAGACGCTTGGCTCCGACACCCTCCCCAAGTCTTATAGCACTGGTGTAGCCTGAGATCGCCCCCGACATAGGCGGCCGGCTCCCGGCGGTACTTTTTGCCTTTTGATGACTCTTCAATTCTGGACCTTGTCCCACAATCCGTTTGACCTGAAGACAAGCTGTAGTGGGGCGCCCCTTTATCGTTTTAGTTGCCATTCCGCCCGCTTTTGCTACACTGTGCCTCTTCCGCCATTCAGCTGTTTTCCGCCCGCTCTTGCGACTACAGCGTCTCGCTCACCATGTAGTTGAGATGCGCCCGCTCTTGCGGTGCAGCGATAGGCGGCTGCCACAGGACTCTCAAAATGGCGGCCGGCTCTTCGGTTTTGGGCCTGGTCCACTAAAATGGCCCTGGGACACCTTGGAACTCGGACGCTTGTCTGCTAGGGCTTGGGTCCCATTCTCGAAAAGCGTCCCCTCAGCCGTGAAGATTCTACAAAAGTCTGGGGGGCCTCCGACTCCCGCAGGCTTCTGGTGGGGAGCGGCTGCCATGATTGCTCGTGGAATGGCCACGACGGAGCTACGAGATGGTAGTGGTCTCATGCTGACGCCAGCTTTAGTGTGAAACATCCAGAAACACTGTAGACTACCAATTCGATCAGTTCCGGTAGCGCCCCAACATGACCCGGAAGAGAAGAACTTGCCCTCCCCTCTTTGACTGATGGTTCTTGTTGCCTGTCCCCTCTGTTGTCATTTAACAGAACTTTTTGGACTGCTGAAAGGGGTTGTGTTCTGAACGCTGGTTGGTGGAGACATTTAGACTATATTCTTGACCTACGTTGTCGCGTAATGCGTTTTATGACACGCCGCGTTAGCGCACCCGGAAGTGATCCGAGGCGCGGCGCGCAGCGCGTAACGTAAGCATAACAGGTCATGTGACTTGTTAATAAAACTTTTCATTGGTTCATTTTACTTTTGTTAATTTAATGATGAAAAGCTTGGTCTTATGACCTAAAAATTACGCTTTTTATTATTTTCGAACAATATTTTTTTTTCAAACATATGTTATAATATTCCAGGCTAATGTACTTTCCCGGAAAATTTACAACTGTCTTGCAAGTAAAATATATTCCTTTTTCGAGAAAAAGGGCGTTTCTTCCTTCCATGACGGAGCCGTTGAGTAAAAGAGATTCGGCCTGCTGTCTTAGTCGCCGATACGCCTGATTATCAGATTCTTATCGATCACTTTATGTTGCAGACATGAAAAACACAACTGCCCTTGACCATTTATCTTTACTGCGTTCCTACATATTATACCTTTTATCCGTCATGTAATTGGACTGCTTTATTTCACTTGCCTTTTACTGATTCCAAAACAGTCACTAAAAGTAAAAACTTTACAAATGAAAATACTACTACCGTGTTTTGTTTTAAAAACCTTTATTGTGAAAATGTCAGTATACAAATACGGGCCTATAACCACGTGGGCCGGCCACGGAGCAAACTCAAATCGTATATGATGAGGAGACATTTACACTGTAGAAGAACGTAACGAGCGGGCCATTAGGTGACAAGAACAAAGGTGTCTAACAGTTGCGGAATCGGTGGACGTACATTTTGTAATTAAAATACGACAGGGCCACTTACAATAACATTTTCTAGATATACATTTGCGGGCAAAGAGTTACGAGTCCCATTTATACCGGCGCCATTTTGGGCGAGGCCGGGCAGGTCCAAGATATAGTCAAAATGTCTCCACCAACCATCGGCCAGACCAGAACCCCTTTCGGCCCTTTATGTTACAAGATGGTGTCTTCTATTCAGAAAATATTGGTGGCAGCATTTTGAAAGGAAACAGAAACAGCCGTTCTCCTAGTGAGTTTCACATTGTTACATTTAGGAAGAATGTTGAAGAGTAGTATGTGGAAAATCTGAAGCCATTTTTCTACAAACTCTCAATCAGACTTAGATGGAAAAAAAACCTGAAGAATGTACAAACTGAAAACCAATTTTTGTCTGTATAGCACCAACAGTAACGCTTGAGTCAGCTTTGTGTCAAGCCGCCATTTTCATTCAATCAATAGCGTCCCCCTGCACACATTCAGGGACCTGGTCGTGTCTTTAGATGAAACGCATTGTAGGAAAAGAAGCAGAAAGGAAAAGGAAAAAATTTCCGCCGGACCTAGTGAAGCTGCAGCAGGTGCAAATAAGCTTCAGACAGTCTTACAAGCACTGCTCAGAACTCTCAACTGAGGCACTCAACATCCAGGACTTGCCATTCGGATCTTAGCGCCTTGTATTTTTGTTTTGTTCTTGATGGAGGGGAAACAACAAAAAACAGGCATTGAAAACGGCTCAACTGGAGCAAAAAAAAAATTACTTCTTGGGTGCATTAGGGCATTTATGATTTTCGAATGCCGTATTCATCAGGTTGATGCTCATGCTGCCATAGGACAGCATAGCACCACAGTGTATACAAGTTAACTTCATATGTTCAGATGAGGCAGGTGGCATATTTAGCATTCACCTTCTTTGATCCAGGAGGGATGGAGAAAAACTGCCAGATGAAACTTGAAACTTGGCCATCCAGATCTCGGCACATCGGTCCGCTACTGACAGTGACCGCAACTCAGCTGGACACGCCGTCTTTCGGCGCAGCATTGTAGGATGGCCACACCAGTGCGGCAATTTGCTGGACACCACATCGGTGCCATCCGCATCTCGACGCGTTGTGCTGCCTTCGGCCTATTCGCACATCGGTCCGCTACTGACAGTGACCGCAACTCAGCTGGACACGCCGTCTTTCGGCGCAGCATTGTAGGATGGCCACACCAGTGCGGCAATTTGCTGGACACCACCTCGGTGCCATCCAGATCTCGGCGCGTTCATTCATTCAATAGCGTCCCCCTGCACACATTCAGGGACCTGGTCGTGTCTTCAGAAGAAACGCATTGTAGGAAAAGAAGCACAAAGGAAAAGGCAACAAGTTCCGCCGGACCTAGTGAAGCTGCAGCAGGTGCAAATAAGCTTCAGACAGTTCTACAAGCACTTCTCAGAAATCTCAACTGAGGCACTCAACATCCAGGACTTGCCATTCGGATCTTGGCGCCTTGTGCTGGTTCCGACCTATTCACACATCGGTCCGCTACTGACATCACCTCATAAGCCAACGGGGCACCCCACGCCGACTTCCGGCGCAGCATTGTAGGATGGCCACACCAGTGCAGCCACTTGCTGGACACCACCTCGGTGCCATCCGGATCTCAGCGCGTTCGAGTCACTGTGCCGGAAGAGTAACCAGAACTCAGCTGAACACGCCGTCTTTCGGCGCAGCATTGTAGGATGGCCACACCAGTACGGCAATTTGCTGGACACCACCTCGGCGCCATCCGGATCTCGGCGCGTTCGAGTCACTATACCGCAACAGTGACCGCAATTCAGCTGGACACGCCGTCTTTCGGCGCAGCATTGTAGGATGGCCACACCAGTGCGGCAATTTGCTGGACACCACCTCGGTGCCATCCGGATCTCGGCGCGTTGTGCTGCCTTCGGCCTATTCGCACATCGGTCCGCTACTGACGCCGCCTCACGTGCCAACGGATTTTCTACGCTTTTTGTAGCCCTATGTCGCATAACAGGTCATGTGACTTGTTTATAAAACTTTTCATTGGTTCATTTTACTTTTGGTTTCCTAAAGATGGAAGGCTTGGTCATATGACCTAAAAATAACACTTTTCATTGGTTTAGAACATTTTTTTTTCCCAAACGATGAAAGCCCCACCTTGTTTCTGGATCATTCAGACTGAAGCTGGCGTCAGCATGAGAGCACCACCATCTCGTGGCTCCGTCGTGGTCATTCCGCGAGCAATCATGGCAGCCGCTCCCCACCGGAAGCCTGCGGGAGTCGGGGGCCCCCAAGACTTTTATACAATCTTCACGGCTGAGGGGACGCTTTTCGAGAATGGAGCCCAAGCCCTAGCAGGCAAGCGTCCGACTTCCAAGGTGTCCCAGGGCCATTTCAGTGGACCAGGCCCAAAACCGAAGAGCCGTCCGCCATTTTGACAGCCATGTGGCAGCCGCCTATCGCTGCACTGCAAGAGTGGGAGCAACTCCACAACATGGTGAGCGAGACGCTGTGGCCGCAAGAGCGAGCGCAACTCAGCTAGATGGCCGCCACCTGGGGAGACCCGTTCACGCCGCCTCCCCCCCCCCCCCCCCCGGGCCGCCGCACGCCAATTTTCGGAGCAGCATTGTAGGATACCAAAACCAGTGCGGCAGTTTACTGGACATCACCTGGGTGCCTGTCGTACATGTTGTGTCAGCCATGTGACACTGGACACAGACCGCTACTGACGAGGCCTCCCCCCGCACCACCCGGGACGCCCCACGCTGTTTTTCTGTGCTGCATTGTAGGATCCCTAAACCAGTGCGGCACCCAGGCGACATCACCTGGGTGCCGTCCAGAACTCTGCACGTTGTGCTGCCTTGGGACTATTCGCACAACAGACCGCTACTGACGAGGCCTCCCTCCGCCCCACCCGGGACGCCCCACGCCAATTTTCGGAGCAGCATTGTAGGATCCCTAAACCAGTGCGGCACCCAGGCGACATCACCTGGGTGCCGTCCAGAACTCTGCACGTTGTGCTGCCTTGGGACTATTCGCACAAAAGACAGCTTCTAACCATTGTTGCTTTTTGTGTTAATAAATGTTTAAATGTTTTTAGTTTTTGTTCTGTTCATTATCGTTAAAAGTTAATAAAGTTTTATAATCTTACTTTGTTGGAGTGTTATCTATTTTTTGAAAAACGGGTGAATGGGCCTTGAATCGGGTTATTGTCATGTGTGGGCTTTGGAAGTGTGCTGCTGCAGGATCGGACATTTCAAACTCAAATGCACGTTCTTTTTCTTACCTTTCCGAAGCATGGAGCGCAATAGCAAGCAGAGAAAGGGTGATGCACGTGTTGAACACTACCTGACCTGGCAAGTTGCTGGCAGTGCCCCCCCGCCCGCTCCTGAAAGAGGGCACACACACACCGCCGCCCCGAGTACTTCAGAAATCTTTAAAAGACCATGCGCTTGTTCATGAGGCTTAAATGGTTTATCACCTCTTCTAGAACCCCTACATCGACCCTCTGACGTTTCATGGAAAAATTACCATGTAACACAATACCAAGCCCTATCAGCTGAAACCCCCAAGGAATCGTGGGGCATATTAGCAAGGGGGTTTATCTCCCCTTTTTTGGCTTTAAAAACCATGAAAGCGGAGATAAAATTATTTCCCTATTATCAAGCTGTCGCTAACACCAGTTAGTGACACCTAAAAGGAGATAGCGACCATCTTGGGCCCGGCTTTGCATGTCAGTGATACTTATCACTAATGACATGCAAAGTGGCGTGCCAAGATGTTAGCGACTGGAAACAGTCCCTAACATCGCTACCTTCTATTACCAACTTTTGGAGATATTCGCACTAAGCGCGAATATCTCCAAAAGCTAACACCTGCCCTGAGCAGGTTTTAGCCATGTTATCCAATGGGAGGTGGATAACATGGCTAAGAGCATTAGGTCGATAATACATGAATATCGCTGACTTTTCTGCGATAATAGCAAGGTTTATCTGCGATAAAAATCGCCGATGTGCGGCGATAATTTTTGTCTCTAAACAAGTTATAGACAAAAATTATCGCTAGTTGTTAGTAATATGCCCCCGGGTTTTTGCTTGCAGAAATCGGGAGGCGGGAGACTAGCACTGAAATCAGTACTCACACGCCTGAATCAGGAGGATTGGCATGTCTGAATTCTCTACAGCTGGGGCCATAAACTACATCCGCAGGGGTAGGTGATAGCCTGGGACCAGCCTGGCATCTAAAATGGCTGCCGTGCACGACAAAATTGTGGCATTCGAAAAAAGGCAAGATGGCGCAGCCGCTGGAAGAGATGTATCAACATATATCAGCCTCCTCAGCCACCCTCAGGAAACATAGGGGATTAGGATACGTCTCCCGCACCCCCTTATACCTAGTAATTTAATTTACGAAGCACAAAATGGCGAATTTCCGTTTCGCTACCAGTTTGCGGCCCAGTTCGCGGCCCGTGAAGCGCTTCTACCGTGAAAAATCATTTTTTTTTTCTTTTCCCCACGGGTCCCTTTAATAACCCCAACAACATTCCTAGGGGGTCAAGAGGGGGATACCTTGCCCCCTTTCATTAAATTCACCCTTCGTTTTTCACCTCTTCTTCTCTCTCGATCCTACCGAGAGACAAGATGGCGGCCGCTCCGGACTGTCACGCAGCAAAAAAAAAAAAAAAGCTCACGCACAGCCGCTGGAAGAGATGTATCAACATATATCAGCCTCCTCACCCACCCTCAGGAAACATAGGGGATTAGGATACGTCTCCCGTACCCACTTATAACTAGTAATTTAATTTACGAAGCACAAAATGGCGAATTCCCGTTTCGCTACCAGTTTGCGGCCCAGTTCGCGGCCCGTGAAGCGCTTCTACCGTGAAAAATCATTTTTTTTTTCTTTTCCCCACGGGTCCCTTTAATAACCCCAACAGCATTCCTAGGGGGTCAAGAGGGGGATACCTTGCCCCCTTTCATTAAATTCACCCTTCGTTTTTCACCTCTTCTTCTCTCTCGATCCTACCGAGAGACAAGATGGCGGCCGCTCCGGACTGTTTAGAATGTTGACAGACACCGGAGAGCCAATCAGCTTTCTGCGCGCAAAGTTCCGATAAGCGAAAAGTAAGCGGACCGGATCGCTGCCCAGAGCGCTGTTACAGATATATATCTTGATTTAAACGTTAATTTCTCAAAAACTACTGGAGCACATATATTGAGACCTAGCAAAGGCACATCGGGCTAACAGTCCCTACAATTTTGCCAAGTTTCGTGCAAATCCATTCAGCCGTTCGAGCTAAAAGTGAGTCCAACCGCCCTATGGAAAAATGAATGGGGAAAACACGTTTTGGGACCCCCCTTTTTTCTCAGCCCCCCCTTGACGAAACCCCACCAAATTTTCAGGAGCTGCTCAGAAACAAAATGTGCCATTTTCCTGAAAATTTCAGCCGATTCCATCCACAAACGCCAAAGTTATTAGACATAGAATTTTCAAAAGTCCCATAGGGAATTAATCCTAACTATATATACCTACTGGCGATAGCCAGTAGGTAATATATATATATATATATATATATATATATATATACATACATATATATATATATATATATATATATATATATATATATATATATATATATATATATATATATATATCAAAGCTCGGATTCCCAAAATATCGTTTAAGAATAACCGCACTCACAACTGGAAACGTGGCACACAAAAAATGGTGTGTGTGCCACGTTTCCAGATGTGAGTGCAGTTATTCTTAAACGATATTTTGGGAATCCGAGCTTTGGTATTTAGCGGTTGTCCACTACCGCAATCCGCACCCGCCTACGAGTGCTCCAGAAAGAGAGTGGAGTCGGGAGCAATGATATATATCTATCTATATATATATCTATATCTATATATATATATATATATATATATATATATATATATATTCACAGAAAAAACCATAGGTTATAGTCCATATATAGTTAGGAATTTGCATTTACAAAACCTTGAAAATTCAATGAAAAAACCATTGGTTATAGAACATATATAGTTAGGAATTTGCATTTACAAAACCTTATTTTACTCGCATAAAACCATTGAAATTCCATATATAGTTAGATGCGCTAACTATATATCGCGCACCCGCAATCCACTGCTGATGATGTCACATATTACATCATTCATGACATGTGGCAACATGAGCGTAAACTTAATCAACTTGGTGTTTGATAACCATAACTGCCCTAACCCACCCAAGCAGTAATTTTTTCTTTGCTCCTGTTGAGTCCTTTTCAATGCCTGTTTTTTTGTTGTTTCCCCTCCATGAAAAACACAAAAAAAAATAAAACTGTTCTAAAAATACAAAAAAAACAAAAAATGTTCTGAAAAAAATAAATAAATAAATAAAACAACAAAAACATAAAAAAAAGTTATTTTCAGAACTACCTCCCCTTTCAAATAAAATTGCTAGAATGTTTAGCACTCTAGCAAGCTCTATTTCTTTTGGTTCGCTTCAAGTTCGCTGCCCGGTTCGCGAACTTGAAGCGAACCAAAAAAATATTTTTTTTAAAAAAAGAAGAGTTAGTATAAGGGAAGTAAACAGAGAGCAATGTAAAAAGAAAGACAGCTATAGAGAGTAAATCAGAGATAGTGTTTAATAGATCTATTTATTAATTCAGGATGACGATAAGGTGTGATGTCTCGTGAGGTTTGCTTAAGGTGAGACCTACTCAGGGTTACAGATCAATTTTACACTTGTTGAAGAATACAGAGCAGATAAAGCATGTGAAGGCCTACCAATGAAGTAAATCATATCCTCTTATTACATCATTCATGACATGGTCAGTGACATCATCAGCAGTGCATTGCGGGTAAAAAGAGTAGAAAACATTTACCTTATAATTCTTGTTACCTTTTTTAAATATTTTTTCATACTTTCAATCTGTAAAAGAGAGAACAAACATTTCCAAAAATATTACTACATGTATTTAAAAGGGAAAAGGTTCAAGAAGAAACACTTTTTCAACAATTTTGACATTTACAGAAGCCTCTGCTTCTCTACGTCCCCTACACAATCCTAAAGATATATATTTTAAATAAACAGTATCTTCATGCTGATGAACTGAGACCTATTTTGGAACATGGTACTTCTTTTGCACTGCTGATGTCTCACAATAGTGATGCAATAGCAGCGCAAAAAAGATGTAAAGCCATCATAAAATTGTGTCTAATATTTTAAATGATAGTTTCAGGATGCAAATAAGATGTGTGCTTTGAAGAGCTTTCTTTGAGGTGAGGCCTATTCCTTTTTTTAAAAAAAACAGTACCCGGAAATACAGCACTATAAGCATTAAAATTGACACTTACAGAAGACTCAGTTTCTCCATATCTACCTCACATTTCTAAATGTATATCATAAGTACAAACAGAAGAACATTAATTATACATGTTATATGGTTTATTTTTGCTGTTCTCAGAATGTATCAAATTTCACTTAAATCAGTGACTTGAAGGTATTCATCATGTAACAGCGGGGAAAAAAAAACACAATCAAAATGACTGTGTTTAAAAAACCCATACAACCTAAGAAATCTGATTTCAAAACTCCTTAAAATTAACTTACTTTCAATGACGTCGAAGGATCTCCTATGAACAGCATTCACTCTGTTGTGCTATAAATATTTTCAGCCCGCCACTTTCTGAAAGAAAACCTCCATCGATACGAAAAATATGTTACATACAAGAAAAGACTTCTCTCATTCTATCACATGTTTCCACTAGGCCAAATCATGTTGCCGCGATTCGCTACTCTTGTAATTCTTCCAATCAAATCCCTACATTTTCTATTTTCGCAACTTTCAAAAAGAATACATTTAAGATTATTTTCACAATCCTGGACTACTAATATCTTACCCTTCTTTGTCACTCATGTTCTCCTTTTCCTATGAAACTGATACTACTTACTATGAAGCAGACTTACTTGCATCAGGTTTATATAGTTGGATTTTTAAATTGACATTATAATTAAAAGTTTTGGACCAATAATCTAGACAGCATTGCAGACTTACATTCCCTCTACTTCATGAACCTTTTGCAATTCTTCACAGGAAATCCCGAGATTCTTTCATTAAAATTTTGGTTTTAAAAACACCAGGTAAGAATTTTTAAGGTCAAACGGCAATTTTTTTTTGAAAGTTACAACGGAATCATTGCAGAATGACCAGCCGTTTCGAGACTTTAAATAAGCTGTATAATGTCCTGATGTTGTTGAAGGACCATCGTGATAGATAATTGCTACAGTTACAAAAGTCCTTCCTGATATTGAAAGCTGAGAAGCCACAATTTTTTTTATTAAAGTTGACAATTTTGATCCATCAGGCCTACATCGTTGAATCATTAAAATGACATACTGTCCATATCTACGTATAAATAATGTTGACATCATTTCAGATTTACATTGGCTACACTCCATGTTGTGATCCGCTGCATTTACTAGCTTATTAAAGGAGACTGATTTACTGTCTGGCAAAGTTAAATATATAAATCTTTCTGAGTCTGCACTAGTAGTACTTGATACCCTACAATTCTCGCAGTCATGCTGCCATTGATAAGAAAGCCCAAACAGGTGATCTACATCTACACCCTCATCTTGCAATACATCAAGCATATACATTAAAAACTCCTGACAATCTTGCTGATTATTTTCAGAGAAGTCTGTTTGCCCTGAACATTCATCTAACAGATAACGAACTTCAGACACACTTTCTACTTTTGTTCGATCAGTGCTACATTTCTCGAAAACAGAATTCAATAAACAGCATAAAATTTGTTCTGAATTCAACAGAATCTGTTCTTTTAAACTCTCTATTGAAAAGAGAACATTAACCACTACATTTGCATAGCAGTTGACACCAGAACTGTTTTCAAATTGAAAACCGACAACATCTTCAACAGAATCCACTTTCTTTCTGCTAACAATTTTCGGTTCATTGACTTTTAGTCTTTTTGCAACAACCTCCCTACTATTACTGATATTTCTACGTTTGCGGCCTACCACACGTTTCTCAAACAAAGGATATTGAGGCAAATGTGGCGCATACTCTCTTCTTAACCTATTGTATTCCTTAACACAATCTAGATCCGCACAAATGTTTGTGACATCACAGTCAATCAAGTACAATCCTGATAAAGTTCTAACTCGTGACAATGCCACATATGCCATACCCTCCTTGAACACAGAACTGCCAATATTCACCAATGCACTGTCTACACTTAAACCTTGCGATTTATGAATTGTTACCGCATATGCCAAGCAAACAGGAAACTGTTTACGGCGAACATATAAGTCTTTAACAAGCAAAAACCTAGCAGAACAACGACCAATTAGCTGTACTTCCTCAATGCCATCAAATTTAATTTTTAAAAACTCTATTCCATCTCTATTTCTGTACTTCTCAAAATCAACAACATTACCCATTGATCCATTTACCAGACCTCTTTCAACATGTAAATTTCTTCTCAAAATGATTCGGCAATTTAAACACACATTCAAAGTCTTTTCAAAACCCGCTGTTTTAGATATAGTCTTCTCTAATGAATCCAATTTTGATTTCAAATTTTCTGACAAAATAATTGTTGATCCCATGTGCTCTATTTTGTCAATAGCTTCAAGTTTCACAATCTCTTGCTTTTCTAAATTCAACATTTTGTTGTTGAAGATGGCACATTCTGCAAGAGTTGGCATCAAACATATTCCGATTTCTTCTCAGTAATTTTCTGAAAAATATTCTCAGCCACAATCTCTTGTTCGGGATATAAATTTGAAAGTAATCGTGCATTTAAAGCTTCTTTTCCATGCTCGGTCACTTTTCCAATTCTAATATCTTGTAGAATATTCTTGTAATCTTCATCTTTTGCCTGACGCATATTTTCATGCAGTTCAGCATAATTGAAGTTTAACCATATATTGACGTTGCCAATGCTCCCTAGGCTCTTCCTGGTATCTTCATGCGTGAGTATTTTGAACACAGGTTCTCCTTTTACTGGTGTCAGCTGCAGAAGATCTCCGAAAACAATGATGTGTTTGCCACCAAATAACACATCATATTCAGTTTTAAGTACTTCTTGCATTCTCAAATGCACAAAGGCAAGCATGACATTGGAAACCATGCTTACTTCGTCAATGATAAGTAGTTTCATTTTCCTCAAGACTCTTGAAACTTCACAGCAAGCATCCCCAGATAACTTGTGATATTGTAATTTGTTGTCATGCTCCACCGGCAGCATCAGTAGACGATGCAAAGTAATACCTTTAATGTTATGTGCTGCAAGTCCAGTAGGAGCGGTGACAACACAAGACAGCGATGACTCAGTCCTTTCCTGCAGATAGCATGAAATTGCTTTAATGAGGAAACTTTTTCCAGTTCCCGCTTCTCCACTCACATACAGTAGGACAGGCTTCAACGATGTACATGAGCACTCTTTCTTCTCATGACTTAATCCATGCTCAATTTGCTTGGTAACTTCATCATATATTTTCCTCTGCTCAACGTTGAGTTGTTTTTCCAAGTCTTCTAAGTTAACTGAATCCTCCTGAGCATGTGCCATGGCTCTTTCCACTTCATTCATAGCAGTGGCAGCTTCATTTTCGATAATAGGTCCTCCAAGTGGATCTTGACTCAATGAAACAGAACTCTGACTGTCATGAGAACTGTCTCTGGCAATCTCGGCTGCAATCGTTGCTTCCTGCTCAATTTCCAAAGTTAGCATTTCTTGATATTTGGGAAAAGCAGGACATTCTATGCTATCCTTAGCAGCATTGAAAGAGTCTTCATAACAGAGGAAATCTCCAAGCAGTTCCTCTTCTGCACGCCAAGGCTTGAAAAGTTGCAAAAGTGCTAAATACAAAAACTCCTTTTTTTCTGAAGATTCGCCACTCAATTTTCGATGGTTTACTAATTGGCATTTTCTTTGCTTGACCAGGCATCCCTCACTTCCAATTACAGCATACACTCCTTTCTCAATATCTTCTTTGATGTTCCTCTTGAATATATAATTTTGTAGAACCTCATATAGACAAACATTCTCAAGGTGACTGCTTCGATTTGGATAATATGTATCCAACATGTTGGTCTTCAAAATGTCGGTACTGTTTGGTTCCTTTTCTGCCAAATATTCAATTTCCCGGACAGGTTTTAGAACACGATTTCGCGTTGCAGCAAGACCAAGACTCGACCAAACAATACTCCTGGATTTGGCATAGAGACTTGCTGAAGACAATCGATCTGAACATTCGTAAGCTCCGATTTCTCGATGCGACAACATCTTCAGACTGAAACTGTACAACTTCTTGCTGAGGCTCTTTTCATGGGAAATGTCCTCCCACATATCCTTCAGTTCTGTCTTTTCTTTTTTGGTGATGTAAGATGTCACATACCGAGCCACAGCCATACAGTTGTCACCCACAAACTGTATATCCATGTTAGCATTCCACATGGACAAAATCACTGGGTTGTAGTCGTTGATGTACTTGGACTCTTCATTC
This sequence comes from Lissotriton vulgaris, assembly GCF_964263255.1. Classification (NCBI taxonomy): domain Eukaryota; kingdom Metazoa; phylum Chordata; class Amphibia; order Caudata; family Salamandridae; genus Lissotriton; species Lissotriton vulgaris. The sequence goes on from NC_141689.1 coordinate 860,840,220, forward strand.
CTTTTCAAATTGTATGTATTTTTGGGTGATTTCCTCGTCACATTATGTCGCAGTGAAGACATCAAACTGTTCACTTTTCCTTTAGAAATCACCGGTCGTGGAAAGTTGAAACGACATTTGGTGTAGAACTTGTCCTTGTTTCTGAATTTACGACGACAATACTTTCCACAACGATGGCTTTGGAAACGTAGAACTTGTTCTCTTAGGCTTTTCTTCTCCGTTGCGTTTGGAACAGCACACGTAGAATACTGTTCTATGAAACTCATCACTAAGTCATCCGGATCTGTTCCAAATTTAGGTGCATCCTTGATCCACAACAACATATGTATATGAGGAGCACCTCTTGCTTGGTACTCCTTTCTCCAGAAGAAATCCAACACCTCTCCAAGAGGTGGATTCTTCTTATTTGTGATGAAAGACATCATAGCTTCAAATCTATGATTGAAGTACCTGCATACAGTCACAGGATCCAAAGAACACAGTTCTCCAGGTGTCTTGAATTCAATGTTTTCAATATTTCCATTTGCCTCTCGTAGAAATTCAAGTAAGTCTTCCCAGCCATACTCGGCACAGCTCAGAGTGAGGAACCATGTCGGAGTTCCTAAGTTCCTCAGCATACATTTTAAATCACCATGACGACGGTACCAGTACTCATTAGTACCACGCTGACACGCCATGAGATTAATTAAGTGAGAATCCAAAATACTGTCTTGGACATTGACTTTATGCATAAAGTCCCTTGCCGAGATATTTCGCATCTGTATACCACTTTTTAAGATGTGGTTCACTGCATATGACAGTCCAGACAGATCGCTTTCAAACAGGAGATGAAACAAATAGGGAATGCATTGACGAAACCTAGGATCTTCTGCATACAATCGTAAAGTCCGGTATTCAGACGCAGGAATTTGATGAGGTCGCTCATCATATCTTCCTCCTCGACCTGTGGGAAATAGCTGTGGGAAACACCGAGCTTCCAAACTTTCCTCCCAAACACTAATGGGACTCCCTTTAGCTTGTTTCATTTGAAACAACTCAATAGCATTCCCCATGACTTCCTTGGAATGCAAAGGATGAACACTATAATGTTCATATATTTCTTCACTTTTAGAGGCCTCTACTTTCTCAATTTGGCCAGCACACAAATCGCTATCCTCTTCATCACTTACTTCCTCTTCTGCAACATATACATTCTTATAGTACTTATTATTTGTCTTCAAATACACTGTTGCCTTTTTGACTTTCCTAACATCCACTAAATCTTGCCATATTTTCTTATTCTTTGTCGGAACCCCATTAACTAAGATAACCAGAGGTTCCTCTTCCACTTTTTCTATTCCAATTGTGTTAATGTTTTTGTTCAAATCTAGAGGCAAATAAACAACTCTTCCCTTTAATCCTCTCTGTAAATCTGCTGGAGGCAACTTCCCTGTCTTTGGCTCCATTCTTACAATAGCCTGAAAGGGATGGATACTTTGAATCAAAATACATTCATAAGTATTTAAATCCTTCAATTCAGAAGGAATCTCAACCAATTCCAGATTATTATGAACTGCCCTAGCAGGCATCTGGTTTTGGTTTAATTTATTACAACAATAAGTACACACACGTTGATCCGATCCTAAATCAAAATAATTTTCTACCATCAAGTATGTGGCAAAATCCTTCCATTCACTATTATTTTCCCTTTCACTTTTTGCATATAAATCCACTACCTTAGTCTGATTCTTATAATAAGTGCGTCGACAACATACACAAGTGAAATTAGGCCTCTCACTTGATTTCATCTGAAAAGTGGCAATTTCCTTCTGAAAATTATCTGTACTGGAAACCTGTACATTATCTTCAACATTACCCTCTACTTCAGGGTCAATTTGAACATTCTCATCTTTACTACTAAAGTAACAAAACTCAATTTCTTCACAAATATTCTTCACATCTATTTCAGAACCATGCAAAAGAGCAGCACATAATTGTTTAAGCATAATTGCTGGACTCTTAGCATAATACAACATTCTCACTAATTTTCTCACTTTATTATGATGCACTGCTAGCATCCTGAAATGATGAAAAACACTCTGGCATACTCTCCTGGAAAGACAAGCCAGTGAATGACCACGCAAACCTGTCATTTGTCTCACTCTGCAAGGATCTAAATCTTGCAACAACTTCATTTTCTGCTTCAAACTTTTCTTATTAAATGTCCGTATAAAATCACAAAGCAAATTGATGGAAACCTGTCGCACACTGCAAATAGAACTACACTTCCAAATGTACACAGGACCCTTAGGACGTCTTCCTAAAACCTCATCACTTAGCACCTCTTCTGTCTCTGTTGTCACAAGTTTTTCTTTTTCAACTGGACAACCATCCTTCACTTCATAAGCTCGACCACTGGTGTCAACTGCAAACATCAAATCATTATCCTGAAAATAACTCTCCTCATTAAAAAATGCCTCAGAACTTGAACTATGCATCCATTCTCCGGAAAAAACTTCACAAAAGTTACTACGATTTACTACTCTCTTCCATCTACTGTTTGTTTTGAAATCAGAAATTACCTTGCTTAGTTTCCTAATTCTATTGATTACCAAAATAAACAACTTTCGCTTAATTTCAAAAGCATGATCAATAATTTTCTCTACATTTTTCTTCTTCTTATAAAATGCCACTTTCTGTTGGCCTTTTTTAATATTTCTTAATAAATTAACTATTATCCTGTTACGGAACATTCGTTTTCGAATGTCCCTAAACTGTTGTTTCCTTCTACTATCATGCACAGAGTTATCTCTTCCTCTACCAGTAACATTTTTGATGGGTCTTTCCTTTCCATTTAAATTACTCTTCTTTTTCTGAACTGAAACATTTTGGCGAAAAATACTTTTTTTACTAAAAATATTTTTTAAGAATGATTTTGTGCTCTTACCCGGAGCTTTCTTGGTGTTTTGATAAGTATTTGGGGAAGAGGACTGCTGCAATAAAACATCATCCTGCTGTCTTTGACGTTTTCTAGCCTTTCTAATTCTATTTTTCGTAGGCATTTTTCAAATTTAAAAAATATCTGCAGTTGAATCTGTGGAAAAATATAATAAAAAATGTTATTAACCACTATTACCAAACAGTAAATGAATAACAGTCATCAAAAACTTAACGCCCTACTTATTATTTAATATAGAAAATCTTTTGCACCAGCACTGCATCACAAGAACATTTTCAGTCATTTCCTCTTGAATGCAGGTATACAATTGATTTATGTGCTGTGTTTAAAAACAATTTTTTGAAATCAATTACATTTCTGGATATGTACTGCTAGAGCTTTATAGGTTGCTTTGGGTCATATTTATAAGGCATATGAGTGTCTATAATGTTATTTTTCCTTTTTAAATGGAAAGCGTTCTTCATGGTGCAAGTTTCTTGTAAATACGCTCCCACCTGCGAAACGGAACTTTGCGATGCGAAGCTGATTGCCTCCCCGGTGTCTGTCAACATTCTAAACAGACCGGAGCGGCCGCCATCTTATCTCTCGGTAGGATCGAGAGAGAAGAAGAGGTGAAAAACGAAGGGGGAATTTAATGAAAGGGGGCAAGGTATACCCCTCTTGACCCCCTAGGAATGTTGTTGGGGTTTTTAAAGGGTCCCGTGGGGGAAATAAAAAAAATATATTTTTCACGGTAGAAGCGCTTTCCGAACACCGAACTGGGCGGCAAACTGCTGGCGAAACGGGAATAGGTATAAGGGGGTGCGGGAGACCATTTTGTGCTTCGTTTTAATTAAATTACTAAGTATAAAGGGGTGCGGGAGACGTATCCTAATCCCTTATATTTTCTGAGGGTGGCTGAGAAGGCTCATATATGTTGATACATGAGTTCAAGCGGCTGTGCGTGAGCTTTTTTTTTTTTCTTTGCTGCGTCACGTCTGTTAACGTTCGATTCGAAGGAAATCAGGAAGTGTTGACCACCAATTTGTCAGTGCGATAAAATATTTCGTTATAAATGAATCCTTATTGATAAACATTGTCTGCGCCATCTTGTCTTTTTTACAATGCCACAATTTTGTCGTGCACGGCAGCCATTTTAGATGCCAGGCCGGTCCCAGGCTATCACCTAGCCCCAGCTGTAGAGAATCCAGACATGCCAACCCTCCCGATTCAGGCGTCAGACTACTGATTTCAGTGCTACTCTCCCGCCTCCCGATTCCTGCAACCAAAAACGCGGGGGTATATTACCAACCACTAGCGATAACTTCTTTAGAGACAAAAATTATCGCTGCACATCAAAAACAACATATCTGTTTCAGCTTACATAAGAGACCATGGAATGGGCTTCATATACAACAATAACTTGTGTTACTGCATGCCAGAATGCTACACCGAATATGCAATTACAATTTCTCAAAGTAACAAAATCTATTTCTATATCACTACAGACAAAGCCACAGTTTAAAAACACAGCTTTCTTCATAATTTTCTCCTTAGCAAGGTTTTTTGCAAATGCGAAAAAAAACGGCCGCAATGCATAAATATCGCTGAAAAGTGAACGATATTCATGCATTATCCAGCAAATGCTCTTAGCCATGTTATCCACCTCCCATTGGATAACATGGCGAAGAACTGCTCGCAAATGCGAAAAAAAACGGCCGCAATGCATGAATATCGCTGAAAAGTCAGCGATATTCATGCATTATCCAGCAAATGCTCTTAGCCATGTTATCCACTTCCCATTAAATAACATGGCTAAGAACTGCTCAGGGCCCCATGAGGAACGCTTTCCATTTAAAAAGGAAAAAATAACATCATAGAAAAGAATCGTTTTTAAACACAGCATATAAATCAATTGTATACCTGCATTCAAGAGGAAATGACTGAAAATGTCCTTGAGACACATGAAAGCGTTTTCTGGAATGCCCTAGCACCATTTTTTCGACATTATTAACATGGCTATGTAACTCCCATAATCAAAATCTAAATTTGCCAAGCGCAGGTGGGAGCGTATTTACAAGACACTTGCCCCATGAGGAATGCTTTCCATTTAAAAAGGAAAAATAACATCAAAGACACTCAAATGCCTTATAAATATGACCCAAAACAACCTATGAAGCTCTAGCAGTACATATGCAGAAATGTAATTGATTTCAAAAATTATTTTTATAAACAACATATCTGTTTCAGCTTACATAAGAGACCATGGAATGGGCTTCATATACAACAATAACTTGTATAACTGCATTCCAGAATGCTACACCGAATATGCAATTACAATTTCTCAAAGTAACAAAATCTATTTCTATATCACTACAGACAAAGCCACAGTTTAAAAACACAGCTTTCTTCATCATTTTCTCCTTAATTCATACTATTCTCTATCTAAAATAAATAAATCTTTTCTCACCTTAGCAAATACTTTTTGAGTTTTGAAAACAGTCTCAGAAATACACCAAATTGTCTTCAGCAGAAGAAAAAGGATGCACTCCAGAGTCTGCAGCTATTGAAAGCACAGAAATACAGATATTCATTTCACATATCTCTCATATTAGCCAATCATAACTCTTCCCTCACTTTTTTCAAATCAAAACCCTTCCCCCCTCTGCCCTCTCTGCCTTTTTTCCATAGCAACGACCTCCTGGAAGACCTCTCATGTTTGCAAATTCACACAACAATGTTTCAATTGAACTCTGAACTCTCAGTGCACCTGCGTATCCAGTGCAATCTTTCATTAAAAGTTTCTTCCTTGACCATTCAATTACATCTTTCAAAGAACATATCCATGCACCCTAACTTTCTGTTTTCAGAAATGGAAATACACCAATCACTGCTAATGAATCATTAGCATTGGAAATCCACAGTTTTTTTTCTTTACAAACTCCTACTGTTTCAACTGCCCTTTCATTACCACACTTCATCTGACTGCAGCACAACCTTCTCCCACCATGTTTAACGTCTGGATTGTTGGACATAGTTACATCCACTGGGCTCAAAGGTATGCTGAGAGCAGAAATTTACCCAACCTCAATTTACAAGATGTGGAAATTAAGTGGTTGGGCCAAAGAGGATTAAAATGTCACCAATTGATACCATTGGTGAAAACCTTTATGCATTTGCCAAAACCTGACCTGTTAATAGTGCACTGTGGAGGTAATGATTTGGGCACTTTGACAGGGGTAGGTCTGGAAATGCTTTTAAAGGACACCTTTGAGCAATTAATGGCACTTTTTCCTCAAACTGCCTTGGTATATTCCAATATATGCCAAAGACAGAAATGGAGGTGGTCCAACCAATTTTGTCCACAAATTGAGAAGTCGAGGAAGCATGTAAACAAATCTGTTTCAGCTTTCATGAGAGACCATGGAATGGGCTCCCTGTACAACAATAACTTGCGTTACTACATGCAAGATATCTACAGAGGAGATGGAGTTCACTTCTCAGATGAGGGCAACAGAATTTTCATTCTGAATTTAAGAAAGAGCTTTTGGGTTTATGGTACATTTAGGTACTTATAAGTAGGTTATAAGTACCTAAATGTACCATAAACCCAAAAGCTCTTCTCAGAGCTACCCTTCATCTAATCACTCACAATTATTATTTTTTTCTAACTTTTTTCACTAATTTTCCACAAAGTACGCTCCCCGGTTCGCTAACCGAAAGCTAACCTCGCGGAATTTAAAAAAAAAAAAAAATTTCCGCACATATAAGCCTCCTCAGCCACCCTCAGAAAACCTAGGGGGTCAAGATAAGTCTACCGTGCCCCCTTCTACACATTCTGAACATTATTTGCCCTCCATCTTGTATCTTAATGCGACCGAAACACAAAATGGTGGACTCCCGTGACGCTTAAGGTTCGCTAACCGGGCCGCTTTCCAGAAAGCGGTCCTAAAAAAAGGTGAGAAAGTAATTAACAGAAAAACGACTAGAGACACTCTCACCAAATATAGATTAGCTCATACTACATAACAATCCCTTTCATTCTCACAAATTTGATTGAAATTTCATTTAGCCATTTAGCCTGTAGACCTATCTAAATACCCTGAGGTAAATTACTTCACAAAACACATCTAAAATATTGGAATTGACAACCAATGAAAACTTTACTTTCATTTACAATTTTTATTACCTGACATTTGATTGGTTATATACCTGAATATATATAAAGGAAGAGAAGGAAACACAGCCATTTTCACTGCTACTTCCTGAACTACATTTCAAGAGCCTTTTCACCTCCCTGTAAAGTTATTTGATAATTTGTAAGTGGCACTTTAAATTAATTTGTAAAAACGTTTATTGATAATTATTTACTGTCCCCCTGCTATAGTTATAGATACAGATAACCTCCTCTGTTACATTTATTGATTGACTTACACTTCTCTGCTATAATTATGAATTTACTTACTTTAACTTCACTGTTAAAAAAACAGAACTACATGTCTGAACTTAAACCCAACAGTGCCCTAACTCTTCTAATATAATTATTTTTTTATGCAATTTACAGCAAAAAAAATGGAAGGGGAGCAAGAAAAAACTAATGTTTCCTTCGACATTACATCCGAAGACATTTTAACTGAAGAAAATGTGGTTGAAGATTTTATGGATGAATCTTTTGATGAACAATTTATTCAAAGCTTACAAGAGACAGAAACATCCATGTTTGACGAGATACCAGATGATATAATGCTGGAAGTTTTAATGAACTATGAAAATAATAAATAATTTTTTTTAAAATCAAAATAAATATATAAATTAAAAAAAACGAACAAAAACAACAAATAATTAACATACAGTATTAGAAAAGTCTATCCTTAAAGTACGCTGCCCAGAACGCTTTCCGGTTCGCGAACTTGGCGCTTACCACGCAAAAAAAACCTTTTTTTTTTTTTTGGACCCTCCTAGGCCCTTTTAAAACCTCCACATAAAACCTAGGGGGTCAACGAGGATCTACTATGCCCCCTTATGGTAATTTCCCCCTTTGTTTTGGCCTCCTCTTGTCTCTCGATCCTACCGAGAGACAAGATGGCGGCCGCTCCGGACTGTTTAGAATGTTGACAGACACCGGAGGGCCAATCAGCTTCGCATCGCAAAGTTCCGATACACGAAAAGTTCGCTAACCGGATCGCTGCCCGGAGCGCTGTTACAGATATATATCTTGATTTAAACGTTAATTTCTCAAAATCCACTGAAGCACATATATTGAGACCTAGCAAAGGCACATCGGGCTAACAGTCCCTACAATTTTGCCAAGTTTCGTGAAAATCCATTCAGCCGTTCGGGCTAAAAGTGAGTCCAACCGCCCTATGGAAATTAACATGGGAAAAACGCGTTTTGGGACCCCCCTTTTTCTCGGCCCCCCCTTGACGACCCCCCCCCAAATTTACAGGAGCTGCTCAGAAACAAAATGTGCCATTTTCCTGAAAATTTCAGCCAATTCCGTCCACAAACGCCAAAGTTATTAGGCATAGAATTTTCAGAAATCCCATAGGGAAAAAATCCTAACTATATATACCTACTGGCGACCGCCAGTAGGTAATATATATATATATTGTCACTCCAGGTTGTCCACCTCTTGAGTAGCACACGAGCAGCAGCTTTATTTATGTGTAGGTGAGGGCGGGGATCCGCTTGTAGACACCGCTCCGTAATGGATCTGCCCGACGCGTTTCGAAGCTCCATCTGCTTCTCTTCAGGGGCTTTAACGGAAGCGGTGTGCGCACCCGTTACACTTCTCCAATTTGATATAACTCACCCGCCGATGGGAGGCTCCAATGAGACTTCTGGAAAGTGTAGTGCGGAAAGCACACAATCAAGTCCTTTATGGACTCCACAAGTGGGCCCGTCCTCAATCCCATGTACGGCTGCTACTTCACTGCCGTGACCCCCACGTTAACGGGGTGGTGCATACTCCGCGGCTGGACTGCCGCGTGTAAATTGTCGCTCCAGGTTGTCCACCTCTTGAGTAGCACACGAGCAGCAGCTTTATTTATGTGTAGGTGAGGGCGGGGATCCGCTTGTAGACACCGCTCCGTAATGGATCTGCCCAACGCGTTTCGAAGCTCCATCTGCTTCTCTTCAGGGGCTTTAACGGAAGCGGTGTGCGCACCCGTTACACTTCTCCAATTTGATATAACTCTAATGGGTTGGGAGATTAAGTCCCTTTGAGTCCTGAGGGTCCTTAGGGTCAAATTAGCCCACTAGGTACCTCCAATAAGCGCCATTGCAAAGAGGTCTAAAAAGGGGCACGGCCTGCACTACCACTCTGCAATGCAGCGCAGTGGCGCTTACTGGAATCACCTGGTGGGCAAGTTGGCCCCCAGGGTCCCTCTGGATTGAAGGGGAATTATTTCCCTAACTTAAAAATCACGACAGGGTGTGTTTGCACACGCCACCTCAGGCCCTGTCCCTTCCCTTCACCACTGTGTAAACGTGCCCTGTGGCCGTTCTAAGTTGAGAGATCAAGTCCCTTTGAATGCTAAGGGTCCCTAAGGTCAAACTAGCCCACTAGGTACCTCCAGTAAGCGGCACAGAGCTGCGTTGCAGAGAGGTGTAAAAAGGGGCATGGCCTCTGAAAACCTGTAAGCAACACAGCTCCCTGGCACATACTGGAGATACCTGTTGGTCTAGTTGGCCCTCAGGGACCCTCAGTATTGAAAGAGAATTAATTCCCCAACTTACAACACGCCACGGGGCGCGTTTGCACAATGGTGAAGGAAGGGGGTGTGTCCTGAGGTGACATGTAGGCAAGCACGCCCTGTGGCGTGTTTTAAGTAGGAAAATCAATTCCTTCTTCAATCCTGAGGGTCCCTGGGGGGCAACCAGCCCACCAGGTACCTCCAGTATGCGCCAGAAAGCTGTGTTGCAGAGAGGTGTTCAGAGGCCACGCCCCTCCACGCAGCTCTGTGGCGCTTACTGGAGGTACCTGGTGGGCTAGTGCCATGCCCGGATTTTGATTTTTAAAAAAAATGTTGGGCCCTTGAGCAGGCCTAGGGGGTGAGAGTGTTTCCACCCTGCCCCCTTTTTTGCGTTTTGCGCACTTGTTTTCCTTTTTTCTTGTGCCTCGGTTCTATCGAGGCACAAGATGGCTGCCAACACTTCCTGGTTTGGAGTGCTGATAGCCAATTAGCATAGTGCTCGTGATCGGGAGGGTGCGCGGCTCCTGGCGGCAATAGATATATATATGATTTTACTTTTGTTTTTCTCAGCAACTACTGAATAGATTTGCACCATTCAACAAAAAGGCCTCTTTCTGAACCAAGAACTACCTCTTTGCCAAATTTGGTGTAATTCCGTTCAGCAGTTAGGGCTGTAGCTGTGTCTAAAGTTTCCTATGGAAAATTGCATGGGGAAAACACATTTTGGGACCCCTTTTTTTTCTCAGCCCCCGCTTGACGAATCACCCCAAAACTTTTAAGATAGGAGCGGACCAGAGCACCCCACGGGTTTTTTAAAATTTTGCAAAGATTCGTCAACCGGCGCCAAAGTTATTACGAATACAATGTTGCGGATTTCCTATGGAAAATAGGTCCTAACTATAACTACCTACTGGCAACCGCCAGTAGGTAATATATATATATATATTTTTTTTTTAAACATAAAGATACTGTAAAAACAGATATTTACAAATAAGGTCTTAACATAATTAAGACACACTTTACTGGTCAGGACCAACTCCACATTCCAGACAGGGTAATGACAGCATTGCGGACTGAGCCCTCCTCCTTATTGCCCAGAACTGGCCGACGAATGTAGCTGTTGCACAGGCAAAGACAGGTCTAGCATCCACTTTTAACATTCATTGAGCTTCTTGGGAGCTTCGGGTGCCTAGTTGCCTGCAGACAGATGTTAATCATTTTCTCCTTGGTTTGACATACGCTGAGAAGGGAAAAAGAACATGGCCTTTAGATTTCTGTGGGCTTGGGCAAGAGGGACACCCCATGGGTTTGGTTTTAATATTCAGTCTAGAGTTGGTAATGATGTTGATATAGCTCTCCAGGCGAGAGATGTTTTTTGAGTCAATAAAAACTTCTGTCAGCCTACCATGGTGTCTGTTCAAGACAATATTCTCTTCCACCCATGCCCAATACATGACTTTCAATTGGCCCTTGGAAAATGATGGCGGTTGACCCATAGCCTGCCCCGGTAGCCCAATGCTGAACAATAAGACAGCCACCTGTTTTATCCAGCCGATTTTTCTTGAGGTATCAAGATTTATGATCTTATTCAAAGCTGTGGCATAAGATGCCAATTTGGGCGTAGTAGTCAATCAATGCCAGAACAGCAAGGGACAGAACTTCACAAGGTCGGTAATAGATTGATACCCATGTCTAGCTTGAGGGGAAGTAGAGGGGTACTTTGAGGAAGGGATATTAAGTTCCTGAGAAACTTATTTTCCACAGCAGGAAGGTCACCAACAGATACGGTGCCCCACAGCTCGGCCCCATAAAGGGCACTGCTCACGGCCTTGCTGCTGTATAGTTTAGGGACAGGAGCTACTGGTTTGGTGTAAGATTGACAGTGCTCTTGCTTTAGTGCCCCGTGAGCTGTGAGAGTTTCAACAGTACCCTTCCTAAATCGTTCTTCCAAGCCATGCCCTCAGACAGCTTGATGCCCAAGTAATCAAATGAATTGACCCTCTCAATCTGGGCTTGTCCAGCACCAAAGTACCCTTGAAGGATTTGTGAGGGTTCAGCATCATTAACTTAGTTTTAGTGGTATTGGTAACCAAGCCCCTCTCATCGCAGAAGGCTGATTGATTTAACAATCGCTGAAGACTCATTGGAGTTTTAGATATCAGTAAAGTGCAGCCAATTCATTATGAGGATTATATAGCTTCAACCAGACCTTTGCCAAGATTACCTGATTTCCAATAGCTAATAAAATCATATATGAAATCTCACTAGACCTGACACTGAATTAGAAACTTTCACTCCTTTAACATCCTGAGAAATCTTTTTCTTGATTACTGGAATCTGAAAATTCAAGCAAACTGAATATCCATGTAATTCCCGGCAGCTCTAGAATCTAAAGGGCATAAATCTACCTTCTCCTAAACCTCTGACAAAACATCTTCATGAGAATTATCATATGTGCCAAGGCCGACTGCATAGTTTTTACTACCAATCTGGCACCTGTTTTAAATTCTTCATTCAAGAAGACAGTTCCTTTAATTATCTAGAAATCTAGTTTTCCACCAGCTGTTATCTTTTGATCGACAACATTACAGATGGTTGACTTATTCCAGTCCTATGTTTATTTCTACAATCTTTTACTAAAAGACCTGACTTCCTGCAAATCGCATACATATCTTCTTTCTCTTTCCTTTTCAGTAAGGACCTCCTATACTGCCTAATTGCAGTGGATGAGAAGTCTCAATAACTCTATTCTGTTCTACCTTAGCACGAAGTACATATAGTTTGATTTTTTCTGAGTGATATGCATCACAGCAGCTGTGAACTCATCATACCAAGTAGAAGGATTAATCACATGTGCTGAGACATCTTTTGCTTCAAATCCCTTGATAGAATAAGGGTGCCCATTTTGGCCCTGCCCAGCCAGTCTCCAATACTATTAAATGTGGTTATATAAATAATATATTTTGATGGCCCTGTTTTAGGTTCAGCAACTCATTTTCCAAAGAAAGAGTTTGTGATTTACTATCAAATAGTTTCCACATCTGATCACAGAAGGCAGAAAACCTGTAAAGCCAAGGATCTTGTCTCCCTATTAAGGCCTTTGTCTTGTTTAACACATTCCTACTCAAAATATGACCCGAAAAAACACTACTTTAGTTTGATCATATGAGAAGATTTGCATCCAAATGTAACTGACACTGATTAAGGAATATTTCAAAATTCAACCGGTCCCCAGAGATCCTTTCTGGTGGTAATAATGGTATGAGTGGAGTCACCATAGATCAGAAATGTGCTAAAACAGTGTCTCTCCGGGGAGCAGTGGTAATGCAAATGAATCAGGTGTCTTGGAATCTGTGGGCAAAGGGATATTGACTGGCATGTTCTTTCTCTGATTTTCACATATTGCCTTCTCCTGTTACATGGCAGTTATTTCTGAGTATAATGCATTATTCTCCAATTTCACCAAAATTACCACTTGTTGTAATTTTGTTATAACAACTAAGATCTGAGACATAGTAGTGTCTAAATCCATCTCTAAGGTTGGATGACAACGTGGACCAGGTATTATTTCCGGATACATACATTTTGTGCTCAGAAACCAAAGGGAGTGATGCAATCTTCCATTTCTCACTGCCTCCTTAATGACCACATACAGAGTCAGCAGAGGAATAGGATAAGACAGAAAAAAGAGACACTGAACTTCACCACTCTGGCTTGTCACTTCTGCCGGTCAATTTATTCTACAGTATATAGTTGATTTCTAAGACAAAGATATATCTTTAGTAATTTGCTATGAAGGTTCTGCACTTAAATGTAAAAGTGACTAGATATACCTTAGAAAAATCTTTCTTTAGGTAACTCTCTGTACTTTGATGTAGAAATTGTCATTACTGAAATGAAACATTCAAAAAAGAGTACTTTAAATATAAATTAATTAACTCTTCTCCAAATGAATAGAATAACTACCTCATGCTTTGTCATTTTTACTCTCTGTGGAAGAAGAGTTGCAGTTTCTGCTTGAATCTTGTTACTCTGCATAGATATTAACAAACATTAATGTTTCCACTAATGCTTGCCCAAGAAATTGATGCAATAGACCAGAACTCCAATGCTGTACGCTTTGACATTCATACACAGCATGAGCAATGTAGTCCTTAAGCCGTAGGACATAAGAATCATTGTCACAATTCTGTCACAGAACAATCCTTAAGTGGAATGCAACAAACCATCAGTCTGGTAAATGTTCACAACAAGTGTTCAAATATTGCAAAGTTTGTTTCCACCAAAACAAAACAACTTTCAGAAATATGTCTCTGCATTTCCAATGTCACTCAATAAAGTCCAATGAAAGTAACTGCTCTTTAGCAGTTACTTTCATATCGGTGTAGCAAGGTCCCAGCAGCAACAACATTGTATCTAGACTGCCTAGCAAAGATGCTGAGGGCTATGGGGATAATAAGGCCTAGTTATTAAAAAAGGCAGCCATGTCTCCAGATGACGAGATAGTTCATGTCCTTCTTGGAAATGTGAGGCCAGATATGCTAAACCTTTTAGCAGTCGCAAACATTCTGATCCAGAGGGGCCTGTTCCCAAACTGCATTTTGTAGTATGTTTAGTAGTACTACAATAGCACTACTAACGTACTACAAAATGCTGTTCACAAACCTATGTGCGGAGGTTCTGCCTCTACCTTTGCTTCTGCTATCTTTGTCTGCTGATGAGGTATATGCACTTATAAGTATTTGTTTTAGTATAAACGTGGGAGGGACAAGGAGAGTAGCTGGAAAATAGGGAATACTTACTGCAAAATGGAATGGGTTAACAGAGGAATAAGGAGGGGATTAGGGAGGGACATGAATCCACCCACAAAAGAATAAGCCCATTCCTATTCACAAACTACACTTCTATAATTACTATAGTCAAAGGGCACCTAAAACAGTCATAAATGTAATCCAGCTCCCAAGTTATGGGACCAGTATTGTAGTACCGCTACACAAAAAAAGATATTGCTACCTTCCTAGTAATTATAGACAAATTGAATTTTTCTGTATCGAAAATATTTGCTAAAAGTATTTTAGACCATCTTCAATGTTGGGCAGTTGATTATAATATAATAGCAATAGAACAGCAGGTTTTAACGTGAATAATTCCACATTGGATCGCATTTCTATATTACAATCCATAATAAAAAAATATGGAATCACAAAAGGTCAACTTATTATTTCAGCCTTTATAGATTTTTCTATGGTGTTTGATTGCGTAGACAGACCACCCTGTGGAAAAAACTGCAAACTTTTGGTGCTCCCCATAATTTGTTCTGGTTAATTATAGCCCTTCCCACTTCTGAATGGTCTCAAGTGCTATTGGGAGGGGACGAGGATGTTTCCTCTAGAATAATTACAAAAACATGGATTAAAAATGGGCTGTCAACTTATTGTTGTTCCTTATTGTTTTCTCTTCATATTTATGATTTATTGTCTGTTCTCTAATACCAGATGGTGACTCTCCAAGTCTAGGATGTTGAAATTTACCATTATATACAGATGATATTGTTTGATTTTACTCTGAAAGGTCTACAAAAACATCTAAATAGTTTACAATTTTACGTGAGAAGGCATTTTTTACGGAATAAATACAACTAAAAGTATGATCCTTATTTTCAAGGGAAAACATACCTGAATAAAATTAAATATAGATAATCCCTTGGAATTTAATCCCTTGAAAATGTTAAAATGTATCCTTATTGTGGAAAAATGTTCACTTCTAAGTTAAATGCAACATAGTTTGCACTTCATATGCAAATTCCCTATGGACCTTTTATAATGCACTTAATGATCTATTGACGTTGCATCATCTGAAATTCCTCCTTAACCTTATATCCGCAATGGAAACCTTAAGTATTAGCAAATTGTCTATTATGATTATTAGATACTGAATTTTATTCATACACGGATAAATATGAACATATTATTTCTTCTCTAAAAAACACAGCCATATGTCATCTGATGGGTCCAGTGCATGTTTTTATTGTTAGGAATGAATACTTTTCCATTGAAGGTTGTTATACAAGCACATTAGAGAAATTGCCTTTTATCATGTTATCTTTATATATTAAATATTTATATTTACATTTTATTTTATTTTGAGAGATTGTGAGCAAATTAAAGCTCTTACTTTGTAAAATACGTTTTACATGTGGATGTCCGAGGCAGACCAACTCAATAAATAAAAATGAAATACTTCAACTCAGAGCTGTAGTAACTCCAGAGCCATGCACAACTAACCACTGGTAGTGCAACACCATCACGTAAAAAAATAATAGAGGTTGGTAGTTAGAAAAAAAAACTTGGGACGTAACAATTTACAAACTTTAACAAACTTTATTAGTTTAAAAATCGGTGTAACGGGGGCGTGGCCAAGATGGCGTCGGAGTAGGACGCACTTCTGAGCCTCTCCGACGCCGCACCGAAAAAGCAACGTATAGCGGGGTCCCGGGAGTGCTGCTCGGCGCTCCATGAACAGTGACAGCTGGCGGAGTGCTCCGGTGCCGCCGACGGGACGATTTGGAGCCTGCAGCGCCTTTGGGAGCGGGTCCGAGCTGCAGCCTGTGAAGCCGCGGCCTCGCGTGCTGGGAGGTCCGGCCTCGGCCTGAGCGGCGCCTGGCCCTTATCGGGCCCGACCAGTGCTGGCGATCCCGGCTTGGGCCGGACGGGAGCGAGGCGCACCCTCCCTACGGGGCCGCTGGGCACAGGTGCTGTGAGGAGGGAAGAATCGGCAGCGCCGGCGGAGCGGGGCCGTGGACGGGTGAGCCGAGCGCCGACGGAGGCGGACCAGCCGGGAGCGCGATTGACTGCTCCCGCCACCAGGGCACAGCAGAGGTGAGCCGGAGTGACTGTGGGGAGAACGGAGCCGGCGGGAGGAGTGAGGAGAGTCGCAGCAACGGAGGTCCTGGGCCGGGGGCAGACCAGGAGCGACGTCTTGGCCTTGGAGGGGCGGAGGCTTGACCGGCGGCACCGGGGGGGCTCTCTCGGCCTCCCTGCACTCTGTGACCGGGGTAGGACCCCCCTGAACATTGCTGGGACTTGATCGGAGGAGCACTTTGAGCGGTCTGAGCGACCGGGACGCTTTGCTGCCTGAGGTGGGCGGACCCGACGAGCAAGCCTGCGACGCCATCTTTGAGAGTCCCTGATTGGCACCCGGCCTTGCAATTTCTCTGGCATGGGCTGCTAGCTGGGGACACACAACGCAGTCTCCCCACGCCTGCGGCTGGCTGACCATTGGGGCTGTGGTGCTGACTCTTGCACCCAGACTTAGAGGAGGGGCCACAGCTGGAGAGTACGGAGATCGGATTGTGGGGGGCCGAGGTCGTCGCCCACCGAGAGGAGGACTCCCCCTGCGACGGCCCGCGTGGTCCTGCAAGCCTCTGGAGTGGGTGCCTCACCGCCTACTGTCTGCCCCTGGGGTTGGAAAGATCCTTGGACTCTCGAGGCGCCGGCGAGTGGTGTTGGCCCTGAGGAGGAGAGGCCGCATTACCGTCGAGGCATGCCTGACTGAACTCCGGGGAAGGCGAGCAGCACCGCTGACAGGAATCCCGGCGCGGTGAGTCCCTATTCTGTGACTTATCCTCCCGACTGCACATACCAAGAGGCTAGTGGAAGGAGTGCGGAAGCAGCTCACGGCCATGTCCAATTCACAACGCAGAGGGGGGAAAACGGGGAAGGAGGGGGCCCCCAAGTCATCGCAGCAACCTGCGTCGCCAGGAGCCAGCAGTTCCTCAAAACAGTCAGACGATGAGGCACCGGCGACTAAAGCATTCATGAAGGAGCTCTTCGCTACCATCAAGGAGGACATTACCGAACTCCGTACACAGTTGGCCTCGGACCTCAGGGAAGTGCGGAGGGACGTAGATGGGATTGGCGAGAGGGTGGCGACGCTGGAGGACCATGACCTTAGCATGGCGAATTATGTTCACCAGCTCCAGCAGGACATCATACGTCTCACGGAGCAGAATCTAGATATGCAGACCCACGCAGAGGATTTGGAGAATCGCTCCAGAAGAAACAACATTCGTATTAAAGCGGTGCCGTGGGACGGTGAAGTGGGGGACCTGCGTGGGTACGTCCAAGCCTTGTTTCTTCAGATCCTGGAGGATGAAGAGGTGCGTGATATCCAGATGGACAGAGTGCATAGAGTGGGGCTGCCCAGGAGGGGCGGGGGCCCGCCGCCAGATATCCTCGTCTGTGTACATGACTTTCAGGTGAAGGAGAAGATATTGAGGAAAGCTAGAACCATTTCCTCGTTGCAATTTAGAGGCCATCGCCCCCAGCTTTACCAGGACCTGGCGGCGACGACCTTGCAGAAGCGACGGGACTTCCGGCCTGTGGCCGCCTTTCTCCGGGAGCGCGGGGTATCCTACTCCTGGGGCCATCCTTTCCGGATCATCTTTCGGTGGGAGAATAGGCTGAGACAGATCAATTCCCTGCGGGAGGCGAAGGATCTACTGGGTATCGAGGAGACGGAACCATCGCAGGAGGCACGTGGCTCACCATTCCGGAGGCGGCGACGCTCTTCCTCGTGGCACAGGGTGGGCCCATCCCCGGAGCGGCGACGACCGGACTCAGCGGCTAGTGAGCAGGAGAGAGGAGCCGCAGTGGCTTCAGTGGCCTCCGCCACCATGGCGGACTCCCAGATGAGCTCTGGAGCAGCATGACCCCACACTCATGGAATGGCGTCGGAGGGGCTCTTGGCCTGAGGTCCCCGGGGTACTATGGTACTTTTGGAGAAGACACCCCGGACCTTGGACCTGGGGGTCACCAGGTTGACACCCCTGCCCCGATTCCAGTCCAGTAGGGGACTTCTGAACCGTGACCTGCTGGAACTGAAGACTGCGAGGTTCAGGTTCAGTGCCTTGAGTTGCATTTTGTTGTTCTTTGTTCTTGGGGGGGGGGGGTCTGTTGACGCTTTGAGTATGGATGTCATGCCAGGGCGGTTTGGGTTGGGGATGGGGGTTGAAGGGGTGGTGGCGGCGACCGTGTGGCTGAATGTGTGCTGAAAATGCTCTCATTGATATTCACTTCTGTACTTCATGTATTGCTCTGTGGAGTGACTCCCTTGGCCACCGCGTACTCTGGGCGCGGGGATGTCTCGCGTAGCCTGAGGAGTGAACTTGGTGTGCCCTCGGGGGGGTTGGGGCTGAGATTTTTCCCTCGAGTCCCTGTGCTTGCTTATCTTCCTAGGGCATGGGTTCTGGTACATGTGCGGGACCGGTGTGAGAACCGGGGCTGTTTGAAGGTGTGCATGGCGTGGAATTTTTATTGTCCCTTATGCCTATCAGCGTAGGAACTTGGAATGTCAAGGGCCTTAACTCCCCTCAGAAACGGCAGAAACTCTGGAAGTACCTTGTGGATCACCACTTAGATGTGGTCGCCCTCCAGGAAACCCACCTGGCTAGGAAGGATGAGTTGAGGCTTTGTCATAGGCAATTCCCTCTTATCTACAGGGCTTCTGCGTCCACGGAGCATAGAGGAGTGGCCCTTCTCTTCCGAGGTTCCCTGCATTTTCAGCCCATGGGAGTGAGTGTGGATAGGGAAGGCCGTTGGCTGCTGGTGAAGGGATTGTTGCATGGCCGCTTGTGTACTTTTGCTGTACTGTATGCTCCTAATGCGGGTCAGAATGGTTTTTTGCAGGGTCTGCTGGACAAGATGGGGGACTTTGTAGAGGGTCACTTACTCCTGCTGGGTGATTTCAATATGGTGTGGGACAGGGGTTTGGACAGTTCTAGGGACCGCAGGGCTGACGCTGGCGTCTTCTCAGACGAAACTAAACGTCAGTTAGGTGACGTGGGGCTGATCGACAGTTGGCGCTTTCTCCATGCACAGACCAGGGATTACACCTTTTTCTCCAACGTTCATCAATCATACTCCCGCATTGACTATATCTTGGTTAGTCAGGCTCTTCGGGGGGACATACAATTGGCTAATATTTTTCCACTCTCACTATCGGACCATAGCCTTGTGATTCTGGGACTACATTGGGCCATCGGGGGGGATGGTTGGCGTAAGTGGTATTTCCCGGCAGCTCTGGTACGGGATGAGGAGTCATGTACGGCCTTACGCAAGGCTATTGGTGAATTTTTTCTCCTCAATCCCCCTGCGGATACGTCGGTGTACACCACATGGGACGCGTGCAAGGCCTCTTTAAGGGGCACATGCCTAGCTCTCAATGCGAACTTGAACAAGTTGAGACGCGTGGAGAGGGAGGCTCTTGAATTGGAACTGGCCTCTCTGGAACAGGCCCACAAGGCGAAAACCTCCAGGGTGACTCTGCGCCCCCTGACGGCGGTGCGAGGGAAACTGAGGGCCCATTATAATAACAGGGCGGAATTTACTCTTTTGCGTCTTCGACGCACCTCCTACTCCCAGGGCAACAAGATCGGGCGCCATCTTGCCCGGCAACTCCGGGACAAACGTGAGAAAGATTATATAGGGGGAATTCGCGACCCTACGGGCTCTGTCCAGCATAGAGATGCGGACAAGGCTGCCATATTCGGACGCTTCTATGCAGCGCTCTACTCGAGCGACGCTCTCGATCCCGGAGCTCAATCCAGATTCCTGGGAGGTCTGCCCCTCCCGAAAGTCTCTAAAGAATGGAATGACTTACTGTCCTCCCCCATCACCCGGGAGGAAGTCTTGGATGCCATTAAGGCCCTGAAGTTGCACAAGGCCCCTGGGCCTGACGGCTACACGCCCTCTTCTACAAAGCGTTTGCCTCTGATATATGCGACTACTTAGTCTCCCTCTTCAACGCGATGGCGGTTGATGGTAGGACCACGGACTCTATGGCCGAAGCATTGATCACTATTATCCCCAAGCCGGGGAAGGACCCTACTTCTTGTACATCTTACCGCCCGATAGCCCTTCTCAATCTGGACGCCAAGCTGTACTCCTCTATCCTGGCCGGTAGACTACAGGATCTGATGCCTGCCTTGATCCATCCTGATCAATCCGGATTTATTAAGGGCAGGCAGACTCATGATAACCTGCGCCGAGTAGTACACCTCATCGAAAAGGCGGAACGATTCCGTATCCCTGCGGTGCTAGTTGGGCTTGACGCGGAGAAGGCTTTCGACCGCGTTGACTGGGGGTTTCTGCACCAGACATTAGTGGCTTTCGGATTCTCGCCTCTTTTCATAAGGATGATTGAGGCTAACTACAGTGGCCCTACCTCTCGTGTGCTGGTCAACGGCCATAGGTCCGCGAGTTTTCATCATTCCCGAGGGACGCGCCAGGGGTGTCCCCTCTCGCCCCTACTTTTCGCCCTTAGTATAGAACCGTTGGCATTGGTGGTGCGGGAGGATGAGCGGATCTTAGGACTTCCTTTTACAGGCGAGCAGCACAAGATCTCGCTCTTTGCTGACGACGTCCTGTTGTCCATCAGGGAACCAGCGCTGTCGCTGCCTCATGTCCACTCGGTACTCTCTGCCTACGAGGAGGTGGCGGGCTTCAAGGTTAATTTCGATAAATCCCACATCCTAAATCTGACCCTGTCGACGGGGGAGGTGCAATTAACCCGGCTGCTCACTCCGCTCGCTTGGGCGTCGACGTCCTTGCTCTACCTGGGCGTACGGCTAACTTCCACCGTGGGTGCCCTGTTCCACGCTAACTTCCCCCCGATGCTATCTTCCATTAAGTCCGAGCTGGAACGCTGGAAGCCTAAATTCATCTCGTGGCTGGGTAGGATACACGCCCTTAAAATGGTGCTCCTTCCCAAACTGTTGTACTTGTTTCAGGCTTTGCCTATTCCGATAGGGCTAGACTACTTCCGTCGATTGAAGACCGTGATGCTGAGGTATGTCTGGCAGGGTGGCCGAGCACGGCTTCCGTTTTCGGCTCTGCGACGCCCGCGCATGGAGGGGGGGGTTGGCTTTCCAGACATGCATCTGTACTACAAGGCCGCCCAACTGAGGATCATCGTGGAGTGGTCCCAACAGCTGTCGGAGAAGCATTGGCTCCACATGGATCGGAGCGTTGCAGGCCGCTCCATCTGGGACCTGGCCTGGAAGCCTAAAGCGGACCGGCCCAAAAACGCCTACATTAGCACTCCCACGAGCACAGTGTTGAAGGTCTGGGACTCGGTGAGCGGTGACGACCGCTGGACCACATTCCCGTCCCCGTTCACCCCGATTCACTCCAACCCGGCTTTTCCCCCGGCTCTGACGGAAGGCCCCTTTGAAGCTTGGAGGGAAGGTGGCTGTAGAGCCCTTACCCACTTGTTCCATGGCGCCGAACACCTAACTTTCCACAACTGTATGAGGGATTATGGCGTTCTTCCAACGGAACGCTTCAGACATCTCCAACTCCTGCATTGGGCGACGTCGCCTGCGGTAGTGGACACTGCTACCAGACCCTTGTCGAAATTTGAATCCTTCCTTCTTCGCACCTCCACCATGAAGGGAGCGATTTCTTTCTTGTACAAACTGTTGTTAGACACTGCCATGACACCGCGCCCGCGATACCAAGACCATTGGGAGTCCACGCTGGGGAGGGACATTTCTGCTAGTGAGTGGCAGGGCTTGTGGAGGGACGTGACGGCGCATAATCACTCTGCTGACCTCAGAGAGGCGCATATGAAACTCATCTTTGATTGGTACCTATACCCCTCTAAATTACACCACATATTTCCCACTGCTTCGGATAGATGTTGGCGGGGCTGTGGGATGTTGGGAGACTTTAGCCATATATGGTGGGAGTGCCCCACCATCAAGCCATTCTGGGCTGAGATTCTATCCCACATAAAGGACATTTTGGGTTACCCGATACCAGACTCCATGGCCTTTGTCTTATTAGGGCTTAGGGACCCGCTGCTCGAACACCAGACTAGGGCGGATAAGCGTGTTATGTGGTTGTGTCTGGGTGCGGCTAAGATGACTCTAGCGGCCGCGTGGAAGTCCCCATCTGCCCCCGCTATTTCCTTGTGGCATGCCCGATTGTGGCGTCTGTTGAGCATGGAACGCCTCTCTGACATCTTCCTGGGGAATTTTAAGAACTTTATGTACAACTGGGGCCCGCTTGTGAGGTTTCTGTCCCGAGGCCTGCCTTCGGCAGTGTGTCCATCAACGCTGCGGTCCCTTCATCTCTTCCAAATTTGATCTCGAGAGTGTCTGTATTGCTTTGTATGCTTGCTGGTCGCCGCCGCTGGGGGGTGGGAGATGTTGGGGAGGGACGAGGGTGGGGGGGTAGTTGGGGAAATTGTCTTCTGTATCTTCTTTAGTTGCGACTGGCTCTGCTTAGGGGTGGCCGCTGGGCCTTGGATGGAGTTCGGGCTGCTCTTTTCTGTCTGAGGATGCCGCATCCACTGTGGGGGTATCTGTCCTGAACTAGGAGCTGACCTGAGCGGACTCTCCCCCGTTGCTTTGTCAGACTGCTGCCAGCTTCTTGTGGACTCTGGAGCCTTATCGCCCTTCTTCTCCGGATGATTGCCTCCCTATTCTTGTTCCCCCTGTGTGGGGTTTTGTGGCGGTGTGTCGCCTGTCTTCTCTCTTTTCTTTTCTGATCCCCCTCTTACTGTTTCCTTACCCCCTTTCTGTTTCATCTGATATACTGCAAAATAAAAATTTAAAAAAAAAAAAATCGGTGTAACCATTTTTATTATGATATAATTATATTACTTTTAATTAATTCTGTACATCACTTTTAATAATTCGTAATACACAAAATATATGCTTTCGTTTTTTAGGTCAAACTTTTCATCACTAAAACTTTGGATTAATAATTTTAATATATTCAAAGCAAGTGGTGGGTTCTAGCCCCACTACTAAACGCCATCATTAGCCTCTTCTCCGATACTTGGGTAAAGGTTTGGATTACATTCAACTGGGTAACATCAGATAGCATTTCGAGCTCGAGGGGGGAGAAACAGGGATGTACCCTAGCTCTGCTTCTTTTCAGCTTGTATCTTGCCGATATCAATAACCTAACCATCTTGCCACTGTGAGAGCCTTCTCATCCAAATTAACAAGGAAAATCCATCTCCTCCAATATGCTGACGATTCCATTATATTTGATAAAAACCAAATAGGCATGCAATGCTCTTTGTGTTTCTTTTAAAGAGTATTATCAAACAAATAACATTGAAATCAATAGCGATAACACCGAAATCTTAGTGATTCGCAGGAATAACATCAACAAAAAGGGATCATGGCATCTGGGCACAAACAAACTGGAGCCTATTCCATCATTCAAATACTTGGTAGTAAATTTTAACGGTCAAGGGTGCTACAAAGACCATCTACCTCCTGAAAGCAAGTAGACCTGGCATTAACGGTCTTGTTTTGCAAATTAATCCACACAATGAACGGCCCCCAGGTAAAGTCATTATGACGAGTGATAAACTCCAAACTAATGCCAACCGTAATGTATGGACCCATAATTTTTAAATATGAACTGGAGGTCTGACAAGATCGTGCCCGTTTTCTCCCTGCCCAACTGTACTCCTGTAGCATGCTTGTATCTTGATTTTAACCTGTCAAGACAGAGCTTAATATTAAATCTTATTTTAGGATCACTGAAACAATATCGATTGCAAAAATATAGACCTACAAAAATATTGAGTAAAAAATATAGAAGGCCAAAATATCGACTTCCTATCTTCAAACAGGTAAGTACAAAAATATCGAATCAAAAATATAGACCTACAAAAATATAGATAGTCAAAATATCGAATTTTTTAAATTGTTAAAAGTAATTTTAAATTATAAAATATTAAATATAACTAACTTAAACATACTTAAAATGCTTAAATAACATTAAAATTAATAAATAATTAATATAAAAAAATTGTATATATATATATATATATATATATATATATATATATATATATATATATATATATATATATATATATATATATATATATATATATATATATATAAATATATAAACATAGTATTTTAAAAAATATACAATATATTTACCATAAGATAGCGAGAGGGTTAAATTTACTATTACCACTCCAGAAAGTGCAACAGTAGGGAAAGCGGTGGATAGCGTAGGGTTAAAAATTACTATTCCCACTCCATTGAGTGCAACAGTAGGGAAAGCGTTGGATAGCGTAGGGGTAAAAATTACTATTCCCACTCCAGAGTGTGCAACAGTAGGGAAAGGGTTGGATAGCATAGGGGTCAAAATTACTATTCCCACTCCAGAGAGTGCAACAGTAGGGAAAGTGTTGGATAGTGTAGGGGTAAAAATTACTATTCCCACTCCAAAGAGTGCAACAGTAGGGTAAGCGTTAAATAGCATAGAAATTTAAATTACTATTCCCAGTCCAGTGAGTGCAACAGTAGTGAAAGCGTTGGATAGCGTAGGGGTAATAATTACTATTCCCACTCCAGAGAGTGCAACAGTAAGGAAAGCGTTGGATAGCATAGGAGTAAAAATTACTATTCCCACTCCAAAGAATGCAACAGTTGGGTAAGCGTTGGATAGCGTAGGGGCACAAATTACTATTCCCACTCCAGTGAGTGCAACAGTAGGGAAAGTAAATACTTCATATATATTTAAAAATAAATTAAATATTAATACTAATTACAAATTAATTAAAATGAATTCCCAATTTAAGATATTATAATAATTATTCAATTTAAAATGATAAAATAATTTAATTACTAAAAAATAATTACCTAATAATACAGAGTATTTACAAATAACAATAAATTATTAAAACATTTAAAAATAATTAACAATTAATTCAAAATAAATTCCAATTTATATATTAATAAATTTAATTAATTACAATTAAATGACTTCCCACCCAATTCCTCTTTAAACAAACCCACAACCCACCACAAAAATTAAATACATAAAATTAACATATTTATAATTAATCAACTCATGAAAATTAATTACCAATTACAATTTAATTAATTACCAATTAAATACTAAATTACAATTAATTCTAAATAAATACCACAAAAAATTATTTAATTAATTATAATTAAATTACTTCCCACCCTATTCCCCTATAAACTCACAACCCACTCCAGAATATAAATGAATAAAATTAACATAATTATCAAGTATTAAAAATTAATTACCAATCATATTTTAATTAATTGCCAATTAAAAAATAATAAACAATTAATTGTAAATAAATACAACTACATTGTTATACTTAATTAATTATAATTAAATTACTTCCCACCCTATTCCCCTATAAACCCACAACCCTCTCCAGAAAATAAATAAATAAAATTCATATAATTATCAATTAATCAATTAATTAAAATTAATTACCATTTATATTGTAATTAATTGCAAATTAATAATTAATTACCAATTAATTGTACATTAATACCAATAAATTAAAATATTTAATTAATTATACTTAAACTTCCCACCCTATTCCCCTATAAACCCACAACCCGCTCCAGAAAATAAATAAATAAAATTCACATAATTAACAATTAATCAATTAATAAAAATTAATTACCAATTATATTTTAATTAATTGCCAATTAATAATTCATTAACAATTAATTGTACATAAATACCAATAAATTAAAATATTTAATTAATTATAATTAAATTACTTCCCATCCTATTCCCATATAAACCCACAACCCGCTCCAGAATTATATTACGCAAAAATTAAATACCATAAATTGACTTACTTACCTAAAATTCAATATTTTTGTTGTCTATATTCTATCCATCTATATTTTTGTAGTCTATATTCTGTCTTATCCATATTCTGTCTACTCGATATTTTAAACTCGATATTGAACTACCTTGATATTTTTGTTGTCGATATTATGTCTGTATACCCTTATTTTATTGCCTACTGTGCAAGGGCAAGGAGTGCTGAGTCTAACATGCTAGACACTTAGGGCCTGATTTAGATGTTGGCAGTAACGGTACCGCCATTAACTTTTTGTCTTTTAAACTTGCCCACTGCTTCGATCGTGTGCCCGCCATATTCAGATGTTGGCGGTCCCACATACAAAAGACTGCATTCGAACTGCGGTCTCCACCAAGAAACATCTGCCACGTCGATGGCGGCAGCAAACGGAAAAGGGAATGCCGGGAACACCGCAGTCAGCTTTCTAGCCTTGCAGATTTAGATGTGCCTCACCACCAAGAAAAAGTGGCGGTCCAACCGCCACTGCTTAGTTGGTGGATTGGAGGGAAGGGGTGAAAACTCACCTTTTCTCCACTTCCCCCCGTCTTCGACTGGAAAACACCTGCCCTCTCTGCTGCCACTGGCCCACGGAGAAAGAATAACCCACCCCATTGATATGTTATGAGGTAGGGACGCCGCATTGCCAGGGTGCGTTAGGTGGTACGGGTTGTGGTGTTTCAGACTGGCAATTGGTACATGTGTGTATGTGCTGTGTAGTGTGCAGTGTGGGAGTGCACCTATGGCTAAGAGATAGTGTGTGTGTGTCACTTACCTCCATTCCATAGCCGCTGCCATTGTATCAAGTCCATTGAGTCCCACCTTCAGCAAAACCGCTGCCAGTACACCGCATGCAGGCCTCATCTAAATAAACAGTGGGTGGGAAACCGCCACCTTGGCGGTCTTCTTGGGCCCACCGCGGCTTGGCTGTAATACGGCCAACATCAAAATCAGGACCTTAATCTGGAAGTCAATCCGAAGTAAGGATCTGAAGTGTCACCACTATTTTGCATCTGCAGTTAATGCCTTAGCAGCAGAAGAAATCTGGAGCAGTAAAATAATTCAAAACCTCATATCTAGGGTTTTATTTAAGCAAGCCAGATTCATTTTAAGATCATTGCACATTGATGCAGTCACTGCCATGCAGAGACCTGGAATTCCGCACTCTGAGTACAATGAATCTGGAATCGCTGAGTTCTTTGATTTGCCCTGGAAAATGTCGATGAAGCAGAGTTTATTATGTTTAAGGTGTTGTGGAAATTAGCAAAATTAATGTACCTAAGCGGCGTTCATTTGCCCTCTCCCGTCCCCCTCCCTGTAGGCACCACGTATACCCTGAAATGTTGACCGCATCATTCTGCCAATGAAAGTCCGTGCCCATATGTACATGACAGCCATTTTAGGCCATGGCCTCTCTGTCCGTTTTTATAAAATCCCCGGCTTCCCTCCTGCGTGCATTTGAGCACCCCCCTCCCACTCTCCCATGCATAGACCATGAAACTCAGCACTCTGCGCGACCCTGCTATGAAAGGCAACCCTCCTGCTTGACCCAGGCACCCCCCCTTTTCCCTCTTGAAGAAGCATCCTTCGCCTCAGCTGACATAGCCCCCCAGCTGTATCTGACTGCCCCTGTTCTCTCATGTACGGGTCATAAGACCTCCCTCTCTCTGTGCGACTCTGACCCTGCGCGCACCCTGACCCCCTCCTTCTCCCTCACATGGACAAGTCATAAACCTTCCTCCTCTGCAAGACCCTGTCCTTGGGAGTCACGGCCGCGCCTGACCAAACACCTCCTTTCCTTCCATGAATGCCCCTCTGTTGACAAGCCTTCCCTCCGCGCTCGATTGTCCACGCGGCATGAATACCACTCCTTTGATGACCTCTTCCCCCGAGTCCGGCTGACCACACATGTCCGAGGCCATCGCCTTAGCCGGGAGATACCATTTACTGCCCTTATTGTATGAAGTCACTCCTCTTCAAAGGATCCACTATTGATCCTGGCCACCCCACCCCCTGGGCTATGATCAGGCGCACACATCCTAAACTGTTGACGGAACACTTAGCTGCGTGATTACCCTCCCCTCTTATCAGCAGGTCAAGGGTCCCTATTGTGAACACATGTGGGGTAGGATTGACACAAGGATCATGGGGATGTATTTTTCTTGTTACACAATATCATGATTGTAGTGCCAAGTGTTCTGCAAGGTATAAAAGACAGAGTCTCAGCTCACTTGTTAGAGCACCTCGAGACGATACCTTGTTGTCTGATCTGATGTGTTCTGCTCCGTCGGAATAAACTTCTGTTTCCTGCCTTCTGGTCTCCGGCGCCTGCCTCATTGCTTGGTAATTTGAATGGTACAAGGGCGGTTAGCGCCGGGCAAATCTTGAGAAAGGTCCTAGCCCTACCTTTTTCTACAATTGGCGTCCCAAAGCGTGGGGCCCATCAGCGACACGTGGATCCAGTGGGAGAGGTCCCGATGACAGAGTGAACGACTGCAACGATCGGGAAGAGCTCGTGTCCGATAGACCCTCGTCTGACAGCCGATCATCCGACCTTCACTAGTTCTGAACAGACCTCTCTCGAGTGATCCACGGTCCTGACTGGGAACCATCAGGAGTGCCACGGGCATCACGAAGAAGAGAGGACGATCGGGCGCTGGATCCAGGAGACAGGAAACCGTCCACGCGGTCCGGGTAAGGTCGTGTAAACACGACGAATTGAGAAAAGATTGTTTTGTTTGGATAATACTAGTATTACGCTTTGTTGAAACCTCTGGAGATTCGCTGTCTGCAAACGGGGAAAAACAAACAGGCTCTCTCTTTGCAAACAGTGAAGGATAGGTAACGCAGACTTTTGTCCCCATTGTAATCCGTCGTGCCTATCTTCCTCCCCCACTGTTTCCCGAACTGTCGTTCGTGGATTATTGTCTGGAGATTCTTTGTCTGCAAACAGGGAAGAACAAGGTCTCTCTTTGCAGGTAGAGAAAGAGTGGGTAGCGATAACTTTTCGTGCCCACTTATTCTCCCCACTGAATTGTTTGATTGGCCGATTATTCGGTATTGGTTCGTTTGAGGTATTCACCGCCGGCAAACAACGGAGAATAGAAATATTCTGTCTAGTCTTTGCCCGCCGTGATAAGATAGGTAGTGCAGACTTTTGTCCCCGTTGTAATCCGTCATGCCTGTCTTCTCCCCACTGGTTGGTAGCCTGTTTAGCCCGGACCGCTTATTAGAGATGAACCATCCAGCTCCACTGGAGGGCACCCCTAATAAGGACATATTCACTAAGCATGGACTAGTCGCTTTAGCTTATAATAGGTTATGGCATAAAAATACAAGAAAAGGAGTTGAGCGAAATCAGTAGGCCACTGAGGAGTTATCAACTTCGCTAAAAATAAAATAAGAAACGCTAGAAACAACCCGTAATAAGAAACATACAAATGGCGAGGGAAGACAAGCTTGACACCAAGGCAGCCACGAGGTAGCTAGGTTCCGTTGCCTATTTCTGCCCTAAACATGTCTGCTTCATTGCCCACCACGCCCAAATAACGGTCACACGAAATAGAAACAAATTCAATAGGTACCTACCCCCATTTCCGGAAGCTCCCGAAGTGCAACAGGTCCGCGGTTACGCCCATCCGGAAGGCGAGGCCTCGAGGCACGAGGGGCCCGCCTGGCCACGGTCAGTAGGAGATGATGTTGGGCAGGCGGTCCAAAGAATGACAGAGACCTCTCCATCTCTCCTCTTCTGCTGCCCTGCAGGCCACGGGGGGGGCTGTCTTGCCTCAGCCACCGACCACCCACCCCCCTCTGTCTCTCGCCTGGTCCGACCCGCGAAGAAGGCCGAAGCCAAAAGCGAGAACGGCGGCGCTTGCAAGTAGTCCTGCCACATGTCAAATTCCTGGATAGTCACAGGTAGTCCCGCCACATGTCCACCTCTGGAGAGTTGGAGGTAGTCCCGCCACCTGTCAAAGAGGAAGGGGGGGGGGCTGTCTTGCCTCAGCCGCCGACCACCCCCCCCCATCTTCAATAACCGGCACGGCCAATACCGAAGCGGCGGAGCCGAGGAACGGCGCGGGGTCGCTGGAAGGGGGAGGCGGCGCGAACGAGCCTCCCCCACCTCCCTTCAGGTGGAGGCTTCCAGCGACACCCCAACGCTCTTACTTAAAGAGGGTCCACAACGAAAAACGGTCTTTTGCCCAGGACGGGCACACGCCCCATGCCTTCTCTCCTCGACTTTGAAGATTCTATGAGAGCCGGGGGGCCCCCGACCCCTCCGCATGGGTGCCACCGTCCCCCTCACTGGGAACCGTGACATCGACGCACTCCTGCCGGCGCCAGCGTCAGTTTGGAAATGGCTAAAACACAGCCAAGGTACAGACTTGTTCAGTTCCGGTGGAACACCAGAGTGACCCGGTAGGAAAATTGTTGCCGCCCTCCCCACTCTTTGACTAAATGGTCCATATTGTTAGACTGTTACCACATTGCACAAAAACTTTTTGAACTGCCAACGGAAGGTTCTGGTCCAACCATGAGTCATTGAAGACATTCTGACTATACCGGAACCTGCCTGACCTCGCCCAAAATGGCGCCGATACACGAAACAAAACTTTCGAACTCCCTGTTCACCCGGATTGCTCGAATATTGATGCACTGAGATATGCATGCATTTTTTGGACAATGGAAGTCGATAAGATGGATAATGAGTATGTGTTTAAAGAAAGAAGCAATGTAAGACAGATATTGACCATGTGTTTGGACAATGAACTGATCTAGGGTGGGTACTAATTATGATTGGGAACAATGAAATGGTGTAATTTGGGAACCGAGTGAGCATCTGGATAATGAATTAATGAATTAATTGAGAACTGACCTCTTGACATGCATCATGCTTGCTCTGTAGGGAAGTTTGATACGATTTTATTGCACTGCTGCACTTTTATGCAATGAACTGCCCCCAACTTCGCTCTTCTTATGTACAGTTCCAATATGCTCCGTGGCCGGTCCACTGGGTTGTAGGCCTGTATTTATACATCAACACTTTTTTTTATTAAAAGTATTTTGAAAAAGAAAGCATAGTTGTAGCGGTTGCATTAATGAGTTTTGGATGATTTTACTACTATGAGCAAAGAATAAGTATGATGAAGGCTGAAGGTTAAAAAGGACCCGATATTTAGCAGCTACATTATGTGTGACAGGCAGCCGGAAAAGTGTTTTAGACGCTTTTTAACGACACCACAGAAATGCCACCTGACCGCCACCCTTGCACGCAACCTAAAGGGGTCGCGGCCAAGTAACTCATGTAGATACGCAGATCATCAATGATTATCTATCTGACGCTACTGGTCCCTCTGGGCTTAAACGCCGAGATGGCAAAGAAATGCACTACGTGGAGATAGGTCGAGTATGTGGTAGGTAAAAACATTTCCGGATTACTGCATGCTGATGAGGTTTGAATGCTGCCCCCCCACCCCTTCTTTCTCCTCCCTTCTGCAGGTCGCGTTGGAACATCGGCTGAAGTATGGGAGAACGATGATCGAACAACCGACGAAAAAGGGAAGGAGGGAATATGAGCATAGTCCTCATGACGATAAGTTTTTAGAGACATAGACTTAAATGTGACTGTTCCTCCATTAGAGCATAGCGACTGAGAAAATGGACTGACATAGAAACTCGACGGGTACTGTATGACGGAAATTGACTGGAAATTAGCACGTTAGAACGGCTGGGAGGATGGACTGACATAGAGACTTGACGGGTACTGTATGACGAAAATTGACTTGAGATAACACGTTAAAGAATGTAACTAGACGTTTGACTAGGTAGGGAAAGGACAGAAGAAAAATGCAAGAGTTAGGGTTACCAAGGCTGCTGCCGTCTGGGAAGTTAGAAATGTTGCTGATGTTCAAAAATACTGCTCCCCCCCCCCCCTTCTCACATTATAGATCTAGCCAAGCTGTCCGACTGTTCTCCCGATCAATACTTGCCGTTTCCTCAGCCTGGAGAACTTCCCACCAAAGGAAGAAACTGAAAAATGATTTAAGATCCAACCATGAGTAAATAGCGCGACCAGGTTAATTTCTGATCAACTAATCGAGGTGTAAGTATTGGCAAATGAGAAGGCTCGAAGAAATAACAAACGAAAAGGGAAATGAGAGGAAAAGGAGGAAAAAGGTAAAAAGAGCTCAGCACGTAGATAAATAGGATACTAAAGATGCGCAGCATGCAGAAGTTCTGTTTGGCCAATAATTGTTTTATGTTTTGTCGTGAACTCTTTTGTATGTAACGCATGTACTGTCTTCCCTTGTCTGAGTTTGTGTGTATGTAATGTACGGGTTTATGTCTTCCCTCTGTCTGCGTTTGCGTGTTACCTGACCTCTGTCGTTCTGTGTTGTGAGCACACTAAATGACCTATTTTCGTACACGTCTCTGTCTGTTTCTCTCTCTATCTCTCTCTATCTCTCTCTACATGTCATACGTGTACCGAATGGCTCGTTTAGGTTGCGGACGACTCTCACTCCCTACGAGAGTCCCCCTGTCCCATCCTTTTTGTATGGTAATATTGTGCCCCGTCGGCACCAGTCTGATTGGATACTTATTGAACGCGAAGGTGTTCAGCGACATTGACCAAAACTAAAATGACTGTATCTCGCCATATTACTACCTCTCCTTTCTACAAAATGAATGAACTCGAATTGGCTGAGAAGGAAAGGACAGGTGAGACGACTAAGGTCCCCTAATCTGGCCCTCTTAAAAAGGGGACTATATGTCAATGGCATCCTAATTTTTATTGTTAGAGACAAGCGCCAAGGTCCAGATTGACCCCCAATGCCCAGATTGCCCCACCCCCTTTTGCACCCAAGCGCGAATGCCCGAAGCGTCCCCGCCCCACTTGATTGACCCCAGCTACTGTCCCCGATATATATATCTGATGACCATGAGTAACTGCCGCCCCTCGAGAAAAACCTGTTTGACCCTGTCTTTCAATGATTGCACCCCCGCTCTGTTTGAAAGAGTTAGCCAGCTCTAAAGGGAAATGTAAGACTGTTAAGGCTCGGGTTAGAAGGACGAGTCTCCCCTGAATGTTGTCAATCTTGGGGTTTTTGATGAAATACGCAAGTGACAGGAGTCTGACCTCTGTCCATATATGTCATGAACGAACGCCGATTAGACTTGGTGCGAACGCAGTAGAAATACCCACCTACTTACTTCATGCTAATAGACTTCTGACTATGACCAATGAGCATAACGCCAGGTGCTAGGATTGTGAGTGGAATTCAAATGTAAAAATCTCTTCTCCTGCCAGGTCTCTAAAACTTGTTTTTACCCATTTAAAGATACTCAATCACCGGAGGAGAAGGGCCGGACGTGACGCACAGCGTGGCTGCAGATCATGAGACACATGCGACCTCGACCAAAGGTGGAGCCGCAGCACAACAAGAAACGGGACGAGGCAGCACCCTCAGAGGCGGTAAAAGAAAGGATGAAGGGCTGTCCTGAAGCTCTCTGTCCGCCAACCCACGTGTGCCTGGAGCCTCCGTCCCTCTTTTCAAGCCCGATTGATGGGCCCGCTTGCTTGTTATCCATTGCTCCCTTGGTCCCTTTGGTGTGTCCCAGGAAATCTGCCCCCACTCCGCCCTCTCACTCCCATCGACTATCGAAACAACACACCCTCTTTTCCATGCGACTCTCTGCTGAAAGGAAGAACAGCATCTAGATGGAAATGGGGTTACGCCACGGAAATATAGGTGCCAAACTTAAGGCGCCACTAAAAGGATTGGTTAGGGAACAGGACTGTGGTCTAACAGCAGAGGACTGACCGCACCCTGCAACGCGTAAGGATAGAACCGAGCTGGACCTATAGCTCCACCGCCGGTGCTCAACAGCGCCAACGAAAGGACACGGACTAGAGCCTACCAGTGATGGCTCACTGATAAAAGACACTGGGACGAAGAGATCTTGTGTATTGAACTGAATTCCGCCCTCAACTGCTTGGTCAAAATGTTCATTGGTCACATTTTTAAGTCAGAAACATTTATGCTATGTAGTGCTTTTGAAATGATAGGAACTCGACAAATGCAATTTCCTATGTGCTGCATTCTGCCCATCACATCAACTGTTCATGATTTTTATGCAATATGTTAGTATTGACAAATGCTATTTCATCAACCACATGTTTATATGTACGCCCCTTAACTAGGAAGGATAGGAAAATGAACTGTTGTTGTTTATATATACGCCCATCAACTAGGAAGAATAGGAAAATGAACTCGCTTATGTTAAAAGCGGCGACTGTGGAAATTAGCAAAATTAATGTA
The DNA here is from genome assembly GCF_964263255.1 of Lissotriton vulgaris. Classification (NCBI taxonomy): domain Eukaryota; kingdom Metazoa; phylum Chordata; class Amphibia; order Caudata; family Salamandridae; genus Lissotriton; species Lissotriton vulgaris. The sequence goes on from NC_141689.1 coordinate 860,874,827, forward strand.
CCTAAGCGGCGTTCATTTGCCCTCTCCCGTCCCCCTCCCTGTAGGCACCACGTATACCCTGAAATGTTGACCGCATCATTCTGCCAATGAAAGTCCGTGCCCATATGTACATGACAGCCATTTTAGGCCATGGCCTCTCTGTCCGTTTTTATAAAATCCCCGGCTTCCCTCCTGCGTGCATTTGAGCACCCCCCTCCCACTCTCCCATGCATAGACCATGAAACTCAGCACTCTGCGCGACCCTGCTATGAAAGGCAACCCTCCTGCTTGACCCAGGCACCCCCCCCATTTCCCTCTTGAAGAAGCATCCTTCGCCTCAGCTGACATAGCCCCCCAGCTGTATCTGACTGCCCCTGTTCTCTCATGTACGGGTCATAAGACCTCCCTCTCTCTGTGCGACTCTGACCCTGCGCGCACCCTGACCCCCTCCTTCTCCCTCACATGGACAAGTCATAAACCTTCCTCCTCTGCAAGACCCTGTCCTTGGGAGTCACGGCCGCGCCTGACCAAACACCTCCTTTCCTTCCATGAATGCCCCTCTGTTGACAAGCCTTCCCTCCGCGCTCGATTGTCCACGCGGCATGAATACCACTCCTTTGATGACCTCTTCCCCCAAGTCCGGCTGACCACACATGTCCGAGGCCATCGCCTGAGCCGGGAGATACCATTTACTGCCCTTATTGTATGAAGTCACTCCTCTTCAAAGGATCCACTATTGATCCTGGCCACCCCACCCCCTGGGCTATGATCAGGCGCACACATCCTAAACTGTTGACGGAACACTTAGCTGCGTGATTACCCTCCCCTCTTATCAGCAGGTCAAGGGTCCCTATTGTGAACACATGTGGGGTAGGATTGACACAAGGATCATGGGGATGTATTTTTCTTGTTACACAATATCATGATTGTAGTGCCAAGTGTTCTGCAAGGTATAAAAGACAGAGTCTCAGCTCACTTGTTAGAGCACCTCGAGACGATACCTTGTTGTCTGATCTGATGTGTTCTGCTCCGTCGGAATAAACTTCTGTTTCCTGCCTTCTGGTCTCCGGCGCCTGCCTCATTGCTTGGTAATTTGAATGGTACAAGGGCGGTTAGCGCCGGGCAAATCTTGAGAAAGGTCCTAGCCCTACCTTTTTCTACAGTGTGAGGTGATCCCATTGAAGGAATATCGTTTTGGGCGAGCGAAAGGTACCACAGAGCAGTCAAACCAGCTTTGCGGAGCACTGTCGGAGTCTCTGACCTGTATCTGTTTCCCCCTAATACCACTTCGAAGATATTGGCTGTAGCCACTCTTCCTGCAACTAAACTTGAGAACCTGCCAAGGTGCAGTTGCTGCCTGCCAGTCCTGGAATTGGCCACAATTGTCAGCTTGCTATTTGAAATGTATTCGTCAATCAGTTAAGCTCCTGAATAACAAAATACTGTGCACAGGAGCTTCCTGTCCAAGTGTCTGGATGTATATGGACTATGGCAGCTCTAATGTACTGCTTAACGTTCAAATTATTAATCTGTTACCAGTTGGTCATGTGTGCAAGAATTATCAGTGTTTTTTAGCCATTAATTGTACTCACATGAGTTCTAGGTACAGCCTTGGAGTTCTTAGGCCCAACAATTTTTTTTCCATTGATCTGCCACTGCCCCTGGTTAACGCCTTGAAATGAGGATTTGAATTTCACTTCTGAGCCTAGAGGGAATTGTGTAATTTGCATCCCTTCTCGGTCCCCAGAGACATTTTCTTTTTCCCTATCAGCAGCTGAGCTGGCTAAGTTATCAGCCGTTTTATATAGGCTGTTCGAGTTTATATGAGGTATCATGATATCATTCACTATAGATTTCTGTTTTTATGCTCTTTTTATCGATTTGTAAATGTTTTAAATAACCGAAACAAATAAAGTGTTTTAATTACTTACTCATAATAATTAAGTCTTCAATGTAAAATAGGTTATTAATGTTGTAACATTTTTTATATTGTTATATTGTTAAAATATAACATTATTTTAAATTAAAAAAAAATCTATTTTTTTTCTCCTCAACGTATTTGCCCTTTGACACCAGGATGCCAGACCCCATGTGTATCCTTCATGTCCTGCTAGGTCCCGCAACACCACTCTCTTCCGGCATCACCAGTGCAGTCCTGTTCATCCTCAACCCGGTTCCGGCCCGTTTCTCCTCCTGTTTTACTGCCCCTCCCTTACTCAGTGCTGGGTGGACACCAAGCCATTCTCCCTGGGGTGGCCCCTGGTCATCCAGCCTCAATGCTCTTCCTTACCTTAGACTAGGCTCACAACACAGGCCTCGCCAACCCTCTTCATGATCAATGGGTTTTTGTCGTCTGTTGTCTACCACATTCTGATCCTCTGCTTAATTAGGTATGTTGAGTCTCTTTCGCTTTTAAATTTAAACTTTATTTCGGTTAATGACCATGAAAGCAGCATAAAATATTAAGTCACATTGGGTAACAAACGATTAAATAAACTCAAAGCTGAAGTTTCCCAAAGGGATGCCATAATGAAAAATATTGTTTTTTAAGTTTTAATAAAATCTGAATAAAAGCTTTCGCACTTTAAAACATAAATTTGGAGGTTATGCTGTATAAAATCAATATTTTGTTAAAAATGTATCTATTATTCGGCGATTATGTTTAGTGGTTTGTTGAATAGTTGTGTGCATCTGTAGCTAAGGTGTCATGATTACAGTCAGCGTATATGCTCATTGGTTGTGTTCTGACATTTACATAAATATCCTTGTGCGAATAGGCAAGACTGACTCTAAAAATATATCTATTGAGAAAATCACACAAGAACCTGTATCTGACCTGTAAATGCGCAATGCTTGTTTGTGTAGCCTTATTCCAAGATGTCTGCACAAGGGTACGATCCAGTATATTGAGTCACTTTAAAATATCAATGGGTGACTTAAAACGTGTTTAGTAACTTGTTTTATTACGGTAGATTAAAGATTATTGGAAATAGGGTGAAAGTATGCACATATAATTAATATATTATGTTTTCTTTTTAATTTTGCAGCATCTTGCATGCCTATCACTGTTGCAGAGTTTAAGCCCTGCGCTTGGCTATGCTACCAACGAGGAACCAGGGATACCTTTGAGAGTGCAGGTTACTGTGTGGCCTATTCTCAAACTGTATTTTGTTATACATATAAAGTAGTACTACAATAGTGCTTCAAAAATACTACAAAATGCTATTAACAAACCTAAGAGTTTCAATTACCAACTCCGATTCTCCTATCTTTTCTATGGAGAGATCCTCACACATGCACGTTTATTACTTAAAAGTAAATTTGAGAAGGACTGGGGGAGTGGCTGGCTAAAAGGACTAAATGGGAGGAGCTGACAGAGGAGTAAGGAGGGGGCTTACAGAGGGTAAATGAGGGGATTGGGGATGGTAGGGAGGGGTTAAGGAAGGAGATGCACCCGCCAGCAAAAGAATAAGCACATTGCTATTCACAAACCTCAGTTCTGAAGTTATAACAGACAAAAAGGGGCCTAAAATAGTATATTACTCCAGCTCAGACCTAGAGTAGGTAAGGCACCACCTATGACCAACTACTGTCATTACAACACCCTCCCATTGGAAATAATGGATGTAGGACTTAAAATAAAACCCCGAGGAAATATTGTTAAATTGAGTTAGCTTATTTAAACTAGGTAAGAAAATAATATTTTTTTCTTAAATAAAACATATTTTGTTTGATAATTGTAATGCAAAGTTAGTTTTTATTAAAATATAATTAAAATACTTATAATACACATATATATAAACCATATAAAAAATTAATACATAAATATATATATATATATATATATATATATATATATATATATATATATATATATATATATATATATATATATATATATATATATATATATATATATATATATATTCTTTAGGTGGGATTTGTTATAATTAAAATTTCAGGAAAATAATTTAAAATTGAATGTATTCAAAGCAATTAAATTTTACTTTTAAATTGTTAATATTGCTGTAACTTTTTATATTGTGCTAAAATTAAAATAAATATATTACATTACATTATTTAAAATTAATTACATTTTCTAATGGAAGAAATGTAATCGATTTTCTTTTTAAGTTTAATAAAAGTTTACACTTTTAACTGCTTCCTTTTTCTCCATATATGGATCTCTTTCTCGGTAGCGGAGACCTCCACTTATATTTGAAAAGTTACTAGTAGTAACATTAAAACAATTACCTTTTTTTTAACATATTTATTAAATGAATTTCAATATGATAAATAAAGTTACATTTATTTTTATGCTTAAAACATTTATTAAATATATTAGCAATACCTAATATTTATTTTTAATATATATGTAATAATTTTAATATTTAATTTAATGTATATACATTTTTTAAAAGACAAAATTAATAATTTATGTTTACTCCCTTTTCCTACTGTCTCAAGTCCCTGCATCCGGTAATTTCTGTAGTTGGCTGTTGCAGTATCAGTGGTTGGCCGTGTGTGGTGCTGGACTTTCTACTGCTCCCTTTTGGCTGTGGTAACATGCACATGTAAATTTGGCACTGCCACCTCTTTCAGGAGATGGAGACACATCTGTCTGCACTTTTGAGTAACTTTACACTCGTAAATGAGGAATAGCCAAAAGCAGTAAAGCCACTCAAAAGTGTGAGAGTGAACATACATCTGTAGATTTACACAAGTGTACATTTACCTTTGCGAATAGGCCCTGAGTGTTTATGACCAACATCTAAACGTTTCTGAATAGATACTGTTTCTCAATTTGGAAGTGGCATATTGTGGGCATCCCTTCCAAATTGTGATTCAGTACCATAATTATCAATAGTTTGCAATGGGAATTCTATTCGCAAACCATTTAAAAGTTGCTGACTACCAAGTGGTAAATGATACGCAAACAAGAAGCAGTCCTGTTTGCAACACGTCCCCTTTGTGAATTAGGTAGCAGCTTCTAGGGGAGGAGGCTATGGTCCAGGGGAAAGCAGACAGTTATCACTGATAATTTCCAAAAATGTAAACCTTTTTTTTTTTGTAAACGCCCCTTTTCCTTTAAGGAAGTTGGGCCAATTTAAAAGAATGATTTCACGTTCAATAAAAAAACCCGCATGTTTTGCTGCAGTTTCTTGCAGGCCACCATCTAGGTCTTTGCAGGTAATTAGAGTGAGTCACAATTTCCAACCTCTTTGTTAATATTATTTTGTACAGCCTTATGCGACCCACTTTAAATCATCATTTTGCAAACTGACCTATTAATATATAGGTAGATTCACAAAATTAAATACTGGTTGTACCAAGTTCAGTCGCAAATTGTATCCAAATTTTGCAGCCTGTATCTTAGTACATCTGGCCAGTAATTTGTTGTCAGAGGGCTGTTGTGTTGTGCATTCTCTGCACATGTAAAGCATCAGTCAAGACAGTACCGATGCTTTGCAGGGACCCCCAGCTTTTTTCTTCCCAGAGAAAGACTTAACGCAAGCAGGTTTGGAGTATCAATCTTTGCATTCAACGGGTTCCAAGTAGTAAACAATACCGCCAGCCTTGCTTCCTGACCCGTATGTGTAATAGAGATTAACCCCATGTCGCTCCTGTCCTGGTCCCATTCCTTACTAATTGGAGATGACCATCTCCACGACAGGAAAAAAGAAAAGGAGCATGCTGAGATACCCTACCCACACCCTCCCACTGGGAATACATAAGCGGTACCAGCCTAGCATGCAGCCTGTTCTTTTTTTCTGTCTTCCGACGGATTTGGACGTGTTGGACTTACTTGATGGATTCTTCACTGGACTTCCCGTCAGGGCTGCTGGGCTGTCCTCGCTGTCCTCTTCCGCATTCTCCTGGCCTGCCAGGCTTTCCAGGAGCTGCGTTGATTGTCGACGAGTCCTTTGCGGCTGGGGCGCCGTTCCTCCCGGTCTCTTCCGGGTTGCATTGCGCGTCTCCCTGTGGCTTGGCCGGTGTGGAGGACGCGCTGCTGCGGCTGTTTGGCGGGTCCTGGGGCTCTGCTGGGTGATGCTCCTGGGTCCCATGCCTGGCGTTTGCTGTCCTGCCGGCCTCCTCTTCTTCCTGCCTCCCCTCGATTGGGTCGATGCTGGAGCAGGCCTTGCTGTGGCCTTGGCGGCCGTCTTGGGCGGGCTTCTCCTCCCGGCGCTGGTTTCCTGGTGCCCGCCTGGGCTGGTTCTTGGGGGCAGTGGGCTTGTGGTGCGCCTTCCTGCCCCCTTTGTGAGTACCGCGTAGCGGTCCGTTGTTTTTCTCCTGCTGCTTTGGGGGTCTGTTGGCTGACTCTCCTTCTGGGTGTGGCATGGAGGGGGGGCGGGGTCTCCTGGAGATGCCGGGGTTCGTACCAGGGGCCCCATGCCTGCAGTGCAGGCGCTCTTCCGCTGGGCTTCTCCCCGCTTCTGCCCTCACCACATCTCCTTTGGCCATTCCTTCCTGTTCTTGTCAGTGGGAGAGGTTGTACCGTGCGGCTGGAGCTCCCGCCTTTCGAGCCTGTGTCGGTGGGTTTGGGCTGGGCATCCGCTCCACATCCTGTGTTTCCATACGTGTTCCCCATCCTTGTGTGCTGTGACTCACGTTTGTGTATTTTGTTGATGTTATGTGGAGCTGCTGTGCGTGTGCCTTTGCTGTAGCTTCCTTTGCAGTGTCACATGCTGCTGTTTCTATTTTGGCAGGTTAGGGCATGGGCTGATTTTTCTCAATTTAGTAGTAGTAAAGTTAGGAGTCCTAACTTTACTACTACTAAATTGAGAAAAATCCTAATTGTAAGACTTTCGGTATTCACAGAAGGCATTTAGGAGTCCTAAAGTTAGTAGTCCTAACTTTACTACTACTACTACTACTAAATTGAGAAAAATCGTAATTTTAGGACTTTCGGTATCTACAGAAGGCATTTAGGAGTCCTAAAGTTTGGAGTCCTAACTTTACTACTACTAAATTGAGAAAAATCCTAATTTTAAGACTTTCGGTATTCACAGAAGGCATTTAGGAGTCCTAAAGTTAGGAGTCCTAACTTTACTACTACTAAATTGAGAAAAATCGTAATTTTAGGACTTTCGATATTCACAGAAGGCATTTAGGAGTCCTAAAGTTAGTAGTCCTAACTTTACTACTACTAAATTGAGAAAAATCATAATTTTAGGACTTTCGGTATTCACAGAAGGCATTTAGGAGTCCTAAAGTTAGGAGTCCTAACTTTACTACTACTAAATTGAGAAAAATCCTAATTTTAAGACTTTCGGTATTTACAGAAGGCATTTAGGAGTCCTAAAGTTAGTAGTCCTAACTTTACTACTACTAAATTGAGAGAAATCGTAATTTTAGGACTTTCGGTATTCACAGAAGGCTTTTAGGAGTCCTAAAGTTAGGAGTCCTAACTTTACTACTACTAAATTGAGAAAAATCCTAATTTTAAGACTTTCGGTATTCACAGAAGGCATTTAGGAGTCCTAAAGTTAGTAGTCCTAACTTTACTACTAAATTGAGAAAAATCGTAATTTTAGGACTTTCGGTATTCACAGAAGGCATTTAGGAGTCCTAAAGTTAGGAGTCCTAACTTTACTACTACTAAATTGAGAAAAATCCTAATTTTAAGACTTTCGGTATTCACAGAAGGCATTTAGGAGTCCTAAAGTTAGGAGTCCTAACTTCTGTGAATACCGAAATGAGTAAGTACATTCTGTAAATACTAAAAGTAGTAATTGCATTCTGTGAATGCCAAAAGTAGTAAGTTCATTCTGTGAATACCAAAAGTAGTAAGTGCATTCTGTGAATACCAAAACAGTAGTAAGTTTAGGATTGAGTCTTAAGTTCATTCTGTGAATCGGGCCCATAGTGTCTATTATCCTGGGGTTAAGTCATGATTCCTTACTTATCTAGACAATCGCCTGTCTTTGAGGTAGTAGGATAAGGTTGTGCTTACTACTGCTCTATAAAAATGTATGCCTAATCGTTTCTGAAATAACAAGGGAGCTTTTTGCGTGACTCAGAAACTGAAAAGTGATTTTGTAAATTTAAAAAATGGTTCTTACCACTGTGCTGCAGAGTGTATACTCTCTTTTAAATTCCTTTTCTTGTAACCTAAGGGGAATACTTAACGTCAATCTCATCTATCTTGTAGTTTCGGAATATACTACTATATAATGTCAAGTGAACCTGATCTTACCAATAGGCAGCCAGGCATTCTTCTTGCTCCAATTCCCAGTGTCAGAGTTAACCTATTGGTTGATGCATCTGCACAAGAGTTGTCAGAAACTGTTGGTTGTTTGTGAAATGTTGCCCAAGTTCTGCCTAATTCTTTCATAGTACGGATTACTGACACCAGTAAAGGTAAATCAAGAGCTGAGGTGTCTAACATATCCAATAGGTCTTCTCTGGTGAGGGTTTGACTGTGCTTTTTGTTGCCTTCATTCTGCTGCTGAGTAGAGCCCACAGATCAAGATAGCCAGCATGCTTCCCCCCCCTCAGTACATTGGTTATAGGTCTCTTTTCCAGAGTCAAGAAAGATACACCTGAAACTTAAAGCACAATCCATGTTCCTCCACAAATAAATGCACCCACCATACTCAACACTGCAGTGTTTTGAAAATATCTTTGCAGTCCACAATTCACACTTGCCACATTTCTCCACATCACCACAAATCATCACACACCTGACAATACTATTGAACTCCGTAAAGTAATGTGGCAATTACAACTGTAGTCATTGTTTCATTCAAGGGCTTCAAAGTTCCATTTTTGTTATGCATGACTGCTTTATAACACCCACCAAAACAGATTTGTATCTTGACACTATTAATAATATAGGTTACCAAGCTCAACTCAATAGGCATGTATTTGCTTTACCTTTGAAGTCTCAAGTCTAAGCTGCCTCTATCCATTTTCCAAACACTCATATCTCTATCATAGGCATTGTAAAGCACTGATTAGTCTTACGTTCACACAGAATATATACCACACTTTGCTTTGCTTTTCCTTTGCACTATTCCTTACACTCCTTTCCAGCCTCCCACCTCTCACCTTCTGTCCTACTGTCCTACTGCTTTCTGCAACCTTTACACTAAGGACCGAATTCACAAAGGCAAAATTACTCTTTTGGGTAAGTTACACATTTTTTTGTATTCTTGAACTACAAGTTTAATTTCATTAATAGCAATTTTACTGCTGCCGACACTACACATTCTTAGAAGTGACTCCATACATAAACAGATAAGCCTGTCCTATCTTTTTATGAGCGGAGTATCCTGCCCCAACTCTGGAGTCTCCACAGCCATAACATTTCCATTAGTAAACTTTAACTCGTAGTTTGTGAATACCCAAAAAAATAGTGAATTTATACAGTTTATATTTGTGAATCAGGCCCCAGCTTTATAAGTTCTAATTTCAGTGGTACTTACATATATTGTTTCGACAAATCTATGCCATGAATTATGAAAGTCAACATCAATGCTTAACACAAAACCTTTTTGTATGTTATTTCAACGAGATATGGGCAATCTGGTTAGCAGAAAAAATGAGCCGATCATTCGTAAATTCCAACAGAGATTTACATAACTCATGAATCATTTGTAAAATATTTTCTAAAGATTGCCCTTGGTCTCCATTGAGGTGAAGGAGCATGGAAGTGTGAGGAAGCTCGCAATGCTGTGGAGACCAGTTTGAAATTCAGCAATATTTGGCAGCTCTAAATTAGCATTATTAACAGTCTCAAGCATATGGAGTCAATTCAGTTTTGAATGTGGTGTAAACGGAAAAGAAGACTCAGTAATATAGATCTTTAGACACAACTAGCTTAACTTCCAACAAGCTACCCTAAACTGTGCAACCGAAACAGGTCCAAGTGGTAACCTATTCTGTGAACCACAGGGATACATTCTTGTTTTGCCTATGGAGGATGTCAACAACTATTTCAACTGTTTGGATGTGCACAAGGTTTACTGTTCACAAAGATTTTATGGTGAATGGGCTTATGTGGGCAGTGAAAATGGTGCACTGTGCCATCAACTAAAAAGCATTTACATAAATTTAAAATCGAGTTTTGAACAGAACAGTAATTTTAATAATGGATGCACTTGCAGGAAAATATGATCAATTAACATTTCAATGCTGTGAGATTAGAATTAATTATGTATGCTTACTTTACGTTTCCTTCTTTTAAGTATTTAATGTTTATTTCTTCTTTTTGTTTCTAGAGGAGAAGACATCTTCCAAGAGCACAAGAAAACACTTACTGCAGCAAATATGTTATTGTCCACTTTCGATTTTAATATCCTGTAATTGAAATGAAGCGAATTGAAGCCCCTTGACATTTATAGCTGTGATGACGTCTAATAACCTAAAAAAGGATCTTTAACAAGGATTCACAATGCTTTTGGGATTCCGTGTATGTCGGTTTGCTTCCTGGCACTTCAAGGACACAATCTGATCCAGTCAGTGTCATCAAAGCAACAAGGATGTGTTAAGCCTGCAAGTGAGAAACAGCAAAGGGAACCTTCTAAGTGCTGCAAACTTTTTTGAACTAAAATGAGAACTCTTTATAACCATGACATATTTTAGTTATCCTTGTAACCAGTGATATGAAAACTGAAACTGCATTTACAGGACACAATGTTGCAAACAATATCTAATTACCGAATAATAAGGCCTGTGGCCTTATTTAGAGTTGGACGGATGCAGACCAGCCACCACAAATTGGATGTAAGCCATGTCTGCCACATTAAGAGTGCACTGATGTCAATGGCAGAAGGGACATCCATCTAGTCTTCCTTAATAATAAGTGAGGTGGCTTACTTTCTCTCCTAGATATGCTGGCAAATGGTAAGCTCATCGGCTATTACGGGTTCAAATAGGAGCAAATGCAAAATGAATATATGTGCTAAATTGTCCTTTGACAACTATCCATTAAAATAACATATTGGAGCGCAATGCCCTGATTGACAAACCAGTACAGACTAGAAAAGTATATAGCACGGACTCCTCTTGTTTTTGGGAGGATGTATTTAAATAAATACCCTCTTCAATTTTTTGGTTTTTGGGTTCAGCTACATCATAAGTCCTCTTTCTATCACTTGGACAGTCTATCTCCAACAAAGGAATTGTGTGTCACAAGGAAGGTTATGATGAAAAATAAAGGTTAAATGTTAAAGGGATGGTACATAGTCTAGTATCTTCTTATGAGGCTTAACCTTGATGAATTCAAAGTGCAAAATCATCCAATCAGCTGCAACCTGTAACTACAAATATTTGAAGTGTTATCGTCAGTCAGGATTTGACATGGCTGCGGGTTGTGTTGCCCAACATTCATTTGCTCCTATTTTGAGTTTCAATCTATTATGCATTTAACAGACACATACATTAATCCCATTGACTTAATTTGCCCCTAACAGGACATAAATCCTAAAGACTATGGGCTGCCCTGCAATTGTCTTTAATGTTGTAATTTGTAGATTATTCGGTTAACCTGCTCATAGGAGCTGTGACTTTGAGGAGTACATACCAGTTAACCCTATCTTTCTGTAGTTATTTTATCCCATTGGCACCAGTTGAACATTCCACTTAATGTATGTGAAGGATCTTCTCCACATTAGATCATTTAGTCCAACTCGGACATCTAGTTTTTTATACTACATTGATCCCTAGAAAATTACAAATAATTGTCCTTCAGCTTCATGCCTCTGTATTTCAACAACATCAGAAATTTCACACTGCATCATGGTACTAAGAAATGCAAGCTCAAAAACTGATATTTATACTCCATTCTAAAATGAAGAGGACATGGAGGTAGTTATGGGAAGCATTTCTGCACTTTTGGTAATTACTCAAGATAAATCCAGATTGGGTGCTTCCTTTTTTAATTCTATTCATTGTGATGCAGGACTGTTATAATTATCTTGATTGTTTTTATGTATTGAATGAAAAAATAAAGAATCCCCTCATGTCCTTGTAAAAGGCAAGAAATTAGACATGCATACAAATATGACATTAAAATTTCAGATGACTTGTTTGTCCCATCTTGTTCATCCCCTATATAATTAGTAGGTACATTCAAAAGTTTAGAAAAATGTTCTACTCCATGATTCCTTGTGTTATTAAATATTGTTCTGCATCAATACACCCTATTTGGGGTGTTTCTCAACATTTACGTCCCTTTGTAATCAGGGACCCGATTACCTACATACATAAATTGTCCCATTATTGAGGCCCTGCCCTCAGGTCACAACCCTATCAGCACTTTTTTTAAATTATTGTTTAAGCTTGTTTTTCATGTATTTCCTATCAAATGTAATCTGACCCACAGAAATAGCTTTCTAGATGGGACATGAACCAGCACATATATTCTCAGCCTCGTTTATTATTGTTATGGACACTGTTATAATATAGTTGCTGCAATTAGTGTGCTGATTGATTTTAACACAAAACCTATGCTTTGTTGCTTTACAATGCTATGCTACGCTATGCTAAAAGATTTATAAAGCGCACGGCGAGCCAGAGACATCCCAGGGATGGTTAGGAGATGTTGCACCATACAGGACGAGAAATACACCTAGAAACTAAATCTATTAGAAGAGCCAGGTTTTAAGAGCTTTTCAAAAGTGTAGCTCATTGTCTATTGCTTGGATGGTCAAGGGGAGAGAATTCCAGAGCTTAACTACATTGAAACTAAAGGACCGTCCTTTACTTCTATCTCTTAGATAGTGATGATGGTAGCTAAATGAAGATAGGTAGACCTTGCCCATGTGTAGCTCTGTGGGAAATGCACAAGGACTTGAAATCTATTCTTTTGGCAATGTGCAGCCAGTGACGGTCCATCAGTCCATCAGTCCTTGCCTGGCTGGCTGAAATCTATGTATTCTAAGTAACGTGTGTGCGACCGCATTTTGCACAACTTGAAGTTTCCAGATAACTGCTTTCGGAGACCCCAGGTGACGTGAATTGCCATAATGAATGCGAGAGAGAACGAAAGCCTGAACCACCACCCGTCTCGAGGTCTGGAGTAGCAAGGGCAGAATCTTGCTAAACATAAGCAACAATCCAAAACAAATGGGTGAGATTTTTTGGGCTGGCCTTCCATTGTCAAGGTACCTTCAGGCCACACACCCAAACTTTTTATAAAAGCCATGGAGGCTGGGGGATGGGGTTGAGGCCAGTAGGCCAACCTGGGACTTGGTGAATAGAGGAGTTGTTCCCTAGGATCACTAATTCTAATTTAGCTCTGTTAACCTTAAGACAGGATTTATCCATCCAGCTAGCTACCTGCTCCAGCAAGGTCCTAGGGTAGACGTTAAGGGATCTGAGTCTGGGGTAAAAGAGAAAAACAGCTGGGTGTCATCTGCATAGGAGATTATAGAGATCCCAAAGGGAGCTCTAATGTCAGCCAGTGATTGCAGGTATATGTTGAATAACGTAGAACTAAGTGAGGACCCTTGCTGGACCACACACATAACGGACAGGAACCCGTAGAGCAATGTTTGTCAAAGACCTGGAATGTTCATTCCATCAAGAAGGAACCAACTCAATCCATGGCTTTTCCTGCAATTCCAGCCATACCAACCCTGTCTAGAAGTGTTGGTGGTTAACGGCATCAAAGGCCGCACTGACATCCAGGAGTATAATGGCCACTGTAGCCTCTTGGTCCAATCTCCTTTTTGCCACCTCTACCACAGCCAGAAGGGCGGCCTCTGTGCTGTACTTAGGCTGGCAGCCATTTTGTGTGTGGTGCAGGAAGACATTAGCTTTCAGGAAGTCTGACATGCATCTGTTCACATATTCTTCTGCCACTTTACTTAAACCTAGGAGCAGGGAAATGGGGCGAAAGGTCACCAAAGAGGAAGGATCAAGGTTAGGCTTCTTTAACTTGGCTTTGACCATCGGATACTTGCAGGGTTGGGGAACTGTCCTCTCAAGGTAGAGGTTAACCATGTCTAACAGAATGGGAAAATAATTCTAAGACGTTTGGATCCAGAGGAGGTCTGGATTTAATTTTCCTAAACAGAGCAATTAACTCATCCAGGGAATTGGGAGAGGTTAGGTGAACATCTATGAATTCTTGGAGATGATTGGCATTGAATTGGAGGTCTGGCATTAGCCAAAATCTTTTGATTTTACTATAATATGTATAGTATACTTACATAAAGGGGCTTTTAGCCACTTGTTTGTTGTTGTCATTCACATTTTACTTTTACCCACTACAGCATAAAGCATGGTGCAGTGGGTCAGCCACTTAAGCCACTTGTTGATTTCACTTTGAGTGACTGCATTTTGCTCTTTCACAAGGAGCACAACTGCACACAAGGTAGCTCCCTTCAAAGCCAGTGTTTTTGCTTTTACTTTATAATTACTTTAGTGCTGCCTTTATGTTTAGAGCCTGATTTGATAGCAGTATGCTTCTTATGAACCCTCGGGCACATTCAATTCTTTATCAGATCCCATCTCCTGCCAATGCTGTTGTAAGTTCCTTTTAGAGTATTTTGCTTTTTGACTGCTGCTTTTTCAAAGCATGCCAGATTGTGTTCCTGAAAAAGTGTTCTTTTTTAAATTATCCTCTTTTAACCTTTTTGTTTGCCTTTTGTTTTATTCTCTCTTTTCCATCCATCTTTCTTTCTTTGGGGAGTTTTATATTGCACAAACTTGACCGGAAGGTATCGGAGTGCTTTACATGAGCAACAGTTGCGATACAGACGGACACATTAATTTTGTTAGGCACAGGATATAAGTTGATTTGCCCAGAATCACAGGATGTTGAGCATACCTGCAGAAACTTAGACTCGTTTCCCCGGCTTCGAGGTCGACCGATCTAGCCGTTAGGCCACATCCTCTCCCTGCAGTCAATGCCAGATTGATTGAAACTTTTTAGGTATGTGTTGGCCAAGACCTTTTCATTGGACTAACATTATGTGCACAACATAGGTGCTCAAAGGTTTGCAGCCAGCCTTCAACCATTAGTCTGTCCTGGGTCTCATTCACATTTTACTTACACCAACTACACCATGCATTAAGGTGCAGTGCATCAGCCCACTTTAGCCAGTGGATGACTGCACTACGAGTTACAGTATGTCACTCTTTCATAAGGAATACAGCCACACACAAAGTAGTTCCTTCTGTGCCTGAAAGTACCATGGCAATATGGGTTATTTTTAGACTCCAAAAACTTTTTTGCCTTTAGCAAGTTATTTTCTTTATTAGATTGATGAGGACCCGGCATATTCCTAAACAATAAAGTTTTGAAAAAAGCATGACAAAACAAAACAAGAATTGCCAGAAGGCTGGCGGCCCACACCAGATCTATTGGCTTTGCCACTGCTTGTTTCTGTAAGGACTCCATGAAAGTGCATGTGTTTCCAACTGTCTCCTTCATTGGCTTTTTTCCCTCCTCCACATTGCTTTCTCTTGCCCATGTGTTTTTTCTCCCATCCACATTCATGTTTCACTCTTGTTACCCCTTTGCTTGTGTTCTCTCCCTCGTATTGTTTCATTCCCATCCGGAGTGTTGCTTAGCCCCCCACATCCCATGTTGCCTAACCCCCTGCCCACCAAGTTAATTAACTGCCTGCCGACGGTGTAGATTGTCCCCCACCCCTGTATTGCTTCACCCTCGACCCTCTCCCTAAACCAATCCAGCTCATGTGTTTATTATTTTTTTAAGCGTCATCACAAAGAGTGCTTAAAAACAAATATCGATACATCTAAGATCAACAAATTTAAAAATGCTTGTGTCCTTCTCTAGGTGTGTGCATGCATGTTTAACACATGTACATGCCTACAAAAGAACATTACAGCCTCTTCATCACGTCTTTTTAAATGTTTTTATTTTAGTCATGCTGCACAGCAGCTGCGATGCTGCACAGCATGGCTGAAAAACAGTGAAAAAGCCAATAGGTCTTATAATTGAGACCTTTTGGTTATCAGTTTCATTTTTAGTGCCCAAGAACAAGTCTTTTGAATTTGTTTTTCTATACTCTTTACATAAACTAAAGTAAATTGAAGAGCTCCTTCACAGTGTGTGAAATAAAAGCAACATCGCCTGCATGAAGTAAGAAAGGTGTCTACTTGAGTCTCTTTCAGGGTATCTTGAGTTAAGCTCAGCAGATATGTCTTTTACCAGACTTTCAAGTCTAAAATTCAAAAATATTTGTACGGTTTAGGTGACTTGGAGTGAAGTTAGTTGAAACCCTTTACGTTATTTGAGAGAGATTTCTTAGCAAACAACGCATGTACTAGAAAGGACCACCTGGAGGTGAAAATAATTGGGTTTTCATACTTCTCCTATAGACTTTGTGAAAAAATAGTTATTTTGAAGTAATTTTGAACTCCGGGCTGGTTCTGGAGTCTTCCTGCCATAAGGAAATGATGCTAAGTCAGATGGAGCCTTCTCTTTCAGCTGAAATGTAACTAACTGTGGTAAATAAAAGAAAAACTGAAAAAGAACTTATTAACCTTCAATGCAGCTCAAGGCCCTGGACTTTGCAGATGTTCTGGCCCTACTCTACCATACTCATCTGCAGATGCAAGAGAAGACTGACAAAGTGGCAGCCACATAAGCACAACTGGGTCTCAACATCCACAGGGGGAAAACCAAGATCCTGAAGGCTAGCACTGCTAGCACAACTGCAGTCACTCTTGCAGGCAATGCACTGGAAGAAGTGGAGGCCGTCATCTACTGGGTAGTATCATAGACTAGCAGGGCGGCATAGACCCTGACATCAAGAAAAGAATCGGAAAATCAATGGCTGTCTTCATTCAGCTAAAGAACTTCTGGAGCTCCAAGGATCTAATGCTGCAAATCATGATCTGGGTTTTTAACACCAACGTAAAATCGGTCCTTCTGTATGAAGCAGAAACGTGTAGGCCAATTGTGACCATCACCAGCAAAGTCCAGACCTTCATCAACACCTGTATAGGGAAAATCCTACAAATCCAGTGGCCAAACACCATCAGCAACAACGACCTATGGCAGCAGACTTTCTAGCTTCCTGCTCATGAAAAAATAATGAAAAGACTCTGGGGCTGCAAAGGTCACATCCTCCACAAACATGCATCAAACACCACCAGGCAAGCACTTGATAGAAACTATCCAAGGAAACAGAAAAAGGAAGGCCAAGAAACACCTGGTGTTGAGACCTCAAGGCTGACTGCAAGGAGATGGGTTATACCCAGGGGCGGCTCCCCAGCTAAGGTGGAGGAGTGTCACTTCACTGCTCTCAGAGCCGGAAAAAAAGACAAACAAAATGATAATAAGCTTGTGAGGCTGCTGTGAGGAGATAAGTAATGTTTTTAATGTTTTGTTCCCGCCTTCATCACCCCACCCCGCACCTCCACCCCCATTCCCTGCCAGACACCACTGGTTACACCTTCTAACCAGTGGAGTCTGGCAGGTGTCTGGCAGCAGTATAACAGACCTTTTCATGGTGGTCAAAGTTCTTATTAATGCTGTGGTTAGCTGTGGTTAGTGTAAGTGGCTGCATAAAATTTTAAACCTTCGTACAATCAGTAAAAGTCTTCTAGAAATATAAAGGCCTATCTTTACTAAGGCTTTGAGTAGGTGCACAGCTTCATGTTATTTATTATGCTGCTAAAATATGTTTTGCGCTAGAAAGGTCTCAACACAGAAACAACTTGTCACTGCTTTGTGTCAAGTGGGCATTACCGGGGTAGATAAAGACCAGTACGTTTTGACGCAGAGCCTGATCTACTAGGCTAGACAGACTGAGCTTTGCATCAAAAACTACTGCCAACTTAATGCAGGTGCAGAGAAGGGGATATTAGTTATTTCTCAAAAAAGAATACACCTTTAATGTGCGATGCAAAGCACAGTACACACGAAAGAGCTTGCACCGCCATTGCATAAATTTTTTTAATGCACTGGCGGCGCTTTCTTTGCTCTATATGTACAATGTGACTCATCTAGGCAGATGCGTCGCTTTTTGTCATCCTGTATCCGTTTTTACCTTTGTCAAATTGGCTGGGTCGCATTAGAATTAATGTATGCAAGGTAAGCAGTCCCACATGAAATGCCCTGTAAAACTGATTCAGTGGCATTTATGTCTTTTTGGAAGGGAAACATCCATTATAATGCCGTCACTACCCCAACAGCGATGTTACCATTCGTTCCTATACTCCGCAAGTTATTACAACTACTTGCTTTAGGGGGACACATTGTTGGATTAGTGTTGGATTTCAAGTCCAAAATCTTCCCTACTGTTGCGTAGACTGGAGGTTGGAATAGTAATTGATATTATTCTAAAGTCCAGCGCCCCCTATGGCAATTCAAGACAACCTGTGTGGTAAAATAACGCATGGCAACGTTGCAGTCATGGTACTACTGTTGTACAGGCAAGGGTGGTAAATTCATTTTTTATTTATTTTTATTAACATGTGTTTATTCATTTTAACCAAAGAATCATTCACCATACACAGGATCGCATGTTCCCACATCATCAATTTGGTCTCCAGATAGGTCCTCATTCCTATTACACCACATAGCTCCAGTCTGCTGCGAAAGTGTTCAATGCAAGTCATTAGTTCAGAATAACACAAAGCAACTCCGACATAAGTGAAGTACTATCATATCAGTGCCAATGTAATAAAGTTCAAATCAGTAACTAACAAAGAACAAATACTGAATAAAATCAACCCAAAATCCCCCCTCTCCACCCCAGATTACCCCTTCCATTCCCCCCTCCCCCCAGACTTGGCATTTGATATGAAAATCGAATGGAAGTAATAAATAAGTACAGCAAGACAATCAAGTACAACATGCTTATACATTTCTATGGATAGCAGTATGGTCGGTAGCAACTCTAAGATTAATTACAGGTATCGCCCTGGCTTCCTCACATCTATGGCACCATAGCAGGCTCAAGCAGGGACACTCTGATCATTCAGTTCATTCACTGTAGAGTTCCCATCCAAGGCCATTTCTGATGTTTTCAGCAATAATGTAAGCTCTTCCCAAGCCCTTGCAGTCTTGAGTGCCTTTTCGCTATATGCTCGTCTTGCTGCCTGCAGTCTAGCAGTACCCTCGCATTCTGCCCATTTAAGAAATACATTCGTCCACCTACAATAACTCAGGCCCCCTTTAGCCTTCCAATGTGCCGTAATCCCCCTTTTATCCAGTACCCGCCCTAGATGTAGGAACTTGCTAGTGATTTTATTTTTGGAGGTATGAGGGAACCAGTGAAGTAAACAAGGGTCTGGTGCCAGGTCAATGCGTCTCTCAGTTATATCGCAGAGCAGCTCTAGTATTTCCTCCCAATACGTCAATATATTGGGAGAATCCCAGAGCATATGTCTAAAATCGGCCCCTCTTTGCCACATCTCGGACACAGCACCGTGGTCACATTAAAATATTTGTTCATTTTTAGCCGCGGTTAGGTTTGCTCTATGTAGTATGAAAAATTGAACCAGTTGGAATCTAGCATTCCTATTGCATTTCCAAGGTCACTCAACCAATTCAGCCCACACTTTCTCCGAGATATCACTACTCAGGTCCTCCTACCACTTCTGTTTCAATTCTACTAGGGAAGCGAGCCTCTCATGTGTCATCCGTTGGTATAAGAACGAAACCCCCTTAATTGTGCCCACCACTAACACTACATATTGGCAGATCATGGAGGTTTTTGGCTCAGATAATCCTTCACCCCAATATTTTTGAATTGCCGCCACTAGGGCTGAATGGATCAGGTAATCCCCCCGTGGCAAATCAAAGTGGTCCCTCAGAGTCTTAAAGGGTAGGAGAACATTCTCCTCATACAGATCTCCTACCACTGTCAGGCCCATGTCAGCCCACTGGTGAATCGCCGACCAGTTACCCCCATGTGGGAGAATAGTGCACACGCTGATGGTAATCTCAGGAGCATAGGGGCGTGCAATCTGTGCCCTCCTTTGGCTTCTATTCCAACTCAATCTATAAGTTTTGACTTCCGTGGATAGTGCCCCGAGGGACATTGGCTCCTGTAAAATGATGCAAGACAATATCTGTTGAGGCACTTGTCCGCCTTCTCGTTCACCCACTTCCCGGAACTCCAAAGCTACCTCCTGTGTAAACCATTGCAGCTGGCCCGCAAGGTAATAGGACGCGAAGTCTGGTACTGCTAAAAACCCCTCTCTCTTGGGCGTAATAAGGTTTTCAGTGCCATCCGTCGCCTACCAGTATGCCAGAGAAAGCCTGTGATCATTGTCTGCAATTGTTTAGAAATTGTCACTGGAAGCCAGATGGGAAGGGTCCTAAAAAAATATAGAAGTCTAGGCAGTGCCACCATCTAAAGTAGAGCTGCTCATCCTGCTATGGACTGCGGAAGCGTTTTCCAGAATGCCATACACCCCTGTAGGCTCCTCATGGTTCTGCCCACATTACCCTCTAGCAGATCTGCCTGCCTATGTTAAATACGAGTCCCTAAGTAAGTCACACAATTTTACTCCTATTGCACCCCGTTAGTAGTCAGAGGAGCGGGGAAGAGACACGACTTCCCCCAGATTACCCTGAGACCCGCCACTAATTCAAGGTCCGCCAGCAGTCGCTGCGCCCCAAGAAGAGCACCCCTGGTGTCCACTAGAAACATAAGCAGATCGTCCGCGTAGAGTGCGCTATATTGGATACTCCCGTGCATCTTAAGGCACTCGTACCTACATCCCGTCCTGGCTTGTGGGGCTAAAAGCATGACAGCCAGGGCAAACAAGAGCGGAGATAGCAGGCATACCTGACGTGTACCCCAGCCTACCGAACAACTATCCGAAATCAAGCCCCCTGTCTTAACTCGTACTGTGGATGAACTATATAACAATGCCGTCCAATTTACAAAGCTATCCCCTATTCCGAAAGCACGCATATCCTGAAACAGATAGGGCAATTCTAGGCTATCGAAAGCCTTTTTGATGTCTACCGAAAACATGGCGCCAGTTTGTCTCGTATATGTGTCAGCTTCCAAGATGCAAAGCAGTCTACGCAAATTGATCGCTGTATTTCCTTTCTGAATGAATCCCGCCTGGTCCTCATGAACCAATTGGGTCATGTAGGGGAGTAGTCGGGTCGCTAGTATTCGGCTCAGGATCTTATAGTCGGTAGTAAGCATAGACAAAGGCTAATACGCGGTTCTGTCAGAAGGCGTCTTCCCTGGTTTCAACAACGGGACTATTAGTGCTTCTCTGGTAGTTTCCGGCAGATGCCCCGTCCTTTTAGCTTCGTTATAGAGGGTTACTAGTTTGGGTGCTAGCAGGTCTATGCAGGTTAGATAGAACTCGATCGTTAGTTCGTCCGTTCCGGGCGTTTTCTTGCGAGCCATATGTTTGATCGCCCCTCTAACTTCTGCTCGCATGATATCCTGTCCTAACTGTTCAGCCTCTGTTCTATCAAGCTCTGGGAGAGCAGCCCCTTCCAGAAACCCCCTAAGGATGTTCTCATCGAGTCGCAGCTTACTCTGATAGAGCCCAGCATAATATGCTAGAAATTGCTCATTGATTCCCTGTTGTGTGCGATGAAGATCTCCCATCGGGCTAGGCAGTTCCTGTATCGAGGATCCCCGCCTGTCTGGATTGGCTAACCAAGCCAATAGGATGCTAGATTTGTCTCGCTCAACATGAGCACATGCAAGGTATTTCTTGTAATCGTAGCAACGTAGTCACACAGTTTCCACCGCTACTGCTTCCCTCGCTTCCAGCAGACCTGGTCACCGAGACAGTGATCTGCGCTCTCTAAATTGTGGAGCAGAGTTTTCCGAACCCCAGCCATATTGGATATGCACTGGCCCCTCACCACCGCAGCCGATGTCGATCCACGTTTGTAGGCTTCCAGCCAATCCCACACCTCATAGGGAGCATCAAAGTAGTCACTGGTATTATCAAGGGCTATGCGCAAATGGCCCGGGAACATGAGGGAGTATTGGAGCCCTTCTTCTCGTAGTGCTTTCTTGACCTCTAGATAGGACATTTGCCTCTGATGCACCTCCAAGGTGTAATTCGGTTATAGGGTTACCTTGCTATTGTCCACTAGGAAGGGACCATTTGCCCTCGCTCTTTGCAGTAATATGTCTCTGTTGCGAAAATGAAGCAGGCGGGCCACTATCAGTCTCGGGGGCCTTCCCGGAGCCAAGGTTGTGGCAGGTACTCTATGGGCTCGTTCCAGCGTGTAAAAGTAGGTCAGCCCCTCGGGGGCCACTACTTTTGTAAGCCAACATTCTAGATAGGACACCATGTCGGCCCCTTCAATTTCTTCCGGAAGTCCTACTACCCGGACATTGTTCCACCTATTTCGGCCTTCTGCATCTTCAGCCCTATGTTCCAGCATGCCAACTCTAACAGTGTGAGCATGCAGCTACTGCTCCGTTGCCTTTTGCACTGGCCGCAAAATCACCAAAGAAGTTTCTTTGCCCTTGACCCTTTCAGCAAGTTTCTTGTGCTCGTCATGTAAGAGTCCTAGGCCCACCGTCACCGTACTTATATCGTGAAGGAGGGTGGCTTTGGTGTCAGTGATGGTGTCCAATATCTGCTTCAGCTTCTGCTGGATTGGGTCTCCCAGGCCCTATTGCGAGAGCTCAGTTGCGCTTTCCTCAGGATCCAGGGCAGCCACCGCTGCTATAGTCCTTGGCTTGCCCATGCTCGTAGTGTAGTTCACGGTAACAGATCCCTCCGAACTCCGAGGAGCGTGCACAGGTGGGCCTCAGGGCCGCCCCAATCACCTCGTCGGGCGTGAGTGCAACTAGAGAGAACCATCAACACTGGGGGGTCGCCTGTGCTGTATTAAGAGGCTTTAGGCTCTTCCCATACCACGTTTAATCCACAGCGCCTCCAGGCAGCCCCGTAGCCTATCAGCCCTCTATAGTGGGCGGTGGAGCAGAAATTAACCAGCTCTTCCCACCAATCCTCACCAGCTGTTTGATTTTATAGTTCGGGCTACAGCTCCTTGGGTTACGTCGCCCACAAGGCAGCACCAATCTAGCCGCTAGGCCCGCTCTCAGAATGACGGTCAGGTTGTGTTGCAAAGTTTAAACCCCAGCCTTCTCGTAGGACCCCAGAACCATTCACTGCCTAATAAAGGAGTGCGCACTGCTGTACCTGCTCTGTGAATCCCATCAAGTCGACTATTGTTGCAGGAGAGTAGCCCAAGAGAGTCAACCTGTAAGGATTCCCCATCGGGTCGCACCTCCTAGTCTCGCAGGTCTCGGCCCCGATCCCTCGCTGAATGCACACTTCAGTGGCGAGCCCGTTTCAGGGGCCGCAATGTCTGGAAACAAGTTGTGTTCGTCCAGTGTACGGTAAGTGTCCCCCAGGGCCGTGCTGCAGGAAGGCCTGCGCAGCAGAGAGGCCCACGGCCCGTACACCTCCCCAAGGCCAGGGAGTCGTGCAACAGGAAGGCCGCCACAGTCCTCCGGCCAAGCTGACTCCTCCCCTTGGGATAGGCGCCGGAGTGTAGCGCCTCCCAATGCCAGGACCAGGGACCCCCACAGTCAAACGTGGTATAGAGGCCGTTCTCCTTTGCTATGCCTGGATTTGTGTGCAGTCAAGAGATGCCCAGCCTCCTGTATGGAGCAGTGAGGTAAAGCAGGCAGTCGGTCCCTCTCTCCTAGCACCGCCAGTTGTATGCCAGTATACGCCCACCAGGTGCGCCCAAGTTCCTCTACCACACCAGAAGCTAAGCGGCTCAGTACCAGTTGCTAGGCCTGCTCTCAAAATGGCGTATTGTGCAGTTTCACACATGACCCTGTTGTCGGTTCCCCAGCACTCGCCACTTGAGATTTATTGTGAGTGCTCCACAGAACCTGCGCAGTGTCAATCTTCAGAACACTCCTGGAGCAGAGCACCAAGTCTCCCGGCCAGAATAGCATTCATCCAGGCCTCACCTCTTGCCCGCTTAGGCCTTGGTCTCTTGTTCCCTTTGTGGCCTCGAACCTCGCCTCAATGACCCCAACCTCAAGATTGGCACGAGTACTCGCTGGACCCTCGCTGAGTTTTCCCCCAGGGCCCCACGACAGAGTGACCCGCACCCTTCGCTGTTTCGGGCTGAGCTTCCCGCTATGGCAGGGCCTCCCCAGTTAGACCGCGATGCAGGCTCCTTCTTTCCTGATCCGTTCTGGGGATCCCCTCCTCACAATCCCAGGCTTATGCACTCCTGCAGGCCCTCTGCTCAGCTCCCACAGCTCCCCCAGGGCTGTAGGTACAGTCACTCCAGCAGGCATGCCCAGGGCAGTCCGTTCTGCGGGGTCATTCTGCTCAGCCACACCTTCGGCCACGCAGGCCTTTTCGCTCAACCCCCAACGCAGCTCCACTCTTAGCTGACGGTCTGCTCCGGTGGTCTTGATCAGCACGCATCTAAGTGCGTTCGCTAAATTCACAGCAAAAGCCCCCCGGGTCCTGCGTCCATGTAAGCTTCGGCCCATTATCCAGCACACGCAGGGGTGTCCCTTAATGACAAGGTCGCCTTGGTCGTTTAGCTAGTCAGACACCTCCACTCACAGGCTACGTCGATCAGCTCCGCAGCTGATTCTCAGCTTAAAAGTTCCTAATAGGCAACTCCGCTCCGCGCCAATGACTCCCCGGGTCTGCTAGCAGCAGTGGAGTGACTCAGCCCCTTCTCCAGCAGTCCGTAGATCAGGATAATAAGTAGCCAGTGCGGAGCTCTTTGTTTGAGCGTCCGCCATCGGCCCATGTCAAGCCACGCCCTCGCAAATGTGGTAAATTCATGTGGTGTTCCGCCATACATGCTTTTTGGAAAAGATCCACATTGTCGGGAAGCGGCCCACTTTGCTTTCAATGCCTTAAAATTCCTACACCTCTAAAACTCAGGCGTAGGAAGGATTCATTTGCTGTGGCGTTAGAATCTCACCAGCTGAAGGCACTTCCAACAATGTAAACTGCAATGAAATCACATCCCTTCAACAGGTAATTCCGCACATAAGGTAGGTAACACAGTAAATGTAATTTCACAACATTAATGACTTATATTCACACAACTAGTGGTCTCACACAATATGTCACATATACTTGGGTATGGTGGTACACAGATGTACACTATGCCCACTTTTATGTGAGACATACAGGACTAATGTAATTGAGTGCAAGACAAGTTTTTTGCCTTTTCGCACTCTATTACATTGGTCCCCATACAGTGGGCAACTTGTGTCAGTCAACACTGATGCATTGCCTGTGTTTTTTTACACTTTGCTGTAGTTCAGTGGTATTCAAACTTCTTGACGCCAAGACCCCCCATCAAAATATTTTAGGCATAAGGACCCCTTCCCGACAAACATTTCTAGAACCTAGTACTCCTTATCATTGACAACCATAAATGTTCTCCAGAGAAACGGTCAATCTGTGCTTGCACCTCATTAGTACCAGTTTACAAAGGGCATTCTAATGAGCAGCCACACCTGCTGCTGCTTTTTAGTAACTTTTGAGTAAATACATTTTTTTTTGTTAAAATCGGCAGATGATGGATTATGTGGCAAATGCGGCAAATCTATAATTGTGCTAAAATCGCTGTGGCCGCACAATCATATAATTCCAGTGTCCCTTGGTATAATAGCTGTAATGCATGGGCTGCAACTTTATTGCCTGGTATAAGAGGAAACCATACTATATTTCATGGGATGCTGATGGCTTGGAATAAACAGCTGCATGTAACTGGAGGTAGCTGAACTTCATTTCTTATAATTAAAACATATGTACTTTTTTAGGTCTTTCACCATCATGTAGCTACATTTAAAATAACGGGCAACTTCAATGAATAATAACTACATTTTAAAAGGTTGTTAATTGGTGGGAAATGCACTATAGTACATTATGAAACCTCTATTAGTTAATGCACTGCAAAGATCTGTGTGAAACCAGAGAGCCACAGAATTAAATCAAGGATGGTGCCGTGGAGAATAGTGACTTGTGTATTTTTAGTGCTACGAGGTCATAGCCTGTGACAGAAAGCCCTGTGAATATGTAAGTCTTTATTTTATACACACAGTATAAGATAGACTGCTACAAAAATGCGCAAAATGTTTTACGATAAAATGGTGCTGCCAAAATATATAGGCTGCTTCCAAAATATAGGGGCCTATTTACAAGCCCCTTGCGCTGCCGGTGTGTCACTTTTTATGATGCTCTGGTTGAGCAGAGTCCAGACCTATATCAACGAGGCCACACAAAGTCACTTTGCGTCGCTTTTCATGGCCTCCTAGATATAGTGTAAGGCAATGCAGCGATGCGTTGCCTTACACTCCATCAGGGGGGTGTTCCATGGGTTCTTTGAAACAACGAAGAAGGGCACTCAACAACAAAGAAGTGTACTCCACTCCAATGAAACACGTGTCGGCTGGCACAATAAATACAAGTGCAACATATACGGACTGCCCTTCTTCGTTGTTTCAAAGAACAATAATAAGATATCATTTGTCAATATATAGATTGTGTCTGCACTGGTTTTGTCTCTCAAGTTGTAAATGTATGCCTAGTAATACATTGTCAAGGGGTTGTTAGGGTCACACCTTTCCAAGTAGCACTACATCAACCGAACAAGTCCAAGTAACCCAACCAAATATCTAGTGGAGCGCAACTATTCCCTTAAACTAAGTGCCCTTTTCATGGTAAAAAGGGTGTTCCATGGGTGTTGCTGTGGGTTTTCCCATGAGCATTGTACATTCCCAGATTTACAAGGATCTGCAAACCAGAGGATGCTTCAAAACTGTACGCTGCCCCAGGGGATGGGTAAAGATGAGAAGTACCTTTATTTCTTCACAATTGTTTCCACTTTCTATGTGTAGCACACATAGAAAGAGGAAAAAGCTTCCATGGATTGTTTTTGTGCAGGAAGGTGTAGTATGGCCAAAGGCCTGTTTTGCGCGCATGTTATATTAGCATGGCTTATTAGAAGTTTAAACGCCATTTTACCTTTTGCTGCTTTTGCACACAACTCTGCATAGCTGTTTTTGTATGTTAGCCTTGCGAAGGGCTACACATGAGAAAGGGTTTTGTTTTCGGCATCTCTAGACTTACATCGTGCCCCTTGTCTGCACAGTGAGCTGAAGTCGTCAAGGTTATCAAAACATGGTAGCTGTTTTTCGACATGATCAAGTAACGCTTTCTAGACACAACAATTTGGCAGCTGTGAGCCAACTAAGATTCTGGCGCCCTTATTATTGCAAAGTTGCCATGATTTCACACACTTGGAAGATTTTCCGTTTCCAGGGATGCAGAGAGCTTATGCTGATCCAGACGTGATTTACCCCCAAACAAGCCTAAGAGACCTTCTTTAGTTTATAATACATAGTTCCCATCTAGGGAGGGTGTTAAAACTAGGCGCTATAAGACCTGTTTTAACCATCATTGTAAAATTATTTCTCCTTTTGTATTTTATGGAATTGTAACAATGCTGACCATATTATTTCTAATCATATGTCTGCTTATGTTGGCTAAGATACTGCACCTGAGATCACGTTGTTAAAATAAATATTTTAACCTTACCTGTGTCTTTACTTTACTCCTGTTGTGGACTGGTATGAGAGTACAACGAAAGAGTGTTCTCACTTCCCACCATTCCTGAGTTTGTCCTAAGTCGCATGTTCTAGGTTGTCTAAACATTGTTTACTTTGCTATAGGACGAAGAGCTAATGTGACACTGATGCTAGCTGGTTGGAGTTTTCTAGGTAATGAGGTGAAATTTTGGTACACCACAATTCACTAATGTCCTAGGTATATGTGCACAGTTCTGTGTATGACCAGGATCCTTGC
This sequence comes from Lissotriton vulgaris, assembly GCF_964263255.1. NCBI lineage: Eukaryota > Metazoa > Chordata > Amphibia > Caudata > Salamandridae > Lissotriton > Lissotriton vulgaris. Next base: position 860,902,544 of record NC_141689.1, read on the forward strand.
AACAAAGGCGTGCCTTCCTGCACAAAAACAATCCTGCCAACAATGCAGACAACCTTGCACCGTGGTGCAATGTTACCTGCATTGGGCACCGAATTGTGCGCCTGCAGAAAAGACTGGAATGCACCATATCTTATAAATATGGTCCATTCTTGCCCTTTTAAATTGGCGTAGGGCAGCGCAGCATAAATACTTGCTGAGCTGCCCTACGCCATTTCATTATAAGTGAGGCCCATAGATTTTAGTAATAACCAAACCCTATGTAATGCATCTTCTTTACATAAATGTCCCTTCAACACCTTCTCAGATATAGTAAGCACTATGTAAATACAATGACAATTAAAAGCAAGCGCTTCATAGCACAGTTACCTCTGTGCTCTGCCACTCAAAAAGCTTCAAGTGATTCACTCTCCTGTTCCGAGAAATCGAAGCCAGGCAGACAGCTAAACACACCTTTCTGCCAGTGTGCTACTGGCCTGAAAGAAATGCAAATGTGCACAATGAGTTAATCTGCAAATCCTTTACATTTGCTCATTAACTCGTTGTGTGCATTTGCATTTTTTCAGGCCAGGAGCACACTGTTAGAAAGGCGTGTTTAGCTGTCTGCCTGGCTTCAATTTCCCAGCACAGGAGAGTCCCTGAATAACACTCTAGGGAAAGCATTTTACCTACAGGAAAAGACTGTCTGGGATGGTTTATTTTTTCAAATGAAGAGGGCAACCCCCTTCCCATGACTCCAAGGCCACCTGGGGGGTTGCGCCCCTCTGATTGAAGACTTTTGCTGTAGTTGCATCAGTCTCATGTTCAACTACTGAAATCCGCCACTTTTGAGCCTGATTACTTGCGCCATTCTTTCCACAGACCCGTCAGTATTTCTGACACATCCGTGGGTCCTTACGACATGGAGCCCCATATTGTAAATATGGCACATGCATGGCAACGTAAGGATTTTTGCCGCAAGCGCAACTCATTTTTATGCATCCCTGCAGCGATGCATCATGTCTTCTAAATAAAGCCAGATATGTGTGGGATTCTTCTGAATTTGTTTACGCATAGAGATCTGAGTTCAAGGATTACTAACCCCACAAATCCTAGGCTAGACAAAGCATGATTGCCTCTGCGCCATGGCCAAATGCTGTGCATGGCACTATGCAACCTGCTTGATGACAACATCAGTAGGCTAATATTAGTAGATATGGCTCTGCTCTCTGTTTTCCCCTTGTGCAAATTTGGATGCTGAATTGCTTGAAAAATGTATAAATCTGGGCCTCTGTGACCATAGGTAAACATGAGTTTTAGAGAGAAACAGTAAATATGCCTTCCATTGTGCCATTTTCACAACGATAAGTGGTCTGTAGTATGTAAATAGTGATTTCTGACTATTTATATATGGCTAATTTAACTGAAGACATCTCTGCACATAATCGAATGGCTAGGAACACCATCCTCTATTTATGAATGGGCTTTTTTAGGTCTTGCGCCTAGCGTTGCAGTGCGCAGCAGTGCTCACGCATCACAAGACATTTAGTAGCTAAAAATTGGGTTTAGGAGACTACCCTAGGAATGGCACATGCAAGAGCGTGTGCTTTTTCTTTTGTGGCACGTTATTGGCCTTTGCGTGCATGTATTTTACAAACCTGGCACACAGTAGGCCAAAGGCAGGCGCATTGCTCCACCCATGGCCTATTGGTGTCTGCTACACGCACCAAAGGCCATGGGGTTTCAATTATCGTGCCCAGACACGGGCGTGATAATTGAAAGCACATGCTTCGCTGTGGCACGCGCGCTCACCACTCGCGGGCTTCTTCGTTTTTGGATCCATTTCACAGGGAAGCAACTAATCTCGAAAGGTAAACTTTTCAAGCGCATTTGTCTTTATGCATTTTTCTGTTTTGGGGTGTGTGAAATTTGGCACCGTTGACAAACTTTGTAACTGGATGAAGATCGGACATTAGTCGCCTTTGGAAAACTTTACCTGTGTGCAAAATTTCTTGCAAAAACATTTTTATTGTAACCTAATTCTCCAAAAAGCTTTTGTAGGTTTTGTCACCTGCTGAGAGCTTTTGCCTGATTTTTCATACACTATTTCTTTTTCTTTTACACTCCGGACGCTGGCGAAATTCTATGATGTTTTTTCTAATGAACCCAGCTATCCAAACTCCATTCCACCTTTCATAAAATCTGCCTTTGTGGACACCCGTCCACCTGTTTCCCTGGTCCTCTTAATTGACAGTGTCTCAACCACTTCCCGTCACAGCCACAAAAGCCCTGTGCGCGGAATGTAGAGAAGAGAGGCTGGCTCACGCACACACATATATAAAATCATGAACACATGCAAACCAGACACCCACAAATTCACACATGCATACAGAGTTGCCAACAACACACAAGCAGACACTCGATGTCACTTTGAGACTCACGCAAAACCATTTACACCCCCACCCCACGCACTCGACGATTCCCAAACTCCTACAAGGCCAAATGTAAAGTACACAAAAGCCCACACTAATAGACATAGCTATAAACTCAGAGAAAAGGCAACTGAAAACACTCAAACTAAGCAGAGTCCTCAGACAAGTACTGTTAGATGTGCATTTCACACTCAAACACATCCATGTTCAACAGGACCACACGGACACGAGTGGACAGAAGTACACACCACAGATATACTAAGTGTGACCCGCACACATATAGGCAAACACTCTGAAGTCCATATGCATGCCCCACTACACTAACAGAGAGACACTGATATTCACAGACATACTTGTACACACTAACACACGTTGGCATACTGTCTGGCACATATAACGTGCGTGCAGAATGAGGAGAGTCACGAACACGTACTCTTCTAAACCCACAATTTGACACATACAGACAAGCACAATTAAACAGATATACAGATGCAAGTACACAGATGCATACTAAGAACATACTCACATACACACAAACTCGCACACATTGGACCCGTGTATAAAGCTGCTGGGCGCATGCAGAGGTGTCAGAGGTGCCAGCGCGCGCTAGTACCTGGCGCAGGCAGCCAGTTTCAGCTCTGTCAGCAGACAGAGTGAAGTCATTGGCAAAAATGCGCGACAATGCATTTCAGTGCTGTGATGCGGGATCACCACACTGAAATGAGTTAGCGTCACGCCTGATGCGTGATACTTGGCAGGCCTGAAGCCATCCATTTTTTTCTCCAGATTTATAGAGAGCGAACTCGACCCTTGACAATATTTGGTATGTAAGTCATGCAAAACTATTCTGGGTGGGGGGTGGAGGGGTCTCAGAGGCCCTTAGTAGTGGGAGATCACCGCTTGTGTCTGTGGGGCCCTTGATGCTCTAATAACGGGCGCGCGTCACTGACTGTGGGGTCCGTGATGCTGTGGGGCTGAGAGCTCGGTTCGGTGTCTGTGATTGTGGGCCTCCTATGCAGTTATTTTTTGGAAAAGCTCAGCTCGGCGTCAGTGGCTGTGGGGTCCTTGAAGCTGTAGTGGGGGAGCTCCGCTTGGTGTCCGCTTGGTGTCAGTGAGTATGGATCCCACAATGCTGTAGTACGAGAAGAACCCAACTGTTCTCCTTTCACTGGACAGGGTGATGGCTGGCCATAGAAAACCCTTCCATTACTCAATCCAAACTCAAATAGCATAATTTTCAGATCAGTAAGTAAAGTAGCTATCCTGCATTCCCCCCTCAGGAATTTAAATGCATGTACAGCAGGGGCTGCACATTAGCACCACTTTACAGAGTTAGTTTTTTCCCCTTTGTTAAAACAACATTGTTTTCACTAGATAAGGGTGTCCACCATTCCTAAAGGTACTGAAATACCTGGTGCAGCCAGGGCTGAGAGAAAAAAATGATTCAAAACACAAAAAAGCGGCCAGGGTCCTGCTCAGCTTTATTCTGCATACATATTGACACTAATGGCCGATTTGTGAAATGCTACTAATTCGGCCAGGATAATAGGATTGTCTCATGGCCCCCTTTCTCTTCAGCCTATGTCGTCTTATATATGTCTCTCCTCTCCTCAAACACTACCTCATTAATCCACATCTGCATCTACCGCTCTCCCCCTCCCTCACATTTATTTAATTGATGTCCCCATGTCCCTCCTTTTTCCTCTAACCCTGCCCTCTGCCACTACATCTCAGGGTGCACTCTCAACCTTCCCCTCTGTATTTCCTCCTCACTTTGTCCACTCCACTCCAAACAAACAATTACATTAAACACATTTTCATTTACAATGCCAATAGCACTAACTCTAGCAAATGCGAGACATATTGCATTGCAAAAGCTTTTTTTTTTTAATGGAACGTGTCTGGGGAGAGGATTGCTGCTATCGGTAAGGTCGTGCACTGTAACAGACTGGAACTGCAGCAGCTCGGAGTCCGGCATTCAGAGGTCGGATAAGCACAGAAAGGTGAGTCCAGGTTCTACCAGAGTGTCCAGTCGAACATGTGGTATTAGATGGTCAGTTCCTCAGTCCAAGGCAAAGAAACGCTTATAGAATACCTCAGTGTAACCCAGAGATATCGTAGATAGGATAGCTAACCCTTGGAACTTCAATGGAGATCCCTGAAATGCATGCACCACCCGAACCTAGTGCACCCCCGCCACTAAGCCTACAATCTCCCCTGCAAGGAGTGGATAGCAGCCCCTCCCTCTCAGTAGCCTTCACTATTGTTAATGAGCGTTCTTCCACTGCAGTCTACTGCAGTGCACCCTCACCACATGCCCCCTGGATAGCACACTTCATCCCATCATATGCTGCTCATGAACACCCTCTATTCTCCATCTCTAGCGCCCTGAATATCCCTAAGTACATTGATCCTTCCCCACTTGTCTATTACCACCTTGTACTGTTTATGCCAAGAGCTGCGGCTGAGTGGTCAGTCCAGGTGGGTGGAAAGTGGCCTATGTCAGGCCTGCCTCTCGGGTTCGGTCAGTTTGCTCTATGCAGCGATTTTTATCTTCAAATGCTAGACTCTTCAGCTGAAGGAGTCAGGAGCGTAGTTATCAAAAGTGCAGCAGGTGCAGTGATTAGGGGGCCCAGGTGTGTGAGGGCCCTGATTCCTCTCAGATTTGTACTGCAGACCTGGAGAGATATAGTGTTGAACGTACTAATAAAATGCTCTGTGTACCAGATGGTGGAGTCTTCAGCTACTGTGAGGAGGGGTCTGCCCGAGGGGAGCAAAGGAACCACTTGACAAGTGTTCGTGCACACACCAGTCCAAACTTTAATCCCAGCTCAGTCATTCCAATAACCGGGAGCATGTGCTAGGTGGGCTCAGTGGAGTCTCACTCATCTGTCACCAGTCACCAAACATGTATGTGTGTATCAAAGTACCTGTAAGTGACTATAGGTTGGTGTTTGGTTGGGAGACAGGGGCTCAGTTTCTCCATGGTCTATATGTTCTTGAGAACAGGCAGTATAAACCTAATATAATGACTCATCCATGACTTATGTTGGCCATTCTTGCAACATGCTTCCTAAGCATGGTTGATGACCCATGAATGACACATTGTATCCTTTATTGGGCCAAGCTGTGCGACCATGCTGCAATGGTCTATCTTGGAGACACACTAGAGAACCCTGATATGATGACCCATTAGAGAAATATTTTGCGACATTCTTGGCAACAGGCTAGGGGGCATCATAGCCGCTCATCACTGACGTGTTATTCTGATTCTAGTACACTCCACCAAATCTTTTAATGGAGGTCAAGCTCGCTCAATATGCTCTTCCACAATGTCCAATTCGGAGGAAGAAATGTACGTCCCAATACTTGGAATATTCACCAGCCTCCACTGCCCCAGTGTAATCCAAAGTACATCAAGTAATATTCAAGTACTATGGACAAATAGACGTTTTGCCTAAGGATACGGCGGTGTCTACACCTATATAACTGTGTCAGTTCCTTGTTCAGCAACAAGCTAGGGTCTCATTCTTAACCCTACAAATCCCTGAATGTGACTTCCAATTAAAATACGTGAGCCTCTCTGGCATTTAGAGCTGTTTTCCACAGAATGTGTTTGCTTAATCCCAATAGTTTTGTTTTGTTTGTCTTTTCAGTTAGAAACCATCCTTTGATAGTTGTATTAGTCTATTTGCACTCCTGGGTGGTGTGTTTATTTGCTTTTCTAAATTTTGCTAGCTTTACAGTAGGGAAACTAATTTCTTCAGCTGCTGTGTGGGTGGCCCACGGTTCTCAAACAAGGAACAGAATGTACTTCTGATATAGTGAATAACACACTTCAGAGCAGATGGTGGGAAGGCCTTGGGTTCTCAATAAGGGGAAGGGGCTTCAAGCCTTATTTTTAGGTCTGACTTGACAGTGTAGCTATGTGCAAGAACTGTTGTTATCAATGCCTTCAAATATGCTTCTAGTAGGCTTTGCCTCCACCCACTCTTTTACTTCTTGCTTCTGTCTCCTGAGTGTGTTATTGCGTCTCCTATGGAGTGCTTGCACTGCAGTGCATGTGGGACTATTTTACATCAAACATGCATTCAGTCATCGCACATTTTAATTATTTACTACAGATACTGTTAACAGTAGGCAATCCATTTGTGTAATTGTTTTTTACAGCAGTAGGTTTTGCCAATTATTTTTGTCTGGATTTAAGTGTGAGCCATTAACATTGCCTTTGCAAACACCAGTACTACCATCTCCATTATCACTGCTGTCTACAACTAATCCCATTACTTACACCATTACCACCACCACTATCATTATCAATCCCACCATTACCATTTTCACCACCATTATCACAGCTTTTGTGGAAGCCTGTGTTTGCATGCTTTACTGTGTGAAAGTCAAACCTATTGTATTTGCCAAGGCTTGTTAAGAATGGCAGTCACTGGCTCGGTGGAATATTGAGCTCAAATCTGATCTCCTGAAACGTCTTTAATCTACCATCCACTACTGGGTTCCTAAGATACCTCACCTTCCTCCCTTCCATGTAATTGAAATAACTGGAACACCACATTTGGTATTTTAATGTTACACAATCGGGCACTAGTATGTATACAAGGATGTAGTTAGTAATCTATACTGTTTTCCAGCAGTGCCTTGTAACGTGGAGTGGTGTGGCTCACTGGTTAGAGGCGGCAGACCCGAGTGCAGAGAACGGCCCGGGACCAGGGTTCGATTCCCGACGCGGCAGGGTCTTGGACCAGGATCAGCGGACTGATAATTCTCGCATCGGTGCCTACTCCGACCAGGGAGCACACTCGGCAACTCTGGGCATTAGCTTGCCTCATCTCCACAACGGCCCCACACAAACGCCGGGGATGCCTGGTTTCACCTTGGAGACCCCCAGGAGGGACTATCTCACAGGGAAAGCCAGGACGGGTTCCCCAGCGGTCTATAGCGCTACGAGGCCTCCGGGTAGCAGTGCGCTTTACAAGACACAACAATTACAACAATTAAATTAACGTTGATTACTGTCTGTAACACCCCTATTGATAATGACTGATGTATAGCGTGAACCTGTAAGAGACTTCTCAATTGTCACTCATGTCGGCAACCTTCCTTCATCACGGTAGGTTGAAGCTAAGGGGGCCAGTGTATGTGCCAAGTAGCAAAAGTAAATGTGAGGTAAACACAGACCACCAGCTGCTCTAGTTAGCCATAACTTTCCTTCTTTACATCTATGGTTTCCCCTGTTCCATACAAGCCTCTTGATAACAGAACAAATGTCCTTTAGTAATGGACTTAGTATTGTCATGTCCAGCATGGTAAATATATAATTAAAATGTGGCGCCATGTTCCTTTTGATGATCTGAGTCCTGCATAATAGGACACATCCAGTGAAGACCATCTATCAAAATCTATAGCTGTTTACGAAGCAAACTTGAACCATATTACACTAATCTCTATTAACTAGTACACAAGGTACTTGACGTTTTTGGGGACCCACTGATAAGGGTAATCGTCTATAAAATGCTTTCCCATGTGCAATGTGAGTGTAAGCACTTCTCTCTTCGACCAATTAATTCTGTAAACCGAGAACACATATAGCGCTCCATAATGGGCAGTACGGACTCTATTGATGAAGGGGGACTGGGTAGAGTAAGGAGTATATTTGAAAGAAGGAAAACGTTTCTGGTACCCAGCTGACATAGCCATAACCTCTACTTTATTGTCCTACCTAATTGCAGCCACTAGTCATTCAACAGCCAGTGCAAATAGCAATGGTAAAAGAGGCACCCTTGCCTATTACCACGTCAAATTGGAAAATCCTCAGACGCAAACCCCCCATAACTGATTGTAGAAGTTAGTGAGTGATATAGCCCTTTTAATCTTCTGATAAGTGCTGGGAATATCTTGAGTATGGCCATGACCCAAAATAGATAGCCCAATTCCAGACAATCAAACACTTTCTCAGCATCCAAAGTAAGGGCTATTTTCTGACGGCAAAGTTGCCAGTGAATGTACAAGGTTGCCTTCATGTTGTTGCTAGAGGATCGCTCTGTACAAAACCCACCTGGGTTGGATGTATCAAATACCCTTGGCTATGTTTGTTACTCAGGACTTTGACATGGATTTTTATATCTATATTTGACAGTAAAACAGGCCCTTTACTTTGAAGAGTATACATGGTCCCTACCAGGTTTAGGAAGGAGAGTAATGTGAGCACAATTGAATTCTATCCACAGACCTTGGGTCTTGTTTGCTTTCTTAAACATGGTATCAAGTATGGCAGTAGTCTGAACATTAATTTTGTAAAATTCCACCAGGAAGCTATCCTTTCCTGGTGATATCTCAATCTCCATGTCGTTGATAGCCCCTGATATCTCCTATAACTCCTAACAAAGGTCTCAATTCTCCCTGCCAACTTATATCTTCCTGTGGCCATTCTGCATACCTTAGAGGGTGGTGCGCCCAGCCCCACGTCCAAATGTAAGCAAATGGGAGTTTGATCTGACAAGCCTCTCACCAAGATGTCACAGGAAGTCACTTTGGGTGGTAAGCCATTGAATAGTAAAATAGTCTGTGCGTGGGCTACTTCCATGGACACAAGACAGGAAGGTATAATCCCTGTCCCATGGGTGCAGTAATCTCCACATATCTACTAAGGAGTGGTCAGCCAGTACATCTCATAGTATGCGCCTGTCTCTTCCAGTACTAAAATCAGGCCACTGATGTGTTCAAAACAGGGTCCATAGCAAGGTTCCCATCACCTCCCACAATCAATTTAGTTATTCCAAATTCAGCCAAAGTCCTCAATATTTTTTTGAGGAAGGCAGATGTGTTACCATTTGGAGCATAGATGGATCCACTACCAATGTTTTGTGTTGCATTTTAAATTCACAAATAAATATCACCCTCGCAAATGCTGCCAGATAATTGAAATTTGGTATTGTGAAGATTTGTGGAAAAGTATGGCACCCCCTTTTCGAAAGAAAGATTCTTCCACACTGGTGCCATCACTGCAATCAATGTATCACATGTTAAATCCCTTCTCAACTTATCAGCCTCCGAGGGAGACACACCAGTCTCTTAAATGAAAGTAATTGCAGGATGCTTAGTTGCCTCATATGCTAGTATATTTTTCCTTTTAATATAATTCATCAAGCTAATGATGTTCAGAGAGAGAATAACTCAATTGGTATTTGGAATGGGGACATGATAAACTAAACTCTATAAAGCATGTGCTAATCCCTCCAGATACCTATCTCCAAAAATGTGTAATCCATAAGTATGTGTCTCACTTAATAGATCAGGGTCTATAACAACTAAAGTCTTGGTGTACACTTCTAAAGCAAAATGTGGTACTGTACTTTCCATCAACTAGGTAACAACAACAGAACTCAGTAAAGTGACTTAACCAAGCGGACGTTGCCCTTTAATCTCCGATCACCCCAATAAGGGAGCACAATATTAGAATATGAACATTGCAATGGCAGAATTAGCAGATAAAAACAATGTACTGGACAGTGAGCAACAAAAACGTGTGGGGGGGGGGGGAGTGGATAAGGAAAGGGAAAGAGGCAAGAAGAAAAGAAGGGAAGAGGAGGAACAAAACAAGCGAAGAAAGAAGACTGGGAAGGTAACATATCTCTGGGGGCACATGTATGCCCTAGTCTAAATTCATTCAACCAAAGGTAAAAGTAACTTGCTATCTCAGTGTGATTGAAATCAGACTTTTAGAGGAGATCTCAATTTATCTCTGTCCCTTCTTTGATCAAGGAGCAGTCTTTTTCTGACCACCTCCTCAGCGCAGCTTCTAATATATGAGTGTCAGCTCATGAAGCACCAGCCCCAATCTGACAGAGGTCTCTTTCTTGTCTCAAGGACTTTTCCTTACCAAGTTCAGAAACATCCAGCGTTGCATTGATGTCAGGACCACTTAATGTAACAAGGCATTCTTTTTAAGCCTCCCAGCTCTTCATATTCCTTGTGCATCCCATTGTGTGTGATCAGCCTTGTACAGGGCTTGAGCAATCTATATCATATGTTGAGCTTTCTAAATCTTTGATGTAGGGCTAGGAATTCCCGCACTTAGAATATGTTTCCAGAGAAAATTCTGAAACAATAAAAACGTTTTATACCAGGAATTTGAATGGGCAGTTTTGTAGCTTGGCTAAGCCGATCACATGCCTGGCTTGTTGGTGATGAACAAAACATACAATGATGGGTGTTGATGTATTTTGGCTTCTTGTGCCTTCGGAGTGGATCCTAGGGCTTCTTTGAAATTCCTCAGTGGTGAAGGTCGCACTGCAAACATCCTTGAAAACATTAGCCAAAAATGTCAGTTTTTTTCCAGACCCTCAAGCACTCTCATGATATGTAAATTGTTACGCCAGCTTCTATCTTCAGAGTTTACTATCTTTTGCTGGGGTGCCACATAACTTGCCTCGAGTCAGAGCTGTTATTGATGCAGTCCAATTGTTGTCTACTGCAGTCAATTGGCTATCTGTTGCATATAACATGTCTGCAACTGTGCATGTTGAGCATGCATAGTATTGACCTCAGTTGCAGTTGCAGTTGCAGCGGTGCTGCCCCTCATCACACCTTTGGATGACTTAATCAGTGCCAGTTTTTTCATCAATGTGCACAACAGTTGATTCTGAACTTTTGCTTGTGGTTTTAGAGTCATGTGCACAGTTTCTACCCCTTACTGAGGTTCGCAGCAAACATATTTTTGAGCGAGTAGCTCTTCAAATCATTGAACTTGCAAAATGGATAATATGAGCCTGATACACAAAGATAACTTACACTTTTGAGTATGTTTACTCCCTTTAATATTCACAAATTCCAAGTGTAAGCTGTCTACAAAAGTATAAGTTACATGTCTCTGTCCCAAGAGTAAAGTAGTCACCCTTACAACAGGCTTACTCTTGTATGAAAGCGTGACGTCCCTCCCTAAACTCATCCCAGACAACCCCCTAAACTCCTCTTACTTCCACTTAATCCCATCCCCTTTAGGAGTAAATCTGCCCCTTTTCCTGCCCACTCCCCCGTCTCCCATCCACATTTACTATTAAAATCTGTACTTACGTGTGCGGAGACTCTGCAGTCAAGTAAAAATTACATTTTGTAGTATCGTTTTTAGCATGTTTTCTAGTATTACACAACGTACTGCAAAGTGGAGTTTGTGGATCGGGCCTTATGATTTTTGCTGTTCCTGCAGACGACCAAAGCCACTTAGTTACTGCCAGTTTCACTGTATTAGTATTTCCTAGTAAGTCTCAAACCTATTCACAACTCCGAGGCTCAGACAAATACTTAATTAAACCAGATTTGGGCTGTCCTTGGAGATGAAAATAATGTTTAGTGTTGCAGTAGACAATGCATCCAAGTTTTGAGGGGTGTAGTCAGTTATGCCGTACCTTCTGTGGTGTAGTTCATAGGGATCCCCAGGACCTGCGCATTTTGGATGACCTACACTGAGGGCTTGGTGTCCAAACCGATTTGTCAGGGATTGTGGAAAACAGGACAGTACTTTTTGCTCAGTCACTCGTGCGTACTTATTCTCAGAAAATACACAGGATGACAATTAGGAAGTTTCAATAAGTATTATTGGTCCAGCGTCAGTCTTGTATAAAACACATTTGCTGCAACAATCAGGATCCAGAAGCATATGAAAGAGATTGCAAGTACCAATATAGTAAATAGTAGATACATTTCTACCCTAGTGCTAATAAGATGAACATAAGCTGCTCAGATAAAAACTTTAGCACTTGCATATTCCTAAAATGTGCACCCTACATAATTTGCCTAAATGTACCTAGCCTAGATCTGTACGTGTAGCATGTATATGCGTATGTAGCCAAGAACCTCCTAGGGAAGAACCACCCCACACACCTGATGATAAAGAACAAAGGACTCCATCTCTGCTCCGAGGAGGACACCCTGCAAAGGATGTCAGGCAGCTGCATGTCAAAGATTCAGCATGCAGGACCCCGTGTCAGCTTGGAAGGAATACTCCTCTGATTTGCAGGGGGGAATAAGGGTCTTATATATTAGAGTTGTCCTTCAAGGGTTTCTTCGAGAATCAATATGTTTTGTAAACAGCCACAACTGTTTTGAAAACAACCATAAATGTTTTTCCAAACAAATGCGATCATGCACAACTGGCTGTTGGCCAAGGATGAAAAAAGTTGTGACCCTTAGACACAATAATTATGTGTTGCCTGAGAGCTTGTTTATGTACGTCAGGTACAGGGATTATGATAGAATACTAAGATTCTGGTGTCGAAGAGACAGGAGAAAGCTACTAGGTAAAAGGTCTCCTGTTTCAGAACAGAACCGTCGTTGTCGCGTGGATGGGACAATGTATGAAAAAAGGGTATACATGACAGGACTAGCCTAAAGGACATGACACTTCCTCTTAGAATTTGTGCATTTATCAGGAAATGTGCATTTGTAGCAACACCTCCAATATTTCCACACCCCTCTCCTCTATTGCCTCTCTCCTCCAAGTCCTCACTGGCTGTGTCCATTAGGTCCACCTGCATCAGGGCCTGAGCAATCCATCCCTCTTCCGTATTATTGTCACCAGGCACCAGCCACCGTGCTGCGGAAAGCACAAGGCTGTGGTAAGTAAACAGAGACTGGCACTCTCTTTGCTGTTCCTGACTCCATCACACGCATGTGTGGAATTGCCATGGCCCCTGAATTTGACAGCTGTCACCACCTGCCGGCCACTCACTTTCTGGCTGTGTCATTGCTGAACAAGCCCATTTCTCTATGTGGTCACTGCGGCGTGACCAGTCTCAATGGCTGCCATGGTGCGGACAGCTCTCAGGTGGGCGACTTCTATTCTGTGGTTACTCTCCCATTCAAGATCAGTGTTGTGCTCTGCTATGGGTCACTGTATGGCACACTTTTCCCCATTGTTCCAGCTGAGCTCTATAAGGAGCGGCCATTTTTCAGGACTTTATAGCCCCAGCTCTGTACTAACAATATCTTGCAATTAGAGGCATTAATAGTTTGGTTAAGCGCATTTGCAGCCTCATGGATATGAAATTCTGTACATAGCATTTCTAACATTATCTCTTGAGAGGATCATTCGGTATGGTGACAAATGCTGACTAAGAAAGAGGTCAGATCCCTCAAAAGGCTCCTTCAAATAATCCCTACCCCTCCATCCCTCCTCCCTGCAGTTGTTTCATTGTAACAATTGCGAAGGCACGCTCTGTCTGGTGTCCCCTTACAAATCTATGGGAGGGACCACCTAACTCATGCAACTGTAGAGTAACAACAAGTTGCTGTCTCCTCCATTGTCACCCTATGGGCGATTTGGCTGGCTGCAAACTGTGAATTGCAACACAGTACCTGAAGCTGAATTGTAATTTTTAAATTAGACCCATAAATGCAAAACGTTCACTGAATTCCTATAAGGAATCTGTGGAATCTGTCAAAGCGTGTAAACTTTTGTGTATTTTCCCCCCAAAATTTCAGAAGCCTTCACGCTGATCTTGAAGTCTGAAAATGCCTACTAATAAAAGAAAAATAATTTGTGAATCAGAGTCTGGTGACAAGGTAATCACAGGACACCCTGTGAGCGTAAAAGCTAAACCACACATGTAGAGAACTCAAATGTATACATTTTAATAAACAGGTCTACAGTGGGGATCATGTGATGAAACGAAAAGGAAGACATTACAGATGCAGAAACTAAATTGTTAGATAGTACTAACACGACCTTCAAATTGATTAAAAAATGTAAGCATTCAGAGCGGAACATTCGATTTGAAAATTCACGGCTCCAATGATAGGCTTGAGCATAAGGCTTTATAATCAGAGATCAGCACAACTTCTTAGCCTTGGTTGTACCATATGTACGACCGTAAGATGTACGACTGCAAGATTTCGCGACTCGCAATTTGCGCCAAATTACGACTCACAAATTGCGATACGCTAAATTCAATGTACCAACACAACCGTCCCCCAAATAGCGGCTCGCAATTGACTTGCAACACAAAATTGCGATGACACAAATTGCGACACACTAAATGCTTGCAGATAGCGTACGCAGTTGAAAGCATGTTTTAAGCATGCGCAATTAGCGTTCGCGGCTGAAAGTAAATAGCGACTGTGCATAATTAATTTTTTTAAATCACTTCCTGGTAGAGCAGAAGGACCCCAAATCAGGAAGTGGTTTCCCCTGGAGAATCCTGAACAACATTAAAAGCACATGGCAAGGTGCAGCAGCTCAGTACAACACTGATACCCAAAGAGAGAACAGCACAGCATGATGGACAGCCAGACAAGTGAGGAAGAAGGGAAAAAGAGGCTGCACAAACTAAAGATTCCAGAAAAAGAAATTGACACAATCATCGAAGAGTGAAGCCTCATCAGAAGAGGCAATGGTGAAAGCCACCTTAGAGTCCGGGGCAGTAGTGGGAATTGGAAGCCTGAACACATCTCATCCTCCAGAACCCCCAGGTAATGAGAAATGAATGGCAAACTATGTCACACTCAAGCAACCACCCCACATGCACGTCCCACACACAGCCCCAACTGCATCTATGTGCTCCGTCTACATGATGAACAGACACAGTTGGTGCATCATGGGAAATGTAGTACGTCACACAAATATTGATGTTAGGGACTGACATGAATTGTGAACATAGTACCACATAAGAGATAGTGACTCAAAACATTTCCTTTATTTTTCCTTTTGCAACATAGATACACCTTTGGGAAGAGAGACAAGGGGAAATGTCACCGATTCTGAGCAGGAGCAGGGCCAGATGGATGAAGGGCTGGACGATCCAGGTTGTTCTATGTCTTTGGGGAGCAGCAAGCAACATCATGTCGCACTCTGGAACAAGGAGCAGGGTACACCGTCCATCTCAGCGATCAGAAAGGTTGCTTCAATCTCGTAGGCACGCTCCCACCCACAGCAGAGCACTTAATGAGTCTCCTTTTGCTAGCCTTGAGGATTTCATATTAAAGGTTCAGCACCTGCAATAGAAAAATATCAAGGTGATTATTATGAAGTTGAGCAAATTAGCTGACAAACAAGCACACATATTGATGGCAAATTTGATGTCATGACTGAAGCTATTGTGCAGCTGTGCACAGAGCTGAAGGAGGACATTGTTAGAACAGGAGGATGGAGTGCAGCAGGTCACAAAAAATGCACTCCATGACAAACGTAATTGGACCGCTGGCAAAGTCCACAACTCTGCACAGTAAGCGCACCCTGGCCCTGCAGGTGGAAATGGGCCACTACAGTGCGATGTTGTAAGGGACCTTCAACAAATCACTGCTGCTGTAGAGGCTGTTCAAACAAACATGCTAGCTACCAGAGGAGGCACAGACACTGCTGACAGTGAAGTGTCCAGCCGCAGCGGTGTTTCTACTGCAGATGCACCAATCCAGCGGCGAAGCGGCAGTCGGTATTCTATGCTCCCAAGTGATAGATCCACACATGCAGGACAAAGGGACAAAACATTATTTTATTTCTGTTACGTTCATTTCCCTTTTTGGTGTGGGGAAGTAACCACTTTGCATTTATAATTGGCCTCTTTAAGTTTGCGTGAGATGAACAGGTTGTCCCATAGTCTAAATCAATCTACTCTTCAAATAAAGGATAATTGCAATACACAAAATGACTCTTTCTTGTCTAGTTTATTGTTCATATATGTCAATGGTAATAACGTACCTTGAAAAGTAATGTCTGGCTATGTGGTCCCTGCACCTTCTCCCCTCTGCTGCTGAGCTTCCCTCGCTTGGTTCGTTAGGCTGGGGGGGCAGGCTCTTCATCCTCCGAGTCTGTATCTGACAACTCCATGGGCAGTCCACACTTGCATGCAATGTTGAGGCGTATGGCACAACTTGCCAAAAGTTTGCAGACTGTCTCAGGCATATACTGCAAGGCCCCACCACTCTTGTGAAGACACTTGAATCTTGATTTTAATATACAAATATGCGCTCGATGCCTGACCTTGTGCGTCTATGTGCCCTGTTGTAACGCCTTTCATGTATGTTGGAGGGCGACAGGTACGGTGTGAGGATCTAGGTATGCAGGGCATACGCACTGTCACCTGCGAGGAGATGAAAGAGGTTGAGACAACATGCAGACAGACATTTATGAGCAAATACATCTCACTTTGGGTGTGGGGATTTATTACCTAGTAGGTATCCTTCATCAAAGTCACCTCTTTCTAACTTCTGGTATATGCCACTGTGTCTGAAGACGTATGAGTCATGTGTATTCCGGGAAATTCAAATTTGACTACAATGTCTGTGATGATGTGGTTTGCGTCACATACAACTTGGATGTTGAGTGAATGTGTGCTCTTCCTATTAAGGAATATATATTCTACTAGCAGCCCGCCCCGGCGTTGCCCAGGGCAGAAGGGGGCTGGGGGCAGCATTTTATGGTTCTGTGCACTCCCGCCCGCCCCGACATTGCCCAGACCGCATCCCTCCCGCCACCCACCTCGCCACCCCCCGCCCGCCCCGACATTGCCCAGACCGCCTCCCGCCTCCCGCCTCGTGCCTCGCACCTCCTGCCGCCCGCATGGCTTCAGGGTGTCTATGAGGTCTAGGATGACAGTGCTACTCAGCCTGTACTGTTCATATATCTCTACCTCCATCTTCTCAAACAATGTCAGCCTGACTCTGAAAATTCACTCCTGTCTCCGCCTCCTCTGCAGAGCAGCAAGTACCCGCATCCTCCTCACTATTACATACATAACATCCATTTTTGAAAGGTTCTGGTGCATTCTGGGACTGATTTTATAGTTTGAGACTGTTACCACTAGTTTCAGGTTAGTGGTAAATTGCAAGCGCAAATGGCCCGTTTGCTACTTGCAATTTGGTATACGCAAATAGTGGTCGCTTTTTTGTGACTCGCTATTCAGTTGCAGCACAATTTTTTAATTTGCGAGTGCATATCATGTTATGTTATGTTATGTTATGTTATGTTAAAGTGCATTTTTATAGCGCTATCCATTGCGTACACCTATTTTTGCATGCACAAATCAATTTGCGACCGATTTTGCGCATGCAAAATGGTCGTACATCTGGCCATGGTTGCTACTACTACAGTTATGCTAAGGGAACACTTCTAAATTCACAACAGTCAAAAGGTTATCACACATCCGATTATCTATTGTATTTCAGCTCTGAAAGTCAGCAAAAAAGTTGATTTACTAGGTCAGCTAAAGAAATATTTAAATTAATCTTTTAGTAACTTAAATGCTCAAATTAGCTTTTGTAAAACCTAAATGATACAGAGGGCTTGATTACGAGTTGCAGTCTTACCACCATACCGTCGCGGCGGAGGTCCCAAGATGACCAGGGCGGCAGCAGCCTCCTGACCACCGTATTACGATATCACCATTGAGCCAGCGGCATGGTTTCCACTTCCGGGGAATATTTTTTCATATGCAGTGCTGGATGCCTTAAGAGGTAATGCTGACAGGGGAATCCCCCAGGCCCTCCTCCTCCTAGACCTCTCGGTCGCATTTGACACGGTCGACCATACCATCTTAATGGACTGTGTCAAACTGCCCGGCATCCGCGGGGCGGCTTATAGCTGGATTTGATCCTATCTCAGCGGCCGCTCTCACGCCGTATGCCTAGGCCCTTTTACTGCCCCTAAGCTTCCCACGAAGTGTGGGGCTCCGCAGGGATCCTCACTCTCCCCCTTGCTGTTCAATTTATATTTGATACCCCTGATCCAGTCCTTAATGAAACGCAAAACAACCACCTTCAACTACGCTGATGATCTCCAGCTGATTTTTACTATCGACAACTGCCCCGCATCAATTCAGGATTTTCAGGGTACCATGCTTCACATCCACCGGTGGATGGACCATAATCACGTGAAGCTAAACCCCGGTAAGACTGAGCTGGTTCTGAATGGGGATAGCCAATCCCTCTGGGGCCCACACTATTGGCCCATTGACCTTGGCCCAGCCCCCATTCCATCAAGTTCAGTAAAAAGTTTAGGGGTGATCATCAACGACGATCAGTCCCTAAAGACCCAAGTAGGCACAGTGGTGTCCTCCTGTTTCTTCCAACTTCGTAAGATCAGGAAAATCAGCCGCATGTTCACCCACTCAGCCTTGATCCAGGTTGTGATAGCCTTGGTACGATCACATCTGGATTATGCCAACGCTATATACCTGGGCCTTCCACTCGGCTACTGCAAATGCCTCCAATTGGTTCAGAACCAGGAGGCGAGGCTAGTCCATCAGCAACCTAGGTGGCAGTCTGCCAGACCACTGCTAAAAAAACTTCACTGGCTCCCCATCCCTCAACACACTGCATTTAAGGTGGCCTGTATCATCTTTAAGTCCCTTCACTGCCGCAGCCCTAAGTTCATTACATCTCCTATACCTAGGTATATCCCTGCCCGCAACCTTCGCTCCGCTAATATTCAACTCCTGGCTACTCCATCCTTTAAGCTACATCGCCAGGGTGGACGCAGAGTTGCAACTCTGGCCCCCAGACTATGGAATTCCCTCCCATCAGAGATTCGATCCTGCAATAACCTCTTGAGCTTCAGAAAGATGCTCAAGACTTGGTTATTCACTCAGGCACACGTGTAGTCCCTGCCTGGTTCCGGCATTCGTTAGAGTTAGCGCCATGAAACCTCCTGGTGAACGTGCGCTCTATAAGAAATTATTAACATAACATAACATATGTTTTGAATGCAGGTGTGTATATTTTGACTGCAATGTACACAGCTGACAGCATGACACATGAAGAAATATCTAATACCAGTACTTTCCCATTGCTGGAGTCTGGATCACATGTGTCCAGTCAGTCAATGGGTAAAAAATGCAAAAAGAACTTACCTGGATTTCAGCACAAACAGGGTTGTTTTCTTCGACGTTAAGATGCTGCTGTGTAGAGGTACCCTGGAGGAAGGAATCAACGTGGGAGACTGAAGAGAATTAAAGGAAATGGGTGAGTATGCACCCCAATTTCTTCAATCCCGCCTATTTGAAGCAGGCGGTCTTCCCGCTACTGTCGGCTTGGCGGAAAGCCAACTCAAAATTCCAACAGCAGTGAAGTTGTCTGTAGTGACCTCTGACAGATGAATTCCCCAGCTTTCATCGAGGCAGTCAGCAAATGGCTAACAGTGGCAGTTCTACTGGATTCACAGAGGCTGAGAGAGCATTTTAGGCCCACTTCCAAGGATCCAGGATTCGTTGGCACCACTTGCCAGAGAAGACTCAGAGATGGCAGAGTCTAGATGCAGATGCAAGGTTGTTGGAAGCCTGTTGTGTCCCTGAGGCTTCAGATCAGGAGGCCAGCCAACAAGCCCTTGGAGTCCCTCTGGGTTTGAGAGATGCAGGTCCAGTTCTTCTCACTCAGGCAAGAGGCCAGTAGGCAGCAGGGCAGCACAGCAAGGCAGCAGTTCCTTCAGAGCAGCGGTCTAGCAGAGTAGCACTCCTTGTAGCAGCACAGCAGTCCTTCTTCCTGGCAGGGAATCCACAAGTCTAGAAGTGTCCTGAAGTGGTGGTGTCTGAGGTCCTTCTTTTATATAAAATTGTCCCTTAAAAAATGGGGAGAAGCTACTCGAGGCATGCCTTTTTTTTATTCTAAAGAGCATAGCTACCCAGAAAGGGTTTCCTAGACTACAGCAGGCAGCGAGAAGAGATGCAGAATAACCAAGTGACTCGGAGCTCAGTCATGACAACTGAAGAGCAGAGTCTTCAGGTTCTTACGAAAAGTAAGTACAGAGTGACAATTCCTGAGAGCTATAGGAAGAGAGTTCCAAAGTTTTTGGCCCAGGTAGGAAATGAGTGACCCTTCTTGCGGGCCAGGCGCAATCTGGGCTTAGTAAACAATGAAAGGTTGGATGATCTCAGCCGTCAGGTGGGCACATAGGTTGACATCAATCCTTGGATGTATAAAGGGACCAGACCGTGTCTGGCTCGGAACCAGTAGCATAATGCCTTGAATTTAATACGCTTATCGACCTTAAGCCAATGTATTTTGTGGATCAGAGGAGAGATAGAAGCATATATGGGCAGATGAAGAAGAAGGCGAGCAGCTGCATTCTGAATGATCTGCAAACGGCGGATCAAGGATTTGTTAGCGCCTAGATACAGTTCCTTTGCCTTTGAAGTTACTACTCTAATAGGGTCGGAACTTCGATGTCCTGTACTGCCGCAGGTATGCAGTTGACACATTTTGATTGGGCACATTCACTTTACACACCTCCACTCCCAATCAGGAGTAGGGTAGGTGTCAACTATTTGGTCATGAGGAAATGCCTAAAATCCAGTTGGGCCATAAGGCATGAAACATGTTGACCCTACATCACTTATTTTGAAGCTGTCAAGGTTTACTGGCTCCTTTGACAGCGCCCTGTTTTTTTACTCTTGTCAAGTGGGCCACCTTATTAAAACCATTCTCGGTACCCCTTAGACTATTTTAAATCACCTAGCACGCCACCCTACACTCACTAAGTCCTCACTTGCACTCATCATTACAGTTAAAAAATCAGAAATCACCGATAAAGAGCTCCCTCAAGGAAATTTGGGGAATTGCATCGCCTGTCCAACAGAGAACATCCCAATGACAGAGCATGACACATTTGGGGTGTGTGGGAGAGATTGCTTCTAATCACTCAGATCCCCGGAACAGTCGATCAGGTCCCTTACTGGTCCCGACCGACAGCTTCTCATCTCGCCCTCTGTTTTTTTCCTCTTCTGCAAGAACAAAAGACACACAATTGATGGACGGGATGCAGACCAAATCAAAACATTCACCCCAAGTCAAGAGATCTGGGTTAAATCCATCATTCTTTTGCTCACCATGCCACCCCAGTTTAGACCTGGCCATATGCAAATCAGTCTTGACCCTGTGCCTCATGGGAACAGTCCAGCCCGAACTGCCAAGCCAGGTCTTCTCTGGACCAGAAACAAGCATCCTAGGACCGGTTTCGGGGTTTCACCTCTCTTCAGCCAGGATAGCTTGATTCCAGTGGCACACTGAGCCAAGGACCCACGTCTGGGCATACCTGGCACACCTAGGGCAAGAAAGCAAAAGACACACAATTGATGGACGAAATGCAGAACAAATCAAAACATTCACCCCAGTTAAGAGATCTGGGTTAAATCCATAATTTTTTTGCTCACCCCTCTTTAGCCAAAATAGCTTATTGCAGTGGCACACAAGTGGACGGGAATGCCCAGACATGGGTCCCGTGCTCTCCATGCCACTGGAGTCAAGCTATCCTGGCTGACAGCCCCAAACCGGTCCTAGGATGCTTTTTTCCAGTCCAGGGAGGAACTAGCCTGGCAGTTCGGGCTGGACTGTTCTCATTGGGCGCTGGGTCAAGGCTGAATTGCATATGGCTGAGTTCAAACTGGAATGGCATGGTGAGCAAAAAAAGATGGATTTAGGCCCAGATCTCTGTACTGGGGTGAATGTATGACAGTGTTCTGCATTCTGTCCATCAATTGTTCTTTTTGCATTCTTATGGAAGAACAGCATCCGTCTTCTGCTTAACTGCGATATTTAAAGAGCGTGGGAGCTGGACCTTATAATCAGCTCCTAGTCCCTCTCTTGACATCTATCCTAGTAAAGCGACTACATGTCCCCAGGGCATGTAAATTAAATGTTACTTGCACTCACAATTACAGTTTTAAAATCAGAAGATCTCCGATAAAAAAAAACCCTTGAGGGGCCAGTTGGGCATAGCAGCTCCGGCCCAACAAGGAGCACGCTAATAATGATGCATGACACCCATTTGGGTGTATGAGGGCAATCACTTCTGATCACTCTGATCCCTGTAAATAATGTAGATGGCTCTCAGATAAAATGTCTTCATGTGCTTACTGTTTTAGGTTTATTTTTCAAATCCGCAATAAATGTATTTCACAGTTATTCCAAACTTCTTTTCTTCTGGCTTGGACATAAAAATACGGGCCAGGCTGGTACAACACAGACAGGTGTCCATCCATCTTTGCATACCCTCGACAACTTTTGAGTATTGAATCAAGTGGTTGGACGTCTCAGCTACCCTGTTTCTCTTCTTTCCCTCAGAAACTCATTAAAGACTAGCAATATTAATAATGAGTAGAGCAGAGAGGAGAAATAGGCATCTGTAATGAAAGTTGTCCCTGTTTGAAACCTCGGAAATCTCCATCACTGATCTAGTGATTGCCCTTTCAACCAGAATGATTTCTAGCTCAGGGTTTTAACTGGGCTCTGGATTATGGGACATACTGCATATTTAAATAACAATGTATGTGGTACAAAAAAGGCTATTAGAATGGTTCAAACTTATGGAATCGGGATGGCCAGTTGCAGCTCAGACTAAGTCCTGTGCTGAGAGTGTGAATGTTTCAAATCCTTTGATCTATTTTAGATTGGGAAGGACATATAGTGTCACAATAATTGGAAATGATAGTGCAGAAAGAGTCCAAAATGTACTTTCCACTACCAGTTCAACCTTTAACTTACAAGAACAGGCTCCAACTCCATGCTAACTCTTCTCTTAGGTGACAAATCTTTGCCACCTGTTTTGAATGGAAGCTAAATCAAATCATATCAAGCTTTATCATAGTTTACAGTTTAGGTTCAGTCAACAATAAGAGTTTTAATTAGATTTTAAAAGCGTTATTCTCTTCAAGAGAATAGTAAATTATTTGTATTTCTTTTTATTCAATTAGTAATTCAATTAGTAAATCAGATAAATCCATTAACAGAAATTATCAAGAAAATTATCAAGAAAAAATATGTTAGAATCAGCTGGTGAGCAGCTCAGCTATCCACTTCCCACTGCCATCACATGGAGTTTATAGTCCATTACCAAATATGTAACAGAAACCACTGAGTTACAATGATCTACACTAAAGACCGAAACATTTTCTTGCAGATTTCTGGTTAAGTAATGGCTTTCATATGTCTTATAAGTATACGTTATTGTTAAATGTGTGATTCACTAATCAGTATAATATGAGCATGAGATAGATAGGAAGTCTATGTTACTTACGAGTATAAAGAGGTAACCAAAATGGTGTTTCACAGATTGAACAAGGCTGTTTTCCTTCAGAAATGTGTCTCCCTGTATCACAGGGTCATGGAGAGCCTGGCTCATTAAATGGATCTATTTCTCCAGTCTCTGCATGCATGTCCTCTTCTTTAGTGGGGTGGGAGGCAAGTTGTCTGTAACAATGATCTACAGTAAAGAGAGAAATATTTTCTTGCAGATTTCTAGTTAAGTAATGGCTTTCGTATTTTTTAAAAGTATACGTTATTGTTAAATGTGTGATTCGATAATCAGTATTATATGAACATGAGATAGATAGAAAGTTCAAGCTTGGTTCATCAAGAATATGTAGCTTAAGAAAGGAATACATTTTATAATTTCTGCAGTTCTTGCAAAATCTAAGCAAGTCACATAAGGTCAAGCTATCAAATACATTGGTGAATGGTTCAGCATTTCTAAAGGCTTTTAAACAGAAAACAGAAGTCTAACTGAAGCCTAACGGTGAAAATGAATCGCTGGTGCATTTTGTATATTTCGACTATGTGTCAATTTAAAATGTGTTTTTCATGTTAATACCTGAGGCAAGTTATCATTGTTGTTAATTTATTTTTAAGCAAATTTTCTACTTGAACAATATGGAGAGGGTCGAGTAGGGTGAAGTCTCCAAATTGCATCTCTTCATCTCCACCATCCAGGCAGTCTGGTCAGTGGTCTTAATATTTGTGTTAATTCATGGCCAGCTGTGGCTATGTGGATCTTGTGGCTCCCATGAGGTGTTGATTCATTGAGGAGTCCTCTATGCAAGTCTTTCAGTCAGCTGGGAATTCATAAAATCTTCCCACAGGAAGACAGCTTCTCTCCTCGGTGGGCAGTCCTGCTCCTTCCATCTTACCCAACCAGAGGGACAGCAGCAACTTTCAAAGTTCACTACCTGTCCAAGCATCTGCCTAATGCTGATGTGAAGAATCTCATTGAGTCCAGATGATGCACAAGTAACTGGCTTGAGGGCGTTGCGAATTATTATTTGTTGATCTTTAGAGTGGGAATCCTGAGTCAACCAAAGATCTTTGTTTAAAATTGAAACGCCCGGATTCACAAAGGTAAATGTACACTTTTGTGTAAGTTTACTATTTTTTTGCTATTCTCAAACTACGAGTTTATGAATCGGGTGGAGAACTCTACACATAAAAAGACAGAGCTGCCCTATAATTTTGTGCCGAGTTCTCTGCCACAACTGCGAAGTTACCGCAGTTGTAAATCTACACAAAAGTGTACGTTTTCTTTTGGTAATCAGTCACAACGCCTTATCCCAGTCAAGGAGCAAAATATCACCCTTCTTTGTGCCCATTTTTTGTTTCCTTTTGGAGCATGGAGTCCAAGGCCAGGCCTGTTAGAGATGGTCAAGGCGTATTGTTTATCCAAGGATGAGAGAGTTCCAAAGGAAGGCTACTGTTGGAGGCAAGTGCCGTCAAAACGTGAAGAGGGGAGCAATTTCATTGAGGAATTGAGGAAGACAAAAGCAACTCTAAACAAAGGAATGGGTCGAAAGCCCACTTCATCCAATTCCCAAGACTATTTATTTGGAAGAGTGCCCTCAACGCTTGACTTGCAGGCTGCTTTATCCACTTTGGAGAAAGGACAGCCTAAAGGAGAGCTGAAAAAGTAAGTGTTAGTGAGATCATTTCATGACGTCGAGGCTTGAAATGATTTAATGTGTCAGGACACAAGCTTCTTTAGCCTGTCGAAGGCCTTTTGATATCGTCCTCACATCTTACTGTCTTGATTGTATGAATGTGTGATGCATTGGTTGTCACTGGACATGTATTCGTATTTTATGGAAAATTAAACCCCAACATGCCCTTGTGGTCGCCTTAAAGCTGTCCCCAATTCTAACTGATCTCTAACTCTACACTTAAGCTGAGCTCCTTCAGAGCTGGGTTTCAATCTTAAAACTATGGTGATGCCACACAGACCTCCTTCCAGTGGATAGGTATTAGAAACCGTCAGTATCCAGGTTTCCACTGAATAAGTGGAATGTCTGACATAATATCGCCAGACAGAATATCGACATGCAAAAATATCGGAGCAAAAATATCGACAGCAAAAATATCGAATCCTATCTTCATTAAGGTAAGTACAAAAATATCGAAAAAATAATATCGTAGTACAAAAATATCGGAATCAAAAATATCGTTTTTTTAAATGTATTAATAATAATGTAAAAATAATATTTAAATACATATAATTTTACAACTATTAAATAAAAATATTAAAACAAAATTAAAACTAATACATATACATTTAAAATAAATAAAACACTTAAAAATTTAAAGTAATTTTACTTTTTTTCATCTAATTTATTTGATTTAATGTAATATTTTTTTGTTTTTACCCTGTACGCCTGTACCTCAAAAACCCAAAACTGACCCTGAACCCTAAAAATATCCCTGTACCCCAAAAACCCAAAACTGACCCAGAACCCTAAAAATACCCCTTTGCCCAAATACTGAAAACTGACCCTGAACCCTAAAAATACCCCTTTACCCAAAAACTGAAAACTGACCCTGAACCCTAAAAATACCCCTTTACCCAAAAACTGAAAACTGACCCTGAACCCTAAAAATACCCCTTTACCCATGAACTGAAAACTGGCCCAGAACCCTAAAAATACCCCTTTACCCAAAAACTGAAAACTGACCCAGAACCCTAAAAATACCCCTTTACCCAAAAACTGAAAACTGACCCTGAACCCTAAAAATACCCCTTTACCCAAAAACTGAAAACTGACCCTGAACCCTAAAAATACCCCTTTACCCATGAACTGAAAACTGACCCTGAACCCTAAAAATACCCCTGTACCCAAAATTAATTAATATTATTTAATTACCAATTACTTATTAATTAACAATAACAATAAAGTAAATATATTAGCACATTTGCTGTAATTAATTTAATTTAATAATTAATATTATTTTGCCCAATTAATTAATAAAGAATAACAATAAATTATATATTAAAAAAATTACTATAATTAATGTAATTAAAAAATTAATATTAATTAATTACCAACTAATTAATAATTATAAATATGTAAAACATTATAATAATTAATTAACTAATTAATAGAAATTAATTACCAATTAATTATTAATTAAAATATGTACAAACATATATCAATTAATTAATTATTATTAAATTACTTCCCACCCTATTCCCCTATAAACCCATAACCCGCTACAGAACATATTTATGAATTAATCAATTAATTAAAAATAATTAAAAATTAATTCTCAATTAATTAATTAATAATTCCTACTAATTAATAATTAATTTAACATAATTAAATTACTTCCCACCCTATTCCCCTATAAACCCACAACCCGCTACAGTAGTAAAAGACAATATTTAATTAAATTACATTAAAAATAAATAATAAAACATAATAAATACAATATAATATACACTACATTTATTTAAAAATTGATATTAGTAACATCAAAGTTATTAATTTCGATATTATTGACATCGATATTTACAACTTCGATATTACTGATATCATACCAATATCGATATTTAGACTGTCGATATTACTTACCTTCGATATTTTTGTATATCGATATTTAAACTTCGATATTTTTGTATATCGATATTTAAAAATCGATATTTTGTCTGTGTACCGAATAAGTGCTAATATAGACTGGATGGGCAGCCACTTGCTTAAGTGTCCGCCTCCACAAGTCTGAGATGGGGATGCCCTGGGAGATGGCATTTGCTAATAGCATTATGTACCTGCCTCACTTCTCCTTTTTGTGTGGAAAGACATCAAAGGGAACTCTATCAATGCCCGGGGCTCTCCCCCCTTGATTGCGATAAGGGGGGCCTGGGCGTCTTCTGGTTCAAAAAACAGGCCCGACGGATAGCAAGGGGCCAATACTAAGGGTTCACTTTCCTCCTCGACATTGTTGTTATACTGAAGGACAAAATATTTTTTCCCAAGATTCTGGAGCAACGTGGTTTTCTGGGGAAGGGGGATATGCACCCCTCTCCCATTTTACAAGGGACCAAAAGTGTAGCAGATTGCTTCTTGTACACGCTGATTTCAGTTCCTGCCACCTACCTTCGTCCCACTCCTTTTTTGCCTTGGCATGCACTATTTTGTATGCCTTCCTAGCATTCCTTATCACATTCAAATGTTTTGATCTGATGGCTTCCCCTAGAGATTTAGAAGCTAATTTGCATTTGTTGTATGTCAATTTTGTTGGGGTTTAGCATAAGGGCCTCTACCACTACAGAGTCTCTGAAAGTGGGTCCGCATTTTATCAAGTAAGGAATTATGAATAGTGGTTATCGTGCCTACTGGTAGGGTGCTGGAATGGAGGGCCACTATCTCAGCTATTGCGTCCTCCATGTGCTTACTGATAACAGTGTATCAGGATTTTCTATTATTTTCGACCATTTAAGCCTCCTCATACCATTGCTGACCAGTAGATCTCTAATAGTTGTTAAATGGGGGGCATGTATTGATTCATCTGATTGAAAAAAAGGCAGAAGGCTGAGCAAAGTGGGTTATGGTCGCTCTCCAACCGCTCTATAACAGCCATATCCATGAGGGCGTGCCATAACTTTAGTTCAACAAGAAGATAATCAATTCGGCTAAAATGGTTGCCATTATTAAATGTGCTGACCCCTTTTCTATCAGAGATGGTTTTGCCATTGGCTGCCCTGATACCTTTCTCTAGGCAGAGTGCTTTCAATTGTATCCCTTCTTCTGTCCATCTTTTTATTGGAGCTAACTCTAAATTAGGTATGTCCCAAGCAGCGTCTTCCTCAGCTGTCAGGTTGCTGCCCTCACAGTCCAATGGCTCAAAGGTTACATTAAAGACTTCAGCTAATTGAACTGAGGATACACCTGCTCGTTTATCCAAAAGCTCATCTACGGCTGCTATGATTTCTGATTTCATCCCACCTCTAACCCATCTTGCATATGTATTGAAGATATCAATATTACCACGAAGACTGTTCAGCAGTCGAATGGCATTGATATCTGAGCTCCCTGTCGGGAGGTCCCAGCTCGTGAGTCCAATACCCTGGCGAATCCAGATGGTTATCCCCCCTGATGAACGGCCCTTACTGCCATGGATTGCTGGGGATATAGTAATTTAAATAACCTGAACAAAAATCTGGGACTGCTGACCATGTTTCCTGAAATAGGCAGATATCATTTTCTTCTATAAAAGCATTCCAGTTGGTGGAGACAGTCTTGGACCTAAGCCCTGCGATATTCCATAATAGTAGGGATATTTAGTGTGTTGCTGATGAAATACCAACCCCAGAGTCTGAGTACCCCAATATGAGTCTCATCAGACTCCTTGTGATAATGCATGTTACCTCTAGGCAGAAAGTTGCTCATATTGGATGAGTGGTGGAACTATCCATCTTTGCCATTAGTGGGGCCTGATTTATAATCCAAGGGGGTGAGTGTAGCTGTCAATTAATTTCCCTTAGCGGCGATGACCTACTAGCAGAAGGTAAGGGGGAAAGCTTTAGCCAATGGGGTTGTCTCGAGGAGCTTATGCTTCATGCAAACATTCTATTTTGCTAAATGGTGGGTACGTAGAACGAATGCCACCAAATTCTCAACTATGTCGTGGTGGTAAAATGTGAGTGCTATCGTATCCGTAGAGACGCACCTTAAGGTACATCTGTTAGCCCCTTTTACACCTCCCTTTATGACAAACTGACAGCCCCGTACATGTCTGATCCATTAAACGCTCTTATTTATTAAAGAACCCTTGTCTTCTCTGATTGAATTGTGTAGGAGTTTTAGAACGTTGGTTAGATATACTACCTTTCCGTAGTCAAGAGCCCTAACTGTACTTTTTAAGGTACGAGATGAATTTACCATAGGTTTATGGGGAGCTGTCAAGGGTGGTAAAGCAATGTTAAAATTGCGACAATGTCATAAGCCTGCTCTGTTGTTTACGTGCCCACTCGAGTGAATAGGTAACAAGGGGACGCTTTTGCTACTTGAGGCAGAGTTATATGTGCCCCGCCCTCTATGCCATGACTGATAATACCCTCTGGTGACGCACCCATCTGACCCAGACAATTCACTGCCCCACGTATCCCTGCAGTACATGCAGGTTGTTTCCCCGTTAGCTTTTTCAGATGGTGGATACCAAGGAGTGCCATGAATAGGGAGTCAGAAGGGCTGCTGACAGACTTTAAGATCTTTAACTTCCTGGACAAGGTCCTCAATCTGGGATTTAAGGGGGTTATGAGGATGTTCCTTAGCAGATAAATCTTCTATCGGAGAAGTAGGGTGCTTGTCTCTATTTGTAGATGGAATTGTACCTGAGGGTAGGGGATTAGTTTCCAGACATAGCTTCTGACTTACGTTAAACGTAGTAATTTCCCGAGCTTCGACAACTGCGAGGCCCCCAGGACTATGCGAAATGTCCTGAGTGCCAGGCTGGTCCTAGAGCGCTGTGAACCAATTAATGCAAGAGAAGTCATCAGAGAGCAATAGAGCAGTATTATCATTGTCAGCAGGGGAAATAGAAGGCACAAGCAAGGGTGCTGACTGCTTTCATCTGCTTTTAGCCTTCTCAAACATGGCCGGTATCCATCTGATGTCGACGGGACTACAGGGGTCAGGTTGGAAAGTCAGTTTTGAGGGTTTACTCATGATAGCTGGGTCGAGGAGATCCTCGTATTCGGACAATAAACTTTCTATATCATCTAGTACCCCATCCTTAACTGCCAGACTACAACTCATAGCTTTCATTTTTGTTTTCTTTTTGTAGGCATCACCTAACTCACCCTCAGCGGCTTTCGGCTTTCCCATAATGCCTACTTAGCACCTAATTTTTCAAGATCTTACAAGACAAATTGCATAAGAGTACCTCTATTTGACCGACCAATCAAAGTCCTCTTTAAGCTAAATGTCGGAGGAATGCGAGGTGGGTGATCCAACCCTGCCACTGACACGCTCAAAACTCGAGATTCTCTGGCGATGTATCATGTCTCACGTCTAGGCCAGGCTTTAGGTGTGGCGGCCCCAGACGCTTCTGGATCTCCAGCAAACTATGTCCATAATAAGACGGGAGCCCTCCGGAGACCGTTACTGTTTCTATTGTCACTCCCTGCATACCCTTACCTATAGTAAACATTTGACCATTCATTTATGACTCTAAGACAGAAACCAACATTCCTCATCATGTATGGTACGCCAGAAAGTTTTTTGGCGTGTTGTAATTTTGCATATAAGTAACACACCAAACAAATGTAAAATGAGACAGTCCTCAGACCTTATACTGGTAACTGTTCTCCCTGCCAAACTATTTAGTTAAATAAGCTGTTACGGTTTTGTCAAACTCCTCTTGTCTTCTGTTGTTTTAAAGAAATGTAAATCGAGCAACATTAGCACTGCATACAAATTGCATGTTTTTTTGGCATTAATTATGTAAGAATTACCATTTCCTTCCCAATGTCACTGTCGGAGTTATCAGCAGACTCCATATCACAAGAGCACCTATTTTATAGTGCATACTTTAAAGCAATGTTTAAAAGGGAAGCTCGGGGCTGGCAAAGCAGTGCCCAAGTCAAATGGATTCCACAGGTGGCCATGTACAACATCACAGATTAACATATGCAGAAAAATTCCAAAGTTGGGCTTTCCGCATATTGCTCTGTGCAAAGCCCCACAGTGCCAAAGACCGGACAGTATATTTAATTGCAAGTCAGATTGCCTCCAAGCTTGTTTTAGAGTTGGTCTTGTTAATGGATTTTGACTTAATAATAATGGCCATTGTATGTAGTACTTCTTACTGTAGTAGTGTTATTTCTTGTAACTGATTAAAAAAAGATGTCATTTTGACTCGCAATTGGTATTCTTAATAGATCTTGACAGGTGAAGAGGTGAGTCAGTCCACCTTGGATTTGACCCTGTCCTTGTGACCAGCAGAAGGCACAAAGCTATCTCAGCAGTGAGCGCTCGATTGATGAAGCTATCTAGCTGTCTATCAAGAAGTCAAGACGGCATTTACAAGCAAAACACCAGTAAATCTGTTTATAGTAGAAGATACTGAATTTTACACAAAGCCCTAGTGTATATCAATGCGGCACTGGTGAGAAGCGTGGCAATGCATGCCTGTCTTTGCAGCTTGTGTGGAATAAACCCCACCAGCATATAGTGGGGTGTGGGGATGGGGAAAAGGCAATAAGGTGCGTGCAAAGATGCCGTTTTCCGTCTTCAGATTGAAAATTTCGAATGTAATTGGCCATGAGAAGCTTTGGAGTTTTCTCTTAACTGAATGATTGGCCTGGGGCCGGGCGCATGACACGTGGGCCTGGCCCAACACAGCACAGCATCTCGCAACGCCCCGAAGATTTTTAGAAAGTCATATAACAAATAGGTGCTTCCCTTCTTAATACCCAGCCAGTGCATCTCATATGAAACGTTATGTATATTAAACAGAGTGTTAGGTTATGCAGGCGCAGATATCCATGTAAACAAGAGAAAAACAACGAGGCAGTGTTTTGGGGGAAAGGCCATGAGAGGTATGAGGGATGCATATTGCAGTAAGTTATTCGCCACTGGAGGTTCCTAAGTAGATCAGACCACCTTTCACATCCCATTGTCCTCGAGCCAAGCTGCCAGCACCCTGCAAGATGTCATCCCATGATGTCACCCGGCTGCGTGGGTGGCCTGGTCTGAAGACAGGGTCTCATCCCATGCAAGACCCTCTGTCCTCGTGCTGCTTTCGGCGAGGATAGAAGCCATTTGAACAAATAAACCAGTCTGTGTCTCTCGGGCGGGCCAGCGAGGAACGTCCTGTGCTCCCAGCTCGCCCTTCGCACACAGAACAAGTAAACATTCAGGAGGATGCCATGGGAAGCATTGCCACCCACCGAGCGCTGTCCTTCAGAGCCGGTTTCCACAAACAGTCGTGGTGGTCCAGAGAATCTCGCGTGGCCTCGCGCTCCGAGGCGGAGCTCCGCAGGCTCGAGGACGCGTGTGGCCACTTCCTGCAGGTGTGCTCCAATTGCACTTTTCATCCAGCTGCGAGAAAGACCTCTTCCATTTTTTATACAAAGACAAAAAAAGCCGGTGGGGATCGGAGCGTGTGGGGGCGGGAAATAGGTGACACTGACAACACACTGAGATCCATTCCGTCTACATAAGGCGCTATGCAGAAATCAGTATACAATTATCAGGCTAAATTTGACACTGACTATATAATATTGCATTGCAACATCAGGCTGGAATTAAATGGTTCAAACACGAGTGATGTATAACTGCCAAGTGACCCTCTAGGACACACGCATTGGTGCGATTCTGAGGCCACAATACAATATCTTTGCAATCACGTGTTCTATGCAAATTGCGTCCTGTCCGGAGCAATACGCTCCAGTCAACACCTCTTCTGTGCATTCGTCCATGTGCTGCTCGCTATTCCATAAGTAATACAAAACATTATGCTGTCTGACTAAAGACCATTGCTAGTGCTACACGTTATTACCCACTGCACGGTCAACAAGCATTTGCAGTGCAATGGGTCTCGCATTTACGAGAGTTTAAGCTATTGCATTGTAAATAACAATGCCTTTCATTTATGTTTTGGTTTCTAAAACCTACATAAAAGGCATTGTCATTTACGATGCTAATAGCTTAACCTCTCGGAAATGCAAGACCTATTGCATTGCAAATGCTTGTTCTTCTGTTGTTACACAATATGTCTTATTTAGTCTGCAAGCCCTATTTTCTTGAATGCATTGCTTCTACTGCAGGCATGACAGACTTTCCTGCAACATTCAATGCCCCATGCATGCTTTCACTTTCCAAGCAGCCTTGGACAATGGCGGCCGAGGTCTCACATTTACAACAGTTTGAGCTATTGGCATTGTAAATGACAATGCCTTTTAGCTATGTGTTAATTATCAAACATATAAATAAAAGGCATTGTCATATACAATGCCAATAGCTTAAACTCTCGCAAGTGTGAGACCTATTTAATTGCACATGCTTGTTTAATATGCAGCTAAAAAGTGCAAACATTGCCTTAATTACCACCAAAGGCGCGTAACAGGATCATTCAATAATGTTTTTGATCCGGCCCCTGTATTGTTTGTACGGACATGGCCACAGAACGTGGAGGCAGCCAACTGGCCACACAAGAGAGAACATAGACAGTGAATAACAGCTATTATCACCCTTGCACGTTATTCGCTATTAATCAAACCTGTCCAGTTCTGCAGCTCTGAGGCAAAATTGCGTTTTGCCCTTGGGAGCAACATATTATAGACTTCCTTTATTTGATGATGGAGCACTATAAGAGAGGCAAGTTTGCTCTGCACACTGCTGATTGATCATTAATCAATCATTTGTATTACAAGTGGCGTCTATGGAAGGCTGGGAGAGCTGGGACGGAGTCAATTATGAATCAGTGAATACCACAATTACTTAGTTATTCGGCATTTGACGGACTCCATTTTGGCGTTTCTGATTGTTCATAGACATCAAACTCTTATAAAATGTTCCTTTTTCTAAGAACATTTCAAAATATGTTCCTTTTGTGCTATTTCGTCACTCCCTAATAGATTCCATCACTGCTCCTGATCGAATTGGATTTAAATACACCCTCGAAATTCATCTTCTTTCAAGTTACCCTTGGAGAGAAACCACAACTCCTTTGTAAAATTGTGTTTACATGTGTTCTTAACAATGTTGTTCGCCCTGCATCCACTAAAGCTGCACCACCGACCAGTTTTTAAAATCCCCTGAGTTTTAACTATAAAATTGATCTTACAATTTTGTCATCAATTGTATTTACTAACATTGCTTTAAAATGCTGCTTTTGCCTTTCATATTCCCAAACATTCCACAGAGAGGGGCCCCCCTAACTCTGTCTTAATATCTCTTTGAATAATGGCAACTTCTGACCAGGGATTGTCACAATGTACTTTAAAATGTTTTTCCTTTTAATACAGACAAAATTGCCAACACTGGGATATCTGCTATGTACATTGCAAGAAAACAGTACAATATATGTTAGCAATCACTTAATTAAAAGATTATATTTATGTAATAAAAAAACAAAGTTTTCAAGGGATGCTAAAGTTAAACTTGACGTACACTACAAAACGAACAATATAGCAGATCACAGAAATCCCTTAGACACATTCGTTAAAGGGCATTTTTAAAATTATAAAAAATCATAGAACTATACTCTTCCTGAAAAATGCAAGGAGTGATGTAGTGCAGCATGAGTGATCATTCCGAACAAGCAAGGATTTTGTTTAGCATTGTCATGTGTTCTTTTAAAGGCAATTTAATTCGTATGTTTTTGTACCTATAAGATACGTGTTTATTTTTTGTTGTCGGCACTCATCGTTCCTTTCCCCCTTCCTAAAAACTTTGCATATCAAGTGAAGTAGTGCACAATACAGAGCAGTCAAATCAGAATATGCATCTTTGTTTATTAGCACACTTTCCACGTGCGACGTGCGGCTTTGTCTAAGTTTCGAAATGTAAACAAATAAACTGTAAAAAATAGGCTTACGTGGAAGTGGCTGCATTGCTTCTGACAGAGCCTTCATCAAGCAAGCCAGCCATATCTGGCTTCCAATAGTACACATGTGCCCCATACCCTGATATTGGAAGTGCCATGAAGGCCCTTCGAGCAGCTTGGAAGAAAGCTTGGAAGAAAGTGAAGAATGATGCGAATCTGCCAACGGCTATTGCATTTCTCGACTGTTGTTTATGGTTTAAGGCCCTGGGAGAGAACTCAAAATCCAAATCGAGGGAACTCACTATCCCTGCAACCGGAAGTCCGGTGGAAATTCCAACTGTACAAAAAAGGACAGGGCTGATGTAAACCTATGTGGGCGAAGTTTATAATTCACTCAACCATAGTTCTCTTTTACCAAAGTAGCGTTCTTGTGATATGTTTATCTAATTTGGCAGAGTGGTCGGTAAAAGTCACGATAACTTCTGAACATGTTATATATTGTGTATAATTTACATAAAATATTTTCAAAAGAGAATAATGAGTATTGAAAACAGCACTGCATAAATTACATCATACTACACTGCTGTCTAGCCTTCTTATATCTCAAAATCCATAATTCATTTGAATAATAGAATTTCACAAATTGTAGACATAAAAAAATACATAGGTGTGACATCATTTCTGTGAAATATCGGTTTTGAAAACAGTGCTGAAATACCATTAGAAATATATGTACACAAACATTCGTGTCACCCATTATCACCTTCAGATAGTATGCAGTAAAATGTGCAAAAAGTGCCTTAATTACCATCAAAGACATGTAACAACTTCACTCAAAAACGTTTTGATCCGCCCCATGTGCTTTTTGTGCGGATGGCGCCATAGAGCATGGAGGCAGCCAACTGGCCATCCAGGAGAGAACTAAGGATGGGTCGTGGGGAGGAAAGGCTTGCGTATACTCTAGTGAAAACAAAAATAAGGATTCCCTTTTCATGTATTTAAAAAAAGAGACTTAAGTCTCTAGGGGGTTCAAATCAAGGACACAAGGTGAGCCAAGCGTAGTATCTAAGGTTGCATAAAGATTGACAAATTTACAATTGATTACAACTTGCCTTAGTTACTATGATCTTAAATAACGATACATTAGTAAAGGATGAGGATGTATACACTAAATGGGATTTTACTTGCAAAAATGTTTTTATTTTTATTATTATTATCTGTTCATACCAACTTTGAGTGTTACATTTTTTTTTTAACCCCTCCCTTTTCAGAAAAAGGGTTTCTCCTTCTAATTTGAAGCTTGCGTATACTCTAGGTCACCCAATTCCCCTGAGAGACCCTTTGATCCGTGGTTCGATTGGGAGTTTCCCTGCAGTTGTACCTGCTGCAGCACTCGGCGTCTTTGCTGCCCTCTGTGGGTCGTTTCTCTTCCTAACCCGCGTTCAGCTTCTTACGGTATATATCGTCGGGTTCCGACCTATGACATCCCGCCGCCCCCTGTGCTCTGACGGGCAGGTGGATGAGGGCCGAACAATAGGATGCGGACACAGGCCCTTGATGGGAGGCTGGGATTAGATGCAGGGATGTCAGAGCGGATCGAGACGGACAGAGGGAAAGAGGACAGCCCTGGACAGACAGAGGGAAGGAACCGCCTGAGCAGGGAGAGGAAGGTGAATTATTCCCTTCTCTCATTGGGCAGACATGTGGATTGCTTACTTTGTTGAAGGACTTGGTTGAGATTAGACACATTTATAGGGCGCCAATGCGTTTTTTGACATTTCAGCCAGTATGTGAGAAGTGATAGATAAAACCAGCTCTCAGCCTCTGCATCTCTGAGCGAGATGATCTGGAGCCAACGGGGGTAGGGAGGGAAAATTAAAACGCGTCATGCGCACGTGCAAGAGACGGACTGGAAATGAGCCCTACGCACGTGAACATCTCCTGTTCACGCGTGCGTCCACATTTCCAGTCCGTCTCTTGCGCGTGCCCATCTCTTGTCTTGCATGAGAGGACACTCCGTAGCAATAGTTCTCTCTGGCGACAGCGCCTCGCGCTGCGTCGCCAGGCTCGACCTAAAAAAACGTGGAACTAGGTGCAAAAACTGTATTGTTCTTGGGCATAATTCACTACACTCTGCAGGATCCGACTGGCCTATAATGCCCAGCGGTCTGGTCTGACAAGTCAGTGTGAGGCCAGGTTTGAGGCTGGGTGTGGGTCTGCATTAAGGACTGCTATGCAGGTTTTTATTGTTAATTTCCCTGATATTAAAAAAGAATTGCCTGCAACAAGCTCTAATGCACGCAGTCCTCCATACTTGGTAAAGCACTTATACAGCGTCTTTACAAGTTCTAGAATTGCCCTAATTTGCAAATATAGGCCGCTTTCTTGGCTATCTGATTCACTAATGGGGCCATTTTTATTTTGGCGCCCAAGCCTGTTTTCTGTCCCAGTATTAACCTGCCTCCCAGAATGCAACAAGGTGTTGTTGGAAAAAAAATGACATGGATTAACTTATTAATTAAAAATAATAAACAATTGGGAGGGAGGGGTGGGGGGGGAAGCAGACCACGGACCATGGTTTGTGTGAAAAAGGCTGCTTTTATTGGAACACGTGTACATAACAATTTTAATAAACCTCGGCAAAAAGCCTTCCAAAACTAAGCCTCACTAAATAAACCACATACCTAACCTCTCACCCCGCCCCCTCCCCTAGAATGTCTTTGAACCCACCCCACCTGTATATTGCAACATTCTAAACAATACAAAACATTACATCATCGTATAACCCAGTATAAACCTAGAAATACAGCCCACCCGGTAACAAACTCCCCTGCCTGCCCCATTACAGCTGTCCATCACCCAACCTGTGTAACCTAACTAAAATTAACCAACCTATCCTTTCCCTGTCGATAGCCCAACTTAACAATTAATCAACAAACCTCTGATAAAACTGTCAAAATTCAAATAACCCCCGCACAGCACCTGCTCCAAGCGACAATACATAGCAAAAACCCCTGCTCACCTGTCCCAAAAAAGCCACCTCGGAAAACCGAAAACAAAGGAAAAAACCCCAGATACTGAAACTGTAGAAAAATTGAAAAGAAAATTAGGGAGGGAGGGAGGGCAAAAAATTCCAAAGCCTAAGCTCCCAGCCACCAGGTCACTAAACCTAAAATCGTGGCTGGGGGCAAGAGCCCAAAGCATTTAGGCTTGGGCTTCTTTTGGGCTATAAAATAACAAGCCTAAACGCCAAAATGGCCAACGTGATTCTTGCCACCCCATCCCACCCCGCCCCTCCCAAATTGCCCAGGGGATGACCTCCCTGCGGTCGGCTGCCCCCCCGCCCCCCCCAACCCCCCCTTAGGAGTGAGGGGTGGCGGAGAAGCAGACCACGGACCATGGTTTGTGTGAAAAAGGCCACTTTTATTGGAACAAGTGAACATAACAATTTTAATAAACCTCGGCAAAAAGACTTTGAAAACTAAGCCTCACTAAATAAACCACATACCTAACCCCTCACCCCTCCCCCTCCCCTAGAATTTCTTTGAACCCGCCCCACCCGTACATTACAACATTCTAAACAATACAAAACATTACATCATCGTATAACCCAGTATAAACCTATAAATACAACCCGCCCATCAACAAACTCCCCTGCCTGCCCCT
Organism: Lissotriton vulgaris; assembly: GCF_964263255.1. Lineage (NCBI taxonomy): Eukaryota > Metazoa > Chordata > Amphibia > Caudata > Salamandridae > Lissotriton > Lissotriton vulgaris. The sequence goes on from NC_141689.1 coordinate 860,941,138, forward strand.
TTACAGCTGTCCATCACCCAACCTGTGAAACCTCACTAAAATTAACCAACATATCCTTTCCCTGTCGATAACCCAACTTAACAATTAATCAACAAACATCTGCCAAAACTGTCATCTCAAATAACCCCTGCCGCCCAGAAAAACGAGGGGAGTAAACTACCCCCCCCTTTCTGCCCCCCCCTAACATAGGAAAAACCCTTCAGATTCCATGCCTCTGAACATTCAAGCATCTGGACAATACTTCTCTAATTCTAGAAAATACAAATCCATACCAAGCCTGGATAAGTGCACTCCATCATCCCTAAAAAACTCCTCTGCCTCAAAACGAATGTCTTTGTGCGTCACTCTCCGAAACCCCAGGCTGCGGCGAAACCTAGAAATTTCAGAGTTAACTTTCCTCCTTGGTCTCTCAATAGCTCTGGGGTTCACTGCCCCTCTCCAAATCCTCTGCGAAACCAGCTCCGTCCACAAAAAATGGCAACCCGACCATAGCTCTTTCAACAAGGATAAATCCCTCTTCATTGCCCTGAGCACACCACACCCATCACTCCACAAAGATCATTCTCACCGAGATGTATCAACAAAATATCCTGGCACTGGCCCCTCACCAACGCTTTATTCAAACATGGTATAAGTTCCCTCCAAAGCATACCTCCCTTACCCTGCCACACAATTCTAAACAGATATTCATTGAAACCCAACATTGTCCCAAAATAACTTTGGCACGCCTGAACCGTGCCCACTTGATGAAAGAACGACCCACTATCCAAATGGTCAACTCCTTCGAGTGGGGCCCAGGCACGGAACCTGTAAAGAGAAAAATAGAATGAGACTCTTAACAAAGAGGATGACGCGTGCGCCTCCCCCGCGTTCCTTCTCACATATCGCCAAAAACAGTCTGACGACCAGCGACCTAGCTGCATAATGTCCCCATGAGACCAACCCCTGTTGTGTGCTTCAGTTGCCGCCCCAATTCTAAAAGAATGACAGGCACATGCATCAAGCGATTTAGAAGTCCCAAAAATAGCGAATCGCAAAAAAAGAGCAATTGCGATCGCTATTTACAGTGTTGCAATGCATCAACCTTATTTTTGCGAAAATGTGGAATCGCTAAATTATTCTGAGAAAACCATTGCGATTTCTCATTTGCGATTCTCAAATAAAGAATCGCAAATAAGGAATCGCAATTGAAATGCATGAAAAATCACAAATTGCGATTTTCATAGAAATCGCAAAATTGCTATCGCAATTTAAGAAGGGACACAACCAGGTGGTAAAAATGAGTGCAAATCAGAAACAGCTGAAGAGCAACAGAAACTGATTTAAACACACCCACAATGAGGTTCCAGAATCCAAAATGGCTGGGCTGTACCTGATGGCGGGGAGGATATGGCTGCAAGCTGCTCGACAGAGAGGGAGGCAAATCAATGAGCGCATCTTCAGAGTACGCATAACTTTGCTAGGACAGGAGGAGGACGAAATATATGATAAGTATAGGCTGAATGGCCAAATGATACATGATCTAATCAATGAATTGGACCCCATCCTGCAACGACCGACTCATAGGACCAATACAATTCCAACGCATGTCCAGATTTTATGTTGCCTACATCTACTGGCGTCAGGCACTTTTCAGGGAGTAATTGCAGTAGCAGGAGGTGTGTCGCAAAGTGCATTGTCGCAAATCTTTGAAGCATTCCTTGATGCCATGATGGTCCGGATACACACACACATAAGTTTCCCTACCACAGCCCATGAAATTGCAAAGACAAAGCAGGAGTTTTACCAAATTGCTGGCTTCCCCCAAGTACTGGGTTGTATTGATTGCACCCATGTGGCTATATGTCCCCCTGCAGCTCAGAAATATTTGTCTAGGAATAGGAAATGTTATCTCTCCCTCAACATTCAGGTTGTGTGTAATGCCAAAAACATCATTACGGACATTGTGTCACAATTTCCTGGCAGTGCACATGATTCATATATCTTCAGGCAAAGTGGCATTCAGACCCATCTAGAAAGGGGAGAGTTTGGAGAGGGACATTTGCTAGGTAAATATGTGCAATACATTTATTTATTTATTTATTTTGTCAATTTATAGGGCGCAACAGCTACCCAAGAAGGGTTTCCCGGCGCCTAGACACAGCTAGAGACGAAAAGACAGAAACGGAGGGAGATTTTGAGGGATTATTGTTCGTACAGCCAGGTCTTTACAAGCTTTCTGAAACTATGGTAGTTATCTTCCTTCCGAATGCTTGGAGGAAGCGTGTTCCACAGGGAGGGTCCAAGATAGGCAAAAGATCTGCCCCCTGATCTTGCACGTTTGAACCTTGGTATACAGAACCATGCTGCTGTCTGGGACCGGAGGTTTCTCTTTGGTGTGTAGAGGCAAGCAAGGGATTGGAGGTATTTTGGGGCTCCTCCTGTTTTTATTTTGAACATGTAGTTCAAGGCCTTGATGTTAATGTTAATGTCAAACAACTACTGACAGCCTTTCATACCTCACATGTAGGTGACAGCGCATACGCCTTGCGAAATTACCTGATGACACCATATCTCAATCCTGCCACTGCCGCACAAAGGAGATACAACGCAGCACATATCTCAACAAGGAACGTGATAAAGCGAACATTTGGGCTGCTGAAGAGCCGATTCAGACGCCTTCATAAGACCGGAGGAGCAATGAAATACAATCCCGTAAAATGCTGCAAGCTAGTGGCAGCATGTGCCATGCTGCACAACATAGCGACAAAGGGAGGTTTGGAAATGGAGCTGTCTGACAGTGACTCGGAGGATGGGAACCAACAAGTGCAACACCACCCTGCCCTACAAGGATCAGCAGAAGGGCGCAGGCGCAGATTGGAGATCACATGGAATTACTTCTAAGGTGAGTAATGATGACACAAAAACAGTACATGCTATGAAAAGTATACTTTATGTGAATGAATCGTGACCAGGGAACTGAAGCAAACTGCCAAAGTGACTAATGGCACAAGACTCTTGGCCAAAAACAATAAATCTAAAATTCTAAACAAATGTACTTGAAAGTCAGTGATTAGGTCACATCGTAGCAATGGTTACGTCACCATTTTAGACCAAATTTGAGCATGGGAGCCTAGCGTTTTTTCCCTCGAACACCCAGACGTCTGTCTGTGGCAGCTTCTTCTTGCCTTACGTTGGTAGTGGATGGGGTGGCGCTGCATGTATTGCGTCTCACTGCACTTGCTACAGGCATTGTTATACTGCTCAGGCTTGAGGCACACTCACTGCTTTCTTCCTGTGCAGTCATGTTCACTCTGCTGGTAGATGCATTCATCATCTCTACCGCATTTGTCACTTGATCTAGTGCTTTGGCAACATCTCCACTCCAATGACACATTGCGGTCTGCATTGTCATAGATCTACGCGCCAGCAGTGTTGTGGCTGTGGCCAGCCTATTCTTCGACTTTCCTTGCTGTTTGAGCTGCTGCATCAGTTGCCGGTGCTTTCTATTGCGCGATGCATGCCCCTCCTGCATGACCTTTGTCAATTCCTGGACACTACTGGCCAGTACTTCAATGTTGCCTGACATCTTAGCTATTTCCTCCTTCACTAATCGAGTGTTCTTGCCCTGCAGGCGATGTGAACAGAGCATCTGTCCCTCCAAGCCACCCCAGATCGGATTTGTCAACTCCACCTGCTGTGGTCTGCGTGGTCTGCGTCTTCTCTGTTGGAATCTGCGATTGCCTCTCCGGATCTGTGTTGGTGTGGGTGTGGCGCTAAAGCTTTGACGTACACTGACCACAGGTGCAGCACTGGCCTCATCATCAGAGGCCATGGGACGCAGTGTTGGGACAGGTGACCTAAGGGAATGAGGCACACGTGACTGGGTAGTTGGCAGAGCTGGTGTGTCCTAATATTCTGATGCGCTGCTGTGGTGCATTTCCAGACCATCAGGTTCTGCATCTGTGAGGTTAAACAGTGCAAAACAGCATCAATGTATGCTTGGGAGGTTATGTCACAGTTCACAATTAATAAATTTAATGTTCATTTGAACATCTGCTTCAGTATTTAAAGATCGTTTTTTGCATGTGTGTGTGTCATTGTAACTACTTGGACTGACTTCAACTCCCATGATGCACTTCCCTTAGTAATGGAATTCTAGTATATGCTTTACAGTGTGCGCTTGCGCTGTGGTGTGCTGACATCCTGACTTCAGTAATTTGGACAATATACACATGCATTCCTCTGACCTTCAGACGTGTGTGCAGCTCCTAAGGTGTCCAGCTGCGTGACTCCAACAACAGCTTCTGGCTGGATTGTTGACTCCACCAATTCCTCCATGGGAGTGTTTCCAGTGTCTGGTGGTGTGCCCCCTCCTGTCTTATGTGCCTCCTTCAAACGGTCTGCAATGCGTGCCTTGGCACGACTGCGCAGGTCGTACCATCTCTTTTTTAATTCCTCTGTGGTACGGTGAGTCACCCCAATGGTATTTACTCGATTCTGAATCCTGATCCATATCTTCCTTTTTTCCTGCTCAGGAACCTTCAGTGAAGCTTTTCCAAACAGCGTGTCATTGCTGTGCACTACACCCTCAATTAGGGTTTCTATTTCTTTCTCGGAGAATTTAACTTTTCTTTTCCTTGCACTTTGGCTGTCCTCTGCTGGATTTTCAGGCTCCATTTTAAACTTCTTTTCAGGGGTACTCAGTCTCTCTCACTCTCACTCTCCTCTGCTCCCAGAGCCAGCTCTCTCCTCCCCCTGAGCCTCAGCACTGAAAAAGAGGCTTGGACAGCAGACTTCCTGGTTCTGATGTCATCAACAATCATCAATGTGCGACCCCGGAAATTGCGAAATCGCAATTTGTGAAATCGCAAATTGCTAGTTCGCAAACACAAGACATCGCTATTTATTCTGTGATTTTTACCGATTCCTTATTTTTTCGCAATTTTCATGATGCATCGCGTTTTGCGATTCCTTATTTGCGATTCCTTAAAATTCGCAAATAAGGAATCGCAAGCTCATTTAATGATGCATGTACCTGTGAGTCCCATACTGCGCCCCATCCAACCCAATCCTCTGCAACGCTTTACGCAGAACCATGCCCAGTTGGTAATCTGTTCCCGGGCACCATTGATATTCTGAAAAACTAGATCGCTTCCAGTCCCCCCAGACAACATCTCCAATGACGTGCCAAAAGCAGAGGACAGGTAGAACTGGGAGTATCCGCTTCTAACCACACACCTTTCCCACTGCTTCTCTGAGCAGTTTTCGAACTGGCCAGCCAAATGTGCAAACCCTTTTCTGATAAAAAACGTTGTCTCAAGAAATGTTCCATCTTGCCTTGGTACCAAGTAGCTCGGATACTCGAAACGTCCCAAAAAACATGAACGCCATAAGGGTGGCAAACAGGCATGCCTCAAAATCATCCCTGCAAACCACAGGTAAAACCTCCAACAAACGTGCCCTGGTCTGCCACGAAAGGGGGGGAACGGGACAGCTGAAACCATCCCCACTCCCTAGCCCAACCCTCAAGCATCCTCCTCCCCACTTCGCCAGCGGAAGGGGAATAGCCCCAAAAGAGCTTCCCCATAAAAGAAATTCCTGCTAATTTCCCGGCGATGGTAACCCTTGAAAGGCCTCTCTCAATGAGGTGTAAGATAAACTGGATCACATCCTCAGAGTGATGCCATACCTCCTCTCGCCTACAAGCACCAGATGCCAAAAAATCCTTCCATGCCAGTTCGTATGCCGCCCAAGTAGACGCTGAGAGTGAACCTACCACCAATTGAAATACCCTACGTTGTCTACATACCAAAGGTGCTCCGGCATTGGGGTCGGTGTCCTGTCCGCCTCCTTGGCCAGCCCATGGAATCTCCCCCACTATGAACGAGACAAGGCATCAGCTATGTCATTGTCCACACCAGGTATGTTAAAGGCTCTGAATGAAATGTCATGTCTAAGGCAGCCCAGCATAAACACTCTCAACAACTTCAGAATCTGTTCATCTCTTGCTGACTGCCTATTGACGATTTCCACCACTGCCATGTTATCCACACGAAAAAGCACCTTCTTGTGTGTCAAATCCTCACCCCAAAGGGTCAAAGCCACCAGTAACGGGAATAGCTCCAGAAATGTTATGCTCCTTCCCCCATCCCTCCATTCTGGCGGCCATTTCTCTGCATACCATCTACCCTGCCAATACAGGCCAAAACCATCACTGCCTGCTGCATCAGAGAACATTTGAACATCCCAATGGGCATCTTCCTCCCTGGCCAGTGGCCCTCCATTAAAGGAATTTAGAAAAACTGACCACATACGCAAATCCTCCTTCAACCCTGCTGACAAGCGGACATGGTGGTGAGGCAAATGCTGACCTGCTAAAGCCCAGCCCAACTGCCTGCAAAAAGTCCTCCCCGCCCTGACCGCTCTGCAAGTGAAGTTAAGATGACCCAGTAACACTTGAATGTCCTTTACCATCACCTTCTGCCTTGACAACATTCTGTCCAACAATTCCAGCATTTTTAACTTTTTGTCTTCTGGCAAGCGAGCCCGCATTGCCACAGAGTCAATTTCAATTCCCAAAAAGGATAAGGCTGTAGCAGGTCCCATTGTCTTTTCGGGAGCCAAAGGCACCCCTAGTTCCTCCATGAGCTCATGGAAAGTGTCAAGAGCTATCTGGCATTCCGCGGAGCCCGGGGAACCGACAAAGAAAAAATCATCCAAGTAGTGTGTTACCAACGTGTGACCTGTGTGGTGCTTGAAATGCCACTGCAGGAAAGTGCTGAAACATTCAAATAAAGCACAAGACATGGAGCAACCCATCGGTAATGCTTTGTCCACGTACCATTTACCCTCGAAATGGATTCCCAGAAGATCCCAATCATCTGGATGGACTGGAAGCAACCGAAACGCCGACTTAATGTCATATTTTGCCATATCTGCAGTTGCGCCCGCGGTCACTACCAGTGACATGGCCACGTCAACTGAGGAATATGAAACCAAGGCAGCCTCCTCATCAATAAAATCATTCACTGAGGACCCCTCTGGCCATGACAAGTGCTGAATCAGTCTGTACTGACCTTTCTCTTTTTTGGGCACTACACCAATTGGCTATATAATCAAATTCTCAAGTGGCCAATCATCGAAATGGCCTGCCATCCTCCCTTCGCGCACTTCCTTGCTCAGTTTTTCTTGCACAACCCTGCTATGCTCTGCCGCTGATTTCAATGTATCTGCCCACCTTCTCTGCCTTGGTCTCAGGTAGCCCAAATGAAACCCCCACTGAAACCAATCCAAAGGCAACTGTTTTGCCCCTAAATCCCCATACCCCTGCAATGACTCTCCCAGATTTGACACCCTAACTGGCATAGGAGCCTTTGGGCCCAGTACCCTGTGCTCCAATACCTCCCCTACCACCCTGGAAGTGCTGTGGAGTGCCAGATGTGCCTGCACCTGACTGCTGCCATTGCTGGCCCTCTGCGGTTTGATTCCCCAACAGTTAACAAGAGGATGCCACTTTCCACACTTGGAGCACTTGTGGTGATACTTGCAGTACTTCCTTGTGCATAGACCTTTATTGAAGTCCCAGCATGCACCGAATCCAGTTTGCGTCGTGGCTGCACCTTCCACCCCGCCCTGGGTGGGATTCCCCTGAAAGGGCCGGTAAACAAGAGGCAGCCCACTAGCTGTAAAAATGGTTTTGCCCCCTGCTGCCGCCCCCATAGTATGCTGCCATAAATCTGTGTCCAACTACCCCCATTTCGCCTCCGAGTCCCATGCCATCCGTGCCCGGAACTCTTCGTCATATTGGGCCCATGCATAACCACCACCAGTAATCTGGGCTTTCCGGATTGCATCTTCTACTTAAAGATAGCCACGCTGCACTCAGGAAACTTCTCACAATATACGCTAGCGTAAATCAAAAATGCTGCTGTCCAGTTCTCAATGGTCAACCGTACTTTAGGGCGCTTAGCCAACTCGTACTCTTCTTCCTTGGAGCCCTCTTTGGACCTTACCTCCCTATGAAGGAGCTTCAGTCTTTCAACGTATTCTCCTTTCCATATGCACTCCTTGGTTGCCAGCATTAAATGAGTACCCAAAGGCTTTGTCACCTCCATGTACAGTAGTTTCTTAATTTTCAATTCCTTACTTCCCAAAGGCTCCTTACCACCCCCGCTGCATCAATGTTAGTCCTGCTCTCCACCTTGGTACCCAGTGCTAGTACCCCATCTCCTGTGCCTACCCCTGTATCCTTAACGTATCTACCCTTGTGCAATCTCCCCTCCATCACCATCCCACTCCCCTACCCCGTCCCCGCAGATACCTGGCTCTAAGGAGGATGCTCGGACGGACTCCGACCGCCATGCCAACTTCTCAGATTTATACCCCGTGCGAGGAGCCCTCACCGATTGGCTGTGCTCTCTCTTGAATCCTGCCACCACTGCCTGTGTATGTGGCACCGCTCTCATGACCTGCAATAGACTATGAGACACGTGAGAGGGCCCCCTCCTCACCGTCCCGCAATTCCCCTTCCTCGTGGCTGTCTTCATCATAATCAAGCAAAATAGGCTCCTCCACCTGGAGCACCTCAGCAGCAAGATCAACAGCATGGGCCTTACCGGACCCTGCATGTCCCACACTGGCCCTAACGGCCCCTGAATGTCCTCCTTGAGGGGAAGCCGACTGTACCCGCCGGTACTCCCCAATGCGTTGAAAATCCATTTCCGCTGGTAAAGCTGACCACCTTGACCTGCCTACTGTTGGCGCCAGCGAGGTTGCGCCGGGCCTTCGTGTGCTGACTGCGACGGGATCTCTCGCCGGTACAGAATATATCGCGCAAGGCCTCACCCTCCCTTCTCCCCTGTGTGCTTGGGCCTCACCCCACCCTACCGAGTTCGCTGCACTGCCACGCTCCCTGCGCTGCAAAGAAAAAGTTTGGACTGGTGTGCTGGGTCCCTGAAAGCTATCTGAAAAACCTACACCCCGCAAATGACCAGCAGTATCCCTAGTCCGCATACCCCTAGCAAATCCTGACCAAACCCCACTTACCAGGGGGGATTCCCCCCTTCCTCTTCCCCACTCCACTCCAGCATTGCCTGAACTACCGCAGACGCAGGCCCCAAAACATGACCCCCTGGATCCAAAGTACCCCCTAACCCTATGTGCTCCTGTCCCCCACCTTTTCCAATGACAACCCGGGGGCGCACCACCCCGCGGCCCAGGACATAAACCTCCTCCCAGTGTTCCCCGCCCCCAGGCCCGGAACACCTTCCGCCCATGAAGCAAAGATATCTAAACCCTCCCAGGCCGGACCCCTCCAGCAGGATCCAGCTCCCTTGAGAGCTCACCCTCATCCCCTAAAACAGCTCCCCTGTCCCCTGTTCCTATAAACCTGTCCTCACCACCCTTAACGGTAGCACCCAAACCCCCAATGCGATGAAGGGGTTGCCCCAAAATCCACATATTCATGTGAAAAAAACTCCTTTTGGTGATTACTCCACCCCCAACCTGTGCCCACTCCCCCTCCCCCAAAGAGCTCCCTCCCACAGAACTAGCCTCTCCTTTCAGAAAATATGGTGGGGAGAACAACAAAGGGCTAACCATCTGCCCATAGCCTGTCACCTCTTCTACTTCTGCCCCCTGCAATACACAGCTTTTATGCTCCATGGAGACAATCCTTAATACATCTCTTGTTCCTGAAGAGCTGCCCATCGTGTGCCAGCCTCTCCCACCCTCCGCGCAGAAACTACACCTCGCTATGACAGGCGCGCACACGGAGGGGGTAACACATTCCTCGCTCCCAACAGAATCGCTCCAAGACGCTCCCTGCCCGACAAATCCCTGGCCGAGCCCCTAAACTGCCCTGCCACAGTATGCGCTGTCATCACATGTGCAGCAGACAAGGAAGCCGCCCGCCCCCTAATGCCCCGCCCTCCCCCGCTCTTCGCTCTCAGCGAGGGGGATGAAACAGAGAGCTCGACCGGCTCAAGACATGCTGACTCGTCCTCCGCTCTAAACCTTACGTCTCCAGACCCCATGCCCTCCCCAAGCTGCAATGCCAGCAACGTGGCCGCCTTCTTCACACGCGAGCGGCCCCTTTCACCTACCTGCACCAAACGCAGACGCTTGGGTGACTTGCAGGTGGCGACCGCCGCTGCCACGCCCGCCGAGGCCTACCTTACAGGGCGCGAGGGTCCTACCACATCCCCTATAACAAGGTCCATCCGGCCCGCTTCACTAAGGAGCCGGAGGGCCTCTAATACTCGATAATCTTCAGCAGCCATTCCTGAAGGCAACAATGACCCAAATACTCAACAATAAGCGAAGAAATTCCTCCACAAAAAATTCCAAAGCCTAAGCTCCCAGCCACCAGTTTATCAAACCTAAAATGGTGACTGGGAGCAGGAGCCCAAAAGCATTTATGCTTGGGCTGCTTTTGAGCTATAAAATAACAAGCTCAAACGCCAAAATGGCCGACGTGATTCCTGCCACCACCGCCCCTCCCAAAATGCCCGGGGGGGCCCTCCCTGCGGTCTGCTGCCCCCCCCAAGCCTCCCTTGCAGGTAACTGTTTAACATAAACAAATTATCGCAAAGCAGGTATATTTGGATATCTGCATTATAACACAGCTCACGTCATGTCATTCTACATGTTTCGCCGACAACATGCATGACGAGATCGAATTTGGTAATGTTAACAGATTCGCAAAAATTAAGAAAGCCAGTCTGATGAAATCAGGATGATGAAACTCCATTTTGATGAAATATCACAATGAAATACTTTTCCACAAAAGTAGATTTTTTTTAATGGAAAAGGTTCACAGTGCTAGTGACGGAATTTAGTAAGGGTTTAGGGAAAAAAACACTCTTGAGGGAGGAAGAATGTGAGCAACACAAGGGGGCATAATGGCAGGTGGGAGTGTGAAAAGACGAAAAGATGGAGGGCTTTAAGGGAAGGAAAGAACCTGGGTTAAGAGCAGGGAAACTGGAATTATGCGGCAAGGGAGCATCAAAATATGAAGCAGGGTTCACTAATTTATGTTGCAGGAGAAGGAAAACAAAGCACAGGGGTGTAACACAGGCCCCTGTGGCACGGGGGTGGGGTAAACTTCTGGGGCCTCCAAGCCTTTCAGAGGGCGCCCATTCAGCCCAAGGCCAGTGAATATATGTGAGATAAAGGAGATTCAGATGCCCCCTTCACATTCTCCAGGGGGCACCATCATTCACTGATTATGCAGCATAAATCAGCACATTTTTTAATGTATTGCTTCATTCATTTATTTATCATGTTTATTTCAAGGTATTTACCCCATAAAACATACACATACATAGCATTTCAATAAATAAGCATGATAATGAGTGTTACACAATCAAGGCATGCAATACAAAAGAGTCACTTAAAATGACAATAAATTCATAAAATCAATATAATCATGAAGTAAAGCCAAATAATTAGGCATTCAAAACGAAACATTGAAAGACTAGAATCCTAAAAAAAATATGTACCAGTCAAAAAAAAACATATTTATCAATTAGAATTCAGATTTATATGAAATTCACAATGTTTGCACGAAGTCAAATATATATACCTCCTTACTAGTATGTTATATTCCTAAAAGATTTCTTCAGTATTTTTATTTCGTAAGAAATAACCCATCCGCTTCCTTACTAACCAAATGGCAAAGAGCTATTGGCTTACAGAATATACAACAACCAAATTAGTGTTTGCCAGGAATATTCTAATGTCAAGGTTTAAGCCTAGTGGTGAAACCCAAGTTCTTCTTGCACTTTTATACACTGGGCAAAAGAAAAGCAAATGTTCAACGTCTTCTATAGAGGCTCTACAAGAAGGTCAGAAAATCTGTGTCCTACTTGAATTTCTATTTATTAGAAAACTGGCCTACCTGCAAGGTTCCTATTCTAAATTAAATATATAAAGTACAAGCCTCATAGGTTCTCAAAGCATCCATATAGGTTGCAATTGCCAGGTCTCCCTGCTGCCTACCTCCTGCCCCTGCCTCACACGTTCCTGCGTGCCAGGTCTCCCTGCTGCCGGCTGCCTGACCCCCGACCCTGCCATCGCACGGTCTCCGGGGGCCAGGTCACCCTGCTGCCTGTCTGATCCCTGCCCCTGCCTCTTGCCCGCTGCCTGCTAGGGACTGCCCTCAGGCCTCCCCCCTCGCCGCTCCGCCGTTTTCTTTCCACCTCTCCTTTCCCGCCACCCCTCCTCCTCCCGCCGTTCTCTTCCCTCCCTACCTGCCGCTGCCCCCCTGCGGCCCGCCCCCTTCCTTTCCGCGACCCTCATTCGCCGCCCCGCTCCCGCCTTCCAGCTGCCCCTCCCTCGCTCCGCTCCCACCACTCCCACCACTCTCCACATATGGCAGAGTGGCAAACGCGCAGCGTTGAAGCGCAGCGGGCGTGCCGTAAGCGCGCCAAAGGTGCGCCAAAGGTAAGCCCGTCTGCGCCCGTACGCGCCTGGACCGCGCCCAGTGCCAGGACCCCTGGCCCCCCCAGACACCAGCCCACCCGCCGGACCTACGACGCCACCGAGCTCAACGCACTCAACGCTGGCCGGATCCCTGGATGCTACCGAGCCGCCCCGAGGCGCACCCACGGACCTTTCTGCTGCCACTCCTGCAAGTTCACCTGCATCCGGACCTGCACTACACCAGCACCGACCAAGACGAGCACTAGCAGCAGCCACCTGAAGTGCATCCTGCTCAACACCCGCTCCGTCCACAGACACGCCGTCGAGCTCTGGAACCTGCTCGATACCACATCCCCTGACGTCGCCTTCCTCACGGAAACCTGGATGAACGCCTCCTCAGCGCCCGACATCGCCATCGCCATCCCGGACGGCTACAAGATCATCCGGAGGGACCACGTCAACCAGACAGGAGGAGGCATTGCCATCATCCACAGGAACACCATCCGCATCACGACCAACACCGACGACACCCTCGCACCCGCCGAACACCTGCACTTCCAGATCCACATCAACCCAAGACCACCCTCAGAGGCACCCTCATCTACAGACCCCTGGGACCACTCACACAATTCAGCGAAGACATCGCCGACTTCATCAGCCCGCACGCCCTCCCCTCTGCTGACTACATCCTCCTCGGGGACCTCAACTTCCACCTGGAGAACAACAACGACCGCAACACCACCACCCTGCTGGACAACCATGCAAACCTCGGACTCAAGCAGCTGGTGACCACCCCCACCCACTACGCCGGACACACACTCGACCCCGTGTTCTCATCCAGAAAGGACATCACCTTCAGCCACGCCACCGGACTTCACTGGACGGACCACAGCTGCGTCCACTTCAGCTTCAGAAGGACCACGATCCACCACCACTAGCAACAGGTTGCACGCAGAAGCTGGAACAAGATCACAGCCGACCAGCTCGCGACTTCCCTGAGCAAAAACCCTCCCACCGGTGCAACGAACCCCAGCCAGGCGGCCACCAACCTCACGAAGTGGATCAGCAACTGTGCAGACGACCTCGCCCCTCTGAGGACCCCGCCTAGCAGACCCGGCAGCAAAAAAGCCCCATGGTTCACCGACGAACTCAAGAGCTCCAAGAGGAACTGCCGAGCCCTCGAGAAAGCCTGGCGCAGAGACCCAAAACCGGACAACATGACTGCCCTCAAGCTCGCCACCCGAAAACACCACCAACTGATTCACGCCACCAAGAAAACTGCATTCAAGGAACGACTGGACAACAACGCACACAACAGCAAGGAACTCTTCAACATCGTTAAAGAGCTCTCCAACCCCAACACCGGAAACAACGACATCACCCCTTCACAAGACCTCTGCAACTCCCTCGCCTCCTACTTCTACAACAAGATCGCAGACATACACAACAGCTTCAGCACTCAACCGACGCACGCCACGACCGAACCACCGCCCCCCACCACCACCCTCCGCGCCTAGACCCCGATCAGCACCGAAGACACAGTCCACACGATGAACTCCATCCACTCCGGATCTCCGACCAACCCCTGCCCTCACCACGTCTTCAACAAGGCCGACGCTGTCATCGCACCCCACCTGCGGGACATCATCAACACCTCCTTCGACACCGCTACCTTCCCGGAGAGCTGGAAGCACGCCCAACTCAGCGCTCTACTTAAGAAGCCATCAGCCGACCCCACCGACCTCAAGAACTACCGCCCCATCTCGCTGCTCCCGTTTCCTGCAAAAGTCATCGAGAAGACCGTCAACAAGCAGCTGGCCGCCTTCCTCGAGACGAACGGATCCCTCGACCTCTCGCAGTCTGGATTCCGGGCCAACCACAGCACCGAGACCACCCTGATCGCAGCCACCGATGACATCCGAGCCCTGCTCGACAACGGAGAAACAGCGGCCCTCATCCTCCTAGACCTCTCCGCGGCTTTCGACACTGTCTGCCACCGTAACCTAGTGCAGCTCCTCAGCAACGTCGGAATCAAGGAGAAGGCACTGGAGTGGATCATCTCCTTCCTTGCCGGAAGGACACAGAGAGTCCGCCTCCCCCGTTCAGATCAGAAGCCACCAAAGTCATCTGCGGCGTTCCTCAAGGCTCCTCGCTCAGCCCAACCCTCTTCAACGTCTACATGAGCCTCCTCGCAGCCATCGCACGCCAACACAACCTCAACATCATCTCCTACGCCGATGACACCCAGCTGATCCTCTCCCTCACCAACGACCCCGCCGCCGCCAGAGCCAAACTACACGACGGGATGACAGACGTAGCCAAGTGGATGATGAACAGCCGCCTGAAACTGAACTCGGACAAGACGGAAGTCCTCATCCTGGGATCTTCACCCTCCGCCTGGGATGACTCCTGGTGGCCCCCCGCCCTGGGCAGCGCACCCAAACCAACAGACCACGCACGCAACCTGGGCTTCATCCTGGACTCCTCCCTCTCCATGACCAGACAAATCAACGCTGTCTCCTCGTCATGCTTCAACATCCTGTGCATGCTACGTAAGATCTTCCGGTGGATCCCCACCGAGACCAGGAAGACGGTCACCCAGGCCCTCGTCTCCAGCCGTTTGGACTATGGCAACTCCCTCTACGCCGGTACCACCGCCAAACTCCAGAAGAGACTCCAGCGGATCCAGAACGCCTCAGCACGACTCATCCTGGACATCCCCTGTCGCAGCCACATCTCCGGACACCTGAGAGACCTGCACTGGCTCCCGGTCAACAAGAGAATCACCTTCCGTCTCCTCACCCACGCACACAAAGCCCTACACAACCAAGGCCCAGGATACCTCAACAGCCGCCTCAACTTCTACGCTCCCACACGCCAGCTTCGATCGACCGGCCACGCCCTCGCCGCCGCCCCCCGCTTCCGAAGAGCCACCAGAGGCGGAAGGTCCTTCTCCTACCTGGCCGCCAAGACTTGGAACTCCTTCCCGACCCACCTCTGCCTGACCGAGGACCACCTCGCCTTCAGGAAGCAGCTCAAGACCTGGCTGTTCGAGCAGTAACGGACCCCCCTCCCCTAGCGCCTTGAGACCCTCCGGGTGAGTAGTGCGCTATATAAATGCTTTGATTGATTGATTGATTGATTGATTGAATTGCTGGTGTCTATTTAAACATTAAGAACTCCACAGTAAGGCTTCCAGGGCTAGCATTTCTATGGTAGAGTTCAGTCATTGAAGAAAGGTTGGCACATAATTTTTCCATGCCTAATATCAGTGAGGTCAATTGTATATGGTTGAACCAAGAGAGGAAGTTCGACTTATCCAGGTTTAAAACCTCCATTACAGCATTCTCGTAAGTATCCAATTCTGGTGTTATACACATCCTGATCCAAAAAAGCAATGGTCTTAAAGCAGCCAAATTACCTATATGCTTTAACCCTGGATCGAAAGTTAATGGGACTGTGGGTGTACTTTGGAGTAGGCTGAACAAGGATCTTATGAAGGTATTCTCCCATCACTGTCAACTCTTTTGTATTTCCATGCCCCCAGATTTCCGACCTGTACAATGAAGTTCTCTGAACTTTGGCACAGTGAATCTCAATAGTTGGAGAAATCGTCTCTGGAACTAGTTATTTTGTATTTTTTGAGTAACCCAGAGGTGGCATGTAACAAAGTAATACTGCTCTTGGATATTTGTGAAGACCAGCAAAACGAGTTATCTAGTCTAATGCTGAGATAATCAAAACTGTAGACTCTCTGAAAATGTGAACCTTTCCTTTTAAGTTTCCCTTTAAAAGTTTTATGAGGGTTGAAAAACATACATTTAGTTTTAGCAGTGTTCACCTCCAGACTCCTATCATCACAAAACACTGTATGTTTATTTAACAGATTTTGTAACCCCATATGTGTTTGCGAGATTAGTAGGGTGTTGTCAGTGAACAGCAGGGCAGATACAAAACAGCCATTTAATCTTGGCTGTCACAGGTGCAATCATTTAAGTAGTTTAACACATCATTAATGTGGAGGGAGAATAAGATTCAGACCAGTAGACAGCCCTGTCGTACTCCTCTCTCAAATGGTATTTGGTTTGTTAGCTTCCCTTTAGGTCCCCTCTTTCTTGGGCAAAATTTGCTTTATGTAGTCTCACAATGATTTGTAACAATTCTGAGCTGATGCCCATTGATCTCAATGTTAACCATAGCTTCTGCCTAGGTACTAAATCAAATGCTACTCAGAGGTTCATGAAAGCCACATATAAATCATCTTTCATTATTCTAAGAAAATTCCAACAGAATAAAGTAAACTGGACTATCCGATCAACTGTGCTTAATTTAGTACGGAAGTTATTTTATAAAGGGGAAACAATCTTATTTGTACTTACCCTTTCATGTATTATATCTACCATTGGTAACAAAACACCTTCTGATAGCTTTATTCTTGAGATCAGATCCCTATTCAAAGGCCCCACAAGGAGCAGCTACATCACTGCTCAGCCCCTCACACCAACTGATTCCTTCTACAATCCAACCCTCTCAACATTTCGATGACATCATGTAGGCTAAGCAGTAAAGCAGGGGGAAACCATAGGGAGAATGCATAAACACTTGCTGGATTATAACACTATGGCAGTGTATTGTCTAGCACTCCCTATGAGTTCTTCATCTCTGTGCCTCTTTGGGAAAAACATTTTGCAAATTGATAAACTGCACATAAACCTGACACAGAAGCTGTTGAATCTATCAAGCCCACTATTGTTTCTACATTCATCCATAAAGCTTCCAAGAAGCAAGAACATTCAGGGTATTCTTTTCTGTTGAAGAGACCCAGCATGCTATATGCCGGTTAGCCAATGTCTGCCTTACCCCTCTGGTTGTTTTGAGAGTATCTTCCTCTCATATGGTTGTGGGTTGACTAAGTTAGTCACCCCGTAGGCAATGTCTGCCTTACCACTCTGATTGTTTTGAGAGTATCGCTCTCTCATCTGGTTGTGGGTTGACATAGGTTAGTCGCCCCATAGGCAATGTCTGCCTTACCACTCTGGTTGTTTTGAGAGTATTGTTCTCTCATATGGTTGTGGGTTGACATAGGTTAGTCGCCCTGTAAGCAATGTCTTACTTTTGTGGTTATTTGAGAGTATGTGTTCTCTCATTGTCGGGTGAGGAAAAATCCAGTCCCTGACATTTTCTGGATATACCTTAGAACCTTTGTGTGTGTCCAAGTGTTGTGGAATTTTTCATAAATGGGTTTTGGAATGTTTGAAGATTGAGGATTTTGAAAGTTGAATATTGATGTTATTTGAGCTTTATTTTATTTCTGAAGCTTCTTGACTTTCCTTTTGTGCTATTTCATCTCTGCACATTTACTTATAGTTGGTCATATTGTATGTATGCATTTTGACTCAAATGTTGCTTTTGCAAATTTCTCTTTTTGTATATGTACGTCTTTGCACATCTACTTAATGTGGATTATATTGTATGTGTGCATTATAATTCACATGTTTCTTTTGCAATTTTTGATGATAGGGGGATGGGTTATAATCTAGCAAGTGTTTATGCATCCTCCCTATGGTTTCCCCCCTGTTTTACTGCTTAGCCTACATGATGTCATCGGAATGTTGAGAGGGTTGGATTTTAGAAGGAATCAGTTGGTGTTAATGTTAATGTTAATGTTAATTGCATTTGTAAAGCGCTGCTGTTACCAAGAAGGTGTCCTGGCTCTGGGTTGAAGAGCCTACTGACGAACATTAGGAAAATGGATTATATACTGAAGGCAAACCTAATTAGTGAAAATCCATGTTTTTAAGGCCTTTCTGAATGTCATCAGGTTGGTTTGATTTCTTAGATGAGAAGGGAGGGAATTCCAAGCTATGGCTGCGTTAGCAATAAAGCTTCTGCCGCCCCAGTTGGCTTTCTTCGTCCCAGGTGTAACCACCAATTTGGCATTCGACGAGCGGAGTGTTCTTTTAGGTGAGTACCAGTGAAAGTGTTGTTTTAGGAATTTTGGACCTATTCCATGCAGAGCTTTGAAAACCACACACAAGGCCTTAAACTTGGTACGCTTCCTCATCGGCAGCCAATGTAGCCTTCTAATTGCACCTGTGATAGATGAATATTAGGTGTTCCAGCAAGGAGTCTGGCGGCTGCGTTCTGGAGAATCTGTAACTTATTCATTAGGCCTTCTTGTAGCTTGAGGTAGAGACTGTTGCAATAGTCTAATTTAGACATTACCAGTGCAGTTACCACCGTCTGTTGTGCTTCTTTAGGAATTAATGGCATCATTTGTTTGCAGGCTCTAAGGGTGAATGAGGTAGAAGATTCTACTGAGTTCACCTGGTCCCTGAAGCTAAGGGTGTCATCGATCCAGATTCCCAGGTTTTTCACCTTCCTGGTCGGGACTGGTAGTGGTCCTAGTGAGTTCGGCCACCAATTAGGTGTCCAGAAAGCAGGTTGTTCCCGAATAGCACAACCTATGTCTTACTGGAATTTAGCTTCAAGCAGTTTTGTGCCATCCAGTTTCCTATCGCATACATGCAGTCATGAAATTTAGTCGCGGTGTCTTGAGGTCTTTCAGGTTGAATGGATACTACGATTTGAGTGTCATCCGCGTATGAAGTTAAATTAAAACCGTAGGATTCAATGAGGGGCACAAGAGAGGACACATAAACGTTAAAGCGTGGAAGGGTATACTCAGATGTGAGTCCCTAGCTCATTGCAGCATCAGGATTCAAGCAAGCCGGGCCGAAGACGGCTGAAATGCCAGAAACCGGTCCCCGGTAGCTTGCTTCCTTTCCAGTATAAGAATTGGCTTGGTAGTTTGGTCTGCCCTGTTCCCATGATGCACTGGGCCAGGGTCAGACTAATTTGCATATAGCCAAGTTCTGAGCTGGGATGGTGCAGTGAGCTGAAAAACGGTGATGGATCAAGCCCTAATCTTTGGACTGGGTAAGAGTGGTCTGCTTAATTCAGACACTCTGTTCATCACCACCCCCTTTTCTGAATCATTTTTGTCCACCACCATAAGCGTGGAAGGGTATACTCAGATGTTAGTCCCTAGCTCATTGCACCATCAGGATTCAAGCAAGCCGGGCCGAAGACGGCTGAAATGCCAGAAACCGGTCCCCGGTAGCTTGCTTCCTTCCCAGTATAAGAATTGGCCTGGTAGTTTGGTCTGCCCTGTTCCCATGATGCACTGGGCCAGGGTCAGACTAATTTGCATATAGCCAAGTTCTGAGCTGGGATGGTGCAGTGAGCTGAAAAACGGTGATGGATCAAGCCCTGATCTTTGGACTGGGTAAGAGTGGTCTGCTTAATTCAGACACTCTGTTCATCACCACCCCCTTTTCTGAATCATTTTTGTCCACCACCATAAGCGTGGAAGGGTATACTCAGATGTGAGTCCCTAGCTCATTGCACCATCAGGATTCAAGCAAGCCGGGCCGAAGACGGCTGAAATGCCAGAAACCGGTCCCCGGTAGCTTGCTTCCTTCCCAGTATAAGAATTGGCTTGGTAGTTTGGTCTGCCCTGTTCCCATGATGCACTGGGCTAGGGTCAGACTAATTTGCATATAGCCAAGTTCTGAGCTGGGATGGTGCAGTGAGCTGAAAAATGGTGATGGATCAAGCCCTGATCTTTGGACTGGGTAAGAGTGGTCTGCTTAATTCAGACACTCTGTTCATCACCACCCCCTTTTCTGAATCATTTTTGTCCACCACCATAAGCGTGGAAGGGTATACTCAGATGTGAGTCCCTAGCTCATTGCACCATCAGGATTCAAGCAAGCCGGGCCGAAGACGGCTGAAATGCCAGAAACCGGTCCCCGGTAGCTTGCTTCCTTCCCAGTATAAGAATTGGCTTGGTAGTTTGGTCTGCCCTGTTACCATGATGCACTGGGCCAGGGTCCGACTAATTTGCATATAGCCAAGTTCTGAGCTGGGATGGTGCAGTGAGCTGAAAAACGGTGATGGATCAAGCCCTGATCTTTGGACTGGGTAAGAGTGGTCTGCTTAATTCAGACACTCTGTTCATCACCACCCCCTTTTCTGAATCATTTTTGTCCACCACCATAAGCGTGGAAGGGTATACTCAGATGTGAGTCCCTAGCTCATTGCACCATCAGGATTCAAGCAAGCCGGGGCGAAGACGGCTGAAATGCCAGAAACCGGTCCCCGGTAGCTTGCTTCCTTCCCAGTATAAGAATTGGCTTGGTAGTTTGGTCTGCCCTGTTCCCATGATGCACTGGGCCAGGGTCAGACTAATTTGCATATAGCCAAGTTCTGAGCTGGGGTGGTGCAGTGAGCTGAAAAACGGTGATGGATCAAGCCCTAATCTTTGGACTGGGTAAGAGTGGTCTGCTTAATTCAGACACTCTGTTCATCACCACCCCCTTTTCTGAATCATCTTTAGGAATTAATGGCATCATTTTTTTGCAGGCTCTAAGGGTGAATGAGGTAGAAGATTCTACTGAGTTCACCTGGTCCCTGAAGCTAAGGGTGTCATCGATCCAGATTCCCAGGTTTTTCACCTTCCTGGTCGGGACTGGTAGTGGTCCTAGTGAGTTCGGCCACCAATTAGGTGTCCAGAAAGCAGGGTTGTTCCCGAATAGCACAACCTATGTCTTACTGGAATTTAGCTTCAAGCAGTTTTGTGCCATCCAGTTTCCTATCGCATACATGCAGTCATGAAATTTAGCCGCGGTGTCTTGAGGTCTTTCAGGTTGAATGGTTACTACGATTTGAGTGTCATCCGCGTATGAAGTTAAATTAAGACCGTAGGATTCAATGAGGGGCGCAAGAGAGGACACATAAACGTTAAAAAGCGTCGGGCTCAATGAATACCCCTGCGGGACTCCGCATGGCAGTGAGAAGGCGTCCGCCTCAAATCTGTCTAGTTAAACAGTTTGGTTTCTTTCCAGGAGAAAGGATTTTAAAAGTTTTTGGGCATTGTCCTTAACTCCTATCTCATCTAATCAGTCCACCAGAACCGCATGGTGGACCGTATCAAATGCCGCCGATAGGTCCAACATGATGAGGGCGGCCCTGCCTCCTCTATCCAGAGCGGCTCTTATTTCCTCCGTGGATTTGATAAGAGCCGTTTCTGTGCTGTGGCCCTCTCTAAATCCGTATTGCGTGGGATCAAGTGCCTGGGTGCAATTAAGAAACTGATTAAGTTGTTTATTCATATCTTTCTCAATCAATTTTGCAGGGAGAGGAAGTCTGGATATGGGCCTAAAGTAGTTTGGGTGGTTGGAATCCAAGTTAGGTTTTTTCAGTAGCGGTAGAATAGAGGCCTGTTTCCATTCCCTAGGAAAGTAGCCTTCTTTATACATGAGGTTAAAGATGGAAGTAAGTTTGCATGCTACAGTATGACCAGCTAGTTTTAATACCTCTATCGGGCATGGGTCGTAAGGGGAACCAGATTTGGTTTTAACCAAAAGATTGTAGGTGTCCCCTTCGGAGAGAGGGCTAAATCCGGTAAGTCTAAGATTCGATTTTATATTTGAGCCTGTGCTAGTGCAAGTAGCTGGATCGGCAGTCATTCTCTTAGGGGAATCTGAAAATGTTGAAAAGATGACGTTAATTTTGTCATAAAAGAACTTGGCTATTTTATTGAATAAGTCTTGGCTTGTTGGAATTACTGGGACTTTGGGGTGGGCCAAAGAGTTTACAGTTTTGAAGATAGTTTTAGGTGAGTTTTTGGCCTCAAGTATTATGTCCGTATAGTATTTTTGTTTACTATTTTGCAACATCTGTTTATATTGAACTAGACCTACTTCATATTCCTTTTTGTCTTTGTCCTTATATCCCTTTCTCCAATTTCTTTCAAGATGTTTACATATAAGTTTCTGGTCTTTGAGTTCCTGTGAGTATCAAGGGGCAGAAGGTCTTGTTCTATGGAGGCGAACTGATTTTAGCAGGGCTAACTTCTTACCTGCCTCTTCTAACCATTTTGAGTAGGCTTTGGTGGCATGATCAAGATTCGTGGGAGAGGGGGAGTCGGTAGTTATAAGAAGATTATCAAAATCCTCCCATACTATACTTTTCCAGGCTCTAGATTCAACGTATTTATTAGAGGATTTTGTGCCCGACTGATTGGGAACGATAAGCTTAAAGAGTACTGCTGAGTGGTCGGTCCAAGTAAGAGGAAGTATGTTCGAGAAAGTAAGTAAGGGGTTATTGGAGAAGACCTGCTTGGTGCGTGGCTCCGAGGACCAATTGTTCTAGATTTCCACCTGACATAAGATCCAGAAGATTGTCTGTCTCTGTGTCCAGGTCTGCCTCTAGATGGAAATTGAAATCGCCCAATATTGTAAATGAGGGAGTGTGAAGCCCAATTTCTAAAATGTTGCCTACATGGGTTATAAAAGGTTCTCGGGTCTGGTGGCCTGTAGATAAGGGAGCCTCTAAAAGAATCCTGATGAGATATCTGAAGGCAGAATTCCAGCGCCTCACATTCCTCATGTATTAATGGGTTAAAGAATGATATTATGGTGTTGTGATGTATGACTGCAAGACCACTTCCTTTTTTCTGAGCTCTGCTAAGTGAATAGCAGACATAGTCAGGTGGTGTGGCTTTCACCAGGTCAGGCCCTGAGGCATCATCCATCCAGGTCTTAGTGATGATGGCAATCTTTATACCTTTGTTTTCCAAAAAGGAGGCACATTCAGTACTGTGCTTGATCAGTGTTCTTGCATTGATCAAGACACAGTTCCAAGCAGTGCCTTGGTTAGAAACTACCTGCTTCCTAGTCAATTCTGCCACAGGAAGTGATGTCAACTCGGGAATCTTAGCATTGCATCCTGTGCAGAGCTTCGAGATATGAGAGAGCCCGTGTTCAGGTAGATAAGTACTGCAAAATTGGTCAGGTTTATTTGGGTTGAGAGCCTTTAGGTCACTGCTGGAATATACAAGGGTTGAGGTTCTCCCTAAGGTTTCAGATACAGGGGGGCTGGCGCTGAGCGCGAGGCGAGCGCGGACGGGCGCAGACAGGCTTGCCTTTGGGGCGCCCACTTCGCGTTCGCGCCATCGCCTGATAAAGTACGGTCTTGGGCAACAAAGACTAGCCCGCTGTCCGAAAAAGCTCCCCAAGATGGCAGTGAAACCCGCAATGGAGCTGCAGGGGGCTTAGTTATCGGGTAAGTGCCCCAATGTGCAAATGCGCAGTTTTAAAATTCCTTAATCAACAGTTAAAATGCCACAATTGCTGAGTTTTAACAATAAAATATACACAATATCAGGATACAGTTTTTAAAAGCTAAAAATAAAGTTGGTCGCTCCCGGCTGTGCCTCAAGAGGACTTCACCTGGGGGATGAGCAGTGATATAGCTGCTCCTGGTGGGGCCTATGAATATGGATCTGATCTCAAGAATAAAGCTATGATCCTGAACTACATTATCTGGACTAATGATCTTTCTTTAATTTTAACACATAGGCTACCATGTGCCAAAAACTTCAGATTTTCAAGTTTAAGCTGCTACCAAAAGATCCTCCCAATTTTATCTATCCAGGTTTTTGTAGAGTTGTAGACAATTTTCTTATAGCTTGCTCTAGTTTCCCTAATCTTAATATCACCGAGTTTAACAACCTTGATGAATTACTGCAGTTGGTATTACTATTAAACCAGGTAGACATTTTAGAAGTTATAGATGGTGGCCTTTTAGTTCCATCTGAACATAGAGATTTTAGCATATTAAACCGAGATTTTAAACCGAGATGGATGCCCATGAAGGGTTCATCTCTAGAGGGATTATCGGCCACAGGATCAAGAGTTAAATTAAATGCATCATACATTTTGGTCATTGTATCAGGCTTAGAAGAAAGTTTTGACCACTTGACAGATGTCCTATTATTACAAAAGGTCAGTGCAGTCTGTGATCTACTGGGAGTATTGATTTTGCTGATAAGGAGGTTGGTCCTAAGAGATAAAATTAAAGACTAGTGATCACTGTCAGGTTTAGCAAGAACAAAAAAATCATACATATTGTGCCATATTTCCAAATCTAGTAAAATATCATCAATCCTGCCTTTGCTCCCCCCCTCTATGAAAAGTATATTCAGGATGGCAGTCTGAGTCTGAATTAGATCGCCTATTTCATACACGCAAGTGTTGTTTCAATGTAAAAGACTTTAGGTGAATGGCCCAAGAGGGACATGCTTTTAGGGTTTTGGATCCAAACAATATACACATCTGACCACATCTTCAGTATTTGTTATAGAATTGATGAAAGCTAAAGGTTGAAAAGTAGTGTTGAAGTCTTCTCCAATAATTAGCAGGGAATATGATTGCCTATTTGACAGATGATGATCTCACTTGGCCTGTGTGGGTGATTCTTTACTTAGTCCAACATAAGATTATATATACTATATAGGCTCACCATTTGTTCTCTTTACAATCAGACCAATAATGTCAGGGCAATCAATCGGAAGTTTATGAATAGACAGATGCAATTACATTTGTAACCAAATTAAGATGCCCCCAGAAGGACGTCCCACTCTGAAAGGAGTGGCTTCACAACTAAAATCTGAATAACTTGAAATATGGAAATGTTCTGCCAACTATGTTAATATAATCAGGTCAAAACAAGTTAAAATGTTAAACCAGTCAGGATCAGCCAGTTTAGTATGTAGTCAAGCTATATTTCATGATAATATCTGTAAACTGGGTGGGCAGTCTTGGTCTGGTGCCCGGAGGTGCTAAAATTAACAGAATGAATACTGTAATCATTTATGGGACATTGGATCAGATGGCACGGTTCCAATTTCAAATACTGCTTGCTGGCATTTTTACATAGCCAATGTTCGTGGAATTTGCTTGAGCATACAGGTTCCAGAGACAAAATCTGGACAGTGGCAATGGTCAAGATGGCAAAAGATGGTAAACTACTTGAACCAGTTATCTTGCGAAGATCTCTCCTTGCACAATGGCCAGTATTGAGTCAATCCACCTCAACCAAAGCAGGAGCATAGGGGCCCAATAGGGGAGTACCTTTATGGGAGTCCAGAATATCCTGCAGGTTTGATCCAATAAACGGCAAATTGGAATTCACCTGGTGTCCCCCTCTAGAGTGACAAGTGCTAGAGGAGGCCACATTGTCTTAATCACAGAGCCTCTGGTTTCTCTTAACTTGGATTTTTTAGCCCATTGGTGGCAAAGATCTGGCTTCTATCACTATTAGACCTTCCACTAGGTGCCATCAAGTATTATCTTGATCATATCAAGCTTATTTAGTTCACCAGGCATGTGGTAAGCGGTATTTACATATTTATGGAATACAGAACACTGACGCTCAGTATATATCCAACGGATTGTTTGATTTATAAGAGATTCTTTACATTCCCTTTGGCCTGGCTTCAGTATTTGTCAGGTAATTTACAGCTTCTCTGGAAGCAGCTGGCCGTTTACTGATTGTGCCTAGTTGGACAGAGTGGTGCCAAATTGGCGTATAAGGATTGCTTCTGGGACTTACTCCCATGCATTTAAAGCAGGAAGTTGTACCCCCCCACCCCCCTCTGATTTTACTTAAAAAGTGATGGGGTAGACTATACGAGGTGATCAATAGTTCAACAGGGGCCTGCCATGGCCTGGGGAATGCACAAGATTTCTCCTATTGCCATTGAGCAGATTCACATGACTCTCTTTGGTGGTATTAGCTTCCTGAATCATATCTGGGTCATGACTTAGACCGCCTAGGCTTGGAAGGGGTAGTTTACTTGAAGTGATTATGAAATCAGATCTAGCACATACTAATCCAGCCTTCTGAATGGCCTCCTCATTTGCAAGCCAAGATCACTTGCGGGCCCCCGACCTTTAAAGGGCAAGATACCTCTGTTTACAATGTCCTGTAGTCACATAACTTCCAGGTCAGCGAAAAGATTGCTTCTTGTATTGAAAAAAATGAATTTCTCAAGGATACTAAAATAGTTTTTATGGGTGAGATATCTTCTTTCATATGAGTCTTCCCTGGCTCATTTAAGACTGACAAACTGGGCTAGTTTGTGTGTCTTACAGTGTAGCCCGCAGGTCAAAAAGGAAGATCATCCTGGAGTCATTCTGAAGCCATCCGATTACTTCAGTCAGGCTATTCCTGCAATTATCTGGTGAAGTCATCCAAAGCCATCCTAAATGAGATGAGTCTAGAAGTCATCAGAGAAACTGCCCCAGGATTAGTTCCTGAAGACTTCAATTAAAAGTGCGTGATGATCTCCTACTAGTCCAGGAATACTAAATGACAACTTCAGGATGATAGTGGATTACAACTTTATGATGAGCACCAATTACTCTAGGATGATTTCATGAGAACATTAGGATGAGTGCAGATCAGTTCTGGATGATTTCAATACAACTTCAAGATGAGTGTTAATTACTTCAGGATGCTTTCATGACAACTTAAGGACTTGAATTTTTTAGGTGATTATATGTCAACTGTGTAATAAGATTACTACATGAATTGCCGAGGATTACTCCTGAAAGATTAAATATCTGAAATAGTTTGATTTACGTTTGTGATGTTTGTGTTATACAAGAACATACTCTGCGAATGCCACTTCCAATTCACGGTTCCTCAAGCAAAATTTAGAAACCCACATTTGCTGGAAGTAATATTAGGAAGATCACTTCCTCCATGACAAAAAGGGCATTGTGGTGGGATGCGACATTTCTATTAACTGTATACTATGAATTATAACTAATTAGCCATGAGGCCATTTGGTATTAATTCTTTAGCTGACATTTTCATGAAGCACATTGGCAAAAATTAGACAGTGGTATAAAATGAATCTGCAATAAAATTAGGGGCAGGCAAGTCAGTCAAAGATTCTGCATTGTAAAGACGCCTTGCAGCTTGTCACTATACCTTTCACTGGAGGTGCAAGCCATTAGTTAATGTTTTCTTTTCAAATATGGAGACTCCCCATGGTAAAGGACTGGAAAAAAAATTATTACAACGAAACATCTGAAATGTGAGAACATGCGATTTATGAAGTAAAGTAGCACTTGGCCTGGTAGGGACCCATGATACTGCACAATACAATAACATTAACAAGTATACAGAGAGTAATAATTAAGAATAAAAACAACTGAACAGTGTATTTCCACAATTTGAGATTGCTTTAGGCCTCTTAGCATTGCAGATCTTTAAGGCACACTTTCTCCTCATGTTGTGTAGGAATGACCAGTGCTGTTGACCTTGCACAAAGATTTCACATATCTGAAGAAAAAAAAACATATCAGTAGCTTGTTTCAAACACTTCATTTTACTTTTTAATGTAACCAGCCCACCTTCAAAAACAGCCAAGGAACCCCCTACACACTACAGTATGGGGAATGAGATGATGAGGCAAATTAGCAGTTAACTCTGGGTGCACTTTCTTTTGAGTGGAGAGTTCAGGGGAGATGGGGAGAAATTAGAACATGTGCAAGTTGCTTTCTGATGTTTAGGTGTGAGGGCGCAAGTTAAAGTTACAGGAGAACAGTCCCAGAGTGTAAGGAAGAAGCTATCCATCTCCAGAAGTGCTCCTTTTCATATTTCGAATTATTTTTCTTGATTTAGAAAAAGCAACTGAGTTTTCCAGAGTTACAAGCAATGTGGATCACCAGGGGCATATTATGTAAAGTGCCACAGAGGCACAAAGGGTATGTACACCCACTTCACACTGTTCGGCAGGCAGTTTAAGATGACAAAAGGGGCTATAGACTCTTGTGCAGCTCCTCTATAAAATAGGCAATTTGAGGCCTATAATAAGGTGCATTTTCCTCAATTGCTTAGGGGTGTAGCCTCATGCAATGAGGAAAAAAACTTTACCTGTGCACCCAAACCATATTATGCACACTGATGGTTAGTGCCTTTGTAATAATCAGAAACCCAATTTCGATTCATCCTCAGATCATCAGGAACAATGTCCTCTTTTCAAGTAATCAAATACTCATCCTGAGATCACCAGGATCAATGCCATCTTGTAAAGTCATCAGATACTCATTTCCAAGTAATTCTCAGATCATCAGAAACAAATAGATCTTGTGAAGTCATCAGGTACTCATTCTCAAGTAATCCTCGAATCATCAGGCTCAAATTTCTAAACTCTGCTGATGACTTCAAGAGCTTGGTGATGTCTGATGATGTGAAAATGACTTATAAGGTAGTTAGATGATCATCCAATGACTCTGGGATGGCCTCTAAAGTAATCCTGTTAGACCTGGGGCTCCTGTCATCTAACTCGGTTTGTGAATATAACTTCTTTTGTAAAATGGCTTTCGCTGAATAGAGGCTATCATTGGCTGGTACAATCAACAGGTTAAGGAAGAGCTAACTTCTTGATAGCACATGAAGAGGGAATAGCTACATTGCATGAAGGTACTTTCTTTACAGGGGTATTTCCCCCTTTTCCCCCTTGTCCAATACCAGAGTAAAGATGTGTGATTTTGCAAGCAACTGCAGGCTGTTTACTTTTCCTTATTCAATAATTCCTCGACCTCCACAGTTAGGTTGTCAATTTCACATAAAGTGCTGTTTTCTTATGTATGTCTTGCTGTTTTTGGGTCCTTGGCATCTTTTTCTCATGTTTTGACAAATATCCTGCGGTAAATAAAGGTCAAGAATCACAAATAAATCTCAAGGGGAAAGTGAAAATGACAGTGCGGCAATGAAAGGTACTAAAACAGTCACATACAGAGCCAGAAGGAAGGCAAATGTAGGCTGTCATTAAACTGGCATACCAGTTTGATGTGGCAGCCACACTGCGGACCACGCTAATTCAATGTATTAAAATATGACAAAGCAAAGAGGGGGCACTCTGCCTCCTCCTGGAGCTGATGGGCACAGGACGGGCCCGCCCTTGGTGTCCCACACCACGGGAGATGTGAATGGATTAAATAGCGCCAGGAGTTTGCTGAGGCGTCTTCCTTCTGCCTCCTTCACAGCTGCAGGATTTCTGGGAGAGGTAAGACTCTTCCAGAGTAGCGCCCTGCGCGGTGGGTGAGATGAGTGCACTATAAGGTCTCTAGGTGTTTCCTGGGGCTTCCTCCTTCCGCCCCCTCCACAGCAGCAGCAGCAAGATTTCTTAAGGTTACTTTGCCTTTTTTTTGCTGAATGGCTAACAAGTGATTGGTGGGAGAGACACGTACCACATCATCTCTCGATTTCTGATAGAACATGGCATCCATTTGCTTCTTTTTTATTTTATTTTTTTCATGGTAATTCTGTTTGGGCAAAGATTTCACCTAATTTCTACCAGTTTAACAACCAAATGCCAAAATAAGGAACTGAATTATAACCAGTTAAATTTTGTGAAGCACCTTCCACTGAGTGCGAACACATCGCCAAATTAGTGGTATTGGATCCGTTGGAGCTAAAAACTATTTTTCTTGTTAAAATTTGCAGGTTATGCACCACTTCCCACACTCCATGCGCTGCTGCCGTGAACAGCCACCCCTGAATAGCCACGTGCTAAACATGGTGTACAAATGCTAGGCCCAATTTCTGAATAGCCTGCATACCTATATCTCCACCGACATGTTATGACCACAACCCACAGAAACCTCTTACTCATGCTTGTGCTTCAATTTAGAAGTATATTGGGTAGGGCTGCATGTGAACAAGTGCATCTCCTCGAACTCTTAATTTAAAAAAAACACTGCTCCACTCTAGCCAAAATATGACCAAAGTAAAACCAATCATCCTCTCAACACTGCTCAGGTAGAGCTGGACAATCTCCCTCAATAGAGCTCTTTGCCATGCTGTCCGTAGTATCATACCACGACTCATGGTAAAATAGAATGCACTCCGTGCAGTTAAAGAGAAGCTATGCTTTCTCTTATCCAACAGCTCCAGGCTCCATTGACAACTATCCTTGATAGTCCTGTCATCATCACTGGGTTTGGAGCAGCACCAGAGCAGGCCCTATTACCTGCTAACCCCAGACATCTACCAGGAAATGAGGGTTGGCAAAAGTCTTTCATCAAAGGAAGCCATTGCATCGTACTCTAGTTGTTATCCCTCACTCTTAGCACACCAAACCATTACCTCTTCATAAGATATAAGCAGTTGTGTTGGCTTTGTGTCAGTGAAAAGTACGTTTTAAAGGTGCTACCCGCATATAAGTCACTTCTAGAGTGTTTTTGAAAAGGATTTTACTAGGAGTGACTATAAATAGAAAAGAGGTGCCTATGATTTCAAGCAAGCAAAAATGACATTTAGATCCTCTTTGAATGGCAAACTATGTATTTATAGGTACAGCTATTAATTATCTCTGTTGACCCGAGATAGCGCTCCAGTAGGTGGCACTATTAAAATGCAACATGATCACAAATCTCATACACCCTCAAGCATTTTTTTGTCCCTGACATAAACTTATTGACTTTTATAACATAAAAGTGCATTGCTTCTTAAAGCAATAGCTTCACCCCTCATTGCATTACAAGGTCATGACAAGGATGCTGTTTAGGAAGTGGCTGCTGCCCTGACGGCTAAGATAAGTTTACTTGTAAAGCATAGTGAAGTGTCCATATGCTCTTCTTAGGTAGGGCTGCAGTGTGAGTGTGTCCGTATAGGTGCAGATTCTAAGTGGGTGTGAGCCTGTATTAGGATGTGGAAGCACAATTACATGCAGCTACGCCTCCCTCCTACAGTCCACACAACCTATGGCAGGAAACACTGTAGAGCTGGCACTAACCAGTAGTTAGTGGTGTAGGGCAACTTAGTTGGCATGTGGGTCTCTAGGTTAGGACTGCTGCTTGGCTTCAGTGCTGCAACAGTGTTGTGTCTCGCGCTCCCGGTTCGCACTTCCAATGGTATTGGAAGTCTCGATGTGTGTGACATTGAGGGTTCCAAGACCACAAGCGCTGACCATCGAAATGGAGGAGCCAAGGGAGTTTTTCCCTGCCTTGTTGTTGCACCTTACACTGTATATGTTTCTATTTAAATAAAGTAATTTCATGAAGCAGACCTACATATGTTGCTTCAGTTGCTATATTGGCGACAAGTGGACTATCCCACGGGTGCATCTGCAGAAACTCAGAAATGACACGAGATAGGTAGAAGAGCCCTAGATGTAATATTTCAAGGTCTATTCAGGTTTATAGGTGGGATAAAAACCCAGTTTTCAGCCTTTTCCTAAAGGCAGCTTCACATGGCTCTTTCCTCAAATCCATTGGTAATGAATTCCAATGTTTTGCTGCCAGGTATTTGAAAGAGCAGCCTCCTAGCCAGGCCTTCCTAAATCTGGGTACTATTACCAATGACTTTCCTTCAGATATTAGGCTTCTATTGGGGGTGTAGGGTGTAATCTTGTCTTGTAGATAACCTGGGCCTACATTTGCTAGGATACAATGGCAGAAACACATTGCCTTGAACAGGTTCCTCTTGCCCACAGGCAACCAATGTAATTTGGCCAGGGCCTTTGTGTTGGACGATCTTCCAGTTAGATTCAGCACTAGCCGGGCAGCGGCGTTTTGGACTGATTGCAGCTTTATCAGCCTTTTTACTGCTACACCTAGGTATAGAACGTTGCCGTAGTCAATCTGAGAGGTGACCACTGCATGTATTATAGTTTTTCTGGCTCAAACCGGTAGTAGTTCAATGACTTTCCGTAGGGTTTTCAGTGTTCCGAAACATTTGCCTGTTATTTTTCGGATTTGATTTTCATATGTCAGGTTGGGGTCAAGCCATACTCCAAGGTTCTTGACTACAGTTTTAGGGGTTGGGAGCTGGCCAAGTGCTTCCGGCTACCAAGCTGATGTCCAGATAGAAGGCACTCTTCCCATTACCATCCCTTCTGTCTTACTGCCATTAAGTTTTAAGCAGTGGTCTGCCATCCATGCTGTTACTTCCTCCATACATTGGGAAAATTGATTTTTGGGTTTTGCACAGTGTGACGATAAGCTGAGTATTGTCACCGTAAGATACAATGGACACTTTGTGGCCTCCCACTATATTAGCAAGGGGTGCCATATAAAGGATGAACAATTTGGAACTCAGTATTGACCCCTGGGGAACTCTGAGGAACTCCTTGTAATAGGGGAGATCTCCTGGAAGTGAATGTGT
The DNA here is from genome assembly GCF_964263255.1 of Lissotriton vulgaris. Classification (NCBI taxonomy): domain Eukaryota; kingdom Metazoa; phylum Chordata; class Amphibia; order Caudata; family Salamandridae; genus Lissotriton; species Lissotriton vulgaris. The sequence continues at coordinate 860,973,574 of NC_141689.1, forward strand.
CTTGTGTAACCTGGAAGCCCCTTTCCACCAGGAAGGATTTCATCCAGCTCAGAGCTATACCCCTGATTCCACAATATTCTAATCTCTGTAGGAGGAGGCCATGGGAGACTCTATCAAATGCTGCACTGAGGTCCAACAGGATCAGTGCAGCTGTGTGTCCTTCGTCCGCCCATTGTCTTAGAGTTTCTGTGACCAGGAGCAAGGCGGTCTCAGTGGAATGTGCGACACGGAAACCTGATTGTGAGCAGTGTAGTAGGTCATTACTATTGCTGTGTTTTGTGAGCTGAGTGTTAACTATTTTTTCTGTGATTTTAGCAAAGAAAGGTAGGAGCGACATGGGGCGTAGATTATCTAGTACCTCATAATCTATTTGTGTTTTTTTCCTTAATGGGCGGACGATAGCTTGCTTCTATTCATAGGAAACATCTTCCGATTGGAAGGAGCTGGAGATAAGTTATAATAAATTTTGCTCCCTGTAGTAAGATTTTGGGACGGGCTGGGTCCCAAGGTGAACTTGATTTGATTCCGTTTGCTAGTTTCCTTATTACAACTGGCTCTGGCATTAAGATTCCTCTAGGGTTGCAACTTTGACTACTGTGGTTGTAGTGTCTTTGGAGTTAGTGGCCTGGCGTGCTTCTCTAGGGAAAGTATCATAGATCTTTGTCACTTTCTCTGCAAAGAAGTCAGCAATTCTATTGCAGGATTCCTCTGATGTGGAAGGGGGCTCTGTTAGTCTATCTGCTGACTGTAGGGATTTTAATATGGCAAATATCTCTTTTGAGGAGTTTTTGGCCATTTCAACTTTCCCAGTGTAGAACTCACAACACGTTTTCTTTATCAGAGCGTAGTATGTTTTTTGTTGTTGTTTATATTCTCCTATAATGTTTGCGCAGAAGTTCTTACGCCACCTGGGTTCCACTTTTGTTTGGCCTTCATTAAGGTGTCATTGACCATGGAGCTGAGATGCTCCCCTTTCTTGTATTTTTGGTTGCCAGGGTGCTATTTCATTCAGTGCTTCGGTTATCCATGATCCCACTTGTCTGTTGGCTAGGTTAATATCCTTGTCCAGCTCCGGCTCATTTTTTCATAGCGCCTGAGGGAAGGAGTCAGGATTAATCTTCTCCCACTTCCTACGGGTTACTGACTTTTTGGGTAAGCTGACTCCTGGGTTTGTGTGTGGGATCTGAAACAGGATTATGTGGTGATCGGACCATGGGATTGGCCAAGATGCTCCCACTTCCATGTCAGTTATGTTAGTGAAAATAGGATCTAAAATGTTTCCTGCTTGATGTGTAGGTGCGTTACCGTTTCGGGCAAGGTTGAAGATCATGAGGTCTTTACACTCAGTTTGTGCCTCTGGTCTAGTAGTTTCATAAAAGTGTATATATGGGTCCTCTAGAATGAGGAGTTTGCAGTGACGTATGGCTGTGTGTATGATTTTTGCACCTAAGCTGGTTATGAAATGTGTTTCTGGCCCTGGAGGACGGTAAATCAGGAAACCAGCTATGGTATTGTTACCTGCTATTGAAAGCGTGAAAAAGATCCCCCTCACATTTGTCAAGGTCTGATTCTTAATGTCGCTTTTTAGTGTTGATTTATAGAGTATAGCAATCCCCCGCCCCCTTTTGTCCAAACGGGTCCTGTTTTGCTATCCCGTAGCCTTCCAGTAAGGCATCTAGGATATCAGGGGTAGAGCAATCATTGAGTCAGGTTTCAGTCAAAAACATGGCGTTGGTTTTCTTTTTCCTCCAGTAGTACATCATGAATTTCCTGTTTATGTTTAGTTAGGGATCTACAGTTCTGCAGGAGGAAGTACAGTCCTTCTCTCTGATACGTATTCATTATTGTTGAGGTGAAGTCCTTGTTGCAATTGCCGCAGGAAAGTTCCTCCTTGTCTCCGTGTAGTTTACATGCCTCCATAATGGGCGGCATCAGGCTCTTTAGCTCATTCACTGTGTATTTAACATTGTGATGGCGTAACCCACAGCCAGGAGTCCTGGCCCCTGGGCCCGGTCGGGCGTGGTCATGCTTGCCTTAGGTGTGGCTTTGGCGCGTCCGCTGCGCGTCCGCTGGCGCATCAGAGTTAGGTAGGGTATTGCTCGGTGAAACTCCTCCTCCGCTCCACCCCCTCCTCTTTGAAAATCAGGTGTGGGTAATTGAACTCTGCTTTGCCACACCCTCCAAACAATAGACACACAGCCGCTCTGGACCAAGGCGGGAGAGCAGGTAAGAATGAGGCTTGTTTAAAAGCGATTGAAAGTGCTATGTGAGGCTTAGATTAAATAAAATAAAATGGTTTGAAACAGGATTTTTACAGCACGTCACAGTGGTGAAAAACTCTTCCAGGCCCCTGTGGGATGTGACAGGCTCTCAGCTGCAGCCTTTTGTTATCTGCTGCACGTTCGCTGGCACATCAGAGTTAATTAGGGTGTTGCTCTGGGAAACTCCTCCTCCGCTCCAACCCCTCCTCTTCGAAAACCAGGTGTGGGTAATTGCACTCTGCTTTGGCACACCCTCCAAACAATCTATATCCATGTCAGAGCGGTGAGTCCTTGTATCATCGTACTGGGGATGGGGGCAACAGCAATTGTGCACTGCTACCACTGCGTATGCTAGTGCAGGTAACAATCGGCAGATTAATTCAGAGGAGGTGGAATCTTAAACATCACATGTTAACGTCAACAACGTGGTGGAATTTTGGTTTGGTTGTGTTGTCAAAGGGAATAATGGAGTTACGTGCATGAAATCTACTCGGCGGCCAGCTTAGACTGGTTTATTTTGACATCCTGTTTAAACCATATTACATTGGTGATATATTGTTGGACTTGGCCCTTTCTACAGGGTTATCCCCAAACCTTTTGCCTTTCTCCTCCTATTTTTTTACCTTCTTTTTGTTGGCTTTCAGATTCTGAGGACTTTACCACTGCTAACCAGTGCTAAAGTGCATATGCTTGGTACTCTAAACATAGTGAAATTGACTTATTTACAGTATTTAATTTACCTATAATTCCCTAGTACAGTACACTATATGTGACTAGGGTATGTAAATTAAATGCTACTAGTGGGCCTGCGTTGCTGATCATGTCACCTACTCAGTAGCCCTTTAAACATGGCTCAGGCCTGCCATTGCAGAGTCTGCGTGTGCAGTTTTAAACTAACATTTCGACTTGGCAAGCTAAACTACTTGCCTGGCCCAAACCTTCACTTTTATTGCATGTGAGTCACCTGTAAGGAAGGCCCTAAGCAGCCCCTAGGGCGAGGTGCAGTGTATTTACATGGTAGGACATGTACTTTTGAGATTTAAGTGTCTTGGTAGTGAAAAACATCTGAATTCATTTTTCATTCCTGCAAGGCCTATCTCTTCCAAAGATTAACAAGAGGATTGCCTTAAAACATATTTTAAATGTACCTTCCCATTGGGAGCAGATAGAAAATTAGAGTTTGGTGTCTCTGGACTAACAACTTAAAAACACATATTTTAGTAAAAATTAGATTTTAAATTGCAGGTCTGAAATTTACACTTTTAGAAAGTTGGCATTTTCATACTTTAACAATTTGATGCCCTTTCCTGTCTCTGAATACACATCTGGGTTAGGGTGACAGCTGAGCTTTGTGCATTCCCTCTAGACGTCACACAAAGGGAGCTACGGTGTGACATTTGCATCCTGATTGCCCATCACAAGGGTGATGGGCCTTCCTGAGGTAGATTGGGAGAGAGGGGTTGACACTTGCAATTGATTAGGGCTGTGCCTGTCCTCACACAAAGACCTGCATACTCCCCTGTAGTGCATCTGGAGCAACGGAAGGAAGGGCAGGGACCTTGTGAGATTCAAAGACCACTTTGATGTCTCCCCCACTTCAAGGAGACATTGGGGTATAAGGAACTGGATTCTTGACACCCCCAATTGAATTCATGTTGGGGTCCTGAGGAGACTGCCACTACAAAGAGCTGCACTACCAGGAGGGACTGCCACTTTGTCACTTGCTTTGCTGTGTTGGCCTGCTGCCTGTAGATTGCTGTGGTGCCAGGATTGACTGCCACTTTGAACTGTGCTCTGCTGTGTTGGACTGCTGCCTGCTACCTCTGCAATGAGGGAGGATACATTCTACCTTCTACATCCAATTTCCCAAAGACCTCCAAGGGCTTGTTGACTTGCCCTCTGTTGTGGAAGACTCAGGGCCATCAAAGTCTTCCTTGTGCTAAGACCCCGCACTACCTGCAAACCGACATCTATGGGGCATTTGGACACACTTTAGTGGACGTCCAGATGTGCTTCCACCTGCTGTTTTGGCCTCCGATCAACCGTCATTCCTGTGTGTTCTGCAGAGCTCGAGAGTTCCTGCTTCGTGTGAATCCTAACTTTACTATTGCTAAATGCCTTTTGTGAATACCGAAAGTCGTAAAGTTAGGATTTCTCTCAGTTTATGAGTAGTAAAGTTAGGAATCCTAATTTTACTATTCCTAAATGCCTTTTGTGAATACCAAAAGTCGTAAAGTTATGGTTTTGTCTCAGATTACTTTTGCGAATCGGGCCCAAGTTGACCAGGACTTAATTGAGAAGGTGAGTAATCTTGTGCCGTGTGTAATGTGCATTAGATTATGTACTCAGATCTAAAGATCTCATTGACGATTTCTGTGTGCATGGTGTTATGGTTCCCCTTGTGACTGACTGTATGAATGTTGATTTTCTGGGTCCATTTCAAATACTTCTGCTTCAGTAGAAATATTTGATTGTGCTGGCAGACTATGTGTCTAAATGGTTTGAGGTGAGGTTTGCGAGAGATCCTAACACGAAATCAGTGTTACAGATTCTCACAGATGTTTCCTCAAGAAATGGGTTTCCGAACTGGTCTCAGACAATGGGGCAAAATTCATGTCTAATGAAATGAGTTCATTTCTGGAAGATGGTGGTATCAGACATAAAAGGTGTAGCTTGTATCACACTCAAAGCAATGGTCATGTGGAGAGAATTAATAGGTTAGTGGCTAACTCAATCAGAGGTGCTGTTGCTTCAGGTCTTTACGTGGAAGATGTGTTACGATCAATGTAGTGGGCATATCGCAATACCTCCCATAGTGTGACTGGTGTCACATCGTTTGGAGCTTTAAGAGGGTGCAAGGCCTGTGGCAAGTTATTTCCAAGATGGTTGTCTAACATCTGGTTGTGTCAGATCGCATATTCACAATCAAGAGAGCGCATTGGCTGAAGCTCGCAGTAACATTTTGAAGAGTCAAGTGAGGAGCAAACAGAGATATGATGACATATATAGGTTCTAAAAGTAGAAACTGGCTTGTAGGTGATTTTGATCAAATGGAATTTCCTAGCAACTTGGTAAACAAAGGAAATTTGAAGTTGGGACTCGTAGAGGTGATTGAGATTGAGGAGATTAGCGCCAATGGTTGGGCTGTGAATTTAACTAATGGACAATGGTGGAACTGTGAACGAGTGACAAAGGTGGGCACTGGGTAGAAGGATTCCGGGGTTTTATAGGGCTCAGAAGAGGATAGTACTACTGCATTGTCAGGTGTGAGTGCTTAGAATGGCAGCAGAAAGGCGCAGGGGAGCAAGAGCAAGGACAGTGAAACTACGAGCAGACATTTGAAGCATGAGAAGCATCTTCCTGCCAAATTTAGAGATTACATGGTGTATAAAAAATGATTCTCCCAATTTATACTTAGTGAAAATATAATGCATAAGTATTTGTTTTTTAGGCCATGTGCTACTGTTATCTTCATACTATATGTGAGTTCTTTCCTCACACAGACTTTTCCAGTTGCTTAATGTAGAATTATTTTATCAATTTCTTTTATTTTAGGGGAAAATGGGGGTTTGGTTGTGATGTTTTTCATTGATCTAGTTATGCTATTATTACGTTTCAGTCTATTTGGAAGACTTGTTGATCTGGGAAAAGGGAGGTGTTTTGTGTCTTGCACTCCAGGCTCGCGCTCCTGCAGGATTGGAATTCTCGATGTGTTTGACATCGAGGGTTCAAAGACCTCGAGCACTGACACTTGAAATGGAGGAGCCAGCTGAGTTTTTTCCAGTCTTGCTGTAGCCCATTACGCTGTATATCTTGTGATTTTACTAGTCGGACCTACTAGTCTTTCTTCGGTTGCTAGAAACAGCTTCTTTGCAACCCACATCTCCTTCCTCATCTGTACTGTAGGCATTATGCTGAGCAGTTTGTAGTATCATCAAGTGAGCTTTGTTTCCAATTGTTAGGATTGATTGCAACTTGTACATTTCCATCCTTAATGTGCCTCATTGTGTAATTGGATCACTGACAGAATATCAGAAACACAAATATTATGCGGACAGAATATTGTGTGAAAAATATCAAGGACCAAAACATCAAGAAGGCAAGTGCAAGTATATAAGTATAGATTTACTATTCTTAACTGCACATCTACGTACTTTGAAGGTATATATATCGGCAAGGTACATATATGTGGAGTTATATATAGTAAACCTTTGCTTACCCATGGAAACTTACCTTCATGATATTGTTGTTCTCTATTTTCTTGATAAAATATTTTGTTCCATTATATTTTCTCTGAAATGTTGTATACACACCATACAATTCTCACCAATGTCACTGCCAATGTGAGTATTTTTAAATGAAACAATTTTATTTCTCATCCATGGGTACACAATACCCTTCAGTAATCTTCAGGAGCACACAATACTCTCCTCCCTTTCGAAGCGTTTCCACTAGCGCAGGCCACCTCCTACTCCATAAACCCTCACTTTCACATCATATACTCTTGAAAGACTAGGTAGGCAATGACATCATAGACCAGAGACACAAAACCAAAAGAAGCAGTATTTGTCTCACAATGCATTTCTTTGGGGAGAAAAAATACACACCTTTAGGCTGCAATTTTCAAATGAAACACTTGATGCCAGCAGAGAGTTTTGAAAGAGAGGACATGCTGTAGCCAGCGTTTAAAATAACAGAAGCTTAAGTCCCAGATGTAATAATATTTAATGCAAGGCAGCGCAGCAGTTCTGCTTCAAAGAGCAGAGAAAAATTGCACCATATCTACTAAAATACGGCACATTTATTTCTCTCCTCCGGCCCCATAGTGCATGGTGTATGCATTCTCTAAAGCATAAGGCCCAGATTTACGATCAAGTAGAACAGTGCACATCTACTAAAATAGAGCGCTGTTTTTCTTTCTCACTGCTCTCTAGGGTGCCAAGTGCCAACGTACACACCCTTGCACCAAAGTGCAAAATTGTGCACATTCTGTGAGGAATCGTTTTTGCACTGGAAGGTAGCTCTTCCAGTGCAAAAACAAGAATTTGAAATGCAGTAGGTCTCGCATTTGTGAGATTTTGAGCTATTGGCATTGTAAACGACAATGCCTTTTATTTATGTGTTTAAAAACCTGCAGCAATAAAAGGCATTGTCATTTACAATACCAAGAGGTCAAAGTTTTTCTTTTGTAATTTGTCTTGTTTCTGACACCTTTTGATTTTATCATGGCAGAGACTGCCCAATGAAACGAATGGCAGTACTTCCATCTTAGCTGAGAGTTGTTGATCCATCAACTTTTTTTCAAGTCAAGGGCATGTGCTTAGGACTTGTGTCCCAAAACTTAAACAAAGAGACACCCACTTGTATTTGTCAGCTGACATCTGGGGACGGCATGTCATTGTGCAAATGTAAGTAGTGCTCTGTTTGCCATATTTGTCCGGATGGAGGGGGGTTGCCCTTGCAGCCTAGTAGACATTGCAACAAATAAAAACAAGCATTTGCAATGCAATAGGTCTCGCATGATAAAAGTTTGAGCAGTTGGCATTGCTAATAATAATGCAACAATAGCACTAGATTGCCTCAAACTAACTACACAACATAAACACGGACTAAAACAGCCTCATGGGGTGACCGCCGTTTTACTGTCGTTACAGCTAAACTGTGGAACTCGCTTGATATGGACATCAGATCCTGCCCCACTCTCATTGCTTTCAGAAGAAAAATAAAAACCTGGTTATTCAACCAATAATTTATCACTGCCATTTCTCTGGTCTGCCACCGTCCACAGCGCCGAAACGCCCTTGGGCATTTGATTGCGCTTAATAAATGTCATAAATAAATAAAAAATAAAAAAATAAATAAAACAGACCACAGTTCTTCAAATCAGCCACAATACCTTAAACTGATCACACTACGTGAAACTAACTGCAGTACGATATCTGAAACTGACCACAATCTTTGAACAAAGCATATGTGGTACTGAGTGGTATTATGTAGAGTGTAGTTATGTTGTATTGAGTAGAGTGTAAATATGTGTTGTAAATATGTATGTTTAATTATGTGGTATTGAGTGTTATGATGTGGATAGTATTTATGTTGCATTGATTAGTGTGTAAATATGTTGTTTTTAATTGTATGGTACTGAGTGGTATGAGGGGTGTATTTATGTTGCATTGAGTAGAGTACATAACTTCACTCAACATAATAACACTTAGTACCACATAATTACACATCACCAAATTACACTGTATTCGGTACAACATAAATACACTCCACATGCCACTCAGTACTACATAATTGCACGCCACGTAATTACTCTCTACTTAATGCAACATAAATACACTCCACAGAATACCAATTTGTGCCACATAATTACACTGTACTCAATGCAACATAAATACACACCTTTCACTCAAGTTTGTGCTATATAAAAATAAAACAACAAAAACTACAACATCCAGTATGGTCTATTGGGTCACACGAAAAGTCAAAGACAGGAAACTACTTGCGTGGTGACATAGAGGCTAGTGGTAACTCTACATGCTACTTTTTCAAACCTCTTAAATGAAATGTTTATTTTGCATTACAAATATAAAATACCTATTCAAACCTTGGTAGATACTGAGGGAAGGCTGTTATCTAGCTATCAAAGCACGAAAAGAGAAGGGTGGGTGGGACCGCATAGAGGCTCCAAAGCATAGCAAGCATGTGATAAAACCCAAACAATACATTGAAGGTATGTAATGGAAAGGCGACTACTGTAGAAAACAAAACTGACAATTTGGAAAGGGGCGACCACTCGGTCCCCCCGAACGTATGGCGGAGTGCCTCGATCCCCCCGGGAAGCCATTTTTGGGCGGGAGGCGCGTCTCGGCTGGTATGCCCGAAGCGGCGTAGCCGGGGCGCGCTTTTTCCCGCCCTAGAGTGGGCTGGCCTAGACACTGACGCAGCCAGCCACGCCCTCAGGGCAGGCAGGGGCGGGTTTTCGCCCGCCCTGAAGACGGATAAAGAGGGACGCAAGACTGGAAGACGTCCTCTTGTTCTTGTGCTCTGAAGCTGCACCTCCTCGCTACACGTGAGCTCGGGACAGAACGAAGAGCCAATTTTGAGCGTTTTGATCCTTTTTCTTTGTCTTCTAGATACTTCGTCGGAGAGATGCCCAAGAAAGGCGCAAAGAGAATGACGACTGATCAGATGGTTCGGGTCCTCTTTAAAGAGATGTCCGACATTAAGAAGCGGCTGGCGGAGCGAGACGGGGAGGAGGGATCGGGGCATCCACCGGCTGGAGGGAGACCAAAGAGGCCAAGAAGGGTTCCAGCCGGGGGGGACGTCCCGGTTCCCTCTGCCCCGCTCGAGGCGCCGACCCCGGTACCGATGGAGGGGAATCCGATCCCCGTTGTCGTCACACCGACATCCAAGGAGGACATGCCCCCCGAGCTGGCAGCACAGCTAGCAGCATGGTTGGGTGATAGTAGTGAGGGCGCCATGGCTGCCGAGGCACAGGCACTGATGAAACAGCTGCGAGAAAAAAGAGATGCAGCCAAGGTGCCCGCGCCGGCTGCGGTGATAGACAAGCCACAAGTGGCGGAAACAGCGTCCGGTTCAGGTAAGCGGCCATTGCCGATCGCAAGGGATGAGTCAGCACCCTCTCGTAGAGAGAAATTGGGGCAACATGTTCCTTTGGCAGTAAAGGAAAAGATTTGGGGGGGGGAGTATGTGAGTATTTTCTCCTTGCTTGTCGATCATTATGAAGTGGAGCATGTTAAGAGTCAGAAGGACCTAATGCATCCGAGTGTTTGGCGCGCAAAAATGGCCGCCTTTAAGGTAAATGAGAATATTGGCAACTGGGGCAATGCGTGGGGTATTTTTACATCTATTTTGGGGGAACGTAGGCCCGAGTTGCTTCCTGAGTTTCCAATTTACCAGTCACGAATTATGGGTTACTCGACAGCGTATCAGGGTAACCATTGGTTCTGTTATGACAACCTTTTCAGGAAAGAAAAGGAGCATAACAAAAATTTAACTTGGGACTGTTATGATTCTTTGACATGGGATAAAATGAAAGAGTCAGGAATGTTAAAAATGCCGTTGGTGGGTAGCAATGTTGTTGAATACTCCCGCCAAAATGCGGGGACGTCCTTTCGGTCAGGTACGAGCACCGACGATTACTCGAGACCTACCGGCAATACAGGGAAAAGGGGTTTCTGCTTCAATTTCAACAAAGGTAAATGTAACAGGCCTCCGGGATCGTGTAAATTCAAACACGAATGTAGTACTTGCGGGTCGTCCCATCCTGAGTCCTCGTGCAGAGCCAGAACGGGTGAGAATGGGGGTAGAGGAGGCGCCAAACAGGTCTAATATAGGCCGAGGGGCGCCTTTACCAACCCCGATTGATACCTTGGCGATGATTCCCTGGCTCAGTGAATACCCAGATCGTACTTCTGCTGGGGTGCTGCGGAACGGTTTCTCATATGGTTTCCGCATCCCGGTAGGGGACTTTCAGGGTGTCGGGACGTGCAAAAATCAACTTTCCGTCTTGCAGCATACATCTGTAGTACAAGATAAGATTCAGAAAGAGGTTAGCCGGGGACGGGTCGCCGGCCCGTATAGTGTACCCCCGGTACCGTATTTTGTCTGTTCTCCGTTAGGGGTGGTCCCCAAGAAGGACCCAGGTGAGTTTCGATTAATTCATAATCTGTCAGCTCCACATGGTCTTTCGGTGAACGATGCAATTGATCCAGAGGTATGTTCGGTGCGGTACGCATCATTTGATGAAGCAGTGGCCATTTTGAATCGCCTGGGGCCCGGGACGTTGATGGCGAAATCAGATATCGAGTCAGCGTTCCGGTTGCTCCCGGTACACCCAGACGACCAGCGTCTTCTGGGATTCATGTTTCAGGGATCGTATTACATGGATAGGTGTATGCCAATGGGATGCTCTATATCCTGTGCATATTTCGAGAAATTCAGTACTTTTCTGCAATGGGTATTCACGAAGAAAACGGGTTTCCGAAATGTAATGCATTACCTTGATGATTTTCTGTTCCTTGGGCCCGCCGGAAATCACGAATGCCGCCAGGCCTTGTCTGAATTTTGTATGTTAATGGGGCAATTTGGCGTGCCATTGGCACCAGGTAAAACTGTGGGTCCTACGACTTGTCTCGAGTTTCTGGGGATCGAGTTGGACTCTAGTGAGGGTTGTTTTCGTTTACCAGCTGCCAAAGTGTCGAAATTCAGGGCAGCCCTGCAAGTATGTATAAATGCATCTAAAGTTACGCTGAATCAATTGCAACAATTGGTGGGTAAGTTGAATTTTGCCCTGAGGGTGATCCCAATGGCCCGCCCCTTTTCCCGTTCAATTGCCCAAGCGATGGTTGGCCTAAAGGAGGGTCATCATCGCACGAGACTATCGGCTGAGGTCCGCCAGGACATGCGTATTTGGTTAGCATTTTTGGCGGACTTCAATGGTCGAGTCGTCTGGAACAAACCAGCCGTGTCCTCTGAAGAGCTGGGTCTATGGACAGATTCGGCAGGAAGCATGGGCTTTGGCGCCATCTTCGGCACAAAATGGTCGGCACAAAGGTGGCCCCCATGGTGGCATGAAGGGGGGCTGACGAGTAATATTGCTTTCCTTGAACTGTTTCCCATCCTGGTGGCCCTCAGAACCTGGCCCGAAGGGTTCAGAGATCATTCTGTAGTGTTTTGGTCTGACAATATGACCGTTGTAGAATGCATCAATAGTCAGGCAGCACGTTGTAAACTGATTTTAAGGCTGCTCAAAGAAATTGTCTTACTGTGTATGCAACTGAACGTAATATTCAGAGCAAAACATGTCCCAGGGGTGATGAATCAGGCGGCTGATGCACTGTCTCGTTTTCAAATGCAGGCTTTCTGGGGTTTCCTTCCCTCTGCGGACCTAGAGCCGGCACCCTTCCCCGAAGCTCTCTGGTCTCTCGGTGCCCCGAACTTCGTCACCTCGTGGGAGAGAGTCTAGCACCAAGGACGAGGAAGGCATATGAAGGGGCGTTCCGGGCCTATTTAGCCTTTTTGGGGTTTGAGAGAGAGGGGCTTTGGGGTCAGGAGGAATGGGTAGTACATTTTCTGATGTCCTTGCGTAGGGCTGGGAAGTCGGTGGCGACGGCCCAGAGGCATCGTGCTGCCATTTCCTTCGTTGCCAGGGCCCATAATATCCAGGACCCCACAGCGTCTTTTGTGGTACAGAAGGCGCTGCGTGGGTGGCAACGCCTTGAGGGTCGCAAAGTAGATGAAAGGCGCCCGATAGGTCTGGATAGATTGTCCCAGTTGCTGGCCACACTCCCTACCACATGCTCGTCTCAGTTCGAGACGTGTTTGTTCCGAGCTGCTTTCACGCTGGCATTTCACGGGGCGATGAGGATAAGTGAGCTGGTTGCAAGGAATAAACAGGATGTGGTGGGGGGTTTGTGCCGGGAACACGTTCAGATCAGGGGTGAAGCGATGATTGTCTCCTTTGTCAGGTCCAAGACCGATCAAGATGGGATGGGAGACTGCACGATCATTCGCAGGATCCCCGGGTCCTCCATGTGTCCGGTACAGTGTTTAGAAGATTACCTAGCACGAAGGGTGGCATCATGGGGGGGGACATTGTTGAGACACGCAGACGCCACCCCACTGACGAAGTTTCAGTTTCAGCGGGTGCTTGCGATGTCCATTGCCGCAGCGGGCTTGGACCCGGGCGAATTCGGGACCCATTCCTTTCGAATAGGGGCTGCCACTGAAGCTACAGCCAGGGGTCTTAATGTTGAACAAGTAAAACGAGTGGGGCGTTGGTCCTCCAATTGTTATAAGAGATATGTGCGATTGCACATGTTGTGAAGCTGTAATAATGTACTCACGCTTCTTGTCTTTTGTTTGGTTTTCAGTTGCGCAAGCCTACGAGGCAGGGCGGACTATGCAGTCGACCCAACACCAGGCCAGCGGTCAGACATCACCGGCTGTGAGAAAGGAGGTGTGGGTCGTGGGCCACTCATACGTGAGGCGTGCCGCTGACGTATTCGAAGCAGGTGACATGATTCACGTACCTGGGGAATACGGGTACAGAGTGTCCTTCTACGGAAGAGGCGGTCTCTGTATTGACCAGTTTCAAGCATTCTTTGAGGGTTTGTTAGGGCGGACGAGGTCACCGCCGTCTATAGTCATAGTACATTTAGGGGGCAATGATTTGGTCACCACCGGTCGACGACTTCTCCTAGAGGCAATGCTTTCCACTGTAAGTTGGTTAGCGAGGAAAGTTCCGGGGTGCATAATTGCGTGGTCTCATATGATCCCACGAAAAGTGTGGCGGGGGGCTATTTCGATTCCTGCTTTGAATCATTCTGTTAGGAAACTTAATAACAAAGTAAGTAGGTTGTTCCGTTCCAAGACATTGCATTCTATCTCGCATAGTTGTATTAACGATGACAGTATGTATTTGGGGGATGGTGTGCATTTGTCGCGGGTGGGGAATGAGTTACTCATAGGAGACTTCTTAGCTTGGTTAAAAACGTTAAAACATGACCTTTAGGTAGGAGTTTTGTGGGGGGTCCGGATAGCCGGTCAACTATCCGGACCTGTGGCGGTAAGGTCATGATCGGTGAGCACTAATTAGAAGATCCCTATGAGTGGGCGTCACCCAACACGGATGGGAGCGCTCGGGTGAGGTGGCCATTGGCCCCTCAATGGGGAGGCGGTCCCTTCTAAGGATGGGTCGCCGGAAGTAAAGGAAAGGCGGTCAAGGCCCCTTCCTGTGTAGGAGGGGTTACAGCCCCCTCCTGGGGAATTTCCCGGGGCCAGTGACATCTGCGACGGCAGATGCGGTAAGTTGTGTGGGGTTGGGGGGAGGTCTACGATACCTTCTAGATACCTCACACGAGTATTCGAACGACCTTTAACTGGCGTCGAGTTTTTAAGTGCCCCCGTCAAGTCAAGGGAAATTGGTAGTAGTTGCACTTGAGGTAAGCCTCCGTGCTGTCGCCCCTCCCAAGTGGGAGGGGTAAGTCTGGTTAGGGATCTTGACACCGGTTATGACCTTGCCGTTGGCCCTTAAACGTTAGGATGTACAATTTCAATATTTCTAGAGAATGTTTTGTAGGATGCTAGTTCGGCTAGGAGAACCTCTGTATTAGAGAATATGTTAAAGTTAGCCAAACAACGCAATGTGGTAATGAAATTGTACATAACATGAAACGTTTAATGTTTTTAATTTTGTTTTAATAAATACGGCCGGGAGGGTCACTCCCTCCCACTTCCAAAAACTTCAAGAACTGTTTCCGGTTTCCCTCCTTTTGGGGATTGTGTTGAGAGGGGGTGGCGGGTATCTCAGCCATATGGAAAGGGGCGACCACTCGGTCCCCCCGAACGTATGGCGGAGTGCCTCGATCCCCCCGGGAAGCCATTTTTGGGCGGGAGGCGCGTCTCGGCTGGTATGCCCGAAGCGGCGTAGCCGGGGCGCGCTTTTTCCCGCCCTAGAGTGGGCTGGCCTAGACACTGACGCAGCCAGCCACGCCCTCAGGGCAGGCAGGGGCGGGTTTTCGCCCGCCCTGAAGACGGATAAAGAGGGACGCAAGACTGGAAGACGTCCTCTTGTTCTTGTGCTCTGAAGCTGCACCTCCTCGCTACACGTGAGCTCGGGACAGAACGAAGAGCCAATTTTGACCCACCCACCAGCCCCTGAGGACAGCCAGTTGTTTATAATAAAGTTGATTGATAATTATGTTTCTGTTTCGTTTACAGGTTGTGATAGTATCATGTTGATGTTGGTTATAATAAAGACTGGTGTATGTTGTGTAGGTTTTACGATTAAAATGATTCGATATAGTGTGAATTTTTAAGCATGCCCTTTCGGTCGTAGCGACCAATGTTTTCGTAGGTTTTATTAGCATTGTCGTATTTATTTCTGGTAGGCGGTAAGGTCATGATCGGTGAGCACTAATTAGAAGATCCCTATGAGTGGGCGTCACCCAACACGGATGGGAGCGCTCGGGTGAGGTGGCCATTGGCCCCTCAATGGGCAGGCGGTCCCTTCTAAGGATGGGTCGCCGGAAGTAAAGGAAAGGCGGTCAAGGCCCCTTCCTGTGTAGGAGGGGTTACAGCCCCCTCCTGGGGAATTTCCCGGGGCCAGTGACATCTGCGACGGCAGATGCGGTAAGTTGTGTGGGGTTGGGGGGAGGTCTACGATACCTTCTAGATACCTCACACGAGTATTCGAACGACCTTTAACTGGCGTCGAGTTCTTAAGTGCCCCCGTCAAGTCAAGGGAAATTGGTAGTAGTTGCACTTGAGGTAAGCCTCCGTGCTGTCGCCCCTCCCAAGTGGGAGGGGTAAGTCTGGTTAGGGATCTTGACACCGGTTATGACCTTGCCGTTGGCCCTTAAACGTTAGGATGTACAATTTCAATATTTCTAGAGAATGTTTTGTAGGATGCTAGTTCGGCTAGGAGAACCTCTGTATTAGAGAATATGTTAAAGTTAGCCAAACAACGCAATGTGGTAATGAAATTGTACATAACATGAAACGTTTAATGTTTTTAATTTTGTTTTAATAAATACGGCCGGGAGGGTCACTCCCTCCCACTTCCAAAAACTTCAAGAACTGTTTCCGGTTTCCCTCCTTTTGGGGATTGTGTTGAGAGGGGGTGGCGGGTATCTCAGCCATATAAACTGCATAGCAGGACAAAGCTCACTAGAGGAGTCACTGCTCCTATTTACATGCACCGTGTGATTAGAAGCCATCCGAAATAGTATGTGTTTTAGTAAAGCTTTTTGTTTGTGCACAAGTACCAGTTTTTCCACACAGTAAGAGAGAGAGAGAGAGAGAGAGAGAGAGAGACAAACCCAAAAGGGAAAAAAAGAGCAACAGAAAAGAGCAAGCATTAAAATGAACACGCAAGAGTGAATTAAAGGGGCCAGTGGGTGGCTGAATGAGGTAGAAGGTGGAAATCTTGTATTCCCCAATTGTTTCAAAGAATATAAATTAGGCATGGTTTTCAAAAAGCAGTAAATTATTGCACAAGCGCGAACCATACTGAACAGCACCTAAATAATGTTTTTTTGTTAAAAAAATGAAAGATTGTGAAAATGCATAGGCCAAGAGCCCATTGTTATTTGGAGACAGGGAGGTCTGGAGGGAATTGAAAGGGAAAGCTTTAGGCTAGCATTCGCACCTTCTCTGCTTTACAAGCACTCACATTTGTTTAGGAAGCACCAACAGAATGGAGTAACGTTTACTGAGAAACCCACAAAAATAACTTGCAGTACGGCCCAGAAACGAACACCGGGGTTAGTGTGAAAGTCACAACTATAACACAGCATGCCAGAAACATAAAAAAAACAATGTGAAAGCTATTTCCAGGGGTGTGGTAGATATATGCATTTCTGTGGTAACTCCTGTGGGTTTACAATATCTCCTTTGAAAACCCGTTCTACTACAAGCAATTTGCTCTTCACACATTCTGTTAAATGTCTGTTAGAACACCAGAAAACATTTATACAAACAAGCAAATATTTATTGCGGGCCAACTATGAAATAAACGGTCCAGCCAAACTACAAAAGAAATTATGAAAATAATGAGTGACATTGCACTGTGAGTGCGTAGAAAACTATGATAACCGAAAAAGAGGGGCGAAAGTTAGGTTACACTTCCTAATCAAGCCGAGGACCAAATTACAAAAAGTACACCATCCTGGTTAAGTAACCCTCCCGACAATTAGCCGGAAAAGACTCAATAGCTCTGGCGTGACGTTAATATGGCATCGTATGCCGGACGGGAACAAGAAGCTAGAGACTGGTAGAGAGTGCCCGTAGCAGCTATCGTAAAAAAACTCAGGAATCGAACGAAAATGTAACAAGCATAGGCAAAAAAACACGAGTGGTGACGCGCACGTGCACGCAATGACAATATGTGCTGTGCACATCACACGCACTTGTGCGCTTTCTAGTAAGCTGGTGACCAGCCTGGGTAGCACTTTTTAAAGCACCTACTAAATTTCTCACATGAGCAGCGCATGCTCTGACTCTAGCAAGACCTAAAAATGCAGCCACCCTCTACACTGTATCAGTATAGTGCGCTAAAATGAAATGTAAAATTAGGTGTGCTGTTGGAGATGTTTTTTGCATAACCAACAGCCTTTATTAAATGGCTTCCTGACCGATGACTCCCCTGCAAAAGTACCTATTGCAGTTTATGACATCATTTTCATGCCAGTCCCTTATGCATGTACACCGATCCCTGTGCATGAGCTCAAGTACTGAGTTAGCTGCGTAGCTGAGACAATGGCAAGACAACTAACCAGATGCGACTATTTCCAAACGTCTTATGACATATGTTGCTGAAAGGAAGCTTTCTTTGACTTGTGTTGCACATTTAAGGAGTGCTCACACAAAATTTGCTTTTTAAGTATGGTGAAAGTGTAACACGCCTTTGTCTGTGGCCAAGCTACAACTAGCAGTGCTGAAGGGTCATTTGTTAAAATTATATATAGTTTCCTAAGAAGCAACTGACTTGAGAGAAGAAACAGCGAGAAACTTAAAAAAACATACCCTCGCTGTTCTTCAAGAAACAACTGGAGTCCTTGGTCTCAGGCTGTAGAGCAGACTCTGTGAGGGGCAATAGACCAGGATGGACCAGCCTCCAGTAACAGTTCATGTGCACCATGGAGAAGGAAACAAAAGTGGGCGGCAGCCATAGTAAAGTGAAAGTGCGCCATGCATAAATAAACATGCGTCATGCATGCATGGAAAGCTTTAAAGCTAAGAATGGGTTTTGAAGGCACAGTACTCAAATGGTTTGAATACATTTTTTTTGTGCAGATTTATATAGCGCAAACTCAACCCGAAGGTATTGCGGCACTTTACATGAGCACCAGTTACTTTACACAGTGACACATTTCTTTTTTTTTGTGTAGGCACAGGGTGATTAGATGATTTGCCCAGGATCACAGGATGTGGAGTCGACCCGAGGCTCGAACCTTGGCTTCCCAACTCCAAAGTCGGCAGTCTAGCTGTGAGACCACAACCTCTCCCCATCATTACTCACCATCATTCCTCTCGGGCAGGTCCCAAACGATCAAAATAGCAAATTGTCTCTCCACTTCAAAGACTGTTGGACAAGGCATTCCTTCAAAGGTGCGGTCCTCGTGCCCACACTGTTCCACCTTTACATTGAACCACTGAGAAATCTAGGTCCAATCATTGGTTCTTGGACTCCTGCAACTCTCTCCTTGCTGGCCTCCCCAAATCCCACCTTTCTCCTCTAAAACCCATCCTCAACTAAGCAGCTCGCTTCGTACATGGGGCTAAAAGAAATGATCGCATCACACGCACACTGTTGTCTCTTCGCTGGCTTCCTATTGAAGCAAGGTCAATTTACAAGACTGCCTGCATCACCCACACATCCTGGAACACCTCCACCCCATGCTATCTTGCTAATAAACTAAAAAATTCAGGCAACTCTAGACCTTCACGCAATGCGGAAAACTTACTGCTCAAACCCCCTACCTTCAAAAGGGAAAGATTTATGGCTCAATCCTTCTCTGGTAATGCAGCCAGAATCTAGAACTCTCTTCCTCCATCCCTCCGGGCCACTGCCTCTTTCTGGACTTTCAAAACAGATCTTAAAACTCTCCTCCTCCAAAGCCACGTCCTGGAATAATTCAACCCATTTCTTGACCCTTACGGTCATCTAGCACTCACGTGATGTCAACTTTGTAAATATGTATTTTACTCATGTTTAACCTAACGATGACACATAAAAAAAATTACAATATAAATATGCAACTTGTTGGTGTTGTAACTGTATATATATAACTTGTTAGTGTGTTTAGTCAATATTGTTTACGTTTTGTAACTTACCTGATTCTTTGGTAAAGCGCTCTGACACCTTTGGGTAAAGTTCGCGCTATGTAAAACTGCATTAAATAAATGGAAAGGTGAATCCCTGCACCCAAGTAAAGCATGGTGCCACTCTTCCTAAAACATATGTGTGACAGCCTGTGAAGCGGGCGATATGGTCATAAAAAAAAAAAAAACCAAGAAAGGCGTGCTGCCATTGTGATAGTGTAAGCAGGCACTGTGAGGAAACATTAAGCATGGAGTCTGGAGGTAACACCATGGTGAAGGGCTTCGAGCCACGGGCGCCATTGTTAAAAGTGTGCGCCCGTGTTATTGATGATGGTTGCTATGCATTCTGGCCAAAAAAGAATGTCAAACATAAGGCTTGGCCAGGTATAATAAAAAAACAAGCAGTTGCGTGAGAGTGTCCTGCCTACAACAGCTGGTAGGAGAAAGTAGTTTAAGCAAATAGAGCTCACCAACTAGCTAAAGCAGACCGAATAACAACACCAGTAAAAGGTCCAGTAATTATGTGAGGTAACAAATGCAGACAAGGTGGTACCAAGGAGGGACTACCAAGCCTAAGAACAACCCGGAAGCCAGCATTTACGAAGGACAATGACACAAGCCTATTAAAAATATGGGCTGAGAGTGGGTGAGGCTTCAAAGCCATACTACAATACTGTATGCCTTGCAGCAGCACATGCTCTGCCCAGGCTCAACATAACTATCCTTTAGCACGTCTCCTGCTATTTATGTGTGCTGAGCAATGCAACACGCATACAAAGTAGAAAAAACGAGAAGAAATTAAAACAATTCTTCTCATTACACGTGCCTTGAGAAGGTGTAAGATCTTACCACAAACCCGTCTACAAATGTTTGTAGGTAGGGATTTGGGTCAAAACCATGGGTTGTTGCATGAGAACGACTATGTACTACCCATGGAATGCCGCCTTGATTCAAAGTAATGCAAAGCAGCACATAGTGCAATTTTGCATTACTTTGGGAGAATATCCAATGCAAATTCTGATTTGCTCTGAATAGTAAACCCAAGCTTAACACTTTGCATCAGATTTGTGTTACAAAAGTATCACAAATTCGGCGCAAAGCATTGCTAAATCTGGGGCAGGTTTTGTACTGGAAGGGGCCCCCTGTTTATATTGATTTATAAATCATGTACACAAGATGTATACCCAAAAATCCAATGACTTTAGTATGCAGTCTGTCCTTTAATTTTTATTTTTGTATTTGCCCAATCAGTTATTTGTGTTTATACGAATTTCCATCCAACAGATGTTTTGTGATCAATTTGACTGCTTCCTAAAAGAACAGGAATGACAGCTTTCTTTCCTTGACCCTATGCAGCAAAGCAACTTACCTTGCTGTTCTGCATTGTGTAAATTCTAAGCATATCTGCCCCACAGGATTTTACACATTGTTTGACAAGGCTACAACATAAACTTTCTCCAGGACGGGTTCTCATCTCTATGCCTTTATGTGAGAACTCTTCAAAACATAGCTTTACAGGGAGGCGTAAAGACTTGTTGGTGAAGAAGACAATACTTCCTGTCCCACAGAAAGAACATGGTCAAGAAATGTATTAAATTCTGCTCCTGGTGGAAAAGGAATCAGAAGGGTTTGGCCCAGTCATAGACTTAAGGGTAATCAAATGGCTATCGAAGATAAGCTTGAAACAAATGTCTCCAAACAATTATTCCATTTGTTCAACCATGAGAATTTAAGGTGAGACTGGACCAGCAGGACGCATATCTACACATTCCAATTTGCTTGAATCATGTGTAATACAGATAACCATTTACACATTTGTGTCCTTCCTTCCATACTAAAATTAGCACCAAGGTCTTCTCAAACATACTGCCATATATGGTACCATTCCTACACAATCGGGTACGGGCAATGCTGCTCAGGTTATGGGTGCCTATAGTGGCTCGCGGTACAGGTGAGTTGTAATTGTATTTCCTGCTCATATCTGAAAATTTCAATAACATCAGTTTGAATTTTTTTTTATTACTACACAATCATGTATATTTGTTTCTCCTGTATTAAGACGACTGGCAGAGTCATTCTCCATTGAGTTCTCTGACAAATATTCACTTGAAGCAGGTCATTTCTTTGTTCCAAGAATATGGTTTCGTCATTAACTGGAAAAAATCCATTCTAACTACAGCATCGGATATGGAGATCCTTGGGGCAAGATTCCGGAGATTCAAACGCATGTGGAGGTTCTCAGAGTATCATAAGATATTGAAAGTCACAAAAAAGGCCCCAAGTTCAAGGCGACATTGCAGGAACAGTATCAATTGCCCATTGGGCAAGATTCCATCTCAGAGTTTTTTTTAACATCCTTAGATCAAACAGAAGTTGGTTTGGTGACTACTCCAGACGAAGTTGAGAGTAGAAATGCCACTAGCCTCAGTTCCACCAAAGGCCATCACAACTGATGCAGCCGGACAGGACTGGGGAGCCATATAGGACTTGCAGCCTTGACCAGGATGACAGAGTTGATTTTTCACTAGGCAGACTCACTTCTTCTCTCTCTTTCTGATGTATGTATCATGGGGAAGATGACATTTGTAAACGACAGGCTCAGCGGAGTTTTCCTTCCACTGCAGACTTTTGACCAGGCCCTTTATTGTTTAAACAAATGTGCCAGAAGATTGGTCTCACTCAGGTGGAATTCATACGACAAGGTAGAGTTCTTTATACCCCAAGTTTGTGTTCTGAAGCAGAGAAAGGGGGCATGGGTGGTAGACGCACTGTCCTGTCAGTGGCCTCAAGTCCTGCTCTATGCTCTCCCATGTTTTCCCTCAACCAGAAGGTTCTGATGAAAATCAAGAAGTTAGAAAGGGTCTTAATGGCTGTGCCTTTTTGGCGCTGCTTCCCTTGGTATCATCTTCATCAGTTATGGAGAGGTCAGGGTATTGGTCCTTTTTATCAGTCCTCCCTCATTGATTAACCTTTCTCTAAGCAATGGGTTCTAATCAGGTTACGCGTAATGGCCTGGTAATCAAGAGGCTAAGTCTTTGAAGGAAAGATACTTCTAACAAGTCTGGCAGGGGCAGGGTAAAGTTCCAGAAAAAGTTGTACCCTGAGGTCCTACGCTGACCATATACAGCTTTTCGATAACTGAATTCTGCAAGGAATTAAAGAGATAATTTCCTGGCAGGGAATAAATACTCTTTTAAACATGGCTTTTTCTTTGGAATTGGCAGCCATCACTATTACAATTCAATCAGTGGCGATTAAGGCATTCAGTGAGCCCTGGGGAGATGTGGGAACTTTAGAGTATTAGGTTAGGGTAATATGACTTTTCAGAAGTTTTCTCTTTCATATTCTCCTGCAATGAAGCTAGTTCCATATTGGTGTTTTCTTCTAGTTTTGGATACTTTAAGAAACATTACTTTGTGTCTCTTTGAATGTAATCTTTGACTTGGTGATTATCTTCTTGGTAGTGATTACCTACACTGGAAAAGGATGGGAGTTGTATTCGCACCCGTGTAGATCCCAGTACCTAGTAATCCTTCTAGATAAACTGGTACTCAGATTAAATGCTTCTTCATCTGCTAGGTTTAAACTAATTTCTTTCTAAAAAAAAGATGTGATATTTGCTCTGGTCATTCCAGATTTCTCGACTTCTGAATTGGACTCTCTTCTCTTTTCTGGATGTGAAAAGGAGGGTACTTGTATATCTCAATCAAGTTGCCCCTTTCTGTGGAATTGATTCTTTGTTTCTGAATTTTAGCCTCTTATGAAGAGATTGAAGCTGTCTGTATAGCCTTCAAATACATGGATCAATCTACTATTGCAACAGCCTATAAAGTAAGAAATCTACTTTGTTCAGTTAAGTTGAGGGTAGACATTACAGAGGAATGCAGTCTTTTTGTCGCTAGTTCGGGGAGTTTACATTGAGGAAATGTTTATAACAGCCACACAGGATGAATGCCTTAATGTTTAGGGAACATTTCCTAATGCAATGTTCTGATGTTTGTTATGAGGCTTTTGGATCCAAATTCCTCTCTGCTGCAGACTAGTTGTTTTGATTGGTTCACTTGTCTAATCATTGGCACTGGTCTGAATGCCGCTAAAGTGCCTGTTTCTATTTGATCAAAGATGCAGTTTGGGGGTTAGACAATGCCGAATAAATAATCTATGTTTTTGCAGGTCTCAATGTATAGTCTGTCTGATTTTTGTGAATCCCAAAAGAAACTATACAAAAACTTAGAGCCACATGTATCAACCTATTTTGCATTCGCAAATGGTGTGAATCGCTATTTTTGACCTTTTTGCAAATGCTAAATAGCCTTTCAAGATGTATGAAAGGCTTTGTCAGTGCATTTTAGGTAATCAATTTTTTTTGTGATTACCTAAAATTGCAGCCACAAATAGGATTCTCTAAGAACATGAACCAAGCATTTTCTAAATGCAAACTGTGCATTTAGGAAATGCTATTGCAATCAACCCCAAGTTAATGGTAACCATGTGCAATTTTTGAAAAGCAAACAAAAAATTTATTTTTAAAAGTGGCATGTAAAAGTGGCATGTAGCGCACACATGCAGCTAGGGCATGTGTGCCCTTTTTTATGTGCACATTTGTTTTTGGGGTGCTTCAGGGGGGCCTTAGGGTCCTGGGCATCCTTGGTTTTGCATTACCTAATTTCTGAGTACCAATTAGGTCATCACAAATTAGGTAATGCAAACCTATTCGCAGCTATGGGCCTTTCGGCCCTTAGGAATGAATGGAGTAGTATTACCTAATAGCGATTAACTAATCGTGATTGCGACTCTGTAGGAATCGCTATTAGGTAATCGATATTTTCTTGCATACCATTTTGAATTTCTAAAATAGTGATTACCTGAAATGAGCTATTTTGGGAACGCAAAATTGTTTTTTGATGCATGTGGCCCATAGACCTTCATCCTGGTTACCACAGAATTACAGCACCTTGTGTTTTTTCCCTAGAGTAATTTATCACATTTGGAGTTTGCGATTGGTTAGTGTGGAGAATAAGTGAAGGTGTGGCTTTTCCACATCCAGAATACACTCAATTTCCCCATTAGCAGCCTGTTTTCTCCACACAAATTACTCCAAGTTATACCTGGAGAAATTAGCACAAGGAAAAACTCGGAGTGTCTGGTTATTCTAAGCACATCTTGAAATTTGGTTTTGTGCACAAACACAATTAAGAATAAATCAAGAGCTAATGGACACTTTAAGGTATACCATTATTTTTTTGTGTGAAAATGGTTTAAAGAGGCTACTCTATTAATACTACTTGTCAGGCATGTCAGAAGATTTTGTAGGGCCCAGCGGCGGCTCCTCCATTAAGGCAGAGGAGCGCCATCCCACTGCTTTCTGAGCAATGAGTAAAGAAAAATAAAATTATAATAAAAGATGGTATTAATATTTTTATTTTTCCTTGCTATGCCCAGTATGCCGATTCAAGAGCGGGGCGGGGCAGGACTGAGACATCCATATTGACACTGGGAGTACGAGTGGTATGCCTGCTATAAGTTTGTATGGGGCATATTATCAAGGGGGTTTATCTCCGCTTTTTTGGCTTTAAAAGCCAAGAAAGCGAAGATAAAATTATCTCCCTATTACCAAGCTGTCGCTAACACGAGTTAGTGACAGCTAATAGGAGATAGCGACCATCTTGGGCCCCGCTTTGCATGTCAGTGATATTCATCACTAATGACATGCAAAGTGGGCGTGCCAAGATGTTAGCGACTGGAAACAGTCCCTAACATCGCTATCTGCTATTACCAACTTTTGGAGATATTCGCGCTAAGCGCGAATATCTCCAAAAGCTAACACCTGCCCTGAGCAGTTCTTAGCCATGTTATCCAATGGGAGGTGGATAACATGGCTAAGAGCATTTGCTTGATAATGCATGAATATCGCTGACTTTTCAGCGATATTCATGCATTGCGGCTGTTTTTATCGCATTTGCGATAAACCTTGCTAATAGCAAGGTTTATCTGCGATAAAAATCGCCGATATGCGGCGATAATTTTTGTCTCTAAACAAGTTAGAGACAAAAATTATCGCTAGTTGTTGGTAATATGCCCCTATGTTTGTTTGTAAGGCCGGCTTAGATCGGCCAAACAGATATGCACACTTAGGTTTCTCCAACCCAGCTGTATTCCACAGCCTGGTGGAGAAACAGCACAGAGTACCTGTGCATCTGCAAGGATCAAATAGCCTGCGCAGGCCAATCCCCATGCTTCTCTCATGCTAGGTATAGCATGTGAGCAGTGTCTGGTTTAGATGTGGAGTCTGTGATTTGTCCCAGGGACTGCTGGGAGAAGGAGAGTAGAGGAGCACCAAGGCGCGAGGTGGCCGGCAGCACCAGATAAGTCTTTTTATTTATTTATTTTACCCTTGTGCACACTTCCCGCTCTCCTTCCGTGCACCCCCTTCACCCACCCACCACTTTTAATTTGTATCTACCGCCACTGGTAGGGCCTCGGGCCAAAAACGTTTTGCTAGGTCTGCATGTCCGTATCTGGCACCCTCTAGTGATATAAGCTTGCCAGCAGCCATGAATAAACAGGACAGGCTCCCTCAAGAATCTATAAATTATTTTTGAAGCATGAGTGCAAGGCCCTCGTGAACGATGACCCCCTCTCACCCAAAACGTCTGACGGCCCTGGTACTAGTGTGGCACCATGAAACATGAAGCACGTTTTCACAAGATTATGACACATTGCCTCCTTTTCAACTTTTACAAGTTTTAATGTGAAAAGAAAGATATGTCTTTTCTTTATGAACTTCAACGTATGTCACAGAGATTAGTTTAGCTCTCAGAAACTCCCAGTTCTATATAACCAAATTGGGTCTGAGAATTTGCGAGTGACAAGCTGTTCTGTAATATTTAAGCCAGACTCTGCTTAAGACAATATATAATTCAGTTTTCAGAACAGCCATACTCTTCTGTGGACAGTGAAGAAAGATATCCGCTTTGAAGGAGCATCAGGCTGGCAGATCTATCTACCCAGACATATCTGGTTAAAGATAAGACCAAAATCATTGCTTGTGCTAGAACAGTCTGCTAAATGGAGATAAAAATTACACACTTTCAGGCTCTGGCTGCTGTCTTGAGCTGCCAGCAATCTGGACTATATTTGCAAGCCCCTTGCACCTCCGGAGTATCCTTTTTTGTGATGCTCCAGTGGCACAAATTATAAATTCATATCTATGAGGCCACTATGCATGGCTTTGAATGGCCTCGTTGACATGGAGTATGACAAGGCGATGCAAATCACAGCATTGCCCTACTCTGGAGGCGTTCCATGGATGTTGCTATCGGTTTTCCCACGCAGCACCCATGGATTTTGTCGCTGCCTCAGATTTACAAGATCATGTAAACCTGAGGAAGTGTCATATCCTTACATCTCCTGAGGTGAGGCGTAATGAGGAGAAATATATTTATTTCTCCTTGTTTTTTCTTCTTTCTATGTGTGCTATATTCTACAGCACACATAGAAAGAAAGAAAACACCCCTATTGATTGTTTTTGTGCAGGAAGGTTCCACTTCCTACACAAAAACAATCCTGCAAACAACACAGGCACCCTTGCACCATGGTACAAGGGTACCTGCGTCAAGGCTAGGCTGCCGAAATGGCGCCAGTGCAGGGGAAAAGGACAGGAATGCATTGTAATGCATAAATGCAGTGCATCTTGCCCTTTCACTTTGGAGTAGGGTAGCGCAGCAAAGTGACTTGCTATAATGCCTGTAACAAACTGGCTCTATATATACTACACCAAAGTGAGGTATAGTGTGTATAGAGTACAAGTGTCCCCAGAGGTAGACAGAGGTTACCGTTAGATAGAACCTTACTCTCTAAAATGGTAGCTTGGTCGAGCAGTAAGGCAGTGTCAGAGCACAGTGTGAAGCATTTGATGTACACACTCAGTCAGCAAATTAATTCACACACTCAAGAACTGAACTCTAGGCCAATGATTTTTGTATAAAAAATAGACTGTTGTTTATTTTTAGACCCAAGCAAGCCTGGTAC
Organism: Lissotriton vulgaris; assembly: GCF_964263255.1. Taxonomy (NCBI): domain Eukaryota; kingdom Metazoa; phylum Chordata; class Amphibia; order Caudata; family Salamandridae; genus Lissotriton; species Lissotriton vulgaris. The sequence continues at coordinate 861,000,720 of NC_141689.1, forward strand.
AGGTACGCATTACATACTTTTCAGTAATGAGTTACTGGATATACAACAGTTTGAAAATGCAATAGGAATTGTACTTTGTTTGATTTACAGGGGAGTAGTAGTATGCAACATTGGAATGAGTAGGCTTTTTCAATAAATTGCAGGTAAGTTACTTTAAGGTTACTTTTTCTAACTCAGTGCTGGATGTCTAGATTCAGCACTGGAACATTTCCTGTAAACAGGTGAGTGAATGCATTTTTGTTATTCGTGCGATTTTTTAGAATATTTTCAGATTTCAAAACTCCACACTTAGAAACGTTTTGGAGCTGAACTTTGAAATGAATAGGCTTTCACAACAAATTGGAGGTAAGTTACTTTTACGTTACTTTTTCTAGCTCAGTGCTGGATGCCTAGATTCAGCACTGAGATGTGTCCTGCAAACAGGTGAGAAAACACGTTTTGGTTGTTTGTACTATTTTTAAAAAATATCTGTAGTTTTCAAAACTTCACACTTAGTTGTTTTTTGGAGGGATAATTGTCAATGTTATCACTCAGGGGTCTCCAAGGGTCAGTGATGCACTGGAATTGCACCCTCAGCGACACTGAGGCGGCCGGGTGCAGAGTGTTGAGGCCCAATATTATCCTATGGAGGATAGGGTGTCTCCGGTAGGTGGCTGCTGGCAAGCAGGCCACGAGGTTGTGGGAGCAAAGCTCCTAGGGTTTAGCTCAGGGCAAGTTGGGGACCAAAGTAGCACCAAAGGTGCACCAGCAGGGGCACTAGGGCGGCCGGGTGCAGGGCGCTGTTTTGAGGTGTCCTGTTGTTTCCAATGGAGAACCTCCGGAACAAAGAAACACTGCAGGCACGGGGAAGAGGATCTTCCAGGTGCGACTACCACTTCGAGGGGAAAGTTGGGATGTTGAGGGTTGGTTAGGCACTGTTAGTTTGGGCACACAAGGACGTGGGGCGCCGGGTGCAGGGGTGCCTTCAGACATCGAATTTTCTTACCCGCTCTGGTTGCGGTAGGGGGGGTCCTCTGGATTGAGGCTGCAGGCGTTGTCTGGACGCTTGAGGCAGGTCAGGAGTCAGCGGATCTTGGGTCAGGATCACCAGGGGGACCCCCTCGTGGTATTTTTCCACTCTGGCCGGATTCGGCGGGTGCAAAGTGGGCTGGATTTGCGGTTTCTGGTTGGCACCAGAAGCTGCAGTTTGAACAAGTCCGGTGTTCACAGGAGATTCAGTCTTTGAAGTGAAGGCAGGCATGTCCTCTGGGGTTTTTGAGGTTGCTGGCTGCAGGACACAACGGGATTTCGCAGAAGCAGGTTCGAGGAGAGACAGGTCTGTAGGGCTGGGGCCAAGTCAGTGGATGTCGTCCTCTTGTTAGCTCTGCACTGCTTTTCGTCCTTCTTCTTATCTTCTTTTCTTGTGGTTTCTGGATCTGAGGAAGGAAGGTTCAGGGTGCTCCTAAATACTAAATTTAGGGGTGTTACAGTTTAGTAAAGGGCAGGGACCAATGGGTCCCTTCCCTGGGGTGGGTACACCCTCTATTCTGCCACTCTCCAGGGAGAGGGGGGCAGGAACCTATCCCTGGTTGGCTGGGTCTCCTCATCCTCAAGATTGCGGGGACTCAAGGTTGTGCTTCACCTCGCCTTCCCCACCTTAGGGGTGGAGTTGGCAGAGGTGGGGAACACCTCTCTTCCTCTCTTGTTTTTCCCACCGGTTCTCCCGCCCAAAGCTGGGGGTAGAACCAGTGGGGACCAGTTGCTGAAAGCAGCAAATTGTCTGGAGAGGCTAACAAAGGCGGCATGGCTTGAAGCTTCTCCTTTGTGAACCCTGCCCATCCTGGGGGAGGAGGCTTGGCACCTCGTCCCAGGATGTGCATTGTTTCAGTCCCCCAAGAGCAGCAGCTCTCGCCACAGGGGTCAAGAAACATGTCGGTGGTAGCAGCCTAGGCAGCCACTCAGTCAGGTCACTAGAGGTTGGTCGAGTTTTAGGGGTCATCTCTAAGATGCCCTCTGTGGTGTATTTTACATTAAATCCCACACTGGCGTCAGTGTGGGTTTAATGTGCTGAGAAATTTGACACCAACCTTCCCAGTCTTCAGTGTAGCCATTATGGTATTATTGAGTTCGTAATGATAAACTTCCAGCACTATATACTCCTAATCGCAGTACTGTACTTACAGTGCCCAGGAATGGACTTGGGTACTGTAGGGGTACAGGGCTCATGCACCTGTAACCTCACCACTGGCATAGGGCACCCAGCTAGATGGGTGACTGATGTAGGTCAGGATAGTGGTTTGTGGGCATGGCACACAGGGATGTGTGCCATGTCGACTCTTCACTTTATTCTGCACCAAGACACGCAGCCTGCAAAGGCAGTGTGTGAGTGTCAGGGTACAGGGCCTCTAAGGGTGGCACAATAAGTGCTGCAGCCCTTAGAGGCCTTCTCTGGTCACAGTGCCCAGGGTACCTGTAGTACCTTTTACCAGAGGCTGACATGTGGCTAGAGATGCCAATTGTGTTTAGGCTTCAATGCAGTTTTAGGGAAGGAACATAGGGCCTAGGTACCTGATTAGCAGGAGCCCAGGGCAGACTCAGTCAAAGAACATCAGCAATTCAGCAATAAGTGGGGGCATACCATGCAAGAAACAGGGTACTTTTTCACACTGCCCTATGCCAAATCCCCATAAAACATGGCCTCTGTGTTTGGAGGAACCACCTAAACTATGGCTGCAAGCCACAAGCCTTTGGAGAGTAATTTCAACAATCCTCGCTTAAATGTTGCAGTTAAAGAGCAGGGTTTAACCCTGCACCTTCAACCTAACATCTACAGATATACGTTCAAAGCTTGCTAAGGGAAGAGGAATGAAAATCAAGTCAGGAACCTAAACACTTTTCTGTGGGCTACTGTTTGTATTTAAAAATACAGTCTAACGTCTGCAGCATTCCTGAAGTAGTTAGACCATTCTCTTCCCTCTATCAGGGAACGAACAGTGTACTTTTGACTTCAATTTGATCATATTGACCAATTCGCAATTTCCTGTTTTATCTTTGTAGCTATATTTATTGTTTTCCAACATTCGAGCATTCTTTCCATAATTCAGCTCATGATTTTTCACTTCAGATCAACACGTTTTAGACTATGTCTGTGGCCCCTTCTTAGCTACCAAAGTGCCCTAGTACTCAAAAAGTGTGTCCACAAAGCCAGTTGGACCCAAGGCACTTTTTGCTATATTGCCATTGGTGGCCATCATCTGAGAATGCACGCTCATTTTGTCCCCAATACATCAGCTTTTCATTGTTACGAAATACATTGATTTTGTCTGCAAATGTCAGGTTGCTATTTTCATTATAACTCTCACCATTTAGTACTGGCCCACCAAGGCCGCTATTGAATCACATTCACCCTCAGATGTTCAGGTTTAATTATCATGTGCTCAAGTGCCAATTCATGGGCTTAGCATTTTATATGCCTAGCAATGCCATCATAGACCGTGGATTGTTACTGTTGGCCAGTAATCAACATCAACCCATGGATCACTACAGCATGACATGGATTTGGCATTATGTGCAGAAGATCACCAACACATGAGAGACTTTTCCTTATTTCACAAGAAAGCACGGGTTCGGCATCATTCTCTTAGGTTTGCCACCATAGGGCATGCATTGCCATCACATGCCAAGGAAAGTCTTCATGTGCCGATGACCATCATCATATGTCAGGGGTCAGCATTATGTGCCAATAGTCATCATCAGTTTCCTTGTGTTGAAGACCATTCAGCTAAGGATCATATGCAAAAGATTACATGCCAGAGTATATCATTATATGCCATGAGTTGTGTCTTAGAGGATGAATCATCACATAATGCCTAGGACCAAGTACACATGCCGAGGATATCCACCATATGCCAATGGACACCTTACTGTCCAAAAGCGCACACTACCAACACAGTCTCTAACTTCAAACTGAATATGTAAAGACTGAAAGTGAACACAACCATTTTCATTCTGTGCTTGACAAGTCCAGGCATTGACTAGCCATTAACCTTAACGGTAAAATGCCTACAGAACCCATGTTTAAGATTCTCTAAGACTGGTCCCCTGCTGGTTTCAGATTGCTTCAGTGCTTTTAATGACATTGTATACATTTCAGTTTTGCTGGAGAATAAATATGTTGCTCAATGTTGCCCATTGTATCACTCCTTTCTGCTGCAGCTCTTGTCCACCATCCTCCCATGTAAACAAATGCTGGCCAATCAACGGACTTCAGTGCATCCCATGTTCACATTGTGGAGGGCTGAACAGTGGGTTTCCTGCCCAAAGCATTCCAGAGATTATTGTAACCATCCAATGTTTCTTTGTACAATGCAAAAGTGAGTTCCATTAAAGAACAAGTGCTTTACCCGTTTTTGTTTGATCTGGTTTTAAAAGGACAGCTATTTGTCTTACCTTTTGTTTACAATATACACAAAGTGGGCGTTTCGTCAGCAAAGGGCTTGCTTTAGTCTGCCACTTCTATCACTGCTTGGTGATAGCTTCAATCACATCTTGGACCAGTCATGGGGGCTTTACATATTTACCTCATGATATAGGCAGTTTGTTGTATCATTCCACTTGCTAGGGAGTTATTCCATCACAAAGCGTGAGATATCATTTTACTTCTTGAAAGTTCACTCAGAACATTTTTGGTAATTTCATTTCATTATCTCATACATGCATTGAATACCAAAAGGAATCTTCTTTAACTTCAAGACAAATTACTTCACTGTGTAGCAGAACAAATAAATTGTAAGGGATGACAGATGGTTTGTTCCTCTAATGATTTTCATTAGAGCAGTGATCCTTAGAGGCACCCAGCAACAATATCCAGCCGCTGTGTGTTTACTTTTCTTTCTCGAATTTCAAAGTGAGAGACTTTATGTGACAATCTTTCTGGGTACCCATATGAGAGGAGTGACTGTAGGATATTATTTTTTTAGCACACAACAAAATTAAATGTGCTGATATTTCAGAATATATCAGATTTAGGAAACTACAAATGAAGCGCTTTTTTGTATTTTTGAAGTGAGGAGGAATCAAATATTTCAATACAATTAAAACATATCAATAGGTGATGATATTTCCACACATTATCGTTTGTGTGCAGTAAAATTGTATGTCTGTGGTAATGTAATAGTCATTTCAATTGGAAATGTGCTGTCTGTAATGGAAGTGCGCTGCCACACCATGCATACTCTACACTACGGTATTCCACTCTACGACTCTCCACTCTACAACACTGTGCTCCACAGTATGCTCTTCCACTCGAGACTATGCCACCCCATTCTATGACACTCAACTATTTGATACACCACTCCACTCTCCACCCCGCTACTCTAAGACACTCTATGACACCCCACACCACTCTACTCTACCCAACTATGCGATCCTCCACTCCACACCACTTATCCCAATCTACTACAGTATAACCCAAACTACCTCACTCCACTCCAATCAACCCCAGTCTACCTCACTCCACTCCGATCTACCCAACTCTGAGCTACCCCAATTTACTCCACTCCACTTAACTAAAATCTACCCCAATCTTTTCTATTTTCCTCTACCAAACTCCACTCCACCCAAACTACCCCACTCCACTTCAATCTACCCCAGTCTACCCCACTCCACTCCATCCTACTCCATTCCCACCAATATACCTCACTCCACTGCACTCTACCCCACTGCACTCAATCTACACCTCTCCACTCTACCCCAATCTACCCACTCCACTCTACCCCAATCTGCACTCCAATCTACACCTCTCCACTCCAATGTACACCACTCCATTGCACTCCAATCTACCACAATCTACCCCACTCCATTTGAATCTACCCCACTCAACTTGTGCCCAGTCCACCCCACTCCACCCTAATTTAAACCACACCAGTCTACCCCACTACATCCCAATCTACAGCACTCTAACATCCCCCTTCAATCTACCTCACTTCATTCCAATCTCCACTCCACCCCAATCTATCCCAATCCACTTCAATCTACCTCAATGCACTCCCCTACAATCTACACCACTCTAACCTGCCACAGACTACCCCACTCCACTCCAATCTATCCAAAACTACCCTATTCCACTCCACCCAATAAACTCCACTCCATTTTACCCCACTCCAATATAACCTATTCTATCCCAATCCACCCTACTCCAATCAACACCACCCCACTCCACCCCAATCTACCCCACTCCAATCTACCCTACTCCACTCCACTTTACCCCAATCTAGCACACTTCACTCCACTACACTTTACCCTAATCTACTCCACTCCAATCTACCCTATTCCACTAAAATCAAACCCTACTCCACTCCAATCTAACAACCTCTACCTCAATCCACCCCAGTCTATCCCACTACGCCCCACTCCAATCTAGCCCACCCCATCCCAATATATCACACTCCTCTATGTACTACCCCACTCTAGCACACTACACTCTACCCCACTGTACTCTTCTCCACTCCAATCTACCCCAGTCCAAACTACCCCACTCAAATCAACCCCACTCCACTCCAATCTACCCCACTCCATTCCTTTCTACCCTACTCCAATCCACACAATCTGCACCACTCCAATCTACCCCACTTCACTCCAATTGTATCCACTCCATCCAAATCTACCCCACTCCACTCTAATCTACCCCACTCCATTCTAATCTACCCCACTCTATTCCAATCTACCCCACTCTAATCCACTCCACTCTATCCTAATCTTTGAGACTCCACTCTTCCCAATCTACTCCACTCAACTTCAATCTACCTCAATCTACCCCACAGCACTCTACCCCAATCTACCCCACTCCAACCTACATCATGCCAATGTTCCCCACTCCAATCTGCCCCAGTCCACTCCAATCTACCCCAATCTACCCACTCCACTCCAAACTACCCTAATCTACCCCACTCAACTACAATCTACTGCAATCTACCCCACTCCACTCCAATCTACCCCACTCCAGGGGGGGCTCCTCCACTAAGGGAAGGAGCATCGCCCCACTGCTCTCAGAGCAGTGGAAAAGAGAAAGATTAAATGATAATAACAAGTTTATTATCATTTTATTTTGCGTTGTTGCGGGGCTTGGTTAGGGCGGGCCGGTGGCTCAGGGAGGAGGAGTGGACTGTGCACACTAAGTGCGCATGACTGCTTAGCCGACCGACTTGGTCGGCCAAACCGTCATGCGTACTTTCCATGTTCCCCACTAGGCTGCAATACACAGCCTGGTGGAGAACATGCCTAGGCCCTCAGTCCCCATCTGAGGGCTGATCCAGAGCGCTCAGACCAATGACAATGCTGCATTGCAGCATTGTGATTGGCTATAGGAAGCCAATCACAACACTGCATTGTAGCATTGTCATTGGCTTAAGGGAGCCTGTGTGCTTCCGGACTCTTCAGGAACGATAGAGGAGAGACAGAGGTGGCTGCGGCATAAGAAGGTAAATGTTTTTTATAATATTTTGTCCCCCCATTGCTCCCGCCTTCTGCCCATTCCCTGCCAGCTGCTACTGCCCACTCCACCCCAATCCACCCCAAAATACCCCATTTCACCCCAATATACCCCACTCCAGTATACCATTCCAAGCTACCCCATTACCAACTTCAATCTACCCCTATCCAATCTACCACACCCCACCCAACTACACCCAACTCCACTCCAATCTACCCCACTCCAATCCAATCTGCCGGCCCATTCCCTGCCAGCTGCTACTGCCCCCTCCACCCCACTCTACCCCAATCCACCACAAAATACCCCATTTCACCCCAATATACCCCACTCCAGTATACCATTCCAATCTACCCCACTACCAACTTCAATCTACCCCTATCCAATCTACCACACCCCACCCAACTACACCCAACTCCACTCCAATCTACCCCACTCAACTCCAATCTACCTCTTGCTACTGCACTCCAATCTACCCCACTCTACTACACAACAATCTACCCCAATATACTCTACTTCAGTCTACCTCTCTCTACCCTATTACAATCTACTCCATTTTACCCCAAAGTATCCCACTCCACTCTATCTCAATTGTACCCCATTACAATCTAGCCCACTGCAATCTACCATAATCGACCCCACTCCAGCCCACCAACTTTTAGCCCTGCTGAACAGCAGCCACACTGGTGCGCAACATTGTTAAAACACATTGTCAAAGCCAACAGCTCTAGCATAGTCCCCTTCTCCTGAAAGGTACGAGCCCACACGGGTCCTGCAGGAAAGCAAACTTTAATGAAAATCAGGGCATGACGCGTTTTGTCTGAATAGACTTTCTCAAATGCCACAAAATGAGGTATTCACAGGTGTCCACATTTAACAGACACCCCATTATGATTGGCTGAAGCACTGTGACTGGCGTTGGGGGGGTGTGTCTTGAATTCGGCACTCCAAACTTCAGCAAAGCAGTAATCTAATGTAATGTAATGTAAGTTGGAATTTGTAAAGTGCTGACTGCCACTCCGCAAGGAGCATCCTGGCGCTGGTTGGTTGGAGGTGGGAAGGGACCCTAAGGATACTAAATAAGAGAGAGGCATAAATAGCCAAGTCTTCAAAGCCTTCCTGAATTGATTTTCTGTTTTTAGTAATCTTAGATGAGGTGGTGGCAGGTTCCAGGCTTTGGTCCCCAGGACGGCCACTGTTTTTTCTCCTTTCGTTTTACATCTGACGATGGGTGGTTTGAGGAGGTTGGCAGATGAGGACCTGAGAGTCCTGGTTGTGATGTAGGGAGTGAACCGTGCCACGAGGTACTTAAGTCCCAATTTAAGCCTGGCTCTATAGGTAATTAGGAGGATTTTGAAGAGAATTCTCTTGTGCAGCGGAAGCCAGTGAAGAGCTTTTAATGCTGCAGATGCCGAGGATCTTGGTGGGTGTTTTAGAACTAAACGTGCCGCAGCGTGTTGGACCACTTGTAGCTTCTTTAGTGTTGATTTGTTGCAGTAGTCTAAGCGTGAGAGAATCAAGGCCACTGCCACTGATTTCCTTGCGGCAAGTGGAATTAGATCAAAGATTTCTTTTGTGATTTAATATGGGTAAAGCATGTCCCTGCTACAGCCGTGGCTTGTGGAAGGAAGGAGAGTGCAGTATCAAATTGTACTCCTAAATTATTAGCTACCTTGACCTTGTCAGGCAGGGGTGTTATTCCCTCAGGCCACCATTTACAAGGCTGTAATAAGACATCTTTCCCTATTGGGAGGATTTCAGTTTTGGCGGTGTTGCATCTAAGGTGGTAATCCCTCATCCACTGGATGACTGCAGATAGGCAGCATTTAAAGTTAAGTTCGGCATCTGTACAATTGTTATCCAGTAAAAGGATCATTTGGGTAGCGTCTGTGCAGGACGTAACTATAATCCCAAAGGATCCTATCAGGGAGATGAGCGGGGTCATATAAATGTTAAACAACAGTGGGCTCAATGTGGATCCCTGTGGGACTCCTGTTGTTATGTTGCGCTCTACCGAGAGGAATGTACCAAGGGTAGCCTCTTGTCTGCGGTTGGTGAGAAATGATTTTATCCATTCCAGAGCGGTACCAGAGAAGCGGCCGTGTTTAGGTCGTTTCAGAAGAATACTGTGCAAAATAGTATTGAACGTGGCCGACAAGTCGAGTAGGATCAGAACCCCTTTCCTGCCATTGTCGGCTATAGTTTTTAGTGCGTCGGTTATTTCCAGGAGAGCGGATTCTGTGGAATGCTTGGGGTGAAAGCCAGATTGTTTAGGATGAAGGATTTTAGTGTCTTCAATGAATTTGGTAAGTTCCTTATGAACACATTTCTCTGTGATTTTGCCTAGTAGGGGAAGTAGGGAAAGGTTTGAGAGCACAGATGGGTCTATGTTTTGTTTCTTTTTCAGTGGTTTTACCAGTGCAAGCTTCCAAACATCTGGGACTATGCCTGAGCTTAAAGAAGAGTTAACTATCTGATTTATAATAGGATTGACTGATCATAGGGGGGCAGGCATCCGAGGGTGAGCCTGATTTGCATGTTCCTATGGCCTCGCGAGTTGGTTGTAGTGAAACTGGTTCAAAATTTCGGATAAAGTGAGCGGTGGCCACGGGAACTAGCTTGGGGTGACATCCTGGTCCTGAAGAGGGGCCATTAAAAATCTTTTGAATTTTTTGAATTTTTTCTTCGAAGAACATTGAAATATTATCACACAGTTCTTGCGAGGGGATAGATCTTTCTGTGGCTCTTTAGGGTTTGTACGCTAATTTCTGTTCAGTCTTATAAGATTTCCTCCACTGACTCTCGTGCTGCTTACATAGAAGATGTGCTTGTGCCAGAGCGGGAGTAAACCAAGGGACTTTCTCAATTTTTGTTTTTTTGTACTTATCAAGCCTCTCTGGTGGGATAAGTTCATTGCTTACAGTGGTTATCCAGGAGTGGAAGAGCCATGAATCCAACCCTGTGTTCCCTGTTAGGGCAGGGGTTTGGGCTAGGTAGAGGTTGCTAGCTTAGGGTTGTCAGCTAATTGTGCCCATTTGCACCCACTTTGGGGTTTGGGAGATGATTTATCAGGGCACTCATCTGTGGAACCCTAAGTGTATGGGGGACAAAGAGGTGGTCTGACCATATCGTATGGATGGGGGTGTCGACCAATAACGAGGAAAAGTTGAAGCAGACCCCATCCAAAGTATGGCCCACCTGGTATGTTGGGCCCTCCACCAGTTGGTGCAGTGTGAATAGTTCTATGATTTGAAGAAAACTGTCTACTCCTGGATCGATTCTGCCTTTTAAGTGGAGGTTAAAATCTCCTAACAGAGTAAAATTGGCATGTGTGAGCAGGAGATGGCTCAAGGCATCCCCAAATGAGTCTATAAAAGTGGTGCTCGGACCCGGTGGACCGTAGATCAGGGCTTCTGAGAAGGACATTGAGGCGTTAAGGGAGAGGCAGAAACCAAGGCTTTCTGCTCCCTTGATTGTGTTGAGGTCAAAGTAAGTGCAGTGTAGAGTGTCCTGTAAGAAAATGGCCAGATCGCCTCCTCTACCATCCCTTCTATCTTTCCTGTAGATCGTATAACCAGGTGGGAGGGCGACAGCAACGTCGGGGTTACACCAATCTTTCAGCCATGTCTAGGTGATGAATAGCAAGTCAAACTGTTGATCTATAATTAGATTCCTGACGTCTTGGCAATTCAGTGATCTGGCATTGATTAATCAACCTTTAAGTTGGGCATTGTGAGTAGGTGTGGTTGGACTAAGTCTGTTGCCTGGGGTGGGAAGATCTGTGGGAAGGTCAGTCCTGCAGTAATAGCAGGAGAAGGCCCCCAATTTTTTTGTCAGGAGGTATCCGACACTTGCAGTATCCCCTACTATTGAGGTGCATCAGTGCCTCAGATGTGTAAGCAATTCCTGTGTGGGTTTGGGCAGCATTTTCTGCCCTAGTCACAGCCTTGGCACGGACGGGTGCAGACGGGCTTGCTTTTGGCGCGCCTTTGGCACGCCTGCTGCGCGTGTCTGGCCCAGCATAGGATTAAATAGCTGACCGGGGGCGTGAATGTCCTAAGCTCCGCCATCCTCCCCGGAAGTCTAAATAATCCGGAAGTCAGGTCGGCCTGGTGTGGGGGTGTGTTCGCTTCCCTCCAATCAAACGGCGAAACGCCAGCATCAGAACGGGGAAGCAGAGACAGGCAGTGCAAAAGACACACAGTAAGTGCCCCTAAGAGGCGAACGCTCAACCAATGTGCAATATACAAGATAAATACAAGTTTAAAATATGTAGCCTAGACCTAGGCTATTTAAAAAGAAAATCCAAGTTGCCAGGTAAAACAATGCAAGTACAACAATAGAATATACCAGGGGTAAGATAGTGCAAAGAGTGCAGAGTGAGGGCTCCTCTCACCTCACGTACATGCATAAGTACTTCCCAAGTGGGCAGTGACTGCCTCCTCCACTCCTTCACCAAGATCTTACTTTGACAAACAGCAGCTGTCCTGGACCCACACCCCACCTCAAGAATCCCAACTGCACCACGAAAACATCACCTAAGTGAGCGGTTTTCACACGTGCAATCACGGTCCAAATTGCTTGGCATTGTAGCAGTTGGGGAAGCTGCGGTTCGGTGATTCCCAAGTTCGTTAGGTACACCAAAGATTACCACTTCAGCCTCCAAACTACACAGGGGTGGATGCTCCCAGTGTGCTGTGGCCCCATACAAATACTTACGTCGAAGTCCCGTTCTCCTGAAAGGAACAAGCCCACACAGGTACTGCAGGAAAGCAAAGTTTAATGAACGTCAGGGCATGACGCGTTTATATGTATATATATATATATATATATATATATATATATATATATATATATAGTCACTGAAAAAACCATAGGTTATAGACCATATATAGTTAGGAATTAGCGTTTACAAAACCTTATTTTACTCACACAAAACCATTGAAATTCGCATATATAGTTAGTTGCACTAACTATATATCGCGCACCCGCAATCCACTGCTGATCATGTCACATATTACATCATTCATGACATGGTCAGTGACATCACTGATGACATCACTGATGACATCTCAAATGACATCACTGATGACATCACTGATGGCATCTCAAATGACATCACTGATGACATCACTGATGACATCTCATTTGACATTACTGATCACATCACTGATGACATCATTCATGTGATAATACGATGAACCTCTTCAGACTCTAATATAACCTTAGATACACTCAGTGTAAACAGACACTCACAGACTGTCACTCATCCATGGAGTTACTCACACACCTAGTCAGTCATGCAAAGAATCAATCACACCTCCATTTCCTCAACTATACAGTTAAACACACCTTACTTATTCAAACATATACTAACACATATTTACTCTCTTATACAATCCCTGATACAAGTTCACAATGATCCATACAGCCACTCACACATTCACTGGCTCTTATGCACAGTTATTTGTATATGTCAACTCTCACATGTACTGTGTTTTACATATGTACTTACTTTGACATGTAGCACTGAGATATCCATTCACTCACCAATACACTCATGCATACAGTCAACCGCCCATACAGCTGTTTCCACATGCACTTTTGAACCCATACATCTAGTGAATCAACTGCTCACACATCTATGCACAGAGTCATACACCTCCCAGCCACCCACACACACACTCAGTCTCCCATACAAATACTTGGGCAACCAATTAATAACCCATATAGTTACTCATATAGCAACTGATCAACACATGCAGCAGTTTACAGAACAACAGACATAATGATGCACAAATTAAGACAGTTTAGTCACTAACCCATGCACTCAGTGAGACACATTTAATCACTCACTCATACAGTCAGTCATGCACCTACTAAATCCTTCATCCAGACACTTATACATCCACTCATTCTTCAATATGTAAGACATATTTTAACTTTACAGAAACATACAGTCACTGGATGTTGTCATCAGTGATGTCATCAGTGATGTCATTTGAGATGTCATCAGTGATGTCATCAGTGATGTCACTGACCATGTCATGAATGATGTAATATGTGACATGATCAGCAGTGGATTGCGGGTGCGCGATATATAGTTAGTGCAACTAACTATATATGCGAATTTCAATGGTTTTGTGTGAGTAAAATAAGGTTTTGCAAATGCTAGTTCCTAACTATATATGGTCTATAACCTATGGTTTTTTCAGTGAATTTTCAAGGTTTTGTAAATGCTAATTCCTAACTATATATGGTCTATAACCTATGGTTTTTTCAGTGAATTTCAATGGTTTTTCAATAGCAAATATCAAAAGCTGTAAAATGTATACTTCTTTTAAAGGAAAAACATATTTTATATGTATTTAATATAATTTTTTTATGTATATAAATTTTTTGAGGGAACTAATTTATCAACTATAATGCTGAAGTGTGGGGAAAAAAAAACAAAGAGGAGGACTAAGAGGAAAGAACAATCAGTTCAAAAATACAATTGCTTTAAAGCATGAAGTGCTTTTCCACACATTTACATTTAAATAACTCATATTAGAACATACAAAATATCTACAGAGGAGACGGTGTACATTGAATTTTAGACTCTTCATTGGTACCTACATGTTGGTACTTACATCACCCACACAACACAACAGCTCTATTCAGAGCTACCCTACCTCAAAGCACTCTAAAATATTATTTTACTATTTCCCTTGGTTTTCCCCTTGTTACGCTTTTTTTTTTTACATATATGGGCCTCCTCAGCCACCCTCAGAAAACCTAGGGGGTCAGGATATGTCTCCCGTGCCCCCTTATACCCATTCCCAACATTGTTTATCCTCCATCTTGTGACTAAATTTGTCCGAAACACAAGATGGCGGACTCCTGTTACGCTACCGGTGAGCTACCCGGTTCGCGTACCGGGTAGCGCTTCCACCGCGAAAAATCGAAAAAAAATGTATTTTATTTTTTTGCCCCGCGGGGCCCTTTAATAGCCCCCACATCAATCCTAGGGGGTCAGGAGGGGTCTACCTTGCCCCTTTTATTCATTTCCCCCTTCGTTTATTTCCACCTCTTGTCTCTCGATCCTACCAAGAGACAAGATGGCGGCCGCTCCGGACTGTTTAGAATGTTGAGAGTCACCGGAGAGCCAATCCGCTTCTCCTCGCGAAGTTCCGTTACGCGTCTGGTACGCGAACCGGGGCGCTAACCGGGACGCTGTCACAGATATATATATTTTTTTGAAAGTTAATTTCAAAAAATCCACTGGAGCACATATCTTGAGACCTAGCAAAGGCACATCGGGCAAACAGTCTCTACAATTTTGCCAAGTTTCATAGAAATCCATTCAGCCGTTCGAGCTAAAAGTGAGTCTAACCGCCCTATGGAAAACTCAATGTTAAAAACATGTTTTGGGACCCCCCTTTTTTCTCGGCCCCCGCTTGACGAACCCCCCCAAACTTTCAGGGGACGCTCAAAAACAAAATGTGCCATTTTCCTGAAAATTTCAGCCAATTCCGTCCGTCAACGCCAAAGTTATTCAACATAGAATTTTCAGAAATCCCTATTCAAAAAAATCCTAACTATATATACCTACTGGCGACCGCCAGTAGGTAATATATAACATTTCTATGGCAAAATGAAACCCCTCATTTTGCTCCTTTGCAAATTAAATGTTTTAAGTGTTAACACTTTATTCCAATCAAGATGACTTCAGGTGTGCCATATTTTTGTCATAAGTAAGACTGTTAGCGCTCTAGTTGTTCTTTAGAACACTCTGGGACATTCTGTCACTGGGCTATAGTTGGGCTACATCTGGCTGATATTTGGGCTACATTTGTTTTTTTTTGTCTCTGGTGGCCATCTTTGGGCTACATTGGGCTACATTTGGGCTCTAACATATATATATAGCCCAATGTAGCCCAATATATATTTTTCAAAGTTAATTTTTGTAAAAACCACTGGAGAAAATATCTTGAGACATAGCAAAGGCACATTGGGCTATCAGTCCCTACAATTTTGCCAAGTTTTGTGGAAATCCATTCAGCCATTCGAGCTAAAAGTGAGTCCAACCGCCCTATGGAAAACTCAATGTTAAAAACACGTTTTGGGACCCCCTTTTTTCTCGGCCCCCTGCTATTTTCCTGAAAATTTCAGCCAATTCCGTCCATCAACGCCAAAGTTATTCAACATAGAATTTTCAGAAATCCCTATTCAAAAAAATCCTAACTATATATACCTACTGGCGACCGCCAGTAGGTAATATATATATATATATATATATATATATATATATATATATATATATATATATATATATATATATATATATATATATATATATATATATATATATATATATTCAACAATGTTCCTGTTTCACCAATCCGCGGTGAAAAGAAGATCAGGTAAGGACCTCTTGACGTGACTTTTCCTTTTAAATCAGGCAAAAAAAAAGCATCAACGATATTATCCAGTGAAAAATAAGTATTTATTCCACACAGATGAAATAAAAAGACATAGTGTCGTCCATGACGCGTTTCACTCCTGAAAGGAGCTTGTTCACATAACGGGCCCCGGGGAGTGACCACAATTTATATTAAGTGCACAGGTGATTTGATTTAGACAAAGAAAGTGCAATGATAAAAACAAAGAAAAGACTAAAGTGAGCGCCATATTGCATGAATAAGAATGTAGTGATGCCTTAAAACCGTTTACCCTTATGGACTCACAAAGTGCTGTACATTTGTTTGCTCTATATCAAAGGACATTTTGTAAAGTGCAGTTGAATTACTATGTACATTATATACAAGAAAACAATTCATAACATATGAAAATGTGAAATAACCGACAAGTGTCGTAGTCTAAATACATTATCGAGTCAAATATAGAGGATGGGCTTAAATTTAACCAATATTTAAATCTTATCTACAATTATAGATATCCATCCTCAATAAAATTCATTTGTATATAAATATATACACTATGTATAGATTGAATTCATGACTCATATAAATGAAAAAGATGAGTGTCAAAAGATGATCGACAAGTGTCATAATCAGAAGTATATAATCAGAAGTACATTATGATAAAGTGCACAAAATGAGCAAAAAACTCAATAAGTATTTTGAGTCATATCCACATTGGGAAAGTCCAACCTCAATGATTCGCATCATAATACAGAAATAAATGCAGTCCAAAGGGGATTTTTATTTAGAATCGATAATTTTGGTTGGCAGTAGAAAATCATGTTGCAAATTATGCCCTAAAATTAAACAAAAAATGCATTTGTAAAAGAGACATAACTTAAACGTGCTAAATCATACATAAACAGTGTAACCATAAAAATAATTGTCGATAGTAGCAGCAGAGAAACTTTGAAAACAAAACCATAGTTTTGCCATTTTATAAATTAGCACTAAATTGCAAAATACTGAACATTGCAAGACTGAGATGCAATTCAATGCGTCAAAAACAATTCAAATATAAGAATGTAAATAGATAAAAATACCCAATGAGAAACCGCAACAAACAAAAGTCAATAAAAATAAATTGACAGCTTTGAAGGCATAAACAAACGGGTAATTGCGGTATTGTAAAGATATGGTTTATCACAGAATCAAATAAGATGCCCATGATTCGCAATCTTAGATGAATTACAGAAAGACATGTAAATCTTCTGTGAGATTCAGACCATTAGGAGCTCTGGTATCGAGTAGAAGAATAAAGTGTGATTCTTTCTGTGTTAGCAAACGTTCACGATCACCACCCCGGCCGGGGACTGGTACTGAGCATAAGACAGTGTACTCTAAGTCTTATATACATATATTTCTACATACATAATAAAAGATGACAACTGTGATCCTTCACACAGAGTAACTGATAACAGCCAACACGTGTTTTGCGAATGATCGCTTCTTCAGGGCTGTTCAAAAATTAAATATAAAACAGGCAACAAAAGCAAATAAGAGAACCGAATATCATCCTACTCAATTATAACCACAATATCTGTTGTCAAATGCAATTACTAATAGTTAACAATGAAAAATGTATCATCTTTCCATTAGTTTATATTACAAGTACAACACACTAAAAGATAAAAACTCATTTGTCTATGATTTCAATATAATTTCTTGTTTCCATTCCAAATAATCCGCCCAAAAAATCCTCCTTCACATGTTAGAATTCAGCAAATTCTGGGTTTTTATTACTACTTAGCATTTTATAAACACTCTCCGGTTCTATATTTCCCCTTAAAATCAGGTATGTGAGTAGATTATTGTATCTGATCTCTGATCTACATTAGTACGTACTGTACAATGGGCAAAATAGATTTCATAATATTCATTAACGAAACCTACCAAAACAATAACATTCTATTTAATGATCATTGGCCTTAAATCACATCTCAACTCAGCTTGGTGATCCATATGTTCACCAAATCATGTCATGCGAATTCAGTGGCGTGTCACATAGGAATCTTATCACTAACCGTTGGCGTAGTTCACGAAGTAGCGCTACGCGAAGCCGCGGGAAGTGCACTTCGCACTACGCAAGCTACGGGTAGCACTACACGAACTGCGTAGTGTGCTTTAAGCGATGATTGCACAGTGCCGGATGCTTGTCCGTACTGTGCAATTATTGTAAACGGCATCTTGCACAGTGTGAGCTGTCTTTTACTGCCGCTCGAGTAGATTTTTACTGGAGCGGCAGCTTTCTCAACGCAGACTGGTAGTTTCTCATCGCGAGCGGTCGTGAGCAAACGCGACCACTCGCAATGAGAAACCTGACCTCCCCGCATTGAGAATCTCGCCGGGAGGTTAATTTTCCACGCTCGCGATCGTCAACTTGGTGTTGCTGATTGCGAACGAAGAAAAAGTATTGCCGGTATGTCATTTTGCTTACTCGCAACCGCCAACTTGATGTTGAGGACCGCGCACAAGCAAAAAATGACCACTGTACGACACTACTCTATGCTATGCGTGTTTGCACTGTACTATAGGCAATTTGTGTAGTGCGAAGTAGCGCAAACTACGCGAGCGTAGCGTAGTGCTTTGCCAAGGGTTACTTATCACCGCCTCTTAAAAAATATCGGTTTAAGGCTAAGTAGCCATCAAAAACCTGAGAGACCACATAAGGATACATTTATCTATAAACATGGAGAAAAAACCTTGTCACACGAAACAGAATGGTCACAATTCATAGCTTACATGGACCACAATGGTTACAATTTATATAGCTTGAAAAAGACACAAACATCAAAAAAGTCTGGCTACTAACAAGCAGAGGGAACAGGAAACAAGTAAGAACACTGAGGCGAAAATTGCAGAGGAATGGTTCCTCCTTTTGAGCTCAATATTTAATACTGTATGGCCTAGCAATCCCAAACCACAAACAAGCCACACCACCAGTAGGTCACATCTGAAGGAATGCTCAGGGCCTGATCCAGCCAAGAGAGTATGAATGACAGGAAGGGAAGAATGATTCATGCCCATTCGACTTTTATGAGTCATAAAGAAGCTAAAAGCCAGAAAAGCATCTATCCAAAAATGTTGCCCCCTGAAAGAGAGATCGCACTGGCCAGCCCTTTCCCTAGGGAGCCAAGTATACGCTTGTTCCCCACAGATAAAGTACACATTCGGAGGTGTTAATAAGGGGGGGCTACTAGTCGTATTCAGCGGGAGGGTATAATTAGACTGACATTGTCCCACCGAAACATTCCCCGACCCCTGAACACAGAAACTAGCCATTGTATTTATCATAGGAACAGGCATGGCCTTATCCTGAGTGATATTACGCTCCTGGAAAAATTTAAAGTATTCAGTAACATTAAATCCATGAAAGTCTGCTACTTCATTTCTTAACCAGGTAACATTTTCGTGGACTGTAAACACGTTGATGCATCGGGGTGTAGCGTACCCTACTTTCCATCTTCCCCGGAGGTGTATTACTGATGCACCACAATATACTCTAGAACTGCTTCATAGTCGGTTTGCGTCATTTTCATTGCGTCTGCATAATAGTGCATATAAACCATGGACAATAACTGAAACCAAGCCTCCCAGCTGCATAAGAAAGATAAAGGCATAAAAATTAATATATCATTCTTATGCATACCAGAAGGAAGTAAACCACATACCCAGCACTCAGTGATATTAGTTGTGCTGTGCACCTGATGGAGCACTTGAATAAACGCATTCTGAGTGTATGTTTGTTTATGTCTCTCCTTATTCGGGGCCAATGTAAGGAATGAATGCTCTGCTGGCACTGGGTGGTCCCTATCAGAATATGTACAGGATGCTGCTCCTCCAGATACCAAACTATTCAAAATATTGCAACCATCAGCACTAGGATGAACACCACCACCACCACCCTGCTTCCAGTGGACCAATTAGAACATCCAGGCCCATTCTGCTGTATCGGAGAAGCCATTAAAGGGCGCTCCTCTCCCATTGTTTCACAACCAAATGGGTACATAGCTAGAAAGTATTTAGAGAAAGTCAAATCCGCTGTACAACTAGCCAGAGGGGTATTCTTCTCCGCTGTGTCTGTCAAAGCCTCAAAGGTAGGCTTCTATTGTTCATCAACGTTGTCTCTCTCACAATGGAGCTGCACACTTGCAACTCAGCAACACAATCGCAGCCTGTGCTGTAGACAATCCTTCCTTCAGGATCGGGTAACCTTCCTCCGGGGCAAATACCCTCAACAATCCTGTCCAGTGTTCTAGGCAGTGCACCAGTACTTTACTCTGAACCAAAGCAGATACCAGGAACACAGCACCTGTACCCTAAACTCAAGTCTTTCCCTAACTCCTGTGTTGGCCTGCTGATGCACTGTCTTTCCGTAGGAGCCGCAGATTGTACCTAGTTTGCCCAGGCACTTCGTCGTCAACAAACAAAGGTAAGAGCTCACACTCTGCTGGGTATCTCGAGTCAGGTCATTGCACTGCAGGAGCTGGGATATCTGGGGCAGCCCTTATCTCAGGAGGAACTGCCTCAAACAAGATCTTGTCACTCTCCTTGTCGGTCTGTGCCCCTCTCAACTGGGCATCAGAAAAGGGAACAAAATGAGGTACCAGCTCTCCTTCCTGGTCGGTGATCACATCTTTCACCCAGGAATCATATATGTGTGGCAGAGGCACCCTCTTACCATGAGAGGCGTGCACCCAGTGCTTCCAGCCATCCACCTTCACAGCTGTCCTACTGGCCAAAAGCACCTGGGTAGGGCCCCTTCACCTCAGCTCCAAGCAGGACCTGTGCGAAACTGGCGGACTAGTACATAATCCCAGACTGGATCTGATGTCTGGGACCCTCTGGAAATGGCTGTAGGGTGGCAGATATCTGTTGGTGAACAGAACGGAGATCTTTGGACTAAGTTTACAAATAATCAGTCAAGAGAGGAAACTTTTCTAGGTCTGGGAATGCCCCAAACATTAGCAGGGTGCCCGAAGACCACCTCATAGGCTGGCAATCCAGTCCTGGAATGTGCAGTGACCCTCGCTGACATAAGTGCTAGGGGTAATACATCTGGCCATTGCAACCCTGTACTTTCATGAATCTTTGCTAGTTTCAACTTGATATGCCGTTATATTTCTCAACTAGGCCGGCTGACTGTGGATGATTTGCTGCATGAAATTGTTACACAATTTGAAAGCCTTCACACACCAGTTCAATGCTTTTAGCATTGAAGTGGCTCCCGTTGTCACTCCAGATCACACGTGGCAATCTGTAGCGTGGGAAGTACTCTTTTAAGAGTGCTTTTGCTGTCGCTATAGCTGTGCTCTCTTTAGTCGGGTAGGCCTCCACCCACTTACTAAATGGGCAGATGACCACTAATACATATTTTAGATTGTTGACCCGTTCCACCTCGATGAAATCCATCTGGATGAACTCAAAAGGGAAAGAAGGCGGTGCAAAATTACCAGCAGGTCTAGGGGTGCCTTTTACGGGGTTGTGCTTCAAACAGACAATGCAATGTCTCACCAAGTGTGTTGCAACTTTAGAAATATTCTCATTTTGACATACTGGGTATAGCAATTTAATACCCGTCACACTAATGTGCCCCGCCCATGAGCCATAGTGACCACGAGGAGAACAAAGGCAATAGGTAACAGCCATCTCTGTTTTCCTGTCAAATCTGTCCAACATCCATCCACGTCCAAACGTCCTATCCTCTCCTGCCACATGTCTAGTTCGTCTACAGTAGCCACACTCTGTATTTCCCTTACACTTTCCACCGTATTCCCGAACATCCTGTTATCTGGGACGCGTCTAGCAGGACCTGCCATGAACATTTTATTCATTTTGTATCTGGCTGTTTCTTTAGCTGTTCTGTCAGCGAATGCATTGCCTTTAGCAGGAAGGGTCAGAGCTGATGGTAGTCTTAGTATCCGTGGACCATGTTGTATTCTTTGGCCGTGTGATGTCAGGAACCCTCTCTCTGCCCAGAGGCGCCCAAAATTATGGGCCACCCCGAATGCGCACTGGCTGTCGGTGTAAATATTTACAGTTAATCCTTCACTCAACTCACAAGCCCTTAGGAGTGCAACCAACTCTGCTGCCTGGGTCTACTGGTATGGAATGTGAGACGTCTCAACTACAGTGTGTACGGTGGTGATTGCGTAGCCTGCAGTATTAGTGCCATCCGGCAGTTTGAAACAAGAGCCATCGACATATAGTTCCCCTTGGGGGTCAGATAAGGAAACATTAGTCAAGTCTACCCGTCCCTTCATCTCCTCTTCATTCTGAAACAGACAATCATGAACATCATTGTCCTTTCCTTCTGAAGGGAGGGGTGGTAATATGGCTGGGTTCAGAGTAGCACATCGTTTAATGGTAATGTTTGGAGCGAACAAAGTCAATTCATATCCAGTCAGACGTGCACTAGTAAGGTGCTGTGTCTTTGTCTTGTTTAAAAGCGTATCCACAGCATGAGGTACCATTACTGTGAGATCAGTATCAAGGATGATCCCTGCCCATTGTCTGATAGAAACTGCCACAGCCACGGCAGCTCTCAGACATCTCGAGAGCACTCTGGCGGTGTTATCAAGCATAGCAGAGAAATAAGTGCAGGGTCTCTGCTTACCAATGAAACCCTGTGTTAGAACAGACAGCGCACAACCATCTACCTCATGTACGTAGATCACGGAAGGCTTCTGGTAATCAGGCGTACCAAGCACAGGAGCAGAGCAAAGTGTAACCTTTAGCAGTCCGAAAGCTTGCTGGCATGCAGGGGTCCAAGGCAGGGGTTCATGCACTTCTTTAGTGGTCAGGTAAAGAATGTGTTTTGTTAGTAAGCAGTAGTTGGGTATCCAATGCAGACAATACAATGTTATCCCAATGAACCTTGCGTTGAGTCTTGGGAACAGGCATATTAGTGATGGCAGCTATGCACTCTGGCGTTAGTCTACGTCCCTCCTTCAACAGTAGGTGACCTAAGTAGGTGACCTCCAGTTGACAATATTGAAATTTGGAAACTGACACCTTGTGGCCATGGTGTGCCAAATGTAGGAGTAATTTAACTGTGGCTTCCCTGCAACCATCTTTGGTATCGGAGGCCACAAGAAGGTCGGCAACATATTGTAACAGCACATTACCAGTGGAAAGGTCTAGAGAACCCAATTGTATTTTTAAGGCTTGGCTATATATACTAGGAGTTTCCATATAGCCCTGAGGAGCACAACAGAATCTAAAACTTCGACCAGCGATTGTGAAACCAAACAAATATCCGCTATCTGTGTGTATTGGTATACTGAAAAAGGCATTATTTAAATCGATTAGAGAAAAGAATTTTGCGGACGGGGGAATCATTGTCAAAATAGTCGTAATGTTCGGAACCACTGTGGATTGGGAACAACGATCTTATTAACTTCTTGTAGGCCAATAACAAAACAGTAGACATCTGGGTGTCCATCCGAAGAATCTAAGGACATCTTTTTAAAGATAGGAAAAATAGGGCTATTACACACATTTGCCACTGTCTCTTCAACCACCCCGTTCTAATAAAATCCTGTATTATTTGTAGGAGAGCTTTTTCTCCTGCCTGAGAAATATTGTACTGAGGGATATGGGGCAATTTGACTTATTCCTTGAGCTGAATGGACACCAGCGGGATCTGAAGTAATCCCATATCTCTGGCCCCTGTGGCCCATAATGTGCGGGGTACTGTCTCAAATTCTGCAGGAAGTGGGGCGTCTTTGGCAAAACATTGTTTTGCATGGTCCACCTGTGGGCCAATAGTCTTATACACACTACCAGGAGAACAGAAAATCATTGCATGTAGTCTTTTTAACACGTCTAATCCCAATAAATTTCCCCCACAATTGGACGTCAATAAAAATGAGGAATCCATTGTAATTGGACCAATAGTCAATTCTAGAGGTTTGGAAATGGGGCAAACAACCGGTACACCTGAGAAACAAACTGAAACATTATTTTAGCCAGACAGAGCTGCCCCCAGGACCGGTGAATGGGAAACAGAGCTATTCCTAACCCCTGTGTCAACTAGAAATTTCTCTGTGGTGCCTTGCAGATCAGTGGTGATGTAGGGTCTGCGTTGATCTATATGCACTGGAACTAGTCCCTCACCCTGTCCTTGGCTGTCCTAGCTATGGACCAACCCAGTCACCTCATCCATGTCATAGTCCTCATCATAATACTGTCGGCTCCTGGAGTCATCAAAATAATTTCCACTCTGTCTATTTAATGATGCATCCTCTGACTGCATTCCCTCTCTTCCAACTTCCCCTCCCCCACGTCCTCTATATTCTCGACATCTTGGAGCCTCGCCTTTGTGAGACAGTTCCCGGCACACATTTCGCCAAAGCCCCTCTTTTTTACAATAAGCACATTGGTTAAGCCCAAGGGGCCTATTTGAAGCCCCGCCCCTATTGGACTGAGGAAGTCGCTGGGCCGATCCTGAACCTCTTCCTCTGCCCCTCACAGCTTGCTGTAACAAAACCATTGTCTTTAAATCCTTTGCCTTTTTCTCCACCTTTTCTTTATCCTCATTCTCTCTATATTCATAATACTGAGCCATACTCAAGATCACTGATGGTGAGGATGTAGTCCACGTGCTTTCAGAAACCTGCAGTCTGGCTGCAATATCTGGAAGCAAAGTAGTAACAAATCTATAAACGAACAAATGAACACTACCTTCCAGCGATAAATCCTGACTACAGAAATCCAAGAACACTCCCTCAAATCTAGTAAAGAAATCAGACACACTTTCCTCCTTCTGGCAGCATGCTGTCAACTTATCCCAGTCCACTTTCTTTGCGGAAATAAGGAAGTGCATGTATGTTATAATACGACCTGTTAAAGGTAGTAGCTCCGCTTTCGGCTTGTCACCAGGCTTACGCTCTCTATTCTATGCCTTAATCTCATCCCAGGTGACTCCTAATTCCAGTGCATGGTCTTGCGCATGAACCTGCCTCCATGTATCAACCGGTACCAACAAGCTGAAAAACAACTCAATGGGGCACATGTAGGAAGGCGTTTGCGATACGCAAACGGCGATTTGGTATGTTTGATATTTTGATATTTATTGGCATTTGTAAAGCGCTACTTTCGCTCCGGAGGGAGCATCTTGGCGCTGAGCACATAGAAGGTCGACTATGGGGAGCGTGGATCAGATAGCTGCGAGAGCTGAGGAGTCAGATTGAGAGTAAATCCAAGTTTTCAGGGGTTTCCTGAAAAGGCTTTCTGAGGGAGCATGCCTAAGGTTGGGGGGGAGACGATTCCATGCCTTAGCAGCCAGAAAAGAAAAGGTCTTTCCACCCTTGGATTTTAATTTTATTCGGGGTTCAGAGATGAAGTTAGCGCCTGATGACCTCAAACAGCGAGTTGGAATGTAACGCTGGAAGCGCTTGGTCAGGTAGGAAGGACCCGTGCACCTGGTAGCTTTAAAAACAGTAACTAGAAGCTTGAATAAGATTCTCTTATGGAGGGGCAGCCAATGGAGGGCGTTGAGGGCTGCAGAGGCCGAGGACCTGCGGGGGAGTTTCAAGACAAGCCTAGCTGCTGCATGTTGAACACTTTGTAGTTTTTTAAGAGAGGATTTCTTAATGCCTGCTAGGAGGCCGTTACAATAATCCAGCCGGGAGAGGATAAGCGCCACCGCGACTAATTTCCTGGCTGAAATAGGCAGAAAATTAAAAAATTTCTTTAATTGCCTGATCAGACTGAAACAGCGCTCTGCGGTAATGCGCACATGCTCATCGAAGCTGAGGGAAGCGTCAAATTGAACGCCCAGATTGCGGGCTGAAACGACCGCGCTCGGTCGTGCTTCGGAGTTATGAGGCCACCAGTCTTTGGGGGAAAAGAGTGTGCCTTTACCTAGGGGTATTATTTCTGTTTTGGCGCTGTTGCATTTTAGATGATTCAGGTTGAGCCAGGAAAAGACTCCTGACAGGCAGTTTTGGAATCTGATGGCGGCATCAGGGAGTCTTTTGTCGATAGTGACGACAAGTTGGGTGTCGTCAGCGTAGGATGTCACAAGAATCCCATGTGACTCGATCAACGTGAGAAGGGGGGCCATGTATACATTAAAAAAGAGAGGGCTCAGGATGGAACCCTGGGGCACCCCTGAGATGATGGATCGTTCGCCAGAAAGAAAGGGGCCTAAGGAAACCGTTTGAGAGCGGTTGGACAGAAATGAAGTTATCCAAGCAAGCGCGGAACCCGAGACACCAATCTCACGCACTCTATTAATTAGAATAGCATGTGAGATGGTGTCGAAGGCCGCGGTTAAGTCGAGCAGGATGAGGACAGCCTGCCTGCCCTCATCCTGCAAGAACTTGATGGTGTCTGACAACTCAATCAAAGCGGTTTCTGTGGAATGGCCGGGGCGAAAGCCAGATTGCTGTGGGTGCAGGATACGTTTATTTTCCACAAATTTTTTTAATTCCTCATGGACTAGTTGCTCGGTGATTTTGCCTAGCGCAGGGAGAAGGGAAATTGGGCGCATATTAGACAAATCAGTAGGGGATTTATTTTGCTTTTTCATGAGGGGCTTGACTATGGCCTTCTTCCACTCAGTAGGAACAATACCGGAGTTGAGGGATTCATTCACAATCGCATTGATTAGAGGATTGACGGACTCGATAAGGTGGTGCAGGATGACTGGGGGGCAGGAGTCCGTGGGGGCACCTGATTTGCAGGCCAGGATAGCTTTTTGCGTTTGCCGTAGGGAAACTGTTGTGAATTGATTTAGTGAGGGAATAGTTGTGTCAGGCTCTAGGGTTGGAATGGGTAAGGGGGGGAAGTCCTTATGAATATTATTAATTTTCTCCTCAAAGAAATCAGCGATTTGGTCGCAGAGGGTTTGTGAGGGGGGATTTCAAGTGCCAGTGCTTTGGGATGAGTAAAAGATTTTACGATATTGAAAATCGTTTGTTGTTTCTGCTTAGCTGAGTCTATTGCTAGAGTGAAGAATGCCTTTTTTGCTTTTTTTATATTAGAAAGATATTGTTTTCTCTGGAGAATGTATATAGATCTGGACGTAGGATCGTAGGTTTTTCTCCATTCTCTCTCCAAAAGCCTACACTTAAGGTGACAATCAGTGAGGGCCGGAGTATACCAGGGGGCATTGGGTTTCTTTTTTCCTCGGACTGGTTTTTGAGTAACAGATTTTGAATTGGCGGAGACTACTCTGTCAATCCACAGATGAAAGTTTGTGGAATCTAGTGAAGCGTCACCCATGATGAGAGGGGGGGGGACAGCCGGTTGTGGATTAAGTTTGATGTACTCAGCTACCTTCTTCCAATTGACAGGGAAGGGGGTGTGAGAGTGTTTAATGGGGGGAGGGGGCAAGGTTTTGGTATTGATGAAGAAAGGAATGAGACAGTGATCTGTCCATATTTGTGGCAAAGGGATAGAAACATCTAGGGAAGTCAAGTTTGTGCAAATGCCGTCCAAGGTGTGCCCGGCACAATGGGTAGGATGGGAGACTAATTGGGAGAGACCAAAAATCTCAAGGGAGTGGCGGAAATTGAGAGTGTGGGGGTCATTACCGGATTCCAAATGAAGATTGAAGTCCCCAAAGAGGGTGAAGGTGGGGTAATGGGTAAGAAGAGCTGCCAAAGTTTCATCAAGGGAGTCCAAGAATGGAGTGGCATTTCCAGGGGGGCGATAGACGAGTGCTCCTGAAAAGGCGGAGGAAGGACTGGTTTGGATAACAAATCCCAGGGACTCACAATCCTTGAAGGAGGCCAGGTCGAATGTATGGCACTTGAGTGATTTCTTTACAATGATGGCCAGGCCGCCTCCCCGACCAATGGGTCTATCCCGCCTGAAGATGGTGAAATCAGGGGGGAGGGCGGTAGCAAGATCGGGGTTTGAGGCATCATGCAACCAAGATTCAGTAATGAATAAGGCATCAAGATCGGCTGATATAATAAGATCATAGATGTCTTGTCCGTGACGCGCTAAAGATCTGGCGTTGATGAGGCCACTATTAAAGGAGGTTGTCTTATGGCGAGGGAGAGGGGGAAGGGGAGGAATAGGGCTGACGGGGCTGGAGGATGACCAACCACATGATCGGCAGATGAAAGGGCCCCAGAGGTGGTCTGAGAAGGAATGAACACAACAGGAAGGACTAGGTAAGGTGGGGCGCATAGAAAGCAGCGCGGAAGAGTCGTACCTGAGTACTGGGGATGTAGGAGCAGCATGGCCCACGCCCGGCGCGGTCCTGGCGCGGACGGGCGCAGACGGGCTTGGCTTAGGCGCGGCTTCGGCGCGTATCCGGCGCGCCCGCTGCGCCAGCCCGCTGCGCCGTCTGGCTGCTTTGCACATTATGTAGGGAGATAAGAGGGTGGGAGTAGGGCGCGACTAGAGCGCTCTCCCCGCCTGCCTCACTCAAGATGGCGCCCACTGCCGCCGAGTGTCGGCTGAGGAGCGGTAGGGCGGAATTAAAAGAGAATGAGAGGTGTTAAGGTGTCAGAGTGCCTAAGGTATCGATTCCCCTTATTTTAAAGCCCCCAAAGATGAACTTCAAGCAATTTTAAAAAAATGGTTAAAAACGCTCCAAATGCAATAATCACAATGCTGCTAAAATTGGGAATCCAGATAGCACGTTCGTGTACACATCAGCCGCTGCAGCCCCAGTTCCCCTCACTAGGGAGAGCTTCTGAAGGGCGTCGAGCGCTGCAAAAGTTCGATTAAAATACACCAAGAGGGCGGGAGTAGGGCGCGACTAGAGCACTCTCCCCGCCTGTATGTAGGTGCCACATCGCAAAATAAGGATTTGCAAAAGTTGCGATTCCTTATTTTGCTCAAGCATTTAAGGAATCGCAATTTTGTGATTCCTTAAATGCTATGTAGGGGTGCCTTTAAAATAGCGATTTGGGCTTAAGGAATCGCAAAATACCACCTACTCCAAGTAGATGGTATTTTGCGATTTCCTTTCAAAATTAATTTTTTTTTAAAACTCAAAGTGCCATGTGGCGCACAGACATGCCCTTAGGGCATGTATGTGTGCCACATGTACTTACAGGCACATTCCAGGGGTGCAACAGGTGTCCTTTGGACACCCTGGCACCCTTGGAATTGTGATTCTCAAATTGTGAATTTTTACCTACATTCCATTTTGCAATTCTCATAGAATCGCAAAATGTGAATTACCTACATATGCCCCAATATCACCTAATGTCATTACAGTGGAGGATGCCACTCCGTCAATTTTTTGCAATATGCAGTGGGGGGTTTTCAAGGACCCGGCATCTGGCTTTTTAAAGACAGGACCTCACTCCTATTCCAGGGAGTGTAGATCCACTGCTCCTGAAACCTGGCATCAACTTGTTGAAGAAGTACTGTATTCAATGTGCCACACAATTCTGGTACTTCTGGATGATAAATGGGATGGACTTCCCTGGTAGGGTGTTGTGCCCCCATGGTCTGGATCTTTTGGAGTAATCCCCCTCGGTACCCCACTAACGTTACATTGGCAAAAACTTAATTTGGGGCCATGCCCATAGCATAGACCCTGTCTCGTATATAATATATAATCTGCAGGGCAAAACCCTGAAAGAACTGTTCCCACAATCCTATTAATGTATAAGAGCAAGCTGCTGTAAAAATGGTTCATAATCTTTCATCACACTCCACACATCTTCCACAGTTTAAATCGCAATGCGAACCCACTGAGCTGCCTGATTCGCCACCATCGTCTTTTCCTCATCACCCTCTGCAGAACGCACCAACTCTTTCTCCATGCGATCTTACGCTGCTGCCCAATTTCCTTCAAACATTCCTCGCACAGGCATGTCAAAGTCAAAGTCAAAAGCCAGCTTTATTCGATTACTTAAAATCATAAAAGCAACAAGACAATACAGTTTATACAATTTTAAAAAGTTTTTTACGTATCATGTAATTCATATGGTTAAAAACAATTAAAAAATCAGTCCCAATGATATATAAGTCCAATCAATAATTTAGAAGTTGGTACAAAAACAATACATTCGCAATGTGATAATAATAAGAATGATTGATTTAAGAATGTTAAGAGTCTGCAATATAGTAAGGTCACCCTTCCAAGTCCTTCGGGGATAGCTTCCTGGTTTTCGTACGCATAGCTGCGACCAGAAAGCTAGCAACCCCGAAGATTATCCTGGTGCTACCTAGTAACTGTAAATAAAGTAGTGCTGGGCGTACTTGCATAAAACCTGCTTCCCTTAGAATAGGGACCAAGTACAGTTTTCTGCTCTTCTTAAAGTGTTCACAAAACATTACAAAGTGTATAAGGGACTGCTCTGAAAAGTTATCACAGCTGCATGGAATTGACTCATCTGGGACCCCCCATACAGGGAAGACTCCTAAAGAGTACTGTATAATGTTGAACTTAAATCTAATAAGAAGATGTCGATGGTATGGGCGGCTTACAATTATTAGATAAGGTTCAATCGAGGGCGTAGTCAGGAGGAGGAAATTGGCTCTAGCTTTAGGTTTGGTCAACTCCTCACTCTCCCGCTTTAGCGATGCCCTCCTCAGGAAGTTATCCTTGATCCATTTCACGTCCCCCTTGCAGATTGTGTTTGGGTGGCTGAAAAGGTTGGGCCTGCCAAGACTTCCCAGAGCGCCTTTTACGTAAGCCAACCACGGGATCTTTGAGACATTATCCAGCGCCATGCAGTCCCTAAGAATGGTGTGGTTAAGTCTAATATCGTTATTCAGCCAGATTTTGGCCCAGCACACCAATGGTGCCAAGAGAAGCTGGTCAGTGATAAAACCTAAACCTAACTCTGAGTGTAAGGAAAAAACTGGAGTGGATTGTGGAACACTTAATAGGGTTCTGAGAAACTGGTTTTCCACGATCTGCAAGTCACCAGTTGAGTAGTAACCCCTCAGCGCTGCGCCGTAGGTGGCTATGGATAGGCATTTCGTTTTATAGACTTTCAATAATGCCTCCATTGGTCGTGAGCCTAGTCGCTTTGCAAAACTTAGCAAAGCTGAGGTTGAACGAGTTACAGCCAGTGACTTTGCGCACACCTGTGGTTTCCATGAGCCCTTCTCCTCAAAAATCACGCCCAGATAGGTAAAGACTTGTACCCTTGAGACCCCCTCTCCACAACAGGTAAAAGTTTTTAGCGTGTCAACATTCGGTAGCATTTGAGGTGCCACACTCGGATGGGAAAGAGTGGATGCAGATACAGGAATCATCGTGTAGGGGGACAGCACTGTAGGGGTGGAAAGAGCTATGGTAGCCAAGCGGAAAGGACGGACAGGGTGGGGAAGTTAGCAGCACTTGCTCCGGTTTCTGGCGTGTAGGGAAGGGGGGCAAGAGGGGTTGGGGCAGAGGCAGTAGAACTAGTTGTAGATGTATCCGGGTGGGCAGTACTAGGAGCCGGGTTTTTGCGATGTCAGGCTGTCAGGTATATTCGTTCAGGGGCATAAGGAGGCGGGATGAGAATCCAAGAGCTCCTCAACAACATCCTCACCTTCTTCCCTCGCAACATAACATTTATCAGTCTGCAAGCGAAACTTCCTGTCTGCACATTCTATCCTTTTCTCTACCTTTTTCCTCTCATGGGCCACTCCTTTCTGTGTTATTGTCTGTGTCTTTTGTTTCCTGGCCTCTTTCTCCGCTCTCATGCGCTGTTGCTTCGCTTCTTTCTGCCACACTCCTAAAGAGTCAAAGATCGATTGCCTACTTTTTCAAGTAAACAATTTGTCCTGCAAAAAAATTATTTTTTTCTCATCAAATGAACCAGCAAGTGGCCATTGCCATTCAGCATGTCCCTCGTATATTTATGCCACAACATGCTAAACATAATAGGGCCAATACCATGTTTCAGGTATACGTCAACATTTGGAGAACCCTCCTGAGGTGCAGGCTGGCTCTCTTCCAATTGAGCATCAGTAGAATAACATTGACATACAAAACACTCAAACTTACTTAAACACTGCATCGTAATATAAGACATATACACTGTCCTCAACAGACCAATAGGACATCAACAAACAACGAAAGAAGAGAAAAGGAGCAATAATCAAGAGTACAATGGTAAAAAAAAACGAAAAAAAAAAACAGAGCAGTCTGCAGACCGCACACCGCAACCCAAAGGCTGCACCAAGTTCAAGAAGACAGGTTATAACCCCATACCTTTTAAAACATGTGCTGAATCACCAAGTGGCCTGGCAAATAGTTCATGAACAATCTGTGTCTTTTCCAAGGGTCCACAAAACCACCAAGTACAAACTAGGATGGCCCAAAAGACCGTGACAAGAAACAGCTTGTCAGCTAGTGTCGTCCAAGACAGTCCGTAGACTGTGTCAAGGCACCGCCCACAGGCTGGTGTCGTGCAAGCAAGGCAGTCCGCAAACTGCACCCAAGACAGTTCAAAGACTGTACCAATACAAGCCCCAGACTTTTTCCAAGATGAAGCCAATTACCAGTTGGCCTGTCAGATTGCCTGTGAACAGTTCCGGACCTTTTCACAAAGAGGCCAATTACCAGTTGGCCCAGCAGACTGCTCACAAGCGTTTTGTGTCCCTTAAGGGTCCGCATACCCACCAAATCCAAGACAAGACAGTCCACAGACTTTACCAGGCACGGCTCGCAGGCTCATGTCCTGCAAGCACGGCGCCTTTTTCCAAAAATCAAATCACTCACCTGGTGCACACAGGTCAAGTAAGTTATCCTCCACTGCTAACTTTCTGGCCCAAACGGTCAGCTCCAGGGTTTTGCCTTGCGGAACCCGGCTTAGGGCCACTAGCCGAGGATCCGTCCAATCGGGAGGGCGGAGCAGGTGCGAGAACCATCCTTGGTCTTGTATGTGAGGGGTTCAATCTGCCCGACCGACCAGACACCACCCCAACCTCTGCAACCCGATTATGGGTGAGGGGGCCCTTTTTATGGGGTCCCTGTTCGGGCACCACATGAGGGACCTGGCCCTCTATGGGCCCTGCAGGTTATTTCCACAACCACTTGTTATGCCTTCCCAAATGAAGAGTTGGTCAGTCAGTAGAGAATACACACTTACCTTATTAGTAGTTCTCTGCAGAAGCAGCCCCAGTCAGACCTGCACCCTAAGGTGAAAGCTGAGGGGGACTGCTAGCCCAAAGCCTGCAAATACATGATAAAGCTTTCTAGAGGCCACAGCCACACCTACTATGGAAAAATACCGTCCAGAACCGGGCATGAACAAAGAGGGTATAGAGAGATGAGCTAACACCTCCAGATGGGTGTATTATCAGTGCTCCAAGGCCAATGTGTTGGGCTTCAATGTCTCCTAACGGATGTACGGCTTTACGACGCGTACTTTTACAACGCGTGCCTTTACAACGCGGATTTTTCAACGAAAGTCGTTACCACAACTTGCGTTGGAGGGGGTGCGGACATAGGAATTTTTTAATTTACTATTCCAACACCAGCAGTAGGGAAGGTGTTGGATAGTAAATAAAAAAATTCCTTGTCCTGCAGCGCCCTCCAGCTCAAGTCGTGGTAACGACTTGCGCTGAAAAGACCGCATTGTAACGGCACGGCGGTGTAACAGTCGCGTCGTAAAGGCTGTTCCCCCTCCTAACGTGGAAGCAGAACTATACATACAGAAAGGAATGTTCGAAAAAGAGCATCCATACATTAGCAGGTCCGACTTCAACCTTGGGGAGCAGAGAAAGAATAATATTGATATACAGTTTTACAGTTCTGCTGAAGGAAGCGAAAAACAATTGAGGCCTAGTGTGGCAGCGGCGTAGACAGACTTCTAGTAGTCGCACAATGCAACATGGAGGCACACCAGCCAACGAAGCTTACATGCCATCAGAATAACTTAGTGGGTTTCATAATGCTAATACAAATGGTGTCTATTTAGCCACCTAATGCTAACTTATATAATAGATATGAATGCATATTATGAAAGGGAATTTCAAACCTAACAATAGTGCCATACGGTGTGGCTATGACCGTATTGTGTGAAGGTTGATGCCAGCATTGGCGTTGTCTAGCCAAAATGTTGAAGCACTGACAAGAGTAGAAGGGGAGGGAGGGGGATGAGGGGGAAAGGGTTGGACAAATTGTTTGTTGTTTATCAAGACAAATGTATATGACAAAATAAATGTGCTGAATTTTGATTTTATGCTTCGGTATAATTGAGTAAAGGCTATTTTAAAAAACCTTTGTGAATATATTCTAACAATATAAAATATTTTGATATATTTGTACAGGTAGTTGATTATTTGAGTTCAAGATAAATGTAATTTTTCAATATAAAGATACCATCACAACGGTATGTCGTCATATTGCGCAATACCGGAATTTTGCATGGTAGTGTGTGTAGGGTGACCAGGCGCCCTGGATTTCCCGGTATAGTTCCGGTTTTCAGAGAATTGTCCCGGTGTCCCAACACTTTTCCCAATTTTAAACACATGTCCTTGTTTTTGGGTCTGCTCCGCTCTACCTTCGGGCACATCCGAAGTCTGAAACTATTTAACACCTTCGATGCTCATGACGAGCTCAGCTCGTCATGAGGCACACTGGAGCTGTGCTTATGACGAGCTGAGCTCGTCATGAACAATGGGGTTATCAAGAAATCAGCACAGGAGGGGAAAGCCATAGCAGCCAAGGTGTTAAGTATATCATTGTGTCTGTCAGGCAGCACAGAAGCAGGTCCACTGCCTGTTCCCAGCAGAAAGTGAGAGTGGGAAGGAGGGGGAAGCTGATAAGGGGGAGCCGGGTGGAGGTAGTGCCATAGCTAATATAATGTAAACATAGGAGCTTATTTACAAGCCCCTTCCGCCACCAGTCCAACACTTTTTCCAATATTAAAAGTGACACACCAGCTACGCAAGGAGTTTGTAAATAAACCCCATAGTTTTTATATGTTTTAACCCCAAAAAAATATATATATATATATTGATATGTGATATGGTATGTGATCAAGGGCTGCACAGCCCGAAACGCGTCGTTGTGAGAAGTGAACAATAAAAGTTCTTTTTTGCCTGAAAATCTGCTGCAGAGGCCTGAGTCTCCTTCCTCGCCAGGTGCTTGCTGGAAGTGGTCGGGGTAATCTTTGGAAATATATATATATATATATATATATATATATTCTGCTCCAAGGTTACACCGATAACGAGTCAATCCAAAGGCGGGTGCTCCAGCGCGGCGGTGTACCGCACCAATATTCAAGCTCCAAAGAGTGTCTCTCTGAATCCTGCCCAAAAAGACATGCAGAACTCGCGGGGTCACTAAGGCGTTGAACGCCAAACTTTATTTCAACAGACGCGTTTCGGGAAAGACTCCCTTCGTCAGTGTCATAGGGAATGCAAGTTCGCTGCACCATTTTTCAAAGCGCAAGAGCTGTCGGGAATTAACATAAACAAGGGACTAAGCTTCGTATTCTCATACGGGCGCCATCTTAGAAAATGTTTTTTCTTTTCTGATACAGATATATACTGCAATATAGTAAGTTTCAACAAGGGCATGTGACAAAGTCTTACACATAATTCCCAAATATTTAAATCTCGCCGTGGATCGGCAATTGCAGCACTCAATCGTGCTGCCTTCTGTCCCAATTTACAAAATGTGTCTTCCCGATCACATGGTATTACATGGTATTCTGGAGTGATAAAGTTGTAGTAACACAAACCTAATCTTAAAGAATTGTGTTCAATACCTTCACATTCATATATCAAAATGCAACCAATTTCATATGCTTTAAAAACCATAATTCACATGATTTCAAACTTGTCTAGATCTTGCCGTGGATCGGCAATGGCAACCTCAATTGGAGGTTTGACTGAGAATCTATCCAAATTTTTGGATCATTATCTTTTGAATTTGTTCTTTCTTTGAAATCTTATGTGAGAGACACCTCTGACTTCATTGAAAAGATTGAGCACATCGAATGGGACTCTGCCTATTGTCTTATGACTTTGGACATACCAAGACTCTATACATGCATAGGACACACACAGGGTATTTAGGTGGTAGAGTATTTTCTAAAAAAATGCACATTAAATCTGGCACTGCATAATCAAATGCTATTGGAACTGATAGAATTTTGTTTGCGAAATAAGTCAAGAGACCACACAGACAAAGAACTACTCGCAGTCTGTGCATGGGAGAACAGTTTGGCTTGTTAATGAACTGGGTTTCACTTTC
Organism: Lissotriton vulgaris; assembly: GCF_964263255.1. Lineage (NCBI taxonomy): Eukaryota > Metazoa > Chordata > Amphibia > Caudata > Salamandridae > Lissotriton > Lissotriton vulgaris. The sequence continues at coordinate 861,036,778 of NC_141689.1, forward strand.
CGGAAGCCCACTGTTAGCTGAGAAAAAGGAAAGAAAATAAACGTCAAAAATCTGCAGCAGCCTAAAACCCACTGTTGGAAAAGGAGGCACTGTATACTACACACCCCAGCATGCAACACAGCAGCAAACAACAATGCAATGTTCTACTTGAAGGCGGTGACATCATATGCCTTAAAAGGGGAGTGCTCTTTAATGACTAAGCTACCACAGACGTTTTTGCCCGTGAACAAGAAGGGAAATCTTCGAAACGCGTAGGGCCTCAATAATGAAATAAAAGGAAAATGAAATGCCAGTTGCCCTAAAGTACTGTTCTGGTGTGCGTCTTCGAATGCAGGAGCTTTGTGAATCAAAATTATCAACGGCGATTCCAGTCGTGAAGACAGCACCGCTCGTAAGTCAAGAGACCACACAGACAAAGAACTACTCGCAGTCTGTGCATGGGAGAACAGTTTGGCTTGTTAATAAATTGAATTTCACTTTCCTGAAGCCAACTGTGGGCTGAGAAAATGGAAAGAAAATAAACGTTAAAAATTTGCAGCAGCTTAAAACCCACTATTGGAAAAGGAGGCACTGTATATTACACACCCCAGCAGGCAACACAGCAGCAAACAACAATGCAATGTTCTACTTGAAGGCGGTGACATCATATGCCTTAAAAGGGGAGTGCTCTTTAATGACTAAGCTACCACAGACGTTTTTGCCCGTGAACAAGAAGGGAAATCTTCGAACCGCGTAGGGCCTCAATAGTGAAATAAAAGGAAAATGAAATGCTGGTTGCCCTAAAGTACTGTTCTGGTGTGCGTCTTCGAATGCAGGAGCTTTGTGACACAAAATTATCGACGGCGATTCCAGTCTTGAAGACAGCACCACTCGTAAGTCAAGAGACCACACAGACAAAGAACTACTCGCAGTCTGTGCATGGGAGAACAGTTTGGCTTGTTAATGAACTGGATTTCACTTTCCTGAAGCCAACTGTGGGCTGAGAAAAAGGAAAGAAAATAAACGTCAAAAATTTGCAGCAGCCTAAAACCCACTATTGGAAAAGGAGGCACTGTATACTACACATCCCAGCATGCAACACAGCAGCAAACAACAATGCAATGCTTTACTTGAAGACGGTGACATCATATGCCTTAAAAGGGGAGTGCTCTTTAATGACTAAGCTACCACGGACGTTTTTGCCCGTGAACAAGAAGGGAAATCTTCTAAACGCGTAGGGCCTCAATAATGAAATAAAAGGGAAATGAAATGTCGGTTGCCCAAAAGTACTGTTCTGGTGTGCGTCTTCGAATGCAGGAGCTTTGTGAATCAAAATTATCGACATTGATACCAGTCGTGAAGACAGCACCGATCGTAAGTCAAGAGACCACACAGACAAAGAACTACTCGCCGTCTGTGCGTGGGAGAACAGTTTGGCTTGTTAATGAACTGGATTTCACTTTCCTGAAGCCCACTGTGGGCCGAGAAAAAGGAAAGAAAATAAACGTCAATAATTTGCAGCAGCTTAAAACCCACTATTGGAAAAGGAGGCACTGTATACTACACACCCCAGCATGCAACACATCAGAAAACAACAATGCAATGCTTTACTTGAAGGCGGTGACATCATATGCCTTACAAGGGGGGTGCTTTTTAATGACCTTTTTGTGTATACTGTCTGGTATGTCCTTGCATGAAAACCTACGTTGGTAGCACCAAACATCCGATGAAGAGGAGGATGCTCGAGAACGCACGTGCAATTGAAAAGAATGATCCAACATATCCAGTGGCAAGGCACTTTTTTGAATGCCATAAGAGTGACCGGTCACTTCTTAAGTTCTTTTGCATTGACCACATTCTGGCAAGTGAACGAGGTGACAATAGGGTGCAAAGATTGCGTAGACTCGAATCGAGATGCATAATCGATTTGCGCACTATCATGCCTTTTGAACTTAATTCTGAAGAAGAATTAGCAATACACTTAGGATAAGATGGTTTTATTGTAACTTGAGATGCAATATACTGTTGTCTTTACTTATATATATAATGCTCTTATAACTGTCTGGATCTAGAGAATTGAATTTTGAATCTGGGATGCAATAATGAATGAATAGTATATATCCCTTTTGACATTACTTTCTGCATGGAGCATTGACTATTATGTTATGCATGATATATTGAACTGCAACCTGTAAATATGCCCATACAGTGCTCAATTTTGTTTCGCTTTAATACTTTCTCACTGGTATCAATAATGCCCATCCAGAGCTCAATTATGTTAATTGTATATATGTATAATAGAACTGAGAGCTAGTACATTAATTTGAAATCATGAATTAATGAAGTTTCATTAACTTGATTTGTAGAGATTATATAAATATATGCTCTATGTAAATAATGTATATATTCAAACTCTAAGATGGCCCCCAGAGTGGGATTGATGTTTTTGTCTGCTCTCTATGTCTATAAAATGAACCCTCGCAAACGGAAGGGGAAACTAACGAGGCAAATGAAAAAAATGTAACCTCCTTGTTTGTTTTAAATGGCGGGAGCCTCTCTATTTCTGTTGACACAGGGGAAAAGCCACGTTTGCCAAAACGCGTCCTTTTTACGTGTAAATAAACTCTTATATGACTCCACGCGAGTGCGGCCAATTCCTTCTTTGTTGAGGGGAATTTTGGAGATATATATATATATATATATATATATATATATATATATATATATATATATATTATACAGGCTCCGCCTCGGATCTCGCAGCGTTACAAGCAGCAGCACACGCCGGATATTGTAATCCAAAGGTGCCCTGAAGCATCGAGATAGCACTCGACAGCGCCCTGCCATTCAGCCTTGCAAACCAGCCTGTCTCCTGCTTAACCTGTTCTTGCTGTGCCAACGCGTTTCGAGGTGATTAGCCTCTTCTTCTCGGGCTGCTTAAGAACATCACACTGAGGCTCACACATTATTTTCCGGCTTCATGCAACTTGCACCATCTTGACAAGTAAGAGGCTGCGCAACATTGAATTCTATGTCAGGACAGGAGGCTCCGATTATGCTTTCTCATTTCTTTAATGAAATGCTCAGCAGCCAATCAAAAAACAGAACTACAAATCCCATGAACACTTGGGAATGACCTCAGGAAACAGTATAAAAGGTCCATAAATCAGTCTTTCTTCCTCTTTCTTTGCTGCTCCGCAGCCAGTTAAGTCTATTTTGCCTTACTTGCATTGCTTTTCTTGTAATTGCTCTGCTTTGGTGTGTACACTTGCCTTGTATTGCGCTGCTTATGCTTTATTGAGAGTTGCTTGTGTACTTCTGTTCGGTTTTCATTACCGATATTCCTTCCTGCGTCCGTTAGCGGCGTGTCTTCCTGGGAGCGTGTGTTCACCTCCCTGCGCCTGGCCGCGTCCTTGTGCCCGGTTGCCTTGGTGGAGTGGGAGCAGGGGTCGTCGGCTTCTTGGGGGAGCGCGAGCGCTCTCGAGCCGGTGTTTCAGTGGCAGCGACGTCGCGCATGCGCGTTGCTTGTTTCCGGTTTCTGGCTGTTTGCCTCACGCCGGTCGAGTGAAGGAACGCTTCTCACCAGCGCTCACGCCCACAGCCCTGAACTTTCGACCCCGTCTACGCCGGAGCACGCTGAGGTGTTTTGGCTGATACTTGTGCATAGGCTCTGCCTAGAGTGGTTTATTGGCAGGCTCTCTCCCTCCACGTTCTATTGCCTTCGGAGTTCGGTTTTTTGTCCGTCTCTTGAGCCTGCTTTGGGGTTCTCACTCCCCCTTACTGGTATTTCGATACCCCATATTCAGTCAGTCATCTAGTGGGCATCTACTGTTGTACTTCGATACAATGTCTGAATACTACGACGCAGACGATGACTGTTATTTCGATGAGGAGGAGGATGACTCCATGGAGTACAACCTGGTCGAGGAGTTGGACAAGGGTGTCCAATTTTCTGTCAACAAGGCCTTGGTTCGAGCCATTACCCCTCTCAAGAGACATCTCAGTGATTATGCTGTGCAGCAGGGGTGGTTGCCGCCTTCTCAAAAGGCTGCAAAGTCCCCTCACAATCCGCATAAATCGGACTTTCAAAGGCTGGCACGGGCCTTGTCTTCGGACAAAACCAAAGCTTCTGTGTCTAATCCTGTCGACGAGTCGGACCAGGCTCAGGCTTCCTCGGAGCACGACTCTTCACCCCCAAAGAAGCGTCTCCGTAAGGAACGTTTTGTGGACGCACCTGAACGTCCTCTTCTCTTGAACTTTGAGCCGGAGGATATTATTCACCCCAACTCAACGTCCTGGTTGCCGGCTCCAGCTGTGGCCGCCTATCTTGAGGCGCACGTTCGACACCCCTTCGAGGCTCCTGTCAGAGCTCGTCTGCGCTCGGAGTGTCCGAGGCCTGATCTTGCAGACAACATGGCGGAGACACCTGAGGTGGATCCAATGATGGTAACGTACCTCAAGAAGTACGCCAAGGACCCCAAGAAAGGTCTTGACCGTTCGTGGAGGTCCTGTCAGGACAAGTTAATGGATATGCTGGGTCCTCTCTCTAAGATATTGGATTTGGGCTTCAAGGCCAAGGAGGCATCCGCGACCGTCAACCCTGACGAACTTATCGAATGGGCTCAGCGAGCTGTCTGTATGTTTGGCAACGTTAATTGCGCCATTTCAGCGGAGAGACGCAGATCTATTCTCCTCAAGCTTGACCCTAAATTGGCGGAATTGGCCACGTCTGAAGCCGGCCCAGAGGCGCAAGGCCTCCTTTTTGGTCAACCTTTCCTCAAAGAGTTGACCAAATTCGTGTCCGCCTTTAGCGGCATTGACAAGGCGCAGGCGTCCTTGCGCCGGGCTATGCGCCCGGTTTTCAGCAAGGCCGGACGACGGGGACGGTCGTTCGGCCGCGGGTCACAGCAGCAGTCCCACAGGGGAGTTCCTCAACAGCGCGGCGGTCAGTATGACGCCGGTTATTCCACCCGCGCAAATTTCTATCCTTCCCGGAAAGGAAAAGGCCAGTACGGCAAGGGACGATCTGGTGGTCACCAGGGACAGTACCAGGATTCCGGAGCTACAGGTGAGCTTGATTCAGGCATGCGATGTGATGCTGGGGGGCAGGATTCAGTTTTTTCTAAACAATTGGCGCTTGATCTCCAGCGATGCTTGGGTGCTGGAAACTGTTCAAGGGTTCAGAATCGAATTCTATCACCCAATTCATCAGACCCGTCTGCCGACCCCTATGCTTTTTTCATGTCACTCTCGAGAAAGTATGTCAAGAGAGATTCAGGAGCTCCTCAGCAAGGGAGCGATTGTTCCAACAGTACGCCATCCTCAGGGCTTTGTCAGCTCAGTCTTTCTGGTGGAGAAAAAGGGAGGCGGCTCTCGCCTAGTTCTCAACCTGAAAGACTTCAACAGCGGGGTTGTATACAGACATTTCAAGATGGAGGGCATCCATCTTCTGAGGGATCTCCTTCGGGAAGGGGATTGGATGGTCCGGTTGGACCTGAAAGATGCTTATTTATCCATCCCGATATACAGTCCCCATCGCAGATTCCTTCAATTTCAATGGCTGGGTCAGTGGTACGAGTACCAGGTTCTCCCGTTCGGTCTCTCGTCAGCCCCGTGGTGCTTCACGAAATTGCTGAGGCCTGTGGTGGAACACCTTCGTTCCAGGGGGGTCAGACTGATTATTTACCTGGACGACATCCTTTTTATGGCGGAGTGTCCCCTCAAGCTCTTGCAGCATCTGGAGTGGGCAATCACCCTTTTGCAATCTCTGGGTTTTCTAGTCAATGTACCCAAATCGGTTTTGGTTCCCGCTCAGTCTATCGATTTTCTGGGTTTTCGGATCGATTCCTTGACTTGTCAATTTCTCTTACCCAACCAGAAACTCCGTTACATCAGGAGAGAGTTGACGTCTGTTATTTCCAGACAGACTGTGTCGTTGAGGTCGTTGGCGCGTGTAGTGGGCCTTCTGGCGTCCTCCATTCAAGCGATCTTCCCGGGTCCCTTACATTACCGGGCGATGCAACGCCTGAAGATTCAGCATCTTCGGAAAGGTCTCCGCTATTCAGATCAAATTCCTCTTTCGGAGGAAGTGCGGATGGAGATGCAATGGTGGCTAGACCACATGGAGGCATGGAACGGTCGAGCCCTATTCGGGTCTTCTCCAGAGCTGGTAATAGAATCGGATGCCAGCCAATGGGGCTGGGGAGCCCGTTGCGGGTCTATCTCGACGGGGGGTCGTTGGTCTCCCCAAGAATTGTCCCTTCACATCAATTGCCTGGAACTCCTGGCAGGGTCCTTTGCGATCCGGTGTTTTTCCCCCTTGCAGGCGAATTGTTGCATCCTTCTCCGGATGGACAACGTGTCGGCAGTCCGTTATGTGAACAAACTGGGCGGGACACGGTCCAAGATTTTAGCAGAGATTGCCAAAGATTTTTGGCATTTTTGCCTTCATCGGAAGATCACAGTTATTGCCGAGTATCTTCCGGGCCGCAACAATCAAGTGGCGGACTGGCACTCCCGTCATCTTCGGGACTACAGCGACTGGAGACTTCACCCTCGAGTCTTCCGTGCCCTTGTTCATCTTTGGGGCCAGTGTCACCTGGATCTTTTTGCCTCTCGCCTCAATACGCAGCTTCCCCGGTTTTACAGCTGGAGACCGGACCCATCAGCTCTGGCCACGGATGCTTTTCTCCAACAGTGGCCCTCGACTCTTTGTTATGCGTTTCCCCCGTTCATGATGCTTCCCAGAGTCCTGGCTTACGCCAAACGCTTTCGGGCGGAGCTGATTCTGATTGCTCCCTTGTGGAAAGCTCAGGCATGGTTCCCGGTTCTCCTGGAGATGTGCTGCGCCCCTCCTCTCCTTCTTCCCCAGAAGCGGACTCTATTGCAGGATCCTCTCGGGTCTCCGCATCCCCTCATTCTCGCCGGCACTCTCCAATTACTGGCGTGGCGAATTTCGGGGATCGCTGGTCGGTCCCAGGCATTTCTAGCGACGCTGCCACTTTTATCAGTAACGCCTGGTCTCCCAATGCCCACAAGCGGTATCGGGGAGCTTGGAAACGCTGGAGTGATTGGTGTGCTCAACGGGAGGTTGATCCCGTTTCGGCAGATGTCGGTCTAGTTATAAATTTCTTGACTTCTTTGGCCACGTCGGGCCTTGCCTACCGGACTGTTAATAGTTTCAGGTCGGCGATTTCGGCAGGTCACATCCATATTGATGGTAAACCTGTTGGGGAACATCACTTGCTGTCCAAACTTCTGAAAGGCATCCGCCTCGCGAAACCTCCCACACCGAAGTATGTGTCTATGTGGGATGTTTCGATTGTCCTGAGATTCTTGGAGGCTTGGCCTTCTAATCTTCTATTGTCCCGAAAACAGTTGTCTGCAAAGCTGACAATGTTATTATGCCTAGTTTCTTGCAGACGTGTTTCAGATATTAGGGCTTTGGACCTAGCGGGCCTTCCTTCACACCTGAAGGTGTTACTTTTACTCTTTCTCGAAGGACTAAAACCAACACCTCATCCATTTCCTATCCTTCATTCCCTGATCATCCCAACCTGTGTGTGGTGCAATGTTTAAAAGATTACGAGGTGAGTACCGCTTCTTTACGCGCGGATTTGCAAGGTCAGCTATTGATAGCTTTACAGAAGCCTTTTCGCCCCGTAGCACCAGCTACATTGGCTCGTTGGGTGCGCTGGCTTATGTCTGAGGCAGGCATTGATATCTCTGTGTTTGGGGCGCATTCTGCTAGAGGGGCGATGGCCTCCAAAGCCTTTTCTATGGGTGTAACTTTGTTTGATATCATGAAGGCTGCAGACTGGTCTTCGGATTCTGTTTTTAAGCAATTCTATTATAAACCTATTGTTAGTGTTGCCTCTGTTGTAATTGACGAGCTTTGAACAAGCATAATCGGAGCCTCCTGTCCTGACATAGAATTCAAAATTTGCAAACATTCGTGACAAGAATTTTCAATTCTATTAAGGACAAGGAGGCGAGGATTATCCCACCCGGACTATGCTTAATTGTTATTAGCATGTACTGTATATCGAATCTGTATTATTACAGTTGTGAAGAATTCTGTATTTTTTCCCTCCCCTATATTTCTTACTCCCTTGATGTTGGGATATTACGGCTCTGTCTATGTTTCAGGTTCCGACCAGAAGTGATTTGGTTTTACATCATGAGCCTCACCTGTCCCCGTGTGCACGGACCCCGGATGTTTCCTCCTTTGCGTTGAAGATGTTGTGGATTTCGGCGGCCTGCCTGGAGCTGATTCTGTTACTTTATTTGGGATTATTATTTGATATCGAACTTGGTACAGAAAGAAAGAGGAAGAAAGACTGATTTATGGACCTTTTATACTGTTTCCTGAGGTCATTCCCAAGTGTTCATGGGATTTGTAGTTCTGTTTTTTGATTGGCTGCTGAGCATTTCATTAAAGAAATGAGAAAGCATAATCCTCGCCTCCTTGTCCTTAATAGAATTGAAAATTCTTGTCACGAATGTTTGCAAATTTTGAACTGTATCTCGTTGCGATCAGTGCAGCAGATCTGGAATTAATGGACTCACCTGGCTTCGTGGGGCCCACAGAGGGTGTTTTAATTGAAGTGAATGCTGCAATAAACAAACAGGCACGGAACCCACTGTGGGAGATTATTGACTTTTCCTAGGACCACAAGTCCCTGCATGCACCAGTGAATTCAACACGAAGAGCGTGGCCCGCTGGGGGTTACATAAAGGTGCAAGCAACAAGGAAACCTCTTTGCCATGTTTTAGCAGCTGCCCAGGAAGAAGAGGCTGCTGCCTCGAAACGCGTAGGCATATAAAATAAAGTTCCCTAACATGTCGAGGCTGGTCTCCGTGTTTAAATTACCGCAAGGTGACATTTGCTGGAGTGCAAGTTCGAAGCTTTTGGGCATTTGGAGAAAACAATGATTTACACGGCGCCCTGCCGTGGAACTTGCACCATCTTGACAAGTAAGAGGCTGCGCAACATTGAACTGTATCTCGTTGCGATCAGTGCAGCAGATGTGGAATTAATGGACTCACCTGGCATCATGGGGCCCACGGAGGGTGTTTTAATTGAAGTGAATGCTGCAATAAACAAACATAGGCACGGAATCCACTGTGGGAGATTATTGACTTTTCTTAGGACCACAAGTCCCTGCATGCACCAGTGAATTTAGCGTGAAGAACGTGGCCCGCTGGGGGTTACATAAAGGTGCAAGCAACAAGGAAACCACTTTGCCATGTTTTAGCAGCTGCCCAGGAAGAAGAGGCTGCTGCCTCGAAACGCGAAGGCATATAAAATAAAGTTCCCTAACATGCCGAGGCTGGTCTCCGTGTTTAAATTACCGCGAGGTGACATCTGCTGGAGTGCAAGCTCGAAGCTTTTGGAGGAAAAAAATAATATATATATATACACCAGTGAATTTAGCGTGAAGAACGTGGCCCGCTGGGGGTTACATAAAGGTGCAAGCAACAAGGAAACCACTTTGCCATGTTTTAGCAGCTGCCCAGGAAGAAGAGGCTGCTGCCTCGAAACGCGAAGGCATATAAAATAAAGTTCCCTAACATGCCGAGGCTGGTCTCCGTGTTTAAATTACCGCGAGGTGACATCTGCTGGAGTGCAAGCTCGAAGCTTTTGGAGGAAAAAAATAATATATATATATATATATATATATATATATATATATATATATATATATATATATATATATATATATATATATATATTCACTGAAAAAACCATAGGTTTCACACCAGTTATAGTTAGGAATTAGCATTTAAAAAACCTATTAAATTCACTGACAAAACCAGTTATAGTTAGCTGGAAATTTTACTGATATAAAACCAATGAAATTCCACGTTATAGTTAGTTGGACTCACTATAACTTGCGCGTGCAATGCACTGCTGATGACGTCACATATTACATCACTCATGACATGGTCAGTGACATCACTCATGACATCACTGATGACACCATCCAGTGAATATGTGTCTTTCTGAAAAATAAATATTAGTGAGTAATGTTTAAATATTTAAATATATATATTAGTGTTTCACTTTGTGTATAAGTGGCTACATGTGTTGGTAAGTAGCTACATGCGTATGTATATGGGTTATTAGGTGTTTCTCTTAGTATCAGTATGAGTGTCTATATGGTTTGGTGGGGGTATTACTTAGCACATAGATGCATGAGTGACTGACTCTCTGTTTGTATGTGTTTTGAAGACCGCATATGTGCAGGACTGTATGGGTGGATGAGTGTGTATATGTGTTTTTTAGTGAGTGAATGACTGTCTCACTAGTGTCTTTATCAGTAACTACATATGTTTTAATCTAGTATATGTGAATATTGATGTATATAAGTGACTATATGTGAGAGTAAGAGATTGTAAGAGTTCCTGTTTAAATAAGTATGTGTTTCTATAAGTGATTGTTTAAGAGAGTAAATATGTGTAATTTTCAATACAAGTAAGGTGGAAGTGTGTGTATAACTCTACATTCAAATAAATGGATGTTCAATAGTTTATTTGCACGTGTGAGTATGTGTGTGAGTAACTTTTGGATGACTGTCGGTGTGTAACAGGATGTATAGGTGTATCACTTCATATGATGAGTGAGTATATGTATGAGTGACTATATAGAACTGTTGGTGAATGACTGGATGTGCATATAGATGGTGGAATTACTGAATTGCTTGTTGTAACTGATATGGGTATCTCAATTTTTTTTTACATTTCAGTTTCTATTTTTGAATATGTGTTTCAAGGGTTACATTACAGTGAAAGGAGGTCTGTCACTATGTCACAAGGATGGTGTCATCAGTGATGTCATGAGTGATGTCACTGACCATGTCATGAGTGATGTAATATGTGACGTCATCAGCAGTGCATTGCACGCGCAAGTTATAGTGAGTCCAACTAACTATAACGTGGAATTTCATTGGTTTTATATCAGTAAAATTTCCAGCTAACTATAACTGGTTTTGTCAGTGAATTTAATAGGTTTTTTAAATGCTAATTCCTAACTATAACTGGTGTGAAACCTATGGTTTTTTCAGTGAATTTCAAAGGTTTTTTAAATGCTAATTCCTAACTATAACTGGTGTGAAACCTGTGGTTTTTTCAGTGAATTTCAAAGGTTTTTTTAATGCTAATTCCTAACTATATAAGACCTGAAAGCCCACCAGGAATCTCCAGTATGCGCCAGGGGACTGCATTGCAGAGAGGTGTAATGAAGCCACAACCCTTTTTACACCTCTCTGCAACGCAGCCCCCGTGCATGTTTGAAGAGGGGAAACTAATTCCCCTTGCATACTGGGGGCCCCTGGGGGCCAATTAGCCCACCTGGAACCTCCAGTATGCGCCTGGGGCTGCATTGCAGAGGTGTAATGAGACTATGCCCCTTGTTACACCTCTCTGCAACGCAGCCCACTGCCGCGTTTGCAGAGGGGGAACTAATTCCCCTTGCATACTGGGGGTCCCTGGGGTCAACTAGTCCACCAGGAGCCTCCAGTATGCGCGAGGGAGCTGCATTGCAGAGAAGTGTAATGAGGCCACACCCTTGTTACACCTCTCTGCAATGCAGGCCACTGGCGCCTTTGCAGAGGGGGGACTAATTCCCCTTGCATACTGGGGGTCCCTGGATCATATCTGCCCAAACACCGATATTCCGAACGATTGTAAATGACTTTTCTTGAGAAACATTTGGATTTGGATTATCATGTCCTATACTTTGGAATTTTTGAAAGACTGACTTTGAGGATGCTATAAATTACTCAAGTCTGCCCGAATTGTGTGGGTAAAATTGATACCTAGTCACTTTTAATAAGAATATACTTATGTCTCGTCTAACATTTGGAAGAAATATCTAGTTATATGACAACGGGATACCGACATAACTTGAAGGAAATAAGAACGCCCTGAAGAAGTTCTGTTGTACAGAACGAAACCTTTCGGCTGGCTGTGGTACATAAACTTAAGGAAAATAAAAGCATTTGAATATACACCAAGATTCAGCGCTTCAATAAGGACTCTAAGTGATATGATTTCATTGGACTCATTGTGAAAGTGGTGCTGTGCCAAACTTTGGAATATTCTCCACTACTCTCTACTACTTACTCTCTCCGACTCCACTACTCTCAAATACTCACTGTCTACTACTCATTCTCTACTACTCTACTACTCTCTACTACTCTCTCTCTACTACTCACTCCCTACTACTCGCTACTCGCTACTCCCTACTACTCACTATCTACTACTCTCTACTACTCACTCTCTACTACTCTCTCCCTACTACTCACTCTTTACTACTCACTACTACTCTCTACTACTCACTCTCTACTACTCACTCTCTACTACTCTCTACTACTCACTCTACTCTTCACTCTACTACTCTCTACTACTCACTCTCTGCTACTCTCTCTACTGCTCTCTACTACTCTCTACTACTCACTCTCTACTCTCTATTACTCACTCTCTACTCTCTACCTCTCTACCTCTCTCTTCTTCTCTCTCTACTAATCTCTACCTCTCTACCGCTACCTCTCTACCTCTCTACCTCTACACCTCTACCTCTCTACCTCTCTCTACACGCACACATATACACATATATGCATATATATATGCATATGCATTTATATATGTATGTGTATGTATAAAAAAACAACAAAACATTTTTTTTTAAACAGCTACTTATAAAACTGTCATTCTTTTTCCCCATGGTACACTCCCCGGTACGCGCACCGGTGCGCGTACCGGGCGCTCCCCCCGCGAAAATCAAAAACATTTTTTTTTTTTTTTTGCCCCGCGGGGCCCTTTTATGGCCCCCACATCAAACCTAGGGGGTCAAGGGGGGGTCTACTCTGCCCCCTTATGGTCATTTCCCTCTTTGTTTTGGCCACCTCTTGTGTCTCGATTTTACCGAGACACAAGATGGCGGCCGCTCCGGACTGTTTAGAATGTTTACAGACACCCGAGAGCCAATCAGCTTTCCTCACGCAAGTCGCGTGGCGTGCACGGTACGCGCACCGGTGCGCTTACCGGAGCGCTGCTATAGATATATATATTTTTTTGAACGTAAATTACTCAAAATCCAGTGGAGCACATATCTTGAGACATAGCAAAGGCACATCGGGCTACCAGTCCCTACCATTTTGCCAAGTTTGGTGGAAATCCATTCAGCCGTTCGGGCTAAAAGTGAAATCGACCGCCCTATGGAAATTAACATGGGGAAAACGTGTTTTGGGACCCCCCTTTTATCTTGGCCCCCGCTTGACGAATCCCCCCCAAACTTTCAGGGAAGGACCGGGGCGCCGCGAGGCCATTTTCAGGAAATTTTCAGGCAGATTCGTCAACCGGTGCCAAAGTTATTCCAAATAGAATTTTGAGATTTACAATTGAAAAAAATCCTAACTATAACTACCTACTGGCGACCGCCAGTAGGTAATATATATATATATATATATATATATATATATATATATATATATGTCAAAAACTTATAAAATATATATATGTTCACACCAAATGCCCTTAAGCTTCAGAGAGGGCACACGACGCAGCCCCTGACATCCGATCTGCACCTCGAGGCTGCTTGCAGTTTTTTGGATCCATTTCATTGTTCCATTTGCCGACGCGTTTCGAAGCAGAACGCCTCTTCTTCATGGGCTACTGCACAGTTACAATGAGGGCTCACCAGTGTTTTCTTGGTTGTCATCTTTGTTTTATTGAGAACACCACCCACAGTGGGCGTGGCACACAAGAGAATGCCTGATGGCATGCTGGTACGGTTCCATGATGAAATATCGATTACAAAAACACCGACCTACACAAATATCGTCGCAAAAACATTGTCTACAAAAATATCGTCACCATATACTTAAACAAGGATTTACACAAATATCGATATTTTTTTATCGACTACATTAATATCGTTAACAATTATATTGAGTACATAAATACCGACTACTACATTATCGGCAATCCTTGAAATAACATTACCATCTACACAAATATCGATAACACAATTATCGACTAACTTACTACCTAATTAAATATACTAAAAATATCGACTTTTTTTCTATAACCTTATATACACAATACCCTCAACAAATTTAATATTTTATAATTATTAAATTGAAAATAATGCTTTAAAAACATATATAAATATACTATATATTTAATAAATATATATATAATATTTTTAAATACACTAATATAAACTTACTTAATAAATCGAATACACTCATTTTTGAATACTTTTATTAAAACTTCACATATTTTAACATTTTTAACATTATAAACTATTAATATTAAACACATACAAAACATATTTAAATATATACTAGAACGAAATCATTAATAAAAAAGCCTCATTTAAAAATAACGGTTTTCAAATTCAAACTAAGGTTCTCATCCAATGAATTTAAAATACATGTAATTTAACCAATCAAAATGAACAATTACTTAACTCAGTACTATAAAAACAATTACATACTTAACTAAAATTACCATTTTTGGCCCAAACTTGGAGAAAAACGGTTACTTTGTTGAAGAGAAGAGAATACACACCTACAACAACTACTACAACACAGTCTACTACAACTCAAGTAAGTGAACTTCCATTTTATGTACTATAAAAACCTCACGAAAATTAGCTAGACTCCCTATACTAAATAAATGCTCTCTCTAAATAGAACTAAAACATCCTATCAACAACAGCCACAATAAATAAATATACGAAAATATGAACTGCCTTATCAATGCCTACATAGAAAAGTTGTAAATAAATAAGAATATAGCAAACAGAAGTTAGAAATGACTTGATATGGTATGATCTATAAATATATCCAATTATAATAAATAACTAATAGTAACACTTATTTTTTCAGATTCGACAAACTTCATCTACCAATCTACATCTACACAAACAACAGCTTCTACTAAATTAAGTAAGTATACCCACTGTGTCAATTAATAATCAGAAAAAAGAAACACACAAGTATCAAACTATATTATTAATTACTACTGTTTTCTACCACAAATACAGAACATTCAACAGTAAAACTCTGAATATAAGAACAGAAAACATAGGAATAGCTGAAAAAACAACATTGTAAGAACATTTTTAAATTTCATATTTTAACGTACACATTTAAATAAATGTTTAACACATTTACTAAAAACACATATATATGTCTTCACAGATCTACCTTAGAAATGGCAGAAGGAGCTACTTTTATAACATCTCAAAAAGGAAAAATAATGCTCAGCTACATGGGTTATAAACACCCAAGAAAAAGTCAAAGAGAATAAAACGCATTGGAAATGTAGTAAATATTATTCAACTGCATGCTATGGTAGAGCAACTACTGTCGATAACAATGTTGTTAATGTACGTGAGCATAACCACCCACCAAATGTAACAGAAGTCAAAGTAAGGGAAGCATTAGAGACACTTAGAGAAGCTAGTACAGGCTCCCAAGAAACAAGCACCACTATTTTGAAAAATGTTTTGACCAAAGTCCCAGAACACGTAACAGGACAGTTACCTTCAATCCCCAACCTGAAAAGATTAATAGCTAAAACTAAAAGAGCTTCTGATCCAACTCCACCACCACCGGAAACTTTTGACGAGATTAAAATATATCCAGAATATACTGTTACCCACAATGAAGATAATTCTTAATGTATGATAACCAAAGTCATGATAAAAGAATTTTACTTTTTGCAACAAATAGCAATTTGCAAAAACTAAAATCGTGTGAAACATGGATGATGACGGAACTTTTAAAGTGTGTCCCAAACCTTTCTATCAACTTTACACCATCCACAGTGAAACTAACGTCCCCTTAATTTATACACTACTGCCAAATAAAACAAATGCAACCTACATAGAAATCTTAACAACAATCAAAGATTTTACAGATAATTACTACCCACAAAGAATCATAATAGACTTTGAAATAGCTATGATTCAAGCAAAATTTAAAATATATCCACACACTGCAATACAAGGGTGTTATTATCACGACAACCAAAGTATATGGAGACACTTACAAAAATCTACTTTAAGCATAGAATATTCTACAAACAGTAACTTTGCTTACCAGATTAAAAAATTAATAGCACTGGCATATGTCCCAACAACAGAAGTGGCTAATTATTACAATGTATTACTTGACAGCCCTTTCTACCGCAGTAATGAGAAAAAATTAACTCCCTTCTTAGACTATTTTGAAGAGACCTGGGTAGGAAGATTACATCGTTCTGGTCACCGCAGACAACCTAAGTTCCAAATTCCATGGTGGAATGTGTACGCTAGCACTATAGCACAGAAAGCCAAAACCAACAACGCAGTAGAAGGTTGGCATAATGCCTTCCAAGCCACAATAGGAAGAACACAATCAACACTTCATAAACTAATCCAATGCATCAAAAAAGAGCAAAGCTACCAAGAACTAAGAATCGAGCAATCTCTATCAAAAATAGGGCCAAAACTAAGTAAACAAACATTTAGGGCCCCATTACGATATCGGGCGGATTGCCACCCAGACGGAGGCAATCCGCCCGACAACGACTCTCGTGTTCCCCTCCGCCTGATTAGGATGGCGGAGGGGACAGCGGCGGACGGAAAGACCGTCCGCCACTTTACCACCGCGGTCGGCTTGCGACCGCGGCGGTAATAGATTAATATGGTGGCGGTGTCCAATGGACACCGCCAGCCATATTACAATGGCAAAAAACAGAGGCCTTTCCGCTGCGGCAATGCCGCCACGTAAAGGCATGCGGTGATTGCTGTGGGGGCCCCCTGCAGGGCCCCCAGGTTGGCGCCACTGTCTGGGGGCACATGGGGGGTACCTATGGTACCCCCCACATTTGCATATGCAAAGCGGCAGGCACCGCGCGGTGCCTGCCGCTTTGCATATGCAAATGCAAAACAGCATTTTTTACATTGTGGCGGGCGGTGCAGAGTGCACCGCCCGCCACAATGCAAAAACTACAGGATGTGCCCGCCACTGTGGCGGGCACATCCTAATTCCCCCCACGGGACCCCCGCTCTTATGGCGGGCGGTCCCGTTCTACGATAGGGTGGCGGGCGGACAATGTCCGCCCGTCATCCTAATGGGGCCCTAAATATGTACGAATACCTACAACAAAAAACAAGAATGTACCCAAGTATCCAAGGTCTAGAATACTTAGACCAAATTGCAAAATCTATCCTTTAACATAATACAAATAGCAAACCATCAAACAATAAATGACATAAACCATTTTTATTTTCATTAGTAAAATTATGTCATGTAACATTAAATGTAAATTATTATCACAAGACATAATAAAACTAATTAAAATACAAAATCACCAATAAACATAATCCACCCCAAAAAATAAATAAATATTAACTTACGGTTCTGCAGCTGTAGAATATGTTCAAAATAGATGGTTTCAAAACGAATCCAACCAAAAGCAATCCACATCGTAAAATAAATCCCCACAAAATGCAAAAAATACAACTGTATAAAAAGAGTCCAACGTAGAAATCCTCTGGATAACGGAGCCATAAAAAACCCGAAAATAAATCACGATAAAAAACGCTCCAAAATCCCGAAAAATAAGGAAATGTATATAAACATTTCCCTATATGTTAAAAAAAACACGAGAACAAATCCATCTAGTCACCAAACCGAACACCTGTAAATAAAGTACAAACAAAACCCACCCGCAATAAATACTAAACCCACAAAGCCAAGAAATAACATATAAAAGGTAGTAAAATACATAAAGTAATACTTTAATACAAAACATTAACATTACATCCATATTAAATAGCAAACTAAGTACGCTATCACTAATGTCCTTAAATACCACGTACTTTTCACATAAACAGTTAAATAAGACACATAGCAACACCTACACACTAAAACTAGCTAAATAAATTCTTAAAATTAACTTAAAAGTAATGAAAATTAAACTTACATTAACAAACATGAAGCAGCTCCCAACCGCGAGGTTCCGTCTTCTGAAATGACCCAAACAACGATGTAGATAGACTAAAAAGTGAACTACACAAAACAAAATGGCCGCATAATAAAAACAAAAATAGGACTTAATCCCCATATTAATGAATGAAAAAATGTTTAAAAAATTGCTAAATATTTTTCCTAAATTGGTATAATTTTCTAAATGTTTACAATAAACATATGAATAATGTAAAATATACATTAATTTTTTAATATAAAATGATATATAAAAAAATTATTGTATATTACAATTATGTTTATTAATTAAAAATTGTTTTTTTTATTATATAAAAATGTGAACAATTTTATGTATATACTTTTGGAAATGCCAATTATATGTAAATTAATTAACATATTCAATTTTATTTAAAGTATTACAATTTAATATGCTAATTAAAAAAATTACAATGTATATGTTACAAAAATTGCAATGTTAAATTTGAATAAATATAAAAAAAATGTTTTATAAAAATGTTTAAATGTTTCCATCTACAAACAAATCTAACAATAAAAACAGTTTTTTTCACAAGACTATATTACTATTGTACTTTATAAATTTTTAAACTTGTGATGTAAATGTGAAAATGTTATAAAACATCTATATTTTTTTATAACAATGTTATTAAATATATATCTGTAATATTAATTACAAATATTATGAATTTTTTTTTATTTTATTTCTTTTTTTTTATAAATACATTAACAATTTATTATTCAAACTCCAAATCCAACATAACTCAGGGAAAGTGCTTGACAGTAAACCATAATAATTTACTATTCTAACTCCTATCCAACATAACTCAGGGAAAGTGCTGGACAGTAAACCATAATAACTTACTATTCTAACTCCAAATCCAACATAACTCAGGGAAAGTGTTGGACAGTAAACCATAATAATTTACTATTCTAACTCCAAATCCAACATAACTCAGGGAAAGTGCTGGACAGTAAACGATAATACATTACTATTCTAACTCCAAATCCAACATAACTCAGGGAAAGTGCTGGACAGTAAACCATAATAATTTACTATTCTAACTCCAAATCGAACATAACTCAGGGAAAGTGCTGGACAGTAAACAATAATAATTTACTATTCTAACTCCAATCCAACATAACTCTGGGAAAGTGCTGGACAGTAAACCATAATAATTTACTATTCTAACTCCAAATCCAACATAACTCAGGGAAAGTGCTGGACAGTCAACCATAATAATGTACTATTCTAACTCCAAATCCAACATAACTCAGAGAAAGGGCTGGACAGTAAACCATAATAATGTACTATTCTAACTCCAAATCCAACATAACTCAGGGAAAGTGCAGGACAGTAAACCATAATAATTTACTATTCTAACTCCAAATCCAACATAAGTCAGGGAAAGTGCTGGACAGTAAACCATAATAATTTTCTATTCTAAGTTCAATCCAACATAACTCAGGGAAAGTGCTGGACAGTAAACCATAACTTACTATTCTAACTCCAAATCCAACATAACTCAGGGAAAGTGTTGGACAGTAAACCATAATAATTTACTATTCTAACTCCAAATCCAACACAACTCAGGGAAAGTGCTGGACAGTAAACCATAATAACTTACTATTCTAACTCCAAATCCAACATAACTCAGGGAAAGTGCTGGACAGTAAACCATAATAATTTACTATTCTAACTCCAAATCCAACATAACTCAGGAAAAGTGCTGGACAGTAAACCATAATAATTTACTATTCTAACTCCAATCCAACATAACTCAGGGAAAGTGCTGGACAGTAAACAATAATAATTTACTATTCTAACTCCAAATCCAGCATAACTCAGGGAAAGTGCTGGACAGTAAACCATAATAATTTACTATTCTAACTCCAAATCCAACATAACTCAGGGAAAGTGCTGGACAGTAAACCATAATGATTAACTATTCTAACTCCAAATCCAACATAACTCAGGGAAAGTGTTGGACAGTAAACCATAATAATTTACTATTCTAACTCCAATACAACATAACTTAGGGAAAGTGCTGGACAGTAAACCATAATAATTTACTATTCTAACTCCAAATCCAACATAACTCAGGGAAAGTACTTACTATTCTAACTCCAAATCCAACATAACTCAGGGAAAGTGTTGGGCAGTGAACCATAATAATTTACTATTCTAACTCCAATCTAACATAACTTAGGGAAAGTGCTGGACAGTAAAGTACAATAATGTATTAATCCTACTCACCCTTCACCCTATAAACTCAACTAACAACTACTACAACTTTTTTTTTATTATCAATTGTATAATATTATATATTTTTTTCAATTTTTTAATTTAAAATTTTTTTCTATTTTTTTCCCTAAAAATTAATTTTATTAATTATTCATTAACACACATTTTTACTATTACTACCCACTCTTATCCATTATAATGCAAATTACCCACTAATAAAACATTCGCACTCTTAATTTTTAAATACAATTTAATTTTCTAAATTTATTTCGATTTTAAATATCGAATTTAGAATTGTTAATTAATTTTATTGACAATATAAAATTTTTAAAAATATTAACACACATTATTTTTTAGTACCCAACCTTAACATCTATATAACCTGCAACCCACTAAAAAAACAATCACACACTTAATTTAATGTAAATAATAATTTCAAATTTCAAATTTCGATTTTGTTTTTAACATACAACCCACTAAGAAAACAAGCACACACTTAATTTAATGTAAATTAAAAAAATATAAATTTCAAATTACGATTTTTAAATTTCAAATTTCGAATTTTTTTTATTTTTACAAAATTTATTATAAATAAACAAACACATTTTAAATTACTACCCACCCTTATCCCCTATATAACCAACCCGCTACTAAATCTTTAACATAGTTCTTTAAAAAAAAAAATTAATTTCTAAATTATTTTCACTTTCCATTTTCAAATTCTAATTTAATTTAATTTTTTTTAAATTCAAATTTCGATTTTTCAATTTCAAATTTCGATTTTTTTTATTTTTACAAAATGTATTATAAATAAACAAACACATTTTAAATTACTACCCACCCTTATTCCCTATATAACCAACAACCCACTACTAAATCTTTAACATAGTTCTTTAAAAAAAAAATTTAAATATCTAAATTATTTTCACTTTCCATTTTCAAATTTCTAATTTTTTTTATTTTTAAATTAAACAACAATTTTTACACGGTTTTAAATTACTACTCACCCTTATCCCCTATAAAACCAATAACCCGCTCTTCAAAAATTTACAAACATTTTACTAAATTTTTAAATTTTTTCAAATAATAACAAAAAACTTTAAATTACTATAAAATTAACATAATAAATAAATTTTAAAAAATTAATATAACACTACAAATTATTATATCGATAATATATACATCGATATTTCTCTCATCTATGTTCTATACAACAATATTTTTATATGTCGATATTTCTGCTATTCTAATAAAAGGATATTTACAACATCGATATTTATTTTGTCGATATTTAACAAAGTCGATATTCTTACCTCGATATTTCTGCTAGTCGATATTTTTACGTCGATATTCTTGCTAAATACCTGCTGGTACATGTGGTTCCAATGGTGACCATTAATTAAAACCTGTCATAGGCTCATTGTTTCTGTGTACTTTTTAGAGCATTGTTCAACCTGTAGTAGGATCAAAAGACTGCAGGCTGTTTAAGCGCTGGGGTTGCACACTTGTGGAACGAAAACAGTTTGCACTCCAAGCCTTTCCTATACACACCTTCGGAAATGGTGCTCCTCTCCCAGGGCAAGGACTGCCGCGCTATAAATGTTCACACCAAATGCCCTTAAGCTTCAGAGAGGGCCCACGACGCAGCCCCTGACATCCGATCTGCACCTCGAGGCTTCTTGCAGTTTTTTGTATCCATTTCATTGTTCCATTTGCCGACGCGTTTCGAAGCAGAACACTTCTTCTTCATCGGCTACTGCACAGGTACAATGAGGGCTCACCAGTGTTTTGTTGTGTGTGTGAGAAGTTGTATCGGTGAGTGAGTGCTTGTATGGCTGTGTCGTTTATTGAGCGCATGTGTCAGTATGGGTGAGTAACTGAGTATACGTGAGTGATGGGGTATATGAGTGACTGTATGAGTGAGTGAGTGAGTGAATGTGAGAGTGGCTATATAGATGAGTGCATTCTTCTGTCCGTGGCAGTATAGCTGAGTGAGTATATAAAAGATTATGGACTGTAATTTATTAAAACATGCAAAACATGAAAAACGATTTAAAAAGAATGCAGTTTTTTTAAATGTGCTCATCAGAAATAGACACAGTAATTGGTGGACTACAACCAATCTGGTAGTTCGACATATGCTAAATAAGCATGTGACTCTCGCTTTGATGAAATGCCTACCTGTGACCAAGGCTTGTGAGAAAGCTGAAACGTGTAAGGACTGTGTTATGCTGCCGTTCTGGCTCGCTGTAACTTGCATGCCTGAAAAAATTGCCGTTATCTCGGCTATGCAGCATGCGTGGTGGGTCAGGTCATCACGTGGCATGATCAGTGTCAATCATACACATCAGGGTAGTCAAGCGGCGTGTGACGCTTACACGCACTGAATTGATTGCAATTTTATTCTCTCTCTCTCACAATAGCACTTTACGCTGTCATTTCTATGACAGGGTCACACACCGGCACGCATGTTCTGACACTCTGAACATAGGCACGAACAAGATATATCTAAAGTCAGATTAACGGTGCCATCATTTGTGTCTGTTGCTGTTTCTTTTCATTTTTCTTTCAGTTCCCAGGAAGTCCCCTGCGCGGAACCATTTCTGTACGACACTTTTACAGGTCGTATACTGGTGTTCTCCTAACTTAGAGAATCCGAGCAATTCTATGAGCACATAGGTCCTGATGAATCGCCCTTAGGGCGTGAAACATGTCGACCAGTTTTTTTCACTATAAGGGTTGGTCCCATTGCTCACCACCCCTTAGCACCCCTGTAACTTTTAATCAAAGCAGTGAGCCTGACTATTAAAATATCCACCAACAGGACTCTACTGACTTTTTTTAAACCACACCACCCTGCTCACGATTGCACTCCCCTAGGCCCCTCACACACACACACCCGCTGGCCCAGAATAGAAGATCTCCGCCAAAGTGCAGCTCCCACCGCTGCCCGACGGGCATTGCACCGCCAGCCTGCCGAAGGAGCAGGATACCGATGATGACGCTGGACGGTCATCGGCTGGGACTACAGTTGTGGTCCTGCCGGTAGCCTGTGTGAGGTATCCTTACATTCTGGAATAAGGGTCTTCACCATGCACTCTAGACCCTCACATCACCCCTTGTCTAATTGAATGAGAGAGAGTACTGGCTGAGCTAAAGTTTCTAGCTCTCCTTGGGGAACTTTGTACACCGATTGTTGCTTACTGCGTTCTAGGACGAGTACTATTGGACCCCACTAAAAATCGTCCTACCTTATTCCCCCTTTTTTGATATCACTATACCAGTAAACCCCCACCATTCTAAGGCGACGAGTCCCAGACGCACCACACCGGATGATGCCTGACCTAAACATGCCGGCTTCATAACCTCGATTGCTCCTTACCTCAGCCCCCACACCTCACCGAAGGGACGCCATGAGAAAAGCCTCAGCATAGAATCTACGGTACCCTACTCACTGGCATCAGCATATGCAGCACCAGATATTCTCCCAAGCCCTGTAAGGCAGTGAATCTGAGCCAAGGGTGGAACTATCCCGGGAAACTCCCACCTTCTCAAGGCAGTGGGTCTCAGGTGCCCAACTCAAACACGGCGGTGCTGTAACCTAGTCTATCGCCAGCCTTAGCCCCTCACACCTCGCCGAGGGTGCACCACAAGAACTGCTGCACCAAAGACCCCTGAGGCATCCTACCCGCCGGCGCCAACATAAACAGCACCATTAATCCTCCCAAACCCAGCAAAGAGGCGAATCCGAACACGGTGACAACCAGAGGGGGAGCTCCCATCCAATTCAAAGGGCCACTGACCCGGCATCACCTACTGGCCGGGCGCTAATAGCCCGTCGGACTCCCCCCGGCCTAACACTGCAGCACACCACCCACAAGCCACACGTCCCAGTCTGTGACACCTACACCACGAAGGACCCCCCCATCGGCCAGTATCGGGAAACCAAGGGCATCCCAGCAGACCGCAGTACCGGAGACTGCCCCTGAACATATGCCTAACACTAGGATGATGGCCGCTTCCACTGTGTCCCAAACTGACCCATCAATCTCAGACAAACTAGATCAAGTATTGACGGCCATCGAACACTCCAGGATCTCCGTAGAGAAACGAATGGGCACCCTTGCGACGGACATCAGCCTCATCCGAGACAATCACCACAAACTCTCTGACAAAGTGAAGGAGGGGAGAAGGAACTCGCTGAGCTGCAAACTACCGTCAAGAAACATCAAACGACACTGCAAGAGGTCCTAAGCCACCTATTGTCATGATTCCCTCATCTCCTCATCCTAGGTTCTTAAAAAACCCACCCCTTTCAGTGCACCAGCACTCCAGTATGTATTAGGTAAAATGTGTTGAAAGTGAAACGTGTTAGGAAAGTGGTTCCTTTTATAAATGCTGACTCGTAATGGAGATTTCATGTTTAAGTCTGAATTTGAGCTTGATGTAATTCGTGTACTTTTTTCTTCTATTACGTTTGCTTTTGGGAAAAAGATTTGGAAGGTCTGAGCCAAGCGCAGCATTGGGTAAGATCAGTTCATGCATTCTGCACGTTTAAGCCGCATTGACCCTTTTCACTCGCAGCGGCTTAAACGTGACGTGCGCACGTTATCTTCTGGGTGCGGTCGGCTATTTAAACCGCACCCAGCCTTCCAGAAGTTGCTTTGCCTTTCACACCAGCAGGGAGAAAGGTCGCGTCTGAAGGCTGCTCGGCTGACTCACCTGAAAGAAGATATCCGACTCCTAGAATCTTCATTTGGTTCATCCTGCGCTTCGGAAACCTGTTAAAGACAAGATGAAAATGCAGAGATAAGTACATTTAATCTTTAAAAAGACAGGCGCCCTATGCAAGAAAGCCTAGGTTAATTTTTGGAACATTTCGTTTTCCTCAGTAAAGGAAAACGGTTTTGGACTTGAGAAAGCTTTGGTAAAAAGAACCCTTTGGACATTTAAAGAAAGAAGAGAACATTGAACAATAATAATTGAGCCGAATTTCAAGGGGAAATCATTGCAAGAATACATTGTAGTGAAAAATTTTATTTTAATTTTATTTCTTCTATCAGTCGAAAGTCAAAGGTCTCAGAATTGGTGTTTGTGGTGGAAGTGTCTTTTGTTTTCTCTTCGTGTTTTACAACAGGTTTTGGGACTCAAGAGAATTCATAGAACCCATATAAATCGTCTTTTGAAAACATTTGCAAGTAAGTTTAGGTTATCAAAAGGGGAATAAATCTGTTCTTTGAGAATATTTGCTAAAGGAATATTTCTTGTTTTTAGATAATTAAAAAAAGAAACATAAATCCAAAATCTCATCCAAGAACACCTGACCAGAACATCAGAAGACTTCACGACATCACAAGACAAAGAAATACTGGACTTAGGACAGAACAGTTCTGATCGCAGGTAGGAGTCATGTTAGTGGTATAACAGCCCTTGTTATTTAGAAGGAGAAAAGCACTAGAATTTAGAGTTTAAAAGTAAGGAGGACTTAAGGTGCAGGTAGACTAAATTATTCCTACTTGGTGTTTCGCAGGTCGACAGCAAGTTTAATCCTACACATCAACGTCCAGTACCGGCCCTCCTCCCAAATTTCTAGTTTTAATCTTAGCTGTAAATTTAGAGTCAGCCAATTTTATAGTTAGATACTTGGGAAGTTGGTCAATTGCGTCTCTGCGAAATCTATTAGGTCATCCTCAAGATTCTGTGCTAAGGTAAGGGATGACGTAGTGTGAACTTGACACCTATCTCCTAATGAGGAGAGCACAGACGACTTGGATGGACGGTCGCGACGCTGCAACATCCGAGTGCTGGGCCTTCCAGAGGGAATCGAAGGCACGGACCCGCTGGGATATTTGGAAACCTGGGTGAAATCACTCACCCTGCAGCAGATAGAACAGCATTTTTCTCAGTCGAACGTGCTCACAGAGTGCCAGCTCGCAAGCCTCCACCAGGATTGCCTCCCAACCGCTGCAGGCGAAATTCTTACATTTTCACGACCGAGATGCAGTACTTCGAGCGGCCAGACAAACAGGCCCCATACATGTGGAAAACAAGCAGATAATAGTAATAGCAAGATTATGCACGGGCGGTGCAACAGCAACGATCTTCGTTTCTAGAAGTAAAACGCTGACTGCGGGCGAACCACATACAGTACTCTCTCCTCTTTCCAGCCCGTCTTAAAATACTCTATATTGGTACGGCTACTTATTAAGCGAGTGCAGAAGAGGCACATGACTGGGCGGACTGCCACTGCACGCAACAATCCAGAACGGACTATACACGGGACCCAACCTCCAAACCACCACGCACAAGGAGACACATCCCAAAGCAACAGAATAGTGGAGCAAAGACAACGGCCCGGTTCGGCGCCCATGACTCCCCGGACCTAGAACAAATAATGAAAGACAGGCGGGGGCCCTACAAGCGGTAATCGACCTACAGACCCCTCACAGTTGGGGGACATCGATCAAGCTCCACACATCTTCACTTCAGAAGGGGAGAACGATAGCAACGGAACAATTTCTGGAGTAAACTCGGGTACACCTCCCATGGTCACCCCCCAGACAGCTGATACCATGATGGATGGTCAAGGGGCCTCCTTCCCGGCATGAACTGATCTCACAACTACTTCATACCGACTTATATAACCTGCACTCCCTTCTTGAGTGCTTGCACCACAGACATGATTTGACAGACTCCAGACGGCGCCATGAGATGCTATGAATGCCCGATTGGCGATACGCCTCGCCTAGCACGTGCTGCCACCCCCATTGTTTTTTTTTTTGTTGCACTCTCTTGTTAGAGAGAGTGGGATTGGATGCATTGCGGACTGTAATGGGTCCTCAGCATTGGGACCATTTCCCGACCCCAGTTTTTAGTAGTTTTCTAGCCCTGTTCAAGATCACCCTACCTTCTCATGGAAACACTTGCAACAGGGTACCCGAGACGGGATTTCAAGAGTCAGTTGGTGGCGACTGCACCCCTCACATCACAGGGGACCCACCAGACACTAGGCCCCGGCAGGCGCAGCCTTCCCACACAGACACTGACACCCTCATATGGCTGTAACGACACGCAATGCTGATATTAGCATCCTAACATTTAACACCCGAGGTCTTCACACACCACGCAAGCGATACACTGTATACTCATACGCTAAACTAAAATAACGCCTGGATCGTGTTTCTCCAAGAGACACATCTCACCAGTGCTGAGATAGGCAAATTACCATATGTGCAACAGCATACTCCTCCTACGCACGGGGAATACTGATCTGGATCCGCCCGGGGCCCCTCTTCCAGGAACTTAGACAGGGGGTGGATAAGGAAGGCAGGTATGCCCTAATAGAGGGCCTTTTAGATGGACACTCGATATTGCTGGGAGTATATACACCCCGAACATAGACCAGGACAAGTTCTGGGAACACCTCACTGGGGTCCTTGCACAATTGACCTCCATACCGTGGATATTGGGGGGTGACTACAACTGCACATTAGACCTCGCACTCAATTGTTCCCACCCCCCACCTACATATTCAGCCGTGCAGAAACAAACAGAGCGCTTCAAAGCTTGGGTCACAGAATGGGCACTCACTGATGCATGGAGAATGCAACATCCGCAAACAAAACTATACTCATTCCACTCCGTACCACATAACCTTTGGGTCCGTATGGATAGATTCTTATGCTCAGCGGCAGTCCTGCCCAAAGTTCACCACAGATATTACCTGGGGAGGATCATCTCCGACCATGATGCGCACATACTGCAATTAAATTGGAGACCCCCGCACCCCCCAGTCCCCACATGGTGTCTCCCTTGGCACTGCCTAGCTAATCCAGTCTTCAAACATGATCAGGGGCGGAGTATAAACGACTATTTCAGGAACAATGCAGGAACAGCATCCTACACATTAATAGAATAGGACACAATCAAGGTGGCAGCCCTGGGAGAATGCATCACACAAATAGCGGGAGTAAGACGAACGCTATAGAAAGCACTCACCAAAGCTGAGAAGCACCTCGCCACTGTTACTAAACGGGACGTGCTCTCGGAAGAGGTATTGACAAATATAGCCAAGACCAGGACAGAATTCATGACAGCTTGTGTCGACCTCCAACGCTACAACTTCAGGTCATATGCAACCCGAATGCAGAAGGAACGAGACAAAATGGGTATCTTGCTGGCATGGTTAACTAAACAGGACAGCAAAGTGAAGCCTATAACTGAGGTGATAGACCCCCACGGTAACCTAGTACGGTCCCAGGATCAGATTCTTTCTGCATTTCACCAACACTACTCGGAGGTATATAGGTACCCAATCTCCATTGAGAAGGACATAATTGATTACTTTCTTACTCCCCTAATGATTCCCGAGATCCCGAGGGAAGATAGGACGTCACTAGAGGCGAGGATACAACCCGCAGACATCACCCATGCCCTGCACGCATTAGCCCGCAACAAAGCACCGGGACTAGACGGACTCCCCTTAGAATACTACAAGACCTTCTCCCCCTTGTTGTTCCCCAGACTGGCGGCGATGTACACTGGCGCACTAGATACAGGGGAATTGCCGAAATCCCTCCAGGAATCGGTTATCCTGACACCCAACCGTGACCACAATTGATGGCCTCTTATCGCCCCATCACACTTCTCTCCACCGACTGCAAGATCCTTGGAAAGATATTGGCGGATAGATACACACAAATCATACGGCCCCTGGTGCATCCCAACCAATGTGGTTTCGTCCCGGGCAGAAACACATCCCAGAATATACGCCAACTGTTCCATGTCCCAGATCAAATAGGGGACACCTACCCCTGAGCAGCTTGCCTTTTACTAGACCTTGAAAAGGGTTTTGACACCCTTACATGGCATTATCTTTTCTCGGTTTTATGATGACTAGGCCTCGGCCCCACCCTTTTGGTGTACACACAGCTCTTATACACTAAACTCACCTCACGGGTACGTATAGGGAGTTGTATTTCACCGGAATTCGCGGTGCAACGAGGCACGAGGCAGAGTTGCCTGCTCTCGCCTCTGCTCTTTGCCCATGCAGTGGAACCACTGGCCATACGACTGCGACGGGAGGGGCAGTGGGGCATCCCTATAGCCAATACCACGCACAGTGTTTCTATGTACACCGACGACCTCCTAATATATATCAAAGACATCACCGTTGATTTAACGCCCATCTGGACCATGCTGACAGAGTTCGCAGCAGTCTCTGGGTTGCGAGTCAACTGGGAGAAGTCTACAGTATACCCGTTGTACCCACACTTCCCCCCCTGGGTCGTCAGACTAGGTGATCAAACCATCGCCCGGAGTGCAGAGGCCCCCGATACCTAGGGATTCGTCTCTATCACAACCGGTCGATATTTATGAAGGTAACCACAGTAGGACACTAGCCGGCATGAGATCCTCGGTAGGATTCTGGAAAAACCTCCCACTAGCCCCGATTAGTCGAGAGGCTAATGCCAAAATGATAATGGTCCCGAGGCTGCTATACTACTTCACAAATCTATCGATCATCCCGCCCAGAGCTTTCTTTCGAGACTTAGACGCACTCCTTGGCTCACTGATTTGAGGGACAAGCAGACATAGGATAGCACTAGCAAAGCTACAACTACCTACCACACAGGGAGGACTCGCCGCCCCTTCTTTCGAATCCTATTTCTTAGCCGCCCAATTACAGTGGCTTTCTTACTGGACGGCAAGCAGACACATGGGAGAGACACATACCGTGAACGGTCCAGTGCCCATTCCAGAACTCCGCCGGCTACTCTTACCGGGCACCAAACCTAGACGTACATATCCCCTACACATAACGGTTGAACGCAAATGCATGCAAAGGATACACCGTATGTCGGCAGGGAGGGCCCCATACTCCCCCCTTTTCCCTCTGGCCGGATGGCCCATACAGGAAGGCTACTACACATCTAACTTGTTACACACATGGACCGACTACGGCATCACTGAGGCGGAGTCGCTGTTTGAAGATGGCCAGCTTAGACCATTCCAGTGGCTGACAGAGGTATATGATCTCCCCGTGGGCCAATTCCTACTCCACCGCCAACTCCTCGCAAACTATCGTCCACACCACGACCTCTCGACAGGGGAACTACCTACACACCCAGTCATAAACACAATTTTACATATGGGAGTGGGACGACACCTGGTCACATGGCTCTATAAAGCTATCAGGGAACTCAGAAATGTACCACTAGAGACTCTAAGGGCTACCTGGGAAGAGGAACTAGCCGCTCTCTACACAAGAAGGAATAGGAAAAAGCTCTTGAATATCCCAAGGAGTCCAAAAAAGTGCGTTTTAAAAATATACAATTTTATGTCCTACACAGAGCCTATTTGACAAAAGCACATCTCCAACGCTTTTATCCCGAAACCCAGTTCTTATGCCCCAGATGTCAATTGCATGCGGTGGATTTCCAACACATGTTCTGGAGCTGCCCCACATTACATTCATACTAGCAACACATACATGAGTCACTCTAATAGCCCGTCGGACTCCCCCCGGCCTAACACTGCAGCACCCCACCCACAAGCCACACGTCCCAGTCTGTGACACCTACACCACGAAGGACCCCCCCATCGGCCAGTATCGGGAAACCAAGGGCATCCCAGCAGACCGCAGTACCGGAGACTGCCCCTAAACATATGCCTAACACTAGGATGATGGCCGCTTCCACTGTGTCCCAAACTGACCCATCAATCTCAGACAAACTAGATCAAGTATTGACGGCCATCGAACACTCCAGGATCTCCGTAGAGAAACGAATGGGCACCCTTGCGACGGACATCAGCCTCATCCGAGACAATCACCACAAACTCTCTGACAAAGTGAAGGAGGGGAGAAGGAACTCGCTGAGCTGCAAACTACCGTCAAGAAACATCAAACGACACTGCAAGAGGTCCTAAGCCACCTATTGTCATGATTCCCTCATCTCCTCATCCTAGGTTCTTAAAAAAAACCACCCCTTTCAGTGCACCAGCACTCCAGTATGTATTAGGTAAAATGTGTTGAAAGTGAAACGTGTTAGGAAAGTGGTTCCTTTTATAAATGCTGACTCGTAATGGAGATTTCATGTTTAAGTCTGAATTTGAGCTTGATGTAATTCGTGTACTTTTTTCTTCTATTACGTTTGCTTTTGGGAAAAAGATTTGGAAGGTCTGAGCCAAGCGCAGCATTGGGTAAGATCAGTTCATGCATTCTGCACGTTTAAGCCGCATTGACCCTTTTCACTCGCAGCGGCTTAAACGTGACGTGCGCACGTTATCTTCTGGGTGCGGTCGGCTATTTAAACCGCACCCAGCCTTCCAGAAGTTGCTTTGCCTTTCACACCAGCAGGGAGAAAGGTCGCGTCTGAAGGCTGCTCGGCTGACTCACCTGAAAGAAGATATCCGACTCCTAGAATCTTCATTTGGTTCATCCTGCGCTTCGGAAACCTGTTAAAGACAAGATGAAAATGCAGAGATAAGTACATTTAATCTTTAAAAAGACAGGCGCCCTATGCAAGAAAGCCTAGGTTAATTTTTGGAACATTTCGTTTTCCTCAGTAAAGGAAAACGGTTTTGGACTTGAGAAAGCTTTGGTAAAAAGAACCCTTTGGACATTTAAAGAAAGAAGAGAACATTGAACAATAATAATTGAGCCGAATTTCAAGGGGAAATCATTGCAAGAATACATTGTAGTGAAAAATTTTATTTTAATTTTATTTCTTCTATCAGTCGAAAGTCAAAGGTCTCAGAATTGGTGTTTGTGGTGGAAGTGTCTTTTGTTTTCTCTTCGTGTTTTACAACAGGTTTTGGGACTCAAGAGAATTCATAGAACCCATATAAATCGTCTTTTGAAAACATTTGCAAGTAAGTTTAGGTTATCAAAAGGGGAATAAATCTGTTCTTTGAGAATATTTGCTAAAGGAATATTTCTTGTTTTTAGATAATTAAAAAAAGAAACATAAATCCAAAATCTCATCCAAGAACACCTGACCAGAACATCAGAAGACTTCACGACATCACAAGACAAAGAAATACTGGACTTAGGACAGAACAGTTCTGATCGCAGGTAGGAGTCATGTTAGTGGTATAACAGCCCTTGTTATTTAGAAGGAGAAAAGCACTAGAATTTAGAGTTTAAAAGTAAGGAGGACTTAAGGTGCAGGTAGACTAAATTATTCCTACTTGGTGTTTCGCAGGTCGACAGCAAGTTTAATCCTACACATCAACGTCCAGTACCGGCCCTCCTCCCAAATTTCTAGTTTTAATCTTAGCTGTAAATTTAGAGTCAGCCAATTTTATAGTTAGATACTTGGGAAGTTGGTCAATTGCGTCTCTGCGAAATCTATTAGGTCATCCTCAAGATTCTGTGCTAAGGTAAGGGACGACGTAGTGTGAACTTGACACCTATCTCCTAATGAGGAGAGCACAGACGACTTGGATGGACGGTCGCGACGCTGCAACATCCGAGTGCTGGGCCTTCCAGAGGGAATCGAAGGCACGGACCCGCTGGGATATTTGGAAACCTGGGTGAAATCACTCACCCTGCAGCAGATAGAACAGCATTTTTCTCAGTCGAACGTGCTCACAGAGTGCCAGCTCGCAAGCCTCCACCAGGATTGCCTCCCAACCGCTGCAGGCGAAATTCTTACATTTTCGCGACCGAGATGCAGTACTTCGAGCGGCCAGACAAACAGGCCCCATACATGTGGAAAACAAGCAGATAATGGTAATAGCAAGATTATGCACGGGCGGTGCAACAGCAACGATCTTCGTTTCTAGAAGTAAAACGCTGACTGCGGGCGAACCACATACAGTACTCTCTCCTCTTTCCAGCCCGTCTTAAAATACTCTATATTGGTACGGCTACTTATTAAGCGAGTGCAGAAGAGGCACATGACTGGGCGGACTGCCACTGCACGCAACAATCCAGAACGGACTATACACGGGACCCAACCTCCAAACCACCACGCACAAGGAGACACATCCCAAAGCAACAGAATAGTGGAGCAAAGACAACGGCCCGGTTCGGCGCCCATGACTCCCCGGACCTAGAACAAATAATGAAAGACAGGCGGGGGCCCTACAAGCGGTAATCGACCTACAGACCCCTCACAGTTGGGGGACATCGATCAAGCTCCACACATCTTCACTTCAGAAGGGGAGAACGATAGCGACGGAACAATTTCTGGAGTAAACTCGGGTACACCTCCCATGGTCACCCCCCAGACAGCTGATACCATGATGGATGGTCAAGGGGCCTCCTTCCCGGCATGAACTGATCTCACAACTACTTCATACCGACTTATATAACCTGCACTCCCTTCTTGAGTGCTTGCACCACAGACATGATTTGACAGACTCCAGACGGCGCCATGAGATGCTATGAATGCCCGATCGGCGATACGCCTCGCCTAGCACGTGCTGCCACCCCCATTGTTTTTTTTTTTTGTTGCACTCTCTTGTTAGAGAGAGTGGGATTGGATGCATTGCGGATTGTAATGGGTCCTCAGCATTGGGACCATTTCCCGACCCCAGTTTTTAGTAGTTTTCTAGCCCTGTTCAAGATCACCCTACCTTCTCATGGAAACACTTGCAACAGGGTACCCGAGACGGGATTTCAAGAGTCAGTTGGTGGCGACTGCACCCCTCACATCACAGGGGACCCACCAGACACTAGGCCCCGGCAGGCGCAGCCTTCCCACACAGACACTGACACCCTCATATGGCTGTAACGACACGCAATGCTGATATTAGCATCCTAACATTTAACACCCGAGGTCTTCACACACCACGCAAGCGATACACTGTATACTCATACGCTAAACTAAAATAACGCCTGGATCATGTTTCTCCAAGAGACACATCTCACCAGTGCTGAGATAGGCAAATTACCATATGTGCAACAGCATACTCCTCCTACGCACGGGGAATACTGATCTGGATCCGCCCGGGGCCCCCCTTCCAGGAACTTAGACAGGGGGTGGATAAGGAAGGCAGGTATGCCCTAATAGAGGGCCTTTTAGATGGACACTCGATATTGCTGGGAGTATATACACCCCGAACATAGACCAGGACAAGTTCTGGGAACACCTCACTGGGGTCCTTGCACAATTGACCTCCATACCGTGGATATTGGGGGGTGACTACAACTGCACATTAGACCTCGCACTCAATTGTTCCCACCCCCCACCTACATATTCAGCCGTGCAGAAACAAACAGAGCGCTTCAAAGCTTGGGTCACAGAATGGGCACTCACTGATGCATGGAGAATGCAACATCCGCAAACAAAACTATACTCATTCCACTCCGTCCCACATAACCTTTGGGTCCGTATGGATAGATTCTTATGCTCAGCGGCAGTCCTGCCCAAAGTTCACCACAGATATTACCTGGGGAGGATCATCTCCGACCATGATGCGCACATACTGCAATTAAATTGGAGACCCCCGCACCCCCCAGTCCCCACATGGTGTCTCCCTTGGCACTGCCTAGCTAATCCAGTCTTCAAACATGATCAGGGGCGGAGTATAAACGACTATTTCAGGAACAATGCAGGAACAGCATCCTACACATTAATAGAATAGGACACAATCAAGGTGGCAGCCCTGGGAGAATGCATCACACAAATAGCGGGAGTAAGACGAACGCTAGAGAAAGCACTCACCAAAGCTGAGAAGCACCTCGCCACTGTTACTAAACGGGACGTGCTCTCGGAAGAGGTATTGACAAATATAGCCAAGGTCAGGACAGAATTCATGACAGCTTGTGTCGACCTCCAACGCTACAACTTCAGGTCATATGCAACCCGAATGCAGAAGGAACGAGACAAAATGGGTATCTCGCTGGCATGGTTAACTAAACAGGACAGCAAAGTGAAGCCTATAACTGAGGTGATAGACCCCCACGGTAACCTAGTACGGTCCCAGGATCAGATTCTTTCTGCATTTCACCAACACTACTCGGAGGTATATAGGTACCCAATCTCCATTGAGAAGGACATAATTGATCACTTTCTTACTCCCCTAATGATTCCCGAGATCCCGAGGGAAGATAGGACGTCACTAGAGGCGAGGATACAACCGGCAGACATCACCCATGCCCTGCACGCATTAGCCCGCAACAAAGCACCGGGACTAGACGGACTCCCCTTAGAATACTACAAGACCTTCTCCCCCTTGTTGTTCCCCAGACTGGCGGCGATGTACACTGGCGCACTAGATACAGGGGAATTGCCGAAATCCCTCCAGGAATCGGTTATCCTGACACCCAACCGTGACCACAATTGATGGCCTCTTATCGCCCCATCACACTTCTCTCCACCGACTGCAAGATCCTTGGAAAGATATTGGCGGATAGATACACACAAATCATACGGCCCCTGGTGCATCCCAACCAATGTGGTTTCGTCCCGGGCAGAAACACATCCCAGAATATACGCCAACTGTTCCATGTCCCAGATCAAATAGGGGACACCTACCCCTGAGCAGCTTGCCTTTTACTAGACCTTGAAAAGGGTTTTGACACCCTTACATGGCATTATCTTTTCTCGGTTTTATGATGACTAGGCCTCGGCCCCACCCTTTTGGTGTACACACAGCTCTTATACACTAAACTCACCTCACGGGTACGTATAGGGAGTTGTATTTCACCGGAATTCGCGGTGCAACGAGGCACGAGGCAGAGTTGCCTGCTCTCGCCTCTGCTCTTTGCCCATGCAGTGGAACCACTGGCCATACGACTGCGACGGGAGGGGCAGTGGGGCATCCCTATAGCCAATACCACGCACAGTGTTCCTATGTACACCGACGACCTCCTAATATATATCAAAGACATCACCGTTGATTTAACGCCCATCTGGACCATGCTGACAGAGTTCGCAGCAGTCTCTGGGTTGCGAGTCAACTGGGAGAAGTCTACAGTATACCCGTTGTACCCACACTTCCCCCCCTGGGTCGTCAGACTAGGTGATCAAACCATCGCCCGGAGTGCAGAGGCCCCCGATACCTAGGGATTCGTCTCTATCACAACCGGTCGATATTTATGAAGGTAACCACAGTAGGACACTAGCCGGCATGAGATCCTCGGTAGGATTCTGGAAAAACCTCCCACTAGCCCCGATTAGTCGAGAGGCTAATGCCAAAATGATAATGGTCCCGAGGCTGCTATACTACTTCACAAATCTATCGATCATCCCGCCCAGAGCTTTCTTTCGAGACTTAGACGCACTCCTTGGCTCACTGATTTGAGGGACAAGCAGACATAGGATAGCACTAGCAAAGCTACAACTACCTACCACACAGGGAGGACTCGCCGCCCCTTCTTTCGAATCCTATTTCTTAGCCGCCCAATTACAGTGGCTTTCTTACTGGACGGCAAGCAGACACATGGGAGAGACACATACCGTGAACGGTCCAGTGCCCATTCCAGAACTCCGCCGGCTACTCTTACCGGGCACCAAACCTAGACGTACATATCCCCTACACATAACGGTTGAACGCAAATGCATGCAAAGGATACACCGTATGTCGGCAGGGAGGGCCCCATACTCCCCCCTTTTCCCTCTGGCCGGATGGCCCATACAGGAAGGCTACTACACATCTAACTTGTTACACACATGGACCGACTACGGCATCACTGAGGCGGAGTCGCTGTTTGAAGATTGCCAGCTTAGACCATTCCAGTGGCTGACAGAGGTATATGATCTCCCCGTGGGCCAATTCCTACTCCACCGCCAACTCCTCGCAAACTATCGTCCACACCACGACCTCTCGACAGGGGAACTACCTACACACCCAGTCATAAACACAATTTTACATATGGGAGTGGGACAACACCTGGTCACATGGCTCTATAAAGCTATCAGGGAACTCAGAAATGTACCACTAGAGACTCTAAGGGCTACCTGGGAAGAGGAACTAGCCGCTCTCTATACAAGAAGGAATAGGAAAAAGCTCTTGAATATCCCAAGGAGTCCAAAAAAGTGCGTTTTAAAAATATACAATTTTATGTCCTACACAGAGCCTATTTGACAAAAGCACATCTCCAACGCTTTTATCCCGAAACCCAGTTCTTATGCCCCAGATGTCAATTGCATGCGGTGGATTTCCAACACATGTTCTGGAGCTGCCCCACATTACATTCATACTAGCAACACATACATGAGTCACTCAGGAATCTTACTGGGCTCACGTTCTTAGATACATGGGATGCCTGTGCCCTGGGCATCTACCAGAGAAAGAAACAACACAAAATACCCCTCAGGTTTGCTTCACTAGCCATTTTATTAACAAAAGGGAATATAGCCATGCACTGGCGGTCCCCCACAGGCCCCCCGATCGATGCATGGGTGGGCGCAGTGAAAAAATGTGCATTGGCGGAGGAAGAAACATTGAGAGAAGAAGAGGTGAAAGGGATGCGTAAACACCCCATATCAATGGATTGGGCAATCCTACTGAATCAATTTAAGCAACCACTGACCCAAGACGACCCGGAGGGAGTCCCTCACACACCACGAACCATAACAGCCACAGGGACAAGCCACGAATACAAATGCCGGATCCCCACGTAGGGCACACTCAAAGCCAACAGACATCAGTGGCGAACAAAGCTCCTTAAGAATAAGCTGTTCCTTTGTACCTAGACTGATCATGGGTCCCCCCCACACCCTTGGTAACTCGCTACACTATATTATCACTGGGACATACGCCACCCTTAGGCCTCATCCGCTATCTGTACCCAGCATTCCATGAGCACCCCCCCAATTCAACCTCCTAGTAATATTCAGCAATTCTTCATAGGAAGACCTCCATAGTTACTTGACTAGTAATTGCATAAATACTTATGCACTTATGCATTCTGAGATAAATACCAGTAGATGTATTCTTTGAGAATGTTATTTGATACAACATGTCACTGTAAATGCAAAATGTCAATAAAAATAAGTTACACAAAAAAAGGTATTGGTGGAGTGATAGTGCTGGATGGGTGAATGGAGAAGTGCATGGGACAGACAGAAGGGTTCCTAGACTGCATAGGTACTAACTGGGTATTTAGAAGACCGTATCAATTGTATGTAGGTGGTTAGAGGTCTGCATGCATAGTGCACAGAATATTGTAGCTGTACTAGTATTGGTGTGTCTATGGTTTCGAGAATGGTAGTCTGTATTTTGGGGTGTGAGGAGGTGCATCAGATGATCTAGTGGATGATGTCATCAGTGATGTCATTTGAGATGTCATCAGTGATGTCACTGACCATGTCATGAGTGATGTAATATGTGACGTCATCAGCAGTGCATTGCGGGGGCGCGAGTTATAGTTAGCACAACTAACTATAATGGCCGAATTTCTATTGTTTTGTATGAGTGAAATGTCCAACTAACTATGATGTCCATGAAACCTGTGGTTTTTTCAGTGAATTTCTGAGGTTTTTTTAAATGCTGATTTCTAACTATAATGTCCCTGAAACTTGTGTTTTTTCAGTGAATTTTATATATATGTATTTAATCTCCTCTCACTCTTACAAGGAAGGAATCAGCACTCAGGTTGTAGTTTGGAAGTATTTAACCTGCAAAGGACGTGATCCACGCGTTTCAGCTCGTCCGAACCTTGATAACGATACAAGACGTCATTGTAGCATTCTTATTTAAATGTACAAATGCTTAAAGTTGCCAATATTAACAAAGGACTACATATTACTTTAATCCAAAAAGCTGGTGGCCATATTGGCGTGGTCACAATGTGAAAATTCAGGAATTGATACAATAAATAAAAAGAAAACAAGTGTTAATATGCACAAATACCTGTATGTATGTCAACGTGACTTATTCATAATAAACATATTTAGGATTGCAAACATCAACATAAACAATGGACTACACATTACTTTAAAGTGAAAGGCTATCGGCCATATTAACCTGGGCAAGTTGTATATTATAATGGTTCTTATACAAATAAAAGAAAAAAGGGGTGTTAATATACACACACTATCCCTAAATAAAGTTCTAGTGATTACAGTTCCATTCCATTCACAGCTCATTTCAGATGTCATGAGTGATGTCATGAGTGATGTCATGAGTGATGTAACTGACCAGGTCATGAATGATGTAATGTCTGAGGTTATTAGCAGTACATTGCGGGGGCGTAAGTTATAGTTAGCTCAGGTAACTATAACTGCTGAATTTCACTGGGTGTGTATGAGTGAAATCTGAGTCCCTGTAATCTTTGTTTTTTTAGCATATTTCTAGTATTTTTTAACGTTAAGTAAGATGCATATCACAATGGCTGGTTGGGCGGTTAGAAGCGAGGCCTGGCGTTGTGCAGCCCCCTCCCAAAAGTGCTGCTTCTGCCTTCCCTCCTCATAGCCATCAATTGTCCAAGTCCATGTCCCTGCTCTCTTATTACAGCCCTGTGTGGCCGGCGTTCTGCTACTGGCCTTCCCGCCTTCTCTGAAAAGTTAGCTTGCTGCCCCATCCACCTCCTCCCTGTCCCCTGTTGTCTGAATCCTTGGACTAGCCTCCTCCCTCCTGCCATGCATGGTCTAATGTGCTGCCACTGCCCTCCAATTAGCATGATGTACCAGTCCACTCCTCCTGCCCTCCTTTGCCTAATTCTATCCCCATCATTGCCCTCCTGCTTAGCCTCTGTGCTTAGCTTGCTGCCCTTATTCTCCTCCCCCTGCCATACAATGTCTGTGTGCATGCCTCTGCTCCATCCTTTTTGCCCACCAGTTTCCATTCCATGGACCTGCCACTCCTATCTACTCTGAGTGTTCTGTTGAGCTGCCACTCCCCTTCCACCTGCCTAGCATTGTCAGATGACTGTAACCTGTCCCTGCCACCTCCACCCTGCCTGTCCACATTCCATGCCCCTGTCCCCTTCCTCCTGTCCCCCATGGTCCATTGTACTGCCACACCCTTCTGCCTTCCCTGGTCTGTTGTGCTGCAACTGCTCCTCCTGCCTGTACTGTGTGGTCTGTTGTGAGGCCCCTTCCCCTGAACTCTCTAGTCTGTGCCCAGGTCCTGACACTCCCTTCTATCCTCCATGGTCCTTTGTGCATGCCCCTGTACCCTCCTTCTTGCCCATCATAGCCATTGTGCTGCCACTAACCCTCCCGCTTGCCTTGCATGGTCTTCTGTGCCGCAACGGCCCCTCCCACCTTCCCTTTGTGGTTAGCTAGCTGCCCTAGACCCCCTCTCACCTTCCCTCCATGGTCTGTGTGTATGCCATTGTAGTCTCACTGTTGCTCTCCATGGTTTGTCTTGCTTCTAGTGCTCATCCTGCCTGACCTTCATGGTCATCTTGCTGCTCCTGCCCTGCCCCCTTGCCCCCAGCCCTCTGTTTCCACGTGAAGACCCCTAATCCCTCCCTCCTGGCTTGTCTGTTCCATTGTAATGCACCTGATCCGTCCCTCCTGCACCTTATGGTCCATTATGCTGCAGCTTTCTCTCCTGTCTGTCCATTATGGTCAGCCAGCTACCATTGCCTCTTTCCCCTCTGTTCTCCATGAGCATGGTCCTGGCCCCTCCCTATTGCTTTCTATGGATTGTTGTGCTGCACTCCCGTATGCCCTGTGTGGTCTATTGTGCTGCTGCAAACCCTGATGCCTGCCCTGTAGGGTCAGTTTGGTGCACCTCTCCATGTCCCTCCTGTACTCTGTTATTCGAGTCCTTGTCCCTACCCCAATTCCTATCCTACCTTACATGATCCAATGTACCAAACTTGCTAACATTTTGAACTTGGTAAGAGGGAGATCTTGAAAAAAAACTGGGGTATTGATTTTCCCCTTTGACATTGAAAAAGAGGAGATTGTAGACAGGAGGCAGATCAAATAAAGCCCATTTGGGCTTAAGAACATTGTTTCCCTTCTGTCCACAATTGTCTATTATATTGCCACAGCCTCTCTTGACAGTCCTGTATTGTTGGTTTGTTGCCCCTTCCCCCCTTTCCACTGCCCTCCATATTCTGTTGTGCTGCCACTGCCCTTCCTGCCTGCTCAGTGTGGTCAAATTGTTGCCTCTGCACCCTCCTACCTGCCTTCAATTTTCAGAGTCCATGCCCCTGGCCTCTGCCTCTCAACAGTATCCTAATGAACAACTAGATTGCTAACATTCTATATGTTTGCAGCTCCCTGTGTGGAAAAGCAATGTGGTTTGGATTTTGGAAGAGAGAGCAGGTTTCCTGATCTCTCTTTCAAAACCCAAACCCCAGTTTGCTTTGACAGGGCGGGAGCCGCGATGCTCCTGCCCTGTCATAGCAAACAGCAGTGTCCCGGGGGTGGGCACCCCGGGACACTGCATGAGCCGATCCTCTGGGTGGCGGTCCCCAGGCCCATCACATGCTCCAGGAGGGGGGCTGCCCACCCCCTCCCAACATCTCAACAGCCTCGGGGAGGTGGTGGTACGGACCCCCAAATATTTGAAGATTAGTGCCCCGGGAAGGCGGCAGTCCCCGGGGCGTGACACATGTATATTATTTTTTTTAAAGAAGCCCCGGGGGTGGCGGTCCCCTGAGCTGTGGGGGGGCAGTGTGTCCCCCGCAATCATAATTATTCAGAGACTCGGGGTGGCGGTCCCTGGGGCCTGGGTGGGCCTTAGAGGCCCCCATACATTTCAAAATGAAGCCCTGGGGGGTGGTCCCCGGGGCTGCGGGGGGGCAGTATGCCCCCGCAAATATTTATAGAAAGGCCCGGGGTGGCGGTTTCCAGGGCTGCGGGGGTCCCCCTGGGCCCCCGCAAATATTTTTTGAGATGCCCCCGGGACTTGGCCCACCCGGGTGCTAATTAATAACAAAGCACAGGAGCTCGCGCTTTGTTTTTTTTTATTTTTGCGGCCGGATCATTTGATCCTCTGCACATCTCGCTGTTTTAAAAAAAAAAGCTTTTTTGGCCCTGGGGGTCCTTGTGGGACCCCCTAAGCAGGCCTAGCGGGTCAGGGTGTTTCTACCCTGCCCCCTTTTCTTGTTTTGCGTCTTAGTTTTTCTCTTTTATTGTGCCTTGTTTCTACCGGGGTGCAAGATGGCTGCCAACACTTCCTGGTTTGAAGTGTTGACAGCCAATTAGCATGCATCTCGTGATCGGCAGGGTGCTTGGATCCATCACTCCTCTATATATTGATATCTTTT
This sequence comes from Lissotriton vulgaris, assembly GCF_964263255.1. Classification (NCBI taxonomy): domain Eukaryota; kingdom Metazoa; phylum Chordata; class Amphibia; order Caudata; family Salamandridae; genus Lissotriton; species Lissotriton vulgaris. Next base: position 861,079,133 of record NC_141689.1, read on the forward strand.
TGATTTTGATTTTCTCAGCAACTACTGAACGGATTTACACCATTTAACAAAAAGAGTTCTTTCTGAACCAAGGGCTACCTTTTTGCCAAATTTGATGTAATTCCATTCAGTAGTTCGGGATGTAGCCGTGTCTAAAATTTCCCATGGGAAATAACATGGAGAAAACACATTTTAGGACCCCCCTTTTTGCTTGGCCCCCACTTGCCGAATAACCTCGAAACTTTCAAGATAGGAGCTGACCGGAGCACCCCACGAGTTTTGAATATTTCGCGAAGATTCTTCAACCAGCGCCAAAGTTATTGGGAAAAGAATGTTACGAATTTCCTATGAATAATAGGTCCTAACTATAACTACCTACGCGACCTCCAGTAGGTAATATATATATAAGGATGAATGCAAATTTCTCAGCAAAGATTTTCCAACTCTGCCAAATATTTATTTCATACCAAAGGTACATAAAAAAGAAACACCGGTCCCAGGGAGACCTATTGTGTCATTCATCAACAGTACCTTTGAGAACACTTCCAAGTACATTGATTTTCATCTCCAGGAATTTGTGATGAATTTGCCGGCATACATCAAGGATACTACTGAGTTTTTATACCAACTAAGTAACTGTGAGTGGTCTGAGGAGTATCTGTTTTTAACTATGGACATATCTGCCTTATACACGAGTATTGCCCATTCGGATGGTATAAGAGCTGTGGAGTTTTATTTGGGCAAAAGACCTATTGAAATGTGCCGCCACAATCAGATGTTGATTAGGATGATCCATAGATGTCTTCATAACAATTTTTTTTATGTTTGACAATACTGTCTTTCAACAATTGAGAGGTGTGGCAATGGGGGCATGTTTCTCCCCCAGCTACGTGGGGCTCCACATTGGCTGATGGGAGGAACATGTCCTCAGGGTACAACATGCCACAGCATGGTCTGCTCACATTGTCAGATACTGGCGCTACATTGATGATGTATTCATTGTGTGGCGAGGTACCAAGGATCAGGCAATACGTTTTGTGAACAACATCAATGATAATGAGTTAAATCTTAACTTTACTGCTAGCATAGATTGCACTTCCACTAACTTCCTTGACATTCAAGTACAAATAATTGATGGGAAGATCGAAACTTGTTTATATTGGAAGTCGACATCTGGAAATACCGTGCTACATGCATGGAGCTTTCACCCCAACATACTATAGCCAATATCCTGTATAGTGAGTTCATACGGATACATAGAGCATGTAGCACTATAGAGGCCAGACAGCATCACGAATTGGAGGCTAAGAAGAGATTAGAAGCCAGAGGTTATACATCTAGCCGCTTGGAAATAGCTATGAAAAAGGCCAATACCCTGAAGTGCTCTTCCCTTTTTGGACCCCAATAGAAATGTCCAACAACTAGATGCCTGCCCTAGTGGTAAAGGGGAAGTCAGATTAATTACTGGATATAGCAGACAGGCCAAGCACGTTAAGAAAATCATCAAAAACCATCAAAAAGGAAAGGCCCATTATCCTTACTGATTTAACTCTTAAAGAGGTTGTTCCCACCACTCCCACAGTTACCTTTAGAAGAGCATATTCTATGCGTAACGAGCTAGTGAAGAACAGTCCAGAAACCAGGTTAACAGGTAACTGGTTGTCACCACGTACAGGTTTTTTAAATGTAGCTCATGCCGAGCTTGTAAGATTCGGCATAAACACCACCACATACCTGACTCCTTTTTCAGATTACCCCATTGCTCTAAAAGCTCACTATACTTGCCGTACAGAGTTTGCTGTCTACGTTTTAAATATAGTTGCAATTTATACTACGTAGGCAGCACAAAATTACAGGTACATGTACGGACCCTCCAACATCTGAGAGAGATTGTGAACTCCGACCCTGCCTACCCAGTTGCTCGGCATTTTAAGACCACACATGACAACAGCCTCAACATTTACAGTATTTTGTTATTGATGCCGTGGCACCCAATAAAAGGGGTGGCAATAGGGAGAAAACCCTACGTCAGCTGGAGTCACGTTATATAGTCGAACTAGATTGTAAGTCGACGATGGGGCTCAATTTAGGAGAAGACCTTTACAATTTCTTATAAATGGGGGGTTCCCTGTCCTCACTTAGGTTTCCATGATGTATCGTTTATCTTTTTCCTCCCCCATTTCTTCCTAAATGAATCAGCTTGAGATTTTATCTCCTTTGATATCTCCTTTGATATTTTGATATTTCTCCACTTGAGTTGTATGTCTAGTTATTTTCCTGCCAAATTTCAGAGACATTTTGTGATGTATTTGCATCCAGCCTTTGAGAGGATCTAAATGGTGTTTTGCTTATACAGTCCGTGATCACATGCATATAACATATGGATTTATCCGAGGCATTATTGAGTGATTTTCCACGTGATCACAGAGAACGTAGATTCTCAGTTATCCCTTTGTGTATATATATTTTATGCAGGGGGTTCCACTGCCATTTTCCCCGTACCTATATTTGTTAGTATATGTTTTTTTGTATTCATTTTTTGAGCACTTGAGCACCACTATTGCATACATTATTATTTTTTGAGCACTATAGACACAAGAGAGGCGCCGTTGGGAAGAATGCAGACCTATTATATCAAACTGCTTGAGTATACATTGTGGATTATGATGATAGGAATGAGCATCCAGCTACATGCCATCTTTTAGGAACTGAAATCTATATCAGTTTGAAATTGAAAGATATTTTATTCCAGCATATTTGTATAGCGATTGTTGGACTAGTATTACGATCCATCCCAGCGCATTTGCACAACTATATTTGCACTAAAAATCAAGATTTTTCCTGATGAATTGGTTGCACAAAGTGCATTTTTTTTAGCGTTTCTATTCATATAGCGTCTTTTGCACATCAAATTGCATTTACTTACGAAAGTCCTTCATGCATTTTAAAATAGTATTTTTTACTTGCATATGATGTATATAAAATGTTTATAACAAGGCACTTTGCACGTTATATATGCATGCATCTGGACATCACATGATATAAGACATATAGACGCTTTTGAGCGTGAATACCAACATTTGTGTACTGATTTCTCTTTTAAAAATGAGATTTATTGGTCAACATGCATTTTGTATAGTTGTATGAATACATTTGGAGTGAAGTCATATTTTAGCATGGATTCACGTTGTTAAGTTATACTAGAAAGAAGAAGTCTGCTTACTTAGAGCATTTTTTCCATGTCCATGACGTTAATTGAAGTACCTGGTTGGCGCCAAATGTGTGTTTTAAATTGCACGTTTATGCTTCCCGTTTGTTGAGTGAACAAGGACGTAGCCAAGTGTCCGAAGCGCGTCTGATGCAAGCACTGTTCCACCACAGCAAAAGAAATACAAATTTAAATCTGGCAAGAGCTAATTTTGTGTCTGTGATCCTGTTTGTGCGAGGAGGCACTAGGGAAAAGTGGAGTGGATATATATATCTACTCTACTAATACGTTATACCTATCTGTTAAATGAATTGTATAATGTGTCAACCTCATTTGTAGGACAGCTACTGTGCCATTACATTTACTTTTGCCTTTCAACCACTTTTTGAGGGTTGTTAGGGCTTTTAATACACTTTAAATGCAACACCTACTCCTGACGCGTCATGTGATCAAGCTCCGCCCGCGGAGCGAAACGCGTCAAGGAGAGCACTTGCTCGGTTTATGCTGCAAAAAAATCATCACTGCAACACGATTTACGGTGTGATGGCATTTCCTTAGTCTTCGTTTGAAGTGATTTTAAGGGAGAGGTGGTCTGCGCCTGTTTGTGTCCGCACTGATAGCGGTCAGGATTTCTCTCTCTCTTTCTCTATATATACTACCGTGATCAGGATCAGCGGTCGCCAGTAGGTATATATAGTTAGGATTTTTTTCCTATGGGATTTCTGAAAATTCTATGTCGAATAACTTTGGCGTTTGTGGACGGAATTGGCTGAAATTCTCAGGTAAATGGCACATTCTGTTTCTGAGCAGCCCCTGAAAATTTGGGGGGGTTTTGCCAAGGGGGGCCGAGAAAAAAGGGGGGTCCCAAAACGCGTTTTTCCCATTAATTTTTCCATAGGGCGGTTGGAATCGAGACACAAGAGGTGGAAAAAACAAAGTGGGAAATGAGCATAAGGGGGCAGAGTACATCCTCCCTGACCTCCTAGGTTTGATAAGGGGGCTTTAAAAGGGCCCCGCGGGGCAAAAAAAAAAAAAAGTATTATCGTTTTTTTTGCGGGGGGAGCGCCCGGTAAGCGCACCGGGAAGCGGTCCGGGGAGCGTAATATACAGAAAAAAGAATGAAAGAATGTTCAAATATTGTATGTTTATTGATTGTTCTTTTTGTTGTATTTTTTTTTTTTTTTTTTTATTTAAGTACCAATATGTAGGTACCAATGCAGAGTCTAAAAATAAATATACACCGTTTTCTTTGGAGATATCTTGTATGTTGTTTCAGAAGTTATTGTGGTATATGGAATTCATAGCATAGTCTGTGAGGAAAGCAGAAAGAACATGGAGGCAGGAGATGATAAAGAGATGTTAAATACACATTGGAGATAATATAGTGGGAGAAAGGAAGTAACTATGAGCAAACTTACTATGTAACACAAAAAAAGTTGCACAGTATATTTTAAGTCTCAGTTTATATTTTATCTTTTTGGGTACTCTTTCATAATTTTCATATTAAAAAAAATATTGTCTCAAACAATTTTAACTTTTAAAATTTAAATTTATTGTTCTGATTTTTCGTAATCTAAGAGAATTTGTAGCATTAAATCATCAGGAATGTCCTCCTTTTCATTCCAAGAATCACATTCACATTCTTCAGCACATTTAATAATAATTCTTGGCCTACTGATTCATCCATAAAGTCTAGTTCTTTTTTTCTTGGTTTGGATTGCTTTCAATCTTAATTTCAAATGAAATTGTATTTTCTTTTGGCTGTGCTTCCATTTTCTTGCTGTAAATTGCATTAAAAAAATATATCAGTGGAGATAGGGCACTGTTGGGTTTAAGTTCACACAGGTGCTTGTGAGTTTTTAACAGTGAAGTAATCTTTGGGCAGTGCATGGTTTCAGGCAGGAAGTAAAACTATTAAAAAGTGCCTGTGATGAAGCCTAAGTAAATTCATAATTATACCACAGAAGCCTGAGTCAATCAATAATTTAAATAATTAAGTCTTTCTCAATCACTAACTCTTATAGAGGGACAGTATGTAACTATCTGAAAACGTTTTCCTTATTTAATTTAAAGTGCATAACATAGTTCTCCTTTCAGATTTTTAAACTTATATCTTACCTTTGAAAAAGAAGTTAAAGTTCACAGTCAAAAGCTCTTGAAATGTACTTCAGGAAGTAGTAGTCAAAATGGCTGTGTTTCCCTATCTTTCTTTATATATATTCAGGTACATAACCAATCAAATGTCATGAAATAATAGTAGAAAATGAAAGTAACATTTTAATTGGTTGTCAATTCTAACACTTCATATGTGTTTCTGTCATGTAATTTACCTCAGGATATTTAGTCAGTCCTACAGCATAATTTTCTCAATGGAATTCCATCAAATTTGGGTAAATGGTAGGGACTGCTATGTAGTAGGGCCTATTCTATATTTGATGAAAGTGTCTCCAGTGGTTTTTCTGTAAATTACTTTCCCACCTTTTTTTAGCGAGCGCTCACCGGTGCGCGCACTGGTACGCGAACCGGCAGCGTTACGGGAGTCCTCCATTTTGTGTATCGGTAGAATTGAGACACAAGATGGAGGGGAAACAATGTTCGGACTGGATAGAAGGGGGCACGGTAGACACTTTGTGACCCTCTAGGTTTTCTGAGGGGGGCTTAGGACGCTCACATAGGCAAAAAAAAAAAGTGAAATATTTCGCGGGGGAGCGCCCGGTACGCGCACCGGTAAACGAACCGGGGAGCGTACTTTGGTGAAAAATAGTGAAACAAGTTAGAAAAAGATAAACGTTTAGAATGATCAGAGGTAGGGTAGCTCTGAAAAGAGCTATTGGGTTCTGTGGCTGATTTAGGTACCTACAAGTAGGTTCCAATGCACAGTTTTAAATTCAGGAGGAATATTCTATTCCCCTCATCTGAGAAGTGCACACCATCTCCTCTGTAGATGTCTTGCAAGTTGTAATGCAAGTTATTGTTGTATATTGAACCCATTCTAAAGTCTCTCATGTAAGCAGAAAGAGATTTATTCACATGTTTCCGTGCTTTCTCAAATTGTGGACAAAATTGGTTGGACCAGTTCCATTTCTGTCTTTGGCATATATTGGAATATACCAAGGCAGTTTGGGGAAAAAGTGTCATCAATTGATGAAAGGTGTCCTTTAAAAGCATTTCCAGACCAACCCCAGTCATAGTGCCCAAATCATTTCCACCACAGTGCACTATTAAGAGGTCAGGGTTTGGCAGATGCATAAAACAATTATAATAAAAACATATAAAATATATTTTTCATTTAAAAGAAGAATACATTTTACAGCTTTTGATATTTGCTATTAAAAAACCATTGAAATTCACTGAAAAAACCATAGGTTATAGACCATATATAGTTAGGAATTAGCATTTACAAAACCTTGAAAATTCACTGAAAAAACCATAGGTTATAGACCATATATAGTTAGGGATTAGCATTTACAAAACCTTATTTTACTCACACAAAACCATTGAAATTCGCATATATAGTTAGTTGCACTAACTATATATCGCGCACCCGCAATCCACTGCTGATGATGTCACATATTACATCATTCATGACATGGTCAGTGACATCACTGATGACATCACTGATGACATCTCAAATGACATCACTGATGACATCACTGATGATATCTCAAATGACATCCCTGATGACATTTATATATGATATGATATTTATTTATGATGATATATATATATATTTAGTCCAAAGGCCCGAAAGGCAGCGCGGCAACCAGGAACTGTGCCAATGCCGTGCAGCGCAGCAGTTGTGAGTTAATATACCGGAATGACATTTGGGGGCCCACTGGAGGGTTTTTTAATGCTTCAATATTGCTCAAACAATGAATATTCACAAAAGGAACTCATTGCAAGTAATGACTTTATTAAATTGGACTCAAAATCCCAGCATGCAAATAGCACTGAGCACGACCCACTGGGGGTAACTGCCTGTATTTAAATGAACGAACTTGGAGCACCTGAGTGATTATGCAGAGCAGCCCAGGAAGAAGAGGCTGTGTCCTCGAAACGCGTAGGCTGAAGAAATGCAATTTTACTCTGAATGAAATCCCGGTTTCTTGTGAATAAAAGCCTGTTGGTGACAGCTGCTGTGTGTGCATCTTTAAGCTTTCGGGCCTTTGGACTAAATATATATATATATATATCAACTCTAAACTTTCCCAGTGCCTTGCACAAAAACAGAAAAAACAGGAACACGGACTTGTCTCTAAGCCAGAATCAGGTTTTATTTATTTTTCAAAATACGTGGAACGGTGCATGCCTCAGACTCGTTTCGGACATGAGGCTGTGTCCTTGCTCACTTGACAAACGAGGAGGCTGAACAGTGCCAATTTAAAACACCCCTTCGCGCCAAAACCAAGTTATAGCAATAGAAAGTGGACTGCAATGACAACAATGTAGGTGTCTAATATCGTGGCCATCTTAAATAGTCTATCGATGAGGAGGAGCTTCGCGGGCAAGCAAGATGGCCGCGTAAGCTGGGAGCTCCGCAGACCCTCCGACCCTCAGCAAATATCCTGGACGAAATCCTGTTCCACAGCGGTGGATTCCAATTGGCGAATGGTCACAGACGCGGGAACCGCTTTCCGCTTCTAAATCCGACGTTTCTTGGCAAAGTTATGTTGTGTTGAACTTTGTGCCAGGGAAGCGCCATTGTACCGGAGGTGGCTAGTGATCGAGACGACGCGGTGCATGATTGATATGCGAAGCGAGCATCTCATGTTCCTGCCGGCGGAGTGCACGTAGCTGCGGAGTTGCCGATTGCTGACTTGGCCTCCGTGGAAGCTAAGCCTCGTGCCTACTCGAGTGCCTATTGTGTCCTCGCCGTATTGCCCTTTGTTCTCTCCGGACCCATCATGGCTGGCAGGGGTGATCCCGACAGGACGGCGAATCGGGCTAGCAGAAAGACGATCCAACCCCAGACAAATAAGATCGACCGGTACGCCCAACAAAGGACCTCGCCCTCTGTAGTAGCTCAGTCTAAGGACTCCTTACGCACGAGCTCACCCGAAGGGTCGGAGCCCACTTTACGGGACATTATGGGTGCCATTACAAGCATCAGGTCTGAGATGCATAAGCAGCACGAGGTCCTGGCACATAAGGTGGACACCCTGGCCATCGATCTCAACTTGATCAGGGCCGACCTGGGCAAAACTAATGATCAAGAAAAATCCCTCGACATCAAGACCTCCAGCCTCACGACCGATGTTTCAGACCTGCAAGCGGAGGTCCGCACCCTGCGGTCGGTTAATGACCTGTTCTCGAGACGGCTGGAGGATTTTGAAGGACGTGCCAGGCAGCAGAATGTGCGCATCATTGGGGTACCGGAGGGTGCGGAGGAAGTGGCCGTCGACCTCTTTGTTGAGGACTTGGTGAAGACCCATCTCGCTCCAGCTGGTCTCAATCACTTTTTCTCAGTGGAACGGGCCCACAGAATACCTGGCGGCCCTCCGAAGACGGGTGTCACACCGAGACCCATCATCGCTCGATTATTCAATTTCAGGGATTGGGATGTGATTCTCCAGGCTTCGAGGCGACATGGGCCTCTCAAGTTCCAGAACGCTGATGTGAACTTCTACCCGGACTTCACCAGGGCCGTTCAGAGACAGCGTCAAAGCTTTGCGGGGGTGAAACGGCGCCTCAGGGACTTGGGGCTGAAGTACTCTATGCTGTTCCCCGCTAAACTGCGAGTCGAACGTGATGGCCGAGCCCTGTTCTTTGATATGCCAGAGACTGCGAGTGACTGGCTAGACACTTTGCCACACCGCCGAGAAGAACACGAGGAACATTCCAAAGGCGCCTCTGGTGGCCCTGATCTTCAGGAATAGTGCTTCTCGCACTGCTTTTAGCGGTTGGTGTGCCCGTTGACTGTGACTGATAATGCCAAGCTGTTGCACTTTTACCTATCCTATTCTTACATGGAGGGTGGCAGGGGGGGACTGCGGGGGTTCCTTACTCCTCTAGGGTCTTTTTTGTAGCTTAGTTAATGGGGCGACAGGCACACTGCTGGTTGGGGGGGCTTTTTAGTCTGCTGCAGGGGTGCAGGGTGGGGGGGTGGTGTTGGGGATGGTTTCGTGTGTTCTCTTTGTTTTCTTCTTCTTTCTCTTAGGCAATGGGTCGTATGCTCTGTTCTGTTTCATTTGTTGTTGAGGCTTTTGGGGGTTGGTGAGGACTTGGGACATGACAATGGGGGTAGGAAATTGCAAGTTCTTTGTTGGAATATCAATGGCTTGAGTGATCGTATTAAAAGAGGGGTGGTATTGCAACTGCTTAAAAGACATATGCCGGATATTGTTCTCTTGCAGGAGACACACTTGGTGGGGAACACGTGTAGAGCGCTCAATAGGAAGGGCTTTAAAATGGTGGCTCATTCGGGGTTCTCTTCTGGGTCTCGGGGGGCGGGTGTTTTGGTGCGTACGTCCCTTCCTTTTGAGATTGACTCCACTATAGTTGACGAGAGGGGGCGGTACGCAGCTGTTGCAGGGCGTTGGGAGGGGCGTGCCCTGACATTGGTTTCGGTTTATGTTCCTCCGGGTTTGCAGAATGACACCTTCCAGGACCTTGCTAGCGCCATTTTGAATCTGCCCGCAGGGTTGTTCATTGTGGGGGGTGATTTTATTTCGGTGTGTTCCGAATCCTTGGACAGACATCCGCCTAGAGACCTCCGTAACGCACAAATGTGGTTGCCCACCTTTCTTGACACTATGGGGTTGGTCGACTGCTGGAGACTCCTGCATCCCACCCAGAGCCAATACTCGTTTCACTCTGGCGCTCACGGTAGTCTCTCCAGGATCGATTACGTCCTTACCTTGGCGGCTCATGCACTGGCGATCTCCGAGGCCCGCTTTTTGGCGAGGGGTATTTCGGACCATTCTCCGCTGTGGGTCTCATTCGACTTCAATATTGTCGTATCGGAGCGACCAGTGGTGGTCAATCCGTGGTACTTCCGACACCCCAAGACTCGTGGTCTCCTTGCTAAGGCTATCGACCTTTACTTTACAGAGAATGTGGGGTCGGTTACATCGGCTGCCACTTTGTGGGAGGCTTTTAAAACGGTCTTGCGGGGTGAGGCCTTTTCTCTCATAGCGGAGGCCCGTAGGAACAGAGATGCCGATATGGTGCGTATCGAGGCTGAGATCATGGAGTTGGACTCCCGATTAGAGGCGGGCCCTGAGCCTGACTTGTTGCATAACCTCTCCCTTAAACAATTGGAGTACCGTGACCTTGCCACCAACGCTGCTCTCGTCCTGGGCAGGGAACAGCAGGGTCGGATTTACGACGTTGGCGACAAGGCGGGGAAGTTGCTGGCCTGGCTTGATAAGAAAGAGAGGGCCAGCCATGTCGTCCCCGAGGTACTGGGAGAAGATGGGGTGTTAGTCACTGACCCGAGCGCCATTGCTGAGTCCTTCTCGGAGTACTTTCAGGGCGTTTACGCCTCTGTCTTGGATCGGTCTGAAGCCGATTCGGTTACTTTCCTTTCTGATATTGATCTCCCGTGCTTGTCGGACGCAGATCGAGACGATCTAGACAGGGACATATCCGTGGATGAGGTTGCACTCGCAATCCGTTCCTTGAGATCTGGCAAGGCGCCGGGCCCCAATGGCATTCCGGTAGAATTGTACAAGATTAAACCGGATGTGGTTTCCCCGCATTTGCGGACTATGTTCCTGGAAGCGAGGGAGGTTGGCCTACTTCCCCCAGACCAGAGGTTGGCCACCATCGTGGTCATCCATAAGGAAGGGAAGCCAAGAGACTTGTGCCGATCATATCGCCCCATCTCTCTTTTAAACGCGGAGCCTAAGATTCTAGCCAAAATGCTCGCCAACCGTTTGATTGGCGTCATCGGTGACTTAGTGCACCCGGACCAATCGGGCTTTATTCCAAACCGCAACACTGCTCTTAACCTGCATAGACTTCACGGTGCCCTGGCTAGGGCCCACACGCTTGAGGAGCTGGCTGTCCTGGCGTCATTGGATGCCACGATGGCTTTCGACTCCCTCGAGTGGAGTTACCTGTGGGCAGTGTTGGCGAAGCTCGGCTTTGGCCCGGAATTTGTGGGGTGGGTCAAACTCCTATATGCCGGTCCGTTGGCTAACGTAGCTGCCAACGGCCGAGTTTCCGCGCCTTTTGCTCTTCAGAGGGGCACCAGGCAGGGCTGTCCCTTGTCGCCCCTCCTGTTTGCACTCGCACTTGAACCACTTGCGGCCCTGTTGCGTGCCCATCCCGACCTACATGGTATTAGATGGGCCCCTGACTTCGAGGACAGAGTGTCACTGTACGCGGATGATATTCTTTTGTACCTCACCTCCCCCTGTAAATCCCTCATTGTGGCCTGTGACGTGCTGCGACACTTCGGTCGGTCCTCCGGCCTAGTTATTAACTGGACCAAGTCATACTTGTATGTCCTGAAAGGGGGAACGCCACGCCTTCCACGGGGTTGTGGCATACAGGTGGCGAGCCAGGGCTTCAAATATTTGGGGATCTATATCTCCACTAATTCTAAAGCGCGCTATGAGCACAATCTGCTTCCCCCTCTTCTCCGCCTCCGGCGTGACGTGGAGGGATGGCGCAAACTCCCGCTCTCCCTGCTTGGGCGCGCGGCGTTGTTTAAAATGATGTCCTTGCCCAGGTTCCTCTACGCCCTGCAAAATACCCAGGATCCGGTCCCAGCTCGATACTTCGGTGAGATTGAGAGCCTGCAACGTGCCTTACTTTGGGATGGCCGACCTCGCTTCGCTATCACGAAGCTTACGCTGCCGTGGTACGATGGGGGGATAGCACTACCCGATGTGCGGAGGTACTACTGGGCCTCCCCGTTAGCGGCTATTAACCATGGTCTGTACGGTACGGCGACCAACCCAGGGTATGCCATGGATCGGTGGCTCCTGGGCGGCGGGAATTACCACAGGGCGCTCTACTCGAGGTCTCTCGACAGGCGGATGTCTGGACCAACGAAAACCGCGGTCCATATTTGGAGGGCGATTACTAAGGCGCAGGGATGGAAGGATAGACTGACTAAGGCGACCCCATTGTATGATTCGGACATCCTGGGCAAATTGTGGCATACCAAGGGCTTTGATAAGTGGGACCTAATTGGCATTTCAAGGGTGGAAGATATGTTGTTGCGTGGCGAGGTTAAGACTTTTGCCCAGTTACAAGCGGAATTTCAGCTGGGTGAAGCTGAATTCTTCCGGTATGCCCAGTTGAGACATGCATTGTTGTCCGCCAAACCGGAGGGGGAGGTGATTCCTGACAGCTCCCCTTTGGAAGATAGGGTGCTGGACGGCCATATGCCGGACAGTGCCATTTCACTGTCTTAAGAGAAACTTATCAATGTCCGCACAGACCTCCTCCTGGGTGTGAGGGATCAGTGGGTGCGAGATGGGATAGAAATTGATGACGAGGATTGGCAGAGTGCGGTGTCCTCCCCTAAGGAGGTTGCTATCTCCTCCCGTCTTCGATTGGTGCAGCTCAAAATCTTGCACAGAGTTTATGTTACTGGTCCCAGACTTGTGCACATGGGCTACTCTGTTGATGGCCTTTGTATGCGCGGCTGTGGCGCCCTTGCCACCTTCATGCACATCCTGTGGGAATGTCCTGCAATAACTTCCTACTGGCGACGTGTGCACTCGATTATGAGCGAGGTGACTGGGGTGGAAGTGCATGTGGAAGCTAGGAGATGCCTCCTGAACATTTGGGGTCCGACAGATCACAACGTGGCCCAGACCCAATGGGTGACCCTTGGCAATATGGTGGCTAAACGGGACATTGCGCAGAAGTGGGGAGCTACAGCGGCTCCGAAGGTTGTGCAGTGGAAGGCCAATATGGATTGGTGTATGTTCCGGGAAAAGACTGTGTATGTTGCCAGGGGTAAACCTAAAAAGTGGCAGAAAATGTGGGGGGCTTGGAATGACTACAGAGGGGACATTTGCGTGCCCCCGGACCCCGCTCCGCAGGAGGAACGCTTATCACCGTAGCTTGAGACACCAACTGTAAAACTTTACGTTGCCATCCTGTGTTTTCCTCCCCTCCCATTCCTAATACTCTACTCCGTTGGTCATAACTGTGTTCACTGTGCCCTCCCGACCCCCTCACAACGCCTCACTGTTTCTCACATTCCATTGCCTCTTCTTACCGCCAGTTTCGACGCTCTCTTTCTTTTTCTCCATCTCTTCTATGTTTTTCATACAAAATTTAAAATCAACCTCATTCGTTCTGATGTACTAATTCTTGCACTTTGGTTCTTTTGATTCGATATGCTGCCTCGCCTCCGGGATGTAAGGCTGAATAGCTGTGTGCACTGTTTCTAAATAAAGGTTTTAAAAAAAAAAATATATAATAGTCTATCGATCATAATGTCTGTCAATGCAAGATTATATAATGCATATTACATATAATATATATATATATATATATATATATATATATATATATATATATATATATATATATATATATATATATATATAACGCTCACAAATCCTTATCCGCTTCGATAAGAAAGACAACACTCCGGCAATGTAAAGGCTACACCTTTATTCAGCAAACAAACGTTTTGGGGATAGCTTTCCTCGGTGTTTCTTACCGGTACCATGCAGTTTGAGTTTAAATGCAAGTTCGCTAGCGTTGGTAAACAAAAACAAGTGACTATCCCTTCCTGACACCACAGAGAGTGCCATCTTGGAATGGGTTAGATGCCTCCGAAAATCGGAGTATTCTCAAGATAGAAGGGTCTCAAAACAATAGAGCTGTGGATCTGCTTGTGTCCCTTTCAAAGTGAGTACCTACTAGCGAACACAGTAGATATAGCATATGGAACTGCATATAAGTATTCAGCACATTTCATAACATAATTATAGAAATTCATTTGTCTTATATTATTGGATTTGCTAAGAATTACAGATTATGAGATATCCATCTTAAAACGAGGGCTATCATACCACCGAAACTGCAAAAAGAGAAACACAAATACTGGGAGACAAAGAAAATTATATAGGAAACGCATTAATGTTCACAATTAAATTTCAACAAAGAAACTAAAGAGAAGAAGAATATATCATTACTCGCAAACATGATTGATGTATCTGTTCATCAGTTAGACTACAATAGTATTCACTATGGTAAGATCCATTCATTCGACAATGAATAATACTTATCGCATGATCACATCTTGATAAAGTTCAAAGGTATGAAATAGTATTGATTATATGATGGACTTACTTTCAGGTATATATGGGGGGTAATGGCAGAGCAGAACACTTAACTAGCCTATTTCAGTACACTGGAGATAACAAAGTTGGTAATTATATATATATATATAGATATATATATATATATTCCAGTATTTTCTTTTCAAAGAAATGACGAAGCCATGTGCAGTTCCGGTTTGATTTTATTTGACGGCTGCCACCAGACGCGTTTCAACTGCGTTTGCAGTCTTGGTCACTGATCCCAGTGCCAAAGAACGCCACCATTTAAAAAAAAAATTCAAAACACCATGTAACATGTAGCGAACTACAACCATAAATAGTGAAGACAGACTGGTAGTTCCAAACTACAGCGTACTCGTGTCATTGTCATTAATGTAAAACATGCATTTGAATTTCATTGCACAATCTAGTGATTGTAAAAGTAGCAAAATGATAGCATAACAATAATACCAAATACATTTAACAGTAAAATAACAGCTTATTTGCCATATTTTAACTTTTTAACTTCAATACTTCGGAATATAGCCAAAGTGGGCTTTTCAAAACCTATAAATAAATTTATACATTATAGTCCCGATGTAATCTATCACAATTACGCCCTAGTGGAATTGACTCACTCACGCTGCCACCGTCTATGGATTCTTCTCAATTATTTGTCTTCTGTCTTAAAACAACTATACACTTTTTTATAACATTTCTCTACATTTGATCCACTAATTCATTCATTTTTCTTGTTTCTTTTCATCAATTAAATACTTCTGCTCATCTTATAAGTGTGTATTCAAGTCTTCTTCATTATTCAAACCCTCTGGCTGTTTTGAATTTAATTCTATGATGTACCGATACTCCAATCTCCTTAGCTTCTTCTCTCTGTCTCCCCCCCTAAGGTCATTCTCCACTGCATCAATTACATAATAGGTCAATTCACTAGGGTCTTTTTTATGGTGTTTCTCAAAGTGTTGGGTAACTGGATATGCTTGATCCCCATTCTTTATTGCCCTTAGATGTTGCAACACTCTTTTGTGGACTTCTAGAATTGTGCTGCCCACGTACCGCAGGCCACAAGGGCACTGCAGCACGTAAACAGCAAAACTCGTTTCACACGAATATTTGCCCTTGATCTTTTTCAAACTTCTTGTAAGTCCTGTTTTGTATTTTTCCATATTGATCCCATGCTTGCAGGCCTTACATTTGTTACACTTAACAAAACCCTGACGTCTACTCAACCAAGTATTTTTCAGCTGTATTTTTTTCAGGGTGTTCCTCACTAAAGCCTGTTTGAATGACCTTGCTTTTCTGAATGTTAACTGTGGTCTACGGGGGACACATTTTCCAAGGACAGAATCATCCTAATTATATGCCAGTGTTTGTTCAGAATGCCTCTTATTTTGTCCTGCTGTTTACTAAATGTTGTTATAAATCTACACTGACTTGTTACTTCCTCGGTTGGTTTAAATTCTTTTGAGAATAAAATATCCTCCCTTTTTCTCTGCGAGACTCTTCTAACTGCTGTATCAATCCATTGCTTTGGATATCCTCTGTTAGCAATCTCCGCTTTAAAGTAGTGAGTTCTTTCTGCATTTCTGCCTCCTCACTGCAATTTCGTTTTGCCCTCAGACATTCCCCATATGGGATGCTTCTCTTGAGATTGTTCGGGTGAAAGCTCTTGGCATGTAATAAGGTGTTTCCTGAGGTGGGTTTTATGAATAGCTCTGTTTCTACTCTTCCATTGTTGGTATATACTGTTAGATCCAGAAACTTTACTTGTGTTGTACTTATTTCATTGGTGAAACTAAGATTTAAATCATTCTTCTGGAGTTTATTGATGAAACTCTTCACTTCACTTTCAGTGCCTTTCCACACTTAAAATAAATCATCAATAAATCTAGACCAGTGCATGATGTTAGTTTCCCACTCTTCTTGGTACTGCTTCTGGATCACCTGCTCATCCCACCAGCCCATATGCAGATTTGCATAGCTGTGGGCGTAGCAGGTGCCCATCGCAGTACCACACACTTGGTGCAATAACTCACCTTTGAATAAGAAAAAATTACTGCTCAAGAATTTTTCAATCATACATAAGATCATTTGTGTATGAGACCACATACTAATTGGTCTTGTACCCAAAAAGTGTTTTGCTGCTCTCAAACCGTTTATGTGCCTAATGCTGGTATACAGCGTTGACACGTCCATCCTGACCAATAAATAGTCATTCTCCCAAGGAAGATCATAGATTTTCCGCAGAAAATCTCCCGTGTCTTGAATGTAGGAGGGCAAGGCTTTAACTAAAGGGTTGAGGAATGAGTCTACATGTTTAGATGTATGCTCCAGGGCACTACCAATAGGTGAAATTATAGGGCGTCCTGGCGGGTTTTCTACATCCTTGTGAATTTTTGGGATTAAATAGAAAACTGGAGCAACCGGTTTATCATTCTGCAGGAACTTGAACTCATCATGATTTAAAAGACCCTGATCATACCATTTCTTAAGTTCCCCATTAAATTCCATGAGGCACTTAACAAATTTCCTTTTCCCCCACTCTTTTATAACAATGCTTGTTATTTAATTGCTTATTGGCTTTAATTAGATATTTTTCCCTATCCCAGAGGACAATATTACCTCTTTTGTCCGCATTGCGAACAACACAATTGTCATTGTCAGATAGTTTCTTAATTAATGCCCAATAAGTTCTTTGCTTTTGTAAATTCACTTTATTTTCTTCCTTGTCAGTATTATGCAAATTTAAATTCTTTAATTCAATTGTGACTAAGTCACTGAAGATATCCGTTGCATCTCTTGCTGTCACAGGAATAAATCTAGAAGTGGGCCGAAAAGTTGTGGATGCATTGTCCATGATATTAACTTCTTGTTCTCTCGCTAATGTTCTCGCATCTACTCCATTAGTTTCCAGTGTATTTTCCGAATACATATCATTCAACTCGATCATTAGACTCATGTCGTCAACTGCTAGACCCGCACCTAGAGCCCTAGGTGCATCCTGATTATTCACATTCCCCAGCCTTGGGTTCACAAGAAAATGTTTTCCTAATTTTAGCATCCTGACAAATGTGAATAAGTCAATTCTTGTTTGGACATAGTCCACATCCGTCTCAGGGCAAAATGATAGACCCAATTTCAAAATTCTTTCCTCTTGATCATTTAAAGTTACAGTTGTGAGGTTAACAATGGAGGTGTCTTGCTTGTCTTCCATTATTTGTTGTTCTTCTTCTTTTCTTGACCTCCTTCTGTTTGCTGCCCCTTTCCTCATCTTTGACCTCTGCCTCTTCCTCTTACTGGCTTTTGATTCTGTATTGGTGGCCGTGGTCTTAAATTGAATCTTCGTTCCTCGCGTAAAAAATCGAATTCATCGATAACGGTAGGAGCTGGAACTTGTGGATCTTCTTCGACATCAGTGCCTATTTCTGAGCTCTGTAGACTGCTTTGTTCTGAAGGAATTTGTATCGCAGGTTTGCTGATTTTTGACATTTTCTGCCTCCTTATATTTTCAAATTTACGGGCAAATGTGTAGATTTGACCCCTGTCGTAATCCTGCTTGTCCCTCAAAAATTTCTGCGCTTTCCTCTCTTTGATGGATACTTCTAATTTTCTCAGTCTCTCTTTAGCTGCAATTTTAAACTCTTTGATTGTCTCCTGATCTTCTTCTTTGCTCAGCAATTCACTTATGGTCTCTAGTCCTGACAGTATTTTTTGCCTGTCAATATCGGCATATTTTACAAGAATGGCCAGCATTCTTCTCGAGGCATCGTTGTTGTTAGCTGCCAACTCACTCAGCTTTAAGGATTGAGCTCCTCATAGCTCGGGCTACCATAAATCTCAACCCCCTGGGAATTCGTTGTACTTCCAAATAACGTTGTAATGATTTAGATTCCCACCATTTAGACAATTCAAGAATTGTAGTTTTTCCCATCTTTTCAAACGTATAAGTGTATCCATTTGTTTACTTCCAGTTGATGTTCCCCTTGAGACGTTACTAGCTGTTGCACACTCATCATCAAATATTTTTGCTGCCGCTTCCTCGCGTTCTTTAACATCTGCAGCCGACATGTTATAATTTCTAAATTTTCACGGGTATTCCCTGGATGTGCAACCGCTTCTAGCTTCGTGCTAATGCACTCACAATCAGCTTCACTCTCTCCCCACCACCGTGTTGTGCAGCGCAGTCTTACTCGGGAAGCTCCATCGCCATCCGTTAGTCTTCCGACTTCCCGACAGGGCTTCGCACACTGGGGCTGCTCGTGTACACTCCTTTCGCCTATATGATTCATGGTATCTGGGGGGGTTGACGATACTCCAATTCCTTCCTTTGCCTTACGTATTAATCGCCAACTCCAGACCGAGAGATGCTCCTCCCACCAGCCCATATGCAGATTCGCAAAGCTGGGGGCGAAGCAGGTGCCCATTGCAGTACTGAAGTTAAAAAGTTAAAATGTGGCAAATAAGCTGTGATTTTACTGTTAAATTAATTTGGTATAATTGTTATGCTATAATTTTGCTACTTTTACAATCACTAGATTGTGCAATGAAATACAAATGCATGTTTTACATTAATGACGATGACACGAGTACGCTGTAGTTTGGACCTACCAGTTTGTCTTCACTATTTATGGTTGTAGTTCACTACATGTCACATGGTGTTTTTAAAACTTTTAAAAAATGGTGGCGTTTTTTGGCACTGGGATCAGTGACCAAGACTGCAAACGCAGTTGAAACGCGTCTGGTGACAGCCGTCAAATAAAATCTAACCAGAACTGCACATGGCTTCGTCATTTCTTTGAAAAGAAAATACCGGAATATTTCGGACCCAAGCCCTACGAGGTCCGCATAGGCGAAGCAACTCTCGGTCTGGAGTTGACGATTAATACGTAAGGCGAAGGAAGGAAATATATATATACAGTATGTGATCAAGGGCACGTGAAGCCCGAAACGCATCGTTGCAGGCTGTGGAAAGAACGTAAATAAAAATATACCTTGCCAGAGTTGCTGTGGTGGTCTGAGTTCCTGCTTCGCCGTGAGTCGGAAGTGGTCGGAATTGTTTTGTTCATATATATATATATATATATATATATATATATATATATATATATATATGTAGATGCCTTGCGCTGCAGAGGCGCAAGGAAAGTCGCACACAAGATCTCTGTTTCACAGGAAAGTATTAATTGACTTGACACGTTTCAACAGCACGGTCTTTGTCAAAAAGTCATATATATAAATAATGGCACACATTTACAAAGCTACATTTACACAAGGTAAAAGCATATATTTACAAGATGCCTAACATATGCATATATATGGGACCATATTTACAAGGACAAACAAAAACCAGTACAGGCAACATATAGTCCTACTTTTATGCCTGGCCTGTTTCGAGTTTTGCTTCTCAAAATATTGTCACCCTAATTGTTTGACAAGCTGTGCCAGGGCATCTACCCATAAAACATAAGGTAACACTTCCAGTACCCATACATGCTTCTGTGGATCTGCCTCATAGAGTTTACGTGTTCTTTGATATGTAATTCTTTTCAGTTGTTTTCACAGAGACCACTTGTGAAGCGCAGCAGCGACAGGGTCATGTTGCTGTTGAAGTTGCGGTGGGTTGGCTGGTGTGCATTGTGAGTGGGTGCATCTACTCTGGGACATGGTCCCTCACTCTGGTTAAAGCAAGAGCACTGCTTTTTTATCTCTCGCCTGTGAGAGAGGAGTGAAGTGGAGCAGATACAATTTTTTCCCTGCTCACTAAATCTCTCAGATAGCGCTTATTGTCTGGCATTTCTTGAGTGATTGGGCAAGTGTTTGTCTTGTTGTTCAGTCATACATATATAAAAGAGAAGAATGTAATTGTTTATTTATCCTGCATACTGGTGCCCCTGATAAAGTTTATTAATTGGAGAAAGGCTGCTAGTCTTCAAATCAAGTTCTCTCTTGCCGATTAGGAAGCAAGGGATGGTCCTTCAAAGCAGGCGAGGTTTCCAAGGTAAAGGTTTTACTCTGCAGATTCTTGCCTTCAGGGGGAACATAATAGCCATAGGGATCAGGGGTTTTCTTTCCTTAAGGCGTTGGAGATGTGTTTTAGGATCATGAATGATTTATTAAACTTTATTTTTCATTCTCTTCAATTCAAGAAACATTATACATATGTATTCGTCCACCAGTGTGTCATCATACATAGTTGCGTCAAATCCATACTAACGATTAATACAGTTTGCAATCCTCAAGTTATTTACCAGGCAAATAAAAGCTGTTGCATTCACAGTACATTTTTTTTAAAAGAGAGAGGGTCCCCCTCTGATAACACCCTGCCCAGCTCCAAACCACAATAAACATGCTTTGTGTGCGTGAAATTGACACATATCCGGAATAAACTCATTACCAATATTACAATAGGGGCAATAACACCTGCATAGACACGATTACCCCCCTCCCTCCGGTACTATGCCCTGTTCCAACTGCAAATCGGAGTCCTGACGTAATGCCTCGATGGATGACCAGTAGGGGCCCCATATGTCCTTGGGACGGGACGAGCTAGGCATAATGCTCGCGTAGATTTCGCAGTTAAATTTACAATACGCAAGACTATGCAGCCAATTCTGGACAGTCATAACAGACTTGCACCCTCAATGGATGGCCACCTCTTGCTTCGCCAGCAGTAGACCTAAAGATGCAAACCGTCTAATCTTTTTGGGGAAATTCACTGTATAACCCAGCAGAGCCACTTCCGGGGTGGGAGTCAGAGAGAGATTCGACATGTTCCCTAGTGTATGATGTATGCGTACCCAGTAGTGTTGCATTTTCGAACATGTCCAGGTGAGAGGTGCAAAATCGGAAGAGCAGAGCATTTATGGCAGTTGTGTGGCTTGGTAGGGTCTATCTTGTGTGTCAATGCTTGAGTGAAATATATGCGGCGTAGAAATTTGAAGTGTAAGAGCTTGTGTCTACTGTTTAGCAAGACTTCTTGTCTAACCGAGCAGCACTTAGCCTATTACTAATCTGTAATTGTTGTTCCCAAATCAACTTTCCACGCCCTATGAATTTAGCTGTCATTTATGGATTTCAGTGCCGTGCATGCATTGTAAAGCTTTTAAATGCAATGTATGGTATCTGCGTTCACAATAATCATAGTGAGAAAAGGGAATGAGGTTGGCTCAACCGGAAAAGTTGGGAAGGTGGAGCGTAAGTCGGAGCGGATGCGGCCCATGACAAATCTGCCCATAATGTTACCTGTTTGGAAACGGGCGGCGTCCTTTAAGGAAAAATGGGGCCATTCAGATATAGGTCGCCTATCCACGAAATTTCAAATTTCGTCAGAGTACGCTGTACCAATCGTTTACCCGTGATTAGAATCAAATGGGGGCTGACGATGAGCAGAGCAGATAAAGAAAGAACATCTGTACCCGTAATCCGGCATAGTTTCTTCCATGCCGAGCTTGTGGAGGAGACTGTTTGGATATCCAGTGGGTCTCTGGGGAAGCCCGTAGGTAGGACAGTCGAGAGCTGTTCAGGAAGAAAGAGGTCTGCCTCTGGTCTCAGATATGGAATCCGGGAGTCACGGTGATTCCAAGAATAACCATAGCTATATTGGGCCACTAAATAGTTTAATTGGAAATCCGGAACATTAAGGATCATTGAAGATTTCGTTGGAAATTCTATAGTTGATTCTTTTGATGACTTACTTGTGGCAATGCCCAAAGATCATCATAAGCATCAAAAGTTCCTGAACATTTTTATTCTGTTGAGAATTTTCAACATGAGAGGTCATAAGACAGAAAACACATGAGGAAATGAAGACATTTATAGAAACTCCATACCTCATGCTATTCAGCTCCCAACTGACAGGAACATAGCTTCAGTGGTGGTGGTGGGGGGTGTTTACACCCCCCACCCAATAAATGGATAGTAAATAGTTGGGTACAGGTGCTTTCAGTTTGGTATGGTGAAGTGTTTGTGGTTTTCACCTAGGCTTTTCTCACACACACTCAGACAAAACATGCATATACACACACGCACTTTGTTTTGAAGTTCTTAAAACTTGTGGTTATTTTACCTCATATTGGGGCAGATTTACCAACATTTTATGCTGCACCTCTGTCACAAAAGTGACGCAAACCAGCACAAAATGATTTTCTATAATTTACTTTTCAGCGCAAAGCTTATTTTCCGCTGGAAATTGCCTAAAAGTAATGCAAAGTAATGCAAAACACTGCTTTGCGTTACCTAGTATCAAGGAGGCATTAAATGGGCGTTTCCGTGCAACCACCCATGCTTTTGATGCAAAACCCTATCTACCAAAAAACAGAGTCAGACTTTTGCTTCAAAATTTAGCGCGTTTTGAAAGCAGACGTTAAAAGGAAAACATTTTTTATTTCTCCTTTCTTTTCCAGCTTTGCATATGGACTACACTGTACAGCACACATTCAAAGTATGAAAAGTTTTACAACTTATCTAGGAATAGTATTATGAACTGGAAAGGAAAGCTTCCAGTACAAAACCTATGCTAGACTCATGCACACACCCTTGCAACAAGCCACAAAGGTGGGTGCATGGCGTACGGAGACAAACGTTTGGTCCATTCTAGGAAGAGAGGGGAGGGGAGGGGAGTGCCCTGCTTCTCATATAGTGTATTTTAGCAAGACATTCCAGCACGATTGGTAGGCAATTTGAAGCTCACAGCTTCCCAATTTTCTTATCAAGCTACTTCCCTGCTTACTGATCACTTTCAGGGGAGGCGCAGTATCCTCCTTTTCACATAAACGGACAAACATGGGAAAGCAGGATAACCTAGAGGATTTAACTCTGAAAAAGAGAAGGTTGGTTGCTCCTATTGAGATAAGTTCTTCTTTCTCTTCAGATGTTGTGCAACCAGTTGATATTGAAGAATCTGATGATGATCAGATGGTTGTGAGTCAAACCTTATCTGCACCCTTTGCAGACATAAAGGGAAAAGTTACCTTGGATGCGTTGGGTTCTCCTTACTTTAATCTCACTCTGATTCAGCACAAAAGGTCTTCTGAATGGACTCCATCCCCATCCATTGGTGAACTTTATTTTTTGGGATAAGAATCCTTATGAGAAATCGAATAGTACCAAGCTCCGCTAATAAATGCCCGAGGATAGTGTTATCAGATAATGTGGCTGAAACCCACAATTTGACCTATTCATAGTTACTTTTTTAGCCTAGAAAGGCAAAGGTCCTACAAAGGAAATGGTCAAAGACCTGAAATATGTTCTGCAATTCTACCAAGTTTTTTTTATCAGCTTGCACTAATATTATGTAAAGATTATCAACAACCAGCACTTTTACAAACGTTAGAGTATATATGTAAATGTAGGGTTACTATTCTTAAATACACACCATAGTGGTATTTATAAATAGCTGTGGCAGGTGTGTTGTTGGTGGGCAATTAGTTTTGGTCAAAAGTAACGTTTTGAAATGGCTTGTGTCTTATTGTCACATCAAGATGGGAGAGATTTATTGTCCCAGGCATTCCTTTATGCAAAGGAAACATTTTGTTTAGGTTCCCTAATGATGGAAAGTTTCTTCAGTTTGAATGGAAAGAGGATTCAGTTCTCATCTTTCTGTTTCCTCCAGTGATTAGGACATTGATGCTCTACCAAGCTATTAAAATCAGTCATTGATTTCTGAAGTCCAGCAGGTCAGACTAATAGGGTCTAACTTGACTAATAGGATTATCTTTGTCAGAAAAGAGTTTTTTTATTTTAAAGGTGTGGATGGTGGTCTTTTTAATATCTGGGATTTGTGGTGAATCAGGTAAAGTAAATACTATTTGCTTAAAAGGAGATGCTGTTTTGGGTTTTGTGACACTCAATTTTGGCCACTCTGTTACGTTGTTATGTTTTAATTGTTAGGTGTGTTCAATTTAAGTTGCTCGTGGTGCCAGGGTATGGAATGAATGGCTATGCTTCATTCTGGTTCTATGGTCAGTGACTGTGGAGCCGGACTCGAGTAAGCTGCTTTCCTGGCACTCACCTGTTGTGTACCTTTTTCTTGGAAAATCCAAAAAAGGACTACAATTTAATACATTGGAATTGAATCCCTTTGTTACAATTGGCGACGAGGGAAACCACTGGATTACAGTGAATTCTGTGAGGATTTTCGAACATTATTTCACTTTCCGAAACGGAAAAAAAATATATAATAAAAGAAAGAAAAGGAGTGGAAATATAACTGCAAAGCAAAGGAAACGGAAAGAACTGTTCGTGAATTCGGGTGGAAGATTTGGATATACAAACACTGTCGATATCTTTTCCGGTAAGCTTCAACCATACCGTCATCAGCAGTGTCCGTTGAATCTTTTTCTTGGCTGCATCTTTCGAGCAGCAGCAAGGTTCGGCACGGGCTGCTTGGTGACGCGCGATCAGTGGCATTGAGTTTGCGTTGGGACATCTCCGGGGGGATGACGCTAGTGCGCAGGGTCACGCAGCGTGACCTGGCGCAGCGGCCATTTTGAAAGCGCCGGAAAGACTTATACGAGTCTTTAAGTTTTATCGAGTGAAAAGGTGTTTATGGATTGTTTAAATTGGACAGTTTACCAGCGATTATAAAGGAATTCACTGGAGCTTTGACAATAGCAGATTGCAACAGGTGAGAAAGTCGGGAAAAAGTTTTGTTTTTTTTAAAATATATATAGAACTTGATACACAGTTATCTGTTGAAGGAAAAGAGCAGAGTATTTTAATTGGTGCATGGAAGAAGGTGATTGCTCTGTGGATAAAGAAAAGAAGATGGCACAACAGAACATTTCAATTAGTGCTCCTGAGCCATTTTGGGCATCTGGTTCACAACCCACCATCAAATGGGTTGAATGGAAGGAATATTTTATAAATTATATTGAAGCTATTGATGAGGCAAAAAAGATGAAGGCTGAACAGAAGAAGAGTATTTTATTACATTCATTAGGACCTGTTGGATTAAAAACACATTCAAGAATGAGTAAACAACTGGACCAGGATTTGGATGTGTTTGAAAACGCTATTAGGGATATGGATAAATACTTTGCACCCAAAGTGTGTATTGGGGTCATAAGGCATAGATTCTTCCAAAGGAAGCATACAAAGGAAGAGGCAGTGGATAAGTGGATGGATGACTTGAAGAAACTGGCAATCGATTGTAAATTCGGTGTGTTACACGACGATTTAATTCGTGATCAGGTGGTCATGCATAATAACAACACGACTTTACAGGACCAATTGTGGGTTAATGGGGATGCGCCATTCGATGATGTGATTGCTATAATGAGGAAATCAGAGATGTCCGGCAGATGTGCAACGAATGTTAAAGAGACTGATAATGATCTAACCAAGACATCTGGGGCGATATGTAAAATTCAAGCACCATCTAACAGTTTTCATCAACAGTGGCAAAACAGAGGAACAGTTCAGCCTACAAAGTTCCAGAATAAAGATAGGAGAATTGATTAAAGGAGATGCTATCGTTGTGACAGTAAAGAGCATTTAGCGTTTAGTAGATATTGCCCTGCATTGAAGAAGAAATGTGGGATTTGCGGTTTGATGGGACATTTTAGTAAAATGTGTAAGAGACGTACTAATGTAAAATGTATTTGGGATGCGGATGGTGGTGAATTGGAAGAGGATGCAGAATATGATGAATGTATCAAGAATGTGAGAGGAAATTATGTCATTAATATCACGGAGAGTTCCTTAGAGGGTAAACCTGTGTGTGAGATTTCTTTGGGAGGTGTGAAGGTCAGTGTGTACGCAGACTCGGGTTCTCCTTACACAATTGTGAATGAGGATGTTTGGAAGGAGAAATTTGTTAGGAGAATTGGGGGCTAACTGTGTGTATCAGATATTTCTCCGGTCAGTTATACTGGACAAAGTATTGTAATGCTTGGTTTTAGATGGCTTGTCTTTTTATTCAAGGGTAGATCTACTAGAGGTAAACTGTATGTGTCAAAGGTGAGACCATCGGTGCTTGGGTGGTTTGATCAAAAAAACCTGAATATAATTTTAGACCCAAATAGCATAGAAAAAGTGCTGGTTTTGGATGAATGCACAAAGCTTAGTGATGCAATGTGTGAAAGATTTCCTAAAGTGTTTGGAGGGGAACTTGGTACATTAAAAGTTTTCTAACACAGGATTGTGTTAAAAGCTAATGCGGAACCTAAGGTTCACAAAGCCAGACCTATCCCTATGTTAATCAGGGATGAGGTCAAGAAAGAGTTACAGGGGTTATTATCTAAAGGGGTAATTGAGGAGGTGGAAACATCCTAATGGATTTCTCCCATTGTGGTTGCTCGAAAACCCAATGGGAAAATTCGTGTATGCATTGATTCGAGGCACCTGAACAATAATATCGTAATTGAGAGATTTCCCCTCCCTAATATCAACGAGATGGTATCCTTATTGAGGGGTGCCACATGGTTTTCAACCATTGATCTCTCGGCTGCATACTATCAGGTGGAGCTAGAATTGGAATCAAGGAAACGTTTGGTTGTTATCAATTTAGGTGCATGACGTATGGATTGACGTCGGCTGCGGCTGTATTCCAACGTCTCATGCATAAGGTATTCGGACCCATGGAGATGGTATCATTTTTCAGGACGACCTCTTATTGGTTGCAGCGAATAAGAATGAACATGATTTGAGATTAGGTTGGGTTTTAGATACATTACAGTCAGCTGTATTAACGGTAGAGTTGTCCAAATGTAAGTTTGGTCAAAGGAGTGTGTCTTATTTAGGCCACATTATTAGTGAAGAGGGAGTTCGTCCTAAACCGTCACTAGTTGAAAACATTGTACAATCTTCTACGCCTACTAACAAAGAAGAAGTAAGAGCGTTTTTAGGAATGGCAGAGTACTGCGCGAAGTTTATCAAGAAAAATGCTAAATTTGAGTGGACTAAAGCATGTGAGGAAGAGTTTGCAATGGTCAAGACGGATCTACAGAAAGTGAATGCATTGGGTAGTTTTGATCCGAATAGGGATTGTTTGTTGACTACAGATGCTAGCGATAAAGGTTTGGGGGCGGTGTTATCCCAGAAAGATGTAGAAGGAAAAGAAAGGATAATCTTGTTTGCTTCGAGAGCACTTTCTCCTGCAGAAGGAAGATATCCGATTATAGAGAGAGAGGCTTTGGCGTGTGCATGGGCTCTGGAACATTTTTGGGCTTTTGTGTGGGGCAAACCGGTCACTGTTCGCACTGATCATCGGCCTTTAGTCCGCATTTTGTCTTGTGAGGGTATTTCTGGAGCTTCGGTTAGACTGGCTAGATTGTCAATGTACATGAAAGAATATATTTATAAGATGCCCTTTGTTACACACTCTCTAACAACTCAGTCAGAAATAACGAAGGAGTTATTAGTGCTAAGGATGGAATACTTTTTTTCTCAGGTTAGCTAGATTTATAGGTAAACTTTTGGCATCCATTCAAGCTAAGTTTTCTGAATCTTCAGTGGTTGAAAGACATTCAGATCAGGAAAGCTCTTCTTCACTCATCATATGTTTCCCTTTTGGAGGACACAAGAGAGGAGTTGCAATGGTGGCTATTCCAGGTGGAGGTATTGAATGGAAGATCGATATTTGCCCAGACCCCAAGTATCATATTAGAGTTTTACACAATCAATGTAGGCTCAGGGACAAGGTGCCTGCAAAAGGAAGGCTACTGCCTGTAAATCACTTGAAGCTTCTCACAAAGTCCTTTTGGTAAAAGCCGTAGTTGTGGACGGAATGAACTGTTGAGTGCTAGGATAATATGTCAGTGTGTGCACAAATTAAGCGTCACAAGGTTTAAAGCTATAGCAGAGCTAGTATCAGAGTTTTGGCCTCATTGTTTAGATAACAGAGTTTGGCCAGTGTCTCCCTTGTTTGTCCAGTGCAGCAGCAGACTTCAACTCTAGGTTTCTGGGAGATAGAAATGATTGGGCTTTGGATGAAAATGCTTCTCTCTAGCACAATGATTTTTAAGTCTATTTCAAGTGGCTCTGTCTGCGTCCTGGCTCAACAGGAACATTCCTAGTTTCTTCAGTTAGAAACTGGACCTGGAAGTCCTGGATGGTTTCATTCAGCTATGGACAGGGTTACTTGGTTATGTATTTCTTCCATTTTTAGGACTTAGTTCATACAAGGTAGGACAGAGCTGTTGTAAGGATTGTATTCCCCCAACTTTGGACCTTATCATAAAATGTTCCTTGATAGATCCCTCCGTATTTTCAGTTCCTCTTAGATCCATCGAACAGTCTTCAAGCGTCTAATTTCTTTTTCGTAGAGGATCTGGAGTAAGAGCACTAGATGTAGACACTAGGGCTTTTACCCATGAACGAGTAGTGTTTTTATGTTTACAGGGATCCTATAACTTTACCTTCTACTCTTCATTATCCAAGTTTTTCCTATGATGTACAATCAAGTGTTGTTTTTAATGCTTGAATTGCTGTGCGCAAATGACAGCTGCCTCCCAGGGAGTCGGGATTGAGGTATCTTTATACTGGGCTTGTTCATCTAGACGGATCATGAACTCCCAGGCTCTAACTGTATCTACTAGCCTTGAGAATATCATGTTAACTAAGTCGATTCTTAGGACAATTTCTTATAAGCCAATGGGTTCATGTGGCACAGGCAATTATAAACATGCTTTAATCTTGCATAGAACCCCACAACCAGTACATTGGAGGGGTACCTGAATGCAGTGGAGGCCAAATCAGCCAACATACCGCCTTTATTAGAGCGATAAGTGAACTTTACGTGGGCCATGCTTGTGGGAACGCCACATGAATCAGCATGGCAAAAATGTTGTCATTGACTGCACTGTACTCCCACCCCCGGGTCTGTGTCTGTTCTTGCTAGAGTCTAGGAGTAAATAAGGTACTCTATTTACCTCTCCACTCAACCGACTGCCTCCAGCTGGCAATCAGATTTTCAGATGTCAATTTTTTCTTTTTACTATATACAAGGGGGATATTCACAAGGACCGGCGATACCTACTGCAAACGCCAAACAGCGGCAGTTTCTTTATTGCCGCCTAACCCTGAAAACTATCGCCATGTTAGCGGCATATTACCTACATGGCGATGAAAACTGCCGCTAACATCAGCGCGAAGTCGATAGGAAATTCAGCGTTAGCGAGCAAAAACTACCGATAGGCCCATTAGCGGGGAAAAAACTCATGTTAGCCAGTCCAACGTGAGTTTTTTGTGTCTCTAATGACAAAAATAGCCCATACAGTCAACATCCAATAGAAAATAGTCATAAAAAACTATAAAATACAGACTGGAGCCTCCTGGGCAAAGTGCAACACACATCAACAACCCCTGCAAGCCACCCAACATCCAGGATGATCAGGATGAGAGCCAGGTTGCCTTGCTGGACCTGCGTCTGGAGCCTGAATGCCTCACTGGACCTGCGTCTGGAGCCTGGATGCCTCGCTGGACCTGCGTCTGGAGTCTGGATGCCTCACTGGACCTGCATCTGGAGCCTGGATACCTCGCTGGACCTGCATCTGGAGCTTGGAGTGGGATGCGGAGGACCTGTTGAGTCGATGAGCCCTGGCGGTAGACATTGATGCGCGACACTCGCCCGTACCTGGTGAAGTCTGGCAGGTCTCATGGAGACACGTTGCTGACCTGTGTGAGGAGACACCTTGCGCACCTTGGAGCTGTTAATAGTAGATGCGCTCCGGTGCCCCAACGTAGGGAGGTCTGCAACGCATACTATGATCCACCACTACACTGGGATGCACGGAGGAGATTTCCAACAGTGGCTGCCGCCTCTCTGCATCACAGGCCGGATGATGTTGGGCTGGCTGGACGCTGTGGGGCTGGCACTTGAGCTGCGCCGAACTTGTGTGGCGGGGGCGCGCTGCAACTGCATGCCTAAGGTGGCCCTGCTGCATCAACTACATCGGGAGGTTCACCAGTGGACTTGGCGGCGACTGCTGTACCCAGGCTTGTAAAATCCCACCTGGCTGAGGCTCGTGCTGGCTGAGTCGCAGATTTGGAGAGAGTGCAGCGGATTGCGACACAGTGTCAATGTCCAGGTAAGGACAAAGTGGGAGGCGTAGAGCCGGATGCCTGGGGGCCAAGTCGCCCAGGCCTAGCACACGTAGATGATGCACTCCCAGTGGCGACACACATCCCTGCGTCCATGCCCCATCCAGTGTTCTTTCCAGTGTTTACCACCTCCCAGCTGTCCATCCCCCCGCGCACTTCTCAATGGCGGCCGCTGTGCGCCTATGCACAGAGGGCATACCACTCATGTGCCAAAGGCACAAACGTGGTTGCGACTCATGACATAACATCGCATTCGATTCCAATGCATACTAATACTGGGCACATTGCAACAGTAGAGTAGGTGTTGCATTGCGGAGACATTAATATCACTATTCCCACTTCAGTGAGTGCAACCCAAAACTAATCTTTGCACCCTAAACCTAACCGTGAACCCTGGAATTCCTTTTTGAGCCTATTTACACACCCAAAAATCAAATTTGACCCAAATACACACCCCAATTTTCATATTTTACCCCAAAAGCACACCCCAATTTTCATATTTTACCCCATAATACACCCCACTTTTCATATTTTACCCCAAAACACACCCCAATTGTCATAATTTATATCTGGAACACATACCCACCCGAAAAACTTTAAATTGGCCCATTACTGACCTTATAATGCGTTGTAATCAAATGCAATGTAAAGGCGCCTGCGTTGTCGGAGTTGCGTTGTTAGCGATGTACTGCCTACGGTGTAATGGTCATCTCCTTTGCGAAAGGCAACCCATAGGTTACGCCGTTTGCGTCCGTCTGCCCCTGGACCGCGCTCAGCAACAAGGAGCATTCCTCTTGGACACTCCACCTCTACGACGCCAGAACCCTCTTCACCATTAACCCTGGACGCCAACTCGCCTGCCAGGACCAACCTCTGCTCTGGACCGGACATCGCCATCACCATAACTGACGGCTGCAGTATCACCCACAAGGAGCACCCCAACCGTCAAGAGGGAGGCATTGCCATTACCTACAGAGGCGCACTCCAACTGACCATGCACTCTAATGACCCATGGGTGACCATGGACCACCTCAACTCCCAGATCTAGACCAAGCCCAAGCATATGCTCTGCTGCACCCTCATGTGCAGGCCCACCGGGCTATGGTCCGCCCATTCTCCAAGACCATTGTAGACCTCATTGCACCCCAGGGTCTCCCATCCACCGATGACATCCTACTCGGTGGACTCAAGTTCCAACTGGACAGCCCCAGTGACAAGGACACCACCCCCTCCTGGGGAAGGTCCCCTACATCAGATACAAGCAGCAAGTCACTGCAACAAGCCACATAGCAGGACACACGGTCGAGTATGTCACCTCCACCAGCGGGATCTTCAACTACAGCCACATCACCGGACTCTACTGGACCGACCATCATTGGCAACATCAAGTCTTCACCTTGCCCACCAGATGCCACCGCCATCATCGCACCCCCTCACAGCTGGATTAAAGCCACCGAAGAATGTTTTGTCAACTCCCTCCTCACCAACACTCCACCAATGCTTGCAAGTGATAACACTGCAGCGCGCAACCACACCCAATGGATCTCCAACAGCGCCGACATTCGGGCTCCCCTCATGAACGGCACAGCATCAGTACCTTCCGCCTGCCTGATGGCAGGCGTGAGGGTGACGCAGTGCCACAGGGATAGGCTGGCCCCATGTATTGCTGGAGTTGTGTCATGGTTATGACACAACAGCAATGCGTGACTTTAGTGCAGACAAATACGTCAGGATTCTTGACGTATCTGTCATTACTTGCGTTATGGAGCGCTGTCCAGTTAATACAGCGCATCCATACTGTCACAAGAAGGGCGTAGTGATAAGTGTTGCAACTATGTCTTGTCGCAGCACTGCAACACTTTTCATGACTGGGGCCCGGGAATGCACACTATCTTATTGATGGTGCGCATTTCTGCACTGTAGTTTTGTCACAGGGCAGCGATGCAACATTGCTTGCAGCGCTGTCCATCACCAAAACCTGCTGAAATGATGCCCCAAGTGTTATCCCCATTTTTAAGACCAGATACTTTCTGGTCTTAAGTAACTGGCTCGAACTGCAGTTAGAGCCAGTTTTTTTTTATCTTTAGAAATTCAACGATCCCTTTGTGAATATGGAGTAGTGGTGTTTGCAGCCGTTTTTACACAGGAACCCCTCTCCTGCATATAATTATAGCTAACAGAAGTGGCAATCATTACATCAATGCCTAAAAACTGTCGCTAACGCAGCTTGGTAATAGGGCGTTAAAATTATTGCTACATTAGCTGCAGAAAAGTGCCGCTAACGTGGCAATGACTCCTTGAGAATATGCGCCTAAATGTATACAATCCCAGTGTTTTCTTGTGTTTTCATACCGATGTATTGCTGTATACATTATAGCCGCTTGGTCATTCTTGTTGAACGGACAGGTTGTCATGTATGTTGAAATATCAAAAAAGAAAATCTATTGAAAAAAAACATGCTTTAATCTTCCATAAATGAGCCAGGGAGTCTTGCTATAGAATGTAGACTGACCTTTCTAGAATGAGAGGAAGGGTTAGGTTGAATTAGAGACAGATATAAATATTATCCGCCCTTTACCCCTCCTTCAATGGAATTTGTTTTTTATCAGCTCAGTTTTAGGTGACGTACAAAGTTCATTATTTGTTCATTGATTTTAAGGGGTCGCGTCTTTCGTCCTGTTCTATGTTCAGATTTATGTCCATGGTCTTTGCAAGAGCTGCAGTTGGGAATCTTTTTTTGTAGTCCTCTCCAGACTGGACTACTGCAATTCTCTCCTTACTGGCCTCCCCAAATCCCACCTGTCCCCCCTGAAATCGGTCTTACACTCAGCAGCCCGTTTCATCTATGGGGCTAAAAGAAGCGACCACATCACACCGCTGCTATCCTCCCTTTGTTGGCTTCCCATCGAGGCTAGAGCTATCTACAAGACTGCCTGTATCACCCACAAAGTCTTGCACTCCTCCTCTCCTCGCTACCTGTCGAATAAACTGAAACTCTCTGGAGGCTCTAGACCATCTCGGAATGCGGAAAATCTTCTGCTTGAACACCCCACTTTCATGAAGGAAAGATCGATGGCCCAATCCTTTTCAGGCAACGCAGTGAGAATCTAGAACTCACTCCTGCCTCAGCTCCGGACTACCTCCTCCTCTCAGGCCTTCAAACGGGACCTTAAAGTTCTCCTCCTCCAAAGGCACCTCCAAGTCTAACTCACACCCTTGCCTTCGTCTGAAGGAAGACCTCCCATTAATGGAAAGTCTATTGGCCAGGTTTATGGTACTTCCTCCCCAGGGTGTTCTGGTAGTTTAAATGTTTAGTAATCTCCCAATACCTGTGTATGGTTCCCTTTTGGAACTTGCACACGTCACTTTTGTTTGTAACACACTGTTTGCTACCTCGCACATTTTGTTTGTTTTAGAGACTTGCACAAGTGCCACCTTTGCCTAAGTAACATTTGTTATTGTGCTTCGAGTGTCTGCCTTCTATTGCAGTATTATACCTCTACTTGTATTTTATACGTTTTTGTAACCTGCACCCTTATCACTTTTTTCTCCTATAATGCACCGATTGCTACCTCATGTATTTTGGTTGCTCACTAGTGTCACTTTTGATCCATGTAACTTATTGTTTGCTTTTGTATTTTGTTCCTGTATATCATTATTGGTCCTTCTGTGAAGCGCTCTGACACCTTCGGGTAAAGTCCGCGCTATATAAAATTGCATAAATAAATAAATAAAATAAATAAATAAAGAAGGCGGTGTCCGAAGAGGTAGCATCGTTTGCTGTTTTTTGGATCAGCCATAACGAAGATGAGGTGAATATGAGGAAAGGGAACACACGTGTTTGGCTTTGATTTTACGTTTTCCCTTAAAATGTCAGAAAATGCTGCATGAAGGGACAGGTACCCTTTGCACGTAGTGATAAAGACATGGTCATCCCCGTTATTAACATGCTTCTACTTCCTGCGTGTGTTATTCTGCTTTTGGAACAGCGGTGTCTAAATTTTCCCATACAACCAATACAAACTAAAAATGGCATTTTAGCGTGGCACTATGAATTTCCGCTCTAAACCTAAAAATATCCCCCGGGAACAGTTGCAATAGCTTCATCTACAGCGTTGAGTTTGCGTTGCAAACCGTGTCATCATGGGGGGGGTCTTGGCCAGCCGGTCTTCCAGAGGCCTTGACTCCACCCCGCCTTTACATCGAGCAATGAAAATCCGTACAAATAGAGAGTAGCAATTGGGGATAATTTTTCTTTCTTTCGCCACCAAAATAGGGCCTGCTGTTTTGAGCGGAATCACATTGGATCCATGGGGGAAACAGACGCCCCACCTTAGATGCACTTGGTGAGTCACCAGTGGTCTAGATACCGCAGCACATAGGTGAGTCCAAGAGATGTTTCCATATCTTGTGCATGGTTCAGGGCCTCCAGGGCACGGTGGTTCATACGCCCACGCCCATCCTCATTATAATCCGCACGAGGCCTTGTGTGTGGTGCAATACGCACATTCCACCAGAAATATGAAACATGTAAACAAGCTGACAACATTCGTCAGAGGGATGTGAGAAAGTGGAAAATTAACAACAGAGAAGGAAGGCAGTGCATATTCATTCACTTGGATGCTGTTCAGAGTCTCGGTGAAGTCTAATTCGCTCGGTTTCAAAAACATATGGACCACGAGGCGATGAGCCCAAAGACAGTTGGCACTTCCAGTGGAAACATAACAGCAAGGCATGTTGTTTCCTTGTTTTCTTTCACTTTAAATATTTACTTGTGTTCAGTCAGGCCTATTTTTCCATTCCCTTTGCTAAAAGAGTTGCCTCTTTGCTAGAGAAGTAATGGGCAGGGAAAAGAAGGCTATCTCTTAAAACCAGGGTCGGCGTGAAAAACCGCACTGTCTGTTTAAATTCACGTATTACTAAAAGGATGTGCACTGCTTACTGCACGTTATGGTATTTACTGCTCAAAATACCTTCCCCAGATAGTAACTTCCATTCATTTTGTAAAAGGGTGGACGCTTGGAAACGCCTGTCAGGTGTTTAATTTGTGCCAGTGATAACTAGATGTGGGCCCCAGAGCCCTTTTTTGAAGAAGGGGGCATGTTATTCATCCGCAGGTTTGAGGCAGAGAAGGAAAGGCAGAGCATGGATAAAGAAAGAGAGGTAAACTGTGGGAGGGAGAAAGTAGGGGCCCAAAGGAACCTCCAAGGGCTGAGATAAAAAGACCTGGAGTGCAGGCTGGTGAAAGAAAGAGGCATGAGGTGGAAGAAAGAGGCATGAGGTGGAATCAAGAGTAAGCAGTCCTAGGGGCATATAATAAAGGACTTATCGCCAAGTTAGCGGCACATTATCGCAGCCAAAGTGGCGATAAAGTTATCACCCTATTCACAAGCTAGTACTAACAGCCGATATCACCAGTTTTCCTGCAATGGCAGCCGCAAAAAACATCGCCACAGATGACACTGGCAACTAACGCTAATGATATGCAGAGCAGGCGTTCCCGTGTAAAAAGCAGCGACAACACCACTTCGCAACATTCTCAACGACCAGCCAGATCAGCGATAAGATCCCAAAACAGGTGATAAGGATAAGGCGTGTTAGCAGCAGGGATTTAACACCTGCCTTTACCTGGTGTTAAGTCGGACGACAACCTGCACCATAAAAGGGGGCCCAGCCCAGAGCCACACCTGAAGAACAACAGATGCCATGGAGCTACTGATCATGCAGCTCAGAGCCCCAAGAGGGCCACAACACCCACTGCCTACATCCCCAGGCCCGACCCCCCCTCCTAAGCCCTCGGACTACCACAGAGGCAGCGCAGACAAAGACAGCTGACCTTCAGAAAATGCACCAGCCTCACAGATTTAACACCAGAGGATGTCATTGCCCACTACAGGCTCAAACGTACAACCATCCGCCGCACCCTGAACATCATTGCCCACAGGCTGACGGTACAAACACAGCGGACAACCAACATTTCTCCGCAGAGAAAGCTGCTGGCCGTGCTGCACCTGTTGGCCTCTGGTACCATCCAACCAACAACTGCCAGAGTCGGAGGAGTATCACAGCCAGCCCTATCAAAGTTCATCACAACTGTCTTGGATGCCATCATTAGCTTGGTACCCCAGCACCTTCACTTCCCCCACACTGTGCAGGAACAGCTGGAGACCAAGCAAGGCTTGTACGCCATAGCTGGCTTCCAGCACGTGTTGGGGGCAATTGACTGCACACATGTCCTACTTGTGCCCCCTGCCAACACTGCACACAATTACCGCAACAGAAATCACACACCTTCCATCAATGTGCAGGCAATAGTAGACCACCGGGGACTCTTCAACAATGTTGTCGCCAACTACCCAGGCAGTGTGCATGATTCCTTCATCTTCCGACAGTCCATCTTCAACCAGCGCTTTGAGGCTGACACCTACGGAAATGCACTGCTTGCTGGTAAATACCAAATGAACACACCACACACCTCAACCCCAAAATCATGCAACTCACAACTCTGGGAGTGCACACGTTACAAACTCACATACAACATGCCAAACAACAAGCCCACCTACCAGACACAACAGCACAACTTACTGTGATAACCTGGGCTAACCATGTACACATGCCATCAACTGCATGGCACCTCAGCCACACAATAGCAGAAGGTGGGAACCAGGCATGTGCGAAGGAGGCAAGTGACCCATGAACAAGAATGTACACAATGCCAAGTGTTACGTGGATGTGCTGGCCAGACTCCAGTATGCAGACCACAGACATGTCCATGTCGACATATACTGCTGGTGTTTGGAGTGCAGTGGACGCAACCATGTTACCCCAGGCAGTGGGGAAGATCGCGGAAATGTAGCTTGTTACTGAAGTAATTTGAAGATGCAGGTTCATAGGAAAATGTAGTTTATTCTTCACAGACACGCTTATACATCCAAACTCGGTGAAATCTATCCCTTCAATCCCAACTCCCACTAAAAGAATGTATAGCAAAGAAAGAATAATAACATTCTAAGAAAGAACATTTAACACAGGAATACCACAGTTACGTCCCCCTCTATAAACGTGAGCGGAAGGGGCTGGCCCGGCATACACTAGGCCAGCGTAGGAGTATGAATAAAAAGCCTATTAATCTGGGCGTGGTTCACTTCCGTAATGGCCAACGTTTCTGCCAGGGTGGAGCCTCTCATGCCGCCACAAAGCTGACGCCTTGAATGGTGGTGCCGGCGATCCTATGCGCCTGTTGCACTCCAGGCCGCTGGTCCCCAGACCCGTCTTGGCCGCCCCTGCGCACCCAGGCCTCACTGGTCACCTGCTGACACCCGCGTGTGTCAAAGAGGGCCCACCATGTGCCGGTGCAAGCTCCAAGCCCAAGGCCTGCGACATTGGCAGCCTCCTAAGACCATTGCTGGCCTCCACAACACAGGCCCCCAGCAATCCTTTCTCGTTAACGTACTCCACCGCTGTCTCCGGCCAACACTGCAGTCTAGTAGGTCACACATTTGGAACTGAGTCTTGTATCATGATGGCCGAGTTCATATGTTAATGGGACGTTTGATATCACAATATTCCCTCGATGTGGTGCCACCAACTCTGTGCATAGCATTCCAACAAAACATGTCTGTGGTCTCTTGCGGACTACTGTCTCCGGCCTACACGGCGCTGCAGCCCAGTAGGTCACACATTTGGAACTGAGTCTTGATTTATGTATGGCAGAGTTTATATCATTGTACATGCCTCATCGCAGATTGCATCCCCTTTCAGCTCTGGTGCCACCAACTCGGTGTATTGCTAGCCAATAATAGGTGGCTGTGGGCCCCTGCTGACCGCTGCCTCCGGCCTACACTGCGGTTAAGTAGGTCTCACATTTGGAACTTAGTCTTGATTTATGTATGGCAGAGTTGATGGGCCCGATTCACAGAATGAACTTAAGACTCAATCCTAAACTTACTACTGTTTTGGTATTCACAGATTGCACTTACTACTTTTGGTATTCACAGAATGAACTTACTACTTTTGGCATTCACAGAATGCACTTACTACTTTTGGTATTCACAGAATGAACTTACTCATTTCGGTATTCACAGAAGTTAGGACTCCTAACTTTAGGACTCCTAAATGCCTTCTGTGAATACCAAAAGTCTTAAAATTAGGATTTTTCTCAATTTAGTAGTAGTAAAGTTTGGAGTCCTAACTTTACTACTACTAAATTGAGAAAAATCCTAATTTTAAGACTTTCGGTATTCACAGAAGGCATTTAGGAGTCCTAAAGTTAGTAGTCCTAACTTTACTACTACTAAATTGAGAAAAATCGTAATTTTATTAATTTCGGTATTCACAGAAGGCATTTAGGAGTCCTAAAGTTAGAAGTCCTCACTTTACTACTACTAAATTGAGAAAAATCCTAATTTTAAGACTTTCGGTATTCACAGAAGACATTTAGGAATCCTAAAGTTAGGAGTCCTAACTTCTGTGAATACCGAAATGAGTAAGTTCATTCTGTCAATACCAAAAGTAGTACGTGCATTCTGTGAATGCCAAAAGTAGTAAATTCATTCTGTGAATACCAAAAGTAGTAAGTGCAATCTGTGAATACCAAAACAGTAGTAAGTTTAGGATTGAGTCTTAAGTTCATTCGGTGAATCGGGCCCGATATCATTGTACAGGCCTCATCGCAGACTGCATCCCCTTTCAGCTCTAATGCCACTAACTCTGTGCCCCGAAATTCATGGACACTCACTGGTTGAACTTTGGTGGCGTCTGAGTATATGGCCTGGGTTTTGTCTTCATCATGTAGCTGATATTGACTTGGTGTTAAAAATGAGTCTATAGCAATATTCTCTGCCTATTTCTGCTTGGTTCTGCCCTCTGCATCATGCCCTGGAAGAACACCTTCCACTGTCAACCGAAACACTCCACGACATTCACCTTGACTTCAACGAGGACCCGCACAGCTCTCGTGGCCCTACCTCAGTGCATCGCAAGTCACCGTCCCGTGGCAGTGTGCCTGTGTCGTAATTGGCATGGCCGCGTTAGCGATTAGCTGAAACTACACGTTGTCCTCTTTAACTTGGCTGAATACGAGAACGCCATTTTGAATACTGCAGCGGCCATCTTAGATCATAAGCGGCCTCGTGGCCGGCGTGCCCTTTAGTCCATTGTCCGTTTCACTGACCACTTCAGTCTGCCCAGCAACAGGCTATTTCTAGTACTGGTCAAGCTTGCACATGCGCAGTCCCAACTGACCAGTAAGCCTTTAGGAATGTGCGCCAAACTGACCAGAGGAGTTGTGCCCCCTCCAATGAGCTGGCGGTGTTCCAAAACATGACCATATATGTCTCTAAAATGTGTTCTCACTTGTGCCGCCTATCTTTTATTGCCCCAAAACTGTATATAAATCGGGGTCACACCGGTGTTCGGTGTGATACCTCTTGCATTACCGAAGGGTGCTGTTTGAGTGTACCACCACCCCATGGGGTCTTAATAAACTTGTTCTTTGCCTTTTACAGTTTCCGTGCCAACAGTTCTTGAGTGTAAGTGGGTTATCTTCGGAGCATGTAGGCCTTGGGAACCCTGATTACTTCAAATTGGCGACCACGAAGGGACTCATCGGCGACTCGGATGCCCGAAGGAGAGGTCGTGACGAAGGCTTGGAAACTCGCCATGGACGCGCGCTGCCACGAGTGACCTGAGTCTTGGCTGCCACGGTGTTTCTTCCTTTCCTTCCGATCTGACCTTCCAGGTGGTGCCGGTCTCCGACTGAGTTTTCGAGTGTCTGCGTTGCTGAGAAAGTGCCGTTTGGCTGATTTGGCTTACAAGACCTTGGCAGTTGGAATCTGGACATTTGAGAATTTGGGTAAGATTTGTGGTCGGTAAGGTAGTCTTTGGACGCTTACTGAAGTTCTATGATTTGTGATCGGTAAGGTAGTCCTCGGACGCTTGCCGAAGTCCTACGATCTACGTTTTGATTTGAGTTAGCTAACATTGTGACTTTGTGATCTTTGAACTTATATGTGTAGTGCACTTCACATAGGCAGGCATGTAGAGATGTTTCTCTAACTTTGTTTTTTTCCTCTGAGCGGCACAGTTGTGTGAAGTACTGTAAGTGCCATTTTGTACGGTGTCACGCTTTCGTGATACTTTTTGAACATGCCTGTTTTCAGCACACTCCGAGGGATGTGCTGTCTTGGAAAGGGTACCACAATTAGGTTAGCGGAAGCACAGCCGGCTCCCCCAGAGGGAACACCAAATCGTGAGATGTACATCAAACTAGGCCTTCCCCCTATTATGTACAGCAAATTATGGCATAAGTATACAAAGGCCGATCCTGAATTGCAATGGCCTCTACATGGGTCGTTCGATTTACGAAAAGTACAGTTTGTGGAGCAATGTTTGTTCCAACGCAGGTCTAGACAAAACATGTTTGACTGTGTGCGAATGTGGGAGAAAGCGGTGCGCGAGCGAATGAAGCGTGAAGTTGCCTTGGCGGACAAAGAGCAGCGCAAGGCTGTTCGGGATAAGGCTTTACAGCTTGAGGAAAAGGAGGCTCAGGAGAAGAAAGAGAGGGAGGAACGGGAACGTAAATTGCAAACGACTGGTCAATTTCCTATTCGCCGACCGCTTTATCCTGTCCTTAATAATGACATTGATGATTTTTCATTGTTAGATCGGTCACCGCCTCCGTACGTTTCACCGACGGCACCAGCTGCAGATTCGGAGGACGATGGACAGGATAAGTCGGAACAGAAGGGGGTATCTGCTCTCAGGTTTACTGCGGAGAGGTCCGCACATTTACGTAGTTGGGCTCGTAAAGTGAATAAGAAGTGTGTCTCTCAGGATCAGTTGCTTGCGGAGAAAAGGGCGTGGTCGGATCTTGAATTAATGTATTTTTTATCTAGTTTGGCAGATGAAGTTGTTGCCGCGTATCGTGAACTTTCAGACACGTTAGAACCTAAATCGTTGTCAGTGTATCGTGAGAATTTGGTTAAAGGTGTATTTGATCTTGCAGATGTTGACGACCTATTCACGCAACTGATCCGGCTACGAGACGAAACGACGAGATTGCGGGAGGAGCGGAAAAGGAGGCAAAAGGAGTCCGAATTGGAGAATAACGGGCAGATTAAGGAGTGTTCTCTTCGTGGTTCAGATAAGAGTTCTGCGTTGCATGTTATGCCTATGCGTGAAGCCGCGCCCTTGTATGTTCCACCTAAAGGGGAAGGTACAGATGATGATAAATTATCAAAAGATGCGAAAGGGTATTTTGTATATAACTGGGTATACACGCCTTGGAATAGAGCAGATGTTATGGCATTGAAAAATTCTTTACCTGATCTTCGGAAAAATCCAGCGGCATTTTATGAAGGGGTGGAAGGGGCTATTTCATCTTGTGTGATGACTCTTGTGGATATAGATTTGTTCTTTGGGCTAATTTTACCACCTGATATGTGGAGGCAAATTCGTAAAAATAATGATGAAACAATATTGGGGGGCACATGGAAAGAAATAAATGCTGCCGATTTAGATAGGGAACCGGCATGTAAGCCTTGTCAGTTAATTCTAGATCTTCCGGCGGCTATCTTGATTAAATTAAAGACGCTTGTTCCCTCTAAAAAGATTGATTGGACCATGCTAACGTCGTGCAAGCAGAAACCCGATGAAACGGTCTCAGATTTCTTTACACGTTTTGAGGAGGCATTCCATGATTACAGTGGTCAATCTTTAACAGACGATACGGGTCGGCATCTGTTTGTAGATAAGTATGTGGCTAATCTCCTACCGGAGATTGCAAAACGATTGAAGTCGAGTGAAAGTTCCTGGGCCACGGCGACCCCTGCGTCCTTGTTAACTATGGCTCAGTATTATGAGCGGCAGGAATTGGAGGCTAAAGAAAGTGTTGAGAAAAAGGCGAAGGAATTGAAAACGAAGGTGATGTTGGCGCAGGTTCGGGGAACACAGGGTAGAGGGAATGATAGAGGTAGACGGGGTGGAGGAAATACGTCGTATGGTCGTACGGACATTGCGGAGGATCAGTGTGCTTATTGTAAGGAGTTTGGGCATTGGGCCGAAGATTGTCCGGTACTTCGTGAGCAGCGTAGTCAGCGTGGTCGAGGAGGTGGTAGGTCGAGAGGAGGTTATACAGGAGTGAGAGGTGGCGGTAGTGATCGTGGAAGGGTTGAGGAGAGGGGCCGTGGCCAGGATGAACGAAACACGTTTGATAGACGGAATCAATATCAGATTTTGGAGGGTGAAAATGTGGAGCATCAGGATTATGTCCATGCATAGGACTGCGTAGGATGGGGTAAGGAATCAGTTGAAGTGCCGGTAGATCAGCAGGGTCCATATGTAACAGCGGGTATTCTGGGTTCTACTGATCAATTTCTAGTCGACACAGGAGCTACACAAAGCGCTTTGTCGAAAAACTTGGTTCCGAGGGCTCCCCTGTCTGGCGAAATGATTACATGTATAGGGTTCGATGGCACACCCTCCCCCAGCCCATTGTCAAAGCCCCTTGCACTATGTCTTGACAAATATTTCAGTTTTGGTCAATTCTTGTTATCGCCCCATACACCAGATAATATCTTGGGTATTGATTTGCTTAAATATTTTCGAGCAACGATACGTTGCGCCCCTGAGGGAGTGCGGGTTATCCTGAATGACAATTATCCTGACCCCGATAGGTTTTACACCATCTTAGATGTTCCAGCTTTGGCCTCTCTACCGCATACGTTATGGGCGACCTCAGATACGGATGTGGGAGAGATGCGTATTCCACCAATACACATTACTGTTAAGGAGGGGGCTCCTCTACCACGAGTGCCTCAGTATAAGATCTCGAGAGAAGGTGAAATTGCGTTGACACATATTGTTCAGGATTTAATTTCTGCAGGGGTTGTGGAGGAGGTCCCTTATAATGTTTGCAACAGTCCTATTCTTCCGATTCTTAAGAGAGATACTGACGACAAAGTCTATCGCTTTATTATTGACTTGCGAGAGATCAACAAAATTGTCATTCCTCAATACCCGGTGGTGTCTGATATTACGACCTTGCTTACATTGGTCCCACACGGCCACTACGTTTAGCGTAATTGATTTAAAGAATGCGTTCTTTTCCATCCCTGTTCATCCTGATAGCAGATACCTGTTTGGCTTTACGCTAAATAATAAATCGTTAGATTTTGTCGTTTTCCCCAAGGTTATACTGAAAGTCCTAGCATCTACAGCCAGGCTTTGAAAAGGCAGTTGGATTCCTTTAAATTGCAGTCTGGCGTTGCTCTCATCCAGTACGTGGATGACCTTCTGCTTGCTGCTGACTCTTATGCACAATGTGAACAAAGTACACTTGCGTTGCTTTCTTTTTTGGCACAGAACAATCAAAAGGTTTCGAAGAAAAAGCTTCAATACTGTAGACCTCAGGTGACCTACCTCGGTCATCTGTTGTCTAAGGAGGGGCGTGCATTAACATCTGATCGAATTCAAGCAATTTTAGACACACCAGTCCCCCGCACGCAGAGAGATGTACGTGCCTTCATAGGGTTGACGTCTTTCTGTAGACAATGGATCATGGGGTTTTCACATATCATAAAACCTTTGCTAGCGCTACTGTCCAAAGCTACACCAATGCCCCTTGAGTGGACAGATGAATGTCAGAAGGCTTTTGAACAGTTGAGGCAGGCCCTTTGTTCCGCACCCGTGTTAGGCACACCAGACTACACGAAACTTTTCACATTGTACGTGCACGAGAATGATGGGTGCGCGTTGTCAGTGTTAGTGCAATTACACGGGGATAAGCAGAGACCATG
The DNA here is from genome assembly GCF_964263255.1 of Lissotriton vulgaris. Taxonomy (NCBI): domain Eukaryota; kingdom Metazoa; phylum Chordata; class Amphibia; order Caudata; family Salamandridae; genus Lissotriton; species Lissotriton vulgaris. The sequence continues at coordinate 861,123,412 of NC_141689.1, forward strand.
TGCATACTTCTCTGCCATTCTGGATCCTGTAGCACGAGGGTTGCCTGGGTGTTTTCGAGCGGTAGCAGCAACAGCAGTGGCCATACGACAGAGTGAGGGAATAGTGTTATCCCACAAACTGTTGGTGTTAGTTCCTCACGCAGTAGATGCCCTGCTAAACCAAACAAAGACCCAATACCTTACGAGTGCACGGCTAACAGGATATGAGCTGACACTTTTGGCGCCACATATTACACTGAAAAGATGCGCTACTTTGAACCCTGCCACTTTATTGCCCTATCCGGCCGAGGAGGGTCAGGAAGAAAAACATCATGATTGTGTTTTCCTGACCGAGGAACAGACAAAGGGTCGTGTCGACTTACAGGATGTCCCACTTCCAGATGTGGATGGGGAACTGTGGGTTGATGGATCGTGTGTAAGGCTGCCAGATGGTACGACTTCCGCAGCCTATGCGATCACGACACTTAAGACAGTGGTAGAAACAGCTAGGATACCACAAAAGTCGGCTCAGGCAGCAGAGCTGATAGCCTTAACAAGAGCCTGCGAATTGAGTACTGGTCTATGTGTGAACATATACACGGACAGCCGGTACGCCTTCGGAGTGGCACATGACTTCGGGCTACTTTGGAGAGAACGTGGGTTTTTGACATCACATGGAGAGCACATTATGCACGGAGAGCTAGTGCGTGATCGCCTAAATGCGCTGCTTGGCCCAAAGAAAGTAGCGATAGTGAAGTGCAGTGCCCACAAAAAGATCACGAATAAAGTGGGCCAAGGAAATGCCTTTGCAGACAGCATAGCAAGAGAAACGGCTATGTCCCGAACTAGCTCCCCCATGTACGTGATACAATCGCAGGCTGAGCGATGGAGTGATGCTAGAGCAGAAATATTGGATATTCAAAAATCAGCTACTGAATCTGAACTTGCGGCATGGGCAGCAGATGGGGTACTAGATGACGAGGGTTGTTGGAGAAGCAAAGACATGGAGAAGTGGAAATTGCCTGCGGCCTACTTGCAGGCGGTGGTCCAGATGACACATGGACTGGCGCATGTCGGAGCTCTTGCAATCACTCGGCTTTTAACACGAGTTTGGGAACATCCTGAGATTGCTAATACTGCGAAGAGAGTAGTGCAGACCTGCCTGGTTTGTTTACAGCACAATCCCGGAAAGGGGACCCATACTCCGAAAGGAGGGTTCGTTCCACCTTCTGCACCATTTGAGGTACTCCAAATGGATTACATCCAACTCGAGCGCTGCAACAACCTGAAGTACGTCCTAGTGGTGGTATGTGCTTTTAGCAAATGGGTTGAGGCCTTTCCCACGAAAGACAATACGGCTTTGACAACAGCTAAGGTGTTGCTTAAGGAATTCTTTCCTCGCTTTGGAGTTTGTAAATTTCTGTGGAGCGATAATGGGCCTCATTTTGTTGGAAAGATTGTGGAATATGTACTGAAGGGGTTAGGGATTCAGCAGAAGTTCCACGCTGTATTCCACTCTCAGTCAGCAGGTCTGGTCGAGCGGTACAATGCTACGTTGAAGCTTAAACTGGCCAAAATTGTGGCGTCTACATCGTTGAAGTGCCCAGACGCTTTGCCGCTAGCACTACTCTCTCTTAGATCAGTACCCCATTCACGAACTGGCCTTACACCCTACGAGGTGGTGTTTGGGCGCCCCATGAATATCTGGGGGGTGCCAAAGCCGCGATTAATACATGATGTGCCTTGTGTTATGATGAACGATTATTTGGCACGATTAACAAATGATTTGCTTTCTATTCATCAACAGGTTCGAGAAGCGCTCCCTGACAACTCTACTGGAGAGGGCCATGATCTCCGCCCTGGTGACCACGTGATGATTCGGTCGTTTGAGAGAGCAAGCAGTCTGGAGCCCAGGTGGAAGGGCCCCGAACAGGTCCTCCTTGCAACCCGAACCGCTGTACGAGTGACCAACAGAAAGCGGTGGGTGCATTCGACACACTGCCGCCGTGTCTCTCCGGATCTGGTGACTCCTGCTGTGCTGACTGACTACAAAGAGATCTTGGAGAAGGAAAAGAGCCCAGCTGTGACGTCGGCCAAAGTAGAGGGAGCCTTCCCGGACCACGCTGTTGCCGGACGAGAGCGCTACAACTTGCGCCCTCAATAAGAAGATTTTTGTTTTTATGACTGGTTGGTTACCGCTCCAGGTTTGTGAAACGGAAACCGGGAATTCCAAGGGGGGGGGATCAGTTCTGCCAGTGTAGCGACACCCGTCTTGGCCCGGAGAAGAAAACAACGGCTACCTCGGAGTTCAGCACCGCATTTTTCCTTTTTTTTGTAGGTATACACGCACGTGTATCTGAGACTTTGTGAACAATTTGTGCTATTTGAGATTTTGCACGAACATTTCTGAACTATGGCATCAACGACATCACGAGATAAAAAAGTATTGGGTGCCTTTCTTTTTGTCCTGACTATTGTGGTGATAGCTGTTATAGCCTGGGTAGTCGAACTTGTGGTGCCTGTACGTGAACATTTGCTGCCGACTACCCCGGCTCCGTCTGAACATTTTCATTTTACATTACCCTTTCATGAAGAACGACATAGGCAAACGTATCTAAATAACAGCTTCATTCAGATTCTTCACCACACACATAACATGACCAATACCTCAAATTGTTGGGTGTGTGGGATGTTGCCAGGACACCAAAAGAGAGGGGGCACCCCACTTATTCCACTCCCGTTTTCACATAATGGATCATGCAACGCCTGGTACACCCTCCTCTTTACTTTGAGATGGCCAACCAAAGGGGGGGTGCTTTTACGTTTGAATAAAGTATGTTCCCATGACAAGGATGGGTTTCCACGGGCTGAGGGTACTCGATTTGAATGGGAAGAGTACAGGCCCGATAACGTGTCTGCCCCACGTGTGTACAGCAACCAGAGGAATATTAATGTATCCAGCGCACATGTCATTAATGTCATTGCCACAAAAGCCGATTTATGTATCAGAAATAAGGGTTCGATTGCAGTGGGGAAAAGCGAATGTAATACTACTCTCACTTTTGATAGCCCGAATGGCATCTCATTTGTTGCATCACGGAATACGTATTTTATTTGTGGAACGAAGGGTTACCATCAGCTTCCATTGGGGTGGTTGGGCACGTGCTACGTATCGTTTGTGTTACCTCCTGTATTCATTGCCCCACCAATGTATCACAATGATTACACTTTATACCACGATTTCGTCTTGAATAGGGTTAAGCGAACTGTTGTTCTGGATGACATCGACCAGACCGACACTGCTTTGCAACAGTATGTGGACTTTAATTTGGGACTATTCTCCTTTGTGGGGGCTGCACTGAACAGCCGGAAAATAAGACGTCTGACACGTGTTGTTGAGGCTGTAGCGAATGACACTGCCATTGCCCTGGGAAACATCACCGAGGAACTACAGATTTCTAGAATCGTTACGCTCCAAAACAGGATGGTGTTGGACGTAGTTTTGGCTGATCGTGGGGGGGCATGTAGAATTATCGGAAGCAGCTGTTGTGTATACATTCCAGACAATTCTCCATCTGTTTATGATGCGATATCTAAGCTCCACAAGATTGCAGCTGAGATACATCCGGACAATGGAACTTGGACACTTTCAGGATGGTTCTGGTCCATGCTTGCTACCTGGGGCTGGAAACTGTTGACAATTCTATGTATAATTGTGGGAGCAATGTTTTTTATATGCCTATGTATTCAATGTGGCCCAGCCTTATGTTCTATGTGCCTATCAGTTTGCGTACCATCACGACGACCTCTTGCCCATGACAAAGTGATGCTTCATAATAATGTTAATTGACATCGAGGACGAACATCCTGATTATGTTCACTATGAGGTAGATTCAGCTAAACGCTAAAAGGGTCGTCTGTCGTAATTGGCATGGCCGCGTTAGCGATTAGCTGAAACTACACGTTGTCCTCTTTAACTTGGCTGAATACGAGAACGCCATTTTGAATACTGCAGCGGCCATCTTAGATCATAAGCGGCCTCGTGGCCGGCGTGCCCTTTAGTCCGTTGTACGTTTCACTGACCACTTCAGTCTGCACAGCAACAGGCTATTTTTAGTACTGGTCAAGCTTGCACATGCGCAGTCCCAACTGACCAGTAAGCCTTTAGGAATGTGCGCCAAACTGACCAGCGGAGTTGTGCCCCCTCCAATGAGCTGGCGGTGTTCCAAAACATGACCATATATGTCTCTAAAATGTGTTCTCACTTGTGCCGCCTATCTTTTATTGCCCCAAAACTGTATATAAATCGGGGTCACACCGGTGTTCGGTGTGATACCTCTTGCATTACCGAAGGGTGCTGTTTGAGTGTACCACCACCCCATGGGGTCTTAATAAACTTGTTCTTTGCCTTTTACAGTTTCCGTGCCAACAGTTCTTGAGTGTAAGTGGGTTATCTTCGGAGCATATAGGCCTTGGGAACCCTGATTACTTCACCTGTGCCGGCTGCAGTGCACCCGGGGCCACTAAATCTGTGCAGTTCGAGTCATGGACCCTTGCTGTTTGAACTTTGAACTTCTGATTGTCTGATCACTATTGTAGTTGTTGCCAGCACCAACCACTCCCTGAGGGCTGACGTACACTCACATCCACACCCATCCAGGACACTGGCAATAAAAGGAGCCGGGCGCACGTTCCCGTCGCTAGTTCTATAAACTAAGTGTGTCCATGTGGTCATTATGTATGCATGAGGGCTCGGGGCCCAACCACATTACATTGTGCTGTGTACAGCGGACGTAACCATGTCACCTCAGGCAGTGGTGAAGACCTGGGACATGTAGCTGTGTCATACCCCCCTGTAAGCGTAAGCGGAGTGGACTGGCGTATGACAGTCCAGCATAAGGGCATGGTTAAGTTTTAGTCTTGCCAAGGAAGTAACAAATGTGTGTGTCTCTGTTGTAGTGACGGTGCCATCCGTCCCGCAATGGACAATGTTGCAATGTAGCATGCTCCCAGAGTGCGGACTCGGCTGAAGGGGTCAATGAAGGAGCACAACCCCACTCGGTGTCCGGGATCATACATGCCAACTGTTGTGTGTCGCTATTACCGCAGCATAAGCCAAAGGTCTATCCTCAATTGCATCGCGAGTTCAGCCAGCCATGAACTCTACATCTGTGTCCGCCCTACTCTTAGCATAGGCCTACACACACATGGCCACCCACCTTCAACGCACAACATCACAATGTTGTTGTCAGGCTTGTGGACATGCGCAGACAGGCATAGTTTGGTAGTTTGGTCTGCCCTGTTCCCATGATGCACTGGGCCATGGTCAGACTAATTTGCATGTAGCCAGGTTCTGAGCTGGGATGGTGCAGTGAGCTAAAAAACGGTGATGGATCAAGCCCTGATCTTTGGACTGGGTAGGAGTGGTCTGCTTAATTCAGACACTCTGTCCATCACCACCCCCTTTTCTGAATCATTTTGTCCACCATAAGCGTGGAAGGGTATACTCAGTTGTGAGTCCCTTGCTCACTGTACCATCAGGACTCAAGCAAGCCGGGCCGAAGATGGCTGTACTGTCAGAAACCGGTCCCCGGAAGCTTGTTTCCTTTCCAGTATAAGAATTGGCTTGGTAGTTTGGTCTGCCCTGTTCCCATGATGCACTGGGCCAGGGTCAGACTAATTTGCATGTAGCCAGGTTCTGAGCTGGGATGGTGCAGTGAGCTAAAAAACGGTGATGGATCAAGCCCTGATCTTTGGACTGGGTAGGAGTGGTCTGCTTAATTCAGACACTCTGTCCATCACCACCCCCTTTTCCCCTTCATACTTGATTAGTCATAGAAATGACGCGTCTCTGTGTATTAGTATGTATTGTTCACGTTCAGTGGAGTGTTGAAGCTGTCTTAGTACAGGGCCATGCAGACAACACTTTACAATGTTGCCCCGTGGAGAACCCGCCAGAGTCCTTTAGGGATTGACAAGTTACTCAGAAGGGGAAGAGTCCAGTCCACAGGCTGATTGCTGTGTCACTGTTAGGCAAACAAAAAATGGAAGTACATGTCAAGGTCCAGGGTTAGTGTCACAGGGTGTATTGGGGGACGGTGGAAGGTGTTAATCCAAGGCATGATGCAGAGGGCAGAAACAAGCAGAAACAAGCCATATGGTGGAGATGAGTGCTACTGCTTCCTTCGATTCATCCTCATCTTCGTCCTCTGGTGTTTCATGTGCTTCACATGTGGGTGGTGGTGTTTGGTCTGCAGCACTGTTTGACACTGACACATCAGGGGCCAGAGATGTGGATGTAGAAGTAGCAGCAGCATTCATCTGCTCAATGTCTTGTGGCATCACTCCCATGATGAGGATCTGCAGGGCATGGAAAATCCCATCTACAGATTTCTCGTGTGCAGTAGTGGTAGCCTTTCTTTGCGCCTGCATCCACTCAATGTTCTCCATGATCCTCCTTATGTTTCCCAAATCACGGATGACATCGCTGTAGCCACTCTTACTGGACAGTTGTTGTTGTCTCCAAGTCATGACTCCAGCGACACCAGCCATGGATTGTTGAAGGGCATGGGGTGGACTGTGGGTGTCCGTTAGGGAGTGTAAGTGGTCCCTGTAGGAACTTAGACACCCACGTATGTCATCTACTTTGGCTGCCATGAGGTCTAACCCCACCCGCACCTGTTCAGCCAGCTCCTTCTGGCAGTCTTTACACATGGCATTGGAATGCCATGTGTTCTTCGTGAGGTGCTGGGAACCAGATGTGGTGGTGGGTGCTTCCTGCTGTGTGGTCTGTGCATGGGGTGGGATCACCTCGCTGGAGCTGGGCTGCCCTGCTACTGGAGGTAGGGTGTGGAGGTTGTCCATGAACCGTTGGAGTTCGTGGTAGTCGTTGCCCTGGGGGTCGTCTCCATCATCACTGACGTGGTGTAGGGTCTGCTCTGCAGGAGGTGTTGATTGTCCCTCGGCAATGTAAAGGGAAGATGAAGTTTCACATTATGTTCCATGTATGTCTACGCATTGGCAAAGCTTACATACAGACTGCATGACAATGTACATTGTGACTGTGTGTGAGGAGATGCCTATTTAATGCGGGACAGTGGACATTTGTACTACATCACGGATGTGAGGTTGTACTCGTACATTGTCATCTCACAGTTTTTTTTCTCTGCTTTTATGGTGCATTTTCCCGCATGACGGGTGGGAATTGCAGTCCTGTCGCTGGTTATTGCTCTTTTTTGTATCGGGGTTTGTGACATCGCAGTTTTTTCCGCATTTGTGTTTCGCATTTTTTAGGTGTTGCGTTAATTTTAACAAGCTCATTTAAAACGTTATCGTGAGACTATCGCATGGTACCACCGTGTTGAGAATACAATGTTAACACAGCGTTATTTTCCTGCAATAGACTGCGAAGTGAAAAGTTGCTTTAAGCTAATTTTGCACATTCTTGAGAATATCTCCCTTAGTATTACGCAATCTCAGCATTTGGGAGTACTGGCGGCAGGCAACTAAACATCTTTGGGCACATGCTCGCAATTATTTATCTATTTAATTATTTATTTATTGTATCACAACTAAGCAATGGCGATGTCGAAGCTTCCTCTGATGGAAAGTGTGTCTTCATTTGGTCTCTTTACAGAATTTTTATGTTAACTCAGGCATTCTTGTGGGCGTGCTAAAGGGTGGGCCGGGCTGCGTCGGCTGTTGGCCGACAGCAGCACTGGGGAGGTAGTGCTCCTGTCGGCCAACGGCCAACGGCAGCATGGAAGGGGTTAACAAGCAAGTCATTAACACTTGTTTTTTCCAAAAGTGCATCTTACCTATAATACCATGCACATTTGCTGGTGATATATTTTTCTCTTGATTTTCTTTCTACACTGTTGTATGGTATAGTAGTTACATTAGTAGAGTGTTTTGTATCCATGATGAGATGCTGAAACCTGTATGTTGTGCTTGTTTGGAAGCTTTTCAGTTCATGCTTTCCGAAGAGTTGTTGAGCTTGTGGATCTAAAGGGTGCCGCTCCAGTTGTGTTGTGTTAAGGTGCACCTGGGGCTGTAGTTAAGCATGCCACTCTGGAAAGTGAATTAGAAAGAACAAGAGTTTATTGGGCATAGTGGTGCACCCTTGAGGTTTCACTTTGACAATGATTGAGATGAATATAGACTTTAATACTTGGCCCAGTCTGAAAGATTAATGTCACTCTAGAACTTCAGCCGTTTTATATTGGATCAACTTGGTCTCCTAAAACTACAATTAAAGTCATTTTTGAAAATGTTATGTAGCAATTTGTAAAGGTATTGACTTCAACTTTTCACTTTTTTTCGAGTGAAGGATACCCTATGGCAGAAACATGCCAAACCCTAAGCAGGCCTCCATTCTCGGATTGTGTTATATAGCAAATTTGATCCGCCTCTGAAATCTGACAGGTATACACCTGAGGAAGATACAATTACACCTTTCATACTTGACTCTAGAACAGCGGATCATCTGCAGTCTAGGCAATGTGCAGAAATGCATTTGGTTCCAGTATTTTGTCTTCACATAAAAGATATGTTTTCCATGCAAAGAAATCCCTTTCACTACAACCCCACAAAATATGCAAATTTTGTATGCCGTTTCCTACCCTAACTCTATCAAGGACACTTGCCTTTTTATGGTGTATTTTTACATTTGCTGTTAGGATACGCTGACCAGATTTTGAAAAACGAAAACCGGGACATTCCACAAACAACTACAATTTTGCATTGGCCGATGGGCTTAATTAAAAGCGCTTACCATGAGAGAAAACGCAAAGATACACTAACGGGAACGCAATTTTAACACACAGTATTACCTGTGTTCATGAATTGCTTTCTGAAAGGTTCACAACTAGTTACCAGTTAATATTTAAACCCGCACTGCATCCGGGACAGTGTTGAATTTTAGAACTATTTCTATGGGGTTATGGTGGCTAACCCTGGATTCGTGAACCACTCCAGGGCTAACCAAACTATCAAGAGAACGTGAGATAAACGTGTAGTCTATAATGGTCCTTTTTCCCCAACCCAAAAAAGTGGGTAGTTCCCTGGGTAGACTAGTAACTCCAGACATTACATTTCTTAACCCAGCCCGACCCAGAGCCTCCAACAGTTTCCGGCCCCTTTGATCGGCGATGGAGTCACTGATCACACTATCTTCCGGCACAAAGCGGTTAGTTTAAAAATATGTATGTTTTTGTTTTTACATTTTTGCACATTTTTTTGTAAATGTGTTAAAAAATATATTTTATTTGTTTGATAATTGATTTATTGCTATGGAGTTCAATTGTTATTATTTTTTTTGTTTGTGTAAAAATATATATATATATATGTATATATATGTGTATAAGTTGGGAACTACCCAGAGTTCTCTGCTTCCTTTTTGCATATTAATATAAATATATATATATATTACAGATTAATAACAATTACAGTTAGGTTGTGCACTTAATGCTACAGTTTTGAAGCACTATGCTTTGATTGAAATGTATTTGATAAATTTGTTCTTACAAATTATGTAAGGTTGAAATAGTAATGATGTATTTGATAACCCCTGCATCCATTGCTACATTGTAATCTTTAAACCAATTGGAGAGATCGAATCATGTGCTTGGTAATTTTCGCTATATATACTTGTCCATTGGTCAAGCGTGTAAATGTGATCAAGACTGCCTTAGGCAGTCAAAACGCATCATGCTGAAGATGGAAACGCACTTGCACTTTAAATCTGCATAAATAAAAGAAGATTTTGAAGTCTCTACTGCTGTGGTCCATCCCTGGGCTGTCTCCGTTCTATGGACCCTCCCTCGTTGCTGAGGCTGGCATAACAAACAGCTGTTACCATGGAAGTGGTTGTGGAGTAACCCGGAAAGAGTATCGTTGAGGCCAGTCCCCCGCTGATCGGAACTAGTAGCTGGATTTGGAGTGGTGTTTCACCTGGAAGATTGGACGGAAGGACCTGGGGAGTCGGAGAACCCCAAAGGTACTAGAACCATTTGATTAGAACGGTGAAGAGCTCTTATGGCCGAAATAGTAAGTAGAGCGGGTTGTAGGGATAGTAGAGTACTATTACAGCGAACGTAAGGAAACGTTTGTTGTTAATTCAGAAGTACCGTAAAATTGCAGTGTACAATGTTGTCAACAGCGGACGCGCTTAAGGATCGGGAAGCAGCAGAAAACACCCTGTTTGCGGACATTCCAGAAGAGGTGACTTCACGAGGTGACCAAATAATTAACTCTAATGCTAATCATGAAGTCAAAACTCTATTGAAAAAACTGGAAAAGCTTCACTGAACAGAAATGACTAAGTGGTGGGAAAAGAAATCATTGGAAAAATACAAAGAGGCAGGAAGAGCCCCACGAGGCCTCAGGGTAATGATAGCGCCATTTTTTGAAAACCCTAATCCAATGATGTTAAAGGAGTGGGCTACAAATAATTTGGATGCGTCAATGAACATGGTAGCAATTTTGATTAAATATGCTGAAATCGATCGAATAGAAATCCTTAAAGAAATAGAAGCTATTAATGTTCTATTGGAAAACAACCAAAAAGATCAAATTAAAAATGTTTGGGAGGAGATAACAGCTAGACTCAAAAAGCAAGAGGAAACAATAAAAGAGAGGAAAATTCATAAGTTCACAAGGGACAAACGCGACTATGAGCCCGGAAGTGTTTTCACATTCTCAAGAAAATTCAACAATATCAAACGCCGGGCACTTACAAATGAAGAAAGCAAGAGTAATATAACTTCATTGGGTGCACAAGTGGATGGGAATATTTCTTCCATAGTAGCAAGCAGTGTAGAGAGTAGTGTGGAATCAGATGATGGTATGGGACAAAAGGCACTTCAAGTAACAACCAATTTGCCCCAGGGGAAGAGCTATCTTTTTCAGTGGAGGACCGCCGGCAAACTCTAAGACCGCGCAATCAAGCGTGGAATCAAGAAGTAGAAAGAACCCACGGAGGAAACAGAGGCGGAAACACAAACTACAGAGGAATAAGCAAGAAGAAATTCAACAGCAAAAAGTAGACCAGGTACCTAGTGATATTGTTGATAATACAATAATTAATCTTTCTGATCTCACATTATCGTTGGCAGAAAAACAGTTGCTAGCTCTGGGTCTATCATATTGTCCTACTAACTGCTTCAAATATACTCAAAATAGAGTTGATGTGTTCAAATGTATCCGTAAATTGAAACTGAGAAAGCATTTCCAATTAAATAAGGCTGCCAATGTGGCATCACTAAGTAAAATTACTCAGGGATTGTTTCCAAATTTTCAGGCAGCAGATGTGGACTCAATACTAACTGCACAATCTTTAGCCAATTTAAATGACACATCAGATGATTCAACACAAGAAAATCTGTCAGAAGCAGGGATAAGATGCAATATGCCAGGGTCCAGTCCTTTTAAACCTCAGTCGACTTTCATCCCAATGATGCCCAGGGATGCAATAGATGTTTTTAGTGACTGTATGGTGGATGATCTTATGAAATTGAACCATTCAGTAATGAGACAAAGTCGACAGCGCAGTTATTCAGAAATGCAATACACCAAATTGATTTGTAAACTGCAGGAGCATACTGGAATAATCATCAATAAAGCAGACAAAGGCGGGAACATTGTTTTATGGCCATGTGACCAATATTTGGAAAAAGCTAGACAACATCTGACTGACATCAATTGTTATAGAAAAGCGAATTTTCAGAAATTAAGACAAAACAAAGAGTTGGTATTTAGTGAGTTGGCACAGTGGAAACGCATGGATTTGCTTTCTAAAAAAAAATTCTGTTTTCTTAAAAATGATTATCCCCTAACTCCTTTTCTGTACTTTATACCAAAAGTACATACAAATGTGGTACCAATCCCAGGGAGACCTATTAGCTCAGCGCAAAAAAGCCTTTTAGAGGCAATGTCAAAATATGTAGATCATTTTATGCATGAATTTGTAGAGAATCTTCCGTCATTCATCAGAAATACAGGACATGACGGATCGTACTGCTGTGCGTGTGGGGCTGGGCGCAGCTGGAGACTACAGAGCGAGAACTGGTGTGCGTTTGAACGGAACGACGTGGCCCGCCATTATACTTGGCCACGTGGCGCTGGGCGGGAGCACTGTGAGCCGCCATGTCTACTGTGCAGCGCAAACGGGGCCAGGGGAAGGATAATGCCCCGAAATCTTCCCAGCAGCCGGCTTCCCCTGGAGCCAGTGGATCGGCGAAGCAATCGGATGATGAGGCTCTGGCGACGAAAGCCTTCATGTCTGAACTTTTTGCCTCCATTAAGGAGGACATCTCTGAACTCAGAGCGCAGCTAGCCTCCGACCTGCGGGAGGTGCGGAGAGACGTGGATGGCCTAGGCGAGAGGGTGGCAACCTTGGAAGATCGAGATCTGAGTGTGGCCACCGACGTCCACCTGCTGCAGCAGGACATCATTCGCCTCACTGAGCAAAACCTAGATCTGCAGTTGCACACGGAGGATCTGGAAAACCGCTCCCGTAGAAACAACATCTGAATAAGGGCGGTGCCATGGGACGGTGAGGCTGGGGACCTGCGGGGATATGTTCAAGACCTGTTCCTTCACGTATTGGATGAAGAAGATACGAAGGAGATCCAGATGGACAGAGTGCACAGGGTAGGACTGCCCCGGCGCGGGGGCCCCCCCCCCCCCGACATCCTAGTGTGCGTCCATGATTTCCAGCTTAAGGAACGGATCCTACGCAAGGCCAGAACTCTCACGTCGCTGCAGTTCCGGGATCATCGACCTCAGCTATACCAGGACTTGGCGGCCTCTACTTTGCAAAAGCGGCGGGAGTTTCGCCCGGTGACTGCATTTCTAAGGGAGAGGGGCATCGCCTATTCTTGGGGGCACCCTTTTAGGATCATTTTCAGGTGGCAGAACCGTCTGGCTCAAATCCGCACGCTTCAAGCAGCAAAAGAGCTTCTAGGCCTGGAGGATGTGCCGCCTTCGCAGGCCGCGACTGCCTCTCCGTCTCGGAGGCGCCACCGTTCATCTTCCTGGCAAAGGGTGGGGGATTCGCCTATCCGACAGCGGCCGGATCTCTCTGCCAGCCTGCAGGAGCGGGGTGAAGCAGTTGCATCGGTGGCGTCGGTCACGTTGGCCGACACGCAGCACAGCTCTGGAGTGGCGTGACCTCAAGGAGTTGGTGGATCGGCGCCGGAGGGGCCTGGGCCTTCTGGTTGGGGGGTATGAAAGTACTCTTGGAGGAGACACCCTCGACTATGGCCATGGGGGATAGTGTGTTAGTCCTCCCGGCCTGCTTCTTGTACAGGAGGCTTCCTACGGACTTCGGCCTTCTGGACATGATGAGTATTGTTTCTGCACTTTTGTTTTTGATTTTGCCCCGTTTTTTGATTGCATATCATTTGGGGCGGGGTTGGGAGTTGGGGTGTTCGGGGTGTTGGGGGGGGACCCGTGACGGTGGGCCAAAGGGGATGTTTGTTGTGTGTCTGCTACTGAGTGTGTACTTTTCTGTTGGAGATGTCGTGCCACGGCTGTTCTTGAGGTTACTGGTCATCTATTGCTTGCGGGATGGGCTGAATGCGGGGTTGGGGGCGCTTGGCATGCTGAGAGCAGTTTCTGGGGTTTATACTCGCTATGCCGCTTAGCATAGGAACGTGGAATGTTAAGGGCATGAATTCGCCACAGAAGCGGCAGAGGGTTCTGAAGTATGTAACGGATCACCACCTTGATGTAGTTGGATTGCAAGAAACACACTTGGCACGGAAGGATGAGTTGAGGCTCCGCCATAAGGCGTACCCCATTATTTACAGGTCCTCTGCTGTCACGAAACAGAGGGGGGTGGCGCTCCTTTTCAGGGCTGCGTTGCACTTTCAACCAGTGGAGGTTCGCCACGACAGGGAGGGCCATTGGCTGATGGTTAAAGGGCACATACAGGGTCGATTGTGCACGTTTGTAGTGGTGTATTTGCCCAATGCGGGCCAGAACAAGTATCTGCAGGACCTGTTGGTAAAGGTGGGGGATTTTGCGGAAGGGCTCTTGTTCCTGCTGGGGGATTTCAATTTGGTGTGGGACAGGGATTTGGACAGCTCGGGGGGGTGCAGAGCGGATACAGGGGTCTTTTCTGATTCCACACAGCAAGGGGTGGGGGAGCTGGGTCTAGTAGATGGCTGGCGATTTTTTCACCCTACCACGAAAGACTACACATTCTTCTCGCACGTGCATCACTCCTACTCTCGCTTAGATCACATATTCCTTAGTCAGTCCCTCAGAGGGAACATACTGGATGCCGCCATTCTTCCGATCTCGGTGTCGGACCACAGTCTCTTGGTGCTTACTCTCCGTTGGTCGCCGCCTGACACCGCGAACCGAAAATGGTACTTTCCGGCGTCGGTGGTTAGGGACGAGGTTTCCAACCAAGCCTTGCGTCTGGCCATCCGTGAATTTTTCGACCTCAACCCCCCGTCGGATACTTCTTTGACGAATACGTGGGACGCCTTTAAGGCGACGATAAGAGGGACGTGCCTGGGTCTCAATTCGCAGCTTAACACCTTGCGTAGGAAGGAACGTGAAGCATTGGAAGCTGAGGTGCTCAAGCTCGAGAGGGCTCACAAACTTAACCCCTCGAGAGTGACCCTCCGCCCGTTGACGGCGGGTAGGGGTAAGCTGAAGGCACACTATGCCAACAGAGCCGAGCTTACTCTCCTGCGACTAGGGCGGCATTCATACTCTAGTGGTAATAAGATTGGCAGACACTTGGCCCGACAGTTGCGGGACAAAAGGGAGCGAGAATACATAGGGGGGATCAGGGATCCCGCGGGAGTGCTCCACCATCGCGACGGGGCGAAGGCGGACATCTTTGGCCGCTTCTACGCCGATCTATACACGGGCGACGCGCTGGATGCTGCGTCACAGCGGGCGTTCCTGCAGCGCTTGCCGCTCCCGCAGGTCTCTAGTGTGTGGAACGACCTGTTGGAAGCACCGATCTCAAGGGAGGAAGTTCTCTCCGCCATCAAAAACTTAAAATTACATAAAGCCCCCGGCCCGGACGGATACACTGCGGTCTTCTACAAGACCTATGCGACTGAGATGTGCGACTTTTTGGTTGCTCTCTTTAATGACATGGCTACGTCCGGTGTGAACGCAGGGACCCTGGCGGAGGCGGTGATTACGGTCTTGCCGAAACCGGGGAAAGACCCGGAGCAATGTGCTTCATTCCGTCCCATAGCTTTACTTAATATTGATGCGAAGCTGTATTTGGCGATTCTGGCAAGCCGTCTCCAGGACCTGCTTCCGGCGATTGTACATCCGGACCAGTCCGGTTTTATCAAAGGCCGCCAGACGCACGACAATACCCGTAGGGTGGTTCATCTTATTGAAAAGGCAGACAGGTTCCGCATTCCTGCTGTGCTGGTGGGCCTAGATGCGGAGAAGGCCTTCGATCGTGTGGACTGGGGCTTTCTATTTCACACATTGCAGGCATTTGGTTTCTCCGAGAGGTTCATCACCATGGTGAAGGCAAACTTCTGTAGCCCACGCTCGAGAGTGGCGGTGAACGGCCACCTGTCGGCCTTTTTTCAACACTCGCGAGGTACCAGACAAGGGTGCCCCCTCTCCCCCTTGCTATTCGCGCTCAGCATTGAGCCCTTGGCAGTGGCGGTGCGGGAACATGAAGTGGTGAAGGGTATACCGTTCACAGGGGAGCATCACAAGATCTCCCTCTTTGCGGACGACGTCCTGCTTTCGGTGGCTGATCCCGCTAGCTCTCTTCCCTGCGTTCGGGATATTCTGCTAGAATTTGAGGGGGTGGCTGGATTCAAGGTTAATTATGGCAAGTCTTATGTTCTGAACGTAACCTTATCACAGGCTGAAGTTGCTCAGGCGAGGGCATTGACACCACTAGCTTGGGCTTCGGGCTCGATTCTATACCTAGGGGTCCACCTGACCTCCACGGTGGGTGGATTATTCGCGGCCAACTTTCCGCCTCTGCTGGCTAAGACACGGGCCGAATTGGAGAAGTGGAAGCCCAAATTCCTGTCCTGGCTCGGTAGGGTACATGCCATTAAGATGGTCCTTCTCCCCAAATACTTGTATCTTTTTCAGGCCCTACCGATTCCACTGGGTACTTCCTTCTTTAGACAGCTCAAAACGTTGATCTTGAACTTTGTCTGGCAGGGTGGTCGGGCACGTCTTTCGTTTGCACTCCTGCGACGGCTACGGTCTGACGGGGGGGTCGGCCTCCCGGATCTACACCTCTATTATAAGGCTGCCCAACTCAGAGTCATGGTGGAATGGTCGCAACAGCTCTCCGAGAAACACTGGCTGCATATGGACCGAAGCGTGGCTGGTCGGTCCATCTGGGATCTGGCCTGGAAGCCGAAGCGTGATCGCCCGGTGAATGCGTACATCAGTACGCCCACGGGGACTACACTGAAAGTGTGGGACACCTTGGTAGGGGATGAGCGGTGGACGACCTTCCCATCTCCGTTCACCCCATTGCATTTCAACCCGGCGTTCCCGCCGGCTCTCACCGAGGGCCCCTTTGATGCTTGGAGGGAGGGAGGATGCCGTGCGCTGCTCCATCTGTTTCATGGCCCTGACCCCCTGACCTTTGAGAATTGCATGCGGGACTACCAGGTGCCGCAAACTGATAAATACAGGCATTTACAACTGCTTCATTGGGCCACGTCGCCGGGAGTGCGGGAGGCAGCCACGAGGCCTCCCTCCAAATTCGAGGCCTTTCTGCTGAAATCATCCACCATGAAGGGAGCCATCTCCTTCCTATACCAGCTGCTGCTTCAATCCGCCCTTTCCCCTAGACCGCGTTACATGGAGCAGTGGGAGGAGATGGTGGGGAGGGACATCACCGATGGTGAATGGTCGGCACTATGGAGGGATCTGACGCAATTTAATCACTCGATCCTCCTGAGGGAGGCGCACTTAAAAACTCTCACACAGTGGTATATGGTCCCGGCCCGGCTTCATCGTATCTACCCGGCTGTCTCGGATAAGTGTTGGAGGGGCTGTGGCCTTCTGGGGGACTTCCGCCACATTTGGTGGGACTGCCCAATCATCAAACCCTTCTGGGATGAGATTCTCTCACATATTAAAGATATTTTGCAGTATCCTATTGACAACTCTTTGGCATTCGTACTCCTGGGCCTGAGGGACCCCGGCCTTGAGCACCAGACACGCGCGGACAAGAAGATTCTATGGCTTTGCTTAGGCGCTGCCAAGCTCACGCTGGCTGCAGCCTGGAAGCGGAAGGAGGCACCGGCGATTTCACTCTGGCACGCGAGACTGTGGAGGCTCCTGAGTCTTGAGAGAATGGCGGACATCTTCCTCGGCAATTACAAAAACTTTAAACACTTATGGGGTCCCTTGGTGTCCTTTCTTTCTACTGGTTTGCCCTCGGCAGTATGCCCAGCATCATTGAGGACCTTACATCTCTTTCAGCTCTAAGTATGTGTAACGGATGAATGAGGAGTGAGTGTGGCACCGTCACGGGGGGGGAGAGGGTGGGACGTGGGAAGTTATGTTGGTGTTCCCTTCGGTCTGCAGTCGGGGCATCTATGCTTCATGGACGAGGCCCCTTTTTTCGTTTTTGTGACTCTTGGTCTACTCCCGGCTTGATTAGCAGAGACTCTCCGCTGTGGAGCTACGTATAAGACTGCCTCTATCTTGCGACTGTTGGAGCCTAGAGTCTGCTCCTTTTTCTCGCATTACATCACTGCCTCGTCCTGATCTATTGTTTTTCCCACTGTGTGGGATCATCTGTGCGCCCGATGTGGTACATTTTGTTTATTGTTCTTTTTGTGCCATGCAAAATAAAAATTTTACAAAAAAAAAAAGAAATACAGGACATTATTTATCAAAATTGAAATCAGTGGTTTGGGAGAAAGACTGTCTATTAATTGTTATGGACATTTGTTCATTATAAACGAGTATACATCATGCAGACGGCCTCAATGCTGTCCGTTTATATTTAGGAAAAAGAAATATAGCAATGTATGAACATAACAAGATGTTGGTTAGTATGATTGAGATGTGTTTAACCCACAACTATTTCCTGTTTAATAAGGACATTTTCAACAGTTACGTGGAGTGCCTATGGGGGCATGTTTCTCCCCCAGCTATGCGTGTTTACACATGGGCTGGTGGGAGGAGCATGTCCTGAGGGGTACCCATAAAAATATCTTTGACCAACATGTCCTCCACTGGTGGAGACTTATAGACGATGTATGTCTGATCTGGAAGGGTTCCCTTGAAACAGCAGAAAGATTTATTGATAATCTCAATATCAACAATCTCAATCTGAAATTTACCTCAGAGATAAGTAGGGAACAAGTCCAAATTTTGGATGTTGAGATTTATGTACAAGAAAACAGTTTGCATACTTGATTGCACAGGAAATTGACGGCAGGAAACTCTGTGCTTCACGCCACTAGCTCACATCCACAACATCTCATACGAAGCATTCCCTACGGTAATTTCTTAGGAATAAAACGTATTTGTAGTCACGATGTTGATCTGAAAAAATGTCAGGATGAAGCATTTGAAAGGTGTGTTAAAAGAGGATTTAAAGTGGCAGATCTTAATAAAGCCAGAGCTATGGCCAATGCCATCAACAATGCAAAAGACAATGCTAGAGATGCATCTGCAGGATTGGAGACTCTTACATCATCTAGACAGAGAGATAATGGTAAATCTATTTCTATAGTGGAACCACCATGTAACATTAGGCTTATAACAAACCTTTGTAGACAGCAGAGACAGGTGAGAAAGATATTATATAAAAATTGGCCAATTATTCGGTCAGACTTAACTATGTCAAGAATCTTGCCAGAACTCCCGATGAGGAATGCCCTGGTAAGAAATAGCCCAGAAGTTGTTACAACCAACACCTGGCTCTCAGCTAAACCAGGTTTTTTTTAAATGTAGTTCATGCTGTGCTTGTAAATTCTCGAAAATATTACTAAATATACCACTGCTTTTAGTCCAGAGCCAGTCAAAATTCAAGGGCATTATACTTGCAGAACAGATTATGCAATCTACATTTTAGAATGCACATGCCACCTACTTTATGTGGGGAGCACTACATTGCAAGTTTTTAATAGGATTTTGCAACATTCTTAGAGCGGGGGTAAACTCAAATCCTAGTTATCCTGTTGCACAGCATTTGAAACTAGTACACAAGAATAACCTGAATGATTTGAAATACTATGTCATCAGCTCAGTGCCCAAGAATATCAGAGGTGGAAATAGAGAGAAAACACTAAGACAGGTGGAATCTGAGTTTACAATGTTGCTTGACACCAAAATGCCCAATGGTCTCAATAACAGTGACGATCTACATAATTTTCTATCATTGTTGAACAATATGTATGGAGTTGGAGATTGGTCTTAATATCATATAGCTAATGTAAGTTGATAATGAATTTGGGTGGCTTTTTATGGTGGCTTTTATTCCTTCTCTTTTACTGTGTCCGGACCTTCTAGATTTTAACTGGGTTGCGGTGCGGAATATTGCCGGCATTGGAGTCTCGTGATTTTATTGTTAAGAATAAGAAGATGGTTTATAATGATATTTTAGACTCTAGGCTATTATATTTATTTATATATTTATATGATTATTTATATATTTTTGAGTTTTAGGTTTCATATATCCCCATGTACAACTTAGGGGGGTGATGAATGGTTGTAGCTGGGGGGATTCGTTTTTAACTGAAGTTTACTTGAGGTTCCCTCGGTTTTATTTTGGTTTTAAGGGATTCTAACCGGCTATCTTCATTGTGATATCCCATCTGTGTGTATATGGGGAGTTAGACCTAGATCTGATGTTATCTAAAATAAGATATAATTCTCTGCCTTAGAATGAACAATATTTATTTTTGGCCTGAGTCACTTAATTGAATTGTAAGTCTTGGTTTCCTTTTCTGCTTTTCTCCTTACACGTCGAGTCCTGGGAATGGGACTAGAATGTATTATGATCATGGAATAGCATTATGATTTGCCAAACAGTGATATATAAAGATGTCAATCTTGAAGCAATATTTTCTTGGATTTATTGGGTTAGGTATTGTTTGTTATTAATTTTGTTGAAATGTACAACTGTTATCAAACAACGTATGATTATTAGCACTATGCTAGAACGTTGTTACAGATTAATAACAATTACAGTTAGGTTGTGCACTGGATGCTACAGTTTTGAAGCACTATGCTTTGATTGAAATGTATTTGATAAATTTGTTCTTACAAATTATGTAAGGTTAAAACAGTAATGATGTGTTTGTTAACCCCTGCATCCATTGCTACATTGTAATCTTTAAACTAATTGGAGAGCTCAAATCATGTCCTTGATCATTTTCACTATATATACTTGTCTATTGGTCAAGCGTGTCATGTGATCAAAACTGCCTTGGGCAGTCGAAACGCGTCATACTGAAGATGGAAACGCACTTGCACTTTAAATCTGCATAAATAAAAGAAGATTTTGAAATCTCTACTGCTGTGGTCCATAACTGGTGTTCGAGAGAGCATGCAAATTCAGGACTGTGGATATATATATATATCTACGAAACACCCCTCCGGTAGGAAAGGAAAGAGACCACTCGGGGAAACCATTAGGGAGTCGTTATTTCAGACCAAACAGCATTATGCATTTCTGCAAAGTTAGCCTTCCTCAGATGCTGCTACAAACTGGTTGAAACTCCACCCACGCCTTTTGAAGTATCCTGCCTTGTCATCATTGGATGGTAAGTTCCCTCCCCAGATCACATGTTCGTTCACCCAAAGCAGTCCAAGGTGAACGACACTTCCCAGAAAGCACCACTCCCCGGTAGGGGTAACGTGGAGAAGGAATTACTTGGTCAGGGAAAAGACGCGGTAATGAGAATGGAGTATCCCGGTAAAATGGTGTCCTCAGGCTCTCTTGGGTCCCCTTAATGCTCCAGCCTCCAGTGTGAGTCCCAGCCGGGCTGTAAGTCGTCAATGCAGTGATTGCGGCTTCTCGTGCAGTCACGAGCTGCACCTGGCAGCAGTCCGTGACTGAAACAATACTCGGGGTGGGTAGGAGTTGTTCCGATACCTCAGGAGAAAGACAAAGCTACAAAGCTGGTGCCAGCATCTCTCCTGCCACTTGGTAGAGCGGGGCCTCTTGTACACCTCTGGCTGGTGCATCAATTGAATCTCGACTAAACACCCCTCCAGTAGGAAAGGAAAGAGGCCACTCGGGGAAACCATTAGGGAGCCGTTTATTCAGACCAAACAGCATTATGCGTTTCCGCAAAGTTAGCCTTCCTCAATGCTGCTACAAACTGGTTGAAACTCCACCCACGCCTTTTGAAGTGTCCTGCCTTGAAATCATTGGACAGTAAGTTCCCTCCCCAGATAACATGTTTGTTCACCCAAAGCAGTCCAAGGTGAACTACACTTCCCAGAGAGCACCGCTCCCAGGTAGGTGTAACGTGGAGAAGGAATCACTTGGTCAGGGAAAAGACGCGGTAATGAGCATGGAGTGTCCCGGTAAAATGGTGTCCTCAGGCTCCCTTGGGTCCCCTTAACTCTCCAGCCTCCAGTGTGAGTCCCAGCCGGGCTGTAAGTCGTCAATGCAGTGATTGTGGCTTCTTGTGCAGTCACGAGCTGCACCTGGCAGCAATCCCTGGCTGAAACAATACTCGGGCTGACAGGAGTTGTTCCGATACCTCGGAAGAAAGAAAAAGCTACAAAGCTGGTGCCAGCATCTCTTCTGCCACTTGGTAAAGCGGGCCTCTTGTACACCTCTGGCTGGTGCATCAATTGACTCTCGACGAAACACCCCTCCGGTAGGAAAGGAAAGAGACCACTCGGGGAAACCATTAGAGAGCCGTTTATTCAGACCAAACAGCATTATGCATTTCGGCAAAGTTAGCCTTCCTCAGATGCTGCTGCTACAAACTGGTTGAAACTCCACGCACGCCTTTTGAAGTGTCCTGCCTTGTCATCATATATATATATATATATATATATATATATATATATATATATATATATATATATATATATATATATATATATATATATATATATATATATATATATATATATATATATATACATGAAACAGAAAACCGGTGTCCTGCGTATCACACAGCAAAAAGGACAAGCATATTCAAGGATTACTGCCGTAGGAAGTATAATTGGAAGGCAGACCTCCACAGTCTTTGTCAAAGCTATATGGTCTGAAAAAGACAGTTGAATTCGAAACACATCAGCCTTCTAATTAAACTTTCTACTGTAGTATTCCTTGGGAGAGGGACCGCTCTATGTTACCCTAAGGGACCCCTCTGTGTGTCATATAAGGTCAGGATACTTAAATCCTATCCCCATATTTGTTTTTGTACTCTTCCTTTCCCACCCCCTGCAGATGTGACAAACAAAATGGCAGGTTCCACTTCTCTGTCAGGTTGCGATTAGCCAATCAGAGCCATGCCCGGATTGGGGTATCCACCAGAGGATCCGCGTCTCAAGATATCTATTTTTGTTAATTCTTTAATATCTCTCAAACTACTGGACAGATTTACACCAAATAACCGAAATAGTGATCTGTGTAACCAAATATAGCTTTCTGCCAAATTTTGTGTAATTCCATTTAGCAATTTGGGCTGAAGTCCTGTTCGAAGAATGCAACATTCCCATAGACATAACATGAGAAAAATTGTTTTGTGACCCCCCCCCCTCCTTTTCTCAGCCCCCGCTTGACGGATCACCCTGAACCTTTCAACACTGCAGCTGAACTTTCTAAAGCATACGTTTTGAAACATTTCCTGAAGATTCGTCTAGCCGCACCAAAGTTATTGGCAAAAAAAATGCTCTTCCTATGGAATCTTTGGTCCTAACTATACCTACCTACTGGCTCTTGCCGCTCACAAACTTCTTGCTGTAAAGACAGACACGGACCCAAGTTTCAGTGCTAATAGTGATTTTGATTCACTCGAGCAAACCGCCATTACACGTTTCGGCCTTATTGTCCTTGATCACATGACAAGCTGCCTTTGTAAATCTGTGTTTTTTAAAGTGAAAAGTGCCTTCTAAAGCCTAACAGGCATGGAAAGCAGACTATATGGATTCTGTCATTCAATATATTGCAAAAATATTACCGATCGCATTTGACAAAATATGGCATCAGATTATATTCATTGCATGGATGATAACTTTGGATTTTAATGCGGTACATGATTATCTTTAAATCAATGATGCCAAACGCAACCAGAAATGTAAGATCTTTAAAATCTGTATAATGCCTTAAAACATAGTGTCACCACCCTTATACTAAAACAAACATAAAAAGTACATAGGGCATATCGTGAAGTGTTGTGTTGAATTAAAAAAACTGATGTTGTTGTTATGGTAGCAGCAGAGAAAAATGTACTGTGAAGAGCAACTTCGAAGTATAACTAGCTTCACATTACTTTGTTTTAAAAAAATATCTGATTTCATGTGTTATATATTCATATTGTGCAAAATATGCAGGTTTATCATCCTCAAACGTCAAAAAGGCACAGAAACCCAAAATCCCAGTCTCAGAGGAGGGAAACTACACATAAAATACGTAAGAAAGGTTTTGATAATATTGTTGTATTTTGTATGTATCCTAAGGTCTTGTCACGTCTTCATTGATTACTCTTTTGGTCCTGCGTGGTAGTTTATTCTTGCAAGAAGTAATACATATAGTGATATATAAATATATAAAAATATAAACATGAATATGAAAATATATGTATAAATACTAAACTTGAGAACAGCCCAGAGTTCTCTGCTTCTTTTTGCATAATGTATGCATCACTCTATGCCTGAAAGGGTATTCTATTGAATGAATGAATGAATGAATGAATGAATGAATGAATGAATGAATAAATGAATGAATGAATGAATGAATGAATAAATGAATGAATGAATGAATGAATGAATGAATGAATGAATGAATGAATGAATGAATGAATGAATGAATGAATGAATGGGGGATTTATAGAGCGCGTAGTTACCCGGAAGCATCCCAGCGCTAAACCAAAACAGAGAGACCAGTACGAGTACAAAAAAAAAAGAAAGAAAGGGTTAAGGGAAAAGGTGGGTTTTTAGGAGTGTCCGAAATCGCAGATGGCAGGCTTCAGCCCGTAGTTTGAAGGGGAGGGAATTCCACAGTTTAGCTGTGTTAACCGAGAATCGCCGTCCTCCTTTACGTGCCTTTTTTACTCTGGGCACAGTGACCAGATGCTCATGATCTGAACGGAGTGGTCTGTTGGCTTTGTAGGGTACGACTAAGTTCTTTAGAATGGGGGGCCCCTTATCCTGCAACAGTTTGTGTGCAATACATAAGGATTTGAATTTTACCCTTTCGCGTATCGCAAGCCAGTGCAGCAGATTAAGTGCTGGTTTAGCTGATATTCTGGCTGAGGTGCCCGTGAGAAGCCGTGCTGCAGCATTCTGGATCTGTTGGAGCTTATTAAATGTGGTTTCCGGTGCACCAAGGAAGATAGCTTTACTGTAATCAAATCTGGACAGGATCAGTCCTTGGATAAGCAGCTTCTGAGAGGGCTGCGGAAGAAGTGGCAGAACTTTCCGAGCCGATCGGAGGAGGCCAAAACAGGCTCCCGCCATTTTTTTAGCTTGGGTCTTAAATGAAAGATCCTGCTCCATCCAGACCCACAGGCTTTTGATCTCATTTTTTGGGGAGGGGGGCTCCCCCAGACAAATGGGCCAGATGTTCGGGGGCAGAGTGGATCCTTTATGCCCTAGTTGCATAATTTCAGTCTTAGACCCATTCAGTTTGAGGGAGGATTCGCACATCCAGGTATGAATTTTGGATAGGCAGGAGTGGAGGGTGTCCGGGCACTGGGCAAGTTGGGATAAGGAGACGACCAGTTGGGTGTCATCCGCGTAGCTCATGATTTTGATACCAAACGGGGCGACCACCTCCTCCAGTGGGGCCATGTACACATTAAATAATGTGGGGCTTAAGGATGAGCCTTGTGGTACCCCGCACTGGAGGGGAATTGCCGCTGATCGTGAGTTACTCTCCCAAACCTGGAAGGTGCGGTTGCTAAGAAATGATGTAAGCCAGGACAAGGCTGTCTCTACCACACCTATATCTGTCAGTCGTCGAATAAGGAACTGATGGTTAACAGTATCGAAAGCCGCACTTAGATCCAGGAGGATCACTGCTACTGATCCTCCTGAATCCAAAATGCATCTGGCCTCCTCAACGACTGCCAGAAGGGCGGTGTCCGTGCCCTGTCCAGAGCGATAGCCCGTTTGTGAGTTCCGGAGGAGGCCGTTGGACTCTAGGAAATGGGACAGTTTTTGATTAACTAGCCTTTCCGTAACCTTGCTAAGTCCAGGGAGTAGAGAGATTGGCCTATAATCGGCCAATTCCGCCGGGTCTAGGAGAGGCTTTTTAAGAAGGGCTTTCACAATAGCTCCCTTCCAGCAAGGTGGAACCACTCCCTGCAGAAGCGAGGCGTTAATAAGGTCAGTAACTGGTGCAGCGATGGTGGATGCGATCTGTTTCAGGATCCGCATGGGTACCGGGTAGCTAGGAGTGCCGCTTTTGATGATGGCCAGACTTTTGAGTACCTCGTCCGCTGACACTGGACCAAAGGTATCGAGCTGAATGTCGAGTGTTGCTGGCCGACAGCTTATGTCTATCCCGTGATTGACTTGGGGCAGGGTGGCTAAGATATTATGAATTTTAGCGTCAAAGTTGTTCGCCAGTTTGTTGCCATTGGCCCCAGAGATGTCTTGAGCCAGAGGGGGTCCCGGCACCTTAAGCAATTCTTTAATGATGAGGAAGGTTTCTCTGGAAGAGTTAGAAGAATTTTTAATTCTTTCGTTGAAGAATTGTCTCTTAGAGCTGCGCAAGGCCGCCTTGTATGCTCTCATGGCGGTGTGATACTCATCTTTTCTGGATCCCGCCCAGTCTTTCCTCCAGGAACGCTCCAGTTTCTTACATCCTTTCCTTAGGAGTTTCAGCTTGGGCGTGTACCAAGGGGCAGAATCAGCTCTCTTCTCCTTTTTCTGAATAATTTTCTTGGGGAGAATAGAGTCAAGTGAATTTGTAAGCCAGTTTTCAAAGTTCGTATTTGCAACCACAGGGTCGAGAGCTGGAGGGGGGTAGGAATGTTCTAGTTTGGAGATCCAATTCTCGACAGAGAGTTTGGACCAGGCCCTATCCATGACACGCGTCTTGAGCAGTTGTGGTGGCATGGCTCCGATTTGCCAGAAGAAAGGGACCAGGAAGTGGTCAGTCCACGGGAGAGGGTAGGGTGGTATAGCTTTCAATGCATGAACGTTGGTGAAAATCGGGTCAAGCAAATGTCCTTTGTTGTGTGTCGCTCCTGTATTGACCAGTCCCAACTCATAGGAAGTAAGGTCAAGGCCTATTGACTTATACTGGGTGCTTCCTTATGTCTGGACAAAGTTATACCTCTCTAAGTAGAGAGCAACACTGTGTCACAGGTTGCTTTTACTCATTTCAGGTTGGCTTTGTTGGTATTTTACTAATTCAAAGCTGTAATACTGTGCCCGATGTGGTAAATGGCTTTTGTAATTTTACAGCTCGGCATGGACAGCACTGTGCTAGACCTATGCTTAAAGACTTTGCTGTTGAAATTGCAAAATACTTTGTCCCTTTCTATCTCAGCATGGATGGCACTGTGCTAATCCTATGCTTAAAGATTTTGATAGAAAAGCAGACATTTGAGGTGAGCAGATCTAGAGTGTCGTTGTTGTTAAGAGTGCTCTATACTGGAGCTGCTTTCTACCAAAATTTGAGAACAACCCAGAGTTCTCTGCTTCTTTTTTGCATATTGTATGTGTCACATGCCTGAAAGGGTATTCTTTTGACTTATACTGGCTGCTTCCTTATGTCTGGGCAAAGCTATACCTCTCTGAAGAGCTATAAGTAGAGTGAAGCACTGTATCAGGGGTTTCTTTTACTCATTTCAAGTTGGCTTGGTTGGTATTTTACCAATTTAAAGCTGTAATACTGTTACTGTTGTGGTAAATGGATTTTGTCATGTTACAGCTCGGCATGGACAGCACTGTGCTAGACCTATGCTTAAAGACTTTTCTGTAGAAATAGCAACAGACGTTGTCCTTTTCTATCTCTGCGTGAAAGGCACTGTGCTAATCCTATGCTTAAAGATCTTGATAGAAAAGCAGACTGCTAAAACGAAATATGGAAACTCAGACATGTCTTGTAGATGGTAATAGTAGATTTATTCTTGTGGTAATCTTACAGGTTCTCAGTTACAGGAAGATGTTCAGATCCAAGGTAATGCCCCACCAGGAGCAGGCTCCTCTCTGCTCAGCCCTTCACACCAACTGATTCTCTCCTACATACAAACCAACCCAAAATTCCATGTGACCTCATCACAGACTGAACAGAAAGGCAGAGAACTACAGTGGGGAGACCGCATTAATAATAAGCACATTACAACACATCTCCCCCTTAATAATCAAAACATTCAAAGGAATTGAAGAAAATAAAATACACAAATCAGACAGGAGAATGCATTAATAACAATACATACAACACATTTTTCCTCTTTGATAACGATCATAAACACAAAAATGCATAGAGATGGTAAACACACTTTTGACAGGATAAAATACATAAATCAGAAAGGAGAATGCATTAATAACAATACATACAACACATCCTTCCCCTTTGATAACGATCATAAACACAAAAATGCATAAATGTGGTAAACACACTTATGACAGGGAGTAGAAGAGGACGCACCACCAAACATTGTAATACATCCTTACATCCTTCTCCTAGAAAATGATCAAAGACAAAAAAATTGCAAGACAAGAAGATACCTTCTCAAACTTACCAATCCAAAACCTCACCAATTTCCTACCTTCATAAACTTACAAATCCAAAACCACACAAATGTCCTAATGTGCCAAATAGTAAACCAAGAGAAAACTGCAGCAGAAAAGATCTACCCAAATACTAAACCAGCATAAAACTGGGGCAAGACAGGGATCTACAACCATACACTGCACAAAAACCCCAAAACCAAGGGTATTAGCAAAACTGATAGGGGAAGTTACTCTACACTAGAGGTAAACCACCATGTGTGTACCCGTCACACACAGTCTATGTAATGTGTATACATAACACATGACAACCAAGGAAAATCTAGGGTATCCCTTAACCCAAAACACTCATAATCTAGGGTATCCCTTAACCCAAAGCAAATCCAGGGTATCTTTAGGCCCAAAACGCTCTCGAACGTTCTCAGTTACAGGAAGATGTTCAGATCCAAGGTAATGCCCAAACAGGAGCAGTCTCCTCTCTGCCCTTCACACCAACTGATTCTCTCCTACATACAAACCAATCCAACATTCCATGTGACCTCATCACAGGCTGAGCAGAAAGGCAGAGAACTATAGTGGGGAGACCGCATTGATAATAAGCACATTACAACACATACATTTGAGGTGAGCAGATCTAGAGTGTTGTGGGTGTTGAGAGTGATCTACACTGGAGCTGCTTTCTACCTAAACCTGAGAACAGCCCAGAGTTCTCTGTTTCTTTTTTGCATAATTGATGCGTCACTCTATGCATGAAAGGGAACTCTTTTGACTTATACTGGGTGCTTCCTTGTGTCTAGACAAAGCTATACCTCTCTGAAGAGCTCTAAGTAAAGCAAAATTCTGTGTCAGGGCTTTATTTTACTCATTTCATGTTGGCTTGGTTGGTATTTTACCAATTTTATGCTGTAATACTGTGGCTGGTGTGGTAAATTGTTATTGTCATTTTACAGCTCTGCATGGACAGCACTGTACTAGACCTATGCTTAAAGACTTTGCTGTAGAAATGGCAAAATACTTTATCCCTTTCTATCGCGGCGTGGATGGCACTGTGCTAATCCTATGCTCAAAGATCTTGATAGAAAAGCAGACTGTTAAAACGAAATATGGAAACTGAGACATGTCTTGTAGATGGTAATAGTAGATTTATTCTTGTGGTAATCTTACAGGTTCTCAGTTACAGGAAGATGTTCAGATCCAAGGTAATGCCCCACCAGGAGCAGGCTCCTCTCTGCTCAGCCCTTCACACCAACTGATTCTCTCCTACATACAAACCAACCCAACATTCCATGTGACCTCATCACAGACTGAGCAGAAAGGCAGAGAACTACAGTGGGGAGACCGCATTAATAATAAGCACATTACAACACATCTCCCCCCTTAATAATCAAAACATTCAAAGGAATTGAAGAAAATAAAATACACAAATCAGACAGGAGAATGCATTAATAACAATACATACAACACATTTTTCCTCTTTGATAACGATCATAAACACAAAAATGCATAGAGATGGTAAACACACTTTTGACAGGATAAAATACACAAATCAGAAAGGAGAATGCATTAATAACAATACATACAACACATCCTTCCCCTTTGATAACGATCATAAACACAAAAATGCATAAATATGGTAAACACACTTTTGACAGGGAGAAGAAGAGGACGCACCACCAAACATTGTAATACATCCTTACATCCTTCTCCTAGAAAATGATCAAAGACAAAAAAATTGCAAGACAAGAAAATACCTTCTCAAACTTACCAATCCAAAACCTCACCAATTTCCTACCTTCATAAACTTACAAATCCAAAACCACACAAATGTCCTAATGTGCCAAATAGTAAACCAAGAGAAAACTGCAGCAGAAAAGATCTACCCAAATACTAAACCAGCATAAAACTGGGGCAAGACAGGGATCTACAACCATACACTGCACAAAAACCCAAAAACCAAGGGTATTAGCAAAACTGATAGGGGAAGTTACTCTACACTAGAGGTAAACCACCACGTGTGTACCCGTCACACACAGTCTATTTAATGTGTATACATAACACATGACAACCAAGGAAAATCTAGGGTATCCCTTAACCCAAAACACTCATAATCTAGGGTATCCCTTAACCCAAAGCAAATCCAGGGTATCCTTAGGCCCAAAACGCTCTCGAACGTTCTCAGTTACAGGAAGATGTTCAGATCCAAGGTAATGCCCAAACAGGAGCAGTCTCCTCTCTGCCCTTCACACCAACTGATTCTCTCCTACATACAAACCAATCCAACATTCCATGTGACCTCATCACAGGCTGAGCAGAAAGGCAGAGAACTATAGTGGGGAGACCACATTGATAATAAGCACATTACAACACATACATTTGAGGTGAGCAGATCTAGAGTGTTGTGGGTGTTGAGAGTGATCTACACTGGAGCTGCTGTCTACCTAAACCTGAGAACAGCCCAGAGTTCTCTGTTTCTTTTTTGCATAATTGATGCGTCACTCTATGCATGAAAGGGAATTCTTTTGACTTATACTGGGAGCTTCCTTGTGTCTAGACAAAGCTATACCTCTCTGAAGAGCTCTAAGTAAAGCAAAATTCTGTGTCAGGGCTTTATTTTACTCATTTCATGTTGGCTTGGTTGGTATTTTACCAATTCAAAGCTGTAATACTGTGACTGGTGTGGTAATTTGCATTTGTCATTTAACAGCTCAGCATTGACAGCACTGTGCTAGCCCTATGCTTAAAGACTTTCCTGTAGAAATGGCAAAATACTTTGTTCCTTTCTATCTTGGCGTGGCTGGCACTGTGCTAATCCTATGCTTAAAGATTTTGATTAAAAAAACAGACATTTGAGGTGAGCAGATCTAGAGTGTCGCTGATGTTGAGAGTGCTTTATACTGGAGCTGCTTTCTACCTAAACTTGAGAACAGCCCAGAGTTCTCTGCTTCTTTTTGCATAATTCTTTTTGAAAGGGTATTCTTTTGACTTATACCGGGTGCGTCCTTGTGTCTGGACAAAGCTATACCTCTCTGAAGAGCTCTAAGTAGAACAAAACACTGTGACAGGGGTTGGCTTTGCTCATTTCAGGTTGGCTTGGTTGGTATTTTACCAATTCAAAGCTGTGATACTGTTTCTGGTGTGGTAAATGGCTTTTGTCATTTTACAGCTCGGCATGGACAGCAATGTGCTAGATTTATGCTTAAAGACTTTGCTGTAGAATTGGCAAAATACTTTGTCTCTTTCTATCTCAGCGTGGATGGCACTGTGCTAATCCTATGCTTAAAGATTTTGATAGAAAAGCAGACCTTTGAGGTGAGCAGATCTAGAGTGCCCCTGGTGTTGAGAGTGCTCTATACTGGAGCTGCTTTCTACCTAAACTTGAGAACAACCCAGAGTACTCTGCTTCTTTTTTGCATAAATACTATTATGTCTGAAAAATCTTACCCTTCTATGGTAAACATTTTTTCTTCCTTTATCAGAGTAATAAGAGCAAATAAAAATGTTATATATTATCACATCCTAAGAGTTCTAAATTTGCATTATTATTAACCCTTTATAAACATGTGTAAAGATCTTCTGTTGCATTTAGACCTCCTGGGTGTTTAATGTTGAGGTCCAATATGTACCTGGTTAAAATAGAAAGAATAGAAAGACGATTTATATAGCGCAGTAGTTACCCTAAGGCGTCCTAACGCTGATAGACCCTATGAGCAGGCAGAGTGGGCTAAGCCTAGATGGGGGTTGAGAAGAGCAATGTCTTTAGTGTTTTCCGAAAGGCCAGCAGATTAGGTTCTGCACGTAGATGGAAGGGAAGGGAGTTCCACAACCTGGAAGCATTGTACGAAAATGCACGGCCTCCGCATCTGGCTTTCCTGATCCTGGGGATCGCCAATAAAGATGAAGTGGATAATCTAAGGTTCCTGGCAGGGAGGTATGAGGATGCCAGGGACCGGTTAATGGGAGGGCCAGTTTCCCAGATTGCCCGGTGCACAGTGCACAGAGATTTGAATTCAATTCTTCGTCGGACTGGCAGCCAGTGTAGGCTCCTCAGTCCATCTCTAACTGATGTTCGACGGGGAATTTGGAGCAGGGTCCGAGCTGCACAGTTCTGTACGATCTGCAGTGTATTCAAGGTTGTCTGGGGGGAGCCCAGATACAAGCATTGCCAAAATCCAGCTTGGATAGGATAAGTCCCTGGATCATGATCTTTCTGGCCTCAAATGGTAGTACGGAGAAGATCTTCCGTAGGGCCCGTAGCAAACCAAAGCAAATTGCTGACAATTTTGAGGCTTGGGTGTTAAAGTTGAGGGCTTTATCGAGCCAGATCCCCAAGCTTTTGATTTTGTCTTTGTGCATCGGGGGCGGGCCTAGGGAGGGAGGCCAAAGACCTTTGAGGGTTAAAGGAGAAGGGTTGCCCAAGAGCATTAGCTCGGTCTTATCACTGTTTAATTTCAGATGTGACATGTTCATCCAGTTGGATACCTCCCCCAGGCATGATATAAAATTCCCGGGGTTGGACTCCAACTGGTTGAGGGACACCACCAGCTAGGTGTCGTCCGCGTAGGTAACAATTCGTATTCCATATGGACGGACGACACCCGCTAGTGGTTCCATGTAAACATTAAACAGTGTAGGGCTTAATGCGGAGCCCTGAGGGACACCGCAGACCAAAGGTTTACTAGAAGAAGTATAGTCGCCCTCAAATACTTGGAAGGATCGGCCAGAAAGGAAGGATTCTAGCCAGGATTTGGCCTTGCCCGATACTCCGATGTTAGATAGCCGCGTTAAAAGTGTACTATTGTGGACAGTGTCAAAAGCGGCACTTAGGTCAAGGAGGATTATGGCCGCTGGTTTCTAATCTTCTAAGCTATAGTTCTCTATTGCCTCCTCTTCTATGGGTGGCAACTGAGTCTATCAGGAAGTACTGTCAATCTTGGATGTTGTTTTTGTGTACCTCATTAAAATGCGTCGCTACAGGGTATGTGGGATCTACATTCTTGATGGCTCAGATATGCTGTAATATGCGCTTGTGAGCTTGCAGTTTTGTGCTGCCCACATATTGTAGAGCGCATGTGCATAATAGTATGTATACAGCATACTCTGTTTTGCAAGTGAGATGTTTGTTTATTTTCTTGATCCCACTGCCAAATCCGGGAGTATATGTTGTTCTATTGATTCCATGTTTGCACGCTTGCAGCTTGAGCATTTAAAAAAAGCCCTTTCTGTTTTGTAGCCATGTTGTTCCTTCGTCCATCTCCAGACTCCTCTTTACCATAGTATCTCCCATCAATTTAGATTTTCTGTATGAGATGGATGGAGTTTTAGGTAACAGATGTCCCATTATCGGATCATCTAATATCAGGGGCCAATTGCGTTTGAAAAATGTTTCTAAGCTGTTTCTGTTGTGTACATTAGGTTAGAATGACTCTGATAGGTTCAGTTTTGTGGACTACCTCTACCATTGCATTTTTGCTTAGTGTATTGATATTGCCAAATAGGAGTTCTGTTCTGCAGAATTTTTTAGATTTGCTGATAGCTGTATCTATTGTATTAGAGGAATAGCCTCTTTGTAAGAATCAATATATATGTATATATGTGTGTATATATATATATATGTATATATCCACCAACAGTCGGCGAAGAAGCATGGATGGCTGCTGGCAGCGGCAGGCCGGGACGGGATCGCCACTCCCCCGTATTCCAAACATTTGTTCGCACAGTTACCAAAGAACGACGTCCAGGCCAGTAGCTCTGTTGTAAATTTATTAACTTCAAAACTATTTTACTAATGAAATGTAATTTGTTAAAATGTGTAAAACTAATGAAGTGCTTGAGCTACGCCCATGCTTGCTGATCAAGTAATGTGAGTCTGTTCTCGTAGCTCCAGATGACACGTAATTTTGGTAGTCTGCCTTTTATGTTTATTGAAATTAAGGTCACATGATATGCATTTAAACTGTATTGTAAACAAGCACTATCACTCGTGAACAAGGGAATTTAGTTCCCGAAATGCGTCGAGTGTGTTGTGAATGAACACAATTTGTTGAACAGAGCTGTTGGCCTGGACGTCGTTCTTTGGTAACTGTGCGAATGATTGTTTGGAATATATATATATATATATATACATATATATATGTATATATATATATATATATATATATATTCACAGAATGGAAAGGGGCGACCACTCGATCCCCCCGAACGTATGGTTGGGTGCCCTGATCCTCTCTGGAAACCATTTTGGGCGGGAGGCGTGTCTCGGCTGGTATGCCCGAAGCGGCGTAGCCGGGGCGCGCCTTTTCCCGCCCAAGAGGGGTTGTCCTAGACACCTACACCGATGGCCACGCCCAGTAGGCGTACCGGCGGAGGGTACACGCCCTCCCGAAGAAGAATAAAGAGAGCGGGAATCCGAAGAAGCGTCCTCTTGTTCCTGTGCTTGGAAGGCTGCACCCACTCGTTGCTCGTGAGCCTTCGACGGAACAAGGAGCAATTTTGAGAACTTGTAATTCTTGTGTTCCTCTTTCAGAGACTTTACAGCGAAGGATCCAGGACCGTGTTGATCGGCTAACAGTTGATAATCGAAACCATGTCTGGCAAGAAGGCAGGAAAGGGTTCCGAGACAGACCAGATGCTTCGCATGTTGGTGGCCAGAATGACGAGAATGGAACGAAGCTTCGGAAAAGTCCCAGCGCTTGGTCGTGATTTGGCGGATGTCAAGAAACAACTGGCCGCAATGAACAAGCCTGGTAACCCGAAGAAGGTAATAGGCCCGGCATTGCCGGGAGTCGTCCCTGAGGGTAGAGGGAAGCAGGTTAAGAGGAGGGCGGTGGCAGGGGAGGTTCCGGTCCCTGAGGTGCCCCCGGTCATCCCTGCCATACCAGCTGATGACCCAGTACCAACCCCAGACGCGGGTCAACCGATTCCGGTTGTGAATACGCCCGCTAACGATGAGGATATGCCTCCTGAATTGGCCACCCAGTTGGCCGCATGGCTCAATAAGAAGGCTGGGGGTGCTACGGCGCCAGGAGACATGGCCGAAGAGGCCAAACTACTAATCCAGCAGTTGCGGCAGTGGCGAGATGCCGCGAAGGCGAATCTCCCTCTTGTCTCCCCACAGGCGACACCAGAAGGACCGGCAGCTGGTCTCGAGAAAACGGCGGGAACAACGAAAAATCGCGGGTCGGGAGGTAAAGGAGGGTCCAAGCAAGACTGAGGTGGATCGTTGTGTACAATTGCCTACTCCCGTTGATCTCATGGCTATGACTCCTTGGTTAAACAAATACCCTGACTATGTCTCAGCGGGGCTGTTGAGGAAGGGATTCTTATATGGCTTCCACATCCCGGCGGGGGATTTTCGTGGGGAACCTTTTTGTAAAAACCAGCTTTCGGCACAGCATAATCCAGGTGTGGTGGAGAGAAAAATCGCTAAAGAGGTGAGCCTAGGCCGAGTGGCTGGGCCTTTTCAGCGCCCGCCAGTGGCGAATTTCATCTGTTCTCCATTAGGCGTGGTCCCCAAAAAGGACCCGGGGGAATTTAGGCTGATCCATAATCTGGCTGCTCCAAGGGGTTTCTCAGTAAACGATGCTATTGACCCGGAAGTCTGTTCGGTGCGGTACGCATCGTTCGATGATGCCGTCACCATGTTAAATCGCCTGGGCGCCGGGGCGCTGATGGCGAAATCTGATATCGAATCGGCGTTCCGGTTGCTCCCGGTACACCCACAGGATCAGCGTCTGCTAGGTTTTGCGTTCCAAGGACGTTATTACATGGATAAATGCATGCCGATGGGTTGCTCCATTTCTTGTGCCTATTTTGAAAAATTCAGCTGTTTTTTAGAGTGGGCATTCACCGAGGCCACGGGGCATAGGCATGTTATGCATTACCTAGATGACTTTCTGTTCTTGGGAGCAGCCGGCGACACGAAATGTGCGCAGGCGCTACAGGACTTTTGCATCCTCATGAGGGAGTTTGGAGTGCCATTGGCACCAGGTAAGACGGTTGGACCATCTACTTCACTGGAGTTTCTGGGAATTGAGCTCGATTCTGTGGAGGGATGTTTCCGTTTGCCAGTGGGAAAGGTATCGAAATTTAGGGCTTCCCTGGAACTTTGCCTTGGTAAGGCGAAAGTGACCCTGCACCAGTTACAGCAAGCAGTGGGCCAGCTTAACTTTGCCTTGAGAGTGATACCAATGGCCCGCCCCTTTTCACGCTCTATTGCACAAGCTATGGTTGGTCTCAAAGAAGGGCACCACCGCACGAGACTGTCTGCAGGGGTTCGCCAGTACATGCGCATTTGGTTGGCATTCCTGGCGGACTTCAACGGTCGAGTAGTGTGGAACAAGCCGCCAGCGTCTTCGGACGAGCTGGGTTTGTGGACCGCCTCGGCGGGGAGCGTGGGATTTGGCGCCATCTTTGGTAATCGATGGTCGGCGCAAACATGGCCGACGTGGTGGCACACCAGCGGTCTCACAGGTAACATAGGGTTCCTTGAGCTATTCCCAATTTTTGTTGCTCTGATGGCATGGCCGGACGAGTTCCGAGACCGCTCAGTGGTATTTTGGTCTGATAATATGACTGTTGTAGAATGCATTAACAATCAGGCAGCACGCTGCAAATGGATCTTGAGATTGCTGAAGGAAATTGTGCTGCTTTGCATGAGACTGAATGTACAGTTCAGGGCGAAACATGTGCCGGGTGTACTGAATCATGCGGCTGAAGCACTCTCTCGTTCACATATGCAGGCGTTCAGGGGTTGTCTACCTACAGCGGACCTGGTGGCGGCACCATTCCCCGAAGCACTCTGGCTAATCGGTGCCCCGGATTACAAGACCTCGTGGCAGCAAGCTTAGCCCCCAGGACGAGGATGGCATACGAAGGAGCGTTTCGTTCCTATTGTGCATTTTTGGGTCCGACAGGGAGTCAGAACTGGGGTCAGGAGGAGTCCTTCCTTGGGTTCCTGGTAGCACTGCACAGAGAAGGCCGATCAGCGGCAACGGCCAATAGACACAGGGCGGCCATCTCATTCATGGCGCAGGTGCATGGCATCAAAGACCCAACAGGTTCCTTTTTGGCGAAAAAAGCCCTTCGCGGCTGGCAGCGCCTCGAGGGTCGCAAGCAAGATGAGAGGCGCCCGATTGGCCTAGAAAGGTTGTCCCTACTCATAGCGAAACTAGTCACGACATGCTCCTCCCAATTCGAAGCAGTTCTGTTCCGGGCAGCTTTCGCATTAGCGTTCCATGGGGCTATGCGGGTGAGCGAACTGGTCGCAAGGAATAAGACAGATGTGGAGGGAGGCTTGTGCAGGGATCACATCCTAATTAGGGGTGATTCGATGATAGTCACGATAGCTAGGTCCAAAACTGACCAGGGAGCTATGGGAAACAGTGTTGTTGTCCAGCGCATGCGAGGGTCCCCCACGTGCCCGATAATGTGTATAGAGGAATACTTTGCACTGAGGGCGGATACGTGGGGGGGGAGTTTGCTGAGGCACATCGATGCCACCCCACTGACGAGGTTTCAGTTCCAGAGGGTGCTAGCACTGACAATCGCTGCGGCGGGCATGGACCCGTGCGATTTCGGGACCCACTCCTTTAGGATAGGGGCTGCTACTGAGGCTACAGCCAGGGGTCAGAGTGCAGAAGAAGTGAAACAGTTAGGACGATGGTCCTCGAATTGTTTTAAAAGGTATGTGCGATTGCACATGTTGTGAAGTCAAGTTACATGCACTCACGCTTCTTGTCTTCTGTTTGATTTACAGTTTCGCGAGCATGTCATGCGGGGCGGAATTTGCAGTCGACCCAGTACCAGGGGACCAGCGGTCATGGATCACCGTCCGAGGAGAGAGTGGTTTGGGTCGTGGGCCACTCATACGTGAGGCGGGCCGGGGACGTATTCAAAGCAGGTGACGCGACTCGCGCAGCTGGGGAATATGGGTACAGAGTAGCCTTCCATGGAAGGGGCGGGCTCTGTATTGACCAATTCGAATCTTTTGTTGAGGGTCTATTAGGGCGGCAGAGGTCACCGCCATCTGTAGTCATAGTACACCTGGGGGGCAATGACTTGGTGACACTGGGTAGACGAGTATTACTCGAGCAAGTTTTGTCGGCCGTTAGCTGGTTGGCAAAAAGAATCCCGGGGTGCACGATTGCCTGGTCCCACATGATTCCCAGAAAGGTGTGGCGGGGGGGCCTTTCAGTGTCAGCACTGAACCATTCGGTGAAGAAAGTTAACAACAAAATTGGTAGATTGTTTCGCTCGGCGCAGTTGCATAGCATTCCTCATGGGTGTATTCGGGGTGATCACATGTATCTGAATGATGGGGTTCACCTGTCCCGGGAGGGGAATGTTTTACTCATAGGAGACTTCATAGCATGGCTAAGGGGTTTGAGGAAGCATGACCTTTAGGAGGAGTTTGGGGGGGCCGGATAGCCGGTTAACTATCCGGCCTGTGGCGGTAAGGTCATGATCGGTGAGCAGTAATTTCAAGGTCCCTAGAGGGGGGGCGGCACCCACTATGGATGGGAGCGCCCGGGGGGAGGCGGCCATTGGCCCCTCCCACTGGGAGGCGGCACCCACTAAGGATGGGTTGCCTAAGGGGAGACGGCCATAGGCCCCTTCCAGGGGAGGAGGTGGCTATATGCCCCTCCTACGAATTTCCCGGGGCCCGGATATCCGCGACGGCGGATGTGATAGAGAGTGTGGGGGTGGGGGGGGAGTCCACGCTGTCCTTCCTACAGATACCTCACACGGGTGCTCGGACGACCTTTAAGATGGCGTCAAGCGGAAAGGGGGGCCCCCGACAAGACAAGGGAAATTAGAGTTGGCAAGGAGGGTACAGTCCTCTGCGCGGCCGCCACTCACACCGTGAGGGCGAGAGTTTTGGTAGTAGGGATCTGACACCGGTTAAGACCTTGCCATTGGCCCTTAATGCTAGGATGTACAATTTTAATTTAGAATGTATGCATTTGCAGGATGTTAGACTCGGCTAGGAAACCTTTGTATTAGAGATTTGTTAAGGTTAGCCAAAGAACATGTCTTCATCGAAATGTAATAAATGAAAATTGTACATGATTATGAAACTTTTTATTTAATGTTTTAATTTTGTTTCATATTTTAATAAATACGGCCGGAGGGTGACTCCCTCCCGCCTTCCAAAAGCTCAGAACTGCGTCCGTCTTCCCATCCTTGGGGATTGTGTTGGGAGGGGGTGACAGGCATCCCGGCCATATGGAAAGGGGCGACCACTCGGTCCCCCCGAACGTATGGTTGGGTGCCCCGATCCTCCCGGGAAACCATTTTGGGCGGAAGGCGTGTCTCGGCTGGTATGCCCGAAGCGGCGTAGCCGGGGCGCGCCTTTTCCCGCCCAAGAGGGGTTGTCCTAGACACCTACACCGATGGCCACGCCCAGTAGGCGTACCGGCGGAGGGTACACGCCCTCCCGAAGAAGAATAAAGAGAGCGGGAATCCGAAGAAGCGACCTCTTGTTCCTGTGCTTGGAAGGCTGCACCCACTCGTTGCTCGTGAGCCCTCGACGGAACAAGGAGCAATTTTGACCCACCCACCAGCCCCTTATGGCAATGTTTGGTTCTGCAATAAAGTTTTGCTCTGATAACATCTTTTTTCCCTCCGTATAGAAGGAGAATGAATGTCTAGATTCATGATGTGACTTCTGTCAGTAGGATACTGTTTTTTCTTCTTGGAGTAAACAGTTTGATACAATTAGGTAGGCTGATATTTTCCTCCTTGGTAAGTGAACAAATGTTGTATTTATTTTTTGGTCGGGCGGTATGGTCATGATCGGTGAGCAGTAATTTCAAGGTCCCTAGAGGGGGGGTGCCACCCACTATGGATGGGAGCGCCCAGGGAGAGGTGGCCATTGGCCCCTCCCACTGGGAGGCGGCACCCACTAAGGATGGGTCGCCTAAGGGGAGACGGCCATAGGCCCCTTCCAGGGGAGGAGGTGGCTATATGCCCCTCCTACGAATTTCCCGGGGCCCGGATATCCGCGACGGCGGATGTGATAGAGAGTGTGGGGGTGGGGGGGAGTCCACGCTGCCCTTCCTACAGATACCTCACACGGGTGCTCGGGCGACCTTTAAGATGGCGTCGAGCGGAAAGGGGGGCCCCCGACAATACAAGGGAAATTAGAGTTGGCAAGGAGGGTACAGTCCTCTGCGCGGCCGCCACTCACACCGTGAGGGCGAGAGTTTTGGTAGTAGGGATCTGACACCGGTTAAGACCTTGCTGTTGTCCCTTAATGCTAGGATGTACAATTTTAATTTAGAATGTATGCATTTGCAGGATGTTAGACTCGGCTAGGAAACCTTTGTATTAGAGATTTGTTAAGGTTAGCCAAAGAACATGTCTTCATCGAAATGTAATAAATGAAAATTTTACATGATTATGAAACTTTTTATTTAATGTTTTAATTTTGTTTCATATTTTAATAAATACGGCCGGGAGGGTGACTCCCTCCCGCCTTCCAAAAGATCAGAACTGCGTCCGTCTTCCCATCCTTGGGGATTGTGTTGGGAGGGGGTGACAGGCATCCCGGCCATATAGCTCTGCAGCACCTACGGCAAGCATTACAGCCACACCAGCGAGAGAGGAGACGGACCACAGGATCAGGTGCAAAGATTTATTTAGCACAGAGAAACAACTACGCGTTTCAGGCTCCACGAGCCCTTGATCACGCTGTCAATCCTTTAAAAATTTCATTGCTTTTAGTATGTGTTTGTGAAAAAACACGCCCCAAACAGTGACCTCATGTGTCACGTGGTCATGAGCATAGATGATGTACTCAACAGAGCACATATATGTATATGTATCTTTTTTGCTTATTTTATAAGTCAGTTGTTATAGATTCATACCTGCATAAATACATAGTGTGGTTCATATATAAAACATTGATAAATATATTCATTACTTGTATACAATATTACCGGATAAATCCTTGTATATACAAATGAAAATGAATTTTTTCCAAATAAATGTACGCACAATTGTTGTAATTATCAACATAATAATATTATGATGAAAATGGATAAATCCCAAATATTATGAACAACTGAACTAATATTTTGACATTAACAGTTGAGTCCCACACTCAAAAGATAACACATCACATGACCATGATAAAATTTGAATATAAATAGTGCAAAAGCAGACAATTTTTAAAGTGCGGTGAAATAGTGCAAGATTTAAAGTGCAAAGAAGGCATAAAGTGCAAGATATCTGATTGATATATAAGAAGCGCATCAATATATATAACATAAATGTGTTGCAGAGCCCTGCAACATATGTTAAAATTCTATACATTGTCTACTAAAATTCATCTATCAATACAGAACAAAATCAATTTTTTTGAGGAAATATATAGGGAAATTAGCCCTAAAAAACAAAAAAAAACAAAAGATGAAAAGAAGAAAGGGAACATTTTTTTTAAAATTCCATAAAATTCTTCTTTTTAACTTACACATGGCAATACGAACATATATTTACAAATTGATGATATACATACGCACGAGTGAATATCAAAATATATATAGATATAAATATACACCGAAGTATATAAAAACATCTACATACATGTATATCAAATTTATCAAAAGATGTCAAAGAGTATCAAAGGTAT
The DNA here is from genome assembly GCF_964263255.1 of Lissotriton vulgaris. Lineage (NCBI taxonomy): Eukaryota > Metazoa > Chordata > Amphibia > Caudata > Salamandridae > Lissotriton > Lissotriton vulgaris. The sequence continues at coordinate 861,164,882 of NC_141689.1, forward strand.
CAGAATTATCAAAGGTGTCAAAATTTCCAAAGATATCAAAGAATTCCCAAAGGTATCAAAAAAAATTCCAAGGTTATCAAACAATTCATGAATATTACAAACAAGACCGAAGTGCAACACAGATTAGAAAATAGCAAATATAGTTATAAAAAGCTATGCAATTCCTCAATATTATTTAATCCATTGGGCCACTTGCTATCGAACTCTAAAATCATCCTGGTTTCGAGTTGTCTTAGCAAGCGCTCACGATTGCCTCCTCTTTTCAGTTTTGGAATTGAACCCACCACATAATATTTTAGACAATTTAAATCCTGATTATGGACGTCTTTGAAGTGGCGTGCACCTGTAGCTTTGTACTTCCTACATAATTTAAGCCACAGGTGCACGTGAGAACGTATACTGCAAATTCCATTTTGCAATCAAAGTTGCCACGGATAGGTGTTTCATATGTACGAAATGGAAAGAAATAAGCGGCCTTGTTGATCCCAAACTTACATGCACGACAAGTCGTGCATTTCCTGAAACCCCGATTAGGTTGTAGCCAGGATATTTTTTGTTTAGTTTCCGGTGCTGCCTTGTCCAAGGTAGACCTCGTGTTCCTAGCTCGTCTAAAAGTGATGTTTGGGGTGTTGGGAAGTTTACCACTGAGAACTGAGTCTGTCAACACGATTGGCCAATTTTTGTTAATTATGGCCCTTAGTTTTCTATCCTCTTTACTGAAAGTGGTGATAAGTCATGGACATGTTGTGGTATTATCTATTTGTGGTGTTGCTGCTGGGGTCATGTTGTTAAATTGAGTATTCACATTATTTACAGGAATGTTTTTAAATAAACTTTCCCTTGGTCTTTGTTTGGCTTTTTGAATGGCTTGTTGCAGGATAGAGTCAGTATAACCTCGTGCCTTAAAACGTATGACCATTTCTTCTACACATCGGTCAAAGTCATCAGATGAACTACAGATTCTTTTCAATCTTAAAATTTCACTGTAAGGAATGCTTAATATAAGATGTCTCTGGTGCATGCTAGACGCATGTAGCGTAGCATTGCCAGCGGCGGACTTTCTGTGTAGGGTCATTTTGATGGTCTCATTATCAATATATATTTCTACATTCAAAAACTCAATTTTGGTTTTGCTCATATGGGATGTGAAATATAGGTTTGAGGAGTTAGAATTGATATAGTTTACAAACATGTTAGCCTGCTGTTCATCACCCTTCCACAAGATAAAAACATCATCTATATAGCGTAAATAACAGCAGACATAATTGTCGACCCAATGTTTGTGTTTCATCAGCAGGACCTGCTTCTCCCACCAGCCAACGTGTAAACACGCATAGCTGGGGGAGAAGCAGGACCCCACAGCGACTCCTCTGAGTTGTTTGAATAATTCAGAACCAAAGGCAAAGAAATCATTATTCAGGCACCATTCAATTAACAAAATAATCATTTTGTTGTGCTCATAATACTCTATACTTCTGCTGGATAAATAGTATCTGATGGCCTCTAGTCCCTGTGCGTGGTTAATGCTCGTATATAGTGATTCCAGATCTAGTGTTATTAATAACATATCAGCATTCCATGTTAGGTTTTGGATCTTACATAAAAAATCACTCGTATCACGAACATAACTTGGCAATTCTCTGACAAAATCTTGCCAAAAATAATCTATATATTGACCTACATGCTCGCCCATACTGTTAATGGCAGAAATGATTGGTCTGCCAGGGACGGTATTCACGAACTTGTGAACCTTAGGAATAATGATGGCATAACAGGGAATTCGATGTTCATAAATTTATATTCTTCAAGAGAAATAAGTCCCTCCCTACGCCATTGTGCCAGCATTTTTTGCAATTTTACTCTTTTTGGTTAGTCTTCTCATAGCAGTTGGTATCGCTCAATTGTCTTTTAGCTTCCACAATATAGTCCTTTTTTGGCCAAATGACCAGATTACCGCCTTTGTCTGAATTTTTTATTACAATTTCACTGTTTTCTGCAAGTCTCTTCATCAACTTGTCATACGCTCTTGTCATGTGTAGATTTTTCTTTCTCTTTTTGTTATTTATTGATTGATACAGTTTCTTAATATCGTTTGTAACGCACTCATGAAAAACATCTATGCAATCTTTAGGCATCATAGGCATAAAGTTGGACTTAGATTTGAATGGACTTAGACCAGCTCCTTTTTGGAAAATGTCAATTTTATTAAGTCTCACTTGTGTAGCTTGATCAATATCGGAATCAGGAAGATCTGAATTCTCATTTAGATCATGTATTGTGAGGACAGTTTCCGCATCAGATGATTGAAAAGGGGCTGAAACAAGAGGCTCGCCATTATCTGTGTTCATTTGTGTTCCACTTTTGGCGTTTTTTGAGGCGAAGTGTTTTTTCAACTTAAGTTTGTGAATGAAACAAAAAACATCCACTCTAGTCATACTATAGTTCATGCTTTGTATAGGACAGTAATCAAGACCAAGTGATAAGAGCTGTTCCTCTGCCTTGGTCAAAGTTATAGTTGATAAATTAATTATGGTTTTATCGTCTCCTTTCTCTTCGCCTTTTGTTTCTTCTTTACTTGTTTGTTGCCGCGTCAACATTGGTTGTGATGTTTGAAGTCTCTCTTCGACTAAAAAATCCAATTCCTCAGCTAAATCCAATCTGGTTGCCGGAAACTGGTTGGAAGAAATGGATTCACAGCTGGAGCCACTCATGAAGGTGACATGATATGCATTTAAACTGTATTGTAAACAAGCACTATCACTCGTGAACAAGGGAATTTAGTTCCCGAAACGCGTCGAGTGCGTTGTGAATAAACACAAGTTGTTGAACAGAGCTGTTGGCCTGGACGTCATTCTTTGGTAACTGTGCGAACGATTGTTTGGAATATATATATATTCAGATATGATAAAAATACATCGGAATATGAGGCTCTGATGATTAGATTGAAGAATAACAAAAATATTGTTGTGCGCCCAAGTGACAAGGGTGGGAATATTGTTTTACAGACCAAGCAAGACTATGACAAAGAAGCCTATGCCCAATTAAATTATAGAGAACATTATGAACGAATTCATGCTACCATGACCAAAACTATGCAGAGTGAATATCACCAATGTTTGTCAAAATGGAGAAGTAAGAAACTGATATCGGAAAATGAATATAAATATTTGAAGAATGATTTTCCAATAATACCATCACTGTACCATATACCCAAGATACATGGAAAGGGGCGACCACTTGGTCCCCCCGAACGTATGGTTGGGTGCCCCGATCCTCCCGGGAAACCATTTTGGGCGGGGGCGTGTCTCGGCTGGTATGCCCAAAGCGGCGTAGCCGGGACGCGCCTTTTCCCGCCCAAGAGGGGTTGTCCTAGACACCTACACCGATGACCACGCCCAGTAGGCGTACCGGAGGAGGGTACACGCCCTCCCGAAGAAGAATAAATAGAGCGGGAATCCGAAGAAGCGTCCTCTTGTTCCTGTGCTCTGAAGGCTGCACCCACTCGTTGCTCGTGAGCCCTCGACGGAACAAGGAGCAATTTTGAGAACTTGTAATTCTTGTGTTTCTCTTTCAGTGACTTTAAAGCGAAGGATTCAGGACCATGTTGATCGACTCAGAGCGGATAATTGAGACCATGTCTGGCAAGAAGGCAGGAAAGGGTTCCGAGACAGACAAGGTGCCACGCATGTTGGTGAACAGAATAGCGGGCATGGAACGAAAAGTCGGACAAGTCCCAGCGTTTGGTCGAAATTTGGCGGTCGTCAAGAAGCAACTGGCCGCAATGAACAAGCCTGGTAACCCTAAGAAGGTAATAGGCCCGGCCTGAGGTTCCGTGACGATTTGAACCCGTGTTTTCAATATTGCCGGAAATACATAATATTGGTATCAGCGAACCGCAAATGATACATTTAGCATATCCTGGTGTTTTCGCTACGCTACGAGCAAGAGTACTCTTGTAACCAACACATTTCTGATCTACCCATGGCATCCATCTTAGATCATGTCAGCCATTTTGTGTTTCTTGCCCTCACATACGCAATAACCTCTGATCATTTCATTTCGATTAAGGACACGTAGCCTTAGCCGGAGATTCACCTCTCTAGTGACACGTGCACCTTAGACCAGAACACGCTGTAGCTGCATGACTCGACAAAGGCTGCCTCCTCTGCCCGAGGCCAGCCCTGCTGAACTGGTTCTCGTGTCCGTTGGCCTGATCATGATTAGGCGGCCGAAGCCGGTAGCCTTGCCCATTTACAACCCACAAACATCCCTTATCCCACTTTCCTATCTTCCACACCTGGCTCCGTTCCTTTCTTTCTGAATCTTTATTAGGGGGAGGTAACGAAATTTACGATGAGGCGGTCCGGGTCCTGAATGAAAAGTTGACATGAGATTATGATGGAAAAGTGGGAACCTCTCATTCGTAATGTTGTGTCATCAGATATTGTCGACGATTCCTGTGCAACGCCAAATATTTATTGTTTAGGACACAAAGGTTTGGGAATGTACTAACATGTGAAGAATTTGCCCGAAGCCCAATTTTTAGTATATAAGGAGCAACCCTCTTTGTACAAATCGAACAGGCTCCTAGATACTGCCCATGCGTGGTTTCTGTGACTTCTGTGTCCCTGCAGTAATAAACCTTTGGTCTTTGACGCCATCATTGAGAAGCCCGTGTTTCTGTTTATTTGTGCACCAAGGCAGGTGGAACTCCGGGGTCTTCGGGTGTTGTTCCCTGACACCTCTGGACGGAACCAAAAAGTCCAGAACTCCAATTGGCGCCCAGTGGGGCGACGTCATACGGTACCGGTCCAAAAGCCTGAAGAGTTCGAGAAGCTTCGTGTGAAGATTCCTGAGGGAGGCGCCCCACTTCATCGATCCCGGCATATCGCAAAAGTGGCCCGAAGTTCTCTTCCACGAGGGTTCCCGTTCAGGATGGCTGCAGTGGTCCGTTGCCTTGACCGTCGCCCTGTCTTGGACCCGAGGTGCAGTCCTTAGTACGGCGAAACGTGACGGGTTTCTCCTTGGTGACGTCTTCAGTGCCTCAGTTAAGTATTTAGTGGTTGCTAGTTGGTTACTTCGTGAGGGTTGTTAAAATCCTTTTTGGTTCTTGGTTTGGTTTGGTTTCGTAAGATTATCACTGGTTGTTCTGGTTACGATAATCTATTTGGTTTAGTTTGGGTATCGATACATCAGTTCGCTTTTGGTAGACCTAAGTTCTTGGTTCAGGTGCACATATCTGTTTCTTGTTTTGTCTGTTTTGTGTTCCGGATTGCAAAATGGTAAGTCGGAGAAATTGTATGTTGTCTTGTTTTGGTTGCAACAGTGATTCACGATTGGAGGACTCATGTCTGGTTCCTCCGATTGGGACTCCCTTATACGATCTGTACTGTAAGCATGGTGTGGGTCCTATATCCTATAATGAGGTATGGGTCCGCTATACGAAAAAGGATGGTGTCCTTAGTTGGCCACTACATGGTAGTTTTGAACCCGAAATCCTCGATAATTTAGAAGCAAAATTGTTTAGGAAGAAAGCCCGGCCGGAAATGTTTGATTCTTTCCGTTACTGGCGAAAAGAATCTAAACAGAGAGAGATTAAAAGGTTGAAGAAAGAACAGAAAGAGCAAGAAGAGTTGACTTTAGAGCAAGCGGCTAAGCAGCTGCAAGTCAATGAGTCTGAGAAGGCCATAGAGGTGGCCATTAGAGAGCATAATTTAGCGATTGACAAGTGCTATCCTGCCTTGCCATCGAAAACAACTAAGATACTGGAGGACCCCGAAAACGATCCTCTGTTATCCTACTTGTTACGGTCACCTCCACCGTATGCACAGGGTGCTACGGCTCCACCTTTACCGAATGTTCAATTGCCGGTTGCTGGACAACCTGGTATTCCTGCTCCTGCCCCTCAGAATCAAGCTCCTGTACCTCCTGTGGTCAATGTGAATGTTCCTACGGCACCTCCTCTTCCTGGGTTGCCAACTTCTATACCTGTATCTGTATCGCTTACACCTACTGTTCCACAAACTATCTTCCTCGATACTCCTACTGTTCCACTATCTGTTCCTACTTCTACTGTATTTTCTGCATCTGCTAGTATGTTGACTCCACTTTCTGTTCGTCGAAGAATCACTGATTCTGTCTCTAGCATCCCATCTCCTCTCTATAAAACTTTAATCAAGACTCCTACTTCTGACTCTGTTCAAAGACGTAGTCAGCTTCCGAGTACTGAGGAACGGGGAATTTTAGATTCCACGGCTCTCAGATGGATTTCAAAGAGTAGGAGATATAGTACGAGAGATGTACTAGATACATTTATGCAATGGAATGAACCAACGCAACGGTATGTCTTTGACGAGATGTGCTCGCTTTTACGTGAGGAAGTAGAAGAAGATGATGTTGAATCGAATTTAGAAGACTTAATTAAGGTTCAGAAAGAGTTTGCTGCAGGAATGATAGTAGGTCAAAATATAAAAGAAGCGATGGAACTGATTTTAAGTTATAGGAATGATCCATCACTTCGTTCACCAAGAGACTTAGAGAAAAGTAGTATGAAGCTAAATCGCCAATATCCAATGAGGGAGGTTCCTCCAATTTGGCGTGATGCTGTGCAAGCTGATTTGGCGAATGGTATTGCAGCCGCTCCGGCCCAATTCCAAAGAGTGTGGATACACATTCCATGGAAACGAGCCGAAGTGCTAGCAGTGAAGCAGGCCTTGCCAGACCCGCGTAAGAATCCTGCTGGATACTATAAGGAATTAACACAGACAGTTGAGGCCTGTGTAATGAATCTGGCGGACATTGATATGTTATTTGGTAATGTAGTTCCGCAACCAATTTGGGCTAAAATTCGTAAAGAGAATCATCCAGTTGCCCTAGCTGGTGATTGGGCAGCTATCATTGCAGCGGATGGTCAGCAAATAGGTGGTTCCAAACCCGAACCCCTAATTGCTAATCTTCCAGGTAGAATAATCGACTTAATGAAGACTCTGATGCCCGCATTACGTGTTAATTGGGACAAGTTGTCGGCATGCAGGCAGAAGAAAGACGAAAGTGTCTCCGACTTTTTCACGAGGTTCGAAGAGACTTTTGTAGATCATAGTGGTCAGGATATGAGCACAGAAGGAGGACAGAGACTGTTTGTCGATAAATTCGTACATAATTTGTTACCTGAGCTATGCAACAAATTAAAAGATTCCGAGAGTGCGTGGGCTGTCTCTACAACTGCGCAAATACTTGCAACTGCACAGTATTATGAAAATAGGGATAAAGAGGAGAAAGAGAAATCAGATAAAAAAACGAAAGACTTAAAGACTAAAGTTCTTTTGCAACAGGTGTATCCGCCTCGCACGAATCAGACTAATACGCAACAAGGGTCATATCAAAGGACAGATTATAGTTCACCGAGACCTCAATATCAGTGGAATCAGTGTGCGTACTGTAAGAAAGAAGGTCACTACAAAAATGAGTGCCCAGTCTTAGCGCAAAATAATGCAGCAGCAGCTCAGAGAGGTCGTGGTGGTTTTGTGCAAAATTCTAGAGGTCGAGGGCGAGGTGCTATGCCTCCACAGACGAATGATCGCCCTTCCAATCACTTTGATCAACGAAATGGACAGTCTGCCCAGCAAAATAGATCTCAACAGTATCTTGTTGAAGACTATTGTGAAGTGGATGAGGGATTTCAGCAAAATGGGTACTAGGACAGCCATGGACAGAGAGAGGGAGTAGTATCAGTTCCAGTGGATCAGAGTGGGCCTTATGTTGCAGTAGCAACATCAGGTGTAGTCGAACCGTTTCTGTTGGATACTGGTGCCGCAAAAAGTTCTATCATTCATGTGAAACTCCCTGGCGCACCTTTGTCCGGCTTAACAAATGTTTCTGTAGGTTTTTCAGGCGCCCCTGTTTACAACCCCATATCTGGTCCTTTGTCTATTTCTGTTGGACCGTGTCAATTGAAAGCACCCCTGATTTTGACGACAGGTTGTAATGAAAATCTGCTTGGTTTAGACTTGTTAAAACGACTATATGCGACATTGTACTGTTCTCCGGAAGGAGTACAGCTTACATTGGGCAAAAGAATCACCTCTCCGATGTACTTGTCAATGGATGCACTCCCGCCAGAGCTGCGTTCGCTCCCTGATACTCTTTGGGCGACTGGTCCTAATGATGTAGGCCTTTTAGAAATCCCACCATATGTAGTCACTTTGAAAGCAAATGTAAAATTTCCACGAATTCCTCAATACAAAATATCTAGTGAAGGTGAACGAGCACTTTTATTGATTGTACAAGATTTGATTAAGAAAGGTGTGGTTGAAGAAACTAGAGGAAATGTCTGTAACAGTCCTGTATTACCGATTTTGAAACGAACTGATCCTACAAAGCCTCCAGTGTATAGGTTTGTCATTGACCTCAGAGAAGTTAATAAGATTGTGGTCCCGCAGTTTCCTGTAGTACCAGACATTACTGCCTTGTTAACATTGATTCCTGCTACAGCTACATGGTTTTCAGTCATCGACTTGAAGAATGCCTTTTTCAGCATTCCGATAGCCGAGGAAAGCAGAGATATTTTCGGCTTCTGTCTAGGAGGTCGAAGTTTCAGATTTAAACGCGCTCCACAAGGCTATTGTGAGAGCCCATCTATTTACAGTCAAGCACTAAAAAGTCAGTTAGATTACTTTGTCCTTCCTCCAGGTTCTGCTCTAGTGCAGTATGTAGACGATCTTTTAGTGGCGGCCGATGACAAGGAAACTTGCAAAGCAGCTACGATTTCGTTATTGCATCATTTGTCTAATTTGAATCACAAGGTATCACCTTCAAAAATGCAATACTGCTGCCAAGAAGTGACCTACCTAGGTCATCTCTTGTCAAAGGAGGGAAGGAAGTTGACCCCAGAGAGAATAAAAGCAATTACGCAGATGAGTGTTCCTCGCACGCAGAGAGAAGTGCGTGCCTTTTTAGGTATTACCTCTTACTGTAGGCAGTGGATCCCAAATTTTTATCTTTTAGCAAAACCGTTGGTAGCTTTGACTGGGAAAAATGTTCCGAGTCCGGTGCCATGGTCTGATGAATGTCAGGAGAGTTTTTCTGAGTTACGAAAAGCATTGTGTTCAGCTCCTGTATTGGGTACACCTGATTACAGCAAGCCATTCACGCTCTATGTTCACGAGAGAGAAGGTTGCGCGTTGAGTGTTCTGACACAGAAATTTGGTGATAAACAACGCCCTTGTGCGTATTTTTCATCAACATTAGACCCGGTAGCCAGAGCGTTACCTAGTTCTTTGAGAGCTACAGCGGCAGCTGCGGCTTCCATTCGACAATCTGCTGGTTTGGTGATGAACAACATGCTAGTGGTCATGGTTCCTCATGCAGTGGATACACTCATGAACCGAACCAAGACACAACACCTTACCAGTGCGAGATTATCTGGTTACGAGCTGACATTACTAGCGAGTCATATTCAGATCAAAAGATGTAATGTATTGAATCCAGCAACGCTGTTGCCGGCTAAGAGTCGAGTGATTCCGAGCCCCATGATTGTTGTTTTAGAATGGAGGAAGAGACAAAAGGACGAATTGATTTAAAAGACACTCCATTGTCAGATCCAGATGGCACGTTGTATGTTGATGGGTCATGCTTTAAATTGGAGAATGGTGATGTGACTGCTGCCTATGCGGTAACGACTCTAAGAACGATTGTGGAGACTGCAAGAGTGAGTCCGAATTCTGCCCAAGCTGCAGAATTAATAGCTCTAACAAGAGCGTGTGTTTTAGCTAAGGGAAAGAGAGTGAATGTGTTCACAGATAGTCAGTACGCATTTGGCGTGGCCCATAGTTTTGGCCATTTGTGAAAAGAAAGAGGTTTCATTACGTCCCATGGGACTAAGATTCAACATGGTCAGCTAGTTAACGACCTGTTGGAATCTCTAACCTTGCCGACTGAAGTTGCGATTGTAAAGTGCAGTGCTCATAAAGCAATCACGGCTGATGTTGGTCGTGGGAATGCTTTTGCTGATGAGACCGCTAAACAGACAGCTAGAGACATGATGAGTAGAATGTATGTTGCTACGTCTGCAAGATGGATTTCGGAGTCTGGAATGTGTGAGGATACAGTGGAAAGTGTGAAAGAGATTCAGAAAGAGGCAACTGAGGAGGAAAAACGTGTATGGAGAGAAAGTACGGGCAAGTTGGATTCGAGTGGGTGTTGGATTGATTTGTCAGAACAACAGCGTTGGATGTTGCCTGATGCGTATGTACTTGCAGTGGTGACAATGGCGCATGGAGTAGCGCATATAAGTTCTAAAGGAATCTGTAAGATGTTGGCTCCGGTCTGGAAGAATGATGGGATCAGTAAATGTGCAGAGAGAGTGGTGAAAAATTGTATGGTATGCCTGATGCATAATCCTGGCAAGGGAACTCCAACTCCTGCTGGTCACTTCGCTCCACCTTCCTGCCCCTTTGAAGTGATTCAGTTAGACTTCATTCACATGGATCGGTGTAATAATTTAAAATACGTCCTGGTGGTAGTCTGTGCATTTTCTAGATGGATCGAAGCATATCCACTAAAGGACAATACTGCCCTATCAACTGCAAAAATTCTTCTCAAAGAATATTTCCCTAGGTTTGGAATGCCACGGATTGTATGGTCAGATAACGGAAGTGAGTTCATAGGAAAGTTATGCAGAGTGTGTGTGCCGGTTTGGGCATCAAACAGAAGTTCCACAGTGCAAACCATCCCCAGTCTGCTGGTTTAGTTGAGGGTTACAATGGCACCCTCAAACTAAAACTAGCTAAAATACAGGCATCCACGGGTTTATCCTGGCCAGACGCACTACCCTTGGCTTTGTTATCAACAAGAGCAACTGTACATTCTAGAGTAGGGCTTAGTCCCTACGAAATTGTCTTTGGCCGTCCGGCAAATGTGTGGGGTGTGCCTAGGCCAAAGGAGTTTTGTTCCCTAGAATATCCTATGTTGATCGATTACCTTCACGACTTGACTGCTAAATTGAGTCTTATTCACCAACAGGTTTTCGATGCATTGCCAAAGCCTCCGGAGAGTCCAGGGCATCAGCTGAAACCCGGCGACCACGTTGTGGTCAGAAACTTCGCGAGGACGAAGAACCTTCAACCCAGATTCGTTGGCCCCTTCCAAGTGTTGCTTGCGACAAGAACCGCTGTTTGTGTAGCTGGTCGCAAGCACTGGGTACATGCGTCCCATGTCAAATGTGTGCCCCTACCACTTCCTTACGACGACTGGGTGAAGAAGGGAATTGGTGCCTCCGAATTTGAACAAACGCCAAAGTTCATCCCTTTCAGCGATGCCGAATTGATTACCGACACTCTGAACTCTGACTCTCCTCCTGAAAAGACTCCTTTGAACTCTGAACATTTGTCCCCTGCATCAGAAAAAACTCTGTCATCTGCGAACTTGAACACTGCAACAGCTACTAGTGATACGTTATTTGCCGATCAAACAGTTCCTGCAAAGCAAAGATACAATTTACGACCTCGTAATATGGACAAATAAAGCAGGCAACTGCCTATTGTGATATTTTGAAATTTTGAACTTTTGCCTTCAGCCAGGAAGTTTGCTATTGTTTTATTGTTTTTAAAATTGCCTTACCGTCTGGGTAGCCGTAGGGTCGTGGCTGTGTGCCTAGTTGAATCTGCGGGGGTCTGACACAAGGTCGATCTTTCTGTTGGTTCTGGGAACTCCCAGGGCTGATAGAGGCATTTTCATCTACGTACACATCATCAGTGGTCACGAGCGGATTGTAGAAGATGGAGCTTCCTGCGCTGCAACGAGAAAATGTGATTTATGTTCGCAGAAACAGACTTTACAGAATTCTTCACAGCAAATGCTTTTTGATACAATGTGCCATTAAATTTTTGATTGTTTTGATAACGTTGGTGGGTGGAATCGTCTTTGGTATGAGTTTGATTTTTATGCCAGTAACCACAGTACCTCCCCTTGATCCTGCTACTTCTACTGTTTCTTCTATACACTCTTTTCACTCGTTTCCTGAACACGAGCAAGCTCGACGCTCAGAATTCATTAATAACACTTTTGTACAGCTCTTGCACCAACACCAACTGGTAGTTAACACTACAGACTGCTGGGTGTGTGGCTTGATACCCCACACTATGGATAAAGGCATTCCCTATCTGGTTTTGCCTTTTAGCTATAATGGATCATTTCAGGCCCTTCAAACCATCTTTGCTTATGCCCTTGAAACCTATCCTCCGCGTCCACCACGTTCCACTAAATATAACTCTGCCAACAAAGCCTTAGTCCAGGGAATTATTGACATGATCAAGGACGTCAATAATACTCCATCTTACCCTAGAGACGAATTACGAGTATATTTAAGTTGGAATTCTTCAGAGTATCGCCTTAGTTTGGGAGAAAGCAAGCGTAAAAGCTCAACTCCAATCTGGGTCGTACCTCACCGAGGTCAAGTCTGTTTGCAAGGTAATGGGAGAAATCCGAGAGCTCAGCTAGGGAGGAGTGAGTGCGTAGAGACTTACGTGTTTCCGTCTAACTCTTCCCCTGCTTTTCTTACTGCTAGGGGTACCTACTTCATCTGTCGAGACAGGGCATATACATGGTTGCCTGCCGACTTTTCAGGTTCATGGTATATTGCTCGATTATTGCCTCCAACATACACTGCATCATCTGACTACCACAAGACCAGAGTAGCAAGAGGTGTCTTCAGCAAGGAAGATACCGCCGGTCAGGAAGCTGGAGACTTCTTCAAAGGTTTCCTTCCGTTCTGGGGGCCTATGGCCAATAGTAGAAACATACGTCAGCTAACACGGGTAGTTGAATCTACTATTACCGAAACTGCTGGTGCCCTTAGCAATTTGACAGCTGAGCTTCAGGCGGATAGACTCATGACGTTGCAGAACCGTATGGTTCTAGACGTAATACTTGCAGATCGAGGTGGGGTATGCAGAATGATCCAATCGAGCTGCTGTGTCTTTATTCCTAATAATGCTCCAACAGTCTATGAGGCGATCTCTAAGCTACACAAGATTTCCGACTCTATACACGTAGACAAGGGAAACTGGTCCTTCATGGAGTGGTTTTGGACTCTGATCTCAGCGTGGGGATGCAAGGTTCTGATGGTCATTGGTGTCATCTTAGTATTCCTATTCTCATGCTGCCTGATTATCCAGTGTGGTCCTGCTCTGTGTAGTCTTTGTGCTGCAACCTGTTTTAGAAAACCACCTGCGTTTGGAGAAAAGGCGCGAGAAAGGATGATGATACAACAGCATGTCACTGACCTGATGAGCATAGAATTAGACTCTGACATAGACTGAGTAATTGCCTATGTAAGGGCAAAAGGAGGGTCTGAGGTTCCGTGACGATTTGAACCCGTGTTTTCAATATTGCCGGAAATACATAATATTGGTATCAGCGAACCGCAAATGATCCATTTAGCATATCCTGGTGTTTTCGCTACGCTACGAGCAAGAGTACTCTTGTAACCAACACATTTCTGATCTACCCATGGCATCCATCTTAGATCATGTCAGCCATTTTGTGTTTCTTGCCCTCACATACGCAATAACCTCTGATCATTTCATTTCGATTAAGGACACGTAGCCTTAGCCGGAGATTCACCTCTCTAGTGACACGTGCACCTTAGACCAGAACACGCTGTAGCTGCATGACTCGACAAAGGCTGCCTCCTCTGCCCGAGGCCAGCCCTGCTGAACTGGTTCTCGTGTCCGTTGGCCTGATCATGATTAGGCGGCCGAAGCCGGTAGCCTTGCCCATTTACAACCCACAAACATCCCTTATCCCACTTTCCTATCTTCCACACCTGGCTCCGTTCCTTTCTTTCTGAATCTTTATTAGGGGGAGGTAACGAAATTTACGATGAGGCGGTCCGGGTCCTGAATGAAAAGTTGACATGAGATTATGATGGAAATGTGGGAACCTCTCATTCGTAATGTTGTGTCATCAGATATTGTCGACGATTCCTGTGCAACGCCAAATATTTATTGTTTAGGACACAAAGGTTTGGGAATGTACTAACATGTGAAGAATTTGCCCGAAGCCCAATTTTTAGTATATAAGGAGCAACCCTCTTTGTACAAATCGAACAGGCTCCTAGATACTGCCCATGCGTGGTTTCTGTGACTTCTGTGTCCCTGCAGTAATAAACCTTTGGTCTTTGACGCCATCATCGAGAAGCCCGTGTTTCTGTTTATTTGTGCACCAAGGCAGGTGGAACTCCGGGGTCTTCGGGTGTTGTTCCCTGACACCTCTGGACGGAACCAAAAAGTCCAGAACTCCAGGCCTTGCCGGGAATCGTCCCCGAGGGTAGAGGGAAACGGGTCAAGAGGAGGGGGGTTGCAGGGGAGGTTCCGGTCCCTGAGGTACCCCCGGTCACCCCTGTCACACCAGCTAATGACCCGGTACCAATCCCAGACGCGGGTCAACCGATCCCGGTTGTGATTACGCCCGCTAACGACGAGGATATGCCTCCTGAATTGGCCACCCAGTTGGCCGCATGGCTCAATAAGAAGGCAGGGGGTGCTACGGCACCCGGAGACACGGCCGAAGAGGCCAAGTTACTAATCCAGCAGTTGCGGCAGTCGCGAGATGCCGCGAAGGCGAATCTTCCTCTTGTTTCCCCACAGGTGATACCGGAAGGACCGGCGGCTGGTCGCGAGAAAACGGCGGGAACAACGACCGAACCGGGTAAGCTCGCTTTGCCGCTGGCGGGGGAGGGCTCATTACCCTCAAGACGGGAGAGGGTGGTACAACATATCCCGATTGCCATGAAAGAATTGATATGGGCAGACAAGTATGTCAATATGTTTTCATTATTAACTGACCATCGCGAGATGGAATATGCTAAAACACAGAAAGATTTGTGGCACCCGAGCGTCTGGCGCGCCAAGATGCCTGAGTTTAGGGTGGAGGAGACGATAACGAATTGGGCGAAGGCCTTTGCAATGTTGACTGCGAATATTGGCGAACGTAAGCCCGAGGTATTGACTGAACTGTCTTGTTAACAAACTCGTATAATGGATTTTTATGAAATGTATGAGGGGGACGAATGGAAAGGTTATGACATGAAATTCCGTAAAGCGAAAGAGTATGATTCCTCTCTGACATGGGACTGCCTCGACTCAATTTCTTGATACAGAAAAGGGGGTGGTGATGAACAGAGTGTCTGAATTAAGCAGACCACTCTTACCCAGTCCAAAGATCAGGGCTTGATCCATCACCGTTATTTATCTCACTGCCCCATCCCAGCTCAGAACCTGGCTATATGCAAATTAGTCTGTCCCTGGCCCAGTGCATCATGGGAACAGGGCAGACCAAACTACCAAGCCAATTCTTCACCAGAAAGGAGACAAGCTACCGGGGACCGGTTTCTGGCATTTCAGCCTCTTCGGCCCGGCTTGCTTGAATCCTGATGGAGCAGTGAGAAAGGGACTCATGTCTGAGTATACCCTGCCACACCTATAGTGGCCAAAATTGATACAGAAAAGGGGGTGGTGATGAACAGAGTGTCTGAATTAAGCAGACCGCTCTTACCCAGTCCAAAAATCAGGGCTTGATCCATCACCGTTATTTATCTCACTGCCCCATCCCAGCTCAGAACCTGGCTATATGCAAATTAGTCTGTCCCTGGCCCAGTGCATCATGGGAACAGGGCAGACCAAACTACCAAGCCAATTCTTCACCAGAAAGGAGACAAGCTACCGGGGACCGGTTTCTGGCATTTCAGCCTCTTCGGCCCGGCTTGCTGGGTGAGAGCTTTCTGCTTAATTCAGAGACTCTGTCCCTCACCACCCCTTGTTGTAAATATTTTGGTCCACCCTAAGCGTGGAAGGGTATTCTCAGATGTGAGACCCTTGCTCATTGCACCATCAGGATTCAAGCAAATTAGGGCCGAAGACGGCTGTAATGCCAGAAACCGGTCCCCGGGAGCTTGTTTCCTTCCCAGTGTAAGAATTGGCTTTTGTAGTTTGGTTTGCCCTGTTCCCATCATGCACTGGGATAGGAACAGACTAATTTGCATACAGCCAGGTTCTGAAACTGGGATGGTGCAGTGAGCTAAAAAACGGTGTTGGATCTAGCCCTGATCTCTTGACTGGGTGAGAGCTTTCTGCTTAATTCAGAGACTCTGTCCCTCACCACCCCTTGTTGTAAATATTTTTGTCCACCCTAAGCGTGGAAGGGTATTCTCAGATGTGAGACCCTTGCTCATTGCACCATTAGGATTCAAGCAAACCGGCCCGAAGACGGCTGTAATGCCAGAAACCGGTCCCCGGGAGCTTGTTTCCTTCCCAGTGTAAGAATTGGCTTTTGTAGTTTGGTTTGCCCTGTTCCCATCATGCACTGGGATAGGAACAGACTAATTTGCATACAGCCAGGTTCTGAAACTGGGATGGTGCAGTGAGCTAAAAAACGGTGTTGGATCTAGCCCTGATCTCTTGACTGGGTAAGAGCTTTCTGCTTAATTCAGAGACTCTGTCCCTCACCACCCCTTGTTGTAAATATTTTTGTCCACCCTAAGCGTGGAAGGGTATTCTCAGATGTGAGACCCTTGCTCATTGCACCATCAGGATTCAAGCAAACCGGGCCGAAGACGGCTGTAATGCCAGAAACCGGTCCCCGGGAGCTTGTTTCCTTCCCAGTGTAAGAATTGGCTTTTGTAGTTTGGTTTGCCCTGTTCCCATCATGCACTGGGATAGGAACAGACTAATTTGCATACAGCCAGGTTCTGAAACTGGGATGGTGCAGTGAGCTAAAAAACGGTGTTGGATCTAGCCCTGATCTCTTGACTGGGTGAGAGCTTTCTGCTTAATTCAGAGACTCTGTCCCTCACCACCCCTTGTTGTAAATATTTTCGACTCAATTTCTTGGCATAAGCAGCTCCTGCCTGGGACCGCAGGGACATCCTCCCCAGGCGGGAGTGGGTCGGGGGTTTCCCGCCAAAAGCCCGCGGTGCCCTTTCGAGCAGGCACCGGTGGTGAACACCAGCCAAAAACCGGCGGGAATGGTGGAAAGCGGGGGGTCTGTTGGGGCTTCAATCGAGGCAACTGTAACAGACCGCAGGGAACATGTAGGTTCAAGCATGTGTGTGCGGGCTGTGGGAATTCCTCACACCCGGAGAGTTAATGTAGATCGAAAAGTAACGGGGTGGGAGGTAAAGGAGGGTCCAAGCAGGACTGAGGTGGATCATTGTGAACTATTGCCTACTCCCGTTGATCTCATGGCTATGACTCCTTGGTTAAACAAATACCCTGATCATGTCTCCACTGGGGTGTTGAGGAAGGGATTCTTATACGGCTTCCACATCCCGGCGGGGGATTTTCGTGGGGAACCTTTTTGTAAAAACCAGCTATCAGCGCAGCATAATCCAAGTGTGGTAGAGAGAAAAATCGCAAAAGAAGTGAGTCTAGGGCGAGTGGCGGGGCCTTTTCAGCGCCCGCCAGTGGCGGATTTCATCTGTTCCCCATTAGGGGTGGTCCCGAAGAAGGACCCGGGGGAGTTTAGGCTGATCCATAATCTGTCTGCCCCAAGGGGTTTCTCGGTAAACGATGCTATTGACCCAGAAGTTTGTTCGGTGCGGTACGCATCATTCGATGATGCCGTCACCATGTTAAATCGCCTGGGCCCCGGGGTGCTGATGGCGAAATCAGATATCGAATCAGCGTTCCGGTTGCTCCCGGTACACCCACAGGATCAGCGTTTGCTCGGTTTTGCATTCCAAGGGAATTATTACATGGATAAATGCATGCCGATGGGTTGCTCCATTTCTTGTGCCTATTTTGAAAAATTCAGCTGTTTTTTAGAGTGGGCAATCACCGAGGCCACAGGGCATAGGCATGTTATGCATTATCTAGTTGACTTTCTGTTCTTGAGGGCAGCCGGCGACACGAAATGTGCGCAGGCGCTACAGGACTTTTGCATCCTCATGAGGGAGTTGGGAGTCCCATTGGCACCAGGTAAGACGGTTGGACCATCTACTTCACTGGAGTTTCTGGGAATAGAGCTCGATTCGGTGGAGGGATGTTTCCGTTTGCCGGTGGGAAAAGTAGCTACATTTAGGGCTTCCCTGGAACTTTGCCTTAGTAAGGAGAAAGTGACCCTGCACCAGTTACAGCAAACAGTGGGTCAGCTTAACTTTGCCTTGAGAGTTATACCAATGGCCCGCCCCTTTTCATGCTCTATCGCACAAGCTATGGTTGGTCTCAAAGAAGGACACCACCGCACGAGACTGTCTGCAGAGGTTCACCAGGATATGCGCATTTGGTTGGCATTTCTGGCGGACTTCAACGGTCGAGTAGTGTGGAACAAGCCGCCAGCGTCTTCGGACGAGCTGGGTTTGTGGACTGACTCGGCGGGGAGCGTGGGATTTGGCGCCATCTTTGGTAACCGATGGTCGGCGCAAACATGGCCGGCGTGGTGGCACTCCTGCGGTCTCACAAGTAACATTGGGTTCCTGGAGCTATTCCCTATTTTTGTTGCTCTGATGGCATGGCCGGACATTTCAGAGACCGCTCTGTGGTATTTTGGTCTGATAATATGACTGTTGTCGAATGCATTAACAATCAGGCAGCACGCTGCAAATGGATCTTGAGATTGTTGAAGGAAGTTGTGCTGCTTTGCATGAGACTGAATGTACAGTTCAGGGCGAAACATGTGCCGGGCGTACTGAATCATGCAGCTGATGCACTCTCTCGTTCACATATGCAGGCGTTCAGGGGTTATCTACCTACAGCGAACCTAGTGGCGGCACCATTCCCCGAGGCGCTTTGGCTAATCGGTGCCCCGGATTATAAGACCTCGTGGCAGCAAGTTTAGCCCCCAGGACAAGGAAAGCATACGAAGGAGCATTTCGTTCCTATTGCGCATTTTTGGGTCCGACAGGGAGTCAGAACTGGGGTCAGGAGGCGTCCTTCCTGGGGTTCTTGGTAGCTCTACACCGAGAAGGCCGATCAGCGGCGACGGCCAGTAGGCACAGGGCGGCCATTTCATTTATGGCCCAGGTGCATGGCGTAAAAGACCCAACAAGTTCCTTTTTGGCGAGGAAAGCCCTTCGCGGCTGGCAGCGCCTTGAAGGTCGAAAGCAGGATGAGAGGCGCCCGATTGGCTTAGAAAGGTTGTCCCTACTTATGGCGAAACTAGTCGAGACATGCTCCTCCCAATTCGAGGCGATTTTGTTCCGAGCAGCTTTCGCATTAGCGTTCCATGGGGCGATGCGGGTGAGCGAACTGGTCGCTAGGAATAAAAAAGACGTTGAGGGAGGCCTGTGCAGGAGTCACGTCCTAATTAGGGGTGATTCGATGGTAGTGACGATAGCCAGGTCCAAAACCGACCAGGGGGCTACGGGAAACAGTGTTATTGTGCAGTGCATGCGAGGGTCCCCCACGTGCCCGATACTGTGTATAGAGGAATACTTGGCACTGAGGACTGCTACGTGGGGGGGAAGTTTGCTGAGGCACTGGGACGGCACCCCACTGACGAGGTTTCAGTTTCAGAGGGTGCTAGCACTGACAATCGCTGCCACGGGCATGGACCCGTGCGATTTTGGGACCCACTCCTTTAGGATAGGGGCTGCTACTGAGGCTACAGCCAGGGGTCAGAGTGCGGAGGAAGTGAAACAGTTGGGACGATGGTCCTCGAATTGCTTCAAAAGGTATGTGCGATTGCACATGTTGTAAGTTAATTGACATGCACTCACGCTTCTTGTCTTTTGTTTGAATTACAGTTTCGCGAGCATATCATGCGGGGCGGAATTTGCAGTCAACCCAGTACCAGGAGACCAGCGGTCATGGATCACCGTCTGAGGAGAGAGTGGTGTGGCTCGTGGGCCACTCATACGTGAGGCGGGCCGGGGACGTATTCAAAGCAGGTGACGCGACTCGCGCAGCTGGGGAATACGGGTACAGAGTGGCCTTCCACAGAAGGGGCGGGCTCTGTATTGACCAATTCGAATCTTTTATTGAGGGTCTGTTAGGGCGGCAGAGGTCACCGCCATCTGTAGTCATAGTACACCTGGGGGGCAATGACTTGGTGACTCTGGGTAGACAAGTATTGTTCGAGCAAGTTTTGTCTGCCGTTAGCTGGTTGGCAAAAAGAATCCCGGGGTGCACGATTGCCTGGTCCCACATGATTCCCAGGAAAGTATGGCGGGGGGGCCTTTCGGTGTCAGCACTGAACCATTCGGTGAAGAAGGTTAACAATAAAATTGGTAGATTGTTTCGCTCTGCGCAGTTGCATAGTATTCCTCATGGGTGTATTCGGGGTGATCACATGTATCTGAATGATGGGGTTCACCTGTCCCGGGAGGGGAATGTTTTACTCATAGGAGACTTCATAGCATGGCTAAGGGGTTTGAGGAAGCATGACCTTTAGGAGGAGTATGGGGGGGCCGGATAGCCGGTCAACTATCCGGCCTGTGGCGGTAAGGTCATGATCGGTGAGCAGTAATTTCAAGGTCCCTAGAGAGGGGCGCCACCCACTATGGATGGGAGCGCCCGGGGGGAGGCGGCCATTGGCCCCTTCCACTGAGAGGCGGAACCCACTAAGGATGGGTCGCATAAGGGGAGACAGCCATAGGCCCCTTCCAGGGGAGGAGGCGGCCATATGCCCCTCCTACGAATTTCCTGGGGCCCGGATATCCGCGACGGCGGATAGAGAGTGTGGGGATGGGGGGGGGGGAGTCCACGCTGTCCTTCCTACAGATACCTCACACGGGAGCTCGGACGACCTTTAAGATGGTGTCGAGCGGAAAGGGGGGCCCCCAACAAGACAAGGGAAATTGCAGTTGGCAATGAGGGTACAGTCCTCTGCGCTGGCGTCATTCACACCGTGAGGGCGACAGTTTTGGTAGTAGGGATCTGACACCGGTTAAGACCTTGCCGTTGGCCTTAATGCTAGGATGTACAATTTTAATTTAGAATGTATGCATTTGCAGGATGTTAGACTCGGCTAGGAAACCTTTGTATTAGAGATTTGTTAAGGTTAGCCAAGGAACATGTCTTCATCGAAATGTAATAAATGTAAAATTGTACATGATTATGAAACTTTTATTTAATGTTTTAAATTTTGTTTCATATTTTAATAAATACGGCCGGGAGGGTGATTCCCTCCCGCTTTCCAAAAGTTCAGAACTGCGTCCGACTTCCCATCTTTGGGGATTGTGTTGGGAGGGCGTGACGGGCATCCCGGCCATATAAGGATGCTAACAACCCCCCTGGCAGACCCATCATATCAGTCAGGGGAAGATTGATGGAAAATACCTATATATTGACTATTTTTTACAAAACTTTGTAAAGAACCTGGATTCATATATCCAGGATACTGGTGACTTTTTTGTCTAAATTACATAAGGTCCAATGGCAGCAAGGAGATTAGCTAATGGCTTTGGACGTTAGTTCGCTGTATACAAGCATAAGACACTCTAATGGCATTGCAGCGGTGAAGTATTATTTGTTACGTAGAGACCAAGTATTGGAAAAACACAACGATATGTTACTCTCTATGTTGGAATTTTATCTTAATCACAACGTTTTTATGTACAACAACTTAGTATATAGACAGCTTCAGGGTGTGACCATGGGGGCCAGTTTCTCCCCGAGCTACGCATGTTTGCACATGGGGGCTTGGGAGGAACTGGTCCTCCGGGTCGAGCACCGGGAGACTATGGATGGACATGTGATAACATGGTACAGGTACATTGATGACCTTTTTATAATTTCGAGGGGGGGTGAAGCTGAAGCACTGCGATTTGTGGAAACACTTAATGTGAATACATATATTCTTAAATTCACTGTGACTTTGAGTCAGGACAAGGTGGCCTTTTTGGATACTGAAGTCTACCTACAAGAAGGTAGATTAGCTACACGCTTATTCAGGAAAAGTACTGCAGGCAATACTACACTGCATGCTGGAAGTGCGCATCCAGCTCACTTGATATCAAGTATTCCATATGGTGAAATGATCCGCCTTAGGCGGGTATGCAGTGAGGAACATGATCTACAACAAGCACAGGCCCGCAGTACAATGCGATTTTTAGAAAGAGGTTACTCTATAAAAACCATCAATAAGGTCATTCAGAAGTCCATGCTCATTAGTCGTGAACAGCTTCTCAGTAGATACAGTATCTCTGAAGAGGCAGTTACATTAGAGACAACTGTACCCCCCAAATCGCCAGTACTAGTTGAACCCTTTAGAATTATTACTGGGTTCTGCAACCAACATAGAGATTTACGCAGAATTATCAATAAAAATTGGCCTACGGTGCTACAGGATCCCATCATAGGCAACATACTACCCAGACAGGCATCCATCACATACAGTTGTGCCCCTTCTATGAGAGACAGATTAGTTGATACTGGACCAGAGGTTTTGGATAAGACTACATGGTGGCAAACAAACAAAGGATTCTTCAAGTGCAAAACGTATAAGGCCTGCTCCCATGGTAGCAATAGACTAACATATAAAGATGGGTTCAGCAATAAGGAACATGATATAAGTAAAGTCCTTACTTGTAAGACTGAATACGCGGTCTATATTTTGGAATGTCCGTGTGCCCTTCGTTATGTCGGGAGCACTAAGCTCCCGGTCCATAAATGGATATTACAGCATCTGACGGCCATTACAAACCAGGACAATACCTACCCGGTAGCCAGACATTTTAAAGAGTTCCATCAGAGCAATAATAAGGGACTCATATATTATGTAATTGACTCTATCAATGCTAGTGGAAGGGGAGGAAACAGAGAATCTAGGTTAAGAAAGTTGGAAACCAAATATATCCTCCAGTTAGATAGTAAGCAACCAGGAGGGCTTAACCTGACGGAGGTTATGTACACTTGTTTGCACTGATATCTTATGTACTGTTAATATGATGAAATCAGAAATTGTGTATTTATTAAGATGATTTTTAGATAACGTTTTAACAATTTTGATAGTTATTTATGCTTTTTATAATGTCAACTTTTAGAGCGTTTGATCTATATTTATAGCACAATTTGCACTTTTGTACAATATGTTATGTATACCTTTCTAGGTATCAATTTTAACATAACCAACTTTCAATATAACCAAGTCTCAATGATGTTTCTGTCAGGCCGGCATGAGTATCTATGCCTAAAAAGTATAGGGCTGGTAATCTTAGGTCTAGATTTATGATTTTGTCTTATCTTTGGATGTGTACTTTCTGATTTAAAGAATTTTTGTAATTGTGATTTTAGGAACATTCATTTGGTTGGCAACAGGACTACAGGCAGTGCCTTGGTTTGCACAATACACACAACTGGGCTCAGCGTGGGACTGTGCAACTCATTAGATTATTACTTATCAGTATTAGATTTTTATGATTGAGCACTAGTTTTGCACTTTATCACATTAGGATTTTAGGGTACTAGTCACGTGTTTTGACTTTTAGCTTAAGGGGATTTAACCCGTTATTTTAGAAAATACTAATATATGTATATTATCGAGTTTGATTTTTGTTATATGACAATGAACTTGATGTTTAGCAATATGCAGTGTGCAATAACATACTAAGTTCAAGAGGAATTAATAGTAATTTTTGAAGAGTATGAAATGATACTTTTTAAATGTATTTTACCTTCATATGACAGTGCTTTGTCACTATATCTGATTTTTATGAGATCTTCATTATGATCTCTAAAATATGAATTGTAAATATATAATTAAGTCTACATTACTTAGTATGATGGTTGACAATGAACAAAATTGAACATCTTCGCACTGCATTTTAGTATGTCTTCCATGCCTTTCACACGTGATTTGTTCAATTGGTAGCACTTGCACTTTAAATTCATGGCTCTCACATCACTACGCTGTCATGTGATCAAGGCCTTACGAGGCAGAAACGTTATGGTGGCAGCACTGGAATAAAGAAATCAGCATCTTAATTTGGTGGTCCGTGTCCTTTCTTACCTGGCATCTGAGGGAGCATACAGATCAAGAAGATCGGAGATACTGATATATATATATATATTTATATGTATATTACCTACTGGCGGTCGCCAGTAGGTAGTTATAGTTAGGACCTAGTTTCCATAGGAAATCTGCAACATTCTATTTGGAATAACTTTGGCGCCGGTTGATAATTCTTTGCAAAATTCCCCAAGAAGATGGCTCGCTCTGCTCCGCTCCTATCCTGAAAGTTTCGGGGTGATTCGTCAAGTGGGGGCGAGGAAAAAGGGGGGTCCCAAAAAGTGTTTTCCCAATGCAATTTTTCATAGGGATCTTTAAGCGCTGCTACAGCCCGAACTGCTGAACGGAATTACACCAAATTTGGGGAAAAGGTAGAGTTTGTTTCACAGATCACGCTTTTTGTTAAATGGTGTAAATCCGTGCAGTAGTTCCAGAGAAAATCAAAAGTAAAATCATAGATATGTCTATGAGCACGTAGGGTACGTGTTAGAACTGGCTATTTCTGGTAGGCTAAGGCTGATGCCAAAGCCAGGCAGAAACCACCATTCTAGTCAGGGCAAGGAAGTCACACGCCAAGATAACCTCTGCTCACCCCCTTGGTAGCTTGGCTCAAGCAGTAAGGCTAAACTCTGAGGCAATGTGTAAAGCATTTGCGTCAGCGCACAACAGCAACAACATCCTAGGCACACCACAAAAGAGACTCCACACAAGGTTATTATAAAAATAACTTTTGTATCAGATAAAATCACACATATACATTGTGCTAACTGGCACGGGCAATATTCACAGGGATTATGTACACAAGACAGGGCCACAAGGGCCACTGTCATATTCAGATATAGCACTTCTAGATAAAATGTAGAATATAAAATAATAATCAAAGATAACAACCAGTAACCACTGGTAACAGGAACCAGGACCTTACTAGGACCACCTGTACTAAGAAACAAGAACCACCTAAGTATCACACAGCGTTTAGGGGTCTAAGAAAGAATACCTTACTCATGATGCAATAAACTTACATTCAGAGGAGTAGAAAAGACAACCACCTAAGAATAACCACATTTAGGGGTACACCAGAACACATTACCCATGATGCAGGAACCACATTCAGAGGAGTAATAAAGAAGAACACATGATGACTAAACATTCAGAGGTGTTAAGAATAAAGCACATGATGCAATAAAATACATTCAGGGGTGCAGCGCAAGAAGACACATGATGACTAAACATTCAGAGGTGCAGCGCATGGAAAGAAAGACACATGATGCAGTAACACATTCAGAGGTGCATAATAAATCAGAAGTCAATAGCGCAAACAAAACACACAGTAGGCAATTACTATTAAAAACATAGGCATCACATTTGCACCTAACTTACATATGCCACCACCTGTGGCAGTCCCTAGGCCAACTGGCCTTGAGGGGGCAAGGATGCCCTGGATCCAATGTCAGGGCGCGCTGCCACGCAGCGCCAGTCCAAAGTACAAAAGCCTAAACGTGGCAGCTGCCCACAAAGTGCTGGGCAACTGGAGACATCACAGAAACTGTGGCAGGGGCTCTGAAATGAAGGGGTGCCCCTTGAGCACAAACTGCGCCACATTGAGCCACACAGGCTCTTAAACAAATATCTCTCTGAAGCCCTCTGGCTCCTCAGCAAAACGTCCCCCCTGAGCCTAACAGGCTCTTCAGCAAATAGGGGGTCGTGGGAGCGCCTCTATGGGGGGCTCGAAATCGCTACAGTGCCCCCAGAGCCTAGCAGGCCCTAAAAGCAACTTGGCCCATCGTTGGAGTCTCTCTGGACTCTAAGGCAACAAGCACGATATCCCTCTCCTGGAGGGGGGGGCGGACACCGACACTGTGTCCCGGCGCCCCCCGAATATGCCCAACTGTTGGAGTCCTTCACAGGGGACTATGCAGAAATATTGCCCCGGGTTGTGGGAGCCTCCACAGGCTCTCAATCACATTGGGGCGGCCCGCTGCCAACCGGGGCCGCCCATGAAGCCCTCGTGGCTTTGCACATCAAGTGCGAGCTCAAGCTACTGCGGGGGGGGGGGGCGGACACCGACAATGTGTCCCGGCGCCACTCCCCTGCCCCACTCCGCCCGGCCCCAGCCCAGACTCACCGGGTCTCAGGGGCGGCTCCTCTGGGCGGCGGCTCTTCTCTGCTGGCGGTGGGGGCAGGCAACGACAATGTGCCTCGCGCCCCCGCCGCTCCTCTCCTCACTCGGGCCTCCTCCTCAGATGCCACTGGGCTCCCTCAGCTCACGGGAGCCCGGCCGACCCGCCGCCATGCGTCCTCTTCTCTCCCTTCCTTCCCCGGGCTCGCGGTCGCCATTCCTCGGCACCCGGGCTGCGGGGGCGGGATTTCCGGCCGGCCAAGCACTTCCGGGTCGCTGCGGGCAGCGCAGCGGCCCTTCTCCTAGGCAGGCAGGCGGACAGGCAATCAAAATATCGGCGTGGGCAGCCGAAGGTAAAGTAAAGTTGGCAATAAGCGAGGTGGGCACTCGCAAAGTAAATAATCAAATAAGCGGGGTGGCACCCGCCAATCCTCACGCAAAATGCGTGCAACGAAACGCTCAAAATGCATCCAGGAGCGCTCTCAAGCCCTAGGATCCCAGGACAGCGCTCCCAGGCGCCAAAGGTCCCCAGAGCAGACCCCTACAGCAAGAAGGGTCCACAGAAAGCTCAAGAAGTCCAGCAAAAGTCCTTAAAGATGTAGCCAGGCAGGGGGACAGCCAGGAAGAGTCCCCCAGCAGTCCATCAGATGTCCAGGAGCTGGGCAGGTCCCAGGGATTCCCCTGAGCCCCAGCAGCAGCATGCCCCTGGCAGATTCAAGTTAGAAACAAGAACATTTTGGAAGGGGATACAGCCCCTTCTTATACAGTGAAAAACCTTTGAAGTCCTTTGAAGTCCTTTGAAGCAGGCAGTGTGAGAACCAGCTGGACTGGTTTAGAGGGAAGTCCCCTTCAGTATCAGGGACAGAGGTGTCAGTCACCCAGCGGGAGGTGGAGCCAGCTTTGTAGTTAGGCAGGCACAGCCCTTCACTATCAGGTGCCATCTCCTCCCACTTCCCTGGCAGCAGATGCTGCCTTTCATCCATGGCCTGACTTCAGACAACCTCCTGGGCTCTCTAGCCCCTGTCATCCTCAAACCAGACAGCCAATCCACAAGCAGTCCCAGGCACTCTGGGCCAGGCTCACCAGCCAATCACACGCCAGCACCAACTTACACAAATATGCCAACTTCCAAAAGTAGTACTTCTAGACTAGACACAGTCATGCCGCATACATCATTTTGCAGCATTCATTCTCACGAGTTCGCTCATACCAAACTCGCCCCTGCACTCCCCACGCATCAGGAACTACCATGGGCATACATATTCCCCATTCATTCCTATGGGAGGGCAGGTCACTCACCATTCATTCATAGAGAGCTCAAGCACTTTACACTGTACCACAGTGAAAAAGTGCGCAGAGGCCTAAAATCACCAACACCAGGTTCCATAAACAGGCTAGGAAAACGCAAAAAGTCTAGGGGTGAACCTGCCCAACGGGCCGGGTCCAACAGTACGCATACCCTTATGAGCACGAGCTGCATGTTAATTGGCTATCAACTGTCTGTCAACACTCCAAACCAGGAAGTGTTGGCAGCCATCTTGTGTCTCGGTAGAGCTGAGGCACAAGAAAACTTAAAAACATGTGTGCAAAAGACGCAAAGGGGGCAGGGTAGAAACACCCTGACCCCCTAAGCCTGCTCAGGGGATCACACAAGGACCCCCAAGGCCCAAAATGTTTTTTTATTTTTATTTTTTAAATCGCAGATATGCGTATCCTGTGAAAAAAAAACAAAGATTGAATAATTTGTAATTAGCCCCCGGGGGGCCAAATCCCAGGGGCAATGTAGATAATTAAAATGGGGGCCCCAGAGCCCCAGGGACCGCCACCCCCCAGGGCTTTAATGTTACGAATGCGGGGGGCTCATAGCCCCCCGCAGCCCCGGGGACCGCCACTCACCGGGGCTTCTTTTTTAATATAATAATGGGGGGCCCAGAGGGGCCCCCAGCCCCGGGGACCGACACCGAGGCTTTAACATTATGCATGCGGAGGGCTCACTGCCCCACGCAGCCCCGAGGACCGCCACTCTCGGGCTTCTTTTTTTTAAAAATAAAAAACCTGTGTGGGGGGACTCAAGCCCCCCCACACGCCCGGTGGACCGCCACCTCCCCGGGGCTTTAACATTATGTATGTGGGGGACTCACGGCCCCCGCAGTTTCAAATTGGGGGGTCTGTGACAGATCCCCAAGCCCCGGGGACCATCACCCCCGGGGCTTTTAAATGTTGGGAGGGGGGCCACGTGGCCCCCCTCCTGGAGTCTTGTGGTGGCCCTGGGGGTTGGGCCGGCTCCTGCAGTGTCCCGGGGTGCCTACCCCTGGTACACTGTAGTTTGCTATCGTAGGACCGGAGCCTCGGCGCTCCCGCCCTACCATAGCAAACTGCTTTGCTCTCTCTTCCAAAAACCAAACCCTATTGATTTTCAACATGGGGAGCAACATATTAGCTGCTCCTCATGTAGAAAAGCAATGCCGGCTCCCGCAGGACGCGGGGAGCCAGCAGGGACCGTGGGGGAGTTGGGGACCCCCCGCGGTCCCCAACGGAGAGGGCCAGCCCCAGGGGATGGGGTCTCCGGAGCTAGAAGTGGCTCTGCCTTGTTTTTTTTTAAATATTTTTTGGGGAATGGGGCTTCATGCCCCCCCCAAATAATTAAAAAAATATATATATAAAAAAAAGGAGGCAGGCCGGCCTCAGGGGAAGGGGTCCCCGGGGCCAGAAGTGGCCCGGAAGGGGAGCCACGTGGCCCCCTTTCCCAAAAAATATTTTTTAAAAATCAAGGCAGAGCCTCGGGGGTTGGGGTCCCCGAGGCTAAAAGAAGCCTCAGGAGGGGGGCCACACAGCCGCCTCCCCATATTTCTATAAAAAATTTTATTAGGGGGGTAAGCCCTGGGGGATGAGGTCCCCAGGGCAAAAAAATTGAAAAAGAATCGGGGCTACACATCTCCCCTTCTTAAAAAAAACCCCCAAAAAAACGCCACCATCCGCCGGAGGCCACGCCCCCTTCATGCAGCACTCTGCAATCGCGCCCCCTGATGCATTTGCGGAGGGGGAAAAAATTCCACTTGAATACTGGGGGTCCCTGGGGGCCAACTAGCCCACCAGATACCTCCAGTATGCGCCAGGGGGCTGCGTTGCAGAGTGGTGTTCTGAGGCCACGCCCCTTTCTACACCTCTCTGCAACGCAGCTCTGTGGTGCTTACTAGAGGTAGCTGGTGGGCTAGTTGCGCCCCAGGCACCGACAGGATTTAAGGGGAGTTAATCCCCCAACTTAAAATGCTCCACTGGGTACGTTTGCACAGTGGTGAAGGGAGGGGCGGGGCCTGAGTTCACATGTTTGCAAACACGCCCTCTGGCGCATACTGGAGGTGTCTGGTGGGCTAGTTGGCCCCCAGGGATCCACAGGATTGAGGAGGAATTAATTATCTAACTTAAACGCGCCCCAGAGTGTGTTTGCAGACATGTCACCTCAGGCCACGCCCCCTTCCTTCATCAGTGCGCAAGCGCGCCCCATGGTGCATTTTAAGTTGGGGAATTAATTCTCTTTCAATACTGAGGGTCCCTGAGGGCCAAGTAGCCCAACAGGTATTTCCAGTATGTACCAGGGAGCTGCGTTGCAGACATGTGTTCAGAGACCCCACCCCTTTTTACAACTCTCTGCAACGCAGCTCTGTGGTGCTTACTGGAGGTACCTAGTGGGCTAGTTTGACACTAGGGATACTTAGGATTGAAGGGGACTTAATCTCTCAACTTAGAACAGTGACAGGGTGAGTTTAGACAGTGGTGAAGGGAGGGGATGGGGCCTGACGTGATGCGTGCAAACACGCCCTGTGGCACGTTTTAAGCTGGGGAAAAAATTCAACTTCAAACCTGAGGGACCATGGGGACCGAGTAGTCCACCTGGTGCTTCCAGGAAGCGCCACTGCGCTGCGTTGCAGAAAGGTGGTGCATGCCGTGCCCCTTTTAACATCTGTCTGCTACGCAGCTCTGTGGCGCTTACTGGATGTAATACGAATTCTGATTTACTCACCTGTTATCAGGAGAGACCTCAGTCCTGCATCTTTGAGCCCAGTATTGATCCTCAAAAGTAATTCTGACCATACTTACCAGTAACTTGAATTTCCTTCCATAGGCTAACATTGACTGGTTTCACTTGGAAATTCTTCTAAGTTTGGAGTTTTGGAACTTTAAAATATTCACCTAAAATCATCAGAACAACGAATTCCGATGTACTCACCTGTTATCAGGAGAGAACCCAGTGCTGCATCTTTTAGCCTAGCACTGACCCTGAAAAGTACTTCTAACTGTACTTACCAGTAACTTGTATTTCCTTCCATAGGAATCCATTGTCTGGTTTTCACCAGAAAAGTTTCTAAGTGTTTATTTTCACAAACTAAAAATATTCCTTAAAAATCGCCTGTATGACTTAAACGCATTCTTTCAACTATTTACAAGAGATGCACCAGTGCTGGATCCAGGATCCACCACTGAGTAAGAAAAAGTAATGATAACTACTTACCTGCTAAGTGAGTTTCCTTCCATAGGGTAACATTGAGTGGTTTACTTGGAAATTTGAAATTCACTGAAACAAACATAGGGTTCAGCCACGCTATAGTTAGGAGTAAGCATTTAAAAAACCTTAGAAATTCACTGAAAAAAACCATAGGTTTCAACCACGTTATAGTTAGGAATTAGCATTGACCATGTCATGAGTGATGTAATAGGTGACGTCATCAGCAGTGCATTGCAGGCGCGCGAGTTATAGTTAGCTGAACTAACTATAACGGGGGAATTTCAATGGTTTTGTATAAGTGAAATGTCCAGTTAACTACAACATGTGTGAAACCTATGGTTTTTTCAGTAAATTTCTAAGGTTTTTTAAATGCTAATTCCTAACTATAACGTGGCTGAAACCTATGGTTTTTTCAGTGAATATATATATATATGAGAAGTTTCTTATATCATGATGTTTTTATCTCTTCTCTGATGAATGGTATTGCACTTTTTCTCTCGCACTCTTTGCACACATTTTACTCTCACTTAGCACTTTATCCCCTACCACTGTTTTTAAGCTAGATTGGCACATATTGTGTAACCTATGAATTATTACAGGCTCATTACAATAAGGCTGTATCAATCGGCACATTGTACATGTCTAAAGGTATTTCATATTATTGTCTCTGTATTTATACAGTTAATTTCTTTTGAGCTTTATGATGTAGCTGTATATACACATATACCATCAATACCTTTGAAGTTTACACACGCGATTTTTGAATTTATCCAGTTATATGATTATGTGCTGACTTAACTGCATTAGCTTTCAGTGGTAGTATTCTTTCACTGTTTATTCATCACATGATGCATGACATCATTGTGAGGGGGTGTTTCCTTAACACTGCATAAAAAAAGCATTCTGTCTGTTGTTCATGTTGCAGCGTGATCAAGGGCATAACTTGCCAGAAACGCGTAGCTGATCTCTCTGAACTAATAAACTCACTGATGCTGATTCGTTGTGGTCCGTCTCCCTTGTTTGCTGGTGTGCGAGGCTGTGCCTGAGACGCCGAGAGATTCGAGGAGGAGCTACATGGATATATATATATATATATATATATATATATATATATATATATATATATATATATATATATATATATATATCAGATGGTCATGGGAGTGCTGCCGGGCGGTGACGGGGGAGGTGGAGGGGCAGGGTGGGGGTGTAGTAAACTATGGATTAGGGCAAGTAAGCATAAAGATGAATAAAACAAATATCTTTGCGCACTGCATCGCATTTGCCGATGTAGTGATATTCATTTTATTTCTTTATTTCTTTTTACATCATCTATTTGGGCAGCGTGTACCCTGTACCCTGGTGGCCTTAACCATGACGAGGAGCTCCAAGTGCACCTAGGATAGTCACCACTGGAAGGACCCTTTGAGAGCCTCTCATGTCTGAATGTGCGAAATGGTAGGGACAAAATGCACACAGGAGAGGTGTTTGCTTTGTTTTCTGGTTGACGGTTACATTTCTTTTTTTCTAATTTTCTGACTTAGGGTGTCAGGATCATAGTGAGACTGGGACCAATAGGACTATAGCATGCAAAAAGGGAGTGAATCCACCACTTGGCGGCCTGATACAAGAACTTTATTTATATTTCTTGAAAATGATACTGTTCATTTTTTACATGTTGTTTTTTCATGATGGGTCCATTGTAGCACTTGCCAGGGCACTGGCCAGTATCATGAGGAACAATGATGGGTAATTATATATATATATATATATATATATATATATATATATATATATATATATCTATATATATATATATATATATATATATATTCCACAGCATTCTCCTTCGTAGGAAGTAGAAGAGGCGGCACAAAGGTACGTTTGAATTCCGTTTATTCAACACATTTGCATGACGCGTTTCGGTTACTACCTTCTTCTGATGCTTTGTGTCGACATAGTTCCACTGGTGCCATTAGCTTCTGTCTCTAACTCAACCACTGAAGTAGTGTTGACGGTGTCTGCAAAACATGGCACGGATTGCACCAGAGTTCCTTTTCATAGAACTACGTTACCCAGCAGGCATTGTTCCACACTTACTGGTCGGTGGTCCGTTTACTCGCTTGCACTAATTGTCCCAACGTGCAGCCGAGTAGCAATGTTCGCTGACTTGATTTGAAGCCATGGCACTGAATTTTGTCCTCGGAAACAGAGTTCATTTCCCTCGCTCTCATGCCTCACATTGTCAACGGCTCGCAGGCTCGGGGACCTCGATGAAGTAAGGAGACCCCTCCATGAAGTATGAACTGCGCTTGACAGCGTCGTCATGTGGCCATTGATATGTGCCGGCGGTCCGGGTCACTCCCATTATCACCCTTCCTTTAAGCATTCACTGCCTTAAGACGCTCGCTGAGAGGTGCCATCCCCGCGTGTAATGGGTTTCACGCATTGTATTCCACAGCATTCTCCTTCGTAGGAAGTAGAAGAGGCGGCACAAAGGTACGTTTGAATTCCGTTTATTCAACACATTTGCATGACGCGTTTCGGTTACTACCTTCTTCTGATGCTTTGTGTCGACATAGTTCCACTGGTGCCATTAGCTTCTGTCTCTAACTCAACCACTGAAGTAGTGTTGACGGTGTCTGCAAAACATGGCATGGATTGCACCAGAGTTCCTTTTCATAGAACTACATTACCCAGCAGGCATTGTTCCACACTTACTGGTCGGTGGTCCGTTTACTCGCTTGCACTAATTGTCCCAACGTGCAGCCGAGTAGCAATGTTCGCTGACTTGATTTGAAGCCATGGCACTGAATTTTGTCCTCGGAAACAGAGTTCATTTCCCTCGCTCTCATGCCTCACATTGTCAATGGCTCGCAGGCTCGGGGACCTCGATGAAGTAAGGAGACCCCTCCATGAAGTATGAACTGCGCTTGACAGCGTCGTCATGTGGCCATTGATATGTGCCGGCGGTCCGGGTCACTCCCATTATCACCCTTCCTTTAAGCATTCACTGCCTTAAGACGCTCGCTGAGAGGTGCCATCCCCGCGTGTAATGGGTTTCACGCATTGTATTCCACAGCATTCTCCTTCGTAGGAAGTAGAAGAGGCGGCACAAAGGTACGTTTGAATTCCGTTTATTCAACACATTTGCATGACGCGTTTCGGTTACTACCTTCTTCTGATGCTTTGTGTCGACATAGTTCCACTGGTGCCATTAGCTTCTGTCTCTAACTCAACCACTGAAGTAGTGTTGACGGTGTCTGCAAAACATGGCACGGATTGCACCAGAGTTCCTTTTCATAGAACTACGTTACCCAGCAGGCATTGTTCCACACTTACTGGTCGGTGGTCCGTTTACTCGCTTGCACTAATTGTCCCAACGTGCAGCCGAGTAGCAATGTTCGCTGACTTGATTTGAAGCCATGGCACTGAATTTTGTCCTCGGAAACAGAGTTCATTTCCCTCGCTCTCATGCCTCACATTGTCAACGGCTCGCAGGCTCGGGGACCTCGATGAAGTAAGGAGACCCCTCCATGAAGTATGAACTGCGCTTGACAGCGTCGTCATGTGGCCATTGATATGTGCCGGCGGTCCGGGTCACTCCCATTATCACCCTTCCTTTAAGCATTCACTGCCTTAAGACGCTCGCTGAGAGGTGCCATCCCCGCGTGTAATGGGTTTCACGCATTGTGTTCCACAGCATTCTCCTTCGTAGGAAGTAGAAGAGGCGGCACAAAGGTACGTTTGAATTCCGTTTATTCAACACATTTGCATGACGGGTTTCGGTTACTACCTTCTTCTGATGCTTTGTGTCGACATAGTTCCACTGGTGCCATTAGCTTCTGTCTAACTCAACCACTGAAGTAGTGTTGACGGTGTCTGCAAAACATGGCACGGATTGCACCAGAGTTCCTTTTCATAGAACTACGTTACCCAGCAGGCATTGTTCCACACTTACTGGTCGGTGGTCCGTTTACTCGCTTGCACTAATTGTCCCAACGTGCAGCCGAGTAGCAATGTTCGCTGACTTGATTTGAAGCCATGGCACTGAATTTTATATATATATCGAAGAAAGACTCGGCCCAAACCTCCAACACTGCCAGAAATTGCGCAGCCCTGAACAGACGAAGAGAGGAACCCAGAGATGGTGCCAAACAAGTGTGTTTATTCAAGCTCAATCTTGCTCAGCATGCCCGCCATTACGCGTTTCGACAGTATCCACTGTCTTGATCACATGATGTGATCGCAAAGCCACATGGGAATTTATCCTCCTTTACACTGACACAAAAGGTGGACTAAGTTTAAACCACCGTAATCACATACAAAATGTTTTCAAAGGGTACACAGACACAAAAAACGGACTAAAACATCAGTGTATAGTCCTATTCCGTCTAAAATACAACCCAAGTGGGTAAATGAAACGAAGTATGTACATATATGTGCAATGTTGCGCAAATAAATAAACATATACAAAAACTTCATGAATATATACATATAAATATATAAATATATAGATCATAAAAATAAGATGTTATTTTCATATTTCTTAAAAGACTATGTTTCCTGACCCTTTTAAAAAAACATTTCAGAGAAAATATCCCAAGTGGGAATTTCCAATAAAGTGTCAAGTGCTACATGTAAACAGAATCTTATGTAAACATACACAATTAACGCCATATATATATATATATATATATATTTAATATCTGTGTATTCTACATGCTTACAAGTAATTATTGCATTCTTTCACCTATTTGGGGGAATGTTGACATATGAATTCGACTATAATGTAATAGTCTGTTTTCTCCTAAAGAGTGCATTATGTTACTAACTATTTTTCCAATTGGTCTGTCTTCTATATTTATGTAAATCAATTCACTGTTGGTTTAAATGTGGAGCACGTCCGAGTGTGGACAGTGATGAAGACCGGAAAGGTCGAAATGCATCAGTTGCAGTAAAAACTTTTTTTTATTATAAAACCTGGACTGCTGTTCCTTCTTGCGGCAGCGTGAGATAATGTGAATATATATATATATATATATATATATATATATATATATATATCCAGGCTCACTGCTCCAAAGTTCGGGGCACTCTTACAGCGGGTGCTAGTCCGAGCGCGTCAGAGCTTCGCGCTTAAAATATGAAAGCTCTCTCCCTCCCGGTCCCGGGTGGAAATAAGGACAGCACACACGGGAATTCTCATTGGTAGCAACTTTACTCGCACAGACGCGTTTCGGAAGCCACGCTTCCTTCCTCAATGTTTGTTACACCGCAATGCGCGATCAGGCGCCATTTTATTTCAAAATACACAAGCAACTCACGTTGGTAAGCATAGAGAGTGGACTGACGCGTGAGCGCCATCTTGCTAGTGCATGTAATTCTTACAGTAGCATGACTGAGATTAAACAACACATTCATTTAGTGGTTGCTAATGTTAATAAACATTTGAAAAACCTCACATATTTACAACGAGGAATTTACAGCGTAATATTGCCGTGGATCGGCAAGTAACCCTCTCCTTAATACGGTGGGCAATGGACTGTGATCTCGCCGTGGATCGGCTTGTGGCAACACGGAGGTTGCCATTTAAGTTTCCATTGGCCCCGTATACGAATTTATACCAATCAGTGTTGCATGATTAATTCCAAAATATTAAAAAAGTTGCAAAATATTGAACAATAATCCAGAAATTACCAAAAATACTAGAGAATTATCAAGTACGTGGTGCAGTATTAGTGAAAAACTCTCAATTCATTCTAAAGCACCTAATAACCATTGGTCACAGAAAAACACATATTACAGAAACCATAATCAATTAGCTGTAATTACTTTGATGTCCATACTTGAAATACTGCATTGCTGGCATTTAGCTCCCCAAATGCACAGTCAATTCCTCCCCACAGTTCAATCCCAAGGGGGCCTTTGTCTGGCAGTCTATAATGTAACGGGATTCTAACCTACGAAGTTTTTGTAGTTATCCCCTCCCCTTATGTTGTCAGAAATTGCGTCCAGGCAAAAATACTGTAACAGATTCCTGTCGCTCTTATGTTTAATGGAGAAATGTCTTGCGACAGGGTATGTGAAATCTCTGTTTACTATGGCCCTCATGTGTTCTAAAATGCGCAATTTCACAGGGTTTATAGTGCTGCCTATATACCTGAGCCCGCAAGGGCAGAGGAGGCAATAGACTGCAAATGGGGAAGTACAGGTAAGGAATTGGTTAATTCTCTTTTTGTTTCTACAACCCACGATTTCGTAAGAGTAAACCCTTTTACTGTTGGCACAGGCCTTACATCGGCCACATGGGAAGAACCCTTTTGCATCTTTTAATTTCCCTGTACGTGTGGGGATTGGTGACAGGTGGCTATGTACCAAAGTGTCCCTCAACGAACGCGCTCTTCTAAAAGTTATTAAGGGATTTACAGGTATATCATTCCCAATGATATTGTCTTTTAACAGTATGTGCCAGTGTCTTTTCAGGATGTTCCTCAGTTGTTGGCAATCTTTAGAGTATGATGTTATCATCCTGAATTTTAGCCCATCCAGGGCCACACACAATGCACTATTACAGCATCTAAGTAAATATCAACTAATTTATATACTTCTGGAAATGAACAGAATGAATTTATACCAAGTGAGGTGGACAGAAAGACAGAGTCAAATGTCTTCTGTATGTGTATATATGAATGTTTACTGACAATGTGCCTTACAATCAACTCAGTGTTTTTATCATTTTTTATTATATACACTTTTGCACGGGCACTTTTTCTAAAAAGTCACTTTATACCCCTTGTTAATATGATGAAACAATGCTACAAACGAATTGTAATATTGCACGTTCAAACATGGCCGCCAAAACCACCAAGGCGAGCAGTAGTCCACTTTCTATGCTTTGGGAAGTGGTAGGGAATTTAATGACTGTGTACACAGAGAATGGCTGACACTGAAGAAGCCAAATCGGTGAAACGCGTATGTCAGGGGGGCAGGGGGGTCTGCCAATAAACCATTGTTTGGAACAACAACAACTTGGAGTGCCGTCCGTTTTTGACCTTCGAAAAGATCACGGAGGTGTGTGCAACCATTGGAACGCGTCTCACCAACGCGGGATTGAGCACCCGGGTAATGAGGAGGAGCGACGGCGGTGAAGGAAGCTGTGCGATAAATTAATTTTGCCGTCGACCCGAGATACGGGGATTATCCAAGGACCATTTGGAGGCAGGACGAAGGGTGTGCTGCCGTCTTTGCAAGAAGCGAGGGAAATCTGCACACGCTGAACCAACACCGGGACAGACGCGGCAACTGCTTGGGATACGAGCGGCGGCTGGGCAGATCCGGCGGAGGGTAAGCGGTGCATGAGCACCTACGTTTCTTGTCTATCTATAATTGTCATTGGCAAGCGTATCTTTGACCCGCTAAATAGCAGGTTACTTGTGGCGGACCCCCCACAAACTGCCTTACTGCCCCCACAGACTGTACACTTGAAACGCGGGAACAACGCGGAACAGTGCCTTTACAGTACCAGTCAACTGCAGCAACATGTCATCCACTGCAGAGAGAGAACGGGAGGCAGAAAACATATTCAAAAGCGCTAATGCAATCACTGTCACCACTGCAGGGGCCACGAACCCCACAACAACTGCAACAAATCTGCAGACACTGTTCTTACAGTTGGAGAGAATGACGGAAAGGGAAATCCGGAAATGGTGGGAGGCAACTTCACTCCAAAATTATGTTGACTGCAATCGGGTCCCAAGAGGTTTAAGAATTTTCACCATTCCCTCTTATGAAAACCCAGACCCACAGTTATTGAAAGATTGGGCACTGTTCACGGCTGAAAGCAGTAGGGGAATGCTGCTAATGCTAATAAAATATGCCTGGAGTGACAGGGATAAAGCCCTCGCCGAAATCCAAAAACTGGAGGATCTAATCAGCAAGGACAAGGACACCAAGTCAGCTGAGGATTTGCGTAATGCCATGCAGAAGAGACTCAAAGATTATGAAAATGGCATTAAAAAGAGAAAACAAACCAAATTCTTAAGAGACGAGCAGGATTATCTAACTGGCAGAATCCTAACTTTCGCCAAAAAGTTTGATGCGACCAGGAAAAGATTGGCCCAGGGAGGACCAACACGCTCAGGGGCAATAACGTCAGAATCTGATGCCTCCCAATCAGAGGACGAATCTGCCAAAGGGAACAGACAAAAGAAGAAAACCAATGTGAATGAGAACGCAGTCCCCGAACCTTTTTTAGACGAATATCAAGTGATGCAGGAGACAAGGTATCGAGCCCCATCGCAGGCATCACAAAAAACAACATCAAAGAAGGGAAAAGGAAAAGGAAAACAAGGCGCGGCAGGAGAGGACGCTCAAACCGCACCACCAATGGTGACTCGGAGCAGGGGGAGGAGAGGGAGATGGCAATAGAAGAAGAACACACAATCATCAATCTCTCAGAGAGGACCTTAACAACACATGAAGAGAGGGTACTCAAAAAAGGCCTCACATTTTGCCCCACTGCCAAATTCGATCCAGTCGAAACCAGGATCGATATCTTCAAGTTTGTCCGAAAACTTAAACTACAGAAAATCTTTGCCAACAAGAATCTCTCTGAAAATACAAAGAATACGGCAGTAACTCTAGCATCGGAACCATGCCTAGCAAGCAATGATCTCCCAGCCCTCAGAGTGGCCCATGAACTCGCGATTGCAGAAGACATCCCAAGCTCGCTGGAGGTTCTAAGAAGGGAGGAAATCACACAAATTAGAGATCCAAGTCATTGCAAACGCAAATCCAGATTTCTACCTCACGTAACACATGATGCCATAGATGTGTTCAACAACGCCATCCTACAGGACATGGAAAGAATGACAAGGAAAAGTCCGGAACTAACCAAGAAAACTTCCAACATTTCAAGATCAGAATGGGAAGCAATAAAATCCCTCAAAGAAGACACAACCATCGAAATAAAGTCTTCAGACAAAGGGGGCAATATCGTCATTTTCACAAAAGAACAGTACAAAAGAGAGGCATTGAGACAATTGAACGACTCTGACTGCTACAAAATTGTGGACAAAAAGGACTTTGGGAAGTGTGTCACAGAATATCACAATTTACTTGGGGGTTGGAAGGAGGAGGGTATGCTGAATAAACAAGAACACGAGTATCTACTTTGTGAGCACCCAATCATTCCAACATTTTATCATCTTCCCAAGGTACACAAGGACACTCTTAACCCCCCAGGCAGACCAATTGTCTCTTCCATAGGAAGTTTACTCGAAAATACATCGAGATTTATAGATGGATATCTATTCCCATTTGTAAAAGATCTCCCTTCCTATGTTAGAGACACTCAGGATTTCATAAGGCAGATTGACGGGATTGGGTGGGAGGATGATATGCTCCTCATCACCCTAGACGTCACAAGCCTATATACCTGCATTGAACATCAGAGTGGGATTTCTGCCGTCAAATGGTTCTTAGGCAAGAAGAGTATGCAGTACCATCAGCACAACAAAATGCTAGTAAAAATGATTGAATTCTGTCTCCATAATAACATGTTCTTATTTGCAGGTAACATGTATCTCCAACTCAGAGGGACCGCGATGGGCACGTGCTTTGCCCCCAGCTACGCGAACCTCTTCGTGGGCTGGTGGGAGAAGCACGTGGCCTGGGGGGGGTCCAACGAAAAGTGGCTAGACAACATCATGATCTGGTCGAGATATATAGACGACCTGTTTGTCGTTTGGCGGGGTGACGTCTCCTCGGCTGAGGAGTACGTGGCAAAGCTAAATGACAACGAGTTAAATCTCAAATTCACCAGCACAATGAGCCTGACATCAATTCACTATCTCGACCTAGAGGTCTTTGTCAAGGAGAAAACCCTATGTACTAAACTTTACCGCAAGCCTACGGCTGGAAACACTGTATTACACGCGGCCAGCCACCATCCGAAAAGTATGGTTAGGAACATCCCCTTTGGAGAACTATTGCGCATCAAAAGGAATTGTTCGGATTCCAATGATTTTAGACAGGCGCAGAAAGGGGCGGTAAGCAGATTCAAAGAAAGAGGGTACTCCAAAACACTACTCGATGAAACAACTAAACGAGTAGACAGCATTGAGAGAAAGGACCTCTTACAGGCCACTGCCAATAAGAAAACAGATGATGGCACCACTAGGATGATCACCAGTTACAATATGAGATCGAACGAACTGGTACATATATTCAACAAAAACTGGCACATCCTAGGTACAGATCCAACGCTCAAGGGACTGATACCAGACAGACCACCCATTACTTATAGACGCTGCCAGTCCCTGAGTGACCATCTAGTGAGAAGCCACTATACGGACCCCCCCAAAAGCACGAGAAATAAGCCAATTAATGGTTTCTTTCCTTGCATGCACTGCAAGGCTTGCAAGTTCAGCAAGAAGAGAACCAAATATGAAGGGAGGACGAACGACTCTAGGCCAATGAGAGAAATTAAGAAATTCCTGAACTGCAATTCAGAATTCGTAGTTTATTGCCTAGTTTGCCCGTGTTCCAAAAGATATATTGGTAGTACCATCAACCAAGCCAAAAAACGCATCCTGGAACACATGCGTGCCATCACCAATAAGGACAAGAACTACCCGGTGGCACGCCATTTTGAGACCCACCATGACAGTAACAGGGATCTGTTATCCTTCTATCTTATAGATCAACTTGATAGAAGGGAACGTGGTGGGGACAGGGTAAGACTTCTTAGAGCAATGGAGTCCAGGTACATCATTGACCTCCAGAGCATGCAGCCGAAAGGGCTGAATAACGACGAGGAACTCTGGGTACACCTAGAATGAATTAACACCCACTCCCAGATTGGTTCAGCAGGAATGAAACTGAATTGCAAGTAGAACAAGTAAGATCTGCAATCCCAAACACTCACACATTCTTTGAGCCTGCAGCTCAATATACTGGTACTAAGAATTCACAAACATGGATTCTGGCCCATACAGGGCTCCATAATATGTGTTGACAAAATAAGGCACACATACACACCACCCATTTAGCCCATCCAGGGCCACACACAATGCACTATTACAGCATCTAAGTAAATATCAACTAATTTATATACTTCTGGAAATGAACAGAATGAATTTATACCAAGTGAGGTGGACAGAAAGACAGAGTCAAATGTCTTCTGTATGTGTATATATGAATGTTTACTGACAATGTGCCTTACAATCAACTCAGTGTTTTTATCATTTTTTATTATATACACTTTTGCACGGGCACTTTTTCTAAAAAGTCACTTTATACCCCTTGTTAATATGATGAAACAATGCTACAAACGAATTGTAATATTGCACGTTCAAACATGGCCGCCAAAACCACCAAGGCGAGCAGTAGTCCACTTTCTATGCTTTGGGAAGTGGTAGGGGATTTAATGACTGTGTACACAGAGAATGGCTGACACTGAAGAAGCCAAATCGGTGAAACGCGTATGTCAGGGGGGCAGGGGGGTCTGCCAATAAACCATTGTTTGGAACAACAACAACTTGGAGTGCCGTCCGTTTTTGACCTTCGAAAAGATCACGGAGGTGTGTGCAACCATATATATATATATATATATATATATATATATATAGCGTAACATTTCTTAGGAGAATAAATCAGAGGTCAAGGGGGTGACAGGGCTCACAGCATGCTTTATTCACTCGATCCCAACGGCAGCGAATGCATTTCGGCCATGACAGCCTTCCTCAGCGCCTTGCCTTCGAACGAGTCCTGCACCAATTAACTCCATCCTGTTTAAAATACTGGCTCACACCGTAGACTCCACCCCTTGATGCATTAGGCGCACCTGTGGAAGTTCGTGGTGTGTTGAAGGACTCCAAATCCCAGACTGCACTGTGGCGGCAAGACTTGGTAGGTGGCGTAGGGGGTGAGTGAAGACAATAGGTCTGTGCTGGCCTCCAGGTGGGTGGTGTAGGGAACCTCTGAATCACGCAAAGTCCACACCCGCTGCCCTGAGTCCCCTCAAGCCGCTGCTACCAGATCGCCTAGGCCCGCGATTGAGCAGGGGCTGCCAAGTGGAGACAATACGCCCTATTGAGATGAAATATCTCAGTCCACCCATGCCGGTTTGTGGATTCTGGTGATCTCCGGATAAATTGATACCTCGACCTCCAAGAGCTGCAAGCAGCCCGGCGCCAGTGGAAATCCGTGATACTTGTTGCAGCGGGACCTTCTGTGCTGCGCCCCTGGCCGGCACAGAAAATATGGTGTAACATTTCTTAGAGAAGAAATCAGAGGTCAAAGGGGGTGACAGGGCTCAGAGCATGCTTTATTCACTCGATCCCAATGGCAACGAATGCATTTCGGCCATGACAGCCTTCCTCAGCGCCTTGCCCTCGAACGAGTCCTGCACCAATTAACTCCATCCTGTTTAAAATACTGGCTCACACCATAGACTCCACCCCTTGATGCAGTAGGCACACCTGTGGAAGTTTGTGGTGTGTTGAAGAACTCCAAATCCCAGACTGCACTGTGGCGGCAAGACTTGGTAGGTGGCGTAGGGGGTGAGTGAAGACAATAGGTGTGTGCTGGCCTCCAGGTGGGTGGTGTAGGGAACCTATGAATCACGCAAAGTCCAGAGCCGCTGCCCTGAGTCACCTCAAGCCGCTGCTACCAGATCGCACAGGCCCGCAATTGAGCAGGGGCTGCCAAGTGGAGACAAAACGCCCTATCAAGATTAAATATCTCAGTCCGCCCATGCCGATTTGTGGATTCTGGCGATCTCCGGATTAATCGATACCTCGACCTCCAAGAGCTGCTATTTCCAAAACATACCCAGAGCTTTGAGGACGCGACTCCAGGAGTTCTGTTCAACTTGAACTTTTTTCCACAACAGCCTTCCCACTCCGATTGATTAAACCTTCCTGACGCGTTTCGGGGCACCGCCCCTTATTCATAGGAAACAGCGTCAGGTCCCGGGATGCACTACGCTTTTAAATCCCACATATTGCGTGCCGCCCACAGATGAGTATTACTACGGCATGCTGGAAGTTGTAGTGCCGCACATGCTCATTA
Source organism: Lissotriton vulgaris (assembly GCF_964263255.1). Classification (NCBI taxonomy): domain Eukaryota; kingdom Metazoa; phylum Chordata; class Amphibia; order Caudata; family Salamandridae; genus Lissotriton; species Lissotriton vulgaris. The sequence continues at coordinate 861,208,525 of NC_141689.1, forward strand.
GTCCCCCCCCCAGTGGGGTCCATGATTCCTGACACCAGTAATCTGTTTTAAAATTCAATGTCTTGAGCCCTCCAGTGGGCCTAAGAGTGAAAGGGCCACCGTCACTTCCATAAGATCTCCATACTGCATTAGAGGTCTGGCATAATTACAAACCCGCAGGCCCACACCTTCGGTGGCGGGTGCTGCCATGTGACATTTGTTTCCAAAACATACCTAGAGCTTTGAGGACGCGACACCAGGAGTTCTGTTCAACTTGAACTTTATTCCATGACAGCCTTCCCACTCCGGTTGATTAAACCTTTCTGACACGTTTTGGGGCACCCTCCCTTATTCATAGGAAACAGCGGTCAGGTCACAGGATGCACTACGCTTTTAAATCCCACATGTTGCGTGCCGCCCACAGATGAGTATTACTACGGCATGCTGGGAGTTGTAGTGCCACACATGCTCATTAGTCCCCCCTCCAGTGGGGTCCGTGATTCCTGACACCAGTAATCTGTTTTAAAATTCAATGTATTGAACCCTCCAGTGGGCATCAGTGTGAAAGGGCCGCCGTCACTGCCATAAGATCACCATACTGCATTAGAGGCCCGGCATAATTCCAAACCCGCAGGCCCGCACCTTCGGTAGGCAGGTGGTGCAATCCTCCACGGCCGGAGCTGCCATGTGGCATTTGTTTCCAAAATATACCCAGAGCTTTGAGGACGAGACTCCAGGAGTTCTGTCCAACTTGAACTTTATTCCATGACAGCCTTCCCACTCCGATTGATTAAACCTGCCTGGTTTCGTTTGGGGCACCGTCCCTTATTCATAGGAAACAGCTGTCAGGTCATAGGATGCACTACGCTTTTAAATCCCACATATTGCGTGCCTCCCACAGATGAGTTTTATCATGGCATGCTGGAAGTTGTAGTGCCACACATGCTCATTAGTCCCCCCTCCAGTGGGGTCCATGATTCCTGACACCAGTAATCTGTTTTAAAATTCAATGTCTTGAGCCCTCCAGTGAGCCTCAGAGTGAAAGGGCCGCCATGACTGCCATAAGATCTCCATACAGCATTAGAGACCTGGCGTAATTCCAAACCCGTAGGCCTGCACCTTCGGTAGGCGGGTGGTGCAATCCTCCATGGCCTGAGCTGCTGTGTGACATTTGTTTCTAAAACATACCCAGAGCTTTGAGGATGCGACTCCAGGAGTTCTGTTCAACTTGAACTTTTTTCCACAACAGCCTTCCCACTCCGATTGATTAAACCTTCCTGACGCGTTTCGGGGCACCGCCCCTTATTCATAGGAAACAGCGTCAGGTCCCGGGATGCACTACGCTTTTAAATCCCACATATTGCGTGCCGCCCACAGATGAGTATTACTACGGCATGCTGGAAGTTGTAGTGCCGCACATGCTCATTAGTCCCCCCCCCAGTGGGGTCCATGATTCCTGACACCAGTAATCTGTTTTAAAATTCAATGTCTTGAGCCCTCCAGTGGGCCTAAGAGTGAAAGGGCCACCGTCACTTCCATAAGATCTCCATACTGCATTAGAGGTCTGGCATAATTACAAACCCGCAGGCCCACACCTTCGGTGGCGGGTGCTGCCATGTGACATTTGTTTCCAAAACATACCTAGAGCTTTGAGGACGCGACACCAGGAGTTCTGTTCAACTTGAACTTTATTCCATGACAGCCTTCCCACTCCGGTTGATTAAACCTTTCTGACACGTTTTGGGGCACCCTCCCTTATTCATAGGAAACAGCGGTCAGGTCACAGGATGCACTACGCTTTTAAATCCCACATGTTGCGTGCCGCCCACAGATGAGTATTACTACGGCATGCTGGGAGTTGTAGTGCCACACATGCTCATTAGTCCCCCCTCCAGTGGGGTCCGTGATTCCTGACACCAGTAATCTGTTTTAAAATTCAATGTATTGAACCCTCCAGTGGGCATCAGTGTGAAAGGGCCGCCGTCACTGCCATAAGATCACCATACTGCATTAGAGGCCCGGCATAATTCCAAACCCGCAGGCCCGCACCTTCGGTAGGCAGGTGGTGCAATCCTCCACGGCCGGAGCTGCCATGTGGCATTTGTTTCCAAAATATACCCAGAGCTTTGAGGACGAGACTCCAGGAGTTCTGTCCAACTTGAACTTTATTCCATGACAGCCTTCCCACTCCGATTGATTAAACCTGCCTGGTTTCGTTTGGGGCACCGTCCCTTATTCATAGGAAACAGCTGTCAGGTCATAGGATGCACTACGCTTTTAAATCCCACATATTGCGTGCCTCCCACAGATGAGTTTTATCATGGCATGCTGGAAGTTGTAGTGCCACACATGCTCATTAGTCCCCCCTCCAGTGGGGTCCATGATTCCTGACACCAGTAATCTGTTTTAAAATTCAATGTCTTGAGCCCTCCAGTGAGCCTCAGAGTGAAAGGGCCGCCATGACTGCCATAAGATCTCCATACAGCATTAGAGACCTGGCGTAATTCCAAACCCGTAGGCCTGCACCTTCGGTAGGCGGGTGGTGCAATCCTCCATGGCCTGAGCTGCTGTGTGACATTTGTTTCTAAAACATACCCAGAGCTTTGAGGATGCGACTCCAGGAGTTCTGTTCAACTTGAACTTTATTCCACGACAGCCTTCCCACTCCGATTGATTAAACCTTCCTGATGCATTTCGGGGCACCGACTAGGGGTGAGCGCAAAATCCGTTCCGCTCGTGGATTTCGCGGATTTTCGGTAAATCCGCAATCCGCGAACTCCCGCGAATTTACCAAAAATCAGCGAATCCGCGAGCGGCGGATTCGGGGGGCAAAAGTTCAAGCCTTCAAGCTTGAAGTTGTAACTATTTTAGGATGGCGCCGGCAAGCTGCCAGCGCCATCCTAAAATAGTTACTAAGTTAGCTTCAACAGGAAGCACTAATAGATAAAATAAAGCAGGTGCTCGAGCACCTGCTTTATTTTATCTATTAGTGCTTCCTGATGAAGCTAATTTAGTAACTATTTTAGGATGGCGCTGGCAGCTTGCCGGCGCCATCCTAAAATAGTTACAGGATGATGGGCACTGGGCAGCTCACTCACGGGACCCCTGCGCTCTTTGGTGTGATGGCAAAGTTAATCAGCCCCCCCAAAAATGTGTGTTTTGTCGAGGCGGGGTAGGTGTCCGTTCTCCCCATATCTATTGTCGAAAATTAGCTATGATGCTTGATGGAGGCCTTTGCATAATTGGCTTTCACGAGCTCAATCCCAGTCCAGTTCCTGTGACCACGAGCTTCTCTGATCCGTGCCTGTCCTTTTATACACACAAGAGGCATGTGAACTCGCATATAAGCCCCGTCCGTTTGGCCCCTCCACACACACTAGTGGTGTGCACCGTCTTCGCGCCCTTTACCCACTTGATGGACAGCTCACTCGAGGGACCCAGGCGCTCTTTGGTGTGATGGCAAAGTTAATCAGCCCCCCCAAAAATGTGTGTTTTGTCGAGGCTGGGTAGGTGTGCGTTCTCCCCATATCTATCGTCGAAAGTTAGCTATGATGCTTGATGGAGGTCTTTGCATAATTGACTTTCACAAGCTCAATCCCTGTGCAGTTCCTGTGACCACGAGCTTCTCTGATCCGTGCCTGTCCTTTTATACACACAAGAGGCATGTGAACTCGCATATAATCCCCGTCCATTTGGCCCCTCCCCACACACTAGTGGTGTGCACCGTCTTCGCGCCCTTTACCCACTTGATGGACAGCTCACTCGAGGGACCCCGGCGCTCTTTGGTGTGATGGCAAAGTTAGACACACATGGAACTCGCACAGAAGACCCCCCCACATTTAAAAAATCCGCAAAATCCGCGAATCCGCAAATTCGCGGATCGTGGATCCGCGAAATCCGCCCATGCTAAGCACCGACCCTTATTCATAGGAACAGCTGTCAGGTCACAGGATGCACTACACTTTTAAATCCCACATATTGTGTGCCGCCCACAGATGAGTATTACTACGGCATGCTGGGAGTTGTAGTGCCACACATGCTCATTAGTCCCCCCTCCAGTGGGGTCCGTGATTCCTGACACCAGTAATCTGTTTTAAAATTCAATGTATTGAACCCTCCAGTGGGCATCAGTGTGAAAGGGCCGCCGTCACTGCCATAAGATCACCATACTGCATTAGAGGCCCGGCATAATTCCAAACCCGCAGGCCCGCACCTTCGGTAGGCAGGTGGTGCAATCCTCCACGGCCGGAGCTGCCATGTGGCATTTGTTTCCAAAATATACCCAGAGCTTTGAGGACGAGACTCCAGGAGTTCTGTCCAACTTGAACTTTATTCCATGACAGCCTTCCCACTCCGATTGATTAAACCTGCCTGGTTTCGTTTGGGGCACCGTCCCTTATTCATAGGAAACAGCTGTCAGGTCATAGGATGCACTACGCTTTTAAATCCCACATATTGCGTGCCTCCCACAGATGAGTTTTATCATGGCATGCTGGAAGTTGTAGTGCCACACATGCTCATTAGTCCCCCCTCCAGTGGGGTCCATGATTCCTGACACCAGTAATCTGTTTTAAAATTCAATGTCTTGAGCCCTCCAGTGAGCCTCAGAGTGAAAGGGCCGCCATGACTGCCATAAGATCTCCATACAGCATTAGAGACCTGGCGTAATTCCAAACCCGTAGGCCTGCACCTTCGGTAGGCGGGTGGTGCAATCCTCCATGGCCTGAGCTGCTGTGTGACATTTGTTTCTAAAACATACCCAGAGCTTTGAGGATGCGACTCCAGGAGTTCTGTTCAACTTGAACTTTATTCCACGACAGCCTTCCCACTCCGATTGATTAAACCTTCCTGATGCATTTCGGGGCACCGACTAGGGGTGAGCGCAAAATCCGTTCCGCTCGTGGATTTCGCGGATTTTCGGTAAATCCGCAATCCGCGAACTCCCGCGAATTTACCGAAAATCCGCGAATCAGCGAGCGGCGGATTCGGGGGGCAAAAGTTCAAGCCTTCAAGCTTGAAGTTGTATCTATTTTAGGATGGCGCCGGCAAGCTGCCAGCGCCATCCTAAAATAGTTACTAAGTTAGCTTCAACAGGAAGCACTAATAGATAAAATAAAGCAGGTGCTCGAGCACCTGCTTTATTTTATCTATTAGTGCTTCCTGATGAAGCTAATTTCGTAACTATTTTAGGATGGCGCTGGCAGCTTGCCGGCGCCATCCTAAAATAGTTACAGGATGATGGGCACTGGGCAGCTCACTCAAGGGACCCCTGCGCTCTTTGGTGTGATGGCAAAGTTAATCAGCCCCCCCAAAAATGTGTGTTTTGTCGAGGCGGGGTAGGTGTGCGTTCTCCCCATATCTATTGTCGAAAATTAGCTATGATGCTTGATGGAGGCCTTTGCATAATTGACTTTCACGAGCTCAATCCCAGTCCAGTTCCTGTGACCACGAGCTTCTCTGATCCGTGCCTGTCCTTTTATACACACAAGAGGCATGTAAACTCGCATATAAGCCCCGTCCGTTTGGCCCCTCCACACACACTAGTGGTGTGCACCGTCTTCGCGCCCTTTACCCACTTGATGGACAGCTCACTAGAGGGACCCCGGCGCTCTTTGGTGTGATGGCAAAGTTACACACACATGGAACTCGCACAGAAGACCCCCCCACATTTAAAAAATCTGCAAAATCCGCGAATCCGCAAATTCGCGGATCCACGATCCGCGAAATCCGCCCATGCTAAGCACCGACCCTTATTCATAGGAAACATCTGTCAGGTCACAGGATGCACTACACTTTTAAATCCCACATATTGCGTGCCGCCCACAGATGAGTATTACTACGGCATGCTGTGAGTTGTAGTGCCTCACATGCTCATTAGTCCCCCCCCTCCCGTGGGGTCCGAGATTCCTGACACCAGTAATCTGTTTTAAAATTCAATGTATTGAACCCTCCAGTGGGCCTTGGTGTGAAAGGGCCGCCGTCACTGCCATAAGATCTCCATACTGCATTAGAAGTCTGGCATAATTCCAAACCCGCAGGCCCGCACCTTCGGTAGGCAGGTGGTGCAATCCTCCACGGCCGGAGCTGCCATGTGGCATTTGTTTCCAAAATATACCCAGAGCTTTGAGGACGCGACTCCAGGAGTTCTGTCCAACTTGAACTTTATTCCATGACAGCCTTCCCACTCCGATTGATCAAACCTTCCTGGCTTCGTTTCGGGGCACCGCCCCTTATTCATAGGAAACAGCTGTCAGGTCACAGGATGCACTACGCTTTTAAATTCCACATATTGCGTGCCGCCCACAGATGAGTATTACTACAGCATGCTGGAAGTTGTAGTGCCGCACATGCTCATTAGTCCCCCATCCAGTGGGGTCCGTGATTCCTGACACCAGTAAATCTGTTTTAAAATTCTATGTCTTGAACCCTCCAGTGGGCCTCAGTGTGAATATATATATATATATATATTCACACAATGTTTGCTCCCGGAGAAGGAAACTCTGGTCACACCTGAAGACTCATTTATTCGCATCTTTTATTGTGGAGAAACAACCGGTGGCATTGTCCCAACATGTTTCGTTCCGCCTGGAACTTTATCAAGGTAAGCCAGCTCTGGAATCCGTTGCGCTTCCCCCCACAGCTCGATGTAGTGGACGTTCATTTTGTTTGCCTCCAGTGGCATTCTTTTGAGGAATCACTTCCGTTTGAAAAATGAATTGTGGGATTTGTAGTTGCGCATGGATTCTTGACGGTTTGATTGGCAGCCCGATTTATTTTCAAGTCTTTTCTTGTGTTACTATGAGTGTCCCACTCGGTGTTCTTCTGCCTTTGTTAATTTCTGACACTCCATCGAGTTTTTCAATCAAAGACGCCGTCTAATAATAACCCTCCAGTGGGTAGAGCATGAAGATGTTTGGCATTTCGGCGCTTGTTTTTCCTGTTGATAGATGTTAGAGCGATGAGCCTTCTCGGGTCAGCTCTCTTTTGAAGCCGATTCCTGAACCAATACCACGGGTGCAGTCCCGGGCGGCGCCAACCTCCCTTTTCGTTTTACCGAGTCTGCAAGATGGTTCTGGGCGGGAGATTCTCGGCGCACTTGTGGCGGTGTAGACCATCGGCAGAACCACGCCGATATATATTCACACAATGTTTGCTCCCGCAGAAGGAAACTCTGGTCACACCTGAAGACTCATTTTTTCGCATCTTTTATTGTGGAGAAACAACCGGTGGCATTGTCCCAACATGTTTCGTTCCGCCTGGAACTTTATCAAGGTAAGCCAGCTCTGGAATCCGTTGTGCTTCCCCCCACAGCTCGATGTAGTGGACGTTCATTTTGTTTGCCTCCAGTGGCATTCTTTTGAGGAATCACTTCCGTTTGAAAAATGAATTGTGGGATTTGTAGTTGCGCATGGATTCTTGACGGTTTGATTGGCAGCCCGATTTATTTTCAAGTCTTTTCTTGTGTTACTATGAGTGTCCCACTCGGTGTTCTTCTGCCTTTGTTAATTTCTGACACTCCATCGGGTTTTTCAATCAAAGACGCCGTCTAATAATAACCCTCCAGTGGGTAGAGCATGAAGATGTTTGGCATTTCGGCGCTTGTTTTTCCTGTTGATAGATGTTAGAGCGATGAGCCTTCTCGGGTCAGCTCTCTTTTGAAGCCGATTCCTGAACCAATACCACGGGTATATATATATATATATATTCACTGAAAAAACCATAGGTTTCACACCAATTATAGTTAGCTGGAAATTTTACTGACATAAAACCATTGAAATGCCCACGTTATAGTTAGTTGGACTCATTATAACTTGCGCGCCTGCAATGCACTGCTGATGACGTCACATATTACATCACTCATGACATGGTCATATATTTTTGTTAAACCATTTTTTTTATGTATATTGTTCTTTTTTTTTTTTTTTGCCCTGGAGCGCTCCCGGTGCACGCCCCGGTGAGCGCCCCGAAAAGCGTAGTGTTTTGAAGCGTCCCGGGGGCGCGTAGCGTAAGCGCGTCGGGTCATGTGACCTGATAATAACACTTTTTATTGGTGCAGAACAGTTTTGGTTTCATAATGATGACATCCCTGGTCTTGTGACCTGAAAATAACACTTCTCATTGGTTCAGGGCTTTTTTTTTCCAAATGATGAAAGACCCCACCTTTTTTCCTTATTCTGACTTTGTCCTTTGACTGAGGAAGACCTATTTCAGCAATACAGAGAACTATTTTGTACTTTCAACTGGCTACTGTAGCAGCAACAGCTGGAGCATCTGCACCACCACCACCACCAAGAGGACCACCACAACAGTACATTGGTGGTCAAGAAGAGGAGGAGGAGGAAGAGGAAGAGGAGGAGGGGAGAAGATGGCTGCCTGAAGAGAATACCCCATACAAACCAAGGCCACACATTGTATGGGAGTTTTTTTCAATCCCAGAGGGCAAGAAAAAAGTGAATGCGCCCAAGGTAACTTGCCTAATCTGTGGCATGGAACTCTCAAGGAGCAACCCAAACAAAAAGTATTCATTTGGTAATAATACCATGATTAGGCATATGACCCGCAAGCATCCAAACAACTATTCTGCTGCAGAGTTCAGGGAACTGGCCAGTAACCTCCCCCAGTCTTCAAGGACCACCTCCAAAAGAAAGCAACCCACTCCATCGGGACCAGAAACAACGGAGACGATGCCTTGTATTCAACAACGATTTGAAGATTTTAGAGTTACATGCATTCATTGTGGCAAGCTGATCTCCTATGGGGAAAAGAGCGTAAAGCTCATCGTCCTTGCTGGTGACAATCTCAATTGCCCGAAAAAAAATATAAAACAACAAAAAGAAAAAAAAACAGTTCTTTTTAGAACTACCTCCAATTTATAAATAAAGGTTAAATTTTTTTAAAACTCTGTCATTCTTTTTCCTCATGGAACGCTCCCCGGTGTGCTCCCCAGCGCGCGTACCGGGCGCTCCCCCCGCGCAAATCAAATTTTTTTTTTTCCCCCGCGGGGCCCTTTTATAGTCCCCACATCAAACCTATGGGGTCAGGGGGGGTCTACTCTGCCCCCCTATGGGGAGCGGCCGCCATCTTGTGTCTCGGTAGGATCGAGACACAAGAGGTGGCCAAAAAAAAGGGGGAAAAGACCATAAGGGGGCAGAGTAGACCCCCCCTGACCCCCTAGGTTTTATGTGGGGGTTATAAAATGGCCCCGTGGGGCAAAAACAAAATTATTATTTTTTTCAATTTTTTACGGGGGGAGCGCCCGGTACGCGCACCGGGGAGCGCACCAGGGAGCGTACCATGGGGAAAAAAGAATGACAGACTTTTCCAAAATTGTATGTTTATTAATTGTTCTTTTTGTTGTTTTTTTATTTTTTTATTTAAGTACCAACATGTAGGTACCAATGCAGAGTCTAAAATTTAATATACACTGTCTCCTTTGTAGATATCTTGCATGTTGTTACAGAAGTTATTGTGGTATATGGAATTCATACCATAGTCTGTCAGGAAAGCAGAAACAACATGTGAAGGACTGGGTTCTTTTGGACCCAGCGGTGCCAGGGCACAACACCTAAAACCTTCGTGGGTAACCTGCTCCGGCGTACAAGTCACAGAGACACGGGACACTTCCTTCGGCGTCAAAGATTCAAGGTTTATTTGCTGCAGGGAACACAGAAGTCACAGGAAGTACATCGAGTGTAGTTCGGGGAGACTGCTTCAAATTGGTTCTGTGGATCGCTCCTTTTATACAGTTTTTACCCATAGGATAACATTGAACACAAAAGTTTACAACCCGGTTCCCACATTTAGCTCCCAGAGGGGTCGCTTTGGTCACTTTGAAACACACAAGGTCCGGAACATAAGTGCGGAAACATTTGGCGGTTCCCAACTGTAAAAACCCATCTTCCCACCATTAACAAATTCCAATCAGCAGTAAAGTAGATCGAAATAGGAACGAAGACAGGTGCAGAGGAAGACGGGGACAGTGGGGAGATCGGAAAGGGTGTAAAAGGGGAGGTATCGAGAAACACGAGATACAGGCATCAAAGGGATGTGCCTAATGAGATGCACGGCTGAGACAATAAGTCCGTGCGGCAAGATGAGCCTCGAGCGGCGCCACCTGCCTTACAGCAGCAACCCCCTTGTCATAAAGACACTTTCAAAGAACACGTGTCTTCCGCCAATATCTTGGGAGTCCCAGGGTCGCGAAGCGGACAGCGTCCGTTCGCTGGCTACTTGAGGGCAAGAGACAAAATGGATGCCGTATCTAAGATGGAACCCGTGGGTACAGATGAAAAACCCACATAACAAACGAACGGTTTAAGTTAGCACAGCGAAACTGCGCACACTTACTAAACTCGTCATTTGCGGTTCATAGATCCCAGACTCGACCATATTCGTGCGAGTCGAAAACACCACTTACAATTGTCACGGAACCTCAGACGCTCCTTTTGCCCTCATGTAGGCAAGCACTAGTCGGAATCATATTCGATATTCATCAGACCATCAAGATGTCGTTGTAGCATAGCTCTGTCCAATCGAGTCCCCTTGGTAACAGATGGTTGTCTCATACACGATGTAGCACAGAGGCCACATAAGGCAGGACCACACTGCACGCAAAGGCAACACGTGAACAGGAACACTACCACAACCCCGATGATCATCAGAATCTTCCAACCCCAAGTCGACATTAGGCCCCAAAACCATCCAAGTAGCGTCCAATCCCCTACATCCACGTGTATGGATTCGGAGATCTTATGCAACTTCGAGATGGCTTGATAGACAGTAGGAGCATTATCTGGAATGAAAATGCAGCAGCTCGAATGGATCACTTTACATACCCCACCGCGATCTGCTAAGACGACATCTAAAACCATACGGTTTTGTAACGTCATAAGTCTCTCCGCCTGAAGTTCTGTGGTGATATTACCAAGGGCACTGGCAGTAATATTAGCTGTCGATTCTACCACTCGAGTCAACTGTCTCAGGTTCCTACTATTAACCATAGGTCCCCAAAACGGGAGGAAACCCTTGAAAAAGTCTCCTGCCTCTTGACCGGCAGTATCCTCTTCGCTAATTACGCCTCGTACAACTCTAGTCTTATGATAATCGGCATCTACAGTGAACGTCGGAGGCAACAGATTTGCAATGAAACATGAGCCCATGAAGTCTGCGGGCAACCATGTGTATGCACGATCATAACAGATAAAGTAGGTACCCTTGGCAGCCAGAAACACAGGGGACGAGAACATTGGCAGAACGTAACTTTCAGTGCAGGCACTTGCTCCAAGTGGGGCGTGCGAACCACGACCCATAAGACAAAGATTACCAGTGTGGGGTACGACCCATATTGGAGGCGAGCTTTTAAGCTGCTTTTCACTAGTGAACATACTATATTCCCCTCTACTTAGGACCCTATAGGCTTGTACCTCTTCTTCAGGGATAAGAAAAGGATCATGGATCTCATCTTCCATATCCTCTATTGCCATCGATAGCAGCCTCTGATACGAGGTAGGACCAGAGTAGGGGGAACGTTGTTCTTGAGTGGGGTGGAAACCCAGTGCGCTTCGAAACATTGTTTGGAATGCTCGAGCTGACCCTTGGGAACTATACGGTAATACCAGATATGGAATTCCCTTACCCGTAGTATGTGGCATCAACCCACACACCCAACAATTAGTAGTGTTAACCACTAACTGATGCTGATGGAGGAGCTGAATAAAGGAATTGTTGCGGAATTCTACACGTCTAGCCTGCTCGTGTTCCGGTAACATATGAAAGGAATGAGGAGAAGCAGTAGAAGTAAGGTTAGGGTAAGGAGTAGGAGTAGGGGTAGCAAGTAAGAAGTAAGACATAGTGTAATACACCCCACCCGTCAAAAATGCAGAAGCAGTCAGAAACAACACAAACAATTGAAATATGAAACATTTGGTACGACTGAGTTGCTGCAGCTTGACTCTGTACGCCTGAGCTCCTTCCAAATCATTCAGCTTCGAAAATGCCATTCCCTACGACCGTCCGCAACGTTTCTTGACGCACTTCGTTCTGTGCAGCAATAGTCAATCCCCAGGAGTTCCTAGGAACCGACGGCCTTTAACCTAGCGTCAAGACCTACTGTCCAGAAGGAAGTACGCGCGCGGCCCTACGGCCCTTTATACACAATGTATATATATTAGCACAATATCTTTCAGCTGTGGAAGTAAAAAGATACAAGGAAGAAGCTTGATATATGTACAAAAAAAATTTTCAATGATACGAATGTTCAAAATTGATCATGGGAAACGAGGATATTGCAGTTGTCAATTTCAGCAAAGCAAGAGAATTTTATTTGTCCTTAGTGTGAGATCGCAAAGAATATCGATGTTTCCCGGGACGTGTCTGCTCGTCGAACAAAGGATCCGTTGAAGAAACAGCGTCCTGCTGATCAGTTGGTTGATCTGGTCTTGAGTCTTTTGCTGACAAGTGTTCAACAGTGGCTTTCTGCTGCGCTGAGGGTTCTCCAACAAGCTGTGCGTCGCTAAAAGGTACAAACGCCGGCAATGTTTCTGTTTCTGTTGACGCAATGCCTTTCCTTACCCACGGGTCTGCCGGCAAGGGAATAGGGACTCGCTTACAATGGGTAGCATGTACCCAATTTTTCCGCCCCTCAAGACGAACGGCAGTCCTCGTGGCCAGGAGTACCTGGTAAGGTCCGACAAATCGGGGGTCCAGATTGTTCTTGCGTGAGAAGTTACGAGTAACCACCCAGTCCCCGGGCTGGAGCTGGTGGCCTGGACCCTCCGTCTGCGTCGGCAAGGCGTCGTAAACCTGTTGGTGAATTAACCTCAGTTTAGCAGTCAAGTCATGTAAGTAGTCAATCAACATCGGATACTCAAGATCAGAGAATATTCCTGGCCTAGGAACCCCCCACACATTCGCAGGACGGCCGAACACTATCTCATAGGGACTAAGCCCTATTCGGGAGTGTACAGTCGCCCTAGTTGACAGTAGTGCTAGAGGCAAAGCATCAGGCCACGAAAGTCCAGTCGTAGCCTGAATCTTCGCTAGTTTTAGTTTAAGGGTGCCATTGTACCCCTCAACCAATCCAGCTGACTGGGGATGATTGGCGCTATGGAATTTTTGATTAATTCCAAGGCCCTTACACACACTCTTCATCACACTTCCAACAAACTCACTTCCATTATCTGACCACACGACTCTAGGCATTCCATACCGAGGAAAGTATTCCTTCAGTAGGATTTTCGCAGTAGACAAAGCAGTATTGTCTTTGAGGGGATAGGCCTCGATCCATCGGGAGAATGCGCAGACCACAACCAGAACGTATTTCAGGTTATTGCATCGCTCCATATGGATGAAGTCCAATTGGATCACCTCAAAGGGATACGAAGGAGGAGCAAAACTGCCAGGGGGAGTTGGGGTTCCTTTGCCAGGATTGTACATTATACACACCATACAATTCTTCACCAGACGTTCAGCACACTTTATAATGCCATCATTCTTCCACACATCAGCCAGCAACTTGCAAATGCCTTTCGCGCTAATATGTGCTAACCCATGTGCCATTGTCACAACGGCCAGCACATACGCATCAGGCAACATCCATCTTTTCTGATCCGACAAATCAATCCAGCAACCATTCACATCCAACTTTCCCGTACTTTCTTTCCACTTCGTCTTTTCAGTGTCGGTGGCCTCATTCTGAATTGCTTTCACGCTCTCTATGGTATCTTCACACATACTCGATTCTGCAGGCCACCTAACCGAACTCGTCACATACATTCGAGTGCTAAGGTTCCGGGCAGTCTCCTTAGCAATCTCATCTGCAAACGCATTACCACGACCAACATCATCCGTCACTTTACGATGCGCACTACACTTAACAATTGCAACTTGTGCAGGCAAAGTCAATGCATCCAAAAGATCGTTCACAAGCTGGCCATGCTGTATTTTCGTGCCATGCGACGTCAAGAAACCACGCTCTCGCCACAATCGTCCAAAACTATGCGCTACACCGAAAGCGTACTGGCTATCGGTGTACACATTCACACGTTTCCCTTTTGCTAATACACATGCTCTAGTGAGAGCAATCAGCTCTGCAGCTTGGGCAGAATTCTGATTCAATCTTGCAGTCTCAACAACAGTATTCAATGTTACAACAGCATAAGCAGTAGTCACATCGCCATTCGGCAACTTAAAACATGACCCATCCACATACAGAGTGCCATCCGGGTCCTCCAATGAGGTGTTTTTAAGGTCCACACGACCTTTCGTTTCCTCTTCTGTCCGCAAGTAACAGTCATGTTCTGCTACTTCATCTGACTCTGCACTAATTGGTAACAAAGTTGCCGGATTTAGGACATTACAACGTTTTATCTGAATGTGGCTTGCCAAGAGCGTCAATTCGTACCCAGACAACCTCGCACTCGTCAAGGGCTGAGTTTTCGTTCGATTCAGAAGAGTATCGACTGCATGCGGAACCATCACCGTAAGCATATTATCCATGACCAATCCTGCTGATTGTCGGATGGAGACCGCAGCTGCCGCAGTTGCTCTCAAACAACTCGGCAATGCTCTAGCTACTGGGTCTAAGGTCGAGGAAAAATATGCACATGGACGTTGCTTACCACCAAAAGGTTGCGTTAAGACACTCAAAGCACAACCTTCCCTCTCGTGAACATATAACGTGAACGGCTTGCTGTAATCAGGGGTACCTAACACAGGAGCCGAACACAATGAATCACGTAATTCAGAAAAACTTTTCTGACATTCTTCCGTCCATGGTAAAGGAGTCGAAACATCCTTGCACGTAAGAGCCACCAATGGTTTCGCTAGCAATGAAAAATTAGGAATCCACTGCCTGCAGTACGACGTGATACCTAGAAAGGCACGCACATCTCTTTGGGTTTGTGGCACAGCCATTCGCGCAATTGCTGCAATTCTCTCTGGGGTCAATCTCCTTCCCTCCTTTGACAATAAGTGACCTAGATAGGTTACTTCTTGACAACAATATTGGAGTTTAGAAGGTGACACCTTGTGATTTAACTCACAGAGATGTTGCAGCAACGACACTGTAGCAATTTTGCAAATGTCCTGAGTATCAGCAGCCACCAATAGGTCGTCGACGTATTGGATTAAAGCCGCACCAACCGGCAACCTAAACGCATCCAGTTGACCCTTCAAGGCTTGACTGTAAATCGATGGACTTTCACAGTAGCCCTGAGGAGCGCGTTTGAACCGGAAGCTACGTCCACCAAGAGAGAAACCGAAAAGGTCCCTGCTCTCTTCGGCAATCGGGATGCTGAAAAACGCATTTTTCAAATCAATCACCGAAAACCAAGAAGCAGTAGCTGGAATCAGAGTCAGTAGCGCCGTGATGTCAGGCACAACAGGGAATTGAGGAACCACAATTTTATTTACCTCCCGTAAATCAATAACAAAACGATAAACAGGCGGTTTGGTAGGATCAGTACGTTTAAGAATGGGCAGTACAGGGCTATTGCACACGTTTCCCCGAGTTTCTTCGATGACATCTTTCTCGATCAAGTCATAGATGATCGCTAACAAAGCTCGTTCACCATCAAGGGAGATACGATATTGGGGAATACGTGGCAATCGCACATTAGATTTCAACTGAACAACATAAGGGGAGATATCAAGTAGGCCCACATCATTTGGACCCGTCGCCCACAAAGACGCAGGAAGAGAATCCAATTCCGGTGGAAGCTTATCGAGGGACAAATACATGGGAGAGACTACCCTCTCTCCTAACGTAAGCTTTACACCCGCAGGAGAACAATACAAAGTCGCATACAAACGTTTAAGCAAATCCAGACCCAAAAGATTTTCGCCACAACCAGTAGTCAAAATCAACGGAGCTTCGAGCTCACGTGGCCCAATTTGAAGGGGCAAAGGGCGTGAAACTGGATTGCTAACGGGGGCGCCAGAGAATCCAACGGAAACATTTGTTAAGCCAGACAAAGGTGCGCCAGGGAGTTTCGAATGCATGATAGAACTTTTCGCTGCACCAGTGTCCAACAGAAAAGGCTCAACGACGCCCGATGTAGCAACTGCGACGTAAGGCCCTCTCTGATCAACCGGAACTGATACCACTCCCTCTCCTTGTCTTTGGCTGTCCTAGTAATTACTATCGTCAGTTCCCTGATCGACGTAATAATCGTCTACATTATACTGCGCAGATCGTCCTTGCGATGATCCACGTTGATCGAAACAGTTATTAGAATTTGATGAATGGTCAGAGCGATCATTCTGAGCACCACGACCTCTACCACGTGATGCGTGCTGTGAACCACCACGGCCTCCTTTAGACGAATTACCACTATTACGTTCATTTAAAGCAGGACAATTGAATTTAATGTGTCCTTCCTGTCTACAATAAGCACATTGATTGTACCCTAACGAGGATCTTTGGAAAGAGGAATCATTACGCGGCTGCGATCGATTCGATTGTGACTGTGATCTATTCTGCTGAGGCGCATTCTGATTAGAACGCGGCGGATACGCTTGTTGTAACAACACTTTAGTTTTTAGCTCTTTCGTCTTTTTATCAGCACGGTCATTTTCCTCTTTCTCTCTATTCTCGTAATATTGTGCCGTAGCCAATATCTGAGCTGAGGTAGAAACGGCCCACGCACTTTCTGAATTCTTTAATTTATTGCTCAAATCGGGCAACAAGTTCGACACGAATTTATCCACAAACAACCTCTGTCCACCCTCAGTACCCATATCCTGTCCACTATGATCAATGAATGCTTCCTCGAACCTCGTAAAGAAATCGGAAACACTCTCATCTTTCTTCTGCTTACAGGCTGACAACTTGTCCCAATTTACCCTCATAGCTGGCATAAGCGTTTTCATTAATGCAATGATTCGCTGGGGGAGAGCAGCAATCAACTGATCGGGTTTAGTAGCAGCCACTTGTCCAGCGTCTGCCGCTGTAATGGCAGCCCAATCACCACCTAATTCATTTGCGTGATCTTGGTGACGAATCTTAGCCCATACCGGTTGCGGTACGACGTTGCCAAACAACATATCGATATCAGCAAGGTTCATCACCGTAGCATCTACGAGCTGCGATAATTCCTTATAATACCCAGTAGGATTTTTACGAGGATCGGGCAAAGATTGTTTCACCTGAAGCACTTCCGATCGTTTCCATGGGAGGTGTATCCACACTCTCTCAAAATGTGCCAATACCGGAGGGGCAGCTTGTGGATCAGCTGGTATCCAAACCGGCGGAACTTCACGCATGGGATATTGGCCAGACTCGTCTTGCTTTTCAATGTCCTCAACGAACAATGCATGAGGAATAGGAGCGGGACGAAGAGATAGCAACCGCTCAATAGCCCGTCGGACATTAGTATCGACTATCAGTCCAGTTGCGAACTGAAGCCGAAGTTCGGACAGGGCGGTCAGCACCTCGTCAGGCGCATTGGCCACTATCTGATCATGAAGGAACTTGCACATTTCGTCAAACACATATCTCTGAGTCGGTATGTTGAATTGATTAAACGTTTCGAGGACAACACGAGGTTGATTTCTAAGAGGGTTTACCATCCAACCCATCGCCATATTATATAGCGCAACACGTTCTCTGTTACCAGGAAGCTGACTACGTCTCTGAGGACCATCAGAACCAGCAGACCCAAAAACAGGTCCGAGCGACTGAAAGAAGTTTGTCGCAAGGGGAGAATTACGATTACGAGTAGAGGGAGAAGAGTAAGACACAGGACTAACAAGAGAAGGAGTAGAGACAGTAGCAACAGCAGGGGTTAACAACACAGGAGCAGTAGCGGGAGCAGGAGTATGTGGAAGCGGAGGAGCAGTAGGAATAGAAACAGACAAAGGAGCAGGAACAGTCGGAAGAGCGGGTGCAGGTTGAGGAACTGGTGGAGGAATAATAGGTGGAAGAACAGGTACGGCAGGGACCACAAGAGCTGCGGTACCCTGTACGTACGGAGGTGGCGACTTCATAAGATAGGACATTAAAGGATCCTCAACTGCCTCTTCCTTCTTATCCGACTCCGTAGGCAAAGCGGGATAGCATTTATCTATGGTCATACGCTGTAGTCTCTCAAACACTTCCTTATCCTTATCCTCCTTATCACGCTGAAACTGCTCAGCTTTCTTCACTATAGTAGCAACAGTATCTCGCTGACTACGTTTATTCTGTCTGATTTTTTTCTGTCGGGCTTCTTTGCGCCACAACCGAAAGGCATCAAACATGGCCGGCCTAGATTTACGTTCGAACAACTTTATTTCCAAATTATCTAAGATCGACGCCTCGAAGCTACCGTGAGGTGGCCAACGAAGATCGCCGTCTTTCTTTGTATATTTAATCCAATAATCGTTAAAAGCAATCGGGCCTAGCCCATGTTTGCTATATAAGTCATAAGTAGGAGTTCCAACCGGAGGTATCGGACATGAGTCCTCCAGCAGGGAATCCGCACCACAAGGTCTAAAACAACTGAACAAAGTACTGCGACCAGGCATCTTGCACACTAGCCGAGTTTCACAAACTTCAAGGGTTACGGGATTTACCAAGTCCCAGCAAAGAACAAAACCCTCGGTTTTTGGCGGCTGCAGTCGTCAAACAAATACAACAACAAAGTACGCTAGCAAAGTGTCACCGACAAAAACACTCACACAGCGTTTACAACAAAGACACTCGCTAAAGTGTCAACAACCAAGAACTCTGGGAGCGACCCACAAATACTTAACTCAAAGATCGATGGCGTCCTCAGGAAGGCCCGTCAATCGTCTCGCTATACCAAGGTCTACGCCAGGCGCCAAAACAGGTCTACAGTCAGGGCAGCAGTCCGTCGCAGCCGTCAGGAGGCGGGAATCTTCGCGGGAAAAGTCTTCGGGCCACTTATTTCGACAACAGGATCGATGAAGCGGGGTGCACCTTCCCTCGGAGATTTCACACGAAGTTCCTCACGATCGTCGGGCTTGGACCGGTACCACTGATGCAGCCCCACGTTGGGCGCCAACTGAAGGACTGGGTTCTTTTGGACCCAGCGGTGCCAGGGCACAACACCTAAAACCTTCGTGGGTAACCTGCTCCGGCGTACAAGTCACAGAGACACGGGACACTTCCTTCGGCGTCAAAGATTCAAGGTTTATTTGCTGCAGGGAACACAGAAGTCACAGGAAGTACATCGAGTGTAGTTCGGGGAGACTGCTTCAAATTGGTTCTGTGGATCGCTCCTTTTATACAGTTTTTACCCATAGGATAACATTGAACACAAAAGTTTACAACCCGGTTCCCACATTTAGCTCCCAGAGGGGTCGCTTTGGTCACTTTGAAACACACAAGGTCCGGAACATAAGTGCGGAAACATTTGGCGGTTCCCAACTGTAAAAACCCATCTTCCCACCATTAACAAATTCCAATCAGCAGTAAAGTAGATCGAAATAGGAACGAAGACAGGTGCAGAGGAAGACGGGGACAGTGGGGAGATCGGAAAGGGTGTAAAAGGGGAGGTATCGAGAAACACGAGATACAGGCATCAAAGGGATGTGCCTAATGAGATGCACGGCTGAGACAATAAGTCCGTGCGGCAAGATGAGCCTCGAGCGGCGCCACCTGCCTTACAGCAGCAACCCCCTTGTCATAAAGACACTTTCAAAGAACACGTGTCTTCCGCCAATATCTTGGGAGTCCCAGGGTCGCGAAGCGGACAGCGTCCGTTCGCTGGCTACTTGAGGGCAAGAGACAAAATGGATGCCGTATCTAAGATGGAACCCGTGGGTACAGATGAAAAACCCACATAACAAACGAACGGTTTAAGTTAGCACAGCGAAACTGCGCACACTTACTAAACTCGTCATTTGCGGTTCATAGATCCCAGACTCGACCATATTCGTGCGAGTCGAAAACACCACTTACAATTGTCACGGAACCTCACATGGAGGCAGGAGATGATAACGAGATGTTAAATACACATTGGAGATAATATAGTGGGAGAAAGGAAGTAACTATGAGCAAAATTACTATGTAACATAAAAAAGTTGCACAGTATATTTTAAGTCTCACTTTATGTTATATCTATTTTGGTACTATTTTATAATTTACATATAAAAAAGAATAATGTCTCAAACAATTTTTAATTTTTAAATAAAAATTTATTGCTGTGATTTTTCAAAATCTAAAAGAATTTCCAACATTAATTCGTCAGGTATGTCCTCATTTGGATTCCATGATTCAATTTCTTCTACACAATTAACTAAGTCTTGGTCCAGAGACTGATCCAAAAAGTCTAATTCATCAATGTCTTCCTTAGGATTGTTTTCCATATCAATTTCAAATGAAATATTATTTTTATTTTGTTCCCCTTCCATTTTCTTGCTGTAAATTGCATAAAAAATAAATATATCAGTAGAGATAGGGCACTGTTGGGTTTAAGTTCAGACAGGTACTTGTGAGTTTTTAACAGTGAAGTTATCTTTGGGCAGTGTATGGTATGAGGTAGGAAGTAGAAATATAAAAAAGTGTATGTGTAGAAGCCTAATATAATTGATAATTATACCAGAGAAGCCTAATTCAATCTATAACTATAATAGAGAAGCCTATCTCAATCTGTAATTATAACAGAGGGACAGTAAATAACTGTCATTAAACGTTTTTACAAATGAACTTAAAGTGCCCCTTCACAAATTTATAACTTACCTTATAGAAAGGTGATAAAGATAAATGAGTAAATCTTTTAAAGACGTATCTCAGGTCGTTGTAGTCAAAATGGCTGTGTTTCCCTCTCATTTTTCATTTATATTCATGTACATAACCAATCAAATGTTAGGAAAAAAAGTAGGAAATGAAAGTAACATTTTAATTGGTTGTAAATTCCAACACTTTCATATGTGTTTTTGTCATGTTATTTACCGCAGGATATTTAGACAAGGCTACACCCCAAATGGCTGAATGGAATACCATCAAATGTGGGATAATGGTAGGGAGTGGTATATAGTAGGGTCTATGCTATATTTGGGGAAAGTCTGTCCAGTAGTTTTTATGTAATTTTGTTTCCCACATTTTTTTGAGGAGCGCTCACCGGTGCGCGCCCCGGTACGCGTACCGGGAGTGCTACGGGACTCCGCCATTTTGTGTTTCGGTCGAATCGAGACACAAGATGGAGGACAAATAACGTTGGGAATGGGTAAAAAGGGGCACAGTAGACACCCCTTGACCCTCTAGGTTTGCTGAGGGGAGTTTCGGAGGGGCATATATGCCAAAAAAAATAAAATTTACATTTCGCAGGGGGAGCGCCCGGTACGCGCACCGGGGAGCGTACCGGGGAGCGTACTCTGGTGAAAAATAGTGAAAAAAGTTAGAGAAAGATAATCATTTTGAGTGATCAGAGGTAGGGTAGCTCTAAAAAGAGCTTTTGGGTTCTGTGGCTGATTTAGGTACCTACAAGTAGGTTCCAATGCACAGTCTTAAATTCAGGAGGAATATTCTATTCCCCTCATCTGAGAAGTGCACACCATCTCCTCTGTAGATATCTTGCATGTTGAAACGCAAGTTATTGTTGTATATTGAACCAATTCCATAGTCTCTCATGTAAGCAGAAACAGATTTATTCACAGGTTTCCGTGCTTTCTCAAATTGTGGACAAAATTGGTTGGACCAGTTCCATTTCTGTCTTTGACATATATTGGAATATACCAAGGCAGTTTATGGAAAAAGTGTCATCAATTGATCAAAGGTGTCCTTTAAAAGCATTTCCAGACCTACCCCAGTCAAAGTGCCCAAGTCATTTCCTCCACAGTGCACTATTAAGAGGTCAGGGTTTGGCAGATGCAAAAAGATTTTCACCAATGGTATCAATTGGTGATATCTCAATCCTCTCTGGCCAATCCACTTAATTTCCACATTTGTTAAATCAAGGTTGTGAAAATGTCTGCTAGCTGCATACCTTTGAGCCCAGTGGATGTAGCTATGTCCAATAATCCACAGAGAATACATGGTGAGAGAAGGATCTGGTGCAGTCAGATGAAGTGTGGGAATGAAATGGCAGTTGGAACAGTAGGAGTTTACAAAAAAGTAATTGTGGAGTTTCACTGATCCAAATGTTTCTCAAGAAAAATCATTTTCAATCGTTCAGAATATCGGCGTTTGGGCAGATATGAACCAGGGACCCCAGTATGCAAGGGGAATTAGTCCCCCCTCTGCAAACGCGCCAGTGGCTTGCGTTGCAGAGAGGTGTAAAAAGGGGCATAGCCTCATTACACCTCTGTGCAATGCAGCCCCCTGGCGCATACTGGAGGCTCCAGGTGGGCTAGTTGGCCCCCAGGGACCCCTAGTATGTAAGGGGATTTAGTTCCCCCTCTTCAAACATGCACGGGGGCTGCATTGCCGAGAGGTTTAAAAAAGGGTGTGGCCTCATTACACCTCTCTGCAATGCAGCCCCCTGGCGCATACTGGAGGCTCCTGGTGGGCTAGTTGGCCCCCAGGGACCACCAGTATGCAAGGGGAATTAGTTCCCCCTCTGCAAATGCGGCAGGGGGCTGCGTTGCAGAGACGTGTAACAAGGGGCATAGCCTCATTACACCTCTGCAATTCAGCCCCCTGGCGCATACTGGAGATTCCAGGTGGGCTAGTTGGCCCGAGGGTCCCCCAGTATGCAAGGGGAATTAGTTCCCCCTCTTCAAACATGCACGGGGGCTGCGTTGCAGAGAGGTGTAAAAAGGGGCGTGGCTTCATTACACCTCTCTGCAATGCAGTCCCCTGGCGCATACTGGAGATTCCTGGTGGGCTTTCAGGTCTTATATAGTTAGGAATTAGCATTAAAAAAAAACCTTTTGAATTCACTGAAAAAAACATAGGTTTCAGGCCTTATATAGTTAGGAATTAGCATTTAAAAAACCTATGAAATTCACTGAAAAAAACATAGGTTTCACACCAGTTATAGTTAGGAATCAGCATTTAAAAAACCTATTAAATTCACTGAAAAAACCATAGGTGTGACACCAGTTATAGTTAGCTGGAAATTTTACTGACATAAAACCATTGAAATTCCCACGTTATAGTTAGTTGGACTCACTATAACTTGCGCGCCTGCAATGCACTGCTGATGACGTCACATATTACATCACTCATGACATGGTCAGTGACATCACTCATGACATCACTGATGACACCATCCTTGTGACAGAGTGACAGACCTCCTTTCAGTATAATGTAACCCTTGAAAGACATATTCAAAAATAGAAACTAAAATTTTCAAAAAATAGAGATACCCATACCAGTTACAACAACCATTTCAGTAATACCACCATCTATATACACATCCACTCATTCACCAACAGTTATATATAGTCACTCATACATATATTCACTCATCATATGTAGTGAAACACCTATACATCCTGTTACACACCGACCGTCATCCAAAAGTTACTCACACACATAATCACACATGCAAATAAACTATTGAACATCCATTTATTTGCATATACAGCTATACACACACTACCACCTTACTTCTAAGGAAACTTACACATACTTACTCTCTTAAACAATCACTTATAGAAACGCATACTTATTTAAACAAGAACTCTTTCAATCTCTCACTCTCACATATACTCACTTATATACATCAATACTCACATATACTAGATCAAAACATATGTAGTTACTGATAAAGACACTAGTGAGACAGTCATTCACTCACTAACACACACATATACACACTCATACACCCATACAGTCCTGCACATATGCTGTCTTCAAAACACATACAAACAGTGAGTCAGTCATTGATGCATCTATGTGCTAAGTAACACCCCCACCAAACCATACAAACACTCATACTGATACTAAAAAAAACATCTAGTAACCCATATACACACATGTAGCTACTCACCAACTCATGCAGCCACTTATACACAAAGTGAAACACTGATACAAACATTTAAATATTTAAACAATACTCGCATATGTATTCACTAAGATTCACTAAGATACACTTAATAAGCCAGTTAACCAATCAATTAAAAAAAAACATCCATTAAGACACTTATTTAAACATTTATTCTTCCATCGACCTTTACATATACATATATAAAACATTGATTTTTCAGAAAGACACACATTCACTGGATGGTGTCATCAGTGATGTCATGAGTGATGTCACTGACCATGTCATGAGTGATGTAATATGTGACGTCATCAGCAGTGCATTGCAGGCGCGCAAGTTATAGTGAGTCCAACTACTATAACGTGGGATTTTCAATGGTTTTATGTCAGTAAAATTTCCAGCTAACTATAACTGGTGTCAAACCTATGGTTTTTTCAGTGAATATATATATATATATATATATATATATATATATATATATATATATATATATATATATATATGTATCATTCACAAACGGTCCTGTCACAGAGGGAAAGACTTAGCAAGTCGGTGCTGGATTCGGGGCCAGGACCGGGTCCCGTGCTTAATCTTGCACGAAAAGGAAAACCAGCACTCCGCTCGTTCAATGCAGTTGAAATTTTTTTCAAACACTGTTACAGCCTACGCGTTTCGAACCAGATGGTTCATTCTCACGGCAGTGTTACACAGTTGTCCTACTTTACTTTCAATTATTTATATTTTTGTGCATCTAAAAGTGCATTGTGGAACATGCAGTTTAGAGCTTATTTTACAAAATTATTCATAACATTTATATCATGTTGTTACATATATGCATTCTCATGTATTTGAAATGTTCACGGCTGAGTGTCCTCCATTGGATACATGTCCGGTTAGCACTTAGATTGTGTGTCTCGGCAGTGTACTCGACTGTGCACATGGATGGAGCTTATTCCTCCGTTAAAGCTACTGTGGTTAATAACTGGTTTGGCTGTGCTGACAGTTTCTATTACTCGGGCTGAGTGCCCTTGCCACTGCCTTTGATTAGACACCAAAATGTACATATACAATGATTAAGAAAAGAGCAAAAAGTTTTTTGATCATAGATTGTCTCCCAATGTTGGTTAAATTGTTAATTGTTCTAAGGCAGATTGGAGAGTACATGTATTTAGAGATGAAAGTAAAGTTCTTCATCCCTATTCAATCCTATCGGTTGTCTCGTTTTGAAACGCATGATCAGTTTCGATTCTAATCTTCTTAAGTTTAATTTCCTGTTGCCACCACGTTCGTGCTGTTGAATCATGGCCAAGCCAAAAAATTGAATGTCCTTCCATGTTTTGTTGTTATGAGTTGTCAAATGTTTGGCCATAGCATAGGTGAGATCTTTGTTTTGTATGGCGCGAATGTGCTCCAAGATCCTTTTCTTTAGAGCACAGGTGGTGCTTCCAATGTACTTCTTCCCACAGTAGCATTGTAGCATGTAGATTACGAAGCTGGTTTCACATGTTATGTACTCTCTGATGATGTACGTTTTGCCTTTTGGATCAGTTAATGTCTTCATATTTTTTCCTATCTTGCAGGCCTTGCAAGTACTGCATTTGACAAATCCTTTCTTCTTTTCAGTTAGCCAATTGTTCGTTTTCCTGTCATCATAATGGCTGTGTACTAGATGATCTGAAAGGTTCGGAGCTCTCCTGTAGGTCATTAAAGTTCTTTCTCCCACATTTTTACCTATGTCTGGGTCTTTTTGGATCAAATGCCAGTATTTGCTGAGTATTTTCTGTATTTTGTAACATTCTTTGCTGTATGTGATGATCATCCTGGGAGGTTCGGTCTTTGTTTGTTTCCCGTTGGCATTGATGTCTGGTGATTTAGGTAGTAGTGTGTCGGCTCTCGTTTTATTTCTGGCTTTTCTTTCACCCTGGATGATATCTTCGTGTTTGTATCCGCGTTGTAAAAATCTTTCTTTGGTCTCATCAAAGTTTTTTTCCATTTCTTTTTCTTCAGAGCAATTTCTCCGCATTCTTAATAATTCACCATAAGGGATGCTTTTTTTCAATTTCTCGGGATGAAAGCTCCGTCCGTGCAATATGCTGTTTGTGGCAGTTTTCTTCCTGAAGGTCGTTGTTTGTATTTGATTGTTGTGTACATATACTTTGGTATCCAGGAATCCCACTTCTTTGTTGCTGATGTTATAGGTGAATTTTAAACCAACTGTGTTGTTATTCAGTTCATCAAAGAAAGTTTGAAACTCAGATCTCGTTCCTTTCCATAACAGAAAGAGATCGTCAATGTAGGGTAACCATAACGCTACATTGGCCATGTGTTGGTCGTTTTCTTCTCTCCAAGCTATGCTCCTCTCCCACCACCCCATCATGAGGTTAGCATAGCTTGGAGAGAAGGAAACTCCCATCGCGGTGCCGCACTTTTGCATGTAGACCTTTTTGTTAAAAAGGAATACATTGTTGTATAGACAAAGTTTGATCATCTCAATCAACATTTTAGAATGGTCACGTTCTTTGATTGGTCACAGCATGAGGAAATATTGTACTGCTTGGATGCCTATCTCATGTTCTATCGATGTATATAGTGAGATGACATCAATGGTTACTAGCATGTACGTTGGTTGCCATTGGGTATCCATTAGAATACGCAAAAAGTCTCCAGTGTCTTTAATGTACGAACTTAAAGTAGGTACAATGGGAGATAGGAAATGGTCAACATATTCTGACATATGTTCATACAGACTGCCGCAGCTGGAAATAATTGGTCTCCCTGGGGGTTTGTTTAGTGTTTTGTGGATTTTGGGAAGGAAATATATCGTTGGTGTGATAGGATGTTCCACCATGAGAAATTTCTTTTCCTCCTCCGTTATTAATCCTTTTTCTTTCCAAGTGTGTAATTTCATTCCTAGCTCATTTTTAAATCTTGGTGTCGGATCTTGTGTTACACAGGCATAGTTTTTAGTGTTCCCTAATTGTCGCATTGACTCTTCCACATAATCCACTTTCTCCATGATCACTATATTCCCACCCTTGTCGGCTGGTTTTATCTCAATCATGGTGTTTTATTTCAAAGTTTTTATTGCCAGGCGTTCTGATTTGGATAGATTTTCTTTTCTGATGTTTTCAGTTTGTTCCATTTGTTCCAAATCTGCCAACACTAGTTCATAAAAGGTGTCGATTTTGTTGCCAGGGTTCAAGATAGGACAGAACTTGGATTTATTTTTAAATTCTGTCGGTCTTCTCTTGCCAGTTGTCACGTCCATTTCCTGTAATATTTTGCGTATCTGTCACTTCGGAGGCCTCTGTTTGATTGGCTAGTTCGTATGCCGTGCGTAGACATGGAATTTCATTCGTCATGATTTCACTAGCTGTATCAATGGATTCCTGGATGTTTGTGGTCGAGGATGAAGGTGGTATCAACTTTTGATGTGGGAATTTCATGAAATGTTTTTGAAGTTTGAGTTTCCTCACATATTTGTAGAGGTCAATTTTTGTGTCCACAATGTCTTGGTGTATCTCAGGACAGAATGACAGGCCTTTATTTAGGAGTCTGCGTTCATCTTCAGAAGGTGTATATCTGGATAAATTTGTTATTAGGTCAGGCGGTTTCCTATCATTAGGTTTTTTATTGTTTATTTTTTGGAAGGTTTGCGGTTCCGCAGGTTGTATCCGCTTGCTTTTGCTCCTTCCTCTCCTTGTTTTGCATTTTGTCCTCTTGATTGATAGGTACCCCTTCCCATTGGTCTCGTTGGTTGATAACTTTGTGTTTCTGGTTCTTCCTATCAGAGCCTGTTGTTCCTGGTACACCAGGGTCAGTTCGTCTAAAAAAGAAAGCCTTATAATGTTTCTGTTGGTGCGTTGTTCTCCCTCACTGACCTCAGACTCAGGTTCGCTGGATGATGGTGTTGTCATTGGTTCGCCTGGTGATTTCCATTGTTGTTTATAGATGTCATACTTCTTGGCAAATGTCAGAATTGTGCCGAATTCGTAATCATCTTCATCTCTACGGAATTTTCTTTGTTTCCTCAATTGTACCTCCTCCTCGTGTTTGTCTAGATTTTTATCCATGTCTATGCGCAATTTTTTGACAGTCCCGCTGTCTTCTTTTAGGGCTGTGATTTGATTTTCAATATCCCTTATTTTATCGTGGAATTCTTCTACATCTTTTCTCGCATATTTGATGATAATTAGCATCATATTGCGTGAGCAGTCCATGTTGTTGATACCCCATTCCTCTAGCATCTCCGGTTTAGTGTCTGGATGGTTGGGGAGGGTGAAGATTCGCAAACTACTTGGGACCATTTTGTGTTCAATGTATTTCTCCAGGGTGATTATTTCCCATGATCTTGATATTTCCTTTCGCATTAGCTTCTCTAGTTGCGAAAAAAGCTGTTTGGCTGTGATTGTTGTGGGTTGCGATTCTTTTCTCGTTTCCTCTCTCCCTCGATCAGGTCTTTCAGTGCCTTTTAGGAATAGGCTTTCTGCAACTGTTATTCTTTTTAGCGGCACGTTCCTCCATTGTGATTTGTTTGAAAAGGGCGTATTTTAATAATATTTGTATTATTTTACTCTCTTGTTCAATATATATATATATATTACCTACTGGCGGTCGCCAGTAGGTAGTTATAGTTAGTATTTTTTTCAATGTTAAATCTCAAAATTCTATTTGGAATAACTTTGGCGCCGGTTGACAAATCTGACTGAAAATGTCCTCAAAATGGCCTCGCAGCATTCCGGTCCTTCCCTGAAAGTTTGGGGGGTATTCGTCAAGCGGGGGCCGAGATAAAAGGGGGGTCCCAAAACGCGTTTTCCCCATGTTAATTTCCATAGGGCGGTCGATTTCACTTTTAGCCCAAACGGCTGAATGGATTTCAACCAAATTTGGCAAAATTGTAGGGACTGGTAGCCCGATGTGCCTTTGCTATGTCTCAAGATATGTGCTCCAGTGGATTTTGAGTAATTTAGGTTCAAAAAAATATATATATCTATAGGCGCGCCCCGGTACGCGCACCGGGGAGTGCACCGGGCGCGCCACGCGACTTGCGCGCAGAAAGCTGATTGGCTCTCGGGTGTCTGTAAACATTCGAAACAGTCCGGAGCGGCCGCCATCTTGTGTCTCGGTAAAATCGAGACACAAGAGGTGGCAAAAACAAAGGGGGGAACTGACCATAAGGGGGCAGGGTAGACCCCCACTTACTCCCTAGGTTTGATGTGGGGGCCATAAAAGGGCCCGCTGGGTAAAAAAAATTTTAACAAAATTTCGATTTTCGCCGGGGGAGCACCCGGTACGCGCACCGGGGAGCGCACCGGGGAGCGTACTATGGGGAAAAAAGAATCAGTTTTAAAAATTGTGGGGCATATTACCAAGCAATAGCGATAATTATCGCTATTGCTTGGTTAGAGACAAAAATTTACCGCAGCGCTGCGGCGATTTTTACCGCAAATAAACCTTGGTATTACCAAGGTTTAACGCAAATGCGGTAAAAATCGCCGCAAAGCATGAATATCGCTGAAAAGTCAGCGATATTCATGCATTAGCGAGCTAATGCTCTTAGCCATGTTATCCACCTCCCATTGGATAACATGGCTAAGAACTGCTCAGGGCAGGTGTTAGCTTTTGGAGATATTCCCGCTTAGCGCGAATATCTCCAAAAGTTGGTAATAGGAGATAGCGATGTTAGCGACTGTTTTCAGTCTCTGACATCTTGGCACGCCCACTTTGCATCTCATTAGTGATAAATATCACTGACATGCAAAGTGGGGCCCAAGATGGTCGCTATCTCCTACTAGCTGTCGCTAACTAGTGTTAGCGGCAGCTAGGTAATAGGGAGATAATTTTATCTCCGCTTTCTTGGCTTTTAAAGCCAAAAAAGCGGAGATAAACCCCCTTGATAATATGCCCCTGTATGTTTATTAATTGTTCTTTTTTTTTATTTAAGTACCAACATGTAGGTACCAATGCAGAGTCTATTATTTAATATACACCGTTTCCTTTGTAGATATCTTGCATGTTGTTACAGAAGTTATTGTGGTATATGGAATTCATAGCGTAGTCTGTCAGTAAAGCAGAAACTATCTAAACAACTCGTAAGAGAGGGTCCGAGGGAAAGTTTACCGACAACACAGGCTAATACCCCCTGTAAGACTACCTAGAAAAACAACAGAGCCTGTAAGTCAAAGGTACTAAGGAGTGATAATCAACACTGGTATAATTGCACGGAAGTGAACCTAACTAAAGACCATCAACAGTAGCTGATTAAGTCCTATCAGCCCACCCAATGGCGGAGCCTCATCATGTAGGACTCCAATACCAAGGTAAGTGTGCAATCGCCCAGTTGTCAATTAGCGATGCATTACTCGACCGAGGTAAGGTTACTACCGTTGTTAGACTTGAGTGGGAGACTGATAAGTGCAGTGCAGAAAGAAAAAATAGTGTGTGATTAAAATGGCTATCGAGGCAAACAAAGACCTTTATTAGCGTTTGCCTGGATGTCAGGTTAAAAAATAGTGAAAAAACAGTGTGGAAAAAATCACTGTTTGACTTGCTTGATAGAAAACTAAGGAAGATATAAGAGGGCCAACATGTTTCTGCCTTAAATGTGAAAAATCACTGGCATTCGTCAGGGCCGAATTAATATCTGCTACTGCAAGACACTATAATGTGTGTGCAATATATTAACAAAATGGAACCATCCTACCACATCTTGTCAGTATTGTCGTGGTGATGCGATGGATTTTTCCTGTGAGAATACAAGAAAGGAAAAAAGAAGAAAAAGAACAATGTCGACATTGCATTTTTACATTGCTCAAAAGTTAAATCTACACCAAACATATTCAAATGAGATGATTTAACGTACAAAGAACTGCTCAGGGCAGGTGTTAGCTTTTGGAGATATTCCCGCTTAGCGCGAATATCTCCAAAAGTTGGTAATAGGAGATAGCGATGTTAGCGACTGTTTTCAGTCTCTGACATCTTGGCATGCCCACTTTGCATCTCATTAGTGATAAATATCACTGACATGCAAAGTGGGGCCCAAGATGGTCGCTATCTCCTACTAGCTGTCGCTAACTAGTGTTAGGTAATAGGGAGATAATAGGGAGATAATTTTATCTCCGCTTTCTTGGCTTTTAAAGCCAAAAAAGCGGAGATAAACCCCCTTGATAATATGCCCCTGTATGTTTATTAATTGTTCTTTTTTTTTATTTAAGTACCAACATGTAGGTACCAATGCAGAGTCTATTATTTAATATACACCGTTTCCTTTGTAGATATCTTGCATGTTGTTACAGAAGTTATTGTGGTATATGGAATTCATAGCGTAGTCTGTCAGTAAAGCAGAAACAACATGGAGGCAGGAGATGATAAAGAGATGTTAAATACACATTGGAGATAATATAGTGGGAGAAAGGAAGTAACCATGAGCAAACTTTCTATGTAACACAAAAAAGTTGCACAGTATACTATAAGTCTCACTTTATATTTTAAACATTTTTGATCTACTTGATGAATTACACATAAAAATGAATAATGGCTTGAACAATTTTTGATTATTAAATATACATTTATTCTTCTGATTTTTTTTTATAATTTAATAAAACTTCTAATACTATATTGTCTGGAATGTCCTCATTTACATTCTGTGTTTCCATTGATTCCACACACTCAAGTAATTCAAGGTCCAGAGACTCATCCATACAGTCAATGTTATCATTTTCTGCATTTTTTCCATCATGGTTGTTGTCCAAAACAATTTCAAAAGAAATATTCTTTTCTCCTTCCATTTTGTTGCTGTAAATTGCATACAAAATAATTATATCAGTAGAGATAGGGCACTGTTGGGTTTAAGTTCAGACATGTAGTTTAGATCTTTTAAATTTGAAGTTTTTTCTTTCGGCAGTGTATGGTATCAGGCTGGAATTAGAAATATAAAAAAGTGTATGTTATAAAGCCTAAGTAAATTTATAATTATACAAGAGAAGCCTAACTCACTCCATAACTATAACAGAGAAGCCTATCTCAATCTATAACTATTACAGAGGGATAGTATATAACTAACAGAATATTTTTTCTCAAATTAACTTAAAGTGTACAACATACTTCACTTTCCAAAATAACAACTTACCTTTGAGAAAGCAGTTGAAGTTGTCAGTGTAATTTCTTTTCAAATGTACTTCAGGAAGTAGTAGTCAAAATGGCTCTGTTTCCTTCTCTTTTTTTTTTTATTCATGTACATAACCAATCAAATGTCAGGAAATAATCGTAAAAAATGAAAGAAACTTTTTAATTGGTTGTAAATTCTAACACTTCATATGTGTTTTGGTCATGTAATTTACCTCAGGATATTTAGACAGGCCTGTAGCCTAAATGTCTTAATGGAATTCCACAAAATTTGGGCAAATGGTAGGGACTGCTATGTAGTAGGGCCTATTCTATATTTGTTGAAAGTGTCTCCAGTGGTTTTCTGTAAATAACTTTCCCACCTTTTTTTTAAGGAGCGCTTACCGGTGCGCGCACCGGTACGCGCACCGGCAGCATTACGGGAGTCCTCCATTTTGTGTTTCGGTACAATGGAGACACAAGATGGAGGACAAATAACGTTGGGAATGGGTAGAAGGGGGCACTGTAGTCACTTCCTGACCCTCTAGGTTTTCTGAGGGGGGCTTAGGACGCTCATATAGGCAAAAAAAAAAGGAACATTTTTGCGGGGTAGTGCTCGGTACGCGCACCAGTAAGCGTACCGGGGAGCGTACTTTGGTGAAAAATAGTGAAAAAAGTTAGAAAAAGATAAACGTTTTGAATGATCAGAGGTAGGGTAGCTCCGAAAAGAGCTTTTGGGTTCTGTGGCTGTTTTAGGTACCTACAAGTCGGTTCCAATGCACAGTCTTAAATTCAGGAGGAATATTCTATTCCCCTCATCTGAGAAGTGCACACCATCTCCTTTGTAGATGTCTTGCATGTTGTAACGCAAGTTGTTGTTGTATATTGAACCCATTCCACAGTCTCTCATGTAAGCAGAAACAGATTTATTCACATGTTTCCGTGCTTTCTCAAATTGTGGACAAAATTGGTTGGACCAGTTCCATTTCTGTCTTTGGCAAATATTGGAATATAGCAAGACAGTTTGTGGAAAAAGCGTCATCAATTGATCGAAGGTTTCTTTTAAAAGCATTTCCAGACCAACCCCAGTCATAGTGCCCAAATCATTTCCTCCACAGTGCAATATTAAGAGGTCAGGGTTTGGCAGATGCAAAAAGGTTTTCACCAATGGTATCAATTGATGACATCTCAATCCTCTTTGGCCAATCCATTTGATTTCCACATTTGATAAATCAAGGTTGTGAAAATCTCTGCTAGCTGCATACCTTTGAGCCCAGTGGATGCAGCTATGTCCAATAATCCATACAGAATACATGGTGAGAGAAGGTTCTGGTGCAGTCAGATGAAGTGTGGGAATGAAATGGCAGTTGGAACAGTAGGAGTTTACAAAAAAATAATTGTGGAGTTTCCCTGCTGTTGAATCACAAGCAATGATTGGTGGATTCAGTTAGTTGAAAACAGAAAGTTAGGGTGCATGGTTGTGTTGTGTGTAAGAAGCAATCCGAATGGTTAAGAAAAAGTCACTTAAAGCAATAATGCCCTGGATAAGTTGGTGTATTGAGAGGTCAAACATCCTTGCTGACTTAATTTGCAACATTGTAGAATAAACTTTTGAACCTGAGAGTTCAGTTAGGAGGGAGTTGCTATGGTAACAGATAGAAAGGTCTGAGAGGGGGATGGGTGTTGGTTTAAAAATAGTGAGGGAAGACTTTTGGAAAGGGGCGACCACTCGGTCCCCCCGAACGTATGGCGGAGTGCCTCGATCCCCCCGGGAAGCCATTTTTGGGCGGGAGGCGCGTCTCGGCTGGTATGCCCGAAGCGGCGTAGCCGGGGCGCGTCTTTTCCCGCCCTAGAGTGGGCTGGCCTAGACACCGACGTAGCCAGCCCCGCCCTAGGGGCAGGCAGGGGCGGGTTTACGCCCGCCCTGAAGACGGATAAAAAGAGACGCAAGACCAGAAGACGTCCTCTTGTTCTTGTGCTCCGAAGTTGCACCTCCTCGCTACACGTGAGCTCGGGACAGAACGAAGAGCCAATTTTGAGCGTTTTGATCTTTTTCTTTGTCTTCTAGATACTTCGTCGGAGAGATGCCCAAGAAAGGCGCAAAGAGAATGACGACTGAGCAGATGGTTCGGGCCCTTTTTAAGGATATGTCCGACATAAAGAAGCGGCTGGCGGAGCGAGACGGGGAGGAGGGATCGGGCCAACCACCGGCTGGAGGGAGACATAAGAGGCCGAGAAGGGTTCCAGCCGGGGGAAGTGTCCCGGCTCCCTCTGCCCCGCTCGAGGTGCCGACCCCGCTACCGATGGAGGGGAATCCAATCCCCGTTGTCATCACCCCGACATCCAACGAGGATATGCCCCCCGAG
Organism: Lissotriton vulgaris; assembly: GCF_964263255.1. NCBI lineage: Eukaryota > Metazoa > Chordata > Amphibia > Caudata > Salamandridae > Lissotriton > Lissotriton vulgaris. Next base: position 861,242,846 of record NC_141689.1, read on the forward strand.
CTGGCAGCACAGCTAGCAGCGTGGTTGGGCGATAGTACTGAGGGCGCCACGACTGCCGAGGCACAGGCGCTGATAAGAAAGCTGCGTAAGGAAAAAGAAGCAGCCAAGGTGACCGCACCGGTGGCGGTGATAGAAAAGCCACAAGTGGTAGACGCAGCATCCGGTTCAGGTAAGCGGCCATTGCCGATCGCAAGGGACGAGTCAGCACCCTCTCGTAGAGAAAGATTGGGGCAGCATGTTCCCTTAGCAATAAAAGAAAAGATTTGGGCGGGGGAATACGTGAATATATTCTCCTTGCTTGTCGATCATTATGAGGTAGAGCATGTCAAGAGTCAGAAGGACCTAATGCATCCAAGTGTTTGGCGCGCAAAAATGGCCGCCTTTAAGGTAAATGAGAATATTGGCAACTGGGGCAATGCGTGGGGTATTTTTACATCGATTTTGGGGGAACGTAGGCCCGAGTTGCTTCCTGAGTTTCCCATTTATCAATCACGAATTATGGGTTACTCGACAGCGTATCAAGGTAACCATTGGTTCTGTTATGACAATCTGTTCAGGAAAGAAAAGGAGCATAACAAGAGTTTGACTTGGGATTGTTACGATTCTGTGACATGGGATAAAATGAAAGAATCAGGAATGTTAAAAATGCCATTGGTTGGGGGCAATGTTGTTGATTACTCCCGCCAAAATGTGGGGACGCCCTTTCGACCAAGTACGAGCACCGACGATTATTCGAGACCCGCAGGCAATACAGGGAAAAAGGGTTTCTGCTTTAATTTCAACAAGGGAAAATGTACCAGGCCCCCGGGATCGTGTAAATTCAAACATGAATGTAGTACTTGTGGGTCGTCCCATCCTGAGTCATCGTGCAGAGCCAGAACGAGTGAGAATGGGGCTAAGGGAGGCGCCAAACAGGTCTAAGATAGTCCGAGGGGCGCCTTTACCAACCCCGATTGATACCTTGGCAATGATTCCCTGGCTCAGCGAATACCCGGATCGTATTTCTGCTGGGGTGCTGCGGAACGGTTTTACACATGGTTTCCGCATCCCGGTGGGGGACTTTCAGGGTGTAGGGACGTGCAAAAATCAACTTTCCGTTTTACAACATACATCTGTAGTGCAAGAGAAAATTCAGAAAGAGGTTAGCCGGGGACGGGTTGCCGGCCCGTTTAGTGTACCCCCGGTACCGCATTTTGTCTGTTCTCCGTTAGGGGTGGTCCCCAAGAAGGACCCAGGTGAGTTTCGTTTGATCCATAATCTGTCTGCTCCACATGGTCTTTCGGTGAACGATGCAATTGATCCAGAGCTTTGTTCGGTGCGATACGCATCGTTTGATGAGGCAGTAGCCATCTTGAATCGCCTGGGGCCCGGGACGTTGATGGCGAAATCAGATATCGAGTCAGCGTTCCGGTTGCTCCCGGTACACCCAGACGACCAGCGTCTTCTGGGATTCGGGTTTCAGGGGTCATTTTACATGGATAGGTGTATGCCAATGGGATGCTCTATATCATGTGCTTATTTTGAGAAATTCAGTACTTTCCTGCAATGGGTGTTCACTATGAAAACGGGTTTCCGAAATGTAATGCACTACCTTGACGACTTTCTGTTCCTTGGCCCCGCCGGAAATCCCGAATGTGCCCAGGCTTTAGCTGAATTCTGTGTGTTGATGGGTCATTTTGGCGTGTCATTGGCACCAGGTAAAACTATGGGTCCCACGACTTGCCTCGAGTTTTTGGGGATCGAGTTGGACTCTAGGGAGGGGTGTTTCCATTTACCAGCTAGCAAAGTGTTGAAATTCAGGGCAGCCCTCCAAGTATGTTTAACTGCATCTAAGGTTACACTGCATCAGTTGCAACAATTGGTGGGGAAGTTGAACTTTGCCTTGAGAGTGATCCCAATGGCCCGCCCCTTTTCCCGCTCAATCGCTCAAGCGATGGTTGGCCTAAAGGAGGATCATCATCGCACGAGGTTATCGGCCGAGGTCCGCCAGGACATGCGTATTTGGTTAGCATTTTTGGCGGACTTCAATGGTCGAGTCGTCTGGAACAAGCCAGCCGTATCCTCCGAAGAGCTTGGGCTATGGACAGATTCAGCGGGAAGCATAGGCTTTGGCGCCATCTTCGGCACAAAATGGTCTGCACAAAGGTGGCCCCTATGGTGGCATGAGAAGGGGCTGACGAGTAATATTGCTTTCCTTGAATTGTTTCCCATTCTGGTGGCCCTGAGAACCTGGCCTGAAGGGTTCAGAGATCATTCTGTCGTGTTCTGGTCTGACAATATGACCGTTGTAGAATGCATCAATAGTCAGGCAGCCCGTTGTAAACTGATTTTGAGGCTGCTGAAAGAAATTGTCCTACTGTGTATGCAACTGAACGTGATATTCAGAGCACAACATGTCCCGGGGGTGATGAATCAGGCGGCTGATGCACTGTCTCGTTTTCACATGCAGGCTTTCTCGGGTTTCCTTCCTTCAGCGGACCCAGAGCCGGCACCCTTCCCCGAAGCTCTCTGGTCTCTCGGTGCCCCGAACTTCGTCACCTCGTGGGAGAGAGTCTAGCACCCAGGACAAGGAAGGCATATGAAGGGGCGTTTCAGGCCTATTTAGCCTTTTTGGGGACTGAGAGAGGGGGACTTTGGGGTCAGGAAGAGTGGGTTGTACATTTTCTGATGTCCTTACGTAGGGCTGGGAAATCGGTGGCTACGGCCCAAAGGCATCGTGCCGCCATTTCCTTTGTTGCCAGGGCCCATAATATCCAGGACCCGACAGCGTCTTTTGCAGTACAAAGGGCGCTGCGTGGGTGGCAACGCCTTGAGGGTCGCAGAGTAGATGTGAGACGACCGATAGGTATGGATAGGTTGTCCCAGTTGCTGGCCACACTCCCTACCACATGCTCGTCTCCTTTCGAGACGTGTTTGTTCCGGACTGCATTTACGCTGGCATTTCACGGGGCTATGAGGATAAGTGAGCTGGTTGCAAGAAACAAACAGGATGTGGTGGGGGGGTTGTGCCGGGAACACGTTCAGATCAGGGGCGATGCGATGATTGTCTCCTTTCTCAGGTCCAAGACCGACCAAGAGGGGAGGGGGGACTGCACGATCATTCGCAGGACCCCCGGGTCCTCCATGTGTCCGGTACAGTGTTTAGAAGATTACCTAGCACGAAGGGTGGCATCATGGGGGGGGACATTGTTGAGGCATGCTGACGCCACCCCGCTGACGAGGTTTCAGTTTCAGCGGGTGCTTGCAATGGCCATTGCCGCAGCGGGCTTGGACCCGGGCGAATTCGGGACCCATTCCTTTCGAATAGGGGCTGCCACTGAAGCTACAGCCAGGGGTCTTACTGTAGAGCAAGTGAAACGTGTGGGGCGTTGGTCCTCCAATTGTTATAAGAGATATGTGCGATTGCACATGTTGTGAAGCTGTAATCATATACTCACGCTTCTTGTCTTTTGTTTGTTTTCAGTTACGCAAGCCTACGCGGCAGGGCGGACTATGCAGTCGACCCAACACCAGGCCAGTGGTCAGACATCACCGGCTGTGAGAAAGGAGGTGTGGGTCGTAGGCCACTCATACGTGAGACGGGCCGCAGACGTATTCAAAGCAGGTGGCATGATTCACGTACCTGGGGAATACGGGTACAGAGTGTCCTTCTACGGAAGAGGCGGTCTCTGTATTGACCAGTTTCAAGCATTCTTTGAGGGTTTGTTAGGGCGGATGAGGTCACCGCCGTCCATAGTCATAGTGCATTTAGGGGGCAATGATTTGGTCACCACCGGTAGACGACTTCTCCTGGAGGCTATGCTTTCCACGGTAAGTTGGTTAGCGAGGAGAGTTCCGGGGTGCATAATTGCGTGGTCTCATATGATCCCACGAAAAGTGTGGCGGGGGGCTATCTCGATCCCTGCTTTGAATCATTCTGTTAGAAAATTGAATAACAAAGTGAGTAGGTTGTTCCGTTCCAAGACATTGCATTCGATCTCGCATAGTTGTATTAATGATGACAGTATGTATTTGGAGGATGGTGTGCATTTGTCAAGGGTGGGGAATGAGTTACTCATAGGAGACTTCTTAGCCTGGTTAAAAACGTTAAAACATGACCTTTAGGTAGGAGTCTTGTGGGGGGTCCGGATAGCCGGTCAACTATCCGGACCTGTGGCGGTAAGGTCATGATCGGTGAGCACTAATTAGAAGATCCCTATGAGTGGGCGTCACCCAACACGGATGGGAGCGCTCGGGAGAGGTGGCCATTGGCCCCTCAGTGGGGAGGCGGTCCCGTCTAAGGGTGGGTCGCCGGAAGTAAAGGAAAGGCGGTCAAGGCCCCTTCCTTTGTAGGAGGGGTTACAGCCCCCTCCTGGGGAATTTCCCGGGGCCAGTGTCATCTGCGACGGCAGATGCGGTAAGTTGTGTGGGGTGGGGGGAGGTCCACGATACCTTCTAGATACCTCACACGAGTCTTCGAACGACCTTTAAATGGCGTCGAGTCTTAAGTGCCCCGTCAAGTCAAGGGAAATTGTTAGTAGTTGCACTTGAGGCAAGCCTCTGTGCTGTCGCCCCTCCCAAGTGGGAGGGGTAAGTCTGGTTAGGGATCTTGACACCGGTTATGACCTTGCCGTTGGCCCTTAAACGTTAGGATGTACAATTTCAGTATTTCTAGAGAATGTTTTTGTAGGATGCTAGTTCGGCTAGGAGAACCTCTGTATTAGAGAATATGTTAAGGTTAGCCAAACATCGCAATGTGTTAATGAAATTGTACATAACATGAAACGTTTAATGTTTTTAATGTTTTAATTTTGTTTTAATAAATACGGCCGGGAGGGTCACTCCCTCCCACTTCCAAAAAACTTTAAGAACTGTTTCCGGTTTCCCTCCTTTTGGGGATTGTGTTGAGAGGGGGTGGCGGGTATCTCAGCCATATGGAAAGGGGCGACCACTCGGTCCCCCCGAACGTATGGCGGAGTGCCTCGATCCCCCCGGGAAGCCATTTTTGGGCGGGAGGCGCGTCTCGGCTGGTATGCCCGAAGCGGCGTAGCCGGGGCGCGTCTTTTCCCGCCCTAGAGTGGGCTGGCCTAGACACCGACGTAGCCAGCCCCGCCCTAGGGGCAGGCAGGGGCGGGTTTACGCCCGCCCTGAAGACGGATAAAAAGAGACGCAAGACCAGAAGACGTCCTCTTGTTCTTGTGCTCCGAAGTTGCACCTCCTCGCTACACGTGAGCTCGGGACAGAACGAAGAGCCAATTTTGACCCACCCACCAGCCCCTGAGGACAGCCAGTTGTTTTGTAATAAAGTGAATTTATAAATATGTTTTCCGTTTCGTTTACAGGCTGTGAAGGTATCAGTTCGATGTTGAGCCTAATAAAGAATGGTGAATGTCGTGTAGGTTTTTTACGATTAAAATGATTCGATATAGTGTTGTATCTTTAAGCATGCTCTTTCGGTCGTAGCGACCAATGTTTACATAGGTTTGAGTAAGAATTGTCGTATTTATTTTTTGGTAGGCGGTAAGGTCATGATCGGTGAGCACTAATTAGAAGATCCCTATGAGTGGGCGTCACCCAACACGGATGGGAGCGCTCGGGAGAGGTGGCCATTGGCCCCTCAGTGGGGAGGCGGTCCCGTCTAAGGGTGGGTCGCCGGAAGTAAAGGAAAGGCGGTCAAGGCCCCTTCCTTTGTAGGAGGGGTTACAGCCCCCTCCTGGGGAATTTCCCGGGGCCAGTGTCATCTGCGACGGCAGATGCGGTAAGTTGTGTGGGGTGGGGGGAGGTCCACGATACCTTCTAGATACCTCACACGAGTCTTCGAACGACCTTTAAATGGCGTCGAGTCTTAAGTGCCCCGTCAAGTCAAGGGAAATTGTTAGTAGTTGCACTTGAGGCAAGCCTCTGTGCTGTCGCCCCTCCCAAGTGGGAGGGGTAAGTCTGGTTAGGGATCTTGACACCGGTTATGACCTTGCCGTTGGCCCTTAAACGTTAGGATGTACAATTTCAGTATTTCTAGAGAATGTTTTTGTAGGATGCTAGTTCGGCTAGGAGAACCTCTGTATTAGAGAATATGTTAAGGTTAGCCAAACATCGCAATGTGTTAATGAAATTGTACATAACATGAAACGTTTAATGTTTTTAATGTTTTAATTTTGTTTTAATAAATACGGCCGGGAGGGTCACTCCCTCCCACTTCCAAAAAACTTTAAGAACTGTTTCCGGTTTCCCTCCTTTTGGGGATTGTGTTGAGAGGGGGTGGCGGGTATCTCAGCCATATGGAAAGGGGCGACCACTCGGTCCCCCCGAACGTATGGCGGAGTGCCTCGATCCCCCCGGGAAGCCATTTTTGGGCGGGAGGCGCGTCTCGGCTGGTATGCCCGAAGCGGCGTAGCCGGGGCGCGTCTTTTCCCGCCCTAGAGTGGGCTGGCCTAGACACCGACGTAGCCAGCCCCGCCCTAGGGGCAGGCAGGGGCGGGTTTACGCCCGCCCTGAAGACGGATAAAAAGAGACGCAAGACCAGAAGACGTCCTCTTGTTCTTGTGCTCCGAAGTTGCACCTCCTCGCTACACGTGAGCTCGGGACAGAACGAAGAGCCAATTTTGACCCACCCACCAGCCCCTGAGGACAGCCAGTTGTTTTGTAATAAAGTGAATTTATAAATATGTTTTCCGTTTCGTTTACAGGCTGTGAAGGTATCAGTTCGATGTTGAGCCTAATAAAGAATGGTGAATGTCGTGTAGGTTTTTTACGATTAAAATGATTCGATATAGTGTTGTATCTTTAAGCATGCTCTTTCGGTCGTAGCGACCAATGTTTACATAGGTTTGAGTAAGAATTGTCGTATTTATTTTTTGGTAGGCGGTAAGGTCATGATCGGTGAGCACTAATTAGAAGATCCCTATGAGTGGGCGTCACCCAACACGGATGGGAGCGCTCGGGAGAGGTGGCCATTGGCCCCTCAGTGGGGAGGCGGTCCCGTCTAAGGGTGGGTCGCCGGAAGTAAAGGAAAGGCGGTCAAGGCCCCTTCCTTTGTAGGAGGGGTTACAGCCCCCTCCTGGGGAATTTCCCGGGGCCAGTGTCATCTGCGACGGCAGATGCGGTAAGTTGTGTGGGGTGGGGGGAGGTCCACGATACATTCTAGATACCTCACACGAGTCTTCGAACGACCTTTAAATGGCGTCGAGTCTTAAGTGCCCCCGTCAAGTCAAGGGAAATTGTTAGTAGTTGCACTTGAGGCAAGCCTCTGTGCTGTCGCCCCTCCCAAGTGGGAGGGGTAAGTCTGGTTAGGGATCTTGACACCGGTTATGACCTTGCCGTTGGCCCTTAAACGTTAGGATGTACAATTTCAGTATTTCTAGAGAATGTTTTTGTAGGATGCTAGTTCGGCTAGGAGAACCTCTGTATTAGAGAATATGTTAAGGTTAGCCAAACATCGCAATGTGTTAATGAAATTGTACATAACATGAAACGTTTAATGTTTTTAATGTTTTAATTTTGTTTTAATAAATACGGCCGGGAGGGTCACTCCCTCCCACTTCCAAAAAACTTTAAGAACTGTTTCCGGTTTCCCTCCTTTTGGGGATTGTGTTGAGAGGGGGTGGCGGGTATCTCAGCCATATGATTAGTTGAAATAAGGCATATGTGTGTAAAGTTAGAGATTTTCTATGCCAATCTTGGTTTCAGTGTATTGAGTGCACACCTTTTGCTCTGCTAAAGAAAAATTGGTGTGTGTGTCTGACACTGTTTTAAATCTCCCAAAGCATTTGTAAAGGTAAGTAATAATTTATTTAATTTAGATAGAGACTTGTTTGCTCTATGGAGAATATTTGGAGGCAGATAGTAAATTTTCAGTAGTGAAAATGAATGCTTGTACATAGGTCCTGTGTTGTGTTTCTAAAATGTTATTCAAAAAACGATTTTGGGTGCAAATCAATGGTATTTTCATTTGGCCCTTATTTATGATTGCCTTGTGCAGCCGGTGCATCACTTTAAACATGGGAAATAAGTGACGCTCTTGTTGCGCAAGGCCTACATAAATAAGGCCCTGAGTTTGTTTGCTGTTGGTTTGTTTTTTTCTTTTTGATAATGCTTGATTTCAACATTTGCAAGATAGAGGATTTGCATTTTGGGAAACAGTGAGGTTTCAAAAGTGATATTGAGAGGTTGTACATAGGTTCTGCGCAATGTTTCTAAAATGTTATTCAAAAAACGATTTTGGGGGCAAATCAATGGTATTTTTATTTGGCCCTTATTTATGATTGCCTTGTGGCGCCGGTGCATCACTTTTAACATGGGAAGAAAGTGACGCACTGGTGGCGCAAGGCCTTTATAAATAAGGCCCTGAGTTTGTTTGCTGTTGGTTTCTTTTTTGCTTTTTGATAATGCTTGCTAAGAACATTTGCAATATATAGGATTTGTGTTTTGGGAAACAGTGAGGTTTCAAAAGTGATATTGAGGGGTTGTACATAGGTTCTGTGCAGTGTTTTTTAAATGTTATTCAAAAAACGATTTTGGGGGCAAATCAATGGTATTTTCATTTGGCCCTTATTTATGATTGCCTTGTGCAGCCGGTGCATCACTTTATACATGGGAAATAAGTGACGCTCTTCTGGCGCAAGGCCTTCATAAATAAGGCCTTGAGTTTCTTTGCTCTTGGTTTGTGTTCTGCTTTTTGATAATGCTTGATATCAACATTTGCAAGGTAGAGGATTTGTATTTTGGGAAACAGTGATGTTTCAAAAGTGAAATTCTGTGCTTGTACATAGGTCCTGCCCTGTGTTTTTTAAATGTTAATCAAAATACGATTTTGGAGGCAAATCAATGGAATTTATATTTGGCTGTTATTTATGATTGTCTTGTGGCGCCAGTATGTCACTTTTACCTTGGGAAGAAAGTGACGCACAAGTGGCGCAAGTCTTTCATAAATAAGGCCCTTAGTTTCTTTGCTCTTGGTTTGTGCTATGCTTTTTGATAATGCTTGATATCAACATTTGCAAGCTGGAGGATTTGTATTTTGGGAAACAGTGATGTTTCAAAAGTGAAATTCTGTGCTTGTACATAGGTTCTGCCCTGTGTTTTTTAAATGTTAATCAAAAAACGATTTTGGGGGCAAATCAATGGAATTTATATTTGGCTGTTATTTATGATTGTCTTGTGGCGTAGGTATGTCACTTTTAAATGGGAAGAAAGTGACGCACTGGTGGCGCAAGGTCTTCATAAATAAGGCCCTGAGTTTCTTTGCTCTTGGTTTGTGCTATGCTTTTTGATAATGCTTGATATCAACATTTGCAAGGTAGAGGATTTGTATTTTGGGAAACAGTGATGTTTCAAAAGTGAAATTCTGTGCTTGTACATAGGTTCTGCCCTGTGTTTTTTAAATGTTAATCAAAAAACGATTTTGGGGGCAAATCAATGGAATTTATATTTGGCTGTTATTTATGATTGTCTTTTGGCGTAGGTATGTCACTTTTAAAATGGGAAGAAAGTGACGCACTGGTGGCGCAAGGTCTTCATAAAGAAGGCCCTGAGTTTCTTTGCTCTTGGTTTGTGCTATGCTTTTTGATAATGCATGATATCAACATTTGCAAGGTAGAGGATTTGTATTTTGGGAAACAGTGATGTTTCAAAAGTGAAATTCTGTGCTTGTACATAGGTTCTGCCCTGTGATTTTTAAATGTTAATCAAAAAACGATTTTTGGTGCAAATTAATGGTATTTATATTTGGGTCTTATTTAAGATTGTCTTGTGGCGTCGGTATGACACTTTTAACATGAGAAGAAAGTGACGCACTGGTGGCGCAAGGCCTTCATAAAGAAGGCCCTGAGTTTCTTTGCTTTTAGTTTGTGTTCTGCTTTTTGATAATGCTTGATATCAACATTTGCAAGGTAGAGGATTTGTATTTTGGGAAACAGTGATGTTTCAAAAGTGAAATTCTGTGCTTGTACATAGGTTCTGCCCTGTGTTTTTTAAATGTTAATCAAAAAACGATTTTGGGGGCAAATCAATGGAATTTATATTTGGCTGTTATTTATGATTGTCTTGTGGCGCCAGTATGTCACTTTTAACATGGGAAGAAAGTGACGCACTGGTGGCGCAAGGCTTTCATAAGTAAGGTCCTGAGTTTCTTCGCTCTTGGTTTGTGCTCTGCTTTTTGATAATGCTTGATATCAACATTTGCAAGGTAGAGGATTTGTATTTTGGGAAACAGTGATGTTTCAAAAGTGAAATTCTGTGCTTGTACATAGGTTCTGCCCTGTGTTTTTCAAATGTTAATCAAAAAACGATTTTGGGGGCAAATCAATGGAATTTATATTTGGCTGTTATTTATGATTGTCTTGTGGCGTAGGTATGTCACTTTTAACATGGAAGAAAGTGACGCACTGGTGGGGCAAGGTCTTCATAAATAAGGCCCTGAGTTTCTTTGCTCTTGGTTTGTGTTCTGCTTTTTGATAATGCTTGCTATCAATTCTGTGCTTGTACATAGGTTCTGCCCTGTGTTTTTTAAATGTTAATCAAAAAACGATTTTTGGTGCAAATTAATGGTATTCATATTTGGGTCTTATTTAAGATTGTCTTGTGGCGTCAGTATGGCACTTTTAACATTGGGAAGAAAGTGACGCACTGGTGGCGCAAGGCCTTCATAAAGAAGGCCCTGAGTTTCTTTGCTTTTAGTTTGTGTTCTGCTTTTTGATAATGCTTGATATCAACATTTGCAAGGTAGAGGATTTGTATTTTGGGAAACAGTGATGTTTCAAAAGTGAAATTCTGTGCTTGTACATAGGTTCTGCCCTGTGTTTTTTAAATGTTAATCAAAAAACGATTTTTTTGAGGCTGATTTAGGTACCTACAAGTAGGTTCCAATGCACAGTCTTAAATTCAGGAGGAATATTCTATTCCCCTCATCTGAGAAGTGCACACCATCTCCTCTGTAGATATCTTGCATGTTGAAACGCAAGTTATTGTTGTATATTGAACCCATTCCATAGTCTCTCATGTAAGCAGAAACAGATTTATTCACAGGTTTCCGTGCTTTCTCAAATTGTGGACAAAATTGGTTGGACCAGTTCCATTTCTGTCTTTGACATATATTGGAATATACCAAGGCAGTTTATGGAAAAAGTGTCATCAGTTGATCAAAGGTGTCCTTTAAAAGCATTTCCAGACCTACCCCAGTCAAAGTGCCCAAGTCATTTCCTCCACAGTGCACTATTAAGAGGTCAGGGTTTGGCAGATGCAAAAAGATTTTCACCAATGGTATCAATTGGTGATATCTCAATCCTCTCTGGCCAATCCACTTAATTTCCACATTTGTTAAATCAAGGTTGTGAAAATGTCTGCTAGCTGCATACCTTTGAGCCCAGTGGATGTAGCTATGTCCAATAATCCACAGAGAATACATGGTGAGAGAAGGATCTGGTGCAGTCTGATGAAGTGTGGGAATGAAATGGCAGTTGGAACAGTAGGAGTTTACAAAAAAGTAATTGTGGAGTTTCACTGATCCAAATGTTTCTCAAGAAAAATCATTTTCAATCGTTCAGAATATCGGCGTTTGGGCAGATATGAACCAGGGACCCCAGTATGCAAGGGGAATTAGTCCCCCCTCTGCAAACCCGCCAGTGGCTTGCGTTGCAGAGAGGTGTAAAAAGGGGCATAGCCTCATTACACCTCTGTGCAATGCAGCCCCCTGGCGCATACTGGAGGCTCCAGGTGGGCTAGTTGGCCCCCAGGGATCCCTAGTATGTAAGGGGAATTAGTTCCCCCTCTTCAAACATGCACGGGGGCTGCATTGCCGAGAGGTTTAAAAAAGGGTGTGGCCTCATTACACCTCTCTGCAATGCAGCCCCCTGGCGCATACTGGAGGCTCCTGGTGGGCTAGTTGGCCCCCAGGGACCACCAGTATGCAAGGGGAATTAGTTCCCCCTCTGCAAATGCGGCAGGGGGCTGCGTTGCAGAGACGTGTAACAAGGGGCATAGCCTCATTACACCTCTGCAATTCAGCCCCCTGGCGCATACTGGAGATTCCAGGTGGGCTAGTTGGCCCGAGGGTCCCCCAGTATGCAAGGGGAATTAGTTCCCCCTCTTCAAACATGCACGGGGGCTGCGTTGCAGAGAGGTGTAAAAAGGGGCGTGGCTTCATTACACCTCTCTGCAATGCAGTCCCCTGGCGCATACTGGAGATTCCTGGTGGGCTTTCAGGTCTTATATAGTTAGGAATTAGCATTAAAAAAAAACCTTTTGAATTCACTGAAAAAAACATAGGTTTCAGGCCTTATATAGTTAGGAATTAGCATTTAAAAAACCTATGAAATTCACTGAAAAAAACATAGGTTTCACACCAGTTATAGTTAGGAATCAGCATTTAAAAAACCTATTAAATTCACTGAAAAAACCATAGGTGTGACACCAGTTATAGTTAGCTGGAAATTTTACTGACATAAAACCATTGAAATTCCCACGTTATAGTTAGTTGGACTCACTATAACTTGCGCGCCTGCAATGCACTGCTGATGACGTCCCATATTACATCACTCATGACATGGTCAGTGACATCACTCATGACATCACTTATGACACCATCCTTGTGACAGAGTGACAGACCTCCTTTCAGTATAATGTAACCCTTGAAAGACATATTCAAAAATAGAAACTAAAATTTTCAAAAAAATAGAGATACCCATACCAGTTACAACAACCAATTCAGTAATACCACCATCTATATACACATCCACTCATTCACCAACAGTTATATATAGTCAGTCATACATATATTCACTCATCATATGTAGTGAAACACCTATACATCCTGTTACACACCGACCGTCATCCAAAAGTTACTCACACACATAATCACACATGCAAATAAACTATTGAACATCCATTTATTTGCATATACAGCTATACACACACTACCACCTTACTTCTAAGGAAACTTACACATACTTACTCTCTTAAACAATCACTTATAGAAACGCATACTTATTTAAACAAGAACTCTTTCAATCTCTCACTCTCACATATACTCACTTATATACATCAATACTCACATATACTAGATCAAAACATATGTAGTTACTGATAAAGACACTAGTGAGACAGTCATTCACTCACTAACACACACATATACACACTCATACACCCATACAGTCCTGCACATATGCTGTCTTCAAAACACATACAAACAGTGAGTCAGTCATTGATGCATCTATGTGCTAAGTAACACCCCCACCAAACCATACAAACACTCATACTGATACTAAAAAAAACATCTAGTAACCCATATACACACATGTAGCTACTCACCAACTCATGCAGCCACTTATACACAAAGTGAAACACTGATACAAACATTTAAATATTTAAACAATACTCGCATATGTATTCACTCAGATTCACTAAGATACACTTAATAGGCCAGTTAACCAATCAATTAAAAAAAAACATCCATTAAGACACTTATTTAAACATTTATTCTTCCATCGACCTTTACATATACATATATAAAACATTGATTTTTCAGAAAGACACACATTCACTGGATGGTGTCATCAGTGATGTCATGAGTGATGTCACTGACCATGTCATGAGTGATGTAATATGTGACGTCATCAGCAGTGCATTGCAGGCACGCAAGTTATAGTGAGTCCAACTAACTATAACGTGGGATTTTCAATGGTTTTATGTCAGTAAAATTTCCAGCTAACTATAACTGGTGTCAAACCTATGGTTTTTTCAGTGAATATATATATATATATATATATATATATATATATATATATATATATATATATATATATATATATGTATCATTCACAAACGGTCCTGTCACAGAGGGAACAACTTAGCAAGTCGGTGCTGGATTCGGGGCCAGGACCGGGTCCCGTGCTTAATCTTGCACGAAAAGGAAAACCAGCACTCCGCTCGTTCAATGCAGTTGAAATTTTTTTCAAACACTGTTACAGCCTACGCGTTTCGAACCAGATGGTTCATTCTCACGGCAGTGTTACACAGTTGTCCTACTTTACTTTCAATTATTTATATTTTTGTGCATCTAAAAGTGCATTGTGGAACATGCAGTTTAGAGCTTATTTTACAAAATTATTCATAACATTTATATCATGTTGTTACATATATGCATTCTCATGTATTTGAAATGTTCACGGCTGAGTGTCCTCCATTGGATACATGTCCAGTTAGCACTTAGATTGTGTGTCTCGGCAGTGTACTCGACTGTGCACATGGATGGAGCTTATTCCTCCGTTAAAGCTACTGTGGTTAATAACTGGTTTGGCTGTGCTGACAGTTTCTATTACTCGGGCTGAGTGCCCTTGCCACTGCCTTTGATTAGACACCAAAATGTACATATACAATGATTAAGAAAAGAGCAAAAAGTTTTTTGATCATAGATTGTCTCCCAATGTTGGTTAAATTGTTAATTGTTCTAAGGCAGATTGGAGAGTACATGTATTTAGAGATGAAAGTAAAGTTCTTCATCCCTATTCAATCCTATCGGTTGTCTCGTTTTGAAACGCATGATCAGTTTCGATTCTAATCTTCTTAAGTTTAATTTCCTGTTGCCACCACGTTCGTGCTGTTGAATCATGGCCAAGCCAAAAAATTGAATGTCCTTCCATGTTTTGTTGTTATGAGTTGTCAAATGTTTGGCCATAGCATAGGTGAGATCTTTGTTTTGTATGGCGCGAATGTGCTCCAAGATCCTTTTCTTTAGAGCACAGGTGGTGCTTCCAATGTACTTCTTCCCACAGTAGCATTGTAGCATGTAGATTACGAAGCTGGTTTCACATGTTATGTACTCTCTGATGATGTACGTTTTGCCTTTTGGATCAGTTAATGTCTTCATATTTTTTCCTATCTTGCAGGCCTTGCAAGTACTGCATTTGACAAATCCTTTCTTCTTTTCAGTTAGCCAATTGTTCATTTTCCTGTCATCATAATGGCTGTGTACTAGATGATCTGAAAGGTTCGGAGCTCTCCTGTAGGTCATTAAAGTTCTTTCTCCCACATTTTTACCTATGTCTGGGTCTTTTTGGATCAAATGCCAGTATTTGCTGAGTATTTTCTGTATTTTGTAACATTCTTTGCTGTATGTGATGATCATCCTGGGAGGTTCGGTCTTTGTTTGTTTCCCGTTGGCATTGATGTCTGGTGATTTAGGTAGTAGTGTGTCGGCTCTCGTTTTATTTCTGGCTTTTCTTTCACCCTGGATGATATCTTCGTGTTTGTATCCGCGTTGTAAAAATCTTTCTTTGGTCTCATCAAAGTTTTTTTCCATTTCTTTTTCTTCAGAGCAATTTCTCCGCATTCTTAATAATTCACCATAAGGGATGCTTTTTTTCAATTTCTCGGGATGAAAGCTCCGTCCGTGCAATATGCTGTTTGTGGCAGTTTTCTTCCTGAAGGTCGTTGTTTGTATTTGATTGTTGTGTACATATACTTTGGTATCCAGGAATCCCACTTCTTTGTTGCTGATGTTATAGGTGAATTTTAAACCAACTGTGTTGTTATTCAGTTCATCAAAGAAAGTTTGAAACTCAGATCTCGTTCCTTTCCATAACAGAAAGAGATCGTCAATGTAGGGTAACCATAACGCTACATTGGCCATGTGTTGGTCGTTTTCTTCTCTCCAAGCTATGCTCCTCTCCCAGCACCCCATCATGAGGTTAGCATAGCTTGGAGAGAAGGAAACTCCCATCGCGGTGCCGCACTTTTGCATGTAGACCTTTTTGTTAAAAAGGAATACATTGTTGTATAGACAAAGTTTGATCATCTCAATCAACATTTTAGAATGGTCACGTTCTTTGATTGGTCACTGCATGAGGAAATATTGTACTGCTTGGATGCCTATCTCATGTTCTATCGATGTATATAGTGAGATGACATCAATGGTTACTAGCATGTACGTTGGTTGCCATTGGGTATCCATTAGAATACGCAAAAAGTCTCCAGTGTCTTTAATGTACGAACTTAAAGTAGGTACAATGGGAGATAGGAAATGGTCAACATATTCTGACATATGTTCATACAGACTGCCGCAGCTGGAAATAATTGGTCTCCCTGGGGGTTTGTTTAGTGTTTTGTGGATTTTGGGAAGGAAATATATCGTTGGTGTGATAGGATGTTCCACCATGAGAAATTTTTTTTCCTCCTCCGTTATTAATCCTTTTTCTTTCCAAGTGTGTAATTTCATTCCTAGCTCATTTATAAATCTTGGTGTCGGATCTTGTGTTACACAGGCATAGTTTTTAGTGTTCCCTAATTGTCGCATTGACTCTTCCACATAATCCACTTTCTCCATGATCACTATATTCCCACCCTTGTCGGCTGGTTTTATCTCAATCATGGTGTTTTATTTCAAAGTTTTTATTGCCAGGCGTTCTGATTTGGATAGATTTCCTTTTCTGATGTTTTCAGTTTGTTCCATTTGTTCCAAATCTGCCAACACTAGTTCATAAAAGGTGTCGATTTTGTTGCCAGGGTTCAAGATAGGACAGAACTTGGATTTATTTTTAAATTCTGTCGGTCTTCTCTTGCCAGTTGTCACGTCCATTTCCTGTAATATTTTGCGTATCTGTCACTTCGGAGGCCTCTGTTTGATTGGCTAGTTCGTATGCCGTGCGTAGACATGGAATTTCATTCGTCATGATTTCACTAGCTGTATCAATGGATTCCTGGATGTTTGTGGTCGAGGATGAAGGTGGTATCAACTTTTGATGTGGGAATTTCATGAAATGTTTTTGAAGTTTGAGTTTCCTCACATATTTGTAGAGGTCAATTTTTGTGTCCACAATGTCTTGGTGTATCTCAGGACAGAATGACAGGCCTTTATTTAGGAGTCTGCGTTCATCTTCAGAAGGTGTATATCTGGATAAATTTGTTATTAGGTCAGGCGGTTTCCTATCATTAGGTTTTTTATTGTTTATTTTTTGGAAGGTTTGCGGTTCCGCAGGTTGTATCCGCTTGCTTTTGCTCCTTCCTCTCCTTGTTTTGCATTTTGTCCTCTTGATTGATAGGTACCCCTTCCCATTGGTCTCGTTGGTTGATAACTTCGTGTTTCTGGTTCTTCCTATCAGAGCCTGTTGTTCCTGGTACACCAGGGTCAGTTCGTCTAAAAAAGAAAGCCTTATAATGTTTCTGTTGGTGCGTTGTTCTCCCTCACTGACCTCAGACTCAGGTTCGCTGGATGATGGTGTTGCCATTGGTTCGCCTGGTGATTTCCATTGTTGTTTATAGATGTCATACTTCTTGGCAAATGTCAGAATTGTGCCGAATTCGTAATCATCCTCATCTCTACCTAATTTTCTTTGTTTCCTCAATTGTACCTCCTCCTCGTGTTTGTCTAGATTTTTATCCATGTCTATGCGCAATTTTTTGACAGTCCCGCTGTCTTCTTTTAGGGCTGTGATTTGATTTTCAATATCCCTTATTTTATCGTGGAATTCTTCTACATCTTTTCTCGCATATTTGATGATAATTAGCATCATATTGCGTGAGCAGTCCATGTTGTTGATACCCCATTCCTCTAGCATCTCCGGTTTAGTGTCTGGATGGTTGGGGAGGGTGAAGATTCGCAAACTCCTTGGGACCATTTTGTGTTCAATGTATTTCTCCAGGGTGATTATTTCCCATGATCTTGATATTTCCTTTCGCATTAGCTTCTCTAGTTGCAAAAAAAGCTGTTTGGCTGTGATTGTTGTGGGTTGCGATTCTTTTCTCGTTTCCTCTCTCCCTCGATCAGGTCTTTCAGTGCCTTTTAGGAATAGGCTTTCTGCAACTGTTATTCTTTTTAGCGGCACGTTCCTCCATTGTGATTTGTTTGAAAAGGGCGTATTTTAATAATATTTGTATTATTTTACTCTCTTGTTCAATATATATATATATATTACCTACTGGCGGTCGCCAGTAGGTAGTTATAGATAGTATTTTTTTCAATGTTAAATCTCAAAATTCTATTTGGAATAACTTTGGCGCCGGTTGACAAATCTGACTGAAAATTTCCTCAAAATGGCCTCGCAGCATTCCGGTCCTTCCCTGAAAGTTTGGGGGGGATTCGTCAAGCGGGGGCCGAGATAAACGGGGGGTCCCAAAACGCGTTTTCCCCATGTTAATTTCCATAGGGCGGTCGATTTCACTTTTAGCCCAAACGGCTGAATGGATTTCAACCAAATTTGGCAAAATTGTAGGGACTGGTAGCCCGATGTGCCTTTGCTATGTCTCAAGATATGTGCTCCAGTGGATTTTGAGTAATTTAGGTTCAAAAAAATATGTATATATATAGGCGCGCCCCGGTACGCGCACCGGGGAGTGCACCGGGCGTGCCACGCGACTTGCGCGCAGAAAGCTGATTGGCTCTCGGGTGTCTGTAAACATTCGAAACAGTCCGGAGCGGCCGCCATCTTGTGTCTCGGTAAAATCGAGACACAAGAGGTGGCAAAAACAAAGGGGGGAACTGACCATAAGGGGGCAGGGTAGACCCCCCCTTACCCCCTAGGTTTGATGTGGGGGCCATAAAAGGGCCCCGCTGGGTAAAAAAAAATTTAACAAAATTTCGATTTTCGCCGGTGGAGCACCCGGTACGCGCACCGGGGAGCGCACCGGGGAGCGTACTATGGGGAAAAAAGAATCAGTTTTAAAAATTGTGGGGCATATTACCAAGCAATAGCGATAATTATCGCTATTGCTTGGTTAGAGACAAAAATTTACCGCAGCGCTGCGGCGATTTTTACCGCAAATAAACATTGGTATTACCAAGGTTTAACGCAAATGCGGTAAAAATCGCCGCAAAGCATGAATATCGCTGAAAAGTCCGCGATATTCATGCATTAGCGAGCTAATGCTCTTAGCCATGTTATCCACCTCCCATTGGATAACATGGCTAAGAACTGCTCAGGGCAGGTGTTAGCTTTTGGAGATATTCCCGCTTAGCGCGAATATCTCCAAAAGTTGGTAATAGGAGATAGCGATGTTAGCGACTGTTTTCAGTCTCTGACATCTTGGCATGCCCACTTTGCATCTCATTAGTGATAAATATCACTGACATGCAAAGTGGGGCCCAAGATGGTCGCTATCTCCTACTAGCTGTCGCTAACTAGTGTTAGGTAATAGGAGATAATAGGGAGATAATTTTATCTCCGCTTTCTTGGCTTTTAAAGCCAAAAAAGCGGAGATAAACCCCCTTGATAATATGCCCCTGTATGTTTATTAATTGTTCTTTTTTTTTATTTAAGTACCAACATGTAGGTACCAATGCAGAGTCTATTATTTAATATACACCGTTTCCTTTGTAGATATCTTGCATGTTGTTACAGAAGTTATTGTGGTATATGGAATTCATAGCGTAGTCTGTCAGTAAAGCAGAAACAACATGGAGGCAGGAGATGATAAAGAGATGTTAAATACACATTGGAGATAATATAGTGGGAGAAAGGAAGTAACCATGAGCAAACTTTCTATGTAACACAAAAAAGTTGCACAGTATACTATAAGTCTCACTTTATATTTTAAACATTTTTGATCTACTTGATGAATTACACATAAAAATGAATAATGGCTTGAACAATTTTTGATTATTAAATATACATTTATTCTTCTGATTTTTTTCATAATTTAATAAAACTTCTAATACTATATTGTCTGGAATGTCCTCATTTACATTCTGTGTTTCCATTGATTCCACACACTCAAGTAATTCAAGGTCCAGAGACTCATCCATACAGTCAATGTTATCATTTTCTGCATTTTTTCCATCATGGTTGTTGTCCAAAACAATTTCAAAAGAAATATTCTTTTCTCCTTCCATTTTGTTGCTGTAAATTGCATACAAAATAATTATATCAGTAGAGATAGGGCACTGTTGGGTTTAAGTTCAGACATGTAGTTTGGATCTTTTAACAGTGAAGTTATCTTTCGGCAGTGTATGGTATCAGGCTGGAATTAGAAATATAAAAAAGTGTATGTTATAAAGCCTAAGTAAATTTATAATTATACAAGAGAAGCCTAACTCAATCCATAACTATAACAGAGAAGCCTATCTCAATCTATAACTATTACAGAGGGATAGTATATAACTAACAGAATATTTTTTCTCAAATTAACTTAAAGTGTACAACATACTTCACTTTCCAAAATAACAACTTACCTTTGAGAAAGCAGTTGAAGTTGTCAGTGTAATTTCTTTTCAAATGTACTTCAGGAAGTAGTAGTCAAAATGGCTCTGTTTCCTTCTCTTTTTTTTTTTATTCATGTACATAACCAATCAAATGTCAGGAAATAATCGTAAAAAATGAAAGAAACTTTTTAATTGGTTGTAAATTCTAACACTTCATATGTGTTTTGGTCATGTAATTTACCTCAGGATATTTAGACAGGCCTGTAGCCTAAATGTCTTACTGGAATTCCACAAAATTTGGGCAAATGGTAGGGACTGCTATGTAGTAGGGCCTATTCTATATTTGTTGAAAGTGTCTCCAGTGGTTTTCTGTAAATAACTTTCCCACCTTTTTTTTAAGGAGCGCTTACCGGTGCGCGCACCGGTACGCGCACCGGCAGCATTACGGGAGTCCTCCATTTTGTGTTTCGGTACAATGGAGACACAAGATGGAGGACAAATAACGTTGGGAATGGGTAGAAGGGGGCACTGTAGTCACTTCCTGACCCTCTAGGTTTTCTGAGGGGGGCTTAGGACGCTCATATAGGCAAAAAAAAAAGGAAAAATTTTGCGGGGTAGTGCTCGGTACGCGCACCAGTAAGCGTACCGGGGAGCGTACTTTGGTGAAAAATAGTGAAAAAAGTTAGAAAAAGATAAACGTTTTGAATGATCAGAGGTAGGGTAGCTCTGAAAAGAGCTTTTGGGTTCTGTGGCTGTTTTAGGTACCTACAAGTCGGTTCCAATGCACAGTCTTAAATTCAGGAGGAATATTCTATTCCCCTCATCTGAGAAGTGCACACCATCTCCTTTGTAGATGTCTTGCATGTTGTAACGCAAGTTGTTGTTGTATATTGAACCCATTCCACAGTCTCTCATGTAAGCAGAAACAGATTTATTCACATGTTTCCGTGCTTTCTCAAATTGTGGACAAAATTGGTTGGACCAGTTCCATTTCTGTCTTTGGCAAATATTGGAATATAGCAAGACAGTTTGTGGAAAAAGCGTCATCAATTGATCGAAGGTTTCTTTTAAAAGCATTTCCAGACCAACCCCAGTCATAGTGCCCAAATCATTTCCTCCACAGTGCAATATTAAGAGGTCAGGGTTTGGCAGATGCAAAAAGGTTTTCACCAATGGTATCAATTGATGACATCTCAATCCTCTTTGGCCAATCCATTTGATTTCCACATTTGATAAATCAAGGTTGTGAAAATCTCTGCTAGCTGCATACCTTTGAGCCCAGTGGATGCAGCTATGTCCAATAATCCATACAGAATACATGGTGAGAGAAGGTTCTGGTGCAGTCAGATGAAGTGTGGGAATGAAATGGCAGTTGGAACAGTAGGAGTTTACAAAAAAATAATTGTGGAGTTTCCCTGCTGTTGAATCACAAGCAATGATTGGTGGATTCAGTTAGTTGAAAACAGAAAGTTAGGGTGCATGGTTGTGTTGTGTGTAAGAAGCAATTCGAATGGTTAAGAAAAAGTCACTTAAAGCAATAATGCCCTGGATAAGTTGGTGTATTGAGAGGTCAAACATCCTTGCTGACTTAATTTGCAACATTGTAGAATAAACTTTTGAACCTGAGAGTTCAGTTAGGAGGGAGTTGCTATGGTAACAGATAGAAAGGTCTGAGAGGGGGATGGGTGTTGGTTTAAAAATAGTGAGGGAAGACTTTTGATTGGTTGAAATAAGGCATATGTGTGTAAAGTTAGAGATTTTCTATGCCAATCTTGGTTTCAGTGTATTGAGTGCACACCTTTTGCTCTGCTAAAGAAAAATTGGTGTGTGTGTCTGACACTGTTTTAAATCTCCCAAAGCATTTGTAAAGGTAAGTAATAATTTATTTAATTTAGATAGAGACTTGTTTGCTCTATGGAGAATATTTGGAAGCAGATAGTTAATTTTCAGTAGTGAAAATGAATGCTTGTACATAGGTCCTGTGTTGTGTTTCTAAAATGTTATTCAAAAAACGATTTTGGGTGCAAATCAATGGTATTTTCATTTGGCCCATATTTATGATTGCCTTGTGCAGCCGGTGCATCACTTTAAACATGGGAAATAAGTGACGCTCTTGTTGCGCAAGGCCTACATAAATAAGGCCCTGAGTTTGTTTGCTGTTGGTTTGTTTTTTTCTTTTTGATAATGCTTGATTTCAACATTTGCAAGATAGAGGATTTGTATTTTGGGAAACAGTGAGGTTTCAAAAGTGATATTGAGAGGTTGTACATAGGTTCTGCGCAATGTTTCTAAAATGTTATTCAAAAAACGATTTTGGGGGCAAATCAATGGTATTTTTATTTGGCCCTTATTTGTGATTGCCTTGTGGCGCCGGTGCATCACTTTTAACATGGGAAGAAAGTGACGCACTGGTGGCGCAAGGCCTTTATAAATAAGGCCCTGAGTTTGTTTGCTGTTGGTTTCTTTTTTGCTTTTTGATAATGCTTGCTAAGAACATTTGCAATATATAGGATTTGTGTTTTGGGAAACAGTGAGGTTTCAAAAGTGATATTGAGGGGTTGTACATAGGTTCTGTGCAGTGTTTTTTAAATGTTATTCAAAAAACGATTTTGGGGGCAAATCAATGGTATTTTCATTTGGCCCTTATTTATGATTGCCTTGTGCAGCCGGTGCATCACTTTATACATGGGAAATAAGTGACGCTCTTCTGGCGCAAGGCCTTCATAAATAAAGCCTTGAGTTTCTTTGCTCTTGGTTTGTGTTCTGCTTTTTGATAATGCTTGATATCAACATTTGCAAGGTAGAGGATTTGTATTTTGGGAAACAGTGATGTTTCAAAAGTGAAATTCTGTGCTTGTACATAGGTCCTGCCCTGTGTTTTTTAAATGTTAATCAAAATACGATTTTGGAGGCAAATCAATGGAATTTATATTTGGCTGTTATTTATGATTGTCTTGTGGCGCCAGTATGTCACTTTTACCTTGGGAAGAAAGTGACGCACAAGTGGCGCAAGTCTTTCATAAATAAGGCCCTTAGTTTCTTTGCTCTTGGTTTGTGCTATGCTTTTTGATAATGCTTGATATCAACATTTGCAAGCTGGAGGATTTGTATTTTGGGAAACAGTGATGTTTCAAAAGTGAAATTCTGTGCTTGTACATAGGTTCTGCCCTGTGTTTTTTAAATGTTAATCAAAAAACGATTTTGGGGGCAAATCAATGGAATTTATATTTGGCTGTTATTTATGATTGTCTTGTGGCGTAGGTATGTCACTTTTAAATGGGAAGAAAGTGACGCACTGGTGGCGCAAGGTCTTCATAAATAAGGCCCTGAGTTTCTTTGCTCTTGGTTTGTGCTATGCTTTTTGATAATGCTTGATATCAACATTTGCAAGGTAGAGGATTTGTATTTTGGGAAACAGTGATGTTTCAAAAGTGAAATTCTGTGCTTGTACATAGGTTCTGCCCTGTGTTTTTTAAATGTTAATCAAAAAACGATTTTGGGGGCAAATCAATGGAATTTATATTTGGCTGTTATTTATGATTGTCTTTTGGCGTAGGTATGTCACTTTTAAAATGGGAAGAAAGTGACGCACTGGTGGCGCAAGGTCTTCATAAAGAAGGCCCTGAGTTTCTTTGCTCTTGGTTTGTGCTATGCTTTTTGATAATGCATGATATCAACATTTGCAAGGTAGAGGATTTGTATTTTGGGAAACAGTGATGTTTCAAAAGTGAAATTCTGTGCTTGTACATAGGTTCTGCCCTGTGATTTTTAAATGTTAATCAAAAAACGATTTTTGGTGCAAATTAATGGTATTTATATTTGGGTCTTATTTAAGATTGTCTTGTGGCGTCGGTATGACACTTTTAACATGAGAAGAAAGTGACGCACTGGTGGCGCAAGGCCTTCATAAAGAAGGCCCTGAGTTTCTTTGCTTTTAGTTTGTGTTCTGCTTTTTGATAATGCTTGATATCAACATTTGCAAGGTAGAGGATTTGTATTTTGGGAAACAGTGATGTTTCAAAAGTGAAATTCTGTGCTTGTACATAGGTTCTGCCCTGTGTTTTTTAAATGTTAATCAAAAAACGATTTTGGGGGCAAATCAATGGAATTTATATTTGGCTGTTATTTATGATTGTCTTGTGGCGCCAGTATGTCACTTTTAACATGGGAAGAAAGTGACGCACTGGTGGCGCAAGGCTTTCATAAGTAAGGTCCTGAGTTTCTTCGCTCTTGGTTTGTGCTCTGCTTTTTGATAATGCTTGATATCAACATTTGCAAGGTAGAGGATTTGTATTTTGGGAAACAGTGATGTTTCAAAAGTGAAATTCTGTGCTTGTACATAGGTTCTGCCCTGTGTTTTTTAAATGTTAATCAAAAAACGATTTTTGGTGCAAATTAATGGTATTCATATTTGGGTCTTATTTAAGATTGTCTTGTGGCGTCAGTATGGCACTTTTAACATGGGAAGAAAGTGACGCACTGGTGGCGCAAGGCCTTCATAAAGAAGGCCCTGAGTTTCTTTGCTTTTAGTTTGTGTTCTGCTTTTTGATAATGCTTGATATCAACATTTGCAAGGTAGAGGATTTGTATTTTGGGAAACAGTGATGTTTCAAAAGTGAAATTCTGTGCTTGTACATAGGTTCTGCCCTGTGTTTTTTAAATGTTAATCAAAAAACGATTTTTTTGAGGCTGATTTAGGTACCTACAAGTAGGTTCCAATGCACAGTCTTAAATTCAGGAGGAATATTCTATTCCCCTCATCTGAGAAGTGCACACCATCTCCTCTGTAGATATCTTGCATGTTGAAACGAAAGTTATTGTTGTATATTGAACCCATTCCATAGTCTCTCATGTAAGCAGAAACAGATTTATTCACAGGTTTCCGTGCTTTCTCAAATTGTGGACAAAATTGGTTGGACCAGTTCCATTTCTGTCTTTGACATATATTGGAATATACCAAGGCAGTTTATGGAAAAAGTGTCATCAATTGATCAAAGGTGTCCTTTAAAAGCATTTCCAGACCTACCCCAGTCAAAGTGCCCAAGTCATTTCCTCCACAGTGCACTATTAAGAGGTCAGGGTTTGGCAGATGCAAAAAGATTTTCACCAATGGTATCAATTGGTGATATCTCAATCCTCTCTGGCCAATCCACTTAATTTCCACATTTGTTAAATCAAGGTTGTGAAAATGTCTGCTAGCTGCATACCTTTGAGCTAAGCATGAGCGAATTTTGCGGATCTCGCGTTCGCGAATTTTGCGGATTTGCGGATTCGCAATCCGCAAAATCCGCGAATTCCCACGAATTTGCGGATTTTTTTTTTTTTTGTGTTCGCCCGTGTTTCTGCCAGTTCGCGAGGGTTTTGTACACTTTCGCAAATTGCGAACTTACCTGTCGGGTCGCAAGTTTCGCGAACTTGTTGTTTCTACGTGTCCAGCCTGTTTGGGACACTCTTCTTCATCACTGCCACTCTCTGTCACCACTGCCACTCTCTGACTACTCATGCCACCCTCTGGCCCACCCATGCCACCCTCTGTTTCATCACCACACCCTCTGGTTGTCCAGTGTACATTATTTTCGGCAAAGCAAAGCACACCTTCCCTGCCTCAAGTGACCTGAATTAATTTGGGGCTGATTCATGTGTCACAGAATATTTTTTTAGCTGGCACCTGCTTCCTTAGTGCGCCCTGATTAGTGATCTTTTGCACTTGCTAAGTGCTTTCATTGTTGCAAAATTAGTTACAACACCTGCCCTGCCCCAACTGACAATAATGAATTAGGGGCTGATTAATGGATTTTAACTTCCAGCCTGGCTCCTGCTTGTCTCCCTTAGCTGTAATTCAGGACCTTTGTGGCATATGTGTAACTATTCTGAGGTTCAGAGCAGGGTCACATAATAGTTTCAACTGGCAACTGAACTCTGGAGGGGCCCCTCAGGAAGCACTCCAGGAAATGGCTACTAATGATGAGCCTGAACTTTTGAACCTGGTAAGTAGTTACTTTCAGTTTTGCTAAGATCGTATTTCTGCAATTTTGCACTTATTCGCGGGGCGCGAACTCACGCGAACAGTGCGAGCAGTGCGAGCAAAATCCGCTGCTCGCGGATTTGCGGATTTTGCGGGAAATTCGCAAATCTCGCGGATTGCGGATTTCCCGAAAATCCGCAAAATCCGCGAGCGGAACGGATTTTCCGCCCACGCCTACTTTGAGCCCAGTGGATGTAGCTATGTCCAATAATCCACAGAGAATACATGGTGAGAGAAGGATCTGGTGCAGTCAGATGAAGTGTGGGAATGAAATGGCAGTTGGAACAGTAGGAGTTTACAAAAAAGTAATTGTGGAGTTTCACTGATCCAAATGTTTCTCAAGAAAAATCATTTTCAATCGTTCAGAATATCGGCGTTTGGGCAGATATGAACCAGGGACCCCAGTATGCAAGGGGAATTAGTCCCCCCTCTGCAAACGCGCCAGTGGCTTGCGTTGCAGAGAGGTGTAAAAAGGGGCATAGCCTCATTACACCTCTGTGCAATGCAGCCCCCTGGCGCATACTGGAGGCTCCAGGTGGGCTAGTTGGCCCCCAGGGACCCCTAGTATGTAAGGGGAATTAGTTCCCCCTCTTCAAACATGCACAGGGGCTGCATTGCCGAGAGGTTTAAAAAAGGGTGTGGCCTCATTACACCTCTCTGCAATGCAGCCCCCTGGCGCATACTGGAGGCTCCTGGTGGGCTAGTTGGCCCCCAGGGACCACCAGTATGCAAGGGGAATTAGTTCCCCCTCTGCAAATGCGGCAGGGGGCTGCGTTGCAGAGACGTGTAACAAGGGGCATAGCCTCATTACACCTCTGCAATTCAGCCCCCTGGCGCATACTGGAGATTCCAGGTGGGCTAGTTGGCCCGAGGGTCCCCCAGTATGCAAGGGGAATTAGTTCCCCCTCTTCAAACATGCACGGGGGCTGCGTTGCAGAGAGGTGTAAAAAGGGGCGTGGCTTCATTACACCTCTCTGCAATGCAGTCCCCTGGCGCATACTGGAGATTCCTGGTGGGCTTTCAGGTCTTATATAGTTAGGAATTAGCATTAAAAAAAACCTTTTGAATTCACTGAAAAAAACATAGGTTTCAGGCCTTATATAGTTAGGAATTAGCATTTAAAAAACCTATGAAATTCACTGAAAAAAACATAGGTTTCACACCAGTTATAGTTAGGAATCAGCATTTAAAAAACCTATTAAATTCACTGAAAAAACCATAGGTGTGACACCAGTTATAGTTAGCTGGAAATTTTACTGACATAAAACCATTGAAATTCCCACGTTATAGTTAGTTGGACTCACTATAACTTGCGCGCCTGCAATGCACTGCTGATGACGTCACATATTACATCACTCATGACATGGTCAGTGACATCACTCATGACATCACTGATGACACCATCCTTGTGACAGAGTGACAGACCTCCTTTCAGTATAATGTAACCCTTGAAAGACATATTCAAAAATAGAAACTAAAATTTTCAAAAAAATAGAGATACCCATACCAGTTACAACAACCAATTCAGTAATACCACCATCTATATACACATCCACTCATTCACCAACAGTTATATATAGTCAGTCATACATATATTCACTCATCATATGTAGTGAAACACCTATACATCCTGTTACACACCGACCGTCATCCAAAAGTTACTCACACACATAATCACACATGCAAATAAACTATTGAACATCCATTTATTTGCATATACAGCTATACACACACTACCACCTTACTTCTAAGGAAACTTACACATACTTACTCTCTTAAACAATCACTTATAGAAACGCATACTTATTTAAACAAGAACTCTTTCAATCTCTCACTCTCACATATACTCACTTATATACATCAATACTCACATATACTAGATCAAAACATATGTAGTTACTGATAAAGACACTAGTGAGACAGTCATTCACTCACTAACACACACATATACACACTCATACACCCATACAGTCCTGCACATATGCTGTCTTCAAAACACATACAAACAGTGAGTCAGTCATTGATGCATCTATGTGCTAAGTAACACCCCCACCAAACCATACAAACACTCATACTGATACTAAAAAAAACATCTAGTAACCCATATACACACATGTAGCTACTCACCAACTCATGCAGCCACTTATACACAAAGTGAAACACTGATACAAACATTTAAATATTTAAACAATACTCGCATATGTATTCACTAAGAATCACTAAGATACACTTAATAAGCCAGTTAACCAATCAATTAAAAAAATAACATCCATTAAGACACTTATTTAAACATTTATTCTTCCATCGACCTTTACATATACATATATAAAACATTGATTTTTCAGAAAGACACACATTCACTGGATGATGTCATCAGTGATGTCATGAGTGATGTCACTGACCATGTCATGAGTGATGTAATATGTGACGTCATCAGCAGTGCATTGCAGGCGCGCAAGTTATAGTGAGTCCAACTAACTATAACGTGGGATTTTCAATGGTTTTATGTCAGTAAAATTTCCAGCTAACTATAACTGGTGTCAAACCTATGGTTTTTTCAGTGAATATATATATATATATATATATATATATATATATATATATATATATATATATATATATATATATATATATATTCAATGAAAAAACCATAGGTTATAGGCCATATATAGTTAGGAATTAGCATTTACAAAACCTTATTTTACTCGCATAAAACCATTGAAATTCCATATATAGTTAGCTAACTATAAGCGCTAACTATATATCGCGCACCCGCAATCCACTGCTGATGATGTCACATATTACATCATTCATGACATGGTCAGTGACATCACTGATGACATCACTGATGACATCTCAAATGACATCACTGATGACATCACTGATCACAACATCCAGTGATTGTATGTGTCTGTAAAGTTTAAATATGTTTCACATATTGAAGAATGAGTGCATGTATAAGTGTCTGGATGAAGAATTTAGTAGGTGCATGACTGACTGTATGAGTGAGTGATTAAATGTGTCTCACTGAGTACATGGGTTAGTGACTAAACTGTCTTAATTCGTGCATCAGTATGTTTGTTGTTGTGTAAGCTGCTGCATGTGTTGATCAGTAGCTATAAGAGTGGCCATATGGGTTATTGATTGGTTGCCCAAGTATTTGAATGGGAGGCTGAGTGTGTGTGTGGGTGGCTGGGAGGTGCGTGACTCTGTGCATAGATGTGTAAGCAGTTGATTCACTAGGAGTATGAGTTCAAGAGTGCATGTGGAAACAGCTATATGGGCGGTTGACTGTGCATGGGTGTGTTGGTGAGTGAATGGATTTCTCATTGCTACATGTGCAAGTAAGTACGTATGTAAAACACAATACATGTGAGAGTTGAGATATATAAATAACTGAACATAAGAGCCAGTGAATGTGTGAGTGGCTGTATCGATCACTGTGAGCTTGTATCAGGGATTATATAAGAGAGTAAATATGTGTTATTATATGTTTGAATAAGTAAGATGTGTATAACTGTATAGTTGAGGAAATGGAGGTGTGATTGATTCTTTGCATGACTGACTAGGTGTGTGAGTAACTCCATGGATGAGTGACAGTCTGTGAGTGTCTGTTTATACTGAGTGTATGTAAGGTTATATTAGAGTCTGAAGAGGTTCATTGTATTATCACATGAGTGATGTGATCAGTGATGACAAATGAGATGTCATCAGTGATGTCATTTGAGTTGTCATCAGTGATGTCATCAGTGATGTCATTTGAGATGTCATCATTGATATCATTTGAGTTGTCATCAGTGATGTCATTTGAGATGTCATCAGTGATGTCATCAGTGATGTCACTGACCGTGTCATGAATGATGTAATATGTGACATCATCAGCAGTGGATTGCGGGTGCGCGATATATAGTTAGCGCTTATAGTTAGCTAACTATATATGGAATTTCAATGGTTTTATGCGAGTAAAATAAGGTTTTGTAAATGCTAATTCCTAACTATATATGGCCTATAACCTATGGTTTTTTCATTGAATTTTCAAGGTTTTGTAAATGCAAATTCCTAACTATATATCCACTATAACCTATGGTTTTTTCTGTGAATTTCATTGGTTTTTTAATAGCAAATATGAAAAGCTTTAAAATGTCAAGTACGTGATAGATAAAAACATTTTCGTATTTATGCACGCTGATGTGCTTTGAACGCTGCCCCCCCCCCTCCCCTCTTTTGCCTTAGTAGTACTCTCTCTTTGCAGATACTGAAGGGTAGTTAACGCAGGCCTTTACCCCCGTTGTAATCCGTCGTGCCTCCTTGTCTCTCCATTTGATTGATTGTTGTCCAAGCATTTACTGTTTTAGAATTGGTTCTCTTTGGATCATTCTCTATTTACAAACAAGCACAAAGTCGCAATACTCTGTTTAGTCTTTGCAGATAGTGAAAAATCGTGTAAAAAAATAAAAGTAATCGAACAAAATCAGTAGGCCACTAATTGGATCTCTTTTTGACCTCGCTAAAATAGAAATATTAGGAACAACCCTTCTTGAGAAATACGAAAATAGTGAGATGAACTGAGCTCCACACCATGAGGGCTGCAAGACAGCTCGGCTCCATCACCCATCCCGCACAAAATAACGACAAACCCTATGCAAATATTAAAAATATAGACAACACACCAGCAAAGAAACAGGGTAAAACATTTTATTAAAAAACTATTTACATAACGTTGGTCTATAAGATGATGTCAGTAGTGGACCGATGTGTGAATAGATCGAAAACAGCACAAGGCTCCAAGATCCGGATAGCAAGCTCCTGGATGTTGGGTGCCATAGTTTAGAGTTCTGAATTTCAGCCTTTTTCAATGCCTGTGCTTTGTTGAATCAAAATGGCGGCTTGACACAAAGCTAACTCAAACGTTGTTACTGATGCTATGCAGACCAAAACTGGTTTTCAGTTTGTACATTTTTCTAGATTTTTCAATCCAAGTTTGGTTGACTTTGTAGAACGATGGCTTCAGATTTTCAACATACGGTGTGGTGGCGCTGACTGGGAGGGGGCGCTTCGCTCCTGCCCCCTCCCCAAGTAAGATTTTCATACGTGAAAGTACGTTAATGGTTTTGGTCCCTGAGATGCTTCGATGTCACTACCATTCTCAAATAGCATAAGTTCTGGATGTTGGGTGCCATAGTTAAGAGTTCTGAGCAGTGCTTGTAACACTGTCTGAAGCTTATTTCCACCTACTGCAGCTTCACTATTCTCAAAGTAAGTGATTGTCGTTTGTGGACCTGACTGCATTAGAAAACAATGTGATATGTTACCTTCCTAAACAGCTTGACGGAGGCCCCTGAGGGGCGGTGTGATGGCCATGGACTCGGAGAAGACGCTTGGCTCCGACACCCTCCCCAAGTCTTATAGCACTGGTGTAGCCTGAGATCGCCCCCGACATAGGCGGCCGGCTCCCGGGGTCCGGCGGAACTTTTTGCCTTTTGATGACTCTTCAATTCTGGACCTTGTCCCACAATCCGTTTGACCTGAAGACAAGCTGTAGTGGTGCGCCCCTTTATCGTTTTAGTTGCTATTCCGCCCGCTTTTGCTACACTGTGCCTCTTCCGCCATTCAGCTGTTTTCCGCCCGCTCTTGCGACTACAGCGTCTCGCTCACCATGTAGTTGAGATGCGCCCGCTCTTGCGGTGCAGCGATAGGCGGCTGCCACAGGACTCTCAAAATGGCGGCCGGCTCTTCGGTTTTGGGCCTGGTCCACTAAAATGGCCCTGGGACACCTTGGAACTCGGACGCTTGTCTGCTAGGGCTTGGGTCCCATTCTCGAAAAGCGTCCCCTCAGCCGTGAAGATTCTACAAAAGTCTTGGGGGCCTCCGACTCCCGCAGGCTTCTGGTGGGGAGCGGCTGCCATGATTGCTCGTGGAATGGCCACGACGGAGCTACGAGATGGTAGTGGTCTCATGCTGACGCCAGCTTTAGTCTGAAACATCCAGAAACACTGTAGACTACCAATTCGATCAGTTCCGGTAGCGCCCCAACATGACCCGGAAGAGAAGAACTTGCCCTCCCCTCTTTGACTGATGGTTCTTGTTGCCTGTCCCCTCTGTTGTCATTTAACAGAACTTTTTGGACTGCTGAAAGGGGTTGTGTTCTGAACGCTGGTTGGTGGAGACATTTAGACTATATTCTTGACCTACGTTGTCGCGTAATGCGTTTTATGACACGCCGCGTTAGCGCACCCGGAAGTGATCCGAGGCGCGGCGCGCAGCGCGTAACGTAAGCATAACAGGTCATGTGACTTGTTAATAAGACTTTTCATTGGTTCATTTTACTTTTGTTAATTTAATGATGAAAAGCTTGGTCATATGACCTAAAAATTACGCTTTTTATTATTTTCGAACAATATTTTTTTTTCAAACATATGTTATAATATTCCAGGCTAATGTACTTTCCCGGAAAATTTACAACTGTCTTGCAAGTAAAATATATTCCTTTTTCGAGAAAGAGGGCGTTTCTTCCTTCCATGACGGAGCCGTTGAGTAAAAGAGATTCGGCCTGCTGTCTTAGTCGCCGATACGCCTGATTATCAGATTCTTATCGATCACTTTATGTTGCAGACATGAAAAACACAACTGCCCTTCACCATTTATCTTTACTGCGTTCCTACATATTATACCTTTTATCCGTCATGTAATTGGACTGCTTTATTTCACTTGCCTTTTACTGATTCGAAAACAGTCACTAAAAGTAAAAACTTTACAAATGAAAATACTACTACCGTGTTTTGTTTTAAAAACCTTTATTGTGAAAATGTCAGTATACAAATACGGGCCTATAACCACGTGGGCCGGCCACGGAGCAAACTGAAATCGTATATGATGAGGAGACATTTACACTGTAGAAGAACGTAACGAGCGGGCCATTAGGTGACAAGAACAAAGGTGTCTAACAGTTGCGGAATCGGTGGACGTACATTTTGTAATTAAAATACGACAGGGCCACTTACAATAACATTTTCTAGATATACATTTGCGGGCAAAGAGTTACGAGTCCCATTTATACCGGCGCCATTTTGGGCGAGGCCGGGCAGGTCCAAGATATAGTCAAAATGTCTCCACCAACCATCGGCCAGACCAGAACCCCTTTCGGCCCTTTATGCTACAAGATGGTGTCTTCCATTCAGAAAATATTGGTGGCAGCATTTTGAAAGGAAACAGAAACAGCCGTTCTCCTAGTGAGTTACACATTGTTACATTTAGGAAGAATGTTGAAGAGTAGTATGTGGAAAATCTGAAGCCATTTTTCTACAAACTCTCAATCAGACTTGGATGGAGAAAAAAAAACCTGAAGAATGTACAAACTGAAAACCAATTTTTGTCTGTATAGCACCAACAGTAACGCTTGAGTCAGCTTTGTGTCAAGCCGCCATTTTCATTCAATCAATAGCGTCCCCCTGCACACATTCAGGGACCTGGTCGTGTCTTCAGATGAAACACATTGTAGGAAAAGAAGCAGAAAGGAAAAGGAAAAAAGTTCCGCCGGACCTAGTGAAGCTGCAGCAGGTGCAAATAAGCTTCAGACAGTCTTACAAGCACTGCTCAGAACTCTCAACTGAGGCACTCAACATCCAGGACTTGCCATTCGGATCTTGGCGCCTTGTATTTTTGTTTTGTTTTTGATGGAGGGGAAACAACAAAAAAGAGACATTGAAAAAGGCTCAACAGTGCAGGGCGCCTTGTGCTGGTTCCGACCTATTCACACATCGGTCCACTACTGACATCACCTCATAAACCAACGGGGCACCCCACGCCGACTTTCGGCGCAGCATTGTAGGATGGCCACACCAGTGCGGCAATTTTCTGGACACCACCTCGGTGCCATCCAGATCTCGGCGCGTTCATTCAATCAATAGCGTCCCCCTGCACACATTCAGGGACCTGGTCGTGTCTTCAGATGAAACGCATTGTAGGAAAAGAAGCAGAATGGAAAAGGCAAAAAGTTCCGCCGGACCTAGTGAAGCTGCAACAGGTGCAAATAAGCTTCAGACAGTCCTACAAGCACTGCTCAGAAATCTCAACTGAGGCACTCAACATCCAGGACTTGCCATTCGGATCTTGGCGCCTTGTGCTGGTTCCGACCTATTCACACATCAGTCCACTACTGACATCACCTCATAAGCCAACGGGGCACCCCACGCCGACTTTCGGCGCAGCATTGTAGGATGGCCACACCAGTGCAGCCACTTGCTGGACACCACCTCGGTGCCATCCGGATCTCAGCGCGTTCGAGTCACTGTGCCGGAAGAGTGACCGGAACTCAGCTGAACACGCCGTCTTTCGGCGCAGCATTGTAGGATGGCCACACCAGTACGGCAATTTGCTGGACACCACCTCGGCGCCATCCGGATCTCGGCGCGTTCGAGTCACTGTACCGCAAGAGTGACCGCAACTCAGCTGGACACGCCGTCTTTCGGCGCAGCATTGTAGGATGGCCACACCAGTGCGGCAATTTGCTGGACACCACCTCGGTGCCATCCGGATCTCGGCGCGTTCGAGTCACTGTACCGCAACAGTGACCGCAACTCAGCTGGACACGCCGTCTTTCGGCGCAGCATTGTAGGATGGCCACACCAGTGCGGCAATTTGCTGGACACCACCTCGGTGCCATCCAGATCTCGGCGCGTTGTGCTGCCTTCGGCCTATTCGCACATCGGTCCGCTACTGACGCCGCCTCACGTGCCAACGGATTTTCTACGCTTTTTGTAGCCCTATGTCGCATAACAGGTCATGTGACTTGTTTATAAAACTTTTCATTGGTTCATTTTACTTTTGGTTTCCTAAAGATGGAAGGCTTGGTCATATGACCTAAAAATAACACTTTTCATTGGTTTAGAACATTTTTTTTTCCCAAACGATGAAAGCCCCACCTTGTTTCTGGATCATTCAGACTGAAGCTGGCGTCAGCATGAGAGCACCACCATCTCGTGGCTCTGTCGTGGTCATTCCGCGAGCAATCATGGCAGCCGCTCCCCACCGGAAGCCTGCGGGAGTCGGGGGCCCCCAAGACTTTTATACAATCTTCACGGCTGAGGGGACGCTTTTCGAGAATGGAACCCAAGCCCTAGCAGGCAAGCGTCCGAGTTCCAAAGTGTCCCAGGACCATTTCAGTGGACCAGGCCTAAAACCGAGGAGCTGTCCGCCATTTTAAGAGCCATGTGGCAGCCGCCTATCGCTGCACTGCAAGAGTGGGAGCAACTCAACAACATGGTGAGCGAGACGCTGTGGCCGCAAGAGCGAGCGCAACTCAGCTAGATGGCCGCCACCTGGGGAGGCCCGTTCACGCCGGCTCCCCCACGCCCCCCCCCCCGGGCCGCCGCACGCCAATTTTCGGAGCAGCATTGTAGGATACCAAAACCAGTGCGGCAGTTTACTGGACATCACCTGGGTGCCTGTCGTACATGTTGTGTCAGCCATGTGACACTGGACACAGACCGCTACTGACGAGGCCTCCCCCCGCACCACCCGGGACGCCCCCGCTGTTTTTCTGTGCTGCATTGTAGGATCCCTAAACCAGTGCGGCACCCAGGCGACATCACCTGGGTGCCGTCCAGAACTCTGCACGTTGTGCTGCCTTGGGACTATTCGCACAACAGACCGCTACTGACGAGGCCTCCCCCCGCCCCACCCGGGACGCCCCACGCTAATTTTCGGAGCAGCATTGTAGGATCCCTAAACCAGTGCGGCACCCAGGCGACATCACCTGGGTGCCGTCCAGAACTCTGCACGTTGTGCTGCCTTGGGACTATTCGCACAAAAGACAGCTTCTAACCATTGTTGCTTTTTGTGTTAATAAATGTTTAAATGTTTTTAGTTTTTGTTCTGTTCATTATCGTTAAAAGTTAATAAAGTTTTATAACCTTAATTTGTTGGAGTGTTATCTATTTTTTGAAAAACGGGTGAATGGGGCCTTGAATCGGGTTATTGTCATGTGTGGGCTTTGGAAGTGTGCTGCTGCAGGATCGGACATTTCAAACTCAAATGCACGTTCTTTTTCTTACCTTTCCGAAGCATGGAGCGCAATAGCAGACAGAGAAAGGGTGATGCACGTGTTGAACACTACCTGACCTGGCAAGTTGCTGGCAGTGCCCCCCCGCCCGCTCCTGAAAGACGGCACACACACACCGCCGCCCCGAGTACTTCACAAATCTTTAAAAAACCATGCGCTTGTTCATGAGGCTTAAATGGTTTATCACCTCTTCTAGAACCCCTGCATCGACCCTCTGACGTTTCATGGAAAAATAACCATGTAACACAATACCAAGCCCTGTCAGCTGAAACCCCCAAGGAATCGTGGGGCATATTATCAAGGGGGTTTATCTCCGCTTTTTTGGCTTTAAAAGCCATGAAAGCGGAGATAAAATTATCTCCCTATTACCAAGCTGTCGCTAACACCAGTTAGTGACAGCTAAAAGGAGATAGCGACCATCTTGGGCCCCGCTTTGCATGTCAGTGATATTTATCACTAATGACATGCAAAGTGGCGTGCCAAGATGTTAGCGACTGGAAACAGTCCCTAACATCGCTACCTTCTATTACCAACTTTTGGAGATATTCGCGCTAAGCGCGAATATCTCCCAAATCTAACACCTGCCCTGAGCAGTTCTTAGCCATGTTATCCAATGGGAGGTGGATAACATGGCTAAGAGCATTAGGTCAATAATACATGAATATCGCTGACTTTTCTGCGATAATAGCAAGGTTTATCTGCGATAAAAATCGCCGATGTGCGGCGATAATTTTTGTCTCTAAACAAGTTAGAGACAAAAATTATCGCTAGTTGTTCGTAATATGCCCCCGGGTTTTTACTTGCAGAAATCGGGAGGCGGGAGACTAGCACTGAAATCAGTAGTCACACGCCTGAATCAGGAGGGTTGGCATGTCTGAATTCTCTACAGTTGGGGCCATAAACTACATCCGCAGGGTTAGGTGATAGCCTGGGACCAGCCTGGCATCTAAAATGGCTGCCGTGCACGACAAAATTGTGGCA
Source organism: Lissotriton vulgaris (assembly GCF_964263255.1). Lineage (NCBI taxonomy): Eukaryota > Metazoa > Chordata > Amphibia > Caudata > Salamandridae > Lissotriton > Lissotriton vulgaris. The sequence goes on from NC_141689.1 coordinate 861,280,013, forward strand.
TTCGAAAAAAAGGCCAGATGGCGCAGCCGCTGGAAGAGATGTATCAACATATATCAGCCTCCTCAGCCACCCTCAGGAAACATAGGGGATTAGGATACGTCTCCCGCACCCCCTTATACCTAGTACTTTAATTAACGAAGCACAAAATGGCGAATTCCCGTTTCGCTACCAGTTTGCGGCCCAGTTCGCGGCCCGTGAAGCGCTTCTACCGTGAAAAATCATTTTTTTTTTATTTTCCCCACGGGACCCTTTAATAACCCCAACAACATTCCTAGGGGGTCAAGAGGGGGATACCTTGCCCCCTTTCATTAAATTCCCCCTTAGTTTTTCACCTTTTCTTCTCTCTCGATCCTACCGAGAGACAAGATGGCGGCCGCTCCGGACTGTCACGCAGCAAAAAAAAAAAAAAAGCTCACGCACAGCCGCTGGAAGAGATGTATCAACATATATCAGCCTCCTCACCCACCCTCAGGAAACATAGGGGATTAGGATACGTCTCCCGCACCCACTTATAACTAGTGATTTAATTTACGAAGCACAAAATGGCGAATTCCCGTTTCGCTACCAGTTCGCGGCCGCGCTTCTACCGTGAAAAATCATTTTTTTTTTATTTTCCCCACGGGACCCTTTAATAACCCCAACAACATTCCTAGGGGGTCAAGAGGGGGATACCTTGCCCCCTTTCATTAAATTCCCCCTTCGTTTTCCACCTCTTCTTCTCTCTCGATCCTACCGAGAGACAAGATGGCGTCCGCTCCGGACTGTTTAGAATGTTGACAGACACCGGAGAGCCAATCAGCTTTCTGCGCGCAAAGTTCCGATAAGCGAAAAGTAAGCGGACCGGATCGCTGCCCAGAGCGCTGTTACAGATATATATCTTGGTTTGAACGTTAATTTCTCAAAAACTACTGGAGCACATATATTGAGACCTAGCAAAGGCACATCGGGCTAACAGTCCCTACAATTTTGCCAAGTTTCGTGCAAATCCATTCAGCCGTTCGAGCTAAAAGTGAGTCCAACCGCCCTATGGAAAACTCAATGCAAAAAACGCGTTTTGGGACCCCCCTTTTTTCTCAGCCCCCCCTTGACGAAACCCCACCAAATTTTCAGGGGCTGCTCAGAAACAAAATGTGCCATTTTCCTGAAAATTTCAGCCGATTCCGTCCACAAACGCCAAAGTTATTAGACATAGAATTTTCAAAAGTCCCATAGGGAAAAAATCCTAACTATATATACCTACTGGCGACAGCCAGTAGGTAATATATATATATATATATATATATATGTATCATTCACAAACGGTCCTGTCACAGAGGGAACAACTTAGCAAGTCGGTGCTGGATTCGGGGCCAGGACCGGGTCCCGTGCTTAATCTTGCACGAAAAGGAAAACCAGCACTCCGCTCGTTCAATGCAGTTGAAATTTTTTTCAAACACTGTTACAGCCTACGCGTTTCGAACCAGATGGTTCATTCTCACGGCAGTGTTACACAGTTGTCCTACTTTACTTTCAATTATTTATATTTTTGTGCATCTAAAAGTGCATTGTGGAACATGCAGTTTAGAGCTTATTTTACAAAATTATTCATAACATTTATATCATGTTGTTACATATATGCATTCTCATGTATTTGAAATGTTCACGGCTGAGTGTCCTCCATTGGATACATGTCCAGTTAGCACTTAGATTGTGTGTCTCGGCAGTGTACTCGACTGTGCACATGGATGGAGCTTATTCCTCCGTTAAAGCTACTGTGGTTAATAACTGGTTTGGCTGTGCTGACAGTTTCTATTACTCGGGCTGAGTGCCCTTGCCACTGCCTTTGATTAGACACCAAAATGTACATATACAATGATTAAGAAAAGAGCAAAAAGTTTTTTGATCATAGATTGTCTCCCAATGTTGGTTAAATTGTTAATTGTTCTAAGGCAGATTGGAGAGTACATGTATTTAGAGATGAAAGTAAAGTTCTTCATCCCTATTCAATCCTATCGGTTGTCTCGTTTTGAAACGCATGATCAGTTTCGATTCTAATCTTCTTAAGTTTAATTTCCTGTTGCCACCACGTTCGTGCTGTTGAATCATGGCCAAGCCAAAAAATTGAATGTCCTTCCATGTTTTGTTGTTATGAGTTGTCAAATGTTTGGCCATAGCATAGGTGAGATCTTTGTTTTGTATGGCGCGAATGTGCTCCAAGATCCTTTTCTTTAGAGCACAGGTGGTGCTTCCAATGTACTTCTTCCCACAGTAGCATTGTAGCATGTAGATTACGAAGCTGGTTTCACATGTTATGTACTCTCTGATGATGTACGTTTTGCCTTTTGGATCAGTTAATGTCTTCATATTTTTTCCTATCTTGCAGGCCTTGCAAGTACTGCATTTGACAAATCCTTTCTTCTTTTCAGTTAGCCAATTGTTCATTTTCCTGTCATCATAATGGCTGTGTACTAGATGATCTGAAAGGTTCGGAGCTCTCCTGTAGGTCATTAAAGTTCTTTCTCCCACATTTTTACCTATGTCTGGGTCTTTTTGGATCAAATGCCAGTATTTGCTGAGTATTTTCTGTATTTTGTAACATTCTTTGCTGTATGTGATGATCATCCTGGGAGGTTCGGTCTTTGTTTGTTTCCCGTTGGCATTGATGTCTGGTGATTTAGGTAGTAGTGTGTCGGCTCTCGTTTTATTTCTGGCTTTTCTTTCACCCTGGATGATATCTTCGTGTTTGTATCCGCGTTGTAAAAATCTTTCTTTGGTCTCATCAAAGTTTTTTTCCATTTCTTTTTCTTCAGAGCAATTTCTCCGCATTCTTAATAATTCACCATAAGGGATGCTTTTTTTCAATTTCTCGGGATGAAAGCTCCGTCCGTGCAATATGCTGTTTGTGGCAGTTTTCTTCCTGAAGGTCGTTGTTTGTATTTGATTGTTGTGTACATATACTTTGGTATCCAGGAATCCCACTTCTTTGTTGCTGATGTTATAGGTGAATTTTAAACCAACTGTGTTGTTATTCAGTTCATCAAAGAAAGTTTGAAACTCAGATCTCGTTCCTTTCCATAACAGAAAGAGATCGTCAATGTAGGGTAACCATAACGCTACATTGGCCATGTGTTGGTCGTTTTCTTCTCTCCAAGCTATGCTCCTCTCCCACCACCCCATCATGAGGTTAGCATAGCTTGGAGAGAAGGAAACTCCCATCGCGGTGCCGCACTTTTGCATGTAGACCTTTTTGTTAAAAAGGAATACATTGTTGTATAGACAAAGTTTGATCATCTCAATCAACATTTTAGAATGGTCACGTTCTTTGATTGGTCACTGCATGAGGAAATATTGTACTGCTTGGATGCCTATCTCATGTTCTATCGATGTATATAGTGAGATGACATCAATGGTTACTAGCATGTACGTTGGTTGCCATTGGGTATCCATTAGAATACGCAAAAAGTCTCCAGTGTCTTTAATGTACGAACTTAAAGTAGGTACAATGGGAGATAGGAAATGGTCAACATATTCTGACATATGTTCATACAGACTGCCGCAGCTGGAAATAATTGGTCTCCCTGGGGGTTTGTTTAGTGTTTTGTGGATTTTGGGAAGGAAATATATCGTTGGTGTGATAGGATGTTCCACCATGAGAAATTTCTTTTCCTCCTCCGTTATTAATCCTTTTTCTTTCCAAGTGTGTAATTTCATTCCTAGCTCATTTATAAATCTTGGTGTCGGATCTTGTGTTACACAGGCATAGTTTTTAGTGTTCCCTAATTGTCGCATTGACTCTTCCACATAATCCACTTTCTCCATGATCACTATATTCCCACCCTTGTCGGCTGGTTTTATCTCAATCATGGTGTTTTATTTCAAAGTTTTTATTGCCAGGCGTTCTGATTTGGATAGATTTCCTTTTCTGATGTTTTCAGTTTGTTCCATTTGTTCCAAATCTGCCAACACTAGTTCATAAAAGGTGTCGATTTTGTTGCCAGGGTTCAAGATAGGACAGAACTTGGATTTATTTTTAAATTCTGTCGGTCTTCTCTTGCCAGTTGTCACGTCCATTTCCTGTAATATTTTGCGTATCTGTCACTTCGGAGGCCTCTGTTTGATTGGCTAGTTCGTATGCCGTGCGTAGACATGGAATTTCATTCGTCATGATTTCACTAGCTGTATCAATGGATTCCTGGATGTTTGTGGTCGAGGATGAAGGTGGTATCAACTTTTGATGTGGGAATTTCATGAAATGTTTTTGAAGTTTGAGTTTCCTCACATATTTGTAGAGGTCAATTTTTGTGTCCACAATGTCTTGGTGTATCTCAGGACAGAATGACAGGCCTTTATTTAGGAGTCTGCGTTCATCTTCAGAAGGTGTATATCTGGATAAATTTGTTATTAGGTCAGGCGGTTTCCTATCATTAGGTTTTTTATTGTTTATTTTTTGGAAGGTTTGCGGTTCCGCAGGTTGTATCCGCTTGCTTTTGCTCCTTCCTCTCCTTGTTTTGCATTTTGTCCTCTTGATTGATAGGTACCCCTTCCCATTGGTCTCGTTGGTTGATAACTTCGTGTTTCTGGTTCTTCCTATCAGAGCCTGTTGTTCCTGGTACACCAGGGTCAGTTCGTCTAAAAAAGAAAGCCTTATAATGTTTCTGTTGGTGCGTTGTTCTCCCTCACTGACCTCAGACTCAGGTTCGCTGGATGATGGTGTTGTCATTGGTTCGCCTGGTGATTTCCATTGTTGTTTATAGATGTCATACTTCTTGGCAAATGTCAGAATTGTGCCGAATTCGTAATCATCCTCATCTCTACCTAATTTTCTTTGTTTCCTCAATTGTACCTCCTCCTCGTGTTTGTCTAGATTTTTATCCATGTCTATGCGCAATTTTTTGACAGTCCCGCTGTCTTCTTTTAGGGCTGTGATTTGATTTTCAATATCCCTTATTTTATCGTGGAATTCTTCTACATCTTTTCTCGCATATTTGATGATAATTAGCATCATATTGCGTGAGCAGTCCATGTTGTTGATACCCCATTCCTCTAGCATCTCCGGTTTAGTGTCTGGATGGTTGGGGAGGGTGAAGATTCGCAAACTCCTTGGGACCATTTTGTGTTCAATGTATTTCTCCAGGGTGATTATTTCCCATGATCTTGATATTTCCTTTCGCATTAGCTTCTCTAGTTGCAAAAAAAGCTGTTTGGCTGTGATTGTTGTGGGTTGCGATTCTTTTCTCGTTTCCTCTCTCCCTCGATCAGGTCTTTCAGTGCCTTTTAGGAATAGGCTTTCTGCAACTGTTATTCTTTTTAGCGGCACGTTCCTCCATTGTGATTTGTTTGAAAAGGGCGTATTTTAATAATATTTGTATTATTTTACTCTCTTGTTCAATATATATATATATATTACCTACTGGCGGTCGCCAGTAGGTAGTTATAGTTAGTATTTTTTTCAATGTTAAATCTCAAAATTCTATTTGGAATAACTTTGGCGCCGGTTGACAAATCTGACTGAAAATTTCCTCAAAATGGCCTCGCAGCATTCCGGTCCTTCCCTGAAAGTTTGGGGGGGATTCGTCAAGCGGGGGCCGAGATAAACGGGGGGTCCCAAAACGCGTTTTCCCCATGTTAATTTCCATAGGGCGGTCGATTTCACTTTTAGCCCAAACGGCTGAATGGATTTCAACCAAATTTGGCAAAATTGTAGGGACTGGTAGCCCGATGTGCCTTTGCTATGTCTCAAGATATGTGCTCCAGTGGATTTTGAGTAATTTAGGTTCAAAAAAATATGTATATATATAGGCGCGCCCCGGTACGCGCACCGGGGAGTGCACCGGGCGTGCCATGCGACTTGCGCGCAGAAAGCTGATTGGCTCTCGGGTGTCTGTAAACATTCGAAACAGTCCGGAGCGGCCGCCATCTTGTGTCTCGGTAAAATCGAGACACAAGAGGTGGCAAAAACAAAGGGGGGAACTGACCATAAGGGGGCAGGGTAGACCCCCCCTTACCCCCTAGGTTTGATGTGGGGGCCATAAAAGGGCCCCGCTGGGTAAAAAAAAATTTAACAAAATTTCGATTTTCGCCGGGGGAGCACCCGGTACGCGCACCGGGGAGCGCACCGGGGAGCGTACTATGGGGAAAAAAGAATCAGTTTTAAAAATTGTGGGGCATATTACCAAGCAATAGCGATAATTATCGCTATTGCTTGGTTAGAGACAAAAATTTACCGCAGCGCTGCGGCGATTTTTACCGCAAATAAACATTGGTATTACCAAGGTTTAACGCAAATGCGGTAAAAATCGCCGCAAAGCATGAATATCGCTGAAAAGTCAGCGATATTCATGCATTAGCGAGCTAATGCTCTTAGCCATGTTATCCACCTCCCATTGGATAACATGGCTAAGAACTGCTCAGGGCAGGTGTTAGCTTTTGGAGATATTCCCGCTTAGCGCGAATATCTCCAAAAGTTGGTAATAGGAGATAGCGATGTTAGCGACTGTTTTCAGTCTCTGACATCTTGGCATGCCCACTTTGCATCTCATTAGTGATAAATATCACTGACATGCAAAGTGGGGCCCAAGATGGTCGCTATCTCCTACTAGCTGTCGCTAACTAGTGTTAGGTAATAGGGAGATAATAGGGAGATAATTTTATCTCCGCTTTCTTGGCTTTTAAAGCCAAAAAAGCGGAGATAAACCCCCTTGATAATATGCCCCTGTATGTTTATTAATTGTTCTTTTTTTTTATTTAAGTACCAACATGTAGGTACCAATGCAGAGTCTATTATTTAATATACACCGTTTCCTTTGTAGATATCTTGCATGTTGTTACAGAAGTTATTGTGGTATATGGAATTCATAGCGTAGTCTGTCAGTAAAGCAGAAACAACATGGAGGCAGGAGATGATAAAGAGATGTTAAATACACATTGGAGATAATATAGTGGGAGAAAGGAAGTAACCATGAGCAAACTTTCTATGTAACACAAAAAAGTTGCACAGTATACTATAAGTCTCACTTTATATTTTAAACATTTTTGATCTACTTGATGAATTACACATAAAAATGAATAATGGCTTGAACAATTTTTGATTATTAAATATACATTTATTCTTCTGATTTTTTTTCATAATTTAATAAAACTTCTAATACTATATTGTCTGGAATGTCCTCATTTACATTCTGTGTTTCCATTGATTCCACACACTCAAGTAATTCAAGGTCCAGAGACTCATCCATACAGTCAATGTTATCATTTTCTGCATTTTTTCCATCATGGTTGTTGTCCAAAACAATTTCAAAAGAAATATTCTTTTCTCCTTCCATTTTGTTGCTGTAAATTGCATACAAAATAATTATATCAGTAGAGATAGGGCACTGTTGGGTTTAAGTTCAGACATGTAGTTTGGATCTTTTAACAGTGAAGTTATCTTTCGGCAGTGTATGGTATCAGGCTGGAATTAGAAATATAAAAAAGTGTATGTTATAAAGCCTAAGTAAATTTATAATTATACAAGAGAAGCCTAACTCAATCCATAACTATAACAGAGAAGCCTATCTCAATCTATAACTATTACAGAGGGATAGTATATAACTAACAGAATATTTTTTCTCAAATTAACTTAAAGTGTACAACATACTTCACTTTCCAAAATAACAACTTACCTTTGAGAAAGCAGTTGAAGTTGTCAGTGTAATTTCTTTTCAAATGTACTTCAGGAAGTAGTAGTCAAAATGGCTCTGTTTCCTTCTCTTTTTTTTTTTATTCATGTACATAACCAATCAAATGTCAGGAAATAATCGTAAAAAATGAAAGAAACTTTTTAATTGCTTGTAAATTCTAACACTTCATATGTGTTTTGGTCATGTAATTTACCTCAGGATATTTAGACAGGCCTGTAGCCTAAATGTCTTACTGGAATTCCACAAAATTTGGGCAAATGGTAGGGACTGCTATGTAGTAGGGCCTATTCTATATTTGTTGAAAGTGTCTCCAGTGGTTTTCTGTAAATAACTTTCCCACCTTTTTTTTAAGGAGCGCTTACCGGTGCGCGCACCGGTACGCGCACCGGCAGCGTTACGGGAGTCCTCCATTTTGTGTTTCGGTACAATGGAGACACAAGACGGAGGACAAATAACGTTGGGAATGGGTAGAAGGGGGCACTGTAGTCACTTCCTGACCCTCTAGGTTTTCTGAGGGGGGCTTAGGACGCTCATATAGGCAAAAAAAAAAGGAAAAATTTTGCGGGGTAGTGCTCGGTACGCGCAACAGTAAGCGTACCGGGGAGCGTACTTTGGTGAAAAATAGTGAAAAAAGTTAGAAAAAGATAAACGTTTTGAATGATCAGAGGTAGGGTAGCTCTGAAAAGAGCTTTTGGGTTCTGTGGCTGTTTTAGGTACCTACAAGTCGGTTCCAATGCACAGTCTTAAATTCAGGAGGAATATTCTATTCCCCTCATCTGAGAAGTGCACACCATCTCCTTTGTAGATGTCTTGCATGTTGTAACGCAAGTTGTTGTTGTATATTGAACCCATTCCACAGTCTCTCATGTAAGCAGAAACAGATTTATTCACATGTTTCCGTGCTTTCTCAAATTGTGGACAAAATTGGTTGGACCAGTTCCATTTCTGTCTTTGGCAAATATTGGAATATAGCAAGACAGTTTGTGGAAAAAGCGTCATCAATTGATCGAAGGTTTCTTTTAAAAGCATTTCCAGACCAACCCCAGTCATAGTGCCCAAATCATTTCCTCCACAGTGCAATATTAAGAGGTCAGGGTTTGGCAGATGCAAAAAGGTTTTCACCAATGGTATCAATTGATGACATCTCAATCCTCTTTGGCCAATCCATTTGATTTCCACATTTGATAAATCAAGGTTGTGAAAATCTCTGCTAGCTGCATACCTTTGAGCCCAGTGGATGCAGCTATGTCCAATAATCCATACAGAATACATGGTGAGAGAAGGTTCTGGTGCAGTCAGATGAAGTGTGGGAATGAAATGGCAGTTGGAACAGTAGGAGTTTACAAAAAAATAATTGTGGAGTTTCCCTGCTGTTGAATCACAAGCAATGATTGGTGGATTCAGTTAGTTGAAAACAGAAAGTTAGGGTGCATGGTTGTGTTGTGTGTAAGAAGCAATTCGAATGGTTAAGAAAAAGTCACTTAAAGCAATAATGCCCTGGATAAGTTGGTGTATTGAGAGGTCAAACATCCTTGCTGACTTAATTTGCAACATTGTAGAATAAACTTTTGAACCTGAGAGTTCAGTTAGGAGGGAGTTGCTATGGTAACAGATAGAAAGGTCTGAGAGGGGGATGGGTGTTGGTTTAAAAATAGTGAGGGAAGACTTTTGATTGGTTGAAATAAGGCATATGTGTGTAAAGTTAGAGATTTTCTATGCCAATCTTGGTTTCAGTGTATTGAGTGCACACCTTTTGCTCTGCTAAAGAAAAATTGGTGTGTGTGTCTGACACTGTTTTAAATCTCCCAAAGCATTTGTAAAGGTAAGTAATAATTTATTTAATTTAGATAGAGACTTGTTTGCTCTATGGAGAATATTTGGAAGCAGATAGTTAATTTTCAGTAGTGAAAATGAATGCTTGTACATAGGTCCTGTGTTGTGTTTCTAAAATGTTATTCAAAAAACGATTTTGGGTGCAAATCAATGGTATTTTCATTTGGCCCATATTTATGATTGCCTTGTGCAGCCGGTGCATCACTTTAAACATGGGAAATAAGTGACGCTCTTGTTGCGCAAGGCCTACATAAATAAGGCCCTGAGTTTGTTTGCTGTTGGTTTGTTTTTTTCTTTTTGATAATGCTTGATTTCAACATTTGCAAGATAGAGGATTTGTATTTTGGGAAACAGTGAGGTTTCAAAAGTGATATTGAGAGGTTGTACATAGGTTCTGCGCAATGTTTCTAAAATGTTATTCAAAAAACGATTTTGGGGGCAAATCAATGGTATTTTTATTTGGCCCTTATTTGTGATTGCCTTGTGGCGCCGGTGCATCACTTTTAACATGGGAAGAAAGTGACGCACTGGTGGCGCAAGGCCTTTATAAATAAGGCCCTGAGTTTGTTTGCTGTTGGTTTCTTTTTTGCTTTTTGATAATGCTTGCTAAGAACATTTGCAATATATAGGATTTGTGTTTTGGGAAACAGTGAGGTTTCAAAAGTGATATTGAGGGGTTGTACATAGGTTCTGTGCAGTGTTTTTTAAATGTTATTCAAAAAACGATTTTGGGGTAAATCAATGGTATTTTCATTTGGCCCTTATTTATGATTGCCTTGTGCAGCCGGTGCATCACTTTATACATGGGAAATAAGTGACGCTCTTCTGGCGCAAGGCCTTCATAAATAAAGCCTTGAGTTTCTTTGCTCTTGGTTTGTGTTCTGCTTTTTGATAATGCTTGATATCAACATTTGCAAGGTAGAGGATTTGTATTTTGGGAAACAGTGATGTTTCAAAAGTGAAATTCTGTGCTTGTACATAGGTCCTGCCCTGTGTTTTTTAAATGTTAATCAAAATACGATTTTGGAGGCAAATCAATGGAATTTATATTTGGCTGTTATTTATGATTGTCTTGTGGCGCCAGTATGTCACTTTTACCTTGGGAAGAAAGTGACGCACAAGTGGCGCAAATCTTTCATAAATAAGGCCCTTAGTTTCTTTGCTCTTGGTTTGTGCTATGCTTTTTGATAATGCTTGATATCAACATTTGCAAGCTGGAGGATTTGTATTTTGGGAAACAGTGATGTTTCAAAAGTGAAATTATGTGCTTGTACATAGGTTCTGCCCTGTGTTTTTTAAATGTTAATCAAAAAACGATTTTGGGGGCAAATCAATGGAATTTATATTTGGCTGTTATTTATGATTGTCTTGTGGCGTAGGTATGTCACTTTTAAATGGGAAGAAAGTGACGCACTGGTGGCGCAAGGTCTTCATAAATAAGGCCCTGAGTTTCTTTGCTCTTGGTTTGTGCTATGCTTTTTGATAATGCTTGATATCAACATTTGCAAGGTAGAGGATTTGTATTTTGGGAAACAGTGATGTTTCAAAAGTGAAATTCTGTGCTTGTACATAGGTTCTGCCCTGTGTTTTTTAAATGTTAATCAAAAAACGATTTTGGGGGCAAATCAATGGAATTTATATTTGGCTGTTATTTATGATTGTCTTTTGGCGTAGGTATGTCACTTTTAAAATGGGAAGAAAGTGACGCACTGGTGGCGCAAGGTCTTCATAAAGAAGGCCCTGAGTTTCTTTGCTCTTGGTTTGTGCTATGCTTTTTGATAATGCATGATATCAACATTTGCAAGGTAGAGGATTTGTATTTTGGGAAACAGTGATGTTTCAAAAGTGAAATTCTGTGCTTGTACATAGGTTCTGCCCTGTGATTTTTAAATGTTAATCAAAAAACGATTTTTGGTGCAAATTAATGGTATTTATATTTGGGTCTTATTTAAGATTGTCTTGTGGCGTCGGTATGACACTTTTAACATGAGAAGAAAGTGACGCACTGGTGGCGCAAGGCCTTCATAAAGAAGGCCCTGAGTTTCTTTGCTTTTAGTTTGTGTTCTGCTTTTTGATAATGCTTGATATCAACATTTGCAAGGTAGAGGATTTGTATTTTGGGAAACAGTGATGTTTCAAAAGTGAAATTCTGTGCTTGTACATAGGTTCTGCCCTGTGTTTTTTAAATGTTAATCAAAAAACGATTTTGGGGGCAAATCAATGGAATTTATATTTGGCTGTTATTTATGATTGTCTTGTGGCGCCAGTATGTCACTTTTAACATGGGAAGAAAGTGACGCACTGGTGGCGCAAGGCTTTCATAAGTAAGGTCCTGAGTTTCTTCGCTCTTGGTTTGTGCTCTGCTTTTTGATAATGCTTGATATCAACATTTGCAAGGTAGAGGATTTGTATTTTGGGAAACAGTGATGTTTCAAAAGTGAAATTCTGTGCTTGTACATAGGTTCTGCCCTGTGTTTTTTAAATGTTAATCAAAAAACGATTTTTGGTGCAAATTAATGGTATTCATATTTGGGTCTTATTTAAGATTGTCTTGTGGCGTCAGTATGGCACTTTTAACATGGGAAGAAAGTGACGCACTGGTGGCGCAAGGCCTTCATAAAGAAGGCCCTGAGTTTCTTTGCTTTTAGTTTGTGTTCTGCTTTTTGATAATGCTTGATATCAACATTTGCAAGGTAGAGGATTTGTATTTTGGGAAACAGTGATGTTTCAAAAGTGAAATTCTGTGCTTGTACATAGGTTCTGCCCTGTGTTTTTTAAATGTTAATCAAAAAACGATTTTTTTGAGGCTGATTTAGGTACCTACAAGTAGGTTCCAATGCACAGTCTTAAATTCAGGAGGAATATTCTATTCCCCTCATCTGAGAAGTGCACACCATCTCCTCTGTAGATATCTTGCATGTTGAAACGAAAGTTATTGTTGTATATTGAACCCATTCCATAGTCTCTCATGTAAGCAGAAACAGATTTATTCACAGGTTTCCGTGCTTTCTCAAATTGTGGACAAAATTGGTTGGACCAGTTCCATTTCTGTCTTTGACATATATTGGAATATACCAAGGCAGTTTATGGAAAAAGTGTCATCAATTGATCAAAGGTGTCCTTTAAAAGCATTTCCAGACCTACCCCAGTCAAAGTGCCCAAGTCATTTCCTCCACAGTGCACTATTAAGAGGTCAGGGTTTGGCAGATGCAAAAAGATTTTCACCAATGGTATCAATTGGTGATATCTCAATCCTCTCTGGCCAATCCACTTAATTTCCACATTTGTTAAATCAAGGTTGTGAAAATGTCTGCTAGCTGCATACCTTTGAGCTAAGCATGAGCGAATTTTGCGGATCTCGCGTTCGCGAATTTTGCGGATTTGCGGATTCGCAATCCGCAAAATCCGCGAATTCCCACGAATTTGCGGATTTTTTTTTTTTTTGTGTTCGCCCGTGTTTCTGCCAGTTCGCGAGGGTTTTGTACACTTTCGCAAATTGCGAACTTACCTGTCGGGTCGCAAGTTTCGCGAACTTGTTGTTTCTACGTGTCCAGCCTGTTTGGGACACTCTTCTTCATCACTGCCACTCTCTGTCACCACTGCCACTCTCTGACTACTCATGCCACCCTCTGGCCCACCCATGCCACCCTCTGTTTCATCACCACACCCTCTGGTTGTCCAGTGTACATTATTTTCGGCAAAGCAAAGCACACCTTCCCTGCCTCAAGTGACCTGAATTAATTTGGGGCTGATTCATGTGTCACAGAATATTTTTTTAGCTGGCACCTGCTTCCTTAGTGCGCCCTGATTAGTGATCTTTTGCACTTGCTAAGTGCTTTCATTGTTGCAAAATTAGTTACAACACCTGCCCTGCCCCAACTGACAATAATGAATTAGGGGCTGATTAATGGATTTTAACTTCCAGCCTGGCTCCTGCTTGTCTCCCTTAGCTGTAATTCAGGACCTTTGTGGCATATGTGTAACTATTCTGAGGTTCAGAGCAGGGTCACATAATAGTTTCAACTGGCAACTGAACTCTGGAGGGGCCCCTCAGGAAGCACTCCAGGAAATGGCTACTAATGATGAGCCTGAACTTTTGAACCTGGTAAGTAGTTACTTTCAGTTTTGCTAAGATCGTATTTCTGCAATTTTGCACTTATTCGCGGGGCGCGAACTCACGCGAACAGTGCGAGCAGTGCGAGCAAAATCCGCTGCTCGCGGATTTGCGGATTTTGCGGGAAATTCGCAAATCTCGCGGATTGCGGATTTCCCGAAAATCCGCAAAATCCGCGAGCGGAACGGATTTTCCGCCCACGCCTACTTTGAGCCCAGTGGATGTAGCTATGTCCAATAATCCACAGAGAATACATGGTGAGAGAAGGATCTGGTGCAGTCAGATGAAGTGTGGGAATGAAATGGCAGTTGGAACAGTAGGAGTTTACAAAAAAGTAATTGTGGAGTTTCACTGATCCAAATGTTTCTCAAGAAAAATCATTTTCAATCGTTCAGAATATCGGCGTTTGGGCAGATATGAACCAGGGACCCCAGTATGCAAGGGGAATTAGTCCCCCCTCTGCAAACGCGCCAGTGGCTTGCGTTGCAGAGAGGTGTAAAAAGGGGCATAGCCTCATTACACCTCTGTGCAATGCAGCCCCCTGGCGCATACTGGAGGCTCCAGGTGGGCTAGTTGGCCCCCAGGGACCCCTAGTATGTAAGGGGAATTAGTTCCCCCTCTTCAAACATGCACAGGGGCTGCATTGCCGAGAGGTTTAAAAAAGGGTGTGGCCTCATTACACCTCTCTGCAATGCAGCCCCCTGGCGCATACTGGAGGCTCCTGGTGGGCTAGTTGGCCCCCAGGGACCACCAGTATGCAAGGGGAATTAGTTCCCCCTCTGCAAATGCGGCAGGGGGCTGCGTTGCAGAGACGTGTAACAAGGGGCATAGCCTCATTACACCTCTGCAATTCAGCCCCCTGGCGCATACTGGAGATTCCAGGTGGGCTAGTTGGCCCGAGGGTCCCCCAGTATGCAAGGGGAATTAGTTCCCCCTCTTCAAACATGCACGGGGGCTGCGTTGCAGAGAGGTGTAAAAAGGGGCGTGGCTTCATTACACCTCTCTGCAATGCAGTCCCCTGGCGCATACTGGAGATTCCTGGTGGGCTTTCAGGTCTTATATAGTTAGGAATTAGCATTAAAAAAAACCTTTTGAATTCACTGAAAAAAACATAGGTTTCAGGCCTTATATAGTTAGGAATTAGCATTTAAAAAACCTATGAAATTCACTGAAAAAAACATAGGTTTCACACCAGTTATAGTTAGGAATCAGCATTTAAAAAACCTATTAAATTCACTGAAAAAACCATAGGTGTGACACCAGTTATAGTTAGCTGGAAATTTTACTGACATAAAACCATTGAAATTCCCACGTTATAGTTAGTTGGACTCACTATAACTTGCGCGCCTGCAATGCACTGCTGATGACGTCACATATTACATCACTCATGACATGGTCAGTGACATCACTCATGACATCACTGATGACACCATCCTTGTGACAGAGTGACAGACCTCCTTTCAGTATAATGTAACCCTTGAAAGACATATTCAAAAATAGAAACTAAAATTTTCAAAAAAATAGAGATACCCATACCAGTTACAACAACCAATTCAGTAATACCACCATCTATATACACATCCACTCATTCACCAACAGTTATATATAGTCAGTCATACATATATTCACTCATCATATGTAGTGAAACACCTATACATCCTGTTACACACCGACCGTCATCCAAAAGTTACTCACACACATAATCACACATGCAAATAAACTATTGAACATCCATTTATTTGCATATACAGCTATACACACACTACCACCTTACTTCTAAGGAAACTTACACATACTTACTCTCTTAAACAATCACTTATAGAAACGCATACTTATTTAAACAAGAACTCTTTCAATCTCTCACTCTCACATATACTCACTTATATACATCAATACTCACATATACTAGATCAAAACATATGTAGTTACTGATAAAGACACTAGTGAGACAGTCATTCACTCACTAACACACACATATACACACTCATACACCCATACAGTCCTGCACATATGCTGTCTTCAAAACACATACAAACAGTGAGTCAGTCATTGATGCATCTATGTGCTAAGTAACACCCCCACCAAACCATACAAACACTCATACTGATACTAAAAAAAACATCTAGTAACCCATATACACACATGTAGCTACTCACCAACTCATGCAGCCACTTATACACAAAGTGAAACACTGATACAAACATTTAAATATTTAAACAATACTCGCATATGTATTCACTAAGAATCACTAAGATACACTTAATAAGCCAGTTAACCAATCAATTAAAAAAATAACATCCATTAAGACACTTATTTAAACATTTATTCTTCCATCGACCTTTACATATACATATATAAAACATTGATTTTTCAGAAAGACACACATTCACTGGATGATGTCATCAGTGATGTCATGAGTGATGTCACTGACCATGTCATGAGTGATGTAATATGTGACGTCATCAGCAGTGCATTGCAGGCGCGCAAGTTATAGTGAGTCCAACTAACTATAACGTGGGATTTTCAATGGTTTTATGTCAGTAAAATTTCCAGCTAACTATAACTGGTGTCAAACCTATGGTTTTTTCAGTGAATATATATATATATATATATATATATATATTACCTACTGGCTGTCGCCAGTAGGTATATATAGTTAGGATTTTTTCCCTATGGGACTTTTGAAAATTCTATGTCTAATAACTTTGGCGTTTGTGGACGGAATCGGCTGAAATTTTCAGGAAAATGGCACATTTAGTTTCTGAGCAGCCCCTGAAAATTTGGTGGGGTTTCGTCAAGGGGGGGCTGAGAAAAAAGGGGGGTCCCAAAACGCGTTTTTTGCATTGAGTTTTCCATAGGGCGGTTGGACTCACTTTTAGCTCGAACGGCTGAATGGATTTGCACGAAACTTGGCAAAATTGTAGGGACTGTTAGCCCGATGTGCCTTTGCTAGGTCTCAATATATGTGCTCCAGTAGTTTTTGAGAAATTAACGTTCAAACCAAGATATATATCTGTAACAGCGCTCTGGGCAGCGATCCGGTCCGCTTACTTTTCGCTTATCGGAACTTTGCGCGCAGAAAGCTGATTGGCTCTCCGGTGTCTGTCAACATTCTAAACAGTCCGGAGCGGACGCCATCTTGTCTCTCGGTAGGATCGATAGAGAAGAAGAGGTGGAAAACGAAGGGGGAATTTAATGAAAGGGGGCAAGGTATCCCCCTCTTGACCCCCTAGGAATGTTGTTGGGGTTATTAAAGGGTCCCGTGGGGAAAATAAAAAAAAAATGATTTTTCACGGTAGAAGCGCGGCCGCGAACTGGTAGCGAAACGGGAATTCGCCATTTTGTGCTTCGTAAATTAAATCACTAGTTATAAGTGGGTGCGGGAGACGTATCCTAATCCCCTATGTTTCCTGAGGGTGGGTGAGGAGGCTGATATATGTTGATACATCTCTTCCAGCGGCTGTGCGTGAGCTTTTTTTTTTTTTTTGCTGCGTGACAGTCCGGAGCGGCCGCCATCTTGTCTCTCGGTAGGATCGAGAGAGAAGAAAAGGTGAAAAACTAAGGGGGAATTTAATGAAAGGGGGCAAGGTATCCCCCTCTTGACCCCCTAGGAATGTTGTTGGGGTTATTAAAGGGTCCCGTGGGGAAAATAAAAAAAAAATGATTTTTCACGGTAGAAGCGATTCACGGGCCGCGAACTGGGCCGCAAACTGGTAGCGAAACGGGAATTCGCCATTTTGTGCTTCGTTAATTAAAGTACTAGGTATAAGGGGGTGCGGGAGACGTATCCTAATCCCCTATGTTTCCTGAGGGTGGCTGAGGAGGCTGATATATGTTGATACATCTCTTCCAGCGGCTGCGCCATCTGGCCTTTTTTTCGAATGCCACAATTTTGTCGTGCACGGCAGCCATTTTAGATGCCAGGCTGGTCCCAGGCTATCACCTAACCCTGCGGATGTAGTTTATGGCCCCAGCTGTAGAGAATTCAGACATGCCAACCCTCCTGATTCAGGCGTGTGACTACTGATTTCAGTGCTAGTCTCCCGCCTCCCGATTTCTGCAAATAAAAACCCGGGGGCATATTACGAACAACTAGCGATAATTTTTGTCTCTAACTTGTTTAGAGACAAAAATTATCGCCGCACATCGGCGATTTTTATCGCAGATAAACCTTGCTATTATCGCAGAAAAGTCAGCGATATTCATGTATTATTGACCTAATGCTCTTAGCCATGTTATCCACCTCCCATTGGATAACATGGCTAAGAACTGCTCAGGGCAGGTGTTAGATTTGGGAGATATTCGCGCTTAGCGCGAATATCTCCAAAAGTTGGTAATAGAAGGTAGCGATGTTAGGGACTGTTTCCAGTCGCTAACATCTTGGCACGCCACTTTGCATGTCATTAGTGATAAATATCACTGACATGCAAAGCGGGGCCCAAGATGGTCGCTATCTCCTTTTAGCTGTCACTAACTGGTGTTAGCGACAGCTTGGTAATAGGGAGATAATTTTATCTCCGCTTTCATGGCTTTTAAAGCCAAAAAAGCGGAGATAAACCCCCTTGATAATATGCCCCACGATTCCTTGGGGGTTTCAGCTGACAGGGCTTGGTATTGTGTTACATGGTTATTTTTCCATGAAACGTCAGAGGGTCGATGCAGGGGTTCTAGAAGAGGTGATAAACCATTTAAGCCTCATGAACAAGCGCATGGTTTTTTAAAGATTTGTGAAGTACTCGGGGCGGCGGTGTGTGTGTGCCGTCTTTCAGGAGCGGGCGGGGGGGCACTGCCAGCAACTTGCCAGGTCAGGTAGTGTTCAACACGTGCATCACCCTTTCTCTGTCTGCTATTGCGCTCCATGCTTCGGAAAGGTAAGAAAAAGAACGTGCATTTGAGTTTGAAATGTCCGATCCTGCAGCAGCACACTTCCAAAGCCCACACATGACAATAACCCGATTCAAGGCCCCATTCACCCGTTTTTCAAAAAATAGATAACACTCCAACAAATTAAGGTTATAAAACTTTATTAACTTTTAACGATAATGAACAGAACAAAAACTAAAAACATTTAAACATTTATTAACACAAAAAGCAACAATGGTTAGAAGCTGTCTTTTGTGCGAATAGTCCCAAGGCAGCACAACGTGCAGAGTTCTGGACGGCACCCAGGTGATGTCGCCTGGGTGCCGCACTGGTTTAGGGATCCTACAATGCTGCTCCGAAAATTGGCGTGGGGTGTCCCGGGTGGGGCGGGGGGAGGCCTCGTCAGTAGCGGTCTGTTGTGCGAATAGTCCCAAGGCAGCACAACGTGCAGAGTTCTGGACGGCACCCAGGTGATGTCGCCTGGGTGCCGCACTGGTTTAGGGATCCTACAATGCAGCACAGAAAAACAGCGGGGGGCGTCCCGGGCGGTGCGGGGGGAGGCCTCGTCAGTAGCGGTCTGTGTCCAGTGTCACATGGCTGACACAACATGTACGACAGGCACCCAGGTGATGTCCAGTAAACTGCCGCACTGGTTTTGGTATCCTACAATGCTGCTCCGAAAATTGGCGTGCGGCGGCCCGGGGGGGGGGCGTGGGGGAGCCGGCGTGAACGGGCCTCCCCAGGTGGCGGCCATCTAGCTGAGTTGCGCTCGCTCTTGCGGCCACAGCGTCTCGCTCACCATGTTGTTGAGTTGCTCCCACTCTTGCAGTGCAGCGATAGGCGGCTGCCACATGGCTCTTAAAATGGCGGACAGCTCCTCGGTTTTAGGCCTGGTCCACTGAAATGGTCCTGGGACACTTTGGAACTCGGACGCTTGCCTGCTAGGGCTTGGGTTCCATTCTCGAAAAGCGTCCCCTCAGCCGTGAAGATTGTATAAAAGTCTTGGGGGCCCCCGACTCCCGCAGGCTTCTGGTGGGGAGCGGCTGCCATGATTGCTCGCGGAATGACCACGACGGAGCCACGAGATGGTGGTGCTCTCATGCTGACGCCAGCTTCAGTCTGAATGATCCAGAAACACTGTAGACTACCAATTCGATCAGTTCCGGTAGCGCCATTTTAGTGGACCAGGCCCAAAACCGAAGAGCCGGCCGCCATTTTGAGAGTCCTGTGGCAGCCGCCTATCGCTGCACCGCAAGAGCGGGCGCATCTCAACTACATGGTGAGCGAGACGCTGTAGTCGCAAGAGCGGGCGGAAAACAGCTGAATGGCGGAAGAGGCACAGTGTAGCAAAAGCGGGCGGAATAGCAACTAAAACGATAAAGGGGCGCACCACTACAGCTTGTCTTCAGGTCAAACGGATTGTGGGACAAGGTCCAGAATTGAAGAGTCATCAAAAGGCAAAAAGTTCCGCCGGACCCCGGGAGCCGGCCGCCTATGTCGGGGGCGATCTCAGGCTACACCAGTGCTATAAGACTTGGGGAGGGTGTCGGAGCCAAGCGTCTTCTCCGAGTCCATGGCCATCACACCGCCCCTCAGGGGCCTCCGTCAAGCTGTTTAGGAAGGTAACATATCACATTGTTTTCTAATGCAGTCAGGTCCACAAACGACACTCACTTACTTTGAGAATAGTGAAGCTGCAGTAGGTGGAAATAAGCTTCAGACAGTGTTACAAGCACTGCTCAGAACTCTTAACTATGGCACCCAACATCCAGAACTTATGCTATTTGAGAATGGTAGTGACATCGAAGCATCTCAGGGACCAAAACCATTAACGTACTTTCACGTATGAAAATCTTACTTGGGGAGGGGGCAGGAGCGAAGCGCCCCCTCCCAGTCAGCGCCACCACACCGTATGTTGAAAATCTGAAGCCATCGTTCTACAAAGTCAACCAAACTTGGATTGAAAAATCTAGAAAAATGTACAAACTGAAAACCAGTTTTGGTCTGCATAGCATCAGTAACAACGTTTGAGTTAGCTTTGTGTCAAGCCGCCATTTTGATTCAACAATAAAGAGGACAAGGGGGAACCCATTTAATCACTCGGGACCGTGGGTAGCAAGTATTTATCAAAACAACAAAGGTCCTGAGCAAGGGAGAATAAAGAAAACTTGATATATATAGATCACAGTGGAACTCTATATAGTCTTAAAATTCCATGACCAGCCGGCCAAGGAATATTTATTGATTCAATTATTTTATGATGTCAAAGTTACAGCAATTAACCCAAACAGTATGGGTTAAATTGGGGCACAGTCCTGTGCCATCCAAGAAGGGGAGAGCAAGAGGGTAAAGGTAAGTGGGGAAAGTTATCAGGCAAACAAAGTGAGCTGACAGGTCACTGGCATTTAGTATACATTTAACAGTGTATCCTGAAGTCATTCATACACACAATAGTATTATGTAGGTACATGTATGAATTACTTTAAGGTCGACGTTTCGATCCCTAGCTCAGATATAACGGGATCATCATCAGGACAAGAAATTGATATTGCCTGAACATAATTAATAATAACACCTGTTTTGAAGGGAAAATAGAAAGGGAAGAAAGACAAGGTATACATAGTCATTGTTTGTACGGTCAGCGCTCACTTAGTAACAGTGGACATTTCATTCGGAAACGCAGTGGTCCGTGCTGCCATGAGGCGTGTGTTTTTGTGCTGAATCTTAGGAATTCATGCAATTTCTGGGATCTATCATCCGTGATGGAGTGGGGTGTTTGTGATGGACCACACTGGAGTTGTGAATCAAAGTGATGGGGGAATTTAAATGAGCCGTGAGTGGGTGAGGCTTGTGTTGGCTAGACAAGTGATGATAGACAATTGGGTTTTGGGGGCGGAATAACAGGGCTCATGATGATTGTGGGCCTGGGGCACCTACCGAGTTGGGGACCCGGGAGGGTGTAGGCTTCAGTTCAGAGGGACCTCTTGGCGGGGTTGCGCGAGCCAACAAGATTCTGCAAAGAATAATTGGTATTACTTCCTGAACGGGGATTTATAGGCAGAAGGGAACTTAATATTAATGAGCCCGGGTACCTTAGTGGGTTCACTGTACTTCAATCAAAGGTTGTGTTGAAGTTCTGTCGAAACGCTGATCAATGTTTACAGACAAGCCCCAATCTGAAAATAAAAGGTTGTGTCATTTCCTTGGAACACACATATTTGGGGTGTTGATCAGAGTGGGAGGTTCTTGTAAGGGTTACCTTCAGGGTTTGTTAATGAGGTTCCAAGTCTTGGGAATCCTCAATTTAAGAACTTCTATGCCTCTTCAGTTGGATGCTATTAAGTAGATCAGAGAGAGCGGTGATTAAATTAATTAATATATAAATATATACTAGTGACATCAGGGAATATAAAGTCCGATGCAGTTACCATGGTTTCGAGTGCCAAAACTTAGATGTGGAGTGAGTTCTAGGGGTGAATAAAGTTGCTGATTATGCCTCTCAATCGAGCCTGACAATATGGCCAATCTATATGGGGGACAAAAGACAGTTACAACAGAAGTGAAGTGGGGCGGGGGGAGGGTCGTGGAGGGTGCCAGTGGGTCGCGTTATATTACCGGATGTTTATAACGCGGGTGCGCTGTCCTCGCGTTTCCTTAATCAAGAACAGGCGACGTAGTGCGGCCAGGCGGTTAACTGGTCCGCTGCGGGTGGAAATTAAAACGGAGGTTAAGTTCGGGCGTTTTTAACAGAACGTGCCTGTTCTGTAAGAGTGAAAAGGCGGCGCGCTTACCTGTGGGAGACAAACGTTCTCCTGGAGTGCCGATCAATGGGGCTGCTCGCGAAGGAACCCTTCCGTCTACTCGTCGAGCGCCCTGCTTATTGGCTGGGAATAAGGTCACATGGTTGGGGACAGTGAGCTGTGATTGGCTAATAAGCGGGCACGTGATGGGGGTAGCCGCCGGTCATGGTGGCTTCAATAGAAACGGGGCGGACATGTTGAACTGGGTGAAAATGTTATTATTGGAAAAATGCCTGTTGATTAACATTTAGCTTTGGGCAGTTACTGGGAGTGAAAAGGACAGGTAATCCGTGGGGGATAGGTATGAAAGGTGCCGAAAAGGTGCTTGCAACATGCATATCATTTTTGCAAACATTGGTTACAACAGTATTTAAATTACATTCAATTTGAACAGTTTGAACAGTTCATGAGTAAGGTTATACTTAAACTGGTCAATTGCTTTAAGCCAGTTAACCACCATGTCCCACTTGTCTCTGGCCCAGAACTGATGATACTCTGAAAAGACAATTGACCAGTACCAGTATATTCCTAACTATATATGGCCTATAACCTATGGTTTTTTCATTGAATTTTCAAGGTTTTGTAAATGCAAATTCCTAACTATATATCCACTATAACCTATGGTTTTTTCTGTGAATATATATATATATATATATATATATATATATATATATATATATATATATATATATATATATATATATATATATATATATTCAATGAAAAAACCATAGGTTATAGGCCATATATAGTTAGGAATTAGCATTTACAAAACCTTATTTTACTCGCATAAAACCATTGAAATTCCATATATAGTTAGCTAACTATAAGCGCTAACTATATATCGCGCACCCGCAATCCACTGCTGATGATGTCACATATTACATCATTCATGACATGGTCAGTGACATCACTGATGACATCACTGATGACATCTCAAATGACATCACTGATGACATCACTGATCACAACATCCAGTGATTGTATGTGTCTGTAAAGTTTAAATATGTTTCACATATTGAAGAATGAGTGCATGTATAAGTGTCTGGATGAAGAATTTAGTAGGTGCATGACTGACTGTATGAGTGAGTGATTAAATGTGTCTCACTGAGTACATGGGTTAGTGACTAAACTGTCTTAATTCGTGCATCAGTATGTTTGTTGTTGTGTAAGCTGCTGCATGTGTTGATCAGTAGCTATAAGAGTGGCCATATGGGTTATTGATTGGTTGCCCAAGTATTTGAATGGGAGGCTGAGTGTGTGTGTGGGTGGCTGGGAGGTGCGTGACTCTGTGCATAGATGTGTAAGCAGTTGATTCACTAGGAGTATGAGTTCAAGAGTGCATGTGGAAACAGCTATATGGGCGGTTGACTGTGCATGGGTGTGTTGGTGAGTGAATGGATTTCTCATTGCTACATGTGCAAGTAAGTACGTATGTAAAACACAATACATGTGAGAGTTGAGATATATAAATAACTGAACATAAGAGCCAGTGAATGTGTGAGTGGCTGTATCGATCACTGTGAGCTTGTATCAGGGATTATATAAGAGAGTAAATATGTGTTATTATATGTTTGAATAAGTAAGATGTGTATAACTGTATAGTTGAGGAAATGGAGGTGTGATTGATTCTTTGCATGACTGACTAGGTGTGTGAGTAACTCCATGGATGAGTGACAGTCTGTGAGTGTCTGTTTATACTGAGTGTATGTAAGGTTATATTAGAGTCTGAAGAGGTTCATTGTATTATCACATGAGTGATGTGATCAGTGATGACAAATGAGATGTCATCAGTGATGTCATTTGAGTTGTCATCAGTGATGTCATCAGTGATGTCATTTGAGATGTCATCATTGATATCATTTGAGTTGTCATCAGTGATGTCATTTGAGATGTCATCAGTGATGTCATCAGTGATGTCACTGACCATGTCATGAATGATGTAATATGTGACATCATCAGCAGTGGATTGCGGGTGCGCGATATATAGTTAGCGCTTATAGTTAGCTAACTATATATGGAATTTCAATGGTTTTATGCGAGTAAAATAAGGTTTTGTAAATGCTAATTCCTAACTATATATGGCCTATAACCTATGGTTTTTTCATTGAATTTTCAAGGTTTTGTAAATGCAAATTCCTAACTATATATCCACTATAACCTATGGTTTTTTCTGTGAATTTCATTGGTTTTTTAATAGCAAATATGAAAAGCTTTAAAATGTCAAGTACGTGATAGATAAAAACATTTTCGTATTTATGCACGCTGATGTGCTTTGAACGCTGCCCCCCCCCCTCCCCTCTTTTGCCTTAGTAGTACTCTCTCTTTGCAGATACTGAAGGGTAGTTAACGCAGGCCTTTACCCCCGTTGTAATCCGTCGTGCCTCCTTGTCTCTCCATTTGATTGATTGTTGTCCAAGCATTTACTGTTTTAGAATTGGTTCTCTTTGGATCATTCTCTATTTACAAACAAGCACAAAGTCGCAATACTCTGTTTAGTCTTTGCAGATAGTGAAAAATCGTGTAAAAAAATAAAAGTAATCGAACAAAATCAGTAGGCCACTAATTGGATCTCTTTTTGACCTCGCTAAAATAGAAATATTAGGAACAACCCTTCTTGAGAAATACGAAAATAGTGAGATGAACTGAGCTCCACACCATGAGGGCTGCAAGACAGCTCGGCTCCATCACCCATCCCGCACAAAATAACGACAAACCCTATGCAAATATTAAAAATATAGACAACACACCAGCAAAGAAACAGGGTAAAACATTTTATTAAAAAACTATTTACATAACGTTGGTCTATAAGATGATGTCAGTAGTGGACCGATGTGTGAATAGATCGAAAACAGCACAAGGCTCCAAGATCCGGATAGCAAGCTCCTGGATGTTGGGTGCCATAGTTTAGAGTTCTGAATTTCAGCCTTTTTCAATGCCTGTGCTTTGTTGAATCAAAATGGCGGCTTGACACAAAGCTAACTCAAACGTTGTTACTGATGCTATGCAGACCAAAACTGGTTTTCAGTTTGTACATTTTTCTAGATTTTTCAATCCAAGTTTGGTTGACTTTGTAGAACGATGGCTTCAGATTTTCAACATACGGTGTGGTGGCGCTGACTGGGAGGGGGCGCTTCGCTCCTGCCCCCTCCCCAAGTAAGATTTTCATACGTGAAAGTACGTTAATGGTTTTGGTCCCTGAGATGCTTCGATGTCACTACCATTCTCAAATAGCATAAGTTCTGGATGTTGGGTGCCATAGTTAAGAGTTCTGAGCAGTGCTTGTAACACTGTCTGAAGCTTATTTCCACCTACTGCAGCTTCACTATTCTCAAAGTAAGTGAGTGTCGTTTGTGGACCTGACTGCATTAGAAAACAATGTGATATGTTACCTTCCTAAACAGCTTGACGGAGGCCCCTGAGGGGCGGTGTGATGGCCATGGACTCGGAGAAGACGCTTGGCTCCGACACCCTCCCCAAGTCTTATAGCACTGGTGTAGCCTGAGATCGCCCCCGACATAGGCGGCCGGCTCCCGGGGTCCGGCGGAACTTTTTGCCTTTTGATGACTCTTCAATTCTGGACCTTGTCCCACAATCCGTTTGACCGGAAGACAAGCTGTAGTGGTGCGCCCCTTTATCATTTTAGTTGCTATTCCGCCCGCTTTTGCTACACTGTGCCTCTTCCGCCATTCAGCTGTTTTCCGCCCGCTCTTGCGACTACAGCGTCTCGCTCACCATGTAGTTGAGATGCGCCCGCTCTTGCGGTGCAGCGATAGGCGGCTGCCACAGGACTCTCAAAATGGCGGCCGGCTCTTCGGTTTTGGGCCTGGTCCACTAAAATGGCCCTGGGACACCTTGGAACTCGGACGCTTGTCTGCTAGGGCTTGGGTCCCATTCTCGAAAAGCGTCCCCTCAGCCGTGAAGATTCTACAAAAGTCTTGGGGGCCTCCGACTCCCGCAGGCTTCTGGTGGGGAGCGGCTGCCATGATTGCTCGTGGAATGGCCACGACGGAGCTACGAGATGGTAGTGGTCTCATGCTGACGCCAGCTTTAGTCTGAAACATCTAGAAACACTGTAGACTACCAATTCGATCAGTTCCGGTAGCGCCCCAACATGACCCGGAAGAGAAGAACTTGCCCTCCCCTCTTTGACTGATGGTTCTTGTTGCCTGTCCCCTCTGTTGTCATTTAACAGAACTTTTTGGACTGCTGAAAGGGGTTGTGTTCTGAACGCTGGTTGGTGGAGACATTTAGACTATATTCTTGACCTACGTTGTCGCGTAATGCGTTTTATGACACGCCGCGTTAGCGCACCCGGAAGTGATCCGAGGCGCGGCGCGCAGCGCGTAACGTAAGCATAACAGGTCATGTGACTTGTTAATAAAACTTTTCATTGGTTCATTTTACTTTTGTTAATTTAATGATGAAAAGCTTGGTCATATGACCTAAAAATTACGCTTTTTATTATTTTCGAACAATATTTTTTTTTCAAACATATGTTATAATATTCCAGGCTAATGTACTTTCCCGGAAAATTTACAACTGTCTTGCAAGTAAAATATATTCCTTTTTCGAGAAAGAGGGCGTTTCTTCCTTCCATGACGGAGCCGTTGAGTAAAAGAGATTCGGCCTGCTGTCTTAGTCGCCGATACGCCTGATTATCAGATTCTTATCGATCACTTTATGTTGCAGACATGAAAAACACAACTGCCCTTCACCATTTATCTTTACTGCGTTCCTACATATTATACCTTTTATCCGTCATGTAATTGGACTGCTTTATTTCACTTGCCTTTTACTGATTCGAAAACAGTCACTAAAAGTAAAAACTTTACAAATGAAAATACTACTACCGTGTTTTGTTTTAAAAACCTTTATTGTGAAAATGTCAGTATACAAATACGGGCCTATAACCACGTGGGCCGGCCACGGAGCAAACTGAAATCGTATATGATGAGGAGACATTTACACTGTAGAAGAACGTAACGAGCGGGCCATTAGGTGACAAGAACAAAGGTGTCTAACAGTTGCGGAATCGGTGGACGTACATTTTGTAATTAAAATACGACAGGGCCACTTACAATAACATTTTCTAGATATACATTTGCGGGCAAAGAGTTACGAGTCCCATTTATACCGGCGCCATTTTGGGCGAGGCCGGGCAGGTCCAAGATATAGTCAAAATGTCTCCACCAACCATCGGCCAGACCAGAACCCCTTTCGGCCCTTTATGCTACAAGATGGTGTCTTCCATTCAGAAAATATTGGTGGCAGCATTTTGAAAGGAAACAGAAACAGCCGTTCTCCTAGTGAGTTACACATTGTTACATTTAGGAGGAATGTTGAAGAGTAGTATGTGGAAAATCTGAAGCCATTTTTCTACAAACTCTCAATCAGACTTGGATGGAGAAAAAAAAACCTGAAGAATGTACAAACTGAAAACCAATTTTTGTCTGTATAGCACCAACAGTAACGCTTGAGTCAGCTTTGTGTCAAGCCGCCATTTTCATTCAATCAATAGCGTCCCCCTGCACACATTCAGGGACCTGGTCGTGTCTTCAGATGAAACGCATTGTAGGAAAAGAAGCAGAAAGGAAAAGGAAAAAAGTTCCGCCGGACCTAGTGAAGCTGCAGCAGGTGCAAATAAGCTTCAGACAGTCTTACAAGCACTGCTCAGAACTCTCAACTGAGGCACTCAACATCCAGGACTTGCCATTCGGATCTTGGCGCCTTGTATTTTTGTTTTGTTTTTGATGGAGGGGAAACAACAAAAAAGAGACATTGAAAAAGGCTCAACAGTGCAGGGCGCCTTGTGCTGGTTCCGACCTATTCACACATCGGTCCACTACTGACATCACCTCATAAACCAACGGGGCACCCCACGCCGACTTTCGGCGCAGCATTGTAGGATGGCCACACCAGTGCGGCAATTTTCTGGACACCACCTTGGTGCCATCCAGATCTCGGCGCGTTCATTCAATCAATAGCGTCCCCCTGCACACATTCAGGGACCTGGTCGTGTCTTCAGATGAAACGCATTGTAGGAAAAGAAGCAGAATGGAAAAGGCAAAAAGTTCCGCCGGACCTAGTGAAGCTGCAACAGGTGCAAATAAGCTTCAGACAGTCCTACAAGCACTGCTCAGAAATCTCAACTGAGGCACTCAACATCCAGGACTTGCCATTCGGATCTTGGCGCCTTGTGCTGGTTCCGACCTATTCACACATCAGTCCACTACTGACATCACCTCATAAGCCAACGGGGCACCCCACGCCGACTTTCGGCGCAGCATTGTAGGATGGCCACACCAGTGCAGCCACTTGCTGGACACCACCTCGGTGCCATCCGGATCTCAGCGCGTTCGAGTCACTGTGCCGGAAGAGTGACCGGAACTCAGCTGAACACGCCGTCTTTCGGCGCAGCATTGTAGGATGGCCACACCAGTACGGCAATTTGCTGGACACCACCTCGGCGCCATCCGGATCTCGGCGCGTTCGAGTCACTGTACCGCAAGAGTGACCGCAACTCAGCTGGACACGCCGTCTTTCGGCGCAGCATTGTAGGATGGCCACACCAGTGCGGCAATTTGCTGGACACCACCTCGGTGCCATCCGGATCTCGGCGCGTTCGAGTCACTGTACCGCAACAGTGACCGCAACTCAGCTGGACACGCCGTCTTTCGGCGCAGCATTGTAGGATGGCCACACCAGTGCGGCAATTTGCTGGACACCACCTCGGTGCCATCCAGATCTCGGCGCGTTGTGCTGCCTTCGGCCTATTCGCACATCGGTCCGCTACTGACGCCGCCTCACGTGCCAACGGATTTTCTACGCTTTTTGTAGCCCTATGTCGCATAACAGGTCATGTGACTTGTTTATAAAACTTTTCATTGGTTCATTTTACTTTTGGTTTCCTAAAGATGGAAGGCTTGGTCATATGACCTAAAAATAACAATTTTCATTGGTTTAGAACATTTTTTTTTCCCAAACGATGAAAGCCCCACCTTGTTTCTGGATCATTCAGACTGAAGCTGGCGTCAGCATGAGAGCACCACCATCTCGTGGCTCCGTCGTGGTCATTCCGCGAGCAATCATGGCAGCCGCTCCCCACCGGAAGCCTGCGGGAGTCGGGGGCCCCCAAGACTTTTATACAATCTTCACGGCTGAGGGGACGCTTTTCGAGAATGGAACCCAAGCCCTAGCAGGCAAGCGTCCGAGTTCCAAAGTGTCCCAGGACCATTTCAGTGGACCAGGCCTAAAACCGAGGAGCTGTCCGCCATTTTAAGAGCCATGTGGCAGCCGCCTATCGCTGCACTGCAAGAGTGGGAGCAACTCAACAACATGGTGAGCGAGACGCTGTGGCCGCAAGAGCGAGCGCAACTCAGCTAGATGGCCGCCACCTGGGGAGGCCCGTTCACGCCGGCTCCCCCACGCCCCCCCCCGGGCCGCCGCACGCCAATTTTCGGAGCAGCATTGTAGGATACCAAAACCAGTGCGGCAGTTTACTGGACATCACCTGGGTGCCTGTCGTACATGTTGTGTCAGCCATGTGACACTGGACACAGACCGCTACTGACGAGGCCTCCCCCCGCACCACCCGGGACGCCCCACGCTGTTTTTCTGTGCTGCATTGTAGGATCCCTAAACCAGTGCGGCACCCAGGCGACATCACCTGGGTGCCGTCCAGAACTCTGCACGTTGTGCTGCCTTGGGACTATTCGCACAACAGACCGCTACTGACGAGGCCTCCCCCCGCCCCACCCGGGACGCCCCACGCCAATTTTCGGAGCAGCATTGTAGGATCCCTAAACCAGTGCGGCACCCAGGCGACATCACCTGGGTGCCGTCCAGAACTCTGCACGTTGTGCTGCCTTGGGACTATTCGCACAAAAGACAGCTTCTAACCATTGTTGCTTTTTGTGTTAATAAATGTTTAAATGTTTTTAGTTTTTGTTCTGTTCATTATCGTTAAAAGTTAATAAAGTTTTATAACCTTAATTTGTTGGAGTGTTATCTATTTTTTGAAAAACGGGTGAATGGGGCCTTGAATCGGGTTATTGTCATGTGTGGGCTTTGGAAGTGTGCTGCTGCAGGATCGGACATTTCAAACTCAAATGCACGTTCTTTTTCTTACCTTTCCGAAGCATGGAGCGCAATAGCAGACAGAGAAAGGGTGATGCACGTGTTGAACACTACCTGACCTGGCAAGTTGCTGGCAGTGCCCCCCCGCCCGCTCCTGAAAGACGGCACACACACACCGCCGCCCCGAGTACTTCACAAATCTTTAAAAAACCATGCGCTTGTTCATGAGGCTTAAATGGTTTATCACCTCTTCTAGAACCCCTGCATCGACCCTCTGACGTTTCATGGAAAAATAACCATGTAACACAATACCAAGCCCTGTCAGCTGAAACCCCCAAGGAATCGTGGGGCATATTATCAAGGGGGTTTATCTCCGCTTTTTTGGCTTTAAAAGCCATGAAAGCGGAGATAAAATTATCTCCCTATTACCAAGCTGTCGCTAACACCAGTTAGTGACAGCTAAAAGGAGATAGCGACCATCTTGGGCCCCGCTTTGCATGTCAGTGATATTTATCACTAATGACATGCAAAGTGGCGTGCCAAGATGTTAGCGACTGGAAACAGTCCCTAACATCGCTACCTTCTATTACCAACTTTTGGAGATATTCGCGCTAAGCGCGAATATCTCCCAAATCTAACACCTGCCCTGAGCAGTTCTTAGCCATGTTATCCAATGGGAGGTGGATAACATGGCTAAGAGCATTAGGTCAATAATACATGAATATCGCTGACTTTTCTGCGATAATAGCAAGGTTTATCTGCGATAAAAATCGCCGATGTGCGGCGATAATTTTTGTCTCTAAACAAGTTAGAGACAAAAATTATCGCTAGTTGTTCGTAATATGCCCCC
Organism: Lissotriton vulgaris; assembly: GCF_964263255.1. NCBI lineage: Eukaryota > Metazoa > Chordata > Amphibia > Caudata > Salamandridae > Lissotriton > Lissotriton vulgaris. The sequence continues at coordinate 861,311,210 of NC_141689.1, forward strand.
GGGTTTTTACTTGCAGAAATCGGGAGGCGGGAGACTAGCACTGAAATCAGTAGTCACACGCCTGAATCAGGAGGGTTGGCATGTCTGAATTCTCTACAGCTGGGGCCATAAACTACATCCGCAGGGTTAGGTGATAGCCTGGGACCAGCCTGGCATCTAAAATGGCTGCCGTGCACGACAAAATTGTGGCATTCGAAAAAAAGGCCAGATGGCGCAGCCGCTGGAAGAGATGTATCAACATATATCAGCCTCCTCAGCCACCCTCAGGAAACATAGGGGATTAGGATACGTCTCCCGCACCCCCTTATACCTAGTACTTTAATTAACGAAGCACAAAATGGCGAATTCCCGTTTCGCTACCAGTTTGCGGCCCAGTTCGCGGCCCGTGAAGCGCTTCTACCGTGAAAAATCATTTTTTTTTTATTTTCCCCACGGGACCCTTTAATAACCCCAACAACATTCCTAGGGGGTCAAGAGGGGGATACCTTGCCCCCTTTCATTAAATTCCCCCTTAGTTTTTCACCTTTTCTTCTCTCTCGATCCTACCGAGAGACAAGATGGCGGCCGCTCCGGACTGTCACGCAGCAAAAAAAAAAAAAAAGCTCACGCACAGCCGCTGGAAGAGATGTATCAACATATATCAGCCTCCTCACCCACCCTCAGGAAACATAGGGGATTAGGATACGTCTCCCGCACCCACTTATAACTAGTGATTTAATTTACGAAGCACAAAATGGCGAATTCCCGTTTCGCTACCAGTTCGCGGCCGCGCTTCTACCGTGAAAAATCATTTTTTTTTTATTTTCCCCACGGGACCCTTTAATAACCCCAACAACATTCCTAGGGGGTCAAGAGGGGGATACCTTGCCCCCTTTCATTAAATTCCCCCTTCGTTTTCCACCTCTTCTTCTCTCTCGATCCTACCGAGAGACAAGATGGCGTCCGCTCCGGACTGTTTAGAATGTTGACAGACACCGGAGAGCCAATCAGCTTTCTGCGCGCAAAGTTCCGATAAGCGAAAAGTAAGCGGACCGGATCGCTGCCCAGAGCGCTGTTACAGATATATATCTTGGTTTGAACGTTAATTTCTCAAAAACTACTGGAGCACATATATTGAGACCTAGCAAAGGCACATCGGGCTAACAGTCCCTACAATTTTGCCAAGTTTCGTGCAAATCCATTCAGCCGTTCGAGCTAAAAGTGAGTCCAACCGCCCTATGGAAAACTCAATGCAAAAAACGCGTTTTGGGACCCCCCTTTTTTCTCAGCCCCCCCTTGACGAAACCCCACCAAATTTTCAGGGGCTGCTCAGAAACAAAATGTGCCATTTTCCTGAAAATTTCAGCCGATTCTGTCCACAAACGCCAAAGTTATTAGACATAGAATTTTCAAAAGTCCCATAGGGAAAAAATCCTAACTATATATACCTACTGGCGACAGCCAGTAGGTAATATATATATATATATATATATATATGTATCATTCACAAACGGTCCTGTCACAGAGGGAACAACTTAGCAAGTCGGTGCTGGATTCGGGGCCAGGACCGGGTCCCGTGCTTAATCTTGCACGAAAAGGAAAACCAGCACTCCGCTCGTTCAATGCAGTTGAAATTTTTTTCAAACACTGTTACAGCCTACGCGTTTCGAACCAGATGGTTCATTCTCACGGCAGTGTTACACAGTTGTCCTACTTTACTTTCAATTATTTATATTTTTGTGCATCTAAAAGTGCATTGTGGAACATGCAGTTTAGAGCTTATTTTACAAAATTATTCATAACATTTATATCATGTTGTTACATATATGCATTCTCATGTATTTGAAATGTTCACGGCTGAGTGTCCTCCATTGGATACATGTCCAGTTAGCACTTAGATTGTGTGTCTCGGCAGTGTACTCGACTGTGCACATGGATGGAGCTTATTCCTCCGTTAAAGCTACTGTGGTTAATAACTGGTTTGGCTGTGCTGACAGTTTCTATTACTCGGGCTGAGTGCCCTTGCCACTGCCTTTGATTAGACACCAAAATGTACATATACAATGATTAAGAAAAGAGCAAAAAGTTTTTTGATCATAGATTGTCTCCCAATGTTGGTTAAATTGTTAATTGTTCTAAGGCAGATTGGAGAGTACATGTATTTAGAGATGAAAGTAAAGTTCTTCATCCCTATTCAATCCTATCGGTTGTCTCGTTTTGAAACGCATGATCAGTTTCGATTCTAATCTTCTTAAGTTTAATTTCCTGTTGCCACCACGTTCGTGCTGTTGAATCATGGCCAAGCCAAAAAATTGAATGTCCTTCCATGTTTTGTTGTTATGAGTTGTCAAATGTTTGGCCATAGCATAGGTGAGATCTTTGTTTTGTATGGCGCGAATGTGCTCCAAGATCCTTTTCTTTAGAGCACAGGTGATGCTTCCAATGTACTTCTTCCCACAGTAGCATTGTAGCATGTAGATTACGAAGCTGGTTTCACATGTTATGTACTCTCTGATGATGTACGTTTTGCCTTTTGGATCAGTTAATGTCTTCATATTTTTCCTATCTTGCAGGCCTTGCAAGTACTGCATTTGACAAATCCTTTCTTCTTTTCAGTTAGCCAATTGTTCGTTTTCCTGTCATCATAATGGCTGTGTACTAGATGATCTGAAAGGTTCGGAGCTCTCCTGTAGGTCATTAAAGTTCTTTCTCCCACATTTTTACCTATGTCTGGGTCTTTTTGGATCAAATGCCAGTATTTGCTGAGTATTTTCTGTATTTTGTAACATTCTTTGCTGTATGTGATGATCATCCTGGGAGGTTCGGTCTTTGTTTGTTTCCCGTTGGCATTGATGTCTGGTGATTTAGGTAGTAGTGTGTCGGCTCTCGTTTTATTTCTGGCTTTTCTTTCACCCTGGATGATATCTTCGTGTTTGTATCCGCGTTGTAAAAATCTTTCTTTGGTCTCATCAAAGTTTTTTTCCATTTCTTTTTCTTCAGAGCAATTTCTCCGCATTCTTAATAATTCACCATAAGGGATGCTTTTTTTCAATTTCTCGGGATGAAAGCTCCGTCCGTGCAATATGCTGTTTGTGGCAGTTTTCTTCCTGAAGGTCGTTGTTTGTATTTGATTGTTGTGTACATATACTTTGGTATCCAGGAATCCCACTTCTTTGTTGCTGATGTTATAGGTGAATTTTAAACCAACTGTGTTGTTATTCAGTTCATCAAAGAAAGTTTGAAACTCAGATCTCGTTCCTTTCCATAACAGAAAGAGATCGTCAATGTAGGGTAACCATAACGCTACATTGGCCATGTGTTGGTCGTTTTCTTCTCTCCAAGCTATGCTCCTCTCCCACCACCCCATCATGAGGTTAGCATAGCTTGGAGAGAAGGAAACTCCCATCGCGGTGCCGCACTTTTGCATGTAGACCTTTTTGTTAAAAAGGAATACATTGTTGTATAGACAAAGTTTGATCATCTCAATCAACATTTTAGAATGGTCACGTTCTTTGATTGGTCACTGCATGAGGAAATATTGTACTGCTTGTATGCCTATCTCATGTTCTATCGATGTATATAGTGAGATGACATCAATGGTTACTAGCATGTACGTTGGTTGCCATTGGGTATCCATTAGAATACGCAAAAAGTCTCCAGTGTCTTTAATGTACGAACTTAAAGTAGGTACAATGGGAGATAGGAAATGGTCAACATATTCTGACATATGTTCATACAGACTGCCGCAGCTGGAAATAATTGGTCTCCCTGGGGGTTTGTTTAGTGTTTTGTGGATTTTGGGAAGGAAATATATCGTTGGTGTGATAGGATGTTCCACCATGAGAAATTTCTTTTCCTCCTCCGTTATTAATCCTTTTTCTTTCCAAGTGTGTAATTTCATTCCTAGCTCATTTTTAAATCTTGGTGACGGATCTTGTGTTACACAGGCATAGTTTTTAGTGTTCCCTAATTGTCGCATTGACTCTTCCACATAATCCACTTTCTCCATGATCACTATATTCCCACCCTTGTCGGCTGGTTTTATCTCAATCATGGTGTTTTATTTCAAAGTTTTTATTGCCAGGCGTTCTGATTTGGATAGATTTTCTTTTCTGATGTTTTCAGTTTGTTCCATTTGTTCCAAATCTGCCAACACTAGTTCATAAAAGGTGTCGATTTTGTTGCCAGGGTTCAAGATAGGACAGAACTTGGATTTATTTTTAAATTCTGTCGGTCTTCTCTTGCCAGTTGTCACGTCCATTTCCTGTAATATTTTGCGTATCTGTCACTTCGGAGGCCTCTGTTTGATTGGCTAGTTCGTATGCCGTGCGTAGACATGGAATTTCATTCGTCATGATTTCACTAGCTGTATCAATGGATTCCTGGATGTTTGTGGTCGAGGATGAAGGTGGTATCAACTTTTGATGTGGGAATTTCATGAAATGTTTTTGAAGTTTGAGTTTCCTCACATATTTGTAGAGGTCAATTTTTGTGTCCACAATGTCTTGGTGTATCTCAGGACAGAATGACAGGCCTTTATTTAGGAGTCTGCGTTCATCTTCAGAAGGTGTATATCTGGATAAATTTGTTATTAGGTCAGGCGGTTTCCTATCATTAGGTTTTTTATTGTTTATTTTTTGGAAGGTTTGCGGTTCCGCAGGTTGTATCCGCTTGCTTTTGCTCCTTCCTCTCCTTGTTTTGCATTTTGTCCTCTTGATTGATAGGTACCCCTTCCCATTGGTCTCGTTGGTTGATAACTTTGTGTTTCTGGTTCTTCCTATCAGAGCCTGTTGTTCCTGGTACACCAGGGTCAGTTCGTCTAAAAAAGAAAGCCTTCTAATGTTTCTGTTGGTGCGTTGTTCTCCCTCACTGACCTCAGACTCAGGTTCGCTGGATGATGGTGTTGTCATTGGTTCGCCTGGTGATTTCCATTGTTGTTTATAGATGTCATACTTCTTGGCAAATGTCAGAATTGTGCCGAATTCGTAATCATCTTCATCTCTACGGAATTTTCTTTGTTTCCTCAATTGTACCTCCTCCTCGTGTTTGTCTAGATTTTTATCCATGTCTATGCGCAATTTTTTGACAGTCCCGCTGTCTTCTTTTAGGGCTGTGATTTGATTTTCAATATCCCTTATTTTATCGTGGAATTCTTCTACATCTTTTCTCGCATATTTGATGATAATTAGCATCATATTGCGTGAGCAGTCCATGTTGTTGAAACCCCATTCCTCTAGCATCTCCGGTTTAGTGTCTGGATGGTTGGGGAGGGTGAAGATTCGCAAACTCCTTGGGACCATTTTGTGTTCAATGTATTTCTCCAGGGTGATTATTTCCCATGATCTTGATATTTCCTTTCGCATTAGCTTCTCTAGTTGTGAAAAAAGCTGTTTGGCTGTGATTGTTGTGGGTTGCGATTCTTTTCTCGTTTCCTCTCTCCCTCGATCAGGTCTTTCAGTGCCTTTTAGGAATAGGCTTTCTGCAACTGTTATTCTTTTTAGCGGCACGTTCCTCCATTGTGATTTGTTTGAAAAGGGCGTATTTTAATATTATTTGTATTATTTTACTCTCTTGTTCAATATATATATATATATTACCTACTGGCGGTCGCCAGTAGGTAGTTATAGTTAGGATTTTTTTCAATGTTAAATCTCAAAATTCTATTTGGAATAACTTTGGCGCCGGTTGACAAATCTGACTGAAAATTTCCTCAAAATGGCCTCGCAGCATTCCGGTCCTTCCCTGAAAGTTTGGGGGGGATTCGTCAAGCGGGGGCCGAGATAAAAGGGGGGTCCCAAAACGCGTTTTCCCCATGTTAATTTCCATAGGGCGGTCGATTTCACTTTTAGCCCAAACGGCTGAATGGATTTCAACCAAATTTGGCAAAATTGTAGGGACTGGTAGCCCGATGTGCCTTTGCTATGTCTCAAGATATGTGCTCCAGTGGATTTTGAGTAATTTAGGTTCAAAAAAATATATATATCTATAGGCGCGCCCCGGTACGCGCACCGGGGAGTGCACCGGGCGCGCCACGCGACTTTCGCGCAGAAAGCTGATTGGCTCTCGGGTGTCTGTAAACATTCGAAACAGTCCGGAGCGGCCGCCATCTTGTGTCTCGGTAAAATCGAGACACAAGAGGTGGCAAAAACAAAGGGGGGAACTGACCATAAGGGGGCAGGGTAGACCCCCCCTTACCCCCTAGGTTTGATGTGGGGGCCATAAAAGGGCCCCGCTGGGTAAAAATAATTTTAACAAAATTTCGATTTTCGCCGGGGGAGCACCCGGTACGCGCACCGGGGAGCGCACCGGGGAGCGTACTATGGGGAAAAAAGAATCAGTTTTAAAAATTGTGGGGCATATTACCAAGCAATAGCGATAATTATCGCTATTGCTTGGTTAGAGACAAAAATTTACCGCAGCGCTGCGGCGATTTTTACCGCAAATAAACCTTGGTATTACCAAGGTTTAACGCAAATGCGGTAAAAATCGCCGCAAAGCATGAATATCGCTGAAAAGTCAGCGATATTCATGCATTAGCGAGCTAATGCTCTTAGCCATGTTATCCACCTCCCATTGGATAACATGGCTAAGAACTGCTCAGGGCAGGTGTTAGCTTTTGGAGATATTCCCGCTTAGCGCGAATATCTCCAAAAGTTGGTAATAGGAGATAGCGATGTTAGCGACTGTTTTCAGTCTCTGACATCTTGGCACGCCCACTTTGCATCTCATTAGTGATAAATATCACTGACATGCAAAGTGGGGCCCAAGATGGTCGCTATCTCCTACTAGCTGTCGCTAACTAGTGTTAGCGGCAGCTAGGTAATAGGGAGATAATTTTATCTCCGCTTTCTTGGCTTTTAAAGCCAAAAAAGCGGAGATAAACCCCCTTGATAATATGCCCCTGTATGTTTATTAATTGTTCTTTTTTTTATTTAAGTACCAACATGTAGGTACCAATGCAGAGTCTATTATTTAATATACACCGTTTCCTTTGTAGATATCTTGCATGTTGTTACAGAAGTTATTGTGGTATATGGAATTCATAGCGTAGTCTGTCAGTAAAGCAGAAACAACATGGAGGCAGGAGATGATAAAGAGATGTTAAATACACATTGGAGATAATATAGTGGGAGAAAGGAAGTAACCATGAGCAAACTTTCTATGAAACACAAAAAAGTTGCACAGTATACTATAAGTCTCACTTTATATTTTAAACATTTTTGATCTACTTGATGAATTACACATAAAAATGAATAATGGCTTGAACAATTTTTGATTATTAAATATACATTTATTCTTCTGATTTTTTTTCATAATTTAATAAAACTTCTAATACTATATTGTCTGGAATGTCCTCATTTACATTCTGTGTTTTTCATTGATTCCACACACTCAAGTAATTCAAGGTCCAGAGACTCATCCATACAGTCAATGTTATCATTTTCTGCATTTTTTCCATCATGGTTGTTGTCCAAAACAATTTCAAAAGAAATATTCTTTTCTCCTTCCATTTTGTTGCTGTAAATTGCATACAAAATAATTATATCAGTAGAGATAGGGCACTGTTGGGTTTAAGTTCAGACATGTAGTTTGGATCTTTTAACAGTGAAGTTATCTTTCGGCAGTGTATGGTATCAGGCTGGAATTAGAAATATAAAAAAGTGTATGTTATAAAGCCTAAGTAAATTTATAATTATACAAGAGAAGCCTAACTCAATCCATAACTATAACAGAGAAGCCTATCTCAATCTATAACTATTACAGAGGGATAGTATATAACTAACAGAATATTTTTTCTCAAATTAACTTAAAGTGTACAACATACTTCACTTTCCAAAATAACAACTTACCTTTGAGAAAGCAGTTGAAGTTGTCAGTGTAATTTCTTTTCAAATGTACTTCAGGAAGTAGTAGTCAAAATGGCTCTGTTTCCTTCTCTTTTTTTTTTATTCATGTACATAACCAATCAAATGTCAGGAAATAATCGTAAAAAATTGAAAGAAACTTTTTAATTGGTTGTAAATTCTAACACTTCATATGTGTTTTGGTCATGTAATTTACCTCAGGATATTTAGACAGGCCTGTAGCCTAAATGTCTTAATGGAATTCCACAAAATTTGGGCAAATGGTAGGGACTGCTATGTAGTAGGGCCTATTCTATATTTGTTGAAAGTGTCTCCAGTGGTTTTCTGTAAATAACTTTCCCACCTTTTTTTTAAGGAGCGCTTACCGGTGAGCGCACCGGTACGCGCACCGGCAGCGTTACGGGAGTCCTCCATTTTGTGTTTCGGTACAATGGAGACACAAGATGGAGGACAAATAACATTGGGAATGGGTAGAAGGGGGCACTGTAGTCACTTCCTGACCCTCTAGGTTTTCTGAGGGGGGCTTAGGACGCTCATATAGGCAAAAAAAAAGGAAAAATTTTGCGGGGTAGTGCTCGGTACGCGCACCAGTAAGCGTACCGGGGAGCGTACTTTGGTGAAAAATAGTGAAAAAAGTTAGAAAAAGATAAACGTTTTGAATGATCAGAGGTAGGGTAGCTCCGAAAAGAGCTTTTGGGTTCTGTGGCTGTTTTAGGTACCTACAAGTCGGTTCCAATGCACAGTCTTAAATTCAGGAGGAATATTCTATTCCCCTCATCTGAGAAGTGCACACCATCTCCTTTGTAGATGTCTTGCATGTTGTAACGCAAGTTGTTGTTGTATATTGAACCCATTCCACAGTCTCTCATGTAAGCAGAAACAGATTTATTCACATGTTTCCGTGCTTTCTCAAATTGTGGACAAAATTGGTTGGACCAGTTCCATTTCTGTCTTTGGCAAATATTGGAATATAGCAAGACAGTTTGTGGAAAAAGCGTCATCAATTGATCGAAGGTTTCTTTTAAAAGCATTTCCAGACCAACCCCAGTCATAGTGCCCAAATCATTTCCTCCACAGTGCAATATTAAGAGGTCAGGGTTTGGCAGATGCAAAAAGGTTTTCACCAATGGTATCAATTGATGACATCTCAATCCTCTTTGGCCAATCCATTTGATTTCCACATTTGATAAATCAAGGTTGTGAAAATCTCTGCTAGCTGCATACCTTTGAGCCCAGTGGATGCAGCTATGTCCAATAATCCATACAGAATACATGGTGAGAGAAGGTTCTGGTGCAGTCAGATGAAGTGTGGGAATGAAATGGCAGTTGGAACAGTAGGAGTTTACAAAAAAATAATTGTGGAGTTTCCCTGCTGTTGAATCACAAGCAATGATTGGTGGATTCAGTTAGTTGAAAACAGAAAGTTAGGGTGCATGGTTGTGTTGTGTGTAAGAAGCAATTCGAATGGTTAAGAAAAAGTCACTTAAAGCAATAATGCCCTGGATAAGTTGGTGTATTGAGAGGTCAAACATCCTTGCTGACTTAATTTGCAACATTGTAGAATAAACTTTTGAACCTGAGAGTTCAGTTAGGAGGGAGTTGCTATGGTAACAGATAGAAAGGTCTGAGAGGGGGATGGGTGTTGGTTTAAAAATAGTGAGGGAAGACTTTTGATTGGTTGAAATAAGGCATATGTGTGTAAAGTTAGAGATTTTCTATGCCAATCTTGGTTTCAGTGTATTGAGTGCACACCTTTTGCTCTGCTAAAGAAAAATTGGTGTGTGTGTCTGACACTGTTTTAAATCTCCCAAAGCATTTGTAAAGGTAAGTAATAATTTATTTAATTTAGATAGAGACTTGTTTGCTCTATGGAGAATATTTGGAAGCAGATAGTTAATTTTCAGTAGTGAAAATGAATGCTTGTACATAGGTCCTGTGTTGTGTTTCTAAAATGTTATTCAAAAAACGATTTTGGGTGCAAATCAATGGTATTTTCATTTGGCCCTTATTTATGATTGCCTTGTGCAGCCGGTGCATCACTTTAAACATGGGAAATAAGTGACGCTCTTGTTGCACAAGGCCTACATAAATAAGGCCCTGAGTTTGTTTGCTGTTGGTTTGTTTTTTTCTTTTTGATAATGCTTGATTTCAACATTTTCAAGATAGAGGATTTGTATTTTGGGAAACAGTGAGGTTTCAAAAGTGATATTGAGAGGTTGTACATAGGTTCTGCGCAATGTTTCTAAAATGTTATTCAAAAAACGATTTTGGGGGCAAATCAATGGTATTTTTATTTGGCCCTTATTTATGATTGCCTTGTGGCGCCGGTGCATCACTTTTAACATGGGAAGAAAGTGACGCACTGGTGGCGCAAGGCCTTTATAAATAAGGCCCTGAGTTTGTTTGCTGTTGGTTTCTTTTTTGCTTTTTGATAATGCTTGCTAAGAACATTTGCAATATATAGGATTTGTGTTTTGGGAAACAGTGAGGTTTCAAAAGTGATATTGAGGGGTTGTACATAGGTTCTGTGCAGTGTTTTTTAAATGTTATTCAAAAAACGATTTTGGGGGCAAATCAATGGTATTTTCATTTGGCCCTTATTTATGATTGCCTTGTGCAGCCGGTGCATCACTTTATACATGGGAAATAAGTGACGCTCTTCTGGCGCAAGGCCTTCATAAATAAAGCCTTGAGTTTCTTTGCTCTTGGTTTGTGTTCTGCTTTTTGATAACGCTTGATATCAACATTTGCAAGGTAGAGGATTTGTATTTTGGGAAACAGTGATGTTTCAAAAGTGAAATTCTGTGCTTGTACATAGGTCCTGCCCTGTGTTTTTTAAATGTTAATCAAAATACGATTTTGGAGGCAAATCAATGGAATTTATATTTGGCTGTTATTTATGATTGTCTTGTGGCGCCAGTATGTCACTTTTACCTTGGGAAGAAAGTGACGCACAAGTGGCGCAAGTCTTTCATAAATAAGGCCCTTAGTTTCTTTGCTCTTGGTTTGTGCTATACTTTTTGATAATGCTTGATATCAACATTTGCAAGCTGGAGGATTTGTATTTTGGGAAACAGTGATGTTTCAAAAGTGAAATTCTGTGCTTGTACATAGGTTCTGCCCTGTGTTTTTTAAATGTTAATCAAAAAACGATTTTGGGGGCAAATCAATGGAATTTATATTTGGCTGTTATTTATGATTGTCTTGTGGCGTAGGTATGTCACTTTTAAATGGGAAGAAAGTGACGCACTGGTGGCGCAAGGTCTTCATAAAGAAGGCCCTGAGTTTCTTTGCTCTTGGTTTGTGCTATGCTTTTTGATAATGCTTGATATCAACATTTGCAAGGTAGAGGATTTGTATTTTGGGAAACAGTGATGTTTCAAAAGTGAAATTCTGTGCTTGTACATAGGTTCTGCCCTGTGTTTTTTAAATGTTAATCAAAAAACGATTTTGGGGGCAAATCAATGGAATTTATATTTGGCTGTTATTTATGATTGTCTTTTGGCGTAGGTATGTCACTTTTAAAATGGGAAGAAAGTGACGCACTGGTGGCGCAAGGTCTTCATAAAGAAGGCCCTGAGTTTCTTTGCTCTTGGTTTGTGCTATGCTTTTTGATAATGCATGATATCAACATTTGCAAGGTAGAGGATTTGTATTTTGGGAAACAGTGATGTTTCAAAAGTGAAATTCTGTGCTTGTACATAGGTTCTGCCCTGTGTTTTTTAAATGTTAATCAAAAAACGATTTTGGGGGCAAATCAATGGAATTTATATTTGGCTGTTATTTATGATTGTCTTGTGGCGTAGGTATGTCACTTTTAACATGGAAGAAAGTGACGCACTGGTGGCGCAAGGTCTTCATAAATAAGGCCCTGAGTTTCTTTGCTCTTGGTTTGTGTTCTGCTTTTTGATAATGCTTGCTATCAACATTGGAAAGGTAGAGGATTTGTATTTTGGGAAACAGTGATGTTTCAAAAGTGAAATTCTGTGCTTGTACATAGGTTCTGGCCTGTGTTTTTTAAATGTTAATCAAAAAACGATTTTTGGTGCAAATCAATGGAATTTCTATTTGGCTCTTATTTATGATTGTCTTGTGGTGCTGGTATGTCACTTTTAACATGGGAAGAAAGTGACGCACTGGTGGGGCAAGGCCTTCATAAATAAGGCCCTGAGTTTCTTTGCTCTTGGTTTGTGTTCTGCTTTTTGATAATGCTTGCTATCAACCTTTGCAAGGTAGAGGATTTGTATTTTGGGAAACAGTGAGGTTTCAAAAGTGAAATTCTGTGCTTGTACATAGGTTCTGCCCTGTGTTTTTTAAATGTTAATCAAAAAACGATTTTTGGTGCAAATCAATGGAATTTATATTTGGGTCTTATTTATGATTGTCTTGTGGCGCCGGTATGTCACTTTTAACATGGGAAGAAAATGACGCACTGGTGGCGCAAGGCCTTCATAAATAAGGCCCTGAGTTTTTTTGCTCTTGGTTTGTGCTCTGCTTTTTGATAATGCTTGATATTAACATTTGCAAGGTAGAGGATTTGTATTTTGGGAAACAGTAATGTTTCAAAAGTGAAATTCTGTGCTTGTACATAGGTTCTGCCCTGTGTTTTTTAAATGTTAATCAAAAAACGATTTTTGGTGCAAATCAATGGAATTTATATTTGGGTCTTATTTATAATTGTCTTGTGGCGTAGGTATGTCACTTTTAACATGGGAAGAAAGTGACGCACTGGTGGCGCAAGGCTTTCATAAATAAGGCCCTGAGTTTCTTTGCTCTTGGTTTGTGTTCTGCTTTTTGATAATGCTTGCTATCAACATTTGCGAGGTAGAGGATTTGTATTTTGGGAAACAGTGAGGTTTCAAAAGTGAAATTCTGTGCTTGTACATAGGTTCTGCCCTGTGTTTTTTAAATGTTATTCAAAAAACGATTTTTGGTGCAAATCAATGGTATTTATATTTGGGTCTTATTTATGATTGTCTTGTGGTGCCGGTATGTCTCTTTTAACATGGGATGCACTGGTGGAGCAAGGCCTTCATAAATAAGGCCCTGAGTTGCTGTTGTATAAACTTAAATATGTTGCAATTTATTGTTTATATTGTTTGCTTTTTATCATTACTTTGTTGTTTGCTAATAGTGGTCTTTAATGTGTTTTTTTTTCAGAACAACAGATTCAAATCAACTTTTTAAAAGCAAGCAAAAATGCCTTCAAGTCAAAGAAGTATCAAAAATACCATACGTAAAAGGAGAACATCAGCAACAGAATTTATGGAATCCTCTACAACAACTACTTCAAAAAACACCAGAAAAGCTCCTGGTAAGACAATTAAGTCTTTTCTTCGCAACATATGTCGTACAAAAAGAAATGATATTGGTAATGTGAATATTCAGAAGGAGACAGCAAATCTAAAAAGAATGGAGAGGCCCACAAAAAATGTCTTGATTGGAGTAGGAGAGAAGAGAATGGATAGCAATAGAAGGGTAAATCAATTTTGGGACATTCGTAGGCGAATGTTTCGTAATAGGGTAGTTTTAAATTTGCTAAAAAATGATAAGAAAGGTAAACAGAGAACTGCTTTTTATAAGAAAAAGAAAAGTGTAGAGAAGATTGTTGATCAGGCTTTTGAAGTTAAGAACAAATTATTTATTTTAGTAATCAATAGAATTAGGATACTTAATAAGGCAATTGATGTTTTCAAATCGAACAGTAGATGGAAAAGAATTATTAATCGGACTAATTTTTGTGAAGTATTTTCTGGTGAATGGATGCATAGTTCAAGTTCTGAGCCATTTTTCAATGAAGAGAGTTACTTTCTGGAAAATGATTTGGTGCATGCAGTTGACACCAGTGGTCGAGCATATGAGGTGAAAGATGGTTGTGTGATGGAAAAAGAGAAACTTGTGTCTAGAGATGCAGAAGAGGTGTTAGCTGATGAAGTTTTAGGGAGACGTACTAAGGGTCCAGTGTACACATGGAAATGCAGTAGTATTTGTAGTGTGCGACAGGATTCAATCGATTTGCTTCGAAATTTCTTACGTACATATAGTAAGAAAAGTCTCAAACAAAAAATGAAGATCTTGCAAGAGTTAGATCCTTGCAGAGTGAGAGAAAGCACAGGTTTGCATGGGCATTCACTGGCTTGTCTTTCTAGAAAAGTATGTCAGAGTGTTTTTCATCATTTTAGGATGTTAGCAGTGCATCATAATAAGGTGAGGAAATTAGTGAGAAAGTTGTATTATGCAAAAAGTCCAGCACTTAAGCTTAAACAGTTAAACAGTGCTCGTTTGCATGGATCTGAAGTGGATGTGAAGACTATTTGTGAAGAAATTGAGTTTTGTTATTTTGGGAACAAAGAGGACAGTGTAGAAATGGATATAGTAATGGATGGTAATGTGGAAGACAATGGACAGAGTTCAAGTACAGAAAAGTTTGACGAGGAAATTACCAAGTTTAAGGTGAAATCAAGTGAAAGGCCTAATTTAACTAGTGTGTGTTGTCGACAGACTCATTATTAAGTGTGAGCGCAAAATCCGTTACGCTCGCGGATTTTGCGGATTTTCGGTAAATCCGCAATCCGCGAACGCTCGCGAATTTACCGAAAATCCGCAAATTCGCACACAGCGGATTTTTTTTTCTTGGTGATACAATTTTGCGGCGCGCGGCGTTTACTTATCGTCATTCAGCGTTTGCTGAGTTGTTTTTCTCGATATTTTGCGAGTGCTGTGCCATTTTGGATCTTGCTGCAGGATCCCGCGGGAATTTGGCGAGCGCGATTACGTCATCGCGGCTTGCCAACTTGCACAGCGAGAGTTTGTCAACGCGAGTACGCCGTGATCACGTATCGCGGGACTTCGCAATTGCGAGCTTGTAGATGCGGCGAACAGCAACAATCTCGCACTCACGAAAATACAAAATTTGCAATTCTGCACAAGAAATCCACCAGCAAGCAGCATAAAACTTCTGGAAATGATGATTTTTATCTGAATAACTCCTCAGGTTGACATTTGCCTGCACTTTTTTTGTGAGGAGTCCATTTAGGGGAGGGGGGGTGGGAGGAAGGAAGTGCCCCACAGTCTTCAACTTCCTGTTCCTGTCCAGCAGGCTCCTCCCAGTGCTTTGTCCATCTCCTAGTCACTTTTCATTTGGATCTGGAGCTGGAAGGATTACTTTTTGTGGATGCTGCTGGATATTTGGATTTGAGGCCTTTTTGACTTTCTTTGGATCACTTTTGGATTAGAAATTTCACAAGTAAGTTTGTTTGGGGCATTACAGTAGCTACAACTACAATTTTGGAATTTTCGATTTTTGGGCTGTTTTGGGGCCTTTTGCCCAGGGGTACTCAGTGGTGGGTGCACTGAGTCTTTCTGTGGGGTGTTTTGAATTTAAACATCATGGAGGGGCTGGATGGCTTGGGATTGTGCTGATTTTTCTGTGATTTTTGTTTTTTTGAGGTGTTCATGGGGACAGGCCATGTGGGTGGGGGCCATTTTGAGTGCTGCTACAGGCCCTGGCCATGTGCTGGGAGGGAGGGGGCCATTTTGAATGCAGGCAGTGTTGTTAGGCCTGCAACCATTTTGCCTAGTTTTCAACCTTTATGCCCAGGGGTAGTGAGTGTTGCATGGGCCTAGTCTGTCTGTGGGGTGTCTTGAATTTAATCATCATGGAGGGCCTGGATGGTTTGGGATTGTGCTGTTTTTTCTGTGATTTTTGTTTTTTTGGCCTGTTGTTGTGGCCTTTTCACCAGGGGTAGTGGGTGTTGCATGGGCCTAGTCTTTCTGTGGGTTGTCTTGAATTTAAACAACATGGAGGGGCTGGATGGCTTGGGATTGTGCTGATTTTTCTGTGATTTTTGTTTTTTTGGCCTATTGTTGTGGCCTTTTCACCAGGGGTAGTGAGTGTTGCATGGGCCTAGTCTTTCTGCGGGGTGTCTTGAATTTAAACATCATGGAGGGTCTGGATGGTTTGGGATTGTGCTGATTTTTCTGTGTTTTTTAATTTTTTGGGGTGTTCATGGGGACAGGCCATGTGGGTGGGGGCCATTTTGAGTGCTGCTACAGGCCCTGGCCATGTGCTGGGAGGGAGGGGGCCATTTTGAATGCAGGCAGTGTTGTTAGGCCTGCAACCATTTTGCCTAGTTTTCAACCTTTATGCCCAGGGGTAGTGAGTGTTGCATGTGCCTATATGGCTGAGATACCCGCCACCCCCTCTCAACACAATCCCCAAAGGAGGGAAACCGGAAACAGTTCTTGAAGTTTTTGGAAGTGGGAGGGAGTGACCCTCCCGGCCGTATTTATTAAAACAAAAAATTAAAACATTAAACAGTTCATATTATGTACAATTTCATTACCACATTGCGATGTTTGGCTAACCTTAACAGATTCTCTAATACAGAGGTTCTCCTAGCCGATCTAACATCCTACAAAACATTTTCTTGAAATATTGAAATTGTACATCCTATCGTTTAAGGGCCAACGGCAAGGTCGTAACCGGTGTCAAGATCCCTAACCAGACATACCCCCCCCGCTTGGGAGGGGCGACAGCACGGAGGCGTACCTCAAGTGCAACTACTACCAATTTCCCTTGACTTGACGGGGGCACCTATAAACTCGACGCCAGTTAAAGGTCGTTCGAAGACTCGTGTGAGGTATCTAGAAGGTATCGTAGACCTCCCCCCAACCCCACACAACTTACCACATCTGCCGTCGCAGACGTCACTGGCCCCGGGAAATTCCCCGGGAGGGGGCTGTAACCCCTCCTACAAAGGAAGGGGCCTTGACCGCCTTTCCTTTACTTTCGGCGACCCATCCTTAGAAGGGACCGCCTCCCCATTGAGGGGCCAAAGGCCACCTCTCCCGAGCGCTCCCATCCGTGTTGGGTGACGCCCACTCATAGGGATCTTCTAATTAGTGCTCACCGATCATGACCTTACCGCCCGACCAAAATAAATACGACAGTGCTACTAAGCCTAAAAATACATTGGCCACTATGACCGAAAAAGCATGCTTATAAATCGACACTATATCTGAATTACTTTAATCACAAAATTCACATAAGATAAACCATTCTTTATTACACTCAAAATCAACACGATACTACCACAACCTGTAAACGAAACAAAATTATTGATCACTGTATTACAAACAACTTGCTGTCCTCAGGGGCTGGCGGGTGGGTCAAAATTGGCTCTTCGTTCCGTCTCGAGCTCACGTGCAGCGAGGAGGTGCAGCTTCAGAGCACAGGAACAAGAGGATGTCTTCTGGTCTTGCGTCCCTTTTTATCCGTCTTCAGGGCGGGCGTAAACCCGCCCCTGCCTGCCCCGAGGGGCGTGGCCAGCTGTGTCAGTGTCTAGGCCAGCCCACTCTAGGGCGGGAAAAAGCGCGCCCCGGCTACGCCGCTTCGGGCATACCAGCCGAGACGCGCCTCCCGCCCAAAATGGCTTCCCGGGGGGATCGAGGTACTCTGCCATACGTTCGGGGGGACCGAGTGGTCGCCCCTTTCCATATGGCTGAGATACCCGCCACCCCCTCTCAACACAATCCCCAAAGGAGGGAAACCGGAAACAGTTCTTGAAGTTTTTGGAAGTGGGAGGGAGTGACCCTCCCGGCCGTATTTATTAAAACAAAAAATTAAAACATTAAACAGTTCATATTATGTACAATTTCATTACCACATTGCGATGTTTGGCTAACCTTAACAGATTCTCTAATACAGAGGTTCTCCTAGCCGATCTAACATCCTACAAAACATTTTCTTGAAATATTGAAATTGTACATCCTAACGTTTAAGGGCCAACGGCAAGGTCGTAACCGGTGTCAAGATCCCTAACCAGACATACCCCCCCCGCTTGGGAGGGGCGACAGCACGGAGGCGTACCTCAAGTGCAACTACTACCAATTTCCCTTGACTTGACGGGGGCACCTATAAACTCGACGCCAGTTAAAGGTCGTTCGAAGACTCGTGTGAGGTATCTAGAAGGTATCGTAGACCTCCCCCCAACCCCACACAACTTACCACATCTGCCGTCGCAGACGTCACTGGCCCCGGGAAATTCCCCAGGAGGGGGCTGTAACCCCTCCTACAAAGGAAGGGGCCTTGACCGCCTTTCCTTTACTTTCGGCGACCCATCCTTAGAAGGGACCGCCTCCCCATTGAGGGGCCAAAGGCCACCTCTCCCGAGCGCTCCCATCCGTGTTGGGTGACGCCCACTCATAGGGATCTTCTAATTAGTGCTCACCGATCATGACCTTACCGCCACAGGCCGGATAGTTGACCGGCTATCCGGACCCCCCACAAAACTCCTACCTAAAGGTCATGTTTCAACGTTTTTAACCATGCTAGGAAGTCTCCTATTAGTAACTCATTTCCCACCCGAGACAAATGCACACCATCCCCCAAATACATACTGTCATCATTAATACAACCATGCGGGATAGAATGCAATGTCCTGGAACGGAACAACCTACTCACTTTGTTATTCAGTTTTCTAACAGAATGGTTCAAAGCAGGCACAGAAATAGCCCCCCGCCACACCTTTCGTGGAATCATATGGGACCACGCAATGGTGCACCCCGGAACTCTCCTTGCCAACCAACTTACAGTGGAAAGCATTGCCTCCAGGAGAAGTCGTCTACCGGTGGTGACCAAATCATTGCCCCCTAAATGTACTATAACTATAGACGGCGGTGACCTCGTCCGCCCTAACAAACCCTCAAAAAATGTTTGAAACTGGTCAATACAGAGACCGCCTCTTCCGTAGAAGGACATCCTGTACCCGTATTCCCCAGCTACGTGAATCATGTCACCTGCTTTGAATACGTCTGCGGCACGCCTCACGTATGAGTGGCCCACGACCCACACCTCTTTTCTCACAGCCGGTGATGTCTGACCGCTGGCCCGGTGTTGGGTCGACTGCATAGTCCGCCCCGCCTCGTAGGCTCGCGTAACTGAAAACCAAACAAAAACAAGAAGCGTGAGTATATTATTACAGCTTCACAACATGTGCAACCGCACGTATCTCTTATAACAATTGGAGGACCAACGCCCCACTCGTTTGACTTGTTCCACATTAAGACCCCTGGCTGTAGCTTCTGTGGCAGCCCCTATACGAAAGGAATGGGTCCCAAACTCGCCCGGGTTCAAGCCCGCTGCGGCAATTGGCATCGCAAGCACCCGCTGAAACTGAAATTTCGTCAGTGGGGTGGCGTCCGCGTGTCTCAACAAGGTCCCCCCCCATGATGCCACCCTTCGTGCTAGGTAATCTTCTAAACACTTTACCGGACACATGGAGGACCCGGGAATCCTGCGTATGATTATGCAGTCACCCATCCCATCCTGATCGGTCTTGGACCTGACAAAGGAGACAGTCATTGTCTCTCCCCTAATCCGAACGTGTTCCTGGCACAAACCCCCAGCCACATCCAGTTTGTTCCTTGCCACCAGCTCGCTTACCCTCATCGCCCCGTGAAATGCAAGCGTAAAAGCGGCTCGGAACAATACCGTCTCAAACTGAGACGAGCATGTGGCAGGGAGTGCGGCCAACAACTGGGACAACCTATCCAAACCTATCGGGCGCCTCTCGTCTACTCTGCGACCCTCAAGGCGTTGCCACCCACGCAGCGCTTTCTGCACCACAAAAGATGCTGTTGGGTCCTGGATATTATGAGCCCTGGCAACAAAGGAAATGGCAGCACGATGCCTCTGGGCCGTAGCCACCGATTTCCCAGCCCTACGTAAGGACATCAGAAAATTCACTACCCATTCCTCGTGGCCCCACAACCCCTCTCTGTCAATCCCCAAAAAGGCTAAATAGGCCCGAAACGCCCCTTCATATGCCTTCCTCGTCCGTGGTGCTAAACTCTCTCCCACGAGGTGACGAAGTTCGGGGCACCGAGAGACCAGAGAGCTTCGGGAAAGGGTGCCGGCTCTGGGTCCGCTGAGGGAAGGAAACCCGAGAAAGCCTGCATTTGAAAACGAGACAGTGCGTCAGCCGCCTGATTCAACACCCCTGGGACATGTTTTGCTCTGAATATCACGTTCAGTTGCATACAAAGTAAAACAATTTCTTTGAGCAATCTCAAAATCAGTTTACAACGTGCTGCCTGACTATTGATGCATTCCACTACGGTCATATTGTCAGACCAAAATATGACCGAGTGATCTTTGAACCCTTCGGGCCAGGTTCTGAGGGCCACCAAAATGGGAAACAGTTCCAGGAAAGCAATATTACTCGTCAGCCCATTATTGTGCCACCACGTCGGCCATCTTTGTGCCGACCATTTCGTGCCGAAGATGGCGCCAAAGCCAATGCTTCCTGCTGAATCTGTCCATAGCCCCAGCTCTTCAGAGGACACGGCTGGCATGTTCCAGACTACTCGACCATTAAAGTCCGCCAAAAATGCTAACCAAATACGCATGTCCTGGCGGACCTCAGCCGATAGTCTCGTGCGATGATGACCCTCCTTTAGGCCGACCATCGCTTGGGCAATCGAACGGGAAAAGGGGCGGGCCATTGGTATCACCCTTAGGGCAAAATTCAACTTCCCCACCAACTGCTGCAATTGATGCAGCGTAACTTTAGATGCATTTATACACACTTGTAGGGCTGCCCTGAATTTCAACACTTTGGCAGTCGGTAAACGAAAACAACCCTCGCTGGAATCCAACTCGATCCCCAGAAACTCGAGGCAAGTCGTAGGACCCACTGTTTTACCCGGTGCCAATGGCACGCCAAACTGGTTCATTAACACACAAAATTCGGCCAAGGCCCGGCCACATTCAAGATCCCCGGCTGCCCCAAGAAACAGAAAATCATCAAGGTAATGCATTACATTTTTGAAACCCGTCTTCCTTGTGAAGACCCATTGTAGAAAACTACTGAATTTCTCGAAATAGGCACAGGATATCGAGCACCCCATCGGCATACACCTATCCATGTAATAACAACCTTGGAACATGAATCCCAGGAGACGCTGGTCGTCTGGGTGTACCGGGAGCAATCGGAACGCTGACTCGATATCTGATTTCGCCATCAGCGTCCCGGGCCCCAGGCGATTCAAAATGGCTACGGCTTCATCGAATGATGCGTACCGCACCGAACACACTTCTGGATCGATTGCCTCGTTCACAGACCGACCATGTGGAGCTGATAAATTGTGAATCAGTCGAAACTCACCTGGGTCCTTCTTGGGGACCACCCCTAGGGGAGAACAAACAAAATTCTGCACTGGGGGTACACTAAACGGGCCAGCGACCCGACCTCGATTAACCTCTTTCTGGATCTTATCCTGTACTACAGTCGTATGCTGCAGAACGGAAAGTTGATTTTTGCACTTCTCGACACCCTGAAAGTCCCCTACCGGGATGCGGAAACCATACGAAAAACCGTTCCGCAGCACCCCGGCAGAAGTACGATCCGGGTATTCACTGAGCCAGGGAATCATCGCCAAGGTATCAATCGGGGTTGGTAGAGGCGCCCCTCGGACTACATTAGACCTGTTTGGCGCTTCCTCCACCCCCATTCTCACCCGTTCTGGCTCTGCACCTGGACTCAGGATGGGACGACCCGCAACCACTACATTCGTGTTTGAATTTACACGATCCCTGGGGCCTAGTACATTTACCTCTGTTGAAATTAAAGCAGAAACCCCTTTTCCCTGTATTGCCGGCAGGTTTCGAGTAATCATCGGTACCCGTACCTGACCGAAAGGGCGTCCCCGCATAATGGCGGGAGGATTCGCCAACATTGCTCCCCACCAAAGGCATTTTTAACATTCCTGACTCCTTCATTTTATCCCATGTCAATGAATCATAACAATCCCAGGTTAAACTTTTGTTATGCTCCTTCGCCTTTCTGAAAAGATTATCATAACAGAACCAATGGTTACCTTGGTGTGATGTCGAGTACCCCATGATTCGTGACTGATAGATTGGAAACTCGGGAAGCAACTCTGGCCTACGTTCCCCTAGGATTGACGTAAAAATTCCCCATGCATTGCCCCAATTGCCAATATTCTCATTCACTTTAAAGGCGGCCATTTTTGCGCGCCAAACACTCGGATGCATGAGATCCTTCTGACCCTTAACATGCTCCACCTCATAATGATCGACAAGCAACGAGAAGATGTTCACATATTCCCCCGCCCAAATCTTTTCCTTAATTGCCAAAGGAACATGTTGCCCCAACTTTTCTCTACGAGAGGGTGCTGACTCATCCCTCGCGATCGGCAATGGCCGCTTACCTGCACCGGACGCTGCCTCTGCGGTCGCAATCGCCCCTTGTGGCTTGTCTATCACTGCAGCCGGTGGGGGCGCCTTTGCTGCATCCCGTTTTTCGCGCAATTGTCTCATCAGCGCCTGTGCCTCGGCAGCCGTGGCGCCCTCGCTACTGTCGCCCAACCACGCTGCAAGCTGTGCTGCCAGCTCGGGCGGCATGTCCTCATTGGACATCGGGGTGACCACCACGGGAATCGGATTCCCCTCGGCCGGTACTGGGGTTGGCGCCTCGAGCGGGGTACAGGGAACCGGGACGTCTCCCCCGGCTGGTCCCCTCCTTGGCCTCTTGGCTTTCCCTCCTGGGGCTGCTCCAGCCGATGGACGCCCCGATCCCCCCTCCCCGTCTCGCTCCGCCACCCGCTTCTTCAGCTCGGACATCTCCTTCATGAGGACCCGAACCATCTGGTCAGTCGTCATTCTCTTCGCGCCTTTCTTGGGCATCTCTCCGACAAAATATCTGGAAGACAAGAGAAAGATTACAACGCTCAAAATTGGCTCTTCGTTCCGTCTCGAGCTCACGTGCAGCGAGGAGGTGCAGCTTCAGAGCACAGGAACAAGAGGATGTCTTCTGGTCTTGCGTCCCTTTTTATCCGTCTTCAGGGCGGGCGTAAACCCGCCCCTGCCTGCCCCGAGGGGCGTGGCCAGCTGTGTCAGTGTCTAGGCCAGCCCACTCTAGGGCGGGAAAAAGCGCGCCCCGGCTACGCCGCTTCGGGCATACCAGCCGAGACGCGCCTCCCGCCCAAAATGGCTTCCCGGGGGGATCGAGGTACTCTGCCATACGTTCGGGGGGACCGAGTGGTCGCCCCTTTCCAGTCTTTCTGTGGGGTGTCTTGAATTTAAACATCATGGAGGGCCTGGATGGTTTGGGATTGTGCTGATTTTTCTGTGATTTTCGTTTTTTGGGCCTGTTGTTGTGGCCTTTTCACAAGGGGTAGTGAGTGTTGCATGGGCCTAGTCTTTCTGTGGAAGAAGAAGCAAGTTACCAAGGAGGCTGGTGTGCCGGCCGCCGCGTTTTTTGGGAGTAAAAAAAAAAGTACGCCTGCAGCAGCAGCGGGATCCGCTGGGGACCAAGCTGGGAGCAGCACCCCCGCTCCATTGGGCTCAGTGCCTCCACCACCACCACCACGCCAACTTAAATCCAAGCCCTTGAGTGCTGCAGAGGCAGTCAGTGTACTTCTTCAATCACCATTGACCAGTGATGTTGGCTCATCGCAAGAAAGTAGTAGCAATGTCCCTGAATCAACACAGGATGTTGTAACTCATCTGACAAGTGTTGAACAACTACAGCCGCAACAACAACCACATGTGCAAGTACAAGCCCAAGTACATGTGGAAGGAGAGGCAGCGCAAGGAGATGCGCAAGCAGAGGTGCATGGAGGGTCACAAGTGCCCACAATAGTTGTTCCTCCCGAAGTAGGGGCACATCAGGAAATCGACAATCAAGCCGAGGTATCATTTGAGGAAGCCACTCTTCCTGATGATCATTCATTGTCTTCCACATCCCTACCAAGGAAAATATCAAAGGGGGTGTCTACATCTTCTTCAAGCCCATCTCCTTCTGATGAACTGGATAAAAATTGGGAACCACCACAGCCGTCTGAGAGTGAGGCACACCATGATCTCACAAAGGTACTTAAGCGTAAAAGGAAGGTCGTCGAAAGATTCATAGTTATGGAGTGTGATGAGGCTCAACAAGAAGTGGCGGATACTCCTGCTGATGAAGACTCTCACGACGACGACGCAGTCATCATAAAGGTCACTGCATCCCCAGCGGGCATGCAGCAAAAAGACATTTTGACCCTAGCCCGAGAAGCTGCTGAGCGTGATGATGTTGTCGACGAGGAGGCAATGGAAGAAACACCACAATCATTGGAGTTAACTAGTACACCAACACCTACCGCTTCCATATTTCTTAGTCGCCAGAAGGGACCTCCATCCACCTCGACCTCAATAAGTGGTGGTGAAAGTGCAAAACGTACTGAAGTTCGGCAATCCACATCCACCACTTCATCTGGCATTAGCAGCAGGACCACCACCACCAGTATCGCCCCCTCCTCCGGCCCCCAAAGACATTTCAAGTCCGCAGTTTGGGACTTCTTTAGTGTTTGCCCAAAAAAGGAAAACTTTGCCATTTGTAGCATTTGTAAGTTGGCAGTTAGTCATGGTAAGTTTGGTTCCAACTATGGTACCGGAGGCCAGAGAGGTCATCTTGAAAGAAAGCACGCTGTCAAATGGTTTGCACACCTACAGGCGATCAAGGAAGCCCGAATTGCACGTAATGCTGTTTCATCTGATGATGACGAGGAGGAAGAAGACGTGTCAAACACTTCACTTACACCCAGTACCCTTGTCAGCAGCACACCTAATGTGAGCCACACTAAGAGTGTGGGAGAGTGAGACACCAATGCGAAAAAGTTCATCAGCGAGCGTAACTGGGTCGAAGATATCATCATCATCATTCCGTAAATGCTTGGTCCAGAGCAAAATTAAAAAGATGCTGTTTACAGAAGCGCAATATGAACGCAACCACCCACTGACGCGTCTGTATAACACTAAGCTGGCTAAAATGCTAGCTCTGGACCTTCTCCCTTTTTCTTTTGTAGAAGGTGTTGGTTTTCTAGAATTAGTGGCAGCGCTCTGCCCTAAATGGAAGGTTCCTAGCCGGTTCTATTTTGCCAGAGTTGCGGTTCCAGCACTACATGAAGATGTGCTGGAGGTGATTGGGGCAGCTTTGCAGAAGAGTGCTGTTCACACTATACATCTGACAACAGACATGTGGACCAGTGGCGCAGGCGCTGATTACATGTGCATCTCTGCACACTGGGTCTCTTTTTCAGGGGTTAAAGCAAAGCTAAACGCAGGTGTTGACCCGGACCAAGTTTTTAAAGCTGCTCGGAAACATGCAACACTAGCCATGTTTGGTTTGGAGAAACGTTACACAGCACAAAACATTTTGGATGAGTTTAACACAAAGGTCCTTGACTGGCTGTCCCCAAAAAAACGCCAGATTGGTTATGTTTCTACGGATAATGGCTCCAATGTAGTTAAGGCCATGGAGCTGGGTCAGTATTTCAGAGTGCCGTGTTTGGCGCACTGTATAAACCTGGTTGTCAAAAAATTCTTGAGTGAGAAAGACAGTCCAGCGTACGAGGTAGTGGACACCTGCCGAAAAATGTGCAACCATATCAGCCATTCTTTTAAGGCCCGGAAGCATCTGAGGAGCCTGCTACATGAACGTCGAATGCCAGTGAAAGCACTCATCCAGGAGGTGGCAACACGTTGGAACTCAACCTTCTACATGCTTGAGCGTCTATATGAGCAGTATACGGTACTCGATCACTATTTCTTAAAACAGGGTACATCTACAAGGACCTGAGGATGGGTGCGGCGCAATGGGACATAGTTAAAAGCCTGACACGCATGCTTCGTCCTTTTGAGGTCTTCACGCATGCAGTCAGCAAGGAGGACTGTAATTTGGGAAAAGCTATCCCATTGTTGTACATGCTGGAGCACCAACTGAAGGAGGTGTCTTCTGTGTTTCAAAAAGATGAAAAAAACAAAGACCCTTTTGTTTTGGCGGAGAAATTATTAGAGCGCCTACAACGTGATGAACGTCTTCAAATGATCCACTCACACCAGCATTACATTTGTGCTCCTATTCTGGATCCACGCTACAAAAAAGGCGCTGGCAGGCCGAGCATTCTTTCCTTTTGCTGATGAAGATGTTACAAAGTACAAACGTTGGCTAGCCTTGTCAGCCAAGAGGTTTGAAAGAGAACAGCAGAAAATTGATGGAAAAGGCAGTACATCAGCATCAGCATCAGCAGGCCATCCCCAGTCAAAACAATCCACTTCTGCACCTGTGGCTGTGGCACAAGTGACCTCTCAGCCGTTAAAGACACCTACAACCGGATCATCTGCACCAGACACAACAGTAACATTGGATGCTGAAGAGGATTGGCTAAATCGGCTTGGGTTTGGTTCTCAAAAGGTCACAGCAAAAGCTAAGCAAAGTGGAGGAACCTTGGAGGACCTTGAGTCGATGGTGCAGGACTATCTGAATGACTCAACAGAGGTCTATGTTAATGCTGAACCATTGGCGTATTGGCATGGGAAAAAAGAATTATGGCCACAGCTTTCCAACCTGGCTTTAAACTACTTGTCTTGCCCACTCACGAGCGTGTCTTCTGAACGTGTTTTCAGTGCTGCTGGTGGCATTGTAACTCCCAAACGGAGCCGCCTCTCGCCCAAAAATGTGGAGAGGTTAACAATGATCAAGATGAATCAGCACCTCATACCACCAGATTACAAAGTACGAGAAAGCACGCCGCATGAAGACGAGGAGGACAGCAACGTAGATGAGGGAATTTGTTCTCTGTTCGGTGACACTGACCTCACCCTGCCTGAATTCGCAGAGTATGATGACGAACTCTTATTCTTATTCCCTGACACCGAGCCCTGAAAATGAGACAATGAATCAATAACTTTCTTTTTCGTCCTTATTCACTTTTATTCCTGTGTGTCTGTCTTTCTTTGTTGTGCACAGTTAATATAATTCAAACTTTAATCACCTAATCACAAAAACAAGCCCATCAGCAGAACTGTCTTCACTTGTTTGCTTATTGATTTGAAGGTGCCGCAGTCTGCATTCCTCAGGTTCACAAGTTCAGAAGAACATGCTCCTCTATCCTCCTCCTCCAGACTCCTATTTCCATCAAAGCAGAGGGCTGGATTACGCCCAATGAAGAAAGACTCAGCACTTGTGGGGGTGTTCTACTTCTTTGCGGGTGAGTTGACGGCTCTGGGGCCATTGCTGGGAAGCTCCAATACCGGATAAAAGTGGTTTGGACCAAATCGGAGGCAGACTTTTTTGTGTTTTTGCTGACTTGCTTGCCTTTGAGGAGCTCTTTGGGGGGTTTCCGGCTGTTTGTGGGGGGGTTTCGGGGTCTGGGAGCACTGCTGGGACACTCTAATCTTGATTGCATTTGCTTTTCAGGAAATCCGTGGTGGAAAACTGGAGTTATGGCCTAGCTGCACAGCGCGTTTGGACCGAAGGCCGAGAAATATTGTAAGTATGAGATTTTGCTTTTGGGCCGTTTGGGGGTGTTGTGCTTTTTGGCGGGTGGGTTGGCGGGTCTTGGGCATTCCTGGGAAGGTCTAATACCGGATAGAAGTGGTTGGGACAAAATCCACGCTGATTTTTTCTTTGCTATTTCTGACATTTTGCTCAATGTAGCATTTTTGGGGGCCTTTTTGGGGGGCTTCCTGGTGTTTGTGGGTGGGTTTCGGGGTCTGGGAGCACTTCTGACTATGGATACTTTAGTTTGAAAGAGGTTTGAAGCAAATCCATGCTGGCAGAGGGGATTTAGGGCCTAGCTGCAGAGCGTGCGCGGAGTGATTTGGGAAATTGGCAAAAAAATGACCAAGTCCCCATTTTTGTACTTTTGCTTTTTGGCTATTTGGGGGTCTTCTACTCGTTTTCTCCTGGGTTGACGGCTCTGGGGCCATTGCTGGGAAGCTCCAATACCGGATAAAAGTGGTTTGGACCAAATCGGAGGCGGAATTTTTTTTGTGTTTTTGCTGACTTGCTTGCCTTTGAGGAGCTCTTTGGGGGGTTTCCGGCTGTTTGTGGGTGGGTTTCGGGGTCTGGGAGCACTGCTGGGACACTCTAATCTTGATTGCATTTGCTTTTCAGGAAATCCGTGGTGGAAAACTGGAGTTATGGCCTAGCTGCACCGCGCGTTTGGACCGAAGGCCGAGAAATATTGTAAGTATGAGATTTTGCTTTTTGGCCGTTTGGGGGTGTTGTGCTTTTTGGCGGGTAGGTTGGTGGGTCTTGGGACATTCCTGTGAAGGTCTAATACCGGATAGAAGTGGTTGGGACACAATCCGTATGGAAAAGCCTTTTGGCACTTTTTGTAACTTAGGGTTCGTTAGGGTTAGCCCTAGCAGCAGGATTGTATGTGTTTTGGGGTGTTGTAGATTTTTGCAACTGAGTTCTGGGGTCTTAGAGCACTCGTGAGAATGTGTAATTTTGGTTGCAAGTCATTTGAAGAAAAGCCATGGTGGGAAAGGGGGGATTTGGCATAGTTAAAGAAAGCCTCTGCCACTATTCTTAACTTAGGGCTCGTTAGGGTTAGCAGTATTTCTATTGCATGTGTTTGGGTGGGGGGTTTTCGAGTCTTGGAGCGATGCTGGCTATGGATACTTTTGCTTGCTTGCAAGTGGTTTGAATACAATCCACGGTGGGTAAGGGGGTATTTGGGCCTACTTTTACTTTCGAAGTACGTTTTGTCACCAGTTTTCTGCTAGGCCTAATTTTTTTAGATCTGATTGGGGGTCTTCTACATTTTTGCAACTGGCTTTAGTAAGGGTCTGGGTGGAAGCACTGCTGGGAAGGTCTAATTTTGTTCTAAAACACAGTTTACAGTACACCTAGCTTGAGGGGAAAGATCCGCTAAATTAATTTGCCCATACTTATTTATTCTTCAAAAGGTGACTCAGACAGAGTACGCACTTTCAAAAATGTTGTACTGTCTATTAGAAAAATCAAAGTGTGACTTTTTGCACTACACAGCGTACATACCTTATATTTATTTATCAGTGCTGTTTTTCGTTCAATAATTACAGGCCGGGTTTCAGTCTGTGCAATGGGGAAAAAAGGATGGAGTCAGGCTTCACATTAGCGAGCCGCAATTCAGCATCCGCCAGGCAGGCAGTGGACAGGGTGTCTTCTGGTCACCAACATTGATGGACGAAGCGTTAGCTGGAATGGAGGAGTGCCGCTAATAAGAGGAATTGTTTGCTGCATGCAACTTACTTACCAAATTCAACAGGACAACTACAACAATACAGATACAGTATCCATTCTTTTCTTCAATGAGTGTGTGTGACTGCATTTCTTGGATCTCTCTCTGCTTCTAAATTGATCCCTTCAGCCATTCTATAGGTTTTACTTCGGCTATTTTTTAAATCTAATTTAATGTAGCCCTGTACTGTCGCATTCTGTCATTCACGGTTGTCGAAAGTACTACTTACTTTTCTGTAACAATGCATTCAGTAGTGCATGAACTTCCTTTATGTCACGTAAAAGATTTATGGTTAGCCTTGTACCCAAAAATTTCTTTATGTTCAATTATTGTTTGTCCATGCTGTGCTTTTTTTTTCTCTCAACAAAACCTACCCAAAAAGAAACCCACATTCCCATCCATTTTACAAACCCTAACCATCTTCCCCCGGGTTGTGTGGTTTTGCTTGATGTGTGACTAAATGACATAAAAAATTCCACACACTTGCTGGGGAGGATAAGGTTATAGCAACAGGCTGGTGAAGGAATCCGAGGATATATTCTAGACTTACTCAGCTTCAGTACTATTTCTTGTAGTAGTAGCCAATGTCAAAGAAATCCTACACAAGTATAAGTTATACTATCAATACTTTACCATTTGTTAGGCTACATTGTGGCACTGTTGTAGTCTAGTGTACTGTCACCTGATATATTCTCTATCGTACCGTTGTAATGCTACAGTAAGGACAAACCAGGTTTCATTTTCTTTTTTTCCATAGCCATGCAACTGCCACTGTGTCACACCACTAGTACCACCGCAATGAGGAGGAAATTTCAGCCGCCCTGGATTGCAACCTTAATCACCATTTCCCGTGGAGCCAGCCCTGGGCCTAGCCCTACTTTCAAACAGAAATTACAGGTAAGATAAGCGTTTGGTTGGAGGTAGTATAATGGAGTATTAGGAGAGACAAGAGATTGACGGTAGTACTACTAAAGTCCTAGGACTATTCAGGAAAACAAACTTACTGTTAAACCCCCACCCACCAGACTCAAAAGCAATAAAAAACAGGTATGGTCAGATAAAGTTTCAAAAAGTATATTTTTATAGCCCTAACAAAATAATCTCCCGCAAGACTCTCCCTAACCCCAACGATTGTCCTTCAAAAGTACCCAAAAAACCCAACTCCCAATTCCCACCCCCCAAAAGTCTTTAAAAAATGGGCAAGGGACACTACGGCAGGGTGCTGTTGACTTTAGCAGCCAGGGCATCATGCTCCTTGCGGAGGGTGGCATGTTCGAAGCGGAGGCCCTCCACCAAGTTCTTATAGTTCAGGACCTCCTGCTCCAGGTAGGACAGTCTGAGGGATAAGCGGCGCCGGCGTGCCTTGCAAATCCTGTGGGGGGCAGCTGCTGTCTATGCTGCTCGGCGGTGGCGTTTGGCTTTGGTAGTCCGGCTCCGTACCGC
The DNA here is from genome assembly GCF_964263255.1 of Lissotriton vulgaris. Classification (NCBI taxonomy): domain Eukaryota; kingdom Metazoa; phylum Chordata; class Amphibia; order Caudata; family Salamandridae; genus Lissotriton; species Lissotriton vulgaris. The sequence continues at coordinate 861,341,575 of NC_141689.1, forward strand.
TGGAGCACTGCGCTGGCTGGCAGCCCGCACAGAGGAGGATGCAGCTGTCCCAGTGGACGTTGTTGTAGTACCAGACTGCGTCTCCTCCTCCTCCAGGGCCACCAGCCGCCGATATTCAGCGACAGTGGCATCCAGCCTCCGTTGCCGGGCCATTCGAGCCAGCTCCCTCCTCCTTGATGGTCTCTTGGATTTGGAAGGAGCAACTATATGAAGAAAGAAAGACATAGTCTGTAACCAATGCTCCTTAAGATTAACACAAAATGATTGAGCAGAAAGTTGTGTCACAGTACAAGTATCAAATTGAAAGCACAGTACATAACTATTGAGGACAGTATCTATGTAACCTCTGACTTCTTCAACCTTGCTCTAACGTTAGTGGGAGTTTAAGGAACAAATTCTACGAGCACTATGGACTTCCATTACAGTCGACTAAGACAGTACACCAGTCTTATTCTTATTCTTCTCTCTTGTTTAGGAAAATTGGTACGTTATCATATGCAAGCCGGCATAATGCCAGCGCAGTGAACTTGCACCCAAGAAAAACAGACGCACACCATGGTGAGTGAGACAGACTTGCGTTACTGTACCGGTCCAGTACATGCAGGTGGTGAAGCTCTTACTTTTCTATTACGGGTGGCACTGAGAATACTCTGTTAAAAGGGCTACTGCTTAATTAATTTAGCTTTCACCCTACAGTGCAAATGAGTATTAGAAAAGGAAAATGAAGAAGCTAAATAATCTGATTATCTATCACTTCACATGGGATGTATTTGATGACATATGGGATGACTTTAGGTGCTTTGCTTATTATTGAGTGAACAGTGATGCACCCACACATGCATGACGTACTACTACTAAACTAAAGTTATTAAGAGAGGTAGGGAGTGTCCACCGTAATAACCGGATATATGCTGTGCTTGCAGTTGCAATACAAACTACTGCTACTATTCATGGGAGTATTTGGACAAAATTACAACTTCTTTTCCTTGCCTTTCCTACACTGGAACGGACGTGCGGGTGCGGTGTTACATGCTCTTCAAAGTAACACTTAGTTCATCCAGTGACCGTCTACTCTCTCTAGATACACATATGCTATCTAAGAGTCAGATAGTACCATGAATGATCCAGGCATCCATCCATTCAAAATATATGCACACATACAGTTTCTGTTTCACCCACCCAGGCTGTTCTCCTGCCACCCATCCTTGCTTCATCATTCACCCAGCCATGCACTATACCATATTCTTTCCTTCCCAGCCACCTCGGGGACCAAGCAAACACATATCATTCTTCTTTGCCAGTCAGCATTACATTTCTCGTCCTTCCACACTTACTTACACCCTTCTTTCGCTTTTCGTTCATCCCATCCATCAAGTTCCTCTCAGATCTGATTGGGATTCTTCTCGACAAAAACTTCACAGCTAAGTCGAAGTACATTTAGAGGAGGCTACTACCTGGTTTATTTATAATACACCCGTGCAAAAAGCACACTCTGCAGTCTTCAATCTCAATAAGTAAGGAATATATAGCTTACCTCTGCCCGCCACCACCGTGTCAACCCCCACAGAATTGTCCGGCACTTCCACCGCCTCCTCCCCATAGTTCTCCTCGTCCAATGCCACTACCACCTCCGCACTGGCCCCGCCTCCAGATGTTCCACCTACAAAGTACATTTAATAATGTTAGAATACACCACTCACTACTATATAATATTGGGTCTAGGAGGAAGAAAGAAATGTGAAAAAAACAGTATACAATTTAATAATTTGTGACTGTCTACTCTAAAGTAAAAATTTCCCTTTTTCCAGGGAAGGCTGTTGTCTTGCTGCACTTTTTGGCACAACTGAATGCTTGCTTTTTATTTTTAACATGTACCACTTTTTCTCCTAACAGAAAGAAGCTTGATTTCTAAGAACACAGGCAGGATCAAGTTCAAACCAGGTGAGAGCTCGGCTCGACCACAAGAAATGTGTCCAATTAATCGTCAGCACTAAGCACTTTTCCATTTTCAGTTAAACGTTTACTTTTATGACAAACTTGATTTTAATAAATGTGTTTACTTTTAATAAAGCTTTTAAACTTAAATAGACTCTGTGGTTTTTGGTCCTCCAGACTAGAGTGGACGAGCTAAAGGTTTTGCAATTTTTGCAAGCATGAGTCCGTGCCTCTGACATCATTGGGGAATAGGTTTAGGTAGTAGTTGTGCACAACTTAGGGTTTAGGTTGTGTATTAAGGCGTAGATCGTGCTCTTTTGTATACTCCCTGCATTGGAGTATTACTATGAACTAAAAAGGTGCACTAGCACTGAGCGGCACTAGTGTCACAAAAGGCACTGATATTTCATGTGCTGGGTCACCAGCTATGTTAATCAAGAGAAAATTCCAAATTCAAAAAGTTCCTTTTCATTGTAGTATTTTATTCATACTTTAGTTGATGCGTTCAGTAATCCATAATCAAAGTTCATTGACATTTGACTGTAATACATTAATTCCCAACCATCCACTAGTTCCAATGCATTTCGGCCCACTGGCCTTCATCTGGGAAATATCTGAAACAAGGAGTGGTCACTGTCACTATATACACTTAATCAACAATAGGTAAATTATTTACAAATGACTAACGTCTTTAACTCTACATTCATGCATTAATATGTGCAGCCATTTAAAAATTGCCCTTGTTTGACTGTTCGTGCATATTTGTTACCCGTATTTCTGGCCGTTCGTACCCTAAATGAACCGGTGATGCTGTGCAATGAACCTTGGGGGTTGCTATTATGCTTAACGTCAACGCGTTTGTTAATAACAATGCTCGTATGGGATAACGTTATTAAAAGGAGCATACGCGTTTTTTAAATAAGCTCATTATATGAAGTATAACATGGTGATGTTAAATAGCGGTTTACCAAACCCTAAGGTTTCCGACGCGTGCATGCATTTAGATCTAATACTTTAATGCGGTATTGCGAGCTACTCTAACAGCATTTTCTCCTTACCGGTTAAGTGGGAACGTAGATTCTCTAAGCGCTGCCGAGGCTATCCGCGCGGTATTGAGTTGGCGTGTGACGCGTGTGGGTTGTGCTGAATGATTTTAAAGGCGCGCCTGCAATTATTAAAGGGCTAGTGCAACATTGTATTAGGCGTGTGGAACCCGCCTGCATTTGTTAAAGGGCTAGTGCAACATTGTATTCGGCGTGTGGAACCCGCCTGCATTTGTTAAAGCGCTAGTGCAACATTGTAATCGGTATTTAAAACACAACTGACATTTCACTGTAAACCAATATTAAAGGTAGTCTACCATGGAGACAAGGATACATAATACATTATGATGTCATTACAAGCTTATAGATAACAACCAAATTCAGTTCTTTCATTAATCCCCTGTGGGCGCAGAGTCTGTAGATGAAATATCCAATAGTTCTCACGTTTTAACAAAGTCTTTTTGTTATCCCTCTCCTCATCTTTTTCTACAATTTCCAGTATACATGCTCTGATCTGATTAATCTGATGGTTTTGTTCAATGAAATGATTTGCAACGGCTGATTTAGCTGCTTTGGTTCTTATATTACTTTTATGTTCTGTCAATCTTGTTTTGAGTTTGCGTTCTGTTTGTCCCACATATGCTTTACCACATGGGCATTTTAACATGTAGATGACATTCTTCGTGTCACACGTTCCATTGACCTGTAGTTTAATTTTGTGACCCCGCATTGGGTGTGTGATGGTGTTGCCCTCCATAATGTTGTTGCAGTTACTGCAATTTCTGCAAGGAACGGTACCTTTGTAGGTAACTGACTGTTTAGTGGGTAGTGGTTTTTTTATGATTTCGCCAAGGTTCTTAGCTCTAGTAAATGCAAAAATGGGTTCGTCCTGAAAGATATTATTGAAATCTGGTTCCGTTTTGAGCAAGCGCCAATGTTTTTTGATGATTTTCTTGAATTGTGGAGTGACTGTCGAATATTTACTCACACATGTGATTTTGGTGGTCTCTTTACTGGGTTTAGATGTGAGGAGGGTCTGTCTGTTTTTAGCTGTAGCTCTTTTGTGAGCTTCATCCAGTATTTCCTCCGGATATCCTCTTTTTCTGAATTTGTTGATCATGTTGGTAGCTTGTGTTTTAGATTCCTTTGGGTCTGAGACGATTCTTTGTACTCGGAGTAGTTGAGAGTATGGGAGGTGTTGCTTGAGTGGTGTGGGATGGAAGCTTTGGTAAGCCAGAAGGTTATTGCGGTCCGTCTCTTTGGTGTATAGGGTGGTTTCAAACTTGTCACCTATTTTAGAAATTGTTACATCCAAGTAGTTGATGTGTGTGTCACTTATGCTATAAGTGAACTGAATTCTAGGGTCAATCATGTTCAGCTGGTCGATGTTCATGATGAGTTGCTCTTGTGTATCTTTCCAAAGGATAAAGATGTCGTCTATGAATCTCAAGTATAGGCTTAGCCCCTGCTGCCACTGCCTATTCTGTAGAATATGTTTGTTTTCATACACATGCATAAAGATGTTCGCGTATGCTGGGGCTGCTGGATTTCCCATGGCGGTACCAGACTTTTGTAGGAACCATTTGTCTTCCCATTTAAAGAAACTGTGCATTAACGTGAAATTGAGTAGCTCAAGTAAGAATATTTTCATGTTTTCGTCATATTCCATCTCTAATAGGGCTGTTTCCACGGCCTCGATCCCCAGAGTGTGGGGTATGGAGGTGTACAGTGCTTGTACGTCAATAGTACACATGAGTATTTTTTCATTCGGTTCCAGTTTCACGTTGGCCAGCTTATTTAAAAAGTCTGTAGTATCCTTAATGAAGGAATTCATTGTGGTGACATAAGGTTGAAGATATTTGTCTATCAGTTTCCCAATAGGTTCCTGTATGCTCCCGCATGTGGATACTATGGGACGACAAGGTGGGTGCAAAGGGTCCTTGTGAATCTTGGGTGTAAGATAGAATTTCGGTGTTTTGGGGTGATTCATAGTGAGGTATTTTTTCATTTTGTCATCCACGCATCCTTTACTGATACCCTCTGAAATGATTTTTTGTAGTACTATTTGAATGTCCCTGGTGGGGTTTGTGTGTAGTTCCATATAGGTGTTCTCATCGTTTAGATGCATCTGAGCTTGTGACTTATAGTATTCTTTGTTCATAATGACCAAAGCGCCACCCTTATCCGCTCTTTGACAGATGATGTGTGGGTTGGATGCTATGTTTTTTAGAGTAGCCAGTTCTTTTTGAGTTAGGTTTTTGTTTTTAGTTCCTTTGCGGTAATTAATCTTGCTTAGGTCTTGTTTGACCAGTTGTTCGAATAAGTCCAAAGTTTTATGGCTGATGGGGGCCATATAGGTGCTAGTGGTAGTGAGACCTTTCAATGAATCTTCCTTGCTGGCTTGTTGATCTTGTGGTTCTACTATTACATTAGTAAAAAAATGACGCAATCTGAGCTTTCTCATCAACTTGAAGAAACTTATATTGACTTCTAGATGGTTCGTGTTAGTGGTGGGTACAAATGATGTACCTTTTTGTAACGTGTTCCTCTGTATTTTAGTTAAGTGGGTATCGGAGATGTTGATGACTAGGTTGTTTTGGTCTTCTTCTTGTCTTTCTTGGACATCATTTGCCTGGTTTGTGGTTGTTCCTTCTCCTTCGTTTGTTCTGCGCTTTCGTCTTGACCTCCTCGTTCGTCCCCTTCGTTGGGGCCTTCTCCTAAAAAAGGCTGTGCTGTAGTGCTTGTGGAAGCTGTGGTAGGTATTCTCGAGGGTCTTTTACCAGCTGTATCGGAGGTGCCATCTGTGTCCGAAGATGAAGTATCGGTCTGTTGGGTGTATGGGCGGTTTTGTCTCCTTTTGGCATACACTTCTGCCCAGCTATATACTTCATTCAATTTGTAGTCGAATTGTCAAATGTGCAATCTTAGTTAGCTACACAGACAGACTAATAAGAATAATCTAGTAATACCACACGGAGTCATAGTCGAGGCAGGATAAGAATTTAGATCCAGTCTACAAGAATATCAAAGACGATTTAGAAAAAATTGAATGAGGAACGCTGGGAAAAAATAAGTACTCTATATAAAAATTAAAACTTACTGGGGCCAGCAAAGGAGCCCTCGCCTGCCCGATCCTGGCCTGCATCCTGAACAGCACCCTTCTCCTCCTCCTCCTGTGTCCTCCTCTTGCCCCTGGGGGAAGCTGATGTACAACATGAAAGAAAGAAAAACAGAAAACATGGATGATATTTGTCAACCAAATCAAACATTTCAAAAGAACTAACAAAATATTTTGGCAAAATAGCAAATAGACAACTATTGCACGGGATATATTATTGACCAATCTCATGTGGTCTACTAAGTTATTAGTATTGCTTAATTTGCGGACCGTCGAATTGGAAACTTCTTATGTAACTCACTAAACAAAGTACTAAAAAGGTTTGCCTAGGATTGGCAGGCAGCAGTCCGCAGCACGCGAAGTGACAGCCCAAGTCCATCGTGATTGCAGATCTGCGACAACACTAAAGTTTCCTACTACATTAACCGGTCATTAAAATACTCAAACTATCTATCCACCACCACTATTTCTTCTTATCGCCATGTGTACAAAGGAAGGACTGGACTTGAGTCTGTAGGGGCTGATTTAGAAGCCCCTTGCGGCTCTTTTGCTCCATTGTTGCGTGACTTATGTGACGCAGCGCAGCACAAAAGAGGCGCAATGGTGTGGCGTATATATTAACAACGTGACGCATATGGGAGATGCATCACGTTGTAAAGCCCTGCGCCATCAGGGGGCCTTCCGGCACAAGGGAGGGCGTTCCTGCGCAGGAACGCATCCTAAAAGTGGCTGAGGGAAATCTACAAGATTTCAATCACTCACTTTAACGGCAATGATGCGTGACTCAAACTCTGCGCCTGCTTGAAGCAGACGTACGGCTTGACGCAGCATTGGGGAGATAGGGCACCCCAGAGCATTGATGGAGCTGCACCATTGTTGCGACGCAACTCCAGCAATGCGCAGCCCTTACGGCACAGATGCGTTTTGGGCCCATGGTGCGCCGCATTGTAAATACGGCGCACCATGGGTGATAGTGGCGTGGCGCACAATTACTGGTGCATCCCTGCTACTTTGCAGGGATGCACCGGTAATTAAAAATCTGAACCTTAGTGTGTAGCATTACGCAGTTCTTTAAACTACACTCATACATAATTTCACAGGCCAATGAAATGAACACAAAATCGAAAACAAATAAGCATAGTAGCAACACTACTGAGAAGGAGAGCAGTGCACCTGAAATGCACAGAAGATTTTGAAATATAATTTACCTACAATGTAATGAGCAGCATTATAGCTCTTGGTAAAAAACAAAAATGTGCAATATAATAACACAGCAGGAGAAAACAGAGTAGTAAAGAAATAGCTACTACTACTCACCAAGCCCGGGGATCTCAAGGCCAAGCAGGTCGAGCAGATCTCGTTCACGGGTCAGGACATCCGTCCAGCGGTGGGTGGCCTGGTTGTAGGTGCGCCAGACCCGAGAGTGGTGATACATGGCCCGGCACACCTTATCCCACCGCTTCCAGCGCCTCCGGATCCCGTACCCGACACCGATCCTGCCGCCTGCCATGATGGTCCTGGGGAGGCGGCGCTGAACATAAAAAATGAGTGCGCCCACCTCCTCCGGGCTAAAGATCTCCCTGGGTACGACCTGCTCCCCCCTCAAACGCCTGCACGGGAGCCGGGCACGGGGTGCGGGACCCTTCCCCTTCTCGGGATGCTTCCCGGCTCCCTTCACCATGGTCTGGGCGGAAAGGAATAAAGAAAATAGAATAGGGAAGAGAAGAAAAGAAAAGAGTTTAAAAAAGTAGTTTAAAATTAACCAAAAGTAGCAGTAAACACAAAAATATAGGGCTAGAAAAATAGAGGGATAGATAATAAGTAAAATAGATTAAAAAAAACTTCAAACAATCAAAGGATGGCAGCGATTTAGAGAGGATACAAAGAGCATGCCCAGAACCATAGCAATGAATGAGAAACAAGATGGCCGCGCCCGTTCACGACCGCGCGGGTAAGTTCGCGCGAGATTTTCCTTGCGAACACTCGCGAAATTGTACTGGCGAGCCGCACACTTTGCGAGATTACACTTCGCGCCCGGAAATGGAAATACGTCATACAAACAAGATGGCCGCGCCCTTGAACGACCGCGAGGGTAACTTTGCGTCTTGCGCTACAAGCGGCTCGCGAAAACGCACAAAACCTTGCAAACTAACACGCCGCAAAAAAACAAATCGCATATTCGCACAAATTTGCGGCTTCCGAATCCAATCTCGCGCATGTTCGCGCCCCGCGAATCCCGTGAAATTGCAGAAAAACGAGTTTTGCTAAACTGAAAGCACTCGGCAGGTGCAAGAGTTCAAACTCATCATTAGTAACCATTCACTGTAGTGCTTCCTGACTGGGGCCCCTCCAGAGTTCTGTTGCTAGTTGCAACAATTGTATGACCCTGCTCTAACCCTCACAGCAGGCTCATAGAATAGCTACCAGTAGGCCACAAAGGTCCTGGAAAAAAAATTGCACTGCAACAGAAAGCAAATTACTGATAAGGAAGCAGGTGCCAGACCTGGAGTTTTAAAACAGTGACACATTATTAAACTAACCCCAAATTAATTCATGTCAGTTGAAGCAGGGCAGGTGTGCTTGCTTTTCCCCCCCCATAATCTACAGTGATGATGAACCAGAGGGTGGCATTGATGTAACAGAGGGTGGCAGTGGTGAAACAGAGGGTGCTGGGAACCTGTGATGATGAACCAGACGTAGAAACAACATAGTCGCGACCGTTGGGAGCCTACAAGTAAGTTCACAATTGCGAACTAGTACCAAACCCTCGCAAACTGGCAGAAACCCTTGCGAACACAAAAAAAAACATTTCGAAAGAATTCGCGGATTTTGCAGATTGCGAGTTCGCAAATTCGCAAAATTCGCAAACGCCAGATTTGCAAAATTCGCCCATGCTTACTCATTATAAGATTCAGACTAGGTTAGTTGATTTATATGCTAAATGTGAATTGGAAAATAATAGTGAATGGAAGGATTTTGTAAGTTATTTGTTGGTGGAGAATTCTTTTGATTTGAGTTTTGATCAGCGTATTTGTAATTATTGTTTGAAAAAATTAAATGAAAATAGAATGCCTGCTAGAGCAGTTCATAATAATCTTCAGTTGATAGATATTCCTTCTGAAATGATGGATTTAAATACTTATGAATCAATTTTGATTCAATGTGTCCATCCTTTTCAAGCTATTGTTTGCATGGAGCCTAAGATAGGGAAATTACCTCCTACAGATTTACAAAGAGGATTAAAGGGAAGAGTTGTTTATTTGCCTCTAGATGTCAAGAAAAATATTGAGACAATTGGTGTAGAAAGAGTAGAAGAGGATCCTCTAGTTATTCTAGTTAATGGGGTTCCGACAAAGAGTAAGAAAATCTGGCAAGATTTAGTGGATGTTAGGAAAGTCAAAAAGGCAACGTTGTATTTGGTCAAAAACAATGAGTACTATAAAGATGTAAGTGTTGGAGCAGAGGAAACAGCTATAGAAGAAGACAGTGATTGTTCAGTTGGCCAAATTGAAAAAGTTGATGTGTCTAGAAGTGAAGAGATATATGAACATTATACTGTTCATCCTTTGCATTCCAAAGAAGTAATGGGGAATGCAATTGACTTGTTTCAAATGAAAGCAGCAAAAGGAAGTCCCATTAGTGTATGGGAAGAAAGTTTGGAAGCTTGTTGTTTTCCACAGTTATTTCCAACAGGTCGTGGTGGACGATATGACGATCGACCTGTTTGAATTCCTGCAGCTGAATACTGGACTTTAAGATTATATGCTGAAGATTCAAGGTTTCCGCGATGCATACCGTATTTGTTTCATCTACTGTATGAAAGTGATTTGTCTGGTCTTTTTTATGCAGTTAATCATATATTAAAAAGTGGAGCTCATCTGCAAAATGTTTCTGCAAGGGACTTTATGGAGAAAGTCAATCTGCAAGATAGTATTTTGGAATCTCAGCTAATCCATCTCATGGCATGTCAGCGTGGAACCAATGAGTATTGGTTCCGTCGTCATGGAGAATTGAAATGTATGCTAAGAAACTTAGGAACTCCTACATGGTTCCTCACTCTTAGCTGTGCTGAGTATGCATGGGATGACTTACTTCAATTTCTACGAGAGGCAAATGGAAACATACAAAATATAGAATTGAAAACACCTGGAGAACTGTGTTCTTTGGATCCAGTGAATGTTTGCAGATATTTTAATCATAGATTTGAAGCTATGATGTCTTTTATTACCAAGAAAAAAAATCCTCCCCTTTTTTTCTTTTGGAGGAAGGAATATCAAGCGAGGGGTGCTCCTCATATACATATGTTGTTATGGATTAAAAATGCACCCAAATTTGGATCAGATTCGGATGAAATAGTAATGAGTTTCATTGAAGAGTATTCAACATGTGCTGTTCCAAAATCTACTGAAGAAAATAGTTTAAGGCAACAAGTTTTACGTTTTCAATCTCATCGTTGTGGAAAGTACTGTCGTTGAAAATTTAAAAACAAGGAAAAGTACTACACAAAATGTCGTTTTGCGTTTCCACGACCAGTGATTTCTAAGGGAAGAGTAAATAATTTGATGTCATCTCTACGACATACTGTGACGAGGAAATCTCCCAAAAATACATACAATTTAAAAAGAAACGAAGAGTCTAAGTACATCATCGATTACAACCCAGTGATTTTGTCCATGTGGAATGCTAACATGGATATTCAGTTCGTTGCTGACAACTCTATTGCTGTGGCTCGCTATGTGACATCTTACATCACAAAAAAAGAAAAGACAGAACTGAAGGAAATGTGGGAGGATATTTCACATGAAAAGAGTCTTAGCAAGAAATTATACAGTTTCAGTCTGAAGATGTTGTCGCATCGAGAAATTGGATCATATGAATGTTCTGATCGGTTATCATCAGCAAGTCTCTATGCCAAATCAAGAACAATCATTTGGGTGAGTCTAGGTCTTGCTGCAACACGAAACCGAGTTTTGAAATCTGTACAAATAATTGAATATTTGGCGGAGAAAGAACCAAACAGTACAGATATTTTGAAGACAAATATGTTGGATACATACTATCCAAATAGAAGTACTCACCTTGAGAACACTTGTTTGTATGAAGTTCGGCAAAACTACAGTTAAAAGAGGAACATCAAAGAAGATATCAATAATGGAAAATATGCAGTCATTTGCTATGAAGGATATCTAGTGAAGCAGAAAAAAGGCCATTTGATTAATCATCGAAAATTGAGTTGCGAAGCTCCAGACAAAAGAGAATTTTACTATTTAGCTCTTTTGCAACTCTTTAAGCCATGGCGTACAGAAGAGGAACTACTTGGAGACTTTCTCTGTTATGAAGACTCTTTTAATGCAACTAAGGATACCATAGAATGTCCTATTTTTCTAAATTATCTGCAAATGTTGAACGAAGAAATAGAGCAAGAAACCACAATTGCTGAAGAGATTGCTAGAGACAGTTGTCAAGACAGTCAGAGTTCTACTTCATTGAGTCAGGATCCACTAGGAGGACCTATTATCCAAAATGAAGCTGCCACTGCCATGGATGGGGTGGAAAGAGCTATGGAACAAGCTCAAGAGGATGGAGTTAACTTAGAAGATTTGGTACAGCAACTAAACGTTGAGCAGAAAAAGATATATGATGAAGTCACAGAACAGATTGAACATCGATTCAGACATGAGAAACAAGTGTGCTCATGTACATCATTTAAGCCTGTTCGACTGTACGTAAGTGGAGAAGCGGGAACAGGAAAAAGTTTTCTGATTAAAGCCATTGCAACTTATCTGCAGAAAAGGACTGATTCACCGCTGTCTTGTGTTGTAACTGCTCCAACTGGTCTAGCAGCACATAACATTAAAGGGATTACTCTACATCATTTACTGATGCTGCCAGTTGAGCATGATAATAAATTGCATTACAACAAGTTGGAGATGCGTGTTCTGAAGTTTCAAGAGTCTTGAAGAAAATGAAACTTCTTATCATTGATGAAGTAAGCATGGTCTCAAATCTAATGCTTGCTTTTGTGCATTTGAGAATGCAAGACATTCTTAGAACAGAGTATGATGTGTTATTTGGAGGAAAACACATTATTGTTTTTGGAGATCTATTGCAGTTGACTCCAGTAAAGGGACAACCAGTGTTTAAAATGCTCACACATGAAGATACCAGGAAGTCCCTTGGAAGCATTGGAAACGTTAAAATATGGTTAAATTTTAAATATGCTGAACTGCTTCAAAATATGCGACAGGCAAAGGATGAAGACTATAAAAATATTCTACAAGATGTAAGAATTGGAAAACTAAGCAAGCTTGGGAAAGAAGCTTTACATGCTCGATTAATTTCAAATTTGTATCCAAATGAAAACATTCTTCCTGAGAATATTTTTTAAAAAATTACTGAGAAGAAATATGGGATATGTTTGATGCCAACTCTGCAAGAATGTTCCATCTTCAACAACAAAATGTTAGAGTTAGAAAATGAAGAGATTGTGAAACTGGAAGCAATAGATAAAATAGAGCATATGGGTACAACAATTGTTTTGTCCGAAAATTTGAAAACCAAATTGTATTCATTAGAGAAAACTATATCTAAAACAGCTGGTTTTGAAAAGACTCTGAATGTGTGTTTAAATTGTCGTATCATTTTGAGAAGGAATTTAAATGTTGAAAGAGGTCTCGTAAATGGAGAAATGGGTTATGTTGTTGATTTTGTGAATTATAGAAATAGAGATGGAATTGAATTTTTAAAAATAAAATTTGATGGCATTGAGCAAGTACAACAAATCAGTCGTTGTTCTGCTAGATTTTTACTTGTAAAAGATTTATATGTTCGCCGAAAACTGTTTCCTGTTTGTTTGGCATATGCAGTAACAATTCATAAATCTCAAGGTTTAAGTGTAGATAATGCTTTAGTGAACATTGGAAGATCTGTGTTTAAAGAGGGTATGGCATATGTGGCATTATCCCGAGTCAGAACCTTTATCAGGATTGTACTTGATTGCGTGTGATGAGACAAAGATTTGTGCAGATCTAGATTGTGTTAAAGAATACAATAGGTTAAGAAGAGAGTATGCTTCGCATTTGCCTCAATATCCTCTGTTTGAAAAACGTGTGGTAGGCCGAAAAAGAAGAAATGAGAGTAATTGCAGTGAGGTAGTAGCAAAAAGACAAAAAGTAGATGAAACTGTAATTCAAAACAGAAATTAAAAGAATTGTGAAGAAAATGTTGTTGGATTTCAGTTTGAAAATAGTTCTGGTGTCAACTGCTATGCTAATGTAGTGGTTAATGTTGTTTTTTTTCTTCAAATTTACAAGAACAGATTGTTGAAAATCGGGATCAAAGATTGTGTGGTTTATTGAATTCTGTGTTTGAGAAATGTAGCAGTGATAGAGCAAAAATAGAAAGTGTAACAGAAATTCGAAATATTTTAGATATGTGTTCTGGTCAAGATAAATTTTCACAGAACATTCAGCAGGATTGCCAGGAATTTTTAATGTATATGTTTGGTGTTTTGGAAGATGAAGGTGTAGATGTAGATAATCTTTTCAGCCTTTCTTATCAATGGCAGCATGACTGCCACAATTGTAGTTCATTAAGTAATACTAGAATAGATACTGAAAGATTTATATATTTGACTTTACCTGACTGTAAATCAGTGTCATTTAAAAATCTGGTTAAAGCAGCTGATCATAATATGGTGTGTACCCAATGTAACTGTCCAATGCTATCCACATTATTTATACAAAGTTATGGTCAGTATATCATTTTAGTTTTCCAACGATGTAGACCTGATGGAACTAAATTGTCAACTTGTATCAAAAATTTTGTGGCTTCTCAGTTATCAATTTCAGGAAGAACCTTTACAACTGAAGCTATTATTTATCATGACGGTCCTTCGACAACTTCAGGACATTATACATGCTACTTAAAATGTGAAAAAGGTTGGAGTTACTGCAATGATTCTCATTTGACTTATAAACAACGTTTGCCTTATGACTCTAAAAATTATTACCTAGTGTTTTTAAAACCAAAGTTTTAGTAAAGGGAATTGGCCTTTGAAGACAGGAATAGATAATAAAAGTTAGTTATTAGTTAGTTAATCTAATGTTTTAAATTATTTATCTCATATAGGTACTGTAAGTGGATCTCAAAGTAAAAAATACTCATATATCAGACACGATTTGGCCGTAAGGAAAGTGTAAGGTATGATGTTCTTAGATTTTTTTTCATAGGAAGTCAATGAAATGGAAGTTATAGAGAACAGCAGACTTTTTTTCCACCAAAAGGACATTCACTATCTTCTATTTGGCCTCACGGAAAAGTACGTGAATTTAAGATTAGTGTACTTATATGAGTTGTAAGTGTTTATGTTTTTTTTAAACACAATCTTTTAGATTATGTTTTTTTTCCCGCTGTTATATGATGAAGAGTTAGAACTCACTAATTTAAGTGAAATTCAATATATTCTGAGAACAGCAAAAAAACTATGTAACATGTTGTATAAGTTATTCTATAGTTTGCATTGTGTAATTTATATTGTATTCCCATTGTCTCACACTCATTTTCCTTTTTCCACCCTTATTTAGCTCCCTTTACTCACTTACACTGCCTTTCTTTCAATTTGTTTCATCACTGTTCCTTTACTCCACTTCATTCAAAACTCCTCAATCCAATTTCAACTGTCTGCATTTCCTCTCTCCCTTCCACCACTTTTCGTCTTTCTCACATTCTCTCAGTACCACTGCTTTAGTTCTCTTCCCTTCTATTTCCTTCTTTTGCTCCTTTACTCTTTTTGCAATCTTCACTCATTGTACTGCAGTTCACTCAGTCCTTCTCTTTGTCTTTCTGTCTACTTACTTCCTCACTCCTTTTTCCTCTATCGTTCTATATTAACCTCATTCCTTACATCCCTTCACTCTGTGACTCCCCTTCACTCACTCTCAGTCATCTTCTATTCCACTTTCTTATTAATAGTTCCTCATTTAGACTCCTCTCCTTTTCACTCATTTTCCTTTTACTTTCTTCTCTTTCCTGATTTCGTTTTGGTATCTCGCATTCTTTTAGTATCTTACTTATCTTCAGTAATTTGTTCTCTTTCTATTTCTTTTTCCCTCTTTTTTCTCTTTCTACATTACTTTATTTCTGTTTTTGTATCCTTCACTATTGCTTTATTTCTTAGTACACTTTTTTTGATTTTTTACCTCTTGACCTGTTTCTTCTATTTTAAAAAATATATTTTACTAATTATAACTTGTTTTTTCTTTTGTCTTTCACAGATACAAAGTGTAGTTTAAAGATGCAAGTAAGTTTTCATTAATTATATGGTAAGTGTGAGTACAAAATGTAGTTTATCATCACCCTTTGTTTTAACCTCACTACTTTTCTCTCACCCTACCTCACCTCTGTTTTATTACTCTACTTCCCTCACTTATTCTTATCCTCCATATTTACTTCTCTTTTCCTAACTTTCCTACCACATTCAACTTCTTTCAGTGCCCCTGCTCACCCACACTTCCTCTCTTTTCTTTTTTTTCTGCTTCACTTAGTCCCTTTCTGACACTCCTTCCCTGTCTGAATCTAGGAATGCGTGCAGTCAATGGGAGATTGAAGTCTGACAGGATGGGGGCATCGACTTTCGACAATGGTAGATCTGGCTCCCGCATTGATTATATCCTGGTGAACCTGGAAATGTGGCCCATCTTACTGGATATGGTGGTAGTAAGTAAGCATGGGCAAATTTTGCGAATCTCGCGTTCGCGAATTTCGCGGATTTGCGAACTCGCAATCCGCAAAATCCGCGAATTCTAGCGAATTTGCGGATTTTTTTTTGTGTGTTCGCAAGGATTTCTGCCAGTTCGCGAGGGTTTCGTACCAGTTCGCAATTGCGAACTTACATTTCGGCACGCAACGGTCGCGATTATGTTGTTTCTACGTCTGGTTCATCATCACAGATTCCCAGCACCCTCTGTTTCACCACTGCAACCCTCTGTTACATCAATGCCACCCTCTGGTTCATCATCACTGTAGATTATGGGGGGGAAAAGCAAGCACACCAGCCCTGCTTCAACTGACATGAATTAATTTGGGGTTAGTTTATTAATGTGTCACTGTTTTAAAATTCCAGTCTGGCACCTGCTTCCTTATCTGTAATTTTGCTTTCTGTTGCAGTGCATTTTTTCCCCAGGACCTTTGTGGCCTACTTGTAGCTATTCTATGAGCCTGCTGTGAGGGTCAGAGCAAGGTCATACAATTGTTGCAACTAGCAACTGAATTCTGGAGGGGCCCCAGTCAGGAAGCACTACAGGGAATTGTTACTAATGATGAGTTTGAACTCTTGCCCCTGCCGAGTGCTTTCAGTTTTGAAAAACTCGTTTTTCTGCAATTTAGCGGGATTCGCGGGGCGCGAACACGCGCGAGATCGGATTCGGAAGCCGCAAATTCGTGCGAATATGCAATTTGTTTTTTTGCGGCGTGTTAGTTGGCAAGGTTTTGTGCGTTTTTGCGAGCCGCTCGTAGCGCAAGGCACGAAGTTACCCTCGCAGTCGTTCAAGGCGCGGCCATCTTGTTTGCCTGACGTATTTCCGTTTCCGGGCGCGAAGTGTAATCTCGCAAAGTCTGCGGCTTGCCAGTACAGTTTCGCTCGTGTTCGCAAGGAAAATCTCGCGCGAACTTACCCGCGCGGTCGTGAACGGGCGCGGCCATCTTGTTTCTCATTCATTGCTATGGTTTTGGGCATGGTCTTTGTATCCTCTCTAAATCTATGCCATCCTTTGCTTGTTTGTAGTTTTTTTTAATCTATTTTACTTATTATCTATCCCTCTATTTTTCTAGCCCTATATTTTTGTGTTTACTGCTACTTTTGGTTAATTTTAAACTACTTTTTTAAACTCTTTTCTTTTCTTCTCTTCCCTATTCTATTTTCTTTATTCCTTTCCGCCCAGACCATGGTGAAGGGAGCCGGGAAGCATCCCGAGAAGGGGATGGTCCCGCACCCCGTGTCCGGCTCCCGTGCGGGCGTTTGAGGGGGGAGGAGGTCGTACCCAGGGAGATCTTTACCCCGGAGGAGGTGGGCCAACTCATTTTTTATGTTCAGCGCCGCCTCCCCAGGACCATCATGGGAGGCGGCAAGATCAGTGCCGGGTACGGGGTCCGGGATCCGGGAGCGCCAGAAACGGTGGGAGAAGGTGTGCCAGGCCATTTACCACCACTCTCGGGTCTGGCGCACCTACAAGCAGGCCACCCACCGCTGGACGGATGTCCTGACCCGTGAGCGAGATCTGCTCGACCTCCTTGGCCTTGAGATCCCCGGGCTTGGTGAGTAGTAGTAGCTATTTCTTTACTACTATGTTTTCTCCTGCTGTGTTATTATATTGCAAATTTTTGTTTTTTACCAAGAGCAATAATGCTGCTCATTACATTGTAGGTAAATTATATTTCAAAATCTTCTGTGCATTTCAGGTACACTGCTCTCCTTCTTCTCAGTAGTGTTGCTACTATGCTTATTTGTTTTCGATTTTGTGTTTATTTCATTGGCCTGTGAAATTATGTATGAGTGTAGTTTAAAGAACTGCGTAATGCTACACACTAAGGTTCAGATTTTTAATTACCGGCGCATCCCTGCAAAGTAGCAGGGATGCGCCAGTAATTGTGCGTCACGCCACCATCACCCTTGGTGCGCCGTATTTACAATGCGGCGCACCATGGGCCCAAAACGTCACCAAAGCGTTACGCATCTGTGCCGTAAAGGCGGCGCATTGCTGGAGTTGCGTCGCAACGATGGTGCAGCTCCATCAATGCTCTGGGGTGCCCTATCTCCCCAATGCTGCGTCAAGCCGTACGTCTGCTTCTGCTTCTCACCTGGTTTGAACTTGATCCTGCTCGTGTTCTTAGAAGTCAAGCTTCTGTCTATTAGGAGAAAAAGTGGTGCGTGTTAAAAATAAAAAGCAAGCATTCATCAGTTGTGCCAAAAAGTGCAGCAAGACAACAGCCTTCCATGGAAAAAGGGACATTTTTACTTTACAGTAGACAGTCACAAATTATTAAATTGTATACAGTTTTTTTCACATTTCTTTCTTCCTCCTAGACCAAATATTATATAGTAGTGAGTGGTGTATTCTAACATTATTAAATGTACTTTGTAGGTGGAACATCTGGAGGCGGGGCCAGCGTCGAGGTGGTGGTGGCATTGGACGAGGAGGACAACTCTGGGGAGGAGGCGGTGCAAGTGCCGGACAAATCTGTGGGGGATGACACAGTGGTGGCGGGCAGAGGTAAGCTATACATTCCTTACTCATTTGAGATTGAAGACTGCAGAGTGTGCTTTCTGCACGGGTGTATTATATAAATAAACCAGGTAGTAGGCTCCTCTAAATGTACTTCGACTTAGCTGTGAAGTTTTTGGCGCGAAGAATCTCAATCAGATCTGAGGTGAACTTGATGGAAGGGATGAACGAAAAGCGAAAGAAGGGTGTAAGTAAGTGTGGAAGGACGAGAAATGTAATGATGACTGGCAAAGAAGAATGATATGTGTTTGCTTGGTCCCCGAGGTGGCTGGGAAGGAAAGAATATGGTATGGTGCATGGCTGGGTGAATGATGAAGCAAGGATGGGTGGCAGGAGAACAGCCTGGGTGGGTGAAACAGAAACTGTATGTGTGCATATACTTTGAATGGATGGATGCCTGGATCATTCATGGTACTATCTGACTCTTAGATAGCATATGTGTATCTAGAGAGAGTAGACGGTCACTGGATGAACTAAGTGTTACTTTGAAGAGCATGTAACACCGCACCCGCACGTCCGTTCCAGTGAAGGAAAGGCAAGGAAAAGAAGTTGTAATTTTGTCCAAATACTACCATGAATAGTAGCAGTCGTTTGTATTGCAACTGCAAGCACAGCATATATCCGGTTATTACGGTGGACACTCCCTACCTCTCTTAATAACTTTAGTTTAGTAGTAGTACGTCATTCATGTGTGGGGGTATCACTGTTCACTCCATAATAAGCAAAGCACCTAAAGTCATCCCATATCTCATCAAATACATCCCATGTGAAGTGATAGATAATCAGAATATTTAGCTTCTTTATTTTCCTTTTCTAATACTCATTTGCACTGTAGGGTGAAAGCTAAATTAATTAAGCAGTAGCCCTTTTAACAGAGTATTCTCAGTGCCACCCATAATAGAAAAGTAAGAGCTTCACCACCTGCATGTACTGGACCGGTACAGTAACGCAAGTCTGTCTCACTCACCATGGTGTGCGTCTGTTTTTCTCGGGTGCAAGTTCACTGCGCTGGCATTATGCCGGCTTGCATAAGATAACGTACCAATCTTCCTAAACAAGAGAGAAGAAGAGGAATAAGACTGGTGTACTGTCATAATCGACTGTAATGGAAGTCCATAGTGCTTGTAGAATTTGTCCCTTAAACTCCCACTAATGTTAGAGCAAGGATGAAGAAGTCGGAGGTTACATAAATACTGTCCTCAATAGTTATGTACTGTGCTTTCAATTTGCTACTTGTACTGTGACAACTTTCTGCTCAATCATTTTGTGTTAATCTTAAGGAGCATTGGTTACAGACTATGTCTTTCTTTCTTCATGTAGTTGCTCCTTCCAAATCCAAGACACCATCAAGGAGGAAGGAGCTGGCTCGAATGGCCCGGCAACGGAGGCTGGATGCCACTGTCGCTGAATATCGGCGGCTGGTGGCCCTGGAGGAGGAGGAGACGCAGTCTGGTACAACAACAACGTCCACGGGGACAGCTGCATCCTCCTCCGTGCGGGCTGCCAGGCAGCGCAGTGCTCCAGCGGTACGGAGCCGGGCTACCAAAGCCCAACGCCAACGCCGAGCAGCAAAGACAGCAGCTGCCCCCCACAGGATTTGCAAGGCACACCGGCGCCGCTTATCCCTCAGACTGTCCTACCTGGAGCAGGAGGTCCTGAACTATAAGAACTTGGTGGAGGGCCTCCGCTTCGAACTTGCCACCCTCCGCAAGGAGCATGATGCCCTGGCTGCTAAAGGCAACAGGACCCTGCCATAGTGTCCCTTGCCCCTTTTTTAGAGACTTTTGGGGGGTGGGAATTGGGAGTTGGGTTTTTTGGGGACTTTTGAAGGACAACCGTTGGGGTTAGGGAGGGTGTTGCAGGAGATTACTTTGTTAGGGCTATAAAAATATAATTTTTTAAACTTTATCTGACCATACCTGTTTTTTACAGCTTTTGAGTCTGGTGGGTGGGGGTTTAACAGTAAGTTTGTTTTCCTGAATAGTCCTGTGACTTTAGTAGTACTACCATCAATCTCTCGTCTCTCCTAATACTCCATTATACTACCTCCAACCAAACGCCTATCTTACCTGTAATTTCTGTTTGCAAGTAGGGCTAGGCCCAGGGCTGGCTCCACGGTAAACAGCGAATAAGGTTGGCAATCCTGGGCGGATAAAATTTCCTCATAGCGGTGGTACTATTGGTGTGACACAGTGGCAGTTGCATGCCTATGAAAAAAAAGAAAATGAAATCTGGTTTGTCCTCCTGAGCAATACAACGGTACAATAGAGAATATAGCAGGTGACAGTACACTAGAACAGTGCCACATTGTAGCCTAATAAATGGTAAAGTATAACTACTAATTCGGTTGAAGTTCTTTGACATTAGCCATGGGTCTTTGTCAAGCAGAGTAAGAATATATCCTCGGATTTCTTCACCAGCCTGTTGGTATCACCTTATCCTCCCCAGCAAGTGTGTGGATTTATTGCTGTAATTTAGTCACACATCAATCAAAACCACACAGCCCGGGGGAAGAGGGTTAGGGTTTGAAAAATGGATGGGTACGGGGTTTTTGGGAAAGGTTTTGTGAGACAAGAAAAAAAAGCACAGCATGGACAAACAATTGTGAACATAAACAAATCTTTTTTTACAAACCTATCCATCAATCTTTGAAAGTGCATGCACTACTGCATGCATGTCAGTGAAAAGTCAGTAGTACTTTCGACAACTGTGGAAGAAAGAATGCTACAGTACAGGGCGTGTGTGGAAATATTGATAACTATATTCAACATAAGGTCTCTGTTGCCAGATACCTGAGAGCCTTGCTGGTCACTATAAATCCATTCACAACACTCAATGGGGTTGTTCTGGAAGGTGTAGTAGATAGAAAAGGAGAAATTGCTCTTTTTCTAGGTGTGCCCTCACTCACCAGGGTTGCCCCTTGGTGACATGCTTCATCATTGGGGCCATCCCAGTTCTCTACGGGCTGGGGCGTGCTGCGACTTGCGAATTACGTAGGAGCACTTACAATTGACTATGTGTGGTACAGATGTGATAGTGGAGTGGACTAATTGATGTGTTAAAGGATCAATTTAGAAGCAGAGAGAGATCCAAGAAATGCAGTCACAGTCCTAGAAAAACACAATGGATACTGTATCTGTATGTTGTTGTAGTTGTCCTAATGAATTTGGTAAGTAAGTTGCATGCAGAAAAAAAATCCTCTTATTAGCGGCACTCCTCCATTGCAGCTGACGCTTCGTCCATCGATGTTGGTCACCACGAGAAGACACCCTGTAAAAAAAGCACAGCATGGACAAACAATTGAACATAAACAAATCTTTGGGTACAAACCTATCCATCAATCTTTGAAAGTGCATGCACTACTACATGCATGTCAGTGAAAAGTCAGTAGTACTTTCGACAACTGTGGATGAAAGAATGCGACAGTACAGGGCGTGTGTGGAATTATTGATAACTATATTCAACATCAGGTCTCTGTTGCCAGATACCTGAGAGCCTTGCTGGTCACTATAAATCCATTCACAACACTCAATGGGGTTGTTCTGGAAGGTGTAGTAGATAGAAAAGGAGAAATTGCTCTTTTTCTAGGTGTCCCCTCACTCACCAGGGTTGCCCCTTGGTGACATGCTTCATCATTGGGGCCATCCCAGTCCTCTACGGGCTGGGGCGTGCTGCGACTTGCGAATTACGTAGGAGCACTTACAAATGACTATGTGTGGTGCAGCTGTGATAGTGGAGTGGACTAAGTGATGTGTTAAGGGATCAATTTAGAAGCAGAGAGAGATCCAAGAAATGCAGTCACAGTCATAGAAAAACACAATGGATACTGTATCTGTATGTTGTTGTAGTTGTCCTGTTGAATTTGGTAATTAAGTTGCATGCAGAAAAAAAATCCTCTTATTAGCGGCACTCCTCCATTCCATCTCACGCTTCGTCCATCAATGTTGGTGACCAGAAGACGCCCTGTCCACTGCCTGCCTGGCGGATGCTGAATTGCGGCTCGCTAATGTGAAGCCTGACTCCATCCTTTTTTCCCCATTGCACAGACTGAAACCCGGCCTGTAATTATTCAACGAAAAACAGGAAGTGATATAATATTACAACACTACTGATAAATAAATATAAGGTATGTAGGCTGTGGAGTGCAAAAAGTCACACTTTGCTTTTCCTAGTAGACAGTACAATATTTTTGACAGTGCGTACTCTGTCTGAGTCACCTTTTGAAGGATAAATAAGTATGGGCAAATTAATGTAGCGGATCTTTCCCCTCAAGCTAGGTGTACTGTAAACTGTGTTTTAGAACAAAATTAGATCTTCCCAGCACTGCTCCCACCAAGACCCTTACTAAAGCCAGTCGCAAAAATGTAGAAGACCCCCAATCAAATCGGAAAAAACGAGGCCTAGCAGAAAACTGGTGACAAAACGTAGTTTGAAAGTAAAAGTAGGCCCAAATACCCCCTTACCCACCATGGATTGCATTCAAACCACTTGCAAGCAACCAAGTAAAAGTATCCATAGCCAGCATCGCTCCAAGACTCGAAAACCCCCCCACCCAAACACATGCAATAGAAATACTGCTAACCCTAACGAACCCTAAGTTAAGAGTAGTGGCAAAGGCTTTCTTTAACTATGCCAAATCCCCCCTTTCCCACCCAGGATTTTCTTCAAATGACTTGCAACCAAAATTACACATTCTCACGAGTGCTCTAAGACCCCAGAACTCAGTTGCAAAAATGTAGAACACCCCGAAACACATGCAATCCTGCTGCTAGGGCTAACGAACCCTAAGTTACAAAAAGTGCCAAAAGGCTTTTCGGCGTGAATTTTGTCCCAACCACTTCCACCCGGTATTAGACCTTCCCAGGAATGGCCCAAGACCCGACAACCCACCCGCCAAAAAGCATAACACCGCCAAACAGGCCAAAAGCAACATCTCCTACCTACAATATTTCTCGGCCTTCGGTCCAAACGCGCTGCGTAGCTAGGCCATAAGTCAGGGTTGCCACCACGGATTTCCTGAAAAGCAAATGCAATCAAGATTAGAGTGTCCCAGCAGTGCTGACAGACCCCGAAACTCACCCACAAAGAGACGGAACCCCCCCTAAGAGCACCTCAAAGGCAAGCAAGTCAGCAAAAACACTAAAGAATTTGCGCCTCGGATTTGGTCCAAACCACTTTTATCCGGTATTAGAGCTTCCCAACAATGGCCCCAGAGCCGTCAACCCAAGAGAAAACGAGTAGAAGACCACCAAACAGCCAAAGAGCAAAAGTACAAAAATGGGGACTTAGTCATTTGTTCCCAAATTTCCCAAATCACTCCGCGCGCGCTCTGCAGCTAGGCCCTAACTCCCCTCTGCCACCATGGATTTGCTTCAAACCTCTTGCAATGTAAAGTATCCATAGCCAGCAGTGCTCCCAGACCCCGAAACCCACCCACAAATACCAGGAAGCCCCCCAAACCGGCCCCCAAAAACGCTACATTGAGCAAAATGTCAGAAATAGCAAAAAAAAAATCGGCCTGGATTTTGTCCCAACCATTTCCACCCGGTATTAGACCTTCCCAGGAATGGCCCAAGACCCGCCAACCCACCCGCCAAAAAGCATAACACCCCCAAACAGGCCAAAAGCAACATCTCCTACTTACAATATTTCTCGGCCTTCGGTCCAAACGCGCTGCGTAGCTAGGCCATAAGTCGGGGTTGCCACCACGGATTTCCTGAAAAGCAAATGCAATCAAGATTAGAGTGTCCCAGCAGTGCTGACAGACCCCGAAAATTCACCCACAAAGAGACGGAACCCTCCCTAAGAGCACCTCAAAGGCAAGCAAGTCAGCAAAAACACTAAAAAATGTGCGCCTCGGATTTGGTCCAAACCACTTTTAGAGCTGCCCAGCAATGGCCCCAGAGCCGTCAACTCACCTGCAAAGAGGTAGAACAACACCCCCACAAGTGCTGAGTCTTTCTTCATTGAGCGTAAACCAGCCCTCTGCTTTGATGGAAATAGGAGTCTGGAGGAGGAGGATAGAGGAGCATGTTCTTCTGAACTTGTGAACCTGAGGAATGCAGACTGCGGCACCTTCAAATCAATTAGCAAACAAGTGAGGACAGTTCTGCTGATGGGCTTGTTTTTGTGATTATCTGATTAAAGTTTGAATTATATTAACTGTGCACAACAAAGAAAGACAGACACACAGGAATAAAAGTGAATAAGGACGAAAAAGAAAGTTATTGATTCGTTGTCTCATTTTCAGGGCTCGGTATCACGGTCCAGGAATAAGAATAAGGCTTCGTCATCATACTCTGCGAATTCAGGCAGGGTGAGCTCAGTGTCACCTGACAGAGTAGAAATTCCCTCATCTATGTTGCTGGCCACCTCGTCTTCATCCGGCGCGCTTTCTCGTACTCTGAAATCTGGTGGTATGAGGTGCTGATTCATCTTGATCATTGTTAACCTCTCCACATTTTTGGGCGAGAGGGGGCTCCGTTTGGAAGTTACAATGCCACCAGCAGCACTGAAAACACGTTCAGAAGACACGCTTGCGAGTGGGCAAGACAAGTAGTTTAAAGCCAGGTTGGTGAGCTGTGGCCACAATTCTTTTTTCCCATGCCAATACGCCAATGGGTCAGCATTAACATAGACCTCTGTTGAGTCATTCAGATAGTCCTTGACCATCGAATCAAGGTTCTCCTCCAAGGTTCCTCCTCTTTGCTTAGCTGTTGCTGTGACCTTTTGAGAACCAAACCCAAGCCGAGCTAGCCAATCCTCTTCAGCCTCCAATGTTAATGTTACTGGGCTCCTTCACGGCACCTACTATATCACCCACCTGCGGAGTACCTCAAGGCTCCTCGTTATCTCCTCTGCTTTTTAATTTGTACCTACGTCCCCTTTTATACTCCCTCAGGAAAGCAAAGGTAACCATCTTCAACTATGCTGATGATTTGCAGCTCATCTTTCCTTTGAACACCAAGGACTCTGTGGTAGAATTTCAAAACACCATGTCCCACATTCTGAGTTGGATGAGCTGCAATCATTTGAAACTTAACCCAGGCAAGACCGAACTGGTCTTGCCTGGACAGAGTATACTTAGTTGGAATCCCAGCTTCTGGCCCTCCAGCATGGGCGCCCCCCCATCTAAGTCATCCTCGGTCAAGAGCCTAGGTATCTTCATCAGCGAGGATCTCTCCCTAAAAAAACAGGTTGGAGCAGTTGTGTCTTCCAGCTTTTTCCAGTTGAAGAAAATTAAAAAAAATTGCCTGTTTCTTCTCCTCAGCTGCCCTCACTCAGATCGTCATCTCCCTGGTCCTGTCCAGATTGGACTTTTCCAACAGTCTCTACCTTGGGCTTCAAACTGGAGAGCTTAAACACCTCCAGCTGGTTCAGAACCAAGCAGCCAGACTTCTTTTGAACATCCCTAGGAGGCAATCAGTCAGACTTGGCCTGAAACAGCTACACTGGTTGCCGGTTGAGCAACGCGTGGCCTTCAAAGCCGGGTGCATCCTATTTAAGTCTTTACATGACATTGGCCCCCTATTCATTAGAGACTTATTTAAAAGATATAGTCCTTCCCGCAACCTCCGGTCCACCCATAAATCCCTCCTGACTGTTCCTCCGTACAAGAGGAAGCGTCTCGGAGGCAGCTGCTTTGACCACCTTGCAGCTGCCTTCTGGAACTCTCCTTCCCTTCACCTAAAACTGAGTGACAATATCCTCAGCTTTAGACATTCCCTGAAGACCTGGCTCTTCTCTCAGGCACATCACTGAGCTGCTTCATCTCTACTAATTGACTGTAACGCCTTGTTCCTTTCTATAGCGCCATGAAGCTTCCGGGCGTACGAGCGCTCAATAAATGCTGATTAACATTAACATTAACTGTTGCGTCTGGTGGTGCAGATGATCCGGTTGCCGGTCTCTTTAACGGCTGAGAGGTCACTTGTGCCGCAGCCACAGGTGCAGAAGAGGATTGTTGTGACTGGGGATGGCCTGCTGATGTACTGCCTTCTCCTTCAATTTGCTGCCGTTCTCTTTCAAACCTCTTACCTGAGGAGGCTATCCACCGTTTGTAACTTCTAACATCTTCATCAGCAAAAGGAAAGAATGCTTGGCCTGCCAGCGCCTTTTTGTAGCGTGGATCCAGAATAGTAGCACAAATGTAATGCTGTTCTGAGTGGATCATTTTAAGATGTTCATCACCTTGTAGGAGCTCTAATAATTTCTCAGCCAGAACAAAAGAGTCTTGGTTTTCAACATCTTTTTCAAACACAGAACACACCTCCTTCAGTTGTTATTATTATTATTATTATTATTATTAAAAACTCTTCTAGAGCGCGTAGTCACCCGTAGGTATCCCAGCGCTAAGAACCCTACCCTGAACCTGACATGGGGGGCCAGAAGGAGGGGGAGTGAGGGATGGGACGGGGATACAGTGGTTCGGATAGGAAGGGATCATTGGGGAAAAAGAAAAGTCTTCAGCTGCTTCCTGAAGCGGAGGTAGTGTGGTTCAGTTCTCAGGTCGCGAGGGAGTGCATTCCAGAGGCTTGCGGTCTGGACTGTGAACCGCCTTCCACCTGTACGTGCCCTCCTGACTCTAGGGGCGCTGATGAAATTCTCCGTGTCCGATCTGAGGGATCTGCAGGATTTGTAGGGTTTGATAAATTTTCTAAGAATGGGAGGGCCTTGATTTTGTAATAATTTGTGGGCTAGACACAAGGCTTTAAATTTAACTCTCTCCCTTATAGGAAGCCAGTGGAGGAGTTTCAATGCTGGTTTGGCAGAGTCTCTGGCAGGGGTTTTAGTGAGAATCCGGGCGGCTATGTTTTGGATTCTCTGAAGTTTATTCAGTGTTGCTTCCGGGGCGCCCAGATATATCACATTGCTGAAATCAAGCCTAGAAATTATCAGGCCTTGTATAAGCAGTTTTTGGGAATTGGGTGGCAGAAGGGGCAGGATCTTTCTCAATGATTTCAGCAGGCCGAAGCATGTCCCGGCTACTTTTTTTGCTTGTGTGGAGAATGACAGAGTAGTATCTAGCCACACACCTAAGCTTTTTACTTCTTGTTTTGGTTCTGGAATAGGACCCAAACAATCAGGCCAGATATCTGGGGGGAGAATAATTCCTTTTTGACCAAGAAGAAGGACATCTGTCTTTGTTCCGTTTAGTTTCAAGGCTGAGCTGTTCATCCAGTTTTGAACCTGCGTAAGGCAGTTAAGTAAATCTGCTGGTTTTCGATTGGGATGGGATAGTGATACCACTAATTGTGTGTCGTCAGCATAGCTGACGACGCTCACTCCGAACGGGGTGATAACCTCCTCCAATGGGGACATGTAGATGTTAAATAATGTGGGGCTCAGGGAGGAGCCCTGAGGCACACCACATTGGAGGGGAGTTTCGGAGGAGCAGGTGTTGTTTTCCCAGATCTGAAAAGTACGCTGGTCCAAGAAGGATGTGAGCCAGGATAGGGCAGAGCCTACCACACCGACTCTTTCGAGCCGTTTAATGAGGAGTTGGTGACTGACGGTATCGAAGGCCGCACTCAGGTCGAGGAGGATCACTGCCACTGATCCTCCCTCGTCTAAGAGTGTCCTGGCCTCCTCTACCGCCGCCAGGAGGGCGATGTCGGTGCCCTGCCCTGGCCGGAAACCTGTCTGAGAGTTTTTTAATTTGTTATTGTCTTCCAGGAACTGAGACAGTTTTTTATTAATCAATTTTTCGGCAATCTTGCTTATCCCAGGGAGAAGGGAGATTGGCCTAAAATTGGCCAGGTTTTCGGGATCAAGGGAAGGCTTCTTCAATAGAGCCTTCACAACTGCAGCCTTCCAGTTCAGGGGAACAATTCCCTGTTGGAGAGAGGCATTGATCAGGTGGGTAAGAGGGGGAATAATGATGGGGGTTACTTCTTTCAGGGTCCGTAGCGGGACAGGATCTCTAGGGGATCCACTTTTAATGGATTTTAGAGTATTTTCCACATCTTCGGTGGTTACTTGGCCCCAAGAGGGGAGACAGCTGAGTGTCTGGGTGTTCGTAAGAACGCTATCTTCGCATGGGCTGGCGGGGGGGATTGAAGCAAGGATTTTTTGGATCTTTTCTTGAAAGAAATTAGCCAACTGTTGGCATTTTTTCTGATCCACAGTAGGGTCTGGGGGGCTTGTTGGTTCAGGAGCTAGGGGTTTCAATAGCTCTTTCAGAATGGCATAAGATTCTTTGCTCGAGCATGATGCTTTTTCTATTCTTTGCTGAAAGAATCTGGTTTTTTCCTTGCGGATGGATGATTTATAAGTTGCAAGGGAGGTGGAATATGCTCCTTTGTTTGTAATAGATTTATCTTTCCGCCATATGCGTTCAGCCCTCTTGCACTCCTGGCGCATAGCTTTGAGTTCTGCGGTATACCATGGAGCACAGGGCGCTCTTTTGGAGTTGGTGCTCCAGCATGTACAACAATGGGATAGCTTTTCCCAAATTACAGTCCTCCTTGCTGACTGCACGCGTGAAGAACTCAAAAGGACGAAGCATGCGTGTCAGGCTTTTAACTATGTTCCATTGCGCCGCACCCATCCTCAGGTCCTCCTTCTGAGCTGTACCCTCTGTTAAGAAATAGTGATCGAGTACCGTATACTGCTCATACAGACGCTCAAGCATGTAGAAGGTTGACTTCCAACGTGTTACCACCTCCTGGATGAGTGCTTTCACTGGCATTTGACGTTGATATAGCAGGCTCCTCAGCTGCTTCCGGGCCTTAAAATAATGGCTGAAATGGTTGCACATTTTTCGGCAGGTGTCCAATACTCTTTACGCTGCACTGTCTTTATTACCCAAGAATTTTTGGACAACCAGGTTTATACAGTGCGCCAAACACGGCACTCTGAAATACTCACCCAGCTTCATGGCCTTAACTATATTGGCGCCATTGTCCGTGGAAACATAACCAACCTGGCATTTTTTTGGGGACAGCCAGTTAAGGACCTTTGTGTTAAAGACATCCAAAATGTTTTCTGCTGTGTGATGTTTCTCCAAACCAAACATGGCTAGTGTTGCATGTTTCCGAGCAGCTTTAAAAACAATGTCCGGGTCAACACCTGCGTTTAGCTTTGCTTTAGCCCCTGAAAAAGAGACCCAGTGTGCAGTGATGCACATGTAATCAGCGCCTGCGCCACTGGTCCACATGTCTGTTGTCAGATGTATAGTGTGAACAGCACTCTTCTGCAAAGCTGCCCCAATCACTTCCAGAACATCTTCATGTAGTGCTGGAACCGCAACTCGGGCAAAATAGAACCGGCTAGGAACCTTCCATTTAGGGCAGAGCGCTGCCACTAATTCTAGAAAACCAACCCCTTCTACAAAAGAAAAAGGGAGAAGGTCCAGAGCTAGCATTTTAGCCAGCTTAGTGTTTTACAGACGTGTCAGTGGGTGGTTGCGTTCATATTGCGCTTCTGTAAACAACATCTTTTTAATGTTGCCCTGGACCAAAGATTTACGGGATGATGATGATATCTTCGACCCAGTTACGCTCGCTGATGAACTTTTTCGCATTGATGTCTCACTCTCTCCCACACTCTTAGTGTGTCTCACATGGGGTGTGCTGATGACAGGGGTACTGGGTGTAAGTGAAGTGTTTGAATCGTCTTCTTCCAGATGAAAAATCAACGTTTTCATTACGTGCAATTCGGGCTTCCTTGACCGCCTCTAGTTGTGCAAACCATTGGACAGGGTGCGCTCTCCTAAGATGACCTCTCTGGCCTCCGGTACCATAGTTGGTACCAAACTTACCACGACTAACTCGAAGCTTACAAATGCTACAAATGGCTACGTTTTCCTTTTTTGGGCAAACACTAAAGAAGTCCCAAACTGGAGACTTGAAATGTCTTTGGGGGCCGGAGGAGGCGGCGATACTGGTGGTGGTGGTCCTGCTGCTAATGCCAGATGAAGTGGAGGATGTGGATTGCCGAAGTTCAGTACGTTTTGCACTTTCACCACCACTAATTGAGGTCGAGGTGGATGGAGGTCCATTCTTGCGAGAAAAAAATATGGAAGCGGTAGGTGTTGGTGTACTAGTTAACTCCAAATCTAATGATTGTTGTGTTTCCATTTCCATTGCCTCCGTGTCGACATCATCATCACGCTCAGCAGCTTCTCGGGATAGGGTCAAAATGTCTCTTTGCTGCATGCCCACTGGGGCTGCAGTGACCTTTATGATGACTGGCTCGTCGTCATCGTGAGAGGCTTCATCAGCAGCAGTATCCCTCACTTCTTGTTGAGCCTCATCACACTTCATAGCTATGAGTTTTTCGACGACCTTCCTTTTACACTTAGGTACCTTTGTCAGATCATGGTGTGCCTCACTCTCAGACGGCAGTGGTGCTGGTTCCCAATTGGGATCTGTTTCATCAGAAGGAGGTGGGCTTGAAGAAGATGTAGACACCAACCTTGATCTTTTCCTTGCTAGGGATGTGGAAGACAATGAATGATCATCAGGAGGAGTGGCTTCCAATGATACCTCAGCTTGATTGTCGATTTCCGGATGTGCCCCTACTTCGGGAGGAATAACTATTGTGGGCACTTGTGACCCTCCATGCACCTCTGCTTGCGCAGCTCCTTGCGCTTCCTCTCCTTCCACATGTACTTGGGCTTGTACTTGCACATGGTGTTGTTGTTGCGGCTGTGGCTGTTCAACACTTGTCAGATGAGTTACAACAACCTGTGTTGATTCAGGGACATTGCTGCTACTTTCTTGCGATGAGCCAACATCACTGGTCGATGGTGATTGGAGAAGTACACTGACTGCCTCTGAAGCACTCAAGGGCTTTGACTTAAGTTGGCGTGGTGGTGGAGGCACTGAACCCAATGGAGCGGGGGTGCTGCTCCCAGCTTGGTCCCCAGCAGATCCTGCTGCTGCAGGCGTACTTTTTTTTTTGCTCCCAAAAAACGTGGCGGCCGGCACACCAGCCTCCTTGGTAACTTGCTTCTTCTGCTCCTTACTAGCAACTTTCTTGCTAGAGGAGCTACGGAGACCTTTTTTGGGGCCATCTTCTTCAGAGCAGGTCAGACAGCAGGCCGCAGTTGCACGAATTGTAGAGTTGTCTGAGGCCAGACGTGAAGTTGCGTGACGTTATGCTGCACACACACACCGCTGCAGGACTTCTTCCTGGCACTGGTGGTTCTCTTGAGTCTTGTGCACCTAAAAACAATGGAAGACAGAGGAACATCAGTTCAGTAATACACCCCAAAAAAATCGAGAAAAAAAAACTGAAAAATCAGCACAATCCCATTCCATCCATGCCCTCCATGATGTTTAAGTTCAAGACACCCCACAGAAAGACTAGGCCCATGCAAGACTCACTACCCCTGGGCATAAAACTTGAAAAGTAGGCAAAATGGTTGCAGGCCTAGCAACAATAACTGCATTCAAAATGGCCACTTGCCTCCCAGCACATGGCCAGGGCCTGTAGCAGCACTCAAAATGGCCCCCAGCCACATG
Source organism: Lissotriton vulgaris (assembly GCF_964263255.1). Lineage (NCBI taxonomy): Eukaryota > Metazoa > Chordata > Amphibia > Caudata > Salamandridae > Lissotriton > Lissotriton vulgaris. Next base: position 861,373,421 of record NC_141689.1, read on the forward strand.
GCCTGTCCCTCCCCATGAACACCCCCAAAAATCGAAAAATACTGAAAAATCAGCACAATCCCATTCCATCCATGCCATCCATGATGTTTAAGTTCAAGACACCCCACAAAAAGACTAGGCCCATGCTAGACTCAAATACCCCTGGTGAAAAGGCCACAAGTACAGCCCCAAAAAACGAAAACCACTGAAAAATCAGCACAATCCCAATCCATCCATGCCCTCCATGATGTTTAAATTCAAGACAACCCACAGAAAGACTAGGCCCATGCAAGACTCACTACCCCTGGGCATAAAGGTTGAAAAGTAGGCAAAATGGTTGCAGGCCTAACAACAATGCCTACATTCAAAATGGCCACTTGCCTCCCAGCACATGGCCAGGGCCTGTAGCAGCACTCAAAATGGCCCCCAGCCACATGGCCTGTCCCTCCCCATGAACACCCCCAAAAATAGAAAATCACTGAAAAATCAGCACAATCCCATTCCATCCATGCCCTCCATGATGTTTAAGTTCAAGACACCACAAAAAAAGACTAGGCCCATGCTAGACTCAATAACCCTGGTGAAAAGGCCACAAGTACAGCCCCAAAAAACGAAAATCACTGAAAAATCAGCACAATCCCAATCCATCCATGCCCTCCATGATGTTTAAGTTCAAGACACCCCACAGAAAGACTCAGTCCACCCACCACTGAGTACCCCTGGGCAAAAGGCCCCAAAACAACCCAAAAATCGAAAAATTGTAGTTGCAGCAACTGTAATGTCCCAAACAAACTTACTTGTAAAATTTCTAATCCAAAAGTGATCCAAAGAAAGTCAAAAAGGCCTCAAATCCAAATATCCAGCAGCATCCACAAAAAGTAATCCTTCCCGATCCAAATGAAAAGTGACCAGGAGATGGACAAAGCACTGGGAGGAGCCTGCTGGACAGGAACAGGAAGTTGAAGACTGTGGGGCACTTCCTTCCTCCCACCCCCCTCAACCCCTCCCCAAAATGGACTCCTCGCAAAAAAAGTGCAGGCTAATTTCAACCTAAGGAGTTATTCAGATAAAAATCATCATTTCAAGAAGGTTTATGCTGCTTGCTGGTGGATTTCTTGTGCAGAATTGCAAATTTTATATTTTCGCGTGTGCGAGATTGTTGCTGCTCGCCGCATCTCAAAGCTCGCAATTGCGAAGTACCGCGAGATGTGATCTCGGCGTACTCGCGTTGACAACCGCTCGCTGCAAAAGTTGGCAAGCCGCGATTACGTAATCGCGCTTGCCAAATTCTCACGGGATCCCGCAGCAAGATCCAAAATGGCGCAGCACTCGCAAAAATATCGAGAAAATCAACTCGGCAAACGATGATAAACGCCGCGCGCCGCAAAATTGTATCACCAAGAAAAAAAAAATCTGCTGCGTGCGAATTTGCGGATTTTGCGGGAAATTCGCGAATTTCGCGGATTGCGAATTTACTGAAAATCCGCAAAATCCGCGAGCGTAACGGATTTTCCGCCCATACTTAGTAGTAAGTAGACCTGAGAGCGACCACAATCCTCTGGTTCTCTCGATTAAAGATAGCACCTTCGCTGTGCTCTCTGTGGCAGAGTTTTGTTTGCCCCAGGTTTCCCTATCTAATAATGAAAGAAGGGTTAGTTGGCCTAAACTAGCCCTAGATGAGGAGGCTATGTCAAAGATTAGAAGTTTGCTAAGGGACACATTGACTCAAATTAGTGGATTTGGGCCAGAGTCGTTTTTTTTGGACAATATTACCACAGTACACAGGGATCTTTTCTTAAACCTCAAAACTCTATTTGTTAAGCGCTCTGGCCACAAAAGAACTAGGTCGAAACCCCTCACCTGGTTCGACAGTACATGCAGGGAATCACAAAAGGCGCTGCATGCAGCATTAAAGACGAGAGTACAGAGCTCTATCCATAGTTGTAGGGCTATCTACAAAAATGCGCAGGCTATAGCCAAAAAGAACTGGGATGAGGCTCGTTGGAGGGAGCTGCTGGAGGCCTGTCAGAGTAACAACATGATCACATTTTGGCGGCAGCTCAAATGCGGAAACCGCCCACAGGATACTGTCCCCTCAAAATGTGTTGAGCCAAGGGAGTGGGTTGAGTACTATGGTAACCAATTTAAAGCGAATGTCACTAGTCCTGCCACACTGCTGCCTATTACTTTTGACGATGCCCTGGTCTTTACTGCCTCCGAAATGAGGGCGGTGCTAAGGGTTGTCCCGGGAGGTAAAGCACCAGGTCCTGACTGCATTCCAGCAGATCTGTTTAAGCATGATCAGGATTTATGGGTCCCTTATATTGTTCTGCTAGCCAATGCTCTGGCAAGGGGTGCTAAAGTCCCTGACTCGTGGTTGGGGGCGGAGATCCTTCCAATCCATAAGATGGGCGATCGCTCAGTAACGGCTAATTATCGACCTATTAGCCTTATTGATGCTGTACAAAAGATTGTGGCGCGCCTTCTTCTGGGTAGGATCCAGAGCTGGATCTCTGATTATGATGTTTTAAGTCCTCTCCAGGCAGGTTTTCGGCCATATATGGGGACACTTGAGCAAGTATTTAGATTTATGTTACTATATTGGAAGGTGGTCTTCCTAGGGGGGTCTTCTCTTTGTGGCTTTTGTGGACCTTCGGTCCGCGTTTGACCTAGTGCCCAGGAATAAGCTCTGGGAAGACTTGATGGATTTGGGCATGCCTAAAGAGCAGGTGGCCCTGCTCATCAATCTGCACTCTAATACCTATGCAAAAGTAAGATGGGGGCACCCGGAGAGACTACGGATAGCTTTAAAATCGATAAGGGGGTTAGACAAGGGTGTGTGTTGGCCCCCACCCTTTTCTCTTTGTTTATCAACTGGGTGACCAAGTACTTTTCCAACTTTCCAACTGACGCCCCCTCCCTTGCTGGAAGGAAAATCCCCCTCCTCATGTTCGCAGACGACACTCTTATCATCTCTAAAACGAGGCAGGGCCTACAGTCCGCGCTGGCCCGCTTTGAGTGTTTCTGTAGTGAGCATGAGTTAGAGGTGAATGTCAGCAAGACCAAATTTATGGTTCTGCGAGGCCCAAAGGCCGTGAAGGCCAAGGTGTCGATGACTGGAGCTATATTGGATCAAACGGAGGTGTTTACATATTTGGGTGTCACACTAAGTGAGAATATGAGCTGGAAACCCCATTTGGATCTTATGGCTCTGAAACATGCCCAACTGGGGGGAGCCCTATTGAAGGAGCATGCAAAATCTCTGACTAAACCCCTGGCCACGATGGTCAAAATTTATGGCTCCAAGATAATTCCTGCAACTATTTATGGTGCAGAACTGTGGGGTTATAGTGATTTATCCACTTTGAGGCTGGCTCAGAATAGGTTCCTTAGAATGGCAACTGGGCTCCCACAATCAACACCTTCTATACCCCTACAGCTCGATTTGGGTGTTAAACCCATCGAGGATGTGGCACGGTATAGACCACTGGCATTTTGGCGACGTCTGTGGACTACACCAGAATTATCTCTGTTTGCCGAGGCTACCCTTGAAGTGAGGGGGATTGAAGGGGCCCATCGGGTACCCTGGTTCTCTCATCTCAGAAAGCTTCTGATAAACTTGAGCTTGGAGGTGCTTTGGGTTGATCCAGCTGGTGCTACCTTCCCATCAAAAAAGGGTCTTAAAGACATTTACTGGCACTGGATTAGAGAGAGGAGATCTACTTTGGTTGTTGGCCCTATTATGTCTTTGGAATTTTTGGTTATTAAGGATGCCCCCAGATACGAGGCCTATTGGGACTTAATAACCAAGCCGAAAGATCGTAAATTGTACCACCAATTACGAGTTGGCTCGGGGGCTAACGCACTCCTGGTCCTCGGGGGGCAGTGATAAATGTCCTTTCTGTGAGGCAGCAGTAGAGAATATTGAACACATATTCTTCTGCTGCCCCATGTATTTGATACCCAGAAAAATTTGGCTTACACCGGTTTGCCGCTCATTAGGCACCAGATCTGCTACTGCAGCTATCAGGATCTTAAAAACTGATAGTACTCCCCTTATCGTTATTGGTGTAGCAAAATTCCTGAGCTGCGCCTGGTCATTACGTAGTCGCAATTTGGAAAAATAAAGGTCCTATGTTACATGCTTTTATGTGTTTTTAATTGTAACATAGTATTGCTTATAGGTCATTTTGGGTCTTTTTACATCATTGCTTAAATGTAATACCTTTTTGAATTCGGTTTTAAACTGTAAAGTATTTATTATCTTATTTACTAAATCGTATGAACTGTATTTTTATGTATTTTGTCTTTTATGATGCAAATCGAATAAAGACCTGTTTGAATTTGAATTTGACACTCCTTCCTTTACTCTCTCTGTTCTTTCTCTCTGTCACTCCCCATGTCTTACCCTTATTCACTTTTATCCACCCTCTTTCACTCCTTTTTACTTACACTCACTGCTATTTTCTTTCCCTCCGTCACCACTGTTCCTTTTCTCTGGTTCCGTCACTACCTTTCATTCCTCATCCTTTACTCTCCTTCCTTTTACTCTCATCACCCATTCACATTCTCCCAGAACATCTGCTTTAGTCTTCTTCCTCTTTCTTCTCTTCTTTTGCTCCCTTATTCATTTTCCTTTTCTCAGTTACTTCCTCTTATACCTTTTCTCTGTTTTACTATCTATTACACAGTTCCTCTGTGTTCCTCCCTCTAGCTCTCTTTCTCTTTACACCACTCTCTTTATCCCCATTCCTCATGCTCACTCCTTCATTATTTTTTTTCTTTTTTTTTTGTTGGTGCGCTGACGGGACGCGCCCCGGTACGCGCACCGGGGCGCTCACCGGTACGCGCACCAGGAGTGCTCCAGAGTGAAATATAAGAAAAAAGAATATACTTTTAAAAAACAAAATATTATATTAATATACAACATAGGATTCATTTTTAGAAAAACATACCTTTTTAAGCTATAGATATTTGCGAAAAAATAACTTTAGAAATTCACTAAAAAACACATAGGTATGAGACCCTATAAAAAGTTAAGAATTAGCAGATAAAAAACCTATGAAATTCACTGAAAAAAACATAGGTTTCACACCAGTTATAGTTAGGAATTAGCATTTAAAAAACCTATGAAATACACTGAAAAAACCATAGGTTTCACACCAGTTATAGTTAGGAATTAGCATTTAAAAAACCTATTACATTCACTGAAAAAACCGTAGGTTTCACACCAGTTATAGTTACCTGGAAATTTTACTGGCATAAAACCATTGAAATTCCCATGTTATAGTTAGTTGGACTCATTATAACTTGCGCGTGTAATGCACTGCTGATGACATCACATATTACATCACTCATGACATGGTCATTGTTGGTGAGTGAAAGGATATCTCAGTGCTACATGTCCAAGTAAGTACATATGTAAAACACAGTGCATGTGAGAGTTGACATATATAAATGACTATACATGAGAGCCTGTGATTGCGCAAGCGACTGTATGGTTCAATGTGTTCTTGTTTCAGTGATTGAAAAAGAGAGTAAGTATGTGTTGCTATATATTTGAATAAGTAAGGTTTAGTGTGTATAACTTTGTAGTTGAGGAAATGGGAGTGTGATTGATTCTCTGCATAACTGACTAGGTGTTTGAGTAAGTCTGTGAATGAGTGTCATTGTGTAAGTGTCTGTATAGGTATATGACTGGATATGATAGTGTTCTATTGATGAGTGACCGTATGTATGAGTGATTATATGGGTGAATGAGTGGATGTGTGTGTAGACCTAGCAATCAGTGAGTAGTTACTGGTATTGCTGAGTCAATAATTTTAGGAATGTTAGTTTATATTTAACACTGGGTGTATCAAAGGTTAGATTAGAGTGTGAGGAGGTGCATCGTATTATCACATGGATGATGTCATCGGTGATGTCATTTGAGATGTCATCAGTGATGTTATCAGTGATGTCATTTGAGATGTCATCAGTGATGTCACTGACCATGTCATGAATGATGTAATATGTGACATCATCAGCAGTGGATTGCGGGTGCGCAAGTTATAGTGAGTCCAACTAACTATAACGTGGAAATTTCAATGGTTTTGTATGAGTGAACTGTTCAGCTAACTATAACTGGTGTGAAACCTATGGTTTTTTCAGTGAATTTCAATGGTTTTTTAAATGCTAATTCCTAACTATAACGATTGTGAAACCTCTGGTTTTTTCACTGAATTTCAAAGGTTTTTTAAAAGCTAATTACTTTCTATATCGAGTTTGTAACCTACGATTTTTTTTATTTGCTGTTTTGTGTAAGTATTAATTATTAATATTTTTTTTTATAATAATATTTTTTTAAATTTTTTTTTTTAATCATTTCAATCATCTGGAGAGCGCACCCAGAGCTCTTTTTCTGCGTTCGTGTAAAAAAATATGAAAAAAAAATTAATAATAACGCAAGACATTTAGTACCATACATATAAAAGCAGTATTTTTGATTTACGAAATGAAAAAGATTTTGCATTTCCGTGAAACTATCGAAACGTCATTTAGGCGCGCCGCATAAGCGCCCCCGTAAGCACCTATGTTCGCGCTGCGTATGCACCACCGGAAGCACCTAGGTTCGCGCGGCGTAAGCGCCCCCAGAAGCGCTTCGGTGCCCGCAGCGTAAGCGCGTCAAGTCATGTGACCTTAAAATAACACTTTTCATTGGTCGCTAACATTTTTTTTTACAAAGAATGAAATCCCCACCCATTTCCTTCACTTCTTCTTTCACTTTTGTGACTGCAAGACCTGCCTTTTTGCTCTCTGTTCTTTGTTGGATATCTTGGATTATCATGGCTGCCAGACCATCCAGCAGTGAAGATGACACCAATGAATTCCTTGATGAAGAGGTTCCTCAGCCGAAAGTTAAAGAACACTTTATTTGGAAGTTTTTTTCAATTCCTGATGACCAGAAGAAGGTAAATTCTCCAAAAGTGGAGTGCAGGATCTGTCACACAGTCCTGTCACGGGGTAACCCCACTAAAATATTTTTGGGAACTCCACAATGATTCACCATGTGGAGAGGAGGCACCCCCAGAATTTTGCCCGGGAAAGTGTCAGGGCTCTGGCACAAGAGGTTCCCAGTGACGGGGCCTCTACGTTAACCGGAGGACCAACAACATTGGTGAGGGGGCGATCGCAAGAGCTGGTTCCGAATATTCAGCCTGCTTTTAACAAAGGCGTCCTTAAATGCAGAGACTGTGATCAGCTACTTTGCTATGGGGAACAAAGTGTTCTGCTCATGGTTCGAGCATTGGAGAACCATCGTTGCCGTTCCCAGCCCTAAATTTGTTTTTGTTTTTTGCTCCTGTTGAGAAGTTTCCATTCCCTGTTTTTATTTTTGTTCTAAAAAAAAAAAAAAGAAGAAAAAAAAAGTTCTTTTCAGAACTACCTCCAATTCTCATCAAAGAGCTATGTTCTTAAAAAAATGAAAAAGAGTAAGTGAAGTGGAGTGCATTGATTAAGGAGAGGAAAATGAGTAAGAAAGAACAGAAAGGTATGAGAGGAGAAAGGAAGTGAAGTAGGGGGACTGAAAGAAGGTGAGTGTGGGGAAGGAAAGTAAGGAGAAGGAGAGTGAACATGGGGAATGTGGATATTCAAAGAAAATGTAGAAAAGGAAAAAGGGGTGTGGAAGGGTAAGAAAAGATGCATTGCTGGAGTTGCATCATTTTTGTGACACACTCTAGCAATGCATCACTTTTGCGCTTACAGATACGTCTGAAATACTGACGTATCTGTAAGTACTTGTGACATAATGCGTCATATATTAAATATGATGCATGAGTAGAAGACTGAAGGCCTCATTTATGAGGCCATGCGTCACTTTTACGCCACCGGTGCGTCACTTTTTGTGACGCGCCAGTGCTGTAGAAATTGCACCTTATTCAGTCATATTTACAAAGGGACGCATCTAGGTAGATGCGTCACTTTGTAAACCCATGCGCCACATTATACCTACGTCAGGTGTAATGTATGCAAAAGGGACATATAGACGCAAGAAAGAGTCGTAGAGGTGACGCAGTGATATCTATGAGATTTCAGTGCGTCACTTTTAGGACGCTGTTGTGTCAAAATCTTGGGCCTGCCTCACAGCAGGCGTAAGACTGATGCAGGCCCTTTCACATAGGACTTGCCCTATGTGAAAGGATGCATAGCTGGAGTTGCATTATTTTTGTGACACACTCCAGCAATGCATCACTTTTGCGCTTACAGATACGTCTGAAATACTGACGTATCTGTAAGTACTTGCGAAATAATGCGTCATATATTAAATATGACGCATGAGTAGAAGACTGAAGGCCTCATTTATGAGGCCATGCGTCACTTTTACGCCACCGGTGCGTCACTTTTTGTGACGCACCAGTGCTGTAAAAAATGCTCCTTATTCAGTCATATTTACAAAGAGACGCTTCTAGGTAGATGCGTCACTTTGTAAACCCCTGCGCCACATTATACCTACGTCAGGTGTAATGTATGCAAAAGGGATGTATTGGCGCAAGAAAGGGTGACGCAGCGCCCCGGGGCGCGTAGCGTAAGCGCGTCGGGTCATGTGACCTGAAAATAACACTTTTCATTGGTTCATAACAGTTTTGGTTTCATAATGATGAAGCCCCTGGTCATGTGACCTAAAAATAACACTTTTCATTGGTTCAATACATTTTTTTTCAAAAGGATGAAAGACCCCACCTTTTTTCCTTATTCCGACTTTGTCCTTTGACTTAGGAAGACCTGTTTGTACCTCTCTCTACCTTTTTGATCAATATAATGGCTTCAGTAGTAGCAGCATCTGGTGCATCTGCACCACCACCACCACAACCACCAAGAGGACCACCTCAAGATATCATTGGTGGTCAACAAGAAGAGGAAGAGAAGGAGGAGGAGGAGGAGGAGGGGAGTTCAAGATGGCTTCAAGAACAAAATACCCCATACCAGCCAAGACCACACATTATTTGGGAGTTTTTTTCTATCCCAGAGGGGAAGAAAAAAGTAAATGTAGCCAAGGTGACTTGCAGAATCTGTGGCATGGAACTTTCCAGGGGAAACCCGAATAAGAAATATTCATTTGGGAACAACACGATGATACGCCACATGCAGCGCAAGCATCCAATAAATTATTCTGCTGCAGAGATAAGGGAACTGGCCAGTAACCCTCCCCAATCCACAAGGATCACCTCAAAAAGGAAGCAACCCACTCCGTGGGCACCAGAGGAAAGTGAGACAATGCCTTGCATTCAGCCACGATTTGCAGATTTCAGAATTATCTGTAAATATTGTGGGAAGACCATCTCCTACGGAGAACAGAGCGTAAAGCTCATCGTCCTTGCTGGGGACAACCATAAATGCCCCAATCAACCCTAAATATTTCTTTTCTTTTTTTTTTTTTGCTCCAGTTGAGCCATTTTCAATTCCCTGTTTTTTCGTTTCTCCCAATGAAAAATACAAAAAAATATAAAACTGTTCATCAAACCCAAAAAAAGTACAAAATGTTCCAAAAAATAATAAGAAAAATATAAAACTACAAAAAAAAGAAAAAAAACAGTTCTTTTTAGAACTACCTCCAATTTCTAAAAAAAGGCTACTTTTAAAAAAAACTCTATTATTCATTTTTCCCCATGGGACGCTCCCTGGTCCGCTCCCCGGTGCGCGTACCGGGCGCTCCCCCCGCGCAAATCAAAAACAAAAAAACATTTTTTGGCCCCGCTGGGCCCTTTTATGGCCCCCACATCAAACCTAAGTGGTCAGGGGGGTCTATCCATGCCCCCTTATGGTCATTTCCCCCTTTGATTTATCCACCTCTTATGTCTCGATTTTACCGAGACACAAGATGGTGGCCGCTCCGGACTGTTTCGAATGTTTACAGACACCCGAGAACCAATCAGCTTTCCGTGCGCAAGTCGCGTGGCGCGCCCGGAGCGCGTACCGGGGCGCTGCCATAGATATATATATTTTTTTGAACCTAAATTACTCAAAATCCACTGGAGCACATATCTTAAGACATAGCAAAGGCACATCGGGCTACCAGTCCCTACAATTTTGCCAAGTTTGGTGGAAATCCATTCAGCCGTTCGGGCTAAAAGTGAGGTCGACCGCCCTATGGAAATTAACATGGGGAAAAAACGTTTTGGGACCCCCCTTTTGTCTCAGCCCCGCTCGACAAATCCCCCCCCCCAAACTTTCAGGGAAGGACCGGGGCGCCGCGAGGCCATTTTGAGGAAATTTTCAGGCAGATTCGTCAACCGGCGCCAAAGTTTTTCCAAATTGAATTTTGAGTTTTAACATTGAAAAAAATCCTAACTATAACTACCTACTGGCGACCGCCAGTAGGTAATATATATATATATAGGTATATGTATATATATATATATATATATATATATATATATATATATATATATATATATATATATATATATATATATCGCCAGTCGCCAGTAGGTATATATAGTTAGGATTTTTTCTCTATGGGATTTTTGAAAATTCTATGTCTAATAACTTTGGCGTTTGTGGACGGATTTGGCTGAAATTTTCAGGAAAATGGAACATTTTGCTTCTGAGCAGCCCCTGACAATTTGGGGGGGTTTCATCAAGGGGGGCCGAGAAAAAAGGGGGGTCCCAAAACGCATTTTTCCCATGTTAATTTCCATAGGGCGGTTGGCCTCACTTTTAGCTCGAACGGCTGAATGGATTTGCACGAAACTTGGCAAAATTGTAGGGACTGTTAGCCCGATGTGCCTTTGCTAGGTCTCAATATATGTGCTCCAGTGGATTTTGAGTAATTTAGGTTCAAAAAAAGATATATATCTGGGCGGAGCCTAACCACACATCTGATCTGATTGGCTGTCAGCACTTCATCCAAGAAGTGTTGGCAGCCATCTTGGGACCAATATACATGATAGCACCTCATTAAAAAGCATTGTAGTTAATAGAGGGTTTTAGGACTTTAGTTACATTATAAATCATTTGTTGATGGTACCATACTCGTTTTAGGAATTGTGGTGGGTTCTAAGGTGATTTTACCATGTGAAAAAACCTTCTGCTGTGATATCATGAATATTGTTTGAAAGAAAACTAATATCTCATGATTTTCCCACAGTGGTTTGGAAGGGGATCTATAAGCTAAACTGAAAGCATATTTTCTGTAAATTCACATTATCTTTCTCAGTCATGTGAAAATGAAGTCCGACATTCTCAGTAAAACATGTACATCCAACAAGGACAGAGACTGTCAGTTGATTCCTTTGTGTTCTACTGCAGCCTCCTAGAGTGTTCTAAAGAACAACTAGAGCGCTAACAGTCCTACTTATTACAAAGGTATGGCACACCTGAAGCCATCTTGATTGGAATAAAGTGGTAACTCTTAAAACATTTAATTTAAAAAGAAACAACATGAGGGGGTATATTTTGCCATAGAAAGTATGATTAGTGCTGCAGAATGAAAAATTAGGGCACATTTTGAGTGACTTCTCAAATCCTTTTCTATTTCATTAAAACATTCTGACATGCAGTCTCCCAAAATGGCCACCAGAGACAAAAGAGCCCAAATGTAGCCCAAATATCACCCAGATGTAGCCCAAGTATAGCCCAATGACAGAATGTCCCAGAGTGTTCTAAAGAACAACTAGAGCGCTAACAGTCCTACTTATTACAAAGGTATGGCACACCTGAAGCCATCTTGATTTGAATCAAGTGGTAACTCTTAAAACATTTAATTTAAAAAGAAACAACATGAGGGGGTATATTTTGCCATAGAAAGTATGATTAGTGCTGCAGAATGAAAAATTAGGGCACATTTTGAGTGACTTCTCAAATCCTTTTCTATTTCATTAAAACATTCTGACATGCAGTCTCCCAAAATGGCCACCAGAGACAAAAGAGCCCAAATGTAGCCCAAATATCACCCAGATGTAGCCCAAGTATAGCTCAATGACAGAATGTCCCAGAGTGTTCTAAAGAACAACTAGAGCGCTAACAGTCCTACTTATTACAAAGGTATAGCACACCTGGAGCCATCGTGATGGGAATAAAGTGGTAACTCTTAAAACATTTAATTTAAAAAGGTACAAAATGAGGGGGTATATTATGCAATAGAAGGTATTATTAGTGCTGCAGAAAGAAAAATTATGGCACATTTTGAGTGACTTTTCAAATCCTCTTCTATTTCATTAAAAAATTCTGACATGCAGTCTCCCAAAATGGCCACCAGAGACAAAAGAGCCCAAATGTAGCCCAAATATCACCCAGATGTAGCCCAAGTATAGCCCAATGACAGAATGTCCCAGAGTGTTCTAAAGAACAACTAGAGCGCTAACAGTCCTACTTATTACAAAGGTATGGCACACCTGAAGCCATCTTGATTGGAATAAAGTGGTAACTCTTAAAACATTTAATTTAAAAAGGAACAAAATGAGGGGGTATATTTTGCCATATGAATTATGATTAGTGCTGCAGAAAGAAAAATTAGGGCACATTTTGAGTGACTTCTCAAACCCTCTTCAATTTCATAAAAAAATTCTGACATACAGTCTCCCAAGATGGCCACCAGAGACAAAAGAGCCTAAATGTAGCCCAAATATCACCCAGATGTACCCCAAGTATAGCCCAATGACAGAATGTCCCAGAGTGTTCTAAAGAACAACTAGAGCGCTAACAGTCTTACTTATGACAAAAGTATGGCACACCAGAAGCCATCTTGATTGGAATGAAGTGGTAAGTCTGAAAACACTCAATTTAAAAAGGAACAACATGAGGGGGTTAATTTTGCCATAGAAAGTATGATTAGTGCTTCAGAAAGAAAAATTAGGGATCATTTTGAGTGACTTCTCAAATCCTCTTCTATTTCATTAAAAAAATTCTGACATGCAGACTGAAACATGCACTTTGAATACCAGCAGCAGACGTCCCTGGTGAGCAGTAGCTTTACTGCAGTGATCTAATGTGCAACTAGAGTGCTAACATTCAGAATTTATGGCAAATGTGTGACACATCTGAATGCCTTCTTGATGGAACCAAAGTAAACAAGCATTGAAAATGCAATATATCTCGCCCTCGTTTAAGTTAAAGCCATTCTGTTTGTAATGAGGTGGCTTTTTAGCTTTGCTTTTATTAGTGTTTTTTCAACTTTCATGTAAATAACATGCATCTGTATGCATATAAGTATATGTATGCATGCATTTATGTTTGTATTTATATAGATATACAGATGATATATGTTTATATATGTATGTATATATATATATTCACTGAAAAAACCATAGGCTATAGACCATATATAGTTAGGAATTAGCATTTACAAAACCTTGAAAATTCACTGAAAAAACCATCGGTTATAGACCATATATAGTTAGGAATTAGCATTTACAAAACCTTGAAAATTCACTGAAAAAACCATAGGTTATAGACCATATATAGTTAGGAATTCGCATTTACAAAACCTTATTTTACTCACACAAAACCATTGAAATTCCATATATAGTTAGTTGCACTAACTATATATCGCGCACCCGCAATCCACTGCTGATGATGTCACATATTACATCATTCATGACATGGTCAGTGACATCACTGATGACATCACTGATGACATCTCAAATGACATCACTGATGACATCACTGATGACAACATCCAGTGACTGTATGTTTCTGTAAAGTTAAAATATGTCTTACATATTGAAGAATGAGTGGATGTATAAGTGTCTGGATGAAGGATTTAGTAGGTGCATGACTGACTGTATGAGTGAGTGATTAAATGTGTCTCACTGAGTGCATGGGTTAGTGACTAAACTGTCTTAATTTGTGCATCAGTATGTCTGTTGTTCTGTAAACTGTTGCATGTGTTGATAAGTAGCTATATGAGTAACTATATGGGTTATTGATTGGTTGCCCAAGTATTTGTATGGGAGACTGAGTGTGTGTGTGGGTGGCTTGGAGGTGTATGACTCTGTGCATAGATGTGTGAGCAGTTGATTCACTAGATGTATGGTTTCAAAAGTGCATGTGGAAACAGCTGTATGGGCGGTTGACTGTGTGCATGAGTGTATTGGTGAGTGAATGGATATCTCAGTGCTACATGTCAAAGTAAGTACATATGTAAAACACAGTACATGTGAGAGTTGACATATATAAATAACTGTGCATAAGAGCCAGTGAATGTGTGAGTGGCTGTATGGATCATTGTGAACTTGTATCAGGGATTGTATAAGAGAGTAAATATGTGTTAGTATATGTTTGAATAAGTAAAGTTTGTATAACTGTATAGTTGAGGAAATGGAGGTGTGATTGATTCTTTGCATGACTGACTAGGTGTGTGAGTAACTCCATGGATGATTGGCAGTCTGTGAGTGTCTGTTTACACTGATTGTATCTAAGGTTATATTAGAGTCTGAAGAGGTTCATCGTATTATCACATGAATGATATCATCAGTGATGTGATCAGTAATGTCAAATGAGATGTCATCAGTGATGTCATCAGTGATGTCATTTGAGATGTCATCAGTGATGTCATCAGTGATGTCACTGACCATGTCATGAATGATGTAATATGTGACATCATCAGCAGTGGATTGCGGGTGCGCGATATATAGTTAGTGCAACTAACTATATATGGAATTTCAATGGTTTTGTGTGAGTAAAATAAGGTTTTGTAAATGCGAATTCCTAACTATATATGGTCTATAACCTATGGTTTTTTCAGTGAATATATATATATATATATATATATATATATATATATATATATATATATATATATATATATATATATATATATATATATATATATATATTACCTACTGGCGTTCGCCAGTAGGTATATATAGTTAGAATTTTTTCCCTATGGGACTTTTGAAAATTCTATGTCTAATAACTTTGGCGTTTGTGGATGGAATCGGCTGAAATTTTCAGGAAAATGGCACATTTTGTTTCTGAGCAGCTCCTGAAAATTTGGTGGGGTTTCGTCAAGGGGGGGCTGAGAAAAAAGGGGGGTCCCAAAACGCGTTTTTTGCATTGAGTTTTCCATAGGGCGGTTGGACTCACTTTTAGCTCGAACGGCTGAATGGATTTGCACGAAACTTGGCAAAATTGTAGGGACTGTTAGCCCGATGTGCCTTTGCTAGGTCTCAATATATGTGCTCCAGTAGTTTTTGAGAAATTAACGTTCAAACCAAGATATATATCTGTAACAGCGCTCTGGGCAGCGATCCGGTCCGCTTACTTTTCGCTTATCGGAATTTTGCGCGCAGAAAGCTGATTGGCTCTCCGGTGTCTGTCAACATTCTAAACAGTCCGGAGCGGACGCCATCTTGTCTCTCGGTAGGATCGAGAGAGAAGAAGAGGTGGAAAACGAAGGGGGAATTTAATGAAAGGGGGCAAGGTATCCCCCTCTTGACCTCCTAGGAATGTTGTTGGGGTTATTAAAGGGTCCCGTGGGGAAAATAAAAAAAAAATGATTTTTCACGGTAGAAGCGCGGCCGCGAACTGGTAGCGAAACGGGAATTCGCCATTTTGTGCTTCGTAAATTAAATTACTAGTTATAAGTGGGTACGGGAGACGTATCCTAATCCCCTATGTTTCCTGAGGGTGGGTGAGGAGGCTGATATATGTTGATACATCTCTTCCAGCGGCTGTGCGTGAGCTTTTTTTTTTTTTTTGCTGCGTGACAGTCCGGAGCGGCCGCCATCTTGTCTCTCGGTAGGATCGAGAGAGAAGAAAAGGTGAAAAACTAAGGGGGAATTTAATGAAAGGGGGCAAGGTATCCCCCTCTTGACCCCCTAGGAATGTTGTTGGGGTTATTAAAGGGTCCCGTGGGGAAAATAAAAAAAAAATGATTTTTCACGGTAGAAGCGCTTCACGGGCCGCGAACTGGGCCGCAAACTGGTAGCGAAACGGGAATTCGCCATTTTGTGCTTCGTTAATTAAAGTACTAGGTATAAGGGGGTGCGGGAGACATATCCTAATCCCCTATGTTTCCTGAGGGTGGCTGAGGAGGCTGATATATGTTGATATATCTCTTCCAGCGGCTGCGCCATCTTGCCTTTTTTCGAATGCCACAATTTTGTCGTGCACGGCAGCCATTTTAGATGCCAGGCTGGTCCCAGGCTATCACCTACCCCTGCGGATGTAGTTTATGGCCCCAGCTGTAGAGAATTCAGACATGCCAATTCTCCTGATTCAGGCGTGTGAGTACTGATTTCAGTGCTAGTCTCCCGCCTCCCGATTTCTGCAAGCAAAAACCCGGGGGCATATTACTAACAACTAGCGATAATTTTTGTCTATAACTTGTTTAGAGACAAAAATTATCGCCGCACATCGGCGATTTTTATCGCAGATAAACCTTGCTATTATCGCAGAAAAGTCAGCGATATTCATGTATTATCGACCTAATGCTCTTAGCCATGTTATCCACCTCCCATTGGATAACATGGCTAAGAACTGCTCAGGGCAGGTGTTAGCTTTTGGAGATATTCGCGCTTAGTGCGAATATCTCCAAAAGTTGGTAATAGAAGGTAGCGATATTAGGGACTGTTTCCAGTCGCTAACATCTTGGCACGCCACTTTGCATGTCATTAGTGATAAGTATCACTGACATGCAAAGCCGGGCCCAAGATGGTCGCTATCTCCTTTTAGGTGTCACTAACTGGTGTTAGCGACAGCTTGATAATAGGGAAATAATTTTATCTCCGCTTTCATGGTTTTTAAAGCCAAAAAAGCGGAGATAAACCCCCTTGATAATATGCCCCACGATTCCTTGGGGGTTTCAGCTGATAGGGCTTGGTATTGTGTTACATGGTAATTTTTCCATGAAACGTCAGAGGGTCGATGTAGGGGTTCTAGAAGAGGTGATAAACCATTTAAGCCTCATGAACAAGCGCATGGTCTTTTAAAGATTTCTGAAGTACTCGGGGCGGCGGTGTGTGTGTGCCCTCTTTCAGGAGCGGGCGGGGGGGCACTGCCAGCAACTTGCCAGGTCAGGTAGTGTTCAACACGTGCATCACCCTTTCTCTGCCTGCTATTGCGCTCCATGCTTCGGAAAGGTAAGAAAAAGAACGTGCATTTGAGTTTGAAATGTCCGATCCTGCAGCAGCACACTTCCAAAGCCCACACATGACAATAACCCGATTCAAGGCCCCATTCACCCGTTTTTCAAAAAATAGATAACACTCCAACAAAGTAAGGTTATAAAACTTTATTAACTTTTAACGATAATGAACAGAACAAAAACTAAAAACATTTAAACATTTATTAACACAAAAAGCAACAATGGTTAGAAGCTGTCTTTTGTGCGAATAGTCCCAAGGCAGCACAACGTGCAGAGTTCTGGACGGCACCCAGGTGATGTCGCCTGGGTGCCGCACTGGTTTAGGGATCCTACAATGCTGCTCCGAAAATTGGCGTGGGGCGTCCCGGGTGGGGCGGGGGGAGGCCTCGTCAGTAGCGGTCTGTTGTGCGAATAGTCCCAAGGCAGCACAACGTGCAGAGTTCTTGACGGCACCCAGGTGATGTCGCCTGGGTGCCGCACTGGTTTAGGGATCCTACAATGCAGCACAGAAAAACAGCGTGGGGCGTCCCGGGTGGTGCGGGGGGAGGCCTCGTCAGTAGCGGTCTGTGTCCAGTGTCACATGGCTGACACAACATGTACGACAGGCACCCAGGTGATGTCCAGTAAACTGCCGCACTGGTTTTGGTATCCTACAATGCTGCTCCGAAAATTGGCGTGCGGCGGCCCGGGGGGGGGGGGGGGAGGCGGCGTGAACGGGCCTCCCCAGGTGGCGGCCATTCAGCTGTTTACCGCCCGCTCTTGCGACTACAGCGTCTCGCTCACCATGTAGTTGAGTTGTTCCCACTCTTGCGGTGCAGCGATAGGCGGCTGCCACATGACTCTTAAAATGGCGGACGGCTCTTCGGTTTTGGGCCTGGTCCACTGAAATGGCCCTGGGACACCTTGGAAGTCGGATGCTTGCCTGCTAGGGCTTGGGCTCCATTCTCGAAAAGCGTCCCCTCAGCCGTGAAGATTGTATAAAAGTCTTGGGGGCTCCCGACTCCCGCAGGCTTTCGGTGGGGAGCGGCTGCCATGATTGCTCGCGGAATGACCACGACGGAGCCACGAGATGGTGGTGCTCTCATGCTGACGCCAGCTTCAGTCTGAATGATCCAGAAACAAGGTGGGGCTTTCATCGTTTGGGGAAAAAAAATGTTCTAAACCAATGAAAAGTGTTATTTTTAGGTCATATGACCAAGCCTTCCATCTTTAGGAAACCAAAAGTAAAATGAACCAATGAAAAGTTTTATAAACAAGTCACATGACCTGTTATGCGACATAGGGCTACAAAAAGCGTAGAAAATCCGTTGGCACGTGAGGCGGCGTCAGTAGCGGACCGATGTGCGAATAGGCCGAAGGCAGCACAACGCGCCGAGATCCGGATGGCACCGAGGTGGTGTCCAGCAAATTGCCGCACTGGTGTGGCCATCCTACAATGCTGCGCCGAAAGACGGCGTGTCCAGCTGAATTGCGGTCACTGTTGCGGTACAGTGACTCGAACGCGCCGAGATCCGGATGGCGCCGAGGTGGTGTCCAGCAAATTGCCGTACTGGTGTGGCCATCCTACAATGCTGCGCCGAAAGACGGCGTGTTCAGCTGAGTTCCGGTCACTCTTCCGGCACAGTGACTCGAACGCGCTGAGATCCGGATGGCACCGAGGTGGTGTCCAGCAAGTGGCTGCACTGGTGTGGCCATCCTACAATGCTGCGCCGGAAGTCGGCGTGGGGTGCCCCGTTGGCTTATGAGGTGATGTCAGTAGTGGACTGATGTGTGAATAGGTCGGAACCAGCACAAGGCGCCAAGATCCGAATGGCAAGTCCTGGATGTTGAGTGCCTCAGTTGAGATTTCTGAGCAGTGCTTGTAGAACTGTCTGAAGCTTATTTGCACCTGCTGCAGCTTCACTAGGTCCGGCGGAACTTGTTGCCTTTTCCTTTCTGCTTCTTTTCCTACAATGCGTTTCTTCTGAAGACACGACCAGGTCCCTGAATGTGTGCAGGGGGACGCTATTGAATGAATGAACGCGCCGAGATCTGGATGGCACCGAGGTGGTGTCCATCAAATTGCCGCACTGGTGTGTCCATCCTACAATGCTGCGCCGAAAGTCGGCGTGGGGTGCCCCGTTGGTTTATGAGGTGATGTCAGTAGCGGACCGATGTGTGAATAGGTCGGAACCAGCACAAGGCGCCCTGCACTGTTGAGCCTTTTTCAATGTCTGTTTTTTGTTCTTTCCCTTCCATCAAAAACAAAACAAAAATACAAGGCGCCAAGATCCGAATGGCAAGTCCTGGATGTTGAGTGCCTCAGTTGAGAGTTCTGAGCAGTGCTTGTAAGACTGTCTGAAGCTTATTTGCACCTGCTGCAGCTTCACTAGGTCCGGCGGAACTTTTTTCCTTTTCCTTTCTGCTTCTTTTCCTACAATGCGTTTCATCTGAAGACACGACCAGGTCCCTGAATGTGTGCAGGGGGACGCTATTGATTGAATGAAAATGGCGGCTTGACACAAAGCTGACTCAAGCGTTACTGTTGGTGCTATACAGACAAAAATTGGTTTTCAGTTTGTACATTCTTCAGGTTTTTTTTTCCATCCAAGTCTGATTGAGAGTTTGTAGAAAAATGGCTTCAGATTTTCCACATACTACTCTTCAACATTCTTCCTAAATGTAACAATGTGAAACTCACTAGGAGAACGGCTGTTTCTGTTTCCTTTCAAAATGCTGCCACCAATATTTTCTGAATGGAAGACATCATCTTGTAACATAAAGGGCCGAAAGGGGTTCTGGTCTGGCCGATGGTTGGTGGAGACATTTTGACTATATCTTGGACCTGCCCGGCCTCGCCCAAAATGGCGCCGGTATAAATGGGACTCGTAACTCTTTGCCCGCAAATGTATATCTAGAAAATGTTATTGTAAGTGGCCCTGTCGTATTTTAATTACAAAATGTACGTCCACCGATACCGCAACTGTTAGACACCTTTGTTCTTGTCACCTAATGGCCCGCTCGTTACGTTCTTCTACAGTGTAAATGTCTCCTCATCATATACGATTTGAGTTTGCTCCGTGGCCGGCCCACGTGGTTATAGGCCCGTATTTGTATACTGACATTTTCACAATAAAGGTTTTTAAAACAAAACACGGTAGTAGTATTTTCATTTGTAAAGTTTTTACTTTTAGTGACTGTTTTCGAATCAGTAAAAGGCAAGTGAAATAAAGCAGTCCAATTACATGACGGATAAAAGGTATAATATGTAGGAACGCAGTAAAGATAAATGGTCAAGGGCAGTTGTGTTTTTCATGTCTGCAACATAAAGTGATCGATAAGAATCTGATAATCAGGCGTATCGGCGACTAAGACAGCAGGCCGAATCTCTTTTACTCAACGGCTCCGTCATGGAAGGAAGAAACGCCCTTTTTCTCGAAAAAGGAATATATTTTACTTGCCAGACAGTTGTAAATTTTCCGGGAAAGTACATTAGCCTGGAATATTATAACATATGTTTGAAAAAAAAATATGGTTCGAAAATAATAAAAAGCGTAATTTTTAGGTCATATGACCAAGCTTTTCATCATTAAATTAACAAAAGTAAAATGAACCAATGAAAAGTTTTATTAACAAGTCACATGACCTGTTATGCTCACGTTACGCGCTGCGCGCCGCGCCTCGGATCACTTCCGGGTGCGCTAACGTGGCGTGTCATAAAACGCATTACGCGACAACGTAGGTCAAGAATATAGTCTAAATGTCTCCACCAACCAGCGTTCAGAACACAACCCCTTTCAGCAGTCCAAAAAGTTCTGTTAAATGACAACAGAGGGGACAGGCAACAAGAACCATCAGTCAAAGAGGGGAGGGCAAGTTCTTCTCTTCCGGGTCATGTTGGGGCGCTACCGGAACTGATCGAATTGGTAGTCTACAGTGTTTCTGGATGTTTCAGACTAAAGCTGGCGTCAGCATGAGACCACTACCATCTCGTAGCTCCGTCGTGGCCATTCCACGAGCAATCATGGCAGCCGCTCCCCACCAGAAGCCTGCGGGAGTCGGAGGCCCCCAAGACTTTTGTAGAATCTTCACGGCTGAGGGGACGCTTTTCGAGAATGGGATCCAAGCCCTAGCAGACAAGCGTCCGAGTTCCAAGGTGTCCCAGGGCCATTTTAGTGGACCAGGCCCAAAACCGAAGAGCCGGCCGCCATTTTGAGAGTCCTGTGGCAGCCGCCTATCGCTGCACCGCTAGAGCGGGCGCATCTCAACTACATGGTGAGCGAGACGCTGTAGTCGCAAGAGCGGGCGGAAAACAGCTGAATGGCGGAAGAGGCACAGTGTAGCAAAAGCGGGCGGAATGGCAACTAAAACGATAAAGGGGCGCCTCACTACAGCTTGTCTTCAGGTCAAACGGATTGTGGGACAAGGTCCAGAATTGAAGAGTCATCAAAAGGCAAAAAGTACCGCCGGACCCCGGGAGCCGGCCGCCTATGTCGGGGGCGATCTCAGGCTACACCAGTGCTATAAGACTTGGGGAGGGTGTCGGAGCCAAGCGTCTTCTCCGAGTCCATGGCCATCACAGCGCCCCTCAGGGGCCTCCGTCAAGCTGTTTAGGAAGGTAACATATCATATTGTTTTCTAATGCAGTCAGGTCCACAAACGACACTCACTTACTTTGAGAATAGTGAAGCTGCAGTAGGAGGAAATAAGCTTCAGACAGTGTTACAAGCGCTGCTCAGAACTCTTAACTATGGCACCCAACATCCAGAACTTATGCTATTTGAGAATGGTAGTGACATCGAAGCATCTCGGGGACCAAAACCATTAACGTACTTTCACGTATGAAAATCTTACTTGGGGAGGGGGCAGGAGCGAAGCGCCCCCTCCCAGTCAGCGCCACCACACCGTATGTTGAAAATCTGAAGCCATCGTTCTACAAAGTCAACCAAACTTGGATTGAAAAATCTAGAAAAATGTACAAACTGAAAACCAGTTTTGGTCTGCATAGCATCAGTAACAACGCTTGAGTCAGCTTTGTGTCAAGCCGCCATTTTGATTCAACAAAGCACAGGCATTGAAAAAGGCTGAAATTCAGAACTCTAAACTATGGCACCCAACATCCAGGAGCTTGCTATCCGGATCTTGGAGCCTTGTGCTGTTTTCGATCTATTCACACATCGGTCCACTACTGACATCATCTTATAAACCAACGTTATGTAAATAGTTTTTTAATAAAATGTTTTACCCTATTTCTTTGCTGGTGTGTTGTCTATATTTTTAATATTTGCATAGGGTTTGTCATTATTTTGTGCGGGATGGGTGATGGAGCCGAGCTGTCTTGCAGCCCTCATGGTGTGGAGCTCAGTTCATCTCACTATTTTCGTATTTCTCAAGAAGGGTTGTTCCTAATATTTCTATTTTAGCGAGGTCAAAAAGAGATCCAATTAGTGGCCTACTGATTTTGCTCGATTACTTTTATTTTTTTACACGATTTTTCACTATCTGCAAAGACTAAACAGAGTATTGCGACTTTGTGCTTGTTTGTAAATAGAGAATGATCCAAAGAGAACCAATTCTAAAACAGTAAATGCTTGGACAACAATCAATCAAATGGAGAGACAAGGAGGTACGACGGATTACAACGGGGGTAAAGGCCTGCGTTAACTACCCTTCTGTATCTGCAAAGAGAGAGTACTAACAAAGGCAAAAGAGGGGAGGGGGGGGGCAGCGTTCAAAGCACATCAGCGTGCATAAATACGAAAATGTTTTTATCTATCACGTACTTGACATTTTAAAGCTTTTCATATTTGCTATTAAAAAACCAATGAAATTCACAGAAAAAACCATAGGTTATAGTGGATATATAGTTAGGAATTTGCATTTACAAAACCTTGAAAATTCAATGAAAAAACCATAGGTTATAGGCCATATATAGTTAGGAATTAGCATTTACAAAACCTTATTTTACTCGCATAAAACCATTGAAATTCCATATATAGTTAGCTAACTATAAGCGCTAACTATATATCGCGCACCCGCAATCCACTGCTGATGATGTCACATATTACATCATTCATGACATGGTCAGTGACATCACTGATGACATCACTGATGACATCTCAAATGACATCACTGATGACAACTCAAATGATATCAATGATGACATCTCAAATGACATCACTGATGACAACTCAAATGACATCACTGATGACATCTCATTTGTCATCACTGATCACATCACTCATGTGATAATACAATGAACCTCTTCAGACTCTAATATAACCTTACATACACTCAGTATAAACAGACACTCACAGACTGTCACTCATCCATGGACTTACTCACACACCTAGTCAGTCATGCAAAGAATCAATCACACCTCCATTTCCTCAACTATACAGTTATACACATCTTACTTATTCAAACATATAATAACACATATTTACTCTCTTATATAATCCCTGATACAAGCTCACAGTGATCGATACAGCCACTCACACATTCACTGGCTCTTATGTTCAGTTATTTATATATCTCAACTCTCACATGTATTGTGTTTTACATACGTACTTACTTGCACATGTAGCAATGAGAAATCCATTCACTCACCAACACACCCATGCACAGTCAACCGCTCATATAGCTGTTTCCACATGCACTCTTGAACTCATACTCCTAGTGAATCAACTGCTTACACATCTATGCACAGAGTCACGCACCTCCCAGCCACCCACACACACACTCAGCCTCCCATTCAAATATTTGGGCAACCAATCAATAACCCATATGGCTACTCTTATAGCTACTGATCAACACATGCAGCAGCTTACACAACAACAAACATACTGATGCACGAATTAAGACAGTTTAGTCACTAACCCATGTACTCAGTGAGACACATTTAATCACTCACTCATACAGTCAGTCATGCACCTACTAAATTCTTCATCCAGACACTTATACATCCACTCATTCTTCAATATGTGAAACATATTTTAACTTTACAGAAACATACAGTCACTGGATGTTGTAATCAGTGATGTCATCAGTGATGTCACTGACCATGTCATGAATGATGTAATATGTGACATCATCAGCAGTGGATTGCGGGTGCGCGATATATAGTTAGCGCTTATAGTTAGCTAACTATATATGGAATTTCAATGGTTTTATGCGAGTAAAATAAGGTTTTGTAAATGCTAATTCCTAACTATATATGGCCTATAACCTATGGTTTTTTCATTGAATATATATATATATATATAGCACCAATCCCACCTCACACCAGAAACGGGTCTGGCTCTTGCTCGGGTCACCTCCAGGTAAGATTTATTAACAACACTGGGAAGATGGTACAGATCCAGAAGGGAAAACACCTGGCAGACGCGTTTCGGTGAATGCCTTCCTCATTGCCAGCTTCGTGTTTATCCTGTTTGTATTCCCCGGGGCTTTAACATACTGTGTCTTCAAATCCTATTGGACCAAAATATCTTTAGTATGGGTTGTCGCATTGCTGGTAATTAAAAAGCCCCCAATGTACTTTTGGTCTCCACAAAGTCCCATGAGCAGAAACTGTATGCAGTTCCATTCAGTGAACATCGGTTAAGTAAACCGTTCGAGCACACAGTGTTGCCCTGACTTGGTCAGCTGTCAGGCCGCATACTCGCATATATATATATATATATATATATATCCCAGCTCCAAACTTCCCTCTTATCCTTCAGGAAAGAAAAGCACTCGCGAGGATTCTGTAGCTCAACAGCAATTTATTCAGGACAAACGCGTTTCGGATTTACATCCTTCGTCAGTGTCGTAAGTTCCAAACAAAAATACTGGCGGCCATATTTTATTAAAACATCACATGTCACGTGTCTCGGGGTAATAGAGGACGGACTTGGCGTCATTCTAATAATATGAGCGCCATCTTAACACGGTAGATGCCGGTCAACAATTATTTCATTTCATAACAAAAACCCACTAAGGTTAACAGTTAGAAATTTCATTTGTCATGCATTTCAACATTTAACAAATTCATCAATAAATATGATATTCATTTAACATAATCAAGCCGTGGATCGGCAATGCAGCCTTATGTAAAGACTGCTAAGGTCCTGTGTTACCCACAAACAATTACCACTGAAGTAATAATTGTTGACCGGCATCTACCGTGTTAAGATGGCGCTCATATTACACTGACGAAGGATGTAAATCCGAAACGCGTTTGTCCTGAATAAATTGCTGTTGAGCTACAGAATCCTCGCGAGTGCTTTTCTTTCCTGAAGGATAAGAGGGAAGTTTGGAGCTGGGATTTATATCGCGGTACGCCACCGCGTTTACTGCACCCGACCAGGAAGTGCCCCGCCTATGGCGTGTGGAGGAGCGAGATGTTAACAGCGGAGGCACCGCTCTGATCCGGATCGAGGGGAGGATTGAATCTTTTCGGCGGAGAAGAACACCGAGACAACCAAGGCAAGCCGCACAACCATACGGTAAGCCGAACGGTGTATACTAACCCCTGACGCGATCCTGTGACAGAGTGGGTCGAGAGGCTCTTATCTCACAGCAGTTGTTTGAAACTCGGTCACGCCCTCCGGGCTCGGAGGAAACGTGCCGACAATCCCAAACGCACTAACAATGTACAGTGTGAATGAAAGAAATGAGGCGGCTGCCAATATGTTCAAAAAGAAAAAAGGTACAACGGACCGCACCAATACTCAAGCGAATGTGACCGACAGTGTCTCTAAGGATTTAGTGACATTATTCAACAAATTGGAGAAAGCAAGTGAACGAGAGGTGCGAAAATGGTGGGAGGCCACTTCCCTTCAAAACTACATAGAGGTATCAAGAGTACCGAGGGGGTTGAGAATATACACGGTCCCAGCGTATCAAAACCCAGACCCCAAACTCTTAGAGGCGTGGGCAGCGCACACAGCAGCGTCCTGCAAAGGGATGCTAGAAATTTTGGTCCAGTTTGCATGGAGTGATCGCGATGCAGCCATTAAAGAAGTTGAGCAGATTGAAGAGCAACTAAAGAAAAACACTGATGTTGCAACCATGGATAAACTAAGAGATGGGATGAAAAACAGACTAGCGAAATATGAAACAAAAATTCGCCAACGCAAAGAAGAAAAATTTGACCGTGATGAGAGAGACTATGCTTTGGGTCGCATTCTCACGTTCTCTAAAAAGTATGACCAACCCCGAAAAGACATGGCTAAGAACAAGAATGCTGCCAAGGGAAGAACAACAAGAGTGGAGACCTCCGAATCGGAGTTGACGGATGCAGATCAGTCAGGAGATGAGGTACCTGGACCCTCAACCGACATTGAGGAAACTCCTTTTCAGCAGGAATATCAAGTACTACAACAGACATGGCTTCGAGGGGGAAAGACCAGACCCCCAGAAAAATCAGAAGAACAAGACGAGACGGCAGGAAAGGGAAGAGGTCGAGGAAAAACACCTCAACCCACGACCAGAGTCACGAGAAGCCGGAGAGGCAGACGATGGTGAAGACCGGTGAAAACCTAACCATTGTTAACCTAACAAATAAATCACTGACCAAAACTGAGGAGTCAGTATTGAAGTTAGGGTTAACCTTCTGCCCACAAACGAGTTTTGAGTTCACACAAACAAAGATAGATCTGTTTAAATTTACTCGTGGACTGAAACTCCATAAATTCTTTAAACTGAGACCAACAACGAAAGAAGCCAAACTTCTAAAAACACAAAAACAAGACATGGATCTGTTATCTATCAATGAACTAACGACTCTGGAAATTCTGGAGAATCTACGAAAAGATGAGGATCTTACCGTACCTGAAACGGAACAAACTTTGAGTCAGAGGATAAGAAATGTGGGGATAGATCAAGATGCACCCACTAGTGGACTCAAGTCCCCCTCCCAATTTTATCCTGTAATGCCACATGATGCCATCGACACCTTTACAGAGGCGGTCACGAAGGACCTTATGAAACTAAGGATGACAACAAATGTGACCAAGAACTATAACAATGAGAACCTAAATAAGGATCAAAAAAAAGCACTGAAGAGTCTGAAAGAGGATAAAGACACTATATATAAACCTTCAGACAAGGGAGGAAATATAGTCCTCATGACACGAAAGTATTATGAAGAGGAAGCATACAAACAATTAAAAAACTCTGATTGTTATGAAATATGCACACCATCTACTTACCAAGACAGTATTCGAAAATTCCATGCTTTGATTAAAATGTGGCATGATAAACAGATGCTTGATGGGGATGAATATCTGTTTTTAAACACTCCTGAGCCCACCCTACCAACTTTTTACCACCTCCCCAAAATTCACAAGAATGAAAGAAAACCACCGGGCAGACCCATAGTATCCTCTCTGGGGAGCCTGACTGAAAATCTCTCTAAATTCCTCGACCATTTTCTGTTTGACACGGTGGTTAAATTAAAGTCCTACATAAGAGATACCACTGATTTTATTGGTCGTATTGAAAAAATCACGTGGCAACCAACCTATTGCATGATGGTCCTTGATATCACAAGTCTGTACACTAGCATCAATCATGCGGCGGGTCTATCAGCCATTAAATACTTCCTAGATAAGAAATCCATGAGATTTGCCACCCATAACTCCATGTTGTTGGAACTCATTGAATTTTGTTTATGTAACAACATATTCACGTTCAATGGGGATTTGTTTAGACAAACATCCGGGACCGCGATGGGTACCTGCTTCGCCCCCAGCTACGCGAACTTGTTCGTGGGCTGGTGGGAGGAGCAGGTGGCCTGGTCTAGGGTGAATCAGGAATGGACCAACAAGATAGTGGCATGGCACAGATACATTGATGATCTGTTTTTAATCTGGGAGGGCACTACAGCAGAAGCCGAGAAATACATAGGAATTTTAAATAACAATGAAGTTAATCTTCATTTCTCGGGGGAAATCAGTACCACTGAAGTCAGCTACCTTGACCTGAAAGTATCTATAAAGGATGGGATAATAAACACCTCCTTATACAGAAAACCCACTGCTGGGAATAGTGTTCTGCACGCGGACAGTGGCCATCCTCAAAAACTAAAAGATAGTATCCCCTATGGGGAGTTTTTGAGGTTAAAAAGGAACTGCTCGAGTGAGGACAGCTATAATACAGCCCTCAAAGGAAGCATAGATCGCTTTCAGGCTAGAGGATATAGGACCACACTGTTAGAGAACACACGCAGAAAAGTTCAAGATCTAAAAAGAGAGGATTTGCTAAAAACCAAAGAAAAGAGTACCAAAGACACAGGGAGATTTAGGATGATCACCACTTTCTCCAAGGAGTCCAATAAGATAAGGAACATTCTGAGGAAAAACTGGCATATACTGAAGACAGATGCCGTTATTGCCTCAGACATTCCTGTCCATCCCCTCATAACCTTTAGAAAAGCTCGTTCCCTGAAAGATGACTTGGTCTCCAGTCATCTAGAGAAGTCCCCAACCAAAACCCAAACCACCCTCAGGGAAATGAAAGGATTCTTTCCTTGCGGGAAGTGCAAAGCCTGCGTAGCAAGTAAAAGAGTGAGATCATACAAGGTAGAGGGCATGAGGCAAAATAAAGAGATTAACAAATTCATGACCTGCCAAACTAGCTATGCAGTGTATTGCCTTGTGTGCCCCTGCGGACTGAAGTACGTGGGGAGCACCATCAATATGGTTAAATTGCGGATATTGGAACACATGCGGGCCATAAAAAACAAAGACTTCAGCTATCCTGTAGCACGACACTTCTCCATTAAACATAACAGCAACAGGGACCTGTTGCAGTATTATTGTTTGGATTATTTACCAGCAAACATCAGAGGGGGAGATCGTCTACTTAAACTTAGGAGGCTGGAGTCACGTTATATTATAGATCTGGGAACCAAGATTCCAAAAGGGTTGAACAGTGGGGAGGAATTGGCCATCCATTTGAATAAATGAAACACTAGGACATCTGAAAATGACCTGTGAGGCACTGTCTGCAAATGTTCCGCTTTTAAACATGTAATTTTAGCCGATACACGGCATAATTGTTTGTGGGTAACACAGGACCTTAGCAGTCTTTACATAAGGCTGCATTGCCGATCCACGGCTTGATTATGTTAAATGAATATCATATTTATTGATGAATTTGTTAAATGTTGAAATGCATGACAAATGAAATTTCTAACTGTTAACCTTAGTGGGTTTTTGTTATGAAATGAAATAATTGTTGACCGGCATCTACCGTGTTAAGATGGCGCTCATATTATTAGAATGACGCCAAGTCCGTCCTCTATTACCCCGAGACACGTGACATGTGATGTTTTAATAAAATATGGCCGCCAGTATTTTTGTTTGGAACTTACGACACTGACGAAGGATGTAAATCCGAAACGCGTTTGTCCTGAATAAATTGCTGTTGAGCTACAGAATCCTCGCGAGTGCTTTTCTTTCCTGAAGGATAAGAGGGAAGTTTGGAGCTGGGATTTATATCGCGGTACGCCACCGCGTTTACTGCACCCGACCAGGAAGTGCCCCGCCTATGGCGTGTGGAGGAGCGAGATATATATATATATATATATATATTATATAGGATACACACACATCTATATATATTACCTACTGGCGGTCGCCAGTAGGTATATATAGTTAGGATTTTTTCTCTATGGAACTTTTGAAAATTCTATGTCTAATAACTTTGGCGTTTGTGGACGGAATCGGCTGAAATTTTCAGGAAAATGGCACAATTTGTTTCTGATCAGCCCCTTAAAATTGGGGGGGGGGGGGGTCGTCAAGGGGGGGCCGAGAAAAAAGGGGGGTCCCAAAACACGTTTTTCCCATTCATTTTTCCATAGGGCGTTTGGCCTCACTTTTAGCTCGAACGGCTGAATGGATTTACACGAAACTTGGCAAAATTGTAGGGACTGTTAGCCCGATGTGCCTTTGCTGGGTTTCAATATATGTGCTCCAGTGGATTTTGAGAAATTAATGTTTAAAAAAACAGATATATCTGTGACAGCGTCCCGGATAGTGCTCCAGATCGCGTACTTTTCGCGTAACGGAGCTTTGCGAAGCGAAGCTGATTGGCTCTCCGGTGTCTGTCAACATTCTAAACAGTCCGGTGCGGACGCCATCTTGTCGATCGGTAGGATCGAGAGACAAGAAGAGGAGAAAAACGAAGGGCGAATTTAATGAAAGGGGGCAAGGTAGACCCTTCTTGACCCCCTAGGAATGATGTTGGGGTTATTAAAGGGTCCCGTGGGGCAAATAAAAAAAAATTGATTTTTTTGCGGAAGAAGCGCTTTCCGGTTCGCGAACTGGGTAGCGAACCGGTAGCGAAACGGGAATTCGCCATTTTCTGTTTCGTTTTAATTAAATTACAAGATGGAGGAAAAACAATGTGAGAAATAGGTATAAGGGGGTACGGGAGACGTATCCTGACCCCCTATGTTTTCTGAGGGTGGCTAAGGATGCTCATATATGTTGATACTTGTCTTCCAGCGGCTGCACGTGAGCGTTTTTTTTGGGTTTTTTTGCTGCGTGACGTCTGTTAACGTTCGATTCGAAGGAAATCAGGAAGTGTTAACCGCCATTTTGACACTGCGAGTAAATATATTGTTAAAAATAATTGTTATAAATTAATCCCTATTGATAAACATTGTCTGCGCCATCTTGCTTTTTTTCCAATGGCACACTTTTGTCGTGCACAGCAGCCATTTTAGATGCCTTGACCAGACCCACTCTCTGCACGCCGCCGATCCTCAGCATGGCTCACCACCCTCGCAAGCATCTCCCCCACGCACTGGTCACCCCGCTCTCTCTCTCATGCATGGGCCATAAACCTCCCCCCATCTGCGCTGCTCTTCCCTGAGAATCACACCCTGTGCCCGCCTGACACCACCCTTTCACCCTATTCACTACCGCACCCTCTGACACTCCTCTTCCTCTGTGTCCGATTGTCCAGGACGGTCCCAGGCTATCACCTAGCCCTGCGGATGTAGTTTATGGCCTCAACTGTAAAGAATCACCCCTCTTCAAAGGAGTTACAGTAGATCAAGGCCCCAACCCGATGAGATCCGTCACACCACACGCGTTCCTACTATCTGATAACGATCCTGTATTGTGATTGGGGAGGGGATTCTCACTGTGAGGGTGTTTGGGACCGAGCCTGAAGCGGAAGATTCCAGGGATGCCTCTTTGTACATCAAAGTTTTTACAATTATGTGTCACATTAAAAATATATAGCACTCCAACAAAGTAGTAGGATTATAAAACTTTAATAACTTATAAATTTATAGAACGCAACAAAAACAGTAAACTTATTTCAAATTTTTTTAAAAACAGAAGCAACAATGGTCAGTAGCTGTCTTTTGTGCGAATAGTCCAGAGGCAGCACAACGTGCTGAGTTCTGGACGACACCCAGGTGATGTCACCTGGGTGCCGCACTGGTTTTGGTATCCTACAATGCTGCTCCGAAAAACGGCGTGGGGCGCCCCGGGGGGGGGGGGGAGGCCTCGTCAGTAGCGGTCTGTTGTGCGAATAGTCCCAAGGCAGCAGAACGCGCTGAGATGTGGATGGCACCCAGGTGATGTCCAGTAAGTTGTCGCACTGGTTTTGGTATCCTACAATGCTGCTCCGAAAAATGGCGTGGGGTGCCCCAGGGGGGGGGGGCGGCGTGAACGGGCCTCCCCAGGTGGAGGCTCGTTTGCTGTAGTGGGGCGCCCCTTTACCGTTTCAGTTGCCATTCCGCCCGTTTTGCTACACTGTGCCTCATCCGCCATTCAGATGTTTATCACCCGCTCTTGCGGCTACAGCGTCTCGCTCACCATGTAGTTGAGTTGTGCCTACTCTTGCGGTGCAGCGATAGGCGGCTGCCACAGGACTCTTAAAATGGCGGCCGGCTCTTCGGATTTGGGCCTGGTCCACTAAAATGGCCCTGGGACACCTTGGAACTCGGACGCTTGTCTGCTAGGGCTTGGGCTCCATTCTCGAAAGCGTCCCCTCAGCCTTGAAGATTCTACAAAAGTCTTGGGGGCCCCCGACTCCCGCAGGCTTCCGGTGGGGAGCGGCTGCCATGATTGCTTGCGGAATGGCCACGACAGAGCTACGAGACGGTGGTGCTCTCATGCTGACACCAGCTTCAGTCTGAAACATCCAGAAACACTGTAGACTATCAATTCGATGAGTTCCGGTGGAGCCCCAACGTGACCCGGTAGGGAAGAACTTGCCCTCCCCTTTTTTGAGTGATGGTTCTTGTTGCCTGTCCCCTCTGTTGTCATCTAACGGAACCTTTCTTGATTGCCGAGTGAGAAAAAAAAAGGTGGGTCTTTCATCGTTTGGGAAAAAAAAATGTTTTAATCCAATGAAAAGTGTTATTTTTAGGTCATATGATCAAGCCTTCCATCATTAGGAAACCAAAAGTAAAATGAACCAATGAAAAGTTTTATAAACAAGTCACATGACCTGTTATGCGGCTTTGGGCTATAAAAAGTGTACAAAATCCGTTGGCCCATGAGGCGGCGTCAGTAGCGGACTGATGTGCGAATAGGCCGAAGGCAGCACAACGCGCCGAGATCCGGATGGCACCGAGTTGGTGTCCAGCAAGTTGCACTGGTGTGGCCATCCTACAATGCTGCGCCGAAAGACGGCGTGGGGTGCCCGGGGGGAGGCGGAGCGAACGACCCTCTTCCGCCTCCCCAGGTGGAGGCACCTCATCTGCAGTGCGGCGCCCCTTAGCGTTTCACACGCCGTCCAGCCGAGTTGCGCCCGCACTTGCTGATACAGTAGGCCGAAGGCCGCACAACGCGCCGGGATCCGGATGGCACCGACGTGGTGACCAGCAAGTTGCCGCACTGGTGTGGCCATCCTACAATGCTGTGCCGAAAGACGGCGTGTCCAGCTGAGTTTCTCCCGCTCTTGCGGTACAGTGACTCGAACGCGCCGAGATCCGGATGGCACCGAGGTGGTGTCCAGCAAGCTGCCGCATTGGTGTGGCCATCCTACAATGCTGCGCCGAAAGACGGCGTGTCCAGCTGAGTTTCTCCCGCTCTTGCGGTACAGTGACTCAAACGCGCCGAGATCCGGATGGCACCGAGGTGGTGTCCAGCAAGTTGCCGCACTGGTGTGGCCATCCTACAATGCTGCGCCGAAAGACGGCATGGGGTGCTCAGGGGGAGGCGGCGCAAACCCTATTGATATTAAATTCTGATGTGTTATTGATTACTGTACTATTGAAAGTTCGATTTAACGTCACCCATGGTACTTGCCCGCAAATGTATATCTAGATAATTTTATTGTATCTGGCCCTGTCGTACTTTAATTATAAAATGTACGTCCACCGATTCCGCAAATGTTAGACACCTTAGTTCTTGCAACCTAATGGGTCGCCCGTTACGCTGTTCTACAGTGTAAATGTCCCCTCATCATATACGATTCCAGTTTGCTCCGTGGCCGTCCCACGTGGTTATAGGCCCGTATTTGTATACTGACATTTTCACAATAAAGGTTTTTAAAACAAAACATGGTAGTAGTACTTACATTTGAAAAGTTTTGAATAATAGCCACTGTTTTCGAATCAGTAAAAGGCAAGTGAAATAAAGCAGTCCAATTACATGACGGTTAAAAGGTATAATACGCAGGAACGCAGTAAAGATAAATGGTCAAGGGCTGTTGTGTTTTCTACTCCTGCAACATAAAGTGATCGATAAGAATCTGATATTCAGGCCTATCGGCGACTAAGACAGCAGGCCGAGCCTCTTTTTCTCAACGGCTCCCTCATGGGACGAAGAAACGCCCTTTTTCTCGAAATAGGAATATTTTACTTGCAGGACAGTTTTAAAGTTCCCGGGAAAATACATTAGCCTGGAACATTATAACATATATGTTTAAGAAAAAAAAATGTTCGA
Source organism: Lissotriton vulgaris (assembly GCF_964263255.1). Lineage (NCBI taxonomy): Eukaryota > Metazoa > Chordata > Amphibia > Caudata > Salamandridae > Lissotriton > Lissotriton vulgaris. Next base: position 861,407,345 of record NC_141689.1, read on the forward strand.
AAGCAATGAAAAGCATTATTATGACCAAGCCTTTCATCATTAGAATATTAAAAGTAAAATGAACCAATGAAAAGTTTTATTAACAAGTCACATGACCTGTTATGCTTATGTTATGCGCTGCGCGCCGCGCTCTGGATCGCTTCCGGGAAGCTGCGCCTTGCGCACCGGAGTACTTCCGGGTGCGCTACCGCGGCGCGTCATATGACGCATTACGCGACAACGCAGGTCCAGAATATAGTCAAAATGTCTCCACCAACCAGCGGAAGGAACACAACCCCTTTCAGTAGTCCAAAAAGTTCTGTTAAATGACAACAGAAGGGACATGCTACAAGAACCTTCAGTCAAAGAGGGGAGGGCAAGTTCTTCTCTACCTGTTCACATTGGGGCTCCACCGGAACTTATAGAATTTGGGCGGGGTGGGTGGCGGAGCCGAGCTGTTTTGCAGCCATCATGGCGTCGAGCTCAGTTCATCTCACTAGTTTCGTATTTCTCATGAGGGGTAGTTCCTAATGTTTCTATTTTAGCGAGGTCAAAAAGAGATCCCATTAGTGGCCTACTGATTTTGCTCGATTCCTTTTGTTTTTTTAAACGATTTTTCACTATCTGCAAAGACTAAACAGAGTATTGCGACTCTGTGCTTGTTTGTTAATAGAGAATGAAGCAAAGAGATCCAATTCTAAAACAGTAAATGTTTGGATAATCAAATGGAGAGAGAAGCAGGCACGACGGATTACAACGGGGGCAAAGGCCTGCGTTACCTATCCTTCACTATCTGCAAAGAGAGAATACTCCTAAAAGAAAAAAAAGGGGGGGGCAGCGTTCAAAGCACATCAGCGTGCATAGACACGAAAATGTTTTTACCTACCACGTACTTGACATTTTAAAGCTTTTCATATTTGCTATTAAAAAAACATTGAAATTCACTGGAAAAAACCATAGGTTATAGACCATATATAGTTAGGAATTAGCATTTACAAAACCTTAATTTACTCGCACAAAACCATAGAAATTCGCATATATAGTTAGTTGCAATAACTATATATCGCGCACCCGCAATCCACTGCTGATGATGTCACATATTACATCATTCATGACATGGTCAGTGACATCACTGATGACATCACTGATGACATTATCCAGTGACTGTATGTTTCTGTAAAGTTAAAATATGTCTTACATATTAAAGAATGAGTGGATGTATAAGTGTCTGGATGAAGCATTTAGTAGGTGCATGACTGACTGTATGAGAGAGTGATTAAATGAGTCTCACTGAGTGCATGGGTTAGTGACTAAACTGTCTTAATTTGTGCATCATTATATCTGTTCTGTAAACTGCTGCATGTGTTGATCAGTAGCTATATGAGTAACTATATGGGTTATTGATTGGTTGCCCAAGTATTTGTATGGGAGACTGAGTGTGTGTGTGGGTGGCTGGGAGGTGTGTGACTCTGTGCATAGATGTGTGAGCAGTTGATTCACTAGATGTATGGGTTCAAAAGTGCATGTGGAAACAGCTGTATGGGCGGTTGACTGTGTGCATGAGTGTATTGGTGAGTGAATGGATTTCTCAGTGCTACATGTCAAAGTAAGTACATATGTAAAACACAGTACATGTGAGAGTTGACATATATAAATAACTGTGCATAAGAGCCAGTGAATGTGTGAGTGACTGTATGGATCATTGTGAACTTCAATCAAGGATTGTATAAAAGAGTAAATATGTGTTAGTATATGTTTGAATAAGTAAGGTGTGTATAACTGTATAGTTGAGGAAATGGAGGTGTGATTGATTCTTTGCATGACTGACTAGGTGTGTGAGTAACTCCATGGATGAGTGACAGTCTGTGAGTGTCTGTTTACACTGAATGTATCTAAGGTTATATTAGAGTCTGAAGAGGTTCATCGTATTATCACATGAATGATATTATCAGTGATGTGATCAGTAATGTCAAATGAGATGTCATCAGTGATGTCATCAGTGATGTCATCAGTGATGTCATCAGTGATGTCATCAGTGATGTCACTGACCATGTCATGAATGATGTAATATGTGACATCATCAGCAGTGGATTGCGGGTGCGCGATATATAGTTATTGCAACTAACTATATATGCGAATTTCTATGGTTTTGTGCGAGTAAATTAAGGTTTTGTAAATGCTAATTCCTAACTATATATGGTCTATAACCTATGGTTTTTTCAGTGAATATATATATATATATATATATATATATATATATATATATATATATATATATATATATATACATATATATATATGAACGTAATCTTCAAACCTCCACACACGAGCGGCGAAAGAAGAGGCAGACCCCACGTTATCCGGGCAAGTTGTTTTATTCATTGCCTTTCAAAAATGCAACGTTTCGAGTACTGGCGTACTCTTGTTCACATATACATATAAATGTGTTTCTTAGTAGTAATTTAAAGGGTTTTGATAAAATTGTGTATTACTGATTTTACTGATTGAGCAAGTAAGCAAAAACGTATATGAATATATGTGCTCGTTTATATGCATGTGAAAGCATGAATTAGACCCCCAAATGCAATTTTGCTAAATCCAGCTCAATAGCCCCTCCAAAATATTCCTAAAAAAATATATATCTTTTTTTACAGAGTTTTATATTGGGAAAACTTGACCCGAAGGTATCGGGTACCAGAGCGCTTCAAATAGCACCAGTTGTGTTACATGAGAACACGCAACTACATAAATACATTTAATAAAACTGCAATCTAGTCTATGGTAAGCTATATTGAGCACCTTATGCATCAAGATGCTGCTGTCTTACTAATACTTGACCAAAAACAAGTACTGAAAAGTCACCCTACATGGACTGGTATGGTGTATTCCTTTTCGCAACATATGATGGTCTTTTTTAAAGGAGGTTTCGATGAGGACCTCAGGAATTCATCTAATAATTAATAGTTTCAGAATTTTCCTTAATGCCTTAGTCCTCTACCACTCAAAACCTTTTTATTGTCCATTCAGAAACGTTTTCCAAAGAACATTGGTTGCACCACAGGAAACTGATGATAGTCAACATATTTTCTATTTAACAATGGTGGGACATAGCAGAAATGACATTCATTATAAGTATGTTAAGAGAAATATTAGACATAAAGATTATTGTGTGAATGTTAGTAAATAGTTACAAATCAGTAAGGAATATAGGGGCAGTTATAATACAGCATTCATAAATACTGTTCTGCCAGTAGAAATAGTGTTCTATATTCGAACTCTGTCCCTATGAATACAGCGTCAAAGAACATTGATCCACAGCATACTGGGTTCATGCCATGCCCGTATAAGAATGGGGAATTAAACTGGCCTCAGAATATTGAGTAATCTGAAAATGGCCACATCATAAATTTCTGCTGAAATAAAGAATGCCTTTTAATAATAATTGCAGTCAAAATCAGAATAGCTCACCCCCTCTTACAATAAAGAGCCTGATTAAGATGTCGGTCAGAAAGGCTCCAAACGGCATTCGGAATTTCCTAAACCGTGTCGGAAATTATGTTTCTGATCAAATCAGAAACATTACCGACCGACCGATTATGATGGAAAGGTAACCTTTCAGTCATTCGAATTAGTTTCGACTGGCATTCGGAAACTAAGAGTCGGTCGAAGCCGAATCATACATCTGAACGTTTCCTACAGATGTATTACGATTGTGGATTCAGACAGCCTTTCCGACTCGGACCGTCTGACACGAAAAGGCTGTCGGAAAGTGACTTTGGGGGCCCCTAGCAGGTTCCCTTCATCCTGAGGCCTCCGATTGGGGGCTGTCGGGGTACCCAAAGGACCCCCTTGTAGAACAATGTACAGGGTGACAGGCACCATGAGGTGCTTGCCACAGGGTGCAAGGTTTTTCGAAACCACCCCATTTTCAATGAAAGCCTGTGTTGTCAGTCGGAACATAGGCTCCCATTAAAGTCAATGGGAGACTTTCCGAACTGTGTTCGGAAGCATCATAATTGGTCAGTCAGAACCTCTGACCGCGGGTCGGTCAGAACTGTTTCCGGCAAGTAGTCAGAGGTTTAGCTTCCGACCAACATCATAATCAGGCCTAAAGTGTTTATATTAATAGCAGGATGATTCTGAGCTTTGCTCTTGTTAACTACCACATAGTAATGTGCTCCAGTCTAACTCTGAATTCTGCTCTTGCTACAACCTTACTTGGAAATCTGTTCAGAGTGCATGAACGAATATATATATCTTGATAGAACCAAGAGTACAGCTCAAAATAAAACCTTAGATAAGTATTGTTAAATCCCAGAATCATGTTAACCCTTTTGGTTCAGAATGCCCAATATTGCCCAGTCAATAATTGTCTCCTAATTTTAGGGAGACTCACTTAGAACGCTGACAATGATGATCCCCTACAGTACCTGAGCAGGGCTTGATTTGTGGTCGTCTTTCTGGACTGCTCAATCCCCCTCAGCAAAATCCCTTGTGCTTGGCAAAAAGATTTGAGCACCCTGTAAAATTTCACACTCCTAACAAGAACAAAGCCTTCCCGTGGCAGGTTCTTCCCACAGTGGCGGCCTCACGTAGCAATTTTTTTTGTAAGAGTTGACATCTTCCAATGCTTGGGTGAGTCTGTAGATGAGATGCGGGACATCATTCTTAGGACGAAAACCTGCATGTAGGCACCCCAGGGAAGAGGTCTTCCTACTTCCCCCATCCACTGTATGAAATTAAGTCTAAGGGCTTTTTAATTAGCTCCACAATTTTTCCGTTTTCAATGATGTTTACATATACAAACTGAAGCCAAAACATTTCTCTTTCTGGTCTTATTTTTAAATGCAGAAAAACATAAATTGGAGAGAACTGCATGCTCTCACTCTACACTGCCTGCTCAATAGCTGTGAAGACTGATAGCATGGGCTAGTTGCTTAATGAAGCCTAAAACGGTATCAGTGTCTACATTTGCTTGTACTGCATTGCTAAACTTTTGAGATGAGTGCATCATTGTATTGTATATTCATATGGATAATTATTTAACTAAAACCGTACAGGAAGTTGAGACAATATTTACCAGTTAATGACATGTGGAAACAAGTTGAAGTATCTTTTCTTACAAATCAAATATAAACATGGATAAGTATAGAAAATAAATTTAACAAAGGTATGCAAAAAGATGAACAGGGACAAATCCATTATTGCTATTTAATATTAATTTCAATGCAATTGGTAATTTATGATGTTATTGATAAGCATAGTTTTGAAAATAGTTTTTCTAATTGTACGTAAGTATAAGCAAAACTGTTCTCATTTTCTTTTCTTTGCATCTCCTATAAGTGTGTTGGGGACGCGTTGAGAAACCTGCCTTGCGAGCCGTGAGGGGCACGGCTTTTGCCCTGTATTGATTTTAACTTTGTTTCTACTCCAGCCGTGAGGGGAATGGCGCAGCGCTCCATCTGCCCTCAGGCTACGACACGCCATGAGCGGAACGGCCCGCGAGAAGGAGGACTACAAACCACAAACACCAGCAGGCGCTGGGAGACGCTTGCTGATCGCGTCACCGAAGCGCAGGTGGCATTTAAATTTTGAGCAGCCCTCCCGCAGCACGGGACGCGTTGACAAACCTGCCTTGTCAGCCGTGAGGGAAACAGCTTTTGACTTTATTGATTTTAGCTTTGTTGCTACTCCAGCCATGAGTGGAACGGCATAGCGCTTCATCTGCCCTCAGGTCACGACACACTGTGAGGGGAATGGCCCGCGAGAAGGAGGACTACAAAACAAAAACCCCAGCAGGCGCTGGGAGATGCTTGCTGATTGAGTCACCGCAGCGCAGCTGGTGTTTAAATTTCGAGCAAGCCTCCCACAGTGCGGGACGCGTGCGGGCGAAGCCCGGGCCAAGGGCAGGGCCACACCATTGCCCAAGGGCATTGGAGAGACTTTGCAGTGGAATTACCCCGACAAGGTACTGTTGTAAACCTGTAAAACTGTATTGAATTATTCAGGAACATTGCTGCTCCTTGGTTTTAATAACGCCAACCTCAACATGAATAGAAAGGGCAGGGTGTTGTCAGGACTCTGGATGCTTTCCTCTCAAGGGATGAATCTGTTTTAATTCATGAGATTGAATTAACTGAAAGGAGGCAATCCCTGGACCCCCAGAGTACACTTACACAAGATGCCCTTCCCACTATTTTACCCTCTCTCACTGCAGTGGAAACTGAAGAAGTTTCCCTCCCTGTACTTGGTTTAGATGCTACGACCCCAGCATTAGCGGTTGTGGCAGCGCCGCTAATTAGTGACATAGCACATAGGTCCTCAGTTACAACAAGGGGTCAGAAGGCTAAGGCCAAGTCAGCGCAGGGTCACTCCCGTGCACCACCATCAAAGAAAAGGAAACGTCAGAGTATTCATAAATCAGTTCAATCAACTCTGAAATCTACTCCAAAACCATCAGACCGGATACTCTGTCAACCTAATAGTGAGCTCGCCCATAACAATATACCAGTACCAGTGCAGAACATGGGAGCTAACGTGGGAACCTATATTAATTCAATGCAAGGAGATTTCTCATAGAAATTGGAATCAATCTTATCCTGAAAAGAAGAAGAGTGAAATGGGGGTCTAAGGGGATTAATTTACCAACCCTGACATCTCAATACCCCTGCTCAATTATAGCAACAACAGAAGAAGAGATGTCCAGTCCAAAGAGAAAATATCTGTGTGTCTGTACTGGATACTAGAGAAAATTATGAATCATACAACAACCAAGAGGGGTAACACCTGGCTGAGAAACTCCCATCAGCCCACCCTTCTGGCGGAGCATCTTCATGTGGGATTTAGATAGTGAATCCAAACCTCGCCCATTCCATCAGTTGATGGTGCGGAGATGGATATCAAAGGTAAGCTCTACCCAAGGTGTTTATCAAATGGTGCTGATGAAGTGCAGTGCTGTGGTGTGAAAAATGTGAGTGAAAATTTAAAAATGGCTACTAGGACAAAAGTTTAATCAGGATTGTTCAAGTGTCAAGATTAAAATAACACCTAAGAGTCTGAAATTATAACTAAACAATGGTGCTGTGCAGGAAGGTCAACATGTTTCAGCCGAGCAGAGAATACTGTCCGGCTTTCTTCAGGACCAAAGAGATGAAAAAGCTACTGCAAACATGTTTCAGCCGAGCGGAGAATACTGTCCGGTTTCTTCAGGACCAAAGAGATGAAAAGGCTACTGCAAAAGTGGGAACCTGTGTACAAAATTAGTGTGACTGTGCATTTAATAAAGTTCATTTCATCCTACCAGGAACTTGGATCCCCAATGTATTCTGGTGGTAATGAACATGTTGTCCTTTCCTAAAGAGGAAAAAGAAGAAAGTGCACAAGTACATAATATATATGGTTGCTTGCATGTATCCCCAAGAGCGTTTGTCCTCAGACCTACAAAACAGATAGAGTTAACCTCGGAATGGGAAAACCCTGGCTACTCAAAAAACACACGAACTGTAACTCGGAGAGAGTTATTTATATGATAACATGTCCCTGTTCACTTAGGTACATTGGTCATACAACCCACAAAATAAGCTCAGGATCAGTGAACACAAAAGCACTATCCAGTGTCACAAACAGTCCACCCGCCTGATCAATCACTTCCTGTCCTTGAAACATACAGCTGAAGACATGAGGTGGGTGATCCTTGAACACCCCTTTATTCCATCACACATAAGTGATGTTTCCAGATTCTTATTTGTGAAGGAACAGAAATGGATCTTTAAATTGAGAAGCGATAGCAAAGGCTTGAACGATGATATTCCTTGGATATCACTATAGCTGAATACACCTAGACATCGGCCTGAGCCTATCTTCCTCTGCAGACCTCATCAGAGGTGAAATGTTTCTGGGCTGCGTGTGAAGAATTTTTTCCTAAGTATAATTGAAAGGACCTGTATTTAGACGTCCTCTTGTGCTGGTGCCTTTAGTAATATACAAGTGTGGCAAAAAGAATAAAAAAAAGTTTCCCACCCCAAAATTTTTTGTCTTACAACATTTTTTTTTCTTTTCAAAAGATTTTCTCTTTTAGAAAGTGATCTTTCTAAAAAATCTCTTTCTCTATGGTGTATGGATACATATTCTGGCCATCATTATATGGCTTGGTAACTGTGGCTAACGAGCTCACAATCCTTTTCTTTAATGCATCTACGGGACACAAGTTCACGACTGACAAGCCTTGGCTTGTAGCCAAGGATTAGCCATAATCCAGCACCTATTCACAATTATTTTGGTGCATGGCAGCAGTTAGTTATAGAGACTACCAGTGGGCCATTGAACTCAATAAAAGCGAAGCATCTCTATTTTTACTCGTAATTTCCATCTGCGCATGCGCCGTAGATTAGATACTGTGTCTGGTGCAGTGCAGCCATGCGCAAATTTAGGCTTAATGTACTATTAAGAATCTTGCCTGATTTTAGTTAATCCCTGGTTCTGAACAGAGCACATGCGCCTTTTATTCAAGTGACATTGCGATACTGCGCTTGCGCAAAAGATTAGCAACATTCTAAGGGCTTCTGACTGTTACAAACGCGCTTTCCATTATGATGCGCATGCGCTATCTGTAAAAATGTTACAGCGCGTGCGCCGGAGGACTAGCAGCCTTACTATCACGCACCCGCATTGATAGGCATTATGCAAGCCTTCCAGTCAACAATTAGGCACTAATTGAGACTATTAACCATTCAAGTCTAGTATAAATAGCGTGACAACGTGCCCTACCGTCACCTCCACTTCATCTCGGACGCTAGAGAGGGGTACAGACGGATAGGTAGGTCCATGGCTTTGTCTCAGATAGAGGTTCATGTGAGGAGAACTTAGCCCTTCACCTACGTATGGAGAGGAGTTCTCCCCAGTCCATGATCATTAAGGACTTCGAAACCTCGACATTATTGGATTTTAACCCCTTTGTTATCTCATACTTATGCGTTTAGCAAGGCTCTAAATAACATGACAGGGGTCCTTTGCCAAACAACACTTCTTCCTCCATGGTGCAGATCATTCTGCACCATTAGCCAATTCCTGTAGTTAGTCAGCCCCTGTGGTCATTGGAGGGGTGTCTTTAGCAAACAACTAGGTTTTACATAAATGTAAAGAATATATAGCGATTATGCTGGGCACAATAACAAGACGTATTGATTATGTCCATTTTTTACATAATAGAGCGGGGCCTCATATTCCTGAGCGGTTGCCGGGTGAGGTGAGGCTATCTCCCACAAAAAGACGGGTGAGTAATACATTTCACAACTTACTCAAATCGAAAGGATTGAATAGAACGGAAGTTAAATATACTTTTGTTTAGCGAAGTGGATTTCTTCTTCGTTGGTGTGTTTTCTGTACTGTTTCTTTATGATCATGGGGATACATGCAAGCAACCATATATATTATGTACTTGTGCACTTTCTTCTTTTTCCTCTTTAGGAAAGGACAACATATTCATTACCACCAGAATACATTGGGGATCCAAGTTCCTGGTAGGATGAAATGAACTTTATTAAATGCACAGTCACACTAATTTTGTACACAGGTTCCCACTTTTGCAGTAGCTTTTTCATCTCTTCGGTCCTGAAGAAAGCCGGACAGTATTCTCTGCTCAGCTGAAACATGTTTGCAGTAGCTTTTTCATCTCTTTGGTCCTGAAGAAAACCGGACAGTATTCTCAGCTCGGCTGAAACTTGTTGACCTACCTGCACAGCGCCAATGTTTAGTCATAATTTCAGACTATTAGGCGTTATTTTAATCTTGACACTTGGACAATCCTGATTAAACTTTATTTTTGTCCTAGTAGCCATTTTTAAATTTTCAGTCACATTTTTCACACCACAGCACAGCACCTCATCAGCACCATTTGAGAAACACCTTGGGTAGAGCTTACCTTTGATATCCATCTCCGCACCATCAACTAATGGAATGGGCGAGGTTTGGATTCACTATCTAAATCCCATATGATGATGCTCTGCCAGAAGGGTGGGCTGATGGGAGTTTCTCAGCCAGGTGTTACCTCTCTTGGTTGTTGTATGATTCCTAATTTTCTCTAGTATCCAGTACAGACACACAGATATTTTCTCTTAGGACCGGACATCTCTTCTTCTGTTGTTGCATCAATCCTATCCTCTCTACTGGGCCCTGTGATGTTAAAACTTAATCACATTGAAGCGAGATTAGCAAACCTTGAAAAACTTATATCAACTCCCCCGCAATTGCCAACTGAGAATTATGGGGGGAGTACAGGTGCTTTATTTGATAACCAGCCAAGGTGCACAGGCCCCGATAATATGTCCATGGTAGGCCCTGTCCCTGGTAACTTGGGAAAGGGAAGAGTATTGCCTACCCAGACTACGGGTGGTGTATCACAGAGCCAGGCCATTCTGTTACAAGAGCCACCAGGTAGCACTATAGCCAGGGATAATTCCTCTGAAACGAGGAGAGGCCTGCCCTCAAACATGGTAAGGATAAAGTCTCCTGCTCGCGAGATTGCTCGGAGCACAGTTACTAACCTACTTCTACATCTGACATAACACCTTACACTGTGGTGCTGACAAATGTCCCGATGTTGCCGGTTGGTAGCACCGAGCATTGGTCAACTCTGAGGAACAAATCCCTCCACTTTCTTAGTGGTAGGGCTGGGATTACCGCCAACCTCCTGTATTTAGAATAAAAAATGGCACATAGAATTGGTTGGGTGGGCCAGTCTAGGAAGTCACTAAAATGGAACTGCATTGTGTTATCCTTCACGACCCCAAACGTTGCCCAAATATTACTGGACAGGGCAGGCAAAGCACCAGCTAGACCTGATGAGGTGGTTATATTACCCTTGGGGTATTTTTACCCACCATTACACAGCCATCCAATTATCCACCCATGGCATATTTCTAGGGAGCCTGAGCATACCCATAGAGGCCAGCCTAGGTACACAGTCCCAATTAGTAAACTTTACGAAATTTTTAACATGATGGACAATACTGATTGACTACAAATAGAGAAGAAAGGCAGTTGTCCTTCTGTGAGAAAAAAAAGTCAGTTGATAGTTAGGGCATGGGGAAAACACAAATGAACAGACCCCGCACACTATTAAAAGAGTCAACTCCCAAACCCTCCATGGAATGGAATGTGGTTGAAAACCCGGGTATGGGCATTGAGCATATTGCTGGGGACCATAACATAGCCAGATTAGATAAGTCATGAGGGGCTCAGACCTTCTCACAAGCACCACTTAATATACAGCCAGAATCAATGCAGCAGAGAAGATGTGAAGCCAATACTCTTACAGTCATAGGGGTAGCCAGTATCCCAGCAACTAACAAAAAGATTGGCTGTAGTCTTGTATTGTGGAATATTGCAGGTTTACAAGCTAAATTTAGCAATCCCTTGTGGTCAGAATATATCAGAAAAAAACGAAATCATCTGTCTTTCCGGAAAGAAGCCTGGGAGCTGCTTACCTAGGCCGTAGAAATAAAAGTTTTCGCTGCCTTCTGGAAGGTTGTCAAAACACCTTTTCTGACTCCAACGGGGGCCCTTCTGTCGAAGTAGCGATCACGGATGGTCATTGGGTCGAACACTTCCTTAAGATATATAATGGTCCTTGTCCCATTAACAATCATGACATTGATAGTGTAGGCCCTCCTTGTCAACCACTTGACCTATATTTTAGTGTTAGCAAAGCAAAAAGGGCACTCTCGCTAACTGCAGGTGGGAAAGCTTCTGGTCCTGATGGGATACCGGTGGACTTGTATAAGTCCAATGTCAACTAATGGGCCCCTGTTATCACACAAATAATCAACGGTAGTTGTAAGGCCACTTTCCCATCAACCTGGGTGGAATCCACCATCGTTCCCACATTTAAGAAGGGTGACCTCCAGGATCCGACCTGCTACAGGCCCATTTCCCTATTGGATTCCACAGCCAAAGTTGCAGGACGTATCGTCTTAGAACACCTACAGCTCTGAGCAGAGGAAAATTTAATTCTATCAGACATCCAATATGGTTTCCGTGAAGGACTAGAGACTGTGGAGCAGAGTCTAAACCTGGCAATCCTAATGAGAAAGTATCTTAGGGCAAAAAAGTGAAATCTGAGCCTAGTTTTTGTTGATCTTACAGCGGCTTTTGACTGCGTGAAGGACCCAAAACTTTGGGAGATCCTGGAATTACTTGGGGTTGATAAGAATATCATTCATTTTATTCGCCGCCTTTATAATGGATCTAAATCACATGTGCGATTTGGTACAGGAGGTGAACGCACTGCCTCCTTCCCCATTGGAAGGGGGGTTAGGCAAAGCCGCATCCTAGCCCCCTTTCTTTTTAATCTTTATATTATTGGGTTAGGCCAGGCCCTCCTTAAAGATGTTAATGATTTCCCCCAAGTAGGTAATCATCCCATCCCAGCATTTCTCTATGCGGATGATGCTGTAATCATGTCCCGCAACCAGATTGGCCTTCAAAGGACCCTAAACAACTTCTTTAACTTTATGAAGGAGCTGGATTTTAGGATTAACATCTCCAAAACCTTTGTAATGAGATTCAGTCATGAGATTAAGAAACGCAGGGACATTCTTGTGGAGGGAAAACCATTGGCATCAACTAATGGTTTTCCTTACCTAGGAATTTTGTTTAGTCACAATAACACCTGGGCCCAAGCGGTGGTAGCAAAAAAGCTACATTAGCATTAGCATTGTCAAAAGTAATTTTGTTTTACCCAACAGAACCAACTCTTTGTTTAAACTTTTATAAGATCAACAACTGCTTTAGCCAGCTTTGCGAAAAAAACTGGGACGTAAACCACCTTTGGAACATTTAAAAATTTACAAAGCTAAATGTGTTACAGCTTTTATTTATGGGGCCTGGATCTTAGGAAACAAAGGATACAAGTGAGTATTGCAACCACATGGCTCATTTTGTCGCATGGAACCCTTATCAGTGTGACACAGTCAAAGGTTTGATTTGCAGCCCAGTGGTCCACATTGCCATCTTTGCCTAACTATTCACTAAAATTGAAGCAACTAACTGTCAATGTGCTTTGAAATGATGTGAAACCAAGTTAGCAGTCGCAGACCAGGGTGGTTTTTAGAGTTCAAGTTGAAGATCTACAGTTCTTTTTTTAGTAACGGCGAATGCATGACTAGGCAGGAGCTGCCTTTATCAAGAGGATCAAGGGAAATTATTTTTGATAGGAAATGCTAAGGGTTGATGGAGGGTGGTAGAGAATGTGCCATTTATCAAAAACCTATTGATGATAGAGCAGATTTGGTGGGCATGTGCAATAATAGCTTAGAGTGATGATATTGCAACCTGGATTGAGTGCATTTGTGATAGATCACATGATGGTTATCAATTCAATTTAAAATAGTCTTTATTTGATATTTTTCAATCATAAAAGACATTTACATACTTACCCCCCCACACAACAAATAGTAAGATTCATAATTAATCATTTCAACTTTATCTAAAATGAGAATAAACTGGCTTATCAATGTGCTATTAGAAGGAATCTATGATTGCAATCTTTAAATATATTGTATTAAAAAGAATAAAACGAATAAAACAGTATTAAAAAGAAATTCATTCGATGCTAAATACATCAGTCTCTTAATACATTTTACAAAGTCAAGTAGCAGCATGTAACAGCGGACGCAGGGGTTATTGCAAACTCATTTTACGGGCCCGGATTATCCACATCCAGTGAAAGAATTTAGACATGGCTATAACAACTGGCTGAGAGGTATCAGTTCTTAAAATCCTAATGGCCTCACTAGCAGTTTTGAGGCCTAACTGAACACAAATCGGTTTTAGCCAGGATTTTCTAGGTGCGTTGTATTCTGGGCATGCGAACAATACATGCCCAATATCTTCCCTTTGTTCAGGACAAAAGGGACACACCGAACTTTGGTTCCCACGCCATTTCACAGTTAAAGCATTTAGAGGTAATGTCCCCACCCTCATTTGATGGTACTTCTTCCGGTCCCCCGAAATGGTAATCCAATCCCAATAGGATTCTAGGGCCGGTACATGCTTGAGTTCTAAGAAGTCGTTTGTAAAAGATGGATCAATGCTGCGACCAAAGCTCTTTGCCCCAACCATGTTCCAGTACAAATCACAAAGTGTTTTCTTAGGTGGGAAAACATTCCTCACAGGGTCATCCCATAGTGAAGATAGGCCCATAGCCATATAAATTGCTTTCACCTCCCTCATCCATGATATTTTATGAACTTTGTCCGAGTCTCTAACCTCGAGGAAGCCCTGAGCATACTGGGAGAGTTCCGGGGTTACATTTGTGATAGATTACATGATGGTTATCATTAGAGTTGTGAGCCGCTAGGTAGTGTGATGCAGTTGTAAGACCTCGCCCCCTTCTGAAGTGTAGACACAGACATGTCAATGGAGCAATAGAGAGAGATTTCATGCAATATACCAGCAAGAGGCTCGATTGCTAACGTACAAAGTAGGGGCGTGTAAAAGCACCACTGTCTGGTTCCCCTACCAACCGTACATAGCCCCAACAGCTCACCATCCACTCTAATGTGTATTGAGGGCTCAGTATATATAAGCTGGATCCAGTCACAGAAAGTGGGCCATATCCCTATACCACACAATGTTTCCAGTAAATATTGCCATTCCACTGTATCGAATGCCATCTCCTCCTCTCTATCTAAGGTAGCATGCAAGACATGAGTTAGTCTCCGGCGGTTATACAAGGTACTACGTGCCGGCATAAAGCTGCATTGGTCCTCATGGACCAATACATGGAACAACACCTGCAACTGGTTGCTAGTATTTTGCATGAAATCTTAAGATTGGTATTCAGTATGGTAAAGGGCCTTTATGAGGAAGGGTTCAAATGATCACCCCATACTTCAACATGAGGCACACTATTCCTTCCCACAAGGCTGGCTGAAGGACACCACTTGCCTTCACCTCCAGGAATACCTCCAGCAGTTTCTCTTTAAGGACAGTAGAATAGGTCTGATAAAACTCTTCTAGGAAGCCGTCACCACCTGGAGCCTTGGATCTATTGAGCACCTTTATAAAGGGGTCCATATCCTCAATTGAGATGTCCTCCTCCAAGTCCTGAAGAAGGTCTCTTTCCAACTGTGGGAGCCCAACTCTCACCAAAAGCATGTCTGTATCCCTGATGGGGCCAAATGGATCAGCCTCAAGCACCAACCAAAAATAGTCTAAAGGGGCTGTCAAGTTATCCTGCTGCTGGGTCTGTAACTCCCCACGCCCGTTCCGGATGTGCAAAATAGGGGTATCTCTGTTTAAAGCTAGGAGCATCCCAGATAAATCACCCTCCCTGTGTAGTATTTGACAATAGAATTTGGCAGTAATCTTATCAAGTGTGTCCCAGAGTGAAGGTATTTCTCTATGTACCCCTAGAGTAGTCATGCACACAGTCGCTGAAGATGTTTGGTGTGTCTGCAGGTCATCCAATCATCCTTCCTGGACCACAGGATCTGTCACTAGCAACCTTCTCACCCCACAGAGGGTCCATATATATTCTCCCCTAACTACCACCTTGAGTGCCTCCCACTCGACAAATCTAGTGTTCATGGTGCCACAGTTGGTTGCTAAGTATGTCTCCAAAGTTCTCCTCTAATGTGCTTAGCAGAATACATCCGTAAGTAGGTCAGAAGGCATTCACCAGGTCCTGAGCCCACTCGGTTTATCTACCAAGGCCAGAATCAATAATACAGGTGCATGATCTGAGATAAAGCGGCTCAAATGCGACACCACAGTGAGCCGGGAATGATCGAGTCCCCCTACCAAAAATCAGTCCAAACAACTATAAGTATTGTAGGTCCAGGAATGACAAGTATATTCGTGACCCGCCAGGTGTAGCAATCGCCAGCCATCCAGCAGGCCCAAACTATGTATCACCGCCCTAAGCGAACCCACCAATAATGGTTTAGTGCCTCCCTAGGGTGAATACCGGACTGCTGTCCCGTCCATGATGCAATTAAAATCACCCGCCCGGAGTATAGGAGTGCCCACACTTCCTTCCAAAAGGACCTGAAGCCCTTCACAGAAATGTTGATTATCAATATTTGGGGCATGAGTTTAATATTATTATAGCATTTGGTCTAATTTCTAAGCCCCTGGACATTCCACGTGATAATCTTGATTTGATAAGCCATGTGAGTCACCTGCTCCCTCTAGTGACCCCTCCCATGTTCCCACCCTCCAGATTATCCATAGCAAATTCCACCAAACAGGGAGATACGTGTACTGTCTCCATTTGAGCACTGTGATAAAAAGCGAACAACCCAAACAGGGGAATCAAAGAACAAGAAGCCCAATGTATCTCTCCCCACCCCAGATAGGCAGCATATGAACAACGTACCATCCTGTGAATCCAATGCAATTTCCGCTGTCAGGACCCACAGCCTAACCCTTTCCTCCCCAACCATTGCCTATCACGATTGTGGAGAGGCATCTCAACCAACCCTCCCCCTTACGAAATGCAATGTCAAATCCCATATCAGTTCACATTAGGGACCTGCATCGTTGGTGCATCTGGCACCAACAAACTCCTCCCCAGCACCAACTGGTGATCCAATGAGGCTAATGCCATGGTGCCTTTGTCTTGAATCACAACCCTAGTGAGAGCATCACTTTCTGGGGTCTATCCGCCACCCGACTCGGACTCCTCTCTAACCCTCCAGGCAGGACCCCCAAGCCTGTCGGTCCTTGGGTCCTGGACCTCCAGGATCCCATTCTCTCCTTAGGCACCCTATTCCAGACCTCCTACCATCGACACATATCCTCAGGGGGATCAAAAAAATAGATTTGCCCCCAACAACACCCTCAGTCTGGCAGAGTACAACAACATATAGCGAAGGCCCATTGAGCGAAGCTTGGCTTTCACCTCTGAAATGTGTTTCAGGCACCTTGTTGGTGTAATAAGGATAGCTGGAGAGTCTATGGTTTTCATACCTGGCTGTGTCAGTATCTCTGGCGCTTGGAGGATGCAGTCCCTGTCTTTGTAATTCAATATTCTGGCTTCGATGGTCCACTGTGGCGCCCCGGGGTGAGGCAGAACCACCAGCACCCAATGCATCCTCTCGATAGTGAACACAGGAGATAGGTCGCAAGTCTTCAGGGTACTGTAAATCCACGTTTCAGACAATTGCTCAGTGGCAGACCCCTTAGCCTGCTCTGGAAAACCCAACATGCGCACATTATTGCGGTCAGACCTCCCCACCACATCTTCTACTCACGCATCCAAGGTCCCAGATCTGGACATGACTGTAGTAGCCGGCTTCAACAAACGTGACAATGGACTGGGCAGTATAATGCTCCATGGTGTTCCCCTGAGGGGCCTCACCTCGTGTATTCCTCCCCATGTAAAGTCCACAGTGCCAGCAGCCACTCTATCACAAACCCCAGGTCACTAGCCAAGCCTAAGTCCCAGCACCAGGTAAATCACCTTATAACACGGGGGATCCACAGCGGTGCGGAACCTAGAAGAGAAAGGCATACCTGCATCCAGCAATCAATGTTAGGGTTCCTTTGTATGCAGCAGGGGGGGGGATACAAGTAATGCAGAGCAATCCACTGTCAAGTTAAGACCCCCCATGATGAGTAGCTCAGCAGACCCCGATGACCAGATGGAGGGGGCTCGGGCCACCCGGCAGAGGAGCAGGCCACTGCGTGTGGGAGAGCTCAACAGTGGCCTAGGCAATCCATGTTGCACCGTTTCTCACACAGGGTGGGGAGGCCCCAGCACTCTACCAAACACCCACAGCCGGTCTCCAACAGTTGTCAGACATGCCTGTATGATCCCTGTAGGCAGGGCGGGACAGCGCAGGGAAGCCCGTCTCAGTCTCACAGAACCCTCAGTGGATTCTGCCAGCTACCAGCTCCAGCCCAAGCCAAGCCCACACAGAACCAGGAGCCCTGGGCCACCCAGGTGGCACAACCCCAGTCAGCAGCAGCAGTGCCATGCAATGCTCCCTTTGTCACTCCTCAGGGCCCTCTCTGACTCCGGCCTCGTACCGACGCTGCACTCACCTGGGCCCGGCAGGGTCGAAGGCCACCTCGATTCACTCACCTCATACTTACAGGCCGCCAGTTCACAGATCTGCCCCAGAGGCACGATCAGGGTAAGGGCAATGCCCTCCTCTCCCCGCAAACCACAATACATCGGACTCTGGGCCATTAAAGGCCTCACAGTCCAGCTGACATTGATCGACAGGGGGGCCACGTGAGGGTGCAAGGTGCCCCCTCCAGTGTGGGATCTAACCATGCACCTGTCCCCCGAAACAGTCCCCACAGGCAAGAGTTGGGTCCCTCGTCCATGGCGAACAGTCACCCCCCGCTCAGCAGGACAGGATCACTGAAACAACAGGGCACCACCATTCCTGTCAGCCGCAGTCCCCACAGCCCTCAGCTCCTCACAGCAGAGCCCTCCAGGCCTGTCACAAGTCGCTCCATATCACCACCTCCAGGAGAGGCCCTGTGGACCACCCAGCAGGATATTGGGGTGCACTGCTGTGGCGAACGTGTACGCTATGGGCGTGTGGGTTCAATTTCTGGGATTAAGGCCGGATTCCGCAGGGTAACCTGGGGTCAGTCGGGAGCCTCCTAAGAGCAGGTCCTATCAGCCATCTTGTGTGGCCACGCCACCTTAAGTTCGTATTTTTAACATTCACCTTGGTAGGTTTAATGTGCACTGCTACTGGACCTCGCTACAAGACACCTGCAGCATGCTGCAGCAAATGATCTTTTGTGAAGCACATTGCAGCAACCTACTGCTCCTGATATCAGTTATGTACAATAACTATTTCTTGAAAATATCATGCCTAAGAAACTTTGAAGAGACATCGTTTTTACCCCCAGAAAGGAAAATGTACAGCACTTTAGCTGAACTATTTACTCTGATGTGGTAAACAAAAGGTTTTATTGTTCAATGCGGTATGTGTGGACAAAGGCCTGTGAGCTTTAAAAGTTGGTTACAGGGCCCAAATCTCTTCCCTTGCGGTCAACTTTTCTAAATCTTAAGAAAAATATTTGGTAAAAACTCAAAACCAGCTGTTTAGGCTGCATGGGTATATCTAACAAGTTATTGCCTTTGATGTTGATAGAGCAGAGATGACATCAAACGATGTTATTGATAAAAGAAATGATTTAGACAACTTCTGTGTAAACCGTAGAAAACGTGTGCACAGTTTCACGTTCTGAAAATGGACACAAATATGAATTGTAGTCACTGCATCATGAAAGCATTCAGAAGAAAAGATAGATTTGAGACATATTAATCATTCAATTAACATAGATATGACTATTAAACATGAAAAATTCATTTCACTCATTTATATGTGATAGAATAATGTAGGAGAAAAATCCAACGTTTTGGATTTATTGCTAATTGATTTGATTTTTATGTAATGAATATGAAATTATTAAGACTAAAGAATATTTGCTATGATTTAGTTTGGTTTTCATGTGAAAATTAACTATAATGTCATTTCATGTAATAACGTGTGCACCAAATGTGACAAATGAAAAGTATGTGCTACACAACTATTTTTAGATATGTTCTCATGAAACTTCTTTAGCATTTATTTTCACACATGTAATAGTCAAATGATACAAAAACTACAAAGATTCAACAAAGCAGACGCTGCCATCGCACCCCAACTACGGAAGGTCATTCACATCTTCTTCAAAACAGCGACATTCCCGCAAAGCTGGAAACACGCCGAAATCAACGCCCTCCTGAAGAAGCCCAAGGCGGACCCCAAAGACCTCAAGAACTTCCGGCCCATCTCCCTGCTCCCGTTCCCGGTCGAAGGTCATCGAGAAAAAGGTCAACATGCAACTGGCCCGCCACCTGAAAGACAACAACATCTTGGACCCGTCCGAGTCCGGGTTCAGACGAAACCACAGCACCGAGACAGCCCTCATCACCGCCACAGACGACATCAGGCGCCAACTAGACAACGGTGAAACATCAGCCCTGATCCTCCTGGACCTGTCAGCCGCCTTCGACACGGTCTGCCATCGCACTCTAAAGACACTCCTCCTAGAAGCTGGAATCCAAGAGAAGGCCCTTGACTGGACCACGTCCTTCATCTCCGGCAGAACCCAGAGCGTCCGCCTCCCATCCTTCCGATCCGAGGCCACCAACATCATCTGCGGCATCCCCCAGGGCTCATCCCTCAGCCCAACGCTGTTCAAGGTCTACATTGCCCCACTGGCACAAGTGGCCCGCCAACATGACCTCAACATCATCTCCTACGCCGGCAACACCCAGCTCATCCACTCCCTCACCAAGGACCCGCACACCGCCAAAACCAACCTCCACGAGGGAATGAAGGCCGTCGCCGACTGGATGAGGAACAGCCGTCTGAAGCTGAACTCGGACAAGACGGAGGTACTCATCCTCGGACCCACCCCCTCAGCCTGGGACGACTCCAGGTGGCCGACCAAACTGGGAACAGCACCGACACCCACCGACCATGCAAGCAACCTAGGAATCACCCTTGACTCCTCCCTCTCCATGTCTAAACAGGACAACGCCGTCTCCTCCGCCTGCTAAAACACCCTGCGCATTCTCCGCAGGATCTACAAGTGGATCCCGACCGAAACAAGAAGAATGGTGACAAAGGCCCTCGTCAGCAGCAGACTGGACAACGGCAACGCACTCTACCTCGACCTCTCAGCCGCCTTCGATACGGTGGATCATACCATCCTCCTCTCCCGTATCGGAGCGGCGGGGATCGGGGGGACCGCCCTGGTCTGGTTGTCCTCCTTCCTGAGCGACCGCCCCCAGGCTGTTCGACTGGGTGACTTCACGGCGGACGTCCGGAAAGTTCAGTGCGGGGTTCCCCAGGGTTCCTCCCTCTCTCCTCTTCTGTTTAACCTGTACATTGCTCCCTTAATCTTCTCTCTTCAACAGATGGAGGTCGGCGTATTTAATTATGCGGACGACCTCCAGCTTGTCTTCAATCTGTCTTCTCCTTCCTCTATTCTAAACTTTCAATCTGTTATGCTTCACATCAGGGACTGGATGAACCACAACCACCTTAAACTCAACCCTGACAAAACCGAGTTGGTGTTGACGGGTGGTTCATCCAGCCCCTGGCCCCCTCTTTTCTGGCCCCCTTCCCTTGGCCCTCCTCCTACCCCCGCTTCCTCAGTTAAAACACTTGGCATAAAACTTAATTCTCAACTCACCCTTCACTCCCAGGTTAGCTCTGTGGTATCTTCTTCCTTTCTTTCACTGCGCACTATACGTAGGGTGTCCCGTTTCTTCACCTTCTCTGCTCTAAAGCTCATCATCCTGGCCATGGTGGTATCCCGCCTGGACTACGGCAACGCCCTGTATGCCGGCATCCCCGCCTACAGTCTGCGTCGCCTGCAACAGATCCAAAACCAGGCGGCCCGCCTGGTTTTTAAACTCCCCAAATTTCACCACTCCTGAAATCACTTCACTGGCTCCCTGTGCGAGCCAGAATTGAATTCAAGCTTGCTTCCATCACCTTCCGGGCCCGACACGGACTCGCACCTGAATTCATCTCCTCCGAGATTGTCTCCTATGTCCCCACCAGGGAACTTCGTTCGTCCTCCCAGTCCCTCCTCACCATCCCACGCTATCGGAGAAAGAAGTGGGGAGGCTCTAAATTTGCCACCCTCGCCCCTACCCTCTGGAACTCTCTTCCCCTTGAACTCCGCACCATCTCTCTTTACCCACAATTCCGTAAACAACTTAAGACCTACCTATTTACGAAATCTTTTGAATAACAACTCTCCTGTACCCCCAGCTTTTTAACTAGGATCCTGTCAGTAATAGCGCCAAGAAACCGCAGGTATATGAGCACTCTATAAGAAATTTTAAATTCAAATTCTACACAGGAATCCCAGCCAAACACCTACGACAACTACAACGCATCCAAAACGCCTCCGTCCGACTGATCGTCAATGTCCCCCGCTGCAGCCACATCACCCCCCACCTGAGAGACCTACACTGGCTCCCCATCGACAAGAGGATCACCTTCAAGCTCCTCACCCATGCACACAAAGCACTCCACAACGCCTGACCAGCCTACCTGAACAGCAGACTCAGCTTCTAAGCTCCCACCCGCCAGCTCCGCTCTGCCAGCCTCGCCCTCGCCGCTGTCCCCCACATCCAATGAACAACCTCCGGCAGCAGATCCTTCTCCTACCTCGCCGCCAAGGCCTGGAACACCCTCCCTACCCACCTACTGAAGACCCAAGACCTACTCGACTTCAGAAGACTCCTCAAGACCTGGCTCTTCTAGCAGTAGCGGCACCCCCTTCCCTCAGCGCCTTGAGACCCTCACGGTAAGTAGCGCGCTTTACAAGTACTCTGATTGATTGATTGATTGATATACATTTTATTATATGATTAATCTCAACAACAACAAATGATGAGTACATTATACTGACATATTAATTATGATCAGAATGAAATGTTAACTAATGTGTTTCTGTCATATTTTCAATTGACATACTAGTTACCTATTAATGTAAAAATTAATAAATTAACATTATCTTTTATAATAGCCGGAATTTCATGTAGGCCTCATTTCTTTTTCCAATGAAGTCACAGGCGGAGCATTTCCAAGTGTATGAGAATTTCTTTCAATATTGCAAGTTATATTAAAATGAAAACTGTTTCTTATGATAACTCCTGGACTAAATAATGCACTTGTAACCAATGTACTGAATGGCCTGATGGATTTAAGGTGATGTCAAGGGGTGTCACCTTGGAACATTTCCAGTATAATTGTTCATTTTTGGAACAACATGTGAGCAGAGAGCTAGGAACATTTTGAGTTTCTTGAAACCTCTTTGGCCTACTGTGCTAGTGATTTCTAAGACTTCAGGAACTTGGACTTGTTACTGCTGACGGTGTCCTGATTGCAGATTGAACCTTTCAGATAAAGGGTGCAGGTCATGTTGCTGTGACTCTTGCTGTTACAGCCACAAACTGAGACAGATCACTGTCTTGACGAACTGGACTGGCTACTTGGAACCTTGCTCAACTCTCCTGAGAATCTTTACGGATAGTCTTTCTGGCTACCTATCTCTATCGATACGTATGCTGTATGTGCTCAGAATCTGCTTTGGCTGAGGAAGATTTCCCCATTTCATTCTCCCTGAATCTTAGAGGCCTGGTATATTTTATTAAATCCTTTATATATTGAATAATAGAGTTGGATGCCATTGTATTGAATGCAAATGTTCTTTAACTATATGATTGAATAAACTTACATTTTAACCTGATTATGCTGATCTGTCTTGTCATTCCTTGAGAGTTAACATTATTTGGTTATCTATGTATTGGGAAAAATGAATCTATGAGTTGTGGAAATTGGGTTTAACAGTTATCCTATTCCTGGTCCTCATTGTGTAACTGTCAATTCCCCAAATAACCAACCCCTTTCGGCACAGAGCAAGATCCATTGGAGAACCAATTTTATATATGAGTAGCTTAAGATGAAAGTAAATTCCGCAATAAATGCTACTGCAGTGTATTAAAAAATATATACTATTTCTCCCTAATTCTGTATGTTAGTCTTACTGCCAATTGTGTGATCAATGGTTATTTAAAAGAGATGCCAAGCAAATTTGGTATAAATTTAAGAAGCGAGAGATCCTATATTCTTCTATGTTTCTTACTAAGCCTCAAGGTGAGAAATTCATTTAGCTGCTCTCTTTTTTATCCCTATCTACTTCAAAAGCTGGACAAAGACAGACTGGGTTTAAGATTTATAAATTCCAATGAAAAATGAATCTACGACTTTAAAATTGTGCTGTACCCAGACAGAAAACCAAGATACCAAATCAGCAAGCATTAATGAACAAACAACTTTGTTTGCTGCAACAAGATTGCACCCATGATACATTTTACAATCTTACATTCTCAATGGGCTATGCCTTACATATAGCTCTCCCACTATCAATGTTGTCTTTGCAGTTCCTAAAATATGAGTATCTTACCAGTCGGTCCTCACTTGACCTGGGATGCTTTTTCTTCACCACTGCTATGGATGGCACCAGGATAATTATGCATGGCTCTGGTTCTACTGACTGCCTGTAAAAAGCAGAGCTATGCGATCCGGAAACCAAAGTCTTCTCTCCCCAGGGAGGGCACTGATTAGATGTTTTCATCTGCTTAAAGAGGGTCCTATAATGCATTCTGCCCCATGGTTCACAGAGCTTGTGCATCTGCTTTGTGCACCTCTGGGGCACAATGGTATTACAAAAGGGGCTGCAGATGCTTCTGTGCTCCCTTCGTAACACTGATAGCACTGGTGCTCATGTAGTGCCAGTGGTATCATGAGAGGACATTCCCTCATTTTTATGGGGATGTGGTCCCATTCAAATGAGGGAATCTCTTTGTCTCTGTTCCCGCACTGTATTATGAACAGGGGTGCAGACACAAACAGGACTTTAGGAGGTGCTTTCTCACAGTGCTAAGGACAGCCCTCTGAAAAGGAGAAAAGAGATCCTATGGACCCGCCTCCCAGAAATATTCCTGCAGGCAGGTGCAGTCACTCACTACTCCTGCCTATAAGGGGATCTCTTGCCCCCTTTCCGCTGCACTATGACACATGGAGCGTCGTGGAAGCAGCCGCTTGGTATTTCACTGAATGCGCTGGCCCCGGAACAGCACAAGTTTGCGGCTGCTGTGGGTTCAGTGCATTCTATGCAATAGCACATTCTATGCAAAAGGGCACACTTTCCCTGTTTGTGCTGTGTCCAAAATAAATATAACTCAAAACCTCATCATGTACTACTCATTACCTCACATATTGCATTACTCAGGATATTTTCTATGATATAATTGATAACATCACTGACATTATTGACAACAGAACTGTGCATGGCGGGGAGTGAGTTGTAGTTATATTTAGGCAAGAGTTACAGTTACTTGAGTTAACTATAACTGGTAAATTGCAGCGGTTTTGATAGTTTAAAGCGGTACACCTAACTATAACATCCCTTTAACATTAGTTTTTTTCAGTGAATTTCTATATATCTGTGTGGTAATAATTTAATGAATACGTTATTAGAGTGTCCAGTAAAAACATTCTATTGCTAGATGTGGGAACAACATCGTATTATTGATATCAGTTTTCTCTAGTTTGCAGAACTCATCTTGCAACTATAATTTTACTTCTCTCGAGAGTAAGTTATGACAACAATTGATATATAGTATGCATAGATAGATACATTTTTAATAAGTAATTTTCTAGATACATATGGTTTGTATATTATGGGGCTTATATACAAGTCAATAAGAGGATCACTTTCCGACTGCTTACCCACGCACACAAATCATTCTACGACATCGGACCAGACTGCCTCAACTCACGACTGTCCTTCTACACCCCCTCCCGACAACTACGTTCTTCCAACCAAGCCCTCGCCACTGTACCTCGCATCAACAAGACCACCATGGGAGGCAGATCCTTTTCATACCTGGCTGCCAAAACATGGAACTCACTCCCCGCCTACCTTCGCCTTACCCAGAACCACCTAGCGTTCAGAAAGCAACTTAAAACGTGGATATTTGACAAGTAATCCTCCTCCCCTTCCTAAACGCCTTGAAACCCTCTGGGTATGTAGTGCGCTATACAAATCCTATGACTTGACTTGACTTGACTAGTGCGTCACTTTTTTGATGCTCTGGCAGCACAGATTGCAGACCCATATCTACGAGGCCAAGCAAAGCCACTTTGCATTGCTTTTAGATATGGTGTAAAGCAACATAGCACAAGTTGCTGCATTCCCTTCCACTGTGTCAGGGAGTCATTCCATGATCTGTAAAACTGGGGATGCGTCAAAACTGTACACCTCCCCAGGAAGGTGTAATGAGGAGAAACATGTTTATTTCTCCTTGTATTTTCCTCTTTCTCTGTGAAAGCGCCTCCATGGATTGTTTTTGTGCAGGTGTCCCTACGACGATGCAAGGGAGCTTGTGTTGGCGCAGGACAGTTAAACGGCGCCAGCGCATTGGGAAAGAGCACGAATGTGCTGTACCATGAATACAAAAGCAAAAGGAACAATTGCTAAACAATGCAAACTGGAATGGCATGGGGAGCAAAAGAACAATGGATTTTGGCCCAGACCTCTGTACTGGGGTGAATGTATGACATTGTTCAGCATTCTGTCCATCAATTTTTCCTTTTACATTTGTCACCCTAAGTGGGACAGCTATGCCCAGATGTGTGTCCCTTGCTTGCTGTGCCACTGGAGTCAAGCTAGCTTGGCTGGTGAGGGGTGAAACCCCGATTACGGTCCTAGGATGCTTGTTTCCAGTCCACGGAGGACCTGGCTTGGCAGTTCGGGCTGGACTGTTCCCATGGGGAACAGGGTCAAGACTGATTTACAAATGGCTGGGTCTAAACTGAAATGGCATGGTGAGTAAAAAAATGATGGATTTAGACCCAGATCTCTGTACTGGGGTGAATGTATGACATTGTTCAGCAATCTGTCCATCAATTGTTCTGTACCATTAATACGGCGTGTTCCTGTCCTTTCCTTTTGACACAGAACAGCTTGATGACCAGCGCTGCCCTGCGTCAAAAACTCATAAATGAAGCATTTTGTTTTCAGCAAATTCCAGTTTCTTAATAAAGTGCAGATAGTTGGTTAACTCTTTGCTAGAGTTCAGGTAAAACGATTCACAGTTCTAATTACCTTTAGTTCTCAAAAAGGCAGAGTACTTAAGATATCTTTGTTTTTGAAGAACTCATACATTCTGCCAGGATGAGACTGGGACAGAAAATTAGCCTGGCACCAAACATAAAAGTGGCCCCCATTAGTTTAGCATACAGCACAAAAAAAGTGCTAATATCAGGTAGTTCAACAGTAAAAACCCACAGCTGCTAAACAAACGGCCCAAACACTGCAGTGGCATAACCAGGCCCCCGCAGCCCCTGAGGGGTGGTGGAGCCCATGCTCAATGGTGCCCCATCAGCACAATACTGACTGGAGAGCTCCTGATTGAGCCTGGGGGGGGGCCTGTGGGGGCTCCACCTACCTTGCAGGGGGAGGCCTCAAGTTTCGTTACACCAGTGAAACACTGATCTGTCAGACCAACCCATCGGGCACTGCCTGATTGCCCTACAGGCAAGTCCGACCCTACATTCTGCAGACTTCACTGACCAGCTGAGTGTGGAGGCAGAAAAGGTGGAGTCTTGGGCTTTCTGTTTTCTCTCTTTTTTGCATTTCCTGTCCACGCATTTATCACTGGTCCTCATAGTTCCTTATATGTTATCAGTGGTGGAAGCTTCACTTCTGTTGCATGCTGTGCATAGGCATGGTGCCCATCTGGCACTTATAATGTGCTCAGGTATCGACACGTACACACACCTCCCTTTGGTTTATAGCAGTTTTTCCATCTAGCCTCTACACCATGGGTACTCATAGTACGGCCCGCGGGCCGGTGGCGGCCCGGCAAGCCTTCCTTGGCGGCCCGCGGACCTTTCAAACATCGTACCAATGTATTTTTTTTTTTTAAGAGTGTCTGCTGCAGCGCAACTCTGAGAGTCTCTGCTGCTCTGTGGGGGCCGTGCGATTCTCGCATTGCTTGTGGAGCTGCAG
Organism: Lissotriton vulgaris; assembly: GCF_964263255.1. Lineage (NCBI taxonomy): Eukaryota > Metazoa > Chordata > Amphibia > Caudata > Salamandridae > Lissotriton > Lissotriton vulgaris. The sequence goes on from NC_141689.1 coordinate 861,434,942, forward strand.
GGGCCTAAGATGAGGTGAAATACAACAAAGCCTCATTAGTATGCAGATGGACTTTAATGACCTGTGAAGTGCTTAGGTGCGGCTGTGTGTGTGCGCCTGAAAGCTGTCTCAGTCCAGGCTGACACACAGGCAGGGTGAGATGACAGAGGGTGACAGAGGGAGGTAGAGAGAGGGAGGGAGGGAGGGAGAGAGGTAGTGAGGGAGGGGGAGAGCGAGGGAGAGAGGGAGGGAGACGGGGAGTGAGACAGAGGGTGTGAGAGAGGGAGGGAATGAGAGAGAGACAGACAGAGGGAGGGAGGGTGGGAGCGAGGGAGAGAGAGAGGGAGCGAGGGAGGGAGAGAGAGGGAGCAAGAGAGGGAGCAAGAGAGGGAGGGAGAGAGGGAGTGAGAGAGGAAGCGAGAGAGAGAGGGGGAGTGAGGGTGGGAGGGAGGGAGAGATGGAGGGAGTGAGGGAGAGAGAGAGGGAGTGAGGGTGGGAGGGAGAGAGGGAGGGAGAGAGGGAGAGAGAGAGGGAGTGAGAGACAGAGGGAGGGAGAGAGAGGGAGTGAGAGACAGGGAGTGAGAGAGCACGTAAATAAGAGAGACGGACAGAGGGAGGGAGGGTGGGAGCGAGGGAGAGAGAGAGGGAGCGAGGAAGGGAGTGAAACGGGGAGCAAGAGAGGGAGGGAGAGAGGAAGCGAGAGAGGGAGTGAGAGAGGGAAGGAGGGAGAGAGGGAGGGAGGGGGTGAGAGAGAGGGAGGGAGTGAGGGAGTGAGCGAGTGAGTGAGTGAGGGAGTGAAGGGAGTAAGAGAGACAGACAGACAGAGGGAGGAAGCAAGGGAGGGTGGGAGCGAGGGAGGGAGAGAGAGAGAGAGAGGGAGGGAGAAAGAGAGAGCGAGAGAGGGAGTGAGTGAGGGAGGGAGAGAGATATGAGTATGCCGGGTCTGGTGGCTCAGTGGACGAAGACATCCGCTGCAGGGACCTGTGATCAACCTCATGGTCATAGTTTTTTTGTTGTTCTAGCCCGCACCCTCCCTCACTGACCCCGCCCCCACCGGTGCGGCCCTCGGACACAAACCACAATGTAAATTTGGCCCCCCAGAGAAAGTTTGTGAGTACCCATGCTCTACACAGTCTACGTTCATCTTTAGTTCCATGCGTGGAGATACACCAATCATCTTTGCTTCCACCTGACTGGCTGCTTCTCTTTGAACCCTTGGCGATAGTTTATTTGCCTGGGTGCCCAGCACTGCTCCTTCCTGTTCCTGTGCTCCTTGTCTTCCCCCCAGCATTGTTATTTCGGGTCCCTTGGCCCTTTTCTTCCGAACTTCTTTAGTCCCCTTGTAGTTAAGCAGTTCAGCAAATTTGCAGAGTAGCCAAGTTGACAAGCCAAATTAACCCAATGCCCTGCTTTTACATCCTGTTCTTCTCTGTAACCTTTTATGCTGGCACAGTTGTGTGCGTCACAGGATCCTTTCATCTCTGTGGAACCCACAAAGGCACTCATGCTACTACTCAAAGAAGGACAGCTAACCACTACCTGGCAGGTGCACAGCGAGTTCAACAAGGTCATAGCATTCAATTCAGAAGCGCGCACTCAGCCACCACGGGGATGGACGATTCATGCCTATTGAAACCGTGACCGCTCCTGGCCAGGAAGCAGAAGAAACACCAAGCTTATTATTCCGTGAAAAATGAAGCACACTGGTGTACTGGCCCATTGTTCCAATATCCTGCTACTATGCACTAGCGAAGGAGTCGCTTTTAGTCCCACGCACTAACCAAAGTGCAACCTGAATAACAGTCAGCAATCCCCGGTGATTTGCTGTTAGTACATTTGCGTACTCTCTTGCGTTACGTATTTTTTTTTTATTCAGCTGTGTTTTTAACGTTACTGTGTTTACCCGCGCTGTTCGGGCTCCTCACAACTGTCCTTGAAACGCATGCAGCCTCGCCGGGGTAACTTAAACCCTGAATTTCATTCCTTCATTCCTGAGCATAGAAAATCACTAATTGTTTCTTCTGCTGGTCTTTGAAGGCGCTCCCCCGTTAGCTGGTTTTGTCCCAGGCTTGAATAACCGCAGACATTCCTCCCCTCTCAGCTCTGGAGGTCTTTGTTCATGGTAGAGGCCGGTCAGTTGGTGGGCAGGAAGCGGCGAGGGCTCTTCAGTCGAGTCCCTCTCCGTGAGCAGATGTCTTTCAATAACGCTCCTTTCCCGAGTTTCTTCGGGAACAAGAGCAGACTACCCATTGGCTATGCGGCGCGGGCTCGAGCGGATAACGAAGGGCAGCCTGCCTGGTGGGGAGCACATTTTTGCTGCGCAGTAAGTTTCATAAATTAACGCAGCTGTAAAAATGCAAAACGAAGACATTAAAGATTGTCTTCGGTTATGTGATGGAATAATGTTCGCCTGCCCCGAATAGCGTTTTTTTTGTTTTTGTTTAAGAAATGTGGGGCAAAAGACCTGCTAAGTTAGGTTTCTCTCAGCGATCTGCACCTAGTGCTTGATCATGTAGGAGACGGCCTTCTTGTACTGCGGCTGCTGCAGGGCCATCTGCATACTAATCTGGTCAGCTTGTAAGTGATGTCACCCTAATTAGCAAGGGTTAATGTCTGCTTTCCTGCAGAGGGCTTTTGTGAAGCAAATACCATCCTACGGGGGTCAACAAGCTGCAATTACAGGGCATTCATGAATTGAGATAAACAGCTTTCGAATTCACCAGGAAGACAATGGCAGCCCACATTTTTTTTCTTCTTGACCTTTCACAGCAAAGGATATTTTGACAGGTGATACCAACCTTATTTGTATTTTTCTTTCCCTCGCAACCTAAAACCTCACTCTTTTGCAGCAGACGCAAATACATTAGGTAAAACTCTCAAACTCAGAAGGGTCAGCCTGATGCAGCTTCAACTGGAGTCTGTTGGAGAACAAGAAGGAAACACTCAAGGTAAATAAGAAATATCAATCTTTTAGTAATTAATCGTCTGCCATTAGTTTAGGAAGAGCTACACATCTTCGCTTGATATACTTTCCACAGCAAAAGTCTTGAATCACATACTGGTGTAATCCTCCTTGTATAAGGTGTGATGTGAGTAAATCAAGAACCTGATAGCCTAGAGGCAGGTGGCTACTTTAGGGATTATTCATTTCCTATCTTATACATGCCTTGTTTCTTGCCATAAAACTGGTCTATCTAAGTTGATCATGTCTCCAAGCCATATCGCTGTTGGAGATACATGGCGAGTCGGCCATCTTTCTTTTGTTTGTGTGAGGAAGTATATCCCTTAAGGCAATCGCCAGCAAATTATGAGCTAGCGCTTTATCCTCTCATACGAAATTTCCATACAAGAGATGGGAATGTGATGATCAAGGAGGCATGCCACTGAATCGCACACACTCTTCTGAGTGTGGGCCACCATGTCAGAATGGCTTCTAGCTGCAAACAGCCAATTTGGCGTACAGGGGCTAAGTTGAGGTCCTTTGAGCTCCTGAAGCCACACCCACAAAACCAAAACAGCTGAGGCAGTGAGCCATTGAATGCTTCCCAGGCACCTGCTCACTTCTGACTGCTCCCACAAGGCAGATGTCAATAATGGCTCCAAAAGTCCTCGGAAAATAAGAGAATGCAGTGAAGTTTTGGTTCATAAGGACACTGGTTCATTGATTGGCAAACAAAAGCCAAATGTCCGATTGTGTAGGTTTATTTGCATAATGTTTAAACAGAGAATGGCATAGCTGTCCGGCTCCATCCAATGAGAAGCCATTGTCGCCCAACATATGCTACCATCTCATACATGGTTTAAGTATGGTAGGGACTATAAGTGTGAAGATGATCTGGCTGCGGCATCTGTCATGCCATTGATTGCAAGGGTTGATTCAGCGTATGTGGCTGACTGGGCGGGTGCCCCCTTCCTCCTTCACCACTCCATGTGTATCCCTCCTGAAGCTGTGTGCTAGGTGTTCTCCGATAGAAGAACTACAGGTCGCCAGTCTGCCTCCCCTCTTGAACCTCCAATCAAGTCTCAAGTATGGCAGGAGCAGGGCAAGCTGCCCAGGTGCCCCTTGCAAGTCTTCAACACTAAGCAATTCAGTGGGATCTTGGGCTCCATCCAAGTCAGCCCAAGTAACATGTTTCTTGTTTACATGAAGTAACACAAAACAAAAAGAATACTGCTGGTTAGGAACGCAAGACACTTTACTTTATGAACAAATGCAAACGTCATCTATTCTCCATTACGGCGACATCAAATTGTTTGTACAATACTGCTAATCTTTGTAGAACAACATGACTTTCAACAGGCACAGTAGAACATTCATACAATTATTGTCTTTTTCAACCAGCATTTATCAATAGTTAATCAAGAAGTAACTACAGATATAGTAAATATATTACATTAACATACACTATTGTGTGACCATCACAATGAGAGAGAAAATAAACTGTGTATTAAAGTGAAAGCATTATGTTCCTTTTAAAAGTATTAATATGTCATCAGGCTTATTAGCGAGAGTATGGATTTCTATTTTGCACACCAGTAATGTTACTCCTATATATGGCAGGGATGGAAGTTGCACTCTTTTCAGTTCTGGTGCTCTCTTACTGCAGCTGGAAAGGAGGTCAGGGATGTTGCGTATCAGATTATTGGTGATATGTACTTTTTCTTTTCAATGTCTGTAATTATACCAAATGTGTTCCCCCAAAAGTCCTTTTTTTCTTTCGTGGAAGCGTTTTAAAGCACGCCTTCAAATCCTGGGGTTCTGTTTTCACTAGGAGTTGGACTTGGTGTGAGAGCTTTATACTGGGCATTATAGAACCGATCAGTGGAATGGCTCCTCATAAAGTCAACACTATGCCTCACCTAGGTCCAACATTTTAACTAGGGAAGAACAGGAGAGTTGTCGAAAGAGCCCATTAGAGTAAGAAAACACATCCACACCAGCACACCCATGGAAGGACATTAGAGGGTTCCCAAATCTCAACTCAGAGGAGGGCAGAGGTGGAAGAGAGTAATCTGGAAATCCCACTGTAGCAAATGTGTGTGATCACTGCAGATTTAGCACTTTTTTCTGGACTCTGATTTTTGTGGCATTATGATTCTGTGCACTTTACCATCGCTAAAAAGTCGTACATTCCATGTACTTTGCCTCTAAAAAGTGCTGTAGATTAGAACTTTCTATTTGGCCTATTCAACTTCCCTCTAAGTACCTTGTAAATGGTGCCTTAAGTGTACCTATCACATGGAAAGTTAAATATCATACATGGGCTTCAGTGTGTAGTTGCACCACCCACATGTGACAAATGTCTGATAGGTGCACTACGGTGCTCTGGCTAAGCTACAATTTAAATGCACTGAAGTGAAACAAGACTGCCTATGCCATATAGTAATTATATATTTGTATACCGACATATATCACTCCTAAAGTTTACATTGTAACCCATAGAGCAGGTTTCTAATATGTAAAAATAAGGAACACTACATATTGGGACTATTATGCCCTCACAGTGAAATAAAATGCAAAAGCTCTTTCCCTTGGTAGGCCTGGCTACATTATTTTCTAATAGGCCTAGGTAGGATTGAAATCTTTATTTTCCACTTTGGCATATGATAAGGCTAAAGAAAATGTTCCATATGTTTCCCCTGCTTAGTTTGATATCTTACCTAATTGTGATATCAAATATTTGATAATTTAAGTAGAAAAGCAACGTATTCATTCTCAGGAACCTTTTAGAGATCACATCCTAAGTCACAATAGGCTTGGCTAGATCTTTCTCTAATAAAATTAACATGGGATTCAAAGTTTTATTTTGAACCTCTTTTTGGAAAAGGGCCAGAAAAGTGCTTCTAAGTTACTACCTGCTTTGTTTAGAATCCGACCGAATGGTTCAATCAGATTTTGATAACTTAAGCAGAAACATAACTTTGTAAATATGTACTTTAGGCTGCCTGAGCCAGAACTGACTTAAAACCAATGATCAGGCTTCTAGAGCCGGAAAACACATCTTTGGCTGGGAAAGGGTATAACTCTGGTGAGGACAGTGGTTTTCCTCTGAGCCCAGGAAAGGTCAATGGGTGCTAACTGCTGCCCACTTATATACCTGGGAGTAGACAAAAACAGTTGCCAGAACAAAGGGCACCAAAAGCACAACCTATTTTGGCTTAGCGATGCCAAGGAGGGCTTTTGCGATTTATACTCAGGACCCTCCAAGACAGTTAAGCTTCAGCCACTGTAGAAGGGAAAGCCAGTTTTGACCCTATCAGGTAGTGCACAGGCTAGGAAGCTGAAAAAGACCTGTCTCGAGGCAGCTGGGTTCCGCCATCTTGAAAAAGGGGCTCCTGGGCACTTTTACAATAAGGCAAAGAAGAAGCACTGCAAAAAAAGGTGAAGATAATTGTTAGGATTATGTGCCAGAATTCCCCCAATCACTGGCTAGTGCACAGGATAAACCTGACACACCCACCACTACCTCCACTGAACGTAACTGCACTTGGAAAGACTCCATCTGAAGAAGAAAACCCTTTTGGAATCCTGACTTCTGGCTCCTACCTCCTGCTGGATGAAGATGACTCGCACAAGGACTCAAGGACCCCTGAATCAGGCTGGCACCCAGGGCCTGAAACTACTCTCCGAGGGTCAAGTGGTTTGTCTCCTGTTTACCTGCCTCAGGGGCACAAAAACAGAAGGACTGTTGCCTCCAAGAGGGTCCAACTGACTAATGAGGACTAGACCCTTCAGGAGACCTCGCTGGAGAGAGACCTGGTGGGCAGATTCCTGCCCTGAGGAGCCAGTGGCTGCAAGGCTGGCCAGAACGTAGAGACTAAGTTTAAAGGTAAAACCTTTGAGTGGGATAACCTGCTGGGGGAATCCAACCTCTGCTCCATTGCAGTTGGCCTGAAATTGTGCCTAGGTCCTGGTACACTGTGGACTGTGGTTTATTCTTAGTGCTTGCCATTTTATAGGTTCTTTCTTGCCATTAAACCTTTAAAATTCACATCTCCTGTTCCCCTAATCCCGTTTTATGATCCTGGTGTATTTTTCCTCTTCAAATATTTCTCTATTTCTCTAAATGGGTTTGGGAATTTTAATGTCTTGTGCTCTTTACGGTCGTTCATTTTTCCGTGGTCAGTTAAATGGGTTTCTATTTCGATCGGGTAATAACTGTACACACAAATTGTCTATCAAAGCGCTTTGGTTAAAAACGATATATAAATTATAGGAATATTAAAGATGCATTCAGAGTTTGTTGTACCACCATGAGTACTATACAGAATCTCATGTTACAAATACTTCGGATTTATCTCGAAAGGGCAATTGGTCTCGCATTAGGAAATTTTGAGCTATTGGTATTGTAAATGACACATTTTTTATTTATGTTTTGGTTTTTGAAAATAGCGAAATTAATAGCTTTGTCATTTACCATGCCTATAGTTATAACTTTCGCAAATGTGACACCTATAGCATTTGTAATGCAATATGTGTTGTATTTACGTGACTTACATGTATTGATATTACAAATAACAATGGCTTTTAATTTTTTAAAATAATTAATACTTAAATAAATGGTATTGTAAATTATAATGCCAATAGCTTAAACTTTTGTAAATAAATGTTGTCAAGATTATGTTCAGTGTATTTTGTTGTGACGAAAATCCAAGAACAGTAGTGAAATAATAACATCTTTTTGTTACATTTGTAATAAAGCTTGAAACATTGAGAGAAAATATTTGAACCAGTTGTTGTTGAATGGTTGCACAGATTGATGCTGTGGTGGCGCTGAGTCATGTTGTGGTGGCGAACAAGTGATGCTGTGGCGTTCAGTGATGCTGTGGTAGCGCATAGTGATGCTGTGGTGCCCCTGAGTGATGCTGTGGTGGTGCAGAGGGATTTTTTTGGTGTTCTTTTGTTTGGGGGTGTGAGGGAACCAATGGAGGACACTGACAGCCATGTCAAACTGCAACTGTCTCCCCGTCACCTCGTTCAGCGCTTCACCTATCTCCTTCCAATAGTCTCCCAGCATTGGGCAAGTCCACAGCATGTGGTCCAGTTCTACTGCCTCTCTAGTGCTTCTAGGGCAGGTTGCCTCATTCACTCCAAAATATTTACGAATTATCCCCGGTGTTAAATACGCTCTATGTAGTATGAAAAGGTGTACTAGTTGGAAGCGTGCGTTCCTAGTACTTTTGCGGGCTCGTCGCATTATCTGCGCCCAAGCTGTTTCTGGGATTTCTTTTCCTATATCTGCTTCCCATTTGCTTTTCAACCCGGTCAAAGGTGGCAAGTTTTCTCGGAGCATTCTAGCATAGAGGCATGTGACCGCTTTGTAAGTACCCGCCGCCATCATGGTATATTGGCAGGCCATAGACGTCATGGGCTCCAGTAATCCCTCCTGCCAGTGTGCCTGCATGGCTCTTGTGATCGCGGCATGCAATAAGAAACCCCCCCTTAGTAGGTCAAATCTTTCCTGGAGGGTTTGGTAGGGCAATTTGCCCGTCCTCGTACAAATCCCCCACCAAGTGCAGTCCCGCCTCTTCCCAGTCCTGCAGCTGCGACCAGTCCCAACCATGCGGTAACGCCGTCACCATTCCGATAGGTATTTCCGGTGCGTACGGGTGACGCACTCCCGCCAAGCATTGGGATCTGTTCCAGCAAAGGCAGAAAGTTTGTTCCTCCATAGTTAGGTCTCGCAAGTCTAGCTTCTGTTGTAGTGTTTTGTAAGCTAAGACATGGCGCGGTATGCCTCCCTCCCTCTCCTGCTCTGGGCCTCTGAACACTCTTGCCACTTCCTGCGTAAAAGCTGCAACTGAGCTGCTAAATAGTAGAGTTCGAAATCCGGGACTGCAAGTCCCCCCTCATCTTTCGGTCGAAGGATCGTTTTCTGGGTGACCCTGCTTCTCCCCGCGCCCCAAAGAAATGAGGATATCTGCGATTTTAACGCTTTAAAAAGGGAACAGGGTATCCACACAGGAAGTATACGAAAATAGTACAGAAGTCTCGGCAATGCTACCATTTTCAAGAGGGAGATCCGGCCCATCAATGATAGTGGCAGGGTAACCCAGAAGGCCATGTTGCCCTTCAGTGCCCGTATACAACGACCTACATTGCCTTCCAACATGTCCGCCGGTGTGTGGTATATGTACACCCCGAGGTATTTCAAACAGGTAGGTTCCCATTTTATCAACGGGTGTCAATCGGGTCTAACCTCTCCCTGCCGCACTGGAAACATGCACGTCTTGGATCAATTGACTTTTAGGCCGGGGAGCTCTCCAAAGCGTTGAAGTAGTCTTTCCGTCCCAGTCAAGGCCACCTCTGCATTCTCAAGAAATAGTAATAGGTCGTCCGCATATAGGGATATAAGGTGTCGCCCATCTCTGCCGTCCAGTCCTCTATAAGGTTTCCCCGTCCTGATTTCAAATAGCTAGAGGTTCAATAGCGAGGGCAAACAAGAGGGGGGACAGCGAGCATCCTTGTCTCGTCCCGCGTGTTACCGGGTATTGGCGCGATATCAGCCTCCCCACTCGTACCCTCGCCACCGCCGAGGTGTATAAGACTCTGGTCCATCGTATATACTCTTCTCCAAGCCCGAAGCGCTTCAAAACATTATATAAGTAGTCCCATTCCAAGCTATCAAAAGCTTTCTCTATGTCGACGGACAGTATTAATGGCAGTTGCGCTTCGGAGTCGTCATCGCTCAGAAGACGTATGAGTCTCCGAATATTCGAAGTGGTGTTGCGCGTAGGGATAAAACCTGACTGATTTTTGTGGGCCAGCGAGGTCATATATGGCAGTAATCGGGCTGCCAGTATACTACTAAGAATTTTGTAATCGGTCGTCAACATGGACAACGGCCTATACGAAGCTGTGTTGCTACTTTCCCTCCCTGGTTTCAGCAACGGGATCACTAGCGCCTCTCTCATTGATTGGAGCAAGCAGCCCTCTTCCTTGGCCTCCTTGTATACCTCCAATAGCCTTGGCGCCAACAGGTCCACATATTTACCATAACATTCTATCGGCAGACCATCCAGCCCTGCTGTTTTTTTGCGGGCCATACGCTTTATAGCTCCTAAAATCTCCCCCAGCTCTATATCTTTCCCTAGGTCTTCCGCTTGATCACGGTCTACTTGTGGCAAATCCAGCTCGTCCAAAAAGGCATCCAGAGCCGGATCTCCGTTCGTCACCATGCTTTTATAGAGCTTCTCATAGTATCGGGTAAAGCCCTGCAGTATTTCGGCCTGAGTAAGCACTATCGTACCCTCATCTTCCTCCAAAGCCAGGAAGGGGGAGTGTCACCGTGTGGGGTTGGCTAACCATGCCAGCAGTGTGCTCGCTTTATCCCCTTCTGCATGCGCCCTCCTCGAGTAGGTCTTGGAGTCGAAGCTACGGAGTCGCTCTACTTCGATGGCCACTGCTTCTCGAGCTGTGCTGACTCTCTCCTGTATTTCAGGGTGCCCATGCCTCGCTATTTCTGCTTCCCTGAGGCTTTTCTCCACTCTATCTAAGTCTCCCAGGAGAACCTTCAGTGCCCCCGCCTGCTTCCCAATACAAAGCCCTCTGATAACGACCTTGAAGGCGTCCCACTCGGTTGCCCTGGCCGCGGTGGTGCCAGCATTGTCTGCAAAATATTACGTAATTCCCTCCTCTAGCATTGCATGTAAGAGCGGGTCATCTAGGGTGTCAGGGCGTAGTTTCCAAGTGGGAATACATGGAGTCTCAGACATCCAGTCTAAAGTGACCAATAGGGGGTTGTGGTCTGAGATTGTTCTGGTGATATATTCGGCGTGTACCACAGATGGAATCACCAGTGGGGAGCATAACATTGCATCCAACCGGACATGCAGCTCATGTACACTAGAGAAGTAGGAGTAATCCCGATCTGTCGGGTGCCGTACGCGCCAAGCGTCCGCCAAACTCCAGCGTGTCTGCCATTCCAGCCTGCCCTTGGCTAACCTGTGAACCGGGGAGTCACTAAGCGGTGGGTGAGATCTGTCCAGCGAGACGTTCGCCACCAAGTTGAAGTCCCCTCCAACCACTACCGGGCCCATCAGGAAGTGTGCAAGTGTACCCGAAAGTTTCCCCAAGAGAACCAGCTGTTCCGTGTTGGGTGCATATATGCTGCATAATGTAATGTCCCGGCCCCGCAGTCTGCCCGCAACCGCCACAAATCTGCCCTCAGGGTCAATCACCTGTCTGGTCACCTGAAATGGCACTCCAGTCCTAATCCAGATCAGTGTCCCTCTAGCAAATGCGGAATAGATGGTATTAAACACTTGACCTCTCCATCTACGCTGCAGCGCTAGCCCCTCAGTTGCTGTCAGGTGTGTATCTTGGAGAAATGCAATCTGGACCCCTCTGCGAGTTAAAAAAGAGTGTACCTTGTGCCTTCTCGCCATCGTATGGAGACCCCTTACATTCCAGGTCATACATCTCAAGTTATCAATTTCAACCATTGTCCCACTCCATCTCCCAGCTGGCCAAACCGGCCGTCGACTCTGCTTCAGTGGTGGAACCCGCCCAGCATTTCCCTTGCTGCCCCTCCCCTCCCAACCCCCCAACAATAAATACTAGCATTCGCCTCAAAGGAACATCCCCAACAGTTACCCCTCCTCCCCCCCAGAACAGGACCCAATAGCAACTCATCAGACCCTGTCCACTGTCGCCCTAAGCCATGAGTCTAAGTAGCCGATCATGTCTCCCTCTTCAATTGTTTCTGGATGTAAATGTAAATGTAAATGTATAGGCATTTATATAGCGCACTACTTACCCGTAGGGTCCCAAGGCGCTTCGACCGCTGCGAAACCCTTCCTGGCTTCCCTGAGAGATGGTCCCTTAATGGGTATCTCCAGGGTGAGACCAGGCATCCCCGGCGGTCTGGTGGGGCCGTTAGTGAAGATGAGGCAAGCTAATGCCCAGAGTTGCCGAGTGTGATCGCGGATCAGAGTGGGCACCGAGGCGAGAGAATTGTCGAGTCCGCTGACCCTGGTCCAGAAACCTGCCGCGCCGGGAATCGAACCCTGGTCCCGGGCCGTCCTCTGCTCTCGGGTCTGCCGCCTCTAACCAGTGAGCCACACTACTTCACTTCACTTCGGAAGGCCGACCAAGCGGATATTGTTACGCCTATTCCTGTTTTCGGCATCCTCAGCTCTCCTCTCTTTTTTTTATTTATCCGGGCTAATGCATTTTCCATCTCACTTCTAGGACTGAGTGAGCGGGGGCCAACTCCTGCCGCGCGACCTCATTCTGCTTGACCCTGTCCGTCAGCTTGGCATGATCCGCACGGAGTAGCCCCAACCCAGACGCCACTTGTGCAATGTCCTGCTGCAATGCATCTCTTGTTGCTGCAATGGCCTCCAGTATGCAGTCCTGTAGTTGCTGGAGGTCCGTGGGCCCCGGTGTGGTAGTCTCCTGCGCCTCCGCAGGTGTGGTGCCATCGGCTTTTCCCTTAAGTTTCCCCATTATTCAGGGCTCCCTGCAATGCCCGTGTATCTCCAATGTCGCCGGGGGCCACCAAGTCCGAGTGCGCGGAGGGGCCGTGCTTTGGCCACACAACTCGTGGAACACTCCCAGGTTTCGGTCTTCGGCACCGCTCCGACACCGGTGATCACCAGACACTAGCACGCCGTTCCCTTCAAGCGCTGGCCCCCGCCAACCTCGTGGCCCAAGTTATAGCTCCTGCCTCGGGACTCCCTCGCAGTAGGCTAAGGCCTCTATCCCCTCCGTCCTCAGCGGCGGTGTCTGTTCCCCCACCCGACTGCTCCACTTCGTGCTTCGACGGTCCCACACCCTGCGCATGGGAAACCGCCAGTGGGACAAGAGGTCCCTCGAGGTGTAGTGTAGTTCCTATTTTCCCTATAGGCCCTGCGCATTGGAATAACATAAACATCAGTGTAGACGTAGAAGTGCGGTCTTCCAGGTCTCTACTGACTATGTTAGACTTAATTGGGTTTGTACCAACTAGCTCAGAGATCACTGGAAAATTTCTTGACTGAATAGAAAGTGATCAGCTTCCCTGGCTCAGACAAGAAGGGATTCAGTTTTCCAACAACCGCATAAACATGACAACTTTGCTCCCTAGAATAAGAGTCAATCTCTAGAGTCGTGTGAAACAATAGACAGCTATTTCACTCAGTCAGTTGTGCAGATTACTTTCACCAGTATGCAGAGACTAGAGAGACGGGCGTTTTCAAAAAAAATTATTATTTATTGAACAGTCTTTCTTCTCATGCAAGAGAAATGAATTGCCACAATTGCAATACTTGTTATTATAAAAAGTGCGTACAGTAAAAGGAGTATTGCGAAATAATACTGTAAAAGCATTGATATGGTTTCTTAGCCATACGATAGTTAAAATGAATAAAATGTATACATTCATATATACATTTAGCTAACGTCCTCAACTGGTGCTTCTAACTACGCCTACCCCGGTGTACCTGACCTAAGCCTAATACATGGGAGGGAGTAAGTAAGTAGCAGTTTAAGTTAAGTTGGTTTTGCCAAGGGTTTGCTTCAAGAATTCTCTCTACGGGTTTAGTCAACACCGTTCCTCTGGAATAGAATGTTGGAGGTCTGGTATCTCCCCTCAGGACTCGATATTCCAGTTACCCGCGAGGGTAGGCTGGAAACGCCGGAGCTGGATTTTCTCGGCAGGAGAAAAGACAGCGTCTTTCTCAGCGCGTCAAGGAGGAGGAGGGGCAGCGTCCGTGGGCTTCTCGCATCTGCTGGGCTCTGCAAGGGACAGCTGTTCTGCTCCTGTATTCACCACCACCATCGCATTTGCTTAAGGCAACGTTGGTATTATTTATACCTGAAAGGTGCCTTGTTTGACAAACGTTTTTGGACATAAGACGTCAATAAAGAGGTCACTAAGAACTGGTCGTTCTTACAGTGCTCATTAGAGTTCTATTACTAATAAAAACAAAGCAAGAGGGGCTTTCCCAGGTTGCTGGGGGTTTTATCTGTTGAAAGAACTCGGTGTGTAATCTAGGAATCTAAGATAGTGGCTTCTGCTGTGAGCTGCAGAGACGAGTTTCTGAAATATGGCTCTGATCGTTTATGCCATTATAGGGGTATGGATTGATTATAGCCGTATAGGGGGATAAGGTCACAATATTGATCGGGGTCCTAGATAAAACACGACAGAGGTCAACGTACTGGTGGCCCTCCAGTACCTCCAATCTCCTTCCCTCCTGACCTGTTATCTGGCTCGTCCTCCCGCCTATCAGGGGGCCACTCTCTCTCGCGGCCGCAGCATTCCACTTTTGCCGGGAGACGCCACAGGAATACACCCAGCTCCCGTTGATAGGCCTCCTCTAAGTCCGGTCCCTGGTAACCTCCTCTCAAAGGGGATCGTCCGCGATTCGTGCTCCAGCCCGCTATACCATTGGTCGCAGTACGGTTAGTGTAAGATGGGGCCCAGCTCGTGCATTCTCCTGCCCCTTACTGTGTGATACCAATAGCCTTAGGGCGGGCGGTCCGCCCTCGCCCAGCGTCAGCGGCCTCCGTCTAGTGCCAGCGCACCCCACCGTCCTCTGCACACGTATCAGGCCACAATCCTACCGCGTAGCGATCCGCTGTTTGCAGGTCCCAGCTCTCCCTCTGCGATGCCGCCCCGCCTCTCCCGCACACCGCAGGGCTCCGTCCCCCGGCTCTCCGCAGGCCTCCCCGCTCCTCCCGGCTTCAGCCGCTTTTCCGTTCCTCAAACTCCGCCATGTTTGGAGTCAGCATACACCGGGAATCGGCTCCGGGCGGGCCACGCTTCTCCCCCGCCTCACTGCCCAGCTCGCACTCCTTTACTGTGCGGCGTTCGCACTCTCCTCTGCCGGGTCTCGCCAGAGCCACCGCTCACCAGCAAGGGTCGCCGTCCCCAGGAGTCCGATCAGTTTACGAGCGCCATTTTGCCATTTTGCCATTTCGCCATTTCGCCGGCCGTAGGCTTCTCCGTCCCCACACTCTCGTCTAGCAGCTTGCGGAGCATTCAGGCTCGCCTCAGGCAGCGCCGCTGCAGTCTCGGTCCCTTCCGCTGTATAGCCGGTCCCAACCACACGGTCTGCCGCACTGGGATGCAGGATAATAAGGGGATCAGGCGCGGAGCTCCCGTCGGCGTTCAAGCCATGCCCCCCTTGTGGTGCAGAGTGATGCTCTATGCTATGTTTTGTTTTGCTGTCCTATGTTTTGTTTAGTTATGCTATGCTATGTTTAGTTTTGCTATCCTAAGCTTTGTTTTGTTATGCTATGCAATGTTTTGTTGTGTTTTGTTATGCTAAGCTATGTTTTGTTGTGTTTTGCTATGCTATGCTTTGTTAAGCTATGCTATGTTTAGTTATGCTATGTTTTGTTGTGTTTTCTTATGCTATGCTTTGTTTTGCTAAGCTATGTTTTGTTAGCTATGTTTTGTTATGCTATGCTAAGCTCTGTTTTGTTATGCTATGTTGTGTTTTGTTAGGCTATGCTATGTTTTGTTGTTTTTTGTTATGCTACACTATGTTTTGCTATGCTACGTTTTGTTATGTATGCTATGTTTTGGTGTGTTTTGTTGTGCTATGCTTTGTTGTGTTTTGCTATGTTTTGTTATGCTATGCTTTGTTTTGTTATGTTATGCTATGCTTTGTGATGTTATGCTAAGTTTTGTGCTGCTATTCTTTGTTATGTTATGCCATGCTTTCTTTTGTTATGCTATGTTTTTATGCTATGTTTTGTTGTGTTTTGTTATGCTTTGATATGCTGTGATGTGTTTTGCTATGCTTTGTTTACTTATGCTGTGCTATGTTTTGCTATCCTGTGCTTTTTTTTGTTATGCTATGCTATGCTGTGTTTTGTTATGCTATGCTATGTTTGTTATGCTATTCTGGCAAAGGTGTGTGAGGGTGTGTGAGGGTGAGTGACGGAGGGGGGTGAGTGAGGGTGTGTGAGGGTGAGGGGGTGTGAGGGTGAGGGTGTGGGGGAGAGTCTGTGTGAGAGGGCTGTGAGGGTGAGAGGGCTTTGAGGGTGAGGGGGTGTGAGGGTATGTGAAGGTGTGAGGGTGAGGGTGTGTGAGGGTGTGAGGGTGTGAGGGTGTTCGAGGGTGAGGGTGTGAGGGTGAGTGAGGGTGTGTGAGGGTGTGAGGGGGTGAGGGGGTGTGAGGGTGAGGGGATGTGAGGGTGTGTGAGGGTGAGGGTGTGTGAGGGTGTTTGAGGGTGAAGGTGTGAGGTTGAGTGAGGGTGTGTAAGGGTGAGAGGGTGTGAGGGTGTGTGAGGGTGTGTGAGGATGTGGGTGTGTGAGGGTGTGGGAGGGTGAAGAGGTGTGAGGGTATGCGGGTGTGAGGGTGAGGGTGTGTGATGGTGTGGGGGGTGAGGGGGTGTGGGGGTGTGGTTGTGAGGGTGAGGGTGTGTGAGGGTGAGGGTGTGTGAGGGTGAGGGTGTGTGAGGGTGAGGGGGTGTGAGGGTCTGAGGGTGAGGGGGAGTGAGGGGGTGTGAGGGTGAGGGGGTGTGAGAGGGTGTGTGAGGGGGTGTGAGTGAGGGTGTGTGAGGGTGAGGGTGTGAGGGTGTGTGAGGGTGTGTGTGAGGGTGTGTGTGAGGGTGAGAGGGTATGAGGGTGAGGGGATGTGAGGGTGAGGGGATGTGAGGGTGAGGGGGTGTGAGGGTGAGGGGGGGGTGAGGGTGAGGGGGTGTGAGGGGGTGTGAGGATTGGGGTGTGTGAGGGTGGGGGTGTGTGAGGGTGAAGGTGTGTGAGGGTGTGCGTGTGAGTGAGGGTGAGAGGGTTGAGAGGGTGAGGGGGTGTGAGGGTGAGTGAGGGTGCATAAGGGGGTGAGGGTGAGGGTGTGTGAGGGTGAGGGTGAGGGAGGGTGAGAGTGTGAGTGTGAGGATGAGTGAGGGTGAGAGAAGGTGTGTGAGGGGGTGTGTGAGGGTGAGGGTGTGAGGATCAGGGTGTGGGGGAGGGTGAGTAATGGATGTTTGTGAAAGCAGGTCAAAAAAGTTTGGATGGAATGGGTGTGTTTAAGTGATGTGATGGTGGGTTGATGAAAGCTCTAAAAGGAGATTTATTGTGGTGAGATAAAAACGTTTAATGTTATTTAATTGTCCATGGAATTCATACATGTGATGATGTTTATGAATAAATTCTGATTAATTTATATGAAAACAGAGGTTTCGTGGCTACATTGTTTCATTTCAATGTGCTGCCATTGATGGTGACTTGTATATCAGTATTGGCTTTCTGTTTATTGTGTAATTGTATCAAGCGTGACAGATTTGATCGCCGTACTTCGTTCTTTTCTTCTCTTGAGGTGTTTAGTTTCGGACTAAACTTTGAGACTAAACACACATAATCAAACAGTTAATTATAAAGTGCGATTATCACCTGAGACAAGCTCATGTATTGAAAGTTATATTACATATTATTCATGTATTTTATATGTATGCAAACATTATTTTTTTACGATCGTCGTTTAAAGTGCATCCAATGACTATAGTTCAAATGTGTTAATCTTAAATGTGACAAGTAGACAGGTGTTGATAACATGAGATGGGTGAACTATTGTGACTTGGCCACATCTGAAAGTGTGAAATTCTCCTTTAGAAGGTAGCACTTACTCAGTGCACTACGGGGCTGTTCTGAGTACTTGCGACCTGCAGGTTCCAGTGACCACTGAGCACATCCACTGACTGCCCTGTTCCACTGCAGCCGCCCAACCCCACGCACAGCTCCGTGCAGCCCTTGGCCCACCGACAAGAAACACAGCATGCATGCATCAGAGGCCCCCACCCCCTGCGCACACTATAAGAGGGGAGGGGGCACTTACAGAATCCCGAGGTTCATTCTGGATCCCTTTGCCTTCCTTTGGGGAGCTCTAGGTCCTCGGCACCCCAAGGTGGCGCAAACGAGGCCCCTTATTTCCGAATACACTGTAACATCTCACTAAGGACGCGACCTTCTCCAAGTCCTTTGCTAAGTTTTATTTATTTCTTTATTTAATGCGATTTTATATAGCGCGAACATTACCCAAAGGTGTCAGAGAGCCGCAGGGCACTGTGCCTGCATACACCGCTCTGCTGCTGTCACCCTTGTAACTACTGCCACGAGGCTCTGGACGGGCTTAGGCGGGTCACCCTGAATCTTGGTGTCTCCTCTCTGCCAGGATGGTTAAAGTGCAGCTCTTAAGAAGTGCAGGTACTTTCGCTCTCAAAATAAAAAATAACTAAATAAATACCAAAAAAAGAGACAGCAGCCACCGCAGCGAACACGGAAGACAGCGAAACAGAAAGCAGCTCAGTAACCGGGTTGTGACTGAGAGGGCGGGGGCTGTCCGCGCATGTGTGCTATTTGTTATGGAGAGGGAGCCCTGGCGCCAAAGCGAAGTGCGGCAGCTGAAGTCCGGGGTCCCAGGAGGGGGCCAGGGCGAAGACCAGCGGATAGCACTGTGGGGCTCATATGCTGAGACTGACCCGCTGGCTGCTGAGTGAGAGAGGGACACGCGGAAAGAGCCAGTTGAGTGGGGGGGATGTGTACGCGTGTGTGTGCGCACGTGTGTCTGTGTGTGTGCGAGTGTGTCTGTGTGTGCGTGTGTCTGTCTGTGTGTGTGTCTGTCTGTGTGCGCGTGTGTCTGTTTGTGTGTGTGTGTGTGCGCACGTGTGTGTGTCTATGTGTATGTGTTATCCACTTCCTGGCAATGTAGGACAGGAGATGTGCACAGCGTGTGGGTGAACGTGCGCGCTCACATGGGAGAATCACCTGCGCGTGCCCATCCCCTGTCTCACATTCCCAGGAAGTGAGTAACAAAAGATGATTCGCTGGACGCAGTGCTTCGCACTGCTTACACCAGCTCGACCTAAAAATGTCAGAGGTTAAAATCCTTGACAGGGACAAATTCGCTTGGTGTATCCAAACTGCGCTCCATTAACATCTACCATGGTCCAAGGGTGCCTGCATTGGCGCTAGGTTTCCAAAACGGCACCAGTGCAGGGGAAAAGGACAGGAATGCACAGTATTGGATAAATACAGCGTATTCCTGCCCTTTCCCTGTGAGGCAGGTCAGTGCAGCAAGGTAACTTGCTGTGCTGCCCTGTGCCACTATTCCCATAAATATGCCCCATAGGCTGTTGGAGAGGACAGAACAGTTAGGTGAGTTTTCAGCTCCTTTTGGAAGGCTAGAAAAAATGTGCAAAATCAATATGTTAAAGACGGATCACTTATACTGAGCACATTCTCCATTGGACTTATGTATTAGTGATAATACATTTTCAGAAACACATAGAAACATCCACTGACTCAGAGCTTTACTTGATGAATTACCATCACACATTTTACAATGGCTCTTCTTAGGATTTGCCTGCACAGCGCTTGCCCTGTGCTTGTGAAATCTATTGTATTAAATGTATCTTAAAAGGGACTTACATCGCTCCTTTACTTCTCATTGGTCCTTGTGCTTGTCACTTCATTTTTCATCATTTCTATTGGTTGCAGGAGTTCTATTTCCTGTTCTTCCTGTTTGTTTCTCTTATCAGTTTCCCATCTGCAAAGCTCTGCATTCATACGATTTGGTGGAATTTCTGTTAAGCCTCTCAAGCAATGATCGGGAAAACAAAATAAAAACAAAAGCTACACCCTTACTTTAAAGTTACAGTGCTGCCTGAGTTCCTTGGACTCAGCACACTGTTATTATCTCTGTGGAATCCTCCTATGCCTTTTATTGCATCTCCTGGCTTGGAGGTGGCTGGCACTACCTAGTGCCCCTGTGGAACAAACAGGAACCCACTTGAGTGCCTTCCTCGTGGTGTACAATCCACCAAGCCCCAGGGCACAAGCAGGCATCCACTTAAGGCCAGTTTCTAAAGCTAACATGGGTGGGCTTTTCCATTATATTTTTGGGGCGAACAAGAAAGATTTACAATAACCAATGCGCAGGTAAGAGAAGGATAGTGGACAATGCGGTGCAGCTTCGATTCTTTACTCTTTGTCAGTAATGACTGTGGTGCTTTGTCCATCTCTACCAGCCGGAGCATCTCATCGGAACATATATGCTGGCACTGCCTCCTATCTGTATAAAAGAGATAACGCATCCCTCAACTCGTTTCAGGCCGGGAGGCCGCAATGGGTTATGCTGACATGGACTGGACTTTGCCTGGTGGCAGCTACGCCCTGGAGCTCCCTCTTAACCCGATACTGGGTGATGCGTGGCCACAGAGCAAGGAGAGCTGCGCTTGCCATGGAGCTCTCCAGGTTCCTGCTCCTGCTGATGCACTGATTGGCCACTGTGGCGTCTGCCTCCCTGACATCTCTTAAGGTATTCCTTTTTCCCAGGATTGCGTACACTATTCATTCCCATTTTACATCAAGACCCCTGTGTTCCATTTTTCCAAATCGTTATCTCCACCCATTCGCTTTTATATCTCCTCCTACCCGAAGACCCTTACTCCTCAAATATGTTTTTCTTTGCTGCAGTTCTCTCTACTCCTGCTTATACCTCAGGACCTCTCCCCCAGTTTATACTCTAACATGTCTACCCCTACTTCTTCCCTAGTACAATCATCCCACCCATTACCCTACTACCTCTCCTGCTGCTTACACCCAGCACCACTAGATCTACCGTATCACTACTGTTCCTGCCTATACCCTAAAACCTTTACCCAAGCCAGTACCCCGTGTCTGTGCTACAGCTTATGTCCTACTGCCTCTACTCCAGCCTACACATTTTTACCTGTAGTGCTGCCTTATACCAAAGTATCTTTATCCTTTTTCTTTTTTTAATTTATTTTTGAAAACCTTTATTGAGAAATATTTTGCACTTCGAGTTACAGTATTTACTGGCGGGAGGTCCGCAATTGCAAAGAGAATCACATCTGATACATACATCACATGAACCACCATATGCAAGAAACACACGGCATTACACAAAAACAGAAATTCTAAGGTGGAGCAGGAGAAGCAGGGCGGGTACACGAGGGAGACCCCACTCAGATTGGAAAAAGTGCAAAGGGCCCAGGGGGCACGTGGCGGGTTGGGGAGCAGCACCTCACGAACCAGCACCAACGGCCGCTGCGGGCGGAGTGCCGGCGGGGAACTCAGGAGAGTTCGCAGAGGGCAAGGCGCCTTGTCGCTGAAGATAGGAAACTAGGGGACCCCATATATCGATCGGTGGCAAAACTCCTCAAAACTCATCTTTTCAACCCTCTCAGTTAATTTCATCGGTGCCCTTTCTGCCTATGTCCATTCGCGCCAGGATACTCCTGAGTAGTTGCACATGTTATAAATCATATATAACATAACATAACAAGTGGCTAGCATCAAGTCCCAGAATTCAGACAGATGTGTCTGACAACATGAAGCGTCCTCGAGCCAAGCACTAACTTTGGGCACAGACCTGCGACGCCAGCATATGGAGACCCTGCACCTTGCGAGAATGAGAAGCATTGCAGTCAGCCAGCGAGTAGCGTCTGGGCAGAATTTTACAAAGCCTAGGAGGCAGAGCAGTGGGTCAGGCATGACAGGCATGGAAGTAAGCTCAGTTATAGTGATGCATAAGTTGCGCCAGTATGCTAAGACCTTAGGGCATAGCCAGGCGAGGTGGGAGAAATCTGCCACAGGAGCGGAGCAACACTAGCATCTGTCGCTGGGGATGAGGCCCATTTTGTGCAGTTGAGCAGGACAGCGGAATAGTCTATGCAAATATTTAAAATGTATGAGGTGCAGACGGTAGTTTGGGGATAAGTGCTTGGTCTGATTACAGCAGTACAGCCAGGACTCATGATAGAGATCAGTGCCAAGGTCTGTACTCTGTGGAGATAGAGGAGTCTGCAAGCACAATGGCGTAAATCTTAGTGACCTACTTATGGGGAGTGGGAAGTATAAAAAAAGTGAAGGCCAGAGATTGAAGGGGGGGGGGGGGGGCTGAGGAAACATAGGGTGAAGTTCCCAGCAGAGAGCTCTGAATTGATAATAAAGCCCATGGGACCAGACTCAGCCGGTAAAGAAAAGAAAGTGTTGCTTGGATAAAGGTCCGATACCGTAGAGAGCCCCAAGCGAGATGAGCATTTGACCATACCCGCCATCTGCTGAGGGGGGAATGTCGGGTTGTGTGTAATGGGCATGTCATTTGCAGAGAGCATACTAAAGCCGGAATATCTCCGGAGCCCATTCCAGGCCCACCGCAAAGTCTCAACTGAGTCGATCTCGCCGTGTGGGGGCTTCGCTGGGGCAAAAAGAGCGGTCAAGAGCGGCCTGGGGACTGCGAGATCAGCCTCCACATGCCGCTGGAAAGGCATCGGGTGTAAGTATATTATATGCAAATCTAGGTTGCCGTTGCGCCCAAACAAGGGTGATTATGAGTGAGCGGAGTCTGCGGAAGAATTGAGCTGTAAGAGGGATGGGGACATTCACAAATAAATACGAAAGCTTTGGGAGCACCACCATCTTGGCAATGGCAATGCGGCCAGCTAAAGACAAATGCAGCCGTCGCCAGAGTTGGATCTTAGGCTCCAGCCAGTCCACAGCATGGCCGAAATTGGTCTTCCAAAGTTCGTCCCCATCCCTGCTGTGCCAAATGCTGAGGTATCTGGTAGGTCCAGATTCCCAGACAAATGCGTAGTCTGGAGTGAAGGGGGCTGCGGCATTGGTTAGGGGAAAAAAATGGATTTGCTCCAGTTAACCTGGATGCTAGAGAGGCCTCCAAATCGTACCACCTCGTGGACCATAGGGCCAAGATTTTCCTGAGGATTAAGGACATAGGGCCCGATGTAGGTAAAAGGGATTTTCCGATTTCTAAATACCGAGGCGGGCCGAATCGGTATTCTGAAATCGGAAAACGAGATGTAGGAAAAAAACAGCGAAATAATACCGAATCGGTAGGCATCGGTATTGTGAATCGCTACGTACCAAATCGGCACGGACCGAATCGGCTACCACCGATTCGGAAATAGCCGAATCGGTAAAATCCGATTCGACAATTACCGATTCGGAGGTGTAGGAAGGTGGCTACCTGACTATGGTTACCCCAGATTTTTTGCCCTGTGTTTAGCTGGTTTTCGACTTAGTTGGCCTGGTTCCCTGCTAATCAGGGCCCCAGGCTATCTGCTCTCTCTGTAAAATGGATTCAATGTACCCTAGGTGCATAACTAGATTGGCTTGGGTCACCTTATCAGCCCCTGTACAGAGCACTATAGGTGCCCAGGGCATAGGTGCATCCAAGGCCTACCAGGGGCTGCAGCATATCTTTTGCCACCCCTGGCTGGCTATCTAAATTGACACAACTGGCTGATCACTCAGCTGGGGCAAGTGGGTGTAATCACCCCTTGCTTAGATATAGTATACCTATATCTAAACCTATATCTGGACACATATATAGCCTGTAAGCCACTCCTATGGAAGGCCTCATCAATCCTGGAGGCAGAGTGCGTGGTTTAATGTGAGATGGTGCTCTAGCATGAGCTGAGCCTGTCTGCAGCGGTCGGGACCAATTCCCTTAGCTGTTCCGGGATAATGCCAAACCATATACTATTAAGTGCATTATAATCCTCGCGGTTATATGTTAACTTTGGTTTGGCTTTATCAAAACATGTCGTGTAAGGTGTCATACGAATTGGAATACTACCCCCTCGCCAGTCCTGGCGACGGGGGTAGCATTCCACCCCTCTAGAGGGGACGACATGTTACTTTTGCTAAAATGCGGTTGATTTTTAAAAGAGCCTCAGATCCACAAAATGGATGCTTCTGCCACAGACACATGTCTGACCTCCTGCTGCTGACCGAAACTCAGCAGAGGAGGCCTGGACAAAGGATTTCCTGTCACAGGGAGGTGTGACACCACCCCAGACAGGAGATAGTGGATTGTAGCAGGGAGGTTTGAATGAAACCAGACAGTGCCTGGGGAGCACAAGGCTTCCCCTTGCATAATCCGGTCAAACCGGTTCTGGGGCAGCCCAGCCCCAGCTCCAGTGAGACCTGGACAAAGGAAAGGGGGTGTAACCACCCCCCTTCCTGGTCCCACCCATAGGGGAGGGACCTAGCAGGAGATCCACCCCTCAGATTGGAATAAGAGGGGGAGCAGTGCCAATGCAACTCAGATCATCCTGAAGAAACATAAGAAACGAATTCAGGACCCTTCGACTTTCTACACGACGTGAGAAGACTGAAGAATCTCCCTTGTGGTCAAGGAGTGACCACCCTGTGCAAACAGGCACCATCCAGCCCTCGACCCTTGCTTTGTTGCAGTTCCCGCCGGAACTCGAGCAACAGAGATCGACGAGATCAAGCTTGCCTGCCTTCTACCTGCCCGATCCACAGTCCCTGCAGAGCTGAGACCCGTGGAGGTGACCGGAAGCGTGGGGCACGCCATCTTGAAAAGGCCACGAGACGCTGACCGTGCAGCCCACGAGTGATCCTCGAAGCTGTGCACCGGGGTTTGAGAAGCCCCAGCCCCGAGCTCCAC
Organism: Lissotriton vulgaris; assembly: GCF_964263255.1. Classification (NCBI taxonomy): domain Eukaryota; kingdom Metazoa; phylum Chordata; class Amphibia; order Caudata; family Salamandridae; genus Lissotriton; species Lissotriton vulgaris. Next base: position 861,459,313 of record NC_141689.1, read on the forward strand.
TTGCACCAAAGCTCACCCCTCCACACTCGACGAGTGCTGCGTGGGGCCCTTCTGCTTGTGTGCGCTCGACGCGTTGGCCCGGTCACTTGCCAGCTGGCTTGTGGCCCCTGTGCCGACGAAACTTGAAATACGACTTGCTTTTCTGGTTGCTCCAGATCTGCACCAGCTCCTGTGAAAAGGAGCACCCACTCTGACCCTCCTGGTTCGAGTGATAAGCAATCTCCCGGTTCCGCGTGGATTGCTTTTGCCAAGTGCTGTTTGCTGCAATCTTGAAGCCGACGGTGCTGACGGCGAGAGCCTACGTGGGACAGATCGTGACCTGCTCCTGGACGTCGCAGATGCCCCAGAGCCCACGTGACAGCGGAGAGAAGCCTATCAACAACCGCCTGATTGCGCCCGACATTGCCTGGTTCCGTCCTGGTTCCACCCTGGTCACGGCTGAGTGACCCAGACTCTGTCCCCTCTGCTTTCAGGTACTTTTCAACTTCGATCCACCCTTGGATCGCACCGGACATTTCTGCTTCACAGCGCCTGCAGCTGCAACAGCTTCAAGCACCAAGAACCTGCGTGACAGAACCCGACGCCACTTCGACCCTGTGCACCCACGGCCTGTGGGTGAGGTAACATTGCAACGCCGGTGTCTATACACTGGTACACACCTCTAGGGTCTGTGTCTAAAGTTTTGTGTTCCTAGGTTCAGCGGAAGTATCTTTTAATTCACTTTAACTGACTTTTACGCACCATTGACAGTGCATTGGTGCGCGCCGCACTTTCCGTGCTGCACCCGTCTCCTGTGGGCTACTCCCGACTTCATCATTGCTAGTCCTGACTGCTCCCAGCGAATCTCTAGGCCCTAGGCCTAACCATTGTTCGATAAGTGTTACTTATACCACTTTTTTAATATATGGTCTGAGTGGCCACCCGCCCTCATCCATAAACGTGCAACTTTATATGTGTAACAGTGCTTTTGATTTAACGCTTGTGCCCCTTTCCTCATAAAGAGTACTGGGGAGTAATTTAGAAATAAATACATATATTTTTATAATATATACTTGTGTGGTGTCCTTTCATTTGATTACAGGATTGTATGTGGTAAAACAGCTCGCTTAACACGACCTCTTAAGTTAAGCCTTTAAGGCTGCTTAGTCCATGCTACCACTAGGATAGCTTGTCTAACAAGGTTGACTTACAACCAGACATCTTTGGGGTTTGTTTGGACTGATACCAAGTGGTTCCAGAATTGGAAACACTACATATCAGGCCAACTTCTCACAGGAGGTCTGAAAACACACCCATGGCCAAAAAGCCCATAGGAATGCATTGAACAAACCGATTCGGTAAAATCCGAATCGGTAAAATCCGATTCGGTAAAATCCGAATCGGTAAAATCCGAATCGGTAAAATCCAATACAGCCAATGAGGTGGATCCCCCTCCCCCACCCAAGCAGGGAGTGGCAACCCTGGCAGGTGCAGCTAATTAAGAACTTTCTGGAGAGCCAGCCTGAGCTGAACACTCACAGTGAGCAGCAGTGGGAGCAGGAGGCAGAGAACTGTTGAGAGCAAGATGGCAAACACCAGTGAGAGCCAGAAGGCTGGCCAGAAGAGAAAGCCAAAGTTCAGTAGCATGGAGCTGCAGGTGTTGGTGGAGGAGGTGGTGAGGGTGCACAGGCAGCTATTCGGGAGGCTGTCCCTCACTGTGCCGGACAGCACTAAGAGGAGGCTCTGGATTGAGATAGCAGAAAAGGTCAACGCTGTAGGTGTCACCCCCAGGTCCCTTGATGACCTTAAAAAACGCTTCTACGATATCCGCAGCCTGACCAAACGAAAGATGGCTGAGATCCAGAGGCAAGCTGGAGTGACAGGTGGAGGCAGGAACCCGGCGCCACCCCTCACTGAGCTGGAGGAACTGGTGTCCAGCACCATCGAGAGGGAGTGCGTGACAGGAATCGGGACCCTGGACAGCTCAGCCAGAGCTACAGCTACAGGTAAGAAGCATACGCACCATGACACACCCTACCAGACACCTCCCCTTTAGACACAATGCACAGCCAAACCCCAGCCCAGTACTGTAACCAACATACAAGAGAAAAGCATCATGGTATATGTAGTCAGCAGAAGTTAGCAAAATATGGCAGTGCAGAATCACAAGATAGGAAACAGTGGAACACATTCAAAGGAGATGCAAGGACATGTGCAATACTTTAATTGTACTGACTGTAATACTTCGGCACTCAATTTACAAATGCTTCTTTATACCTAGGGGCACCATCAGGGGGAGGACCACAGGCAACAGAGGCACCAGCACCAACTACCAGTGCAGTCGCAGGGCCTAGCACGAGTCAGGCTGCCGAGGAGGAGGAGGACAACACCATTGGGCTGGGTATTGAGGGAGACCTGGCAATTGACTATGACTTACTTCACTCCCCACAAATGTCAGGCACACCCCCCTTGCTGTTCTCCCCAGAGAACTCTCCGACAAGGGCCCACCCTGCACCTACACCACCTCCTGCCACGATTATGGCTGTGGCTCCAGTAAACCCTATCCTGGGAGCAGGGGGTCAGGCCCCAGCCACCACCACACCCACACCAGTGGCACCCCAGCCCACACAGCAGGGCGGCAGCAGCAGTACCCGGAGGCATGCCATTCCCAGCACTGCAGCGCCGGCACCGGAGGGCAGTGTCTTCCAGGGCCTTGAAGGGAGCATGGTGAAAAACCAACGGCAGCAGGCGAAGTCCATCATGGCCTGCCAGCGCCAGCTCCACCAGCACAACCTGCAGATGGGCGAGATGGTGAAAGGTTTCAAGGCTTTTGTAGACACTAACAAGGAGGTAGCTGCAGGTCTTGGCAGGCTGACCACAGCCATAACACAGTTATGCGGCAGACTTGAGGAGCATGAGCTCTCGCGCAGGCGGGATGCCCGAGTGCAAAACCGCTCCATTAGCCGCCTTGCTGCTGCAACGGCACAACTGTGTCAGCGCGGTGCCAATATGCAGGCAAGTTTAACCCAAAACACCGCCGAGATAACCAGGGGAATGGCCCGCATCACTACAGCAATGGAGGCTATGATAATCTCCAACACTGCCGCCAATCCAGCCCTGGACCTGGGGGATGCTGGGGACAGCAGCAGCCGCAGCAGCCTGGCCAGCGCTGCGTCAGAGCCGCGCAGGAGCACCAGGCGCTCCGCAGAAGCCGCAGGACATTCTGAAGGGGGTGAGGGACACCCCAGTGGGGCTGCCAAGCGCTCCAAGAAGTAGGCTTGCCAGGGCAGGTGAGGCAACCCGGACCTTAGACTTTTGTTTTCTTAGCTTTTACATTTTATTTTGTTGCACATCAGTGCAGTAACGGTGTTGCAACAGTATTAAAATTTGCTTTTCCCCACAACCATTTACCTGTCTGTGCATCTGTACTCACTCAGAAATAGTTTTCTGTAATCTCCTCACGTCTGTATCTGCCATCACTTGGCGTAGACACCCCAGCTGGCTGTGTTAGTGGCACAGCATCATCGTCGTCATGGTCCTCGTAGTCAGACAACTCCACCTCAGTGCCCTTCTTCACCGCAAGGTTGTGTAACATTGCACAGACAGCTATGATCTTGCAGCAGGTGATGGGGGTATACTGCCTTGCACCTCCACTCTTGTGCAGGCATCTGAATCTACTTTTCCAGATGCCAAAGGTCCGTTCGACGACATTCCTTGTGCTTTTGTGGGCCCGGTTATACCTCCTTTGGCTGGGTGTGGAGGGGTTGAGGTAGGGGGTGAGTATGAAAGAGCGGAGGGCATATGCACTGTCGCCTGGAAGGAAAAGGGGTAACATTACACACATGCATACATGTATTACACCTAGCTACTTTGTGTTATGGGGGTCTGATGATGTGTCTCACCTAGGAGGTATCCTTCACCAAATTCACCAGCCATCAGCCGTGCATAGATGCCGCTCTGTTGAAAAATGTAGGAGTCGTGGGTACTCCCTGGGAATTTTGCTACCAGGTCTGTGATGGTGCACTTCGCATTGCAGATCACCTGCACGTTGATGGTGTGCGTAGACTTCCGATTGCGGTATATGTATTCTGTGTCAGCTGGGGGGCAAATCGGAATGTGCGTGCCATCTATGCAGCCAATGATTTGGGGAAATTGTGCCATCTGGTAGAAGTCAGCTTTAGTTTGTAGCAGTTCTGCGTGGGTTGCAGGGAAAGAGATGTATTGGTCCATCCTGTGTATCATGGCGTCAAGGAATGTGTGGAAGAACCTTGACAGGCTGCTCTGGGTCACCCCTCCTACCGCTGCAACTCCACTTTGATAGCTGCCAGACGCAAGCAGGTGTAGGCTGCATAGCACCTGGACGTGTGCTGGGATGGCGTGTGCCCTTGGGGTGGGGTGGTCCAACAATGGTTTGAGGTCCCCGATGAGCTCAAGAATGGTGTCAGAGTCCAGCCTGTATCTCTGTAGGATCTCTGCCTCTGTGAGCATGAACAGAGTTATCCTCTGTCTGTAGACCTATTCATCTCTTTGCCATTCCCTCTGTCCTTCCTGCTGTAGCCGTAGCCGCCTCGCAATGACATAAAAAGCTGCCATCCTGCAAGTTGCAATGCATTTTGGGGCTGTTTTTATGGGTTGGAGTTGGTTACCACCTGATTGTAATCCATGGTAAATACCGAGTGAATACTACCGATTTTGAGCCGAAATCGGTGTTTCTGTGCTTCCCTACATCTCCCCATCTGTCCGAATCGGGGACTTTCCCGATCGGTGATTCTACCGAATCGGTAGGTTCTCCGATTCGGCTTATGTCCGAATCGGTGTCTCTACCGATTCGGCTTATTTCCGAATCGGTGTCACTACCGAATCGGTACATGGACCGAATCGGATATTTTCCGATTCGGTGTCACTACCGATTCGGTACATGGACCGATTCGGATATTTTCCGATTCGGTGTCACTACCGAATCGGTACATGGACCGAATCGGTATTTTCATCCGATTCGGTGTGTTACCGAATCGTTACATATCCGATTTTCGGTATGTACGTATCGGATTATTTTCCATTCGGTACTCATTCCGAATCGGTTTTCGGTCCGATTTGGACTTTTTTCTTTGCCCTACATCTCGATGGCAGTATACCAATCGGTAAGGGCCCAAAATCGGTATTTTCGGCCGTTACCGATCGGTCACGGCCTACCTACATCGGGCCAATAGAGTGCAAACCTCATCTGCATACATTGAAATGACCAGGGCACGAGCCGTGAAGCCAAGACCCCTCTGGGCATGGTGTTGCCGGAGCCTGGCGGCAAGGCGTTCCATGGAGATGGCGAATAACATGGGTGAAAGCAGGCACCCTTGACTTGTGCCCCAAACAATGGGAATAGGCTCCGTGATCTGACCATTGATCTGAAGGCGGGCCTTGGGGAGGGTGTAGAGGAGCTGGACTTTGCGCAGAAAAACTGGGCTGAAACTCAAGCGAGGGAGAAGATAAAAAAGAAGGGGCCACTCCAGAGTATTGAGTGCTTTGGCGGCATCCAGAAGGGCCGCCACTGCCGGAAGAGTGGGATTAATTTGATGAAGGACGGAGAAAATGGTCCTGAGATTATGTGAAGTAGCGCGGCCAGGAATGAAGCCAAATTGGTCCGGGTGAGCAATAAGCGGCATGAGAGGGAGAAAGCGGGAGGCCAGCAACTTTGCTAAGATCTCATTATTAGTATTATTGAGAGACAGAGGGCGATAACAGTCGCAGAGCTCAGGGAGCTTGTCCGGCTTCAGGAGAAACGTTAGCACGGCCTCGCAGAGCGAGGGAGGGAATTGGCCACACTCAAATGAGTCATTGTACATGGCAGCGATGTACGGGACAAGAAGGGGCACAAAAGCCTTATAAAAGGACGCAGGTAAGCTGTCAGAGCAAGGAGCCTTGTCCCCAGGCAGAGTGTTGATGGGCGCCAGTATCTCCTCCTTGGAGAAAGCTTCATCGAAGTATTCCCGGTGCCAATTGCCCAACCATAGAAGATCAAGGGTATCAAAATATTGATTGAGAATATCTTGCGGGGCACAGACCTAGATGTATAGAGCTGGGAATAAAATGTGGTGAATCGAGCCACCACTTCCTCAGGAGAGGCCGTTCTATCCGGACCCCCGTCTTGAAGTACAGTAATATAAGAGGCTGCATGAGGCTGTTGTAAGAGATTAGTCAAAGTCTTACCAGGACGGTCCCCCTCTCCAAAGCAGCGCACCCTCATCTTCCTACCTAAGAAGGAGAGCTCCCTATTGGCCTTGTCAATGAAATCGGTGTCAGGTTTAGGGTCTATGGAATGTGAGGAGTCCAAAGCCTTGATCTCGCCTTCGAGCCTGTCCAGTGTAACACGAATGAAGCGCAGCACGCCGAACTGTTTGGACATGCACTCACCTCGGATCACCACCTTAAAGCCCTCCCAAAGTGTGGAGGGGGAGTCGGCAGAGCCTACATTAAGGTCAAAGTAATTCGTGATTGCGGTCTGGATTTCATCACAAAATATGGAGTCTCGGAGCCCTTTGGGGGGCAGCCGCCAAGAGAACGCATTCCACGGGAAGTGAGGGAGTTGCTTACAGAGGCGAATGGAAGCGTGGTCGGAAAGAGTGCAGGCCATGTGTTCCACCGAGGAGAGCCATGCGAATGCGTCTGGCGGCGTGATCCAGAGGTTCAAGTGGGATCAGCAGCCCCGGGAGCCCATTGTGAAAGTACCCTAGCGCGCCAAAGGATGAATATGCCACAACGCATCGAGCAATGAGTTATCGATGAGTATGGAGTTTAGAAGAGAAGTCACGCCTGGGTGGAGAGCATGTGTCCCAGAACTATCGAGAGTGGCTGATAGTGTAATGTTAAAATCGCCCCCCCCCCCCAAAGGAGCACTGCCGGGCCCAGAGAAGAGATGTGCTGCCAAACCTGCGCAAAGAATTCAGGGTCATCGAAATTGGGACCATAAAGCGCCGCAAGGGTCAATGGCTGTGCTAGGAGAGTGCGGTGCAGGATAACAAATCGCCCCCGGGGTCCGTAATCACCAGAGAAGTATGCTGGGAAGCCCTCTGCCCAACAGATAGACGCCCCATGAGAATAATTGGAATAGAAGGATGAGTTAATTTCACCCCAGTGCCTGGATAGGAGCCTGGAGGAGGTGGCAGGCAGCAAATGGGTCTCTTAAAGGAAACAAATGTCAACTTTATGCCGGATAAGGTGGGCATGCACCAGGAGGGTCTTGTGGTGGTCATTGAGACCGCAGACGTTCCAAGTCCAGAGAGTGGTGTCTGTCATGTCGGTTTGCCGAGGAAGTGAATAACAGATAGAGCCAAATGTGTAACAGGGACCATAAGCAGAGGAAATGAGAAGTGCAGTGTGAAACGCAATGTAGCAGATATCATGTTGCAGAACAGAACAAAAGACAAAACAATCAACGAAGCCCTGGAAGGAGGCAACAAACCCAAATATCCCATTCCCCACTACCCACTCAAACCCCCCAATTAGGCTGAGAGACCAACCCCACCCACCCGAGGGAACCACAACTCGGAAGGGGAAACTCAGTGTCCAGGAAGGTAATTATCCCGTGGAGGCATGGTTTCGCCCGGCGTACACCCCTACCCCAGAGACAGGGTGGCCAAGCTGTGAGTAATTTCCGACAGCGTTTTAATCAGAGGAGGAAAGCCAAGGCATCTGAGAGACAGGGAAACTCGGCATGGGAGCAAACGTAGAACATAGGAGAGAGGAAGTAAGGAGAAGGCCTGTACTGCAGTCTTCGGTTCCAAGAAGACATGCACCTTGGAGCCCGACCTGACTCGCAGCTTAGCAGGGTACACTAAGGAGTAGGAGATGTCATGTTTTTGGAGTATTCTCCTGGCAGGGAGGAATTCACGGCAGGCCGCCTGCACGACCTTTGTGTAGTCAGGGGAAAAAGGCCAGGGAGTTCCCTTGATGATGGATTTCCCCCTTCTCACCGGCTGCCCGAGGAACAGCGTCTCGGTCCCTAAAGTTAAGCAGCTTGGTGATGATGGGATGGGCCAGCAGACCGGGAGCAGGGCGAGGGCCAAGAGAGTGGTGGGCATGCTCGGCAATGAAAACGGTAGAGAGGATGTCGCCAAAGAGATCACGGAGGAGCTGTTCCACAAAGTCTTCCATTTTGGATATGTTTTAGGATTCGGGCACGCCAGTGATGCGGAGGTTGCTCCTACGGGAGGGCACTCCCAAGTCCTCATTCTTATTCTTGATCAGTCAAGAACCTTGTCCATTTGGGGAAGCCTGTGATGGTCTTGCATCGAGGCATCCTCAGCATCTGAAACTCTCACCTCTACCTGAGTCAAGTGTGTGTCATGAGAGTCGACCAGGGCCTAAACAGTGTCCAGGCGTGCAGACAGATGCTTGAGTTGGACGGCAATACCAGTGACTGCGGTTTTCACATCCAGCATGATGGCCTTCAAGTCAACCTCTCTGGTCGGGCCAGCATCGGACTGGGCGGCCGACTTGCCCACGTCAGAGACCGCCCCATCTTGTTGTGTCTGCCGGCATTGATCAAAAGCGATTTTAGATTGTTTGGGGTTAGCTTTCCCCATAGTCAGGCAAGTCATGTAGATGGGGACGTTGAGGATTGAAAAAGGCAAGGCGACAGCCCCAGGTGAGGCTGATGGTAGCAGAAGAGGCTGCGGCCGGGCGAGGCGGCAAGTGATAGTCCCGAAAGGAGACTGGTGAGGGTAGAGCTCTGGACAGCTGTTCAGGGCTACAGATTATGGTCCCGCTTGAGAGAGCTGCGATGAAGCCAGCCCGCCGGCGAACAGAGACGGCAGAAGAATGGGCTAATCTGGGCAAGTCAGACAGTCCAACAGACATCAGCAGGCGAAAATAGCAGCGCCAGGCAAGGAGGTTCCAAGCGGGGCGGGAATCAGGCAGTATCAGTGTTTGAAGAGGCAGACAAAATAGTAACTGGCCCCCGAGGCCGGGGTATACACCTGTTACAACGCATTTGTTACAACGCACTACTGTAACAACGCGACTATTACAACGCATACCATTACAACGCATTGCGCTGGGGGGCGCTATAGGATAGGGAATAAGTATAATTTACTATCCAACACCTTCCCTAGGGTCCACGGGGACTGGAGTTAGAATAGTAAATTATACTTACCACTATCCAGCACCCCAAAGCGCTATGCGTTGTAATGGTATGCGTTGTAATGGTCGCGTTGTAACGGTAGGTAGTTGTAATAGTATGCGTTGTAACATGGTACATCCGAGGCCGGAGCACCCGCGAGGCCAACCCAGCACAAGGCTCAGTGAGGAGATGGTGAAGGGTCCGCGAGGGCCGCTGCTCGCAAAGGAAATAGTTGAATGCCAGACAGCAGGTCCGAAGGCCTTGATGAGGGAGGAGTGTCAGCTTGGAAGGTCCGGAGCGCCAGCGGCGGGTGAAGAAGAGGAAGCCGCACGGTCCCCGGCCCCTTACAGTGAGTGCCGCAGGAAGTACAAGCCAGCGCGGTGTAAACTTATACGCAGCGGGTAATGCGGGGGCGCCTCCCGCGTCTCAGGGCCCAGAAAACGCAACTACAAGTGGTAGGTGCCAACTGGAGGATGGGGAGGCTCAGGCCCTGTTGTACGGAGTGGTGCACCCTACCCCATCGCAGGAAGCGCCCACGGCAGTGCGACTCACCGGGGGAAGAAGAGGCCGGGCAGCAAGCAGGCTCCGATGGAGTGGTCAGGTCCCAGCAGGTCAGAAGAGACGATGCGGAGAAGCGGCGGCGTCTCAGCAGCGCAGCGCGGGCACCAGCCACGCACTTGCAGGAGGGCCCAGCGGCCAACGCCAGGTCTCTGCGGTGAAAATTGGTTGCAGCAGCAGCGGTTTGGGCCCAAAGGGGGATCGACCGATGCCCCCGGATGAGGAGGATCAGGATGTCGTGGAGCAGGAAGGCAGCTCCATCTATGTCCGCAGGATCGTGGAGTATTAAAGGCTTGGACGACAGAGCCCACTCCAGGTGCAGCCATTTTGCAGCTGGCTAAGCCACGCCCCCTCAATAACAATTACCCCTCTCAATACACTACCACCTACCCCACTATTTATACGCTAGTACCCGTGACCCTGTCAATCCACTAATGCATATCCCCTGATTCTTCACTTCTACCGCTCTGTGCCTTTGCTCTAGCACAGCTGACCCTACATTTAACCCTAGAACCCCTACGCATACCTTGACACCTCTACTGCCTACACCTATACTACACATCTATACTTACACCACACCTTTACCCAGGTACATGAACCCACTCAAAAATCATGGTACCCCTCCCCCAGTGTCCCTCTCTATTCCCAAGCACATCTACCCTTGCCTGTGGTCTGGTACATCTGCTGCCATTGAACCCAAGCATCTCTAGAGCTGCCTACTTTCTACTATCTTCCCTACCCTTTACACATCCCCCTTCTTCTCCTTACCGCTTCTCTTCTATTTTCTTGCTCACTTTGTCCACTTTTTCTGGTAATCAGTGCTCATAAACTGTCTGTTTTTCCAAGGACAAAGTATTCCTCATTTTGTAGTTCTCCAAACTGATGTAAATCGACCACATATTAATACTGGAATACAGTGCATGCACAGCCAGGGCATTGCCTAGTAACTAAACTGCCAATAATCCTGAAATTCAATTTCAATATCCAGAGGCAGTTTTAGGAAGGATTTAATATGTGAAAATGTATCGTGCTTTACACTTTCCTTAGGCTGTGCGCGAACTATCTCAGTGCACAACTAACTGTGGCTCAAAAATCCTTCTCCACCCTTGGATCTTAGTAAAAATCCTGATGATTGTCCTTCACGTAGCTTGCCAAGAATCCTGCTTTCATTTTGCCTTTGACCATGCATAGATTTTTTTTGCACATACATTGTATTTTTGTACATTTTGTGGACGCAGAATAACTGACACCTTTTTTGCCATGACCCTGATTTGTGCTTACACCGGATATGCTTTTGCCTTGCAAATTTAGTAAAGCATAAACAGTTTGTCTTTAAAGTGTGTTATGCAAAGAACTTACTCCATTTTCCTCACAACTTTGCAACTGGATGAATGCGTGCATTCCTTCTCTGACGACTAGAAATTTTTTGGGCAAACGTCTTTTAAGTTGGAAGTATTTTTAATATTCCAATTCCAAAACACAGCAGTGAGGTATAATTTTATTAATGATGCAATATTAATGTTTACCCAGAAGGACGTCCAAATCAAAAGAGATTGTGCCAGCTTCGTCTTCCTGACTTTGATAAAAAGCATTAAGGTCTTTTTTTGAAACACTGTGTAGAGTCTTAAACCGGGTTTCATTTTTAGGTGCACAGCCCTTGCTGTGCTTGTGAAATCTATTGTATTAAATATATCTTGAAAGGTGCTTACATCCGCCTTCACTTTTAATGGTCCTTGTCACTTCACCTGAGAACTGTTAATCTTTCAAAGATAAAAAAAATACTTAAATTGCCGGACAACATGTTTAATGAGGCAAAACTAGTACAAAAAGTTTTGATTATTTTACAGACAATAATTGTGCACGTTGTGTAGTGTGCTTTTACATTTCAAGCGTGTTTGTGGTCTACTGGTTGAGGATATTGCATTGATAGGACCGAAAGAGAATCCTGGCTCCAACACTAGCCAAGCTGTTATAAAAAAGTAGGAGGCTTGTATAGTAAAAAATATAAGGATTTATTTTAGAGCTAAATGAGAGAAGCACAGCACGTCCGTTAGGCAGCAAGTCCAGAATATCATACAGTTGAAGCAGAATCTGGAACCCAGCATGTAAGATGCAGGCACGCATCATACATTCTAGGCTCCAGCTACAATAACAGAAGAAATGGAGAAAGGAAATAAAGCAGAGGAAATGCAAGAATGTAACACATCTTATCCCTACAAAAGAAAATTAACACAGGTACCTACTAGGCATTCTTTTAGGTCTAACATCAGTTTTAACTCTAGATGCAATTGACAAATCTTTATGAGGAGAACCTTGAGGAGACATATTAACATTACGCATCAACATGCCTGGATTGTTATTGAGACAAGGCGCCCGTGATGGAAGTGAGTAGAAGAACTAGGACATTTGGCAACCCTACGAACATTCCAAACTCTTCCATCTTGAGTGGCAACACTGTTTTTGAACACTAACCACTTTAATGGGAGGGAAGAATTTAGAAAATCCTTTAACCAGAAACCCAGGTTTTTTAACCCTCACCCATTCTCCTACAACAAAATCATGAAGTTTGACATTCATTTTTGAATCAAACAACACTTTCATACTCTGTTGTCTATCTTCAACACGTTTAGCAACACTCTCAATATCAACTTTAGAATCATTCTTGTTTAACTTCTTAATCCACCAGGGACAAATGACAGAAGTAGGTTCCCTTCCTTTGAGAAGTTTGAAAGGACTCAGACCAGTAACAGAGTGAGGTGTGATGCGATAACTCCATAACCTTTTCCTAATAACATCCAACCAATTATCATCAGAAGAACTTCTACCACTAATACAATCCTTAAGAACTCGATTGAAACGCTCAACCTGACCATTCTCCCTAGGCTCATATAAAGAGACAGTATGATGTTTAATGCCACAACTGTTAAGGAACTGTTCAATCTCAGAAGAAACCAACTGTGTACCATTATCCATGACAAAAATCTCTGGAAACCCTTCCCTAGCAAAAATCTATTTAAAAAAAACATAATACCCTGTGAAGAAGCATTACTAACAAACTTTACTTCAGGCCATTTCGAATGGTAATCTACCAAAACTAAAGCAAAACAAGCATTCAACGGCAAATGTTTAAAAGGACCAGAGATGTCAAAAGCCACTTTCTGCCCAAAAAAATTAGGCCAAACCACAGGTTTAAGAGGAGCAGAAGATAAATGAAGCATGTTATCGCTACTAATACACTGTGAACATTCCCTTACCATTCTGTCAACCATCTTATCAATGCCAGGCCACCAAAAGTTTTCTCTAATCAACCGTTTCATAGACGACATACCAATATGACCCTGGTGAGCCAGCAACAAAATCTTCTCTTGTAAAGAAGCAGGAGGAATTAGCTTACCAGTCTTGAACAAAAGACCACCAAATTCTTCAATTTCAGAAGCAACCTGGGAAAAAGAAGCTAATTCAGCAGAAGTGCACTTACTATTAGGCCATCCAACTCTTACGTAGTCAACAATTTGTTGACATACAGAATCTTTTTCCGTTTCCTTAAACCATTCCTCTTCAGTTAACGTTAAAAACTCCTGAGAAATGCAATCCGCAATCGAAGCAATAACATCCACATCAAGATCAATAGTAGAAACCTTATCAACACTACAGGGTAACCTGGAGAGAAAATCTGCTGTGACATTGCTCTTTCCTGGTACATACACAATTTCAAAATTATATTCCTGAAGGCGTGAAGATAAACGAGCTATCCGTGCAGTAGAGTTCCATCCACCCCCGGGAGACAAAATCCCTACCAACGGTTTGTGGTCTGTTCTCAAAATAAACCTGTTTCCCCACACATAATTTCTAAAATGCTCTACAGCCCAAATACAGGCTAGCAGCTCTTTTTCAATAACCGAGTACCTTCTTTCCGTGGGAGATAAAGTTCTAGAAGCAAAAGCTACACACCACTCATCCTTACCCGCACACTGACTCAGAACACCTCCAATGCCATATAGACTGGCATCCACAGTAAGAATGCATTTCTTATTAATACAGAATGATTTTAGAGTGGGAACATTGACAATCTCATTTTTAATTTGCTTAAAGCAATATCTTGCTTGTCCGTCCAAACAAATTTGGCAGAACTCCTGGTCAATTCTCTCAGGGGTTCCATCTTGTTAGCAAAATTCTGAATAAATTTGCTGTAATACTCACATAACCCAGCAAATGAGAGCAATTTTTCCTTATTATCAGGGGCTGGTGCTTTTATAATAGCATCCACAAGATTTGTCTTTGGTACCACTCCTTCTCCAGAAAGAGTGTGTCCCAAATATTCAACAGATTTACAGAAAAATTTACACTTGCTGGCCTTAATTGTCAGACCAAATTGTTCTAATTTAGAGCAGACTTCTTTAAGGTGAGAGTGGTGTTCACCGTTATTTTTAGAAAACAGTATATCGTCTTGAAAACACTTGACGAATCCTAGATCTTTAAAGATGTGATACATGGCCCTTTGAAACACTGAAGCAGCTGAAGCCAAACCAAATGGCATTCTCTTGAACTGAAATAACCCATGAGGGGTGATGAATGCTGTGAATTGTTTAGAGTCTTCAGTGAGTTCGATCTGGTGATATGCAGACCTAAGGTCTAACGTTGAAAACACACTAGCACCATCTAACATACATAGCATTTCATTAATGTTAGGAAGTGGGTGACAGTCAGTAACCAAACTCTTATTAAGTGCACTCAAATCTACACATAGCCTAATACTTTTGTTAGGTTTAATGGCTAAAACAATGGGAGAAACCCACTCTGATGATTCCACTTCCTCAATTATATTTTCCTTCACCATGGTATCCAACATATCTCTAAGCTCGTCCCTAATGCCAATAGGAACCCCCCTTAGTTTTTGTTTAACAGGAACAGAATTGGGCTTAACTTTGATTCTGTGACTAAACCCATTCAACTTACCCAACTTATCAGAAAACACTTTTGGAAAGGCACGAGAAATTTCTGTGAACTTTTGTAATTCAATAGACTCTCCATTAGATAAAGCAAGAACTGACACGGGATCGTTCAGTCTAGGGTTCAACGTAACACCTAACTTTACTTGGTCCCTCCATCCCAACACATTCACTCCTTTCCATGCAACATATCTGAGTGTACATTCATTTCTAAATCGCGTCTAAAAGAACTCTTTTAGAACAAATGCAATTCATACAGGTGGCAACAAAATCCAAATGAATTCACTGTGACCTCATACCTTGCATCACCTACTCCAAGTAGTGGTCATTTATCGTACATTTCAATTGTCACAAACATCAGTCACCACTTTCTATTAACCTGACTTAGACTGAATTATATACCATTAAAGGTTGCTTATTGGCACAAGTATTGTCGACAAACCAGTTATATTTGTGCCCTTGTGACGGCCTTTCCCCCAATCTATTTTACATCTTTTATTCTTGTGTTCATTTTACATGGCAGAAAGGAAAACATTCATCATCCCACTGCTGAAAAAATTCTGGAAAGGGAAGACCACTCGGTCCCCCCGAACGTATGGATGGGTGCTCCGATCCCCCCGGGAAACCATTTTGGGCGGGGGGCGTGGTTCGGCTGGTATGCCCAAAGCGGCGTAGCCGGAGCACGCCCTTCCCGGCCAGAAGGGGTTGTCCTAGACACTCACCCGGAAGACCGCGCCCCGTGGGCGTACCTGAGGAGGGTCCCCGCCCTCCCGCAGACGGATAAATAGAGCGGGAATCCGAAGAAGCGTCCTCTTGTTCCAGTGCTTTGAAGGCTGCACCACTCGATTGCTCGTGAGCCCTTGATGGAACAAGCGGCAATTTTGAGAACTTGTAATCTTGTTGTTTCTCTTTCAGTGCCAGGAGTGTGAAGGATCTGGGACCTCGTCGATCGACTAGAGCGGATTAATCGAAGCTATGGCCGGCAAAAAAGCAGGAAAGAGCTCCGAGCTGGAGAAGGTTCTGCACACCTTGTCGAACCGAATGGCGATCATGGACCGAAAATTGGGTAAGGTAGATTCGATCGGTCGAGGTTTGGCTGAAGTTAAGAAGCAGTTAGCGGCCCAGAACAATCCCTCGGGCCGTCCGAAGAAGGTGATAGGCCCGGCCTTGCCGGGAGTCGGCCCTGAGGGTAGGGGGAAGCGTAGCAAGAGGAGGGCGGTTTCCGGGGAGGATCCGGTCCCGGAGGTGCCCCCATCACACCGGCGGACAGCCGGGTACCGAGTCCGGATATAGGTTTACCAATCCCTGTTGTAATTACCCCGGTTAACGATGATCAAATGCCCCCAGAGCTGGCCCTCCAGTTAGCGGCAGTATTGCCCTGGCTCAAAAAGAAAGCGGGGGGCAGTGGCTGCGGGGGATCCGGCCTAGGAAGCTAGATAATAATCGAGCAGTTACGGCAGTCGAGAGAAGCCGGGACGGCGAATGTTCCTTCTGTTTCCCCTCAGGTGGCACCAGGAGTACCTACGGTTGGCCGGGAAAAGACGGCGGACGCAGCGGTTGAACCTGGTAAGAAACCATTGCCAATGGTGGGGGACGGTTCAGTACCTTCAAGGCGCAAAAGGGTGGCCCAGCACATCCCAGCGGCCACAAAGGAAATGATATGGGGGGACAAGTATGTGAATATGTTTTCATTATTGACCGACCATCGCGAGATGTAATATGCGCTATCCTGCTTTGCCTACGGAGTCGGATAAGAAGGAAGAGGCAGTTGAGGATCCTTTAATGTCCTATCTTATGAAGTCGCCACCTCCGTACGTACAGGGTACCGCAGCTCCTGTGGTCCCTGCCGTACCTGTTCTTCCACCTGTTATTCCTCCACCAGTTCCTCAACCTGCACCCGTTCTTCCGACTGTTCCTGCTCCTGTGCCTGTTTCTATTCCTACTGCTCCTCCGCTTCCACATACTCCTACTCACGCTACTGCTCCTGTGTTGTTAACCCCTGTTGTTGCCAACGTTTCTACTCCTTCTCTTGTTAGTCCTGTGTCTTATTCTTGTCCCTCTACTCGTAACCGTAATTCTCCCATTGCGGCTAGCTTCTTTCAGTCGCTCGGACCTGTTTTTGGGTCCGCTGGTTCTGATGGCCCACCGCAGAGGCGTAGTCAGCTTCCTGGTAATAGGGAACGCGCTGCGCTATACAATATGGCGATGGGTTGGATGGACAACCCACTTAGAAATCCACCCCGAGTTGTTCTTGAAACATTTAGTCAATTCAACATACCGACTCAGAGATATGTGTTTGACGAAATGTGTAAACTTTTACATGATCAGATAGCGGCCGTTGCGCCTGACGAGGTGCTGACCGCCCTGTCTAATCTTCGGCTTCAGTTCGCAACTGGACTGATAGTCGATACTAATGTCCGACGTGCTATCGAGCAGTTGCTGTCTTTCCGCCTCGCTCCCATTCCTCACGCACTGTTTGTAGAGGATCTTGAACGCCAACAAGCTGAGTCTGGCCAATATCCTATGCGTGAAGTTCCGCCGGTTTGGGTACCTGCTGATAATACTGATGTTAATAACCCAGTAGCGGCACATTTCCAGAGAGTGTGGATACACCTCCCATGGAAACGATCGGAAGTGCTTCAGGTGAAACAGACTTTGCCTGATCCTCGTAAAAATCCTGCAGGGTATTATAAGGAATTGTCGCAGCTCGTAGATGCTACGGTAATGAATCTTGCCGATATCGACATGTTGTTTGGCAATGTCGTACCGCAACCGGTATGGGCCAAGATTCGTCACCAAGATCACACAAATGAATTAGGTGGTGATTGGGCTGCCATTACAGCGGCAGACGCTGGACAAGCGGCTGCTACTAAACCCGATCAATTGATTGAACTTCTTCCCCAGCGAATCATTACATTAATGAAAACGCTCATGCCAGCTATGAGGGTAAATTGGGACAAGTTGTCAGCCTGTAAACAAAAGAAAGATGAGAGTGTTTCAGACTTCTTTACGAGGTTTGAGGAGACATTCGTTGATCATAGTGGACAGGATATGGGTACTGAGGGTGGACAAAGGCTGTTTGTGGATAAATTTGTATCGAACTTATTGCCCGACTTGTGCAATAAATTGAAGAATTCAGAAAGTGCGTGGGCCGTTTCTACCTCAGCTCAGATTCTGGCTACGGCACAATATTACGAAAATAGAGAAAAAGAGGAAACTGACCGTGCTGATAAAAAGACGAAAGAGCTGAAAACTAAAGTGTTGTTACAACAAGCATATCCGCCGCGTTCTAATCAGAATGCGCCTCAGCAGAATAGATCACAGTCGCAATCGAATCGATCGCAGTCGCGTAATGATTCCTCTTTTCAGAGATCTTCGTTAGGGTATAATCAATGTGCTTATTGTAGACAGGAGGGACACATTAAATTTGATTGTCCTGCTTTAAATGACCGTAATAGTGGTACTTCGTCTAGAGGAGGTCGTGGTGGTTCGCAGAATGCGTCACGTGGTAGAGGTCGTGGTGCTCAGAATGACCGTTCTGACAATTCATCAAACTCTAATAACTGTTTTGATCAACGTGGATCATCACAAGGACGATCTGCGCAGTATAATGTAGACGATTATTACGTCGATCAGGGAACTGACGATAGTAATTACTAGGACAGCCAAAGACAAGGAGAGGGAGTGGTATCAGTTCCGGTTGATCAGAGAGGGCCTTACGTCGCAGTTGCTACATCGGGCGTCGTTGAGCCTTTTCTGTTGGACACTGGTGCAGCGAAAAGTTCTATCATGCATTCGAAACTCCCTGGCGCACCTTTGTCTGGCTTAACAAATGTATCCGTTGGATTCTCTGGCGCCCCCGTTAGCAATCCAGTTTCGCGCCCTTTGCCCCTTAAAATTGGGCCTCGTGAGCTTGAAGCTCCGTTGATTTTAACCACTGGTTGTGGTGAAAATCTTTTGGGTCTGGATTTGCTTAAACGTTTGTATGCAACTTTGTATTGTTCTCCTGCGGGTGTAAAGCTTACGTTCGGAGAGAAAGTAGTCTCTCCCATGTATTTGTCCCTTGATAAGCTTCCACCGGAATTGGATTCTCTTCCTGCGTCTTTGTGGGCGACGGGTCCAAACGATGTGGGCCTACTTGATATCTCTCCTTATGTTGTTCAGTTGAAATCGAATGTGCGATTGCCACGTATTCCCCAATACCGTATCTCCCTTGATGGTGAACGAGCTTTGTTAGCGATCATCTATGATTTGATCGAGAAAGATGTTATTGAGGAGACTCGGGGAAACGTGTGCAACAGCCCTGTACTGCCCATTCTTAAACGTACTGATCCTACCAAACCACCTGTTTATCGTTTTGTTATCGATTTACGGGAGGTAAATAAAATTGTGGTTCCTCAATTCCCTGTTGTGCCTGACATCACGGCGCTACTGACTCTGATTCCAGCTACTGCTTCGTGGTTCTCGGTGATTGATTTGAAAAATGCGTTTTTCAGCATCCCGATTGCCGAAGAGAGCAGGGACCTTTTCGGTTTCTCTCTTGGTGGACGTAGCTTCCGCTTCAAACGCGCTCCTCAGGGCTACTGTGAAAGTCCATCGATTTACAGTCAAGCTTTGAAGGGTCAACTGGATGCGTTTAGGTTGCCGGTTGGTGCGGCTTTAATCCAATACGTCGATGACTTATTGGTGGCTGCTGATACTCAGGACATTTGCAAAATTGCTACGGTATCGTTGCTGCAACATCTCTGTGAGTTAAATCACAAGGTGTCACCTTCTAAACTCCAATATTGTTGTCAAGAAGTAACCTATCTAGGTCACTTATTGTCAAAGGAGGGAAGGAGATTGACCCCAGAGAGAATTGCAGCGATTGCGCGAATGGCTGTGCCACAAACCCAAAGAGATGTGCGTGCCTTTCTAGGTATCACGTCGTATTGTAGGCAGTGGATTCCTAATTTTTCATTGCTAGCGAAACCATTGGTGGCTCTTACGTGCAAGGATGTTTCAACTCCTTTACCATGGACGGAAGAGTGTCAGAAAAGTTTTTCTGAATTACGTGATTCATTGTGTTCGGCTCCTGTGTTAGGTACCCCTGACTACAGTAAGCCGTTCACTTTATATGTTCACGAGAGGGAAGGTTGTGCTTTAAGCGTCTTAACGCAACCTTTTGGTGGTAAGCAACGTCCATGTGCATATTTTTCCTCGACCTTAGACCCAGTAGCTAGAGCATTGCCGAGTTGTTTGAGAGCAACTGCGGCAGCTGCGGTCTCCATCCGACAATCAGCAGGATTGGTCATGGATAATATGCTTACGGTGATGGTTCCGCATGCAGTCGATACTCTGTTGAATCGTACGAAAACTCAGCACTTGACGAGTGCGAGGTTATCCGGGTACGAATTGACGCTCTTGGCAAGCCATATTAAGATAAAACGTTGTAATGTCCTAAATCCGGCAACTTTGTTACCAATTAGTGCAGAGTCAGACGCAGTAGCAGAACATGACTGTTACTTGCGGACAGAGGAGGAAACGAAAGGTCGAGTGGACCTTAAAAACACCCCATTGGAAGACCCTGACGGCACCCTGTATGTGGATGGGTCATGTTTTAAATTGCCGAATGGTGATGTGACTACTGCTTATGCTGTTGTGACGTTGAATACTGTTGTTGAGACTGCGAGATTGAATCAGAATTCTGCCCAAGCTGCAGAGCTGATTGCTCTTACTAGAGCATGTGTATTAGCAAAAGGTAAACGTGTGAATGTGTACACCGATAGCCAGTATGCTTTCGGTGTAGCGCATAGCTTTGGACGGTTGTGGCGAGAGCGTGGTTTCTTCACGTCGCATGGCACGAAAATACAGCATGGCCAGCTCGTGAACGATCTTTTGGATGCATTGACTTTGCCTGCTCAAGTTGCAATTGTTAAGTGTAGTGCGCATCGTAAGGTGACGGATGATGTTGGTCGTGGTAATGCGTTTGCAGATGAGATTGCTAAGGAGACTGCCCGGAACCTTAGCACTCGAATGTATGTGACGAGTTCGGTTAGGTGGCCTATAGAATCAAGTATGTGTGAGAATACTATAGAGAGTGTGAAATCGATTCAGAATGAGGCCACTGATACTGAAAAGACGAAGTGGAAAGAAAGTACGGGAAGGTTGGATGCGAATGGTTGCTGGATTGATTTGTCGGATCAGAAAAGATGGATGTTGCCTGATGCGTATGTACTAGCCGTTGTGCAAATGACACATGGGTTAGCACATATTAGCGCGAAAGGTATTTGCAAGTTGTTGGCTGATGTGTGGAAGAATGATGGTATTACGAAGTGTGCTGAACGTTTGGTGAAGAATTGTATGGTGTGTATAATGTACAATCCTGGCAAAGGAACCCCAACTCCCCCTGGCAGTTTTGCTCCTCCTTCGTATCCCTTTGAGGTGATCCAATTGGACTTCATCCATATGGAGCGATGCAATAACCTGAAATACGTTTTGGTTGTGGTTTGCGCATTCTCCCGATGGATCGAGGCCTATCCCCTCAAAGACAATACTGCTTTGTCTACTGCGAAAATCCTGCTGAAGGAATACTTTCCTCGGTATGGAATGCCTAGAGTCGTGTGGTCAGATAACGGAAGTGAGTTTGTTGGAAGTGTAATGAAGAGTGTGTGTAAGGGCCTTGGAATTAATCAGAAATTCCATAGCGCCAATCATCCCCAGTCAGCTGGATTGGTTGAAGGGTACAATGGCACCCTTAAACTAAAATTAGCGAAGATTCAGGCTACGACTGGACTTTCGTGGCCTGATGCTTTGCCGTTAGCATTACTGTCAACTAGGGCGACTGTACACTCCCGAATAGGGCTTAGTCCCTATGAAATAGTGTTCGGCCGTCCTGCGAATGTGTGGGGGGTTCCTAGGCCAGGTGTATTCACTGATCTTGAGTATCCGATGTTGATTGACTACTTACATGACTTGACTGCTAAACTAAGGTTAATTCATCAACAGGTTTACGACGCCTTGCCGACGCAGACGGAGGGTCCAGGCCACCAGCTTCAGCCCGGTGATTGGGTAGTTACCCGAAATTTTTCGCGCAAGAAGAATCTGGACCCCCGCTTTGTTGGACCTTACCAGGTGCTCCTGGCCACGAGGACTGCCGTTCGTCTTGAGGGGCGGAAGAATTGGGTACATGCTACCCATTGTAAGCGAGTCCCTATTCCTTTGCCGGCAGACCCGTGGGTAAGGAAAGGCATTGCGTCAGCTGAAACAGAAACATTGCCGGCGTTTGTACCTTTTAGCGACGCACAGCTTGTTGGTGAACACTCAGCGCAGCAGAAAGCCACTGTTGAACACTTGTCAGCAAAAGACTCAAGACCAGACCAACGAACTGATCAGCAGGACGCTGTCTCTTCAACGGATCCTTTGTTTGACGAGCAGACACGTCCCGGGAAACATCGATATTCTTTGCGTTCTCATACTAAGGACAAATAAAATTGTTTTCTTGCTTTGCTGAAACTGATAACTACAATATCTTCGTTTCCCCTGATCAGTTTTGAACACTCATGTCATTGAAACTTGTTTTGTACATATATCAAGCTACTTTTTTTGTATCTTTTTTTCCTTCCACAGCTGAATTATTGTGCTAAATAAATACATATTGTGTATTGAGGGCCGTAGGGCCGCGCGCGTACTTCCTTCTGGACAGTAGGTCTTGACGCTAGGTTAAAGGCCGTCGGTTCCTAGGAACTCCTGGGGATTGACTATTGCTGCACAGAACGAAGTACGTCAAGAAACGTTGCGGACGGTCGTAGGGAAATGGCATTTTCGAAGCTGAACGATTTGGAAGGAGCTCAGGCGTATAGAGTCAAGCTGCAGAAACTCAGTCGTACTAAATGTTTTGTATCTCAATTGTTTGTATTGTTTTTAATTGCTTCTGCATTTTTGGCGGGTGGGGTGTATTACACTATGTCTTACTTTTTACTTCCTACCCCTACTCCTACTCCTTACCCTAACCTTACTTCTACTGCTTCTCCCCATTCCTTTCACATATTACCGGAACACGAACAGGCTAGACGTGTAGAATTCCGCAATAATTCCTTTATCCAGCTCCTCCATCAGCATCAGTTAGTGGTTAACACTACTAATTGTTGGGTGTGTGGGTTGATGCCACATACTACGGGTAAGGGAATTCCATATCTGGTGTTACCGTATAGTTCCCAAGGGTCAGCTCGAGCGTTCCAAACAATGTTTCGAAGCGCACTAGGTTTCCACCCCACTCCAGAACAACGTTCCCCCAAGCCTGGTCCTACCTCGTACCAGTGGGTGTTATCGATGGCAATAGAGGATATGGAAGATGAGATCCATGATGCCTTTCTCATCCCTAAAGAAGAGGTACAAGCCTATAGGGTCCTAAGTAGAGGGGAATATAGTATGTTCGCTAATGAAAAGCAGCTTAAAAGCTCGCCTCCAATATGGGTCGTACCCCACACTGGTAATCTTTGTCTTGTGGGTCGTGGTTCGCAAGCCTCGCTTGGAGCCAGTGCTTGCATTGAGAGTTACCTTCTGCCAATGTCCCCGACCCCTGTGTTTCTGGCTGCCAAGGGTACGTACTTCATCTGTCATGATCGTGCATACACATGGTTGCCCACAGACTTTATGGGCTCATGTTTCGTTGCAAATCTGTTGCCTCCGACGTTTACTGTAGATGCCGATTATCATAAGACTAGAGTCGTACGAGGCGTAATTAGCGAAGAGGATACTGCCGGTCAAGAGGCAGGAGACTTTTTCAAGGGTTTCCTCCCGTTTTGGGGACCTATGGTTAATAGTAGGAACCTGAGACATTTGACTCGGGTGGTAGAATCGACAGCTAATGTTACTGCCAGTGCCCTTGGTAATATCACCACAGAACTTCAGGCGGAGAGACTTATGACGTTACAAAACCGTATGGTTTTAGATGTTGTCTTGGCAGATCGTGGTGGGGTATGTAAAGTGATCCATTCGAGCTGTTGCATTTTCATACCTGATAATGCTCCTACTGTCTATCAAGCCATCTCGAAGTTGCATAAAATCTCCGAATCCATACACGTGGATGCAGGGGATTGGACGCTACTCGGTTGGTTTTGGGGCCTGATGTCGACTTGGGGTTGGAAGATTCTGATGATCATCGGGGTTGTGGTAGTGTTCCTGTTCACGTGTTGCCTTTGTGTGCAGTGTGGTCCTGCCTTATGTGGCCTCTGTGCTACAACGTGTATGAGACAACCATCTGTTACCAAGGGGACTCGGCTGGACAGAGCTATGCTACAACGACATCTTGATGGTCTGATGAATATCGAATATGATTCCGACTAGTGCTTGCCTACATGAGGGCAAAAGGAGCGTCTGAGGTTCCGTGACAATTGTAAGTGGTGTTTTCGACTCGCACAAATATGGTCGAGTCTAGTATCTATGAACCGCAAATGACGAGTATAGTAAGTGTGCGCAGTTTCGCTGTGCTAACTTAAACCGTTCGTTTGTTATGTGGGTTTCTCATCTGTACCCACGGGTTCCATCTTAGATACGGCATCCATTTTGTCTCTTGCCCTCAAGTAGCCAGCGAACGGACGCTGTCCGCTTCGCGACCCTGGGACTCCCAAGATATCTACGGAAGACACATGTCCTTTGAAAGTGTCTTTATGACGAGGGGGTTGCTGCTGTAAGGCAGGTGGCGCCGCACGAGGCTCATCTTGCCGCACGGGCTTATTGTCTCAGCCGTGCATCTCATTAGGCACGTCCCTTTGATGCCTGTATCTCGTGTTTCTCGACACTCCCCTTTTACACCCTTTCCGATCTCCCCGCTGTCTCCGTCTTCCTCTGCACCTGTCTTCGTTCCTATCTCGATCTACTTTACTGCTGATTGGAATTTGCTAATGGTGGGAAGATGGGTTTTTACAGTTGGGAACCGCCAAATGTTTCCGCACTTATGTTCCGGACCTTGTGTGTTTTAAAGCGACCAAAGCGACCCCTCTGGGAGCTAGATGTGGGAACCGAGTTGTAAACCTTTGTGTTCAATGTTAGCCTATGGGTAAAAACTGTATAAAAGGAGCGATCCACAAAACCAATTTGAAGCAGTCTCCCCAAGTTGCACGTGTTGTACTTGTCGTGACTTCTGTGTTCCCTGCAGTAAATAAACCTTGACTCTTTGACGCCGAAGGAAGTGTCCCGTGTCTCTGTGACTTGTACGCCGGAGCAGGTTACCCACGAAGGTTTCAGGTGTTGTGCCCTGGCACCGCTGGGTCCAAAAGAACCCAGTCCTTCAACACCCGTAGAGTAGCTGTAGATCGAAGAACGGTGGTTCGGGAAAGGGGGGGTCCAAGCAGGAGTGAGGTAATGCTTGGGAAGCAATCATCTTCACCCGTCGACATCATGGCATTGACTCCCTGGCTGAACAAATACCCTGATCATGTCTCCGCTGGGATTTTGAGGAGCGGTTTCCTATATGGCTTCAACATCCCGGCGGGGGATTTTCGGGGGAACTCCTTTTGTAAAAATCAGCAATCTGTCCAACATAACCCAGCTGTGGCAGCTAAGAAAATCTCCAAAGAAGTCAGCTTAGGACGGGTAGTGGGGCCTTTTCCATGCCCTCCGGTGGCGGATTTCGTGTGTTCACCTCTAGGAGTGGTTCCAAAGAAAGACCCAGGGGAGTATAGACTCATTCACAACTTGTCGGTCCCAAGGAGCGCATCGGTGAACGAAGCCATCGATCCAGATGTCTGTTCAGTTCGGTATGCATCGTTCGATGAAGCCGTTGCCTTACTGAATCACCTGGGCCCCGGGGCTCTGATGGCGAAATCGGACATCGAATCGGCATTTAGGTTGCTCCCGGTGCACCCGCGCGACCAGCACTTGCTAGGTTTTACGTTCCAAGGAAGTTATTACATGAATAAATGCATGCCTATGGGTTGCTCCATTTCTTGTGCGTATTTTGAGATGTTCAGCTGCTTTTTAGAGTGGGCATTCACCCAGGCCACAGGACATAGACAAGTGATGCACTATCTAGATGACTTCCTTTTCTTAGGGCCGGCCGGCAATGGGAAATGTGCACAGCGCTCCAGGACTTCTGAATCCTCATGCAGGAGTTTGGAGTCCCATTGGCACCAGGTAAGACGGTGGGGCCATCTACTTCACTGGAGTTTCTGGGAATTGAGCTTGATTCAGTGGAAGGATGCTTCCGTTTGCCGATGGAAAAGGTGGCCAAGTTCAGGCCTTCCTTAACACAATGCCTGGGCAAAGAGAAAGTGACCCTGCACCAGTTACAGCAAACAGTGGGCCAGCTTAACTTTGCCTTGAGAGTAATACCGATGGCTCGCCCTTTCTCATGCTCTATTGCACAAGCTATGATCGGCCTCAAGGAGGGACACCACCGCACGAGACTGTCGGCAGAGGTTCGCCAGGATATGCGCATTTGAATGGCATTTCTGGCGGACTTCAACGGTCGAGTAGTGTGGAACAAACCGCCAGCATCGTCGGATGAACTGGGTTTGTGGACCGATTCAGCCGGGAGCTTGGGATTTGGTGCCATCTTTGGTAACCGATGGTCGGCGCAAGTATGGCCGCCGTGGTGGCACTCCAGCGGCCTGACAGGTAACATAGGGTTCTTGGAGCTGTTTCCCATTTGGGTTGCTCTGTTGGCATGGCCAGACGATTTTAGGGACCGCTCAGTAGTGTTTTGGTCCGACAATATGACTGTGGTTGAGTGCATTAATCAGCAGGCAGCCCGCTGCAAGTGGATCTTGAGACTGTTAAAAGAAATTGTTTTACGTTGCATGAGATTGAATGTACAGTTCAGGGCAAAACATGTGCCGGGTGTACTGAATAATGCAGCTGATGCACTCTCTCGTTCACACATGCAGGCTTTCAGGGGCTATCTACCCACAGCGGACCTAGTGGCGGCACCGTTCCCTGAAGCACTATGGCTGATCGGTGCCCCGGATTACAAGACCTCGTGGCAGCCAGCTTAGCGCCCAGGACGAGGAAGGCTTATCAGGGAGCGTTTCGTTCCTACTGCACATTTTTAGGCCCGGCAGGGAGACATAGCTGGGGACAGGAGGAATCCTTCCTGGGGTTCTTGGTAGCGCTGCATAGAGAAGGCCGATCAGCGGCAACTGCCAACAGACATAGGGCGGCCATTTCATTCATGGCACAGCTACACAGCATAAGGGACCCGACGGGTTCCTTTTTAGTCAGGAAGGCACTCCGCGGCTGGCAACGCCTGGAGGGTCGCAGACAAGATACGAGGCGCCCGATTGGTTTAGAGCGATTGTCTCTGCTTTTAGCAGTTCTGTTCCGGGCAGCTTTCGCCTTGGCATTCCATGGGGCTATGCGGGTAAGCGAATTCGTGGCGAGGAACAAGAAAGATATGGAGGGAGGCTTATGCAGGGATCAAGTACAAATAAGGGGTGATTCGATGCTAATCTCGATAGCCAGGTCCAAGACAGACCAGGGAGCTTTGGGAGATAGTAATGTTGTGAAGCGCGCTCGAGGGTCCCCCATTTGTCCTATAAAGTGTTTGGAGGAATACTTGGCACAGAGATCGGCTACATGGGGAGGGAGCCTGCTTAGGCACAAGGATGGCACCCCTCTGACGAGATTTCAGTTTCAGAAGGTGCTAGCACTTACAATCGCTGCCGCGGGCATGGACCCGTGCGATTTTGGGACCCACTCATTTAGAATAGGGGCTGCTACTGAGGCTACGGCCCGGGGTCAGGGTGCGGAAGAAGTGAAACAGCTAGGCCGTTGGTCCTCGAACTGCTTGAAAAGGTATGTGCGATTGCACATGTTGTAAAAGACTATTGAAATGCACTCACGCTTCTTGTCTTTTGTTTGAATTACAGTTTCGCAAGCCTGTCACGCGGGGCGGAATTTGGAGTCAACCCAGCACCAGGAGACCAGCGGTCGAGGATCATCGACTGGAGAGCGAGTGGTATGGGTCGTGGGCCACTCATATGTGAGGCGCGCTGGGAACGTATTCAGGGCAGGTGACGCGATTCACGCATCTGGGGAATACGGGCACAGAGTGACCTTCCATGGGAAGGGTGGCCTCTGTTTTGACCAATTTCAATCGTTTGTGGAGGGTCTGTTAGGGCGGCAAAGGTCACCGCAATCTATAGTCATAGTAGACCTGGGGGGCAATGACTTAGTGAAGCTGGGAAGACGAGTGTTATTAGAACACATTTTGTCGGCAGTTAGCTGGTTGGCTAAGAGGCTCCCGGGGTGCACGATTGCCTGGTCCCACATGATCCCCAGGATTGTGGTGGGGGGTCTCTCTGTGTCAGCGTTGAACCACTCGGTAAAGAGGGTCAACAAAAAAATTGGGAAATTGTTTCGCTCCGCGCAGTTGCATAGCATTCCTCACGGGTGTATTTGGGGCGATCACATGTATCTGAATGATGGGGTTCACCTGTCCAGGAAGGGGAATGATTTACTCATAGGAGACTTCATAGCATGGCTAAGGGGTTTGAAGAAGCATGACCTTTAGGAGGAGTGGGGGGGGCCGGATAGTCGGTCAACTATCCGGCCTGTGGCGGTAAGGTCCTGATCGGTGAGCAGTAATTTCAAGGTCCCTAGAGGGGGGCGCCACCCAGAATGGATGGGAGCGCCCGGGGGGAGGCGGCCATTGGCCCCTTCCACGGGGAGGCGGCACCCACTATGGATGGGTCGCCTAGGGGGAGACGGCCATAGGCCCCTCCCAGGGGGGAGACGGCTAGATGCCCCTCCTACAAATTTCCCGGGGAACGGATATCCGCTCCGGCGGAAGAGAGTGTGGGGAAGGGGGGGAGTCCACGCTGTCCTTCCTACAGATACCTCACACGGGAACTCGGACGACCTTTAACATGGCGTCGATTGACAGAGGGCCCCCACGACAAGGGAAGTTACAGTTGGCAACGAGGGTAAAGTCCTCTGCGCATGCGCCACTCACACCGTGAGGGCGGGATTTTGCTAGTAGGGCTCTGACACTGGTTAAGACCTTGCCGTTGGCCCTTTATGCTAGGATGTACAATTTTAATTTAGAATGTATGCATTTTCAGGATGCTAGACTCGGCTAGGAAACCTTTGTATTAGAGATCTGTTAAGGTTAGCCAAAGAACATGTCTTCATCAAAAATGTAATGAAAGTAAAATTGTACATAATTCATGAAACGTTTTAATTTAATGTTTTACATTTTGTTTCATATTTTAATAAGTACGGCCGGGGGGGGTGACTCCCCCCCCTCGCCTTCCAAAAGCTCAAACCTGTGTCTGTCTCCTCCCCTTGGGGACTTGGTGTTGGGAGGGGGTGGCGGGCATCCCGGCCATATGCATCTGATCACACAAACAAGCCTGAAACTTTCTGATTATTGGAAACCCCGTACCTATGCTTTATGCTTGCTAACTTTTCTGCTCGCCGTTCTTAAAATCAGGAAAATGCACTTTAACTCATATGGGACACATTTTTAGAATCTGTACTATCATGTATCGGGGGGGGGCGTTTTTTGTATATGGATTTACAACTTTTTAAAATCTATGTTATAGCTGTTTTATGAACTTAACGTCATACTTTTTAACAGTCACTTAAGGCGAACTGTTGTTTTATAAGATGTACATTACACCACAATGATTTTATGTACTTTTTATGCATGTATCTAAAGGCGGAATAAAGATAAAGATCACCTTGGTTAAAAATGTTACAGATGAATAAGAGATGTCAATATATTACGAAAGAACTGAAGTGGTGACCATTGGTGGTAAAATTAAGTTCTGCCGGAGGCGTGCTAGCAGTGTGAGATCAATAGCAGTAAAGACAAGCATTTGCAATGCAATAGGTCTCGCATTTGTCGGAGTTGGAGCTATTTGCATTGTAAATGGCAATGTTGTTTATTTATGTTTTTCTTTGCAGTGGAGTGATTACTATTTAAAGGAAAAAAAGTATGTTTTACTGATGAAGTGGAGCCAGATTCGTAAGACAGGCAGGCATTTCATGTGTAACCCTGTTTGAAACCCCACCTTAG
This sequence comes from Lissotriton vulgaris, assembly GCF_964263255.1. Classification (NCBI taxonomy): domain Eukaryota; kingdom Metazoa; phylum Chordata; class Amphibia; order Caudata; family Salamandridae; genus Lissotriton; species Lissotriton vulgaris. The sequence goes on from NC_141689.1 coordinate 861,488,915, forward strand.
GGAACTTATGACCTCCGTTGGGTATAAGATCCGTACCATACCCCCAGACAGGTCCTCCTCAGGCTCCCAGAATGCAAATTCACCATAATTCTGACTGAGGAGCTTTAAAGTATGTCCCTTAGCAACTGAGCACTGGCTGTAGTTCTCACCACCAAGTGTGGTACCACAAAGTGCAGCGCAATATTATAAAGCGCGTAGCTGCACTGCATCATAAGTACGGCCATTTAGCACTGCAAACATCACTGACCCTTGACAAAAGCCATCTTGTATGGCGCCCTGATGTACAGTAGCAAAACATACAGCACCCGCCATTCTACTCAGTGGTACACGTCACATCACCAAACACAAAGCGCAGCGCCACATGGCATAGCGTCTGTGGGTACCTAGCATAAATTGTGGAACAGCGATGTTCAGCAGCTTAATGCACACCAACAAAAGTTACAGCACCACAAAGTGCAGCGTAATCTTGTACAACACCACTGTGTACACCAGTGCACGGTGACACGCTACATCATCGCCCCACTGCACGGTCTCCTCGTGTGCAACACTACAACACACCACATTCTGCAGAAGCACCTCCCACATGGCGTGCAACAACCCACTGCAGCACTCTACAGCGGAGCAATCCCTTCCAAAAGAAAGATGCGTGTGGGGTCCCTCGATGCACGCCCAACACTGCACAAGTGGGGTGCGAACACAGCAGCGATGGCTGAAGCCCGCACGGCCACCGGCCCAGGCCTTCGGGCATCGACCGTACGTCGCCAGCGCTAGATTGGAAATATGGCCCAATAGGCAGGATTTCTGCAATCTTCATGTAACTGTAATGAAAAAACGTGAAGAGGAAGAAAAGAGCGATAGGCGAGTGATAGAGGAGGAAGGGAGCCAGGCCAGAGTGAGCCCAGAGCGTCGCATCAGGGAAATATGCGGAACAACAGCAGAGTTCCAATGAGCTGGGCAACTAAATTACCTGTAACAGCGCCAAAAAGTCTCTGGACTATACAATAAAGCGCTACAGAGATGAATGTTATAGGATTGACCGTTTTTGGACGGAGCCAGGTGAGGGTGGGAGATGCAGCCCTGTCCTCGGACAACCACAAATCAAAATATGAGGCACCAAAAAGCAACTCTTCCGTCCTAGAGGAGCCACAGAAATCAGAAGCAATGCCTCTTAAATTCACCATTGAATCGGCATCAAATGTTTTTCAGCGACGTGCCCATCGCCCCTAATATTTATCTAAATAATGCCGGGGTCCACCCCACACAGCTGGACGCACCCGTGCTGTGCGCCTCTTCCAAGGCTGGCACGCAGCCTTCTACTGTGTGGTCTGCAGCAAGAGTTCCACACTCACGCCTTGCAAGAAACCCACAGTTCGGTCCAGCTTGCAGGGATTTCTTTTCACGAAGCTGTCGCGCTCTTGTGAGTTGTTAGATAGTAAGACTGGGTCTGCTTATTTATTGTGCAGTAGGAGTTTGAATCTCTCCCCTACTACGCTCCCTGTCCCTTATAATACACATTAGTTGCAACACTACTCTCGATTGTCAAGCAGCAAACCAACAGCGCGCATCGGTCAGATTATTGAATAAAACTGTTCAAGTGGTGTATGTACCTCGTCAAAACCATGTGAGCGTGTATGCGTTGTGTACAGTTCGTGTGCCCACAAATTACTTGTTTCGACATGGACAGCTGTTTTGTGTTCTTGCCAAAGTAGTGAAAGGGTGCTTAAAACGAAGTTATCACGACAGGGTTTTGGGAATGTTTAATGGACACCTTTCGTTACTGAACTGCCTGCGCGCAGAAACATGTTGTGTAAGAATGCAGGCGAGGTTCGCCGCCCTGTGTGATCCTGTACGCTTCCTTTCAGCACCACATTGATGATATGCCCAAGCTGGATTTAGGGAGAAGCCGATCCAATCTGCCAGGTTACACCGCAGAGTAGTTTGATCAGTTTAGTGAAACTAGCACGTTCCCCACAGCGCTCTGGTGCAAGTGTGCAGCAGAACCACTAAAGCATGCAACAGCATTAGCTGAGGAGTCGGACCACGGAGGGAATAATGACAGCTGCCACTAAGACATTTGAGTTGCTTAATGTTTTAATTTTATTGGGATGCAACTCAAGGAGTGGTGGGTCGGCCGCAGCGCTTGTTTAGAGACAGCCCAAAAACCCTTGAGCGCCGTGTTTCAAGGACCCCAGAGTCAAGAAACAGTACACTATAAAGATATTAATGGAACAAACATCTGTGCAGAGCAGTCTACCAAAGATTGCGAGAATGCGTTGTCTATATATAAACCAGTGTTTCTTTAACGTAGCCCGTCACATTGCAAGACAAAATACGGCTTCTGATAGTCTAACGTTATTTCTCATGCAGAAAACCAGGGAACCTGCCAGTACCCTTGGCTAGTACCTGTGGAGTGGGCTTGCCACGCTCTGCACTGACTGGGACCCAGACGGGGAAGCTCGCCGCGGGTACCAGAGATTTTGCTTCCGTTTGAAATGGATCCAAAAAAGAAGAAGCCCGTGAGTGGTGCGCGCGCATGCCACAGCGAGCCATTTGAATTCAATTATCGCGCCCGTGTTGGGGCACGATAATTGAAACCACATGACGGCCGGTGCGTGTAATAGACACTGATGGGACTGGGCGGAGCAAAGGCGGGACATGCACCCACCTTAGCCCAATTGCGTGCCTTATTATTATTTTTTTTTTAACACGCTAAAGCCAATGGCAGCCGGTGAAAGCAAAACCTCACACACAAGCGTGTGGTCAGCTTTCAGAACCCCGTACAAGAGGTCTCGTGCTGTGCGGGCACTGCTGCGCACTGCAACGCTAGGCGCGAGACCTAAAAAGCTCAGTTTGGCAGCGAATATCTGCGCTCACTGTCCAATGGAGATTTCAACTTCAGCAATTAGGGATTCGATCAATTCTATGGCTAGAGGGCTAGTAACATTTATTAATTTTTACAGTTGCTACAATTTATCATTTAAATTCAAGGCACTCCTTCTGTGGACTTATGGAATAGAAGTTTTGGGTTAGTAGATGGTTCAGAGGAATATCTGCTTTGCAAAACAAAGTCTAATCACTTCAATTTCAAGGTAAGAGGTAAGCAACTAAAAGGGGCAATATTTTGGAGTAATTGGGGCTCCATTGTTGCAATACAAACTAGTCTCCTGCATGCTAATACTGGGGAGGGTGTAACATTCAGTCCCTCACAGGGTAACTAGAACGCCAGTTTATTAGACCGCATCCACCAACCGTCCTCAGCAACTGTTGCCTCTGGAACAATCAGTGCAGAACATTCCAAGATTTCCCAAAGGATGCTATGGAGCCACACAGCGTCTTAGATACCACACATATTCCCATCACACAAACAGAACATCAAACAAAATTATGTGAGATGCAAGAGAAAATAACAGAGACTAATAAGAAATGTACAAAGTGAAGAAGAAAAAACACTACTCATACTCAAAAAAACGACCCCAGGTGAAACAACTCACCCCCAGACAAGAGTAGGAAATGATAGCGGAATAAACTACATACAAAAATCATCTAAACAGGAAGTTTGTCACATGGTACTTAGAGCCTGGTAAATACTGCATGCACTGGACAGCATATAGCTTGTGCCGCTTTGGCCCAATTTGCGTCACACTGGCCCCGGTGCAAGTCCCTAGTAAATCTGGACCTAAGTTTGAATCTAAATGTTTTAACTCAATAAATTAAACTTGAACTTCAGCCTATGCTATTTGCTAGCTAAACCTGAGACTCGCCTCATGATTGGACTGTTTCCTAATTTCATTCACTTCCAACCACACTATTCATACAGTGGCATGCACCATTGTGAAAGTGTGTCACACAGCCCACACTTTTTAGAAATGCAAATCACTCAGCCTTCTATTCACAGAACACACAAGGGGGGACCCAGGGAGAGCCAGGCGCGAGCTGGTCTCTCCCTGGGCGTGTTCGCGCGAGAATCAGGTAAGCAGGTGGGGTTGATTGGGGGGAGGTATTAAAGGGAAGTCAGGCTGGCGGTTGGGCACGGCGTTAGAGGGAGGCAAGGGAAGGGAGGTTCTTTTTGCCCCTCCCGCTTACTGTTCTCCGTCAGGGGGGCCATGGAGGAGGCGGCGGAGGTCGGGCGGGCTGTCCGGGCGCTTTGCGACGCCGGGTGCTAGGACCTCAGGCTGCCTGGGAGTGCCGGCGGTAGGCGTGGGTTGGTTCGGCCGGCCCCTTCCCCCCCCCCCTCGCAAGGCTGCTGAGGGCGGGCCGCGGGCGGCGGCTGCTGGTGTCGCCTGACACGGACGACGACGGCGACGGAGAGGCCGCCATGCCGGCGGCTTTCCAGATGCCGGCCCAGGTTCCTGCAGACTCGGGGACCCCGCCGGCGACCCGGGCGCCCGCCAGCAGGTAGGCCTTTGCCTTTGTGAGTTGCTGAATTGTGTGGGGCGCCCGGGGGGTGTGCGGGGTCGCTCCGTGGGCCGGCAGGCCCGGCGTATGTTTGGGTCCCCTCCTGTCAGGACCAGGAAGTCTCCTGTTGTTGCTGGGGGCCCGGCGAGGGCGGAGTTTTCGACTCTAAGTGCCTCACCAGGACACATGTTCATGCTCCTCTCGCCGGGGGCCCCTCACCCTTCAGTGCCTGGTTTGTCAGGCGGGGCTTCGCCCCATTTGGGTGATTGGGCAGCGCTACCTGCCGCCTCGCTCCACCCCTGTGCTTGGGCCAAGCCCTCCTGCATTTTACCCCAGCAATTTGGCCCAGGGCTGCCCAGAATTGCCCCCCCCCCCTTTTTTTGCTGTACTGCTCTTCCCCCCCCCCCCGGCCCCCCCTGTCTCATGGTTTCTGGTTCCGCTGCCCCCCCCCCTTGTTTCCCACCAGCCTCTGGCCATGGTGGGCGTCCCCTGTCACCAGCCAGGTGTTGTTCCCGGCTCGCCGTGGCATGCCTGCCGCCCCCCGGGGTGGGTCCGGCGCCCGGGTTGGGTGGTGCCCCTGGGTTGGCGCCGGTTGCTGGGTCCTCTTGGGGTGTTTCCCTTGCCTCTGTGGGGGGGAGGTAGTTTTTGCGGATTCATCAGTCTGGTTTGAGCGGCCGCAGTTTTCGAGCTGTTCCTCCGGCTGAGCGGCTGAGGACTGTTTCTTCGGGCTTGGGAGCTGTCCCTACGGCTGTTTCCAGTGATGGGATCACGGGAGAGGGATCTGGAGCGGATCTCTCTTCTGGAAGTTTTTTGCGCGCGCAGAGCTTTCAGGATGTTGACTGGCAGTTTTCTGATGGGGGAATTGTTGATGGGGCGCTGCCAAGTGGCAGGGCAAAAGTTTTCATTTTCTGGGAAGATTTCTATTTGGATGTACAAGATGATGAATTGGTAGGAGGGGAGTTTGAGGGGTAAGGGAATTGGGCTTTTGGCAGCATGGGCCCAGAGGGGTGGGCTGGGGCAACCCCCTGTTTCTCGTATTTTTGCAGGAGTCATGTGGGACCACGCGGCGGTACGTGAAACAGGGGGAGTGGGCTAGCTAAATGGATGGTTCAGCGGAAGTCGGCACAGTTGCCGGGAGGTAAAGATGGTCCGTGTGGAAACCTAGGGAGAGTCTCCCTGTTAAGAGTACCAGATCGATCGGTACAGGGGATGGGGTTCTTGGTGAGCGAGTCGCTCTGGCACCGAGGCTTGAGCGGCCTGTGAGTTTTTGAATGTTTCTGATGTGCAATCTACAAGGGATGTTTCTAAAGTTGGGGATGGGGTGGCTGTTTAAAAAAAAAAAAAAAAAAAAACTTGTCACGCAGCAAGAGAGAGTCTTCCTGTTAAGAGTATAAGATTAATTGGTGCGGGGGATGGGATTGTTGGTGAGCGAGTCGCTCTGACACTGCGGCTTGAGCGGCCCGTGGTTTTGAATGTTTCTACTATGCAACCTACGGGGGAAGATTTTCTACAGTTTGGGGATGGCGTGGCTGTTCCAAACATGGTTACGGAGGATAGTATCCTGCCAAAACGATTGCCACGAGTGTGTGCAGTGTGGGGGGGGGGGCGGCATGCTCTCACACAGTGTTCAGGGGGTAGGTGACAACCTCCGCACTTTGCACATGAGGGCTCCTACTCCTATTGAGCAGCACATTCTGATTTTGCGGTTGGTGGACTATCCTGACTTTGAGGCTGCTGCGATTTTGTTCTGGGTTTTTTCAGGGTTGGGTTTCGGTTTGGTTATCAGGGTCCCCGGGTGGGGTGGTGGTCTGACAATCTGAGGTCGGCGAGGGAGTGCTCTCAGGTTTGTGCAGCAGAAGTTGGATGCTGAGGGATCGGTTTGCAGGTCCTTTTTCTGAGTTGTCCTCTCTCTGATTGGATCGTCTCTCCACTGGGGGGCGGTCCCCAAAAGGCGATGGGTGAGTTTTCACCTCATCCATCGTCGATCCTGGCCTGAGGGTGCATCCGTCACCGAATTCATTGACCCAGCTGCCTCAACCGTGCCCTATGCTTCAGGGGATGACGCCTTACGGCTCGTTCGCGGGGCAGGCGTTGGGGGTTTTTTGCTGGCAAAGAGTGACATTCAGTCGGCTTTCCGGCTCCTTCCTATCCCTCAGTGGTTTTTGTTGGGTCTCTTTGGTATGCATTTTGGGGGATGTTTTTTATGTTCATAAAGTATTACCCATGGGCTGCTCGGTGTCATGTTCCCTCTTTGAGACCCTCAGTACCCTTCTGCAGTGGCGCTTCAATTTTTGTCAGCGGCTGCTTCTTGGTCTGCCATTACCTTGATTAATTTCTTTTAAGGGGGGGGTGGGGGGTCAGTCCGGGCAGTATCAGGCGGCTTTGGTAATCTTTCAGGCTATGACCGGGGTTTGGGCTTTCCTCTGGCGCCGGTTACGGCCGAAGGTCCCTGTACATCTCTGAATTTCTTCGGGATTGAGATTGATACCGCGACTATGATGCTGCGCTTGCCTGCTGCTACCGTGCGGGAGATGACTGATTTAATACGCTTGGTGTTGGGAGTCCACAAAGTGGGGCTGCGGAACGTACAGAAACTTTTGGGGTGCCTCAATTTTGCTTGTTGGGTCGTTCGGGCGGGTAGGACTTTTTTGTCGACATCTGGGCCTCTCGATGTCAGGCGCCGGCATTCCTCATCATTCGTGTGCGCCTTACAACTGCTGTCCGTGCGGATTTGAATATCTGGTTGCGTTTCCTGCAAGATGTCAGTGGCGTGTCCTTGTTTTTTGCGGATGAGGACATGGTGTGGCAGGTGGCAGCTTTTCACGGATGCATAAGGAGCTCATGGCTTCGGCATATTGGGAAGGTCGTTGGTGCGCGGCTGGCTGGCCAGTGCGCGGGAAAGGATACGGTCGCCGCATTGCGTTTTTTGGAACTCTTCCCGTTGTGGGATGCTCTGTGTATCTGGGGGGGGGGAATTCAGATTCGCGCCGTATTGTTTCATGTGGCCAATATAGCGGTAGTTGACCTTGTTCACAAACAAAGAGCCCGCGATTTGCGGGTGCTAAAGCTCCTGTGCGGCTTCGTGTTGCGGTGTTTCTAAACTGCATATTGCCTTAATGCTCGGCATGCTCCGGGAGCCATTAGTTGTATCGCTGATTCTTTATCTCGCTTTCAAGGGTCCGTATTCCGCGAGTGGGCTCCCGGGGCGGATCTGGAACTAACGGCAATTCTACGGTACGTATGGGACTTTGGGAATTGAGGGTCCACCATTTTGGTAGCACATTCCGTAGCTGCCTCTGCACGGCGGAGTTCTTTGAAGGCCTGGCCTGAGTTTTTTGCAGTTTGGTGGAGATGGCAGGTACGGTCAGGGCTGGGTTAGCTGGTGAACACTTTTTATTGCGGTTTGTTTTACATTTAGCGAACAAAGGCCTTTCCCTCACGATCATTTCAGGTTGGCAGGGGTGTCTTTTTATGGTCAGCTTTGGTGGGGAGGGATTTTCGGTTGGGGGGGGTATTGTTTCGTACAGTTCTGAAAGGGTGGGTAGGCTCCGGGCTGGTGGTTAGAAGCTACGGCAGCCGGTGCCCCTTTGATTTGCTTCATTTGCTTTTATCGCACTGGGAGGTGTGCTGCTATGATGCTTTGGAGTGCCACAAAAATTTCGTTTGTGCTTTGTGTGGGTATTCTTCAGGGCATTTCGGGCCTCTGATCTGCTGGGTTTGAGGGGTTGAGTGGGGGAGGGTCAGCGGCGAGGTGGTGGGGGGACCATGTCAGGGTACGCCTGTGGCCGAGGATGTCCAACACGGATCAGATGGGGAGGGGTAGGTGGGGTGTTTCTGGGTAGCAGCGGTGTGTATGCATGCTGCCCTGTGGGGGACTGGGAGGTTTTTGTGTCTTCTCCTCGTCGTATCTCGGGGGACAAAGTTTTGTCATACTGATGGCGGTCCCATCCTTGTTTCTCAGTGTTAGCTGTCCTCCGCAAGGTTTTGTTGGAGAAAGTAGTCCGCCTTTGCTTTGCCGGACCTCTCTTTTTCCCCTAGGTCTTTGGCCCCAGTCGCTGGATAAATAAGGAGGGTGTGGATCCTGGGCACTCTTTTGTTAAACTGGCTGCTGTAGTCGCTGCGCGTCAGCTTTGTGGGAGATCTCTTGGTTTCAGCAGTCTGACACATGAAGTCTCCTGGCATGGCGCAGGGGGCATGCGTTTGGGCGGTATTTTCCTGCTTTGGCTTCTATGGTTTCAAAGGGTTGGGGGGGGCCCTTCGGGTCTACTGGTGCTGCATGTTGGTGAATTTGACTTAGTTTCTCTATCAGGTTTGACCTTGCTAAAGTTCATGTATCATGATCTCGTAGTCCTCAAGAGCACATGGGTGAGCACCATGGTGATATGGACGGAGTTCGTGCCTCGATTGCGATGGACTGGGGCAAGGAGCTATTCCGCCATGGAGAAGGCAGGACGCAATGTGAAGAGAACAATACGACGGTTTGTCATCATTTATGTATATACAGTTGGCTCATCATAATTGGAATATTTCAGAGAAGTATGTATTCTGTGAGGACGGGGTCCATCTATCTACATTAGGCAGTTATTTTTCCTTCTGGAGCTTAGAGATTTAATTGCCACAGTTCTTCAGGTGCAGTTGTGGGGTGCTCCTTCCCTTCCTTCTTTGGGTGGGGCAGGAAAACGCTAAAGGTTTTCTTGGGTGGCGGTTTTGGCTAGTGGGGTGGGCAGCCTGGAGCGGGTTGGCCATCCTGAAGGGTAGCTCGTTGGGTAATCCTGGGGGTATTAGTAAAGAGTTAGTTTCGGGTTCTGTTAGGTAGGGAGTTTAGGCATAATGTGTAGATTGGAATTTTATGATATAAATAAATAATGAATGTGTTCAAGAAATGTATTATGCACCTGTCTTAAAAAAAAAGTGGCCTTTCTTGCTCCTTGAAGAAGTGTGGACAGTGATTTCTTGCGCGAGGGGGGACCCAGGGAGAGCCAGGCGCGAGCTGGTCTCTCCCTGGGCGTGTTCGCGCGAGAATCAGGTAAGCAGGTGGGGTTGATTGGGGGGAGGTATTAAAGGGAAGTCAGGCTAGCATTTGGGCACGGCGTTAGAGGGAGGCAAGGGAAGGGAGGTTCTTTTTGCCCCACCCACCCTCCCTTTATTCCTTAGTTAGGTTTTACTTGACGGTGCTCTAGGCGCTGCTCTGGTCTTCGGGCCTTGCCACTTTTAGGACAGGTGTCTTTGTTTTTTAGGAGGCGGTTTTGGCTAGTGGGGTGGGCAGCCTGGAGCGGGTTGGCCATCCTGAAGGGTAGCTCGTTGGGTAATCCTGGGGGTATTAGTCAAGAGTTAGTTTCGGGTTCTGTTAGGTAGGGAGTTTAGGCATAATGTGTAGATTGGAATTTTATGATATAAATAAATAATGAATGTGTTCAAGAAATGTATTATGCACCTGTCTTAAAATAAAGTGGCCTTTCTTGCTCCTTGAAGAAGTGTGGACAGTGATTTCTTGCGCGAACAATCTCTGCACTGCATCTTGCTACTCTAACACCCACCACAGGGAAGATGATAGTAGGAGAGGGCCGTTTATATTGCCTTGGAATGTAGGGCACATCAGAGCTCAGTTCCGTGTTTTGAGAGCAGAGACTGAGATGGAACCATAGAGATAACTTCCTGTGTATTAATAAATCGCAAAGGCAATCAGAAAGATGTTTAGAAAAGAGGTGGTGCGGAAGAGTAAATGTTAGTAATTGCAAGGAGGAATGACCCCAGTGAGATTTAGAGGTGTTAATCACGAATAGAGAATCTGACGGTACATTTTTAAAATCTCTGCCTAAAACATTTCACACATCAGACCCCTGAGAGGGCAAACCACAATCAGAAATGACACCACTTTAGGTTCTTCATCTCGTACATGCTTTCTGCCTGCTCCTGAACAGCAAACTCTTGCTGTTCACTGTTCATGTAGTTAACGACGTTTTAATGCACCCTGCTACTTGGAAATCAACCACATGAAAATACCACCCTGTGTATTTTCCTTTTTTAAACGCTTTTCTTGCTCTGCCGCCCCCGAAAAACGGAGCGAATGAACGAACATCTCTGTACCTGGCTGTCTGCTTTTTCGACTTGCTAGGACGGTTCTGTAGCTGTCCAGAAGGTGGTGCCTACAGCCTATACTATACACTGCCTCACCCCTAGAGCCCTCTTTCAAAACTCATAGCGTTGGCTTTATAGTCTTTGTTGACTGTAGACCCATGAGAATGAAGCTGCACGCGCAAGTGCAACGGCAGAGCGCGCGCTCTGGTATGACTTGCATGAGTGCCACAGGCCTGCAAGGCCATGGAGCTTCCAAAACTGGAGGCAGAGTCACTGAGAATATGCATTCACGCACATGCACTCCATGGAAGGGGTGAGCACATGGGGAATGGTAGAGGCTTGAGCCAGAAAGGAGGAGCTCATAGATAACAAGCACTGGCAAAGGCAATAGATCTAGCGTTAGCAAGCTGTTGCAATTATTTTGTAATTATTTATTGCAAACACGTGCCACAAAAATGTAGAGAAAGCTGAAAACAGGCCATTGTTTAAGTCTGATTACATTTTTAAACAAATTAACCGTAGTAGTTAATGAATAGAACAGAGTACGTGCATCCTAACAGGAAGGTGTTCTTGCAATAATTATAGGCACAGTTTAATTTTAATGTACATCACTTGGAACAATGGTTCTTAGTGGCGCAAAGAAAAGGTACTGTCATGTCTGAATTACTGTAAGCTGAAGACATCCATATGATAACACAGATAAAAATACTTGAAGAATAGAAAGAAAACCAACATTTTTAAAGCAAGTATTGGCCTACCAGGCCTGGAACTGAAGTGTATTTCTTTCTTTTTAGGTGGTTTACGAGGCTCACACTGCGATAGCCAGAGTGCTCCCTCCCATGTTGTATGTTGTTGGGGGCTGAGGCAAAATATAATTGACAGATGAACAGACCAATGGATGAAGAGTGTTGCCTCAAGCCCTCCTATGTATATATGTATGTTTCAATTATGATTTTTACATCAAGCTGTCTCCAGACTAAGGTAAAAAAGTAGACTTCATTTGGCTGGAGTGGCTTCTTCTCCATCAAACTTTATTAAACTTTCAGCAAAATAATGGTTTGCATTCTACCCAAATTCATTCAGACACGTCACTTCTTGGAAAGATTGTTTAGCTTTCCTAAAACAAATGTAAATATACTCTGATGGTGTTACATCTTCATAAACATGCATGTGTACACTCTGGGACCTACACACAAATTGCATTTTGTAGTTGTTTAGTATTACTACAACAGTACTAACATCCTATATAATGCTAGTCACTAATCTACGTGCGGAGGTCTACCCTGCCATCTCTCATATCCATTATGTGCAGAGAACTCAGCAGCGACTGTGGAGATCTCCGCAAAGGTATACGTTTTAAGAGTAACTTTGGAAGGGACAGGGGTGACAGTCGAAAGTGGGGACTGTTTATAAGTAATGGAGAGGGGTTTTGAGAGGAGTAAGGAGGGGTTAAAAGAGCTATGAAGGGCATTAAGGCGGGACAGGCACCCAACCACAAAAGAGTAAGCTCCTTCCTATTCTCAAACTGCACTTCTAAAGGTACTACAACCTAAAAGGACACAAAACAGTTGCAAAGGTACTCCAACTTAGAGCTGGAGTAAGTCCTACACCACCCATCGACACACACAGGAAACATCCTTTACAACGCAACCATTATATCGCACTACACTTACAACAAAGTCATTACATCGCAACTTCCTTTACAACGAATGTCACTACACTGCAGCCATTACAACGCATGACACTACATCGCACGTCACTACAACGCAGGCATTAAAACGCATACCATTACTGAAGGACTGGGTTCTTTTGTACCCAGCGGTGCCAGGGCACAACACCTGAAACCTTCGTGGGTAACCTGCTCCGGCGTACAAGTCACAGAGACACGGGACACTTCCTTCGGCGTCAAAGATTCAAGGTTTATTTGCTGCAGGGAACACAGAAGTCACAGGAAGTACATCGAGTGTAGTTCGGGGAGACTGCTTCAAATTGGTTCTGTGGATCGCTCCTTTTATACAGTTTTTACCCATAGGATAACATTGAACACAAAAGTTTACAACCCGGTTCCCACATTTAGCTCCCAGAGGGGTCGCTTTGGTCACTTTGAAACACACAAGGTCCGGAACATAAGTGCGGAAACATTTGGCGGTTCCCAACTGTAAAAACCCATCTTCCCACCATTTAGCAAATTCCAATCAGCAGTAAAGTAGATCGAAATAGGAACAAAGACAGGTGCAGAGGAAGACGGAGACAGTGGGGAGATCGGAAAGGGTGTAAAAGGGGAGGTATCGGGAAACACGAGATACAGGCATCAAAGGGATGTGCCTAATGAGATGCACGGCTGAGACAATAAGCCCGTGCGGCAAGATGAGCCTCGAGCGGCGCCATCTGCCTTACAGCAGCAACCCCCTTGTCATAAAGACACTTTCAAAGAACACGTGTCTTCCGCCAATATCTTGGGAGTCCCAGGGTCGCGAAGCGGACAGCGTCCGTTCGCAGGCTACTTGAGGGCAAGAGACAAAATGGATGCCGTATCTAAGATGGAACCCGTGGGTACAGATGAAAAACCCACATAACAAACGAACGGTTTAAGTTAGCACAGCGAAACTGCGCACACTTACTAAACTCGTCATTTGCGGTTCATAGATACCAGACTCGACCATATTCGTGCGAGTCGAAAACACCACTTACAATTGTCACGGAACCTCAGACGCTCCTTTTGCCCTCATGTAGGCAAGCACTAGTCGGAATCATATTCGATATTCATCAGACCATCAAGATGTCGTTGTAGCATAACTCTGTCCAATCGAGTCCCCTTGGTAACAGATGGTTGTCTCATACACGTTGTAGCACAGAGGCCACATAAGGCAGGACCACACTGTACACAAAGGCAACACGTGAACAGGAACACTACCACAACCCCGATGATCATCAGAATCTTCCAACCCCAAGTCGACATCAGGCCCCAAAACCATCCAAGTAGCGTCCAATCCCCTACATCCACGTGTATGGATTCGGAGATCTTATGCAACTTCGAGATGGCTTGATAGACAGTAGGAGCATTATCTGGAATGAAAATGCAGCAGCTCGAATGGATCACTTTACATACCCCACCGCGATCTGCTAAGACGACATCTAAAACCATACGGTTTTGTAACGTCATAAGTCTCTCCGCCTGAAGTTCTGTGGTGATATTACCAAGGGCACTGGCAGTAATATTAGCTGTCGATTCTACCACTCGAGTCAACTGTCTCAGGTTCCTACTATTAACCATAGGTCCCCAAAACGGGAGGAAACCCTTGAAAAAGTCTCCTGCCTCTTGACCGGCAGTATCCTCTTCGCTAATTACGCCTCGTACAACTCTAGTCTTATGATAATCGGCATCTACAGTGAACGTCGGAGGCAACAAATTTGCAATAAAACATGAGCCCATGAAGTCTGCGGGCAACCATGTGTATGCGCGATCATAACAGATAAAGTAGGTACCCTTGGCAGCCAGAAACACAGGGGACGAGAACATTGGCAGAACGTAACTTTCAGTGCAGGCACTTGCTCCAAGTGGGGCTTGCGAACCACGACCCACAAGACAAAGATTACCTGTGTGGGGTACGACCCATATTGGAGGCGAGCTTTTAAGCTGCTTTTCGCTAGTGAACATACTATATTCCCCTCTACTTAGGACCCTATAGGCTTGTCTCTCTTCGTCAGGGATAAGAAAAGGATCATGGATCTCATCTTCCATATCCTCTATTGCCATCGATAGCAGCCTCTGATACGAGGTAGGACCAGAGTTGGGGGAACGTTGTTCTTGAAGGGGGTGGAAACCCAGTGTGCTTCGAAACATTGTTTGGAATGCTCGAGCTGACCCTTGGGAACTATACGGTAATACCAGATATGGAATTCCCTTACCCGTAGTATGTGGCATCAACCCACACACCCAACAATTAGTAGTGTTAACCACTAACTGATGCTGATGGAGGAGCTGAATAAAGGAATTGTTGCGGAATTCTACACGTCTAGCCTGCTCGTGTTCCGGTAACATATGAAAGGAATGAGGAGAAGCAGTAGAAGTAAGGTTAGGGTAAGGAGTAGGAGTAGGGGTAGCAAGTAAGAAGTAAGACATAGTGTAATACACCCCACCCGTCAAAAATGCAGAAGCAGTCAGAAACAACACAAACAATTGAAATATGAAACATTTGGTACGACTGAGTTGCTGCAGCTTGACTCTGTACGCCTGAGCTCCTTCCAAATCGTTCAGCTTCGAAAATGCCATTCCCTACGACCGTCCGCAACGTTTCTTGACGCACTTCGTTCTGTGCAGCAATAGTCAATTCCCAGGAGTTCCTAGGAACCGACGGCCTTTAACCTAGCGTCAAGACCTACTGTCCAGAAGGAAGTACGCGCGCGGCCCTACGGCCCTCAATACACAATATGTATATATATTAGCACAATATTTCTCAGCTGTGGAAGTAAAAGATACAAGGAAGAAGCTTGATATATGTACAAAAAATTTTCAATGATACGAATGTTCAAAATTGATCATGGGAAACGAGGATATTGCAGTTGTCAATTTCAGCAAAGCAAGAGAATTTTATTTGTCCTTAGTGTGAGATCGCAAAGAATATCGATGTTTCCCGGGACGTGTCTGCTCGTCGAACAAAGGATCCGTTGAAGAAACAGCGTCCTGCTGATCAGTTGGTTGATCTGGTCTTGAGTCTTTTGCTGACAAGTGTTCAACAGTGGCTCTCTGCTGCGCTGAGGGTTCTCCAACAAGCTGTGCGTCGCTAAAAGGTACAAACGCCGGCAATGTTTCTGTTTCTGTTGACGCAATGCCTTTCCTTACCCACGGGTCTGCCGGCAGAGGAATAGGGACTCGCTTACAATGGGTAGCATGTACCCAATTTTTCCGCCCCTCAAGACGAACGGCAGTCCTCGTGGCCAGGAGTACCTGGTAAGGTCCGGTGAATCGGGGGTCCAGATTGTTCTTGCGTGAGAAGTTACGAGTAACCACCCAATCCCCGGGCTGGAGCTGGTGGCCTGGACCCTCCGTCTGCGTTGGCAAGGCGTCGTAAACCTGTTGGTGAATTAACCTCAATTTAGCAGTCAAGTCATGTAAGTAGTCAATCAACATCGGATACTCAAGATCAGAGAATATTCCTGGCCTAGGAACCCCCCACACATTCGCAGGACGGCCGAACACTATCTCATAGGGACTAAGCCCTATTCGGGAGTGTACAGTCGCCCTAGTTGACAGTAGTGCTAGAGGCAAAGCATCAGGCCACGAAAGTCCAGTCGTAGCCTGAATCTTCGCTAGTTTTAGTTTAAGGGTGCCATTGTACCCCTCAACCAATCCAGCTGACTGGGGATGATTGGCGCTATGGAATTTTTGATTAATTCCAAGGCCCTTACACACACTCTTCATCACACTTCCAACAAACTCACTTCCGTTATCTGACCATACGACTCTAGGCATTCCATACCGAGGAAAGTATTCCTTCAGTAGGATTTTCGCAGTAGCCAAAGCAGTATTATCTTTGAGGGGATAGGCCTCGATCCATCGGGAGAATGCGCAAACCACAACCAAAACGTATTTCAGGTTATTGCATCGCTCCATATGGATGAAGTCCAATTGGATCACCTCAAAGGGATACGAGGGAGGAGCAAAACTGCCAGGGGGAGTTGGGGTTCCTTTGCCAGGATTGTACATTATACACACCATACAATTCTTCACCAGACGTTCAGCACACTTTGTAATGCCATCATTCTTCCATACATCGGCCAGCAACTTGCAAATGCCTTTCGCGCTAATATGTGCTAACCCATGTGCCATTGTCACAACGGCCAGCACATACGCATCAGGCAACATCCATCTTTTCTGATCCGACAAATCAATCCAGCAACCATTCACATCCAACTTTCCCGTACTTTCTTTCCACTTCGTCTTTTCAGTGTCGGTGGCCTCATTCTGAATTGCTTTCACGCTCTCTATGGTATCTTCACACATACTTGATTCTGCAGGCCACCTAACCGAACTCGTCACATACATTCGAGTGCTAAGGTTCCGGGCAGTCTCCTTAGCAATCTCGTCTGCGAACGCATTACCACGACCAACATCATCCGTCACTTTACGATGCGCACTACACTTAACAATTGCAACTTGTGCAGGCAAAGTCAATGCATCCAAAAGATCGTTCACAAGCTGGCCATGCTGTATCTTCGTGCCATGCGACGTCAAGAAACCACGCTCTCGCCACAATCGTCCAAAACTATGCGCTACACCGAAAGCGTACTGGCTATCGGTGTACACATTCACACGTTTCCCTTTTGCTAACACACATGCTCTAGTGAGAGCAATCAGCTCTGCAGCTTGGGCAGAATTCTGATTCAATCTTGCAGTCTCAACAACAGTATTCAATGTTACAACAGCATAAGCAGTAGTCACATCGCCATTCGGCAACTTAAAACATGACCCATCCACATACAGAGTGCCATCCGGGTCTTCCAATGGGGTGTTTTTAAGGTCCACCCGACCTTTCGTTTCCTCTTCTGTCCGCAAGTAACAGTCATGTTCTGCTACTTCATCTGACTCTGCACTAATTGGTAACAAAGTTGCCGGATTTAGGACATTACAACGTTTTATCTGAATGTGGCTTGCCAAGAGCGTCAATTCGTACCCAGACAACCTCGCACTCGTCAAGTGCTGAGTTTTCGTTCGATTCAAAAGAGTATCGACTGCATGCGGAACCATCACCGTAAGCATATTATCCATGACCAATCCTGCTGATTGTCGGATGGAGACCGCAGCTGCCGCAGTTGCTCTCAAACAACTCGGCAATGCTCTAGCTACTGGGTCTAAGGTCGAGGAAAAATATGCACATGGACGTTGCTTACCACCAAAAGGTTGCGTTAAAACACTCAAAGCACAACCTTCCCTCTCGTGAACATATAACGTGAACGGCTTGCTGTAATCAGGGGTACCTAACACAGGAGCCGAACACAATGAATCACGTAATTCAGAAAAACTTTTCTGACATTCTTCCGTCCATGGTAAAGGAGTTGAAACATCCTTGCACGTAAGAGCCACCAATGGTTTCGCTAGCAATGAAAAATTAGGAATCCACTGCCTGCAGTACGACGTGATACCTAGAAAGGCACGCACATCTCTTTGGGTTTGTGGCACAGCCATTCGCGCAATCGCTGCAATTCTCTCTGGGGTCAATCTCCTTCCCTCCTTTGACAATAAGTGACCTAGATAGGTTACTTCTTGACAACAATATTGGAGTTTAGAAGGTGACACCTTGTGATTTAACTCACAGAGATGTTGCAGCAACGACACTGTAGCAATTTTGCAAATGTCCTGAGTATCAGCAGCCACCAATAAGTCGTCGACATATTGGATTAAAGCCGCACCAACCGGCAACCTAAACGCATCCAGTTGACCCTTCAAAGCTTGACTGTAAATCGATGGACTTTCACAGTAGCCCTGAGGAGCGCGTTTAAACCGGAAGCTACGTCCACCAAGAGAGAAACCGAAAAGGTCCCTGCTCTCTTCGGCAATCGGGATGCTGAAAAACGCATTTTTCAAATCAATCACCGAAAACCATGAAGCAGTAGCTGGAATCAGAGTCAGTAGCGCCGTAATGTCAGGCACAACAGGGAATTGAGGAACCACAATTTTATTTACCTCCCGTAAATCGATAACAAAACGATAAACAGGCGGTTTGGTAGGATCAGTACGTTTAAGAATAGGCAGTACAGGGCTATTGCACACGTTTCCCCGAGTTTCTTCGATGACATCTTTCTCGATCAAGTCATAGATGATCGCTAACAATGCTCGTTCACCATCAAGGGAGATACGATATTGGGGAATGCGTGGCAATCGCACATTAGACTTCAACTGAACAACATAAGGGGAGATATCAAGTAGGCCCACATCATTTGGACCCGTCGCCCACAAAGACGCAGGAAGAGAACTCAATTCCGGTGGAAGCTTATCGAGGGACAAATACATGGGAGAGACTACCCTCTCTCCTAACGTAAGCTTCACACCCGCAGGAGAACAATACAAAGTTGCATACAAACGTTTAAGCAAATCCAGACCCAAAAGATTTTCGCCACAACCAGTAGTCAAAATCAACGGAGCTTCGAGCTCACGTGGCCCAATTTTAAGGGGCAAAGGGCGCGAAACTGGATTGCTAACAGGGGCGCCAGAGAACCCAACGGAAACATTTGTTAAGCCAGACAAAGGTGCGCCAGGGAGTTTCGAATGCATGATAGAACTTTTCGCTGCACCAGTGTCCAACAGAAAAGGCTCAACGACGCCTGATGTAGCAACTGCGACATAAGGCCCTCTCTGATCAACCGTAACTGATACTACTCCCTCTCCTTGTCTTTGGCTGTCCTAGTAATTACTGTCGTCAGTTCCCTGATCGACGTAATAATCGTCTACATTGTACTGCGCAGATCGTCCTTGCGATGATCCACGTTGATCGAAACAATTATTAGAATTTGACGAATGGTCAGAGCGATCGTTCTGAGCACCATGACCTCTACCACGTGATGCGTGCTGTGAACCACCACGGCCTCCTTTGGATGAATTACCACTATTACGTTCGTTTAAAGCAGGACAATTGAATTTAATGTGTCCCTCCTGTCTACAATAAGCACATTGATTGTACCCTAACGAGGACCTTTGGAAAGAGGTATCATTACGCGGCTGCGATCGATTCGATTGTGACTGTGATCTATTCTGCTGAGGCGCATTCTGATTAGAACGCGGCGGATACGCTTGTTGTAACAACACTTTAGTTTTTAGCTCTTTCGTCTTTTTATCAGCACGGTCATTTTCCTCTTTCTCTCTATTCTCGTAATATTGTGCCGTAGCCAATATCTGAGCTGAGGTAGAAACGGCCCACGCACTTTCTGAATTCTTTAATTTATTGCTCAAATCGGGCAACAAGTTCGACACGAATTTATCCACAAACAACCTCTGTCCACCCTCAGTACCCATATCCTGCCCACTATGATCAATGAATGCTTCCTCGAACCTCGTGAAGAAGTCGGAGACACTCTCATCTTTCTTCTGCTTACAGGCTGACAACTTGTCCCAATTTACCCTCATAGCTGGCATAAGCGTTTTCATTAATGCAATGATTCGCTGAGGGAGAGCAGCAATCAACTGATCGGGTTTAGTAGCAGCCACTTGTCCAGCATCTGCCGCTGTGATGGCAGCCCAATCACCACCTAATTCATTCGCGTGATCTTGGTGACGAATCTTAGCCCATACCGGTTGCGGTACGACGTTGCCAAACAACATGTCGATATCGGCAAGATTCATTACCGTAGCATCTACGAGCTGCGATAATTCCTTATAATACCCAGTAGGATTTTTACGAGGATCGGGCAAAGATTGTTTCACCTGAAGCACTTCCGATCGTTTCCATGGGAGGTGTATCCACACTCTCTCAAAATGTGCCACTATCGGATGAGGTTGAGCATTAGGATCAGCTGGTATCCAAACCGGCGGAACTTCACGCATAGGATATTGGCCAGACTCGTCTTGTTTTTCAATGTCCTCAACGAACAATGCATGAGGAATAGGAGCGGGACGAAGAGATAGCAACCGCTCAATAGCACGTCGAACATTAGTATCTACTATCAGTCCAGTTGCGAACTGAAGCCGAAGTTCAGACAGGGCGGTCAGCACCTCGTCAGGCGCATTGGCCACTATCTGATCATGAAGGAACTTGCACATTTCGTCAAACACATATCTCTGAGTTGGTATGTTGAATTGATCAAACGTTTCGAGGACAACACGGGGTGGATTTCGAAGAGGGTTTACCATCCAACCCATCGCCATATTATATAGTGCAACACGTTCTCTGTTACCAGGAAGCTGACTACGTCTCTGAGGACCATCAGATCCAGCGGACCCAAAAATAGGTCCGAGCGACTGAAAGAAGTTTGTCGCAAGGGGAGAATTACGATTACGAGTAGAGGGAGAAGAGTAAGACACAGGACTAACAAGAGAAGGAGTGGAGACAGTAGCAACAGCAGGGGTTAACAACACAGGAGCAGTAGCGGGAGCAGGAGTATGTGGAAGCGGAGGAGCAGTAGGAATAGAAACAGACAAAGGAGCAGGAACAGTCGGAAGAGCGGGTGCAGGTTGAGGAACTGGTGGAGGAATAATAGGTGGAAGAACAGGTACGGCAGGGACCACAGGAGCTGCGGTACCCTGTACGTACGGAGGTGGCGACTTTCTAAGATAGGACATTAAAGGATCCTCAACTGCCTCTTCCTTCTTATCCGACTCCGTAGGCAAAGCAGGATAGCATTTATCTATGGACATACGCTGTAGTCTCTCAAACACTTCCTTATCCTTATCCTCCTTATCACGCTGAAACTGCTCAGCTTTCTTCACTATAGTAGCAACAGTATCTCGCTGACTACGTTTATTCTGTCTGATTTCTTTCTGTCGGGCTTCTTTGCGCCACAACCGAAAGGCATCAAACATGGCCGGCCTAGATTTACGTTCGAACAACTTTATTTCCAAATTATCTAAGATTGACGCCTCGAAGCTACCGTGAGGTGGCCAACGAAGGTCGCCGTCTTTCTTTGTATATTTAATCCAATAATCGTTAAAAGCAATCGGGCCTAGCCCATGTTTGCTATATAAATCATAAGTAGGAGTTCCAACCGGAGGTATCGGACACGAATCCTCCAGCAGGGAATCCGCACCACAAGGTCTAAAACAACTGAACAAAGTACTGCGACCAGGCATCTTGCACACTAGCCGAGTTTCACAAACTTCAAGGGTTACGGGATTTACCAAGTCCCAGCAAAGAACAAAACCCTCGGTCTTTGGCGGCTGCAGTCGTCAAACAAATACAACAACAAAGTACGCTAGCAAAGTGTCACCGACAAAAACACTCACACAGCGTGTACAACAAAGACACTCGCTAAAGTGTCAACAACCAAGAACTCTGGGAGCGACCCACAAATACTTAACTCAAAGATCGATGGCGTCCTCAGGAAGGCCCGTCAATCGTCTCGCTATACCAAGGTCTACGCCAGGCGCCAAAACAGGTCTACAGTCAGGGCAGCAGTCCGTCGCAGCCGTCAGGAGGCGGGAATCTTCGCGGGAAAAGTCTTCGGGCCACTTATTTCGACAACAAGATCGATGAAGCGGGGTGCACCTTCCCTCGGAGATTTCACACGAAGTTCCTCACGATCGTCGGGCTTGGACCGGTACCACTGATGCAGCCCCACGTTGGGCGCCAACTGAAGGACTGGGTTCTTTTGTACCCAGCGGTGCCAGGGCACAACACCTGAAACCTTCGTGGGTAACCTGCTCCGGCGTACAAGTCACAGAGACACGGGACACTTCCTTCGGCGTCAAAGATTCAAGGTTTATTTGCTGCAGGGAACACAGAAGTCACAGGAAGTACATCGAGTGTAGTTCGGGGAGACTGCTTCAAATTGGTTCTGTGGATCGCTCCTTTTATACAGTTTTTACCCATAGGATAACATTGAACACAAAAGTTTACAACCCGGTTCCCACATTTAGCTCCCAGAGGGGTCGCTTTGGTCACTTTGAAACACACAAGGTCCGGAACATAAGTGCGGAAACATT
The DNA here is from genome assembly GCF_964263255.1 of Lissotriton vulgaris. Taxonomy (NCBI): domain Eukaryota; kingdom Metazoa; phylum Chordata; class Amphibia; order Caudata; family Salamandridae; genus Lissotriton; species Lissotriton vulgaris. The sequence goes on from NC_141689.1 coordinate 861,511,020, forward strand.
TGGCGGTTCCCAACTGTAAAAACCCATCTTCCCACCATTTAGCAAATTCCAATCAGCAGTAAAGTAGATCGAAATAGGAACAAAGACAGGTGCAGAGGAAGACGGAGACAGTGGGGAGATCGGAAAGGGTGTAAAAGGGGAGGTATCGGGAAACACGAGATACAGGCATCAAAGGGATGTGCCTAATGAGATGCACGGCTGAGACAATAAGCCCGTGCGGCAAGATGAGCCTCGAGCGGCGCCATCTGCCTTACAGCAGCAACCCCCTTGTCATAAAGACACTTTCAAAGAACACGTGTCTTCCGCCAATATCTTGGGAGTCCCAGGGTCGCGAAGCGGACAGCGTCCGTTCGCAGGCTACTTGAGGGCAAGAGACAAAATGGATGCCGTATCTAAGATGGAACCCGTGGGTACAGATGAAAAACCCACATAACAAACGAACGGTTTAAGTTAGCACAGCGAAACTGCGCACACTTACTAAACTCGTCATTTGCGGTTCATAGATACCAGACTCGACCATATTCGTGCGAGTCGAAAACACCACTTACAATTGTCACGGAACCTCATTACAACGCATGCCATTACAACGCATAGTACCCCTACACTATCCAAAACTTCCCCTACTGTTGCACCTCCTGGAGTTAGAATAGTCATTTTTTACCCCTACATTATCCAACACTTACCCTACTTTTGCACGCCCTGGAGTTAGAATAGTAATTTTTACCCCTATACTATCCAATACATACCTTAAATGCAATGTAATGGTGTGTGTTGTAATGGTATGCGTTGTAAAGGTATAATGCGATGTAATGGCATGCATTGTAAAGGTAGTATCTTAAAATGCGATGCAGTCTCATGTGATGTAATGGAGTGCGTTGTAAAGGATGTTGCAATGTAAAAACTGTGTTGTAAAGGTGTGCGAACACCAGTTCTGCAATACCCTCCCATAGAAAATAATGGTTGTAGGGACTAAACTAGAACCCCACAATATATATATATATATATATATATATATATATATATATATATATATATATATATATATATATATATTTTTTTTTTTTTTTTTTTTTTTACTGAAAAAACCATAGGTTTCACACCAGTTATAGTTAGGTATTAGCATTTAAAAAACCTATTAATTTCACTGAAAAAACCATAGGTTTCACACCAGTTATAGTTACCTGGAAATTTTACTGACATAAAACCATTGAAATTCCCACGTTATAGTTAGTTGGACTCACTATAACTTGCGCGTGTAATGCACTGTTGATGACATCACATATTACATCACTCATGACATGGTCAGTGACATCACTCATGACATCACTGATGACACCATCCAGTGAATGTGTGCCTTTCTGAAAAATAAATATGTTGTATATATGTATATGTAAAGGTCGATGGAAGAATACATGTTTCAAAAAGTGTCTAATTGGATGTTTTTTTTAGAAAAAATTATTGGTTAACGAGCTTGTTTTTTTAGTATCTTTATAATTGTCTGTTTGATTTGGGGGGGTGTTACTTAGCACATAGATGCATCAATGACTGACTCACTGTTTGTATGTGTTTTGAAGACAGCATATGTGCCGGACTGTATGGGTGAATGAGTGTGTATATGTATGTGTTAGTAAGTGAATGACTGTCTCACTAGTGTTTTTATCAGTAACTACATATGTTTTAATCTAGTATATGTGACTATTGATGTATATAAGTGAGTATATGTGAGAGTGAGAGATTGAAAGTGTTCTTGTTTTAATAAGTATGTGTTTGTTTAACTGATTGTTTAAGAGAGTAAGTATGTGTAAGTTTCCTTAGAAGTAAGGTGGTAGTGTGTGTATAGCTGTATATGCAAAAAAATGGATGTTCAATAGTTTAATTGCATGTGTGAGTATGTGTATGAGCAACTTTTGGAAGACTGTCGGTGTGTTAACGGATGTAAAGGTGTCTCACTACATATGATAAGTGAGTATATGTATGAATGACTATATAGAACTGTTGGTGAATGAGTGGATGTGTATATAAATGGTGGAATTACTGAATTGGTTGTTGTAACTGGTATAGGTATCTCCACTTTTTTGTAAATGTTAGTTTCTATTTTTGAATATGTGTTTCAAGGGTTACTTTACAGTGAAAGGAGGTCAGTAACTCTGTCACAAGGATGGTGTCATCAGTGATGTCATGAGTGATGTCACTGACCATGTCATGAGTGATGTAATATGTGATGTCATCAGCAGTGCATTACACGCGCAAGTTATAGTGAGTCCAAACTAACTATAACGTGGGAATTTCAATGGTTTTATGTCAGTAAAATTTCCAGGTAACTATAACTGGTGAGAAACTTATGGTTTTTTCAGTGAATTTCATAGGTTTTTAAAATGCTAATTCCTAACTATAACTGTTGTGAAACCTATGGTTTTTTCTGTGAATTTCATAGGTTTTTTAACTGCTAATTCCAAACTTTTTATAGGGCCTCATACCTATGTGTTTTTTAGTGAATTTCTAAGGTTATTTTTTCGCAAATATCTATAGCTTAGAAAGGTATGTTTTTCTAAAAATGAATCCTATATTGTATATTAATATAATATTTTTTTTTTAAAAAGTATATTCTTTTTTTTTATATTTCACTCTGGAGCGCTCCTGGTGCGCGTACTGGTGAGCGCCCCAGTGCGCGTACCGGGGCGCGTCCCGTCAGCGCACCAACAAAAAAAAATTAAAAAAAATAATGAAGGAGCATGAGGAATGTGGACAAAGAGAGTGGTGTAAAGAGAAAGAGAGCTAGAGGGAGAAACACAGAGGGACTGTGTAATAGATAGTAAAACAGAGAAAAGGTATAAGAGGAAGTAACTGAGAAAAGGAAAAGGAATAAGGAAGCAAAAGAAGAGAAGAAAGAGGAAGAAAACTAAAGCAGTTGTTCTGAGAGAATGTGAATGGGTGATGAGAGTAAAAGGAAGGAGAGTAAAGGATGAGGAATGAAAGGTAGTGACGGAACCAGAGAAAAGGAACAGTGGTGACGGAGGGAAAGATAATAGCAGTGAGTGTAAGTAAAGAGGAGTGAAAGAGGGTGGATAAAAGTGAATAAGGGTAAGACATGGGGAGTGACAGAAAGAAAGAACAGAGAGAGTAAAGGAAGGAGTGTCAGAAAGGGACTAAGTGAAGCAGAAAAAAAAGGAAAGAGAGGGAATGTGGGTGAGCAGGGGCACTGGAAGAAGTTGAATGTGGTAGGAAAGTAAGGAAAAGAGAAGTAAATATGGAGGATAAGAATAAGTGAGGGAAGCAGAGTAAGAAAACAGGGGTGAGGTAGGGTAAGAGAAAAGTAATGAGGTTAAAGCAAAGGGTGATGACAAACTATATTTTGTAGTCACACTTACCATATAATTAATGAAAACTTACTTGCATCTTTAAACTACACTTTGTATCTGTGAAAGACAAAAGAAAAAGCAAGTTATAATTAGTAAAATATATATTTTAAAATAGAAGAAACAGGTCAAGAGGTAAAAAATCAAAAAAGTGTACTAAGAAATAAAGCAATAGTGAAGGATACAAAAACATAAATAAAGTAATGTAGAAAGACAAAAAAGAGGGAAAAAGAAATAGAAAGAGAACAAATTAATGAAGATAAGTAAGATACTAAAAGAATGTGAGATACCAAAACAAAATCAGGAAAGAGAAGAAAGTAAAAGGAAAATGAGTGAAAAGGAGAGGAGTCTAAATGAGGAACTATTAATAAGAAAGAGGAATGGAAGATGACTGAGAGTGAGTGAAGGTGAGTCACAGAGTGAAGGGATGAAAGGAATGAGGTTAATATAGAACGATAGAGGAAAAAGGAGTGAGAGAGTAAGTACACAGAAAGACAAAGGGAAGGACTGAGTGAACTACAGTACAATAAGTGAGAAAGGAAAAGAGTAAAGGAACAAAAGAAGAAAAGAGAGGGGAAGAAAACTAAAGCAGTGGTACTGAGAGAATGTGAGAAAGATGAAAAGTGGTGGAAGGGAGAGAGGAAATGCAGACAGTTGAAATTGGATTGAGGAGTTGTGAATGAAGTGGAGTAAAGGAACAGCGATGAAACAAAGTGAAAAAAAGGCAGTGTACGTGAGTAAAGAGAGCTAAATAAGGGTGGAAAAGGAAAATTAGTGTGAGACAATGTGAATACAATATAAATTACACAATGCAAACTATAAAATGACTTATATAATATGTTACATTGTTTATTTTTGCTGTTCTCAGAATATATTGAATTCCACTTAAATTAGTGAGTTCAAACTCTTCATCATATAACAGCGGGAAAAAAAACACAATCTAAAAGATTGTGCTTAAAAAAACAACATAAAAACTTACAAATCATATATGCACACTAATCTTTGATTCACTTACGTTTCCTTGAGGCCAAATAGAAGATAGTGAAGGTCCTTTTGGTGGAAAAAAAGTCTGCTGTTCTCTAAATGTAAATGTAAATGTGTTTCGATTTATATAGCGCAACACTTTAACCCAGGGGTCTCAAGGCGCTTGCTTAGGGAACCCGTCCTGGTATTCCCCTGTGAGATACCCCAGCCGGGTATCCACAAGGTGAAAGCCAGGCATCCCGCCGCGAGGGGCCGTAGTGGAGATTAAGCAAGCTATTGCCCAGAGTCGCAGAGTGTGATCCCGTGAGTCGGGTAGGCACCGGAGCGAGAATTATCGACTCCGTGGATTTTTGAGCCCAAAACCCGCCGAGGCGGGGAATCGAACCCTGGTCCACGGCCGATCTCAGCTTCCGGGTCTGCCGCCTCTAACCACTGAGCCACGCTTCTCCTTCTTTAACTTCCATTTCATCGACTTCCTATGAAAAAAGATCTAAGAACATCATACCTTACACTTTCCTTACGGACAAATTGTGTCAGATGAGGGGAATAGAATATTCCTCTTGAATTTAAGACTTTGCATTGGAACCTACTTGTAGGTACTTAAATCAGCCACAGAACCCAAAAGCTCTTTTCAGAGCTACCCTACCTCTGATCACTCATAATGATTTTCTTTTTCAAACTTTTTTCACTATTTTTCACCAAAGTACGCTCCCCGGTACGCTCCCCCGTGCGCGTACCGGGCGCTCCCCCGCGAAAAATGTAAAAAAATTTTTTAGGGGGGGGGGACATAAATGGGCCTTCTAAACCCCCCTCAGAAAACCTAGAGGGTCAGGAAGTGTCTACCGTGCCCCCTTCTACCCATTCCCAACGTTGTTTGTCCTCCATCTTGTGTCTCAATTCTACCGAAACACAAAATGGAGGACTCCAGTAACGCTGCCGGTGCGCGTACCGGGCGCACACCGGTAAGCGCTCCCAAATAAAAGGTGGGAAAGTAATTTACAGAAAAACCACTGCAGACACTTACACCAAATATAGAATACGCCCTACTACATAGCAGTCCCTACCATTTACCCAAATTTGGTGGTATTCCATTGAGCCATTTGGGCTGTAGCCCTGTCTAAATATCCTGAGGTAAATCACATGACAAAAACACATATGAAACTGTTTGAATTTTCAACCAATTAAAATGTTACTTACATATTGTACTTTTATGTGCTGACATTTGATTGGTTAAGTACATAAATATATATGAAAAATGAGAGGGAAACACAGCCATTTTGACTAACACTACCTAAGGTACATTTGGAAAAAATTTTGACAGAAAACTTCAACTAATTTGAAAAAGGTAAGTTGTTAATTTGAAAGGAGAACTATGTTATGCACTTTAAGTTAATTTGGGAAAACGTTTTCAGATAATTATATACTGTCCCTCTGTAAGAGTTAGACATTGAGATAGGCTTGTCTATTATAATTATGGATTGGGTTAGGCTTCTCTGGTATAATTATGAATTTACTTAGGCTTCATCACAGGCACTTTTTAATAGTTCTACTTCCTGCCTGAAACCATACACTGCCCAAAGATAACTTCACTGTTAAAAACTCACAAGTACCTGTCTGAACTTAAACCCAACAGTGCCCTATCTCTACTGATATATTTATTTTTTATACAATTTACAGCAAGAAAATGGAAGGACAACAAAATGAAATTAATATTTCATTTGAAATTCATATGGAAAACAATCCTAAAGAAGTCATTAATGAATTAGACTTTTTGGATCACTCTCTGGACCAAGACTTAGTTAATTGTGTAGAAGAAATTGAATCATGGAATCCAAATGAAGACATACCAGATGAATTAATGTTGGAAATTCTTTTAGATTTTGAAAAAACACAGCAATACATTTTTATTTCAAAAGTAAAAATTGTTTGCAACATTATTCTTTTTTATATGTAAATTATGAAATAGTACCAAAATAGATATAATATAAAGTGAGACTTAAAATATACTGTGCAACTTTTTTGTGTTACATAGTACGTTTGCTCATAGTTACTTCCTTTCTCCCATTATATTATCTCCAATGTGTATTTAACATCTCTTTATCATCTCCTGCCTCCATATTGTTCTGCTTTCCTGACAGACAATGGTATGAATTCCATATACCACAATAACTTCTGTAACAACATGCAAGATATCTACAAAGGAGACGGTGTAAATTAAATTTTAGACTCTGCATTGGTACCTACATGTTTTTACTTAAATTAAAATAAATTAAAAAAAACAACAAAAAGAGCAATTAATAAACATGCAATTTTTGAAAAGTCTGTCATTCTTTTTTCCCCATAGTACGCTTCCCGGTCCACTCCCCGGTGCGCGTACCGGGCGCTCCCCCCGCAAAAATCGATTTTTTAAATTTTTTTTGCTCCGCGGGGCCCTTTTAAAGCCCCCACATCAAACCTAGGGGGTCAGGGAGGGTCTACTCTGTCCCCTTATGGTTAATTCCCCCTTTGTTTTGGCCACCTCTTGTGTCTTGATCCTACCGAGACACAAGATGGCGGCCGCTCTGGACTGTTTAGAATGTTTACAAACACCCGACAGCCAATCAGCTTTCCGTGCGCAGTCGCGTGGCGCGCCCGGTACGCGCCCCGGTGCGCGTACCGGGGCGCGCTTTTAGATATATATATTTTTTTGAACCTAAATTACTCAAAATCCACTGGAGCACATATCTTGAGACATAGCAAAGGCACATCGGGCTACCAGTCCCTACAATTTTGCCAAGTTTGGTGTAAATCCATTCAGCCGTTCGGGCTAAAAGTGAGGTTGACCGCCCTATGGAAATTAACATGGGAAAACGCGTTTTGGGACCCCCCTTTTATCTCCGCCCCCGCTTGACAAATCCCCCCCAAACTTTCAGGGAAGGACCGGGGCGCCGCGAGGCCATTTTGGCGGAAATTTTCAGGCAGATTCGTCAACCGGCGCCAAAGTTATTCCAAATAGAATTTTGAGATTTAACATTGAAAAAAATCCTAACTATAACTACCTACTGGCGACCGCCAGTAGGTAATATATATATGTATATATATATATATATATATATATATGTATATATATATATATATATATATACATATATATATATATATGTATATATATATACTATATATATATATATATATATATATATATATATATATATATATATATATATATATATATATATATATATATATATATATATATATATATATATATGTATATATATATTCACTGAAAAAACCATAGATTATAGACCATATATAGTTAGGGATTAGCACTTACAAAACCTTATTTTACTCACACAAACCATTGAAATTCGCATATATAGTTAGTTGCACTAACTATATATCGCGCACCCGCAATCCACTGCTGATGATGTCACATATTACATCATTCATGACATGGTCAGTGACATCACTGATGACATCACTGATGACAACATCCAGTGACTGTATGTTTCTGTAAAGTTAAAATATGTCTTACATATTGAAGAATGAGTGGATGTATAAGTGTCTGGATGAAGGATTTAGTAGGTGCATGACTGACTGTATGAGTGAGTGATTAAATGTGTCTCACTGAGTGCATGGGTTAGTGACTAAACTGTCTTAATTTGTGTATCATTATGTCTGTTGTTCTGTAAACTGCTACATGTGTTGATCAGTAGCTATATGAGTAACTATATGGGTTATTGATTGGTTGCCCAAGTATTTGTACGGGAGACTGAGTGTGTGTGTGTGGGTGGCTGGGAGGTGTGTGACTCTGTGCATAGATGTGTGAACAGTTGATTCACTAGATGTATGGGTTCAAAAGTGCATGTGGAATCAGCTGTATGGGCGGTTGACTGTGTGCATGAGTGTATTGGTGAGTGAATGGATATCTCAGTGCTACATGTCAAAGTAAGAACATATGTAAAACACAGTACATGTGAGAGTTGACATATATAAATAACTAAGAGCCAGTGAATGTGTGAGTGGCTGTATGGGTCATTGTAAACTTGTATCAGGCATTGTATAAGAGAGTAAATATGTGTTAGTATATGTTTGAATAAGTAAGGTGTGTATAACTGTATAGTTGAGGAAATGGAGGTGTGATTGATTTTTTGCATGACTGACTAAGTGTGTGAGTAACTCCATGGATGAGTGACAGTCTGTGAGTGTCTGTTTACACTGAGTGTATCTAAGGTTATATTAGAGTCTGAAGAGGTTCATCATATTATCACATGAATGATGTCATCAGTGATGTTGTCAGTGATGTCATTTGAGTTGTCATCAGTGATGTCATCAGTGATGTCACTGACCATGTCATGAATGATGTAATATGTGACATCATCAGCAGTGGATTGCGGGTGCGCGATATATAGTTAGTGCAACTAACTATATATGCGAATTTCAATGGTTTTGTGTGAGTAAAATAAGGTTTTGTAAATGCTAATCCCTAACTATATATGGTCTATAATCTATGGTTTTTTCAGTGAATTTTTAAGGTTTTGTAAATGCTAATTCCTAACTATATATGGTCTATAACCTATGGTTTTTTCAGTGAATTTCAATGGTTTTTTAATAGCAAATATGAAAAGCTGTAAAATGTATTCTTATTTTAATGGAAAAATATATTTTATATGTTTTTAATATAATTTTTTTATGTATATATATTTTTTTGTTTCGCTACCGGTCCGAGCACCGGGTAGCTTCCCGTTAGCTCAATTTGGTTCCGCGACCCGGTCCGCGACCCGGTAAACGTTCCGTTAGCGCAACTACCGCGTTAGAAAACAACATCGTGACGCGTCGCGTAAGCGCGACGTATCGCGTTGCCGCGTAATGCGTCTTATGACGCGCTCCGTTAGCATACCGGGAAGCGTTCTGGAACGCGAACCGAGGCGCGAAGCGCAGCTACCCGGAAATGCTCCGGGCGCGTAGCGGGACGCGTAACGTAAGCGCAACAGGTCATGTGACTTGAAAATAACATTTTTTATTGGTTGATTTCACTTTTGGTTTCCTAATGATGTAAGGCTAGGTCATGTGACCCAAAAATAACACTTTTCATTGGTTTAGAACTTTTTTTTTCCCAAATGATGAAAGCCCCCTCCTATTTTTCTCACTCTGACTTTCAAATTTGTGAGAGGAAGACCTATTTTGATTATTGGAAGATGGCTTCAATTGTAGCTGCAGCTGGTGGACCCCCACCACCACCACCACCTCCTAGGAAGGATGGACCACCTCCCCAGTTCATTCCCAACCCTGAAGAAGATGAGGAAGAAGAAGAACAGGATGTACATGACATAGTATTTTTGGCTGAAGAGCCCCGGAAATCACACCGCAAGGACAATTTCATTTGGCAGTTTTTTACAATTCCTCAAGGCCAAAAAAAGGTGAATGCCCGTCATGTTACATGCCTGATATGTAAAGAAGTTCTGTACCGAGGCACAGATAAAAAGTATAGCTTTGGGAACTATACTATGCATCGCCACATGCAAAGGTGGCATCCAATAAATTACAGTGTGGCGGTGGTGCGTAACCTACCTGAAAATCCACCAACTCCTGTGGCCACCACCTCAACGCATAAAAGTCTTTCGGGACCAGAGGCGAGGGAGACGGTCCCCACTATCCAAACTCATTTTCAACACATCAAGCTGGTGTGTATTTATTGTGGGGGTTTGCTTTGTTACGGCGAGATGAGCGTAAACTTAATGAACAGAGCATTTGAAAATCACAAGTGCTCAAAACGCCCCAAAAAGTGATATTTTTTTTTTGCTCCTGTTGAGCCGTTTATAATGCCTTTTTTTCGTTCTTCCCCCTGAAAAAAACAAAAAAATTAAAATTGTTCAAAAAATACAAAAAAAATAAAAAATGTTGAGAAAAATAATTAAAAAAAATATAAAACAACAAAAACAATAAAAAAAGTTCTTTTCAGAACTACCTCCCATTTATAAAAAATTGCTAAAATGTTTAGCACTCTTGCATTCTCTTTTTTTTTTGATTCGCTTCCTGGTTCGCGCCCCGGTACGCGAACCGGAAGCGAACCAAAAAAAAAAGAAAAAAAAAATAGTGTATATAAGGGAAGGAGACAGAGAGAATAATGTTAAAAGAAAGACAGCTAGAGGGAGTAACACAGAGATACTGTATAATAGATAATTATACAAAAAAAGTTGTACGCGGGAAAAATTGAGAAAAAGAAAATAGAAAAGGAAGTGAAAGAAAAAAAGAGTGTAGAAGAATAATAAACAAGAGTTACTTGGAGAATGTGAATGAATCTTCAAATTAAAAAGAAACAGAGTAAAGGATGTGGAATAAGAAGTAGGGATAGAACCGGACTAAAACAACAACCCTGAAGGAAGGTGTTAAAAAAAAAGAGAGTGTTAGTAAATAGGATTAAAACAAGGTGTATCATAGTGAATAAAATAAAAACATGTGGAATGACAGAGAGAAAAAACAGAAAGAAGAAAAGAAGAAGTGATAGAAAAAGAATAATTGAAACAGAAAATAAATGAACATAAGATACTGTGCATGAACTACAGGGAGAAAGCATAAAGGACAACTTGTAAAAGAGTGATGAGACAGTGACAGTTTGTGTTAGAGAAACGGACTGAGTGAAAAGGAGTGAGGAACTGTGAGAACAGAGGGACTGAGAAAAGGAGTGGAAGGAGTAGAATAAGTAAGTAATAGAAAAGGAATGAGGGAAGTAGCAAAGGCAGGAAACTGAGGGTTAAAGAAATGAAGCAGTGGAACTAATAAAAGTTAAATGTGATAGAGATGTAACGGAATGAGTACTAAACACTTACCTTATAATTGTCGTTAACTTAGTCACTTGTTATTTTTATACTTTCAATCTGTGAATGAAAGAACAAAAATTTAAAAAGTGATAGAAGGTAGTAAAAGATGAGTGAGCATGAGACAAGATGAGTACATATTAAAAATCACAATTCAAAGTACAGAATTAATTATACATATTAAATGGGTTTTTTTTGCTGTTCTCAGAATATATCAAATTTCACTAAAAACAGTGAGTTGAAGGTATTCATCATATAACAGCGGGGAAAAAAACCCACAATCAAAATGATTGTGTTTAAAAAACCCATATAATATAACCAATCAGAAATCAGAACTCCTCAAAAGTAACTTACTTTCCATGACGTCAAAGGATGTCCTATGAACAACTTATACTCTGTTGTGCTGTTATTATTTTCTGCCCGCCACTTTCTGAAAGATAAGCTCCATCGTTTTAACAAAAATGTGACATACAAAGCAATTTAAAACAGCACACTAAATTACAGCAACACCTAGAATCATTATAGTCCAGTTACCTACCCTAAATTCTCACTTCTGAAAACAAGTCAAAAGGCAACATTGCTTCATAGTCAAATGGTAATCATTGCCAAAAGACCAGCCTTTTTTACATTTCAAATAAGCTGTGTAATATCCTGATGTTGTCAAAGGACCATCATATCATATAATAGCTGGGGTTACTTGTTTTCCCTCCATCTTGTGATTAAATTCATCCGAAACACAAAATGGCGAACTCCCGTTACGCTACCGGTTCGCGTACCGGGAAGCGCTTCTACCGCGAAAAATTGATTTTTTTTTATTTGCCCCACGGGACCCTTTAATAACGCCCACATCATTCCTAGGGGGTCAGGAGGGGTCTACCTTGCCCCCTTTCATTAACCCCTTCCATGCTGATGACAGAACGGTTCCGTCATCAGCATCGGCGTAGCTGTGCTGATGACGGAACCGTTCCGTCATGACTCCGCCCGCGCAAGGCGGAGTCAGCACAGGCGGAAAATACGCCCCGCACGGAAGGGGTTAAATTCCCCCTTCGTTTTTCTCCACCTCTTGTCTCTCGATCCTACTGAGAGACAAGATGGCGGCCGGTCCGGACTGTTTAGAATGTTGACAGACACCGGAGAGCCAATCAGCTTCACTTCGCGAAGTTCCGTTACACGTCAGGTACGCGAACCGGGGCGCTAACCTGAGCGCTGTCACAGATATATCTGTTTTTTAAAACGTTAATTTCTCAAAATCCACTGGAGCACATATATTGAGACATAGCAAAGGCATGTCGGGCAAACCATATCTACAACTTTGCCAAGTTTCGTATAAATCCATTCAGCCGTTCGAGCTAAAAGTGATTCCAACCGCCCTATGGAAAAATGAATGGGAAAAACACGTTTTGGAACCCCCTTTTTTGTCGGCCCCCCCTTGACAAAACCCCCCCAAATTTTCAGGGGCTGCTCAGAAACGAAATGTGTCATTTTCCTGAAAATTTCAGCCAATTCTGTCCATAAACGCCAAAGTTATTCGACTTAGAATTTTCAGAAATCCCATAGGAATAAAATCCTAACTATATATACCTACTGGCGCCCGCCAGTAGGTAATATATATATATATATATATATATATATATATATATATATATATATATATATATATATATATATATATATATATATATATATATATATATATAAAAGTTAATTCTGCCTGGAAAGGAAGAAGCAGGAACCCAGGAGGATGTGTAGAAGAGACTTTAATGATGAGGATTCTGCTCCAGTGGCGGCGAATGCATTTCGGACATTTCCTTCTTCAGCGCTCTGCACCGGACCCAAGAATCACAGAGAATGTCCTGCTGCTGTTAAGAATAGTTCCAACGGGTCCGCTCCTCCCCCTTGATGGTCGCATTCACCTGTTGCAGTTTTTTCACATCTTGGAACTGCAACTCCCAAAATGCTGTGTGGCAGCAAGGTGGTTCGGTGAAAATAACGGGGATGGAAGGTAAGTTCTTTCTTGCGGTTCCCAGTAGTTGGCAGGCCTGATGACACCATCTGCCGAATCCTCAGTGGCTATTCTTCTCTCATGTCGCACTACCAATCTGTTAAAAATATAAAAGACATAGACTATTAGTAACAATGTAGCACTTCCCCTGTACTCATAACATTCTTTTAGCAATAAGTCACAAAGGCATTTGAACTTGAAGATCTGACATTGTATCTCGATGCTGTAATGTACATGTGCTGTATTGCGATATAACATTGATTATCAAACATATAAAGTGACAGTGATAGATAAGAACACAACAATACAGAAATAAAATTAATTTGATAACAAGAGAGATTAAAAATAGAGACTCTTGTAGTCATGCTGAATGGGAACTAGTGGATTGGTTGACAGGAAGCGTCCACGTTTCATAAATACATGTATAATTCCTCGTTGTTGTTCATGCCTGTGGGGAACATGCTACCGGCCAACAAAATTACTCTAGACTCAAGTCTGCATAAAGCCAAAACTCGATATCCTCCTCTAGGGTGTTTGGGGATTGTTGCTAGAGCAAAGAATTTGCCCTTGGTCCAGTCGCCCTCATGTACCTCATTAAAATGTCTAGATGTGCTGTAACTGAAGTCGCGGTTTGTGACCGCTCTTCAGTGTTCCAAGATTCTCTTCTTAACTGGGAATGTTGTCGAGCCGACATACCATTTACTACAAGGACAGGTGATGGCATAAACTACAAAATCTGTCCCGCATGTTATTGGTTTTGTTATTCTCCATTTCCTTCTTGACCTCAGTATTGTAACTTCCTTCACATTCTCGCTATGGCTGCAGGCTTTTCATTTACTGCACTTGTGAAGCCCTCCCCTTTGGTCTAGCCAAATTTTCTTGTTAGTTTGTAAGTGACTGTTGACCAGGATGTCCTTAAGGGATGAGTTTTTCCTAAAGGTGACAGCCGGTGAATGACCTAGCTTCTTTTCAAGTAATGGATCCTGTGTAAGGATATGCCATCTTTTCTTAAGGATATTTCTCAGATCATCTGCCTGTGTGCTGTATGTGGTTAAAAACCTGACTGATGTGTCTGCATTTTCCGGTTCGTTGTGAGCCTTAGGTAGTGCGAATAAGGCGTCATTGCGGCTGATGGAATCAGCTTTGATGATGCGTCTTAGAAGCATCTTAGTTGGGTATCCTCTGTTCTTGAACCTCTTTACCATGTCCTGTTTGTTTTTCTCATAGGAGGTTTCAGTGCTGCAATTTCGTTTAGCTCTAAGGAACTCACTATATGGAAAGCTCCATCTAAAATTAGGGGGGTGGCAGCTTGCTGAGTGAAGAATGGAGTTCCCTACAGTCTTTTTCCTGTATAAATCTGTTGTTAATGTGCCATCACTTACAGTTAACCTGATGTCTAGGAAGTAAATACTTTGTTGCATGGTGAATTTCAAATTCATGGTGTTACAATTAAGACGCTTAATAAATTCAAGGAGATCACATTCATTTCCCTCCCACACAAAAGACACATCATCTATGAATCTTAGTCATAGCCCAACATTGTTGGACCATGGTTCCAACTCCTCACTACAGAGTACTTGCTTCGCTCCCAGCTATGCCAATCTTCTGGTGGGCTGGTGGGAGAAGCAGATACACATAGAAGTGCCCTGTAGTTGTTTATACCACTTCCCATCGAACATGAAAACATTTTCTGTTAGGCATATTTCGATCATCTTTAAGATCATACGTGTGTGTTCTAGAAATTCAATGTTCCTGTTTATATATATATATAAAGTCGAATCCCCTTGCATCGATAACGTCAATGAAAATATGAGGCACAGACTCCAAAATATAAGTGCCAATTTTTTATTGCACATAGTTCGCCATGACACATTCCGGCCCAGCGAGACCTTGTTCACGAAGCTCTACATAACTGCCAATGCTCTTTATAGTGCATAAGTGATATCTAACCACCTAAACATAAAAAACAGACTAACAAAGGTTGGCTTTGTTGCTACCCACATTCAAATCAATTGGCAACTCATACATTGCTGCATTTGTTAAAATTCGTACTAGTAACATGATAAAAATTGAAAGTTAGTATAATACTTATTTATACTAATAAATCAAATTGTGTTGCAAATCCATACATAAATACTCAGATAATGCTACTGATTGTAAATAGAAATGATTAAAACCAACTTTTTAAAGATAGCAGCAAAGGTCAGACCCATTCTTTTCTGGGCCTGAGTGCAAACATCGCATTTCTGCAAAATTCGCAAATCCTCATAAAGTGCAGAGTGCCTTTTATTCTCTATTTGCTGCTGTTGTTATTTGTCATTACAATTATACATATATAACGTTTTTTATTAACTACATCCTGTTTCAGGAGGTGGAAACATGTAAGTCTACACTTTGAGAAACTTTAAACTCGTAAATGGTGAAATATAATTGGTATAACATTACCATTACCTCAAAGGGTATCTAAGCTCTGGAAGTCTCAAGCTCAAAAGGAGGGGTGGCTTAAAGCTATGGCAATTGAAATATCCAAGTTTTTTATTTATTAAAGGAATATTATTGTAGGTGTTTTTCATATCAAAAGGTAGAGAGATCCACAGTTTAGCAAATAGATGCAGGAATGATATCTCACCACGCCTGCTCAGCTTGATCTTGGGAATGACTAATAGATTTTGAGAGCTTGAATGAAGGTGTCTGTTAGGAAGATACCTTAAGTTATTCTTCCTGAATTAAGCTTGACCTAAGTTTTTCATAGCTGTATGACTCTAAACATAACACACTTATGCAGCGGAAGCGAGTGCCAAGATTTGAGGTTGGAATTAAAAAACAGGGAAGGGCCTCTTTTGTTTGTACAAGATGTAGTCATGTACCTAAGTAAAGAGAGTTCCAATAATCGAGCTGAGTGTTTGTATTATGGTTTTACGTGAAGAAATAGGATCATCACTTGGACCCGCACTTTCGTCTGGAAAATTACTGTGAATTTAGTACCTAAACTGAATCTTGCTCAATGGCCATGGAATCATCAGAGGAGCTGAAATGAGCTAAAGAATGTGGTCATGACTTGCAAGCAGCTCTGATCCCTGAGACAGAGTAAAAAGCCTCAGTGGATGCTCTCGGATAGAGAAAGCAAAAGACACACAATTGATGGATGGAATGCAGAACAAATCAAAACATTCACCCTCAGTCAAGAGATCTGGGTTAAATCCATCATTCCTTTGCTCGCCATGCCACCCCAGTTTAGACCTGGCCATATGTAAATCAGTCTTGACCCTGTGCCTCATGGGAACAGTGAAGTCCGAACTGCTAAGCCAGGTCCTCCCTGGACCGGAAGCAAGCATCCTAGGATTGGTTTCGGGGTTTCACCCCTCTTCAGCCAGGGTAGCTTGAATCCAGTGGCACAGTGAGCCCAGAACTCACTTCTGGGCATACCCGGCGCACTTAGGGCGGTGAAGTAAAAGACACACAATTGATGGACGGAATGCAGACTAAAGAAAAACATGCAAACCTCCAGCAGCTTGGGGGAATCACTGTTACATTCTGCTGGGTAGTCATTAAAACCATTGATGTATAAAGAGAATACAGTGTTTGCCATTAAGCTTTCCTGTCTGACACCCTTTTATACCCTCAGCTCTCCAGTGTACCCCATCTTACTTTAGCATAGTTCTTTGTATGCAGACATATGAAAATCAACAAGATATTAGTGGGGAAACCCGTATTCTTATATACCTCCCACATCTGTCTCTGGGAGCCAGGTTAAAAGTGTCTCTTAAGTCAACAAAGGTCACATACATGCAGGTGTTCTCTCTTTAATATAACATATTTCCAACATAGTAATGGAAAATGAAAAACCTGGTCTATTGTCCTGACCTGGCGACAGAGTCCATCTTGAAGACTAGATAAGATGTGAGACTTCTCCATCCAGTCCTCCATATGAACCAAGACTTGTCTGCAAAATATCTTTAGCAGGCTGTCTTTCAGACTAATGGGTCTATAGTTTCCTGGTAGATCCATGCTTCAATTTTTAAAGATGTGAATAATGGCTCCCCTCCTAGACCCAGCGCTTCCCTGCGCCCTGTTACCAGTCATAGCAAACATCATACCAACTGTTCTCGACCTGCTGAATGCCTCCATCTCCGCAGGACTGGTCCCCTCGGCATGGAAATGTGCCATGGTAAAGGTCAGGAATATTGCATCAGAAAATAAATGGCCTTATTTGTCGATATAGTTTTACGAAGTGACATTTTGACCAGAGTTTCAGACATTATGAGCACCGCAGGGTTGCCTATGGAAGGAATCCTTTGGAAGTGTAGTACGGAGCAATTTTCCATGCTACTCAGCATGCAGTCTGTTAATTCCACTGTGTCCACCATCTCCCTTGAATAGGAGGATAGAGGCATAGACTCTGGGTTACTTTTCACCGGCGCATCCTACCTGAATCCTTTGGTAGCAAAACAAAACATTTGCAGTCATTTGGCAGACATTTGTCAGTGTGTGATATGACGAGCATTACCAGGCGCGGGACTGCAAGGACCAGCTGGCCTTGCGCACCGTCCTCGGCCGCAGCTGGGCCCTCTTCCCGCACACTCCTCCCTCCAGCATTTATCGCCTCGCGGCCCCCGCTTCGCGGAAGACGCTCGCAAGCATAGACTCAGGGTTACTTTTCACCGGCGCATCCTACCTGAATCCTTTGGTGGCAAAATGGAACATTTGCAGTCATTTGACAGTGTGTGATTGACGAGTATTACCAGGCGCGGACTGCGAGAACCAGCTGGCCTTGCGCCCCGTCATTGGCCGCAGCTGGGCCCTCGTCCCGCACACTCCTCCCTCCAGCATTTAACGCCTCGCGGCCCCCGCTTCGCGGGAGCCGCTCGCAGGCATAGATTCTGGGTTACTTTTCACCGGCACATCCTACCTGAATCCTTTGGTGGCAAAACGGAACATTTGCAGTCATTTGACAGTGTGTGATTGACGAGCAATACCAGGCGCGGACTGCGAGAACCAGCTGGCCTTGCGCCCCATCATCGGCCGCAGCTGGGCCCTCGTCCCGCACACTCCTCCCTCCAGCATTTAACGCCTCGCGGCCCCCGCTTTGCGGGAGCCGCTTGCAGACATAGACTCTGGGTTACTTTTCACCAGCACATCCTACCTGAATCCTTTGGTGGCAAAACGGAACATTTGTAGTCATTTGGCAGACATTTGGCAGTGTGTGATTGACCAGCATTACCAGGCGCTGGACTGCGAGGACCAGCTGGCCTTGCGCCCCGTCATCAGCCGCAGCTGGGCCCCTCTTCCCGCACACTCCTCCCTCCAGCATTTAACGCCTCGCGGCCCCGCTTCGCGGGAGCCGCTCGCGGGCATAGACTCTGGGTTACTTTTCACCGGCGCATCCTACCTGAATCCTTTGGTGGCAAAACGGAACATTTGCAGTCATTTGGCAGACATTTGGCATTGTGTGATTGACGAGCATTATCAGGCACGTGACTGCGAGGACCAGCTGGCCTTGCACCCCGTCATCGCCCACAGCTGGGCCCTCTTCCCGCACACTCCTCCCGCCAGCATTTAACGCCTCACGGCCCCCGCTTCACGGGGGCCGCTCGCAGGCATAGACTCTGGGTTACCTTTCACCGGCTCATCCTACCTGAATCCTTTGGTGGCAAAAAGGAACATTTGCAGTCATTTGGCAGACATTTGGCATTGTGTGATTTATGACCATTACCAGGCGCGGGACTGCAATGACCAGCTGGCCTTACAACCCGTCATCGGCCGCAGCTAGGCCCTCTTCTCGCACACTCCTCTCTCCAGCATTTAACGCCTTGCTGCCCCCGCTTCGCGGGAGCCGCTCGCAGGCATAGACTCTGGGTTACCTTTCACCGGTGCATCCTACCTGAATCCTTTGGTGGCAAAAAGGAACATTTGCAGTCATTTGGCAGACATTTGGCATTGTCTGATTGACGACCATTACCAAGCGCGGCACTGCAATGACCAGCTGGCCTTGCGACCCGTCATCAGCCGCAGCTGGGCCCTCTTCCCACACACTCCTCCCTCCAACATTTAACGCCTTGCTGCCCCCGCTTCGCGGGAGACGCTCGCAGGCATAGACTCTGGGTTACTTTTCACCAGCGCATCCTACCTGAATCCTTTGGTGGCAAAACGGAACATTTGTAGTAATTTGGCAGACATTTGGCATTGTGTGATTGACGAGCATTACCAGGCGCGGGACTGCGAGGACCAGCTGGCCTTGCGCCCCGTCATCAGCCGCAGCTGGGCCCTCTTCCCGCACACTCCTCCCTCCAGCATTTAGCGCCTTGCGGCCCCCGCTTCGCGGGAGCCGCTCGCAGGTATAGACTCTGGGTTACTTTTCACCGGCGCATCCTACCTGAATCCTTTGGTGGCAAAACGGAACATTTGCAGTCATTTGGCAGACATTTGGCATTGTGTGATTGACGACCATTACCAGGTGCGGGACTGCGAGGACCAGCTGGCCTTGCGCCCCGTCATCTGCCGCAGCTGGGCCCTCTTCCCGCACACTCCTCCCTCCAGCATTTAACGCCTCGCGGCCCCCTCAAACGGAACATATGTAGTCATTTGGCAGACATTTGGGAGTGTGTGATTGACGAGCATTACCAGGCGCTGGACTGCGAGGGCCAGCTGGCCTTGCGCCCCGTCATCGGCAGCAGCTGAGCCCTCTTCCCGCACACTCCTCCCTCCAGCATTTAACGCCTCGCGGCCCCTGCAATGCAGGGGCCGCTCGCAGGCTTAGACTCTGGGTTACCTTTCACCAGCGCATCCTACCTGAATCCTTTGGTGGCAAAAGGAACATTTGCAGTCATTTGGCAGACATTTGTCATTGTGTGATTGACGACCATTACCAGACGCGGGACTGCGAGGACCAGCTGGCCTTGCACCCCGTCATCGGCCGCAGCTGGGCACTCTTCCCGCACACTCCTCCCTCCAGCATTTAACGCCTCGCTGCCCCCGCTTCGTGGGAGCCGCTCGTAGGCATAGACTCTGGGTTACTTTTCACCTGCGCATCCTACCTGAATCCTTTGGTGGCAAAACGGAACATTTGTAGTCATTTGGCAGACATTTGGCAGTGTGTGATTGACAAGCAGTACCAGGCGCGGACTGCGAGGACCAGCTGGCCTTGCGCCCCGTCATTGGTCGGAGCTGGGCCCTCTTCCCGGACACTCCTCCCTCCAGCATTTAACGCCTCGCGGCTCCCGCTTCGCGGGAGCCGCTCGCAGGCATAGACTCTGGGTTACCTTTCACCGGCTCATCCTACCTGAATCCTTTGGTGGCAAAACGGAACATTTGCAGTCATTTGGCAGACATTTGGCATTGTGTGATTGACGACCATTACCAGGCGCGGGACTGCGAGGACCAGCTGTCCTTGCGCCCCGTCATCTGCCGCAGCTGGGCCCTCTTCCGGCACACTCCTTCCTCCAACATTTAACGCCTTGGGGCCCCTGCAATGCAGGGGCCGCTCGCAGGCTTAGACTCTGGGTTACCTTTCACCGGCGCATCCTACCTGAATCCTTTGGTGGCAAAAGGAACATTTGCAGTCATTTGGCAGACATTTGGCATTGTGTGATTGACGACCATTACCAGACGCGGGACTGCGAGGACCAGCTGGCCTTGCGCCCCGTCATCGGCCGCAGCTGGGCCCTCTTCCCGCACACTCCTCCCTCCAGCATTTAACGCCTTGAGGCCCCCGCTTCGCGGGAGCCGCTCGCAGGCATAGACTCTGGGTTACTTTCCACCGGCGCATCCTACCTGAATCCTTTGGTGGCAAAACGGAACATTTGCAGTCATTTGGCAGACATTTGGCATTGTGTGATTGACGACCATTACCAGGCGCGGGACTGCGAGGACCAGCTGTCCTTGCGCCCCGTCATCTGCCGCAGCTGGGCCCTCTTCCGGCACACTCCTTCCTCCAACATTTAACGCCTTGGGGCCCCTGCAATGCAGGGGCCGCTCGCAGGCTTAGACTCTGGGTTACCTTTCACCGGCGCATCCTACCTGAATCCTTTGGTGGCAAAAGGAACATTTGCAGTCATTTGGCAGACATTTGGCATTGTGTGATTGACGACCATTACCAGACGCGGGACTGCGAGGACCAGCTGGCCTTGCGCCCCGTCATCGGCCGCAGCTGGGCCCTCTCCCCGCACACTCCTCCCTCCAGCATTTAACGCCTTGAGGCCCCCGCTTCGCGGGAGCCGCTCGCAGGCATAGACTCTGGGTTACTTTCCACCGGCGCATCCTACCTGAATCCTTTGGTGGCAAAACGGAACATTTGCAGTCATTTGGCAGACATTTGGCATTGTGTGATTGACGACCATTACCAGACGCGGGACTGCGAGGACCAGCTGGCCTTGCGCCCCGTCATCGGCCGCAGCTGGGCCCTCTTACCGCACACTCCTCCCTCCAGCATTTAACGCCTTGCGGCCCCCGCATCGCGGGAGCCGCTCGCAGGCATAGACTCTGGGTTACTTTCCACCGGCGCATCCTACCTGAATCCTTTGGTGGCAAAACGGAACATTTGCAGTCATTTGGCAGACATTTGGCATTGTGTGATTGACGACCATTACCAGGCGCGGGACTGCGAGGACCAGCTGTCCTTGCGCCCCGTCATCTGCCGCAGCTGGGCCCTCTTCCCGCACACTCCTCCCTCCAGCATTTAACGCCTCGCCGCCCCCTCAAACGGAACATTTGTAGTCATTTGGCAGACATTTGGGTATGTGTGATTGACGAGCATTACCAGGCGCTGGACTGCGAGGACCAGCTGGCCTTGCGCCCCATCATCGGCCGCAGCTGAGCTCTCTTCCCGCACACTCCTCCCTCCAGCATTTAACGCCTCGCGGCCCCCGCTTTGCGGGGGCCGCTCGCAGGCATAGACTCTGGGTTACCTTTCACCGGCGCATCCTACCTGAATTCTTTTTGTGGCAAAACTGAACATTTGCAGTCATTTGGCAGACATTTGGCAGTGTGTGATTGACAAGCATTACCAGGCGCGGACTGCGAGGACCAGCTGGCCTTGCGCCCCGTCATCGGCCGCAGCTGGGCCCTCTTCCCGCACACTCCTTCCTCCAACATTTAACGCCTTGCGGCCCCTGCAATGCAGGGGCCGCTCGCAGACTTAGACTCTGGATTACCTTTCACCGGCGCATCCTACCTGAATCCTTTGGTGGCAAAAGGAACATTTGCAGTCATTTGGCAGACATTTGGCATTGTGTGATTGACGACCATTACCAGACACGGGACTGCGAGGACCAGCTGGCCTTGCGCCCCGTCATCGGCCGCAGCTGGGCCCTCTTCCCGCACACTCCTCCCTCCAGCATTTAACGCCTCGCTGCCCCCGCTTTTCGGCAGCCGCTCGTAGGCAGAGTCTGGGTTACTTTTCACCTGCGCATCCTACCTGAATCCTTTGGTGGCAAAACGGAACATTTGTAGTCATTTGGCAGACATTTGGCAGTGTGTGATTGGCGAGCAGTACCAGGCGCGGACTGCGAGGACCAGCTGGCCTTGGGCCCCGTCATCGGTCGCAGCTGGGCCCTCTTCCTCGACACTCCTCCCTCCAGCATTTAACGCCTCGCGGCCCCCGCTATGCGGGGCCGCTCGCCGGCATAGACTCTGGGTTACCTTTCACCGGCGCATCCTACCTGAATCCTTTGGTGGCAAAAAGGAACATTTGCAGTCATTTGGCAGATATTTGGCATTGTGTGATTGACAACCATTACCAGGCGCGGGACTGCAAGGACCAGCTGGCCTTGCGCCCCGTCATCGGCCGCAGCTGGGCCCTCTTCCCGCACACTCCTCCCTACAGCATTTAACGCCTCGCTGCCCCGCTTCGTGGGAGCCGCTCGCAGGCATAGACTCTGGGTTACTTTTCACCGGCGCATCCTACCTGAATCCTTTGGTGGCAAAACTGAACATTTGTAGTAATTTGGCAGACTTTTGGCAGTGTATGATTGACGGGCATTACCAGGCGCGGACTGCGAGGACCAGCTGGCCTTGCGCCCCGTCATCGGCCGCAGCTGGGCCCTCTTCCCGCACACTCCTCCCTCCAGCATTTACCGCCTTGCGGCTCCCGCTTTGCGGGGGCTGCTCGCAGGCATAGACTCCGGGTTACTTTTCACCAGCGCATCCTACCTGAATCCTTTGGTGGCAAAACGAAACATTTGCAGTCATTTGGCAGACATTTGGCAGTGTGTGATTGACGAGCATTACCAGGCGCGGACTGCGAGGACCAGCTGGCCTTGCGCCCCGTCATCGGCCGCAGCTGGGCCCTCTTCCCGCACACTCCTTCCTCCAACATTTAACGCCTTGGGGCCCCTGCAATGCAGGGGCCGCTCGCAGGCTTAGACTCTGGGTTACCTTTCACCGGCGCATCCTACCTGAATCCTTTGGTGGCAAAAGGAACATTTGCAGTCATTTGGCAGACATTTGGCATTGTGTGATTGACGACCATTACCAGACGCGGGACTGCGAGGACCAGCTGGCCTTGCACCCCGTCATCGGCCGCAGCTGGGCACTCTTCCCGCACACTCCTCCCTCCAGCATTTAACGCCTCGCTGCCCCCGCTTCGCAGAAGCCGCTCGTAGGCATAGACTCTGGGTTACTTTTCACCTGCGCATCCTACCTGAATCCTTTGGTGGCAAAACTGAACATTTGTAGTAATTTGGCAGACTTTTGGCAGTGTATGATTGACGGGCATTACCAGGCGCGGACTGCGAGGACCAGCTGGCCTTGCGCCCCGTCATCGGTCGCAGCTGGGCCCTCTTCCCGCACACTCCTCCCTCCAGCATTTACCGCCTTGCGGCTCCCGCTTTGCGGGGGCTGCTCGCAGGCATAGACTCCGGGTTACTTTTCACCAGCGCATCCTACCTGAATCCTTTGGTGGCAAAACGAAACATTTGCAGTCATTTGGCAGACATTTGGCAGTGTGTGATTGACGAGCATTACCAGGCGCGGACTGCGAGGACCAGCTGGCCTTGCGCCCCGTCATCGGCCGCAGCTGGGCCCTCTTCCCGCACACTCCTTCCTCCAACATTTAACGCCTTGGGGCCCCTGCAATGCAGGGGCCGCTCGCAGGCTTAGACTCTGGGTTACCTTTCACCGGCGCATCCTACCTGAATCCTTTGGTGGCAAAAGGAACATTTGCAGTCATTTGGCAGACATTTGGCATTGTGTGATTGACGACCATTACCAGGAGCGGGACTGCGAGGACCAGCTGGCCTTGCACCCCGTCATCGGCCGCAGCTGGGCACTCTTCCCGCACACTCCTCCCTCCAGCATTTAACGCCTCGCTGCCCCCGCTTCGCAGAAGCCGCTCGTAGGCATAGACTCTGGGTTACTTTTCACCTGCGCATCCTACCTGAATCCTTTGGTGGCAAAACGGAACATTTGTAGTCATTTGGCAGACATTTGGCAGTGTGTGATTGACGACCATTACCAGGTGCGGGACTGCGAGGACCAGCTGGCCTTGCGCCCCGTCATCTGCCGCAGCTGGGCCCTCTTCCCGCACACTCCTCCCTCCAGCATTTAACGCCTCGCGGCCCCCTCAAACGGAACATTTGTAGTCATTTGGCAGACATTTGGGAGTGGGTGATTGACGAGCATTACCAGGCACTGGACTGCGAGGGCCAGCTGGCCTTGCGCCCCGTCATCGGCCGCAGCTGAGCCCTCTTCCCGCACACTCCTCCCTCCAGCATTTAACGCCTCGCGGCCCCCGCTTCGCGGGGGCCGCTCACAGGCATAGACTCTGGGTTACCTTTCACCGGCGCATCCTACCTGAATCCTTTGGTGGCAAAACGGAACATTTGCAGTCATTTGGCAGACATTTGGCAGTGTGTGATTGACGAGCATTACCAGGCGCGGACTGCGAGGACCAGCTGGCCTTGCACCCCGTCATCGGCCGCAGCTGGGCACTCTTCCTGCACACTCCTCCCTCCAGCATTTAACGCTTCGCTGCCCTCGCTTCGCGGGATCCGCTCGTAGGCATAGACTCTGGGTTACTTTTCACCTGCGCATCCTACCTGAATCCTTTGGTGGCAAAACGGAACATTTGTAGTCATTTGGCAGACATAGGGCAGTGTGTGATTGACGAGCAGTACCAGGCGCGGACTGCGAGGACCAGCTGGCCTTGGGCCCCGTCATCGGTCGCAGCTGGGCCCTCTTCCTCGACACTCCTCCCTCCAGCATTTAACGCCTCGCGGCCCCCGCTATGCGGGGGCCGTTCGCAGGCATAGACTCTGGGTTACCTTTCACCGGCGCATCCTACCTGAATCCTTTGGTGGCAAAAAGGAACATTTGCAGTCATTTGGCAGATATTTGGCATTGTGTGATTGACAACCATTACCAGGCGCGGGACAGCAAGGACCAGCTGGCCTTGCGCCCCGTCATCGGCCGCAGCTGGGCCCTCTTCCCGCACACTCCTCCCTACAGCATTTAACGCCTCGCTGCCCCGCTTCGTGGGAGCCGCTCGCAGGCATAGACTCTGGGTTACTTTTCACCGGCGCATCCTACCTGAATCCTTTGGTGGCAAAACTGAACATTTGTAGTAATTTGGCAGACTTTTGGCAGTGTATGATTGACGGGCATTACCAGGCGCGGACTGCGAGGACCAGCTGGCCTTGCGCCCCGTCATCGGCCGCAGCTGGGCCCTCTTCCCGCACACTCCTCCCTCCAGCATTTACCGCCTTGCGGCTCCCGCTTTGCGGGGGCTGCTCGCAGGCATAGACTCCGGGTTACTTTTCACCAGCGCATCCTACCTGAATCCTTTGGTGGCAAAACGAAACATTTGCAGTCATTTGGCAGACATTTGGCAGTGTGTGATTGACGAGCATTACCAGGCGCGGACTGCGAGGACCAGCTGGCCTTGCGCCCCGTCATCGGCCGCAGCTGGGCCCTCTTCCCGCACACTCCTTCCTCCAACATTTAACGCCTTGGGGCCCCTGCAATGCAGGGGCCGCTCGCAGGCTTAGACTCTGGGTTACCTTTCACCGGCGCATCCTACCTGAATCCTTTGGTGGCAAAAGGAACATTTGCAGTCATTTGGCAGACATTTGGCATTGTGTGATTGACGACCATTACCAGACGCGGGACTGCGAGGACCAGCTGGCCTTGCACCCCGTCATCGGCCGCAGCTGGGCACTCTTCCCGCACACTCCTCCCTCCAGCATTTAACGCCTCGCTGCCCCCGCTTCGCAGAAGCCGCTCGTAGGCATAGACTCTGGGTTACTTTTCACCTGCGCATCCTACCTGAATCCTTTGGTGGCAAAACGGAACATTTGTAGTCATTTGGCAGACATTTGGCAGTGTGTGATTGACGACCATTACCAGGTGCGGGACTGCGAGGACCAGCTGGCCTTGCGCCCCGTCATCTGCCGCAGCTGGGCCCTCTTCCCGCACACTCCTCCCTCCAGCATTTAACGCCTCGCGGCCCCCTCAAACGGAACATTTGTAGTCATTTGGCAGACATTTGGGAGTGTGTGATTGACGAGCATTACCAGGCACTGGACTGCGAGGGCCAGCTGGCCTTGCGCCCCGTCATCGGCCGCAGCTGAGCCCTCTTCCCGCACACTCCTCCCTCCAGCATTTAACGCCTCGCGGCCCCCGCTTCGCGGGGGCCGCTCACAGGCATAGACTCTGGGTTACCTTTCACCGGCGCATCCTACCTGAATCCTTTGGTGGCAAAACGGAACATTTGCAGTCATTTGGCAGACATTTGGCAGTGTGTGATTGACGAGCATTACCAGGCGCGGACTGCGAGGACCAGCTGGCCTTGCACCCCGTCATCGGCCGCAGCTGGGCACTCTTCCTGCACACTCCTCCCTCCAGCATTTAACGCTTCGCTGCCCTCGCTTCGCGGGATCCGCTCGTAGGCATAGACTCTGGGTTACTTTTCACCTGCGCATCCTACCTGAATCCTTTGGTGGCAAAACGGAACATTTGTAGTCATTTGGCAGACATTTGGCAGTGTGTGATTGACGAGGAGTACCAGGCGCGGACTGCGAGGACCAGCTGGCCTTGCGCCCCGTCATCGGTCGGAGCTGGGCCCTCTTCCCGGACACTCCTCCCTCCAGCATTTAACGCCTCGCGGCCCCCGCTTCGCGGGAGCCGCTCACAGGCATAGACTCTGGGTTACCTTTCACCGGCTCATCCTACCTGAATCCTTTGGTGGCAAAACGGAACATTTGCAGTCATTTGGCAGACATTTGGCAGTGTGTGATTGATGAGCATTACCAGGCGCGGACTGCGAGGACCAGCTGGCCTTGCGTCCCGTCATCGGCCGTAGCTGGGCCCTCTTCCCGCATACTACTCCCTACAGCATTTAAAGCCTTGCAGCCCCCGCTTCGCGGGGGCCGCTCGCAGGCATAGACGCTGGGTTACCTTTCACCGGCGCATCCTACCTGAATCCTTTGGTGGCAAAACTGAACATTTGCAGTCATTTGGCAGACATTTGGCAGTGTGTGATTGACGAGCATTACCAGGCGCGGACTGCGAGGACCAGCTGGCCTTGCGCCCCGTCATCGGCCGCAGCTGGGCCCTCTTCCCGCACACTCCTTCCTCCAACATTTAACGCCTTGGGGCCCCTGCAATGCAGGGGCCGCTCGCAGGCTTAGACTCTGGGTTACTTTCACCGGCGCATCCTACCTGAATCCTTTGGTGGCAAAAGGAACATTTGCAGTCATTTGGCAGACATTTGGCAGTGTGTGATTGACGAGCATTACCAGGCGCGGACTGCGAGGACCAGTTGGCCTTGCGCCCCGTCATCGGCCGCAGCTGGGCCCTCTTCCCGCACACTCCTTCCTCCAACATTTAACGGCTTGGGGCCCCTGCAATGCAGGGGCCGCTCGCAGGCTTAGACTCCGGGTTACCTTTCACCGGCGCATCCTACCTGAATCCTTTGGTGGCAAAAGGAAGATTTGCAGTCATTTGGCAGACATTTGGCATTGTGTGATTGACGACCATTACCAGACGCGGGACTGCGAGGACCAGCTGGCCTTGCGCCCCGTCATCGGCCGCAGCTGGGCCCTCTTCCCGCACACTCCTCCCTCCAGCATTTAACGCCTCGCTGCCCCCGCTTCGCGGGAGCCGCTCGTAGGCATAGACTCTGGGTTACTTTTCACCTGCGCATCCTACCTGAATCCTTTGGTGGCAAAACGGAACATTTGTAGTCATTTGGCAGACATTTGGCAGTGTGTGATTGACGAGCAGTACCAGGCGCGGACTGTGAGGACCAGCTGGCCTTGCGCCCCGTCATCGGTCGCAGCTGGGCCCTCTTCCTCGACACTCCTTCCTCCAGCATTTACCGCCTCGCGGCCCCCGCTATGCGGGGGCCGCTTGCAGGCATAGACTCTGGGTTACCTTTCACTGGTGCATCCTACCTGAATCCTTTGGTGGCAAAAAGGAACATTTGCAGTCATTTGGCAGACATTTGGCATTGTGTGATTGATAACCATTACCAGGCGCGGGACTGCAAGGACCAGCTGGCCTTGCGCCCCGTCATCGGCCGCAGCTGGGCCCTCTTCCCGCACACTCCTCCCTCCAGCATTTAACGCCTCGCTGCCCCGCTTCGTGGGAGCCGCTCGCAGGCATAGACTCTGGGTTACTTTTCACCGGCGCATCCTACCTGAATCCTTTGGTGGCAAAACGGAACATTTGTAGTAATTTGGCAGACTTTTGGCAGTGTATGATTGACGAGCATTACCAGGTGCGAACTGCGAGGACCAGCTGGCCTTGCGCCCCGTCATCGGCCGCAGCTGGGCCCTCTTCCAGCACACTCCTCCCTCCAGCATTTACCGCCTTGCGGCTCCCGCTTTGCGGGGGCTGCTCGCAGGCATAGACTCCGGGTTACTTTTCACCAGCGCATCCTACCTGAATCCTTTGGTGGCAAAACGGAACATTTGCAGTCATTTGGCAGACATTTGGCATTGTGTGATTGACAAGCATTACCAGGCGCGGGACTGCGAGGACCAGCTGGCCTTGCGCCCCGTCATCGGCCGCAGCTGGGCCCTCTTCCCGCACACTCCTCCCTCCAGCATTTAACACCTTGCGGCCCCTGCTTCGCGGGAGCCGCTCGCAGGCATAGACTCTGGGTTACTTTTCACCGGCGCATCCTACCTGAATCCTTTGGTGGCAAAACGGAACATTTGTAGTCATTTGGCAGATATTTGGCAGTGTGTGATTGATGAGCATTACCAGGAGCGGGACTGCGAGGACCAGCTGGCCTTGCGCCCCGTCATCGGCCGCAGCTGGGCCCTCTTCCCGCAAACTCCTCCTACCTATTTAGACACGCCCACATCCGCCGGACGCGCGCGGAAAGCCGGGCTAAGCCCGGGCAAAGGGCGGGCCGTCCGAGGCCGTCCGAGGACGTTTGAGGCCGGGCTGGGCCCCCCCCTAAATCCTGGGTTTGTGCTGTGCATTACTGTTATATCTGAGGCTTGTATTCAAACTATACTGCTGTATATCATCCTGTGTTTAAGCTCTCGATATTCAGTTACCAGGGCTCTACGTTCTGGGAGAGATAGAACAGTGCAAGTTTCAACCACAAGCGGGGTGGTTACTGGAACCTTGGATCAATTTTTCAAACGGGCTACATGAATTTTAGAAAAGGAAAGAGCCCTCACAGAGAAGCGCTTGTCTCTAGATCTAATAACGGGAAAACGCTTGTCTTTGGGCGTCACCGGGCCAGCAGTTTCCCCTGATCCACCAAGTTTATTAGATCCTTTATATAACCGGGGTTTTTGCCCCAGCCCTACGCCGGTAGTACATGATATTGAGGCAGACTGTTCTATTCTAAACTCAACCATAATTAATACGGCCTCTAGTGGTCCAAACAATAGAGTTTGTAATTCTCCCTTGCCACATAGACCCCCTTCAAAAGTTTGTAATTTGGGCCCACCAACTAACTCCAAACCAGTAAAAGGAAGAGAGCGGGTGGCTCCCAGAAGGGTGGTACAGCCAAAATTTCTAAGAAAAATAGTATAATCCACTCTTCACATGTTACTATCCACCCCCCTAGCCCTCCCATGGCCCCTACCGACTTTATCCAGCATTCTCCCATTTGCAGTGCAGATGATGGGTTTCTGGGTAAAATAGAAATTTTTGTTAAATGCCTGATGTTACCCTTATTAGAGCGAACGAGGATGATCAATTCCAAATTAGATCAACTGGAGTAACTAGTATTAGCAAACGCCAATATGCTGGATAACCTAGTAAAAGGAACGGAGAACCCAAAGGATCTAGCCATGGTTTCCCAAGTCATGGGGATGGGTGATGGAACAAGGGTGGCCCATCCAGTTACCATCGATACACCCACTATTCTGTTAGGTCGTCCAAGTACGGAGAAGCTCCCTGTGTGTAAAAACCCCTCAGCCATTACTAAGGTCAGGGATCCAGTAGTAGGGGCGGTGCCTAGAAAACAGAACGCACCTCGTGTACCAGATATAGGCAGCCAGTTAAAAGGCCATTGTACATCAGGGAAGGAGTTTAACAAACAGCGTCTCCCCTGTGTGAATTTACCCCCTGAGTCCGCACCATACACGGTTATATTGGTGGGCGTTCCAGCAATTGGGGAGGAGAAATTGGAATCACATAGAGAGCTGAAAAACAAAGTCATTTATTGGCTTAATAAGAACAGAACTCTACCTCCTTCCTCCAACACAGAGATATTAAGTGTTAGAAGGGTGAGTTGGGTGGGACACTGCCCTAAGGATTTGGAAGAAGATTGTGTTATTATAAATTTCAGAGATCCCTGGGTGGTTGACTTTGTTTGTAGAGAACCAAAGTTTGGGAGGGTGGGTGAAGTTCAATCACTAGGCCTCAATTATTTTTATCCTCTTAAAAATCGTGGTCCTTTTTATCCTCCCCATAATCCCCGAAAGAGAAGACCATATGATAGCAACCCCTTAGATCAGGTGGCACATTTTCTTCCCTTGTCCAATCTATATGAGTCTCTCACAGGTCTGAAGGGGGTTGATTGACTCTCAATCACGCCTGGTGGAATTGCTTCATCCGAGCACACTGGAAGGGAATCTTTGGGGGTAAGCTTACCTGATGTTGGTGTGGTTGCTGGTAGTGATTCAGTGCATCGCAGGTCTACGGAGGGGGGGTGTTTATTAGGTTCTAATTTGGGGGCGCCAGTACAAAGACATCTGAACGCCCTGGACATATCGCTCAAAATAGTTTTGTGGAATAATGCAGGGCTCAAACGTAAATTTGCCATAGGAGAGTGGGCCGATTTTGTTGATGACCACGACATCCTAATATTTCAAGAAAGCTGGGCCCCCAAACCTATCTACCGTCTGGGGTATCTTAATTTCAATAAACCCCCCATCAGGGGTAGAATAGGCAGAGCGTCTGGTGGCTTAACTATTTGGGTGAGGCAGTCCCTCAGTTATAGGCCTACTGAAGTGATAGTACACAACCCGGATATTCTTGGGATTAAGCTCACTAGGAAAAATCATCAGGAGTTTTTTATCGTTGATATCTATGCACGTGGCCTCCGCAGAGGGCTGAGTCCTACGATCATTAATGAGTTAGATCACTTTCATAACTCTATTGGGAGAGATACGTTTGTAGTTGTGGCTGGGTACCTGAACTGTACTTTTGAACCCCTTTTATGTGAGAGAGAGGACATCTATGCAGAGGAAGATGCGTTATGGGAAGTCCTGCACCTTGATCCAGAACCAATTGTGAAGGGGACCTAGGAAGCTCTTCATTGGTTAGGTTTCTGCCTTGAGTGGGGGTTGATAAGGGTTAACCGCCGATCACAGTTCGATAAAATTGGCCGGGCAACATTCGACAATGGTATTAGCACAAGTCAAATTGATTACATTTTAATCAAGGTTGAGCATTGGTCGTCACTCGAGGACAAGTTAATTTCTGCCCGTCCCGAGACTGATCATAATCCATTGGTTCTTAGCTTAAAATTTGAGGACAGCCTGGGGAGTACTAGAGCCACTGAGTGCGTTACAGCAGAGGCTATTTTAACTAATGATAAACGCAGGGTTCGGTGGGGTAGGGTATTAGAAGATCCCACTATTTTAGATAGGATTTCTCATGAAGTCACATCTACCATGTGTGCCATTCAGGCACTGCCTGATCCCTCGGACCAACCAGCACATATAAGTGTACTCCACGAGCTGCTTTTTGGTACCCTGAAAGCACTCTTTACTAAAAACCATAAACCAGGGAAAGATTTGGTAATAAAACCAGGGAATAAATGGTACAATAAAGCGTGCCATCAGGCTTATAGCTCCCTGGTTAAAGCTTTAAAATCCAGAGTGATTGCAGATATTAAGAAGGCAAGGTTAGAGTACAAAAAGGCCCAAAGGGTGGCCAAGAGAGATTGGGATGACAGACGCTGGCAGGACTTATATGAGGCAAGTAGGTCTTCAAATCAGATCAAGTTCTGGCAGGTTGTCAAATGGGGTGGGAACCTGGAGTTGCAAACCCCGGCGAACCATGTTTCTGCTGAGGATTGGGTCGACTATTTTGCGTCCCAGTTCAGGGGCGTTGAGTCAGATCCTGTGTGTGTCCCAGTTACCCTTTCCTTAATGTCACCAATGACGTGCTATCCGCTAGTGTTTGAGAACAAAGACGCAGAGATTGCACTGGGTTCGACCCAAGCTGGTGAAGCCCCAGGTATGGACTGCATCCCGGCCGATTTATTCAAGTACGATTTATTGAATTGGGTGCCATGCATCACCATACTAGCCAATGCCATCGCGAATGGGGCTCCGATTCCGGATTCTTGGAGGGGGGCAGAAATATTACCAATATTTAAAAAGGGGGATCATTCGGCCCCAAGGAACTATCGCCCCATTAGCTTATTAGATGCAATCCAGAAAATCATAGCTAGGATGGTGTTGGCTAAAATCCAGTGTTGGATGGATATTGAGAACATTCTATCCCCCATGCAGGCTGGTTTTAGATCCTGTGTCAGCACAATCGACCAGGTGTTTAGATGTATCCTAATATACTGGAAGGTGGTGTTTTTGGGTGGAGGAACTATTTATGCAGTGTTTGTAGATTTGAAATCTGCTTTCGATCTCGTACCAAGAGATAAGTTATGGGCTGCCCTAGGAAATATGGGAATGCCGAGTGAACTTTTGAGTTTAGTAATAAGATTACATGAAGCAAACTTTGGGCAGGTCAGATGGGGTAGGAAGGGGCAGGTTACAGAAAGATTCCCTGTTACCCGTGGTGTCCGCCAGGGGTACGTTCTTGCTCCGACTCTGTTTTTGTTATTTATTAACAGAGTTGTGCAGTATTTTGCAGACACACCAACAGACGCCCCCACCCTAAGTGGAACAAAGTTTCCTCTCCTCATCTTTGCAGATGACACCCTTATTATATCTAAAACACAAAAGAGACTTCAAACAGCACTAGACAAGTTTGAGGATTTCTGTAAACATAATGACCTCCAGGTCAATGTGACCAAGACCAAATTCATGGTACTTACCAAAAATAGACCACTGAGGGGTTATGTCAGCCTGAATGGTATCGAGCTAGAGCAGGTAGAAGTTATGACCTATTTAGGGGTTGTTTTAGAAAATAGACTCAGATGGAAACCGCAGCTTGATGCACTCGGCTTGAAATTTGCTAAACTAACTGGGTGCCTAATCAAGGAACACAGATCTTCACTAACTAAAAGGATAGCTCCCGCATTAAAAGTATATAATGCCAAAATAAGTTTAGCAATCCTGTACGGTGCGGACCTATGGGGCTTCTCGGATCTATCCTCGTTGGTCAAAGTTCAAAATAAATTCCTTCGTAACCTGGCTGGCCTTCCCCAATCCAGCCCTATGAAACCCCTGTTGATTGACCTGGGTTCTCATTCCATTGATGATGTTGCGCTGTTCAGGACGGTAGCATTTTGGAGGAGGATGTGGACAACTCCGGAATTGGCACCTTTTGCTAATGAAATCTCAGATCTTAGGTCTATAGTGGGATCAGGTAATCTTCCCTGGTTTAGTAATGTAAAATCTATATTCGGAAATATGGGTCTTAGTCAGCTGTGGTTGGCCCCAGGAATCAATGTTTTTCCTTGCAAAAAGGAATTTAAAACTCTTTACTGGGCAACAGTAAAACACCAACTTGTTGTGCAGTCAGATTCTACCTCTTTGACTGGTAGGTTTTTGGACCACAAGCTTGACCACTCACTGGAGGATTACTGGATGTCATCACTAAGAGTAGCGATAGAAAGCTATATCACCAGTTTAGGGTGGGGTCACTACCCTTGAGATCTTTTACCTACAAATTGCGTGGTCAGTCCTCAGAGTATTGCTCTTGGTGTAGTGATCAAAAGGAGTCAATAGGCCATGTTTTCTTTGCTTGCCCTGTTTATCTAGCCCCCCCGGAGAAAATGGTTAAAACCAATTTGAAACAATCTGAGAACACGGGTGGGTCAGGAGGCGCTGTGGCTTCTGAGGACCAACACATCATATATTGTGGCCATAGCGGTGGCAAAGTTTTTGGGATGGGCATGGATAATTAGAGTCAGGTACCCTCATGAGATTTGACAAATTGATTGTTTTTATCTGTAACATATATTTAGTATGTCTTTAATTACAAATTTAATCATGTTTTATGTACTTATCTATGTTGTTTGTATGATGTATCCAACACACCTTTTAGTGAATATCTGCGTGTTGATTTTAATATATGTACACAAGGTTTTATCAAGGTTTTATTACCCAGCCATAATGCTTTTTTACTGAAGGGTATTTGTTATATATAGATAAGAGCAGAGTGTGTTATGAATGTTTTATGATTGTCTTTTATGATGGAATATTTTGAAATAAAGACGTATGAAAGAAAGATAAAGGGTCATATGTAGGGATCCCAGAGCAACTCTCTCTAATTCCACTACGATGTTAGGTATAGGGGGCAGAAATAGATACCTATAAATTGCAAAAAACACCGGGCAGCTAAGTAGTAAAGTTCGGGGTTGGCTACTAACAATCCACTGTGGTGCAGTGGCAGTAACTCCCAGAGCTATCTGGAATGTCCTTCAACCCAGACGAGTCTAAGAACTTAGGTTTCAAATTTGTTGAAAAATGTGCGTGATTAAAGTATTGGTATATTTTAAAACAAGTAATAAAACCGGTTCATTATGATCATTTTTATAATTGCAACTCACCTGGTCAATGATACTGGCAATTGAATCCAGCAATCAATCTGTGTGCGCAATATGGATATTGTCAGGCCATTATTACCAAGTAGAGCAACTTCGTTGTCTCTATGACTTTTGATGCCTAAATAATGGATTGAGTCTTTGCTCCATTGAAGTGAAGATTCTAAATTGATCTGAGATTTAGAAGGGATGAGCGGGTATATTTCTGATTTCCCCCAGTTTATCTGGATACCATAGTAGCTGCCAAAGTATGTGATATGAGAACTGGAGTCAGGTTCACCTCAGGATATTTAATATATAACATGAAGTCATACACAATTATTGATATTATTAGCCAGCAGTCTGTAAAGGTCACTCCCCTGTGTGCATGGTGTTGCTTCAGTTAGTAAGCCAGAGATTCCAGGGTGATAACAAAGAGCAGTGTGGACAGGGGGCATCCCTGTTGTGTGCCTTGTGTTCTTCTAATTTCAATTTATTTTAATTTTCCTTTTTGTTCATAATCTGCCTTGCATTAATAGCTGATATGACTGCCCTGAACAATGACCTACCTCAACAATTTGCATGTATGGATATTTTAAACCACTAAGTCAATGAACATCACAAAAATAATCAGGAGTTAAGGGGATGGCAAATCATCATGAGGAGCCAGGGGAAAGTGGCCAAAAGAACTGTAACACACGCAAAAAGGGAGGCTGAAATCTGACACAGGCAATGCACGAGGTTCAAAATAAAGACAACAGTCTTCCAACCACCCTACCTATACAGTGTAACTTGTTATTCATGTAGGCAAGCGTTACAGAACACCATCTAGGGGTATTAAGCGATATATAAATATTGTAATAAAGTACAATTCATATTAAGGTTGCTTAGTGGGTCAGCTGTAAATGGTGGATGGTGCCCACCTAACAAGGGGTCAGATGGAAACCTTTCAGAGTAGTAGTTTGGACTGTTGACAGTCCATAAACTTCCTGTACTTAAACCTTTATTAATTATCCACCAGGATAGAAACACTAAAAAGATGGTTCAGCTATGGGTAGCAAGACAGACAAGCAATGCCCTTCATTTCATTATAACTGAACTCAAAATTAATTTCTAACAAGTAAAGAGTCAGAAACAGCGCAGGACTGGGGCAAAAAACAGGTCTGGGCACCAAAATAAAGGTGGTACGCATTGGCAAGACAGCTAGATAAACAAGCATTGGAAATGCAATAGGGCTCGCATTAGGAAAGTTTGAGCTATTGGTCATATAAATAAAAAAAAAATTATTTATGTGTTATTTTTTAAAATAGCTAAATTAATAGCTTTGTCATTTACAATGCCAATAGTTATAACTTTCGCAAATGTGACACCTACAGCATTTGTAATGCAACATGTTTTGTATTTACGTGACTTAGATGTATTGACATTACAAATAACAATGGCTTTTAATTTTTTTAAATAATTAATACTTAAATAATTTATTTAATTTGTAATGGCAATAGCCTAAACTTTTGTAAATAACTTTTGTGAAGATTATGTTCAGTGTTTTTTATTGTGACAAAAATCCAAGGACAGAAGTGAAATATTAACATCTTTTTGTGATTTGTAATAAAGCGTGAAAGCTTGAAAACAGTTTGAAACATTGAAAGAACATATTTGAACCAGTGATGCTGTGGTTGCGCTGAGTGATGCTGTGGTTGCGCTGAATGATGCTGTGGTGGTGCTGAGTGATGCTGTGGTTGCGCTGAGTGATGCTGTGGTTGCGCTGAGTGGTGTGTGCATCGGTGGAGCTTAGTGGGTGCATTGGTGGAGCTGTGTGGTGGGTGCATTGGTGGAGCTTAGTTGGAGCATCAGTGGAGCTGTGTGGTGGGTGCATCGGTGGAGCTGTGTGGTGGGTGCCTCGGCGGAGCTGTGTGGTGGGTGCCTCGGCAGAGCTGTATGGTGGATGCATCGGTGGAGCTGTGTGGTGGGTGCTTCGGTGGAGCTGTGTGGTGGGTGCATCTGTGGAGCTGTGTGGTGGGTGCATCTGTGGAGCTGTGTGGTGGGTGCATCTGTGGAGCTGTGTGGTGGGTGCCTCGGTGGAGCTGTGTGGTGGGTGCATCGGTGGAGCTGTGTGGTGGGTGCATCGGTGGAGCTGTGTGGTGGGTGCCTTGGTGGAGCTGTATGGTGGGTGCCTCGGTGGAGCTGTGTGGTGGGTGCATCGGCAGAGCTGTGTGGTGTGTGCATCGCTGGAGCTGGGTCGGTGGAGCTGTGTGGTGGGTGCATCGGTGGAGCTGGGTGGTGGGTGCATCGGTGGAGCTGTGTCGGTGGAGCTGTGTGGTGGCTGCATCGGTGGAGCTGTGTGGTGGGTGCATTGGTGGAGCTGTGTGGTGGGTGCATTGGTGGAGCTGTGTGGTGGGTGCATCGGTGGAGCTGTGTAGGTTGAGCTGTGTGGTGGGTGCATCGGTGGAGCTGTGTGGTGTCGTGCATTGGTGGAGCTGTGTGGTGGGTGCATCGGTGGAGCTGTGTGGTGGGTGCATCGGTGGAGCTGTGTCGGTGGAGCTGTGTGGTGGGTGCATCGGTGGAGCTGGGTGGTGGGTGCATCGGTGGAGCTGTGTCGGTGGAGCTGTGTGGTGGCTGCATCAGTGGAGCTGTGTGGTGGGTGCATCGGTGGAGTTGTGTGGTGGGTGCATCAGTGGAGCTGTGTGGTGGGTGCATCGGTGGAGCTGTGTCAGTGGAGCTGTGTGTGGGTGCATCGGTGGAGCTGGGTGGTGGGGGCATCGGTGGAGCTGTGTGGTGGGTGCATCGGTGGAGCTGTGTGGTGGGTGCATTGGTAGGGTTGTGTGGTGGGTGCCTCGGTGGAGCTGTGTGGTGGGTGCCTCGGTGGAGCTGTGTGGTGGGTGCATCGGTGGAGCTGTGTGGTGGGTGCATCGGTAGAGCTGTGTGGTGGGTCCCTCGGTGAAGCTGTGTGGTCGGTGCATCGGTGGAGCTTAGTGGGTGCATTGGTGGAGCTGTGTGGTGGGTGCATTGGTAGAGCTTAGTTGGAGCATCGGTGGAGCTGTGTCGGTGGAGCTGTGTGGTGGGTGCATTGGTGGAGCTGGGTGGTGGGTGCATCGGTGGAGCTGTGTGGTGGGTGCATCGGTGGAGCTGTGTGGTGGGTGCATCGGTGGAGCTGTGTCGGTGGAGCTGTCTGGTGGGTGCATCGGTGGAGCTGGGTGGTGGGTGCATCGGTGGAGCTGTGTGGTGGGTGCATCAGTGGAGCTGTGTGGTGGGTGCATCGGTAGGGTTGTGTGGTGGGTGCCTCTGTGGAGCTGTGTGGTGGGTGCCTCGGTGGAGCTGTGTGGTGGGTGCATCAGTGGAGCTGTGTCAGTGGAGCTGTGTGGAGGGTGCATCGGTGGAGCTGTGTGGTGGGTGCATCTGTGGAGCTGTGTGGTGGGTGCATTGGTAGAGCTGTGTGGTGGGTGCCTCGGTGGAGCTGTGTGGTGGGTGCCTCGGTCGAGCTCTGTGGTGGGTGCATCGGTGAAGCTGTGTGGTGGGTGCATCGGTGGAGCTTAGTGGGTGCATTGGTGGAGCTGTGTGGTGGGTGAATTAGTGGAGCTTAGTTGGAGCATCGGTGGAGCTGTGTGGTGATTGTATTAGTGGAGCTGTGTGGTGGGTGCATCAGTGGAGCTGTGTGGTGGGTGCATCGGTGGAGCTGTGTGGTGGGTGCATCGGTGGAGCTGTGTGGTGGGTGCCTCAGTGGAGCTCTGTGGTGGGTGCATCGGTGAAGCTGTGTGGTGGTTGCATCGGTGGAGCTTAGTGGGTGCATTGGCGGAGCTGTGTGGTGGGTGCATTGGTGGAGCTTAGTTGGAGCATCGGTGGAGCTGTTTGGTGGGTGCATCAGTGGAGCTGTGTGGTGGGTGCATCAGTGGAGCGGTGTGGTGGGTGCATCGGTGGAGCTGTGTCGGTGGAGCTGTGTGGTGGGTGCATCGGTGGCGCTGGGTGCATCAGTGGAGCTGTGTAGGTGGAGCTGTGTGGTGGGTGCATCGGTGGAGCTGGGTGGTGGGTGCATCAGTGGAGCTGTGTGGTTGGTGCATCGGTGGAGCTGGGTGGTGGGTGCATCGGTGGAGCTTAGTGGGTGCTTTGGTGGAGCTGTGTGGTGGGTGCATCGGTGAAGCTGTGTGGTGGGTGCATCGGTGGAGCTTAGTTGGTGCATCGGTGGAGCTGTGGGGTGGGTGCATCGGTAGAGCTGTGTGGTGGGTGCATCGGTTGAGTTGTGTGGTGGGTGCCTCGGCTGAGCTGTGTGGTGGGTGCATTGGTGAAGCTGTGTGGTGGGTGCATCGGTAGATCTGTGTGGTGGGTGGCTCGGTAAAGCTGCATGGTGGGTGCATCGGTGGAGCTGTGTGGTGGGTGCTTCGGTGGAGCTGTGTGGTGGGTGCATCTGTGGAGCTGGGTGCCTCGGTGGAGCTGTGTGGTGGGTGCTTCTGTTGAGCTGTGTGGTGGGTGCCTCGGTGGAGCTGTGCGGTGGGTGCATAGGTGGAGCTGTGTGGTGGGTGCATAGGTGGAGCTGTGTGGTGGGTGCCTCAGTGGAGCTGTGTGGTAGGTGCCTCAGTGGAGCTGTGTGGTGGGTGCCTCGGTGGAGCTGTGTGGTGGGTGCATCGGTGGAGCTGTGTGGTGGGGGCATCTGCGGAGCTCTGTGGTGGGTGCATCGGTGGAGTTATGTGGTGGGGGCATAGGTGGAGCTCTGTGGTGGGGGCATAGGTGGAGCTCTGTGGTGGGCGCATCGGTGGAGCTCTGTGGTCGGTGCATCAGTGGAGCTCTGTGGTGGGTGCATCAGTGGAGCTGTGTGGTGGGTGCATCGGTGGAGCTGTGTCGGTGGAGCTGTGTGGTGGTTGCATCAGTGGAGCTGGGAGGTGGGTGCATCGGTGGAGCTGTGTCGGTGGAGCTGTTTGGTGGGTGCATCGGTGGAGCTGGGTGGTGGGTGCATCAGTGGAGCTGTGTGGTGGGTGCATCTGTGGAGCTGGGTGGTGGGTAAAAACAGCGGAAAGACTGAACCAGGTTAGCAAGTTATGATACTGATCCTGCTTTCTGCATATCCAAAACAAGACTACAATGGGTGTGTCGAACAAAAATATTTTTTTAATTTGGTTAATTGCAGTTTTATTTTTGCTTTATTAATAGATTTATGTTACAAGTAGCACACTCACCCGCTGATAATTAGAGAGCCTTACATGAAAAAACCCACCATAGCAGCAGGGAATAATGACAAAAAAAATGAAGCTATGAATAAACAATGCTTGTATTGAAATGAACGTGTCTCATTAGATTTATGCATGTGGCACCGGGGATTCAGATGCAGAAGTTAGTATAAGAACAGAAAGAAAAAAAAAATATATATATATATATATATGTATATATATATATATATATATATATTTTTTTTTTTGTTTTACCACACAACATGGAACTCGATATATAACGGTGCTTTGAAGGCAGGCAGACTACAGATCACATTTATACCAAAAATAGGATGTGTACACTGTACAAGCAGTAAGCAGACTTTGAGTAAATTGCAAATAGAAACCAAGAGCGACATGACGATTATTCTTGGTTTTAAGATTGCGCACAGACTTAGTTAAAAATTTGGTACATTTGCTGGCCATTTCCCAGCTTTGCTGGACCTCAACTGTGAAATTCTACAATTGTTTTTAAAATCATAGTTCTTGGGCACTCCATTAGACTCTCGGATTATTACGTAATGCTGATTCTAATGAGACATGTTATATAAAACAGGAATTCTTTAAAGAGGCCATTGAGTCAGATAAAAAGACAGGTAGTTATTTAGGTGTCAGCCACCATCAGTAACCACTCTCTGATGTTGCTTTGT
This sequence comes from Lissotriton vulgaris, assembly GCF_964263255.1. Classification (NCBI taxonomy): domain Eukaryota; kingdom Metazoa; phylum Chordata; class Amphibia; order Caudata; family Salamandridae; genus Lissotriton; species Lissotriton vulgaris. The sequence continues at coordinate 861,552,127 of NC_141689.1, forward strand.
TTGGTAGGTTTGCGAACTGAAGCTGTGCAATGTCGTGACATGATTCATTGAAAGACCCCTTTAAGGTGTATAATTTAAAATGGTATATAATTAGTGGTTTGCAATTGTAACTTACTAACTGGTGAAAACCGACAACATATACACGAATTTGACTCTAAAGCCAGAGTACCCTAACTATCAGTTCTTGATGAATTTGTGAGCAGTGTAACACATTTTAAGAGATTTAACCATGTCAGAATGTGTCTCTTTATTACTCGAATGTGCTCCAGTTTACTTAGCTTAAGTGTATTTTTAGCCCATAATGAGAACTCTCGCGCAGAATTCTCTTGCCAGTGATGACAGCTGAGCTATAAATTGTGGTCTGTTGTGGCTTTTTTCTTCGAAAGCAGTGTTGCGCTGTTTATCGAATAAAATGAAGCAAATAAACATTTACAACTAAACTTCCCTTGGTTTTGTCATGGTGTGGACACCTGGAACAGCAGAACAGGCTCACGGTGCTCTGTATGGCACCGGGGCAGCGAGGCGTTGCCTTGAAAGGCAGCAGAAGTACATGCCTGACGCACGGGGAGCAGCAGCCTTGCAGTGAATAATTAGTGGAGGAGAAATGCCAGAGCGCACGCTGGGGTTAGCTTGTGGAGGGAGGCTGGTGGCTTTGATGCTGTGCACGCGCTTTTTCACGGGCACAGCATCAAATCGCCCGTTTAGGTAAGCTCTGGATAAGCGCCAATATGTCTCGACATCTGCAATGCTTGCGCATTGGCAGAGGTCGAGCCCTACAAAGTGAACCATATTTGCAAATCAGCCTAGTTTTGAACTTGTAAATTTACACTGTATGGATATTTTGCAAGGTATGGGAGACCACATGCATCTGTATTCGCTGCATAAAAAGCTTGTGGTAATATCATGGAAATTAGCAGTAAAAGCCGGAACACCTGGTCTTAAAGCAGATCTACACACTGCTAAAACAACTGGTACACACAAGGACGTCAGATCAGCCCATCCGGCCGGATGTCCTATAGGCCAGTCCGATGCTGGTCAGACTGTGTAAAATGACACCACAAGGCACTGGTCATTTACAATGTGCTCATCCAGGGCTGTAATAGACTGCCTGTATTTCTTTTTTTTAATATATTATACATAACCAAACATGCAAATGTATCTGGTTAACACCCAGACCTTTATTTAAAACTAATATGTGTGCATACAGCTAAAGAGCAAACGCTTTCTGTCAATGTTGAACAATACTTTTAGTGGACAGGAAGCTTCTTCGTAGACAAACATATCAGCTGCGCACATAGAGAAATTATATTTTCCAGTATTTGAGGAGCAATAGTCTGACTATTGCATTTGATCCTGATGGAGCAGGGTTTTCGTGAAATAAAACCTGCTCGGATTGAACTTCTCAACGTGTGTGCAAGCGCATGCTGGGAGTGCTAGAGTAGGTCGCAAATGCACATGACTAATGTAGAAAATAAGACAAAAGTCGAGAGGTTTTTTTTTCACTAAGAACTAAAAAATAATAAGCAGCGCAAAAGAAAAGAAAACGAATGAAAGCATTGAAAGAGCGTTTAATACTGGAGTTTTATGAAAATGATAAACTAAACTGGTATTTGTTTTCTCTAGACGTGTACTTACTGCCCTGCAGTAAAGGCCCAAGAGTCATTTTAGAATTAACATGCATATTAAAAATGTAGTAGGGAGTAAGAAAATGTGATCTGTCCTTTGCAAGTTTCTGATGGTGGCCAAGGTTGCGCAGAGAGGAAATTGATAAAAAGAATGGAGCTTCCTTGCCTAGCGGAGCATGAGGACCTTTGTACCACAACCTGATACATGAGTGAGATGGAGAAACGAACAAAACACGGAAGCCTGATACTAGAGTTTCCTCTGTTGGAAGTGATTACAGTGTGCGAAATTAGGACAATAAGACATTTGAAAGTAAGGCGGTGGTGTAATTGAACATCCCTTGTTTTGGACCAATCAAAAAGCATGAAACCATGTGAGATGACACAATGAGGGTTGGACCTTTAGTGAATTTAAAGTATAACTAGTAGTAGCAAGTGGGTGTGGTTTAGGAGCATGTTTTCTTACTTTAAAAGAGGCGAGAGCTGTGTTACTGTTTCCTAATTTCTATTGGCTGGCTGATGTTCTGCTGATCGTGACTCTTTGACTTTATTCCTTAACTCTTCTTGAGGGGCCTAACTTACTCTCATGGCCAGAGGGTAGCTTTTTAGAGTTCTAGAACCTCATATGATTGGTTAGTATGATATTCTGAATTTGCATAAAATCTATTTGCAAATGTCTTTAATCTTTTGTCTCTACGCCTATGCACTCACTCATTGTGCTGACATTTGAGATGCACTTTTAATGTTTATTTGCCAATATTTCTTTCCGTGTGATGACCTACGATTTGAGATGAATTGTTCTTGATGAGCAATTCACATTTATTAGATAAAGCACTTTATACTTTGAAAGAGTTTGTCATTATTAAAGTAATTGATCTAGCTATATGAAATGATTATTCTTATGATGATATTTTAGAAATTCTGGTATTATTTTGCCAATCCCTAATTAACATAATAAAGATTCATCACCAAAGAAAGGATAAAAAGGATTAACAAATTGGTAAGTTTGGTTTAAACTCACCCAGCATGCAAGGGACTGTAAGGTTATTGAATTGGACCCAGATGATAAAATGTGTCAGTTCCTGAATGCTGGATCAATCCAATAATAGGAAAGTACATATTCAGTTCCACACCCAGGCCCGGTTAAGAAAGCTCCATGAGCAGGTTAGTGCTGCAATGTCCATCTTCCAGGGCTCCCGCGGTCTGAAGAATCAAAGGATAACCTTTGTCTATTTTGTTTTAGTTCCTTCCCTAGTAACAGTATAGGTCACTCTTTCCTGGGATCATGGCTGAATACGGGGCTTAAATCTAGGTCAAGTTCAGTGTTTAGTTGCAACATCTGGATGAGATGAACATCTGTTGAATTAAGGATGCGATTTAAGAAATCTTAGACAGTCTGTGCTTAGAATCAGCTAACTCACCTCTTACTAACAACTTACCCATTTTAGAGGCACAACTTGCTTATTCTCTCTGTGGACTCGTTAGATGCTACTTTCACTTTCAGTGTCCTTTGACAAGCCTTTGGACTTCAGGTAAAATCAAGCCCTAATCCTCAATGACCCTTAACACAGGAGAAGTGTAGAGTACTACTGTCAATATTCCTGATTAAATAATAATAATAATAATAAAACATTTATTAAGCGCATGGCTGCACATCTGTGTATCCCCGCGCTAAATGCTGAAGACTCTCATCCGAGGATCAGGACGGTGGGAAAGAGGGGCCAGAGTTATTGAGGAAAAAGGTGAGTTTTCAAGTTCGCTCTGAAAAGAGTTTCAGAGGGTTCCATTCTTAAATGAATCGGAAGAGCGTTCCAGAGTTTCACTCCTAGATAACAAAAGGATCGGCCACCGATTTTTGCTTTTCGAACGCGGGGTAGTTTGAAGAGGGACATTCCTGAAGACCTCAGATGGCGAGTGGGGCGATGAATGGTCATGAGGCTTCTTAGATATGAGGGGCCCTTGTTGTGGGCTATCCTGTGTACATAGCAGAGGCTCTTGAATTTTATTCTTTCCCTTACGGGGAGCCAGTGCAGTTTGGACAGAGCTGTCTTGGCCGAGGTTCTTTTTGGAAGGCCTAGTACCAATCGGGCGACTGCATTTTGTACACTGCAGCTGGTGTAGGAGTTTTTGGTTAATGCCTAGAAGAAGGGCATTCCCGTAGTCCAGGTGCGGTGTGATAAGAGCATGTACGATGGTTTTCCTGGCTGTAATAGGTATTAGGTAGATGATTTTTCTAAGGATTCTTAGTGTTCCGATGCATTTGCCAATGATCTTGTGAACTTGGGATTTACCTGAAAGATCAGAGTCGATCATGATCCCGAGGTTCTTGACTTTCTCGACCGGTTGAGGGCATTCACCAAGCGATGTAGGCCACCACGCTTGGGACCAAAGGGAGGTTTTATTCCCTATCACTAGCACCTCTGTTTTGTCACCATTTAGCCGGAGGCAATTGCTGTCCATCCACCCGGCGACCGCAGTCAAGTTTGAAGCATACTTGTCAGTATCCGGAGTAAGCTTGAACATGAGCTGCGTATCATCGGCGTAGCTAACTATGCCCACGCCGAAGTTCTCTATGATTTGGGCCAGGGGTTCCATATAGATGTTGAACAAAGTAGGGCTCAGGCTAGAGCCCTGTGGAACCCCATAGCTCACGATCCGAGAGGATGATTTGAAAGGCGGGCAATGGAGCTGGAAGGTTCTATTGGTGCGGAAGGATTTAATCCACTCCAACGCGTCATCTTTTACTCCAATGTCAGAAAGCCGGGCCAACAGCGTGGCATGAAGCACCGTATCAAAAGCGGCGCTTAAGTCAAGCATGACCAACGCTGCGGTTTCTCCCTCGTCCACCATCTTGCGGATAAATTCCGTGGAGTACAAGACAGCAGTTTCCGTGGAGTATTTGGGTCTAAAGCCGGATTGGGTGGGATGGAGGATGTTTTCTTCCTCTAAATACGCCATGAGTTGAATGTTCACAATTTTTTCTATTATTTTGGCGCATTGGGGCAATAGAGAGATTGGCCAGAGGTTTTGAAATTGAGTGATTGGAATGTTAGGTTTTTTTTTCAGAGGGATGACTTGGGCGTTTTTCCAAGCCTCCGGGACGTGACATTCTTTGAAGGAGAGAGAAATGAGATGGCTTATTTGCTCCAAGAGAGTGTTGTCCATGATGTCTTTACATTTGTCTAATGGACATGCATCGTTAGGGGAGCCAGAGTGAATACTATTGATTATGCTGGACAGTTTTGCTTTGTCAGGAGTGAGGAAGTGGGTAAGAGTGGTCTTATGAAGAAGGGGAGATATCGTACCAGAAGTGGAGGGAGCGGGGAATGAGGCGTGAATCTTATCTACTTTGTTGACAAAGAAATCAGCAATTTCTTCACATAACTCATTAGAGTACGTGTCTTGCGTGTCCAGGCTCGATGTGTCTGTAAGTTCTTTATAAATCCGAAACAGTTCTTTAGAGGGATTTGTAGCCTGTTCAATTCTATTTTGGTAGAAGAGACTTTTTTCCTCTCGTATGAGTCTCTGATAAGCCTTTAATTCACGTTTGTAGTTCTCCTTCAGTTCCGTGGAGTAGTTCTTTCTCCATTTTCTTTCAATCACTTTGCATCGGGCTTTAGCTGCCTTTAGTTTTTCTGAAAACCACGGTTCGGATTTAGTTTGCCTAGCTGGGGGCTTACAAGTCCAAGGGGCGATTTTATCAAGTGCCCTGCTCAACCAGAGTTCGTAAGAATTCCAGGCGTCTTGAAGGGATTGACCTTGAGGGGGAGGGTCAATTTTTAATACGTCAGAGAGGCGGTCTGGAGTATAGTTTTTCCAATTGCGACGTTTGGCGTATACGGGTTTATGGGCATTATTCTTAGTTCTGGTCTTGGGTATATTGAACATGATCATATGGTGGTCTGACCATATGATAGGGACCGGAAGTTGTATGTTAATGCCTTCCCAAGTCGCGAAGATGGGGTCGAGAAGGTGGCCCTGTTTATGTGTTGGTGAAGTGGAGAGCAAAGTGATCCCCAACGCATGCAAGGCTGTCTTCAGAAGTTGGGCTTCCTTGGCATGTAAATCTTCAAAATGAAGATTAAGGTCGCCAAGTATCATGAAGTTGTTATATTTGATAGCTAGTTGCGTCGCCGTTTCAATTAGTTGATTACAGAAAGGAGTGGCAGTGCCAGGGGGCCGATAAATGAGAAGCCCAGTTATGGTCATGTGGGGGGTCACTTTAATGGTGAAAATGCCACATTCGCTGTTAGTGATGCCTTTGTGAGTGAGGGTGCACTCCAGTTCTTTTTTAAAGATCATTGCAAGACCACCACCGCGCTGTATAGGCCTATCAACTCTCAGTAAGCTGTAGCTCAGTGGAACAGCCTCGAGTATTTCAGGTGATGAAGATTCTTCAAGCCAGGTTTCTGTTAAAAACAATACATCGAAGTCATTGTGTAATAAGAGGTCGCGAAGTTCCAGTTTATGTTTAACCATGGATCTACAGTTGAGTAGCATCAGTTTAAGGCAAGTAACAGGATTGTTAGAGTTGGGGATATCAGCAAGGCGGAAATTGCATGAGTTGCATTGAGATGGCAGTGCGCTAGGGTCTATGGAGTGATGGCAAGGTGTCATGGGGGTCTTACCGATTTCAAATAGCATCTCGCGAGTGTAGCGGAATGACTTGTGAGAGAGCGCTCTCTCGGGTGCCTGCGTGTTGACATTGTGGCCAGCGGATCCTGCCCCGCGTCCCGTCTGGTCGCGGACGGGCGCAGACGGGCAGGACTCTGGCTTGACTCCGGCGCGCGATCGGCGCGCCCGCAATGCGCGTCCGCTGCGCGGAGCCATGAACGAGTGGTTTTAAGCGTTCGAAGCGCGACGTGCAGCGCGAGCCCTCACCAAGATGGCCGCTGCCTGACTTCCTTGCCACTCTGTAGTCTCACCTGGAGCCGGTCTAACAGTCGACCGCTTCCCAGGACAGGCAGGAGTGCAAATAAACTAAGGAGCTTAGTCTTAGCTATGTAAGGGGAGCGGCGCTAAAGTACTGGAGTAGAGGTTCCGATTTTAAGTTTTAAAAGCAGTGCGAGTGGGGAACGGACACAAGGGAAGAGAAATAAGGTACAGCACACAATGTTAAAATTCAACCTCCCGGCTCAGCCTCAGGAGGAAAATAACAGCAATCACTGTTTGTGCACAGAATTCCTGATTTTAAGCGCTCGAAGCGCGACGTGCAGCGCGAGCCCTCACCAAGATGGCCGCTGCCTGACTTCCTTGCCACTCTGTAGTCCCACCTGGAGCCGGTCTAACAGTCGACCGCTTCCCAGGACAGGCAGGAGTGCAAATAAACTAAGGAGCTTAGTCTTAGCTATGTAAGGGGAGCGGCGCTAAAGTACTGGAGTAGAGGTTCCGATTTTAAGTTTTAAAAGCAGTGCGAGTGGGGAACGGACACAAGGGAAGAGAAATAAGGTACAGCACACAATGTTAAAATTCAACCTCCCGGCTCAGCCTCAGGAGGAAAATAACAGCAATCACTGTTTGTGCACAGAATTCCTGATTTTAAGCGCTCGAAGCGCGACGTGCAGCGCGAGCCCTCACCAAGATGGCCGCTGCCTGACTTCCTTGATTGTGGTGATTTCCCGCAAATGATAGCCCTCTAAGTTCCCTTGGGGTTATTTTGTCTTTACTACTACCAAAGCCGTTCTTTTAGTTCTTGCAATCAACAAAGGGATGCTTTCAACAGAGTTTGTTCTCTTTTTAGCACTTTGAGATAGGAAAGTGTGCACACCTACAATATTTACAACTTGGAATCTCAAAACGAAAATACAGAGACTTAAAGATGAACAAATTTCCCCCAAAATTGCCTGCTTCGAGAGTTCCCCACGAACAAAAACGCAAAAGTATTTAGTGAGCCCAGTCTTTGAAGAAACAAGAGGTTTCCACTTAGCTTTGTGTTTTTCAGGAGAAGCTGTAGTCAAATTTCCTTCCGCCAGAGATAGGAACGCAGTTCAGGCTGGAACTGGCATAAGACAGTCGATTGAAGGCCTGTGTACCTCATCTTCCGGGTAAACTTGTTGCAGACAGGTGGAGGGGCCCAGCCACTACGAATAAGGGGGACCCTTCGGAGCCTGTCGTAAAGTTGAAAGTCACTTTAAACAGGCTAGTTTTCAGTGGGGTTTTTCTAAGTTGGAAAGTGTCTTCAAAGAAGAGGCTCTGGATGTCTAGCCACGAGCACAAATAACTTCATTGGTTTTTGATCATGTTTATTTCTCCTGTATTTAGGCGTTCTAATCAAGCTTGCTTACTGACAGGAGCGACTATAATTCAGTTTTGGAAACCGCCGAAAATAAGACTAAGTATTTAGCAAATGCACCTTGATCATAAAACATGTGGGGACTGATATGGTCTAATAATAATGTTGCTTTGAGAAATTGAGTAAATAACTAACATACAGTCACAGAGGCGGGCAAACGTTCGCCGCATACTGGTAATAATCCTTTGAGAAGTGACTATTTAAGAGGGGAGAGGAATGCTGGAATTTTACTCCAGATGACTCTTGGATCAGATTCAACTGTACTACTGTGTAAAAGGGTGAAGGTTTTGCAAAATCTGAAAGTCCTCTCGAAGATAATGGAAAAAGTGAACTAGGATAATAAATAAGGACCGATTTATAATTGAATAAAGGAAGTGAACAATTAAAGTCTGGAAGACACGACAGATTTCTAAAACATCTTAATAATCAGCATGCATACTTTTGTTCTCTCAGGCCATGGAATTCAGCAAGGGCACTCTAACGTGGACGTGGCCTCCCTCAAGCGCCAAGCTCCTGTATCCCACCCACTCACATGAGGCCCGTTCGAGGAGGAGGTAATCTTCAGTGCCTACACAAACACATAGCATCATGCTTGCTAAAGGAAGTGGAGAAAGCGGATAGCACAGCTGCTGGCTGCCTTGGAGGTAATGCAAAACCCGCCGCAATCACGGCAGCTAATCACTGCAGGGGCTGAGGGCGGGGCTCCAAAGTTTACTTCAGCAGCAGCGAGCGCACGGGAAGCAGAGGGAACCACGTAAGCGTGGAAAGGAACTCGGGCTGCACTGCAGAGATATTTCTTTCTAAAGGATTTGTTGATAAACGAGCATTTTTTTTTCGATTGGCAGATTTGTTGGCAGAAGGTTTGATAGAAATATATGAAGAAATGGAAATAAACAGAGTTTATTTATAATCTTACACGTGTCCTGACTCATCGATGCTTTTAAGTGTCATTTTATGGAAGAATAAGGCATTTATGGAGCAGCGAGGCATGTGGCAGTTTTTTGCATGAGGTTGTCCATCTGCTTTTCAAAAACTAGGTGTGAGGCAAACTTATTTAAACTATTGTGATTGGGGAGCCTGAGTGCTCAGTGAAAGAGGGTCACACTTCACAGCTCTACCTGCTCCCCCTAACCAGGACCGGACTGGCTGTAGCGGGCACAGGGCTCTCCGTGGCGTAGCAAGGATGGGCAGTCGCCCCAGGCGGCACGAGGTTTGGGGGCGGTGGCCTCCCCCACCCACTCTACTTGTGGCTGTTGCAGGGCGGCAGCCGTAGGAATCACCAGCACCCCCTCTTACATTCAGCCGTCGAAGGCAGCAAACACGGGGGCCGCCACGGGCGGACTAGGGCATAGCTTTGCCACTGAGCAAGCCTTTCCTCGGTGGGCCAGAGGGGTGGGGGCCGGTTTTGTGGCCATGGGGGCCGGTTTTGTCACTGGGGGCTGGTTTTGCAGCAAAGTTGCAATATCGGCCCCTTGTAATTGCAGAGGCCGCCGCACCCTCCCGTAGGGGGGGGGGGGCTCGAGGGCCGGCGCCATAGCCCACGCGGTGCCAGCAGTGGGGGTGAACTGGTTCTGGGCGCCCCGAAGCGGCCAGGAACCAGCGGTAGCGGGGTGCGCACCAGCCACCCCGACAGGAAGTGACCTCGTGACCCGGGCGCCCTCAGGGGGCGACCAATGGTCAACCTTGCTACCTTTGAACCCCCAATCAGGGGGGTTCACCTGAGACCCCCTAGGGGTCTCAGGAGGATTTAAGCACCGCCGCTCCCCAGCAGAAGCACAACGTCTTCAAGGAGCTGGGAGAGCGGCGCGACAACGACATCGTTTGAAGAGGAAGGAGGAACCAAGGATCGACTGCTGCAGGAGACGACGAGGGACAGCCGAAGCAGAAGGAAGGCGAACCTACCCCCCCTCCCGGTCGTCGGTGTTCGCCCTGGACGGCACCGCAGAGTAGCGCGCCGCTCCAACCTCTCGCCCAGCTCCGTGAGACTGCAACGCTGACGATTAGGAAGCGACGGAGGCGGAGTACGAGCCCGGCGGCCCAGCCAAGCTCCACCGCGGTAAGCGACTCGACTTTCCCCCGTTTTCCCGCCCTCCCCGCACATAGCGCGCATTGAGTCGCTACATCTAACGAACGGGGAAGGAAAAATAGAGGGAAAAAGCGGCGGCCGGTAAGCTTGAAGGTCTAGGCCAACCCATCCGGGTTAGCCGGCCCGGAATTTCTCCCTCGATCCAGCGGCGCAGAAATCAGCCCGCAGAAACCAGGCCGGGGCCCATCGACGTGATCCAGCGGCGCAGAAGACAGCCCGCTAAAAAACGCCTCACAGCCGGAGCAAGCCACACCTCCTCGCCGACCACATGGGAGAGCGCGACGCGCAGCGCGAACGCGCCCGCTCGGTCTCCCCTTGAAATCTCACGCATCAGGCGGTGCGGACCATAAAAGGGGTACAACGTGCTCAGAGCCCGCCGAAAGCACACGCATCGCGCGGTGCCACCGCAAACGGCCTGACGCTGACGCGAGGGGAAGAAGACACCATGGCGGAGGATCAGCCAGAGGAAGTAGCGGAGGTGTTGAAGAGGATCCGCGAAATATCGGCATTGCACGGCGACGACTGGCTCCAACCTCATTTGGCCAAAGGGAAGGAGAATAGGCCGGAGGGCCAGGCGGAGGAAGAAGCAGGCCCCTCAGCACCCAAGAAGCCCAAGACCACACCCCGGAAGAAGACTTCCAAAAGAAACCCCCCGAAGAAGGTACGCCAGAAGCCCCCACCGCCGAGGCTGGACGACGCCAAGCAGGGCGAGATGACCGGCAGAGCAGTTAATGGTGAGCATATTAGTACCATTGTAAAAGAATGCTTGAAATCGCTGGCGCCAGCCTTGCTTAATGGCACAGGGCAGGGGGCTGCAGGGCCTAGGGAACAGCGCGCGGAGGAAGCAGGGGGCATGACATGGCATATGGTCGACCCGGGGTGGGCACGGCAGACAAGGGTCCAGGAGCAGGTGGGCCTGTCTGCGCAGGGTGAGCAGGTCTCTCCGCTACCCGGTTGGGGGTACACTACTTCGTCCGGGAGCCCAGGGTTGGGGGGGCTAGGCACTGACCTCTATGTTAGGCCATCTCCCGGACCGGCCTCCTTGACGACAAAAGCCACTGGGCTGGCATGCCTTATTCCTCTCGCAGTGAAGGAGAGGATATGGCGTAAGGAGTTTATAGATATATTTTCACTGCTGGAAATACAGCTAGAGGGCCTCGACCTGACCACATGTGATAGGAAGGAGGATGACAAAAAGAGAAAGGCGCGGGGCCAGAAAGGAGCGGAATTTTGAGAATTGGCTAGACGCATTCAGAATTATGGCATGTATCATAGTGGAGAGGTTCCACCACTGCGCGGCTGATCTATGGTTATACGAAGCCAACATACACTTAGCACAGAGGCAGTTCCCTGGGGACGCCTGGTTGGAATACGATAAAGGGTTTAGATTAAAGATGCAGAGGCACCCAGAGATGGAGTGGAATGAGGAAGACGTATCAGGTTTCATTTATAAGATGCTCGCGGCCAAAGAAGTGAGAGCCTGGACAGGCAAATATGACCAGTCCTTTCGGAGCTCTTCCCAAAAGGGGAAGAACAAATCTTACCAAAAACATTCCTCGGGGAGATCCAACTCCCCGCCCAAAACCAAGGCAATATGCTGGAGATATGATGCGGGGGACTGTTCATGGGGCTCCTCGTGCAAATTCCAGCACGCATGCTCGAGCTGCGGGGGCAGGCACGCCGCGGTGGCATGCAAAGGCTCCAAGCGCGAATCAAAAGGGGACAAGAAAGAGAAGCACAAGAAGCACTAGCCCCGAGGCTAGTGGGGGCGGGGCTCTAGTAGACATTCAACATTGCCAGCTGGCTAGGTCCCCCATTAATACGCAACAGCTGCGCAGATTAGCAAACAAATACCCAAACAAAGCGGACGCCAGAGTGCTGGTGGAAGGCTTTGAGGAAGGTTTCATTATCCCATTCCAGGGCCCGTTACCACTGGAAGGAGCGAACAACTTACAATCAGCGAGGCAACACCCCAGGGTGGTAAGCGCAAAAATAGAGAAGGAAAAGAGCTTGGGTAGAATCGAGGGCCCCCTTCCTAAGGAACTACACGCAGGTATAGTCGTCTCTCCACTGGGAGTGGTCCCCAAGAAAGAAAAGGGTCAATTTAGACTAATACACCACTGGTCATATCCCGAAGGGTCGTCCGTGAATGATGGAATTGACCCAGAAGCATGCTCGGTGGGTTATGCGTCAGTGGATGACGCGATCGCACTAGTCAAAGCATCAGGAAAGGGATCCCTCATGGCCAAGGCGGACATTGAATCTGCCATCCGCCTATTGCCGGTCCTCCCGGCCAGTTTCCATCTACTGGGTTTCCAATGGGAGGGAGACATATATTTCGACAAGGCCATGCCCATGGGCTGTGCCATATCCTGCGCCTATTTTGAACAATTTGCCACCTTCTTGGAGTGGGCCCTCCATGACATACATCAAGAAGGCGGAAAGCTGCACTACCTGGATGACTTCCTGTTCACAGGCCCAGCAGGATCCACGATGTGTGCTAGTACACTGGCAGCATTTGAAGCTTTGACAAAGTCACTTGGGGTCCCCCTAGCAAAAGAGAAAACGACAGGCCCAACCACAAGACTTACGTTCCTGGGCATAGAGCTGGACTCCATGGCAGGGACCGCCAGGTTGCCCCCAGACAAAGTGCAGGAATTCAGGGAAGAAATTGCCAAGCTACGGGGTCGGAGCAAGGCCACCCTCAGGGATATCCAAGGAGTGATAGGTAGACTGAATTTTGCGGCTAGGGTCATCCCGCCCGCTAGGGTCTTTTCCAGGCGCCTAACCGCGCTGACAGCCGGCGTCTCCCACAAACACCATCACATCCGGCTGAGTGCGGGTGTAAAGCAGGATCTGCAAGTGTGGGACGAATTCCTGCAGGAGTTCAATGGTGTTCTGATCTGGAGAAAAGGTTGGGTGACCGCTGAGCAGTTATCCCTCTACACGGACGCGGCTGGGAGCCTGGGTTTTGGGGCGGTCCTGGGAAACAGATGTTGTGCCAGCCAGTGGCCAGACAGGTGGCATGCGCAGGGGCTCACAAAAAACATCACTTTCCTCGAGCTATTTCCAATAATAGTGGCTCTGACCGTCTGGAAAGAGGAGATAAAAAACCTGAAACTCACACTATGGTCTGATAACAAGGGGGTAGTGCAGGCCATCAACAGAGGCGCATCAAGATGCCCTGACATGTTGAGGCTAATGCGGCAGTTGGTTAAATTACAGCTGGAGGGGAACCTGGAGCTGAAGGCTCGCCACGTGCCAGGCACAGAGAACACGGCTGCAGATGCGTTATCCCGGTCCCAAATGAAGCGGTTCAGACAACTTGTACCCGGGGCGACCAGGGAGATGACCCCCCTTTCCACCATACCTGTGGGACCTGGGGGGGTTGACCTGTCCAGATTAATAGGGCACTCGCTCACCTCTGAGGCACACAGGAGATACAAGAAATACGCAGGCACAGTGATGAGAATTGGGGGCATAAAGTCACTGGAGGACAAGGCCGAGGCGCGCACAGCAGTTGAGAAATTCGTGCAATGGGCATTCAACGCCAAGAAAATTAGATCTTGTTCCCAGGCACACCTGTCCGCCATTGCTCACTTTGCCAGGCTCTACACAGGTGAGGACCCCACGGCCTCTGCCTATCTAAAAACAGCTTTGAAGGGCTGGCGAAGGGTTGAGGGGATTAAGAAGGACGGCAGGCGCCCCATTGACTTCGACAAGCTGGGACAGCTACTGGTACCCTAACCAGCATCATTTTAGACAAATACGAGCTGCTACTGTTCAGGGCAGCATTCACCACGGCATTCTTCGGGGCATTCCGTGTAAGTGAGATAGTGGCTCCCAGCAAATCAGGCCCGGCACAGCGTTGCCTGCAAGCCAGGGACATCAAACCAATGGTAAGGGCCGTTGAGCTCACGCTGAGGCAGTCCAAAACGGACAGGGCACGAAAGGGGACGACGATACGCCTCCATTGCATCCCAGAGGCTGGGCTCTGCGCGGTGTGCTGGCTTTTTAAGTACATGGCGGCCCGCCCGGCTGGCGAGGGCCCCCTCTTCATACATAAGGATGGAAGGAACCTGAGCAGGTTCCAATTCACGGCTGTAATGCGCCAGGGCCTCGGTAAGGCCGGTTTCCAGGCAGCATCATTTGCTCCTCATTCCTTCAGGATCGGCGCAGTGACCTCGGCATCGCAGCATGGCATGCCGGAGGACAGGATCCAGGCCGTGGGCAGATGGCATTCCAGGGCCTATAAGTCTTATATATGCCCACACCTCATATAAAAAAAAAAAAAAAGAGAAGGGGGGAAAAAGAGGGGAAGTGGGGGGGGGGGGAGAAGCCGCCTTGGGATGCCGCACGGCAGGGTTCTTGCCCTCCCTCAACCACACCCGGTGCGCAGCAAGCCACCTTAATGGAACGCTTTCTCTTGACAGGGGGACGCCCGCGGCTTGTTTGGGTAGTGGGACATTCATTCGTGTCTAGAATGGAGTCGTGGTGGCGGCGAGCGGGGCACAAGGCAAGCAGACCCAAGGCGACATACATCCGCTGGATAGGACGGCCCGGCATGAGATGGGAGCAGTTACTGCCGACCCTGGACGGCCTTATGGCAGACTCAGCGTGGCTGCCCGATGTCCTGATCATACATCTCGGGGGGAACGACCTAACACGTTTGGGCCGCAAGGCGGTGGGTCAGGCCATTCAAAAGGATCTCACCAAAGCAGCGGCATGGCTGGGTCCCACGACAGTGGTCTGGTCGGAGATGATCAGCAGGAGGCACTGGAGGGGTGCTGACTCCAACAAGGCGGTAGATAATGCGAGGCGCAAGTTGAATATCGCTATGCATAAGTTCTGCTCTACCAATGGCCTAGAATCAATCCGGCACGGCCTCATCCACCCAGGCCGCCCGGAACTTTATGGACAAGATGGGGTGCATCTGTCCGACAAAGGAATGGAGGTGTTCTGGGATAACTTGTGGGGTGCAATGGCGCTCGCAGGTTGTCTTTAAAAAAAAAAAAAAAAAAGAGGTGGGTAGCCGCGAACCAGGGGCAGGGGGGGAGCCGCAGAAAGACGTGAGCCTCCCTGCGGCGTGGCGGAAATCCTACAATGGTTGGCTAACCAAACACACTGGTGGGCGGTGTGTAGGAGGAGGGCCACTCACTTTTGAATGCCGCATGGCAGGGTGACGTGGCCGCACAAAGGAGGGGAGGAACAGGAGGAGACAGCACTCGCGGCCAAGACCCGGCCGGACGGCAGGGCGCAAATGGTAGCGAGCTGGGGACCTAACTCCAGACAGATAAGCTCCCCTCCATGACACCCAGAAGGGCGTGGCCAACCAACCACTGGAACACCAATAGACTGACTAAGAACTGGTTGTGCACAAGTGCCATTTAGGAACTGAGGAGTGCACAAAAAGACAGACACCTGTATCAGAAGATGGTGTCATAATCTGTAATGTGATGTGCATGATTGATGACTAGAGTTCGCAAATGAAGATTGCACAACCAGTATGTTATTAATATTTGTTATTAATATTTGTTTTGATATTAATAAATCTGCGGCCAACAATGACCACCACTAAGAACTGCTATTGTTGGCTGACATTATTTTCTAGTAGGGACAGAAAATGTATGCAGAATGCAGACCGGCAAGTAAGTATGTGTTGGTGCCCACTAAATAGGCGCATGCGAGGGTTATTGCAGAGGCCGCCGCACCCTCCCGTAGGGGGGGGGAGGCTCGAGGGCCGGCGCCATAACCCATGCGGTGCCAGCAGTGGGGGTGAACTGGTTCTGGGCGCCCGAAGCGGCCAGGAACCAGCGGAAGCGGGGTGCGCACCAGCCACCCCGACAGGAAGTGACCTCGTGACCCGGGCGCCCTCAGGGGGCGACCAATGGTCAACTTTGATACCTTTGAACCCCCCAATCAGGGGGGTTCACCTGAGACCCCCTAGGGGTCTCAGGAGGATTTAAGCACCGCAGCTCCCCAGCAGAAGCACAACGTCTTCAAGGAGCTGGGAGAGCGGCGCGACAACGACATCGTTTGAAGCCCACCCACCCACACCTAAGGAACAGCAGAGTCGCAGTGCTGGACATTGGGGGAAGGCGTTTGGTGGAAATCCTACAATGGTTGGCTAACCAAACACACCGGCGGGCGGTGTGTAGGAGGAGGGCCACTCACTTTTGAATGCCGCACGGCAGGGTGACGTGGCCGCACAAAGAAGGGGAGGAACAGGAGGAGACGGCACTCGCGGCCCAGACCCAGCTGGACGGCAGGGCGCAAATGCTAGCGAGCTGGGGGCCTAACTCCAGACAGATAAGCTCCCCTCCATGACACCCAGAAGGGCGTGGCCAACCAACCACTGGAACACCAATAGACTGACTAAGAACTGGTTGTGCACAAGTGCCATTTACGAACTGAGGAGTGCACAAAAAGACAGACACCTGTATCAGAAGATGGTGTCATAATCTGTAATGTGATGTGTATGATTGATGACTAGAGTTCGCAAATGAAGATTGCACAACCAGTATGTTATTAATATTTGTTATTAATATTTGTTTTGATATTAATAAATCTGCGGCCAACAATGACCACCACTAAGAACTGCTATTGTTGGCTAACATTATTTTCTAGTAGGGACAGAAAATGTATGCAGAATGCAGACCGGCAAGTAAGTATGTGTTGGTGCCCACTGAATAGGCGCATGCGAGGGTTATTGCAGAGGCCGCCGCACCCTCCCATAGGTGGGGGAGGCTCGAGGGCCGGCGCCATAACCCACGCGGTGCCAGCAGTGGGGGTGAACTGGTTCTGGGCGCCCCGAAGCGGCCAGGAACCAGCGGAAGCGGGGTGCGCACCAGCCACCCCGACAGGAAGTGACCTCGTGACCCGGGCGCCCTCAGGGGGCGACCAATGGTCAACCTTGATACCTTTGAACCCCCCAATCAGGGGGGTTCACCTGAGACCCCCTAGGTCCTAGGGGTCTCAGGAGGATTTAAGCACCGCCGCTCCCCAGCAGAAGCACAACGTCTTCAAGGAGCTGGGAGAGTGGCGCGACAACGACATCGTTTGAAGCCCACCCACCCACACCTAAGGAACAGCAGAGTCGCAGTGCTGGACATTGGGGGAAGGCATTTGGCGGAAATCCTACAATGGTTGGCTAACCAAACACACCGGCGGGCGGTGTGTAGGAGGAGGGCCACTCACTTTTGAATGCCGCACGGCAGGGTGACGTGGCCGCACAAAGGAGGGGAGGAACAGGAGGAGACGGCACTCGCGGCCCAGACCCAGCCGGACGGCAGGGCGCAAATGGTAGCGAGCTGGGGACCTAACTCCAGACAGATAAGCTCCCCTCCATGACACCCAGAAGGGCGTGGCCAACCAACCACTGGAACACCAATAGACTGACTAAGAACTGGTTGTGCACAAGTGCCATTTACGAACTGAGGAGTGCACAAAAAGACAGACACCTGTATCAGAAGATGGTGTCATAATCTGCAATGTGATGTGCATGATTGATGACTAGAGTTCGCAAATGAAGATTGCACAACCAGAACTGCCAAGTCTTCAGTTTGTCTGTCTGATATTTCCTTGCTTTCTGAGTGCTTATCTGTGATATTTGTGATAGATTACCTGTGACAGCTCCACCTGAGAACAATGGTTATGCCCTTTATTTTACTTGTATTCGTTTACCGGATGTGACTGGCTCCCATCTGGTTGGTAGGCACCATCCTAAAGGGAGTCATTTCCTTTTTCATTCATTTTATGTTTTATCATTTTACTCTATTTTAACGTGAGCTCTTTTACAGGATTCAGCTACCCACAGGGGAGTCTGTGAGTGCTGAAGGGGTTGCTGGGCCACAATTCAGATTCCCCTTCTTGTTTTATCCCGCAATTTTAGATCGCGCTTCGATGTCAGAATTTGGACCACCCCTTCATGGAGGGATATTTAAAGACAGACGCGCATGGCCGAATTGCACTGAGTGCCAGAACTGGCCTGCACCTTGGTCCTCTCACTCAGCCATAAGAATCACCTACACTACTTGCTTACTCTTTAATCACCTTCCCCAGTGCTTGAAATGGAAAAATTGAAGTGCAAGTACTCTGTACCGGGGTACCTGCTTGTTTCTGAGAAGTGCCGGTACTCTCTAATTAAAAGTATTAGATTTCTCTGGAGAAGTGCAGGTACTCTCCCTGTCAAAATAAAAAAGTGCTGATACTTAGAACCGGACACTACGGTCCCATTTAAAGCACTGACCTTCCCTCAGCTGTATATGTTTTAACCTTGCCTCCCTCTCCCAAACACCCAACCTTAGCTGTCCCAGTTGCAGCTTTGTCACAGCTGAGTCCACCTTGAACTCTCTCCTTAGCGACCATTCACTACTCCCTGCGAACAAGCAAGCACCCAAGCTACACTGTGCCCTCATTAACACTCATTCCCTACTGAAGCATAAAGTCGAAATAGCCAACTTTCTAGACAGTCAAATACCAGATGTACTTTTTATCACTGAGACCTGGGCTGACACGACGTCCAGCCCCAACTTCACCATGGCAGTTCCCACGGGCTTGTCTCTAAACTGACTAGAAAGACCTCACAAAAGAGGTGGTGGTCTAGCCTTGATGTACCGTAACTGGATCACAGCCACATTTGACTCGGCTCCATCCTTAGATTGCAAAGCCTTCCTCTTTAACCTAGTGATAAATAACAAACACTCATTTAAATTCTTGTTTTTATTCTGCGCACCTGGCCCCAGAAATGGGTTTGTGAACAACCATAGCGCACTGCTTGAAGCTAGTCTATGTGCCAATGAATTTACCATTCTAGGGGATTTAAATTTCCACCTAGAGTTACAATTTGACAACAGAAACTGAAACTCTTCTCGAAAATCTAGCCACCCTAGGACTGACACAACTAGTCAAGCAGCCCACACATAAGGCTGGACACACTTCAGACAGCCTGTTTGCTAAAATTCCTTCTTCTCATTAGTAGATGTACTGCCACTCAGGTGGTCCGACCATCAGGCCATAATTTTTGGACTAAACGTTCCTCACAACTCCCACTTATGCCTGAAATCGAATGGTCCCTTCCGCATTAGTGCCTGGAGCAAAATCGAGAAAAGTGCATCAACACAGCATCTTCTACAGTCACAACCTACCCTCCCTCTTGATACGAACTAGCCTATGCTCTTTTTATGGA
Organism: Lissotriton vulgaris; assembly: GCF_964263255.1. Taxonomy (NCBI): domain Eukaryota; kingdom Metazoa; phylum Chordata; class Amphibia; order Caudata; family Salamandridae; genus Lissotriton; species Lissotriton vulgaris. The sequence continues at coordinate 861,571,314 of NC_141689.1, forward strand.
TTAGTTAAACTCTGCTTTCTCGAAATTAGCTGCACCAAAAACCCCCCATACTAACAGAAGTGGACCATCTGCACCAAGGTTCACTGAGTCACTCAGATGGGAAAGACGCTGACACACACACTACAATACAGCTCCTACAAATTAGCACTGACCAAATACAAAAAACTCCTAGTAAAAGAAAGGAGTAACTGCTTCACACAACAAATAGAATCAGCTAAATACTCCACTAAGAAGCTTTTCCAGTTAACAACTAAGCTTACCTCTATTCCCAGCAATAAAGCAGCTGCTCAAAGCCAACAGATTTGAGACACTCCGGCCCAACTTTAGGGATAAAGTTAATCTAATATTTTTGAAATTTAATACCTCCACTAAGACGGACGTCAAGACGCACACTACGCAGGCAAAACCCATTCACACTCCCCTCACAGATTTTGTACCTATATCCCCCGACCTAGTAGCAAAAATGCTTAACTGTACTAAACCCACTGCCCCCATCGCATTAAATTGAGCACTCAAATTGATAGCAACCAATCGCTCCTCTATCTTTAACTCCATGTTTATCACTGGAGTTTCCCCCTCCATATGGAAAATAGCCTCTATTCTCTCTCTAATACAGAAACCAAATTTGAATCCTGCTAACCCTAGCAACTACCACCACATCTCTCGTCTCCCTCTCCTTGCACAAATTGTGAAGAAAATAATGAACATGCAGCTTGCCCAATTAATTTTAAAAAATCATCTTCTGGATCCATCTCAGCCATAATCAAGGACACTGAGGCGATAAGAGTTGATTTGGACAAAGGAGATTCCGCAGCTCTTATTCTCCTATGAAACTTGCCACCCTAATCAAGACCTTTGACTTCTCATTTACCTCCTACATTGATGACAGTCAGTAGTGCCAGCATTCAACGATGATCCCAAAGTCTCCACCCATTTCCATGACTGTATGCGGGCTATTAGCTCATAGATGAAGAGTCATTCCTTGAAACTAAACTCTGGAAAACCGGAGATGGTAACGTTTGGAAACCTTTCTTCAGCCTGGACCCCATCTTGGTGGCCAGATGAACTAGGTCCCTTTCCCACCCCTGTGGCTAAAGTCAAGAATCTGGGTTTCCAAATTGACACATTATGGCACTCAGGTGATGGCTGTGGTTTCCTCATTCGTTTACATCCTCAGGATGATCAAAACAATTCTACCCTTCATTCCAGCTAACTCCAGAAAATCTTTCATCAGCGCCTTAGTACTATCAAAACTAGACAATTGCAACATCCTCTTCTTGAATTTACAGGAAAAACAGATTAGGAATACCTAAATTCCAATCAGTCTCGCACGAAATCCAGAAGCCATATTGGCTTCCAGTGAGAAGTAAAAGACACACAATTGATGGACGGAATGCAGAACAAATCAAAACATTCACCCCAGTCAAGAGATCTGGGTTAAATCCATCATTATTTTGCTCACCATTCCACCCCAGTTTAGACCTGGCCATATGCAAATCAGTCTTGACCCTGTGCCTCATGGGAACAGTCCAGCCCGAACTGCCAAGCCAGGTCCTCCCTGGACCGGAAACAAGCATCCTAGGACCGGTTTCGGGGTTTCATCCCTCTTCAGCAAGGATAGCTTGATTCTAGTGGCACAGTGAGCCGAGGACCCACGTCTGGGCATACCTGGCGCACTTAGGGCGAGAAAGCAAAAGACACACAATTGATGGATGGAATGCAGAACAGATCAAAACATTCACCCCAGTCAAGAGATCTGGGTTATATCCATCATTCTTTTGCTCACCATGCAACTCCAGTTTTGACCTGGCCAGTGAGAAGTTGCATACAATTTAAAGCACAACCTAAAAGTCAATGCATAACCCAGGCCCAGAGTACCTGAGACACATTTTTCAGTGGTACACACCGAGCAGAGTACTGCACTCCTTAGGAGCCAAGCCACTTGAAGTTTCCAGGTTCAGGAAAATTAACTGGGGTGGAAGAAGCTTTGTCACAGGAACAACCACGCTCTGGAACTAACCCCCCTCCCCCCCCCCCCGCCCCATATCAGGGCCTTGTCCACCCTGCTTACCTTCAGAAAGGAGCTCAAACCCTGTTTTTTTTAGAAATTAAGGGCTTTACAATTGTGTTCTAGTGCAGTCAGTGCCAAGACAACTCAGATTATTCTTGCACTTTACAAATTGAATAACATAACATAACAACAATATAACATAGTTTAATACCTCATGTAGGACTCTTGAGTAGAATAAAGCGTATATGTCAATGAAATAAAATAAATATCAGAAATGACCCACTTTGGGCAATATAATGCTTTAGGAGTTGCTTTATAACTAGAATTTGAAGTGATCTCTAAAAAGTCACGACAGACTCTAGGTGTTTGTAGCTCAAGACATGGTACCGCTTGCCAGCTATGTTACAGGCTTGCCACTTCCCCAACAACCTCTACACATGGGCACCAAAACACACACACTCACACATATACACACACACGTGCAGACACGCACACACACATACACACCCACACACAACATTTCAAATACCGCTAATTGTTTTGTTTTATTCTTGTGAAGTGTATGGATTGTAAACATCGATTTGTTATGGCTAAAAACTATTTTAATCGAATACAATAATACAGAAAAGGAGGAGAACTAAAAACCACAATTCCCAGAATACATTATGGTCTTAAATGACAGCTCCAGACTGGCCCACGCATTTTACAGTGGTACTAGCTGGAAACTCTTAATGAATAGCGCTCATTCTCGTCATCTCAAACAGATGACAGTCTGGGTATGCCCAGTCAATATCTTAACCTGTGATCTTCAGATAATGGACCACTCTAGGCACTATGGATTAAAACTACTTGAACTACCCTACCATAAATGGGAATGTTACATTCAAAAATATTAAACGTTAAACGGAATTCCACACCATATCTCACAGAATGACATAATAGGAAATACACCACATTTCTCTGAAACAGACTCCCGGATATTGAGACGAAGAAATGCATAGAGGGCTAGATATGTGCTGCGAGTTATATAATGACTCTCTTCTCCATGAAACCAACAATAAAACTTGATCTGTAGAAAATGTCCTGCAAAGTCAATGCCACGCTCCCACGCGACCCCATATTGCGTTGCACCAGAATGTCCTGCCTTTTTCTGCCAACAGTTCTCAGCATATGGAACATGTGGTTTTGTTTTCCTTTGAAAGGTATGGCCTTTCCAGTCGCAGCATGCAAATGATGTTGATCGTCAAGGCAAATTTGGCAGTGAAAGTCACAAACCGAACCTCTGGAAGCATGTAGGTGTTTGTGTAGTGTACTTTTAACGATATACTGTCTAGGTAAACGATCTGATAAAAATTGCAGATGTAGAGATATTTCTTCATAACTTGTATGTGGCACGTGGAAAAGTATGATCCAGACATTGAATAATATTTTCGTTTGAAATTAAACAATTACAACACAACACTGCCTTATGTTTGTGTAGGGTACACATTTAAAAAACTACAATTCAGTCTTTGGCCTCAGGTAAGAAGTTTCTCAAGCAGACCATTACCTTTATTGAAAACATTATACTTTTAACATTTTACGGTGTAAGTAGAAAAAAATCTACATGATGCAACGTGATTATTTTTTTTACAGATTTTATGTTACACTTTGTTGGAGCGTTTTATAAAGTCAACAAAATAATGCGTTTTACTAAAAATGTACTGAATTAAAGTGTAGGCTTTAATCTAGGCAACCATAGTTACTCATACTAGGCATAAATAGTTGAAGCAACCTTGTCTGACAAGCTAAGATGCTAAGGATGCTTCATTCCCAATTTTTTTTATTCCTTACCTTTCCATGGACATGTTTTTCAAACGAATAATAGTTGCATAAATGTTTTCATCTAACTCTGCAAAATGCTTCTTCTTACACAAAGATCACTGTTAACTAATTATTAGAGATTTGTCATTTAGTGATGTAACGAAGTTCACATGTGAAGATGCAGCATTTTTAAAGGGAATGAATGGTATGAAAGTCTAAAAGAGTTAACATTGTATTTGATAAGAAATGTTTCACTTGACAATGCTGTCTGTGGACTATTGTATTTTTGGTGAGGAGATGGAGAGCGATCCTGCTCCAATGAGAGGATTGAACGCTGATTGGCTGCCTGGAAACGGAAGCAGCAACATGTTGCAAAAGCATCAGACTGTGATGTCTATAAAAGTGCTTGTTTCAAGAGTAGGCTACCTTTCTTCTGTCCACAATCAATCCTTTCCAGATCATCCTACTCCGTTGCTCTGTTGTGCTGGGACTCTGCTGAGCTTCTTGAACCTCTCTTCAAGAGAAGTTCTGCTTTCATGATTGTAGACTTACTTAGCTGGTTTAAATATCAAAGTTTTAGGCTGACGATTTCACTCTCTTGAACTTGAAACTCTTTAGGGGTTTCTAACTGACACTTTAAATTTCCAGTGCCTAAAATAGAGATTTTTTCCTTTATGGAATATGCTTAATTGCATTTTACTTAATTTGTTGAATAATTTCATATTGATTTTTGAAAAATCTAATAATTAATACTAATGAATTTATATGCTGATTCTAATAAAGGGAAACTATTAAAAGTTGATTTATAAAACCCCTTAACTCATACCAAACTCTTATTATTGACCAAAAGCAGAATAGACATTGTAATGCCATTTTAATGTGAGGAGTAGCTCCTGATTAATCTCACTTAACGTCAAAAATACAAAGACCTGAAGAGAAATAATAGAGGGACTTCACCCTGATGAGGTTGTGACCTTTCTAGTAAACCAATAATTAAAATAAGATCCACGCTTCCGTAAAATGTTGGTAGCAAGAGGACGGTTTACGGTATGAGAAAGAGAAGCTGTAATTAATTGCCCTGACTTAGAGAGATGCCCATTTCCCATAGTCTAGAACCTGAATTTTGAAGATTGATGGATTGTGGTCTTGAAGGTAATTGCCGAATTGGAGGTGTGATATTTATGCATCGCAAATTCCTTTTATTTGTGTTTTGCTCATGAGGTGTTGTAATATGCGGGTGGAATAAAGTTGGTAATGTTTATGTGCTAATGTGAAGAAGTTGAAGAGGTTATGGGACTCCAAGGTAGTCCAAGTTCCTGAGATAGATAAATAAGAGTTGATTTAAGGTTTCCTTGTCTGCTGCAAATTTATGGTGCAGATTGTGAGATGCTGTTGACTGCACAACTGACATAGGGACTATAATGATTTGTTGTGAATGTACAGTTATTATTTGATGTTAAGGCAACGTAATTAACAAAGGTGAAGCTGCATTGATTAGGGTGATTGCCAGCTGGTTGAAATTTAATTTGCTTGTGGGAAAATCTCTTTTTATGTGAAAAAGTCAGAGGGTGTCAAAACAGTAAAAATTCCAGTTGTTGAATTGCTTTTATTTGTCTGTAGAGGAGCAGACAAAGATTTATTTTGTGTTCATTTAGAGTTTTAAAATTGTGGGTGTATGAGAAAAGTGCAAATTAGGGTGAACCGCTGCAAGGAGTGAGAAGTTGCGTTATCCTGTTTCGGGCTGGAATTGGTCGGTTGGTGTGAAAAGCAGCACAGTTATTGGGTAATCTGTGTGCAGAGCTGTGCTGAGATTGGGAGACTATTCAGAAAAGGGGGTGGTGATGAACAGAGTGTCTGAATTGAGCAGACCACTCTTACCCAGTCCAAAGATCAGGGCTTGATCCATCACCGTTATTTATCTCACTGCCCCATCCCAGCTCAGAACCTGGCTATATGCAAATCAGTCTGTCCCTGGCCCAGTGCATCATGGGAACAGGGCAGACTAAACTACCAAGCCAATTCTTCACCAGAAAGGAGACAAGCTACCGGGGACCGGTTTCTGGCACAGGAACAGACTAATTTGCATACAGTCAGGTTCTGAAACTGGGATGGTGCAGTGAGCTAAAAAACGGTGTTGGATCTAGCCCTGATCTCTTGACTGGGTGAGAGCTTTCTGCTTAATTCAGAGACTCTGTCCCTCACCACCCCTTGTTGTAAATATTTTTGTCCACCCTAAGCGTGGAAGGGTATTCTCAGATGTGAGACCCTTGCTCATTGCACCATCAGGATTCAAGCAAACCGGGCCGAAGACGGCTGTAATGCCAGAAACCGGTCCCCGGGAGCTTGTTTCCTTCCCAGTGTAAGAATTGGCTTTTGTAGTTTGGTTTGCCCTGTTCCCATCATGCACTGGGACAGGAACAGACTAATTTGCATACAGCCAGGTTCTGAAACTGGGATGGTGCAGTGAGCTAAAAAAACGGTGTTGGTTCTAGCCCTGATCTCTTGACTGGGTACGAGCTTTCTGCTTAATTCAGAGACTCTGTCCCTCACCACCCCTTGTTGTAAATATTTTTGTCCACCCTAAGCGTGGAAGGGTATTCTCAGATGTGAGACCCTTGCTCATTGCACCATCAGGATTCAAGCAAACCGGGCCGAAGACGGCTGTAATGCCAGAAACCGGTCCCCGGGAGCTTGTTTCCTTCCCAGTGTAAGAATTGGCTTTTGTAGTTTGGTTTGCCCTGTTCCCATCATGCACTGGGACAGGAACAGACTAATTTGCATACAGCCAGGTTCTGAAACTGGGATGGTGCAGTGAGCTAAAAAACGGTGTTGGATCTAGCCCTGATCTCTTGACTGGGTGAGAGCTTTCTGCTTAATTCAGAGACTCTGTCCCTCACCACCCCTTGTTGTAAATATTTTTGTCCACCCTAAGCGTGGAAGGGTATTCTCAGATGTGAGACCCTTGCTCATTGCACCATCAGGATTCAAGCAAACCGGGCCGAAGACGGCTGTAATGCCAGAAACCGGTCCCCGGGAGCTTGTTTCCTTCCCAGTGTAAGAATTGGCTTTTGTAGTTTGATTTGCTCTGTTCCCATCATGCACTGGGACAGGAACAGACTAATTTGCATACAGCCAGGTTCTGAAACTGGGATGGTGCAGTGAGCTAAAAAACGGTGTTGGATCTAGCCCTGATCTCTTGACTGGGTGAGAGCTTTCTGCTTAATTCAGAGACTCTGTCCCTCACCACCCCTTGTTGTAAATATTTTTGTCCACCCTAAGCGTGGAAGGGTATTCTCAGATGTGAGACCCTTGCTCATTGCACCATCAGGATTCAAGCAAACCGGGCCGAAGACGGCTGTAATGCCAGAAACCGGTCCCCGGGAGCTTGTTTCCTTCCCAGTGTAAGAATTGGCTTTTGTAGTTTGGTTTGCCCTGTTCCCATCATGCACTGGGACAGGAACAGACTAATTTGTATACAGCCAGGTTCTGAAACTGGGATGGTGCAGTGAGCTAAAAAACGGTGTTGGATCTAGCCCTGATCTCTTGACTGGGTGAGAGCTTTCTGCTTAATTCAGAGACTCTGTCCCTCACCACCCCTTGTTGTAAATATATGAGATTGGGAGACTGGCTTAATAAGAAATTGAATTATATGGAACAGAAACAAAATATTACAGATTGGAATTACGTTGTTTACCATTTGTTAAAAAATCCAATATCATGACATTTTTAAAACTCTCAAAGGATTTGTGAGAGGAGATATTAGAATTCCAGTACGGGAAAGTGAAGCGGCACCATGTGGAATTGCATACACGTTTGTGGCTTCGTCAATGGTGCAAGATCACTGAAAATGATGGTACTTTGAGTTTTCCAAGATATGGTACATTTTAATTAGGAAATATTACAATTTTGAGAGAGTTATAGGAAATAAAGACACCACCTAGACCTACATAGTATGAAGCTATAAATGCTTGGGAGAAAACGGCACATGCTTGAGAGAAAAATAAAAAATCAAATCAAGGCTAATAAAGCAGTGCGTTATTATGTGGATGCTATATGTAATAAGCAAGAGGTGGAGAAAAGTCATAGTCGAGGGAATTAGATTGTACTCAACAATTACAGCTGGAAAATTTAAAAAGCGGAAAAAAGGGGATAATGATGGAAAATGTGGGAAGAAATCAGACACTGATAGTGATTATGGGGATGAGATTTTGGATGCATTGGTAGCTGTGTGTGTACCACCATATGTGGCCCCTGCTACTTAGAGTACATTGACAACTAGGCCTTCATTACAATTTCAAACGATCGCACCGTTTCAGAATCTGGTCGGTGGTCCCAACTGCATTATTTGGATAAGACAGCACATGGTGCAGTCGAAAACTCTCATTTCTCTATGGGAGCTTGTGCTGCGGCCATAAACCAGCAGTAGCACAAGCTCCCATTGAGAAATTGTTTTTTTGTGTTAATCCCTACACCGCGTGGCAGGCACCCTCCATGGTGCAGGGATTAACAGGGGCGCCATAGAGCCCACAGGCCTCCAGCCCTACGAGGGGCCCCAAAGTCACTTTCAGATAAGCATTTCATGTTGAAAAGCTCAGCTTGAAAATACTGTTGGAAACCGACATCATAATCCCCACAGCGTAGACGCCATTCATAGGGTATTAGGAGTGGCATCCGACTGGCTGATGGGCTCCTTGAGCCCGTCGGAAACCAGTTGGTCCAACTGGCTAGTTTCAAATCCGACAGTCTTCATCGTAATAAGGCTGTTGGATTTGAAACCAACGATGTACGTCAGAAAGCCTCCGACCTGTGGTCAGAGGCTTTCTGACTTACATCGTAATAGGGCCCTTAATGTAACAGTGGCTACTGTCAGGACTGTTAAGGAGAAACCTCTCAGATCTCTCAAATTAAACCTTTCAGGAAGAAGGGGGGCTAAGTACTACCTGGCCAGGCTTCAGAGGGCAATGTCTTGGAGGTTTGCTTCCTTTTGGCTCTCCAGTTTGTTCCCTGGTTTGGGAAGGAAATCCAAGATGGCCACCAGCCATAATCTTGGAGGTTGCCCGTCTAGTCTTGGGCCGAGTTTTCGCCCGCAGCTGTGCTCGCGCTTGTTAGCGCATTGCTCAGCGCACTTCAACTGAAGCAATTTGGGAAACGGTCGCGTTTTCAAATACGCGGCCATTTCTTGTCCATAGAAGAGGTTTTCTGGGGCATTTTAAGTTTTGGTCTGAGCATCGGTTCTTCACAGTAGGTACACTGTGAACCAGGTGAGCAGAACGTTTAGGTTATTTACCATGGAGAGATTTCTGACTTTCAGTTATTTTGAGGGAGTTTTAGGTATCAAGACAACAGTTTCCAGAGACTATTCCAAGGACAAATATTACTTGAAAGACACTTTAAACTGCGTATAGTGAAAGATATTCTTAGTAGTATATTCCAGTTTGAGCCCAGACTTGGTAGCGCTTGTGGGTCCCTCGCTCATTTCATCTTAGAGAAGAACCTTTGCTAGAGAGAGTAAAGTACAGAGAGACTTTCATTATGAATTCTGACACAAAGAGACTATTAAAGGATACAAGGGAAATTCTTCAACATTTCCTAAGAAGTCAGTCACTAGTAGATATGGTTATATATATATATATATATATATATATATATATATATATATATATATATATATATATATATATATATATATATGTATATATATATATATGTATATATATATATATAAACATATATTTATATATATATATATATATATATTCAAAACTCAACCTCGACACAGGATATGCACAGGAGACGACGCCAATGTGGTGAAAAATATATTTCATTTATTGCCGCTTTCTACGCGTTTCACCTGACCCAGCAGGCTTGATTATATGTAAATGTGTGTGTGTATATATATATATATATATATATATATATATATATATATATATATATAAACACACAATGTTTCCTTTCTTTTCTTTTCTACTGCAGGAAGATTTCTAAGTTAGTGAAAAACTGAAGTTCTCCTCATGAAGTGAAAACACCGGTAAAATGCAGGTAAGTATACATATATATATATATATATATATATATATATATATATATATATATATATATATATATATATATATATATATATATATATATATATATATATATCCAAAAACAAAGTGCCCAATTTCAGAGAAGCCACTCACAGGAAGATTAAACTGCTTTTAATGGAGCAGGCTGCAGAATGCTGTACAAAAGTCTTGACCCCAGAGTTCAAAGAGCCTGACGCGTTTCGTGCGGGGATCGCACTTCTTCAGAGGCATACTCCTTCCCTGCTCATGTCTTTGTGTTTATTAAGTGGCTGTGACCACGTGTGCAAAGGGCGTAGGCGCACCCCAAGCATTGTGGTACAGGTAGTCCTTGTAGTTCGTTTTCACTATGCTGTATGCAGCAGGGAAATGGATCCAAAAATAAAAACCACAGTGGGCTGGGGAACACTTCAGGACATCACATCGTGCTCCGTGTTACCTCTCCACCTGCTCTTCCTGTCCCTTAGTGCGCCTCCTCCTCAGACGAGGCACAGGTCCATGACATCATGGTCGGGCTTCTCTCCGACCGAGGCTGGCCGGTGTTAAATCCAAAAACAAAGTGCCCAATTTCAGAGAAGCCACTCACAGGAAGATTAAACTGCTTTTAATGGAGCAGGCTGCAGAATGCTGTACAAAAGTCTTGACCCCAGAGTTCAAAGAGCCTGACGCGTTTCGTGCGGGGATCGCACTTCTTCAGAGGCATACTCCTTCCCTGCTCATGTCTTTGTGTTTATTAAGTGGCTGTGACCACGTGTGCAAAGGGCGTAGGCGCACCCCAAGCATTGTGGTACAGGTAGTCCTTGTAGTTCGTTTTCACTATGCTGTATGCAGCAGGGAAATGGATCCAAAAATAAAAACCACAGTGGGCTGGGGAACACTTCAGGACATCACATCGTGCTCCGTGTTACCTCTCCACCTGCTCTTCCTGTCCCTTAGTGCGCCTCCTCCTCAGACGAGGCACAGGTCCATGACATCATGGTCGGGCTTCTCTCCGACCGAGGCTGGCCGGTGTTAAATCCAAAAACAAAGTGCCCAATTTCAGAGAAGCCACTCACAGGAAGATTAAACTGCTTTTAATGGAGCAGGCTGCAGAATGCTGTACAAAAGTCTTGACCCCAGAGTTCAAAGAGCCTGACGCGTTTCGTGCGGGGATCGCACTTCTTCAGAGGCATACTCCTTCCCTGCTCATGTCTTTGTGTTTATTAAGTGGCTGTGACCACGTGTGCAAAGGGCGTAGGCGCACCCCAAGCATTGTGGTACAGGTAGTCCTTGTAGTTCGTTTTCACTATGCTGTATGCAGCAGGGAAATGGATCCAAAAATAAAAACCACAGTGGGCTGGGGAACACTTCAGGACATCACATCGTGCTCCGTGTTACCTCTCCACCTGCTCTTCCTGTCCCTTAGTGCGCCTCCTCCTCAGACGAGGCACAGGTCCATGACATCATGGTCGGGCTTCTCTCCGACCGAGGCTGGCCGGTGTTAAATCCAAAAACAAAGTGCCCAATTTCAGAGAAGCCACTCACAGGAAGATTAAACTGCTTTTAATGGAGCAGGCTGCAGAATGCTGTACAAAAGTCTTGACCCCAGAGTTCAAAGAGCCTGACGCGTTTCGTGCGGGGATCGCACTTCTTCAGAGGCATACTCCTTCCCTGCTCATGTCTTTGTGTTTATTAAGTGGCTGTGACCACGTGTGCAAAGGGCGTAGGCGCACCCCAAGCATTGTGGTACAGGTAGTCCTTGTAGTTCGTTTTCACTATGCTGTATGCAGCAGGGAAATGGATCCAAAAATAAAAACCACAGTGGGCTGGGGAACACTTCAGGACATCACATCGTGCTCCGTGTTACCTCTCCACCTGCTCTTCCTGTCCCTTAGTGCGCCTCCTCCTCAGACGAGGCACAGGTCCATGACATCATGGTCGGGCTTCTCTCCGACCGAGGCTGGCCGGTGTTAAATCCAAAAACAAAGTGCCCAATTTCAGAGAAGCCACTCACAGGAAGATTAAACTGCTTTTAATGGAGCAGGCTGCAGAATGCTGTACAAAAGTCTTGACCCCAGAGTTCAAAGAGCCTGACGCGTTTCGTGCGGGGATCGCACTTCTTCAGAGGCATACTCCTTCCCTGCTCATGTCTTTGTGTTTATTAAGTGGCTGTGACCACGTGTGCAAAGGGCGTAGGCGCACCCCAAGCATTGTGGTACAGGTAGTCCTTGTAGTTCGTTTTCACTATGCTGTATGCAGCAGGGAAATGGATCCAAAAATAAAAACCACAGTGGGCTGGGGAACACTTCAGGACATCACATCGTGCTCCGTGTTACCTCTCCACCTGCTCTTCCTGTCCCTTAGTGCGCCTCCTCCTCAGACGAGGCACAGGTCCATGACATCATGGTCGGGCTTCTCTCCGACCGAGGCTGGCCGGTGTTAAATCCAAAAACAAAGTGCCCAATTTCAGAGAAGCCACTCACAGGAAGATTAAACTGCTTTTAATGGAGCAGGCTGCAGAATGCTGTACAAAAGTCTTGACCCCAGAGTTCAAAGAGCCTGACGCGTTTCGTGCGGGGATCGCACTTCTTCAGAGGCATACTCCTTCCCTGCTCATGTCTTTGTGTTTATTAAGTGGCTGTGACCACGTGTGCAAAGGGCGTAGGCGCACCCCAAGCATTGTGGTACAGGTAGTCCTTGTAGTTCGTTTTCACTATGCTGTATGCAGCAGGGAAATGGATCCAAAAATAAAAACCACAGTGGGCTGGGGAACACTTCAGGACATCACATCGTGCTCCGTGTTACCTCTCCACCTGCTCTTCCTGTCCCTTAGTGCGCCTCCTCCTCAGACGAGGCACAGGTCCATGACATCATGGTCGGGCTTCTCTCCGACCGAGGCTGGCCGGTGTTAAATCCAAAAACAAAGTGCCCAATTTCAGAGAAGCCACTCACAGGAAGATTAAACTGCTTTTAATGGAGCAGGCTGCAGAATGCTGTACAAAAGTCTTGACCCCAGAGTTCAAAGAGCCTGACGCGTTTCGTGCGGGGATCGCACTTCTTCAGAGGCATACTCCTTCCCTTGACACGGTTGGCGGCGAGAAAGCAAGGTGACAGATGGCTGGCTTTCACCACCACCCACTGGGGAATTATTCATGCATATTTTGAAATGAACTGTGCACCCATCCGGGTTGAATGAACTTTTGAAACTTCAACATCCAGAAGGCTGTGCTGACGGCCGCGCCCCATCGAGGCTCGGTGAGGCAGGTGTTTTAAATATACAGAGAACATTGACGAGCTCATTTCTGCACTTCCTAAAGCCACAGAAGAAGGGATGTGGTTAGTCCCGAAACGCGTCTGGCTCTTACTGAAATGGAGGTGACTTTCCTGCTGTAATCTGCTACCAGCATGCTGCCAATAAACTACGTGGTTTACCAATTTCCATGTGGCCTTTCTTAAATGGGTTCCTGGATGCGATGGATGTTTAAACGGCCGGTCCCGGTCGCTAGGAAGGCCCCCCCGTTTAACAACAAACGGGTCCTATGCAGGCACTCGGCGAGTGTCTGGCAGCAAGGATGGAATACAAAATTGTGCGCGATTCCAGGTAGCGTGCATTTTGACACGGTTGGCGGCGAGAAAGCAAGGTGACAGATGGCTGGCTTTCACCACCACCCACTGGGGAATTATTCATGCATATTTTGAAATGAACTGTGCACCCACCTGGGTTGAATGAACTTTTGAAACTTCAACATCCAGAAGGCTGTGCTGACGGCCGCGCCCCATCGAGTCTCGGTGAGGCAGGTGTTTTAAATATACAGAGAACATTGACGAGCTCATTTCTGCACTTCCTAAAGCCACAGAAGAAGGGATGTGGTTAGTCCCGAAACGCGTCTGGCTCTTACTGAAATGGAGGTGACTTTCCTGCTGTAATCTGCTACCAGCATGCTGCCAATAAACTACGTGGTTTACCAATTTCCATGTGGCCTTTCTTAAATGGGTTCCTGGATGCGATGGATGTTTAAACGGCCGGTCCCGGTCGCTAGGAAGGCCCCCCCGTTTAACAACAAACGGGTCCTATGCAGGCACTCGGCGAGTGTCTGGCAGCAAGGATGGAATACAAAATTGTGCGCGATTCCAGGTAGCGTGCATTTTGACACGGTTGGCGGCGAGAAAGCAAGGTGACAGATGGCTGGCTTTCACCACCACCCACTGGGGAATTATTCATGCATATTTTGAAATGAACTGTGCACCCATCCGGGTTGAATGAACTTTTGAAACTTCAACATCCAGAAGGCTGTGCTGACGGCCGCGCCCCATCGAGTCTCGGTGAGGCAGGTGTTTTAAATATACAGAGAACATTGACGAGCTCATTTCTGCACTTCCTAAAGCCACAGAAGAAGGGATGTGGTTAGTCCCGAAACGCGTCTGGCTCTTACTGAAATGGAGGTGACTTTCCTGCTGTAATCTGCTACCAGCATGCTGCCAATAAACTACGTGGTTTACCAATTTCCATGTGGCCTTTCTTAAATGGGTTCCTGGATGCGATGGATATATATATATATATATATATATATATATATATATATACGTGTGTGTGTGTATACATGTATATATATGTATATATATATATATATATATATATATATATATATATATATATATATATATATATATATATATATATATATATATATATATAAAAACAATGTTCCTGTTTCGTCACTGCTCGGCGAAAACACGACCAGGTGCAGACCTCCAGAACAACTCCGATTTTGTAACTTGTAGTGGTTCAGAAAGCAAGTATGAATCCACAAATGGATAGCAGAGTTCAGGATTTTATTAAATCAAAATCATAGGACCAGTTTCCATCCACGACGCGTTTCACTCCTCCAGGGAGCTTGATCACATGAAACGCTCAGAATGTATATATATGTGTGTGTGTATACTTACCTACATGTTACCAGCGTTTTCACTTCATGAGGAGAACTTCAGTTTTTCACTAGACTTAGAAATCTTCTTGCAGTAGAAAAGAAAAGAAAAGAAACATTGAAAGAGCGAACAATTCAGTATACAATTAGATAGAGGTGAACATAATTTACAGAAGTAACAGGAGTAGAATTGAGTTCACCCCTCTAAAGAATTAGTTACATTGTGTTTTCTATTCGCAGAGCTCCACAAGTGAAGTCAACCAACTAGTAGTGACAATACTTAACTACACAGCCATATGTAGCAATACAAGAGAGCAGCAAGCCACAATAAGAAACATGTATATAAGGTGGTGAGCAAGGGGTTGGTGTTAGTGTATTTATTGTTGGTTATATAACCTGCTCTGTTTCAGGAAGCAACACAAACTGCAGTTCCGGTCCTGAAGAAGAGTAGCAATGGCAGTCTCTCTTTTTATCTCATCCCCTTCCCCCCCTTTGCTACTTGTGAATTCATTCGCAGTAGTGGAGTCTGGGATTGTGGAACTACCATCTGCTCCTGTGGAAAATTCCAGTTTTGGTTCAGGTGCTTGACAGATTGAAGTGCCAGCCATAACTTCCACCCGAGCAGTATGGCAGAGGGAATAGATGTAAAGGCCATGGCGTTCGTGCTGGATGTGATACAGAAACAATTGAGCGATACCATATCTGAAAAAAAATCTCTTAGGGAGGATGTTAGGAAGTCTAATCAAGAGGCCCAATTTTTGTGTCAAAGGTTTGAAGAACTTTCCGCTAGTGCCATTGCTGGAACTAAGGAAAATAAGTCACAGACGTTTACTCCAGCTCCTTCAGCGGCGGAGTTGAGCACCCAGGTAATTCATGCTATTTCACCCACAATTCCATTGGCAGCTCCTGAATGGTTTAGTGGGGATCCTCATGAGGCCCAGATAGTTATCACCCAATGTTCTCTACACTTTCTTTGTCGACCCATTATCTTTAGAGAGGATCAATCCAAGGTGGCTTTCATGTTGTCCCATCTGAGTGGCGATGCAGCCGCTTGGACCATGCCATTAGTGAACAACAATGACCCCATCTTATATGAATTTGAGGATTTCAAGAGGGAGTTTATGCGCATCTTTGATCAGAGATCTATATCTCAAACTACAGACAACAAACTTTTAGACGTGAAACAAGGTAATCGTGAATTGGTTGCGTACCAGGCACAATTCAATAAGTTGATTGTTGAAACTAACTGTCCAGAAGCCAAGAGAGCTGCCATTTTCTACAGAGGTCTTAAAGATGAATTGAAGGACGGTCTAGCGCAGATACCTAGGCGACCCACTGATGTTTCAGAATTAATCGATCTGGTCTTGCAGATTGATCAGCGGCAGGGTGAAAGGAAGAGTGAGCGGAGAAAGGATTTTAAAAAAATTCCCCCGCGATTTGACAGAGTTCGGTTGAAAAACACCAAGATAAAAGACGCCTCATCGGAAGAAGAACCCATGCAAATCAGCTCTGCGCGAGGACCATTATCTAATGAAGAAAGATAGAAGAGACGAACTGGCAAACTTTGTATGTACAGTGCTAATTCCGGCCATTTCGTTAAAGAATGTCCTAAGAAACCAAAGATTAATGCTTGGGTAGCCTGGGTAAAAGACAGGCTCCACCAGTAGAGGGAGTTACTCTGGTGGAAAGCTAATGACAAGTCAACTCCAGATTCACAATTAATTGCCAACACCTTACAATCTTCGGTGCCCCATCTGATTATTTCTGGTCTGATCAAGTTTGGGGATGCTGAAGTGGATGATATTTCTGTGACGATAGATGACAGACTTACAAAATATGAGCAGCAAAATCTCACCACCAAGAATGTCATTCTAAAAAGGTGTCAGATATTCAATCTTTCAATTCAGCTGCCCCTTCCTGAAAATAAGATTTTTAATGGAGAGGACGAACATGATTGTCTAGGTGTCACAGTTTATGCACCAAGCCAAGGCCAGACATAAAAGATGAACCCTTTAATTGAGCCTTAATATGTAATCTTTGTGAATGGCTGATGTTTGAGAAATAATTAAGGTACCTTGAGAGCAGCCTACACTGTTCAATTCAAAAGGTTGTGGAAGGTTCATGGCTTTAAGGTGTCAACTCAGCACAAGTTGCAGGACTGATTGCCCTTGCAAGAGCTTGCGGGCTAACAGCCCGATTTATGGTGACGATATTTACAGATAATCTGCATGACTTAGTTGTGGTCCATGACTTTGGACAGTTATAGTCAAAGAGAGGCTTCATGACCTCATCTGGATTGCCCATAATGAATGGGTAACATTTAAAAAAAACTGCTTGATGCCTTGCAAATGCCCACAGAGATTGCTGTGGTGAAATATGCTGCTCATCGAAGTGGCAATGATTATGTTACTCTTGGAAAAAGATTTGCAGGCAAAGTTGCACAATATTGGGCCATTGTAGCTTGTACATTTAATGGAGCTTATTCAAATAAATCTATAGAGGAGACTGCTTTTTCAGTGTTCTTGTCAATTGCTGATACATGGGAAGAGCTCAAGAGATTTCAGGAATATGTTTCAGATGCTAAACAACAGGGTTGGATGAGAGCAGGATGTGGGAAAAACACAAATGACATTTAGATTTTAGCTGATGGGAAACCAGTGTTGCCAGACAGTTTATTGTTTCCCAAGACATGACATTTCCATGGCCCAAAATATTTCGGGAGAGATGAAATTGTGAGATTGTCCCGACATAATTGGTTTAACCCTAGTTTTATGATGCTTGCAGATAAATTGTGCCATTGTCGTGAGACACATCAGCAGATGAATGTAGGGAAAAGTACATCAATAACATTAAGTCACATAGGGAGATCAGGTGGTCCATTCAACAGGTTATAAATGGACTTCATCGAGATGCATGTTTGTAATGGGCTGACAGGTCCTAGTTATAGTGTGAATTTTCTCTCCATGGGTAGAAGCCTACCCAAGAGGGATAAATGACAGCCTCACTGTAGCTAAATTGCTGCGTGAATTTCAATCAATCGATCAATCTGACATTTGTAAAGTCTTGTCAGGAGTTTGGCTGTGGTTCCCGCGTAGAGGGCGTTGCCGTAGTCCAGCATGCTGCTGACAAGGGCTTGGGTGACTGTCCTTCTGGTTTCGGTGGGGATCCATCTGCTGTAGATCTTGTGGAGCATGGGGAGGGTGTTGAAGCAGGAGGAGGAGACCTCGTTGACCTGCTGGGTCATCGAGAGCGTTGAGTCCAGGATGAACCCCAGGTTGCGAGCGTGGTTGGTGGGTATCGGGGCAGTTTCCAGCGTGGCGGGCCACCAGGAGTCATCCCATGCAGAGGGGGTGGAGCTGAGGATGAGGACTTCCTTCTTGTCAGAGTTCAGTTTCAGGCTGCTGGTCTTCATCCACTCTGCGACAGCCTTCATTCCCTTGTGGTGGTTGGATTTGGTGTTGGCCGGGTCATAGGTGAGGGAGAGGATCAGCTGGATGTCGTCGGCTTACGAGATGATGTTGAGGTGGTGCACTCGGATGATGTTGGCGAGAGGTGCAATTTAGATGTTGAACAGGTTTGGCTTACTGGTTTCTCTGGAGTCAGATCACCAGACTCATTTTAACAATGAAGTTCTTAGAATGTTGTGTGCAGCATTACAAGTGGAGCAGAAGTTACACTGTAGTTACCACCGAGAAGCCTACAGAATTGTTGATCAACTTAATAGAACCATAAAGCTCTGGTTGGCGAAAGTCTGTGCATCCACTTTACTAAATGGCCTGACGCCAGACACAGTGGCACAGGTAACAGCAGCGGGGTAGTGGGGCGGAGACATCAATTGAAGAGTACATTAAAGCAGACTACTCAACAAATGTTTATTCTAGGTTAGTTCAAGAATACATACAAGCTTTAGATGCAAAGGATTGCTTTGTGCACACTAAGCTGCAGAGGAAGGATCTTACCACCACATGCCTTTGTAATACACAATTATACGTAGTATTTTGCTTAGCTTAGTATATAGTCAAGAACACTTTGAATGTTATTATTCAAATTTTGACAAGATTCTTTAAAAGCCCCCTTACAGAACTTATGGACTTTCATCCACAAGTAAAAGAAATGGACACAGCTTAGTACTATTTTGGATCATCCCCACCTGTAGACACTGTTAGGGCATATGAAAATAAGTAGACCTGTGAGACCTTTCGAGAAAGTGTTCATTGATATTAGAGCAAAGGATTTCAAACATTTCACACAGTAAAAACCAAGAGGAAGACATTTTGAAACATGTATGGAGGAAGGAAGATGAATTCAGAAAGAAAATGGTCTCCCCAAAACTAAAATTAGATAGGAGACAAAAGAGTAAAATTTGTGTTTACGGTAAAAGAAAACATTTACAAAAGACATGTAATGATTATTAGTTGTGAACACATATTTGAAATTATGGGAGTTTAAGGACAGATTTTACAAAGAGAAGAAACAGTCATTCCAGGAGTTTATTTAATTTGTGGATAGATCAATTGCCAGCTGATTGGGAGGGTATTTGCTGATTAGAGTTGCTGTTTCCTAAGATGTATCATGTAAATAGTTTAGCTGCTTTAACAATGACATCATCACACAGACATACATGCAGTATTAGTGGTGGAACACAATTAGTTAAAGACATTTTTGGAGCAATTATACCACCAATGGGAGTTGTTTTAAATGATGAGAAAATCAGAAAACATTCAACAGTAGTGGATTGTTAAACCTCTCAACCTTAGGGTGGACTTCCCCCAATCTTTTTGTTTTTTGGCTCTACGTTTTGCTGAATCTTTTTGTTGGCCTCAGGACTCTGAACATTTTACTACTGCAAATCGTTGCTAAAGTGCACGTGCTTCTTCCCTAAACATGTGTGTAATTGGTGTATACATGATTGACATATTTAATTTACTTGTACGTCCATTGTAAGGTGAAATACCATATACCTAGGGCCTATAAATGGAATGCTACTAAGGGCCTGCAGAACTGATTGTGCCACCCACATAAGTAGCTTTTAAACCTGTCCCAGGACTGCCACTGCAATGCCTCTTGCCAAGCCTGAAACTCCCCTTTTCTTACATATAAGTCACCCCTAAGATAGGCCCAAGGTAGCTGTAAGGGCAGGGTGCTATGCAAGTAAAAGGTAGGACATGTACGTTTATGTTTTGCATGTCCTAGTATTGACAAATAGGCTATTTCTTTTTCTCTACTGCAAGGGCTACTCTACTCATAGGTTAGCATTAGGAATTTTTTAGTACACTTTTAAGCTGTAATTCCTGATCAGAGAGGAGTACTATTTTCATGATTTATATGTTTGGAATGCTATTGATAAAGCCTACTTACTGGTGAGGTTGGATTTAACATTACTATTTTAGACATGCCACTTTTAGAAAGTGGACATTTCTATGCACTTACTGCTATGTGTGCCTGACAGCCTGTGTCTATTACATGCTTGGGGTGGGTGACAGCTACACTTTAAGCATTCCCTGTAGACAGCCAGAACACAGGAAGGATAGGTGTGTCTTCACACCCATCTACATACATCTACATTCTGATGGCCTTGTCTGGGCGGGATGTAATGGATGGGCTCACACTTCACTTGAATAGGTAATGTCCTGTCCCCACATAAAGGGCTGATTTACCCCCCAAAGATAGCCTGGCAGACATGACTGGGCTGAAAGGGGACCCTGTGCACTTCAGAGAGCTGCATTGAAGTCGCCCCCACATCAAAGGCACTTTCTGTTATAAGTACTGGGTCTCTGACCCCCTAAAAAATCAAACACATCTGGATCTTGAACTGAACCTCTGTCAGAAGGACTGCTGTGCTGCTTAAAAAAACTCATCTTTGGACTTGCTTTTATTGTCCTGCTGCCTGCTGCTCTCTAGCTATGCTGAATGAGAGCTGGACTCTGCCTTCACTCCAAGGGATCTCCAAGGGATCTCCAAGGGCTTGTTGGTTTCCTCCTGTTGCTTGAGTCTCAGAGAAATCAAAGTCTCTACCCCAGCTTGTGTGCCTGATTCATGGAAGTGGCCCAGAGGCTTGTAGAACCACTGCATCGACCCAGTTGAACTTCAAGCCCCTTAGTAAATAGTGTCTGCTTTTTCCTTAGAAGTTTTCCGAAATAGACACTTAGTTATTCCTATTCATTTAGAGTAAAAAACGAAGGCTTGTTCAGTTTAGCAGTGGAAAACAAAAAAATATACTTACCAGAGTTAGTTAGTAAAAACTCCTTGGTCCTACTATCATTGGAATCTTCTTCCTGTTGGCAGACAATAAAAGAAATACAAGATTGATGAGAAAAGTAGGTTAATAAAATTCCAATGAGCAAATATAGATTATAATAGCACATAGGAGTAAAATTGTGATATTAAGAGTTTCATATATGTTATAGTGATCATCAAGTTACAGCACCCAGAAGACAAAGAAAAGAAAGAGCAAAAGAAAACAGATTAGAGAAGTTAGAAATATAAAGCTAACTAAGGAAAGAACAGAAGAGAAGCAAATACCACGAAAATGAAAATTATGTACATTAAACAGAAGTAAAACACTAGTAGACACAGTAAAAGATTGAAAGTCAGCGGAATATGTGTGTTGCAGTATTTCACCAAGTGCTGCAATCTGAAGACAAGAAGACTCAGAGGGAATAGAAGAATTGGTGAAGCCTTGGCAGTCTCTTCTCTGTCCCATTCCCCTTTCCCCCCCTTTGGGTTGCTTGTCGTACAAGTTAATTATTGATGGCGGGAGAGTAGGAGAGTGGCATTGGGTTCTGGCATCATTCTGCTCCTCTGCATTAATTCTAAAGGCATATCCTGACACAGTGAAGTGCCCACTGCAAATTTTGCACCCGAGTAGAATGGCTGAGGGACTGGATCTAAAAAGATTAAGTGAGATTTTAGAAGTTATTCAAAAAGAGCTAATCTCAGTAAAGGATGAGAATTGGAATTTGAAACAAGATATAATAATGGCAAGGAGAGAAACTGCAGATTTGACAGTCAAAATTAATTAAGTAAGTCCTGGTCAAGGTTATAAAACTCCCCACACTCAGGATGAGTCTCAGTAACAATATAGGTACACAACCCAAGTTAGCAATCCAGGTTCTACATTAGTTGTCGCCAGTAATACATTTTATCCTCCTGATCGTTTTAATGAAGAGCCGCAGAAAGCTCAAATATGTCTGACACAATGCACTTTACACTTTATGTGTCGACCAGCGGTTTTCCCGGATGCACAGTCACGAGTGGCCTTCGCACTGTCATATCTTGGCGCTGACGCAGCTTCTTGGTCCATGCCATTGGACTCTGGGAATGATCCAAAATTATACAATCTATAAGAGTTGAAGAAGGAATTTCTTCGGATCTTCGACCGAAGAAGAGCTTCCCAAGCAACAGTCAACAAGCTTTTGGAGCTGAGACAGGCAATCGAGAACTAATAGCTTATTTAGTTAGCCCAATTTAATAATTTGGTAGTAGAGACCAATTGGCCTGAAAGTAACAGGTCCGCTGTGTTTTATGGAGGATTAAAAGATGACTTAAAGGATGCCCTAGAACAATTGCCTAACAGGACCACTGAGATTTCAGCTTTAATTGATTTGGTTCTTGAAATTGACTTCCGACAAAGTGAGCGAAAAGGAGAGAAACGTCGAGACTTTCATTCCAGCATTCCATGATTTGACGGATTTAAGTCTGAGGGTTCAAGGATTGGAGAAGGTCAACATGGAGTAGAACCGATGCAAATTGGAACGATTCATGGACCTTTATCTAAGGAAGAAAAGGAACAGAGGAGACAGAATAAGCTATGTCTATATTAAGGCAACAGTGGACATTTTGTTCGGAACTTTCCAAGAAAACCAAAGCAACCCTTGAAGAAAAACCCGCAGCATCGCCAGTAACCGGAGTTGGACTGGTGGATGAAAATGCAAATTCAACTCCACACAATTGTTAGGATTAGGTCCCCAGTCCTCTTTTGTTGACCATGTCCAATACCATCACATGACACACCAGTAGCATAAAAAGGAGTCCTACCCTTATGTCTATGCTTGTTATTGCTAACCTGTGGATTCCTGCATCCTGGCTCCGGAGTTTCCTGTTGTTTGTTGCTGTCTTTTCACGGGCTCGTGGAAAGAATTGGAGAATTCCCTATTTCCCTTTTTTACCTTTTTGTCCCTTATCTTGGTTTATTTCCTTGTCCTGGTGCTTCGTTTTTGGGTTAATACCTGTTTTTGTTCACCCCCTTCCGTGTTTGGGTCCCCTGTAGTTAGAAGGTAGTCAGAGTCCTGTTTAGTAATTGTCCCGCCCCCTTTATTTAGTTATTTTTGTGGAAGTGCATTTGGGATCTTTGCCTGCATTCAGGGGCTCCTGTTTGCAGAGCGCCGGTTCGCTCCGCTCTCCTGTCACGGAGACGCAGTGATTGAACCGGTGATACTCGCGCCGCTGCGCGATCCCTTGCTGTAGATGCGCAACCCGTCCACCTCGTTATAGGTGGAAGTGACGTTTTGGGCAGTTCCGCGAGAGAAACCCGGCTGGGTTTTCTCTTTACTTTCCCGATAACAACAACGCGGAAGAGGCTCACGTTCCTTGGGGTTATTTTAGTCCCGTTTCCCCAGACCACGCTAACAGGGGTTTTTTGTACATGCCAATAAGGTTGGTGTGTTTTTTACCCTGTAATCTTCTTATTCGCCCACACCAAAACACCCATACAAGACGTAAAGTCCAGTACCTAATTCAACCAAGAGATGATATCTTGGGATATAGGTTCCAATTGAATGACAACTCCTTGAAGCAAAGCCTGCTCACGCTTCTGGTAAGTGTGTGTGTGATGATATATATTGGATATGGATATATGGCTTAGAGGTAAGACTGGGGACTGAGATATTACTGTTGGGTGTATTTTTTGTTTCCCTTTTATGCAGGAGCAGAAGAAGGAGGCGGGTGTTCCTTTTTGTGACACGTTACAAGGGTGGAAGGTGTGGTTGCCTTATGATTTTCCACCCCCTTTTCTGAGTCAGCAGCTTACTCATCTGTGTCAGTCAGGGAGTGGCTGGTGAGTCGGGGAAGTGGATTGGACATATCCTCGTTCCTGCAGTGTGTGGGTTGGGCAGGAGTCCAACAGAATAACAAGCCCACGTTAAAATACACTGCCTGAACTTGGATGGACGTAGAAGGAGGAGGGGCCATGGCTGGGGCTGAAGCCCCCTCCATGATTGATATAATGGGTGCCCTTGCTGCCTTACAGGCCCAAGTACAGGAATTGAGACAGGAGAATGTAGGCTTGAGACAAGAGCTGGTTGCAGTAAGAGCACAGGCACAGGCCCAGCCTAGAGCCCAAAATCCTGTGATACATCCGGCTACTTTCCAGTATGGGGGGGCTGGACAGAGCAACCCTGGAGGAAGTACCCCTGTAGCTATTACTGTAAACTCCCCTGTTCCTGTTCCCCTGGCTCAGCCTGAACGGTTCTATGGGGACAGTGGGAAGTATGGGATGTTTATGAACCAGTGTCAGTTACACTTTATGTGTCGACCTGGTGCATTTCCTGATGATGCCGCGAAGGTAGCCTTTACTCTTTCATATCTGGCTGGTACGGCTGCCCAGTGGGCTATCCCCTTAGTGGAAGGGAATGATCAGGTGCTGAGGGATTACAATGCATTCAAAGAACTGATGAGGGGGTTGTTTGCCAAACATGCTTTCATGCAAGCTAGTGATTCAGAATTACTGAAACTGCGACAGGGTCGACAGGATCTTCTGACATATATAGCGTCTTTTAATCGTCTGATTGCAGAGACACATTGGCCGGCTGATAAGCGGACATCCTTGTTTTACCAGGGTCTTAATGACGATTTGAAGGACGTGGTGTCACAAGTAGTGGACCCCCCGGAGGAGTGTGCCGCTTTTATAGATCTAGTGATTAAATTGAATCATAGGCTATCAGAGCGCCGCGGTGACCGTGGCCGTTTTCAGGTTTCCCGAGGGAACTTCATAAAGACCGAAGTGAAACAGCAACCTGGTGAAGCAAAGCCTGAACCAATGGAAATAGGAGGGGTTAGGGGGCCACTTACTCCTGAGGAAAGAAAGAGACGGAGGGATCAGAACTTATGTCTCTATTGTGGACAAGGAGGTCATTTTGCAAGAGAGTGTCCCGTTAAACCGTCTGGAGCTGGTTATGGAAAAAAGGTGGCATATGTACAGGTGGAAAGGCTACCCCTAACGGTGCATAGAAGAGATCATTATGAGGTGTTGGGGGCAGTGGATATGGCGCCCAGACATTTTGTGATTTCGGCACAGCTGCTGTTGGCAGAGTATCAAAGGGTGCCTGTTTCTGTGTTGTTGGATTCAGGGGCCACTGGCAATTTCATTGACATCTCCCTAGCAGAGAAACTAGGTGTGCCTTGCCAGTATAAGAAACAGCCAGAGCCGGTACGTGCGATAGACGGGACTGAGTTGTCATCAGGGTGTATTACTAGACAAACTATGCCGCTGCGGTTGTTATGTGACAATGGTCATTCTGAGTGCGTGGTTTTCGATCTGATAGACGCGCCTTCCTTTGGCTTGGTACTAGGGGTGCCTTGGCTCCAAGAACACAATCCCAGGATTGATTGGGTACAACGGCTTGTCACGCTTGATTCACATTATTGTTTGAAACATTGCTATAGCGAGGCCAGTGAGAAGGTCCCTCCCTTGTTTTGTGCTGCCACGGAAGAGAACGGGGTTCCAAATCAGTATGTGGAATACGCCGATGTGTTTGACAAGGGTCGTGCTCAGAGTCTGCCTCCACATCGGTCTTTTGACTGTAGGATAGACCTAGTGGAGGGGGTTCCTTTACCTTGTAGTAGAGTTTATGCTCTGTCTGAACCAGAGGAAAGACATCTTAAAGAATATCTGGATGAGATGTTGAAGCTAGGTTTTATCCGTCCTTCTTCCTCTCCTGTTTCTTCAGCAATCTTTTTCATCCCAAAGAAGGAAGGCACTCTGAGGGCCTGTGTGGACTATCGGACATTAAATAAGGCCACTATTAAGAACCGGTACCCTCTTCCGCTCATCCCCGTGTTGCTGGATCAGCTCCGTAAGGCCACGGTGTTCTCTAAATTAGACTTGCGTGGAGCATATCATCTGATCAGGGTGCGGCCCGGTGATGAGTGGAAGACGGCTTTCAAAACGAAACATGGGTTATTCGAATACTGTGTGATGCCGTTCGGCTTGTGTAACGCGCCGGCGGCGTTCCAGTATTTTATAAACGAGGTCCTGAGCGAACATCTGGATAAGACAGTAATAGTTTACTTGGATGACATCCTTATCTTCTCAGAGACCGGAGCAGACCATCATACTCATGTCAAACAAGTGCTGCAGAAACTGCGGGAACATCGGCTTTATGCCAAACTTGAAAAGTGTCATTTTGATGCTAAGGAGGTGGAGTTTTTGGGTTTCCTCATTTCCTCTGAAGGGATACGAATGGATCCAAAAAAGATACAGGCTATTTTATCCTGGCCAGTGCCTACTACGGTGAAGCACATACAGGTACTTTTAGGGTTCGCCAATTTCTACCGGCGCTTTATCTCTCACTTTTCAGATATTGTGGCACCAATGACCCACCTGTTGAGAAAGGGGGTTTCGTTTGAGTGGTCCCCGGAGGCTCATGATGCCTTTCGGTTATTGTTGGAAACCTTTACGACCGCTCCAGTACTGGCTCACCCAGATCCGGCGTTTCCCTTCTTTGTGGAAACGGATGCTTCCGCAAGTGCAGTAGGTGGTGTTTTGTCCCAGAGGGAGGGGGGCACGGGAGATATGCACCCTATCGCCTATTTCTCAAAAACATTGTTGCCGGCCGAACGTAACTATACGGTGGCAGAGAGGGAACTACTGGCGGTGAAATTGTCCTTCGAAGAATGGCGCCATTATCTGTGGGGGGCCCGGCATACCGTCACGATCTACACAGATCACAAGAATTTGGAGTTCTTTAGATCAGCCAGGGCTTTGACACCCAGACAAATGCGATGGGTCTTGTTTTTTAATAAATATGATTTCATTATCACCTACAGACCTGCCGCTCAGCAGATTAAATCAGACGCCTTGTCCCGGATTCATGTTGATCCAGAGGAAGTAAAAGCAGGGAAGGAAAACAGGCCTATGCTGGATAGTAGGAGGATTGTGGGAGTAGCTTCGGTGGAAGAATTCGCTTCGAATATTAAAGATCTGTTGCGCAATATGGATTTGGCCCCTTGGTTACAATTGTCTCAGGTGGTGCTTAGAGAGGGGTTGTTATATCAGGGGGATAGGTTGTTCGTTCCTCCCGAGTTGAGACAAAAGGTGGTGGAATGGTGTCACTCATCCTCTTTAGTTGCGCACCCAGGTATTGGGAAGACAAAGGAGTTGTGTTTGAGGTGGTTTTGGTGGGATACGGTGGCCCAGGATATCCATAAATACGTGACAGCTTGCCCTGTATGTGCCATCAATAAACCCTCACACAGTAAGCCCTCGGGTCTGTTACAGCCGTTGGCAGTACCCCCTTCCCCTTGGCACACCATCAGCATGGATTTTGTCACAGACCTTCCCTTGGTTTCCGGTTTTACTGCTATCTTAGTGGTCGTAGACTTGTTTACCAAAATGGCTCACTTTTTACCACTTCGAAACATTCCCACAGCAAAGGAAATGGCATGGGAGTTTTTGGTTTCGATAGTACGGTTGCATGGGTTACCCACAGCAGTCATATCAGACAGGGGGGCGCAATTTGTGTCTCATTTCTGGAGGGAGCTCTGTCTGGGGCTAAAGATGGACATACGTTTGTCATCTGCGTACCATCCCCAGTCAGATGGGCAGACAGAACGCACCAACCAGACGATGGAACAGTTTTTGAGGTGCTTGACTACGTCCCTTTCGTGTGATTGGGTGAGGGCATTGCCCATAGCGGAATTCGCATATAATAACAGTGTACACTCGGCCTTGGGCATGACACCTTTCTTTTGCTCTATGGGATTTCATCCTAGAGCCCTAGCCATCCTACCCACTGGGCACATGCCAGCCATTGATGAAGTCAGTAAACGGTTGGGAGACATCTGGGAAGTGGCTAGGAGCAGCTTGCAGGAAGCCAAGGCAGCTATGAAGGTGCAGGCAGACCGACACAGAGTTCCAGCTCCTGGGTATAAAGTGGGCGATCAAGTGTGGTTGGTGTCCCGTAATTTAAGACTACAGGGTTCTCGTAAACTATAGCCCCGGTATGTAGGCCCTTTCCCAGTGGTTCAGGTTATCAACCCTGTGGCAATGAAGTTGTTATTACCATCAGACTATAGGATCCACCCGGTGTTCCACACTTCTTTGCTGAAGCCCTTCATCCCATCAGATCAGGTCCTACCTCCTCCTGCCCCCGTATTAGTGGACGGCGAAGAGGAGTTTGAGGTTCAGGCCATTCTTGATTCCAGAAGAAGGAGGGGTAGGTTGTATTACCTGGTAGACTGGAAGGGGTATGCCCCGGAGGATAGGACATGGGAACCGGCTGGAGGGGTACATGCGCCTCGGCTGGTGAGATTGTTCCACAGGCAGCATCCCCGAAAACCACGACCTGTGGGGAGGATTGTCGGGGGGGTACTGTTAGGATTAGGTCCCCAGTCCTCTTTTGTTGACCATGTCCAATACCATCACATGACACACCAGTAGCATAAAAAGGAGTCCTACCCTTATGTCTATGCTTGTTATTGCTAACCTGTGGGTTCCTGCATCCTGGCTCCGGAGTTTCCTGTTGTTTGTTGCTGTCTTTTCACGGGCTCGTGGAAAGAATTGGAGAATTCCCTATTTCCCTTTTTTACCTTTTTGTCCCTTATCTTGGTTTATTTCCTTGTCCTGGTGCTTCGTTTTTGGGTTAATACCTGTTTTTGTTCACCCCCTTCCGTGTTTGGGTCCCCTGTAGTTAGAAGGTAGTCAGAGTCCTGTTTAGTAATTGTCCCGCCCCCTTTATTTAGTTATTTTTGTGGAAGCGCATTTGGGATCTTTGCCTGCATTCAGGGGCTCCTGTTTGCAGAGCGCCGGTTCGCGCCGCTCTCCTGTCACGGAGACGCAGTGATTGAACCGGTGATACTCGCGCCGCTGCGCGATCCCTTGCTGTAGATGCGCAACCCGTCCACCTCGTTATGGGTGGAAGTGACGTTTTGGGCCGTTCCGCGAGAGAAACCCGGCTGGGTTTTCTCTTTACTTTCCCGATAACAACAACGCGGAAGAGGCTCACGTTCCTTGGGGTTATTTTAGTCCCGTTTCCCCAGACCACGCTAACAGGGGTTTTTTGTACATGCCACTAAGGTTGGTGTGTTTTTTACCCTGTAATCTTCTTATTCGCCCACACCAAAACACCCATACAAGACGTAAAGTCCAGTACCTAATTCAACCAAGAGATGATATCTTGGGATATAGGTTCCAATTGAATGACAACTCCTTGAAGCAAAGCCTGCTCACGCTTCTGGTAAGTGTGTGTGTGATGATATATATTGGATATGGATATATGGCTTAGAGGTAAGACTGGGGACTGAGATATTACTGTTGGGTGTATTTTTTGTTTCCCTTTTATGCAGGAGCAGAAGAAGGAGGCGGGTGTTCCTTTTTGTGACACGTTACAAGGGTGGAAGGTGTGGTTGCCTTATGATTTTCCACCCCCTTTTCTGAGTCAGCAGCTTACTCATCTGTGTCAGTCAGGGAGTGGCTGGTGAGTCGGGGAAGTGGATTGGACATATCCTCGTTCCTGCAGTGTGTGGGTTGGGCAGGAGTCCAACAACAATCATCTTTTGGCCAACACTCCACAGGCGTCTTCTCCCCATCTTGTGATATCAACATCACTTAAGTTCCAAGATAGGCATTTGCAGAATATTTCCGTGATGGTAGACTCTGGGGCCACTGATAATTTCTGTGATTAAAAATTTGCAGAAAATATAGAACTGAAGTCATTAACGAAGGAGAAAAGTGAGGCTGTACGAGCGGTGGATGGCACCAACTTGTCTTCTGGAACTATTACCTGTCATAGGGAACCTGTGGAGTTGAAAGCCCCTGAAGGACATTGTGAAGTACTACAGTTCAATTTGATTGATGCCCCCAGTTTTCAGTTAATTTTGGGGTTGCCCTGGCTTACAGAACATAACCCCACAATAGATTGGAGCGCTCGATCAATTGTTTTCGATTCAGACTTTTGCAAAGAGAATTGTTATCGACATGGAGACTCCAGAGTACTGCATTCACCCACTACACTTTTATGTGAAATAGGAGCAACGTTTGTGTGATTCACACCACAGAGGTACCCAGTGTCTATGCTGAATATAAGGATGTAATCAGTGAAATTGAGGCTGAAACACTACCCCCACATAGAGCATTTGATTATAAATTTGAACTGGAACTAGGTGTGAACTTGTCATGTAGCAGGATATATGCACTAACTGAGAAAGAGAACTTGCATTTAAATGATTACCTCCAAAAATATCTAGCAAATGGATTCATACATCCCTCTCAATCACCAGTTTCCTCCCCACTCTTCTTTATGCCCAAGAAATGTGAATTGAGAAGCTGTATAGACTACAGAGCCATCAATCGAATAACCGTAAAGAAAAGATACCCTTTACCATTGATCTCTATGTTGTTAGATCAGGTTAAGAAAGCAACGTTGTATACAAAACTAGATCTTAGAGGGGCTTATCACTTAGTCAGAATTCCAGAATGTGATGAGTGGAAGACGGCCTTCAGGACAAAATACAGGCTTTTCAAATATCAAGTAATGCCCTATGGATTATGCAACGCTCTGGCTGCCTTCCAGCATTTTATAAACGATGTGCTAAAAAATGTCCTTGATCAATGTGCCATCGTTTATATAGATAACATTTTAATTTACTCGAATTCTGAAGAAGAGCATGAAGAACACGTGAAAGGAGTCTTGCAGAAATTGAAAGAGAACAGCCTGTTTGTAAAACTTGAAAAATGTGCTTTCAGTGTAACTTCAGAGGAATTTCTAGGATTTGCGTTGTCCCCAGCAGGAATAAACATAGATCAGCAAAAAGCAAAAAGTTCAGGCAGTGACAGAATGGAAATCACCAAGATCGGTGAAGGAAGTCCAAAGTTTCATTGGATTTGCGAACTTTTACAGGAGATTCATCAAGGATTTTTCCAAGAAATTGATTCCTCTTACTCGTCTCCTCAGAAAAGGAACTCCTTTTGTTGGTCGACAGATGCGGAAGAAGCCTTTGTTGCATTGAAAAGAGATTTCACCGCAGCCCCTATGCTGCTTCATGCAGACCCAATGGAGCCCTTATTTGTGGAAACAGATGCCTCTAATATATCTCTAGGAGGGGTGTAGTCTCAAAGGTACAATAGAAATGGGCAATTGCATCCGGCAGATTTTCGCTCATGGATATTGACTCAAGGAGAGGTGAACTAAACCATCACGGAAAAAGGGCTGCTAGCCATCAAAGACACCTTTAAAGAGGGGAGACACTATATCATGGGTTCTAGGCACACTGTTACCGTCCTCACAGATCATCAGAATTTGAAGTTCTTAAAATCAGCCAAAACCCTTACTCCAAGACAACTTAGACGGTCTCTATATTTTGCCGATTATGATTTTGTCATCACATATTGTCCTAGATCAAGGAATGGAAAGCGGATGCATTATCTAGATTAGGCACAGAAGATTTATCAGAAAAATTGAAGAACAGAACATAATTCCAGTGGAAAAGGTTGTTTGAGCAAGAGTCATGAGAGAATCCAGTACAGAAGTCAATAAACCAAAATGAAATGGAAGAATGGGCAGCACAAGATTCAAAAGGAGAAATTATAAACAACCTGCCATATCATGCAGAGCATTGTACTTGTCCTCTCCAGAGTTACAAAACAGGGCGTTAAAAGAATGCCATGACCATCAATTGTCTGGGCACAAAGGAATTCACAAGGCAGAAGAGCTGATTAAGCATAGATTCTGGTGGCCTCAAATGACCAGACATTAAGCAGTATGTATCCACTTGTGATGTGTGTGCTCGACGAAAACCAGATAGGCTTTGTCCATCAGGATTGCTACAACCCTTACCCAATTCGCCACATCCATGGCATACAGTAACATTGGATTTGATAGTGGATCTGCCATCTAGTCAGGGCTATGATACCATCATAGTTTGTGTGGATTAATACAGTAAAATAGCTCGATTCGTTCCTTTGAAGGGGGGACCACCGGCTCAAAGGTTAGCACAAGTTTTTACCCAACACATAGTGCGAGCACATGGCATTCCTAAAGTATTAATTTCTGATTGAGGATCCCAATTCTTGTCTCATTATTGGAGGGCCTTTGCAAAAAAGCTGGCGCATAGAGACCAGGCATTCCACTAGTTTCCCCCCTAATCAGATGGGCAGACGGAGAGGGTAAATCAAGAGTTAGAGCAATACCTCAGATTATATCTATTTGATCAAGAGGGAGATTGGCCGGAGCATCTGTAGGCAGCTGAATTTGCGTTTAATAATGCTGAAAATGCTTCCACCGGTCATACGCCCTTCTTTATGAATACAGACAGGCATCCAAATGTATCACTGAATTTCCAAGAATCAGCTGTCCCAGCAGCTAAAGATCTAGTACACCATATGGCCCAGATCTATAATTCAGCTATGACAAATTTAACTAACGCAAAAGAAAGTTATAAGTTCCATGCAGACAAAAAAAGAATACTAGGTCTTGAATTAAGGGTTTGGGATGAAGTTTGGCTAAACACCAAAAACATGAGACTCAAGGGTAATAGGAAGTTACAACCTAGATTTTTAGGTTTGTATAAAATTAAGAAAATAAATGCTGTCTCTTACAAGTTGAAACACCCTAAAAGTCTAAAAATACATCCAGTATTCCATGTTTCCTTACTCAAAAAGACTGTAGAAGGTTTACGGAAAACTTCCCCTCCCACTCCAGTACAGACCAAACAAGCAATGAGTTTGAAGTAAAACCGATCCTAGATTCAAAAGAGAAGAAGGGTCAAGTTTACTATTTGTTTGATTGGAGGGGTTATAGTGCAGAGGCGAGAACTTGGGAGCTGTACTCTCATGCTCCTTGAGTTGTCGGAGCTTTTCATAAAAGGTTTCCTTGCAAACCCCGGCCTGATGGATCTGCCTTATTTGGCTTGAGTGAGGCTGTGTAGGGAAGTCCTGTTTGAGGTACATATCTGCGCAGTAAAGCAATTCATGTGAGAGTATTTTAAAACACAGTGAAGAAAACAAGAGTTTGGGTATGTGTGAATATTAGTGTCTCCTCTAAGGTATGCACGCTTGTCTGGCAGTGAAAAAAATCAGCGCTTGGCAGTGAGGCTATTTGGGTTACGTTCCTGTGTTCTTCATGTACAAAAGATTTAGTTGACGTAGAACTTCAAGCCCCTTAGTAAATAGTGTCTGTTTTTCCTTAGAACTTTTCTGAAATAGACACTTAGGGGCATATTATCAACAACTAGCAATATTTATAGCTAAATAAGCTTAGCGACAATTTTTCTATCGCCGTGCATCGCCAGATTTTATCGCAGAGATAACGTGCTATTAGCAACATTTATCTCAAATGCGATATTCCGGCATTAATGCCAATAGGGTCTTAACCTGAATATCCAACTCCCATTGGATATACAGGTTAAGAAGTGGTCTGAGCAGGGGTTAGTTTTCAGCGATATTCGCGCTTAGCGCAAATCTTTTCATCACTACGCCTGCGTTGATAATAGGCGATAGCAATGTTAGCGGCTGCTTTCAGTCGCTAACAGCTTGGGTATGCCCACTTTGCATGTCATTAGCGTTAAATATCGCTGACATGCAAAGCAGGCCCCAAACCGGTCGCTATCGCCTACAAGCTGTCGCTAACTGCTGTTAGCAACAGCTTGCTAATAGGGCAATGAAATTATTGCCGCTTTGCGGCCGAAAACGGCTGCAAAAGCGGCGATAATTTCATATCACCTGCCTTGGTAATAGGCCCCTTAGTTATTCATATTCACTTAGAGTAAAAAGCGAAAGCTTGTTCAGTTTAGCAGTGGAAAACAAAAAAATATACTTACTAGAGTTAGTGAGTAAAAACTCCTTGGTCCTACTATCATTGGGATCTTCTTCCTGTTGGCAGACAATAATAGAAATACAAGATTGATGAGAAAAGTAGGTTAATAAAATTCCAATGAGCAAATATAGATTATAATAGCACATAGGAGTAGAACTGTGATATTAAGAGTATTATCTATGTTATAGTGATCATCAAGTTACAGCGCTCAGAAGACAAAGAAAAGAAAGAGTGAAAGAAAACAGATCAGAGACGTTAGAAATATAAAGCTAACTAAAGAAAGAACAGAAGAGAAGCATTACAAAATACAAACAATAGCAGGAGGCAACCATAGTTACACGTACTAGGCCTAAATAGTTGAAGCAACTTTGTCTGACAAGCTGACTTGGCTAACGAATACTTAATTCTCACAAAAATGTTTATTTCCTGACCTTTCCATGGGCATGTTTTTAAAATGAATAATAGTTACATAAATGTTTTCGTCTAACTCTTCAAAAGGTTTCTAATTATACAAATACTACTGTTAACTAATGTTTAGAGATTTGTCATTTAGTGAAGCAATGAAGAAGTTCACATATGAAGATGTAGCATTTTTAAAGTGAATGAATGATGTGAAAGTCTATGAGTGTTCACATTGTATGTGATAAGAAATTGCCACTCGACAATACTGACTGTGGACTATTGTATTCTTGGTGAGAAGATGGAGAGCGATCCTGTTCCCATGAGAGTATAGAATGCAGATTGGCTGACTGGAGAGGGAAGAAGCAACATGTTGCAAAAGCTTCAGCCTGTGATGTCTATAATAGTGTGTGTTCTTAGAGTAGGTTACCTTCATCATCTCCACTCTCAACCCTTTCCAGATCATCCCACTCCATTTCCCTGTTGTGCTGAGACTCTATATGAGCTTCTTGAACCTCTCTTCATGAGAAGTTCTGCTTTATTGACCACAGAATTACTTAGCGGATTTGGATAATAAAGCTTAATGCTTACAATTTCACTCTCTCAAACATGAAACTTTTTTGGGGTTTCTAACTGCCACCTTTCAATTCCTATTTCTAGAATAAGGATTATGTTCTTTATGGAACACGCTTAATGCATTTTATATGATTTAATGATCATTTCATTTTGATTATTGACAAATCTAATTGCTTTTGCCAATGGGTTTATATACTGATTCTAGTAAAAATGAACTACTAAAAGTTGATTAATAAAACCCTTTAACTCATACCAAACTCTCATTACTGAATAAGAGGAAAATGGAAATTGTAATGCCATAATAATGTCATGTACAGCTCCTGATTAACATCAAAGATTCAGAGACATGAAGAGAAATAAGAGCGGGAAATTCTCCCTGGTGAGGTGGTGGCCTTTCTTGTAAACCGATACATTAATAAGGTCCCAGCTCCTGCAACTTTAATTGCAAATTCCAAATTTAAATGGATCCCAGGAACAATTTTAAGTACAGCAAAGCAATTGGAAGATAACTTATTTTGACATGAACGTGATTTTGTTATTTTCTGGGTCAGGGTCTTACAATTCGATCTTTTAGCAGAAACAACAATACACTAGAGTCTCAGAACTGGATTTCATGGAAGATTCTGCTGCTTGCACACAGGACCCTGGGGCCCTGTCTGTGCTTTCAGCATCTGCATTTTGTTTGGACTGATGCTGCCCTGGAAATAACGTTTTGCATGCAATTTGAGTTCTGGTACGAAAACAATCCAGAGCGTCTCTCAGCTCTGCTCTGAATACTAGGGTGAGCTTCGGCAAATAACAATATGATGCAAAGAAAGTGAGGGTGGCTAGCCATGTCACCATGGAAACAGTGAAGGAAAAGGGAATCTTCACAATATCACACAGCACCTTATTCCTTCCTTCCGCATGTATGCAGCAGCCAGTTTTATTTACTCAGCTGTTTGTAGTCCTACAAAATGCCACACAATAGTGTGCCAGTATTCAAGTCTGCAAGAATGTGGAGACATGACCAATAATGTATTAGGCTAACAAGAAATGCGTGGCACTTGGAAGGGCTGCTCCCCTATTTTAAGGGAAAAATTAAATATACCGCATAAAACCTTCTTTGAACTACTGAGGAGGTTGAGTTGATTCCTTATGATACCTGAATTCGAATAATGTTGATGGCAGCCTTAATAGTGATGTAGAAACATAATGACCACCTAACTTCTCACAGCGATCCTACGGTTTCATTATTTCCTCTATGGCCTATCGTCTTCCTACTAGATCTTCCATGTTACTGTCAAATGTGGCATCGTTTGGACACCATGGCGTAGTAGGATTCACCCCGGGGCTGTGTGATGGTATTCACAGGCCATCACACTGGTAACACCTCAGTTGGTGTGTTACTATGGAAGAGATGTGAGGATTAAAAGGAGTGGGGTGAAGCTAATGTGGGGAACAGTCTACGTTGATTGTGTGAATCATCTAAACATTAGACTAATGGTCCATTTGCTGACAGGGCTCGAATACTCACTCCTCTTCTTAACAGGCCAACTGCCATTTTAGGTCTTTGATCTCAGAAAACACAGCCTAGTATCGAAGTACAGATCATATCCACATTGAAATGGAGCAGATGTGATTTCTGGTGAATAGAAAAAGGTAAGTAATGCGATTAATATCAAATCTGTGGCCTGGCATCTACAGTTGTTTTGATGACTGCTCATCAATAAATCAGGTCAAAGTTAACAAACTTTAAGACTACTAGCACGTGATATTTATCTGGTCTTAATGTGCTTATATGTGATGGTTAGTGACACAATTTCTCACAACACAACACAAGTAAAACCAAGATGTGAAGTCCATGTAATGATATAAATATAGTAAATCAGCCTGTTTTCGTAAACCTCTACAAATGTCATTGAAGCAACTGCAATACTCTGCAAGTGCATAGGAAGGGGCCTAACCTACATTCCTTACCTACAACGATCCTACTGGAAACAACTGTGGCATATTAACCATTACATTGATAATATGAAATAAAGAAGTCTGTCGGGGGGGGGGGGTACTTTAATTTGCTCAAGTTTTATGGTTATAAACCCAATATTGTCACAGTTAAATGCAAAAACACATGCTCAAAACAATATTAAACTACATTTTGTTTAAAGAACATACTGGCACACTCTAAAAATACATGCATTGAATAAAACATACTATGTATACCTTTTGCCATATTGGACTAAGGATAGCAAAAAAACACATGCAGACCTGTGGATAACAACTCGGTCGGAGAATTCAGTCAAACCATTCAGTGGTTAGGTACAAGTATCAGAGGACAGTGCGACTTAATTCATAACAAAATAACAAGCAAGTCTAACATTGAAAGTGTGCTCCATGCAACTCCATGTACTCCGAAGTAGTCACAGTTGTGTTGCCATCTTTTAAGTTTAAATTTGCTTTTTGAAACAACTTATAAACACAGGCATAACTCGTGTTCATACAGTTCTCCCTACAATAGATCAGTATGAATGTATACATTGTACATGCATCTGAGATTATCTATGACAAACAGTAGACAATGATCATATGATATTATTGAATAATTTTTATCTTCCGCATGTGTTACCTGTGTTCAGTAGTGTAGCAATGGTGTCAAGGGCTCTAATGCAAGTGTGAAAAAGTGCCTACATACCACCAGTTGTGTAAGATACAGCCATATGTGGAGTACAGAAAGCCCTCTCAACCCTGGCCCTGGTGCAACTGCACCTGCTGTATTATGGATAGCTACACCCCTGCCTGTGTTGCTGTCAATCTGGGAAATACGAGGGGTTATCTAAGGAGAGTTCTAGATTACATTCTGCAGAATCAGATGCTGTCAAACTACTTTTTCTAATTTAGTGGCATTTTTACCCCACATTCTGCTGTAATCGATTTCACCAAGACTAATTCTCAGGTTTTCAAAGTTGTAAGAAGAGGCTGCTTTCAGTTGCATGCAATACGTCTTTTTGCCACTGTTGTCTGTGAACGATTATCAGCAAGCATAATCGTGAACTGGGCACAAGTGTCCAACTTGTTTCTCACCTTTTCTGTTGGAGAATACTTATAACATTCTTCACTAGATAGCTTGCTCACTTGGAACATTAATATGGATGTTTCTATCCAGAGGCAAACTGTGATCAAGTTCAAGTTCAAAGATTTTATTTGCAAATTAGTAATCAATCAAGTTCAAATAAATCACCCTTAAGACCATACTGTAGAGGTATAATATTAATGTAGGGAGGCCAAGCCTCCTGAAGACGTCTAGGCGAACAAAGATTAAACAAACAAGCAGCTCAGTTGCTGCAATACAGAACAATAGTATGAGAATCTGATGCTTGGAAAATAATCTCAATAGGTCATTTCTATACATTAGCAATATAAATCTTTCTAGCACAGACCAATGCACATGAATGGTTTGAGTATCCAATGTATCTGAAATCAAAGAGGTGCATGCAAGAAGATAGGTACAAGGCACAGAATATAGGTAAAACCAGCAGTAGCACTGCAGAAGCTCGGTCAAGAGTCTTCAGTAGGTCA
Organism: Lissotriton vulgaris; assembly: GCF_964263255.1. Taxonomy (NCBI): domain Eukaryota; kingdom Metazoa; phylum Chordata; class Amphibia; order Caudata; family Salamandridae; genus Lissotriton; species Lissotriton vulgaris. The sequence continues at coordinate 861,609,655 of NC_141689.1, forward strand.
GTAATCAGTGTTAGCTGTAGACTCACTTGGGGCAGAAATCAAAGGGGCATAGAGGTAATCCTCTCAAAGTCCATTCAGAGGGCAGTCAGAGAATCATGAAAGTGTTCGCATAGGAGTTATAGGAACGTTCTGAATAGAGTCAGCAGAAAGGTGCTCAGCAAAGAAGTACAGCACATAGTCTCAAAAGAAAGTTCAAAGTCATCTTCCTGCAACAGGCAGGGCAAACAGTAAATTATAATCCATAAAATTCACAGGCAAAACCACTTTGGTCGCATCATCAATAGAAGTCTATTGTATTTGTTTCAATCTCTATGGATTCACACACTGCGCTCTGCAAAATCCAGGCAAAATCCCACACTGGACATGGGAACAATGTCTCCTTTACATGCTCAGGCTAGAACCTATAATAGTCCTTTATTCGTCTGCAGGTTTCTCATGTGCTCGTCAACAAGGCTTGGTTCTCAAGCCACATATCTTTGGATAGTACAAAATGTATCTATTCTAAACTAAAAATTCGTGTGAATACCTACAAGAATTCATCAAGTCAGCAGAAAATTGAGCACAGTTACTTAACGAAAACCATCATGAAGGAATACAGGCCTTTAGAGTTAAGCTAAGTTAAACATTTATTTCAATGGTGCACATGTAATATGCATGTGCACACATGAATATAAATGAGTATAAATTCATTATTGCAGTTAATTCATATTGTATAAATCATCATGTACAGAACTAAATTTGAAAGTACATTTGTGTAACATGAATGCATACATTACATTTCATTATGGCTGAGATACCCGCCACCCCCTCTCAACACAATCCCCAAGGATGGGACACCGGAAACGGTTCTGAACTTTTGGAAGACGGGAGGGAGTGACCCTCCCGGCCGTATTTATTAAAATATGAAACAAAATTAAAACATTAAAATAACAGTTTCATATTAATGTACAATTTCATTTCCACATTGCGATGTTTGGCTAACCTTAACATATTCTCTAATACAAAGGTTCTCCTAGCCGAACTAACATCCTACTAAACATTTAACTTGAAATTGTACATCCTAACGTTTAAGGGCCAACGGCAAGGTCGTAACCGGTGTCAGGATCCCTAAACCAGACATATCCCCCTCACTTGTGAGGGGCGACCGCACAGAGGTGTACCTCAAGTGCATTTACCAATTTCCCTTGACTTGACGGGGGCCCCAATAAACTCGACGCCATTTAAAGGTCGTCCGAGGACACGTGTGAGGTATCTAGAAGGTAGCGTAGACCCCCTCCCAAACCCCACACAACTTACCACATCTGCCGTCGCAGATGTCCTGGCCCCGGGAAATTCCCCAGGAGGGGGCTGTAGCCCCTCCTACCCAGGAAGGGGCCTTGACCGCCTTTCCTTTTCTTTCGGCGGCCCATCCCCCACACTGTACCCGTATTCCTCAGCCACGTGAATCATGTCACCTGCTTTGAATACGTCCGCGGCACGCCTCACGTATGAGTGGCCCACGACCCACACCTCCTCTTTCACAGTCGGTGATGTCTGACCACTGGCCCCCCGGTGTCGGGTCGACTGCACAGTCTGCCCCGCCTCGTAGGCTCGCGCAACTGAAAACCAAACAAAAACAAGAAGCGTGAGTACATCATTACAGCTTCACAACATGTGCAACCGCACATACCTCTTATAACAGTTCGAGGACCAACGCCCCACACGTTTTACTTGTTCAACATTCAGACCCATGGCTGTAGCCTCTGTAGCAGCCCCTATCCGAAAGGAATGGGTCCCAAACTCGCCGGGGTTCAAGCCCGCGGCCGAAACTGACATCGCAAGCACCCTCTGAAACTGAAACCTCGTCAGTGGGGTGGCGTCAGCGTGTCTCAATAAGGTCCCCCCCCATGATGCCACCCTTTGTGCTAAATATTCTTCCACGCACACCACAGGGCACATGGGAGACCCGGGAATCCTTCGTATGATTATGCAGTCCCCAATCGCACCCTGATCGGTCTTGGACCTGACAAACGAGACAGTCATTGTCTCCCCCCTGACCTGAACGTGCTCTCGGCAAAGTCCCCCCACGGTATCCTGCTTGTTCCTTGCCACTAGTTCGCTTATTCGCATAGCCCCATGGAATGCTAGCACAAAAGCGGCTCGGAATAACACTGATTCATACTGGGATGAACACGTTGCAGGAAGTACCGATAACAACAGAGCCAACCTATCCAAACCTATCGGGCGCCTTTCGTCTACTCTGCGACCCTCAAGGCGTTGCCACCCACGTAGCGCTTTTTGCACCACGAAAGACGCAGTCGGGTCTTGGATCCCATGAGCCCTTGCCATAAAGGAGATGGCGGCCCGATGCCTCTGGGCCGTAGCCACTGATTTGCCTGCCTGATGTAAGGACAGCAGAAATTTTACCACTAGCTCTTCCTGACCCCAAAGCTCTCCCCTAGCAGTCCCCAAAAAGGCCCAATAGGATCGGAACGCCCCTTCATATGCCTTCCTCGTCCTGGGTGCTAAACTCTCTCCCACGAGGTTCTGTAGTTCGGGGCACCGAGAGACCAGAGAGCTTCGGGAAAGGGTGCCGCCACCGGGTCCGCTGTGGGCAGAAAACCCCAGAAGGCCTGCATACGAAAACGAGAAAGCGCATCAGCCGCTTGGTTCATCACCCCCGGCACATGTCTTGCCCTAAATAGCACGTTCAATTGCATACACAATAACACAATTTCTTTGAGCAATCTCAGAATCCATTTGCATCGTGCTGCCTGGCTATTGATACACTCAACCACGGTCATGTTATCAGACCAAAAAACCACAGAGTGATCTCTGAGTCCCTCAGGCCAAGTTTTCAGGGCCACCAGAATGGGAAAAAGTTCAAGAAAGGCAATGTTACTTGTCAGCCCACACTCATGCCACCATAACGGCCATTTCTGGGCCGACCATTGTGTGCCGAATATGGCACCAAAACCAATGCTCCCAGCCGAATCTGTCCACAGCCCCAGCTCTTCGGAGGACACTGCCGGTTTATTCCAGACAATTCGACCATTGAACTCCGCCAGAAATGCCAACCAAATGCGCATGTCCTGGCGAACCTCTGCCGATAGTCTCGTGCGATGATGACCCTCCTTCAGGCCGACCATGGCCTGAGCGATCGAGCGGGAAAAAGGGCGGGCCATCGGCATTACTCTCAGGGCAAAATTCAGCTGGCCCACTAATTGTTGTAATTGATGCAGTCTGACTTTAGACTCACTAATACACTTTTTCAGGGTAGCCCTGAATCTTAACACCTTTTCACTCGGTAATCGAAAACAACCTTCCTCTGAATCGAGCTCGATCCCCAGGAACTCGAGGCAAGTCGAGGGACCCACAGTCTTACCTGGTGCCAGTGGCACACCAAAATGCTTCATTAAGACACAAAATTCATTCAAAGCCTGTCCACATTGTAGATCCCCAGCCGCCCCCAGAAACAAAAAGTCATCGAGATAATGCATGACATGCTGAAAACCCGTCCTCTTTGTGAAGACCCATTGCAGAAAACAACTGAACTTTTCAAAATAGGCACAAGATATAGAGCATCCCATCGGCATACATCTATCCATGTAATAGTGACCCTGAAACATGAAACCAAGGAGACGCTGATCGTCTGGGTGTACCGGGAGCAACCGGAACGCTGACTCAATGTCTGATTTAGCCATCAGCGCCCCGGGCCCTAGGCGATTCAACATGGCGACGGCCTCATCGAAGGATGCGTACCGCACCGAACACACATCCGGGTCTATCGCATCATTCACGGAAAGACCACGTGGGGCTGATAAATTATGTATCAACCTAAACTCACCCGGGTCCTTCTTAGGGACCACCCCCAAAGGGGAACAAACAAAGTTAGCACATGGTGGCTCATCAAATGGACCGGCGACTCGACCTCGAGTAACCTCCTTCCCAATCTTCTCCTGTACCACGGTTGTATGTTGCAAGACCGACAGTTGGTTTTTACATTTTGCTAAACCCTGAAAATCCCCCACTGGGATGCGGAAACCATATGAAAACCCGTTCCGCAACACCCCAGCTGAAACATGATCCGGGTACTCGCTGAGCCAAGGAATCATTGCCATGGTATCAATCGGAGTAGGTAAAGGCGCCCCTCGGACTATTTCAGACCTGCTTGGCGCCTCCCCTACCACTGTTATCACCTGTTTTGGCTCTGCACATGGACTCAGGATGGGATGGCTGCCCACACCCTCCGCATTCATGTCTAAACTTGCATGACCCCTGGGGCCTCGTACATTTACCCCTGTTAAAGTTCCAACAAATCCCCCGTTTACCTGCGTTGCCGTTCGGCTTCGAGTGGTAGTCATTACCTGTACTCGATCGAAAGGGTGTCCCAGCATATTGGCGGGAGGATTCACCCCCGCTGCTCCCTACCAATGGTAACTTCAACATACCAGTACTCTCCATTTTCGACCACGAAACAGAATCATAACAATCCCAAGTCAAGTTTTTGTCGTGTTCTTTTGCTTTTCTAAAAATATTATCGTAACAAAACCACTGATTGCCCCCATACGACACAGAATATTCCATGATCCGTGACTGATAAATAGGCAATTCGGACAGTAACTCGGGCCTACGTTCACCCATGATGGCGGTAAAAATTCCCCATGCCCTGCCCCAATTGCCAATGTTTTCGTCAACCTTAAAGGCGGCCATCTTTGCGCGCCAAACACTCGGATGCATGAGCTCCTTTTGGCTCTTAACATGCTCCATCTCATAATGATCAGTAAGCAACGAGAACATGTTTACATACTCATCTGCCCACATCTTTTCTTTAATAGCCAACGGAACATGCTGACCCAACTTTTCCCTTCGTGAGGGTGCAGACTCGTCCCTCGCAATCGGCAATGGCCGCTTACCTGAACCAGAAGCTGCGTCTGCCGCTGGACCTGCTCCTGTCGATTTTCCACCCGCCGGAGACGGCGTGATAACTGGCGATGGTGCTTTCACCGCCTCCCTATTTTCACGCAGTTGCTTCATCAACACCCGTGCGTCGTCAGCCGTGGCGCCCTCGCCATCTTTCCCCAACCACGCTGCCAATTGTGCTGCCAACTCGGGCGGCATATCTTCCCCGGACACGGGGGTGACCACCACGGGAATCGGATTCCCCTCTGTCGGCACCGGAGTCGGCCTTTCGAGTGGGGTATCGGGGACCGGGGTGTCTCCCCCTGCTGCCCCCCGTCTGGGCCTCTTGCCCTTCCCTTCCGGAGCGGCTCCTGCCAACGGTCGTTTCGGTCCCCCTTCCCCGTCTCTAGCCGCCACCTTCTTCTTTAGATCGGTTACCTCCTTCATGAGCATGCGGAGCATCTGGTCGGTAGTAACTCGCTTTCCGACTTTCTTAGGCATTCTCAGACAGAGTATCTGCAAGACAAAAAGAAAGATTACCACGTTCAAAATTGGCTCTTCGTTCCGTCTCGAGCTCACGTGCAGCGAGGAGGTGCAGCTTTAGAGCACAGGAACAAGAGGATGCTTTCTTGGCTTGTTGCTCCTTTTATCCGTCTTCAGGGCGGGCGTAAACCCGCCCCTGCCTGCCCCCAAGGGCGTGGCCGGCCGCTTCATTGTCTAGGCCAGCCCACTCCAGGGCGGGAAAAGAGCGCGCCCCGGCTACGCCGCTTCGGGCATACCAGCCGAGACGCGCCTCCCGCCCAAGATGGCTTCCCGGGGGGATCGTGGTACTCCGCCATACGTTCGGGGGGACCGAATGGTCGCCCCTTTCCATTATCGTTTGACTGTAAGTTCCTGCACATAAAGATTATCATGTATTAAAATAAGATCACTAGGGGTTACACAGACAATATAGCACACGTTTAGGAAAGACAAGTTCTTCACCAGTGAAAGTGTATTAGTTGATATGAGGTTTGTTCCTACATTAGTCAAACATTATTAAAACATCTTAATCATCATGGTTAAACATATTCTTGTAAGTAATTCCTCGAATTTCTATAATAAATGCATGCTTTTAATGAGTCGAGTGCACCTTTATCTCATGAATCACTGAATTACTAAGAAACGTGTGCATGGGCACGTTCATGTCACTTCATAGTGAACATTTTCTTATTGTCGTAAATCATATTTTGTGACATGTAAAGAGTGGAGATATTTTGCGCTGCGCTAGTATCAACCCAAGTGCACATATGCAGTAGTTTAGGTAAATCCAATCCCTTTTTACACCACTAAGACAGTCAGTCTACACACGTATTGACTTATGTGTCATGAATGAGAACATGAAGTCACTAAAAATTAGCACAATTGTTTGTTTTAAAAGATAGTGAGGAAATATATATTTTTTATGTCAGTATTTATCTTTAAAAATCAGTAAAATGGAAATGTGGGAGCCTTAATCAATGGTATTAAACTTTAGGTCGGAGGAAAACCACTCCACCATTAATAGTAAATGTGATAACTATGGGTCTTTTTTTTAGAACTAGGCAGATGTGGTACTCAGTCAAAATGTGACAGCTACCCATCCACCATAGTACAAATGCTATAGGATATAATGCGCATGTTATACAAAGGATGGGATATTTTTCCACTGGCAGTATCTTCCCAACAAACTGTAAATAAGGCCCTATGGCTTTGTTTATCAAACAATGTTAAGATTTGTGCATACTTCAGCACCATATCGTGAACTGTGATGACTTTTAAAACATACTTTAATTTATCCTGGTGAAAACTATGCACTGCTTCATAGAAAGCTTTATATTTTGCTGAATCTAAATGCTCACCTTTATGCATGTTCTTTGACTTCCTACGCACAATGAAGCAACATGCAAGTTTGAAACAGGGATCGGGCATTCTTCTGAGGCAAGATCAGGTAAATCAGCATCTGGATTGCTCTTGAATGATTGTATGACATCAACATAAAGTGGTCTACTCAAGAAGACAACAATATGCTCAATCATGATGTCATTTAGGAGATGGTAGGATGGGTCTTCCATTGACAGCAGGAGGTTCCAATTAGAAAAAGCTGGTTAACACAGCATCCAAGAATAGAAAGCAGTGTATCCCAGTCACTGCATTTTTCAACACTGACAAGTCTCCTTAATCTAGCCTTTCTGTCTCTTTCACTATCAGGTGCATTTAGAGGCTCGAACTGAAGAATCAGTCTACCAAAAAAGTATATTTCAACCCACATCACAGAAACCAAATTCCACACATGACAGCAACCAAAATACACACATTCACAAAAGTAGCATACATGTTTTTATATATCAAAAGCATCTATAAGCAATTCGCCTACATCAAAACCCTTTCAACGATCTGAAAGCAGAAGCATGGAAAGCTGCACTGTGTCTCATGATGCATGGACATGCCATGAAGTGGAGTTATTCTCTCACATTCGCTGAATCACTATCTACACTGCAGCAACACAATTTCCCCGTGGGATGTTTGCCCATAGCATTAGACACTGCAGTTAATTTACCTCCAGCTGTGTTTTCATTGCTAAAACACACCAATATATTTGCAGCAATCAAGCCCTGTTTCAAGTCAAAAACATGCATGGAATGGGAATAATTGTTTTACTGTCTTGGTCATTGTTACTATCAACACAGAGGCCCTTGGCTGAGATTTTCATATCAGCCTGAAGGTCGCATACCTCTGACACTATTTTATAATTTACAATAAAGCTGTTTTTGTTCTAGCACAAGTATAAGAGTGCAGTGTGGGGCTGCCAAAACAATCCACAGCAGTGAAGAGCACATTGTGCTCTTTCACAGCCAAAAATCATGCACACTTTATTTCTGCCTCTTTGACGAAATAGCCGTCACTGGATTATTTCGGTGCCATATGGAATTTTCATCTTTAGGCCCTGCAAGGTAGTATGGACTTTACAGGTAATATAATATTTCAGATCAAATTCGACTTGATGACCACAAAAGACATCCTTTTCGCAAACCATAGCATACATATGCTTTTGGTTTAACAGGTGCATTGGTGCCTAAGAATTCAAATGAATTTTGGAAACTTTAATTCCTCTATAGGGAGTTTGAGAAGATTTTAACTGAAAGCACTTGTGTATATAGTGACTGTTCTAAATCACCCAGTCTTTATACGGGTTGCACTGAAACAAAAAAAAAACTGAAAGCATTTATAATGCTGGATATTTTTTGTGACATATGTTAACATAACATAACATAACATATGTTAAGAGCCAGACAAGACAGTTTGGGGCCTATACTCTTAGACGCCTTTATGAAATAGCCCCAAAACATTAAAATAGAAATGATATAGTAATATTCTGTGAGTAGAAATAGAAAGAGCTGTGTCCTCTGCAATTTTACTAATAGGGATTTTGGGTGTTTTGGGACAGATTCACAAAGGCAGGTAATAGTACTTAAGCGAGTACTACAAGAATACCACTTAAAGACTCCCTAGTTCATTACTGACACCAAAAAATAATGCAGTTTTACAGAGCCTCCATCTCACGAACATAGAAGAGCAGCTCTATGTTTATAGTGTTTTTACATACTACTGAATCTGATAGAAAAGTGAACAGGACACAATAACAGGGAAATATTGAAGTGCCCCAGAACAGAAAATGTGATTAATCTGGTTACATATTGGGTGATGGCTTACAAACGTAGAAACAACATGACATCTCTTCCTCATTAATGTGGGAAACAGACTTTTGTAAAAACATCTGCCATAGTGAATACATTTGCAAAGAACTTCATTCTTAATTTGCAGCAAAGTAGTGATACTGCAAGGAACAACAATCAATGAAATGGTAATCTGATTATTTCTTAACACATTTTCAAGCATATGACCTGATAAACTACCACTGTATTGACTATTACCTGGACTTATATTGTTCTCCATGCATCCAGGAAAGCTCACATTAGTTTAGAGTGGACAATGTCCCAGATTTCCTAACTCTAGTTTCCTTGTGGGTATCACCAGCTTTTTACAGCAGAAGCATGATGCTAACTTCAATGTATCCGTCACTCTCAAAATAATTAAAGGAACTAAACTAAAAATATCCAACATTCTACACCTATGGTCTACAGGGATGAAGCATGATTTAGCCAATTTGCAATGGCCAAGTTGACAGACCACACAGTTTAGCTGCAGCAGGCCCTTAAACCAAGCGGTTCTTGATTTTAGAAACATTTATCCAGAAATGCTGATGTTTCTCAACTTTCACAAGTGTTTTGCACCTATGATGTTCCTCATCTGATCTCAGACAGTTCATAAAGAAAATTCTTCTTCTGTATGGAGCTCTTGTTTCTTGGATTATGCTTCCAGCCTAAGGAGTGATGGGGAGTTTGCAGTGAATGTAAAAAAAGACAAATACGTGCCATTCTCCTTGTGACCCCAGAAAGTCAGGCGGTTTAAGCAAACTAAATGTGTCATTGCAGCAGAACCTAACCTGAGCCGTTCGTTGTCGGTGGAGGCCACAAGCACTTATTTATGGGACCAGCACTTATTTTTCTGCATTTGACGTTTACCGATAGTAAGAGAGGGAATCAAAAAAAGCAGTAAGATGGAGGAAGAGAAAGTCGTAAAAAAACGTCACAAAGGGAGAAAGCACGAACCTTCAAGAGTGAGATAAGGGCATATGGAGTGTCTGCTAGTAGATTAAACACGGTACTAAAGGGGGTGGTGATGGACAGAGCATCTGAATCAATCAAACACTGACACCCAGTCAAAAGATCTGGGTTTAATCCATCACCGTTCTTTAGCCCACTCTGCCACCCCAGTTCAGACATGGCTATATGCAAATCAGTCTGACCCTGTGCCTCATGGGAACAGTCCAGCCCAAACTGCCAAGCCATGTCTTCCCTGGACCGGAAACAAGCTTCCGAGGACCGGTTTCTGGCATTCCAGCCGTCTTCAGCCCAGCTTGCTTGACTCCAGTGGCAAAGTGAGCAAGGGACTCACGTCTGAGCATACCCTGCCACACTTATGGCGGCCAAAAGGGGTACAAAAGAGGGTGGTGATGGACGGAGCATCTGAATCAATCAAACACTGACACCCAGTCAAAATATCTGGGTTTAATCCATCACCGTTCTTTAGCCCACTCTGCCACCCCAGTTCAGACATGGCTATATGCAAATCAGTCTGACCCTGTGCCTCAAGGGAACAGTCCAGCCCGAACTGCCAAGCCATGTCTTCCCTGGACCGGAAACAAGCTTCAGAGGACCGGTTTCTGGCATTCCAGCCGTCTTCAGCCCGGCTTGCTTGACTCCAGTGGCAAAGTGAGCAAGGGACTCACGTCTGAGCATACCCTGCCACACTTATGGCGGCCAAAAGCGGTACAAAAGGGGGTGGTGATGGACGGAGCATCTGAATCAATCAAACACTCACACCCAGTCAAAAGGTCTGGGTTTAATCCATCACCGTTCTTTAACCCACTCTGCCACCCCAGTTCAGACATGGCTATCTGCAAATCAGTCTGACCCTGTGCCTCATGGGAACAGTCCAGCCCGAACTGCCAAGCCAGGTCTTCCCTGGACCGGAAACAAGCTTCAGAGGACCGGTTTCAGGCATTCCAGGTGTCTCCAGGCCGGCTTGCTTGAATCCAGTGGCAAAGTGAGCAAGGGACTCACGTCTGAGCCTACCCTGCCACACTTATGGCGGCCAAAAGCGGTACAAAATGGGGTAGTGATGGACGGAGCATCTGAATCAATCAAACACTCACACCCAGTTAAAAGATCTGGGTTTAATCCATCACCGTTCCTTAGCCCACTCTGCCACCCCAGTTCAGACATGGCTATATGCAAATCAGTCTGACCCTGTGCCTCATGGGAACAGTCCAGCCCGAACTGCCAAGCCATGTCTTCCCTGGACCGGAAACAAGCTTCCGAGGACCGGTTTCTGGCATTCCAGCCGTCTTCAGCCCGGCTTGCTTGACTCCAGTGGCAAAGTGAGCAAGGGATTCACGTCTGAGCATACCCTGCCACACTTATGGCGGCCAAAAGCGATACAAAAGGGGGTGGTGATGGACGGAGCATCTGAATCAATCAAACACTCACACCCAGTCAAAAGGTCTGGGTTTAATCCATCACCGTTCTTTAGCCCACTCTGCCACCCCAGTTCAGACATGGCTATATGCAAATCAGTCTGACCCTGTGCCTCATGGGAACAGTCCAGCCCGAACTGCCAAGCCAGGTCTTCCCTGGACCGGAAACAAGCTTCAGAGGACCGGTTTCAGGCATTCCAGGTGTCTCCAGCCCGGCTTGCTTGAATCCAGTGGCAAAGTGAGCAAGGGACTCACGTCTGAGCCTACCCTGCCACACTTATGGCGGCCAAAAGCGGTACAAAATGGGGTGGTGATGGACGGAGCATCTGAATCAATCAAACACTCACACCCAGTTAAAAGATCTGGGTTTAATCCATCACCGTTCCTTAGCCCACTCTGCCACCCCAGTTCAGACATGGCTATATGCAAATCAGTCTGACCCTGTGCCTCATGGGAACAGTCCAGCCCGAACTGCCAAGCAATGTCTTCCCTGGACCGGAAACAATCTCCCGAGGACCAGTTTCTGGCATTCCAGCCGTCTTCAGCCGGGCTTGCTTGAATCCAGTGGCAAAGTGAGCAAGGGACTCACGTCTGAGCATACCCTGCCACACCTATGGTGGCCAAAAGCTGTACAAAAGGGGGTGGTGAAGGACGGAGCATCTGAATCAATCAAACACTCACACCCAGTTAATAATCTGGTTTTATTCCATCACCGTTCTTTAGCCCACTCTGCTACCCCGGTTCAGACATGGCTATATGCAAATCAGTCTGACCCTGTGCCTCATGGGAACAGTCCAGCCCAAACTGCCAAGCCATGTCTTCCTTGGACCGGAAACAAGCTTCTGAGGACCAGTTTAGGCATTCCAGCCGTCTTCAGGCCAGCTTGCTTGAATCCAGTGGCAAAGTGAGCAAGGGACTCACGTCTGAGCATACCCTGCCACACTTATGGCGGCCAAAAGCGGTACAAAAGGGAGTGGTGATGGACAGAGCATCTGAATCAATCAAACACTCAAACCCAATCAAAAGATCTGGGTTTAATCCATCACCGTTCTTTAGCCCACTCTGCCACCCCAGTTCAGACATGGCTATATGCAAATCAGTCTGACCCTGTGCCTCATGGGAACAGTCCAGCCCGAACTGCCAAGCCATGTCTTCCCTGGACCGGAAACAAGCTTCCGAGGACCGGTTTCTGGCATTCCAGTCGTCTTCAGCCCGACTTGCTTGAATCCAGTGGCAAAGTGAGCAAGGGACTCACATCTGAGCCTACCCTGCCACACTTATGGCGGCCAAAAGCGGTACAAAAGGGGTGGTGATGGACGGAGCATCTGAATCAATCAAACACTCACACCCAGTTAAAAGATCTGGGTTTAATCCATCACTGTTCTTGAGCCCACTCTACCACTCCAGTTCAGACATGGCTATATGCAAATCAGTCTGACCCTGTGCCTCATGGGAACAGTCCAGCCTGAACTGCCAAGCCATGTCTTCCCTGGACAGGAAACAAGCTTCCGAGGACCAGTTTAGGCATTCCAGCCGTCTTCAACCCGGCTTGCTTGAATCCAGTGGCAAAGTGAGCAAGGGACTCACGTATTAGCATACCCTGCCACACTTATGGCGGCCAAAAGGGGTACAAAAGAGGGTGGTGATGGACGGAGCATCTGAATAAATCAAACACTCACACCCAGTCAAAAGGTCTGGGTTTAATCCATCACCGTTCTTTAGCCCACTCTGCCACCCCAGTTCAGACATGGCTATATGCAAATCAGTCTGACCCTGTGCCTCATGGGAACAGTCCAGCCCGAACTGCCAAGCCATGTCTTCCCTGGACCGGAAACAAGCTTCAGAGGACCGGTTTCAGGCATTCCAGGTGTCTTCAGCCCGGCTTGCTTGAATCCAGTGGCAAAGTGAGCAAGGGACTCACGTCTGAGCCTACCCTGCCACACTTATGGCGGCCAAAAGCGGTACAAAAGGGGGTGGTGATGGACGGAGCATCTGAATCAATCAAACACTCACACCCAGTTAAAAGATCTGGGTTTAATCCATCACCGTTCTTTAGCCCACTCTGCCACCCCTGTTCAGACATGGCTATATGCAAATCAGTCTGACCCTGTGCCTCATGGGAACAGTCCCGCCCGAACTGCCAAGCCATGTCTTCCCTGGACTGGACACAATCTCCCGAGGACCAGTTTAGGCATTCCAGCCGTCTTCAGCCCGGCTTGCTTGAATCCAGTGGCAAAGTGAGCAAGGAACTCACATCTGAGCCTATCCTGCCACACTTATGGCGGCCAAAAGCGGTACAAAAGGGGGTGGTGATGGACGGAGCATCTGAATCAATCAAACACTCACACCCAGTCAAAAGGTCTGGGTTTAATCCATCACCGTTCTTTAGCCCACTCTGCCACCCCATTTCAGACATGGCTATATGCAAATCAGTCTGACCCTGTGCCTCATGGGAACAGTCCAGCCCGAACTGCCAAGCCAGGTCTTCCCTGGACCGGAAACAAGCTTCAGAGGACCGGTTTCAGGCATTCCAGGTGTCTCCAGCCCGGCTTGCTTGAATCCAGTGGCAAAGTGAGCAAGGGACTCACGTCTGAGCCTACCCTGCCACACTTATGGCGGCCAAAAGCGGTACAAAATGGGGTGGTGATGGACGGAGCATCTGAATCAATCAAACACTCACACCCAGTTAAAAGATCTGGGTTTAATCCATCACCGTTCCTTAGCCCACTCTGCCACCCCAGTTCAGACATGGCTATATGCAAATCAGTCTGACCCTGTGCCTCATGGGAACAGTCCAGCCCGAACTGCCAAGCAATGTCTTCCCTGGACCGGAAACAATCTCCCGAGGACCAGTTTCTGGCATTCCAGCCGTCTTTAGCCGGGCTTGCTTGAATCCAGTGGCAAAGTGAGCAAGGGACTCACGTCTGAGCATACCCTGCCACACCTATGGTGGCCAAAAGCTGTACAAAAGGGGGTGGTGAAGGACGGAGCATCTGAATCAATCAAACACTCACACCCAGTTAATAATCTGGTTTTATTCCATCACCGTTCTTTAGCCCACTCTGCTACCCCGGTTCAGACATGGCTATATGCAAATCAGTCTGACCCTGTGCCTCATGGGAACAGTCCAGCCCAAACTGCCAAGCCATGTCTTCCTTGGACCGGAAACAAGCTTCTGAGGACCAGTTTAGGCATTCCAGCCGTCTTCAGGCCAGCTTGCTTGAATCCAGTGGCAAAGTGAGCAAGGGACTCACGTCTGAGCATACCCTGCCACACTTATGGCGGCCAAAAGCGGTACAAAAGGGAGTGGTGATGGACAGAGCATCTGTATCAATCAAACACTCAAACCCAATCAAAAGATCTGGGTTTAATCCATCACCGTTCTTTAGCCCACTCTGCCACCCCAGTTCAGACATGGCTATATGCAAATCAGTCTGACCCTGTGCCTCATGGGAACAGTCCAGCCCGAACTGCCAAGCCATGTCTTCCCTGGACCGGAAACAAGCTTCCGAGGACCGGTTTCTGGCATTCCAGTCGTCTTCAGCCCGACTTGCTTGAATCCAGTGGCAAAGTGAGCAAGGGACTCACATCTGAGCCTACCCTGCCACACTTATGGCGGCCAAAAGCGGTACAAAAGGGGTGGTGATGGACGGAGCATCTGAATCAATCAAACACTCACACCCAGTTAAAAGATCTGGGTTTAATCCATCACTGTTCTTGAGCCCACTCTACCACTCCAGTTCAGACATGGCTATATGCAAATCAGTCTGACCCTGTGCCTCATGGGAACAGTCCAGCCTGAACTGCCAAGCCATGTCTTCCCTGGACCGGAAACAAGCTTCCGAGGACCAGTTTAGGCATTCCAGCCGTCTTCAGCCCGGCTTGCTTGAATCCAGTGGCAAAGTGAGCAAGGGACTCACGTATTAGCATACCCTGCCACACTTATGGCGGCCAAAAGGGGTACAAAAGAGGGTGGTGATGGACGGAGCATCTGAATAAATCAAACACTCACACCCAGTCAAAAGGTCTGGGTTTAATCCATCACCGTTCTTTAGCCCACTCTGCCACCCCAGTTCAGACATGGCTATATGCAAATCAGTCTGACCCTGTGCCTCATGGGAACAGTCCAGCCCGAACTGCCAAGCCATGTCTTCCCTGGACCGGAAACAAGCTTCAGAGGACCGGTTTCAGGCATTCCAGGTGTCTTCAGCCCGGCTTGCTTGAATCCAGTGGCAAAGTGAGCAAGGGACTCACGTCTGAGCCTACCCTGCCACACTTATGGCGGCCAAAAGCGGTACAAAAGGGGGTGGTGATGGACGGAGCATCTGAATCAATCAAACACTCACACCCAGTTAAAAGATCTGGGTTTAATCCATCACCGTTCTTTAGCCCACTCTGCCACCCCAGTTCAGACATGGCTATATGCAAATCAGTCTGACCCTGTGCCTCATGGGAACAGTCCCGCCCGAACTGCCAAGCCATGTCTTCCCTGGACTGGAAACAATCTCCCGAGGACCAGTTTAGGCATTCCAGCCGTCTTCAGCCCGGCTTGCTTGAATCCAGTGGCAAAGTGAGCAAGGAACTCACATCTGAGCCTATCCTGCCACACTTATGGCGGCCAAAAGCGGTACAAAAGGGGGTGGTGATGGACGGAGCATCTGAATCAATCAAACACTCACACCCAGTTAATAATCTGGTTTTAATCTATCACCGTTCTTTAGCCCACTCTGCCACCCCAGTTCAGACATGGCTATATGCAAATCAGTCTGACCCTGTGCCTCATGGGAACAGTCCAGCCCGAACTGCCAAGCCAAGTCTTCCCTGGACCGGAAACAAGCTTCCGAGGACCGGTTTAGCCATTCCAGCCGTATTCAGCCCGGCTTGCTTGAATCCAGTGGCAAAGTGAGCAAGGGACTCACGTATGAGCACACCCTGCCACACTTATGGCGGCCAAAAGCGGTACAAAAGGGGTGGTGATGGACGGAGCATCTGAATCAATCAAACACTCACACCCAGTCAAAAGGTCTGGGTTTAATCCATCACCGTTCTTTAGCCCACTCTGCCACCCCAGTTCAGACATGGCTATATGCAAATCAGTCTGACCCTGTGCCTCATGGGAACAGTCCAGCCCGAACTGCCAAGCCATGTCTTCCCTGGACCGGAAACAAGCTTCAGAGGACCGGTTTCAGGCATTCCAGGTGTCTTCTGCCTGGCTTGCTTGAATCCAGAGGCAAAGTGAGCAAGGGACTCACGTCTGAGCCTACCCTGCCACACTTATGGAGGCCAAAAGCGGTACAAAAGGGGGTGGTGATGGACGGAGCATCTGAATCAATCAAACACTCACACCCAGTTAAAAGATCTGGGTTTAATCCATCACCGTTCTTTAGCCCACTCTACCACCCCAGTTCAGACATGGCTATATGCAAATCAGTCTGACCCTGTGCCTCATGGGAACAGTCCAGCCCGAACTGCCAAGCCATGTCTTCCCCGGACCGGAAACAAGCTTCCGAGGACCGGTTTAGGCATTCCAGCCGTCTTCAGCCCGGCTTGCTTGAATCCAGTGGCAAAGTGAGCAAGGAACTCACATCTGAGCCTATCCTGCCACACTTATGGCGGCCAAAAGCGGTACAAAAGGGGGTGGTGATGGACGGAGCATCTGAATCAATCAAACACTCACACCCAGTTAATAATCTGGTTTTAATCTATCACCGTTCTTTAGCCCACTCTGCCACCCCAGTTCAGACATGGCTATATGCAAATCAGTCTGACCCTGTGCCTCATGGGAACAGTCCAGCCCGAACTGCCAAGCCAAGTCTTCCCTGGACCGGAAACAAGCTTCAGAGGACCGGTTTAGCCATTCCAGCCGTATTCAGCCCGGCTTGCTTGAATCCAGTGGCAAAGTGAGCAAGGGACTCACGTATGAGCACACCCTGCCACACTTATGGCGGCCAAAAGGGGTACAAAAGAGGGTGGTGATAGACGGAGCATCTGAATCAATCAAACACTCACACCCAGTCAAAAGGTCTGGGTTTAATCCATCACCGTTCTTTAGCCCACTCTGCCACCCCAGTTCAGACATGGCTATATGCAAATCAGTCTGACCCTGTGCCTCATGGGAACAGTCCAGCCCGAACTGCCAAGCCATGTCTTCCCTGGACCGGAAACAAGCTTCAGAGGACCGGTTTCAGGCATTCCAGGTGTCTTCTGCCTGGCTTGCTTGAATCCAGAGGCAAAGTGAGCAAGGGACTCACGTCTGAGCCTACCCTGCCACACTTATGGAGGCCAAAAGCGGTACAAAAGGGGGTGGTGATGGACGGAGCATCTGAATCAATCAAACACTCACACCCAGTTAAAAGATCTGGGTTTAATCCATCACCGTTCTTTAGCCCACTCTACCACCCCAGTTCAGACATGGCTATATGCAAATCAGTCTGACCCTGTGCCTCATGGGAACAGTCCAGCCTGAACTGCCAGTGCCAAGCCATGTCTTCCCTGGACCGGAAACAAGCTTCCGAGGACCAGTTTAGGCATTCCAGCCGTCTTGAGCCCGGCTTGCTTGAATCCAGTGGCAAAGTGAGCAAGGGACTCACGTATTAGCATACCCTGCCACACTTATGGCGGCCAAAAGGCGTACAAAAGAGGGTGGTGATGGACGGAGCATCTGAATAAATCAAACACTCACACCCAGTCAAAAGGTCTGGGTTTAATCCATCACCGTTCTTTAGCCCACTCTGCCACCCCAGTTCAGACATGGCTATATGCAAATCAGTCTGACCCTGTGCCTCATGGGAACAGTCCAGCCCGAACTGCCAAGCCATGTCTTCCCTGGACCGGAAACAAGCTTCAGAGGACCGGTTTCAGGCATTCCAGGTGTCTTCAGCCCGGCTTGCTTGAATCCAGTGGCAAATTGAGCAAGGGACTCACGTCTGAGCCTACCCTGCCACACTTATGGCGGCCAAAAGCGGTACAAAAGGGGGTGGTGATGAACGGAGCATCTGAATCAATCAAACACTCACACCCAGTTAAAAGATCTGGGTTTAATCCATCACCGTTCTTTAGCCCACTCTGCCACCCCAGTTCAGACATGGCTATATGCAAATCAGTCTGACCCTGTGCCTCATGGGAACAGTCCCGCCCGAACTGCCAAGCCATGTCTTCCCTGGACTGGAAACAATCTCCCGAGGACCAGTTTAGGCATTCCAGCCGTCTTTAGCCTGGCTTGCTTGAATCCAGTGGCAAAGTGAGCAAGGGACTCACATCTGAGCCTATCCTGCCACACTTATGGCGGCCAAAAGCGGTACAAAAGGGGGTGGTGATGGACGGAGCATCTGAATCAATCAAACACTCACACCCAGTTAATAATCTGGTTTTAATCCATCACCGTTCTTTAGCCCACTCTGCCGCCCCAGTTCAGACATGGCTATATGCAAATCAGTCTGACCCTGTGCCTCATGGGAACAGTCCAGCCCGAACTGCCAAGCCATGTCTTCCCTGGACCGGAAACAAGCTTCCGAGGACCGGTTTAGCCATTCCAGCCGTATTCAGCCCGGCTTGCTTGAATCCAGTGGCAAAGTGAGCAAGAAACTCACGTATGAGCACATCCTGCCACACTTATGGCGGCCAAAAGGGGTACAAAAGAGGGTGGTGATGGACGGAGCATCTGAATCAATCAAACACTCACTCCCAGTCAAAAGGTCTGGGTTTAATCCATCACCGTTCTTTAGCCCACTCTGCCACCCCAGTTCAGACATGGCTATATGCAAATCAGTCTGACCCTGTGCCTCATGGGAACAGTCCAGCCCGAACTGCCACGCCAGGTCTTCCCTGGACCGGAAACAAGCTTCAGAGGACCGGTTTCAGGCATTCCAGGTGTCTCCAGCCCGGCTTGCTTGAATCCAGTGGCAAAGTGAGCAAGGGACTCACGTCTGAGCCTACCCTGCCACACTTATGGCGGCCAAAAGCGGTACAAAATGGGGTGGTGATGGACGGAGCATCTGAATCAATCAAACACTCACACCCAGTTAATAATCTGGTTTTATTCCATCACCGTTTTCTTTAGCCCACTCTGCCACCCCGGTTCAGACATGGCTATATGCAAATCAGTCTGACCCTGTGCCTCATGGGAACAGTCCAGCCCGAACTGCCAAGCCATGTCTTCCTTGGACCGGAAACAAGCTTCTGAGGACCAGTTTAGGCATTCCAGCCGTCTTCAGGCCAGCTTGCTTGAATCCAGTGGCAAAGTGAGCAAGGGACTCACGTCTGAGCATACCCTACCACACTTATGGCGGCCAAAAGCGGTACAAAAGGGAGTGGTGATGGACAGAGCATCTGAATCAATCAAACACTCAAACCCAATCAAAAGATCTGGGTTTAATCCATCACCGTTCTTTAGCCCACTCTGCCACCCCAGTTCAGACATGGCTATATGCAAATCAGTCTGACCCTGTGCCTCATGGGAACAGTCCAGCCCGAACTGCCAAGCCATGTCTTCCCTGGACCGGAAACAAGCTTCCGAGGACCGGTTTCTGGCATTCCAGTCGTCTTCAGCCCGACTTGCTTGAATCCAGTGGCAAAGTGAGCAAGGGACTCACATCTGAGCCTACCCTGCCACACTTATGGCGGCCAAAAGCGGTACAAAAGGGGTGGTGATGGACGGAGCATCTGAATCAATCAAACACTCACACCCAGTTAAAAGATCTGGGTTTAATCCATCACTGTTCTTGAGCCCACTCTACCACTCCAGTTCAGACATGGCTATATGCAAATCAGTCTGACCCTGTGCCTCATGGGAACAGTCCAGCCTGAACTGCCAAGCCATGTCTTCCCTGGACCGGAAACAAGCTTCCGAGGACCAGTTTAGGCATTCCAGCCGTCTTTAGCCCGGCTTGCTTGAATCCAGTGGCAAAGTGAGCAAGGGACTCACGTATTAGCATACCCTGCCACACTTATGGCGGCCAAAAGGGGTACAAAAGAGGGTGGTGATGGACGGAGCATCTGAATAAATCAAACACTCACACCCAGTCAAAAGGTCTGGGTTTAATCCATCACCGTTCTTTAGCCCACTCTGCCACCCCAGTTCAGACATGGCTATATGCAAATCAGTCTGACCCTGTGCCTCATGGGAACAGTCCAGCCCGAACTGCCAAGCCATGTCTTCCCTGGACCGGAAACAAGCTTCAGAGGACCGGTTTCAGGCATTCCAGGTGTCTTCAGCCCGGCTTGCTTGAATCCAGTGGCAAAGTGAGCAAGGGACTCACGTCTGAGCCTACCCTGCCACACTTATGGCGGCCAAAAGCGGTACAAAAGGGGGTGGTGATGGACGGAGCATCTGAATCAATCAAACACTCACACCCAGTTAAAAGATCTGGGTTTAATCCATCACCGTTCTTTAGCCCACTCTGCCACCCCAGTTCAGACATGGCTATATGCAAATCAGTCTGACCCTGTGCCTCATGGGAACAGTCCCGCCCGAAATGCCAAGCCATGTCTTCCCTGGACTGGAAACAATCTCCCGAGGACCAGTTTAGGCATTCCAGCCGTCTTCAGCCCGGCTTGATTGAATCCAGTGGCAAAGTGAGCAAGGAACTCACATCTGAGCCTATCCTGCCACACTTATGGCGGCCAAAAGCGGTACAAAAGGGGGTGGTGATAGACGGAGCATCTGAATCAATCAAACACTCACACCCAGTTAATAATCTGGTTTTAATCCATCACCGTTCTTTAGCCCACTCTGCCACCCCAGTTCAGACATGGCTATATGCAAATCAGTCTGACCCTGTGCCTCATGGGAACAGTCCAGCCCGAACTGCCAAGCCAAGTCTTCCCTGGACCGGAAACAAGCTTCCGAGGACCGGTTTAGCCATTCCAGCCGTATTCAGCCCGGCTTGCTTGAATCCAGTGGCAAAGTGAGCAAGGGACTCACGTATGAGCACACCCTGCCACACTTATGGCGGCCAAAAGGGGTACAAAAGAGGGTGGTGATGGACGGAGCATCTGAATCAATCAAACACTCACACCCAGTCAAAAGGTCTGGGTTTAATCCATCACCGTTCTTTAGCCCACTCTGCCACCCCAGTTCAGACATGGCTATATGCAAATCAGTCTGACCCTGTGCCTCATGGGAACAGTCCAGCCCGAACTGCCAAGCCATGTCTTCCCTGGACCGGAAACAAGCTTCAGAGGACCGGTTTCAGGCATTCCAGGTGTCTTCTGCCTGGCTTGCTTGAATCCAGAGGCAAAGTGAGCAAGGGACTCACGTCTGAGCCTACCCTGCCACACTTATGGAGGCCAAAAGCGGTACAAAAGGGGGTGGTGATGGACGGAGCATCTGAATCAATCAAACACTCACACCCAGTTAAAAGATCTGGGTTTAATCCATCACCTTTCTTTAGCCCACTCTACCACCCCAGTTCAGACATGGCTATATGCAAATCAGTCTGACCCTGTGCCTCATGGGAACAGTCCAGCCCGAACTGCCAAGCCATGTCTTCCCCGGACCGGAAACAAGCTTCCGAGGACCGGTTTAGGGATTCCAGCCGTCTTCAGCCCGGCTTGCTTGAATCCAGTGGCAAAGTGAGCAAGGGACTCACGTATGAGCATACCCTGCCACACTTATGGTGGCCAAAAGCGGTACAAAAGGGGGTGGTGATGGACGGAGCATCTGAATCAATCAAACACTCACACCCAGTCAAAAGATATGAGTTTAATCCATCACCGTTCTTTAGCCAACTCTGCCACCCCAGTTCAAAAATGGCTATATGCAAATCAGTCGGACCCTGTGCCTCATGGGAACAGTTCAGCCCGAACTGCCAAGCCATGTCTTCCCTGGACCGGAAACAAGCTCCCGAGGACCAGTTTCTGGCATTCCAGCCGTCTTCAGCCCGGCTTGCTTGAATCCAGTGGCAAAGTGAGCAAGGGACTCACGTCTGAGCATACCCTGCCACACTTATGGTGGCCAAAAGCTGTACAAAAGGGGGTGGTGATGGACGGAGCATCTGAATCAATCAAGCACTCACACCCAGTCAAAAGATCTGGGTTTAATCCATCACCGTTCTTTAGCCCACTCTGCCACCCCAGTTCAGACATGGCTATATGCAAATCAGTCTGACCCTGTGCCTCATTGGAACAGTCCAGCCCGAACTGCCAAGCCATGTCTTCCCTGGACCGGAAACAAGCTTCTGAGGACCGGTTTAGGCATTCCAGCCGTCTTCATCCCAGCTTGCTTGAATCCAGTGGTAAAGTGAGCAAGGGACTCATGTCTGATCCTACCCTGTAACACTTATGGCGGCCAAAAGGGGTACAAAAGAGGGTGGTGATGGACGGAGCATCTGAATCAATCAAACACTCACACCCAGTCAAAAGGTCTGGGTTTAATCCATCACCGTTCTTTAGCCCACTATGCCACCCCAGTTCAGACATGGCTATATGCATATCAGTCTGACCCTGTGCCTCATGGGAACAGACCAGCCGGAACTGCCAAGCCATGTCTTCCCTGGACCGAAAACAAGCTTCCAAGGACCGGTTTCAGGCATTCCAGCCGTCTTCAGCCCGGCTTGCTTGAATCCAGTGGCAAAGTGAGCAAGGGACTCACGTCTGAGCCTACCCTGCCACACTTATGGCGGCCAAAAGGGGTACAAAAGAGGGTGGTGATGGACGGAGCATCTGAATCAATCAAACACTCACACCCAGTCAAAAGGTCTGGGTTTAATCCATCACCGTTCTTTAGCCCACTCTGCCACCCCAGTTCAGACATGGCTATATGCAAATCAGTCTGACCCTGTGCCTCATGGGAACAGTCCAGCCCGAACTGTCAAGCCATCTCTTCCCCGGACCGGAAACAAGCTTCCAAGGACCGGTTTAGGCATTCCAGCCGTCATCAGCCCGGTTTGCTTGAATCCAGTGGCAAAGTGAACAAGGGACTCACGTATGAGCATACCCTGCCACACTTATGGCGGCCAAAAGCGGTACAAAAGGGGGTGGTGATGGACGGAGCATCTGAATCAATCAAACACTCACACCCAGTCAAAAGATCTGGGTTTAATCCATCACCTTTCTTTAGCCCACTCTGCCACCCCAGTTCAGAAATGGCTATATGCAAATCAGTCTGACCCTGTGCCTCATGGGAACAGTCCAGCCCGAACTGCCAAGCCATGTCTTCCCTGGACCGGAAACAAGCTCCCGAGGACCGGTTTCTGGCATTCCGCCGTCGTCAGCCCGGCTTGCTTGAATCCAGTGGCAAAGTGAGCAAGGGACTCACATCTGAGCCTACCCTGCCACACTTATGGAGGCCAAAAGCGGTACAAAAGGGGTGGTGATGGACGGAGCATCTGAATCAATCAAACACTCACACCCAGTTAAAAGATCTGGGTTTAATCCATCACCGTTCTTTAGCCCACTCTACCACCCCAGTTCAGACATGGCTATATGCAAATCAGTCTGACCCTGTGCCTCATGGGAACAGTCCAGCCCGAACTGCCAAGCCATGTCTTCCCTGGACTGGAAACAATCACCCGAGGACCGGTTTAGCCATTCCAGCCGTATTCAGCCCGGCTTGCTTGAATCCAGTGGCAAAGTGAGCAAGGGACTCACGTATGAGCACACCCTGCCACACTTATGGCGGCCAAAAGGGGTACAAAAGAGGGTGGTGATGGACGGAGTATCTGAATCAATCAAACACTCACACCCAGTCAAAAGGTCTGGGTTTAATCCATCACCGTTCTTTAGCCCACTCTGCCACCCCAGTTCAGACATGGCTATATGCAAATCAGTCTGACCCTGTGCCTCATGGGAACAGTCCAGCCCGAACTGCCAAGCCATGTCTTCCCTGGACCGGAAACAAGCTTCAGAGGACCGGTTTCAGGCATTCCAGGTGTCTTCAGCCTGGCTTGCTTGAATCCAGAGGCAAAGTGAGCAAGGGACTCACGTCTGAGCCTACCCTGCCACACTTATGGCGGCCAAAAGCGGTACAAAATGGGGTGGTGATGGACGGAGCATCTGAATCAATCAAACACTCACACCCAGTCAAAAGGTCTGGGTTTAATCCATCACCGTTCTTTAGCCCACTCTGCCACCCCAGTTCAGACATGGCTATATGCAAATCAGTCTGACCCTGTGCCTCATGGGAACAGTCCAGCCCGAACTGTCAAGCCATCTCTTCCCCGGACCGGAAACAAGCTTCCAAGGACCGGTTTAGGCATTCCAGCCGTCTTCAGCCCGGCTTGCTTGAATCCAGTGGCAAAGTGAACAAGGGACTCACGTATGAGCATACCCTGCCACACGTATGGCGGCCAAAAGCGGTACAAAAGGGGGTGGTGATGGACGGAGCATCTGAACCAATCAAACACTCACACCCAGTCAAAAGATCTGGGTTTAATCCATCACCTTTCTTTAGCCCACTCTGCCACCCCAGTTCAGAAATGGCTATATGCAAATCAGTCTGACCCTGTGCCTCATGGGAACAGTCCAGCCCGAACTGCCAAGCCATGTCTTCCCTGTACCGGAAACAAGCTCCCGAGGACCGGTTTCTGGCATTCCGCCGTCTTCAGCCTGGCTTGCTTGAATCCAGTGGCAAAGTGAGCAAGGGACTCACATCTGAGCCTACCCTGCCACACTTATGGAGGCCAAAAGCGGTACAAAAGGGGTGGTGATGGACGGAGCATCTGAATCAATCAAACACTCACACCCAGTTAAAAGATCTGGGTTTAATCCATCACCGTTCTTTAGCCCACTCTACCACCCCAGTTCAGACATGGCTATATGCAAATCAGTCTGACCCTGTGCCTCATGGGAACAGTCCAGCCCGAACTGCAAAGCCATGTCTTCCCTGGACCGGAAACAAGCTTCAGAGGACCGGTTTCAGGCATTCCAGGTGTCTTCAGCCCGGCTTGCTTGAATCCAGTGGCAAATTGAGCAAGGGACTCACGTCTGAGCCTACCCTGCCACACTTATGGCGGCCAAAAGCGGTACAAAAGGGGGTGGTGATGGACGGAGCATCTGAATCAATCAAACACTCACACCCAGTTAAAAGATCTGGGTTTAATCCATCACCGTTCTTTAGCCCACTCTGCCACCCCAGTTCAGACATGGCTATATGCAAATCAGTCTGACCCTGTGCCTCATGGGAACAGTCCCGCCCGAACTGCCAAGCCATGTCTTCCCTGGACTGGAAACAATCTCCCGAGGACCAGTTTAGGCATTCCAGCCGTCTTTAGCCTGGCTTGCTTGAATCCAGTGGCAAAGTGAGCAAGGGACTCACATCTGAGCCTATCCTGCCACACTTATGGCGGCCAAAAGCGGTACAAAAGGGGGTGGTGATGGACGGAGCATCTGAATCAATCAAACACTCACACCCAGTTAATAATCTGGTTTTAATCCATCGCCGTTCTTTAGCCCACTCTGCCGCCCCAGTTCAGACATGGCTATATGCAAATCAGTCTGACCCTGTGCCTCATGGGAACAGTCCAGCCCGAACTGCCAAGCCATGTCTTCCCTGGACCGGAAACAAGCTTCCGAGGACCGGTTTAGCCATTCCAGCCGTATTCAGCCCGGCTTGCTTGAATCCAGTGGCAAAGTGAGCAAGGGACTCACGTATGAGCACATCCTGCCACACTTATGGCGGCCAAAAGGGGTACAAAAGAGGGTGGTGATGGACGGAGCATCTGAATCAATCAAACACTCACATCCAGTCAAAAGGTCTGGGTTTAATCCATCACCGTTCTTTAGCCCACTCTGCCACCCCAGTTCAGACATGGCTATATGCAAATCAGTCTGACCCTGTGCCTCATGGGAACAGTCCAGCCCGAACTGCCAAGCCATGTCTTCCCTGGACCGGAAACAAGCTTCAGAGGACCGGTTTCAGGCATTCCAGGTGTCTTCAGCCTGGCTTGCTTGAATCCAGAGGCAAAGTGAGCAAGGGACTCACGTCTGAGCCTACCCTGCCACACTTATGGAGGCCAAAAGCGGTACTAATGGGGTGGTGATGGACGGAGCATCTGAATCAATCAAACACTCACACCCAGTTAAAAGATCTGGGTTTAATCCATCACCGTTCTTTAGCCCACTCTACCACCCCAGTTCAGACATGGCTATATGCAAATCAGTCTGACCCTGTGCCTCATGGGAACAGTCCAGCCCGAACTGCCAAGCCATGTCTTCCCCGGACCGGAAACAAGCTTCCGAGGACCGGTTTAGGCATTCCAGCCGTCTTCAGCCCGGCTTGCTTGAATCCAGTGGCAAAGTGAGCAAGGGACTCACGTATGAGCATACCCTGCCACACTTATGGCGGCCAAAAGCGGTACAAAAGGGGGTGGTGATGGACGGAGCATCTGAATCAATCAAACACTCACACCCAGTCAAAAGATATGAGTTTAATCCATCACCTTTCTTTAGCCAACTCTGCCACCGCAGTTCAAAAATGGCTATATGCAAATCAGTCGGACCCTGTGCCTCATGGGAACAGTTCAGCCCGAACTGCCAAGCCATGTCTTCCCTGGACCGGAAACAAGCTCCCGAGGACCAGTTTCTGGCATTCCAGCCATCTTCAGCCCGGCTTGCTTGAATCCAGTGGCAAAGTGAGCAAGGGACTCACGTCTGAGCATACCCTGCCACACTTATGGTGGCCAAAAGCTGTACAAAAGGGGGTGGTGATGGACGGAGCATCTGAATCAATCAAACACTCACACCCAGTCAAAAGATCTGGGTTTAATCCATCACCGTTCTTTAGCCCACTCTGCCACCCCAGTTCAGACATGGCTATATGCAAATCAGTCTGACCCTGTGCCTCATGGGAACAGTCCAGCCCGAACTGCCAAGCCATGTCTTCCCTGGACCGGAAACAAGCTTCTGAGGACCGGTTTAGGCATTTCAGCCGTCTTCAGCCCAGCTTGCTTGAATCCAGTGGTAAAGTGAGCAAGGGACTGACGTATGAGCATACCCTGCCACACTTATGGCGGCAAAAAGCGGTACAAAAGGGGGTGGTGATGGACGAAGCATCTGAATCAATCAAAAACTCACACCCAGTCAAAGATCTGGGTTTAATCCATCACCGTTCTTTAGCCCACTCTGCCACCCCAGTTCAGACATGGCTATATGGAAATCAGTCTGACCCTGTGCCTCATGGGAACAGTCCAGCCCGAACTGCCAAGCCATGTCTTCCCTGGACCGGAAACAAGCTTCCGAAGACCAGTTTCTGGCATTCCAGTCGTCTTCAGCCCGGCTTGCTTCAATCCAGTGGCAAAGTGAGCAAGGGACTCACGTCTGAGCATACCCTGCCACACTTATGGCGGCCAAAAGGGGTACAAAAGAGGGTGGTGATGGACGGAGCATCTGAATCAATCAAACACTCACACCCAGTCAAAAGGTCTGGGTTTAATCCATCACCGTTCTTTAGCCCACTATGCCACCCCAGTTCAGACATGGCTATATGCAAATCAGTCTGACCCTCTGCCTCATGGGAACAGACCAGCCGGAACTGCCAAGCCATGTCTTCCCTGGACCAAAAACAAGCTTCCGAGGAGCGTTTTCAGGCATTCCAGCCGTCTTCAGCCCGGCTTGCTTGAATCCAGTGGCAAAGTGAGCAAGGGACTCACGTCTGAGCCTACCCTGCCACACTTATGGTGGCCAAAATGGGTACAAAAGAGGGTGGTGATGGACGGAGCATCTGAATCAATCAAACACTCACACCCAGTCAAAAGGTCTGGGTTTAATCCATCACCGTTCTTTAGCCCACTCTGCCACCCCAGTTCAGACATGGCTATATGCAAATCAGTCTGACCCTGTGCCTCATGGGAACAGTCCAGCCCGAACTGTCAAGCCATCTCTTCCCCGGACCGGAAACAAGCTTCCAAGGACCGGTTTAGGCATTCCAGCCGTCTTCAGCCCGGCTTGCTTGAATCCAGTGGCAAAGTGAACAAGGGACTCACGTATGAGCATACCCTGCCACACTTATGGCGGCCAAAAGCGGTACAAAAGGGGGTGGTGATGGACGGAGCATCTGAATCAATCAAACACTCACACCCAGTTAAAAGATCTGGGTTTAATCCATCACCGTTCTTTAGCCCACTCTGCCACCCCAGTTCAGACATGGCTATATGCAAATCAGTCTGACCCTGTGCCTCATGGGAACAGTCCCGCCCGAACTGCCAAGCCATGTCTTCCCTGGACTGGAAACAATCTCCCGAGGACCAGTTTAGGCATTCCAGCCGTCTTTAGCCCAGCTTGCTTGAATCCAGTGGCAAAGTGAGCAAGGGACTCACATCTGAGCCTATCCTGCCACACTTATGGCGGCCAAAAGCGGTACAAAAGGGGGTGGTGATGGACGGAGCATCTGAATCAATCAAACACTCACACCCAGGTAATAATCTGGTTTTAATCCATCACCGTTCTTTAGCCCACTCTGCCGCCCCAGTTCAGACATGGCTATATGCAAATCAGTCTGACCCCGTGCCTCATGGGAACAGTCCAGCCCGAACTGCCAAGCCATGTCTTCCCTGGACCGGAAACAAGCTTCCGAGGACCGGTTTAGCCATTCCAGCCGTATTCAGCCCGGCTTGCTTGAATCCAGTGGCAAAGTGAGCAAGGGACTCACGTATGAGCACACCCTGCCACACTTATGGCGGCCAAAAGGGGTACAAAAGAGGGTGGTGATGGACGGAGCATCTGAATCAATCAAACACTCACACCCAGTCAAAAGGTCTGGGTTTAATCCATCACCGTTCTTTAGCCCACTCTGCCACCCCAGTTCAGACATGGCTATATGCAAATCAGTCTGACCCTGTGCCTCATAGGAACAGTCCAGCCCGAACTGCCAAGCCATGTCTTCCCTGGACCGGAAACAAGCTTCAGAGGACCGGTTTCAGGCATTCCAGGTGTCTTCAGCCTGGCTTGCTTGAATCCAGAGGCAAAGTGAGCAAGGGACTCACGTCTGAGCCTACCCTGCCACACTTATGGAGGCCAAAAGCGGTACAAAAGGGGGTGGTGATGGACAGAGCATCTGAATCAATCAAACACTCACACCCAGTTAAAAGATCTGGGTTTAATCCATCACCGTTCTTTAGCCCACTCTACCACCCCAGTTCAGACATGGCTATATGCAAATCAGTCTGACCCTGTGCCTCATGGGAACAGTCCAGCCTGAACTGCCAAGCCATGTCTTCCCCGGACCGGAAACAAGCTTCCGAGGACCGGTTTAGGCATTCCAGCCGTCTTCAGCCCGGCTTGCTTGAATCCAGTGGCAAAGTGAGCAAGGGACTCACGTATGAGCATACCCTGCCACACTTATGGCGGCCAAAAGCGGTACCAAAGGGGGTGGTGATGGACGGAGCATCTGAATCAATCAAACACTCACACCCAGTCAAAAGATATGAGTTTAATCCATCACCGTTCTTTAGCCAACTCTGCCACCCCAGTTCAAAAATGGCTATATGCAAATCAGTCGGACCCTGTGCCTCATGGGAACAGTTCAGCCCGAACTGCCAAGCCATGTCTTCCCTGGACCGGAAACAAGCTCCCGAGGACCAGTTTCTGGCATTCCAGCCGTCTTCAGCCCGGCTTGCTTGAATCCAGTGGCAAAGTGAGCAAGGGACTCACGTCTGAGCATACCCTGCCACACTTATGGTGGCCAAAAGCTGTACAAAAGGGGGTGGTGATCAATGTTCCCTCTAATTATTTTCCTCTGTGTGCGGCAGAGTAAGGTCTCTGTGCGCTGCAGCCAAGGCTATGTGCGCCAAGCATCTGACC
This sequence comes from Lissotriton vulgaris, assembly GCF_964263255.1. Classification (NCBI taxonomy): domain Eukaryota; kingdom Metazoa; phylum Chordata; class Amphibia; order Caudata; family Salamandridae; genus Lissotriton; species Lissotriton vulgaris. The sequence continues at coordinate 861,639,389 of NC_141689.1, forward strand.
GCGCATGTAGACCAGGGCTTTGAGTGGGATGAAAATACTCGTGGATATTTCAAAGCGGCGTAACCGATGCAATTAAGGGTGTGGCTTAAAAGCAATTAAGCTAAAAATATGTGCATCGCATAGTGTGCCACCCTATTGATATTTTGCTGCTTCTGGTTGTGCCCTAGGTATGGACTCATCAGGCGGGGTACAGCTTGGGTCCAGTGGCACAGTGAGCACTGGACCCACGTCTAGGCACACCCTTGCTACTTGTGGTGTTACATCAAAGTCACACATGTTGATGTGAGTTTGGGGTTCTAAAGCATAGTAGTCTAAATATTTTGCAATATCCAAGTAAATTCTGACAAATAAAGCGTTGCTGAAACAGTTGTGCTAATAGACCTACATTCACATGCTTATTACTACAGTGCAAAGTGCACAGGTCAAATTCCATGTGGTGACCACTGTAAAGCCTGATTAAGTCAAGACACCGTTTCCTACTGCCCCAAAGTCCTCCTTATTAAACCAAAGCTACAGCACCACTACTCAAAAGTCAAATCTAATGAGATTTGGTCTCGCAGCATAGGTCTGTCTGCTTATGTTATGTAAATGTAAATGTACAGGAATTTATATAGCGCAAATCACCGAGCAGTTTCCAAGCGCTTGCTTAGGGAACCCGTCCTGGTACTCCCCTGTGAGATCACCCCAGCAGGGTATCCACAAGGTGAAAGCCAGGCATCCCGCTGCGAGGGGCCTTTGTGGAGATTAAGCAAGCTATTGCCCAGAGTCACAGAGTGTGAACCCGTGAATCGAGTAGGCACCGGAGCGAGAATTGTCGAGTCCATGGACATTTTAGGACTGAAGACCCCGCCGAGCCAGGAATTGAACCCTGGTCCCGGGCTGACCTCTACTTCCAGGTCTGTCTCCTCTAACCAGTGAGCCACACTTCTCCACTCCTGCTTCTTGTAAGTTCAGCCAATGAAATAACAAGCTGCAAACTCTGCCTGTACATCTTAGGTAGCAGCCTACTATTACCATTGTTGATGGAAGGAAAGATATCCTAACCGAAAATGCTTCACCTCTTGTGATCATTGGCTTCTTGTCCACACTCTGCAATGTGTATATCCTACTACACTTTGCAAATCTGCATCTATATAATAGAGCCTGTGGCACATAAAAGGTTGAGCCTCAGTGAATTTTTGGGCCTTCCCCTTTACCTACTCAGACGGGGCGGGTTTTTTCTCTCCACTCCCAGGAAAGTCCCACACACCCTGGCATAGTGCCAGAGAGTTGTGTGACTTTCGCTGGGTAAGAATTATCCACAGGACCAGTAAAAGTCCTTGATTTGTTGCAAGAAAAGTACAGATAGGACAAATCCTCTTTCGAAGCTACAAAAGAAATGACATTTCATTTTAGCACACCCCAAAATAAACCCTATTTCTGCTAATGGAAAAGAACTCCAGCAGGCCTTTCAAACATGGAAAGTAAAACATTATTATTTTCGTAATTACAAATGTGCATGTCAGTAGAGGGAGTCTGAAAATGTCAACTCAAGTTTTAGTGACGTTAACTTAAAACGACAACTAAAAAAACTATTTTAATTAATATATCTGCTCAAACAATTCCGATGGTTAGTGTAAGGGGTAAATGAAGAATAACACGGAATATGAAGGAAGAAACCAGGGCAATAAAGGTAATTAAAAGGAGCTCATGTCAGAACACTTTGCCACCTGTGTTATTTTCTGTCTCCTTAGCTGGAATCTCAGCGCTAGGTAACGGTTGCAAACTGGCAATTTATCTACTAAACATTATTTTAAACCCTCACTATAGCGTCTAAAGCAATACGCGATCTATGAACTATCTTGCCCTACATTAGATCGTATCCGAGTACAGTGTCATACATTAAACTAACTTTCACCTTTTAGTAAAAGCTAACCGTTCCTGCGCACATCTAATTTCCTTTCATTCTATTTGCTTGGTCCTGATAATCTGAACTCTCTCCCACCGGCTCTCAGGGGTATAACATCTAGAACTGGAAACCAAGATTTCCCCAAGCACACACCTTATTGAACATGGAACGAGGATAACACAATTCTTGGCTTTTCCCCTCACAAATGAAGACTAAGCCAAGCATAAATATTTAGACACGTAAGTGTTCCTGAGAATACATAGCAATTCTAATGTTACGTTCGTTCTTGGTTTGCCCTGTACTCGACGTCATTATACTAAGTATTTCAGTTAAAACAAACAATTGAGCTTTGAAATAGTAGCAGCCTCCCTAGAAAAACTGTAAAGTGAACTTTACTGCAGATTCAAAGAACCCCCCTGCTTAGACTGTTTAGTAAAGTTCACTTTGCAGTGCTCGCTTTTCACAACCGGCCTTGAAACCTCAACTCGCCACCATCAGTCTAAAAGCACGACGATTGTGGGCCTTTGGGAAAGTATTCCTGTTAATCAGAGCGCCCATCATGCGCTGCAATTAACAGGAATATTTTCACAATGGCACGCAATCGGCACCCAGCAGCGCTGTATTTAGAAAAGAAATTAGGCATGTCTGAAAGCACGATGTGTGCTTTACACGTTGTGCTTTCAGACTTGCTTCATTTCTTTTCTAGAGACAGCGCTGCTGGGTGCCGATTATGGGCCATTGTGAAAATATTCCTGTTAATTGCAGCACATGATGGGCGCTCTGATTAACAGGAATACTTTCCCAAAGGTCTCAGGCAACTAGTAAATTGCCGTTTTTCGACGCTCGCATTTTAAAAGCGGGCGGCGGCAAGAACGTGTGCGCGCTTTACATGGGACACTGCGCGCTCGAGGTCTTAAAGATGCGCGGGAGCGCAGCCGCGCACGTTAGGGGGAACACTGGTGGTGATGGACGGAGCATCTGAATCAATCAAACACTCACACCCAGTCAAAAGATCTGGGTTTAATCCATCACCGTTCTTTAGCCCACTCTGCCACCCCAGTTCAGACATGGCTAGTTGCAAATCAGTCTGACCCTGTGCCTCATGGGAACAGTCCAGCCCGAACTGCCAAGCCATGTCTTACCTGGACCGGAAACAAGCTTCTGAGGACCGGTTTAGGCATTCCAGCCGTCTTCAGCCCAGCTTGCTTGAATCCAGTGGTAAAGTGAGCAAGGGACTCACGTATGAGCATACCCTGCCACACTTATGGCGGCAAAAAGCGGTACAAAAGGGGGTGGTGATGGACGAAGCATCTGAATCAATCAAAAACTCACACCCAGTCAAAAGATCTGGGTTTAATCCATCACCGTTCTTTAGCCCACTCTGCCACCCCAGTTTAGACATGGCTATATGGAAATCAGTCTGACCCTGTGCCTCATGGGAACAGTCCAGCCCGAACTGCCAAGCCATGTCTTCCCTGGACCGGAAACAAGCTTCCGAAGACCAGTTTCTGGCATTCCAGCCGTCTTCAGCCCGGCTTGCTTCAATCCAGTGGCAAAGTGAGCAAGGGACTCACGTCTGAGCATACCCTGCCACACTTATGGCGGCCAAAACGGGTACAAAAGAGGGTGGTGATGGACGGAGCATCTGAATCAATCAAACACTCACACCCAGTCAAAATGTCTGGGTTTAATCCATCACCGTTCTTTAGCCCACTATGCCACCCCAGTTCAGACATGGCTATATGCAAATCAGTCTGACCCTGTGCCTCATGGGAACAGACCAGCCGGAACTGCCAAGCCATGTCTTCCCTGGACCGAAAACAAGCTTCCGAGGACCGGTTTCAGGCATTCCAGCCGTCTTCAGCCCGGCTTGCTTGAATCCAGTGGCAAAGTGAGCAAGGGACTCACGTCTGAGCCTACCCTGCCACACTTATGGCGGCCAAAAGTGGTACAAAAGGGGGTGGTGATGGACGGAGCATCTGAATCAATCAAACACTCACACCCAGTCAAAAGATCTGGGTTTAATCCATCACCGTTCTTTAGCCCACTCTGCCACCCCAGTTCAGAAATGGCTAAATGCAAATCAGTCTGACCCTGTGCCTCATGGGAACAGTCCAGCCCGAACTGCCAAGCCATGTCTTCCCTGGACCGGAAACAAGCTCCCGAGGACCGGTTTCTGGCATTCCGCCGTCTTCAGCCCGGCTTGCTTGAATCCAGTGGCAAAGTGAGCAAGGGACTCACGTCTGAGCATACCCTGCCACACTTATGGTGGCCAAAAGCTGTACAAAAGGGGGTGGTGATAGACGGAGCATCTGAATCAATCAAACACTCACACCCAGTCAAAAGATCTGGGTTTAATCCATCACGGTTCTTTAGCCCACTCTGCCACCCCAGTTCAGGCACGGCTATATGCAAATCAGTCTGACCCTGTGCCTCATGGGAACAGTCCAGCCCGAACTGTCAAGCCATCTCTTCCCCGGACCGGAAACAAGCTTCCAAGGACCGGTTTAGGCATTCCAGCCGTCTTCAGCCCGGCTTGCTTGAATTCAGTGGCAAAGTGAACAAGGGACTCACGTATGAGCATACCATGCCACACTTATGGCGGCCAAAAGCGGTACAAAAGGGGGTGGTGATGGACGGAGCATCTGAATCAATCAAACACTCACACCCAGTAAAAAGATCTGTGTTTAATCCATCACCGTTCTTTAGCCCACTCTGCCACCCCAGTTCAGAAATGGCTTCATGCTTAACAACATTCACTTGGATCTGTTCGTGAGAAAATGCACTGTCTTTTCACTTTTTTAAGCAAGTTTGGAGTGATATGTGGCACTACACCCACAGGCGCAGTGTGGTTACTGGCACACATACCCTTGGTTGCAGGGCACATAGACTTTACACTGCGGCATACAGAGGAAAAATATTAGAGGGAACATTGGTCTCAGGTTTGCTGAGCACACTAGTTGACCTCTGAGACACTTGGAAACCCCTCCCCCCTGTATTGCAAAAATCTTTGGAGTCCTCAGGAGCTGCAGAGTTGCAAACTGGTCAGATGCATCTTTGGTGCCTGCTTAGCAGGGGAGTAACTCCTTTACTCCAAGGGAGATTCTTCAGTCATCTAGCGCAGTGTAGATCGTCAAAGTGCTTGGTTTCGGTAGCTAAGTTTCGTCCAGGTAAAATCTAAAGTCCTGTATGCAGTGGTTCCTACTTTATACCCAAGGAAGGGGTGGGACAAACTCTGGGGCCCCATCTATGGGAGGGTCAGGACAGAGGGGGGGTTGCACCCATATCCTTTGTCGAGTTTCACGCCAGATTAGGGGCTGATAGCCCCTGCAACTGGTTTGAGCTGGACTATGCACAGGGACACCAAATGTGCCCCCAGTGCAGACATCAAAGCACTCTTGGAGTGCCCCTACCCAGCCCCAATACATTAAAGCCTGTCTGGGAGGTGGTAACACCTCCATGTGACAGGAAACCTATTGTCCAGCCTCCCCTGCCGGAGTATCATCCAGCATCCATCTTGTGATGCCAGGGTTGAGAAAGCTGGTACCGGGTGTACAGGTGTTGTCATATTTCTCCCTCTAGGAGGGTGGAATCATACGTCCCACACCAGTTATTGGTGTGGAGGTATGATTCCAAGGTGTTTGACACCAAACATGACATTTTTCAATGCAGCCGTTTTAAAGTTAGCATTTACCGCGAGGTAATAATGCACTTAAGAGTATATGGTATGGCTGCATCACAGAACAACCCTGGAGAATAGGTTCCGAAGGCTGGAGAGGGCCCTGCTCATGCATGGGCACCCTCTCACATAAAACCCAGCACCCTGCCTTCAGAATTGATAAGGCCTGCCATAGGTGTGACTGATAGGTTTATATGTGAAGGGATAAAGTAGATAAAGTGAACTTATACCTAAGTAATGGGTGTATGCAGCACCTTACACAGGTTGCAGTAGCAGACCTGTGGTGTCAATTTGAGTGGCCTCCAGGGGTGGCATTATACATGCTGCATCCCCTGGGAGGCCTCTGGGGTACCTATGCCCTGGGTATATAGTATCCCATTTACTATGGACTTATAAGGGTACCCCATAATCCAATCTGGAGTGTACCTAAAGTACATGCAATCAGTTTATAAGAGAAAGCAGCTAGGTTGGGGTTCTGAATAGCAGGATCCCAGCCAGACTAAGTCGAAAACCGTGAAAAATCAGCAAAAAGTGTGGGTAACTATAAGAAGCAGATCCTACTCTCCTACACACACTCGTAATGTTAAATGTATTCCAAAACTAGACCTCAGAAGAACCGGTTTTTTCGAACCCAGCGGCGCCAGGGGCACGCCCAATGTCTTCGGGTTCACCTGTCTTAGAATACAGAGACACGGGATACTTCTCGGTGACGTCAAAGATCAAATGTATTGGCTGCAACCAGGAACAGAAATCTACGAAGTACGACACGGGTAGGTTCGCTGGAGACTGCTCAATTTTTCGTATTGCGAGACATCGTCTTTTATGCTAAAAATCACATTCCTGACAAACACCCATTATTTACAAATTATCCAATCATAGGTAGCATTGCAAAAAGGTATCGCATGACGACAAACCCACTTTTCAGTTGTCCAGCCCACCATCAATTACACGGGAAAGCCCAATATTCTTGCTCGGACAGGCCGGACAAACGCATAATAAAAGACCACAACCCAAACCATAAACAGGCCATAAAAGAAGGAACAGAAACAGATGTGAAGCAAGATAGAAGGGTGTGTGTGTGTACAATAAACTCAACAATGTCCTGCTCTTTGATCTCTATCTCGACCAGCTACTGAACGAGGAACTGGCTTAGCAAGGTTAGCTTCAGGCAACGGGGTCAGTTCGCTCAGGTCATCTAGAAGTCAGCTAAAGGTGTATGTGTACTAAAGACTCGTTCGGCCGTAGTCATCGGCCTATGTGAGGGCAACCACAAAATGGCTGCCGTACACAAAATGGAACCCGAAGGTTCAGAACGAACATGACGAAAACACTCGTACTTGCCGCATTCACCATTTACAGTTCGCTACTACCAAATTCGTAATGATACCATGACCTTTATGAAACGGGTTCAGAATTCACAGAACCTCAGACCCTCCTTTTGCCCTTACATAGGCAATAACCTCAACTCACGTCAATCTGAATCCAGGTCTATATTCATCAGATCATCAATATGTTGCTGAAGCATCATCCTTTTACTTAGTAACTCTCTCTGGACAGGTCTCCTTGCACACAAAGTAACACAAAGGCCACATATAGCAGGAGCACACTGTACGCAAAGACAGAACAGGAAAAGGATAGCTAAAACCATCCCAATGATCATCAGAATCTTCCATCCCCAAGTGGATAACAATCCCCAAAACCATCCCATTAACGACCAACCTCCTTTGTCCACATGTATAGACTCGGAGATCTTATGTAGCTTGGTAATGGCCTGGTATACTGTCGGAGCGTTGTCTGGAATGAAAACGCAGCAGCTCGATTGAATCAATTTACATATCCCTCCTTTATCTGCAAGTATAACGTCTAACGCAACTCGATTCTGCAACGTCATAAGACGAGCCGATTGGAGCTCAGCAGTCAAATTACTAAGGGCACCGGCAGTCTCAACTATGGTGGACTCAACCACTCACGTCAATTGCTGTATGTTCCTGCTGTTGACCATAGGTCCCCAAAACGGCAGAAAACCCTTAAAAAAATCTCCTAATTCTTGTCCAGCAGTATCTTCCTTACTGAAGACACCTCTAGCAACTCTCGTTCTATGGTAATCTGCTGCAGCAGTTTACGTAGGAGGCAACAGGAACGAGACATAACATGTTTCGAAAAATCAGGGGGCAACCATGTATATGTTCTATCGTGACAAACAAAATGGGTACCCTTAGCTGCTAAAAATGATGGAGAAGTCTGGGACACAAAAACATACATCTCAGTGCAAACACTCTTCCCTAACTGAGCTCTCGGATTCTTGCCATTACCTTGCAGACAAAAATGACCACGATGGGGTACAATCCAAATCGGAGAAGATCTTTTCGCTCGCTGGTTTTCACTCAGACTAACACCATATCCAGTCACGTTCCATCCAATATACGCTAGTGTCTCATCTTTAGGGATAGTCTCATAGGAATTAATTCCTCTAATCATGTCTACTATACCCTTAACTAGAGCACTATTCTTCGGATTGTCTTTCACAGAACGCAGGGGGTAAACTTCACGGGCATAAATGAACATCGTCCTATACGCCCATACAGAACCCTTATAGCTGAATGGCAGGACCAGGTAAGGAATACCCTTATCAGTAGTATGAGGCATAAGACCACACACCCAGCAATTAGTGGTGTTCACTACTAACTGATGCTGATGCAAGAGTTCAACAAAGGAGTTATCAGCAAATTCCAATCTTCTAATGGACTCATGTTCAGGCAAGAATGAAAAGAATGCGAAGCAATAGTAGGAAAAGGCATAGGTTGTGTATTGGGTGCAAACGTCACTTGAAAAGAGAACATAACATATCCCACCAAAAACATTGTCATGCTAAGTAGCATTAAAAGACACATTATCAAAAAACACTTTTCTACTCATTATTTTACATAGTCTTGTCTTAAAGTTCGTTTCTTCGTTGGAGTCTGAAATCTTTGATTTGAATTCTCAGCTGGCCTTGGGGCCGACTCCGGACCTGCTCCATGCCCTTTCCCTGAAACAAACGGAACTTAGGGCCACTGCCACCGACGCGGCGAAGGCGGTGAGCAGGGAGCAGCAAGGCAGGATATATGACTCTGGGGACAAGGCCGGCAAACTTCTGGCGTGGCTGGATAGGAAAGAACTTGCCTCCCGTGTGGTTCCAGAGATACTGGGCGAGGACGGCCTGGTCGTTACGGACCCGGCCGCCATTGTTGGGTCGTTTGCGGAATACTTTGAGGCGGTTTATACGTCTGTGGCCTCCCTACCGGAATCTGCTTCGACCTCCTTTTTGGAGGACATCGAGCTTCCCTGTCTATCAGATGTCGAGCGGGAAGATATGGACCGGGATATAGCGGTCGATGAGGTGGCGCTGGCGATTCGGTCGTTGCGCTCCGGCAAAGCGCCGGGGCCCAATGGCATTCCTGTGGAACTGTACAAGCTTAAGGCCGATACGGTGGCCGCGCCCCTACTAGATATGTTCCTTGAAGCCCGCGAGGCTGGTGAGCTCCCGCTCGACCAAAGACTTGCCACCATAGTGGTCATACACAAGGAGGGGAAGCCACGTGACCTATGCCGCTCCTATAGGCCCATCTCCCTGCTGAACGCTGAGCCCAAAATTCTGGCTAAGCTACTGGCTAACCGTCTGGTGGGGGTGATTTCGGATCTGGTTCATCCGGATCAGTCTGGATTCATACCACACCGCAACACGGCCCTCAATCTTCGCAGGCTCCATGCAGTCATGGCGCGGGCGCACCTGCTTACTGAACCTGCTGTACTTGCTTCGCTTGACGCCACCATGGCTTTCGACTCTCTGGAGTGGAATTACCTGTGGGCCGTGCTTGCCAAGCTTGGGCTCGGGCCCGCCTACATCGGCTGGGTCCGGCTCCTCTACTCTGCCCCGTTAGCTAATGTGACTGTGAATGTCCGAGTGTCTGCCTCCTTCGCGCTACGCAGAGGCACCAGACAGGGATGCCCGCTGTCACCTCTCCTATTTGCGTTGGCGCTTGAACCGTTGGCGGCATGGATCCGGGTTCATCCTGATGTCGCAGGGATTACGTGGTCTCCGGGATTTGAGGACCGGGTGTCGCTATATGCCGACGATATCCTCTTGTATCTCACCTCCCCTTGCCGGTCCCTTATAGTGGTGTTTGACCTGCTGGGCACCTTCGGTGGCTACTCGGGCCTGGTTATTAACTGGTCCAAGTCCTCTCTCTACACGTTGTGTGGTGATACTCTGCGCCTTCCCCGCGGCTGTGCAATACAGGTTGCCCAACAGGGCTTTAAGTATCTGGGTATCTATGTATCAAAGGATCCTCGGGCACGGTACACACACAACTTGCTTCCTCCTTTGGTGAGGCTGCGTCGAGATGTGGAGGGTTGGAAGAAGTTACCGATTTCTTTACTGGGTAGGGCGGCATTGTTTAAAATGATGTCTTTGCCACGGTTCCTCTACGCGCTGCAGAATACTCAGGATCCGGTGCCCGCTAAATATTTTGGGGAGATTGAGAACTTGCAGCGCACGTTATTGTGGGACGGTAGGCCACGGATATCCCTGACGAAATTGACCATACCGTGGTACGATGGTGGCATTGCCTTACCCGATATGCGTCGCTACTACTGGGCGTCCCAACTGGCAGCAGTCAATCACGGCCTCTACGGCCCAGCAGTCGGCCCTGGCTATGCCATGGACCGATGGCTTATGAATGATGGGAACTATTATAGGGCGTTGTATTCGAGGTCTCTGGATCGGAAGTTTGCCGGGACCCACCAAGACGGCGGTACGGTTGTGGAGGGCGGTTACCAAGACTCTGGGCTGGCAGGGCAGGCTTACCATGGCCACTCCGCTATATGACTCCGACCTGCTAGGGAAACTGTGGCATACCAATGGGTTTGACAGGTGGGATGTCATTGGGATATCGAAGGTGGGGGATGTAATGGCCGGTGGGGTGGTCAAATCTTTTGAGGCACTACAGGCCGAGTTCCAATTGGGTGAGACAGAGTATTTCCGATATGCACAGCTCCGCCACGCTCTCTCGTCCTGTATAACGGTGCGGGAGGCAGTACCTGAATCGTCTCCACTGGAGGATAGAGTGTTGGACGGACACATGCCAGACAGTGCCATCTCCCTAACTTATAAGAAGCTTATCAACGTGCGGATTGACTTGCTGGTGAAATTGAGAGAGCTTTGGATGAACGATGGGATTGAGGTGGATGATGAGGAGTGGCAGTCAGCGGTCTCTTCCCATAGGGAGGTGGCCATCTCGGCAAGGCTTTGACTCGTTCAACTGAAGATTCTCCACAGAGTCTATGTCACGGGCCCTAGGCTTATACACATGGGGCTTTCGCAGGATGGCATGTGCCGGAGAGGATGTGGAATGCTTGCGACTTTCATGCACATTATTTGGGAATGTCCTGGGGTGGTTCGATTCTGGAACCGAGTGCTCGAGCACCTGCTTTATTTTATCTATTAGTGAAGCTAATTTAGTAACTATTTTAGGATGGCGCTGGCAGCTTGCCGGCGCCATCCTAAAATAGTTACAGGAAGATGATGGATGGACAGCTCACTCAAGGGAGCGTCGTCGAGGCTGGGCAGGTGTGCCTTCTTCCCAAATCTACCGTCGAAAATCAGCTGTGATGCTGGATAGAGGCCTTTGCATCCTTGACTTTCACGAGCGTAATCCTCGTGCTGTTCCTGTGACCAGGAGCTTCTTTCTCTTGATCTGCTGCTCTGATCGGTCTTTGACCTTTTTTACACACAAGAGGCATGTGAACTCGCATGGAAGCCCCGCCCGTTTGGCCCCGCTCACACACTCGCGGTGTGCACCGTCTTCCCGCCATTTACCCACTATGATGGACAGCTCACTCAAGGGACCCCTGCACCCTTCGGGGCGATTGCATAGTAACACACACATGGTCGCTGGAACTAGTTGAAGCTCAAATTCAGTAACTCATTCATCAGCCCAAAAACAATCATGAACGTCGTTGAGGCCGCACAGAAGACCCCCCCCCCATTAAGAAAATCCGCAAAATCCGCGAATCCGCGGATCGTGGATCCGCGAAATCCACCCATGCTTAGGCCAGAGCTCGCCTGAATCTTGGCTAGTTTCAGCTTTAAGGTGCCATAGTAGCATTCAACTAAACCAGCTGATTGGGGGTGATTTGCAGCGTGAAATTTCTGTCTGATGCCTAAACCTTCACATACTCTCTTCATGACTTGACCCACAAATTCACTCCCGTTATCACTCCACACCATACTTGGCAAACCATACCTAGGGAAAAACTCCTTAATTAGGGCCTTAGCTGTGGACAAGGCAGTATTATCTTTCAAGGGATATGCTTCTACCCATCTCAAAAAGGCACACACAACCACAAGGACATATTTCAAGTTATTACATCTCTCCATATGGATGAAATCTAATTGCAAGACCTCAAACGGATACGTCGGAGGCGCAAAGTGATCAGATGGAGTTGGAGTTCGCTTGCCAGGATTATACATCAGACAAACCATACAATTCTTGAGCAGATTCTCTGCACACATAGGAATTCCAGCATTCTGCCATACTGGAGCCAACAACTAACAAATCCCTTTCGCACTAATGTGAGCCATTCATGCGCCATTGTAACCACTGCAAGCACATTCGCATCAGGTAACAACCATCGCTGATGCTCTGACAACTCAATCCAACAACCAGTCGAATCCAATTGTCCCATACTCTCTCTCCATACATTCAATCTTTCTCAGTAGCTTCAGCCTGAATTGACTTCACACTCTCTATCGTATCTTCACACATTCCTCTATCCGGAACCCATCTTGCTGGACCCGCAACATACATTTGACTCATCACATCTTTCGCCGTCTCTTTCGCAACTTCATCCGCAAACGCATTACCACGACCAACGTCATCTGTAACCTTCTTATGTGCACTGCATTTCACGATCGCAACTTGCATCGGTAACGTAAGCGACTCAAGAAGTTCATTCACCAACTGACCATGCTGAATCTTTGTACCATGAGACGTGAGGAACCCACGCTCCTTCCACAGGCAACCAAAACTGTGAGCCACACCAAACGCATACTGGCTATCGGTATACACAGTCACTCTCTTTCCTTTCGACAACACACGCTCTCGTCAATGCAATCAATTCTGCTGCTTGAGCTGAATTTTGTGGGATACGTGCAGCTTCAACAATCGTATGCAAAGTCGTAACCGCATATGCTGCAGTCGTATCACCATTCGGAAGCTTAAAGCATGAACCATCTACCCATAAGGTACCATCACACTTTGCAAGAGGAGTGTCCTTTATATCTATTCTACCCTTCATTTCCTCCTCTGTCCTAAGAAAGCAATCATGCTGTTCCTGAACACCTGTCTCTACGGAAATCGGCAACAACGTAGCTGGATTCAACGTGTTGCATCTCTTTATATGCACATGACTCGCCAAAAGCGTCAACTCGTAACCTGACAATCGAGCACTAGTTAAGTGCTGTGTCTTGGTCCTGTTTAACAAAGCATCCACTGCATGTGGAACCATCACAATCAACGTATTATCCATCACCAATCCAGCAGACTGTCGAATAGAAACAGCTGATGTCCCTGTAGCTCTCAAGCAACTCGGCAACGCTCTAGCTACCGGATCCAAAGTCGACGAGAAATACGCACATGGACGTTGTTTATCGCCAAACTGCTGTGTCAGGACTGACAATGCACCTCCCTCTCTCTCGTGAACATAGAGTGTAAAAGGCTTGCTGTAGTCGGGAGTACCCAACACAGGAGCCGAACACAATGCAACACGCAATTCAGAAAAACTCTTCTAGCATTTGTCAGTCCAAGGAAGAGGATTCGGAGTATCCTTAACAGTAAGTGCTAACAAAGGTTTCGCAAGAAGCGAAAAATTCGGAATCCATTGCCTACAGTACGAAGTAATACCCAAGAAAGCACACACTTCTCTCTGTGTAGTTGGCACATTCATTTTCGCGATCGCTTGAATTCGTTCTGGGGTCAATCTTCTTCCCTCCTTCGATAAGAGGTGACCTAAGTAGGTCACTTCTTGTCGACAATACTGCTACTTTGAAAGTGACAGTTTATGATGGAGGTCAGACAAATGTCGCAACAAAGAAAGAGTAGCTTCTTTACAAATCTCATCATTATCAGCAGCAATTAACAAATCGGCGACATACTGAATAAGAGCAGCACAATCAGGCAAGACAATCGTATCAAGCTGTGTTTTCAAAGCCTGACTATAGATGGATGGACTTTCACAATAGCCTTGAGGAGCGCTCTTAAACCGGAAACTTCGGCCTCCTAAAGAGAAGCCAAAAATATCTCTACTCTCCTCGGCAATCGGGATGCTGAAGAAAGCATTCTTCAGATCAATCACCGAAAACCAGGTAGCAGAAGCGGGAATCATAGTCAGCAAAGCAGTAATGTCTGGAACAACAGGAAATTGCGGTACTACGATCTTGTTCACTTCGCGAAGATCAATCACAAACCAATACACAGGCGGTTGCGAAGAATCAGTACGTTTCAGAACAGGCAAAACCGGACTATTACACACATTACCTCTTGTCTCTTCAATCACACCTTTCTCAATTAGATCATAAATGATCGCTAAAAGCGCTCTTTCACCATCACCAGAAATCCGATATTGAGGAATACGTGGCAATCTAACATTCGCTTTCAATGTCACAACATATGGTGGAATCTCCAAAAGACCCACATCATTAGGACCAGTAGCCCAAAGAGTATCAGGAAGAGAACGCAATTCCAATGGAAGTCGATCTTTGGACAAATACATCGGAGAGATCACTCTCTTACCCAATGTAAGCTGTACTCCTGAAGGAGAACAATGTAGTGTCGCATACAATCGTTTCAACAAATCCAATCCCAACAGATTTTCACCACAACCTGTCGTTAGAATGAGGGGTGCTTCAAATTCACAAGGTCCAACAGAAAGAGACAAAGGACTAGAAACCGGATTACAAACTGGGGCGCCAGAAAAACCTACCGAAACATTCGTCAAGCCAGACAAAGGTGCGCCAGGGAGTTTAGAGTGCATGATAGAACTCTTCGCTGCACCAGTATCCAACAGAAAAGGCTCTTACACACCTGATGTAATCACTTCAACATAAGGTCCACTCTGATCTACTGGAACTGGCACAACTCCCTCTCTTTGTCTATGGCTGTCCTAGCAATCATTCCCACCTTCAACATAGTAGTCGTCAGCATAATACTGAGTCGTCCTACCAGACGCAACATTCTGTTAATCAAAACAGTTCATAGAATTCTGTGGAGGAAAGGATTGTGCATTCTGGGGGAACACACCACGTCCTCTACCTCTAGGAGCTTGCTGAACACCTCGACCTCTCATACCAAAAGCACCATTCGTACGCTGTAACAGAACCGGACAACTATTCTTAAAGTGACCCTCCTCTTTACAATACGCACACTGATTAGGGCCTACAGGAAAACGCTGTTGAGAAGGTTCGAACCTTTGCAAATTTCTCTGAAACTGCTGAGGTTGCTGATATTCACGCTGATTATTACGAGGCGGATACGCTTGTTGCAAAAGAACCTTCGTCTTCAAATCTTTAGTCTTCCTGTCCGCTTTCTCTTTCTCGTCCTTATCCCTATTCTCATAATATTGTGCAGTAGCCAATATCTGCGCCGACGAAGAAACAGCCCATAAACTCTCTGAATCCTTCAACTTAGTACACAACTCGGGAAGCAAGTTATGCACAAACATATCGACAAACAACCGTTGGCCACCTTCCGTACTCATATCTTGACCACTATGGTCGATAAACGTCTCTTCAAACCTACTGAAGAAATCAGACACACTTTCATCTTTCTTCTGCTTGCATGCAGACAACTTATCCCAATTCACTCGTATAGCAGGCATCAAAGTCTTCATATAATTAATGATTCTACCGGGGAGTTCTGCAACTAAAGCTTCATGTTTAGCTCCTCCACCTTGAAGACCATCTGCAGTTGTAATGTTAGTCCATGTATCACCTAACTCTTGCGCATGATCCACATGACGAATCATACCCCACAAGGGTTGAGGAACCACGTTCCCAAACAACAAATCTATATCGGCTAGGTTCATAATACATGAGCCTGCTGTCTGTGACAACTCCTTATAGTACCCGGCAGGATTCTTTTGGGGATCTGGTAAAGTCTGCTTAAGAGCCAAAACTTCAGCTCGTTTCTACGGAACATGTACCCAAACACGCTGAAAATGAGCCAGAACAGCTGGAGAATTATTATGAGGAACACCCCCTGTATAGTAATGTACTTGGTTATCTAAATCAGAAGCCCTAAATACATTTAGAGCATGGGGTCTCATTGTGATCTCCAAACTGGGAGACTTCAGGTCAGGTACCACATGAGGAACCTTCAAAGAACTTAAGGGAACATTTTCCCTACCCAGCTCTCAGCTCTACATGCACCTGCTGCTGCGGCAGCCCTAGCAAGTGTTTTATGCGAAGCTGTCACCTCTCCTAGTATTTAATCCAACAGAGGCTAAAATAGTGGTTGGAAAATATCCCTAAGACCTACTAGTCCTTTGAGATAAGTACACCTGACCCCATTAGTGCACGAAGATGAACAGACAGAGGCAAAAATATCCTTGCAAGGATGGACTATGTTGACTCACCTGTAATTCGAATTGTTAAAATACTTACAGTGAGTTTATTTAACTTTGGATAGTTTGTAGAAGATAAGTGGAAGAACCCTCAACATTGCCTGCGGAGGCAACAAGATAAAGGGAACTTTGTCCATGTGATTTGGGAGCACCAAGTGAAAATAAAGAATATTGTTAGGCTATGTAACATAAATTGTTAACAGTGATAGGAAATCTAATAGACCTTAGCCTGAAAATGTGAACCATGGGAATAATGAAGGCTATGAGAGCTCATGACTCACTTACATACTGATTGGAAGAAGGCCCCTATTGGTCAAACAAGACACTGAAAGATGGTGGCACTCCAATACAGCACCTTGGATAACAGGCTGGATGTCAGGCCTGGACCTTTGCTCACTCTTAGCGGCAGCAATCCACTTGGCTAAAGACTGTCTCAAAAAGCACTATAAAATATGGGGCCCGAGTAAAATCACTTTTAAGCAGCTATTCCAAAATCACCTATCTATGTACTTTCAGTAACTTATATTAATCATATATATAATTATTTAACCTCAGTCAATTGCCTTGCCTATGTGTCATAATCAATACAAATTGGGCATTAAAAAAGATTGTCCATGACTATATTAAACTTTTCCTATATCACTGTACCCCTCTTTGCATTATACCAGTGAAAGCAGCTCAAAGAAATGTCTCTGGGTTTAAGTTCAAGTAAATATTAACAGCCATGAGTACAGTTATTGACCTGCTCACCTCGCCTGATACTATCTTAACTACTCTACAAAGTAATTAGTCGAATATGAGAACTCTCACTTTTCCAGACTTCAAATGTCCTGCGGGAAAGAACTACTGTGGGAACCCTCTAGATTTGATATGACACCAGTCTTTGCTCCCTTTGCATTCATGTAGTAGATGAATAATGCTATGCGTTTTGCTGGGAAATTCAGACCTATACAGTAAAACTTACAACTTTCAGCATGGAAAAGTTAAGGTTGGCAAATGTAAAGATCAGCAAATATTACCATGCGGCAGCACAACCCTCCCATTTTTTTAGCTACCCCAGTTCCTCATACAGTAGAAAAACAGATCTGAGTCACATTAAGTTTAAGTTTAGGTGTTTGATTCGGTTAACAAAAATCATTACAAATTACAAAATCGATAAATATAAAACAAAATACAATTAAAAACATCTATGGGTCAACCTTGTCCAACTTAGACCATAAAACAACCAGTAAGACATAATTATCATAAATACGTAGTAAAAAATGACTACCAATATAAAACAGTATAAAGTATATGTACATTCATCCGTATGTCCACCTCTCATCGACTACCAGTATGAAACCATGTAAAGTATATGTAAGTTAATCTGTATGTGCACATCGCTTATCCCTATGGGTAGTGTAAAATTGTAAAATACAGTGAAACACATAGGGCTTGATGTCTGTCGAAAGGCCTCCGACGTTAGGTTGGAGGCCTTAGGACCGACATTGTCGGTTTCAATTCCAAACGGCTGATGATGAATAAGGTTCCCAGTTTTCCGTTTTTACTGATTTTTACAGATAAATACAGACAAAAACATTTACTTTCTTGTTTGTATTTATTTTTAAATGTGGATAAAAACAGAAATTGGGTTGCTTTTTAGGTTTAAAGCATTTTTATTAAGACAAAAAACATAGGGAGAGGGAACAGGAGGTTAGGGCCACATACAGTAAAGCAAGGACAATAAGCACGGCATTATGAGTGCGATTGTGGAGTAGTCCGCTATGGAAAAGGAAGCAACAGCAAATGAAAAGGCGAAATACATACTATATCTCCATTCTGAGCATAGTCAACACTACCAGTCTGAGCATAGGAAATAATAAGTAATGACACAAGGAAGCCCAACCCATCATCCCCTAGAACCCCCCCCCAAAACACCCCAACTCCCCCACCACCCCGTCCAATGTTCCTCCGATAACACCACCTGCCCCCCAGCCGCACCCCCCCCTCCGAAACCCAGCCCCCCCACCCCTCCTAGTCTGCTGGAATCACCGGTGGCGTCAACCTTAGAAGCCTGAGGTACCTCGGACAGGTGAGTTCCCTAAATTCGGTAGTCAACAGCGCACTAAAGGGTTGCCACAGCTCATCAAACTGATCTATCTCCCCCGCTACCATGAGTGACAATTTTTCCATACCCAGCACATGCCAAAGCCTATGCAACCAGCCAGTGATGGAGGGGACCGTGGTAGTGCGCCAGTGAATGAGGATGTTCTGAACCGCGGAGCCCAGCGCAATCGCGATTTGCCTGCCCCTACGGGACTTCAGCGGATACATCAGGCCATTAGGAAGGCCCAGCAATACATACGCCGGGAAGCGCGGTAACTCGATTTCAAAATGCGTGTCCACCTCATCAAGAACTTCCTTCCAATAAGCGGCCAGCAAGGGACAATCCCAAAGAATATGTGAAAGGGTCCCCACCTGACCACAACCTCTCCAGCACCCCTTGTCAATGTGTCTGTTCATCTCGCGCAGTCTCTCTGGGGTGTAGTACCAGTACGTGGACACCTTAGTGAATGTTTCCGTGAGGCCAGTGTGATACGCTGAGTGTCTCGCCCGGTGTGCAATCTGGTCCCACTCCTTGTGACTAAGAGTCCTACCTAGTTCCCTATGCCATTGTTCCCTGCCCGGGTTATAATAGTGAAACGGAGGGGGCTGTAAGAACTTGTAAAGATCAGAGATCAATTTAGCATCAGAGGCTCGGGTCACCAGCCACCGTTAGTACGGTGTTATCTGACGATCAGCTGTGTCCCGCAACTGGGGTTGAAGCGCCCAGTGCCGGACCTGCATATATCGCAGTCTATCCAACTCCGTCAGGCAGAACTCCTGTTGAACCTGCTGAAAGGGGACCACTCCCTCCGACCCATAGATCTGAAAGAGCGCTCGGCAGCCCGCCGTCCTCCAATGGGAGAAAGCGCCCGGCTCCATCCCCGGGGAGAAGTCAGGATTATCCACAATGGGCGTAAATGGCGAGGGGAACGTGGTGAGGTCCCGGACCTCGCAAACCGCGTCCCACACCCTCAAGGGAACCCTCGTAACAAAGGAAGCATAAAGGTTGGGGGGGCGATGAGCGCGGCACAAGAATGGAACTTCCTGGAGGGTACGCCCTGCAACCGCCTGGTCCTGAAAGAGCCAGTGCTTATCGGATTCCCACCTGCTCCACTCCACAAGGTATCGCAGCTGTGCCGCCTGAAAGTATTTACGGAGGTCCGAAATACCAAGGCCCCCCGCTTCCGGGGCAAGCGTGGAGAGAACCCTCTTCATACGGGGCTTGCGGCCTTGCCAGACAAAGCGTGAGATGTCAGCTTGCGTCTGTCTGATCCAACCCACTGGAGGCTGGAGCGGCAAGGCTCGGAAAAGATACAGGATCTGGGGCAGAACCGTCATCTTGACCGCCGCGATCCTACCAAGCCAAGACAACAGGCCCTTACTCCAGCGGCCAAGCTCCTCCTTAATCTTCTTACTGAGAGAAGCGTAATTAGCCGTCACCATCGCTGGCAACGTCGGCGCCAACAGAATCCCCAAGTATGGCACCAGGGACGATGACCACTGCATGGGGAAGAGCCGCTGAAGGTCCTGTTTAGTGTCCGCAGCCAAGGACACATCTAAAGCCACCGATTTGCTCATATTCATTTTTAAACCGGCCACACGTGAGAAAGCATCCAGCTCGTGGACGCAGGCAGGAAGGGACCTTCTGGGGTTATCCAGGGTCAGCAGGACATCATCCGCATAGAGGCTGACCGTGTGAACATACTGCCCCATCTTGATCCCAATTGCTTCCGGGTTGTGGCGTATTCTTTGGGCGAACGGCTCCATGTAAAGAGCAAAGAGGAGTGGGGAAAGGGGGCACCCCTGCCTCGTGCCACGTTCGATCGCAAAACTGCGGGAGCTGCACCCATTGACCCTCACCGTTGCCGAAGGGTACCTATAGCAATTGAAAACCATCGAGCAGAATTTATTACCGATACCCAGTTTCTTGAGCACCAGCTCGAGGTACGGCCAATGAACCCTGTCGAAGGCCTTCTCAGCGTCCACCGCCAGTAGCATCCGCTCGCCCGGGATCCGTGAAGCCTTCTCCAAGATGTGCGTCACTCGTTTAGTGTTATCGACAGTTTGCCTGCCGGGTACAAAGCCAGCCTGGTCAGCCTCAACTAGACCGGGGAGGTGCAGGGCCAGCCTGGACGCCAGAATCCCCGTGTACAGCTTGAGGTCGACATTCAGGAGCGAGATGGGCCTATATGAGCCACATAAGGCCCGGTCCTTCCCAGGCTTCGGGATCACCGAAACCGTCGCACTTAGGAGATCTGGTGGGATAGCTCCCGGGTCGGAGAAGGAGTTAAACAGCCGAGCAAGGATAGGGGCCACGACAGGGCAAAAGGTTTTGTAAAACAGGGACGTGTAGCCATCCGGGCTATGGGCTTTCCCGTGTTTAAGTCTGGCTATAGCGGAAATTACTTCTTCAACGTGGATATCGCGCTCAAGATATTCCGCCTGAGCGGGGTCAAGCGCCGGAAGCGGTACACAGTCCAGATATTCCACGGCTTCCCGCGGAGAGGAAGGCTCCCCGGCGTACAGCGCCTCATAGAAACTGCAGAAAGTTTCCGCCACCTCCGCATCACCAGACACGGCCACCCCATCCGCACCCACGAGTTCCTTCACTACGTTACGCTGTTGCGCGACTCGGAGCCTATGCGCCAGGAGCTTGCCGCACCTATCTCCCCCTGTATAAAATGCATGCTTCAGACGTAACGCTGCGTATTCCGCCCTATCCATGTCCAGCGCCGACAGGAGCTTCCTAGCAGCCTTCAACTGCCTCCAAACCCTTGGAGCACCCGTACGGCGGTGGACCTGTTCGAGCTCCCGGACCTGGGAAGTCAGCTCCTCCCTCTTCCGCTGCCACTCCCTGTTTTCTGCCGAGGAGACGGAGATGAATTCCCCCCTGAGAACCGCCTTCAGCGCAGCCCACTGTGTCGCCAATGAAGTGTCTGAATTGCTATTATGTGCCTGGTAGTTCCGTATGGCCTCCTCAATATCTTTCACAACAGTTTTCTTGTGCAGAAGGGTGTCCCTAAGGCGCCACACTCCCCGAGAGGGGGAGGCCGCCGGCCACGCAAACGCACCCACGACCGGCGCATGATCAGACAAAGCCAGGACCCCAATGTCCGCCGCCGTGGCAGCGGCACGCATCGGTCCACTAACCAAAAGATAGTCCAACCGTGCGTAGGTCCGGTGCGCATGCGAATAATAAGAGTAGTCCCTGTCCGTAGGGTGGAGTGAGCGCCAGAGGTCGTGCAAATCCATGTCAGCGATTCGGGCCTTCCCGGCTTGGGAGAGTTCCCCATTCTGCGGGAAGCGCTGCGCCGACCTGTCTAATGCCGAATCGAAGACTATATTGAAATCACCCCCTAGAAGAACATGACGATTGGGGAAGGCAGTGACCTCCACCAGCACTGAATCCAAAAAGCGTTCCTGATGATCATTCGGGCTATATACGGAGCCAATAGTAAACAATATGCCCCCCAGGCGGAGGCGGTATGCCAAAAGCCTCCCCTTCTGTTCAGCATATTTATACAACACCTCCCCCTTGAAGGAGCTCGCTATGAGAATGGCCACCCCTGCAGTTTTGGACGCCGCAGAGGAGAAAAACTGGGTGGGAAACTTAGCAGAGCGCATTCTATGGCAGTCGCGGGACAACAAGTGGGTCTCTTGCAAGAGGCAGATATCAGCCTGCGTCCCCTCAAGCAGAGACAAAATCGCCCTGCGCTTAACAGGATTATTCAGGCCCTTAACATTAAGGGTCACCACCTTCAGGGACGACATGTCTCCCAGAGACCAGGGACGCTATGCCGCGGGCAGGTAACTGGAGGGGGAGGAGCGCAGGGCAGCAGCGCGGGGCAGGTAAAAGTAGGCCAAGCGTGAACACAGGCAACATCGGACAGTTCTTTCCCAACCCCTGAACAATTCCCAACCCCACCCCAAACAAACCAATGGCAACTAGCCAAATACCAACTCAAACAACCCATTGTCCCAGTCAAGTCCCAAAACGGACAAGTCTGCAGAAAGTAGTAAAAGTGGACGTCCGGCCACTCACTTCCCCCCGTTCCCCCGACCCTCCCTCCAGCCCCCGAACCTGGCACCGAAGAAGCTGTGTCCATCTCCCCCTGGAGTGAGTCTAGGCCGTCAAGGCCACACCGTTAGAGGCGGCCGAGTCCCTGGCCGCTTCTCTCAGGGCACTGGCCATGTCCGCTCTGATGGTGGGTGAGTCAGGCCGCCCAGCGCTCGCCGCCGATCGTCTTCTCGCCGACCTCCGCCGACCTCCTCTATCTGAGCGCCTCCAAGTCGGCGTTGCTCCATCCTCCTCCGCAGCCGTGAGCCCCAAGACACCGCAGATATCCTGCAAGGAGCGCAGCTGGTGAAGCACCCCGTTCCAACGAAATATCAAACTGAAGGGATGCCCCCAGGAATACGGCGTCTCATGTTCACGCAGGAGATCGGTTGCAATCTTGAAGGACCTGCGCTTCTACAATGTGATGGCGGACAGGTCTTGATACAGCGCCACGGGCCGCTCTCGGAAAGTCAGTGGTTGTTTCCTGCGGGCTTCGGACATGATGCGCTCCTTCAGCGGGAAGTCAGGTAGGAAGGCTAAGATGTCTGGTGGAGGCGCCGCCGACTGACGCTGTCGGCCAACTCTGTGGGCCCTATCAATGCGGATAGGAAAGTCCGCGGCCTCTCCCAGAATCTCCCGGAACAAATCTTGCAGATAGCCCACCAGGTCCGTCCCCTCGTCTGCAGACGGTACACCCCGTACTCGGATATTGTTCCGCCTCGACCTGTTCTCTAGATCTTCGGTGTGGGCCTGGAGTTCAACACAATGCTCCCGGAGACGGAGAACGTCCTGTTGCAAGTGGACAATCTCGTCGTCCCGGCGTTGGGCCGCTGTCTCCACCGTCTCTACCCGCTCGCCAAGGCCCTCCACCTCTCTGCGGACCTCACGCACCTCACTGGCCACCTCCTGCTTCAGCGTCTGGAAGTCTTCCTTAAGCGAGCTGAACAGGTCCTCCATGAAGGATCTCGTGACCGGGGCCTCTCCCCCGGTCGCGTCCGCTGCGGCCCGGGAGGATCCCGGTGACGGTTGTGCCCTGTCCCGCTGCTGTTGGGCCCTGCTGAGCATGTCCGGCAGGGTACGGTCCCCCTTCCTCGATCCTCCTCTGCCAGACATCCTTGTCCCGTACACTGTCGCGCTCAAGCGAAGAAGGGGCACAGGCCTCGATCACCCCGGGGAGTTTCCAACCGCCAGTAGAGTCCACCAATATGAAGCTCTCAGCCAGACAGGGGACCTGCGCCACGGATGACAAAATGGCGGGCCAGTCTAGTGACAGCGAGCCGTGGGCGCCCGACTAAGATAGCAACTGGGACCCCCACTGGCGGAGCCCCGGCTGGTGCGTCCCACTGGAAAGGAGAGCTAAGCAGAGGCAGAGGTGCGGGAGAAGACTCCAAGCGACACTGAAGGAGGTCCGTGTCTCCGTCTCCGTGAAGACAAGATGGCGGTTGGGTGGGGCCAAGCAGAACATCCGAGCCTGGCGATGCCACCGGGGCCACCCAGAAGCCAGGCAAACGGGGGAAAGCTCCAACCAAGGCCGTCTGGCTAGAAAGGAGAAACAGTAGATCTGGATCCAATCCCAAATCGGTCGTTAACTGGCCCCGGGGCCGGGGCTCTCGCCACAGGAGAGGCCACCACCGCAAGTTCAAGCACCACGACACTCATTCGGCAGGTCCCCCGTGCAGTGAATCACACAGCCGGCAGCCCTCCGTCGATCCCCGTCGAGCACCGGGGCGATCCCAACACCAAGTCGCTAGCCATCAGCACCAGGCCCAGCCGAGGCCTCCGGACAGCGCTCCGATCAGCTCCGCCCCCAAGGCGCTCCGTCGTCCTGCAATCGGTCTTTTAAGGTGCTTCTACCGGAGCAATCCGGGCCAAAGTAGCATCAATGCGTGCTCCAGGGTCTCCGCTACACGCCTCTCAGCCGCTGGGCATCAGCGGGGGGAGAGAAGCTGATGAAAAAGGGCTCGAGCCTAGTCGGGCCGGAGGAGCTACGGGAAGAAGCGTCCGCTCACCCCGCCATGTTGGCCACGCCCCCATTGGGTTGCTTTTTGAGTAATTCTAAATGCTGTCTGTCATGACTGCCAGGCCAATAGCTGGCTGGATTGATAGGTAGGGGGGTTAAAAAAGAAAGGAATTTAAGTGAAGAGGCTTTACAGCAGTAGATTTGCACAAGGTTGATACTGAAATTTGCATATTTTCATATAAATCATTGATTTATCTTCAGCGGGTGTTCACTGCATTGAAACCTGGCAGGCACTCAAGCATGAGTGCATATTTATCGGTTAAATAAAGGTGAAAATATACTCATTTCAGCTTCATTTTTCCACAAAACCCAAAATAAATATGGATAAATACAGATAAAATTAGCCAAAAATAAATATGGATAAATACAGACGGAAATGTCAAAAAAAGAAATATCATAAAACCGGGATCCCTAATTATGATACAGCCAGCCAGTCATTCCGTCTGGCTTTAGATGGGCTCAAGGAGCCCATCTGCCAGTCGAAGACTGGTCTGTAATTCAAATGGAAGGCATTTTCCACCTCTGGATTACGATGCACGGTTTCATTCAGGGTTTCCATGCCGGCCTTTGCGACATGGAAACCCTGTCGGAAAGCGTATAGGGGGCCCCTAGCAGAGTCTCCTTCTGTATTCGGCCTCCGGTTGTGGGCCAAGGAGGCACCTATGGTGCCCCCTGTTGATCCCTGCACCTTGTGGCAGGCACCTTGCGGGAGCTTGTGTTATGGCTGGTTTCTGGCCGTAACGCAACCTCCCATTGAGAAATGTGAGAATGCGACAGCATCATGTGCGGTCGCATTGTAATTTGGCGGTTGGGATCGTCGACTGGAGGCCGGTCGGTTCAATTTCTGAAGTTGTGTGGGGCAGACACAAGTCCTCCTGACATCTTGATAAGGCCCTAGAACATATGCCTTACCAAATTATGTACATGAAAGTTTCAATTTACTGTTAATTTAACTCAATGCAGTTGCATCCTAGCGGGCACATATTCCATAAATGTAACAAAATGACACAAGAGTTGCGGATGCTTCCCAAATAGGCATTGAATCAAGGCTGCACTACATAATCCTATTTGTAAAGTTTTAAAGTGCTTAAGTAAAAAGTAAGTGTCATCAAATCTCAATCAAATTTAGAAAATTTGGGTACACCATTTTGTAAAGTATCAAAAGTGCTTGCCTAAAAAGTGTTGACCATGCATCAATTACATTTGGGTGAATTTGGGCACACCAAGTTGTGTACATAAATAATTCGATTGACCGTCAATACAAATTAATGCAGTGGCATCCTAGAGTACACACATTCCATGAAGTATTAATGTGCCTACATTAGAAGTGTCTATGTGCAGCCATCAAATTTGGGCAAACACAAATTTGAATTACACATTATTTTCTTATAACCACATAGGGAAATTATTGTGGTAGCAAAGCGCACTTCCAATGTTGAGTCATGTCTTTTGTAAGAAGATCACACATTCTTAATCTCATGAATTTTAACTTGATGCAATAAGAATGTGAGGTGCTTAATTAAGACTGTGGGTGTACGCAGACATAAGAGTTTATAAGTATCCATGTATGAGCTTTCTTAGAAAATTGATTTTTGTCCTAACAGTGTGAAACAAGTCTAACTGACCTGTTCATCCTTTGCTTAAAGGAATGAACTGAGATTACAGAGCCCCATAGCGAGATAAGCCATAAGGTGCTTAATGAAGAGAATAGATACTCTCCCCACAAGGTGTTTGTTATCAGTTCAACTTCTACCCAGATAAGAGAGGCCAATGAAGGTTCAGGTGCCTGCTAAATTTATTTTGCAGAATTTAACAAACATGCCCTGATGAGACAAGGCTTTGCTTACTTAGCCAAATTCTAGGTGAATCTGTGACTGAGAAGTGTTGCGTTGTAGTCTGAAAAGACACCTGTAGATATTTACTTTAAGTCTTTGGGTCTCGCCGATGCAGTATTTCTGATCTGTAACTAAGTGATAGTAGAAATTTAGCCTTGAGTGTCTTGAGGATGGGGAAAAATGTTGGACCTCTCATATTAGGCTGCAGTTATTTAAATGCGGTCATGAGCGAACCTGCTTTATGTTTTAATACTTGAAAATGTGGGATAAAGAAAAGTCATCGATAAAAAATTACTCCTAAAGTATGTGTATGTGTTGCCTATGTCCAATCTTTCATCCAGGTGCCAAGCGAAGATCATTTTCCTCCATAGGTTTACAAAAACCATGATTTTTTATTTTTTTGATGTTTATTTCCAACCCATTCCTGATGGCATTTGCGGCAAAGGTAGTTATCAGGCATTGCAGTCCTATCAGAGTCTTACAAAGTAAGGCTATATTGTCAGCATATTAAAGACTAGTAAGCAGAGTCCTGGCTAACCGCAGTAAATCCCATTTTTCTACATTGAAACTACAATTGAAATCTAAAATAATTAGATTCATTAAAAGTGGCACAAGCATGCAGCCCTGTTTTAGACCATCTCTTGTATAATCTTTTTGTGGTTGTGGAGCCATCACCCAATGTTACTCTCACTCAGTGATTATGGTATAAAAGCTGGATGGTGTGATGTAAAGCTGGGGGTAGTTCCCATTGGCTTAATTTTGCCCACAGAGCCTGCTGTGAAACCGTATCAAAAGGAGACTTTAGGTTTACAAGACCGTCATAAAGTGAAGATTTACTTCAGAAAGAGACCTCCCCAGCCACGGTGAGGGCCATATTGTTAGTTTTGGTACCAGTACTTTTTTGAAAGCCAGTTTGGTTTATTGGTATTAGAGACTTTACTGAAACTCAACCCTGAAGGCACATTAATAGACGGCCAGAAAATATTTTACCCTCGATATATATTAAGGCCATTAGAGGTGGAGTATGGTACCTTTCCAAGAATCTGGAATTATATCACCAGCCAGGCAATTATTAAATAAAATACAGAAGTTGTTTGACCAAAACTCAGACTCAGCTTTGTATAGTGCTGTTGAGAAGCCATTTGGGCAGAGTGCCCAGTCTGTCTTAGCTTCTTTAATGACTTGCTAAAGTTGTGTTGAGGTACAACGTAAGTGGTCTAAGTGTGAGCATTTTTTTAAATGGTGTAGCATAAAATCCCATATAATTTTTCTATATATTTCATCCACACTAATTCTGAAAAGTTTGCAGTGCACACCCTGTGGTATCCATAGGTCTGCCCAATAATAAATCAATCAGGGATTTGTAAAGCGCACTACTCACCCGTCAGGGTCTCAAGGTGCTGGGGAAGGGGGTTTTCAGGCAGCTCCGGTCATCCGAAGAGCCAGGTCTTGAGTTTCTTCCTAAATGCTTGTAGTGTGGGGCTTCATTTGATGGTAAAGGGGAGTTTGTTCCAGGTAATAAATAATAAACTTCCAAAAAGCTTTTACATCTCCCATTCTATATATGTGTTGAATTGTTATCCATTAATGGTTTATGTAGTCTGCGAGGGTGTTTACGATGGTTTTCTTGTATGTTGACCTGATTATTCTTAATTTCTGGAGCTGTGATTGGCTAGTGGGAATTGGGAGTTTCCCAAACCCTTTTATTTCCTTGTTTAATTGACATTTTTCTCCCCTTAATGTTTTGGAAACCATTCATTTGTTGAGTGCTTAGGGAAGAGGCTATGCCTCTTCCCTAAGCACGCCAAGGCACCCTCGCAACGCAGAACTCTAGCGCCTGGCACGCTTATTTTAGAGCGTTTGATACTTTTAATTACCCATTTTTTATTTGATTTATAATCATTTGTATTTCCCCTGTTTTTATGCTGCTGCCTCCCGCCCACTTACTTGCACTATAATTCTTGTTAAGCACCGCTGTTTAGCGGGTCCGGTCCCGGGGATCTGCTTGTACGCTCGCCATCTTGGGAGTGAAGGGGACATTCCAGGGCGCCATCTTTGAGCGTTCTAGCGCTCCTACAGCTTGTGATCCGCCTACTTAAGGCGACTGTATTGTGGGGGTCAGCCTGGACAAGGCACCCTCGCAACGCAGAACTCTAGCGCCTGACGCGCTTATTTTAGAGTGTTTGACGCTTTTAATTACCCGTTTTTTATTTGATTTATAATCATTTGTATTTCCCCTGTTTTTATGCTGCTGCCTCCCGCCCACTTACTCGCACTATAATTCTTGTTAAGCTCCGCTGTTTAGTGGGTCCGGTCCCGGGGATCTGCTTGTACGCTCGCCATCTTGGGAGCGAAGGGGACATTCCAGGGCGCCATCTTTGAGCGTTCTAGTGCTCCTACAGCTTGTGATCCGCCTACTTAAGGTGACTGTATTGTGGGGGTCAGCCTGGACAAGGCACCCTCGCAACGTAGAACTCTAGCGCCTGACGCGCTTATTTTAGAGCATTTGACGCTTTTAATTACTTGTTTTTTATTTGATTTATAATCATTTGTATTTCCCCTGTTTTTATGCTGCTGCCTCCCGCCCACTTACTCGCACTATAATTATTGTTAAGCACCGCTGTTTAGCGGGTCCGGTCCCGGGGATCTGCTTGTACGCTCGCCATCTTGGGAGCGAAGGGGACATTCCAGGGCGCCATCTTTGAGCGTTCTAGCGCTCCTACAGCTTGTGATCTGCCTACTTAAGGCGACTGTATTGTGGGGGTCAGCCTGGACAAGGCACCCTCGCAACATAGAACTCTAGCGCCTGACGCGCTTATTTTAGAGCGTTTGACGCTTTTAATTACCCGTTTTTTATTTGATTTATAATCATTTGTATTTCCCCTGTTTTTATGCTGCTGCCTCCCGCCCACTTACTTGCACTATAATTCTTGTTAAGCACCGCTGTTTAGCGGGTCCGGTCCCGGGGATCTGCTTGTACGCTCGCCATCTTGGGAGTGAAGGGGACATTCCAGGGCGCCATCTTTGAGCGTTCTAGCGCTCCTACAGCTTGTGATCCGCCTACTTAAGGCGACTGTATTGTGGGGGTCAGCCTGGACAAGGCACCCTCGCAACGCAGAACTCTAGCGCCTGACGCGCTTATTTTAGAGTGTTTGACGCTTTTAATTACCCGTTTTTTATTTGATTTATAATCATTTGCATTTCCCCTGTTTTTATGCTGCTGCCTCCCGCCCACTTACTCGCACTATAATTCTTGTTAAGCTCCGCTGTTTAGTGGGTCCGGTCCCGGGGATCTGCTTGTACGCTCGCCATCTTGGGAGCGAAGGGGACATTCCAGGGCGCCATCTTTGAGCGTTCTAGCGCTCCTACAGCTTGTGATCCGCCTACTTAAGGCGACTGTATTGTGGGGGTCAGCCTGGACAAGGCACCCTCGCAACGTAGAACTCTAGCGCCTGACGCGCTTATTTTAGAGCGTTTGACGCTTTTAATTACCCGTTTTTTATTTTTGATTTATAATCATTTGTATTTCCCCTGTTTTTATGCTGCTGCCTCCCGCCCACTTACTCGCACTATAATTATTGTTAAGCACCGCTGTTTAGCGGGTCCGGTCCCGGGGATCTGCTTGTACGCTCGCCATCTTGGGAGCGAAGGGGACATTCCAGGGCGCCATCTTTGAGCGTTCTAGCGCTCCTACAGCTTGTGATCCGCCTACTTAAGGCGCTCTACTCAGCGCGCAGCGGTGACGCGCAGCGGGCTCGCCCTCCCTGCGCCTGAGTCACGCCAGAGTCCAGCCCGTCTGCGCCCGTCCGCGCCAAGGACGGGCTAAAGGGCGCAAGACTCTGGTCCCTGGGTGTACTTGATATGCCTCCTTTAGCAGGTCCTCTATATTCCTATCAGGACTTTGTCCGTCTGAGACCTGCATGGCTTCCATGCCATTTTACCTGCTCACCAGATATTCTTCAGGATGCATTTTACTGTATGTGTTTCAGCACCTGTGGTAAGTCATCTGCATTTTGCCATGTTAGGCACCCCCCTGCCGCCACCCTTATGTTGCCTCCTCTGAAAGAATCAGGCTTTCTCATTAATACTAGATCTTTAGTGAAAAATAATATTGCTTTTCGCGATTTCGTTATAGCCCGAAAGCCCACATGGGTTTTCCCTACCGAAACCTGGGCAACTGAGTCCTCTGGACCGGATTTGGTCGAAGCTGTGCCGGATGGATATTCTTTAGCTAGACTGGACAGAGTAGGGCGCAGAGTAGGTGGCCTTGGAATCCTTTACAAGACCTCTCACACCTGTCATACTACTCAACTCTCCAGGCCTTCCGACCTCTTTCAAGCCCTGCACTTTCTTATAAAATCTCCCGAGGCCGCTCCCTTCGTAGGTATCTTGGTATACAGACCTCCCGGGTCTAGAACAGACTTTAGCCAGTCCCTTCTTAATATCCTAGAACCTTACTTCGGAGCAGCCAACCTGACAGTTTTGGGTGACCTAAATTTCCATTTAGACAACCCTGATTCTAAAGACTCTTTAGATCTTCTCGACTCACTATCCGCATGTGATTTAGTGCAACTGGTCAAACACCCCACGCATCAGGCAGGCCACACACTGGATGCAGTTTTCTCCAACGATGACAGGCTTAAAACAGAAGTCCCTTTTCCATTGTCCTGGTCGGACCACTTTGCTGTTCCTTTGGAGCTTTTGGTCGCCTTGACGCCTGCTAAGACAAGTGTCTCTAGTCACACCAAGTTTAGGAGGAACCTTAAGAAATTCACAAGCACCTTGCTAGCCCCACTAATGCAAAACTACAAACCTGACCTCTATGAGGATACCAACCTAGCGGCTTCGGAATTGTCCAAAGCCATTAGTGCAGCAGTCGATGTGCTTGCTCCTCTCGCCTCTTGCTACTCTGCGAGAAAGAAACGCTCTGCACCCTGGTTTTCGGAGCCTCTTAGGCTCATGAGACAAGGGTGCAGGAAGCAAGAAAGGCTTTGGCGAACAAGCTGGAATCTGAAGGAGAGGGATAAACACAAGTTACTCCTTAAGGAGTACAAGCTGGAGATCATCAGAGTTAAGCAAGAGTACTTTGCTAACCTGACAATGACTCTCTCCTCTCCCAAAGAGCTCTTCAAAATAGTGGACTCGCTCTGCACGTTACAGATACAGGACCCTGCTGCAGGCACCCAGGAATTCTGTGATAAAATCGCAGGATTCTTCCACTCGAAGATTGCGGACATCTACCTGAATCTTGAAGCACAAAGATCTGTCACCCCTCCCCCGTCTGTCCCCCTTTCTCTGCTCCCGAAGGAGGTGTCTTCCATCGCCTCCAAGAGTCTGTTAGCGTTTCCGCCTCTATCCTATCAGGAGCTTGACCTGCTTTTAAGTAAGACAAGGTCGGGATCCCCATTGGACCTGTGTCCCCTTAAAGTCCTGAAGGACTGCAGAGACTCCCTGCTCCCTTTTCTACTTGGCATCATGAATAGGGCCATGAGAGAGGGCATTTTCCCATCTGAATGGAAGAATGCGGTGGTCAAGCCCCTCCTAAAGAAGCCCATAACTTGATCCAGAGGTGCTCAAGAATTATCGCCCCATTTCTTTGCTCCCAGCACCTACAAAGATGCTTGAGACGTATCTCAATCAACATCTGGCGGCTTTTCTTGACTCCTCAGATCTCCTGGATCAATCCCAGCACGGCTTCAGGAAACACCATAGTACCGAGTCAGCCCTCACGGTCGTATTGAATAACATCAGCATGGAGGTAGACCAGGGACATCCCACCATCCTGGTCCTTTTAGACCTCACGGCCGCCTTTGATACCCTGTCCCCCTCGGTGCTAACATCTCGCCTGAGGGAGATAGGGGTGGAAGGGGCGGCCGTGAGTCTGCTAGCCTCCTTTCTCGACCGGAGGGTACAGAGGGTTAAGCTGGGAGATTTTCTATCTCCATCCATACCTGTGCAATGTGGGGTCCCACAGGGGTCGGCATTAAGTCCGACCCTGTTTAACATCTATGTGACCCCACTTGCCAAGTTGGTTAGATCTTTTGGGATGGAGGTAGTCTCCTACGCAGATGACACACAGATCTTGGTGTCCCTCTCTCACCCTGATGGCTCCTCCCCGCTCAACTTTAGGAACTGCATGGAAGCAGTGTCACAATGGATGATTTACAATTCATTAAAGTTGAACGGGGAGAAGACGGAGATCCTGGTGTTCGGCCCTAACAATAACATCTGGTCACCTGAATGGTGGCCGTCCTCACTGGGGTCTTGTCCCACCCCCACGGAGTCAGCGCGGAATCAAGTTCAAGTTCAAGTTCAGGAATTTATATAGCGCTCTACTCACCCAGAGGGTCTCAAGGCGCTTGGGGGGGGGGGGGTTGGGAGTATTGATTGAACCTGCTCTTTTCATGACTTTGCAGGTAAATAGAACGAACTGTTGCTACCTGCTGGGGGATCATCAAAATACTCAGGAAAATAAAACATTACCTGTCCCCCCAGGCGCGGAAGCAAGTGGTGGTAGCACTTGTCGCCTCGCGACTCGATTATTTTAACGCCCTATACATCTGTATGAATAACAGCCTAACACAGCGTCTTCAGACCGCCCAAAATGCGGCTGCCAAATTTGTTCTGGATGCCCCCAGACTAGCGTCATCGACAGCAGCTAGGAAGGCCTTACATTGGCTTCCTATTGAAGCGAGGATCACTTTTAAAGTGCTCTGTCTGACTCATAGTGCACTTTCTGGGAATGGTGCAGGAGGGGTCAAGAAACTGCTGGCCCCCTATGTCTCGGGCAGACTCTTACGCTCCCCCTCAAAGAACCTGCTTGTGGTACCTCGC
This sequence comes from Lissotriton vulgaris, assembly GCF_964263255.1. Taxonomy (NCBI): domain Eukaryota; kingdom Metazoa; phylum Chordata; class Amphibia; order Caudata; family Salamandridae; genus Lissotriton; species Lissotriton vulgaris. The sequence continues at coordinate 861,672,446 of NC_141689.1, forward strand.
TTCCGTAAGAGCAGATGGGGCGGTAGGGCCTTTTCTTCAATCGCCCCTAAGCTATGGAATACCCTTCCATGTGAAATTAAAGCTCAGCCTTCTATTCTGCGTTTCTGTAAAGCACTAAAAACATGGCTGTTTGCAAGGGCGTACTTGTAGTCCCTTTTTATTGCTTCCTTGGCATTTCTGTTAGGCGCCTTGATGCCTTTGGGCTAAGTTGCGCGTTATAAGATTCTTTTCATTTCATTTCATTCATAGTGGTATTGGAGCTGTGTATTTTAACAACAACTTTACAATTAAGGAAGACCAAATGTTTACCATCATTAAGAGAGAATACTCCCATGTTGACCATCTTTGTAGAGCCAGCTTCGAATATTGGATAATAGGGATTTCATTTGCTTCTTTCCACTTATGTCTTTTTGAAGAATAAGTATAGGATTGCATTGGTGGGGCCTTCTCCTGGGTCTTAGAGGAACTCTGTACAACCAGCGTTATTATTTATGGAACATTTTTCAATATTCGAGTTGATGGTTATTGCAACATGAAAAGCCAGACCTCCCTTAGACTTTCCTTTTACAAATGATGTTGTGACTAATTGGTGATACTCAACGAAGCCAATAAGTGAAATTGCTTCTTCACACCATGTTTCTTGCAAGGTAAGGATATCAAGTGATTGCCAAAATTACAGCATCCACATCCTGTGACATATTTGTTAAATTGTTTACATGCCAAGAGCATATATTGCAGTAAACTGTTTTTTTAATATATTACCTATGATTTACCCGACTGATGCGATCTAGAACCAGTCATCATCCTGAACTTTGCTGTTGACAATTCCACAGCTTCTGTCTATATCACGAGTAGCACATGTTTCAATTCAAATTTTGATTTTTTTAATATGTATTATCGCTCGTATCAATAGAACTTTTTATTACCCCCTCCATTACAGGGTGCACTAAGTTATTATGCCCTTACAAACCAATTTTTATAGTGCCACCCATTTGACTGTTAGCACATGCTGGATTTAAAATGTTCAGGTAGGGTACTGAGTCTTCGGTAGACACTATAATTTCACATTTGGCGAAATGTCGCCTTTTGCACATAACCAATTGGGCAGTTGCAATAGAGTCCCATGTTACCAATGAAGCATCATTTTCATGGTTCTGGCCACGTTGGATAAATTGAATTTCTCTGATGTTTATTGATTTAGGGTGCGCTGGTTTTTCCAGAGCTGACAGTTATTTAATGATGTTTCCTCTAGTCACTATATATTAAATGCCCCCTTGGATTTATATAATGGATAAAAAGTTAATTTATTTGATTTTACTTTGATTGCGTTATTATCAAAATGTTGTGGATTCTAGGACGTCATTTGATAATTCTTAGCATCTGCTTGGTTAGTGCTACAACAGAGGCTTTCGAGCTGTGGTGTCTAGATTTGGAGAAACCTCCTTGTACTCATTACAACTGGGGACGTTTTTTCATTTGTAACAATTAAGCTATTTCTTGAAGAGGTAATGATTGATTTAAACTTGATTTTCTTTTTTAGAGTTATTGGGGTGGGGATGGGGGGCCCAGGGCTAATGGCCTGCTTTAATTTCCAGTTTCTTTGAGCAGTCCCCTTTTTTGATGTAACAGAAATCTGCACCTCCCTGTTTAATGCTACTACGGTTGTTAGAACAGGAGGAGGTTGTGATCTAATTTGAGGGAGAATGGTCAACACTAGTGCACTATTTTTTCTGCGCTTTCTCAAATAGGAAACATTTTAACAGTGGCTTTAGGCTTTGCTTGTCACTGTAGAGCACTGACTGGCTGCCCAGTCGTGGGTCCCGTGCGCGCTGTGCCACTGGATTAAAGCGAGCTAGCCTGACTGATGAGGGATGATACCCCAAAACGGTCACAGGATGCTTGGTTCCAGTCCAACCTGGCTTGGCAGTTCGGGCTGGACTGTTCGCATGAGAAGCAGAGTCAAGACCAATTTGCTTATGGCTGGGCGCAAATTGGGGTGGCATGGTGGGCAAAAGAACAATGGATTTAATCCAGATCTCTTGACTGGCGGGGAATGTTTAATTTGTTCAGCTTTCCATCCATCATTCGTTTATGCAGAAGGGTAGACAATGCATTCATGATTTAAAATTGCATTGCATGCATACCAGTGGGCCCCAATTATACTGAGCTGATGTGTAATATGAACAGAAAAGGGAATGTGTCCATTGCTGTTTTGAAGAGGCTTTAAGTCAGGTGTCCCAGTCTATTCTGCCAGCTCCAGGCAGCTTGTGACTTTGGGACCAACAATGCCATGTGTCTCCCACTCTCTACAGAACTGAGCGTAAGCTACTATTTCCTGTATAATGCACACAGGTGAATCGCCCGGGTCCTGCATGGTGTGCAACAGGCTTGGATGTTGGGCTAATATTAATTGCAAGCAGGTAGGCCACGTTGACCCTGTAACATCGGTGTTCGCAGAGTCATGCTTGGTACAGTCTTCACGTCATCTTTTCCAGTCAGTACACTACTAGTATTCACCACTGGCCTGCATGGCTATCACATCCCCGCAATGTTGTCACATAAATAAATGTTATTCTTAATACCGAATGGTGATTAAGGGACAGAGAATCTTTTCACTCACAAACTCTCCAAATCGATATTTATGCCCCACCCAAAAGAAGTTTTTTCGTATCTGCTAAACTCATTTTAGGACTTAGTGACTTTTTACCAGCTCGAAAAATAGGTTTACAAATGGATACGGAATAACTATTTGGAAGCAGCGTATTGTAGACGCCCCTTCCAAATAGCAATCCATATCCATGTGTATTAATGGTTTTGGACTGAAATAGCAATTGAAAACCATTGAAAAATTGGGGTGGTAATACATTTGCAAAAATGGCCCCTTCCCCTTAGTGAATGTGAAAAAAAAATGCAGAGAAGGTAGTGGTCCATGGGACCACTTCTAACTCTTAAATCGACTTAAAAAAACTTTTCATTTTTTAATTCAGCCTGGTTTCCTCTGAGGAAATTGGGCTACATTTTAATTGGCTTTCTTTGAGTTTGGTCATCGACATGATGGTCTGCTTACCGTACCAGGCCCCCATCCCTTAGATGGTTTATCTTAGTGCTAGTTTTCTGTGAGCGGATATTTCTACTTCTGGCCCTAATTTACTGACATCATGAAGAAGGCTCAGATAGAGTAGAAATTCACCAAGCAGAGTTCGACTGGTCAGCAGAGAAAGTTTAACTAGCATAAGCAAGTTTATCTACAAATGAAAAAATGTGCACCCTATTTCCTGAACCAATTTTTAAAAATTGAAGTGTTGCACTTAACATCATTACTGAAGTGCATTCACTGTAGAATTAGAGAACTCATATACACTGTGTGCCTTAATTCATTAAATAACACTTACTGTTTAGATGATCAAATAGAAACCATCCTCTGACTATGAAAGTATAGTTTCTTTAGAAACAACAATGATTTACGTAATGTGTGCAATAATGTTTCATATATTGAATTGAAATGTAGTGCTTGGTCATACTTACACACACACACCCATTCACGATTTTACTGTAAGCCCCATGTAATGTGAATCTAATGCACTGACAGTTGTATTCATTTATGTTTGAAAAGTGTGCATGCATATTAAATGTGCACAATTGATTTAATACTTTAAAGTTGTCCTGACTAGGCCTATATCTTTTCTTGCGCAAACTACTGGTTTCATTTTCTGCTTGCATATTTTTTCCTTTGCAGGGACGATCACATGTTTTGTTAGTTTGAGAATACATACAACACTGTACTAGTGACAGAGCCTGAGAAGAAGACTTTGATATGGACGGTTGAAGAGTCAGAGTGTTAACTGAAAGGTTCTATTCAGCACTGTTGTAGCATGGCTTAGGTGACCAAGGACGATGTTGTTCCCATGTTTGACCTGGGATATTTTGCTAAAGTATCAGATCACAACGTGAAATTGGAAAAGGACAATGATGTTAGAAAAGTTAAATCTATGGTATTCGTTGGTTGCTACACTCTTCTGTCAATGTGCTTTTTTTTAAAAGTATGCTGCACTTCCCTCTGAAAAACAAATCTGCAGAAAAATGGTAAGCGCTACAAACAAAATTTTTCCCAGGGCTTGAAATGGAAAAATAGAAGTGCAGGTACTGTGTACCAGAATGCCTACTTGTTTTTGAGAAGTGCTGGTACTTTCCAATTAAACGTAATATACTTTAGAGAAGTGCAGGTACTCTTCCTCTCAAAATAAAAAAGTGCCGGTACTCAGTACCGGACAGTATCGGCCCATTTAAAAGTCTGATGTTAGCACATAGGGAAGAAAAAAATAAATCAAAGATTTCCAAGACGCTAATGTCCTGCATTCATGATGGTATCTTTCTTGAATTCAGAAGGCCCCAATCTGATATGACACGAAACATCTTAGCTAATGCTGCAGTCATTTAGTTGAAAAGAATAAGAAAAAATGCATTTGGCATAGAATGAACAAAATGTGTATTTTCAGCCACCAGAAAGACCTACCCTTGAGCGCTGACACAAAGGCGGGCAGCTATCGCAAGGGCTGGCTATGCGGCTGGGAATGTTCTACGGTTACAATCTGCCTTCAGTTCTCCTCCAGACACGCTGGCCGGAACTATGCAGTTTTCCTCGTTAGGAGTGGATTATTCTCCAGAGTGGGTCTGCGGGCATCTGTTGTACCGGAGACAATCAAGGTCCCCTCAACAATGCAGCGCGAGCACGCTCGTCCTCTGACTGGTTATTGGCGCTTTAATCTCGGCGCAGTGGCCTGGCGGGTCGGTGAAGGACCCTCCAGTGCTCTCCAGGACGGAGCGGCAGATGCCAAGGTGGGGGGTGGGATGCGTGGGAATGGTCTCCACGCAGCACTCCGACATTAAGGGGCACTTGGCTGTCTTTCATCCCATTAGCCTGTGAGACTATAGCAATCGAAAGCATAGGAGACCAACTCCCTGCAAAGCTCTTGGCATTGTTGGGTGGTATGGCACGTCCTGTCGGGACTGAACTGGAAGAAATTAACAGGGGCTACTCGGATTACAAGTCTCATGACAAGCTCTGTCTGGTCTGCGGACAAAATTAATAATATAGTGCATACTGCTGTTAACCCCACCCACGCCGACATGGAGCAACACCTCCAAAACTCCACTTTGGCAGGGGCAATATATAGTCCACTGTCTCATGTGAATCAAACTTGGGACAAGGGCTACATCTCCCAAACCAAATCAATAAGGTTACTTATGGCCTGGTGTAAGCTTGTCTCCACTCACTTGTGGTAAAAAAACACTGCCTGCAACTTGCACCTCTTGTTTTCGTTTTATTTATTTTAATAGTTTTTACAGAGCAGTCTAGGGCTCAAGGGGGCCAGATCGGTGATTGGAACACGGGAAAAAGAAGTTACTGATAAAATATAAAATTTAAAAACAAGATATGAACATGCACAGTACAAGAGAAAATTGATACAGAGGTAAAAAAAAATAGCAGCTGATAACAGGGCGTACCTATACACATGTATTCTAAAATATAGTATGCATTCCAAAATATAGCAATCCAAAATGCAGCATGAAATAGTGAGAGACTCAGAAAGAACAGGTGGCTAAACAATGGTGAAAGACAAAAGGAGACCAAGAGGACAGAGAGGAGCCAAAAAGCCAGGGCTCAAGTTGCACATGAGAGTCCTGGGTTTAGCTGCTTGCGACCTAAAGTAGGTGATAAAGCTTTAATGTGTGTTAGGATGGAAGTAAGTAGTCAGGATGTGGGAAAGAAGTCATAATTGAGCAGAGGTAAACCTATGAAGGGTTTAGAGGCGGACTACGTAGGGAGAACAGTTAGGTTTTAGTGTGGAGTGAACCTTGTGGATGACTATTTATCTTGTGTATGATGACTTGTTGATGCCTATTCACATTCACCATGCAATGTTAGATTTGCCCAATCCTTAGGTGCAAATCTTTTTCAAATTGTCCTCTCCATCAGTCCCTTGGAGTATTCTGTATTTGCATATGGTTTCATCAGAATGCATAACTGTCTCAATTCTGATATCAGAATCATCCTTTTTAATAAGACGTTAGTCGTAGGTTTGGGGATGCTAATCTTTTTGAACTGCAAGAGTGAAACCCTATCAACTTGCAACATGTGAATAAACTCGGCACACTGCTATAAAAGGGAAGCATTGTAAGCTTGTGAAGCATGATTAGAAGAGGGCCTTTGGCTAGAATTTTGCAGGCATTCAAGCCAGTGGACATAGCGGCTGGACTCCTAAACCCTTTAAGAAATCCAGAATGCAAGTCACTGAAAATATACCAATTAAATCGGGCAATCACAATATTGGTATTCCGCAATGAAGCACCACATAGGGAAAACCCCACTGCACAAACTAATTCACCCATGCTTACCTAGGCCACGAAAAGTCAGAACATCTGTCATCCCAAAGGTGACCCTTCACACACGAACTCAGACATCATTCTTCTCAAGATAACCTAAAGCACCTAAATGCCATGGGGTTGGTAAACACTGCTCTTTAAATAGAGTCTGTAACTACATAAATTAACCACCACCAAAAAAGCGGAATTTACATAAACCTGCACTTATCAACAATTCTTCCTTTCACAACTCAGATTTATTGTTTCATTTTATAATGTTTGTTCGATGATTTACATTATTAGTACGAAAACAAAATCTACTCTTTAGGGTAAACATAGAGGCTAGAAAAGTATTAGCTACGCAAAATGACCAATACTCAAGGGAAACTAAAAAATGCTTAGTGATTGAGGTAGGGTTTTTAATTTATTTATTTATTCATAAGTTTTAAATAATGCTTTGTGTCTCGTTAAATTACTTCAGAGGGCAGAAAGTTTTGAATTGGAAGACTTCACTTTGGCCCTTTCTAGAGGTCGCCAAAGTCTGATCAGTGAGGCAAAGCCTTGTCTGATAACATTGCCCATTTGCTGTATAGACAGGGAAATTCTAGGCATATGTGAAACGTTCCGGATTCAAATGCGTTCTTCAACCGCAACTAATTTGCTCTGGCTTTTAGGGTTGGGTTCAGAGTCCTCCACTGCCTAGGGCTCTATTTTATTATTTTTTATTATTTTATAAAGCGCTGTCAGCCACGCGAGCTAGAGAAAAACATACACAGAATCTCTAACTAATGTAAATATCAAAGAGCCTGATTTCTTTGTACATACCTCCTAGCTTGAAATGTTGTATCCCAAATAGTACAAAAGTACAAAAGTGGGGCTTACCGTAATATTTTCTTTTTGCTACCTCTGTTATCACAAAACCTTAGTCCCTCTAAAATTTGAGTAATGCAGGACAATCCACAAACATATCTATGTTATCTGTGCTTGGGTAGCCGCATTTCTCTCTTTGTGTCAAAGCAATGCTGGCTCCCGCAGGGACCACAGGGGCATCCAGCTCCCCCTGCAGTCCTCAACATTGCTAAGTGGTTATCCTGGGTGGGAACAGGGCACTTACATTAGAGCCCGGGCCCCTGGGTGATGCCAATCAATCAATCAATCAATCAATCAAAGCATTTATATAGCACACTACTCACCCGGAGGGTCTCAAGGCGCTTGGGGAGGGGGGTCCGCTACTGCTCGAACAGCCAGGTCTTGAGCTGCTTCCTGAAGGCGAGGTGGTCTTGGGTCAGGCGGAGGTGGGTCGGGAGGGAGTTCCAAGTCTTGGCGGCCAGGTAGGAGAAGGACCTTCCTCCTGTGGTGGCTCTTCGGATGCGGGGGACCGCGGCGAGGGCGTGGCTGGTCGATCGAAGCTGGCGTGTGGGAGTGTAGAAGTTGAGACGGCTGTTGAGGTAATATGTGTTGGAAGTAGTATCACTCAGTCGGAGTATACCTAGTATACTAATTTATCTTTAGTGGTAGGTTACTATATATGTTTAACACACATAAACTCTTAAAAACACTTAGACTCGATGATGTCATCAGTGATATTATGTGAGATGTCATCAGTGATGTCCTCTGTGATTTCACTAACCATGTCACGAGTGGTGTAATATGTAAGGTCATAAGCGGTGCATTGCAGGGGCATAAGTTATAGTTAGCTCAGGTAAAAATAACTGCTGAATTTCACTGGTTTTGTACGAGGGAAATCTGAGCCTAACTATAATGTCCCTGTAACCATTAGTTGATTCATAAGTGCTTCAACGCCAGAAATGCCTTGCCAGGTGCATTGGGGCTTGTGAGCGGGAATCACTTATTCAAATTGCATCAACGCTACTGCCAATGCACTTGTGTAGAAGGAATGATGAGCTAATCCAACCAGTATGCCTCAAACAAAGTTTATTCAGCGGATAACCAAATAAATAATTTCAACCCCACAGGGTCTTGGTCACATGACCCACAATTAGCATCCAATGCATTTATGCATGTCATCATGTAAACAAAAGTAAAGAAAGACTTTATTCATTATTGCAAGGTACCCAAATTAAAACATATTAAGGTGGGTTGATCCACGTTATGGAAGGTAGATTCACATTAGTCACATTAGAATAATGTTTTGTCAACAATGGTCATCGTTGTTATGCTTATTGTCATTCTATAAATACTCTTATTCACATTTTATAGGCTCGCAATAAGTAGCCTTGCAAATTTAAATAAAATATTCTCATCTAATTTTACGGACTTCATTATGTAAACTTTTTTATACGTGCTTCATAGGCTGCTAGTAGCCAATCAACGTATTCACAAAATGCAAAGTGTCTCCTCAATTCTCGCAGATAAAGCCGCGTGGTGAAGTGCACCTCAAAATGCATGGCATTACATCAGCATTCTCAAACCTGTTGTATATAAACTTTGTTTGTAGCATACCTTATATAGTTAGGAATTAGCATTTTAAAAAACAATGAAATTGCTCCTATATAGTTAGTTGTACTAACTATATTTCGCGCACCCGCAGTCCACTGCTGATGATGTCACATATTAGATCATTCATGACATGGTCAGTGACATCACTGATGACATCATCCAGTGAATGTGGTTTGCTTCGTTATTTAAATATGCATTATATATATAGCAATTTGCATAGAAGAATGAGTGGATATATATAAATAAATATTTGGTTGGAGGATTTAGTAGCATTGTAATTGACTGTTTACTTGACCAATTTATAGTGTCTAACTAAATATAGTGGATAGTGACTAAACTGTGTGAATATCTGTATCACTTTGTCAGTTGTTGTGTAAACTGGTTCTCCAGTTGGTAACTAGCTATGTGAAAGTCTATATTACTTATTGATTAGTTAACTGAGTATTTGTATGGGAGAGTGAATGTGTGTGTGGTTCGGTGGGGGGTGTGTGACTGCCCAAAAATGTGTGAATACTTGATTCACTAGATATATGAAGTTAAAACTACATGTTCTAACAGTTGTTTGGGTGAGTGAATTTTTTTATGGGTGTGGTGATGAGCAAATATATTTCTCAATGGCACATGTCCAACAAACTAGAAAAATAAAAGGCAGTGTATGTGTCAGTTGTTGTATATAAATAAGTATACATAAGACTCAATGATTGTGTGAATGACTGTATGGATAACTGTATACCTGTAATAAGGGTTTTATAATTCACTAAGTATGACTTACTATCTAAATGAATATATGAAGTTGTGTTTGTATAAGTGTGCAGCTAAGTAAATATGTAAGTATGATCCATTGTTTGCATAAGTGAGTAGGATGACTTCATATGTAAATAGTATGTGTGCTGGTGTGTAATGTCGATATAGGTGTATAAGTATTTATGATGGTGTTCTATTGTTCATTGACAGCATGTATGAGTGAATCTACAGGTAAGTGATTAGATGTGTGTATACATCTATGAATCACTGAGTGGGTTTTTAGATACTTGTATTGCTGTGACAATGGATTCAAATATGATACTCCGTATTTTATAAAGAGTGATGAAAGATTTTAGTAGTGTATGAAAAAGTGTATGTGATTGTCACGTGGATGATGTCATCAGTGATGTCATTTGAGATGTCATCAGTGATGTCACTGACCATGTCATGAATTATGTAACATGTGACATCATCAGCAGTGGATTGCGGGTGCGCGAAATATAGTTAGTACAACTAACTATATAGGAGCAATTTCAATGGTTTTGTATGAGTGAAATGTCCAGCTAACTATAATACCCCTAAAACTTATAGTTTTTTAAGTGAATTTTAAAGGTTTTTTAAATGCTAATTCCTAACTATATAAGGCCTGAAACCTATGGTTTTTTCAGTAAATTTCAAAGGTTTTTTAAATGCTAATTCCGAACTATATAAGCCCTGAAACCTATGGTTTTTTCAGTGAATTTGCAAGGTTTTTTAAATGCTAATTCCTAACTATATAAGGCCTGAAACCTATGGTTTTTTCAGTAAATTTCAAAGGTTTTTTAATGCTAATTCCTAACTATATAAGACCTGAAAGCCCACCAGGAATCTCCAGTATGCGCCAGGGGACTGCATTGCAGAGAGGTGTAATGAAGCTACGCCCCTTTTTAAACCTCTCTGCAACGCAGCCCCCCGGGCGTGTTGGCAGAGGGCGAACTAATTCCCCTTGCATACTGGGGGTCCCTGGGGCCCAACTAGCCCACCTTGAACCTGCAGTATGCGCCAGGGGGCTGCATTGCAGAGAGGTGTAATGAGGCCACACCCTTTTTTACACCTCTCTGCACCGCAGCCCCCGTGCACGTTTGAAGAGGGGGAACTAATTCCCCTTGCATACTGGGGGCCCATGGGGGCCAACTAGCCCAGCTGGAACCTCCAGTATGCGCCAGGGGGCTGCATTGCACAGAGGTGTAATGAGGCTATGCCCCTTGTTACACCTCTCTGCAACGCAGCCCCCTGGTGCATTTGCAGAGGGGGGACTAATTCCCTTGCATACTGGGGGTCCCTGGGGGCTAACTAGCCCACCAGGAGCCTCCAGTATGCGCCAGGGGGCTGCTTTGCAGAGAGGTGTAATGAGGCCACACCCTTTTTATACCTCTCTGCAACACAGCCCCGTGCATGTTTGAAGAGGGAGAACTAATTCCCCTTGCATACTAGGGGTCCCTGGGGGCCAACTAGCCCACCAGGAGCCTCCAGTATGCGCAAGGGGCCTGTATTGCTTTGCCCCGGAGGGCGGCAGTCCCCGGGGCAGTGTGGGGGGGATTGGGCACCCCGCACACTTCTTTATCACTATGCCCCCACGATTTGGTCCCTATGGGGGGTAATTTTTAAAAAAACATACCGGGTTTAAAAAAAAAAATTGGCCTTGGGGGTCCTTGTGGGACCACCTTAACAGGCCTAGGGGGTCAGGGTGTTTCTACCCTGCCCCTTTTTGTGTTCTACACATTTGTTTTTCTGCTTTCTTGTGCCTCAGTCTAATGAGCACAAGATGGCTGCCAACACTTCCTGGTTTGGAGTGTTGACAGCCAATAAGCATGCAGCTTTCTCGGAAAGGTACGCGCACCGTAACATGTGTTTATAATAGTTCTATGAATAAGTGAGTGGGTGTTTAGAAATTTCTATTGGTGTGTCGATGGTTTCAAATATGGCACTTTCTATTTTACAGTGAGGGATGAAAGATTATACTAGTGTGTGATGAGGTGTATTTGATTGTCACATGGATGATGTCATCATTTGAGGTGTCATCAGTGATGTCATCAGTGATGTCACTAACCATGTCATGAATGATGCACTTTTTGTGACATTCCTTTGGCGCAGAAGACTGAGTGATATTTATCAGGCAGGACTAAGCCACTTTTTGTGGCGTAATCCTGCCTGATAAATATCAGTCCCTTTAACGCAGTGTCCTGCGTTAAAGGGGTGTGCAATGGGTGTTGCTGGGGGCGTTCCCAGCAGCATCCATGGACTTGAGTAATTTATAGCAACCTCAAAGTCAGTCTTTCAAAAATTCCAAAGTATAGTACATGATAATCCAAATCCAAATGTTTCTCAAGAAAAGTCATAAACCGTGTCCGTGGGTCATATCTGCACAAACGCCGATATTCCGAACGATTGAAAATGACCTTTCTTGAGAAACATTACTACTACTTACTCTCTACTACTCTCTACTGCTCACTCTCTACTACTCACTCTCTACTACTCTCTACTACTCACTCTACTACTCTCTACTACTCACTCTCTGCTGCTCTCTCTACTGCTCTCTACTACTCTCTACTACTCACTCTCTACTCTCTATTACTCACTCTCTACTCTCTACCTCTCTACCTCTCTCTGCTAGTCTCTACCTCTCTACCTCTCTCTACACGCACACATATACACATATATATATGCATATATATGCATATGCATTTATATATATATATATATATATATATATATATGTATGTGTGTGTATATATATATATATATATATATATATACATACATATATAAACATATATAATCTGGGTATCTATATAAATACAAATATAAATGCATGCATACATATACATATATGCATACATATGCATGTTATTTACATGAAACTTTGAAAAACACTAATAAAAGCAAAGCTAAAAAGCCACCTCATTACAAACAGAACGGCTTTATCTTAAACGAGGGCGAGATCTTTTGCATTTTCAATGCTTGTTTACTTTGGTTCCATCAAGAAGGCATTCAGATGTGTCACACATTTGCCATAAATTCTGAATGTTAGCACTCTAGTTGCTCATTAGATCACTATAGTAAAGCTACTGCTCACCAGGGAAGTCTGCTGCTTGTATTCAAAGTGCATGTTTCAGTCTGCATGTCAGAATTTTTTTAAGGAAATAGAAGAGGATTTGAGAAGTCACTCAAAATGTGCCCTAATTTTTCGTTCTGAAGCACTAATCACACTTTCTATGGCAAAATGAATCCCCTCATTTTGTTCCTTTTTAAATTAAATGTTTTCAGACTTACCACTTCATTCTAATCAAGGCGGCTTCTGGTGTGCAATACTTTTGTTATAAGTAAGACTGTTAGCGCTCTAGTTGTTCTTTAGAACACTCTGGGTCATTCTGTCATTGGGCTATACTTGGGCTACATCTGGGTGATTAAGCATGGGCGGAAAATCCGTTCTGCTCGCGGATTTTGCGGATTTTCTGTAAATTCGCAATCCGGGAACGCTCACGAATTTACCTAAAATCCGCAAATTCGCATGCAGCGGATTTTTTTTTCTTGGTGATACAATTTTGCGGCGCGCGGCGTTCACTTACCGTCATTCAGTGTTTGCCGAGTTGTTTTTCTCGATATTTTGCGAGTGCTGCTCCATTTTGGATCTTGCTGCGGGAGTTTGGCGAGCGCGATTATGTCATCGCGGCTTGCCACCTTGCACAGCGAGAGTTTGTCAATGCGAGTACGCCGTGATCACGTATCGCGGGAGTTCGCAATTGCGAACTTGTAGATGCGGCGGGCAGCAACAATCTCGCACTCGCGAAAATACTAAATTTGCAATTCTGCACAAGAAATCCACCAGCAAGCAGCATAAACCTTCTGGAAATGATGATTTTTATCAGAATAACTTCTCAGGTTGACATTTGCCTGCACTTTTTTTTTGCAAGGAGTCCATTTTGGGGGGGGGGGGGGGAGGAAGTGCCCCACAGTCTCCAACTTCCTGTTCCTGTCCAGCAGGCTCCTCCCAGTGCTTTCTTCATGTGCTGGTCACTTTCATTCGAATTCTTCACCTGGAAGGATTACTTTTTGTGGATGCTGCTGGATATTTGGATTTGAGGCCTTTTTGACTTTCTTTGGATCACTTTTGAATTAGAAATTTCACAAGTAAGTTTGTTTGGGGCATTACAGTTGCTGCAACTACAATTTTGGAATTTTCGATTTTTGGGCTGTTTTGGGGCCTTTTGCCCAGGGGTACTCAGTGGTGGGTGTACTGAGTCTTTCTGTGGGGTGTCTTGAATTTAAACATCATGGAGGGCCTGGATGGCTTGGAATTGTGCTGATTTTACTGTGATTTTCGTTTTTTTGGGCTGTTGTTGTGGCCTTTTCACCAGGGGTAGTGAGTGGTGCATGAGCCTAGTCTTTCTGTGGGGTGTCTTGAATTTATACATCATGGAGGGCATGGATGGCATGGGATTGTGCTGATTTTTCTGTGTTTTTCGATTTTTGGGGTGTTCATGGGGACAGGCCATGTGGGTTGGGGCCATTTTGAGTGCTGCTACAGGCAGGCCCTGGCCATGTGCTGGGAGGCAGGGGGCCATTTTGAATGCAGGCAGTGTTCTTAGGTCTGCAACCATTTTGCCTAGCTTTCAACCTTTATGCCCAGGGGTAGTGAGTGATGCATGGGCCTAGTCTTTCTGTGGGGTGTCTTGAATTTAAACATCATGGAGGGCCTGGATGGCTTGGGATTGTGCTGATTTTTCTGTGGTTTTCGTTTTTTTGGGCTGTTGTTGTGGCCTTTTCACCAGGGGTAGTGAGTGGTGCATGGGCCTAGTCTTTCTGTGGGGTGTCTTGAATTTAAACATCATGGAGGGCCTGGATGGCTTGGAATTGTGCTGATTTTTCTGTGTTTTTCGATTTTTGGGGTGTTCATGGGGACAGGCCATGTGGGTTGGGGCCATTTTGAGTGCTGCTACAGGCAGGCCCTGGCCATGTGCTGGGAGGCAGGGGGCCATTTTGAATGCAGGCAGTGTTCTTAGGTCTGCAACCATTTTGCCTAGCTTTCAACCTTTATGCCCAGGGGTAGTGAGTGATGCATGGGCCTAGTCTTTCTGTGGGGTGTCTTGAATTTAAACATCATGGAGGGCCTGGATGGCTTGGGATTGTGCTGATTTTTCTGTGATTTTCGTTTTTTTGGGCTGTTGTTGTGGCCTTTTCACCAGGGGTAGTGAGTGGTGCATGGGCCTAGTCTTTCTGTGGGGTGTCTTGAATTTAAACATCATGGAGGGCATGGATGGCATGGGATTGTGCTGATTTTTCTGTGTTTTTCGATTTTTTGGAGTGTTCATGGGGACAGGCCATGTGGTTGGGGGCCATTTTGAGTGCTGCTGCAGGCAGGCCCTGGCCATGTGCTGGGAGGCAGGGGCCATTTTGAATGCAGGCAGTGTTCTTAGGTCTGCAACCATTTTGCCTAGCTTTCAACCTTTATGCCCAGGGGTAGTGAGTGATGCATGGGCCTAGTCTTTCTGTGGGGTGTCTTGAATTTAAACATCATGGAGGGCCTGGATGGCTTGGGATTGTGCTGATTTTTCTGTGATTTTCGTTTTTTGGGGCTGTTGTTGTGGCCTTTTCACCAGGGGTAGTGAGTGGTGCATGGGCCTAGTCTTTCTGTGGGGTGTCTTGAATTTATACATCATGGAGGGCATGGATGGCATGGGATTGTGCTGATTTTTCTGTGTTTTTCGATTTTTTGGGGTGTTCATGGGGACAGGCCATGTGGGTGGGGGCCATTTTGAGTGCTGCTACAGGCAGGCCCTGGCCATGTGCTGGGAGGCAGGGGCCATTTTCAATGCAGGCAGTGTTCTTCTTAGGTCTGTAACCATTTTGCCTAGCTTTCAACCTTTATGCCCAGGGGTAGTGAGTGATGCATGGGCCTAGTCTTTCTGTGGGGTGTCTTGAATTTAAACATCATGGAGGGCCTGGATGGCTTGGGATTGTGCTGATTTTTCTGTGATTTTCGTTTTGTTGGGCTGTTGTTGTGGCATTTTCACCAGGGGTAGTGAGTGGTGCATGAGCCTAGTCTTTCTGTGGGGTGTCTTGAATTTATACATCATGGAGGGCATGGATGGCATGGGATTGTGCTGATTTTTCTGTGTTTTTCGATTTTTTGGGGTGTTCATAGGGACAGGCCATGTGGGTGGGGGGCTTTTTGAGTGTTGCTACAGGCAGGCCCTGGCCATGTGCTGGGAGGCAGGGGGCCATTTTGAATGCAGGCAGTGTTCTTAGGTCTGCAACCATTTTGCCTAGCTTTCAACCTTTATGCCCAGGGGTAGTGAGTGTTGCATGGGCCTAGTCTTTCTGTGGGGTGCCTTGAATTTAAACATCATGGAGGGCCTGGATGGCTTGGGATTGTGCTGATTTTTCTGTGATTTTCGTTTTCTTGGGCTGTTGTTGTGGCCTTTTCACCAGGGGTAGTGAGTGTTGCATGGGCCTAGTCTTTCTGTGGGGTGTCTTGAATTTAAACATCATGGAGGGCATGGATGGCATGGGATTGTGCAGAATTTTCTGTGTTTTTTGATTTTTTGGGGTGTTCATGGGGACAGGCCATGTGGGTGGGGGCCATTTTGAGTGCTGCTACAGGCATGCCCTGGCCATGTGCTGGGAGGCAGGGGGCCATTTTGAATGCAGGCAGTGTTCTTAGGTCTGCAACCATTTTGCCTAGCTTTCAACCTTTATGCCCAGGGGTAGTGAGTGTTGCATGGGCCTAGTCTTTCTGTGGGGTGTCTTAAATTTAAACATCATGGAGGGCCTGGATGGCTTGGGATTGTGCTGATTGTTCTGTGATTTTCGTTTTTTGGGCTGTTGTTGTGGCCTTTTCACCAGGGGTAGTGAGTGTTGCATGGGCCTAGTCTTTCTGTGGGGTGTCTTGAATTTAAACATCATGGAAGGCATGGATGGCATGGGATTGTGCTGAATTTTCTGTGTTTTGGGATTTTTTGGGTGTTCGTGGGGACAGGCCATGTGGGTGGGGGCCATTTTGAGTGCTGCTACAGGCAGGCCCTGGCCATGTGCTGGGAGGCAGGGGGCATTTTGAATGCAGGCAGTGTTCTTAGGTCTGCAACCATTTTGCCTAGCTTTCAACCTTTATGCCCAGGGGTAGTGAGTGTTGCATGGGCCTAGTCTTTCTGTGGGGTGTCTTGAATTTAAACATTATGGAGGGCCTGGGATTGTGCTGATTTTTCTGTGATTTTCGATTTTTTGGGGTGTATAACTGAACTGATGTTCCTCTGTCTTCCATTGCTTTTAGGTGCACAAGACTCAAGAGAACCACCAGTGCCAGGAAGAAGTCCTGCGGCGGTGTGTGTGTGCAGCATAACGTCACGCCACGTCACGTCTGGCCACAGACAACTCTGCAACTCGTGCAACTGTGGCCTGCTGTTCTGACCTGCTCTGAAGAAGATGGCCCCAAAAAAAGTTCCCCGTAGCTCCTCTAGCAAGAAAGTTGCCAGTAAGGAGCAGAAGAAGCAAGTTACCAAGGAGACTGGTGTGCCGCCCGCCACATTTTTTGGGAGTAAAAAAAAAAGTACGCCTGCAGCAGCAGCGGGATCTGCTGGGGACCAAGCTGGGAGCAGCACCCCCGCTCCATTGGGCTCAGTGCCACCACCACCACCACGCCAACTTAAGTCCAAGCCCTTGAGAGCTGCAGAGGCACTTAGTCTAGTTGTTCAATCACCATCGACCAGTGATGTTGGCTCATCGCAAGAAAGTAGCAGCAATGTCCCTCAATCAACACAGGTTGTTGTAACTCATCTGATGAGTGTTGAACAACCACAGCCGCAACAACAACCACATGTGCAAGTACAAGCCCAAGTACTTGTGGAAGGAGAGGCAGCTCAAGGAGATGCGCAAGCAGAGGTGTATGGAGGGTCACAAGTGCCCACAATAGTTGTTCCTCCAGAAGTAGGGGCACATCAGGAAATCGACAATCAAGCCGAGGTATCATTTGAGGAAGCCACTCCTCCTGATCATTCATTGTCTTCCTCATCCCTAGCAAGGAAAAGATCAAGGGTGGGGTCTACATCTTCTTCAAGCCCCCTTCCTTCTGATGATATGGATCTAAATTGGAAACCACCACAGCCGTCTGAGAGTGAGGCACACCATGATCTGACAAAGGTAGTTAAGCGTAAAAGGAAGCTCGTCCAACGTCTCATAGTTATGGAGTGTGATGAGGCTCAACAAGAAGTGGTGGATACTGCTGCTGATGAAGACAGTCACGACGACGACCCAGTCATCATAAAGGTCACTGCAGCCCCAGCGGGCATGCAGCAAACAGACATTTTGACCCTAGCCCGAGAAGCTGCTGAGCATGATGAAGTTGTCAATGAGGAGGCAATGGAAGAAACACCACAATCATTGGAGTTAACTAGTACACCAACACTTACCGCTTCCATATTTCTTCCTCGCCAGAAGGGACCTCCATCCACCTCGACCTCAATTAGTGGTGGTGAAAGTGCAAAACGTACTAAAGTTCGGCAATCCACATCCTCCACTTCATCTGGCATTAGCAGCAGGACCACCACCGCCAGTATTGCCGCCTCCTCCGGCCCCCAAAGATATTTTAAGTCCGCAGTTTGGGACTTCTTTAGTGTTTGCCCAAAAAAGGAAAACCTCGCCATTTGTAGCATTTGTAAGCATGCAGTTAGTCGTGGTAAGTTTGGTACCAACTATGGTACCGGAGGCCAGAGAGGTCATCTTGAGAGACAGCACGCTGTCCAATGGTTTGCGCACCTAAAGGAGATCAAGGAAGCCGGAATTGCAAGTCAAGAAAACGTTGATGTTTCATCTGATGATGACGAGGAGGAAGAAGACGTGTCAAACACTTCACTTACACCCAGTACCCCTGTCAGTAGCACACCCCATGTGAGCCACACTAAGAGTGTGGGAGAGAGTGAGACACCAATGCAAAAAAGTTCATCAGCGAGCGTAACTGGGTCGAAGAAATCATCATCATCCCGTAAATGCTTGGTCCAGGGCAACATTAGAAACATGTTGTTTACAGAAGCGCCATATGAACGCAACCACCCACTGACGCGTCTGTATAACACTAAGCTGGCTAAAATGCTAGCTCTGGACCTTATCCCTTTTTCTTTTGTAGAAGGGGTTGGTTTTCTAGAATGAGTGGCAGCGCTCTGCCCTAAATGGAAGGTTCCTAGCCGGTTCTATTTTGCCAGAGTTGCGGTTCCAGCACTACATGAAGATGTGCTGGAGGTGATTGGGGCAGCTTTGCAGAAGAGTGCTGTTCACACTATACATCTGACAACAGACATGTGGACCAGTGGCGCAGGCGCTGATTACATGTGCATCACTGCACACTGGGTCTCTTTTTCAGGGGTTAAAGCAAAGCTAAACGAAGGTGTTGACCCGGACCAAGTTTTTAAAGCTGATCGGAAACATGCAACACTAGCCATGTTTGGCTTGGAGAAACGTCACACAGCACAAAACATTTTGGATGAGTTTAACACAAAGGTCTTTCACTGGCTGTCCCTAAAAAAACGCCAGATTGGTTATGTTTCCACGGATAATGGTGCCAATGTAGTTAAGGCCATTGAGCTGGGTGACTATTTCAGAGTGCCATGTTTGGCGCACTGTATAAACCTGGTTGTTAAAAAATTCTTGATTGATGAAGACAGTCCACCGTGCGAGCTAGTGGCCACCTGCCGAAAAATGTGCAACCATTTCAGCCATTCTTATAAGGCCCGGAAGCATCTGAGGAGCCTGCTACATGAACGTCGAATGCCAGTGAAAGCACTCATCCAGGAGGTGCCAACACGTTGGAACTCAACCTTCTACATGCTTGAGCGTCTGTATGAGCAGCATACGGTACTCGATCACTATTTCTTAAAACAGGGTACAGCTCAGAAGGACCTGAGGATGGATGCAGCGCAATGGGACCTAGTTAAAAGCCTGACAGACATGCTTCGTCCTTTTGAGGTCTTCACCCGTGCAGTCAGCAAGGAGGACTGTAATTTGGGAAAAGCTATCCCATTGTTGTTCATGCTGGAGCACCAACTGAAGGCGGTGTCTTCTGTGTTTCAAAAAGATGAAAAAAACCAAGACCCTTTTGTTTTGGCGGAGAAATTATTAGAGCGCCTACGTGGTGATGAACGTCTTAAAATGATCCACTCAGAACAGCATTACATTTGTGCTACTATTCTGGATCCACGCTACAACAGGGCGCTGGCAGGCAGAGCATTCTTTCCTTTTGCTGATGAAGATGTTACAAAGTACAAACGTTGGCTAGCCTTGTCAGCCAAGAGGTTTGAAAGAGAACGGCAGCTCATTGAAGGAAAAGGCAGTACATCAGCATCAGCATCAGCAGGCCATCCCCAGTCAAAAGAATCCACTTCTGCACCTGTGGCTGTGGCACAAGTGGCCTCTCAGCCGTTAAAGACACCGGCAACCGAATCATCTGCACCAGACACAACAGTAACATTGGATGCTGAAGAGGATTGGCTAACTTGGCTTGGGTTTGGTTCTCAAAAGGTCACAGCAAAAAGTAAGCAAAGTGGAGGAACCTTGGAGGACCTTGAGTCAATGGTGCAGGACTATCTGAATGACTCAACAGAGGTCTATGTTAATGCTGACCCATTGGCATATTGGCATGGGAAAAAAGAATTGTGGCCACAGCTCTCCAACCTGGCTATAAACTACTTGTCTTGCCCACTCGCAAGCGTGTCTTCTGAACGTGTTTTTAGTGCTGCTGGTGGCATTGTAACTCCCAAACGGAGCCGCTTTTCGCCCAAAAATGTGGAGAGGTTAACAATGATCAAGATGAATCAGCACCTCATACTACCAGATTACAAAGTACGAGAAAGCACGCTGCATGAAGACGAGGAGGACAGCAACGTAGATGAGGGAACTTGTTCTCTGTTCGGTGACACTGACCTCACCCTGCCTGAATTCGCAGAGTATGATGACGAACTCCTATTCTTATTCCTTGACACCGAGCCCTGAAAATGAGACAATGAATCAATAACTTTCTTTTTCGTCCTTATTCACTTTTATTCCTGTGTGTCTGTCTTTCTTTGTTTTGCACAGTTAATTTAATTCAAACTTTAATCACCTAATCACAAAAACAAGCCCATCAGCAGAACTGTCTTCACTTGTTTGCTTATTGATTTGAAGGTGCCGCAGTCTGCATTCCTCAGGTTCACAAGTTCAGAAGAACATGCTCCTCTATCCTCCTCCTCCAGACTCCTATTTCCCTCAAAGCAGAGCGCTGGATTACGCCCAATGAAGAAATACTAAGCACTTGTGGGGGTGTTCTACTTCTTTGCGGGTGAGTTGACGGCTCTGGGGCCATTGCTGGGAAGCTCTAATACCGGATAAAAGTGGTTTGGACCAAATCGGAGGCAGAATTTTTTTTGTGTTTTTGCTGACTTGCTTGCCTTTGAGATGCTCTTTGGGGGGTTCCGGTGTTTGTGGGTGAGTTTTGGGGTCTGGGAGCACTGCTGGGACAGTCTAATCTTGATTGCATTTGCTTTTCAGGAAATCCGTGGTGGAAAACGGGAGCTATGACCTAGCTGCACAGCGCGTTTGGACCAAAGGCCGAGAAATATTGTAAGTATGAGATTTACCTTTTTGGCTGTTTGGGGGTGATATGCTTTTTTGCGGGTGGGTTGGCGGGTCTTGGGGCATTCCTGGGAAGGTCTAATACCGGATAGAAGTGGTTTGGACAAAATCCATGCAGAATGTTTTGTTGTTGCTATTTCTGACGTTTTGCTCAATGTAGCGTTTTCGGGGGCCTGTTTGGGGGGCTTCCTGGTGTTTGTGGGTGGGTTTCGGGGTCTGGGAGCACTGCTGGCTATGGATACTTTAGTTTGCAAGAGGTTTGAAGCAAATCCATGGTGGCAGAGGGGAGTTAGGGCCTAGCTGCAGAGCGCGTGCAGAGTGATTTTGGAAATTGGCAAGAAAATGACTAAGTCCCCATTTTTGTACTTTTGCTTTTTGGCTGTTTGGGGGTCTTCTACTAGTTTTCTCCTGGGTTCACGGCTCTGGGGCCATTGCTGGGAAGCTCTAATACCGGATAAAAGTGGTTTGGACCAATTCGGAGGCGGAAATTTATTTGTGTTTTTGCTGACTTGCTTGCCTTTGAGGTGCTCTTTGAGGGGGTTCCGGGTGTTTGTGGGTGAATTTTGGGGTCTGGGAGCACTGCTGGGACAGTCTAATCTTGATTGCATTTGCTTTTCAGGAAATCCGTGGTGGAAAACGGGAGTTATGACCTAGCTGCACAGCGCGTTTGGACCGAAGGCCGAGAAATATTGTAAGTATGAGATTTACCTTTTTGGCTGTTTGGGGGTGTTGTGTTGTGCTTTTTTGCGGGTGGGTTGGCGGGTCTTGGGGCATTCCTGGGAAGGTCTAATACCGGATAGAAGTGGTTTGGACAAAATCCATAAGGAAAAGCCTTTTGGCACTTTTTGTAACTTAGGGTTCGTTAGAGTTAGCCCTAGCAGCAGGATTGCATGTGTTTCGGGGTGTTTTAGATTTTTGCAACTGAGTTCTGGGGTCTTAGAGCACTCGTGAGAATGTGTAATTTTGGTTGCAAGTCATTTGAAGAAAATCCATGGTGGGAAAGGGGGGATTTGGCATAGTTAAAGAAAGCCTTTGCCACTATTCTTAACTTAGGGCTCATTAGGGTTAGCAGTATTTCTATTGCATGTGTTTGGGTGGGGGGTTTTCGAGTCTTGGAGCGATGCTGGCTATGGATACTTTTGCTTGCTTGCAAGCGGTTTGAATACAATCCATGGTGGGTAAGGGGGTATTCGGGCCTACTTTTACTTTCAAAGTACGTTTTGTCACCAGTTTTCTGCTAGGCCTCGTTTTTTGAGATCTGATTGGGGGTCTTCTACATTTTTGCGACTGGCTTTAGTAAGGGTCTGGGTGGGAGCGCTGCTGGGAAGGTCTAGTTTTGTTCTAAAACACAGTTTACAGTACACCTAGCTTGAGGGGAAAGATCCGCTAAATTAATTTGCCCATACTTATTTATCCTTCAAAAGGTGACTCAGACAGAGTACGCACTTTCAAAAATATTGTACTGTCTATTAGGAAAATCAAAGTGTGACTATTTGCACTACACAGCGTACATACCTTATATTTATTTATCAGTGGTGTTGTAATATATCACTTCCTGTTTTTCGTTCAATAATTACAGGCCGGGTTTCAGTCTGTGCAATGGGAAAAAAAGGATGGAGTCAGGCTTCACATTAGCGAGCTGCAATTCAGCATCCGCCAGGCAGGCAGTGGACAGGGTGTCTTCTGGTCACCAACATTGATGGACGAAGCGTCAGCTGGAATGGAGGAGTGCCGCTAATAAGAGGAATTGTTTGCTGCATGCAACTTACTTACCAAATTCAACAGGACAACTACAACAACATACAGATACAGTATCCATTGTTTTCTTCTATGAGTGTGACTACATTTCTTGGATCTCTCTCTGCTTCTGAATTGATCCCTAGAGCCATTCTATAGGTTTTACGTCGACTATTTTTTAAACCTAATTTAATGTAAGAAGTGTTTCTCTGAGTGCAGAGATAGGCAAGTGAAAACGCTGCAGCCCTGTACTGTCGCATTCTAGTACTACTTACTTTTCAGTAACAATGCATGCAGTAGTGCATGCACTTCCTTTATGTCACTTAAAAGATTTATGGTTAGCTTTGTACCCAAAGATTTCTTTATCTTCAATTATTGTTTGTCCATGCTGTGCTTTTTTTTTCTTCTCTCAACAAAACCTACCCAAAAAGAACCCCGCATTCCCATCCATTTTCCAAACCCTAACCCTCTTCCTCCGGGCTGTGTGGTTTTGCTTGAGGTGTGACTAAATAACATCAATAATTCCACACACTTGCTGGGAAGGATAAGGTCATAGCAACAGTCTGGTGAAGGAATCCGAGGATATATTCTAGACTTACTCAGCTTCAGTACTATTTCTTGTAGTAGTAGCCAATGTCAAAGAAATTCAACAGAAGTACAAGTTATACTTTCAATACTTTACCATTTGTTAGGCTACATTGTGGCACTGTTCTAGTGTACTGTCACCTGCTATAATCTCTATCGTACTGTTGTAATGCTACAGTAAGGACAGACCAGGTTTCATTTTCTTTTTTTCCATAGGCATGCAACTGCCACTGTGTCACACCACTAGTACCACCACAATGAGGAGGACATTTCATCCACCCAGGATTGCCAACCTTAATCGCCATTTCCCGTGGAGCCAGCCCTGGGCCTAGCCCTACTTTCAAACACAAATTACAGGTAAGATAAGCGTTTGGTTGGAGGTAGTATAATGGAGTATTAGGAGAGGCGAGAGATTGACGGTAGTACTGCTAAAGTCCTAGGACTCTTCAGGAAAACAAACTCACTGTTAAACCCCCACCCACCAGACTCAAAAACAGGTATGGTCAGATAAAGTTTCAAAAGGTATTTTTTTGTAGCCCTAACAAAATAATCTCCCGCAAGACCCTCCCTAAACCCAACGATTGTCCTTCAAAAGTCCCAAAAACAACCCAACTCCCAATTCCCACCCCCCAAAAGTCTCTAAAAAAGGGGCAAGGGACACTACGGCAGGGTGCTGTTGACTTTAGCGGCCAGGGCATCATACTCCTTGCGGAGGGTGGCATGGTCGAAGCGGAGGCCCTCCACCAAGTTTTTATGGGTTAGGACCTCCTGCTTCAGGTAGGACACTCTGAGGAATAAGGGGCGCTGGCGTGCCTTGCAACTCCTGTGGGGGGCAGCTGCTGTCTTTGCTGCTCGGCGGTGGCGGTTGGCTTTGGTAGCCCGGCTCCGTACCGCTGGAGCACTGCGCTGTCTGGCAGCCCGTGGGGGCACGGAGGAGGATGCATCTGTCCCAGTGGATGTTGTTGTTGTACCGGTAGACTGCGTGTCTTCCTCCTCCAGGGCCACCAGCCGCCGATATTCGGCGACAGTGGCATCCAGCCTCCCTTGCCGGGCCATTCGAGCCAGCTCCCTCCTTGATTTGGAAGGAGCAACTATATGAAGAAAGGAAGACATAGTCTGTAACCAATGCTCCTTAAGATTAACACAAAATGATTGAGCAGAAAGTTGTGTCACAGTACAAGTAGCAAATTGAAAGCACAGTACATAACTATTGAGGACAGTATCTATCTAATCTCCGACTTCTTCATCCTTGCTCTAACATTAGTGGGAGTTTAAGGAACAAATTCTACGAGCACTATGGACTTCCATTACAGTCGACTATGACAGTACACCAGTCTTATTCTTCTTCTTCTCTCTTGTTTAGGAAAATTGGTAGCAGTGAACTTGCACCCTGAAAAAAACAGACGCCAACCATGATGAGTGAGACAGACTTGCGTTACTGTACCGGTCCAGTACATGCAGGTGGTGAAGCTCTTACTTTTCTATTACGGGTGGCACTGAGAATACTCTGTTAAAAGGGCTACTGCTTAATTAATTTAGCTTTCACCCTACAGTGCAAATGAGTACTAGAAAAGGAAAATGAAGAAGCTAAATAATCTGATTATCTATCACTTCACATGGGATGTATTTGATGACATATGGGATGACTTTAGGTGCTTTGCTTATTATTGAGTGAACAGTGATACACCCACACATGAATGACGTACTACTACTAAACTAAAGTTATTAAGAGAAGTAGGGAGTGTCCACCGTAATAACCGGATATATGCTGTGCTTGCAGTTGCAATACAAACTACTGCTACTATTCATGGTAGTATTTGGACAAAATTACAACTTCTTTTCCTTGCCTTTCCTACACTGGAACAGACGTGCGGGTGCGGTGTTACATGCTCTTCAAAGTAACACTTAGTTCATCCAGTGACCGTCTACTCTCTCTAGATACACATATGCTATCTAAGAGTCAGATAGTACCACGATCCAGGTATCCATCCATTCAAAGTATATGCACACATACAGTTTCTGTTTCACCCACCCAGGCTGTTCTCCTTCCACCCATCCTTGCTTCATCATTCACCCAGCCATGCACCATACCATATTCTTTCCTTCCCAGCCACCTCGGGGACCAAGCAAACACATATCATTCTTCTTTGCCAGTCATCATTAAATTTCTCGTCCTTTCACACTTACTTACACCCTTCTTTCGCTTTTCGTTCATCCCATCCATCAAGTTCATCTCAGATCTGATTGGGATTCTTCTCACCAAAAACTTCACAGCTAAGTTGAAGTACATTTAGAGGAGGCTACTACCTGGTTGATTTATAATACACCTGTGCAGAAAGCACACTCTGCAGTCTTCAATCTCAATAAGTAAGGAATATATAGCTCACCTCTGCCCACCGCACACCGTGTTAACCCTCACAGGCACGTCCGGCACTTGCACCGCCTCCTCCCCAGAGCTGTTCCCCTCGTCCAATACCACCACCTCCGCGCTGGCCCCGCCACCAGATGTTCCACCTACAAAGTACATTTAAGAATGTTAGAATACACCACTCACTACTATATAATATTTGGTCTAGGAGGAATAAAGAAATGTGAAAAAAACAGAATACAATGTAATAATTTGTGACTGTCTACTCTAAAGTAAAAATGTCCCTTTTTCCAGGGAAGGCTGTTGTCTTGCTGCACTTTTTGGCACAACTGATGAATGCTTGCTTTTTATTTTTAACATGCACCACTTTTTCTCCTAACAGACAGAAGCTTGTCTTCTAAGAACACGAGCAGGATCAGGTTCAAACCAGGTGAGAGCTCGGCTCGACCACAAGAAATGTGTCCAATTAATCGTCAGCACTAAGCACTTTTCCATTTTCAGTTAAACATTTAGTTTTATGACAAACTTGATTTTAATAAATGTGTTTACTTTTAATAAAGCTTTTAAACTGAAATAGACTCTGTGGTTTTTGGTCCTCCAGACTAGAGTGGCTGAGCTAAAGGTTTTGGAATTTTTGCAAGCATGAGTCCGTGCCTCTGACACTTCTTGACTCTGACTCCGTACTCTTGTCCTGCGTTGGATAATCTAATCATCATTGGGGATCAATCATCGGTGACTTTGGGAGCTAAATTACTCTGCCACACTATCTAGTCAGTAAGGAGATTGGGGGTTCAACTACAAAGTCTGTTATCACTGAGGTATGTGGAAAGTCTAACAGCACCTATTATAATTGATAAGCTGAGCAATGCATTATTTAGTGTCCATAGTTCTGTTTGTGCAGATTTGTCCCTGCAACAGTAGTAGAATGGATTGTTCTACTATCCAAACCAAAAGTAAAGTAGTATCTTATTCTTTCTTGGTGGTCATTCACCTTTTTATTGTTGGCAATTGTCAAAGCATAAACATTTAGAAGACTTGAAAAGACATTATGGACAATCCCAGAGGACTGCACTCAGTGCATAGAGCTATTGCTGACTGGAATGGGAGTCCAATGGAATTGCCAAATGTGCAATCTTAGTTAGCTACACAGACAGACTAATAAGAATAATCTAGTAATACCACAGGGAGTCATAGTCGAGGCAGGATAAGAATTTAGATCCAGTCTACAAGAAGATCAAAGACAATTTAGAAAAAAATCGAATGAGGAACGCTAGGAAAAAATAGGTACTCTATATTAAAATTAAAACTTACTGGGGCCAGCAAAGGAGCCCTCGCCTGCCCGATCCTGGCCTGCATCCTGAACAGCACCCCCCTCCTCCTCCTGTGTCCTCTTGTCCCTGGGGGCAGCTGATGTACAACATGAAAGAAAGAAAGCAGAAAACATGGATGATATTTGTCAACCAAATCAAACATTACAAAAGAACAATAACAAAATATTTTGGCGAAATAGCAAATAGACAACTATTCCACGGGATATATTGACCGATCTTATGTGGTCTACTACGTTATTAGTATTGCTTGATTTGCGGACCGTCGAAATGGAAAGTTCTTATGTAACTCACTAAACAAAGTACTAAAAAGGTTTGCCTAGGATTGGCAGGCCATTCAGAAAAGGGGGGTGGTGATGAACAGAGTGTCTGAATTAAGCAGACCACTCTTACCCAGTCCAAAGATCAGGGCTTGAGCCATCCCCGTTATTTATCTCACTGCACCATCCCAGCTCAGAACCTGGCTATATGCAAATCAGTCTGTCCCTGGCCCAGTGCATCATGGGAACAGGGCAGATTAAACTACCAAGCCAATTCTTCACCAGAAAGGAGAGAAGCTACCGGGGACCGGTTTCTGGCATTTCAGCCTTCTTCGGCCCGGCTTGCTTGAATCCTGATGGTGCAGTGAGAAAGGGACTCATGTCTGAGTATACCCTGCCACACGTATAGTGGTCAAAAACGATTCAGAAAAGGGGGTGCTGATGAACAGAGTGTCTGAATTAAGCAGACCACTCTTACCCAGTCCAAAGATCAGGGCTTGATCCATCACCGTTATTTATCTCACTGCACCATCCCAGCTCAGAACCTGGCTATATGCAAATCAGTCTGTCCCTGGCCCAGTGCATCATGGGAACAGGGCAGATTAAACTACCAAGCCAATTCTTCACCAGAAAGGAGACAAGCTACCGGGGACCGGTTTCTGGCATTTCAGCCTTCTTCAGCCCGGCTTGCTTGAATCCTGATGGTGCAGTGAGAAAGGGACTCATGTCTGAGTATACCCTGCCACACCTATAGTGGTCAAAAACGATTCAGAAAAGGGGGTGGTGATGAACAGAGTGTCTGAATTAAGCAGACCACTCTTACCCAGTCCAAAGATCAGGGCTTTATCCATCACCGTTTTTTATCTCACTGCACCATCCCAGCTCAGAACCTGGCTATATGCAAATCAGTCTGTCCCTGGCCCAGTGCATCATGGGAACAGGGCAGATTAAACTACCAAGCCAATTCTTCACCAGAAAGGAGACAAGCTACCGGGGACTGGTTTCTGGCATTTCAGCCTTCTTCGGCCCGGCTTGCTTGAATCCTGATGGTGCAGTGAGAAAGGGACTCATGTCTGAGTATACCCTGCCACACCTATAGTGGTCAAAAACGATTCAGAAAAGGGGGTGCTGATGAACAGAGTGTCTGAATTAAGCAGACCACTCTTACCCAGTCCAAAGATCAGGGCTTGATCCATCACCGTTATTTATCTCACTGCACCATCCCAGCTCAGAACCTGGCTATATGCAAATCAGTCTTTCCCTGGCCCAGTGCATCATGGGAACAGGGCAGATTAAACTACCAAGCCAATTCTTCACCAGAAAGGAGACAAGCTACCGGGGACCAGTATAAGAATTGGCTTGGTAGTTTGGTCTGCCCTGTTCCCATGATGCACTGGGCCAGGGTCAGACTAATTTGCATATAGCCGAGTTCTGAGCTGGGATGGTGCAGTGAGCTAAAAAACGGTGATGGATAAAGCCCTGATCTTTGGACTGGGTAAGAGTGGTCTGCTTAATTCAGACACTCTGTTCATCACCACCCCCTTTTCTGAATCATTAGGATTGGCAGGCAGCAGTCCGCAGCACGAGAAGTGACAGACAAAGTCCATCGTGATTGCAGATCAGCGACAATACTAAAGTTTCCTACTACATTAACCAGTCATTAAAATACTCAAACTATCAATCCACCACCACTATTTCTTCTTATCGCCATGTGTACAAAGGAAGGACTGGACTTGAGTCTGTAGGGCCTGATTTAGAAGCCCCTTGCGGCTCTTTTGCTCCATTGTTGCGTGACTTTTGTGACGCAGCGGCAGAACAAAAGAGGCGCAATGGTGCAGCGTATATTAACAGCGTGACGCATATGGGAGATGCATCACGTAGTAAAGCCCTGCGCCACCAGGGGGCGTTCCGGCGCAAGGGAGGGCGTTCCTGCGCAGGAACGCATCCTAAAAGTGGCTGAGGGAAATCTACAAGATTTCAATCAGTCACTTTAAGGACAATGATGCGTGACTCAAACCCTGCGCCTGCTTGAAGCAGACGTACGGCTTGACGCAGCATTGGGGAGATAGGGCACCCCAGAGCATTGATGGAGCTGCGCCATCGTTGCGATGCAACTCCAGCAATGCGCCGCCTTTACGGCACAGATGCGTAACGCTTTGGTGACGTTTTGGGCCCATGGTGCACCGCATTGTAAATACGGCGCACCATGGGTGGTGGTGGCGTGGCGCACAATTACTGGCGCATCCCTGCTACTTTGCAGGGATGCACCAGTAATTAAAAATCTGAACCTTAGTGTCTAGAATTACGCAGTTCTTTAAACTACACTCATACATATTTTCACAGGCCAATGAAATGAACACAAAATCGAAAACAAATAAGCATAGTAGCAACACTACTGAGAAGGAGAGCAGTGCACCTGAAATGCACAGAAGATTTTGAAATATAATTTACCTACAAAGTAATCAGCAGCATTATTGCTCTTGGTAAAAACCAAACATTTGCAATATAATAACACACAGAGCAGGAGAAAACAGAGTAGTAAAGAAATAGCTACTACTACTCACCAAGCCCGGGGATCTCAAGGCCAAGCAGGTCGAGCAGATCGCGTTCACGGTCCAGGACATCCGTCCAGCGGTGAGTGGCCTGGTTGTAGGTGCGCCGGACCCGAGAGTGGTGATACATGGCACGGCACACCTTCTCCCACCGCTTCCGGCGCTCCCGGATCCCGTACCCGCTACCGATCCTGCCGCCTGCCAAGATGGTCCTGGGGAGGCGGCGCTGAACATAAAAAATTAGTGTGGCCACCTCCTCCGGGCTGAAGATCTCCCGGGGTGCGACTGTCTCCCCCCTCAAACGCCCGCAAGGGAGCCGGGCACGGGGTGCGGGACCCTTCCCCTTCTCGGGATGCTTCCCGGCTCCCTTCACCATGGTCTGGGCGGAAAGGAAGCTAAATAATAAAGAAAATAGAATAGGGAAGAGAAGAAAAGAAAAGAGTTTAAAAAAGTAGTTTAAAATTAACTAAAAGTAGCAGAAAACACAAAAATATAGGGCTAGAAAAATAGAGGGATAGATAATAAGTAAAATAGATTAAAAAAAACTTCAAACAAGCAAAGGATGGCCGAGATTTAGAGAGGATACAAAAAGCATGCCCAGAACCATAGCAATGAATGAGAAACAAGAGGGCCGCGCCCGTTCACGACCGCGTGGGTAAGTTCGCGCGAGATTTTCCTCGTGATCACACGCGAAATTGTACTAGCGAGCCGCACACTTTGAGAGATTACACATCGCGCCCGGAAACGGAAATACGTCATGCAAACAAGATGGCCGCGCCCGTGAACGACCGCAAGGGTAACTTCGCGCCGTTGCGCTACAAGCAGCTCGCTAAAACGCACAAAACCTTGAGAACTAACACGCCGCAAAAAAACAAATCGCATATTCGCACAAATTCGCGGCTTCCGAATTCAATTTCATGCAAGTTCGCGGCACACAAATCCCGCAAAATTGCAGAAAAACGAGTTTTGCAAAACTGAAAGCAATCAGCAGGTGCAAAAGTTCAAACTCATCATTAGTAACCATTCCCTGTAGTGCTTCCTGACTGGGGCCCCTCCAGAGTTCAGTTGATAGTTGCAACAATTGTATGACCCGGCTCTGACCCTCACAGCAGGCTCATAGAATAGCTACAAGTAGGCCACAAAGGTCCTGGAAAAAAAATTGCACTGCAACATAAAGCAAATTACAGATAAGGAAGCAGGTGCCAGACTGGAATTTTAAAGCAGTGACACATTAATAAACCAACCCCAAATTAATTCATGTCAGTTGAAGCAGGGCAGGTGTGCTTACTTTCCCCCCCCATAATCTACAGTGATGATGAACCAGAGGGTGGCATTGATGTACCAGAGGGTGGCATGGGTGAAACAGAGGGTGGCAGGGGTGAAACAGAGGGTGCTGGGAACCTGTGATGATGAACCAGACGTAGAAACAACATAGTCGTGACCGTTGCAGGCCGACAAGTAAGTTCGCAATTGTGAACTGGTACAAAACACTCGCGAACTGGCAGAAACCCTTGCGAACCTAAAAAAAAAATCTGCACATTCGCAAGAATTTGTGGATTTTGCGGATTGCGAGTTCGCAAATACGCAAATTCGCAAACGCCAGATTCGCAAAACTCGCCCATGCTTATGGGTGATATTTGGGCTACATTTGGGCTGTTTTGTCTCTGGTGGCCATCTTGGGAGACTGCATGTCAGAATATTTTAATGAAATAGAAGAGGATTTGAGAAGTCACTCAAAATGTGCCCTAATTTTTCTTTCTGCAGCACTAATCATACTTTCTATGGCAAAATGAACCCCCTCATTTTGTTCCTTTTTAAATTAAATGTTTTCAGACTTACCACTTCATTCCAATCAAGATGGCTTCTTGTGTGCCATACTTTTGTCATAAGTAAGACTGTTAGCGCTCTAGTTGTTCTTTAGAACACTCTGGGAGGCTGCAGTAGAACACAAAGGAATCAACTGACAGTCTCTGTCCTTGTTGGATGTACATCTTTTATTGAGAATGTCAGACTTCATTCTCACATGACTGAGAAAGATAATGTGAATTTACAGAAAATATGCTTTAAATTTAGCTTATAGATCCCCTTTCAAACCACTTTGGGAAAAGCATTAGATAATAAGTTTAGATTTTTAAAAACATATATATATATTTTTTGGGCCTGGGGGTCCTTGTGGGACCCCCTGAGCAGGCCTAGGGGGTCAGGGTGATTCTACCCTGCCCCCTTTTTGAGTTTTACACATTTGTTTTTCTGCTTTCCTGTGCCTCAGTCTACCGAGGCACAAGATGGCTGACAACACTTTCTGGTTTGGAGTGTTGACAGACAGTTGACAGCCAATTAGCATTCAGCTCGTGCTCGGAAAGGTAAGCTTACCGTAAGCTGCTATAGATATATATATGTTTTCTCTTTTGATTTTATCAGGAACTACTGGAGGGATTTTCACCAAATATAGAAAAGGCACTTCTGCATACCAGTCCCTACCATTTTGCCAAGTTTGGTGTAATTCCGTTCAGCCGTTCGGGCTATAGCCGCGTCTAATCGTCCTATGGAAATTAACATGGGGAAAACACGTTTTGGGACCCCCCTTTTTTCTCGGCCCTCGCTTGACGAATCCCCCCAAAACTTTCAGGGAAGGAGTAGAACTGAGCTGGCCAAAATTTTGGAAAATTGCACGCAATTTCCTCAATCGACACCAAAGTTATTCCCAATAGAATGTTTCGGATTTCCTATGGTAACTAGGTTCTAACTATATATACCTACTGGCGACCGCCAGTAGGTAATAGATATATATATATATATGTATATATATATATATATATATATATATATATATATATATATATATATATATATATATATATATATATATATATATATATACATGCACAACTCCAGAACAACGACAGTAGTTGTGATCAAATTAAACATGGAAGATGGATAAAGGTAATGTTTGTCTATTAGTGCTACTTGACTTGTCAGCAGCATTCAACCCCATAAACCATGGAACTCTTCAAACAAATTCTTCGAGAATGGAAATGGATGCTATAGTCCTGAAATGGTTTTATTTCTTCATCACCGCTAGGTAACAGTTTCCGCAAATGGACAAATTCAGATCATATCCCCTGTTGCATTCCTCAAGGCTTACCCCAGTCCTTTTTCAATTTATCCTATATATATGGAGCCTGTAGCATCTATGCTACACACGAAAGGTATAACAAATCACCATTGTGCCAACAGCACCATAATCTCCCTCAAAATATCATACACATAAGACATCTCCACCATCAAACTTGTTATTGAAAACCTTTGAAAACACATTTAGCCTTAAACGTGGACATTAAAAATCACAAAACCTTCCTCACCCATTCCATTACTGGCTGCAAAATCCCATCTACCTAGGCATCACACCAATATTCGTCCCCAGAGCTTAATCTTTAGGATTCAATATAAACTAGAGAATATTTCCATTACAACACACACTTTCAAACGAATAAAAACATCTAATTCCAGCTCCATCTGCTCAAGAAACTCAAACCCTCAATTTCTCCTGAAGATGACAAGACCATTGTCCAATCCCTAGTTGTATCACACCTCAACAGTGATAATGCTCTACTCATAGGATTCCCCAAGTCTACTCTTGCTCCCCAAAGAAACATTCTACACATGGCTGCCCATCTTCTCAAGGGTGTCAACAAATCAGATCACATCACCCCTTCTTAAAAGATCTCCACTGGCTGCCCCTAGATGCTAGGATACATTTCAAGATGACTGCCTCACACATAAAACTATACACCTAGCACTATTTATCTACTCCAGATCACCAGTGGGAAGAGAAGTACCAGAAACAATCATGAATGATTCTGGAAAAACCAAAAGTAAGACAATCCAAGACCTTGAACCAAGCCTTCTCATGTTGGATCTACAGACAATGGAATAGGCTGTCTGAAGTTGTAAGGATTAATGAAAACTTTCTAAAATTCAGGAGGAACCTTTAAACATAGCTGTTCGGAACATATATGCAAAACTCTGGCTCACCACCATTATCACCTTGGTGTATGCCCTAATACTGTTAATGCTGTTGTATTCCCTCCCTTGTACCTCTGTCTCCTATGTTCATTGTATTTTAAAATACATATAAAGTGGTTCATTGCTCATGTGACTAGGTTTGCACTATATAAAAAGCTAAAAAATAAATAAATAAATATCCCATTTCTTCTTAGGCAGATGTGGACTTCCACCGTGATCAGCCAGAAGGGCACTCATATATTCTGGCTAGTACTTGTGGATGCACCAGTGAGTCTGCATCTGCACCCTCTTGTTTCTATATATATGCTGGGGAACCCCAATTTATATATTCATAAGGAATCTGTGTAGAACCCTGTACAGTTTGTTGGGCAAGTACAGCCATGCAGTTGCAGTAAGTGAAAGTGATGGGCCATGGAGAAATTGTGCAGATAGGTCCACTTAACGGTATTCAGCTGCTGAATGGCCCATGCATAATCATGATATTGCAATTAACCCACTTCTTATACATGTTTTCAAGCCAAAACATGTGGTGTATAGAGGCTGCAACCATTTAAATATGTAAATGTCAGCGCTGCCTGGGTGACATGTTGAATTCTGCACTACACAAACCGGGGCAATACAGATGTAAGCATATTTAAGTTAATCTGCCTTTCTATATGCAACACTGAAACAATAACATGTCCTATAATGTGGAATTCTGTAATATTAGAATTAACCATTGCACAAATTCTATATATATTATTGATCGTACAACACATTTACAAGGTACATCAAAGATATATATGTGCATCACTGTAGGTAGTTTGCTGAGTGCTGCTAAAAAGAACCAACCAAGTATGCATTGCCTCTTTTTAGTCCCAAAGTTTCACAGTAATTATACATTTAAAATTTCTGTCAACACACTGCTTTGTTTGGTTATGTGAATGCTCTGGCAGACTTAAAACAATATTTCCATACATTCTTGGGAGCAACTCATTAGTCAAATTGCTAGCACATGAAGTCATGTGGTAAAGAAGTGATTTACTATAAGACATAACATTTGCTGGCTTTAAACCCACGATGTGGAACTTTTCATCAAGATTTGAGGCACAGTCAAAGCTGAATTCCACTCTTCCCGGGGAAGGCCTAATGTAAATATGAGCATCATTTTTCAACTGGTTTGTCACCAGATCTTTGCCTGCCCTACTTATAAGGCATTCAGGGTACAAAAGCAAGGATGGAAAAGGCGCGCAATTGAATAAGTGAATTCTCAGGCAGCTAAGGAAGGCATCAACGTTTGCGTCAGAATTATTTACTCTCACACTGAAAAAGTAAACCTGTAATCCCTTATCTTAGTCATGTAAGCTCAGAGCAATGCCATGCAGGGATATCCACACAGTCCAGTCCATGAACAATGTACCCATGCAAAACGCGATGTTTGCAATGTTTGCAAGGCCTCTAGTGCAGCCCTGGCACGCCCCCTTGCTTATCCAGCACCATTTTCTGCATTAAAAGATTTGTAGAACTCTTTTTTCCGTTCTAAAATCAGGACTTTGAGTAGCAGAAATGCAAAGTAAAACCTAGATATGAATCCAGCCTTCATACATTGTTTCAACACTTATTATAACTCTTAAGAAATCCAAGAGGCAGATATTGGTTTGCTATAAAAAATAGCTTGCCTAATACTAATAATTTAAGAAAAACACGCTTGATTAATGGTTTTAAAGTTAAGGATTTTATCTTTATTTTAGGTGCATGGCAATGTTCATAGAGAACAGGCCTTCGTCAATCCTGACAGCAGCTGACAAAAATGCTTTCAATGGGCCTTTCCGGAAATGATGAGTGAATTCACTTAGGATGCACCAGTGACCCTTGCAGAAGCTAACCTTTGCTGCAAAGGGGCTTTTATTTCCAGCACACCATGCGAACTGAGCAGTGACACAGGAGCAAGTCAGAGCAGCTAGTGCCATTTCAAATTGTCCTTTGGTAACTGCTTTCTCCTATCAATTAGCAACCAGCCCCGACTGTAAAGTAGCGTATTTCAGACCCTATGTGCTGCTGTGTAGCCAAGTGACATAGGTACTCAGGACCCTTTTAGGTGCCAGTGGGACGGTACTAAAGAAAATATCTCCGCCCAGGCCTAAATAGTATATGTACTGTCAATGTTCCCTGTGTCATTTCCAGTAACAATTTCAAAAAAATAATAAACTTCTCAGTATATTTCTTTTGAATCATAAACCTTCACAGATCCAATATAAAATATTGCCAAACTCTAAATTGGAAGGAGGTTTTGGTATTCCTAACTTTCAGAAATATCACCTCTCCTTTTTAACTGCACAAGGAGTTCATTGGTTTTCAAACCCAGAACCAGATCTTATTCTCAAATGGACTCTAATAGAGAGAAAATGTCTTTATTTTACTTAATTATTTTAGTTTTATATAGTGCGAACTTGGCCCGAGGGCATCAGAGAGCTTTGCAAGGGTTGTATATACAGCAAATAAAGGCAATAGAAAACAGTTGGATGCATAAAGGAGATATAGTAAAAATAGGAAGCATACAGTAGTACACAGTATAAAACAGGTAGCAAAATATACAAAGGGGGAAGGAGATGATTGTCAATGTAGCTCTGAGGTAGTTGCAGGAGATTGAGAAATGGTCCATGGATTCATAGGTCAGGATGAAACAGATCGTTTCAATGTTGGGATGTGTAACTGGACAGGAAGATTTGATTTAGGAGGGAGGGTTTAGGTATTTGTTAAGAAAAGATAGTTGAGGTTTTTCCTGAAGTGTAGGTAAGATTGGTTGTCACATAGTTCTTTCGGAAGGGCGTTCCAAATTCTGGGCACATTGCCTGAGAAGGAGCGGGTGAGAAATGTATTAGTCTTTAATTTAAGTGGAATCAAGAGGAGAGTGCTAGAGCTTCAAAGGGGTCTCTTTTGGCCCGCATTTGATAGTTTTTCTTGGTAAGGTAGGTTGGATTTCCAGAGTAGAGGGCTTGGTGAGTTATGCAAGCTGTTTTGAATATGCTTCTCGCTTCAACTGGTAGCCAATTGAGTTTCTTAAGTGTGGGAGTGATGTGGGCATATCGTTTCTTTCCAAAGAGAAGTCTTGCTGATGCATGAAGTGTGGACTTAATTGGTAAGAGGTGGATTTTTGGGGAGCTAGTGATCATAGCTGTAGCCTAGTTTGGAGAGGACAAGGTATTGAGTTATGGACCTCAAGTCTTTAAGGGAGAGGAATGGTTTAATTTATTTAAGGTGTTTTGGAGTGCAGAAAGCACTTTTTGCAGAGGCGTTGATGTGGTCTTTCATGATCAGGTTTTGGTCACCAGTCATCCCAAGAGATTTAACAGAGTTGGTGATTGATAGTTTAAAGTTTAGTGCAGTTGGCTTGTCGAGCCACTTATGGATAGGGTAAGGGCTAGTGGTCGACTGGATGTGGAGAAGTTCAGTTTTGTTGGGGTTGAGCTTTAGGTGGTTGTTGGTCAGCCAAGTTTGTATCAGAGAGAGAGAGAGTGTTGTTTAGTTGTTGGATGTCTCTAGGTGACAACCTTTTGATGTAGATTTGGGTGTCTTCAGTGTGGAGATGGTAGGCTTTCCTGGCTTGTTTTAGGATCAATGCAAGCGGTTCCATATAGAGGTTGAACAAGGCAGGGGATATGATGGAGCCTTGGGGAACTCCTTGTTTTACTAGTGCTGCTGATAAAGTGGAATTTGTTTTTGTTGATTAGATGGGATCTTTCGCTGCACCTTTTCCTTTATCAGCAATTCTCACCACGGACCTTGAAAAACTAAGGTGTCATTCTCCATTTCTCAACGCATCAAAATTTGCCTTAGCTTCTGTGGACACCCTGTTAACAATAAGATTGTGGGCCAGATGTATGAAGCTGAAATGGGTTCGCAAATGCCGAAATTCGGCGTTTGGGAACTCATTTGAGCAAAATGGTATGTATGTAGCAAATTTCAGTGCAAAATAAGGAATCGCAAATTTGCGATTCCTTATTTTGCGATTGCATTTAAGGAATCTCAAAAATTGTGATTCCTTAAATGCAATGTATGAAGCAAAAAAAAAAATTGCTAATTGTCCTTAAGGAATCGCAAATTACCACCAACTTCAAGTTGGTGGTAATTTGCTAATTTCTTGAAAAATGCCAGTTTTAGCATTTTTCAAAGTGCCATGTGATGCGCATACATGCCCTTAGGGCATGTATGTGCACTACATGTGCACCCATGCTTATTTCAGGGGTGCAACAGGGTATCCTTTGGACACCCCTGCACCCTTGAAATTATTCTCAATTTGCGATTAGCAAATTGCGAATCGCAAATTGAGAATAATTTCACATTCATTCCTATGGGCCTTCTGGCCCATAGAAATGAATGGGAAATTATTCCTGAATTGTGATTAGCAATTTGCTAATCGCAATTAAGGAATTTTAACAAATCGCTAAAAAATAGCGAATTTCTACATACATACCATTTTGCAATTCTCAAATAGCGATTCCTTAAAAATCGGTATTTGAGAAACGCAAAAGTGTATCTTGATACATCTGGCCCTGTGTCCTCTAAAACGTATCAGTATGGTATAATTCTAAATTCAAACTACATACACCAGTATCCGACTGGAATAGATGGATAGATCCAGGAACATTTTACATTTCACAACAATGTATTTTTGTCTTTCTCAGATATACAAGTTACATTCAACATTCCAACCTCTGATTACCGTAAATGTGTTATATTATAGAGTACAATGGAAAATGCTTATAACTCCTCTATTCCGCACCCTCACTGCTCAGATAAAGAATGTCCCTTTAATATTCATAGCTTTTCTGGTCATATTGATTCTAAAACTTATAAAAATGATATTTAATAACTCTTCTCATCTAATGAATTTGTGGTAATTTTGGAATCTTATTTGTGGCACTAAGTATACCTCACTACAAATGAAGGAAATGTGACTTTGTAATACTGTCTGGCTAACTCTCTCTATTTGTCAATCTAACTCATTTATATTAAATAACAGCTATTGGTCTCCCATCAAATTATATGATGCACCTGTGACCAATGCGGTTTCGCCGAAACACGTTGGGTTTTGTTCCAGCTTGGTGCTATGAAAATAAACTCCTACCAAGCTCTCTGATTTGTGCAATTTTTACGGAAGGAGTGCACACGTGCAGTTTGTACGGTGAACGTTATATATATATATATATTATTGTCGTTTTTAAACATGCAGTATTTTGTCACTGTCTATGTATTTAATGACATCAGCTGAATCCATTTGAATATTTGCACTATAAATGCCTTTGTTTGTGTTCATGACACGTCATGTGATCAAGCCTCGTTGTTGGAGGCGAAACGCGTCATGGTGGATTGCAGGCTAAGAACTTTGCACAAATAAATCACTGAAAACAGCACGTATTTGGTGGTTCTGCTCTTTCGTTATTCAGCGTGAAGCGGTTGTGAATGGCGATTCTCTTAATAAATATATATATATATATATATATATATATATATATATATATATATATATATATATATATATTCACGCTCTATCTTTTTCTCAATCCTGGAAAAAGCAAACGGCACTCACGGGGTCAGTTGCAGCAGCAGCAGTTTATTTACACAGACGCGTTTCTGAGAGTTTCCTTCGTCAGTGTGTATTTACTAAAAGCGCGCTGACGGACGCCATCTTTTAAAGGTACCTTCATAGAAATGAAAAGGGGACTGGCGGAAACATTCCAAAAATGACACGCGCTATCTTTAAATGACTTAAATTCATATATACAAACAAATCATGCCAGCATTTGAAAACATGTCAAATCAAAGCATCACATACATTTGACCACAAAAAATATATTTTCCACGATCATGTATTGGGCATGAAGGAAGTATGTCCAATACATGATTGTGGAAAATATATTTCTTGTGGTCAAATGTATGTGATGCTTTGATTTTACATATTGTTTTCAGATGCTGGCATGATTTGTTTGTATATATGAATTTAAGTAATTTAAAGATGGCGCGTGTCATTTTCGCACTGGTTGCGCCAGTCCCCTTTTAATTTCTATGAAGGTACCTCTAAAAGATGGCTTCCGTCAGCGCGCTTTTAGTAAATACACACTGACGAAGGAAACTCTCCGAAACGCGTCTGTGTAAAGAAACTGCTGCTGCTGCAACTGACCCGTGAGTGCCGTTTGCTTTTTCCAGATTG
Source organism: Lissotriton vulgaris (assembly GCF_964263255.1). Taxonomy (NCBI): domain Eukaryota; kingdom Metazoa; phylum Chordata; class Amphibia; order Caudata; family Salamandridae; genus Lissotriton; species Lissotriton vulgaris. The sequence continues at coordinate 861,712,693 of NC_141689.1, forward strand.
AGAAAAAGATAGAGCGTGAAGATATTGTGCGGTGCATCACCGCTATCGGCACCCGTCTTTTTAGTGCCCCGTCTATGATGCAAACAGTGGCGGGGTATATATGTATATATATATATATATATATATATATATATATATATATATATATATATATAGGAGGTGTCCTTGAACACATGACAAACGTTCTACAAAGGCGGGAATTTAAAGCAAAAGTGTAGCTTCCGGTACCGTGATCGGCATATAGATAGTAATGAAAAACATACTATACATTGATATCAACTGCTTTACGTGTAAGGTACAAACAGCAACATTGATTTTAATATGACGGATAATAATCATTCTGTCTGCGCGCGTAACAGTTTCCAAAGCTGCAAATATAGTCTTTGTTGTCGATTGGCCACCTTGTAAGTGTCTCTTCAACAATCAACATGTAATGGCATTTTTTAAATGGTCTCTTTGATATTTGACATGCTTAAAAATAAAATGCACAGTGCATAGTGTAAACAAACATTATAGTATCATGTCTTAACCATCCCATGTGTGTTGACATTGACATTCCAGATATTCAGTGCGTACAAATACACAGTTATTATACAGGAATATTATATTTATACATTTCTTAATGCTTAAAATAATAAATACCTGTATTCATTTCTAAAAACCTCATCTTGTACGGGCAGTCTGTCTCATAGCCAACAACATTTCGATGGTCAGTCATAATAGGTCTAATTCTATTATACACAACTACTCTTGTTTACTTGATGTAAAGTGCAAATGTGCTTTTCCACAATATTGTCCTAACTCCAATATAACAATATAGAGTTACAAATTGAATGTGCAAATTTTGCAAGGGAAGATTGAGCCTACTACAGAGGTAGTAAAAAAGTGCTATTGCCTAAACAGTACCAAAGTGTGCAAAGTACATAATAGGAATTTTTACTGTGCAAAAAGTGCAATAAAATAGCTAAAACGTATGGGATCATAAGGCGGCAATTCATATAGAGTATACAATTTCCTTTGGGAAAATGCAGACTATGTCTAAAATCTCCAGGTACCAATACTTTATGTATCTAATCTGCAATACCCTAAATAAATAATGTTGTATCTCATTAAACTCGTGTAGATACTAATACCCAGGCAGCCCCCTGGCTAGAAAACCTGCCTGTACATCCCTAATGTTAAAAAAGTTACACGGCTGACCACTAAGCCTTGATTATGGTTTGCCTTCTTACATACTCTAAAAAAACAGTATCAGGTCATACTCTTAGTAACGCTCATCCCCAACTCACTGAAAGTTGTGCAAATCTTCTCCGACATTGAGCCCTAATGGCGCAACTGTCTCTCCAGATTGCCGCCCCGTTTGTTTGGAGATACTGCATCGATAACAAAGTATTGCAGGCATTTAAGATTATTAACATGGACAGGTTTAAAGTGCCTAGCAACGGGATAGGCTGGGTCTGAGTTCACTATCGCATGGAGATGCTGCAAGATACAAACGTATACCTGCAGTTTAGTACTTCCCACGTAGCACAAATTGCAGCTGCACCTTAAAACATATACTTTGTGGTCAGTCCTACATGTGTAATGTTCTCTTAGTGCGAAAGATTTGTCTGTCTGAAAAGGGTGTATTATATGTGGTGGTATTGAAACCAAATTTGCAAGCTCTGCAAGTTCTGCATGAGCTGCACTTAAAAAACCTTTTCTCGGGGAAAGCCAGCTATCTGTTTCCATTGTTTAAGGGCTATCCTTTACCAAATCGTTACGCATAGAGTATGCCTTTCGAAAAGTTATGGTAGGATTCGTTGAAAGAACTTTTTTTAGCCTGACATCCGTCAAAACAATTGGCCACTGTTTCTTAATGATGGCTTTAATAATTTTGGCCTGTTTACTATACGTGGTAATTAATCGCATCTCCATATTATCACTTCATGACTGGTTGGCCATATCTATTGTTTCTCTTATTTTGTGTCTGTCAGGATTCAATAGGGGTTCCCGTTCCTTGTCATTAGCCTTTGTCATAGCTATGTCCAGTTTCTTGGGATTCTATCCTCTAGCCTCAAATCTCTTTTTGGCTTCATTTTGATGGTACTTACGAGCTTCTATTGTGCTACATGCCCTGTGAATGCAGAGAAACTCTCCATAGGGAATACTAGAAAGGGTGTGCTGTGGGTGGAAACTACCAGCATGTAATACTGTGTTCCCTGATGTAGGTTTCCTAGATAGGCAAGTTTCCACTTTGCCTTGTAGAGCGTGAACAGTGATATCTAAGACATTGTCACTAGATTTATCTATATGGGCAGTAAAATGTAGATTCAGTGTGTTAGCATTGATATTGTCAGCAAACTCAGGGGCCTGATCTTTCCCGGGCATGCTGCACCCTGAGGACATGCTTCTCCCACCAGCCCACATGTAAACATGCGTAGCTGGGGGAGAAGCATGCCCCCATAGCCACACCCCTCAGATGCTGGAATTCCGCATTGTCAAACAAGAATACATTATTGTGCAAACACCAATGTATCATTTGTAAAAGCATATGGTTATGACAATACATCTCATTTGGTCTTTTGCCCAAAAAGTATTCTACTGCTCTAAGCCCATGTGAGTGGGCTATACTTGTGTATAGGGCAGTGATGTCTATAGTGAGAAAGATAAAATAGTCTGACCATACTTGATTGTTCAATTGGATACAAAGTCTGTTGTATCTTTGATATACGTTGGTAACTGGACCACAAATTCCTGGAGATAAAAATAGACATACTTATATGTATTCTCAATGGTACTTTTAATTGCCGAAACCATAGGTCTGCCTGGTACAGGTAATTCGTTATTATGTACCTTTGGAATAAAGTATGTGTTAGGTAACACAGGAAACTCATTATTTAAGAACATAAATTCATCTTTGGAGATAAGACCCTCTTTCTTCCATCTGCTTAATTCATCTTTATAGTTCTTTTGTATTTTTTTTACCCGTGTCATGTTAATTTTGCAATAACAAGCTATGTCATTAAGATGTTGATATGCCTCCTTTACATACTCTTGTTTGTCCGATAAAACCACATTCCCCCCTTTATCAGATTTATTGATAACAATAGTGTTGTTGTGTGGTATTGGGTTCTCCAGGCCTACATACTCCGCAGAATACCCGCTACACAATAAGAACAGTTGGCACGGAAACTGGAAAATGCAAAAGACAAGTTTATTAAGACCCCATGGGGTGGTGGTACATTCCTACAGCACCCTTCGGTAATGCAAGAAGTATCACACCGAACATCGGTGCGAATCCTTCTTTTATACAGTTTACAAACATAAAAAAGGTAGGCGGTACATGGTTTAAAGAATAAAAGTACATATATGGTCATTTTTGGAACACAGCCAACTCATGAGAGGGGTTACAACACCACTGGTCAGTTTGGCGGAACATTCCTAAGGGATGACTGGTCAATCGTAACTGCGCATGTGCGGGCTTGACCGTTACTAAAAATAGCCTGTTGCTGGGCAAACTCGAGTGGTCAGTGGCACGGACAAAGGACTAAAGGGCACGCTGACCACGAGGCGGTTCATTCTCTAAAATGGCCGCTGTAACATAAAAAATGGTGTTTTTAAGTAAGGCCAAGATAAGGGAAATAACGTGTAGCAAAGCTAAGCGCTAACCCAGTCATTGTCAAATTACGACAGACGACCCTTTTAGCGTTTAGCTGAAGCTACCTCATAGTGAACATAGTCAGGATACTCATCCTCTATATCGATCAACATAATCTGGGCCACTTCTTTATGAAGCATTAATTCATTTTGGGCAAAAGCTCGCCTAGATGGAATACAGGCTGATAGACACATAGAACATAATGCAGGGCCCCATTGTATACATAAGCATAAGAAGAATAATATCCCAACTATGATACATAAGATTGTCAGTAGCTTCCAGCCCCATGTACTAAGCATTGACCAGAACCACCCCGAAAAGGTCCATGTACCATTATCCGGATGTATTTCAGCAGCAATTTTATGCAATTTGGATATGGCATCATATACAGATGGCGAATTATCTGGCACGTAAACACAGCAACTACTTCTGATAATTCGGCACGCCCCCCCTCGATCGGCTAGAACCACATCTAGAACCATACGGTTCTGAAGCGTTACAATTCTAGATATTTGAAGTTCCTCAGTTATATTCCCCAATGCAAAAGCAGTATCATTAGCGACAGCTTCAACAACACAAGTTAATCGTCGTATCTTTCGACTGTTTAGAGCAGCTCCCACAAATGAAAACAAACCCAAGTTAAAATCTACATATTGCTGCAGTGCAGTATCGGTTTGGTCAATATTTTCAAGAACTACAGCTCTCTTAACTCTGTTTAGCACAAAGTCGTGATATAAAACATAATCATTATGGTACATTGGTGGGGCAATGAATACAGGGGACGATACAAAAGAGATATAACATGTGCCTAACCATCCTGACGGGAGACGATGATAACCTTTATTGCCACAAATGAAGTATGTATTTCAGGATGCTACAAATGAGATGCCATTTGGACTGTCAAAGGTAAGTGTGGTGGTACATTCACTTTTGCCAACCGGGATTGTACCTTTATTACGTATACAGAGATCAGCCTTAGTATCTATAGCATTAATAACATGAGAGTTGGACATGTTAATGTTCCGTTGGTTGCTGTAAATTCGGGGTGCAGATACGTTGTCAGGGCGGTACTCCTCCCATTCGAACTGAGTACCCTCAGCTTGTGGATAGCCATCCCGATCATGATAACAGATCTTATTTAAACGGAAAAGCACCCCCCCTTTTGTTGGCCATCGCAAAGTGAACAGAAGAGTATACCAGGCATTGCAAGAACCATTGTGGGAAAAAGGGAGCGGTATAAGCGGTGTGCCTCCTTTCTTCTGATGTCCAGGCAACATCCCACATACCCAACAGTTAGAAGTGTTCGTCATATTGTGAGTATGATGCAAAATTTGAATGAAGCTATTGTTCAAGTAAGTCTGTCGGTGTCGTTCTTCATGATATGGTAAGGTGAAATGGAAGTGTTCAGGCAGAGCCGGGGTAGTCGGCAACAAATGTTCTCGCACAGGTATCACAAGTTCTACTACCCAGGCTATCACAGCTATTACCACAATAGTCAACACAAATAATACAGCACCAAGGATTCTTTTGTCTCGTGCTGCAGAAGACGCCATAGTTCAAAAGTTCACAATGTCTCAAAATATACAACTAAAAATAAAAATATGAGTGCTGAGCTCCGAGGTAGCCGTTGTTTTCTTCTCCGGGGTCAAGACGGGTGTCGCTACTCTTGGCAGAACTGATCCCCCCCCCTTGATATTCCCGGCTTCCGTTTCACAAACCCCAGAGCGGTAACTCAACCAGTCTCGCACCAAAAAAAAATCTTCCTCCTATCGTGGCCGCAGATTGTATCGTTGTCGTCCAGAAACAGTGTGGTCCGGAAGGCTCCCTCCGATTCAGCCGACGTCACAGCTGGGCTCTTTTCCTCATTCAAGATATCTCGGTAGTCAGATAGCACAGTAGGATTCACCAGGTCCGGAGAGACACGGCGGCAGTGAGTTGAATGCACCCACCGCTTCCTGTTGGTCACTCGCACAGCCGTTCGAGTTGCAAGCAAGACTTGCTCGGGGCCACGACACCTCGGTTCCAAGCTGTTCGCTCTCTCGAAGGATTTGACCATCACAAAATCACCAGGACGAAGATTGTGAACCTCTCCAATAGAATTGTCAGGGAGCGCTTCTCGAACCTGTTGGTGAATAGAAAGTAAATCATTTGTTAATCGTGCCAAATAATCGTTCATCATTATACAAGGCACATCATGTAACAATTGCGGCTTAGGAACTCCCCATATATTCATTGGTCTTCCAAACACCACTTCATAAGGTGTGAGACCAGTTCGAGAGTGGGGCACTGATCTAATAGAGAGTAACGCTAACGGCAAAGCATCCGGCCACTTCAAAGATGTGGATGCCACAATCTTAGCCAACTTTAGTTTCAAAGTGGCATTGTACCGTTCGACAAGACCTGCTGACTGAGGATGGAACACAGTGTGAAACTTTTGCTGAATCCCCAATCCCTTCAGCACATATTCCACAATTTTCCCAACAAAATGAGGACCATTATCGCTCCACAAAAATTTGCAAACGCCATATCGAGGGAAGTACTCTTTGAGCAAAACCTTAGCTGTTGTCAAAGCTGTATTATCCTTCGTGGGGAAAGCCTCAACCCATTTGCTAAAGGCACACACCACCACTAGGACATACTTAAGGTTATTACAACGCTCAAGCTGAATGTAATCCATTTGTAGTACCTCGAATGGTGCAGAAGGTGGAACGAACCCTCCTTTCGGAGTATGCGTCCCTTTTGCAGGATTGTGCTGTAAACATATCAAACAGGTCTGCACTACTCTCTTGGCCGTGTTAGCAATCTCAGGATGCTCCCAAACTCGTGTTAGCAATCGAGTAATTGCAAGAGCTCCAACATGTGCCAACCCATGTGTCATCTGGACCATCACTTGCAAGTAAGCTGCAGGCAATTTCCATCGTTCCATATCTTTGCTCCTCCAACATCTTTCATCATCCAGCACCCCCTCTGCTGCCCATGTTACAAGTTCTGCTTCAGTCGCTGATTTCTAGATGTCTAATATCTCCGCTCTAGCATCATGCCATCGCTCGGCCTGCGACTTCACTACATACATGGGGGAGTCATTTCGTGACATAGCCGTTTGTCTTGCTATACTGTCTGCAAAGGCATTACCTTGTCCCACTTTGTCAGTGACCTTCTTATGTGCACTGCATTTAATTATCGCTACTTTCTTTGGACAAAGTAATGCGTTTAGGAGATCACGCACTAGTTCTCCGTGCATGATGTGCACTCCATGCGAACTCAAAAACCCACGTTCTCTCCAGAGTAGGCCAAAGTCATGGGCTACTCCGAAGGCGTACCGGCTATCAGTGTAGATGTTCACACATAAGCCAGCACTCAGTTCGCAGGCTCTTGTCAAAGCTATCAGCTCCGCTGCTTGGGCCGATTTCTGTGGTATTCGTGCTGTTTCTACCACCGTCTTAAGCGTCGTGATCGCATATGCTGCAGAAGTTGTGCCATCTGGCAGCCTCAAACACGATCCATCAACCCACAGTTCCCCATCCACATCTGGAAGTGGCATATCCTGTAAGTCGACACGACCCTTTGTTTGTTCTTCGGTCAGGAAAACACAATCATGGTGTTCTTCCTCCTGACCCTCAGCAACCGGATATGGCAATAAAGTGGCAGGGTTCAGGGTAGCGCATCTTTTCAGTGTGATATGTGGCGCCAGAAGTGTGAGCTCATATCCTGTTGGACGTGCGCTCGTAAGATACTGTGTTTTCGTTTGATTTAACAGGGCATCTACTGCATGGGGAACTAGCACCAACAATTTGTGCGACAAAACTATTCCCTTACTCTGCCGTATGGCTACTGCTGTTGCTGCAACCGCTCGAAAACACCCAGGTAACCCTCGCGCTACAGGATCAAGAATGGCTGAGAAATACGCACATGGCCTCTGCTTATCCCCGTGTGTCTGCACTAACACTGATAACGCGCACCCATCTTTCTCGTGCACGTACAACGTGAAGATCTTAGTGTAATCTGGTGTACCTAACACAGGTGCAGAGCAAAGGGCCTGTCTTAATTGTTCAAAAGCATTTTGACATTCATCTGTCCATTCGAGGGGCATTGGTGTAGTTTTGGACAGTAACGCTAACAAAGGTTTTATAATGTGCGAAACCCCCATGATCCACTGTCTACAAAAGGACGTTAATCCTATAAAGGCTCGCACATCTCTCTGAGTGCGGGGAATTGGTGTATCTAAGATTGCTTGAATTCGATCAGATGTTAATGCACGTCCCTCCTTAGACAAAAGATGACCGAGGTAGGTCACCTTGGGTCTACAGTATTGTAGCTTTTTCTTAGAGACTTTATGATTATTCTGAGCCAAAAAGGAAAGCAAGGCAAGTGTACTTTCCTCACATTGTGCATAGGTATCTGCAGCCAATAGGAGGTCATCAACATATTGAATAAGGGCTACTCCAGATTGCAATTCAAATGAATCGAGCTGCCTTTTTAAAGCCTGGCTATAAATGCTAGGACTCTCTGTGTAACCTTGGGGAACACGACAAAATCTATACGATTTATTATTTAACGTGAAACCAAATAGATATCTGCTGTCAGGATGGATGGGAATGGAAAAGAACGCGTTTTTAAGATCAATAACAGAAAAGGTCGTTGCAGTGGGAGGGACCAAAGTGAGCAATGTAGTGATGTCAGACACCACCGGGTACTGGGGAATAACAATTTTGTTAATTTCTCTCAAATCAATATTAAATCGATAGACTTTGTCGTCAGTGTCTTTCTTAAGGATCGGAAGAATAGGACTGTTACAGACATTGTAAGGAACCTCCTCCACTACTCCTGCAATAATCAAATCCTGAACGATGTGCGTCAGGGCAATTTCACCTTCTCTGGATATCTTATACTGCGGTACACGTGGCAAAGCAACTCCCTCCTTAACAGTAATTCGAATAGGCGGGACGAGCATCTGTCCCACATCCGTATCTGAGATCGCCCATAACGTGTGTGGGAGAGAGGCTAATGCTTCAATTTCCTTCATGGTACACAATCTGCCTGAGTCTGGATAATTGTCATTCAAAATAACCCTCACTCCTTCAGGAGCGCAGCGTATCGTTGCTCAAAAGTATTTGAGCAAATCAATGCCCATAATGTTGTCTGGAGTGTGGGGCGACAACAAAAATGGACAAAAACTAAAAAAATTGTCAATACAAAATGCAAGAGGTTGTGATAATGGGCTTGGAGAGGGTGTGCCATCGAACCCTATACATGTTATCGTTTCGCCAGATAGGGGAGCCCTTGGAACCAAGTTTTTAGACAAAGCACTACGAGTAGCTCCTGTGTCAACTAAAAACTGATAAGTAGAACCCAAAATGCCCGCTGATACATATGGATCTCTTTGATCTACTGACACTTCAACCGATTCCACACCCCATCCTACGCAATCCTATGCATGCACATAATCCTGACTCTCCACGTTCTCTCCCTCCGATATCTGGTACTGATTCCGCCGATCAAAAGTGTTTCGTTCGTCCTGACCATGACCCCTCGCTTCAAACCTACCACGATCACCTCCGCCACCCCTCGCTCCCGAATAACTATTCCGCGACCTTCCACCTCCTCGACCACGCTGACTACGTTGCTCACGAAGCACCGGACAATCGTCAGCCCAATGCCCAAACTCTTTACAATATGCGCATTGGTCCTCAGCAATATCGGTACGACCGTACGACGCATTACCCCCTCCTCGCCTGCCTCTATCATTTCCTCTAGATTGCGCACCGCGAACCTGCGCCAACATCACCTTCGTTTTCAATTCCTTCGCTTTCTTATCAACACTTTCTTTAGCCTCTATTTCCTGCCGCTCGTAATACTGAGCCATAGTCAACAAAGACGCAGGGGTCGCTGTGGTCCAGGAACTTTCACTTGTTTTCAATCTTTTTGCATTCTCCGGTAGGAGATTAGCCACATACTTATCTACAAACAGATGCCTACCCGTATCATCTGTTAACGATTGCCCACTGTAATCATGGAACTCTTCTTCGAAACGTGTGAAAAAGTCAGAGACCGATTCATCTATTTTCTGTTTGCACGATGCTAACATGGTCCAATCAATCTTTTTAGGGGGAACAAGCGTTTTTAATTTATTCAAAATAGCTGTTGGAAGATCTAAAATTAGCTGACCTGGTTTGCATGCAGGCTCCCTGTCTAGATCAGCCTGGCTTAAATCTTTCCAAGTTGCCCCAAACATTGCTTGATCATCAAACTTACGAATCGCTCTCCACATATCAGGGGGAAGAATTAGTCAAAAGAAAAGATCTATATCAACATGCGTCATAACACAAGAAGAAATAGCCCCCTCCACTCCTTCATAGAAAGCTGCCGGATTTTTACGGGGATCGGGTAAAGCATTTTTCACTGCCATAACATCCGGTCTGTTCCAAGGCGTATACACCCAATTATATATAAAATACCCCTTTGCATCTACCGACGTTTTATCGTCATCTGTACCTTGCCCTTTAGGAGGAACATACAAAGGTGCAGCTTCACGCATAGGCATAACATGCACTTTAGAACTCTTATCTGCTCCAAAGATAGAACACTCTTTGGTAGATCCCGTCGGCCCTGGCAAGGACTCCTCCGCTGCTTTTTGTGCTTCCCTCAATGTGGACGCCTCATCCCGTAGCTGGACCAATCGTTGGAAAAACGTATCCGCATCTGAAATATCAAATAAACCTTTACGCATTTGTTCATGATAGACTGATACTCCCTTAGGTTCTAAGTCCTCTGAATTCTTACGAAACCGCACAATAACTTCATTCGCAAAAGTACCTAAAAAACACATCTGCTCTCGCTCCGACCACTTATTCCTTTCAGCATTAAGTTCTGACATAGTAATTCTATTCAAATTCAATTTTCTAGCAAACCCTCGTAAGTCTGCAGCTCTCTGCGCAGTTAACCTCGTACTCGTCTTATCCTGACTGTCATCACCGGAATCCTCGGACGGGGCCGTAGGCTGAACATACGGAGGCGGAGACCGATCTAATAATGAAAAATCATCAATTTCGTTAGTAAGGACAGGATAAAGCGGACGTCGAATAGGAAATCGCCCGGTCGTTTGCAAATTACGTTCCCGTGCCTCCCTCTCTTTCTTCTCCTGCGACTCCTTCTCCTCCAGCTGTAAAGCTTTATCTCGAGCAGCCTTGCGCTGCTCTTTTTCCGCCAAGGCAATCTCACGCTTCATTCGTTCACGCACTGCTTTCTCCCACATTCGTACACAATCAAACATGTCCTGTCTAGACCTGCGCTGAAACAAACATTGCTCCACAAACTGAACCTTTCGTAAATCAAACGACCCATGTAGTGGCCATTGCAACTCGGGATCAGATTTGGTATATTTATTCCATAATTTACTGTACAGTATAGGGGGAAGGCCAAATTTAACATACATCTCGCGATTAGGGGTCCCCTCTGGGGGAGCCGGCTGAGATTCATTTAACCTATAGGTAGTACCATTTCCAAGACAGCACATCCCTCGGAGTGTGCTTAAAACAGGCATGTTCAAAAAGTACCACGAAAACGTGATACTGTAAAAATGGCACTTACTATATTTCACACAAATGTGCCGTTTAAAGTACAAACGAAGTTAGAGAAACATCTCTACATGCCTGCCTATGTGAAGTGCACTACACATATGTATTCAAATTCACAAACTCAAATGTTAGCTAACTCAAATCATAGTCACATTCATAGAACTTCAGTAAGCGTCCGCAGACTACCTTACCGAACACAATTCTTACCCAAATCTCAAATATCCAGGTTCCAACTGCCAAGGTCTTTGATCGAATCAGCCAAACAGGCACTGTACAGCAACGCAGACGAGCAGAATCTCAGTCGGAGACCGGCGCCACCTGGAAGGTCAGATCAGAAGGAAAGGAAGAAAACACCGTGGGTGCCAAGACTCGGGTCACTCAGTGGCAGCATACGCGTCCATGGCGAGTTTCCAATCCTTCGTCACGACCTCTCCTTCGGGCATCCGAGTCGCCGATTAGTCCCTTCGTGGTCGCCAATTTGTGGTATTGGGTTCTCCAGGCCTACATACTCCTCAGAATACCCGCTACACAATAAGAACAGTTGGCACGGAAACTGGAAAATGAAAAAGACAAGTTTATTAAGACCCCATGGGGTGGTGGTACATTCCTACAGCACCCTTCGGTAATGCAAGAAGTATCACACCGAACATCGGTGCGAATCCTTCTTTTATACAGTTTACAAACATAAAAAAGGTAGGCGGTACATGGTTTAAAGAATAAAACTACATATATGGTCATTTTTGGAACACAGCCAACTCATGGGAGGGGTTACAACACCACTGGTCAGTTTGGCGGAACATTCCTAAGAGATGACTGGTCAATCGTAACTGCGCATGTGCGGGCTTGACCGTTACTAAAAATAGCCTGTTGCTGGGCAAACTTGAGTGGTCAGTGGCACGGACAAAGGACTAAAGGGCACGCTGACCACGAGGCGGCTCATTCTCTAAAATGGCCGCCGTAACATACAAAATGGCGTTTTTAAGTAAGGCCAAGATAAGGGAAATAACGTGTAGCAAAGCTAAGCGCTAACCCAGTCATTGTCAAATTACGACAGTTGTTCTTCAGCTTATTCATAAGCTCAAAATATGTTTTAACCTGATATCTGGGGGTATTTTGTTGCACCTGCAATTTTCGTTGTAATTTCTTGAGGTCTTCCGTGATGCACTCATGAAATATGTCAATTGCATCCTGTGGCATGGTAGGGACAAAGGTGGATACTGGTTTAAATGGACTGCGTCCCGGTTTAGCAATGTCAATCCCCTCCACATTAACAACCTCTTGTGTGCTTGTATTAGCAACTGAAACATCATGGTGGAGGTAAGGGGCATGTCTCTAGCTTGTATTCCCTTGTTTTGGGTTGTATCGATGTAAACCTCTTGTGTGTCTTTATTGGTCTCCTCCAAGTTATTTTTGATGGTAAAATATTTTCTTAGTTTGATTTTCCTTATAAATTTGTAAACATCGATACGAGTGTTGCAGTAGCCAAAGTTACTATCTGGACAGAAAGAGAGACCTAATATATATATTTGTGTGTTTATATGTTTATGTATAAGTATGTATTTATATATAGTATTAATTATTAGGGGAATGTATTTATTTTACATTATATTACATTTATACATTAAAATATTTAAAAATGTACTACTTTAACCTCTACTAATACTAAAAAATCTATATTTTTAGATGATATTAGTGTTAACAATATGTTTTCTATATATTTTTTACATACCATTATAAGTATAGAGTCACGATATTGTGGTAGACGATATTTTTGATTCATTTTTTTGTTCAAGGATATTGTTTACCACAATATTGTGCCAGTGATCACTGTGGTTATCTGGTCGGGCCGGACCAGGATAAAGTCATAAGTTCAGACTGACCGCAATTGATGTGGGTCAGATGCAGGGACCAAATTACAGCCCCTTTACAAATTACCAGAAATCTTGGTTTGCGGAGCTTTGTGAGATCTCGTGTTGATGATGTGCCATGCAGAGGTGGTTCAGAGAGGCTGCTGGGCTGCAATGCGTAGTCCTAAATCGTAGTCAATGATGCTCTGAACTTGGGGCGTGGGCAGGCCGGCCATCGAATTGGCTGCCTAACTGAACTTCTCCAGCACCCGTAGCCTGTGATCACTTTCCCAGTATGGAATCAGCAGTGTACTGGAGGTTCAGGGTGCCCCGGACTGCAGTCTGAGTGTTAGTGTCCCAGGTGAGTGGTAGAACCGGAGGGGTGACTTCGCCCATGATGGTGGTGCAGGCGCGGCATGGCCACTAAGTCAGTGGCTGTCGGGCCCCAATGGAGTGGAGTCAGCAACTGTGAAGAGCCCGCTTCCCGGGGTGAGGTGAGTAGTGCCTCTGGTGACCTGTGAGCTGCAGCCTGGTAGTGACCCGGAGGCCTGGTGAGTGGCAGCCTCGGCACACCCATCGACATGGGGGCTGTGGGAAGGGGCCTGACAGCCATAGGAGAGGTTGTGGCCCCAGTAGAGCAGTACAGGAGGAGAGGCAGCTTCAGAGTCTGGACATGACGCATGGGGCCAAGATGACGCTGCGCCACCGCTAAATGAAGGTTTGTCCCAAGTCGGAGTGAGAGTGGTAACAGCAGCCTGATATTTGGGCAGAGGACAGCGATGCACACACTTACACTGCACATGTGACTTGTGTGGCCTCAGGGGAGCCTTGGTTTCTGCCATCTTTGGAGAGCCTCATTCCGTAACAAGTGTAAGACCCTAGAGAGCGTAGCCTAACTTTATACATACCAGGGCCACAGCAGAGAGACTTGATATTATTGGGCCTTTGACATGCATATTTTATATGGCGGAAACTGCTAGATTGGAAAAAAAGCCTATTGATCCAGAAGATCTATTCTTATGGATTCAGAAAGCTTTCCGTCTCTCAGGCAATGCAAATTGTGCCATTACCCATGGAAGGAGGAAGGGTCTTCTACTCAAGTTGGATACTACGTTGGCTATTTTATCTTCTTTATACCCAGGCATCAAGGCAGAAGGACTTATGTTTGGGGACTCCTTTATTAAAGAGCTCAATAAATATGTTACAGCCTTTAACTCCATTGATAAGGCACAGCAATCCCTTTAAAAAGTATTTTCCCGATGGGTTTTCGCACAGGGCTGGTAGAGGCAGTAGCTGCTTTACCAGCCATAGTTACCACCACCAGGGTTACAGAGGATCCTACAGCAAAAACAATAACTCTTATTATCAAGACTACAAGCCTCAATTCCATACCCAAAGAGGAAGAGGTTACCGAGTTAGGGGACAGAAGAGCTTCAGAGCTAACACACAGACAGGTAAGCCTTTGTTCTGGCCAACCTCGGGCAGGAGGTTGCTTAGCCTATTATCTCGCAAAGTGGCTAATGTTATCATCAGACTCCTTGGGTATTGAACACAATACAAGGTTATGTTATAGAGCTCTACACAAAGCCTTTCCATACTTTTTGCTCCTCCTCCAAAGTTTTCCTCAGAAATGTCCAACATGATCTTTCAAGAAATACAGTCCCTACTACAAAAACATGCAATACAACACTTTTCTCCACACCCTTCCAGTTTCTTCAGTTCCATCTTTTTAGTCCAAAAGAAAAACAAGAAAATTAGACCTGTCATCAATCTCAGACTATTCAATTACTTTATAATATACTGCCATTTCAAAATGGAAACTATTCTACATCTCAGGGATTCTTTACTCCAATACGACTATATGGCAAGGAAGGTTAGATCTCCAGAATGCATACCTGATATTTCCCATCCAACACAGCTGCCAGATATGTGTTCAATTACAATGGCAGGGCCAGCCTTATTGTTTCTCCTCCCTTCCTTTCGGTCCTTCTACAGCAAAATACTGCTTTACAAAATGAATGAAACCAGTAGTTGTATACTTCAGATCTTGAGGGGTTTGGCTCATCATTTATTCAGGCGATATACTTCTAATGTGTCAAAACCTTCAGACTCTTCAATCCCAACTACAGCTCACTTGTACCCTTCTGTCAGATTTGGGTTTTCTTATCAACACAGACAAGTCAATACTTTCTCTGTAAAAGCAGATAGAATTTCTAGGATTTCTAATAAATTCTTCAAACGCCACTCGCCACCTTCCTTTGTCAAAAGTCAAAGCCATGAAGTCAGAGATTCCTCAAACTCTTCAAAGTTCGCTAATTTCTCTAATTGTAGACCTTCTATCTTCCTCCATACAGACAATCTTTCCAGGTCCCCTTCACTATCGGGCCATTCAAAGACAAAAAATTCTGCACTTACGCAGAGGTCTCACATACTCCGACGCAATCGCACTAGATCCAGAATCTCGGCTAGAACTTCAATGATGGATAGACCATTTAGATGCCTGGAATGGCAGGACTATCTTTGCCTCAGTCCCCAAACTTGTATAAGAATTTGATGCAAGCCTTACTAGCCGGAGAGCCAGATGTGGATCAATCTCAACTCGAGGAACATGGTCACCTGAGGAGTCCAAATTGCAAATAAACTCTTTAGAGATGCTTGCAGGCTCCTTTGCAATCAGAAGCTTAGCAGAAACAGAGTGCAAAGTTCTATCCTTCTATGCATGTACAGCATTTCCACTGTTCAGTACATCAATCATGGAACCCTCAGAGACTCTTTTCAGAGCCAAACTAAAAACCCACCTCTTTCCCCAATAATTGTTTTCTCTGACCGCCCCTTCTATCCTCTGTGAGTTTTGTTGGCAATCAGCGCGGGGATACACAGTTGTGCAGCCATGCGCTTTACAAATTTTCTATTATTATTATTAATCATCTTGGCGGCACCAGATCCAGGGCCCTCGTAGAACTAGCAAGGAGTTTTTGAGGATTCAGTCTTTTCAACACAATGTTGGTTTGTGCATAATATTTACCAGGAAAGCCAACATCACAGCAGACTGACACTACCGTAGTCTCTGCAACTCAAGTGATTGGACACTTCATTCTTCAGTTTTTAGTTCGCAAATGCACAAATGAGGCCTTTTCCACATAGATTTATTCACCTCCAGACTCAATTCCCAACTTCCAAGCTTTTTCAGTTGGCGATCAGATCCTCTTACTTTAGCTACAGATACTTTCTAACAGGATTAGACCCACTCCACCAACTACGCCTTCCCCTCGTTCCTCGTCGGTTCCAACACTCCCATTGAATCCGCTAGGGCAACCTCACAATTAGGATTAGACCACTCTCTCAATCTTTCAGCATGGAAAATAGCTGAATCTCCCAGTCTTGTCCATTCATTTCACTTTAGAATACATTAACAAATCATGGTACCACCAAGGCTTACAGGTCAGCCTGGTCTGTTTGGGCAAGCTGGTGTATGAGAAGCTCTATCAATCCCATTTCTTCAGATATATTATACATCGCAAACTTCTTAGCATCTCAAGCTAGCAGAGGTAAGACCTATTGTACGATTAATTTATACAAATCTGCCGTTTCTACCAGTCATCCTTTTATCAATGAAAAACCAGTGGGAGAGCAACCGCTCGTATCTCGACTTTTAAAGGGATTAACATTTTGTAATCCTCCTGTACCAAAATACAATAAACTGTGGGTTGTAAATGTGTTTTTGAAATTGTTTAGATCACGGCCTGAAAACTGTGATCTCTCTCAGAAAATGTTGTCTTCAAAACGTACGATGCTGTTATGCCTTATTTCTATAAAATGCCTTTCTGACGTCAAAGCGCTGGATGTTACTTCTAGCCACTTCCCTCTTATAGAAATTCTCTTCTCAGTTTATAAACATACAAAGACCAATCTAACTACTATGCTTTACCCTTACTTACCCAATCGACCAAAACTTCATCTTGGACAATGCCTTAAGGTGTACGAGCACAGAATACTTGATCTCAGAACGTACTCTCACTCCCAATTCCTTATTTCCTTCAGAAAAACCCACAACCCTGGTTCTATTCCTACTCTAGCTCACTGGGTGAGATGAGTCATTTCCGTCGCTGGCATTGATACGTCTATTTTTGAGTTCCATTCCTCCAGAGGGGCTATGGCTTCTAAGGCTTTTTGGGCAGGTTTCCGTCTTGAGGACATTCTGAGATCAGCTGACTAGTTTAGGGATAATGTATTTCGCATGTTTTATTGCAAACCTGTTCACATTGCGTCTACTGTTATTATTGATTTGCTTTGAACAAGCATAATAGGACCCCCCCAGACTTGCAATAAAATATAGATTTTTCTAGTAATTTATAAAGGAAAGGTATTTTCCCACCTCAAAACTGTATTAACCAGATTTTGTTCCCTGCGATATTTGCTCCAACTTTACCAGCTTCATCTTAAGGGTGTTCGGGTTGGATCTGGTTCTTCATCTTCCATTTCTCCTGTTGCGGACCTTCCTGGACTGCTCTTCTCTGGTGTTCCGATACCCTCTGTGGGGCTCAGATTCAAATACTTCTGCCAAGAAATGCTTACTTTTACTGTGGATTGTTTCATCCTTCTCTCTACATTTCCTTTGTTCATGAATTATTGACTTCTCACACAAGAAAAGAGGGCAGTTAGCAGTCCAGAGGTCAGATCTAGATGTTACTGTTATGCTATTGGCTACACATTGTTCAGTTTGTTATCCCATTGGCTAATCTTCCCTATTACCTATGGGATGTGTAGATTTGTTTGAGTTTCTTGACTGGGGATTAGGGAAGCATAATACATATCTCTGTGTCTCTAATAAAAATTAAGACTTTCCTTCATAAATTACTAGGGAAATCTAGATTATAATAGTCTTTATGTTTTTTCTAGTAAACAGATGATCAGTATGGTTTCTCTATTGTGAGTGTCAGGTTGGTTTCAAAACATCCTATTGCTGGTGAGCCAACCCCTGCAGTGATAGATGTAAGTTGGCTTATATGAATCTTTGGTTTCCTTTTTTCTTATTAATAATGGTTTAAGTATGTGTATTAAATGGAATATATATTCCACCTCCTAGGTTATTTCTTTGTGTGGTTCATATATCCAGAGCTCAAATACCTGGAGTTTAGAGGTGTTTCATTGTAAAGACTTAGCAATCAGAGAAACTGATTTGAAAATGAATGAATTAAATTATTTTAGAAGATGATATAACTCATGCTTGATATTTCACATGGAGATATGCAGGGATCGATGCAGGAGTAAGTATGCTGTATGGCCTTAAGTATGCCTGTTTTTTTAGCACAAAATAGGCTCCTGTGTAAGAAATAAAGCAATGAAAATCATGAAGAAAGTGTTAATGGGACAGTGATCTGTGAGATAATACATGTTTTTAATCCAGAGGAGTTGAAAGCTATATAGACATAATATAGATTATGTGTTACCTCCCAAAGCATTCCAACTGAAGTTACTAGGAAAAGTTGCAAACATCTCTAAGTAGTGGTGTTTGATGCTATAATGTGCTTCTACTCTTTTCTTATTTCCCTTCATTCACTAAGATTGAATAAACGTCATGCTTGTCTACTGTCTAAAAACTATTATTATGTTTGTTTCAGATGTTGTTTTTATTTGAGTTGTATATGATTTTATCAGTTTACAAAGGGTTGAATTTTAATTAGAAAATAATCTGTTTTCGTGCAATATATTATGAATTTGTACTGAAGAAGATGGTTTGTACAAAATGTAATCACCGATAGCCCTCGACAATTGTAAATACCATACCTGTAGCCACTTTGGTATGTTAAACTTTGTGCCGCCTTGCTATCATTTTAATTGGTACTCTTTTTTTTTTCATATATTTTTATTGTATTTTTTACATAGACAGGATATACATAGACATGCACGGGTACAATGCTCTTTCTGACGCGTCGATCACTTCGCCCTTACATTTTACATCCTCGACAAATGGGTGATCTATGCGTTGTTTTACTCCGTTGGGCGGTTACTTCCCTGTCCAGTTTGGCTAATAGTTCTATTCCATATATCGGTGGACTTCTTACGTTGGCTCTTAGCTTTTCGTGAACATGTAACATGCAACATGTAACATATAGCTGTTGGCAGGTGGTTAAAGATCGTCGTCCCACCGTATTTTACAGAACCGTGGTTTATTTGGCTACGGTGGTTTGAAAGGGTCAAGTGCACTGTCTAACGCTGACCACATCTGTCTATTGGGCTTCTTCCAGGGAGTGTATTTTAGAGCTGTTTTGTCAGCACCTCTTAGGAATGTAACCCAATTTATCCATCGCTTAAAGGTGGCTTTGGAGGTGTTTTTCCATTTGGCTAGTATGATTTTTGTGGCACTTGTTAGGAGGAAATCTAGAAGGTTTCTGTCTTGTTGTGTGTTGATGTCTGTGTTGATGTGTGCTGTTGTTAGGGTGCAGAACTCCCGCTTGAGGGTGCAGCCTAGTGTCTGGTTGGTGAATTCAAACACTTTGTCCCAGAATTTTCTGACCTTGCAGCAGTAGAAGATTAGATAGATGGGCCAAGTCCCCTGTTGCTTTGTTGCAGTTCCAGCACTGACTATTCTCTCTTAGGCTCAGTTTTGCTAGTTTTGCTGGGGTCCAGTGTACTTGGTGTATCAGCCAAAATTTGGTTTGCGCTAGTACTGGCGAGACTATGTTCTGTGTGGGGGAGGCCCAGATGGTCGACAGTTCCTTCTCTGTGAGGGTATGGCCTATCTGGTTTTCCCAGTAGAGTTTATGTTTTTCATTGAGTTTTGAGGTCTTTGGGCGGAGAAGTTTGTATAGCTGTGATATGTGGTGCCCAGTTTTGTTTAGGTCTTCTATAAGTTGGGAGATAGAAGAAGTGAGGCTACTTAGGTTCGCTTTTGTGATTGCTGTTTTGATGGTCAGGAAGTTATATAGTTCCACCTCTGGGAGGCCGAACCTACCCTTTATGGTGCTGTAGGAGAGCGGTTTGCCTTCCTCTTCTAGGTGTGCTGGGTGTGAGAAGCCTAGTGAGCTCCACGTCTTTATGTCCAGGGGCTTCCCTTTGTACTTTATTTTCGGGTTAGCCCATAGCGCCACCCATTTCGAGTTTTTTAGGCTTACTTCTAGTTTCTGATCTACCTTGAGGAGGGCACTTCTCGTTGCTTTGAAAATTGGGTTCCCTTTCAGTGACTCTTTATTGGCTGTGAGGAGGGTTAGGGGGTCCGAGTTGTCCAGGATGGCTTTTTCCAGGGCCAGCCACTTTGGTGTGTATTTCTGGTTTTGGGTTACCCAGTGCAACCCATGTCTGGCTATGCAGGCTGTCTGGAATGTTTTTAGATCTGCCACGTTTAGGCCTCCTAGTTCTTTTCTTAGTCTAAGTTTTTGGAGGGCAATTCTTGGTTTTTTGTCCCTCCAGATGAATTTGTTCAGTGCTTGGTCTACTTTTTTATGGAAGTCTTCGGTTAGAGCTAGGGGAAGCATACTAGCTAGGTAGTTAACTACAGGTGTGGCCATCATTTTGACTGTTTCTATTCTTCCCCACCAGGTGACAAATTTTGGTGACCATTTTTCCAGCAGATCTCTTATCTTTGTCAGTGTTCTCTTTTCGTTCAGGTCTACGGTCGTTTTGAGATCTTTGCCAAAGTTTATTCCTAGGTATTTGATTGAGTTTGTTTGCCACGCTAGCCCAGAGTCCCCTACTACCTCTTTGGTTGTGTGTACATTCATGGGCATGCACTCTGACTTGTCCCTGTTTAGTTTGTACCCTGAGTGGGAAGCATATGTGTCTATGGTATGCATGAGTGCGGGTATAGACACTGTTGGGTCTTCTGTAACTATCAATAGGTCGTCTGCGTATGCCGCCAGTTTGGCCGTGGCTTTGTTAATGGAGATGCCTGCTATGTTCTCGTTTGTGAGAATGTCCTTGATTAAGGGTTCGAGTACTAGTAAGAATAGTAGTGGGGACAGCGGACATCCCTGTCTAGTTCCTCTTTGGAGGCCAAAGGGGGCTATGGTCGTGCCGTTAATTGCGATCTGCGCTTTTGGGTTTCTATACATGGCCATGACCCTTCTGGCATACATGTCACCCAGGTTGTATGCTTGCAGGCATTCTTTTAGGAAATGCCAAGACACCCTGTCAAAGGCCTTTTCTGCATCAAGTGCGATTGTAACCGCTGGTTTTTGTGCGTGAGAGCAGTGTTCAATGACTTGGCACAATAGTCTGGTGTTGTCGCTGGACAATCTGCCTTTCATATATCCTACTTGTGTGTTGTTTATCAGTTGTGGGAGCACGGCGCACAGCCTGGTAGCTAATATTTTAGTGTATAGTTTGCAGTCAAGGTTGATGAGTGATATAGGTCAGTAGTTCTTTGGCCTTTGTGGGTCTTTACCCTCTTTCGGAATAACTATGATGTTGGCTTGTGCCATTGTCGTGGTCACAACATGACAGAATGTAATCACCACCTTAAATGAGTTTTCCGACAGGGCTGTGTCTTCGCACCTTTTTTTATTCTCAATCTATACAAATGGTGTGGAGGCCGCAGTGTTAGGGTCTACTACGGATGTCCCCTTTTTTAATGCAGCTCCACCCTGGATATTAGTCTATGCAGATTATGCTGTATTATTAGCAAGAATGGGGGTAGCCCTACACAGATTACGACAAATCTAGATTTACGTGTTAATAAAGCAAAATCTTTTGTACTGGTGGCAGGTGCAAAACATAGAAAACCCCAGCATTTTATATTGGGTCACAAAGGTTGGAGGTGGTGGATACCTTCCCCGATTTAGGGGGCCACTTTGATAATAAACCAGTGGCATAACAAAACCTAAGGGGGCTCCCTGCAAGGTACATGGAGGGGCCTCCTCCAGACTCAATCAAGAGTTCTCCATCAGAAGTACTGTGCTCAGGGGGCCACCTGGAGCTTGGGGCCTTCCCCGCACCGTGGGGCTGCAGGGGCCTTTGTTACTCCACTGTAATAAACATTCCTGGATAACAATGGTGGCAAACAGAGCTCTCGTAATGGAAAGAAGTGTGACTGCTACTTTTTATTGTTTGAAAAAGTTAGGGTCCAAACCTATTGAGGCTATAAAAAAGTATACAATGCAAAGTCCATCACCTCTGTTTCCTATGGGACATGGATTTGAGAGACAGTGGAAATAGATCCTTTGCAACAGCTCGAGGATAATTTTCTCAAAAGAGTGTTGTCCCTTCTCGTAGTTACTCCAACTTTATTTGTCACATGGAACGTCTCTGATGTTATAAGCTCACCGCTATTCTATTATGGCACTCAATTTGGAGGAGGGACACTGTGAACCTAACCCAGAGCAACTTCAGGGACTGTTTATCCCTTGATAATGCTCATAAGATTGTTTGTTTGCAGTACATGAAATGCACATTGAGAGCAATGGGGCTGGCCGAATTATATGTAAATCCTACGAGCTGTGCAACTATCTCAAAGACGAGAACCAAGGAAATCTTTTTAATGTAAGCCCCGTCCAAGAGAGAGGAGGAAAACAGATTGAAATTTTCTGTGAAGCTGTATCTTGTGCCCCCTTATATGTTGCATAACAATCATTCATACTTAGGGCCCAATTATGATGTCGGATGAACCTGAGTCCGTCTGACATCGTGTGAGAACTGGGACCGACCGACCTCCTGTCATCGATCCCAACCCAGCAAGTAGGATGTGACTGAACACTGTTCGGTCGCACTCCTATTCTTTACAATGGAAGCATGCATTCCGAACTGCCTCCCTGTGGCAGGCACCTCAACGTACCTGCCACTGGGTGCAGGGATCAACAGGGGGGCACCATAGATGCCCAGTGGGACGCCATCCGGAGGACTTGCACTCATGGGGACCATGCTGGGGGCCCCCATAGTCAGATTCCCACAGCCTTTCTGTGTCGGAAAGGCCGGCACGGAAAGGCTGTGGGAATCTGCCATCGTAATCCCTCAGGCGGAAAGAGACGCCCTTGGGATTAAGGCCTCTTTCCGTATGGCAAACGGACTCTCCGAGCCCGTCGTTAGAAATTCGGAAATCCTGTTTGGGTTAATTACCGACTGACTCCATCCAAATGGAAAGATCAGAAATTAATCCAAACAGGAGATTACAATGCCGTTGGAAAGGCTCCGGCCGAGGGTCAACGCTGTTTCCTACTGCATCGTAATCGGCCCCCTAGAGTTTGTGAAGAACACCCTGCACTATTTTATTTTGGTGAGATTTTGTTTGAATTTGATTCCCCTAATGCTGGGTTTTCGATACAAAAGTTATAAGAAGGAAGATTTAACAGCTTGCCCATGTGATGGAAGGTCAGAGCAGTCTGATCTTCAAATATTGTTTTTCTGTAGTTTTTACAAAACCCAAAGGATGAGGTATAGCCTTCCACTCTTAAGAAAATATATATTTAGACAATGCCGACCAGCCCTTTATTTTATCAAAAACGTGAGAGATTCCCTGGTATGTGTTTTAATTGCTTCTTTCTTATGGTCTTCCATCGAATTTAGGAGGGTTTGTATAGACTGGGAGGTCTAAGGTGCGATACAATGTGATTTTATTAACATCTGTTTATGGCACTTTACACTTTGAAAGTATTCTTTCTGAGGACGTCCATTGCAGGTTATGTGCGGTTTGATGAAATATTACTTAGTTTTCGATAGCATAAGGCACTTTATAACATCTTCGATCATGTCACAAGCCAGGATGGCATTTTAATGGTTTTTATCTGGTTTTACTTATGTATGAGATTTTTATACAAACTGTTAACGTTTTTTTGCTGTGTACTTTATATGCTTTGGAAACATTGCGAAATAAAGAAATTTGATGAAGATGATGAGTATTTCGAGTTCCTCCTCAAGAAATTGATGGGAGGGGTAGAGCCAGGTGGTGCTATGTAAAATATCTTTGAAACACATTGAGATTTTTTTTTAAATGCAAATGGTTTGTGGTTCTTCCCTCAAGAAAATGTTTACAAATTAATTGCAAAATGGTTACTTTCAAAGTTATTTCGGCGACATGCTCAGTAACAATTAATACTAGGCTCCATTTGCCCAGCAGCAGGTTTGTGTGGTCCAGCCCCAGCCAACTACTCTACCAGCATGAGGAAAGGCAGCTGGCTGTCAACTGGTCTGTGACAACAAAGAGAGAGGCAGGGAGAGTTACAGGACACTATTTTTCCCCGGTTATATCTTTTAAACAAAAAAAGAGTGTTCTATGGTTTCCTATGGTTATTGAAGGGACCACAAAAGGAGCAAAAATGAACTAGCCTCACTTAGGTTAGTTAAGAAAGCCCTCACTCACCAACCTGGTGGTGACATGCTTCATCATCGGGCCCCACTAAAGAGGCCGAGTGCCTCTTTAGTGTGCTTCGACGCCAGATTTACTGCGGAGCGGGTTTTTGTGTGAGTTCAGGCGAAAATAAAATTAAATGTTGGTGAGGGATTAAAAAATGTCTAGTGTTTCCAAAAATATTTATTAATTGACCACTAGGACATCAGTAAAAATATTAGTGTAGGAAAATGGTCCACATTTAGTTGTGTGGTTATTTCCAAAATTATCTATTGTCAGTCAACATGTTTCTGCCTTGAAACGGTGTAAATTTACCAGTCATTCGTCAGGACTATAGAAATGTACTAAACCCTGGCGGTATGAGCGCGCTAAGGCTCACCCTACCTAGGGACGTGAAATAGTGAAAAAGAAAGTGACAAAAAAGTGCAGGAAGGAGGAGGAATCTCCTCCAGAATACTCCTGGTTTAGGAGGCTCCCAAATTTGGTTTCCGCACCTGTGAAAAGAAAACGACATAGACAAACGCAAAGGACAGGACATACAATTAATGGTTGATCCTATACACATAGGTAAGTCCATGGTGCTCCATTTAATGGGGGTGGACAGTGAGTGGCGTTTAGGCAATATATTTAACACCACCTCTGTCCCTGGGCACATACACACTGATAGTAAGGGAGTGTTGTGGCTATCAGTGAACTAGTGCAGGAAGTTAAAAGGGAACGTGTGTTCCTCGTCAGGATCAATTGACCAAAGGTCTAGAATCCTGTGTTCCAGAGTAAACATTGAAAGAAATGTCTCACTTGTTAGGTGTATTCAGAGTACACCATGGGTCTCGGGAGGGGGGTGGTAGCGTAATTAACACACCCTTCAAAGGGGGATAGAAAACATAACAGAGTCAGAAAAAGGCGGAATGTTACTTATCTTAAACGATGTTGCCATCAGGACTAGATTCATCCAAGGCTGGTTGTCTACTTACGCCCTCAACGCCAGGCACCCTCAGTATACCTGCTGCACCCTCGACCGGACCCTGAAGATAACGAGCGAAGCCGGCAATGTTGGTTAAAAGTGCTCGGCAACTCGCACGACTCGTTTCCAGGGGGCGTGGCTACGTGGTGGTTGGGTTGGACTAAGCGTGTAGAGCCAAATGGAACAAATGGGGAGGCTTGATGCAAACAGTGTCATGGGGTCCATATGAAAGAGAGGCCGGACCTTGGCGTCAAGCTAGATGTTTGGGCGGCGTTGTCGGGACAACGGCGTTTGCTCCGAGACGCTCAGAGACTAGAACGTTGACCTGATATTCCACCGAATGACGCGAAATTCAAAAGCGTATGAACTTTATTGGTGCTGTGCGTCAAGGTTTTTTACAATGAATTAAAAGTTAAAAGTTATGAAGGACACATGACTTGATACCTATTGGGATTTTTTGAGCTGACCATTGGTGGCATTAGACAGCAGAGATGATAGGAGCCCCTGGTGATTGTGATGGCAGGGACTACTGGAGAGTGTCTGTTGGTCGGACAGTCCGGGGAATGATTTATTCCCAAAGGTGATAACTGTTGGTAGGACAGTCCGGGGAATGATTCATTCCCAATGGGGATGGCTGGAGGCTCTCTGTTTCCCAAGTGTGGGTGCGGTGCTAGGAGTGTTATCTGAGGCGTATACTGGTCAAAAGGCAGGGTCACACGATGGTGTGGTGAGGGTCCTTGGTGCCCGAAGTGTGGTGAATTAGAACCACTTGATAAGAGGAGAGGATTGGTCTTGGCATAGTCTTTCTCATTTGGTGGGTGAACAGAAATGCAGATAATTAAAAGGTTGAGCCAGGAGGGGTTATTTCAAAACAGAGTTCCTGGGTATTTCATCGTTCAATCCAGTGAGATGAGTCCCTAGTCTATACACCCACCTCTGCTTTTTTTCAAACAGGCGGTTGGAAGTGCTGGTACCCATATCCAATTGTTCTATCACAGTCCACCGCATGTCATTGGTGGTGTGATTGTTCTCAAGGAAATGCCTGCTTATTTTGGTGGTAGCCTTTTTGCACCTGATGTTACTCCTATGCTCACAAATTCCCTGCTTGACCTTCCTGGTGGTCATACCCACATAGCGGAGGTCACATGGACAGGTGATGAGATATATTAGATTGGAAGAGTTACAGTTGGTATGTGCTCTTTGCGTCCATGTTTTACCCTCCTCCAACGTTAATGATTTGGATGCTGTGGTGAGGTGGCAAACGCTACCGTTTGAGCACGGGAAGTGCCCTGTCACTTTTGGTAGACCCCATGAGTCTGTCACGGAGGGTACTCCAGCCGGAGTGTTCATTTTAGGGCGTGTGTGGACCAGTGCGTCCTTTAGACTGCGCCCCTTCTTAAAAGAGAACAGTGGTTTGTCCCAGTCTTTTTTGATACTTGATATTATCCGCCAGTTTTTATTAATGGATTTCTTCATGATATTCGAGAGGATGCTATAAGTGGTCACACAGGTGAGTGGAATGTCTTTGGGCAGGTTGATCTTATCCTCCAGAAGGGCTTCTCATATGAATGAAATGTATTGAATTGACCACAAATTGTCAGTTGCAATATTCAGTCAAAGTTAAATACTGTAGAACGCTGCCCAAAAGGCACAAGAAAATATGCAGTAAACTGTTCTGTTAATCGAGGGGATACTCCTTCATTACAAACAAGAAATGCATGCTCCATAGTTTGTGGCAGAAATATGACCCAACCCTGTAGAGGTGCAAAAGGTGCTGGTGACAGTCATGGGGAGTAACCTTGAAATCCGTGCCACAGCAACATACAGTAAGGACTACCAGGGCCTTCCAAGCTGCAATCAAATGCAGAATGCTTAAATATGGTAAGCAAAGTAAGGGGTAAATTCAGTGCTCAATTTGAACTGGTGGTTTCCGGTGCTCCGCACCAGCACTTAATTGTTGTCACAGGCACATATTTGTTGACACCAGCACTTATAACAGCTGACGCATGATGGCACTGTTTGTATAATTTAGAGATGAGAAGAACAGCAATTGTTTATTGACTCAGTATGCATTAAAAACAAGGAATACTGTAGTAGTAATCACGCAGTAAATTGTAAAGTAAGTCTTCTTCATTCTTCAAGAAGGGCAGTACAGCAGAAAGGGTACTGGCAGCACCAAGAAGGACACAGAATCAATGAGCTAATACATTCCATGTTCTACCTTATAAACACATTACATATGATGTACAAGTATTCTACATTCAATGTTCTACAGCATAACCTAGTTACTACTCATCCCCTTACCAACAAAATAAAAAAATAAAAAAAGTAATTTTCTATTGCCCAAGAAGAGCAGAACTCCACTAACAGGAGGTGAACATTTAATTACAAATGAAACCATGCAAAGATTTTGAAGTAACAACACATCTCCCACATCTAGTGGACACTGGTATGTTTTTAGTGGACACTGGTATGTTTCTAGTTGATACTGGTATGTTTTCCTTCTCACCAAGAGATTTGGAATCACACGCAGGTGTGGGAAAACCTTGAACGCCAGAATCATGAACACTACCAGAAACTGGTTCAGTGTCTGGATTTCCAGTCGTAGTTCCAAGACCGGTCAACAAATTGGAACCAGTGACAGGAATTAACCACCAATAATCATCACCCTCTCCCTTTTCCTTGGACACTTTGCCAGACAACGAAAGTTGTTGTCGTGCCAAAGCAACACGGTTCACGTGGTGAACACTACCATCATCCAACATAACAGTGTTTCGCATGACTTTGGTGACAGTCCTTGGTTCAGAAAAACAAGGCTGCAACTTCCCAACTTTCATTCCACTATTGATTCTTACCAATTGACCAACTTCTAAAGACACATCTTTAGTGCTTTGTTTAGTTTCAAAGTAAATTTTATTCTTAGTCTGAGAGCTTGATATACGCTCCCTAACCTTCGTGCTGTGCCAAACGTACTTCCTACTCCTGCCCATCCAACCTGGATTAATTTTGCAGTAAGGAAAACTCCCTCTCATAAGTCCAAAAGAACTTTCACCAACATGTGTCATGAATTGTGATCCTGTTTGACCAAATAAGCTTGTCTAATTCATCATTCCAGTTCTTGTTTCCTCTACTGGCTAATAGTGATACACCTTTTATAACTCTGTTGACTCTCTCTACCACGGAATTACCCCTGGGGTGGTAGAGAGACGTAAATCTTGGCTCTATGCCGGTAGCCTCCATGAACCTTATCATGTTATTAGACTTGAACTGCACACCATTGTCAGTAAGTATGGAGGCAGGCAACCCTTATCTGATAAAACATTCTTCAAGAAATTGTATCACAGAAGCAGTGTCGACATTTTCCACAACTTTCACCTCGATCCACCTGGAAAATAGGCCGACCAAAACCAAAACGTATTTACAAATACCATCTTGCCAAACTATAGGTCCCATAATGTCCAGTGCCACATCTTCCCAAGGCAATTTGGGACAACCTAAAGAAGATGAAGGTGGATTGAGTGTCTTCTGGCTTTTGTCAACACATTCGCAACTCACACAGTCACGTACGAACCTTTCAATCTCTAAATCTACTCTGGGCCACTAATACAAAGCTTTAACATTTCTCTTTGTTCTAGAAACACCAGGATGCCCTTAATGCCCAATATGAACAATCTTCTGCCGCATTCCTTTGGGAGGAATGATTTTCTCACCATATAAACAAACTCACCATCAAGACTTGATTTGTCCCTGACTTCCCAGAAAGCTCTAATTTGTGGATCAGTTTTGCACTCTTTAGACCAACCATTGGCGCCAGGAAACCCATGGTGTCAGTGCGCTCTATAAGCACCCCTTACAATACAATTACAATACAATTGGTGATTTTATCTTTCACTACACGTAAAATGTCATCCTTTACATTCTCTTGTTCCCGCTCCTCCATGTGCAAACCACAAGAATCAGAAAAGATACCGGCAACACAATAGTCATTCCAAGAATTGGGATCAACTTCAATAAGCAGAAGAGGTAATCTGCTGAGAAAGTCAGCAATCACGTTCTTAACTCCTGGGACATATTGCACTCTGTAAACAAACTCTTGGAGTCTCATAGACAGCCTTTCTATTTTAGCTGAAGCTCTGCACAAACCCTCGGTTGTGAGTAACTTGGTTAAAGGCTTGTGATCAGATTGGAGAATTAACTTTTTCCCCCAAATGAACTTCTGGAAATGCTCCATCGCCCACACACAGGCTAGCCTCTCCTGTTAAATGACAGAGTATTTCTCCTCAGAAGGGGGGAGTGAACGTGAGGCGAAGGCTACCACCACTTCTACGCCTTGCTCAGATATCTGTGAGAGAACACCACACAGTCGAGTTCCACTTGCATCCTTGGTGACAAAAGTATTTGCACATGGGTCAAAACCTTGGAAAGTGGGAGCATTAGCAATGGCAATTTTAATTTCTTGAAACGCATTCTGGCACACATCACGCCAAGCAAACGGGGCCTTATTCTTCATTAATTGATGCATTTCGCACATTTGTTTAGAAAATTGGTTGACAAACTTCTAATAGAATTCAGCTAAACCCGGGAAGGACCTGAGTTCATCCTTGGATTTGGGTCCAGGAGAATTGACAATAGCATCAACCAATTTTGCCTTAGGTTTGATGCCACTATCACAAATCTCATGCCCCAAGTATGTAACAGTTTTCTCGGCAAACTTACATTTGCTGCCTTCAGCAGTCAAACCATTAACCTCTAAGATCTTGAGGACTTCTCTGAGAGAGGCATCATCTTGAGATGTCGGGTCAAGGACAGCATCTCATCAATTCTGGGGAGTGAGAAGTGATCCACTAAGATGTCAGGTATCTTAAGTCAACACATAAGTGGACCTTGCCATTGGCCTTGTGGGCAACGACCAATGGAGAAACCCACTCTGCAGCTTCAACTGGTTCAATTACATTGGCCTCTTACAACTTGTCCAATTCAGCCTTAACATCAACTCTCACAATAAAAGGAATGTTGCGTGCTGTATGAACTTTGGAATTAGCTCCATCCTCAAGTCAAATTTGATGAGTAAATCCGTTAAGTTTACCCATTTTGCTAGAAAAGAGTGAGGACAACTCTTCAAAAACCCACTTCTTTGTGTTTTCACTGTCGAAAGAAATGTTATGTTATGTTATGTTATTTATTCTTTTGTATAGCGCACGGCTACTCAAAAAGAGTGTCCCGGCGCTTTTGGAAAAGGAGGGCTGCAACACAATAACATAACACCGTTAAAAAAGAAAAGGACAGAAGGCCGAACGAGCACATACAGGAAAAACGGGCTACTGGGTAAACAGCCAGGTTTTAAGGCCTTTTCTAAAGGCAAGTAGGCTGGTAGCTCCCCGCAGAGTGAGCGGCAGAGAATTCCACAACTGTGGCGCCAGTAGTCCAAAAGAGCCGCCTCCCAGGCGAGCTCTCTTCACACGCGGGACAACCGCCAGAAACAGGGATTCCGACCTCAAAGAGCGAGTCGGTTGATAGAAGGCCAGTCTCTTTTGAAGATACTTTGCTCCCACCGCGTGGAGGGCCTTATAGGCCAGAGTCAGAGCCTTAAAGGCAATCCGTTTCCGGATTGGAAGCCAATGCAAGGTTTTCAACAGGCCCGCTGCACTGGCCCGTCTATTTAAGCCAAAAATTGCTCTCGCGGCAGCGTTCTGCACCACTTGGAGCCGCTGCAGTAGATACTCTGGCAGGCCCAGGTAAAGAATGTTAGAATAATCTAACCTGGACCCGATCAGAGCCTGCACTGTCAATTTCCTATGCTCCTCAGACAGCAGGGGAAGGAACCTCCGCAACATCCTAAGGATGCCGAAGCAGGTGCCCGACACCCCGAGGATCTGGGATTTCAACGTTAGCCCCTTATCCATCTTAACCCCCAGGTTCTTGTCGATTTGGGAAGAACAAGACGGAGGAAACATGTTGATAGGCCACCAGGCCTGCCAGTCTGGCTCTGTGTCACACCCAAAGAAGAGTACCTCGGATTTATCGGAATTGCACTTGAGGCTGTTCAGTTGGAACCATTGGAAAACAGCCCCAAGGCAATCCCGGATACTCTCCCCGTCAAAGTCTCCTCCTCTCTTACACGAGAAGAGGAGCTGGGTGTCGTCGGCGTAGGATACGATCTGGGCCCCATACGACTCCGCCAACGCCACCAACTGGGTCATAAAGATGTTGAATAGGGTCGGGCTCAGAATAGAGCCCTGTGGGACCCCGACTCCCAGAGGCGGCATCACGGCGGAATCTGGCGAGGCCCAGACCGTTTGCCGGCGGCCAGCTAGAAAGGAGGAGAACCAACCGAGCACCGTCCCCCGCAGACCTATCTCATAGAGTCTTACGAGAAGGCCATCATGGGGGACGGTGTCGAAAGCCGCCGACAAGTCCAGCATCACCAGCATGGCTTTGCCCCCAGAGTCTAGAACCCCTTTAATGGTTTCAGAGACCTCAAGAAGCGCAGTCTCTGTGCTGAGATGGGGACGAAAACCCGACTGGGTGGCGTGCAGGATCTCATTGGTCTCAAGAAAATTGGAGAGCACCACCTGAACGTGCTTTTCCACAATCTTCGTGAGAGCCGGCAGCAGAGAAATAGGCCTATAGTTGACCGGGGCCTTCGAATCTAGGCCTGGCTTCTTAAGCAGCGGAATCACCATCGCCTGCTTCCAGGCTTGCGGGACCACTCCCTGACTCAACGAGAGATTCAGCAGCGGGTTCGCCAGTGGATTGATCACCTCCGCAACTTTCGCCAAAAATTTAGCGGGGCATGGGTCGAGAGGCGAGCCCGATTTGAGATTGCCCATTAGAGCTAGAGAGTCAGGGGCAGAGATCGGAGGAAACACACCCAGCGTCACACCTGGCAAAGCCCGTGGGGACAAGATGGCCTCAGGATTAATCAGGCCCGTAGACACAGGCGATGGAAAAGAATCCTGTATAAGTTGGATCTTGCTCGTAAAGAAATCAGCAAGGTCCGAAGCCCAGGAGCCAGATGGCTTTTCGTCCGAGGTGTTAGACCGTGGGGAAATAAATTCTCTCACAATGGAGAAAATCTCCTTACAGGAGTTAGAAGCAGCTTCTATTCTCCCAGCCAGATATGCTTTTTTTTCCAGGCGAATGTCCCGGTGATAGGCCTTGACCACCGTCTTATAGGTCAGCTTGGCTACAGTATCGTATTGTGCCCGCCAAGCTCTTTCGGCCACCTTACACTGCTGCCGCGTAGCCGACAGTGCTACGGTAAACCAAGGCGCAGAGACCCGCGCAATAGCACTTGCTCTTTGCTATTGGAGTCACGGATAATATTTAGGTTTTTCTGGTCTTTCCATCCTAGGACGGATGGTCCTTCTTTAGCAATATACAGTTTACCAGTAGAGTGTCTTCCTTTAAATCGAAACACTAGCACTCTGAAACCTAAAAGATCAATCTTTTCTCCTTTGTAACTTTCAGGAGAAATGTCATTGGGTTGTAACCAAATACCAATACAGGAAGTGAAATGCCTCTCCCAAGCATCTTGAGAAATTATTTTGCAGCAAGTTGAATGGAAACACCACCCAACGAGACTTGACAGATGGATTTAGAAGAGGATTTCAATACAATATGTGTCTTTATGTTAGACAGAGTTTGTACCTCCTCCTCACTAGAAGTAGAGTAGCTGTCTTGTTCTACCTCTTGTACGCATGCTACTTTACCTTTGAGTTTTTTATTGGATCTTCTTTTGCAAACCCTGGCAAAGTGTCCGATAATGCCACATTCGAGACATTTTGATGATCTTGCAGGACATCTGTCGAAATTAGCTGAATGAAAACGACTACCACACCTGTAGCATATAACACTTTTCTAGGCTCAAAATGTTCTTTTTTCTTACCATCAACCTTATAATCATGGAGAGTTACCTTTGTGACTGACTTTGCTTTCAGAGATTTTACCCACCACATCAACAACCTTCTTATCATGAGACAAAGTGGCTTTAGCACAACGTTCAGATGATTCGTCATTTTTAACCATGGCGACTAAATCCTTTAAAGTACCTTCACCTTCTACCCATAGCCTGTCCTGCATGGTCTAATTTTTTTTATACATGACAACTTGATCTCAGACAAATTCATCATGTAACTGTACAAATGTGCACTTGCTTGCTAATTTCTTTAGCGCAGACACGTATTCTTCAATACTTTCGTGTTTTCTGCTTCCTCTGAAATAAAGTATGTCTTGTTACAGCTATGCACACAGTGGGAGAAAAATGGTCATCAAGATCTAAAATTGCTGCTTTAAATACATCCATATCTCCCCCAACCCTCTCATGTTTTTGTACCTCATTGTATAAACGTAGACCTTCAGGGCCTAAACAGTACATAAGAACTGTCTTTTTCTTTCTGGAGAAAAGGTTCCACTTAAATCCTCAAGGTTTGCAATGTAATTGAGAAAGTACTCCTTCCAGTCACTCCACGAAACAAGTAGTTCCTTGGAACAGGTAAACATTCCTTCAGGGTATTAATGTGCATAGCAGGGCCAATAACATCACCAGCTGCTGTGCTTGCACTGGTGCTTGTAGACATGGCCACTTATAATAAAACAACAGACATACACAATAACGTAAATTGGTACTGTTCCACTTGGGTGATAGTCTTCCTCGTAAATTTGAAGAACTAGTTGGAAAGAAATGTGGAAGCAGAGTAAACTGTGCCCCAAAAAAATATGACAATCATTTTTTATAACTTGCTCCTTAAAAGGTAAAGTGCGCCGCTCAGCATCCTTGCAAATCCATACATTGTAAGATGTTAAAAAGTACCCTTAGCTGTCATAATCTGCAACTGGTGCAAGATCGATTCTCAAGAAATAAAGGCTCTGTGAAAATCCGAGTGCCGATGCACTGTAACCATTCAGAACAGTTTTTCAAAATGGCCGCCTTACAGGACCTCTATGCGCGCGGACGTCACATGACCCTGTGTGGTTAGCATAGGGAACGCAGTCATCAGTGTGTGAACTCCGTCACAGCATGCTGCGGGACCATGGCGATGGAATGGTGGAGCGCGCTGCCTGTGGGGTTTGAAAACCTTCCTGTTACGTTGCCACTTTTCCGTTTGCGTTTGTCCCCCGCATGCCCCCGTCCCTGCCGCGCGACTCCTCGTATTTGCATGCGTTACGTCAGAAGGCTATCTGACAGTTGTGTTTACAGTTGAACTGCCATTGAGTGTGAGCCGGTGACCGGAGCGCTATCTTTCCGGTGTGTCGTATTACTGAGAATAAAGATACCACTTCAAGTTTATTAAGTGTCATTCTTTACGAAATTGGCGACGAGGACGGCACACCGGAGAACCCACAGCCTGAAGAATTATTTAATGGGGAAGAGGAAGAGGTGCAACGGCATCCTGAAATGTGTATTGAAACACACAAAGTAACATTGAGTTGAGGAAACTGTGCAGTATCTGTGAACTCGGCAAGTACAGATTGAACCTGTGGTTAATTTGAGTGATGAGAAGAAATAAATGATAACCAGCAGTTCATTATCAGTAACATCTGAGTGAAGTTATAAGTGAGCCTTGGATGCGTAGCATAAGAAGCATGACCAGTTAATAAAGATTGGACTTTGGTGAACGTGAGCAAAGGGAACGTGAAGTTAAGGAAACCGAAGTTGCTGAACACTGGAATCTGCGCTAGGCTTATGTGGTAAACCTTGGTGGCTGGGAGGAGGAGAAGTGAGCGGAGCAGGGAGCGAAGTAATTCCCTGTAACCGCATTTGGAAATTGACTTGTGGCAGCGCATTTAAAGTTGAAGTGAGATTCTCCTCAGAACTACAGTGTAATTCCAAGAGCAAACGTGAATAGAGGTCAACGACTTCACACCACGAACCACATGATGACACTCCAGTTAGGAGGGAGTAAAGAATAATTGTAACTTGAGCAGCAAGCGGTGTAATAAATGTAGTAGCAGTCGGAAATGATAATAAAATATAAAGGGAAGAAGGAAAATAAAGGAATATGAGCAGCGAGTGACTACTTGGCCGTGTAGTAAGTAAAATTGAGGCGCTTCTACAGCGGCGGTGCTCCACGGCTGTGTAAACGATCAGATTGAAAGAAGTGTGACACACCTCAGCTGAGGTGAAGAAAGCTCAACCATGCCATAAGTTTGGGTCGGTATCGGCGAGGGACGACTGTCCTTGTGACGCTCTTGTTGAGGGATGTGGGGGGATTGATTGACTTCTTGGAGAGCAGTGGATTCAGAGGCGTGAAGGGAGAAGCAGCTGGTGGGCTCCGGCGGCGCTCAACGAGCGTAGAACTTCCCTCAGCGTAGTGGCGCGAAAGGGAGAGCGACGTGCATGACGAAGTGGCGCCACCTCACTATTGAATACCGCAATTGCACCTTCACACGTGAATTCCAGGCAATAATTAAAACTAGTGGAACTGCAGGCAAATTCTATTTTAAAGCGTGTGTGTAAAGGGAAACAGAACTAACACGCATCACCAATTGCGTGCAACGCAAATGAACTTAGTTTAACTGTGAAACCTACAGGAAGAGTACGCAAACAGTATCCTTTACAGTCAATAACAAGAGATAGTACTGGAAACTGTGAATAAAAAACTAAAAACTAAAAAGGCTAACAGCAACATGTATAATTTACAATTTATAATATATAAGTTATTTTATCTTTTAGTGTACAATGACATACGGAAGAGTAATTTAGTAGAAAAACTAGGGGAAGATTTAAAGGAGGCTGACATGCACCAGGAAACATACACAGGTGAAAACATGGAAATAATTGGATGCAAAGAGAGGGAAATGGATTCCGAGGAGAGTAGTACCAGGAGTATGGTATACATTTTAGGAAATGGACACACTGTACTGGGGTTGGAAGAGCAGGGGAAATTAAGAATAACGCTAAATCCCAACAGTACAGAAAAAGTGTATGGTTTGACAGTAAACGAAACTATACAAAAGAGACATTTAGAGTTGTTAAGTGGGAGAACACCACGACTAAAGGACAACGCAGGAGGGGAAAGAGCAGTTAGGGCAACTGATTGAACAAGTGATGCTGAAAAGGATAAATTCAAAAACAAACAAGGTTCATACATGGAAAAAGATAAAGGAAAACATACTAGAGAAGAATTCGAGACAAAAATAAGTGAAGGAGAAAGAGTGGAAAAGAGAGTGTATACTAATATAGGTAAATGTAGTATTTTACAACCCATAGGGGTAGAGGAGGACTTTTGTAACTCTGCCCGCATCAAATATGAGAAAGTGTGGCACAATAAAGAAAAAGTTGAAGCAAAGCCAAAAGTAAAGGAGAAAAATCCTGGTGACATTGACAGGAAAGGGGAAGATGGTCTGAGTCTGGATGAACTAATGGGCAACAAGAAAGAAGATCACTATGACTGGTTACATAGTAAGGAGCAAGAAAATGAGGATGAGGAGACACACAAACACCTACAATGTCCACACCATGAAGTGAACTCTGGAGCTGACTGTTTGCATATATAGTTTGTCGGAGAGCACGAGTTCAGCGGATCAGAGGACTCTGCCCAATCCTCCTGTGAAATTCATTCGTCCACGTTGGAGGATGGACAGGACTTAGAGCGGGCTAGTACGGTATACAGACCTTGTTGACAGCAACTCCACCGGTTATTCTGGAACTAAGAACAACTAAAGATCCGTGGTTGGACCATGCACAGATGATGTCAACGGGGAAGAAACCCGTTACCAGTGTCGACATTCCGCCTTGTGAACGGACGCATAGAGTGCTAAGAAGTCTTGTTTGACTTACAGTTTTATTTTCCTTTCTTTTCTCTTCTTTTCCTTTCTTCCCTTCGGAAGGAGATGTGTTACGTTGGCACTTTTCCGTTCGCGTTTGTCCCCCGCATGCCCCCCTCCCTGCCGCGCGACTCCTCGTATTTGCATGCGTTACGTCAGAAGGCTATCTGACAGTTGTGTTTACAGTTGAACTGCCATTGAGTGTGAGCTGGTGACCGGAGCGCTATCTTTCCGGTGTGTCGTATTACTGAGAATAAAGATACCACTTCAAGTTTATTAAGTGTCATTCTTTACACTTCCAAACCGGCGTTGGGCAACCATAAGTAAGGCCTGCCAAAGCGGCGCTGCACTTACTTGTATAGAAGGCTGGAGGAGACAGATTCCCTGCAGTTCGACGTCTTGGTTAGTCGCGGGATGAATGTGATCCCTTGTAGAGAGTTTTAGCAGTTCAAACGATATGGTGTCTCCACAGAGTAAAGCAAACTCTGTGTAAGAAATCCGTGGGAAAAAAAACAATCCGCTCACACGATGGGTTCTTGGCCAGCCCATCGTCAAAATTGTAGTAGTAATCATGCAGTATATTGTAAAGCAAGTCTTCTTTATTCTTCAAGAAGCGCAGTACAGCAGAAAGGGTGCTGGCAGCCCCAAGCAG
This sequence comes from Lissotriton vulgaris, assembly GCF_964263255.1. NCBI lineage: Eukaryota > Metazoa > Chordata > Amphibia > Caudata > Salamandridae > Lissotriton > Lissotriton vulgaris. Next base: position 861,750,417 of record NC_141689.1, read on the forward strand.
GACACAGAATCAATGAGCTAATACATTAATTTTCTACCTTATAAACACATTCCATATGATGTACAAGTATTCTACATTCAATGTTCTACTCTACAGCATAACCTAGTTACTACAAATACCTGCCGCCAAAGTAAATTTTATAGCTTCGGGGGGCTTGTAGCAGTGTGCTGATCAATAGTTCTCTAGGTACTGGCATTGGCAACGTTGGCAGTGGCAATGGGTAGTGCAAGTTGCAGAAGCCTCCTGACTAGAGCCCTGGCACTTTACAAATTAAGCACTGGGGGAAATGAAAGAAAACAATGAATGTCTGAAAGGTAAACAAGTAACTGTCACCTAATTTGCAAAGTATCTCCTAGAAATCTTCTTCAAACATCAGGTTTTTGAAGACCAGCAGTTGATTATGATGTCCGAGTAATGGTATCTCTTGGAGACAGAGCTAGCTAGATGGTAGAGGAGTGCCTGCAGACCTCTGAGTTTGGCCCAATATACCGGAAGTTAGAGATTGGGGCACAGCTATCAATGGTGCAACATGTGCAGTGGCACGAGGAACTCTGTTCTGAAGACCAATAGAACCAAATTGTTGCTGTATATTTCTACTAAAGCAGCATTAAGGGGGGCATTTTTCTTGCTTGCGCTAAAGCCCATGGCATCTTTGCTACGCCACTGTACAAGATAATCCCAGGGTTAGGACCAGTTGATTCCATGACAGGTTTTCTAAGTAAGTAGTGGAAAAACTGTTTTAGGTATTAGCTTGAAAAAGCATTCCTACCTTTTACAGAGCCTCGAGCTTAAAAAGTTAAATTAAGATGTCTAGCATTACCTTAGATTATGTTTGATAGCACTATGATAAAAAGGAGACCTTGAAAGACTGTTGTCCATGATGAACTTTGTAGAGCAAAAGCGAGTTCCAAGTTGGTTCCATGACCCCAACATCTGTTGCGATGGGAAATATAGTTAACACTTTCCAATGATATCCGTTAGTAATTCATCAGACAAAATAGTTCAGTCTCAATACATTGAGAGAGGAGGGAAAGGAGAGACAAAAATAGAGGTCGGATGCGGGAAGAGATGACAGGAGAGACGAAAGGAAGTCTGTCTAAATTCCGACTGGGTAGGTGAAGTCCAAGGAGGGAATCCCCGGCCTGAATCCCCTATAGCTAAACCAGCTAACTCCATTGGGGATCAGACAAAATGGCTAGATCTCAATTGACGCGGGAAAGTTGATAAACAGGTGTACCGGGCGGGGACTAAGGGTCAGGAAAGGTGAGGGCAAAGGTCAGTAACAGGAAAGAGGAGTAGAGTGGAGAGGTGTAGGGGTTTGGGAGAAAAGGTCAGGAGAGACGCAGGAGAGGAGAGAAAGGAAAGAGAAAAGTAGTAAAGGGGGCATGGGAGGTGAAAAGGGGAGGATAAGGGAGGAGACAAACAAGGAGAGACCAAAAGGAAGTCTGTCTAAAGACCGACTGGGTAGGTGACGCCCGAGGCAGGAATCCACCGTCCATCTCCCCTATAGCTAAACCAGGTAGCTCCATCGGGCCTCAGACAAAATAATCAGGCTCAATACATTGAGAGAGGAGGGAAGGAGAGACTTTAATAGAGGGAGGATGCAGGAAGAGACGACAGGAGAGATGAAAGGAAGTCTGTCTAGAGTCTGACTGGGTAGGTGACGTCCAAGAAGGGAATCCCCGGCCTGTCTCCCATATAGCTAAACCAGGTAGCTCCATCGGGCATCAGACAAAATAGCTAGATGTCAATTGACACGGGAACATTGATAAACAGGAAAACAGGGTGGGGACTAAGGGCCAGGAAAGGTGAGGGCAAAGGTCAGTAACAGGAAAGAGGAGTAGAGTGGAGAGGGGTAGGGGGTAGGGAGAAAAGGTCAGGAGAGACGCAAGAGGGTTTGTTGCGGCCCTCATTTTTGGTAGGTACAGGCAGTATTTCAGGAGCAATAACAGTGTGGGGTGATTACATCGCAGCTTTGTTGTCTCTCATGTCTCTGCAGGCTCTGAAGACTTGCTTCGTACCACTGTTTTTTGGGCTTGGCCATGCTTCTATTAGACTCTCCGCATGTTGCTCGCTTTTGGGCACCAGGGTATAGATGCACGTGTTCATTTTGGTTACAACAGATGTGAGGCTGGGCTGTATTACGAGCAGGAGGGAGCCATATTCACTGCCAGGCAAGGACAAAGCACAGAAAGCTTGCAGAGGAACAGAGACAGTTTTGCACCCGGGTTTGGCCGACCTCAATCTGAGATCCTTCTGTGCGATTCATTTGATGACGTGTAGGAAGGGAATGTCGAGCTCATGAGGTGTTCAACAAGTGAATTGATCAAGGAGCGGTTGGGGAGAGTAGCTAGAAGTACCCCTAAGATGGCGGTTGGTTCATGCCCTCAGTGAGACCATGGCCCCTCTCGAAAGGACCATGTGTCGCCGTCAGAATAAGATGGGAGTCCCCATGTGTGCAGGAGATTCAACAATTCCAGGTCCCACAAGGAGGGGATAAAAGCAGGGACCTCAGTATCGGCTCGGAGTCACAAAGTGGCCGCCATTTACAATCTCTTTGATTGGCTAGCATTACTGCTTCTACTGTTTGCTTCTCAAGCACTGCATTTTCCTTTTGCTTCAAGCTCTCTGTTAGAGTGTGTATTTGTGTTTTTGAGATCTCCCGCTTGTTGGACCCGGCCCGTTGGGCAGGTTCACCCCTAGACTTTTTGCTTTTTCCTAGCCTGTTTATGGAACCTTGTGTTGGTGATTTTAGGCCTCTGCGCACTTTTTCACTGTGGTACAGTGTAAAGTGCTTGAGCTCTCTGTATGTGTGGTGAGTGACCTGCCCTCCCATAGGAATGAATGGGAATATGTATGCCCATGGTAGTTCCTGATGTGTGGGGAGTGCAGGGGCGAGTTTGGTATGTATGAACTCGTGAGAGTGATTGCTGCAAAATGATGTATGCGGCATGACTGTGTCTAGTCTCGAAGTACTACTTTTGAAAGTTGGCATATTTGTGTAAGTTGGTGCTAGCATGTGATTGGCTGGTGAGCCTGGCCCAGAGTGCCTGGGCCTGCTTGTGGATTGACTGTCTGGTTTGAGGATGACAGGGGCTAGAGAGCCCAGGAGGTTGTCTGAAGTCAGCCCATGGATGAAAGGCAGCATCTGCTGCCAGGGAAGTGGGAGGAGATGGCACCTGATAGTGAAGGGCTGTGCCTGCCTGACTACAAAGCTGGCTCCACCTCCCGCTGGGCGACTGGCACCTCTGTCCCTGATACTGAAGGGACTTCCCTGTAACCAGTTCTGGCTGGTTCTCACACTGCCTGCTTCAAAGGACTTCCAAGGACTTGAAAGGCTTTTCTGTGTATAAGAAGGGGCTGTGTCCCCTTCCAAAATGTTCTTGTTTTCAACTTGAATCTGCCAGGGGCATGCTGCTGCTGGGGCTCAGGGGAATCCCTGGGCCCTGCCCAGCTCCTGGACACTTGATGGACTGCTGGGGGACTCTTCCTGGCTGTCCCCCTGCCTGGCTGCACCTTTGAGGACTTTTGCTGGACTTTGTGTTGGCCCTGGAAGCCTTGACCTGTAATGCCCTGCAGCTGCTGGGACCCTCCTTGCTGTGGGGGTCCTTTCTGGGGCGTTTTGGTGCTTTCTGGGCTCCCCAGCGCCTCGTGGGCGCTTTCTTATCCTGATTGATGGCAGAGCGCTGTGGTTATCCCGTGGGGGGAAGCGCTCCTGCCCTGTGACTGTCCGAGTGCTTCGTGTGCACTCTTATCTGATTTGCGGGTGCCACCCCGACTATGGCGCCCTTTGCGAGTGCCTACCTCGCTTAACTATTTTATTTTACTTTCGAGGGTGCCCAGCCCTTGTTTTGCCTCCCTAATCACCGCCGCGGCCCGAGCCGCACCAGAAATGTCCGCACAGGAAGTCAGGCAGCGTTGCGCCTGACCATAGGCGGGACTTCCGGGTTGCAGAGGAAGTCCCGCCCCATTGCCGCGCTGTGATTGGCCGCCGGCAGCGAGAGGAGAGCGGCCGAGAGCATCTGAGCGGGCGGCGGGGCTCCGTGGTGGAAGAGGAGCCCCGCGCTGGCCAGAAGAAGAGAGCCGCCGCCCGGAGGAGCCGCCCCTGAGGCCCGGTGAGTCTGGGCTGGGGCCGGGCGGAGTGGGGCAGAGCAGGGGAGGGGCGCCGGGACACATTGTCGGTGTCCGCCCCACCCCCACAGTAGCGCGAGCTCGCGCTCGATGTGGGAAGCCACGAGGGCTTCAAGGGCGGCCCCGGTTGGCAGTGGGCCGCCCCAACGTGATTGAGAGCCTGTGGAGGCTCCCACAACCCGGGGGCAATATTTGTGCAGAGTCCCCCGTCAGGGACTCCAACGGAGCGATGGCGCTTTGGGCGGCCCTACTTGTCAGTGAGTCGCCCCAACGTGTATGAGTCCAGAGAGGCTCTAGGGGGCCATTTCTTTTGATTTACGAGCCCCGCGAGGCTCGAGGGCCCTTTTGTCGAAATGGCACAGAGTCAGGGCGGCCCCAGTTGGCAGCGGGTCGCCCCAACGTTGTCCAGAGCCATGAGAAGGCTCGAGGGGGCATTGTCTGCAGAGCCTGAGGGCTCCAACGGTTGGCCACAGTGTTGGTGACAGAGCCTGTGTGGCTCAGCTGGCGCAGTTTTGTTGATTCTCCAGTTGCCCAGCACTTTGTGGGCAGCTGCCACGTTTAGGCTTTTTGTACTCTGTGACTGGCGCTGCATGGCAGCGCGCCCTGACATTGGACTCAGGGCATCTTTGCCCCACAAGGCCAGTTGGCCTAGGGACTGCCACAGGTGGTGGCTTATGTAAGTCATGCGCAATGTGATTTCTATGCTTTTAATAGTAATTGCCTACTGTGTGTTTTGTTTGCGCTATTGACTTCTGTTCTGGCACCTCTGAATGTGTAGGTTTATGCATCATGTGCTCTATTCTTAACACCTCTGAATGTTTATGGCATCATGTGTTTCTCTTTATTACTCCTCTGAATGTGTTCATGCATCATGGGTAAGGTGTTCTGGTGTATACCCCTAAATGTGTTTATTCTTAGGTGGTTGTCTTTATTACTCCTCTGAATGTAGGTTATTGCATCATGGGTAAGGTGTTCTTTTCCTAGACCCCTAAATGCTGAGTGATACTTAGGTGGTTGTCTTTTCTACTCCTCTGAATGTAGGTTTATTACATCATGAGTAATGTATTCTTTCTTAGACCCCTAAATGCTGTGTGATACTTAGGTGGTTCTTCTTTTTCTAGTACAGGTGGTCCTAGTAAGGTCTTGGTTCCTGTTACCAGTGGTTACTGGTTGTTATCTTTGATTATTATTTTATGTTACATTTATTCTTTATTCTAGAAGTGATTTTATATTCTACATTTTATCTAGAAGTACTATATCTGATTCTGACAGGCGCCCATGTGGCCCTGTCTGGTGTACATAATCCCTGTGAATATTGCCTGTGCCAGTTGGCACAATGTATATGTGTGATTTTATCTGATATGTTTTTACAATACAAAAGTTATTTTTATAATAACCTTGTGTGGAGTCTCTTTTGTGGTGTGCCTAGTATGTTGTTGCTGTTGTGCGCTGGCGCAAATGCTTTACACATTGCCTCCGAGTTTAGCCTTACTGCTTGAGCCAAGCTACCAAGGGGGTGAGCAGAGGTTATCTTGGCGTGTGACTTCCTTGCCCTGACTACAATGGTGGTGTCTGCCTGGCTTTGGCGTCAGCCTTAGCCTACCAGAAATAGCCAGTTCTAACATTGTTGGTCAGCGGTGCGGATTTGGACATGTGTTTGCGCAGTGCCATAGCGACAACTGGCTACATTACAAAACTCTGCAATTTTTTTCAGATAGTCATATGTTTGGGATTATTGTTTTTGATTTTTTCCTCAAGAGTGTCATTTTCAAATGTGTTCCTGCGCTTTATGTTTAGTGGCAGATAAGAGAAAGTGACAGGGCAGGACGCCAGTAGAGGGGGAGGTTCCCATAGATTAGGAATCCCTTGCTGGGTCCAGTGTCCAATCCCAAATCCTGTCCCTGTGTGGGTAGATGGAAGAGAGGGAGTGTGAGGAGAAATGACTAGCTCAGGAGGGTGGCTGTTCCCTGAGTGTAGTGTGTGTGTCTGGATTCCCCAGTGTGGTAGGATCCAGTGGTGGCAGCTTAAATGTGTCCAGTGCGTGTGAAGTCCCATTCCCAGTTCCCAGAGTATGGTGCCTGGTGCTCAGTAAGAGGGGTACAGGTTGTGAGTCAGAGGCAGTGAGGAACTGTCTCACCAGTCTGGAGGGGGAGTGTGTGGATGAGTGGTGTCTTGAACTGGAGGAGTTGGTGTGAGTTTTTTTTAAGGAGCTTGCACGTGAGGTGTACCTCTGGTGGTGTGCAGGAGGTCCTGCAGAGGCACTGGACAAGAAGGTGGATGTCTGGCGGTGTGCTAGATGTCTTGCAGAGGCATTAGGAGGTGATTCTAAAAGGAGTGGCTTGTGTATCTGATGATCCTGTAAAGGGGAAGAGGTTCATGTGTAACCCAGCTAGGTCCCAGTAGTATGGTAGGGGTGTAGGGGCTCACGCCCTGTCTCAGTGGAGGCGGAGTGAGTGTGGGACGGTGTGTCCCACGTTGGCCTGAAACCCTATCTCAGGGCCTGGAGGGTTCCCTGAGGCAGCGCCAGGTCAGGGGCCTAAGCTGTACAAAGGTCATTTGAGGAGGATCTTCCTGTGTCTAGAGGACGGGGAGTGTCTGTAACCAGAACTCCGGCGGTCCTGGTGTTGGGCAGTACCGCTCCTAAGTGGAGGGTGCAGAAGTCCTGGCTCGCTGAGCATTTGACCGTCTAGAGTGCTTGACCATTTGTGGGGCCTCTGGAGGTCGTTCCCCGAGGAGGGGGGAAAGCCAGGTTGGGGTTGTGGCCTGACCTGGGAGGAGTACTGGAGGAAAGTGTGTCGCTGATACGCCGCTGGCGTGTGCTCTGTCTAGCCTGGGACATACTGAAAATCACCCTGTGATAGGGAGTACTGGAGGAGTGTGTGTCGCTGATACGCCGCTGGCGTGTGCTCTGTCTAGCCTGAGACATACTGGAACTGGAAGGGGGTGAAGAGGGACGGTGTCCTTACTTCGGACCCCGGTGCAACCTGAGGGTTTAGATCTTAGGTTGGGAGATTAGGAAACTTCTAGGTCAAGAGGAATCTCCGCCAAAGTGGATCAGCTGAAGAGACTGAGGGGGCTGCCCTTGCTGTGTGTTCTGGGGCTCACCTGCAGTTTGTTGTTTCCACCAAGGTAGAGGAAAGGGGGCTTTGCTGTGTGCTGTGTCCCCCCACCTGCTTGAAGAGGGACTGTGCTGTGTGCTTTGTACCTCAGAAGTGGAATAGTTTCCAGGTGGTAGACCAGTGATGGAGTGAGGTCCTGATCTGGTAGGAGAATTGTGTTCTGGTGAAGTGCTTTTCTGTGAGGGTGCGGAAACCCAGAAGTAGAGGTAGGGTGGGGCATTCTTGCCCGTGACCTCTGGTCAGCCTGAGGGTATGGCCCCTAGGTTGTTGGATCAGTGGTAGTTGTAGCTACACTGAGAGAGAGAGTGGAGAATGGCTATTGTGTGCCAGGGGTTACTACCCCCCACTCTGTGGATTGGATAGGACCTGTGATACTTGGATGGTCTTGGCTGTGGATGACTAGTGTGTACCAGTGGGGTGTCCTAGTTTTTTTTTCAGAGAGTTATTGTTTGGAGGTAACCATGTAGGTTCAGAGTGGCGAAAAACCGGAGGGTGTCCCTGCTGTGCGGGTCCGTGTCCGTGTTTTTGTTGCCCAAAGCAAGGAAGCCCATCAGTGGAGTGATTGGTCTACCCTGCGTTTTGGCTGGAAGGGGGTTGTGTTGGACCCGGCCCGTTGGGCAGGTTCACCCCTAGACTTTTTGCTTTTTCCTAGCCTGTTTATGGAACCTTGTGTTGGTGATTTTAGGCCTCTGCGCACTTTTTCACTGTGGTACAGTGTAAAGTGCTTGAGCTCTATGTATGTGTGATGAGTGACCTGCCCTCCCATAGGAATGAATGGGGAATATGTATGCCCATGGTAGTTCCTGATGTGTGGGGAGTGCAGGGAGTGATTGCTGCAAAATGATGTATGCGGCATGAAGTACTACTTTTGAAAGTTGGCATATTTGTGTAAGTTGGTGCTAGCGTGTGATTGGCTGGTGAGCCTGGCCCAGAGTGCCTGGGCCTGCTTGTGGATTGACTGTCTGGTTTGAGGATGACAGGGGCTAGAGAGCCCAGGAGGTTGTCTGAAGTCAGCCCATGGATGAAAGGAAGCATCTGCTGCCAGGGAAGTGGGAGGAGATGGCACCTGATAGTGAAGGGCTGTGCCTGCCTGACTACAAAGCTGGCTCCAACTCCCGCTGGGCGACTGGCACCTCTGTCCCTGATACTGAAGGGACTTCCCTGTAACCAGTTCTGGCTGGTTCTCACACTGCCTGCTTCAAAGGACTTCCAAGGACTTCAAAGGCTTTTCTGTGTATAAGAAGGGGCTGTGTCCCCTTCCAAAATGTTCTTGTTTTCAACTTGAATCTGCCAGGGGCATGCTGCTGCTGGGGCTCAGGGGAATCCCTGGGCCCTGCCCAGCTCCTGGACACTTGATGGACTGCTGGGGGTCTCTTCCTGGCTGTCCCCCTGCCTGGCTGCACCTTTGAGGACTTTTGCTGGACTTTGTCTTGGCCCTGGAAGCCTTGACCTGTAATGCCCTGCAGCTGCTGGGACCCTCCTTGCTGTGGGGGTCCTTTCTGGGGCGTTTTGGTGCTTTCTGGGCTCCCCAGCGCCTCGTGGGCACTTTCTTATCCTGATTGATGGCAGAGCGCTGTGGTTATCCCGTGGGGGGAAGCGCTCCTGCCCTGTGACTGTCCGAGTGCTTCGTGTGCACTCTTATCTGATTTGTGGGTGCCACCCCGACTATGGCGCCTTTTGCGAGTGCCTACCTCGCTTAACTATTTTATTTTACTTTCGAGGGTGCCCAGCCCTCGTTTTGCCCCCGTAATCACCGCCGCGGCCAAAGCCGCGCCAGAAATGGCCGCACAGGAAGTCAGGCAGCGTTGCGCCTGACCATAGGCGGGACTTCCGGGTTGCAGAGGAAGTCCCGCCCCATTGCCGCTCTGTGATTGGCCGCCGGCAGCGAGAGGAGAGCGGCCGAGAGCATCTGAGCGGGCCGGCGGGGCTCCGTGGTGGAAGAGGAGCCCCGCGCTGGCCAGAAGAAGAGAGCTGCCGCCCGGAGGAGCCGCCCCTGAGGCCCGGTGAGTCTGGGCTGGGGCCGGGCGGAGTGGGGCAGAGCAGGGGAGGGGCGCCGGGACACATTGTCGGTGTCTGCTCCACCCCCCACAGTAGCGCGAGCTCGCGCTCGATGTGGGAAGCCACGAGGGCTTCAAGGGCGGCCCCGGTTGGCAGTGGGCCGCCCCAACGTGATTGAGAGCCTGTGGAGGCTCCCACAACCCGGGGGCAATATTTGTGCAGAGTCCCCCGTGAGGGACTCCAACGGAGCGATGGCGCTTTGGGCGGCCCCACTTGGCAGTGGGTCGCCCCAACGTGTATGAGTCCAGAGAGGCTCTAGGGGGCCATTTCTTTTGATTTACGAGCCCCGCGAGGCTCGAGGGACCTTTTGTCGAAAAGGCACAGAGTCAGGGCGGCCCCAGTTGGCAGCGGGTCGCCCCAACGTTGTCCAGAGCCATGAGAAGGCTCGAGGGGGCATTGTCTGCAGAGCCTGAGGGCTCCAACGGTTGGCCACAGTGTTGGTGACAGAGCCTGTGTGGGTCAGCTGGCGCAGTTTTGTTGATTCTCCAGTTGCCCAGCACTTTGTGGGCAGCTGCCACGTTTAGGCTTTTTGTACTCTGTGACTGGCGCTGCATGGCAGCGCGCCCTGACATTGGACTCAGGGCATCTTTGCCCCACAAGGCCAGTTGGCCTAGGGACTGCCACAGGTGGTGGCTTATGTAAGTCATGCGCAATGTGATTTCTATGCTTTTAATAGTAATTGCCTACTGTGTGTTTTGTTTGCGCTATTGACTTCTGTTCTGGCACCTCTGAATGTGTAGGTTTATGCATCATGTGCTCTATTCTTAACACCTCTGAATGTTTATGGCAACATGTGTTTCTCTTTATTACTCCTCTGAATGTGTTCATGCATCATGGGTAAGGTGTTCTGGTGTATACCTCTAAATGTGTTTATTCTTAGGTGGTTGTCTTTATTACTCCTCTCAATGTAGGTTATTGCATCATGGGTAAGGTGTTCTTTTCCTAGACCCCTAAATGCTGAGTGATACTTAGGTGGTTGTCTTTTCTACTCCTCTGAATGTAGGTTTATTACATCATGAGTAATGTATTCTTTCTTAGACCCCTAAATGCTGTGTGATACTTAGGTGGTTCTTCTTATTCTAGTACAGGTGGTCCTAGTAAGGTCTTGGTTCCTGTTACCAGTGGTTACTGGTTGTTATCTTTGATTATTATTTTATGTTACATTTATTCTTTATTCTAGAAGTGATTTTATATTCTACATTTTATCTAGAAGTACTATATCTGATTCTGACAGGCGCCCATGTGGCCCTGTCTGGGATACATAATCCCTGTGAATATTGCCTGTGCCAGTTGGCACAATGTATATGTGTGGTTTTATCTGATATTTTTTTACAATACAAAAGTTATTTTTATAATAACCTTGTGTGGAGTCTCTTTTGTGGTGTGCCTAGTATGTTGTTGCTGTTGTGCGCTGGCGCAAATGCTTTACACATTGCCTCCGAGTTTAGCCTTACTGCTTGAGCCAAGCTACCAAGGGGGTGAGCAGAGGTTATCTTGGCGTGTGACTTCCTTGCCCTGACTAGAATGGTGGTTTCTGCCTGGCTTTGGCGTCAGCCTTAGCCTATCAGAAATAGCCAGTTCTAACACCGCTCGTGTGCATCTCTCCCCCTGCACTCTGTGGTGTTCTCTGCTGAGTCACTATTTCTCCCCGCCCTTCACCCCCTTGCCCTCACCCATGGGCTTCTTAACATTGCTTCCCCTCACCCGTGCCCCTGTTTTACATTTCACAAAACTCCCATGTTGCTTTCACTCACGCCTTCCCCATGGTTGCTTTTGCGTCCCTGCCAAGATCACCCCTACCCCAGATGCTTGTGCATATTCTCCCCCGTTGTTGCTTCACTCTTCCCCCACCATCTCCTGTGTTACTCTCACTCCCTCACTGGTTTAACCCCTTCACTGCGGCGGCTATTCTGCCACAGTGCTAAGGGGGCGGGGCGGAAGAGCGGCGGGCGCATGCTGGTGACGGAACCGCTCCGTCACCAGCGTCGGTTGCGCTGTGCTTATGACGGAGCGGTTCCATCATGGCCCCGCCCGCTCAATAGAACGCTCAGCGCAGGCGCGGAATTCGCGCCGCGCATGAGCGGCGGGCGGGCCATGTGATCAGTTTGTCTCGCTACAAGTGCAACTTCTTTCACATGAACATTACTTGTAATTATCCGGTTATCTGTTTGTGTATGTTTTTTGACAAAATAAAATATATTCAATTTGTGGCTCATATGTTTTGTGCGTGTTAGGCCATTGCAGATAAATGGCAGAAATTGCTGTTTAATGAAATGATGTATGAGGGTAATATTTCTTTTTAAGTATTTATGAATCGACCTAGCCTCTATTTCTCCAGGGGGCCTATTTGAAGAAGTTTTGGCCCCACTTGTCACCTCCACTTTCTCAGAATGGAATTAGATAAATAATATTGGGTCAGAAAAGTAACCAGAAGTGAGCAATGAAAACAAAGAAATACTCAAAAATATACAACCATTATCACCTCTAACTAAACACAGAAGGACCCAACACCTTGACTTTGCTCAAACATAAACCTAGAACAGTAAAAACTTCCAGACTCTGAAAGGACTGTGGGACCACCAATGTGATGGGAAGGCGCTAAACACATTCTGGTGACATAATATAACATTACAATCTAATGCATCTTTCTTAATAGTACATTTGTTTAATGTGATGTTCAGACCATTTGTGCAGTGTCTAGTAAGAAACGCCTGAAGCCATATATGGCAATTTTACATAAGAATCAGCTACAAAATGAAGATCGTGTTGGCATTCTCCTAAAACCTGATTCTGCTATTTAGGACTAATTGTACTCTCTTGTGAAAGCACGCAGTTTTAATTGAAGCAGTAATTAAGCAGCACTTTTTATCCCAGCTAATTATGGTATTGTGTAACTGTAGCATGCAATGAGCGTGTTGTAATTAATGGTCTTCTCAACTGTTTATTTTACATCCTTTCCAGAGTACATCTTAAAGGCAATGATTTAAAGTTAGAGGCAATGATTTAAAGTTAAAGGCAGTGATTTAAAGTGAAAACGAGCACGCAACACTGGCATCAGCCAATCACTGACTCCCAGGGTTTGTTGTAGATTGGCTCGTCCTTGCTCCTGGTACACCAGGCCGCGCCACCCTGCAAGGATGTCAGAATGTGAGGGACTCTCACGCTGTCAGCCTGTCAGGTCACATGCACGCCCCACTGTCCTGCTGGTAAGACTGGTGAGCACTAGTGGAAAACCAAGCATTGGCAAAGTCAAAAGGTCTTGCCTATTGAAGATCAATGGCTTTTTTAGTGTTTTTTTTTCTTTTTTACCTTTGTAGTATATGGCTTGTCATTCATTTTACAGTATTGTATGGTCTGTCATTGTATAGCAATGTATATTATGGCATGGTGTGGCCTGTCATTGAATGGTATGGTATGGACTGTTGTATGGCATGGTATGGCCTGTTACGGTATGGTATGGTTTGATATGGCCTGTCATTGTAGGGTATGGTATGGCCTGCCATTGGATAGGATAGTATGGTATGGTATGGTATGGTATGGCATGGTATGGTATGGTATGGTACGGTATGGCCTTTCATTGTATGGTATAGCCTGTGCTTGTATAGTATAGTATTGTATGGTATGTTATGTTTGGTGTTTTGCTGTTGATTTTAATGAGTTGTTATAATTGTGTGGTTTTTCTGAGACATTAAAGGGCATTTAAATAACTGATGTAACAGAAATGCGTAATTTATTCAGTATTACAAGTAGTTCACAAACAAATGACAAATCTCACAATATGTACTTTTCGGTACTCGTCACACATAGAAGACTAGCACCGTGAAAAGAGGAATAGGCAAGTTTGAATGAGCTGCTGTCTATTTATACAGGGCACACCGTATTATTAATCGCCTCTTGGCAATTGTATAGTAGGTGTTTTATTTATCAAACGCAATGACACTCCTGTTTTTTCTCTTGGACAGATGAAAGACTGAATCAGCAAAGGTTCAGAGGAGGTCCTACATACACAGTTCAACCCATTGAGCTACGACCCTAAGCTTCTATCACTATAAATGTCTATTATATTCTGCTCTCAGTGCCCACACCTCTTGTCCTACATCTATTGTGAAACACCAGGTGGCCCCTGCGCTCTCGTGGAAGGTGGGAAGATTTGAACCCAACCAGATATGCTCAGGTGGAACAACTGAAGCAGTGGCTGCAGCATTGTGTTGAATCCTGGGGGAGCAGATGTAGTGTCTGGCCCAGTAATCCACACAGACACAGGGTGATAATCAGAGACCTTCTTTATTTGGCTGCTTCCTCTTCGTGGGCTAACGGCTAACTGCCGTTCCTATCCCCCGGCTCCTCCCTTTCCGCCCGCCCTCGTCCACCCTCGGGCAGGTCCTAGTGCCTTCCCATTCGAGTCACTAGTGGACATCATCACATCTCCCCCCTCTGTAAACAAATGAAAAAAAGTAACAAAAAAACCCCAAAACACAACACAGCAAATGGTTGATGTCCCAATCAGGTGGGATGGTTTTGTGATGACCCATCTGGGGCGCAACTGGAGGTCAGAGCTGTCACGCTCGCGCTCGTCGGTGGTTTCGATCCGTGTCTGATTGTGAAGTGATAGTGTCTCTGGCTCTCCTTTCTCCACTCTTGGTTCAGTCAGTAGTTCGTTGGGGCGGCACTTCTTGAAGTATGTCACATTGCGAGTAATTCGTCTTCCGTCAGCCTCGGCAGTGATCATAGTTCCATTTTGTTGTATTACTTTCAGAGGCACCTCATGGTATTTGTAGTCAGTCTTTCTGTGTTGTTATTGCCGCGCCAGCACCCAGTCTCCTTCCTGAATTTCAGGGGGAGCGGCATGTCGCCGTTCATCTGATAGTCTTTTATCTTTTCTTTCTTGATCTTGTCCATGGCCACCATCTCTTCATGGTCAGAGTCGGGATATCGTTCATTCTCCGAGGGACTCATCATTGGCAGCCTTGTACGCACCGGTCGTCCTAACATGATGGTGGCGGGGCACTTGCCTGTGGTGGAATGTAGCGTGTTTCGGTAGGCTCATAGCACCTCGTTTAGTGCTGTCTGAATGTTCTTCCTGGTTAGTTCAGCTTGCTGAACCGCTCTCTTGATCGTGGTCATGAAACGTTCAACCATTCCGTTCGCCTGAGGCCATAGAGTTGTGATCTTCCGGTGCTTGAAATTAAGGTGTTGAGCAAAATCAGTAAAATCATGGCTGTTGAATGGGGGACCATTGTCTGACTTCACCACTTGAGTAATGCCCCACGCAGCAAAAACCTCTTCTAAGATTGGTATGGTGCTGGATGCTTTCGTGGATGTGCATAGTTGTGCGAAGGGGAATCGGGAGTATTTGTCCATGATGACTAGGACATATTGGCCCGATTTTGATTGGCCCAAAGAAGTCAATGGCAATGTTTTGCCAGACGCCCTCCGGTAGTGGAGACATTTGTAGTGGTGCAGGGGGATCTGGACGGCTCACTAGTTGACATTGTGGGCAGTCGTCTCTACCATCAAGTCTAGTGTTGGAAACCAGACTCCTTCACGGAGTGCTCTTTTTGTTGCTACTATGCCCCGGTGTCCTTCATGCGCCAGGTTGATGACCCCTTGTCTAAGCTGTCGTGGTATTACTATTCTGCTATCTCTTAAGATGAGACCATTCGCCGCTATTGACAGTTCGTCGTGGACGTGTTTGAACGCCGCCATCTCTTGGTCGATTTGTTCACTGGTCTGTGAGTGCCTCCAGCTGTTGGTCTTGATCCTGTGTTTCACTTCTTGTAGAGTGGCGTCAGCTTGTTTTGCTTCACAGATAGCTTCCAGTGGGACGGCCGGAGGTCTAGCTTGGTCTACTACAAAATGAATGTATTCATCTGCAATTGATTCTTCTGATTTGCTGGATTTGGTGGGGTGTCTGGACATGTAGTCTGCAGGATTTGCACCTTTTCCTGGTTTGTGTGTGATGGTATATGTGTATTCTTGCAACCTGAGGCCCCATCGCTCTATCCGTGGCGGCATTTTTGCTCGAGGGTTTCCAAAAATTGTTGTTAGTGCTTGGTGATCAGTGACTAGAGTGAAATGTTTTCCAAAAATGAATATGTGAAAATATTCACATACCCACACCACAGCCAGGCTTTCCTTTTCTGGCTGGGAGTATGCTCTCTCTGTGTCCGTTAGACTCCTGCTGCCGTATGCCACTATGTGTCGCAGGTCTCCATCTCTGTCGTATTGTGCTAGGATTGCTCCCAGTCCTACGGGACTAGCATCTACTGTTATCTCCGTTTTCTTTTTTGGATTGAAGTAAGACAGGTTTTTAGCTGACTCCACAGCTCTCTTGATTTCTCTAAATACCTCTTCACAATTGGAGGACCACTGAAATGGTTGTCCTTGTTTGGTCAGTATTCTCAGTGGGTGGCTTATTGTGGCATAGTCTGGTATATATCTGGAGCAGTAGCTAGCCATGCCTAGGAATGATCGTACATCACCGACGTCATCTGGGCTCGGTGTGTCATTTAGCGCTGCTACCTTTTCAGGGTCTGGTTTCATGCCATCTCCGGAGAATATGTAACCGAAAAATGTTAGCGTTGGTTTGTGGAACTCACACTTTTTCTCGTTGAGTGTGAGGTTGGCTTCCATCAGTGCATGGCAGACTTGATCTAGTGCTTTGTTGTGTTCTTGAGTTGTTGCTCCGTATACTAAGATGTCGTCACTGTAGTTTAGGGTGTGTGGAATGTGATGAATTGTTCTACTGATGACTTCCTGGAAAATTTCCTCTGCTGAGGACACCTCAAAGCTTAGTCTTTTGTACCTAAACAAACCCAGATGGGTCGAAAAAGTTGTAATGTATCTCGACCGCTCGTGTAGTTCTAGCTGGTGGTATCCTTTGTTGAGGTCTAATTTCGAAAATAATTTTGCTCCGTTGAGTGAAGTTATCATGTCACTGATGTGCGGACCTGGATGTCTCTCTCTTTCTATTGCCGTGTTGGGTGCTCTCATGTCCACGCATAGACGGACTCGGTTGGCTTCACCTTCCTTTGGGACTACTACAACAGGGGAGACCCATGGTGTTGGTCCATCTGTTCTTTCTATGATGTCGGCCTCTAACAGCTCTTGTAGCTCCTTTTCGATAGCCTCTTGTGGGTGAAAGGGAATCTTTCGATGGTGTTGTGCCACCGGTGATATTTGTTCATTGATATGCAGTCTTACGTGGCAGTTCTTCATCTTTCCGAGACCTTGGAAGAGCTTGGGGAATTTTTTGATGATGTACAGTTTGTCGTCCACTTTGTTCAGTAGGTCAATCAGTTTCAGTCGTTCAGCTGTGGCCAAACTCAGAAGGCAGTCTGCCTCGGGCCCTGCGATGACATGTATGTATGCTTGTATCTTGCAATCCTTGTAAGATAGATCGGCTGCAAATTTCCCTAGACATGTTAGTGGTTTTTTTGACATCCACGTGTACACCTGTACGTGGGCGTTGACCAGTTTTGGAGGTGGGCTCATTCATTGATATTCCGCCACTGACAGGTAGTTTAATGATGCTCCACTGTCCAGCACGAATTTGGTAGGATGAGAACCAACTTTGATGTCTAGCCATGGATATTCCTTCAGCCGATCCAGGTCAGCTACAAAGTAGATGTACTCGTTTCGGTCTTGTGAAATCGGTGAGAGAGATCGAGAGTCTTGCGATGATGACCGTCGAGATTGATATGTCCGACAAGAGTGGCAGCTTGATTGTGACGACCCAGTGGACGAGTCTCTTCTGTCCTGGACTGCTCTGACATGGTGACGATTATCTGAGTGATGATGTTGCCGGCGTTGTCCTCGCTGATCGCTTTGAGGAAAATTAAATTTTGGTCATGATGTGTTCCCTAGCGCGTACCCCACCGACTCCATGTACCAGCTTAAAGTGCATGTAACTTCCCTCCTGTGCCAGCTATGAAGACGCAAATACATTTGCGTCCACCGTTAACTTGTCCTCTTTCAGATCCACCATGAATGGATTATATAGTCCGTTCCCAAGTATGATATGCCACCGTCTTTTTGTAGTACCCTTTTCGTATTTCTCCTGCTCTAGCAAGAGTAGGCCCTGAATTCCTGCCAGCTGAACCTCTTTTGTGGCTCCTGACTCTGCCCAGGCTACCTCTGTACTCGTGAACTCTGTCCTATTTTCAGCGCGGCCCCTCGCGCTCAGCTCAAGCCTGCTTTCTGCCAAGACTGACTATAACCTTCGAGTTATCTGTTCCGTTCCCCGAGAATACATTCCTGCCTACTAGATCCTGTAAACATCCTCTCCAGCTGCAGAGCCAAAAGGGCCGACCTGCCTTAATGCAAGTAATTCATAGCCTCCGTTGCCATGCTTCCATGGGAGGCCCCGTGCCCCACGCTTCACATGTAGACACTTAGGCGCTCATACACGCATCCACAGTTAGCATAGAATAGCTTCTGCCCTAGAGACCTTTCCGCCCAGATAGTATAGTTCCTAAACATCAGATATCAGATATGATAGAAGTACAAGTTGATCTGACATGCCAGACTTCTGTCTCTTTCCGTCAGTGTAAATGTCAAGTCCCCTGCACCCTGTCAATCACACGTCATGCAGCTGCGCGCGCATCCAAACTTCCGATTTTCTGCTGACATTGCAACATTCTGTTAGCACCACCCCTTGGTGCCACCCACTTGCGTCACCTATCAGTGACGTTTCTAGCACACACACCTCTAGTTCACGCCTAGTTTACGCCTCTTGATGATGTACTAGTACCACGTGTATACTGTTATCTTGCCTTCTCTCAGCTGTTACGCCTCTTACATTGATTCCTATGTATAAATCAAGTATATAAGCTATGTATTGATAATAAACTTGAGCGCGCTCATCTATCCCTTCTGACACCCCTGTGGTGGTCAGAACATGATATCCTGATTCCTTTATGAGGAATAAAACCCTTAGAAACTCTAACACCACGGACTCTGTTTTCTTTCATTTCCGATTGAGTTATTATTGATTAAGTACTTACCTGCATAGAAATTAAGAGAGTAAATTAATTATTTATGTCATTTTGGCGCCCGAACAGGGACCCCTCCCCCACCTCACGCGCCGGTTGGTGCGTTGCATACTGTGTCCCCTGCCATCAGTTAGACGGACTACACGTGTACTGGCAGGATTTCCTGCATCCCCCTCTGACCCACGGAGGTGACGAAGACTGCGATCAGTGCCCAGACGAGGCGGTGAGGAGTGCGGAGGATCCCGACCAGAGCCCAGCCGAAAGAAGCAAGGTCCGAGGTGTGAAGAGGCCCACCAGTTTTCCGAAGTTTTCCGAAGTTTTTCGAAGTTTCCGAGTCGAGTCCAGTCGAGTTTTCCGAGGCCTTCTGTTTCCGTGCTTCCCGGTGAGTACCATTGCTGGGTCGTATCTAGACGGGTTTGGGTACGCAAGTCCGGTCTGCACTGTTTTTAGGCAGTGTATCTGTACTGTTTAGCAGTATATCAAGTATTCCGAATTTCTGCACTGTTACACCAGTGTATCCGTACTGTTGAGCAGTACATCTAGTATAGGGGGTTAGTCATCTATGTTTTCAATGTTTTTTATGTGATTAATGTTGTGGTATGAATGTGACTGTTCAAACGTGTATTATTGTGTTTCTCGTATAATCTAGCTGTCAAGAGTATTACGGAATAAAGACCTAGCGTTCAGTAATAAGTAAGCAAGATGCCGTTCTTTAACAAGTTAAAACAGATAGGAACTAGGAAAGGGTTACTGGAGGAAGAAATTCCTATTCCCCCTAGAGACACTCCAGGCAATTTTATGTATCAAAAACACGGCATAGATGCCATATTATATCTAGATTTATGGGCCGATTATACCAAACACCTAGACGAAAGACACAGATGGCCTGTTACCGGAACGTGGGATGCCGAGTGCATCATGAGGGTAGAAGAAGCATTATGGAAAAAGAAAGCTAGACAATCTCAGAAGGACGCCATAGAGTTTTGGCGTAAGGAATCACGTAAGCGTGCTGACAAAGCACTTCGTAGAGAAGACAGACTTAAAGAATCAGATAAAGAGCAAGAAAACGAATTAGTTACTGAAGGGATCCGAGTAAAAACAGAACAAATAGACCGTGCCCGAAATAATCTTGTAAACGGTATGTATCTTGCAGCGGATGGCACATCTGAAACTGAATCAGAAATACCGAAAAACTTACCGACACCATTAGTTCCAACTAAAGTAATGCATAAAACTACTAAAGACATATTCCTGAATTCATATCTAGAGGATGTAGTACCAGCTTATACCAATCTGCCTGTTCGTGCCCTGCCTACTGACAGGGACGGGGGTGGCACTCCGCCCCCAGATCCGGTTCTGCCGGCACCGCGACAGACCTCCACTGTTCCGCCAGCTCCGCCACTTCCCCCACTCAAAACAGATCTACCGAAACCAGTCCTACCTGATCTTACTAAACGACAAATTCAAGTCCAAATCCAGACTCCGCGAAGAGATAATGCCCAAGCATCCGCCTCGGGAGGTGCGACAGCGGGTCTACAGACCCCGCCACCGACACACAGAGTGCATTTAAGGGACACGCAGAATCCTTTCCAGTCCCCCTACTCATCCCGGCTTGACGTATTCAAAGATAGGATGTCAGTTTGTAGATATGATCCGGTACCCGGAAAAGACGATTTAATGGTATTAGCATCACTCCGATTAAGATCTGCCACCGATAACCTGCTATGCTATGTAGGAATGCAGGAAATTCTCGACAGACTATATAAGTTCGTACTGACAGGGAAAGACCCCGAAAGCGTTAAAGCTGCCATGCATAAACAGAAAGTTGACATTCAAGCACAGATATTACGATTTTTCATAAATTGTGTGATAAGAGAACGAGACAGGCCTGGGACAGATCAAAGTGAATTAGACGCATTAAACAAGTGGGGTCAAAATATAGCAGACGGAAGGCACGATAAAGGGGCTTGCATAGCCAGTATGTCCCAGAAAATTAGAAAGGCAGTATTGACTGCACACCAGGAAGAGAGTGACAAAGCTTCCTCCGAGGAGGAAGATGAACACGAAACACCAGGAAGGTCTACAGATACTATAGCATATGTAGGTAGGGGAGCCTACCTTAGGAAAGGCATCCGTCCGGAGAGCAAGAGAGTTCTTTTCTCTGCTTTAACAAATCCGAATTCTTCTGAACATCAGTTCCAGGAAACTGATAAAAGGCTTCGAGACCGAGTGGGGTACCATGTACTGAACTCTATGGACTAACAGGAACTAGCCCGGTCAGCCGTGTTATGGGCCGAAAACCCAGACGTATATAATGATGACACGTTAGTACAGACATTCTTGAACCTTTCCCCAGAAGAGCAGAAAATAGCAGGTGTATATATGATTCAGCACCTCCTTATCAAGTTCAGAAATCATCATTCTGATCCAGGTCCCTTGCACGAGACATTAGAAGCACTACTCATGGATAGATGGAGAGGTTTTAGTACCAAATTAATACAAATAATTCTAGAGCAACGACGTAAGTATTACAACTTCCTAAGCTCCGAATATGTTCCCGCCCCGCCTCCAGAAAGAAAAACGTACCACATGCAATGCGGTGGTGGCATTGAAAGTCAGAATCCCTTACGAGAAGTACACCCAGTTATGGGTACGGACCAACGCTTGAAACGTGTGTATGTTCACACACCCCTGACTAAGTTAGAACTGTTAGAAATGAAGAAATTAGTTCCGTGCCATGATAAAGACCCTGCAGGTTTTCACAGAGAGCTTAAAGACATGTTACTGATGGGAGATTACACGTATGATGATATTACGAAAATGTTGAAAGTACTGTTGCCCACGGGCATTTACGAGAAATTAAAGGAGAAGGATTGGGAGGTGGGAGAGTCAAAGATAGCATGGGCGGAAATAGAAGACGAAGAAAGCAAACGAGTCCCAGGGTTAGGCCTTGGGGATCTGACTAAAGCATTACCAGGTTTAATAGTACAGGTTTTGCCAAGATTATTGACAACAAGAAAGGAAGATTGGGACGCAATCTCGTCCTGTAAACAGAAACAAGATGAAGATACTAGTGACTTTTATTCAAGATTCGAGAAATGTTTCATCATAAATAGTGGCCTAAAAGTTAGTAGCGAGTCATATCCACACCTTTTTGTAACAAAATTAGTAGAGAACGCCCTACCACTAGTTAAAAATAGAGTGTACAAGGTTGAAAGTACTTGGCAGGCAAATACGCCATCACAGATGTTACAAATGTTACAATATCACCAGAACAGAATAAGGGAAGAACAAGATCAGGAACAGAAACGCATGAAAGACACGAAAATGAAAATGTTAGTAGCTCAGACGATTCCAGCCGAGGGTCACAGAAAAGGTGGGGCCCAGACCAATCATTCTGCTGCTCCCGTTAAAGGGACATGTAATTATTGCAAGCAGCCAGGTCACTACGTACATGAATGTCCAGTCCTGAAACATAACATCGAGACAGGTAAAACTAAAGAAAGACCGCGTCCGCCTAGACATGAACAGGGTCATCAACAGACCTCACAGAACGAACAGCCAATGCAGAATACACAGCCTATGCATGATCAGTCCCATACAGTTCAGACAGTAGCGGTACCACAGCCACAGCATGCTCAGACACAGCCCGCTGCCGCAACCCGGCAAGTCTCACAACAGATGTACCAGTATGCCCAGTCGGCATATCCAGATTATCAGCGATATACATGAAACAGCCTAGAGAGGGAAGGTGATTTGCCTCTTATTGAAATTCCTGTAGATCAAGAAGGTCCTTATGTACATAGTCACGTATTAGGAAAAGACAGAAAGTTTTTAATTGACACAGGGGCAAGTCGCACTACTATAAGTCATAATGAAGTTCCAGGGGCACCCCTCTCAGGCTCACAGAATGTTTCCCTTGGTTTTTCAGGACAGCCTATTGTAAATGAAGTATCAGAACCAGTACCACTAGCTGTGGGTCCATTATCTCGAGTTACAGATTTGTTACTTACGAAATCATGTCCAGAAAATCTGTTAGGAATTAAAACACTGAAAGCTCTAGGAGCTATCATATGCTGTTCCCCAGAAGGAGTCAGACTCTTTCTACGGGATTTCAAGGGTCATTACGTTTTACGTGACTTTGATGTCAGATTGAAAAATGTACCAGATCACTTATGGGCAAAAGGCCCAGCAGATGTAGGTTGTATGCATATCACTCCATACCGTGTAACACTCAAGACAGGAGTTGTTTTACCCAGAATCAGACAATACAAGTTACCACCCGATGCTGTAGTGGCTTTACTGAAAATAATTGAAGAGCTTATTGCCCAAGGAGTGGTCGTAGAGACCGACTCCAATATCTGTAATTCACCCATCATTCCAATTCTTAAACGTACAGACCGCAATGCACCGCCAGTATATCGGCTGGTGATTGACCTTCGAGAACTAAACAAATGTATTGTACCACAGTATCCTGTGGTCCCCGATATCTCTTCCCTATTAACTGCTATTGACTCAGAAGCAACGTTCTTTACTGTAATCGATCTCAAGAACGCTTTCTTCAGTGTACCTATTGACCCGGAGAGCCAATATCTCTTCGGATTCAGTTTAAATGGACGAAGTTTCAAATTTTCCCGCGCACCTCAAGGATTTACAGAAAGCCCCAGCATCTATAGTCAAGCACTGAAAAGACAACTAGATTGTATTCAAATGCCAGTTAATACCACTTTACTGCAATACGTCGATGATCTACTGATCACCGCACGAAGTGAGCCCGAATGTGAACAAGCATCACTGACAGTTTTGCATTTCCTGGCCGACAAGGGACACAAGGTGTCCCCTTCGAAGCTACAATTCTGTGTTCAGCAAGTTGTGTACTTGGGTCACTTGCTGTCCAAAGTGGGGAGACAGCTCACTCCCGATCGCATTCAATTAATTGTAAACATGCCACGACCCCAGACACAAAAGGAAGTGCGGGCCTTCATAGGCCTCACCTCGTACTGCAGACAATGGATTCCTCAATATGCATTTCTAGCCAAACCACTCATTCAATTAACGACACAGGAGGCAGCGACTTCGACTGTCCTCCCTTGGACTCAGGAACACACACAAGCCTTTGAGGAATTAAAGAAAGCTTTATGCCAAGCACCAGTTTTAGCGACACCATGTTACAGCAAACCGTTTACACTTTTTGTTACAGAACGTGACGGTACAGCGTTGTCTGTCCTCACTCAAGATCAAGCAGGTTCACATAAGCCTTGTGCTTATTTTTCAAGTACATTGGATTCAGTAGCTCAGGCACTCCCTGCATGTTTAAAGTCAGTAGCAGCAACAGCGTTAGCAATCAGACAAAGTGATTCAATTGTTTTAGGTCATCAGTTAACAGTACAAGTTCCACATTCTGTAGAGGTTCTGTTAAACAGAACCCAGACTCAACACTTGACTATAGCACGACTGACAGGTTACGAATTGACACTATTCCAGCCACACATAGAAATCAGACGCTGCAGTATCTTGAACCCAGCGACATTGTTACCTACAGTTATGACAGATCCAGCTCCACATGATTGTATAGAAATTATTAATGCAGTAACAAAGCCTAGACGAGATTTAACAGATGTTCCATTGACAAATGCAGACCTGACACTTTATGTGGATGGTTCATGCATGAGAACAAGTACAGGAGAGTTAGTGGCCGCATATGCCGTGACCACTGAAACCGAAGTTAAAGAAACACATCGTATTGATACACTGTCTGCTCAAGCGGCAGAGCTCATCGCTCTGACCCGAGCCTGTATTCTAGCCAAGAACAGAAATGTTAACATATACACTGATTCCCGTTATGCGTTCGGAGTCGTACACGACTTCGGCATGCTCTGGCAGGAACGAGGTTTCCTGACCTCTCATGGTACAAAGATACAGCACGGTCCACTCATTCAAGCACTGTTAGAAGCAATACATCTGCCTTCAGGCATATCCGTCATGAAGTGTAAAGCACATACTAAAGTCACAGATTCTATTTCCCAGGGTAACGACCTGGCAGATCAGACAGCAAAACATACAGCACTGACTCACACTCAGACAACTGATACGACAAAGACAACAGATCCGACAAACTGCATGATAGTCAGGGATCCCACACTAGATGTTATTGACATTCAGACACATGCTACTCCAGAAGAAATAAAGAAATGGATTGAACTAGGAGGGATCCAGACAGATCAAGGTTGGATGACGAAGGGAAAATCTACATGGTTTCTCCCTGACTCTATGGTTCAAGTCATGATAAATACAGCACATAGTCCTGCCCACCTAGGAGAGAAAGCAATGCTAGACAGTTTGCAAAATCTCTGGAACAATAAACACTTACGAGCAGCCGCAAAACAGAAAGTGCGTACTTGCATGATCTGTTGTCAGTTCAATCCAGGTAAAAGCGTCCCTGTAGAGCAAGGTGGATTCCATCCTCCCGATCACCCTTTTGAAGTCCTCCAGATGGATTATATCCAGATGGACCGTTGTCGAGGATTCAAATATGTTCTCGTAGTTGTCTGTGCTCTGTCCCGCTGGACCGAAGCATACCCAGTCCCAGATTACACTGCTCCAACAACTGCCAAACAGTTGGTTCGTGAATTTTTCCCACGGTACGGCTTGCCTCGTGTCGTGTACTCAGATAACGGTCAGCCATTCTCGTCTGCCCTAATGAAAGAAGTTTCCTTGTTACTAGGATACCAGTGGAAGTTCCATTGTGTCCGACATCCAGAAGCGGCAGGCCTTGTGGAAAGGCATAATCAGACATTAAAGATCCGCCTTGCCAAAATATGTCAGGAAAAAGGGGTCGACTGGATAGTCGCCCTGCCGGTGGCACTATTCTATATGAGAATGGTCGCCCATTCGAGATCAGGGCTATCTCCGTACGAGGTGGTTTTTGGAAGACCACCGAATATGTGGGGGACGCCCATTCCTAAAAAGATAACCGATGTTGATTCTAATATGTTGACAGATTACCTTGCCTCCTTGATGTCTGCACTCCAATCATGTTGTTCACAGGTTGCCGCAGCCTTCCCTGACAACACTGATGTGAAGCCGCATGACGTCCGCCCCGGGGACGTTGTCCTCGTCCGAAACTTCGACAGGAAAAGTCCATTGGAGCCCCGCTGGAAGTCTCCGAAGACCGTTCTTCTTACAACAAAGACCGCAGTCAAATTGGAAGGCAGAAAGGGGTAGGTCCACCTAAGCCATATCAAAACATTCCCAGGACTGAAACCGGAACAAGACACACCCACCCCCACCAAAGACTGTGATAACAAAGACTTTACCGAAGTTAAAAGAGAAAAGACTCCTCAAGAACAATACCGTATGAAATTATGATCTAGCAAGTCAGACAGTTTAATTGTTTAAGTCCTCCCCTAGGTGAATCGGTTAAATAGTTTCTGACATGTATCCCCTAGATCGAGTTAGAGAGAGAGAAGAAAAGAAAAGAACATATTGCAAATCACTTCGTAGTCACTGCATAGTGACACTTATAATCATGTTTATTCTCAGTATTTTAATCATTGTTGCTAGCATCTTGTTACCTATCTACTATCCTATTTTCAAGCGTGAACAATCTGCTTACAATGTCTCTGCTGAACACACTTTTAGTGAGTTACCTCCTCATGAGCTTTCCTACAGACTCGCGCTGCGCAACAATACATTCATTAGTATGTTACATCATTCTCATCAAACTAACAATGCTACAAATTGCTGGATATGTGGCCGACTCCCTCCCTACCAGAATTACAAGGGAGCCCTGCCTCTCTTTCCGTACCCGTTCTCTCACAATGGCTCCTGCGGAGCATGGTTTAAGATAATTAATTCTTTAGATCCCGACATTGCTGTTTTCGATGGGGGTTGGGTTTGGGGAAACCTGAACTTGGTCCTACTAGACGTCTGTTACCCAGATAAGGAGGGACTCCCCACTAGAATAGGAACTGATCTAGAAAATGAAGTATATGGATTAGGTAATTATACAATTAGCCTTATGATTCTTACTGTCGAATCCGAAGCCACACCAGTTCTACCCATTATGTCAGTACTGCCAGTCACTGGTGAATTATGTATCAAGAAGAAAGGTTCAGTACACTTAGGTCATAGCAAATGCACTACTGTGGTCGAATTCAGTGATGATGGAAAATCATCTTTCAAAGCTACCAGTCATTCTTATTTTGTTTGTGGTCATACCGCATATATTCGTCTACCTCCAGATTGGGATGGTACCTGTTACATTGCATTCCTCCTACCACCTGTTTTTCTAGCTCCTTCTGATTATCACAGAAATAGCAATCTAGTAAAGAACAGACCCAGAAGAGACATCCCACTTGTCGACTACACAGAAACAGCATGGGAACAGTACACTGATTTTAATAAAGGATTCTTTTTCTTTTTAGGCCCTGTCCAGAATAGTAAATTAATACGCAGATTAACTAGAACACTTGAAGCCGTAGTAAATGAAACTACCTCAGCCCTAGGTAACTTAACAGAAGAGCAGTCCGCTATGCGGGTTGTTGTCCTTCAGAATCGTCTTGTAATTGACGTCATCTTGGCAGATAGAGGTGGAGCCTGTAAGGTCATCGGGTCAAGCTGCTGTGTTTTCATCCCACAAAATGCACCCTCTGTATATCAAGCTATCACCCGTCTCCATAATATTGCAAATCAGATACATCAGACTCCAGGCACCTGGACTTGGTCCGGTTGGTTCTGGACAACGTTAACAGCTTGGGGATGGAAGATCCTATCCTTCCTAGGCATTGGCCTAGTCCTAGTATTCAGTTGCTGCCTGTGCCTGCAGTGTGGGCCAGCGATTTGTGGACTGTGTGCCACCTCTTGTATTGAACATTCCAGTTTTCATTCAAAACGTAACGGAAAGAAAGAAGAACAAATGATGTTACAAGAACAAACTGATCGATTCATGAGGATCGATATTTCATGAAGGGTCCGTAGGGAACAAGGAGGGAATGAGGAAAATTAAATTTTGGTCATGATGTGTTCCCTAGCGCGTACCCCACCGACTCCATGTACCAGCTTAAAGTGCATGTAACTTCCCTCCTGTGCCAGCTATGAAGACGCAAATACATTTGCGTCCACCGTTAACTTGTCCTCTTTCAGATCCACCATGAATGGATTATATAGTCCGTTCCCAAGTATGCTATGCCACCGTCTTTTTGTAGTACCCTTTTCGTATTTCTCCTGCTCTAGCAAGAGTAGGCCCTGAATTCCTGCCAGCTGAACCTCTTTTGTGGCTCCTGACTCTGCCCAGGCTACCTCTGTACTCGTGAACTCTGTCCTATTTTCAGCGCGGCCCCTCGCGCTCAGCTCAAGCCTGCTTTCTGCCAAGACTGACTATAACCTTCGAGTTATCTGTTCCGTTCCCCGAGAATACATTCCTGCCTACTAGATCCTGTAAACATCCTCTCCAGCTGCAGAGCCAAAAGGGCCGACCTGCCTTAATGCAAGTAATTCATAGCCTCCGATGCCATGCTTCCATGGGAGGCCCCGTGCCCCACGCTTCACATGTAGACACTTAGGCGCTCATACACGCATCCACAGTTAGCATAGAATAGCTTCTGCCCTAGAGACCTTTCCGCCCAGATAGTATAGTTCCTAAACATCAGATATCAGATATGATAGAAGTACAAGTTGATCTGACATGCCAGACTTCTGTCTCTTTCCGTCAGTGTAAATGTCAAGTCCCCTGCACCCTGTCAATCACACGTCATGCAGCTGCGCGCGCATCCAAACTTCCGATTTTCTGCTGACATTGCAACATTCTGTTAGCACCACCCCTTGGTGCCACCCACTTGCGTCACCTATCAGTGACGTTTCTAGCACACACACCTCTAGTTCACGCCTAGTTTACGCCTCTTGATGATGTACTAGTACCACGTGTATACTGTTATCTTGCCTTCTCTCAGCTGTTACGCCTCTTACATTGATTCCTATGTATAAATCAAGTATATAAGCTATGTATTGATAATAAACTTGAGCGCGCTCATCTATCCCTTCTGACACCCCTGTGGTGGTCAGAACATGATATCCTGATTCCTTTATGAGGAATAAAACCCTTAGAAACTCTAACACCACGGACTCTGTTTTCTTTCATTTCCGATTGAGTTATTATTGATTAAGTACTTACCTGCATAGAAATTAAGAGAGTAAATTAATTATTTACGTCAGCTTTTATGTAGTGTCCCACACATGCTTTCAAAATGATTGTCTCGGCCGCATTTCCGGCATCTTTGCCCTAGTGCGGGGCATGCGTCGGCATGCGGGAAGTCATAGCCACATCGGTAGCACTTCAGTTGCTTGTTAGATCGTCTCTTGGTGTGTCTCGTGCTGTGGCTTCCATTGTGTGTCTGTTGACGCTGAGACTTTGATCTGGAGGAGCATGCTCGAGACGGCGATCGTCCAGGTGCTTGTCGAGAGTGTGTTCTGAATGCTTGTTCTCGTCTATCCCCTCTTCCAGTTTCCATCTTTTTTGCATGTTCATCGGCTTGCTCCTCTACTCTCGTCATTTCTTCAATCTCTTCTAGCGCGTAGTGTTTCTTGAGCAGTTTACGTCTCAGCGGTTCTGAGATGCATCCTTCTATGATTCTTAGTCGAAGGGCATCGTCGGTGGAAAATTTGTTGAACTCACAGTATCTTGCTAGCCTTCTCAGGCGTGTGATGAATACACTCATTTGTTCACCTTTCTCTTGGGTGGCTAGATTGAATGTATACCGTTCAAAGTCAATGTTCCTTTTGTGTAGAAACTTGTGGTTGAGTGCTTCACAGACTTTCTCGAAGGATCCAGCAGATTCAGTTGGTAGTTCCTCGATTATTTGTCCAACTTCTTTGCCAACCAGGTTCTGGAGAGCTAGCAGGTGCTCCTCGGCGTCTGTTACCTTTGACCCTTTCATGTAGACCGTGAAATCATCGATCCATTCTTGCAATCTCAAGCCCATGCCTCCGCCATATTCAAGAGCGAGGGGTTTGGGGTGGTGCAGAAATGAGGCCCCAAACGTACTCACAGGAGCTGGATTAGCCATTTTCCGACGCCGCTGTCTTTGATTGCTCTTGCAGTCTCTTTCTTAATGTTCGTTGCACTTGCCAGTGCTTGTTTGCTAGCTTCATTGCACTCGCCAGTGCTTGTTTGTTGTCTTTGTTGCACTCGCCAGTGCTTGTTTGTTGTTTTCGTTGCACTCGCCAGTGCTTGTTTGCTGTCTTCGTTGCACTTGCCAGTGCTTGTTTGCTGTTTGCTACATTCGTTGCACTCGCCAGTGCTTGTTTGCAATCTTTGTTGCACTCGCCAGTGCTTGTTTGCTATCTTCGTTGCACTCGCCAGTGCTTGTTTGCTATATCCGTTGCACTCGCCGGTGCTTGTTTGCTATCTTCGTTGCACTCGCCAGTGCTTGTTTGCTATCTTCTTTGCACTTGCCAGTGCTTGTTTGCTATCTCTGTTGCATGCGCTAGGGTTTGTTTGCCATTCAGGTCTTCTGCCTGACTTCAAAATGGCCGCCGATGATCCCTCGCAGGGGATTGGACAATGCTGCCTGACTCTAAGATGGCCGCTCGGGAATCTCGTTTTCTGCGAGATTTCGGTCGTTTTTGTTAGTTTCTTCTACCGGAGTCACTCAATTAATTGGCGCTTCCACTCCCCACTCACCGCTTGCCGGTTATAGCCCCGATCCACTGCCAGAGTCACCGCTGCAGGTGGGGTTGCTTTCCTTGCCTTTTGCCGCCGGAGTGGGCTCCCGGTGGGCACTTTGGGTGACACGCTCCAGCCTCCACACGTGGGGCGAGCTCTGCTTCTTCCGCCGCCGGGGTGGGCTCCCGGTGGGCACTTTGTACTGCGCACTCCAGCCCTTACACGGGGGGCGAGTTCCGCTCTTTCCGCCGCCGGGATGGGCTACCGGTGAGCACTTTTATGCAGCGCGCTCCAGCCTCCACACGTGGGGCGAGCTCCGTGCCGGTCAGTTACCGCCTGGTTGCTGCAGTAGCCGTCCTCACGCCTGGGATCTGGCCACTCTCGTCGCCAGTTGAAGTGTCTAGCCCAGTAATCCACACAGACACAGAGTGATAATCAGAGACATTCTTTATTCGGCTGCTTCCTCTTCGTGGGCTAACGGCTAACTGCCGTTCCTATCCCCCAGCTCCTCCCTTTCCGCCACCCCCTCGTCCACCCTCGGGCAGGTCCTAGTGCCTTCCCATTCGAGTCACTGGTGGACATCACCACAGCAAAGTCGAGTCCTGGCCTCACACTGCTCCCCTTTCCCTCCCCGGAGGAACGGCACTTCCACAATCCATTCATGCACTTCCACATTCAGACCCAAGACGGACCATCAGGGGCACAACTACTGGAAAGGATGCTGCCATGCCCCCACTGCAGGCTCTACTGCTTGTTAGATAGATACCTCAGTGGGTTAATGTGCACACTGTCGAGACATGAGTTCGACCTACAAGACATTTCCGTGCACCCACTGCAGGCACGACTGCATGTTAAAATGACAACTCAGTGGGTTAAGGCACACACTGCTGAGACATGAATTTGACCTGAATGAAAGACACTGCCACACTCCCAGTGCAGGCACTACAGCTTGTTAGATAGGTCAGTCGGTTAACCCACATACTGCTGAATGAGTTCAACCTAAAGGACACTGCTGTCCGAATGCAGGCACTACTGCTTGTTAAATAGATAGCTCAATGGGTTAAGATACTCACTGCTGAGACATGGGTGCAACTTAAATAAAGGTTCTTTTGTACAAGCATTTACAGACTTGTTTTTCTGAACTCAATAATTTGAGCAACACTTTGAGGCTGTTTTTTAAATAACCTATGTTTAGAAAAACAATTGTTGATCTAAACTTTGCACACACGTCTCCACATCTCGAATGTTACTAAAAGAGCAACGAATCCCAAACTGTCTTTTTAGCCATGAACTAAATGGCTGCCGTTAGAGCGTCTTTGGAAATTAAGGTTGGCAAAGTACTCTGAGACTCCAAGGTAACTCACAGGACTGGGCATCTATTTATTAGGTCGAGCCTAGGTAGTGCATGCACTGCTCTGCGAGACATGCTGTATCTGGAATATGGGCTTCAAGGACCTCCCATCTTTTCTATTGGCTCCTCTTACTGTCCTTCGAAAATTCTGGCTTTTGATTATTGAAATGGCTTATTAGTCCCTCCTTTTGCCCTTTTGTAACCCCCCTTATGGACTGCCCCTGTTACTTATGCTGTTACCCTTCATGCTTTCAGAGCCCTCTTTTTTTTGATGGGCATGCCTCTGCTCTTGTAGTGAGAGATGTTTGTGTTTACTTCATGTGCCGGCTTGTTTTAACTTGGGACGAGCACTTCCAATCTGTGATCAGGTTTTGTTTTCATCCTCAAAGCAGCGCATGCTTCATAATCGCAGTGCTTTATCGTGTTTTAGTGAACATTTTGTCGATCTCAAACACGTTTATGGTGTACTTTGCTATTGCTAGAAATACTTTGTTTTTGTAAGCCAGCAGATGGAAGTATGTACAACGCTTTCCTCAGTCCCCCTGTAAATGTTTTATATTCATGTAACACATTCATTTACTTTCTTCCTTTGTAGGTTTTATACTGTTTGGCTTTCAAATATTAGAGTCACGTTTTAAAAAAATGCTTGTATTGAATTTTTTATTAAGTACCACTAAGTCTCGGCCTCCCTCATTTCGTTGCACTGGCTACCTTTGGATCGTAGAATTCTCTTCAAGACTCTTTGCCTTGCCCATGATGCCTATTATGGCTTAGGCCCTGATGCTATTAAAGCAATGTTTCAGGGCTATGTCCCTACCAAGCAGCTTAGGTCTGCTTGCAAGAATCTGCTAGTAGTTCCCAGGTATAAAACAGTTAGATGGGGAGGCGGGCCTAATCCATCTCAGCTGCTAGTTTGTGGAACTCTCTCCCTGATAGGTTATCAGGTCTTGTGTCACACTCTCTTTTTCGTAGGGCCTTGAAAACCTGGCTCTTTACACCAACTTTGATATGAGCATTCTTATTCGGCTGTGCATTAGTCCTCTGTAGCGCCTTGATGGCCTTGTGCTAAGTTTAGCGCTTTATAAATCTAATATTCATTCATTATAGCCGCAATTCATGTCAGCAATTTCATTGTTGCTCTTTCAAATCTTTTTTTCGGGATATTCTGATCTGAATGAGGCCATTAGTAGTTCTAATGTGACATCACATTCTGAGGTATGCACGTCAAATGCTGAGTCAGCTTCGGGTCAGTACTTGTCTAATTGCTTCATACCAATTAAGCTGTTTCAGATGAAGGTCAACGTTGTATTGGCGGTGCAAACAATTTTGCACACAGCATGGATTTGTGAACTGGAGCTAATACTGTGCACTCAAAAAGGCAAAGAGAAATTATCAAGAAATACAAAAATATAAATGTTTTGTCTTAGGATGTTGTTCTTTTGGTAAAAAATAAAGTATCCCTCTGAATTGTAACTATACATTACCTTTTATGTCTATGAGGCGCTACAAATACATTTTTATTTAAACTTTACAAAATTGCAAGGTGTGTATGGTACGTTAAATAGTGTTGAGGCCCTTTCTTTTTAATAAATTCTCTTTTTAGGTACCCTACAAACTATTTAGCCCTCTCCCGCCTTGCCAGACTACTCGCCGCTAATTTACTGTTGTTCATGGTAGGAAAAAACTTGCATCAGATGGCTCTAAAGGGAAAATGTGTTATTTTCTTCTGCCTTTAGGCTCTCTTTGCCAGGGAAGCCAATTGCCATGCACTCACATCTGTTTCGAAAGCCGATACCTACGACTAGCTGTAAAGATCTGTATCTCTGCACACAGTTGGCTTTAGGGATCGCTTGGCCCCTTAACTGTTTGGGTTTTATGACGAATCTTCATTACAGGTTCCCCAGTCACCTGGGCTTGTGCAAATCTTCCCAAGATCACACAGGCTCACATGGAAGACAGGCTCACATGGAAGGGTAGGGTAGTTCCTCTTCTCTCCACAGGGCACAGCAGAAAGGCTGTTTCCAAAAATTAAGGCCTTGTCCAGGCCTATGGGATACTGCAAACTAACAGAGGCTCAGCTCCTGGTAATGTTTTCTGTGGGTTGGTGCCCAGCGTCTCCAGTATACCTGAATGATGAACATGGGCTACTATTTATATCACTGGTCATTGGTCAAGTCACGCCTTCATCCTCTCCTAGCGTTTAAGCCAGCCAAACTTTACATTCCAGCATGTGCCATCTCACTTTTATTTTTGCAAGCAGGAGTCTTCAATTCCCATTATGCAAAGTGCTGCCAAATACGCCCTGTACTGACAGGATGACATATGTGGTGGCACTTTGCAGCAATGGCATCTTGCACCTTCAGAGTCATTCTATGTAAAGGGTGAGTACAGCTTTATTCAGTGATAGGTCCGTCATAATTAACTGGCAGAGTGATATGCATGTTATTGGACACAAAAGGATCAGACGTTGAGTGTATTAGCTGGGTTTAACCCTGGGCCTGTTAGACCAGGCCTGTAGGCCAGTGCACAATATTGCTAAGCTCACAGTCACTCTGCGTGCTACAGCCTGCTCCTGACACAGGTTAAGAAGTCAAGGTAAGAAAAACTAACATTCAGTAAAACCGAGAAATAGCCATTGGACAAAAAATGTGTTCCAACTCTGTTTTTGTTGAACACTTTGTAAAACTACCAACAATAAAATGTTGATGCCAGTCTTCATTCACACACGCTGTCATCTCCCTCTCCAATAATTACATCAGACATCAACTCTTAATGCTTTGTCCTTAATTCTTGGAGGGGGAGACAGGAGCATGTGATGGGAATCAACATTTTATTTTTGCCAGTTTTACCAATCAGTAGCAAAATACAAGTGATGCCAATGGTGTTCAATTTAAACGTAATTATTTAAGGACAAGGATACCATCAATTATCCCTCTCCACTATACACATTTACAATGACTAAATCCAATGTCCTACTTTTATGTTCATCTTATGGTTAATTTTCTCAAAAAAACACAAAACACATAAGTGATATCATTTATCTTTTTAGTAATCTTTTCAAAATGTTGTAGAGATCTTCAGTATTGTAATCATACACATCAAGAAATCACACAATATCTATTCTCTTGTGTCAAGCAATTTTCAACAGGACATACAAGCAGAAAAAACAAATAACAAATAAAGTTATCCAATCGTTGACCCTTAATCCATGGGTTATGTCTGAAGCCCAATAGCTTACAAATAAGGAAAATTGGTAATGTCTCTTGTAACCTTAATTCCTTTTTCGAACACCACAATTGTATTTAGGAGTCAGTGAAGCACAACTCAATGTTTTTATGGCTTCTCAAGTCACTCCAACTCCTCGGGCATATATCCCATATTACTTCCAAGTCAAACAAAGTGTGTCGAGATCAATAATAAACTGTCGACGCGTTTCGGCCTGTCAAACAGTTTCAGGCCTCATCAGGACAATGGGCAAACAAAACAAGCAGTGCTTTACCACATTCAAAACCGGTAACTAATCCCAGTCTATAGTCAAAAATCGTCTTCGCTATGGTATATCACACCAAGCATCTCATTTGGCAATTTTTCATATTTGCGAAACAACCTTGCATTCAAATGCGTGACTTATTCCGATGTTCAGGTCTGAGCGAAGATAAGGTCATAACAAACGTCCAGCACCGTCAAGCCAATCAGTGCACATAAAAAAGGAGTCTAAAACTCTGTTTTTGTTAGCGCCAAAGCGAAATGCTGGTTTTCCCCATACTCATGATGTGGTGTTATTGCCAGAGTTGCAGATTTAAGAATAGGCAACCAGGTTCAAGTCCTGGAGTTGGCTCATCATCCTGTGCTTCTGGATCAATAATTTAATCTCCCCAGCCCTATAAGCACTTAGTGGTGACATTGCGTAATGTAATTGGTGCTCATGTAAAGCACTCCTGTACCTTCAGGTCGCTACATGAAAAGTGAACAACAAGGTAAAAAACAAAGCAATAATGTAAGTAAAGACACCTATTTAGTGGCTGATTTGTAAATTGTGGCTCCCCCGCTTAAATTGTTCTTAAATACTTTATTTCACTCAAACTTCCTTTTCTTCATTATAGAATATGAAAGCACTTTCAAATATGTGAGTTCAGAATACTGATTATTGGGAAATAGGCCCCGACCCCTGTATGCAAACATCGAACTCCGGGGGTATTTTTTGTAGACGAGATGTGGAGAACGCGCCCAGTGCATGATTTCCTGATGACATCACAATGGGTGCTTGCCCTATGCCTCATCCTCATATACAGACATATTGCAGCTAAGTGGTCATCCGGAGGGGTCTTGAGCAATGGGTTATGGCTGCAGCGGCGTGTATAGACGTCACACGAACTTGATGATACCACTCTGTTCAGAGTAGACATACTATAAGTCAATTTACAACTTGCACAAAGTGTTCGGATAAATATGGCCCCTCACTCCCGTGACTCCCGGTTGTTCGTTTCTTAACCGCCGTGTGCACCGTGTGGCTGCTCCTCTAGCAAGCAGGGGCAGTTTTTAAATGACTGAAAACTGGGAAGAGTGCTTTGAGACAGCTACCCATTCCATAACAACAAGTAGTGGACAGGGTACCCCCATGGCGTTTGGATGGCATCATGAAAGACTGTCAACTGTTGAAAGGTGACAGTTGGATAAGAGACGTAAACACTATGGCTTATATGTACGAAGCTTGCATGCAGACCATGTGCAGTGTGAGAGGAGGGGATGGGTGTGAGGTGTAAGATTTGTTTTTACATATTTGAGATTTTGCAGAGCATGAACTATATCCTCTGCAAGATGGGTGCAAAACGATTTACAACACAATAAAGAGATCGAAACGAAAGTACTGATGATGCATAAATCAGACTGTGGCAAACAATAGAATGTGTTCTCATTATTACAATTTGCTAACGGTGGGGATAATGAAAAGAGCTACAATTTTCAGTGGCCTTGTGTATTATTGAGATTATGTGGGGTTGACTATGTGGTTAGTGGAGGCGTGAGAGCAGAAACCAGTGCTTGACTGTTTGCATTGTCTGTTTGCATGTGTGCTTTGCTAGTGTTGAGGTGTCATTGCAGTGATGTTGAAAATTACATCAGCCCCTCTCCAGATGATACATGCCCATTTGCATATTTGCTTTTTTGAGAGTATGCACCCATCCCCCATGTATTTCTACATAAGGAAGTTCACGAGTTGCTTGAAAATGCACCATTTGCCCATTCTTTTTTCAAAATTTTCTCAGGGGGAGAACCCCTCCTCCAACCGCCTGTAGGTGGTTCAGGCTCACTCGCCGTAGTGAAGTATGACAATTGTTTTACGCCTCGACATTTTCA
Organism: Lissotriton vulgaris; assembly: GCF_964263255.1. Classification (NCBI taxonomy): domain Eukaryota; kingdom Metazoa; phylum Chordata; class Amphibia; order Caudata; family Salamandridae; genus Lissotriton; species Lissotriton vulgaris. Next base: position 861,787,086 of record NC_141689.1, read on the forward strand.
AATGTCACCATCCACCACTGGTTTTCATCCAATATGTTGACTTGTCATGCATTTATGCAATTAATACATATGACTCTCTTCCTGGAAGTGAGCATGCTACATTCTAATTACAGGTGTGTGTATGACCTATTTCTATGAAGCAGACGTTATTTCTTGAAGAGGGCAGAAAAAATCTCTCCCAGTTACTTCTGTGACCCATTTAGTGTTATGCCTGACCCGTTTTGCATTACACGTTATTCAGGTCGTTGTACACACTCATATTTCTCCCTCTTATCGAATTTGAAATGTTGGCATGTATGCCCACAGAACACTTGGGGTGGGTGGGGGGCCCAGAATTTACGAGAGGGGTGTGGTGTATGCACATACCATGTATGTAAAGACTTTTGCCTATTTCATTAAGCATCATGCACATACATACATCATACGAGTTGAACGTGACTGCTGGAATACCGAAACAAGAGCTGGCACTGAAGGTTCAACCTACAACATTCTAACACTGCCAACACACCTCAGGTTGAGCCAGGCTGATTCCAGGTGCTCCACCATGCACCAACAGTTCACCCTGCCATGTGTTCCTGGGTAGATGCTCGATAGAAGGTTGTGCTGCCCGGTGTTAATAACACGTATGTACGTACAACAGCTTGGTATACCGTTGGGAAACTGGCTGGCACAGTCTATCAATAACTTTTTGTAACCTGCTGCAGTGTTATTCCATACACAGGAAAAATGTTTTACATGGCAAGTATATTTTCTGTTCTACTTACATCCCGGCCATTGCAAATGCTAACGTTTTAATCAATGTGGGCGAAAGAGAGTTGTGTTTGAGAAGATAATGCTGGGGTCACCGTGTTAGGCATGCTTCGAGCAGCTCCCCTAACATGTTCTCACTTTGAAGTCAGCTGAAAGCATATTAAAAACCACACTCCCTGGAAGACACAGCTTGACATTGGGCCTCAATCTTTGAATGCACAGAAAATGTTAACTACTTCGACGCTATTGACGGAACGGTTCCGTCACGCCCCTCGGGTGAGCTGTGCTCATGACGGAACGGTTCCGTCACGGCCCGCTCGCCGCGCCTGCGCGGCGCTGATTTCACGCCTGCGCGGCGCGTTTCATTAAGCGGGTGGGGCCGTGATGGAACCGTTCCGTCACAAGCACAGCTCACCCGCGAGCCGTGACGGAACGGTTCTGTCAACCGCGCAAGCGAGCCGCGCGCCCCCTCCGCGACCGTTAGCGCTGCAGCAGAATAGCCGCCGCAGCGAAGGTGTTAAGAGACAAGAACAAGATTTGCAGGCCTGTTGACAAATAGGGAGCTCTCAGAAGGACACTGGTAAATAAGCTCTTAACATGAGAGGGATGAAGTGATCCTGGAGAGCCTAAGCCAGCAGATGAAAAAGCAAGAAAACGTGAGTTACAAAGCATAAAGCCAATGGCAAGCAAGGGACAGACGCATTCCCAGGTCAACTTCTGAAACTCCTCAAGATGTCTATCGCATACCACACAGCTGTGTGGCTGGTAGGTTGTGACCTAAAAAGAGGGACCATTGCAAGAGGTAGTCACAACTACATTCTCCTAGTGCCTCACTTCCAGCAGGCAGTGAACATGCACAAGTGTGCAGTGCTGTAAACCAAATACAAAGAATGGTTTCTTCATTGTTAAGCATGAGGTCTTCATTTGGTGACGTTTTGGTGCTCTCGAAGTTACGTTTTGGGACGTGCGCGGGCCTGGTATTTAAGACCCATACAACAGCCTGGAGTATGTGAGCCAACCAAGCAGCTATTGTGCCACACAATGACAAACTAGAAGTTATTTGAGTCGTTCAAAGCCATACCTGAGCCCCATTCCTTGTAGTAATGCTTTTCATACATGTAATTCAGGATCATATAAAAAAAGAAGAATTAGCCTGGTGTGTCCAACAGAATCTTTTCTTTCAGTAGACTACTTTGGTTACTACTCTGTGGGAAGGAGGATTGTACACACCAAGGAGCCTATTCTCAAAGGTAAATTTACAAGTTTAAATTAACTCCCGTTTAAAACTACTACTAAACTCAAATAATCATCTTCACTTTTTTACTGTTTACCCTTTTTGAATGTAAATTCCACCCAACTGTAAACTTACATGTCTCCAGCAGCAACGTCATCCAGCGGGGATGTTTCCCTGAGCGTGGAGTCCCAGCAGGGTGGCCTCTCCACTTTCCTCTATTGGGGACTTGGTATTCTTTGTTTTACTATGAAACTGTACCTAATATGCCTACTCCAAATCGATTATTCTTGTTTTTCCGACCGCTGAGACCTGACGTGGCTGATGCCCGGTGGATCAGTTAGATAGCTGTAGAGGAGATTGGCCTCAGCTTCAACCCCTTGACCATCACCTACCCAGCCAGACATTGGGCATACTTCACCTTGTCTCCACCCTGTGTCTTCAGCTCCCTCTCTGGCTTGTTTCTATGCCCTCCCCCCACCTTCTTCTTTTACTTCTATCCTCATAGCCTATACATCTATTCTAAACTGTTTTAACCTGAGCAACATGGCTGATGGCCGATGGAGTTGCTAGACAACTAATGAGGAGATTGGCCCTGGTTTCCCCCTCGACCGTCATTTACCCAGCCGGACATTGAACACAGTTCTTTCTCGTCTCCCTGCTATGGCTCCTATCTCCCCTCCTTTCCTAGGAATTCTCTCAACCTCATTGTTTGTTTACTGTACATTATTATGTTATTGTAACTGATGTAATCTGTAATGCAATGTTCCTCTGTTATAACGCTCTGATACCTACAGGTCTAGCCAGCACTTTATATTCATTTTGATGTACCTTCTAATGCAACACGTTCCCCTGGTTAAGCGCTCTGATACGTCCTGGTCTAGATAACGCTATATAACAGTCGTAAATCAAATAAACTAAAAACTGTTTTTTCCTGAACTCTGAGACCTGAGCAACATGGCTGATGACCGGTGGAGCTGCTTGACAGCTAATGAGGAGATTAGCCCTGGTTTCCTCCTTGACCGTCACCTACCCAGCCAGACATTGGGTTATAGTTCCTCCTCGTCTCCCCGCTATTATTCCTTCCTCCCCTCCCTCCTACGAATTATTGAAACATGGTTTATGTGCACTGTACCTACTATGCTCTTGTATCTGATGTAACTTGTAACGCAACAATCCAAAATGTAAAGCGCTCTGATACCCTCTTGGGTCATGTTCGTGCTATATAAAACTTTATAAATCAATAAATCAATAAAATCCCCTGGTGGAGCCTCCTCCAACAGGATTTACTAATGTAAATTTACTACTACTAGCCTTTCACATGTAACTAGGGGTCTCTGTCACCTTGGAAGAGATCTCATATGGGAAACCATAGGGAAAGGTATTAAAGTTCATTATGATTTACATAAAACTTCAATAGTAAAAGAAACAAAGAGGTCCTTTGCCTCTGGTTGCCTTGGCCAAAACAGCACATTAGGACAATTCAGAGGCAAAGGAACCTTCTAAAACGTTGGAGAAATAGTCGAAGAAACAAATGAATAGAAAATATAATTACAAAAATATATTGAGGTATCAATAGTACCTAGGGGATTCCGCATTTTTATTGTGCCCAATCATCCAGATACAAATGATGAATTACTTCAGCTTACGGCATTATACAGCCCCGGGAACTGCAGAATGCAGGCTTATCAGGGTCCTGCCATCTCCCCCATGAATTAGAACCGAAGCGAATACAAGTTGGGGAATTATTCCTAGGATTCGTCCACCACTGGGACAACCATTACTCAGAGGCACTTGACATACAGAATTGCTTCCATACTTTGTACACACCAAATCTGAAGAGACTGCAAGAATAGTATGGACCCGTTTCCATGTGCATACCCTTTAAAAAAAGTCCAGTATGATGAAATATGTGTCGGTTTGTTGGACAATACTGTATACAAACCTGCTTTTGAAGTAAAAAACTTGGAAGACTTTGACTTATGTGGACTGGATCTGATCACTGCAACAGAACCTCAGAAAGAAGAGATCTAACATTTGCAAACTGGACTGTGTGTGGTTGAGTGCATCTCTCTTTGGACATTAGGTCTGCACTTTGTTTCCAAAGTGCGGTCAGTTTGCACCAAAGGTAACTCAGTGCTCAACACGATAACACTACTGAGTGTATAAACATCTGATTTTGTGTTTTCACTACAGACAATGACTATAGATAGATGTGCATACATTTTGCTTAGTCCCTGGATGCTGTGTTTCTCCTTGGTCACCAAACAGTGAATTACTGTAGCAGTGGAATGAAAATACCATGCAATGTTCTAACAGCATGATGGAAATACTAATCAGTTATGCCCAAAAATGATCTTGATACAATAATTGGGCAAACTAAAGATACCATCCTACTGCTTGAGAATAAGGAATATGCAAACTAACTGAGAAGTGATATGGAGGAGAGACTAAGCAAACATGAGGACGATGTTAGTAAGAGAAAACTCAAAAAAGTTCCTCAGAAAGAATCAGATTATTTGCAAGACACCAATTACATTTTACAAAGCACTTGGATGTAATAAATAATAAAAAAAAATATACCTTGGAAAAAGGCATAATAGAGACATCAGAACCCGTGGATAGAAGCAGATCTGATACGGATTTGAGTGGAGGTGAGGGCAGCGCCACAGAATTAGGTAGATTACTTTTTTTTTAGAGGAGATGGGACTCCTATATATTGACAAACAGACAGAAAATCCCCAAAGGAAGAGGGTGATACAACACGAATGGAAGAGAAAAACATGACAACGTAAGAGAATAAAGGAAATATCCACTACATAGCCAGAGAATTTGAATACAATACATTAAGAGGATAATCTGGTAGTGCATCTATCCAAATATTAAGCTATCAAATATGAAATATTGGTACTGAACATGGGGTTTATCCTTTTGTCCAGAACAACACTTTGATCACATGGAAACCAAAATAGATCAAAGAGGGCTAAGTCAGTACTTGATTAGTGACGAGGAATATTGCAATATGAAGATGGAAAACTCAGTTTTACCAACAATTCACTTTCTACCCAAAATACATAAAACATTTATATATTCACAGGGACAGCCAATTGTTTCTGCATGTGGGTATCTCCTCAAAACTACTTCACAATATATGACTTTTAGTTGGCACCCATAGTAAAAACTTATGTTCCTCCATAAAAGGGCACTGGAGGCGTATTACGAATTGTTGCAAACATCGATTGGGAAAAAAGATTATTATCTAGGCACCATTTTTTATTTTTATTTGTTATTTTACAGAGGTTTATATAGGTGTGGTATCACTTTATACAGCCAACACACATGGAATTGGGTTGAGGGTCTTTGAATATTTCTTGGGACAAAGGAACATCAGGGAGTATCAACATTCCAGAATGTTATTGCAAATGATTAGCATTTGTTTACATAATATCTTCATTTTAAATCTTTTGATAAACTGCTAAGGATGAGAGACTGCCATGGGCATCTCATTTTCACCAAGCTATGGGCATCTGATCAAGGGTTGGTAGGAAAAGGAGATAGCCTGGAACCAGGAAAATTATGTCTACCTAGAGAAGATATTGCTATGGACACCCTTTGTTGAGGATTTCTTTTTATTCTGGATTTGAACAATGGAATAATTCAAAGAATACTTTGACAAATTAAACAATAATAATGCGGTCTCTAAGGATGAGAGACTGCCATGGGCATCTCATTTTCACCAAGCTTTGGGCATCTGATCAAGGGTTGGTAGGAAAAGGAGATAGCCTGGAACCAGGAAAATTATGTCTACCTAGAGAAGATATTGCTATGGACACCCTTTGTTGAGGATTTCTTTTTATTCTGGGTTTGAACAATGGAATAATTCAAAGAATACTTTGACAAATTAAACAATAATAATGCGGTCTTAAATTCACACACAACATCAGTAATGAGAAGATTCCTTTTTTTGAATATAGTGAATGAAGGCAGGAAAAAAGCTCAAGGAAAGAACAGATCAGAAATTGTAATCATAGGTAAGAAAAGAGAGAGCCTAGTGAGGAAAACAATACCAGATTAATATTGACATTTCATAAGGAACAAAGTGAAATAAGAAAAATACTTCAGAAACATTGAAACTTGATATGCAATGATCCACACATTGGGGAACAACTAGGCAGTGATTTCTTGATTAATCTCGAAAAGGTCCAGTGTTAAAAAACTTGTCAGTGAGAAGTAATTTTCCTACAAAGAATCTGAATATACTTTAAATTAGTCACTTAAACAGTCAATCACACAGCTAGTAAATCCTTTATCCAGACACTATGCAGATTGTTATTTATATAATAATACATATTTAAATATCAAACCAAACTACATTCAATGGATGATGTTGCCAGTGATGTCATCAGTGATGTCATTTGAGATATCATCAGTGATGTCACTGACCATGTCATGAATTATGTAATATGTGACATCATCAGCAGTGGATTGCGGCCACGCGAGTTATAGTTAGTAGAACTAACTATAACAGAGAAATTTCAATGGTTTTGTACGAGTGAAATGTCCAGCTAACTGTAACACCCCTGAAACCTATGGTTTTTTCAGTGGATTTCTAAGGTTTTTTAAATGCTAATTCCTAACTATAACACCCCTGAAACCTATGGTTTTTTCAGTGAATTTCAAAGGTGTTTTGAATGACAATTTTTAAATGTAATAATAGTTATATATTTTTTATGATACTGATTTTCTACATTTTTTAAACTATTTATTGTTACATATTTTATTTTTTTAAATTACATTCTATATTTTTAATATAAATGAAAAAAAAGTTTTTTTAAAATATTGAAACTCAAATACGTTTTTTTGTTTCATATTTTAATTTTAATATATTTACATTATTGTCTTTATTATTTAATTTTTTTCAATTTTTGGGGGTAGTCGCGCACCCAAAGCGTACCTTTCTCAATCACTGGGCGGAACCTAGCCGCCATTTTAGGAATATTGTGAAGGATCCGCGTAGGGTGTGCGACAGGTGCGTATTTTTGTGTGCGATTTCTAAGCGACCAGCACGCGACTCCTGCCCCAGCGCATTCACAACGCATGCGCATTACTACGTGATGTCATATACGTGTTGGACGCAGTGGGTGCGCGACTCCCGTGAAATGTTTTATTGTCTAAAATGATATATATATGTCTTTAATATACATATTAGTTCAAGACATTATCTAAGCTATTCATAAAAATAATATATTTTTACTTGTAATAAACGTATATTATTTTTAAATGCAATTTCACGAAGTCGCTTTGGGTGCGTGCTGCCTGTGCGCACAGTGCGCGGACCCCAAGTGACTTGAAAAAAAGAGATTTGATTGGTTCATAACATTTCCCATTTTAACTTTTGAAGGACCCCACCCATTTCAATCATTCTTCTTTGTGCTTCTCCGGAGACACATCTCTCAGCTCATAAGAACTTTTTTTACCATCATTACTTTTGTGGTGTTTTTTCAACTCAGGACATCATGACATTAGGACAGCAGCCACACCAAGATTCTGAACATTCTTCAGAGGAAGAATTTGTTGCTGAACCTCCAGACCTACATCAGTGGTGTGGACGTTTTTTACTTTCCCAGAAGGCCAAAAGAAGGTGAATGCCACGAAAGTCACCTGTAAAATTTGTGAAAGAGTCCTATCTAGAGGCAGTGCTGAGAAGAAATATTCATGCAGTACTGCCTCTATGTACAAGCATCTGAGGACTCTTCACCCAGTGAATTTGGCTCAGGAGGAGTGCAGGAGATTACCAGACAATCCTCCACCTGCAGTGCCAAGTAGCTCTGGCACTTCCACCTCACCAGCACGACCGGACATACGTCCTGAATTTGCTCAACTGAAGATGCACTTCATAAAGTGCAACCAGCTTCTATGCTATGGAGAGCAGTCGGTTGACCTAGTCTGTACAGCGCAAAAAAGACTTTTGTTTGCTTTTTTTGTTCGGAATATCTGTTAATTCCTGAAGTTGCCTTTTTTTGTCCATTTTTTGTTTTTTCTTTCAATAAACACCAACAAAACCGTTTATAAAACTACACAAAAAATAAAATAACAAAACAACAACAAAAAAGTTATTTTCAGAACTAACTTTTCTGGTTAAAGAAAGAGGTATATTTGTATGATAGTGTGTGCAAGTTTGGTTGAATGTATGCATAGGGCATCTTTGACTGATTGAATGCATTAGTAGTGTGTGGTGAATGTATAAGTGCAGAACTATAAGGAAGTGCTGCAGCATGACACTGTAAGCTCTTTAGCTGCAGTGTGCTGTGGTACTTCCGAAGCATAGGGATGCACCATATGTACATAAATATGTTCCAAGTCTATGCTTCCATCTGCACTGCTGCACAAACTGCAGCCATGGGGTGACACAGGTATCCTTGCACCATGGTGCAAGGATCCCAGAGTGCCTTTGCCTCGCCTTGTAAATATGAAAGATTGTCTTACATCCTCACTATGTTATAAAAAGCGACATATTGTTGGTACAGGAGGCTTGTAAGTCTGCCCCATAAGTGCTTAGCTATTGGCAGACTGTTACAATAAGAACATATTGCTAGTTGATTGATTGAAAAATTGCATGAGAGTGGCAAGAGGTAAGCACAGAGATATCTCTCCAAAGATGCTCAAAGAAGAACGATTGAAATGGTTGCAGTCCTTTCAATGGGTACAATGGGAAATGTTATGAACCAATCAAATCTTTTTTTTTCAGGTGACATGGGATCCTATGACAGAGGGATTCTGACATTATATAGATATTGCCTGGGTATTTTGAAGAGTGTATTAATACTTTGTAGCTTCTTGCAGCTTTGCATGCATAGTATATAAAGAAATTAGCCCCTTCGATGCTCATGACGAGCTCAGCTCGTCATGGGGCACGGTGCTCGTGTGCTCATGACAAGCTGAGCTCGTCATGACCACACCCAGTTCTATTATGGCCCAGCACAGGAGAAGAATATCTCAAGCATCGATGAGGTTAACTTATACTAGGGTTAGTGGCTAGGCCAATCCTTAAGTATATGTCTTTTAACTAGAGTAATTTCAGTATTGCAAAGCGATAAGACACATACATAGTGCTGGATGGATGAATGAACAAGTGGTTGTGACAGCTAGAAAGTTTCCTAGACTGCTAAGTTACTAAGTATTTAAAAGAATATATCAATTCTATGTAGGTGATTAGAAGTTTGCATGCACACTGCATAGAATATTGTAGCTGTACTAGTTGTTCTCTTTAGGCCATTCCTTTAATACTTGACTAGTTAATTAAATAATATCATTGTTGTAAATGGAATACATGCTTTCAGTAAGCACAACTGCGCTGTATTGCAGAGAGGTGGTCTAGGCTGTGCCCCCTTTCACATCTCTGTGCAACGCAGTTCTGTAGTGTTTACTGGACATATGTAGTGAGCTAGTTGAACTCTTAGAACCCTTAGGATTCAAGTTGAATAATCTCCCAACATAAAAAGATTATAGGGCGTGTTTACACAGTGGTGAAGGAAGGGTTTGGGGCCTGATGTGACATGTGGAAACACACCCCGTAGCGTGTTTTAAGTTAAGGAATTAAGTCTCATCTAATCCTGAAACTCCCTGGATCCTACTAGCCCACTATGTCACTCTATTAAACATCATAGAGCTGCGTTGCAGTGAGGTGGTTCAAGGCCATGCCCCACTTTACACCTCTTTGCATTGCAACTTTCTGGTACTTCTTGCACATATCTGGTGGGTTAGTTCACCCCCAGGAACCCTTAGAATGCAAAGGGACTTTATCCCCTAACTTAAAACGCCCACAGAGCACACATATCAACTCAGTCCTTCCCCACTTTCTTCACCAGTGTGCAAAAACAGCCCATTGTGTGTTTTAATACTTAGTTAATCTTACCTGGAGAGTAGTCAATTTGAAAAAATGGTAAACATTTTTTTTTCAGATATTTTTTATCATTACATTTTTTTAAAATTTCAGATTTAAGAATTAGGATCTGTGCAAGAAAAGAAAAATTCAGGTATAATATATAATATATTTTTTACAACACAACCTATTTGAACATTATATAAAATATTTTATTTGCCTTTTTTGCTGTTGTCAGAATATATTGAATTTCACTACAAACAGTGATTTCACTGTTACTCATCACATAACAGCGGGCAAAAAAACAATCAATAAAATTGTTTTTAAAAAAACAATGTATGTAAAAAAATATTTACAATATACTCAACTATTTCTCAACATTCCATAAAAACAACATCCTCAATAACATACCATATAAGACAAATCTCATATATATTAAATGCTTTCTTCTAAGAAATTTTCTTTCTTCAATTTCAAAGAACTAAATTAATAAATAAATTAACAATTCTTTATCATTCTAATATACTTTAAATTATGTTCTTTAAAAATGTATGCCGTGAGATTTTATTTCTGTCTTTTCAGGTTTTGTAATGTAGGGTGTCACATACCGGGCAACAGCAATGGAATTATTTGCAACATAATGAATATCCATAGTAGCATTCCACATTGAGAGAATAACTGGATTATAATCATTGATATACTTCGATTCTTCATTTCTTTCCAAATTATACGTATTTTTGGGAGATTTTCTAGTGATGGTATGTCTCATAGCTGACTAAACTTATTTACTCTTCCTTTGGATATTACTGGACGTGGAAATCCAAAACGACATTTGGTATAAAAGTTTTCCTTAGACTTGTACTTTTGTCGATATTATTTTCCACATCGATGACTTTGGAATTGTAAGACTTGTTGCCTTAAGGTGTTAATCTTCTGTTCTTTTTGGTATAGCACATGTGGCATATTCTTCAATAAAAGACAAAACAGTGTCATCCGAATCACTTCCGAATTTGGGTGCATCCTTAATCCATAACAGCATATGTAAATTAGGAGCACCTCTAGGTTGATACTCCTTTCTCCAAAAAAATCCATAACTTTTCCAAGAAGAGGATTCTTTGTATTGCAGATAAAATACATCATAGCTTCAAACCTATGATTGAAATATCTGCACACATTAACAGGATCCAAAGAGCACAATTCTCCAGGTGCCTTGTATTCAATCTTTTTTATATTAGAATTTGCCTCTCGAAGAAATTCAAGTAAATCATCCCAAGTGTATTCAGCACAGCTTATGGTAAGAAACCACGTAGGAGTTCCTAAGTTCCTTAGCATACATCTAAGTTCTCCATGACGACGGTACCAATAATCATTAGTACCACGCTGACATGCCATCAAATTAATCAGCTGAGATTCTAAATGATCATCTCTCTGATGTACTTTATCCATAAATTCCTTTGTAGAAACATTGTGAAGATGTACTCCTGTTTTACAAATGTGGTTGACTGCATATGAAAGTCCAGAACGAGTCACTCTCAAAACGATGAAATATATATGGGATACATTGTCGAAATCTTGGATCTTCTGCATACAATCTGGTTGTCCGATATTCAGATGCAGGAATCTGCACTGATCGTTCATCATATCATCCACCTTTTCCAGTTGGGAACAGCTGCGGAAAACAACGAGCTTCCAAACTTTTTTCCCATACACTCATGGGACTCCCTTTGCTTTTTTCATTTGGAATAATTCAATAGTATTCCTCATCACTTCTTTTGAATGAAGTGGATGTGCACTATAATGTTCATAGATTTCTTCACTGTTGGACATGTCCACATTTTCAATTTGACCACTTGACGTTTCAGTTTCATCTCCTAAATGTATTTCGTCTTCTTCCACATACACTTTTTCGTAGTACTCATTGTTTTTATGAGATATAATGTTGCCTTTTGCACTTTCCTAACATCCACTAATTCTTGCTAGAGTTTCTTACTCTTAGTAGGAACACCATTAACTAGAATAACTAGTGGTTAACTTTCTACATTCTCTACACCAATAGTTTCAATATTTTTCTTTAAATCTAGGGGTAAATATACAACTCTTCCTTTTAATCCTCTCTGTAAATCTAAAAGAGGCAATTTACCTGTTTTAGGCTTCGTACGAACAGTAGCTTGAAATGGGTGCACACATTGAATCAGAATAAACTCATACGTATTTAAAGCTATCAGTTCTGGAGGAATAGTTACCAACTCTATATTATTATGGACAGCTCTAGCGGGCATTTTATTTTTATCTAATTTGTTATAACAATATTTGCAAATACGCTGGTCAGGACCCAAATCAAAACAATTCTCTACCAACAAATAAGTTGTAAATTCCTTCCACTTATCATTATTTTCTCTTTCACTTTTTAAATATAGATCAACAGTCCTAGTCTGATTTTTATAGTGAGTCTGCCTGCAACAAATACAAGAATAATTTGGCCTTTCACCTGAAATCACCTTAAAATTTGTAATTTGTTCTTCAAAAAGTTTTGTAGTAGTATATTGCACATTCTCCTCAATATTTTCCTCTATTAATGTGTCAGTTTCTGCACTCTCTTGTCCAGGAGCAACGCAACAAAACTCAATTTCATCACAAATCTTCTTCACATCTGATACTGACCCAGGCAAAAGAGCACTGTTTAACTCATTTAACATTATTGCTGTACTTTTTGCATAATAGAATCTTCTGACTAACTTCCGCATTTGAGAATGATGTACTACTAACATCCTGAAATGATGAAAAACACTTTGACATACTTTTCTAGAAAGACAAGCCAGACAATGACCTTGCAAACCAGTATTTTTTCTCACTCTGCAAGGATCTAGTACTTGCAACATCTTAATTTTTTGTTTAACACTTTTTTTTTACTATATTCTCATAAACAATTGTTTAAAATATCAATAGATTCATGTCGTATACGACAAATACTACTGCAATCCCAAGTGTACACTGGGGCTTTAGGACGTCTCCCTAGAACTTCATCAGCTATCGCTTGTTCTGCATTTCTGGGAATCATCTTCTCTTTGTCAATTGGACAACCATTTCTAATCTCACAATCTTACCACTGATATCAACTGCATGCAATACATTATTGGTCTGAAAGTAACTCTCTTCATTAAAGAAAGGATCTGAACTTGAACTGTGTTTCCATTCACCTAAAAAAATATCACAACAATTAGTTCTGTTAATTACTCTTTTCCTCTTACTTTTGGCCTTCATAAAATGGATTGGTTTATCTAGTGATCGAATTCTGTTTAAAACTAAAATGAATAATTTCCTTTTTAATTCAAAAGCCTTATCTACAATAATTTCTATTTCCTTCTTCTTTTTATAAAATACTGATTTGTTTTGTAGTTCTTCACATCTTTTAACAAATTAGAGACAACTCTATTGTAAAACATTGTCTTTCTAATTTCTGCATACTGACTTTTCCTCCTTTTACCATAAATTGTGTCTTTTGAATGTGATTTCGTTTTATGTACGATTCTTTCCTTATTATACTTTTTAGTTGTTGAAGCATTCTTCAAACTTTTATCAATGTGCACATTGTTTGTAGGCTTTGAAAGTTTTTTGATAAATTCTTTGGTTCTCTTATCCGGGACACTTATGGTTTTTTCCCACATGATGTTGGTCATCCAATACTGATTTTTCAGGCATAACAATTTTATTTTAATGATAATAAACAATATCTGTAAAAAATAAAAATATAAATACATTTATTTTAATAAATTAATAAATTATACTTTTCTATTACTATAAAATACATTGTATATAAAAACCATTTAACCACTTTCTTTAGTAATCAATCATTAAAATTGTAATTGAAGGTGTCAAGATAAGCACAGACACGCCGTCAAAGTCTGGAACCTGCTCAACACAACCTCACCAGACGTCGCCTTCCTCACGGAAACCTGGATGAACGCCTCCTCAGCGTCCGACGTCGCCATCGCCATCCCGGACGGATACAAGATCACTCGGAGGGACCGCGTCAACCAGACAGGTGGAGGAATTGCCATCGTTCACAAGAACACCATCCGCATCACAACCAACTCCGACGACACCCTGACCACCGCTGAACACCTCCACTTCAAGATACACACCGACCCCAAGACCACACTCAGAGGCACCATCATCCACAGACCCCCGGGAACTCGCACACAATTCAGCAAAGACATCGCAGACTTCATCAGCCCACACGCCCTCCCATCCACCGACTACATCCTCCTAGGGGACTTCAACTTCCACCTGGATAACAACAAGGACTGCAACACCGCCGCCCTGCTGGACAACCTCGCCAACCTCGGACTCAAGCAACTGGTGAATACCCCCACCCACTATGCCGGCCACATGCTTGACCCAGTCTTCTCCTCCAGCAAACACGTCTCCTTCAGCCACTCGACCGAACTGCATTGGACTGACCATAGCTGCGTCCACTTCAGCTTCAGAAGAACCACGACCCACCACCACCCCAAACAGGTCCCTCGCAGAAACTGGAGCAAGATCACCGCTGACCAGCTCACCACCTCTCTCAGCCGGAATTCCCCCACCAGCACAACAGACCCCAACGAAGCAGCCAACAACCTCACACAGTGGATCGCCGACTGCACAGATGAACTCACACCCCTCCCAGCAGACCCGGCAGCAAGAAAGCCTCATGGTTCACCGACGAATTCAAGAACTCCAAGAAGAACTGCCACACCCTCGAGAAGGCCTGGCGCATCGACCAGACCACAGACAACATTACTGCCCTCAAGAACGCCACCCGCAATCACCACCAGCTGATCCGCACCTCCAAGAAGTCAGCACTCAAAGAACGACTGGACAACAACGCCCACAACAGCAAGGAACTCTTCAGCATCGTCAAAGAGCTCTCCAACCCCAGTGCCGGAAACACCGACATCGCTCCCTCGCAAGACCTCTGCGACTCGCTCGCCTCATTCTTCCACCGCAAGATCGCCCAAATACACAACAGCTTTGGTGCACCAACCACGCACCCCACCACCGAACCAACGCCCCCCACCAGCACCCTCCGCGCCTGGACCCCGGTCAGCACCGAAGACACCATCAGCATGATGAACACCATCCACTCCAGATCCCCTACCGACCCCTGCCCCCACCACGTTTTCAACAAGGTCGACTCCACCATCGCACCCAAACTCCGGGACATCATCAACACCTCCTTCAACACCGCCACCTTCCCGGAGAGCTGGAAGCATGCCGAGATCAGCACCCTCCTGAAAAAACCAACAGCTGACCCCTCCGACCTCAAGAACTTCCGCCCCATCTCGCTCCCTCGCTCCTCCCGTTTCCGGCCAAGGTCATCGAGAAGACCGTCAACAGACAGCTCGCCGCCTTCCTCGAAACGAATGGATCCCTCGACCAGACACAGTCCGGCTTCCGAGCCAACCACAGCACCGAGACCGCCCTCATCGCAGCCACAGACGACTTCAGATCCCTGCTCGACAACGGGGAAACGGCGGCCCTCATCCTCCTGGACCTCTCCGCAGCATTCAACAACATCTGCCACCGCACCCTAGTGCAGCGCCTCAGCAACACCGGAATCCAAGAGAAGGCACTGGAATGGATCATCTCGTTTCTCGCCGGAAGAACCCAAAGAGTCCGCCTCCCCCCGTTCAGATCAGAGGCCACTGAAGTCATCTGCGGCGTACCACAAGGATCATCACTCAGCCCCACTCTCTTCAACATCTACATAAGCCCCCTCGCAGCCATCGCACGCCAACACAACCTCAACATCATCTCCTACGCCGAAGACACCCAGCTGATCCTCTCCCTCACCAACGACCCCGCCACCGCCAGAACCAGCCTACACGAAGGGATGAAAGATGTCGCCGGCTGGATGAAGAACAGCCGCCTGAAACTGAACTCAGACAAGAGGGAAGTCCTCATCCTGGGATCATCACCCACCGCCTGGGACAACTCCTGGTGGCCCCCTGCCCTGGGCACCACTCCCAAGCCAACAGACCACGCACGCAACCTGGGCTTCATCCTGGACTCCTCCCTCTCGATAACCAGACAAGTCAACTCCGTCACATCATCATGCGCATGCTCCGTAAGATCTTCCGATGGATCCCCACCGATACCAGGAA
The DNA here is from genome assembly GCF_964263255.1 of Lissotriton vulgaris. Classification (NCBI taxonomy): domain Eukaryota; kingdom Metazoa; phylum Chordata; class Amphibia; order Caudata; family Salamandridae; genus Lissotriton; species Lissotriton vulgaris. Next base: position 861,803,098 of record NC_141689.1, read on the forward strand.
GACGGTCACCCAGGCACTCGTCACCAGCTGACTCGACTACGGAAACACCCTCTACGCCAGAACCACAGCCAAACTTCAGAAAGACTCCAACACATCCAGAACACCTCCGCACGTCTCATCCTGGACATCCCCCGACACAGCCACATCTCCGACCACCTGAGAGACCTGCACTGGCTCCCCGTCAGCAAGAGGATCACGTTCAGACTCCTCACCCACGCACACAAAGCTCTACATGACCTGGGCCCCAAGTACCTCAACAACCGACTAACCTTCTACACGCCCACCCACCTGCTACGATCCACCAACCTCGCCCTCGCCACCGTTCCACGCATCCGCAGAGCCACCGCCGGAGGAAGATCCTCCTCCTACCTGGCAGCCAAGTCATGGAACTCCCTCCCCACCCACCTTCGGCGAACCCAGGACCATCTCGCCTTAAGGAAGTAACTCAAGACCTGGCTTTTTGAGCAGTAAATGGACCCCCCCGAGCGCCTTGAGACCCGCCCGGGTGAGTAGCGCGCTATACAAATGCTATGATTGATTGATTGATTAAGCGTGTAGGTGGTTAGAGGTCTGCATGTGTAATCGACAAGTGTTTGTGTTAAGCCCAAGACATTGTATGAGTACTTAGGTACTGACTGAATGATTAGAGTACTGCAATGAGAGTGCCTGGGTGAATGTGTAAATGGTTGAGTTTTAGCGCAGTGAATGGATTAGTACATGGTGCTGAATGGGTCACTAGAGGAGTGCAAAAGGAGTGGCAGGGTGTTTGCTGGAGTCTATGGACACTGATTGGGGTATTGAAGGTGTGAAAGACAAATGTATAGGTGGTAACAAGACTGCATGCATAGTGGATAGGCGTTTGAAGCAGTCCATGTGCTAAGGCCTGGCTCAGTGCATGAGTAGTTGGGTACTGACTGAATGATTAGAGTAGTACAAGGAGAGTACCTGGGTGAATTCATAAGTGTAATTACAAGCTTTAGGGCGGTAGTGTTCCCCAGATAGAGAAATGTCCGCACATTCGTTCAATTTCTCTAAGGTATTCTATACACGTAAAATAAGTATATTGTGAAATGTATTGACCACAAAACAAGGGTGCTCAAGTAGCCCTATTGACACCCACCATCCCAAGGTGTTGCCTAGCACACAAAGTGTGCAACAAATCAATACAAGAAAAGGGCTCGGCCAGCACACCACCAATAGTGGTCTCAAATAAACTAATTCTAGACAGTACTAGATCTCCAGGTGACTCAGGATTTCACCTATTCAGTAAGGAGGTAAAGACCAGCTATTACAATGTCCATTCCAACAGGTGCGCTTTATGTAGATATAAAGATCCAATGCAGAGAGTAGTCATCAAATTCTTTATTCCAAAAGTTCATAATACATAAAACTTCTCATCTCACAACGACACGTGTTTCGTCTCAATCCTGAGACTTCCTCAAGGCACATAATGTGTTAGTATTCTTCTGTATATAAGTTGTACAAGATTAGCCAACCTATCTGTTGACATGAGACTGGGCAGGCGTGGCCATGGTATCCTCCCAAGGTAACGGGCTACCTATGACACAGTAGTCACACAAACTGCCTCATGAGATAAGACCAGGCATAATTCGTCTATTGTATAACGATTGCCAAAACCTAAAACTTCAGTAAATTAAGTATCAAGTAGGCCAAATTCCTCTGTGGTTGTCATTTATTGAGTTTTCATTAGCACAACATGACTCTGGGTCTTTAACCGTGTAATAACACGGTGTCACTATTGATGAACACCTTCTTCTCCTGTAGTCTGGGTAGCTGTCCTCGAGCCTTCAACAGTTTAAATGATTCTGGGTCTATTGCCGTGTAAAGACACGGTGTCAATATTTATGCACACCGTCTCCGTATAGTGGCACGACAGCCATATAGTGGCACTATACGGCTGTCGTCCCCGTGTTGTTACGTGAAGCTCTTTGACTTACTATGGTCTTATTTATTTATTTATTGTATTTCTAAAGCGCACTATCACCTAACAGGCATCTTGGCGCTCGTAACTCAGTCTGACCATCTCCGCAGGGACTTATTATAACTCTGCCCTAATTCTTAGGAAATAACCATGTTTTTAGGTTCCTTCTGAACAGCAGGAGTTCACTGATTTGTCTAAGCTCAAGAGTTAAGGTGTTCCAGAGCCTTGCAGCAGCGATCCCAAATGATCTACCTCCAGCTCTGACTTTTTTTAAACGGGGGACTTTTATTAGTTTTGCCCCGGATGAACGCAAAGTTCGGCCAGGGACATACCATTCAAATTTGCTTTGGAGGGAAATAGGACCCCTTCCGTGCAAAGCTTTAAAGACTAGGCAAAGTGATTTAAACTTAATTCTTTGTATCACAGGGAGCCAGTGCAACTCTGCCAGGGCCCCAGAGGCGGAGGATCGTCTCGACCAGCCTAATACCAACTTAGCTGCAGTTGATTGTATCCTCTGCATCCTATCCAATAAACATTTTGGAGACTCAAGGAGCAAAGCATTACAGTAATCAACTCGACTGAGTATGGTGCTGCGTGCTATCAAGGAGCACGCCTGATGGGGTAGTAGAGGGAAGATCTTCCTAAGAGAACGAATAATGGCCAAGCAGCAGCCCACCACTTTTGTGACATACGCCTCTAAGGTGAGGTTACAATCAAATGTCACACCCAGGTTGCGAACTGTCTTAACAGGCTGGCCAAGGTTGGGAGATTCTGGGGGCCAAGAATTGCTGGGCAGCCCAGAAGGAGTCCTGCCCTTAGCATAATAAAGCACACCTGTTTTAGCTACATTAAATTGTAATGAATTTTCCCTCAGCCACTGTGACATGTCTTGCAGGCAGCTGTGAAAACCCTCTAAAGAAGTTGACTGCTCTCCCTCGAGGGAGAGAATTAATTGTGTGTCATATGCGTAATTAACGATCTTGATGTTATAACGCTTGATGACCGCCATCAGGGTCTCAAATAAACATTAAAAAGAATAGGGCTAATGGCCGAGCCCTGTGGCACGCCAGGTGAAACATAAGTATAGGCGGATTGCGAGGGGGAGAGGGACACTGCCTGCTGCCTCCCTGATAAGAAGGAATGAAACCACTTAAGGGCAACACCCGTCACTCCCACCTCTCTCAGCCGACTCAGAAGGATTTTGTGGTTGACAGTTTTGAAGGCGGCAGACAGGTCAAGCAGAATAAGAACTACTGCCTGACCCCTGCCTGCCCTCCCCCGAAGCTCATCCATCATGGTCACCAAGGCCGTCTCGGTGCCGTGAGCCGGTCAGAACCCAAACTGCTCCTCCTCCAGAAGCTTAGCTTGTTCTAAGTATGCGGACAGCGAGCCACTCACCACCCGTTCTACTATTTTAGCAGGAAAAGGAAGGAGGGATATAGGTCTAAAATTATTGAGACACTCCGGGTCAAGGGAGGGTTTCTTAAGCAGTGGTGTCACCAGAGCCTGCTTCCATTGAAACGGCACCACCCCACCCGTGAAAGACTGATTGCAAATCAGGGAGAGCGAGGGAAACTACTCTGCCCCAAACTCCTTCCAAATTTTTCATGGCAACGGGTCCAAGGGAGAACCTGATGTAATACTGTCCACTATCTTACAGAAATCTCCCGACTGCAAGGGAGGGAATTCAGAGATAGAGAGACAGAGACAGCCCTCTCCGTGCTAACGCTTGCTACCATCGCACCTGCGTCCTCAATGGCAGAAGACAGAACGTTCGCCCCCTCAGAGGGGTAGGATACCCTCCCCAGCTCCTCAACAATGTTGGCAACTTTGTCATGAAAAAAGCAGGCAAGGTTGTCACAGAGCACCTGAGATGGGAAAAACTCATTTTTACAGCAATCTGGGTTGGTCAGACTGTTAAGGATATTAAAAATACTGCAAGAGCTATTTGGAGCCTTAAGTATCAGGGAGGCAAAGTAGTCGGCTTTCGACCTATTAATGACCTTCCTATATTCTGTAATTTTTGTTCTCCATAACCTTTTGTGATCGTCTAGATAGCCACGCCTCCAACTCCTCTCAGCCCGTTTACACTCGAGTTTCAAGTTTTTCAGTTCCTCACTAAAGCAAGGGGCAGAAGGTCTCCCCCTGCTCCGAAGGGGCTTAAGAGGTGCAAGAGAGTCAAGCGTCAAGGTGATTTTCCTGCAAAGGGTGGCGTAGTTCTCCTCTACTTGGGCGTCCAGGGAAAAAAAGTCTTACGATGAGAACACCGCATCAGGACCTCTCTTCAGCATCAGAGCCCTACTTTCCCTACCTACAAATTTGTTCATCCGATTGCCCGCTTGTCCAAATTGGCCATGTTCAGATAGAATTTGACCAAAAAATGGTCAGTCCAGTCCATGGGAAGAACTTTCTCAATATACACCTGATCATCTTCTGCAAAAATAAGATCTAGCATATGTCCCCCCAAATGAGTAGCTTTGGATACTTCAAAAGGGGGTGGGGTCGCACACCACTCACTCACCAGCGGGATCGCCCCTAAGGACTATGGTCAGGGTAGTTAAGTATTCTGCGATGTATCCTTCTTCGCCATCCCTGGACACGTGTTTCGGGGTATTTACCCCTCATCAGCAGGGAATAGGCCATCTTCTTATCTTCTGGGGTTGCCGGTGGCTGCCAAATATTGCCATGTCTAGTACCACACAGGCGCGCAGGTGCGGGGTCCCAGGCTCGTCAGCCCGACAGCTCGAGGGAGCTTTAAACATTTCAAAAGGGGGTGGGGTCGCACACCACTCACTCACCAGCGGGATCGCCCCTAAGGACTATGGTCAGGGTAGTTAAGTATTCCGCGATGTATCCTTCTTCGCCATCCCTGGACACGTGTTTCGGGGTATTTACCCCTCATCAGCAGGGAATAGGCCATCTTCTTATCTTCTGGGGTTGCCGGTGGCTGCCAAATATTGCCAGGTCTAGTACCACACAGGCGCGCAGGTGCGGGGTCCCAGGCTCGTCAGCCCGACAGCTCGAGGGAGCTTTAAACATTTCAAAAGGGGGTGGGGTCACACACCACTCACTCACCAGCGGGATCGCCCCTAAGGACTATGGTCAGGGTAGTTAAGTATTCCTCGATGTATCCTTCTTCGCCATCCCTGGACACGTGTTTCGGGGTATTTACCCCTCATCAGCAGGGAATAGGCCATCTTCTTATCTTCTGGGGTTGCCGGTGGCTGCCAAATATTGCCAGATATAGTACCACACAGGCGCGCAGGTGCGGGGTCCCAGGCTCGTCAGCCCGACAGCTCGAGGGAGCTTTAAACATTTCAAAAGGGGGTGGGGTCGCACACCACTCACTCACCAGCGGGATTGCCCCTAAGGACTATGGTCAGGGTAGTTAAGTATTCCGCGATGTATCCTTCTTCGCCATCCCTGGACACGTGTTTCGGGGTATTTACCCCTCATCAGCAGGGAATAGGCCATCTTCTTATCTTCTGGGGTTGCCGGTGGCTGCCAAATATTGCCAGGTCTAGTACCACACAGGCGCGCAGGTGCGGGGTCCCAGGCTCGTCAGCCCGACAGCTCGAGGGAGCTTTAAACATTTCAAAAGGGGGTGGGGTCGCACACCACTCACTCACCAGCGGGATCGCCCCTAAGGACTATGGTCAGGGTATTTAAGTATTCCGCGATGTATCCTTCTTCGCCATCCCTGGACACGTGTTTCGAGGTATTTACCCCTCATCAGCAGGGAATAGGCCATCTTCTTATCTTCTGGGGTTGCCGGTGGCTGCCAAATATTGCCAGGTCTAGTACCACACAGGCGCGCAGGTGCGGGGTCCCAGGCTCGTCAGCCCGACAGCTCGAGGGAGCTTTAAACATTTCAAAAGGGGGTGGGGTCGCACACCACTCACTCACCAGCGGGATCGCCCCTAAGGACTATGGTCAGGGTAGTTAAGTATTCCGCGATGTATCCTTCTTCGCCATCCCTGGACACCTGTTTCGGGGTATTTACCCCTCATCAGCAGGGAATAGGCCATCTTCTTATCTTCTGGGGTTGCCGGTGGCTGCCAAATATTGCCAGGTCTAGTACCACACGGGCGCGCGGGTGCGGGGTCCCAGGCTCGTCAGCCCGACAGCTCGAGGGAGCTTTAAACATTTCAAAAGGGGGTGGGGTCGCACACCACTCACTCACCAGCGGGATCGCCCCTAAGGACTATGGTCAGGGTAGTTAAGTATTCCGCGATGTATCCTTCTTCGCCATCCCTGGACACGTGTTTCGGGGTATTTACCCCTCATCAGCAGGGAATAGGCCATCTTCTTATCTTCTGGGGTTGCCGGTGGCTGCCAAATATTGCCAGGTCTAGTACCACACAGGCGCGCAGGTGCGGGGTCCCAGGCTCGTCAGCCCGACAGCTCGAGGGAGCTTTAAACATTTCAAAAGGGGGTGGGGTCGCACACCACTCACTCACCAGCGGGATCGCCCCTAAGGACTATGGTCAGGGTAGTTAAGTATTCCGCGATGTATCCTTCTTCGCCATCCCTGGACACGTGTTTCGGGGTATTTAGTCCTCATCAGCAGGGAATAGGCCATCTTCTTATCTTCTGGGGTTGCCGGTGGCTGCCAAATATTGCCAGGTCTAGTACCACACAGGCACGCAGGTGCGGGGTCCCAGGCTCGTCAGCCCGACAGCTCGAGGGAGCTTTAAACATTTCAAAAGGGGGTGGGGTCGCACACCACTCACTCACCAGCGGGATCGCCCCTAAGGACTATGGTCAGGGTAGTTTTTGAAATATTTAAGCGGGCTGACGAGCCTGGGACCCCGCACACGCGCACCCGTGTGGTACTAGACCTGGCAATATTTGGCAGCCACCGGCAACCCCAGAAGATAAGAAGATGGCCTATTCCCTGCTGATGAGGGGTAAATACCCCGAAACACGTGTCCAGGGATGGCGAAGAAAGATACATCGCGGAATACAAAACTACACTGACCATAGTCCTTAGGGGCGATCCCGCTGGTGAGTGAGTGGTGTGCGACCCCACCCCCTTTTTGAAATATTTAAGCGGGCTGACGAGCCTGGGACCCCGCACCCGCGCGCCCGTGTGGTACTAGACCAGGCAATATTTGGCAGCCACCGGCAACCCCAGAAGATAAGAAGATGGCCTATTCCCTGCTGATGAGGGGTAAATACCCCGAAACACGTGTCCAGGGATGGCGAAGAAAGATACTTGGCGGAATACAAAACTACACTGACCATAGTCCTTAGGGGCGATCCCGCTGGTGAGTGAGTGGTGTGCGACCCCACCCCCTTTTTGAAATATTTAAGCGGGCTGACGAGCCTGGGACCCCGCACCCGCGCGCCCGTGTGGTACTAGACCTGGCAATATTTGGCAGCCACCGGCAACCCCAGAAGATAAGAAGATGGCCTATTCCCTGCTGATGAGGGGTAAATACCCCGAAACACGTGTCCAGGGATGGCGAAGAAAGATACATCGCGGAATACAAAACTACACTGACCATAGTCCTTAGGGGCGATCCCGCTGGTGAGTGAGTGGTGTGCGACCCCACCCCCTTTTTGAAATATTTAAGCGGGCTGACGAGCCTGGGACCCCGCACCCACGCGCCCGTGTGGTACTAGACCTGGCAATATTTGGCAGCCACCGGCAACCCCAGAAGATAAGAAGATGGCCTATTCCCTGCTGATGAGGGGTAAATACCCCGAAACACGTGTCCAGGGATGGCGAAGAAAGATACATCGCGGAATACAAAACTACACTGACCATAGTCCTTAGGGGCGATCCGGCTGGTGAGTCAGTGGTGTGCGACCCCACCCCCTTTTTGAAATATTTAAGCGGGCTGACGAGCCTGGGACCCCGCACCCGCGCGCCCGTGTGGTACTAGACCTGGCAATATTTGGCAGCCACCGGCAACCCCAGAAGATAAGAAGATGGCCTATTCCCTGCTGATGAGGGGTAAATACCCCGAAACACGTGTCCAGGGATGGCGAAGAAAGATACATCGCGGAATACAAAACTACACTGACCATAGTCCTTAGGGGCGATCCCGCTGGTGAGTGAGTGGTGTGCGACCCCACCCCCTTTTTGAAATATTTAAGCGGGCTGACGAGCCTGGGACCCCGCACCCGCGCGCCCGTGTGGTACTAGACCTGGCAATATTTGGCAGCCACCGGCAACCCCAGAAGATAAGAAGATGGCCTATTCCCTGCTGATGAGGGGTAAATACCCCGAAACACGTGTCCAGGGATGGCGAAGAAAGATACATCGCGGAATACAAAACTACACTGACCATAGTCCTTAGGGGCGATCCCGCTGGTGAGTGAGTGGTGTGCGACCCCACCCCCTTTTTGAAATATTTAAGCGGGCTGACGAGCCTGGGACCCCGCACCCGCGCGCCCGTGTGGTACTAGACCTGGCAATATTTGGCAGCCACCGGCAACCCCAGAAGATAAGAAGATGGCCTATTCCCTGCTGATGAGGGGTAAATACCCCGAAACACGTGTCCAGGGATGGCGAAGAAAGATACATCGCGGAATACAAAACTGCACTGACCATAGTCCTTAGGGGCGATCCCGCTGGTGAGTGAGTGGTGTGCGACCCCACCCCCTTTTTGAAATATTTAAGCGGGCTGACGAGCCTGGGACCCCGCACCCGCGCGCCCGTGTGGTACTAGACCTGGCAATATTTGGCAGCCACCGGCAACCCCAGAAGATAAGAAGATGGCCTATTCCCTGCTGATGAGGGGTAAATACCCCGAAACACGTGTCCAGGGATAGCGAAGAAAGATACATCGCGGAATACAAAACTACACTGACCATAGTCCTTAGGGGCGATCCCGCTGGTGAGTGAGTGGTGTGCGACCCCACCCCCTTTTTGAAATATTTAAGCGGGCTGACGAGCCTCGGAACCCGCACCCGCGCGCCCGTGTGGTACTAGACCTGGCAATATTTGGCAGCCACCGGCAACCCCAGAAGATAAGAAGATGGCCTATTCCCTGCTGATGAGGGGTAAATACCCCGAAACACGTGTCCAGGGATGGCGAAGAAAGATACATCGCGGAATACAAAACTACAGTGACCATAGTCCTTAGGGGCGATCCCGCTGGTGAGTGAGTGGTGTGCGACCCCACCCCCTTTTTGAAATATTTAAGCGGGCTGACGAGCCTGGGACCCCGCACCCGCGCGCCCGTGTGGTACTAGACCTGGCAATATTTGGCAGCCACCGGCAACCCCAGAAGATAAGAAGATGGCCTATTCCCTGCTGATGAGGGGTAAATACCCCGAAACACGTGTCCAGGGATGGCGAAGAAAGATACATCGCGGAATACAAAACTGCACTGACCATAGTCCTTAGGGGCGATCCCGCTGGTGAGTGAGTGGTGTGCGACCCCACCCCCTTTTTGAAATATTTAAGCGGGCTGACGAGCCTGGGACCCCGCACCCGCGCGCCCGTGTGGTACTAGACCTGGCAATATTTGGCAGCCACCGGCAACCCCAGAAGATAAGAAGATGGCCTATTCCCTGCTGATGAGGGGTAAATACCCCGAAACACGTGTCCAGGGATAGCGAAGAAAGATACATCGCGGAATACAAAACTACACTGACCATAGTCCTTAGGGGCGATCCCGCTGGTGAGTGAGTGGTGTGCGACCCCACCCCCTTTTTGAAATATTTAAGCGGGCTGACGAGCCTCGGAACCCGCACCCGCGCGCCCGTGTGGTACTAGACCTGGCAATATTTGGCAGCCACCGGCAACCCCAGAAGATAAGAAGATGGCCTATTCCCTGCTGATGAGGGGTAAATACCCCGAAACACGTGTCCAGGGATGGCGAAGAAAGATACATCGCGGAATACAAAACTACACTGACCATAGTCCTTAGGGGCGATCCCACTGGTGAGTGAGTGGTGTGCGACCCCACCCCCTTTTTGAAAGCTTTGGATACTTGTTGACAAAGTCCTAGCCCCTCACAAGATTGAGTGATGTTGGTCAGGCCTATGTCAAGGGACCCATTCAGCCAGAGATTAAAGTCGCCCAAAATCAGCAGTCTCCGATGTGTGGCAGCCATATTGGTAAAAATTTCCAAAAGGATTTGCTGATGTGATGTACAAAAGGACCCTGGAGGACGATAACAATTGATCCCTGTCAAGGACTAGCCTAAAGCACTCTTAATTGTAAACCCAAGGAGTTCAACCCCTGCAACCGTGTCAATATCGATGGTAGTGGGGTTCAGGGACTCTCTGTAAATCATTCAAACCCCTCCCCCTCTCCCCCCAGTATTGGCTTATGTAGAATTTTATAGCCAGGGGGGCAGGCCAGACCAGGGTCGACCTCGCAGTCTTGACGAGTCCTGGTTTCTGTCATGCGCAATATTTCCAATTCATGAGCTTCCAACAGTAGCTGAATTTCGGTCTTGTGTTATGGTAGAGATCGAACATTGAGCAGCCCGCATGGGAGAAGGTCTTTAACCAAGAAATCAGACAGAGCAGGGGCGGTTTCCACAACACCGAGACCTCCCTTACAGCTAGCACTTCTATTTCTGGTGTGAAGTTCAGCCCCCGAGTACCTGACCGTGGAACTTACTTGGGCTTGATTCCTGAGAACCAAGGAAGAGGCAAAATGGCCGGCGCTGAGCGCGTCCTTAGCGCGGACGGGCGCAGACGGGCTTGCCTTTGGCGCGCCGTCAGCGCGCCTGCTGCGCTCGTCCGCTGCGCGCTCGCGTTTGCACCCGGTTTTATCCTTATGCCTCCTCCAACCAAACCTCTAACTGCTGGAAGGGCGGGACCGCTCGCACGGACGGTCCCCGCAAATCAGAATAGCGGCAGGAATAGCACCAGGAAGAGGTGAGTAAACAGAATCCCCTCCCGTGTCAAAGATCCGTATCTCGGCAATCCCAATAGTTAAAGATGATACAGGATTAAAAGTGTCCTCTCACAACACAATAATTATTAAAAGAAAAGGTATAGCTGAGGCAGCGCTAGTAGCCCCCTGTCGAGACAGCCACGAGTTACTTACTAAACATATTGAAACTGCTAGAGGTGCGCGGACCGCTACTCCAACAGCAGGAGGAGACGGTGTGCACAAATATTGACACCGTGTCATCACACGGCAATAGACCCAGAATCATTTAAACTGTTGAAGGCTCGAGGAAAGCTACCCAGACTGCAGGAGAAGAAGATGTTCATCAATAGTGACACCGTGCTATTACATGGTTAAAGACCCAGAGTCATGTGATAATGAAAACTGAATAAATGACAACCACAGAGGAATTTGGCCAACTTGATACTTAATTTACTGCAGTGTTTGGTTTTGGCAATCGTTATACAATCGACGGATTATGCCTGGTCTTATCTTATGAGGCAGTTTGTATGACTACTGTGTCAGAGGTAGCCCGTTACCTTGGGAGGATTACCATGGCCACGCCTGCCCAGTCTCGTGACAACGGATAGGTTGACTAATCTTGTACAACTTATATACAGAAGAATCCTAACACATTATATGCCTTGACAAAGTCTCAGGATTGAGACGAAACACGTGTCCGCGTTGTGAGCTGAGAAGTTTTTATGTATTATGAACTTTTGGAATAAAGAATTTGAAGACTACTCTCTGCATTGGATCTTTATATCTACATAAAGCGCACCTGTTGGAGTGGACATTGTAATAGCTGGTCTTTACCTCCTTACTTGATAGGTGAAATCCTGAGTCACCTGGAGATCTAGTACTGTCTAGAATTAGTTTATTTGAGACCACTATTGGTGTGCTGGCTGAGCCCTTTTTTATATTGAATTCATAAGTGGTTGGGTTTTGGCGCAGAGAATAGATTATTATATGGTACTGAATGGGTCACTAGAGGAGTGCTAAAGAAGTGGCAGGATGTTTGTTGGAGTGTAAAGATACTGACTGGGGAATTGAAGGTGTGAAAGAAAAATGTGTAGGTGGTTACAGGACTGCATGCATAGTGGATAGATGTTTGAAGCAGTCTATGTGGTAAGTCCTGAGTCACTGCATGAGTACTTGGGTACTGACTGAATGATTAGAATGCTCCAAGGAAACTGCCTGGGTGAATTTATAAGTTGTTACGTTTTGGCGCAGTGAATGGATTAGTACATGGTGATGAATGGGTTACTAGAGGAGTGCAAAGGGAGTGGCAGGGTGTTTGCTGTAGTATATGGACATTGACTGGGGAATTGAACATGTGAAAAACAAATGTGTAGGTGGTTAGAGGACTGCATGCATAGTGGATAGGTGTTTGAAACAGTCTATGGGCTAAGGCCTGAATCATTGCATGAGTACTTGAATACTGACTGAATGATTAGAATACTGCAAACAAACTGCCTGGGTGAATGTATAAGTGGTTGTGTTATGGCGCAGTAAATGGATTAGTACATGGTGCTGAATGGGTCACTAGAGGAGTGCAAAGGTAGCGGCAGGATGTTTCCTGGACTCAATGGACATTGACTGGGGAATTGAAGGTGGGAAAGACAAATGTGTAGGTGGTTGGAGGACTGCATGCATAGTGGATAGGCGTTTGAAGCAGTCCATGTCCTAAGGCCAGGCTCAGTGCATGAGTACTTGGTTACTGACTGAATGATTAGAGTACTTCAAGGAGAGTGCCTGGGTGAATTTATAAGGGGTTGGGTTTTGGCACAGTGAATGGATTAGTACATGGTGCTGAATGGGTCACTAGAGGAGTGCTAAGGGGGTAGCAGGATGTTTGCTGGAGTGCATGGACACTGACTGGGGAATCGAAGGTGTGAAAGACAAATGTGTATGTGGTTAGAGGACTGCAAGCATAGTGGATAGGTGTTTGAAGCAGTCTATGTGATATGGCCTGAGTCATTGTATGAGTACTTGGGTAGTGACTGAATGATTAGAATACTGCAAGGAAACTGCCTGGGTGAATTTATAAGTGGTTAGGATTTGGTGCAGTGAATGGATTAGTACATGGTGTCGAATGGATTACTAGAGGAGTGCAAAGGGAGTTGCAAGGTGTTTGCTGTAGTGTATGGACACTGACTTAGGAATTGAACATGTAAAAGCAAATGTTTAGGTGGTTAGAGGACTGCATTAATAGTGGATAGGTGTTTGAAGCAGTCTAGGTGTTGAGGCCTGAGTCATTGCATGAATACTTGAATACTGACTGAATGATTAGAATACTCCAAAGAAACTGCCTAGATGAATTTATAAGTGGTTGGGTTATGGTGCAGTGAATGGATTAGTAGATGGTGCTGAATGGGTCACTAGAGGAGTGCAAAGGGAGTGGCAGGATGTTTCCTGGAATCTATGGACACGCACTGGGGAAATGACTGTGTGAAAGACAAATGTATAGGTGGCTAGAGGACTGCATGCATAATGGAAAGGGGTTTGAAGCAGTTCATGTGCTAAGGCCTGGCTCACTGCATGAGTACTTGTATACTGACTGAATGATTAGAGTACTGCAAGGAGAGTGCCTGGGTGAATTTATAGGTGGTTGGGTTATGGTGCAGTGAATGGATTAGTACATGGTGCTGAATGGGTCACTAGAGGAATGCAAAGGGAGTGGCAGGATGTTTCCTGGAGTCTATGGACACTGACTGGGGAATTGAAGGTGTGAAAGACAAATGTGTAGGTGGTTAGAAGACTGCATTCTTAGTGGATAGGGGTTTGAAGCAGTCCATGTACTAAGGCCTGGCTCACTGCATGAGTACTTGGGTACTGACTGAATGATTAGAGTACTGCAAGGAGAGTGCCTGGGTGAACTTATAAGTGGTTGGGTTTTTGCACAGTGAATGGATTAGTACATGGAGCTGAATGGGTCACTAGAGGAGTGCAAAGGGAGTGGCAGGGTGTTTGCTGTAGTATATAGACACTGACTGGGGAATTGAACATGTGAAAAACAAATGTGTAGGTTGTTATAGGACTGCATGCAGGGTGAATAGGTGTTTGAAGCAGTCTATGTGCTGAGGCCTGAATCATTGCATGAGTACTTGAATACTGACTGAATGATTAGAATACTGCCTGGATGAATTTATAAGTGGTTGGGTTATGGTGCAGTGAATGGATTAGTACATGGTGCTGAATGGGTCACTAGAGAAGTGCAAAGGGAGTGGCAGGATGTTTCCTGGAATCTATGGACATGGACTGGGGAATAGACGGTGTGAAAGACAAATGTGTAGGTGACTAGAGGACTGCTTGCATAATGGATAGGGATTTGAAGCAGTCCATGTGCTAAGGCCTGGCTCACTGCATGAGTACTTGTATACTGACTGAATGATTAGAGTACTGCAAAGAGAGTGCCTGGGTGAATTTCTAAGTCTTTGGGTTTTGGCGCAGTGAATAGATTAGTACATGGTACTGAATGGGTCACAAGAGGAGTGCAAAGGGAAAGGCAGGGTGTGTGCTGGAGTGTATTGAAACTGACTAGGGAATTTAGGGTGTGAAACACAAATGTGTAGGTGGTTAGAGGACTGCATGCATAGTGGATAGGGGTTTGAAGCAGTCCATGTGCTAATGTCTGGCTCACTGCATGAGTACTTGGGTACTGACTGAATGATTAGAATACTGCAAAGAAACTGCCGGGATGAATTCATAAGTGGTTCGGTTTTGGCGCAGTGAATAGATTAGTATATGGTACTGAATGGGTCACTAGAGGAGTGCAAAGGGAAAGGCAGGGTGTTTGCTGGAGTGTATAGACATTGACTTGGGAACTGAAGGTGTGAAACACAAATGTATAGGTGGTTAGAGGACTGTATGCATAGTGGATAGGGTTTGAAGCAGTCCATGTGCTAATGTCTGGCTCACTGCATGAGTACTTGGGTACTGACTGAATGATTAGAATACTGCAAAGAAACTGCCGGGATGAATTCATAAGTGGTTCGGTTTTGGCGCAGTGAATAGATTAGTATATGGTACTGAATGGGTCACTAGAGGAGTGCAAAGGGAAAGGCAGGGTGTTTGCTGGAGTGTATAGACATTGACTGGGGAATTGAACATGTGAAAAACAAATGTGTAGGCGGTTAGAGGACTGCATGCATTGTGGATAGAGGTTTGAAGCAGTCCGTGTGCTAAGGCCTGGCTCGCTGCATGAGTACTTGTGTACTGACAGAATTATTGTAGTACTGCAAGGAGAGTGCCTGGGTGAACTTATAAGTGGTTGGGTTATTGCACAGTGAATAGATTAGTACATGGCGCTGAATGGGTCACTAGATGAGTGCAAAGGGAGTGGCAGGGTGTTTGCTGTAGTATATAGACACTGACTGGGGAATTGAACATGTGAAAAACAAATGTGTAGGTGGTTAGAGGACTGCATGCAGGGTGGATAGGTGTTTGAAGCAGTCTATGTGCTAAGGCCTGAATCATTGCATGAGTACTTGAATACTGACTAAATGATTAGAATACTGCAAAGAAACTGCCTGGATGAATTTATAAGTGGATGGGTTATGGCGCAGTGAATGGATTAGTACATGGTGCTTAATGGGTCACTAGAGGAGTGTAAAGGGAGCGGCAGGATGTTTCCTGGACTCTATGGACACTGACTGGGTAATTGAAGGTGTGAAAGACAAATGTGTAGGTGGTTAGAGGACTGCATGCATTGTGGATAGGGGTTTGAAGCAGTCCGTGTGCTAAGGCCTGGCTCGCTGCATGAGTACTTGTGTACTGACAGAATTATTGGAGTACTGCAAAGAGAGTGCCTGGGTGAATTTCTAAGTCTTTGGGTTTTGGCGCAGTGAATGGATTAGTACATGGTACTGAATGGGTCACTAGAGGAGTGCAAAGGGAAAGGCAGGGTGTTTGCTGGAGTGTATAGACATTGACTTGGGAACTGAAGGTGTGAAACACAAATGTATAGGTGGTTAGAGGACTGTATGCATAGTGGATAGGGGTTTGAAGCAGTCCATGTGCTAATGTCTGGCTCACTGCATGAGTACTTGGGTACTGACTGAATGATTAGAATACTGCAAAGAAACTGCCGGGATGAATTCATAAGTGGTTCGGTCTTGGCGCAGTGAATAGATTGGTATATGGTACTGAATGGGTCACTAGGGGAGTGCTAAGGAAGTGGCAGGATGTTTGTTGGAGTGTAAGGATACTGACTGGGGAATTGAAGGTGTGAAAGACAAATGTGTTGGTGGTTAGAGGACTGCATGCATAGTGGATAGATGTTTGCAGCAGTCTATGTGGTAAGGCCTGAGTCACTGCATGAGTACTTGGGTACTGACTGAATGATTAGAATGCTGCAAGGAAACTGCCTGGGTGAATTTATAAATGGTTACGTTTTGGCGCAGTGAATGGATTAGTACATGGTGCTGAATGGGTTACTAGAGGAGTGCAAAGGGAGTGGCAGGGTGTTTGATGTAGTATATGGACATTGACTGGGGAATTAAAGGTGTGAAAGACAAATGTGTAGGTGGTTAGAAGACTGCATGCATAGTGGATAGGGGTTTGAAGCAGTCCATGTACTAAGGCTTGGCTCCCTGCATGAGTACTTGTGTACTGAATGAATGATTAGAGTACTGCAAGGAGAATGCCTGGGTGAATTTATAAGTGGTTGGGTTTTCACACAGTGAATGGATTTCTGCATGGTGCTGAATGGGTCACTATAGGGAGTGCAAAGGGAGTGGCAGTGTGCTTGATTGAGTCTATGGACACTGACTGGGGAATTGAAGGTGTGTAAGGCAAATGTGTCGGTGGTTACAGGACTGCATGCATAGTGGATAGGTGTTTGAAGCAGTCCATGTGCTAAGGCCTGGCTCAGTGCATGAGTACTTGGGTACTGACTGAATGATTAGAGTACTGCAAGGAGAGTGCCTGGGTGAACTTATAAGTGGTTGGGTTTTGGCACAGTGAATGGATTAGTACATGGTGCTGAATGGGTCACTAGAGGAGCACAAGGGCAGTAGTTTCCTTTAAGCAGTTATGTGTCAGGAAAGAGATTAAATAACCACATGCTTCTGTCACAAAGGTTGCAGAAGTGGACACAGACTCACAGTCTGATTCTAGACAAGCAAAACTATTCCCTGGACACACTTGAAGGGGTAAGGTGACTGCATAGATTCTACACATTTCAGTACTGCACTCTACTGTGAATGCCTGACTCATTCTGTGAATGCATAAGCAATCACTGGGTTCTAATACTACTGAAATGTCACAGCAGGACAGCTTTTTAAGCACTTATGTGTCTGCAAAGACATGAAGTAACCACATCCTTCACAATGGTTGCAAAAGTGGACACAGACTCACAGTGTGATTCTAGATAAGCAAGACTATTCACTGGAGTTTAGCAGGAGAAACTCACTAGTCTGGAAGGGTTAAGGTGACTGCATACATTCTATACATTTCACTACTGCACTGCTAGTGTGAATTCCTGACTCATTCTGCGAATGCATAAGCAATCACTGGGTTCTAATAGTACTGAAATTTGACAACAGGATAGCTTTTTAAGCATGTATGTCTCAGCAAAGACATGAACTGACCACATGCTTCTGCCGCAATGGTTGCACAAGTACACACAGACTCACAGTGTGATTCTAGACAACCAAGACTATTCCCTGGACTTTAGCAGAAGAAACACAGTACTCTAATTAAAAACAAAGGCACCACATACAACACCTCGCAAATTAAAAACTCACCTTTCAAATTGATGAATAGATTAAGAAGTATCTGAATCACACACCAGATTTTCTTATAGAGAATGTCTGTAGTACACTGCTCTTAGCAAAACCAAAAAATTGCAAACTTTCCCTCTCATTCTGCACACATATACATGTAAATATCAAATCACATTGCTTCCCACATTAATTTAAAAGCTAATACACATTTATATTGGTTACTCATTTTAACCCTTTCCAATTAACATAACTTTGAACCCTATCCCCACTCTGCTTAATGCCTGTAACCATAGTAACAGTTCATGGAACACTCAACTGAACACACAGGTCACACGTTCACCACACAATGTTGCAAATCCAAACAGCAAGTGTGCTTGACTTTTCAAAATATCAGCTTATCCTATGTAATGTTTCTTTCAAACAGTTTTCATTAGCCAATAAGAAACATACTTTTAAAACACAGAAACATGCACCCTATTTTTCAGTCTATAATGTTCTCAAACAGCCAATCATTTTTTTTTTTTTAACTGCATCTTATCCACCATTTTAGAAAAACCTTAGTTTTCAAACTGTCTATTTTACATACAGACACCTTCTGAGTGCATCCAGACCTCCCTTCAAGATGCGTAGAGTGTGGATTGTGGAACACAGCTATATTTTCTGGAGCCAAAGGTATGCAGAAAACAGAGGTCTTGACAAAGACCTAGCTTTGCCAAATGTAGACATTAAATGAATTGGACAGAGAAGATTAAAGTGGCAGCAAATTATGCCATTGGTTAAATCCTTATTGCATCTCCAACACCCTAACCTCATAATTGTGCACTGTGGTGGCAAATACCTAGGCACTTTGACTGGGGTAGGTCTGGAAATGCTTATGAAGGACACCTTTGGAGAATTTATGTCACTTTTCCCCCAAACTGCCTTTGTCTATTCTAACATATGCCAAAAACAGAAATGGAACTGGTCCAATCAATTTTGTCCACAGATTGAGAAAGATAGGAAACATGTCAATAAAGCTGTTTCTGCTTATCTCCGAGATTATAGGATGGGGTCCATTTACAACAACAATCTGCGTTTTAATATGGATGGCATCTATAGGAGAGTTGGTGTACATTTCACAGATGAGGGTAACAGAGTCTTCTGCAACAACTTTAGACTCTGCATCGGTACTTACTTGTAGGTGCCAAAATCTCCCAATAAACACAAGGGCTCTTTTAAGAGTCACCTAAGGTCTAAACACATAAGCTTGATGTATATTTAAGAAATATTACTTTTTTTTGCTTGGAGTCGCGCACCCAGCGTGTTTTGGAGTCGTGCACCAAACTTGTTCATACCGGGGGGCTGCACTGGAGTCGCGCACCCATTGTGTTCACACCAGGGGGCCGCACTGGGAGTTGCTCACCCAGCGCATTTTGGAGTCACGCACCCAACGCGTTCACACCAGGGGGCCACGCTGGGAGTTGCGCACTCAGTGTGTGCACACCAGGGGGCAGTGCTGAGCTCAACGCTGGGTGCGCAACTCCTAATTTGACCAAAAAAAAATATTGAGCTTCTATCACTAATTTATATTCTCCCCGGGGACCCCATGCCCCGGGGCCTATATACAATGTTGGGGACCTTGGGGGTAGCCCCAATGCCCCCAAAGTCCCACCGGCTCCCTGTGTCCTTCGGGAGCCGGCATTGCTTTTCCACATGGCGAGCTGCTAACATGCAGCTCCCCATGTGAAAAAGCAATCACGTTTGCATTTTGAAAGAGAGAGCAGGGTTCCCTGCTCTCTCTTTCAAAATCCAAACCAAGTTTGCTATGGCAGACGGGAGCCACGAGGCTCCCGCCCTGCCATAGCAAGCAGCAGTGTCCTGGGGTTAGCCCCCAAGACACTGCAGGAGCAGTTCCTGCAGATTGGCGCTCCCCAGGGCCCTCAAGGGCTCCAGGAGGGGCCCCTCCCACAATTTACAAAGCACCAGGGGTTGGTGGTCCCTGGGACTGGGGGTCCGTCATGGACCCCCCCAGTCTTACTATTTAGTGCCCCGGGGCAGTGGCAGTCCCCAGGGCATGTGGTGGGCTTCACCCCCCAAACATAAAAAAAAAAAAATATATATATATATATATAATATATATATATATATATATATATATATATATATATATATATATATATATATATATATATATATATATATATATATATATATATATATATATATATATATATATATATACATCACCTTGGCTGCGGAGCATTTTCCCCTCCTGTGCTGAAAATGCTTGAATTCCATTGTTCATGACAAGGTCAGCTCGTCATGAGCACACGAGCACCGTGCCTCATGACGAGCTGAGCTCGTCATGAGCATGGAAAGGGATATATATATATATATATATATATATATATTCACTGAGAAAAACATAGGTTTCAGGCCTTATATAGTTAGGAATTAGCTTTTAAAAAACCTTTGAAATTCACTCAAAAAACTATAAGTTTTAGGGGTGTTATAGTTAGCTGGACATTTCACTCATACAAAACCATTGAAATTGCTTCTATATAGTTAGTTGTACTAACTATATTTCGCGCACCCGCAATCCACTGCTGATGATGTCACATATTTGATCATTCATGACATGGTCAGTGACATCACTGATGACATCTCAAATGACATCACTGATTTTTTAAATGAATTTCAAAGGTTTTTTAAAAGCTAATTCCTAACTATATAAGGCCTGAAACCTATGGTTTTTTCAGTGAATTTCAAAGGTTTTTTAAATGCTAATTCCTAACTATATAAGGCCTGAAACCTATGGTTTTTTCAGTGAATTTGCAAGGTTTTTGAATGCTAATTCCTAACTATATAAGGCCTGAAACCTATGTTTTTTTCAGTGAATTTGCAAGGTTTTTTTAATGCTAATTCCTAACTATATAAGGCCTGAAACCTATGGCTTTTTTCAGTGAATTTGCAAGGTTTTTTTAAATGCTAATTCCTAACTATATAAGGCCTGAAACCTATGGTTTTTTCATTGAATTTCGAAGGTTTTTTAAATGACAATTTTTAAATGTATTAATTGTTATTTTTTTTATACTGATTTACTACATTTTTGCAGGCAGGTGTTTAGAGGTCACGCCCCCTTTTTACAACACTCTGCAGCGCAACCCCTGATGCGTTTGCAGAGGAGGAACTAATTTCCCTTGTACACTGGGGGTCCCTGAGGGGCAACTAGCCCACCAGGAGCCTCCAGTATAAGCCAGGGGGCTGCATTGCAGAGAGGTGTAATGAGGCCACACCCTTTTTTACACCTCTCTGCAATGCAGCCCCCGGGCGTGTTTGCAGAGGGGGAACTAATTCCCCTTGCATACTGGGGGTGCCTGGGGGCCAACTAGCCCACCTGGATCCTGCAGTATGTGCCAGGGGGCTGCATTGCAGAGAGGTGTAATGAGGCCACACCCTTTTTTACACCTCTCTGCAGTGCAACCCCTGTCGTGTTTGCAGAGTAGGAACTAATTCCCCTTGTATACTGGGGTTCCCTGGGGGCCAACTAGCCCACCAGGAGCCTCCAGTATGCGCAAAGGGGCTGCATTGCTTTGCCCCGGGGGCGGCGGTCCCCGGGGCAGTATGGGGGGGATTGGGGACCCCCCACACTTCTTTATCACTATGCCACCACGATTTAGTCCCCCCGGGGGGTAATTTGAAAAAAAACAGACAGGGTTTTAAAAATAAATTGGGCCTTGGGGGTCCTTGTGGGACCACCTGGGCAGGCCTTGGGGGTCAGGGTGTGTCTACCCTGCCCCCTTTTTGTGTTGTACATGTTTGTTTTTCTGCTTTCTTGTGCCTCGGTCTACCGAGCACACGATGGATGCCAACACTTCCTGGTTTGAAGTGTTGACAGCCAATGATCATGAAGCTTTCTCGGGAAGGCATGCTGATTGGCTGCCAATGTCTGTCAACACTCCAAAACAAAAATTGTTGGCAGCCATCTTGGCTCTTCCGTCACAGGGGGATCTAGCCATAGGCCACAATACTCCGCCCACCGGTGCCAGATTTTATAGTGTTTGTGCGGGGATCCCCTGGCCACAAATATGGGCTGCTCCAGGCCCATGCAAAAATCGAGGACATTTTTTCAAGCCGCCACCGATGGAGCCCTCGTTGTCTTCCACGCCTGTGCAATATCTTGCTTTGCCAAGGTAAGCCCCAACAGCAAAAGGTGTTGTGCATATATGTTGCCCCCACCCCTCCATCACATGTAATAGTGCCAACTGCTGTGTACGGGCAAGCTGCCAGCCCAGGACCTCTGAGAGGCATGCAAAGACCCCCCTCCAGAAAGGATCTAATGATGTACATTGCCATACCATGTAAATAAACGTACCTTCCGCCTGGTCACAGTGCAGACATACCGGTGAGGAAATCATCCCCGCCCGCCATAAGCGCGTCCTGGTAAAGTAGACCCTGTGGAGGTATTTAAATTGGACTAGGCCAAGTCGCATCGCGATAGCCGCCCCACGCGGGGCCGCCAGGGCCTTTACCCAGTCCTCTTCCTCCAGCTCACCCACATCAGCCTCCCAGTCCCCCCAGAGCTTCTGGAGTGTGGAGGAGCAATAGATCACCAGAGTTTGGTATATGCGCGGTATCTTCTTTTCTCCTAAGTCCCCCATAAAGAGTTTAGCTTCGATAGGACTAAACTCAGGGATGGACTCCAGGCCCTGCAGACTAGAGGATAGCGCGTGTCGCAGCTGTAGATACTGATAGAACTGTGTCGGATGCAATTGAAACTAATCTTGGAAATCCCAAAAGGATTTAAGAGTTGTATCAGCCACTACATCGCCCAGTGTGGAAATTCCAGTGGCATTACACCCTCTAAGTCCCAGGCGGGCCGCCAACTGGGGCAGCCGCCCATTGTTCCATAATGGGGTCTCACATGTCAAAACGCCCCACCAACCCATCCGCAGAAGCGCTTGTTTCCAAATCATGAACACCACCCTTGTAGCCGGCGGCAGCGTGCTATGCAACCTCGCCGAGTACAGTATTGTGTGTAGCGTATGTTGACCCATTAGGCAGCGCTCCAGCGTATATGCCGGATCCCCTCTGTCCCTGTACCACCAGTCATTGAGGACCAACAGGTGTGCGGCGTGATAATATGAGAGGAGATACGGGGAAGCCAAACCCCAACTGTATGTAGAGAGGAAGCAAGTACGCGTTGCCACCCGCACCCTCCCACCCTCCCATAGGAACTGCCCTAACACGGAATTTACCATGCGGAACCATCTGGCTGGAATCGGAAACGGGTGATTCTGCAGTTGGTATAAAATTGCTGATCTCCCGAACTGCGTCAAAGGCATGCGAGACCAGGACTTAATATCTGCCCGAATCCTTTCCCACACCAGTACTACATTACGCTCCCAGGCCAATGTTGGTACCTCCGAGAGCACTACCCCCAGGTACTTCAATCCTCCGGCCGCAGACTGAACATTGGACGCCCACGAACCCAACGCCATCCGCCATGAAAGAAAATATAAAAGTACTTACCACCTTTTCCTAAAAAAAATTGACTGCCTCTTTAAGCAAGTAAATGGACTGTGGTCCTTCTTCAGTGTTTGATTACGTTTTAAAAGCTAACGAACCCACCCTTGAACTGTGCATATGATTAAGAGGTATTTCACCTTGAAACGCGTCATGCTGTTTGCCTGGAATAAAGAACTTGAAAGGGACGTCGCTGTGGCCTGTTATACGCTGCTGCAAGGTGCGCGTGTGTTCGTTTGGTATATTTGAGGTGTCTGACACACCTGAGACAGGCCCGACTCGAGAGGTTGTGGCGCTCTTAATGTCAGATTTTCTTTTGGATATATATATACATATATATATATATCTCACAGCAATTCGCTCCTTCTGACAACCCCTCGCCTTCAGCTGGGGTGGCTCGTTACCGGCGGAGCCACCGGCACAATATCCCTTTACAAACGGCGTTCCTTAGAGAGCACTCGGGCGTCGTTAAACAAAACACAGTCCACGTACCAGTCCACAGAAGTTAGATTTATTACTCCATAAATCAAACATGACGCGTTTCGCCCTCCACGGAGCGCTTGATCACACAAGTTGTCATCACCATTGCAAGCTATTTAAGTTTCCCGGTCTTCAACATAGAAAGCAGACTACACATTTTTCCAAGTGCCGCCATGTTGGAATGGTCAAAAAAAAGATATACATAACTATACTTTTTCTTGATAGTGTTGGTTCCTATTATCCTGCTATTTGCATATTATTTTCAGTTCCTCTCCTTATACTACCGTTAACACCAACTCAAATGTAAAATAATTTTGTATGCCTTTTGACACACTTGGATGTTAATAATTGAACTTAAACCGGATTTAGATATCAGGTCAATAGGATATTATCAATAGTGTTTGGCCATCATGACAGATTTAAGATGAGTCAGTAGCCGCTTCCCAAGGTCCGCCATATCGTGAATCAAGGGAGGCGTGTCTACATGGGCGGTTTCCATAGTAACCGCGGTGACTCATAGTCCCTCCGATTGCCGTGCAAGATTATGATGACTTGACGGGGGGAGAGAGACACGAGGTCGGAAAGAGAGACGAACTTGATACCGAGGGGCTACTCCCCTAATTAGGATAAGAGGTATACAAGAGGAGGCTCCCTCACTCTTTCCAGAATTACTATTCTACAGAGGCAGAATTGGTATTTTTGCAAACTTCATGTTTTTAAGGTGGCAGTCCTTGTTAGTGGATTAGACTTTTAATTTAACAATCTGTTTAGCATTATCCCAGTTTCCCTGGTATCAGGTTGCCATGTCCTTATACATTAATTTATCAACATTCGCCATCAAATTCCATTACATCTCGTTTTTAAGAGATAGTTCCATCTGTTACTTGACCTTACAATTATCACATTTATGCATACATTATATGCAACCTAGGACCACAATAGTCTTGAACCTGGTGACAACCACAGACAGTTCATGATTAATTAAAATTAAATACTTTCGTTTCCGATGGAAGAAGATGATCACCAGGTTCAAGACTATGGACTGGTACGTGGACTGTGTTTTGTTTAACGACGCCCGAGTGCTCGCTAAGGAACGCCGTTTGTAAAGGGATATATATATAATAAGGTTGGATTGATTGGCAGCATTTTCATTAGCAATAGTCCCATAAGTTTGAGTGGCATAATTTGATCGTTAGAGCCAGGACAAATTCAAATGAAACTCTACTGTGCTAAGTTAAATACACTGTGATGTTTTAACAACATGAGATGTTTAGAATTAATTATTCCCGCCTTACAGATAGGGTTCGATTCTTTTAAAATAGGCACTTGCCTCTGCTCAATTTTGTATTTTTGTATTATTGGGTTAATGTTTTTCGAGAAGAAAATGCACTTGCACTTTAAAAATTGAAAATTGTTCTTTTAAGAGATAATGTTAAATTTGTCTCTTCTATATTGAACAGTTGTATTCATTACCTTATAAGTGTTTTGAAAGGCGGGGATTTGAAATGGTGCATTCATCTTTACATCTGTGTTAAAGACATTGGGAATGTGTTAAAATGGCCGCTGTATTTACACCAACAGTGTGTCTCATTTTGAGTCATTTTACTGTTTTTACCACCTTGTACATGTTTGAAAGGGAGAGCTCTGACAAACGCAAAAACATCGTGATCAAGGGAGCTTGACTCCCGAAACGCGTTGATGGTATTGCTTAAATAAATAAGCTTATGAAACTCTGCTCGTGAGTGCCTGGATGTTTTCAGCGGAAAGAAGAATGAGACTGGAATCTCATCTTGAATATATATATATTTAAGAGTCACCTAAGGTCTAAACACATAAGCTTGATGTATATTTAAGAAATATTACTTTTTTTTGCTTGGAGTCGCGCACCCAGCGTGTTTTGGAGTCGTGCACCAAACTTGTTCATACCGGGGGGCTGCACTGGAGTCGCGCACCCATTGTGTTCACACCAGGGGGCCGCACTGGGAGTTGCTCACCCAGCGCATTTTGGAGTCACGCACCCAACGCGTTCACACCAGGGGGCCACGCTGGGAGTTGCGCACTCAGTGTGTGCACACCAGGGGGCAGTGCTGAGCTCAACGCTGGGTGCGCAACTCCTAATTTGACCAAAAAAAAATATTGAGCTTCTATCACTAATTTATATTCTCCCCGGGGACCCCATGCCCCGGGGCCTATATACAATGTTGGGGACCTTGGGGGTAGCCCCAATGCCCCCACAGTCCCACCGGCTCCCTGTGTCCTTCGGGAGCCGGCATTGCTTTTCCACATGGCGAGCTGCTAACATGCAGCTCCCCATGTGAAAAAGCAATCACGTTTGCATTTTGAAAGAGAGAGCAGGGTTCCCTGCTCTCTCTTTCAAAATCCAAACCAAGTTTGCTATGGCAGACGGGAGCCACGAGGCTCCCGCCCTGCCATAGCAAGCAGCAGTGTCCTGGGGTTAGCCCCCAAGACACTGCAGGAGCAGTTCCTGCAGATTGGCGCTCCCCAGGGCCCTCAAGGGCTCCAGGAGGGGCCCCTCCCACAATTTACAAAGCACCAGGGGTTGGTGGTCCCTGGGACTGGGGGTCCGTCATGGACCCCCCCAGTCTTACTATTTAGTGCCCCGGGGCAGTGGCAGTCCCCAGGGCATGTGGTGGGCTTCACCCCCCAAACATTAAAAAAAAAAAAAAATATATATATATATATATATATATATATATATATATATATATATATATATATATATATATATATATATACATATATATATATATATATATATATATATATATATATATATATATATATATATATATATATACATCACCTTGGCTGCGGAGCATTTTCCCCTCCTGTGCTGAAAATGCTTGAATTCCATTGTTCATGACAAGGTCAGCTCGTCATGAGCACACGAGCACCGTGCCTCATGACGAGCTGAGCTCGTCATGAGCATGGAAAGGGATATATATATATATATATATATATATATATATATTCACTGAGAAAAACATAGGTTTCAGGCCTTATATAGTTAGGAATTAGCTTTTAAAAAACCTTTGAAATTCACTCAAAAAACTATAAGTTTTAGGGGTGTTATAGTTAGCTGGACATTTCACTCATACAAAACCATTGAAATTGCTTCTATATAGTTAGTTGTACTAACTATATTTCGCGCACCCGCAATCCACTGCTGATGATGTCACATATTTGATCATTCATGACATGGTCAGTGACATCACTGATGACATCTCAAATGACATCACTGATTTTTTGAGTGAATTTCAAAGGTTTTTTAAAAGCTAATTCCTAACTATATAAGGCCTGAAACCTATGGTTTTTTCAGTGAATTTCAAAGGTTTTTTAAATGCTAATTCCTAACTATATAAGGCCTGAAACCTATGGTTTTTTCAGTGAATTTGCAAGGTTTTTGAATGCTAATTCCTAACTATATAAGGCCTGAAACCTATGTTTTTTTCAGTGAATTTGCAAGGTTTTTTTAATGCTAATTCCTAACTATATAAGGCCTGAAACCTATGGCTTTTTTCAGTGAATTTGCAAGGTTTTTTTAAATGCTAATTCCTAACTATATAAGGCCTGAAACCTATGGTTTTTTCATTGAATTTCGAAGGTTTTTTAAATGACAATTTTTAAATGTATTAATTGTTATTTTTTTTATACTGATTTACTACATTTTTGCAGGCAGGTGTTTAGAGGTCACGCCCCCTTTTTACAACACTCTGCAGCGCAACCCCTGATGCGTTTGCAGAGGAGGAACTAATTTCCCTTGTACACTGGGGGTCCCTGAGGGGCAACTAGCCCACCAGGAGCCTCCAGTATAAGCCAGGGGGCTGCATTGCAGAGAGGTGTAATGAGGCCACACCCTTTTTTACACCTCTCTGCAATGCAGCCCCCGGGCGTGTTTGCAGAGGGGGAACTAATTCCCCTTGCATACTGGGGATGCCTGGGGGCCAACTAGCCCACCTGGATCCTGCAGTATGTGCCAGGGGGCTGCATTGCAGAGAGGTGTAATGAGGCCACACCCTTTTTTACACCTCTCTGCAGTGCAACCCCTGTCGTGTTTGCAGAGTAGGAACTAATTCCCCTTGTATACTGGGGTTCCCTGGGGGCCAACTAGCCCACCAGGAGCCTCCAGTATGCGCAAAGGGGCTGCATTGCTTTGCCCCGGGGGCGGCGGTCCCGGGGCAGTATGGGGGGGATTGGGGACCCCCCACACTTCTTTATCACTATGCCACCACGATTTAGTCCCCCGGGGGGTAATTTGAAAAAAAACAGACAGGGTTTTAAAAATAAATTGGGCCTTGGGGGTCCTTGTGGGACCACCTGGGCAGGCCTTGGGGGTCAGGGTGTGTCTACCCTGCCCCCTTTTTGTGTTGTACATGTTTGTTTTTCTGCTTTCTTGTGCCTCGGTCTACCGAGCACACGATGGATGCCAACACTTCCTGGTTTGAAGTGTTGACAGCCAATGATCATGAAGCTTTCTCGGGAAGGCATGCTGATTGGCTGCCAATGTCTGTCAACACTCCAAAACAAAAATTGTTGGCAGCCATCTTGGCTCTTCCGTCACAGGGGGATCTAGCCATAGGCCACAATACTCCGCCCACCGGTGCCAGATTTTATAGTGTTTGTGTGGGGATCCCCTGGCCACAAATATGGGCTGCTCCAGGCCCATGCAAAAATCGAGGACATTTTTTCAAGCCGCCACCGATGGAGCCCTCGTTGTCTTCCACGCCTGTGCAATATCTTGCTTTGCCAAGGTAAGCCCCAACAGCAAAAGGTGTTGTGCATATATGTTGCCCCCACCCCTCCATCACATGTAATAGTGCCAACTGCTGTGTACGGGCAAGCTGCCAGCCCAGGACCTCTGAGAGGCATGCAAAGACCCCCCTCCAGAAAGGATCTAATGATGTACATTGCCATACCATGTAAATAAACGTACCTTCCGCCTGGTCACAGTGCAGACATACCGGTGAGGAAATCATCCCCGCCCGCCATAAGCGCGTCCTGGTAAAGTAGACCCTGTGGAGGTATTTAAATTGGACTAGGCCAAGTCGCATCGCGATAGCCGCCCCACGCGGGGCCGCCAGGGCCTTTACCCAGTCCTCTTCCTCCAGCTCACCCACATCAGCCTCCCAGTCCCCCCAGAGCTTCTGGAGTGTGGAGGAGCAATAGATCACCAGAGTTTGGTATATGCGCGGTATCTTCTTTTCTCCTAAGTCCCCCATAAAGAGTTTAGCTTCGATAGGACTAAACTCAGGGATGGACTCCAGGCCCTGCAGACTAGAGGATAGCGCGTGTCGCAGCTGTAGATACTGATAGAACTGTGTCGGATGCAATTGAAACTAATCTTGGAAATCCCGAAAGGATTTAAGAGTTGTATCAGCCACTACATCGCCCAGTGTGGAAATTCCAGTGGCATTACACCCTCTAAGTCCCAGGCGGGCCGCCAACTGGGGCAGCCGCCCATTGTTCCATAATGGGGTCTCACATGTCAAAACGCCCCACCAACCCATCCGCAGAAGCGCTTGTTTCCAAATCATGAACACCACCCTTGTAGCCGGCGGCAGCGTGCTATGCAACCTCGCCGAGTACAGTATTGTGTGTAGCGTATGTTGACCCATTAGGCAGCGCTCCAGCGTATATGCCGGATCCCCTCTGTCCCTGTACCACCAGTCATTGAGGACCAACAGGTGTGCGGCGTGATAATATGAGAGGAGATACGGGGAAGCCAAACCCCCACTGTATGTAGAGAGGAAGCAAGTACGCGTTGCCACCCGCACCCTCCCACCCTCCCATAGGAACTGCCCTAACACGGAATTTACCATGCGGAACCATCTGGCTGGAATCGGAAACGGGTGATTCTGCAGTTGGTATAAAATTGCTGATCTCCCGAACTGCGTCAAAGGCATGCGAGACCAGGACTTAATATCTGCCCGAATCCTTTCCCACACCAGTACTACATTACGCTCCCAGGCCAATGTTGGTACCTCCGAGAGCACTACCCCCAGGTACTTCAATCCTCCGGCCGCAGACTGAACATTGGACGCCCACGAACCCAACGCCATCCGCCATGAAAGAAAATATAAAAGTACTTACCACCTTTTCCTAAAAAAAATTGACTGCCTCTTTAAGCAAGTAAATGGACTGTGGTCCTTCTTCAGTGTTTGATTACGTTTTAAAAGCTAACGAACCCACCCTTGAACTGTGCATATGATTAAGAGGTATTTCACCTTGAAACGCGTCATGCTGTTTGCCTGGAATAAAGAACTTGAAAGGGACGTCGCTGTGGCCTGTTATACGCTGCTGCAAGGTGCGCGTGTGTTCGTTTGGTATATTTGAGGTGTCTGACACACCTGAGACAGGCCCGACTCGAGAGGTTGTGGCGCTCTTAATGTCAGATTTTCTTTTGGATATATATATACATATATATATATATCTCACAGCAATTCGCTCCTTCTGACAACCCCTCGCCTTCAGCTGGGGTGGCTCGTTACCGGCGGAGCCACCGGCACAATATCCCTTTACAAACGGCGTTCCTTAGAGAGCACTCGGGCGTCGTTAAACAAAACACAGTCCACGTACCAGTCCACAGAAGTTAGATTTATTACTCCATAAATCAAACATGACGCGTTTCGCCCTCCACGGAGCGCTTGATCACACAAGTTGTCATCACCATTGCAAGCTATTTAAGTTTCCCGGTCTTCAACATAGAAAGCAGACTACACATTTTTCCAAGTGCCGCCATGTTGGAATGGTCAAAAAAAAGATATACATAACTATACTTTTTCTTGATAGTGTTGGTTCCTATTATCCTGCTATTTGCATATTATTTTCAGTTCCTCTCCTTATACTACCGTTAACACCAACTCAAATGTAAAATAATTTTGTATGCCTTTTGACACACTTGGATGTTAATAATTGAACTTAAACCGGATTTAGATATCAGGTCAATAGGATATTATCAATAGTGTTTGGCCATCATGACAGATTTAAGATGAGTCAGTAGCCGCTTCCCAAGGTCCGCCATATCGTGAATCAAGGGAGGCGTGTCTACATGGGCGGTTTCCATAGTAACCGCGGTGACTCATAGTCCCTCCGATTGCCGTGCAAGATTATGATGACTTGACGGGGGGAGAGAGACACGAGGACGGAAAGAGAGACGAACTTGATACCGAGGGGCTACTCCCCTAATTAGGATAAGAGGTATACAAGAGGAGGCTCCCTCACTCTTTCCAGAATTACTATTCTACAGAGGCAGAATTGGTATTTTTGCAAACTTCATGTTTTTAAGGTGGCAGTCCTTGTTAGTGGATTAGACTTTTAATTTAACAATCTGTTTAGCATTATCCCAGTTTCCCTGGTATCAGGTTGCCATGTCCTTATACATTAATTTATCAACATTCGCCATCAAATTCCATTACATCTCGTTTTTAAGAGATAGTTCCATCTGTTACTTGACCTTACAATTATCACATTTATGCATACATTATATGCAACCTAGGACCACAATAGTCTTGAACCTGGTGACAACCACAGACAGTTCATGATTAATTAAAATTAAATACTTTCGTTTCCGATGGAAGAAGATGATCACCAGGTTCAAGACTATGGACTGGTACGTGGACTGTGTTTTGTTTAACGACGCCCGAGTGCTCGCTAAGGAACGCCGTTTGTAAAGGGATATATATATAATAAGGTTGGATTGATTGGCAGCATTTTCATTAGCAATAGTCCCATAAGTTTGAGTGGCATAATTTGATCGTTAGAGCCAGGACAAATTCAAATGAAACTCTACTGTGCTAAGTTAAATACACTGTGATTTTTTAACAACATGAGATGTTTAGAATTAATTATTCCCGCCTTACAGATAGGGTTCGATTCTTTTAAAATAGGCATTTGCCTCTGCTCAATTTTGTACTTTTGTATTATTGGGTTAATGTTTTTCGAGAAGAAAATGCACTTGCACTTTAAAAATTGAAAATTGTTCTTTTAAGAGATAATGTTAAATTCGTCTCTTCTATATAGAACAGTTGTAATCATTCCCTTATAAGTGTTTTGAAAGGCGGGATTTGAAATGGTGCATTCATCTTTACATCTGTGTTAAAGACATTGGGAATGTGTTAAAATGGCCGTTGTATTTACACCAACAGTGTGTCTCATTTTGAGTCCTTTTACTGTTTTTACCACCTTGTACATGTTTGAAAGGGAGAGCTTCGACAAACGCAAAAACATCGTGATCAAGGGAGCTTGACTCCCGAAACGCGTTGATGGTATTGCTTAAATAAATAAGCTTATGAAACTCTGCTCGTGAGTGCCTGGATGTTTTCAGCGGAAAGACGAATGAGACTGGAATCTCATCTTGAATAGAGAGCGACGTGGTCGATTGTCGCAGAACCAGGCACCGCCGGCGTTTTGGAAGCACGCCAGGTTAAATCGCCAACCAACCAAAGCAAAACGAAGACAGGCGCGCCCCCCGTAACGGCTCAGTGGGCCGGTGAATAGTGCACGAGCGACGGAGCTTAGGAAGGCGGCTTCCCGTAACCCGGGGATCGGAGGGTCTCTGCGGTTTGGTAAGTCAGCCCGACTCGCTTTAAACACACGCGTTTCTTAAAGGGTCCGTGTCTGAGTTAACGGGAGCCGGTTTTTGTCCTTTATCCCCCGGTTTGGGGATTCAATTAAAGAACCCTTTTTCCTTTGAGAATTCGAAGGAGTAATTTAACCAGGGATAATTACCAGACGAGCATTAAATAAGCAAATAAAATGAGTGAAGAGGAATATGCGGCGAGGGAGCTCGAGGCAGTGAAACTGTTGAAGACTCTGCACAGCCAAGACCGGATAAAGCAAGTGCGGCTGCACCTGCAGGCAGCCCGGATTTGACTAAGAATTTACAATCTCTAGAGAAGTTGAAGAAGAGAGAAATATCCAGTTGGTGGGAGGTGGCATCATTAAGACGTTATCTGGATGTGAATCGGATTCCGCGGGGACTCCGTATAATGATTTCCCCCTCCTCTGAAAACCCAGACATTGGAATGCTAGAAGAGTGGGCTGAAAATAGTGCTGGGAGCTCAAAGAACATGATGCAAATACTTCTGAAATATGCAGAAAAAGAACGTTTGGAAGTAATAGATAAAATCAAGGAACTGACTGAAATATTGGTGACAAAATGAGAATTGAAAAGTTTAAATCTGACCTGAAGCCTAAACTTGAAAAATATGAGAAACGCATCAAAGACAGGAAGGCCACGAAATTCATAAGAGATCGCATAGACTATGAAACAGGGCGAATTTACACATTCGCGAAGAAATTCGACATAGTGAGGCGGCAGAAGATTTTCAGTGGTCAAAATACTCAACAAACGCCATTGCAGAGTGATGCGAGCTCTGGAACAGGCTCAGAGCAGGAGTCAGATGATGGCAACCGAAGAGGACCAAATGATGTACGGCTGCTAGTAGCAGATGAGGTCCGTTTTATGATCATGGACCAACAGTCAGACCATCGCATGGGGAGAGGAAGAGGATGGGGAAGGGGTCGCGGAAAAGAAGGCAAAGACGAGGGGGGGAAGGTTACAGGAGGAGTACAAGGATGGCAAACAAAAAGATCTCTACGTTCGAACAGCAAGTAGTGAATGTTGCCAACAAGGATACGACAATTATTAATCTGAGCTCAGTTCAATTGACAAGTGATGATGAGACAATCCTAAAGTTGGGGCTCTCCTACTGTGACACTAATGAATTTAATTACCCAAACAGTTGGATGGACCTCTACAAATATATTAGGAAACTTAAACTTAGTAAAATGCATGCAACTAAAAACAGTAATTCTGAACTGAGCCCAGCAATGGAATTGAATACTATACTGCCTTTCCTCACTGTTAACGAATTACCAGCTCTAACAGATATGATAACGCTAATGGAAGATACATTTGAGGAAGACAACAATGAAAATTCTGACCATGGAAATAGTTTACTAGTCGAAGATCATATGCCATTCAGAGCTACGTCTAAATTTTTACCACAAACAATAAAAGACAATGTAGACCTGTTTGGGGAAAATGTAACTAGAGATCTCAAGAATTTATATTTGCAAGAAAATCAAAAGAAATGCAAGATAAATCTAAAGAAAGCTAACTTTCATAAAACAGTAAGAAAATTACAAATGGGGGATGGACTCCTGGTGAAACCCTCCGATCAAGGAGGAAATGTGGTCCTCTGGGGAAAAGAACAATACAAGAAGGAAGCTATGGGTCAGCTATCTGACCACAGCTGCTATAAAAGAATAAGTCCCAGGGAATATGAGAACGTTATTGAAGAATTTTATGGAAGACTGGATCACTGGAAGGAGTCTGGTTTATTAAGCTGGGACGAACATAAATACATGAAACAAGATAACCCAGTGATTCCGGTCTTCTATATGCTGCCTAAAATTCATAAAAATTCCACTAGTCCACCAGGGAGGCCCATCATTTCATCATGTGGCAGTCTTTTTGAAAAAGCTTCGAGCTATATAGACTATTTCCTGAATCCTATTGTCAGAACACTTCCATCATACATAAAAGACTCTACCGATTTTTTAAAATGTATCTTTGATATTTGTTGGGACCCTACAACTATGGTTCTATTGACATTGGACATTTCTACTCTATATACGAGTATAAGACACATTGATGGTTTGAAAGCCTGTGAGCACTATCTGAATAGAAGACCAATACGCCTTTCATCCCAAAATAGGATGATTCTTGAGATCATGGAATGGTGTTTATCTAAGAATATTTTTCTTTTTGGCAATGATCTCTATATTCAGGAGCGGGGCACCGCAATGGGCACCGCTTTGCCCCCAGTTATGCCAATTTACATCTCGGCTACTGGGAGGAGCAGGTGCTCAGAGGGGGCCCACTTGATCATTGGTCGGAGCACATCCTTTTGTGGGTACGTTATATCGATGATGTCTTCGTGCTGTGGCAGGGCACGGAGGCATCAATCGGTTTATTCATTGAGGAGATCAATCAGAATTCTTTAAACTTGGAATTTGTGGGGAACTTTAGCAAAGTCTCCATTGATTTCCTCGATATTAGAATTACCCCTTTGAATAACAAGTTAGAAACAACAGTGTTCCGTAAACAGACTGCGGGTAATTCAATACTGCACGCCGAAAGTGCCCATCCAACTGCATTAATAAGGAGTATTCCGTTCGGAGAATACTACAGGGCCAGACGTACATGTAGCAGTGATGAACAATTTAACACCATTGAAGAAGAAATGACTCAGAGATTCCTAGAAAGGGGATATAGCAGGACAATCCTTAAAGGTGCTTCTAGTAAAGCTAAGAAATTAACTAGACACTCCTTACTTTTTGAGCCCACTAGATCTCGTAAATCGAATTCAAATCAACAAGATCTGGGCAGCTCAAGATTTATCACTACCTACAACACTAAACATAAGGAAGTCAGATCAATACTTAGAAAACATTGGTACCTAATCAAAAATGATCCAGTCTTGGGTTCCAAGGTGAAGAAAAATCCTGAGATCACCTATAGAAAATCTAAGTCTCTAAAAGATCTGATTGTCTGCAGTGATTTTGTAGATAAACGTAAGAGTAGTGCTGACTGGCTGAGGCCAAAACCCGGTTTTAAAAAGTGTTTTAAGTGTAAAGCGTGCCAACATGGTATGAATCGCACGGATTTTAAGACACCTTTTAATAAAACCATTAAAATAAAGAGTACCATCACATGTAAAAGTGAATTTGTTGTGTATCTCCTACAATGTCCTTGCCCAAAGATCTATATCGGTAGTACGATTTTACCCGTACACCAACGGATATTGCAGCATAGAAGAGCAATAGTCAACCAGGATAGGTCTTACCCAGGGGCCCGACATTTTGAACTCCATCACCAAAGTAACCCCAAAGGTCTGCGATACTCCTGTATTACAGAAGTCCCAAAAAAGAAGAGAGGGGGAGATAGAAAAAGTGAGTTGAGGAGATTGGATACTTACTTTATATTATAATTTAATTGCAAGGAGCCACAGGGCCTGAATGTGGATGAAGACCTATATACCTGTTTGAGTTGACACCATGAATGTAATGAACTGTATTATAACCCTCGATTATTCCTGAACTGCATTTTAAGATTTTTTTATCATTGATTTTTTTGATGAAAATTTCTTTTTGATTTTAACGGTCTAATTCTGAGCTCCCTCTTTCTACAATTTTGTGCGTAGAGGTGGTTTTGCTTTCAAAGACATGGCTCAGGGACATTTTTATTGCAATGAAGAAATGCTGCTCTTGTTTTGTGATATGCACTGACACTTTGGAACAATATTTGCGGAGGTGCCATTTGAGTGAAATGTTTACATCTATGTAGTACTGTATTTGGAGTCAAAGCACTAGCACTTTTTACTGAGACTAAGACATTCCCTGATTGATTTATAGAAATATATTATATAGGGAATGTTTACAGCTACTAAGTACTGTGAAATACATAGAAATATTTGCACTTTATTCGTAATAATAGCACTGTTCAAGCACTAGCACTTTCTATCTCCTTAGTGCAATATCCAGTCAAATTGTTTACAGTATAAAATTACTTGTTCACTAAAGCACTTGCACTTTATGATTTTATAATAAGGTTGGATTGATTGGCAGCATTTTCATTAGCAAGAGTCCCATAAGTTTGAGTGGCATCATTTGATCGTTAGAGCCAGGACAAATTCAAATGAAACTCTACTGTGCTAAGTTAAATACACTGTGATGTTTTAACAACATGAGATGTTTAGAATTAATTATTCCCGCCTTACAGATAGGGTTCGATTCTTTTAAAATAGGCACTTGCCTCTGCTCAATTTTGTATTTTTGTATTATTGGGTTAATGTTTTTCGAGAAGAAAATGCACTTGCACTTTAAAAATTGAAAATTGTTCTTTTAAGAGATAATGTTAAATTTGTCTCTTCTATATTGAACAGTTGTATTCATTACCTTATAAGTGTTTTGAAAGGCGGGGATTTGAAATGGTGCATTCATCTTTACATCTGTGTTAAAGACATTGGGAATGTGTTAAAATGGCCGCTGTATTTACACCAACAGTGTGTCTCATTTTGAGTCATTTTACTGTTTTTACCACCTTGTACATGTTTGAAAGGGAGAGCTCTGACAAACGCAAAAACATCGTGATCAAGGGAGCTTGACTCCCGAAACGCGTTGATGGTATTGCTTAAATAAATAAGCTTATGAAACTCTGCTCGTGAGTGCCTGGATGTTTTCAGCGGAAAGAAGAATGAGACTGGAATCTCATCTTGAATATATATATATACATATATATATATATATCCAAACGAAAATCTGACATTAGGAGCGCCACAACCTATCGAGTCGGGGCCTATGTATATATATACCAGGGCGATCTTCTTCTTTCGAAGTAGAAGAGGCGACACAGCGGGGATTGTAAAAAAACATTTATATAAACTGGCATGACGCGTTTCGGAGTTCATCCTTTATCAAATGCCTTTTAGTTTAAAAAGTTCCTCTGGTGCTGGCAGTTTCTAAGTAAGTCTCTTATTGGCTCAGTAACTGAAGTAGCGTTGAGTGCACCTGGAAAACGTTGCACGGAATCACCGGGGCTTCCACTATTCGGACTGCATTAACCAGCATGCAGTGTAGCCAACTTGCTGGTTGGTGGTTCCGTTCAGTCGGTATTTATTTCATGTTCCCAAATGGAAAGCCGACTTGTAACGTGGCCAGGTTAAGGCTGTGGCACTTATACGGGGCTAAATGGAATTCGCATCCCTCACTCCCAGCCTCACAGTTCCACCGGCAGCAGAATCGGAGACATTGGCAAAGTAACAACGCCTCTCCATGAAGGTATGGACTGCCATTTGGCAGCGTTTTCTCTGTTGCCTCCGTTGTGCGAGGCGGTCCGGGAAAGAACCATTGACTCCCTTCTTAGGACACTTGCGGGAGGGCCATCCTCGCGTGTCAATGGGAACACGCAATGTATACCAGGGCGATCTTCTTCTTTCGAAGTAGAAGAGACGACACAGCGGGGATTGTAAAAACACATATATTTAAACTGGCATGACGCGTTTTGGAGTTCATCCTTTATCAAATGCCTATTAGTTTAAAAAGTTCCTCTGGTGCTGACAGCTTCTAAGTAAGTCTCTTATTGGCTCAGTCACTGAAGTAGCGCTGAGTGCACCTGGAAAACGTTGCACGGAATTACCGGGGCTTCCACTATTTGGACTGCATTACCCAGCATGCAGTGTATCCAACTTGCTGGTTGGTGGTTCCGTTCAGTCGGTATTTACTTCACTCAAAAGCTGACTATATCAGGGGGCTTGAGATCCACCAGAAGCACAAAAAATCTCCTCTTAAAACCGCGAAGATTCCGGATGGAAAAAAACGTATAAACGATCCTTCTCCGGAATGGCTCCCAGGATCTGGAATGCACTTCCTCCCGAAACAAGGCTTATCTCCTCCACTGCATTTTTTAAGAAAGAAGTAAAAGCCATCCTTATGGCTAATTCTTACTGGCTATAGTAAAATGTAAAGTGATACTTTTATAGCGCACTACTCACCCGCAAGGGTCTCAAGGCGCTTATACGAATACCACTGTGGAACTCATCCTGGCTTTCCCTGTGAGGCGTCCACTCCTGGGCTCCCCCAAGGTGGAGGCTAGGCATCCTTAGCGTTGTGGGGGCCATTGTGGAGATTAAGCAAGCTATTGCCCAGAGTTGCAGAGTGGGACTCCATGATTG
Source organism: Lissotriton vulgaris (assembly GCF_964263255.1). Lineage (NCBI taxonomy): Eukaryota > Metazoa > Chordata > Amphibia > Caudata > Salamandridae > Lissotriton > Lissotriton vulgaris. The sequence continues at coordinate 861,841,375 of NC_141689.1, forward strand.
GAATAGGCACCTAGGCGAGAATTATCAGGTCCGTGGAATTTTGAGCCCAAGACCCGCCGAGGCGGGGAATTGAACCTTGGTCCCGGGCTAGACCTCTGCATCAGGGTCTGCCACTCTAATCATTGAGCCACACTTCTCCACCATAGTCATTAGGTAGTTTTAGTGAAAAACAACATTTCCCATAATTTTTAGAATAGCAGGAAATTTCAGTTGCACTGTAGCACCCACTTTCCTAAATTTGTCCATCCTTTGACCCAATTCCCACTGGCGCTCTAGTATAACTTTAGATAAGTCTGAACGCACCTCAAAGGAGAAGTCAGAGCCTCTTAAAGATTTGGCCTTAAAAATCTTCTCCTTAACCGCATAGGTAAGGAAATTGATAAGGATCTTGCTAGGTTTAGACCTGCTGGGATTGAGGCGAAAAGGGTCTCTGTGGATCCTCTGGATATCCTTCTCCAAAAAGCCCAACGACTTCTCGAGATTTAAAGAATCCCTAAGCAGTGCAACGATAAAGGTCTTAATATCTGCCCCTTCCTTCCCCTCTGGGATCTTCAAAAGATGAAGATTATTTCTAGGAGAATTGTTCTCAAGTATCTCCATTCTATCCCGTAGGATTTTTTTATCTGCAGACCCCAGATTTGCCGTAAGCTCATCGACCAAATTCTCCAAGGATTCAGTCCTTGAATTTAGTAAGTCGACTTTTTTTTCTCCACGATTTCACATGCCGCTCTAATCTCGGTCTGGTTATCTGCTGACACTGCAAAACCTTGTTTTATGTCTTTTTTTAGAGAAGCAAAAAGAACTTCTATTGAGTTCCCAACTGAACTCTCTACTCCCCCTCTTTCAATCTGACCCTGTTGCTTAGTCTGCTGTTCCAGGGTTATCCCAAAGACTTCCAAGGACCTGGGTACTGAGGGTAGTGCTGAGGGTGACGTAGAGATTTCAGGAGTGGTGGAGCTAGAGCTGAAGTTCGTAGGTATGGGCCTGGTCATACTACTAGCGTTTTCGGGGGACTCTTTAGAATCCATAGTGGCAGAGTTTTTGACAGGGGTGATGGAGCTGTGCGGTCGAGGGGGCCCCTCCTGTTTTGAGATAGTCAGGATCTGAGGCTGTACCCTGAAGAATGAGCGTAGGGATGGAGTGACTCTAACAGTATTAATTTAGGAGGGTCCTTTGGTAGAGCCTTTACTCCTAACTCCCTTCATGAACCTCCCCTTCACCTTTTTTTAGAGAAGCAAAAAGAACTTCTATTGAGTTCCCAACTGAACTCTCTACTCCCCCTCTTTCAATCTGACCCTGTTGCTTAGTCTGCTGTTCCAGGGTTATCCCAAAGACTTCCAAGGACCTGGGTACTGAGGGTAGTGCTGAGGGTGACATAGAGATTTCAGGAGTTGTGGAGCTAGAGCTGGAGTTCGTAGGTATGGGCTTGGTCATACTACTAGCGTTTTCGGGGGACTCTTTAGAATCCATAGTGGTAGAGTTTTTGACAGGGGTGATGGAGCTGTGCGGCCAAGGGGGCCCCTCCTGTTTTGATATAGTCAGGATCTGAGGCTGTACCCTGAAGAATGAGCGTAGAGATGGAGTGACTCTAACAGTATTAATTTAGGAGGGTCCTTTGGTAGAGCCTTTACTCCTAACTCCCTTCATGATCCTCCCCTTCACCCGGTAATTCTGAAAAGCAGTGTTGTGACCAGAGTGAGTTTCTTCCTGTTGTTGACCCCCTGATATCTCTTTTGCCTCTGTTATAACTGTTACATCTTTCGGGGTGCACTGCTCTTTATCCTTCCCCTCAAGACTACCTGACTGTGCAGCTTGTCTGGGTGTGCACTTCCCCTGCTTCCTCTTGCCACCTTTCTTGCTCGTGCTGGTATTTAATATGGGGGGCCTGACTCTAACACCTGCTCCTACACAGTATTTGGGGACCCCTCCTGTGAAGAGGGGATATCGCTCATACCACCTGAGGCGGTACTACGAGGCTCGGCACTCATCAAGAACGCCTTGAAACTAGGAGAGGGAGAGCGCTAGCTTAGGACGTGCGCTACCGCTCAGCTGGCGGGCGCCAACATCAGATCTCCATATGAGGCAGACGAGCTACTAGAATCCCTAAGTAATGTATCTCCTTGGAAGGAATGACTTGGGTTCGGTAGGGTTGATCTGCTCTGTTTTGAGACCTGACTTTGTGGAAATCGAGGCTTTTTGAATCCTTTCTTTTAATCCCTCTCTAACCCCCTAATCTGTTTTGTATGTTTTTGTATGTTTCGGGAAAGGCACTGGGGTAAGACATTCAATCATCGGAAGGCATGCATTAAATTGGTTTGATGGTTCGATGGTCTGATGGTTTGATGCTCTATTAGTGTAGTATTTCGCCAAATGAAGGGTAGAAAGGGAGAAAGCAAAATGTGAGAAGCGAAAAATAACAACAAAAAATAGAGAAAGAGGAAAGAAAGAAAGGAAGGAAAAGGCAAAAAGGAGAGGAAAAGAGAGGGGAAAAAAAATTACAATATGGATTTGGGGTTGAAGAAGAAAAGAAAAGAGTATGGGAAAAAAGGGGAATATATTTTCTATAGTGAAAGTATACATTCATACACAATGAGGTGGGTTGGCTCTTGGCTCTGTGTCTTCTTCAATATATCGGCACAGACACAAAACAACACAGGGGAAAGGGGTGGGGAGAGCGGCTGCAGGAGGTGAACCTGGTCATTCATCAGGCCAGAGTAGTAAGGGATGGGTTTCTCAAAGGGTGGGGGGTGTTACGAGGGGGGGGGCACAGGGGGGCTAAGGGTAAACATTCCTCATTTGCCGACACCCTGCCAGTACTTCTTATGCCAAAAGTTCAGTAGTGGTCTCAGAGATGGAGTGTATGAGGCCGTTTGGGATCAGAGAGGGTTAGGATCAGGCTGCGGGCATTGGATGGTCAGCATGACACCTGTCGAAGTGAAGGAAGAAACACCATTACCTCACTGCATTTTTTTGTCCTGGAATGTCAATGGCCTGTGCACGAAAGGTAGAAGAGCTAGAATTCTACAATATCTAAGAGACTCTCCAACGCAGGTCATTGCCATCCAGGAAGCCCATCTTCTGAAAACAGAGACAAAAGGAATGTTAAAAAATCAGAAATGGGTGGATGTCTTTATCTGCACTGATCAGACGGCAAACATTAGAGGGGTGTTCTTCTTATTTAAAAAACAAGCCAAAGCCCAAATATTGGAGTATAGAGAAGATCATAGGGGTAGATGACTTATTTTGAGGCTATCTTTAGGAGGTATATTTTTATCTTTAGTGGGTTATTATGGTCTGAATCAGGACGATCCCTCCTGTCTAAATACCATTCGCCGCCATCTTATCGACTTCCCAGATCCTGTAATTTGGGTAGGCGATTTTAACATAGTGTTGAATCCTAATCTGAACAAATCGCCAAACTCCAGGGCAGCAGTCCCCTCCAAATCTCGGCAGCTGCTCTTGACAATAATGGACCAGATTGGTCTTTCTGATATATGGAGGGAACGGGCGGGGGATCAACTGGGAGTCTCGTTCAGAAATCTGAAATATAAACATAAATCTAGAATCGACTATGCCTTGATCAGCTAAAATCTTAAAGATCTAGTTAAAGATATTGAATATCTGCCGTCACATCTTTCCAACCACTCTGCAATTTCTTTAATCTTAATTTTCATACAGCAACAGCAGACTAGACCTAGGTCCTTCGATCAAACCATTTTGCTCGAGGAAGATGAAATCAATTTTTTCCTCTCTGAGACTAAACATTTTCTGGAAGTGAATTTAGATACAACTAATATTTATGTTGTCTGGGACACTCTGAAAACTTTCTGGAAAGGCTGCATCACTAATAGAGCAACCTAAAGAAAACCAAAAATTAGGGAAGCTACCATGGGCCTAGAAGCAGAAATGAACAAAATAGAGCATAAATTGAACACTCAAATAGGAATCGATCCGAAGGAAGATCTGGACAAAATGAACACGCTTAAGAGAGAAGTACTCGCAGATGGAAAGCAAGCAAAATTTCCCATTTTTAATTTGGTGAAGGGGCTGTCAAATTACTAGCCTGGAAAGTAGAATCAGACCAGGTACGTAATCACATAAAAGAGATTAAGGTAGAAGACGAGCTATCACCTCGCTCCTCCAACCTAGATATTGGTTTGGCTTTCCATGACTTTTTCCAAGACATATACAACGAATCTATCATTGATGATAGCGATAAAAGGAAAAAGTGGTTGGAGAAGATTATCCTACCTACCATCACGGATGATCAAAAATTAGATCTGGAACAGGAAATAACAGAAGAGGAAGTAAGAAGGGTCATTGACCAGTCTAAAAAAGGGAAGGCGGCCGGCCCAGATGTTCTTCCAGGTGAGCCATATCGTTCTTTAAAAGAGATTATCATCCCAGTACTTGTCAAAGTTTATAACAACATATTTTGAAGGGAGAAAACCCCCCAGGTTCGTGGAGGGACGCTACGGTCGTACTGATCTTGAAACCTGGTAAAGACCCAACTACCTGTGGGTCTTACCGCCCAATCTCAACCCTCAATAATGACTATACATTTTTCATTGCATCTTGTTAAATAGGTTGAGAGGGGTTGGCTAATAGCATCATCCACCCAGACCAAAAGGGCTTTGTTAAAGGCCGCCAATTAGCGGATCTTACCTACAATTTGGTAGGCGCAATTGATATTGCCTCTACTTTTACACTCCCTCTGGCTGTCTTAACCCTAGACGCAACCAAAGCCTTTGATAGGGTAAATTGGGCATATCTGTCTGAGGGAATGAGAAAATTCAATCTGGGAGAAAAATGTAGCTGCTCCATAAAACTGTTATACGAGGCCCCGACAGCTAGACTACTAGTCAATGGAACCCTGACAGATATATTTAAGATCATCAGGGGTACGAGACAGGGCTGCCCGCTCTACCCGCAGCTCCTCAACCTGTACATCGAACCATTCGCACAGGTACTTAGGGAAGACCACAACATCACTTCTTTTAAATTTGGAGAGTGGGAGAGGAGGGTGGCCCTGTACGCAGATGACATCCTCATTCTAACAGCCAACCTAGATTCAGCCTTCTCCACAGTCATTACTTGTGCGGAGGAATTTGGCAAAGTTTCGGGTTATGAAATTAATGCTAGTAAAACCGAAATAATGGCATGGAATATAAAAAACACACAACTCCATATCGGGTCTACCATGCAATATCTGGGGATTAGAATTATACAGGAGGTTGACAAAATTCCAGAATATACCCTTGATCGAGTCTTTAAATACTGTCAAAAGCAGATGAAATCATGGGCTCCACTCCCTTTATCCATCTGAGGAAGGATTAATTTACTAAAAATGTAAATCTTGCCTAAGCTCACATTTCTTTTCAACACCATCCCGCTGTCTTTTGATAAGTATCAGATAGAGAAATGCCAACAAGAATTAAATTCCTTTATTTGGAACTATAGAGCAACCAGGTTGGCATGGAAGAAGCTTAGGCGGAAGAGGGATAAAGGTGGATTGGCGATGCCCGACTTGCAGTATTATGCCTGGGCATTTCAGCTCTCACATTCAAGAATGCTGTTTAAAATGCCCACTAGTACAGCGGGTGGTGAGATGTTTTGGGCTAGGTTAAGGGGGGCAGGCTTACCAGAGGAAGGTTTTAGTTTTAAAAAAAAAAAATTATTATGTTCTTATATAGCGCTCGATCACCTGGGGAGGTATCTCGGCGCTTGCCTTGGGAACCCGTCCTGGCTTTTCTCTGTGAGATAGCCCCTACAGGGCATCCCCAAGGTGAAAGCCAGGCATCCCGCCGCGGGGGGGCCGTTGTGGAGATTAAGCAAGCTTAATGCCCAGAGTTGCAGAGTGTGAACCCATAATTAGGTCAGGCACCGAAGCGAGAATTGTCGAGTCTGTGGACATTTGAGCTCAAGACCCTGCCGCGTCGGGAATTGAACCCTGGTCCCGGGTCTGACCTCTGCTTCAGGGTCTGCCTGCTCTAACCAGTGAGCCACACTTCTCTGGCCTTTCCAGATTTAAGTACATCCAGATGAAAAGTTGGGACCAGGCCCAGGCTTGGCATAATACATCTTTTGGGAAGGTCAGTAAACTGGAAGAACAGTTAGTGGTGAGACCAGCGGGTAAAAAGGAGGTCTCAGTGTGGTATTGGGCAATTGAGGAGGAAATGGATGGCATTTTTAAACTCGCTGATGAGTTATGGGGAGAGCGGATGGTTGTTCAGTGTGATCTGATTTGGGTCGACTCATTTAGTATCCTGCATAGAAAAGTTAAACCTGTTTGGTTGAAGCGAAATCATCTGTTCACGGCCTCTCAAGTTATCAAAATTTCAGATAGGGAAATTCTGCAACACATGTGGGTTGCCTGAAGCATCAGATGTTCATTTGTTTAAGGACTATCCCTCCTTTCGCCCCTTTTGGGAAAATGTGAAGAAGACTCTTGAGTCCATCTTGTAGGTATCATTGGATATTAGTCTGCCTCTAATCATCTTTGGCATTAACGACTACATCACGGGTCCCGCCAGATCTCTACTTTTCCCTGCAATCCTAATGGCTAGGAGACAACTATGTAAGCATTAGGTGGACTCAGTTGCACCAAACCACTCAGAAAGGTTGACCTCGCTATACGAAGTGTCCAAGATGGCTAGATCCTGCAGGAAGAATAAGATCGCGTTCTGGGATTTACTGATACAGTGGAGATAGAGAGCCCGTTTTTTTCTTTTTTTTTCCTATGATTTTGCCTCTCTTGGTTACTCCTTGGACTACTGTTTTGGTTTCCCAGGGCCCCAATATGGTCCGTCAGTTCTGCAAAGACCAAGGTGGAGTAAAAAACCTATCCTAACCCCTTGATATTCCTCCTGCCTACTAAACGTACCCTTGCCTGAGCTAATACATTGGAAAAGACTCCTGAACTTGTTCAGTAGGGTTACGAATGGTGGTTGGTTTCTTTTCAAGAGGGTTAAAGGCGAATGAGGACGCAAAAAAAAAAAAGACCAACATTTACCATAGACTAAGTGTTGATGTGATTTGGGGTAAATCTGTACAGTAGCTTTGGAGTTTTCAAGGGAAGAAAAATATTGATACCTAGGGACGCGGACTGTAATTATATATTCATTGATGTAAAACATTTTTTTGACATTCACTGATAAACCATAGATTACTGGGATTTTATAGTTGGGTTGATGTTTTACCCACACAAAACCATAGCATTTTATTACTTTTTTCCCTTCATTAAATGTGTAAACCAAAATATTACTCGAGAGTGTTGCTGATCATCTCTTGCAGTATGAGATATAACTGGAGGTCTGGCCTAAACTCATAAAGTAGACACCAAAGTGGGAGTACCAAAGTGGGGGCCTTATTGTTTAAACATATATATAAATATATATTACCCGGTGGTGGTCGCCACTGAGTACTTATGGTTAGGTTTGCTTTTCCGTAGACAGCACTTTTTGGTTGGTTATTAACTTTGGCAACATATGACGAATCTTCATGAAATTTTTAATAAAAAGTTTATCCACCTCAGCTCTTTTTTGTTAAATTACAAGGTAATCCATCAAGCGTGAGCCGTGAAAAAAGTGGGGTCACAAAAGAAAATTTCTTTAAGCACCTCTTTAAGCAGCTCAACCACAAACACTGCTGAATGGAATTACACTAAATTGGTCTAGATCTTTGGCAACAAATAGTGCTTTTTGTGATTTTGTGTAAACCTGCTCTGTAGTTTTTGAGAAATGAAAGTTAAAAAATATTTGTGTATCTGGATGGTTGGGTCCTTGAGAGTCTCACAGGGAGTCTTGAGGGAGGGCAAATTCAAAAATGGGCCTATCTGATTGGTGGAAAGGCTGCTTTTTCTAACCAACCTTTTTGCTCCCAATGGAGCGAGAGGCTCCCTCAATTTCCCGGGCAACACAGTCGATGATTGGCTGGATGTTGGCAGTTTAGAAATGAAAAATGGCCATTAAAGTTTATTGTGACATTTTTTTGTGTTGTGAGAAAGTAGTAAAAAGCTATTTAAGCGAGCAGGACAAAGGCATCCTGCCCCCTAGTTATTGAGAGGAGCACTATAAGACATAATTACTGTGATGAAAAAAATATCCCACAGGACTCTTACAGGATCGAGAAAAGAAGAAAGGAGTAGGCGATTTCTCAATAGACTCTACTATGGATACCTGCCATTCTTGGAGGAGTCTCAATGGAGAGGATAGTTGTTTACCAGAGTCTTCTATACATGCTCGTCACCTTGGGGTAAGGTCTCAGCAGAGAGGCCACCCCTTATCCAAGTTGTATGTTCACCTGTCGCCCTGAGGAGATATCTGCATAGAGGCCACTTCCTACCCCACACCCTACAATGCACGCCTGTTGTCGAAGAAAAAGGTCACAGCAGAGAGGCTTGTCTTTCCCCAAACCATACTGCACACACCTGTTATCCTGGGCAGAAGTCTCAGAGGAATGGTCAGTCTCTCCCTACACCCCACTACAAACACTAGTCACCCTGGGAAGATGTGTTAGTGGAGAGTTAGTGGAGAGTTCAGTGTCTCCCCACACCATAGTATGCATGCTGATCACCTTGTCGAGAGCTCTCAGCAGAGAAGACAATCTCTCTTCAGATTCTACTCTGCACATACATCGTCCAACAGAGAGATCTCAACGGCGAGGTCAGTCCCTACTCACAACCTAGTACATATACTCGTTGCACAAGGAAGAGGGCTCAGCAGAAAGGCTAGTCCCTCCCCACACAATACTATGCACACCCATCATCCAAGAGAGAGGTCTCAGTGGAGAGGCCGGTTTCTCTCCACAACCTACTATGCACAATCATCGTCCAAGAGAGAGGTCTAAGCGGAGAGGTCAGTCTGTCTCCTGTGATCCAAGAGAGAGGTGTCAACAGAGAGAATATTACCTCTTCACACCCTACTACGCGCACCTATTTTCCAAGAGGGAGGTCTTAGTAGAGAGACCAACCTCTCCTCACATTCTACTATGAACACCTGTGATCCAAGAGAGATGTCTCCGCGGAAAGGCAGAGTCACTTTTCACACTCTACTATGCAAATCCATTGTCCAAAAGAGAGGTCTCAGCAGAGAGGCCAGTTTCTCTCCACACCCTACTATGCAAAATCGTCACCCATGAGAAACATTTATGTAGAGAGACCAGTTCATAGGAGCTCACAGAAGAGAGACTAGTCCCCCTCACTCCTTACTATGCAAATTTGTTGTCCAAGAGAGAGGTTTCAGCAGAGAGGGCTATCCTTCCACACACAGTACTTTGCCCACCTGTCGTCCAAGAGGAATGGTTCAGCAGACAGAGCACTCCCTCACCGCACCCTATTTTGCACTGCCGTAGTCCAAGATAGAGGACTCAGCAGAGGACAGTCCCTGTACACACCCTACTATGCACAGCTGTCACCCTGGGAAGGGGTCTTAGTGGAGAGACAACTCCCTCTCCACCCCCTACCTTGCACACTAGTCACCCTGTACAGGCTTGTCTCTTCCCACATTCTACTATGTATGGCTGTCACCTTGGGTAGAAGTAGCAGCAGAGAGGCCAGTCATTTCATACACTGTGCTACACATGCACATCACCCTGTGGAGAGGGCAACCTCTTCCTACACTCCAGTTGGCATGCTCTCACACTGGAGAGAGGTCTTAGTGGAGAGGTCGATTCCTCCACACACTCTACTATGCATGGCTGTCACCCCGGGGAGAGGTGTTAGTGGATAGACCAGTTCCTCTTTATATCCCACTATGCATGTTTGTCACCTTTGGGAGAGATCTTGCAGAGAGGCCAATACCTTCTCATACCCTACTATTCACATCTGTTGTCCTTGGAGAAGGATCAGAAGAGAAGCAGTCTCTCCTCACACACTACTGCACAGAGCTGTCATGCTGGGGAGAGATTTCAACAAAGAGTCCATTCCCTCCTCACACCCTATGCATGCCTGTTGTCCAATAGAGAGGTCTCAGCAAAGAGTCCATTAGTTCCTATGGACACCCGTTACTCTGGTTGGGCTGTCAGTGAAGAGGCCAGTCCCTCTCCACACTCTACTACGCACGCCCATTGTCCAAGAGAGAGGTCTCTGTGGAGAGACCTACCCTTCCTCACACTGTACTACACACACCTGATGGCCAAGAGGGAGGCTCAGCAGATAAGCCAGTCCCTCCCCACACCATACTATGCACTCCTGTGAACCACGTGAGATGTCTCAGAGGAGAGGTCAGTTCCTCTTCACACTCTGCTATGCACATACATCATCTAACAGAGAGATGTCAGTGGGGAGGTCAGTCCCTTCTCACACTCTACTATGCACAGCCATCATCCAAGAGAGTGGTCTCAGCGGAGAGGCCAGTTCCTCTCCACACCCTACTATGTTCTATGTCCTATACTAAGGGACATACAAGCTCCCCACGTTAATACATGCTGCCTAGTCAGTGAGAGCAGTGTATCAGAGTGTGGTGTTCCTTTACATGAATGAGTAATTGCATTTACCCACTAGTGTTCTTACTAATCAGAGAATCAATTCTGGTCATCAGTGGATCCTCGACTTCGCGCATCATCTGGTCCCTTGGATGCAGGTCTGCATTATAACCTTTAAGTGTGTTAAATCCCTGACTCATTGTTCCCATTGTTGACAGAATTGATGCAGCCACACAGGAGTGTGGGGCGGGAATCAAGTGATGGAAACATCATTGGCCATGGAGGTATGAACTAATAAGTAGTGTCCTCCATAAAAGAGACGTTTGGTTTTGTTTTCCATTTTCAGATTGGGGGAGGAACTCACCAGCATTTTTCTATATTTTCCCTGCCTTGCTTTGTCTTGCTGGCTTCCTTGAATTATCCTTATGTGCTTGATTTTCGAAGGCACTGGCTCTTTACTGCCTACGTGGTGCCACCTTAGCTGCGTTTGGTCCTGCCTTCGAATTCCTTCATCTCCAGGACTCGTAAGCGTGTTTCATTTTTGTTCTCATTTTTCTTCAGTCAGTGCACTGTACCCTTCCACCCAGCTTCCCTGGATTTTGTTACTTCAAGACTTTTCCTTTGTGCTGCCTTTAAATGTACTTCATCACGCTTCGTGTTTGTGTTGTGATATCCCTACATCTCTTTTTATATCAACTTTTTGTTACACTCCCTTTTGAAAGCAGACAAAAGAAAAACAATTCCTATTTAGCATTTTCTATGGCATTGATAGGAATCATGATTGGATCCCCTCCTATGGATTAATAGCAGCTGTTTCTCGTATTGCTCCTTATGACTATTGGGATGTGTTAGGAGTGGCTCCGAGCGATTATATTGGGTGAGCATGTCTACCATAAAATCTTGAAAATTGGTATGAATGTGTTGTATACCGTTTAATTTTGTGTTTCTTATATTTTAAAGGTAATACCATTGATACCCTCCCCGAAGCAAGAGATTGGCCAAGGGGCGGACACCGATTCAGAGCATTTACCTTGAGAGAGCAAAACTTACTGTCATAAAGAAATCCTTCCCTTGCTTCCCTATTTCCCCCCTGTCCTAGTGGCTTACTGCCCATGGCTGTTCTCCTGTTAGCGTGGAGAGTTTGTTACTAGGTGAGAGGACAGACTATCTCCATTCCCACAGTACCTAGTTTTCAGGTGTGTGGGACACTCAACATTATGCACAATCATCCAAGAGAGAGATCTAAGTGAAGAGACCAGTCTACCTCCACACCCTTAATTCGCACATCCATGATCCAAGAGAGAGGTGTCAGCAGAGAGACCAGTCCCTCTTCACTCCCTACTATGCACACCCATTGTCCAAGAGAGAGGTATCAACAGAGAGGCCTGTCCTTCCCCACACTGTGCTATGCACACTCGTTATCTAAGAGAGAGGTCTCAGCCAATAGGACCGTCTCTCCCCACACCCTAATATGCACTCCTGTAGCCCAAGATAGAGGTCTCAGTGGAGAGTACCATCCCTCCCCACACCCTACTATTCAAAGCTCCCTTCCTGGGGAGGGGTCTTAGTGGAGAGGCAACTCCCTCTCCATGCCCTACTATGCACACCCGTCACCCTGGTGAGAAGTGTCAGAGTACAGGTCTGTCTCTTCCTACACTCTATTATGTAGGCTGTTACCTTGTGGAGAGGTGTCAGCACTAGTCCTTTCACACAATGTGCTACACATGTACATCACTCTGTGAATAAGACAACCTCTCCCTATACCCTAGCACGCACGTCTGTCACACTGGGGAGGGCTTTGTGGAGAGATCAATTCCTCCCCGCACACTATTATGCATGCCCATCACCCTGAGGAGAGGTGTTAGCAAATAGACTAGCTTTCTCCTTATGTCCTACTATGCATGCTTCTCACCATAGGGAGAGCTCTCAATAGAGAGTCTGTTACTATCTCATACCCTATTATGCACAACAGTTGTCCAAGAGAGAGTTATAAATGGAGAGGTACACTAAACAAAACCAATTACTGCCTGGTGATTAAGTACAATTCTAATAACAAGGCCATACATTACAAAATGCAAAAAGTCGCAAAATAGCAAAGCAACACACAAAGGATAACCAATCTTTTACAATGATTTCTATAACAAGAAATTTATTTCTTACAAAATGTATTCTTTTCTGTTTCTTGTTTTTTTTTAAATATATACAAATATTATATCACAACTTTAGACGACAATTATACAAAACAATATAACACATAAATTGACAAAAACGGAAAAGTAAAGCAAATGATAACCACTTAAATTCACAAAAAGCCAGGAAGCATCCAGCAGGAAAGATACCTCATACAAACTCACATGTATTCAAATCAGGCATACACAGACAAACCCAAACTTCACTCATTCAGACAGAAAACATCCTTAAATAGGATAAACAAACCAATCATTATTAATAAACCAGAAGGGCAAGAGAAATTATTTTTTAAAAGTACCCCATCTTGACTCAATATCATCAAGTGATTATAATTTGAAGAAGTAGAATGGCCCACATTTCTTAAGTTGCAATAGTGGTCTTGGTCTGACTGTTCAAAACAGAAGCACCCAGACCACAATAAAGTCAACCTTCTTCAGGGCGACACAAGTAGTAGGTATACAAAGGTCCAAGAGAGGGAAAGGCTTTCCTGGCATAGATCACCAAAAAGGCTTAATGAAGGATAAATCCCTACATAGAATTCTGCCCTGAAAGTAGGCAAAAAGAGGGGGCAAATGGCAACGTTCACAAGAAAGTGGCGCTTTGAGACAAATACTCAGATAAATATCAAGAAGTCAAAGGAAAAATATATATGAATAGATAGAAATATCAGCATACTGGATCTACAGAGATTTCCAAATGTATCAACATCAATGAGATGGCAAGAACAACAGATAGGTCCATGGAATTTCTTCTTTACTCTGATTGCACAGAACACTCAATCCATTGACTAGTCGGTATTCAGAGTCCTCTACTGTATTTATTTATATAAGAGGAGAGGTAGTCTTTCCCCACACACTACTACATGCAACTATTATGCTAGCTACAGGTTTCAACTGAGAGGTCATTCCTTCCCCACACACTAGTATGTGTGCATGTTGTTCAGGACAGAGGTCTCAGCAGTGAGGCCAGTTTCTTTCTACACCCTACTATGGACACCCATTACCCTGGGAGGGGTGTCAGTGGAGAGGCCAGTCCTTCTCCACACTCTACTATGCACACATGCCATCCGAGAGAGAGGTCTCAGTGGAGAGGCAAGTCTCTGCCAACACTCTACTGTGCACTCTTGTGATCCAAGTGAGATGTCTCAGCGGAGAGGCCAGTCACTCTTCACACTCTACTATGCACATATATTATCCAACAGAGCGTTCTCAGCCGTGAGTTCAGTCCTTTCTCACACCCTACTATGCACACCCATCATCTAAGAGAGAAGTATCAGTGGAGAGGCCAGTTGCTTTCCACGCCCTACTATGCACAATTGTTGTCCAAAGAAAAGTTCTAAGTGGAGGGGCCAGTCCACGTCAACACTGTAGTATGCACATCTGTGAATTAAGAGGTAGGTATCATCAGAGAGACAAGTCCCTCTTCACTCCCTACCACGTGCACCCATTGTCCAAGAGACAGGTCTCAGCAGGGAGGCCTGTCCTGCCCCACACCATACTATACACACCTGTAGCCCAAGATTGTGGTCTCAGCATAGAGGACAGTCCCTCCACACACCCTATTCCCCACATCTGCCACTCTGGAGGGAGGGTCAGTGAAGAGGACAGTTCTTGTCTATACCCTACAACGCACAACTGTCATTCTGGGGAGCTCTCTGAGTGGAGAGGCTAGTCCCTCCTACACCTTACTATGCATGCCCATCAGATTGGGGAGAGGTATTTGTGGAGAAGCAAGTTCCTTACCACACACACACATCCGTACCTATACAATTTATAGATTGGTGTTATAGATTAGATGTACAAGCTTGCGAGACTCTCATGGGAGATGGACAAATGTGAGGATGGAGGTAGCTGTTTGGGTGCTCCTGCAAGTGTCTCAAGGGTGTGAATGTTCTCCAAAAACAAGGGACATATAACATGAAACAATTACTTAATGTAGGTGCAGGGTGGTCTTTGAGTGTATAGTGCGTAGTGTTCAGTTACACATAGAAGTGGCTGCATTCTTTGATGTTATTAAAGAAAGTCCTGGTTTCTTCTGCAGTGAAGTGCACTCCATCTAGCCTTCAGGCACTTGGCAGATTAAAAAGGCTATTGTTATTGATAATAGAGCCCATGTCATGGCCACAAAATAATGCAGACATTGTTTTATTAACATGCTTCTAGGACTTCCCCATCTTAGGACAAAACAGTTTTGAACATTGACAAGTTTGTCTTTGACATATATTAGAATATACACAGGTTGTGTGAAGAAAAAGAGACATCAGCATGAAAAGGTCTCCTTGATTTGCATACTAACAATCCAAAATGCTGTCAGCCATTGATAACAATTGATGCCACTTCGTACCTCTGTGGCCAATCCAAGTCATTTCCAGGTTTGGGAATCCAAGATTTTTGTCCAAAACACAATTAATGGCATATTCTCTAGCCCAGTGGATGAAGCTGTGTTCCAAATTCCAGAGGAGAACCATGATGCAGTTTGGGGATGTCAGTCATGAGAGGAGTGCAGAATGAGTAATATTCAGGAAGAACATGGAAATAACAGGAGAGGACAAAAATAGGAGGGATGCAAAAGTACACATTATAGGTAGATTTTTGATTATTAGAGAGGTATTTTAGATTAGGAACAACTTGTGTTTGCACAATGCACAGTTATTGAGTTTTACTATTGGGTACATTTGCATTTCTGCTATGGTCTCGCAAGAGTTGATTGCAAACTTCTGTGAGTGAAGCTTGCAGTGTGGGCTCATTCGATACTGTGAGACTCTCACAAGAGTTGCATGGAAGTTTACAGAGTGACCCTGTCATGATCTGTTTTTATGATGCTGGATTGGAAAGGGAGAGTAAAAAGTGTGCATTAGCACAGTGCAAGTGCCATTAACTAACTAAAACAATACCAGAACAATTCAACTAAACCACAGGGTTTTATGTTAATAATTAAGTTCACTTAAATGCTTACAAAGCTCATTAAAGAGCATAATGGTAAATGCAGTATAAGTACTGTGGAAGAGATGCATTTTTTTGTGTGAAGAATGCAAGACTGAGGTAATATTAAGGCCAAACATTAGTTGACATTCCCACTACAAAATCAAAAATGCTACAATATGATTGACTGCAAGGGTTGAAGGTTCAGATAATTATACCTGTTGCATAATCTAAGACACCTGAGATTGCCCTTGGTGGTTTGGATGTGAAACTAGAGTAATCTCTTTGACTTGTGATAAGCAGGTGGTCATTTCATTTTTGAGTAAAGGAGATTGATGTATTCATCTACCTTCAACACACAGCTTCATTTGCAGGTACTTGAAAACATACTAGATTTGAAGTATGGAGTCTGTGACTAAATATTTAAATATTATACTATTTTTAAAAACCAGTTTGAAAATGTTTTCTTATTATTAGAGTACTGATAATTTGAATAATTAAAATGTGATTTCTAAAGTCTTTACTTTGAAAAATTCAAAAAACAAAATGCTATGAAAGGAATATTGAAGATTTCCAAGAAATATTGTTCTGGTGGAAACTGGTGGTTTGTCTATGCTGTTTGTATTTATTTTACTATGTTTGTTGTTGTTGAAATTCCACACCTTTTACAAATGTATGTATTACATATAAATCAACAGGGTTTCCTGTTAAACCGTAGCTGTTTCCATCTGTGATAAGTTAAGTTCATAGGTGGCTATTAAGATATATTTGTATTCATACTAAGATAAAGAGCTAATGTATCAAGGTGTACTATAGAGATTGTATACCCTGCTATAATGTGAACAATTGTGTTATACCATCTACACAGAGTCTTTACTTTGTATTGATGTGTTACTATAGAGTTTGTTTTTTTGCAAACCCCAATATTAACTCACTTACTTCCTCACTGAAGGTTGGTACTCCCATTCAAGGGTATTTTTAGAATAGTTACGCTGCTCTTGGTTAATCCTTTTATAAATGCTGTTCACTCAAAGAAAAGATGTTTGCACAGGGATGTGTTGCACACTAAACTCTGGTTTTACCCTGTAGAACGGTATTAGTAGAGAGAGTGTGTTGTTATTTAAGTGAAACATGTATGATGTATAGAATTGTATGAGATAGACTATGGGCCTGAATATGAGTTTGGCAGTCCATTCGACTGCCAAACTCACGGTGGAGGTGCAGTAGCATTCGGGGACCGCTGCACTAGCAGTCCGACTGCCGTATTATGACTTCGGAGGTGGCTTCCTAGGACCGGTTTCTGGCTGAAGACGGCTGTAATGCCAGAAACCGGTCCTAGGATGCTTGAATCCGGTCCAGGAAAGGCATGGCTTGGCAGTGCGGGCTGGACTGTTCCCATGAGGCACAGGGTCAGACTGATTTGCATATGGCCATGTCTGAACTGGGGTGGCATAGTGGGCTAAAGAACAGTGATGGATTAAACCCAGATCTGTTGACTGGGTGTGAGTGTTTGATTGGTTTAAATGCTCCTTCCATCACCACCCCCTTTTGTACCGCTTTGTTTGCCATACGTTGGCAGGGTATGCTCAGACGTGAGTCCCTTGCTCGCTTTGCCACTGGATTCAAGCAAGCCTGGCTGAAGACGGCTGTAATGCCAGAAACCGGTCCTAGGAAGATTAAATCCGGTCCAGGAAAGGCATGGCTTGGCAGTTCGGGCTGGACTGTTCCCATGAGGCACAGGGTCAGACTGATTTGCATATGGTCATGTCTGAACTGGGGTGGCAGAGTGGGCTAAAGAATGGTGATGGATTAAACCCAGATCTATTGACTGGATGTGAGTGTTTGATTGGTTCAAATGCTCCATCCATCACCACCCCCTTTTGTACCGCTTTGTTCGTCATAAAAACTAAAGCATTCACCCCATACAGAGGTGCTAGCTAAGGAGGCAGACTTGTACAAATGTCTACCTCACAGAATTACAACCCTGTATAATGAGATTGCACTCGGCTTAGAGTTTCAGTAAAGTCTTCTACAAAAAGCATTTACTCTGTAAAGAGTTATCAGTTTAGATGCAGCTCATAGCAATCTAAATAAACACCCCATATACTCAGAAAAAATTGTAGCGGAATGAGGTCCTTAGTAAAGCCGTTTATACGTAGCTTTTACTCTGTAAAGAGGAGTGAGGAGAGAATGTATGTTGTTTCAAAAGTGTGCCATTTACCAAGCAGATATGTCTCTGTAAACAGGTCATATTGTTATAAAATTAAAACATTCACTATGTATAGAGTTATAAGACAGGGAGTCAATTTTTCACCAAACTCTAACTTAGAGAATCTGTACCTTGTTATAATGACATAACTCTGGGCCTAATATTCCTCCAAAACCTGGAGTTCATCAGTAAAGTCTTTGACACCCACCCTTCACCCTGCAGGGAAATCTTAACAGAAGCCATGTTGTCTAAAAACTCAAGGATTTATGCTGTAAAGACGTGTGAGAAAAGGAGGCAGTCTATCATAAAACTCTACGATAGAAAACTAGGGGGCATATTATCAAGCCTTGACGATAAAATTATCGCTGCTTTATCGGCAGGAAACTGCCGATAAAGTTGCGATAATGGGCTTGATAATATGCTCTATGGAATTCCAATCGAAGCTCATGTTAAATGTGAAGGACATCTAACATGAGCTTCGATTGGAATTCCATAGAGCATATTATCAAGCCCATTATCGCCACTTTATCAGCAGTTTCCTGCCGATAAAGCGGCGATAATTTTATCACTCAGGCTTGATAATATGCCCCTCGAACCCTGTCATAATGTGATTGCACTGGACAAAGTGTTGCTTTTACTATGTGCAGAACTGTGACTACGGAGATCTCTCAAGAAATACAAGCATGCGCTGTATTGAGATACAAGAAAGGTTACACTACAGAGTTGTGTGTTTTTTAATAAAGTATTTTTTATACCCAACTTTCACAATGTAGAGATGTGTGAGCAGACAGACCAGGGACCACTACCTGTCCTTAACAAATGAAACAAAAATGTTTAATTGTGTTTAAAAATGCATCCCATTTTCCTTTAACCCCTTAATTGTGGCGCAAATTCAGCCGCGGTGCTGGTGATTCATTGAGTGGGTGGTGTTCGGAATGCCCCCGGCCATCCCCCGCACATGCCTACTGTGACGTCGGATGGCCAGGGCCATCCAATGCATGGAAGGGGTAAGGAAAACAGGCTGCATTAAAAAAAATGCTTTATTTAAAAGCAGTCCCAGACATGGTGGTCTGCTGAGCCCAGCAGGCCACAAAACCTGGGAGGGCCTGTCATTCCCAATGGGCTCGCAAATTGCAAGAGGCTCATTAATATTACTGAGCCTCACAATTTGCGACCCCTTTGGGAATTGCAAACAGTGTTAAACACACTGTTGTAAATGGCAAATTGCACCTCGCAAATTGCAACTTGCAAATGAGTCGCAAATTGCAAGGCACAATTTCGCTGGTTGTATATCTGGACCCTAGTGTTTATCTGAAATCTTCTAGGTAGACCTTTTCCTCTGTTCAGAGTCAGTTAAATATGTATAAAGTATTGTGAAATAATCTGATTTATTTCTGATAACTCTGTGAGAAGCAGTAATAAATATTTAGGGGCCCATTAGTATATCGGGCGGATCGCCACAGCCAGCATGGCAGTGGCGATCTGCCCAATATTTCCTCCTGCCCGCATTCAAATTTCCCCACCATATTACTATTTGGGCTACCCTTTCCGTCCGCCGGTTTTCCACCCGGTCGATGAGTCGACACCGCCATCCATATTAAGATGCATGCAGGCTTTTGCCTTTCCATGGCGGCAACGCCACCTCCTGGCCTCCCATCAGGCGGGTTTTCGCCCAGGCCATTCCACGGAGTCAGTGGTCATTGCGGTGTTGGACGAACTCAAAGGGAAAGCTGACATTAATCTCCCCCAGGCCCTGGTCCTCCTTGATCTGTCCGCTGCGTTTGACACGGTCGATCATTCCATCCTTCTCGACCATGTCAGCGCAGCGGGCATCCGGGGCGCTGCCTTTTCCTGGATTGCGTCCTTTCTTCAGGGCAGGTCCCAAGCGGTTCATCTCTCAGGCTTCTCCGCTCCTCTTCGCTTGGTTACCTGTGGGGTCCCTCAAGGCTCCTCCCTCTCCCCCCTCCTCATCAATCTTTATATCCACCCCCTTATCATTTCTCTTCTCGAGCTGGGGGTCTCTGTGTATAACTACGCGGATGACCTCCAGCTTGTCTTTGATCTTTCTTCCCCTTCTGTCTCTCTTCCTAAGTTCTGCTCCACCTTAGTCTTTATATCCGAATGGATGAGCATCAATCACTTGAAGCTCAATCCGGACAAGACGGAGCTTGTCCTCACGGGTGGTCCCTCTAACCCTTGGTCTGCGGTTCACTGGCCCCCTTCTTTTGGTTCCCCCCTTCAACGGTCTCTTCTGTTCAGACTTTGGGCATCAAGGTCAGCCATGACCTGACCATGCATGCCCAAGTCAGCTCCGTAGTATCCTCTTGTTTTCTGTCCCTCCGCCTCATTCGGAAGATCTCTCGGTATTTCTCTGCGGACGCCCTCAAAACCATAGTCACGGCTCTTATCACCTCTCGCCTTGACTATGGGAATGGCTTGTACGAGGGGAAAACCACCTATGAAACCTGCCGCCTTCAGGCCATTCAAAACCAGGCTGCCCGCCTCATTCTTCGTCTTCCCAAATCTTCCCACATCACTCCTGCACTCAAGTCCCTTCATTGGCTTCCTGTGCATCTTAGATCTTTTTTTAAATTGGCCTGCCTGGCCTTTCGTGCCCACACCCACTCAGCTCCCCTCTTTATCGGATCTCTCATCACTCCCCACGTCCCCAGCCGCACTTTCCGCTCCTCCTCTCTTTCCCTCCTCCACGTCCCCCGCTTCCGTAAATCCAGAACGGGAGGCACACGATTTTCGGTTTTGGCCCCCCGGTTCTGGAACAGTCTTCCCCTGTCCATCCGTTCTATTCCCATCTATACCCATTTCCGTAAAGCTCTCAAAACTTTCTTGTTTTTCCAGGCATTCCCCTGCTAGTTCCCCCGAGTCCCCTCTGTGAACCTGGTTCAAGCCCTCAGCGCCAGGAAGCCGCTTGGCCGCAGTGCGCTTAATTAAGTTCTTTTTTTCATTTCATTTCAACGCCGCCACGGAAAGGCATGCAGTCAACAACATTGGGGGCCCCTAGGTGGCCCCCATGGATTCTGGGGGGTGAGGGGTGCACATCGAGGGTACCTATAGTACCCCCTGTATTTAAATGTACAACGTGGCAGGCACAGCACGGTGCCTGTCACGTTTTGCATTAAAATGCACAATTTGCATTTTTGGCATTCCGCCCGCTGTTAAAAATGTGGCATGCACCCGTCAGTGTGGCGGGCGCATCCTAATTGTAGTTGCGGGACCGCTGCATGCATTGTGGATGGTCCCATTTCCCTGGTCCGTCCGCCATGCTAATTATCCCCTAAGTGTTGTTGATATGTTTATGTACGGTTATCAATATATTGAAGATGCCAACAAAGGAACAGAAAAAGAAGTATCAGAACCAAACCTACTACAAAAAAGTATTCAAACATGTAACACAGCGAGAGAAAGGAAAAAATGAGAAAAAAATGGTAAAAATATGATAAGAGCACCTAGTCTTTCATTAAAAACTTAATAATATCATGTAACTTATCTCATACAGGTAAAACTGCTAAAAAAGATATATTGAAGTCTAAGAAAATGTGCTATTCCTTTTCAAAGAAAAAAGTAGTAGAAAAGAAACGGTGGTACTAACAAGATTTAGAAAGAAGAAATTCAAAGAACTACAGAGGAATTTCTGTGCTAGAGTATTGAAAAATATGATGAGTGCATGAAAGCAGTGAAACGGAGAAAAGCAATAATTCAACAGAAAGAGTTTGTTGAGACACTAGTAGAGAAGGCATTTATATTAAAGACACAGCTTTTTATTCTCATTTTAAGCAGAATGAGATTTTTAAATGCACAGATTAGTTCACTTAAAAATAAATGTCATCAGAAGCAATGGCGGAGGAGCGTCGCCCCACTGGCTCGGAACCAACACCTGAAAAATAAAACTATTTAATTTCATTGTTTTATTTTACAGTTGCTGGCTGAGCCAGAGTGCAGTTGGGAGGGGCGGTGCCGGGGCCTTGGGAAGGGGTAGGAGGAGTGCTATGTGCACTTCTAAGCATACATGTGTATTTGGCCACACATGCACACGGTTTCCCCAACCCGGCTGCATTGAACAGCACTGCTGGAGAAACTGCACAGACTCCCATAACCTGAGTGGAGGGTCTTTTCAGCCCTCCCAGGCCAATCCTTGTGCTGCTCTCAAAGTATGAGAGCAGCACAGGGATTGCACAGGGAGTCTGTGACATAGTCCAAGTGTCCGCTGGGACCAGGAAGGCAGAGGCGCGACACTGGATACGCCCAGCTGAGGCAGGTAAGTTTTCCTTTTTCTTTTAAATCTTCTTATGAAACTTTTTTTTTACCTTGTTCCCTCTCCCAAGCTCCACCCGCACCCCCTCTCCCCGCCCCACTGCTTTTTCTTTGTGGTGGCTGCCACTGATCAGAAGGTAACAAAACTAACTTTTGCACTGTTTTCCAGGTAAGGCAGAACCATTCTTCCAGTAGTGAGCCATTAAATAATGAGGAATGTTACCTACAGGATAATGAATTTGTTTTTGCAATTGATGCAGATGGTTGTGCATATGAAATGAATAAAAGATCAACAGTTGAGAAAGAAAATTAGTGCCTAGAAATTTAGAAGTGCAGGAAAATGTGCAACATAAGACAAGAGTCTATAAAAAAGTTCAGAGAATATTTAGGCAAAGGTAACAGAGGATCTGTGAAACAAAAAAATCGAAATACTGCAATGCCTTGGTCCTTATCGAGAGAAGACTGAGTTGAAGTCTTACAAACCTTCAAGGACATTAATTAGTTTACTTATCACAACAGATTTCTGGCATTACTTTCCATCACATACAGTTGCTGCCTGTGCACCACACTAAACTGTGTAACCTAGTCAGAAGGTTATATTTTGTCAAAAACCCAGCCCTTCAACTTCAAAAATTAAAGAACACTTGACAGAGAGGTACTCATTCTACAGTATCATCTGTCATAGATGATGTTCAGAGGACATACTTTGGTCCTGAAAGGCCCTATGAAGAGATTATGGAAATCAGGAATGAAATACCAAATGCTGGAAATGTTTTTGAAAGATTTCACATGAAAATGTATGCATTTGTTACGAAATATGCAGAAAGTCCACACAAACTTTGTATTTGCTGAAGGCAAACAAACTACAAAGACACTGATCTAGTGGAGTGGTTTAAACTAGCTCTACTTACAAGCAGCTTGTATGTAAATATTCTGTTGAGAAAACTGGACGATAATAAAATGCCTGCAAGAAGTGTTCATAATAATTTAGAAATTTTCCTGAGCAACAACAGTTCAATATCTATGACACTATTCTCATACTTACTGTGCCTCCCTTCCAAGCAATTGTTTCCAACTCTTAGAATGGAGACCAAAAATAAGAAACAACCTCCTTCTGAATTATTGAAAGGTCTAAAAGGTAATGTTGTGTATTTGTCGTTAAATATGCAGGAGAATATTGAAACTATAGGTGTAGACTTATAAGAAACAGAACCAATGGTGGTTCTAGTAAATGGAGTTCCTATGAAAGATAAAAGTACTGGTAGGAACTCGTAAGCATTGACAGGGTTAAGAAAGCTTTGCAATTTCTTGAACTAGAACATTTGCTCCTTCTAGTGCGTTTGAAAAGTTGACTTAGGTAAAGCAGAAGAAATATATGAACATTACAACATTCATCCTCTGCATTCAAGAGATGTGATTGGTGATGCTTTAGAATTGTACCAAATGAAGCAAGCAAAATGAGAACTGGTAAGTGTGTGGAAAAAAGCCTTAAAAGCATGGTGTTTTCCTATTTTGTTTCCAACTGGAGAAGGTGGTTGATATGATGAACGTCAAGTAGAGATTCCTTCATCAGACTATAGATCAAGTAGATTTCCATACATTTTCCATCTTTTGTTTGAAAGTGATTTGTCAGTGCTATTTTATGCTGTAGCTCTTGTTATGAGAACAGGCACACGGTTCAATTATAGCACTGGCAGATATTTTGTGGAAAAATTGCATGGTAAAGATGAGGTTCTAGAGTGGTACAGATGAATAGTGGTTCAATCGCCACAGTGAGCTAAAGTGTATGGTATGCAATCTAGGTGCGCCTACCTGGTTTGTCACTTTCAGCTGTGCAGATTATGCTTGGGATGATCTTCATGACTATCTCAGGCAAGCTAATAAAAAGATTGCAGGTATTAATTTAAAATCTCCTGTTGAATTGTGTTCCATTGATCCTGCAAATATTTGCATATAGTTTAAGCACAGATTTGAAGGCATGCTCCATTTTATCTGTAACAAAAAGAATCCACCACTAGGTGAGTTTCGGACTTTTTCTGGAGAAAAGAATATCAAGCTAGAGGTGCACCACATATGAATATGTTATTGTGAGTGAAATATGCACTAGAGTTTGGACAAGATTTTGATGATTTAGTGTTAACATTCATTGAGTAGTATGTTAACACATTAGATTTCTGAAGAATTTCAGAACAGCTTGGCGCAAAGCGACACAAAGCCTTGCTACATTTGGCCTTAAATGTTGTTTTAGATTCCCTAGGCCTGTAATCTCCAAAGAGATAGAGTGGGAACGATTAGCCTAAGATATGTATCTTAACTTGTGAAAATATTAATATGAGAATGTCTAAAGAATGGAACAAATAGAAAATGTGTCTTTTCTTAAAAGTGCAAATTAACATGTAGCATGATTTTTTTAATAAGCACCCTTTTCTATTGTAATTACAGAGGAATGGGAAGAACATTCCTGTACAAGTTAGCGGGGTAGGAGGGAGAGTCCCCCCACACTAAATAACAGGTACTAGTTATAAATAGTGGACCTCCAAAGCCACTCATCAGGGCACTCCTGGGCCTGTGAAAGTTGAAGGAATGCTTTGCTGTCTAGGAAGGAAGACTGGACCTGCTTGCCTTCCTCCCAGGCTAACCAGAGTGACATCAAGGTTCACTTGGCTGACCTCCTGTGTGAGCTACAGGGTCACAACAAGCTTCAGAGGCCTCCCTGCAACTGCCTACCTGGCCTGCTGAAACTGGTCCTGGCTGTACCTGCAACTGAACCTGCCTGAGCCCTGTTGGCCTCTGCTGGAGTGAGTCTCTGATCCCCAAGAGATCCCTCCCCAGGTCCCTGAGCTTTGGGTTGCATCAGAGTGTTCTCCTTCTCAAGAAAAGGTGAAAATCCTGAAGTCTGGGCACCTTGTGACTGCAAACATTGCTGTCTGTGCCAAAACACTGCGGTCATCGATGACTGTCAAAGTGAAGTTCTGGTGAGACCTGCTCATTGCACTCACAGAGACTGCCAGAGATGACCAGCAAAGTGAGATCTGACCTTCACACTACAAAAAAGACAGCCTGTGACAATCAAAAACCTAAAGCTACAGCAAAGACCGTCCACAATGCCAATTGATTTAATAGGTAATCCTGAGCCTGAATCAATGTCTGCAATTGATTTGCAAGAAGGGGAGGAATAGTTGAATCTGCTATTATCATAGCCAAATAACGATCCTTTACATAGTTATGCTGCTTCTTATTATTCAGTCTCAGTTAATGCACCATTTAAATAAACCAGCAACCCAACAAGCTTATGTTTCCAGTACCCATTGTAATAAAACTATCTCCAAAGCATGTTTTCAGGTAAAACAAACAAACAGCCTTATGGGAGAAAATGGGTATCTCCTTGGGAAATATTTTCCTGTTGTTCTGCTAATTCCAATGTTGATAAATGGGACAATACAATCATTGCAGTAGATTCTCTTGTTGATGCCATCAATTTATGAGCTAAAGTCTCTGAAGCCACCTGTGCAACCGTTGTCAGAGTCTGTGTTTCTATGTTTGCTTCTGTCCTTGAAAACAACATTGACTGGGTTTCTGTGCCTAATCCAGAGTCCCATTCAAGTGTTGATGCAAAGGACTCACTTATACTAAACATCTAGCCACAAGAAATTGATGAACTTCCTTCCATAATACAAAACCATGCCTCTTGCAAAGAAGGAAGACATTACCATGGAGCCTGTATTTTCAATTAACTGAGATACATGGACTTCTTGTACTAGTCCAGAGTTTTGCCCTGCCTACAGTAAAACCTGTTTCTACTAATGTGTCCTCCAGTGATGCCATCAATCTTGACATTGTTACTGCCGAAGATCTGCATAAAATCCTCCTACTAACATCCTGGCATCCCTTCTTCAGCAGCAGAAATAAGTTATGTTCCTGCCTCAGAAATGATCTTGTCTAACATTCAGTCTTTGAGTTATTAAATACTCTGTGACCTCAATTTCTACCTGGACAACCTCAACGACCACAACACCTCTGGAGAACCTCACCACCATCGGACTCAAACAACTGGTCACAACTCCAATCCACTCAGCAGGACACATGCTCAACCCCACCTCCGAGGCACACTGGACTGACCACCATTGCACCAATTTCTCCTTCACCAAACCGACTGCATGCCACCACGCCCACCGCAATCCTCACAGAAGCCGGAACACTTTTGGCCCAGGGCCCAAAAATCTTTGAGATGTTTCGGCACAGGAACAACGAAGACAAGACAGATGTAAGAAGGGAAATTAGGGTTCAAAAAGAGGGTGAGGTGACATGGATGGTGTAGGGGAAGAGTTAGGAGGGGTAAGGCAAGAGATGGACACCCGCAAAGGAGTTTTTAGGCAGAGGGAAGGGTGATAGCAATGTGGAGATGGGCGTGGGGGAACCCCCCTTTGAAGAAAAAAAGGCAGCAGGATTAATTGGAGGGTTTGGGGGAACCCTCTTTAGGAAACAGAAGAAAATCTAGCATGGGGAAACTATTTTTTCAAAGAACTGCTTTCATTTGGTTAATTTTGTCAACTTGGTGAAAGCCGTTCATGAAGAAAAAATCATAAAGTATAGTTCAACACAAAATGTAATCAAAACAGTTTTCTTCAAGTTGGTTTTTCATTATAAACACATATAACAAAAGCATTCATACCTTCCCTCCACTATAGCAGTTTTAAAGTCTAGACAACCAAATGTAGTCATGAATCTGGTAATGCATATAAATGGGCAAGGTTTAATGGCGAACGTTTAGTGTTAGTGGCTAAGGGCCTGATTTAGAGTTTTGCGGAGAGTGTCACTAATGTGGCAGATACCCCATGAGCCATATTACAAGTGCTTTAGGACATAATGTACTTGTATTAAGGATAGACCAGATATCTGTCATATTTGGGAAAGAGTAACCCATTCGCCAAACACTTATGATTTATGGCTCAATATATAATTTCGGGTCACCATAAAATGTTAACATTTTGCCATACTAGGCACTTATAAAATTAGTTGCATTATTGAAATTTATTACAACTACATCTTGGGCCATACTTATGAGTGGTCCGGATGATCTCAACTCTGCTTAAACTCCTGTAAACACCAAAATCCTCCTGCTTCTAAATATCATTGGTACAATTCTTGTAATAGGTGCTATTTATCACATCGTTCTCTGTGCCACTCACGATGGCCTTAATCGTCTAAATTAAATTTCAAGACGTTACTTGGCTGTGCAAAAAAGAGTAGACCTAGAGGAGGTGTTTGTATCACTTTCTAGGGCAAAGTGTGTGGATAAGCCGGGCCCCTTCTATAGTTAATTTGAAAAGAAAGATCCAAAACTCCTGTCCTGAAGAGGATTAAGCTCCAATGTTGTACATTTAAGAACGTTTTTTCATTTTACCATAACAATGAAGATGAATTGGAATAGCAAGAATGTTTCATTCTTAGAAAGTTAACTTTTGTTAACATCTTTATGAAGATGAATTGGAATAGCGAGAATGTTTCATTCTTAGAAAGTTAACTTTTGTTAACATCTTTATTTTCATTTTTAATTTCCAACAAGTAGATACCATATATAGCCTCATCAGGCATAAGTGTGATCTCGTCAGATACAATTCAAGGTTATCAAAATCGTGAACACACCCGTTTACTTAGGAAGTTCATTTTAATGAGGAAAGCACCTGACAAAATCTTAGGCATTAAGAGAGACTGTGAAAATCACTGTAAGAGAAGAAGTGGAAGGTCTTTGGTCAAAGAGGGGGTTGAAATAAAAGTCTACCAGGCTGCCTTCTTGAGTAAACGGAAGAAAAAGAGACTTGGCTTTCTACAAAGATAAACAATGGAAAAAAGTAAGATAAAGGGCTGATGTGTAAACTACCAAAGCATGACATACACACATGTGCATGACACTTATGTGCCATAAGGAATTCCTTCATACAGGGCGATAACTGGGGTATCTTGTTGTCGTGTCCCCTTCTAATCACTCACACGGACACAGACTGATTCTTAGTGAGCTCTTTATTCACGTGTAGCTCAGTCCCCGTCCCTACACTAACTGACCCTTTCCTGTCTTGACCCCACCTCTTCCCCTCTGCCCACCTAGCTCCTCCCACCCCAACTACTAGACAGTTAACTCCATAACATCTCCCCCTTTCTTAACAAAACAGCAGTGAAAGTGAAACTTAGTCCATTTCTACGATCAGTCTCTTAGGAGGCTGCACTTGGCGTCAGGGTCGAGCCGGTGTAGACACAATGTTCTCTCCCACTGGTTCTTGCACCGTGGGAGGTGCTGGGTCAGGTGCGCCAGCCTCTGGGACGCTATGGCTTTCCAGCGCGGGAGCCGCAGGCGTGCAGGCACGTCTTTCAGGAGGGCACTTCTTAAAGTGGGATGCGTTTCGGGTGACTCGCCTGTTCTCTGATTCTGCGGTCACCATGGTGCCCTTTTGCTGCACAATCGTGAGGGGCTCGTCTTTGAAACGACAGTCCGTTTTCTGGCGCTGCTCTTGTTTAACAAAGACCCGATCACCTTCTTTGAGGGAGGGGGAACGTGCCCTCCGTTTGAGATCCGCTTGGTCTTTCATCTTCTCCTTGTGATACTGATCTGTGGCAGCCATGTCCTTGATCTGGTGGTCTGAGAGGGGTTTCTTCAGGGCTCCTTCCCAGGTTGGGATCCGAGTTCTCGGTGTCCTCCCAAGCATGAGAGTGGCAGGGCAGACGCCCGTCGTGGAGTGAGGGGTGGTTCTATAGGCACATAGGACTTCATTCAGGGCTGCTTGCAGATCCTTTTTTTCGGCAGTGGCCTGTTGGAAGGTTTTCTTGATGGTAGACATGAACCGTTCAACGGTCCCGTTGGCTTGTGGCCAGAGTGGGGTGACCCTGCGGTGTTGGAAGTCCATCTGTTTCGCGAAGTCACTGAATTCACGCCCGTTGAACGGGGGTCCGTTGTCCATTTTAATGATTCGGGGAACACCCCAGGTTGCGAAAACCTCGTCAAGTACTTTGAGAGTGCAGGCGGCGTTGGTGGCGGAGATAAACTGAGCCACAGGGAATCGAGAATATTCATCCACGATGACGACCACATACTTTCCTGACTGTAGAGGCCCGTAGAAATCCATTGCAACTTCTTGCCACACTCCGTCAGGTAGTGGGGTCATCTGGAGTGGTGCAGGTGGAGAGTTGGGGCTGGTTAGCTGACAGGGATGACAATCCTTTAGAGTGTTCTCGACTATCTGGTCTAGAGCGGGGAACCAGACACGCTCTCTAAGTGCTCTCTTGGTGGATACGACCCCTCGATGGCCCTCATGTGCTAGGTCGACTACTCCTTGTCTCAGGGTGGCTGGGATGACTATTCGGTGATCCCTCAGAAGGAGGCCATCTTCAGTTATTGAGAGTTCATCAGAAACGTGTCGGAAAGCCTGGAGCTCATTTCTGACATCTGGATTCTCATCGTCATCTTGCGGATGATGTCTCCACCTGTTGGATAGTATGCGTTTCATCACGGTCTGTAGAACGGCGTCCTTGTTGGTCGCTTCCCGGATGGTGTGCATTGGTATGGCTGGAGGGCGAGCATGACTTGACACGAAGTGGATGTATTCCTCTGCTATGGATGAGGTTGGCACTGCAGAGTCCCGGGGGTGGCGAGACATGTAATCAGCAGGGTTATCTCCCTTCCCCGGTTTGTGAATGATTGTAAACGTGTACTCCTGCAGCCGGAGGCCCCACCGCTCGATCCTGGGAGGCATCTTGCTCTTTGGATTTCCATAGATTGTCACGAGCGCCTGGTGGTCGGTAATGAGCGTGAAGTGTTTCCCATAGATGAAGACGTGGAAATGCTCGCACGCCCACACGACTGCCAGGCTCTCCTTCTCAGGCTGGGAATATTTCCTTTCTGGATCGGTGAGGCTGCGGCTGGCGTAGGCGATGATCCGTCGTTGTTCCGAATCGTTGTCATACTGAGCCAGGATCGCCCCTAAGCCCACCGGACTGGCGTCTACGGTGATCTCTGTCTTCCGCTTGGGGTTGAAGTAGGACAGGCAGTCAGACGATTCTACCGCCTGTTTGATGTCTCTGAAGGCGCGCTCACAGTCCGGGGACCAGTGGAAGGGCTGATTGGCCTTCGTGAGGAGCCGTAGTGGGTGACTTATGGTGGCGTAGTCGCGAATGTAGCGAGCACAATAACTCGCCATCCCGAGAAAGGAGCGTAGATCGTTTACATCAGCTGGGCTTTTGGTGTTGTTGAGGACAGCTACCTTGTCTGGGTCGGGCTTCATGCCGTCGGACGAAAAGATGTGTCCGAAGAATTTCAGAGTTGACTGGTGGAACTCGCATTTGTCCTTATTGAGAGTCAGGTTTGCGTCCATCAGAGCTTGGCAGACACGATCAAGGGCGATGTCGTGTTCTCGGAGATTTGTACCGTACACCAGAATGTCATCACTGTAGTTGAGTGAGTTTGGGATATGATGGATGATCAGGCGTATCGCCTCTTGGAAAATTTCGGCTGCCGAAGAGACGCCAAAACTGAGGCGCTTATATCGGAAAAGGCCAAGATGCGTGGCAAAAGTGGTGATGGGGCGAGAGCTGTCATCCAGCTCCAGCTGGTGGTAGCCCTTGTTGAGGTCCAGCTTGGAAAAGACCGTAGCTCCGTTGAGTGCCGTAATCATGTCGCTCAGGTGTGGGCCGGGGTGTCTTTCCCTCTCGATTGCCGTGTTTGGCAGGCGCATGTCTACACAGAGACGGACCTTGTCGGGAGTCCCCTTCTTTGGCACGATGACCACCGGCGACACCCAGGGAGTGGGTACTTCTGTGCGTTCAATGATGTCGGCATCCAGGAGGTCTTGCAGTTCTTGGGCCACTGCGGGTTGCAGATGAAACGGCACGCGCCGCGGATGTTGAGCAGTTGGTGTGACTCTCTCATTGATATGTAGGTGTACTTGTCGACCTTTCAGTTTGCCCAGGCCCTGGAACAGAGATGGAAATTTTGCGGTGTAGTTGGAGCTGTCGTTCACATTGAAAAGGATGTGCACGAGGCGCAAGCGCTCGGCAGTCGGAAGACTTAGTAAGCAGTCAGCATCGGGTCCTTTGATGACGTGGATGACGGCTGGGATGGTGATGCCGCCATGCGTGAGGGTGGTGTCGAACTTGCCCAGGCATGGGAGTGGTTTCTTTGACATCCAGGTGTATACCCGGACAGGTGCAAAGCGCAGATGAGGTTTAGGGATCATGCGCTCGTGTTCGGCGACGGAGATGTAGTTAAGTGATGCGCCACTGTCCATGACGAATTTTGCTGCATGGTTGCCCACCATGATATCAAGCCGTGGGTAGCGTTTGAGCTGATCGTTGTCAGCGATGTTCACATACTCTGTGGTGTAGGTCGATCGCCGGGATGAGGACGACCTGGACCCTCTTGAGGGAGATCGGCGATCCCATCTGGAACGTCTGGATTCACGACTGGAATGAGATGACGCCGGGGATCGATCAGGTTCATCCTGAACGGCTCTGGCGTGATGCCGTGTGGTCTCTGTCCTTGACGATCTTTGTTGGCTGGCGTGTCGGTCATTGCCGCCGCGTTTCTCTCGGTGGTAGTCACTGCACATGGCTTCGAAGTGGTTGGAGCGTCCGCACTTCCGGCAGCGTTGGCCCATAGCAGGGCATGAGTCGATGTGAGGGTAATCATACCCGCACCTGTAGCACCGTCTTGTGCGTTCGGGTCGTCGGTCTCTCCTCTCTGAGTCTCTTGGCCGGTGATCTGTTCGGCGTCTGGGTGAGAATCTGGATCGGCGTGATCTGTCACGCGGGTTGCCTCGGTAGGCCTGTCGTCCATGTCGTCGGTCGGAGACACGGTTGGCATGTTCTCGGCTGGTGCTAGGTTTAACTTCGATCTCCGCCGCATTCTCTTCGGCTTGGTCATATATTCGTGAGTTCTCCTCGATTTCCGCCAACTCTTGTGGCTTCCTTAGTAGTCTTCGTCTCAGTGACTCTGAATGGCATCCTGAGATTATTTGAGACTTGATGGCCGCATCCGGCGAGAAGTTTGTGAAGTCGCAGTACTGGGACTGACGCCTTAGTCGGTGTATGAAGGATGTTAGTGGCTCATCCTTGTCCTGGCGCTGTTGGTGAAATTTGTGTCTCTCATAATCCACATTTCGTTTGTGCAGGAAACGGTTGTTCAATATGTCTTTTACTTTGACATAGGTGTCGCTGTCGGCGGTTGGGATCTCTCGCACTATCTTGCTGATCTCGCGCCCTCCTAGATTGCGAAGGGTTATTATTTTGTCCTCGTCCGTCTCGATTCTAGAGCCTTTGACGTAGTCCTCAAAATCCTCCAGCCATTCCTGCCATTTGAGGCCCATGCTGCTCCCTGTCGTGATTGTTAGGGGTTCTGGTGCTCGCAGGTGCGTGCCCTTGATTTCCTTTTTGGCGGGAGCATCCTGTGCGCCTGGCGCGGGAGGGTTGGACATCCTGGTGATGAGGTTTCGGTCCTGATGCCTGACTTTGGTCGCAGTTGCTGGTGTCCGCTCCCTTTACTTCTTGCGGTGGGTGCCAATGCTTGTTTGTCGTTGGTGCACTCGGCGCCAATGCTTGTTTGTTGTTGCTACACTCGGTGCCAATGCTTGTTTGCTGCTGCTGTGCTCACGGGGCACTGATCGCTTACTGTTTGCTCTTTGCTGTACCAATTTGCTGCTGTCAGTGCTTGTTTGAAGAGTCCGCCTGACTCAAAGATGGCCGCCCTCAATTCTGATAGGGCCTGTCCTTATAGCTGCCTGACCTTGCAATGGCCTCTCCCCTTGGCAAGACACGTGGCTCCCCCTTGCTCTCTCAGGGCATACACGCGTCGCTGCACCACTGAGCTCGCGCCTGCAGGTGTCTGCCGGTTGCCGCTTGAGATAAGCTCACGCTGTGGGGGGGCGCTCGGCTGATGGATCCCTCGGCGCTGCTTCCTGGCTACACGCGCGCCGACCTGGCGCTCTGTCTCGCGCATCGGCTTCCTGCGCAATATTACGCGGTGAGTTGGGGGCAATGTCGGAGTGGGCTCCCGACTTTCACTCACGGTTTGTTGCGTCGGCAGGCGGGTCTCGCGCCTCCAGCGCGACCGGCACCTGTCTTTTGGCGCCCTGCCTTTGATCCGGGCGGGCTTCGCGCGTCCAGCGCGAGCTGTCCTCTGTTCCGGCGCCCTCGCTCGGCGCACCGTCTGTTCTCCTGCCCACGCTCTGAGGACCGCCTGGCCGCACTCAGATTTTCCTTTCCACGTCGGGGCTCTTCCGTGGCGCCTCGGGACCACGGTCACAGCGGAGCTCTGGGCGCTCTACGCTGCGGGACGGGGCTCGTTCTGGGGGGGTCACAGTTCCATCCCACCCTCGTCGCCAGCTGTCGTGTCCCCTTCTAATCACTCACACGGACACAGACTGATTCTTAGTGAGCTCTTTATTCACGTGTAGCTCAGTCCCCGTCCCTACACTAACTGACCCTTTCCTGTCTTGACCCCACCTCTTCCCCTCTGCCCACCTAGCTCCTCCCACCCCAACTACTAGACAGTTAACTCCATAACATCTGTGATCAACTAGACTACCAATTCAGACGAGATGTACAGGATGCTCAGAAATCAACTGTTTTCCTAACACACAAGCACAAAACAGCTCCTTGTTGAAACTTGTGCGGCTCTTCCACTGAATTAGAAGCGACCTATACTGAGCAATTATCTCCTGCTTTTGTTGACGGATGTATTTTGAAGATGATGTTTTTTGCACGATTTTGTAATCTTTGCTCTCAATTAAGGGTGATGAGTAAACGCAATATTGACAATTTTGTGTATTCTATTTAAAAGGACAGGCAGGATAGAGCACAGTGCTTGTGGAAACATTTCCAATGAGCCTTCACAAAACTGCATACTTTTAGCCTGCTTGCACTCTGGGACTTCATTTGCCAGCTGTCTTCGTTTTGTCTCAAATCAACTTTTTAAAGACTGAGGGGCAGATTTACAAGCCCCCTGCGCTACCACTACGTCACTTTTCATGACGTACTAGTGGCGCAGGGGGCTCCTCCATATTTACAAGGAGGGCAAACGCCAGTCTGCGTGACTTTTCCTCTCCTCGTAAATATGGCCCCTTCACACGCAGCACTTTGCGTAGAAGGGGCGTTCCATGGGTGTTACTGTGGGTGTTCCCTCGCAACACCCATGGAACAAGACACATCTCCAGATTTACAGAAATCATACATCTGGAGATGCTTGTGAATGTAATGCTATCCTAGAGGTGGCGTAGTGAGGCGCAACGAGGAGAAATGTTTTAATTTATCATAGTTTTTCCTCTTTCAATGCGTGGTGCATTCTACAGCACGCATTGAAAGAGGAAAAAGCCTCTTGTGACTGATTTTGTGCAGGAAGGTGTCCCTTCCTGCACAATAACAATGTCCCCACGATGCAGGCATCCTTGCACCATGGTGCAAGGGTGCCTGCGCATGGCTGCAGTTTGTGCACCAGCGCAGGGGAAGCACAGAGATGCAACATATTCTTGTATATATGTCCGGATCGCTGTGCTTTCCACACTAACGCAGCACGGCGCACCAAAATGACTTGTTCAACCGTGCAGCGTTACTTTGTTGTAAATCTGCCCCTGAATTGCCAATGGTTCTAAACAAATCTGAGCTGGAAAGTTGCTACTACATGCCACAAATCATTTCAAAATAATTTAAATGTGTTTCCAGACTCTCATTTCTGCGCCTTAACAACAGTTAATTGTTTGCACTTATACTCTAATTTGAGAGAGCACATCATGTCAGAATGTTGTGATGGGGTCTTGAGTAATCCGGGGCCTCAATTTGGGGTTGTGCAGTGGGTGATTCGTTAGTGAATCTCTGTGCATGCTCCTTCCACCTACATGTAGCCTTATGCAATGAAAACATAATCAATCGATTTCATAAGTGAGCATGATCCACCCCTCTTAAAAACCGAGATAAAAAAACAGCAAACATTAATATTGTCTAAAAATTGCAGATACAATAAAGCTGGTCTTACTTGCTTAAAATTCAAGGGCACAAGAAGAGGTCGAACATACTTATGACACAAAGCATTCCATTTAGGGTAGATGAAAATGATATGTAAAGTGTCTAGTGCCGCTGTCCTGTCACATGAACAAGGGGGCAAACTGAAGGCTTATGCCAGCCCTCTAGCAACTGCTGGACCACATTTAAATGAAAGTACCGTAATAATCTTCTATGCATGGCCAGCGTATTAAATCGTTAAGTACATTTCCGTTATATTCATGGACTTTACCATTATATATTGCATGTAGCTCTTTTTATGCTGAGAAGCCAGAGCCCTTGCTTCACGTTTAAGCGTAGAAGTCCCTTTCGCCCATGCAATAACGGATTCACGAATCATATCTGGTGCACTGAATAATTGGGGTTTACCCATGGACACCATGGTAGTTTTAATGTGACAGAACCATGGTATATGTTGACTAGGTTCCATTTTCATACAATCACAAATAATTTTTCTATTAAACTCACTTTTTAGCCAGATGGAAAGCCACAAAAGTCTTGGGGGAAGTTGTATAAAATCAGAAATATAACCTGCTCCCAACTCTTCATGCACTATTTCTTCTGGTATGCTCTGAGGAATCAGCAGCATTTTTCTAAAAAAAATGTTTTCAGCAACTTGTTTTGAGGGGCAGGATTCATATTCCAAAATCTCTGTGTCAAAGGCCACCGTTGAAACACACTTCACATTATAAAGGTGTAATATAGATTTTATGTGACGATGGGCCATATGTATCAAGCACATTTTTAGTCGCAAACGCTGCGAATCGCAAAAAACAGCGTTCGCGACTAGAAATTCACTATTCCCAATGTATGAAGCACAATCACATAGCAAAATAAGAAATCGCTAAAATAGCGATTCCTTACGTTGCGGGACCCTGAATTCTGCAATTTTCCAAGCAATTCCTTATTTTGCGATTAGCAGAGTTTGCGAAATACGCAAATGGGGCAATCGCAAAATAAGGAATCGCAATGGAATGTTTGAAAAATTCGCAATTTGCGATTACATGAAATTCGCATTTTAGAGAATCGCAATTAACACCAAGTAGGAGCAGGTGGTTTACCAGGTGCAAACTATATAAGGAGTCCCACAATGCAACAGACTTTTTTCCACAATGGCTGGGCTTTACGTGATAGCCAGGAGGCTGCGACTCAGAGCTGCTGCACAGAGAAAGAGACGCCAGGAGAGGATTTTCCATGCGTGCATTACCATTTTCCAGCACACTGAGGAGGACATCCATAAACACTACATGCTGGATGAAGAGAGCATCCTTGATTTAATTGAGGAACTCAAACGCTTTCTTGAACACCCCACACGCAGGACACACTCCATCCCCAACCCCACCCACATCCAGGTCCTGTGCTCACTCCACCTCTTGGCATCTGGTAGTTTCCAGGGGGTGATTGCCTCTATAGGAGGGGTGTCACAGAGTGCACTTTTGTGTTTTTTCCACACATTCCTTGATGCCATGGTACAGAGGCTGCATCACCACATTCACTTCCCAATCACCCCACAGGCACTAGACCAGACCAAACAGGACTTTTATCAAATAGCCCAATTTCCCCACGTTATTGGATGCATAGATGTGACACACGTTGCAATATTCCCCCCCTCCCAGAATGAGTAAGTGTTCCGGAATCGCAAATCCTACCATTCCCTGAACATACAGGTGGTGTGTGATGCCAAACACATCATCACAGACATTGTTGCCCAATACCATGGCAGCAGGCAAGACTCTTTCATCTTCCACCACAGTGGGATACACCGTAGGCTCACAAGTGGGGAGTTTGGCGAGGGCTATCTACTAGGTAAATGCATTTGAACAGAGGCCACACTTGTTAAGGATAGCATGCGCAGGACAGTGTTTAACCATATACCTCCCACCCCACAGGTGACAGTGCTTATGCGGTCCGTGACTTCATACTAACGCCCTACCTGAATCCATTCAATGCAGCGGAGCGGCGGTACAACAGCGCCCACATAGCAACAAGAGCCACCATTGAGAGGACATTTGGGATACTCAAAAGCCGATTCAGATGCCTTCACAAGAGTGGAGGGGCACTACAATACAGCCCACAGACCTGTTGCAAGATAGTGGTAGCATGTGCCAAGCTGCACAACATCGCCACCAGGAAAGGCACACCGGTGGAGCTCAGTGAATCTGACACATCAGATGTGGAGGGGCTAGCTCCAGGACGCATGGCAGCCGGCGTGCTTGGTGCAGCTGCTGGTCGCCAGAGGTGGGATGAGATCGCACACAACGATTTCTAGGTAAATGAAAGTGACACAAAGCTATATATCAGTTGTCAGACTGTGTTTTGTATTCCTTAACATCAGGATTATTAACGTCACACAGGCTGAGTGACACACAATGTCCTTCCAAATGTCCTGCACATATTCCTGTGCAGTGCAAATATCCCATCAGGGGCAAGTGTCCATGTGCAGTGGGTAGCTGCACCCATCCTGTGGTCCCATGTACATCTTCTCACTAACGGCGATAGCGGGAGGAAGCCCCTGTTTTGGGATGCACAGTGCCTCCCTCACTTGGGCCACTAAGCCTGCTGTTACGGCCACTACGGCGCCTCTCCATGGTGGGTGGGGGGGTGGTGCTGCTCCGTCCTGATAGGGCGTCCTCATCAGTGGGAGTCAGGACTCCTGGTCCAGTAGTGCGTACTGCGTGCAGCTCATCCACAGCCATGGTGATCTGGAGTAGGGCCTTTGCCACGTCCTGGCTATTGTGCGCCACCTCGCGCTGCATGCAGATGCTGTGCCTAGCTAATACACTGGTGGCAGAGGACAGGCGGTTCACCGCCCGGGTGTACAAGTCCAGGCGCTGCATCTCCCTACGCCGAGCTGCACGGTCGGACCTGAGTTCGGCACACAGTGCCTCCATGGCACATGTCATGTTCCTGAAGCCTGCCCTGAGTTCCCAATGGTGTGACTTTATGTATTTTGCTTGCAGGCGCTGTACCTGCAACATGTTGAGCTCCAGGCCAGCAAACACGGACCCATCCCCTGGATCTAAACCACTGCTAGAAGCATGGGACCTGCGCCTGGTTGGGACAGCTGCAATTGGTTTTGCACGTGGGCGCTGTTGTGGTCTGGCTGTGTGGTATCAGTTTGGTCTTCACCATAAGTGTCCTGGCCCTCGTCCTCCAAAGGGGGTAGTGGGCGCCCAACATTCCGCCTGCGGCGCTTGGGTGAGTTCACTGGGCTAGCCTCATCCTCAGTTTCATCCTCCTGCGCAGCCGCTGGTCTTGTAGGGGAATTGCCCTGTCTCTCACTGCCTGTTGCCAGTGTTGCAGTTGATGCTGTGGACGTAAAAGCACACATTTATTTTCTGTTCTGACTTGCACTTGTAAACGATTAAATATCACTTTTTGGGATTACATGTATCTTGTTTTTTCCTTTCATGATGTGCACAAGCATTTGGGGATTGGCTTGGTGTAAATACACCACTGTTATGTGCATGTGACTACATCTCCCATAATGCATTGCAGTGTGTGCTTGTGTACCTGCACTGGCCTTCTAGTTTTGTCCTGCCCCTGGGTTGC
Organism: Lissotriton vulgaris; assembly: GCF_964263255.1. NCBI lineage: Eukaryota > Metazoa > Chordata > Amphibia > Caudata > Salamandridae > Lissotriton > Lissotriton vulgaris. The sequence continues at coordinate 861,879,976 of NC_141689.1, forward strand.
TTCTGGGTGTGTGGGGGTAGTTGAGGGGGTTTCAGGGGTGTGATGGCATGCCTCTTACCTTGTCTTGGTCCCGGGGGGTCGGAGCTGTCCAGGTCGGCCACGCACATGATGCTTTCAGGAAGTAGGGTTCCCTCCACCAGTTACTCCAAAGGTGTTGAATCAGTGGCAGTGGAGGTCCCTTTACCAGTCGTCCTGGTTTCACCCAACCTGGCAGCCACCTTCTCTTTGGAGCGCTGGCGCATGTCGTACCAGCGCTTCCTTAAGTCTTCCACACTCCTGTGTGTTACCCCAACAGCATTCACCTTTTGTTGGATGCCTTCCCAAATGCGCATCTTCCTTGTCTCAGGCACCCTGAGAGATTTTTTCCCAAACAGCAGTTCATGGCTTGTGACCATCTCTTGGATGAGCACTTCCAGCTCAGCTTCTGAGAATTTCTGTTTTCTATTCCTCTGATTGTCAGCCTGCTGCTGCTGGGGGGTATCCTGGCTACGCATGTCTCCTGAGTCCTGCATGTTTTCCTACACTGCAGAGCTCCCTCTCCAACACTCCTTCTCTCTGTGCTTCAGAAACTCAGTTGCAGCATAGGTAGTCACACTTCCTGGTTGTGATGTCATCAAGCTGCACCTGAGTTTCCGATTCTCAGATTTGTGAAATTCGCAATTTTGCGATTTTTCCCGTTAAGGAATCGAAATTTCTGACATCGCAAAAAAAATACAGATTTTTTGGGAATCTCTATTTTTGTGCGATTTATTTCATACATGCCGTTTTGTGATTCTGATTTTGCCATTCGCAAAAAATCGCTTCTTCAGAATCGCAAAACTGCAGCATGATACATATGGCCCTATGTCCTAGGTTTTGGTGACTGTTTTCATATTGTGGAGGACTGAAAGCCTTACCAGAGTTTGGCGAAATGTGAGCACCTTGCTGTTCCACTGCCCTTTTTAGAGTTGAGAGAAGCACCAGGTGTACGCCACCATGGCATCCGTTGGCTCCAACCAGTGACCTGTCAGCTACATGGACTACGCTGGGCCCCAATATATCCCATTACTGCATGCCTCCTGCAGCATGGAAAGCACAACTGCAAATGTATTTATTTGATATATTTTGTAGTGCTATATAGCACAAACCATACCTAATGGTCGCTTAACCTCTTAAAATAAGGATACATTTGTGCATGAGAACATTTATGTTTCTTTACATAGTATAGCTTTGTTTGGCTTCACTTCACATGGGGCCAGTTTCAAGTTGCATGTAAGAATGACCGATTTAAACAAGAGAAGCAAGTAGACCAAATTAATAAATCACCTATTCAATTTCCAGATGATTCTGGAGTGGCAATGACGCTACATATATAGGCTCTGAATGTATATACAAAATAAATCAGTTCACAGGAGACACCTTTCCAGATGAGCTGCCTCAGAGAACTCCTTGCTCTTGGTTCATCAAATGAGCTGGTATCCTGGACTTTACTGTGATTTCAGATATTTGATATACGATCACCAGGAGCTACTGGCAGAAAGCAGCATCATGCCCCCCCACCTAGAAAATGTTGGATCCCTCATGTCTACAATGGTCATGTGTCCCAAGGGGGGAGGCATAGCCCAGAGTATAAACTATGCTTGAAGTGTTAATGTGAGTTAGATGTTTGTGTCTATGATCAGGTGAATGGTATTTCCCAACACTTCTATTCAGTTTTCCATAGCAGGACTCTCCGCCTATGGTTGTAGATCAGAAATCCAGTAAAAAAGTTACCATTAGCAACTTTATGGTCATAATTTGAGTTTCAAGAGTTTACATTTACTCATGTAAAGGGGTGGAGACTCATAAATTCTGCTACTGGGTGGAGATTTCTACCTGGAATTGATAAGCTGTAACGGGCTTGAACTCTCCACCCAGGTGTAGGCAGAAAGCTGTATGTGTGGATATCTCTAAATATAGAATTCCTCTAGCAAATAGGGTCATATGTGTATACCTTATATATTATATATATATATATTTACAGGAGAGTCAATACAAGCTCTGACCGTCACTGTATGCTGATACTTGTAAATGAGCATGCCATTAGAATATACATTAAGCTATAAATACAGTGACAATAAATCAAAGCCTACTTTTAGTAGCACCTTGCACACAGACGCTCCAAAAAATCTCACTTCAATAGAATGTGCTTCATAGCACAGCAATATATATCAGTACAGGCCAGTATTTATCTAATTCTTTCCAAAATACATTTTCTGTTTGCAAACTTCACCCTACTGTTGCTATTTGTTAGAAATGGGTTTTTTGGTTAGTTAACATGTACACCCTAGCCAGGCAGAATCCACCACTATAGTCAGGATTAGCTAGATACACAACTGAGATAACTTGTGCTCACGCTCTGGTATCGTTGCACAGAGCAGGCAGGCTTATCAAAAGAGTTGGTGTGTAAAGTATTTGTGCAACACACACACACATACACTGTAACACAATGGATACACCACAAAGAGTCCACACAGGTTTAGAAATATAGATTATTATATTCTGAACACAGAAAGACCCAAATAATAAAAAATCTCATTTATACTTTAGCTATGCAAGTGTTAAAAATAGCAGTGCTATAATTATCTCCGCCATTTTTAGAATCTTTACGGTAATACTATAAATGAAAGGCACAGAAGCATTCTCACTATGCGAGCACACGTGTAGTACTCCTTCCAAGTCCTCACTGGGTATGTTTGTATTCAGTCCCTCGAGCCCGGAATGCTGGTAGATAACCCCTAGCCAGCAGCGATGTTGCATAGGCCAGGTGAATACGCTGCAGCTCTCGAGGGATTAGGGTACCTTTGTCGAAAGAAAGGCTGTCATGTGGTGAGTCGGGCTCCCTTCATTGATGGAGGCAGGGCACGACGTAGTCTGACACGCTCTGATCCAGGAAAGTGCTGCAGCAAGTGAGTTCTTATCATCAAGACAACAGGGTGCAGGAAGCACGGTAGAGCATCCGCTCAGAGTGCTACAGTGTCTGGTGTAGAGGTGGAGCGCTCAGGCTGGCATGAACTGAAGCGCTCTGTCAAGGACCCAAGTACAGGCAGAGATGCACTGCAAACGTGGGTGCTCAGCAGACTCCTTTACGGAGTGTCCATTGGAAACAGGGGATCAAACAGCACTCGCTCTGCTTCCACCAGAAGCAGGGCATTAGAAGTGATTTGTTTATTGTCAATAGCCAACTGTGAGATGCATAGGGTGCGAAATACCACCACAGGGACTAGGAAGCAAAGTCTTTGATGTCCCTGAAACTTCAGGGAACAGGGGGAAAGACAACAAGCCCTTGGAGAACGCTTTTGGTCCATACAGCACAAAAGTAGAAGGCAGCAGGCCAGCACAACAAGGCAGGCTGCAAAGTGGCAGTCCATCCTCCAGCTCAACAGCATGCCAGCACAGCAAAGCAGTTAGCAGAGTGGCATTCCTTCCTGGCAGCTCCACAGTACCTTCTGGCAATGTGCAGATGTAAAGCCAGCAATTTCTGGTTACAGGTCCAAAATGGGTCTGAATAGATGGGGTCAAAGATCCAGTACGAATAATCAAAAGTGCCTTTGATGTGGGGGAACTTCGAAAGAACTCTCTAAAAGTGCACAGGTCCCCTTTCAGCCCATTCTTGGCTACCAACCTAGCTATGGGGGTAAATCCGCCCTTTGTATGGAGATAGGATACTACCTATTCAAGTGAAGTGTTATCTCCTCGCCTCCCTCCTGTCAGGATGGTCCATCAGTATGCAGAAGAATGCAGATGCAGTTGAGTGTCCAGTGTTGTGGCTGTATAGAGGGAGTGCGGAAATGTAGCTGTGTGTATTGGAGACAGGCTGTCAGGTACACAGATCAGTAAGTGAAGAGAAATGTCCACTTTCTAAAAGTGGCCTTTCTAAAACAGTGAACTTAAATCCAACCTCACTAGTAAGTAGGATTTACCAATATCATTCCAAACACATACAACATCAAAAAGCTATTCCTCTCTGATCAAGAGTTACAGTTCAAAAGATTATTAAGGAATTCCCAATTCAACCCTGTGAGAGGTGTATGCCTCACAGTAATGAAAAATGAAATAGGCTGTTTGTCACTACAAGGACATGCAACATAAAGGTGCATGTTTTACCTTTTACTTACATAGCACCATGCCCTTAGGGCTACCTTGGCCCTACCTTATGGATGACATATGTAATAAAAGGGGACTTTAAGGCTTGGAAAGTAGGTTTTAAATGCCAAATCGAAGTGGCTGTAAACTGTGCACACAGGTACTGCAATGGCAGGCCTGAGACAGGTTTGAAAAGCTACTTCTGTGAGTGGCACAATCCGTGCTACAATCCCACTAATAGCATTTAAATTATAGGCCCTAGGTACATTGGGGTACCATTTTACAAGGAACATTCAAGTAAATTAAATATGTCAATCAGGTATAATCCAATCACAAGCATGGTTAAAGAAAAAGCACAAGCACTTTAGCACTGGTTAGCAGTAGTAATGTCCTCAGAATCCTATGGCCAACAAAAACAAGGACACAAAAAGAGGAGGAAGAAGGCAAAACATTTGGGGTAACCATGAAAAAAGGGCAATTTCCAACACTATTGTAATGTGGTATTTGCAAAATGAATAATAATAATGATTTGTAAAGCTCATGGTTACATCATACGGTGTGTCCCAATGATGAGACCTCACCTGTCTAAGCTACAGAAAAAAAGGATACATATCAGAAACAGCACCATCAAATACTAAGGAGAGCTAAACAACCAAGTTTTCAGTTTGTTCTAAGTATATGCAATTAATTTGTTGCTATAACTCCTTCATGCAAGGCATCAAAATAAAAATTGAGTACTGCAGATAATCAGAATATTCAGCCATCTACAACATAGTAGTAACAGTAAATACTTTATTATATACATAAAAAATTAACCACATAATAAAAGCAATGAAAAACAAGATGACGCCAATAAAGAAGTCTAGTTAATAAATACTATAGCATAGGATTAACAATTAATATTGTTTAGGAATTATTTTTTTTATTTAATACTTTACAATTTTAAGCAAGCAAAAATTTGTCTAGAATTTTTAATAATACATTATACACTTTGTTTGAATTTCTGTTAAAAAAGAACAACATTGCTCCTTGATTTATTCATCTACAGTTTTCATGAAAAGTGCCAATAGGAATTTTTTCCTTAAGTCCATAAATTCTGGACATAAACAAATTATATGCTCCAATGTCTCATCTGCCGTAGTACAAAAAACAATAAACTCTTTGGACCTTGTCTAACTTAAGCCAACTACTTCTGAATTGTAGCACTGGAATATATATAAGCCTTAAACCCAAAATATCTTCTTTCATTCTTGCATCTAAATTAAAGTGTATCTGCCACTGCCGCTTCGTAATTTATGTAAAATTCCCATAAACAACATTCTTGTAAGCAAAAGAATGCAGAATTGTGGAACCCAAAGGATATTATTGTGCTTTTGTTAAATTTATCTGAAGACCAATAAGAACATTATATTTTTGCAATTGATTTAATTATCTCTGAAGACCCATTTAGAGCATAGAAAAAAGAATCAGATCTTCTGCAAAACTATCGTCGCTATCTCTAGGCACACTAAGATTTGGAGCAAGACGATCATTATGATCCAAACAGGTTAGCAGGTCTGCAATATAAAAACAACATGGGGCAAAAATGCATCCCTGCTTCAGGCTTTTTGCGATACCTATTTTACAGGTAACGACCTATAATTTGATTATTTAACCTGTCCCCAGGAATCTGACTGAAGTTCCATTAAAACATGAAGTAAAATTAGATCAGTCCGTCAAGTGAGCAGTTCCACGCAAAGATGATTCATATAAACTTTATTGAAAGCAGTGCAGTAATCCATGTAGCATACAAAAATGGCACACCCATTTTGATCCAGTGCTTTAGTTGTTAGAATGCTTGGGGCCATAATGTTATCTAAGGTTGAGTGCTTAGCCCTACAATCAGATAATAGTTTTCTATCTAATACAAATTCTAAAACATATTTAAACAACAATTTGGCAAATAACATGCCATTCAAATCCAGCAATGCAATTAAAATATAGGTTCAGAGAATAAATTCTCTTTTATAAACAGGTTGTACAAGGGAACCTTTCCAAGATAGTGGGACAATCCCAGTCCCAAAACTATTTGAGAACATTATGTTAAATGCAGTAATCTATTCCAGTGGTTTTTAACCTTTTGACTTCTGTGGATCCCACTTACCCATTTATGGAATCCAGGGACCCCCACAGAATAATTAATCTGGGGAGGCCCTCTGAGTCCTTACAGGAAGCCAGAGACCCCAGCTAATGCAATTTTGAGGGTTTTAGTTTCAAAGCAATACTAAAATATACAGAAACATACATTCATCAAACATATACACAAAGTATATAATATTTTTAATTAATTCATACACAAATATAACAATCTCAATTTACATTTTAATAGGAAGGGTAGGGCTTTTCTAAATTCAACTGAGGTCACCCATCTTCCATACTGTATTCTGTTGGATGCATTTGCACTGCTCCAATAAATCAATCTATGGGCACCAATTTAGGATCAGATTTATCAAGGTTTTGCATCACCCTTGTGCCAATGCTGGGGGCCCAAGGGTGGCACAAAACCGAGGTGAGATTTATCAATATTTATCAAGCCTTACTTGGCTCTGTGTGGCTAGATAAATCTGGAGTAACACAAGACAGCCCAAATCGATGCCTTGCATTATTTTGCCCCAGGGAGGTGTTTCATGGGTGGAGAGTGGGCGTTCCCATGCATCTACCTGTGGATTTCTGCGTATTCCCAGATTTACCATTAGTGGTAGACCTGGGAATGCATCAAAATGCTACACCTCCCATGGTGAGGCGAAACAATGGGAAATATCTTTAGGTGTTCCATCCTGCACAAAAACAATCCTGCCTACAATTCAGCCACCCTTGCACCATGATGCAAGGGTGAATGCATTGGCGCTAGGCAGCCAAACATGCTCCAGCACTAGGAAAGGACAGGAATACTCGGTATAACATTAAAGATGGTAGATTCCAGCCCTGTCCCTTTCAAGCAGTGCAGCAAAGCAAGGTGGCTTGCTGTGTTGCACGGCATGAACAAAATTATAAATATGGGCCTTCATTATTTTGTTGCCAATTTCAAATTCCTTCACATTTATGAAACACTAGCAGCCCGTCCCGACGTTGTCCGGGTATGAATTGCTGCCCGCCAGTAGTATATTGTTTTGTAGAATTTCATTTAGATAGCATTTCTTATCTGTGACAGGCCTGTGAAACGCTCGGATTCACAGTGCACTGCTGATGCACTCAAGAGTGCGCGTTCAGTAGTGTGTGAACTCAAGTTTCCCATTTTTTTTTTCCTTGCAATATTATACAGCGCAAACTCGACAACATGGCATGAGCACAATTTACATTACAGAAGAACACATTCATTTGTGGTAGGCACGGGGAGACAAAGCGATTTGCCTGGAATCACAGGATGTTGAGCTGATGCTGAGATTCGAACGCAGCTCCCCAGCTCTAAAGTTCGCAATTCTAGAACCTGTGGCGGGAGGTGTGTCTAAAAGTGTATGTCGGCGCTGGCCATCAATGAGAGAGACCTGTGCATTTTTCAAATGGGTGGTGAAAAAATATGAGTACGTTGCTGGAGATGTGGGCCGCCGTGCCACCAATGTACTTACCGGGGGAGGGTAAACACCCGTTATTCCGCAACTTTCTTTTAGCATACCATCACTCCGCATACTTTCATTACGAGAGTACCATGACTCCGCAATGCCATTATAACGCATGGCATTACATTTTATATGCTTTTACCACGCATACATTCACAATGAAATTCGTTGTAAATGCATGAATGGTAAAAGCATGTTTTTTTTAATGTTTGGATAAGGTAAGTATGGGTATAGGGGTATATGTTTTGGGGTACTGAGGTATATGTTTTGGGGTGTTTGGCTATTTTAAGGGTTCAGATATAGTTTTGGGTTATGGGGTACAGGGATGGTTTTAGGGATAGGTATGGGTTTTGGGGTACAGGGGTATTTTGAGGGTTCAGGGCTAAGTTTGGGTTTTGGGGTATAGGGGTATTTTTAGGGTTCAGGTTAGGTTTGGGTTTTGGGGTACAGGGGTATTTTAAGGGTTCAGGGCTAGGTTTGGGTTTTGGGGTAGAGGGTTTTTTTAGGGTTCAGGGCTAGGTTTGGGTTTTGGGGTACAGGGGTATTTTAGGGTTCAAGGCTAGGTTTGGGTTTTGGGCACAGGGTTATTTTTAGGGTTCAGGGCCAGGTTTGGGTTTTGGGGTACAGGGGTATTTTTAGGGTTCAGGGGTAGGTTTGGGTTTTGGGGTACAGGGGTATTTTAAGGGTTCAGGGCTAGGTTTGGGTTTTGGGGTACAGGGGTATTTTAGGGTTCAGGGGTAGGTTTGGGTTTAGGGGTACAGTGGTATTTTTAGGGTTCAGGTCTAGGTTTGGGGTTTGGTGTACAGGGGTATTTTTAGGGTTCAGGGGTAGGTTTGGGTTTTGAGGTACAGGGGTATTTATAGGGTTCAGGGCTAGGTTTGGGTTTTGGGGTACAGGGTATATTTATAGGGTTAAGATGGGTTAGTGTTTAAGGGTGTTGGGGTATTTTAAGGAGTAAGGGTGGGTTATGATTATAGGGTGCAGGGGTATTTAAAGGGAGCAGGGTGGGATTAGCACACGATATGAGACATGGCATGAAGGGCGGAACGTACCACACGCCCCCAGCGTTTGTCACGCCCCCAGCACACGCCCACAGCACAACGCAGACACGCCCACAAGGGACTACTTTGCTGGCACGGTTCTTTTACCTTTTAAATGTATATGGTGGGCGTCTGCATAGCCTATGTCCTTCTGCTGCAACGGGCCCTTTCCAACGCTGTATTGGGTGTTGTGATTGGTGCTGTGGTTCCTGAGATTACACGCCTCAAAGGTTTGAGCTCTCTCTTTATTATATTAGTATGGATTTTAACATTTTCAATTTTACATTTTGCTTCTTCATTTATACACAATGTATTAACCTGTTCATTTTATTACATTTTTTAAGAAGTTGCAGAACACCCTTAGTTGGCATTGCGGCATCCCTAAGTAGGCGTTGCAACCCCCACAGGTCCCGGACCACAGGTTAAGAACCCCTGTGCTATTCCTTATGATTAGCCTTTGTTACTGCCAAGGGTATATCACAAGGAAAACACGAAGCACGGGAACTCTTGACACAGTAGTATTAGTAAATTACATTTTTAAGTGATTAAAAAAAGGACATTGCCCAGTGGCATATAAATCCATTAGGAACAATTTCCGGGATTTGTAAGAAACATTATTGCCCACTGTATGTCTGTAAATGTTTGTCCACATCCCATAAAGTTCCAAAGTTTACTTTAATCACTAGATTTAACAGCTTCTTTAACTCACACCAAATGTCTTTATGATTTTGCCAAATCAGTTCAGAGACTTTTCTGTTATAGTGTAATTTGACATGCATGATTGCTAAATCTCTAGAATTAACATCATTAAATGCACGCAAGTGCAAAGAGATATTCTATAAAGCCTTTTCTCAGAATAAGTCCTCAAATCTAATTTATTGTACTATTTGCGATGACCGAGAGGTTGTTTGGTCCCTCTGTCCTGTGAAGTCAAGTACTTAAGTCTTACAATAGAAGAGTGTTTCAAATTTAGCAGCAAGGAATATTATTTAAGTGGTGTCTAGGATGTGGTGTAGTTAAATCTAATGCAAATCGTTGATGCCTAAATGTGATTAGTTCATTCAAAATATGTATAGTCTATCAAATCTTTAAAATTCCTTATTGAAATGAATTCAGTTATATGGCAAGTCATACTCCGAACCAATAGGTGTTCCAATTATATTTTTATACCCTACAGATAATGATATCTTTCATCACGAGGTATTATTTTACATTTATCTCACAGGCAAAAATCAGAAGTATGTATAAAGGAACAATCAAACACTGTATTGTACAATGCATTAAGCATCCACAAGTCAGCTCCCTCTCCAGTGCTCGTTGTCTTTATGCTTGTCTTTGGCCACATACAGCACTCTGCTTTATTTTTGGCTAGGTTTGCACTATAGAAATACCATACATATTCATACATTCATAGAAGTAACGTGGGTAATACGCTGGTTGGTCTGACTTTAGTTTTTCAGTCAAGGAATAAAGGCCTTTTAATCAAAAAAAGGATTAGATAATTTTGTCAGATACCCAATTGTGCTGATTTTTATAGCTAACCTGGGGAATATTATATAATGAAAATTCGGAGAAACATAAGTTAAAGGGCTAGCTCATGAAACACATTTGAACTAAAATTACCCATAATTTGAAACAACACCTGGGGATATCTTCCTGCCGCACAATGACTATCCGATGAAAGCACATTTAGCATTCTTTTGTACTTAAATGTAAATGGGGCAGATATACATTGATTATTAGTAGCAAACACAATGCTGCATAAGAAGTATCCAGCTTTATTACAACAGCAAGTACAAATTTGGAGTTTATCATTTATTTTTTAATAAAAAACAACTTTGGCATTAACCCACGAGTAAACACCACTAGTTTCATAAGTGAAACAAATATTTAATTGAAAGTTAATTGTTTTCAAAGTTTCCTAAATGCAGATTGTATTAGAATAAAGTAAGGGTTCAGTGAGTAATTACTGCTTTCATTTCTAAGTTACATGGTCAGGAATCACACCCCTATCCCAATAGTATTGATTTCATTTCCCAGTCACCTTCTACCAGTGTCACATTTTCAAGGGAGTCGCCCAAGTCTCTTGTATTACCATTCCTTCTGTTTGGTCCTCCAGGATTAACTATTATTCTTAAGTTATCACATTTGAGGGATGTGGCTCTGGACCTTATATTTCCCAGTGCTGTGACAACGAAATGTCATGGCCCAGATCTACAAAGTCTTTGTGCTGGATTTATGTAACTGTTTTAACACAGACCTCACACAAAGTCTACTGGTGGGATTTACAATCCAATGCAATTCATCATTTGCGTTAGATTGTAACCCAAAATAATGTGCTGCCTTGCGCTAATTTGTGTCAAAGGAGCATACAATGAGCTGTGCATGAGTTTTCCAATGCGGTCACTCAAGGGTGTTGATGCAAATCCAAATCTACAAAGTATTGTACACAAGAATTTGTGCAAAAATCCTGCACCTGCCTGAGGCAGGCATACTCAATCAATCAATCAATCAATCAATCATTTGTAAAGCACTACATACCCGCAAGGGTCTCATTGCGCTAGGGGGGGTGGCGCTACTGATCGAACAGCCAGGTCTTCAGTATCCTCCTGAAGGTCAGCAGGTCGTGGGTCTGTCATAGGCTCAGTGGGAGGGTGTTCCATGTCTTGGCGGCGAGGTGGGAGAAGGATCTCCCACCGGTGGTTGTTCTTTGAATGCGCTGGACGGTGGCGAGCGAGAGGTCGGCGGAGCGTAGCTGGCGGTTGGGGATGTAGAAGGAGAGCCGTCTGTTGAGGTAGGCTGGGCTGGTCTTGTGGAGTGCCTTGTGTGCGTGGGCGAGGAGCTTGAAGGATATCCTCTTGTTGACAGGGAGCATGTGCAGGTTTTTCAGTTGGGGGTGATGTGGCCGTGGCGTGGTACGTCGAGGATTAGTCGTGCCAACGCGTTTTGGATGCGTTGTAGTCATTTGATGAGCTGGGTCGGGGCTCCCGCGTAGAGGGCGTTTCCGTAGTCAAGTCTGCTGCTGACGAGGGCCTGGGTGACTGTCTTTCTTGTATTTGTCGAGATCCATCTGTAGATTTTGCGGAGCATGAGGAGGGTGTTGAAGCAGGAGGAGACAGCGTTGACTTGCTTGGTCAATGAGAGCGTTGAGTCAAGGATGATTCCCAGGTTGCGTGCATGGTCGGTGGGTGTCGGGCCTGCTCTCAGTGCTGTCGGCTACCAGGAGTCATCCCAGGCTGAAGGGTTGGAGCCGAGGATGAGGACCTCCGTCTTGTCCGAGTTCAGCTTCAGATGTCTGGTCTTCATCCAGCCGGCAACAGCCTTCATTCCTTCTTGGAGGTTGGCTTAGGTGGTGATGGGGTCCTTGGTGAGGGAGAGGATCAGCTGAGTGTCATCGGCGTAGGAGATTATGTTGAGGTCGTGCTGTCAGGCTACGTGTGCAAGCGGGGCCATGTAAATGTTGAACAGCGTCCGGCTGAGGGAGGATCCTTGGGGTACGCGGTAGATGATCTCGGAGTCTTTGGAACGGAATGGGGGAGGCGGGCGCTCTGGGTTCTGCCAGAGAGGAAGGAGGTGGTCCAATCCAGAGCCTTGTCTCGGATCCCTGCGGCGTGGAGGTGTGTGCTTTGTGTGCGTTGGCAGATGGTGTCGAAGGCAGCAGAGAGGTCTAGGAGGATGAGTGCTGCAGTCTCGCCATTGTCCGGCAGGGTCCTGATGTTGTCGGTGGCGGCGATGAGGGCAGTCTTGACTCTGTGGTTGCTGCGGAACCCTGACTGGGAAGGGTCCAGGATTCTGTTTTCTTCAAGGCATCGGATTAGCTGTCTGTTGACGGTTTCCTCGATGACCTTGGCCGGGAAGGGGAGCCGAGAGATGGGCCAGAAGTTCTTGAGGTCTCTTGGATCTGCCTTAGTTTTTTTAGTAGGGCATTGATCTCAGCGTGTTTCCAGATCTCTGGAAAGGTCGCGGTCTCAAGGGAGAGATTGATGACGTTGCGCAGGTGGGGTGCAATGGAGCTGCTTGCTCTGTTGATGACGTGGTGCGGGAATGGGTCTGAGGCAGAGCCGGAGTGGATTGTGCGCATGGTCTTGATGGTGTCAATGATGCTCACGCTGGCCCAGGCTAGCAGGGGGTCGTGGTCGATAGTGTGCAGAGGGTCTGTTGTTTTGCTGTCTGTTGGGGCTGTCTGGGTGTTGAACCTGTCGTGGATGTCTGCTATCTTGCAGTGGAAGAAGGTGGCGAGGGAGTCGCACAGGGCTTGCGACGGCAGGATGTCATTGGTGTTGGAGCTGGGTTTGGAGAGTTCCTTCACGATGTTGAAGAGCTACTTGCTATTGTGTGCATCATTGTCAAGGCGGTCTTTGAAGGAGGCTCTCTTGGCTGCCCTGATGAGGTGGAGGTGGTTGCGGATGGCGTCCTTGTGTGCTGCGTAGCTGTCCGGAGTTTGTTCATTATGCCATTTCTTCTCTAGTTTCCAGAAGGTTTACTTGGACGCTAGGAGTTCTGGGGTGAACCAGCTGGCCCTCTTGCTGGTGTCTCTGTGGGGGGATTTCTTCAGTGGGGCAAGGGTGTTGGCACAGTCCTCGGTCCAGCGTCTGAGGCTGTGGGCAGTGTCGTTGGTGTTGGAGGGTTCGGTGGGTGGGCTGAGAGCGAGCTTTGCGTGTAGTTGGTCTTCGGTGATTTAGCTACAGCAGTGGCGGGGGATCTGTTGGGTGCGGTGGTGTGTGGTGGGTTTCTGGAAGGCGAAGTGGATGCAGCGGTGGTCGGTCCAGAGGAGTTCGTGGTGTGGCTGACGGAGACGAGCAGACTTGAGGAGAAGACGGGGTCAAGTGTGTGGCTGGCGTAGTGGGTGGGCTTTGTGACAAGTTGCTTAAGTCCAAGGTTGGCGAGGTTGTCGATCAGGTTTATGGAGTTGTTGTTGTTGTTCTCAAGGTGAAAGTTCAGGTCTCCGAGGAGGATGTAGTCAGTGGAGGTCAGGGCGTGTGTGCTGATCAAGTCGGTGATGGAGTCCCTGAACTGGGGGGCGGGGTCCGGCTGGTCAGTAGACAAGGGTGCCTCTGAGGGTGGAGTTAGGGTCTGTGTGGATCTGGAAATGCATTTGTTTGGTGGTGCTGAGCACGTCGTCGGTGCTAGTCGAGACCCTGATGCTGGGCACAAAAAAACTAGTGGAACAGAGGGTAGAAGGGCACAATAAACAAGTGGAGCAAAAGGGGCACAAAAACAAGGGAAAAACGAGTGGCACAGAGGGCAGAAGGGCACAAAAAAACGATTGGAACAGAAGGCAGAAGGGCTCAAAAAACCAGTGGAACAGAAGGCAGAAGGGCACGAAAAATGAGGGGAAAATGAGTGGCACAGAGGGTAGAAGGGCACAGAAAAGGAGTGAAACAGAGGGCAGAAGGGCACAAAAAATGAGTGGAACAGAAGGCAAAAGAGGCACAAAAACAAGGGAAAAACAAGTGGCACAGAAGGCAGACAGGCACAAAAAAAACAAGTGGAACAGAGAGCAGAAGGGCACAAAACAAGTGGAACAGAGGGCAGAAGGGCACAAAAACGAATGGAACAGAAGACACAAGAGGCACAAAAACGAGGGAAAAACAAGTGGCACAGAAGGCAGACGGGCACACAAAATGAGTGAAACAGAAGGCAAAAGGGGCACAAAAAGGAGGGGAAAATGAGTGGCACAGAAGGCAAAAAGGGCACAGAAATACCGGAAAAACAAGTGGCACTGGGCAAAATACAGAATACAGAAATACAGGGGCAGCTAAGAAAAGAAGGCAGAACAGGCAGGGACACGGGGGCAGCAAGGGGTACAGAAGGAAAGACCAGGCAGAGAGAGCACGGGGACAGCGAGGGGAACAGAGGGAAGAAAAAGGGGCACTGACCACGTACAGGCAGCGGGGGAAGACAGAGAACAGCAGTCATAGACACAACAATGAAAATACAGGCAATACAATAAAAGCAATAAAGCGGAGGATGAACAAACCTATGTATGGCCTACCACTGGCCACCAGGGATGTGGCGCAGGTGGTAGCCTGCCGTTGGTAAAGGGCCTCGAACTTCCTCAGCAGCGGCAGCTGGGCAGGGAGACACAGGTGGTGCTGTGCGGAAGGGGAGTGGCCTATCTGAGGAGAAATGCTTTAATTTCTTCTCATTTTTCCATCTGCATGCGTGCGGTATTCTACAGAACATATACAAAGAGAAAATTCCTTAAAGCATAGTTTTTATGTAGAAAAGGACTCCTTTCCTGCACAAATACCATGCTGATCACAGCGCAATATGGCGCAAGGGTGCCTGCATTAGTGCAAGGCTGCCAAACTTGTGTCAGCATAGGGAGAGAGCACAATTACACCACTTCTTAGTAGCTATGGCACAGTTCTGCCTTCAATGAATAATGTAACGCAGCAACGCAACATTGCTTGATGCACAAACACTTTTTAAATCTGGCCCCTTGTGTATTCATGAATATGATTTAACTGTCCTGATCTTCAAATTCCCAGATATTTATTTACAAATACTAGTTTGACAAGGATTCACCAGGATGCAACTCAGAATGACTGGGTGGGATTAGTCCACCATGTTTTGGTAACTACTTTGCTACATAATGGGTCACAAATAAATTGAATTTCTGTTAAGTTAGATGATTTAACACTGTCAGATCTGGAAAAGATTTAAACTCTTTCAATATGACATTGTTTTAGGACCTCCAGAAGAGTATAAGGGAAATAAGTCAAGCTGAGTGTATTCGTGTTTCGCCTGGGCCACTTCAAGGGTCTCAGTTTTTGGATCAATGCATCTGGTGAAGGTGGGCCAACATTCAAATTGCATGGTTTAAAACCATAGGCTTTGAGCATATCAAATGACTGCACTTAAATGTGAAACTGTTGGACTTGCGAATGTGACACTTACCTTTGGTAATGCTCTTTCTGATGGTTACTCTATCTAACTATAGATTGATCACCCTGTGAATATTTCCCCAGTAGTCGGACTGGATCCGGAAACTCAAATGAAGTACTCCTGTGCATCAATAGGTGGAATTGTGTAGCTCCTCGCCAACGTTGTTCCGCTTCAGAAGTGACAAGCAGAGCCTTGTACAATCAACACCAAAGCAGGCTGACATTAGTTGCTTTCTAAGGTTGCCGTGCCCTCAGACACAGAGAACATAAGTAAACTAGCCTAACCAGTGTGCAGACCTCTAGGTTGGGCCCTTTTTAGATGGGAAAAATTTAATTTCACTGAAAGGAGAGGTGGGCAGCTTGGTGAGAAGTCTGTCATTAGTGTATCCACCAGAAAGAGTGTTTCCAAAGGTAGTAAGTAACTTGTTCTTCTGATAGATACTTCTAACCGCTTTTTGGTTATAGATGCCAAAGCAGTACCTTCCTCAGAGGTAGATCGGTGAAATGGTTCAAACCAAAAGGTCCTGCAAGACTGTAGTGAGGTAAGATTTACTTGTTACTAATTTATTTATAAATGTCTCTTTAAGGAAAGATTGTTTTTCTTTCAATCTGTTTTACATAGCTTGGTTCTAGAATGTATATGTGTTGGCAGATGAAGTCTTGCTGTTGGTGTGTACAGTCGTGGGTCTACCAACTGGAATAAATCTACTTTTAGAAACCAGAAGAAGAATCTTGGATTTATTTTCATTTCTAACAAGCTTTTCCACTTACTACATTTGGCGACAATTACTTGGGAATACTATTTGGGTTGTGGACCCACCAACCAATTCTGCCAAAACCGGAACTTTTGGATTTAAAAGGAAATTGGGAATATTTACTTGGAAAAGCTACCTCATTATCTATTTCTTCGATACTGGGCCTAATGTTTATGTACTTTGGCCGTTTTTCTGCCTTTCTTTATTTGCAGCGCAGCGTTCTCACCTCGTCGGAACAGTTCGAGTTGTTGTCCTTTGAATTGCCCTCCAACGCGCGTTTCTGCAGCTTCCAGCGCATGCCGAAGTTCCCTTCATTCTTCACTCTTCATGGTTGCTCTTCGCGTGTGCATGACGTGTGACGCTTACGCTTCACGTAATGACGTCATCACGTAGCGGCCATTTTGAGTGATTGGGATCATTCTCACTCGTTTTCATTGTATTCAAGGACAACTACCAGACGCATCGCATTTTATCGCAATTTATAGCAACGTTTCTTATTTTGCTCTGTACTTCGTCTTGTTTTAATTGACATGGCTGAATCTAACAACAGCAGTATTTTAGCTCCTCCGTGTTTTCTCAAGGTTCCAGGTAAGCCTTCTACACCTTGGCGTAAATGGTTGAGGGTCTTTACGAACTATTTATAAGCTATTGATGGTTTGGAGTACTCACCTTCAAGGAAGAGGGCTATTTTGTTTAATCACCTGGGGGATGCTGGTCAACAACTTTTTGACAGTTACCTGTAGTTCAAAATGCAGCTCTGATGAGTCGCGGTATGTTTTTACTGAGACTTTGGCTCGTTTTGGTAAACAATATAAGGATGAACCATCTATTATGTTTGAACGTCATGTTTTTGTTAAACGTAAGCAGTCATCGGAAGAATCTATTGAGGATTACTTGGCTACTTTAAGAGTTCTTGCTTCTAAGTGCGAATATGGCACATATATTGACACTGCTTTACGGGATCAACTTGTTTCCAACTGCTTCAATAAAAGATTCATGAAAGGATTTTAACATGCAAGAACCCAACATTGGATGAAGTGATGGTTATCTCTAAGAGTATTGAATGCTCTGTTACCTCTTCGAAAATTTTGGCCGAGAGTACTTCCATCACTCCTTCAACTAGTGTTATGTTGTTAACTTCCGATGATAATAATGACTGCAATGTTAATGTTGTGAATGCTCCTGTTAAAGATAAAAAGTTTGTTGAAAGGAAACCTAATATTTCTTGTTACAGGTGCGGTTCAAGATTCCATGTGGGTAATAATCCAAATTGCCCAGCCCTGGGAAAAAGATGTAACAATTGTAGGAAAATTGGTCATTTCTTTAATGTTTGCAAAGCACCTAAAGATAAGAGTAAACTGAATTTAGTGTATACAGAGGATGAACTGTGTCAAGCTTTGAATGTTTCTGCTTTATCTATTGAGTTTAATTCCTTAGATGGTAATTCTGTGAAAGGGCCCAATTGTAGTGTTTTAATTGGTTCCATTTCTCTTAATGTCATGGCAGATTCGGGCTCAGCGATTACCATTTTAGATGAAATAACACTTTATAAACTTTGGCCTAACACCAAATTGCTTTCAACTGATATAAATTCTAAAGCATTTGGTGGTTATGATATCATTATGCGTGGTTAGTTTAATGACACTATTAATTTTAAAGGGAGAGTTATTCACACTAAAGTTTATGTCGCTGTTAATGGTAGAGACATTCTAGGATCATAACCTGAATGTTCTGGACTCTCCCCTCCAGGTAGGGGGGAAGGTGGTAACGGGCAAGTGGGAAGGGGCAAACCTGCAACATATCCAAGATAGCTCTGATGAACAGGAGCATCTGTAAATGAGTCAGGTGTGACTTTGGCACATAGATAGTGAATTCCAATGATGTTAGTGTTATGGTGTGGAGGTGGTCTACCACTGCCTGGGTCGAGTCCACCTGCTACAGCCAGTTGTCAGGATACGGGAAGACTGGTATATCTTACCTCTGAAGATGTTCTGCAATCCCCGCCATCACTTTCCTGAACACCCAAGGGGCATCAGTAAGGCCAAAGGGAAGAAACGCAAACTCTAAATGGTCCTGGCCCATTGTGAACCACAAGTAACACCTGGGGGACTGCAGGATGAGTATATGGTGAAGCACTCCTTGCAGTTCCAGTGCTACCATCCAGCCTCCACGATCCAGAGGACAGGACCTGAGCAAGCGTGAATATCCTGAAGTTGTCCTTCTGCAGAAAGACATTGAGCAGGCAGAGACCTAGAATAGGACCAAGTCCTCCGTCCTTCTTTGGCACAAGGAAATAATGGCCGGAGGTCATTGTTCCTCCGTCAGCTGAGATGGTGAAGATAGCAAGTTAGGCGGAGTAAAAAGGAATGAAAGGGCTTAGCCTAGCATCAGAAGATGGAGGATCCATGTGTTCAAAGTGATCTCTTGCTACCCCTGGAGGAAATGTCTGTTTTGGCCTCCTATAGAGTGGGTGGGTGGGAGCCAAAAAGACACACTAAAGCAGTTTTGCGGTGGTGGTTGCCAGAGGGGTGGGGGTTGAGCTGCATATTGTCCCGGATGCCATGAATGTTGTCTCTGGGTGCTGCAGCCATGGAATGGCTGAGCAGGATGTGGTGCAAGTGGTGGGTTTTGGTGTTAGCGGTACTGACATTTTCTGGTAGGTGAAGACAGCTCCAGGGAACAGGCTGTGGCATGACTCTCCGTAAAGAGTTCCAGGGCCTAGAATGTTTAACAAAAAAGAGTGAGACATCAAATGGCATGTTGATCACAGATCCCTGTGCATCCCAAAAGAAGCCTGGAGACCTCATCCAGGCATGGTGACAAAGCATCATGCTCCAGCCCATTGCGTCTCCCAAGCTGTCAGTTGTGTTGAGGCTAGATTATATAGCACATTTTGCCGCAACCCAACCATGCTCCATAGTTTGGGATAAAGACGCCGGTAGGTCTCCTGAAAATGTGTGTGTGTCTGCGCACATGTGTGTATGTATGTTTTCATACCAAAAGCTCTAGCATCCCTTATTACACTATTCTCAAGAGGGGACACGCTGATATTGCAAGTTTGCCTCAGATTGGTGTATATTGGGGCATTGTGTTTAAGAGTGAAATCAATTCTTCACACCCACCAGGTGATCAAGAGCACTTAAGGCTTTATTGATGCCATGACATTTCAGCTTACTTAGGACTTTGCAGCAAATGTTTTTCTTGTAAGAGGCGAGAAAGATAACAAAGGCAACAAGCAAGGAATTTCCAGTCATGTATTGGTTCCCAGGGGCTGGTCCGAGAAATTTGCCAGGACTGTTTGGGTCCCCAGTCCGCGCCCTGGCCCACACTAATAGCAAACGTTGTAAAAAAATTTAAAAAGCCTGCAAATGACACTATCCAGCAGAAAAAATGAGGATACAAAATGTTCCAAAAAATGCCCATTAAAAAAATCATCTCATTCCATTTCACAATGTCATGCACTGTGACATCCTACATTATTATACTAGGAGGAGATGTTCTCTTGTAGCAACCTCAAGGGTGTTCATTTTACGTCCAAGAGAGCTGGGTCCTTGCCAGATTGATAGAATTTCCACATAATTGTTTTTTCATATAATGCATCCAAAACACACTTATTTGCCTACTGGTTTGTCTGAAAAATTGGTGCGAGTCTAATTCTTGTTGAAGATCCATCTATTTAGGAATCCAGAGTTATAATCTCAGCTTTGGTTCCGGTTGAATTTAGTAGTTCTGGGCAAATCTGAAATTTAGCGCTGTGTCAAAATTGATCATTTCACACTGCCTTACAGAGATACAAAGATCCTATTAACAAATTATGTTTTATTGAAAAGAATGTTTCCTACTCTTACTCATACTACTGCAAGACCAGATCAGTAAATTCATCCTATTCTTCCTCAACTAGTGCTCCCAACCTCAAATCTAGCCTTTTTATTAAACCTCAAAGACACTCCCACAACTAAGAAAAGTGTGTGTCCTCCTCTGCCTTGCCACTTCATTATAAGGATCTTGTTCCCCCACCCCCGTAATCTCATGCTGACACAATCCAAGATTAATAAACCCACCCTTGACTTCATCTATAAATAATTACCTACCAATATATATTTTGCTGAACTTTGAAGACATCCCCAATAGTAAGGAATATGATTTCTGGTCATAACACGGTGTACTAAATTATAAATTAACTGGCAAAGTTTTGATAAATTGGCAAGCCTTGCAACTTTACAGGGATACAAAGCTTCATCATCTCAAGGCAAAATCTCCTGCATCTAAAACGTTTTTGGGAAAGATTTTTTCTTAAAGAATTTTGAGTGAACATTCGTCTACTAAAAGTATGTTTTTAGCACAAATTAAAATTGCAGGATTTTAATCATCAGTTTATTTCATCACCTTGCAACCTTCAACAATTTTACAAAGCTAGCGAAGATTATAAAAAAAATACCACCAAGTGTGAAAAGGATACCCTTCGCAACTTTGCAAGCCTTATTTTGTGCTTTTTTTTCCAATATTATAATTGCCTTTGATAATACACTCCTATTATATGGGAATTATGGTTCTCATATAGTCAAGTCACAGACAATCTGCAGTTGAGGAGGATTATTATTTCAGCGTCAATGGCAGAGTACACCAAGAATCGAAAAGAAATTTCTTGAGGAAAAGTAGACATGATGCTTCTTTAAGTGAACAAATGTATGCTTTATATGTGGAAAATCGATATATTTGAAAGGGGAACATCGTTTACAACAAAACTTTTACCACGCACTACCATTACAACGCAAGAATTACAACGAAAGTCGTTACAATGACTTTCGCTGGAGGGCGCTGTTGAATAGGGAATAGTTTAATTTTCTATCCAACACCTTCCCTACTATCCACAGGGACTGGAGTTGGAATAGAAAATTAAACTATTCCACTATCCAGCACCCCCAACGCAAGTCGTTGTAACAACTTACATTTTAATACCTGGTTGTAAAGGTATGTGTGGTAAAAGCAAGCGTTGAAACGTCATACAACCATTTGAAAAGTATGGAATAGTTCCCAAAGCAAGGTGTTACTTTGGTAGGCATCAGTCATCATCATAAATATGCCATGCCAACTATTTACAATAGTATGCAATAAGTCTTTGAGCTTACCCTAAAACTTTAAAGATGGGAAAGTTTGCCTCTCGATGGGTGCTGGTTATTTTAGCATTTTACTTACAAAATAGCCATGGTCGATTTCCAGGGAAAGTTTGCCCATTCAATACTCAAGTGGTTCCACACCAATTCGTTCCACTTTCACTTAAGGGTCTTAAGGTATGTACAAGCGCCAAATCAATGGAGTAATAGGAGCAACAAAATAAACGGAGAAGTCTGATTGCCCCCAAAACATGTGCAGTATATATTTGTTCCCAGTGCTTATACACAATGTTCTACTAGAGAGGTGGGGCTTAGCTCACAATCCAAAGACAGACAGGCCATAGCTTACATACCAAATGTAGACATATGAACGACATTCAGTATAGATGTTTAAAACCTTAATCTTTGAGACTTGTGTAACTCTTCTGCTGTCAAGCCTGTCGCAAAACCTATAAGGGCTCTGGGATCTGAGGGACCGTATTGCTCTAAGAGCCTGTAAATGTTGTGGAGGTGGGCAGGACCAGACCACTTTGTCAGGCTTAAGAATCTACTTGAAAGAGGTATTTTAAAAAAAAGTAAAATCAAGTGATATTAGAAGTTTACATACATGTGGTTATAAAAGATAGGCCATTTGAAATTGATTTTTCTGAGCTGCCTGTATCACCTAAGGCTTTCTTGAAAATGTTGCTTAGGGAGACTGTGCAGAAAAAGTAACTATGTGGCAACTATTTTGCAAAATCGTTTTAGGATGTGAACATTTGCAGCTCCTCTAGTGAGTGTCATATTTAAATTGCACATCACGAAAATATGACAATATTTCATGATTGCCCTTTTAGAGCCTTTGGCTTTTATGTAAAATTATGTAACCAATGTGCTTTAGAATGCAGAGTTTGATCTCTTTTTTACAAAATTATCTTGGGACCTATTGAACAAATCGGACTCACATGTTTTGCTCCCTGCAATTCTGTCCACATATTACACCCCACCACATCTCAGGACCTTTTTCCTGGCCCTAAGATCACAGGCAAGCATTTCAAATGACAAAGTTTTCAGGTTGCAGGAAAATATTTTGTGGCCCCTCAGGGTGGCAGTACTCAACTGGACACATATACCAGAGAAACATGTCAGGACCCAAATGAGAAGAAGGGATGATGAAAAGAGAAGATAATGTAGCGAGAAGAAAAGGGACAAAGGAAGAAGGAAAAGCATTGATGAAAGAGTGAGGAAAAAGGAGAAAGGATTATTTATGATAGGAAATTAGGGAAACAAATGAGGTTGACAAGCAGATGCTGATGTGATGAAGGATGAAAAGGAGGGAAGAAAATAAAAGTTAAGGTGAGGGGCAAGAAGGAGAGAGGAATAGCAAGCAAGAGCGAGGCCAAACTGTGGTTAAAAAAGTCAGGATATGATGAAAACTACTTTGAAAAGGCACCATTTTGCCCCATTTTTCTAAACTATTCTTGACTGAGAACACCCCAAAAGCTCCCTGGGAGTGGTTCAGCTCCCTTGCAGCCTTCCCATGACCCGCAATCATTCACCTTTCATGCTCAACTGTGAGGACAGTCATGTGCTGTCTATGGGTCTAATTTAGATCTTGGCAGAGGGAAGTACTCCATCACGAATGTGACAGTGATCCTGTTTTCCATTTTACAATCCGATTATATCCTATGGAGATCATAATATGGCGGATAGGATATCTGTCACGTTTGTGACGAAGTATTCCAAGTGCTGAGATCTGAATAAGGCCCAGTGCTCAATTTGTAAAAAGATAAGTGCCAGGGCTCTCGTCAGGAGGCCTCCGGAGCTTGCACCACACATTGCCCCTGCCTGAGCTGCCAACAACACTACCAACACAAATACTAACCAGCACACTGCTACAAGTGTGACAGTTCAGAATATTCTGCTCCAAAGCTATAAGAATGGCTTGGGCGGCAGCCATTACTCATTTTTAGGTCTCGTCTGAGCCAGCGCGTGCGCTACTCTGGCAAGACATTTAGTAAGCGGCTTTTCAAAGTGCTACCAAAGTGGCAACCAGCTTGCGGTCACGCACACAAGTGTGTGCGCCACAACTTGCCTTTCCAATAACTGCTGTGCGCGCATCCCTCGCGTGCTTAGCGCGTCATCACGATCACTTTCACTTTCACTGCAATCGCGATGACTTTCGCTTTCACTGCCGTGCTCCCTCCTCGTCTGCTTCTCTTATTACAAGCGTTGCGCGGCCAATGCTTTTTAACTCCCGCATCCATATTCCCTGCACTCACACTTGCCCCCTTTACCCTCTACCATCTATAGAACCATCCCACCCTTTTGTTCCCATACACTACCTGCCTGTTGGGACCAATCGACCCCTTACCTGTAAAGTAGTTTGTCCATTTAAGCAGGGGACCCTCCATCGCCAGAAGCTGAGATACCGAAACACTCGGCGAACACATACGTAGGTGGTTACCATGCTCATTTCCACCAATTCCTGTCGACGCCGAGAAGCCGGCAGAAGACGATGGACGTACACGTAAGCCAACCCCCGAAGTCTGGAGTAAGTCGTCTTCCTTTGTTGACCAATCACGTAAAGCCATTCCCCATGTGTTAAGAAGGCAAATGCAAGTCTTGACCAAAGAAAACGCTCCTACAGCAGGATTATTCCGTTGTTTACAAGGGACCCAAAGTCGTCTATACCATGGCTGCCACGTAGCGATGATCTTCTGTTAAAAAACAAAAAATTTGGACACAAAGGAAGGACATAATTCAGAAGCCGAATCAGTGGCTATCTTCGTTTGCTACCCTCAGGTGATTCTGGAATCCTTTTTTAGTTATCGATAGACTGTATAGAACGTTTCTAGGAGCAGAAAAATTAAAATTCTTCTCTTAATGGATATTTTACATGCACACTTTCCGCACAGATTTATTTAAACAACCGTACCACTGTCAAGTGACTTTTGACGCAGACTCTTCTACCGACAAAATGTTATTCGTACCCGCACCTACTTTTGAACTACTGGAAGCGTTTTCCAAAAACCTTCATTTTCAGCACCTAAACTTGAGGCGGTATACTGACCAGAGTGCAAACGTTCTTTCCGGTGACTGAACAAATAAGCACTGACAAAGAAAAAAGTTCTCGCCTTTAGGCTCTATTAACTTTGCCAACAGTATTAAGCCATGTTGGGCAGAATGAAAGTGACATAACGGACCTTGATACCGCGCATGACATCACAGTGTATGACATCGCACGTGGCATCTTAGGAATTGACATCACAGGAAGTGGCATCACAAGAAGTGACATCAGATCTTAAGCCCTCACACATGTTTAACACATACATGCCAACATTTTAGGACAGGGATGTGGAAGATTTAAAGTAAACAAGCATTGGCATAGCCAATAGGTACCTTATAAGTGTTTAGCCATGCAACAGTTGATGTTTTTGCACCAAGGATATTGTGCTGCATAACTAAATACTTATAAGGTCTCAAAAGCAAGACCCATTGGCTAAGTCAATGCTTGTTAATGTATATTGAATTAATAAATACCTGTTGTGATCATCTCTATGTTATCCAGACAGCGTCACCTTGTGGCAGATTGTCACAAGCCCTGGGTTTGACAATTAGGTGCCGGTGTCCAGCACAGGAAACCATTGGCTCAAATTAGGCTCTCAAAGGCCCTGTGTCTCCAGGACAATAGGCATATATATCCAGCACAGCACAGGCGACCTGGTGGCACTCATTATGTCATGGCATATGGAACTCTGCAATCCAGATCTCAAAAGGTGGCTTCTGTCATTAGCAAGTTAAATGGCTACCCGCGACAATACAGTCAGTCAGTCAAAATATCTTTATTCGGCTTATTAAAAAACCATACAAAGAGATAAACAATAAAATACATTTCATACAAGATTTATCATAATACACATGATACAGAAATCTAGCAACAATTTTAAGATTTATAATAAACAGTTTAAGAAAAAATGTGTTGAACATTAATAACTAATCTTAGCAGACAACTTTCGCCCTTGAGGCGGCTACCAGGAATTTAGCAACGCAAAAAGTAATGTGAGGGTTAGGTAGTAGTTGTAAGTAGAGCAAAGCCAGTCTCACCTGTGTGAAGCCGGCCTTCTTGAGAATTGGCAACAAGAATTTTTTTCCTAGGCTCTAAATATAAACCACAAAACATAACAAAATGAATTGTGTCTTGCACTGAGAACTGGTCACAGCTGCAGGGCGGGGCTAATTCTGGTTTCTGCCAGTTATTAAAAGAGCCTAAATAATAGTGCAGCAAAATAAATCTAAATTTGGTTAAAAGAAACCTGTGGAAAGGAAGTGTAACATAACCAAGGTATGGTGCAAGTGAAGGTGAACTAAGCAGCAGGCAATGATCCCTCACTGCCGGCTTTGCTAGTTCACTCTCTTCACGGCACATCTCCTTCCTTCCTATAAAAGACTTTTTGACTGAGTCAAGATCTTGGATCCTAATGGACTCCGGAGAGGTAAAAACTTCCGGGCGGCCTTAATCAGAAAAAGCCTTTGCCAGATAGGCCAGCCAAGGAATTTTGTTAGATTTATCAAGGGACAGGACATCGGTCAGGATCTTGTGGTTTAATGGGAGTTCTTCGTTCATCCATATTTTTAACCAAAGAATCAGAGGGGCCATGCTCAACTTATCTGAGAGAAACTGAAGGCCAACTTCTTTATGTATGGAATATGTTGGAGTGGACTGAGGTACAGAGAGCAGGGCTCTGATAAATCCATTCTCTGCTCTCTGTATTGGCTCCACATTTGCGTATCCCCACAGTGCGGAGCCATATAATGCGATGGCCACAGATTTGCTATTGTAGATTTTTAGAATGGCTTCCATAGGCCTGGCTCCTAGCCTGCCAGCAAAACTCAAGATTGCGGAGGATGATCGTGTGACGGCCAATCTCTTAGCTCTAACCTGTGGTCCCCAGGTCCCTTTCTGATCAAACAATATGCCTAGATAGGGAAATGTGGATACCCTAGAGACCAAGTCCCCCCTACAAGTGAATGTTTTGATTCTCTTCCTACGACACTCTAGGCCCACCACCATAGTGTGTGACTTGGCTACGTTTATTTTAAGGTCTAGTTGGTCCATAAACGTACCAAAAGCATTCAATAGGCGCTGGAGGCCGACTCCCGCGTGGGCGATCAGCACGGCATCATCCGCGTATAGGAGTGCCGGGATCTTTGTTGCTCCTACACGCGGGACGTCGGCTTCCTGCCCCTCTAGGTGCGCACCCAGGCCATTGATGTAGATGGTAAAGAGTAAGGGGGCCAAAATGCAGCCCTGCCGCACGCCCCTTAAGGATCTAAAGAGAGCGGTACACCTGCCCTCGTTAGTCACGTGTACACTCGAGAAGAGTTCTTGGTGCAGGGAGGACATAAAGGTGACCAATACTTCATCTATGCCTATCTCCAACAGAATGGACCACAACTTAGTCCTATTGACCAAGTAAGTCAAAAGCCGAGGAGAGGTCCATGAATGCAAGATACAAAGACCCCTCCTTGGCTATAGTATATTTGGAAATGAGCAGATGTAAGTTAATGCACTGTTCAATAGTACCCTTTTTTTCCCTAAATCCATGTTGGATTTCGGACAATCCACCACAGCCCTCAACATTCTCCCTCAGCCTAGATAGGAGGACTCTGCCTAAAATTTTTACCGAGGAGTCCAGAAGGGATATAGGCCTATAACAGCCTGGATCGTCCCGCCGGCCTTTTTTAAAAATTGGGACAATGGTATAAATGTTCCATGATGCAGGTACAAGATTACCATTCACTGCATTAAACACGTTTGCCAAGACTTCAGCCCACAGTTTTGGGGAATACATAAAAAAGTCGGCAGGCACACCGTCAGGACCAGGTGCCTTGTGCTTTGTGGTGGACATAATGGCTTTCTCAACCTCATCTTGGTTAAAGATAATGGAGCAAGTGGCTGATCTTGTCAACAGGGCGTCTGTAGTTACGTCAGCAATATCCCCATAAACGTTTTTAAAAGGAGATAACCATTTTTCATCAGGAATAACGCAGTCCATGATATCATTATCGTCATCTGAGAAGAAGGGCTGTTTAATAATCCCGCGACAATACAAATAATGCTTGTGAAATGATCTCCAAAAATACAATAATGCGCTTTGTGAATATCACAAGTACCACCACTAGTTCCTTTGCTTTTACAGGCTGCTGCATTCCTGGGTCTCACTGATACAGCAAATGCCTGAGACTCACTGATACAGCACCCCTGGTGAGATTCTATGTAACAAAATGCTGTTTGTTTTATATAGCCTTGATATTTAATATTTTGTCATGTCTGATACTGAGAGATCACACCTGTCAACCTGGAAAGAGGATCAAATACAACCCCTCTCACTGGCTTCCATGACACCCTCCTTTTTTATTGTGCCCAAAAACCTTCAAGTCAGCAGTCTACTCTGTGCACTTGAATGCTTCTATTGACATATTCCTGCCTTCAGAAATTCCTACCTGGATGGGGTAGGGTGGGGGGCTACTCTGCACCAACAAACTCTGCTAGTGCTCTCAGAGGCCAAGGCAAAGAACTGAGAGGGGATGTAGCATAACAGCCAGAGCTGCTGACTTTGGAATTGGGAAACCATGTTTGAGTCTCAGAGTCAGTTCAATATTCTGTGATTCTGAGGAAATCACTTAATCTCCTGTGCCTAAAAAAATGGATGTGTCCTTACGTAATGTAAATGGTGCACATGTAAAGTGGTCCAATACAAGCCATACAAAACGGCAACAAAAAAAACTAAACTGACAGGGATCTAAGATGGTTATCTCTATTTGGTGTTCCTGTTAAGGCTCTGTGTCTTTGCCTATCTTGGCATCACCACAACACCTGGAGACCACCAGAGCTGGCGATGAAGAGGCAAAGAAAAAGTGTGCCAATGGCGCTCACATTGCACAGGATCTAATTTGGGTGGGCCCAAAGTTAACCCTAACCTTGCTCCAGTAGGTTTCATCCTGAGGTGACCTCATGTTGTTTGCACACTGCAATGGCAAGCTGTGTGCCCTCCGCCCTATGCCTGGGCTGGAGGCTGAGTAGCACCGGATGCCTCTAAATTAGAGAATGTGAGGAGCTTGCCTGGAGGCAGTGACTAGCGGTCTAAAGCATGCCTTTGTTTGAGCACTGGGAACTCACTCCTACCTCAGGGGTGGAAGGTGCTGTGTCTTCCATTGAATGGCTGGGTGGTCAGCCTGTAAACCTGGAGAGTTATAGGTGACCCTCACCCTCTTATGTGTTTGGGGACTGCAAGCATATACACTTATGGGGCTTGCTGTAACTTGAAGGACTGGGGGCCCAATGTAGGTAAATCTCATTTACCGACTCTAGAATACCGAATTTTACCGATTCGGTATTCTAGATTCGGTAAATGAGATGTAGGTAATAAATCGGTAATTTTTACCGAATCGGTATGTTTCGGTAATTACCGAATCGGTATTTACCGATTCAGTAATTGCCATTGATTCCTATGGGCCTTGAGGCCCATAGGAATCAATGTCAATTACTGAATCGGTAAATACCGATTTGGTAAAATTACCAATTTGTCAAGGGGGACAGGGTGTCACTTTGACACCCTGTTGCACCCCTGATTCTGGCTTGTGTGCCATGTGACACACATACATGCCCTTAGGGCATGTATGTGTGCCACATGGCACAGGTGTACATGCACAGATGTGCATGTACTCAGGAATTCGTTATTTACCATGAAATAGTATTTCATGGTAAATAATTAATTCTGAAGGGCCTGTGGCACTGTTTTCAGTGCCACCTACATCTAGATTTACCGATTCGGTATATTACCGATTCGGTAACTTCACCGAATAAGTAAATTTACCGAATAGGTAAATGTTAGGCCTCCTACATCTCAATCTCCAAATACCGGTCGGTAACAGTCAAAATCGGCCGTTACCGACCGGTATTTGGCGCCTACATCTGGCCCTGAGTGTCTTCCTGAGCCACAGCTGAATAGAAGAAAAAAAGGGTGACAACTTTGGGAAGAGTGAACCGGGTGTACAGGTTTGCACCGGAAGTGACCCAGGGAAGTGGGACAGAGTTCCCAGCCTACCAACCCGGATGGACTCTAGAAGTAACATTAGGAAAAAATATTTATTTTTTACACGTTTGCTTTCCCTTCCCCTTTCTCTTGCGCCATGAGACGAGGACAGGGAGAACACCTAAAAGGCATTTTCCATTATACACCCATGATCTGGAACAACATCTTCAACACTACTTGAATGCATGAAAGAGTTGAATGCCCACCTCTTTAAAGAACACTTCATCACAGTGCAATAACCATCCACAACTCAGCTTAGTCTCATACTCGTTGACTTTAAGCTTGCCTTTCACTGTGTACAGAGCTCCGCAGCCTTTTGGCTAGCTTTGTGGCAATAGAAATACCATATACATACATAAAAACATACATGAGGCTGTCCTTCAAATTAAAAGACAAGAAAAGAAAAGCCTGTTAAGGAGACATCATGTTTTTTTTTGTTTGTGTTATTTTTTGTTTTCACTCTCACTTAACTAATAAAAGTTATCCCCAAGGGATCCTGGCTCAAATGTGGATGGAGGACCTAGACAACCTAAAGCAAGAGAGGATAAGAGTGAACACTGAACCGTGAGACTGTGGAAATTTAATTTTCTCATATCACAATCGTAAGAATTTTGTAGCTCAAAGTAAAACTTGTACAGTATCCTCAGGAGTTTAGACTTCCCTCTTTCGGTGAACTAAAGCCATACCACCTGTCAACCACACATTTTGCTGTTCTAGGTGCTATAAATGACAGGTATTACTATTGCCCAGCGTAAAGGTACTCAATTTACTGACCTTGGACGGATGAAGCTAAGGACTGGGGAACATATCATGACCCTACCCTAGAAGGAATATATTTTTGAATTTTACTCCAATTTATGAATGCTCATCGTCAGCTTGCTTCATAATGTATGTTGGATTTGTGTGCAACCTTACTTGGGGTACTCTCTGTGATGTTATCAGGTCAAAGATGGAGTGATGTCAGGGGGTCAAAGTTCTGGTGATGTCACAGAAACTACTGATACAAAAGAAACAATTTGGATGGATGGAATGCTGGACAATGCAAACATTCACCCCGGTCACAAGGATCTGGGTTTAATCCATCATTCTTTTTCTCACCACAACACCACAGTTTGGTATGCCTAGACGTGGGTCCTGCGCTCTCCATGCCATGGAGTCAAGCTATCCTGGCTGAAGAGGGGTGAAACCCTGAAACCGGTCCTAGGATGCTTGTTTCCAGTCCAGGGAGGACCTGGCTTGGCAGTTTGGGCAGGACTATTCCCATTGGGCGCAGGGTCGAGATCGATTTGCATATGGCTGGGTCCAAACTGGAATGGCATGGTGAGCAAAAAAACGATGGATTTAGGCCCAGATCTCTGTACTGGGGTGAATGTATGACATTGTTCTGCTTTCTGTCCATCAATTGTTCTTTTTGCACAGAACCTCCTGAGGCCTGGCTCTCACACTCCGAGCTGTTCCTTCAGGTTGAGAGCTATGGATGCATCCTAGAGCTGCTCCAGTGCATTTACTTTAAACACCAGACACTACTTGGCAGGGAACTGCAATGAAAATTAAACACACTGCGAACTTCCACAGAACATTTTCCCGTTGGGTCTTAATGTTCCACTTCGGAGGTAGAATATTTTGCTGAAGAGTAAAACAACTGCGGAGTGAAATGCAAGGGCTTACTTGCTTTTCATGAATAGCTTTTCACAAACGGGCTCTTTCAGACCGTTCCAGTGTTTTGGAACGAGGAGAAGGAGCTCTTTCAGTGATGTTCGGGCTTTGCCTCTGCCAGGAATGAAGCATGCGCATTTTTGGAAAGAAGACACAGTGTACTCCGAGACCACACAGCGAGCATTCTCTGGACTGCGGCTCGAGTTCTCTCACTCCCACCCCGGCCTCCCCGACCGCAGCCCGCCACCCTCCGCTCCATCAGATTCCGAGTGACGAAAGCACGCACACAGCCACATACACATAAAAGCACACACCTGCCGACCGCCCCGCGCCCAACATCACTAAAGAAAGTCACAAACACACTCCCATTTCCTCACTCCCTTATCTCTTTCCGGTGCTCGTGTTTCCCCCTCACTTCGCCTGGACACAGCGCCTACATTTGAACTGTTCCCCTAACCAGGCTCCCCCGTGTCTGCCCGTCTTTCCTGTACATGCAATCACTAGCTTCGAAACAATACATTGGAGCTTGCATTCTCAAATCCTTTAAGCCTTCTCTTACTGCTAACAGCAGAGAGAGTCTCCCACAGATTAAGTTAACTTCAATATTAAGATATAGGCTGTTGAAAAATGGATTACAGTGGATAAATAGCGAAATAAATGGAGCTAGCGAAAAAGAAAAAGAAAAAAGGGAAAGTCAGCTGCTATTGTTGAAATAATCTTTGGTATGTTGATGAAAGTTAGATAAAAAGTCAGTGTGAATAAAGATGTTGTGTTGCAGCTTGCTAAGCGTTACTAAATCAAGAGTTACCAACGATTTAGCTCGTAGTCTTGTGTACACAGTGTGGGAGCCAATTTGCTAGAAGCATTTACCATATAAAAAAAAAGAAAACTGGCAGTGCGCTGCATTGTCCAACTGCATCTTGCTTTTATTGGAAGTTGTTGTAGTGGATGGGTATAGATTTATCTTTGGAATGCTAACGTTCTCTTCTCTTGAGTCACTGAAGTACAAAGAAAACCTACTGCAGTAGGCGCGGAGAAATACAGACTTCACATTGTAAGTGTCAACAGTGTTTCACTCCAATGGGCTCTTAAGGATACCACAGACAACTACTTACATTTGTACATCATGTTTCTACTTGGTTCAAATTTCAGTTATTCGTACATCTCCCTGGGTTACCCCTGCAAACACTAACTAAGCGTATAGACAAGCAAGAAAGGGAGACAGATCACACAAAAAAATGTCACTGTCCCTATTTTATGTCCTTGATAGTAACTTAAGGCTGTGCTTAGTGCAGACACATTTTACCACCACATTACGATTTATGGAAGTGGCGATGTGCAATAATAATGTTTGTGCATATTTTCTGTCTGCTAATCTGATGTGGTGGTGATAAATTCTGTTTTATTTTGTGTTCCTGTGCTAGTGTGCTGCTGTATTTTTGTACTGCCTTACTGCAATGTGAGGTTGTTGTGTTCTGCTGTAGTTGTATTTTGTGTTGACTCTTTTGTGTTGTGTCCGGTTAATTTTTAATTGTATTGTTATGTTGCTTTATGTATGTTATTGTTTTATGTTCTGTCATTTTCTTTACATATGTCAACAAATGCTACTACATTTCCAGCCAAAAACAGCACATGATTTAACAGTTTCCACGACAAGCAACCATTTACTACTGCCTAAGGTGGCAAAATAGTGCTGCTTCAGCTCTTCAACTATGTAAGGCAACAGTTAGTCCAAAATAAGACACCAGTTAGTCCAAAATTGTTGTAGACACGCCTTAAATTTCCACTTGCAGTGCTTACATCAATTGATACCTTCCAGGGTGTTAAAATGACAGAGTTCAAGTGGAGGGAAAACTTCATTAACACCTTGACAGACCAGAACTCCCACAACAAAGTTTTGTCCTCAAATGCCACCCCAAACGTTTACGTCCACACATTTCGAACAATACTAATCATACACAAGCATACACAGTGAACTTTAAGAAAGAATTACAGTAAACAAAAAAAAGACATTCAGGGGATGATTTAGAGCTTGTCAGAGAGGGCACTCAGATGCAACAGAATATTCTCTCCGACAAACTGAAGGTACGCCTGCCTCATTTACAGTTTGGCGAACTTTTAGTATGTCAGTAATGGAGAATACTCGGTCTCTGACAGAGTAAGGGTCGCCAGAGGTTTGGCCAATCAACCATCTGCCCGATTTAGAGGGGGAGGTCGAAGGAGCAGTTTTTACTCACCCTTAGCACTGTCAAAAACATGGTGGTATGGGACAGTAAAAAAGTTTAAAAGACCCCACACCATGGGAGAAAACTCCCATGGTTTAGTGATCATGTGTGTTAGTTATTGAAAAAGAAAATCCTGCTTTGGGATGTTTGGGATGGTACTGCCAGTCAAACTTTTAACTCACAGATTTGAACCACAGTGACAGCCGTTCCTATCATTGATTGTAGATGACCTTTGGGCCAGTTGTCCTCTCTAAATTCAAAATCTGGGGACTCCATTAGGGCGACAGAATATTTTACTGACGGTGTACAATCCGTACTCCAAACTATAAATCAGGCCCAAAATTGTCTTTCCCTTGTATATAAAGAGCACATAATACAACCTTAAGATCTTGATGGCAAACTGGCATTTCTAGATCTACCACTCTCTCACAAAAAACACTCCATCACCAGCGTTAATTTTGGTTCTATCATATATACAACCTTCATCAACATCTCTGTGAATAGTTTAATTTTCCTCACGCATCCACTTTCTTTATTCTCATCCTATATATTCTCACCCAGAATGATACCTTCTCTAGGTTTCCATTACCTTCTGCAGGCTTCATAATACTTGCACAATTCCACCCTCACCTATTCTTCAGTGTTGGACTGTTTTTTCAAGCAGTCTGGCTCTGCCGGTTGGGCAAGCTTGAAAGGGCAAGTGAGTTTTTGTTGTCCGGACATGGCCCACGAGACTAAGCAGCAGTCCACACATTGGACTTTTCAATCTGGTCCATCTGGCAGTGGCAGCCTTCCCGAAAGCTCAGTCCAAAATTGTCATTAATCAGCTTACACTGAAGTATAAAAAAGTGATGAGTGGAATGCTTGAATTAATCTCAGCCCAGTGTAATTACTCAAGGCCGCACCCAAGTCGTTTGTTTGCACATCATGCCATGTCAGTTTGGACCCAGCCTTTTCCAAATCAGTCTTGACCCTACTCCAACAGAAACAGTCGAGCCCTAACTGTCAGGCCAGGTCCTCCCTGAACAGCAACCCACGGCTGGTTTGGGCTTTATTAGAGCTCATCAGTTGGGTATAGCTTTATTCCAGTTGCACAGTGTGCACAGGACCTACATCGGGGTATACCGTCACACCCTGGGTGTCGCACAGAAGTAAACAAAAAACATGACAATCTAAGCCACTGGTAATTACTTGGGCTACATCATAGTCATAGTTATTTTGCATACGTCTGGGCATATTCATCCTTCTAAAAGCATCACACTGAAGTATAGAAAAAAATGATGGATGGAAGGCTTGAATTAATATCAGCTACTGTTAATTACTCAGGCCACATCACAGTCCATTGTTATTTTGCACACCGTGCCCCCTCAGTTCGGACTCAGTCCTATGCAAATAAGTCTTGACCCTGCTTCAATATGAAGAGTCCAGCGCCAACTGCTAGGCCAAGTCCTTCTCGAAATGGAACAGAAGCAACCCAAGGCCTGTTACACCCCTGTTAGGGCTCATTAGTCAGGTATGACTTAGTTTTCTGTGGCAATGTGTGCCCAGAACCCACTTCTGGGCATACCCACTCCACTTACGGTGTCAAACTGAATTCGACAAAAAAAGATGGCTAGAAAATCTGAATTAACCTCAGCCACTGGCAATTACTAAGGCCGCCACCCAGTCCACCATTCTTTTGCACACCATGCCATTGCAGTTTGGCCATATGCTTTGAGCCTGCTTTAATAGGAACAGTGTAGCCTGAACTGCTAGGCCAAGTCCTCCCCGAACTAGAACACAAGTTACCCAAGACCGGTTTTGCCCTTTTTAGGGCCCATCAGTTGTGTATAACTTTTTGCAGTAGAGGATGTAAGTGGGATGGTGTACCCAGACATGGGTCCCATGCTCACTGTGCCACAGGACTCAAGCTCTACCTCATTAACAAGACCTAAGTAGGTCAAAGCCAGCCTGGAGTTGATTGTGAGTCCACCTGGAGGAGACCTAGTCTCGTAGTTTGGACTGGGCTGTTTCTATTGGACTAGAACAAAGATTGAATTACGTATGACCAGTCTCTATGGGAAACATCCTTTACAAAGCAACTTTTACCACGCAGTGCCTTTACCACGCAACTTTTACAACGCAAACCATTACAACGCATTGCGCTGGGTGGCGCTCTAGGATAGGGAAAACGTTTAATTTACTATCCAACACCTTCCCTAGTGTCCACGGGGACTGGAGTTGGAATAGTAAATTAAACTATTCACTATCCAGCACCCCAAAGCGCTATGCGTTGTAAAGGTTTTCGTTGTAAAAACCGCATTGTAAAGGCATGCGTGGTAAAAGCATGCGTTGTAATGTCATACATCCTTCTCTATATCGCATGCCATAGTGTTTGATAAACAATGGACTGGGAAGTGCCCCTAAGCAATTACCAGGGGATGAAATGTATTCAAGCATTCCATCTTTCATTTCATTCTTTATCTTTCCTTCAAGAAGTCACTCATGGCACTTATCTCTCCCATATCTGCCCTGGGGACGAGTGGGTACCTGAGAAAGCCACGCTCCTCCTGGAGTGTGGCGGGGCACCTCATTCTGGTGGTGATCGCCTGCTCGTCAGAGATATCTTCTGATATGACTGGTGTTTCTCCTTTCCTCAGCTGCGTTATACCCTCTGTGTTTTTAGGCGATGTATCGCTCTCCATCTCGGCATCTCCCAGCCATGCCCTTCTTGATTCTTCTCTCTCCTCGAATTTAGAAAAAGGTTGCTCTTCATAGGTCCAGCTCATTCCCACGTGAGTGTCAGCTAGCTCAAAAGTAAAGGGACGGCGTCCACTAATTACAGAATGCAGTCATCTTTACTGGTTTCATGGGGAGGAAAGGAAGTTTTGCATGTTGCTGACTCCCTTGCCTGACTTCCACTGCTGGGCTGTAAACAGAGAACATGAGGGTCAACAGGTACAGTGTGCTCCAATGGGATATGCCAGGGGAATTTATTTCCCTCCTCTTCTTCTTTGCCTTCAAAATTTGACTCTGTCTGACATCATTCTTTAAATGCTAATTTTTAGAAAACAGCTGAATGGATTTAAACCAAATCACAAAATGCATGCTTTCTGAGTAAATTTGTAACTTTGTGCCAAATTTGGTGTATTCCATTAAGCTGTCTTTTCGTGATTGGAGACCAAACACTCACACAAGAAATGAAATGGGAAAGCACACTTTTGAGGCTGCCACCTTTAGCTTGCACCTGCTTCATAGCACAGCACAAAATAATCTACAAAGGATACAAAGTTAATTAACTTTTTGGGGGGGATTTTGTGCAGTTGGCTGACTATGATTAAAATATGATTAAAAACACTGAAAAAGCAAAGGATAAAATGATGTTATAGCTATGTATTGGAATAAGATCTTAACATACGTTAAAAAAAATCAGTGAAAAAGAAACAAAGGTTAAAGTGACGTTATAGTTAGGTGTTGAAATGAGATAAGAACTAACACTGAAAAATCAAAAAACGACTGAAATTCACCAAGTTATAGTTTAATGGACAAACAACAGCTTGCAACCCCGTTATGTACTGTTTATGACGTCACATATTACTTCACTCTTGACAGGTTATATAACATAATTGATGACATCACTGGTCACATCAACTATGGAAATCACTGACCACATCACCTATGATATAACTATTCATATTACTCTATAAAGTCTAACATAATTTTAAAAAGAACAGTTGTACTAGATTCTTATACAACATAGAATTACTGTGTGTACACCTGTAGAATAGAAATAGCCCAAGCCCTGGAGATAAGTGTGCCTGTGCATGGAAACAGTTTTATGGTGCATGGTTTACGAACCAACCAGTAAAGTTTCAGATGCAAGTAGTACTCCAGTGTAAACAAAGTAAAGGCTGAGCGGGCGTGATGCGGGTTGCAGAGGCATGTTTCATAGTAGGTTGTGGCTTAAATCCAAAGCCTCATGCAAAATGTCTGTGAGAAAACCAAAAACTTCGGTTCACAATTGGGTATCCACCAGTGGATGTCTAGGCACATTTTAAAACGTTGTTATACATTGCCATAAACATATTTTATGTAAATAGGACATTTATAAGCTGTGGGTATTTGTTGTTGTAATACTTTATTCGATAAAATATATCATAAAAGTACAGAAATAAAAGTACATTAAACAATTTACCAAGTATTATTACAATTCCATTAAAAACCATCACTACAAACAATTAAAAATGTGGAGAAGAGTCTACAAGGATTTTTTTTTTTTAAAAGATACATTCTTAAAAGTGAATCTAATCAGACATTAAAAGCAGCCTAGACCAAATAAACCAGGCACTGGCCAGATATTTAGCGACCCCGCAAACTACATACATAGAGGTAGTGTTGGTTAGAATAATACGCAGAGCTGATCTATGATCCCTAACTCCCAACTCCCTACACACAGGTTTCAACCATTTTTCTCTGACCTGTTTATAGGCATTACATGCAAACAAAAAATGGCCAAGGGATTCTTCCGGACATGGGCAACCAGGACAATTTAGGTCATGAACCCTCCTGACCTTCCACCCTTCCATAAATTTTTTGAGGGGGAGGGAACCGTATCTTAGTTTCAGGAACAGAGTTCTTTCTTGGGGAGTCTGGATGAAGTCCAGGAATGGTTCCAACTTTCTAGAAGGTTTATGATCAAGGAAGTTATTCGTCAAAGGACCCCAACTTGATGTGTTGAGGTCCTTGCCCTCTGCCCATTCCCAATATAATTTTTTAACAATTTGTTTAGTGGGAGGGGACTGTGAGACCGAAGACTCAGCCAGACCTATAGATTCCACCAGCTTCTTTAGATTGTTAAGCCACCCTATTTTGCCGGATGCATTCAAAATAATTAACTCGTCCAGCACTAGAGCATATTTTGCTAATTCAGGGGTCCTTCTAAGTCGCACCCAGAATAGCAAAGGGCGGAGTTGAACTATTTCTGAAATTGATCTTTTGCCCATACCAAGGAATAGTGGTTTCAAGGGGGTCGAGGGAGGAAGAGAAACTAGGTCTCTCATAAACGTATTCTCTGCAATTGCCAGCGCCTTACTATTTCCCGTACCCCATAGTTCAGAGCCGTAAACTGCTGAGGCTAAAGCTTTCCCCTCATAAACTGCCAAGGCAGGGGCTACTGGTCTACTGATGGAAAGACGCTGATTCTTTAGTATGGCTCCAGAAACCCTTTTAAGATTTAGGACCATTTTGGATATATGGGAGTCCCATCTCATGTTATTACAAAGCCTGACCCCAAGGTAATCGAATTCGTCCACCACTTCTAAGGGGGTCCCATTCAGGGAGAGATAAACTTTCTCAAGATTCCTTTTAGCGGATAATACCATCAGCTTTGTTTTCATGGTGTTAACTGTTAACCCACCATCTTTACAGAAGAAGCTGAAACGGTCGAGCAATTTTTGGAGACCCTTAGGGGTTTTGGACATCAGGAGGGTATCGTCCGCGAAGAAGAGTGTGGGGGGTTTCTCTCCGGCAAGGACAGGGGCATCCGCAGGGTCCTCCCGCAAATGGTCCACCACCCCATTTATAAAGAGGGAGAACAATGTCGGCGCCATCACACATCCCTGCCGCAACCCTCTATTGACTGGTACCCTACCTGTCAGTTGACCCTGACTCCCCCACCGAATCCTTGCATAGTTATCTTCATGAAGCTTGATGACAAATTACAGCAAATAACTAGGGAAACCCATGTCCAATAAAACCTCCCAAAGTTTGACACGGGGGATGACATCAAATGCTGTTTTCAGGTCTATGAAAGCCAGGTACCGGCTACCCTTGTAAATAGACACTGACTTCCAATAGACTGCACAAAAGCGGAATACCTGGTCCATTGCACCAACATTTCGCCTAAACCCCGCCTGGAAGTGAGTCAGAATGTCATCATCTATTAGCCATGTCTGAATTCGGTTTATGATGACCCTGCCAACGACCTTTTGAATGGTGTCAATTAAACTAATCGGTCTATAGTTGGCAGGGTCCTCTCTATCACCTTTCTTGTATATAGTGATAACCTCCGCACCCTTCCAGGATTCAGGGACAGGATGGCCGTGATGGATTAAGTTCATTAAACAGGCTATAAGGTCTACCCATATTTTGGGGTCATGCAGTAGTAAATCCCCCGGTAGGCCATCTGGGCCGGCCCCCTTCCCTGGTAGTATTTTCGAGATCGCATCTTGAACTTCCCGTGGAGAGAAAGACTCTTCCTTGCTTCCTGTCTCCAAACCAGGTACGCTTTGTGTTTCCATTACTGGAGATATTGAATGACCTTGCACACTATCCTGGCAGTATAATTTTAAAAAATGGGAATACCATTGATGTTCATTTATATGATTTAAAATCGGGTTGGCCCCTCTTCTATCAAGAACATTAATCAGTTTCCAAAACTCAATGGCATTTTTTCCCCATGCTGCAGCCTTAAGCTGCTGCCAATGCTCCTCCTCCCAATCCTTTTTAGCTGAGGTTATGCTTCTATGATTCTCCTTTCTGGCTAATCTCACTGCTATGGGATCCTTATTTCTTATAGCTAGGGTAATGGCCCTCCTCTTACTTCTGCAATTTGCCGTATTCCAGGGATTACCCCTCAGGGGTTTTTGGTTTGGCTTGGAAATCCCCTGTGGTCTCTTCAGAAAAAACTCTCCTATTTTATCTGTTAGCTTCTTGTACGAAACTTGTAGGTCTGATCCAGAAGGATGCGGCTACAAGACTATAAGTTTCCGCTAAAACGAACTCTTTAACACTATTAAGTTTCCCCTCTTCGCACTTGACCATGTTCCATTTTAACTTCCGATTACAATTGGAGGGCAAAACCTCTTTAGTAATCATCACGGGACCTCCACTCTTGCCAATCCCATTTGCCCAGCGGATTTCCATACATAATGGGTTATGATCACTATCTGAGGACTGCCTAACCTCCATACCAACTAGACTTGCTGAGGATTGAATATCCAGGAGGATGTAATCAATTCGAGAAGGGCACCCTATCCTGTTATAAGTCATTGCCCCATCAGGGTCTGAAACAGTTCGCCCATTAAGGGCCCTTAGATTATGTTCTAGAGCCAGAGCATTCAACTGAATAGCTCTGGCTGTCCATTTCTTGATGGGAGCAAGGGTTAAGGGGGGTATAGTCTGCCTCCAGTCCTCTGAGCTAAAACCTAATTTCTCTTCTTCATCCAGGGGTTCGAATGTGCAATTAAAATCCCCTCCCACTAGTATTTTAGACCTAGTAGGAAGATCTGACAATCTCAAATCCAACAACTCTATTGTGGGCGAGATTAAAATACCCTGTAAGCCTCTTGCGTAGACACAAAAGAGTTTGAAAAAGGTGCCCCCGATGAACTTTTTAAGGAGATATGCAAGATGTCGTTAGAATGGACTTTATGGGTGGTAACAACGCAGTTCAAATTCACCTTAACCCAAATATGCAGGCCACCTGAAGGGCGACATTTCCCCACCGTGACTGCTGGAGTAAAATAAGTAGAGTACCCATTTTTATATTGTGGAGTCAGGGACCAGGTTTCCTGGAACATACATATGTGGAAATTATTAATAAAATCATTCCAATCAGGGTTAGCAAGATTTTTTTTTAGCCCTGCTATGTTCCAAGACAGAATCTTAATGGAAATAGGGGTTTCAGATAATTCCTTGATTGTAACTAGGATACTAGGTTCCTTTTCTCCCAAACTAGAACTGATAGTTCCCAAGCTGGCTATGCCATACTTACCGCTTTTGGTTCCATCCCGTGGGGCAACTGCCACCACCCTCTTTCAAATTTGTCCAGCAGACTGGGTTATGAGTCAGTCGACTGCTTCCAATCCACTGTAACGATTGTAGCAGGGGATTAGGGGATAATTGAGCTGTGGCCCATGCCAATCCCCATTGAACTGGGTGTGACCTGGGGTAAACCTCCCTGGTCTTCTCCCTACTGTGTTCCAACCTCCATCATCGCCCCCTACCCAATTAGTTGTGTTCCAGACTCTCAATGGCTCACCCCTCCTCCCCCTCCTCATATGATTAGGAACCCTCAACCAACTCCACCTATTGTCATGATGTTCTGTGCGCATGTAA
Source organism: Lissotriton vulgaris (assembly GCF_964263255.1). Classification (NCBI taxonomy): domain Eukaryota; kingdom Metazoa; phylum Chordata; class Amphibia; order Caudata; family Salamandridae; genus Lissotriton; species Lissotriton vulgaris. Next base: position 861,921,531 of record NC_141689.1, read on the forward strand.
AAATATGACAAGGGTTTAACCCTAATCGTGGAGATGTTGTTACATGGGGGCCCGAAGCAAATATGCTCCACCAAACGTGGGTCCTCAAATGTAACAACAACACAGTCCCCGTGTAGGCTTTTCTTATTCTCACCCACCCACGGTGCTCTCTCCACCATAAGAATTCTGGTGTTGATGTTAGGAGGGGGGGAGAATTACTGTTTAGCCAATGACAAACTTTGTTTTTGAGTGCCCAGAAGGATTCAAGTGTTGCAGGGGCAAGCTCAGGGACTCCTGTTAGGACTTTCACAGGTGGTAGATTAATGTTCCTACGTGTCTTAGATTCCTCGGGATGGGATAAGGAGGGTTTAGGTATAGAGGTGGTCAGGCCAGCTACATTCTGAGGTTTAATGAGCGCGTTAGTAGCTGGCTGGTTAGCACTAGCTTTATTACCCTTAGGAGTAGGATTTTTGGGAGTAGGAGTTTTAGGAGGGCAGGTCTTGGGGGTAGCGTTTTTCCCTACAGATTGGTTCTTGGTAGTGGGTGGAAGATTTCGAGCAGGGACTGATACATTAGGTGCCCTTTGGGCCTGGTTACTATTTCGAGATTTTAGTTCCTGATGAAGAGCCTGGATCTGTTGTTCTATGCCCTGGAGTCTACTCTCCAGAGGCGAGATTAGAGACTACATGAGATCGGCTAGGGTACTAATGAGTGGACCATTCTCATCCTCTAAATCCTCTGAAGTTTCTTCAAGGCTACTACCACCAATTATACTACCCAAACTGCTATTCAGGGTTGTGTCATCTGGGGTACCTAATGGAAGAGGATGGGATACATGCTGTGCCTCATCTCTCCCTGTATTGTGACCCAAATTATCCCTCCCCTCCTCGGTGCTACCATTATCGCTAGCCATATCACTCAAGCGACCTGACATAACTTGTTTAGCTGTGTTGACACCGTTGACCTTGGTGGTGATACTTTTGGATTTGGGGATTGCTCCTTCCAGTATACCCCTTTGGGTACAAGTGGTCTCATGGGGAACAACAGCAGGTAGAGATAGTAAATTATTATCCTGAGGGGTCGATATAACAGAGGTCGGGGCAGGTGAATCTGAAGGAACTGAGTTGGTGCTAGGAGTAGGATGAATCACAGCATCGACCTGCATAGGATAAGAATCAGGGATAATTGAGGATTTGACAGGGGTACGCGCAGAGGCTATATTGCCTAATGACGACCTTTTAGCATGCGCTAAGTCCTGAGAGACTCTTCTTTCCATGAGTACTATGCCTTGGTCGATCAGGGAATTAGTACGGAGGATAAAATTATCCAATGTGCCAGTCAATTTTTTAGCTCCCGCCGCAGCTTTACTTCGGGTCCCATGGGTAGACATCGCCATAACCAAAAAGTAACAGCCTAACAATAGGAAGCGGGATCAAATTACTAGCAAGAAAAAATACAAGTGAACAGGGTACTCAACGTTACTAAGACCCTCAGTGAGTACCAATAGCATAGGGTACAAACAAGAAGAAAAGAGGCCAATAGAAATGCAATAGTAAGCCACAACAATGGGGGTATACTTGCCGTACAAAAGACTTTGGAGGGAAGATAAATCAAGGAACCTGGCCCAGTCCAGTCCTTTCAGGCCTCGGAGGGCCACAGAGGGCCTGCCCTTTGCCCGGGCTTCGCCCCGAGCTCAGTCCCGCGCGCGTCCCGCATGCGCGTGGCCCGGAACAATTAAAATAGATGAGGAGGTAGGGGCGGGAAGAGGACCAGCTGCGGCAGATTAGCAACGCACTGCCCGCTGGTCCTCGCAGTCCCGCAGGGGTCCGGTGTCGAGTCTCCTCCTCCTCCCCTTCTACTAGCAGCAAAGTCTCCCCCTCACGAGCAGCTCCCGCGAAGCGGGGGCCGCGAGAAGCAAACTGCGAGCAGAGTCCAGATGTCAAAAACGGCAGGCAAACACACCAGCAAGTTAACCACTTGGACGCTAAGGGTCATCAGGTCCATTTAATGAGATTTCCATTGAAATGAATGGGCAGTGCATGACGAGTTACCCTTGTCATTAGCAGTGAAGAGGGCAGCAACACCCCTCGGCAAAGACAGCAAGTCCCTGTGGGTATTTATTTTTAGAAGTTCCCTGAAGATTTTGAGGCACTGTACATTGTAAAATATGAATGATGTAGAATGTAGGGATGACCGACTTAGAGATGGTTTATCTTACATTGTGGTTGCATAGCTCTAAGATTGTATGCCAATGTGCTCATTTCAGTAATGTATATATTGAATTTTTCCAAATGCGAAGGGTTGCCTAAAGGGCTTGGCTGAAGGTGTCTTATCATTGGCAGATACATACCTATCGTCCCCTTGACTCAAATTTATGGAACATGTGAAATCTTTAGAAGGGTGATCCCATAAGGTGAATACAGTACAAACTCTTTATTGGAGGGGTTCCATGCATATGGAGGCGAAAAAGAAAAATACAAATGAAACTTTTTTTGTTGTAAAACTCTTTGTTGGAGGGAGTTCAAGGTTTAACAAGTAGGTGACCCCATTATAGTCTATGAAGGCATTTTGTTTATTTGGTGGGTGAATACCACTAAAAGAAGGTAACTTCCTCCAAATTTAGGTGAGGTAACAGATATACTGTGTGTACAACTGTGGTCAAAGACATCGTCTATTATATCTTTCTCTGTGATAGAAGATTTTGCACAGGTGTAGCTTGTTGAATTACTTCAATTCCACAAAGCCTCTTGTCATCTATGATGTCCTTAGTGATGTCAATGGACAGTACTTGAGTGGTGGAATATCTGCAGTCATAAGCAGTGAGTGACCAAGACACAAATTATAGTTAGTTGACACTTGCTGGACACCTCTTTGTGCCACGTGAATTGAAGGTTGGTGAAAGAGACTGGCTGCTAACCGCGAGCATCAGGTGTTGGTCACAATCCCTTCATCCACTCTGTTGTAGTTGCCCACCCCCGCTTTGAAGGTACTTTGGCTTTACGCAGCCGTTTTCCCTTATTTTGTTAATCCTTTGGATGCAGGTTTATTTTCCGCACGGTGTGGGAGAAATAAACGGTGGGCGGATTTCGAACGACTCCCGGTTTTTTGTTCGCACATGCCCACCAAGACGCATGACGTCCGGGAGCCATCATGAGAATACAAGGGGTTAAAAGGCAAAATTGTTTACCCATATTTTCCTATTTTATTTTTAGTGAAGGTTTGTGATATTATTGAAAATTATGATTTTCAGTCCAAATTACACTCTTTTGTTATTTGTAAAATAGCAGCTACAAGACTGCAATTTTCAAAGAAATGCCAATTCTAGCGCTACATACCAATTTTTTTATTTTGTGTTTTGACACCTTTTTTTAACTCCCTCAGTTCCCCCTAGTACTCCCGTGGGTGTGGTACCACTCATAGTGCCCCTCCACCACTCACTCAATGGTTGTGGAAATTTGTTTTCAACAGTGTGAAGTTTGTGATTTAAAAAAATCCCAAATTTGAAGAAGGCTTAAAAATGAAAACTCCTACATTAGTCAATAACATTTCTTAACACATTCAAATGTGATGCACAGGATTCTTCATTTTCTCAATCACGATTTTAAATGTCATATACATACAAGAGCCTGAAATCTTTTATAGTCCATTGAGCAACTTTCTAAAGTTCTTATTTCGCCAGAACTACAACAAATTTATGCCAAATCAACAATAGCATGTTTTCTTAGCCAAATTCTTCTTTCATACTAACTTTGGCATACATCCGTTCAGCACTTTCCACCCGTGCAGATCTTGGCAAACATTGGCATACCAAACCTTTGCTGACAACATCAAGCAATTTCCAATTTTGGTGGAAATCAGTTAATTGTGTCAAAAGTTATCGGCAACTCATATACTGCTTATAGGAGTGGCTGTATGGGTGAGTGAGTGGATGTGTGTGTAGACTAAGCATGAGCGAATTTTGCGGATCTCGCGTTTGCGAATTTTGCGGATTTGCGGATTCGCAATCCGCAAAATCCGCGAATTCCCGCGAATTTTTTTTTTTGTGTGTTCGCCCGTATTTCTGCCAGTTCGCGAGGGTTTTGTACACTTTCGCAAATTGCGAACTTACCTGTCGGGTCGCAAGTTTCGCGAACTTGTTGTTTCTACGTGTCCAGCCTGTTTGGGACACTCTTCTTCATCACTGCCACTCTCTGTCACCACTGCCACTCTCTGACTACTCATGCCACCCTCTGGCCCACCCATGCCACCCTCTGTTTCATCACCACACCCTCTGGTTGTCCAGTGTACATTATTTTCGGCAAAGCAAAGCACACCTTCCCTGCCTCAAGTGACCTGAATTAATTTGGGGCTGATTAATGTGTCACAGAATATTTTTTTAGCTGGCACCTGCTTCCTTAGTGCGCCCTGATTAGTGATCTTTTGCACTTGCTAAGTGCTTTCATTGTTGCAAAATTAGTTACAACACCTGCCCTGCCCCAACTGACAATAATGAATTAGGGGCTGATTAATGGATTTTAACTTCCAGCCTGGCTCCTGCTTGTCTCCCTTAGCTGTAATTCAGGACCTTTGTGGCATATGTGTAACTATTCTGAGGTTCAGAGCAGGGTCACATAATAGTTTCAACTGGCAACTGAACTCTGGAGGGGCCCCTCAGGAAGCACTACAGGAAATGGCTACTAATGATGAGCCTGAACTTTTGAACCTGGTAAGTAGTTACTTTCAGTTTTGCTAAGATCGTATTTCTGCAATTTTGCACTTATTCGCGGGGCGCGAACTCACGCGAACTCACGCGAACAGTGCGAGCAGTGCGAGCAAAATCCGCTGCTCGCGGATTTGCGGATTTTGCGGGAGATTCGCGAATCTCGCGGATTGCGGATTTCCCGAAAATCCGCAAAATCCGCGAGCGGAACGGATTTTCCGCCCATGCCTAGTGTAGACCTATGAATCAGTGAGTGGGTATGTACTAACTGGCATTGGTGTGTCTATGGTTTCGAGAATGGTAATCTGAATTTTGGAGTGGGTGTATGAAAGGTTATATTAGGGTGTGAGTCGGTTTATTATGTGGATGATGTAATCAGTGATGTAATTTGAGATGTCATCAGTGATGTCATCAGTGATGTCACTGACCATGTCATGACTGATGTAATATGTGACATCATCAGCATTGCATTGCAGGGGCCCGAGTTATAGTTAGCTCAGCTAACTATAACAGCTGAATTTCTCTGGTTTTGTACGTGTGAAATGTCAGCCTAACTATACCGTCTCTGTAACCTTTGCTTTTTATCTGTGAATTTCTAAGGTTTTGAAATGCAAATTTCTAACTATATTGTTCCCGAAACTTGAGTTTTTTGCAGTGAATTTTTAAGGTTTTTAAATGCTAATTTTTAACTATAACGTCCCTGAAACCTGTATTTTTCCAGTGAATTTCTAAGGTTTTATAAATGCTAATTTCTAACTATAACGTCCCTGAAACCTGTGGTGTTTTCAGTGAATTTCTAAGTTTTTTTTAACTAGCAGCCACGTTTGCACAGTGGTGGAGAAAGGGATCTGGATCTCTGACCAGCTCTCAGAAATTCCGATGCGTAGGACTTACAGGAGGTACCAGGAGGACTTCTTGGCCCCCAAGGTCTCTCTGGAGTAAATTGGACTTCATCCCCTAACCAGTTGAGTGCCAGGAGGTTCATTTGCAAAGTGGTGGACGAAGGGAGCATGGACTCTGAAGAACTCTTAGCAATTCCCACTTTGTGGGACTAACTGGAGGTAACAGGAGTGGTAGTTGGTCCACAAGGATGTCATTGGGGTCCACTTACCCCTCCTATTACCTCCAGTAAGTCCCACACAACACGATTCCTGAGTTCTGATAGCAGACCAAGCCCCCTTTGTCCACCACTCTGCATTTGCGCTTCCTGGTGCAGTCTTGGTTGGGGGATTAAGTCCCCTTCACTGCTGGGGGCCTTAGGGGCCAACTAGTCTACATGTTACCTCCAGTAGGCCCCATACAGTGTAATTGCTGATAGGTGGTCACAGGCCATGCCTACTTTCTCCACCACTCTGAAAACTCGCCTCCTGGCGTGCTCTTGGTTGGGGCATCAAGTCCCCTTGCCTCTCGAGGATCCCTGGGGGCCAACTAACCTTCCTGTTACCTCCAGTAAACCCCAAACAGCTATATTGCTGAGAAGTGGTTGGAGGCCATGCCCCTTTTTACACCACTCTGCAAACGCGCCTCCGGGTGCAATTCTGCTTGGGGGATGAAGACTACTTCAGTGCTGATGTCCTCAAGACAGAAGGGGACCTCATCGCCCCACCTGAAGTGCACCAAGAGGTGCATACCCAGAGTGGGGTAAAAAGGGGCATACCCTACGACCAACTCTCAGCAATCCCACTGTGTGGGGCTTACTGGAGGTAACAGGTGGGCTAGTTGGCCTTTAAGAACCCTCAGCAGTGAAGGGGACTCCATTCCCCAACCAAGAACACACCAGGAGACATGTTTGCGGAGTTGTGGAGAAAGGGGGCAGGGCCTTGGGCGAGTTGCCAGCTTCTGAAGTTTTTATTTAATTTTAGTTAGAGGGGCTGTGTGGCCCTCCTTCCCTTTACCCTTTTGGGCCCCAGGGATCCCACCCCCCACCGGCCTGACCATTTAAAATGTTTTTGATTTTAATAAAACAGGAGGGTACCAACAGTCATCTATCTGAATCAGTAGAGCAAGGCTAATATTGAGGAGAGGTTAACTAGCTAGTAGCTAGCATAAATAATTTGGGCGACATCCTAAAATCAGTGACCTTATTTTGAACTCCCAACAATTGCTGAACCTTTTGTATGCAACTGCTAGCATATGATTCAAGATGATTAACGAGGAGAATGAAATGTTTACAGACTGGTAACATTTAAAGTGGGTTGAGAGGCCATGCCCACTTGGGCGGAATAACTCTCGGATTATGACAAAAAGAACTGTTGAGTCAATTAGCTAGTAGCTATAAAAAAATTCGGGAGATAACTTGAAATCAGTGACCTAGCTGTGAACTCCCAAACACTCGATGATTTCTTTGTATGCAACAGCGCGCATATAAAAACTGTCAAAATACACTCTTTAACATATATATTAGGAGGCTGTATATCACATTGAATATGGATGTTTATTTTCATTAGTAACTATTCACTTTTGCTTTGCATTGCTTTCTATGACTATTCACAAGTATATCACATGTTTATTTAAAACCTATTGTGAGTCTAACACTTTCACTCATGATCAAGGGAGGTGAGCTCCTGAAACGCGTAAAGTTTTGTTGCTTTGAAACTGCATTAAAAGGCATTTCTCCAGCAAGAAGTTGTTCGTGTGTTCTCTGACCGGAACGGTAAAGTCAGAATTTGAATTTATGTTAAGGCTCGCAACCTACACACGAACCGCCTTCGCTAAGAGGCTTGAGGAGAGCGGAGCTTGGCGGCTGCCAGGCTAATTGAATTTATATATATATGTTTCACACATGTTATAGTTAGGAATTAGCATTTAAAAAACCTTAGAAATTCACTAAAAAACCATAGATTTCACACATGTTATAGTTAGCTGGACATTTCACTCATACAAAACCATTGAAATTCTCCCGTTATAGTTAGTTCAGCTAACTATAACTCACGCGCGCCCGCAATGCACTGCTGATGATGTCACATATTACATCACTCATGACATGGTCAGTGACATCACTCATGACATTGCGTGATTTTTTGAAAAAAATATATATATATTGGCCTTGGTGGTCCTTGTGGGACACCCTGAGCAGGCCTAGGGGGTCAGTGTGTTTCGACCCTGCCCCCTTTTTGCGTTCTACATGTTTGTTTTTCTGCTTTCTTGTGCCTCGGTCTACCGAGCACTAGATGGCTGCCAACACTTCCTGGTTTGGAGTGTTGACAGCCAATGAGCATGCAGCTCGTACTCGCAAAGGTACGCGTACGTAAGCGTACATACGCGGACTTTTTGAAAAAAAATAATTCTTTTGTGGCCTCAGGGTCCTTGTGGGACCCCCTGAGCAGGCCTGGGGGGGTCAGGGTGTTTCTACCCTGCCCCCTTTTCTTCCTTTTAAATCCTTTTTCTATTGTTTTCTTGTGACTTGGCTCAAAAGAGTCACAAGATGGCTGCCAACACTTCCTGGTTTGGAGTGTTGGCAGCCAATCACAGTGAAGCCTGTGGTCCCCAGATATCAAATCTTAAATTTTTTTCATTTCTCAGCAACTACTGAACGCATTTACACCATTTAAAAAAAAGGTCGCTTTCTAAACCAAGCGCTACCCTTTTGCCAAATTTGGTGTAATTCCATTCAGTAGTTCATTCGGTCTTTAGCCTTGGCTACAGTTTCCTATGAAAAAATTGATTTTCAGACTTTTATTTTTGGAATTTCTCAACAACTACTGAACGGATTTTCACCATTTAAAAAAAAGGTCACTGAACCAAGCGCTACCTTTTTGCCAAATTTGGTGTAATTCCGTTCAGCAGTTCGGGCTGTAGCCTGTAAGAAATCATTTTCTAGGACCCCCTTTTTTCTCAGCCCCCGCTTGATGAATCACCCCCCAACTTTCAGGATAGGAGCTAACCTGGATAGACCTTTTTTTGGAGAATTTGGCAAAAACTTGTCAAAGAACAACAAAGTTATAAGCAAATCCAAAAACATTTTTTCTCTGGAAACTAGGTTCTGACCGCAAGTAGGTCATATATACATTGGACAGCATTGAGAACCCCATTTTAACTGAAGAAGATCAGCTAAGCCTTGAAGGGGAGATAACGATCACTGAGATCAAAGAGGCCCTAGCTAGACTCCGTCCAGGGAAATCCCTCGGTCCGAACGGATTCCCTGCTGAATTCTTTTTAAAAACTGCAGATCTACTTAGTGGCCACCTGTTGGCCCTGTTCTCGGAGGCAGTTCAAGAGGGCATGCTACCCCAAGACCTTCGTATGGCCACAATTATTCCTATGTGTAAACAGGGTAAACCCCCTGAGGAATGCGCGTCATATCGCTCCATTTCTCTCCTGAATGTGGAGGTCAAACTCCTGCCGACGATTCTGGCTCTTTGACTGCGACGGGTAATTCCTGGCCTGATCCATTTGGATCAGACAGGCTTCCTGCCAGACAGGGCGACCAGGTTAAATCTTAAGAGAACAAATAACTGGCTGATGGAGGTACGAGATCGTCAAGATCCACACATGTTTCTGTTTTTGGACGCTGAAAAAGTGTTTGACCCAGTACATTCGCCCTTCCTTGAGGTAGTGTTAATCAAGTTCGGTTTTGGTCCCAAGCACAGGAATTGGGTGAGCCTCCTCTATACAGACCCGCGAGCCAGGGTAAAGGTCAATGGGGTGCTATCAGAGGACTTCCCCTTATGGAGAGGGACCCGGCAGGGCTGTCCCCTATCCCTGTTACTGTTCGCATGTGAAATTCGCCAGGAAAGAGATATAAGAGGGTTTAAAATTGAGCAGACGGATAAGTTCGAGGAGAAAATATCGCTCCATGCGGATGACGTCATCCTGTATATCACCCACCCAGCTACTACGATCCCAGTGTTTACCCTGCTGGGCCGCAATGGCTCCTATTCAGGATACATGATAAATTGGTACAAGTCAATCTTATATAGCCCCAGTCAGGGAGAGCTTTGGCCCTCCTTGCCCGGTGCTCTTCGGGTCACGGGCAAAGAGTTATTATATCTGGGGATGTATGTAACAATGGATAGAAAAATCTCATACCAGAGAAACATTCCGCGAGTGCTCACAAACTTTGTTAATGACGCCACTAGATGGAAGACGCTCCCCCTCACCATTTTAGGCTGCACCGCAATGTTCAAAATGATAACGTTGCTGCGGTTTCTCTATGCCCTACAAAATTATTATTTCCCCCTCTCCCGACATGTTTTTAAAGATATAAATGCTGAGCTCCGGCCACTGCTCTGGTTGGGGAGCCAATCCAGGATAGCCCTAGAAAGATTGCAAAGGAATCAGTACAATGGGGGTATCTCCTTGCCAAATATCGAAGCATATTACTGGGCAGAACACTTACCACTGATAAACCATTGGTTTCACTCTCCAGCAGATCACCCCGCGTATAAACTAGAGAGAGGGACAATGGCGCAGCGCACCTGTTTGCACATATATATGGGGGTAGAGGGAAAGAGAGACTGCGCCCAGCAATGCGGGTTACTATGGAGGTATGGGAGAGAGCGACCAGGATGATTGGCTGGACACACAAGCCAACAAAACAGACCCCGATATGGCACTGCTCGTGGCTAAAGGAACTGCATAAGCTGAGGGGGTTTAAAAGGTGGGATGACATTGGAATCTCCGTACTAGGAGACTTGCTGAAAAGGGGAGACCTGAAGTCCTTTCAGACTGAGGATGGACTATGGATTGCACCACACTCAGTATCTGAAGTACGCTCAGCTGCACCAGGCATGGAGGGCGGAGAAGGCGCTCTCCTCTCCCTTGCCAGAGTATGCCCCGTTTTAGGGCCGCTTACTGCAGGAGCAAATCCTGTGCAAAATAGTTTCCCTGAATTATAGAACTCTAATCAATAATACGCCTAATGACTAGTGAAGCTTAGAGAAACATGGGAACAAAACCTGGGGGAGATGGACACACTGGACTGGGAGACAGCCCTGATGCATCCCAGGGAAGTCGCAATTAAGTCCCGTCTTCGGCTCATACAATATAAAATTCTGCAAAGGGTATATTACGATAGACTACGGCTGCATCGTATGGGGTGAGCTAGTGAGACTAACTGCCTGAGATGCGGTCATGCGCAGGGGGACTTTTATCATACTATCTGGGAGTGTCATAAAATTCAGGAATACTGGGCTAAGATACTGAGGGAATTGAGTAAGATACTGGAGACAGCTCTTCCAGTGGAACCCAAACTGGCGCTGCTGGGAATAACAAATGATGTTGATCTGAATTGCGAACTCCTGATTTTCGTAGCACGAGCTTTATTAGTGGCTAAGAGGGACGTGGCCCGGGCATGGGGGGCTCCAATACCTCCTCGGATAGAAGAATAGAGAAGGGCATGGATATGTACATGGCAGCTGAGAGGGTCACATACAAAGCTAGGGGATGTCCCAAGAAGTTTACTAGAGTATGGGGGAAGTGGAGACGATACCATGGCTTAGACAGGGATTTTGGGTATGTCGGGAGGAGGGTGGAGGGGAGACAGGGAATGGGTGATGGTTCCATGTGACATGCCTGTTATGTTTATGCACTTTAAAAAAGGAAATACAAATATATATATTTTTAAATGGGCATAACAGCATGAAATTGCCTCCATAACAGTAAATAAATAATTTATTGTTTACAATTTGTCACAGAGACAAGCACATCACAATTCACAAATCACTTGTTTATGTAAATACTACACTAACCACGATGCACCACAAACACAAACAGGAAGTAACTGTTGTATGTAGAAATAAAAGAAGATCTTTTCTCTGTATGTCAGTATCCCATGAACAAGGTCAAAGTAATTGACCGAAACGCATAGGGCATGGCAAAAGAAAAATTAACTTGCATTCCTGAAAACGAGTGAGTGTGTCTTTACTTCGGCGCAAGGCGTATTATTTTGGAATAGAATACCGGCTTGGCTCTGCCGGAAAAGAAACGCACCTCCCCTCCTTTGTGCGCCAGCGTCAGCACTCTGGGCTGAAAATTGTTGATGCACTTTCTTTTGCACATGGTGTGTAAATAAAATCGTGAAGAAAATCAACTGTTGCTGTGCCGTGTCTTTATCTACGAATTCGTAGGAGAAGAAGCTAAGGTGAAATTTGGCGTGTACACTGGAACGCGCAACACAGGCACTCCAGAACGAGGTGAAGCGGTCGTGAATGATCAGGAGATCGTAATCCAGTAACTTTGTTTGGAGAGAGAAAAAACGACCGACGCCTCTGCTGCAAGCCAGGTGCTCCCGTGAAGAATCGCTGCGGGGAGATCCGCAGCAAGAGGACATCAGCGGGAGAGTGCGAAGGCGAACGGAGCAGGGGTGAGTGAACCGCCGAGGTGTATGTCAGTTTCGCCTAACTCTGTAGCGCGGCGGAGGCTGCGTTCGGGTGGGGTGAGGGGCAATTGCCTATCGGCAAACAAACCCCTGCGAGGGAAGCCGGGGTGTAGCGTGTGAACACAACGTAGCAGACTCAAGTCCTAAATTATATAAATAACGCTCACCTTAACACGCTCAAAGTCTGGCTACACCCGAAGTTGAGCGGGAAGAATCAGCAAGTCACCCGGAGAGGAAGCCGAGAAATTACGTCATCGGCGAAATCAAAGAATCCTTAAAGCGGCCGTGCAGCATTTCTGGAAACCGAGTGAACACAGAGTGTTCAACAGGGAGCAACAAACACGTTTATTTGGGGTCCAGCATACTTTAGGAATAAGGGAGCTGGTTGTCCTCAATAAGATTACAAACACAATACACACCTGGCCATTGAAATTGTGTATCAATAAGAATTTAATAACCAACCCTGCATAGTTCATAGAATGGCGGATAAAACAAGGAATCGCCAATTAAGGGCGAGCGAGCTTCTGAATGACGATAGTCCACCCATAATGACCTCTGATGCTAAAGGGGAAGGAGGGGAAAAAACAAAGGAAAGAACAGTTGTCAACATAGTACGAGAACTACAAATTCAGCGAATCCAAGAAATTAATAAATGGTGGGAAAAAACATCTTTAGAAAAATATATTGAATTCAAGAGGGTCCCGCGAGGTCTGAGGATCCTAATCATGCCGACCTTAAATGACTTGGATACAGATTTGATAAAATTATGGCAGACAGACACAAATGAATGCTCCTTCAAGTTAATGAGGACCCTAATCATTCATGCAGAGAGGAAATTAGAAAAAATCACGAGCACAATAACGGCTTTAGAATCAGAACTCGCTGACATTCCGACATCTGATGAAAGTAAGGAGGCAATTGAGAACATGGAAAAGAAGGTGGCAAAACATGAGATGGAGGTGGAGAAGAGAAAGGCCAATAAGTTCACCAGGAATAGGTTGGACTATATGAACGGACGAATTTATACATTCGCACGAAAATATGACACTCTAAGAAGTCATGTTGCCATGGATAAGAATATGGATAGAACCATTGAGCCGACAGAGGATGTAGACAGCTCGGAAGTGAGCTCTGTTGAAGGAGAATCTAGTGCAACACCATTGGATTTTCGGGGGGGGATCAAGCTAGCGCACATGGTCACGCGACAAAGAGGAAGAGGCAGATCCAATGCTTGGGGAAGGGAACAACGCCCACCAAAGAAACCCCCGACAAACCAAAAACCAGAAGGGGTGGAAAAAGAAGTAAAAGCAAAGCGAGGCAAAGGAAAGCAAAAATAGCTTTAAAGAAGAGAATGTCCACATCCAACAACATAGTGATAAATTTATCTAATAAACAACTATCGGATTCTCATTTGAAACGTTTAAATAGAGGTCTCTCTTTTTGCCCAACAAAAACTATAATGGCACCCAAGGCACGCATTGACCTTTACAAATTTTGCAGGAAAGTGAAATTAAAAAAATATTTCGCTGAGAAAAATCAAAGCATCAAAAAAACATATGTCTCAAAAACGAATGAAATTACATCAACTGTCGCACAAAAAGACTTAACAGCGATGATAACTCTAGCATCAATCAAAGAAATCCCCTCCACCAGCCAAGAGGACAACACGATCACTCCTGAAATGGAAATCGACTTTTGCAAAAACATTGGGTTATCCACGAATCTAGGAGGTAATAGCGGACTGAAAAGAAACTCCAAATTCTGTCCACAACTCCCGCCAGGCAACAAAGTGGATCTATTCCAAGAACTTATGGTCGAAGAAATAACAAAAATTTCAGATAAATCTACAAAAAATGGACAAATGAGGAAACAAAATCTCTCTCCGGAAGAACATAAAGCCATGATGTATTTGAAAGATGATACGTCAATAATCATTAAATCCTCAGATAAAGGGGGCAACCTCGTTATACAAAATATTTCAAATTACATTGAGGAAGCAAACAGACAGCTGGAAGTCCAGGAACATTATGAAAACTAACCACAAATCCTATGGAAGGATGGACAAGTGAATACCATTCTATGCTATTAAACTGGAAAGACAGAGGTCTATTAGATTTTGACGAATATAGTTACCTAAAAACAGACAATCCGATCATGGCAACTATATATTATCTACAGAAAATTCATAAGTCACTAGATTGTCCACCAGGGAGACCAATTGTGAGTTCGATAGGATCCCTCTTGGAATCTACATCAAGATTCATAGACATTTTCCTTATGAATTATGTGACAAACTTACCTTCTTTTCTAAGAGACACAATGGACTTTTAAAAAAAAATCACTACATGTGAATGGAAACCATCTTACCAAATGGCGACAATTGATGTTGCATCACTCTATACCTCAATCCGCCACGAGGATGGCATTGAGGCAGTGAAGGAAGTACTCAAAGCACGATCTGTGAATTTTTTGGAACATTCAAACATGTTACTGGATATGCTCCGATACTGTTTGACTCATAATGCTTTCCTGTTTTTGGGGGGGACATATCCCCAGAAACAGGGGACCGCTATGGGGACATCATTTGCACCCACATATGCAAATCTTCTAATGGGGGCATGGGAGAGCAACGTGATACAAAAAGATCAAGAGAATCCTGAGGGGCCAAAAATTAAGCTCTGGTGTCGTTTCATAGACGACTTGTTTGTCACATGGGACGGAAACAAAAATTCATTGGAAAACTTTATTGGATCTCTAAACAATAATAAATACAACTTAAAATTCACGTCAACAATCAGCTCCCACTCTCTGATCTTCCTGGATGTGGAAATTTTTGTGAAAAATAACAGACTTTGCTCGAACATCCATAGGAAGCCGACTGCATGTAATAGCATTCTACATGCAAATAGCGGACATCCCATCAGACTGAAATGGAGTATTCCTTATGGTCAAATGTTGAGAGCGAAAAGGAACTGTTCCGAACAGGAAGACTTAACAGAGGAAATAGAGAAAATGAGTGCCAGATTCCTTGAAAGAGGATACCCAATGGAAGTGATATCTATTGCACAAAATAGGATGCACCTGAAAAAGAGAGATGAGTTATTAACTCCGAAAATCAAGAGACCAAAAATCAACCAGGAACATGAGACAAGTCAAGGGAGTGAGATAACTAGGCTTATAGTGGATTTTAATAATCAAAGCACGAACATTAAGAAAGCCTTTCAAAAACACTGGCAAGTCCTCCTCCTAGATAACACCTTGAGAGAAACCTTGACAAAAAATCCAAGCATCACATACCGAAAAACCTACTCCCTAAGGGACATACTGGAAAGGGGCGACCACTCAGTCCCCCCGAACGTATGGTAGGGTGCTCTGACCCCCCCGGGAAACCATTTTGGGCGGGAGGCGTGTCCCGGCTGGTATGCCCGAAGCGGCGTAGCTGGGGCACGCCTTTTCCCGCCCAAGAGGGGTTGTCCTAGACACCTACACCGTCAGCCACGCCCCGGAGGCGGATCGGAGGAGGGTACACGCCCTCCCGAGGAAGAATAAAAGAGCAACAATCTAAGGGAGCATCCTCTTGTTCCTGTGCTTGGAAGCTGCACCTCCTTGTTGCACGTGAGCCCGAGACGGAACAAGGAGCCAATTTTGAGAACTTGTAATTTTGTGTTTCTCCTTTCAGTGATTCCGAAGCTATGGATCCAGGACCTCGAGTCAAATAGCCGTGAACGATGCCTGGCAAGAAGGTCGGAAAGAAGGTTGGGACCGAACAAATGCTTCGCATGCTGGTAAAAGACATGGCGAACGTGAAGAAGCAGATGACGGCAATGAATGGTACGGGTAGACCGAAGAAAGTCATCGGGCCAGCATTGCCGGGAGTGGTCCCTGCCGGGAGAGGTAAAAGGGCCAGGAATAGGGCGGCAGGGGGGGAGGCCCCGGTTCCCGAGTCACCTCCGGCGAGCCCGGTCAGTCCAGTGGAGGCCCCAGTTCCGAGCCCGAACGCAGGACAGCCGATCCCTGTGGTAGTTACACCCGTTAACGAGGGGGATATGCCTCCCGAGTTGACCGCCCAGTTGGCGGCGTGGTTAGGCAAGAGCAACGAGGGTGCTGTGGCACCGGGAGACACGGCCGAGGAGGCCAGGTTAATAATGAAGCAGTTGCGGCAATCGAGAGATGCTGCGAAGGCACCTTGTCCTCTTGTTTCCCCGCAGAATCCCTCAGAACAACCGGCGTCGAGCGTTGGAAAAGCAGCAACAACAGATCCAGCTACTGGTTCGGGTAAGCAGCCGTTACCAATGGCGGGGGAGGGATCGTTACCCTCAAGGAGGGAAAAGGTGGTCCAACATATCCCGATGGATGTGAAAGAAAGGATTTGGGCGGATAAATATGTGAACATGTTTTCGCTGTTGACCGATCACTATGAGATAGAGCACGTTAAAAATCAGAAAGAGTTGTTGCATCCGAGTGTATGGCGTGCAAAAATGGCGGGTTTCAGGGTAGATGAAACAATCGCTAATTGGGCCAGGGCGTTTGGACTGTTCACTGCAATCATGGGGGAACGTAGGCCTGAAGTATTGTCGGAATTAGCTTGTTACCAGACACGTATAATGGAATTTTATGAAACGTATGAAGGCAATCAATGGATGGGTTATGATAACAAATTTCGTAAGGCCAAGGAGCACGACTCATCCCTGACGTGGGATTGTTTCGACTCCATTTCTTGGCAGAAGCAGGTTATGCCGAACACGACGAAGTCGTCTTCTTTCGGCGGGAATGGGGCGGAGCCTTCCCGCCATTATATGGCGGCGCCATTTCGGGCGGGCGCCAACAGTGATCAGCACACAAAGAATAACGGGAACTCAGGTAGAAAAGGGGTCTGTTGGAGCTTTAACAGGGGCAAGTGCACTAGGCCACAAGGGACATGCAAGTTCAGGCATGAGTGTGCAGGGTGCGGACAGTCTTCACACCCCGAGAGTTCGTGCAGAGCCAAGAATGGTGATACAGGAAATAGAGGAGGGGCCAAACAGGTCTAACGTCGACCAAGGGGCACTGTTACCTACTCCCGTTGATATCATGGCAATGATCCCTTGGCTGAACGAATACCCTGATCATGTCTCTGCCGGGGTGTTGCGAGACAGTTTCTCATATGGTTTCCGCATCCCGGCGGGGAATTTTCGGGGGGAAGCACAGTGTAAGAACCAACTATCGGTTCAACAAAATACGGCAGTGGTACAGGCAAAGATTGCAAAGGAGGTGGCCCGAGGTCGGGTTACGGGTCCATATGGAAACCCGCCGGTTGTTAACTTTGTTTGTTCACCGTTGGGAGTAGTCCCCAAGAAGGACCCGGGTGAGTTCAGGTTAATCCATAATTTGTCCGCTCCTAGGGGTCTTTCGGTGAACGATGCGATTGACCCGGGAGTTTGTTCGGTGCGGTATGCATCCTTTGATGAGGCCGTCGCCATGTTGAATCGCCTGGGGCCCGGAGCGCTGATGGCTAAATCAGATATCGAGTCAGCGTTCCGGTTGCTCCCGGTACACCCACACGATCAGCGTCTCTTAGGTTTTGTGTTTCAAGGACGCTACTACATGGATAAATGTATGCCGATGGGTTGCTCCATCTCTTGTGCGTATTTTGAGAAGTTCAGTACTTTTTTTGCAATGGGCGTTCACCAGAGCCACGGGCTTTACGCAGGTTATGCATTACCTGGATGATTTTCTGTTCCTGGGGGCAGCTGGGGACACGGAATGTGCACAGGCTTTGAGGGAATTCTGTAATCTCATGAAGCGTTTTGGCGTGCCACTGGCACCAGGCAAAACGGTAGGGCCATCTACTTCACTCGAGTTTCTGGGAATTGAGCTCGATTCTGTAAAGGGGTGCTTCCGTTTGCCCAAGGAGAAGGTAATAAAATTTATAGCCTCACTTGAAATGTGCCTCGGCGAGAAAAAAGTAACTCTCCATCAGTTGCAGCAAGTTGTGGGTCAGCTTAACTTTGCCCTTAGAGTGATACCGATGGCTCGCCCCTTTTCCCGCTCTATCGCACAAGCCATGGTTGGCCTCAAGGAAGGGCACCACCGCACACGACTGTCAGCAGAGGTTCGCCAGGATATGTGCATATGGCTGGCATTTCTGGCGGATTTCAACGGTTGCGTCGTGTGGAACAAACCGCCAGCTTCCTCCGAGGAGCTGGGGTTGTGGACCGACTCGGCAGGGAGTGTGGGCTTTGGCGCCATCTTTGGTAATCAATGGTCGGCACGAACATGGCCGGCGTGGTGGCACGATAGTGGGCTCACAGGTAACATTGGGTTTCTTGAGCTGTTTCCCATTCTGGTGGCCTTGAAAACATGGCCAGAAGGGTTTCGTGATCGCACTGTGTTGTTCTGGTCTGATAATATGACCGTTGTTGAATGTATCAATAGTCAGGCAGCACGCTGCAAATGGATTTTGAGATTGCTGAAAGAAATTGTCCTGCTATGTATGAGACTAAATGTCCACTTTAGGGCAAGACACGTGCCTGGGGTACTGAACCAGGCGGCTGATGCACTCTCTCGTTCCCACATGCAGGCCTTCCGGGGTTTTCTGCCCTCAGCGGACTTGGTGGCGGCACCATTTCCCGAAGCTCTCTGGTCTCTCGGTGCCCCGGATTACAAAACCTTGTGGGAGAGAGTCTAGCACCTAGGACAAGGAAGGCATATGAAGGGGCGTTCCGTTCCTATTGGGAATTTTTGGGTGCAGCTAGGGGGGAGCATTGGGGGCAGGAGGAGTATGTCCTGAAATTTTTGGTATCACTACATCAGGCAGGCCGATCACTGGCAACAGCCAATAGGCACAGGGCCGCCATTGCCTTCATGGTGCAGGCTCATGGCATCCAGGACCCCACATCGTCCTTTCTCGTAAGGAAGGCTCTGCGTGGGTGGCAACGCCTTGAGGGTCGTAGAGTGGACGAGAGGCACCCGATAGGTCTAGAAAGGTTGTCCCTGTTAATGTCCGTACTGCCTGCGACATGTTCATCTCAATCAGAGACAGTGCTGTTCCGGGCCGCTTTTGCATTAGCATTCCATGGGGCTATGCGGGTGAGCGAACTGGTAGCGAGGAATAAGCAGGATACGGGGGGAGGTCTGTGTCGAGAACACATTCAAATTAAGGGGGAGACGATGGTAGTCTCAATAGCCAGGTCCAAGACCGATCAGGGAGCGATCGGGGACTGTGTCCAGCGGATTCCAGGGTCTCCCATGTGCCCGGTAAAATGCGTGGAAGAGTATTTAGCGCAGAGGGCGGCATCATGGGGGGGAAGCTTGCTGAGGCACACCAACGCCACCCCACTGACTAGGTTTCAGTTCCAGCGGGTGTTAACAATGGCAATCGCGGCAGCGGGCTTGAACCCGAGCGATTTTGGGACCCATTCCTTCCGGATAGGGGCTGCTACAGAGGCTACAGCCAGGGGTCTGAGTGTTGAAAAGGTGAAACAGTTGGGGCGTTGGTCCTCGAATTGTTATAAAAGGTATGTGCGGTTGCACATGTTGTGAAGCTAATGTCATGCACTCACGCTTCTTGTTTTCTGTTTGGTTTACAGTTTCGCGAGCAGGCTTTGCGGGGCGGACTGTGCAGTTGACCCGACACCTGGGGACCAGCGGTCAAAGATCACCGGCTGAGGGAAGAGTGGTGTGGGTCGTTGGCCACTCATACGTGAGGCGAGCCGCGGACGTATTCAAAGCAGGTGACATGATTCATGTGGCTGGGGAATACGGGTGCAGGGTGACCTTCCACGGAAGGGGCGGACTCTGTATTGACCAGTTTCAAACTTTTATGGAGGGACTGCTAGGGCGGACGAGGTCACCGCCGTCTGTAATCATAGTACACCTTGGGGGCAATGATTTGGTAACCATTGGTCGACGAGTACTTCTCGAGTTAATTTTATCCACACTGAGTTGGTTGGCGAGAAGGGTTCCGGGGTGCACGATTGCATGGTCACACATGATTCCTAGAAGGGTGTGGCGGGGGGCCCTCTCTGTGTCGGCTTTGAATCAGTCGGTAAGAAAAGTTAATAACAAACTTAGTAGGTTGTTTCGTTCAGGCCAGTTGCATTGTATTCCACATGGCTGTATTCGGGGGGACCATATGTATCTTGAAGATGGGGTCCATTTGTCCGGGAGGGGAATGTCTTACTCATAGGAGACTTCATAGCTTGGTTAAAGAGTTTGTGTAGCCATGACCTTTAGTAGGAGTTTTTGGGGGGTCCGGATAGCCGGTCAACTATCCGGCCTGTGGCGGTAAGGTCATGATCGGTGAGCAGTAATTGGAAGATCCCTAGAGGTGGGGCGCCACCCATTATGGATGGGAGCGCCCAAGGGGAGGCGGCCATTGGCCCCTCACACGGGGAGGCGGTACCCCTCTAAGGATGGGGCCGCCGAAAGGGAAGGCGGTCATAGGCCCCTCCCTGGGGAGGAGGGGTTACGGGCCCCTCCTGGGAATTTCCCGGGGCCAGGACATCCGCGACGGCGGATGTGGTAAGCAGTGTGGGGTGGGAGGGGGGTCTACGCTACCTTCTAGACACCTCACACGAGTCCTCAGACGACCACTGAGATGGCGTCGAGTAAATATGGGGCCCCCGTTAAGACAAGGGAAATTGGAAGTTGGCACAGAGGTACAGTCCTCTGTGCGCCCGCCCCTCACAAGTAAGGGGGGGAGTTCTGGTATTAGGGATCTGACACCGGTTACGACCTTGCCGTTGGCCCGTAATGTTAGGATGTACAATTTAATTTTGAGTATATGCATTTGCAGGATGTTTAGAATCGGCTAGGAGAACCTTTGTATTAGAGCTGTGTTAAGGTTAGCCAATAAACATCGTAATGTGAAAATGAAATTGTACATGATATGAAACTGTTATTTTAATGTTTTAATTTTGTTTCATATTTTAATAAATACGGCCGGGAGGGTAACTCCCTCCCGCCTTCCAAAAGTCAAGAACTGTGTCCGTCTTCCCATCCTTGGGGATTGTATTGGGAGGGGGTGACGGGTATCCCGGCCATATGGAAAGGGGCGACCACTCGGTCCCCCCGAACGTATGGTAGGGTGCCCTGACCCCCCCGGGAAACCATTTTGGGCGGGAGGCGTGTCCCGGCTGGTATGCCCGAAGCGGCGTAGCCGGGGCGCGCCTTTTCCCGCCCAAGAGGGGTTGTCCTAGACACCTACACCGTCGGCCACGCCCCGGAGGCGGACCGGAGGAGGGTACACGCCCTCCCGAGGAAGAATAAAAGAGCAACAATCTAAGGAAGCATCCTCTTGTTCCTGTGCTTGGAAGCTACACCTCCTCGTTGCACGTGAGCCCGAGACGGAACAAGGAGCCAATTTTGACCCACCCACCAGCCCCTTATGGCAACGATTAGTACTGCAATAAAGTCGATTACCGGTGATATTATCTCTTTTACAGGTTGTTTTAATAAAGTCTGGATTGTCTTTTTGAGGATAATAAAATGGTTGCTATTTAGCATGTTCTTAGGCGAAGTATCACAGCCTAGTTGAATGATGTGTTACTTGTGTGAATAAAGGTTGTTGTGTAATATCCAGTCTAACCGTTTATTCCGTCCTCATTAGGTTCAAGATGTCGTATTTATTTTTGGTCGGGCGGTAAGGTCATGATCGGTGAGCAGTAATTGAAAGATCCCTAGAGGTGGGGCGCCACCCATTATGGATGGCAGCGCCCGGGGGGAGGCGGCCATTGGCCCCTCACACGGGGAGGCGGTACCCCTCTAAGGATGGGGCCGCCGAAAGGGAAGGCGGTCATAGGCCCCTCCCTGGGGAGGAGGGGCTACGGGCCCCTCCTGGAAATTTCCCGGGGCCAGGACATCCGCGACGGCGGATGTGGTAAGCAGTGTGGGGTGGGAGGGGGGTCTACGCTACCTTCTAGACACCTCACACGAGTCCTCGGACGACCACTAAGATGGCGTCGAGTAAATATGGGGCCCCCGTTAAGACAAGGGAAATTGGAAGTTGGCACAGAGGTACAGTCCTCTGTGCGCCCGCCCCTCACAAGTAAGGGGGGGAGTTCTGGTATTAGGGATCTGACACCGGTTACGACCTTGCCGTTGGCCCGTAATGTTAGGATGCACAATTTAATTTTGAGTATATGCATTTGCAGGATGTTTAGAATCGGCTAGGAGAACCTTTGTATTAGAGCTGTGTTAAGGTTAGCCAATAAACATCGTAATGTGAACATGAAATTGTACATGATATGAAACTGTTATTTTAATGTTTTAATTTTGTTTCATATTTTAATAAATACGGCCGGGAGGGTAACTCCCTCCCGCCTTCCAAAAGTCAAGAACTGTGTCCGTCTTCCCATCCTTGGGGATTGTGTTGGGAGGGGGTGACGGGTATCCCGGCCATATAACGCAGAGCCACTTGGTATTACGGGAAGAGAAAAAACAGACATGGCTAACAACACCAGGCTTCTGGAAATGCCACAAATGTAAAGCCTGTGAGCATGAAATAAATATCAAGAACTACAAATTACAAAATGGCAGAATGGAAACCATACAAGACCACATCACCTGTGACTCAAAATGTGTGGTCTACAGGTTACAATGCCCCTGTGGAAAGTACTACATCGGGAGCACAGTGAACAAATTAAAACTGAGAATACTTCAACATATAAGGGCCATAAAAAACAAGGACCCTTGCTACCCGATGGCCACACATTTTGCTCAACATCATCAGAGCAACCCCGCCCTTCTAAAATACTCGGGGATCAAGATGAGCAAAATCCCGGAACGGGGCGGTGATCAGTTGGTACAATTAAGAGGTCTGGAATCCAGAATGATATTGAGCATGGGAACAGAGGTACTATTTGGCCATAATTTGGATGCCGAATTACATGTACATCTGTAAAATGGTATAGACAATATCTATGACAGTATAAGAGTGGAATCCTTCACTATAGAACTGAGTGATATCTTATACAATTTGTAATGTAAGATGTTGGACTGAATACATACCCAAAACCATTACGAAATCAGTAAACTATAAAAATTCAATCAGATCATAAGAAATAGAAACTTGAATGGATTACAAGAAATGATTGGGGAAGATGAGATTCAAAAACCAATGAATATCAAAAGAGTACTATCAAAAGAGGACATGTTTAGGTACTTTACAGAAACTGTTTTCTCAAGTATTGCAAGCGGGAAAAGAATGGTTGTAAATGGCGATGAATGATCTAGAAATGTATATAATTGTAAAGAACAGTTTAATACCGATCATAAATTGATATGTTATACATTTACTTATATATATATATATATCTAGACCTTGTTTTATACTTCATACTTTAAATTGCAGCCAATACCACCCCTCTTTAGTACTTAGGTGAATAATGTAGAAACTTAATATCTACAATAATTGTTTTTGAAACTAGCCCCTCCCTCCTTCTTCTGTTTTGTTTTCCTTATACAGTTCAATGGGAGTACTTTACTGAAATGAGTCAAAATTGTCATTTAATTACTGTATATAGAAGAAACTTGATCTGATTGTAAATACTTTATTTGTGGTGTAGGGTTATTTTTGTACTTCACGGAAATTGTAAATACCCACGTAAAATGACTACGAGTATGTACTGGGCATACATCTACTATGCAGGGTTGAAGGTCTAGATGACCATGGAAACAGTAGAGGGTACTTACACATATCACTATATTTAAGTAAGGTCTAGACCAAGGGACTCTATGGTCCAGTTGAAGGCAGGAGCCGAAACGCGTAGACCGTCCATTTGATGCACTTTCTTTTGCACATGGTGTGTAAATAAAATCGTGAAGAAAATCAACTGTTGCTGTGCAGTGTCTTTATCTACGAATTCGTAGGAGAAGAAGCTAAGGTGATATATATATATATATATATATATATATATATATATATATATATATATATATATATATATATATATATATTCACTGAAAAAAACATAGGTTTGACACCAGTTATAGTTAGCTGGAAATTTTACTGACATAAAGCCATTGAAATTCCCACGTTCTAGTTAGTTCGACTCACTATAACTTGCGCGCCTGCAATGCACTGCTGATGACGTCACATATTACATCACTCATGACATGGTCAGTGACATCACTCATGACATCACTGATGACATCATCCTTGTGACAGAGTGACAGACCTCCTTTCAGTGTAATGTAACCCTTGAAACACATATTCAAAAATAGAAAATATCATTTTTTTAAAAATAAAGATACCCATACCAGTTACAACAACCAATTCAGTAATACCACAATCTATATTAGGTATGGGCGAATTTTGCGAATCTCGCGTTCGTGAATTTTGCGGATTTGCGAACTCGCAATCCGCAAAATCCGCGAATTCTCGCGAATTTGCGGATTTTTTTTATGTTTGCACGGATTTCTGCAAGTTCGCGAGGGTTTTGTACAATTTCGCAAATTGCGAAATTGTACAAAATGCGTGCGAACTTGCAGCAACCCGTGCGAACACAATTATATGAAGAGAAAGAAGCTCCTGGTCACAGGAACAGCACGGGGATTGTGCTAATGAAAGTCAAGGATGCAAAGGCCTCTACCCAGCATCATAGCTGATTTTCCACAGTAGATTTGGGAAGAGGCACACCTGTCCCGCCTCGAAGACGCTCATGATTGTTTTTGGGCTAATGAATGAGTCACTGATTTTGAGCATCAACTAGTTCGAGCGACCATGCAAAGGCCGCCCTCTACCCAGCATCACAGCTGATTTTCTACGGTAGATTTGGGAAGAGGCACACCTGTCCAGCCTCGAAGACGCTCATGATTGTTTTTGGGCTAATGAATGAGTCACTGAATTTGAGCATCAACTAGTTCGAGTGACCATGTGTGTGTTACTATGCAATCGCCCTGAAGGGCGCAGGGGTCCCTTGAGTGACCTGTGTAAGGCTGTGCCTGTAACTATTTTACAATGGCGCCAGCAAGCTGCCAGCGCCGTTGTAAAATAGTTACAAAGTTAGCTTGCACAGGAAGCAGTTAGATAAAATAAAGCAGCACCTGCTTCGTTTTATCTAGTGGTTCCTGTGCAAGCTAACTTTGTAACTATTTTACAACGGCGCTGGCAGCTTGCTGGCGCCATTGTAAAATAGTTGCATGAGTGGGGGTTCAACTTTTGAACCCGCTACGCTCGCGGATTTTTTTTTGTGGATTTTGCGGGAAATCCGCAAAATTCGCGGATTGCGGATTTCCCAAAAATCCGCAAAATCCGCGAGCGTAACGGATTTCCCGCTCATGCTTAATCTATATACACTTCTACTCATTCACCAACAGTTCTATATAGTCACTCATACATATATTCACTCATCATATGTAGTGAAACACCTATACATCCTGTTACACACCGACAGTCATCCAAAAGTTACTCACACACATAATCACACATACAAATAAACTATTGAACATCCATTTATTTGCATATACAGCTATACACACACTACCACCTTACTTCTAAGGAAACTTACACATACTTACTCTCTTAAACAATCACATATAGAAACACATACTTATTTAAACAAGAACTCTTTCAATCTCTCACATATACTAACTTATATACATCAATACTCACATATACTAGATTAAAACATATGTAGTTACTTATAAAGACACTAGTGAGACAGTCATTCACTCACTAACACACACATATACACACTCATCCACCCATACAGTCCTGCACATATGCTGTCTTCAAAACACATACAAACAGTGAGTCAGTCATTGATGCATCTATGTGCTAAGTAACACCCCCACCAAACCATACAGACACTCATACTGATTCTAAAAAAAACATCTAATAACCCATATACACACACATGTAGCTACTCACCAACCCATGCAGCCACTTATACACAAAGTGAAACACTGATACAAATATTTAAATATTTAAACAATACTCGCTAATATATGTATTCACTAAGATACACTTAATAAGCCAGTTAACCAATCAATTTTTTTTTTTTAAATCCATAAAGACACTTATTTAAACATTTATTCTTCCATCGACCTTTACATATACATATATAAAACATATTTATTTTTCAGAAAGACACACATTCACTGGATGGTGTCATCAGTGATGTCATGAGTGATGTCACTGACCATGTCACGAGTGATGTAATATGTGACGTCATCAGCAGTGCATTGCAGGCGCGCAAGTTATAGTGAGTCCAACTAACTATAACGTGGGAATTTCAATGGTTTTATGTCAGTAAAATTTCCAGCTAACTATAACTGGTGTCAAACCTATGGTTTTCTCTGTGAATTTAATAGGTTTTTTAAATGCTAATTCCTAACTATAACTATAACTGGTGTGAAACCTGTGGTTTTTTCAGTGAATTTCAAAGGTTTTTTAAATGCTAATTCCTAACTATAACTAGTGTGAAACCTACGTTTTTTTCAGTGAATTTCATAGGTTTTTTAAATACTGATTCCTAACTATAACTGATGTGAAACCTATGGTTTTTTCAGTGAATTTCATAGGTTTTTTAATAGCAAATTTCTATAACTATGAAATATAATATATTTTTTTAATGAATCCTATATTGTATATTTATGTAATACTATTTTTTATATGTATATTCTTCATTTTTTTTTTTTTGCCCTGGAGCGCTCCTGGTGCGTGTCCCGGTGAGCGCACCGGTAAGCGCAGTCTTGCAGCGCGCCTCAGGGCGCGTACCGGTGAGCGTCCAGTTAGCGCTATTGCCGCGAACAAAAACATCATTGTGACGTATCGCGTAGCCGCGTCTGTGTGATACGCATGGCGTAAGCGCACTCGGAGGCACCCACGCGCATACGAACGCGCTACGTAAGCGCCTCCGGCTGCGGCCCCAGGCGCGCACCGGGGCGCATCGGGTCATGTGACCTGAAAATAACACTTTTCATTGGTTCAGAACAGTTTTGGTTTCCAAATGATGAAAGCCCGGCTCATGTGACCTGAAAATAACACTTTTCATTGGTTCAGAACAGTTTTGTTTTCCAAATGATGAAAGTCCCCACCTTTTTTCCTCATTCTCACTTTATTCTTTGAGTGAGGAAGACCTGCTTCTATTAATAGAGAAATGGCTACAGTAGCAGCAGCAGCTGGAGCATCTGCACCACCACCACCACCACAACATCACATTGGTGGTGAAGAAGAAGAGGAGGAGGAGGAGGAGGAGGAGAGAAGTCAGTTCCTGCATGAAGACAATCCCCCATATAAACGTAAGGAGCACTTTATATCGGAGTTTTTTAAAATCCCAAGGGGTTTCAAAAAAGTTAATGCTGCAAAGGTGACCTATCTCATCTGTGGCGCTGTACTTTCCAGGGGGAACCCTGCAAAAAAATATTCATTTGGGAATCACACAATGCTACGCCACATGCAACAAAAGCACCCCAATAACTATTCTGCAGCAGAGGTCAGAGAACTGACCGGAAACCCTCCCCAATCTTCTCCGAGCACCTCTAAACAACCCACTCCATCAGATCCTGAAACTAGAGAGATGGTCCCATGCATCCAATGCCAGTTTGGAGAATACAAGATTACTTGTATATTTTGTGGGACTACCATTTCTTATGGCGAACAGAGCATCAAACTCATAAACCGTGCTGGAGACAACCACCGGTGCCGAAAGAAGCCTTAATTTTTTCCTGGTTTTTTTTATCCAGTTGAGCTGTTTACAATTCCCTGTTTTTTGTTTGTCCCCATAAAAAATACAAAATAAATATAAAACTGTTCATAAAAGCCAAAAAAAGTATAAAATGTTCCAAAAAACAAAAACAAATATAAAACAACAAAAAGAAGAAAAAAAACAGTTCTTTTTAGAACTACCTCCTATTTATAAAAAATGGGTGTACACTTCCAACTTTAAAAACAATCTAAGTGCAAAGAATCAGTAGGTTCAACAAATAGCTACTGACTAGATGCTACTGGTCGACATGTTTCTGCAGATTGTCTGATCCATTAAGGTATCTACTGCTTCATCAGGGCCACTATGACTTCGCTACTGCTTGTTAATATAAAACAAGGACTGAAAGAAATGAAAAGAATATCACCTGTTTAGTCCTTCCTGTCCTCCTTGAATGCAAGAGGAACGTGCCTCTCCTCACCTGGCTACAGCTCAGGATTGTGGGGCACCGCTCTGTCCGTCGGTACTCAACCAACCGGGCTGTTTGGGGAGGGATTTTATTCAGAGTAGACCCACAGTTACTTTCTTGTAGTTTATATGTCAATACTCCAAACAAGGAAGTGTTGGCAGCCATCTTGTTTGTCGGGAGAGGAGAGTCGAAAGAAAACAGTAAAAAAAAGTTGAGAAATAAGGAAAGGGGGCAGGGTAGGAACATTTTGACCCTATAGTCTTGTTCAGGGGGTGGTATATGGATCTTTCGGCAATTTTTTTCTTTTTTTTTTAAATAAAAAATGGCAGGGTAGCCGTGCAGTACTTGTACGCGGTGGAGAAGGTGAAAAAACCTAGAAGTCAGTTTTATTCATTAGGTCCCGGGGGGGGGGGCAAATTACGGGGGCAATTTTTTTGCATAATGGGGGCTCTTAAGGTACCCCGAGTACTGGGGAATGGTACTGCTGTGGTTTTATTTTGATGTATGCGGGGGGGTTACGGTCCTACTTCCCGCAGTCTCGGGGAGCGGCACCTGACTGACTGACTGACTGACTGACTGACTGACTGACTGACTGATTGAAATATTTGTAGAGCGCACGAATGCCGCGGCGTCTTGGCACTAAAAGATACAGAGAAGAGGGGAGGCAGAGGGGCAGATCGGTTTAGGTAAAAAGCCAGGTCTTTAGTTCTTTTCTGAAGCTCGTTTTAGATTTTTGGGCATGAAGTGCTGGGGGTAGCGAGTTCCAGATTTTTGCCGCCTGGTAGGAAAAGGACTTTCCCCCCCATCGAACTCTGTTTATTCTAGGTTGGCAGACTAGGTCGTGGGTGGCTGACCTCAGTGTGCGTGGGGGAATATATCGGGGCAGTAGATTATTGAAGTCGTCGGGTCCCTTGCCGTGAAGAGATCTGTGAACCAGGCAGAGAGCTTTAAATTGAATGCGACGTCTAACCGGGAGCCAATGTAGCTCCCGAATAGCTTTGGACGTGGGATGGCATCTGGGGATGTTCAATAAGGCTCTGGCCGCCGCATTTTGGATTGCCTGCAGTTTAGACAGCTGTTTTTCTCCTGCTCCCAGATAGAGGGAATTACAGTAGTCAATCCGGGACATTACAAGGTCTCCCATCACCGTTTTTCTTAGCGTGTCTGGGATGTAGGGAAGGACTTTCCTGATCAATTTGATGTTGTGGAAACAGGCGGAAGTCACCTGGTTCACCTGGGCTTTGCAAGAGAGTTCTTTATCTAATAAGAAGCCATGGTTTCTGACCTTATCTACGGGGAGAGGGCAAGTTCCTGCTTCGGGGGGCCACCATAGGTCGTTCCAGATGGAAGGTTAATGACCGAACTCGATGACTTCAGTTTTGTCTGTGTTTGGTCCTAGGAAGTTATTGCTCATCCAGTTCTTAACCTGAGAAAGGCAGTTCCTAAAACGTTCTGCCGTGGCATCAATGGATTGTGAGATGGACACAATAATTTGTGTGTCGTCGGCATAAGACACCAATTGTAGGCCGTGAGATCTAATCAGGGCAGCTAGAGGAGTAACGTATAGATTGAATAGAGTTGGGGACAGTTCCGAGCCTTGTGGGACTCCATCCGGAAGAGAGAATTCAGCGGATTGTAGTCCATTCCAGATCACTTGGTTAGTGCGGGTGGTTAGGAAAGAGGCGATGAGGGCCAGGGCAGAACCGGTGAAGCCTAGGGATGTAAGTCTTTTTAATAGGCCAGAGTGATTTACGGTGTCGAAGGCCGCTGTGAGGTCTAATAGTATCAGGGCCGACCGCCCACCTTCGTCCATAGTTTTGCGAATTTTTTCAGTAGCCATGATAAGGGCCGACTCCGTAGAGTGTAGGGGTCTGAAGCTGTGTTGTGAAGGATCGAGTAGCTTCTTTTCCTCCGCATGCCGCATTATTTCCTGGTTCATGGCTTTTTCTAGGATTTTTGCGGGTAAGGGCAGACAGGAGATGAGCCGATAGTGTTTGGGTTCAGAAGGGTCCAGGGAGTCTTTTTTGAGGATAGGTCTAATGCAGGCCATTTTCCAGTTTTTTGGAAATTCTCCTTAAGAAATGATTTTATTAAGCAGAAGAGTCAGTGTATTTGCAATGGTCTCAGGGATTTGTTGCAGCACATAGGGGGGGCATGGGTCCAGTGGAGAGCCAGATTTCATCTAGATTAGTAAGTCATGCACTTGCTGTTTTTCGAGTGCAGAGAAGCTGGAAAAGCAGGGGGGAGTTATGTCGGTATGTGCAGCTTCGTTAGAGGATATGACGGGTACCATGGTGCTAAGGTCATCATAAACTGTTTGTACTTTCTTTTGAAAGAAGGTGGCCATTCCATTGATAAAACACTGATCAGGATTAAATACTGTGTCTCGAGGAGTTTTTGTTAAGTGGGCAACAGTTTTAAAAAGTTCCCTGGAGGAATTTGCCGAGTTTTGGATTTTTTCTGTGAAATAAGCGGATTTAGCTTGGACTATTGTGGTTTTGTACTCCTGTAGAGTTTTTAAATATTCCATTTTTTTCTCGTGGCTATAGTCAAAGCGCCAGCTCCGTTCTGCGCGCCGGCACTTAATCTTGATTGTTTTCACCTTGGCCGTGTACCATTGAGCGGTGACAAGCCGTTTCCTACGTTTCTTATATCCGAATGGGACCAGCTCGTTGACCGCCTCGGTGATCCATTTGTTGAAGTTGGAAGCCCAATCTTCACTGTTGCCACATTCAAAGTCGGGGGGATTACTTCCCAGTGTCTCAGCAAGTAGGTTGGATTCAAGTTTTTTCCAAGGACGGGAGGTTTCAGGAGGTGGATAACTTCTGCGATGAGTTATGGAATTTTTTATTTGTAAGTTAAAGAAGATGGCATTATGATCCGACCAGGGAATAGGAGTGATAGATATGATTTTGATCGAATAACTATTAGAAAAGATCCCATCGAGGGTATGCCCTGCTGAGTGGGTGGGTTTGTCGATCAGTTGCTTCATATCAAAACTGAGAAGGTTGTCAATAAGAGTGGCTGAGTCAGGATCGTTATTTAACTCTAGGTGATAGTTGAAATCACCTAGGATGGTATAAGAGACTGCGTCAAACGTGATTTCTAGAAAAGTATGTAGGGCTTTGGTGAAGGGAGTTCTGGGGCCGGGGGGACGGTACACTAGCAGTCCCTCAAAAATCAGGTGATTGTTTTCTTTAATCTTAAAGGTCATGGCTTCGGCCTCTAATTCTAGTTGGGGGCAGGTGGTTATTTTGAGGTGCGATCTGTAAATTATCGCAATACCTCCACCTATAGATCCTGTTCGATTCATGCATTCGACAGAGTATCCTGCGGGCGTGGCGGTGTTCCAGTCAGGTCCGGAGGCCTAGGTGCCCAGGTTTCTGTTAAAAACATGAGGTCAACGCTGTGATCGGTGAGTAAGGCTTCAATCTCATGTTTATGCTTGGGCATAGACCTTACATTGAGTAATATGCATCTGAGAGACCTATTCCTATAAGACACTGTATAAGAGCAGTTATCAAGAGTGTTAGCCTGTAACTGGTTACCAACGGCAGGCTGTGAATTTTTGTCAAAGGGTGGTTTGGGTGGGTTAGGAGTGATATTCAATGGGATAATTGGTACTTGAAAGCCGCAGGAGGGACACGTAGGGGTAGTGTCGATGTTCCTGAGATCAGTTTTAGTCGGGTGGTCGCAGTACCGTTGATCAAAACTAAATAGGTCGAGTTTAGAGTATTGAAGGTTAGGAAAGCGGGCAGAATTTCCGGCACTAGGCGCGGAACCGGCGCGGACGGGCGCAGACGGGCTTGCCTTAGGCGCGCCCGCTGCGCTCATCCGCTGCGCGTCTGGTAATTGCACATGTCTTATAGGGGGGATGAGGCGTAGGTGGGGGGGCGTGGCCGACCGTAGTGGGTGTGGCCTCAGGGAGTCCCCGTCAATGTCGTCACAGGAGATTGGGTAAGGCCGCGGCAGCGATAAATCCGCTACGCGGGAAGCTGATTCCGGTACAGCTAAGGTCAGAGATGCCCAAAGAGCAAGACAATTTATTTTTAAAAACAACACAAGTGAAATTACACAGTTCGCTAAAACAATTATTAGAGGATCTATCTCCCGGCTGTGCCTCAGAAGGGTTGTATCATTAGGCCGTCGCGCTAGCAGTCAGCGCGTTAAGTAGGCGTAGGGGGGGGCGTGGCCGACCGTAGTGGGCGTGGCCTCAGGGAGTCCCCGTCAATGTCGTCACAGGAGATTGGGTAAGGCCGCGGCAGCGATAAATCCGCTACGCGGGAAGCTGATTCCGGTGCAGCTAAGGTCAGAGATGCCCAAAGAGCAAGACGATTTATTTTTAAAAACAACACAAGTGAAATTACACAGTTCGCTACAACAATTATTAGAGGATCTATCTCCCGGCTGTGTAAAACAAAAATATGTTTTGAGCTCTCTCTCTCTCTCTCTCCCCGTATACGTCGCAGGGAACGCCACCTTTCTGGGGCAGTAATATGTAAAATGACCTTCCAGCTCCGGGTACCTGTATTGTCTTGAGTTTTTTATTAATGTTGGGAGGGTGGGCTTGATAATACGTCCTTGTAAATTCCCATAGAAGGCTATGTTCTGGTGTTAACGTGGGATTCTATGGGAAATAACAAGGTCGTATTATCAAAGTTATTATCGCCGCTTTAGCAGCAGTTTCCTGTCGATAAAAGCGGCGATAATGTATCGCCTTTTGTTGATAATATGCTCCTTCATTTTTATGATAGTATGTAAAACTTTCCTTTTTTTGTGTAACAGTTGTACTCTCTATGCATGAGCAGTATGGTTTCGAAACCAAAGTTTTTCTGTTTTTTTTTCAAGTTCAAGAAACAAACCTTTCTTTATTTCAGGTAATAAATTTGCTGCTTTGTTTTCTGGGTCGTGTGTGTCATCCACTGGTGTACTTTTGTATTATATTAATAATCGTATTTTATCTACATTTATTTGGAACGTAGTGTTGAGGCGCCAAAAGTTGATGAGGTACTCCGTCCACCGCCATTTTAGTAGTTTTTCACTGTTGTTTTTATTATATCTGTTACTTTCATTTTATCGTCCTCCTATATTCCTTGTGATCAACGATATTTCGAGGCACAGACACCACGGTGTTTGTCCTTAAACTCTGATGTTATCATACTTGGTCACACGTATACCTAAAAACTAATTTGAAGGACGTAAGTCTCAGCCATTACAACGCGTGTTCGTCAACACAAAGACATTATTAAGATTTTCGCTGCTTTTATCGGTAAGAAAACTGCAGATAAAGCGGCGATAAAGGGCTTGATAATAGGCCCTTGTGAATTCCCATAACAGCCCAAGTTAACACCAGAACCTGGGCTGCTATGGGAATTTCCAAGGCCCTATTATCAAGCCCATTATCGTTGCTTTATCAGAATTTTTCCTTCCGATAAAAGCGGCGATATTGTATCGCCTTTTGTTGATAATATGCCACTTCGTTCCGTGCCCTGCATCGCATTTTGCGATGCAGGGTGCAGTATGAAATTCATTTTATTAATTTAATTGTTTACTTACCTGCAATCATCGAGATTCTGCTGTTTATTTCCCCACCCTACCCCTGCCCCACCCCACCCCACCTGCCTACCTAACCTCAACTCCCTCCACGGGCCGCAGCTGAGTCAGTTACTTGTACTTACCTTAAGCATAATAAATAATAAAAAAATTATATATTATGAAATTATCACCTGTGGAAGATACAAAAAATCACAGTTACAATATATATTTTACAACACAAAAAAATGTGTAAAACATTTCAATTGCCTTTTTTGCTGTTCTCAGAATATATTGAATTTCAATACAAGCAGTGGTTTCAATAGTACTCATCACATAACAGCGGGCAAAAAAAAGACAATCAAGAAGATTATCTTAAAAAACCCAGTCAACATTCTGAATAACAATATAAAAAATAGAAATAAAACATATCTTAAATGTTTTTTTCTAAGAGCACTTTCTTACGTAAATATAACATATCTCAAACAATCATAAAATAACAATACATTATGATAAATTTTCTTACACTGTAGATAGTGTTACTTACAAATACATGGTGACAAAATACACAGCAAAAAGTCCTTAATGGTTTCGCACACTTTTCCTTACGGCCAAATAGAATGCATCAAGTGCTTTGTTTGGAAGTTGTTCAATAGTAATCCTGAACGTCCGCCTCCCAGCCTTCTGATCCAAAACCACCGACATCATCTACGGGTTCCCCAGGACTCATCCATCAGTCCGACGCTGTTCAACATCTACATGGTCACCCTCACACAAGTAGCCCACCATCACAACTTCAACAACATCTCCTACACAAAGAACACCCAGCTCATCCTCTTCCTCAGCAAGAAGCCACATACCACCAAAAGCAACCTCCACGACAGAATGAAGGACGTCACCAACTACATAAAGAGCAGCACTGTAAACACAAACTGGCACAAGATAAAGGTACTGATCCTTAGGCTCATCCCACCAGCCTCAGACAACTCCTGCTACCTGACTACACTGTGAACAGTAGCAACACCTACCAACCATGTCCACAACATAGGATTCAACCTCAAATCCTCCCTCTCCATGTGTAACCAAGTCTACGCCGTCACCTCGTACTTCTATAACACCCTCCACATGCTCTGCAACATTTACAAGTGGATCCTAACAAAAAGATGAAGAAGAGTGACACAGGCCCTCATCAGCAGGAGACTACACTGTGGTAAAACACACTACACATGAATTGTAGCCAAACAACTATAACAAATCCAAAAGACCTCCACCTGAGTGATCATCAGTGTCCCTGGATGCACCCACATCACCCACCACCTAATACACCTACACTGCCTCAATATCAACAAAAGGATCACCTTCAAGCTCCTCAGCCTCACTTACAAAATACTCTACAACACCAGACTAATATACCTTAACAGCACTAATCCTAAAGGGCAAATTTTGAACTTAAAATGTTGTCTTTAAAAATATTAGGTAAGATTTTGGTAACTCTTTGGGCAAACGTTGCTTAAAAACTAACTGAGTATCAATACACTGTATCCAACCTTTCAGACATTTTAAATAAACAATGTAATGTCCAGAGGTGGTAGAAGGTCCATCTTGAAAAATAATAGCAACAGCTATAAAAGTTCTTCCTGATATTGAACATTGACCAGCTACAAAATTTTTAATTAAAGTTTTCAATTTTGTTCCATCAGTTCTACAACGTTGCAGCATTAAAATAACATACTGTCCATATCTTTGTATAAGTAATGTTGATGACATGTCTGATTTACATTGGCTAAACTGCATGTTTTGACTTGCTCCTCTAATTAGATTGTTAAAAGACACTGATTGACAGTCAGGTAAAGTCAAATATATGAATCTCTCAGTGTCTATGTCAGTGCTACATGTAAACAAACAATTTTGACAGTCATGTTGCCATTTATAAGAAAGGCCAAAAATGTTTTCAATATCTATACCTTCATCTTTCAGTACACCAAGCATAAACATTAAAAATTCCTGACAATCTTGCAGAATATTCTGCGTAAATTGACTAGAACCAGAACATATGTCCAAAACATTTTGAATATCAGAAACACTTTGTATTTTACTTGTATCACTACTACATTTGTCATAAACAGAATTCAACAATGAACAGAATCTTTTGTCCCGATTT
This sequence comes from Lissotriton vulgaris, assembly GCF_964263255.1. Taxonomy (NCBI): domain Eukaryota; kingdom Metazoa; phylum Chordata; class Amphibia; order Caudata; family Salamandridae; genus Lissotriton; species Lissotriton vulgaris. Next base: position 861,957,318 of record NC_141689.1, read on the forward strand.
TCTACAATTTGCTGTTGGAAACTTTCAAGAAAAAAACAACATTAACCACTACATTAGCATTGCAGTTGACACCAGAACTATTTTCAGACCGATAACCAACATTCTCTTCAACACTGTCCTTTTTCTTTTTGCTTGCAAGCGCAACTTTATCTTGTTTTTTTTCTTTCTGTACAGTTTCACAAAAGATATTCTCAAATCTTCTTTTTCTAGCTACCACATGCTTTTCAATGGATATTGACGTAAATTGGGTGCATTTTCTCTTCTTAACCTATTATACTCTTTCACATAGTTTGCATCTGCAGAAACCTTTGTCTCATCAAAATCAATCAAGTACAATCCAGATAACGTTCTAACTCGAGACAAAGCAACATATGCCGTACCCTCTTTAAACACGGTACTTTCAATATTTACTAAAGCACAATCTACACTTAAACCTTGAGATTTATGAATGGTCACCGCATATGCCAACAGGAAACTGTTTTCTGCAGACATACAATCTTTTACAAGCAAAAAAACGAGCTGCACAAAGACTAACTAGTTGTACTTCAGCAATTTCATCAAATTTGATTTCCAAAAATTCAATCCCACCTCTATTTACATAATTAACAAAATCAACAATTTTACCCATTGCTCCATTTACTAAACCTTTTTGCACATTCAAATTACATCGCAAAATTACTCTACAATTTACACATGCATACAAATTCTTTTCTAAACCAGCAGTTTTACTTATCGATTTCTCTAAACAATCCAATTTCCTCTTCAAGTTTTCACTTAAAATAATACTGATTCCTTCATGTTCTATTTTATCAATTGCTTCCAATTTTATAATTTCTTTATTTTCCAACTTTAACATTTCTTCATTGAATATAAAACATTCACGCAGTGTTGGCATTAAGCAGATTACAGATTTGTTTTCTGCAATTTTCACGTATATTTTCTCTGGGAAAATATTTGCATTTGGAAACAAATTGGAAAGTAATCGTGTCTGTAAAGCTTGTTTGCCATGTTCGGTTTATTTTCCAATTCTTATATCTTGAAGAATTGTTCCATATTCAACATCATTTGCTTGTCTCATATTTGTAGTAAGTTCCTTATACTGAAAATATGACCAAATGTTTACATTGCCAATACTCCCCAAAGACTTTCTAGTATCTTCATGTACCAGTGTTTTAAACACTGGCTGTCCTTTTACAGGAGTAAGTTGTAGAAAATCTCCAAAAACTATGACGTGTTTTCCTCCGAATAATACGCCATACTCTGTTTTAAGAATTTGCTGCATTCTTAAATGCACAAAGGTAAGCATTAAGTTTGAGACCATGCTTACCTCATCAATAATGAGAAGCTTCATTTTCCTCAACACTCTTGAAACTTCACAAGAAGCTTCTCAAGATAGCTTGTGGTATTGTAATTTGTTGTCATGCTCTACTGGTAGCAATAATAAACGATCTAAAGTAATTCCTTTAATATTGTGAGCTGCTAATCCAGTTGGAGCAGTGACAACACAAGACAAATGCGACTCAGTTCTTTTCTGTAGAAAACTTGTGATTACTTTAATTATAAAACTTTTTCCTGTTCCAGTTTGTCCACTCACATACATACGGATAGGTTCAAATGATGAGCAAGAGCACTCTTTATTCTCATGAAGAAATCCATGGTCAATCTGTTCTCTCACGTGCTCATACATTTCTTTCTGCTCAAGATTTAGAAGTTATTCCAAGTTTTCTAAGTTTGTTAGATCTTCTTGACCTTGACACATTATTGTTTCCACCTCTTCCATAGCAGTTGCTGCTTCATTTAGAACAATTGGTTCTCCTAATGGGTCCTGACTCAATGGAGCAGAAGTTTGACTGTCTTGAGAACTGTCTCTAGCAATCTCAGCTGCAATTGTAGCTTCTTGCTCAATTTTGTCATTCAACATTTTGACATGATTAGCAAAAACAGGACATTCTATAGTATCTTTAGTTGCATGGAAGGAATCTTCATAGCTCTCAAAATCTCCAAGTAATTGCAATTCTGAACGCCATGATTTGAAAAGTTGCAAAAGAGCTAAATAGTAAAATTCCCTTTTGTCAGGTGTTTCGCAACTCAGTTTACGGTGATCTATCAAATGTCCTTTGTTTGTTTCATCAGACATCCTTCAGTACCAATAACGGCATATATACCATTATGAATGTTTTCGGTATTATTCCGTTTAAAAATATAGTTTTGCAGCACTTCATAGAGACGAATTTTCTCAAGATGATGACTTCTATTTGGATAATATGTATCCAACATATTTGTTTTCACAATATCAGTACTTTCTGGCTCTTTTTCAGCTGAATATTCAACTTCTTGTACAGATTTAAGAACTTGCTTTCGTGTTGCAGCAAGACCTAGACTCACCCACATGATTCTTCTAGATTTAGAGTACAGACTTGCAGATGATAAGCGATCCCAGCATTCATACGCTCCAATTTCTTGATGAGATAACATCTTCAAACTGTAACTGTATAATTTCTTACTTAGACTCTTCTCATGGGAAATCTCTTCCCACATTTCCTTCAATTCCGTCTTTTCTGACTTTGTTATGTACAATGTCACATATCGAGCAACAGCAATGGAATTGTCTGCAACATATTGTATATCCATATTAGCATTCCACGTAGAAAAAATGACTTATAGTCATATATGTATTTTGACTCTTCATTTCTTCTTCAGTTATAGGTATTTTTTGGAGACTTTCTTGTGATATTATGTCGCAAAGATGACATAAAACTGTTCACTCTTCCTTTCGATATTACAGGTCGAAAAAATGCAAAACGGCATTTGCTGTAGAATTTGTCCTTAGATTTGTACTTTCGCTGACAGTATTTCCCACAACGATGGCTTAGGAATCGTAAGACTTGCTGTCTTAAGTTGTTATCTTGTGTACTTTTGGGTATATCACATGTAGCATATTCTTCAATTAAAGACAACACAGTATCATCTGAATCTGTTCCAAATTTGGGAGCATCTTTGATCCATAATAGCATATGTATGTGAGGAGCACCTCTTGCTTGATACTCCTTTCTCCAAAAGAAATCCAGAACCTCTCCAAGAGGAGGATTTTTTTATTGGTGATAAAAGACATCATAGCTTGGAATCTATGATTGAAATACCTGCATACATGGAAAGGGGCGACCATTCGGTCCCCCCGAACGTATGGCGGAGTACCACGATCCCCCCGGGAAGCCATCTTGGGCGGGAGGCGAGTCTCGGCTGGTATGCCCGAAGCGGCGTAGCCGGGGCGCGCTTTTTCCCGCCCTGGAGTGGGCTGGCCTAGACACTGACGCGGCCGGCCACGCCCTTCGGGGCAGGCAGGGGCGGGTTTACGCCCGCCCTGAAGACGGATAAAAGGAGCAACAAGCCAAGAAAGCATCCTCTTGTTCCTGTGCTCTGAAGCTGCACCTCCTCGCTGCACGTGAGCTCGAGACGGAACGAAGGGCCAATTTTGAACGTGGTAATCTTTCTTTTTGTCTTACAGATACTCTGTTTGAGAATGCCTAAGAAAGTTGGAAAGCGAGTTACTACTGAACAGATGCTCCGTATGCTCATGAAGGAGGTAACCGACCTAAAGAAGAAGGTGGCGGCTAGAGACGGGGAAGGGGGGCCGAAACGACCATCGGCAGGAGCCGCTCCAGGAGGGAAGGGCAAGAGGCCCAGACGGGGGGCAGCTGGGGGAGACACCCCGGTTCCCGATACCCCACTCGGAGGGCCAACTCCGGTGCCGACAGAGGGGAACCGATTCCCGTGGTGGTCACCCCCGTGTCCGGGGACGATATGCCGCCTGAGTTGGCAGCACAATTGGCAGCATGGTTGGGGAAAAATGGCGAGGGCGCCACGGCTGACGACGCACGGGTGTTGATGAAGCAACTGCGTGAAAATAGGGAAGCGGTGAAGGCACCATCGCCAGTTATCACGCCGTCTCCGGCGGGTGAAAAATCGACAGGAGCAGGTCCAGCAGCAGACGCAGCTTCCGGTTCAGGTAAGCGGCCATTGCCGATTGCGAGGGACGAGTCTGCACCCTCACGAAGGGAGAAATTGGGTCAGCATGTACCTCTGGCTATTAAGGAAAAGATGTGGGCAGATGAGTATGTAAACATGTTCTCGTTGCTTACAGATCATTATGAGATGGAGCATGTTAAGAGCCAAAAGGAGCTCATGCATCCGAGTGTTTGGCGCGCAAAGATGGCCGCCTTTAAGGTTGACAAAAATATTGGCAATTGGGGCAGGGCATGGGGAATTTTTACCGCCATCATGGGTGAACGTAGGCCCGAGTTGTTGTCCGAATTGCCTATTTATCAGTCACGAATCATGGAATATTCTGTATCATATGGGGGCAATCAGTGGTTCTGTTACGATAATATTTTTAGAAAAGCGAAAGAACACGACAAGAACTTGACTTGGGATTGTTACGATTCTGTTTCGTGGTCGAAAATGGAGAGTACTGGTATGTTGAGGTTACCATTAGTAGGGAGTAGCGGGGGTGAATCCTCCCGCCAATATGCTGGGACACCCTTTCGATCGAATACAGTTAATGACTACCACTCGAAGCCGAACGGCAACGCAGGTAAAAGGGGGATTTGTTGGAACTTTAACAGGGGTAAATGTACGAGGCCCCAGGGGTCTTGCAAGTTTAGACATGAGTGTGGAGGGTGTGGGCAGCCATCCCATCCTGAGTCCATGTGCAGAGCCAAAACGGGTGATAACGGTGGTAGGGGAGGCGCCAAACAGGTCTGAAATAGTCCGAGGGGCGCCTTTACCTACTCCGATTGATACCATGGCAATGATTCCTTGGCTCAGCGAGTAGCCGGATCATGTTTCCGCTGGGGTGTTGCGGAACGGGTTTTCATATGGTTTCCGCATCCCAGTGGGGGATTTTCAGGGTGTAGCAAAATGTAAAAATCAACTGTCGGTCTTGCAACATACGACCGTGGTACAGGAGAAGATTGGGAAGGAGGTTACTCGAGGTCGAGTCGCCGGCCCATTTGATAAGCCACCATGTGCTAACTTTGTTTGTTCCCCTTTAGGGGTGGTCCCTAAGAAGGATCCGGGTGAGTTCCGACTGATACATAATTTATCAGCCCCACGTGGTCTTTCCGTGAATGATGCGATAGATCCGGAAGTGTGTTCGGTGCGGTACGCATCTTTCGATGAGGCCGTCGCCATGTTGAATCGCCTAGGGCCCGGTGCGCTGATGGCAAAATCAGATATTGAGTCAGCGTTCCGGTTGCTCCCGGTACACCCCGACGATCAGCGTCTCCTTGGTTTCATGTTTCAGGGTCACTATTACATGGATAGATGTATGCCGATGGGATGCTCTATATCTTGTGCCTATTTTGAAAAGTTCAGTTGTTTTCTGCAATGGGTCTTCACGAAGAGGACGGGTTTTCAACATGTCATGCATTATCTCGATGACTTTTTGTTTCTGGGGGCGACCGGGGATTCAGAATGTGGACAGGCTTTGAATTAATTTTGTGTCTTAATGAAGCATGTTGGTGTGCCACTGGCACCAGGTAAGACTGTGGGTCCCTCGACTTGCCTCGAGTTCCTGGGGATCGAGCTCGATTCAGAGGAAGGTTGTTTTCGATTACCAGGAGAAAAGGTGTTAAGATTCAGGGCTTCCCTGGAAAAGTGTATTAGTGAGTCTAAAGTCAGACTGCATCAATTACAACAACTGGTGGGCCAGCTGAATTTTGCCCTGAGAGTAATGCCGATGGCCCGCCCCTTTTCCCGCTCGATCGCTCAGGCCATGGTCGGCCTGAAAGAGGGTCATCATCGCACGAGACTATCGGCAGAGGTTCGCCAGGACATGCACATTTGGTTGGCATTTCTGGCGGAGTTCAATGGTCGAATTGTCTGGAATAAACCGGCGGTGTCCTCCGAAGAGCTGGGGCTGTGGACAGATTCGGCTGGGAGCGTTGGTTTTGGTGCCATATTCGGCACACAATGGTCGGCTCAAAAATGGCCGTTATGGTGGCATGAGGGTGGGCTGACGAGTAACATTGCCTTTCTTGAACTTTTTACCATTCTGGTGGCCCTGAAAACTTGGCCTGAGGGATTCAGGGATCACTCTGTGGTATTTTGGTCTGATAACATGACCGTGGTTGAGTGTATCAATAGCCAGGCAGCACGATGCAAATGGATTCTGAGATTGCTCAAAGAAATTGTGTTATTGTGTATGCAATTGAACGTGTTATTTAGGGCAAGACATGTGCGGGGGGTAATGAATCAAGCGGCTGATGCGCTTTCTCGTTTTCGTATGCAGGCCTTCTGGGGTTTTCTGCCCACAGCGGACTCGGTGGCGGCACCCTTTCCCGAAGCTCTCTGGTCTCTCGGTGCCCCGAACTACAGAACCTCGTGGGAGAGAGTTTAGCACCCAGGACGAGGAAGGCATATGAAGGGGCGTTCCGATCCTATTGGGCCTTTCTGGGGACTGCTAGGGGAGAGTTTTGGGGTCAGGAAGAGTTAGTGGTAAAATTTCTTCTGTCCTTACATCAGGCAGGCAAATCAGTGGCTACGGCCCAGAGGCATCGGGCCGCCATCTCCTTTGTGGCAAGGGCTCATGGGATCCAAGACCCGACTGCGTCTTTCGTGGTGCAAACAGCGCTACGTGGGTGGCAACGCCTTGAGGGTCGCAGAGTAGATGAAAGGCGCCCGATAGGTTTGGATAGGTTGGCTCTGTTGTTATCGGTACTTCCTGCAACATGTTCATCCCAGTATGAATCAATGTTATTCCGAGCCGCTTTTGTGCTAGCATTCCATGGGGCTATGCGGGTAAGCGAACTAGTGGCAAAGAACAAGCAGGATGCCATGGGGGGACTGTGCCGAGAGCACGTTCAGATCAGGGGGGAGACAATGACTGTCTCGTTTGTCAGGTCCAAGACCGATCAAAGTGCGGTCGGAGACAGCATAATCATACAAAGGATTCCCGGGTCTTCCATGTGCCCTGTGGTGTGCATGGAGGAATATTTAACGCATAGGGTGGCATCATGGGGGGGACCTTGTTGAGACACGCTGACGCCACCCCACTGACGAGGTTTCAGTTTCAGCGGGTGCTTGCGATGTCAATTTCGGCCGCCGGCCTGAACCCCGGCAAGTTTGGGACCCATTCCTTTCGGATAGGGGCTGCTACTGAGGCTACAGCCAGGGGTCTGAATGTTGAACAAGTAAAACGTGTGGGGCGTTGGTCCTCAAACTGTTATAAGAGATATGTGCGGTTGCACATGTTGTGAAGCTGTAATGTTGTACTCACGCTTCTTGTTTTTGTTTGGTTTTCAGTTGCGCAAGCCTACGAGGCGGGGCGGACTGTGCAGTCGACCCGACACCGGGGGGCCAGCGGTCAGACATCACCGGCTGTGAAAAAGGAGGTGTGGGTCGTGGGCCACTCATACGTGAGGCGTGCCGCGGACGTATTCAAAGCAGGTGACATGATTCACGTGGCTGGGGAATACGGGTACAGTGTGTCCTTCTACGGAAAGGGCGGGCTCTGTATTGACCAGTTTCAATCATTTTTCGAGGGTTTGTTAGGGCGGACGAGGTCACCGCCGTCTGTAGTCATAGTACATCTTGGAGGCAACGATTTGGTGACCACTGGTAGACGACTTCTTCTTGAGGGGATGCTTTCCACTGTAAGTTGGTTAGCGAGAAGAGTTCCAGGGTGCACAATTGCATGGTCCCATATGATTCCACGGAAAGTGTGGCGGGGGGCTATTTCGGTTTCTGCTCTGAATCATTCAGTAAGGAAAATTAATAATAAAATGAGTAGATTGTTCCGTTCAAGTACACTGCATTCTATTCCGCATGGCTGTATTAAAGGGGATAGTATGTATTTGGGGGATGGTGTTCATTTGTCCCGGATGGGGAACGAGTTACTCATAGGAGACCTGATAGCTTGGCTGAAGACTTTGTGACATGACCTTTAGGCAGGAGTGTTGTGGGGGGTCCGGATAGCCGGTCAACTATCCGGCCTGTGGCGGTAAGGTCATGATCGGTGAGCAGTAATTGGAAGATCCCTAGGGGTGGGCGTCACCCATTACGGATGGGAGCGCTCGAGGGAGGTGGCCATTGGCCCCTCAACGGGGAGGCGGTCCCTTCTAAGGATGGGCCGCCGAAAGGAAAGGAAAGGCGGTCAAGGCCCCTTCCTGGATAGGAGGGGTTACAGCCCCCTCCTGGGGAATTTCCCGGGGCCGGGACATCTGCGACGGCAGATGTGGTAAGTTGTGTGGGGTTTGGGAGGGGGTCTACGCTACCTTCTAGATACCTCACACGAGTCCTCGGACGACCTTTAAATGGCGTCGAGTTTATTGGGGCCCCCGTCAAGTCAAGGGAAATTGGTAAATGCACTTGAGGTACGCCTCTGTGCGGTCGCCCCTCACAAGTGAGGGGGATATGTCTGGTTTAGGGATCTTGACACCGGTTACGACCTTGCCGTTGGCCCTTAAACGTTAGGATGTACAATTTCAAGTTAAACGTTTTGTAGGATGTTAGTTCGGCTAGGAGAACCTTTGTATTAGAGAATATGTTAAGGTTAGCCAAACATCGCAATGTGGAAATGAAATTGTACATTAATATGAAACTGTTATTTTAATGTTTTAATTTTTGTTTCATATTTTAATAAATACGGCCGGGAGGGTCACTCCCTCCCGTCTTCCAAAAGTTCAGAACCGTTTCCGGTTTCCCATTCTTGGGGAATGTGTTGAGAGGGGGTGGCGGGTATCTCAGCCATATGGAAAGGGGCGACCATTCGGTCCCCCCGAACGTATGGCGGAGTACCACGATCCCCCCGGGAAGCCATCTTGGGCGGGAGGCGAGTCTCGGCTGGTATGCCCGAAGCGGCGTAGCCGGGGCGCGCTTTTTCCCGCCCTGGAGTGGGCTGGCCTAGACACTGACGCGGCCGGCCACGCCCTTCGGGGCAGGCAGGGGCGGGTTTACGCCCGCCCTGAAGACGGATAAAAGGAGCAACAAGCCAAGAAAGCATCCTCTTGTTCCTGTGCTCTGAAGCTGCACCTCCTCGCTGCACGTGAGCTCGAGACGGAACGAAGAGCCAATTTTGACCCACCCACCAGCCCCTGAGGACAGCATGTGGTTTTGGAATAGAGTTTGATGTGTTAACATTAATTTTGCAGGTTATGATAACTATCGTGATAAATTTTGAATATGCAATAAAGAATGGTCCAATTGTAATATGTTTTGCAAATAAAGTAGTTATGCACTAGTGTTGATCAGTAATCATGCCTCTTAATAAATGGTAATTGTTACTGTCTCTTAGTAATTTAGTCATTTAGTAATTTAGTTAGAATTGTCGTATTTATTTTGGTCGGGCGGTAAGGTCATGATCGGTGAGCAGTAATTGGAAGATCCCTAGGGGTGGGCGTCACCCATTACGGATGGGAGCGCTCGAGGGAGGTGGCTATTGGCCCCTCAACGGGGAGGCGGTCCCTTCTAAGGATGGGCCGCCGAAAGGAAAGGAAAGGCGGTCAAGGCCCCTTCCTGGATAGGAGGGGTTACAGCCCCCTCCTGGGGAATTTCCCGGGGCCGGGACATCTGCGACAGCAGATGTGGTAAGTTGTGTGGGGTTTGGGAGGGGGTCTACGCTACCTTCTAGATACCTCACACGAGTCCTCGGACGACCTTTAAATGGCGTCGAGTTTATTGGGGCCCCCGTCAAGTCAAGGGAAATTGGTAAATGCACTTGAGGTACGCCTCTATGCGGTCGCCCCTCACAAGTGAGGGGGATATGTCTGGTTTAGGGATCTTGACACCGGTTACGACCTTGCCGTTGGCCCTTAAACGTTAGGATGTACAATTTCAAGTTAAACGTTTTGTAGGATGTTAGTTCGGCTAGGAGAACCTTTGTATTAGAGAATATGTTAAGGTTAGCCAAACATCGCAATGTGGAAATGAAATTGTACATTAATATGAAACTGTTATTTTAATGTTTTAATTTTTGTTTCATATTTTAATAAATACGGCCGGGAGGGTCACTCCCTCCCGTCTTCCAAAAGTTCAGAACCGTTTCCGGTTTCCCATTCTTGGGGAATGTGTTGAGAGGGGGTGGCGGGTATCTCAGCCATATTAACAGGATCCAAAGAGCACAATTCTCCAGGTGTCTTGTATTCAATATTTGGTAAATCATCCCAAGCATATTCAGCACAGCTTAGAGTAAGGAACCATGTAGGAGTTCCTAAGTTCCTTAGCATACATTTAAGTTCTCCATGACGACGGTACCAGTACTCATTAGTACCACGCTGACATGCCATCAGATTAATCAGCTGAGTTTCCAAAACATTATCTTTCAGTTGTACTTTATCCATAAATTCCTTTGCCGAAACATTTTGCAGATGTACACCTGTTTTTAATATATGGTTTACTGCAAAGGAAAGTCCAGACAAATCACTTTCAAATAAAAGATGAAACAAATATGGAATACATTGTCGAAATCTTGCATCTTCTGCATATAATCTTGATGTCCGGTATTCAGATGCAGGAATCTGCACAAGTCGTTCATCATATCGTCCTCCTTTTCCTGTAGGAAACAACTGCCTTTTTCACTTTCCTAACATCCACTAATTCTTGCCATATTTTCTTACTCTTGGTAGGAACGCCATTAACAAGAATAACTAAAGGTTCATCCTCTACATTTTCTACACCAATAGTTTCAATATTTTTCTTTAAATCTAGAGGCAAATATACAACTCTTCCCTTTAATCCTCTCTGTAAATCAGAAGGAGGCAATTTTCCTGTCTTAGGCTCCATACGAACAATAACCTGAAATGGATACACACATTGAATAAGAATAGACTCATAGGTATTTAAATCCATCAGTTCCGAAGGAATATTTATCAACTCAAGATTATTATGCACAGCTCTAGCAGGCATATTGTTCTCATCTAATTTGTTATAACAATATTTAAAAATACGCTGATCAGAACCCAAATCAAAACAATTCTCTACCAACATATAAGTTGCAAAATCCTTCCACTCATTATTATTTTCCTTTTCACTTTTTAAATACAGATCAACAGTCCTGGTCTGATTTTTATAATAAATTCGTCGACAACAGATACAATAATAATTTTGCCTTTCACCTGAAATCACCTTAAACTGTAAAATTTCTTGCTCAAATTTTTCTACACTACACTGTCCTACATTTTCTTCCACATTTTCTTCTATAAATCTCTCACTTTCTCCACTGTCTTCCTGAGGACCAAAGTAACTAATCTCAATTTCATCACAAACATTTGTTACATCTGATACAGATCCACGCAAAAGAGCACTGTTCAACTTTTTTAACATTAGTGCTGGACTTTTTGCGTAATACAATGTTGTGACTAATTTCCTCATCTGAGTATGATGAACTGTGAACATCCTGAAATGGTGGAAAACATTTTGCCATACAAAGAATGACCTTGCAAACCAGTATTTTCTCTCACTCTTCAAGGGTCTAGTCCTTGTAACATCTTAATCTTCTGTTTAACACTATTCTTGGTATAATTACGTAAGAAATTACGTAAAAAAACAATAGATTCTTGCTGCACACTGCAAATACTACTACAATTGCAAGTGTACACTGGAGCTTTAGGACGTCTCCCTAAAACTTCACCAGCTAACACCTCTTCTGCATTTCTAGGAACAATTTTCTCTTTCTCAATAGGACAACCATTTCTAACCTCATAAGCACCACCAGTAGTGTCAACTACATGCAACAAATCATTACTCTGAAGATAACTTTCTTCATTAAAAAAAGGCTCAGAACTTGAACTATGTTTCGATTCCCCCAAATAAAACTCACAACAATTATTTCTGTTAATTAGTCTTCTCCACCTACTTTTGCCCTTCATTAAATGGATTGGTTTATCTAGTGATCTAATTCTATTGATTACTAAAATAAACAGTTTTCTTTTAAATTCTAAAACTTTGTCAACTACATTTTCTATAGCTTTCATTCTTCTTATAAAATACTGGTTTTTTTATATACCTTAATTTTTTTCATTAAATTTGATACTAAGCTATTATAAAACATTTTTTTCCTAATTTCTATGAATTGATGTTTCCTCCTTGTACTAAACAGTTTTGTCTGCACTTGATTTTCCATTATTGTTTTCTTTATTAGTAGTTTTTTCTTTCGTTGCTGACACTAAAGACATTTTTCTGTTTCTGAACACTACTCTTAGTGTTTAATATTTTTCTCAAAAAAGTGCTCCTGCTCTTACCAGGACTTTCTTTCTGTTTGTTAAGACATCTTTCTTCAAATACACACTTTTCTTTCGTTGCTTCCTCTTTTGGTACTTGATTGGCATGATGCAGTATTTTTAGTATCGATAAACACAACCTATAATAAAAAAATATATATAACATTACAAAAAAAATATATCAAATATTCTAATATATTACTTACATGAACAGAGGGAGGAGTATGAGGACAAATATCGGACTATAAAAATAAAAGGAGTTACAACAAAAGAACAAAGAGTATGACACAAGGAAAATTTAATAAAAAATTAGAGTATAAATAGACAGTACAATATAACGGAATGAAGAAACAGCCGCGGTCCGTGGAGGGAGTTGCGATGGGGCAGGCAGGAGGGGCGGAGGAGGGGCAGGGTGAGGAGTGATAAACAACGGAATCTGTGGGCATATTACCAACAAGTAGCGATATTTATCGCTAAATAGGGTTAGCAACGTTTTTTTTATCGCTGCCTATCGCTGAATATGTTAGCAGAGAAAAGATGCTATTAGCAACGTTTTTCTCCATTGTGCTAAAATATCCAGCGATAGCGGCGAAATGCGTGAATATCGCTGAAAATACAGCGATATTCACGCATTAGAGACAAAATGGTGTTAGCCATGTTATCCACCTCCCATTGGATAACATGGCAAAGAACTGGTCTGGGCAGTATTTGGAGATATTTGCGGTAGATTCGCAATAGATTTTTGTCGTTTTTATTGGCAGGGAAATGACGATAAAGCGACGATAATGAGCTTGATAATATGCCCTTGAGAATTCCCATCCCAGCCCAGGTTAACACCCGAACTTGGGCTTCTATAGCAATTTACAAGAACCTATTATCAAGCCCATTTTCATCGTTTTATCGGCAGTTTCCTGCACATAAAACGTTGATAATTTTAACACTGGTCCTTATTAATATGACTTTCAGTGCCATATTATCAGCAAAGGGTGATACATTATCGCTGTTTTTACCGGCAGGAAACTGCCACTAAAGCGGCGATAATGGTCTCGATAATATATCCTTGTGAATTCCCATAGAAGCCCAGGTTAACACCATAACCTGAGCTTCTATGGGAATTCACAAGGATATATTATCGAGAGCATTATGACCGCTTTACCGGCTGTTTCCTGTCGATAAAAGCGGCGATAATGTATCGTCCTTTATTGATAACATGGCCCATAATCCCTTAATGTACAGAGAGGCATAAAATGATATTAAAGAAAAAAACATAACAGCATGCATTATAGCAAAACACATTTACTACTATAAAACATTTAACAATGGACAAATATAGGAGCATATTATCAAGACAGGCGATAACATTATCAACACTTTATCTGCAGTTTGCTGCCTATAAAGTGGCGATAATTGTATCGCCGAGTCTTGATAATATACCCCATAATGCGTTAATGTACAAAGATATACTGCACGCACGCACTCCCGAACAACTTTTCAACTCACCTTTCAAATTGAATTCTAGATTAACAGGAATACCACTCACACAGTGGATATTCTTCTACAAAATCTCTGGAGTTCAGTGTTTGCAGCACAACCGTCAAATTGAACATTTTCCCTCTCATTTTACGCATACATAAATATAAATAACCAATTAAAATGCTGTACACATTAATTCGAAAGAAAACACACATTTCTATTGGTTTAACATTCCAAACCTTTCCAACTAATAGAACATTCAACCCTTCCCCCATTCCACAATCTGCCAGTTACCATGGAAACACTTCAGGGAACACCTAACTCAGCACACAGGTGAAAAATGTATCATACATTATTGCAAATTGAAACAGCAAGTATGCTTGACTGGAGAATATACCAGCTAATCTTATGTAACGTTCTTTTATATCACTTTTTCTTAACCAATAAAAATAAGGCTTTTAAAAAACAGAAAAATGGAACCTAGTTTTCTTTAAAGTGTTGTTAAACAACCGATCATTTCTTTTCTTTTTTTGAAAACTGCATGTTGTCCACCATTTTAGAAAAATCTCACTTTTCAAACTACCATTTCATTTACAGAGACCTTTAGAGTGCATCCAGATCTCTCTTCAAAATGCTTACAGTGTGGATTGTGGGACACAGCTATATTTTCTGGAGTCAAAGGTACGCACAACAGAAAGGAATTCACAAGGACCTAGGTTTACCAAATGTAGACATTAAATGGATTGGACAGAGAGGATTAAAGTTGTACCAATTGATGCCATTGGTGAAATCCTTTATGCATCTCCATCTCCTGACCTCATAATTGTGCACTGTGGTGGCAATGACCTAGGCACTTTGACTGGGGTAGCTCTGGAAATGCTCATGAAGGACACCTTTGCACAATTGATGACACTGTTCCCCAAAACTGTCTTTGTATATTCTAATATATGCCTAAGACAGAAATGGAAGCGGTCCAACCACTATTGTCCACAATTTGAAAAAGCTAGGAAACATGTGAATAAATCTGTATCTGCCTTTCTCCGAGACTATCGAATGGGGTCCATTTACAACAACAATCTGCGTTTCAATATGCATGGCATCTATAGGAGAGATGGTGTACATTTTACAGATGAGGGGAACAGAGTCTTCCTCAGAAACTTAAGACCCTGCATCGGTACTTACATGTAGGTACTAAAATCTCGCAATAAGCACAACGGCTCTTTTTAGAGCCACACAACACATAAACAAATACACTTCATAAATATGTAAAATAATTTTTATTTTTCTTGCTTACGTACTCTTACGTGATGACTTTCAACATTACAGCTGTAGGTCGTCCATACGTGGTTGGTACAATAAATCTACCACTCCCTGAGCAAAACTGGAACGCTCTCTCTACCAGCGTACGACAGACCCAGGACCTGCTGGCCTTCAGAGGACTTCTCAAGACCTGGCTCTTCGTACAGTAGCAGCGCCCCCCCGCCAGCGCCTTGAGACCCTCACGGGTATGTAGCGTGCTTTAGAAATGCAGTGATTGATTGATTGCTTGATTGATAGGTTCAGAATGTTTCTATCCTGCCCCCTTTCTCTAATTCTCAACTTTGTTTTACTGTTTCCTGGTGACTGGGCTGCCGTGACAAATAAGATGGCTTGCAACACTTCCTGGTTTGGAGTATTAACAGCCAATCAGCATGCAGCTCCTGCTCATAATTGTACATATTTCTTTACACGTACGCTGCTATTTTTCTTTAAAAAAAATAAAAAATAGAGCCTAAACATGCATGTACGACCTTCTAACCACGCGTGATCGTCACCACGAAGCCATTAGCATGCATTTCGGGTCATATTATCAACAAAATGATATGGATAATCGTCGCTTTATCGCCACTTTCCTGGTGATAAAAGCGGGTATAATGTGTCGCCTTTTGTTGATATCGCGTTTTGTTAATAATATGGCCCAAATTTCGTTTTATTAATGTAATTGTTTACTTACCTGCAACCATCCAGATTCAGTTGTTTATCACCCCTCACCCTGCCCCTCCCCGCCCCCCCCTGCCAGCCTCATCGCAACTCCCTGCATGGACCGCGGCTGAAAGACGCGGTTGCGATCTAGTCATTTACCACAGAGTTGTGGGGAATCTTTGGTGAGGCGAGCGCTCACTAACGAGTGTGCACTTCACCGAAGACGTTCCTGAGTTCAGACCAGTTTTCAATTGCTCCTAGATATTCCTGAAGAGACAGTGGAAATATTTCTGTGAGAGTTAAAGAACGTTGTTTGACAAGATAGTGAGTAAGTAAAGTTACCTGACATTATAGACAATATTGAATGTACTCAGTCGATGTATTTTCTCTAACTTAAAAGAAGAAACAATAAAATTCGTGTTAAGCAAGGTCTTAAGGGAAAAGAACACATTGAGTAAGGAATACTACTAGAAAGACTTTTGAATGAAGAAGGAACATTAGTGAAAAACATAACATATTCAAGGATTGACAGAATAGATAACTAGCAACCGCATAAAGAAAAGCTAGTAGAAGAACACAAGGAAATTAATAATATGAAAATTAGACAATAAACTGAGAGGCTTAGGTTAATGAATGTTACCTAATTATAGGATAGGGGATTATATCGCTAAGGGGCCTATTTTTTATATGCTCAATAGAGCGGCGACGCTCCGCCCTACGCTTCTCCAAAGAGGTTTCCTTACCCCCATCCCCCTTTGCCGTTTTGAAATAATTGTCCAAAGTCCCGTTGTTACCTCCTCCCACCTTCGCTGGTGTTCCCGCTAGGGTCGGTGATGGCATGTCCAGAACCTATATCAGGGTCCAAATGGAATTTAGAAAATACAGGCGAAAGAGAGTGGGCCCAGCCCAGCCTCTGACGGCCACAGACGGTCCCGCCCTTGTCCCGGGCTTCTCCCGGTCGCTCCCGCTCGGTGGGACTAGTCTGTATTGTTTATAGGATCAGAGAGTGGGGGGGAGGAGCCTGCAGGGAGAGCTGCCCAGGTGGATTCAATGAGGGCGGGCGGGCGCTCCTGGGACAGGTAGTCCTGCGCCTCTGCCTGCTTGCAGCCCTGCAGGTATGCTTGGTTACAAACCCCTCCTGTAACAAAGAGTCTGTGAAGATGCCTCCCACACGACGCGGGACCCGCGCAGTGGGTACCGCGAGTTGCTGGTTGAATCGAGGGAGAGAAGGTCAGTTCTGCTGCCACAAAAACCCTGTAGCCTGGAAAGTAAACCGCAGGGTGTCCGTAATTATAGGTTAAAGGCAGTGAGCCGTAACCGTAAGCTACAAGGTTGCAGATAAATACTAGAGGAGAGGCTAGTTCGAAATTGGAAGGGGTAGGAAATTAGTAGAGGTAGACTAAGTTATAGATGAGGAGTAGAGATAGAGTAAACACATGAAGTATTTAAAAAGTAGTGTGATAATAATGTCTAAATATACACAGATACACAGTGTTGTTCAGGACAATGAATAGTATATTTTCCATTATAGTAAAACACATTTACTGTTTTAGAAAGGGTAAGGTGAATAGACATATTCTACATTTTTTAGTGGTGTATTTTACTATAACAGCCTGAGTCTTTTCCTATAGTCATAAGGAGTGACTGCTTTCAAAATTTAAGAAAAGCTAAGAACAGGATATCCTTATAAGTAATTATAGTTGTATAATTTTGCAAAGGACTAAAACTCTACTAATGGAATGTTATTAGATAATGGTATTTATATAGTATTTTTTGTAGGCCAAAATAGGTGAAAACAGTAGTTTTGTATTACATATTACGAAAAGTGATAACATTAACTGTTTATATTTTTATACAAGGAGCAAGAACATAAAGGAAAAATTACGGAAAGAGAACAGCCTCATACTCAGGAGATTTTGTATATTACCTTGAGTATAATTGAAGAGCTAATCGTATCTGTCACAGGCAATGAGAGTGAAGAAGGGAAATTAGTGCTGCAGACATGAATTGTAATTTTGAAGACGAAAGCTTTGATGCAGATTTTCTTGAAGTTTTAAATTATGTTGAAATTGTAGAACACATTAAATTAGAACCTGCTGACGAGGAAATTGATTGGAATGACATATCTGATGAAGTTGCATTGGGAATGTCTGTTAAATTATGAGATGTTACAAGAATACATTTATTGTTGAAAAATAATAAAGGTTTGAGCACTATCTACTAATGTATTTATTGTACTAAAAGTGAAGCAGTTATAGATTCAGTTATATATTCTTTAAATGTTTGTATTGATTTAAAATATGCAAATTGGGTTTGAGGGTATCGATTTCTTTAAAATCCGTATGGAGTATACATGCTGTCTTGTATGCAGGTGCAAACTTGTGTTTTATGCCTTCAATTCGCCAGTCTGTATCCTTAGACTTCCACTAAACACCCTGCCTCCACTATTTTAGTATTGTAGTGAGCCACTCAGCAGTATGTTCTTTTTGATTGTACGGTAGTAAAACTGAAGCTGTAATAAATTTAGTGAGGAACTTTCTTTGCAGAGGTGTAATGATCCAATCAGTATCTAGATAGTCATGGATTAAAAGAGGACTTAGTGCATAGGCTGTTTCAAACCTCTATGGACTGTGGATGCACTGTTCTATGCACCAGCAAATTTATGCTTTATACGTTCAATTCCTCAACGTGTATCCTAATACTTCCAGCAAACATTCTCACACTACTGTTTCAATATTGTAGTGAGCCGTTCAGCAGTATATGTTTATCTGTATACTGTTGTACAACTGAGGCTGTTATAAATTCAAACACGTTCTTTCCTTGCAGTCTCGTAATCATCCACTCACTATCTAAGTACTCATGCATTAAAATAGGCCTTAGGGCATATACTGTTTCAAAATCCTTATAGATGATGTATGCAGTCTTCTATATACTTGCAAATTTGTGTTTTATACGTTCAATTTACTAGTTTGTATCGTTACACTTCCAGCAAACACTCTGTCTCTGTTGTTTTAGTTTTGTAGTGGCTCATTCATTGGTATGTAGTAATCCTATCACTACATTAAAACACTAATGGGTACATATACAATAACTGGCATATCCCCAGGAATATGTCAGTTACTGTGCTCCGTGACACCATCACCGTGGCTGCGCCATATTTACAATGCGATGTACCATGGGATAAAAATGGCACATATATGTAATCTATCTGTGCTGTAAAGGTGGTGCATTGTTTGAGTTATGTTGGAAGTGCAACGTATCTCCAGCAATGGTCTGGGGGCCCTATGCTCAGACTGCTGTGTCAATCCTTACACCTGCTTCAAGGTAGTGCAGGGTTTTGACACAGCATGAGCCCAAAAGTGACAAAGTGAAATCTTGAGATTGTAGTCAGCCACTTTTAGGAGGTGTTTCTGCACAGGAACGCCCCCCATGTAGGCATGGGCGGAAAATCCGTTCCGCTCGCGGATTTTGCGGATTTTCGGGAAATCCGCAATCCGCGAGATTTGCGAATTTCCTGAAAAATCCGCAAATCCGCGAGCAGCGGATTTTGCTCGCACTGCTCGCACTGTTCGCGTGAGTTCGCGCCCCGCGAATAAGTGCGAAATTGCAGAAATACGATCTAAGCAAAACTGAAAGTAACTACTTACCAGGTTCAAAAGTTCAGGCACATCATTAGTAGCCATTTCCTGTAGTGCTTCCTGAGGGGCCCCTCCAGAGTTCAGTTG
Source organism: Lissotriton vulgaris (assembly GCF_964263255.1). Lineage (NCBI taxonomy): Eukaryota > Metazoa > Chordata > Amphibia > Caudata > Salamandridae > Lissotriton > Lissotriton vulgaris. Next base: position 861,976,693 of record NC_141689.1, read on the forward strand.
CCAGTTGCAACTATTATGTGACCCTGCTCTGAACCTCAGAATAGTTACACATATGCCACAAAGGTCCTGAATTACAGCTAAGGGAGACAAGCAGGAGCCAGGCTGGAAGTTAAAATCCATTAATCAGCCCCTAATTCATTATTGTCAGTTGGGGCAGGGCAGGTGTTGTAACTAATTTTGCAACAATGAAAGCACTTAGCAAGTGCAAAAGATCACTAATCAGGGCGCACTAAGGAAGCAGGTGCCAGCTAAAAAAATATTCTGTGACACATTAATCAGCCCCAAATTAATTCAGGTCACTTGAGGCAGGGAAGGTGTGCTTTGCTTTGCCGAAAATAATGTACACTGGACAACCAGAGGGTGTGGTGATGAAACAGAGGGTGGCATGGGTGGGCCAGAGGGTGGCATGAGTAGTCAGAGAGTGGCAGTGGTGACAGAGAGTGGCAGTGATGAAGAAGAGTGTCCCAAACAGGTTGGACACGTAGAAACAACAAGTTCGCAAAACTTGCGACCCGACAGGTAAGTTCGCAAATTGCGAAATTGTAAAAACCCTCGCGAACTGGCAGAAACACGGGCGAACACAAAAAAAAAAAAAAATCCGCAAATTCGCGGGAATTCGCGGATTTTGCGGATTGCGAGTTTGCAAATCCGCAAATTCGCGGATTGCCAATCCGCAAAATCCGCTCATGCCTACCCCCATGTAGGAATGTGTCCTTCTGGTACAGAGATTTTCAATGTGACGTACCTCCCAGATACGTCACATTCTAAATAGCACATATCGTGGTGCATCTTTTGCACCACTGCTTCATCAGAAAAGTGATGCAACAGTGGTGTAAAAGAGGCACAAGGGTGTTGTAAATCTGCCTCTAACAAACACTTACAAATTCACAGAGGCAGTTTCACTAGAACTGCATTCTTTTTGCAATTACTTTTGTTATTATTAAGGCAACAGCGACTTCTGGGGTTCATGTGAGAGCTTGTTTTTCAGCATGTATTGAGGCAGCATCCATACGGGATTCATAAGTACTCCAATTCCCACAAGGCAACGTGGTAATCACTGCAGCCCATTGGGGCACACGATGACGCCAAATATTGGCTATTGGAGGACTTATATGCTACTTTCTCGTTTTAAGCCTATGAGGAAGATGTTTTATCGAAACATGTAAGGTGATGTCAGATGCTTTTAATCACCAGCAAGCGCGTCTGCCTATACTAAATAAAGTGGATGGGGAAAACCTACTTACACTCGAGTGCGGCTCATTTTGTGGACACTTCCCCAACGAGCTTGATATATATAAATCAATCAACCAAAGCAGGCGCGCAAGGAAGCGGATCTGTAAACATAAATACCACTCAAGGCAGAACAAAAAAGAGTTGGAAAAAGTAACAAGCACGATAGAAAATACAGTCATTAATCTCACTGATCTTGTCTTATCAAAAACTGAAGAACAACTGCTTTCATTAGGACTTTCTTATTGCCCGCCAAACAGGTTTTCTTACAACCAAACAAGAATAGATGTTTTTAAATGTATTTGAAAAATCAAGCTCGTTAAACATTTTCAACTTGAAACTAAACGTAAAAAAACAACTGATACCATCTCAGCTGAAGATCCGGCCACTATTCTTCAAGTACAAGACATTACTGGCTTACAAAACCTATATGATTTGGCCTATATGGATGACTCACAAACCACTCCTACTGTGAGTCAAACCATCAATTTTAATTGTCCAGTTACCAGTCCTTTTCGTCCAAAATCAACATTTCTACCAATAATGCCAAGAGATGCGGTGGATGTTTTTAGTGGCAGAGTAACTACAGAATTGAAAGCTTTGAATAGACAAGTCATGACCCAAAAGAAACAACATGACTATAACAACAGCCAATATCATTTGCTTGTAAAAAAACTACAGAATAACAACAATGTGATAATAAAAAATGCTGATACGGGAGGAAATACCGTTTTGTGGCAAGTAAAGGACTACGTGATTGAAGCAGAAAGACATCTATCTGATACTTCTTGTTATGTAATATCCACTCAATTCACAATGTCTCAAAGCCATGACAAAACCCGAAAACAGATTGCTATGTGGAAAAGACTTGGGTTATTGTCCAAGGATGAATCTAAATTTCTTAACAACGAGCATCCAATTACACCGAGTTTGTATTTTCTCCCTAAAATACATAAAAAAAGTCACACCTACTCCCGGCCGTCCAATCATCTCTGCCATTGGGAGTATGAATGAAAACATTTCCAAATATGTAGACTTTTTTCTGCAACTCCACATGAATAATCTAACATCATACCTGAAAGACACTACTGACTTCTTGACCAAAATTATGGATTTGAAATGGTGTGATGATTACCTATTTCTGGTAATGGACATAGAATCACTTTATACATCAATTAATCATCATGATGGTATCAATGCTTGTGAATTTTATTTAAACAAACGTGATAAATGTTTTCGAGAGCATAATGCAATGTTGATAAACATGATTAGAATCTGTCTTACTTCTAACTTCCTCCGATTCCAAGGTCACATCTACCAACAGCTTCGTGGCGTGGCAATGGGCTCGTGCTTCTCCCCCAGTTACTCATGTTTACATGTGGGCTGGTGGGAGGAGCACGAGCTCAAAACTGAGCACCGACATTGGTTGCCTAATATTGTCAACTATTGGCGATTTATCGATGATGTGTGCATAATTTGGAGGGGGACAGTGGAGGAGGCATCAACATTTGTATCTGATTTGAACATAAATAATCTCAATTTGAAATTCACAGCTAGTATAACTTCAGATAAGGCGGAATTCCTTGATGTACAGATGTTTATAAAAGATAACAAACTTGAAACCTGTTTACACCGTAAATCTACAGTGGGCAATTCAATTCTTCATGCCCACAGTTCCCATCCTTACCACACTATCAAAAGCATCCCTTATGGGGAATTTATGTGCATCTGTAGAATTTGCAGTGATATTCCATCTCAGGATCAATGTCTAATTGAATCCACAACGCTTCCTAAATAGGGGTTATTCAGAATATATTCTGAAACAAGCCTTAATTAAAGCTACATCATTTGACCGCAAATCCCTACTCGCACCTAAAAAATCTGGTAATAGTAGTTCAGAATGTTCAGTCAGACTCATTACCACTTTCTGTGCACAAGAGCGTAAAATTAGGCGCATCATCTGTAGTGAATGGCCTATTGTATTAACTGATGTCATTCTAGGCCCCATACTACCTATCACACCAAATATAACATACAGGAGGGCGCCTTCAATGCGAGATGCATTGGACAAACCATCACCGGAAGTTCCCCCAAAAAAACCATGGTATCAGAAAATGGGGTTCTTTAAATGCACTTCCTGTCGCGCATGCACATTTGCAAAAAACAGCACCCACTATATGACAGCTTTTAGTGAGGTTCCTGTACCTATTCATGAACATCTGACATGTAGGTCCAAGTTTGTAGTCTACAAATTAAAATGTACATGCAATCTCGAATATATTGGGAGCACTAAACTCCCGGTGCATAAGCGCATATTACAGCATATAAGAGCTATTGTCAACAATGATGAAAATTACCCTGTGGCAAGGCACTTTCGGTCAGTGCACATCAAACTTCTGAGAGATCTTGAATACACTGTATTGTGTTCGGTACCCCAGCCCGGACAGGGTGGTAACCGAGAAAAACTACTCAGACAAAAAGAATCTCATTTTATTCTATCTCTCGATACCTAGGCTCCCAATGGTCTGAATTTAACGGAAGATCTGAATAACTTCCTGTGAAGTCAACTTAAACAACTAGTTCTTTCAGGCAACTCATATGTTGTTTTTGATATCTCCATCTTCTTATACACCAAACTGCATTACATTGATTTGATTACTGCATGAGAATTTAAACAACGATGTTCTCTATCAAAAATGTATTGAAATAATCTCTAGATACTAAGTCGGGACTATATAAAACTGTCAGAATTGTACACTGGGCTGTGTCATACACATATTTTTTATATTATCTGTGGGTTACAATAATCATGATTTATGTTTTGATTTTGCACTCTTTAAAGCACTTTTTTTTGACAACCAATAACAAAATCGAATTTTTAAACGTATAACAATTACTCATATGCATACTCAATACAATCTTATGATTAATATAGCAATTTGATGAATTGTGGGAATAATGATATGAATTGTGTATATTCGTTTCATTACTGGCACTTGTCAAAACTTATATTTATTTGCAATGCAAAAAATACTTTATTGAGACACTATGTCATTATTAGCTTTCTTTTTGCTGTGCAAAAGAATTATGATTCTCTTTGTCAGATCATTTCATTTTGCTAATGATTCAATCCATTTATCTCAACGAGAATGCTTTGAGTTGCTAAAATGTATAAATATTTATCTACATTTAAATCGTTTTTAAATGGCGTCCAAAGTGTACATATTATGTGTATAGCCAAAGAAACTGGTCCGTCATTTATGTTTACACTGTCTTTCACTGTGAGGGCGTGCACTTTAGTGAATTTGTCCTACCACTATGTTGTGTATATAATGTTCCATTTCCCTGAGCGTGTTATGTGATCAAGCTCCCTAGAGGAGTGAAACGCGTTGTCGGATGGGCATTTGTCCTTGAATACAAATAAAATCTTTACTCTGCCACCTATTTGAGGTTTTGGATTTGCTTTTGTGCGAATCTTTTCGCTGCTACTACGAGGTTTGGAGGTCTGCACCTGGTGTTCCCATCACCCATTGAGGAGAGCAGGAACATTTTCTTTATATATATATATATATAGGAATTACCGCGGCCCCCCCAGCACCGACAACAACGATTGTGTACCAGCACCGGAATTGACACGAGGACACCGGCCGGCTGCGAGGGTTTTCGCACTCGCAAAAAGCAAGGAGTTCGGAGGTCGGGACCGAAGAAGGTACTGTTTAAAGCGGCATTGCGGGGTGCAAGAGTATGCATGACTATCGAACAAGCGCGTAAAAAAGAGTTAAACGAGGGCCCGCGCTTGGGCATAAACGAGTCAAACAAGTTGAATTGGAATAAGCCGAGATGTTGAGCGACATTGTAAAAGAAAGGGAGGCGGCTGCCACAGGGATGTTTAAAGACGTCCCCACAGTGAGCAGCGGTGCAAAACCAAATGATAAAATTACAGCACATCCACCAGACTCTATGGCGTATAAAATGAAAGTGTTAGAAAAGAAAATGAGACTGGAAATGTCTAAATGGTGGGAGTCAAGGTCCCTTCAGAGCTATATAGAGATGGGCAGAATCCCACGGGGGCTCCGCATCTTGACAGCACCGACATATGAAGAACCTAATCCGGAACTGATGCGTGAATGGGCAGAAGTAAACCTTGACTCATCCCGCAGACTCACTTTACTATTGATTAAATATGCGGACATAGATAGGGCACGCCGGCTAACAGAAATAGATGCTCTTAATGAGGAACTAGCGAGTATGGGCCAAGAAGAAGAAATTGCCCGTCTCAGGAAAGAGATTACAAACCGACTAAAGAAGGAGGAAGAAAAAATAAAGGATAGAAAAACTCACAAATTCCAACGGGACAAAGTCGATTATGAGGTAGGACAGATCTTCACCTTTGCCCGAAAATTTGACAATGTACGTAAAAATCAACAAAAACAAGGGCGAGGCAAACCAAGTGTATCCAGTAACTGTCAGGGGCGAGTTGAGGATGATGCTGCGACTACATCGAGTGAACAATATACCTCCAATAGTGAGGATGACTCCGAATTGAGAAATGCCCCTACAACTTCATCAGGGGCTAGGCCATCGCCGGGGAAAGAGATGGAGATTTTAGCCGCCCAAAGAATGGCAACTTTGAGGCCAATGACCCGCTCACAAACACACGGCAGCGGGCAAACATCAAGCGGAAGCAGAGGCGCAATGCAGCAAAACACAGGCACAAATCCAAACCAGCCCCGAAGGAAACAAAATTACTGGAAAAAGAAGCAAAACGAACAATAATCAATTCATCCAACTTAAAATTAACCCAAAAGGAAGAGAACACCTTAAGTTTGGGATTATCTTACTGCCCACCAAATAACTTTGACTACCCAAATACTCGGATGGATGTTTATAAGGGTGTGAGAAAGTTGAAACTTAAGAAACTATATGCCATGAAAAAAACACCACTAGAAAATCCTGAAACTCCTCAAATGATGATACCACCTCCAGATATAGAGATAGAACGGGAACTAGAAGAATTGTGGAATCAAGATAATGAGCAAGTCGGAACTCCAAATGAGCGAGTTAAAAATATATCAAACAAAGGAGCGGGTTTAACAAATTTTAAACCAAAATCAAAATATTGCCGTATCATGTTGCATGATGCCATAGATACGTTCCATGAAGTCATCACTCAGAAAATAAAAAATGTAAATAAAAAAATCGGAACCAGCGCAAGCATGCAAAAACATCACAACCAAGGCCATATGTATTTCCAGCTAATGAAAAAACTCTCCAACAACAAGGAAGTCATAATCCGTAACAGTGACAAAGGAGGAAATATAGTACTGTGGCCTCACGATGAATACATGAAAGAGGCCATGAGTCAGTTAAATGATAGATAATGCTATTCTCGAACAGACATCGGCAAATTGAAAGAGATGTATCAAGCCTACTATAAAAAACTCCTTAGTGAGAATGAATATAAGTATTTAAAAAATGAAAATCCCACTGTACCAACAATATACTTTATACCCAAAATACACAAGGACAGCAAGAAACCACCGGGGCATCCTATTATCAGTGCCAGGAATAGCCTTTTGGAGAAAACATCAGTCTATGTAGACTTTTTCCTTCAAGATTATGTCAAATCTTTAGCATCCTATGTTAGGGATACAAGTGACTTTTTAAACAAATTGACTAACTTTCAATGGAACAGTGAATACATCATGATGGCAATAGATGTATCATCACTATACACCAGCATAAAACACGAAGACGGCATCGAGGCGGTGGAATATTTTTTGAGAGACAGAGATCCTATTTTCCACCAACATAGTGAGATGCTGGTGGCTATGATCAAATTCTGCCTACATAATAATGTATTCATGTTCAATCATCTATTGTATTGCCAAACACAAGGAGTAGCCATGGGGGCTAGCTTCTCCCCAAGTTATTCTTGCCTACATATGGGCAAATGGGAGAAGCTAGTCCTCGGTGGAATACATGGTGACACTGTGAGAGCGAAAGTTAAAGTGTGGCTAAGACTTATAGACGATTTATTCGTAATCTGGCATGGAACAAGAGGGAGGCTGAAAATTACTTGTGTGAACTGAACAATAATGAACTGAATTTAAGATTCACTGCAGACATAAGTGAAACAAGGGTGAGTTTCTTGGATACAGAAGTGTTTGTAGATAACAATACTTTACAAACGACACTACACTGGAAAAAAACGGCTGGAAACTCCCTACTGCACGCCTCAAGTTGACACCCACATCACCTAGTGAACAGCATTCCCTACGGGGAAATGCTTAGGATAAAGAGGATATGCAGCACACAAGAGGAATTACAGCTAGCCCAGAAACAGAGCAAAGAAAGATTCCTAGCCAGGGGTTATAATAAACAAACTATGGATAGAGCCATAGCAAAAACAATGTTAGTTGAGAGGGAAACTTTACTGGTCAGTAAAACTGACAAGTGCGACAAACAGAACAAAGAACATCAGGGAAGCCAATTAAATTTGGACGAAAAGAATTTTTGCTTTATCCTAGGATACAGCAAACAACATAAGACAATACAAAAAATCATCCAAGATGAATGGCCTACAGTATTGAGTGACCCAGTATTAGGACCCCTGCTTCCGCAGAGGGTGTCCATTACGTATAGTAGGTGTCCTTCAATGAGAGATTGTCTAGTTGTATCAGATCCAGAAATTATTGGCAAACCTACTTGGTATCAAAACCTAAAAGGTTTTAAAAGATGTCCCATATGCAGAGCTTGCACACACGGCATAAACACCAAAACATACCTTAGCCCCTTTAAAGCTATACCTTATATGATCAACAAGATGCTGAATTGTAAAACAGAATTTTCTGTATACGTGTTAACATGCCCATGTGGGTTAAACTATGTGGGGTCAAGTAAATTACAAGCACACGTGCGAATACTTCAGCATCTCCGAGCCATCACGAATATGGATAACACCTATCCGGTGGCTCGTCATTTTAGAACTTTCCACGGGTCAAATAACAAAGGGTTAACATATTACCTTATAGATGCAATTCCCCCAAATAGAAGGGGAGGGGACCGTGAGAATAAACTAAGGAGGTTAGAGACGAGGTATATTCTTCTGTTGAACTCAAAACATCCTAATGGATTGAATCTCACAGAAGATTTATATACTTGTCTATCCTAGTTAAACATAAGGTGAAATAGCTTTAAAAATGGATAAGACAATCAGTCACCTGTTCGATCAAAATATGCGATTTGCATGATATCCCTTAAAAAACACACTAAAAATTAATTCACCAGGTGTATATGAACAACAACACAGTGTTTTAAGTTGTAAATATTGTATACATGCATTTTTATGACCGAAAGGGTACAAATGATTTTTGAAAATTGTAAATATTTTATAAATGTGTTTTAAACAAAGTTTATAAATGTTTATAAAGGTGATTAAATACAAGTGTTTGATGCTGAAAGGGATACCAAAAGATGTTAATACAGGTGTCTGAAATGCCCAAATGGGACAAATAAGATAGATATATAATAATCTAAGCCAAGGAGTAATGTTCAAAAGTTAAAAGCAAGCGCAATGAAGCTCCAATAATGATAAATGTAAATAATGAAATTACTTATTAGTGAATGATTTAAAGAACGTTCAGTGTGAAGTTGAAATGACTAGTGATAATTTGGTTTGTAGAAAAGGAGAACAGTAAATGAAATGGATATCTTTTAATAGCACTATCACTTATAAGCACTTTATTGTTGAATGTTGTCATGACAATTGGAGAGATATATAAAAAAACATATAACCAATGTAACAGGTTAAAGGACTAATGTATTTTACATAAATTTAAAAATAACAACAATATATAAAAGTATATGGTACACAGTGACTCACTGTGTACCATATACTTGTGGAATGATTGACTATACAATACTATACAATACTGTGTAATGGTACCTACAAGAAATTCTCTGTTTAAAATTGGAATTCTGCAGAGACTGTTGATTTTGCCTTGCAAGCCCTTTGTGTATGTCCTTGTCTGTGTATTCGTGTGGTTGGGTACAGGCTTGTGCCCCCCGTACGTGAACTGTTGAAGGTGTATTTGTTTTTTACATACCTTGATCTAAATATAAACTTTGAGGACCGCTGCCCGGCTGGGCATGTCTTCACCAATATAGAACTGACTGAGTCTATATTTTATTTCATTCACCTGTCTCCTTGCCAGGGACCATTACTGTTTGGTTCCTGCGCGTGATTTAAGACGTGGTATCTAATTCAGGATTTGTGATATATATATATATATATATATATATATATATATATATATATATAAATATATATCGTTTAAACACCCTGCCTTCTTTCTCCAGGTGCCTCCAATACCCTCCTCAAATAAATTACAGAGAAGCATGTTGCCACCCTTGCAGTACACCTGGGTATGAAACTGATATGTAGTATTGATAGTGTAGCTGGGATCGTTCTCTGCATCTTCAAATTTGATGCAGCTCTTTTTTGCCAAATACGCACTGTTAGTGCACAAGATCTCCCAACTTTATGTCTCCATGGATAGAGACACCTTGTGTAAAAAAACGCACTGAAAACCTAAAACTGAAAATGAAACTAACCAGAAAGGAAATAGAAAAGATACACAACGATCACTGGGAGAAGGTAGGCAGTGAGAATTCGAAAGGCAGACATATGAATTAAATGTTTCATTATATGAAGGTCTTTACATTTCTTAAACAGTTGAGGAACAATTCTACAATGTTTATCGGACATTAAATACATAACCATATAAATGCAGAAAGATGACAAAAGGTTTACATGTGTAGAGCTAGTTGGTGCATCCACAGGGGTCAAAACGTTCCCCCCAAAAAACGGCATATCTAGAAATAAAATACATCATCGTGAAATAAAGAAAAAAATACTTCTGAAATATCAGCATTATCAGCACTTTTATGGCATTTCATAATGTATAGGTTTTTAAAACAAACGATGTCCATTTTCAAATAAATCCTTAACTTTTTGAAAGCACTGAACCCTGTGTAACTGTATTTTTAAACCTATTAAGGTTTTGAAGTGTTTCAGTCTTGCAAGAGGATATCAGAGGTGAATTTTAGCTTATCAGAGACTAGATACATTATTTTTTAGGCATTCTTAAATCTGAAAAACTACTCAGAAATAATGCAGTCAATTTTTTTGTTTATGCATGAGACACACTTCTAATGCAATTGGCTTTACATTGTGCTCAACTCACACTTTTCGCTGCTCTGCAACTTTCTCTATGCTTATTCCAGGTTTAGTGCATATAAAGGCTATCCAAAAATTCTCCCTTTTCAGCTTCATTTGTCAGTATTCTGAGGCCTAATTACATTTAATGAGCCTCTAAATTCGAGTCAAGTGCTAATATTTGTCCAAGTCTTCTCGGAACTTGCATGACTGCTGTGTTCAGCTGGAATTAAAACTAAACAAGAGCAGCGCACTCCCCATACTTGCTGCAATCCAACAATAATCGAACGGTTGGTTACCAAGTAGCTAAGAGTCAATAGGAAGGCTTGGCTGTACTTCTGTACTCATTGTCCTCACCAACATTAGCACCATAGGGTAGATAATTATGTAGGAAGCTCACATTGACACGTCTAGGTCTGAGGCCCATTCTTCTAGATACCAGTCTTTTGCGATAGGTGCTAAAAAAGGAAACATCATGAATCATACTGATTGGATGGCAGAGTCTACCTTTAAATTGTGTACATCAAGGATGTGGTTATGTTATGTTATGTTGGTTAAATTTAATTTATTCAGCGCCCGTACGCCCATGGGCTTCATGGCGCTATCGAAGCTTTTGGGAACAGCAACACAACAGCACAACAACATGAAAGTCAGAGAACTAATCTAAGGATATGCCTGTCTGAAAAGCCAGGTCTTAAAGGCGTGTCTAAAATTAAGGAGACTATCGCTTTGTCTCAAGGAGGCAGGCAGAGAGTTCCACAAAGAGGCGGCCAGGAACTGAAAAGAGCTACCACCTTGACGCTTCCTCCTAATTAAGGGGATAGTTAACAGATCTTTGTGAGCAGATCTAAGATTGCGTGAAGGGGTATATTTACATACCAGGTTGATCATAAATTTGGGGCCTTGCCCTTGTAAAGCCTTGAATATAATGCAACCGGTTTTAAATATAGCTCTCTGACCTATTGGTAACCAGTGAAGGTTAGCTAGTCCTGTCCTGATAGATTGCCATTTGGGTAGATTATAGATAAGCCTAGCTGCCTGATTTTGGACATACTGTAATCTTTTCAGTTGCCCAGCTGGGAGTCATAGATACAGACTGTTAGAATAATCTAGGCGGGACAAGACTAGGGCAATGATTGCTTGAATGAGGGCAGAGTGGTTCAACAAATGAGAAATTTTCTTAATCTTTCGCAGTTGGAAAAAACTAGAAGATACAACCGTTCTAATCTGGGCTTTAAGAGATAAATTGTTGCTAAGAGTAACCCCTAGACTCTTGACAGTGTTGGATTTAGTCGGAGGGGCACCCAGGTCAGGAGGCCAGAAGTGAGGCCCCCAGCTAATTTCACTTTTCCCAGGCAAGACCAACTCTGTCTAGCCTGGGTTAAGTTTCAAGTGGTTTAGATTCATCCATCTCTGGATGTGGCACATGACCTGTTGAAATTCAGAGGAAATACCAGTTGCAGATTGTCTGCGTAATTAAAAATAGTGACCTTATACTTTTTCAAAGAGTAAAGTAAGGGGCGCAGATACAGATTAAATAAAAGTGGAGACAGAGACAATCCCTGAGGCACTCCGCAGGTGGACTTTCTCTTGGGGGCTGTGAATGTTACCAATCTCACAGCTTGAGTGCGGTTCGAGATGAAGGACTTCAACCAGCACAAGGCAGCCCCCTGAGGCCGGCCTGTTCGACACGGTTGACCAAGATGGCATAGTCAACCGTGTCGAACGCGGCCGACAAATCCAGGAGTACCAGTGCCTGTGAACGTCCCTGTCTGCGTTGCAACGCAAGGTGTTCTGAACTGCCAAAATCACTGTCTCTGTAGAATGACAGGGACGAAACCCTGCCTGATTGGGTTCTAGATATTCTGTGCTTTCGATAAAATTGGATAGACAGTTGGAAACATGTGCTTCTAGGATTTTCGACAAAAAAGGCAACAAGGAGATCGGCCTGTAACTTGAGGGATCATAAAGATCCAGGCCAGGTTTCTTGATCAAAGGGATCAACAGTGCTTGCTTAAAGCTATCAGGTACCATGCCTTGTTCAAGAGATTTTTTTAAGAGCGGGAGAATGCTTTGGGGGATAGCCTGTGCTATCTCCTTAATGATGTAAGTTGGACAAATGTCATCTGGTGAGCCTGACTTAACACATCAGTTCAGATAGTGTTTTGGAGTCGATGGGGGGAAATACATAAAGGGATTCCCCTACCAGCAAGACTCACCTCCTGGTTTCTGCGCCTGCACTCGGCTCCCTGTCTGCAGCTGCCGCTGCTCTTCCTGCTGCCACCTCCACGACTGGCCGGACCCGCTTCGCGGGTCCCGCTGCGCAGGTGACACCTCAGCTGAACAGACTCTCCAGCGGGTGAAAGTTTGGGCGTTCTCCGTGTCCGGCAGGGCTGCGAGCTACCAGCGGGGGACTCCAAGGACCAGGAGCCCCCGCGCGCCCGTCACCACCTGGGCTGCTCTCCCTGCCGGCTCCGCCCCCTCTCCTGTGTTAACGGGTGACCGGACATTGGATCAGTGGATTCCCCTACCAGCAAGACTCACCTCCTGGTTTCTGCGCCTGCACTCGGCTCCCTGTCTGCAGCTGCCGCTGCTCTTCCTGCTGCCACCTCCACGACTGGCCGGACCCGCTTCGCGGGTCCCGCTGCGCAGGTGACACCTCAGCTGAACAGACTCTCCAGCGGGTGAAAGTTTGGGCGTTCTCCGTGTCCGGCAGGGCTGCGAGCTACCAGCGGGGGACTCCAAGGACCAGGAGCCCCCGCGCGCCCGTCACCACCTGGGCTGCTCTCCCTGCCGGCTCCGCCCCCTCTCCTGTGTTAACGGGTGACCGGACATTGGATCAGTGGATTCCCCTACCAGCAAGACTCACCTCCTGGTTTCTGCGCCTGCACTCGGCTCCCTGTCTGCAGCTGCCGCTGCTCTTCCTGCTGCCACCTCCACGACTGGCCGGACCCGCTTCGCGGGTCCCGCTGCGCAGGTGACACCTCAGCTGAACAGACTCTCCAGCGGGTGAAAGTTTGGGCGTTCTCCGTGTCCGGCAGGGCTGCGAGCTACCAGCGGGGGACTCCAAGGACCAGGAGCCCCCGCGCGCCCGTCACCACCTGGGCTGCTCTCCCTGCCGGCTCCGCCCCCTCTCCTGTGTTAACGGGTGACCGGACATTGGATCAGTGGATTCCCCTACCAGCAAGACTCACCTCCTGGTTTCTGCGCCTGCACTCGGCTCCCTGTCTGCAGCTGCCGCTGCTCTTCCTGCTGCCACCTCCACGACTGGCCGGACCCGCTTCGCGGGTCCCGCTGCGCAGGTGACACCTCAGCTGAACAGACTCTCCAGCGGGTGAAAGTTTGGGCGTTCTCCGTGTCCGGCAGGGCTGCGAGCTACCAGCGGGGGACTCCAAGGACCAGGAGCCCCCGCGCGCCCGTCACCACCTGGGCTGCTCTCCCTGCCGGCTCCGCCCCCTCTCCTGTGTTAACGGGTGACCGGACATTGGATCAGTGGATTCCCCTACCAGCAAGACTCACCTCCTGGTTTCTGCGCCTGCACTCGGCTCCCTGTCTGCAGCTGCCGCTGCTCTTCCTGCTGCCACCTCCACGACTGGCCGGACCCGCTTCGCGGGTCCCGCTGCGCAGGTGACACCTCAGCTGAACAGACTCTCCAGCGGGTGAAAGTTTGGGCGTTCTCCGTGTCCGGCAGGGCTGCGAGCTACCAGCGGGGGACTCCAAGGACCAGGAGCCCCCGCGCGCCCGTCACCACCTGGGCTGCTCTCCCTGCCGGCTCCGCCCCCTCTCCTGTGTTAACGGGTGACCGGACATTGGATCAGTGGATTCCCCTACCAGCAAGACTCACCTCCTGGTTTCTGCGCCTGCACTCGGCTCCCTGTCTGCAGCTGCCGCTGCTCTTCCTGCTGCCACCTCCACGACTGGCCGGACCCGCTTCGCGGGTCCCGCTGCGCAGGTGACACCTCAGCTGAACAGACTCTCCAGCGGGTGAAAGTTTGGGCGTTCTCCGTGTCCGGCAGGGCTGCGAGCTACCAGCGGGGGACTCCAAGGACCAGGAGCCCCCGCGCGCCCGTCACCACCTGGGCTGCTCTCCCTGCCGGCTCCGCCCCCTCTCCTGTGTTAACGGGTGACCGGACATTGGATCAGTGGATTCCCCTACCAGCAAGACTCACCTCCTGGTTTCTGCGCCTGCACTCGGCTCCCTGTCTGCAGCTGCCGCTGCTCTTCCTGCTGCCACCTCCACGACTGGCCGGACCCGCTTCGCGGGTCCCGCTGCGCAGGTGACACCTCAGCTGAACAGACTCTCCAGCGGGTGAAAGTTTGGGCGTTCTCCGTGTCCGGCAGGGCTGCGAGCTACCAGCGGGGGACTCCAAGGACCAGGAGCCCCCGCGCGCCCGTCACCACCTGGGCTGCTCTCCCTGCCGGCTCCGCCCCCTCTCCTGTGTTAACGGGTGACCGGACATTGGATCAGTGGATTCCCCTACCAGCAAGACTCACCTCCTGGTTTCTGCGCCTGCACTCGGCTCCCTGTCTGCAGCTGCCGCTGCTCTTCCTGCTGCCACCTCCACGACTGGCCGGACCCGCTTCGCGGGTCCCGCTGCGCAGGTGACACCTCAGCTGAACAGACTCTCCAGCGGGTGAAAGTTTGGGCGTTCTCCGTGTCCGGCAGGGCTGCGAGCTACCAGCGGGGGACTCCAAGGACCAGGAGCCCCCGCGCGCCCGTCACCACCTGGGCTGCTCTCCCTGCCGGCTCCGCCCCCTCTCCTCACTCTCCCAGCTTTAAAACAAAGTGACCTTCCCGCTGCGCGGGAGCGCGCGGGAGGGCGCCGGGAGAAGCCCGGGACAAGGGCGGGACCGTTTGAGGCCGTTCGAGGACAGAGAGGACTGGCCTGGCCCACCCCCCTTGGTTCTTCGCAAGGTGCCTGTCCCTGGGCATTGACTCTAGTGAGTACCATATAGAAAACTGCCACTATCATGTGTACCCGGGGGAGTCGCAGCAAGACCGCGCTGGGCCTAACTAAGCCAAAGGGCACCTTGGACACTTTCCTCGTAAAAACAAACTTGGCAATAGATGCCGAAATCTTAAAAATGCAGAAGAGGGTCTCCATTGAGTTAGATGCTGCACGCAGACTTTCCCAAACATTTGCTAACTCTAAAAAATCTTCTTTGGGAAATATCGCGTCTGCCGCATCTCCCCAGCGGGTGGATCGCCCGCCTCCTCTATTGATCCCTGTCGAGGTCCATCATTCCCCCTTTCCCTCCTCTCCTCCAGCATTAGATTCTTCATATATTTTCTCCCCCACGACTGTCCAATCTAGAGAAAGTGACCCATCTACTGATCAGGGAAATCCCTCCACCCTCCCGGTTATAACTGCTCCCTCTTTTTCTGTACCAAAAAGTACAAACCCAGGTCGCCAAGCACCGAGAAAGAAAAACAATGTAAAATCTGCCTATGCTCGCAAAAAAGCTAAAGTTGCAAGGCAACAGTTTTTCAATCATAGAAGACCATTACCCAATGAAGGGGACCATAAACCAACATTACCCCCAGCTATCCATCAAATAGGGGGGAATAGTAACCTCACTATGGCTCCTGTGGTAGAAAATCCCATTACCCCAGCAGAAAATCCAACACTGGGAGGGCTAAACGAGACATCCAGGAACGGGGA
Organism: Lissotriton vulgaris; assembly: GCF_964263255.1. Lineage (NCBI taxonomy): Eukaryota > Metazoa > Chordata > Amphibia > Caudata > Salamandridae > Lissotriton > Lissotriton vulgaris. Next base: position 861,992,806 of record NC_141689.1, read on the forward strand.
TAAAGCGGGTGATGATGAAGATTTTCTTCAGACAGTCTGGGTCACCTTAAAACAACTTCTGACACCGTTTGAACTTAGATTGTCGCGTATTGAGAGCCACTTACTCGAGATGGATAAAACATTAGTATCCCTGGCCACGCTCAGCTTAAAACAGCTGGAAGCCGCACATCCCCATATTAACGATAGCCAACCCCTGGTTAGAAAGCCCGACATTCAACCTGTTTCAGCCTCTAACACTGGCACTAAAACAGCTACAGCGCCCAAGGAGGTTCCTTCAGCCCCCTTGACTTTTCCTGTACCCGTACTACCCCCGTCATCCAAGCCGACCCCGATTCCCAAACCGAGGAAGCTGGCAAATGTTGTGGCCAACCCGCCAAAAACTGAGGAAAAACCCTCAAAAAAACTTCTCCAGCCCAAACCCCCTCCTAGAGCCGAGCAGAAGGCGAATAATTCCATCACTCCCCTCCTAGAGTGCATACCAAATTCACACCCAAATCATCAGAATTTCCGCGGAGGCTACATTGATCTTCCCCCTGAGGCTGGGCCCTATATGGTCATCCTGGCAGGGGTACCACCACTTGCCTCGGATATTGTTGAAACCCAGTGGTCCTTAAAAAATAAAGTGATACACTGGTTAAATACTAATAGGCAGATTCCTCACCCTAATAGGAGCAGGGTACTAATGGTCAGGAGAGTCCCTTGGGTGGGCCGTACCCACAAATCGATACCAGGAGACTGTATCGTGGTGTCTTTTGCAGACCCTCATACAGCCCACCTCATTTCCACATGGGACCAATATGTGACTGAACACGTCATTGTCACCAAACCCCTAACCTTTTTCTACCCTCCTAAACAGCTAGTAGAGCATCCTGGGACCTGGACCACTATCTACAATTACAGACGGAAGGGCCAGATGCAGGGAGGGCAAAATACCAATGATGGGTGGGAAGGCATTCACACTATGAATAGGTTTGGATGCTTAGATCAGGTGGACTGACTGGGAACAGTAGATCAAACACCCCGATCAAGTGATCAGAATCACGTTATGATTACCACTAATAGCCACTCACCGCCACCCATAGCCAAGCACCTGACCCATTCGATGGTGGTTCCACCCACCCCTGTCCAGGACCCGTCCCCTGTGCAAGCCACTCTACACTTAGACAGGGCACATTCTCAAGATCAGGTAGAGTTAGTAGAGAGTGAGGGTAACATACATCAGGCAGATAGTGAACCGAAACATTCACTTTTGTCCTGGAATGTAGCAGGACTAGGTAATAAGATCAAGCATCCACTCTGGTTGGAGACGGTTCACAAGCATGGCATACTTTGCCTGCAAGAAACCTGGCTGGTGGAACAAAGGCATATCCTGGGGTACCGTACGTTCCATACACCTGCTGTTCCTGCCACTCAGGGCCGCAATAAAGGGGGTCTGTGTATATACGTCTCGAATGCGGGGAACATTAAAGTGCATAACTTCCACTCAAACCAATACTTCCAAATTCTTTCTTTTAAATGGGGCACTACACAAAAGGTCTTACTGGTGAATTTCTATAACAATATGCCACTTAACGAGATGGAATTCATTTTAAACACAATGCTTAGTCGCATCCATAAAGCGAGAGATCAAAATGCGGGAGACCATACAATTATCTGGGTGGGAGATTTTAATTGTGCAGTCTGCCCACTTTCTGAGTTAGGTTTGTGCGGCCTTGCAGATCGTGAGGAGGACGGTCCTTTTCACTTCTCACACACCAAATTGGGGTGTCTCCTTAACAGTATTGTGTTTGCTTTTGACCTCTCCTTTGTTAATCAGGCATGCTCTCCCCCAGTTCCCTTTGCCCCAACATATAATGGAAGAGGTTGTGAATCCACAATCGACTTTGCACTGATATCCCCCACCGTGCCCAACTTTATAACCTCTTGGGAGATAGGGGAAGATCCAATGAGTGATCATTACCCTATTACCTTTGGGGTCAGGCTCTCAGTGGAGAAACTAAGGGAACCTAGTGGCCCACAATACCCATTCGAGGTTTCCTTAGCAAAGATAAATGGATACGTGGTAAAATGGGAGAATTTAAACCCCAGCATTTTCTTCGACAAATTAATTTCATCCTGTCTTGAAGACATATTCGTATGCTTAGAGGTAGATGCGGAACCTAAGGCGATCATGGCAGCTTTCGCCAATATACAGGAATACATAAAAGGGGTTTTAACCAAGAGCCACAATAAGAAGGGGAGACGTGCATCCAGGTGGTTTGATTCTAGGTGTACAGCCGCCCTAAAGAACCTGAAGAAAGTTTTAACCACCGTCCCGAAAAATAGGGCCCAAATCTCCGAGGCTAGGCGAGAATACAGGAAAGAAATTAACCTCAGGAAAGCAACCATAAAAAAGGAGGCCTGGGAAGCACTGGGAGAAGCTGCCAGGAATAAAGACACCAACCTTTTCTGGAAAGTGATTAGATCAGTATACAACCCAAAACATACTGATAACTGCATAGATGTAGCAATTACAGCAGAGCATTGGGTTGAACATTACGGGAACCTCTACACTGAAACACAGGGGTACAGCACGAATCATGAAAAGGCACTTTCAACATCGAAGGAACCCAGGCGGGACTTCCAGCAAAGTGACCCCCTAGCTTCGCCTTACCCAATTGACTTGGTTTTTACCATCTCAGAGGTTGATAACGCAATCAGGGAATGTCCCTCAGGGAAAGCTCCTGGTCCGGATTACACACCAGTGGATGCCTACAAAACAAATTTAGAATTTTGGGCCCCGCTTCTAACGAACGTTTTGAACATGGGAAATAAATGCGGCTTAATCAAGACCTGGTCAGATGCCATTGTAGTTCCCATCTTCAAAAAGGGAAACAGGGACGATCCGGCTTGCTACCGTCCAATATCCCTATTGGACGGCCTCATGAAAATTGCAGGAAGGATCGTTCTAAAGAGGATCCAGCACTGGGAGGTAGAACATAAGGTTATTTCGGAACTCCAATATGGATTCCGAAAGGGACTGGGAACCCAAGAGCAATGCCTAAACTTGTCCTTACTAATGTCCAAATACACTGAGGCCAAAAAAGGGGATCTTTTTGTTACATTTGTTGACCTTAGCTCAGCTTTTGATTGTGTGGATCATCCGCAGCTTTGGTCAACTTTGGAGAGCATTGGGGTGGATCCCACAATAGTGGTTTTCATTAAAGAACTTTACAGAGAGGCTGGTGCAAGGGTCAGGTTTGGGACCCAGGGGCAGTGCACACAGAAATTCCCTATAAATAGAGGGGTTAGGCAAGGGTGCATACTCGCGCCCCTTCTATTTAGTTTTTATATTAATTCAGTTGTAGAAGACCTAACAAATCTCCAGAATGATTACCCAGCTATTAATGGTAGGCCTGTTCCCATCCTACTATACGCCGATGATGCGGCTATTATGTCTAGGACCAGGGTAGGGTTGCAGAGAGCGGTAACAGAATTTTCGTCCTACATGGGGAAAAGAAATTTGAAAGTGAACATCTCAAAAACTTTCTCCATGCCGTGCACCCTAAAGAGTATTAGGCCACAATGCTCGATATACCTCGACGAGCAAAAAATCGAGACTACGGACACTTTTTGCTATCTGGGTGTCGTTTTTGAGAGAAAAGGAGCTTGGAAACATGCAGTAACGGCCAGGAGGCTTGCCTTTACCCGTGCTATTGGTGCCCTGAGAACTTTTGCAGCGAAAATTGGGGGCAAACCGACTGCCGAGATGATACAGATTTACCAAGCAAAGTGTATAGCGACAGTTACCTATGGAGCAGGCCTATGGGGCTTTGAAGATGTGTCCTCCCTCCAAATTTGCGAAAATCATTTTATCCGCTACTTATTGGGGGTGAGCAAATCTACCTCAATCTTCATTACTCACATTGAGACTGGCCTCAAACACCTTAGCGACCTCATAAAGCTGTCACCATGCTTGCTTTGGCATAAAATCTGGTCTACTAGGGAATGCCGACTTAACAGAGAACTAATCAGGGATTGCATGAGCTTGGACGCCGCAGCCAAAATTAAATGGTTGCGACACGTCCGGTTGATGTTTGCCCAGGCTGGTTGTCCGGAATACTATGATGACCCTGAGTCCCTTGAAAATCTGTCTAGGTCGTCTCTTAAAAAACTTTTACTTGCCCACTTGGAGGGACTTAGATGGGATGCAGTGCGAGCCAAAAATACTATCCTGAGTTACCAAAGAATTACTCCCACCGAAGGCTTGCAATTGTACCTCAGGACGGAAACGGCACCTTACCCTCGCATGCTTCTCACCAGGCTGCGCCTAGGTACCTTCTTTCGTATGGTCACCCTTCCTAAACAAAACGATTGGACTGCCCCAAACCTTATCTGCCCATGCGACGATCACTCATCACAAAGTAATATCCACATTATGTTCTTTTGCAACCTGTATTCTGCTCCAAGGAAATTGTATCTATTACCTCTTTTAAAACAATGGGGCCTAAGAACATGCAAAGACGCTTATCTTAAATTACTTTTGTTAGATGAGGTGTATGTCATTTTTGTTGTTTCACGTTTTTTAATCTCAGTAATGAAATATAGAAATTCCATGATGTAACTTGTACACGTTTTAACCCTTTTTCCTATGCTTTTACATGAGGTTAATTGCTGCAATTTCATTATTGAACCTTTTTTAATTGGGAAACTGTCTCATAGAATCTCACAAAAACTTCGTTGGGGTAATCTTTTTAAATTTGATGTATGAAATGTATCTGTATGCTTTTATGATTTTATCAAACAAATCGAATAAAGCTAAATTTCAAATTTCAAATTTCAAATTTCATAAAGCGTAGAGGAATTGTAAAAGGTGTCGGCCAGAGGTGGTGGGGTGGGGGAACTAGTGATACTCTGTTTGATGGTCACGATTTTCTCAAAAAATAACTAGTTCAGGGAATCACAAAGTTTTTGCGTGGGTGCTATTGACGGGGCGGTTCGATTGTCATCACAAAGCTCATTCACAATGTTAAAAATATCTTTGGACCTTTTCGTAGAGTTCAAAAGTTTTGCAGAGAAGTAGTTGGTCTTATGTTGATGCAAGGTTTTTTGATAGAGTTTCCTTGCCGAACAATATATTTCTCTATCTTGTGACAAGTAATTTGCTCTCCACTTCCTTTCCTTTTGTCTAATCCCCAATTTAAGTAATTTTAGTTCAGGGGAAAACCATTTGTGGGCGTCGTTCCCTCGTAGATTTGGAAGACTCACCACGGGGGCATGAAGGTCGGCTGCTTGAAGTAGCCAGTTTGAGAGCACCCCTTCACTAGATTCTGCATCCTCGCCCAAGGAAGGAAGGGTAGTGGTCAAGGTCTTTAAAAAACCAGGAAGGTCCAAGAACTTCCATTTACAGAACTCCTTGGCCACTGGTGGCCTGGTTTTGGTCATCCCTCCCATTCTGAGTGAAAAATGAATAAAATAGTGGTCTGACCAAATGCAGGGGGAAATGAAAAGTGTGGGAATAGGTAAGTTACTTGCACAAATTTGATCGAGGCTGTGACCTTTCTGGTGGGTGGGAAGATGAATATGCTGGGTCAGATTCAGGTCTTCCAGTAGGTCCTTAAGCTATGCAGCCTGGGGGTCTTCTCTCACATTGTCGAACCAAAAGTGTAGGTCTCCTATTAGAATAGTTTTAGAGTAGTTGACGACATACGAATCCAACTGTTCTATTAGGAGTGAGGAGAAGTTAGCCATGTGTTGAGGTGGGCGGTAAATTAGTACTAGTATCAGAGCCCCGCTCTCGGAGTCCAATTTAATAACTAAATTCTCAGTACCTGGGAGAACTAGAGGGGACAGTTCTCGGACTGGTAGGTCTTAAGGATGATGGCCGCCAGTCCGCCCCCGTTTTCCCAGGGGTGCGGTTAGCTGTGAGAATGTAATACTCCGAAGGGAGTGAGGCAAGGATATCTGGTAAAGAGTTGGGGGTGATCCAGGTTTCAGTCAGCAGAAGGATATCCGGCTTCTCCTGGGTCAGTAGAAGAAAGATATCCACTTGGTTTTTAATCAATGACCTAGTGTTTAAGTAAATACAACGCAGGTCGTGTGTTGCATTATGAAAAGGGCCACAGTCCGAATGTATGGGAGTATTATGTTTGGGATGAGCAATCAATGGAAGAGGTTTAAAAATACCCAAGAATTGAATGCGTTTTGGCGTGACTGATGGTAAAGGCAATGGATGGCTCAGAGGAAGTTTAAGAGTCATTAAGTCCAGGGCGGAGTATTTAATAAGTTGGCCAGGGGGACAGGCCCCGGGTCCCGGGCGCGCGCGGACGGGCGCAGACAGGCTTACCTCTGGTGCACCTCCGGCGCGCCAACGTCGCGCCCGCTGCGCTCATCCGCTGCGCTCCCGTAGACACATTCAGCTTTATACGAGAGAGCCTGGGCGACTGGACCGCTAACTCCGGTCCTTCAGAACTTCAGGCTCCTCTCAATATGGCGCCCAAAACTCCACCGGACCGGCACGAAGAGCGGCGGTAGGAGACAAGCCCTCCACGCAACGGCATAGGAGCCGCGATGGACCGGGGCAAAGGGAGCCGAAAAACAGTGAGAAACAAACTGCTTTGTATTTAAAATTACGCGCTAGCGCCTGCACTTAACTCTGCATGACGCCGCTAACACAGTGAAAATAGGCTGCCAACTAAGTGAATAAACAAATAAAATGTCGGCCTTAGAAGAAATAGCGTTGAGGTAGCACCTTTGGTAACTAAAAAAGTGTGTTGAGGTAGCACCTTTAGTAACTAAAAAAGTGTTGGACTTGAATAATCCTTGCTCCCAGGGCCTGCTGTAGAATGTTACATTCCCTACCTTTTGCAAAGCAAAGGTACAATTCTATTTAGGACATAAAGGTGAGGATTATCCCTACGTGGACTATTATACCAACTTGTGCCGATGAACCCCTGCCACAAGACTGCGATCTATATTTAAAAGTTCTGTGATGGTTCTATACCATTTTGATTTCAATTAGATTTTAATTGTCTTGAACATTAAAATTTGTTACCATTATTCTATTGGGAAGTGTAATTCTTTCTGATAATATTTTAGGCTGTTATGCAAATAAAGTGAAACGAGAGAAAACGCAGCTCTTGCCTTTTTGTAATTAACAGTATTGTAACCTTCCTATACGACTGACAGAAAAAGTAGTATTCTCTTCCTGCATGAACTGCAAGAGAATTGAATTTAGCTATTCTGTTGGATGCCATCAAGAATAAACCTGCCCATTACAAAATAGATATAAAAGTAAATAAATAGAAGAACTGTTGTTAAAAAAAACGGATAAAGTTGAATTCGTTTTAGTTCATGGAGTAGTCTCGTTAAAACACGAATATAATCTCAGATAAATTCTTCAATAACCAATAATGCAGCATACTGTATTTTCTTGATCCTGAATAGGCATTCAACATGGTCACTGGAACTCACTGTCACTAATGAAAATGTATTATGTGCATTCAAATAAAAGGGACCTGTTAGGACACATACTGAGTCATTTACAACAGCCATTACAGACAACCTGGGAAGTAGTGGCTGGTTATCAAGGAAAAGGTGTATACAATAAAACAGTGCACAGACAATTTAGTACTATTTTAAGGGTTGAGCAAAATTAGTACAATAAAACAAGAACTTGGAGGAAGCATTACCAATAAGAAAAAGTTGCTTTTGCATGCAAATACTGATGGAATTCCTTAACATAAGCATTTTAGCAGGACTGAAGGCCAATTCGAGTATTTGTGAGACAATCTTAAAGGACTTATTCTACATAGTGTAGTCGAAAATGACCAGTCAGTTGAAAAAGTTACACTTCATTTTGCAATAAACCAAATTAAAATAACTTACAACGGGGCTTGGATCACTTCTAAGCATTTCACTCCAATATACTTAAGTCATTCTACTGCACCTTTTTTAGAGCAGTGCATAGTTTCATATGCACACATTTAATGGAATCCTTCTCTTATAGATGGTGGATAGTTACTTCCTAGCTTTCAGCGATAACACATATTCTGCTGTATTAACCCTTCTGCTTATATTATAAAGATCTAAAACATACACCTATGTAGAACAGTGGTTCTTAATATTTTGACTTCTATGGACCCTCACTTAATCATTATTGCAATTCGAGAACCCAACTGAATCATTTCTGGAAGGCAGGGATCCTAGTCTAAGCATTTTTGATGATTTAAACCACAAAATATACAGAAACAAGCATTCAACCAAATATACAAATAATTAAATATGTTATGTAATTCACAAACAAATTAAAAAAAATCTAAATGTTATTATAATGGGTAGGTTGGAGTTTTTCTCAGTTCAACTGTGCCCACTCATTGCGAATATTACATTCTATTTGATGGACTTGCACGGCTCCCACAAATCAATCTGAGGATAGTAAATTAGGGCCAGATGTAGGTGGCTAAATACCGGTCGGTAATGCCACAATTCTGTAAATTTCAGCGTTACCGACCGGTATTTAGCCATGTGCGATGTAGGTAAAGAATCAGTAATTAAGGAATCTGAAAATACTGATTCCTTAATACCGATTCCTTATTACTCTTACATATAAGGAATCGGTAATACCGATTCCTTAAATGCAATGTAGGTAGCACTAAAAACAGTGCACCGCAGCCTTAAGGAATCGCTATTTACCTCCAACTCCAAGTTGTTGGTAAATAGCAATTTCCTTACAAAAACACTTTTTTGCTTTTTTTATGTGCCTTAGGGCATGTATGTGCGCCACATGTGCACACATGCACATTTCAGGGGTGCAACAGGGTGTCCTTTGGACACCCTGGCACACTTGAAATACCTCCCGCTATTAGCGATTTGGTAATACCGAATCGGTAATAGTGAATGTCTTCCCAGTCATTCCTATGGGCCTCCTGGCCCATAGGAATGAATGGCTAGCTATTCCCAATCAAACAGCCGCTATCTTCCACCAATCACATACAGACAGAGCCTATCACAGAGATCAGGGCCATGCTACTCAACACTCACTGAGTAATTAGACATAACACGGAAATGGCGGAGGTGATAGACAGCTTCAAACTAGATCTAGTATTTGTTACGGAAACCTGGGCCAACCAGTCCTCTGATCCAGACTTATTACAAGCGTTTCCACCAGATGTTCAAATTACCAGAGCAGACAGAACCAATAAACGAGGGGGCGGACTTGCTATTATCACTAAAAACTAAATCTCAGTCAAGGCATCCTCGCTGGGCACTTCACAGGACTGCGAACTTCTCGCGTTCCAGGCCCTACTCAATCACAATGGCTCCTTGAATGGCCTTCTAATCTATCGCCGACCTAAAGCTCAGCGACCCCTACTCGACATACCCCATTCTTGGAAGCCAGTATAAACCACTCTAACTACACCATCCTTGGTGATTTTAATTACTACCTTGAGAATATCTTAGACGCTACTAACATCGAACTTCTCGAGGTATTGGGGGGTCTGAGCCTGGAACAACGGATTAAAGAGAGCACCCATGATGCCGGACACACCCTGGACGGTATTTTCACGTCCAATCCTATGATTAACATTGACAAGATACTTCCGGTAGTATGGTCAGACCACAGAGCCAACATATTTACAATTAAATTTACCTCCCAAAAAAATGCAGGGTCCGAACCGCCCACAACTCATTCCTATCATAACTGGGCGAAAATCGACCCTGATCACTTTCACACTTTACTCCAGGAGAACAAACCTAACTTAGGACTTGACACCAACCTGGCGGTCCACAACCTTACTGAATGGATTACTCAGGCAGCCAACATAGCTGCTCCTCTCTTAACTTGCACTACGAGAAGGAAAAAAACGTCTGAACCTTGGTTCTCAGACAAGCTAAGGTCGTAAAAACAGCTATGCAGAAGGACAGAAAAATAGTGGAGACTAAATTATAATTTGGAATTAAAAATGAAATATGCCCAGTCCCTGGCCATATACAAAAAGCTAATCTAGGAGGAGAAAAGCAGATATTATGCAGCCAAAATTGCAGCAAGTTACAACTCGAGCAAATAGCTCTTTAAGACTGTTAAAAAATTGGCTAAACTACCGGACAAAGCCTTCATAGGCGACAACTCAGAATTTTGTAATACCCTGGGGCAAGCCTTTTCCAACAAGGTGCAAGTAGTCTACCACACCTTTTTAAACACTCCTAATGAGCCTCCTCCATCTAAAATTGTTTCCGCCCAAAACCTCCCTGGTTTCTCCTTTTCCCAACCCAGTAGGGACCAAATTATACAAACTATTAAAGAAACAAAATCAGGGGCCCCCTCAGATCCATGTCCCCCGAAAATATTCCACCTCTGGCCAGTAGAGCTTAGCTCCCAATTAATAGATCTGTTCTCAGGAATCATACACCACGGGAAGTTCCCGGCGGCTTGGAAAACAGCTTCCGTGCTTCCTCTGCTAAAAAAAAACACTTAAACCCCGACGATCCCAATAGCTATCGGCCCATCTCCAGAATCCGTTTTTTTGCTCTAAGGTTCTGGAGAAAATACTCAACATCCAGCTCTCTACCTTCATCACCTCAAAAAATCTGCTAGACCACTCTCAGAATGGATTCAGAGAAGGCCACGGGACGGAATATTGCTCGACTTATCGGCGGCCTTCGATACCGTTAACCACAATATACTAATATCGAGACTGACAGAGCTGGGTGTCCACATCTCGGCTACAACGCTACTCTTGTCCTATCTCTCCGAAAGATCCTTCAGAGTAGAAGCAGACAGAACCAGCTCACAATCCTTCAATCTTCACTGTGGAGTCCCCCAGGGCTCTTCTTTGAGCCCCACACTCTTTAATGTATATGTGGCCCCTTTGGCCGCATTGATTAGACAGTTTGGGTTCTCAGTAATCAGTTATGTGGATGACACACAAATTGTATTGTCAATTACCAACAACGAAGACGAGGTCACAGAACGCTTCAACATCTCTATGTCCCACGTCAACAACTGGATGCAATCCAAGTGCCTAAAATTAAATGGCAGTAAAACTGAGGTCCTACTGCTAGGCACCAATCCCTTAGGTTGGTCTTTGAAATGGTGCCCCCCACCAGTTTCCAAGGTCAAAAATCTTGGGGTGATCTTCGACTGCCGGCTAACCTTTGACAGCCAGATCAACTGCCTTACGGCTAGGTTCTGGGCTATACTAAAACTGATCAGAAAGATTCGGTCTTTTATCTCCCTAAAGGCCCTGAAAACAGTGGTAACTGCCCTTGCAGTCTTCAGGTTGGATTATGGAAATGCTCTCTACCTTGGGATCCAAATTCAACATCTGAGTAAGCTCCAACGACTGCAGAATGCGGCAGCTAGACTGATCCTGAACATCCCCAGGCACAAATCAGTGTCTCAGCGAATGGCAGCACTTCACTGGCTGCCGGTACGGAAAAGAATAACATTCAAGGCACTCTGCATTACGTATAAGGCACTTCAAGGTAGAGGACCCTCCTACCTGACCTCAAGAATAAAGTATTATGTCCCGTCCAGGAACCTCAGATCAGCACAACTAAAACTGATCCAAGTACCTAGGTTTAAGCAGGTACGCTGGGGAGGCAGGAGCTTTCTATTAAGAGCGGCTAAACTCTAGAATCTCCTACCTGTTTCAATTAAAAACAGCCCGAACCTTACCTCATTCAGAAAATCACTAAAAACTTGGCTATTCCGAGCAGACCTTTAACCCACCCGCACCCATCCCGACCCGACCTTTTGTTTTCAGCGCCAAGACGCCTCCGGGCATTTGCTGCGCTTTATAAATTAAAAAATCAAATCAAATCATATGTTTTATTATATTTTGTAGTGAAATGAAATATGAAAATCTGTAATAAGAGGCTCAAAAGACAAATTAAGCTGTTGTACTTCCTTTTCCTAAGCATTATGATGCAGTGTTTAATTGGGCAGCCTGTTTGCACAACTGGTCTCCTTTGCTGTCGACCCACCTCCATAACACAAGATGTAAGGAGTTGAGACGATTAACTAGACAAGAAGAGGTGAGCCTTGAAGAGTCATCTGAAGGTGGTCTTTAAATCAGACTGTTATTGGCAACTTGTTCAATAGTTCGGCCATTGGAGAGAAGGCCCAGCAAAACTCCACAAAATGCAGTGTTGTATTTAAGATATGATTCACATTAACTATGCATAAGACCTTCTGGAGAAAAGAGAATGGAAAACTGCAGAGTGAGTAGCTGTTTGAGTGAGTGTTTGGTTAAGTGAGCGGGTGTGTGAGTGGCTGTATTGGAGAGCAAGTGTCTGTGTAAATTGTTGTATGGGTGGGTGAGTGGATGTGTGAGTGCTTGTATAGACGTGTGAATGTGTGTGTAAGTGGTTGTATGGGTGTGTGAGTGAGTATGCAAGTGCTTGTATGGGTGAGTGAGTGGCTGTGTTGAGAGGCTGTATGGGTGAGTAAGTGGGTGTATGAGTGACTGTGTAGGTAAATACATGGGTGTGTGAGGAGCTGTATGGGCGACTCTGTGGCTATGTGAGTGGCTGTATGGGTGAGTGAGTGGGTGTACGTGAAGGTATAGGTAAATAAGTAGGTGTGTGAGTAGCTGTATGGGTCAGAGTGTAGCTAAGTGAGTGGCTGTATGGGTGAGTGACTGGATGCATTAGTGGTTGTATGGGTGAGTGAATGGTGTGTGACTGGCTGCACTTGTGAGCGAGTGAGTGGGTGTGTGAGTGCCTCTATGGACGAATAAGTGCATGTGTGAATACTGGTATGGGTCTGTGAATGGGTATGTGAGTGGTTGTGTGGGAGTAGGAGTATTAGAGGTTGTATAGGGGTGTGTCAGTGCTTCTGTGGATGATGTCATGAGTGATGACACCAGTGATTTGATTTGAGATGTCATGAGTGATGTAACATGTGTAGTCATAAGCAGTGCATTGCGGGAGCGTAAGTTATAGTTAGCTCAAGTGACTGGTTTTGTACGAGTGAAATCTGAGCCTAACTAGAACATCCCTGTAACCTTTGTTTTTTTCAGTGACTTTTTAAGGTTTTTTAAATTCTACTTCCTAATAATAATGACCCTGTAACCTTTGTTTTTTTAAGTGAATTTCTATTTTTTAACTAGTAGTCACATTCGTAGAGTGGTGGTGAAAGGGGCAGGCCTATGATCAGATCTCAGGAATCCTGCAGTGTCAGACATACTGGAGGTAAAAGGAGGGCTTCTGGGCCACTAAGAACCCTCGGCATCCAAGAGGACTTCATCCCCCAACCAGCAGTGCACCAGGAGGCATGTTTGCAGGTAGTGGAGAAAGGGGACATGGCCTCCGAAGTCCTCTCAACAATCACGTTGTGAGGGACTGTTAGACTTGGCATCTTTTGGTGTGTTTTCCCTGAGTTTTTTCTTTCTGCCTCCCAGTTTTGACTCTGTTTTTGCTGGCGTAGTGTTTCTGAGCACTTTTCTCACTGCTGATCAGTGGTAAAGTGCAAGTGCTCCTGTAGTAAATTGTGTTATGGATTGCTGTTTCCAGGATTGGGTGTTTGATGTACTTAGTAAAGTGATCTTAGTGTGCCAGGGCCTGTAAATCAAATGCGACTAGTGGGCCTGCAGCTTTGATTGTGCCAACCACGCGCGTAGCCCTAAAAAGGTAACTCAGACCTGCTATTGCAGAGTCTGCGCGCAGTTTGTAACTGCCATGTTGACTTGGCGAGTGCACCCACTGGCCAGGCCCTAAACCTTCTCTTTTCTACATGTAAGACACCCCTAAGGTAGGCCCCAGGTGTTGGGGTTCAGGGGGGCCTGGTGCCTTCTGTCTAGTTTCCCGTTCATTGGTTTTAGCTTAAGGTGCCAAGTGCATATGCAAATTTATGGATGCTCCCTAGGGCTCGCTTTAAAAGAGGGCGACCAACAGGAAACAGGTGCTTGGTTTCTACAATGGTCCCTTGCCGTGTGTTTCCTGTCCTGTTGTTCTACCTTGTTCCCTTTCCTTCGAGCTCTGTTCCAGCGGTCTTTTCAAGTGCTGGGTGTTGATTCCCTTTTTTCCCTGTTACCCTGTTTCTTATTCCATTGGGTGGTTGCTGAACCCTTATTGGGGACCTGTTTTTTGATCTTCGGTGACGTTCTGGATTCGCGGCTGCGTTTCCTAGAGTTCTAGCATTATTTATTTATTTACCCTTTTTTGTATCCAAACCACCTTGTTGTATATTGTTTGGGTGGTTTCACGAAGGAGCTGAATAACGGCCATTTTCTTGTGCTACCTTCGTGTTTTTATTAGATTCCAGGTTTTTTTTAGGTGTCTTTCGAATTCCCTTGATGCCTTTTTTCCCCTGTCCCTTTTTGTCTTATGTTTGTGTATTCCACCTCCTTTGACATTCTCGGTGTTTCCCGAGGGGGCGTGGTTGGTCTGGGGTTACGCAAGAAACAACCACTACGATTGCGGTGGAAGAAATCCTGTTTCGTAACAGGCCACTCCTGTTTGTTAACTGGGGTAAGCAGGGAGGTCGGTGGTTCGTGTGTGTACTTGGTACTGGTAATATTAGTAGGGGTGTGTTTAATCTTGTCCCCTTTTTAATTTATAGCGGTCTCGTCTGAGTCAAGTTGTCAGCTGCCAAGAAACCAGAGGAGACGAGCTGTGTTCCCCAAGACCTTGGGTTCCCTTGTTTTGTTACCCACCTTCTCCCGGTGTCGTGTTCTCCACCACCCGGTTTGATCGCGGGTGTTGGGGGTCACGGCGAGGGTAGAGGATTGAGACGTTCTTCACTCCTGCGGTGTTGGGCTGGTCGGCATCGGAACACCAGGTACCTCTGTGGGCAGGGTGCAGTGTATGTGAAAGGTAGGACATGCCCTGGGGTGTGTGTGGCTTGTCCTGATAGTGAATTACAGCCCATTTATTTTTTTCACTATGGCAAGGCTACCTGTTCCCCATAGGATAGAATGGGAACTTGTTTATAACATCTTATAAACATAACTGTCCCGGGGAACTAGGTGGGAAAATAAAGTTTAGTATGCCTAAATTCAGAATCTAAAGATGCATCTTTTAGTGATGGTGATTTTTAAATCCTGTGTTTGAAAATACCACTTATAGAAGTAGGTATTTTCTTGCTCAGTCATCCTGTGTGCCTCTGCTCGAATGTGGATTGCCTGTCTGGGTTTTGTATGACAGAAGGCTGGGGAGCAGTAGTGGCTCCAGACAGTCTAGGTGGGGTTAGGAAAGGGATGAATAGACCTGGGCTCCAATGGGGGAAGGTGGAGAAGATTTCCTTGCACCTCAAATGGCCTGGTCTGTCTCTGACAATGCCGTCTCCACCTCCTGCCAGGAAATCACACCAGATAAGGCAGAACTGGTTCTGCATGGGCACAGAAACTCTCTGCCTAAGAGATCAAAGGATTCTGAAATATATATATATTGGGTCCCAGACCCTTGAACTTTAGAACTCTTTTGGATAGTAGAAGACTGCCAGAAAGAAGAGCTGCGGAAGCTGTGAGGCAGGACTACCACTTTCCTGTGCGCTTTGCTGTGTTGGCCTGCAGTGGCTGCTTCTGTCTTGGGCAGTGAAAGGACTGGACTGAACTTGCTTCAATCTACTTTTGTGAGTTTCTCCAAGGGCTTAAGGTAGATATTGCCCCCTGTTCAAGAAGTCTCAGGAAGAGCAAAGACTTCAAGCTCTTCTGCCCTCAGCACTGGGGATTGCGTGTTTTTGTGCTGCAACAGAAGAAAAGCAACTTGACGACATCTACAATGCCACTGCTATCTCCGTGTCCTAAAGGCACTGCTGCAACACCGCTCTGCGACCCTGGTCTCACTGATGCCGCCTGCTGATGCCGCCACCGAGCCTCTGCCCGCACCGAGGCCTGTGGGCACCGCACTCTGCAGCGCTTTGCTTCACAACAATGCCCTGGCACCGCAGAGGGCACCGCCTGTTGACTCTGCCTCCGAGCCGTTGCTCGCGCCGCGAGCTGGGGGCACCGCATTCTGCACCGCCTTGCTTCACCATGATGCACTGGTATTCCCAAAGACGCTGCTCCAAGCCAGAATCTATTCCGCTGCTTGCACCGTTGTTCGAGGGCACCGCTCGTAAAGTTACATGACGCATCGCCCTCATCCCGCACCGCAGCCTTGGCCTACAGATGCCGGCGCCATCGAATCCAGTTCGTCAGCCGACGACAATGCTTCAGCAACAACAACGCTGCTGCTTGCACCATGACCTGCCAGCAACAGGATGAGCACCGCCTTCACGACCCTAGTCTCACCAACAACGCCATCTGACGCCGCCACCGAGCTGCTCTCCCACCGTGACCTGTGGGCACCACACACCGCACCGCTGCACTTCACACCGCAGCACACAACACCTGCTGACGCAAGTGCTCCTGACTCCATCAGAGAGGAGATCGACCTGCAATGCGTGTGACTTCAAGGGCCCCGACGACTCCTGCACCGACCTCCTGAACCAATGCCTGCAGAAGCCGTGTTTTCGGAAGCTCAACGAGAGGTCATCAACGCCCTGCATTTCTAAAAGGTACTATTTATGGGTCTTCCCGACACCGTGGCTGGCCCGCGACACCGAGGTCAGCCAGAACTGTTTGGATTTGTTTGCTCACGACGCCGTGATAGCCTCGGATGGCGCTATTTACATCAAGGAACTATTTTTAAAGCATATTTTGATAAGTGAAGATTTTGAAGTACTGTATTGTGAATTTTTCTCGTTTTTGGTCTTGTCTTAAGTATACAAAAAAATTGGATATTTTTCTAAACTGGTGTGGTGTCCTTTTGTAGTACTTACACTGTATTACTGTTGGTTATGTGTAAATGCTTTACACACTGCCTCTAAGATAAGCCTGACTGCTCGTGCCAAGCTACCAAGGGAATGAGCAGTGTTATTTTAGGTGTGTAACTCCCTTATCCCGACTAGGAAGAAGGGTCCCTATTTGGACAAAGGTGCAAACCCTTGCCAACTAGAGACCCCCATTTCTAATAAGGCCTCAAATAGTTGTGTGCCAGGAAGCAGATTTGCAGAGCGGCCGTGAAAGGGGGCAGGACCTCCAGTGATTTGCAGGTTGTTCTTTTTTTATTAGGAGAGGGGGACTGTGTGCTCCCCCTCCCTGGGTTGATTTCAACCACAAAGACTCCATCTCCCAGGGTCCAGCCTCTTAAAAAAAAAAAATTTAACGAGGGGGCAAGTGGCCCCCAGCCAGAGCCGATTCAGCCCCGGGGACCCTGTCCCCCAGGGTCCAGCCTCTAATGCAGATGCCCTGGTCCCACCCAGGGTACCCACTTACCATAGATGGGGACCACAAAGGAAGCTTCCAGGTCCCTGGGTGAATGCTGGCTGCCTGCCTTCTTCAGGAGCCTGCATTACTTTTACAGAGAGCTAGCTGTAAAAGCAATTGTGCTCTGCTTTCAGCAAGTGCTTGCTAAAAGCGAGCACAGTTTGCTATGGCTTGGTGGGAGCACTAAAGCTCCAGCCAAGCAATAGCAAACAGCTATGTCCTGGGGGTGGGCTCCCTGGAACATAGCAAGAGCCGGCACTGGGGTGTGGCAGTCACCAGGGTTGTTGAGGGGTGCATGTGGCCCTGGGGAGGTGGTGGTCCCCGGGGCTGGGGGGGGATCCAAGATGCCACCTCAATTTAATTAACCAAGCCCCGTGGAGGTGGTGGTCTCCGAGGTATCATTGAGCCTCAGGGGAGGGCCGTTTGCCCCCCTTCTTTTTTTAAATGCCACCAGGACTTAGTCCAAAGGGGGCAATTTAGGATCATAACACTGGAGCCCACACTTCATTTTTTAAAACAAAAGAATTTGGAGGGATTCACAGTTGCAGCGCGACTTCCGCTGGAAATAATTTAAAAAATTACTTTTTTGGCCCTGTGCGGACCCCCAAGAGGCCTAGAGGGTCAGAGTGTTTCTACCCTTCCCCTTTACTTTTTTTTAGGTTTTTTTTTGTTCAACTGAGTCACAAGATGGCTGCCAACACTTCCTGGTTTGAATTGTTGGCAGCCAAACCGACCTTAGCACAAAATCGGGAGGGGTCATGTATCCTATGTGTTGCTCTATATCCAAATTAGCATTTTCCTTAATATTTCAACAACTACTGAACGGATTTACACCATTTAACAAAAAGGTCACTTTCTAGACCAACAGCTACCTTTCTGGCAAATTTGGTGTAATTCTGTTCAGCAGTTCGGGCTGTAGCTGTGTCTAAAGTTTCTTCTGGAAATTAACACAAGGAAAACACGTTGTTTTGTGACCTCTCCCTTTTCTTCCACCCCCGATGGACCACCCAGAAAGTTTCAAGACAGCAGCTCTAGTGAGTGTCAAACTAGTTATGAAAAGTCCATGAAGATTCATCAAACAACGTCAAAGTTCTTGGCACATTAAAAACGCTCTTCCTTTGGAGACTAGATCCTAACTATAACTACATACTGGCAACTTCTGGAGTGGCTCCATCAAAGAAATCCCCTTCTCAACTTTACCTCGACCGTCACCAAAACGAGCTTACCCTTCTTGGATTTAGTGATAGACCCGAGAGGAGGGACGCTACATAAGAAGGTATTTCACAAACCTACCGACAAGAATGCACTTTTGGCATTTGACAGTTTCCATCCTAAGTCCCTTAGGGACAACTTGCCGGGGGGGAAATTCTTTTGTATACGCCGCAAATGTACAGACCGGGCAGACTTCACGGTAGAGGCAGACTTTCTATCCTTGAAACTACAACAAAGGGGTTATCTGACCAGGATTATCAAACGAGCCAGAAAGAGGGCCTGTAATGTCGATCGTGAAGTACTTTTGTCTAAAACCATCAGACCAAAAATGAATAAACCAGTGTTTATCTCTACTTTCAATACTGCATCACAACAGATCAGGCGTACCTTACTACGGAATTGGAAGATCCTCAACTCCGATGGTCTGAATGTAGACAAACCATAATTTTCTTTTAAATGGAGTCAAAATCTTAAGGACCTTCTTATTCATACTAGACCCCGACCGCCCCCTAAAATTGGCACTACTAATACATCTACCGGTTTACCCAGCTTGATGGGCAACACTTGCTGAGGCTCATGTACGTTTGTCATCTGACGTCTAACACCAAGCACATCGACCTGGGACTCCATTCCCCTTGGGAACAGAGATCCCACACCAAGTGCAACTCACAGGGGGTCATTTACCTAATTGCGTGCCCATGCCACAAACAATATGTAGGCATGACCAGTAGGAAGGTGAAGACTCGTATCACAGAACATCGAAGCACTATTAGATGTGGCAGATCTAATACTAGGCTGACATCACACTTCCTAAATGCAGGACACACCGCTGATGACCTGAGGTGGACTGTCATCGAAAAATTGCAGTTGGGTAGGCATTCTGTTGATGACAATCGAACATTCCTGTTGCAGGAACAAAAATGGGTCTACCAGCTAAAGAGCCACATTGTGGGACTAAATGATGACATTCCGTCGCAGTCATTGAGCTGGTGAAAAGGAATCCCTTTTCAGACATATATCGGGAACAGTGTTCGAGGGTGCCCAGATGTAAGCTACTGACAGCAGGGATTGGTATGGATAGTCAGATGATTCATCGACAATATTCCCTCTTCTGACATTGCCTGTCACATGGCTACTCTCATCTGTGAGACTGTAAATGTAAATGTACAGGAATTTATATAGCGCAAATCACCGAGCGGTTTCTAAGCGCTTGCTTAGGGAACCCGTCCTGGTATTCCCCTGTGAGATAACCCCGGCAAGGTATCCGCAAGGTGAAAGCCAGGCATCCCGCTGCAAGGGGCCGTTGTAGAGATTAAGCAAGCTATTGCCCAGAGTCGCAGAGTGTGAACCCGTGAATCGAGTAGGCACCGGAGCGAGAATTGTCGAGTCTATGGACATTTTAGGACTCAAGACCCCGGACTCAAGACCCCGCCGAGCCGGGAATTGAACCCTGGTCCCGGGCTGACCTCTGTTTCCAGGTCTGCCACCTCTAACCAATGAGCCACACTTCTCCACAGTTTGGTTTCCATCTCGGTTGCCTGTTTTATTTATTTCATTTGATTTAAGCATCTCTGTTGATACAGGTATCCAACTAACTCGAACCCTACTCCACCGAAACAAACTTCCCTCCCGCCTCTGATTTGGGGGACATTGTGTATCTTTATACACCTACGAGTAAAATATTTAAATGAGCTTGAGTATGAATAGGATAACTTTCCCTGTACATCAAAACGTAATTTACCTCTAAGGCTGACTTTCCCTTTGAACATGGAGAATGAGGGCAGCGTGTATTCAGATCACCACCTATCAATATTTTGCAGTCATTAGTACTGCTCATGGGGCGTGAACTGAATGCGTCTTGTGGAATTACCAACATATGATTCATTGGGCCGCTAGGATTCAGTGGGTAGCGTACACCCGGAAATTTTGTTTACTTTGTGTAATTCCTAGACCGGGCGGGTTGCCATAACAACAGGGGGTAGATATTACACTTCCCAGCGGCCTCTCTTTCTGATGTAATTGGACGCATGCGCTCTCCAGCGGCTACGAGAGGGCATATGCGGAAGAGGGTGGGATAAATGAATGGAGTCGCTTCGCGCACGGTTACCTGCGAGGCGTTCCAGAAGCAGGCATGAATCAGCGTGGTATTCCATCGGAACAGTAAGGAGTATCGCACATAGGGGGAGGCTCTTGCTAACCTGTGTGCTTTCTTTTCCTTTTTCTTTTTAATTGATGGGGAAACCAGTGCTAACATATCTATATATATAAAAACGAATGTATGTCTGTTTGTCCTTTATGCATTACTACACCATTCATCTAATCTCCATGAAACTTTGGGAAGTTGTTGAGTACACTCCCGTGAGGGTTTCTGGCAACAACAACAAAAATAATAATAATAATAATAATAATAATAATAATAATAATAATAATAATAATAATAAAAATAAATAAATAAATAAAATTGTTAAAAGTTGTTGAGTACACTCCCGCGAAGGTTTCTGGCAAAATAAAAAGTGTTAAATATCGGCCCGCCGGCCACCCAGGGCCCTCATAATCTTTCCAATACTGAACATTTACAGTTTCCGGTGCGACTCGCTTTTGCAATGACCATCAACAAAGCACAAGGACAATCTCTGCAAGTGTGTGGACTACATTTGGAGAATCCGTACTTCTCACATGGACAACTGTATGTGGCCAGCTCACGCGTCGGAAAACCTTCTGATTTATTCGTGTACGCAACGTTTACAGTTTCCAGTGCGACTCGCTTTGCAATGACCATCAACAAAGCACAAGGACAATCGCTGCAAGTGTGTGGACTAGATTTGGAGAATCCGTGCTTCTCACATTGTCAACTGTATGTGGCCAGCTCATGCGTCGGAAAACCTTCTGATTTATTTGTGTACGCACCAGACGGAAAAACAAAAGAAAACGTGTATCCACAGGCACTCAAATAAATAAACAGAATTAAAACAACACTTTAAAATGTTTTCCATATTAAAATGAATAAGTTTCAATAAAAATGACACAATGTAAATTGAATGTTATCATAACAAGTTTCCTTACATTTCATTTCTTCTGAGGAACGCGCGACGGGTGAGCTAGTGATATATATGTATAGAGGCTGGTTAAAGGGAACATCTTATCTCTCACAGTAATGTTCTACCGTTGGCCGCTGACTACAAAACTTATGATTTCCCGCTTTATCTTCTATGTTGTGAACACAGGTTGTGTTCTATGGAATCCTCCCTGCCGGGCGCCCTGTCGAGTTCACTAAAGGAATGGGGAATATTTTTTTATACCATTCTGAACGAATGCTGTTTTTATAATATCCTCTGCAGCAGGTTGGGCTGAAGTTGAGTGGTGTACCTTATGCAGCAGTATATTTTATTGATTTTGTAATGAATTAACCCACTTCGCCTAAACTGTAATATGGCATGTAGGGTGATAAGTGGATCTAATAACGCCACAAAGAGGTTCTGCGTATTATTGCATCTTCAGATATCTTGTATACCTTTGGGGATAGTATTGAGATATTGTATGTATGCTGTGTGGAATGGGGATTTACAATAACAGGCACAGACATGACAGCTTACTACTATTTGTCATGCTTTATTGCAGTATCTGTTTTCCCGTGATGGTGGGACTCTCCTCCACACGTGTTTGATCCATTTTCAATCCAGTTTACTCCATCTATTAGCCAGACTGAGGCGAGGTGGATAAGTATGGGCGGAAAATCCGTTACGCTCGCGGATTTTGCGGATTTTCGGTAAATTCGCAATCCGCGAGATTTGCGAATTTCCCGCAAAATCCGCAAATTCGCACGCAGCGGATTTTTTTTTTCTTGGTGATACAATTTTGCGGCGCGCGGCGTTTATCATCGTTTGCCGAGTTGTTTTTCTCGATATTTTGCGAGTGCTGCGCCATTTTGGATCTTGCTGCGGGATCCCGCGGGAATTTGCAAAGCGCGATTACGTAATCGCGGCTTGCCAACTTTTGCAGCGAGCGTTTGTCAACGCGAGTACGCCGAGATCACGTCTCGCAGTACTTCGCAATTGCGAGATTTGAGATGCGGCGAGCAGCAATAATCTCGCACACGCGAAAATATAAAATTTGCAATTCTGCACAAGAAATCCACCAGCAAGCAGCATAAACCTTCTTGAACTGATGATTTTTATCTGAATAACTCCTTAGGTTGACATTTGTCTGCACTTTTTTAGCGAGGAGTCCATTTTGGGGAGGCGGGAGGGGGGTGGGAGGAAGGAAGTGCCCCACAGTCTTCAACTTCCTGTTCCTGTCCAGCAGGCTCCCCCCAGTGCTTTGTCCATCCCCTGGTCACTTTTCATTTGGATCTGGAGCTGGAAGGATTACTTTTTGTGGATGCTGCTGGATATTTGGATTTGAGGCCTTTTTGACTTTCTTTGGATCACTGTTGGATTAGAAATTTTACCATTAAGTTTGTTTGGGGCATTACAGTTGCTGCAACTACAATTTTGGAATTTTCGATTTTTGGGCTGTTTTGGGGCCTTTTGCCCAGGGGTACTCAGTGGTGGGTGGACTGAGTCTTTCTGTGGGGTGTCTTGAACTTAAACATCATGGAGGGCATGGATGGATTGGGATTGTGCTGATTTTTCAGTGATTTTCGTTTTTTGGGGCTGTACTTGTGGCCTTTTCACCAGGGGTATTTGAGTCTAGCATGGGCCTAGTCTTTTTGTGGGGTGTCTTGAACTTAAACATCATGGAGGGCATGGATGGAATGGGATTGTGCTGATTTTTCAGTGATTTTCGTTTTTTGGGGGTGTTCATGGGGAGGGACAGGCCATGTGGCTGGGGGCCATTTTAAGTGCTGCTACAGACCCTGGCCATGTGCAGGGAGGCAAGTGGCCATTTTGAATGTGGGCATTGTTGTTAGGCCTGCAACCATTTTGCCTACTTTTCAACCTTTATGCCCAGGGGTAGTGAGTCTTGCATGGGCCTAGTCTTTCTGTGGGTTGTCTTGAATTTAAACATCATGGAGGGCATGGATGGAATGGGATTGTGCTGATTTTTCAGTGATTTTCGTTTTTGGGGGCTGTACTTGTGGCCTTTTCACCAGGGGTATTGAGTCTAGTATAGGCCTAGTCTTTTTGTTGGGTGTCTTGAACTTAAACATCATGGATGGCATGGATGGAATGGGATTGTGCTGATTTTTCAGTGTTTTTCGATTTTTGGGGGTGTTCATGGGGAGGGACAGGCCATGTGGCTGGGGGCCATTTTGAGTGCTGCTACAGGCCCTAGCCATGTGCTGGGAGGCAAGTGGCCATTTTGAATGCAGGCATTGTTGTTAGGCCTGCAACCATTTTGCCTACTTTTCAACCTTTATGCCCAGGGGTAGTGAGTCTTGCATGGGCCTAGTCTTTCTGTGGGGTGTCTTGAACTTAAACATCATGGAGGGCATGGATGGAATGGGATTGTGCTGATTTTTCTGGGTTTTTTTCGATTTTTTTGTGGTGTATAACTGAACTGTTGTTCCTCTGTCTTCCATTGTTTTTAGGTGCACAAGACTCAAGAGAACCACCAGTGCCAGGAAGAAGTCCTGCAGCGGTGTGTGTGTGCAGCATAACGTCACGCGACGTCATGTCTGGCCTCAGACAACTCTACAATTCGTGCAACTGCGGCCTGCTGTCTGACCTGCTCTGAAGAAGATGGCCCCAAAAAAAGGTCTCCGTAGCTCCTCTAGCAAGAAAGTTGCTAGTAAGGAGCAGAAGAAGCAAGTTACCAAGGAGGCTGGTGTGCCAACCGCCACGTTTTTTGGGAGCAAAAAAAAAGTACACCTGCAGCAGCAGGATCTGCTGGGGACCAAGCTGGGAGCAGCACCCCCGCTCCATTGGGTTCAGTGCATCCACCACCACGCCAACTTAAGTCAAAGCCCTTGAGTGCTTCAGAGGCAGTCAGTGTACTTCTCCAATCACCATCGACCAGTGATGTTGGCTCATCGCAAGAAAGTAGCAGCAATGTCCCTGAATCAGCACAGGTTGTTGTAACTCATCTGACAAGTGTTGAACAACCACAGCCGCAACAACAACATGTGCAAGTAGTACAAGCCCAAGTACATGTGGAAGGAGAGGCAGCGCAAGGAGATGCGCAAGCAGAGGTGCATGGAGGGTCACAAGTGCCCACAATAGTTGTTCCTCCCGAAGTAGGGGCACATCAGGAAATTGACAATCAGACCGAGGTATCATTTGAGGAAGCCACTCCTCCTGATGATCATTCATTGTCTTCCACATCCCTAGCAAGGAAAAGATCAAGGGGGGTGTCTACATCTTCTTCAAGCCCACCTCCTACTGATGATCTGGATGACGATTGGGTACCACCACGGCAGCCTCAGAGTGAGGCACACCATGATCTGACAAAGATACCTAAGCGTAAAAGGAAGGTCGTCGAAAAACTCATAGCTATGGAGTGTGATGAGGCTCAACAAGAAGTGACGCATACTGCTGCTGATGAAGCCTCTCACGACGACGACCCAGTCATCATAAAGGTCACTGCAGCCCCAGCGGGCATGCAGCAAAGAGACATTTTGACCCTATCCCGAGAAGCTGCTGAGCGTGATGATGATGTCGACGAGGAGTCAATGGAAACACAACAATCATTGGATTTGGAGTTAACTAGTACACCAACACCTACCGCTTCCATATTTCTTCCTCGCAAGAAGGGACTTCCATCCACCTCGACCTCAATTAGTGGTGGTGAAAGTGCAAAACGTACTGAAGTTCGGCAATCCACATCCTCCACTTCATCTGGCATTAGCAGCAGGACCACCACCACCAGTATCGCCGCCTCCTCCGGCCCCCAAAGACATTTCAAGTCTCCAGTTTGGGACTTCTTTAGTGTTTGCCCAAGAATGGAAAACGTAGCCATTTGTAGCATTTGTAAGCTTCGAGTTAGTCGTGGTAAGTTTGGTACCAACTATGGTACCGGAGGCCAGAGAGGTCATCTTAGGAGAGCGCACCCTGTCCAATGGTTTGCGCACCTAGAGGCGGTCAAGGAAGCCCAAATTGCACGTAATGAAAACGTTGATTTTTCATCTGATGATGACGAGGACGAAGAAGACGATTCAAACACTTCACTTACACCCATTACCCCTGTCAGCAGCACACCCCATGTGAGCCACACTAAGAGTGTGGGAGAGAGTGAGACATCAATGGGGAAAAGTTCATCAGCGAGCGTAACTGGGTCGAAGATATCATCATCATCCCATAAATCCTTGGTCCACGGCAACATTAAAAAGATGTTGTTTACAGAAGCGCAATATGAACGCAACCACCCACTGACGCGTCTGTATAACACTAAGCTGGCTAAAATGCTAGCTCTGGACCTTCTCCCTTTTTCTTTTGTAGAAGGGGTTGGTTTTCTAGAATTAGTGGCAGCGCTCTGCCCTAAATGGAAGGTTCCTAGCCGGTTCTATTTTGCCTGAGTTGCGGTTCCAGCACTACATGAAGATGTTCTGAAGGTGATTGGGGCAGCTTTGCAGAAGAGTGCTGTTCACACTATACATC
Source organism: Lissotriton vulgaris (assembly GCF_964263255.1). Lineage (NCBI taxonomy): Eukaryota > Metazoa > Chordata > Amphibia > Caudata > Salamandridae > Lissotriton > Lissotriton vulgaris. Next base: position 862,018,787 of record NC_141689.1, read on the forward strand.
TGACAACAGACATGTGGACCAGTGGCGCAGGCACTGATTACATGTGCATCACTGCACACTGGGTCTCTTTTTCAGGGGCTAAAGCAAAGCTAAACGCAGGTGTTGACGCGGACATTGTTTTTAAAGCTGCTCGGAAACATGCAACACTAGCCATGTTTGGTTTGGAGAAACGTCACACAGCAGAAAACATTTTGGATGTCTTTAACACAAAGGTCCTTAAGTGGCTGTCCCCAAAAAAACGCCAGGTTGGTTATGTTTCCACGGACAATGGCGCCAATATAGTTAAGGCCATGAGGCTGGGTGAGTATTTCAGAGTGCCGTGTTTGGCGCACTGTATTAACCTGGTTGTCCAAAAATTCTTGGGTAATAAAGACAGTGCAGCGTACAGAGTATTGGACACCTGCCGAAAAATGTGCAACCATTTCAGCCATTCTTTTAAGGCCCGGAAGCAGCTGAGGAACCTGCTATATCAACGTCAAATGCCAGTGAAAGCACTCATCCAGGAGGTGGTAACACGTTGGAACTCAACCTTCTACATGCTTGAGCGTCTGTATGAGCAGTATACGGTACTCGATCAATATTTCTTAACAGAGGGTACAGCTCAGGAGGACCTGAGGATGGGTGCGGCGCAATGGAACATAGTTCAAAGCCTGACACGCATGCTTCGTCCTTTTGAGTTCTTCACGCGTGCAGTCAGCAAGGAGGACTGTAATTTGGGAAAAGCTATCCCATTGTTGTACATGCTGGAGCACCAACTGAAGGAGGTGTGTTCTGTGTTTGAAAAAGATGTAAAAAACCAAGACTCTTTTGTTCTGGCTGAGAAATTATTAGAGCTCCTACAAGGTGATGAACGTCTTAAAATGATCCACTCAGAACAGCATTACATTTGTGCTACTATTCAGGATCCACGCTTCAAAAAGGCGCTGGCAGGCCAAGCATTCTTTCCTTTTGATGATGAACATGTTCCAAAGTACAAACGTTGGCTAGCCTTGTCAGCCAAGAGGTTTGAAAGAGAACGGCAGAAAATTGAAGATAATGGCAGTACATCAGCAGGCCATCCCCAGTCAAAACAATCCACTTCTGCACCTGTGGCTGTGGCACAAGTGACCTCTCAGCCATTAAAGACACCGGCAACCGGATCATCTGCACCAGACACAACAGAAACATTGGAGGCTGAAGAGGATTGGCTAGCTCGGCTTGGGTTTGGTTCTCAAAAGGTCAGAGGCACAGCAACAGCTAAGCAAAGTGGAGGAACCTTGGATGAGGACCTTGAGTAGATGGTGAAGGACTATCTGAATGACTCAACAGAGGTCTATGTTAATGCTGACCCATTGGCGTATTGGCATGGGAAAAAAGAATTGTGGCCACAGCTCACCAACCTGGCTTTAAACTACTTGTCTTGCCCACTCGCAAGTGTGTCTTCTGAACGTGTTTTCAGTGCTGCTGGTGGCATTGTAACTTCCAAACGGAGCCGCCTCTCGCCCAAAAATGTGGAGAGGTTAACAATGATCAAGATGAATCAGCACCTCATACCACCAGATTTCAGAGTACGAGAAAGCGCGCCGGATGAAGACGAGTTGGCCAGCAACATAGATGAGGGAATTTCTACTCTGTCAGGTTACACTGAGCTCACCCTGCCTGAATTCGCAGAGTATGATGACGAAGCCTTATTCTTATTCCTGGACCGTGATACCGAGCCCTGAAAATGAGACAACGAATCAATAACTTTCTTTTTCGTCCTTATTCACTTTTATTCCTGTGTGTCTGTCTTTCTTTGTTGTGCACAGTTAATATATTTCAAACTTTAATCAGATAATCACAAAAACAAGCCCATCAGCAGAACTGTCTTCACTTGTTTGCTAATTGATTTGAAGGTGCCGCAGTCTGCATTCCTCAGGTTCACAAGTTCAGAAGAACATGCTCCTCTATCCTCCTCCTCCAGACTCCTATTTCCATCAAAGCAGAGGGCTGGTTTACGCCCAATGAAGAAAGACTCAGCACTTGTGGGGGTGTTGTTCTACCTCTTTGCAGGTGAGTTGACGGCTCTGAGACCATTGTTGGGAAGCTCTAATACCGGATAAAAGTGGTTTGGACCAAATCCGAGGCGCAAATTTTTTAGTGTTTTTGCTGACTTGCTTGCCTTTGAGGTGCTCTTAGGGGGGGTTCCGTCTGTTTGTGGGTGAGTTTCGGGGTCTGTCAGCACTCCTGGGACACTCTAATCTTGATTGCATTTGCTTTTCAGGAAATCCGTGGTGGCAACCCCGACTTATGGCCTAGCTACGCAGCGCGTTTGGACCGAAGGCCGAGAAATATTGTAAGTAGGAGATGTTGCTTTTGGCCTGTTTGGGGGTGTTATGCTTTTTGGCGGGTGGGTTGGCGGGTCTTGGGGCATTCCTGGGAAGGTCTAATACCGGGTAGAAGTGGTTGGGACAAAATCCACGCCGATTTTGTTTTGCTATTTCTGACATTTTGCTCAATGTAGTGTTTTCGGGGGCCTGTTTGGGGGGCTTCCTGGTGTTTGTGGGTGAGTTTCGGGGTCTGGGAGCACTGCTGGGACACTCTAATCTTGATTGCATTTGCTTTTCAGGAAATCCGTGGTGGCAAACCGGACCTATGGCCTAGCTACGCAGCGCGTTTGGACCGAAGGCCGAGAAATATTGCAAGTATGAGATTTTGCTTTTGGCCTGTTTGGGGGTGTTATGCTTTTTGGCGGGTGGGTTGGCGGGTCTTGGGGCATTCCTGGGAAGGTCTAATACCGGGTAGAAGTGGTTGGGACAAAATCCAGGCCGATTTTTTTTTTTTGTGCTATTTCTGACATTTTGCTCAATGTAGCGTTTTCGGGGGCCTGTTTGGGGGGCTTCCTGGTGTTTGTGGGTGAGTTTTGGGGTCTGGGCGCACTGCTGGCTATATATACTTTACTTTGCAAGAGGTTTGAAGCAAATCCATGGTGGCAGAGGGGAGTTAGGGCCTAGCTGCAGAGCGCACGCGGAGTGATGTGGGAAATTTGGAAAAAAATGACAAAGTCCCCATTTTTGTACTTTTGCTCTTTGGCTGTTTGGGGGTCTTCTACTCGTTTTCTCCTGGGTTGACGGCTCTGGGGCCATTGCTGGGAAGCTCTAATACCGGATAAAAGTGGTTTGGACAAAATCCACAGCGATTTTCTTTTTTGCTATTTCTGACATTTTGCTCAATGTAGCGTTTTCGGGGGCCTGTTTGGGGGGCTTCCTGGTGTTTGTGGGTGAGTTTCGGGGTCTGGGCGCACGGCTGGCTATATATACTTTACTTTGCAAGAGGTTTGAAGCAAATCCATGGTGGCAGAGGGGAGTTAGGGCCTAGCTGCAGAGCGCGCGCGGAGTGATTTGGGAAATTTGGAAAAAAATGACAGTCCCCATTTTTGTACTTTTGCTCTTTGGCTGTTTGGGGGTCTTCTACTCGTTTTCTCCTGGGTTGATGGCTCTGGGGCCATTGCTGGGAAGCTCTAATACCGGATAAAAGTGGTTTGGACAAAATCCACGCCGATTTTTTTTGTTGCTATTTCTGACATTTTTCTCAATGTAGCGTTTTCGGGGGCCTGTTTGGTGGGCTTCCTGGTGTTTGTGGGTGAGTTTTGGGGTCTGGGAGCACTGCTGGGACACTCTAATCTTGATTGCATTTGCTTTTCAGGAAATCCGTGGTGGCAAACCGGACCTATGGCCTAGCTACGCAGTGCGTTTGGACCGAAGGCCAAGAAATATTGCAAGTATGAGATTTTGCTTTTGGCCTGTTTGGGGGTGTTATGCTTTTTGGCGGGTGGGTTGGCGGGTCTTGGGGCATTCCTGGGAAGGTCTAATACCGGGTAGAAGTGGTTGGGACAAATTCCTCGCGGAAAAGCCTTTTGGCACTTTTTGTAACTTAGGGTTCGTTAGGGTTAGCCCTAGCAGCAGGATTGCATGTGTTTCGGGGTGTTCTAGATTTTTGCAACTGAGTTCTGGGGTCTTAGAGCACTCGTGAGAATGTATAATTTTGGTTGCAAGTCATTTGAAGAAAATCCATGGTGGGAAAGGGGGGATTTGGCATAGTTAAAGAAAGCCTTTGCCACTATTCTTAACTTAGGGTTCGTTAGGGATAGCAGTATTTCTATTGCATGTGTTTGGGTGGGGGGGTTTTTGAGTCTTGGAGCGATGCTGGCTATGGATACTTTTGCTTGGTTGCTTGCAAGTGGTTTGAATGCAATCCACGGTGGGTAAGGGGGTACTTGGGTCTACTTTTACTTTCAAAGTACGTTTTGTCACCAGTTTTCTGCTAGGCCTCGTTTTTGGAGATTTGATTGGGGGTCTTCTACATTTTTGCGACTGGCTTTAGTAAGGGTCTGGGTGGGAGCACTGCTGGGAAGATCTAATTTTGTTCTAAAACACAGTTTACAGTACACCTAGCTTGAGGGGAAAGATCCGCTACAATAATTTGTCCATACTTATTTATCCTTCAAAAGGTGACTCAGACAGAGTACGCACTTTCAAAAATATTGTACTGTCTACTAGGGAAATCAAAGTGTGACTTTTTGCACTCCACAGCCTACATACCCTATATTTATTTATCAGTGGTGTTGTAATATTATATCACTTCCTGTTTTTCGTTGAATAATTACAGGCCGGGTTTCAGTCTGTGCAATGGGGAAAAAAGGATGGAGTCAGGCTTCACATTAGCGAGCCACAATTCAGCATCAGGCAGGCAGTGGACAGGGTGTCTTCTGTTCACCAACATTGATGGACGAAGCGTCAGCTGCAATGGAGGAGTGCCGCTAATGAGAGGAATTTTTTTCTGCATGCAACTTACTTACCAAATTCAACAGGACAACTACAACAACATACAGATACAGTATCCTTTGTGTTTTTCTCTGACTGTGACTGCATTTCTTGGATCTCTCTCTGCTTCTAAATTGATCCCTTAACATATCACTTAGTCCACTCCACTATCACATCTGCACCACACTTACAGCCTTATTCATGAAGGCTAAATCGGCTCGCAAAGGGCCGGATTCTGAGAATCCGGCCCTTTGCGAGTGCGATTTTTGCTTTTGGGATTCAGCATCCCAAAAGCAAAAATCGCTAATTGCGATGTCGCAAATGTGCGAGGAAATGACATTTAAGGAATCTCTATTTGAGATTCCTTAAATGCTATTCAACATCCTATTACAATTTGCAATTTCGCTATTTCTAGGCGCAATTTACCGCGCGGTCAGACCTCGCGGTAAATTGCGAAAACTCAGAAAAATGCATTTAAATGCATTTTTCTGAGTTGCATGTTACACACACACATGTCCTTTGGACATGTGTGTGTGCAACACCTGTGTCACAGATCATTTGAGGGGTGCTACAGGGTGTCCTGTGGACACCCCTGGCACCCTTCAAATCGCAATCTTATTTGCGATTAGCTAATTGCTAATCGCAAATAAGGAATACTCCCCATTCATTCCTATGGGCCTTTTGGCCCATAGGAATGAATGGCGAGTTATTCCTTATTTGCGATTAGCAATTTGCTAATCGCAAATAAGGAATCAGTAGGAATCGCATTTTATTATGCGATTCCTACATGATTACCGTTTTGCGAGTCCTTAATAGTGAATCGCTATGATTCGCTATTAGGGGCTCGCAAAACGGCCCCTTCATGAATAAGGCTGATAGTCATTTGTAAGTGCTCCTACGTAATTCGCAAGTCGCAGCACGCCCCAGCCCGTAGAGGACTGGGATGGCCCCAATGATGAAGCATGTCACCAAGGAATATACAAGTAATCAAAAGAAGAGTGACCATACAGGTAAGGTGTGTAGAGGAGGTGGGTGTCGCACGTGAAGTCTGAGGCCAGTTGGTAGTGGTCCGATGGTAGGACCAAATTTCAAGAAAAAATACACTGTTTTTTCAGGAAACCCTCACTCACCCTAGTGGTGACATGCTTCATCATCGGGTCCACCGGGAGAGATCGAGTACCTCCCCGGTGTGCTGCGACGCCAGGAGACTGCGGAGCAGGTTTTTTGTGAAGATGAAGTGTGAAAAAATTATAAAGTTTAAAAATGTCAGGGGTTGTACCAAAAAAACTTTATTCACTGGTCAACCTGACATATTAAAAGTAAGATATGTGAAGGGAAACTAGCCAAATACTTTATACTGGTGTTTACCCTGTAAAAAAGGTCAACATGTTTCTGCCCGTTTTTATGTGTGATTTTACTGGGCTTTCATCAGGACCGGTAAGCGAGTGTGCCAATGACAGGAGGGGCACGCTAAGGCCCGCCCTGCCAATGGTCGTGAAAGTTAAAATAGCACTATGTGTAAAATTGGTGCAAAAAAGAAAAAAACAAACTCATAAGTAGTGGGGATTTACCTCTTTTGCGAGGAACCTAAGAGTCTGTGGGAAGAAAAATTGACAAACAGACAAATACAAACATAAACACAAAAATATTGAATCATTGGATTGTGCATATGTACAGTGGCCATAAAGGGTGACTTTGTGGCTTGACACGTGCTAGCATACATATCAAGGGCCGTGGCCGGTATGCCTGGGTTGCGTAGTTGAAATCATGCCAAAATCCGAAGTGGAGGGGCCTCAACTAACGCTGAAAAAATCTGTTCAGCGCAAACTGTTGCATATGTGTGGTATAGCAGCAGTGGCTGAGTGGGCAGACTAGACAAATATAAGTCTGTTCGTGAGGAAGTACAAGAAATAACTTACTACCTATAGTGGGGTGTCCGGGAATGAACCCCGAAGGAGAAACTGCGTTAAAACAGGGTCCCGGTGCGAATGCGCCGTGACTCTGCTGGCCGTGGTATATACATTACCCAAGCACACAACCTTCAGTACTGAGTTAAGGATAAATGTCCTCACTTGTAAAGAAATAGATCCACGCCCCATAGAACACAGGAGGGGGGTGGGAGCGACAATGGCACACCCTGTAATTAAGGGAGAAAAGGGAAACAAATACACACAGAGAAAGATTTTAGAACTGGCAGGGTTCCAATCATACAACTTATCTGGTTAGAAAGGTGTCCTCAAAGTAAGGTCTCTTACGCCCGCAACGCTCAGCACCCGCTCGGCACCTAGCTTCACCCTCGCTGGATCTCGTGGATCCATTGCGAGGGGCGAGCGCGGCGTATGAAGGGCGGTGGCCGGGAACGGACCAATCAGGAGCCTCTGTTGAAAAAGAGGCTTGGAGCTCAGAAGTCGTTGAGCCAATGTGGGAGAAGCTGGGTGCTCGCGTGGTCTCGCGAGAGCATACGGAAACGAGGCTGGCATTGAAACGCAAGCCTCGAGTCAGAGAGGGGCGGAGTCCGCCTTGTTTACACCGGAGTGTTACCAGCGAGATTGGTGGGTCGCGTCTGGATTTGCTGGGTTCACAAAGAGGCTTGAAACTCAAGCTGTGAGGAAAAGCAAGTTTGGGTTTCAGCATGGCTAGGATATAAGTAATGCAACAAAAGCCCAGCAAAAGGTCCAAGTATATGATGATTGACTTGGACTGTCATAGTCAAGTTGGTTCAGCTGCATGTTATAGGTAACATGGGTGTTAACATCGGAATGTGTTCATAGAAGAACTAATCAGCGCTAATGTACATAAACACATGACATGTGTGGTCTGGGTATCTGCATTCATGGAGAGAGAGAATAGTTTTAATGTTTGAGGACGCTGGTCCACGGAATTTGGTCATTGAGCCCATTTATATGGGTGCTGAGTCGATAGACCCAGCGCTGCTCTTTTTCAAATAAAATATTTTCTCTGTTTTTTACACAGTTGACCTGTTCGATCACTGTCCAGGTCATGTCATTTGGAGTGTGGTTGGTCAGCAGGAAGTGCTCACTAAGTTTAGTGGTGACTTTTTTGCACCTGATGTTGCTGCGGTGTTCCCCGATGCGTGTCTTCACTTTCCTGGTGGTCATCCCTACGTAACGTTTCGCGCAGGGACACGTGATCAAATAAATTACGTTTGTTGAATTACAGTTCGTGTGGGATTTTTGTGTCCACACTTTTCCTGGTTCCAAATTGAGTTGTTTCGAATGACTGGTCAGATGACAGACACTGCAGTCTGTACATGGAAAATGGCCTGTAATTGGGGGAAGACGCCAAGCATCAGTGACAGACCTGATTGTTGTGTTAGTACTGGGGGCTGGTAATGGTCTTGTATGCACTAAAGCATCTTTAATGCTCCTGCCATTTTTAAAAGAAAAAAGTGGTTTCTCCCAGTTGCTGAAATTACTGCTGACAGTTCTCCAATTTTTGTTAATTGATTTTTTCACTGAGTCTGAGAGGATGCTGTAAGTGGTTACACATGTAAGTGGCGTTTCCGTGGTTGTCCTTACATTTTCTTCTAGTAATCCATCGCGAGGTTGGTTTCGTGCTCTGGTTTGGCTTTTTTTCAATATTCCTTTGGGATACCCTCTTTGTGTTAGTTTGTCTGTTAGTTCCTTGGCCTGTTCCTTGTAGTCGGTAATTTTACTACAATTTCTTCTTAGTCGTAGGAATTGGCCAAAGGGCAAATTTTCCCTTAGGGGTCTTGGATGGAAACTCCTAAAATCAAGGAGATTGTTTTTTGCCGTTGGTTTGTGGTGAGTTAAAGTTGTAAAAGTAGTGCCCTCTATTTTGATTACCACATCAAGGAAGACGATCGATTCCCTACTAAAGTTGCTGGTGAACTTTAAGAAGGGGTCCAAAGTATTGACCCATTCCAGGAACTGTATAAGACTAGCTTCTGTTCCTGTCCATAGTAGGAGGATATCATCAATATACCTCCTCCATAATCCAATGGAGGAGGCATAGGGGTTGGTGGGTGGTAAGATATGTTTTGTTTCGTAGTCATAAACATACAACCCCGCTATGCTAGGAGCGAAGGTACTCCCCATAGATGTCCCTGTACATTGTAAATACAATTGGCCTTTGTACTCAAAGTAATTTTCTTTGAGTGCCATCCGTGCACATGTCAAGATGAATTCTTTGGGGGTGGTGTAATCCCAAATCTCTTTGTCCAGTGCTTCACCTAGTACCCGCAATGTGTCTTCCTGCGGGATACTGGTGTACAGACTCTCTATGTCCATTGTTACTAAAATTACTGAGCTTGCAGGTAGAACGGTATCGTTCAGCAATTTGAGTAGACTTTTGGTATCTTTAAGGTAGGTGCTGGAGTTCTGTACTAATGGTTTCAAGTAGTGGTCACAAAAGGTGGATAAAGGCTCTAGGACTGACCCGATGCCTGATACTATCGGTCTACCAGGAGGAGGGTCCACATTTTTATGTGTTTTGGGCAAGGTGTAAAAGTAGGGTATGGTTTGTCCACCTGCCATCAGGAATGCTGCTTCATGCGGGGAGACCTGACCATCAGTCTCTGCCTCCTGTACTAGGGCCCGAATTCGTTCCTTCATTTCAGTGGTAGGGTCTGTGTTGAGGAGCAAGTAGTTTGTTCTGTTGTTTAAAAGTGTCATGCAGGCCTTATCATATTCAGTGGTGTCCTGGATCACTATCCCTCCGCCTTTGTCGGCGGGTTTTATAGTTATTTCTCTGTTGTTTCTCAGGTTGTCCAAGGCCTTGTATTCTGCAGCGGAAAAATTGTGGAATCGTTGGGGTTCTTCACAATTTTCCAGGTCTTTTATTACCGCCTGTTCAAAGGCGGTAATTGCTGCAGGAATCGTATGCGGAGGTGGCATAAATGTAGATTTTAGTCTGAAGTTTGTGTCAAACTCTTCTTCTTCTGTCAGTGGCTGATCCTTAGATTCAAAGAAAGCCTTTAACTTCAATTTCCGAAAAAACTGTGAAAGTTCACAATGTAAGAGGAATTTGTCGGGACGACTGGTGGGGACAAATCCTAAGCCCTTTTCCAAGACTTTAGTTTCCTCTTGGGTTAAGACTTTTTTAGAAAGGTTGGTTACCAGGCTTACACTGCACTGGTGCTGGCTGTCGCTGTTCTGCTGCGGGTGTGTTTCCCCACTGCGTCCTCGTCTTCCCAGGTCACCTGTGTGTTGCCTCTGTTGCCTCTGTTCCGTCCGCGTCCTCTCCCGCCCCTCCCTAAAAAAGGCATCGGTGGATGGTTGAGGGGAAATTGGGGGTGCATGTACGGATTCCAGTTCATCATGGGGAACTGGGGTTGTTGATAAAACATTGGTACTGGACCGTTGTTAGGCTGGCCATAATTCTGCCATCTAGGTTGTTGGTTTGGGAAGTTGGATCTACCCCTTCCTCCTCTCCGTCCCCTTTGTCTTGGACTCTGATTGCTATCTGTACTCCCTCTTGAGGAGTTGCTATCTGAGTCATCTGATTTGTTAGTGTCCTTTTTTGGAACACTGTAGTTTGGATCGGAGTAGGGATATACATTCTCGAATTTAAATTTCTTGAGGTCTTTTTGGAATTTTGTAAGTTTCGCCTGCATCAGGTTGTCCTTGTACTCCGTAAGATCTTTATTAATTTCATCTAACTTTTTTTTATAACCCGTTATTGTGGTTTTGTATTGGGCTTCTGTTTGTTGGATTTCAATTAACAGAGTTTCGGATAGGCGCAGTGCTGTCTTGATGATAAGTACCAGCCAGTCTCTGGTGCAGTGCCAGGCAATCATGGCCCAATCTCTTCTAAAGGTGGCATCATTGAGAAAAATCCTCGGGGCATTCGTAACTAGCAGCCCTTTAGGTGCTGAATTGGAGGTAAGATATTGTTTCAAGATAGTACCATGAAGTATAGTATAGTAATGCTGCCATTATTAGTACAAAGATATAAAGAATTCTTTATATTTGTAAAAAAGGAATATACGTAACAAGAGAAATCTCTCACTGCTGTGCGCAGCTAAATATGTCTCAACAAAAGGAGAGAAAGGGTTTTTAGGGGATTCTTAGTCCCCAAGCAAATTTGGGACTCACTTTCTCTACGGAGGAGATAGACGAACTTTTGGCAGATCCTAATATGTTCGCTGATCCAGCAATAGCTCAGGCTATCTCACATACAGCGGAATGGGAACAGCTCACCGAACTAAAGCGCGACAGAATAAGAACTATACTTCATGGTACTATCTTGAAACAATATCTTACCTCCAATTCAGCACCTAAAGGGCTGCTAGTTACGAATGCCCCGAGGATTTTTCTCAATGATGCCACCTTTAGAAGAGATTGGGCCATGATTGCCTGGCACTGCACCAGAGACTGGCTGGTACTTATCATCAAGACAGCACTGCGCCTATCCGAAACTCTGTTAATTGAAATCCAACAAACAGAAGCCCAATACAAAACCACAATAACGGGTTATAAAAAAAAGTTAGATGAAATTAATAAAGATCTTACGGAGTACAAGGACAACCTGATGCAGGCGAAACTTACAAAATTCCAAAAAGACCTCAAGAAATTTAAATTCGAGAATGTATATCCCTACTCCGATCCAAACTACAGTGTTCCAAAAAAGGACACTAACAAATCAGATGACTCAGATAGCAACTCCTCAAGAGGGAGTACAGATAGCAATCAGAGTCCAAGACAAAGGGGACGGAGAGGAGGAAGGGGTAGATCCAACTTCCCAAACCAACAACCTAGATGGCAGAATTATGGCCAGCCTAACAACGGTCCAGTACCAATGTTTTATCAACAACCCCAGTTCCCCATGATGAACTGGAATCCGTACATGCACCCCCAATTTCCCCTCAACCATCCACCGATGCCTTTTTTAGGGAGGGGCGGGAGAGGACGCGGACGGAACAGAGGCAACAGAGGCAACACACAGGTGACCTGGGAAGACGAGGACGCAGTGGGGAAACACACCCGCAGCAGAACAGCGACAGCCAGCACCAGTGCAGTGTAAGCCTGGTAACCAACCTTTCTAAAAAAGTCTTAACCCAAGAGGAAACTAAAGTCTTGGAAAAGGGCTTAGGATTTGTCCCCACCAGTCGTCCCGACAAATTCCTCTTACATTGTGAACTTTCACAGTTTTTTCGGAAATTGAAGTTAAAGGCTTTCTTTGAATCTAAGGATCAGCCACTGACAGAAGAAGAAGAGTTTGACACAAACTTCAGACTAAAATCTACATTTATGCCACCTCCGCATACGATTCCTGCAGCAATTACCGCCTTTGAACAGGCGGTAATAAAAGACCTGGAAAATTGTGAAGAACCCCAACGATTCCACAATTTTTCCGCTGCAGAATACAAGGCCTTGGACAACCTGAGAAACAACAGAGAAATAACTATAAAACCCGCCGACAAAGGCGGAGGGATAGTGATCCAGGACACCACTGAATATGATAAGGCCTGCATGACACTTTTAAACAACAGAACAAACTACTTGCTCCTCAACACAGACCCTACCACTGAAATGAAGGAACGAATTCGGGCCCTAGTACAGGAGGCAGAGACTGATGGTCAGGTCTCCCCGCATGAAGCAGCATTCCTGATGGCAGGTGGACAAACCATACCCTACTTTTACACCTTGCCCAAAACACATAAAAATGTGGACCCTCCTCCTGGTAGACCGATAGTATCAGGCATCGGGTCAGTCCTAGAGCCTTTATCCACCTTTTGTGACCACTACTTGAAACCATTAGTACAGAACTCCAGCACCTACCTTAAAGATACCAAAAGTCTACTCAAATTGCTGAACGATACCGTTCTACCTGCAAGCTCAGTAATTTTAGTAACAATGGACATAGAGAGTCTGTACACCAGTATCCCGCAGGAAGACACATTGCGGGTACTAGGTGAAGCACTGGACAAAGAGATTTGGGATTACACCACCCCCAAAGAATTCATCTTGACATGTGCACGGATGGCACTCAAAGAAAATTACTTTGAGTACAAAGGCCAATTGTATTTACAATGTACAGGGACATCTATGGGGAGTACCTTCGCTCCTAGCATAGCGGGGTTGTATGTTTATGACTACGAAACAAAACATATCTTACCACCCACCAACCCCTATGCCTCCTCCATTGGATTATGGAGGAGGTATATTGATGATATCCTCCTACTATGGACAGGAACAGAAGCTAGTCTTATACAGTTCCTGGAATGGGTCAATACTTTGGACCCCTTCTTAAAGTTCACCAGCAACTTTAGTAGGGAATCGATCGTCTTCCTTGATGTGGTAATCAAAATAGAGGGCACTACTTTTACAACTTTAACTCACCACAAACCAACGGCAAAAAACAATCTCCTTGATTTTAGGAGTTTCCATCCAAGACCCCTAAGGGAAAATTTGCCCTTTGGCCAATTCCTACGACTAAGAAGAAATTGTAGTAACATTACCGACTACAAGGAACAGGCCAAGGAACTAACAGACAAACTAACACAAAGAGGGTATCCCAAAGGAATATTGAAAAAAAGCCAAACCAGAGCACGAAACCAACCTCGCGATGGATTACTAGAAGAAAATGTAAGGACAACCACGGAAACGCCACTTACATGTGTAACCACTTACAGCATCCTCTCAGACTCAGTGAAAAAATCAATTAACAAAAATTGGAGAACTGTCAGCAGTAATTTCAGCAACTGGGAGAAACCACTTTTTTCTTTTAAAAAAGGCAGGAGCATTAAAGATGCTTTAGTGCATACAAGACCATTACCAGCCCCCAGTACTAACACAACAATCAGGTCTGTCACTGATGCTTGGCGTCTTCCCCCAATTACAGGCCATTTTTCATGTACAGACTGCAGTGTCTGTCATCTGACCAGTCATTCGAAACAACTCAATTTGGAACCAGGAAAAGTGTGGACACAAAAATCCCACACGAACTGTAATTCAACAAACGTAATTTATTTGATCACGTGTCCCTGCGCGAAACGTTACGTAGGGATGACCACCAGGAAAGTGAAGACACGCATCGGGGAACACCGCAGCAACATCAGGTGCAAAAAAGTCACCACTAAACTTAGTGAGCACTTCCTGCTGACCAACCACACTCCAAATGACATGACCTGGACAGTGATCGAACAGGTCAACTGTGTAAAAAACAGAGAAAATATTTTATTTGAAAAAGAGCAGCGCTGGGTCTATCGACTCAGCACCCATATAAATGGGCTCAATGACCAAATTCCGTGGACCAGCGTCCTCAAACATTAAAACTATTCTCTCTCTCCATGAATGCAGATACCCAGACCACACATGTCATGTGTTTATGTACATTAGCGCTGATTAGTTCTTCTATGAACACATTCCGATGTTAACACCCATGTTACCTATAACATGCAGCTGAACCAACTTGACTATGACAGTCCAAGTCAATCATCATATACTTGGACCTTTTGCTGGGCTTTTGTTGCATTACTTATATCCTAGCCATGCTGAAACCCAAACTTGCTTTTCCTCACAGCTTGAGTTTCAAGCCTCTTTGTGAACCCAGCAAATCCAGACGCGACCCACCAATCGCGCTGGTAACACTCCGGTGTAAACAAGGCGGACTCCGCCCCTCTCTGACTCGAGGCTTGCGTTTCAATGCAAGCCTCGTTTCCGTATGCTCTCACGAGACCACGCGAGCACCCAGCTTCTCCCACATTGGCTCAACGACTTCTGAGCTCCAAGCCTCTTTTTCAACAGAGGCTCCTGATTGGTCCGTTCCCGGCCACCGCCCTTCATACGCCGCGCTCGCCCCTCGCAATGGATCCACGAGATCCAGCGAGGGTGAAGCTAGGTGCCGAGCGGGTGCTGAGCGTTGCGGGCGTAAGAGACCTTACTTTGAGGACACCTTTCTAACCAGATAAGTTGTATGATTGGAACCCTGCCAGTTCTAAAATCTTTCTCTGTGTGTATTTGTTTCCCTTTTCTCCCTTAATTACAGGGTGTGCCATTGTCGCTCCCACCCCCCTCCTGTGTTCTATGGGGCGTGGATCTATTTCTTTACAAGTGAGGACATTTATCCTTAACTCAGTACTGAAGGTTGTGTGCTTGGGTAATGTATATACCACGGCCAGCAGAGTCACGGCGCATTCGCACCGGGACCCTGTTTTAACGCAGTTTCTCCTTCGGGGTTCATTCCCGGACACCCCACTATAGGTAGTAGGTTATTTCTTGTACTTCCTCACGAACAGACTTATATTTGTCTAGTCTGCCCACTCAGCCACTGCTGCTATACCACACATATGCAACAGTTTGCGCTGAACAGATTTTTTCAGCGTTAGTTGAGGCCCCTCCACTTCGGATTTTGGCATGATTTCAACTACGCAACCCAGGCATACCGGCCACGGCCCTTGATATGTATGCTAGCACGTGTCAAGCCACAAAGTCACCCTTTATGGCCACTGTACATATGCACAATCCAATGATTCAATATTTTTGTGTTTATGTTTGTATTTGTCTGTTTGTCAATTTTTCTTCCCACAGACTCTTAGGTTCCTCGCAAAAGAGGTAAATCCCCACTACTTATGAGTTTGTTTTTTTCTTTTTTGCACCAATTTTACACATAGTGCTATTTTAACTTTCACGACCATTGGCAGGGCGGGCCTTAGCGTGCCCCTCCTGTCATTGGCACACTCGCTTACCGGTCCTGATGAAAGCCCAGTAAAATCACACATAAAAACGGGCAGAAACATGTTGACCTTTTTTACAGGGTAAACACCAGTATAAAGTATTTGGCTAGTTTCCCTTCACATATCTTACTTTTAATATGTCAGGTTGACCAGTGAATAAAGTTTTTTTGGTACAACCCCTGACATTTTTAAACTTTATAATTTTTTCACACTTCATCTTCACAAAAAACCTGCTCCGCAGTCTCCTGGCGTCGCAGCACACCGGGGAGGTACTCGATCTCTCCCGGTGGACCCGATGATGAAGCATGTCACCACTAGGGTGAGTGAGGGTTTCCTGAAAAAACAGTGTATTTTTTCTTGAAATTTGGTCCTACCATCGGACCACTACCAACTGGCCTCAGACTTCACGTGCGACACCCACCTCCTCTACACACCTTACCTGTATGGTCACTCTTCTTTTGATTACTTGTATATTGCTTGGGGACTAAGAGTGCCCTAAAAACCCTTTCTCTCCTTTTGTTGAGGCATGTCACCAAGGGGCAACCCTGGTGAGTGAGGGGACACCTAGAAAAAGAGCAATTTCTCCTTTTCTATCTACTATACCTTCCAGACCAACCCCATTGAGTGTTGTGAATGGATTTATAGTGACCAGCAAGGCTCTCAGGTATCTGGCAACAGAGACCTTATGTTGAATATAGTTATCAATAATTCCACACACGCCCTGTACTGTCGCATTCTTTCTTCCACAGTTGTCGAAAGTACTGCTTACTTTTCACTGACATGCATGCAGTAGTGCATGCACTTTCAAAGATTGATGGAGAGGTTTGTACCCAAAGATTTGTTTATGTTCAATTGTTTGTCCATGCTGTGCTTTTTTTACAGGGTGTCTTCTGGTGACCAACATCGATGGACGAAGCATCGGCTGCAATGGAGGAGTGCCGCTAATAAGAGGATTTTTTTTCTGCAGGCAACTTACTTACCACTTTCAACAGGACAACTACAACAACATACAGATACAGTATCCTTTGTGTTTTTCTCTGACTGTGACTGCATTTCTTGGATCTCTCTCTGCTTCTAAATTGATCCCTTAACACATCACTTAGTCCACTCCACTATCACATCTGCACCACACATAGTCATTTGTAAGTGCTCCTACGTAATTCGCAAGTCGCAGCACGCCCCAGCCCGTAGAGGACTGGGATGGCCCCAATGATGAAGCATGTCACCAAGGGGCAACCCTGGTGAGTGAGGGGACACCTAGAAAAAGAGCAATTTCTCCTTTTCTATCTACTATACCTTCCAGACCAACCCCATTGAGTGTTGTGAATGGATTTATAGTGACCAGCAAGGCTCTCAGGTATCTGGCAACAGAGACCTTATGTTGAATATAGTTATCAATAATTCCACACACGCCCTGTACTGTCGCATTCTTTCTTCCACAGTTGTCGAACGTACTACTTACTTTTCACTGACATGCATGCAGTAGTGCATGCACTTTCAAAGATTGATGGATAGGTTTGTACCCAAAGATTTGTTTATGTTCACAATTGTTTGTCCATGCTGTGCTATTTTTTCTTGTCTCCCAAAACCTTTCCCAAAAACCCCCGTACCCATCCATTTTTCAAACCCTAACCCTCTTCCCCTGGGCTGTGTGGTTTTGATTGATGTGTGACTAAATTACAGCAATAAATCCACACACTTGCTGGGGAGGATAAGGTGATAGCAACAGGCTGGTGAAGAAATCCGAGGATATATTCTTACTCTGCTTGACAAAGACCCATGGCTAATGTCAAAGAACTTCAACCAAATTAGTTGTACTTTACCATTTGTTAGGCTACAATGTGGCACTGTTGTTGTGTACTTCTGTCACCTGCTATATTCTCTATTGTACCGTTGTATTGCTCAGGAGGGCAAACCAGATTTCATTTTCTTTTTTTTCATAGGCATGCAACTGCCACTGTGTCACACCACTAGTACCACCGCTATGAGGAAATTTTATCCGCCCAGGATTGCCAACCTTATTCGCTGTTTCCCGTGGAGCCAGCCCTGGGCCTAGCCCTACTTGCAAACAGAAATTACAGGTAAGATAGGCGTTTGGTTGGAGGTAGTATAATGGAGTATTAGGAGAGACGAGAGATTGGATTGACGGTAGTACTACTAAAGTCCTAGGACTATTCAGGAAAACAAACTTACTGTTAAACCCCCACCCACCAGACTCAAAAGCAGTAAAAAACAGGTATGGTCAGATAAAGTTTCAAAAAGTATATTTTTATAGCCCTAACAAAATAATCTCCCGCAAGACCCTCCCTAACCCCAACGATTGTCCTTCAAAAGTCTCCAAAAAACCCAACTCCCAATTCCCAACCCCCAAAAGTCTCTAAAAAAGGGGCAAGGGACACTATGGCAGGGTGCTGTTGGATTTAGCAGCCAGGGCATCATGCTCCTTGCGGAGGGTGGCAAGTTCGAAGCGGAGGCCCTCCACCGAGTTCTTATAGTTATGGACCTCCTGCTCCAGGTAGGACAGTCTGAGGGATAAGCGGCGCCGGTGTGCCTTGCAAATCCTGTGAGGGGCAGCTGCTTTCTTTGCTGCTCGGCGGTGGCGTTTGGCTTTGGTAGCCCGGCTCCGTACCGTTGGAGCACTGCGCTGGCTGGCAGCCCGCACGGAGGAGGATGCAGCTGTCTCAGTGGACGTTGTTGTCGTACCAGACTTTGTCTCCTCCTCCTCCAGGGCCACCAGCCGCCGATATTCAGTGACAGTGGCATCCAGCCTCCGTTGCCGGGCCATTCGAGCCAGCTCCTTCCTCCTTGATGGTGTCTTGGATTTGGAAGGAGCAACTACATGAAGAAAGAAAGACATAGTCTGTAACCAATGCTCCTTAAGATTAACACAAAATGATTGAGCAGAAAGTTAGTTGTCACATTACAAGTAGCAAATTGAAAGCACAGTACATAACTATTGAGGACAGTATCTATCTAACCTCACACTTCTTCATCCTTGCTCTAACATTAGTGGGAGTTTAAGGAACAAATTCTACGAGCACTATGGACTTCCATTACAGTCGACTATGACAGTACACCACTCTTATTCTTCTTCTTCTCTCTTGTTTAGGAAAATTGGTACGTTATCTTTTGCAAGCCGGCATAATGCCAGCGCAGTGAACTTGCACACGAGAAAAACAAACGCACACCATGGTGAGTGAGACAGACTTGCGTTACTGTACCGATCCAGTACATGCAGGTGGTGAAGCTCTTACTTTTCTATTATGGGTGGCACTGAGAATACTCTGTTAAAAGGGCTACTGCTTAATTAATTTAGCTTTCACCCTACAGTGCAAATGAGTATTGGAAAAGGAAAATGAAGAAGCTAAATTATCTGATTATCTATCCCTTCACATGGGATGTATTTGATGACATATGGGATGACTTTAGATGGTTTGTTTATTATTGAGTGAACAGTGATACCCCCACACATGAATGACGTACTACTACTAAACTAAAGTTATTAAGAGAGGTAGGGAGTGTCCACCGTAATAACCGGATATATGCTGTGCTTGCAGTTGCAATACAAACTACTGCTACTATTCATGGTAGTATTTGGACAACGTTACAACTTCTTTTCCTTGCCTTTCCTACACTGGAACGGACGTGCGGGTGCGGTGTTACATGCTCTTCAAAGTAACACTTAGTTCATCCAGTGGCCGTCTACTCTCTCTAGATACACATATGCTATCTAAGAGTCAGATAGTACCATGAATGATCCAGGCATCCATCCATTCAAAGTATATGCACACATACAGTTTCTGTCTCACCCACCCAGGCTGTTCTCCTTCCACCCATCCTTGCTTCATCATTCACCCAGCCATGCACCATACCATATTCTTTCCTTCCCAACCACCTCGGGGACCAAGCAAACACATATCATTCTTCTTTGCCAGTCATCATTACATTTCTCGTCCTTCCACACTTACTTACACCCTTCTTTCGCTTTTCGTTCATCCCATCCATCAAGTTCACCTCAGATCTGATTGGGATTCTTCTCGCCAAAAACTTCACAGCTAAGTCGAAGTACATTTAGAGGAGGCTACTACCTGGTTTATTTATAATACACCCGTGCAGAAAGCACACTCTGCAGTCTTCAATCTCAATGACTAAGGAATGTATAGCTTACCTCTGCCCGCCACCACCGTGTGAACCCTCACAGGCATGTCCTTGTCCGGCACTTGCACCGCCTCCTCCCCAGAGTTGTCCTCCTCGTCCAATGCCACCACCACCTCCGCGCTGGCCCTGTCTCCAGATGTTCCACCTACAAAGTACATTTAATAATGTTAGAATACACCACTCACTACTATATAATATTTGGTCTAGGAGGAAGAAAGAAATGTGAAAAAAACAGTATACAATTTAATAATTTATGACTGTGTACTCTAAAGTAAAAATGTCCCTTTTTCCAGGGAAGGCTGTTGTCTTGCTGCACTTTTTGGCACAACTGATGAATGTTTGCTTTTTACTTTTTAACACGCAACACTTTTTCTCCTAACAGACAGAAGCTTGACTTCTAAGAACACGAGCAGGATCAAGTTCAAACCAGGTGAGAGCTCGGCTCGACCACAAGAAATGTGTCCAATTAATCG
The DNA here is from genome assembly GCF_964263255.1 of Lissotriton vulgaris. Taxonomy (NCBI): domain Eukaryota; kingdom Metazoa; phylum Chordata; class Amphibia; order Caudata; family Salamandridae; genus Lissotriton; species Lissotriton vulgaris. Next base: position 862,038,859 of record NC_141689.1, read on the forward strand.
TCAGCACTAAGCACTTTTCCATTTTCAGTTACACGTTCACTTTTATGACAAACTTGATTTTAATAAATGTGTTTACTTTTAATAAAGCTTTTAAACTTAAATAGAGTGTGGTTTTTGGTCCTCCAGACTAGAGTGGATGAGCTAAAGGTTTTGGAATTTTTGCAAGCATGAGTCTGTGCCTCTGCCATCGGTGACTTTGGGAGCTAAATGACTCTGCCATACTATCTAGTCAGTAAGGAGATTGGGGGGTCAACTACAATGTCTGTTATCACTGAGGTATGTGGAAAGTCTAACAGCACCTATTATAATTGATAAGCTAAGCAATGCATTATTCAGTGTCCATAGTTCTGTTTGTGCAGATTTGTCCCTGCAACAGTAGTAGAATGGATTGTCCTCCTATCCAAACCAAAAGTAAAGTAGTATCTTATTCTTTCTTGGTGGTCATTCACCTTTTTATTGTTGGCAATGGTCAAAGCATAAACATTTAGAATACTTGAAAAGACATTATGGACAATCCCAGAGGACTGCAGTCAGTGCATAGAGCTATTGCTGACTAGAATGGGAGTCCAATGGAAATGCCAAATGTGCAATCTTAGTTAGCTACACAGACAGACTAATAAGAATAATCTAGTAATACCACACGGAGTCATAGTCGAGGCAGGATAAGAATTTAGATCCTGTCTACAAGAAGATCAAAGACGATTTAGAAAAAATCGAATGAGGAACGCTAGGAAAAAATAAGTACTCTATATTAAAATTAAAACTTACTGGGGCCAGCAAAGGAGCCCTCGCCTGCCCGGTCCTGGCCTGCATCGTCAACAGCACCCTCCTCCTCCTCCTCCTGTGTCCTCCTCTTGCCCCTGGGGGAAGCAGATGTACAACATGAAAGAAAGAAAAACAGAAAACATGGATGATATTTCTCAACCAAATCAAACATTTCAAAAGAACTGACAAAATATTTTTGCGAAATAGCAAATAGGGAACGACTCCACGGGATATATTATTGACCAATCTCATGTGGTCGACTACGTTATTACTTTAGTATTGCTTGATTTGCGGACCGTCGAATTGGAAACTACCCTATGTAACTCACTAAACAAAGTACTAAAAAGGTTTACCTAGGATTGGCAGGCAGCAGTCCACAGCACGCAAAGTGACAGCCAAAGTCCATCGTGATTGAAGGTCAGCGACAACACTAAAGTTTCCTACTACATTAACCAGTCATTAAAATACTCAAACTATTAATCCACCACCACTATTTCTTCTTATCGCCATGTGTACAAAGGAAGGGCTGGACTTGAGTCTGTAGGGGCTGATTTAGAAGCCCCTTGCGGCTCTTTTGCTCCATTGTTGCGTGACTTTTGTGACGCAGCGACAGCACAAAAGAGGTGCAATGGTGCGGCGTATATTAACAACGTGACGCATATGGGAGATGCATCACGTTGTAAAGCCCTGCGCCAATAGGGGGCGTTCCGGCGCAGGAACGCATCCTAAAAGTGGCTGAGAGAAATCTACAAGATTTCAATCAGTCACTTTGAGGACAATGATGCGTGACTCAAACCCTGCGCCTGCTTGAAGCAGACGTACGGCTTGACGCAGCATTGGGGAGATAGGGCACCCCAGAGCATTGATGGAGCTGCACCATCATTGCGACGCAACTCCAGCAATGCGCCGCCTTTACGCCACAGATGCGTAACGCTTTGGTGACGTTTTGGGCCCATGGTGCGCCGCATTGTAAATACGGCGCACCATGGGTGATGGTGGCGTGACGCACAATTACTGGCGCAGCCCTGCTACTTTGCAGGGATGCGCCGGTAATTAAAAATCAGAACCTTAGTGTGTAGCATTACGCAGTTCTTTAAACTACACTCATACATAATTTCACAGGCCAATGAAATGAACACAAAATCTAAAACAAATAAGCATAGTAGCAACACTACTGAGAAGAAGGAGAGCAGTGTACTTGAAATGCACGGAAGATTTTGAAATATAATTTACCTACAATGTAATGAGCAGCATTATTGCTCTTGGTAAAAAACAAAAATTTGCAATATAATAACACAGCAGGAGAAAACATAGTAGTAAAGAAATAGCTACTACTACTCACCAAGCCCGGGGATCTCAAGGCCAAGGAGGTCGAGCAGATCTCGCTCACGGGTCAGGACATCCGTCCAGCGGTGGGTGGCCTGGTTGTAGGTGCGCCAGACCCGAGAGTGGTGGTAAATGGCCTGGCACACCTTCTCCCACCGCTTCCGGCGCTCCTGGACCCCGTACCCGGCACTGATCTTGCCGCCTCCCATGATGGTCCTGGGGAGGCGGTGCTGAACATAAAAAATGAGTTGGCCCACCTCCTCCGGGGTAAAGATCTCCCTGGGTACGACCTCCTCCCCCCTCAAACGCCCGCACGGGAGCCGGACACTGAGTGCGGGACCCTTCCCCTTCTCAGGATGCTTCCCGGCTCCCTTCACCATGGTCTGGGCGGAAAGGAATAAAGAAAATAGAATAGGGAAGAGAAGAAAAGAAAAGAGTTTAAAAAAGTAGTTTAAAATTAACCAAAAGTAGCAGTAAACACAAAAATATAGGGCTAGAAAAATAGAGGGATAGATAATAAGTAAAATAGATTAAAAAAAACTTCAAACAAGCAAAGGATGGCAGAGATTGACAGAGGATACAAAGACCATGCCCAGAACCATAGCAATGAATGAGAAACAAGATGGCCGCGCCCGTTCACGACCGCGCGGGTAAGTTCGCGCAAGATTTTCCTTGCGAACATGCGCGAAACTGTACTGGCAAGCCGCAGACTTTGCGAGATTACACTTCGCGCCCGGAAACGGAAATACGTCAGGCAAACAAGATGGCCGCGCCCTTGAACGACCGCGAGGGTAACTTCGCGCCTTGCGCTACGAGCGGCTCGCAAAAACGCACAAAACCTTGCCAACGAACACGCCGCAAAAAAACAAATTGCATATTCGCACGAATTTGCGGCTTCCGAATCCGATCTCGCGCGTGTTCGCGCCCCGCGAAATTGCAGAAAAACGAGTTTTTCAAAACTGAAAGCACTCGGCAGGGACAAGAGTTCAAACTCATCATTAGTAACAATTCCCTGTAGTGCTTCCTGACTGGGGCCCCTCCAGAATTCAGTTGCTAGTTGCAACAATTGTATGACCCTGCTCTGACCCTCACAGCAGGCTCATAGAATAGCTACAAGTAGGCCACAAAGGTCCTGGGAAAAAAAATGCACTGCAACAGAAAGCAAATTGCAGATAAGGAAGCAGGTGCCAGACTGGAATTTTAAAACAGTGACACATTAATAAACTAACCCCAAATTAATTCATGTCAGTTGAAGCAGGGCTGGTGTGCTTGCTTTCCCCCCCATAATCTACAGTGATGATGAACCAGAGGGTGGCATTGATGTAACAGAGGGTTGCAGTGGTGAAACAGAGGGTGCTGGGAAACTGTGATGATGAACCAGACGTAGAAACAACATAATCGCGACCGTTGCGTGCCGAAATGTAAGTTCGCAATTGCGAACTGGTACGAAACCCTCGCGAACTGGCAGAAATCCTTGCGAACACAAAAAAAACCAAAAAACCGCAAATTCGCTAGAATTCGCGGATTTTGCGGATTGCGAGTTCGCAAATCTGCAAAATTTGCGAACGCGAGATTCGCAAAATTCGCCCATGCTTGGAGGTGGATGATAGGACTGGGATAGATAGATTCCTGAAGAAGACCGGGGTGACCAGTATATTTTTGGCACAGTAAGTCGGTTGAAACATGTTGACACAAGCAGTCGAAGGAGGGGTGTTTTGAGAACCTAAATCCTCTTTAAAACACTGCCCATCCTTTACCATTTTAATCCTGGTCATGGAACCTATAAATAAAAGTTTTTGACGGTATCCATGAGCCAGTTTTATGCACTTCCCATGCTGCACTTTGTTCTATCACGATACCCAGTCACAGGGTGACATTCACTGTGTTATTACTTTTCTGGCACATTTGTGTTGTTTTGTGCCTGTGTCTGTTGGTTTGTTCTGTTTTTTGTTTTCCCCCTCCCCTATGCTCCGTCCTGAGCGTGGCTACGCCAGGACGTTTTGTAAGCAGACTGGATGATGAAGCATGTCACACACATTTGTGTGTGAGTGAGGGCAGTTTTATAAATAGCAGTGGTGGTTGGTGACATTTGAAACTGGTGAGGCGTAAAATGAGTGGTGTAGTACACCGTGTGAGCGAGCGTAGCGAGCGAGCCTGAAGCACCTAAGGAGGGTTCGGGGGTTCTCCCCCCGAGAAAATTTTGAAAAATGAGAAGGCAAATGGTGCATTTTCAAGACTTTTGTAAGCCACTGTGCTAACCAGAAACAGGCCAATGCCTCCCTTCAAACTATAATCAGTTCCAAAGCCCCTGCCCTTTTCTACTACTGACATGATCCTCTTCAACCAATGGCGCTTCCTGCTGCCTGCATTGACTGACTGAATTCAGGTGTACTACCTGATCGGATATGCAGAGAGAAAAGGAGCAGGTTTTCACCCAGAAAGTTTCAAGAGTGATCACATAAAAAATGTTCAATAGTGCATTTTATAGTGATACTTTCACTTACATTTGCTGAAAAGCCATAGACTCTGTTATGGCACACATTAAACATTCCAATACTTTCTTTAAACAAAATTAAATGGAAACCGGTTAATCAAGTGAAACAAGATCAGAGAGTATCAAGTATTATGCTATTATGCAAAGTGACTACAGATTTCACAGAGATGAGTGAATAGCCAATGCCATTTTATAGGAAGCATTATATCATCTTTAAGATGGGTGCGCATCATAGGGTTGTGCTCACAGATTCAGGGGTGCTAAACCAAGTTCTGCAAGCACTATGTTGAGATTCATCGGCGTGTTGGTGAAGGTGATTCTTGTGACGTCGGATGACAGAAGTGTTTCGAAGTGTCATCACGCTAAAGGTGAAAACGTGACCCACCTCCTTTGGAAAACGACGTTAAACGACGCAGTGGCGGCCATCTTAGCACCTTGGGAAGGATCTTTTTGTTTTGCTGAGGATCGCGACGTTTGGGATTACTGTTCTATGGACATTGAGTCATTTGGTATTCCAACTTTATCCATGATGTCTATCAGTCCCTTTATCATTCGGTTTTGTCAACAGATGCTGCAATTTTTTTTGGTTAATTGACAGTGGATTTATCGTGTCCTTGTTGGTACCGTTACTCGACACTGGACTGAGTTGGTGTGTGTAGGCTGAGCAGGACAGAGGCTGCTCCTGGTGGGGCATCATTTGGACTTACCATCTTCCTCACACACCAACTGACACTCCACAGCTCACCAAGCACCCAACACTCCATGACATCAACATTCTTCCAACATTCTAGACATCATCAGGCACACCAATACTCAAACTGGCTGAGCAGTAGAGAAGAGATACATAGGCAAGGGGAAATGCAGCAGTAGATTATAACACACTACTCTGCAAGCTGTAGTCTACGTGCAAATTGGGAAACAATATGTACATTGGTTAAGTTGCGGTCCAGGCCAGGCACATTGTTTTTTACTGATATCTCTGTAAATTAACTCTTGTGAGGCCCAAAGATCTTTCCTTGTGGTCAAGTAAACCCTGTTCAGCTGTTTTAATACTTAGACACAAAGAAGTATAGTGCACCTGACCCGACTACACCAAAGAGGAATGCACAAATCGCATGTCCACAGGAGCCATCAGCTAGGCGTATGTGGCTTGTATGTTGACAACTGAAGCAAACCGGGTCAGCTTAAATGAAAACACCAATGCTGTGGCATGTACAGTTCAATTGACATCTAAACCACAGACATATATGGCATTCGTGACCATGTCAGTTCAACTAAGAAACATATTAATTTTTTGCACCACACTAATATCTAGCCAGATAAATATGCAATTTTCAGGACTAAATGCTCACATACACACACACACATAGAACTACACAGTTGCCCTGCTCACCAACACTAAACTAATCACATTCAAACGTGCACCATATCTGCTGCCGCTGGGATCAGCTGTAGGTGCTGAGGCAGGATGGGGCCAATGCCTCCAAAAACCGCTGCAAGCTCAGAGCCCATAGTGAATAGGTATAGTAAACAGCTGCAATTAGCTTTAAGAAATGTTTTAAACAAAGTAAAGTGATGCAGACTAGTCGAGCAGGGCAGGTAAGCGGGTTGTATAAGTAGGAAAATGGGTTCAGAGCACATCACATCCAAAACAGAACAATTTTTAGGCACTGTTGCCACCCACTTGCACTTTCAAGTCCAGTTGTGTACCCCAATCGCTGCTCTCAGCCACAACAATTTCAATTAACCAACACAACGGCATGCATGGCTGACATTCAATCACCGGCCAGGCCTCACTGAAGATCCTGTCACCACCAGGCGTTCGGCAAAGCCACTGGAGCAAAAAAATAAGTGCCGGTGGGACACACAAATTAAGTGCAACTCCCCCTCACATGCCACCAAGGGGACAGGATGGAATTGGCGCTGTGGTTGCCAATGATGCATATTTTTCGAATGTATGAGCAAATGATGCCTCCCTCACCCCCAGCTTGACGCCCGGTGCGGTGGCACCGCCCAGCACTGATTGCGAGGTAACAGCTGGAATGATGGGCTAGGCACATCACATGAGAAGTGATAGATGATCATGCAACCTTTGTTATTTCTCGTACACAGAACATGAACAGCAGTGAAATGAATATAGACTATTTGACACATGCCTTTAAACAAACTTGATCATGTGCAAGCCAGACTGACAACCACTTTCAATAGAGAAATTGCACATTTAAGGACATGATATCGTGACACATGAGTCTAACCTCTTCTAGAGGAGAACTTAAAATCTCTAAAATTACACTACTGTTTGGTTAGGTTACTCCCTCACAGCGTCACTGAAATCTCTTGTTTTTCTCCTCAAATGATATATCCTACGTCACTCACGACGAGCCCACAACACCACTGAATCACACAGTGAAAGCAGACACACCACACCCTGGGAGCCAGCCCTTCCCCGCTTAGCCTGCAGTGCCCTCACCACCCCTCCAATCCACCGCCGCAAAGGTGGGATGCATCAGTGACTGCTGCTTTGAGCATGTGGGAGAGCTCCACAGATGGGGGTCTGCAGCCGACACACACCCAGGCATATCTGTAGCCTGGCCTGCAAACACACACAACCTGAAGGCAGGCCTCGAATCTGGGGCCTGTAGTCTAATGCATACGTGTTCACTGCCAGCCATAGACGGAGCTGAGCTGAGGGATGCACACACACACCATATGTGTGCACGTCGTACGCTCGGGAAGACACCTGTCCTGTTACCTGTGCTGTGAAACATGCATGATCAAAGTCACACACAGAAGCATACGCATGCGTGCGTGAAATCTGTGGCCTGTAGTCTAACGTCGTATACGTGTTCACAGCTAACCATGGACTGAGGCATACGACAAGACACCATACATGTGTACGTCATAATATGTTCCGGAGTTCCGGAGTTCTGTCTCCAATCTCCATTCTATGTGAGGGTATTTCAAATAGCAAAACACACAGAAAAGATAGATACGGGTCAGAGGCCAGGGTTTATAGACCAACTAGAACATGCAGCCCCATACAGACATGTAAATACAAAATATGTTCTAGCGTCTAGGATCTAATGGAACAAAAAGAAACAACAAACTCAACAAGAATCAAAGTGTGATTTAGAAAAATGCATAAAATCTTGTGTGTGCGGATTCCCATCATACACCAAAAACGGTGATCAGCTTCATCATTTGGGTATCCTTTGTCTATAGAAGTGACAAATATGCTCTATAGAAATCAGAGCTTGCAAGTGTCACAAAGGTATAAAAACAAAGATGAGCAAGATAAAGTGTATGGGAACAGATATAAGTGCAGTGCCAGAGGTGAAGTGCAAAGCTAAAATTGGTGCATGAACAGACTGTGAATTTTATTAGTGTCTGTCACGATCAAAGGTTAAAAACGTGAATACTAGGACCAGTTTTAACAAATAGCTGTCCTAAACAAAAGTGGTCAACAAACTATTGTTACTACTAAGTAATCATAAAGGATATAATGTGAGATAGAATTCTCACAATCCAATATTCCTCCTGGTGTCAGCAAATTTCTCAATGGTATGTATGACCAAGCCTCACCCCACCTGGCAACAGCTCAGGATAAAGGAGGCACCGCTCTTTCCGTCGGTACCTCGGACGGTCTTCAGAAATTTGCTGACACCAGGAAGAATATTGGATTGTGAGAATTCTATCTCACACTATATCCTTTATGATTACTTAGTAGTAACAATAGTTTGTTTGTCTTTTCTTTAGAGGTCCTGACGAAAGCACTTGGCTTAAACTTTGGCCTGACGTGCTGAAACATGTTGACCACTTTTGTTTAGGACTGCTATTTGTTAAAACTGGTCCTAGTATTCACGTTTTTAACCTTTGCTCGTGACAGACACTAATAAAATTCACAGTCTGTTCATGCACCAATTTTAGATTTGCACTTCACCTCTGGCACTGCACTTATATCTGTTCCCATACACTTTATTTTGCTCATCTTTGTTTTTATACCTTTGTGACACTTGCAAGCTCTGATTTCTATAGAGCATATTTGTCACTTCTATAGACAAAGGATACCCAAATGATGAATCTGATTTGGTGTATGATGGGAATCCGCACACACAAGATTTTACGCATTTTTCTAAACCACACTTTGATTCTTGTTGAGTTTGTTGTTTCTTTTTGTTCCATTGGTATTTCAAATAGGGCACACATGAACAAATATCGAGACATAATTATCTGAACAAACATAGGAATACTGCCCAAGGGGAAACATCCTTTTAAACAATTTCTTTAATACGAGAGGCCTTAACAACGAAACTGGTACCACAACAGAGTCACTCATTACTACACACAGTTTTACTACGAATGGCATTACCACCCATGCCATTCCAACGAAAATAAAACTACTGCTGCACCAGCATTGTGAAGTGAAAAGATTTGGTGCAGCGTTACGGGGGGGGGGGTGCTGTTTGTTGTGCGGTTGAGTTAGGGTCTAAGAGCTGCAGTGGGCCAGACAGATTCTCGGCGTGCATAACAACAATTTATTTGTTTATATTTGACAAGAGGTTTTAACATGGCAGTCAGGCAGACACAGCAAACATTACAGCATGATGCCCCGTCATTACAGATTTGCAGAAATGTCCCACCTACTCTGAATAACACTGCTGCTTGAGGGTGTGAAGGGGTGGAAAATGCACATGGTGTGGTTCTTGAGTCTTAGAGCTGGGGAAGGAGAAGGGGCGGTTTGAGACTTGAAGGACATACAACCAAACGTTTATCAGAAATATGCGCACATAACAGAAATGAATGACAAACTAAAAGAGGGATTGCTAGTTTTTGCGTGCATCTGCAGCAATAGAACTCCTACCCAAATATGTGGTCTCGGGCCCAAAAATTCATTGAGCTCTGTGGAACAGGACAACATATGTGGCAGTGAAGTGAAGTAGTGTGGCTCACTGGTTGGAGGCGGCAGACCCGAGAGCAGAGGACGGCCCGGGACCAGGGTTCGATTCCCGGCGCGGCAGGTTTCTGGACCAGGGTCAGCGGACTCGATAATTCTCTCGCCTCGGTGCCCACTCTGATCAGCGATCACACTCGGCAACTCTGGGCATTAGCTTGCCTCATCTTCACCAACGGCCCCACCAGACCACCGGGGATGCCTGGTCTCACCCTGGAGATACCCATTAAGGGACCATCTCTCAGGGAAGCCAGGAAGGGTTTCGCAGCGGTCGAAGCGCCTTGGGACCCTCCGGGTAAGTAGTGCGCTATATAAATGCCTATACATTTACATTTACATTTATCTGAATGGAAGGCACAGTTTGTGTGAGAGCATCGAAAATGAGGTGATCCTACATTCATGCTAAAGTCCTTTTGAAAGTTCAGCAGTGAGCAGGGGAAAATCTGATTTATTTATGTAAAGGAAGGTAATAAAGAGATGTGGTGACAAAACACAACAGGCATGATGACAATAAATAAATTGCAGTTGTGCGCTGCATTTTTTCATTGGCTCAAGGTAATTTAGCATCGCCGAATGACAATTTTTAAGTGATTTTTTGCACTGCCAATCAATGTGAGGAAAACTGATTTTAGATGAACTACACCCTTCCCTAGTACAAAAAATGGTTGGCTCTGATGCAGTTTCGGTTTTCCATTCCCATAGAAGCAACACTCACCAAAACAAAAAATGGAGAAAGTGAAACGATAAAACCTGTGCCCCACATAATTCTTGTCTCTGCAATGTAAAATACGTTCAGAGGCAAATGAAATTGACTGTGAGATCCTGGCATTGCTGTTGCAGCGAGATGTGCTTTGGCGGGTTATGCTAAAGTCTTTAGAGTTTTATGCCGTGTTTCTTTCCTAAAGTAGAAATCGACACCCAGAGCAAAACCTGCTTCCTCTCCGAGAGCCTTAAACCCTTCTGATGGGGTTACAGGAGACTCTTGAGATGGCAGAAATCCGAAGTCTCCCTGACAGCTAGGCCATACCGAAACCAGGTGACTCCCCAACAAACGCTAAATGGGCACTTGGGCAGGGATGTATAAAGGCAGTGTCATCATTATGCATTTGATTTGTGGTATAAGCCTTCGTTCATTGTAAAGCCATTCATACATGATGTATGTATGCCTTTACAACGAACGAAGGCTTTTACCACGAATCAAATGCATAATCATGACACTGCCTTTGTTCGAGAGAGGTCCCAGAATTAATTAACATTATGACTTACTAACCTCCTGCTGCAGCTGCAGTCAAGTCAGTCGTGGTGGCACCGGGCCGGCAAGCAGCAAACTGGCACTCGACTCGAGTCTGAGAGAGTCGTCTCTGCAGTGGTTTACTGGCTTCCAGAAAGTTCCAGTCACAGTGCAGACATGCGTGAAGCAGTCCGAGGTTGAGTCTGCACAGACTCCAATCCTCGGCTTCCGACCTGCCGCACCCCTTTCCCAACTCATCACAGGGTGGGTCCCAGCACGCCCTGTAATGAGTTGGGAAATGGGTGGGTGACAGTCTCCACACTCTGAGTGACGTGGAGGGTTAGCGATCCCGGGCTTAGACTTAAAACGCCTGGGGCTAACTTTTCCTCCACGCCATCATCGGGTGGAGACTCGGCCCTGAAGCTAAGTCTTTGCCGAGCTGATGACATCACAGCCTTCAGGGCTGTGAGGTTGTCGGCCCGGCAAAAACATAGGCTTCTGTCAGTCAGTCAGTCTCATGTCACGTGATGTTTCCCTTGAATTCACGGCGGCGGTATTGGTGAGTGGCCGAGGCTACAGTGCTGGGGTAGACAGGCTGACAGTGGCTGCTAATTGTGTATAATTGTAAAACTAAATGGAGCCAAAATTTAAATTAGAGGACATTAGAAAATGTATTTTTTTTCACTAAATAAATATGATTGAGCAGCTTTTAGGAACGGGAGCGGAGCCCCGACGCCCCCGAGGAGAAACCGCCACAAATAAATAGATTAATTTTGCCATACTCGAGTCCATGTTGTTTTTCTGTTTTCCCTATCCCTCTAAGTGTTTACATATTACTTCAGGGGGTTCGGGGTAGTGGAGGCTCTTTTTTGACCTTCTCCCCTTACATGTGAGTTAGGAGCTGCCAGTAGGTAACATATATACATATACACATATCCCTCAGAAAAACATTGCACACTCTAGGGAAAATGTTGTGAACAAGTAAACACATTTTGTTTATTATGCCACAATTGACAAACGTGTTTTGGCCCCTGGATTTGTCAATGTCAGCAACCGCAGACTGCGTCATTGCCAACATTAAATAAAAAATGGAACATGATTGGTTGGCAGCACTGTGTAATAGAAATAAACAATGGTGCTTACATATCTCATGTAAATGACTTATTACAGTGGGGAACATTTTATCCTGGTGCCTCAATAGTAGAATACTCTAGGCCAACCCCATGCTATTGATTACCTGCATTGCATATATCAATCCAAGCATTCCCTAATATCTTTCCAATATGATTAAGTTGCTATTTAATTTGCTTATTTGATTTATAATATTTAATTGATTCATTCTGTTTTATCAGGTGTGAGTAAATTGCTCTCCTCCTTGATTAAGGCAACACCTAGGAAGAGTTGGCAGTCATCTTGGGACTAAGCTGCAGCCGAGTCCCGCAAAAATACATTAAAAAATAAGGAAAGGGGGCAGAGTAGGAATACCCTGACCCCCTAGGGGTTTTAATTAAAATATCTCATCTGGAACCACGGCTCACGTCAAAAACTGTAAAAATAAGATGCGCCGGCTTCCGCTCTTCTCTATCATTAAACCCCTGAGTGGGCCGGTTCTCAGGGGCATGGAGCAATAAATATGGAAACAAATGGAGGATAGATTAGACCCCCCCCCCCCATGCCCCAGGGAATACCACCTCCTGGGACTATTACAATATATATTGCGGTGGTCTCGCGGACCTCCTTGTGCCCTGGGGACCACCACCTTCCCAGGGCCAATTAAATTTTTTTTTAATGAGAGGTGGGCCCTGTGACTCCCCTCCCGGGCCATTCTCGACCTCGGGGTCCACCACCTCCCGGGGCCGGCACTTTTACAGCATAGGAGGAGGGTAGTTGAGGCCCACCTATTGTAGCCATAGATGGCCCTGGGGACCGCCACTCCCCCAGGATCAGCTCATGCTATGTCCCGGGGTGCCCACCTTGTGACATAGCTCTTTGCTGTGGCTTGGCGGGAGATTTAACTGCTCCCGCCCAGCCATAGCTAGCATTTCACTTCCAGCTGTCGAGAGCAGTGAAAATGGTCTCTCTTGCTGGAAGCAGAGCATTCATCTGTTTCCCTGCCCGCTGTCAAGCGAGCTGGGAAATAGACATATTGCTTTCAGACTCAGGCTGCTGATATTTAGCAGCTCCCTATGTCTGGAAGCAATGCCTGCTCCCGCAGGAGGTGGGCAGCCAGCAAGGACTGTGGGGGCCTTGAGGCTCACCTCATGGTCCCAGAACAAACTGGGTACCTCGGGCGCACCCAGGTCTAAAGACCAGGCTCTGGGATGGGGCCCCCAAGGCTGAAATCAACCTAGGGAAGAATGCCGTGCAGCTCCCCTCCCCATTCCTAAATAGCTGGGCCAAGGGGATGGGGTCCCTGGGGCCAAAACCAGCCCCAGGAGGAAGTCCACACAGTCCCTGTCCCCTATTATTAATACAATACAAAAAAAAAATAGGCCAGGCCCCGGGTATGGGGTCCCCGGGTAGAAACCGGCCTGAGGAGGGAGTAGCACAGCCTTTCTCCCCATGGCCAGGTGCAGGAGATGGGGTCCCTAGGGCCATAATCAGCTTAGGGGGGGCATGGGGCCCCCCTACTCTATTATAAATATAATTATTTTAAAATTTGGGCCCGAGGATGGGGTTCCCAGGGCTGAAATCGGTCGGGGAGGTGTGCAGCACGGCCCCCCTCTCCATTGAAAAAAGGCTGGATGCCAGGGAATAGGGTTCCCATGGCCAAAATGGGTCCAGGGAGGGAAGCCGCCCATCCTCTCCCCTAATAATTGTTTTTCTTTTTCAAAGGCTGGCCCTGGGGGAATTCGATGGAGGCCCCACCCCCTTTCTCAACAACTCTGCAAAGTGGCCTCCTGGTGCACAACTTCCTTGGGGGATGAAGTCCCATTGACTGGTGAGGGTCCTTGGGGACCAAAATCCCCTCCCCCTCCTGTTACCTCCAGTAACTTCCACAAAGCAGGATTGCTGACAGCTCGTGGGAGGCCCAGCTACCTTTCTCCACCACTTTGCAAATGCCCTTCCTGGTGCACTACTTGATGGAGGATGAAGTCACCTTGGCTGCTGAGGGTCATTGGGGGACAGCAAACCCTCCTCTTATATCCAGTAAGTTCAACACAGCAGGAGTTCATCTGAGTCCGCACCATGTTTCTCCACCACTTTGCAAGCAAGCCTAGTAGTTAAATAACCAAAGAAGTTTGCTTAAAAACAAAATTTTATAGGGACGTTATAGCTAGGAAATAGTTTTTTTAAAGTAGACCTTCACTGATATAAACAAAGTTTACAGGGAAGTTATAGTTAGGCTCAGATTTCACTCTTACAAAACCATTGCAATTCAGAAGTTATAGTTACCTGAGCTAACTATAATTTAGACCCCCACAATGCACTGCTTTTGGCCTCACATATTACATCACTCATGACATGGTCTGTGACATCACTCATGACATATCAAATGGCATCACTGATGATATCATCCACAGAACCACTCACACACCGACTCACACCCCAATACAACCTCTTGTACGCCCGCTCACAAACCCACACAACCACTTACATACCCATTCAACGAACCATACAAGTACTCACAAAACCACTCACTCCTCCATAGTGCCACTCACACACATACCCACTCATACAGCCAGTCACACAACTATTCACTCACCCATTTAGCCACTTATATAACCAGTCACTCAGCCACTCACACAGTCATACACTCACCCACACAGCTACTCACAGACTTATTTACCTATACAGCATATCACACACCCACTAACTCACCCATACAGCCTCTCAACACAGCCACTCAGTCACCAATACAAGCACTCACACACTCACAGAGTCATGTATATACCCATTCAAACATCCATACAAGCACTCCCATATCTGCTCACTCACCCATACAGTCTTTCACACACTTACTCTTCAATACAACCACTCACATACAAACTCACTTAACTAAATACTCATTCAAACAGCCACTCACTGACCTATACAAACACTTACACACCCAGTCACTCACCTATAGAGCCACTGATACATCTACTCACTCATCAACATAGTTATTCACACACCCACTCACTCACTCACCCACACAGCTACTCAGATACCTATTTATGTAGCCACTCATACACCATACAGCTAGAAACATGCCCACAAAAACACTCATACACCATACCACCACTGACACAACCACGGACACATCTAAAGACCTAGTCAGAAATCCAGTCACTTACCCATGCAGTCATTCATGCATGCACTCACACACCCATACAGCCACTCACACACCCAGTCACATACTGATGCAGTCACACACCCAATGAGATTACACATGTGCCGACCGCGACCGCTGACCGCTGACCTCTGAGACGCCAAACGAAACTGCAAAAAAATTGAGAGGAAATGGCGCCTCGACTATTCGCCTACTGGAAAAACAGCCTACAGGGCAGCAATCAATAGCTATAAAACTAGTATTAAACGAGCGCAGGCAAAGTATTTCGAGGAAAAAATTGACAAGGCAGCCTCAAAGCCTAAGGAGATTTACCAAATAGCAAAATCTCTCCTTCAACTGCCAGAGACACCAAAGGAGCACCGTAATACTCAGGCTCACTGCGACGAGCTAGCGGAATTCTTTTATCAAAAAATAGAAATTATGAATTCTTCCTTCCCGCTACACACCCCCCTGACTGGCTGCTCCCTAGACCTAGACCCTGTGTCAACACCCCCCGCCACACTTGCACACCTCCCACCCCTGGTTCTCAGTAATTTAGAGAGTTTCATGCAGCAGGTCAAATCAGGCTCACCCAAGGACCCGGCCCCTCCACGAGCTCTCATCCTGGTCACTAGTCAGATCTCACCCACTATTCTGGACTTACTCAACACCTCCCTCCACGTTGGCACAGTCCCGTCCCCATGGAAACAAGCCATGGTCAAGGCCCTTCTAAAGAAACCGAGCCTGGATCAAAACAACCCCTCCAACTACAGACCCATTTCTCTGTTACCCTGGCTCAGCAAACTACTAGAAAAGCATGTCAACTCAGTAGTGACAAACTTCCTAGAATCTAACGCCATACTTGACCCCTCACAGACGGGCTTTCGGCCCCTCCACGGGACAGAAACGGCTCTGGTCGCAGTGACGGAGGAGGCAAGAAGGATCTTGGACAACGGTGGGTCGACGGCCATCGTTCTCCTCGACGTTAGTGCCGCCTTCGACACTGTGAACCACAGCATCCTTCTCCATCGTCGTAGCAGAATAGGCATCTCTGGAACAGCAATCACCTGGTTGAGATCCTTTCTCGATGAACTTTCTGTAGTTCTCTTGACCAGTCCCAATCCTTAAGCTCTGGGAAAGCCTGCTCGAGGAGTTTTAACATGAATAACCTTATGTCCGACCCTTCTGACCCCTCTGGAATTCCCAGGTTGTTTCTACGGAGCCTGTTCTCCATCGCCTCGACCTGCCATTGGATATCAACAACCTGAGAGCTTTGAGCATTAACTTTCGCCACAGCGACCTCGACCTCTGCTTCTGTAGAGACAATCCTGTCCTCCAAATTTGATACTCTATCTCCCGTGTTGGTGCAGGCCTTAGATAGTTTCCTGACAACCCCCCTCATTTTTCTCATAGGTGCTTGCGATTTGGGGCTTTCTTGACGTGTCTCCTCTCTATGAGCTAGAATCTCTTGATGGATTGTCTCTAATAAAGATATCTGTGTTCTCTCAATGCTCGGGCTGTCCTGTGCAATTACAGATGTTGTATGATCCCAGCTAAGTTCACACCGTGGGTCCTTCTGGCCCTTAGTTGAATCTACTGCTGTCTTCCTTGCCGTTGCAGGGTGTTCTGATTCGAGATCACTGTCTGAATCCCCCAGGGAGCTGCAGTCGCCCTCCTTGTCCTCCTCCTCCTCCGACCATTCCAAGCCATCAGAGGCTGAGAAGAAAGCCTCATTTTGAGCTGCGTCCGTACCTGTCGCTCCATTTTCAAACATCTCTCCCCTATCTGATGACCCCTCCTCCTTATCGCTGACTATCAGGTTGTCTTTATTATTTTGTATCAGTGCCTGTAGTTTAGCCTGTTTTATCTCTTGTCTAGGGTGCTCAGATGTAGTCCCGTTGGACACTGCTTGATCCTTACTAAGGTTGCAGTGATCTCCCCCTTCGTTGAGCCTCTCAGGAGCCACAGCTTCATTAACAGCTTCTTTATCTAATTTTGAATTAGTGCTCTCACAGCTCATTTTTTTGTGGTGTTTCAGATATTTCTAAGGCAAAATCTGTTTTTTTCCCGGTAATTCAGGAGCCCCACTTGCTGTCTCGACCCCCTTCTCCTTACCAACTTTTCTTAGCAGTTCAGCTATTGAGACAGCCGCTTGGCGGGTCCCGGGTACTGGTTGCTTTTCCTTTGGGCTCTCTCTCTCCGGTGTTTGGTCTCCATTCACCTTGCTTGTGCCACCTTCCCGGGGGAGATTTTTCTTTTTTGCGTTTGCTTTTGAGTTTGTATTGATTTTCGGAGCCATACCTGCCTCGTAGACAGCCCTGGACCTCCGACGTGTAACCAGTCTTTCAGACACTGCCTGCTTCGGGAGTTCCAAGCCTCTCTTGGACCTCTGCAGTGTTCTCTGAGTCGGGCTTCTCCCTCCCAAGAAGCCGCGGCGGCGTCTAGCACCGAGAGAGCCGAGAGAGAGAGCCAGCAGGGTATCCGCCAATTCCCGCAATACATGAATCGCCGAGCCGCGACACGATAGCGCGGCTAACATCCCCTCCGAAACACACCTCCGATTCACCAGATCCATGGCAATCAGCAGAAAATGTGAGGGGCTGATCGGGATTTCTCGGTTGTCATCTGGGGTCCGTTTCGCTCGATTCAACCGGCAGCTTCATCCAAGCACCGCTTCAGCTGCGTCTAGGCAGCCACCATCTTGCCTCGATCTCGAGATCCTTTCTCACAGACCGCTCGTTCCAGGTATTTGAGAAAGATTACACCTCCCCCAGCAAACCCCTGAACTGTGGGGTCCCCCAGGGCTCTTCCCTAAGCCCCACCCTTTTTAATGTTTACTTAAGCCCACTAGCCAAGGTCGTCCACCCCTTTGGAGTGAAAATTATCACCTAGGCGGACGACACGCAGCTAGTGGTAGCTCTGGACCCCCCCATTCAATTCTCACCATAGCTTATACAAATGTCTGGAAGCAGTCGCCGCATGGATGACTGCATCCTGCTTAAAGCTAAACGGGGAAAAACAGAGATTATGCTCTTGGGAAACACCATCGACAAGGCCATTGACTTAATCTGGCCCCTCTGCCTTGGCTGTTCCCCCCTACCCAAGGAACAAATCAAAAGCCTCGGCATATGGCTGGACAGAGCACTCAACTTCAACTACCAGGCAACTAAGCTATCTGCCATCTGTTTCGGGCTCCTGAGGCTACTACGCAAGATTCTTCCCTTCCTCCCCTTCCACTCAAGACGGATCATGGTACAAGGGCTTATCCTATCTCGCCTGGACTGCGGGAATGCCCTATACCTTGGGGCTCCACAGTCCACACTGAACAAACCCCAAATCATTCAAAACTGTGCCGCCAGGACCCTTCTCGAGATTCCCAGACGAATGTCGGTCAGCCCGATTAAAAGACCTCCATTAGCTCCCTGTAAAATCCAGGATTGAATTCAAGGCCATGTGCATCGCCCACCGGTCCTATTGGGGAACGGGGCCCTCTATCAACCGTCCGCTGGTAAAGGCCTACCACCCCAATAGACACCTGAGAACCAGGGCCTCCTACCTCACCGCAGTGCCTCGAATCAAGAAAGCGAGGTGTGGAGGCCGCTCACTCTCCTACAACCTGGCCAAGATCTGGAACACGCTCCCCCTCGCAATCAGATCAGAGCCCAAATTGCTGACATTCCGTAAACTCCTTAAAACCTGGCTTTTTAACAAACCGGTATAAGTTCCAGCAACTCTGCCTTAGCCCAAAACCTCTGCCGCGCTGGGACGCCTCAGGGTAGCCATCGCGCTATATAAATTATCTTTTCATTTCATTCATTTCATTCATTCATGTTAGAGATACTATCACTCATTAGCAGTAACTGTGAGCGGGAACTCCGCTCCACCCGCAGAGTGCGCGGAGATTTGCCTACTCCTTGTTCTACAGAGAAATCGGAGTAGGCAAATCTCAGCACACTCCGCGGCGGAGCAGAGTTTGCCAGCCACCGCCTCCCACCACCCTTATTAACAACTACTAAAAACCCAAATAAAAATACTTTTAAGTTAACAAAAAAACACTTACCTTGGTTGCGGCGTCCCCGGGCTGTCCTCCTTCTCTTCATTGCCCCGTCTGGTAAAACTGCACATGCGCTCACGCCTGCGCATGTGCATTTCTAGAGAAAAATGCGCATGCCCGGGCACGCGCGCATTCGCAGTTTTCCCAGACAAGGCGATAAAGAGGAGGAGGACAGCCCGGGGACGCCGCAGCCAAGATAAGTGTTTTTTCTTTAGCTCAAGGTATTTTTATTTTAGCTTTAGGCAATTGTTAATAGGGGGGTGGGAGGTGGGTGGGGTAGTGGAGCTACAAAAAGTTTAACAGAGTTTTTTCTCAACACCGTGGCGCTCCGCATAGCCCCCCTACACCCTCTTCGTCCCGGGTTAATTAGTAGTACAACTAGTAAAATAATCTAACTTTTGTCAAAAACACTCACTTGATAATGTCATTAGTGATGTCACTGACCATGTCATGAGGGATGTAATATGAGAAGTCATAAGCAATGCATTGCTGGGGCATAAGTTATAGTTAGCTCAGGTAACTGTAACTGCTGAACTTCAGGTTTTGCACAAGTGAAATCTGAGCCTAGCTATAAATATATATATATATATATATATTCCGCTCCGTGGGGTTGTCCAAGAAACGGGTAGCACTCGAGCCTGCGTGCACCTTCCCCAAGGCGTTAGTTGGTATGGGCAGTTGCGTGCTTGTAATAGGCCCGACGCGTTTCGGAAATTGATTTTCCTCATCAGGGGCCAGCAGTAAAGTGCACGACGTCTACCATCTCCCTTTATGAAACCAAGCAAGTGCTTGTGGGAGATGTAGTCCGTATTATCCTGGATGGATGCACTTTCAAATTACTGCTCTTTCCAAAGGCTCTAACATGAGCCCCCAAACATCACTCCTGTCCTCATCCATCGCGCAGCTTCACATGTGAGACTCCTTGGATAGAGGGTCTCGTGGCCCCCGTTTCTTCGGGGTGATGCTACCCAGCGGCAGGACCGTCGCTAATGTATTCCGCTCCGTGGGGTTGTCCAAGAAACGGGTAGCACTCGAGCCTGCGTGCGCCTTCCCCAAGGCGTTAGTTGGTATGGGCAGTTGCGTGCTTGTAATAGGCCTGACGCGTTTCGGAAATTGATTTTCCTCATCAGGGACCAGCAGTAAAGTGCACGACGTCTACCATCTCCCTTTATGAAACCAAGCAAGTGCTTGTGGGAGATGTAGTCCGTATTATCCTGGATGGATGCACTTTCAAATTACTGCTCGTTCCAAAGGCTCTAACATGAGCCCCCAAACATCACTCCTGTCCTCATCCATCGCGCAGCTCCACATGTGAGGCTCCTTGGATGGAGGGTCTCGTGGCCTCCGTTTCTTCGGGGTGATGCTACCCAGCGGCAGGACCACCGCTAATGTATTCCGCTCCGTGGGGTTGTCCAAGAAACGGGTAGCACTCGAGCCTGCGTGCGCCTTCCCTAAGGCGTTAGTTGGTATGGACAGTTGCGTGCTTGTAATAGGCCCGACGCATTTCGGAAATTGATTTTCCTCATCAGGGGCCAGCAGTAAAGTGCACGACGTCTACCATCTCCCTTTATGAAACCAAGCAAGTGCTTGTGGGAGATGTAGTCCGTATTATCCTGGATGGATGCACTTTCAAATTACTGCTCGTTCCAAAGGCTCTAACATGAGCCTCCAAACATCACTCCTGTCCTCATCCATCGCGCATCTCCACATGTGAGACTCCTTGGATAGAGGGTCTCGTGGCCCCCGTTTCTTCGGGGTGATGCTACCCAGCGGCAGGACCGCCGCTAATGTATTCCGCTCCGTGGGGTTGTCCAAGAAACGGGTAGCACTCGAGCCTGCGTGCGCCTTCCCCAAGGCGTTAATTGGTATGGGCAGTTGCGTGCTTGTAATAGGCCCGACGCGTTTCGGAAATTGATTTTCCTCATCAGGGGCCAGCAGTAAAGTGCACGACGTCTACCATCTCCCTTTATGAAACCAAGCAAGTGCTTGTGGGAGATGTAGTCCGTATTATCCTGGATGGATGCACTTTCAAATTACTGCCCGTTCCAAAGGCTCTAACATGAGCCCCCAAACATCACTCCTGTCCTCATCCATCGCGCAGCTCCACATGTGAGACTCCTTGGATAGAGGGTCTCGTGGCCCCCGTTTCTTCGGGGTGATGCTACCCAGCGGCGGGACCGCCGCTAATGTATTCCGCTCCATGGGTTTGTCCAAGAAATGGGTAGCACTCGAGCCTGCGTGCGCCTTCCCCAAGGCGTTAGTTGGTATGGGCAGTTGCGTGCTTGTAATAGGCCCGACGCATTTCGGAAATTGATTTTCCTCATCAGGCGCCAGCAGTAAAGTGCACGACGTCTACCATCTCCCTTTATGAAACCAAGCAAGTGCTTGTGGGAGATGTAGTCCGTATTATCCTGGATGGATGCACTTTCAAATTACTGCTCGTTCCAAAGGCTCAAACATGAGCCCCCAAACATCACTCCTGTCCTCATCCATCGCGCAGCTCCACATGTGAGACTCCTTGGATAGAGGGTCTTGTGGCCCTCGTTTCTTTTGGGTGATGCTACCCAGCGGCAGGACCGCCGCTATTGTATTCCTCTCCGTGGGGTTGTCCAAGAAACGGGTAGCACTCGAGCCTGCCTGCGCCTTCCCCAAGGCGTTAGTTGGTATGGGCAGTTGCGTGCTTGTAATAGGCCCGACGCGTTTCGGAAATTGATTTTCCTCATCAGGGGCCAGCAGTAAAGTGCACGACGTCTACCATCTCCCTTTATGAAACCAAGCAAGTGCTGGTGGGAGATGTAGTCAGTATTATCCTGGATGCATGCACTTTCAAATTACTGCTCGTTCCAAAGGCTCTAACATGAGCCCCCAAACATCACTCCTGTCCTCATCAATCGCGCAGCTCCACATGTGAGACTCCTTGGATAGAGGGTCTCGTGGCCCCGTTTCTTCGGGGTGATGCTACCCAGCGACAGGACCGCCGCTAATGTATTCCGCTCCGTGGGGTTGTCCAAGAAACGGGTAGCACTCGAGCCTGCGTGCGCCTTCCCCAAGGCGTTAGTTGGTATGGGCAGTTGCGTGCTTGTAATAGGCCCGACGCGTTTCGGAAATTGATTTTCCTCATCAGGGGGCAGCAGTAAAGTGCACGACGTCTACCATCTCCCTTTATGAAACCAAGCAAGTGCTTGTGGGAGATGTAGTCCGTATTATCCTGGATGGATGCCCTTTCAAATTACTGCTCGTTCCAAAGGCTCTAACATGAGCCCCCAAACATCACTCCTGTCCTCATCCATCGCGCAGCTCCACATGTGAGACTCCTTGGATAGAGGGTCTCGTGGCCCCCATTTCTTCGGGGTGATGCTACCCAGCGGCAGGACCGCCGCTAATGTATTCCGCTCCGTGGGGTTGTCCAAGAAACGGGTAGCACTCGAGCCTGCGTGTGCCTTCCCCAAGGCGTTAGTTGGTATGGGCAGTTGCGTGCTTGTAATAGGCCCGACGCGTTTCGGAAATTGATTTTCCTCATCAGGGGCCAGCAGTAAACTGCACAACGTCTACCATCTCCCTTTATGAAACCAAGCAAGTGCTTGTGGGAGATGTAGTCCGTATTATCCTGGATGGATGCACTTTCAAATTACTGCTCGTTCCAAAGGCTCTAACATGAGCCCCCAAATATCACTCCTGTCCTCATCCATCGCGCAGCTCCACATGTGAGACTCCTTGGATAGAGGGTTTCGTGGCCCCCGTTTCTTCGGGGTGATGCTACCCAGCGGCAGGACCGCCGCTAATGTATTCCGCTCCGTGGGGTTGTCCAAGAAACGGTTAGTACTCGAGCCTGCGTGCGCCTTCCCCAAGGCGTTAGTTGGTATGGGCAGTTGCGTGCTTGTAATAGGCCCAACGCGTTTTGGAAATTGATTTTCCTCATCAGGGGCCAGCAGTAAAGTGCACAACGTCTACCATCTCCCTTTATGAAACCAAGCAAGTGCTTGTGGGAGATGTAGTCCGTATTATCCTGGATGGATGCACTTTCAAATTACTGCTCGTTCCAAAGGCTCAAACATGAGCCCCCAAACATCACTCCTGTCCTCATCCATCGCGCAGCTCCACATGTGAGACTCCTTGGATAGAGGGTCTCGTGGCCCTCGTTTCTTCGGGGTGATGCTACCCAGCGGCAGGACCGCCGCTAATGTATTCCGCTCCGTGGGGAGGTCCAAGAAACGGGTAGCACTCGAGCCTGCGTGCGCCTTCCCCAAGGGGTTAGTTGGTATGGGCAGTTGCGTGCTTGTAATAGGCCCGACGCGTTTCGGAAATTGATTTTCCTCATCAGGGGCCAGCAGTAAAGTGCATGACGTCTACCATCTCCCTTTATGAAACCAAGCAAGTGCTTGTGGGAGATGTAGTCAGTATTATCCTGGATGCATGCACTTTCAAATTACTGCTCGTTCCAAAGGCTCTAACATGAGCCCCCAAACATCACTCCTGTCCTCATCCATCGCGCAGCTCCACATGTGAGACTCCTTAGATAGAGGGTCTCGTGGCCCCCGTTTCTTCGGGGTGATGCTACCCAGCGGCAGGACCGCCGCTAATGTATTCCGCTCCGTGGGGTTGTCCAAGAAACGGGTAGCACTCGAGCCTGCGTGCGCCTTCCCCAAGGCGTTAGTTGGTATGGGCAGTTGCGTGCTTGTAATAGGCCCGACGCGTTTCGGAAATTGATTTTCCTCATCAGGGGCCAGCAGTAAAGTGCACAACGTCTACCATCTCCCTTTATGAAACCAAGCAAGTGCTTGTGGGAGATGTAGTCCGTATTATCCTGGATGGATGCACTTTCAAATTACTGCCCGTTCCAAAGGCTCTAACATGAGCCCCCAAACATCACTCCTGTCCTCATCCATCGCGCAGCTCCACATGTGAGACTCCTTGGATAGAGGGTCTCGTGGCCCCCGTTTCTTCGGGGTGATGCTACCCAGCGGCAGGACCGCCGCTAATGTATTCCGCTCCGTGGGGTTGTCCAAGAAACGGGTAGCACTCGAGCCTGCGTGCGCCTTCCCCAAGGCGTTAGTTGGTATGGGCAGTTGCGTGCTTGTAATAGGCCTGACGCGTTTCGGAAATTGATTTTCCTCATCAGGGGCCAGCAGGAAAGTGCACGACGTCTACCATCTCCCTTTATGAAACCAAGCAAGTGCTCGTGGGAGATGTAGTCCGTATTATCCTGGATGGATGCACTTTCAAATTACTGCTCATTCCAAAGGCTCTAACATGAGCCCCCAAACATCACTCCTGTCCTCATCCATCGCGCAGCTCCACATGTGAGACTCCTTGGATAGAGGGTCTCGTGGCCCCCGTTTCTTCGGGGTGATGCTACACAGCGGCAGGACCGCCGCTAATGTATTCCGCTCCGTGGGGTTGTCCAAGAAACGGGTAGCACTCGAGCCTGCTTGCGCCTTCCCCAAGGCGTTAGTTGGTATGGGCAGTTGCGGGCTTGTAATAGGCCCGACGCGTTTCGGAAATTGATTTTCCTCATCAGGGGCCAGCAGTAAAGTGCATGACGTCTACCATATCCCTTTATGAAACCAAGCAAGTGCTTGTGGGAGATGTAGTCAGTATTATCCTGGATGCATGCACTTTCAAATTACTGCTCGTTCCAAAGGCTCCAACATGAGCCCCCAAACATCACTCCTGTCCTCATCCATCGCGCAGCTCCACATGTGAGACTCCTTGGATAGAGGGTCTCGTGGCCCGCGTTTCTTCGGGGTGATGCTACCCAGCGGCAGGACCGCCGCTAATGTATTCCGCTCTGTGGGGTTGTCCAAGAAACGGGTAGCACTCGAGCCTGCGTGCGCCTTCCCCAAGGCGTTAGTTGGTATGGGCAGTTGCGTGCTTGTAATAGGCCCGACGCGTTTCGGAAATTGATTTTCCTCATCAGGGGCCAGCAGTAAAGTGCACGACGTCTACCATCTCCCTTTATGAAACCAAGCAAGTGCTTGTGGGAGATGTAGTCCCTATTATCCTGGATGGATGCACTTTCAAATTACTGCCCGTTCCAAAGGCTCTAACATGAGCCCGCAAACATCACTCCTGTCCTCATCCATCGCGCAGCTCCACATGTGAGACTCCTTGGATAGAGGGTCTCGTGGCCCCCGTTTCTTCGGGGTGATGCTACCCAGCGGCAGGACCGCCGCTAATGTATTCCGCTCCGTGGGGTTGTCCAAGAAACGGGTAGCACTCGAGCCTGCGTGCGCCTTCCCCAAGGCGTTAGTTGGTATGGGCAGTTGCGTGCTTGTAATAGGCCCGACGCGTTTCGGAAATTGATTTTCCTCATCAGGGGCCAGCAGGAAAGTGCACGACGTCTACCATCTCCCTTTATGAAACCAAGCAAGTGCTCGTGGGAGATGTAGTCCGTATTATCCTGGATGGATGCACTTTCAAATTAATGCTCATTCCAAAGGCTCTAACATGAGCCCCCAAACATCACTCCTGTCCTCATCCATCGCGCAGCTCCACATGTGAGACTCCTTGGATAGAGGGTCTCGTGGCCCCCGTTTCTTCGGGGTGATGCTACACAGCGGCAGGACCGCTGCTAATGTATTCCGCTTCGTGGGGTTGTCCAAGAAACGGGTAGCACTCGAGCCTGCGTGCGCCTTCCCCAAGGCGTTAGTTGGTATGGGCAGTTGCGTGCTTGTAATAGGCCCGACGCGTTTCGGAAATTGATTTTCCTCATCAGGGGCCAGCAGTAAAGTGCATGACGTCTACCATCTCCCTTTATGAAACCAAGCAAGTGCTTGTGGGAGATGTAGTCCGTATTATCCTGGATGGATGCACTTTCAAATTACTGCTCGTTCCAAAGGCTCTAACATGAGCCCCCAAACATCACTCCTGTCCTCATCCATCGCGCAGCTCCACATGTGAGACTCCTTGGATAGAGGGTCTCGTGGCCCCCGTTTCTTCGGGGTGATGCTACCCAGCGGCAGGACCGCCGCTAATGTATTCCGCTCCGTGGGGTTGTCCAAGAAACGGGTAGCACTCGAGCCTGCGTGCGCCTTCCCCAAGGCGTTAGTTGGTATGGGCAGTTGCGTGCTTGTAATAGGCCCGACGCGTTTCGGAAATTGATTTTCCTCATCAGGGACCAGCAGTAAAGTGCACGACGTCTACCATCTCCCTTTATGAAACCAAGCAAGTGCTTGTGGGAGATGTAGTCCGTATTATCCTGGATGGATGCACTTTCAAATTACTGCTCGTTCCAAAGGCTCTAACATGAGCCCCCAAACATCACTCCTGTCCTCATCCATCGCGCAGCTCCACATGTGAGACTCCTTGGATGGAGGGTCTTGTGGCCCCCGTTTCTTCGGGGTGATGCTACCTAGCGGCAGGACCACCGCTAATGTATTCCGCTCCGTGGGGTTGTCCAAGAAACAGGTAGCACTCGAGCCTGCGTGTGCCTTCCCTAAGGCGTTAGTTGGTATGGGCAGTTGCGTGCTTGTAATAGGCCCGACGCATTTCGGAAATTGATTTTCCTCATCAGGGGCCAGCAGTAAAGTGCACGACGTCTACCATCTCCCTTTATGAAACCAAGCAAGTGCTTGTGGGAGATGTAGTCCGTATTATCCTGGATGGATGCACTTTCAAATTACTGCTCGTTCCAAAGGCTCTAACATGAGCCCCCAAACATCACTCCTGTCCTCATCCATCGCGCATCTCCACATGTGAGACTCCTTGGATAGAGGGTCTCGTGGCCCCCGTTTCTTCGGGGTGATGCTACCCAGCGGCAGGACCGCCGCTAATGTATTCCGCTCCGTGGGGTTGTCCAAGAAACGGGTAGCACTCGAGCCTGCGTGCGCCTTCCCCAAGGCGTTAGTTGGTATGGGCAGTTGCGTGCTTGTAATAGGCCCGACGCGTTTCGGAAATTGATTTTCCTCATCAGGGGCCAGCAGTAAAGTGCACGACGTCTACCATCTCCCTTTATGAAACCAAGCAAGTGCTTGTGGGAGATGTAGTCAGTATTATCCTGGATGCATGCACTTTCAAATTACTGCTCGTTCCAAAGGCTCTAACATGAGCCCCCAAACATCACTCCTGTCCTCATCCATCGCGCAGCTCCACATGTGAGACTCCTTGGATAGAGGGTCTCGTGGCCCCCGTTTCTTCGGGGTGATGCTACCCAGCGGCAGGACCGCCGCTAATGTATTCCGCTCCGTGGGGTTGTCCAAGAAACGGGTAGCACTCGAGCCTGCGTGCGCCTTCCCCAAGGCGTTAGTTGGTATGGGCAGTTGCGTGCTTGTAATAGGCCTGACGCGTTTCGGAAATTGATTTTCCTCATCAGGGGCCAGCAGTAAAGTGCACGACGTCTACCCTCTCCCTTTATGAAACCAAGCAAGTGCTTGTGGGAGATGTAGTCCGTATTATCCTGGATGGATGCACTTTCAAATTACTGCCCGTTCCAAAGGCTCTAACATGAGCCCCCAAACATCACTCCTGTCCTCATCCATCGCGCAGCTCCACATGTGAGACTCCTTGGATAGAGGGTCTCGTGGCCCCCGTTTCTTCGGGGTGATGCTACCCAGCGGCAGGACCGCCGCTAATGTATTCCACTCCATGGGGTTGTCCAAGAAACGGGTAGCACTCGAGCCTGCGTGCGCCTTCCCCAGGGCGTTAGTTGGTATGGGCAGTTGCGTGCTTGTAATAGGCCCGACGCATTTCGGAAATTGATTTTCCTCATCAGGCCCCAGCAGTAAAGTGCACGACGTCTACCATCTCCCTTTATGAAACCAAGCAAGTGCTTGTGGGAGATGTAGTCAGTATTATCCTGGATGCATGCACTTTCAAATTACTGCTCATCCAAAGGCTCTAACATGAGCCCCCAAACATCACTCCTGTCCTCATCCATCGCGCAGCTCCACATGTGAGACTCCTTGGATAGAGGGTCTCGTGGCCCCCGTTTCTTCGGGGTGATGCTACCCAGCGGCAGGACCGCCGCTAATGTATTCCGCTCCGTGGGGTTGTCCAAGAAACGGGTAGCACTCGAGCCTGCGTGCGCCTTCTCCAAGGCGTTAGTTGGTATGGGCAGTTGCGTGCTTGTAATAGGCCCGACGCGTTTCGGAAATTGATTTTCCTCATCAGGGGCCAGCAGTAAAGTGCACGACGTCTACCATCTCCCTTTATGAAACCAAGCAAGTGCTTGTGGGAGATGTAGTCCGTATTATCCTGGATGGATGCACTTTCAAATTACTGCTCGTTCCAAAGGCTCAAACATGAGCCCCCAAACATCACTCCTGTCCTCATCCATCGCACAGCTCCACATGTGAGACTCCTTGGATAGAGGGTCTCATGGCCCTCGTTTCTTCGGGGTGATGCTACCCAGCGGCAGGACCGCCGCTATTGTATTCGGCTCCGTGGGGTTGTCCAAGAAACGGGTAGCACTCGAGCCTGCGTGCGCCTTCCCCAAGGCGTTAGTTGGTATGGGCAGTTGCGTGCTTGTAATAGGCCCGACGCATTTCGGAAATTGATTTTCCTCATCAGGGGCCAGCAGTAAAGTGCACGACGTCTACCATCTCCCTTTATGAAACCAAGCAAGTGCTTGTGGGAGATGTAGTCAGTATTATCCTGGATGCATGCACTTTCAAATTACTGCTCGTTCCAAAGGCTCTAACATGAGCCCCCAAACATCACTCCTGTCCTCATCCATCGCGCAGCTCCACATGTGAGACTCCTTGGATAGAGGGTCTCGTGGCCCCCATTTCTTTGGGGTGATGCTACCCAGCGGCAGGACCGCCGCTAATGTATTCCGCTCCGTGGGGTTGTCCAAGAAACGGGTAGCACTCGAGCCTGCGTGCGCCTTCCCCAAGGCGTTAGTTGGTATGGGCAGTTGCGTGCTTGTAATAGGCCCGACGCGTTTCGGAAATTGATTTTCCTCATCAGGGGCCAGCAGGAAAGTGCACGACGTCTACCATCTCCCTTTATGAAACCAAGCAAGTGCTCGTGGGAGATGTAGTCCGTATTATCCTGGATGGATGCACTTTCAAATTACTGCTCATTCCAAAGGCTCTAACATGAGCCCCCAAACATCACTCCTGTCCTCATCCATCGCGCAGTTCCACATGTGAGACTCCTTGCATAGAGGGTCTCGTGGCCCCCGTTTCTTCGGGGTGATGCTACACAGCGGCAGGACCGCCGCTAATGTATTCCGCCCCGTGGGGTTGTCCAAGAAACGGGTAGCACTCGAGCCTGCGTGCGCCTTCCCCAAGGCGTTAGTTGGTATGGGCAGTTGCGTGCTTGTAATAGGCCCGACGCGTTTCGGAAATTGATTTTCCTCATCAGGGGCCAGCAGTAAAGTGCATGACGTCTACCATCTCCCTTTATGAAACCAAGCAAGTGCTTGTGGGAGATGTAGTCCGTATTATCCTGGATGGATGCACTTTCAAATTACTGCTCGTTCCAAAGGCTCTAACATGAGCCCCCAAACATCACTCCTGTCCTCATCCATCGCGCAGCTCCACATGTGAGACTCCTTGGATAGAGGGTCTCGTGGCCCCCGTTTCTTCGGGGTGATGCTACCCAGCGGCAGGACCGCCGCTAATGTATTCCGCTCCGTGGGGTTGTCCAAGAAACGGGTAGCACTCGAGCCTGCGTGCGCCTTCCCCAAGGCATTAGTTGGTATGGGCAGTTGCGTGCTTCTAATAGGCCCGACGCGTTTCGGAAATTGATTTTCCTCATCAGGGGCCAGCAGTAAAGTGCACGACGTCTACCATCTCCCTTTATGAAACCAAGCAAGTGCTTGTGGGAGATGTAGTCCGTATTATCCTGGATGGATGCACTTTCAAATTACTGCTCGTTCCAAAGGCTCTAACATGAGCCCCCAAACATCACTCCTGTCCTCATCAATCGCGCAGCTCCACATGTGAGACTCCTTGGATAGAGGGTCTCGTGGCCCCCGTTTCTTCGGGGTGATGCTACCCAGCGGCAGGACCGCCGCTAATGTATTCCGCTCCGTGGGGTTGTCCAAGAAACGGGTAGCACTCGTGCCTGCGTGCGCCTTCCCCAAGGCGTTAGTTGGTATGGGCAGTTGCGTGCTTGTAATAGGCCCGACGCGTTTCGGAAATTGATTTTCCTCATCAGGGGCCAGCAGTAAAGTGCACGACGTCTACCATCTCCCTTTATGAAACCAAGCAAGTGCTTGTGGGAGATGTAGTCCGTATTATCCTGGATGGATGCACTTTCAAATTACTGCTCGTTCCAAAGGCTCTAACATGAGCCCCCAAACATCACTCCTGTCCTCATCCATCGCGCAGCTCCACATGTGAGACTCCTTGGATAGAGGGTCTCGTGGCCCCCGTTTCTTCGGGGTGATGCTACCCAGCGGCAGGACCGCCGCTAATGTATTCCGCTCCGTGGGGTTGTCCAAGAAACGGGTAGCACTCGAGCCTGCGTGTGCCTTCCCCAAGGCGTTAGTTGGTATGGGCAGTTGTGTGCTTGTAATAGGCCCGACGCGTTTCGGAAATTGATTTTCCTCATCAGGGGCCAGCAGTAAAGTGCACGACGTCTACCATCTCCCTTTATGAAACCAAGCAAGTGCTTGTGGGAGATGTAGTCCGTATTATCCTGGATGGATGCACTTTCAAATTACTGCTCGTTCCAAAGGCTCTAACATGAGCCCCCAAACATCACTCCTGTCCTCATCCATCGCGCAGCTCCACATGTGAGACTCCTTGGATAGAGGGTCTCGTGGCCCCCGTTTCTTCGGGGTGATGCTACCCAGCGGCAGGACCGCCGCTAATGTATTCCGCTCCGTGGGGTTGTCCAAGAAACGGGTAGCACTCGAGCCTGCGTGTGCCTTCCCCAAGGCGTTAGTTGGTATGGGCAGTTGCGTGCTTGTAATAGGCCCGACGCGTTTCGGAAATTGATTTTCCTCATCAGGGGCCAGCAGTAAAGTGCATCACGTCTACCATCTCCCTTTATGAAACCAAGCAAGTGCTTGTGGGAGATGTAGTCCGTATTATCCTGGATGGATGCACTTTCAAATTACTGCTCGTTCCAAAGGCTCTAACATGAGCCCCCAAACATCACTCCTGTCCTCATCCATCGCGCAGCTCCACATGTGAGACTCCTTGGATAGAGGGTCTCGTGGCCCCCGTTTCTTCGGGGTGATGCTACCCAGCGGCAGGACCGCCGCTAATGTATTCCGCTCCGTGGGGTTGTCCAAGAAACGGGTAGCACTCGAGCCTG
This sequence comes from Lissotriton vulgaris, assembly GCF_964263255.1. Lineage (NCBI taxonomy): Eukaryota > Metazoa > Chordata > Amphibia > Caudata > Salamandridae > Lissotriton > Lissotriton vulgaris. The sequence goes on from NC_141689.1 coordinate 862,070,142, forward strand.
CGTGCGCCTTCCCCAAGGCGTTAGTTGGTATGGGCAGTTGCGTGCTTGTAATAGGCCCGACGCGTTTCGGAAACTGATTTTCCTCATCAGGGACCAGCAGTAAAGTGCACGACGTCTACCATCTCCCTTTATGAAACCAAGCAAGTGCTTGTGGGAGATGTAGTCCGTATTATCCTGGATGGATGCACTTTCAAATTACTGCTCGTTCCAAAGGCTCTAACATGAGCCCCCAAACATCACTCCTGTCCTCATCCATCGCGCAGCTCCACATGTGAGACTCCTTGGATGGAGGGTCTCGTGGCTCCCGGTTCTTCGGGGTGATGCTACCCAGTGGCAGAACCACAGCTAATGTATTCCGCTCCGTGGGGTTGTCCAAGAAACGGGTAGCACTCGAGCCTGCGTGTGCCTTCCCTAAGGCGTTAGTTGGTATGGGCAGTTGCGTGCTTGTAATAGGCCCGACGCATTTCGGAAATTGATTTTCCTCATCAGGGGCCAGCAGTAAAGTGCACGACGTCTACCATCTCCCTTTATGAAACCAAGCAAGTGCTTGTGGGAGATGTAGTCCGTATTATCCTGGATGGATGCACTTTCAAATTACTGGTCGTTCCAAAGGCTCTAACATGAGCCCCCAAACATCACTCCTGTCCTCATCCATCGCGCATCTCCACATGTGAGACTCCTTGGATAGAGGGTCTCGTGGCCCCCAATTCTTCGGGGTGATGCTACCCAGCGGCAGGACCGCCGCTAATGTATTCCGCTCCGTGGGGTTGTCCAAGAAACGGGTAGCACTCGAGCCTGCGTGCGCCTTCCCCAAGGCGTTAGTTGGTATGGGCAGTTGCGTGCTTGTAATAGGCCCGACGCGTTTCGGAAATTGATTTTCCTCATCAGGGGCCAGCAGTAAAGTGCACGACGTCTACCATCTCCCTTTATGAAACCAAGCAAGTGCTTGTGGGAGATGTAGTCCGTATTATCCTGGATGGATGCACTTTCAAATTACTGCTCGTTCCAAAGGCTCTAACATGAGCCCCCAAACATCACTCCTGTCCTCATCCATCGCGCAGCTCCACATGTGAGACTCCTTGGATAGAGGGTCTCGTGGCCCCCGTTTCTTTGGGGTGATGCTACCCAGCGGCAGGACCGCCGCTAATGTATTCCGCTCCGTGGGGTTGTCCAAGAAACGGGTAGCACTCGAGCCTGCGTGCGCCTTCCCCAAGGCGTTAGTTGGTATGGGCAGTTGCGTGCTTGTAATAGGCCCGACGCGTTTCGGAAATTGATTTTCCTCATCAGGGGCCAGCAGTAAAGTGCACGACGTCTACCCTCTCCCTTTATGAAACCAAGCAAGTGCTTGTGGGAGATGTAGTCCGTATTATCCTGGATGGATGCACTTTCAAATTAATGCTCATTCCAAAGGCTCTAACATGAGCCCCCAAACATCACTCCTGTCCTCATCCATCGCGCAGCTCCACATGTGAGACTCCTTGGATAGAGGGTCTCGTGGCCCCCGTTTCTTCGTGGTGATGCTACCCAGCGGCAGGACCGCCGCTAATGTATTCCGCTCCGTGGGGTTGTCCAAGAAACGGGTAGCACTCGTGCCTGCGTGCGCCTTCCCCAAGGCGTTAGTTGGTATGGGCAGTTGCGTGCTTGTAATAGGCCCGACGCGTTTCGGAAATTGATTTTCCTCATCAGGGGCCAGCAGTAAAGTGCACGACGTCTACCATCTCCCTTTATGAAACCAAGCAAGTGCTTGTGGGAGATGTAGTCCGTATTATCCTGGATGGATGCACTTTCAAATTACTGCTCGTTCCAAAGGCTCTAACATGAGCCCCCAAACATCACTCCTGTCCTCATCCATCGCGCAGCTCCACATGTGAGACTCCTTGGATAGAGGGTCTCGTGGCCCCCGTTTCTTCGGGGTGATGCTACCCAGCGGCAGGACCGCCGCTAATGTATTCCGCTCCGTGGGGTTGTCCAAGAAACGGGTAGCACTCGAGCCTGCGTGTGCCTTCCCCAAGGCGTTAGTTGGTATGGGCAGTTGTGTGCTTGTAATAGGCCCGACGCGTTTCGGAAATTGATTTTCCTCATCAGGGGCCAGCAGTAAACTGCACGACGTCTACCATCTCCCTTTATGAAACCAAGCAAGTGCTTGTGGGAGATGTAGTCCGTATTATCCTGGATGGATGCACTTTCAAATTACTGCTCGTTCCAAAGGCTCTAACATGAGCCCCCAAACATCACTCCTGTCCTCATCCATCGCGCAGCTCCACATGTGAGACTCCTTGGATAGAGGGTCTCGTGGCCCCCGTTTCTTCGGGGTGATGCTACCCAGCGGCAGGACCGCCGCTAATGTATTCCGCTCCGTGGGGTTGTCCAAGAAACGGGTAGCACTCGAGCCTGCGTGTGCCTTCCCCAAGGCGTTAGTTGGTATGGGCAGTTGTGTGCTTGTAATAGGCCCGACGCGTTTCGGAAATTGATTTTCCTCATCAGGGGCCAGCAGTAAAGTGCACGACGTCTACCATCTCCCTTTATGAAACCAAGCAAGTGCTTGTGGGAGATGTAGTCCGTATTATCCTGGATGGATGCACTTTCAAATTACTGCTCATTCCAAAGGCTCTAACATGAGCCCCCAAACATCACTCCTGTCCTCATCCATCGCGCAGCTCCACATGTGAGACTCCTTGGATAGAGGGTCTCGTGGCCCCCGTTTCTTCGGGGTGATGCTACCCAGCGGCAGGACCGCCGCTAATGTATTCCGCTCCGTGGGGTTGTCCAAGAAACGGGTAGCACTCGAGCCTGCGTGTGCCTTCCCCAAGGCGTTAGTTGGTATGGGCAGTTGCGTGCTTGTAATAGGCCCGACGCGTTTCGGAAATTGATTTTCCTCATCAGGGGCCAGCAGTAAAGTGCATCACGTCTACCATCTCCCTTTATGAAACCAAGCAAGTGCTTGTGGGAGATGTAGTCCGTATTATCCTGGATGGATGCACTTTCAAATTACTGCTCGTTCCAAAGGCTCTAACATGAGCCCCCAAACATCACTCCTGTCCTCATCCATCGCGCAGCTCCACATGTGAGACTCCTTGGATAGAGGGTCTCGTGGCCCCCGTTTCTTCGGGGTGATGCTACCCAGCGGCAGGACCGCCGCTAATGTATTCCGCTCCGTGGGGTTGTCCAAGAAACGGGTAGCACTCGAGCCTGCGTGCGCCTTCCCCAAGGCGTTAGTTGGTATGGGCAGTTGCGTGCTTGTAATAGGCCCGACGCGTTTCGGAAACTGATTTTCCTCATCAGGGACCAGCAGTAAAGTGCACGACGTCTACCATCTCCCTTTATGAAACCAAGCAAGTGCTTGTGGGAGATGTAGTCCGTATTATCCTGGATGGATGCACTTTCAAATTACTGCTCGTTCCAAAGGCTCTAACATGAGCCCCCAAACATCACTCCTGTCCTCATCCATCGCGCAGCTCCACATGTGAGACTCCTTGGATGGAGGGTCTCGTGGCTCCCGGTTCTTCGGGGTGATGCTACCCAGTGGCAGAACCACAGCTAATGTATTCCGCTCCGTGGGGTTGTCCAAGAAACGGGTAGCACTCGAGCCTGCGTGTGCCTTCCCTAAGGCGTTAGTTGGTATGGGCAGTTGCGTGCTTGTAATAGGCCCGACGCATTTCGGAAATTGATTTTCCTCATCAGGGGCCAGCAGTAAAGTGCACGACGTCTACCATCTCCCTTTATGAAACCAAGCAAGTGCTTGTGGGAGATGTAGTCCGTATTATCCTGGATGGATGCACTTTCAAATTACTGGTCGTTCCAAAGGCTCTAACATGAGCCCCCAAACATCACTCCTGTCCTCATCCATCGCGCATCTCCACATGTGAGACTCCTTGGATAGAGGGTCTCGTGGCCCCCAATTCTTCGGGGTGATGCTACCCAGCGGCAGGACCGCCGCTAATGTATTCCGCTCCGTGGGGTTGTCCAAGAAACGGGTAGCACTCGAGCCTGCGTGCGCCTTCCCCAAGGCGTTAGTTGGTATGGGCAGTTGCGTGCTTGTAATAGGCCCGACGCGTTTCGGAAATTGATTTTCCTCATCAGGGGCCAGCAGTAAAGTGCACGACGTCTACCATCTCCCTTTATGAAACCAAGCAAGTGCTTGTGGGAGATGTAGTCCGTATTATCCTGGATGGATGCACTTTCAAATTACTGCTCGTTCCAAAGGCTCTAACATGAGCCCCCAAACATCACTCCTGTCCTCATCCATCGCGCAGCTCCACATGTGAGACTCCTTGGATAGAGGGTCTCGTGGCCCCCGTTTCTTTGGGGTGATGCTACCCAGCGGCAGGACCGCCGCTAATGTATTCCGCTCCGTGGGGTTGTCCAAGAAACGGGTAGCACTCGAGCCTGCGTGCGCCTTCCCCAAGGCGTTAGTTGGTATGGGCAGTTGCGTGCTTGTAATAGGCCCGACGCGTTTCGGAAATTGATTTTCCTCATCAGGGGCCAGCAGTAAAGTGCACGACGTCTACCCTCTCCCTTTATGAAACCAAGCAAGTGCTTGTGGGAGATGTAGTCCGTATTATCCTGGATGGATGCACTTTCAAATTAATGCTCATTCCAAAGGCTCTAACATGAGCCCCCAAACATCACTCCTGTCCTCATCCATCGCGCAGCTCCACATGTGAGACTCCTTGGATAGAGGGTCTCGTGGCCCCCGTTTCTTCGTGGTGATGCTACCCAGCGGCAGGACCGCCGCTAATGTATTCCGCTCCGTGGGGTTGTCCAAGAAACGGGTAGCACTCGTGCCTGCGTGCGCCTTCCCCAAGGCGTTAGTTGGTATGGGCAGTTGCGTGCTTGTAATAGGCCCGACGCGTTTCGGAAATTGATTTTCCTCATCAGGGGCCAGCAGTAAAGTGCACGACGTCTACCATCTCCCTTTATGAAACCAAGCAAGTGCTTGTGGGAGATGTAGTCCGTATTATCCTGGATGGATGCACTTTCAAATTACTGCTCGTTCCAAAGGCTCTAACATGAGCCCCCAAACATCACTCCTGTCCTCATCCATCGCGCAGCTCCACATGTGAGACTCCTTGGATAGAGGGTCTCGTGGCCCCCGTTTCTTCGGGGTGATGCTACCCAGCGGCAGGACCGCCGCTAATGTATTCCGCTCTGTGGGGTTGTCCAAGAAACGGGTAGCACTCGAGCCTGCGTGTGCCTTCCCCAAGGCGTTAGTTGGTATGGGCAGTTGTGTGCTTGTAATAGGCCCGACGCGTTTCGGAAATTGATTTTCCTCATCAGGGGCCAGCAGTAAACTGCACGACGTCTACCATCTCCCTTTATGAAACCAAGCAAGTGCTTGTGGGAGATGTAGTCCGTATTATCCTGGATGGATGCACTTTCAAATTACTGCTCGTTCCAAAGGCTCTAACATGAGCCCCCAAATATCACTCTTGTCCTCATCCATCGCGCAGCTCCACATGTGAGACTCCTTGGATAGAGGGTTTCGTGGCCCCCGTTTCTTCGGGGTGATGCTACCCAGCGGCAGGACCGCCGCTAATGTATTCCGCTCCGTGGGGTTGTCCAAGAAACGGGTAGCACTCGAGCCTGCGAGCGCCTTCCCCAAGGCGTTAGTTGGTATGGGCAGTTGCGTGCTTGTAATAGGCCCGACGCGTTTCGTAAATTGATTTTCCTCATCAGGGGCCAGCAGGAAAGTGCACGACGTCTACCATCTCCCTTTATGAAACCAAGCAAGTGCTCGTGGGAGATGTAGTCCGTATTATCCTGGATGGATGCACTTTCAAATTACTGCTCATTCCAAAGGCTCTAACATGAGCCCCCAAACATCACTCCTGTCCTCATCCATCGCGCAGCTGCACATGTGAGACTCCTTGGATAGAGGGTCTCGTGGCCCCCGTTTCTCCGGGGTGATGCTACCCAGCGGCAGACCCGCCGCTAATGTATTCCGCTCCGTGGGGTTGTCCAAGAAACGGGTAGCACTCGAGCCTGCGTGCGCCTTCCCCAAGGCGTTAGTTGGTATGGGCAGTTGCGTGCTTGTAATAGGCCCGACGCGTTTCGGAAATTGATTTTCCTCATCAGGGGCCAGCAGTAAAGTGCACAACGTCTACCATCTCCCTTTATGAAACCAAGCAAGTGCTTGTGGGAGATGTAGTCAGTATTATCCTGGATGCATGCACTTTCAAATTACTGCTCGTTCCAAAGGCTCTAACATGAGCCCCCAAACATCACTCCTGTCCTCATCCATCGCGCAGCTCCACATGTGAGACTCCTTGGATAGAGGGTCTCGTGGCCCTCGTTTCTTCGGGGTGATGCTACCCAGCGGCAGGACCGCCGCTATTGTATTCCGCTCCGTGGGGTTGTCCAAGAAACGGGTAGCACTCGAGCCTGCGTGCGCCTTCCCCAAGGCGTTAGTTGGTATGGGCAGTTGCGTGCTTGTAATAGGCCCGACGCGTTTCGGAAATTGATTTTCCTCATCAGGGGCCAGCAGTAAAGTGCACGACGTCTACCATCTCCCTTTATGAAACCAAGCAAGTGCTTGTGGGAGATGTAGTCAGTATTATCCTGGATGCATGCACTTTCAAATTACTGCTCGTTCCAAAGGCTCTAACATGAGCCCCCAAACATCACTCCTGTCCTCATCCATCGCGCAGCTCCACATGTGAGACTCCTTGGATAGAGGGTCTCGTGGCCCCCGTTTCTTCGGGGTGATGCTACCCAGCGGCAGGACCGCCGCTAATGTATTCCGCTCCGTGGGGTCGTCCAAGAAACGGGTAGCACTCGAGCCTGCGTGCGCCTTCTCCAAGGCGTTAGTTGGTATGGGCAGTTGCGTGCTTGTAATAGGCCCGACGCGTTTCGGAAATTGATTTTCCTCATCAGGGGCCAGCAGTAAAGTGCACGACGTCTACCATCTCCCTTTATGAAACCAAGCAAGTGCTTGTGGGAGATGTAGTCTGTATTATCCTGGATGGATGCACTTTCAAATTACTGCTCGTTCCAAAGGCTCAAACATGAGCCCCCAAACATCACTCCTGTCCTCATCCATCGCGCAGCTCCACATGTGAGACTCCTTGGATAGAGGGTCTTGTGGCCCTCGTTTCTTCGGGGTGATGCTACCCAGCGGCAGGACCGCCGCTAATGTATTCCGCTCCGTGGGGTTGTCCAAGAAACGGGTAGTACTCGAGCCTGCGTGCGCCTTCCCCAAGGCGTTAGTTGGTATGGGCAGTTGCGTGCTTGTAATAGGCCCAACGCGTTTTGGAAATTGATTTTCCTCATCAGGGGCCAGCAGTAAAGTGCACGACGTCTACCATCTCCCTTTATGAAACCAAGCAAGTGCTTGTGGGAGATGTAGTCCGTATTATCCTGGATGGATGCACTTTCAAATTACTGCTCGTTCCAAAGCCTCAAACATGAGCCCCCAAACATCACTCCTGTCCTCATCCATCGCGCAGCTCCACATGTGAGACTCCTTGGATAGAGGGTCTCGTGGCCCGCGTTTCTTCGGGGTGATGCTACCCAGCGGCAGGACCGCCGCTATTGTATTCGGCTCCGTGGGGTTGTCCAAGAAACGGGTAGCACTCGAGCCTGCGTGCGCCTTCCCCAAGGCGTTAGTTGGTATGGGCAGTTGCGTGCTTGTAATAGGCCCGACGCGTTTCAGAAATTGATGTTCCTCATCAGGGGCCAGCAGTAAAGTGCACGACGTCTACCATCTCCCTTTATGAAACCAAGCAAGTGCTTGTGGGAGATGTAGTCAGTATTATCCTGGATGCATGCACTTTCAAATTACTGCTCGTTCCAAAGGCTCTAACATGAGCCCCCAAACATCACTCCTGTCCTCATCCATCGCGCAGCTCCACATGTGAGACTCCTTGGATAGAGGGTCTTGTGGCCCCCGTTTCTTCGGGGTGATGCTACCCAGCGGCAGGACCGCCGCTAATGCATTCCGCTCCGTGGGGTTGTCCAAGAAACGGGTAGCACTCGAGCCTGCGTGCGCCTTCCCCAAGGCGTTAGTTGGTATGGGCAGTTGCGTGCTTGTAATAGGCCCGACGCATTTCGGAAATTGATTTTCCTCATCAGGGGCCAGCAGTAAAGTGCACGACGTCTACCATCTCCCTTTATGAAACCAAGCAAGTGCTCGTGGGAGATGTAGTCCGTATTATCCTGGATGGATGCACTTTCAAATTACTGCTCATTCCAAAGGCTCTAACATGAGCCCCCAAACATCACTCCTGTCCTCATCCATCGCGCAGCTCCACATGTGAGACTTCTTGCATAGAGGGTCTCGTGGCCCCCGTTTCTTCGGGGTGATGCTACACAGCGGCAGGACCGCCGCTAATGTATTCCGCTCCGTGGGGTTGTCCAAGAAACGGGTAGCACTCGAGCCTGCATGCGCCTTCCCCAAGGCGTTAGTTGGTATGGGCAGTTGCGTGCTTGTAATAGGCCCGACGCGTTTCGGAAATTGATTTTCCTCATCAGGGGCCAGCAGTAAAGTGCACGACGTCTACCATCTCCCTTTATGAAACCAAGCAAGTGCTTGTGGGAGATGTAGTCTGTATTATCCTGGATGGATGCACTTTCAAATTACTGCTCGTTCCAAAGGCTCTAACATGAGCCCCCAAACATCACTCCTGTCCTCATCCATCGCGCAGCTCCACATGTGAGACTCCTTGGATAGAGGGTCTCGTGGCCACCGTTTCTTCGGGGTGATGCTACCCAGCGGCAAGACCGCCGCTAATGTATTCCGCTCCGTGGGGTTGTCCAAGAAATGGGTAGCACTCGAGCCTGCGTGCGCCTTCCCCAAGGCATTAGTTGGTATGGGCAGTTGCGTGCTTGTAATAGGCCTGACGCGTTTCGGAAATTGATTTTCCTCATCAGGGGCCAGCAGTAAAGTGCACGACGTCTACCATCTCCCTTTATGAAACCAAGCAAGTGCTTGTGGGAGATGTAGTCCGTATTATCCTGGATGGATGCACTTTCAAATTACTGCTCGTTCCAAAGGCTCTAACATGAGCCCCCAAACATCACTCCTGTCCTCATCCATCGCGCAGATCCACATGTGAGACTCCTTGGATAGAGGGTTTCGTGGCCCCCGTTTCTTCGGGGTGATGCTACCCAGCGGCAGGACCGCCGCTAATGTATTCCGCTCCGTGGGGTTGTCCAAGAAACGGGTAGTACTCGAGCCTGCGTGCGCCTTCCCCAAGGCGTTAGTTGGTATGGGCAGTTGCGTGCTTGTAATAGGCCCAACGCGTTTTGGAAATTGATTTTCCTCATCAGGGGCCAGCAGTAAAGTGCACAACGTCTACCATCTCCCTTTATGAAACCAAGCAAGTGCTTGTGGGAGATGTAGTCCGTATTATCCTGGATGGATGCACTTTCAAATTACTGCTCGTTCCAAAGGCTCAAACATGAGCCCCCAAACATCACTCCTGTCCTAATCCATCGCGCAGCTCCACATGTGAGACTCCTTGGATAGAGGGTCTCGTGGCCTTCGTTTCTTCGGGGTGATGCTACCCAGCGGCAGGACCGCCGCTAATGTATTCCGCTCCGTGGGGTTGTCCAAGAAACGGGTAGCACTCGAGCCTGCGTGCGCCTTCCCCAAGGCATTAGTTGGTATGGGCAGTTGCGTGCTTGTAATAGGCCTGACGCGTTTCGGAAATTGATTTTCCTCATCAGGGGCCAGCAGTAAAGTGCACGACGTCTACCATCTCCCTTTATGAAACCAAGCAAGTGCTTGTGGGAGATGTAGTCCGTATTATCCTGGATGGATGCACTTTCAAATTACTGCTCGTTCCAAAGGCTCTAACATGAGCCCCCAAACATCACTCCTGTCCTCATCCATCGCGCAGATCCACATGTGAGACTCCTTGGATAGAGGGTTTCGTGGCCCCCGTTTCTTCGGGGTGATGCTACCCAGCGGCAGGACCGCCGCTAATGTATTCCGCTCCGTGGGGTTGTCCAAGAAACGGGTAGTACTCGAGCCTGCGTGCGCCTTCCCCAAGGCGTTAGTTGGTATGGGCAGTTGCGTGCTTGTAATAGGCCCAACGCGTTTTGGAAATTGATTTTCCTCATCAGGGGCCAGCAGTAAAGTGCACAACGTCTACCATCTCCCTTTATGAAACCAAGCAAGTGCTTGTGGGAGATGTAGTCCGTATTATCCTGGATGGATGCACTTTCAAATTACTGCTCGTTCCAAAGGCTCAAACATGAGCCCCCAAACATCACTCCTGTCCTAATCCATCGCGCAGCTCCACATGTGAGACTCCTTGGATAGAGGGTCTCGTGGCCTTCGGTTCTTCGGGGTGATGCTACCCAGCGGCAGGACCGCCGCTAATGTATTCCGCTCCGTGGGGTTGTCCAAGAAACGGGTAGCACTCGAGCCTGCGTGCGCCTTCCCCAAGGCGTTAGTAGGTATGGGCAGTTGCGTGCTTGTAATAGGCCCGACGCGTTTCGGAAATTGATTTTCCTCATCAGGGGCCAGCAGTAAAGTGCACGACGTCTACCATCTCCCTTTATGAAACCAAGCAAGTGCTTGTGGGAGATGTAGTCAGTATTATCCTGGATGCATGCACTTTCAAATTACTGCTCGTTCCAAAGGCTCAAACATGAGCCCCCAAACATCACTCCTGTCCTCATCCATCGCGCAGCTCCACATGTGAGACTCCTTGGATAGAGGGTCTCGTGGCCCTCGTTTCTTCGGGGTGATGCTACCCAGCGGCAGGACCGCCGCTATTGTATTCCGCTCCGTGGGGTTGTCCAAGAAACGGGTAGCACTCGAGCCTGCGTGCGCCTTCCCCAAGGCGTTAGTTGGTATGGGCAGTTGCGTGCTTGTAATAGGCCCGACGCGTTTCGGAAATTGATTTTCCTCATCAGGGGCCAGCAGTAAAGTGCACGACGTCTACCATCTCCCTTTATGAAACCAAGCAAGTGCTTGTGGGAGATGTAGTCAGTATTATCCTGGATGCATGCACTTTCAAATTACTGCTCGTTCCAAAGGCTCTAGCATGAGCCCCCAAACATCACTCCTGTCCTCATCCATCGCGCAGCTCCACATGTGAGACTCCTTAGATAGAGGGTCTCGTGGCCCTCGTTTCTTCGGGGTGATGCTACCCAGCGGCAGGACCGCCGCTAATGTATTCCGCTCCGTGGGGTTGTCCAAGAAACGGGTAGCACTCGAGCCTGCGTGCGCCTTCTTCAAGGCGTTAGTTGGTATGGGCAGTTGCGTGCTTGTAATAGGCCCGACGCGTTTCGGAAATTGATTTTCCTCATCAGGGGCCAGCAGTAAAGTGCACGACGTCTAACATCTCCCTTTATGAAACCAAGCAAGTGCTTGTGGGAGATGTAGTCCGTATTATCCTGGATGGATGCACTTTCAAATTACTGCTCGTTCCAAAGGCTCAAACATGAGCCCCCAAACATCACTCCTGTCCTCATCCATCGCGCAGCTCCACATGTGAGACTCCTTGGATAGAGGGTCTCGTGGCCCTCGTTTCTTCGGGGTGATGCTACCCAGCGGCAGGACCGCCGCTATTGTATTCGGCTCCGTGGGGTTGTCCAAGAAACGGGTAGCACTCGAGCCTGCGTGCGCCTTCCCCAAGGCGTTAGTTGGTATGGGCAGTTGCATGCTTGTAATAGGCCCGACGCGTTTCGGAAATTGATTTTCCTCATCAGGGGCCAGCAGTAAAGTGCACGACGTCTACCATCTCCCTTTATGAAACCAAGCAAGTGCTTGTGGGAGATGTAGTCAGTATTATCCTGGATGCATGCACTTTCAAATTACTGCTCGTTCCAAAGGCTCTAACATGAGCCCCCAAACATCACTCCTGTCCTCATCCATCGCGCAGCTCCACATGTGAGACTCCTTGGATAGAGGGTCTCGTGGCCCCCGTTTCTTCGGGGTGATGCTACCCAGCGGCAGGACCGCCGCTAATGCATTCCGCTCCGTGGGGTTGTCCAAGAAACGGGTAGCACTCGAGCCTGCGTGCGCCTTCCCCAAGGCGTTAGTTGGTATGGGCAGTTGCGTGCTTGTAATAGGCCCGACGCGTTTCGGAAATTGATTTTCCTCATCAGGGGCCAGCAGTAAAGTGCATGACGTCTACCATCTCCCTTTATGAAACCAAGCGAGTGCTTGTGGGAGATGTAGTCAGTATTATCCTGGATGCATGCACTTTCAAATTACTGCTCATTCCAAAGGCTCAAACATGAGCCCCCAAACATCACTCCTGTCCTCATCCATCGCGCAGCTCCACATGTGAGACTCCTTGGATAGAGGGTCTCGTGGCCCTCGTTTCTTCGGGGTGATGCTACCCAGCGGCAGGACCGCCGCTATTGTATTCCGCTCCGTGGGGTTGTCCAAGAAACGGGTAGCACTCGAGCCTGCGTGCGCCTTCCCCAAGGCGTTAGTTGGTATGGGCAGTTGCGTGCTTGTAATAGGCCCGACGCGTTTCGGAAATTGATTTTCCTCATCAGGGGCCAGCAGTAAAGTGCACGACGTCTACCATCTCCCTTTATGAAACCAAGCAAGTGCTTGTGGGAGATGTAGTCAGTATTATCCTGGATGCATGCACTTTCAAATTACTGCTCGTTCCAAAGGCTCTAGCATGAGCCCCCAAACATCACTCCTGTCCTCATCCATCGCGCAGCTCCACATGTGAGACTCCTTGGATAGAGGGTCTCGTGGCCCCCGTTTCTTCGGGGTGATGCTACCCAGCGGCAGGACCGCCGCTATTGTATTCGGCTCCGTGGGGTTGTCCAAGAAACGGGTAGCACTCGAGCCTGCGTGCGCCTTCCCCAAGGCGTTAGTTGGTATGGGCAGTTGCGTGCTTGTAATAGGCCCGACGCGTTTCGGAAATTGATTTTCCTCATCAGGGGCCAGCAGTAAAGTGCACGACGTCTACCATCTCCCTTTATGAAACCAAGCAAGTGCTTGTGGGAGATGTAGTCAGTATTATCCTGGATGCATGCACTTTCAAATTACTGCTCGTTCCAAAGGCTCTAACATGAGCCCCCAAACATCACTCCTGTCCTCATCCATCGCGCAGCTCCACATGTGAGACTCCTTGGATAGAGGGTCTCGTGGCCCCCGTTTCTTCGGGGTGATGCTACCCAGCGGCAGGACCGCCGCTAATGCATTCCGCTCCGTGGGGTTGTCCAAGAAACGGGTAGCACTCGAGCCTGCGTGCGCCTACCCCAAGGCGTTAGTTGGTATGGGCAGTTGCGTGCTTGTAATAGGCCCGACGCGTTTCGGAAATTGATTCTCCTCATCAGGGGCCAGCAGTAAAGTGCACGACGTCTACCATCTCCCTTTATGAAACCAAGCAAGTGCTTGTGGGAGATGTAGTCCGTATTATCCTGGATGGATGCACTTTCAAATTACTACTCGTTCCAAAGGCTCTAACATGAGCCCCCAAACATCACTCCTGTCCTCATCCATCGCGTAGCTCCACATGTGAGACTCCTTGGATAGAGGGTCTCGTGGCCCCCGTTTCTTCGGGGTGATGCTACCCAGCGGCAGGACCGCCGCTAATGTATTCCGCTCCGTGGGGTTGTCCAAGAAACGGGTAGCACTCGAGCCTGCGTGCGCCTTCCCCAAGGCGTTAGTTGGTATGGGCAGTTGCGTGCTTGTAATAGGCCCGACGCGTTTCGGAAATTGATTTTCCTCATCAGGGGCCAGCAGGAAAGTGCACAACGTCTACCATCTCCCTTTATGAAACTTAGCAAGTGCTTGTGGGAGATGTAGTCCGTATTATCCTGGATGGATGCCCTTTCAAATTACTGCTCGTTCCAAAGGCTCTAACATGAGCCCCCAAACATCACTCCTGTCCTCATCCATCGCGCAGCTCCACATGTGAGACTCCTTGGATAGAGGGTCTCGTGGCCCCCGTTTCTTCGGGGTGATGCTACCCAGCGGCAGGACCGCCGCTAATGTATTCCGCTCCGTGGGGTTGTCCAAGAAACGGGAAGCACTCGAGCCTGCGTGCGCCTTCTCCAAGGCATTAGTTGGTATGGGCAGTTGCGTGCTTGTAATAGGCCCGACGCGTTTCGGAAATTGATTTTCCTCATCAGGGGCCAGCAGTAAAGTGCACGACGTCTACCATCTCCCTTTATGAAACCAAGCAAGTGCTTGTGGGAGATGTAGTCCATATTATCCTGGATGGATGCACTTTCAAATTACTGCTCGTTCCAAAGGCTCTAACATGAGCCCCCAAACATCACTCCTGTCCTCATCCATCGCGCAGATCCACATGTGAGACTCCTTGGATAGAGGGTTTCGTGGCCCCCGTTTCTTCGGGGTGATGCTACCCAGCGGCAGGACCGCCGCTAATGTATTCCGCTCCGTGGGGTTGTCCAAGAAACGGGTAGTACTCGAGCCTGCGTGCGCCTTCCCCAAGGCGTTAGTTGGTATGGGCAGTTGCGTGCTTGTAATAGGCCCAACGCGTTTTGGAAATTGATTTTCCTCATCAGGGGCCAGCAGTAAAGTGCACAACGTCTACCATCTCCCTTTATGAAACCAAGCAAGTGCTTGTGGGAGATGTAGTCCGTATTATCCTGGATGGATGCACTTTCAAATTACTGCTCGTTCCAAAGGCTCAAACATGAGCCCCCAAACATCACTCCTGTCCTCATCCATCGCGCAGCTCCACATGTGAGACTCCTTGGATAGAGGGTCTCGTGGCCCTCGTTTCTTCGGGGTGATGCTACCCAGCGGCAGGACCGCCGCTATTGTATTCGGCTCCGTGGGGTTGTCCAAGAAACGGGTAGCACTCGAGCCTGCGTGCGCCTTCCCCAAGGCGTTAGTTGGTATGGGCAGTTGCGTGCTTGTAATAGGCCCGACGCATTTCGGAAATTGATTTTCCTCATCAGGGGCCAGCAGTAAAGTGCACGACGTCTACCATCTCCCTTTATGAAACCAAGCAAGTGCTTGTGGGAGATGTAGTCAGTATTATCCTGGATGCATGCACTTTCAAATTACTGCTCGTTCCAAAGGCTCTAACATGAGCCCCCAAACATCACTCCTGTCCTCATCCATCGCGCAGCTCCACATGTGAGACTCCTTGGATAGAGGGTCTCGTGGCCCCCGTTTCTTCGGGGTGATGCTACCCAGCGGCAGGACCGCCGCTAATGCATTCCGCTCCGTGGGGTTGTCCAAGACACGGGTAGCACTCGAGCCTGCGTGCGCCTTCCCCAAGGCGTTAGTTGGTATGGGCAGTTGCGTGCTTGTAATAGGCCCGACGCGTTTCGGAAACTGATTTTCCTCATCAGGGGCCAGCAGGAAAGTGCACGACGTCTACCATCTCCCTTTATGAAACCAAGCAAGTGCTCGTGGGAGATGTAGTCCGTATTATCCTGGATGGATGCACTTTCAAATTACTGCTCATTCCAAAGGCTCTAACATGACCCCCCAAATATCACTCCTGTCCTCATCCATCGCGCAGCTCCACATGTGAAACTCCTTGCATAGAGGGTCTCGTGGCCCCCGTTTCTTCAGGGTGATGCTACCCAGCGGCAGGACCGCCGCTAATGTATTCCGCTCCGTGGGGTTGTCCAAGAAACGGGTAGCACTCGAGCCTGCGTGCGCCTTCCCCAAGGCGTTAGTTGGTATGGGCAGTTGCGTGCTTGTAATAGGCCCGACGCGTTTCGGAAATTGATTTTCCTCATCAGGGGCCAGCAGTAAAGTGCACGACGTCTACCATCTCCCTTTATGAAACCAAGCAAGTGCTTGTGGGAGATGTAGTCCGTATTATCCTGGATGGATGCACTTTCAAATTACTGCTCGTTCCAAAGGCTCTAACATGAGCCCCCAAACATCACTCCTGTCCTCATCCATCGCGCAGCTCCACATGTGAGACTCCTTGGATAGAGGGTCTCGTGGCCCCCGTTTCTTCGGGGTGATGCTACCCAGCGGCAGGACCGCCGCTAATGTATTCCGCTCCGTGGGGTTGTCCAAGAAAGGGGTAGCACTCGAGCCTGCGTGCGCCTTCCCCAAGGCGTTAGTTGGTATGGGCAGTTGCGTGCTTGTAATAGGCCCGACGCGTTTCGGAAATTGATTTTCCTCATCAGGGGCCAGCAGGAAAGTGCACGACGTCTACCATCTCCCTTTATGAAACCAAGCAAGTGCTCGTGGGAGATGTAGTCCGTATTATCCTGGATGGATGCACTTTCAAATTACTGCTCATTCCAAAGGCTCTAACATGAGCCCCCAAATATCACTCCTGTCCTCATCCATCGCGCAGCTCCACATGTGAGACTCCTTGCATAGAGGGTCTCGTGGCCCCCGTTTCTTCGGGGTGATGCTACACAGCGGCAGGACCGCCGCTAATGTATTCCGCTCCGTGGGGTTGTCCATGAAACAGGTAGCACTCGAGCCTGCGTGCGCCTTCCCCAAGGCGTTAGTTGGTATGGGCAGTTGCGTGCTTGTAATAGGCCCGACGCGTTTCGGAAATTGATTTTCCTCATCAGGGGCCAGCAGTAAAGTGCACGACGTCTACCATCTCCCTTTATGAAACCAAGCAAGTGCTTGTGGGAGATGTAGTCCGTATTATCCTGGATGGATGCACTTTCAAATTACTGCTCGTTCCAAAGGCTCAAACATGAGCCCCCAAACATCACTCCTGTCCTCATCCATCGCGCAGCTCCACATGTCAGACTCCTTGGATAGAGGGTCTCGTGGCCCTCGTTTCTTCGGGGTGATGCTACCCAGCGGCAGGACCGCCGCTAATGTATTCCGCTCCGTGGGGTTGTCCAAGAAACGGGTAGCACTCGAGCCTGCGTGCGCCTTCCCCAAGGCGTTAGTTGGTATGGGCAGTTGCGTGCTTGTAATAGGCCCGACGCGTTTCGGAAATTGATTTTCCTCATCAGGGGCCAGCAGTAAAGTGCATGACGTCTACCATCTCCCTTTATGAAACCAAGCAAGTGCTTGTGGGAGATGTAGTCAGTATTATCCTGGATGCATGCACTTTCAAATTACTGCTCGTTCCAAAGGCTCTAACATGAGCCCCCAAACATCACTCCTGTCCTCATCCATCGCGCAGCTCCACATGTGAGACTCCTTGGATAGAGGGTCTCGTGGCCCCCGTTTCGGGGGGGTGATGCTACCCAGCGGCAGGACCGCCGCTAATGTATTCCGCTCCGTGGGGTTGTCCAAGAAACGGGTAGCACTCGAGCCTGCGTGCGCCTTCCCCATGGCGTTAGTTGGTATGGGCAGTTGCGTGCTTGTAATAGGCCCGACGCGCTTCGGAAATTGATTTTCCTCATCAGGGGCCAGCAGTAAAGTGCACAACGTCTACCATCTCCCTTTATGAAACCAAGCAAGTGCTTGTGGGAGATGTAGTCAGTATTATCCTGGATGCATGCACTTTCAAATTACTGCTCGTTCCAAAGGCTCTAACATGAGCCCCCAAACATCACTCCTGTCCTCATCCATCGCGCAGCTCCACATGTGAGACTCCTTGGATAGAGGGTCTCGTGGCCCCCGTTTCTTCGGGGTGATGCTACCCAGCGGCAGGACCGCCGCTAATGTATTCCGCTCCGTGGGGTTGTCCAAGAAACGGGTAGCACCCGAGCCTGCGTGCGCCTTCCCCAAGGCATTAGTTGGTAAGGGCAGTTGCGTGCTTGTAATAGGCCCGACGCGTTTCGGAAATTGATTTTCCTCATCAGGGGCCAGCAGTAAAGTGCACGACGTCTACCATCTCCCTTTATGAAACCAAGCAAGTGCTTGTGGGAGATGTAGTCAGTATTATCCTGGATGCATGCACTTTCAAATTACTGCTCATTCCAAAGGCTCAAACATGAGCCCCCAAACATCACTCCTGTCCTCATCCATCGCGCAGCTCCACATGTGAGACTCCTTGGATAGAGGGTCTCGTGGCCCTCGTTTCTTCGGGGTGATGCTACCCAGCGGCAGGACCGCCGCTATTGTATTCCGCTCCGTGGGGTTGTCCAAGAAACGGGTAGCACTCGAGCCTGCGTGCGCCTTCCCCAAGGCGTTAGTTGGTATGGGCAGTTGCGTGCTTGTAATAGGCCCGACGCGTTTCGGAAATTGATTTTCCTCATCAGGGGCCAGCAGTAAAGTGCACGACGTCTACCATCTCCCTTTATGAAACCAAGCAAGTGCTTGTGGGAGATGTAGTCAGTATTATCCTGGATGCATGCACTTTCAAATTACTGCTCGTTCCAAAGGCTCTAGCATGAGCCCCCAAACATCACTCCTGTCCTCATCCATCGCGCAGCTCCACATGTGAGACTCCTTGGATAGAGGGTCTCGTGGCCCCCGTTTCTTCGGGGTGATGCTACCCAGCGGCAGGACCGCCGCTATTGTATTCGGCTCCGTGGGGTTGTCCAAGAAACGGGTAGCACTCGAGCCTGCGTGCGCCTTCCCCAAGGCGTTAGTTGGTATGGGCAGTTGCGTGCTTGTAATAGGCCCGACGCGTTTCGGAAATTGATTTTCCTCATCAGGGGCCAGCAGTAAAGTGCACGACGTCTACCATCTCCCTTTATGAAACCAAGCAAGTGCTTGTGGGAGATGTAGTCAGTATTATCCTGGATGCATGCACTTTCAAATTACTGCTCGTTCCAAAGGCTCTAACATGAGCCCCCAAACATCACTCCTGTCCTCATCCATCGCGCAGCTCCACATGTGAGACTCCTTGGATAGAGGGTCTCGTGGCCCCCGTTTCTTCGGGGTGATGCTACCCAGCGGCAGGACCGCCGCTAATGCATTCCGCTCCGTGGGGTTGTCCAAGAAACGGGTAGCACTCGAGCCTGCGTGCGCCTACCCCAAGGCGTTAGTTGGTATGGGCAGTTGCGTGCTTGTAATAGGCCCGACGCGTTTCGGAAATTGATTCTCCTCATCAGGGGCCAGCAGTAAAGTGCACGACGTCTACCATCTCCCTTTATGAAACCAAGCAAGTGCTTGTGGGAGATGTAGTCCGTATTATCCTGGATGGATGCACTTTCAAATTACTACTCGTTCCAAAGGCTCTAACATGAGCCCCCAAACATCACTCCTGTCCTCATCCATCGCGTAGCTCCACATGTGAGACTCCTTGGATAGAGGGTCTCGTGGCCCCCGTTTCTTCGGGGTGATGCTACCCAGCGGCAGGACCGCCGCTAATGTATTCCGCTCCGTGGGGTTGTCCAAGAAACGGGTAGCACTCGAGCCTGCGTGCGCCTTCCCCAAGGCGTTAGTTGGTATGGGCAGTTGCGTGCTTGTAATAGGCCCGACGCGTTTCGGAAATTGATTTTCCTCATCAGGGGCCAGCAGGAAAGTGCACAACGTCTACCATCTCCCTTTATGAAACCAAGCAAGTGCTCGTGGGAGATGTAGTCCGTATTATCCTGGATGGATGCACTTTCAAATTACTGCTCATTCCAAAGGCTCTAACATGAGCCCCCAAACATCACTCCTGTCCTCATCCATCGCGCAGCTCCACATGTGAGACTCCTTGCATAGAGGGTCTCGTGGCCCCCGTTTCTTCGGGGTGATGCTACACAGCGGCAGGACCGCCGCTAATGTATTCCGCTCCGTGGGGTTGTCCAAGAAACGGGTAGCACTCGAGCCTGCGTGCGCCTTCCCCAAGGCGTTAGTTGGTATGGGCAGTTGCGTGCTTGTAATAGGCCCGACGCGTTTCGGAAATTGATTTTCCTCATCAGGGGCCAGCAGTAAAGTGCATGACGTCTACCATCTCCCTTTATGAAACTTAGCAAGTGCTTGTGGGAGATGTAGTCCGTATTATCCTGGATGGATGCCCTTTCAAATTACTGCTCGTTCCAAAGGCTCTAACATGAGCCCCCAAACATCACTCCTGTCCTCATCCATCGCGCAGCTCCACATGTGAGACTCCTTGGATAGAGGGTCTCGTGGCCCCCGTTTCTTCGGGGTGATGCTACCCAGCGGCAGGACCGCCGCTAATGTATTCCGCTCCGTGGGGTTGTCCAAGAAACGGGAAGCACTCGAGCCTGCGTGCGCCTTCTCCAAGGCATTAGTTGGTATGGGCAGTTGCGTGCTTGTAATAGGCCCGACGCGTTTCGGAAATTGATTTTCCTCATCAGGGGCCAGCAGTAAAGTGCACGACGTCTACCATCTCCCTTTATGAAACCAAGCAAGTGCTTGTGGGAGATGTAGTCCGTATTATCCTGGATGGATGCACTTTCAAATTACTGCTCGTTCCAAAGGCTCTAACATGAGCCCCCAAACATCACTCCTGTCCTCATCCATCGCGCAGCTCCACATGTGAGACTCCTTGGATAGAGGGTCTCGTGGCCCTCGTTTCTTCGGGGTGATGCTACCCAGCGGCAGGACCGCCGCTATTGTATTCGGCTCCGTGGGGTTGTCCAAGAAACGGGTAGCACTCGAGCCTGCGTGCGCCTTCCCCAAGGCGTTAGTTGGTATGGGCAGTTGCGTGCTTGTAATAGGCCCGACGCATTTCGGAAATTGATTTTCCTCATCAGGGGCCAGCAGTAAAGTGCACGACGTCTACCATCTCCCATTATGAAACCAAGCAAGTGCTTGTGGGAGATGTAGTCAGTATTATCCTGGATGCATGCACTTTCAAATTACTGCTCGTTCCAAAGGCTCTAACATGAGCCCCCAAACATCACTCCTGTCCTCATCCATCGCGCAGCTCCACATGTGAGACTCCTTGGATAGAGGGTCTCGTGGCCCCCGTTTCTTCGGGGTGATGCTACCCAGCGGCAGGACCGCCGCTAATGCATTCCGCTCCGTGGGGTTGTCCAAGAAACGGGTAGCACTCGAGCCTGCGTGCGCCTTCCCCAAGGCGTTAGTTGGTATGGGCAGTTGCGTGCTTGTAATAGGCCTGACGCGTTTCGGAAACTGATTTTCCTCATCAGGGGCCAGCAGGAAAGTGCACGACGTCTACCATCTCCCTTTATGAAACCAAGCAAGTGCTCGTGGGAGATGTAGTCCGTATTATCCTGGATGGATGCACTTTCAAATTACTGCTCATTCCAAAGGCTCTAACATGACCCCCCAAATATCACTCCTGTCCTCATCCATCGCGCAGCTCCACATGTGAAACTCCTTGCATAGAGGGTCTCGTGGCCCCCGTTTCTTCAGGGTGATGCTACCCAGCGGCAGGACCGCCGCTAATGTATTCCGCTCCGTGGGGTTGTCCAAGAAACGGGTAGCACTCGAGCCTGCGTGCGCCTTCCCCAAGGCGTTAGTTGGTATGGGCAGTTGCGTGCTTGTAATAGGCCCGACGCGTTTCGGAAATTGATTTTCCTCATCAGGGGCCAGCAGTAAAGTGCACGACGTCTACCATCTCCCTTTATGAAACCAAGCAAGTGCTTGTGGGAGATGTAGTCCGTATTATCCTGGATGGATGCACTTTCAAATTACTGCTCGTTCCAAAGGCTCTAACATGAGCCCCCAGACATCACTCCTGTCCTCATCCATCGCGCAGCTCCACATGTGAGACTCCTTGGATAGAGGGTCTCGTGGCCCCCGTTTCTTCGGGGTGATGCTACCCAGCGGCAGGACCGCCGCTAATGTATTCCGCTCCGTGGGGTTGTCCAAGAAAGGGGTAGCACTCGAGCCTGCGTGCGCCTTCCCCAAGGCGTTAGTTGGTATGGGCAGTTGCGTGCTTGTAATAGGCCCGACGCGTTTCGGAAATTGATTTTCCTCATCAGGGGCCAGCAGGAAAGTGCACGGCGTCTACCATCTCCCTTTATGAAACCAAGCAAGTGCTCGTGGGAGATGTAGTCCGTATTATCCTGGATGGATGCACTTTCAAATTACTGCTCATTCCAAAGGCTCTAACATGAGCCCCCAAATATCACTCCTGTCCTCATCCATCGCGCAGCTCCACATGTGAGACTCCTTGCATAGAGGGTCTCGTGGCCCCCGTTTCTTCGGGGTGATGCTACACAGCGGCAGGACCGCCACTAATGTATTCCGCTCCGTGGGGTTGTCCAAGAAACAGGTAGCACTCGAGCCTGCGTGCGCCTTCCCCAAGGCGTTAGTTGGTATGGGCAGTTGCGTGCTTGTAATAGGCCCGACGCGTTTCGGAAATTGATTTTCCTCATCAGGGGCCAGCAGTAAAGTGCACGACGTCTACCATCTCCCTTTATGAAACCAAGCAAGTGCTTGTGGGAGATGTAGTCCGTATTATCCTGGATGGATGCACTTTCAAATTACTGCTCGTTCCAAAGGCTCTAACATGAGCCCCCAAACATCACTCCTGTCCTCATCCATCGCGCAGCTCCACATGTGAGACTCCTTGGATAGAGGGTCTCGTGGCCCCCGTTTCTTCGGGGTGATGCTACCCAGCGGCAGGACCGCCGCTAATGTATTCCGCTCCGTGGGGTTGTCCAAGAAACGGGTAGTACTCGAGCCTGCGTGCGCCTTCCCCAAGGCGTTAGTTGGTATGGGCAGTTGCGTGCTTGTAATAGGCCCAACGCGTTTTGGAAATTGATTTTCCTCATCAGGGGCCAGCAGTAAAGTGCACGACGTCTACCATCTCCCTTTATGAAACCAAGCAAGTGCTTGTGGGAGATGTAGTCCGTATTATCCTGGATGGATGCACTTTCAAATTACTGCTCGTTCCAAAGGCTCAAACATGAGCCCCCAAACATCACTCCTGTCCTCATCCATCGCGCAGCTCCACATGTCAGACTCCTTGGATAGAGGGTCTCGTGGCCCTCGTTTCTTCGGGGTGATGCTACCCAGCGGCAGGACCGCCGCTAATGTATTCCGCTCCGTGGGGTTGTCCAAGAAACGGGTAGCACTCGAGCCTGCGTGCGCCTTCCCCAAGGCGTTAGTTGGTATGGGCAGTTGCGTGCTTGTAATAGGCCCGACGCGTTTCGGAAATTGATTTTCCTCATCAGGGGCCAGCAGTAAAGTGCATGACGTCTACCATCTCCCTTTATGAAACCAAGCAAGTGCTTGTGGGAGATGTAGTCAGTATTATCCTGGATGCATGCACTTTCAAATTACTGCTCGTTCCAAAGGCTCTAACATGAGCCCCCAAACATCACTCCTGTCCTCATCCATCGCGCAGCTCCACATGTGAGACTCCTTGGATAGAGGGTCTCGTGGCCCCCGTTTCGGGGGGGTGATGCTACCCAGCGGCAGGACCGCCGCTAATGTATTCCGCTCCGTGGGGTTGTCCAAGAAACGGGTAGCACTCGAGCCTGCGTGCGCCTTCCCCATGGCGTTAGTTGGTATGGGCAGTTGCGTGCTTGTAATAGGCCCGACGCGCTTCGGAAATTGATTTTCCTCATCAGGGGCCAGCAGTAAAGTGCACAACGTCTACCATCTCCCTTTATGAAACCAAGCAAGTGCTTGTGGGAGATGTAGTCAGTATTATCCTGGATGCATGCACTTTCAAATTACTGCTCGTTCCAAAGGCTCTAACATGAGCCCCCAAACATCACTCCTGTCCTCATCCATCGCGCAGCTCCACATGTGAGACTCCTTGGATAGAGGGTCTCGTGGCCCCCGTTTCTTCGGGGTGATGCTACCCAGCGGCAGGACCGCCGCTAATGTATTCCGCTCCGTGGGGTTGTCCAAGAAACGGGTAGCACCCGAGCCTGCGTGCGCCTTCCCCAAGGCATTAGTTGGTATGGGCAGTTGCGTGCTTGTAATAGGCCCGACGCGTTTCGGAAATTGATTTTCCTCATCAGGGGCCAGCAGTAAAGTGCACGACGTCTACCATCTCCCTTTATGAAACCAAGCAAGTGCTTGTGGGAGATGTAGTCAGTATTATCCTGGATGCATGCACTTTCAAATTACTGCTCATTCCAAAGGCTCAAACATGAGCCCCCAAACATCACTCCTGTCCTCATCCATCGCGCAGCTCCACATGTGAGACTCCTTGGATAGAGGGTCTCGTGGCCCTCGTTTCTTCGGGGTGATGCTACCCAGCGGCAGGACCGCCGCTATTGTATTCCGCTCCGTGGGGTTGTCCAAGAAACGGGTAGCACTCGAGCCTGCGTGCGCCTTCCCCAAGGCGTTAGTTGGTATGGGCAGTTGCGTGCTTGTAATAGGCCCGACGCGTTTCGGAAATTGATTTTCCTCATCAGGGGCCAGCAGTAAAGTGCACGACGTCTACCATCTCCCTTTATGAAACCAAGCAAGTGCTTGTGGGAGATGTAGTCAGTATTATCCTGGATGCATGCACTTTCAAATTACTGCTCGTTCCTAAGGCTCTAGCATGAGCCCCCAAACATCACTCCTGTCCTCATCCATCGCGCAGCTCCACATGTGAGACTCCTTGGATAGAGGGTCTCGTGGCCCCCGTTTCTTCGGGGTGATGCTACCCAGCGGCAGGACCGCCGCTATTGTATTCGGCTCCGTGGGGTTGTCCAAGAAACGGGTAGCACTCAAGCCTGCGTGCGCCTTCCCCAAGGCGTTAGTTGGTATGGGCAGTTGCGTGCTTGTAATAGGCCCGACGCGTTTCGGAAATTGATTTTCCTCATCAGGGGCCAGCAGTAAAGTGCACGACGTCTACCATCTCCCTTTATGAAACCAAGCAAGTGCTTGTGGGAGATGTAGTCAGTATTATCCTGGATGCATGCACTTTCAAATTACTGCTCGTTCCAAAGGCTCTAACATGAGCCCCCAAACATCACTCCTGTCCTCATCCATCGCGCAGCTCCACATGTGAGACTCCTTGGATAGAGGGTCTCGTGGCCCCCGTTTCTTCGGGGTGATGCTACCCAGCGGCAGGACCGCTGCTAATGCATTCCGCTCCGTGGGGTTGTCCAAGAAACGGGTAGCACTCGAGCCTGCGTGCGCCTTCCCCAAGGCGTTAGTTGGTATGGGCAGTTGCGTGCTTGTAATAGGCCCGACGCGTTTCGGAAACTGATTTTCCTCATCAGGGGCCAGCAGGAAAGTGCACGACGTCTACCATCTCCCTTTATGAAACCAAGCAAGTGCTCGTGGGAGATGTAGTCCGTATTATCCTGGATGGATGCACTTTCAAATTACTGCTCATTCCAAAGGCTCTAACATGACCCCCCAAATATCACTCCTGTCCTCATCCATCGCGCAGCTCCACATGTGAAACTCCTTGCATAGAGGGTCTCGTGGCCCCCGTTTCTTCAGGGTGATGCTACCCAGCGGCAGGACCGCCGCTAATGTATTCCGCTCCGTGGGGTTGTCCAAGAAACGGGTAGCACTCGAGCCTGCGTGCGCCTTCCCCAAGGCGTTAGTTGGTATGGGCAGTTGCGTGCTTGTAATAGGCCCGACGCGTTTCGGAAATTGATTTTCCTCATCAGGGGCCAGCAGTAAAGTGCACGACGTCTACCATCTCCCTTTATGAAACCAAGCAAGTGCTTGTGGGAGATGTAGTCCGTATTATCCTGGATGGATGCACTTTCAAATTACTGCTCGTTCCAAAGGCTCTAACATGAGCCCCCAAACATCACTCCTGTCCTCATCCATCGCGCAGCTCCACATGTAAGACTCCTTGGATAGAGGGTCTCGTGGCCCCCGTTTCTTCGGGGTGATGCTACCCAGCGGCAGGACCGCCGCTAATGTATTCCGCTCCGTGGGGTTGTCCAAGAAAGGGGTAGCACTCGAGCCTGCGTGCGCCTTCCCCAAGGCGTTAGTTGGTATGGGCAGTTGCGTGCTTGTAATAGGCCCGACGCGTTTCGGAAATTGATTTTCCTCATCAGGGGCCAGCAGGAAAGTGCACGACGTCTACCATCTCCCTTTATGAAACCAAGCAAGTGCTCGTGGGAGATGTAGTCCGTATTATCCTGGATGGATGCACTTTCAAATTACTGCTCATTCCAAAGGCTCTAACATGAGCCCCCAAATATCACTCCTGTCCTCATCCATCGCGCAGCTCCACATGTGAGACTCCTTGCATAGAGGGTCTCGTGGCCCCCGTTTCTTCGGGGTGATGCTACACAGCGGCAGGACCGCCGCTAATGTATTCCGCTCCGTGGGGTTGTCCAAGAAACAGGTAGCACTCGAGCCTGCGTGCGCCTTCCCCAAGGCGTTAGTTGGTATGGGCAGTTGCGTGCTTGTAATAGGCCCGACGCGTTTCGGAAATTGATTTTCCTCATCAGGGGCCAGCAGTAAAGTGCACGACGTCTACCATCTCCCTTTATGAAACCAAGCAAGTGCTTGTGGGAGATGTAGTCCGTATTATCCTGGATGGATGCACTTTCAAATTACTGCTCGTTCCAAAGGCTCTAACATGAGCCCCCAAACATCACTCCTGTCCTCATCCATCGCGCAGCTCCACATGTCAGACTCCTTGGATAGAGGGTCTCGTGGCCCTCGTTTCTTCGGGGTGATGCTACCCAGCGGCAGGACCGCCGCTAATGTATTCCGCTCCGTGGGGTTGTCCAAGAAACGGGTAGCACTCGAGCCTGCGTGCGCCTTCCCCAAGGCGTTAGTTGGTATGGGCAGTTGCGTGCTTGTAATAGGCCCGACGCGTTTCGGAAATTGATTTTCCTCATCAGGGGCCAGCAGTAAAGTGCATGACGTCTACCATCTCCCTTTATGAAACCAAGCAAGTGCTTGTGGGAGATGTAGTCAGTATTATCCTGGATGCATGCACTTTCAAATTACTGCTCGTTCCAAAGGCTCTAACATGAGCCCCCAAACATCACTCCTGTCCTCATCCATCGCGCAGCTCCACATGTGAGACTCCTTGGATAGAGGGTCTCGTGGCCCCCGTTTCTTCGGGGTGATGCAACCCAGCGGCAGGACCGCCGCTAATGTATTCCGCTCCGTGGGGTTGTCCAAGAAACGGGTAGCACTCGAGCCTGCGTGCGCCTTCCCCATGGCGTTAGTTGGTATGGGCAGTTGCGTGCTTGTAATAGGCCCGACGCGCTTCGGAAATTGATTTTCCTCATCAGGGGCCAGCAGTAAAGTGCACAACGTCTACCATCTCCCTTTATGAAACCAAGCAAGTGCTTGTGGGAGATGTAGTCAGTATTATCCTGGATGCATGCACTTTCAAATTACTGCTCGTTCCAAAGGCTCTAACATGAGCCCCCAAACATCACTCCTGTCCTCATCCATCGCGCAGCTCCACATGTGAGACTCCTTGGATAGAGGGTCTCGTGGCCCCCGTTTCTTCGGGGTGATGCTACCCAGCGGCAGGACCGCCGCTAATGTATTCCGCTCCGTGGGGTTGTCCAAGAAACGGGTAGCACCCGAGCCTGCGTGCGCCTTCCCCAAGGCATTAGTTGGTATGGGCAGTTGCGTGCTTGTAATAGGCCCGACGCGTTTCGGAAATTGATTTTCCTCATCAGGGGCCAGCAGTAAAGTGCACGACGTCTACCATCTCCCTTTATGAAACCAAGCAAGTGCTTGTGGGAGATGTAGTCAGTATTATCCTGGATGCATGCACTTTCAAATTACTGCTCATTCCAAAGGCTCAAACATGAGCCCCCAAACATCACTCCTGTCCTCATCCATCGCGCAGCTCCACATGTGAGACTCCTTGGATAGAGGGTCTCGTGGCCCTCGTTTCTTCGGGGTGATGCTACCCAGCGGCAGGACCGCCGCTATTGTATTCCGCTCCGTGGGGTTGTCCAAGAAACGGGTAGCACTCGAGCCTGCGTGCGCCTTCCCCAAGGCGTTAGTTGGTATGGGCAGTTGCGTGCTTGTAATAGGCCCGACGCGTTTCGGAAATTGATTTTCCTCATCAGGGGCCAGCAGTAAAGTGCACGACGTCTACCATCTCCCTTTATGAAACCAAGCAAGTGCTTGTGGGAGATGTAGTCAGTATTATCCTGGATGCATGCACTTTCAAATTACTGCTCGTTCCAAAGGCTCTAGCATGAGCCCCCAAACATCACTCCTGTCCTCATCCATCGCGCAGCTCCACATGTGAGACTCCTTGGATAGAGGGTCTCGTGGCCCCCGTTTCTTCGGGGTGATGCTACCCAGCGGCAGGACCGCCGCTATTGTATTCGGCTCCGTGGGGTTGTCCAAGAAACGGGTAGCACTCGAGCCTGCGTGCGCCTTCCCCAAGGCGTTAGTTGGTATGGGCAGTTGCATGCTTGTAATAGGCCCGACGCGTTTCGGAAATTGATTTTCCTCATCAGGGGCCAGCAGTAAAGTGCACGACGTCTACCATCCCCCTTTATGAAACCAAGCAAGTGCTTGTGGGAGATGTAGTCAGTATTATCCTGGATGCATGCACTTTCAAATTACTGCTCGTTCCAAAGGCTCTAACATGAGCCCCCAAACATCACTCCTGTCCTCATCCATCGCGCAGCTCCACATGTGAGACTCCTTGGATAGAGGGTCTCGTGGCCCCCGTTTCTTCGGGGTGATGCTACCCAGCGGCAGGACCGCCGCTAATGCATTCCACTCCGTGGGGTTGTCCAAGAAACGGGTAGCACTCGAGCCTGCGTGCGCCTACCCCAAGGCGTTAGTTGGTATGGGCAGTTGCGTGCTTGTAATAGGCCCGACGCGTTTCGGAAATTGATTCTCCTCATCAGGGGCCAGCAGTAAAGTGCACGATGTCTACCATCTCCCTTTATGAAACCAAGCAAGTGCTTGTGGGAGATGTAGTCCGTATTATCCTGGATGGATGCACTTTCAAATTACTACTCGTTCCAAAGGCTCTAACATGAGCCCCCATACATCACTCCTGTCCTCATCCATCGCGTAGCTCCACATGTGAGACTCCTTGGATAGAGGGTCTCGTGGCCCCCGTTTCTTCGGGGTGATGCTACCCAGCGGCAGGACCGCCGCTAATGTATTCCGCTCCGTGGGGTTGTCCAAGAAACGGGTAGCACTCGAGCCTGCGTGCGCCTTCCCCAAGGCGTTAGTTGGTATGGGCAGTTGCGTGCTTGTAATAGGCCCGACGCGTTTCGGAAATTGATTTTCCTCATCAGGGGCCAGCAGGAAAGTGCACAACGTCTACCATCTCCCTTTATGAAACCAAGCAAGTGCTCGTGGGAGATGTAGTCCGTATTATCCTGGATGGATGCACTTTCAAATTACTGCTCATTCCAAAGGCTCTAACATGAGCCCCCAAACATCACTCCTGTCCTCATCCATCGCGCAGCTCCACATGTGAGACTCCTTGCATAGAGGGTCTCGTGGCCCCCGTTTCTTCGGGGTGATGCTACACAGCGGCAGGACCGCCGCTAATGTATTCCGCTCCGTGGGGTTGTCCAAGAAACGGGTAGCACTCGAGCCTGCGTGCGCCTTCCCCAAGGCGTTAGTTGGTATGGGCAGTTGCGTGCTTGTAATAGGCCCGACGCGTTTCGGAAATTGATTTTCCTCATCAGGGGCCAGCAGTAAAGTGCACGACGTCTACCATCTCCCTTTATGAAACCAAGCAAGTGCTTGTGGGAGATGTAGTCCGTATTATCCTGGATGGATGCACTTTCAAATTACTGCTCGTTCCAAAGGCTCTAACATGAGCCCCCAAACATCACTCCTGTCCTCATCCATCGCGCAGATCCACATGTGAGACTCCTTGGATAGAGGGTTTCGTGGCCCCCGTTTCTTCGGGGTGATGCTACCCTGCGGCAGGACCGCCGCTAATGTATTCCGCTCCGTGGGGTTGTCCAAGAAACGGGTAGTACTCGAGCCTGCGTGCGCCTTCCCCAAGGCGTTAGTTGGTATGGGCAGTTGCGTGCTTGTAATAGGCCCAACGCGTTTTGGAAATTGATTTTCCTCATCAGGGGCCAGCAGTAAAGTGCACGACGTCTACCATCTCCCTTTATGAAACCAAGCAAGTGCTTGTGGGAGATGTAGTCCGTATTATCCTGGATGGATGCACTTTCAAATTACTGCTCGTTCCAAAGGCTCAAACATGAGCCCCCAAACATCACTCCTGTCCTCATCCATCGCGCAGCTCCACATGTGAGACTCCTTGGATAGAGGGTCTCGTGGCCCTCGTTTCTTCGGGGTGATGCTACCCAGCGGCAGGACCGCCGCTATTGTATTCGGCTCCGTGGGGTTGTCCAAGAAACGGGTAGCACTCGAGCCTGCGTGCGCCTTCCCCAAGGCGTTAGTTGGTATGGGCAGTTGCGTGCTTGTAATAGGCCCAACGCATTTCGGAAATTGATTTTCCTCATCAGGGGCCAGCAGTAAAGTGCACGACATCTACCATCTCCCTTTATGAAACCAAGCAAGTGCTTGTGGGAGATGTAGTCAGTATTATCCTGGATGCATGCACTTTCAAATTACTGCTCGTTCCAAAGGCTCTAACATGAGCCCCCAAACATCACTCCTGTCCTCATCCATCGCGCAGCTCCACATGTGAGACTCCTTGGATAGAGGGTCTCGTGGCCCCCGTTTCTTCGGGGTGATGCTACCCAGCGGCAGGACCGCCGCTAATGCATTCCGCTCCGTGGGGTTGTCCAAGAAACGGGTAGCACTCGAGCCTGCGTGCGCCTTCCCCAAGGCGTTAGTTGGTATGGGCAGTAGCGTGCTTGTAATAGGCCCGACGCGTTTCGGAAACTGATTTTCCTCATCAGGGGCCAGCAGGAAAGTGCACGACGTCTACCATCTCCCTTTATGAAACCAAGCAAGTGCTCGTGGGAGATGTAGTCCGTATTATCCTGGATGGATGCACTTTCAAATTACTGCTCATTCCAAAGGCTCTAACATGACCCCCCAAATATCACTCCTGTCCTCATCCATCGCGCAGCTCCACATGTGAAACTCCTTGCATAGAGGGTCTCGTGGCCCCCGTTTCTTCAGGGTGATGCTACCCAGCGGCAGGACCGCCGCTAATGTATTCCGCTCCGTGGGGTTGTCCAAGAAACGGGTAGCACTCGAGCCTGCGTGCGCCTTCCCCAAGGCGTTAGTTGGTATGGGCAGTTGCGTGCTTGTAATAGGCCCGACGCGTTTCGGAAATTGATTTTCCTCATCAGGGGCCAGCAGTAAAGTGCACGACGTCTACCATCTCCCTTTATGAAACCAAGCAAGTGCTTGTGGGAGATGTAGTCCGTATTATCCTGGATGGATGCACGTTCAAATTACTGCTCGTTCCAAAGGCTCTAACATGAGCCCCCAAACATCACTCCTGTCCTCATCCATCGCGCAGCTCCACATGTGAGACTCCTTGGATAGAGGGTCTCGTGGCCCCCGTTTCTTCGGGGTGATGCTACCCAGCGGCAGGACCGCCGCTAATGTATTCCGCTCCGTGGGGTTGTCCAAGAAAGGGGTAGCACTCGAGCCTGCGTGCGCCTTCCCCAAGGCGTTAGTTGGTATGGGCAGTTGCGTGCTTGTAATAGGCCCGACGCGTTTCGGAAATTGATTTTCCTCATCAGGGGCCAGCAGGAAAGTGCACGACGTCTACCATCTCCCTTTATGAAACCAAGCAAGTGCTCGTGGGAGATGTAGTCCGTATTATCCTGGATGGATGCACTTTCAAATTACTGCTCATTCCAAAGGCTCTAACATGAGCCCCCAAATATCACTCCTGTCCTCATCCATCGCGCAGCTCCACATGTGAGACTCCTTGCATAGAGGGTCTCGTGGCCCCCGTTTCTTCGGGGTGATGCTACACAGCGGCAGGACCGCCGCTAATGTATTCCGCTCCGTGGGGTTGTCCAAGAAACGGGTAGCACTCGAGCCTGCGTGCGCCTTCCCCAAGGCGTTAGTTGGTATGGGCAGTTGCGTGCTTGTAATAGGCCCGACGCGTTTCGGAAATTGATTTTCCTCATCAGGGGCCAGCAGTAAAGTGCACGACGTCTACCATCTCCCTTTATGAAACCAAGCAAGTGCTTGTGGGAGATGTAGTCCGTATTATCCTGGATGGATGCACTTTCAAATTACTGCTCGTTCCAAAGGCTCTAACATGAGCCCCCAAACATCACTCCTGTCCTCATCCATCACGCAGCTCCACATGTGAGACTCCTTGGATAGAGGGTCTCGTGGCCCCCGTTTCTTCGGGGTGATGCTACCCAGCGGCAGGACCGCCGCTAATGTATTCCGCTCCGTGGGGTTGTCCAAGAAACGGGTAGTACTCGAGCCTGCGTGCGCCTTCCCCAAGGCGTTAGTTGGTATGGGCAGTTGCGTGCTTGTAATAGGCCCAACGCGTTTTGGAAATTGATTTTCCTCATCAGGGGCCAGCAGTAAAGTGCACGACGTCTACCATCTCCCTTTATGAAACCAAGCAAGTGCTTGTGGGAGATGTAGTCCGTATTATCCTGGATGGATGCACTTTCAAATCACTGCTCGTTCCAAAGGCTCAAACATGAGCCCCCAAACATCACTCCTGTCCTCATCCATCGCGCAGCTCCACATGTCAGACTCCTTGGATAGAGGGTCTCGTGGCCCTCGTTTCTTCGGGGTGATGCTACCCAGCGGCAGGACCGCCGCTAATGTATTCCGCTCCGTGGGGTTGTCCAAGAAACGGGTAGCACTCGAGCCTGCGTGCGCCTTCCCCAAGGAGTTAGTTGGTATGGGCAGTTGCGTGCTTGTAATAGGCCCGACGCGCTGCGGAAATTGATTTTCCTCATCAGGGGCCAGCAGTAAAGTGCACAACGTCTACCATCTCCCTTTATGAAACCAAGCAAGTGCTTGTGGGAGATGTAGTCCGTATTATCCTGGATGGATGCACTTTCAAATTACTGCTCGTTCCAAAGGCTCTAACATGAGCCCCCAAACATCACTCCTGTCCTCATCCATCGCGCAGCTCCACATGTGAGACTCCTTGGATAGAGGGTCTCGTGGCCCCCGTTTCTTCGGGGTGATGCTACCCAGCGGCAGGACCGCCGCTAATGTATTCCGCTCCGTGGGGTTGTCCAAGAAACGGGTAGCACCCGAGCCTGCGTGCGCCTTCCCCAAGGCATTAGTTGGTATGGGCAGTTGCGTGCTTGTAATAGGCCCGACGCGTTTCGGAAATTGATTTTCCTCATCAGGGGCCAGCAGTAAAGTGCACGACGTCTACCATCTCCCTTTATGAAACCAAGCAAGTGCTTGTGGGAGATGTAGTCCGTATTATCCAGGATGGATGCACTTTCAAATTACTGCTCGTTCCAAAGGCTCTAACATGAGCCCCCAAACATCACTCCTGTCCTCATCCATCGCGCAGATCCACATGTGAGACTCCTTGGATAGAGGGTTTTGTGGCCCCCGTTTCTTCGGGGTGATGCTACCCAGCGGCAGGACCGCCGCTAATGTATTCCGCTCCGTGGGGTTGTCCAAGAAACGGGTAGTACTCGAGCCTGCGTGCGCCTTCCCCAAGGCGTTAGTTGGTATGGGCAGTTGCGTGCTTGTAATAGGCCCAACGCGTTTTGGAAATTGATTTTACTCATCAGGGGCCAGCAGTAAAGTGCACAACGTCTACCATCTCCCTTTATGAAACCAAGCAAGTGCTTGTGGGAGATGTAGTCCGTATTATCCTGGATGGATGCACTTTCAAATTACTGCTCGTTCCAAAGGCTCAAACATGAGCCCCCAAACATCACTCCTGTCCTCATCCATCGCGCAGCTCCACATGTCAGACTCCTTGGATAGAGGGTCTCGTGGCCCTCGTTTCTTCGGGGTGATGCTACCCAGCGGCAGGACCGCCGCTAATGTATTCCGCTCCGTGGGGTTGTCCAAGAAACGGGTAGCACTCGAGCCTGCGTGCGCCTTCCCCAAGGCGTTAGTTGGTATGGGCAGTTGCGTGCTTGTAATAGGCCCGACGCGTTTCGGAAATTGATTTTCCTCATCAGGGGCCAGCAGTAAAGTGCATGACGTCTACCATCTCCCTTTATGAAACCAAGCAAGTGCTTGTGGGAGATGTAGTCAGTATTATCCTGGATGCATGCACTTTCAAATTACTGCTCGTTCCAAAGGCTCTAACATGAGCCCCAAAACATCACTCCTGTCCTCATCCATCGCGCAGCTCCACATGTGAGACTCCTTGGATAGAGGGCCTCGTGGCCCCCGTTTCTTCGGGGTGATGCTACCCAGCGGCAGGACCGCCGCTAATGTATTCCGCTCCGTAGGGTTGTCCAAGAAACGGGTAGCACTCGAGCCTGCGTGCGCCTTCCCCATGGCGTTAGTTGGTATGGGCAGTTGCGTGCTTGTAATAGGCCCGACGCGCTTCGGAAATTGATTTTCCTCATCAGGGGCCAGCAGTAAAGTGCACGACATCTACCATCTCCCTTTATGAAACCAAGCAAGTGCTTGTGGGAGATGTAGTCCGTATTATCCTGGATGGATGCACTTTCAAATTACTGCCCGTTCCAAA
Source organism: Lissotriton vulgaris (assembly GCF_964263255.1). Lineage (NCBI taxonomy): Eukaryota > Metazoa > Chordata > Amphibia > Caudata > Salamandridae > Lissotriton > Lissotriton vulgaris. The sequence continues at coordinate 862,104,269 of NC_141689.1, forward strand.
GGCTCTAACATGAGCCCCCAAACATCACTCCTGTCCTCATCCATCGCGCAGCTCCACATGTGAGACTCCTTGGATAGAGGGTCTCGTGGCCCCCGTTTCTTCGGGGTGATGCTACCCAGCGGCAGGACCGCCGCTAATGTATTCCGCTCCGTGGGGTTGTCCAAGAAACGGGTAGCACTCGAGCCTGCGTGCGCCTTCCCCAAGGGGTTAGTTGGTATGGGCAGTTGCGTGCTTGTAATAGGCCCGACGCGTTTCGGAAATTGATTTTCCTCATCAGGGGCCAGCAGGAATGTGCACGACGTCTACCATCTCCCTTCATGAAACCAAGCAAGTGCTCGTGGGAGATGTAGTCCGTATTATCCTGGATGGATGCACTTTCAAATTACTGCTCATTCCAAAGGCTCTAACATGAGCCCCCAAACATCACTCCTGTCCTCATCCATCGCGCAGATCCACATGTGAGACTCCTTGGATAGAGGGTTTTGTGGCCCCCGTTTCTTCGGGGTGATGCTACCCAGCGGCAGGACCGCCGCTAATGTATTCCGCTCCGTGGCGTTGTCCAAGAAACGGGTAGTACTCGAGCCTGCGTGCGCCTTCCCCAAGGCGTTAGTTGGTATGCGCAGTTGCGTGCTTGTAATAGGCCCAACGCGTTTTGGAAATTGATTTTCCTCATCAGGGGCCAGCAGTAAAGTGCACGACGTCTACCATCTCCCTTTATGAAACCAAGCAAGTGCTTGTGGGAGATGTAGTCCGTATTATCCTGGATGGATGCACTTTCAAATTACTGCTCGTTCCAAAGGCTCAAACATGAGCCCCCAAACATCACTCCTGTCCTCATCCATCGCGCAGCTCCACATGTCAGACTCCTTGGATAGAGGGTCTCGTGGCCCTCGTTTCTTCGGGGTGATGCTACCCAGCGGCAGGACCGCCGCTAATGTATTCCGCTCCGTGGGGTTGTCCAAGAAACGGGTAGCACTCGAGCCTGCATGCGCCTTCCCCAAGGCGTTAGTTGGTATGGGCAGTTGCGTGCTTGTAATAGGCCCGACGCGTTTCGGAAATTGATTTTCCTCATCAGGGGCCAGCAGTAAAGTGTACGACGTCTACCATCTCCCTTTATGAAACCAAGCAAGTGCTTGTGGGAGATGTAGTCCGTATTATCCTGGATGGATGCACTTTCAAATTACTGCTCGTTCCAAAGGCTCTAACATGAGCCCCCAAACATCACTCCTGTCCTCATCCATCGCGCAGCTCCACATGTGAGACTCCTTGGATAGAGGGTCTCGTGGCCCCGTTTCTTCGGGGTGATGCTACCCAGCGGCAGGACCGCCGCTAATGTATTCCGCTCCGTGGGGTTGTCCAAGAAACGGGTAGCACTCGAGCCTGCGTGCGCCTTCCCCAAGGCGTTAGTTGGTATGGGCAGTTGCGTGCTTGTAATAGGCCCGACGCGTTTCGGAAATTGATTTTCCTCATCAGGGGCCAGCAGTAAAGTGCACGACGTCTACCATCTCCCTTTATGACACCAAGCAAGTGCTTGTGGGAGATGTAGTCCGTATTATCCTGGATGGATGCACTTTCAAATTACTGCTCGTTCCAAAGGCTCTAACATGAGCCCCCAAACATCACTCCTGTCCTCATCCATCGCGCAGCTCCACATGTGAGACTCCTTGGATAGAGGGTCTTGTGGCCCCCGTTTTTCTTGGACAACCCCACGGAGCGGAATACATTAGCGGCGGTCGTGCCGCTGGGTAGCACCACCCCGAAGAAACGGGGGCCACGAGACCCTCTATCCAAGGAGTCTCGTATGTGGAGCTGCGCGATGGATGAGGACAGGAGTGATGTTTGGGGCTCATGTTAGAGCCTTTGGAACGAGCAGTAATTTGAAAGTGCATCCATCCAGGATATATGGACTACATCTCCCATAAGCACAATGCGTGTTTTCATACAGGGAGATGGTAGACGTCGTGCACTTTACTGCTGGCCCCTGATGAGGAAAATAAATTTCCGAAACGCGTCAGGCCTATTTCAAACACGCAACTGCCCATACCAACTAACGCTTTGGGGAAGGCGCACGCAGGCTCGAGTGCTACCCGCTACTTGGACAACCCCACGGAGCGGAATACATTAGCGGCGGTCCTGCCGCTGGGTAGCACCACCCCGAAGAAACGGGGGCCCCGAGACCCTCTATTCAAGGAGTCTCGTATGTGGAGCTGCGCGATGGATAAGGACAGGAGTGATGTTTGGGGCTCATGTTAGAGCCTTTGGAACGAGCAGTAATTTGAAAGTGCATCCATCCAGGATATATGGACTACATCTCCCATAAGCACAATGCGTGTTTTCATACAGGGAGATGGTAGACGTCGTGCACTTTACTGCTGGCCCCTGATGAGGAAAATAAATTTCCGAAACGCGTCGGGCCTATTTCAAACACGCAACTGCCCATACCAACTAACGCTTTGGGGAAGGTGCACGCAGGCTCGAGTGCTACCCGCTACTTGGACAACCCCACGGAGCGGAATACATTAGCGGCGGTCCTGCCGCTGGGTAGCACCACCCCGAAGAAACGGGGGCCACGAGACCCTCTATCCAAGGAGTCTCGTATGTGGAGCTGCGCGATGGATGAGGACAGGAGTGATGTTTGGGGCTCATGTTAGAGCCTTTGGAACGAGCAGTAATTTGAAAGTGCATCCATCCAGGATATATGGACTACATCTCCCATAAGCACAATGCGTGTTTTCATTCAGGGAGATGGTAGACGTCGTGCACTTTACTGCTGTCCCCTGATGAGGAAAATAAATTTCCGAAACGCGTCGGGCCTATTTCAAACACGCAACTGCCCATACCAACTAATGCTTTGGGGAAGGTGCACGCAGGCTCGAGTGCTACCCGCTACTTGGACAACCCCACGGAGCAGAATACATTAGCGGCGGTCCTGCCGCTGGGTAGCACCACCCCGAAGAAACGGGGGCCACGAGACCCTCTATCCAAGGAGTCTCGTATGTGGAGCTGCGCGATGGATGAGGACAGGAGTGATGTTTGGGGCTCATGTTAGAGCCTTTGGAACGAGCAGTAATTTGAAAGTGCATCCATCCAGGATATATGGACTACATCTCCCATAAGCACAATGCGTGTTTTCATACAGGGAGATGGTAGACGTCGTGCACTTTACTGCTGGCCCCTGATGAGGAAAATAAATTTCCGAAACGCGTTGGGCCTATTTCAAACACGCAACTGCCCATACCAACTAACGCTTTGGGGAAGGCGCACGCAGGCTCGAGTGCTACCCGCTACTTGGACAACCCCACGGAGCGGAATACATTAGCGGCGGTCCTGTCGCTGGGTAGCACCACCCTGAAGAAACGGGGGCCACGAGACCCTCTATCCAAGGAGTCTCGTATGTGGAGCTGCGCGATGGATGAGGACAGGAGTGATGTTTGGGGCTCATGTTAGAGCCTGTGGAACGAGCAGTAATTTGAAAGTGCATCCATCCAGGATATATGGACTACATCTCCCATAAGCACAATGCGTGTTTTCATACAGGGAGATGGTAGACGTCGTGCACTTTACTGCTGTCCCCTGATGAGGAAAATAAATTTCCGAAACGCGTCGGGCCTATTTCAAACACGCAAATGCCCATACCAACTAACGCTTTGGGGAAGGCGCACGCAGGCTCGAGTGCTACCCGCTACTTGGACAACCCCACAGAGCGGAATATATATATATATTACCTACTGGCGGTCGCCAGTAGGTATATATAGTTAGGATTTTTTCTCTATGGGATTTCTGAAAATTCTATGTCTAATAACTTTGGCGTTTGTGGACGGAATCGGCTGAAATTTTCAGGAAAATGGCACATTTTGTTTCTGAGCAGCTCCTAGAAATTTGGGGGGGTTTCGTCAAGGGGGGGCTGAGAAAAAAGGGGGGTCCCAAAACGCGTTTTTCCCATGTTAATTTCCATAGGGCGGTTGGCCTCACTTTTAGCTCGAATGGCTGAATGGATTTGCACGAAACTTGGCAAAATTGTAGGGACTGTTAGCCCGATGTGCCTTTGCTAGGTCTCAATATATGTGCTTCAGTGGATTTTGAGAAATTAACGTTTAAATCAAGATATATATCTGTAACAGCGCTCCGGGCAGCGATCCGGTTCGCGTACTTTTCGCTTATCGGAACTTTGCGATGCGAAGCTGATTGGCTCTCCGGTGTCTGTCAACATTCTAAACAGTCCGGTGCGGCCGCCATCTTGTCTCTCGGTAGGATCGAGAGATAAGAGGAGGCCAAAACAAAGGGGGAAATTTCGATAAGGGGGCCTAGTAGATCCTCCCTGACCCCCTAGGTTTTATGTGGAGGTTGTAAAAGGTTTCTACAGGGGGAAAAAAAAAAAAAATATTATTTATGCGTGGTGAGCTCCTAGTACGCGAACCGGGTAGCGCTCTGGGCAGCGTACTATAAGGATAAAAGAATGATAGATTTTTTTAATACTGTATGTTAATTATTTGTTGTTTTTGTTGGTTTTTTTTTTGTTTTCTTTATTTTTTTTTTTCTATTATGATTGTGTTTCATACTTTATTAAATTTTCTAACATTTCATTGTCAGAAATGTCATAATTTATTATAGGGTGTAATTGTTTTTCATTTTGAAGCAGGTTGTCCACTGCTTCAACACATTGTAGAAGTTCGTGGTCTCTACTGTCATCCATAAAGTCATCAATTTTGTCTTGGCTGCTCTCCTTCAGTTCAATTGAAAATGAAACTTGTTGTTCGCCTTCCATTTTGCCTGAAATTTTGAATAAAAAAATATATATTAGTAGAGATTGGGCACTGTTGGGATTAATTTTAGATAGGTAGTTTTTATCAGTGAATTTTTCTTTTGGCAGTGTATAGTATCAGAGTGGAAATAGGACTATAAAAAAGTGTATGTAATTTAACGAAGAGAAGCCTAACTCCATTCCTAACTATAACAGAGAAGTCTATCTAAATCCATAACTACTAGAGAGGGATAGTGTATATGTATCAGAAAAAGTCTACCATATCAAGTTATAGTGTACAATATACTTCATTTTTAAAAATAACAACTTACCTTCAGAAACAAGTTGAAGTCTTAGGTAAGTATTGAAATGTGATGTACAACAAGAAGTAGCAGTCAAAATGGCTGTGTTTTCTTCTCTTCCTTTATATATATTCAGGTATATAACCAATCAAATATCAGGTAATAAAAGTAGAAAATGAAAGTAAGATTTTTATTGGTTGTCAATTCCAACACTTCAGATGTGTTTTGTGAAGTAATTTACCTCAAGGTATTTAGAGAGGTCTACAGGCTTAATGGCTAAATGGAATTTCAATCAAATTTGTGAAAATGAAAGGGATTGTTATGTAGTATGAGTTAATCTATATTTGGTGAGAGTGTCTCCAGTCCTTTTTCTTTGAATTACTTTCCCACCTTTTCTTTGGGCCGCTTCTCGGGAAGCAGTTTAGTCCGCGAACTAGAAGCGTAACGGGAGTCCACCATTTTGTGTTTCGGTCGAATTAACATATAAAATGGAGGTTAAATAATGTTCAGAAAGGGTAGAAGGGGACACGGTACAAGTATTTTGACCCCCCAGGTTTTCTGAGGGTGGCTGAGGAGGACCATATGTGCGGAGAAAAAACATTTTTAAAATAATTTTGGGCGGTTAGCTTCCAGTTCGCGTACCGGGTAGCGCTCTTTGAGCGTAGTTTGTTGAAAATTACAGAAATAAGTTAGAGAAAAGTATTAATTGTGAGTGATCAGATGAAGGGTAGCTCTGAGAAGAGCTTTTGGGTTTATGTTCCATTTAAGTACTTATAAGTAGGTACCAATGCACAGTCTTAAATTCAGAATGAAAATTCTGTTGCCCTCATCTGAGAAGTGAACTCCATCTCCTCTGTAGATATCTTGCATGTAGTAACGCAAGTTATTATTGTACAGGGAGCCCATTCCATGGTCTCTCATGAAAGCTGAAACAGATTTGTTTACATGCTTCCTCGCTTTCTCAATTTGTGGACCAAATTGGTTGGACCACCTCCATTTCTGTCTTTGGCATATATTGGAATATACCAAGGCAGTTTGAGGAAAAAGTGCCATTAATTGCTCAAAGGTGTCCTTTAAAAGCATTTCCAGACCAACCCCAGTCATAGTGCCTAAATCATTTCCTCCACAGTGCACTATTAAGAGGTCAGGTTTTGGCAAATGCATAAAGGTTTTCACCAATGGTATCAATTGGTGACATTTTAATCCTCTTTGGCCCAACCATTTAATTTCCACATCCTGTAAATTGAGGTTGTGTAAATTTCTGTTGTCAGCATACCTTTGAGCCCAGTGGATGTAACTATGTCCAACAATCCAGACGTTAAACATGGTGGGAGAAGGTTGTGCTGCAGTCAGATGAAGTGTGGTAATGAAAGGGCAGTTGAAACAGTAGGAGTTTGTAAAGAAAAAAAACTGTGGATTTCCAATGCTAATTATTCATTAGCAGTGATTGGCGCATTTCCATTTCTGAAAACAGAAAGTTAGGGTGCATGGATGTGTTCTTGAAACATGTAATTTCAATGGTCAAGGAAGAAACTTTTAATGAAAGATTGCACTGGATACGCAGGTGCACTGAGAGTTCTGAGTTCAATTGAAACATTGTTGTGTGAACTTGCAAACATGAGAGGTCTTTCAGGAGGTCGTTGCTAAGCAAAAAAAAGGCAGAGAGGGCAGAGGGGGGGAAGGGTTTTGATTTGAAAAAAGTGAGGGAAGAGTTATGATTGGCTAATATGAGAGATATGTGAAATGAATATCTGTATTTCTGTGCTTTCAATAGCTGCAGCCTCTGGAGTGCATCCTTTTTCTTCTGCTGAAGACAATTTGGTGTATTTCTGAGACTGTTTTCAAAACTCAAAAAGTATTTGCTAAGGTGAGAAAAGATTTATTTATTTTAGATATAGAATAGAATGATTTAAGGAGAAAATGATGAAGAAAGCTGTGTTTTTAAAACTGTGGCTTTGTCTATAGTGATATAGAAATAGATTTTGTTACTTTGAGAAATTGTATTTGCATATTCGGTGTAGGATTCTGGCATGTAGTAACTCAAGGTATTGTTGTATATGAAGCGCATTCCATGGTCTTTTATGTAAGCTGAAACAGATATGTTGTTTTTAAAAACCATTTTGAAAACAATTAAATTTTGGATATGTACTGTTAGAGTTTCATAGGTTGTTTTGGGTCATATATATATATATATATATATATATATGTATATATATATATATGTATATATATATATATTCACAGAAAAAAACATAGGTTATAGACCATATATAGTTAGGAATTTGCATTTACAAAACCTTGAAAATTCAATGAAAAAACCATAGGTTATAGACCATATATAGTTAGGGATTAGCATTTAAAAAACCTTATTTTATTTGCACAAAACCATTGAAATTCCATATATAGTTAGTTGCACTAACTATATATCGCGGACCCGCAATCCACTGCTAATGATGTCACATATTACATCATTCATGACATGGTCAGTGACATCACTGATGACATCACTGATGACATCTCAAATGACATCACTGATGACATCACTGATGACAACACCCAGTGACTGTATGTTTCTGTGAAGTTAAAATATGTCTTACATATTGAAGAATGAGTGGATGTATAAGTGTCTGGATGAAGGATTTAGTAGGTGCATGACTGACTGTATGAGAGAATGATTAAATGTGTCTCACTGAGTGCATGGGTTAGTGATTAAAGTGTCTTAATTTGGCAATCATTATTTATGTTGTTCTGTAAACTGCTGCATGTTTAAATCAGTAGCTATATCAGAAACTATATGGGTTATTGAATGGTTGCCCAAGTATTTGTATGGGAGACTGAGTATGTGTGTGGGTGGCTGGGAGGTGTATAACTCTGTGTATAGATGTGTGAGCAGTTGATTCCCTAGGTGTATGGGTTCAAAAGTGCATGTAGAAACAGCTGTATGGACAGTTGACTGTGTGCATGAGTATATTGGTGAGTGAATGGATATCTCAGTGCTACATGTCAAAGTAAGTACATATGTAAAACACACTCCATGTGAGAGTTGACATATATAAATAACTGAACATAAGAGCCAGTGAATGTGAGAGTGGCTGTATGAATCATTGTGAACTTGTATCAAGGATTGTATAAGAGAGTAAATATGTGTTAGTATATGTTTGAATAAGTAAGGTGTGTATAACTGTATAGTTGAGGAAATGGAGATGTGATTGATTCTTTGCATGACTGACTAGGTGTGTGAGTAACTCCATGGATGTGTGACAGTCTGTGAGTGCCTGTTTACACTGAGTGCATCTAAGGTTATATTAGAGTCTGAAGATGTATTATCACATAAATGATATCATCAGTGATGTAATCAGTAATGTCAAATGAGATGTCAGTGATGTCATCAGTGATGTCATTTGAGATGTCATCAGTGATGTCATCAGTGATGTCATTTGAGATGTCATCAGTGATGTCATCAGTGATGTCACTGACCATGTCATGAATGATGTAATATGTGACATCATTAGCAGTGGATTGCGGGTCCGCGATATATAGTTAGTGCAACTAACTATATATGGAATTTCAATGGTTTTGTGCAAATAAAATAAGGTTTTTTAAATGCTAATCCCTAACTATATATGGTCTATAACCTATGGTTTTTTCATTGAATATATATATATATATATATATATATATACTAGCTTACCCGTCGCACGTTGCTGCAATCTCAGAAGAAAGGAAATTTACGGAAACTTGTTATGATAACATTCAATTTACATTGTGTCATTTTTATTGAAACTTATTCATTTTAATATGGAAAACATTTTAAAGTGTTGTTTTAATTCTGTTTATTTATTCGAGTGCTTGTGGATACACTTTTTTTTTGTTTTTCCGTCTGGTGCGTACACGAATAAATCAGAAGGTTTTCCGACGCGTGAGCTGGCCACATACAGTTGACAATGTGAGAATCACGGATTCTCCAAATCTAGTCCACACACTTGCAGCGATTGTCCTTGTGCTTTGTTGATGGTCATTGCAAAAGCGAGTCGCACCGGAAACTGTAAACGTTGTGTACACGAATAAATCAGAAGGTTTTCCGACGCGTGAGCTGCCCACATACAGTTGTCCATGTGAGAAGCACGGATTCTCCAAATGTAGTCCACACACTTGCAGCGATTGTCCTTGTGCTTTGTTGATGGTAATTGCAAAAGCGAGTCGCATCGGAAACTGTAAACGTTCAGTATTGGAAAGATTATGAGGGTCCTGGGGGTTCGAGGGGGGGCGATATTTACCACATTTATTTGCCAGAAACCTTCACAGGAGTGTACTCAACAACTTTTAACAATTATTTTTTTTAAGTTATTTATTTATTTATTTATTAGCAAGAAACCCTCGCGGGAGTGTACTCAACAAGTTCCCAAAGTTTCATGGCGATAGGATGAATGGGGAAGTAATGCATAAAGGACAAACAGACAGACATACATTCGTTTTTATCTATATATATATATATATATATATATATATATATATATATATATATATATATATATTCCCACTCCTCTTTACTCCGGAATATGCTGCCGTCTTCCACATCAACGGGTGTATCGTCGTTTAAAAGACCCCGTAGTTGAGTCTTTTACAAATATCTCCTCTCAAGCAGCAAACACAACAAGTTGACGATACTCTGTGCTGGCCAAAATAATGTATTTGTCAGTCAGCCCATTCGAAGTGCTGACTGACAACTACATTATTTTGGGAAAATAGGCGTATATCCTGAGGTAAGAACTTTATCAATATTAGAGTCCAAATATTGAATCCAAAGATTCACAGTGTCTTCGTTTTATCTTCATTTATTATCCATTCTTAGGTAGATCCAGTCTTCACCAAGAAAGCATACAATAGCCGCTGCCAACACGTGTTTCGTCTTGGTCTGGAGACCAAATGACTTCGTCAGGGCATATAACTAGAGTAATGCGCAATGAAATTCTACGAGGTGTTCCTACTCCATATACAGCATCCACTCATGAGTTATTTCCAAGGTATACCACGATATTCAAAAAGAATCTCCAAGTTTGTCAGTAAATCGCAAAATCCATATCTTCTATCCTTTAAAATTAGTGGAAAGAGTATAGGACTAACCATGTCATAGTCCCGAAAAGTATTAGTGATTCACTCGTGTCCTCCGAGTGCAGAGCCGTGTTCACGAGCTGTTCAATGCCGGCGGCGTGTAGTAACATTATTTTGGCCAGCACAGAGTATTGGAAACTTGTGGGGTATGCTGCTTGCGAGGATATATATATATATATTTGGATGTAGTTTCCAAAGGAAGAGCATTTGTCATTTGCTAACAACTTTTCAAAACAAATTCGACATTTCTTTCAGCTGCTGTCTTAAATGTTTCAGGGTGATCTGTCAAGCTAGGGTGGAGAAAAAGGGGGTCCCCAATACACTTTTTCTCCATGTTACTTTCCACAGAAACCATAGACGCTGCTACAGCCTGAACTGCTTAACAGAATTACACCAAATTTGACAAAAAGGTAGCTGGTGGTCCAGAAAGCACTCATTTTGTTAAATGATTTAAATCTATTCAGTAGTTGCTGAGAATTTTTTTTAATTCTCAGCCATACAACTGAAACTGCAATGGATCAGCAACCCTCCCGATCTCCTGCCTGAGATCTGATTGGCTGCCAACACTTCAAACCAGGAAGTGTTGGTTGCCATCTTGTGACTCGGTTGAACCTAGTCAGAAGAAAAAAGATTTTTAAAAAGAAAAAGCGGCAGGGCATAGACCCCCTGAACCCCTAGGCCTCTTGGAGCGGTGGTCCAAGAGGGACCCCCAGGGACAAAAAAGCATTTAAAAAAAAAAGACTTTTCAGCAAGAGTCGCATTGATGTGCGAATCCTGCCAAAAAAACATTTTTTTTAAAGAAGAGAGCGCTCCTCCACTTCAATTAATTTCACCCCCCCAGGGTCGGCCAGGTCCCGGGAACATTATTAACAAATAGGAGGGGGCTGTTCAAGGCCCTGGGGACCACCACCTCCCGGAGCAGCCATATGATTATATGCGGGGGAGCCTCACAGCTCCCCCGCTGCCCGGGGACCACCATGTCCCGAGGGCAGCGATGACATTAAAAAATAATGCGTGGAAGCCCTAGGGCCTCACCTGCAGCCCTGGGGATTGGCATCTCCCGAGGCTTTAATAAGAAATAATGTGGGGGGACTGTCAAATACCCGGGCAATTTACATTCAGCATGCAGGGCCTACAGGTCCCCGTGCAGCCCCGGAGACCGCCAACCTCCCCGGGGTACAAAAAAGAACAATGAAGGGGTCCATTGCAGACCTCCGGCCCCGCAGCCCCCCTCCTGGAGTGCTAGATGGCCCTGGGTACCGCCACCCCAGGGCCTGCTCCAGCAATGTCCTGGGTGCCCATCCCCGGAACATTGCAGTTTGCTATGGCATGCAGGAGCACTGCTTCCGCGACACCGTAGCAAACAGTGCTGCACTTTGAGCAAGCAAGATCATTATGCTCTCACTTGCTCAAAGCAGATCACTTTGCTTTTACTTTTGCATGTCAGCAGCTCCCTGTGTGTAAACCCAAAGCCGGCTCCTGATACTGGTATGGGTGTGTGAATTAGTTTGAGAATGGTGGTTGGAGTGGGTGTATGAAAGGTTATATGGGGATGTGAGTGGCTGAGTCATAGATTATGTAGATGATGTCATCAGTGATGTCATTTGAGATGTCATGAGTAATGTCACTGGCCTTATCATGAGTGATGTAATATGCAAGGTCATAAGCAGTGCAGTGCGGGGGCATGAGTCATAGTTAGCTCAGCTAAATATAACTACTGAATTTCTCTGGGTTTGTACGAGTGACATGTCAGCCTAGATATAACGTCCCTGTAACCTTTGGTTTTTTTCAGTGAATATAAATATATACTTTAGATTAAGAAAGGCAGTGATACTGCCGAAATGTGTCCCAGTGCTCAAGTGATGTAATTGAATAAACAGATGTAATCTACCTGACTTCGAGTGCCAGCTTCCTTTCTCATATTGAAGACCGGGGAGGCATTTTGATATATATATATGCATATATAAATGTATTCCCTACTGTCGACCAAATGGGAGTAAGGCTTATAACTACAGGAAGGGAAGGTGCATGAGGGCAACTCTGGCCCTAGGCCCTGGTATTGAGGGACATACTGTCCAAAGGGAGATCATTGCTGCATGGATATGTAAGTCTATGGAACTTGGCAATGGTAGTCCCCTAGTAATTCTAGACTATGTGGCAGGGAGGTTCTCTGCTCCCCTGGTCCAGTCTGCTCCCCTAGTTAGTAATGGTGACACTTGGGCTTAAATAACCCGGAGGAATATGGGTTAAAATCCTCTCCTATATTAGCTAAAATTCTACAGTGATATATAGCAGGATTAGACTCTAAATTGAGCATCCCAGCGTGGGCCAAATTGATAAGTGCAGGCCGAAAATTCATTCCGCTCCCGGAATTTGCGGATTTTCGGCAATTTTGCAATCAGCGAATCTCGTGAAATTGCAGAAAAATCCGCAAATCCGCGAGTGGGACGAATTTTCCATGAAGCACCTACAGGGTTACAGCAGGTGCCCACGTTGAAGCTAATTTCTTTGTAACCATTTACAAAATGGTTACAAAGAAATTAACTTCAACTTGGGCACCCTGTAAGTGCTTCCTGAGGGGCGCCTCCGGAGTTAGTTGCCTACTTGCAACTGTTCTCTGACCCTGCTCTGACCCTCGAAGCAGGGTCAGAGAATAGTTACAAGTATGGCACGAGGCTCCTGTCACAAAAATTAAACCTCAGCAGGAAGCACTTACAGATATGAATAAAGCAGGTGCCCGAGTTGAAGCTCAAATTCAGTTAAGTTTTAATCAGCCCAAAACATTAGTAAGCACGGTCGAGGCTGGGCAAGTGTGCTTGCCTTTAACCCAGTCTCTGCCGTCGAAAATTAGCTGTAATACTTTGGGGAGGTCTTTCCATCCATGAGTTTCTCGAGGATGATCCCCGTGTAGTTCCTGTGGCCAGGAGGCTGCTTTCTCCTCACCTGCTGCCCTGCTCGCTCTCTGACCCTTTATACACAAGAGGCATGTGAACACGCATAGCAGCCCCGCCCGTTCGGCCCCGCACCACACACTAGCCGTATCAAACGTCTTCCCACCGTTTTCCCAACAATGATGGACAGCTCACTCAAGGGACCTCAGCGCCTTTTGGCACGGTGGCAAAGTTACAGGCACACATGGTCAGTGGAGACAAATCTTCTGGCCCTTTACGCAGCTGCAGTGTAGGAAAAGCACTATACATTTACCCAACGAGGTAGCACTTACTGATTAGCCAGTAGAAAGTACTCCAGTTGAGTATAGTGCAAATCGCAAAAAAATCTGCGATTTCACAGGAAAATTTGCTGATTTGTTTGCGATTTCGCGGACTGCAGATGCGCAAAATTCGCCCATACTTACAAATTGATAGATTTACACACTGTCTGTCTATTCGAGGAAACCTGGTCTGTAAGACCATTATTTCTACCAGGTTATGCCAATTTTAATAAAGAAGTTCCAGTACCATCCCCAGACATCCTTGGGTTTTGGTGACTACCATGTCCCAAACGGTCTATTTTATAATGTATATATGAGTCCAGGTGGAGCTTCACATGAGTCCTCTATATTTAACTATTAGCTGCCCATATGACTACAGTCGTGGGAAGCATTTTGTGGGTGGCGACCTAAACTGTCAATTTGAGCCCCTAGATGATAGTTTTGTAACCTTTACTTCTGAAGAAGATAACGTTTGGGGTATCCCTTGGTAAGCTATGGGTCTAATCAAGAAATGGTCATCTTTGACAGTACAAATTCATGTTTTTATTTTATTTATAGTGTCTGTGAATGGAAGATCAAGGTCTGATACTGAATGGACATACACACTTAATTGTGCTCCAGAGACGATTCTCATTGACTATATACTAGTGGACTCAAAGCCCTGGCCACAGGTGATTGATTTTTTGGGTTGTGCAGCAATATGATAGTGAACACATTAGTCCTTGATGCTGAGTTCCCTGTATTTGGCAAGATTACTGGTGTTGAAGGCCCCTTTGACTATAAGCTGAATGTGACAAGTAACATGCGCAAAGTAAAATGGGCTCATATGATGGACTTGGAGGAGGGGTTGGGGGAAATGTATTCCTTGGTAGCCGATGGTATAAGGTATCTCACAAAAGTAGAGAGAGGCTTGGGTAAAGAGATAGAGGGGGATATGATTTGTACAATCCATAATAATTTACTAAGTTAAAGGACATCTTTTTTGTTAGATCCAAAAAGTCGCATGGGAAGTGCCTGCCACAGTCTTGGTATAATGGAGGATGCACGACAAAATACATAAAAGATTATTTGACCAAGGTAGGGTGTGTGTATTTGCGAACAGAACCGGAGGCCGCTCTGAGAGTTAGTAAAATTCTGTTGAAGAGGAGGAGCCTGCAACACAATATGGATCAACTGCTACCATTTTCCTCATATGGCACCCTGACTGACTCCTTTGTCCCGAAACTTGTATATGCACCCTACCCATAGCCTCAATAGGGAGTCAGAAGTGCATATTTTGTTTTTCTGCCCAGCTTATGTTAAAAGCAGGAAAACGTGGACTATCCCTGTTTGTCAGCTTTGGGTGTTCGGGATTATCAAACTGCAATTCGTATTTTAAAAACTGAGGTTAAGCAAAGTCTGTTTTTTGCTGTATCGCAATATGGAGGATGAGGCAAAAGATGTGCCTTTAAATTGGGTATTTATTATAACTATTGTTTTTTATTATTCATAACCAGTTTTATCTTGTCACGTGTATACTGTATCCATTTGCTTTTAATATTTTATGGGGTTCAAGTCATGCAATGTCATTTTATTTGTTTCATTGTTATGGCACACAGCCAAAATAAAGTGAATATATATGTATTACCTACTGGCAGTCGCCTGTAAGTATAGTTAGGCCCATGTTTCCAAAGGAAAAGTATTTCTTGACTTGCCTATCACTTTTGCGCTGTTTAATGAATCTTCAATGTCCCTGGTGATTTTTGTTGTGCAAGGAAAGTTTCTGGGTGATCCGTCAAGCTTGAGCCCAGAAAAGGTGGGGCCAAAAAAAATGTGTTTCCCATGTTAATTCCTGTGGGGATTTTAGACAGGACTACAGCCTAAAACACTGGACAAAATTACACTAAATTTGACAGAAAGGTAGCTGTTGGAGCAGAAAGCAACCTTTTTGTGAATTGGTGTAAATCCTTTCAGCAGTTTCGGAGATATTAAAGAAAATGCACATTTGGATATCTAAAGGCGTGGACCCTTTGTGGCGCCTACGGAGAGGTTTGCGAACCAACATGCCAGGAGAAGTGCTGTGACTGGCTGGCCACAACCTGTGTAGAAAGTTGTGGCTGCCATTTTATAAAGCAGTACAAAAGGGGGTGGTATTGGACGGAGCATCTGAACCAATCAAACACTCACACCCAGTCAACAGATCTTGGTTTAATCCATCACGGTTCTTTAGCCCACTTTGCCACCCCAGTTCAGACATGGCCATATGCAAATCAGTCTGACCCTGTGCCTCATGGGAACAGTCCAGCCCGAACTGCCAAGCCATGCCTTTCCTGGACCAGAAATAAGCTTCCGAGGACCGGTTTCTGGCATTTCAGCCGTCTTCAGCCCGGCTTGCTTGAATCCAGTGGCAAAGTGAGCAAGGGACTCACGTCTGAGCATACCCTGCCAACTTATGGCAAACAAAGCCGTACAAAAGGGGGTGGTGATGGACAGAGCATCTGAACCAATCAAACACTCACACCCAGTCAACAGATCTGGGTTTAATCCATCACCGTTCTTTAGCCCACTCTGCCACCCCAGGTCAGACATGGCCATATGGTCATGTGCAAATCAGTCTGACCCTGTGCCTCATGGGAACAGTCCAGCTGGAGTCAAGCTATCCTGGCTGAAGACGGCTGATAGCCAGAAACCGGTCATAGGATGCTTGATTCCGGTCCAGGAAAGACATGGCTTGGCAGTTCGGGCTGGACTGTTCCCATGAGGCACAGGGTCAAGGCTGATTTGCATATGGACATGTCTGAACTGGGGTGGTGTGGAGTGTGATGATTTAGGCCCAGATCTTTGTACTGGGGTGAATGTATGACATTGTTCTGCATTCTGTCCATCAACTGTTGTTTTTGCATTTTATAAAGCAGGACACAGTCTTGGGGAATGGAAATAAAGGCTAGAAAGTATAGAAGGGGTCAGGGTAGGGTACCCTGACTCCATGGGTGCATTGTAGAGGTCTCTGAGAGTTATGAGTATGAAAATGCCCTAGACCATTTTTTCCACATACTTGGAGTCACAAACTCATCGCAATGCTCAGCCTGGCCCCCTTGTGAAGTGCTGTGGTGGAGTCAGGAACCTTGATGACAAAAACAAAACAAAAAAATTATTCACACACTCACTCACACATTAATACATGTACTCACTCATGCAGCTACTCACAGACCCACTCAGAGGCAAATGCACCCACTGATAGATGCAATGACAGACTTAAGTACCCACTGACATACCCACTCAAACACTTAGACATCCCCCGCAGACTCACTCAGAGACACATGCGCCCACTCACATACCTACTCACAGACTCATGCACTACTCCTCAGACACGCATGCACCCACTCACAGAGTCACTCAGACAATGATGCATTCACTGACATACCCACTCGGAGATTCATGCACTCACTCACATATCCAGGCTGACATTTACATACCCACTCACAGATCCATTCAGAGTCATGCACACACTCAGACCTACAGAGAGACTCACACACCCAGTCACAGACCCACTCAGAGACTCATGCAACCACTCACAGACCCACTCAAAGAATCATGCACCCACTCACAGACACACTCAGAGATGCATGCACCCTCCCACAGACCCACTCAGAAACTCATGCACTCCCTCAAACTTATTCGGAGACTCATGCATCCACTCACATACCCAGTCAGACACTCATGCACCTACTGACATATCTGCTCAGACTCATACACCCACTCACATAACCATTCTGACACTTACACAGACATTCATAGACCCACTCAGAGACTCAGGCACCCACTCACAGATTCATTCAGAGACTCATGCACCCACTTACATACCCCATCAGACACTCATGTGCCTGCTGACATATACACTCAGCCACTCATATACCCACTTCCAGGCTCTCAAACACTCCTGTACCCATTCACAGACCCACTCAGACACTGATGCATCCACTGAAATAGGTTCTCAGAGAGTCATGCACTCTCTCACATACCCATTCAGACATTTATGCACCCACTCACAGACCCACTCAGATTCATGCACCCCCTAACAGCCCCATTCAGAGACTCAAGCACTGAGTACAGACCTACTTAGAGACTGATGCATCAACTCACAGTACCACTCAGAAATGCATGTACACCCCACAGACTCACTCAGAGATTTATGTACCCACTCACAGACCCACTCACTCACACACACACTCACAACCTTATTCAGAGACTCATGCACCCACTCACATACCCAATTAAACACTCATGCACCCACTCACATACCCACTCAGAAACTCATGTAAACACTCACATACCCAATTAGACACTCATGCACCCACCCACATGCCCAATTAGACACTCATGCACCCACTCACATACCCACTCATAAACTCATGTAAACACTCACATACCCATTCAGAGACTCATTCACACACTCACAGATTCATTTAGAGACTCATGCAACCACTGTCATACCCACTCTAACACTCATACACCCACTCCCAGACTCACTCAGACACCAATGCACCCACACACTGACCCACTCAGACACTGATGCACCCATTAACATAGCCACTCAGAGAGTCATACATTTACTCACATACCCATTCATACATTTACACACCCACTCACAGACCTAATCAGAGACTCATGCACCCACTCACAGACCCATTCAAAGACTCATGCACCCACTCACATACCCACTCAGACAGGCACCCACTCATGGACCCTCTCTGATACTCATGTACTCAAGTACAAACTCACTCAGTCTCATGAACACACTCACAGACCCACTCAATCACTCATGCACCTACTCACAGACTCATTCAGAGACTCAAGTGCCCACTCACATACCCTGGCACTCTTGTGAACACTCACATACCCACTCAGAGACTCATGCACCTGCTCACATACCCATTCAGACATTCATTCACCTAGCCATATACCCACTCAGATTCACTCACCCAGTAACAGACCTATTCAGAGATTCATACACACCTTCACAGATCCAGTCAGATACTTATACACCCACTCATAGATCCAGTGACATACTCGTGCACCCACTGACATAGCCAGTCAGACATTCATACACCCACCCACATACCCACTCAGACACTAACAGACCCAGCCACATACCCACTCAGACACTCAGGCTCCCACTCACAGACTCACCCAGAGACTCATACACCCACTCACATACCCACTCAGACACTTATGCACCCACTGACAGACCCACGTGAGACTCATGCATCCACTGGCATACCCACTCGGACACTCATGCACCCAGTCACAGACCAACTCAGAGACTCATGCACCTAGTCAGAGACTCATGCACCTATTCAGAGACTCATACACCCACTCACAGACCCACTCAGACACATATGCACCAACTCATAGATACAATGACTGACTTTTTTTTTTAATTTTCAAAACCTTTATTGAACAAAGATTACATGGCAAGGTTACATACTTATATCAATTCAGAGCACCAAAGAAGAGCACACATTTGAAACCGACAACTTACATCAGAGTCGAATTATACATGAAAATCCACCTATCAAGTCCAGAAGTTATCTGTCTCTTAACAATGGCGGGTAAAATGAAGTGTGCAGTATCCACTACAGTGACTGACTTATGCACCCATTGGCATAGCCACTTAGATACTCAAATACCCACCCACATACTCATGCAGACACTAATACAGCCAGTCTCATACCCCCGCAGACACTCATGAACCCCCTCACATACCCACTCAGACTCATGCACCCAGTCACAGACTTACTGAGAGACTTACACACACACTCACAGACCAATTCAAGTACATAAATAAATTCACTGAATCACTCAAACACCACCTCACAGTCCCACTCATGCTCTCACCTATACACACATTTAGACATTCACATAACTATAGAGTCAAACTGAGAGTTGTAAATGGTAAATGCTTTGAATTTCTGCTTTCTTAGTAAATGATTCAAAATGAAAATTATTTAGTGTTTGGTAATAGGGTGGCTCTTAGAAGAGCCATTGGGTTTATTGT
Organism: Lissotriton vulgaris; assembly: GCF_964263255.1. Taxonomy (NCBI): domain Eukaryota; kingdom Metazoa; phylum Chordata; class Amphibia; order Caudata; family Salamandridae; genus Lissotriton; species Lissotriton vulgaris. The sequence continues at coordinate 862,123,672 of NC_141689.1, forward strand.
GTGTAGATGATAACTACTCATAAAACAGGATACAGTCTTTCAAGTAGCTAAAGAATATCCTGTTGCCTTTTTCTGAAAAATGTACTCCATCACTTCTATATATATGCTCCATGTCAAAGCACATATTGATGTTGTAGATGGAGACAAAGTTGTGCTCTCTAAGGAATGCAGAAACAACAATTGTATTAGCATGTTTCCTGGCTTTGTTTATTTGTGGACAGAATTTGTCTGACCATTTCCATTTCTGCATTTGGTTAATGTTGGAGAACGCTAAGGCAGTGCGAGGGAAAAGTGCCATTAATTGGCCAAAGGTCTCAATCATTGCGATATCCAATCCTACCCCAGTAAGAGTACCTAAGTCATTTCCACCTCAGTGCACAATTAGGAGGTCTGGATGTTGGCAACCTGCAATGGTATCAACCAAAAGTAGCAATTGGTGCCACTTTAACCCCCTCTGGCCAATCCAAGTAATATACACATTAGGAGAACCAAAGTCCGCGTCAATGCGACTCTTTCTAGCAGCCACAAATCATAGCTGTGACCCACAATCCATACTCTAACTATTTTGAAGGAAAGATCAGTAGCTCACAGGAGAAGACTGCAGCTGAATGGGACTGTTGGTAGAATGAAAGGCAGTTAAAATGGAGGATGAACCTGGTTTAGTAAAAGAACGCATTTGATTGGGTGGTGTGATTAATTTGGTAGCTGAAAATAGGTAGTGATTTAATAGGTAAATAAATAGATCTGTGTGTGGATAAATGTAAGAGATGGCATGCTGTTTTGCATATGCTTACATTTTCCAATAGTCAACCGCACCTACTACACTTAACCTAGAAGCTAGTATGCTGCAGTTAGAAAGTGAGGTGAACTTTTGACTTACTGGTACAGAAGAGTGGTTCAATCGAAGTTGCTTTGAGAACTAGGGTGAAGCAGTGTGGGGGAAGGTTTGTAAATACAGTCTTTTGAATCCACAAACTAGAGTAATCTAGAGATGGTATATGTTCTGAAATGGAAAATGTTCAATTAATTACTGTATTAGGATGAAAAATGTAGTTTAGAAATGGCAGTAGTATGATTTTAAATGGTTTTACGGACTCCTGTAAGGATTTGAGACCCCGTCACAAAGTTACATGGGGGCCATGCTGAGCATCGCGATGGAGTCACAAATCCACCCACAGACACTACCAGATTGGGCTTCAGGAGACTAATAAAGGGTAAAAAAAACAGAACAATAAAAGGCAGTATAACAACAGGAAAAATGAAAAGACACTACATCAGTATCACAGGACAAACATAGGGAAAAATTGCTATTACTGTTTCTTTCTCACTGAATGTTACTTATCATTTTCTAAGGGAAGAAATTTGAAGTGAGAGAGTGTTAACATTTGAGAATCATAGGTAAGTTAATAATGGAGACATTGACAATGTGTGTGTGTGTATATATATATATATATACATATATATATATATATATATATATATATATATATATATATATATATATAATATATATATATGGGTTCCATGGTGCGATAGATGTTTCTATGTTTTTAATTGCCATTTCACTGTTAAACACAATGAGCCAATTTAGGCAGATGTTATTTGTAAATGCACATGATGATCCATCCATTGTAAGTAGGATCATGTGATCATAGTACTCTGTTTTAAAAAAAACATTTTGTCTCAAGCGACAGCCTGTGTGAACAGGGCAGGTGTGCTGAAACGCTTCAGAGCGAAGTTTAAATGAACTAAAAGACTTAATGGCAAAGCAACCCCTGTGTCCGTGTCAGATTTTGGTGAGGAAGTCAGAAGTGGTTTATATATGTATGTATGTATGTATGTATATATATATATATATATATATATATATATATATATATATATATATATATATATATATATATATATATATATATATATATATATATATATATATATATATATATATATATATATATTCAATGAAAAAACCATAGGTTATAGACCATATATAGTTAGGGATTAGCATTTACAAAACCTTATTTTACTCGCATAAAACCATTGAAATTCGCATATATAGTTAGTTGCGCTAACTATATATCGCGCACCCGCAATCCACTGCTGATGATGTCACATATTACATCATTCATGACATGGTCAGTGACATCACTGATGACATCACTGATGACATCTCAAATGACATCACTGATGACATCACTGATGACATCTCAAATGATCTGATGACATCAATGATCTGATCACTGATGACATCAATGATGACATCTTAAATGACATCACTGATGACATCACTGATGACATCTCATTTGATATTACTGATCACATCACTGATGACATCATTCATGTGATTATACAATGAACCTCTTCAGACTCTGATATAACCTTAGATACACTCAGTGTAAACAGACACTCACAGACTGTCACTCATCCATGGAGTTACTCACACACCTAGTCAGTCATGCAAAGAATCAATCACAGCAGTGGATTGCGGGTGCGTGATATATAGTTAGCGCAACTAACTATATATGCGAATTTCAATGGTTTTATGCGAGTAAAATAAGGTTTTGTAAATGCTAATCCCTAACTATATATGGTCTATAACCTATGGTTTTTTCATTGAATTTTCAAGGTTTTGTAAATGCAAATTCCTAACTATATATGGACTATAACCTATGGTTTTTTCTGTGAATTTCAATGGTTTTTTAATAGCAAATATCAAAAGCTGTCAAATGTCAAGTACGTGATAGGTAAAAACGTTTTTGTGTTTATGCACACTGATGTGCTTTGAACGCTGCCCCCCCTCCCCTCTTTACTCTTAGTAGTACTCTCTCTTTGCAGATAGTGAAGGGTAGTTAACGCAGACCTTTAACCCCGTTGTAATCCGTCGTGCCTGCTTGTCTCTCCATTTGATTGATTGTTATCTAAGCATTTACTGTTTTAGAATTGGTTCTCTTTGGTTCATTCTCTATTTACAAACAAGCACAAAGTCGCAATACTCTGTTTAGTCTTTGCAGATACTGAAAAATCGTGTAAAAAAATAAAAGCAAAATCAGTAGGCCACTAATTGGATCTCTTTTTGACGTCGCTAAAATAGAAACATTAGGAACAACCCTTCATGAGAAATACGAAAATAGTGAGATGAATTGAGCTCCACACCATGAGGGCTGCAAGACAGCTCGGCTCCGTCACCCACCCCGCCCAAAATAACGACAAACCCTATGCAAATATTAAAAATATATACAACACACCAGCAAAGTAACAGGGAAAAACATTTTATTAAATAACTATTTACATAACTATTTTATACTTTTTGTTGCCCGATCCGGCTAGCTCAATCGATCGAGCATGAAACTCATGCACTCTGATAGCAAGCGTTGCTGCTGATGCTATGCAGACCAAAACTGGTTTTCAGTTTGTACATTTTTCTAGATTTTTCCATCCGAGATTGGTTGAGTTTGTAGAACGATGGCTTCAGATTTTCCACATACGGTGTGGTGGCGCGGACTGGGAGGGGGCGCTTCGCTCCTGCCCCCTCCCCAAGTAAGATTTTCATACGTGAAAGTACGTTAATGGTTTTGGTCCCTGAGTTGCTTCGATGTCACTGCCATTCTCAAATGGCATAAGTTCTGGATGTTGGGTGCCATAGTTCAGAGTTCTGAGCAGCGCTTGTAACACTGTCTGAAGCTGATTTCCACCTACTGCAGCTTCACTATTCTCAAAGTAAGTGAGGGTCGTTTGTGGACCTGACTGCATTTGAAAACAATGTGATATAGTACCTCCCTAAACCGCTTGACGGAGGCCCCCGAGGGGCGGTGTGATGGGACGGACTCGGAGAAGACGCTTGGCTCCGACCCCCTCCCCAAGTCTTATAGCACTGGTGTAGCCTGAGATCGCCCCCGACATAGGCGGCCGGCTCCCGGCGGAACTTTTTGCCTTTTGATGACTCTTCTATTCTGGACCTTGTCCCACAATCCGTTTGACCTGAAGACACGCTGTAGTGGGGCGCCCCTTTACCGTTTTAGTTGCCATTCCGCTCGCTTTTGCTACACTGTGCCTCTTCCGCCATTCAGCTGTTTACCGCCCGCTCTTGCGACTACAGCGTCTCGCTCACCATGTAGTTGAGTTGCTCCCGCTCTTGCGATGCAACGATAAGCGGCTGCCACAGGACTCTCAAAATGGCGGCCGGCTCTTCAGATTTGGGCGTGGTCCACTAAAATGGCCCTGGGACACCTTGGAACTCGGACGCTTCCCTGATAGGGCTTGGGTCCCATTCTCGAAAGCGTCCCCTCAGCCGTGAAGATACTACAAAAGTCTTGGGGGCCCCCGACTCCCGCAGGCTTCTGGTGGGGAGTGGCTGCCATGTTTGCTCGTGGAATGGCCACGACGGAGCTACGAGATGGTGGTGCTCTCATGCTGACGCCAGCTTTAGTCTGAAACATCCAGAAACACTGTAGACTACCAATTCGATCAGTTCCGGTAGCGCCCCAACATGACCCGGTAGAAAAGAACTTGCCCTCCCCTCTTTGACTGATGGTTCTTGTTGCCTGTCCCTTCTGTTGTCATTTAACAGAACTTTTTGGACTGCTGAAAGGGGTTGTGTTCCGAACGCTGGTTGGTGGAGACATTTTGACTATATTCTTGACCTACGTTGTCGCGTAATGCGTTATATGACACGCCGCGTTATCGCACCCGGAAGTGATCCGGGGCGCGGCGCGCAGCGCGTAACGTAAGCATAACAGGTCATGTGACTTGTTAATAAAACTTTTCATTGGTTCATTTTACTTTTGTTATTCTAATGATGGAAGGCTTGGTCATATGACCTAAAAATTACGCTTTTTATTGGTTTCGAACATTATTTTTTCTTAAACATATATGTTATAATGTTCCAGGCTAATGTACTTTCCCGGAAAATTTACAACTGTCCTGCAAGTAAAATATATTCCTTTTTCGAGAAAAAGGGCGTTTCTTCGTCCCATGACGGAGCCATTGAGTAAAAGAGGCTCGGCCTGCTGTCTTAGTCGCCGATACGCCTGATTATCAGATTCTTATCGATCACTTTATGTTGCATGAGTGGAAAACACAACTGCCCTTGACCATTTATCTTTACTGCGTTCCTACATATTATACCTTTTATCCGTCATGTTATTGGACTGCTTTATTTCACTTGCCTTTTACTGATTCGAAAACAGTGACTAAAAGTAAAAACTTTACCAATGTAAATACTACTACCATGTTTTGTTTTAAAAACCTTTATTGTGAAAATGTCAGTATACAAATACGGGCCTATAACCACGTGGGCCGGCCACGGAGCAAACTGAAATCGTATATAATGAGGAGACATTTACACTGTAGAGGAACGTAACGAGCGGGCCATTAGGTTGCAAGAACTAAGGTGTCTAACAGTTGCGGAATCGGTGGACGTACATTTTGTAATTAAAATACGACAAAGCCACTTACAAAAAAATCATCTAGATATACATTTGCGGGCAAGTACCATGGGTGACGTTAATTCGAACTTTCAATAGTACAGTAATCAATAACACATCAGAACTTAATATCAATAGGGATGTCGAAATATTCAATCAATTCTCATCCCCGCCCGCCATGAGCATCAACACTACATTCATATCTCGTGATATCAAGGTTGTTCAACCAGTACACAACAAGGAGTTACGAGTCCCATTTATACCGGCGCCATTTTGGGTGAGGCCGGGCAGGTCCAAGATATAGTCAAAATGTCTCCACCAACCATCGGCCAGACCAGAACCCCTTTCGGCCCTTTATGCTACAAGATGGTGTCTTCCATTTAGAAAATATTGTTGGCAGCATTTTGAAAGGAAAGATAAACAGCCGTTCTCCTAGTGAGTCTCACATTGTTACATTTAGGAAGAATGTTGAAGAGTAGTATGTTGAAAATCTGAAGACATTGTTCTACAAACTCTCAACCAGCCTTGGATGGAAAAAAAAATCCTGAAGAATGTACAAACTGAAAACCAATTTTTGTCTGTATAGCATCAACAGCAACGCTTGAGTCAGCTTTGTGTGAAGCCGCCATTTTGATTCAATCAATAGCGTCCCCCTGCACACATTCAGGGACCTGGTCGTGTCTTCAGGTCAAACGGATTGTGGGACAAGATGCAGAATGGAAAAGGGAAAAAGTTCCGCCGGACCCCGGGAGCCGGCCGCCTATGTCATGGGCGATCTTTGGCCACACCAGGACAATAGTGAAGCTGCAGCAGGTGCAAATAAGCTTCAGACAGTGTTACAAACACTGCTCAGAACTCTCAACGATGGCACTCAACATCCAGGACTTGCCATCCGGATCTTGGCGCCTTGTGCTGGTTCCGACCTATTCACACATCGGTCCACTACTGACATCACCTCATAAGCCAACGGGGCACCCCACGCCGACTTTCGGCGCAGCATTGTAGGATGGCCACACCAGTGCGGCAACTTGCTGGACACAACCTCGGTGCCATCCGGATCTCGGCGCGTTCGAGTCACTGTACCGCAAGAGTGACCGGAACTCAGCTGGACACGCCGTCTTTCGGCGCAGCATTGTAGGATGGCCACACCAGTGCGGCAATTTGCTGGACACCACCTCGGGCAATAGTGAAGCTGCAGCAGGTGCAAATAAGCTTCAGATAGTCTTACAAGCACTGCTCAGAACTCTCAACTATGGCACTCAACATCCAGGACTTGCCATCCGGATCTTGGCGCCTTGTGCTGGTTCCGACCTATTCACACATCGGTCCACTACTGACATCACCTCATAAGCCAACGGGGCACCCCACGCCGACTTTCGGCGCAGCATTGTAGGATGGCCACACCAGTGCGGCAACTTGCTGGACACAACCTCGGTGCCATCCGGATCTCGGCGCGTTCGAGTCACTGTACCGCAAGAGTGACCGGAACTCAGCTGGACACGCCGTCTTTCGGCGCAGCATTGTAGGATGGCCACACCAGTGCGGCAATTTGCTGAACACCACCTCGGTGCCATGCAGATCTCGGCGCGCTGTGATGCCTTCGGCCTACTGTAGCCGCAAGTGCGGACGCAACTCAGTTGGACGGCGAGTGAAAAGATAAGGGGCGCCGCACTGCAGCCGAGGAGCCTCCATCTTGGGGGAGACGCACAGCCCCCACTGACTGACGCGACCTCACAGGCCAACGGGGCGCCCCACGCCGACTTTCGGCGCAGCATTGTAGGATAGCCACACCAGTGCAGCAACTTGCTGGACACCAACACGGTGCCATCTGGATCTCGGCGCGTTGTGCTGCCTTCGGCCTATTCGCACATCGGTCCGCTACTGACGCCGCCTCACGTGCCAACGGATTTTCTACGCTTTTTGTAGCCCTATGCCGCATAACAGGTCATGTGACTTGTTTATGAAACTTTTCATTGGTTCATTTTACTTTTGGTTTCCTAAAGATGGAAGGCTTGGTCATATGACCTAAAAATAACACTTTTCATTGGTTTAGAACATTTTTTTTTCCCAAACGATGAAAGCCCCACCTTGTTTCTGGATGTTTCAGACTGAAGCTGGCGTCAGCATGAGAGCACCACCATCTCGTGGCTCCGTCGTGGTCATTCCGCGAGCAATCATGGCAGCCGCTCCCAACCGGAAGCCTGCAGGAGTCAAGGGCCCCCAAGACTTTTGTAGAATCTTCACGGCTGAGGGGACGCTTTCGAGGATGGAGCCCAAGCCCTAACAGGCAACCGTCCGAGTTCCAAGGTGTCCCAGGGCCATTTTAGTGGACCAGGCCCAAATCCGAAGAGCCGTCCGCCATTTTAAGAATCCAATGGCAGCCGCCTATCGCTGCACCGCAAGAGTGGGCGCAACTCAACTACATGGTGAGCGAGACGCTGTAGCCGCAAGAGCGGGCGATAAACAGCTGAATGGAGGACGAGGCACAGTGTAGCAAAAGCGGGCGGAATGGCAACTGAAACGGTAAAGAGGCACCCCAGTACAGCAGACGAGCCTCCACCTGGGGACGCCCGTTCACGCCGCCTCCCCCACGCCCCCCCCCCCCCCGGGGCGCCCCACGCCGTTTTTCAGAGCAGCATTGTAGGATACCAAAACCAGTGCGGCAAGTTACTGGACATCACCTGGGTGCCATCCACATCTCAGCGCGTTCTGCTGCCTTGGGACTATTCGCACAACAGACCGCTACTGACGAGGCCTCCCCGCGCACCACCCGGGACGCCCCACGCTGTTTTTCTGAGCTGCATTGTAGGAAACCAAAAACCAGTGCGGCACCCAGGTAACATCACCTGGGTGCCGTCCAGAACTCAGCACGTTGTGCTGCCTTGGGACTATTCGCACAAAAGAGAGCTACTGACCATTGTTGCTTCTTTTTGCAAAAAAATGTTTAAATGTATTTACAGTTTTTGTTGCGTTCAATATATTTATAAAGTTAATAAAGTTTTATAATCCTACTTTGTTGGAGTACTATATATTTTTAAAAAATCGGGTGAATAGGGCCTTGAATCGGGTTATTGTCATGTATGGGGTAGTGAATAGGGTGAAAGGGAGGTGTCGGGCGGGCACAGGGTGTGATTCTCACGGAAGAGCAGCGCAGATGGGGGGAAGTTTATGGCCCATGCATGAGAGAGAGAGCGGGGGTGACCAGTGCGTGGGGGAGATGCTTGCGAGGGTGGGGAGCCGTGCTGAGGATCGGCGGCGTGCAGAGAGTGGGTCTGGTCAAGGCATCTAAAATGGCTGCCGTGCACGACAAAATTGTGGCATTGGAAAAAAGGCAAGATGGCGCAGACAATGTTTATCAATAAGGATTCATTTATAACAAAATATTTTATCGCAGTGACAAATTGGCGGTCAACACTTCCTGATTTCCATCGAATCGAACGTTAACAGACGTCACGCAGCAAAAAAAAAAAAAATGCTCACGCACAGCCGCTGGAAGACATGTATCAACATATATGAGCCTCCTCAGCTACCCTCAGAAAACATAAGGGATCAGGATACGTCTCCCGCACCCCCTTACACCTAGTAATTAAATTAAAACGAAACACAAAATGGCGAATTCCCGTTTCGCTACCAGTTTGCGGCCCAGTTCGCGGCCTGAGAAGCACTTCTACCGTGAAAAATCAATTTTTTTTTATTTTCCCCACGGGACCCTTTAATAACCCCAACATCATTCCTAGGGAGTCAAGAGGGGTCTACCTTGCCTCCTTTCATTAAATTCCCCCTTCGTTTTTCACCTCTTCTTCTCTCTCGATCCTACCGAGAGACAAGATGGCGGCCGCACAGCCGCTGGAAGACATATATCAACATATATGAGCCTCCTCAGCCACCCTCAGAAAACATAAGGGATCAGGATACGTCTCCCGCACCCCCTTATACCTAGTAATTTAATTAAAACGAAACACAAAATGGCGAATTCCCGTTTCGCTACCAGTTTGCGGCACAGTTCGCGGCCCGAGAAGCGCTTCTACCGTGAAAAATCAATTTTTTTTATTTTCCCCACGGGACCCTTTAATAACCCCAACATCATTCCTAGGGGGTCAAGAGGGGTCTACCTTGCCCCCTTTCATTAAATTCCCCCTTCATTTTTCTCCTCCTCTTGTCTCTCGATCCTACCGAGAGACAAGATGGCGGCCGCACCGGACTGTTTGAATGTTGACAGACACCGGAGAGCCAATCAGCTTCGCTACGCAAAGCTCCGTTACGCGAAAAGTAAGCGGACCGGAGCGCAGCCCGGAGCGCTGTTACAGATATATATCTTGTTTTGAACGTTAATTTCTCAAAATCCACTGGAGCACATATATTGAGACCTAGCAAAGGCACATCGGGCTAACAGTCCCTACAATTTTGCCAAGTTTCGTGCAAATCCATTCAGCCGTTCGAGCTAAAAGTGAGGCCAACCGCCCTATGGAAATTAACATAGGGAAAACGCGTTTTGGGACCCCCCTTTTTTCTCGGCCCCCCCTTGACGAAACCCCCCCAAATTTTAAAGGGCTGCTCAGAAACACAATGTGCCATTTTCCTGAAAATTTCAGCCGATTCCGTCCACAAACGCCAAAGTTATTAGACATAGAATTTTCAAAAATCCCATAGGGAAAAAATCCTAACTATATATACCTACTGGCGAGACGCCAGTAGGTAATATATATATATATATATATATATATATATATATATATATGCATATATATAAACACATACATATATTTTGTTTTAATTATGTTCGAAAAATGAAAAATAAAAAAGGAATAATTGATAGTATGTCTTTCATGAAATTGTTGTTATATGTTGTTGAATGGTGGTGGGGCTCACTCACTTTGAGAAAGACTTCTTTGTAAGCTTTATGGTTGGACACTGGATGCAATAGTAAAATAGTTAATAGTAAAATGAATAATTTGCACATGAACTGGAGTGCCTGCTGTTTTTTTCGGCTGTCTGTGAGAAACAGAGTATATAGGCTAGTGTTGTACCAGCTCAAGAGCACCCACATGCTGGTGGATGAAACCGTTTTTACGATAAGCATCAGGTTCAGGATTTCAAACGGTTCCTGCCACTGACAATTTGGAGACGCTATTGGAGTCTACCGGGTGAGCGCCAAGACAGATGGGAGGGATCGCTTGTCCGATACTGAGTATCTCCCGACGTCCGGCGATATGTGAATGTAACAGCAGCAGTGTTCACGATCAAGTGTAGATGCGAGACGATTAGGAGAAGTGGTGTGCTTGATAAATTTGACACAGTGGGAACCGAACCGAATGATGGAGATTTGGTGAGGCATCCAAACATGGGTTTGACGAGGATTGCGATAAAGCTGGGAGCATCGCTGGTGGAGGAAGCACAAGAGGCACTTACACAGATATTGTCACTTTAAAACAAAAATTGTTTTTGCTCAAGAAACTGGCTAAACGGGAGATAAGTAAGTGGTGGTACCTCACCTCTCTCTCATGTTACATTGAAGTGTAAATCGGGTTCCCTGGGGCTTAACAATAATTACGGTCCCTACATATGAGACCCCGCATCCATGGGTATTAGAGGAATGGTCAAATTTTACAGCAAAATCGAGCTAGGGGATGATGGAAAAATCTAATAAAATATGAGGAACTGGATTTAAAAGGGATTTATGAAGAATTAAGTAATTTGAGAAAGTAGCTGGAACAACATGAGGAACAGAATGTGATTAAAGAGTGGTATTCCAAAATGTCTTCCAGATTGAACAAATCTGACGAGATCAAGTTGAACAAAATAACAAAAGTTTCACAGTGATAAGTGCGATTACGCGGAAGGAAGAATACTTACTTTTGCAAGTAATTATGATGTTTATTGCAAGGAAATGCAACAAGAAGATATTCAGAGGAAATAGGATAGCATTTCCACAGCCTCAAGCTCAGATGTCAGTACAGATAATGAGGACCCTTTAGAATATAAACAGAGAGCTGAAATGACGTGTTTTCACAATGAATATTGATTATTACGTCAGCGGACAAAGCAAGAAAAGATCGCCCACCCCTAAGAGGAAGAGGAAAGGGCAAAGGAAAAGGCGCTGGCAGAAGTGCAGGATCACAGGGGGAGGGAGGCGAAACAACATGGGCAGGACAAACAACGCATCAGAGCAACAAGAAGAACTAGCCCCCAAAACGACTGTCCTAAATCTGTCCCGTGATCTTTCCAAAAATTAAACCTCATTTTTGGACTTAGGTTTATCTTTTTTCCCAATGCCGGATTTAAATATGCTCAGATTCAGATTGATTTTTATCTATTCATACATAAACTGAAATTAAGTAAGGTGCATAAGTTGAACAAAAACAAATCTCATTCACAGCATATAGATTTACAGCAGTGTGACTAACATGTTGGGGAAGTGGAAGGACTCATTGCATTGGAATCCCTGTACAGAGAATGCACATTGGGCAGCGCTGCAATGAAAATGGATGAGGTATTGGGCAGGTATTGGGCAACCTAGAAACAGACTGGGAAACAGCTAGTGGTAGTGGTTTCAAACATAAATCTAAATTTATTCTGACCCTGCAACATGATAATTTGGATATTTTCCACAAAATCATGATCAGGGAGTAGTAAGTTCTTAGACCTGGGGTTGCTATTAGCCAAAAGGGAATTAACGATGTATTGGAAATCCAAGCAGGGACCCAACATTGAGCGCTGAAAGGCAAAATTAACCAAATGGGCAGCCAGTGAGAGTACGGTATGGTTCCAGCAGGCTAGGAGAGCCAATAATGATAAGGCACTGGAGGCCCCAAAAGCGTTGGAGGCTATGGTTGTGCCGCTGTTGTCAGATGGAGATTCAACGGATACGCTGACAGGAACACCCTAGGTTGAGAGGCGATAGTGGGGCTCATAACAATTCCAGGAGGCGCTGCTGCGGTACTAGGATCAACCTAGGCCAGATTAACTCGCTCAGACACAGAGGAGAGGAACATCCCATTGCAATATTACACATTATTGTTTTCCAACTGTAATAATGAAGGACACACAGGTGAAGTGGGTTGAGGAGGGGAGGGCTATAGGGGGGGATTAATAGTTAGTTGGACAGATGCAAGGAATGTTCGAGATAATGGCAAGAGTGTTGGAGTTGAACGGACCACTAAGCCAAACTTGCACATTGAGGACATTAATAACTGGTAGGAAGTACAGGCATGAAGAGACGATAAGCATCCAGAAGCATACTTATGAACAGATGGATCAGTCAAAGTAGAATGTAAAAGACTTGAGAAATGTGCACATGAATAATGATGTAAGATAACCGCCAGATGTATGTTTGTGGGAAAAATCAATAAAAATATATTTTAAAAAAAATAAATCAAGATCAGGGAGCAGATCAAGATTAAACAAACTTGGGGGAAATTACCAGATCATTTATCCAGTTTACAGAGGGATGCCCTTTTATCATTCAGGAAGGAAGAATCTATAGTCATGAAGCCCTGGGACAAGAGGGGTGATGTTGTAGTTGTTGCTGCCAGTATGTATGAAATATAAGTTATGGGGCAGTTGTCCCAGGAGGATTGCTATGAAATGATAACTGTTGATATTTATAGATCTTCAGTACTGACATATACTGGATTTCTAGCAGACTATCATGACAGGGAATTCTTGAATTGGATTTATATAATTTTTTAAGAAAAGAACACCCAAAGGTACCTTCCTTCTATGTACTTCTCAAATCCCCCGGGAGACCGCTAATCTCCTCGAACGAGGGCTTTCTTAAGAACACCAAAATCTATATAGATTTTTTTTCTATTTCTTTACGTGGCTGCCCTGTGCTCTTACTATAAGGACAGTGGGGACTTATTATCTAAGGTCTTTGATACAGAGTGGCCCGATTTATATTCAATGATCACACTTGATGTGGTCTCACTATATACTTGTATAGACCAGAGCTTTGGGATCAAAGTGTGTGAATATTCTTTTAAAAGGAGACCTGCCTTGGTTCTAGACCATAATAAGGTGCTAGATTTTGTCTCTATGAAAACATTTTTGCGTATGACAGGTCTTTTTACAAACAAAATGTTGGTACTGCGACAGGCACCTGCTTCGCCCCCAGCTTTGCAAATCTTGTGATTGGCTGGTGGAAGGAGCAGGTGGCCTGAGGCGATGATTCTCAGGAATTTTTACTGTATCTTTTCATTTGGTCGCATTATAAAGATGATTTGTTTATTTTCTCCAGTGGCCATAAGGAACTAGCATATGAATGTGTGTCCAAGTTAAATCATAATCTTTTTAACTTGACATTTACAGCCACAATGAGTTCACAAGATATTGTATTGGATGTTCAATTGAAAGTACAGGGAGGAAAAATACAGCCCACCATACATCGCAAACCAACAGCTGGGAACAGTACTTTGCATTTTAAGAGTCAGTATCCAATACATTTGATCAAGAGTATCCCATATGGTGAAAAGTTACAATTGTAAAGAATTTGTAGAAGCCCAGAAGAATTTGAGATCCAGACCTCACAGATGAAAAAATTATTTAGAGAGAGGGGCTATAAGCCAAAAATATTGAACGCAGCTACTGAGAAGGCACTACCTTTAACACGGGTCACCGAATGAAATAAAAAAGAAAATAGAAAAAGTATAAGATTCATTACTAACTATAATTCCTTGTCACATAGAGTGAGAAATGTAATGTGTAAACATTGGTCAATGGGATCATAGATTCAGAATTGCCAGCTGTTCAGTGATCACTTACAGAAAGGGTAAGTCTTTAGCAAATGAATTAACACATAGCGAGCATACTAAAAGCCGGAAAACAGATACTTGATTGACACAATCTAAAGGATTTTTTAAGTGCAATCATTGCAAAGCGTACAGGTTCATTTCTAATACAATTGGATACAAAACTGCTAGTGGATTTTAAGGAAAATATGTCATTTTTATAATTGTGGATCGGATCACTGTATGTATGTATTGATGTGTCCATGCTAATGATGTATGTGGGCAGTATAATATTATACCTACGAAAACGGGTTTTAGAACACGAAAGAGCTATAAAAAAATCTCAATTTTACGTATTCGGTTGCAAGACATTTTTAGGACTTTCATGAAAGTGATGTCTCCAAATGTCGATTTTTTGCTAATCTGACAGGGGCCAGTTCAGTGAAACACCTTAGACTGTTAGGGGCATATTCACAGGAAAGTGGCGAAGCGTGTCGTTAAGCCAAGAAGGCTAATGACATGCTCTGTCACTTTAGAAACACAGGGCCCTGCGTTTCCCCCTGCACTGGCTCTAAATGTAACTGACTAGTGCCAAATCAGACAGCCTTGCACCATAGTGCACCCCAATATTCACTAACACAGCCAGTAAGTAATTCATGAAGCTCCTTGGAAACAGATTGAGAGACCCATACACAAACTAACAGACCAAGACATATGTCAACTTACTTGCTTACTTAGATTTGTCCACTGACATGCCCACATAGGCAGTGACCCCTTTGTGCAAGTACGTAGTGGAGAAGTGACAGTGATTAGTCATCCATGCAGACAAATAAGCGTTTAAACATGATTTCGGCATGATACAATACACCATGTGTCTGCAGTTTTCGTACTAGGCCGAGTTGACATTCAAAACATATTGGCAACTCTTAAACTCTGGCCACTACATACAAATCACCCCTAAGCTAGACTGAAGGTAGTCCATTGGGCAGGGAACCATGAGCGCAAATGTTAAGATATGTTGTTTTAAGTTTAATTGAGTTACATGCAGACTATCAAAACCATATGGCCAGTTATAGATCCAGTCTCCTTCCGAAACTAGAACTCACATAGCTATGTATAAATGGATAGAAACTCTAATAGACTTACCCACCGGGTGAAAGAAGCAGTTAAACATTCACTCACACACATATAGTTCTTATGAATTCAGCAGTAACAAAGGCAGTTGCAGATAGACTGAAATACTCCAATACTCAGTAACACAGCTAGCAAGCAATTCATGCAGCTCCTTACAAACGGATTAAGATTCCTGCAGAGTAACTAGGAGAGTCAGATGTATACCAATATGCTTACTTACATATCCAATGACACACCCACATAGGCACTGGGACACACATTCAGGCATGTAGTAAAGAACTGACACAAAGAACTTACCCACCTACAGAACTACGCCTTCAAGCATCTCTTGAGGTTGCCACTGTAGAGCATGTATGTGCAGTTTTTCTGCTAGGCGAGTCGACTATGGAAACACTTTACTAAGCCTTAAAATCTTCTTTTACTACATATAAGTCACCCTTGAGATAGGCAGTAGGCAGTCCATAGACCAGGGACCTATGAGCTTTACAGGTAAGACATGTTGTTTCTAGTTTGATTGAATTACATGTGCACTTGCAGGCCCGTATGTTTAGTCATAGATCTAGAGCCCTATCCATACTAGAACTCACACACCTATTTGTAAAAGGACAGAGCCACTAATACACCGAGTTAGACACTGACAGACTCACTTAAACAGTCACTCACACACAAACAGGTCTTTTGTTTCCAGCACTAATAGAGGCAGTTCCACACACAGTTAAATGCCCTAAACCTCACTGCTACAGCCAGTAAGCAATTCATGCAGCTCCCTAATACCAATTGAGAGTCCCATATACAAACTAATAGCCCCAGATATATGTCAACGTACTTAATTAGATATCTTCTGACATACCCAAAATAGGCACTCACACCGTTATTCAGAGACGTGACAGTGCACCATGTATATGCAGCACTCCTACTAGGCTGGGTTGATATTCAAAACATATTGGTAACTTTTAAACTCTTTTTCTACTACATATAAATCAACCCTAAGCTAGGCTGAAGGTAGGCCATAGGGCAGAGAGTTATGACAATAAAAAGTAAGAGATGCTGTTTTAAGTTTGATTGAATTACATGAAGACTATCAAACCTATACGTCCACTTATAGATCCATTCTCCTTTCCATAGTAGAACTCAAATAGCTATGTATAAACGGATAGCGCCACTTATAAACCTATTCACACAGTGAAAGAGGCAGTTAAACATTCAATCATACCCATTTACAGTTTTTATGCATTCAGCAGTAACAGAGGCAGTTGCAGATAGACTTAAATACTCCAATACTCGGTAACACAGCTAGCAAGCATTCATGCAGCTTCTTACACACATATTAAGACTCTGATACAGTACCCAAGACATCCAGACATGTATCAACTTACTTAGGTACAGATCCAATCACACACCCACATAGGCACTGAGACACTCATTGAGGTATGCAGTGAAGAACTAGCACAAAGAACTTACCACCAAAAGAACTAGGGCTTTAAACATTTCTCAAAGCTTCTACAATAGAGTATGTATATGAAGTTTTTCTGCTAGGCGAGTTGACATTGGAAACATGTTGCTAAGCTTAAAATTCTTCCTCTACTACATATAAGTCACCCCTGAGATAGGCAATAGGCAGGCCATTGGTAGGGACCTATGAGCTTAAAAGGTAAGACATGTTGTTTTAAGTTTGATTGAGTTACATTTGCACGTGCAGGCCCATTTTTCCAGTCAGAGATCTAGAGGACTGCTCATACTAGAATTTTCACACACCTATGTGTAAAAGGGCAGAGCCTATAATACACCTGGACAGAAACTGACAGACGCACTTAAACATTCACTCACAGACAAATAGAGGGCTTTTGGATCCAGCACTAATAGAGGCAGTTGTACACACAGTTAAATACCCTAAACCTCACTACCACAGCCAATTCATGCAGCTCCTTAGATACTGTTTAAGAGTACCATATACAAACTAACAGACGCAGACGTATGTTAACTTACTTATTTAGATATCCATTGATATACCCATTTTGGCACTCAAGCCCTCATTCAGGTAAGTAGTGGAGACGTGACCGTGACAAGTCATCCATACAGGCATTAGGCCTTTGAACTTGTTTTGGGCCTGCTACAGTACAATAAGTATATGCAGGTTTCTAACTAGGCAGAGTTGCCATTCAAAACATATTGGCAACTCAAACTTTTTTTCTACTACATACAAATCCCACCTAATATAGGCTCAAGGTAGGCCATAGGGCACGGAATAATGAGCATATAAGATAAGAGGTGTTGTTTTAAATTGATTGAGTTATATGCAGATTATCAAACCCATATGTCCAGTTATAGATCCAGTCTCCTTCCCATACTAGAACTCACATAGCTACATATAAATGGATAGAGCCACTAATACACCTAATCACACAGTGAAAGAGGCGGTCAAACATTCATTCACATATATATTTCGTATGCATCCAGGAGTAACAGAGACAGTTGCAGACAAACTTAAATACTCCATTACTCAGTAACACAGTGTAGTAATAAATCACTTCTGTTGAGGGTTCCAACATTAAGTTTATTTGTCATAAGTATAACAGGTGCTCCCAGCTTGGCGGCAGTCTCTCACAATGAACATTCTAACACACTCTCGCAGAGGCAGAGTGGACTGTACCTAGAGGGGAGAGGGGAGAGGGGTGGTTTGGGAGAAAGAGGGAGGTTACAACACACCTTCCCCTCTAAGGAGAACAGAAGGAAAGGGATAACGGCGCCCCAGGCGGGGGGGAAGGGGGGAAGAGAAACGAGAGTGAGAAGAGAGGGATGAGAGGAGAGGGAACATGGGGACAGGAAAAGAAGTGGAAGAGAGAGAACATGAAAGCTGGGGCTGCATCAAAGAACACATTAAACCTCGAACTATAAAACCATCACGTTAACCTCAGTGTAGGATTGACAAGAAGTAGTCCTGAGCATTAGGTTCCTTAAGTCCTATAGGATCCGTAAGGAGTCCTGGCCTTTCTCCCAAAGGATGAGCACCCTGGGTGCTACCATCAGTGTAGCCGGTTATGCCGATCCTTAGAAGTCCACTCCTGCCACCCCGCCAAAGCGTTTCTATCAACTGCATGATAAGTCTTCAAGGCATGGATAAAGGGCAGGAAAGAGTGCAGCCTGACTTTTTTCCCTTAGGGTCCTCTAAGTGTGAACAAGATATACAGTTTATTCCCACCTGGAGTTGAGCACTCTTAAACTATTCTTTCCATACCCCTCAGGGAGGTTGTATAGGCAGTAACGCCGTTTTCTTCCTTGGGCAGTAGCTGGGGTCCGAACACACCCCGCCTGCTCCCTCTGACAAGATAAGACTCTCTCTCAATGTCGTCCTCGATGACTGGTCTAGTCCCTCTTCTACCCTCCTTACCTTGGCCGTAAGCAGAGTCCAGACCTTTATCGAACTCCATATCAACAGCTCCGGAACATTAGCATCAGTCTCTGCTGACCATAGTCTGTCATTCTGCTCCCTTCCTTGACTCCCCTGGAAGAACTCCGTAGTGTTTCTTGGGCCATGACACTCCTGCCTGCTCCAAAAATTATCGAGTGGACCCTTCTTCCCTGACAGGCCTCTTAGTGGGAGACCTTTTGACATTATCAGCATTTCCCCACTCTCACTCTCAATCTTACCACTGTAAGGCCTTTGAAAGTATTTAGCTTTCTCCTCACCCTTATCCTCCGACAAACTTAAGTCCCTTTCTCTTTTCTGCCCACCATAGTCCACATATTCTTCCCTTGTTTCAGTCCTGAACTCAACCGGTGTGGTACTTTGCCTCGTCTCCCTGCAATTAAAGAGAATACTCCTACATTTCATTTTTTCTCGCTCATTTCTTGCGTTTACTATGCGCTCCTCCTTTCTCTCGAATTCTCCGTTTTTCACAGCTTCACTTCCTCTGGCTTTTCTCTCGCATTTCTTACGTAATTCTCTTTCATCCACCCAACTTTGGTACATTTCAAGTTTTTTCCTTATTTTGTCCTTTGCTATTTTTTTTCCTCGTCCTTTATTGTTTGCAGCTTCTTGAAAAACTACCGATCCTATTGACGGGAACGTGCGAGCAATCCATGTTTCGCCCTTGGTTGCATCCGTGCCAGTTGCTCTCCCTTTAAGAGCTTCCTCTCGCCCCGGTCTGTGGAGATCTGTATCTCTTTCCTGTTCATGTTTGTCTTCATATTCCTCCATCATTTTGGTCTTGGGCTCAGACGATGTGGTTCTTCTCCACGTCCCTTTGTGATTGAATTGGTTACTCTTACATTTTATCCTCTGCCGCTCCTTAGCTGTAATAATTATGCTTTCTCCCTTTCTCTCGAATTCTCTTTTTCCTTCACTTTTTCCTTCACTGTTTTTTTTCACATGTTTCTTAACTTCTTTTCTATACTCTTTATTACTTGCAGCTCCTTCAACAACACCCAAATCCTTTGATGTCAACGCACGAGTCTTCCATACTTCACTGTTTGTTCCCTGCATGCCTTGGATCTGTGCCCACTCACTCACGTGTTCTTTTCTTCTTCCATAACTTGATGTTTCCAATTTCTTTTGATCCTTCCACCCTGACCTGGTGGATCCTCTTTCCGTTATATATCTGGTACTCCAAGTATTATTTTCCTTGTGCATTAAATCCATTACTTTGTAACCTATAGCGTTGATGTCCTCCCCTGTGTACATTTTTAGGGATATGTTGGCCTCTTTGAATTCATCTCCATTCTTTTTTTTAGCAAAGTCTCTATTCCATTCGCTCTTGTTTACCAACTCATAGCGTGATCCTGAAACTAAGATCATATCCGTCCCTACTCCACCTATGAGGATGGTGCACTCCGGGTTTATTTTTCTAGTATTATCTTTCTCTTGGCTAACCATTCCTTCCTTGCTCACTTCTTCCTTTTGTACCTTTACCAACGAGGCTTGTTTTTTATATTCCTCCCACGCACTCACGATGTCTTCATTCACATTTCTGACTGACCCTTTCGTGTATACTTTTCCCATTTCGTGGTACTTTTTCCGTCCTTCAGTACCTACGCTGTGAAGTAATACTTCAGCCTTTTCCTCCGGTATAAGGAATACTTCCTCTTCCTCGACGACTGTTATGTACTCTTTCCGCTCACTCCATTCTGCAGTGTTTATTTCATCCACCTCCATAGACAGCACTGGTGGCGGAAAATTATACCTTAGACACCACTCCATGTTGAATGCACCCCTATCTCTAGGAATTCACGTGAAGATGTGATATCCACCACACCCGAAAGGTGGCGGTGTAAGTGCGCTTTGTAGAGTTCTCTGTCACCCCGAGCAGATTAAAAGTAATGCGCAGGATGTGGGCACTAGTGTTCTAAATGTGACGGAAACAATCCTACTCCACCTACTGTTATCACTTCTTGGCTCCCTGAAATCACTAAATATGCATTGCTCGTGCCATTTGTAGGTTTAAGGCCCTTGTAAATCCACGGACACAGATACAAAGAGGTTACGTGTCCCTCTCAAGGCGGGCTGCCTAAAATCTGTAATGACTCCGCAACAGGGGTTCCTTGAACTCCCTGCCCCTTTGCAATCTTCTCACACCGCTTCCCAGCGCTGCCTCCGTTCCGTTTCACGCGTGGCCACCAGGGTTAACTCCCTTCCTTGATCACCTCAGTTGATTTAACCAGCTAGACGTGCTGCCACAGTTAATCTTCAATAACTGGAACGAAATCTCGCTACACTCTCTGTTCCTCTGATATTTCCTCACACAGCTCAATTCACTGCTGTTCCTCCGATTTTTCCTCACACAGCTCAGTTCACTGCTGCCGAACCGTTTCATAGAATTACAACACTGTTCCGTTTCACTCGTGGCCACAGGGGTTATCTCCCTCCCTTGATCACCTCAGTTAATTTATACAGCTAAACGTGTTGCCACCTCTAATCTTCACTAACTGGAACGAAAGCTTGCTAAACTCTCTCTGTTCCTCTGATATTTCCTTACACAGCTCAGTTCACTGCTGCCGTACAATTTCATAAGGTTACAGCCCGCTGTGTTACACTCCACGCTCCTCACAATGTTACTTAAGCTCGACGATCCCGGATAGAAACGAGCGTGCGTTGATGAGTATGGCCCACAAGGTGGCAGTGCGATGTGGCGCCCGCTCAGCTTAAAAGCTGTGGTAACTGACACTCGCGCCTGTCAAACTTTAAAATTAGCCTCACTCCACTTCTCCTCCAGATCAATTTCATAGGTGCACACCCTTGAATTCTGCCAAAAAGTCACTGTACTACCAACAGGGTAATTATTTCATCCAATGTTTAACACACTAGTCCTTCCTTCGTTATGCAGAAAATTACTTGAATAATTAGGTAACCTCTCAGTTCAAGGAGACTCGTAAACTACTCGCAGAATTTCACCTTAAGACTGTTGTCTCATATGTTCCTCTAGTGAAAGACACCCACCTCAAGATGTCGTACCTCAACTTCCTCCGGGGTGTGTTATCCAGCCGACTGCTTCCCTGGTTGGGACGGCTTATCAGCTCAGCCTTGGCTTCCAATCAGTAACCCTTCTGGTAGAAGACTGTCTCACGTTTGTCACCAGGTCGGTAGTGGTAGAAAACCCAGCTACTGTCGGAGTCCAACTGACATTGAAAGAAGACCGTGCCTGAACCACGCTGCACTGGCCGTCCGGCAATATTCTTCCACAGCAACAACCGCAGGTATAACTCCTCACCCGCTTTCCCTCAGCGTCTTCTTTCACAGTGGTGACAGATCCGTTTCCCGCTACCGGACAACTTCTTCACTGTCGCGTCCCAACCAACTGCCCCGGCGATACCTCCTGCTGCTTCCTGAAACGCTACTTCCACCACCGCGGGATACCGCCAAGGGACACTGGTTACCAGATCCACCGTCGCCAGTCAGACCTTATACGAGGAGGGAACGTTCCTCTTTTCCACACGGCACCGGCTCACCTTCTCTGAGGCCTCACACCCGACTCCCTTTTATGTTCCGGAATCGGGAATCTCACGTCCCCCCAAGGGAACACCTCGATGATTACCGCCTGGATTGCCGATACGTCTGCTGACCAGTGATCTTCAATCATCAACTGGTGAGTCTCCCTTTTCAATTCAAAGCTCCGCACAAGCATCACATATCCAGGGGGGAAAGCACCTTACTGACCCTGGCTCAGCTCCTTGACCTCGTCGCCAGAAATGTAGTAATAAATCACTTCTGTTGAGGGTTCCAACATTAAGTTTATTTGTCATAAGTATAACAGGTGCTCCCAGCTTGGAGGCAGTCTCTCACAATGAACATTCTAACACACTCTCGCAGAGGCAGAGTGGACTGTACCTAGAGGGGAGAGGGGAGAGGGGTGGTTTGGGAGAAAGAGGGAGTTTACAACACACAGCTAGCAAGCAATTCATGCAGCTCCTTACCAACAGATTAAGACTCTGATAGAGTAATCACAACATCCAGACATATATCAACATATTTAGTTACATATCCATGTACCCACCCATTCAGCCACTTATACAGCCACTCACTCACCCTTAGAACTACTCTCACACAGTTCTCCATACAGCCACTCATCTACCCTCTCACTCACCCATATAGCTGCTCATACAACCTCTCACTCACTCATACTTTTTGAATAAATCTTTATTGGCTGATTAATAAAACTCATTACAATCAAGGAATATATAAAGTGCAAGTATATTAAAATATTAAGGTGCTTTAAGAATAACATTGAAATCACATAAACACTTCTCTAAATAACAATTTGTGGGGCGTGTCCAAGATGGCGGCCTGAGAGGACGTCTATTCGAAGGGCTCCCCAACCTGGACCCCCTTGGCACCCTTAATCGCACAGCCTGGGTACCCTACTCGATGCAAGCTGTACCCTGTCGTGGCGAGGATTGCAGCTGCGACTCGGGTGTAAGCAATTGCCTGTCCGGAGCGGTTTGAGGCCGCCGTCACCCCATCCGGAGCGCACCCGGACAGCACTGCTGTAACATGGCGGCCGAGCCCGCCGAGTAATCACGGCCAACCCGGCCTGAAAAGGCCCAGCGGGTGGCTGCATTCTACTGGCTCGCGGTGCGGCACCGCCATTAAGATCTGGGAGGAGGGCGAAAGCCTGGGGCCCGGGCGCGGGCTGCAGTGAGCGATGCACTGAGCACGGGCCAATTGGCAGGGAGCGCCGGGTGGCGCGAAACTCTAGGCCCAGGATTTGGGCCTAGCACCGAGCACGGCGGAGCGGCTCCTCAGCAACCCATACAGTGCCTTAGCAGCAGATCCACGGGCAGAGCGATGGGAGAGCAGTGACAGCCTGGACAGCCGCACAGTACGGTGAGCGGGGACGGAGGTGGCGGCAGCGAATTGCGGGAGACCGGGAAGGCGCAGCTCGAGCCCCTGGCCTGAGGCCTTGCGGAGCCACCTTCACGAGCGACCCTGTGCTGGAGAGGAGCGGAGATGGCGGCGCAGTGAGCAGAGGCCATACCTCCTAGTAGCACCAGAGCACCACCATCCACATGATCCCACGAGGCAGGGGCCCGGACCGGGGGACTGGGAGCAGAGGCGCCAGGGCCAGCGGGGCCTTCCCAGCATGCACAGTTGCCAGCAGTGAGAGACAGTGCAAGCAGAGACCTGTTGGGGACCACAAGGTTGTAGCACGGGGCCCTGGTGTGGCGACAACATTTGTACGATAAGGCAGGGGCTAGGACTGATCTCAGAAGCCCCATACCATACACCCCTTCCACACACAGAAGCCTTGAGACGACACCTCAACTCCTGATCAGCACCCGGGGCCGGTAGAGGGGAGCACCGGCTACGCGGCCCAAGATCCGAATAACCCCTGTGGATCAGAAACCACAGAGGTACCCCCTACCTAGGCAGCATGGCGAACGCAAACCGCAGAGGGGGTCGCACTATTACTGACATGCTAACCAAGACCACCCCTAAGGAGGAGAGGGCCGCTACGGCACTGGCACCAACTAAGGACACCCCAGGACAGGTGGATGGAGGGGCCCCCATCACCAAAGCCTTCCTGGAGTCGCTGTTTAATGCTCTGAGGGAGGATTTCCAAACCCTTAAACAGGTCATGGCAGGGGAACATCGAGAGCTGAGATGTGATGTGGACGGGCTGGGAGAGCGAGTGGTAGCTTCTACAACAAGAAAATATTCATCTCCACGAACAACAGACTGACCTACAAGCACACGCGGAGGACCTTCGAGAACCGCTCTCGACGCAACAACATAATGGTGCAAGGCGTGTCATCCAAATCAGAGGGGGACAACATCACCAGCTACCTACAGCATCTCTTTCGGGAGATCTTGGGGGAACCCGAGGACTTCGAGATATGCATAGATAGCGCGCACAGAGTGGGATTGACATGCCCGGCTCCTGCCCCCCCCCCCCCCCTCCTGACATCTTGGCTTTCCTCCTTGACCTCCCGCTAAAGGAACGCATCCTGCCAGAGGCACGCCGGAAACAACCCCTCAAATTCCGGGGTCACTCCGTGGCGCTGTACCAGGACCTCTCAGCGATAACGCTACAAAAGAGAAAGTCCTTCAAAGTAGCCACGACCTTCCTGCGAGACAATGGAGTCCCGTACTCTTGGGGCCACCCTTTTTGGCTCATCTTTAAATGCAAGGACTCCCTACACCAACTTCGGTCCCCAAGTATGACATGTGAACTGCTGGGCATCGACAGGGAGGAGGGCACGGAAGAGGGAGAGACAACACCGCAGCTGTCGCAGTCAAAACCTCCCCGGTCTTCATGAAATGGATGTCAACGCGTGAGTCGTCAACGCCCGGCCAGAAGCAAACTTAAGCCGGATCCAACGACAGTGGTGCAGGAGAAGGCAGCAGCTATACAAGAAGTATCCAAACACACAAAAGCGGGGACTTGACGCAGCAAGTATTGGAGCATACTCGCATCACCAATACACAGGGCAGTGGGGGGACAGGACGGGGGGCCAACGGGGTCGCCACTGCCACACACTCCCACACTCTTTACTACAACAGGCCTGAACTGCCGGGGACTGGCCTGAGACTATGATTGGTTATCCCGAACTACAAGTTACAGGTGGGGATGGGAGAGGGTGGGGGGGAGGGTTGGTTGCAGTTGGGGAGGACTCGGGGACGGGGAAGGTGGGTAGGGAGGAGGGGAGGGGGAGCCTTGACATGAGTAGCATGCAATCCAGTGCACAAGACTTTTTGGCTGGGGCGGGAGTTGGGGAAGGAGGTTTGGGAGTTGGGGCACTGTGGGGGGGGGGGTTTGGGATGTTTGGGGGGGCGGGGGTTGGGGGGAAGGCTGTTTGGAGGGGGGTACCCCTTGTCCACCTCTTTTCTTTTGCTTTCTGTTTCATTTCTCGCACACCACTCAGAGCTTCAGAAGCCTCCCTAATGAACGATGACACACTCCAGACTTAAAGTCCTGTTCCTAAATGTGTGGGGGCTCAATAACCCCATTAAGCGCCGGGCGGTTCTGTCCCTCCTAGAGCACTCCTCAGCCGACATTTGCCTCCTCCAAGAGACGCACCTGTTGCCCAAAGACCAACACCAACTTAAATCCCGTGCCTTTCCCATACAGCTTTTCTTGTCTTCCCCCAAAAAGTTGGCAGGAGCAGCAATACTAGTATCCAAATCATTCACGGGCAGGGTTCTTCAGCGAGAGGCGGAATTAAAGGTGCGACTGTTGGTATACCGCTTCCTAATAGCAGGTCTAACAATTCTAGTGGGCTCGGTCTATGCACCCAATGAGGGGCAGGAAACATTTCTCAAGACAGCATTAGCAGCAGCCACAGCCAACACTGAGCGACATTTACTGATTGGGGGCGACCTTAACTTAGTTTTTCACAACACAGCAGATCGGTCCTGCCAAAGGACAGGTCAGGTGAGGGCCCTCTCCAAGTCTGGATATGCATATCTCCGTGATCTCGGCCTCACCGACCTATGGAGACACCTCCACCCATGCAGCACCCTCTACACTTACCACTCTGGGGCCCACAAGTCTTACGCCAGGCTAGACTACTTCCTCTGCACATCCCCGCTGGTAACACGAGCGCAAGAAGTGGATATCCTGACGGGCTCGCTATCTGACCATTTCCGGTGGTGGCCACATTCCTCTTACCGGCAACACCGACCCCACAACGACACTGGCGCCTCAGAGAATCCCTTCTCCATACCCCCTCAACAGTAGATCGGATTAAAATCGCTATCACACAA
The DNA here is from genome assembly GCF_964263255.1 of Lissotriton vulgaris. NCBI lineage: Eukaryota > Metazoa > Chordata > Amphibia > Caudata > Salamandridae > Lissotriton > Lissotriton vulgaris. Next base: position 862,150,152 of record NC_141689.1, read on the forward strand.
TTCCTGACCCACAACAACAATACCGACACCACACGGGCTACTCAGTGGGCTGCCCTTAAAGCGGTCTTACGAGGCGAGTTTATATCTATAGCCAACGCAAACAATAAAGAAAGCTCAGAAAAGTGCCGAAATTATGCAACGGGTGTTGGAATTGGAGCAAATGCACCAGTGCACGGGGGAGCACGGGCCTGGCGTCAACTGTGCGCCGAGACGAAAATATTAGCCACTCTAGATCAAGACACAGCGGAATATGCGGCCCTCCGTCTCCGCCGGGCGTACTACACAGGGGAAGACCGCTGCGGACGGGTTCTGGCGAACAAGCTGCGTGAACAGCGCCAGAGGCAGGGGGTGCAGGCCATACAGGCAGATGGCGGCGACCTTGTCTCGGAAGACGCGGCGATAGCGGAGACCTTTGGGACGTTTTATCAGTCCCTCTACGCCGGCAACACCCTTGACCTGCAGGCGGGTCAGACTTACCTACAGGGAGTGCGTCTCCCTTCCTTGAACCCAGCCCAAGCAGACTTCCTGGATAGGCCCATAGGCTTAGAGGAGGTGGTGTCAGCGATCTCCTGCTTGAAGCTTGGGAAATCCCCTGGCCCCGATGGTTACCCAGCGACCTTTTATAAGACGTCCTGTCATCAGGTGGCCCCCCCCCTGCGGGATCTTTTTAACTCCTTTGATCAGCCTGGCAGGATTCCCGCAGAGCTTCTGGAGGCATCAATTTCGGTCATACCAAAGCCTGGCAGGGATACAACCCGTTGTGGTTCGTACCAAACGATCTCGCTATTGAATATTGACTTCAAACTCTACACGGGTATTCTGGCAAGCCAGCTCGCACCTTACATGCAACAGCTAATGGAGCCGGACCAGGCGGGCTACATACCCCAGCGACAGACTAGCGACAACACCAGGCGGGTCCTCCACCTCATTGAAGCAGGGTCGCGTACGTGACCAGACTGCATGCTCCTCACTATTGACGCCGAAAAGGCATTCAATAGGGTGCAATGGCCCTACCTAGAACAGGTCCTACATCTATTTGGCCTAGGGGACGTTGTCTGTACCCATATTTTAAACTGCTACAAACAACCCAATGCCACAGTACGCGTCACCGGACATATCTCATCTCACTTCCCGATTGGCAGGGGGACCAGGCAGGTATGTCTCTTTTCCCCCATCCTGTTTGCCCTTTACATGGAACCGTTGGCGCAGAGGGTCAGGCAGCACATTCTTATCAGAGGTATTCAGTTTGGAGGAGATACCGACAAAATTAGCCTCTACAAGGATGACATTTTGCTCTCCCTTACCTATCCTGTTCAATCGCTACGTGCACTTTTGATTGAACTCCATAGTTTTGCGCTCGCTTCTGGGTTCAAAATCAACACAGAGAAATCGATTGCCCTTCACATTTCTCTGTCGCCCGAGACATTAGCTGAAGTGCGAGAGGAGCATGATATGCAATGGTCTGGTACCACAGTTCCCTATTTGGGAGTCCTCCTAAGCCCCACCATCCCAGCTACGGTGGAAGCGAATTATGCCAGACTTTGCACGCAGCTCCGTGAGAAACTCCGGAGATGGAAACGCCATTCCCTCTCCAGGCTGGGGAGGATAGCCGCCACCAAAATAACTCTCCTGCCACAGATCCTTTACCTGTTTCAGACCCTCCCCCTCTGGCCACCGCAAGGCTGGATCCAACAGACGCAGTCCGAACTGGCACGCTACATCTGGCAAGGTCGTCGACCGCGCTTTAAACAGGTGACTGCAGTCCTCCCACCGGGCCACGGCGGTGTAGGGATACCGGATCTCCAACTCTATTTTTACGCTGCACAACTGCGGAGCCTGGTGGAATGGCACCAGTTGGAATCGGGCAAGAACTGGCTCTTCCAGGACCAGGCGGTGGCAGGCATGCCCCTACAGGGGATTCCCTTTCTCCACAGGCGCCACCGGCCGCCTAATCTTGCATCCCAAATTACAGGCACTCACGGAGTGGTGTGAGAGCATAGATACCCGCACTTTTGACATTTAAAAAGTGTGGATGATATAGGTATTCACAGTAGGAATACCACCTGGGAGTTAATGTATGAACGATACAACTACACTCCTCTTGACAAGTCATGATTCTGTAAAAGCACGCACACACTCACTTTATTACTGTGTTTAGTGGGTTATAATGCATGGTCTCAGACAGTTGTCCTTCTGATTATGCACACCAGCGGCGCAGAGATTTTGTGGCATGATAGGCATGATTAACATAAGGTAGTCATTGGACATTACATGGTTGTACCCATTGGGGTAAGCACGAATTATGAATAGTGGAGCACTTTTGTTCCTGAGACACCCGTTATACAATTTATTTTGTTGTGTATTTTTGTTTGTCTTTATAGATTTTTCTCTTTCAACAATTGAGAAAGGGAACACCTAACTGTAAGTATACGGTTGGAATTCATAGTGTCCAAGAGTAGGGTACACCTTAGCGCGTGTAGACCGCCCGACCCTTTCCAATGGTCCTGACGAAAACCTGGAATCTTCCTCCTAGAGGTTGAAACATGTAGACTGTTTTAAAATCATTTTTTTCTATATTTGGATTTAGAAGGTCAATTACACCTAACACAGTATCGATAAAAACGTTTTAATATTGTCCAGTTGCTCCAGAATAAATAGTTCCTACTAAGGAGTTAAACCTGGCCAATTTTTAATTCACTCACTTTTTATTCAGTTACTCAAAAAAGATACCCACTCCAATCTAATCAGGTGTCGCAGCACACCCGAGCGTCACTCGGCTGTTTGGGTGGGACCCCAATGATGAAGCATGTCACCAACTAGGTTGGTGAGTGAGAGGTCTTCTTAAAAAAGGAGAATTTTTCCTTTTTTTGTGTGCACCTCATTTTTGACTTCAGAGACATTGCCATGTCTCTAGGGTGTACCCCTTCTAGTGTTTTGACTACATTGCATTTTATATGTCAGCTAGTACTACAAATCAACCCTGATAGGACAATTTACTTAAATGAGTGCATCCATGAGGAGAAGATTAATGGAATTAATTTAGATACAACTAGATCGATAAAGTGCCAAGTGCTTCCATTGTAATAAAATTATATTGGTATAAAAAATTTCTTTTTTTTAAATAAACATTTAAATGTGTCTGTCGTGGGTCAAATAGGTCAAATAATTCAAATAATTAGAGATAACGATCACTATGAGACCCCTGGCAGGTAATAGATCAATAAAGCGTTTCTGAAGCTGAGACTCTTTTCTACCTTCAACAGTGATTTTTTGGATAGTTCCTTAAACAATGTTACCATGCTTAGGTCTCAGAGCTCCATCAGTATCTACAAGTAAATGTATGGATAGAGGTCAAGACTGCTTACCATTTCTATCCAGAGGACAATTCGTAGACCTGGTTTAACATTTTTCTGCTATTAGGATAAACTTTACAAATTGGATAATTAGAAAAATAGAATTGCCGGAAAGGCAAATATAATCACTTGGCGACACGTTCTCACTCCATTTTCATTAAAGATAGAGTTTAACAGTGTTCAATCGCAGTCGGGGGCAGATACATAAAATAAGTATAAATGTTTCATTGAAAAGACCACATAGTCTAACAACTATTTGTTGACCAATTCTGTAACCATTTTGGAGTTAAGTAAGGTTCAGGCTCTATTTTGTTATTAAAATTGATAACAGTCTCACATATTCCCTCACTCACTCACTCACTCGCCCATACAGTCATTTAACACCCACACACTCACCCAAACAGCCATCTATACAGTCTCCTGCACACACATATAGCCAGCCACTTGCACACACTTTCAACCCCCAAACACTCACTCACATACCCAGAGGATGATCTATACACTAACACACACCAAAAGAGTCAACAATACTTATTTACAGTATTACAAACATACATATAACATATAATTAATCTTTCTTTAACCAGAATAGGTGGGTCTAACAAGTACCCTTTTTTAACGTTTTGTATTGTTTTTGTATATTAGTAAAACATTTGTTTTTTGTGTGCTTTTTTTAAGATTCAAACAAACAAATCAAACAGAGTGCTTTTGAACTTAAAAAACAAAACGTGAAGTAACGTTTTTGAGCCAAAAAAAAAACACTGGTAACTGTTCATAGAATACACAAGTGCAGATATGGATTGTTCTCCCATCGTAAGAATAGGGATAGGGCAGCATCTTAAGCAGATCTATCCAAAAAACGCAATTTCAGGGACCCGGGTTGGAACAGGACTAGAAAGAGTCAAACCTAGTGATGTACTTGGCTGAGCACCATTCGAACAAGAGGGTGGATTATCCCCCTACTCTTTCTCCATCAGTGCTCTTCATAAGAGGGTGGAATGAATGGTCCTTAGATGCTTCAGCATACTCGTGTATTCCACAAAAGTATTTGCGGTCGGACTTAACTTTGTTGCAGAGTGTGAAAGTCAACTTACAAGCATTTACTTTTTTTTTCTCCAGGAGGGATGGTAAATGAATCCCAGACAATGCTCTGCTTCTTGGGAGGTGTTGGCTCCTCTTCATCTGAAGAACTGCTGTCGTTGTCCCCAGGTGGTGGTAGTGGAGCAGATGCCATTTTGTTCTAAAATAAACCCCACTAAAAACAACATTGAACAGTGAAAAAGAGCAATGTAAAACACATCCACAGTCCCATACAGATAGGAGAAACGGGTGGGACTTCCTCTATTATTTATACAATGGGGTTTAACCAATGAAATCCATTTGTTTCTGAGTGACGTGCGCAGCGCCTTTACGCTCATGTCGCGGCACCATCGCACAGTCGCAAAATACATTAAAACAAGTAACGACACCCTAAAAAGTACTAAAACTCTCTTCAAAGTGGTTTCTCATTGACATTATAGTACTTTCATTAGTTTCTTAGTATTGCACATATCTTAAGCAAAACCTTAAAAGTTTGCACATATCGGCTTCAGTTCTATGAAAACGACTTTGAAATCAGAAAGCTTTTGCAACAGGTGCAGAGTTCCTTGGGTGTCCAATTGTCAGGCAGCATTAACAATGTAAAGATAACTCTTGTGATTAATGTTCCTGCTAGAGAGAGACATCAGAGTTTTGCCTAGGGACATTTTGACTTGCCATAAAGTAGGGCGGAGTTAATATGCTTTCTGCAAAGAGCATGTGCTGTGCAGATCACAGATCTGTATTTTAAGTTGATAGCTGAGTGGATTACTGCTTTAGTCACAGAGATTCTTTTGTTACCGCAGTTCATAAGATGCAACCTTAATATTGAACAGTGACTGTTACGAACTGTCTTCAAAGGCCTGCATGCACACTGCATAAAATATGTTAGGATGTTCTGTTTTTTCCCCCTCATTATCAATTCCTAATGTTGCTGAAAAGTGTCTTTCTTTTAGTTGATGCCAGTAGCGCGGTGCACATATGTTGGTGTGGGCATTCCTTCATTTGCAGAGTGGAGCAGCAATTCCGGGGGTCCAGTCTGGAGGAATCCCAAAAGGCTGCAGGGTTCACGCACCATTGGTTGGGGGCAGGGGGGCTAAAATTTCAAGAGGTGTTTGGCCATTTTGATCAGGCATTGCAATCTGGAGTATTTCCTCGACCGGACATAGTAGTCATACACATGGGCGGGGAGGATATGGCGTCCATAGGAAGACGCAGGGTGTGAGAGGCCTTGTTTTCGGTCATGGCAAAATTTCGACACTGCATACCAAAGGCAACAATATTGTGGTCAGAAGTTATTCCGCGAACGACCTGGGCAGGTGGGATTTCGGTGAAAGCCATGAACGGATTGGCGAAGAAGTTGAACCAGTCCATTAGTAAAATTTTTGCAAAGTCATCCATGGGCACTATTAGGCATAAATTGCTACATCCTGGGATGAGAGAGTTGGTCCATGAGGATGGGGTGCATCTGTCTGCCAAAGGAATCGCGAACTTTGTCCACACTGTACTGGGAGCTATTGCCGAACATAGTAGGGGCCAGGTTGAGGGGGGAGGGCGAGTGCACCAGGGACCTTCTCACCCTGTGGCGGAGCGCTGACAGTTAACATAAAGCAGGCATGCGCAGCAATGGGGGCTCAGTGACTGGAGGGACCCCAAGAGGGGGTACAATGGAACTGTACATTGGATAGGCGGGGAGGGGACTGACATGCTGGTGGTCCTGGACTCTACTGCCAAGGATAGGCGCCGGGTTAGGACTGACCTGCCGGTGGTCCTGCTACTGCCTTATCTCGCAACATATGGACTGTGTGGACTATTTGAGAGGAGGCCTGTGGTCAGGTACCTAGGTGGGCCGGAGAGCTATGCGGTGCCCTCTATTCAAGTAATGCAATGTTGGCTGTAGCGCGTTGGGGCCTGCCAGCACAAGGTGCGCAGCTGAGTGGATCGGCCGAGTCGGCCAACAAATTTAAGTACATGTGCATGGCTAAGCTGAAATCTATTACAATGATGTGTCTAATTTCCTTACCTCATTTGACATACAGAGATTGCAAAGTCTGTTGCTGCAAATTTGATATTTATTCAAATAATGCTTTACTCGTTTTCTCCCGTAGTGGTTGTGTAGATTTATATGGTTAATGTGAGTAAAAGTCTACACCTTGACAACACAACCGATTCTGGATATTCTTGTCCTCAGCGAAGCTGGGAAGTGTAAGAAGGGTGAGAGAGCGAGTGTTTCTTTGTGCGCGTAATATGATCAGGTGCTCCCCTCACCTAGAGGAGGGGCGCTCTTAGTCGCGCAAGGAAACCAAGCTTAGTCGAGGGACTGGTTGCGACCACGACCTTTTGCCTGATGACGTAGGAGCCACGTCTGGAAACCGAAACCTAAGAGTATCGGTTATATAAGGCGGCTCCCTTGGGGTCTCCTCCTCTTTGTCTCCTGGGACACCGGGGAAGCCGCAAGAACTTTTGAAGCCACCCTCCCACCCGGCAGAAGGGCTCGGCGGAGCTATGGGGTGCCCTCTATTCGAGTAATGCAATGTTGGCTGTAGCGCGTTGGGGCCTGCCGGCACAAGGTCCACAGCTGAGTGGATTGGCCGAGTTGGCCAACAAATTTAAGTACATGTGCATGGCTAAGCTGAAATCTATTACAATGATGTGTCTAATTTGCTTACTGCATTTGACATATGGAGATTGCAAAGTCTGTTGCTGCAAATTTGATATTTATCCAAATAATGCTTTACCCGTTTTCTCCCGTAGTGGTTGTGTAGATTTATATGGTTAATGTGAATAAAAGTCTACACTTTGACAACCGATTCTGGACACTCTTGGCCTCAGCGAAGCTGGGAAGTGTAAGAAGGGTGAGAGAGCGAGTGTTTCCTTGTGCGTGTACTATGCATGTGAGAGAGGGGCTATGGAGAGATCAGAGGCACTTTTGCCTAGAGGTCGTAGGGCAGGGGAGGAGGCTGTACGCGGGAGGGTGCACCGGATGTCAACAGCCCTAAAACTGGTATGAGAGCTATGTGCCATGAATGTATCACCCTAGCCTGATAGGAAGCTATTTCAATGCCACTCGGAAACCGGCTCCTTGAGCAGGAAAAAAAAGGCAATAAACAGACTGCCAGAGGTGGCGCCAACATTCAGGGTCGACAAACCGCTAGTAGAGCTGTCTGCATTGACAATAGGCAGAGGGAGCATGACAAACATTCAGTGGAGTAACCTGGGGTGAGCCACTTAGACCGATGAACATCTTAATCGTTAAATGCAGGTTCTTGCTTGTCTGTGGTGATTGCAAGAGTGGTTGCTGAAATATGCAACTCGCAGACGTACTTGCTTAACCGTCTCGTTTTCTTTGTCCAGACTGCAGACTCTCTGTCACCACTGGAATACACATGTGAAGTGATATAATTAATTTCCCACAGTTCGTGCCAAAGGGAAAAAGATACGGCCGCAATGTTTTCATTGCCCTTACGGGTACAAAGGTAATGTTATGCATAGTTAACAGGAGCTTCCGTTTTCACATTCCTAAGTACGGATCAATATAATTTTAGGGCAACAAGTCTCCTCTTTAATATAAAAAAAATTGTTCACTTTGTCAGGGTGCCCAAATATCCAGCAAATTTAGGCAACATCATTCCCACCTACGGTAGCCACACTTTCCATACTACCTACAAGAGAATCACATCTGGTATTCCGAGTTAAATGTGACCATATTTGGCTGGAGTATAGACCACTTTTTTTGACTTATTAAAAAATGTGAGCTAAACTGACTTTTATAAACGCGGTACAACATCCAGATCTTTTCCTTGTAATAACTTTCACATTATTGTCTTTAAAGATACAGAGTTCCAACAATACACATAGAAAAACGGATCCTAACATCCCCCAACGGGTGATACAAGATTCCATTGCCCCTACCCAAAAAAAACATTAACCTCACTTCTGCTTTCCTTTTAAGAACAACAATTCAGGATTCAGGGATTTGAGTTAAGAAGTGCAATTGTGTACATTTCCACGAGCAAATACCAGCCGTGATATCCTGGTTCTTTTGATTAGCAGTAGATGTTATGGCATGAGAAGTAACATTGTTACCCTATGATGGTCAGACTGATCATTCAACTATTCCAGGTGCTTTCAAGAGTAGTCTCCCATGTTTCATTAGTGTCTGCAGTTCCAAGTGTACCGGCTGCAGTTGCCAGGGCGTTGCATTCTTCGGTGACCCCATGCAGGTACAAGACAATCACTTTATAAAACTGGGGGAAACAGCAAATTTCAAGGCGATGCCAATCCTGCTTTGGCTAGGTCAATATCCAGGACATCTGTTTAGTTCCATTTAAGGCATATCAGCAGGCTCAAGCTCCATGGCTTCAGGTTTTGCTGGTATATCCTCGGTCAGCACCATTAATTTATTAGTGACTTGCGCTCAGAAAGCCAGAGCACCAGAATGACCAGATTGTTTGAAAGAGGTCACCAACTTCCACGTAACACTTGTAAAATAACATCTAGAGATGACCCATATATTACATGGAGCAACATCATGTCAAGAAGGTGGAGCACAGGTAGTCGAATTATATATATTTAATGGACGCTTAATGGGAGATTTCAGCTGGGTATACTAACCCTCTCCCATTCCTCATTTGTCCTATGTTGCAGGTGATTAGAAAGAGGGCTGAATCATTAGAACAACTCTGTTTAAATATGGTGTCACCATTTTGCGCTCATCTATGCCTAGTATGCCCTGCATTACTCTGTGGGCCATCGGTTTCTCTGTAGTTTTTTCAGGAGGACCAGGTATTTGTCATGCACCTGTAAATTAGGAATTCACTGCTTGTACCCCAAAGTTTGCCTCTTTGAGATACATAACATGAGTGAGTTATACAAGTCGCACAATCTGAAGTTCGCACAGATATACTTGTCTCCACACAACATGGGTTAAATGGGGAAAATCCAACAAAGGGATGGTCGATGAGCATGTAGTCATCGTTTTTGTTCTATCTGACCTTCTCAGCTGGAAATAAGGGACTATTTGAAGACAGGACAGCAAAGCCAAAATTGTCTGTATGCAATTCTATAGCAGCTCTTTCTATGAGACAACATGACTGTCAGACACTTGGCCACAAAAGGAAATTGCAGTGCTCCAGGACACTTTCAAAAAACCTTTCTGGGTTACCTGCCTTCTGGAGTGGCTTTGGCGGTGGACTCTCAGTATATGACCTTGTAAAAGGGCAAGGGACGTGAAGAACAGTCGGCCACATGCATCAAAGTAAGGTTTTGCGATTCCTTATTTGCGATTTTTAGGGAATCGCAAATAAGGAATCGCAAAATGGGATGCATGATTTAAATCGCATAATATTTGCGATTCGGTAAAAATCGCAATTTTTACCGAATCGCAAATATTATGCAAATTCTAATTTGCGATTTCGCAATTCCCATTGATTCCTATGGGCCAAAAGACCCATAGGAATCAATGGGAAGGCATTGACATTTTGCGAATTTCAATTAGCGATTCGCAAAATGTTAATGCATTCCATGGGTGCAGGGGGGGTCCAAAGGACCCCCCCCTGCACCCCTGAAATGTATTTTGAAGTGAAATGTTTCACACACACATGTCCTAAGGACATGTGTGTCTGAAACATGACAGTGTTTTAAAATGCAATTTGAGCATTTTAATACATTTTCGGAAATTACCACGAGGTTCACCCTCGTGGTAATTTGCAAGCCCTAATTGCGAATTCGCAATTTGAAACACAATCATGCATTGCTTTTAAGGAATCGCAAATTTGCGATTCCTTAAAAGCAATCTCATTTTTGGAAATCGCTAAAAATAGCGATTTTCACAAAAATGCATGATGCATCCCAAAAACTTATTTAGGAATCGCAAACGCCGAATTTACCGATTCGCACCGTTTGCACTTCCTAAATAGGTTGATGCATGTGGCCGAGTATCTCTGCTTCTGACCACTGAAGCCGAACTAACCGCTTCATCCAACGAAGGCAACATTCATGCAGCTTATCATACTACAAGGCTCCCAAATCCATCCTCTGATTTGAGGTAGATCAGCGTTTCAGCGGTGTACATATGGTGACCGATGTAGATGTTGAAAAGTATCCCTGAGAGGGCCAATCCCTGTAGAATTCTTCATCTAAACATAGTGTAAACTGCAGGTTTTCAGACACTAGTAGCATTACATAGCAAGTAATAGATTTTGCACAGCACGATAATGGCTGTACCTCAGGATAGGTGAACCATTATATACCTCTGCTGGCAACATGTGAAGTCCGATGGCTGTTGTTAGTCGGTAAAGCATAGCACTTTTTGAAATTTATCACCGGTCAGCTAGTTACCATCTCTACTGCTCCGAAAAATTATTCTTTACACACCAATTTCAGAAAGGCTTAAACAACTTGTTTTCATATGCCATTACAATACTAGACTTCATTAACAGCTCATATTTCCAAACAAGTCACCTCTCTAAACTCATTTGGTCTAGTGAGAGATTAGGATGTCCTGTTTTCAGTGTTTATTTTGGGTGTATATCAATAGTGTTTTCTCCTTGTTTTGAAATCAGTGCTTATCAGTGTTTTTCAACTAACCCCCCAAAAAGACAAAAGCTGTGTTTTTTACAGTGTTTACAGCACCTGTTGTTTTTTTGCAGTGATTGCTATAAAGCACATATTTTGTTTAAAGGAGAAGGAATACATGGTGCGCAGTATTTTCCCACTGACAGCGTGCACAATGGGCTTATATTAGACTATTTTTTTAGCATAGTATGTATGTGTATTGCACTCCCATGCACACTCACTGCCAACTCTCCCATGTAATTGCCTCTCACACTCACTCTGCAAGAACTCTTTGGTTTAAATGGATACTAATGGATTAAAAAAGTAAGAGAACTATATTCAAATGTTCTATTAAACCAATGCCTGAACACAGTCGAGGTCCATCACCTACTCCTTACTGAATATTATAACATTGCAGAGGTGGCAAACCCTTCCAACAGCATAGAACCCTTTGAAACCTTTAACAGTTTGAATTACATCAGATTATTTTATAGCTGTACATTCTAAATCATCTGAAATCGACGTTCTAACCATGCTACCCACTGCTTTCATGCACTCTTTGCCTAACTAGATTAAGGTGGTGCTGCAGTTGTGTGAACATCCATAGCTGCCAATTGTCACCATGACAAATGACTCCCTTTATATCAGTCCTGACCCTTTTTTTTTTTTTTTTGAAAACCTTTATTATATCGTTCACAACAAATTACAGAAGTAGACCTACAACCACAGGGGCTGGACACTGCATTTAGAAGATACGTATCAGAAGTTCAATAACACAGCTCTTCAGCCGGCAACCCTGAGGTCCGGCAGCGGTACAGGGTATACGATGCATTGAACACAGTGCAGATCGCATGTTATTCATAAGGTTTTCATTTTGCATTTAAACCCCCCCCCCGCCCCCCACCCCCCCCCCCGCCCCGAGACAAGACAAAGAAGAAGATACAGGATATCCGGAGCCACACATTCGAAGATATAATAAAGGTGGGTAGGTGTAGGAAGGTAGTCGCGGACCAACTTAAAGGAACAGTAAAGACGCAAGCGCTAGCGAGCTCAAGGAGGGTAAAGAACCGAACAACCGATCTCTCATCGTAGCCGCCCACCCTCAGACCCCGCCCACTTGTATACTTCAGGATGAAACAGAAAGTACTTCTACCGGACACTGCAAAAAGAAGAAAGGGGCCATAGAACAAAACAAAGGCAAAATAACAAACCCCCCCACACCCTCCACCCTGCACCCCTGCAATGGCTACGGTCTACCCCACTAGCAGCGTGCCTGTCGCCCAGAGGAAACCCTAAAAAGAGAGAAAAAGAAAGAAAAAGGGGCCATAGAACAAAACAAAGGCAAAATAACAAACCCTCCCCCCCCACCCTGCACCCCTGCAATGGCTACGGCCTAACCCACTAGCAGCGTGCCTGTCGCCCAGAAACATCCCTAAAAGAGAAGAAAAGCGGAGGAGGAGAGATAAAAACACACTCCCGGACTCCTTTACCCCCCACCAGATGTGACCACTCCGAAACACGGTCAAAATAGAATGCAGCGAAATATAAAATCAATCCGGGGAAGTATGATACACACCACCCGACTCTCGTATATTACAGGTCACAATCCCAGCAGCGAGGTAAAATATTATGCCAAACCCAAAAAAGACACAGGTTAACCCTGACCGGCACGATTCTTAAGCAGAGCACTTATAATCCAGACCACAACAACAGTGAAAGAAGCAGAGCGTTCATAAAAGTTCAAGTCAGTACGAGCGAAAAGGATAAAAGTACACGATATCCACAAAGCAAATGAGGAAAAGCGTGGAAGGATAATGAAGCTCTCCGATAACCACTGGTGATCCTGTTGAGGCACTCAAGGTTGTCCATGTCGATGTTCAGTGGGATATGTATGGCTCAAGCAGGGAAAGGTAACAATGTTCACGGGCGCGCAAACTATCCTGTAGGGATCAGCAGCGCACACGGAATCCGGTCCATGGGTATTACAGCTGGCTGAAATAGTGCCGAAAAGTCGCCGTCCGGTCTCCGGCAGATATTGTCCACTGTTGCAGACAGTGCCTGGTATTGGACGATGATCTGCGAGTGGAGCGCCCCAATGGCCGCCATTACGGCATGCAGCTATGGTGTGCCTTCTGTCCCCTCCATCTCCTCTCACGAAGCGACAGACTAGGATATGAACCCCGGAGGTTGACTACTCCGGGGTAGTAGGCACAACCGGAGCAGACAACAACAATGGGCGCCCTCACCTCACGATTTCTACACCTTCGCCGCTAGTCAGGACTCCGGTCCGTCACCCACGGGAGGCTTACGGTGTCTCCGGCCGTCGGATACAGGACCGCAGCAACCGAAGAGTCACGCTGCGGCGTCTGCGGTTTAGACAGGATAATAAATCGCCATTGGAAACGAGTAAAGTGTGTCTCCGTTCGAGAGACCGGACGAAGCCCAAAGTCCACAGCCGATGTTGTTCAACTCCAGCCCCGGTGGGTTGGAAATCGAGGCCCCGGCTTCCACGCTGAGTTAGGCCGAGAATGAAACACAGCGTATCTTCGTCACCCGATGAGTTAAAAAGTTTGTGATTGCACCTTCAGAGTCAGTCACTCCTCGCGCACACGGGAGTCAGGTGTAAAAGCAGGATAAATTGCAGGATATACGAGCTGCTGGCGGAGGTTGGCGGAGCCGGGAGCTTATGCGGCCATCTTGCTTTCCGGCGTAGCTCCTCCCTCATTTAAACCTCAGTCCTCAGTCCTGACCCTTTAACAGACATCACATTGTAATCTGGGACATGCAGTTTTGCTGACAACGTAATTATGGGCTAAATTCCCCGGCAATTAAGGGCAGTTTGGGAGAATGGCAAGATCAGCTGAAGGTATCTCATATAACAAAAAATCCCCTTGCAGCTATGAATTTTGTTGGTATGTAGAAAGTCTTGTCATGTTTTCACCTCTATCCCATGTCTATAGTGACAGCACTCATTTCACAGGTAACCGTCCGTCACCACACCTTAGATTTGTTGTTTATAGCCTAGGGTGTTTGGCAGATGGCCAGCTATCAATACTGACTAGCCAGAAAAAGGGACTGGTGTATCAAACTGTTTTACTAATTCTTTGTCTGTGAGTAAATGTGATAGCACATTTTGGCCAGCATTCTTAAGAATTAGCCATTTGAAAATATCACCAATCAGTGAAAGAATTAAACACTGCCAAAAGATAATATAAGATGTTAACATTCCCAGATTCTCTACTTTCTAAACTAATTAGATCAGACATAAAACAAGCTTCTATACGCTGCACCTTTAACCCAAGCATACAAAACTGGGGAAAACAAATGAAGAAGGCACAATGTTTTAGTGACATCTTTTAACAACAAAACTCAAGCAGAATAATCTTAGACCAGTCTATTTTGCTGCTACCTTGAACAACACAGTTACATTATGTTGACTCCATCAGAAATAAATACAAATACCTTATTCTCTCTCTGGACTATAGGCTCCTAATTAATAAGTTACTTGCCTTCGGTAATGTCTTATCTGGTAGAAACACGATCTAGCCGCAGATTCCTTATCTAAGAATTCTCCCCAGGTGCCAGCAGTACTTCTGCACATCAGTAGAGGGTGTTGAGCGACTCCATAACAACGTCGTCTTCCGGATGTGATGTCGACGGAGTCCATTTTAAGCCCTCCCCATATACCAGTTTCTTCTGTGATTATTTTTCAAGCCAACAACGCAGACCACCGATAGAAACTGGCTATGGAAACCGTGTGCCAAACTAAAAGACATCGTTGTGTCAAAGAAATACAAAGTCCTAGAGAAAGGCATCAGAATGCCAAGAAAGGGATCTTGTGGGTAACAGGACCAGCAGTTCACAAAGTAGTGATGATTGGTGGGTCATTAAGGAATCTGTGACTAGATGATGTGTCTTGACAAATAAGGCATTACCGAAGGTAAGTAACTTATTCATCTGATAGAGACATCTAGGCGCAGATTCCTTATCTTAGAATTAGATACCCAAGTAAGACCAACCCTGGAGGAGGGTCTGCAAACTGAACTCACAAAAGATCCCTAAATAGGAACAACCATTCCAAAACGCAATAAAGTGACCAGGCTGTCTTAAGAATTATAGGTAAAGCAAAGACGATGCTTCACCAGAAGAATTGTGGAAAGCCCGTAGGGAGCTGAAGTATGCAAAACCTTGAGAAACATGTGGGCCACATTACCCACAGCATAGGGATAAGAAAGTGTTGAGAAAACACTTCATAGTAACAATTATACTATGCAGCCGTGCCGAAGGTATTCAACCTACGACTAGACTAGGCTAAAGAAACAAGGACAACAACCCATACCACTGAATTAGAGCTCCAGCTCCTTATCATTGAAACTAGCATGTGAACTAACCCAACCCTGTTAGACACAGAGAAAAGGGAATCTCAGAGCACATCCATAATGGAGAGAGAGAGAGAGAGAGAGAGAGAGAGAGAGAGAGAGAGAGAGAGAGAGAGAGAGAGAGAGAGAGAGAGAGAGAGAGCGAGAGAGAGAGAGAGATGATAAGTGCTGAACAAAAGCATTGCGAGACGAAGAACAACAACGCTTGTTAGAGACCACTCTCAGCAGGAGAAAAAGCCCTTCTACAGCAAAAGGCAACCCTCTGGTGCTATGTAACGTAGAAGCCCAGAGGAGAGGAGAAAAGAAAAGAAATGCATAATGAACGACCAAGTTAAGGTCGAGCTAGAGCACCAAGAAAGGCGTAGCTGCCAAAGCAGATATAAACTCCCTCTGGTATATATAAATATAGATATGTACCTATACACACAAATGTATTAAAATACACCAAAAGTATTATCCTTCCCATCAGGGAAGAACACCAGACCCTCCCAGGGCAAGCAGGGGAGACTGAATAGTGTAGGAACAAGGAACACCCAAAGAACAGAGCTGTCCATCGAAATATATATATAAACACAAACATACATTGGTAATTGTATAAAAGGTGAGAGGGATTGGAGGCACCACCCACCCCAGAGAAATATTTGCAACTGCCAATGAAACAATGCTACTGACTGATAAATCTACTATCAGGCAGTTAACAAAAAATCAAAAGTAAACAGCAGGTGTAAAACTCAGCTATGAAGGGTATGCAGACCACCACCGGGGTCCATCAAAATGTATAGTAAAAATTATGGTCAACACACCGAAAGCCTCGACAAACCAAGTGTCTATTAAAAGAATCCCTGAAGGGATCAAGCTCTACAAAGTGGGGAAAAAACAAAAATATTGGATGGCAATGCACACAAGCACCGCAAGGATCGAGGCCAGTAAGAAATATCTCAACAGGAGATAGGATATATACAAAGCAAAACCTCTAAAATACCACCACTAAAAATAGGATGAAGACTCACATCCCCTTGAAGGAAGATAGGGAGAAAAAGAGACACAGTTCCTTCCAGTAGAAGAAATTCGCCAAATAAAGTGGAAGTGGTATAACGGACTTCTCAGGGTTAGAATCTGTATCACCTCCTATGAGGAGGAAGAAGAACTTTCAGGAAAAGGATGCAAAGGAAGACCCCAGCCTCCTTGGAAACCAATCCTCAAAGAGATGGATCCATAATATCTAAGGCACACATGTTCCAGAAGGAAAGCTGTGGATGAAAATTAGCAACAACTCTGACAAAAGGGGTGAGATGTTGACATCTGACGAACAACCACTGCGGTAAGCAGATGCATTGGCTGTGATCTAAATTTGTAAATAATAAAACTATAGGTAAAAAGGGTACAAGGCATTCCAGAATGTGACAAGCAACAGCATCCTCTCCAGGGATGAAGCACAGAAAAGGGAGCAAAGTAAATGGATCAGGACCATGGCAGTGGCGGAATATGAACCATTGCATTCGACGGGGCTCCACTGAGCTACAGCCTAACAAAGAACTTGGAAGATCAGAGGCAGGAAAACTTCTTACCAATGCACAGTGAAAGCAGAACAACAAAAAGTGCCAACGCACTAATAAAGGTACCTACTACTAAATTGAGAAAAATCCTAATTTTAAGACTTTCGGTATTCACAGAAGGCATTTAGGAGTCCGAAAGTTAGGAGCCCTAACTTTACTACTACTAAATTTAGAAAAATCCTAATTTTAAGACTTTTGGCATTCACAGAAGGCATTTAGGAGTCCTAAAGATAGGGGTCTTAACTTTACTACTACTAAATTGAGAGAAATCCTAATTTTAAGACTTTCGGTATTCACAGAAGGCATATAGGAGTCCGAAAGTTAGGACTCCTAACTTCTGTGAATACCAAAATGAGTAAGTGACTTCTGTGAATACCAAAATGAGTAAGTGCCTTCTGTGAATATGAATATGGTAGTAAGTTTAGGATTTTGTCTTAAGTTAGTTCTGTGAATCGGGCCCAGTGATTTTTACTTTGACAAAAGCACACAGTCTGGCATGCAATAGTGTCAGTATGCGGGTAATTTCGTCACCGCACTGTATTCTGTCACATAGCAATAACATGGACAGATAAAGAAATCAGTGGCACATGTTGGGAAGAGTTTGAACACTACTATGCTGTACAGTAGTTGGGCACTTGTGGGTTCAGTCTCTGTCAACTGCACTTATTTGGGAATTAGCATTATGGAAATTGCAAAATATGCTCATACAAATCTGTATGTTTTTTTATCTCTTACTTGTTCTCTTTACAGATGAAGAACCACACAGGACATATAACTTATCTGTCACACGCATAAGGAGCAGCTACACATTCCTTATTTCATTTACAGGATAGGGACCCCCCCTTACTCTGTACCCCAGGGATACCGACCTCTGCCCTGAAGAAAGTCCTGGACCTCTATGGCCGCATATGGACTGAAACATGTTGGCACTAGGGTCTTAGGACCACAACACTCCTATACCGACCCGTTTTTAAAAGTTTTTAATAACCCTGACTCACCTTATGGTGAAGTGACACACCTATCCTCACACTTCATTCTTCACGTCCCCCCAGTTAAGTGCACCCTTAATTGACCACTACGTGGTTAATTGGAGCAATCTATTGTGACTTTATGATTGAACGTGGGAGGTGTTACTCCAACCTAGAATCCTCTCGACCCTCCAGGCATTGAGAAATTGTCTCAGCAGCCTTTTTGTGTACACAGGCGGAGAAAATATGCCTGCCACCAGTGTCTAGTCTCTGGCCTCTCGTTGGGGGGGGGGGGGGACAGCAGGGAAAAAAAAACATTTTGGATGGCTAAAGCAGCCTGTACCATAAAACTATGATGAGTTGGATGTCTGAGGAGAAATGTCGGATATCAAGGGGCCAGATGGTGTCTGTGACAAATAGTGTGATACACAGGGGTCCCTGTTTTGGGTTTAGCCCAAGCCCCCAACTGAGTTCCATAAAGAGCCTCATTATAAGGAAGCACAGACTCTACACCTGATTGGTCTTGATGCAGGACACCAAGTAAGAGATCTGTCGTCATTTTCACAGAAGGAAGTGTCACATTCAAAATGACAGAAACTCATCTAAGCATATATCTGCCAGAGAGGCGCACGCCTCCGTAGCCAAGCCAGGAGGGTACCCAACTCAATCAACCAGCTAGACTCCATTGAAAGTTGAGCTGTGCCAGAGATGGGATGGTGAAACTACAAACCCTCTCTAATACCTCGATAATAGTGTTACTCAGAAGGAAAAACAGTAAGGAGGGCTATAGAATGCCTAGGAAAAGAGTCCACCGGATCCACATCTGATGTCGTCCAGCGGTAAGAGGCAGTGTCTCGGCACCAGAGAGAGGAAAGGGTGGAGCATTTAGCAGGGGCATCATCATTGGAGTCGGTAAACTAAACCCCCAACACTGTCATCAGTGTCGGTTGACCAGACCCAGGGCCTATACGTGGTAACGACAAAGGGCTGTGCAACGGAGTCAAAACTGATTTGGAATCCGGAAGTCGGACTGAAGCCGAAGGCGAGCCTGCTGGCGTAGACACAGACACGGCCTAATGCACCTCCTTGGGGCCGGAGGGTTGGAGGTGATGACCCATATATACTAGGCAGCAAATTGTAATATTCTCTCATATGGGTCTACCCCACCAGGGTGGGGTAGACTTGTGCACCAACTCCTCAACCGAAGATTGGGAACAGGCTTTAGGTGGTGAAGTCGGGGGGTGCCGCAACTTTGACCGCCTGCGTCATGACTTACTTTGGGATGTCGATGGAGAGTGACGTCCATGAGAATGGCTCCGGGTGTGGGCCCACGGCCAGTCCATGGAGCGCAACGGGGACGAAGATTGACGGGAAGTCTTGAAAGACTGTGACATCCGCACCGCTAGGATCTTCATTCGCCGTTCCCTCAGGGCCTTTGGTCAAAGTTGAAGACAGGAGTCGTACATCTCGGAGCCCTAGTGACACCCCAGGAGCCACATACAGAATGAGGGTCCGTGGCAGACATTTGTCACCCACAGGACCCACAAGGCTTCAACCCAGAGGACATTAGAAGATGTTTAAAGGCACACTGTTCCATTTGATGAAACCGTTGTGGTAGGACAAAACATGGCCTGAGGAACCACTAATCAGATCCACATTGTAAGCGTGGAAAAGAAGAAACGGATGTCAGCGAGTCAGGGGAGAGCTTATATGGACTCTGTCGACGTCACATCCGGCAGACACCTTTGCTATGTAGGCGCTCAACACCCTCTACCGATGCGCAGAGGTACTGCTGTACAACATTTCCGGATTCAGTCTGGTGCCTGGGGATACTAATAAGATAAGGAATCTGTGGCTACATGTCTCTATCACATACACCTATTTAATATGTATTCTTGCACTGTCTCTACCACATTTAGGTAATTTCCTCCAAAATGCTTTAATGTACTATCATTGTGCTCTGCTGTATTATAATCAATGTGCTCTTTAGGGTTTCCTTGTTTCATTCAATAGACGTTGTATCTCTTAAAATATCTATATATAGTAAGTATATTCTGTTGTTTCAATTTTGCATTTGTATATCTTGAATTGAGTATCCTTTTATGTGTACATTTTATATTTATTTGCTACAACGATCTACTATGTAAAGGGTTTTAGAATCCGCCTAGACTGGTAAAAACCACAACTGTGAAAACTTTTTGAGAAGTTCTGGGGCAATCAGAGGTTACGGGACTCAGGCCGTGGGATTCGGAGTCCTTTATTAACTGTTCCAGGAATTAACCTTACTATTGGATTGAAAACTGAACACCAATTACACCCCTGTAGCACTTGACTGGATTCCAAGGCTTACTCGGTGAGTTGGTGTGGCATCTGAAACTCAGAACTTAACAGACAGATAACAATTAACAAAGTATATCCAGCAAGCACTTTTTTGTTAAAAGAAAAGAAGGAATTTTAATGTAAACCGACACAGGTGAAAATACCATACATAATTAACAGAGAGCATTTATTAGTAGTACTAATGGGAAACATTACCCACGACAATATTGGGGGCAGTTTTTTGTCGTAAAGTCTATTGACACTTGACCCTGTCAGGGGGGATCTCAGTGGGCCCATCGGGGTACCGTTTGCTGTTTCAGTTCTTGCAATAGGTGTGAACTTTTCCTTTTCTTTTGGGGTGCAATAGCACAGTACCTTTCTGTCCTTGGTGGAAAGTTTGTTAAATGCTCTTTGGCAGTCATGTCTTACATGCACTACTGGCATCTTGTACTAACGAAGTAAGGTACACACATGCAAACTGTCTATTTCATACATGGATGGCGAAGGACTCAGGTGTAGGGGATAGGCAGGCCAAATTTAGGACATAGGAGAGGTCCGTAGACCACTCTCCCCAGCAAGTGACAGGTAAAAAGGCTGGTCCTGCTATTAGGATTAGTATTACTGCCCCCACAGTCAGCCCTCTGCAGCCTGGTGAGCTCAAAGTAGTCATGCTCCTCCAAAGAAAAGTGCACATGGTTTTCCACTCTGAAAACACAGGCCAGCTAAGGTTCTCAATTATTGGCCAGGTGTCAAAAACCTACAGCTTGCTACTGCAAATCAGGTACAGGGAGCTCACTCTCTAGAGACATGAAGTGAATCTTTCTCCACCAAGAAGCCAAAAAAGTCATATAATGGTTGCATGTCGTGCCTTGCACCTAAATGTATGTAAAATGCAAACACTTTACATAATAGCCCTGTCATAATATAATGAATGTCAGATCAGACAATGCTTTGTAATTCTGTAAAGTCAACATTGTGTGGCATTTGTCTTTAGAAGATGTGTTCCCACCTGCTGTAAGTTAACACTGAACCGCAAATGTAATGCTCATCGACTAAAAACAATTATAGATTTAAGAATATAACTTGTATTCTGTCATCATTAATTCAATGTGTACTTCAATTCATTTTTTTAAATTAATTCAGTCAGTCAGCCAATAAATCTTTATTTGACTAAAAATATCCATAAAAGAACACACTTCAGCAATTTCAGATCCACATTTCATCAGCTTTACAAAATTCTTCCTAAAATGAATACATAGAGAAATGTTATATTGCTACAAATGCAACATTTTATCTAAAAACAGTACAGAACAAATACAGTACAAAACGTATTCGAATAAGGAGCCTCTCAGTAAACTAAGCTTCGCTATGGTAAATAAATCCTTATGGGAAAATAAACTTGATTCGGTCCGATTCCTCAATATAGTTGGGCTTCTGAATTTTTTTTAAACCGCATAAAATACATCAGGTGTTTCTAGTCTCTGCAAAAAGACCAGTGCTAATTTATAAATTCTACTATGCGCCTGACGCAAAATGAATCTCAAAAACATGCGACGTGGAACTGAGTATAATGTGCAAAACCGCATAAAGCGACAAGAGTTTTGACTGGAGGTGTTGTCATAGGAGCAACATGGCAATGTTCGAAAGGAAGTACCTTGCAGAGGTAAAGCAGCAATTAAGTGCACTGTGTTCAGTCTTAAACTAGGTAAATAAAAACGTCTGTAGAATTCATTATAAAACACAGTTAAGGTTCCATCCCTGAGGACGTACAGATAGCAGATTATTTAATAATTCTAGGCATTCTAGCTGCGCTGACCCTCAAGCTGTAGCTTTAACACTGTGCGGCGCATTCATTATTTTAAATTTCATTCATATTTCTTCTTTATTAATTTCTTTGTGTTTTTTTCCATTGATCCCCTTCTCAAATGAATCAGCCTTGAGACAGCGAATTGAGTAAATGAGGCCCTTGCGTGAAACATCTGTTAAGTGACTGTTGAAGCAACACAATTCAAATGACAATTTCTATCACTTCTACAAGGAACTTCCTGTTTTACACGGTTTACAGTAATCTCTATGGTACTTTTACCAAGTAACATCATTGCATTATATTATCGGCACAACAGCTGGCTCAATTTGTCATTGACACACTATTTGATTATACAGGTGAAGTACTACAAAAACATACCATAGAGCTATACTTACCAATATCCCATATACCTTATTTACCATACATAAGTTAGTCGGCAATTGAAAAGTTTCAATCGTTCATTTTGCAAAACGCCCTATATAGGGGAGCCTCCCTCTCGCCACAGCTCTCAAAGGTGTGCAGAGGAGACTGCTGGATCACATTCAAAATAGTGCATATATACTTTCGGCATACCTCATTGAAACCCCGTACATGGAAAAGTACCAGTAACTGAGAAACCAACAGGAAGACCCATATAAGGCACAATAGATTGATTCGAAACTTAGCTCAAGCTATTCCGGGGGTAGGTCAGTAAAGGTGCCTCCTTTTGGTTCTGGTGCATGGGAGTACAGGCATGGCACCTGCAAGAATGTGCTCATCCTAAAAGAAAGACAGATGTGACCTTGAGTTTCCTAAGTTAGAATCAATGATCTGCTCATAGTCCGGGCCACCCTTTCAGACTCTCCGCTCAGCAGTATGTCACGTGTTTTCCTTACTAACGAAAGAGGCCCAGGGAAATGAAATCAGGATGCTGTTTGTTCAGTTCAGGCCTAGGTTTTTGGTTATACATGGGTCGAGTGTATTTACAAGAGGTTTCTGTTGAGGTAGCAAATATATATTTGATACATTATGACAAGATTATATAGTATCGATTTTATATTTCTTCAGACCGCCCTTTTGGCGTGATGTAGCCAATATATAAAGGCTGGTCTCCTAATCTAAGAACACACCTTCATCTATCTGCATGAGGTCGGCCACCTCCTTTTGCACTAACTGCATCTCAATTTTAGTCTGTCGGGAAACTGTCAATGAGGAAGTAAGTGTGGCGGCACAATAGGAGCAGCATGCCGGACCACAATGAAGGCACAGGCAACAAACAAATACCACTCCCAGTGCTCCTGCCAGAACCATGAAAATTTTCCAACCCCAGGTGGAGAGAAGATCCCAGAACCACCCGGTTAAAGACCAAGTACTAGTATCAGCATGGACTTCCGCAGCTAAGCGGTGTAATTTCGGAATAGCTAAATGTATAGTGGGAGCAGAATCTGGAATTTATATACAGCAGGAGCTGCCGATCACACGACATGCTCCTCCTCGATCAGCCAGGATGTCGTCAAGCACCATCCGATTTTGAAGCAATACACGCCTCGTAGCCTGAAGCTCTATAGTGAGGTTAGTTAAAATCCCAGCAGTGGTTTGAACTACATTTTCCACTACTCCAGAGAGACGTCTAACATCTCTACTGGTGAAAATGGGACCCCATATTGGAAAGAGACCCTTTGCTATATCCATAAACTGCTGAGAAGCAGTATCAGTCTGATCAGTGCCTTCAGTACTAATACTCCTGCTTACTTGATAAGGATCTAAACTTCATTTAGTCAGCTGGTGTGTCTTGTGATAATTAGAGGGAGCTATATATACTGTAGGATACAAGAAGGACAGGTAGCATTTTCCGGCCCACCCTCTAGGAAGCCAAGTATAGGCGTTCTTGCCACAAACAAAATAGTCATTTGGCGGAGTTATTAGAGGTGGGGTGCTGGTAGTATGCAAAATGTAAGTGTAGTTACATCTGCTATTCCCTACTTTAACATGACCTTTCCCTTGTATGCAAAAGGAAGCAGTACTATTTAAAATAGGAACTGGCATTGCTTTATCATCAGTGACATTTGGATCCTGGAAATGCTGAAAATATTGCGTGGAATTGAATTGTTCAAAATCCAACATTTCTTCCTTTAACCAAGTAGCATTTTCATAAGTGGTATACATATTCATACAGGCATCCGGATCTAAAGATCCCTCCCCTTGGTTCCCCTGGGCATCAAATCCCTGGTGTTGTTCTATGTACTTTAAAACAGCTTCATAGTCCCTTTCAGTGTATCTTTTGGGATCAGCTACATAATGCAAATACATGAGAGATAGTAACTGAAACCAGGCTTCACAGCTTGCTAAGTGTGATAATGCCAAATAAATAAACAAATCATGGCGATGCATTACAGATGGCAAAAGGCCACATACCCAGCAATTTGTCTTATTCGTAGTGCTATGAGCCTCATGCAACATTTCTATGAATGCATTTTTAACATAGGTTTATCGATGTCGCTCTTTGTGGGGAGGCAAGGTATAAAATAAATTCTCAGGTGGGGCTGTGGTGGTACCTAAAACATGATGCATAGGGTGTTGGAATTCCAAATTCATAAACACACTCATTAACATTATCATAATTACTGCAGTAAGTATTACAAAGGCTATCTTCACTCTGGTAGCCCAACCGGAAAACATAGGGGCAGTCTCGAGAAAAGGTCTGAGAGCAAGAAGTCCTCATCCTCAAAAGTAAATCGGGCAAATGGATACATCCTAACTAAAAGTCCAAATTAAACTCGGGGAAAAGGTGCAAGCCAACTGCCAGAGGGTTTCTTCTCCCTGTGTCCGTTTAGAGCCTCACAGGCAGGCTCTTGCTATCCATCCACAAAAACGATCTTCACTGTAATTTCACCGTTGCAATTTAGGCCCTTTAGATCGCACAGTCTTTCTTTCTGAACAGAGCAATGTGTCAGTTCCAAGTTCTCAACGGGTTCAGTCCAGTGTCTCGCTCAATACCCCAGAAAAGCTTATTTTCAACCCTACAATTGAAGTCTTTCCCAGTCTCCTACAATCCGGAACTGGGGTATCGCGTGATTTTCGGAGCCGTAAATTGTATCAAAGATGGCCAGGTTGCTCCTGGTCATGGAACAACACAGCAGCAGGGACATTTGGTGTAACACATTTTTCAGAAGCCTCAGAGGGAGCAGCCTTATCACAAGTTTCTGAAACTGGGGCCGATTTGTCTCCTTGTGGTATCAACAATCCATCCTCTTGCCCAATTTCAATGGCGTCTGAGAAAGGCACAAACCTCACCCTTAGTTCTCCCTCTTGTGTCAGAACTCCGTCTCGGTTCTGCTGATCAGAAGGAAGCGGTAAGGATAGCTTCTTCGCATGCGACACATGGATCCAGTTCTTTTTCCCATCGACTTTCACTGCTGTTTGAGTGGCCTGGAGGATCTGATAGGGACGGCTCCACCTGGGTTCCAGACTCGATTTCCGTTGATAATTTTGCACGAGGACCCACTGTCCTGGTTCGAAGCGATGTCCGGGACCCTCTGGCAGCGGCTGCAGTACTGCTGACACCTGTTGATGAATAGAACGCAGGTCTTTATTTAAAGCGTACAAATAATCTGTAATCATAGGGTAATCAAGATCACGGAAGGATCTAGGTCTAGGTCTAGATCTAGGTCGACCAAAAACGACCTCATAGGGTGACAGCCCAGCCCGAGAATGGGGAGTTACCCATATTGACATTAATGCTAGGGGCAGCGCATCAGGCCAACTGAAACCCGTACTCTCCTGTATCTTTGCCTTTTTCAATTTCAGTATGCCATTATATTTCTCAACCAATCCTGCAGATTGTGGGTGTCGTGCTGCGTGAAATTTCTGTTTTATTTGCAATCCTGTACAAACATATTTAATGAGTTCTGCATTAAAATGTACCCCATTGCCAGTCCATATAATTCGGGGCAAACCAAATCCGGGCAGAAATTCCTTAATTAAGGCTTTTGCAGTAGCTAGGGCAGTATTCTCTTTGGTGGGGTATGCTTCAACCCATTTGCTAAATACACAAACCACCACCCACACATACTAGAGATTGTTTACTCCGTCGAATTGAATATAATCCATCTGTAACACTTCAAACGGCAAAAAAGGGGGCGCACAATTTCCACTAAGGACTGTCTCCCTTCCTCCAGGATTATGCTGTAAACAGACCATGCAGTATTTGACCACATGGGCAGCAGTTTTAGGGATGTTCGAGTTGTTCCACACTGGGTCCAATAATGAACAAATACCTTTTGCTCCAATGTGGGCAGTGCCATGGGCCATCACTACTACTGCATACACCAGTGCATTAGGCAATAGCCATCTCTGTCTGTCAGTCAAGTCAATCCAGCAATCATTCTTGTCTAACCGACCTATTTCCTGTTCCCATTTTAATAATTCATCAGGCGTGGCTTCTTTCTGCAATTGTTTAACACATTCAATAGTATTATCAAATACTGTAGTCTCCGCCACCTATCGGGTTGCTACACTGGGGAACATTGTGGATGTTTTAGTTTGTGCTGTTTCCTTCGCTACTTGATCAGAAAAGGTATTTCACTCTCTCTGTAGTATCAATGATTTTCTTATGGGCACTACACTTAATGATAGCTACCTTCTCTGGTAAAGTTGAAGCATATAACAATCTTTCAATCAATGGGCCATGTTGTATTCTTTGACCATGGGAGGTAAGAAATCCTTGTTCCCTCCACAGCAGCCCAAAACTGTGGGCCACGCCAAAGGCGTATTGGCTGTCGGTAAAAATATTTACTTTTAACCCTTCACTCAGTTAACAGGCTCTTAATAATGCTATTAATTCAGCTGCTTGCGCTGATTGCTGTGAAACCCGAGCGGTCTCTACTACTGTTCTAAAGGTAGTTATAGCATAAGCAGCTGTTGTCCTGCCATATGGTAACTTGAAACAAGAGCCATCCACATACAACTCCTCTTGCGGGTCAGATAAAGGCGAGTCAGTGAGGTCTACACGTCCCTTCGTTTCTTCTTCAGTCCAAAATATACAATCATGGACATCGTCCTTTTGGTCACTCGAAGGGAGGGGTAGTAAGGTGGCTGGATTCAGAGTGGCACATCGTTTAATTTTAATGTGGGGTGCAAATAAAGTTAATTCATAACCAGTCAATCGTGCACTTGTGAGGTGCTGAGTTTTTGTTCGATTCAATATTATGTCCACAGCGTGTGGTACCATCACTGTGAGGTCAGTATTCAAAACAATCCCCTCCGACTGTCGAATGGCCACCGCCACAGCAGCTGTAGCCCTTAGACAGCTAGGAAGGGCTCTGGCAACATTATCCAATACTGCCGAAAAATACGCACAGGGTCATTGTTTTCCGCCAAAACCCTGGGTTAACACTGAAAGAGAACAACCGTCCACCTCATGCACATAGAGTACAAAAGGTTTCCGGTAGTCCGGAGTACCCAAGACGTGTGCAGAACAAAGTGCAGTCTTTAAAGAATTAAAAGCATCTTGACATTCATCCATCCAGGGCAAGGGTTCATGCACATCTTTGGTAACCAAATGCAACAAGGGTTTAGCCAGAAGGGAAAAATTAGGAATCCATTGGCGACAGTAAGAGGTTATGTCTAGAAAAGCACGAACATCACTCTGAGTACGAGGCACAGACATGTTAGTAATAACCGTTATTCGTTCAGGAGTTATTTTTTGTTTTTAATGATTTAAAAAAAAAAATTTATTAAGAATTTATGAAACACAATGAAAACCAATTTACATGATTAGAGGAAAGAAGACAAAATACAAAATATACAATCAACCATCATTATAAGGGCAGAAGTAATGCAGAGATCGATTTGGCAGCATACTTAGATTAATATCTGATTAAATTGATTCCTTTAAATGTTAATAAACCAGTTACATGCGATATCATATATTTTTTAGACATTTTGAGGACCGGATTAGCTCGCTACACTCTGTTTGCCCGCCAAGCAGCCACTGGTGCCCAAATCCTCAGTCCCAATTCTTTTGTTTTTTTACCCTTAAGTTCGGACAGGGGCGCCTCAACATTATGTATTCCTAAGAATCCAGACATCCACATTTGAAAGGTTGGGGCCTCAGTATCTTTCCAGGCAGCTGAGATTAATATACGGAGTACAGCTGTGGAGATAAAACCTAAAGCTCCAGTCTCTATATTTAAATTCAGTTTACTTTCACATCCTATGATCATGAGTGTTGGGGACAGGGTTATTTTAACATCTAACAACCCCTCCCAGAATGCCTCAATTTCCTTTTTAATTGATCCAAGTTTCTCACATTGATGCAACATGTGGATGATGTCAGCCGGACCTTTAGAACATCTGGGACAGTTATGATACACCCTCTTGCCCCAATCATAGAGCTTGGAGGGGGTGTAGTACAGGTTATATAATGTTTTGAAGTGCTGAGCTCTTAGATTGGAGGAGCGTAAGAATATTCCATCGATTTTAAGGGTTCTATCTAGGTCGATATCTGGATCCTCCAATTTAGAGGCCCAGGCTGCCTCAGTTTTACCCATGTCATCCTGGGATCCCTCCACAAACAGCCTATACACTCCATTGATTCTTAAGTCTCCCCCCTTCAGATAATCCAGTATGTTACACCTCTCGTTTAAAATGATACGAGGCCTTCTTGATCTAATCGTGCTGACTATCTGAGCATATTTATAATCTTGATTACCCTGGAGGAAGTACATTTGTTTCAGGTCTTCAAGAGATCTACACTCGTCCCCTACCATAACTTGCCCCAGTGTGAAGATGCCCTGTCGCTCCCAGTGTCTCCAACACCCGTCATTACTTAGGTTAGGAAAGAGACCAGAATTCCAAAGTGGAGTGTGGTGGTTATATTTAGATATTGACAAGGCTTTCTGAGCTGCAGCCCAAACCCCCCATATCCCTTCAAGTATTTTATATCTTGTTTTTTTTTTAATACCTTCTTTTTGTTCTCCTTAGTAATACCCTGGTAGCCTCACTGCCAAGCAACAATTCAAAGATAGAGGGGATAGCATCTTGTAAGTTCGAGGTATTTGCACTATTTCCCGCGGGATCAAATAATATAGCCATCTGTGTAAGAAGACAAGACCAATGATTGTATCTAAGATTTGGCAGTCCCAGGCCCCCCCTTTCCTGTGGCAAAGACATGTATTTCATAGATCTTCTGATCTTTCCATATTGCCACAGGAAATTCATGAAGATAGCTTCTATTTCTTGGATAATTTTCCCCCCTATTTTAAAGAGGATCGCCCGGAATTTGTATAATACCTTGGGGAACATAGTCATTTTGATGACATTGGCACGCCCTATTATTGAGAGTTGCAATGTATCCATTCTTTTCAAATTCTCATTGATTTCATAAGAGGGATAAAGTTATCTCTGATTATACGCTCCGTCTGTGCGTTAATCGTTACCCCCAGATACACCACAGAATCGACGTATCTGGAGTCTGATTTAATTATATTCTTGGAACACAATACCTGGGTCTTACCCACATTTAAGCGATATCCTGACTGTCTCCCGAATAGACTAGCGATTGCCACCACTTCACGCATAGCCACATCGGGTTCAGTAGTGATGACCGCCAGATCTTCGGCCTATGCCAAGATTTTTGTTTGGAAACCTTTCGTGACTACCGGTTTAATTACGGTGTTGTTCATTATCTGGCGTATTAGAGGATCGATATATAGTGCAAATAGGATGGGTGAGCACGGGCATCCCTGCCTAGTCCCCCTCGTGATATAGATCTTCTTCGAGCTCTCACCCATCATTTGAATCTCAGCAACTGGGGTAGTATGCATTGCCTGAATAGCCTTCCGAAACTTTGGACCAAACCCCCTTTCTTCGAGCACCCTCCAAAGAAACTCCCATCTGACGCGGTCGAAGGCTTCCTCTGCATCGAGAAGGATCATTGCGACCCCCCCCCCCTGGCAGCATGGATATTGAACAGCGTGATAACTCGTCTGATGTGGTCCGTGGTTCCCCTACCGGGAATAAATCCATGCTGCCAGGGAGAGACCAGGGTCCCAATGATCCGTCCCAGATGGGCAGCCAAGATCTTAGCGTATAATTTATTATCTGGGTTTATCAGGGATATCGGCCTGTAGGAGCCGGGGTTTTCCTTGGGCTTATCCTTTTTATGAAACACCACGATATTGGTGCTTATCCAAGACCCCGGAATTATGCCTGTGTTTATTATTCCATTATATAGATCTAACAAAAGTAGGGATGTTTCATCAAATACACATTTATACAATTCCAGTGGTAGACCATCGGGGCCAGCAGCCTTCCCTGCAGCTAGATCTTGTATGGCCTCCGAAGGTTCGTCCGAGGTGATGGCTTGTTCTAGAATTTCTCTATCACCCTGAGCTACTTTGGTTCCCTGTCCTGTCCACTCAGTCATTGAATCCTCAGTAACCGGCTCTTCCTGATACAATGCTTGATAATATCTTTTAAAGACATTTATAATTCCCTTTGGCTCCTCATAACTTATACCCTGCTCTACTATGTGTGTGATGATATTTTCCGACACGACTTGTCTAATACGGAGTGCCAATGCTCTACCAGCTTGTTCCCCCATCTCATACAGCCTCCTTCTTTGTGTTTGATATTCCGCAGCTGCTTTTTGGGCCAATTGTTTTTGTATCTCAGCTTTGATGATACTCACTCTTTCTAGACTTTCTGTTCCCTGCCTTCCCTGAGTTATATCTTTCCTATGCTGTTCCTTGGCGACCGATAATTTATTTATTAGTTGTTCTCTCTCTAGATTAAGCCTTTTCCAATTTTGAGAGGTATAGCTGGTAGTTTCTCCCCTTAAAGCAGCTTTGTAGCTATCCCAGACAGAATTTCGCGAAGCGCTGTATCTATTTGCATCGAAGAAAGCCTGTGACCAGTTTTTAATATGTGCTACGTAGGTACTGTCTATTAAGAGCTTCTGATTGAAAGTCCAGGATCTCAGTTTTCTAGCTGGCCTGTTAACATTTATTGTTAATAACAATGGGTTATGGTCTGATATTATCTTGGGCAGTTTAAGCATTTCAACAGTGCTGATCTTGGTGGCGGAAATCATAAAATAATCTAACTTAGAGTATTTCTGAAATGGATGTGAAAAATATGTGAAGCCTGGATTCCCGAGTTCAATACTCCCCCAAACATCCCTCAGCCCATGTGAATGCATCATCGAGCATACTGCCCGATATACCCGGGGTTTACGTCCAGTATATATGGTTCCCCCTACGAAGTCTGCTGAGATATTCAAATCCCCACAGACCACTATGGGTGACGGCCAGCTTGTCAATTCCTACTCCATAACGTCAAAGGTATCAGGGTCATCACTATTGGCCCCATAAATACAGCAAATGGTAATGCCCAGATTCATTTCACATAATGCCCACCTCCCCATAGCATCTGCCTTGAATCGTTTTGCTCCCCCCAGACACACCTTGCTAATGATAGCCACCCCCTAATAGTAGATGTTTGGGAGGAACAAGAAAGAGTCTCATCCCTTTAAGTTTAGCCAATGCTTTTTCCCCCAGGGCAGACGGGTCTCCTGTAAACACAAAATATCCATTTGTGTGAATTTAACAAATTCCTTCAGTCTTCCACTTTTTTTCCAGTCGTTTAGGCCCCCTATATTCAAGGAGCAAATCCTAAGCTTAGACATACTTCTGCTTTAAATCCTTCCTTATATTCAGCAGGCTGTATAGCATGCTGAAAACACATTTGAATACATATCTTGTACGGCTATATACCTCAGCCAGATTACAATTACAATAGTGTCATGAATTCTCTTTTTTGAGTTTACACCCCAACACCACCCATTCCCTCCCAACCCCCCCCCTGCCATCACCCAATCCCTCCCCCCCCCGCCACCCATTGAAGCCCTCGTTCAGGAGTTAATCGTCTCCCCGCTTTCGACAGTAAATGACCAAGATAGGTCACTTCCTGTCGACAATACTGAAATTTGGACAAGGACACTTTATTACCATTAGCAGCCAAGTGGTGCAACAGTTTAACAGTTGCTTACTTACAACCATCTGCCGTATCAGATGCCACCAGAATATCATCCACACATTACCTGGAGGGAGAACCAATTCATCCAATACTGCTTTTAGAGCCTGACTATATAGACTAGGACTTTCAGTTTAGCCTTGAGGTGCACAACAAAATCTAAAACTGCGGCCAGATAATGACAATACAAAAATATGATGGCTGTCTGGATGTATGGGGATACTAAAGAAAGCGTTTTTTAAATCAATTACTGAAAAATACTGTGCGGTAGGGGGAATCATAGTCAAGATGGCAGTTATGTCTGGGACCACAGGATATTGAGGAACCACTATTTTATTAACCTCTCTAAGGTCAATCACAAAACAATAAGTATCCTTATAATCAGGATCACCATCTAAAGGGGCTTTTTTCAAAATCGGTAGAATGGGACTATTACAAATATTTGCTGCTGTTTCTTCTACAACTCCCTTCTTAATTAAATAACAAATGACATGCAATAAGGACTGTTCACCTTCAGGCGAAATTCGATATTGGGGAATATGTGGTAGATGCGCATTTGGTTTTAGGGTTATGGATACAGGGGGTATTTTCAACAGTCTGACATCCGTGTCCCCTTTCGCCCAAAGAGTGGGGGGTATATCTGCAAACTCAGGAGGGAGAGGTGCATTTTGACTAAACATTGAGATATACGTTCAATGTGAGGCTGCAATGTAAGATAGTTATAGGTAAGGTGAGCAACCCAATAAACCCTTGCAGGCTTGGGCAATAGAAATATTTAGAAAATGGGCCAGCAAGGGATTTGTTTGTGAAACTATTTTTTGACGAGAGTGAAAGGAACTGTACTAAATCAGATTACCACACTTTGTCAAATTAGTGACTAAAATATTTTTAGAAAAAACATCAATAATGTTACCACACTAACATATTGAGACAATCGAAAGAAATGAAGGAACCAGGTATTGTTGTATCAAAAAGATTATTATTTTCTTTATAGCAAAAAAAGTGCATAGGGTACAAAACTTGCATTGTTTTGTACCGTATGCAATGTAAGATACACACCATCAGTAGAACAATAAATACGAGCATGCAACTTTTTCAATATATCCAAGCCTAGCAAATTTTCGCCGCAACTAGAAGTAAGCAAAAATGGTGAATCCACAGTAACAGGCCCAATAGTAAAGGGAAGTGGTTTTGAAACGGGGCTGACCACGGGGATTCCTGAAAACCCCACCGATACGTTATTTTGCCCAGACAGAGCAGCCCCTGGGACCAATGTATGAGCAACAGAACTATTCATAGCTTCAGTATCCACCAAAAACTTCTCAGATTTGCCCCTGTACGTAAGGTCCCTGTTGGTCAACTGGTACTGATATATGGCCCTTGCTCTGTCCGTGGCAGTCTCATGCATAATTGTTTCCACCAAGCTGTCTCCTCGATAATCCTCATTATAGTACTGTCTTCCCTGAAAATCATCAAAATAGTTTTCCCCTGACTCATCGCCGGACCTGTCACCACGTCTCATACTACTCCAGTGTCCCTCTTGTCTGCAATTCGAGCACTGATCATATCCTACAGGAGGTCCCTGTCCTCCACCTCCTCTCATCACTGCGCCCCTCGGGAAAGAGCATCTTCCTCCCCTTCTGGAGTTTTGCCCTCTGCTGACTTGCTGCAGCAGCACCCTGGTTTTCAACTCCTTAACCTTTTTATCCGATTTATCCTTACTCTCATTTTCTCGAAGCTCATAATACTGAGCCATGCTAAGAATAACTGAAGGGGTTGACGTGGTCCAAGTACTTTCGGCAGCCTATAATCGTGTTTTTATTTCTGGTAACAAATTAGTGACAAATCTATTGACAAATAACCGTATGCCACCTTCTGTGGACAAATCCTGTAAACACTTTCTCAAACCGAGTAAAGAAGTAGGATACATTTTCATCCTTATATTGGTTGCAGGCTGTTAGCTTGTCCCAATCCACCTTTCGTGGGAATAAGGGTTTGCATAAATGTAATAATTTGAGCCGGTATAGCTAAATTCTCGTCTTTAGGTTTATTGCCAGGCTTCCGATCTTTGTCCCATGCCTTAATTTGGTCCCAGGTCACTCCAAGTTCGGCGGAATAATCTGAATCATGCACTTCTCTTCATATATCTACTGGGACAAAAAAAATGAAAAATAACTCGATATCAGCTAAAGTCATAACGGCCGAATTCACGCCTTCAGTTAATTCATTATAATGAGCAGTAGGATTTCTTTGAGGGTCAGGAAGCTGAGCTTTTAAAGTAAGGACTTCACTCCGTTTCCAAGGGGTATAAACCCATTGGTCTTGAAAATGTGCCTCTACGCGTGCTCTAACGACCTGGCCTCCTCCGTCCAATACTTCGGGAACCTCAGGAGTGAAAAGAGGATGCGCTTCTTGCATAGGGTACTGTTTCCCTAAATCTGGGTATCTACTATTCATTCGGTCTTGATAATTTATCAAAGTTTCGACATTCTGAAACACCTCGTCGACCTGTAATTCGAATTTAAAAGCTTGATCTTTGATGTCGCACAATATCTGAGGGGCCAGCCCTTCTTGAAAACACTGTTCCCATAAAGAAATCGGTCTTATTGCCATGTGTTCTAATGCTAGTTGTTGTGTAACTGGTTCAAAATCTTTCATAGTGCTCCAGATGTCCTCTAGAGTATAAATTGGATTCTGCATCCATTGGGACACCTGAATCACTACAGCCCGTCTTTCTTTATCTCCTACGGATGATCGAGTAAAAACTCGTCGACCTTCCATCCCTCCCATAGGGCGTCGTGGCGTGTCATCTGAAGAGGCAGCGGTCATCCCTTTAGGGGTAACTGTCATTCCTCTAACCGGGGGTGTTAAAAATACTGGGGATACAGGGGAAGCAGCCACCGTCCCCGGTAACAAGGTAATTAAATCTGAGGTAGTGGGACGGAGGGTAGGAGGGGCAGACAACGGAGCAGGAGGGTGCACAGCTACTGGAGCGGTAGCAACCGCTGCTCCCGTCCTTCCTGTCCGGTCCACTGGGACCGCTGGGTACAAACCTTGGTGTGCATATGGTGGCAGAGGGCGAGACTCTAATAGTTCCTCTATTTCGTCTTCTGCTTCGGTTCGAGTCACATAACTTTAATCAGTCTGCAATCTAAACTGTCTATCTAATTGCTCGATATTCTTCTCTACTTTTTCTTTCTCATACGCCACTGCCTTTTGGGTTGCCATCTGTCCTGCTTTAATCTTTCCCAATTTCTCTTCTCGTATTCGCCGTCGCTTTGCCTCTTTTAACCATAAGGTTAATGAGTCAAACATAGTCTGACGGCTTATTCTCAAAAATTATTTATTCTGTAAGTAATTAATTTTCCTTTCATCAAAAGACCCTGTTAAAGACCACTGTAATTCTGCATTATCTTTAGTATATTTGTTCCACAGTGTATTAAACAAAATGGGAGAAATACCATGTTTAACGTACATGTCCAAACTAGGACTGCCTTCCAGAGGAGTGGGTGTCTTTCTTCCAGCCGCCCACTTTTCCGACGGCAGCACCCAAAACATAATTTACTAAAACAAGGCATTTTTATGTATTCAACAGATGATATAATTCCAACTGCAGTTACACTCATAGACGCGTCTACTCACCACACACTCTTTCACTTTTTCAACTTACAACAAGTCAATGTACATAATATACTTAAAGTGCATACATTTTGATCGATAAAAATACTCCGGTCATGACTTTACAATTCCATACGACGTCTCATACGCGAACAGAGCCCGTCGACTCCTGTTCGGGGAATCGATCACCCTGGATTCCAGACCACCAAAAGAATTCACAAAAAAGACAGTCCAGAGACTGCCCTGGGATCATCAGACAGGCGCACCACAGACCCTCTTACAGACTATCCGCCAGTCCTGTGCTGGTTGGGCCTGACGTTATGGGCGCCACCCCAGACCCTGCGCTTACCCAGTTGCTTCTGTGGGCTTTTCCGAAGAGGATGCGGCCGAGTGAGCACCTACCGTGCAACACTAAGGCGTCCGACGTTGTCCCAACTAATCACCAAACAAGTCTGTGGGGCATCTGCCCGTGCAGTCACACCTCTGCCACGTCAGACCCCCAGATTCCCTTGTGGTTCACTAACCACTATTTCATACGCAGTTAACTGTTCTTCTGAGCCACTTCTCAAAAAGTGCTCATTCCATACAATACAATTCACTCACCTGGTGCACTCAGGTCTGATTGAGTATTCTCCACCGCCAACTTCCTTTATAGACCAACACGGTCAGCTGTTCCCAGGTTAAGCCCGAAGGACTCCGGCGAAGGGTTATTTAGCAGCTGGGAAGGTCACTGGGTCGAAGAGTGGAATTTTCCTTTTCAACCACAAACTGGTTTCTCAATTAGGATCCTTTTTCAGTCCACCCCCTCGACCAGAACCCCTCCCTGTCCCTCTTCCCCTGTTTACAGGAGGGGACAACCCTATCGCGGAGTCCCGGCGGAGTCGCCAACTGAAGTACTACAAAAATATACCATAGAGCTATACTTACCAGTAGTCCATATACCTTATTTACCATACATAAGTCAGTCGGCAATGGAAAAGATTCAATCGTTTATTTTGCAAAACGCCCTATATAGGGGAGCCTCCCTCTTGCCACAGCTCTCAAAGGTGTGCAGAGGAGGCTGCTGGATCACATTCAAAACAGTGCATATATACTTTCGGCATACCTCATTGAAACCCTGTACATGGAAAAGTACCAGTAACTGAGAAACCAACAGAAAGACCCATATAAGGCACAATAGATTGATTCGAAACTTAGCTCAAGCTATTCTGGGGCTAGGTCAGTAAAGGTGCCTCCCTTTGGTTCTGGTGCATGGGAGTACAGGCATGGCGCCTGCAAGAATGTGCTAATCCTAGAAGAAATACAGATGTGACCTTGAGTTTCCTAAGTTAGAATCAATGCTCTGTTCATAGCCCGGGCCACCCTTTCAGACTCTCCACTCAGCAGTATGTCACGTGTTTTTCTTACTAACCAAAGAGGCCCAGGGAAATGAAATCAGGATGCTGTTTGTTCAGTTCAGGCCTAGGTTTTTGGTTATACATGGGTCGAGTGTATTTACAAGAGGTTCTGTCGAGGTAGCAAATATATATTGGATACATTATGACAACATTATATAGTATCGATTTTATATTTCTTCACAGGTTCATGCAATCACCATTTACAGTCAACATTATTTGCAATCATTTACAAGTGTAGGTACATTCTACTAGAATGAAATCCCTTAAATCTTCCGGTTATGGAGAGCATGACCAATCGAACTTCAGATGGTCAGTGATTTTTTGGAGCTCCATGAGTGACTTTGATGTTGTCATTTTCTATGGTTGTGAATGCTAGTGAAATTCTTGAGGCTTTTAAACTAAGATGAGGTTTTGCAGACCTCCATAATATCAAAACAAGCATTGGCATAGCCAATAGGTCTCGCCTTTGGGACCTTATAAGTGTTTAGCCAAGCAACAGTTGATGTTATTGCACCAAGGATATTGTGCTGGATAACTAAACATTTATAAGGTCCCAAAGGCGAGACCTCTTGGCTATGCCAATGCTTGTTTTTCTTTAGCATACAGCTAGCTCCCTGCTGGCAGAGCACCTCGAAACGCCGGGCCTTGGGATATTAGACTCAGCTTCACTACACTGTGACTGCCCCATCACACCGACAGGAAGTGCCCAGATTCATTGCTTTGTGTCTTGCGAACGCGCTGAGGAGGCAAAAAACACGAACTGCAGGCAAACGTGAAACTAAATGAAAATTAGGCAAGTGGACAAGCTTGTTTATGTTGTCGTTTGGTGGGCCAGAGGGGTCCTGGCCCACCAACTAGAGCCGGGCCTTCTACTGTACTGCAGACATCTAGGCACTGGTGTAAGATGGGTGAAGCCCACATCTACAGCTAGGAGGACAGAGGCAGAGCTGCTTTAGAGCACCTATTCCCAAAGCAGATATCTAGGCACTAGTGTGAGATGTGAGGAGCCCACTTCTATCGCTAGGAGGATAATGGATAAGCTGCTTTATAGCACCTATTCCCAAAGCAGATATGTCGGAACTAGTGTGAGATGAGAGGAGCCCTCATCTACCGCTAGGAGGATAGAGGATAAGCTGCTTTATAGCACCTATTCCCAAAGCAGATATCTAGGCACTAGTGTGAGATGAGTGAAGACCTCATCTACCGTTAGAAGGATAGATGCCAAGCCACTTCATAGCGCCTATTCCCAAAGCAGATATCTAGGCACTAGTGTGAGATGACTGGAGCCCTCATCTACCGCTAGGAGGACAGAGACAGAGCTGCTTTATAGTGCCTATTCCCAAAGCAGATATCCAGGCACGAGTGTGAGATTGATGGCATTCGTTCCCATCGGAATTGAGGCTTAGGAGGCCTAGCTACTCTATAGTGCCTTCTCCTACTGCAGAGATCTGGGCAGTACTACTAGATAGGAAAGGGGGGGGCGCTCTGCCCCCTCGCACGTATGGCGGGCACCGACCTGCCCTTCCCCTGCATCCTTGGTGGTGGGGCGTGCCCCTGCGCCGCCTCTTGATGCCGTGGCGGGCGCACCCCACCATCAATTGGTGCCGGCTCCCGCGTTGACCTGGAAGCAACCTGATTGCTTCCGGGTCAAAGGGGGGAGCCCGGGGGGGCGGACCAGTGTGAACTGGTCTGCCCCCATGCCGCCACAAGAGGTTAAAAGGCTGGGAGAGCACAGGAGGCGCCCTCTTGCCCCCGCGTTCTCCAGGCCCGCTCCATGCCCCCACCAACAAGGGACCGGAAATTTTTTCAATTTTATTTCTTACAGGGTCGGCAGTCGGCGGTGGCAAAATACGCCAGTAATACGGAGCAGCAGCCTGAATACGCCCTAATCTACGAGCGCGGAGAGGCACTCTTGGTCGGGTTGCACACGCGATTATCGCGGTAAGGCGGCAAGGGAGGGGGGAGAGAGCTAAGGGCCCGGGCAGGAGCGGGCAGTACTAGTGTTTGTAGAGCGAGCGCTCATTGTTATTTTACCCGGGGGAATATTCGGAGGGACGTTTACATTTAAAAGAAAACGCTCATTTTTTTCCTGGGTTACCACACTGTGTTAAGGCAATTTAGTATCGACTGGGGGCATTGCCTGCGGGGTAGCGATCGCAAAGCAGCCACTCCTTGTGGCACTGGGCCACAGTTTTAATAATGTCAGGAGTTGTTTGGACAAGCAAGCAGGGTCGGTCATGGTTAGTAAATAGATGGGAGACCAGATTTAAACGCTCCCCCTTTGTTTGGGTGTCCTTCACAAACCAATAGGAGATTAGAGTGTGAGTGCTAGGCAAACACACTAGTAATTTAAGAGCAGGGCGAGGCATTGGTATTTTAATATTGCACTGGCCCTATAACATTGTGCAAGAGAACTGCGTGGGGTTTCTTCAACTACGATGTCCATTTGTCTTTAGGAGCCAGTGCGGCCTTGTAACTATCCTTTCATCGTAGGCCTTAATTCGGGGGCAGTGCGGACAGAGCTGACGGAGAGTGGCACGGTGGACGACGCTATTCCGAGGACACAGGCAGGCCTGCATTTCACTGCTTCTGTCGGGCCGCCGGGCTAGAGTGCGCTCTCTCAAACACCCAGGCTGGCTGGTGTGTCGCGGTCACAGTTGCGTGGTGCTCATGGCCAGCCTGTGTGCCTCCAACGTTCCACAGGTACAAAGGGCACATTGTGCTCATTGGTGGGGCATTGAGTTAGGTCGTTCCCTGTCGCAAAGGAAAGGAGAATGTCTAGTGGGCGTTGCGCAAAGCGTTCCCGCATGGAACTTATATAGGAGACTGGGGAAAGTGGACCAGATAGGGAAGAATGTCGCGGAGCTAAGTCAGAGGTTAGAAGACCAGGCAGGGCCTTCGGGGAGACCCAAGCGAGTTATAGTGCCCCTGCAACCCAGGAGGGAACTGGAAGCTTTGCCTAAGCGGAGCAGGGCCAACAAGGGTAATGAGCGGGTCTCGAAGCCACGTGTAGTAGGGGGTCACCTAGGATGGTCCCAGACGGAGTGCCCACACCACCCATAGCACCCATACCTACTCCACCAACCCCGATAAGTTTACCGGTGTCGCCGGCTCCTGCCACACCAATGCCAGCCCCAATCATAGCACCCTTGGTGGTCCCAACGGTAATTCCAATGGCACCGGTGGTGAAACCGGAACCTACACCGATGCCCGACATGGGGGCACCCACCCCAGTTAGTGCTCCCCCGGGGGTTGGGCAGGTGCCCCCTGAGCTGGCAGCACAGATAGCGGCAGTACTCCCATGGCTGGGCATTGGGGGATGTTGCCCTCCTCAGAGGATCCCTCCGCAGAGGCACAAAAAATGGTAGCAAAGATCTTGTTGGCCAGGGGTGGTGGCGGGGAGACAACCGCTCCGATTTCTCCTCAAGCAACAGGTTCAGGCAACGACGCAGGAACAGACAAGAGTATTGAGCCAACGCGAGTTGCCGAAAGTGGTAAGGAGGTGGCATTGCTGCTACTAGGGGCAGGTGAAATACCCTCCAGGAGAGAATACCTAGCCCAGCATGTTACACAAGGATTGAAAGAGTTGATTTGGGTTGGCAAATATGTTAATATATTTTCACTGCTAGTTGATAACAGGGAAATGGAGTATGCTAGGACGCAGAAGGATTGGATGTTCCCTAGCGAGTGGCGGGCCCAATTGGCAAAATTCAAGGTGGATGAGACACAGATTAATTGGATAAGAGCCTTTTCTGTGCTTATGGCGATCACGGCAGAGCGTTCCCCAAATGTACTTACTGAAATGGCATGTTACCAGAGTAGAATTAAAACTTTCAGTGACCAGTAATGGAGGGGATAAGTGGAAAGAATATGACATGGCATTCAGGAAAGCAAAGGAGTTTGACAGATCATTATCCTGGGACAGGGTCGATTCTATTTCATGGTATGGGCAATTTACAGGGGGGCAAACAGTGAGTGCGGACCAAAGCGGAAACAAGGGCTACCCCTCCAAACCTCAGCAGCCCTTTCGGCCGGCCCAGGGGGGTGACGCGGCCAGGAAGGCCAGAGGCAGTGGGGATCGAAAAGGGGTGTGTTGGGATTTTAACAAAGGAACATGCACCAGGGCAGCGGGTACTTGTAAGTTCAGGCACGCATGTTACATATGTGGCCACCCTTCCCACCCAGAAACAACATGCCGCTCAAAAGGTAACGCTTCCGGAAACAGGGGAAGAAGGAAACAGGACTAGGGGGGGGAGGCCGGCAGGTCACTCACTCACCCATTGATGTTATGGCTATGATTCCTTGGCTGAACAGGTACCCAGCCCATGCCTCTACAAGGATGTTGCGAGAAGGTTTCTCACAAGGCTTCAGGACTCCAGGGTTAGAGTATACTGGGACGTCAGAATGTAGGACTCAATTGTCAGTTAGGCACAACCCAGTAGTAGTGGCAACAAAAATTGAGAAAGAACTGCGCCTGGGTAGAGTAGGGGGTCCCTTTACTAAGATTCCGGTACCCAATTTTGTCAGCTATCCCTCAGGGGCGAGTACAGACTCATCCATAACTTCTCGAAGAAAAAAACAAACTATGATGCTATGGGACCAATTAAATCAAATTTGCTCAAACAGGTTTATTAATTACCTATCTGGACCCATTTCTTGTTATGGAATAAATCCTTCCGTTTTTTATATATATGTCGATTACCAACCATTACCTCAATACCTAATTTATTCACCTGATACGTCTCCTTTTTCTTTGCTTTATTTTGTTTTCAAATATTTCATATATGCATTTTTACTTTGCTTATTTTCATACAATATACACATATATACATAAATATTTACACACATATACAACCAACATATACAATTGTTTACAAGCAACGAAACAATGGAAACAACAGGTTATGAATTCACTCATTATTTCTCATAGCCCCTACTATTTTACTGGATGCTCTATCCTGTATTATCAAAAGAGCATTCCTATTTAATCAGGTACACCTTAACACCGCAGTATTCCAAGATCCTTAATTCGATCCTTATTTTTTATCCACTGCTGTTTGTAAATATTAGTGAATTTTAATTAATTAGGTGTACTTGTTCAATGTGTCGACGCGTTTCAGCCCATCAACTTGAGGGCCTCATCAGGACTAGGGCTTCCACTTAGACATGAAATATGCAATACCTATATCCTTATAATGCAATGGGGTATTTCCGAAATGTATCTTGTGGTGTAAAGGCTATCGCCATTAATTAAAACGTAGCATTTTGCAAATGTTCAATTGTGCTTCCTACATGATCCTAATTTGGATGACTTCAAACTGCCTTCCACGCTTATATTCGGAACAATTCACTTTGTCTGGGATCCGCCGTAATTAAAATTGTATACCTGGATGTTCCCGATATTCTGCTGCCGATTTACGCTGCTACTCAGAGACAAAACACACGGGCGCCATTCCTCACTTCCATATCAACGCAGCTCACATAACCTCTCAGCGCCTAGGGGTGCATCTTTAAACGACGCCATCGACAAGGAATTTTGTAGTGTTAAATATGGGTCCTTTGACCAGGTAGTAGAGATGTTGAGGACTCTTGGGCCAGGGTCCCTGATGGGTAAATCGGATATTGAATCTGCATTTCGGTTGCTGCCAGTGCATCCGCTAGATCAGCACCTGTTAGGTTTTTCTTTTCAAGGCAAATTCTATATGGATATGTGTATGCCCATGGGTTGCTCGGTTTCATCTGCCTACTTTGAAACATTCAGTCCTTCTTTGGAATGGGTTTTTAGGCAATCAACAGGACACCGTCATGTCATGCACTACTTGGATGACTTTCTTTTTCTGGGCACAGAGGGATCGCAGGAGTGTGCCTGGACATTGCAGGAATTTTGCGTGCTCATGCTGGCTTTTGGGGTCCCGCTAGCTCCTGGAAAAACGGTCGGGCCAGGAACATCCTTAGAATTTCTAGGCATAATACTGGATTCAGAGGAGGGTTGTTTCAGGTTACCCAAAGAGAAAATCAGGAAATTCAGAGCAGCACTACAACAATGTTTAGAAAAAGAGAAAGTGACGCTGCAGCAACTACAACAGACTGTGGGTCAGTTGAATTTTGCACTAAGAGTAATACCCATGGAACGCCTTTTCTCCCGCTCAATCTCGCAGGTGATGACGGGCCTGAAGGAGAAACACCATCACACGAGACTGTCGGCTGAGGTTCGCCAGGACATGCGTATATGGATGGCATTCCTGGAGGATTTCAACGGCAGGGTAGTGTGGTGCTTTCCCCCCACTACGTCGGCAGAGTTAGGTCTATGGACCGACGCTGCGGGCAGTGTAGGGTTTGGCGCAATACTTGGGAACAAGTGGGTGGCACAAGAATGGCCGGCTTGGTGGGAAGAAAGCGGCTTGACAGCGAATATCGTTTTTTTGGAGCTATTTCCAATATGGGTTGCCCTAACAGTCTGGCCGGAATTTTTGGTGTAATCAATCTGTGATCTTCTGGTCTGATAACATGACTGTAGTTGAATGCATCAATCAGCAGGAGCACAGTGTAAGTTTATACTCCGCCTCCTGAAAGAGATTGTGCTCAGGTGCATGAAATTGATTGTACAGTTTAGGGCCAAACATGTTCCAGGAGTTTTGAATACCAGCTGAAGCACTCTCTTGCTTTAGGATGCAGGTATTCAGCGAGCATCTACCAGTGGCAGAGGCAGCACCGGCACACTTCCCAACCACGCTCTGGCAAATTGGCGCCCCCAGCTACAGAACCTCGTCACAGCTAGCCTAGCCCCCAGGACCAGGATGGCTTTCGAAGGGGCGTTTATGTCTTATTGCTCCTTTTTGGGTCAGGACTGGGCAGAGAAATGGGATCAGGAGGGGAACTTTACCCAGTACATGGACACATTACATAAGGAAGGGCGCTCAGCAGCCACAGCTAGCAGACACAAGGCGGCCGTGTCCTTCTTTGCGCAGCTAAAAGGGGCAAAGAATCCCACAGACAGTTTCATAGTGCGGAAGGCTCTGAGGGGGTGGCGGCGCCTGTAAACAACTACCACTGATTCCAGACAACCAATAGGTTTAGAGCGGCTTGCGACACTATTGAATATCTTGCCTCACACTTGTAGCTTCTCATGGGAGGTACTATTATTCAGAGCCACCTTTTTGTTGGCCTTCTATGGGGCATTACGGGTAAGGGAACTGGTGGCTAGCAGCAAGCTGGACATACTAGGGGGTCTCCGGCTCTAGAACACACAAAGATAGTGGAAGACACGCTGTTGATTACCATACGTAAATCAAAAACAGACCAAGAGGCTCAGGAAGATAGTTTGGTACTACACCGGGCTTGGACCAATCCTTGCTGCTCTGTGTTCCATGTTAAGTCCTTTCTCGAACAACGGGTAGGCGTAGCAGGGGGGGCCCTGTTAATGCCTGCAGACAGTACCCCATTGACAAGGTTCCAGTTCCAG
Organism: Lissotriton vulgaris; assembly: GCF_964263255.1. Lineage (NCBI taxonomy): Eukaryota > Metazoa > Chordata > Amphibia > Caudata > Salamandridae > Lissotriton > Lissotriton vulgaris. Next base: position 862,194,657 of record NC_141689.1, read on the forward strand.
AGAGTTTTGGCAATGGCAATTAGCAATGCTGGTTTAAATGCAAAGAATTTTGGGACGCATTCTTTCAGAATAGAGGCAGCCGCCGAAGCAACAGCGAGAGGTTTGCATGCCAACAGCGTAAAGAGGTTTGGGAAATGGTCTTCTGACTGTTATAAATGTTATGTGCGGGTGCACATGTTGTAAGGTAGCGAATAAGTTACGCTGACACCTGTCGTGTTGTTTGTTTATATTGCATTTTCTCGGGATTGTCACGCAGGACGGAAACTATCAACGGAACAGCATCAGCAAGCATTCTCATCACGATGGACTCAAGAACACAGGAATGAGACAAGTAGTGTGGGTGGTTGGTCACTCGTACGTTAAGTGCGCTAAACCGTTTTTCTTTTCAGGCAACTTTAGACGAGGATTCCTTTCATGGTAGGGGGGGCTTTGCCTCAGCCAGTTTAGGGGCTTCTTTACAGAATTACTGGACAGACACACCCCACCGCTCTCAATGATTATTTTGCATGTGGGTGGCAACAATTTGGTTAAATTGGGCAGGAGGGTGCTGATGGAAGAGATAATTTCAGTAGCGGGTTGACTAGCAAAAGTACGCCCAGGCTGCACCATAGTGTGATCTCAGTTTATTCCTAGGCTGCAATGCAGGGGGGGGAATCTGTCAGGGCGTTGAATCACTCGGTAAAGAGGATCAACAACAAGATAGAGAAGTTGTTTCGATCACCTCACTTGCAGAATATTCCACATGGGTGCATCTGGGGGGAACAATTTTACGTACAGAATGGGGTTCACCTGACCAAGGAGGGCAACAAATTACTGGCAAAGAATATTTTGGCATGCCTGGGAGGTGAACTATGCTGGCCTGTGGCGGTAAGGTCATGATCGGTGAGCAGTCAATTTTAGGTCCTTAAGGGGCGTCACCATTCTTGAATGGGGTCACCAGGGGGAGGGGCCAATGGTCTCTCCTAGAACTCCAGGGGCCGGACATCCGCTTGGTTGGATGGGTGCGGGGGAGGGAGTCATGTTTTCTTTGGGCTGGTTAGCCACCACGCACGTACACTATGACGTCACTAAACGGTGCAGAGTGAAAGGGCCCCCCTTTTGATTAATGGAGTTCATGGAGAATACGGGGTAACCGGGAAAGGGGGGGAGTACCCTCCCGGTAAATGGGCCCTCTGCGCATGCGCACTCATACGTGAGGGCGTAGCTAGGTAATAAGGATCTGACACCGGTTAGCAACCTTGCCGTAGGCCCCAAAATGTTAGGTATGCAAAATTCATACGTAGGATGTTAGATTCGGTTAGGAAACACTCTGTATAAGACATTTGTAAGGCTAGCCCTTCGATACCTGTCTACATTGTAAATCTAATGTCAGAATTTTGCATAAATAATGAATGTGTAAATATTGTTTTTATTTTAACAATTTTAATTTGTTTTCATGTTTTAATAAATACGTCCGGGGGGTCGTGAGACCCCCTGCCTTCCAAAGAAAAACTCCTCTCTTGTCTAAATGTTTTTGAAGGATTCATGATAGTGGTGCACAAGACAGGGAGGGGGTGGTCGATAGTCCCAGACCATATGCCGCCCTTGTCAACTTTCAGGAGGACAAAGTCCGAGTTGCTCTATAGAACCTACTCCCTATGCGGATGTGAAATAAATATCCCTCTTTCAGCCTACTCAAAGTCTGGGTCATGCTAATAAACAAGTGAAGCAGTTATTACTTGTGAAACTAACCAATGTAGCTTCGCTCACAATGTTATAGAGCAGATGATGCTAATAAACTACATGACTTTTACACATTTCGTAACACTGACAGTAGAAGGAGGCGCGTGAAGAGAGAGAGTGAAACTGCTGATGACAGGCACTGGAGCAGGCGCCCCTTGTGCCCTCATGAAACAGTGGAAAGACCTTGCAGAAGAGATTCATGGCGGACGTGAGCTGTGTGAGCTGACACAGGAATCTTAATTCTCTTGCTTACGAGTGCCAAGGTGAGACCAAGGCTTTGGCTCTCACAGGCGAGGGAACCTGCACTTCTTGATGTAACACAGGAGTCCATGGTAAATGCGGTTTAAAATACATGCCTTATGCAAAGAAGCATTGTAATTAATGTAGTGCTAATCATATGTTCCCAGATGTATCTAAGCACTAGTGTGAGAGTCGAGTCCTCACCAACTCCCAGGGTAGAGGTCCTGCTGCTCCATAGTGCTTTACTCTCTGTGCACACACTAGTGTGAGATCAGTGTCTGTCCAAGAATAAAGACAGTTTGAGGAATGAAAATTAAAGCGCCCTCGAAGCCAGGACTCCCAGCACCGATGCACAGAATGGTGCACACAGGGTCACTGCACCGGGCCGAGGCTCCAGGAGTCAATGATCTGAGTTCACGCTGCAGGGTTCACAGAGAGCTGTCTCTGAGCCCGAGACATGATCTCACCAAAGGCAGCTGGCAGACGCCTTTCACGCTGACCTGTCTTTGGTGCTGTTTAGGACAAGTAGAGGTTAGGGTGAAGCTAGGATGTTTACTTATTTCTCATAATTTAATTTTTTTATGTCCAGGCATATTTTGTAACCGACTGAACTGCCCTAATTATTCTGAGGCCACCTGGAGAGCTGGGAATTTGCACTAATCGATTGCAGTAGTCAGGTGGCAAAAATTTTACATTCACACTGATTAGTGGTGTAAATGACTATAAAAAAAGCATCAACGAAGGCATGATAAAGCAGAGGACAGTAGGAACATTAAATAGATGAATGAACAAAGCCATCACCAAGGCTTCTCTCAATGCCAACATCTAGGTGTTAGTGTGAAATCAGTGTCTGCATAAAGGCTGAGGTCTGTAGCATGGCAATGCGTTGTCTGTGCTCTCTCCATACTGCACCCGCTGCACTTCGAGGTGGAGCCTGATTACTTTTAAAAATTGATGCATGTTTTTATAAAAATACATACGCTGCTGTAAAGTAAACAAGCCACCACAAATTGCATGTACAGTCCCAGGCGATTGTAAAGTAAGATATTTCATGTTGGTGAGAGACGAATGGCTGCATTTTCACGCATGTCGGCGGGAGACGAATGGCTGCATTTTACCAAGCATGTCGGCGGGAGTCGAATGGCTGCATTTCCATGCCATCCCTAGGTGTAAGGGAATTTCAGAATTCCGCACACTTTTGCTTCCCTCCTGCAGGCGGGGGCGAGGTTTGTTGACGACCCCTTCGCGTTTTCATTTTAATTTCTTTATAGTCACAACACGAAACCACGGCAGTAGATATAGAGCTGTTTAAATAAATTCTACGAGCAGCGCTTTATGAATCCTGTCACCAGCCGCTGCTAAACCCATGACACACACTTCAGAAAGAACGACTTGTGCGCATTCCTTCGTATCAGGCTTCCAGGCTTCATGGCTCAGTCCATGTATGGTGTTTACCTTGCAGGAGCGAGCGCAATAAAACAGATGGTGCCACTGCTCGCTCCCGCAAGGTAAACGCCACACACACATGAGGGCTCATTGGGAACAGTACAGTACATACACAAGTTTCCCAAAAAGCCTTGAGCGATTTTAGGAGGTCATCACCTAAGCAGCGCTTGCGTGCTGAGTAGGCAAGACCTAAAGAGTGCAGGGCTCTGAGGTCTTTCCATAGAGATCTGCAATTTATAGTATTGCCTCTGATACAAGATAGGGACAACTACTTGGTGCCACAATGGAAAGAGGTCCCTACCGTTTGTTTATTACTTATTTTACACAGTGTTGGTTGTTGCTGACTTATTTGTTGTGTTACTTTGATTGTCAGAGATTATGGCTAACTTCAGGTTGACCACTCAGCAGGTTTGTTAGTTTGCGTTTCGAATCTTCCTCTGACAGTGGTTCTGAGAATGACTCTGTACCTGAGACAGAGGACGAAGTCCAAGATTCTAGCAGTGAATTTGCTGTCCAAGAGGAATAATCTGATGATGAAGGCACTATCAGTGTAGAGGAAGTGCCTCTTTTTGAAGAGGACACAGATATGCAGATAGTGCAGCAAGATGCATCTGGATTGCAGCATGGGGCGGTAGGGCTACCCGTCGGAAGTGCTGAATTCTGGTTTGCCCCAAATATGTTGCAGCCTGTGTCGCCTGCTTTTAGTGGTGATGAGGAGTGTAGGGTCAATACCACAAACACTTTGCCTATAAATCTCTTTCAGTTGTTTATGGAAGATGTATTTCTGGATGAGTTTATTCACCAAACTAATGGGTATGTTGAACAGTATTTGAAGGACAATGGTGCCAGACTTCGGCACCCTCTAGAGCTAGCCAGTGGACTCCCACACATCTAGATCAGGTGAAGAAGTTCTGGGGTTTAACTTTGTTGATGGAATTGATAAGGAAGCATTTATGTCTTCATATTGGCCTACTAGTCCCTTGGTGGCAACTGTTTTATATTTCCTGCACTCATAAATTGTGGTTAGTGTTTGCTCTGCTTCATGAGCTGCATTTTGCTGATAATGCTTCAGCATTGTCACGGGTGCACACTGTTTGTGATTGTCTCTTGAAGATCCGACCTGTCCTTAATTATTTTGTAGATCGCTTTTCAGAGATCTATGTTCCAGGGAAACAAATATTTGTCTTTGGTCCTGTGTAAGGGCTGATTGGTTTTTAGGAATACATTCCTAGGAAGAGGGCATGTTATGGAAATAAGATGTATATGCTGTTTTAAGAGTAGTACTAGACATGTCTATAATTTCGATGTGTACACTGATAAGGATTCTTATATTGACCCCCCTGATTGTCCATCCACTTGTAGAGTCAGTGAGAAAATTGTGTAGGAACTTGGTAGAGGGCTTATTAGCAAAGATCACCATTTAGATGTAAATAACTTATATATTGGTGAGCAACTGTTCCCAGAATTGTTCAAAGTGGTACCTGTTGCATTAACCATAAAGGTCACCCTAAAGAGCTTGTATGCAAACAATTTCAGAGAAGACCGTGCAGTGTCTTGCGTAGTGATACACTTCTAGTTGTGAAATTTTTAGACAGAAGAGATGTCCACATACTGACAACCATTCATGATGAAAGTACTTCACCTGTGACTGTTTGTGGTCAAGTTGCTGAAGGGTGCAAAGCTGTGTGCATTTTAGACTACAATAGGCACATGGGTGGTTTAGATAGAGTAGATAAGATGTTTGAGCCATACAGTGCTGTTCGTAAATCATACATTTAGCATAAGAAGTTGACTGTCCACTTGTTTCATTTGGCAACCTCCAATGCTTTTGTGGTATTCAAGGATTGCTCTCCAGATTTAAAGATAACTTTTGTTCAGTTACAGCAGTCTGTAATAGGCAGCCTTGTTGTAATGGAGCAGGAAAGTGTTCCTAGAGTTGGAGTGGTGGAGGATAAGGCTAGAGTGAAAGATCTCGACTTTTCTGATTACATTCCTCTCACAACCCATAAAAACTTTCTCTGTAGGAGTTGTAGAGTCTGTGTCAGAAGAGGAGTGTGAAAGGAGAGTCCTATGTACTGCCCCAAGTGTCCTTCTAATTCTGGGCTATGTGTGCCAGCATGTTTAAAATCATACCACACGCAACTCAAGTATTGAGTGCAACCGAGAGAATAAAAGTGAACTGATTGACTGTATTGTTTTATATTTTTTGTTCAGTTGCAAAGTTGATGATATTTCTATGTATTTAGTTAGACCTGTTGTGTTTGTAGTCATAGTTAGTTTTTCATCTCCTTCAAATTGGTCTGTGGTTTCTTTTTGTTTAAAATAAAATGTGATGGCGATGTGTGGGGCCTGGCGCTTGACTGGCAGTTTGCATGGACTGGAGCTTGGCTGGTGTTTTGTGTGGACTGGTGCTTAGCTGGTGGTGTGTGTGGACTAGCGCTAGGCTGGCGGTGTGTGTGGACTGGCGCTTGGCTGGCAGTTTGCATGGACTGGAGCTTGGCTGGTGCTTTGTGTGGACTGGTGCTTAGCTGGTGGTGTGTGTGAACTGGCACTTGGCTGGTGGCGTGCGTGGACTGGGCCTTAACTGGGGATGTGTGTAAGCAGGCATTTGGCTGGCTGCTGGTCACTGGAAACACTCTGCCAGCCAAATGTTATGTTATAGGGACCTGTAGAGCGCGCTAATACCGAATTACGTCATAGCGCTAGTATCCAGAAAACCTGAACAACATAAGTTGTGGTGAATAAATGTCCGAATACATTTCCTAACAAAAAAAGCCAGTCCACACACTCCATCACCTCCCAGACGGTGTGATTGCTGTGTCAGTCCTGTGGGTGTATGGAAGTGATGCGACCCTGAATGGTGCTGTTTGTTGAAGTTAGTGTTGTAATGTTTCCTCGGCCCGCGGCTGGCGGTAGTAACGGTTTTGTGTCTGTCACGCATGAAAGGTGTGTAAATGACCTGTGAAGCGGTTTGTGCCTTGCCATGGCTTCACTGCTCACGGTCAGTGAGTCATTGGTTCAACATTCTGAACTTTCGATTATTAACACTGAATTTCATTTTTGTGAAATCTTTTGTTAATAACATTTAATTTCCAACTTTTCACTCGCACTCATGCCAAATCTAACCAGTATGTGTATGTACTTGAGGAGTGGATGGTTGTGCAGTAATATTTGTCTTTCCTGTCTTTCTCTGCCAGGGTGTTCATTGTCTCTAGGAAAAATCTCCCAACTCTAGATATTTTGGTAAACTAGCCACCAGGGGGACTCCAGGGTGACTCTCATGGATCCCTCAAAGTACTGGCATCTGCTGGGAGCCTCAAACTTCCAGCCACCCAGCATTCCCACATATGTCCAAACAAAAAATGGCACCTCACCTATGTGGGTGGGCCTAGTGTCTGCACAAGTGCAGGGTCTAAGACGCAACGTTGAAGGATCAACAAAAGGGGTAGCTGCCCAGGTTTGGCAGCCACACAGGAAATCCTACTAAACCCAGACATTTCTGAAAAATAGACACCAAGGGGAGTACAGGGTGGCTTGCTTCTCGTGGATCCCATAAAGATTTCTTACCCACAATGCCTTGCAAACCTCAAACTTTGACTGAAATTGCACCTTTTACTTGCATTTATATGATGTATTCTTTCAGAATCAAAAGAAATCCACAAAATTCCAATCACCCACTGTTTCCCCACTTGTCCCAATAAAAATGCTGCCCCACTTGTGTGGCTTGGGCTAGCGCTCGCGACAGGAAAAGATCAAACTAACATTAATGGGAGTTCTCATTAAGGGACACGCATTGACCTTGGTTTGATCTGTTCTTGTCGCAGGCACTAGGCCCAGTCACAGAAGTCGTGCAGCATTTTTATTGGGATTACTTGGGGTAATGCTGGATGAAAGGAATTTTGTGGATTCATGCTGATACTAGAACTTTCCATCACAAAAATGTGAGTAAAATGTGTGTATTTAGTCAAAGTTTGAGGTTTGGAAGGGCTTCTTATTAGAAACACTTGGTGGGAGCCACACAAGTCACCCCACACTAGATTTCTCCAGATTTCTAGTTTTCAAAAATGTGCAGGTTTGATAGGTTTCCCTAGGTGCCAGCTATTGTACAAAATCATCAGCTCGGCACTTTACAAACAAAGGGTTTGTTTTCAATGGAAAAATGTTATGTGTCCATGTTTCGTATTGGCGCCTTTCATGTCGCTGCCAACAGCCTAAAAACCCACAAGTGAGGTACCATTTTTATCGGGAGACTTGGGGGAATAGTAGATGGTAGGAAATCATTTTCTCCCTGCAGGTTCCAGACCTTTCCATCACAGCAATGTGAGGAATATGCATTTTTTTGTAGTCAAAGTTTGAGGTTTATAAGGGCTTCTGGCAATACAACCTACTCAGAGCCATACAAGTCAACCCACCCTGGATCCACACAGCTGTCTAGTTTTAAAAAAATGTGCAGGTTTTTTAGATTTCCCTAGGTGCCAGCTGAGCTATGGCCCAAAATCAACAGCTAAGCACATTACAAAAAAATGGTCAGTTTTCAATGGAAAAAGTGATGTGTTCATGACTGAAGTTGGACGAGAGCAAATATTTAGAACTCCCTAAATTAAAAGCAATTAGGCCCAATTAAAGAAACAGTTCCTAAAGAGGAAACAGAAAAAAGACACACACAGAAATTGTCGACGTCAAGCCATTATGTGAAAAACTGTTGGACTACAACTCCAATATATAGGAAGTAATAATTAGTGACATCACACATAGAAAAACAACATGGAGTGGACAAATTTGATTCTGCAACAAAAATGGAAACTGATTTGTTGAATGTAGGGCTTAAGTCTGTTTTAAAAGGGACAGTCAACACAATGTAGTCATCTGGCATGCATATGGTTGTTCCAATGACAATGACTTTGTTAGATGGAGAGATTAAGATTATCTCAGAACTCTTGGATTCATTGGCACTGGGGAATTCTAAGGACATTAGGTTTGTGCAATCCGTGAAAATACATGCAATCCAGAAAAAGGTTCCTAAAAAGGGTTAACTAAAAAGGGTTAAGACAATGGATAATTCGACATTGTTTTCAGAATTGTATCCTTTCATACACACATAGTTTCTTAGGTACATATTGGAGGCCATCATGAAAAAAATCACTTTGATGTGATAGATGTTACCAAGTTTATGATGGTTTTGCTTATGACACTGCACACAATCAGTATTGTTTGGGCAGCAAGAAGAATACAAAATAATTCTGATTATTGCATGAATCATTGGTTTATTCTTGAAGAACAAGCTCAAAGCCGTCCTTCAAAGGCATTGGCCTGAATAATGACAACTTCTGTTTTTGGTTGTGCAGTTAACATCCCTTCTTGTTATTAGAATTTTCATGAAGTGTTTGATTAAAAAACGAAGTACATTTCTTCCACATCGAGGTGATGATGACAAAATTGATCTGGAACCTAGTACCTTACATTCAGGTATATGCACCTGCAGAATCAGAAACTGAATATTTTTGACAGAACCAGATGAGAATTTAGTTAAAGAGTAATCCAATCAGTCTCCCCTTCCCTATTTTTTGTGTCCAAGAAAGGACTAAGATAAGAATATGGATTAATGATAAAGCTGGTTCCTGTATGTTAAAAGTGATACCTCATCTATATAGAATAAAGACAACACTGTAAGTGAGTTTAACATGATCGTGCAACTTGAAACCCAAAATAACCATTCCTTAGCTTTAATCAACTTTGAAGCCTTTCTAATCAAATGATGAACTGAGTTACAGTCTATTGATGAAGAAGCTGGGCTGCTGTATGAAGTAAAAGGTTTGCATTTTTTATTTACCTAAAAGTACAATTGAGACAACAAGCTTTGAAAAGGCTTCTTAATGTTAAGACTTCTGGCCATCCTGGAATAACTATAACAATAGCAGCATTTAGGGGATATTTTTGATGGTCAACATTATCTACAGATATTAAGTGCATGTGCTGTTTGTGTCCAAATAAAGAGTTCACACACAAAAGCTATAGGTCTTTTGAGACCAATAACCGTACCTCCCAAACTGTGGTACAAAGTATCCATGACTTTTATTGTGGAGTTATTCAAGAGCCAAAAATTACTGTCACTCTTGTAATTGTTGATCAATTGACTACAATGGGTCATTTAATATTTCTGCCTACGTTATCTTCATCGAAAGAGTTAGGATTGTTTTTTTTCTTCTCAACACAGAATTTGTTTGCTTTGTGGTTTACTGGTCCTTATTACTGAAAGGGGGTGTTTGTTTATTTCAAAACTTGGGTTTGCCCTGTATAAGGAATTAGATTTGGAAGATTGTCTGTCCACTCATTATCATCCTCAAATGGATGGACAGATGGAAAAACTGAATCAATGAGTTGAACAGTATTTGGGATACCAACCATCACGAGGAAGATCGTTAGGATCCTGTGTTGGACAATGATTTGGACAGGTGAGGTATAGCTTGGGTTTCGCTAACAAATAATATGATTTATAAGATAATATGATTGATATTCTGGACAAAAGGATGGGGTTATCGGGCCCGGTATTAAATTGGTTTAACTCATTCCTACAGAACAGAACGCAAAGAATAAAAGTGAATCGTTCTCTCACTAAGAGTACACCAGTTTCAATTGGAGTGCCCCAAGGTTCCAAACTCTCTCCAACACTCTTCAACTTGTTCATGGAACCCCTCACTGAAATCCTAAAATGTTCAAACATAAAATACCATGTGTATACTGATGATACACAACTTTATATGAAAATGGCGTCTCTGGAAGACATCAAAATGCTGAACTATGTGCTTTTTTAACACTCAACAATGGCTAAATCACCATCACGCTTTGGTTAATACTCTCAAGACTGAATTCTTCCTAATCGCCCGCCCACCCACTCCACTTTTTACTTGGCAAATAAGCCAAAACTCTCTGGTATGTCTGGGTCCCTAAGAAGCTCCATCACTCTCCTGCTGAAACCGCACAAATTCAAAAAGAAAACGCTCTTCCTCCTAATATCCGTTCGAACCCTTCGACCGCCTCTTTCAAAATACAAGTCAAAGAACTTCTCTTGAATAACCAGCTGGAACAATCCTCCTGAAGTCATGGCTATCTCCTTTGTTTGAGACATTTTCATGATGCAACTTATGTTCTCGCTACATGTTTCCTCTTGTTTATTTTTGCTCTTATTGTATTGGGGTTGGTTCTCTACAAATGTCTAGGATGTTTACTTGCTTTACTGCTCTTTGTGGTGTATTTTGATAATACCTCAATTGACCTACATATGGTGAAATAACTGTGCCTGTGTTGTCTCTGACCTCTTTAGACCCTAGGCCTATGACAAAATCTCCAGTGCATCCGAAGCAAACTGTCCCAGACTTCACACAAATTAAGTCATTCAGACGAAAATCAACTATGACCCAATCAATTGTAATTGACACCTTCCACCTGTTCCTAAACCCACTTTTGAAGCTTTATGACACTGACATTGAACATGCAGTAAAGCACACGGAGGGTCTGAATACAAGTTTTGCAATTATTATAAATATGTTGATTTGGAATAGGGATTGTAATTAAGGTTGCACAATGGAGCCAAGCTATATTACTAATGAATTTCAGTCCAACAGTAGTGTCTGCTTTCTTGTACAGAGTATTCTCTGGGCAAGGTACAGGCTCCTGGTTATGATATAGTAGAGCAGTAAGACTCACAACTGTATACCCCAAGCAAAGCTAATTTTACAAAAATATAATCCAACATTCACAAATAAGGCTATTGGTGCTGTTATAAATTACTGAGACCAGCAAAGGGAGAATGATTTTAATATTGCAGTATTTACATGCAAAATATCTCTTCCCCCTTCTTTTGCAGACTATTTGGGTGAACACATATGAAGGAATTTGATTGTCTGAGATAAGATGGAGAGAAACAAGGAGTTCAAAAATGATGAATGATTCTTTAATAGCCTCAAGGGAAAACCAAGAGAATCAGTTGTTAAGCAAGCAATTCCAAGTCTTATCTCCAGTAAGGGTAAAAGAGAGAATGATTACAAAGAAGGCTGGAAAAGAGTAAAGCCATCAAATATGAGGTTGTAAATATTTACTTTGTAACAATTACAGCACCATTTCAAAAACTTCCACCCCACTGAAAGTTTACAAAATTAGCCATAACGCAATACTTTGGAAAATTACATTATGTAAATCAAAGTATGCTAATAACTGTTTAACCCTTACACAGGTATAAATCCAAAATCTGTATATTGAGTGACATACTTTCACATAGGATGTATGTATAGTCATTGTACAGTCTCGTCCACTTCCTAATTAAAAAAAACAATAAATGGAACTTGTCAAATATCCCACTTCCACCACTGCCCCTACCCAATTTCCCCACTGATGCTGCCCAATTCTACCACTAGCACCGTTCCCTGACTTTAAGAGCACCACCAAAGCCTTTGATGCTTCCATTACTCTTTCAGCAAATTATTTATTTGGGATCCAGGTTGTGTGCATAGATGGAAGCTTTAATATTTAGCTCAGAGTATTTTGTGCTGCAATTTTACAAAACAGATTTATCTTTTGCCTATCACTGACGAAATTTGAAAAAAGAGAGCATACGTCTTTTTCGTATATGACCTCTATGCATTTAGGGACAGATGGATTGTATCCAGTTGTCACGAGGCATAGGTTTTCATTGTACAAATAAAAAATGTAATAATATAATGAATCAGAATAGAAACAACACTATATATTATTCCCCCTGAAATTGTTGATATCCAAATATCTGACAGTCACCAATTTCTAATTGTCCATTCCTTAAGCATTGCTCTGTACGCCTGGTGTCAGCTTAGGAACCGTTCAAGGACCTTACTCATTTTGTTCTGATTAATATTGAAGGATGAAATGTTCTAACCATCTGGTGAACTTTTTCTCATACAGAGAAATCACTCTTCTAAATGTAAATTTCAGTGTATCATATACATCATAAAAAGGTAATACAGCAAATTCCTCATTAAGACTATTTTGATGAATAGGTTGTAGGAAATGTATCCATCAACATTCTATGAGCAATAGCAAGTTATTAATTACATTCTCTTGCATTTCCCATTACCACTGCATAGACTTGCTAACACAGCTGTGTCACAGCATGTCACCATTGTAAAAATGTTTTGCTGAGCATTCTCGTGTATACTTGCAATGGTCTTTGTTAACGTGTGTAACAAGTCTATCACTTGACAAAATATTCCATAGTTTATTTATAACACATATGTGTTGTGCCTGCCAGCTATGCAGTATAGTATTTTTAATGCTTTCTGTGGCTTGGCCTGTTTCTTTGTGTTTCCCTCTGCTCTGGAAATTATATTTAAATTTTCTAAGTCATTTCTAAAATCTCTTGGATCTACCCCCTACCTTGGAGTTACCATTCACCTATTGTTGTTTAATGCAATATTGTTTATCCATGACAATTTTCTTAATATGCACAAGCTGAGTTATATGGCTGTTGATCAATGGTTATGAATGGAAGCTTAAAGGCCTAACTATCTCATTCTGATCAATGGGCTTTACCAAGAAAACATTGACTGATAAATCTCCAATTGGCTAAATGTTTGTATCCAAAAATGATAAAATGATTTCTGACTCTTCCCATAAGCATGATCTATTTGACTATATAATGTTTCTCCAGTCGATGCTTTTGAAACGTTCCCAACTCCCATTATATTGTCAACATATATAATCACCCATCACCACTGGGTGATACACCAAATGCATTAATTGGTTTTACAGCACATGTTTGAGTTCAAAAATATACATGGTACTGTTCATAAAACTAGTCATACCCTGGTCTCAAAGCTCATTCTCCAGTGCCTCCTTTAGCAGTTCTTGAACATGTTCCTCAAATTTATGTGCAGAATTTATTTTGGATATCATCTTATGGTTGACATTCAGACACTCCACAGTTCTTTCTATACACCAATCAGTGTCCATAATCATTGTTAATGTCTGTGTTTTTGCATTGCTTCTTTGATTGTTTCTTCCCCTCCTTGGTTTTCTGAATAAATGGCATCTACACAAGATACTATTCTGGACAAGTTTCAACCAATTTCTCTGTTCGTTATCTAGCCAAGTGATTAGAAAAACCTGTCTAAGTTTAATCATAGAATTTCTCAGGACATAACATTCTTCTTGATTATTATCAACCAGGTTTTCATCCCGTAGACTGCACTGAATTGATAGTACAAGCAACCCTTGATGATCTGAGAAACTTTGTTGATGCAAAGCAAGTTGGAATGCTGACCGTAGTAGATCATTCATCAAATTTCAGTACCATTGAACATACCATTCTATTCTTTACCACAGAAGAAGCCTGGTACAGATAAATAATTCTTGAGTGGATTCTTTTGATTTTATATAGCCCACAAGGGTCTACATTCTCTCCTGTTTTGTTCATTGTTTACCTATGCCCTCTTGCTGCACTGCTCTATCAGCAGGAGGGGTGGGCTTTACTTATGCACAGGCAACATACAGCTCATCCTCGGTTTTCTTCTTTCTGTAAGACAATATTTGTTTAGGCAAGACTACCTTTTTGTCTACAATCCGCTGATGGATGTCTGTCAACTTCTTAAATTTGATTTGAGGCAAAACAGAGATTATTTTGGTGTCTTAAATCACAGTTACCTGGAAGTTATCATGGTGGCCCAAATTCATGGTTCTCGGCCTGCCCTGGCCTAAGTGGTCAGCAACTTGGCTTCTTAAGGACAATTACTCAAGAAAAAAATCTTTGTTGTAAGGTTGATCAACCATACAACAAAAATTATCTTGTCTACTCTACTAAGGTGAAAGTAAAGTTGCCTTTCCATTCTTGAGTGATTTAATGATATAAGAGTTGTGGGCAGCTGGCTCATGGAGGGGGACAACTACTGGTCTAATACTAACTAGCTGGGCTTTGAAAAGGGCAGCTGACCTTGTGACAGCTGCCTCCTATAAAATAATTATGTTAAATGTTCTTAAGGAAAATACCTTATCATTAGAACCACAAGTTACCAGAATACCTAAAACAAAAAAAGATATACAAATCTTTCCTTTTATTATGCCAAGTGTTCATATATAAGTGATCAATTCCTTTTGTGAAGTCAAGGCTGTACTATGCCAATGCAATCTATCTGGCAACTCCTGAACAATTACTCCACTGGCTCCATCTCATTCATAATATCTCTGCCTGTTTACTTACAAATGCACCTAGAACTCACATTACTAGGTTGTTGTGATCTTTGCCATGGCTTCACATTCATGCTACAATTATCGTTAAGGCTATGGCACCTGTTTACAAGGCCATCTATGCCAAAACCCAAGTGTTAGTAGCCAATAAATCCTATTGCATCCTCTGACGAACATTCTCAGGGCAGTCACCCAACTTCTTTTACAAATCACGAAAACACATACTGTTATATCTCGAGGTTGGGTTTTTAATCTGTAATCTGTTAGGTCAGTGAGCTTTTAACCTTGAGTTAGGTTTTCTCAGTGCCAATAAGCTTCTGCATATGGTGTGCCCTATAAATACATTTGACATAAAGTGGTTGTCATGTTATTACTACTGTCTCTTGCTCACATGATACCAGGTCTGTATTTAAACCTCAGCAGATATTATTGATTCAATGTTTTTTGTTCATGTTTATGTCATGCTTTGTAAATTTCCCTCCAACTGAAAACATTCTCATTACCATATATGCATGAATCTTGCTCTAATTTCCCAAGTTTGGGTTCTTGAATTTCTTTCTGATGTTGCTCCATCTTTGCACATATATGCTCCAGCCTTTTTGCAACTCCTTTCTTAGTTTAAATTCATCTTTACTACCTGCATCTCAAATGTTTGATGTATCCATTTTGTTTTATGGTACTCCACTAAGGCAGTTGCATGCAATTTTAACGGATCTTTTCATTCATAAATAATCAAATCATCTTTACATTACTGTTAGTGACTGGGTTTTGGTTTAACTGCTCCTAGTATCCATTTGACATGAATATTCTTAAAACAGGCATTCTTCCATTTACATTTCATTTGCTGGAGAACAAGAGGTGGGATTGACAACTGATTATTTATACTTGATCTGAATTGCAGCTACCAAAGTAAGCATGACAGACATTAACAACGTGAATAAACACTGCATGCTACAGTACAATTTTCACTTAAACTTGCTAAAACGTAAAAGGTTTTGCAAGGCCATTCATGGAATATTCTAGTACTTTCGATTACATTGTAGGGGAAAGGCTAGGGTTGAGGTGTATGGGTAGGTGTGCTTTAATTGTTTGACTAGACTCTCAGTTCAGTTCAAGAAGTCTTTATTCGATTAGTTCATCATAAAAGACATAAAATACAGTTTATACATATAAAAGCAGTTAAAACAAGTATTAAATCATTGACAAGCTAATCAGCTTCTTGTACATATTTACAAAAATTTACAGTAACGCTCAGATACAAACATGTTTCAGCAGAATACAGGCCTAGTTGTAATACAATCACATCTTTTAGGTCCCCGTTAAATTGCTTTTAATGAACCTGCTTCTAAGCAACCAGGCCCACCCCAAAAATTTAGCAACCCCCACAACAATTAGAGGGTCCAAATTGGTCTTTAACATTCTACTTGCTTCCCCAGCCGAGCTGGTACCTAGATTTCTACATACCGGCCTAAGCCATTTGCCTCTTGGGGCAAGGTATAGTGGACACACATACAAAAAGTGATTCAAGCTTTCCCCAATACCTTGGCACTTGGGACAGTGCCCCGTCCATTCAGCTCCCCACTTTTTAGTAAAATCCCCACTAGACTCTCTAATTGTGCAATTAGTTCAAATCAAACAGTAAACCTTTAAATATCCTGTATGAACAAATATACCAAAATGGCATAAAAACAAACTGTGAACTAGTGACTGTTATCTCAATGTAATCTACAATTACAAGGCATGTCTTTACATAAAATAGATTTGTTTTTGTATCACATAACATGAAATGTGGGTTTTAGGTTGTCAAAAACAAACATTAATAACTCCCATGACATTGGCATACTCAAAGATATAAGTATTTCAAGAAACTTTGCATCCGAGACATACAAGTAGTGACCCGTCTTGTCAAACTGTTTTTCTCTTTTTAAACGTTTGTTGTAAAATAGGTTTTTATTGCTAAAGGCAGTTAAAAACAGGTTCCTTCAAAATGTATATTATAAAAACAGTGTTACCTACAAAACAAAACCCTATAAAACAAAGTGAGCACCATTTTGTCATTCATCTTGAGACCACTGCGGTGACAGCATGAGTAAGATAAAGCACTATCAGCCTCATTCCCCAGGCCCATCTATATGACTGTATAGGTAAGTAAAAGCATTTAAAAATTATAAATATTTACAAACACAATTACCACATAAAATGATGAAATACAGACATTTTTTTTTTAAATAATCCCATTCTCACCAACTTAAAGAAACGTTTGAAAGAAAGGTGCACCTACAGTCCAAAGTAAACACAAGGAGATGATGGACGGAGCAGTGAAACTTTTCAGATACTCACCCCCAGTCACAGATCTGGGTTGAATCCATCATCATTCTTTAGCTCACTTCACCACCTCAGTTCAGACCCAGCTATATGCAAATTAGTCTTGACCCTGCGTCTCATGGGAACAGTCCAGCCCGAATTGCCAAGCCAGGTCTACTCTGAACCAGAAACAAGCATCCTGGGACCGGTTTCTGGGTATTACCCTTCATCAGCCAGGCTAGCTTGAATACAGTGGCACAGTGAGCAAGGGACCTATGTCTGGGCATACCCATCCCACTTAGGGTGAAAAGTGTTACGCAAACAAATGATGTACGGAATGCTGAATAAATCATACATTCACCCCCAGTCAAGAGATCTGGGTTAAATCCATTGTTCTTTTGCTTACCATGCCACCCCACTTTAGACCCAGCTATATGCAAATCAGTCTTGACCCTGTGCCTCATGGGAACAGTCCAGACCGAACTGCCAACCCAGGTCCTCCCTGGACCAGAAACAAGCATCCTGGGACCGGTTTCTGGGTATTACCCTTCATCAGCCAGGCTAGCTTGAATCCAGTGGCACAGTGAGCAAGGGACCCAAAGAGAGACCACAAGTTGCTACCCAAAAGGAAAATGTGCAAGAACTAATGCGAAAATTAGAAAAACTAAAATGCGGAGAAGTCGCTAAATGGTGGGAAGTCAAGTTCCTAGAGAAGTATCTGGAAGTTGGGAGGGTCCCACGAGGACTGAGAATTTTGGTGGCACCTACATTCGAGGATCCCAACCCGAAGATGCTAAGAGAATGGGCCACAAACAATACTGACTCATCGTGCAATATGATGAAAATACTTATCAAATATGCACAAAAGAATAGGAACAAGTTATTGGAAGAAATTAAAAAAGTAGAGTCTGAATTGACCCAAATGAAGAAAGCAGACGCCCTGACTAAATTTGAAACTGAATTGCTAAACAAGTTGAAAAAATACGAGCAGACCATAAGGGATAGAAAAGCCACCAAATTCTGAAGAGACATGTTACACTACCAGAGAGGACAGATTTAAACTTTCGCCCATCGATTTGACAACATCAGAAGGCAGAGGCTATCAGGGTAGGTAGTCACCTGGAAAAAACAAGGGCCCCAAAATACAGGCAATGAAAGTACCTCACAGAGAAGCTCAATAGCAAGCTCTGATGTGGAGACGGGCTCTCAAGATGATGGCGCAGGAACCTCCTTTAACATTGAAGACATACCGACTGTAGTTGATGAATTTCTTTTTTTAGGCATAGACCGAACAATAAACAACAGAAAGAAGCTGGAACAGAAAAAAGAAAGAAAACAGCAAGAAACCGCAAGAACCGGAGAGGAGGGAATGGAGCTAAGGTCGGGAACCAAAACCAAGGAGCGATACAATCGCAAATAGAATGTGATCCAACCACGGTCATCAACTTGAGTGACATGGTACTCTCTGTGGAAGAGAATAATATACAAGTCCTCGGATTATCATTTTGCAGGAAGACCAACTATGATTACTGCCAAACATGTATAGACTTTTTTAATTCATGAGAAAACTGTAATTTAGAAAATTCTTTTCCCCAAATATCCATCTGAAACTCAACAAGGCACGGCAGAAGATAACCTAAAATTAGAGGTTGGGGGACTTACAAATATTACAGGAAATTTGTGCACTAGAAATGGAACGTGAAGGATTACAGCCACAAGGAACGCTAAGACATACAATTGAAACTTTGGGATTAGGGACTTATAAAGGTGTAAAAACAACCTTTAAACAAACATCAACATTTATCCAGAGAAGATGTTATTCTTTTTAGGAAGAAGTGGTTAAGGATTTGAAAAACCTACCTTTTTTATCAAATAAGAACTTTTGAAAAGAAAATAATTTTCATGACAGAAGATACAATAAAGTAATTGATAAAATAAAAAAGAACAAAGATATAGTGGTACATGAATCGGACAAAGGGGTAAATGTGGTCCTCTGGCCACTATCAATGTACAACCAGGAGGCAAAATCACACTCAGTCATGGAAGCTGTTATATGAAGGTCCCACATAGCAACCTGACGGAAATAAAGAATAGGTTGCACAAAGAACTGGTGCGCTGGAGAGGACTAGGCTTATTATCACAAGCAGAATATCTATATTTAAAAATAGAAAACTCTGTGACACCAGTCTTATACCTGATCCCCAAAGTCCACAAAAACAAAGAAAAGCCACCAGGTAGACCGATCATTTCCACGATTGGAAGTCTATTTGAACAACCTCAACATATTTAAACCATTTTTTGCAGGAATTTGTCAAAAACGTCCAGCTTATATACAAGACACTCATGATTTTTTAACAAAATTGAAGCATTGATATGGAAAGACACTTATTTGTTGATCACGCTTGATGTCACCTCATTGTATATAAGTATTGAACATGAGGCGGGACTAAATGCCATGCTTTACTTTTTGGACACTCAGCACATCTCATATCATCAGTATTCCAGAATGCTCCTTGAGGTGGGTAGAATGTGCCTAGAAAATAACTGTTTCTTATTTGGAAGTGAAACATATAAACAAGTTCGGGGAACGGCGATGGGAACCTGCTTCGCCTCCAGCTATGCTAATTTGCATATGGGCTGGTGGGAGGAGCAGGTGTTCAGAGTCGAGCATTCGAAGAAATGGAAAGGAAATGTGGTTATGCGGAAAAGGTTTATAGACAACCTCTTTGTGGTCCGGGAAGGCACAATGGAGTATGCAAAAGATTTTGTGTTGCAATTGAATGCCAACACACTTAATCTAAGATTAACAGACACAATAGACAGGTAGTCAGTAACATTTTTAGACCTGGAGATTTGTATAAGAGACAACTTACTGCATACACGCACATATAGAAAAACAACAGCAGGAAACTCTATCCTGCATGCGAACAGCTTCCACCCCACTGAACTAAAAATGAGCATCCCCTATGCCAAGCATCTCAGGATGAAGAGAAATTGCAGCGAGAGGCAGGCATTAGAGGATGTCCAAAAAGGTTTGACAAAAAGATTCAAAGGAAGCGGTTATAAGGAGCAGGTCCTGAGTCCAGCACTACAAAAAGTCAGCAGCATTAAAAGAGAGGTCTTGTTAAAACCTAAAGGAAGGAAAAGAAGATACCGAAAAACAGGATAAGGAGGAAATAAGTCTAATGACTGGATACAGTGCCTACCACACAAAAGGGAGAGATTGTGTGAGTAGGCACTGACACCTAACAAGAAGCGATCCAATGTTGAGTGCTGTAGTAAAGCGGAGGCCCCAAGTTACTTTTAAAAGAGCAAAGTCCATGAGAAAAGAGTTGGTGGACAGTAGTCCAGAATTGATTCAATCTGGAAACTGGCTAAAGGCGAATCCAGGCTTTTATTAATGTCAAATGTGCAAAGCCTGCCCAATCGCTGAGAATACCATACAAGTACTGTCCCCGCTAATGATGAACCCAAGGAAAATTAAATGCTTCTTAAATTGTCGCATTGACCATGTGGTTTACATTTTAAAATGCTCCTATCCTAAAATATATGTGGGAAGCATTATCCACATGGCCCATGTTCGCATTTTACAACATATGCGTGCAGTAAAAAACATGATAAAACGTATCCGGTGGCACATCATATTAATGACATCCATAAAGGCAAATTGGAAGAACTATCTTATTTTGCAATTGATCAGGTGCCCAAAATGAGAAGGGGTGGAAATAGAGAAACAAATTCGCGGCAACTTGAGTTTGAATACATAATGCTTTTTAACAACAGAATTCTGTCTGGTATGAATACAGATGACGATTTACATATGCACCTCAGCCATTAGCAGTATCCAAACCAAATGGTTCATTTTAATAGAGTCCTGTGAATACATAATCATATTTCAGACTAATAGATTTGCAGTTGTTAAGATAAAAAAAGTGTATTGCCTGATGTTTAGATCTCATTATGCAGGAATACTGGTATGATACAATTCAGTATTAGGTTTTTTAGGTTTTTATTGTCAGACATGCACTAGCACTTTATCTAGAAACCTATTGGTCAAAACAAGTTGAAACCAAAGATACATCAAGAGCAATTAGCGGTCAAAACACTTGCACTCTAACAATATTTGCACTACATTGTTATCAGATGTACTGTACTTGTATTTGCTCACTATGTTTTGCACATTGCATGTTGGCACTTTATATTTTGCACGGTGCACTAGCACTTTCAATAGGACCATTTATTTGAACATTGAGTCATTGACTTATATGATTTCTCATTGGTTTTATTATTGCTATGAACTGACCGGGTAGAATCAAGAACGTGCATGGAGTATTATAGTCTTATCCTAATTGAACAAGCTGCTGAAATACACATGGAATATCTTTAAAAGAATATATTTTTTTAGAGGTTTTTAATAGTGTAAATATTTTAAAATATGGTGTTTTAGAAAAATGTAGATGCTACATGATTTATGCTGAGTTTTGCACAATGTTTTCAATTTTTGAAGAATGTCGATATGACATAGGACGAAGTAGACACTTGTCTTAAATCTTCTCACCAAAATGCAATAAAACTAATGAAAAAATCTATGCTAATAATATTGTCATGCAAATGTATCCATTTTTTGATAAATATCAGGTATACATCGTTAAACACAAAAACATGAATTTGAAATGTTATAAGTGGTTATACACGGAAAATGTACTTTGAATTTGTATTGAATATGATGGAGGTATAGTCTGTCTTTCATGGCTATGGAGACAGCAACCGACGTTTTCAGGAATATGTGGTTTTAAAAATAAGGAAATGGCAACAACGTTGTTGGTGTGAGCAAGACTGTGGATACAGGTGAAACATGTCACCAAAAAAACAAAAATAAATGGAATCTCTTGTTAATTACAACTGGAGTTCCTGCGTAGGTGTCCAGGAACTGGATGGGAACTGGAGTTTGTGTGTGAGTGTGTGTGTGTGTATATATATATATTTTTTCATTTTTTTGCCAAAGGACCACCGTTTGAAGAAGCACTCACAAGCAGCACATTCACGGCACCCAGCGCTTCCTTTATTCAATAAATTTAAAGTAGCCTTACGCATTTCGGGTCATATCGGCTCCTTGCTCACAGGCAGTTCAGCATGGAAGAGCAAAGAGTCAAATGGGGCGTCACCCAGCATGTCCTTTTGTAACACCCTCTATTAGGCAGCAGGAGTTATCAGCTTGTATGGCATGCTGGTACTTGAAGTTATAGTACATTCCCTTAGTAGGTTACATGCCTCCTTTGTTCATTAGTTACTTTGGTAAGTTTCGCTGCTCCATGGTATTGTCAGCATTGTCCATAACCCTACAGTGGGTTCTTGATCAAAGGAACGCCATATTGCAGTTTAAGCCATTTGCAGCTTTTGCCAACAGGAGACTATGCCAAGTTCTGTGTCTCCTTGGTCCCCTTTACTTTCAACGGGGCGGTGCAGTCTTCGCGGCTTATAATATTTTTTCCAAAGGACCACCGTTTGAAGATATATATATATATTGCCGGTTTTTAACATCAAAATACCAGGTCTGACATCAGTAAATAGGGACACTAGTCCACATCTGGGATTTTAAATCATACAGATATGACACTTAAAAGGTTGATGCTGCTGTATGTGTAAGGTAAAGAGTTGCCACACTTTATAAAACATGCATATTTTCTCTCAATAGACGCAACAAACAGTAAAGTATGGAGATTGGGACTTGATTATATACAACTGTGAAACAGATCGAGAGATTCAAATACGAGATGACATAGGGGACGACTGCTATGTATTTATTTGCATATATTTATTATGTAATTATGCACTTTCACGTTAGCACTTTTATGCATATTTTACACATTGTCATATATCATTTAGTGACTTAATAGATTAATTTTATGAGTGCTAGATCTAATTAGTTATGAGGCCGAATATGGATATTCGTATCTTTTATTATAGATTCAAGTAAGCAGAACTCAAATAATAGCACTATGACCAGAGAAATTAGCCCAATATCATCAGTGATGTCACTGACCATGTCATGAGTGATGTAAAATGTGACGTCATCAGCAGTGCATTGCGGGCGTGCGAGTTATAGTTAGCTCAACTAACTATAACAGGTGAATTTCTCTGATTTCATAATAGTCAAATGTTCAACTAACTATAACGTCCCTGAAACCTATGGGTCTTTAGTGAATTTCAAAGGTTTTTTAAATGCTAATTCCTAACTATAAAGTCTGTAAAACCTATGGTTTTTTCAGTGAATTTCAAACGTTTTTTAAATGTTAATTTCATATTTTAATATTTATAAAACCTATATTTTTTCTATTTTTTTTATTTTGGAACTCTATTATCCTTTTTATTTTACTTTAAAAATTATGTAATGTTTTCTATCTTTAAAAAAAATGTATATCTGTTTTTTTTTTGCTGAGAAAACTGGAGTCCCGTAGCGGTAGTGTACCAAGCTCCATCTGCACGCGGATCCTATCCCCCACAGCCACGTGGCATTGACTTGAGCTGCCCAGCTGCCCAGTTTCTAATACACAAAGCAACAAAAAACATGTGTAGAGCCTGCGATGATGGGTATGCATGGTGCGGACAAAGCACACTGGAGCAATGTCTTTTGCCTACAGGACTGCGTCATCGACAATTACGACTCGATCTGAATTGTGAACACTGCTGTCTGCATTAATTAAAGGCAGTAGT
Organism: Lissotriton vulgaris; assembly: GCF_964263255.1. NCBI lineage: Eukaryota > Metazoa > Chordata > Amphibia > Caudata > Salamandridae > Lissotriton > Lissotriton vulgaris. The sequence goes on from NC_141689.1 coordinate 862,218,291, forward strand.
CAGCACAGACATCCATGAATACTTTTTCTCACTTCCTCTTCACAAGATAAAACAACATAAATTACAAAAAACTCTGCAATAAATAAATCAAAACAATTCGAATTGCGATCTCTGCTGTCCAGAGTGTAGACTGTTATTCTGCGTTCTTTTCCACTACCAAGAAGAATTTAGTCATTGTAGTAAACTTATAACTCATCTAAAAAAAGTTCTTCAAGCAAGTAAACTCAATGGAGATTATGTATATTTCAATAGACCTTGTAGTTAGTTGCCTACTGGATTCTGTAATTAAACAATCTCCACTCGATCTGAATTGTGAGCCCTGCTGACCGCAGTGTTAGGCCAGAGACAGTGGTCATTAACGCCTCACAGCCACGTGCCGTTGGATTCGGAAGCACGGAGTTCGTTGCACCTGATCGGAGGGGGTACACAGAAATCGAATGTCTGACAAAATATAAAAAGACATAATATTGAGGTACAAAAATATCGAAGCATTAATATTGATGTCAACAATATCCACATCCTATCTACAACAAGGTAAGTACAAAAATATCGAGAAAAAATATTGATGCCAAAAATATTGTTTTTGAAAATATATAGTTTTTTTAATAAAAAAATGTAAAATAAATTAAATAATACTTACAAATATAATAAACATAGTTAGGAATATTTTATAATATTAAAAATTAATAAGTAATATACATAATTTAATAAAAAATGAATCAAACATATACATATAATATATAATATTTATACTTACTTAATATTAATTTTTTTATAATTATTTTATACATAATTAAAAATATTGTCAATTACAAATTCATCTATACACATAACATATTAACATAGATAAAAATTAAATAATTATTCAAAACAAATTAAAAAAATTAAACGTACTTTTAATATTTTTAACATTAATTATATACTACATTAGCTAAAACTATACAAAATATATTAAATAACAGAGGGAATAAAATACTATTATAACTCCCAAAAAAAACAGTAAGTAAAATGTTGGATAGCATAAAGGTAAAAATTACTATTTCCACTCCAAAGAGTGCAACAGTAGGGAAAGTTTTGGATAGCGTAGGGTTAAAAATTACTATTCCCACTCCAAAGAGTGCAACATTAGGGAAAGTGTTGGATAGCGTAGGGGTAAAAATTACTATTCCAACTCCAAGGAGTGCAACAATAGGGAAAGTGTTGGATAGCGTAGGGTTAAAAATTACTATTCCCACTCCAGAGAGTGCAACAGTAGGGAAAGTGTTGGATAGCGTAGGTGTAAAAATTACTATTCCCACTCCAGAGAGTGCAACAGTAGGGAAAGTGTTGGATAGCGTAGAAATTAAAAATAACATAGTTATAAATAAATTAATATTTTAAAATATTAAAAAAATGTATTATTAAATAAACCTAAACTATTTACAAATACAAATATATAATTATTAAAAACATAATTACCAATTAATAATTAAGTAAAAATACATTAATAATAAATACAAATTAACAATAATTAATTACCAATTAATAATTAATCACCAATAATATAATTAACAAAAACAATTAAAATAAATTATTACTTATTACTTAGCCTTTGTATTTTGTTCATCAGTCCCCCTGTGCTTTGCCCGCCCTACTCCCCGCTTCCCGCCGCCGTCCAAGCGGCCACGCCCCCTTTTCGTTTTGTGCCCTCCCCGCTCCTTCCTCCCAGCTGCTCCTCCCTCCCTCCCACTTGGCCATAAATGGCGACCGCGCGGCGCAGGTGAGTGTGACCTGTTCTCAGGACACCCCGCGCCGCACGGCCACCAGCTGTGTGTGTGCCCCTCGCCTCGCTGCTGCCTGCAGCCTCGTTGTGCCTGCCTCGCTGATCCCTGCCCCTCCGCCGTATTTGCGTGTGTTTGATTAATCTTTTTTTTCTTATTTGTTTTCATTTGCCTTTTTATTGTTGTCACTGCTGCTGTCCCCTGTGCACGTTGTTGTATTAGCCTTTGTATTTTGTTCATCAGTCCCCCTGTGCCCTGCCCGCCCCGCTCCCTGCTTCCCGCCGCCGTCCAAGCGGCCACACCCCCTTTTTGTTTTGTGCCCTCCCCACTCCCGCCTCCCAGCTGCTCCTCCCTCCCTCCCACTTGGCCATAAATGGCGACCGCGCGGCACAGGTGAGTGTGACCTGTTCTCAGGATACCCCCGCGCCGCACGGCCACCAGCTGTGTGTGTGCCCCTCGCCTCGCTGCTGCCCGCAGCCTCGTTGTGCCTGCCTCGCTGATCCCTGCCCCTCCGCCGTATTTGCGTGTGTTTGATTAATCTTTTTTTTCTTATTTGTTTTCATTTGCCTTTTTATTGTTGTCACTGCTGCTGTCCCCTGTGCACGTTGTTCTATTAGCCTTTGTATTTTGTTCATCAGTCCCCCTGTGCCCTGCCCGCCCAGCTCCCCGCTTCCCGCCGCCGTCCAAGTGGCCACGCCTCCTTTTCGTTTTGTGCCCTCCCCTCTCCCGCCTCCCAGCTGCTCCTTCCTCCCTCCCACTTCACCATAAATGGCGACCGCGTGGCGCAGGTGAGTGTGACCTGTTCTCAGGACACCCCCGCCTTGCACGGGCACCAGCTGTGTGTGTGCCCCTCGCCTCGCTGCTGCCCGCAGCCTCGTTGTGCCTGCCTCGCTGATCCCTGCCCCTCTGCCGTATTTGCGTGTGTTTGATTAATCTTTTTTTTCTTATTTGTTTTCATTTGCCTTTTTATTGTTGTCACTGCTGCTGTCCCCTGTGCACGTTGTTGTATTAGCCTTTGTATTTTGTTCATCAGTCCCCCTGTGCCCTGCCCGCCCCGCTCCCCGCTGCCGTCCAAGTGGCCACGCCCCCTTTTCGTTTTGTGCCCTCCCCGCTCCCGCCTCCCAGCTGCTCCTCCCTCCCTCCCACTTGGCCATAAATGGCGACCGCGCGGCGCAGGTGAGTGTGACCTGTTCTCAGGACACCCCCGCGCCGCACGGCCACCAGCTGTGTGTGCGCCCCTCGCCTCGCTGCTGCCCGCAGCCTCGTTGTGCCTGCCTCGCTGATCCCTGCCCCTCCGTCGTATTTGCGTGTGTTTAATTATTTTTTTTTTTCTTATTTGTTTTCATTTGCCTTTTTATTGTTGTCACTGCTGCTGTCCCCTGTGCACGTTGTTGTATTAGCCTTTGTATTTTGTTCATCAGTCCCCCTGTGCCCTGCCCGCCCCGCTCCCCGCTTCCCACCGCCGCCCAAGCGGCCACGCCCCCTTTTCGTTTTGTGCCCACCCAGCTCCCGCCTCCCAGCTGCTCCTCCATCCCTCCCACTTAGCCATAAATGGCGACCGCGTGTACGCGCAGTGGTCACGCGCAGCGGGCGCGCCGATTGTGCGCCAAAGGCAAGCCCGTCTGCGCCCGTCCGCGCCTGGACCATGCCCAGCGCCAGGACCCCTGGCCCCCACCGACGCAAGACGACCCGACAAACCTACGACGCCGCCGCCCTCAACTCACTCAATACCGGCCGGAAGCCCACCTGCTGCCGGGCCGCCCCGAAACGTTTCCACGGACCCTTCACCTGCACAACCTGCAAGTTCACCTGCCTCCGAACAGGCACCGCACCCGCCAAGCCAAACTCCAGCAGCGACCTCAAGTGCATCCTGCCTAACAACCGCTCTGTCCACAGACACGCCGTCGAACTCTGGAACCTGTTCGACACAACCTTACCAGACATCGCCTTCCTCACTGGTACATGAATGAACGCCTCCTCAGCCCCCGACATCGCCATCGCCATCCCAGATGGATACAAGATCATCAGGAGGGACCGCGTCAACTAGACCGGAGGAGGCATCGCCATCGTCCACAAGAACACCATCCGCATCACGACCGACGCCGACGACACCTTCACCGCCGCCGAACACCTCCACTTCCAGATTCACACCAACCCAAAGACGACCCTCAGAGGCACCCTCATCTACAGACCCCCGGGACCACGCGCACAATTCAGCGAAGACATCACAGACTTCATCAGCCCACACTCCCTCCCCTCCGCTGACTACATCCTCCTAGGGGACCTCAACTTCCACCTGGAGAACAACAAGGACCGCAACACCGTCACCCTGCTGGACAACCTCGCCAACCTCGGACTCAAGCAACTAGTCAACACCCCCACTCACTACGCCGGCCACACACTCGATCCCGTCTTCTCATCCAGCAAGCACATCGCCTTCAGCCACTCCACCGGACTTCACTGGACCGACCACAGCTGCGTCCACTTCAGCTTCAGAAAAACCACCACCCACCACCACCCGCAACAGATCCCACACAGAAGCTGGAGCAAGATCACCGCCGACCAGCTCACCACCTCCCTCAGCCAAAACCCACCGGCCAGCACACCGGACCCCAACGAAGCAGCCCGCAACTTCACGCAGTGGCTGAACACCTGTGCCGACGACCTCGCACCACTGAGGAACCCTCTCAGCAAACCCAGAAGCAAGAAGGCCCCCTGGTTCACCGACGAATTCAAGGACCCCAAGAAGACCTGCCGCACCCTCGAGAAAGCCTGGCTCCTCGACCGGACCACAGACAACATGACCGCCCTCAAACACGCGACCCACAAGCACCACCAGCTCATCCGCACCACCAAGAAGAAATCACTAAAGGATCGACTGGACAACAATGCCCACGACAGCAAGGAACTCTTCAGCATCGTCAAGGAGTTCTCCAACCCCAGCACTGGCAACATCGACATCACCCCTTCACAAGATCTCTGAGACTCCCTCGCCTCATTCTTCCACCGCAAGATTGCCGACATCCACAACAGCTTCGGCGCACCATCCACGCACCCAACCGTCGAACCAACACACCCCACCTCCACCCTCCGCACCTGGACCACGGTGACCACCGAAGACACAGCCCGCGTGATGAACACCATCCACTCCGGATCCCCGACTGACCCCTGTCCCCACCACGTCTTCAACAAGGCCGACTCCACCATCGCACCCCAACTCCGAGACGTCATCAACACCTCCTTCGACACCGCCACCTTCCCGGAGAGCTGGAAGCACGCCGAGCTCAGCGCCCTACTGAAGAAACCAACAGCGGACCCCACCGACCTCAAAAACTTCCACCCCATCTCGTTCCTCCCTTTTCCTGCCAAAGTCATAGAGAAGATCGCCAACAGACAACTTGCCGCCTTCCTCGAGACGAATGGATCCCTCGACCCCTCGTAGTCCGGTTTCAGAGCCAACCACAGCACCGAGACCTCCCTCATCGCAGCCACCGACGACATCCGAGCCCTGCTCGACAACGGGAAAACAGCTGCACTCATCCTCCTGGACCTCTCCGCAGCGTTTGACACTGTCTGCCACCGCACCCTAGTCCAACGCCTCAGCAACACCGGCATCCAAGAGAAGGCACTGAAGTGGATCATCTCGTTCCTCGCCGGAAGAACAGAGAACACAGAGAGTCCGTCTCCCCCCGTTTTGATCCGAGGCCACTGAAGTCATCTGCGGCGTGCCGCAAGGATCATCACTCAGCCCCACCCTCTACAACGTCTACCTCTCGCCACCATCGCACGCCAACACAACCTCAATATCATCTCCTACGCCGACGACACCCAGCTGATCCTCTCCCTCACCAGAGACCCCGACACCGCCAGAACCAGCCTCCACAAAGGGATGAAAGACGTCGCCGAGTGGATGAAGAACAGCCGCCTGAAACTGAACTCAGACAAGATGGAAGTCCTCATCCTGGGACCATCACCCTCTGCCTGGGACGACTCCTGGTGGCCCCCAGCCCTGGGCACCGCCCCAAGCCTACAGACCACGCACACAACCTGGGATTAATCCTGGACTCCTCCCTCTCGATGACCAGACAAGTCAACGCCGTCTCCTCTTCATGCTTTCACACCCTCCGCATGCTCCGCAAGATCTTCCGATGGATCCCGACCGAAACCAGGAAGATGGTCACCCAGGCCCTCGTCACCAGCCGACGGACTACGAAAACACCCTCTACGCCGGAACCACAGCCAAGCTACAGAAAAGACTCCAACGCATCCAGAACGCCTCCGCCCGACTCATCCTGGACATCCCCCGATGCAACCACATCTCCGGCCACCTGAGGGACCTGCACTGGCTCCCCGTCAACAAGAGGATCACGTTCAGGCTCCTCACCCACGCACACAAGTCTCTCCACGACCTGGGCCCCAAGTACCTCAACGACCGCCGGACCTTCCACACAACCACCAGCCAGCTATGGTCTGCTAGCCTCGCCCTCGCCGCCGTACCAGGCATCCAAAGAGCCACCGCCGGAGGCAGATCCTTCTCCTACCTGGCGGCCAAGACATGGAACTCCCTCCCCATCCACCTCCGGCTGACCCAGGACCACCTCTCCTTCAGGAAGCAACTGAAGACCTGGCTGTTCGAGCAGTAGCGGACCCCTTCCCCAAGCGCCTTGAGACCCTTCCGGGTGAGTATCGCGCTATACAAGTGTCATGATTGATTGATTGATTAATTACATTTAAATTACTTCCTGTTCCTACTCCCCTATAAACTCATAACCTGCTACAGAACCTAATTATCAATTAATCAATTTATAAAAATTAATTACTAATTAAAAATTTATTAACAATAATATAATTAACAAAAACAATTAATTAAAATAAATTATTACTTAATTACATTTAAATTACTTCCCACCCTATTCCCCTATAACCCATAACCCACTACAGAACATAATTATCAATTAATCAATTAGTTTAAATTAATTACCAATTAATGAAAAATATTTACCAATTAATTCAAAATAATTTATAATTCATAAATATTAATAATTAATTTAGTATAATTAAATTACTTCCCACCCTTCCCCCTATCAACCCACAACCCGCTACAGAACATAATTACCAATTAATTTAAATTAATTACAAATTAATAAAAATGAATTACCTATTAATTAAAATTAATTTATAATTCCTAAAAATCTATAAATAAATTAGTATAATTAAATTACTTCCCACCCTATTTCCCTATAAACCCACAACCCGCTACAGTACTAAAATACAAAATGTAATAAAATTACATAAAAAAATACACATTAAATACATAATAATGTACATACAAATCATATAAAAATCGATATTAGTAACATCAATATTACTAACATCGATATTAGTAACATCTATATTACTAACATCCATGTTAACAAAATCGAAATTCTGTCCCATCGATATTAAAAATATCGATATTACTTACCTTCAATATTCTATCCCTTCTATATTTAAACATCGACATTATTGTATGACAATATTTAAAAATCAATATTTTGTCTGCCTACCCAGATATCATCACAGACTGTAACTTCTGACATCCTCAATCATAGAATCAAGACCCCGTTTCACTGTTCAGACCTGCTGTACCGCGGTGTAGTCCAGCGACTGCAGTCGGCCAAGCCCAATAATCATGTGCAGCAGTTAGCTACGGAAGCACAGAGTGTGGTGCACCTCAACAGAGGGAGTTGTATGAAAACCAAGCAGCAGGCAATATCGGACATCGTCCATTGTGGGATCAAGACACTGTTCCACAGTTGGGACCTGTTGGAGGACTGTGCTATTAGTAAACAGAGCACTCCATGGTCCTGGGCCTCAGGCTTGGCGCTGGGTGCCTGTGTCGCGGTATCCAGCATTGATCTCAGGAGCCTTCTGAGCTCGCAGACCTCGGCCCAGGAGCTTCCGCCAGCACATGGTGGGCCCTCTTTCACATACGGCGGTGTCCAAAGGTGAACCGTGGGACATATGTGCGTCGCTGTGGCCATGACAGTTTCTGGGTACAAGCAGGCTGAGAGCATCATCCACGCAGCCGCCTTCACTAACGGCATCAGCCTCGTGGCGGTGGAAGCTGCACAGACCTGGCAGACATGTTTGCCATTCCGGAAGAGAACCACACCCAGAGAAACGCGCCTTTTATTCATACCTCTACGCTAGCCTTGCGTATGCCAAGCCAGCCCACTACACTAAAGATTTGAGGGGGAAGGGGCACGTACACACTATGTTTTCATAATCTTCCCTACTGACTGTACTATCATGGTTGCGTCCACTGTCCACTTCACTCAATAGACCATCAGTGTATGTTGACATGTACATGTCTGTGCTCTGCATACTCAAGTCTGTCCGGCACATCCCCTCAACACTTTGCATTGTATACTTTTATAATCGAGAATCACTTGCCACCTTTGCAAGTACTTTGCTCCCATCTCTCCCCGCATTCTGCATTGTGTGGCAGAGGTGCCATGCCATGTTTGGTTTGTGTACATGGCTAGCCACGGTTCCCACAGTACGTGATGTTGTCGTGTCTGCTAGGTGTACATGTTCTTTGTCATGTTGTATGTGATTATATAAGGTAGCACGTTTATTCACGAGCAGTGGTTTCTCCCATTACATATCGCTGTCTTAAAGAGGATACACAAGTTTATCTCACAGGTGAAAAGTGCGACCACAATGGCAGTCATTCATTACTATGCAAGAATGTCCAACTGCACAACGCTTCAAAGCTTACAGCCTCCAATCTCCCGTGCTTTCTTAAAAGCACGCCAACTCCTAAAATCAGACCAATATTCACACAGCTTTCTAACGGTAGTTATCTGCTTCCTAATAACATGGACTGCTAGGGAATGTGAGCTGGCATAGCGTATGTCATTACTGTTTCAAACCGAGTAACTTCCTGTGGCAATATCTATTCCCACCCACAAAAAGTAACTCCCAAAGTTAAACTTGGCCTTCAACACCTACTTTGAAAACAGATTTCATTAAACTGAGCAAACTGAAAGCGCTTTTGTTTCAAACAGAAGTGTCCCTCGCTTCTGCAGAATAAATTTCTCCACTGCAGATAGCATGAACTTGAAGTAAAATACAGTCCCTTTTAAATACAAACGTGCCATTACACTTTGTGAATTGTTACACAATGTTTACCAAATCTGACACTCAAGCTCTGGCACACTTTTTTAACACTGTCTCCGGCCTTGTCACAGGCTTTCAAACTGTTTTTGGTATAATGCCAGACTTCATTCATTCGATCATCTCTGGAATAATAGGAACAGTGCCCATAATTCTTGCTCTCTTTGTCGTCATCCTACTACTATTTTTGCATGTAAAAAATGGCTGAGCTCCCTGTGGTAACAAGCATGTCCGACAGAATACGCCTCTACGTGAAGCTACATAAATCCTGTGAAAAAATGGAACGACTTTTTGGCTGCCTGCCTCTAATATTGGAGCCAGCTACAACATGACATTTATTTACACATATGTAATCCGCGTGCAACCAGCTTTTTATTGTAAAACTTGCCCATTCAACTGGCGAATGGATCTATGCCTTGCCAACATCCCAATAATCGCTCCCAATATCCAGCAGGTAATGGAGTATCCTGAAAACCATCAACTTGATTGTTCGGGCAGTGGAGAAATGGAGGATGCAACGCAAAACGGTATCCTGGTGGAATGGGATTTCTCCACAGCCATGAAAGATCTCCTGCAACGTGCGACCTTTGACAACATCGCAGATTGCCTGCCAATTCAAATTGCCGCTCCAACAATCGAGGAACATTACATTCCCTTTGAGGATATAAATTGGATCGCTTCGCTTTTCTCACACGATGGCAACAATCGCCTCTTGGAACATTACGCATCTCAAGCCACTCAAAAACGTCCAGACTGCAATCTCCAAGACTTGTCAGAAATTCACGTTATTCTTGGATTGATTTATTACAACTTTTTTTACTTTTCCTATAAAAATTTGTAATACACTTCAATTGAACTATTTTCATATAATAACTTTATAAGTATGCTCAGGCATTTGAACTCTGTTTTCATTATTGCCCCTTACGTCTCCAGCCTAACCAGGGATGGGTGATGTATGGCCTATGCAAATACGCTATTTACTTGCTAAATTAGCCCAAACTCGACATCCATTTTGAAACCATGTCTATTCTTTGTGCACACGTCTCTCTGCCTGCCTGTTAGCCACAAAGCCCTTTCACACCAATTATCTCATCCTCAGCCTCTGCTCACGAGCTGGCGATCAAGATCAAAAAACACAACATTGTTTAGGAACTGGTTGGCACAGTGTGGTAATCGTATCCTACCTTTATTTTCATCATAGAATTTAGAGTCATTCATGTCTAATAGGTATTGTTTATGTCACATGGAACTGTAACATGTAATGTGGAATTCACTGATGCAGGAGTTTGCCTCAGCTGGATGCTATAGCTCTTACACCACTGGGTTCATTTATGACACTTAAATAAAGACAATTTTTATATAACTTGCAGACTCCATCGCTTTATTACACACAGCCACTTTCTTAGACACACCTGATTTCACCATTTGTCTTCTGTAGCATGGCAACATTCTGCATTATATTCTTACGATAATTTCTTTATTCCTGCTTGTTAAAACACTGCATTCGAGGTTTCAGACCGCTAGGGGTGAGAAGTTCACTTCCCAGTCCCTGTATAGTATAAACGCATACTAACACTACTTACACAGGTATGCTACAGCGGCCAGTATCCTACAGCGCCCACAGCACATCACTTTACAGCAATCAGCTCACGGCTTAGGCTCACAGTTTCATCCCCGAGTTTACCTGCATCTCACCTCAGCACCATCTCACTCTGGGCAAAACAGTACTTTCACACCGGTAGGGGTGAATACTTTCGCTTCACACTCCCTGTATAGCACTCCCTAACCAACCATAGAGCTCACAGCACTCCTAACCTCCTCTTTCCTACTTGTTTCCCCCTTTTTCCCCCTTACTTGCTTCAAAGGAATCACAAAATGGTTGCCAACACTTCCTAGTTGCATCTGTTCGCAGCCAATAACCAGCAAGCTTGTGCTTGTAACGCCTCAGCCAATCAGTTGGCAGAATTCCCAAATATCGATATCTGTAAATTTCAATATTTCTCTAAAACTACTGAACAGATTTACACCAAAAAAACAAAAACATGCGTTCTAGACCAAGAACCTTCTCCCTGCCAAATTTGGGGTAATTCCGTTCACCCGTTCAACCTGTAGCCTTGTCTAAAGTTTCCTAAGGAAATTGCATGGAGAAAACACGTTTTGGGATCCCCTTTTTTCTACGCCCCCCTTGACAAATCACCCAAAAACTTTCAACATAGGAGCTGATATGAACGAAAAATGTGTTTGGAAAATGTCATGAAGATTCATCAAAAGACGCCAAAGTTATAAGCAAAACAAAAAATGTTCTTCCTATGGAAACTTAGCCCTAACTATAACTACCTACTGGCGACCGCCAGTAGGTAATATATATATATATTCATTTAAAGCAAAAACGTCCTTTGCGGGGGGAACGTCTTAACGTTGGCGAGGTCAGGACAGCCTTGCAATAATTTTGAAACAACAAAAACCTTCTTTACGAAGACACCGCTCTCCTCTTGAAGTTTTAATTTCTATTTATTGGCCTGTGATTTTCTGCCACCTACGCATTTTGAACCCAATGGTTCCTGGTAAACTTAGCCCTAACTATAACTACCTACTGGCGACCGCCAGTAGGTAATATATATATATTTATTTAAAGCAAAAACGTCCTTTGCGGGGGGAACGTCTTAACGTTGGTAAAGAAGGTTTTTGTTATATATATATATATATTTTCTACTGGCGTGCGCCAGTAGGTAGTTATTGTTAGGACCTATAATCCATAGGAAATCCGCAACATTCTATTCCTAATAACTTAGGCGCCGTTTGATGAATCTTTGTGAAATTTCCAAAACTTTTGGCCAGCTCTGGTTCGCTCCTATCCTGAAAGTCTTGGGATGATTTGTCAAGTGGGGGGCGAGAAAAAAGGGGGGTCCCAAAACGTATTTTCTCCATGCAATTTCCAATAGGACCTTTAGCCGCAGCTCCAGCCTGAACTGCTGAACAGAATTACGCCAAATTTGGCAAAGAGGTAGTCCTCAGTTCAGACTCGTGCCTTTTGCTTAAATGGTGTCAATCTGTTCAGTAGTTACTGAGAAAATTACAGTTAAAACTAGTTATATATCTATGGGTGCGGTGCATCCATGGACCCTGCATGCACCGTGAGCGCAGCCTGAGCGTACCCTTCCAACCACCCGCTGAATGCTAATTGGCTGTCGAGTGGTTGTCCATATTAGAGACTAGGACCTGTTGGCAGCCATTTTATACCTCGGCAGAAGCGAGGCTGAAGAAGTCTGTGAAATATGTGTGCAAAATGTATAAAGGGGGCAGGGTAGAAATACCCTGACCCTCTAGACCTGCTTAGGGGGTCCCACAAGGACTCCCAGGCCCCCACAATTTTTTTTTTTTTTAAATTGCTAAGTGCGCGGAGGGTGCGCGGGTCCTGCTGTAAAAAAAAAAATAATAGATCGGAGCTTCTTTGATAATTTGCCCCTGGGGGGCCAAATCCCAGGGGCAAAATTAATAAATTTAAAGGGGCCCCCCAGTCCCGGGGACCACCACCCCCAGGGCTACAAAATAAATTGTTGGGAGGGGCTCAAAAGCCCCTCCCAGTGTAATTTGTGGGGGGCTCAATGGCCCCCCAAAGCCCCGGGGACCACCACCCCCAGGGCTTTATGAATTGTGGGAGGGGGGCTGTGCGTCCTCACTCCTGGAGCTCTTGAGGGCCCTGAGGACGCCACCCTCCAGGGCAGTGTCTCAGGGTGCCCACCCCCGGGACACTGCTGTTTGCCATGAGAGGGCGGGAGTCTTGTGGCTCCCGCCCTCTCATTGCAAACGTGGTTTGGATCAAAATGCAGACCATATTGCTTTTCCACATGGGGAGCTGCATGTTAGCAGCTCTCCATGTGGCAAATGGAGCTAATAAGAAATATTGTTATTGGTCTAGAATCACACTGTGTGTCCATTTGGGTAGATTGATAGAGAATGATTTGGTTGTTTGATGTGTTTGCAGACATATAAGTACATCTACTGTTGCAGTGAGCTAGGCTTTTAGGCAGGCAGTTCTTGAAACTGTTATGCACTATGCAAGTATTAGTGTAATCACCATCACACTTGTGTTTCAGGCTTCATTTCCCCTGTCAGTATCTATATACTCTATTTATTCTGTTATTTGTCTAGAATCACACTGTGAGTCAGTGTCTATTTGGGAAAATTGAGAGAATGATTTGGTTGGTTGATCTGTTTGCAGATATATAAATACATGTACTATTGCAGTGAGCCAGGCTTTAGGGTATGGAGTACTTGAAACTGCTATGCACTATGCAAGTAGTAGTCTAATGATCTTTGCACTTGTGTTTCAGGCCTACATTTTCCCAGTCAGTATCTATACACTCCATTTATAAGAAATTCTGTTATTTGTCTAAAATCACATTGTGAGTCAGTGTCCATTTGGCAACATTGAAAGAGAATGGTTTGGTTAGTTGATGTGTTTGCAGACATATAAGTACATGTACTCTTGTAGTGAGCCAGGCTTTAGGGCATGCAGTGCTTGAAACTCCTATGCACTATGCAAGTAGTAGTGTAATCACTTTCACACTAGTGTTTGAGGCCTAAATTTCCCCAGTCAGTATCTATATACTCTTCATTTATAAGAAATACTATTATTTGTGTAGAATCATATCATCCATTTGGGTAAATTGAGAGAGAATGATTTGGCTGGTTGATGTGTTTGCAGACATATAAGTACATGCACTCTTGCAGTTAGTCAGGCTTTATGGCATGCAGTGCTTGAAACTCCTATGAACTATTCCAGTAGTAGTGTAATAACTTTCACACTTGTGATCAGGCCTACATTTCCCCAGTCAGTAGCTATATACTCCATTTATAAGAAATACTGTTATTTGTCTAGAATCATACTGTAGGTCAGTGTCCATTTGGGAAAATTGAGAGAGAATAATTTGGCTGGTTGATGTGTTTGCAGACATTTAAGTACATGTACTCTTGCAGTGAGATTACCTTCAGCATGACCCTTTACACTACCCAAACACCACTGCACTACACCAAACCCTAAAACACTACCCCAGCACAACCCCCTACACTACTCAAATACCTCTGCACTACCCTAAACCATAAAACACTACCCACAGCACGACTCCCTCCACTACCCAAATACCATTGTACTACCCTAAACCTTAAGCTGACCCCAGCACGACCCCTTACACTACCTAAACAGCACTGTACTACCCTAAAAGCGTAATTCAGCACGATCCCCTACACTACACAAACACCACTGCACTACCCTAAACCCTTAATCTACCTCCAGCACGACCACCTACACTACCCTTTCACCACTGCACTACCCTAAACTCTAAAACACTAACCCCAGCATGACCCCTATACTACCCAAACATCACTGCCCTACCCTAAACCCTAAAACACTACCCCCAGCACGACCTCCTACACTACCCAAACACCAATGCGCTACCCTAAAACACTACCCCAGCACAACGCCCTACACTACCCAAGCGCCATTGCAGTACTCTAAACATTAAATCTACTCTAGCACGACCTCCTACACTACACAAACACCACTACAGTACCCTAAACTTTAAATCCACCCCATAGTAAAATGTAAAAATGTAAATGTAGTAGTACTTGTATAGCGCACAAATCACCCGTGAGGCATCTCAGCGCTTGTACACATACCGCTGTGGAACCCTTCCTGGCTTTTCCCTGTGAAGTGCCCACTCCTGGGCACCCCCAAGGTGAAGCCAGGCATTCTAGCGTTGTTGGGGCCGTTGTGGAGATTAAGGAAGCTATTGCCCAGAGTTGCAGAGTGGGACCCATGAATTAAAATAGGCACAGAGGCGAGAATTATCAGGTCCGATGAAATTTAGCCCAAGACCCACCGAGGCGGGAATTGAACCCTGGTCCCGGGCTAGACCTCTGCAACAGGGTCTGCCGCTCTAACCATTGAGTCACACTTCTCCACTGTACGACCCCCTACACTACATAATCACCACTGTACTACCCTAAACACTAAAACACTACCCAGCACTACCCAAACACCATTGCACTACCCTAAACCTTAAATCTACTCCAGCACGACCTCCTACACTACCCAGGCACCACTGCATTATCTTAGAACACTACCCCAGCAGGACCCCCAACACTACACAAAGACCACTGCACTACACTAAACACTAAATCTGCCCCCAGTACGACCTCCAACACTACCCATTCACCACTGCACTACCCTAAACCCTAAAACACTACTCCAGCACAACCCCCTACACTACCCAAACACCATTGCACTACCCTAAACCTTAAATCTACCCCAGCACGACCTCCTACACTACCCAAACACCACAGCACTACCCTAGAACACTCACCCAGCACGACTCCCTACACTAGATAAACACCCCTGCACTACTCTGAACTCTAAATCTGTACTGTTGCAACACCATAGTGACTGTTTATGTACCATATAGTAATCTATTTACTAAGTGAAAGTGAACCAATTATGAATTCACTCAGTGTCTATCCTTATACTATTGTTCTCATTTAGTAAATATGCATGTACTCATACAGTGCTTCAGGTTTTAGTGTTATGGAGTGCTTCAAACTCCTATGCATTATGTATGTTGTGCTCTTACCACCTTCATAGTTGTACTTCAGGCCTACCATTTTTTAGTCAGAATTTATATGGAATGTGTTTGTTTAGTCATAAAAAAGTATAATTTATAAAGGTATTAATATATATTTATTCATGATAATTTTTTACAGATACTATTTATCATCATTAAAATAAAGTTATCATGCCGGAGAAAGAAAGAAGAAGAAAAGGTCAGAAAAAGGATACTTACTTGAAAAACACTCAACCACAAGTATTGGACACCAACATAATGTGGCTAAAAAGAGAAAAAAATTCTGGAAAGACCACAAAGGACTTTATTAAAAATATTACTAGATTGAAGAAAAAAAACTGGAAATGTAGAAAGCACTGAAAATATCCCAAGCACAAAAAAAAGTGTAAAGAATAAGAAAGGAAAAAATGCAATGTACATACAAAGGATACAACTTAAAGTAAAAGAAGAGAAATCATTATAAAGAAATCCGCAAAAAATATTTTGCAACAGAGTAGTCCATAATTTACTGAAACATATAAAGGTATGTAAATAGAGAACACTATTTTATAAAAAGAAGAAACATATCGAATCCATTCTTGAAAAGGCTTTTGATGCAAAGAGGAAACTATTTATTTTAGTACTAAAGAGATCACTAGATAAACCAATCCATTTAATAAAGGCCAAAAGAAAGAGGAAAAGATTAATTAACAAAAGTAATTTTTGTGATATTTTCTTAGTGCAATGGAAACTCAGTTCAAGTTCTGAGCTTTTTTTTAATGAGAGTTATTTACAGAGCAATAATTTGTTGCATGCAGTTGACACCAGTGGTCGAGCTTATGAAGTTAGAAATGATTGTCCAATTGAGAAAGAGCAAATGATTCCTAGAAATGCAGAAGAAGTAATAGATGATGAAGTTCTAGGCAGACGTCCTAAAGCCCCAGTGTACACTTCGGATTGTAGTAGTATTTGTAGTGTACGACAAGATTCTATTAATAAATTACTCAATTCTTACAAGCATATTGTAAAAAAAGTGTTAAACAAAAGATTAAGGTGTTGCAAGGACTAGACCCTTGCAGAGTGAGAAAACATACTGGTTTGCATGGTCATTCCTTGGCTTGTCTTTCTAGGAAAGTATGTCAAAGTGTTTTTCACCATTTCAGAATGTTGGTAGTACATCATACTCAAATGCGGAAGTTAGTGAGAAGATTGTACTATGCAAAAAGTCCAGCACTAAAGTTAAATAAGTTGAACAGTGCTCTTATGCGTGGGTCAGTATCAAAAGTGAAAAAGGTTTGTGATGATATTGAATTTTGTTACTTTGGTCCTGAAGAAGAGAATGAAGAAACTCAGACATTAATAGAAGGAGAAGATGTTGTAGAGAACGTTGGACATAGTTGTACAAAAATTTTGGAAAATTAAATTATTAAGTTTAAGGTGATTTCAGTTGAAAGGCCAAATTTTTCTTGTATTTGTTGTCGCCAAACTCACTACAAAAATCAGACTAGGAGTGTTGATCTGTATTTAAAAAGTGAAAAAGAAAATAATGATAAGTGGAAAGAATTTGCAACTTATTTGTGGGTAGAGAATTATTTTAATTAGAGTTCTGATCAGCATATTTGTAAATATTGTTATAACAAATCAGATGAGAATAAAATGCCCACTAGAGCTGTTCATAATAATCTAGAGTTGGTTGCTATTCCTCCGGATCTGATAGATTTAAACGCCTATGAGTCTATTCTCATTCAATTTGTGCACCCGTTTCAGGCTATTGTTCTTATGGAGCCTAAAACAGGTAAATTGCCTCCTTCAGATTTACAAAGAGGGTTAAAAGAAAGAGTTGTGTATTTACCATTAGATCTAAAGAAAAATATTGAAACTATTGGTGTAGAGAGTGTAGAAAGTGAACCACTAGTTATTCTTGTTAATGGTGTACCAACTAGGAATTAGAAAATCTGGCAGGAGTTAGTTGATGTTAGGAAAGTGCAAAAGGCAACATTATATATGATTAAAAACAATACATACTATAAGAATGTTTATATGGGAGAAGAAGAAATAGTTTTAGCAGAAGATACTGAAACGTCAAGTGGACATATTGAAAAAGTGGATATGTTAAGGTGTGAAGAAATCTTTCAACATTACAGTGTGCATCCACTTCATTCAAAAGAAGTGATGGGGAACACTATTGATTTGTTCCAAATGAAAAAAGCAAAAGGAACTCCCATGAGTGTATGGGAAGAGAGCTTGGAAGCTCGTTGTTTTCCACAGTTGTTCGCAACTGGAAAAGGAGGACGAATTTCCTGTGCAGATTCCTGCATCTGAATATCCGACAACAAGATTATATGCAGAAGATCCAATATTTCTACAATGTATCCCTAATATATTTATTCTTTTGTTTGAAAGTGACTGGTCTGGACTTTCATATGCAGTCAATCACATTTTAAAAACTAGAATACATCTGCAAAATGTATTTGCAAAAGATTTTATGGAGAAAGTGCACCAGAGAGATGATCATCTAGAATCTCAGCTCATTAATCTGATGGCATGTCAGCGTGGGACTAATGAATATTGGTACCGTCGTCTTGGAGAACTGAAATGTATGCTACGGAACTTAGGAACTCCAACATGGTTCCTTACCCTAAGCTGTGCTGAGTACGCTTGGGATGATTTGCTAGAATTTCTTCGAGAGGCAAATTCCAATATAAAAAATATTGAATACAAGACACCTGGAGAATTGTGCTCTTTGGATCCTGTTAATGTATGCAGGTATTTCAATCATAGATTTGAGGCTATGATGTCTTTTATCTGCAATAAAAAAAATCCTCCTCTTGGAGAAGTTGTGGATTTCTTTTGGAGAAAGGAGTATCAAGCAAGAGGTGCTCCTCATATACATATGCTGTTATGGATTAAGGACGCTCCTAAATTTGGAACAGATGCGGATGATACTGTTTTGCGTTTTATTGAACAATATGCAACGTGCTGTACCCAAAAGCACAGAAGTAAACAACTTAAGAGTACAAGTCTTACGATTCCAAAGCCACCGATGTGGCAAATACTGTCGACGAAAGTACAAATCTAAGGACAAGTTCTACACCAAATGTCGTTTTGCATTTCCACGTCCTGTAATATCCAAAGTAAAAGTGAACAGTTTTATGTCATCTTTGCGACATACTATTACTAGAAAGTCTCAAAAAATACCTACAACTTAATAAGAAATGAAGAGTCAAAATACATAAACTGCAACCCAGTTATTTTGTCCATGTGGAATGCTAACATGGATATTCAATATGTTGCGGACAATTCCATTGCTGTTGCTCGATATGTAACATCCTATATTACAAAATCAGAAAAGACAGCATTGAAAGAAATGTGGGAAGAGATTTCTCACGAGAAGACTCTAAGTAAGAAATTACACAGTTTCAGTTTGAAGATGTTATCTCATCGAGAAATTGGAGCATCTGAATGCTCAGATCGGTTATCATCTGCAAGTCTATACTCCAAATCTAGAAGAATCCTTTATGTAAGTCTAGGTCTTGCAGCAATGCGAAATCGTGTACTGAAATCTGTACAAGAAATTTTTAGCAGAAAAAGATCCAGAAAGTACAGATTTTTGAAAATGAATATGTTAGACACATATTACCCAAACAGAAGTCATCATCTTGAGAACATGTGTCTCTATGAAGTGCTGCAAAACTACACTTTTAAACAAAATACTGCAGAGAACATCAATGATGGAAAATATGGAGTCATTGGTTCTGAAGGATGTTTGGTGAAACAAACAAAAAGAAATTTGATTAATCACAGAAAGCTGAGTTGCCACACTGCTGATAAAAGGGGATTTTACTATTTAGCCCTTTTACAACTATTCAAACATGGCGTTCAGAACTGGAATTACTTGCAGATTTCCAGAGCTATGAAGATTCCTTTAATGCTTGTAAAGATAGCATACAATGCAGTGCTTTTGCAAATTATGTGAAAATGTTGAACAATTAAATTGATCAAGAAGCTACAATTGCAGCTGAGATTGCTGGAGACAGTTCTCAAGACAGTCAAAGTTCTGCTGCGCTGAATCAAGATCCACTAGGACAACCAATTGTTGAAAATGAAGCATCAATCGCCATGAATGAGGTGGAAACAGCAATGCATCAAGCAAAAGAAGATGTAACAAACTTAGCAAACTTGGAAGAAGAACTAAATGTTGAGCAAAAACAAATATATAAGTGAGACAACAGATTGACCATGGATTACTTCATGAAAAGAAAGAGTGCTCATGCACGTCATTTCAACCTATCAGAATTTACGTGAGTGGAGAAGCTGGAACAGGAAAACGTTTTTTTTTTGTTTGTTTTTTTAAAGATTTTTATTTAGGCACAAAGCAAGGTTAACATATACAAAACAATATTCATCCTTGTCTGCAATCACATACAGGTCAGGGGATAGCAAATTAGTGTAACATATCCAGATATCTCTAATTCAGATCCGCACCCACAAACCAGCCCTCTCCGCCATCCGTAATATAAGGGGTTCATCACAAGGCGAAAGTATCTGCATCAAGTTCTGGTGGTTCTCAAATGTCTCCTCTGAACTTATTCCAGGCCCCCCAGACCTTTTTCCCACTTTTGCGGGCATCCACGGTGTATAAAGACCACCCTTCCTGCCACCTTTGCCTCGTCCATATCTTTACACCACTTGCGAAGCGTAGGTAATGTTCCCGACCCCCACAACATAGCAATATTCCGTTTCGCCATCATCATACCAAGCATAGCCCAATCCTGTTCCTGATGGTTAAGATAATTTCCTTCCCATGCATTCAATAGCCCAATCCTGTTCCTGATGGTTAAGATCATTTGCTTCCCATACATTCAATAGGCAGCGCCTTGGTTCCGGGAGGACCGACATTTCTAGTGCTTGAGATACAGTGCGCATTATTTTGACCCAGTAAGCCGTAATGTGGGGGCAATCCCAAAGAGTGTGGTAAAATGTACCCTCTTCTCTACAGCTGCGCAGACAGTATTTATGTTCCGGTGCCCCCATTACGTGAAGAGTTGTCCTGGTGTAGTATGTGCGGTGTAGCACTTTAAGTTGAACCAATCGGAGCCTGGACGGGATTGCCGTCTCACAGGGCGAGGACAGGGCTTCCTGCCACTCTGAATCATCAAAGTCACCCACCTCCCGGGACCAGGTCTGTCTCAGCTTGGATGTGGGGTCCGGCAAATTATTGACCAGTTTACGATACGTTAGGGAGGTCGCCTTTTCTGTCATGTGCTCTGTCAGGAGCCTATCTTCCAGTGGATTGGATTCCTGTAGTGAAGTGCCCGGTGGTATGGCTGCCTGCAACGCATGACAGATTTGCAAATACCGGAATTTATCCGTCTGCGCCATGCCAAATTGCGTGTGAAGATGTTGAAAGTCGACCACCGCTCCCTTTTTCCAAAGATCTCCCGCTACTGAAAGGCCAATATTGTCCCAGTTATGGAAGCCTTTACTCCTGCGGAGGATACCCAACTGTTCCGAGTCCCATAGCAGCGTCATCTGCGTGATTGACCCTGCACATTTCAGTCACATATGCGCCTGGTACCAAATATGTATTGTATGCTCGGTAGGTCCATTCAGCCTGGGGGTTTTCGGCGCCGGTAGAGATTAGCCATCAGGCCTCTTTCTTCCAGATTTTGCCTGTCTGCCTGATATGCCGGCTCATCCTGTGGGGTGTGCAACCAATGATTTATTAACTTAAGGTGCGCCGCCCAATAGTACAGCTGCAAGTTCGGAAGTGCTATTCCTCCATCGTACCAGCTACGTACGAGCTTGTCCTGCGCAATCCGTGCTGGTTTATTTCCCCACAGTAAGCTGGCGACCTCCGCTGCTATAGTCTTAAAATAGGTTTGTGGGACCAAGAATGGAGTGTTTTCGAGGACATAGAGGAAGCGCGGCAGTGCCATCATTTTATAGAGCGCTGCCCTTCCCAGCAGCATTAGGGGGAGGTTACGCCACACCGCCCGCCACATCACGTTTGAATCGGTCCAATTGGGGCTTTAGATTTTTGTTATACTCGGAGGGATCAGGTGTTGCATAAATACCCAGGTATTTAAAAGCATCAGTAGTGACATGCAGCAGGCAGTCCGCAGGTAGCCGCAGGGGCGGGCCAACCAGATCGTACAGGACTGACTTGAACCAGTTTATTCTGTAGCCGGACACCCTACCAAACTTGTCGCAAATATTCAGCAATTCCAGGATGGATTTTCTAGGGGAGGTGAGATATAAAAGTATGTCGTCTGCATACAGGGATATGCGGTCTTCCCAGGTGTCAAGTACATTGAAGGCCTCTGATACAGGGCTCACATCTAAGCCATGCTGCAAGCGGTTCTAGTATCAGCGCAAACAACAGCGGGGACAACTGGCATCCCTGTCGTGTGCCGCGCGCCAGTGGGAAATCCCTGGATATATGCCCATTGGCCGTTACATGCGTGAACGGGTTGTTGTAAAGTAAGCGGATCCAAGCACAGAACTTAGGTCCAAATCCCAAGCGTTGTAGCGCAGCAAACAGGAACGGCCATTCCACCGTATCGAATGCCATACTGGCGTCAAGGGAGAGGATAACCGCAGGCTCGTGGATAAAAGACCGGCGAGCCAGCACCGCGTGGAGTCGCCTCAAGTTAAGAGCCGTACTGCGGTGGGGCATGAATCCTGACTGGTCGGGACCTATCAGGGACGCAAGATGTGGAGTCTGTCGTATCGCCAGTAGTTTGGCTAGAATCTTTGGTTCGGTGTTGATTAGGGAAATCGGGCGGTATGAGCCACACTCCGTGGGTGGTTTGCCCGGTTTATGGATTGCTACAATTGTGGCCAACCGCTAGTCACGGGGTAGCTCACCCATCTGGAGACTATCGTGGAACATACTAGTAGGAAGGGAGCTGTCACCTGAGTGGTACGTTTATATAGTTCGACTGGTAAGCCGTTGGGGCCCACAGTCTATCCGGACGCCAGGGAGCCAATGGCTATCTCTACTTCCTCGACTGTGAGGTCAGCCTCCAGCAGCAACGCCGCCTCCGGTGTAAGCCGTGGCATGGCGAGATCCTTTATATAGCCATGCGCGTCCTCAACTGTGAACGCAGTACAGGAGGCATACACCGTCTCGAAATAATCAGACAGCGTGTCTACTATATCCCAGGGGCAGTCAGCAGGGAGCCATCAGAGGCACGCAGTTGTGTAATAACCCTCCCCGCCTTCTCCTTTTTGTCCAGCCAAGCTAGCAGTTTTCCGGCCTTATCTCCTAGCTCATACACTCTGTGTCTCGTGGCCTGGAGTCGATCTAATACCGCCTCCTTTTGGTATGCCACATACTCGGCTTGTTGAAGCCGCACTCGTTGTGCAGTGAGAGGGGTCGGGCTGGCTGCATGTAGAGCCATGTCTTCCGTCAAGTCTACTTCCGCTTGATCGAGTTCAGCCCGTTTGTTTCGTTTATGGCCAGTAAATAACGCTATAGCTTGACCACGAGTCACCACTTTGTAAGCTTCCCAAAGGGTGCTAGGGGAATCTACAGATCCTACGTTTTCTTGGAAGAAGTTTGTAGTAGTGCTCAAGATACCCTTCGAGACCTCTGGTACTTGTAAGTAACTAGGATGGATGGGGAACACCCGGCGCCGGAGTGTCAAATGGCGCGTATAAGTGAGTAATATTGGCGAGTGATCAGATATACCCCTGGTGCGGATATCTACCTTATCTATTCCATCCAGTCCATCCGCTGTTACTAGGAAGTAGTCTATACATGTGAGACAGTCGTGGACTGCGGAGTGGAATGTGTATTGCCTGGTAGTGGGGTGCCTATATCTCCAGACGTCTGCAAGCCCTAAGGCGTCTATGAGTCCCGTCATACGACGGTTGTGTGGTGTCGTCAGTTTTATGGGATGCCTATCCAGCGTACCATCTATGATATCATTGAAGTCGCCCCCTAACACCATCACCCCCACCGGTAATGCAAGTAGGAATGCCGTAAGCGCCAAATGTGGCGTGGCATGCAAGGACGGGGGGATGTACAAAATTAAACAATGTCCTCTCCCATTGACAAGTAGCGGCTGCGAAGCCGCCCTGGTCGTCAATGTATTATAAGTGGGAAGTTCTTTTTTATTAAGACACCCACCCCTTTGGACCCGGAGGAGAATTCTGCATGGGCCACCATCTTGTAGCCCCATCTGTCCATGGCCTTACAGGTAGATCCCGTCAGGTGCGTTTCTTTCAGAAGGGCTACTGCTGGTCCGCAGGGTTTGAAATATTGCAGCACCAAGCTTCTTATCATCTTATCCCCCAGTCCCCGTACATTCCAGGTCAACATAGTCAATGGGGTACCCGGGGTTGGTTGGGTCATAGTACGGGTAGCGTCCTGTGTAGGGTGAATAGACATAGATTACAAAAGCAAAGTGTATCATCTCTCATCAGCATCCAAACGCATCGCTGCAGAAGACACGCAGCTATCAGTTCAGTCATACAAACCCTGAAGAACCATACGAGCCAGACAAAAATAAAGAAGCAGACAACGATGCTAACAATTTTCCCTGTAAGCTTATAAGTCAATCGCTGTCCTCTCTTACCAGTAGTGCCTCTAAACATTGCAAACAAATCAAAGGAACTAAGAACTCTACCATCCCCAAATCCCCCCACCCTCCCTGCCTCCCTGCTTAGCGGTTCCAGAACTGCCCGCCACCCCAACTCAGCAGAGTGCTTTTCCTCTCCCAAACCCAAGGTACTTGCTTGACAGGGGCAAGAGGTCCAGTGGAGGCCCCAGCCCTTTTCACCCTCCAGAGTCCATCTCAGTCCGCCACCAGAGCTAGTCCAGCCGTGTTCTTTCTGTATGATTGTACTGGCTGTCAATAGTCTTGGAACTGTTGACAGCGTCGTTCTGCTGCTTATTCCTCCTCATGGCTTGGTGTTTGCTCTACTTCCAAGTGTCTTGTATCTTGCGTTCCCGGGTCGTCCTCCTCTTCACACCGGCGGTGTTTTCTGTTCCCACAATGAGATTTCTCCACAGGCCGCTATCCCTCAAACCAGTCGTGCCCCGCGTCAGGTGTATCAAAGAACCACGTTCGGCCATCAGCCCCCACACAAAGTTTTGCAGGAAACAGCATGGAGTAGGTTATTTCCTGCACCCTCAGGAGCTTCTTGGCTTCTAGGAAGCTTCTTCTGCGTCTCGAGACCGCTGCCGTGTAGTCAGAGAAAAAGGTTATTGTAGAATTTTGCAATCGTATGGGAAAAGAGACCCTTGCGGCCAGCAGATTTGAGTCTCTATCCCTGTAGTTGAATACTTTAGCAAGGACCGGTCTCGGGAGCGCCCCCGGTTTTGGTCGGCCGTCGGGCACCCTGTATGCTCGCTCCACTGAGAAGAAGTTGGAGAGCCCCTTGGGTTGCAGCCTTGTTGTTATCAGTTCCTCCACGTACAAATCCATTGCTTGCTTGCCTTCAGATTCCGGAATGCCAATTATACGCACATTGTTGCGTCTTGCGCACCCTTCCTGGTCATCAAGCTTCTCTGCAAGCAGCCTGTTTTCTTTTTGGAGTTGAGAGACAGCTATTTGCAAGTCCGATGCATCCGTTACTAACGATTTTGTGACTATTTCCACCTCCTTCACCCTGTCCGCCATTTTGTGGAGATCTGCTCGTAGGAGCGAGACGTCGGTGAAGATGGTGCCTACTGTAGCTTGGACGCTTGAGAGCGCTTTCATAATATCTTCCAGTGTTATTTTCTTCGCATCACCACCATCCTGGTGTTTACCTGTAGATGTGCGTCCCTCCGGCTGTGGTATGGAGCTTTTTTCAATGGCAAACTTGTCTAGTTTTGCTTGCGTGGAGTTGTTCCTGGGACCCCTGCCGGCCATGTTGCTTTTGATGTGGAGTGGACTACTCCTTGCTTAGCGCGAGTCTGTCTCCTGGCCGCGCGATTTATGATGGGGATAAGAGTTCGCCTATGAGCTCGTCCTTTTGCTCAGTCACAGCGTGCCTCGAGTTGCAGGCCTTTTTTTTCCTAGTAGTGTTTGCAGGTTAAGAGGAAGATGGCTCCCAGTCCCGTGCAACTCTGCGCCACGATTTCTAGCCCCACGTCGCGCCACTATTTATATATGTTATTGCCACTGCTGTAGAATGGTTAACTTTAGCACTGGTTGGTAGCAGGTCCACATGACAGGGCCCCAGCCGTTGCTGGAAAGGTATAGCAGGTCTCTGAGCGCTATAGTGACGGGGTGCGTCTGGGGAGCAGGCAATGTCCTCTATGAAACAGCCCAGAGAAAGTAATAGCTAGGGTGTCACACTTGCCTCAAGTTTCTTTAGCGCAGGCACCGGGGCCTCTCAGTAGGCTCAGATGGCGGATGGTGCCGCCGTGGCTGGGCCCCAGTTCATGTTAATGGCAGCAGAGATGGCGCTATAACGCTCGGCAGCCGCTGGTGCACATGCGGCGTTCAAGGCCAGTGGTGTTCGATCCCCAGTGTCAGCGCACAATTACACCTTCACCGGTGCATGTATGTGGGTCTCAGGCACTATCGAGCATTCGTCGCCACCTCTCCTCTCTCATGGCGATCGTCATCACAGGCCCTCACAGCACGGGCGGTGCGACCGCCCCGAGGGTCCCGGCTGGCGGCAAAGGTGTTATATCACCGCGGCCAAAATCTCCGCTGCAGGTGTAGAGGCGCGGCTCACGCTCACCGTCGCCTCTGCATAGGAAGGTCTGCCTCGGGGTCTCGCTACGCGTGTTGCACTCTGAGGGTTCACCGCCGTAGGGTCTCCGGCCGGCTCGGGCCTCAGGTCGGCACTGGCACAAACTTTAGTCCCCGGCTTTTGCCTCGCGGGTAGACCGCTCCTCGGCCTTCGCAGGTTCAGACACTTCCCGGTAACGGATGGACATCGGGATTTCACCAGCTAGTGTCGCTTGGTAGCGGACCTTAACGCCAGCCCCTGGAGGTCAGTAACGTGTTGGATGAGCACTCGGCTTGATGGAAGGGCAGCGTTATCCACGGAGCTCTTCAACTAGACAGCCATCTTGCTCGGCTTCTAGTAACGCCCCGTCATTTTTTATTAATTAAAGTAATTACAAGTTATCTACAGAAAACAACTGACTCACATTTGTCTTGTGTTGTCACTGCTCCAACTGGGTGGCAGCACACAACATTAAAGGAATTACTTTACATCGTTTACTAATGCTACCAGTAGAGCATGAAAACAAATTGGAGTACCACAAGCTATCTGGAGAAGCTTGTTGTGAAGTTTCAAGAGTCTTGATGAATATGAAACTTCTTATTATTGATGAGGTAAGCATGGTATCAAACTTAATGCTTGCTTTTGTGCATTTAAGAATGCAGCAAATTTTTTATGGCTGAGATACCCGCCACCCCCTCTCAACACAATCCCCAAAGGAGGGAAACCGGAAACAGTTCTTGAAGTTTTTTGGAAGTGGGAGGGAGTGACCCTCCCGGCCGTATTTATTAAAACAAAAAATTAAAACATTAAACATTAATGTACAATTTCATACCACATTGCGATGTTTGGCTAACCTTAACAGATTCTCTAATACAGAGGTTCTCCTAGCCGAACTAACATCCTACAAAAACATTTACTTGAAATATTGAAATTGTACATCCTAACGTTTAAGGGCCAACGGCAAGGTCGTAACCGGTGTCAAGATCCCTAACCAGACATACCCCCCCCACTTGGGAGGGGCGACAGCACTGAGGCGTACTCAAGTGCAACTACTACCAATTTCCCTTGACTTGACGGGGGCACTTATCAACTCGACGCCAGTTAAAGGTCGTTCGAAGACTCGTGTGAGGTATCTAGAAGGTATCGTAGACCTCCCCCCAACCCCACACAACTTACCGCATCTGCCGTCGCAGATGTCACTGGCCCCGGGAAATTCCCCAGGAGGGGGCTGTAACCCCTCCTACACAGGAAGGGGCCTTGACCGCCTTTCCTCTTCTTTCGGCGACCCATCCTTAGAAGGGACCGCCTCCCCGTTGAGGGGCCAAAGGCCACCTCCCCCGAGCGCTCCCATCCGTGTTGGGTGACGCCCACTCATAGGGATCTTCCAATTAGTGCTCACCGATCATGACCTTACCGCCCGACCAAAATAAATACGACAAATGCTAACCAAACGAAACTACATTGGCCACTATGACCGAAAAAGCCTGTTTATAAATGGACCTTAAATCCGAAGTTCTTTAATCACAAACTTGTAAAATTAGACCAATCTTTATTACACATTCAATATCAACATAACACTAAAACAACCTGTAAAAGAAATAGAATAATTGATCAACTTTATTAAAACAACTGGCTGTCCTCAGGGGCTGGTGGGTGGGTCAAAATTGGCTCTTCGTTCCGTCTCGAGCTCACGTGCAGCGAGGAGGTGCAGCTTCAGAGCACAGGAACAAGAGGATGTCTTCTGGTCTTGCGTCCCTTTTTATCCATCTTCAGGGCGGGCGTAAACCCGCCCCTGCCTGCCCCGAGGGCGTGGCCGGCCGCGTCAGTGTCTAGGCCAGCCCACTCTAGGGCGGGAAAAAGCGCGCCCCGGCTACGCCGCTTCGGGCATACCAGCCGAGACGCGCCTCCCGCCCAAAATGGCTTCCCGGGGGGATCGAGGCACTCTGCCATACGTTCGGGGGGACCGAGTGGTCGCCCCTTTCCATATGGCTGAGATACCCGCCACCCCCTCTCAACACAATCCCCAAAGGAGGGAAACCGGAAACAGTTCTTGAAGTTTTTTGGAAGTGGGAGGGAGTGACCCTCCCGGCCGTATTTATTAAAACAAAAAATTAAAACATTAAACATTAATGTACAATTTCATACCACATTGCGATGTTTGGCTAACCTTAACAGATTCTCTAATACAGAGGTTCTCCTAGCCGAACTAACATCCTACAAAAACATTTACTTGAAATATTGAAATTGTACATCCTAACGTTTAAGGGCCAACGGCAAGGTCGTAACCGGTGTCAAGATCCCTAACCAGACATACCCCCCCCACTTGGGAGGGGCGACAGCACTGAGGCGTACTCAAGTGCAACTACTACCAATTTCCCTTGACTTGACGGGGGCACTTATCAACTCGACGCCAGTTAAAGGTCGTTCGAAGACTCGTGTGAGGTATCTAGAAGGTATCGTAGACCTCCCCCCAACCCCACACAACTTACCGCATCTGCCGTCGCAGATGTCACTGGCCCCGGGAAATTCCCCAGGAGGGGGCTGTAACCCCTCCTACACAGGAAGGGGCCTTGACCGCCTTTCCTCTTCTTTCGGCGACCCATCCTTAGAAGGGACCGCCTCCCCGTTGAGGGGCCAAAGGCCACCTCCCCCGAGCGCTCCCATCCGTGTTGGGTGACGCCCACTCATAGGGATCTTCCAATTAGTGCTCACCGATCATGACCTTACCGCCACAGGCCGGATAGTTGACCGGCTATCCGGACCCCCCACAAAACTCCTACCTAAAGGTCATGTTTCAATGATTTTAACCATGCTAAGAAGTCTTCTAAGAGTAACTCATTCCCCACCCAAGACAAATGCACACCATCCCCCAAATACATACTGTCATCATTAATACAGCTATGAGAAATAGAATGCAATGTCCTGGAACGGAACAACCTACTCACTTTGTTGTTAAGCTTTCTAACAGAATGGTTCAAAGCAGGAATAGAGATAGCCCCCCGCCACACCTTTCGTGGAATCAAATGGGACCATGCAATCGTGCACCCCGGAACTCTCCTCGCCAACCAACTTACAGTGGAAAGCATTGCCTCCAGGAGTAGTCGTTTACCGATGGTGACCAAATCATTGCCCCCAACATGCACTATAACTATAGACGGCGGTGACCTTGTCCGCCCTAACAAACCCTCGAAAAATGTTTGAAACTGGTCAATACAGAGACCGCCCCTTCCGTAGAAGGACATCCTGTACCCGTATTCCCCAGCTACGTGAATCATGTCACCTGCTTTGAATACGTCTGCGGCACGCCTCACGTATGAGTGGCCCACGACCCACACCTCCTTTTTCACAGCCGGTGATGTCTGACCGCTGGCCCGGTGTAGGGTCGACTGCATAGTCCGCCCCGCCTCGTAGGCTTGCGTAACTGAAAACCAAACAAAAACAAGAAGCGTGAGTACATTATTACAGCTTCACAACATGTGCAACCGCACGTATCTTTTATAACAATTGGAGGACCAACGCCCCACTCGTTTTACTTGCTCAACATTAAGACCCCTGGCTGTAGCTTCCGTAGCAGCCCCTATCCGAAAGGAATGGGTCCCAAATTCGCCCGGGTTCAAGCCCGCAGCGGCAATTGACATCGCAAGCACCCGCTGAAACTGAAATTTCGTCAGTGGGGTGGCGTCAGCGTGTCTTAACAAAGTCCCCCCCCATGATGCCACCCTTCGTGCTAGGTAATCCTCTAAACACTTTACCGGACATATGGAGGACCCAGGAATCCTGCGTATGATGACGCAGTCACCCATCCCATCTTGGTCAGTCTTGGACTTTACAAAGGAGACAGTCATTGTTTCTCCCCTGATCTGAACGTGTTCCTGGCACAAACCCCCCGCCACATCCAGTTTGTTCCTTGCAACTAGTTCGCTTACCCGCATTGCTCCGTGAAATGCTAGCGTAAAAGCGGCTCGGAACAGCACCGCCTCAAACTGAGATGAACATGTGGCCGGGAGTGTGGCCAACAACTGGGACAATCTATCCAAACCTATCGGGCGCCTTTCATCTACTCTGCGACCCTCAAGGCGTTGCCACCCACGCAGCGCTCTCTGTACAACGAAAGACGCTGTTGGGTCCTGAATAGCGTGTGCTCTGGCAACAAAGGAAATGGCAGCACGATGCCTCTGGGCCGTAGCCACCGATTTCCCAGCCCTACGTAAGGACATCAGGAAATTCACTACCCATTCCTCGTGACCCCAAAGTCGCTCTCTATCACTCCCCAAAAAGGCTAAATAGGCCCGAAACGCCCCTTCGTATGCCTTCCTCGTCCTTGGTGCTAGACTCTCTCCCACGAGGTGACGAAGTTCGGGGCACCGAGAGACCAGAGAGCTTCGGGAAAGGGTGCCGGCTCTGGGTCCGCTGAGGGGAGGAAACCCGAAAAAGCCTGCATTTGAAAACGAGACAGTGCGTCAGCCGCCTGATTCATCACCCCTGGGACATGTTTTGCTCTGAATAGCACGTTCAATTGCATACACAGTAAAACAATTTCCTTAAGCAGTCTTAAAATCAGTCTACAACGTGCTGCCTGACTATTGATGCACTCGACCACGGTCATATTGTCAGACCAAAATACGACAGAGTGATCTTTGAACCCATCGGGCCATGTTCTCAAGGCCACCAAGATGGGAAATAGTTCCAGGAAAGCAATATTACTCGTCAGACCATTCTCATGCCACCATGTCGGCCATCTTTGTGCTGACCATTTCGTGCCGAAGATGGCGCCAAAACCTATGCTTCCTGCCGAATCTGTCCATAGCCCCAGCTCTTCAGAAGACACGGCTGGTTCATTCCAGACGATTCTACCATTGAAATCCGCCAAAAATGCTAACCAAATACGCATGTCCTGGCGGATCTCGGCCGATAGTCTCGTGCGATGATGGCCCTCTTTAAGGCCGACCATCGCTTGGGCAATTGAACGGGAAAAGGGGCGGGCCATTGGTATTACCCTCAAGGCAAAATTCAACTGTCCCACCACCTGCTGTAATTGTTGCAGCGTAACTTTTGATGCATTTATACACATTTGCAGCGCAGCCTTGAACTTCAACACTTTCTCAGCTGGCAAACGGAAACACCCCTCAATGGAGTCCAACTCGATCCCCAGAAACTCGAGGCAAGTCGTAGGACCCACTGTTTTACCCGGCGCCAATGGCACACCAAACTGTTTCATCAACACACGAAATTCGGCCAAGGCCCGGCCACATTCAAGACCCCCGGCTGCCCCAAGGAACAGAAAATCATCAAGGTAGTGCATTACATCTTGGAAACCCGTTTTCTTTGTGAAGACCCATTGCAGAAAACTACTGAATTTCTCGAAATAAGCACAGGATATAGAGCACCCCATTGGCATACACCTATCCATGTAATAACAACCCTGAAACATGAATCCTAGGAGACGCTGGTCGTCTGGGTGTACCGGGAGCAATCGGAACGCTGACTCGATATCTGACTTCGCCATCAGCGCCCCGGGCCCCAGGCGATTCAAAATGGCTACGGCCTCATCGAAGGATGCGTACCGCACCGAACACACTTCTGGATCGATTGCCTCATTTACGGAAAGACCTCGTGGAGCTGATAAATTATGAATCAGTCGGAACTCACCGGGGTCTTTCTTGGGGACTACCCCTAAGGGAGAACAAACAAAATTCTGGACCGGGGGTATACTAAACGGGCCGGCGACCCGACCTCGAGTCACCTCTTTCCGGATCTTATCCTGTACTACGGTCGTATGCTGCAGGACGGAAAGTTGGTTTTTACACTTATCCACACCCTGAAAGTCCCCTACCGGGATGCGGAAACCATACGAAAAACCGTTCCGCAGCACCCCAGCAGAAGTACGATCCGGGTAGTCACTGAGCCAAGGAATCATCGCCAGGGTATCAATCGGAGTGGGTAAAGGCGCCCCTCGGACTATATTAGACCTGTTTGGCACCTCCTCTCCCCCCGTTATCACCCGTTCTGGCTCTGCACGAGGCCTCAGGATGGGACGACCCACAACCACTACATTCATGTTTGAATTTACACGATCCCTGGGGTCTAGTACATTTACCTCTGTTGTAATTAAAGCAGAAACCCCTTTTTCCGGTATTGCCGGTAGGTTTCGAGTGATCGTCGGCACCCGTACCTGATCGAAAGGGCGTCCCCGCATATTGCCGGGAGGATTCGCCAACATTACTTCCCACCAACGGCATTTTCAACATTCCTGACTCCCTCATTTTATCCCAAGTCAAGGCATCATAACAATCCCAGGTTAAACTTTTATTATGCTCCTTTTCCTTTCTGAACAGATTATCGTAACAGAACCAATGATTACCCTGGTGCGATGTCGAGTACCCCATGATTCGTGATTGATAGATTGGGAACTCGGAAAGCAACTCAGGTCTACGTTCCCCCAAGATTGATGTAAAGATTCCCCAAGCATTGCCCCAATTGCCGATATTCTCATTCACTTTAAAGGCGGCCATTTTTGCGCGCCAAACACTCGGATGCATGAGATCCTTCTGACTCTTTACATGCTCTACCTCATAATGATCGACAAGCAATGAAAAAATGTTCACATACTCCCCCGCCCAAATCTTTTCCTTAATTGCCAAAGGAACATGTTGCCCCAACTTTTCTCTCCGAGAGGGTGTTGACTCATCCCTCGCGATCGGCAATGGCCGCTTACCTGCACCTGACGCTGCCTCTGTGGTCGCAATCGTCCCTGGTGTCTTGTCCCCTACTGCAGCCGGCACGGGCACCTTGGCTGCTTCCCGTTTCTCACGCAATTGCTTCATCAGCGCCTGCGCATCGACAGCCGTGGTGCCCTCGTTACCTTTACCCAACCAAGCTGCCAACTGTGCTGCCAGCTCGGGCGGCATATCATCCTCGGACACGGGGGTGACCACAACGGGAATCGGATTCCCCTCCTCCGGCACGGGAGTTGGAGCCTCGAGCGGGGCACTGGGACCCGGGATGTCTTCACCCGCTGCCCCCCTCCTGGGCCTCTTGTTTTTCCCTCCCGGGGCTGCTCCCGCCAAAGGACGTTTTGGACCCCTTTCCTCATTCTTGTCCACCCTCTTCTTTAGCTCGGACATCTCCTTCATGAGAACACGCAGCATCTGGTCGGTAGTCATGCGCTTTCCCACCTTCTTCGGCATTCTCCAACAAAGTAACTGCAAAACAAACAAGAACGATTAAAACGCTCAAAATTGGCTCTTCGTTCCGTCTCGAGCTCACGTGCAGCGAGGAGGTGCAGCTTCAGAGCACAGGAACAAGAGGATGTCTTCTGGTCTTGCGTCCCTTTTTATCCATCTTCAGGGCGGGCGTAAACCCGCCCCTGCCTGCCCCGAGGGCGTGGCCGGCCGCGTCAGTGTCTAGGCCAGCCCACTCTAGGGCGGGAAAAAGCGCGCCCCGGCTACGCCGCTTCGGGCATACCAGCCGAGACGCGCCTCTTGCCCAAAATGGCTTCCCGGGGGGATCGAGGCACTCTGCCATACGTTCGGGGGGACCGAGTGGTCGCCCCTTTCCAAAAACAGAGTACCACGTGTTATTTGGAGGAAAACATGTCATAGTTTTTGGAGATCTACTGCAACTGACTCCTGTAAAAGGACAACCAGTATTTAAAACACTTGCGCATGAAGACACCAGAAAGTCTCTGGGTAGTGTTGGAAATGTGAACATTTGGTCATATTTTGAATACAACGAACTAATTACAAATATGCAACAAGCAAACAATGTTGAATAGGGATCTATTCTCCAAGATATAAGAATTGGACTACTGACTGAACATGGCAAACAAGCTTTGCAGACTCGATTACTTTCCAAATTGTTTCTAAATGAAAATGTAGTTCCTGAGACAATATACATCAAAATTGCAGAAAACAAATCTGTAATCTGCTTAATGCCAACACTGCGTGAGTGTTCTACATTCAACAAACAACTGTTGAAACTGGAAAATGAAGAAATAATAAAAATGGAAGCCATCGCTAAAATAGGGCATGAAGGAATCACTATTATTTCGACAGAAAAATTGAAGACAAAATTGGACTCTTTAGAAAAATCAATATCTAAAACTGCTGGTTTAGAAAAGAATCTATATGCATGTAGAAACTGTCGAGTCATTTTAAGGTGTAATTTGGAAGTAGAAAAAGGTTTAGTTAATGGACCAATGGGCAAAGTTGTGGATTTTCTTAATTATCAGAATACAGATGGTATTGATTTCTTCAAAATTAAATTTGATCAGATTGAAGAAGTTAAACAAATTGGTTGTTGTTTAGTTGTAGTGGTCAATGTTGTTTTTTTTTTTTGAAGATTTGCAACAGCAAATTATGGAGTATTGGGAAAAAAAAATTGTGTTGTTTGTTGCATTCTGTTTATGAAAAATTAAGAACTGATACAAGTAAAATACAAAGGGGGTCATTAGGATGGCGGGCGGAAACCAACCCCCCGCCTGCACCGCGGATACACAGGCGGCCACATTAGGATCAACCGCCACTAAAGACCGACCGCAGCGGTAGCGGGCCAAGCAAAGCCGTCCGACGCGGGCGGTGATGGCCAAAACCCGACCGTGGCGGTCGGAAAAGCTGCGGAAAAGCAACAACCCGTCTCAAGGACAGCGGACACACCACACTGAAAATTAAGATAACCCCGAGGGTGTCGCGGTCGGAACCGCTGCTACCGACCGCCGCGGTCCTCCCAGGGGTGAATGGGAAAAAAAGCGGAAGAACTGCAGCATTGACAACGCTGCGGACCGGACATGAAAAACATGGCGGACGATGCCAAAGCACCGCAGTGATGACAAACAGTGCACAAATAAAATCAGCCATGCCCCCCAAATACATAACACACATACAAATAAAACAAATAAAGAAAAAAAAAACAGGCCAACTCCCACAACACACCTGATACCCAAAATCCACTTGGACACACCCACACAGCTGAGCATAAAGCCACCCCCTTCACTAACCACAATCCTTAGCAACACTCCAGAATAGAAGGCCATACCCCACATCTAACAGGAGTGAGTGAGTTGACAGTCATGGTCAATGAGATTGTGAGAGTAGAGCCACAACTATTTGGTAGCCTGGTCCTACAGACACCATGTGGGAAAGGATAGTCCAAAGGGTGAATGCAGTAGGGACCACCCCAAGATCCAAGAAGGAGATCATGAAGCAGTGGCATGATCTCAAGAGGGTTGTCAAGGAGAGGAGGAGTAAGAACTGGACGCTGGCGAACGTGACTGGCAGAGGCCCTCCCATCCCACCAAAAACATTCACACCATGGGAGGAGAAGGTGCTTGCAATACTGCTTCCTGAGAGTCTCAAAGGAGTAGCCGGGGGAGTGGAGGCTGGTAAGTACAAACAAATGCCAAACAACACACTGAGAAGTACTTCTTTGCAACACCAAAACACCATTACACTGTCCATCCTCACACAACAGGTAGCTAGCCATCTTGCTTAGGAGGCCTGTATGGGGGCGGGAGGCCTGCACTACCACTCCCAGCATGCCCCCTGGCCCACAGCTGAGCAGGATACAGGCCTCCCCCACCCAGGAGCATGTGTCAGCCATAGTACTGTTCAACAAACAGACTTACAGGTAGGTATCCATCTCGTATTGGAGCACTGTTTGGGGTGGGAGGCCCTCTATCACCACTCCCAGCATGTCCCCTGGCCCACACTCCAGCAGCATGGAAGCCTCCCCTACCCAGGAGCAAGTGTCAGCCATTGCACTGTTCACCAAACAGACTTACAGGTCGGTATCCATCTTGTATTGGAGCAGTGTTTGGGGGTGGGAGTCCTGCACTACCACTCCCAGCATGCCCCCTGGCCCACAGCTGAGCAGGATACAGGCCTCCCACACCCAGGAGCATGTGTCAGCCATAGTACTGTTCAACAAACAGACTTACAGATAGGTATCTATCTTGTAGTGGAGCACTGTTTGGGGGTGGGAGGCCCTGTATCACCACTCCCATTATGTCCCCTGGCCCACACTCCAGCAGCATGGAAGCCTCCCCCACCCAGGAGCAAGTGTCAGTCATTGCACTGTTCACCAAACAGAGTTACAGGTCGGTATCCATCTTGTATTGGAGCAGTGTTTGGGGGTGGGAGTCCTGTACTACCACTCCCAGCATGCCCCCTGGCCCACAGCTGATCAGGATACAGGCCTCCCCCACCCAGGAGCAAGTGTCAGCCATTGCACTGTTCACCAAACAGACTTACAGGTTGGTATCCATCTTGTATTGGAGCAGTGTTTGAGGGTGGGAGTCCTGCACTACCACTCCCAGCATGCCCCCTGGCCCACACTCCAGCAGCATGGAGGCCTCCCCCACCCAGGAGCAAGTGTCAGCCATTGCACTGTTCACCAAACAGACTTACAGGTCGGTATCCATCTTGTATTGGAGCACTGTTTGGTGGTGGGAGTCCCTGTATCACTACCTCCAGCATGCCCCATGGCCCACACTCCAGCAGCATGGAGACCTCCCCCACCCAGGAGCATGTGTAAACCATTGCACTGTTCTCCCTCACTTAACAGGTAGGTAGCTATCTAAACTCTTCCTGATGTGTGTGTGGGAGACCTGCATCTCGAAACGCAGCAACAATTGCATACAATGCATTGACATCCAACATGTATGTGTAAATGATGTTCCTCTACACTTTGAAATTACACACAGTGTTGCCATGAATTGTACTACTGCTGACTTCATATTTGTGTAGTGTACAGACAGTCCATTACACGCAGCTGAGACAATACTTGCACAGTGCCCAACACTGACCATTCCCCATCTACTCCACAGGTGATGAAGAACTCACTGCTGAGGACCACACCAACGACCAAGTCAAGTCAAGTCAAAAATACTTTATTCGATTAATTAAAATCATAAAAGTATACTACAAACACAGAAACACATACAACAATGTAATAGACGTACATTTCATTCATTTTTCACTTTTCAATTTCCAACAAGACAGTACATTATGTAGTATACATTAAAAAGATGTTAAAAAAGGACGTTAAAATGAACATTTATGCAGGATGAATCGGGTTCAGGTGTTACTTTAACTTGTGATAGATCAAACCCCTTGATTTAAGACATCACTTTATATTCTAAAGGTAGTTCATTACCATATTCAAAACAAATTAAAACTATACTAAGCAAATTTAATTATGCAAATCATAAGGAACATGTTTTATAGTATGCTACATCTCAATATTTACATAGTTCATTCAGCTGTTGAGGTATTCAGTGATCTAAGTCGTTTAGCTCTCATGGCTGCAACCAGAAAACTAGCAACCCCAAACATTACAATAGGGGTCTCCATAATTTGTAAGAACAGCAATGCGGGTTTCACTTGCATAAATCCCCTGTTTCTCAAAAGCGGTAGTAAATATTTTTCTCTCCCCTCTGCAAAAAAAGGACAAAAAAATACAAAATGGATCTGGTCTTGGTCAGAGAAAGAATCGCATTTGCATGGGGCATGATCCCTTGGCTTGTTCCATTTCGGATAATCACCCAGAAGGAGGTGCATCTGATTGAAACGGAATTTTGTGAGAAGCCACCGGTGGTATGGCCTATTCACTACCCTCAAATAAGGCTGGATGGTCATGGTTGAAACAACAGTGTAGTGAGCCCT
This sequence comes from Lissotriton vulgaris, assembly GCF_964263255.1. Lineage (NCBI taxonomy): Eukaryota > Metazoa > Chordata > Amphibia > Caudata > Salamandridae > Lissotriton > Lissotriton vulgaris. The sequence continues at coordinate 862,256,148 of NC_141689.1, forward strand.
AACAGTTGTTTTCTCTATTTCTTGGGCTTCACGAAGCATGTACCTAGACTCTATAAAATGTGTTTTAATCCATGTGACATCCTCTTTACATAGCCTCTCGGGATTACTATACAAATCAGGACGACCCAAATGAGTAGCAACAGACTTAATATAGCTTAGCCATTTTATATCTTTAACTCTGTCTCTCCCCATGCAGTCTGTAATAATTTGACGGTTTAGCATCAGGTTCGGGTTCAGCCACATTTTCACCCAAAGAAGTAGTGGGGCCAGGTTAAGGGCATCCTCAATGTATCCTTGCCCTAATTCTGTCAAGACAGAGAAGATGGGTGTAGGCTGTGGTAAGCCTAATAGTGAGCGCATGGACCTATTCTCTTCCTTCTGAATCAGTGCCAAGTCCCTGAATCCCCAAATCCCAGCCCCATATCTAGCCAGAGCCAGAGTTTTGGCTCTATACAGTTTGAGGATGGCTTCAGTTGGTTTACCCCCCAGTCTCTTAGCAAAACTCAGTATCGCTGCAAATGACCGCCGTATAGCCATTGCTTTATTTGCGACCTGCGGGGTCCAGTTGCCCATGTCATCGAAGATGACTCCAAGGTATGTAAATGTTTTGACTTTGGATAAAATCACTCCATTGCATCGTAGGGTTTTTGTGGTGTTTTTACCTTTCCCAATGGACATAACGTGCGATTTTTCCATATTTACAACCAAGTCTAGATTTTCCATAAAAGCCCCAAACGAGTCAAGAAGCAACTGTAAACCATTGGGGGTTCTGGCAATGAGGACCGTGTCATCGGCGTACATCAGTACCGGCAACGGTGACCCTCCCATATTGGGTATATCTGGGGTGGCTGTTTTTAGGACAGAATACAGGGAGTTAATATACAAAGAAAATAACATGGGGGCCAAAATGCACCCCTGTCTAACCCCTCTTACTGATCTAAACCCAGTGGTACACTTGCCTTCTGTAGTCATCCGTACTGATGCAGTCAGGTCGCTGTGCAAGAAAGCTAAAAAATTAATCAACGCAAGGTCCAGACCCAGCTCCGCAAGAATCGTCCACAGCTTCGACCTATTTACTAGGTCGAACGCTGTGGACAGGTCCATAAAAGCTAGGTGGATAGACCCGCTGGATGCGACAGTGTATTTACAAACAGTCATGTATAAATTAAGACACTGCTCCTCAGTCCCCCTTCCAGTTCTGAATCCATACTGAGTGTTGCATAAAATTGCATGTTCCTTTTCCCACAAATTAATTTTGTTTAAAATGACTTTACCTAGAATTTTAAATGAGGAATCAAGTAACGATATTGGTCTATAACACCTGGGATCACCCCTTTGCCCCTTCTTAAAAATTGGTATAATAACCGAATGTGACCAAGTGGTCGGAATGTCAGACAAATTCATACATGCTAAATTAAAAACATTCGCAAGTACTATAGACCATATGTAGGGATGTGCTACACACCAACGACCAGCAGAGCCAGTCTCCACCCCCGGCACATGGACTCTCAGATGCGGTGACCCAGGACAGTTTGGACGAAGAGTTCCAGGCCGGCCCATCTGGTGTGCCACAGACCCAGAGGTCCCAGGCCCCCATCCTCCCCACCACATCCCCTGCTGCAACAACAGCCCTCTGCCTCCACTGCAGCCACCACCGTCACCACCGCCACTACCACTAGTACCACCAGTACCACCTGCAGCACCCTCCCTGTCCCAGGGGATAACCAGCTCACAGCAACAACTGTGGAGGTCAGGGAGAGAGTGCGTGGACTCACAGTGGTGAGACAAGAGGTCCGTGGCAGCAGAGCAGGTGGGAGAGCCAGGGTCACCACCAGACCTCGGGAGGAGTGGACACCATCCCTGGACCACTTCACCAGAGTAGTGGAGGCATACCAAGAGGTCAAGGGACAAAGTGGCCGGTCGGAGGAACTTTCAAGGGAGCTCATCCTGCTGATGAGGTCCATCGACAACCGCCTTGGACAGATGGTGGACCTCATGGGCCAGCAAGTGGCGTTGCAGAGGGACAGGCCTGTGTCCCAACCACCACCTCCGTCCCCTCCTGTTGTGCCGCAGGATGACAGAGCACCATCCTACCCTGCGCCAACAGAGAGGGACGAGTCCCCTCACGCCGCTGGCCATTCAGCAGGCCCCCACCACCAAAAAGATCTAGGGGGCATCCAAAGAGGAGCCTGGGAGTCTCCGGAGATAAAGCACCAGCCACACGCCAGCCACGGAGCCAGCCGTGATACCAACCCTCTTCCCTACTGCATTGACTGTTTGGACTGCCTTTACCCACATTTCCTTAGCAATGGCACCTGTCTGTTGGACTGGGTCACCACATCCATGTGGACTCTACTCTTGCATCACATCAAACAGGACTGTCAACTCACTGCTCATTCCCCACTGTCATGTAAATATTTCCGCACAAATCACATGTCCACTGTCAAAATAAAATACCTGATGCACCAGATTTTGTTCAGTATCGTTTTTAGTGCAATATTTCCAATGTTGACAATGTCCATGATGTGTCAAAATGATGTACAGTATGTAGTGCAGGATTCGTCTGTAGCACCTAGGGAGACACAACAGAACAACAGTCACTGGTCTCATTGGGGCATCACAGGCAGAACACTACACAAAACAGACACAAGACACTACAGGCATACTAGACAATGGGCAGCAGGTGTTAACAAATAGGGTCCAGCATACGTTCACATATGGAACGTCAATGTCACATTTACCACACACAGGTGACTGAACGTGTGCCTGTCTGTTACATCCGAGCATAGCCCTTCACAACAACAGCAACCACACCACACAATGTACACGTGGTACCTCGTCACCCACCTTCAAGTGAAGTAGCGTTCGATGAGCTGCTGGCGCAGGTCTACTCCTTCATCCTCTCCACTGTCCTCATCACTGGACTCAGGTCCTTGAGCAGGTGGTGGCCTTGGTTCCTCACCATTGTCCAGGAGCGGGGGGACGCTCTTGTGGATGGCAGGTTGTGCAGCATACAGCATGCCACAACTATCTTGCATACCTTCCCAGGCGAGTATGCCAGTGCACCTCCTGTCCTGTTAATGCAGTGGAATCTAGACTTCAGCAGGCGAAAAGTCTGTTCGATTACCCGTCGGGTTCTGCCATGGGCGTCATCGTAGCGGATGTCAGCCGGGGTCCTGGGATTCCTGAGGGGGCTCAACAGCCATGGCCGACTGGGATAAGCAGAGTCACCTGTGAATGACAAACACCCATTGCAATGTTGCACAGCCAGAGTGCAGCAGGTAACACACAGCACACCATATCAGTAGGCATACTCACCCACAATCCAATCACGCTCGGGATGCAGATTCTCCATCATCCGTGGGACCATGCTGTTCCTCATGATGTACGAATCATGCGTCGAGCCAGGATATTTCGCACACACATGAGAAATGGTCATGTCCGCAAGGCACACCATCTGTACGTTGATGGAATGATAATGTTTGCGGTTCCTATATATGTGCTCCGTCGCCTGTGGTGCCACCAGACCTACATGGGTGCAATCGATGGCACCAACAACATGTGGGATGCACCCAAGGATAGAAGTCACTCTTCACGGCAGCCAATTCTCCCCCCCTAGGGAAATGGATGTAGCGATTCCGATAGAGCATCATGGCAGCAAGAACATCCCTCAGCACCATGCTGTACATGGGCTGCGACATCCCTCCAGCGCTAGCCACGGTCTCCTGGAAGGAGCCTTTCGCAAAAAAGTGGAGTGCTGCAATCACCTTGTATGTGGGTGTGAATGCCATAGGATAGTGACGGCGAGGCTACAGGTGGGGCTCCAATATATCACACAGGATCTTCAGTGTTGGTCTATCCAGGCGGAATTTCCATATTATTGCCTCATTCTCCATGTCCTCCAGCACTGTCAGGTGACATAGGAGATTTGGCCTCATCCTAGTTGAGAAATAAAATTGAAAATGTCAGTGACAACCATCATGAGATGGCCACAGCACATACAATCAATGATGTCATGGAAAAACATTGACTGCCTGAGAGATGCATGGCACACCAGGTTACATGGCTGGCCTTTTGATACACACAGAGGGCACACCTCTCCACTGTCAATACTCAAGTGCCACAAACACATCGGAGAATGTGAATGCGCACATACTGGAGAACAAAATTCACATGTGCAGGCAAGGTGCAGCAACATCCGCCAATGTTTTGGAAATTGCCATGTCTGTATCATACCCATCTGCTGTGCCTGTCACACGTCAATGCATCATGTAAACTTTGCACACATCCATCAACACAATGATCACAGTATCAGGAAAACGTTCAGTTGTGTGCATGAGCTGTTGTGAATGCACAAGTCTGATACGATACAATGCAGTGACACAAGCCTTGTCAAGGTCATCACTGACCCACAACAAATGGATTTGTACCACATCATGAACACCAGCTCAAGAGTGTCAAGCATCATCAGCCATCAAATACATAACTAACGTGGCAGGGACCACAGACCAAAGTGTGTCACACTGAACGTGCATCCACCTGTGGATGACATGGAAGTATGGCATTGTGTGTACAATGATGTGCCCTTCACCATGTTGCTGCTGTGTACTGATATAGTGTTCAGGATTGACATAGCCATTATTCATTATGAAAATAGCGGTACCTACTGCCTGTGCCCGGGGGTGTGACACCAGCACCACCCCATTCACAAGTGCGGAAGCCATTGGCATATGGACATGTGTACATGGCGGTGGGCATGCTCCACTGTATGAATTGCGGTACCTACCGCCTGTCCCCGACAGTGTGACACCAGCACCACCCCCTTCACAAGTGCGGAAGCCATTGGCATATGGACATGTGTACATGGCGGTGGGCATGCTTCACCGCATGAATCACGGTACCTACCGCCTGTCCCCGGCGGTGGGACACCAGCACCTCCTCCTTCACAAGTGCGGAAGCCATTGGCATATGGACATGTGCACATGGCGGTGGGCATGCTCCGCCGCATGAATCGCGGTACCTACCGCCTGTCCCCGGCGGTGTGACACCAGCACCACCACCTTCACTAGTGCGGAGGCCATTGGCATATGGACATGTGTACATGGCGGTGGGCATGCTCCGCCAGCGCGTAGGCAGTCATTGGATGCATTTGAATGATGCACCATCGCAGCAGTGCACCCCGGGCAGCAGCGGTGCATCACCACCATGGAGGATTGCCTACAGCCAATGGGAGCGATGATCGCGGTGGCAATATGCACATTTGAAAAACGCGGAAGGTGTGCTCCGCTAGCGCGTAGGCGGCCATTGGGTGCATTTGAATGATGCACCATCGCTGTAGCGCACCCCGGGCACCTGCGGTGCATCACTGCCATGGAGCATTGCCTACAGCCAATGGGAGCGATGATCGCGGTGGCATGATGCACATTTGAAAAACGCGGAAGGTGTGCTCCGCCAGCGCGTAGGCGGTCATTGGATGCATTTGAATGATGCACCATCGCGGTAGCGAACCTCGGGAACCCGCGGTGCATCACCGCCATGGAGCATTGCCTACAGCCAATGGGAGCGATGATCTCGGTGGCATGATGCACATTTGAAAAACACGGAAGGTGTGCTCTGCCAACGCGTAGGCGGTCTTTGGATGATTTTGAAAGAGGCAGACCTGGACAACCAATTGGTGCTGCTTTGCAGCTTACAGACGACCCCAGGGGGCTTTAAGTTTGTGGGAGTGAGCCTCACATTTCCACTTCTCACAGAGCCTGCTGCCTGGGACCCTCTCCTGCTGCTGCCTCCTGAGCCTGCTGCCTTGGACCCTCTCCTGCTGCTGCCTCCTGAGCCTGCTGCCTGGGACCCTCTCCTGCTGCTGCCTCCTGAGCCAGCTGCCTGGGACCCCTCACCACTCACTTCCGCCACAGGTGTTCCATGTCCACAGGGATGGCAAGGATAGAGAAGATCCATGCCAGTCCATTCACCAGCGAGGTCCTTGTGGACGAGGTGCTGGCACAGTACCCAAGGCTGTTTGGTGGTCCCAATGTCGTGGTAAGTCACCATGAAGGTAGCTGTCAGGCAGGGGGGTGTCAGACATGTAGTTGTGCTGCTGCAGTATATGCCTGAGGGTGTGGGGTTGTGTCAAACACTGATAGACAAGCTGTCTCCAGGGCGAGGGAGTGTGTGTGTCACAATGTCACTCTTTCCCATGCCTGCACCTGTATGTGTGAGTGGGGAGTGTTACATTGTCAGCCATACAGAGCCACCAAACGTTTGCCATGTAGGTGCCAGGACATTAATTGCTTGTATGAGTATTTCTGTGTGCCCCTGTTGTCTGACTCAGTGTGACCCAGAGAGTCGGACCAGTGGCTGCCCACACAAATGAAAAACACCACCAGACTTACATGTTCCTTGCACCGGTTCCTTCCCACTGAATATTAGATATGCCACATCTGTGCCCTGTGTAATTGCAGACTTACACACTTCTGTCGATGCATATTATGTTGATGCATCTTGCATTTGTGAGATTATCCTGGACCCTCTACGCCCCAATGTGTGCATGCAATCGCATCTGTGTGGCCCATGCTAAGTGCCCTTGTGAGGGGTCCCCCAATTTGGGATGGAGGGAGGTCACAATAGGTCCTGAGTCTGGGTCTTGCTACTGTACTGATTGATGCTGATACCTGACATTGTGGAACTGGTCATTAACCCTTCTTTTCTCTCAAACATGCAGCTCAAGGTAAACCAGCGTAAGGCCGTGTGGAGGGCCATTGCAGCAAAGGTGCGAGCTCTGGGGGTATCCAACCGCCGACGCACACACATCCAGACCTGGATGCACGTCTGAAGGAGCATCGCCAGCAAGGCAGGGGTGGTGAGTATCTGGGGAGAGTGACTTTTGCTTGGAGTGGATGCATGTGTACAGGGCCTGTGGCAGCAGTGAGCCATGCGATGTACATGTGTTGCTGTGCTGTGCTGTGTCATGTGAGTGGCTACTGTGATGTGTGCTTGCATCAGGTATTGTGCCACCCTGGCCTTACTGAGCAGATACTTCCTGCTGTACTTTCCCATTGCCACATGTGTTGGGCTCCACAAGGTCATTTAGCGTTGGGATGGTGTGGGTGATCTATTATAGGGTGAACAGCAGTGTCCACTTGATGAGTGTGAATTCATGTATGCCAACTTTGCCTGCACCATGATCGTTGGTGCCCCAACATCTGCAAATAGTGTGCCCCAGCTTACCACATGGTGCTTGCTATGGCCTACTTGGCATTGGGGACTGTGATGTCCTAATAGCTGTGTGTGTTGTCCCCTCCTGTTCCCTGAAGGTCTGTTAGTGGTAACAAGTGTTGTACCCTCATCATGTCCCAAGGTGTGAGCAGGCAAAGTTGTGTGTGTGGTACACTTCATCTACGGGCAGGGTGTAGTGCTGTGTGGCATCAACATGGCTCACTCATGGCAGATATTCAGCGTTGCAGGCACTGCTGTGGTAAATGCTGTGTGTAGCTGCACAGTGATTGCAGGGGGTGGTGGTTACCATGTAGATTTGGGCCTCTCCTGTACTGCATTGTCTTGAATTCGTGTGACCAGATGATGACACTTACACAACCCTGTATCTCTCTCTCATGCAGATTCGCAAGAGACCACGGAGGAACATGAGCCCGAACGCAGTGGTGGTGAGAGTAGCACTATAGCTGCAGTGGAGGCCAGTGATACAGAACCATCCAGCGCATCTGAGGGGGACAGAAGTATGCAGGAGGAATCCGTGGCTGAGACACAGAGTACCACATCATCTGTTGCCAGCGGGAATGCATCCATGCTGGCAGGCACAGGGGATGTTGAGTCTGCATCATCATCTACCCCCCAGCGGCCAGTGCCCAGCCTCCCATCCACTTCTTCTGGTGCTGCCCGTATCTGTGTCACTAAGAGGGGACGAGTCACATTCACACCTCGCACCGCTGCCCCTGCACCGGTCCCCCCTGCTGCCCTCACTGCAGAGTGTGTAGATCTCCTGCGTCAGCTCTTTGTGGGCCAGACCGCCCTGCTCAATGCCTTCAGTGACCATGACAAGAAATTAGGCCAGGTGGTTGCATACATGGAGGGCATACACTCTGACGTGGGTGGGCTACACCGTACAGTCCAGGCGTTGTAATCCACAGTGACGTCAGCCCTTCAACAGGCACATGCTCCCATTGCAGCTCAGGTGCCTTTGTCCACCCCCCAGTCAGTCGCCACATCAGGTGACAGTGACCACGGTTCGCCTGTGTCACCAAAAAGATACAGCACAAGGAGCACACAACAGACACAACCCAGACACTCCTGCCCACAGACACCATCCCCACTGAAGAGCAGGGCCACCCCACAATGCACAGACAAGAGCCAGTCAGGGAATATCAAGGCCAGGCGATCAATGAGGCAGACATCAGGCTCACATGCCGCAGAGGCATCACCAACAAAAGACTCTCCTGTCACTGAAACTTCACACAGACCTACCCATACAGTGTCTGTGTCCACTGAGGAGGTGTTGCATATCAGGGGTACACCTAGGAAGAACACAGGGACACATCCACCCACCACATCTACCCCGATTCCGAGTCCATTGAAGCAGGTGGATGAGGGCACTGTAGAGACCACCCCTGCCAAGAAGTCAAAGGAGGGCACTGTAGGGGGAACACCTGGCAAAAAGGCAAAGGAGGGCACTGTAGAGACCACCCCTGCCAAGAAGTCAAAGGAGGGCACTGTAGGGGGAACACCTGGCAAAAAGGCAAAGGAGGGCACTGTAGAGACCACCCCTGGCACAAATGCAAAGCAGGGAACTTTGGAGACCACCCCTGGCAAAAAGGCTAAGCAGGGCACTGTAGGGGGTACACCAGGCAAAGAGGGGAAGGAGGTCCTGAGGCGTAGCCAGACCAAGCTTTCCGCAGAATCCAGCACATCACCAGAGGTAGTGCCAGTATCTGCACCTGGTGTGGGACAGTTGGTATGTGTGCCTGTTGGGTCATCAACACTTCCCATCAACCCCAAGACAGAGAAGCCAATTCATATTCCCAAAAAGTGGAAGGGCACCCCTCCAACCTCTCCCAACCACACTGTGTCAGAGGTCTGCATGACTCCACCTCCACGTGCCACTATACCACCTGGTCCTCCAGCTTGCCAAGCCACTGTTAGCCCCACATCACCTGGGGCTCTGTCACCCCAGTTAAGTGGACCTTCTGTCACCGACACACAGCCAGGTCCAAGTCTGCATGACTTCCAGGAGTGAGTTGACATCCCCCTCATGCGCCTGTACCTCATACAGGTGTGCTAGTCCTGACCATTGTTTACAAGCATGGACACTGGCCCTGTTGCTCTGCTGTGTCGTGCTCTCACCTGTGCCTTGGACACTGGCCCTGTTGCTCTGCTGTGCTGTACTCTCCCCTGTCATGGACACTGGCCCTGTTGCTCTGCTGTGTTCACCTCTACCCTGGGCTATGGACACTGGCCCTGTTTCTCTGCTGTGTCGTGCTCTCACCTGTGCCTTGGACACTGGCCCTGTTGCTCTGCTGTGTTGGCCTCTCACCTGCCATGGACACTGGCCCTGTTGCTCTGCTGTGTCGTGCTCTCACCTGTGCATTGGATACTGGCCCTGTTGCTCTGCTGTGTTGGCCTCTCCCCTGCCATGGTGACTGGGCCTGTTGCTCTGCTGTGTTGGCCTCTCACCTGCCATGGACACTGGCCCTGTTTCTCTGCTGTGTCGTGCTCTCACCTGTGCCTTGGACACTGGCCCTGTTGCTCTGCTGTGCTGTACTCTCCCCTGCCATGGACACTGGCCCTGTTGCTCTGCTGTGTTCGCCTCTTCCCTGTGCTATGGACACTGGCCTTCCTGTTTGTGTTTCACCTGTGCATGGTATATAGCATTTTTACATCATTTTGAGCCTTGCTGTTGTCTACTATTGTTGTACCGCTGCATCTGTGCAATATGTGAATAAATACAGTTACTTCTGGTGTGTGTTTTGTCGGTGTCCTTGCTGATTAAAGTTCTGTTTCTGTTCGCATTTGATTGCCTGTGCACCATGCTCCATGTATCACTTCAACATTGCAGGGCTCTTTGCAGCCATCATAATTTTGGGCAGGGGTGACAGGGTCTTAAGTCCATTCTGAGCCTGCAAATTGGGTGATCTGTGATGGCTATTTTACCTGGCATGCAGTCATCTTGTTAGTGATTTGCAGTTGTTGCCTACACTGTTCAGATGTCTGGTTGGGAGGCACTGCCAGCACAGGGTGTGATGCTCTGCAAATGTTTTGAAGCTGGCTGGGATATGTAATGAAGTATGTGTGTGGATTGCTCTCTGTGTGGCCAGCCTTGTATGTGTATGGTCATCTTGTGTTGGGCCTTGGTCCTGGTGCCATGGCCCACATGAGATGCGTGGTGTTGGGTGTAGGAGAGGTGTGCATTGTGAAGGGTGTCAGTTTGTAGTGGATGTGTGTGTGCCCCTGTCACCCATGAGTTGTATGCCTGTTGTTTGTTTTGTCTTGCCCTGGGTAGAGGATTGTATGCACTTGCGTGAGCTGTGTGTAGTGCACTGTGCTGTGTGTTGGTGTGTCCATGGTGTTGTGTGTGACTCCTCCTTGTTGTGTTTGTCAGTTTGGAGTGTACAAAGTGTGTGAGATGCACATCAGTGTTGTGTTTGATTGATCCTCAATGTGTCTTGTGTGTTTTTGTGTGAACTGTGTGGCCCTGCTGCTCCACACTGGCATTGTGTTTGTGTTTGTCATGCATTGCAGGCACATGGTGGTTTTTGCACTCCTGTATGGCATGGTGTGTGTGGTTTTAGGCCATCCCCTATGTGTGCCACTTGTGCCTGGCCATTGTGGGTGTTCCGTCCCTCTATTTGTGTGTGGTACACCACTTACATGTCTGCTACTGACATGCAGGCTGTTTAACTTAGATGTCAGCTTTCCCCTTGGTTTCCATGGGTGTGTGCCTCCCCATAAATTCATATGTGGGCTTGTGCTTTGTGGTGCAGTTCTTGGGCCATAAGAGTTGTTCCACTCTGGACATTGCCCCAATGGTTTATGTGTGCTGTCCTTGTGCTATTGGTCATTCTGTAGTGGTCATGTGTACTTCAGCTGTGTGTGCTGGCCAGTGCTCTAGTGGAGGTGGCTGTGCTCTTGTATCCCAGAGTGGTGCATGTGTAGTTGTTGTGTTGGATGTGTGGATGTAGGGTGTGGTATTGCTTCAGTTCCTGGGTGTGGTGTTGTATTTGTGCAGTGCAGATTTGTGGTGTGTGATGCGGTTATGTCAATCATGCCTGTTATGCAGACAATGCTTGTCGTGCATGCAGTGCTGTGTGTATGTGGCCTTGGCATTGCCTGATGTGCATCCCCTGATGTCTTGTGGTGTTTGTTGATTGAGGTTTCATGTGCATCTGTGATGGGTTTGATGTGGCTGTGTGTGTTGGTCCAGATGCACTTCTTGTGTGATTTGTGTTATGGTGTGTGTGTTTTGTTCCTGAGTGATGTTGTTGTGTACTCCTGTTGTGTCTGTTCTCCCATTGATTTTCCCCAGTTTGGCTGACAGGGTATGTGTGTTTCTGGTGGAGTTCAGTATGTGTTCCTGTATTGTTTGTGTGTTGTTCTTGTGCAGGCATAGGTTGAGGCATCCCTGTGTGTGTGTTGTAGTTCTGGTTACACCCAGGGTGTGTGATTGTTTCTGTGTGTGTGTGTGCAGGCAATGATTGTGAGCCTTTATTGTGTGTGGCAGTGGTGTTGTGTGCTCCTTGTCTGCCACTCCTGCAGTGGCTGTCTCCCTGGTTGTGTACTGTGTGGTGCAGAGAGTGTGTATTGTGCTTGTTGTTGCAGTGCTTGCTGGGGTGCATGGGGGAGCACGGGATGGGCACCTGGCCTGTGGGTTGATGGGGTGCGTTGCTGTGTGGTTGGGGGCTGTGTGTCCCTGTGGTGTTTGTGCTCTGCCCATGCCTTGGAGTGGCCCTGCCTTCTGCATAGTGCGCATGTGTTGACCGCGGCGGTGACGTGACCGGGACCGGGACGTTGCTGCTGGTTGCGGTCGATGTGTGTCCCGGATGCTGAGGGGTGCCTTGTTGTGAGGTGGGTGATGTGTGGGTGCCCGTGTGGATGTGTTGTGTCCCCCAGCAGGTTTGATTGTGTGGTGATTGGACCCTGTGTCGGCCTGTGTGTTGTGTGTTGCATATGTATATTTGCGTACCTGCGGCGGTGTCCGCGGCGGCCCATCTGACAATAGTGTTGCAGGAGGAACATCACCGGATGCATATGGAGGGCTGGGTTCATGGTGGTCAGGACCGGGTCTCGGCTATCTTGCTCCGCCGTCGAGTTTCCGCCTGCTCAGGCTGGGCGATGTCTCTGCTGCGGTGCGTCAGCTTGTTTGGGCCATCCTAATTTGTCGAGTGTGGCGGACGTCATTCGGCACGGCGGAGAGTCTCAATTGGCTCCCGCCGCCGCGGTGGCGGGCGCACTTTGATGGCGGTGCGCGCCGCTCCGCGGCGGACGGGAAATGACCTATGTTTACCTATCCTAATGTGGCGGACGTGAGTTCCGCTGCTCGTGGGTGGAAATAGCTGTTTTTCCGCCCCGGCACCACCACAGTGGTGCACCGCCCGACATCCTAATGGACCCGAAAGTGTTTCTGATGTTCGTAATCTTTCGGATGTATGTTCTGGTTCTACACAATTTACACAAAATATCCAACAAGATGCTCAGGAATTTCTAATGTATATGCTTACTGTATTGGAAAATGAAGGTGTAGACATAGAGAATATTTTTGGCCTTTGTCATAAATGGGATCATTACTATGAAAATTGTATGTATACATGTAACACTACTGTAGACACTGAAAGATTTCTATATTTGACATTACCGGACTGTAAATCAGTGTCGTTCAATAAATTAGTTAAAGGTGCAAATCAAAACATGGAGTGTAGCCAATGCAAATCAAAAATGTTATCAACATTATTTATACAAAGATATGGACAATATATAATTTTAATGATGCAACGTTGCACAGCTGACGGAAGAAAATTGGACACTTTAATAAAACATTTTGTAGCTACACAACTATCAATATCAAGAAGGACTTGTAACATTAGCAATACATTTCCATGATGGTCCTTCAACAACATCTGGACATTAGACTGCCTATCTAAAAAGTGAGAAAGGCTGGACTCTTTGTAATGATGCTGAGTTAGTTTTCAAACAACGTTTGCCTTTCGAACAACCAAATTCCTACCTAATATTTTTAAAGCCAAAGTTTTAGGAAGATAATTCAGCCTCTGAGGAATTTATTATTATGATTTAACAGCATTACCATTGGAAAATTTACATAAAAATGACTGCAAAAATACAATTTGGCCTCAAGGAAAGGTATTTCTTTGAATTATGGACTTTTTGTTGCACATTGTCTCGGTGCATAATTTTAACTGACATCATTTACAGTGTTTATAAATTTAAGTTATAACATTTTCTTAGCAGTAATCATTTTATATATGTGTGATTTGTATTATCTGGTATTTTACTATAGGTAGATTGTTTTTTTTAAAAAAACAATCAAATTGATTGGGTTTTTTTGCCCGCTGTTGTGATGAGTACGATTAAAATCACTATTTCTAGTGAAATTCAATATATTCTGAGAACAGCAAAAAAGGCAAAGAAATTACTTTGGAATGTTAAAATTATGCTGTGCTGTTAAAAATATATTATTACATGTTATAACTATTTTTTCTTTTCGTTTACAGATCCCAATTTTAAAATACGGAATTTACCACAGTTTAGATTATAAAAAAACAACTGAATAAAATGTGTAGCATTTTTTAGATGTATTATTGTTGAGGTAAGTTTAAGTAAGTCTTAAAATGCATAATGGAATCTGTTTCCACACAGTTGAAAAAAAGGAAGATGGATGGACTAGATTTGTGCTACAGAATTTCACTGCAGTCAGGTATGAAATAGGGGACAGCTTCAGGACACCTGTCTGCAAGATATATGGTATAGTACACAATAGACACATAAAGTAGTCTTGTAGGTATTAGTGATTTTAGGATTATAAAAAATAAAACTATTTAACTTAAAGCACATCACTAAGTGTTTTTCCACATGTGACAGTAGGCCCCATCCCTTCTTTTAAGTCATATATAAATATGTTCTATACGTTTAGTAAAAAAATAGGTACTTATAAATGTATCTTGTATTCTGTTAGCAGTACAGAAATGTACTCCTACAATAAGAATTGGCCTAGCCTTTGACTCTCTTCCTTATTTAGAAGGTGAGGGAAAGGCATTCTGTATACCTTTTGTTTTTCATGTAAATATAATCTCATCATACACACCACTTTGCGTTAAAAAGGCTTTCTATAGGTTTAGCTGTGCGTGTTTGCACAGAACACTCATACAACAAGATACATCTCCAGATGTATCATAAATCATAAATCTGGACATGTTTGTGAATGCTGCACCATCCTCCAATTGGTGCAGTAAAGCACAACAAGGAGAATTGTTTTCACTTCTTCTCATTTTTTCACTTTCAATATATGCTACAATGCACAGCATATATTGGAGGAGAAAAATGCCTTTACTGATTGTTTTTGTGCAGTAAGGTGTCCCTTCCTGCACAAAAACAATCTCCACATGACATGGATATCCTTGCACCATGGTGCAAGAGTGCCTGTGTCACCACATGGCTGCAGTTTAAGCAGCTGTGCAGAGGGAAGCACAGACCTGCAACATATGTATATACATATGTTGCCTCCCTGTGCTTCTGGAGTATCACAGCATGCTGTAATTAAACAGTTTACAGTGTCATGCTGCAGCACTTCCTAATAATTCTGCACTTATGCATTCACCACACAAATGTTTCTTTTCAGTCAATTATGCACTACACATACATTAATTTAAACTTTCACACAGTAGCATACTAGTTTGGCTCTTTCTTTAACCAGAGTAGTTAGTTCTGAAAATAACTTTATTTTTCTTTTTGTTGTTTTGTATTTTTTTATTTTTTTGAACGACCGCAGGAAATGCATTTGATAACCCATCTCGGGTTTTACTGAGGTTATTTACCGTCTATGTTTACATGTTTGGTTGAAATGGTTAGTATGTTGCATACGTCTACTCTGTGCAACTTTGATTATTCCAAGATGGCGGAATCACTGTGGTCTCACTGTACAGTCCTCTTTCTTTGTCTATGTGCCGGTAATTCTGAACTTGCATAGATAAAAGTAATGGTGGCTGCGGCGTTTCTGTGCAACAATTGACAAAGGCTGAGTTCCGAAACGCGTCTGGTGTGCCCTAGTTTCCATACTTCGAATAAAATCTGATCGGAAACTCCCCCTGCGAGTGCTGTCTTCTTTGTCAGGTACGATTACCTGGAGCAGTTTGGAGCAGGAATACGTAGACAGGAACAACCCCGTCCGACATGCACCCGTTCTTGAGTGCAGCAGGCTGGTGTTCGAGGAGCTGAATCTAATTTTCCAGCTGCACCATGGTTGCAAGGATTATTGGAGAGCGGAAGCCGGAGCCGCAAGATTTTCACCGTTACTGGGGGCTGCCACCTGGGAGTGACACAAACGGCTTGCACAACATAGAAATATCCCAGTAAGGTGGCTGTGGCACAACAAACTCTCCTAAATATACACATTTCCACTAAACGAAGGGGGATAGTGGCATGTAAATATCGGAGCTGCGTTACGCAGCAAACATCAAAACATCGAAATTAATTGTGAAACGGAACGGCGAGAAGCGGCTCAAAATATGTTTAAAAATAAGCACGATAGCACTGAGAAAGCAGGGAATAGTAAAGAAGCTTCAGGCACTTTGAATCTGAACTCAAATTATCCACCCTCGAGCGCCTTTACGAGTGAGAGATCAGGAAGTGGTGGGCGGCCACTTCCTTACAAAATTATATAGAAGTAAACCGCTTTCCAAAAGGGTTAAGGGTATATACTATTCCTGCTTACCAGAACACGGACCCCTTACTGTTGGATGCATGGGCAGAACACACAGCCCAATCCTGCAGAGGGATGTTGGAGATTCTCGTAAGGTTTGCATGGAGTGACCGCGACAAAGCCCGAGTGCTGATTAAGGAATTGGAAGATGAATTACTTAAAGAAGAGGATCAGAGCAAATTGGAAGAAAAACGTGAATTGATGAAAAAACTACTGAAAACATATGAACAAAAAATCAAACAGCGCAAGGAAGAGAAATTTTGATCGGGACGAACGAGATTACAGCTTAGGCAGAGTACTAACATTTGCCAAAAAGTATGATAATCCAAGGAAAGAGCTATGGAAAACAGTGGTAAAACCCATGGCTCAGGCACCAGAATCGGAGGTCACAAGAGATGAATGGTCTAGTGAAGAAGCCATGGAGATGCATCCTCGACAAGAACTCATTTTTACGAGGAATTCAAACTAATCAGGAAACAACAACTGAAGGGGGGAGAGGCAAGCCACCGGAAAGGGCAGCAAGAGGAAGACGAGGAGGGGGGGATGGGGCCAAAAAAACAAAGGCTCGCCTCCCGTAACTCGCAGCAAGAAATCCTTCAACAAAAGAATTTAGAAGATGAGGATAATTTAACTATAATCAATTTGACACCTAAAAAATTGACTACAGAGGAAGAGTCGATTTTCAAACTTGGCCTCTCCTTTTGACAACAAAAGAACTTGGAATTTGCCCAGACAAGAATGGTTTTGTTCAAATTCACCCGTAAACTTAAGCTACATAAATTTTTTAAGCTGAAACCATCTCCAACGAAACCAAAGATGTCAGAAGTGGTGAGGATGGATACGGATGATTTAACGCGTAAAGACATTGAAGGAATAAAAACTATGGAAAGTCTGAGAATGGAAGCAACGTAAGTGGAGGATTTGGACATAAGAGCCACACAAATAATGGCACAAATGGAAATCCAACAGAGCGGAGGTTTGAGCACCTTCAAAGCTGCATCTGCAAATGACAACTGATGCTATTGACACCTTCTCTGATGCTGTTGTAAAGTACTTGATGCGTCTACGCAATGAGAACAAATATCAACAGAAAACTAGGAATTTTTCTAAAAAATAACAAATAACATTGAACAAACTATGCCAAGATTCTTACCTCATTTGCAAACCATCTGATAAGGGAGGGAATATTGTTTTATTGACTCAAACTCAATACGAAATGGAGGCATATCGTCAACTTAATGATATTCTTTGTTATATCAAGATAGATGCCAAAATCTATAATCAGAGCATCACAGACTACCATTTATTAATCTCGAACAGGTATGAAAAGAACATGCTGAGTTCTGAGGAACATTTATTCCTGAGATGTCTTAATCCTACCATCCCGACCTTCTACTACCTGCCGAAGTTCCATAAAGACATAACTAATCCTCCTGGTAGACCGATTGTGGCCTCACAGGGGAGCTTGACAGAACATTTATCGATGTAAATCGACTTTTTTCTTTTTCAACATGTGATTGAACTGAAATCATACC
Organism: Lissotriton vulgaris; assembly: GCF_964263255.1. Lineage (NCBI taxonomy): Eukaryota > Metazoa > Chordata > Amphibia > Caudata > Salamandridae > Lissotriton > Lissotriton vulgaris. Next base: position 862,273,617 of record NC_141689.1, read on the forward strand.
TAAAAGGCACTAAGCATTTTTTTTAGCTGTATCAATAAGATTGATTGGAAGGATGGCTATTGTATGATGGTACTAGACATCACCAGTCTTTACACGTGCATCGCACACATGGATGGGTTGAAAGCTGTGAAATCTTTCCTAGAATTACGACAATTGAAATTTTACGAACATAGTTGCATGCTGCTCGAATTTGTGACCTTCTGTTTGACTCATAACATAGTCTTGTTCCAAAATCAATTGTTCAAACACAAGTCTGGGATGGCCATGGGCACCTGCTTTGCCCCCAGCTACGCAAATCTTTTCGTGGGCTGGTGGGAGGAGCAGGTGGCCTGGGCCAATTCCAACCAACAATTGAACATGAGAGTAAAAGCGTGGCAATGTTACATTGACGATCTTTTCATTGTATTCGATCGCCCGCTGGATCTGGCCATATCATATATTGAAAGATTGAATGCCAATGATGTCAATTTGAGATTTACGGGGGAGGTCAGTACTATGGAGGTCAAATATTTGGACCTCATTGTTTAAATCGAAGAAGGACGCATGTGTACTAAACTTTTTAGGAAGTCAACGGCAGGGAATTCGACTTTATTTGCCACCAGTTGTCATCCCAAAAAACTTATCAACAGCATCACTTATGGAGAGCTATTGAGACTTAAAAGGAACAATACTAGTGACATAGAGTTTCAGAAGGCAGCAAAATCTAGCATGGAACGCTTTAGAGTGAGAGGCTATATCGAAGCTGTTCTGTCACATGCTCTATCTAAGGTGAATGGATTTCGGAGAAGTGAGCTGTTGGCTATTAAGGACAAGAAGCAATCTGATAGTGGGACCTTTAGGATGGTCACCACTTTTTTAGAGAATGCGGGCCAACTTAAAAGAATATTACGAAAAAACTGGAATATTCTTCTTACTGATAACATCATCAGAGATGATTTACCTGCCAATCCATTGGTTACCATTAGGAAAGCTAGGTCACTAAAAGACCATTTGGTGCATAGTCACCATGATGTTAAACCCATTCAAACATCTTTAGAACCACTTAATGTTTTTTATCCTTGCGGTCGATGTAAGGCCTGTAAAATAAGCAAGCGCACCCTTTCTTATGTGGTTCCAGGTTTGAGCACCCCTAAGAAAATAAAGACATTTTTGACGTGTTCAACCCCATATGCCATTTACTGCCTGGTATGCCCATGTGGGCTCAGCTATATTGGGAGTACCATTCACCCAGTTAAGATACGTATATTGGAACATATGCGGGCTATAAATAACATAGATGAGCCACATTCTGTAGCAAGACACTACAACAAGGTACAAGGTCACAACAGTGATCTGTTGTCTTACTTTTTATTTGGACAGTGTGCCAGCAAGCCCTAAGGGTGGGGACCGCATACAGAAACAGATGCCAAAAAATCACGCTATGTTATAGACCTGCAGTGTAAAAGTCCATTAGGTCTTAACAGCAGTGAGGAATTAGCGTTACATCTAGGTTAATTGGTTTGATTCTGTTTTATTTTGTTTATATTAATTTAACTCTGTCTAACTTTGAAAGCCAATCAATTGGGTATTTGGAATTTTGGATCCATGGACTCGAAAATGTTTTTTTCTGATTCTACTTCTGATTTTGTGATGATTTTTGATAAATGGATCTTTTCCCGATATTGATAAAGGGATTCGTGGTTATGATGAATTCTAAGGAAATGTTTGACTGTGTGCTTATTAATGTAGGATTTTTACTGGCCACGGACATTGGAGACCTATGCCCACCTAGGGCGAGATGGAAAAGGTGACCGCAGGAATTGCATTTGATTACCCATCTCGGGTTTTATATGTATAATCATGTTTACTGAGGTTATTTACCGTCAATGTTTACATGTTTGGTTGAAATGGTTAGTACGTTATATACGTCGACTCTGTGCAACTTTGATTATTCCAAGATGGCGGAATCACTGTGGTCTCACTGTACAGTCCTCTTTCTTTTTCTATGTGCCGGTATTTCTGAACTTGCATAGATAAAAGTAATGGTGGCCGCGGCGTTTCTCTGCCACATTTGACAAAGGCTGAGTGCCGAAACGCGTCTGGTGTGCCCTAGTTTCCGTACTTCGAGTAAAATCTGAACGGAAACTCCCCCTGCAAGTGCTGTCTTCTTTGTCAGGCATGATTACCTGGAGGAGTTTGGAGCAGGAATACGTAGACAGGAACGCCCCCGTCCGACGTGCACCCGTTCTCGAGTGCAGCAGGCTGGTTTTAGAGGAGCTGAAAATATCTATATATATATATATATATATATATATATATATATATATATTACCTATTGGCGGTCGCCAGTAGGTAGTTATAGTTAGGATTATTTTCAATACAAAATCTCAACATTCTATTGTGAATAACTTTGGCACAGGTTGAGGAATCTGCCTGAAAATTTCCTCAAATTTGCCTCGCGGCGCCCCGGTCCTTCCCTGAAAGTTTGGGGGGGATTTGTCAAGCGAGGGCCGAGATAAAAGGGGGGTCCCAAAACGTGTTTTCCCCATGTTCATTTCCATAGGGCGGTCAACCTCACTTTTAGCCGAACGGCTGAATGGATTTCCACCAAAGTTGGCAAAATTGTAGGGAATGGTAGCCCGATGTGCCTTTGCTATGTCTCAAGATATGTGCTGCAGTGGATTTTGAGTAATTTAGGTTCAAAAGAATATATATATCTATAAGCGCGCACCGGGGCGCGCTCCGGGCGCGCTACACGACTTGCGTGCGGAAAGCTGATTGGCTCTCGGGTGTCTGTAAACATTCCAAACAGTCCGGAGCGGCCGTCAAATTGTGTCTCGGTAGGATCGAGACACAAGAGGTGGCAAAAACAATGGGGGAAATGACCAAAAGGGGGCAGGGTAGACCCCCCTGACCCGCTAGGTTTGATGTGGGTGCCATAAAAGAGCGGAGGAGCGCCCGGTACGCGCTCCGGAGAGCGTACCGGGGAGCGTACCATGGGGAAAAAGAATGACAGTTTTTTTAGAAAGTAGCTGTTTTAAAAAAATGTTCTTTTCGTTGTTTTTTTTTATTTAAGTACCTACATGTAGGTACCAATGCAGAGACTTAAATTTAATGTACACCGTCTCCTCTGTAGATATCTTGCATAATGTTATAGAAGTTATTGTGGTATATGGAATCCATACCATAGTCTGTCAGGAAAGCAGAAACAGATCCTTTAAGCACTCCCTGAGAAGTCCTAGGGGATCATGGGTAATCTATCCTGCTCCCTTATGATGAAAAAGAGATGTAAAATACACATTGGAGATAATATAGTGGGAGAAAGGTAGTAACTATGAGTAAACTTACTATGTAACACAAAAAAGTTGCACAGTATACTATAAGTCTCACTTTATAATATAACCATTTTGGTACTACTTGGTGAATTACATATTAAAATGAATAATGTCTCAAACAATTTAAAATTATTAAATATAAATTTATTCTTCTGATTCTTTTTCAAAATTTAATAAAACTTCTAACATAATATTGTCCGGAATTTCCTCATAATCATTAGTACATGATTCTATTTGTTCCAAACATTCTAGTAACTGTTGGTCCAAAGAGTCATCCATGAAATTAAATTCATCTTTTTGTTCTTCTGGATTTTCCACCTTTACTTCAAAAGAAATACCAGTTGATTGTTTTTCTCCTTCCATTTTCTTTCTGAAAATTGCATAAAAAATAACTATATCAGTAGAGTTAGAGTACTGTTGGGTTTAAGTTCAGAAAGGTACTTCTGAGTTTTTAACAGTGAAGTCATTTTTGGGCAGTGTATGGTTTCAGGCAGGAAGTAGAACTATTAAAAAGTGCATGTGATTAAGCATAAGTAAATTTATAATTATACCAGAGAAGCCTAACTCAATCCATAATTATAACAGAGAAGTCTATCTCAATCTCTAACTCTTACAGAGGGACAGTATATAGCTATCAGAAAACGTTTTCCCAAATTAACTTAAAGGGCACAACATAGTTCCCCTTCCAAATTAACAACTTACCTTTTTCAAAGTAGTTGAAGTTTTCTGTCAAAATTCTTTCCAAATGTACTTCAGGTAGTATTAGTCAAAATGGTTGTGTTTCCCTCTCATTTTTCATATATATTCATGTACTTAACCAATCAAATGTCACACATAAAAGTACAAAATGTAAGTAACATTTTAATTGGTTGTAAATTCCAACAGTTTTGTATGTGTTTTTGTCATGTAATTTACCTTAGGATATTTAGACAGGGCTACAGCCTAAATGGCTCAATGGAATACCACCAAATTTGGGTAAATGGTAGGGACTGCTATGTAGTAGGGCCTATTCTATATTTGGTGAAAGTGTCTCCTGTGGTTTTTATGAAAATTAACTTCCCATATTTTTTTAGGGAGCGCTTACCGGTGCGCGCTCCAGTACGCCCACCGGGAGCGCTACGGGAGTCCGCCATCTTGTGTTTCGGTACAATTGAGACACAAGATGGAGGACAAACAATGTTGGGAATGGGTAGAAGGGGGCACGGTAGACAGCCCCTGACCCCCTAGGTTTTCTGAGGGGGGCTTAGGAGGCTTATGTAGGCCAAAAAAAATATATTTTTTTAAAAAACATTCACGGGGGGAGCGCCCGGTACGCGCACCGGGGAGCATACCCTTTGCTTTAACCTCACTACTTTTCTCTCACCCCTGTTTCCTTACTCTGCTTCCCTCACTTATTCTTATCCTCTATGTTTACTTCTCTTTTCCTTACTTTCCTACCACATTACACTTCTTTCAGTCTCCCTGTTGACCTACACTCCCTCACTTACCTTTTTTTTCGGGTTCACTCAATCCCTTTCTGTCACTCCTTCCTTTACTCTGTCTGTCCTTTCTCTCTGTTACTTCCCATGTCTTTCCTTTTCTCAGTTACTTCCTCTAACACCTTTTCTCTGTCTTACTATCTATTACACAGTCCCTCTGCGTTAACACCACTCTCTCTGTCCCTTTTCTTCATGCTCACACATTCATAATTTTTTTGGGGTGCGCTACCGGGGCGCGCCCCGGTACGCGCACGGGGGCGCGCCGGAATACTGCGCTCACCAGTGAGCGCCCCGGTACGCGCACCGGGAGCGCTCCAGGGCAAAAAAATAAAAAAATAAAAATATATGAATATACATAAAAAAAATAGTATTCCATAAATATACAATATAGGATTCATAATTTTTAAAAATATTACATTTCATAGCTATATAAATTTGCTATTAAAAAACCTTTGAAATTCACTGAAAAAACCATAGGTTTCACACCAGTTATAGTTAGGAATTAGCATTTAAAAAACCTATTAAATTCACTGAAAAAAACATAGGTTTCACACCAGTTATAGTTAGCTAGAAATTTTACTGACATAAAACCATTGAAATTCCACGTTATAGTTAGTTGGACTCACTATAACTTGCGCGCCTGCAATGCACTGCTGATGACGTCACACTCATATGGTTGGGATACCCGTCACCCCCTCCCAACACAATCCCCAAAAATGGGAAGACGGAAACGGTTCTTGAACTTTTGGAAGGCGGGAGGGAGTTACCCTCCCGGCCGTATTTATTAAAATATGAAACAAAATTAAAACATTAAAATAACAGTTTCATATCATGTACAATTTCATTTACACATTACGATGTTTCTTGGCTAACCTTAACACATCTCTAATACAAAGGTTCTCCTAGCCAATTCTAAAACATCCTGTAAATGCATTTCTCAAAATTCAATTTGTACATCCTAACATTACGGGCCAACGGCAAGGTCGTAACCGGTGTCAGATCCCTAATACCAGAACTCCCCCCTCACTTGTGAGGGGCGGGCGCACAGAGGACTGTCCCTCTGTGCCAACTTCCAATTTCCCTTGTCTTAACGGGGGCCCCTATTTACTCGACGCCACCTTAGTGGTCGTCCGAGGACTCGTGTGAGGTGTCTAGAAGGTAGCGTAGACCCCCCTCCCACCCCACACTGCTTACCACATCTGCCGTCGCAGATGTCCTGGCCCTGGGAAATTCCCAGGAGGGGCCCGTAGCCCCTCCTCCCCAGGGAGGGGCCTATGACCGCCTTCCCTTTCGGCGGCCCCATCCTTAGAGGGGACCGCCTCCCCCCGGGCGCTCCCATCCATAATGGGTGACGCCCCACCTCTAGGGATCTTCCAATTACTGCTCATCGATCATGACCTTACCGCCCGACCAAAATAAATACGACATTTTTTAATCTAAAGAGGATGGAAAAGACAGTTATACTGAGCGATTCAAAGTAAAAACTTCTACCAAGCACTACATTTAACTCTGCTGCAACTACTTTGCCGAAATACATGCTGAAGAGCAACCACTTTATTACATACCACAAATTACCAACTTTATTCGAAAACAACCTGAAAAAGAAACAGTATCATGTCACCCGACTTTATTCCAAAACAGATCGCTGTCATCAGGGGCTGGTGGGCGGGTCAAAATTGGCTCCTTGTTCCGTCTCGAGCTCACGTGCAACGGGGAGGTGCAGCTTCTGAGCACAGGAACAAGAGGATGCTTCCTTGGATTGTTGCTCCCTTTATCCTCCTTCGGGCGGGCGTGGACCCTCCTCCAATCCGCCTACGGGGCGTGGCCAACGGTGTAAGTGTCTAGGACAACCCCTTCTTGGGCTGGAAAAGGCGGCCCCGGCTACGCCGCTTCGGGCATACCAGCCGAGACTCGCCTCCCGCCCAAAATGGTTTCCTGGGGGGATCGGGGTACTCCACCATACGTTCGGGGGGACCGAGCGGTCGCCCCTTTCCATATGGTTGGGATACCCGTCACCCCCTCCCAACACAATCCCCAAAAATGGGAAGACGGAAACGGTTCTTGAACTTTTGGAAGGCGGGAGGGAGTTACCCTCCCGGCCGTATTTATTAAAATATGAAACAAAATTAAAACATTAAAATAACAGTTTCATATCATGTACAATTTCATTTACACATTACGATGTTTCTTGGCTAACCTTAACACATCTCTAATACAAAGGTTCTCCTAGCCGATTCTAAAACATCCTGTAAATGCATTTCTCAAAATTCAATTTGTACATCCTAACATTACGGGCCAACGGCAAGGCCGTAACCGGTGTCAGATCCCTAATACCAGAACTCCCCCCTCACTTGTGAGGGGCGGGCGCACAGAGGACTGTCCCTCTGTGCCAACTTCCAATTTCCCTTGTCTTAACGGGGGCCCCTATTTACTCGACGCCATCTTAGTGGTCGTCCGAGGACTCGTGTGAGGTGTCTAGAAGGTAGCGTAGACCCCCCTCCCACCCCACACTGCTTACACATCTGCCGTCGCAGATGTCCTGGCCCCGGGAAATTCCCAGGAGGGGCCCGTAGCCCCTCCTCCCCAGGGAGGGGCCTATGACCGCCTTCCCTTTCGGCGACCCCATCCTTAGAGGGGACCGCCTCCCCGTTTGAGGGGCCAATGGCCGCCTCCCCCCGGGCGCTCCCATCCATAATGGGTGACGCCCCACCTCTAGGGATCTTCCAATTACTGCTCACCGATCATGACCTTACCGCCACAGGCCGGATAGTTGACCGGCTATCCGGACCCCCCACAAGAACTCCTACTTAAAGGTCATGGCTGCAAAACCCTTTAACCAAGCTACGAAGTCTCCTATGAGTAAGGTATTCCCCTCCCGGGACAAATGGACCCCATCCTCCAGATACATATGGTCCCCCCGGATACATCCATGAGGAATACAATGCAATTTACCTGTACGAAACAACCTACCAAGTTTGTTATTAACTTTCTTCACCGTCTTATTTAAGGCTGACACAGAAATAGCCCCCCGCCACACCTTCCGCGGAATCATGTGTGACCATGCAATCGTGCACCCCGGAACCCTTCTTGCCAACCAACTTACTGTGGATAGAATTAATTCGAGAAGTACTCGTCGATCAGTGGTCACCAAATCATTGCCCCCAAGATGCACTATGATTACAGATGGCGGTGATCTTGTCCGCCCTAACAATCCCTCCATAAAATTTTGAAACTGGTCCATACAGAGCCCGCCCCTTCCGTAGAAGGTCACCCTGTACCTGTATTCCCCAGCCATGTGAATCATGTCACCTGCTTTGAATACGTCTGCGGCGCGCCTCACGTATGAGTGGCCGACGACCCACACCACTCTTCCCTCAGCCGGTGATCTTTGACCGCTGGTCCCCAGGTGTCGGGTCAACTGCACAGTCCGCCCCGCAAAACCTGCTCGCGAAACTGAAAACCAAACAGAAAACAAGAAGCGTAAGTGCATGACATTAGCTTCACAACATGTGCAACTGCACATACCTCTTATAACAATTCGAGGACCAACGCCCCAACTGTTTCACTTTATCCACACTCAACCCCCTGGCTGTAGCCTCTGTAGCAGCACCTATCCGGAATGAGTGGGTCCCAAAATCGCCCGGGTTCAAGCCCGCTGCCGCGATTGCCATTGTTAACACCCGCTGAAACTGAAACCTGGTCAGTGGGGTGGCGTCGGTATGTCTCAGCAAGCTCCCCCCCCATGATGCCGCCCTTTGCGCTAAGTAATCCTCTACGCATTTCACTGGGCACATGTGGGACCCTAGCATACGCTGAACAACCACACTGTCTCCGATCGCTCCCTGATCGGTTTTGGACTTAGTTATCGTGACTACCATCGTGTCACCTTTAATCTGGATGTGTTCTCGACACAGACCTGCCCCCGTATCCTGCTTGTTCCTTGCTACCAGTTCGCTTATCCGCATAGCCCCATGGAATGCTAATGCAAAGGCGGCCCGGAATAGCACTGTCTCTGACTGAGATGAACAAGTCGCAGGGAGTACGGACATTAACTGGGACAACCTTGCTAGCCCTATCGGGCGCCTCTCGTCCTCTCTACGACCCTCAAGGCGTTGCCACCCGCGCAGCGCCTTCTTTACTAGAAAGGACGCTGTGGGGTCCTGAATGCCATGAGCCTGCGCCATGAACGCAATGGCGGCTCGGTGTTTATTGGCTGTTGCCACTGATCGGCCTGCCTGATGCAATGATACTAGGAATTTCAGAACATACTCTTCCTGCCCCCAATGCTCCCCCCTAGCTGGACCCAAAAATGCCCAATAGGAACGGAACGCCCCTTCATATGCCTTCCTTGTCCTGGGGGCTAGACTCTCTCCCACGAGGTTTTGTAATCCGGGGCACCGAGAGACCAGAGAACTTCGGGAAATGGTGCCGCCACCAAGTCCGCAGAGGGCAGATGGCCCCGGAAGGCCTGCATGTGGGAACGAGAGAGTGCATCAGCCGCCTGGTTCAGTACCCCAGGCACGTGTTTTGCTCTAAAATGAACGTTCAATTTCATACACAGCAGGACAATTTCTTTCATTAATCTCAAGATCAATTTGCAGCGTGCTGCCTGATTATTGACACATTCTACCACGGTCATATTATCCGACCAGAACACCACAGTGCGATCTCGAAACCCCTCCGGCCATGTCTTTAAGGCCACTAGAATAGGGAACAGTTCAAGAAACCCAATGTTACCTGTGAGACCACTCTCGTGCCACCATGCCGGCCATGTTCGTGCCGACCAATGATTACCAAAGATGGCGCCAAAACCCACACTCCCTGCTGAGTCGGTCCACAATCCCAGCTCCCCGGAGGAAACCGCTGGTTTGTTCCACAGGACACGACCGTTGAAATCCGCCAGGAATGCCAACCATATGCGCATGTCCTGGCGAACCTCTGCCGATAGTCTTGTACGGTGATGCCCTTCCTTAAGGCCAACCATGGCTTGAGCAATAGAGCGAGAAAAGGGGCGAGCCATTGGTATCACTCTAAGAGCAAAATTAAGCTGACCCACAGCCTGCTGCAACTGATGCAATGTTACTTTCGTCTCGCCAATACATGTCTCGAGCGAGGCCTTAAATTTCAATACCTTCTCCTTCGGCAAACGGAAGCACCCCTCTTCAGAATCGAGCTCAATTCCTAGAAACTCGAGTGAAGTAGACGGCCCCACTGTTTTGCCTGGTGCCAGTGGCACGCCAAATCTTCTCATGAGATCACAAAATTTACTCAAAGCCTGCGCACATTCCGTGTCCCCGGCTGCCCCCAGAAACAGAAAATCATCAAGGTAATGCATAACCTGCGTAAAGCCCGTGGCTCTGGTGAACGCCCATTGTAAAAAACTACTGAACTTTTCAAAATACGCACAAGAGATGGAGCAACCCATTGGCATACATTTATCCATGTAATAGCGTCCCTGGAACACAAAACCTAACAGACGCTGATCCTGTGGGTGTACCGGGAGTAACCGGAACGCTGACTCGATATCAGATTTAGCCATCAGCGCTCCGGGCCCCAGGCGATTCAACATGGCGACGGCCTCATCAAAGGAAGCATATCGCACCGAACAAACTCCCGGGTCAATCGCATCATTCACGGAAAGACCCTTAGGAGCGGACAAATTATGTATTAACCGAAACTCACCTGGGTCCTTCTTGGGGACTACTCCCAACAGTGAACAAACAAAATTAGGAACCGGCGGGTTCGCATATGGACCCGCAACCCGACCTCGGGCCACCTCCTTTGCAATCTTTGCCTGTACTACAACCGTATTATGTTGAACCGACAGTTGGTTTTTACACAGTGCTTCCCCCCGAAAATCCCCCGCCGGGATGCGGAAACCACATGAGAAACCGTCCCTCAACACCCCGGCGGAGACATGATCACGGTATTCGTTCAGCCAGGGGATCATTGCCATGATGTCGATAGGAGTAGGTAGCAGCGCCCCTCGGCCGTCATTAGACCTGTTTGGCGCCGCCTCTGCCCCCTGTATCGCCATTCTTGCCTCTGCATGAACTCTCGGGGTGTGAAGACTGTCCGCACCCTGCACACTCATGCCTGAACTTGCACGTCCCCTGTGGTCTAGTGCAATTGCCCCTGTTGAAGCTCCAACAGACCCCTTTCCTGCCAGAGTTCCCATTACTCTTTGTGTGCTGATCACTACCGGCGCCCGCTCGAAAGGGCACCGACGGGAAATGGCGGGACGGCTCTGCCCCATTCCCGCCAAACGAAAACGGCTTTGTCGGGTTTGACCTAACCTGTTTCTGCCAGGAAATGGAGTCGAAACAATCCCACGTCAGGGATGAGTCGTGCTCCTTGGCCTTACGAAATTTGTTATCATAACCCAACCATTGATCACCATCGTACGATTCATAAAACTCCATTATTCGCGTCTGGTAACAAGCCAATTCAGTCAATACTTCGGGCCTACGTTCCCCCATGATTGCAGTGAACATCCCAAAAGCCCTGGCCCAATTAGCGATTGTCTCATCAACTCTGAAACCCGCCATCTTTGCTCGCCATACACTTGGATGCAACAATTCCTTCTGATTTTTAACGTGTTCTATTTCATAATGATCAGTCAATAGCGAAAACATGTTCACGTATTTATCCGCCCATATCATTTCCTTTGTGGCCAACGGGATATGTTGCACCACCTTTTCCCTCCTTGAGGGTAACGACCCCTCCCCAGCCATTGGCAACGGCTTCTTACCCGAATCAGTAGCTGAACTCGCTGCTGCCGCTGTTCCAACGCCCGAAGACGGTTGTTCCGCGGGAACCTGAGGGGGAACAAAAGGACAAGGTGCCTTCGCAGCATCTCGCGATTGCCGCAACTGCTTCATTAATAGTTTGGCCTCCTCGGCCGTATCCCCTGGAGCTATGGCACCCTCATTATTCTTGCCCAACCACGCCGCCAACTGGGTGGCCAACTCAGGTGGCATATCCCCCTCGTTCACAGGTGTAACTACGACAGGGATCGGCTGTCCTGCGTCCGGAATCGGAACTGGGGCCTCTACTGGCCTGACCGGGCTCGCCGGCGGTGACTCGGGAACCGGAGCCTCGCCCCCTGCCGCCCTGTTCCTGGCTCTTTTACCTCTCCCGGCGGGGACTACCCCCGGCAATGCTGGTCCGATGACTTTCTTAGGCCGGCCCGTACCATTCATGGCCGCCATCTGCTTCTTCATGTTAGCCATGTCCTTCACCAGCATACGAAGCATTTGGTCGGTGCTAACCTTCTTTCCGACCCTTTTGCCCGGCATTTTCTCACGATAGTCGACTGAAAGGTCCTGGAATCGAAGTTCGAAGCGCTAAAAGAGAGAACACAAAATTACAAATTCTCAAAATTGGCTCCTTGTTCCGTCTCGAGCTCACGTGCAACGGACCTCCCCGTTGCACGTGAGCTTCTGAGCACAGGAACAAGAGGATGCTTCCTTGGATTGTTGCTCCTTTTATCCTCCTTCGGGCGGGCGTGGACCCTCCTCCAATCCGCCTACGGGGCGTGGCCAACGGTGTAAGTGTCTAGGACAACCCCTTCTTGGGCGGGAAAAGGCGCGCCCCGGCTACGCCGCTTCGGGCATACCAGCCGAGACTCGCCTCCCGCCCAAAATGGTTTCCCCGGGGGATCGGGGTACTCCACCATACGTTCGGGGGGACCGAGCGGTCGCCCTTTTCCATGACATGGTCAGTGACATCACTCATGACATCACTGATGACACCATCCTTGTGACAGAGTAACAGACCTCCTTTCAGTGTAATGTAACCTTTGAAACACATATTCAAAAATAGTAACTAACATTTTCAAATAAATGGACATACCCATACCGTCGGAACATATGCGGGCTATAAATAACATAGATGAGCCAAACCCTGTAGCAAGACACTACAACAAGGTACATGGTCACAACAGTGATCTGTTGTCTTACTTTTGTTTGGACAGTGTGCCAGCAAGCCCTAAGGGTGGGGACCGCATACAGAAACAGATGCCAAAAAATCACGCTATGTTATAGACCTGCAGTGTAAAAATCCATTAGGTCTTAACAGCAGTGAGGAATTAGCGTTACATCTAGGTTAATTGGTTTGATTCTGTTTTATTTTGTTTATATTAATTTAACTCTGTCTAACTTTGAAAGCCAATCAATTGGGTATTTGGAATTTTGGATCCATGGACTTGAAAATGTTTTTTTCTGATTCTACTTCTGATTTTGTGATGATTTTTGATAAATGGATCTTTTCCCAATATTGATAAAGGGATTCGTGGTTATGATGAATTCTAAGGAAATGTTTGACTGTGTGCTTATTAATGTAGGATTTTTACTGGCCACGGACATTGGAGACCTATGCCCATCTAGGGCGAGATGGAAAAGGTGACCGCAGGAATTACATTTGATTACCCATCTCGGGTTTTATATGTATAATCATGTTTACTGAGGTTATTTACCGTCAATGTTTACATGTTTGGTTGAAATGGTTAGTACGTTATATACGTCGACTCTGTGCAACTTTGATTATTCCAAGATGGCGGAATCACTGTGGTCTCACTGTACAGTCCTCTTTCTTTTTCTATGTGCCAGTATTTCTGAACTTGCATAGATAAAAGTAATGGTGGCCGCGGCGTTTCTCTGCAACATTTGACAAAGGCTGAGTGCCGAAACGCGTCTGGTGTGCCCTAGTTTCCGTACTTCGAGTAAAATCTGAACGGAAACTTCCCCTGCAAGTGCTGTCTTCTTTGTCAGGCATGATTACCTGGAGGAGTTTGGAGCAGGAATACGTAGACAGGAACGCCCCCGTCCGACGTGCACCCGTTCTCGAGTGCAGCAGGCTGGTGTTCGAGGAGCTGAATATATATATATATATATATATATAACAAAGAAGAGACTAAACTTGGGAGGCCACGCACTTGGTAGGACTCTTTACTCCAATGAGGCAACAAAGCTCGAACACTGTAAAAGCACAAATGTTTCTCTTGCCGGTGAGTTTCTCCTTACGCGTTTCGGGCGTCCCTGCGCCCTTGATCACAGGACTCTGGCAAAGTGGAGGGCAGATTGCCGTTCCTCTAGCTAATCAGTTTTCTACCCCGCCCAGGGGCGTGGCTGCAGTTTGCATGCTGGTAGTTGGAGTTCTACTGGTAGTATAGTACTTGCATCAAATGGCTGCTTGCTCCACAGTAAATTAGTACATTCACCTTGGTAGGTATTTGTTGATTATGCAGTTGTGGCAATGTTCGTAATCCCGGAGGCAAGAGGGATCCAGCCAAGCTCCATGCTGCGCTGTAAGTTGAGGCGCTGGACACCGCTGTATGCGCGGGGGGGGCCTCCCGCGACCCTGGTAGGCCGCAATTTAATATAACAAAGAAGAGACCAGACTTGGGAGGCCACGCACTTGGTAGGACTCTTTACTCCAATGAGGCAACAAAGCTCGAACACTGTAAAAGCACAAATGTTTATCTTGCCGGTGAGTTTCTCCTTACGCGTTTCGGGCGTCCCTGCGCCCTTGATCACAGGACTCTGGCAAAGTGGAGGGCAGATTGCCGTTCCTCCAGCTAATCAGTTTTCTACCCCGCCCAGGGGCATGGCTGCAGTTTGCATGCTGGTAGTTGGAGTTCTACTGGTAGTATAGTACTTGCATCAAACGGCTGCTTGCTCCACAGTAAATTAGTACATTCACCTTGGTAGGTATTTGTTGATTATGCAGTTGTGGCAATGTTCGTAATCCCGGAGGCAAGAGGGATCCAGCCAAGCTCCATGCTGCGCTGTAAGGTGAGGCGCTGGACACCGCTGTATGCGCGGGGGGGCCTCCCGCGACCCTGGTAGGCCGCAATTTAATATAACAAAGAAGAGACCAGACTTGGGAGGCCACGCACTTGGTAGGACTCTTTACTCCAATGAGGCAACAAAGCTCGAACACTGTAAAAGCACAAATGTTTATCTTGCCGGTGAGTTTCTCCTTACGCGTTTCGGGCGTCCCTGCGCCCTTGATCACAGGACTCTGGCAAAGTGGAGGGCAGATTGCCGTTCCTCCAGCTAATCAGTTTTCTACCCCGCCCAGGGGCGTGGCTGCAGTTTGCATGCTGGTAGTTGGAGTTCTACTGGTAGTATAGTACTTGCATCAAACGGCTGCTTGCTCCACAGTAAATTAGTACATTCACCTTGGTAGGTATTTGTTGATTATGCAGTTGTGGCAATGTTCGTAATCCCGGAGGCAAGAGGGATCCAGCCAAGCTCCATGCTGCGCTGTAAGGTGAGGCGCTGGACACCGCTGTATGCGCGGGGGGGCCTCCCGCGACCCTGGTAGGCCGCAATTTAATATAACAAAGAAGAGACCAGACTTGGGAGGCCACGCACTTGGTAGGACTCTTTACTCCAATGAGGCAACAAAGCTCGAACACTGTAAAAGCACAAATGTTTATCTTGCCAGTGAGTTTCTCCTTATGCGTTTCGGGCGTCCCTGCGCCCTTGATCACAGGACTCTGGCAAAGTGGAGGGCAGATTGCCGTTCCTCCAGCTAATCAGTTTTCTACCCCGCCCAGGGGCGTGGCTGCAGTTTGCATGCTGGTAGTTGGAGTTCTACTGGTAGTATAGTACTTGCATCAAACGGCTGCTTGCTCCACAGTAAATTAGTACATTCACCTTGGTAGGTATTTGTTGATTATGCAGTTGTGGCAATGTTCGTAATCCCGGAGGCAAGAGAGATTCAGCCAAGCTCCATGCTGCGCTGTAAGGTGAGGCGCTGGACACCGCTGTATGCGCGGGGGGGCCTCCCGCGACCCTGGTAGGCCGCAATTTATTATAACAAAGAAGAGACCAGACTTGGGAGGCCACGCACTTGGTAGGACTCTTTACTCCAATGAGGCAACAAAGCTCGAACACTGTAAAAGCACAAATGTTTATCTTGCCGGTGAGTTTCTCCTTACGCGTTTCGGGCGTCCCTGCGCCCTTGATCACAGGACTCTGGCAAAGTGGAGGGCAGATTGCCGTTCCTCCAGCTAATCAGTTTTCTACCCCGCCCAGGGGCGTGGCTGCAGTTTGCATGCTGGTAGTTGGCTGGATCCCTCTTGCCTCCGGGATTACGAACATTGCCACAACTGCATAATCAACAAATACCTACCAAGGTGAATGTACTAATTTACTGTGGAGCAAGCAGCCGTTTGATGCAATTACTATACTACCAGTAGAACTCCAACTACCAGCATGCAAACTGCATCCACGCCCCTGGGCGGGGTAGAAAACTGATTAGCTGGAGGAACGGCAATCTGCCCTCCACTTTGCCAGAGTCCTGTGATCAAGGGCGCAGGGACGCCCGAAACGCGTAAGGAGAAACTCACCGGCAAGATAAACATTTGTGCTTTTACAGTGTTCGAGCTTTGTTGCCTCATTGGAGTAAAGAGTCCTACCAAGTGCGTGGCCTCCCAAGTCTGGTCTCTTCTTTGTTATATTAAATTGCGGCCTACCAGGGTCGCGGGAGGCCCCCCTGCGCATACAGCGGTGTCCAGCGCCTCACCTTACAGCGCAGCATGGAGCTTGGCTGGATCCCTCTTGCCTCCGGGATTACGAACATTGCCACAACTGCATAATCAACAAATACCTACCAAGGTGAATGTACTAATTTATTGTGGAGCAAGCAGCCGTTTGATGCAAGTACTATACTACCAGTAGAACTACAGCTACCAGCATGCAAACTGCAGCCACGCCCCTGGGCGGGGTAGAAAACTGATTAGCTGGAGGAACGGCAATCTGCCCTCCACTTTGCCAGAGTCCTGTGATCAAGGGCGCAGGGACGCCCGAAACGCGTAAGGAGAAACTCACCGGCAAGATAAACATTTGTGCTTTTACAGTGTTCGAGCTTTGTTGCCTCATTGGAGTAAAGAGTCCTACCAAGTGCGTGGCCTCCCAAGTCTGGTCTCTTCTTTGTTATATTAAATTGCGGCCTAACAGGGTCGCGGGAGGCCCCCCCGCGCATACAGCGGTGTCCAGCGCCTCACCTTACAGCGCAGCATGGAGCTTGGCTGGATCCCTCTTGCCTCCGGGATTACGAACATTGCCACAACTGCATAATCAACAAATACCTACCAAGGTGAATGTACTAATTTACTGTGGAGCAAGCAGCCGTTTGATGCAAGTACTATACTACCAGTAGAACTCCAACTACCAGCATGCAAACTGCAGCCACGCCCCTGGGCGGGGTAGAAAACTGATTAGCTGGAGGAACGGCAATCTGCCCTCCACTTTGCCAGAGTCCTGTGATCAAGGGCGCAGGGACGCCCGAAACGCGTAAGGAGAAACTCACCGGCAAGATAAACATTTGTGCTTTTACAGTGTTCGAGCTTTGTTGCCTCGTTGGAGTAAAGAGTCCTACCAAGTGCGTGGCCTCCCAAGTCTGGTCTCTTCTTTGTTATATTAAATTGCGGCCTACCAGGGTCGCGGGAGGCCCCCCTGCGCATACAGCGGTGTCCAGCGCCTCACCTTACAGCGCAGCATGGAGCTTGGCTGGATCCCTCTTGCCTCCGGGATTACGAACATTGCCACAACTGCATAATCAACAAATACCTACCAAGGTGAATGTACTAATTTATTGTGGAGCAAGCAGCCGTTTGATGCAAGTACTATACTACCAGTAGAACTACAACTACCAGCATGCAAACTGCAGCCACGCCCCTGGGCGGGGTAGAAAACTGATTAGCTGGAGGAACGGCAATCTGCCCTCCACTTTGCCAGAGTCCTGTGATCAAGGGCGCAGGGACGCCCGAAACGCGTAAGGAGAAACTCACCGGCAAGATAAACATTTGTGCTTTTACAGTGTTCGAGCTTTGTTGCCTCATTGGAGTAAAGAGTCCTACCAAGTGCGTGGCCTCCCAAGTCTGGTCTCTTCTTTGTTATATTAAATTGCGGCCTAACAGGGTCGCGGGAGGCCCCCCCGCGCATACAGCGATGTTCAGCGCCTCACCTTACAGCGCAGCATGGAGCTTGGCTGGATCCCTCTTGCCTCCGGGATTACGAACATTGCCACAACTGCATAATCAACAAATACCTACCAAGGTGAATGTACTAATTTACTGTGGAGCAAGCAGCCGTTTGATGCAAGTACTATACTACCAGTAGAACTCCAACTACCAGCATGCAAACTGCAGCCACGCCCCTGGGCGGGGTAGAAAACTGATTAGCTGGAGGAACGGCAATCTGCCCTCCACTTTGCCAGAGTCCTGTGATCAAGGGCGCAGGGACGCCCGAAACGCGTAAGGAAAAACTCACCGGCAAGATAAACATTTGTGCTTTTACAGTGTTCGAGCTTTGTTGCCTCATTGGAGTAAAGAGTCCTACCAAGTGCGTGGCCTCCCAAGTCTGGTCTCTTCTTTGTTATATTAAATTGCGGCCTACCAGGGTCGCGGGAGGCCCCCCTGCGCATACAGCGGTGTCCAGCGCCTCACCTTACAGCGCAGCATGGAGCTTGGCTGGATCCCTCTTGCCTCCGGGATTACGAACATTGCCACAACTGCATAATCAACAAATACCTACCAAGGTGAATGTACTAATTTACTGTGGAGCAAGCAGCCGTTTGATGCAAGTACTATACTACCAGTAGAACTCCAACTACCAGCATGCAAACTGCAGCCACGCCCCTGGGCGGGGTAGAAAACTGATTAGCTGGAGGAACGGCAATCTGCCCTCCACTTTGCCAGAGTCCTGTGATCAAGGGCGCAGGGACGCCCGAAACGCGTAAGGAGAAACTCACCGGCAAGATAAACATTTGTGCTTTTACAGTGTTCGAGCTTTGTTGCCTCATTGGAGTAAAGAGTCCTACCAAGTGCGTGGCCTCCCAAGTCTGGTCTCTTCTTTGTTATATTAAATTGCGGCCTACCAGGGTCGCGGGAGGCCCTCCCGCGCATACAGCGGTGTCCAGCGCCTCACCTTACAGCGCAGCATGGAGCTTGGCTGGATCCCTCTTGCCTCCGGGATTACGAACATTGCCACAACTGCATAATCAACAAATACCTACCAAGGTGAATGTACTAATTTACTGTGGAGCAAGCAGCCGTTTGATGCAAGTACTATACTACCAGTAGAACTCCAACTACCAGCATGCAAACTGCAGCCACGCCCCTGGGCGGGGTAGAAAACTGATTAGCTGGAGGAACGGCAATCTGCCCTCCACTTTGCCAGAGTCCTGTGATCAAGGGCGCAGGGACGCCCGAAACGCGTAAGGAGAAACTCACCGGCAAGATAAACATTTGTGCTTTTACAGTGTTCGAGCTTTGTTGCCTCATTGGAGTAAAGAGTCCTACCAAGTGCGTGGCCTCCCAAGTCTGGTCTCTTCTTTGTTTTATATATATATATATATATATATATATATATATATATATATATATATATATATATATATATATGTATATATATATATATATATATAAATATATATTACCTACTGGCGGTCGCCAGTAGGTAGTTATAGTTAGGATTATTTTCAATACAAAATCTCAACATTCTATTGTGAATAACTTTGGCGCAGGTTGAGGAATCTGCCTGAAAATTTCCTCAAAGTTGCCTCGCGGCGCCCCGGTCCTTCCCTGAAAGTTTGGGGGGGATTTGTCAAGCGGGGGCCGAGATAAAAGGGGGTCCCAAAACGTGTTTTCCCCATGTTAATTTCCATAGGGCGGTCCACCTCACTTTTAGCCGAACGGCTGAATGGATTTCCACGAAATTTGGCAAAATTGTAGGGAATGGTAGCCCGATGTGCCTTTGCTATGTCTCAAGATATGTGCTCCAGTGGATTTTGAGTAATTTAGGTTCAAAAGAATATATATATCTATAAGCGCGCACCGGGGCGCGCTCCGGGCGCGCTACACGGCTTGCGTGCGGAAAGCTGATTGGCTCTCGGGTGTCTGTAAACATTCCAAACAGTCCGGAGCGGCCGCCAAATTGTGTCTCGGTAGGATCGAGACACAAGAAGTGGCAAAAACAATGGGGGAAATGACCAAAAGGGGGCAGGGTAGACCCCCCTGACCCGCTAGGTTTGATGTGGGTGCCATAAAAGAGCAGGGGAGCACCCGGTACACGCTCCGGGGAGCGTACCGGGGAGCGTACCATGGGGAAAAAGAATGACAGTTTTTTTAAAAAAGTAGCTGTTTTAAAAAAAAATTATTTTTGTTGTTTTTTTTTATTTAAGTACCTACATGTAGGTACCAATGCAGAGACTTAAATTTAATGTACACCGTCTCCTCTGTAGATATCTTGCATGTTGTTATAGAAGTTATTGTGGTATATGGAATCCATACCATAGTCTGTCAGGAAAGCAGAAACAGATCCTTTAAGCACTCCCTGAGAAGTCCTAGGGGATCATGGGTAATCTATCCTGCTCCCTTATGATGAAAAAGAGATGTAAAATACACATTGGAGATAATATAGTGGGAGAAAGGTAGTAACTATGAGTAAACTTACTATGTAACACAAAAAAGTTGCACAGTATACTATAAGTCTCACTTTATAATATAATCATTTTGGTACTACTTGGTGAATTACATATTAAAATGAATAATGTCTCAAACTATTTAAAATTATTAAATATAAATTTATTCTTCTGATTCTTTTTCAAAATTTAATAAAACTTCTAACATAATATTGTCCGGAATTTCCTCATAATCATTAGTAAATGATTCTATTTGTTCCAAACATTCTAGTAACTGTTGGTCCAAAGAGTCATCCATGAAATTAAATTCATCTTTTTGTTCTTCTGGATTTTCCACCTTTACTTCAAAAGAAATAACAGTTGATTGTTTTTCTCCTTCCATTTTCTTTCTGAAAATTGCATAAAAAATAACTATATCAGTAGAGTTAGGGTACTGTTGGGTTTAAGTTCAGAAAGGTACTTCTGAGTTTTTAACAGTGAAGTCATTTTTGGGCAGTGTATGGTTTCAGGCAGGAAGTAGAACTATTAAAAAGTGCATGTGATTAAGCATAAGTAAATTTATAATTATACCAGAGAAGCCTAACTCAATCCATAATTATAACAGAGAAGTCTATCTCAATCTCTAACTCTTACAGAGGGACAGTATATAGCTATCAGAAAACGTTTTCCCAAATTAACTTAAAGGGCACAACATAGTTCCCCTTCCAAATTAACAACTTACCTTTTTCAAAGTAGTTGAAGTTTTCTGTCAAAATTCTTTCCAAATGTACTTCAGGTAGTATTAGTATTAGTATTAGTCAAAATGGCTGTGTTTCCCTCTCATTTTTCATATATATTCATGTACTTAACCAATCAAATGTCAGCACATAAAAGTACAAAATGTAAGTAACATTTTAATTGGTTGTAAATTCCAACAGTTTCATATGTGTTTTTGTCATGTAATTTACCTCAGGATGTTTAGACAGGGCTACAGCCTAAATGGCTCAATGGAATACCACCACATTTGGGTAAATGGTAGGGACTGCTATGTAGTAGGGCCTATTCTATATTTGGTGAAAGTGTCTCCTGTGGTTTTTATGAAAATTAACTTCCCACATTTTTTTAGGGAGCGCTTACCGGTGCGCACTCCAGTACACGCACCGGGAGCGCTACGGGAGTCCGCCATCTTGTGTTTCGGTACAATTGAGACACAAGATGGAGGACAAACAATGTTGGGAATGGGTAGAAGGGGGCACGGTAGACAGCCCCTGACCCCCTAGGTTTTCTGAGTGGGGCTTAGGAGGCTTATGTAGGCCAAAAAAAATATTTCTTTTTAAAAATAATTCACGGGGGAGCGCCCGATACGCGCACCGGGGAGCATACCCTTTGCTTTAACCTCACTACTTTTCTCTCACCCTACCTCACCCCTGTTTCCTTACTCTGCTTCCCTCACTTATTCTTATCCTCTATGTTTACTTCTCTTTTCCTTACTTTCCTACCACATTAAACTTCTTTCAGTCTCCCTGTTCACCTACACTCCCTCACTTACCTTTTTTTTCTGGTTCACTCAATCCCTTTCTGTCACTCCTTCCTTTACTCTGTCTGTCCTTTCTCTCTGTTACTTCCCATGTCTTTCCTTTTCTCAGTTACTTCCTCTAACACCTTTTCTCTGTCTTACTATCTATTACACAGTCCCTCTGCTTTAACACCACTCTCTCTGTCCCTTTTCTTCATGCTCACACATTCATAATTTTTTTGGGGTGCGCTACCAGGACGCGCCCCGGTACGCGCACCGGGAGCGCTCCAGAGCAAAAAAATAAAAAAATAAAAAATATGAATATACATAAAAAAAATAGTATTCCATAAATATACATTATAGGATTCATAATTTTTAAAAATATTACATTTCATAGCTATAGAAATTTGCTATTAAAAAACCTTTGAAATTCACTGAAAAAACCATAGGTTTCACACCAGTTATAGTTAGGAATTAGCATTTAAAAAACCTATTAAATTCACTGAAAAAAACATAGGTTTCACACCAGTTATAGTTAGCTAGAAATTTTACTGACATAAAACCATTGAAATTCCACGTTATAGTTAGTTGGACTCACTATAACTTGCGCGCCTGCAATGCACTGCTGATGACGTCACACTCATGACATGGTCAGTGACATCACTCATGACATCACTGATGACACCATCCTTGTGACAGAGTAACAGACCTCCTTTCAATGTAATGTAACCCTTGAAACACATATTAAAAAATGGTACCTAACATTTTCAAAAAAATGGACATACCCATACCAGTTACAACAACCAATTCAGTAATACCACCATGTATATACACATCCACTCATTCACCAACAGTTCTATATAATCACTCATACATATATTCACTCATCATATGTAGTGAAACACCTATACATCCTGTTACACACCGACAGTCATCCAAATGTTACTCACACACATACTCACACATGCAAATAAACTATTGAACATCCATTTATTTGCATATACAGCTATTCACACACTACCACCTTACTTCTAAGGAAACTTACACATACTTACTCTCTTAAACAATCGCTTATAGAAACACATACTTATTTAAACAGGAACTCTTTCAATCTCTCACTCTCACATATACTCACTTATATACATCAATACTCACATATACTAGATTACAACATATGTAGTTACTCATAAAGACACTAGTGAGGCAGGCATTAACTCACTAACACACACATATACACACTCATCCAGCCATACAGTCCTGCACATATGTTGTGTTCAAAACACATACAAACAGAGAGTTAGTCATTGATGCCTCTATGTGCTAAGTCATACCCCCACCAAACCATACAAACACTCATACTGATACTAAAAACAACATCTAATAACCCATATACACACACATGTAGGTACTCATAAACCCATGCAGCCACTTATACACAAAGTGAAACACTAATACATATATTTAAATATTTAAACATTTCTCACTAATATATTTATTCACTAACATACACTTAATAAGCCAGTTAACCAATCAACATCCATTAAGACACTTATTTAAACATTTATTCTTCCATCGACCTTTACATATACATATATAAAACATATTTATTTTTCAGAAAGACACACATTCACTGGATGGTGTCATCAGTGAT
The DNA here is from genome assembly GCF_964263255.1 of Lissotriton vulgaris. Classification (NCBI taxonomy): domain Eukaryota; kingdom Metazoa; phylum Chordata; class Amphibia; order Caudata; family Salamandridae; genus Lissotriton; species Lissotriton vulgaris. Next base: position 862,296,990 of record NC_141689.1, read on the forward strand.
GTCATGAGTGATGTCACTGACCATGTCATGAGTGATGTAATATGTGACGTCATCAGCAGTGCATTGCAGGCGCGCAAGTTATAGTGAGTCCAACTAACTATAACGTGGAATTTCAATGTTTTTATGTCAGTAAAATTTCTAGCTTACTATAACTGGTGTGAAACCTATGGCTTTTTCAGTGAATATATATATATATACATATATATCACCTCAGTTCATTTCAGCAAGAAACTTTATTGAAGGAAACCGGCATTTCCCCTTCTGTACCATTCTTCCAGATGCGTTTTGGCGTCCTTACTTTTTCTTCATGGGGTAAACTGACCATCAGCAGGGTTCCAAAGCACTTCCTTTTTACGTTGTTTACCAGCTCTTCCCCAGTGAGTTTTTTTTTTCTTTCCCTAATGGCATGCTAGGGAGTCGTAGTCCTTTAGCCATTAATAATACCCTCCAGTGGGTCCTGCTTACACCCAGTGCCAATTTAGTAATATTTAACAGCCCTCCAGTGGGCTACAGTCAGAGAAAGGCACAGTTGAATTTAAAAGCACTGTGGTGCCATTCACAGGCTTGCCAAATGTACTCCTGTATGGTCCCTTTTGTTTTTTGGGCAGTGCATCCTCTGCGGTAGGACCTGCCGCGTATAAACATCTTCCATTGGTTGCCCTTCGAATAAGGACGCCACCTCAGTTAATTTCAGCAAGAAACTTTATTGAAGGAAACTGGCATTTCCCCTTGTGTACCATTCTTCCTGGCGCATTTCGGAGTCCTTACTCCTTCTTCATGGGGTAAACCGACGATCAGCAGGGTTCCAAAGCACTTTCTTTTTACGTTGTTTTCTAGCTACTCCCTGTTGAGTTCTTTCTTTCTTTCTCTAATGGCATGCTGGGAGTCGAGTCCTTTGGCCATTAATAATACTCTCCAGGCCAAAAGACTACGACTCCCAGCATTAGCCCATGAAGAAGGAGTAAGGACTACGAAACGCGTCGGGAAGAATGATGCAGAAGGGGAAATGGAAATGACGATTTCCTTCAATAAACTTTCTTGCTGAAATGAACTGAGGTAGAATGGCGTCCTTGTTCGAAGGGCAATGGAAGATATGTATATATTCTAAAATCGGGCCTCACCTTTAAACCCCAAACTGACATGAATTCCCCAGCAACACGCATCAATGTATATAAAAGGGTGAGAAAACTGAAACTGCGGAAATTTCACCTATTGAAAAACAAGAATAACAGTGATATACAAAGCAGCATTGACAACCAGAATATCATGGAAGTTGAAAGTACCCCTACTATTGATATTCTTGAGCTGGGAAACCGAAGCTGCAGGGTATACCGCAAGCCAAGCAAGGGGAGCAAGTGAAACAAAAGGAGTAATTGTGAGTATGACCCCCACGGGCATCATTAACTCCGTTCAAATTGCCCTCGACGTTTAATCCCATCATGCCGCGAGACTTGATTGATGTTTTTCAAGAGAACGTGACTACTCAATTGAAAGCTTTACAGAGAAAAATACACTCCAACAAATACAGGTTTGACAGTCAGACAAGCCAAAATGATCAATTAGTGGCGAAACTGAGCAAGGACAACAGCATTGTCATTCGTCCCAGTGATAAAGGAAGCAATGTTGTACTGATGACCCATGCCGACTACGACAAGGAAGCTTATAAACAGCTCAATGACAGACAGCATTACAAACGGGTCAACATGAACCAACTGAAAAATATGCAACAGTACTACCATCGAAAGCTTTCCCAATGGAGAAGTAACAAAATGCTGTCAGAAGCAGAATGCAGGTACCTTAAAGTAGATTATCCCACAACACCCTTGATCTATTTTTTACCCAAAGTCCATAAGGATACTGTAAACCCTCCTGGTAGACCTATAATCTCTGCCAGAGGAGGGCTGCTGGAAAATACATCTGTTGACATCGATTATTTTCTTGAAGGGTATGTCAGGCAACTGGATTCTTATATTCAATACACTGGTGATTTTTTGTTTAAATTGCAGAAAATCAAATGGGAAGAAAATTACTGGTTGTTAGCGTTACATGTGACAGCGCTCTATACGAGTATTAGACATGCTGATGGAATCACTCCTGTCAATACTTTTTTAGCTCGGAGTAGTGCCCTCTTTAGGGATCACAATATAATGCTGGAGGAAATGTTAAAGTTTTGCCTAGAAAATAATGTTTTTATGTACAATAACCTGCTGTACAGACAATTGCAAGGAGTGGCAATGGGGGCTAGTTTCTCTCCAAGTTATGCCTGTTTGCATATGGGCGCTTGGGAGGAACTGGTCCTCAGAGCAAGTTACGGTGATATCTTCAGGACACATGTGGTTGCCTGGTATCGTTTTATTGACGATTTATTTGTGGTGTGGAGAGGGACACAGGAGGAATCAGTGAATTTCGTGTCCATGCTAAACGAAAATAAAAGTGATTTGAAATTCACTGCAACACTTAGCCAAACCAATGTGCCCTTTTTGGACAGGAAAGTCTATGTCTGCAACAACAAACTAGAGACTAGACTTTTCAGAAAGGCCACCGCTGGTAATACCATCCTTTATGCGGGTAGTGCACATCCACCACATCTTATCATGAGTATTCCCTATGGTGAGATGTTACGCTTGAGAAGAGTATGTAGCAATAACTATGACCTTTATCAAGCCCAGGAAATCAGTAAAAACGGATTCCTGGAAAGGGGCTACTCTGACCGGATCATCGACAAGGCTAGGTCCAAATCTATGCTAGTTAGTCGTGATGCCCTTCTCGAAGAAATATGATGTCAAAACGGTATCTACCACAACCACTATTTCAGAATGCTCTGTGATTAAGACCTAAACTATGAATCAGGTTACTCCTTTCAGAGTAATTGTGGGTTATATTAAACAACACAGGGAACTACGTAGGATTATCAACAGTAATTGGCCCATCATCCTAAATGACCCTGTCATTGGAGCAACTCTTCCCAGGAAGGCATCTATTACATTTAGCCGGGCTCCCTCCGTGAGGGATAAATTGGTCAACACCAGCCCAGAGGTAATTAAGAAAACCACTTGGGTGCAAACCAATACTGGGTTCTATAAATGGAAGACCTGCAAATCCTGTACCCACGGGATTAACAAAAAATCATATATTGATGGTTTCAGCCCTAAGGAACATTGGATTGATAAAGTACTCACGTGTAAAACGGAGTATGCAATTTACATCTTGAGTGTCCATGTTCGCTTAAATATGTAGGCAGTACCAAACACGCAGTCCACAAGCGTATTCCTACAACATCTTAGGGCTATTGCTAACCAAGATAATACATACCCTGTGGCTAGGCATTTCAGAGAACACCATCAAAGTGATAATAAAGGCCTTACATTTTATGTAATTGATGCTGTCAGCGCAAGTAGACGGGGAGGCAACAGGAAGTCAAAACTTCGCAAGTTGGAAACTAAATATATACTCCAACTCAAAACCAAACAGCCAGGGGGGCTAAACCGTAAAGAGTATTTACACACTAGTCTGTATTAAAACTGGTTTGAAATCAATGGTTATTTTTTCTATATGTCTTTAATACAGTAGGCAATGTCGTATATAGGTATTTTAACTGTTTGATAATTATTTATTGTTTTATTGGCAAAGATTTTCTAATATACATCTCCCCTACTTTACAGCCACATGGCTCACTGCTGTCATACCCACGTAGCTACATGAAAATTTAGAGAGTGCAAAGAACAATCTGGAAATGATGGACTATGATTGGAAATTAAGAAGACTGTTGTTCCCCGTGTTATGTTTGACCCATTTATGATGTTCTCTTGATTATGAACTGATTGGACTCTTATTTTCAGTATACTATTGGATTCCCATTTTTTATGATGAAGTTCCTCAGAGACACTATTGATAATCAATATGAATTAGATGAGTTTGGTTAGGTATGACTGGGCTCAGTCTACCAAGTGCCTCGATCCCATTATGAGTTTTTTAGTAGTTTTCACTATGGCACTTTATTATTGCACTGTATGGGTTTTAGTTACACTCTCAAGTTTTGACATGGTGCATTTTAACTGAAGTATTAATATAGTAAATACGCACAGGATTTAACCCGAGATTCAACCAAGGACAGTCATTATGTAAGCAAGTGCAATTTTGCACATATTTTTTGGCTATTTTTGCACTTTGTAAATCTGTAAATATTGATTTTAGTGTGATATTAGGAATTCTTTTAGCCAACTCTCTTGACTCTTTACATATTATATTTAAATGTTGACTAGTACTTACTCTGTCTTCAGTGTCTATGCCATGTGACCTATGACTTTGTATGCATGAGCACTTTAAATGTGGGTGGTTTATGTTTACACGTTGTCATGTGATCAAGGCTCTTCAGAGCCGAAACGTTATGGCGAGAGGGATTACACAAATAAAATAATTGCATTCAGAAACTTTGGTCCGTGTCCGTACCTTTGTGCTGAGGACGACGAGCAAGGCACAGAATTGACAGTTATCCATAACTATATACATACCATATTTTGGAGTTCGCCCAACCATTTTTTGCAGTTCGCTCAGCCCGAGCCTCTTTTCGTCCGGTGGGCCTGCGGCTGGGTAGCAACCCCTTAAACACACAGCAAACCTGTGTGATACAACTGATTTATATTCCCTCAGTCCATATACCACAGTACCGCAGCTTTCAGTTTTACAGCGTGATTTAATCCAATACTGCCAGCAACAACCCAACGCGTTTTGGAGCCTTAAGCTCCTTGGTCACGGGTGAGGTTACATGTTACTTCCGGTTCATATACAGAACTCACAATGTGATATGTGCTCATAATAGAAATGAAAAAAATCTTTCGTTATTTTTTAGAAACAATGAATTATAAAGATTTAAACGTATTTTTCGGAGAGGCAAAATTGTTTCAGCATTTGTTAATCCTTATTCAAATTTCCAAGCATACTTTCTATTTAATTCATATAATATTTTGCAGCTACTACAATGTCGATGTCTGTATGTTCAATTCTACCCAGTGGGTGTATATCAATATGAGAGACTTAATAAATTATCCAGATAATTTTTGGCAAACATAATCAAAACCATTTGATCATTTAAATGAAATTGAGTTACTGTCACCAGGTTGCGCCACCTTTGACTTTCATCCTTTCACTTATTAATTAAGCTAACTCATGCCATTACAATTCTGCCCAAGTGGGCATATTATCCTTTGAAACAGCCTGATTCTTGTTTCAATTCATTCATTTGATAACACTTCACATCAATGTACAACAGTAGTTAGATATTAGAGCTCTCCTGTGTTTTAACGATATCTTCATGTACACTGCAAAAAAATGATAAAAGATGGTGATTAAAATAAGATATATAGCAACATATTACAAATTAAAAACAAATGAACCTAACATACATTTCATGAAGAGAGGTATAGCAGTTTCCAACCATTAGTCAGTACTCATTAACCTAAATGTACTGCTAGTTATTTATCAAGGTAAGGCCTGTTGGATGAAGAGTGTTGTACCTGATAATCATTTTTGATTCCAATCTTCTCAGTTCTAATATTCTGTTACCGCCCCTTTCTCGGATTGGAATACTATCAAGCACACAGAATTTCAACAGGTTGCAATTTTGGTTATGGAAATTTTTAAAATGTTTAGAAATGGGATATTGTTTATCATCATTACGAATAGCTTGCATATGTTCCAATACTCTTTTTTTGGCCTCTTGGACAGTACTCCCAATATAGAATTTATTGCACTGGCATTTGAGAGCATATTTTGCAAATTCCGTATTGCAGGTAAAATGTTTTAGGATTTTATGTGCTGCTTCTTTTTCAGGTAATTTGACAGTTTTACAATTATCACTAAGCTCACATGCCTTGCATTTTCTACAAGTAAAAAATCCTTTAATGTCACATTTATCCCTTTCAGGGTTTAAAAAACAGTGGCTCAACGTGTTTTTAGAGATCTTGCTTTTCTAAAAGTAATGGCTGAATTGTCTCTAATAGGTTTAACTAAATCTGGGTCTGTTTTTAAAATTTCCTAGTAATTTTGAAACTACGTTTTACCTCCCAGGATTGGTTGTTAAAAGATGTAATTAATATAATTTGCTTATCTTCATTCTATCTGTCTTTCTCTTTGGTACTAGCAATTCATTACGTTTAAGTTTTTCAACTTTCTTACTCACTTGTATAATGGTTTCCTTAGCATACCCTCTCTCCGCAAATCTTTGTATCATGATTTCCTTTTCTTTCTGAAATCCCTCTTTAGTGCTACATTTTCTTTTTGCACACAATAGCTCTCCGTAAGGGACGCTCTGGATTAGGTTGGTGGGGTGACAGCTGTCTGCGTGCAGTAGACTATTGCCCGCTGTTTACTTCCGAAACAGTTGGCTTATCAGTTTTTCTCCTACCACCTCCAATTTCAGATCTAGAAATTCAATAGTAGTTTCATTAATGTTGCTACTAAAGGATGGATTTAGGGAGTTATCATTGAGTATGTTGACAAATTCGTATGCTTGATCCTGGGTGCCCTTCCAGTTACAAAAGATCATCTATGTATCTGACCGAGAGGACGACGTGGTCTTCAAAATGTCTGATGTTACCGACAACCTGCTTCTCCCACCAGCCCAGGTACAACCCGGCAAAGCTGGGGGCGAAGCAAGTTCACATTGCCGGCCCCTGGGTTTGTCTTACAGTATTTTGTTGAAAATAAAGAAGTTACTTGTTAGGCATATATGTATCATATCTAAATTAATTTCAGTATGCAGTAGATGTGAGAGTGATCTTTCCTTAAGGAAGTATTGGCAAGCATCCATCCCCAAATTGTGAGGAATGCAGGTGTATAAGCTATTTACATCTAGGCACATCAATAGATAACTCTTGTTCCACGTAATCTCATTAATTAACCTAAAAAAATCACGAGTGTCTCCCACATATGAGGGTAGGGCATGCATAAATGGTTGAAGAAAGTAGTCAACATACTTTGACGTACTTTCCTGCATGCTTCCCCTTGATGAGACAATTGGTCTCCTTGGGGGGTTGCTAAGATCTTCATGTAGTTTTGGCAGCAAATAGAGTGCCGGAATTTTGAGAAATTTACACAACAAAAATTGGTATTCATCCCAATCTAAAATTCCCTTCTCAAACCAATCAATAAGATTATCATAGTACTTTCTATTTTAATTCTCATATTTAACTTTCCTTGTGATTTCATATCTGTCAATATCATTTAATTGCTATTGTACTTCAATCAAATACATATCACCAGGCCATAACACTACGTTTCGTCCCTTATCAGATTTTTTGATTACTATATCTTTTTTCATCTCCAATTCTTTAATGGCCTCAAAGTGGATCATTGTTAGGTTGCTTTTGACATGTGGTCTTTTCAAATAATTTTTTTGCAATTCTTTGATCATACTTTTTACAAATATATCAATTGCCTCATTTGTGATTTGGGGAACAAATATTGATGTAGATTTAAACCCACTTTCATATACCATGCTCAAATTAATATATTCATTAATCAGATTAAAAAAGGGGTCATCAATAAAATCTCCCTCCCCTTCCAGTTCATGCATAGTATGCAGAGTTTCAACATCCCAATCGTCAATGTTACGGCTTTCTGTTTGCTCATTGTACTTTTTTGTGCCTTCAAAGATTTATTTTTGAATCATGCCATTTTCTCAATTTTAATTTTCTAGTAAACTGAAATAGATCTATACGTGTTTCTGTATAATTAAACTTTGACATTGTGCAGAAGGATAAGCCTAAACTTAAACTTCTAGTTGATTGTCAGTTAAAACATGATTCAAAGGGTTTACCACTGACTTGTTGGCTTTCATTTTGCAGCCTTTTGCCCTCTTGCTAATACTCTCATCGGGCTTCCTTGCTTTTCTTTCTGGTTGGATTTTGTCCTCGACCTCTTTGTGTGGGCGTACCCCTGTTGGCTTGGGTATTGAAACTTCCTCTTGCCATAATGTCAAATTCCTTTAAAATGCGGGTTTTTGCCCCCAAAGTGTCTGATTGCACTGTCACTTAGATTTTCGCTATTGTCGCTGTCAACGTTGCCTACTGTTATCCCCTCTTTTTTCAGTTTGTTTGTCAGCAGTAGTGTCAGTAAAAGTTGAAGGCTGTTCCTGCCTCATTATTTTATGAACTTCTGGTGTCACATTTTGTAGATGGTCAAATTTCTTTCCAAAGGTTAGGATCTGTCCTCTCTCGTAATCTACTTCATTACGATGAAATTTCCATTGTTTCTTGGCCTTTATCTCTTCTTTAATCTATTCCAGTCTTGTATCTAGGTTGGTCATTACAACCTCAAATTCTTCATTGCTGTATTGCTCTTTCAATTGTGTCACATTTTTGTCAATCTCAATAGCTAACTTCCCTCAGTCTTTTTTTGCATATTTCTTCAAAATTTTGAGCATGGTTGTCGAACAATCATGGTTATTGGTGGCCCATCGTGTTATCATTTCTGGGTCAGGATCATTAAAGGTTGGCATAATAAAGATCCTTAGGCCTCGTGGCACTATACCACATTCAATGTGTTTCTGTAATGTGGTAGCTTCCCACCACTTCGACTGTTCTTTCTTTAGCGATTTCCAAGAACCATCCTACAGCTGCCTTTTCATTTGTGTACCATCCTGACTTTTTTGGTTATCCTTTTTCATCACTTGACAAAGTAGTTTGTACAAACAGTTTCTCTGCTGCCTCTCTTCATTTGGTTTCTCTTGTTGCTGCCATGTAAATTAATCTTTGATTATTTTTGTGCAAAAGAATTCTTACAGGTATCCACGCTTTTGACAGACCCCTGAATTCACTTCATTCAGCTGTCTTACACCCGTTAAGTTCTCTGCTAGTCTATGGGCACGATCGGGATTTTAATAACACAGACTGCTTACCCAACAGCTCCTGTGTCCGACGGGGGTCCTCCGACTCCTGCCCGGCACACCATCCAATGTTGCGAAAGCACACGTTTTCCTGGTTTAATTCCTCGTTGCAGCGTCTCAGTGGAAGCGGTTTTCAGCCATCAGCGGGGACGGCAAGAGCAGTACTAATCCATACCATCTTTTGCAGTTCGCTCAGCCCGAGCCTCTTTTCATCCGGTGAGCCTGCGGTGGGGTAGCAAACCCCTTAAATACACAGCAAACCTGTGCTATACGACCAATTTTTATTCACTCAGCTCATAAACCACAGTAGCGCTGCTTCAGTTTTACAGCGTGATTTAATCCAATACTGCCAGCAACAACCCAACACGTTTTGGTTTGCTGTACATATGTATATAAAAGACTCAATATCTAAAGGGAGGGATGAGATCAACACCCGCCTAAGGAAACATGACAAAACAATTGAAATGCGCAAAGCCTTCAAATTTGCCCGCGACAAAGCTGATTACGAATGCGGTCAAATTGTTACGTTTGCCAGGAGATACGACTCGGCCAAAGAGCAGAGAATGAGCAAATCCGCTCATCCAACACAAGAGTCACCAGCAGCCATTGAAGGAGCAGATTCTGCCTCAATGTCTGATATCAGCTCAGCTATTGAAAGCGGGATCAACTCAGAGGATAGCGGAGGACCAAGAGCCAGAAACGAGGCTACCACCGGCAACTTTAGCCTAGCGGAAGAATTGGATTTTTTAAGGTTAGACCAAAGTCAAACACTGCGTCTTCAGTTGCCAAAGAAACAAGGCACAGACGCAACCGTAGAAGACGTGAGAGAAGGAAACACAGAAAAGTCCAAAACTAACAACAGGAAAAGAGGCAATTGGAAGCGCAGATAAATACTGACACCAAAACCATCATAAACCTCAGCAGCATTGACCTCACTGAAGCTGAAAAACAACTTCTCTCCCTTGGTCTGACCTTCTGCCCGGAAAGCAGTTTCAATTACAGCAACAACCGCATAAGTTCATCAGAAAACTCAAACTAATCAAATTCTTCAAGCTTAAACACACATATATGGATATTCAACTTGAACCAGCAACAACAGCGACAGCTGGTAGTAATCTATTTGTCTTGGATAGCCCCATGATTTGCACTCTGGTAGAGTTAGAGTCACTGACTGAGACTACTTCCACCAAGCAAATCCTACATGATGAAGGTATTGTCAGCTCTACCAAAGTCAGCCGTCCATTCAAGCCACAATCTACTTTCCCCCCCATGATGCTGAGGAACGCCATTGACATTTGTAGTGACATCATCACGGATTAACTCAAAGCTCTACATATTAGGAAAGTGCGCAAACCAACTTGACGCAACTACTGCAACAAATAATATTCTGACCTGATGATGAAGATACAAAAGGACATCGAGGTCATCATCAATAAATCTGATAAAGGTAGCAACATTGTACTTTGGCCAAGAAAGATGTACCTTGAGTCTTAATGACTCTATCTATTACAGAACTTCCAGTCACAACAAGGTGGCCTCAAGCAACAAGGAGCTTAAGAAACGTCTCAACATCTTTAGATCTGAAGGAATAATCAGTAAAGATGAATAATCATTCTTGAACACTGATTCCCCTGTGCTCCGTCCTATATTTCCTTCCAAAGGTGCACAAGAGCATTTCACCGATCACAGGCTGTCCCATTATCTCGGCCCGCAGAAGTATGTGCGAAAGCATATCCAAGTATAAAGACTTCTTCTTACAGGAGTTGGTAACCAGCCTGCCCACATATCTCAAAGACACTAGCGACTTTCTCCTCAAGATCAAGGACATTCAATGGTGTGATGATTACCAGCATCCGCCACTGTGATGGTCTAGCAGCATCCAAGTACTTCCTCAGCAAAAGACCAATCACTTTTCAAGCACAATGACTTTGTTCTGTTCCTCATTGAATGGTGTTTATGTCACAATTTCTTTATCTTCAACAAAACTGTTTACCAGCAACTCAGGGGTGTTGCCATGGGAGCCTGCTTTTCGCCCAGCTACACATATCTTTATGTGGGTTGGTGGGAGGAACAGGCTCTCATGATGGGACACCTGGATTCATGGAGCAATAACATTGTCACTTGGCTCCGATACATCGACGATGTCTTTGTAATCTGCGGACAGGGCTAAGTCATTCATTTCTGAGATTAGTGTGAACAATCTTAATCTAGAGTTCAATGCCAACATAAGTAGCACCTCTGTTGAGTTACTTGATGCCATGTTGTACATCTCTAATGGCACACCACACTTTTAGCTACACAGGAAACCTACCGCAGGCAATTCCACCACACATGCCTCTAGCTTTCACCGTAGACATCTGATTGCTAGTATCCTTACGGTGAAATGCTCCGGTTGCGCAGAATATGCAGTTCCACTGAGGACTTAGCAGCTTGTCAAAGGGAGGCACAACACAGATTCAGGGCCTGTGGGTACTCCAGGAACAACATCATCACAGCCACTAATAGGGCAAACTCCATACCTAGAGAAAAATTCCTCGCAGGGAAGCCCACTCCTGACACCAACTCAGACACAGTGGATGAGACAGACAGTCCAGGCACTGTCAGTACCAGGCTCATTATCACATAAAACACAGAGGAACAGGCATAAGATCCATCATCAATAAGCATTGGAGGATCATCAAATCTGACCTCACTTTGGGCCCCGTAGTTGCTCAACGGCAAGACATCACTTACAGGCGTGCATTCTCAATGCACAACGCCTTAGTGAGGAGTAGCCCGGAAGTAATTACCAAAACCAATTGGCTGTCGGACGTCAAGGGTTTCTCTAAATGCAACAGCTGCAGAGTGTGCACATTTGGAAGAAACATCACTCAGGTGGATTCTAATTTTAGGAGGGAGCCACTGATAGTCCAGCATAAACTCACTTGTAGAACTGAGTACGCAATCTACATAAATTAATGCAAATGTAGCTAAAGATACATTGGCAGTACCAAGTTGCAAGTACACCTCTGCATCCTTCAACATCTTAGGGCGATTGTTAACAGTGATCCCGCATACCCAGTAGCCAGGCATTTTAACCCCTTCCATGCTCATGATGAGCTCAGCTCGACATGCAGTACAGTGCTCCTGTGCTCATGACGAGCTGAGCTCGTCATGAACATTGGGATTTAAGGGACACCCAGCACCGGGGGGGAATTGCTATAGCATTGAATGTGTTAAGAACGTGCACAATAACAACCTTGATCATCTCCAATATATTGTTATTGATTGCATATCCCCATTAAGACGTCGGTAACCGTGAGAAACTACTCCGCCAACTTGAAACCAGATATATCCTATAATTCAAAACCAAGGCACCATCATGCCTCAACACCAGTGAGGACTTGCACAATTTCCTTTAATATTCGACCACCTTGATCTACTGAATAGTTTATGCGCATGTACTGTCTGATTAGCACTGTATCTAGATTGCTACCTGTTTGCATGTTGTTATATTTGTTTCTACTGACTTTACTATGCCAACTAGACTGCTCTCAATATCCCAATCATGTGCATAGGTCACTGCTTAGTTTGGGTGTTGCCTAGTTGTCTATTTCCCAACTTATTTGAGTATGCTAAATTCAAGGATGTAATTCACATAATGCACAACTTTGACCTGCTTGACTGAGATACTGCAATCATGCAGCGTATTTTGCTTATCTTTGTGCAGGCCATGTACCCACGCTGGGGCCATACTACGCAATGTGATATATGACAAACCACAGGTGTTGCAACATGCATTTGTGCATTTTATGTTTCTGCTACTTTGTGTGCATGTGGGTGCATATGGACAGGTCATGGTGTGCCAAGTGGTAATGGATCTTTGACTATGTGTTGCTCTTGGGTTTATCTATCTTATTTTTGGCCATTTTGCACCAAATTGCGTTGGTAGTTCTTTAAACATAATTCACTTTTTTGTAAATCTTGCACATTTTAATCACTTTAGTGGAGTGGTCATTCTTATGACATTCCGTATACTGACATTTAAAAAAAGCAGTGTTTGCATACTATATCACTTTCCCCGTGTCACTTCCCCTAATATCTACACTCTGCACTTTGTCACAGTAGTATCGCTCACCGTTCCGCCACAGCATTCTTTCCTACCTCTCACATGTAGACGGCATGCATTTTTAAGAACACTGTTTCTGTGTCTACCCTCTGTTGTTATCTCCATGCATTTGTGCACTGGATGAATCATACTCATTTTTTAGCCGTTTTTAAGACTCCTCACTGTCCGCGGCTCTCCCTGAGATTAATTTTATCTCACTATGAGCCGGCTATGTGGCTCAAGTCCAATGAGCCATGGACATTGCAAGCAGATATGACATCCAACTCCACTCCCCAAGGGGTCTAGAATGTAATCTTTCCACTAGTGGAGGTCAGGTCCATGGCTTGTTTAGTGCGGGTTTCCTTCATGTGCCACTGTGGCCTTAATTTCGTAGGAATTTGCCACCACTTCACATTACAACATATTGGGATCTGAAACGCATTGTTGGAGGGTGTTATATCTTGGATTGTTTCATTTGACTTTTTTTGGCTAACTGGCGGCAATTGAGAGCAATATTGAGTCTGTCTATCATGTCAGTAAAAAGTGTTACTAACCGAGTCATCCACATATGACTTACTGCAAGCAGTAAAGCAGCATGACTTGTCATGTTGGTAAAAATGATGTAAAATGCCTACTCATGGTTCTCTTGGCATGAACATAGTGAAAATACTACTGCACTTGTATATGTGTCACCCATGTATTATCGGTGCGCTATGTGATCAAGGGCACAGTTCGGCGGCTAAAACGCATCATTTGGACCTTGATGCTTGAATAAAGAACCTACTTATACCTTTCTACAAGAGGTTACGACACACATTGGCAATCAGTGATGTTTCTTCCGTGGTAGCGGATTGCTGTGACCCGCCACCTGACCCCTAGAATCGAGGATGTGCCCACATTTGCAGGTCCATGACTTCATGGATTGGTGCAGTCACTGTAGAGGCACCTTCTATCCTTCGAGTCCAGTGGGGATAGTGAGATGGAAATTATGGGACAAATGACTTTCCAATTTGACTTTTGTCAAGCCCTCTCCCTGAACAGCAGATGGAAATCCAGACTTACTGTAACCCTCTGCTATTACCATGCTGCATTGTAGGACCGGTAGTTTATCAAACACGAACTACCGTTGTTAGCCGGCAGGGAACGCGGTTCAGATGTGCGCTTCACCATTGGGGAAGGAGGCCCCTACAAAAGATTCAATTCGGACAGGCTGGGCAAAGATGGAGGCATCTGAGAAAGGCAGTTCGCCGAAACGGGTTATGCCCAAATCCACAAATAAAGGTCTTTGAAGCCCCGCTGTGTCCCTTGTTTCTGCCTGGATGGAGGAGAGCTGTTTTGGAGATGACGCGTTTCAGCCTACCAGAGGCCTTGATCACATAGCGCCTTGGGAGTAACAATGCCAAATTTAAAGTGCACAGTGCAATGTAAGAAACAACACCTGACGGTGAAGCCATGGACATATAAGAGATACATGTTTTTGTAGTCACATTAAAACCAACAGAAACATTTCCTGGAGACACATCTAGCACCATCATAAATAGCTTAACATACTTTTGAAACATAAAAACACTGAATAAGTGTGATTTAATCCATATTAAAAGTATAAGCTACTTAAAAGGAGATTTATAAAAAAACATTATATTTAATAAATCCCAAACGCTCGATTTCCACAAAGAATTCTCGAGCACTCAGGAGCGGGTGCAGTAGGCGGGCTGTGGACGCCCGCTAAACATAAACGCTCGAAGGTCCCTTCCCTCTGTCACCATGAGGGAGGTTTAAAATGAAATCATGTGCTCAGTGTCATTGACACTGACGAAGGCTGACGCCGAAACGCGTTTGTTGTTGACTTTCATTTAAATAAACAAAGACCGCTGTTAATTTCATCACCCCCGGAGTGCTGTTGTTCCTTTGAGGGAAGGGACCTTCGAGCGTTTATTTTTATTTAATAAATCCCATGCGTGTGCAATATAAATGCTGTTGTGCAATCTAAGCAAGTAAAAATATAACCCCAGTGGGTAATGTCTCACCTAGAAAGCAAAAAAGCAGGCAAAAGCAGAGAAACTGCAAAAGAAAGAGCCTCAAATGTTGTCAATTTTTTAGGGTACTAGTAAGAGGGAACCGATATGCCAAGAGGTATAATAAAACCTGGGGACGACTTTACCTAAGCTTAAGTATATATACATAGCAAAGCCAACTTAACACACATTGTTGTTATACCCATGGGTGCTTCAGATGGACAAAAACAAACATCATATCTATCTGTCCTAGTGGACAACAATGTATCTATGTCCAAGTTAATTTTTCAGGGCAAGATAACATGCAAAAGTGCAAAAAGTGATATAGAAATTGTGTAAGAAAGTTAAAATACAGTGGATTTAGGAGGCCTGGTAAATAAATATAGATATGTAAAATTCATGGTGTTATTATAAATAGGGACCAACCTACAGACATGTGTGCAAATCTTCACTGGAGTTTAAGCCCTGCGGTGTCCTAGTATCAAGTTTCAGGATGTATTTGGTTTCCACGGCCCGCAAGAGGGCCTCATGGTTGCCTCCCCATCTCAGGGGGAGGACTGAGTTGATGACAAAGTACTTAAGAAGCTCAAACTTGTTGTCATGTCGTTCTTTAAAGTGACGCACGACTGGATAGGAGGCATCACTCCCATTGATTGCCCTGATGTGCTGAAGAATCCGTTTGTGAACCTGCAACTTGGTACTACCCACGTATTGCAGGCCACACGGACACTCCAGCACATAGACAGCAAAGTCGGTCTTGCATGTAAGAAGTCTGGGAATACGTCGAGGGGCATCACAGAAGGGGGTTCGGGACTCTGTTTTACTAACACCTTGTCTGCAAGCTTTGCAGCTGGTGCATCTTCTGAAGCCCTTGCTAGTTTGGAGCCATGATTTGTTGGTGACTAATTCAGGACTAGGATTGACTAATGAATCGCTCTTAGTTCGAGCTTTTCTGAAAGTAATTTCAGGACTGACTGCCATTAGATCCCCAATGACAGGGTCATTGTGTACCAAGCTCCAATTTTTCTTTAGGATTCTCGGAAGAGGTTGGTGCTAGCGATTATAAGTTAAAATCAGTCTGACTGGCTCTTTAGCTTGTTCTGATACTGCAGTAGATGTTTTATTCTGCAGAACCTCGTTCCTGGGAACCTAGTTAGCTTTATTGATTGCCCTGTCAATCATGAGGGTTGTGTACCCCCTGGCCAGAAACCTAGTTTTACTGGCTTCCTGTGCTGTGAGACACTCGCTATCTGTGCTGCAGATGCGCCGAATGTGCAGCATCTCCCCATATAGGATGCTACGTATCAGGTGCGCAGGATGGTGACTGTTGGCATGCAGTACGGTATTGCCTGCAGTGGGCTTCCTGAATAACCTTGTCTCAAGTTTCTAATTTCTGACAACAGTCTCTACGTCTAAAAAGAAAACATTCTCCTGACTTAGGTTAGACGTGAAATGAAGATTGAGTGTATTCACATTAATCAAATCAATGAAGTCGAAAGCCTGTTATTTTGTGCCTTGCTATATCTAAAATATATTGTCAATGTAACGATACCATTGGATTACATGTTTAGTAAAAGTATCATGGTGTTCGCCATAGAGGACCTGTTCCTCCCAGCTGCCCATATGCAGGCAGGCATAGCTGGGAGAAAAACAGGCCCCCATAGCAACACCCCATACCTGTTGAAAATACTGATTAAAAAACACACATATATATATATATATATATATATATTCTCTTTAAAAGATGTAAATATTTTAAATTGATGGAAAAAAATCACTAGACAAGAGAACTTGCATCTCGTTCCTATTTACATTTTCCAAGACATTGATACAAAATTTAAGAAAACACAGGAAAGCAAGCCAAAGTAACAAACTGCATCACAAGTAATTGTTCTTCTGAAGTTTCAGAAAGAAACAAGGTACACAACAATTAAACAAAATAAAAACAATCAAAGAATCAATGTGAAAATATTTTCAAAAATTCAATTACATTTATTTTTTTTAAATAAAACAGTCAAAATGCAAAACATGGTTCTATCAACCTATGTTTTGTCAAAATTGGGCAACCAACCTTTAAAGCACAATGGGTACTTTTATTGTAGGGAGAGACACACTGAGCCCAGTACTCATTGGAAATGTGTCAACTATTTGTCTGGCTGCTGCTTGGGCAGATTGGTTAATCTGGGGGGGGCTTCAGAGCATCACCACCCTGTTTCTGCTATTGAAGTAGCGATTAGAGAAACTGTTGAAATGACAAAATTTCTAAGTGAGTTCTCTAAGAATATTCCTCTGCATGTTACCAGAAAAATGCCTTGCATATCAAATTAAAGGGAATTATTATTAAAAAAAAGACAGATGAGTAAGTGTCTTCCCCTCAACCCAAATCCTTTAAGGATATTAATAAAAAAAACAGAGGAACTAACCCAAACCCTTAACCATGACTCTTTCATACCCTACAGTAATAACTACCCTTAGAAACGCATACAAAAATTTGGTACTCTTCAAACTACTGCAACACTGGAAAATCGGGAAATCTGGATGTCAGACGGTACCTTTAAAACATCACCCAATCCATTTATCCAAATATACGCTATGCAGGCAACAACGAAACAATATTAACACACTTCTTCTCTATGGTATACTACCAGATAAGTAGTCTTCAAACTTTAACACATTTTTAAGGGTAATAAAAGAAAAACCAAGCAGCAAAAAACCTGGGAAGATAATAATTGACTAAAAAGTGCTATCATTTCTTGCTATGATTGTTTGATTAACAAAGTATACCCTGACATCTAAATTCAGAGGTGTTTTCCCATTTTACCCAGGCAATCTGGTGAAAAATACAGCAAACTGCCCTAGCTGAAGACTATGACTGACCATAGACTACAATTAAAAACAAGATCTATCTGCTTCATCTTTTGTTCCTCCTCAGCAGTTGGATGACTTCTACACTGCAATAAATCAATCACAATATTTTACTCAAAAGTAAGACATTTTGTACCATTACTAAATTATTTTGAAGAAACATGGATTGGCAATTTAAACAGGTTAGGTCACAGAGGAGTACCACAACTGCACATTGACTGGTGGAACTGCTACTCAACCTGCTTAGTGGAAGAAGCAAAAATTAACAATGCTATTGAGTAGTGGCTTAATAGTTGTCCTTCTTCTGTTGACAAAGCATATCCCATCTTCTACCATGTCCTGGAAATTTTGCTTGCAACCCACAGTAAGTAGATGAACTAGAGAAATAAATGATGAACTCCTTTCTATTTACCATGTTCAGTGGAACAGACTACCTGGAAAATATTGCATACATAATTCACTACTAACATCAAACTGCACTTCACTAACAAATATACAAATATCCATATTAACTTTCCTTACTTTCCTGTCTTGCCTAAAAAAACTGAAGGAAAAACAATGCAAAGCTTCCCATGCCACCTTAAAAAGCAACCTAACTATGTCAGACATTCCAAAAATATTTTAAGAAAAAAAATCCTACCTGAAACTATCTTAATTCATCAAACTGAGGTAGTATTTCTGTATTCCTTCCACCTCCCATCCAAGTTATTCCAAATCAGAAATTAGAAATCCATTTACCAAACAACATAAAACCCCAAAAATGCTAAGCAATGTTATTAAAAAAAAGTACAGACCAGATCAAAAACAAAACATCAAACTAAACGTAAAGGATAGTTTTTTGGTTTATATTACCGCCAAGCTTACCTGAAACTTTTTAAAATGGTGTTAAAACAATGCAGTAATCCTTCATCATACATTCCACTTGTAGTCCAAATAAAAAATACTTAAAAATCGTTCCATGGTAAATGGAGTACCCAGCATTCCCACGCAGTATCAAAAAGGGAAAGAAAACACAGTAAACCCAGAAAAATAAAAGCGTAGACTAGAGAAGTATGGATAGTAACTCCTGCACTCCACTACTACTATTTACATTTTCTTTGCTTTCGAAAAAAAAATATTTAAAAAAAAATATGATCTCGGACACCCTGCATAGGGAAGAAAAGTTTTTTAAAACATACAAACAATAATATTCACTTACGTGATCTCCTTTACTCATCCCCAATTTTAAACGTACGCTTTTTAAGTAGCAATATTTAAACAAGCATTGGCATAGCCAATAGGTCTCGCATTTGGGACTTTATAAGCGTTTGCCATGCAACAGTTGGTGTGGTTGCACCAAGGATATTCTGCTGCATAACTAAATACTTACAGGGTCCAAAAAGCGAGACCTATTGGCTATGCCAATGCTTGTTTGTTTTTTGTTGCTGTTTTGTTTAAGTTTCCAGATCTACAATAGCTGGACATGGTTGTTGTTAACAGTTCTTTGCATCAAATGACTTGTTTTCATTGCTCTGAATGTTGTTTTCATTCTGGTTGTAGGAAGCAGTCATTCCCAGGGGTGTGGGGGCTGCCCATGTGCCGAACTTTGCAAATGAGAAAAAGCCAGGTGCAGGCGCAATTTACAAGTCTGAAGTGAGTGAGCCCCAGGCAGCATGACTCACTCACACATGAGTTTATGCACTGCACCTGCATACTCAGCATGGTTTAAGGAAACTCGACCCACTCCCTCCCAGGCATCGAACACATATTTACCAAGAGCCTGCCTGCATGCACAGACGGCTGGTGGTGTGTGTGCCTGGTGAAAGCGTGCACTGATGGCTGGTGGTGTGTGTGCCTGGTGGAAGCGTGCACTGAAGGCTGGCTAGTTGACGTCCCTGCTTCTCAATGTGCCAAGCAGAGTGCCAGGAAGCATGAAGCTGCGCTCCCCAGGAGTGAATCGGTGATCAGACGTGCCAGGCTCCTGCATGAACATGTCTACCCGGACCGTCGACTCCCCCTCAATGGCCAGACAGTGCGAAATGAGCTGTCCCAAGAAGAGGCAGATGCGCAGCAGAGGCTCTATCCTTCCAACTAGAATCATGGTGGCTCTCATACCCCAACTGGATTTCCTTGCCAACGTCTTCTGCCAGTCTTCTACGTGTCAGTAGAAATTCCTGACCTCTTGCAATGGTCCAGTGACCAGCAATGCAGCAGTTGGACTTATCTATGCCAACCAAGGGAACTCCATACCACCCCGACCCACCAATAAGACTGCCTGCTACCCCTGTGGCCTGTGACCTGCCTACCATTGTCAGCGGTCTGTGCAAGCCATTCGAGATGCCTGGCACTTTCTACAGACTGCGCCCCTAAATGGATGTACCTGTCACCGTATGCAGCTTGTGCCCACGCTACTCCCTACTTGATGCAGTTGTTGCCTACTCGGAGAGCTCCCCTGTACTGCCCGTGGCCCATGAGAGCTAATGCACAAGTTACTACTTGTGTAACGATATATCTGTAAGAGACATTAGTTAGTGATAGATTCCTTACCTTAGAATATCCCCAGGCGTCAGACTGGATCCGGAAATTTTTGCGTACCCCTGCGCGCTGGTAGGCGTCGTCTGCGGCTCCGCGTCCGTCGTCGGCGTCGTGAGCGCCGGGATGACGTCATCGGAGTATATAGACGGCGCCCATGCGCGCTGACGTCAGTTCTGATAACACAGCTTTTCCGCGCCAGATACGCAGAGCCATGATAGAACTAACACTGGTGCCATTGAAACTAGGGCCCTGAAAGGGGATGACCTTAACCCTAAATATCAGTTCGCAGAACGGGGAGGATGGGAGGGCGGTAAGGAATCTATCACTAACTAATGTCTCTTACAGATATATCGTTACACAAGTAGTAACTTGTGCATCTGAAAGAGACACGTTAGTGATAGATTCCTTACCTTAGAATAGATACCCCAGCAATACCAACCCCGGTGGTGGGTCTGCGAACCAATATCACACCAGAAAGTCCTGGAGGACGGAACGGCCAAAGAAGCCATCCCTCCGGACTTGACTGTCCAGGCAGTAGTGTCTTGCGAACGTGTGCAGCGAGGCCCACGTGGCTGCCTGACAGATGTCCTGCAGGGGGACACCGCGGCCCAGGGCAGTTGTCGTTGCCGTGGCCCGAGTGGAGTGAGCCCGCAATCCAGCCGGGGGCTCCTTCCTCGCCATGGAGTAACATGCTTGGATGCACAAGATGATCCACCTGGAGATGGTCCTCTTGTGTACAGCCTTTCCCTTCTTCGCGCCCACGTAACCAACGAAGAGTTGGTCATCCACCCGGAATTGGCGAGTGCGGTCCAGGTAGTAGGAGAGCGCACGTTTTGGATCCAGACGGTGGAGCCTCTCTTCCTCTTTCGAGGGATGCGGAGGCGGAAAGAAGGTGGGCAAGGTGATGGACTGCCCGATGTGGAAGGCCGTGACAACCTTGGGCAGAAAGGAAGGTCGTGTACGCAACACCACCTTATCAGGATGAACAGACAGGAAAGGCGGAGAAGAAGAAAGAGCCTGGAGCTCACTCACCCTCCTGGCAGAGGTGATGGCAACCAGGAAGGCCGTCTTCAGCGTAAGGAGACGAAGAGGACAGTTATGAAGTGGCTCAAAGGGAGCACACATCAGATAGGTGAGAACAAGGTTCAAGTCCCACTGGGGCATCACGAAGGGAACAGGAGGGAACATGTGTGTGATGCCCTTCAGAAATCTACTCACTATAGGGGACTTGAACAAAGAAGGCTGATCTGGTAGCCTCAAGAAGGCAGAAAGAGCAGAAAGGTACCCTTTAAGAGTGCCCAGAGCAGAGCCCTGCTGGGCAAGGGAAAGAAGAAAGAGCAGCACTTCCGAAAGGGGTGCAGAGAGGGGATCCACAGCCTTTGCTGCGCACCATGCCACAAATCTATTCCACCGGCAGGCGTATACCGACTTAGTGGAGGGACGCCAGGCTGCCAGAATGATGTCACAGACTTCGGGAGGCAAGTCAAATGGCCTCAACTGCCGCCGCTCAATCTCCAAGCTTGTAGGTGGAGACTGGACAGGTTCGGGTGCAGGACCGTCCCCTGCTGCTGCGACAGAAGGTCCTCCCGAAGAGGCAGACGAATCGGGGGATCGACTGACATGCTGAGTAGCTCGGGATACCAGTATCTTCGAGCCCAGTCCGGAGCCACAAGGATAACTTGGGCCCGGTCGCGCTTGATCTTCTTCAGCACTCTGGGCAGAAGTGGTATAGGCGGAAAGGCGTACAACAGGCCGCAGCTCCACTCGCGACGAAAAGCGTCTCCGAGCGAGTGCCGCCTTGGAAATTCCAACGCGCAGAACTGCTGACATTGCGCGTTCTCTTCTGTGGCGAATAGATCTAACCAAGGCTCTCCCCACTGTCGAAAGAGACCTTGCGCCACGTCCGAGTTCAGACGCCATTCGTGATCCATCATGCACCGGCGGCTGAGTTCGTCCGCCCTGGCATTCAGAGAACCTGCCAGGTGTTGAACCACCAGAGTCACGCCCTGATGTTCCAGCCACTGCCAGAGGCGCAGAGCCTCCTGGCAAAGGGTCCACGACCCCACACCGCCCTGTTTGTTGCAGTACCACATGGCGGTGGTGTTGTCGGTGAACACTTGCACCACGCTCCCCCTGACAGAGGGGAGGAATGCCTTCAGTGCAAGACGAATCGCCCGCAGCTCCAGAAGGTTGATGTGGAGCCGGGACTCCGCCGGAGACCAGAGGCCTCTGATCTCCGCCTCTCCCATGTGGCCTCCCCAGCCCTGGAGGGACGCGTCCGTCACAACTACGTGCTCCGGCTGGGGTAGAGAGAGGGGTCTGCCACTGACCCAGTCGCGGTCCGTGAGCCACCACTGCAGTTGATTCGCAGTGCCCTCCGAGATCAGGACATGATCGGACAGGTTGCCCTGATGCTGGGCCCACTGAAACTTCAGGTCCCACTGCAGAGCCCGCATCCGCCACCTGGCGTGACGCACCAGAAGGATGCAGGAGGCCATCAGTCCCAGAAGCCGCAGCGTCAACCTGACCGAGACCCGGGATAACGGCCCGAAGATAGGAATCAGAGCCTGAATATCCCGAACCCGCTGCTCGGGTGGGTAAACCCGAAACTGCGCCGAGTCGAGAACCGCTCCGATGAAGAGGAGCTTCTGAGAGGGACACAGGTGTGACTTCGGCACATTGATGGAGAACCCCAGCAAGTGCAGGAGGTCGGCCGTAGTCTGGAGGTGGCTGACGACTGTCTGGGGCGAGCCCGCCTTCAACAACCAGTCGTCGAGGTAGGGGAAGACTGATACCCCCTGCCTGCGCAGATGGGCTGCGACCACCGCCATCACCTTCGTGAACACCCGTGGGGCGCTGGTAAGGCCGAAGGGGAGCACGATAAACTGAAAATGCTCTTGGCCTACCGTGAACCGCAGGTAACGCCGGTGGGCCGGCAGGACGGGGATGTGGAAATAGGCGTCCTGCAAGTCCAACGCTACCATCCAGTCTCCTGGGTCCAGGGCAGCCAGGACCTGAGCCAAAGTGAGCATCTTGAACTTCTCCGTCCGGAGGAAGCCGTTGACGTTCCGTAGGTCCAAGATAGGGCGTAGGCCCCCTTTGCCCTTCTTGGGTACCAGAAAGTAGTGGGAATAACAGCCACGTCCTACTTCTGGCCCAGGAACGCGCTCGATGGCCCTCTTGGCCAAGAGGGCCGAAACCTCCTCTTGCAGAAGTTGCAAGTGATCCCCCGACACACGGTGGCATTGAGGTGGCATGGATGGAGGGGAAGACTCGAAGGGGAGGGAGAAACCCCTTCGGACAATTTGCAGCACCCACCTGTCCGAAGTGACTGTATGCCAGTGGGAGAGGTGATGGCGAACCCTGCCTCCCACAGGCGTCACATGGGCCTGAAAGCTCGGACTAGGAAGGTTTTGAGGCGGGGGCTGCTGAGGGAGGTGTGGATTGGCCTCGCCGCTGGCCCCGACCACCGCCACGGCGGTTCCCACGGCCGCCACCGCGTTGCTGAACATTCTGCGGCGCGTGGCTGACGGTCCGTGGTGGGGCGCCCCTTCCGTGGCCACGAAAGGAGCGAAAGGCACCCGATTGCTGGCGTGGGGCCGCAAGGCCCAAGGACTTGGCCGTGGCCCTGGAGTCCTTAAAACGTTCCAGCGCATGGTCTGCCTTGTCGCCAAAGAGGCGACGGCCATCAAACGGCATGTCCAGGAGAGTGGCCTGGACATCGGCCGAGAAATTGGCGGACCTCAACCAGGCGTGGCGTCGAACCGCCACCGTCGTAGCCATCGCCCTGCCCAGTGAGTCCGTGGTATCCAGCCCACACCGGATAGAAAAGCGTGCCGCATCTCGGCCGTCCGCAAGGGTTTGGCTGAGTTTAGCCCTGACCTCCTCAGGGCATTGTGGCAGCACCTCCGCAACCGTGTCCCACAGAGTGTGGGTGTAGCGGCCCAAGAGACAGTTGGTGTTCACTGACCGGAGCCCTAGGCTCACAGACGAGAAGACCTTCTTCCCGAACTGCTCATATCTCTTGGATTCCCGATCGGGCGGGGCCGTCGGGAATGCGGTCTGGGAAGTGGAGGCCTGGATGACCAGGCTCTCGGGGGTGGGGTGGGTGGACAAAAAGCAAGGGTCGCCCGGTGCCGGGCGGTAGCGTCTGGCCACGTTCCTATCCACAGGGGGACCTGTGGCGGGCTTGGACCAAGTGCCCAGCAGAACGTCACACAAGGCCTCATTGAACGGCAGAAGGGGCTCCGCGGAGCCGGACTGCTGTTTGAGCACCTTAGTGAGGAGATTAGTCCTCACGGCCGCGACGGGGAGCTCAAGGTGTAGGGCCTTAGCTGCCTTCGTCAACACTACACTGTAAGCAGAACCCGCCTCCGAAGCCACAGTCGGGGGCGATGTAAATCCAGTGTCTGGCGATGTGTCAATACCACTGGCCTCCCCAAGCTCATATGTCCAGTCCTGATGAGATTGGCAATCACGTGCCAGAGGGTCCTCGGACCCCTCCCACTGCTCCTCGTCACCCGGCTCCTGGAGACCAGGATCAACAGCCAGGGCCTCCTCGTGGAGATAGAATTCTCCGAAGGTCGTCGGAATCGGCGCCCAGCGGCGCCCCTCCGACGCCTGAGGCGGACCGTAGGAAGCATTGGGGTCGGCAACCACTACAGCTGCCGGGGACGACACCTGAAGGGACGTCGCCGGTGAGGTCGTAGGGTCGACCGGCGAGGTCCCGTATCCAGAGCCGGATCCAGCGAGGTCGCGCGGCGCCGGGACCGAAGTCGCCAGCGGCGCCGGGGCCGAAGCACCCGACGTCGTCGGGGCCGAAGCGCCCGACCCGGAAGGACCTCCAGACGGAGCCGATCGGCCCGAAGGCGCCACGGGAACCGACTGAGGAGGGAGGGCCCTCATGGCCATGAGGTACCTCTCGACCTCCTCCTGCGACGCGCCGTGCCCAGGGACCCGAAGGTGTGGGGCAGGCGGCGACGCTTGCGACTCCCGCGGAGCCGCGTGGGCGGTGTCGCCCGAATCCCCGGTCGCATCGTGCGAGCGACGGGGCGGGTCGGAGGACCGATGGTGTCGCTCCGACCTCTCATGCCTCTTACCTGAGGACTTGGAACCAGACGATCGGTGACCACTCCCGGAACGTCGATGACTCCGACCTCGCGACCTGTCCCTCGACCTCCCGTGGGACCGGGACCGGGACCTGGAGCGGCGCGGGGCCGACTGCCTCAGCTCGAGACGCTTGCGGGACCGCTCCCGCCTAGCCTTCGACGTCAGGGCCCGGCAGTCGTCACAGGTTCGATCGTCGTGGTCGAGGCCTAAGCACTTCAGGCACCGGCGATGGGGGTCCGTGACCGACATAAGTCGGCCGCACTTCGAGCAAGGCTTGAACCCGGGCATCCCTGGCACCGATAGTCGAGAATCGACTAAGTATAGGATCAAAAAGATCAAAAAAGATTTCAGTCAAAAAGTGACTGGGGGTAGAGCTTCTTCCGGATCTGCGCTAGCTGGCGCGGAAAAAAGAAGAACTGACGTCAGCGCGCATGGGCGCCGTCTATATACTCCGATGACGTCATCCCGGCGCTCACGACGCCGACGACGGACGCGGAGCCGCAGACGACGCCTACCAGCGCGCAGGGGTATTGCTACGCAAAAATTTCCGGATCCAGTCTGACGCCTGGGGATATTCTAAGGTAAGGAATCTATCACTAACGTGTCTCTTTCAGATAAGCTAATACAGCCTGTATCACCAACAGAGCACCCTGGTGGCTCCTAGAACATGTGCACCGAAACAGTACCCTGGCAGGTTATTCACCTGAGCTAACCAACAGACAACACTTACAAATACCACAGTACGTGATGCACGCAGATTTTACTCTGCTTCACCCTTTTAGCAGGCGTTCATCAGCCTCTATGGTAGCCCATGCTCCCCCGTAAAGCACCCTGCAGTTTCTGCAATCTATACTAACCAGTGGGGAATTCAAATACCGCCTACAGCCCGTGCTGACCCGTATGGCTTCCTCACACCACTTTCTGTTTGTGGTCACCGGCAGAGCATCACTAAAGCCTTTACCCACTGCCTAACTCTTCCGATAGCCTGAGGGGCACCTTCAGCCCGCCCACCAGTACAGCTACCAGGAACCTCCCACATCCGGTCTGCAGTACAGCATCCTCAAACCTGGTGAAGCCTCTGCTGCCAACTAAGCTTCCTCACCCCCTCAGCAAACAGGATGCTTCTGTGCGGCTTCCAATGTCCCCAGCAACCTGGGCTCACCAGGAGCAGACTCCCTTCTTCTCATGAACACTGAAAGTGTCGGAGCACACTTCCAGCAAAGCAGTCTACTTGACATCTCCTGCACCCTCCATGAACGGCGGCGGAACAGCCTGACATGGATCTGCCTGACCAGCCGGCCGGATTTGTTGTTGACATAGATCAGCTGCTGCCGACAACAAAAAGAACCAGCACATGCGCGCCTCGCACGGCAGGAGGGGGCCTGCGCAATTCCCTTGCGGGAGCGTGCAGGAAGGCATGAGGATTGCAACCATATGGTACCACCATATGGCCCTGCGCGCTCGTGCAAGGGAATCGCCAGACATGCACGCGTGGCATTGCTTGCTTGTTTTTGCCCCCAAAGCTGTGCCGATGGCTACAGTTCTCTCTCCTATGCAGCGCATGCGCGCTGCGTAAGCGAGACCTAAAAATAAGGCTTCTACATGTGTGATGCTGCACCATATGCCTCTATCCATGACTGTGAGGTTCCACTGACTAAAGAACAAAAGCAACCATGAAAATGTAAAAAAACAGGGATTGTTGCCAAACGAAACATAGCAAGAGAATGGGGGGCGCAACTGCGCTGAGAGTGGGGAAATGGGAAGATGACCTGGACTGGAGTTGTAATGCTGAGAAGGTAGTTTTCCAGGGTGGGGTTGACCTAAGAAATGGGAAAGAATATGGGGAAATGGACCAAATACAGAGGATTGTGAACCAAGGTCTGAGCATATGCGCACAATGGAAAAGGGGGTATTTCCATTGGATTGGTTTGTGCTGCCCTTGAGCTCATACTTAACGCTGTGTTTTGGTAGACATGAAAGCAGCAAATCGATGGCTAAGATGACAACAACTTACTTGTTTTGTGAATGTTGGCCGACCGCTCTACTGCCAGAACTTGTTTGGTTACTTAATAAAAAAAAAGAAAAAGAAAAAAAGAAAATGTAAAAAATAAAGTGTGCGGGTTAAAATGAAAAAAAAGGACAATTTCTCATATAGAAAACAATGGGGCACTGTGGGTAACAAGGAGAATGAATGCAATTGAATGTTTTTCAATAATAAAATATAAAAAAATTACAAAGTTAAAATGTAAAAAGAAAGTATAAAATAAAGTTATGCTATTTAAAAAATTAAGTATTTTTAAATTTAAAACATTTACAAAATATACATTTTAATAAAAATATAAATTAGGGATTTCTATTTTTTAAATAAATGTAACAATTAAATAATGTATCGTGCTATTGGAATGCAGCAGGTTATGCTTTTTTCGAAAAACAAATGTAGAAGAGAACGAGAAAATATATTTTTTACATTAAAAACAATATTAATTTTTATAACACCCTTAGGCTTCCAAATTAAAGGACCCCTTAACGCACATAAAATTCCATTCCTAAAATTAGCAACCTATTTACTTATAAATGTAAAAAAATCTAAATAAGTAACCACACCTCCAATAATGAATAACAACATGAGAACCCCCCAAAAAATGATACCAAAACATCAATAAAATACTCTAACTCATGATCAGTTACCCAAAAATAAAGGGCTCCCCATCCTAGGCGCCTGTTATCCTTGCATCTTGCTTCCTACAAGTTAATTTGCATGCTTAATTGAAAATGAAAAACATATTCACACCCCCAAACAATAAATACCCACCTCAAAACTCCCAAATTAAATTACCTAATAATACAAATAAAAAACCAGATCCCAAGATTAGTTACCCACAAATTAATTAATCCCACCTACGCCCCTAACAGCCTTGCATCCCGCTCTTACAGGTCGATGCACTTTTTTCAATAAATAATGAAAAGGAAAAAGAAAAATTACTCATACAACCAAAAAATAAATAACCACCCCAGAACCCCCATATTAAATTACCCCATAACACTAATAAATCCTTCCACTCCAAGGTTAGTTACCCAGAACAAATTCCCAACCATGGCCTATTCCATACTTTCTTTTGTCTGGGTAAATTCCACACAACCCAATTCATTTCTTTTCCCTTGGGAGAAGTAAATCCCCTCAGCCCCCCTTGCCTTTTAGCCCCATACTCAACCTTGCCCTGAGGCCTAAAAACCCATTTCTAATCGTAAAACCTCCACAACCCCTAACCCTAAAATTCCTTTTTATCATTAAACCTAACCCAACTCCAAAGCTGCCCTAACCCCAATTTTTACCTACTGTAAACCTCTGAAACACCTAATTGTTTCCTTTTCCTTTGGGGGTGGGTGGGGAATAATCTCTCCCAACTACTCTGTCTGCTCCTAAATTTAACCCATCTTTGAGCCCTAAAACCTCTGTTCACCACTAAACCAAACCCATCTCTGAATGGTTGGTGTTAAGGGGTGCTAGGGAAGAACTTTATCACACATAAGGTAAGGAGTTTTATCTATAATAATACTGTGTTTTATAGAGCGCGAACAGCTACCTCACAAGGAGGTGTCCCGGCGCTAAAAACGTACCACAGAGGTCCAGGGACAGGAGTGGGAGACCTAGCGAGGCTGGGAGAAGAGCCAAGTCTTTAGTAACTTCTTAAAGCAGGGTTCAGATGGAGCCTGCTGGATTGCTTGAGGTAGGGAGTTCCACAGCGCAGAAACATTTGCTGAAAAGGTGCGACCACCAAGGCGTGCCTTTTTTGCTCGTGGGACAGCCAGCAGGATTCGGTCATTAGACCGTAAAACACGGTGTTGGGTATACCTTGGAAGGCGTTTTTTTAGGTAGAGTGGGCAGGAGCCATGCAAAGATCTGAACGCGAGTGTCAGGGCTTTGAATTTTATCCGGTTGGCGACAGGGAGCCAATGCAGGGTTCTAAGATGCGGAGAGACTGACTGTTTGAAAGGAATTCGCAGTAGCAGCCTCGCAGCCGCATTTTGAACTACCTGCAGTTTATGGGTTAAAAATTTTGGGAGGCCCAGGTAAAGACCATTGGCGTAGTCCAGCCGTGAAGTGACAGTTGCATGGACTACCATTTTTCTGCAGCTCTCGGGGAGAAGTTTAAGAAATTTACGGAGGTTTCTTAATTTACTTAGGCAGCAGCCGGCCACTTGTTGGATATGGGAAGAGAAAGACATCTTATCATCCCATCTCACTCCAAGGTTTTTTGCCGAATGACTGGGCAGGGGTGAGGGACCCATTTCCACCGGCCACCATAGCTCTGGGGCGGGGACAGGGCCTTTACCGAAGAAAATGACTTCGGTTTTGTTGGCGTTTAATTTCAGTTTGTTGGTATTCATCCAGTGTGCAATGTCCTGGAGACAGCCTTTAAAATTTGCAAAAGATTCCTGTGTCATTTCCGTGTAAGGGAATACCAACTGGGTGTCGTCGGCATATGAAATTGCCTTAACACCCCAGTTGGCAATGAGCGTAAAGAGGGGGGCCAGGTAGATATTGAATAAGAGAGGGCTGAGGGCCGAGCCCTGCGGGACTCCACAGTTGAGGGTTTTTTGTGTGGAAGAGATCGTCCCGAGTGCCACCTTCTGCGTTCTCTGAGATAGATACGACTTAATCCAGCTCAGCGCGTGGTCTTGAATGCCTATCTCTGCCAGCCGACTAAGTAATCTGGCGTGGTCCACCGTGTCGAAGGCGGCCGATAGATCCAGGAGTACCAGCATAGCTGAGCTTCCTGCATCCATCGACCACCTCACTGACTCGGCTACCTCTAAGAGCGCTGTTTCAGTACTGAAACCGGGCCGGAAGCCAGACTGAGTTTCATGGAGAATGTTGCTGGTTTCCACAAATTTACTCAGTTGGCGTTGTATCACTTTTTCCAGCATTTTTCCCGGTGCGGCTAGAAGGGATATTGGGCGGAGGTTCGTCAGATCATCTGGATCCCCATTTGGTTTTTTCTTTAGGGGGAGAAGCGTGGCATGCTTCCAGACGTCAGGGAAGATTCCTGACGTAATGGAAGAATTCCAGATACTTTGGAGTGTGGGCGCTACAGAGTCCGCTATGGTGCTCCAAAGTCTAGCCGGACAGGGGTCATCAGGTGAACCGGATTTGCAACGGTTGAGCTCTTGCCTCACCTCGTTCATAGGGGCAAGCGCGAACTGGGTGAGGGTTTCTTCTGACTCGCTATTGTACGCTGTGTCCTGTTTCTCAGTATTTATAACTGGACCAAAGGAATCATATACTTTCTTGATTTTATGGTCGAAGTATTCTGAAATTTGCTCACAAAGTAATGGTGTGGGGGTAACCTCTCTTTCAATGCATTGAGGTTTGAGGAAGGACTGAACAACTTTGAACACTTGTTTGCTGGATTGTTCTGCCTGCCTAATCGAGTCAGCATAGAAGCGCTTTTTATTATTCCTAATGGCTTTCCGGAATTTTTTTAATGCATCCTTATATAAAGCTTTTTCTTCTAGACCGTAATTTTCTCTCCAGAGTCTTTCCAGTTTTTTACAGGCCGCTTTCTCCTCTCTAAGTTCCTGCGTGAACCAGGGCGCTGAGGGGGATTGTCTTTTAGATAGAGCACGAGAGGCAGGGGCAATAGAGGATACCATTCCTCCTATCCATTCATTAAGTAGCACTGCGTCCCTATTGGGATTATTTGTCAGGAGGGGGGTGGTACGCGCCAGAGCCGGGAGCATAACCTCGGGGGTCAGTTTTTTCCACTGTCTTTTCATAAAGTAGCACTTACTAGACACCTTGATATCGCTTCGGATGTTCAGAGTGAATGTGATAAGTGAATGATCTGACCATACCAGAGGGAGAGGTTTTTCAGGTCGCACATCCTTAATATTAGTAAAGATGAGATCAATTGTATGGCCCCCAGTATGTGTGGGGCCCTTATTGATCAGTCTGAGGCCGGCCGCATCTAACGTTGTACGGAGTGTCTCTGCCAAGGCACATTCTACTTTATCCATATGGATATTGAAATCACCCACCACTAGAAAAAGGGGATGAAGAAGTGAACTCTGTACTATTGTATCTAATAGGGTAGTGAGGATGGAATCCGCGCTGGCCGGGGGGCGATATATCACAAGCCCTGCTAGTGAGAGCTGAGGGCTTACTTGAAAGCAGAAGTGAAGACCTTCAATACCTTGAATCGTCGTGGCAGCCGAGGATGTCAGTACTAGGTGCTCTTTAAAAATGATCGCTACGCCACCGCCTCTTTTTGTCCCAGGTCGGTTGGCGAGGCATATTTTAAATCCCAGAGGGATAGCCAAAGCGGTAGAGGACAGGCTGTCCTCTTTAATCCATGTTTCAGTTAGGAACAGGATATCCCAATTCTGCTCTTCTAATAAGATCCAGATCTCATCAGTGTGTTTAACAAGGGATCTACAATTGAGTAGGCCCGCTTTGATGTTGGTTTGAGAGGGGGTTTTAGGGTTGGGCTGTATTGCGGGGGCGGCGCTGACGAATATTATCCCACAGTTGCTACAAGTTTGGACGGGGTCAGGAGTTGCTGGGTCTATAGAGTGGGGGCAACAGTTGGATGGTAGGTTGAATACCTTTAAATCCTCACCGGACCATACTATCTGTCCTCCAGATGTACCGTTTTTGGCAGCATGTCTGGCCCCGGCCGCAGTCTGGTCGCGGACGGGCGCAGACGGGCTTGCCTTAGGCGCGCCTTCGGCGCGCAAACGGCGCTCCCGCTGCGCTCGTCCGCTGCGCTTCCTGGCGAGGCACATAATTTATGACTGAAGGGGAGGGCGTCACGGGGGCGTGGCCAGCTGAGGTGGGCGTGTCCGATGACGCGCCTCGCCCTCGGTAGTGGCGATGTCAGGGGAACGTTGCAGCGTTACAACACGCTGTTCAAGAGAGACAGAGCAAGTTTTAAAAGGTGTTTACAAGGTATCACAGACAATAATTAAAATAATTAAAATTAGTGACAGCACACTCCCGGCTTCCGCCTCAGGAGACTCGTGGATTCGTGGGAGTCGCGCTTGGAGCTGCGCGCTCTTTTATAGTCAGGGAGGGGGGCGTGGCCAGCTGAGGTGGGCGTGTCCGATGACGCGCCTCGCCCTCGGTAGTGGCGATGTCAGGGGAACGTTGCAGCGTTACAACACGCTGTTCAAGAGAGACAGAGCAAGTTTTAAAAGGTGTTTACAAGGTATCACAGACAATAATTAAAATAATTAAAATTAGTGACAGCACACTCCCGGCTTCCGCCTCAGGAGACTCGTGGATTCGTGGGAGTCGCGCTTGGAGCTGCGCGCTCTTTTATAGTCAGGGAGGGGGGCGTGGCCAGCTGAGGTGGGCGTGTCCGATGACGCGCCTCGCCCTCGGTAGTGGCGATGTCAGGAGAACGTTGCAGCGTTACAACACGCTGTTCAAGAGAGACAGAGCAAGTTTTAAAAGGTGTTTACAAGGTATCACAGACAATAATTAAAATAATTAAAATTAGTGACAGCACACTCCCGGCTTCCGCCTCAGGAGACTCGTGGATTCGTGGGAGTCGCGCTTGGAGCTGCGCGCTCTTTTATAGTCAGGGAGGGGGGCGTGGCCAGCTGAGGTGGGCGTGTCCGATGACGCGCCTCGCCCTCGGTAGTGGCGATGTCAGGGGAACGTTGCAGCGTTACAACACGCTGTTCAAGAGAGACAGAGCAAGTTTTAAAAGGTGTTTACAAGGTATCACAGACAATAATTAAAATAATTAAAATTAGTGACAGCACACTCCCGGCTTCCGCCTCAGGAGACTCGTGGATTCGTGGGAGTCGCGCTTGGAGCTGCGCGCTCTTTTATAGTCAGGGAGGGGGGCGTGGCCAGCTGAGGTGGGCGTGTCCGATGACGCGCCTCGCCCTCGGTAGTGGCGATGTCAGGGGAACGTTGCAGCGTTACAACACGCTGTTCAAGAGAGACAGAGCAAGTTTTAAAAGGTGTTTACAAGGTATCACAGACAATAATTAAAATAATTAAAATTAGTGACAGCACACTCCCGGCTTCCGCCTCAGGAGACTCGTGGATTCGTGGGAGTCGCGCTTGGAGCTGCGCGCTCTTTTATAGTCAGGGAGGGGGGCGTGGCCAGCTCAGGTGGGCGTGTCCGATGACGCGCCTCGCCCTCGGTAGTGGCGATGTCAGGAGAACGTTGCAGCGTTACAACACGCTGTTCAAGAGAGACAGAGCAAGTTTTAAAAGGTGTTTACAAGGTATCACAGACAATAATTAAAATAATTAAAATTAGTGACAGCACACTCCCGGCTTCCGCCTCAGGAGACTCGTGGATTCGTGGGAGTCGCGCTTGGAGCTGCGCGCTCTTTTATAGTCAGGGAGGGGGGCGTGGCCAGCTGAGGTGGGCGTGTCCGATGACGCGCCTCGCCCTCGGTAGTGGCGATGTCAGGGGAACGTTGCAGCGTTACAACACGCTGTTCAAGAGAGACATAGCAAGTTTTAAAAGGTGTTTACAAGGTATCACAGACAATAATTAAAATAATTAAAATTAGTGACAGCACACTCCCGGCTTCCGCCTCAGGAGACTCGTGGATTCGTGGGAGTCGCGCTTGGAGCTGCGCGCTCTTTTATAGTCAGGGAGGGGGGCGTGGCCAGCTGAGGTGGGCGTGTCCGATGACGCGCCTCGCCCTCGGTAGTGGCGATGTCAGGAGAACGTTGCAGCGTTACAACACGCTGTTCAAGAGAGACAGAGCAAGTTTTAAAAGGTGTTTACAAGGTATCACAGACAATAATTAAAATAATTAAAATTAGTGACAGCACACTCCCGGCTTCCGCCTCAGGAGACTCGTGGATTCGTGGGAGTCGCGCTTGGAGCTGCGCGCTCTTTTATAGTCAGGGAGGGGGGCGTGGCCAGCTGAGGTGGGCGTGTCCGATGACGCGCCTCGCCCTCGGTAGTGGCGATGTCAGGGGAACGTTGCAGCGTTACAACACGCTGTTCAAGAGAGACAGAGCAAGTTTTAAAAGGTGTTTACAAGGTATCACAGACAATAATTAAAATAATTAAAATTAGTGACAGCACACTCCCGGCTTCCGCCTCAGGAGACTCGTGGATTCGTGGGAGTCGCGCTTGGAGCTGCGCGCTCTTTTATAGTCAGGGAGGGGGGCGTGGCCAGCTGAGGTGGGCGTGTCCGATGACGCGCCTCGCCCTCGGTAGTGGCGATGTCAGGGGAACGTTGCAGCGTTACAACACGCTGTTCAAGAGAGACAGAGCAAGTTTTAAAAGGTGTTTACAAGGTATCACAGACAATAATTAAAATAATTAAAATTAGTGACAGCACACTCCCGGCTTCCGCCTCAGGAGACTCGTGGATTCGTGGGACTTCACCATAATGGTGGCTGTTCTGTTCCCATGCAGAAAGGAACCACTCAGAGACAGGTAGGGTTACAGGTTTTCTTTATTCTACTGTTTGGCATAGGTGTACAGGAGCATGCAGCATCTCATCCCTCCTGACTCCGTTCTCCCTTTTCCACCCGAGAGCATGTTTCCTGTGTCCCTCCTCCTGACCGGAACTTATGTCCAGTGTGTGTGAGGGGGTCCTTGTGCCCTGCCGCTTTCCCCATTGCAGGCTCTAGTTTTGCTTCTGTCATCATCCTCTTCTTCAGGTGTTTGGAACTCTTTGAAGTGCAAGCTATTTCTGGTGATGGACTATGGTCCAGCCGCTGCTGTGATCATTGTCCCTTTGAATTTTGTTATTGTTATTGTTAGCGGCTTACATGAGAACGGGCTGGCCGACTTCTGTGTCTGTCACTGGCACACTAAAACTAGGTCTCCAAGTTTTAGCTGGGATGTGGTTGCGTGACACCGTCCGTCAGCTTTCCGCTTCATCTTTTCCTTGACTTCCTGGTCCCAAGCGAATATTGCACTGATTCCATACTCCATCAAACATATCCCCATCTCTCAATGCGTGGTGGAATTTTGGCATTTGGATTGCCATAGATGGTTACTAGTGCTTTTTTTCCCATATAGAAATATGTGGTATGCGTCAATTCACCTATAAGAGTCACGCCCAGGCTTGTGTTACGCTAGGATGGCCTCTAGTCCACCAAACTGACATCTAGTGTGAGATTAGTGCAAAGGGATGTGTTGAAATAGGCACAGTGATCCACTGATGCGGCTGCGTTTCTGATATCTGCAAATGCTTTTTCACACTCTGCGGTCCATGAGAATGGCTGCCCTTGAATGGTGAGCTCTTGGAGTGGGGTGCTTACGATGGCATGTAGCGGGAGCAGTAACTTGCTAGTGCCAGGAACTACCTCACCTCTACAATGTCGGTTGGGCCCATGTTTTGTTGAGTGTTTCGACTTTACTTGGATCTGGTTGCATACCTTTGTGGGGGAAAAAATATGCCCAAAGAAAACTATTTCTTTCCTCTCCAACTGTCATTTGTCTGCACTGAGATTTGGACCCATGTTTACCAGCTGACTGCACACTTCCATCAGTGCTTTACAGTGCTCTTCTTTGATGCGTAGTCTAATTGCTTCTTCATTGTTGAACTTGTCAAATCCACAATAGGTGACTAGTTTTCAGAGACGGGTCATAAAATCGTCAAGCCATTCATCCTCTTTTTGACATGCCATGTTGAACATGTATCTTTCACAGTCGACATTCCAATGTGGATCAAAACTGTTTGTGAGGCATTTGACTAGGCCTTTGTAGGTGGTTATTGACTCAGGTGTGTAAGTCAAAAGCAGGTCTTGTATGTTGTCACCCACTATATTGATAAATAGATATTTGGCTTGCTTGTTCGAGAATGTTTGGAATAAATGCTGTCACTCCTTCTATAATGGTGGCCCATCCTTAGCATACTGAAAGCATCCTTGGCATTAAGTTGCTCATTCCTGGTATAACAGGAGCTCTGGCAAATTGAAGGCATCTGTGGCATTACAATGGTGCCACTCTCTGCAGAGGATCAGCATAATGGAGACACATGGGCATGCACGACGACTCTATCCATTTATGACAGTTGGTACTTGATGAAAATTACAGGTGGATGTTTGAAAACTAAATGTGCATTCATAAAAAAGTAGGTCTTTCACAAAAACAAAAATAATCCAGAAAGGTACAAGCTTTTGTTTGGGGGAACTAAGCTTTTTGTCCAAAATGAAAAGCATGTTGCATTTGATAGCAAAATGAATGCATTTCCAAAAATGAAAAGCTTGTGTTTGAAGATATTACCAGGGACTATAATTCAGCAGTTACAATAAGCTCAGTATGCTTCTGTTCATCTCGGTGCTGTCCATTGGAAAAAATTGCTTACTTTAAAGACTGTATGAAACTGCACCCGCTCCTTGTTTCACCTATGCATATCTATAAATCTGCTTCGTTTGATTTCAAGTGTTGTCACCAGGTCCTCTCTACCTATTTTTCTTGAGTGTATAGAGATAGCATCCGGACGACGATCTGGCAAGTGAGGACTTCCTTTAAGCTGTCTACACTCTCTCAGATAAGTTATCTGCTATTGACGAAAAATGTTATTTAATGATATTTTATGTTTACAGAAAACGTGATTTGAGGCGCAATTTTATTTTAGGAGTTATCAAGTATTCTGTGAACCAGCTGCTCCTGTTTTTGCTGGCCTATGGAATGGTGGGTTGGCGATCTCAGAACTGGGCAGTCGGGTTTCACAACTTATTACTGTAAAATTGAAGCAATGTGGAAAGCGTTAATGCCTTTTAATCCGCATACTTATTTATTTATTTATTTATTTTGCAAATTTATAGAGCGCTCTAATACCCGGAGGTGTCCTGGCGCTGGAGGATAGACTGGTGTGGGGGAGTGAGCTTACTGGGTGAAGAGCCATGTTTTTAGACCTCTTCTAAAGGCCATCAGATTCTGGGTCTGTCTGAGCGCAAGAGGAAGTTTGTTCCATGCCTCGGCCGCCCCAAGAGAGAAGCTCCTGCCTCCCCAGCGGACTTTTTTAATTCTGGGGACCGCCGCCAGGGCCAGTTGTCCTGATCTCAGTGTTCTTGTTGGTTTATGCCAGCGGAATAAAGACTTCAAGTGCCTGGGACCTGAGTCGTGGAGGGCCTTGAAGACCATGCATACTGCCTTGAAAGTGATTCTTTTACGAATGGGCAGCCAGTGTAACTTAACCAGTTCCTGAGATACTGAGGCAAATTTGGGAGTGTCAGTGATTAGACGAGCGGCAGCATTTTGCAGAAGTTGGAGTTTATTAAGTACGCTCTGCTGGGCGTTTAGCATCAAGCTGTTGCAATAATCTAGGCGTGAGAGCACTAGACCAGTGACTATAGTTTTCCTATGTTTCTTTTCCAGATAAGGTAGAATTTTTCTGATGGTCTTGAGTAAAAAATGAAGGGAGGAGGAGAGGGCGCTCACCTGGGATTTGAAATTCAGGGTGGTGTCCACCAGTATACCAAGATTTTTCTCTTTGTCGACTGGTTCTGGGAGAGGTCCCATTTCGTCTGGCCACCATCTTGGGGACCAGAAGTTGTCCCTGTTGCCAAAGAGCAGGACCTTGGTCTTCGAGGAGTTCAGCTTAAGGCAGCTTTGTGCCATCCAGCGGCCAACTTCAAGCATGCAGTTTTTGAATCTATCGGCCGTGTTTTTTCTGTTTCCCCGGGAAGGAGGGACACCACAATCTGTGTGTCATCGGCGTAGGCCATTAGTTGAAAGCCGAATGAACGGATTACCGGGGCGAGGGTGGACACGTACACATTAAAAAGAGTTGGGCTTAACGAAGACCCCTGGGGGACTCCACAGGGGAGTACAAAAGGGCGAGATTCGTAACTGCCCAACGCCACTGTCTGGGATCTATCAGCTAGGAAGGCTTGTAAGATCTTAAGAGCCTTTCCCTGAATTCCACAGGCCCTCAACCGGTCCACCAATAGCTTATGGTGGACCGTATCGAAGGCCGCAGAGAGATCCAGTAGGATCAGGGCTGCTCTGCCCCCTGCATCCATTACCTGCCTGATGTCTTCCATGGATTTAATCAGGGCGGATTCCGTGCTGTGTCCCTCTCGAAAACCGTGTTGTGAGGAGTCCAGTACTTCTGCTGATTTTAGGAAGGCGCTAAGTTGTGTGTTCAAGTGGCCTTCTATTATTTTGGCAGGAAGGGGGAGTCTGGCAATCGGGCGGTAATTGTTCATCTCCGTGATATCAAGATTGTTTTTTTTTAGCAGGGGTAAGATGGAAGCTTGTTTCCACCTTGAGGGATAATCACCTGTCTCCAACATCCGATTGAAGAGGGGGGTGAGACCCCTGGCAATTGCATCTGGTGCAAGTTTGGATATTGATGTAGGGCAGGGGTCATGAGGGGAGCCTGATTTAATTTTTAGCAAGCGACTTCTCACTTCTTTTTCCGTGATTTGGGGGAAATGTTGAAGCGTGGTTTCAGGTTTAACGAGGTCGGGGGCCTCCCTCAATGAAGAAGTCGTCGCTGTTCTGTCTAGGGGGAGAAAAATTTTCTCTACCTTTTCGCGAAAGAAGGTTGCCAAACTTTCGTAAAGAGAAAGGCTTGCTGGTATTTCAATGGGTTTGGGGTTTGCTAAGGAGGCAACCGTGAGAAAGAGTTCTTTGGGGGTATTGGTAGCGTCTTCTATCCGCCTCGTGAGAAAGGTTTTTTTCGCTTGTAGGATGATTTCCTTGTAGCGTCTTTGTTCCGCGTTAAGCGCTTTTTTGTCTGATTCCCTATAGTGCGTACGCCAGATTTTTTTTCTACTTTTTTTTTTTTTGCATACTCGCCCGACTTAACTGCAATACTTGCACTAGTGAAGAACACAGGGTCCTACCTAAATTTTTAAGGCCTATTCCTTATTAGTCAGATAATTGGAACTTTTGAGTTTGAGACCATCTACGGTCTTTCTTTAGGACTTTTTGGTTTGATTCCATCACCTTCCTTATGCACTACAACCGGACATGGGTGTGTGCTAGATGCACCATAACTTGGTTACATATATGCTTATCTTCTTTTCATTTCTGAAACAGACAGTTGGGATTATTCCTTTGATGCCTGTTTTTTAACAATTCATTGAGAAGTCATATGAACAACATTCGTTTCCGGTTAACAGTAGGCTTCTGATTTTCCAGTTTGTTTGAAAACTTAACCAAGCAGACTCTCAACCCACCTCCGGTCACAGCGCACAAACACGCAGTTTTTGTCAAAAAGTCATCTTGTCATTTTAGTGGATCACCTCACAATTGTTCAGCATTGCATGACAGTTTTGAAATAGTCTAGCTCTTAAGCGCACAATAATTGTTTTGACTAGTATATCAACAATGCAGGTCTAGTGCTCTCATGCTTGCTGGCCTCCTTATGAACACATCCGTCTAAGAGAAATAGTTGATTCTATGTTTTCCGGTCTTCAAAAATGTAAGCCTCTGCCCATTCAAATCAAAGATAACTTTTTTCCATGGTCCTGACCTGTCAAGCACATAATATTGTACAAACAACGAGGGGCCCTGTTGCTTCCACAATGTAGCTATCAAGAGCTTTGCTGTCATCAATTGGTAACTCACCATTAGTCTATCCAATGTAGCTGGTCCTTCTGCAGTAATGTCTCTCAGACCCATGGCAACTACTGATGATGTTTCAGAAATTGGGAATTGTTGTATACATTTTAGCTGGCTAAGAACTGAGATTCAAAATGTTTATTCAGCTTTACAAAACCATAAATGAATTAAACACAGAACAATTTACAATACATTAAATCAAATTAGGCCGTTAATACACGTCATAATTCATAACATTAAAGCAGCCACAGGCCTGCACATCATAAATAGGATGCTTAGCCATGACATTTCCTAATATAAGGTGCTTTTCTAATTAATTTATCAAGGGTTTCAAGAATATTTAGAAAACGAAAAACTTCTTGAAATGAATTAAATCTGCATCTGCCCAGTAAAGGAACTACAAACCTAACGCCTGCTGTTTTATGAAGTGCATAAAATAGTAGAAAATGAAAAGTACCTTGACTAGAAATATTATCACATGGACACAGTGGCAAGTTATCAGACCATCCCCCTTGAACGGGAAAGGCCACTAGAAAATACACAGTGTTCAATCGGGTTCTGGTTAAGTAAAATCTGTATTGAGAGTTTTCTACAAGAGAAGGTACGATTTAAACTCCTGGTTGAATATTTACTTCCAAATTTGTCAAAGTGGACTGGAGGAAATTGCACCCACGCTTAAACTGGGCCTGTTTGCAATAGGCTGACTTAACTAAAGCTCTACCATTTTCTTATTATTTTGGCTGAATCCTTAAAAAGCTCTATAAATCCGAGCTCCCTAAAGCTGCGATGTATATACCGAAGGCAAGGGATACTTTCAGCATTGTCTGGGGCCAAACAAATACAGAGGATATGTTTAGGGAATTCCAATTCCTGTGTTATCATGCGTCAGCATGGGGGCCAAACCCACATAACCCTCTAGAAATTTAAAACCCACCTCAGAATGGCAAATAAATGTTGAGGTTCCATGGGGGACTATCAAAAGCCTATGTAGAAAATCATTTTCCATAACGTGGAGTTACCCCCACACTCCAGCCCCATAAGTAGCAATAGAAAGGCATTTAACATTAAAAAGAGCTGTCAATTCTTTCCCAGTTCTGTGACCCAATTTAGCACCAAAACAGGACATTGCTACTACAGCTCTATTTGTT
Organism: Lissotriton vulgaris; assembly: GCF_964263255.1. NCBI lineage: Eukaryota > Metazoa > Chordata > Amphibia > Caudata > Salamandridae > Lissotriton > Lissotriton vulgaris. Next base: position 862,338,128 of record NC_141689.1, read on the forward strand.
TTTGGAACCAATGGGTTCCAGGATAATTGAAAGAAGCCCTAACTAAGAAAAGCTTGGTACCTTTTCTACCACATTACCCTTGATATAAAGGGTCTTAGATGTAGTCCTTTTTGGTCCACATACCATTGTAAAGGACTTCCGGTAAGTGAATGAAATGAAAAACATTTTTATAAACCACATGGCTACCCGGGGGCATCCCAGCACTGGGTGAGACTAGTGACAGACAGCAGAAAACCTAGGGAAACAGTAGTGTCTTTAGCTGCTTGCGGAAGGCAAGATAGCTGGATTCCCTGCATAGATACAGTGGCACTGTGTTCCAGAGTTTGGCCGCATTATACAAAAAAAGTCAGCTACCACTTCTGGCCTTTTTGATCCTTGGGACTTTGACCAGGTGAAGCTCATGCGAGCGCAGTTTCCTGTTGGACCTATAGGGTCGGATCATGGTCGAGATTATCGGTGGTCCATTCCCTTGCAGGGACTTGTGGACAACACAGAGAGCCTTAAAGCTAATTCTTTCTTTCACCGGTAGCCAATGAAGGGAGTGAAGTGCAGGTTTTGCCAATAGGCGATTAGACACTCCCAACAGAAGTCTGGCTACGCAGTGTTGAACAGTTTGAAGTTTCGTAACTACTGCGGTTAGGGCCCACATGTATAATGCGTTACCATAGTCTAACCTGGCGAGTATCAGAGATTGGACTAATATTATTTTGGCCTGGGAAGGGGGAAGGGAGAAGAGGAAGCACTTTGCGGGGCCATAACAAGTGGCCGCAGTCTGCCTTGCTTGCACCATGAATGTCAAGTTCTGGTATAACCAGATGCCCAAACTCTTTATCTCGGCTTTAGGGACCAGAATTGGGCCTATACATGCTGGCCACATGGTGCTGGATGTAAAGCTAGAAGGATTACCCAGGATCATGAGCTCGGTCTTTTCACCATTGAGCTTAAGGTGGGACACCACCATTCACTTAGAAACTTCCTCCAGACAGGAATAGAGGCCATTTGATCTCTGATTTGCTTGGTTCAACGCTACGACCAATTGAGTATCATCGGCGTAGGTCATCATGCGGATGCCAAAGGGGGATTCAATAGCCACCAGTGGGGCAATATACACATTAAAAAGAGTTGGGCTTAGCGATGAGCCCTGAGGGACACCACACAGCAAAGGCAAGCGTTTAGAAACAATCTCACCTTCAAATATCTAGAAAAATGTTCCCTCCAGAAAGGAGCGCAACCATTGCAACGTGGTGCCAGTAACTCCTAGGTTTCTGAGACGGTGAATCAGGAAACGGTGATTCACTGTGTCGAATGTGGCACTCAGATCAGTGACTTTCACATCCAAGGAAGACAAAGTCAACAAAGGCATCAAGTGTTTTTGCAGGCTACTTGCTGTCCTTGCTAAAATGACAGTGTCGTCTGCATAAAGGAGTGAAAGGACAGAGGGGGTACCTAATCTTGAGAATTTTAACTTCTTTTGGAGTATATGGGTTTCTAGACCATTTATATAAATAAGAAACAAAAATGGGTCCAGAATACATCCCTGGTGAACATCCTCCGTTGAAACTATACAAGGTGTACACTCTCCCCCTGGGCTGTAAAAAGTCTTCACTGTAGTGTTCCAATGCAATCTTCGGAAGAGCGTGACTAGACGGTCCTCCACCCCCATATTACCCAGCATGTCCTTCAACTTGGTACGGTTGATGTTGCCGAAAGCACATGACAAATCAAGTAATGCTAGATGTAAAGAGCCCTTCATGAGTTTAGTGTATTTGCAAAGAGTGAGCGATAAGTTAAGACATTGCTCAACCATGCCCATTCCGTCTGAGGCCATATTGGGCTTCCAAAAGTATATTATTTGAAATAGCCCACCCCTCTGGGTGCACTAAAAGAACCTCATGCGCATTGTAAAGAGACAGGCGGCATGGAATGCAAGTCCCATGATTCCAAATTCTAGAGGTGGGCAGACCATCAACGCACCTGTTTGGCATTCTATCGAGCTATAAAGCGCTTTCCGAGGTCTTGCAGTGCGTAAAGCTCATTGTAAAGAGACAAGTGGCGGGGACTGCAAGTCCCATGATTCCAGGCCCTAGAGGAAGGCAGAACATCACCGCACCTGTTTGGCATTCCATTGTGCTATAGCACAAGTTACTTACCTTCGGTAACGATATATCTGAAAGAAACAGGTTAGTATTAAATTCCTTACCTTAGAATATCCCCAGGCGTCCGACTAGCGATATTCTGGGGTCCCACTGCGGGGGGAGTGCATTATGGTGAGACAAGAAGCTAAGAACTCCATTCCAGAAGAAATTTTATTTCGGCCACCAGTCTTCATTAAATGTGGTGCCCAATTTAGTGTCACGCATTTGCACATTCCCGGCCTCTCCTCGGTGGATGAAGTTTAGTCTGTGTGCTATGAGATACCAAATATATCATAATTTATAGCATTGCACCTTTGTTGTGTGACTCTATAATCCAGTGCAATAGCAGGCCATAATGTTTCTACTTGCTCGAACTCCATCACTTTACCCAATGCCAGATACCAGCTCTTGTGATAGTGCCATTTATTTAGTTATTTTCCTTTCACAAGCAGGCAATAGTACAAGTCGATCATGCCCATTGAAGATGTGCAATCTCCCACAAACTTTTCAAAGTTACTGAGGTTTGGTGTGTCTTGGTGAAGAACTGTTTAAGAAGATGTTGGCGGATGCAAGTAATGACTTTGGTGAGCTGAAGATGATGCAAGTGCTCGGATCAGGAGTGCAGGATGCAGAACAGTGACTACCCAACACCAGTTGGGTGCTGATGACCTTCATTGCCACCTTAGAAACTAGAGTCAAGGCACCGAGAAATGCAAAGGTTTGGAAAACAGCTTCAGATGCGATGATAAAAGTATATTAAATCTAAAAGAACGGCAAGAAAGGGACTGAAACTGAAGCATCTTCCAACGCTCTTGCGGACAGTGCAAGAGGATGGTACCTACCAGATTGCAATTGAGAATGTTTATCAAATACACAGCTATCAAAGTACAGGCATCAAACAAACAACAGATACCTGGTGAGCAAACTAACTTCCCTCTAAATGAATGAGAGGATTTTGGGCACGGAGAGGAAATGATACTCCGGTATTGTAGACAGGAGGGTAGGTGATACTAAATCAAGATTGGACTGCAGTGATCTTACTAAAGAAATATACAAGTCAGTGGTCACTAAAATAACCAAAAAACAAATGGGATACTGTTGAATCTTTTTCAAGCAGTGTAGTTTATATAGAAGGAACAAAGGGTCATGGTCATTTCTGAGGAAGCACCCGGGACATGGGCCACGCTCCTGGAAGATGAAGAACATTTACAAGAACCTGAGCATATCCAGGGGCCATCACCGCAGAAACCAAGGACATTTGAGACGGTGAAGAATCTTAGACATGCCAGTAAGATGAAGTGGTCCCTCTCACGGGAACCATATATTGAGGCTGACACAAGTAGGCAGTTGTATTGACAATGGGGGCACATCAGTGGAAGAAGTAGGATGGAAGAGAAGGATGCCCAGAACAGGTAGTCTATATTATCTCAGATGGGAAACCCACAGAGGCAAAGCAGAGTTATTTATGGTTACTATTCAGACTTCTTTGAGCAAAGTACCAAGGGTACCTCCGGGTAGATATGCTCGGGGAAGCTTTTTATTGGTTCCATAATGCCTTGTGACAGGAGATGTAATACTGTAATGTTCCCATCTATTGGGTAAAGTTTTTTTTGCAGGAAGAAGGTTGCTGGGATCTCAACAATTATCAGAGTGGGGGTAATTATACGCAGAGGAGGTCACGTCGAGGTTACCCCAGTATGTAAAGCACCAACCTTTTTCAATATTCACTAGCACATTTCACATGCTAGCAATCCACCTAGATCTCAGCGGCATGTTAAGTAACCCTGTTATGCAAGATACTTACCCCCCAGCATCTTGCACAAGCAAGTAATTCAAATACCCACAAACATGTATAACACCTCCCGAGGTCAGCAATCCATCACCTCAACATCATCGTCATGCCATTGTCATTCATATATGATAGTCCCGTTATGAGATCTAAAGCTCAATGTCCATGCTCTTGTAAAGCACAATGGCGGTATCCATAGCCCACACATGGAAAGTGCCATCGTCATACACCACACACGCACACACAAAAAGAGAGAGGAAAAGTATATATATTTTTTTAAACTAGAAATTTAATGGAAAAAACAGAGTTGTAGTTCTGACTCAAACATACGAATCCACTGAAATATGACAGCATTTAAACACACGAAAAATGCCATAACACCAGCTATCCGTATGCATGCTGCTATTTTTACTGTCCATGAGCCCAAAGGGACATACACTCTACAGAAATCTATCTAGGCATCTTTTGTATGTTCTCTAACACGCAACGCAGCAAACAAAACAATCTTTCCTGACACTGAAGTAGTAGTACCACATATGTAGCGACTTGTGTTAGAACTGCTTGAGTAACAATTAATGTAACAAACAGGACCCTAAACAAATATTTATACACATCATGCACACATTCAACCAAGGGTGTTAGATGCAACAATGCAATGTTTAATCTCATTATTCACATGACAAGTAAAAAGGGAAAAGTGTTCAGGATGAAATGCGGTGCATAGGGTTATGAAGAAGAAAGTGTGCTTGTAATTTGGACTACGGATCACTGAGCATAAACTGGGATCAGCGAAAAATTAAAAAGTATATGAACAAGATTAAGTTTAAACTGATAAAAACCAGTGGGACGATATGTGGTCATAGTGCTGATAAATAAATAAATAACTCCAGGATTTGTAAAGCGCAGCAAATAACCAGTGAGGGCCTTAAGGCACTGGATTTTAGGTACGGGGAGATAATATGTTTTGACCAGAATCATAGGATGTTGACGTAGACACTGAGACCCGAACATGGTTCCCATGGCTCCGAAGTCAGCAGCTCGGACCGTTACGCTACATCCTCTCCCTTAGCTTAAGCTTCTCCCACAGCATAAGCTACTTTCTGATTAATGATGGCAAAGTGGTCCATAAAATCTGAAAAATCAAATGACAATCTTCTTTGTTAAGGGGCCAAGTATTCCACAGCCAATGAATGTGCCAGAAGAGTTATGAAATATGATCGATTGCTCACGTACACCAAACGTCAAACCAGAGGCTGTAAAAATAGTTTATGTAAATATTAAAAAATGTCATGAGGAATATTAGAACATTGGAATGTGGAGCACTCCATTGAAGACAAAGGAGTGCTCCGAGGTTCTACGGGCCGGTAAAAGCCTGCAAAGCAACATTCTAATGTTGTTTTACAAAGGCCTTTCAGAGCCCGAGGGGATTTAAACCCCTTCGGACTCCAAGAAGCCTTTGTTTTATTTGGACAAAATGTGGAAATGTGGAAAAATGTTCTAATAGCTTTATAGCCCTTCATAGTTGGGCTATACCGACCATTAAAGTCCCCCTCCCTTGTTAAAGGCCCTGCTGGAGCGGGCCTTTAATGGCCGGTATAGCCTGCTACGCCGAGCTATAAGGCTATAGTGCGTAAGGATTCTCCATACTCATATTGCTCACAGAAATAAATTGCTCCAGTTAGGAGTACGTTGTCTAACCAAGTACTTTCTTCACCCTAATGGTCTCCCACTGAGTAGTAAGTATACTTTTGCTTTCAGCCATTACCATGATCCCTACTACATTTACTTCTAAATAGTAAATTTACATGTGTGAGGATCGACCTTTAGAAAAGATAAGGGAGGTGAAGGTGGGTATTTACACTCATAGGTTTGCACACAGTATTTTGAAGTACTTTAGTAGTACTAATATAGTACTACTAACGTACTAAAAAATGCAGTTTCTGAATAGTCCCCTAAGTGTCAAACCTCAAACCAATAAGTAAACCATTGGTAATAACGTCAAAGTAAGTGGATCACAATTTAGTATTAAAAACTGCAGAAAGAATAAGAAAAAACCCTTCAAGGTTCTGCATTAGTGGCGAGATAACACATCACCTAGGAGAGGATTCAACTTCTCAAAATTAGCTGCTTTAGAAGGAATAAAGTTATCATAGTAAAAATGTATAATAAAATACACAAAATAATTTCTAAAAGACAACCTTAATGCCTTAATCTTTGTATAGCCAATCCTAATCTTACCTACTTTATAACACAGTGTCACAGCTATCCACATTGCATATTCATCCCTTAACCTCCCAGAGGTCAAAGGTGTAGTTAAACCAGGATATTAAGCATTACCTTCAAAGTAGTAGTCCATTTGTGCCCAAATCTCTTGGAAAAGAAGGATTATATGTGATCTAATTACATAAAGCCAACCCATGCCCGACATTTTAGTACAAAGCCTAGCAGAACAAGTTACTTACCTTGGGTTACACTCTTTCTGGCAGTACTCTAAATGCAGATTCCTCACTTTGTGAATTTTTCCCAGATGGTAGACTGGACCAGAAATTCTAAAGCAGTAAAAAAGGGGGCTTGTGTGGGGCGTTATGCAGCTCCACCCCAACTTCGTTCATATAAGCACCACCATTGCGCACTAATATCAGTTGCTTTTTTCATCCTGTCTGTAGATTGGTATGACCACTGTGTAAATCTCTAAATTAAGACCCTTTTAGATGGAAAGAGAGTCCAGTTCACAGAACAGTGAGACAGAAGGGTGTGTAATGAATCTACAGTTAGATAAGAGTATCCATTAGAAAGATCATTATCGAAGGTAAGTAACTTGTTCTTCTAGTGGATAGTTCTAATAGCAGATTCTCAACCTGTGAATAGATGAAACAGCAGTACATCCCCAGGTGGGGGTGTCTGTGAATAGGCTCAGGTCGAAAAAAGTCCCGCAGGACAGAGCAGGCAAAATGTCCCTCTCAAAGGACCTCAGACCTTTTAGAAATGGCCTGTAAGTCTTCTAAATCTTTATGTAGAAAAAAGTCCATCACAAGATGGTCTATTTTTCCACTGCATTACCCTTATTTGCCTCAGTGAAGCCCACGAAGAACTGATCGTCCAACTGATGGTCTTTACTGCAATCTATATAAAAGATTAGTGCCCAATTAGGGTCCGAAATATGGAGTCTCTCTTCCACTTTAGAGGGATTATGTGGACCGGAAGAGTGACAGCCTGACTGATACAAAATGGAGTACCCACTTTCGAAGGAAAGAAGAAAGTAAGATCGGGTCCTCCACACCAACTTCCTGGGAATAATGTTGTATAATGGGAGTTGACAGAAAGATCCTGTAGCTTGCTCAAACACCTAGTTGATGCTATGGCCGTGAGACAGACTACTTTTACTATTAAAAGTTGTGATCGACAGCTGTGCAGTGGCTCACAAGGGGTGCACATCAAAAAGGTGAGAACTACGTTAAAGTCCCAGTGTGGCATCACAAAGGGTTTTTTGCAGAAACAAGTGATGCTAATCTTTCAAAAATCCAATCAATCAAAACTCTTTATTTCGGTAAAATACCATAAAAAAACAAAGATTTGAGGATGGATTACATAGACATCAATTTAAAATCAAACAGTGCACGTAGTCGGTTAAAACAATACTGTTTAAAAATGGCAATTCATTAAAAAGTTGTAGTCACAATTGTTAAAAATGTAAAGTTAAAAACCACAGGTACTAAGCTGGTTGTGATTTTCTTTGCCATTCCTGACCAGCAAGGGAAATTAATGTGCAAATTTAGCAAGGTCCCATTTCTGGAAAGCTGATTTATTGGATCGTAACGATTACATTCTCCAGTCAAAACACATCATGATTTTCGCCAGCAAGGAAGATGAAAATGCAAATTTAGCAGACTCATTTCTAAAGTGCAAACTGCAAGGCCTATAAAAGTCATAATTATCATCGCAGGTTCTAACCAACTTATACAATTTATGTGCAACACTTAGCAAAGTCCAATTTCTAAAGTAAACAAGCATTTGCAATGCAATAGGAATCACATTAATTAAGTTTGAGCTATTGGCATTGCTAAATATTGCAAGACCAATTGCAACAGAAGTCTATAAATTGTAGGCCCAAAAAATGTGTATTTATTTTTGTAGCAATGGTGGCATGCTGCGCTTTAGATGAATATGTTCAAAAGTAAAGTGCGCCATACTGCGATTGATACAATAGTTAATTGTGGATGCGTTAACAACTGATGCGTGCACTAATGGCTGGTGGTGTGTGTGCCTGTAGAAAGTGTGCCCTGATGGCAGGTGGTGTGTGTGCCTGGTGGAAGCGTGCACTGCTGGCTGGTGGTGTGTGTGCCTGGTGGAAGCGTGCACTGACGGCTGGTGGTGTCTGTGCCTGGTGGAAGCTTGCACTGACGGCTGGTGGTGGGTGTCTGTGCCTGGTGAAAGCGTGCACTGACGGCTGGTGGTGTGTGTGTGCCAGGTGAAAGCGTGCAATGACGGCTGGTGGTGTGTGTGTGCCTGGGGAAAGCGTGCACTGATGGCTGGTGGTGTGTGTGTGCCTGGTGAAAGCGTGCACTGAGGGCTGGTGGTGTGTGCCTGGTGAAAGCGTGCACTGACAGCTAGTGGTGTTTGTGCCTGGTAAAAGCGTGCACTGACGGCTGGTGGTGTTTGTCCCTGGTGAAAGCGTGCACTGACGGCGTCTGTACCCGGTGAAAGCGTGCACTGACGACTGATGGTGTTTGTGTCTGGTGAAAGTGTGCACTGACGGTGTGGTTGTGTGTGTGTGTGTGGTTGTATGTAATGCATAGATGGGAGTCATGCATTGTTAGTAGAGACACATACAGGTGACAGAATACAAATAGTGATTCCCGGGAAGAGCATGCGGGATAAGTAAACGAGCATATACACAAGTCGGAAGGAAATCTGAAGGTCGTAATCCATTTGTATTCACCGTGTAGCGAAACAATGCAGGGGAGGCACACGAAGACATGGGATACACACAGTGAGGTACATATATGGGTAGACAGGACTTCGAGATACAGAGAGGGGTACACAGGTATGCTCACAGTTTAAAAGGATACTTGAAAGTCGTGTTCCCTTTGTATGCTCAGTGTGTGCAGGCACTGAGCTCACAGACCTCTGGCTAAATAAAAAACACAAAAGCACCATTATGGTTTGTATTGGTAATAGAGTTTCAAAAAATCTGTTTCTCTGTGTATATAATGAAATGCGTAACATTACTTAATATTGGTAATTATTCTGCGGAGTTTAAAATGTTGTAATAAAGACAGATATTTTATAAATATTGAAATAATAACTGTTTGCTTGTACACATTTTAAATTCGAATTGCGTTTATTGCAAAGAATATGAGGCATTCAACCTAAAGATAACCTGTGTGTACTAACCACTCGGAGGTGCCCGTCTCTTGAAACCAGGGACTGAATGTTCGCAAGTTTTCTGGAACCAGAAAGTGCAGCCCAGCGTCTATGTTAAAGGCGCAGGCACATATAAGAAGTGCTGTAGTGGAATTATGTGACATGCCCTCTTATATGTGCTACCAGTATATATTTTCATATAGGTACTTCCTACATCCCATCGCCATGGGGTATCAGCAACGTGCAACCACTAAGCTCGGCTCCCTATGACCCACACTTGTGAATAACATCTTTTTGCGTTTAGGAAGCAGTGAGAACGTTTATATTGTCTTGGGAGTTTTTACTCAAGTATATTAGATTTTACTAATGTCTATTTCCGGGGTTAGTTTAACTGTTTAAATCAGAACTAAGATGCTCATTGGCATGAATGTAGCGCTTTCCAAAAAATAAATCAAATTAATCTCATCTAAGCAGTGCGTGCTCTGCTGGTGATGTTTGCTCAGCTATTGATACCAGCAGTATGTAGTTGGCAACGTGCATCCAGAAAGGTTCCTAATCAAAATGTACCCAGAAGAGCATAGAGCGACAGTGCGTACCTAGCAGTGTTGTTATCAGCAGACTATACCAATGTATGAATGCAGACTTCTGATCATGGCCATAGTTGCTCAGCTATGTTTACTGGAGAGGAGTACCCTGAGCCTTGTACCTTGCTGTTAATGTCCAAAAGCGTGTGCATGTCTGAGTGAACCACCTCCCTGCATTTCCATCACACACAGCTACTAGAAACAAGAACCAAGCCCCTTCCCCACCCATACAACATGTGGCTACTACTAAACGTTGCCCACAGTCCCTAGGACCGACAGCCAGGGTGAGAATACACAAAAAAGGCCACACTCACACGGAGCCAGAAAAGATGTCCAAACAGGAAGGACAAGCAAATAATCCATACATATAAGGTACATGTAAGTAGTGTATACACAGTATGTGGGCAAAAACACATAGCGTTACAAACACGGTAATACTGTGGCAGTATGCATAGATGGGAGTCATGAATTGTTAGTAGAGACACATACAGGTGACAGAATATGACTAGTGATTCCGGGGAAGAGTATGCAAGATAAGTACACGAGCATATACACAAGTCGGAAGGAAATCTTAAGGTCGTAATCCATTTGTATTCACGGTGTAGCGAGACAATGCAGGGGGGGGGCACACGAAGACATGGGGTACACACAGTGAGGTACATATATGGGTACACAGGATTCAGAGATACAGAGAGGGGTACACAGGTATGCTCACAGTTTAAAGGATACTTGAAGGTCGTGTTCCCTTTGTATGCTCAGTGTGTGCAGGCACTGAGCACACAGACCTCTGGCTAAATAAACAAAAAATTCGAGTAGCTGTGAGCTGAGAACTTTCTAAAAGATTTTCACAAACCTCCAGGCTTCACAAACTTTGAAAAGTTTGCAACGTTAAACAAGGTGAGTAAACTGTAACTTTGAAACGCCGATCTACTACGTTGTCTATGACGAGGTGCCCTCGGAGTGAGGAACCTGTAAACACAACAAAAATGTAGTGACAATTCAGACACTACCTTGCACCGAAGAGTCACTGGTCACTAGCACGATACATCGAACCTCTAAGACCTAAGTAAACACGATATTGCAAAAACTGTACTGGAACAACAGAAAGCAAGATAAAAAGTTATGAAGTAGGTCAGTGAATTCACAAAGATATAGGGAAAAGGTCATAAGTACTCCCGGGTGTGAAGAAAAAAACCAGATTCAAAAAGTGTCCATATTTGTGTTAAACAAGCTCTCGGCATTGCGTGGTGGAGCCGGGGGAGCAGCATTGCGTGCGGGGGCGGGGCAGCGGCTTCCTTTGAAGTCTGATGCAGAGGCTCAGACAACAATGTGGCTGGCGATGTGCATGCGCCTGGCTCACATGAACTGTACCCTGTTGTGAACGTATGTAGGACCCTAATTAAATATTCCCGATTTATGCCCTCATGTGGTTTTAACAAATCATATCCTCATAAAGGCATAAGAATTATATCCATATTTAGACATAGCCAATGCAGTCCAAATACGGCAAGGCTACTTCCCTAGACTCCTAGAAAGTACAACACGTTCTTTAAACAAACCAAACCTTCAACAGCCCGGGAATTCCCCCTGCTTTTGTTTTGATTTGTCCTAGAACTCCTGAGAGTCCTGAAAGAACTGCCAGTTCTTAGTGACAGTTCTTAGTGACGTCTTATGTCCAACCTTACGTCAAACACAGCACCTTCCAGGTATACGTATACCAGCATTTGCCTTAAGCAACACACGGTGGTTTGGAGCAGAGCGGCTATCTACTTACCCAAAGCCCAGCTGATGTGAGTGCCGAAGGAAGCCGACCCTCCCATTGACTCACTGAGAGAGACGCTGTCTTTTCTCCTGCTGAGAAATCCAGCTCCGGTGTTTCCAGTCACCCTTGCGGGTTGCTGGGAGATCGAGTCCTGAGAACGAGATACAAGACCTCCTTCATTCTAAAACCAAGGTACGGAGCTGATTAGATCCTAAGAGAATTCTTGATTCAGATTCTTGGCAAAACTAACTTACCTTAAACTGCAGCTCACTTACTCCTTCCCACGAATTAGGCTTAGGTTAGGTACACCGGGGTAGGCGTATTTTAGAAGCACCAGTTGAGTACTTTTAGTCAACTTTTATCATTGTATGTAATTGTATATATTTTATCAGTTTTAAGTATCATATGACTCAGAAACCATATAAATGCATTTACAGTATTATTTCATAATACTCCTTTTACTGTACGCACTTAACTTTATGATAAGTATTGCAACTGTGGCAATTCACTTCTCTTGCATGAGAAAGAAGACTGCTCAATAAATAACACCTTTTATTGAAAACGCCTGTCTCTCTATTTCTCTGCACTCTGGTGAAACTAAGCATGCACAATTGACTGAGTGAAATAGTTATCTATTGTTTTCACACGACTCTAGAGATATACTCCTTATTCTGGAGGGAGCAAAGTTGTCATGTTTATGCGGTTGTCAGAAACTAATCCCTTCTTGTCTAATCAGGGAAGTTAACTCCTTCCTGTTCATTCGAGAAAGTTTCTAGTGACCTCTGAGCTAGCTGGCATACCTAATTAAGTCTAACATATTCAGTAGAGACCCAGTCTACCTCAGTCCTACGTCTAAACTGCCGTTTATGTTATTCCAATGCGCAGAGCCTATTGGGAATATAGGAACTACACTACATGGCGTCCAACGTTTGGTAAGACGATAATCTAACGTAAGATACTGGAGTAACTCAGTTGTGCTTTTCACACAGACCCCTTTTCCCGTAAAAACTCCAATAGACGTCTGGAGTGGGTGAAAGGTTAATATCCGCCGAAACTTAGTGGGAAGAGATTCCTATGTATTAGTTTTTGGTTTAGTCAACGTTGAAGGATAGAGTGTTCCAAAATATTGTGCACCTAATCTTTGTTTCCTTGAAACTCGGTCTGCAAACTTTCATTAAACAATGTCAAATAACGGCGACAACAACGAAACGGGTAGAGCTGCAGTAGATGCGAATCAACCGGGTGCAGATGTTACAGGGTTTAATGAAGACGACCAGAATGCTATAATCATCCCGGTCAATATAAGAAAAACCATAACTATAAAACTTATAGAAAATGGAGTATCATCAAGAGGTGGTACAGTTGTATTTGTGGTTGAGGCCCATGAATATTGGCAGACAGAGGTATTCTATTCCTGGATAACTTTTCCAGCAGCACATGCTGTGACACGCGAGTTCCACTACTACAAAATAGAGGAATCTCCAGAGGATTACTCTCCTTTCGTGGAAGTTGAAATTCCACTAACATACCAAGAGCACCTGCTCTGGTTTAATGGCGCCCTAAAGCATCAAAATAACATTACCAGGCTAGGTCCACTAGGTAGACCAGGAGCCACATGGCCGGTTCAAGCCAGCTACAAACCACACCCCGACATTGAAAAAATTTCAAGCGAAGAACTCGTAGTTAAAATAAAAGAATTAACAAAAGCATATAGAGACTTAGTTCAATTAACAGTTGACGGTACAGCCTACCAACTAAAAACACTAACAGAAAATCCTGAAAAAACTTTCATTAAAAATAATCTAAATTCTCAAAAGAAGAAGTGGGAGGGTAATAAATAAACCTCTCCCAGAGAAAAACAGACCAGAGGAAGGTCTCCCCAACGAAGAGATAGATCTCCGGAGGGAGGGGGCAAGTCTCCACAACGGGAGCCCTCTGAAAAAAGATACAACCTTACAAATAGGGACAATTTGAGAAAACCTGACAGATATCAAGATATTGATACACGTCCCTCTCGATCTTTTAAGACTTCCTCAAAGAAATCGGAAAGAAGAGGACGGTCAGAACATAAAGAAGAGCACGTCAAGTCCAAAGACAAGGAACCTGCTCATCAAAGTACAAAATTACAATTTCCCAGAAAGAAGGTAGCCAGTATTAAAGTAAAACATGCCGAGAATTCTGAGGACACAACTGAAAAACGGAGAGTGGGCCCAGACAATGCTAGACAGCGCAGCAGATGTGACCATAGCTCAAAGATCCTGATGAGTCTTCTAGAGACAGTGGACACAAATTAATACATTCAAGTGGAAACTGCAGACACTCGAGTTAGCGTGCCCCATAAACTATATGAAATAACATTACGTATAGAGGGAGATAAAACTAGGGAAATAAAAGGTCCCTTCTGGGAAAATCTATAAAAAGACTATGATATCCTTCTAGCAGAAAAGGACTGGCCACCAGATTTTGTCAGGGAGTGCCCACATGGCGAAGAAATGGTTATACCTGCCTTCTCAAATCACATTCCAATTCATAAAAAATGCACATTTGCAAGAAAATGGGCAGTGGCCCAAGCCCCTGCATTATATAAAAATCATGTAGGATGGGATGAGGATTCTCCTCACCATAAAATCCAGTTAAAAAATCAACCTACTGCACAGAGACAGTATTCTGTTAAGCAAGAAGCTAAAAAACAAGTCAGAGAAATTTTAGATCAACTTGAATATCAGGGGGTGATTGAAACATGCACCTCACAAATGAACTATCTTTGTTTCCTGTCTCCAAGCCAGACGATTCATATTGTCTAGTTTTGGACTACAGACACCTAAACTCGTGCTGTCAAACTTTTGCAGTACAAAACTCACACAGTGCAGCACTAATGAATAATATCGTTGGCAAAAAATATAAAACGACATTAGATATTTCAAATGGTTTCTTCTGTCAAAACATAGCACCTGAAAGCAGATATTTGACCGCTTTCTCCAGCATGGGGACACAAAAACAATTTTGTCGTCTCCCACAGGGATTCAAGAACATCCCAGGAATATTTTCAGCCAGGGTAACAGAGTTACTACAAATATATGATGATGAGGCATTATCTTATGTCGATGACATCTATCTTACAGACGATGACCTGCAGACTCACTTGAAAAGAGTGAACACCATCATACTTGGGTTTGCATCTGAAGGGTACAAATTCAACTTTAAAAAATCACGAATTGCCCATTTAACAGTCCTATTTTTAGGATATGAGTTATCAAGTGAAGGCAATAGCCTAGCAGACAACTTCTTAGAGAAGTGTGCAGTACTCCAAGCTCCAAAAACGCTGAAAAATGTACAATCAATTCTAGGTTTCCTGAAGTTTGGAAGAACATACATTCTAATTTATGCAGAGAGGGTTAAACCTCTCTACGAACTAATAAAACCTGATTTTAAACCAATTAATTGGACTCAGAAACACACAGAAATTTTACGATCGTTACAAACAGACATGTTAACTAAAACAAAACTGCAAACACGCGCAAACGAACGCAATCTGTAATCCGAGTCATCCCAGGAAGATGCGGATTCACATACCTGACCTCTAATGAGGGAGAAACGGTACCAATAGCTTATAAATCACACTTGTACACACAAGCTGAAATTAAATTCAGTTCTACTGAAAAAATTCTGACTGCGGTACAAACTGCTGTAGCAAAAGAAAGAGCTCTAGCCCAAGGGAAGAGAATATCTGTACTAAAAGCAGTATCAGCCCTTGAGGCAGTAACAAGACCAGGCATTCTAAATGCTAAAGCTCTAGATCCAAAATGGATACAATGGGAAAAATCTCTTGCAACTGAAGACGTGAAAGACGCATTTGATCCGAAAATGAAAAAACTACATTATCTGGAATATGAAAATGAATGTCCTCTGTCAATCGAAATTCTGCCTCTCGAACATTACACCTGTGTAATCCACATGGACAGATTTGCACAACACTACATTGTGGAAAAACAAATTTACAATGCTGCGTGCGCGATTGTTAAAGGTCGCTGGCGCTTAGGTAAATTCAGACCGATGGTCACTAAAACTGAATCGCTCAAAAATTGTACAGCTCAGCGAGATGAAATACGATCTTTAAAGATGGCGCTTGAAAATGCAGATCGCGAATTCCCGACACTTATAGTGTGCGATTTACATTACTGCGTCCGGTCTTACAATAACAGCATGCAGACCTGGATAAAAAACAGTTACAAAGATGAGATAGGTGCCACAATAAAGCATAAAAAGCTAGGGGAACAAGTAGTTCTTTTGCAGAAAGAACTAGGAAAGATTCACGTGATACATATGCAACGTGATGGCGTTCACGTTGCAGGGAATTCATTGGCTGACAGTGCCATAGCGGCAGCGGGTCAACCGGCTTCCATAGATACAAAAAAACGTACGAAAAAACAAATAGATGGAGAAACGCTGCTAGCAGTAAAAGCCTCATTGGAAGGCAATTATGCGGCGTTACCTCTAAATTATCCACTCGGAAATGCATACATAATTGATGCGAACTCCGTTTCGTATGCTCAAATCCCTGGAGTGGGGGATAGAGTAATTCCAAACACGAACCGGAGAGTCTTCTTGATTGAGGAAGCACACATGGGATTGGGTCTGAGGCACCAAGAGATCCTGAAATCTCTAATAGAATTACAATCAAAATACTGGTGGCCGGGGATGAGTGTGCAAATTTATAACTTTGCAATGAATTGTCAGGACTGCAACAGAGATCGTAGTTGTGAACCGGACCAGACACCTGCCCAGACACCTCTATTAGACAGCATCAGGCTATCTATACGCAGACATCCAGACGGAAGAATGCGATCCCATAAATATTAAGACGAGATTCATTTGGATGTGGCCCCAGCGCTCAGCTGACGCCAGAACTGTTATAAAAGATTTGCGAGTCTTTATTGGCACATACGCAATTGGCATGCTACATTTTGACCAGGGTCCTGCTTTTAGCTCTCGGGCTTACAAGGAGGCCATGGCCAGCATGGGCATTGCATTGCGGTACTCTAGTCCATTCCATCCCGAGGGAAATGCGGTTGTGGAGAGAAAAAACTATGACATAAAGCAATCTATAACAGCGAGGGTATTAGGTTCGGGTGACGGGTGGGTCAAACATCTAATAAGTGTCCAACGTAGTCTTAATAATCTGCCAAGAAATTCTCTAGGAGGTATCACTCGGTACAAACTTTTGTTTGGTACAAGAATGATCATTCATGATCTTGATTGTCACACTTCAGTGGTGAAACAAAAAACTTTTGATATCAAAGATCGTTTGGCTGTTTTACAAGACTTAAATGAAACAAGAAAAAGTCTAAGTAACGAAAAGCAAAATCCAACGACCACTGAAGAAAAACCACCTGTCCCAGCAAGACCTGTCTGGATTCCAAAGATTGGGGATCTGGTCAGAGAAAAGATCGCGGTGAAGAATTAATTTGGGCCTTCTTACAGAAAAGCAGTACTGGTCTTAGCTGTCAGCGGACCAAGATCAGTAGTACTACTGCCCCTTGCTGGTAAAAAGGAGAACCGAGTTGTATCAATCGACCTGGTGAAACCACAACCATGTGGCCAATAATAATTAGTAGGCCCAGTGGAATCCCGAGAAATAGCAAAGACCAAATCTTGTTACAATCCAAGAAGTTCAAACTGAAAGACTAATCACTTTTGATAAACCTGCAGTGAATAAAAAAGGACTATGCAACAAAGCCATGGAATTTGTACCTCTTGAAACCCAAATTGCAACAGTTCATCAAGAAACACCTGTCTACAACGATTTAGCCTCTGATTATACAAATGTAACAAAAGAGAATCCAGAGATCAATAACAATCCTGATGCCATCCAAACAATTGACAGAACTGCATCTGGCTACTTCATCAATTTCGATGACTTTTCTGATGATCCAAGCGAACATGGAGACAAGTCAGCAAACAAAACTTTCAAAAAGAAAATTACAGACCTCTTTCATCAACTCAGAGAAACATATCTAATTGCACCATGGATTAAATTATGGATTGTGTTAGGTGTACTTTTCCTTCTTCTATGGCTCATCTTGGTTTTAGGGTTGGGTAGATTTATTGATGGAAAATATAGTACAATGGACACAGCAAGTCAGAACATCAACTTGGTGCTGAAACCACACAGATATTCTCACATCGAAAAATGAGAACTATCATCAGTGAACATCACAGCCATCCCTATACTTGGTGGTATAGCATGGGACAAAACTGACTATGAAATATATGGCCCGGTTGAGCTCTTGAAATATGCACACCAATTCAAGATCTCCTTAAGTGACTTTGTATCACCTAGTGCTTTCTCTGATGATTGGGACTTTGAAAATATTAATAATATGATGTCAGATTTAGAAATGTCAGAAAAATGTACAGAACATGATTATTTACAGGGTTCTTCGAATTATGAAGAAATGTATTGCTTCAATCACTTTGGGCATCATTATCTGCATAAATATGCTAATCCTAGAAATGTTTTCAGTTATAACCAGTGGGAACATTGTCCAACTCCGCCAAAAGGCAGTTCGAAAACATTTTATGAGAAATTCCCATACTTCTCAGGGTTTAATATCACTAATCCAAAAACGTTTTATTTCAAAATGTTAAATAAGATAGGAATGAAAAACATGTTGACAAATACTAAACTGATTTATTCTGAACAATTTTATGAAAAAATGTCTACATTTGGTTTTGAATTTTGGAAAAACAACATTGAGACAAAAACCATCTGGGGTCCTAAAGAGTGGCAGGTACAAGGTTTAGAATCATTATTTAGAGCCTGCATGATCCCAGAACAAATAATGTTCCTGAATTACACCATTCAACAAACAACCTGTCTTGGCCTAGCCAAGATAAAAGATTTAAATAACCTGTCTATACCAAAGCCTATGCCTGATAGAAACACCACTACAGATGAGGGGTTAGACGTGTCCTATGTTTTAAAACAAAACAGAACTATTCCTGATTGGAACAAATGGTTGATCTGGCCCACAGACACTAATAACTGTCAAGATAGATTCCTGAAGAAAGTACAGGCGTTCAAACATAATAGGCCAGACCCAAGATATTCCCAAAGACAACATCCAGGGATAATTACAACATACAGTGTAGGAAAACTATGTCTAGAATGGCTACAGGAATCCACACTACCCGAAATTAAGCAACACTTAACTTTACTTAAAGAAGGTGCTGACTTGCGAGATTTTATAATGGGACCTCGCAAACAGCGTCAAAAACGTTTCATATACGCCGGTATGTACGCAGCTTACAATGAAGCTTGGAAAGTAACACAAATTGAAACTGCAGAAAAAATACGAGCAATTGATTGTATTAATTTGGAAAAATCACTTTCTGTAGTGGACAATGGGTTAATGACTGTCTTCCAGAATTTATTCACTGGACAGCATTGTATCATCTGCTATTGATATAATATAACAGGATATCTTAATGTTACAACATGGCCAGTCCCAATTACGTTCTATTGTACAGCTAGGCTGGACGTTCCAAAACCTCTGTTCAGGCTACGTGCCATGGCGTTTAATCAACACGTCATTATTTTCTATCTTTAACCTTACTGATAGACAAATCTCGTTGGCACAAAAAGTAGCAGACTATATGGTGCTGAGCATTGAAAAAATAGAAGATTACCATTGACAATGGCAGAAAGACCTGTCATTGAATGGATAATACATGGCACCATTACAATCCCGATAACAACTTTTCAGTTTCAATACTGCCAAAAGTATATACCAGCAGGTCTGTATGAAAGGTTGGGTATAGGATACGTCAAGTCAACCTAGAAATTGCCTTATACACATAGATGTTATAGTGAGGGGAAAAAATAGGTATTTCTTAGTGGTAACAATTGTAAAAAATCACTAAGCGGTACACTTCTGTGTCAAGGTATTAACTTGCATGGAGCCTGCGAAGGTTCATCAAACAACCTTTCATGTCATCTGCACGGAACCCCTGTTAGACAGATAGAGCCCTTTTTCAGACAACTTTCCAATGGTAGCTACGTTATAATAGAAGGCTGGAATGCCAGAAACCGGTCCTCGGAAGCTTGTTTCCGGTCCAGGGGAAGACATGGCTTGGCAGTTCGGGCTGCACTGTTCCCATGAGGCACAGGGTCAGACTGATTTGCATATAGCCATGTCTGAACTGGGGTGGCAGAGTGGGCTAAAGAACGGTGATGGATTAAACCCAGATCTCTTGACTGGGTGTGAGTGTCTGATTGATTCAGAAGCTCCGTCCATCACCAACCCCTTTTGTACCGCTTTTGGCCACCATAAGTGTGGCAGGGTATACTCAGACGTGAATCCCTTGCTCACTTTGCCACTGGATTCAAGCAAGCCGGGCTGAAGAAGGCTGGAATGCCAGAAACCGGTCCTCGGAAGCTTGTTTCCGGTCCAGGGAAGACATGGCTTGGCAGTTCGGGCTGGACTGTTCCCATGAGGCACAGGGTCAGACTGATTTGCATATAGCCATGTCTGAACTGGGGTGGCAGAGTGGGCTAAAGAACGGTGATGGATTAAACCCAGATCTCTTGACTGGTGTGAGTGTCTGATTGATTCAGAAGCTCCGTCCATCACCAACCCCTTTTGTACCACCTACGTTATAATAAATGACCACAGCTGCTGTGGCATGATGCCAGGAAAAGCCTATCTCGTGAGCGTTACTTCCAGGGTCATTTGTTGTATGCAAGTATTGTATCCAAACCGCAATCCAGACATGGAGGCAGCAATATGGCCTTCTGTGAATATCTCTTCTATTCGAATTGATACTTCAAGCAGAATGAAGTCTATTCTTTTACAGACAACTGTGCCTTTAACCTTGTTCAAAGAAAAGTATGACCTGCAAGTTGCAAGGACAGCGGCAGAGATACATACCCTATTATCAACAAATTGCCCCGTGCATTTCGTAGAAATGTTAAGCCAAATCTTAAACATGTCAGATACCAGTGGCATCGCACATGTATTTAAGACAATTTTTTCGGGACTGTTAGCACCCTTTGAAACAGTTCTGGGCATCTTCCTGAATTTTGTGCATTCCTTTTTCGGTGGCCTGCCTCTTATTTTGGGACTCGTAGCAGGAATTTTATTTTTGTTCCTTCTGCTCCGATATGGCAAGCCAAGTCACAGACAAAACTCAAGCTACGATGGAAGAAACAATCCTAGCCATACGATACCGAGATCGTATCACTAAGGTCCTCGGATTGGCCCGGCTAAGAGATTTGAATACTACCTGGTTTCTTTCATTCAGACCAATATGGCAAAATTGCATCTTACCTGTGCTTCGATGTCTGCTATGTGGAGAAGAACGCGTGTTGGACGTCTGTCTAACACTACCATCAGCAGTACCAATTGATATCGATGCTTTGCTTGGTCCGGTAACGACTCATGCAACGTGTTGTCCCCAGCGGATACCTATTCTGATGACGGCATTCGTTGAGACTTTACCATTACGATTAGGTGACGGTGAAGTACGAGATGAAAGCGGCACCACACAGGTACAACCTTCCTTGACCATTGCTGATCTAAACACCGATGATGGCAATGCATCGCATGTATGCACTATTTCCACTTTTTCGGAGTTGGCCCAACTTTCACCTATTGTTGTAGACAAATTTTTTGCTGGCCTATCTGAGGTAATGTTCTCTCCTAACAACGGGAATAATATTTGAAATAGCGAGCACACAGCATTCCCTGAACTTTTAATTCGACCTTCAGTTTTGATAAACAGCACTGCTGAAAACATTTGGAACTATTTTTTCCCATGAAAGCGAAAAAATTTTTTCCCAATTTCCAAAATATTTACCTTTTTCTGGCACATGGTACTCTGCTTAAAGTAGAACTATTCTTAGAGAACAGAACTTCTATTTTTAGAGTCTCTAGAGACAATATTTTGAATCAGCCTCTAGCACATGTACAATCTTGTATAAATATGTGATGAAATGGTTTTGACCTTTTTCTTCTGTATTAAGAGCCATTTCATGAATGTAATTTTCGTGATTCATTCAGTCAACATTCTAAATGAACAAACGTTTATCTGAATGATACAACTGCTTGAAAGGGTACAGTATAATACTCATTTCCGTGTATCTATACCATTTCAAATGCATTTGATGTATTTTGGGGTGGGCTGGAAAAAACATGCATACTTATATGTTTATATATTGCTTAGTATTTAGTAATGATGGACATTATACGTGGAGTGGGTGTTGTGAACGTTTCTAGGACCCTAATTAAATATTCCCAATTTATGCCCTTATGTGGTTATAACAAATCATATCCTTATAAAGGCATAAGAATCATATCCATACTTAGTCATAGCCAATGCAGTCCAAATACGGTAAGGCTACTTCCCTAGACTCCTAGAAAGTACAACGCGTTCTTTAAACAAACCAAACCTCCAGCAGCCCGTGAATTCCCCCTGCTTTTGTTTTGATTTGTCCTATAACTCCTGAGAGTCCTGAAAGAACTGCCAGTTCTTAGTGACAGTTCTTAGTGACGTCTTATGTCCAACCTTACGTCAAACATGGCACCTTCCAGGTATAAATATACCAGCATTTGCCTTAAGCAACACACAGTGGTTTGGAGCAGAGCGGCTATCTACTTACCCAAAGCCCAGCTGATGCGAGTGCCGAAGGAAGCCGACCCTCCCATTGACGCACTGAGAGAGACGCTGTCTTTTCTCCTGCCGAGAAATCCTGCTCCAGTGTTTCCAGTCACCTTTGCGGGTTGCTGGGAGATCGAGTCCTGAGAACGAGATACAAGACCTCCTTCATTCTAAAACCAAGGTTCGGAGCTGATTAGATCCTTAGAGAATTCTTGATTCAGATTCTTGGCAAAACTAACTTAACTTAAACTGCAGCTCACTTACTCTTTCCCACGTACTAGGCTTAGGTTAGGTACACCGGGGTAGGCGTATTTTTAAAGCACCAGTTGAGTATGTTTAATCAACTTTTATCATTGTATGTAATTGTATATATTTTATCCGTTTTAAGTATCATATGGCTCAGAAACCATATAAATGCTTTTACAGTATTATTTCATAATACTCCTTTTACTGTACGCACTTTACTTTATGATAAGTATTATCCACTCGGAAATGCATACATAATTGATGCGAACTCCGTTTCGTATGCTCAAATCCCTGGAGTGGGGGATAGAGTAATTCCAAACACGAACCGGAGAGTCTTCTTGATTGAGGAAGCACACATGGGATTGGGTCTGAGGCACCAAGAGATCCTGAAATCTCTAATAGAATTACAATCAAAATACTGGTGGCCGGGGATGAGTGTGCAAATTTATAACTTTGCAATGAATTGTCAGGACTGCAACAGAGATCGTAGTTGTGAACCGGACCAGACACCTGCCCAGACACCTCTATTAGACAGCATCAGGCTATCTATACGCAGACATCCAGACGGAAGAATGCGATCCCATAAATATTAAGACGAGATTCATTTGGATGTGGCCCCAGCGCTCAGCTGACGCCAGAACTGTTATAAAAGATTTGCGAGTCTTTATTGGCACATACGCAATTGGCATGCTACATTTTGACCAGGGTCCTGCTTTTAGCTCTCGGGCTTACAAGGAGGCCATGGCCAGCATGGGCATTGCATTGCGGTACTCTAGTCCATTCCATCCCGAGGGAAATGCGGTTGTGGAGAGAAAAAACTATGACATAAAGCAATCTATAACAGCGAGGGTATTAGGTTCGGGTGACGGGTGGGTCAAACATCTAATAAGTGTCCAACGTAGTCTTAATAATCTGCCAAGAAATTCTCTAGGAGGTATCACTCGGTACAAACTTTTGTTTGGTACAAGAATGATCATTCATGATCTTGATTGTCACACTTCAGTGGTGAAACAAAAAACTTTTGATATCAAAGATCGTTTGGCTGTTTTACAAGACTTAAATGAAACAAGAAAAAGTCTAAGTAACGAAAAGCAAAATCCAACGACCACTGAAGAAAAACCACCTGTCCCAGCAAGACCTGTCTGGATTCCAAAGATTGGGGATCTGGTCAGAGAAAAGATCGCGGTGAAGAATTAATTTGGGCCTTCTTACAGAAAAGCAGTACTGGTCTTAGCTGTCAGCGGACCAAGATCAGTAGTACTACTGCCCCTTGCTGGTAAAAAGGAGAACCGAGTTGTATCAATCGACCTGGTGAAACCACAACCATGTGGCCAATAATAATTAGTAGGCCCAGTGGAATCCCGAGAAATAGCAAAGACCAAATCTTGTTACAATCCAAGAAGTTCAAACTGAAAGACTAATCACTTTTGATAAACCTGCAGTGAATAAAAAAGGACTATGCAACAAAGCCATGGAATTTGTACCTCTTGAAACCCAAATTGCAACAGTTCATCAAGAAACACCTGTCTACAACGATTTAGCCTCTGATTATACAAATGTAACAAAAGAGAATCCAGAGATCAATAACAATCCTGATGCCATCCAAACAATTAGGTTAGGTACACCGGGGTAGGCGTATTTTTAAAGCACCAGTTGAGTATGTTTAATCAACTTTTATCATTGTATGTAATTGTATATATTTTATCCGTTTTAAGTATCATATGGCTCAGAAACCATATAAATGCTTTTACAGTATTATTTCATAATACTCCTTTTACTGTACGCACTTTACTTTATGATAAGTATTGCAATTGTGGCAATTCACTTCTCTTGCATGAGAAAGAAGACTTCTCAATAAATAACACCTTTTATTGAAAACGCCGTCTCTCTATTTCTCTGCACTCTGGTGAAAATAAGCATGCACGATTGACTGAGTGAAATAGTTATCTATTGTTTTCACACAACTCTGGAGATATACTCCTTATTCTGGAGGGAGCAAAGTTGTCATGTTTATGCGGTTGTCAGAAACTAATCCCTTCTTGTCTAATCAGGAAAGTTAACTCCTTCCTGTTCATTCGAGAAATTTCTAGGGACCTCTGAGCTAGCTGGCATACCTAATTAAGTCTAACATATTCAGTAGAGACCTAGTCAACCTCAGTCCTACGTCTAAATTGCTGTTTATGTTATTCCAATGCGCAGAAAGCCTTACTATAATCTAAAGCAATGCTTTAGTCGAGACCTAAAAATGCATAATATACAAGTGATTACATTCACTAGTCATACAGGTCATCATTTCCATCGCAGGTTCTAACCAACACGAAAAACGAAAGTGCTCTTTTGGCAAGGAGCCGTTCCTAAAGTGCAGATACATTGAACACTAATGGTTACATTCACCATCATCACACTAAAAACATTCAAAACATTTTGAATTTGCTTGTGAGCAGAGAAAGAAAATGTTGTTTACATATCGGGATTGCTAGCCTTCGTAATGTTGCGGGAATTCTGTGTAGGCACAGAACTGTGCACAGGAAACCAGGACTTTGGTGACGTGTGGTGTACCAGAAACTCACCTCAGTACCCAGAACCCGTATCCGACTAGCATCAGTGTCTCATTCGTTCTCCATCCTACAGCGAATCTACCAATGATTAGACAACCCAGAACAAGGGACTCGTTTATATTCTCATACAAGTCCACAACATGAGTAATCAGAGAGACAGTAAAGTTTAAAACTCTAAGATGCAGTATTTTGGCTAACATAAGCAGGCATATCATTAGAAATAAAACAATCAGCATTGTTCCAATTCCATAAAACACAAAGGGAGAAATCATATTATACTGATAGTGGAAACAAGTCTTATAGCGCCTTGTGTACCACCCTCCCCTTGCTCAAGGCTAGGTTTTATAATAATAGAAGGTCTCTTCGTTTCAACGTGGAACCCCATACCTCAAAGATCAGCTTAGGGGAAAACATCCTTTACAGTGTAACTGGTACAACGCGGTACCGTTACGACGCAGCTTTAACAACGAAAGTCGTTACAACGACTTTCGTTGGAGGGCGCTCTAGGATAGGGGATGGTTTGGTTTAATTTACTATCCAACACCTTCCCTACTATCCACGGGGACTGGTGTTGGAATAGTAAATTAAACTATTCACTATAAGCGCCCCCCAACGCAAGTCGTTGTAACGACTTGCGCTGTTAAAACTGCGTCATAAAGGGACTTGTTGTAACGGTCCGCGTTGTACCGTCATACATCCCAGATTAGGTGATTCACATCAAAGCATCAGCAAGCTCTCTCGTAGATGGAAAGGTTTTTCTCCAAGTGCCTGCAAACATGCATGCAGTGTAATATTAATGGCACTCGAATTTCAGCTTCTTGCAGCTGGGTACCTGTTATGTATAGAGCGTGGGTGGATCACCCTGAATCAACAGCATACATTGTTATTTGACCTTGACGCTGGCAGCACAAACTGTAAAGACTCTGGCCGCTTTGTAAGTCTAGGGACATGGAAAGGAGACCGTTCTCATGTGAAGAAAATTAAGCAGGTTAACTTACAACTACATATACATATAGTGTTGTGTGCAAAAGTGGCAAAGTGCCAAAATGGCGTTTAAACTTCTAATGCGCTTATGCTAACATAGCAATGTGTGCAGGCAGATCTCGTTCTTCACTACAGTAACAGAAGTACTTAATAAATAAATTGTCATATCAGCAGCTCTTGAGGATAGGCCAGGGGGCTGTCAACGCCCTCCTTCTGATCGCCCATGCGTTGCCCACAAATCTCACATTTGCGCACACAAATAGTGGTCTAGCGTCCGATTTTAGTATGCGCAGTGCCACTCTATGATCTTGGGTGCAGAGTTGGATGCAGACAGAAGATCGCCATTTGCTCCTCGGTTTTGTGTATGCTCTACATGCAAAAAGGAAATGAGCAATGGATTCTTGTGAACAGGGACAGCAAGGGCATCCCTTTGGCTGTGCTTTGTTATGCGACTATGAATTTGTAAATGCGTTGATCGGCAGGCTGCCAAACCTAAACTGAATATATAACTTCATGTCTGTCGGGACTTTGATAATATTAAGGTAGCTTTCTAGGAAGTGGCTAATCTTGTTGTCAGTCTCCCCTGGCTGCCAGCTCTATGGGCATTTTGCTCAACCCCTTCCCAGTAGAGTGTTTTGATCTGTCTTCTAGTGTGAGGATTAGGGCAGTTAATGTTGTGACCTGCAAGGCCTATGTTAGACATAAGGCTTTTGACATGTTTAATCCAGCCTACTTTGTGGGTAGTGTCTAAAGCACAGACTTCCTGGAAGCCAGCGGCATAAAATGACAGTTCCGGAGTGGAGACCATCTGCTGTCAGAAGAGCAGAGGACGGAGCTTCACCAAATCGATTATGGGTTTAATGTCCTTATCGAGCATTAATGGCTGAGTAGGAGTGCTCTGCGGCAAGGAAACTACAGTTTTAAGAAACGTATTCTCCAGGGATATCAGGTCACTTGTTCTTGCCATACCCCACAACTCCTCCCCATACAGTGCACTACTCACGGCCTTGCAACTATATAGTTTCAATGCAGGTGCAATAAGCTTAGTGTGGGTGAGGCAATGTTCTTTAAGCAGAGCCCCGGTTACCTAGGAAAATTTGAAGAAGGCCTTACTGAGATGGTGCTTCCAGGCCATGTCCTCAGATAGTTTAATTCCCAGGTATTCGAAGGAGCTGAATCTCACCAATCGTATGTTATCTAGGAGCAGATTTCCCTTAAAAGGCTTGTGGTGGTTTAATAGCATAAGCTTGGCTTTAGATGTATCTATTTCAAGCACCCTTCAGTCGCAAAAGAGCTTGAAATTATCTAAAAAAATTGCAAGCCCATTGGGGTCTTCGAGACCAAAAGGGTGTCATCTGCGAATAGGAGGGTGGCTATTCTTTGCTTAGCTAAGGACGGGTCATCTGCTGGAATAGCAGATAGAAGCTCAGCAACATGATTAATGTAGAGTGAGAAAAGGTTGGTGCCAAGACACATCCTTGACGACCCCCCGCTGTACCTTAACAGGAACAGTGACCTACCCCTGGCTACCCCACCTAACCCTGGCAAAGTTCTGTTCGTGGAGCCTGATTAAAAGTACGAGTATACCCGGAGACATGCCTATCTCCTTGAGCACCCGCCATAGATTGTCCCTGGGAACAAGATCAAATGCAGTTTTTAAGACAATGAATTGAATATACAGGCTCCTTTTACCCAGCAGGACCACCTTCTAGTACATCGTAAACAAGCAAAAAACCTGGTCCACTGTGCCAGTTTTACGACGGAAGCCCGCTTGAAGGGGAGAGAGAATGTCATTGTCTTTCATCCAATCAGTGATTTTAGCTAAAAGCGAGCAACAGACTACTTTCTGGAAACGGTCAATCAGGCTGATTGGTCAATAGTTATAAATTAATATTTGCAGCTATAATACAGCATTAGGTACAGTGTCAAGCAGGAATTCGGAAATGGGCCGTGGTAGCGCAGTTCACGTCACGTACCTCTCCCTCGCGCCTCAGCGCTACACGTCTCCACGGCGCAAAGCAGAAGCCAAAGCGCCTTCGTGGTTATTTTTCGGGAGCTTATTCAGGCTTCTCCTGGGGTGAGTCTGAGGTCGGTGTGCGCTCTACCAGAGTTCATGCTAATGAGGGGCAGCCTTTAGGTCCACAAGAATATAGTCAATCTGGCTGGACCCTTTTGGCCCAACAAAAGTCATTCCCCCTTTTTTCATCAGAAGTGGTCCTTCCATTGGCAGCCCGTAGCCTATGTGCTAAAGTTATGGAATTTACCTGGATTGCTGCTTGGGACCACTTATTTATTGGTGGAAACTCCAGTGAGGGGACTGACCACATATTGTCCTCCTCGTCAGCCTCAAGGATATCTTCTTGATCGTGGGGTTTGAATGTTACGTTAAAATCGCATGTCACGATTAAGGGGTGGGCAGTCTGTTTTGCGTCCAGTAGCTCTTCTAGTGACTGCAATGTTGGAGACCTACCTGTTCTGGAACTCCTTGCATAGACATTAAAAATGCCCATGTACTTTCCTAATGGGCCTTTGAGTCTAACCCGAAGGATATCACTGTTATTATTGGGAAGCTCCACTATTGCACAATTTAATGCAATTTTAATCAGAATGAGTAGCCCTCCAGAAGGGCGGCCATGTTTAGAGGGAATACCCGGTTTGTAAAATGTTACAAACCCCGGGATGAAAACGAGGGTCAGACTCCACGTTTCCTGCAAAATACAAATCTCATGCTGATTGATGAGCTCAAGCCAGTGTGGGAGACCCAGTTTTCCCCTTATTCCTGCCACATTCTATGAAGCTATTTTACATTTACTTATGTCTAGGGGCTGATAGTCCAGGAACTAGTTCGGCCGTACCAATGGTCGAATAGGTGAGTGTGGTTTCATCACCATCCTGGACATCATCTCCTAATTGGAAGAAGAATTCAACATATAAGGGAGAGAGGGCGCCAGGTGGCTCTACCTAATACTCAAGCAGACCGCCCTCCAACTCCATATGCGTTAGTGTATAGATAGAAACAGAGTCAATGTTAGAATTATGCGCACATTTCAGTGGGGGTTCTGGAGATAGTCAGCCATTCTGTGATAGGGAAGAAGTAGGTAGGTCCCTTTGCGATGTCATTAATCTAATGTGAGAAGCAATGGGTGAAGGAATATATGGTTTCAATTGAATGTTAGTGGTAAGTGGGGGGCAGGATCTGCCTTCCAATTTTCACTTGACAAGGTGAGTTCTACTGCATCAGCAGGGTTATTTTCCAGAGCACATCTTCTTGCCCTCAGAATGTCTTCCCTTATCACCGATCGACAACCCCTTACGTGCCTTATCCAATGACTGGCTTTCTTCTTTAGGGCCTCGCCATATTCGTGTTTGTTATTACAATCAAGCTTAGGTACATTAGTCATATATATAATGGGCTGGAGAACGTTGCTGAAGTTTGGTCGAGGCCTAAGAAGTGGAGACACCTCACTATGGCCTGCGGTCCGGTGGGATAGATCATTTGCCATAGCTGGCAAGGACCCAGTCTGGCCCCTGAAATATTCCCTGGGACCTTCTCAGGGTTTATTATGGATGGATGATTTGTTGTGATGGTCCCCTTTGCAACCACCTCAATTTTCTAGAAGGGGTGCGGGGTAGGTGGATGAAGTATTGAGTGTTGTTTGTGTACTTTGAGTAATAAAATGATTTAATGTCTCAGAAATCTTGCGGTCTTCTATGATAAGAAATAATTTTGAAATAAGAGTGGTCAATGTCCCTATTGTTTCTTTGAGGGCCAAAATTTCCCTCTGGAGTTCAACGGTGTTTGGTGTTCATTTGGTACCCGCTACCCTACAACTCCCATGATAGGAGTTCATGTCCTTTTTGCTAAGTTCTGAGCCCATGGGTCCCCTGCACTCCATATGCGTGTGACTGTCAAGCGTAACTGTGTTCGCAAGGGGTGCACATCTATTAATCAAAAGTAAGTTGAATGGAGACCTGCTTTGGGCTTCACTATGGTTGCCCGGGGAGCTGATGGAAAGCACTTTTGTATCTTCGGGAACCTTTGCCAGCCGTTTCTTACTAGCTACTTTTTTCAATAGGCTAGGTATACTAACTGAACTTCTATTAGCAGCTACAACAATGGAAGTGGTGGATGATTTGGGAACCTTAGGTGAGGGGACAGGTGTGGCATTAGCCGATGGGGATGACATGAGCAGACCCTCACTATTGGATACTAGAGTCTTAATTCGATCTATCATGCTTTCCCCGCTTTCCCCATCCCTCTCCAACCCCGGACTAGGATTCGGGGGCAGTTTCTTTGTCTTCTTCCTAAGGGCGCCTCCCAATCCTCCCTCAATTACTTTCCATTCCCTCATTATTAGGCATAAATACCATAATCTACAAATATCACTTGACATGTAGACTACTAGAGAGTCCACTATTAGACTGTGAGAATGTACATTTTCAAATTGAATTTACCCCTTCACTTTCATTCTCGGGAATTCCTATTTACTGCCCACCTGGGGCAAAGGACCAATTTAGCAAATCCTCGATGGAGACTGTTATGACCCTGGCCAGCACCACGGCTAACTTTACTCTCCTTGGAGATCTTAATCTGCACTTTGATGATCCTTTAGCATCATCAGCGACTGAACTAACGCAGGACCTGATGGCATGACAACTTCACCAGAAGATCTCTTAAGCAACCTTTTGGATCCAATCTTTTCTAATCTGACAGACCTCAAAGCCAAAGCCCCCATGGCCATACCATGATCTGACCATTTCCTAATTACCACTATATGGGACCCATCAACCTCCGTATTGCACCCACACCCAATGCAAACACTGGCCGACCTTGGTCCAGATGATCCAAATGGAAGAGTGGATTCAGGCAATGCAAAATATCAAACCAAATCTGGAATTTAATCCTATCCCAGACTATCTGAAGTTCACACACTGAATAGAGGAATCACTAAACACAGTGCTTCCAAATGAATCAATCAATAAACTATGATATTTGTAAAGAGCACTGCATACCCGTGAGGGTCTCAAGGTGCTGATGGGTGGTGCTGCTAGTGTTCAAAGAGCCAGGTCTTGAGGAGTCTCCTGAAGGCCAGTAGGTCTTGGGTATGCCGTATGTTAGTGGGGAGGGTGTTCCAGGTCTTGGCTGCGAGGTGGGAGAAGGATCTGCTGCCAGCGGTCGTTCTTCGGATGCAGGGGACAGTGGTGAGGGCGATGCTGGCGGAGCGGAGCTGGAGGGTGGGGGAGCAGAAGTTGAGTTGTCTGTTGAGGTATGCTGGGCCGGTCTTGTGGAGAGCTTTGTGCGCGTGGATGAGGAGTTTGAAGGTTATCCTCTTGTTGATGGGGAGCCAGTGCAGGTCTCTCAGGTGGGGTGAAATGTGGCTGCGGCGGGGGATGTCGAGGATCAGACATGCTGAGGCGTTCTGGATGCGTTGCAATCGTCTCTGGAGCTTGGCTGACGTTCCGGCGTAGAGGACGTTTCTGTAGTCCAGCCTTATGTGACGAGGGCCTGGGTGACTGTTCTTCTTGTCTCAGTGGGAATCCACTTGAAGATCCTGCGGAGCATCTGGAGGGTGTTGAAGCAGGATGAGGAGACGGCGTTGACCTGTTTAGTCATAGGGAGAGTGAAGTCCAGGATGACCCCCAGGTTGCGTGCATGTTCGGTGGGTGTCGGGCTGTTCCTAGGGTTGTCGGCCACCAGGAGTCGTCCCAGGCTGAAGGGGTGGAGCCAAGGATGAGGACCTCCGTCTTGTCCGAGTTCAGCTTCAGGCGGCTGTTCCTGATCCATTCGGCGACGGCCTTCATTCCTTCGTGGAGGTTGGTTTTGGCTGTGTGAGGGTCTTTGGTGAGGGAGATGATCAGCTGGGTGTCATCGGCGTTGGAGAGGATGTTGAGGTCGTGCTGTCGGGTGACGTGGGCGAGGGGTGCCATGTAGATGTTGAACAGCGTTAGGCTGAGGGAGGATCCCTGGGGTACGCCGCAGATGATTTCGGTGGCCATGGAGAGGAAGGGGGAGGTGGGCGCTCTGCGTTCTGCCAGAGAGGAAAGATGTGGTCCAGTCCAGGGCCTCCTCTTGGATCCCAGTGTCGTGTAGGCATGTTCATAGTGAGCGCAGGCAGACCGCGTCGAAGGTGGCTGACAGGTCCAGGAGGATGAGGGCTGCTGTTTCTCCATTGTCAATCAGGGTCCTGATGTCATCGGTGGCGGCAAGGAGGGCGGTTTCGGTGCTTTGGTTTCTGTGGAACCCGGATTGGGACAGGACCAGGATGCTGTTCTCCTCAAGGAAGTGGGTCAGCTGTTTATTGACGATTTTCTCAGTGACCTTCGCGGGGAACGGGAGCAGGGAGATGGGTCAGAAGTTCTTGAGGTCCTTGGGGTCCGCCTTGGGTTTCTTGAGTAAGACGTTGATCTCGGCGTGCTTCCAGCTTTCCAGGAAGGTTGCTGTCTCGAAGTAGATGTTGATTACTTTCCGGAGATGGGTGCGATGGCTGTGCTGGCTTTGTTGAAGATGTGGTGGGGGCATGCGTCTAGCGGTGATCCAGAGTGGATGGTGTTCATGATCTCGCTGGTGTCCTCGTCGTTGATGCTGGTCCATGAGAGCAGGCGGTTGGTGCAGGTGATGGTTGTTGGGGCGGTCGTGGCGTTAAAGCTGTTGTGGATGTTGGCGATCCTTTGGTGGAAGAAGGTGGCCAGCGCATCGCACAGGTCTTGCAAAGGTGGAATGTTGTTGGTGTTAGACCTGGGGTTGGAGAGTTCCTTCACGATGTTGAAGAGCTCCTTGCTGTTGTGTGTGTTGTTATCCAAAACAATCTCAAGGGGTAGAGGGGGAGGGTAATAGGTGAGGCTGCCCCCCACTCACACAATATTCAAACAATTGAGGCCTCACCTATATGGAAGCGCATCTATATATACGACCAAGAGACAGGGACTGATTATCAATATAACTTCCCAGGGTGTGTCGAATAACACTAATCCTCAGATCAAGATGCGTGGTAATTCAATATAAATTCACACAGGTCCACATACAACTCACCCACAAAGAAAGGTGTGGAAAATAGAGAGAGTACCTCACGGTAGCACCACCCGAGGGGGTTCCCGGGTAACAATTACCGGTATACCCACTTCTCATCATTGGCCACTTTCTCTATGTGAAAAGACAAATGTGCACAGAATAAAGTAATCGTGCAAGCGTGAGAATAGTGGTGAAGACACAGTAGTGACAAACATGTAAACAATGATACCAAGATGTTGTGTACATAAACAAACAAACAGATCCCTGACCAACCACAAAAAAGGTTATGTGTAGCAGGGCTTTGCTTGCTTTTCGTTTTTATTCTGTTGCAGCAAACCCCGCCAATTAAAAATGGTTACTTGTATACCATAACGAATTATATCCTCAAGCCGACATGTTTCATCACTCCGAATTTCATCGATTTCATCAGGGCATAAGAGGGGTTATCTATTCTCAGTCTTTTCAGAAGAATCAGGACCTGTGTGAAAAATAAAACAAGAACGCTAAGAGAGCAGTTCATGCCCCTCCAAATGGGGGCATACCCAATGCAGCACATATCGGCACACAGTTAAGGCATATTTACCTTGAGGGTGCTAAGTCAGAATATACCGGCACCACTCTGTAGGATACCGTGTCAAGTTTTCACGTGTCCAGAAATGGCTGGAAATTATCACAGCCACCTACACGTATAAAACAGATAGAACTTGAATTGGAACGTGACTTGATAAATTGCTAATAAAAAGTTGTTAGTAAAAGCTATAGTACACACCCACTCTATAGCGTTTCAACCCACTCCGCTAGTTAGTGAATCGAGTTGTCACAGTCTGACAAACTACCATCTAGATCACTCAACAGGAATATAAAAAACTCAAAAATGCCTCTCAGAGCATATACGTCAAGGACTGTATTGTTACCTATGACCCCCGGTTGAAATGCAATGCTATTTAGTATTGATGGTCATATAAGTAAAACAATCACAAGGGCCGCGGTAGCGTCCTAATCGATATCATTGCTGGGACGGATGTCCAATGTCCATACATGCCACTTTCAAAGTGTTGTGCAAGTGTAGACGGAGTCCCTCGGTCACACACACATTCAGTCTCCACCATACTCTTACTGTTGCCGAGTCCCTCCGGCGCTTCCGGCGATCCTTGCGCTGGATCTGTACGCGGAACTGGAAGTAGCCGGAGGGAAACGCAACTCCGCCCATCACGTCGCGGCCATCTTGAATTGGGCTCTAGTTAATGTTTTTCGTATAGGTTAAAGAGATTAGAACCGTCTCAATGTTACAACCTCTAGATTTCAACGTGCACTTCACATCAGACATCGTGAATCACAACCAACAATTGTGCCCTGCTGCCCGACACCTATTTACATTCGTCGGTGCCCAGTGCGTGTCTGTTAGCTGAGGGGAGGGATCCCACTATAAACATACGCTATGTGCTGAGAGGTATCACGGGGTTTAAAGAGATGGTGAGGTACTCTCTCTATTTTCCACACCTTTCTTTGTGGGTGAGTTGTATGTGGACCTGTGTGATTTTATATTGAATTACCACGCATCTTGACCTGAGGATTAGTGTTATTCAACACACCCTGGGAAGTTATATTGATAATCAGTCCCTGTCTCTTGGTCATATATATAGATGCGCTTCCATATAGGTGAGGCCTCAATTGTTTGAATATTGTGTTGTTATCCAGACGATGTTTGAATGAGGCCCTCTTGGCGGTTCTAATAAGTTGATGGTGTCTGAGGGTGGCGTTCTTGTGGGCTGCATAGCTGTCTGGTGTTCGTTCTTGGAGCCATTTTTTCTCCAGTTTTCGGCATGTTCGTTTGGAGGTCTGGAGGTCTTCGGTGAACCAGGCGGCTTTCTTGTTGGTGGGTTGTTGGGGGGGGTCTTGAGCGGGCGAGGGTGTTGGCGCAGTCGTGGATCCATTCTCTGAGGTTGCGGAAGGCGGTGTCGGGGTCGATGGGTGGGCTCTGGGCAAGAGTGGTGGTTAGCCAAAGAAATTAATCCAGAAGAAAGCAGGCTGTAATAAGTCTGCATGGTTCTCTCCTGAGCTGTGGATGCTAAAACAAAAAATGTAAACTTCTAGAGAGGATATAGAGGAAAGATTTATCTATAGCAAAGAAACAGGAATATAGGAAAGCCATTGGAAATTATGAGGCTGAAATAAAACGAGCCCAATGCTCCTATTATTTGGAAATAAATTCCGGAGCAGCCAATTCCTCCAGAGAGACCTTTCTGATCGCAAAAAACTGCTTAAAACCCCAGATTCCACAGTAGCACCCGATCTGTCAGGAGAACGCTGCAACGAACTTGCAGGATTTTTTGCCACCAAGGTCCACAATATTCACAAGCACCTACCACAAAAAGACAATGACATCCCGAGGCGATTGCCACGGGCCAGTTTGGAAATAAGTACAATCTGGAGACCTTCACAGAGTTGACCCAGGAGTCATTCTTGGCTACCTTAGCTAAGATAACGTCAGGGTCACCACTAGACCCAGCACCTCTCAACATCTTAAAACTAGCAGCATCTACGATGGCCCCTAGTATGACCAGTCTGAATAACTCTTCCTTGACATCAGGGTTTGTCCCCCCGAATGGAAGAGAGCTATGATAAAAGCTCTGCTCAAAAAGCCAAATCTGGATCCGGCAGATTTGGGCAACTACCATCCTATCTCTCTGCTCCTTGCAATGGGCAAATTTGCAGAGAAGATTGTCAACCATTCCCTCTCCACGTTCTTGGAATCCAATCACCTACTCCACCCTTCACAAACGGGTGTCCGACCACGCCAAGGCACAGAGACTGCCTCATTGGCGGTGGTGGAGGAAGCTAGGAAGGTTCTTTACTTAGGAGGTACAGCCGCCATAATACTCCTCGGCCTCCATGCGGCCTTCGACGCGGTGAACCACCAGATCCTGGCTCACCGTCTCAGGAATATAGGAGTGTCAGGCAAGGTGCTATCCTGGCTCCAATCCTTCCTGGAGGAATAGGTGTTTTCAGGTGTTTTCAGGTGAAGCCCTGCCTAAACCGGTCCCACTTAAGTGTGGAGTCCCACAGGGCTCATCTTTGAGCCCAACCCTTTTTAACGTTTATATGCATCCTCTGGCGGAACTGTTGCCCCCTTCGGGATCCATATAGTCACTTACGGCGATGACACCCAGCTGGTGGTGGCTTTGACTCAGACCAACCATATGTCCCCGGATCTCCACCACTGCCTTGAGGAAGTTACCAAGTGGATGAGTCTTTCCCACTTAAAACTCAACGGTGACAAAACTGAGCTCATGTTACTCGGCAATCAGTTAAACTTCAAAGCCAACACTATATGGCCAGCTTGTATGGGATCAGCACTCATCCCAAAAACAGAGATAAAAAGTCTGGGTGTCTGGTTGGACCAAGATCTTCTTTTCAAAGTGCAAGCCAGAAAAACCACTGCGCATTGTTTTGGCCTGCTGAGAATGATTCGAAAGTTCTGCCGCTACTACCAGATCAAGCAAAACAAATCTTTGTTCAAGCGCTCATCTTATGAAGAATAGATTATGGTAATGCCCTTTATCTGGGCGCCCCCAACCATGTCATCTCAAAATTGCAGACTGGGCAGAATTCTGCAGCAAGACTGCTTATGGGAACCCAGAAACGAAGTTCTGCAAAACCAGCACTACGCCTGCATCATTGGCTTCCAGTGCAGGAAAGAATCAATTTTAATGCCCTGTGCATCGCCCATACGTCCCTAAATGGAAATGGGCCTCCTTTTATCAAATCTTTGATCCACCCTTATAAGGCCAACAGAAGCCTTTGCTCAGATGAGTTGTACCTTGCAGTACCAAGGGTCAGGAAGTCCAGAAGCGGAGGTAGGCGCTTCTCGTATAATGCCTCCAGGCCTCCAGCTGTGGAACAGCCTGCCGCTGCAACTGCGCAGACAATCTAACCACTTAGCATTCCGTAAACAACTTAAAACCTGGCTTTTTCCATAGAACGCCGGCCCTACTCTAGTGAACTCACAGCCCTGGGATGCTTCAGGGTAGCCGTGCGCTATACAAAAACCCTTCTATTCTATTTTAAGGACGAAACTAAGAATAGCACAAAAATAACTTTGAGGAAAGAGGGGTAGTCACAGTACCTCTAGTGAGGACAGTCCATAGTCCATGTGCCTTTAGATGAAAATGTCAGAGGTGTGGCTCAGCCCAGCCTTCTCTGAGCTATGACAGGTGCAGACGGGCCCGCCCAATCCCGACCCATGTGTGAATTTAAAGGCGCCTCAGGGCGTGCAGGACAGGATGTCGGTGGAGGCTCTCCGGACACTTGGTGTTGTGGGGCTTGAAGTCTCCCCAAGCTTGTCAGAGGCTGAATGTGCTAATCACAACACCTGATTTAAATAGGCAAGGTAGAACCAGCAACCGCAATACCGCGGAAAGGCCTAACAAATAGCCTTGAGCAGTGCCCAAAACAAGTCCTTTCTGGACCAGGGCCAAAAAGAATAACAAAGCTTCAGACAACTTGGGTTGCAGTGGGTCAGTTTGGCATGTGCCACACCAAGCCACCATTTTGTTACATTCACTCGTGTAGACCGGTTTTGTAAAGTAACACCTCATTGCCAAGATGATATCAACAACTATAGGACAAAGGACAAATGAGGTCAACTGACACCACTCAGTCTACAATTATGGAGATGCTGTTTGTGTAAGCACCTTGACTTACTGCTGCAAAAGAAGATCCTCCCAAAGTGGAAGTGTGATGATTAGTATATTCTGAGGTTTGTTCATTGGTAGTGTAAGTGTATGTGCAGAGTGGAATGTGATGATGTAGAGGGTAGAATGTAATGAAGTACTGGAAGAGACCCTGGGGGTCAGTTTGTGCAGATCGCTTGGTCCCTTCAGACAATGAACTTGGGTTCTGCTTTGTATTAAAAAACTATATGATTTGGAAACCACATTCTTAACAAATTTGGCAAAAAAGCATGGGATTGTGCTTGTGATATTTTTCTGGGGGAATCTTCATTTCGTCTGGAATTGGATGTCTACTTCACTTTGATAAGGTACTCTTTTCATTTTATTATGGGGCCCAGGGATCGCGTTTAAGAAAAAAGGCTGTCTTGCAGTGATTTATGCTCAGCCAGTAATTTAAATGGATTAAGCATTTTGAGCTTGGTGGATTAGGCGCGTTGGTTAAGAAGAGCATCATTTAAACTGTTTGATCAGCATTGACTAAGCGCGAGAAGATTCAGTTCGTTGGTTAGAAGCATATCTTTTTTTTTATTATTGTTTTATTAAACCTTCTGGTCACAACCTTACATAGACACTTTGATTCAATAGAACAATTTTAGAGACTTGACAGTTACATAGTATAGCATTCCAAATGAAGTGAAACATGATAGTAATAATGATTACAGTGATGTTGGTTCGTCTTGGGGAGGGGAGACGGGGGGGTCATGTATATTTCCACAATACACATTACATTTGCCCCATATAGCAATCCAATTCTGGGGGCACCCACGTGCAACATAGACATTTTTTTCCATTACTATACACCAGTCCATATCCGCCTTCCAGGCTGCAAGCGTAGGTGGCGCAGCAGCCCCCCATAGTCGTGCGATGTTCCTTTTTCCTACCATTTGATCCAAAGTTGCCCATAGTTTGTGCTTACTATTAAGGTATGTGTGTTCCCACACGTTCAAGAGACACCTCTTGGCTTCAGGCCTAATCTCAATTGCCAATACCTCGCTCATGCACTTGTGTACCTTCCTCCAGTATTCCTGTATCAACCCACACTCCCATATAATGGGTAGCCCTCTAGGCCACACAGTCTCCTACACAGCCCATCAGCCCCCCCCCCTCCCCCATTTGCATCAATCTGGGTCCAGAGACATAGATTCTGTGTAGAATTTTTAGCTGAATGAGGCGTAGATTTGACGAGATTGCTACTTTCTGTGGGGAGGCGACTGCCTCCTGCCATTCTTCGTCATCCAGCTCCAACCTGTCCCGCTCCCATCGTTCCCGTAAAGATAGAAGAGGATCTGGAGTGTTGTTGATACGTTTTTGTATATGTAAGGAAGATGATTTTATCTGGCAGGTAGCCATCAAGCAGTCTGTCCTCCAGTGGAGAGGATTCTGGGGGAGAGGGCCCATCTGGAAGGTTAGATTGGAGAGAGTGTGCTGTAGCAAGGAAAACAATATAACTAGAAGCATATCTTAACGGGAAGCTTGATTGGAGGACAACTGTTCATGTCCAGGAGTTTCTACTGACCCAAACAGTTGCCACTAGGACGACTTGGGGCCGGTCATTTGTGATCTTCATTAGAACTCGGGGCAGGAGAGGCAGTGGTGAAGGCCTTCAAAGCCAAGTGAATCGCCTTCAACTCCAAAAAACTGATGTGTAGTCAGTTTTTCACTGGAGACCAGAGAGTCCTTTGATTTCCACCTCTCCCAGATGGCCTCCCGAACCCAGAAGATATGATTTTCATGACTAGTGTCAAATTTGGGTGCGGTAAGGAGAGGGGTCAGCCACTGACCCAATCGGGGTCCAGCAGCCACCACTGAAGATCTTTTACAGTCTCCTTCGAAATTTGGATACATCTGACAGATTCCCCTAATGCTGTGTTCCACTGTGACTTTAGGTCTCACTGCAGAGCCCATATATGCCATCTGCCATGTTTCACCAGCAGGATGCTGGAGTCCAACAAATCCAGCAGCCTAAGAGTTATTTACACTGAGATCCAAGACAGAATCTGAAGCATCGGGATCACAGAATGAATGCACTAGAATCTTTGCTCCGTGGAAAAGTATTGAAACTTACCATATCCAAAAGGGCTCAGGTGAAAGTGAGCATATATAAAAGAATTTGGTGTGAGTTTGGCACGTTGATAGTGAACCCCAATGATATTAGTGTAATGTGCCTTTATCTAGAGGTGGCTGACGACTGCCTGCTGCAAGCCAACCTTTAACACTGAGTCATC
This sequence comes from Lissotriton vulgaris, assembly GCF_964263255.1. Classification (NCBI taxonomy): domain Eukaryota; kingdom Metazoa; phylum Chordata; class Amphibia; order Caudata; family Salamandridae; genus Lissotriton; species Lissotriton vulgaris. Next base: position 862,378,176 of record NC_141689.1, read on the forward strand.
CAGGTAGGGGGAATTGTAGAATCCCAAACCTCTGAAGGTGTTCTGGGACCACAGATATCACTTCGGTGAACAGTTGAGGGGCATTGGAAGGCCGAAAGGAAAGTCTGCTAAATGAAAATGCTCCTGGCCCACCGTGAACCGCAGGTAGCACCTTTAGGCCAACAAGATGGAGATATGAAAATAAGTGTCCTCCGGTCCAATCAATGCTACCATCAAGTCTTCAGGGTCTAGGGCAGACAGAACTTGGGCTGAATATATATATATATATTCATTGAAAAAAAACAAAAGTTACAGGGACTTTATAGTTAGGAAATATAATTTATTAAAACCATGAAAATTCAATGAAAAAAACAAAGGTTACAGGGACATTACAGTTAGACCGGCATTTCACTCATACAAAACCAGAGCACTTCAGCAGCTATAGTAAACTGAGCTAATTATAACTTGCGCCCTCTCAATGCACTGCTTATGACCTCACATATTACATCACTCCTTTCATGGTCAGTGGCATCACTGATGACATCATCCACAGAATCTCTGATGCACCCACTCACACTCAAATATAACATTGTATACACCCAGTCCAACTTCCACACTAGCATTCTCAAAATCATTGACACCCATACCCATACTTACACACCCACTCACTGATTCATAGGACTAAACACACATCCACTCAGTCACCCAGACAGCCATACATATACCAACTCACTCACTAATTTGTACGCTGATATATCAACCCATACAACCACTCACACACTGGCAGTCACCCATAGAGCTACTCACACATCTACTCACTCACCCATAAAGTCAATCACACAGCCACTTACTCACCTATACATTTACACCCACTCACTTATTTATACAGATACTAACACATACTCACCTATGCTGTCACTAACACAAGCACACACACTCACCTATACAGCCACTTACAACCAACTCACTGACCAATATAGCCACTAATATATCCACTCATACACCCATACAGCCACTCACAGTCAGTCGGCCATACAGCTACTCACACACTTAGTCACTCAACCATAGTCACTTACACAGACACTTACCTATAGTTATACACACACACCGACTCACTTATTCATACAGATACTAATACATACTCACTCAGTGATACAGTCACTGACACAAGCACACACTCAACCATACGCCATTCTCGCAATCACTCAGTCACAGATAGTCGCGCATATACTCCCAACAATCACCTAAACTGTATTTAGCATATGCAGTAGCTCACTCATTAACCACTGACACATCCATTCACTCACTGACACAGCCATACACACACTCAGTTACCAATACAGCCCCTCACAGATGCACTTACTAACCCATACAGCCACTGACTCACCTAGTCACTCATCCATGCAGGCAGGCACACACACCCTCACCCACCCACACAGACACTTGTACAGGTACTCAGACAACCAATCAATCACCCATACAGCCACTCACGTACCCACTCACCAACCCATACAACCACTTAGACACCAACTGACAGACTGATGTAAACACTCGCACAACCTAGTCACTTACCCATAAATTTACTCAGACACCTAATTACTCACTTATACAGTAAGTCACGCACCCACTGAATCATCCACACAGGCACGTTACACTCATTAGTTCACTGATATACCTTGGTATATATATTTAACACTGATAAACTTTTTAAAATCACTCACAGTAACTGGATTATGTCATCAGTGATGTCATTTGAGATGTCATCAGTCACTGACCATGTCATGAGTGAAGTAATATATAAGGTCGTGAGTAGTGCATTGCGGGGGCACGAGTAAACTGCTGAATTTCTCTGGTTTTGAATGAGTGAAATGTCAGCTACACTATAACGTCCCTGCAACCTTTTTGTTTTTTCAGTGAATTTCTACAGTCATTTTAAATTATATTTACTAACTATAAAGCCTCTGTAACCTTTGTTCTTTTAAGAGAATTTCTAAGGTTTTTTTAAATGCTAATTGCTAACTATAAAGTCTCTGTTACCTTTGTTTTTTTCAGTGAATTTCAATGGTTTTTAAAGTAGTATCATGTTTGCAGAGTGGTTGAGAAAGTAGAAGGGCCTCCGACCACCTATAAGGAATTTCGCTTTGTAGGACTTACAGAAGGTACCAGGAGGGCTTCTTGGTCCCCAAGGTCCCTCAGAAGTAAAGTGGACTTCAACCCCAACCAGTTGTGCGGCAGAAGCTGCGTTTACAGAGTGGTGGAGAAAGGAGGCCTGGCCTCCGAAGACCTCTTAGCAATCCCGCTGTATGGGACATACTGGAGGTAACATGAGGGGTAGTTGGCTTCCAAGGACATCTTTGGAGACCAACTACCCCTCTTGTTACCTCCTTCTCAGTGGCCACGCCCGCTTTCCCCACCACTCTGCAAATGTGCCTCCTGGCACACTACTAGTTAGGGGAATAAGTCCACTTGGCTCTTCAGGGTCCTGGGGCCAACTAGCCCTCCTGTTACTTCCAGTGAAACCCACACATCTGCATTGCTGAGAGGTCATCAGAGCCCACGGCCCCTTTCTCCACCACTCTGCAAACGCAGCTCCTGGCGCACTACTGCCTCGGGATGAAGTCCACTTTAGTCCTGAGGCCCTCAGAAGGCATGGGGACCTCATCCCCCAACAAGCAGTGCACCAAGAGGTGCATTTGCAGGGTGGCGGAGAAAGGGGGCTTAACCTCCGAGCACTTCTCAGCAATACCACTATATGGGGCTTACTGGAGGTAACTGGCATTCTTCTTGGCCCCTAAGGACCCTCAGCAGCCAAGGGGACTTCATCCCCCAACCAGGAGCAGGGCCAGGAGGTGCGTTTGCAGAGTAGTGGAGAGAAAGGGGGCGGGGCCTCCGATGAGTTTCCAGCTTTAAAAAAATGTAAACATTTTTTAGAAAGACGGGCTGTGTGGCCCCCCCTTCCCTAGACCATTTTGGGTCCCGGGACCACATCCCCTGGGGCCCGGTCTTTATTAATTAATTTTTTTAATCAAAGGGAGGGGGGCTGAGTGGCACCCCTTCCTCAGTGATTTTTGGCCCTGTTGACCCCATCCCCTAGGGCCTGCCCCTTTTATTTATTATTTATTTAAAAAAGGGAGGGGGCCCCCTCCTGAGGCCGATTTCAGCCCATAGGACCCAATTCCCTAGGGTTAGGCCTTGAAACTTTCTTTTTTTTATTAAAGGAGGGGTGCCACACACACCCCTTCCCCAGGCCGATTTTGCCCCCCTGAACCCCAATCCCCAGGGACATGTCTTAATATATTTTATTATTTAGGGGGAGGGGTGCCCGCACAGTCCCTCTTCCCGGGCCAACTTTGGCCCCTGGAACCAGGGACTGTGGGGGGCTCCTTCCTCCAGCGGGAGCCGGCACTGCTTTTCACACCCAGGGAGCTGCTGATATGCAGCTCCCTGTGTGAAAAAAGCAAAGTGTGCTCCACTTTGAGCAAGAAAGAGCAAAATGTTCTTGCTGGGGCACACTATTTGCTATGGCACGGTGGGATCCCATAGCAAACTGCAATGTACTGGGGCACTTCAGGACATTGATGGAGCCGACATTGGGGGTCCCCAGGGCCATCTGGACTCCTGGAGGTGGGCCGCTTGGCCCTCCTCCCATATTCAAATTTTAGCCGGGGCGGTGGTGGCCCCTGGGGCCCCACAACGGATCCCCTTCATTCGTATATTTGTGCTCCAGGGAGGTGGTGGTCCCCAGGGCAGTGGAGGAGGCCGTAGGGCCTCCCCGCATTACTTAATAAAAGAGAGCCCCGGGAAGGTTGCATTCCCCGGTTGCAAGCCCTAGGAGGGGGGTCCTATGTGCCCCTTCCTATATTTATTACATGCCCCCGGGAACTGGCCCACCCAGGGGTTATTTATTTATTGGGAGCCCGGGCTTCCTTATTTTTACGACAAATTCATGAATAACACAATTTTGCGTAACATTTTTTTTAATGCTTTTTTGTCGTGGTGGGGTTCCAGGGTAACCCCAAGACCATGGCTTGGGGGTCAGGGTATTCCTACCCTGACCCCTTTTATTTATTTTCACATATTTTTGGGGAGTCCCAAGATGACTTTCAACACTTCTTGGTTGAAGTAGTGGCAGCCGATCAGAGCAGTGCATTTCCCTGCACGAGCTCGTCTTTGTTCGCAAAGACTTTGCGATCAAAGATATAACTATAAATTTCAACTTAAAATTCTTGACCACTACTGAACAGATTTACACTAAATAAACAAAAGGCACTTCTTTCAACCAACATCTACCTCCCTGCCAAATTTGGTGTAAGTCCATTCAGTGGTTTAGGCTGTGGCTAAAGGTACCTATGGGAATTAACATTACAAATGCACCCTTATTTTGCGCCCCAATTTCTTCCTCCTCACTACACAGATCATCCCCAAAACTTTCCATGACACACAGAATCTACCTTGACACTTGCTTGGGGAAAATCTTGTAAAGATTGGTCAAAAGATGCCAAAGTTATATATATATATATATATATATATATATATATATATATATATATATATATATATATATATATATATATATATATATACACACACACACATATACAGAAACATATATACATACATATATACATACATGCATACATATATATATTCGGAATAAGATTCCAGATTCCACAGTTTCTGCCACTGAAAGCATCCAGGCACTCACGAACAGGTTTTGTCAAAAAGCTTATTTATTTAGGCATATTTCATCAACGCGTTTCGGGAGTCACGCTCCCTTGCTCACGATATATATATATATTCACTGGAAAAACCACAGGCTTCAGGGACGTTATAGTTAGTTGCAGATTTATTGTATAAGTGTGTGGATGGAGGATTTAGTAGGTGTATTCTGACTGTATAAGTGAGTGATTAAATGTATCTTACTGAATTGATGGGTTAGTGACTAAACTCTGTGAATGTATCAGTCTGTCTATTGCTGTGTAAGTTGCTGCATTGGTTAATGAGTAGCTACATGAGTGTCCATATGGGTCATTGATTGGCTGCCTGAGTATTTGTATGGGTGCCTGAGTGTGTGTGTGTAGGTGGGTGGGAGGTGTGCGACTTTGTGCATAGATGTGTGAGTTCTTTATTCACTGGGTGTATGGGTTCAAGACTGCATGTGGAAACAGCTTTATGAGCGGGTGGGTGTGTATATGGGTGTGCTGGTGAGTGAATGGATATCTCAGTGCTACATGTCCAAGTAACTACATATGTAAAACACAGTACATGAGAGAGTTGGACTATATAAATGACTATACGTGAGAGTCAGTGATTGTGAGAGTGGCTGTATGGATGAGTGTGTATTTGTATCAGTGATTGTATTCGAGAGTAAGAATATGTTAGTATCAGTATGAGTGAATGAGGTTGTGTGTGTATAACTGTATAGCTAAGTTAATAGATGTGTGATTGATTCTTTGCATGACTGACTAGATGTGTGAGTAACTCTGGATAAGTGGTGGTGTGTGAGTGTTTGTATAGGTGTTTGAGTGCCTATAATAGTGTTGTATTGATGAGTCACTGCATGTATGAGTGACTGTATGGGTGAATGAGTGGATGTGTGTGTTGACCTAGGAATATGTGTGCGTACGTAGTAACTGGTATTGGTGTCTCTATTGTTTCGAAAATGGCAGTCTGTATTTTAGAGTGAGTGTATCAAAGGTTTTATTAAGGTATGAGGAGGTGCATCAGATTTACACGTGGTAATGTCATCAGTGAGGTCATTTGAGATGTCATCAGTGATGCCATCAATGATGTCACTGACCATGTTCTGAATGATATAATATGTGATGTCATCAGCAGTGCATTGCTGGGGCGTGAGCTATAGATAGCTCAACTAACTATAACGGCCGAATTTCTATGGTTTTGTACGAGTGAAACGTGCAACTAACTATAACGTCCCTGAAACCTATGTTTTTTTCAGTGAATTTCAAAGGTTTTTCAAACTCTAATTTGTAACTATAACTAAAAGCATTCCTCAATGTCTGTGCTGACTACTGCCTTCAATATACACTGCGGATAGCAGGGCTCACAATTCACATCGAGCCACAAATGCAGATGACGCAGTCCAGGAGGCAAGAGACATTAATCCCAGTGCGGCCCACCCGGACCACGCATCATTGCTGGCTGCGCACATGATGAACGCTTATAATGCCCCTATCTCAGTGCAGCGCAACTCATGGACCCTTTATGATACAATATTTTGTGTATAATTTCACATCTGGTGCCCCTACCTCATTGTATCAAAAGTCATGGACCCTTTAGGATAGAATATTTTGTGTATTATTTCACATCTGGTGCCCCTACCTTAGTGCAGCACAAATCATTAACCCTTTATGATTGAGTCTCTGTGTCTGATCCAATGATTACTGTTGTACTTGTTGCCAGCACCCACCATTCCGGGAGGGCAGGCTTACACTCACCCCACACGCATCCAGCACAGATGTCACTGGACATGTGACCCTGATAATAAAGAGGAGTCGAGCGCACGTGCCCGTACCCAGTTCCACTATCTATCGGAGTCTGTGTGTTCATTATGTATGCAACATGCTGCCCCTGGGCCCTACCACATTACATTGTGCTCTGGACAGCGTATGCAACCAACTAACCTTTGACAGTGGGAGAAATCGTTGGTTATGTAACTTTGTCTCCTTCATTGTACATGTACGTACTTAGAGGCTGGATGATTAGAGTACTGGAAGGAGAGTCTATAGTGAATTTACAAGTGCGTGCGGATTGGCGGAGTGATTTTATAAGTACATATGTTGGCGCAGCTTAACTCTGACAACACGCTTGTCTCCAATTGGCTGCCCTCCATGTGCCAAAAACTGAAATTTGGGCTTTGCATGGCCCTGTATTGCTCTAGCCGCAATACTCCACTGAATGTGCAATAAACATTCACTTCCACAAAGATGTGTCATGTCCACCATCTTTCTTATGTGGAACTATGGATGAATGTAGGGTCAGTGATTCCCCGTACCTTCCACGTTGGCCAAGTTGTGGGACTTGGCTCACAGAGTGACACATTGACGCTTGAAACCCGGGTGACGGCAGCGCCTAATTTTTTTAAGCATTCTCTAGTCCAAAGCCAACCAAAAAGTAGCCCAATATTGCTACTTTAAGGAAGGAGGGACAGGGACATCGTCAAGCAGGCGGTGAATGCATTGGAATTGATGTTGCAGCAGGCTGCCAAGTAAATATTTGTCTAGTAAAGTCCTTTGACATACTACTTTGCTGGAGCACAGTATATATATTTATAATCTGGCAACTAGCACACACCAAAATCGTACACCACAACCGGGAAAAAAATAGCCCAATTGTGCATGATCTAGCCCGATCTGGCAACAATGCCACATCAGTTGATTCCTCATACAGCTCACGATGGAGCCACGCCCATAGCTCTGGAGTCATTCTTCACAGCTTCACGCAGGACCGGCATACGCCAGGCCAGCCCACACTGCTTATGCTTACAGGGCAGGACAACAACGCTACATGGCCGAGATTTTCATTGTAGTGATCTGTTAGTCACAGGTCTAGTTGTCCGTATGCCACAGACACTTCCTCACGGCTGGTATACACCCACATCACACCCATCCAGCACAGATGTCACAGGAAATGTGACCCTACCAATAAAAAAGACCAGGCGCACATGCTCTACGCCATTTTAGAGTTGCTCCCACCGCATGCACTGTGATGGCCCGTCCCGGAAGGCCCGGACACCTCATGTAGGCCTGAGCCATCGAACAGGTGGGCCTACCGCCAAGTGCGTGGCCTCACTGGTCACTGAATTAGTGGCACTGCAAGGACTGAGCGGGTGTGGAACCTGTGATGGTGATAGGTGCACTAGTATGTCCTCTGCCATGGAAAAATCAAGAAGCAGCACCAAATGTAAGACTTGTTGGCTTGCGGAGCGCGGCTGCATGATGTGGAGGGTGCCTTTTCCGTGAAAAGGTGAGCAGTGAGGCCTGGGTGCGCAGTGGTGGGCAAATACGTCTGGGTGGCGGGAGTGGATGGGGTACAGCAGCCTGGATCCACAGCGATTTAAGCGTACGCAGTCGTATATACTCTACCATTACTAATTCTGTACTATGTTTCAGATGTGGGAGCTTGAGGGCTCTACTAGGTCCCGGCACGTGGTTGGTGACACAGCGGTGGCGTAAAGGTGAACTGTGAGTATTTTTTCCACAGTATGGGCACTCACTGTCCCTTTTCATCTCTTCCTTTCTATCCTTCACACTCTTTCTCTCTCTCTTCCTCTCACACTGTTTCTCTTTCTCTCTCTTCCTCACACTCTTTCTCTCTCTCTCTCTGTTTGTCTCACTCGTCGTCTCTCTCACTCTTTCTCTCTACCTTCCTCTCACTCTTTCTTTCTTCTCCTATCTCTCTCTTCCTCTCATTCTCACAGTTTCTTTCTCTCGGTCTTCCTATAACTCTTTCTTTTTCTCTCTGTCTTATTCTCACTCTTTCTTTCTTTCTCTCTACTTCGATAGACGCTTGACGCACAATCTTATCTTGCTTTTTCTCTAGCAGGCCTGCGATGATGCGAGGCCATCCTGCAATCAACATTCATCCTGAATTGTGAGCTCTGCTTCACCTAGAGTACACAATGGGTGAGGAGGTTGCTTCGGCACGTGGTGGAGCCTCTTCAACACACGCCGGTGGCGCAAGGTGAGCAGACAGGTCTGTTTGCACAGCGGCGGGCAGTCACCTCAGGGCAGTGGGAGTGGATGGGGCGCCGCAGGCTAGGTGCTCAGCAGCGAAACAGAGAATTACGCGTGTGCAGTTGTATGTACTCTGCGATTACTAATTCTATACTACCTTTGAGATGACTAAACCTGAGGGTGCACTATGTCCCGGTACGTGGTTGGAGACACACCAGTGGCAGAAAGGTGAGCTGCGAAGATTTTCTCCAGTATCAGCACTCCTTCTTCATCTCTTCCTTTCTCTTTCTCTCACACTTTCTCTGTCTCTTCCTCTCTCATTCTTTCTCTCACTCTTTCTCTCTTCCTCTCTTTCACACTATTTCTCTCTCTCTCTCTCTTCCTCTATTACACTGTTTCTCTTTCTCTCTTCCTTATATCTCACTCTTACTCTTCTTCTCTCTCACTTTTTCTTTCTCTCTTCCTTTCTCTCTTTCTCTCTCTCTTCCTCTCTCACTGTTTCTCCCTCTCTTCCTCTCTCTCCCTCTTTTCGTCTCTCTCACTCTTTCTGTCTTCATCTCACTCTTTCCTTCTTTTCTTTCTCTCTTCCTCTCATTACCGCTGTTTCTTTTTCTGTCTTCCTCTCACTCTTTCTTTTTCTCTCTGTCTTCCCCTCACTCTTTCTTTCTCTCTCTCTCTCCTTTGATGGATACATGACGTACAATCTTATATTGCTTTTTATCTAACAGGCTGTGATTCATGAATCAACAACCCCACCCCCAACACCAACACAGCTGAACGTGTGTAGAACCTGCGATGATGCGTGGCTATCCTGACAAAGCCTGAGAAGGTTGCTTCGGCACGTGGTGCACCCTCTTACACACACGCCAGTGGCAGAAGGTGAGCAGAGAGGCTTCTTTCCACAGCAGCGGGCAGTCACCTCTGGCCGGTGGGAATGGATAGTGTGCAGCAGCCTGGACACACAAGAGCGCACAGACACCTCCGAGCAGTGGAAGTGGATAGGGTGCAGCAGCCTGAGTGCGCATTGGAGAAACAGAGAATTAGGCGTATGCAGTTGTATGTACCCTGCAATTAATAATGCTATACTATCTTTCAGATGACGAAACTTGAGGGTGCACTATATTCCGGCACGTGGTTGGAGATACACCGGTGGCACAAACGTGAGCTGTGAAGATTTTCTCCACTGTCAACACTCCCTCTCCTCTCTTCCTTTCTCTCTCACACTTTATCTCTTTCTCTGTCTCTTCCTCTCTCTTATTCATTCTTTCTCTCTCTTCCTCTCTCTCTCTTCCTCTCTCACACTGTTGTGTTCTCTCTCTTTTCATTGTAGCTTACTCTTTCTTTCTCTCTCTCACTTTCTCTCTCTCCCTCTCTCTTTCTCTGTCTTTCTCTCTCCCACTCTTTCTCTCCTCTCTCACACTCTCTTTCTCTCTCTCACTCTCTATCTCTTCCTCTCTCTCACACTGTTTCTTTCTCTCTTTCTTATATCTCACTCTTTCTTTCTCTCTCACGGTTTCTCTCTTTCTCTGTCTTCCTCTCTCTCTCTTTCTCTTTCTCACTCTTTCTCCTTTGCTGGACGCATGATGCACAATCTTATCTTTCTTTTTTTCTTGCAGGCTGTGATTCACAAATGGTCCAGCGATGACACAACATGGCTGTACAGTTTTAATTGTTGTTGTTTTGTTTTAATAAAATGTTTTATATATAAATCCATACATGACTAAGATTCCTATTTTTCCAAACTCACAAGCATCTGCTTATCAATTGTACATTACCCATTTTTTTACGTTCCAGATTCCCTAATGTGACTGTCACATTTGTTTGTAGGGGGGTGGAGGTGAGGGGGGATAGCGCACAAGGAGCTCCTGCTGTGGGATGTCGGAGCAGTGTTGGGTGTCCAACCTGCATGATCGTTGCCTCCATTGCATCGGTTCTCACAGACTTATGAGCCAGCGGGCTGGCTCGTAGATGAAGAGCTGCGAGCCGACAGGCTGCTCATAGAGGGAGAACCGCAGCCCGCAGCCCGTCAGTTCGCAGAGGGCCGACTGGTGTAGGCCGTCAGCTTCCAAAGGGATAGCTGCGGAACAGTACTGTGGGGAGAGGGAGAGGGAGCATGAAGAGCGTATCTCGCAGAGAGAGACCTGCGGTATATTTCCAGTCTTGACTTCACAGATACAACTGCGGGCCCGAGAACTCGCATCTGAAGGGCTGTGGGCTGACAAATGGTTCGCAGAGGGAGACTTGCGTGCCCAAGAAGGTTGATGGAGGTATGCTGTTGATGGGGGAAGACGCAGCGTGAAAGGGGTATCTCGCACAGACAGAGCTCCGATACATTAAATTGCCTTTCTTTTATATTTTCCCTCGACGCGAGGCACAAGATGGCTGCTAACGCTTCCTGGTTTGAAGTGTTAGCAGCCAATCAGAGGACACTTCCTGGTTTGAAGTGTTAGCAGCCAATCAGAGGCAAGTTTGTGCTCGGGAGTTAGGCACCGTCCAGATATATATCTTTTTTTCCTGTAATATCTCAAAAAAAACTGAACTGATTTACACCATTTCAACAAAAGTGCGCTTTCTGGACCAAGACCTTTCTCCCTGCCAAATTTAACATAATTCCATTCAGCAGTTTGACCTGTAACCTTGTCTAAAATTTCCTATGAAAAATGCATTAAGAAAACACTTTTTTAGCCCCCCCATTTTTTCTGAGCCCCCCTTGACCAATCACCCCTAAACTTTAATGATAGGAGCTGATCAAAAAAGAGAAACGTTTTGGAAAATGTCATAAAGATTCATCAAACGACGCCAAAGTTATAAGCGCATGGAGGGCTCGAGGAGGGGGGCCAACCCACCCACCTCCCAACATGAGTGAAGCCCCGGGGCTGCGGGGACCCCAGCAGGCCCCCGCAGCCCCAGCGAAACCCCGCTATAATTTTTTAAGAAATGTCCCCGGAACCTAGCCCACCCAGGGGCCTCATTAAAATAAAACGCGGCCCCAGCGCGAATTGCGCCAATATTTTTTTACTTTTTTTTATGCTTTCTCTTGGCCCTGAGGGTCCTTCTGGCACCCCCTGAATGACTAGTGCCCAGTTGTTCTTGATATTTTTGAGAACTCTGGGTAGCAGTGGTATGGCCAGAAAGCTGTACAGGAGGCCTGAGCTCAACTCAAAAGCGTTGCTGCCTTGGAAACTCAAACGTGCAGAACTTCTGACATTGTGCGTTCTCTTCAGAGGCGAACAGATCTAACCAAGGCTCTCCCCACTGCTGACAGAGACCTTGACCCTCCTTCGAGTGGAGATGCCATTTGTGATCAGCTAGGCATTGACGGCTATTCCAGCCATATCCAGATATGAAGGGCCTCTTGACAATGGGTCTACGACCCCACCCCACCCTGCTAGTTGCAGTACCACATGCCGGTGGTGTTGCCTGTAAACAACCGTACAAACTTCCTCTAGCCTGAGGGAATAAATACTTTCAATGCTAGTAGGATCACTCGGAGCTCCAACAGGTTGATGTAGAGTCTGCATTCCACCGGAGACCAGAGTCCTCTGATCACCACTTCTCCCAGATGGCAGCCCCATCTCAGGAGTGCAAAAACCACAGTTGAAGGACAGAATGCAGAACAATGTCATACATTCACCCCAGTACAGAGATCTGGGCCTAAATCCATCGTTTTTGTGCACTCCTCACCACCCCAGTTCAGACATGGCCATATGCAAATCAGTCTGACCCTCTGCCTCATGGGAACAGTCCAGCCCGAACTGCCAAGCCATGCCTTCCCTGGACCGGAAACAAGCTTCCGAGTGTTTGATTGATTCAGATGCTCCGTCCATCACCACCCCCTTTTGTACCGCTTTTGGCCACCATAAGTGTGGCAGGGTATGCTCAGACGTGAGTCCCTTGCTCACTTTGCCACTGGTTGCATATAGCCATGTCTGAACTGGAGTGGCAGAGTGGGCTAAAGAACGGTGATGGATTAAACTCAGATCTTTTGACTTGGTGTGAGTGTTTGATTGATTCAGATGCTCCGTCCATCAGCACTCCCTTTTGTACCGCTTTTGGCCGCATTAAGTGTGGCAGGGTATGCTCAGACGTGAGTCCCTTGCTCACTTAGCCACTGGATTCAAGCAAGCCGGACTGAAGACGGCTGGAATGCCAGAAACCGGTCCTCGGAAGCTTGTTTCCGGTCCAGGGAAGACATGGCTTGGCAGTTCGGGCTGGACTGTTCCCATGAGGCACAGGGTCAGACTGATTTGCATATAGCCATGTCTGAACTGGGGTGGCAGAGTGGGCTAAAGAACGGGGATGGATTAAACCCAAATCTTTTGACTGGGTGTGAGTGTTTGATTGATTCAGATGCTCCGTCCATCACCACCCCCTTTTGTACCGCTTTTGGCCGCCATAAGTGTGGCAGGGTATGCTCAGACGTGAGTCCCTTGCTCACTTTGCCACTGGTTGCATATAGCCATGTCTGAACTGGGGTGGCAGAGTGGGCTAAAGAACGGTGATGGATTAAACCCAGATCTTTTGACTGGGTGTGAGTGTTTGATTGATTCAGATGCTCCGTCCATCACCACCCCCTTTTGTACCGCTTTTGGCCGCCATAAGTGTGGCAGGGTATGCTCAGACGTGAGTCCCTTGCTCACTTTGCCACTGGATTCAAGCAAGCCGGGCTGAAGATGGCTGGAACGCCAGAAACCGGTCCTCGGAAGCTTGTTTGCGGTCCAGGGAAGACATGGCTTGGCAGTTCGGGCTGGACTGTTCCCATGAGGCGCAGGGTCAGACTGATTTGCATATAGCCATGTCTGAACTGGGGTGGCAGAGTGGGCTAAAGAACGGTGATGGATTAAACCCAGATATTATGACTGGGTGTGAGTGTTTGATTGATTCAGATGCTCCGTCCATCACCACCCCCTTTTGTACCATCTCAGGAGTGTCGCATCTGTCACTACTGGGAAATCTGGTTGAGGAAGGGAGAGGGGTCTGCTTCTGACCGCCGGGACCAACCTCAACTAGTGGATCAGCGACTGCGCCAACACCCTCACCCCTCTCAAGATCTCCACAACCAACCACACCAAAAAGAGAGCCGCCTGGTTCACTGAAGACCTTCGGACATCCAAGCGCACTTGCCGGAAGCTGGAGAAGAAATCGCTCCACAACTGATCACCAGACAACCACACAGCTCACAAGAACGCCACCCACAGACACCACCAACTCATCAGGACCACCAAGAGGACCGCCTTTAAGGACCGCCTGGACAACAACGCACACAACACCAAAGAGCTCTTCAGCATTGTGAAAGAACTCTCAAACCCCAGCTCCAACACCAACGACATCCCACCATCACAGGACCTGTGCGACTCCCTGGCTACATTCTTTCATCGCAAGATCACCGACATCCACGACAGCTTCAACTCCGAAACCCCCGCATCCACCACCGAGACCACCACCCCCGCGACCTCCACCCTACTGAAGAAGCCCAAGGCGGACCCCAAGGACCTCAAGAACTTCCGGCCCATCTCCCTGCTTCCGTTCCTGGCAAAAGTAACAGAGAAGATTGTCAACATACAGCTAACCCGCTACCTCGAAGACAACAGCATCCTGGACCCTTCCCAATCTGGCTTTCGCAGCAACCACAGCACCGAAACCGCCCTCATCGCCGCCACCGACGACACCAGGATCCTGATGGAAAAGGGAGAAACAGCCGTCCTCATCCTCCTGGACCTATCAGCAGCCTTCAACACGGTCTTCCACCGCACCCTATCAGCACGCCTCCACGACGCCGGAATCCAAGAGAAGGCCTTGGCCTGGACCACATCCTTCCTCTCCGGCAGAACCCAAAACGTCCGCCTCCCACCCTTCCGGTCGAAAACCACTGAGATCATCTGGGGCGTCCCTCAGGATCCTTCCTCAGCCCGACGCTGTTCAATATCTACATGGCACCGCTCACCCACGTCGCACGACAACATAGCCTCAACATCATCTCCTACGCCGACGACACCCAGCTGATCATTTCCCTCACCAAAGAACCCCACACGGCCAAAGCCAATCTCCACAGAGGAATGAAGGCCGTCATCGACTGGATGAAGGACAGCAGACTGAAGCTGAATTCAGACAAAATGGAGGTCCTCATCCTCGGACCCACCCCATCAGCATGGGACGACTCCTGGTGGCCCACATCGCTAGGCACTGCCCCGGAACCCACCAACCACGCACGCAACCTGGGGGTCATCCTCGACTCCACCCTCTCCATGACCAAGCAAGTCAACGCCACCTCCGCAACCTGCTTTAGCATCCTCCGAATGCTTCGCAGGATCTTCAAATGGATCCCCCCTGACACGAGAAAAACCGTCACCGAGGCCCTCGTCACCAGCAGACTCGACTATGGGAACGCCCTCTACTCAGGAACTACAACCAAGCTCCTGCGTCCAGCCTCTTGGATTCCCTGTCCGAAGGAGCAGGAGGGAACGCACCATGGGAAGTCGAGACTTGGACTACCAAGCTCTCAAGGGTGTAGTATTGGCTGAAGAAACTAGGATGCAGCGAGATGTTGAAGGGCAATTGTCCTGTTCACAGGAGCCCAAGTTCCTAGAAGAATATCATGCAGTGCTTCATTAAAGAGCAATAGGAGTTTGGATGAGGAAGCCTCAGGCAGACGCACTTCAGTCAAGATGTTAGTTTAAACTGCCACCAAGGGAAGTTCAAGTCAAGGACCTTCACTGCCCTCTTCACCACCATTGCATATGATGCTCCCTCCTCCATAGCCATGATAGGTGGAGATAGCAAATCAGAATCTGGAGCGGTGCCTAGTCCACTGGCCTCTGCTAGTTCCTCATACCAGTCAAAATTCTCACCAGGGACGTATAACTGGTGTTCTAAAGGTCCCAGTAAGCCCTGCCCACTCTTCCTCAATGCCTGTCCACTCCTCCTCAGGCTCAGGCAATGACCTAGGACCATTTGGCCCACACAACACCAGAGTCTGTGTCGACTGATGCCGCTCTGATTCCAAATAGCCATGGATGAGAATGTCGACAGTGGACTTCGGTGGTGCCCGGACCATTGACGTAGGGACCGGTGCCGTAGAAGGTCATGTTGGCACGACCAGCGCCGATCCGGATCCAGGATCGATCCATGGGAGCTGAGGTCGGATCCGTTGGTGCGGTACTGGATGGAGCCTCCTCCGACTCCGCGGGGCCAGAAGGCACTCTGGAGGGGTCCCCACGATCAAATACACGGCACATGCCCTGTTAAAACCCAAGAAACTAGGGGAGGTGCGGAGGCAGACCTGGCAACAACTCCACAGAACGAGAACGAGGTGAACATCAATGTTCACTTCTCGTCATGCTAGCCGATGGATGAGGTGAAGTCAAAGTCCATTAAGACTACTACTTTTTGTGCCTCTTCCCCAAGTTTCCCAAGGACTCGAAGTGCAACAAAGAAGACTTGGGGTTCCTGGAATGGTCCTGCAACCTTCTCTTCCTCAATCAGGACTGAGACCTCCTAGGAATCAGGAGCGATACCTCCTAGGAGTCATGAGCAATGGCGTTGACTGCCGGGTTGCAAGCAGCTTCATTGACTGCTCCCTAAAAGCCTTCAGCACCATGGCCCGGCAGTCCGAGCATGACTTCGAGTCGTGGTCGCACTCGAGACACCATAAGCACACAAGGTGCGGGTTGGTAACCGACATGGTGCGGTGACAGATGTGAAACAAGACAAAGGGACCGCTGCACTCCAAATTAAACTTGTAGATATTTTAAGTGAATGTTGTAATCACATGGCTTAAACCTTATCTTTCTAGATGACATTCTTGACACAACAGAAAAATCTTTGACAAAATGCCCAAAAAATTCTGTCAAAAAGAGACAGAGGGGTGGCTTTTCCCTGGATCAGTGCTAACTGGAGTGGAAAGAAAAGAACTGACGTCCGCGCACCTGGATGGCGCTTATGTAAGTGTGACGTCCACGCACCTGGGTGGCGTTTATAAAGGTGACCGCAACATCACATCCGGTGCACACAAAGCAGAACCTAACAGCGCCACCTGATGGTGCGCAGGGTTACTGCTCACAAAAAGTTTCTGGATCCAGTCTGATGCCTGGGATATTAAAAAGTATTGAATCTGCAGCTAGAAGTCTTTATCATTATATACATATATAAAACCTACTGTCGCCAGTAGGTAGTTATAGTTAGGACCTTGTTTCTATTAGAAAAGCATTATTTCTTTAGCCAATATTTTTGGCGTTGTCTGACGAATCTTCGTGAAAGTTTCAAAACTAATGAGGCAGTCAGGTCAGTTGCTGTGTTAAACATTTCAGGGTGATCCGTCAAGCAGGGGCAGAGAAAAAGGGGGTCCCGAAACGCGTTTTCAGTGTCAGTGTTTTAGGATATATAAATGGCTATATGTGAGAGTGACTGATTGTGAGAGTGGCAGTATGGATGAGTGTGTGCTTGTGTCATTGATTGTATAAGAGAGTAAGTATGTGTTGGTATCTGTATGAATAAGTGAGGTGGTGTGTGTATAACTGTATAGGTGAGTAAATGGGAGTGTGATTGATTTTTAGCATGACTGACTAGGTGTGTGAGTAACTCTATGGATGAGTGGCGGTGTGTGAGTGCCTGTATAGATATGCGAGTGCATTTAAAAGTGCTGTATTGATGGTTGACTGCATGTATGAGTGACTGTATGGGTGAATGAGTGGATGTGTGTGTAGACCTAGGAATTAGTGAGTGGGCATGTACTAACTGGTATTGGTGTGTCTATGGTTTCGAAAATGGTAGTCTGCATTTTAAGATTGGGTGTATCAAAGGTTATATTAGGGTACGAGGAGGTGTATCAGATTATCACGTGGATGATGTCATCAGTGATGTCACTGACCATGTCATGAATGATGTAATATGTGATGTCATCAGCAGTGCATTGCGGGGTGTAAGTTATAGTTAGCTGAACTAACTATAACGGCCAAATTTCTCTGGTTTTGTACGAGTGAAATGTCCAACTAACTATAACGTCCCTGAAACCTTTGTTTTTTCAGTGAATTTCAACGTTTTTTTAAATGCTAATTTCTAACTATAACATCCCTGAAACCTATGTTTTTTCAGTGGATTTCAAAGGTTTTTTAAATACTAATTTCTAACTACAACGTCCCTGAAACCTGTGGTTTTTTCAGTGAATTTCAAAGGTTTTTAAATGCTAATTTCTAACTATGCCTACAAAGGTAGGACATGTGTAGAAAGAGTAAGAAAGGCGCAGAAAGAAGAAAGAGAAATGCAGAAAGAGGGGCAACAGAAGTCCAGAAAGACAAAAAAGGTGCAGAAAGAAGCAAGAGATGTGCACAAAGAACCAACAGAGGAGCAGAAAGAGGCCTTGTTGCAAAGTCATCCTGTGCTCCCAACTGTTTGCTGATGGGTACTTGCGGTAACCGACTCTGACTAAACAGGCCCGGAGCCAGTGCTATGCTGAAAGACACCTAGAATACAGTGAAACCACCTACATACACTTGGGTACACTATGGGTTGGGGTATCCCTGTGATTGGCATGACCTCCCCTGTATGGCCCTAGTACATAATAGGGCTGGGGGTTTGAAACTACCTCTAACTAAGAGGTGCAGAAGGAGGCAAGAGAAGTGCAGAAAGAAGCCACACAGGTGCAGAAAGAGGCAAGAGAGGTGCAGAAAAAAACAAGTGAAGTGCAGAAAGAGGCAAGTGAGTTGCAGGAAGAAGCAATAGAGGTGTAAATAGAGGCAGGAGGGGTGCAGAAAGAAGGAAGAGAAGTGCAGATAGAGGCAAGAGAATTGCTGAAAGAAGCAACAGAGGTGTAGAAAGAAGAACGAGAAGTGCAGAAAGAGGCAAGTAAGGTGCAGATCGAGGCAAGAGCAGTGTAGAAAGAACCAATAGAGGTACGGGAAGAGGGGTGGAGAGAGAGCCAAGAGGGGTGCAGAAAAAGGTAGGATGGGCGCACAAAGAGGCAAGAGGTACAGAAAGAGGCAGAAGGGGTGCAGTAAGAAGGAAAAGAGGTGCAGAAAAAAGTAACAGAGGTGCTGAAAGAGGCACAAAGGGTGCAGAAAGATCAGGAAAAGTGCAGAAAGGGGCAACAGAGGTACAGAAAGAGGCAGGAAAGGTACAGAAAGAGGGAACAGGGGTGCAGATAGAGGCGGGAAAGGTGCAGAAAGAAAAAAGAGGGATGCAGAAAGAAGCAAGAGATCTGCAAAAAAAAGCAACAGACAGGAACAGGAAATTGGGGTGCAGAAATAAGCAAGAGAAGTGCAGAAAGAGGCAATGAAGTGCAGAAAGAAGCAGCAGAGGAGCAGAAAGAGGTAAAAGGGGTGCAGAAAGAGGCAAGAAAAGTGCAGAAAGAGGCAAGTGAGGTACAGAAAGAGGCGAGAGAAGCAGAAACAGGCATGAAAGGTGCAGAAAGATGGAACAGGGGTGCAGAATGAAGCAAGAGAAGTGCAGAAAGAGAAAAGTGCTGCAGAAAGAGGCAAGCGATCTGCAGAAAAAAGCAACAGAGGTGCTGAAAGAGGTAAGTGAGGTGCAGAAAGAAGCAAGAAAGATGCAGAAATAAGGAAGAGAAATGCAGCAAGAAGTAACAGAGGTGCTGAAAGAGCCCAGAGAGGTGTAGAAAAAAGCAGCAGATGTGCTGAAATAGGCAAGTCAGCTGCAGAACGAGGTAAGCACAAAGGGGCAGAAGAGGTGCAGAAAGAGGAGACAGAAGTGCAGAAAGCAGCAAAAGAGGTGCTCCAAGAGGCAAGAGGGATGCAGAAAGAGGCAAGAGCAGGTAAGAAAGAACCAAGAGAAGTGCAGAAAGAAGCAACAGAGGTACAAAAGGAGGCATGAGGAGTGCAGAAAGAAGGTAGAGAATTGCAGAAAGAAGCAACAGAGGTGCTGAAAGAAGCACAAAGGGTGCAGAAAGAGTCGAGAGAAGTGCATAAAGAAAGCAACAGAGGTACAAAAAAAGGCCAGAGAGTTGCACAAAGAGGGAAGACAGGTGCAGAATCAAGCAACAGAGGTGTAGAAAGAAGCAAGAAAAGTGCAGAAAGAGGCAAGTGAGATGCAGAAACAGGCAATAAAGGTACAGTAAGAGGGAAGACAAGTGCAGAAAGAGACACCTGGGTTGCAGAAAGAAGCATACAAAGTGCAGAATGAAGCAACAGGGGTACAGAAAGAGGCAAGAGAATGGCAGAAAAGGGCAAGAAAAGTGCAGAAAGAGGCAAAAGAGGTACACAAAGAGACAACAGGGGTGCAGAAAGAAGCAAGACAGGTGCAGAAAGAACCATGGAAAGTGCAGAATGAAGCAACAGGGTTGCAGAAAGAGGCAAGAGAAGTGTAGAAAGGAGCAGATGAGGTGCAGAAAAGCCAACAGAGGTGCAGAAAGAAGCAAGAGGTGCAGAAACACGCATGGAAAGTGCAGAATGAAGTAACAGGGGTGCAGAAAGAGAGGCAAGAGAAGTGCAGAAAGAGGCAAGATAATTGCTAAAAGAAGCAACAGAGGTGTAGAAAGAAGCAAGAAAAGTGCAGAAAGAGGCAAGTGAGATGCAAAAAAAAGGCAGGAAAGGTACAGAACGAGGAAGACAAGTGCAGAAAGAGACAACAGGGGTGCATAAATAAGCAAATGGGGTGCAGAAAGAAGCAAATAAGGTGCAGATAGAGGCAACAGACGTGCAGAAAGAGGGAAGAGGGGTGCAGAAAAAGGCAAGAGGAATTATGTTGCTAATGCAGAACATGTATAATTGTGCGAAAGTCGGTGCAGCCAAACAGTCACATAATTCCAGTGGCCCTGCTCATACATCTGACTAGGTCCACAAGTGCTCCTCAGTGATTTCATCTTTTTTTGTCTCACTGAGGTTATACTTGAGCTTCTATGGAAATGAGTAAGACTAAACCTGAGGTTACCACTCCACAACACAGACTACCATACCACATAATTACTCTCCATAACACATAATCCCACTCTACATAATTCCTATACACTAAATACCACATACTTTCTATCCACATAATTTCACTGCACAACATATCACATAATTCCACTACACACAACGTACATCCAATCCACTCCAAAAAACATTAGCAAAAAATGTTTGCATTTACAACGCCAATAGCTCTAATTCTCAAATGTGAAACCTATTACGTTGCAAACACTTCTATAACTAGTAGTCGCGTTTGCAGAGTGGTGGAGAAAGGGTGCTGGGCCTCTGCCCGGCACTCAGGAGTTCCGGTGCGTAGGGCTTACAGGAGGTAATAGTAGGGCTTCTTGGCCCCCAACGTTCTCAGGAGTAAATTTGACTTCATCCCACATCCCGTAGTCTGCCAGGAGGCACAATTGCAGAATGGTGGAGAAAGGGGGGCATGGCCTCCAAAGACGTCTTAGTGGGACTTACTGGAGGTAACAAGAGAGGTAGTAGGCCCCCAAGGACATCCTTGGGGGCCAACCACCCCTCCTATTACCTCTAGTAATTCCCACACAGCAGCATTGCTAAGTTTGAAGAGCAGGCCAAGCCCCCTTTTCCCCACCGCTCAACGAACGCCCTCCCTAGCGCGCTCTTGGATAGGGATTGAAGTCCCTTTCGCTGCTGGGGTTCCTTTAGGGGTCAACTAGCCTACCTCTTACCTCCAATAGGCTCCACACAGTGGGATTGCTCATAGGTGGACAAGGGCCATGTCCACTTTCACCACCACTCTGCAAATGAGCCCGTGGCGCATTCTAAATTGGGGGATTAAGTCCCCTTGAATACTGAGGATACCTGGTGGCTGACTAGCCCGCCAGGTACCTCCAGTAAGCGCCACACAGCTGGATTGCAGAGAGGTGGTCCGAGGCCACGCCCCTTTTTACACCACTCTGCAATCGTGGCTTCTGGCACACTGCTGCTCGGAGGAGGAAGTCCACTTGTTTCCTGAAGTCCTCAGGACACAAGAGGACCTCATCGCCCCACCAGCAGTGCACCAGAAATCGCATTTGCAGAGTGGTGTAAAAAAAAAGGTGCGTGGCCTCGGACCACCTCTCTGCAAGGCAGCTCTGAGGCATTGCAGGAGCCGGCCCTGGGGGGTGGCGGTCTCCAGGGTCTTCGAGGGCTCGGGGAGGAGGGGCTGTGCAGCCCCCTTCCTATGTGTTTAAAGCCCCGGGAGGAGGCCCCCACCCTAATTATTAAAAAAGCTCTGGGGAGGTGGCGGTCCCCGGGGCTTGGGGGGGCCTGCGAGGCCCACCCTAATTATTAAAAAAGCCCCATGGAGGTGGCAGTCCCTGGGGCTGCAGGGGGGCCGCATGCCCCCCACACATCATTAACTATGCCCCGGGGAGGTGGCGGTCCCCAGGAATGTGGAGGGCCCTGCGATCCCCTGTTACATAATAAGGCATGACCCGGGACCTGGCCCACCCAGGGACTTAAATATAACTGAGTGCGATAGGCCGCGATTCGTTTTTTTTAATTTTCTCGGCCGGATGCGTGACCCCAGCTCAAATTTGGCATATTTCTTTTATTTAAAAAAAAATGCTTTTTTGGGCCCTGGGGGTCCTTGTGGGACCCCCTGAGCAGGCCTAGGGGGTCAGGGTGTTTGTACCCTGTCCCCTTTTCTTGTTTTTTTACCTCTTTTTCACTGTTATCTTGTGACTCGGATACATAGTCACAAGATGGCTGCCAACACTTCCTGGATTGGAGTGTTGGCAGCCAATCAGAGTGAAGCTCGTGCTCGGGAGGGTTCGCAAACCCTCCTCAATGCTCAGATACCAATATTTTTTCTTTTTAAAATTTTTTAGGAACTACTGAACGATTTACACCATTTACTATAAAGGGCGCAGTCTAAACCAAGACCTACCTTTTTGCCAAATTTCCTGTAATTCCGTTCAGCAGTACGGGCTGTGTCCTGTAATAAAGCTCCTATGGAAATTAACATGTAAAAAATATGCTTTGGGACCACCCTTTTTTCTCTGCCCTCGCTTGACGAATAACCCTGAAACTTTCAACACATAAACTGAGCGGTCCAACCCTGTTGTTTGGAAAATTTGACGAACATTCGTCAAACGGCGCCAAAGATGTTGGCAAATCAAAAACGCTTTTCCTTTGGAAAATATGTCCTAACTATAACTACCTACTGGCGACCGCCAGTAGGATTTCCACTGAAAAAAACATAGATTTCAGGGGCATTATAGTTAGTTGCACATTTCTCTCGTACAAAACCATAACAATTCCCGGTTATAGTAAGTTTACCTAACTATAACTTGCGCTCCCGCAATGCACTGCTGATGACGTCACATAGTACATCATTCTTGACATGGTCAGTGATATCACTGATGACATCTCAAATGACATCACTGATAACATCATCCAGTGACTGTGTTTTTCTTTAAAGTTTAAATATTTATTATATATATGCCAATGTGTAAGAATGAGTGGGTGTATAAGTGTCTGAATAGAGGCTTTAGTAGGTGTGTGACTGACTGAGTGAGTGATTACATGTGTCTTACTGAAAGCATGGGTTAGTGACTAAACTGTGTGAATGTCTGTATTAGTCTGTCTGTTGTTGTATAAGCTGCTGCATGGGTTGGTCAGCAGCTACATGAGTGTCTATATGGGTTATCGATTGGTTGCCTGAGTATTTGTATGGGTGCCTGGGTGTGTGTGGGTGGGTGGGAGGTGTGTGACTCTGTGCATATGTTTTAGAGGTTGATTCACTGTGTGAATGGGTTCAAGAGTGCATGTGGAAACTGCTGTATGGGTGGGTGAGTGAGGGTTTGGGTATGTTGGTGAGTGAATGGATGTCTCAATGTTACATGTACAAGTAACTACATATGTAAAAGGCAGTGTATGTGAAAGTTGAAGTATATGACTACACGTGAGAGTGGCTGTATGGATGAGTGTGTTCGAGTATCAGTGATTGTATAAGAGAGTAAGTATGCATTTGTTTCTGTTTGAATAAGTGATGTGGTGTGCATGTATAACTGTATAGGTCAGTAAATGAAAGTGTTTAATTCTTTGCATGACTGACTAGGTGTGTGAGTAACTCTGGGTGAGTGGTGGTGTGTGTGTCTGTATAGGTGTATGAGTGCTTATGACAGTGTTGTATTGATGAGTGACTACATGTATGAGTGATTGTATGGGTGAATGAGTGGATGTGTGTGTGTAGACCTAGGAATCAGTGAGTGCATATGTAGTAACAGGTATTGGTTTGTCAATGGTTTCAAAAGTGGTAGGCTGTATTTTACAGTGGGTGTATCAAAGGTTATATTAGAGTGTGAGGAGGTGGATCAGATTTTCACGTGGATGATGTCATCAGTGATGTGATTTGAGAGGTTATCAGTGATGTCACTGACCACGTCATGAATTATGTAATATGTGACGTCATCAGCAGTGCATTGAGGGGCGCGAGTTATAGTCAGCTAAACTAACTATAACGGGGGAATTTCTATGGTTTTGTACCAGAGAAATGTCCAACTAACTATAACGTCCCTGAAACCTATGTTTTTTCAGTGAATTTCTAGAAAAAAGTGAAGTTGCGCACCCATCATGTACCTACCTCAGTGGGTGAGTGGATTCACACCGCCATATTAGTAAAGTCATGAAGGATGCGCGTTTCAGCTAGTCTACTCCGCTTAGGCTTACAGGGAGGGAACTACAATGCTACATTTCCCAGGTCTTCCCTATAGTGATCTGCTGATCACAGGTCTTGTCAGCATACCACAGCCACAGCCACAGCCACTCCCTCACGGCTGGTTTATACCCACACCACACCCATGCAGCACAGGCGTCACAGGACATGTGACCCTGACACTTAAAAGGGCCGGGGGCACATGCTCGACGCCATTTCCACTCTCTATCTGGGTGTATCCGTGTGTTTATTATGTTGATTGCAGCCGAGGCACTTTGGCCGACACGGGCCTCCCCCAACGTGGCAATGACTTGAGGTGCACAGAGTTGGTGGCAGCCGCAGCACTTTGCCGGACACTGGCCTTCTGCCACGTGGCGATGACTTGAGGTGCACAGGGTTGGTGGCAGCCAAGGAATTTTGGCAGTCATGGGGTTCCCGCCATGTGGCGATGACTTGAGCAGCACTGAGTTAGTGCCACCAGAGCTGAGCGTGTGTGCAGCCTGCGATGATGCTTAGGCCTCGATGCACCATCCTGGCAATCAAGATCGGGTTTTGAATTGTGAGCTTGGCTGGACCGCGTGTACGCCAATGGCAGCTGGCTTGACAGACATGAATCCTCGGCGCAGTGCAGCAGGATGCGCTGGGCCCTGTGCCGCGGAATCCAGCGATGGCTGAGGAGGTTGCTCGGGCACGTGGTGGACCCTCTTGGAGACACGCCGGTGGCGGCAGGTGAGCACTGAGGTCTGGGTGCGCAGGATCGGGCAGTCATCGCTGGGTAGCGGACTGGTCAGGGGACCAGGGCTGGGATGCTTGCGAAAGATGTAGGAATCATGCACACTGCCTGAGAAGTTTGCGATGACATTAGTGTACAGCCCCCGGTGGTCCAGTTTTACCTGCACATTGTTGGAATGCGTGTGGTTTCTGTTGCGGTGATTGTGTGCAGTGTCGGCAGGGGGCACAAGTAGTACATGTGTGCAGTCAATTGCCCCCAACACGTGCAGGAAGCCTGCTATGGCGTGGTTCCCTTGCTTGGTCACCAGCTGTTCCTGCGCAGTGTGGGTGAAGTGAACATGCAGGTTGATCAAGCTGAAACAAACCATGATGCTTACAGGTATGATAAATCCTGCATAATGAGACCGTAACAGACGTTTGTGTGGTTGTAATGTTCCTTTTCTTTTCTTCGAAGGTTATGACCACACAAACTTCTGTTACAGTCATTTTGTGCAGGATTGATCATTGTCCAAGTGCAATACATTGTACCATATTACATTTGTGACAATACTAACGCTTGACCATTGTCTTCATTTATCCAACAGGTTTCTGAATACCAAGTTTTGGGTTTTCTAGGATGATCTACAGTTATTTCGATCCACAAGTTGATGTTCCCCGTTGGGAATGTCACTCGTTGTTTGATGTTTTTGTGTTGTTAATTTATGTTTTTCTAATAAAGTTCTCTTTTTCCACTACTGTTGACTACTAGTCTTCATGACCTGGCGCACCCCCATTTCAGTGACTACAATCTTGGATCTGGAGCACAGAGGCGCAAAGCAACAGCTGGTCTTAGGGTTGGTTGTGCAGGAATACTACAAAGTGGGAAGAGCAGGTGGGGCAGATACAGGGGCCCTAAGTTGCTTTTGTGGACATGGATCCAAGACGTGTGAGGAAGTTTAATAGGGCTGGCTGTGAGACCCCTCCGACTCTTGCAGTTGTTAGTTGGAAGGTACTAGAGGC
Organism: Lissotriton vulgaris; assembly: GCF_964263255.1. Classification (NCBI taxonomy): domain Eukaryota; kingdom Metazoa; phylum Chordata; class Amphibia; order Caudata; family Salamandridae; genus Lissotriton; species Lissotriton vulgaris. Next base: position 862,404,152 of record NC_141689.1, read on the forward strand.
CAACAGGTGCAGCACAGCCAGCAGCTTTGTCTGCAGAAGGATGTTGATTGTCTGCTATGTTGGTACCATCAGCCTGTGGGCAATGTGGCAGTGTGCACAAGCTTGAGAATGGGGCGATAAATCTTTTGCCACTTGCTGCGCTAAAGTGCTGATAAATCGCGATAAGTACCCACTGTTGGGTTATAGGGTGACTCTAAAATGAGCCCTTCGTTTTATTAGGACTCTGTTGAAGCGACATGGGAATCACAAGAAAAAAGATGAAAAAAAAAACTAAAAGTGGGCAGGGTACAAAAACCCTGACCCCTTTGACCTGCTCAGGGGGTTCCACAAAAACCCCCGGGGCCAAAAAATTATGACTATTTTTTTTTTAAGCGGCTGGGTGCATTAATCCGGAAGAAAAAAATGTGAAAAAAAACGATTATGCGCATTCTCAAGGACTTATCGCTGAGTTATCTGCACTTTAGCTCAGAAAAAGTGTCGATAGAATTATCATCCCATTCTCAATCTGCAGTTTTCCAGCGATAGCTTTCGCAAAAAACATTACCATGAATGAGAGCGACAACTAATGCTAATGATATGCAGAGTAGGCTTTCCCGTGCAAAAAAATCACAAAACACCACTTCCCGATATGTTCCACGACCAGCCAAATCTGCAATGCGATCCAAAAACAGGCGAAAATCCGCGTTAGCCGTAAAAATTTGACATCTGCCTTTTACTGGTGTAAAGCAGGACGACTAACTACCCCCGGGACCTCTCCCCTACTACCACTGAGGCAGCGAGGAACAAGACAGCAGACCTTCCCAAAACGGCAATGGCCCCTCAGCCACACAATAGCTGAATGTTGGGAGAGGTGGGAACTAAGTATGTGTGAAGAAGACAAGTAACCCATCAATAACAATGCACACAATGCCAAGTGTAGCAGTGATGTGCTGGACAGACCTCACTATGCATAGCACAGACCTCTCCATGTGTTCATATACTGCTGATGCTTGTAGTGTTGTGGACAGTGGACGCAACCATGTTACCTCAGGCAGTGCGGAAGATCTTGGTCATGTAGATGTGTTGTCCCCCCTGTAAGCGGAAGTGGAGTGGGCTGGCAACTCCTGCGTAGGAGTTTGAATAAATAGGCCAGGGCTCTGGGCATGGTTCACTTCTGGGAAGGCCAAAGTATAACTGTCTATATGATTTGGTGGGGTGTCACTTAGCACACAGATGCATCAATGACTGACTCACTTTTTGTATGTGTTTTGAAGACAGCATATGTGCCGGACTGTATGGGTGAATGAGTGTGTATATGTTAGTAAGTGAATGACTGTCTTACTAGTGTCTTTATCAGTAACTTCATATGTTTTAATCTAGTATATGTGAGTATTGGTGTATATAAGTGAGTATATGTGAGAGTCAGAGATTGAAAGAGTTCTTGTTTAAATAAGTATGTGTTTCTATAAGTGATTGTTTAAGAGAGTAAGTATGTGTAAGTTTTCTTAGAAGTAAGGTGGTAGTGTGTGTATAGCTGTATATGCAAAAAAATGGATGTTCAATATTTTATTTGCATGTGTGAATATGTGTGTGAGCAACTTATGGAAGACTGTCGGTGTGTTAACAGATGTATAGGTGTCTCACTACATATGATGAGTGAGTATATGTATGACTGACTATATAGAACTGTTGGTGAATGAGTGCCTGTGTATATAAATGGTGGAATTACTGAATTGGTTGTTGTAACTGGTATAGGTATCTCCACTTTTTTGAAAATGTTAGTTTCTATTTTTTAATATGTGTTTCAAGGGTTACTTTACAGTGAAAGAAGGTCAGTCTCTCTGTCACAAGGATGGTGTCATCAGTGATGTCATGAGTGATGTCACTGACCATGTCATGAGTGATGTAATATGTGATGTCATCAGCAGTGCATTACACGCGCAAGTTATAGTGAGTCCAACTAACTATAACGTGGGAATTTCAATGGTTTTATGTCAGTAAAATTTCCAGTTAACTATAACTGGTGTGAAACCTATGGTTTTTTCAGTGAATTTAATAGGTTTTTTAAATGCTAATTCTTAACTATAACTGGTGTGAAACCTATGTTTTTTTCAGTGAATTTCAAAGGTTTTTTTAATGCTAATTCCTAACTAAAAGTCTCACTTTATAAGTAAGTTGTTAGCGCTCTAGCTGTTCTTTAGAACACTCTGGTACATACTATCATTGGGCTATAGTTGCGCTACATCTGGCTGATATTTGGGCTACATTTATATATTTTTGTCTCTGGTGGCCATCTTTGGGCTACATTGGGCTACATTTGGGCTCTAACATATATAAAGCCCAAAGTAGGCCAATATATATATTTTTTTAAGTTAATTTTCTTAAAAACAACTAGAGCATATATCTTGAGACATAGCAAACGCACATCGGGCTACCAGTCCTTACAATTTTTCAATTTTTTTTTAATATATTTTTTTTTTGTCTTGGAGCGCTCCCGGTGCGCGCCCCGGTGAGCGCCCCGGAAAGCGTAGTATTTTGAAGCGCCCCGGTGCGCGAACCGGGAAGCGTCCTGTTAGCGCCAATGTCGCGATCAAAAACAACATCGTGACGCGTCGCGTAAGCGTGACGTATCGAGTAGCCGCGTGATGCGTCTTATGACGCGCTGCGTAAACGCACCCGGAAGCGGCCCGGAGCGCGTAACGTAAGCGCGCCGGAGCACGTAACGTAAGCGCATCGGGTCATGTGACTTGAAAATAACACTTTTCATTGGTTCTCATAATTTTTTTTCTCCAAATAATGAAAGCCCCCTCCTTTTTTCCTCATTCTTACTTTCTTCATTGAGAGAGCAAGAGCTATTTTGGAGGAAACAATGGCATCACTTGTTGCTGCAGCTGGTGCACCCCCACCACCAAGAAAAGAAGGTCCACCACCACAGTTTCTTGGAGGACAAGAAGAAGAGGAGGAGGATCAACAACGAAGGCGCTTCCTCCCAGAAGAACCAAGACAAAGGCACGTTAAAGTGCACTTCATTTGGCAATTTTTTTCTTTTCCAGATGACCAAAAAAAGGTGAACGCCCCCAAAGTCACCTGTCTTATTTGTGACAAAGTTCTCTCCAGGGACAATCCCTCAAAGAAATATTCTTTTGGTAATTATACCATGATCCGCCACATGGAGAGGTGGCATCCACATAATTTAGCCCAGGCTGAAATCCTGGAACTTCGGAACAACCCAATCCTGTGGCCAGCACTTCCTCTTCAGTACCCTCACTTTCTGGTCCTGAAGAACGGCAAATGGTGCCAAATATTCAGCCAAAATTTGGCAAGGTCACATTTCTTTGCATTTTCTGTGGCAAAACATTATGCTATGGTGAACTTAGCGTCACCTTAATAAATAATGCTATAGACAACCACAAATGCAGCAAGGAAAGAAAACAGTTATTCTTTTCTTTTTTTGCTCCTGTTGAGCCATTTCCAATTCCCTGTTTTTTGTTTGTTCCCTTAAAAAAAAAAAAAAATATATAAGATTGTTCAAAAACACAAAAAAATAAAAAAATGTTCAGAAAAATAATAAAAAAAATATAAAACAACAAAAAGAATAAAAAAAGTTCTTTTCAGAACTACCTCCCATTTATAAAATATTGCCAACATTTTTTAAACTCTGGCATTCTTTTTTCTCTGTTGTGCGCTTCCCGGTGCGCTCCCTGGTGCGCGTACCGGGCGCTCCCTCCGCGACAATCGAATTTTTTTTTTTTTTTTTTTTTTTGCCCCGCGAGGCCTTTTTATAGCGCCCAGATCAAACCTAGGGCATCAGGGGGGTCTACCCTGCCCTCTTATGGTCATTTCCCCCTTTGTTTTGGCCACCTCTTGTGTCTCGATCCTACTGAGACACAAGATGGCGGCCGCTCCGGACTGTTTTGAATGTTTACAGACACCCGTGAGCCAATCAGCTTTCTGCGCGCAAGACGCGTGGCGCGCCCGGTGCACTCCCCGGAGCGCGTACCGGGGCGCTGTCATAGATATATATATATATATATTTTTTAACCTAAATTACACAAAATCCACTGAAGCACATATCTTGAGACATAGCAAAGGCCCATCGGGCTACCAGTCCCTACAATTTTGCCAAGATTGGTGGAAATCCATTCAGCCGTTCGGGCTAAAAGTGAGGTCGACCGCCCTATGGAAATTAACATGGGGAAAACGCGTTTTGGGACCCCCCTTTTATCTCGGCCCCAGCTTGACAAATCCCCCCCCCACCAAACTTTCAGGGATGGACCGGGGCGCCGCGAGGCCATTTTGAGAAAATTTTCAGGCAGATTCGTCAACCGGCACCAAAGTTATTCCAAATAGAATTTTGAGATTTAACATTGAAAAAAAATCCTAACTATAACTACCTACTGGCCACCGCCAGTAGGTAATATATATATATATATTTTTTTTTTATAAGCTCGAGATTTGTCCTTCGGCAAGAACGCACTTCGTCAACAGCTGGCAACCAGTACCTTTAATTAGTAAAGACAGAAACAGGCATCACGATCCATTTCACAGTCCCAAAGTCGATATAGCCTGACGCGTTTCAGCGCTAAGCGCGCTTTCCTAAGAGGCTCAACAATGTTCTTGTGCACGTTATGACACATCCCTTTTTTGTACTGCTCAATTAACCCCCCCTAGATGGGCCACTTAGATTTCTGGGCTTTGTAGTCCGTGTGTCATTCATAGAACTCCAAATGGTTGCAAATCAATGTTCTATGGGCAAACTTACAAGCCCTCAGATGGGCCTCGTGGTACCGTTCTGTCTACAATACTCGAAGCTGTTGGTCCATAATAGCGGTTTTGCAGATTCGAACTGCATGGTCCCCACATTACCAGGGAGGTGCGTCCTTCACGGCAGGGCCCGCCGTGTAGACATGAAAGCTCCAGATTTGCCCTTCGGCAAGAACGCACTCCGTCAACAGCTGGCAACCAGTAACTTTAAATAGTACAGACAGAAACAGGCATCACAATCCATTTCACAGTCCCAACGTACATATAGCCTGAAGCGTTTCAGCGCTAAGCGCGCTTTCCTCAGAGGCTCAACAATGTTCTTGTGCATGTTATGACACACCCCTTTTTGTACTGTTCAATTAACCACCCTTAAATGGGCCGCTTAGATTCCTGGGCTTTGTAGTCCGTGTGTCATTCATTTTTTGTACTGTTCAATTACCTGCCCTTAGAGCCCCTGCATCTCCACTCTGCCTATGACTGGAAGAATTAGCCCCCCACTCGGAAATTTTTATCAGCCTTCCATGAAATTTGGCTCTAGTTGCGCCCCTCACTGGCGTATGCCGGCTCTGCCCACTCCGCTTACAGAATTCCGTAGATTCTGTCAGCTGTATGTCAATGATCCAGCTGTCGGACTGAGAATATCTTGCAGACATTCTGGGCCTTTTATTACCGGTGCTCCACGGACACAGTAGCGCGCTTTAGGGGATCCAGTGGAAGGAACTCCGGGGATTCAACAGTCAGAATTCCTTGATCCAGAGATTAACGACTTGGGATGGTAGCCACTGAGTGAGAATGCAGTATACCACAATGAGAATTCCATGCTCCTGGACTCGGTTTTCCAGGCATCCATGCGGTATTCCTGCTAGCCAGTGGCCCCGATGTTAGTGGGCGGAAACTCAGGGTACTAGAGCAAAGGCTGTGGGGATCCCGTAGCAAAGAAGGCGGGTGCCTCAGGAACTTGCGCGATACCTACTCACGCTCCGTGTGTAGCGTCGGCTCTCCCGAGGCTTGGTTTGCAATCCTGATGTTCCTTGGGAGTTGCCACTGGTTGGCAGCCAATTAAAGCCAAGCTCATGATCGGGGGTTAGACTCTGCCAACATATGTACTTATCCAATCACTCCGCCAATCCCCAAGCACTTATAAATTCACCATACACTCTCCTTGCAGTACTCTAATCATCCAGTCTACCCATGTACTCCTAGAATGACCCAAAGTTACATAACAGAGGTCTTCCCCACTGCCAGAGGTAACATGGTTGCGTGCGCAATCAACAGCACAATGTAATGTGGTAGGGCCCAGGGCCATCATGCATACATAATGACCACACGGACACAATTAGATAGTGGAACTGGCTTCGGGCACGTGCTCTCGGACCCTTTTTATTACCAGGGTCACATGTTCAGTGACATCTGTGCTGGATGCGTTTGGGGTGAGTATAAACCAGCCCTCAGGGGATGGTTGGTGCTGGCAAAAACTACGAAGTGATCATGGGATCACATACAGAGTATCAATCATAAAGGTGCACTAAGGCCGGGGCACCAGATCTTAAATCACACACAAAAGATTGTATCGTACAGGGTCCATGACTTGTGGTGCACTGAGATGAGGGCACCAGAGATGCGTGTGCTCATGTGAAGAAATTGTTAATGTCCCAGGATATCCCTGCCGCCTGAGGTGATGTTGTTGTGTTCGTTGTCTACAGCACAAAAGTCAATCATAAAGGGTCCATGAGTTGTGATGCACAGAGTTAATGGCACCTAAAGAGCTCAGTGTGTGAGCAGCCAACGATGATGGCATAGCCTTGCAGGACAGGATTGGATTGGATATGTGTGAGACCTGCTGACCGCAGTGTATACCTGAGGCAGCGGTCAGCAAGGGCCCACAACCACGTGGTGTTAACTTGTGCACTGAGTTAGTAGCAACAGTGGTGCTCAGCGTGTGCGCAGCCAGTGATGATACGTGGTTTGTACAGGCCGCACTGGGAGCAATGTATTTTGCCTAATGAATTCTGCCTCAAAACGGCCACGTGGTGGTGACTTGTGGTGCACTGAGTTAGTGGCACCAGAAGCATTTAGCGTGTGTGCAGCCAGCGATGATGCGTTGTGCGGGCGGGCTGCACTGGGAGCAATGTCTGTTGCCTACTGGACTGTGTCATCTGCAATCATGACTCAATCTGAATTGTGAGCCCCGCTGTCCATTCTCAGTGTAGATGGAAGCCAGTAGTCAGCACAGACATCGAGGAATGCTTTTTGTCACTTCCTCTTGACAAAATCCGAGGACATAGAGTACAATTCACTCTGCAAATAATAAATCAAGACTGAATTTAAATTGTGAGCCCTGCTAACCGCAGTGTAGGTGTATGGAACAAAAGATGAAATATGTATGGAATACATTGTCGAAATATGTAGGTTTCAGGGACTTTATAGTTAGTTGCCTACTGGACTCTGTAATTAATGAATCAAGACTGAATTTGAATTGTGAACCCTGCTTACCGCATTGTAGGCCGGAGGCAGTGGTCAGCAAGGGCCCAGAGCCCTGTGGCATTGACTTGAGCTGGACAGAGTTAGTGGCACCTGAAGCACTCAGCGTGTGCGCAGTCAGAGGTGATGCGTGGCTTGGGCGGGCCGCACTGGTAGCAATGTCTGCTGCCTACTGGACTGCGTGGTCTGCAATCAGGACTCTATCTGAATTGTCAGCCCTGCCGACCGCAGTGTAGGCCGGAGGCTGCGGTCAGCAAGGGCCAACAGCCATGTAGCGTTCACTTGAGCTGCACAGAGTTAGTGGCACCTGAAGCACTCAATGTGTGCACAGCCAGCGATGATGCGTGGTCTGGGAGCGCCGCAGTGGTAGCAATGTTTGCTGCCTACTGGACTGCGTGGTCTGCAATCGCGACTCGAACTGAATTGTGAGCCCTGCTGTCTGCAATGTAGGCCGGAGGCAGCGGTCAGCAAGGGCCCCCAGCCACGTGGCGTTGAGTTGAGCTGCACAGTTAGTGGCACCAGAAGCATTCAGCGTGTGCGCAGCCTGGGATGATGCGTGCTCCGGGTGGGCCGCACTGGAAGCAATGCCATGTGGCGTTCACTTGAGCTGCACAGAGTTAGTGGCACCTGAAGCACTCAATGTGTGCACAGCCAGCGATGATGCGTGGTCTGGGAAGGCCGCAGTGGTAGCAATGTCTGCTGCCTACTGGCCTGCGTCATTTGCAATTGCGACTCAATCTGAATTGTGAGCCCTGTTGCTCTTAGTGTACATTGTAGGCAGTAGTCTGTACAGACATAACTCTGCGATGCTGTGCCGCTGGGTTAGAAGGAGGCCTGTGTCGAGGAGACCGGCGGTCACAGCGGCAGCCTTGTGGCAGAGTGAAGGCCGACGCTCTGTGACAGAGAGACTGACCTCCTTTCACCGTAAAGTAACCCTTGAAACACATATTAAAAAATAGAAACTAACATTTTAAAAAAAGTGGAGATACCAGTTACAACAACCAATTCAGTAATTCCACCATTTATATACACATGCACTCATTCACCAACAGTTCTATATAGTCAGTCATACATATACTCACTCATCATATGTAGTGAGACACCTATACATCCGTTAACACACCGACAGTCTTCCATAAGTTGCTCACACACATATTCACACATGCAAATAAAATATTGAACATCCATTTTTTTGCATATACAGCTATACACACACTACCACCTTACTTCTAAGGAAACTTACACATACTTACTCTCTTAAACAATCACTTATAGAAACACATACTTATTTAAACAAGAACTCTTTCAATCTCTGACTCTCACATATACTCACTTATATACACCAATACTCACATATACTAGATTAAAACATATGAAGTTACTGATAAAGACACTAGTAAGACAGTCATTCACTTACTAACATATACATATACACACTCATTCACCCATACAGTCCGGCACATATGCTGTCTTCAAAACACATACAAACAGTGAGTCAGTCATTGATGCATCTGTGTGCTAAGTAACACCCCCACCAAATCATATAGACATTTATACTGATACAAAAAAAACATCTAATAACCCATAGAAACACACATGTAGCTACTCACCAACCCATGCACCCCCTTATACACAAAGTGAAACACTGCTACAAACATTTAAATATTGAAACAATACTCGCTAATATATGTATTCACTATGATACACTTAATAAGCCAGTTAACCAATCATTTAAAAAAAAAAAAAACATCCATTAAGACACTTATTTAAACATTTATTCTTCCATGGACCTTTACATATACATATATAAAACATGTTTATTTTTCAGAAAGGCACACATTCACTGGATGGTGTCATCAGTGATGTCATGAGTGATGTCACTGACCATGTCATGAGTGATGTAATATGTGATGTCATCAGCAGTGCATTACACGCGCAAGTTATAGTGAGTCCAACTAACTATAACGTGGGAATTTCAATGGTTTTATGTCAGTAAAATTTCCAGTTAACTATAACTGGTGTGAAACCTATGGTTTTTTCAGTGAATTTAATAGGTTTTTTAAATGCTAATTCCTAACTATAACTGGTGTGAAACATATGGTTTTTTCAGTGAATATATATATATATATATATATATATATATATATATATATATATGTACAGAAAGAGTGCTTTTTGGTAATTTGGTGTATATGTGTTCAGTAGGTTTGGAGTTATTAAAGTAAAAAGATTTATTAATATCTAGAGACGTGGATCCACTACAGATCCCCTGTGGATTCGGGCGGATCCACGCGCGAACAGCAATACCGTGATTGGTTGGCTGCAACCTGAATGAAATGTTGCAGCTGCCATTTTGTGCATTGTGACTTGGTTCCCGGGGGGGAGGGGGGGGGGGGTTAGAATAAAAGTTAAAAGTAAGAGAAGGGTAGAAGGGGTCAGGGTAGAGGTACCCTGATCCCATGGGACAGTGACAAGATATTGTCAAAAAATGTTTTGTTTTTGAGCACATGAGCATCTGCATATCCACGCGGATCCAACCCCAAATTAAAAGGAACACATACACACACTCACAGATCAACATGCCTCGTCACACATCAACTTACACACAACCACTCACAGACCCATAGACCCACTGACAGACCCACAAAATCACTCTCACTCCAACTCACACAACCATTTACACACCCACACAGCCACTCACACCCACACACACACACTCACAAAACAACTCACACACCCACTCACAGGCCCATACTGCCACTTACACACACTCACCTCCCACTTACACACCCGCACAGCCACATACACATCCACTTACAGACCCACAAAACCACTCAAACAGCCACTCACAGGCCCACACAGCCACTCACCAATGCACTCACACACCAACTTACCCAAGCAACCACTCAACAAACCCACTCACACACCCATACAGCCACTCCCACACCCACGCACAGACCCACAAAACCACACCTACTCACAGACCTACCCAACCACTCCCACACCCATTTAGCCACTGACACCAACACAGTCACTTGCACAGCCACTCACACAACCACACACAGGCAATGATACACTTATAGAAATTGCAATAGCAAATGTTTGTATAAATGTGTTGCCGTTTTAGCATTGAATGTGAGCAATATATACAACAGCCCCCTTATTTGTCCGTAGATTTGCAATGGATCCACAGGTCCATTAAATTAATTTAAAAAAAGAAAGACTTGGAGCATTGCATTTATAGAAAGTCTACATAGAATTTTTACATTACGTTTTTCTTTTAAAATATATAAGAATGAATGTGTGAATAAAAGTGACTATTTCTGTGCCAAAAACATGGAGCCACGCAAAAACCATTAAACAATGTTGATGAGTGTACAGTATCTATCAGGATCTTTAGGGTGAACAGTCTAGTTTGCAGAGCGAGGAGCGTGGGAGGGTTGGTGAGGTATATGCAGTTAGAGTTGCAACCAGATAAGACAATATCAAAGGTAACTACCTTGTTTATCTGAGAGACTTCCAACCACCAAAAACTTGGAGCCACGTAAAAACAAATATACTTTGTTGATGGGTATGCAGTATCTAACAGGGGTGCAGTATCTAACAGGATCCTTTGGGTGAATAGCCCAGTTCGCTAAGCGGGGAATAAGGGAGAGTCACTGAAGAATCTGCAGTTATATAGAGTCTGTACCAGATAAGGCAATAACAGGATAAATACCTTGTTCATCTAATAGAGATTTCTAACCACAGATTCCTCACCTTAAAATAGATACCCCAGCAATACCTCCACAGAAGTGGGACTGCATACTGGCTTGACCAAAAAGTCTGGGAAGATGGAACGTGCAAAGTGCCCAGTCACAACAGAGCTGACTGTCAAGGCAGTAGAGTTTGCTGAACGTATGCAGGTATGCCCATGTTGAGGCCTGACAGATGTCCCGGACAGTAACCCCAAGCCTTAACGCAGTAGTGGTGACCTTGGCCATGGTGGAACGATTCTACAAGCCCTCAGGGGATTGCTTCTTTGCCAGTGCTGGCAATTTTTTATGCAGATTACTATCCATCTGGAGATGGTTTGTTTCTTCAAAGCCTTACCCTTCTTTATTCCGGCAAACCCAATAAAGAGCTGCTCTACACTCAATGTCCCTTGTTGCACTCAGTGTAGAAGGAGAGAGCTCTCTTAGGGTTTAGGCAATTAATTTTCTCCTCTGCCTTGGAAGGATGAGGTGGAGCATTAAAAGCAGGCAGAGTTATGCTCTACCCAATACAGAAGAGAGTGAGCCCCTTCGGCAGGATAGAGGCATGTATCTGTAGGACCAGTTTATCTAGGAAGAAAGTGGTATATGGAGGGTGGCCAACACAGACGGAAGCTCACTGACCCTCCTGACCGATGTAATGGCCACCAAGAAGGAAGTTTTATTAGTCAGGACCAACTATGTTGTGGCTTGAAGGGGGTACGCATGAGATAAGTTAGCACCAAATTAAATTCCCAGTGAGGCATAATAAATGGAGAAGTTAGCAGCAGGTTATGGGCCCTTCAAAAAACAAGTCACAACTGGTGAGGTGAACAGGGAGGGAGGCTTAGTCTGGCAGTCGAAGGAAGACTGAGATGGCTGATAAATAACTCTTAACAGTTTTGAAGACAAGGCCTTGACGGGCTAATGAAAGAACAAACAACAAAACCTCTGATAGAGGTGCAAAAAGGAAATCCACCAGGTGTGACCAACACCACGCCATAGACGTATCCCAGCAGGCATGGACTGTCTTGGTAGAGGGACGCCTTGCTGCCAAGATAACATTATAGACTTCGGGAGTAAATTCAATAAACCTCAACTGTTGACACTCCATTTCTATGCAGGAAGGTGGGGAGTGCACAAGTTTGGGTGCAGGACCCTGCACTGCTACTTTGACAGGAGAACCTCCCGAAGGAAAGCAACCCGTTTGAAGGAGTGATGCTGCTGCTCAGGAGTTCTGGATACTACACCCTCTGAGCTCAATCCAGACCCACTAAGATTCCTTGGGCCTGGTCGGTCCTGATCTTCATGAGAACTTGGGTAAGTAGTGGTATTGGTGAAAGGTATACAGGAGCACTGAGGTCCACATTGGGCAGAACGTGTCTCAGTGTGAGAGTTGCCTTGGAAGAGACTTTGCCCCATCTCCTGGTGCAGATGCCCTTTGTGACCTTCTAGGCAGCATTGGGTGAGCTTGTGTGCCCTGGCGTTCAAAGAGCCCACCAGCTGCTGAACAACCAGGTAGATGTCCTAGCGCTATAGCCAAGTCTAGAGGTGCAGGGCCTCCTGGCACAGGGTTCACAACCTCACCCTGTCATGTTTGATGCAGTACCACATGGTGGTCGTTTTGTCCATGAACACCTGAACCAGCTCTCCCTTGATGAAAAGGTGGAAGGCTTTTACTGTCAAGGGGATTGCTCTCAGCTTCAACAAATTTATGTGGAGCTGAGACTCCATCAGAGACCAGAGTCCACTGATCTCCACCTCTCCCAGATGTGATGCATCTGTCACTACTGTAAGCTCTGGGTGGATAAGTGAAAGGTGTCTGCGGATGACCCAATTGTGGTTCGTCATCCACCACTGCAGATCTTTTACAGTTCTCACCAATATCTGGACCAGGTCGGAAAGTTTCCCCTGGTGCTCTGCCTGCTGAGACTTCAGATCCCACTGCACAGCCGGCAAATGCGATCAGCATTCTTTGCTAGCATGATGCAGGAGGACATAATGCCCAGCAGTCTTAGAGTCAGTCTCACCAAAATCAAGGATACAGGACAAAACATCGGAATCATAGGCTGATTAACTTGGACTCATCGCTCCAAGGACAGGTGGGGAACTGCAGTGTGTCCATAATGGCTCTAATAAAAAGGAGCATCTGAAAGGGAGTCAGGTGTGACTTCAGCACATTGATAGTCAAACCATTGTACATTTTCTCTTTTTTTGTCAGTTTTATCTTTCATTTACCAGGAAATTTTTAATACCTCGTTTGTGCAGACACAAATTTTCCAAGTGCAAAGCAACTGTATTTTCTGCAGCAACTCAATAACCATGATGTTTGCTTTGCTGTTGGGAGCTTTTTGAAGTGTATTTTAGCAAAGAGAAGAAGAATGAAAACAAGTTACTTCCCTGTAACTTCGGTTATCCAGTATTGGTATCTTTCATAGATTCACATGCCTGAATCATCCCCCGTCGCCGAGGTGGGAGTCCCACGGTATATAAAAAAGCAGTGCCAAGAGTAAATTACAGTAGTAGGCCCTATGAGAAGGCCTGAGGCCTAGATTGTAGTAGCCTATCTACCCCATTATGCTAAAAAATCCAAAGTCTTTGCTCCAACCAATCAGCTTACAGCACCCTCTAGATGCAGAGCCAGTTCTCCTCAGATTTTCGTTAGCACAAGTGGGAATAAGTATCCCAAGATTAGAGAACTGACTCTTCGGGGAGGAGGGTGGGTGCATGTGAATCTATGAAAGATACCAATACTGGATAACCGAAGTTACAGGTAAGTAACTTGTTTTCTTATCCAGTATTGGGGTATCTTTCATAGATTCACATGCCTGAATCAGAATAGCAAGCAGTAAGCCAGGCAAAAGTCGGTTGCGGATGGTGGGAGACTTATTGTGGTATACTCCCATAAACTTATGATAAACAACCAACAATGGCAAATGAAATGATCTACTCATAAAACAGTAGTTATAAAGCATTCATAAAGTATTTCACAGGAAAGGAATATCAGTCTAACATAAACAAGTAACCTGTAAGATATGTACTTCTTTTATCTGAACAAGTTATTGAAAATTAAACACTCATTATAAAATGCAATAGACATTGTTACCTGAATATGTTCTTATGGAAACAGGTGATGTAAAACCGCTTGACCAACTGCCGCATCCTCTTGATTTGCTGATTGCAGGCAGTAATGTCTTGTAAACATGTGGACATTCTTCCATGTCGCAGCACGGGCATCACTCCTGCAAACAATGCTGCAGACGCTGCCACAGCCCTTGTGGAATGAAACCGAATAGTCCTTTTCAGTGGTCGGTTAGCCTTGATGTGGCAGAAATTAATAGCGGAGGCTATCCATCTGGAAATTGTGGCATTAGTGACAGCTTTCCCCAAAGTAGTCTGGCCACATCTGATTTCCTTATGTTCTTTGTTCTCTGAAGATAAAACTTTAAACATCGCTTAATGTCCAAAAATGCAATGTTCTTTCCGCCGGGGTTATAGGGTTTGGAAAGAAAACCCGCAACTTTACTGGTTCATTCAGGTGGAACTGAAAAAGCACTTTGGGAACGAAGGTTGGATTTGTTCGAAGAGTGACATACTCTTGGGAACAATGTAAGAGGGGTTCCTTTATAGTGAAGGCCTGAATTTCTCCTACTCTTCTAGCGGAAGTTAGTGCTAGAAGCAAAGCGACCTTTCATGTCAAGAACTTTAGATCAGCTTTGTGGTTTGGTTCGAACGGGTGCTTCATCAGCTGTGAGAGGACCGCGTTAAGCTCCCATTCCGGTGGTGAAGGCTTAACTGGAGGATACGCCCGGAAAAGACCTCTCATGAACTGTTTTATTAGCGATGAAGAACGCATAGCGATGGAGTGTAAGCCACCTTCCTGTACATGATAAAGCCGCTAAGTGGACCTTTATTGATGCGAAAGAAAGACCAGAGCGAGCCAAATGCAACAAATAAGGCAGTATTTTTTCAGGTTGAGCTTCAATAGGGTGTAAGTAGTTTGAAGCACACCAAGCGCAGAAACGCTTCCATTTGAGACGATAAGTCTTTAATGTGCTCTGGGCTCGAGCTTTCTTCAAAATGTCTCGGCAGTCTTGAAGAATTTGGAGATGTTGAAATTCTAAGAAGTTAGGAACCATGCGTACAATTTCAGTGATTAAGGGTCTGGGTGAAGTATCTGACCCTCGTTGCGTGACAGTAGTGTTGGAGTTATCAGAAGTTTGATCGGAGGCTCCTGCGATAGTAACATGAGCTCCTGAAATCAAAATTGACGAGGCCATCTGGGAGCAATTAGAAGAAGACGGCAGCTCTCCAACTTCATCTTGCATAACACTCGTGGAATCAACGGGATCGGAGGAAAGGCATAAGCATAGATCCCTGACCATCGCTTGGACAGGGCATTCCCCCTTGATCCCTGTTGAGGGTATCTGCTGGCGTACTACCGGCATTTCTTGTTCTGCTGGGTTGCAAATAGATCCAACATTGGCTGGCCCCAAGTCTGAAACACCTTGTTTAGTTGATTGTTGTCCAGCTCCCACTCGTGTCAATCCAACGAGGACCTGCTTAGTTTGTCCGCTAGGGTATTGTGGAGGCCCCTGACGTGTTCTGCCTTGAGAGTTATGTTGTGTATTGTCAGCCATACTCATAACTCTTGGGCCTCTTTGGACAGTGTAGCTGACCTTGTCCCTCCTTGCTTGTTTATATAAAACATGCTGGTGGTATTGTCCGTTCGGACCAGGACTGAGTACCTTGCTATTCTGGGAAGGAACGCTTGTAGAGAAAGAAAAATGGCTCTCAACTCTAGACTGTTGATGTGGCGTCGTCAGAATGAAATCTGGAGGAGTTTGCAAGAATGTGAGTCCTTGTTTTAGATTGTGTAGTTGTGTCCAACATTGAAGAGCCTCTACCATTCGTGGGGTGACTGTGATGGTGTCCTCGAAAGAGCCCGTCGCTTGCTGCCATTGAAGATGTAGCTCTTCCTGTAGAGGCCGCATCTTGAGACGTGCCAATGGAATGAGATTGATGGCTGAAGAGCACATCCCCAGAAGAGACGCGAATAGGCAAACTGAAAGTGACCTTCTTCTTGATAGCTTTATGGCCAATGCTTGTAGTCCGAGTTGTCGCTCTTGAGACAAGAATGCTTTGCATTGTATTGTGTCCAGACAAGCTCCTAGGAACAGTAGGTTCTTTCTCTGAGTCAATTGATATTTGCTTTTGTTGATCGTGAGGCCTGGAGATGCAAAGAGAGTGTGGCATACTGCAATGTCGTTCCTTACTTTAACCTTCGACGGACCTTTGACTAGCCAGTCGTCCAAGTACCGTAAAACCTGGACCCCTGATGAGCGAAGTGCTGCAGCTACCGGAGCCGACTTGAGGCCAAATGGAAGTACTTTGAACTGGTAATGGGCGCCAGCCACAGTAAAACAGAGATATTTTCGATGTTTTGGGTGGATTGGGATGTGGAAGCATGCATCTTCCATGTGCCTCGTTGAGGCAACTTAAAATGTCCGAAAGAGTGACCATTCGGAAACCCTGCTTCCTGAGATATTTGTTGAGATTGCGCAGGTGTAGGATTGGTCGCCATTCCCCTGATTTCTTTTTTATGAGGAAAAAACAGGAATAGAAACCGGTCCGTCTCTGATGGATTGGAACTTTCTCTATAGCGTTCTTGAGAAGTATTGCATGAACTTCCTTGAACAATGAGTAAAGACGAGGGGGAGGGGGACCCCTGGGCGGAGTTGTTGGAGATTTGGTGATAAACTCCAGGGTGTGACCATGCTGGACTAGGTCCAATACCCATTGATCGGTAGTGATGTGTTGCCACTGTTGTTGGAAGGCAGATATCTTCGTGCCCACAGGGAGGGAGGGAATTGAGGTTGGTGCCCAACTGACCTCACTGTTTTTTGTGAGTGTCTCGCCCTTGATTGTTTGTGCGCTTTCTTCCTCCTTGGCAAGAGAAACCAGTTAATCCGGACTGGTGATAAGAGGAATGATAGTTTTGACGATATTGAGGCTGGTATTGTCTGCCTTGTTGATAGTAACTTCCTCTGGAAGAATAACCACGTCCTCTTGCGCCTCTGAAAGATCCTCTTTTGTACTACAGTGAACCCAGTGATCTTGCAGTATCAGTGTCCGTTTTGATTGCTTGGAGAGCTTCATCGATATGCTTCCCAAATAGTGACTCTCCGTCATATGCCATGTCCAGTGTTTTTAATTGGACCTTGGGCCTAAAGGTAGTGGCCTTTAGCCAGCCCTGACATCTCAAAACAGCAGCTCCTGCCAGTTGTCTAAAATTCGCGTTCGCAATGTCTAATGCGCAGTCAATAGTTTCTGCAGCTGCGCGCTCTCCTTCCATTAGGATCTTGCGAGCCTCTTGTTTTTTGTCCTCCGGAATCAGATCTATGAGCCAAGCCATTTTGGACCACATTTGACGATCATAGCGCCCTATAATCGCCAAGAAATATGCCGCTATGATGGATGCAGCAGCCATAGTGGAGAATTTTTTACCAATAAGATCCAAACGCAGCCCCTCTTTATCTGGTGGTGTAGTAATAGGGGTGGCTGGGTTCTTCGACCTTTGTTGTGCGGCCTGTGAAATGACCGAATCCGGCCGCGGATGACCAATGAGTCATGAAGGACTACTGAGTGGAGCACAATATTTCTTGTCAATTCGTGGTAACACAGCAGGCACAGAAGCGGGATTTTTCATCACCCTGAGGCCCTCTTGCCAGATTTAATCTATAATAGGAATAGCTCTAGACACCTTCATATTTTCCTCTTTAAAATCCTGAAGAAAACAGTCTGTTTGCTCACCCGTCACCGGGAGCTGAAATCTATTTGCTGCGCGCTGCATAAGATTATGGAATCCACCTACATCTTCAGGTGGCGAGTCTGAAGGTTGTGGAGTTGGGGGAGACTGCATGGGCATAACGCAGTCATCCCACGGATCCGATGGAGGTATGTTAGGTAACTTTCCTTCCTCTACTTCTTCATCCGAAGAAGTGTCCGGGGTCTGTGTAGGCAAATCAGGTTGCGAAGCTTCTATGACCGGAGTAGGTGCTTGTGGTGGAGGAACCGGGACAGCAGGTTGAGCTGGTTGCGGCGGAAAGCACAAGTTACTACTTGTGTAATGATATATCTGTAAGAGACATTAGTTAGTGATAGATTCCTTACTTTAGCATATCCCCAGGCGTCAGACTGGATCCGGAAATGTTTGCGTAGCAGTACCCCTGCGCGTCGGTAGGCGTCGTCTGCGGCTCCGCGTCCGTCGTCGGAGTCGTGGGCGCCGTGATGACGTGAACGGATTACTTAGACGCCGCCTCCGCGTGCTGACGTCAGTTCTTAGACACAGCTTTTCCGCGCTAGAAACACGAGCTATGCTAAAAACCAACACTGGTGCCTTGAAACTAGGGCCCTGAGAGGGGATGACCTTAACCCTAGATATCGGTTCGCAGAACGGGGAGGATGGGTGAGTCGGTAAGGAATCTATCACTAACTAATGTCTCTTACAGATATATCGTTACACAAGTAGTAACTTGTGCATCTGAAAGAGACACGTTAGTGGTAGATTCCTTACCTTAGAATAGATACCCCGTCAATACCAACACCCGGTGGTGGTTCTGCGAACCAATAATCACACCAGAAAGTCCTGGAGGACGGAACGGCCAAAGAAGCCATCCCTCCGGACTTGGCTGTCCAGGCAATAATGTCTTGCAAACGTGTGCAGCGAGGCCCACGTAGCCGCCTGGCAAATGTCCTGCAAGGGCACTCCTCGGCCCAAGGCAGTTGTAGTCGCTGTGGCCCGAGTGGAATGAACCCTCAGCCCAACAGGGGGTTCCTTCTTAGCCAAGGAGTAACACGCCTGGATACACAAGATGATCCACCGCGAGATGGTCCGCTTGTGCACCGCTTTTCCCTTCTTAACGCCCACGTAACCAACAAAGAGTTGGTCATCCACCCGGAACTGGCGTGTGCGATCCAGATAGAACGAGAGCGCACGTTTTGGGTCCAGATGGTGGAGCCTCTCTTCTTCTCTCGAGGGATGCGGAGGCGGAAAGAAGGTGGGCAAGGTGATGGATTGCCCGAAGTGGAAGGCCGTGACTACCTTGGGCAGGAAAGAGGGCCTTGTCCGCAACACAACCTTGTCCGGATGGATCGAAAGGAAAGGAGGTTTACAGGATAGAGCCTGGAGCTCACTCACTCTCCTGGCCGAGTTGATGGCTACCAGGAAGGCAGTCTTCAAAGTAAGAAGGCGGAGAGGACAGTTGTGAAGTGGCTCGAAGGGAGCGCACATCAGAAAAGTAAGAACCAAGTTCAAGTCCCACTGAGGCATCACAAGGGCACAGGAGGGAACGTATGCGTGATGCCTTTCAAGAATCGATTAACAATAGGGGACTTGAATAAAGAAGTTTTATCAGGCAGCCTCAAAAAGGCTGAAAGAGCAGAAAGGTAGCCCCTGATAGTGCCCAGAGCAGAGCCCTGCTGGGCAAGAGAAAGAAGAAAGAGAAGAACCTCAGAAAGAGGGGCAGAGAGAGGATCCACAGCCTTTGCTGTGCACCATGCCACAAATCTGTTCCACCTGCAGGCGTATACCAACTTTGTGGAGGGACGCCTGGCTGCCAGAATGATGTTACAGACTTCAGGAGGCAGGTCAAATGGCCTCAACTGTCGCCGCTCAATCTCCAAGCATGGAGGTGGAGACTGGACAGGTTTGGGTGCAGGACCGTCCCCTGTTGCTGCGACAGAAGGTCCTCCTGAAGAGGCAGACGAACCGGGGGATCGACTGACATACTGAGTAGCTCGGGATACCAGTATCTTCGTGCCCAGTCCGGAGCCACAAGGATGACTTGTGCCCTGTCGCTCCAGATCTTCTTCAGCACTCTGGGCAGAAGTGGTATAGGCGGAAAGGCGTACAACAGACCGCAACTCCACTCGCGACGAAAAGCGTCTCCGAACGACGGCCGCCTTGGAAATTCCAACGCGCAGAACTGATGACATTGCGTGTTCTCTTCGGTGGCGAATAGATCTAACCAAGGCTCTCCCCACTGCAGAAAGAGACCTTGCACCACGTCCGAGTTCAGATGCCATTCGTGATCCATCATGCACCGGCGGCTGAGTTCATCCGCCCTGGCGTTCAGAGAACCTGCCAGGTGTTGAACCACCAAGGTCACGCCCTGATGTTCCAGCCATTGCCAAAGGCGCAGAGCCTCCTGGCAGAGGGTCCACGACCCCACCCTGCCCTGTTTGTGCAGTACCACATGGCGGTGGTGTTGTCCGTGAACACCTGCACTACACTCCCTCGGACAGAGGGGAGGAATGCCTTCAGTTCTAGACGAATCGCCCGCAGCTCCAAAAGGTTGATATGGAGCCAGGACTCCGCCGGAGACCAGAGGCCTCTGATCTCCGCCTCTCCCATGTGGCCTCCCCAGCCCTGGAGGGGCGCGTTCGTTACAACTACGTGCTCCGGTTGGGGAAGGGAGAGGGATCTGCCGCTGACCCAATCGCGGTTCGTGAGCCACCATTGCAGCTGTCTCGCAGTGCCCTCAGAGATCAGGACATGGTCGGACAGGTTGCCCTGATGCTGGGCCCACTGAAACTTCAGGTCCCACTGCAGAGCCCGCATCCGCCAACGGGCGTGATGCACCAGAAGGATGCAGGAAGCCATCAGCCCCAGAAGCCGCAGCGTCAACCTGACCGAAACTCGGGATAAAGGCTGAAAGATTTGAATCAGAGCCTGTATATCCCAAACCAGCTGTTCGGGTGGATAAACCCGAAACTGCGCCGAGTCGAGAACCGCTCCGATGAAAAGGAGCTTCTGAGAGGGGCACAGGTGTGACTTCAGGACATTGATGGAGAACCCCAGCTGGTGCAATTGGTCTGCCATCGTCTGGAGGTGGCTGTCGACTGTCTGGGGCGAGCCCGACTTCAACAACCAGTCGTCGAGGTAAGGGAAGACTGAAACCCCTAACCTGCGCAGATGAGCTGCGACCACCGCCATCACCTTTGTGAACACCTGTGGGGAGCTTGTAAGGCCAAAGGGGTGCACGGTAAACAGAAAGTGCTCGTGGCCTACCGTGAACCGCAGGTAACGCCGGTGGGCCGGCAGGACGGGGATGTGGAAATAAGCGTCCTGCAAGTCCAACGCTACCATCCAATCTCCTGGGTCCAGGGCAGCTAAGACCTGAGCCAGAGTCAGCATCTTGAACTTCTCTTTCCGGAGGAAGCCGTTGACGTTCCGTAGGTCCAAGATAGGGCGTAGGCCCCCTTTGCCCTTCTTGGGTACCAGAAAGTAGTGAGAGTAGCAACCACGTCCTACTTCTGGCCCAGAAACGCGCTCGATGGCCCCTTTGGCCAAGAGGGCCGAAACTTCCTCCTGCAGAAGCCGAAAATGATCCCCCGATATGGCTTGAGGGGTCGTCTCGAAGGGGAGGGAGTAGCCCCTTCGGACGATCTGCAGCACCCACCTGTCCGAAGTGACAGTGCGCTAGTGAGAGTGGTGATGGCGAACCCTGCCCCCCATTGGCGTCACATGGGCTGAAAAGCACGGACTAGGAGGGTTTAGAGGCGGATGATGTGGGGTAGGGTGTGGACTGGCCTCGCTGTTGTCCCCGACCGCCTCCACGGCGATTTCCACGGCCGCCACCGCGCTGAATGTTAGCCTGCGGCGTCTGGCTGGCCACGAAAGGAGTGAAAGGCACCCGTTTGATGGCGCGGGCCGAGAGGCCCAAGGACTTGGCCGTATCCCTGGAGTCCTTAAAGCGCTCAAGTGCATGGTCTGCCTTGTCGCCAAAAAGGCGACGGCCATCAAACGGCATGTCCATCAATGTGTTTTGGACATCGGCCGAAAAGTTGGCGGACCTCAACCAGGCGTGGCGTCTAATCGCCACCGTCGTTGCCATCGCTCTACTTAGTAAGTCGGTGGTATCCAGCCTACACCGGATAGAATATCTGGCTGCATCCCGGCCCTCCACAAGGGCTTGGCCGAGTTTGGCCCGTACCTCCAACGGACACTCTGGCAGCACTTCCGCAACCGTATCCCACAGAGAGTGGGGGTAGCGGCCCAAAAGGCATGCGGTGTTGGAAGACCGCAATCCCAGACTAAGGGAGGATAAGACCTTTTTACCATACATCTCATACCTCTTGGATTCCCTGTCTGGCGGAGCCGACGGGAATGCGGTCTGGGAAGTGGATGCCTGGATGACCAGGCTCTCGGGGTGGGGTGGGTGGACAGGAAAACTAGGTCGCCCGGGGCCGGGCGGTGGCGTCTGGCCACATTCCTATCTAGGGGCGAACCCGTAGCGGGCCTGGACCAAGTGCCCAAAAGAACGTCGGTCAAGGCCTCATTAAACGGCAGCAGAGGCTCTGTCGGGCATGACTGCGGTTTAAGGACCTCAGTGAGGAGGTTAGTCCTCATGGCCGCCCTCATCAACACCACACTGTAGGTTGCCCCCTCCTCCGAAGCCACGGTAGGAGGCGAGACAAAACCAGTGTCTGGAGAGGTGTCCAGACCACTGGCATCCCCAAGTTCACCTGTCCAGTCCTCTTGAGACACTCTCGTGTCAGAGGGTCCTCAGATCCCTCCCAATACTCCTCATCACCCATCTCCTGATAATCAGGGTTGTCAATTGATGGGGCTGGTTCATTGAAGTAAAACTCCCCAAGCGTCGTCGAGAGCGGTGCCCAGCGGCGCCGTTCTGACGCCGGAACCGGAGCGAGGGAGGCATCGGGGACGGCGCCGCCCGAGGACGGCACCGGAGGTGACACCTGAAGGACCGACACCGGGGGGGTCGTAAGGTCCACCGGCGACGACCCAGATCCCGAAGCGGGTCCAGTGGGGTCCCGCGGCGCCGGGCCCTAAGGCGTCGGGACCGTTGGGCCTTGCGGTGCCGGGCCCTAAGGTGCCGGCGGCGTCGGGACCAAGGGACCCTGCGGTGCCGGGCCTGAAGGCGCCGGCGGCGTCGGGTCCGAAGCACTCGACGGCGTCGGGGCCGAAGCCCCCGACCCGCTAGGGGCCCCAGATGGGTCCGCTGGGCCCGAAGGCCCCAGGGAGCCCGTCGGAGAAAAGAGGGACCTCATGGCCATGAGGAAGCGCTCGATCTCCTCTGGCGTCGCATCTCGCCCAGGGACCGGAGGGTATGGAGCTGGACGCGGCGCCCGCGACTCCGACGGAGCCGCGTGGGCGGTGTCACCCAAACCCCCGGCCGCGTCACGCGAGTGTTGGGGGGAGTCAGACGAGCAATGACGCCTCTTCGACTTCTTGTGTTTCTTACCTGACGACGACTTCGACCCGGAGGAGTGGTGCCGACTCCCGGAGCTGTGGTGGCTCCGACCCTGTGACTTGTCCTTCGACCTCCCGTGGGACCAGGACCTCTCGCGGCGCGGGACCGACTGCCGGAGTTCGAGTCGCCTGCGGGACCGCTCCCGCCTGGCTTTCGAAAAGAGGGCCCGGCAGTCGGAGCAGGCCTTGTCGTCGTGGTCGACGCCTTAACAGAGTAGACACAGGTGGTGAGGATCCGTGTGCGGCATCGTGCGGTCGCAATCCTCGCAGTGCTTAAATCCAGGCATCCCTATGGCACCGATCGAAGTCGTACTACTTCGAAAAGATGATCAAAAAGATCCAAAAAGTTAGTCAAAAAGTGACTAGAAGTACTGCTTTTTCCAGATCTGCACTTGCTGGCGCGGAAAAAAGAAGAACTGACGTCAGTACGCGGAGGCGGCGTCTAAGTACTCCGACGACGTCATCACGTCGCCCACGACGGACGCGGAGCCGCAGACGACGCCTACCGACGCGCAAGGGTACTGCTACGCAAAAATTTCCGGATCCAGTCTGATGCCTGGGGATATTCTAAGGTAAGAAATCTATCACTAACGTGTCTCTTTCAGATACGTTGTTTATAATCTGCAAGCATAGCCTGCAAATCCTGAATAAGGTTCGGCGGTAAGTGAGTGACCTCTGAAACCTGAGGACGTCTTTGGTATTCTGTATGATGAGGCACTACAATGTCCTCCTGGTAATAGTGTCCTGAATATGTATCGTCTTCATCCTGGCACTTAATAATGAGTTCGGATGGATGGCGAGCCACTCCAAAAGCTCCCTCATTATCGTCATCTCAAAATCCTCTTCCTCATCATCAGCGTAAGATTCTACAAGATGAGAGGGCATGAGCGGTGAAATATAAGATCCTTGTTGCCACTGGTATGTTACCAGCTGGAAGGTTTTTGATGAGAGTGGGGTAGAGAAAGCCTGCTTTGTAGTGATAGGCTTAATCGAAGTTGAGTCCATTGATCTTGATGGCACCGGTAACAACGGTGAATTTGCTAGCTGTAAAGACATAGTCGTCGACAATAGGACCATCGTCGACGAGGTTGACGATGAAGGAATCGTCTTCGAAGGAATTGACGTCGACGGGACCGTCGTCGATGGACTCGACGTCTACGGGGCCGTCGTCGATGGGCTCGACGTCGACGGGGCCGCTATCGACGGACTCGCCGCCAACTGACTCGCCGTCGATGGGCTCAGCTTCTTCGTCGACGAGACGGTCGTCGACGGTGGCGTATATGACTTCGTCGACGGGGGCTTCTTAGCCGACGAATGCTTCTTCGTCGTCGAGGCTGTCGCCGACGAGTCGTTGACGAGGGTTCTTTTAGCCACAATACATATTTTTGTAGACAAAATAAGAGAAGTGATGGCTGTGGTGGAGATCATAGCCATAGGTGAAGAAGTCGAAGTAGAGATGGTAGTTACAGGTGAGGAGACAGAAGACCTTTTACTCACGGTTTTCTTGGATGGATTTTTGGTGGCTGAGGCTCCAGAGATAGTATGTGGAGATCTCTGTGAAGAGCCCCAAGTGGAGTGGGAGGTTTTAGCATGCTTTCTCCCCTCACTTGAATCATCCTCTTGAGATCTTGCTCTTTTACTGGAGGTAGAAGCTCTTTCTTCATCATCCGTAGAAGAGGATTTTAGCCACAAAAGGACTCTGGCCTCCCTATCCCATAAGGTTTTAGAAGGGAAGGTGCGGCAGATCTTACAATTTTTAGCCTCATGTTTTGGGTAGAGGCAATAAATGCAGTCCTTATGCTGGTCCTCAACATGGACCCTTTTCTTTTCGCAAGTTCTACAAGGTCTAAACAAGGCCTTCTTGTCAGACATCCTGAAGCTCTGAGTCAAGACTCAGGAAGACTCCCTTCCACATGACGTGCGGTGAAAATCTGAGGAGAACTGGCTCTGCAGAGAGGGTTCTAGAGGGTGCTGTAAGCTGATTGGTTGGAGCAAAGACTTTGGCCTTTTTCGCATAATGAGGTAGATAGGCCACTACAATTTAGGCCTCAGGCCTTCTCATAGGGCCTACTACTGTAATTTACTCTTGGCACTGCTTTTTTATATACCGCGGGACTCCCACCTCGGCGACGGGGGATGATTCAGACATGTAAATCTATGAAAGATACCCCAATACTGGATAAGCTGTTTTAATTCCAAAACACTTTACCATTCTCCTGTATGGATTGTATCTGTATTGCTGCTAACTCCTCTATAGGATTGATTTTTATTATTCATGTATTATTGGTTATTTATTTGCTGCTATTGATAGCTGCTGTTGTCTTTTGCACTATTAGATAATATCAGCTGCTACTTATGAACTCAATCGCTTTGCATGTCACTTTAGTTCCGAGACAAATTACAGTATTTGCTTGCTGTTGTACTCTTTTTAAATGGAAAATGAGTTTTGTACTGTTGAGACATGTATGATTTTATATGATGTTTTTAATATGGTGTATCTTTTATGACCTGTCTTCGGAAGGACGAATAAAGAAATAATTGAATTGATAATGTATCCCAGAGAACGCCTTAGTATGGAGGTAGGTGATGACTGCCTGGGGCGAGTCAGCCTTCAGCAACCAGTCGTCAACGTAGGAGAAGACTGGGACCTCTGACCTCCGTAGGTGTGCTGAATCCCCCACTATTACTTTCATGAACACTCGAGGGGAACTAGCCAAAGGGGAGCACAGCAAACTGAACATGCTCAGATCTAACGGGGAACCACAGGCAAAGCCTGTGTTTGGACAAGACAGGGAAACAGAAACATGTATCTGCAGTTCCAACAATTTCATCCAGTCTCCAGGGCAGGTATGACCTGAGCCAACGTAAGCATCTTGAACTTCTTTTTCCAAAGAAAGACGTTGAGAAGATGCAGACATAGGATAGGGCGGAGTCCAAAGTCCTTCTTTGCCACCAAAAAGAATCGGAAATAATAACCCTGCCCTACTTGTGGTGCTGGCACCTTCTCAATGGCTTCTTTGCCCATAAGGGTGTGCACTTCCTGAAGGAGTAAGGAGAGATGGTCTCTGTCAGTTGTTTGTGGGATAGTGGTAATGGTTGAAGTGTTTCCACAAATGATAGGGTGTACCCCTTCTGCACAATCTGAAGCACCCATGTGTCGGAAGTGAACGCTTAGCAATGGGGCCGGTGGTGCCTGATCCTGCCACCAACAGGATGACTGTGAGGCATGACGGGCTAACTAAAGAGGTTTTGAGTCTGCATATGCTGGTGGGGGTTATTGGACAGCGCTTTGGGTATAGCACCTGTTTCCTTTTTTGGACTCGCAACCTCATCGTCGAAAGGACTGAGAGGCCTGCTGGGTAGCAGGGTAAGGTTGGAATTGTGGGCACCCAAAAGTGCATTGGTCATATCCGCAGTATAGGCGAAAGGTCTGCTGTTGGGATGGCCAGCCCAGGAACCTGGTGGTAACTCAGCTATGAAGGAACTGTTAGAAAAATTCTGTTGACCGCAACCAGGCGTGGTGGTGCACTGCTACTGTGGAAGCCATGGCCCTGCCAAAAGAGTCCGGGGAGTCCAATCCACACTGGATAGCAAACTTTGTCAGTTAAGGCCATTAGTTAGGGCTTTATGAAACAATGCTCAGTCCTCCTCTGGGAATATGGGGAGCAGCTGTGCAAGCGGATACCATAAGACATGAGAATAACGGACCAAGAGCTGTGCAGTATTAACTGACTGCAGAGCTAGGCTAGTGAATGAAAAGATGTATTTGCCAAATGCATCAAGCCTCTTGGATTCCATGATGGGTGGATTGGATGGGAAGGAGTTGGGATTGACTTCAGCCAAGGAGGCCTGGGCAACCAAGCTATATGGAAAAGGGTGCTGGGAGAGAAAGGCTGTGTCTCCTGGAGTGTTCCGATGTCAGCATGCGTTCTTCCTTTGCACAAGAGCCCCCGTGCAAGGCTTACCCTATGCCCCATGGAGAATGTTTGGGAGGGCTTCTTTGAATGGTAGCAACTGTAGGTCCAGGACCTCCACTGCCCTGCTCATCGTCATGATAAATGATGCACCTTCCTCCAATATTTAGCCTGAAGGCAAAATCATGTCAGAGTCCGGAGAATTCTCCAGACTACTGGCATCACCCAGCTCTTCATACCAGTTATAATGTCCAGGGTCCTACTCCAGGGGATCCAGTCCTTCCTCTTCAACATCGCCTTCTGGGAAGAAGGGAGCATCTAATGGAGACAGGGGAAATCCAGGGCACTGTATGGCACTGGCATCAAAATTGAGCAGTGACAGGGTAGCACTGGGTCAGAGTCGGGAATAATGAACGGTTCGTCATTGACGAGGGGCAAAAGGAATCAGGACCATGTGTGTTGGTATTTGGAAGGCTGGCATCGGGGAAAAACTCACTGGTGGTAATTTAGCAGGGGCATGTCTCAGCTAAAAGGAGCCCGAAAGCCTGCCAGAGGGACCCATTGGCCCAAAGAAAGTGTACCTGGCATTGCAGAACTCCTTCAACTGAGCGCGAGTAGCTCTGGCACCGGAAAACACTCCGTAGAATGGAACGAGGGCAAACACTGGCTCCGCAGGTGGTGTGCAGAAGAAGGGCTGCGAGGCACAAGGCTGAGTGTGGGAAGCTGATGAATGCTTCAACTTCTTTTTGTTAAGTATTTTAGATCTACCTGACTACAAAGATGATGTCTTAGACATCAAAGACTAGCGCCCGTGGGAGCACCTCCAGGAACAGCCCAGACAGCTTCCTTTGGAGCAAGACCATGAAGTGGAGGGGATCTTATTTTGCCGGGCTGTCAGAAGCTTTTGGGTGTATAGATTTGCACTCTGGGTAGGTCTTTGGGTCATGACCAGACCCCAGGCACCACAGGTAGACAAGGAGTGGATCATCCACCGACATCTGCTGAGGGAACTCACAAGAAGACTTAAAACTTATAGGTTTTGGGGGGGACAGGTCCATACAAGTACAGGGAGCAACACCTGAAAAAGGAATCCAACAAAATTTGTAAAAAGAGCCAAAATGTGGCCGAGGTAGCTCTCTGGATCGACGATGTTGGCACGGGAAGAAAGCAGCTGATGTCAGCACCCCGAGGTGGAGCTTATATGAGCACCATGGCGTCACTTCCAAAGCGGATGATGCCGAATTACACCATCTACTGGTGTGCATGGGTACTGCTCAAAAGATTTCGTATCCAGACTGACATCTGAGGAATAGTCTAAGGTACGTAATCTGCAGTTCAAAGTTTCTATCAGTTTATGCGGTTTAAAGAGTTACTCAGAAGCAAGCATTTTCCTACCCAAGTGCCTCAACGCCAAGACACCCTATCGGGTGATATGGAAGATATAGTAGCCCCCTTACCAATAGCTGTGTGTGCTTGCACCACCAAACCCTCCAGGGTAAGGTGGGAAATGAGACAGCGTGGATCCAATGGTGTTGCATTATATTTTTTTGAAATATGCCTGGAAACCGCAGGCATCGTCTCAGGTTTTCCGCAAGTTTGATACATGATCTGATGTGGGCGGACTTTCTGGTGGTGAAATATCAAGAAATTCAGTCAGATTCACATATTGTGTTGGCTTAGCCATCGCTGTCTCCAAAACATGAACAAATTTAGGTGGTTCAGATTACAAAGTCGATAAGAATGCTGAACCTGGCATTCCAGTTGGCAGTTTCAATGTCTAAAAAAAGTACTGTCAGTTTTGAAAATGGAGGCCGAAGAAGTATTCTGAGGAAGAAGTCTTAATGTAGGCTTCAATGGTAGTTCCAAAATGAAAGAGATCAAAATCATGACCGAAGGCAATAGAGTTCCTTTGAATAAGACTGGAGTCCAAGTCACTAGTGCCTTAACAAACTTTACCACTGAATCTGCACTGTTAGAAAATAAGCCAGCATTGTCTTCCAGACTGCCTCAAGATCAGATTTTTTCTTAGTTATAGGAATGGAGTCCAGGACCTAAGTGTGCCCCAAAAGAAGGAAGAGCTCTCTTTCAATTGTGTTCAATTCTTGTCATGTTTTGAAGAGGAACATCAACATTCTTTCTAATGCTTTTTATGGTGGTTAGATGGAGATCTGGATCATGATCTGGTTTGGAGCAAGTCTTGGTGCTACACTTTGACCAATGGTTTTAAAGATGCTATCATCTATGTTGTCTGTCTCCCAGATGCCATTAGAATTTCTTGAAAGGAAGAGATCACACAACGCAGTGTTGAGCTGAGGATCCAGGCACCAAAAACACTTGTAGTACAGATCAGTCATCTAAATGTGTTAGTGGTAAGTCCCGCAGGAATTAAGCCCACTGATTTCAGAGGAGAAAACTCTAAATTTCACAGTAATCAATAACATTTTGAAAATATTGGTGAAAGACTTATCAAGGACTCAAGATTACGTCTCAGTGGGGACATGGAAAAAAATGACTGACATTACTGTAGCTACGGCACCGTAACTGGATCTATCACTTTCAGTGGAGGTTCAATGTAGGAATCTGCAAGAGGTAGTAGGTGTTGTAAACACACTTTACAAAAGATTCGTATTTAAGCTATTAAATATGCCTGTTGTGTTGTATAATCTTTTCATATAATCTCGTCAATGGCAGATATGAAAATGTAATTATACGACACACACCATTAGATATAATCAAGACAAACGGCTCATAATTTCACACCAGTGAGAATCTTTTTTGCAACCTGAAGCATACCTTTCAGCGTCTCCACCACTTTCTGGTGCAGGCAACTCTCACATGAGAGCCTTCATCTTGCAGCCCATTGCTGTTACAGTAATTTAGCTTGTATCCACCTTTTATTTAAAAGCTCCATTGATGCTATAATTGCTGCTCTTTCACTGAATGCCAATCACAGGCAGGGGTGTAGATAGCATTAAGTAAGCAGGTGCAGTAACAATTCAATTGCTATATTTTACTAAATAACTGAGCATAGTTAGGCCCATCTTCCTTCCATCGCACCCTTGAAACACAAGTGGACAGATCATATTTTTGGATAACTTTGGGAAAGCTGAAAGAAAAAATATCTTTACTAGGCTGGGTAAATATCAACAGAATTAAAAACAGGTCCTCTCATTTTGCTTTTTATGGTATTGATATCTTAAAAAAAAAAACCTTACAGGGCAAAGCATTACTTTAATCACAGAAGGTGAGTTTGACTGGCTAAATCACTAGTGTCAAAAGTTGACTGTCATTTTACTTTATAAGGATATTATCTTCCAAGAGAGACCTTGCAGAATAAAAAAAGTAAGTTGATAACATTAAGCTAAGCAATTGTGAAGGAAATATGTGTAAAATGCATTCCAACAAGACTGGGTTCCACTCAGTGCCTACCCGTCTTTTTGTCACTGCACAGAGCATGGTCAACAACAGCAAGCTGATACCCAGGGAAGGCAGATGAAGCCCTACTTTTTGAAATTTCATTAATGAATGTTACCTAAGATTACTTTTCAGGATAAAGGATGAGTTAACGTATAGAGAGCAGCTGTGGCTGACAAACAATAGGTTTCGGATTTGGTTAAATATTTTCCCAAATTTGCTTTCTACTCTTCCAGTGAGATTCTCACCCAATACAGATCATGGCAAGAACAAAGACGGTAGCGAAACTTTAAATAAGAAAAGCAAATAGATTTTCACTAAGCAAGATATCTCTATGCAACATAGGCAAGTTACATTTATGAGATCTGTTCTTAAAACTGCTTTGGGTTCTCAAGTTGAAAACATTAATTTCTAACGTATCTTCCTGCTATTCCAAATTCGAGGTGATAGGATACATTACAATCTGGATTAAAATAAAATAGTGTATCCAAAAATGTAGGTTTACTGCCAATTCAGTTTTTGTATGGCTCAACCAAACGTGCTATGTGGATAGCATATGAACACTTTATAGGGAGTCATTTCAAGTTTCCGGGCTACTAAAACATTAAGGTGGATATGGCCGCAGCCTCATGTTCACTAGCCCTTTGTGGGTCATCAGATATATTTGCAGTTTTTCTAATGCTCTGGTGGGTCATTTTTTACCAAAAGGTGCTTTTGGCAACAATGTAATGACACGTCACGGAAGCCCACTCTACATTGTATCAATGAAATAAACTCCCAAAGCTGTGTTTTATTTCTGTAAGTAAAAAAGCAACATCCCCGATGATGTCATAGTTGGCTCCCAGATCATGAGGTCACTGATGATTTTTTACTGTGTGATATGAATGCATGGCAGACCGAGGCAGGAAGAATCCGCCTTGGCAGTCCTGTCCTAAAGAGGACGGCCTTTGACGCACCTTTTAGGATTGCCCAGTGGACGATGGGCTGCCAATGAGTGGTTCCTGAAGAGGGAGTCATATGAGGTCAAAAGGCGTGGGGAAAACTGTGAATCCCCTCGATGTGGAACAATTTACCAGTTTACGGTGGAAATCTCGCATCCAGCAGACTCTAATGGTAATATGATTTTGCAAAACACTGGTGATTAAAGATACAAAATGGCTGGATAACAGTTTGCACTTTTTGAAAAGTATTGCCATCTCTGCCCTGCAGCTCTAAAAATGTTTCTACATAAAGCAAATGCAGATGCGGTGTGTGGATTC
Organism: Lissotriton vulgaris; assembly: GCF_964263255.1. Classification (NCBI taxonomy): domain Eukaryota; kingdom Metazoa; phylum Chordata; class Amphibia; order Caudata; family Salamandridae; genus Lissotriton; species Lissotriton vulgaris. Next base: position 862,435,971 of record NC_141689.1, read on the forward strand.
AAGTTGTTTTTTTCATTTAAAAAACAAAGCTAAAACAGGCAGATGCATGTTTTCGTTATACAAAACAATATTTCCAACGGTGGAAACCACCAGTCCGACATTATCCAATATTAAGTACAAGTAAACAGTTAATGCATCTATTATACAGTAGAGGTAGAGGTAGAGGTAGCAATATGGAACCTTTCAAGCATCAATAAATGATTTTGTAATCTGAAACAAAATGCATAATGAAAGAACTTAGTTTTGCTTTGATTATAGTGACAATTCAGTAAAATAATTTAAATCAGGGGCTACTTTTAAAAGGCTAAAACAAACAAAAAGAAAACTACAATTCTAACGTTTCTAACCGTGTCCATTATTTAAATAGCATTAATAGAACCAAACACAGGATTATTTCCAAATCAAATTAAGAAAACCATTCCCGTACAAGAACAAACACTGTGAGTAGCATACATCCTTGAACATCTCAGATGCAGCCTTGTAGCTGGAGGGTTTAAAAAGTTTTCTGATTAATTGGAAATAAAAGTGAAATGTGCACACTGTGCTAGATTGGACCCCGTGATTAGCTAAACTCTGGTATTTGCTTAATTCTTTTGCAAATCTTGGCATTTTCTCACATCTGTTCCTACCAAAGAGGACATTCTCATTCACAACTTAAAATTAGAATGGAATAAAATCTGACTAACGTTATCAATTTCTCGAGTCATCACAACCAATTTAAAAATAATCCTTGGCAGGTAAATATATGTAACCATTCTGTATCTGTGTTGGCTAGTGCTTCCAAACAAGCGTACATGATCCTATGACTTCTGCATTACATTAATTGCCAGCTAGACCTTGATCTTCATTATCCCTGGGGTCATATTTTTTCCATAAAAAGTTCTCATTCTTTTTCCAAAGAGAAGTATCCCACTCTTCTTTCTTTTGTGGCACAGTGAGACTTGCTCGTTCACAAACTTCCTCTACTACAGAGAGATCAGTGAGCTTGGTAAGACTCTCATCATTTTGTTCATTGAGTATATCCCAGAAATCCTTTGGTTTGGATTTAGCTTTAACTGCTGATGGCTTTGAGTGCAGCAGTCTTAACGAGGTGGTGTGGCTGCTTCTAGGACTTCTGAAGAGATCATCAAGAATGGCAGTGTCTCCAATTAAGTCTGTAATTACATTTCTCTCAGCAACTTGGCCACCAGCCTTGTTTCCAGCAATTTTCTGCAATGATGGTCTTCTTGGAGAATCTATTTCTAATGTGTTTTCTGTGATCCTTCTTGAAGACGTGTCTTGCACTAACACCGGTTCGCAAATGGGGAGGGGTGATGCCATTAGCTTTTCTGATGTGTGCTCAATTTTCTGTCTGCTATTGTTTCTTGTCCTCCTATTGGTCAATTGTCTTTCTTCAGCACTTCTGTTATTTGTTTCTGAGTCATAAGACAGCTTAACTGTTTTTCTTTTTTGGTGCTTTCTGCTGTAGGAATTTTCAGTCCCACTAGAGGAGAGTTCTACAGATTGGTCAAGAGATCTCAATAAGGGCTTTCCGTCATCAAATTTTGAACTTTTCATTATTGATTTTTGTGCCTGTTCCTCTGCTTTCCTAAAATCAATGGGAGGCTCGGCTGGAAATTGAACAGAAAAAATGTCTTTAAGCTCAGCCCACTGAGATGTATAAAAATCTCCCAGCATTTGCTGTCGATCCTCAGACCTGGCTCCCACAATCTGCTCTGCAAATTCTTCATTAGAGTTCCTATGAAAGTGCAACACCATCTCTTCAAACTGCTTCCTGCAAGTACAAGGATTTTGATACTATTACAAACGGAAGACTTATGGAAACATATGACTTCTAACTTTGCACCTTTCTCACATGAAGCTACTAAAGGAACTTCAAACAATTTTTAAATGTATTACAACTGTGAGACCAAAAAGTCATGTTTAAGTTTAAACAGGCTAGTCAATTTACAATAGGAACATGTTGCAAGAAACACTACTGAGCAGAAATATTTAACTAATTTATGATGTTCTGGAGTATTTCAACATGAAATCAATAATCATGTGTACTACTCCACGACGAAAAGAAGGCAGAAAATAACTGTAGAACAATTTCTGGGTCCTGGTAAATGTCGGGCACCAGACAAAAGAATGCCAATAACACGTATGGCCGGAGTACTACAAATACAGAATGGAGCACAAAGCTCCATGACTGCTCCTTTGTACCCTAAAGTTGACCCAGTTTGTGTGGCAAGAGCCATTATGTGAAAGAGACCCCCATGCTACCCCCTTACTTTGTTTAATCCCTTCAGATTCTTCTAGCAAGTGGACTCAGCACCACCCCTCTCCTCTTTAAAACAGTTGCCCCAGGAAGTTAAAGATTATGGTATGGGAGTATGGTAAGAAGCAGGTAAGTGGAAGATGAAGTAGAGTGTGGACTGGTGCCAATACAAAAACATGCATTGGAGTGGTTCTACTGGCTTTACCAATATCTGTGTGCATGAGCATTCAAAGATAGATGCTAGACGTGGGCACAAATCGAAAGTCATTTTTGAATGATTGTTTAAAACTTTCTAATTCCTTTTTGTTTCAAGATGGCTGATGCACTGAAGCGCACTTTAGATCAGCAACATATCCAGCCAATGAAGAAGTAGGCTGACTCATAGCCCCATGCCCTATAGTATGGTGGGAGGAAGCAAAATGTAAATGACACTACAGCAGACCATTGGATGAAAAGGGCATACTAACTGAAGCCCTTCGAGGTATGTAAATATATATGTATGCATGTTTAAATATTTTCTTTTTCTTCACTATATCGGTACTGTATATATAAAATTCTTTTAATAAAATCTTTTGAAATAAAAAAAAAACATTAACAAAAAAAACGTTTTGGCTGACACCAGAGCACACAGCAGCAAGATGCTGTGGGCCTTCTATATAGTATAGTAATCCAGCTATTTCTAGACATTCCAAAAAACTGCCAACTCTAGAAAAACAGCATGCTCTTAAGCAAAGAAGGTTGAGAAAAGAGATTTCGTGAAACAAGTCAAATTTGATTTACCATATGCAACATGTCAGTTATCACAATTTTTTTCACCACTGACAAATGTCAGTAAAAGGAGGCAACATCTCTGAAAGCTCACAAAGGATATAGACCAGTGCTCTAGCTTTATTGCCTCATATAAGATCAGAAGGGGTCTGGATTGGAAACTAGAAGATGGGGTTGGAACGTAACGTAGGACAACATAAGTTCTACTTTCAGGTTATGGACATATCTTCTGGGTCAACCTGAGTAGTGCAAGGATATAAGGTACTCACAGGCACTAAGCAAGTGCCTGGGAACATTTCTGATTGTTTTGTCTCTTTGCTTTCAAACATTCACTCCACAGTGCATTCCCACACTTTGCTGTTTTTCTCTTCATGCAGTTTTCTATCTTGCTATGATCTCCGGCTTTCCCTCCTCCCCACCTTCGCTCCTGTTTCCTCCTTCGGTCTTTTCTTATTGCTCTCTTTACCTCCTACTTAAGTCTCTATTCTTTTGGATTCTACACTGGTTTATTGCTGCTATGCCATTTACGCACCCAACCTGTTTCTCCTTGGCTGATTCAAATTTAGACCTCTATCCTGGTAGGAATGGGGCTAATTACAATCTTTCCTTAGCAAGCGAGAGGCAAGTAGCAATATTCCTCTAGATATGTGTATTAACAGTTCATGAGCTAATTATTTATAGAAGTTTGTCTTGTATTGATTTATTTACAAGATTGTAAAGCAGTGGTGGTTCTGTGAAGATCTGAGTCTGCTGTTGGTGCCAATCCGAACCAGTGTCTTCAATGTCTCACTGTATGAAATTGGTTTATTAGTTGAGGGGTGTGGAAGCCCCACTCAGCCCCACTCAGGCAGCCACTATAATCCTTGTCAGGGTGAACCACAAAAGTCACTAAATTAACCTGTGCTTAACCCTCTGGTAGCTTGGCACAAAAGTAGTCAGGCTTTTTTCAGAGGCAATGAGTAAAGTATGCATGCAGCACCCAAACTGCAATACAGTGAAAACACAAGAAAAATCCCACACAAATTAAACAGTACATTTGAATTTTTTTAAATGACACCAAAACTAATTGAATCCCATCAGTAGAACCAGAGGTATACATTTTTTAAGTTTTTTATAAAATCTAGTAGGTATCTGGTTGCTGGAGACCAGGGCAAAATAAAAAATTAAGGCTGGCTGCCATGCAGTGCGGGTGGGAGACACAGGGTGGTTTGGGATCTGGTCTTGGCTTACTTTTAGACTTACAAGAAATTTCAAGAAAAAGTTCTGGAGAAAGTCTAGTCTCAGAGGGGCAATGCAGCATGTTGTAGCCAAGATGAGGTCGCCGATGATGGGGAGCCGATGGACGAAGTCATGGAGAACCCGTTGATCATGGTGGGAAAAGCTCGGGCAGGAAAAGCTGGATATTCAGGCCAAGGAGATTGTCGAGCCCGGTGAAGATTTCTACCTTTGGACTTATATGTTTTTCTAGAGCTCGGATTTGCCAAGCGGGACAAGGCTGAAAGCTGTAGCCGAAGAGGGCTTGACACAGCTAGATACCACAGCTGGGAGGCCCCACTGAAGAGGAATTGCTGCTGCAAAGTCAATCCCACCAGCAATGCACCTTCAGCGGATCACCTTGCAGGTAGGTCTAGGTATCCTATTGGCTCTCAGAGCAGTTTTCGATGAAAAATATTCTAGTCACAGATTTTGGATACTGGTACGAGGAAGCCACTCCAGCACCACACACAGGATCCATGACCAAAAGGGCACAATGTTGGGGGGTTAGGACTCACTTCAGCAGGGTTTAAGGACTCAGGATCTCGCTATGTCCATCTAGCTCCCACTGGAGGCCAGTAAACTAGCCCTTGGAGTCCCTCTGGTGGCTGTGAGTTCAAGGAGCAGGTCCAGTCCTCTTTGTTTAGACAGTAGGGCAGCAAGGCAGTTCTTTCGGCAGCAGGGCAGTCCTTCTGATGAACATTCCAAAGGTCCAGGAGTGTACTGAAAAGAAGTGTTGGGGTCCAATATTTATATCTGTAGTCAGCCTTTGTGTGTGTGTGTGTGTGTGGGGGGTGACCTTTTCCTACCCCATGTTCTGGTTCTGGAAAGTTCTTACCTTCTCCTGTCAAAGCTCAAAAACAGTCTGGAGTGGAGGCTAGTGTCATGTTCCTTTGTGTGTTCTGGAGGCAAGCCCGTAGAAGTGTAAGTGGGGCAGTGCACAGCTCTGCACCCAGCCATCCTGGCAGGATGGCCCATCTTGCCCACATCGAGTCCCCTTTGTGTCATTGAGAGGAATACACAACCCCAACAACAGAGGTATTTACAGTCATGTGGCCCAGGATACTAGTAGAAGGCACAAATGATTAGGACAAGAAAATGCCAACTTTCTAAAAGTGAAATTAACAGAATTGTGACTTAAAATAAGACTTTACCATTAAAGAGGATTTTAAATTACAATTTGTGTTGAAACAGCATATCTCGGTCTGCTCAAAAATCCAATGTTACAGAAAAGGGGGTGGTGATGAACAGAGTGTCTGAATTAAGCAGACCACTCTTACCCAGTCCAAAGATCAGGGCTTGATCCATCACCGTTTTTTAGCTCACTGCACCATCCCAGCTCAGAACCTGGCTACATGCAAATTAGTCTGTTCCTGTCCCAGTGCATGATGGGAACATGGCAAACCAAACTACCAAGCCAATTCTTATACTGGGAAGGAAACAAGCTACCGGGGACCGGTTTCTGGCATTTCAGCCGTCTTCGGCCCGGTTTGCTTGAACCCTGATGGTGCAATGAGCAAGGGACTCACATCTGAGTATACCCTTCCACGCTTATGGTGGACAAAATGATTCAGAAAAGCGGGTGGTGATGAACAGAGTGTCTGAATTAAGCAGACCACTCTTACCCAGTCCAAAGATCAGGGCTTGATCCATCACCGTTTTTTAGCTCACTGCACCATCCCAGCTCAGAACCTGGCTACATGCAAATTAGTCTGTTCCTGTCCCAGTGCATGATGGGAACATGGCAAACCAAACTACCAAGCCAATTCTTATACTGGGAAGGAAACAAGCTACCGGGGACCGGTTTCTGGCATTTCAGCCGTCTTCGGCCCGGTTTGCTTGAACCCTGATGGTGCAATGAGCAAGGGACTCACATCTGAGTATACCCTTCCACGCTTATGGTGGACAAAATGATTCAGAAAAGCGGGTGGTGATGAACAGAGTGTCTGAATTAAGCAGACCACTCTTACCCAGTCCAAAGATCAGGGCTTGATCCATCACCGTTTTTTAGCTCACTGCACCATCCCAGCTCAGAACCTGGCTACATGCAAATTAGTCTGTTCCTGTCCCAGTGCATGATGGGAACAGGGCAAACCAAACTACCAAGCCAATTCTTATACTGGGAAGGAAACAAGCTACCGGGGACCGGTTTCTGGCATTTCAGCCGTCTTCGGCCCGGCTTGCTTTAATCCTGATGGTGCAATGAGAAAGGGACTCACATCTGAGTATACCCTTCCACCCTTATGGTGGACAAAATGATTCAGAAAAGGGGGTGGTGATGAACAGAGTGTCTGAATTAAGCAGACCACTCTTACCCAGTCCAAAGATCAGGGCTTGATCCATCACCGTTTTTTAGCTCACTGCACCATCCCAGCTCAGAACCTGGCTACGTGCAAATTAGTCTGTTCCTGTCCCAGTGCATGATGGGAACAGGGCAAACCAAACTACCAAGCCAATTCTTATACTGGGAAGGAAACAAGCTACCGGGGACCGGTTTCTGGCATTTCAGCCGTCTTCGGCCCGGCTTGCTTGAATCCTGATGGTGCAATGAGCAAGGGACTCACATCTGAGTATACCCTTCCACGCTTATGGTGGACAAAATGATTCAGAAAAGGGGGTGGTGATGAACAGAGTGTCTGAATTAAGCAGACCACTCTTACCCAGTCCAAAGATCAGGGCTTGATCCATCACCGTTTTTTAGCTCACTGCACCATCCCAGCTCAGAACCTGGCTACATGCAAATTAGTCTGTTCCTGTCCCAGTGCATGATGGGAACAGGGCAAACCAAACTACCAAGCTAATTCTTATACTGGGAAGGAAACAAGCTACCGGGGACCGGTTTCTGGCATTTCAGCAGTCTTCAGCCCGGCTTGCTTGAATCCTGATGGTGCAATGAGCAAGGGACTCACATCTGAGTATACCCTTCCACGCTTATGGTGGACAAAATGATTCAGAAAAGGGGGTGGTGATGAACAGAGTGTCTGAATTAAGCAGACCACTTTTACCCAGTCCAAAGATCAGGGCTTGATCCATCACAGTTTTTTAGCTCACTGCACCATCCCAGCTCAGAACCTGGCTACATGCAAATTAGTCTGTTCCTGTCCCAGTGCATGATGGGAACAGGGCAAACCAAACTACCAAGCCAATTCTTATACTGGGAAGGAAACAAGCTACCGGGGACCGGTTTCTGGCATTTCAGCCGTCTTCGGCCCGGCTTGCTTGAATCCTGATGGTGCAATGAGCAAGGGACTCACATCTGAGTATACCCTTCCACGCTTATGGTGGACAAAATGATTCAGAAAAGGGGGTGGTGATGAACAGAGTGTCTGAATTAAGCAGACCACTCTTACCCAGTCCAAAGATCAGGGTTTGATCCATCACCGTTTTTTAGCTCACTGCACCATCCCAGCTCAGAACCTGGCTACATGCAAATTAGTCTGTTCCTGTCCCAGTGCATGATGGGAACAGGGCAAACCAAACTACCAAGCCAATTCTTATACTGGGAAGGAAACAAGCTACCGGGGACCGGTTTCTGGCATTTCAGCCGTCTTCGGCCCGGCTTGCTTGAATCCTGATGGTGCAATGAGCAAGGGACTCACATCTGAGTATACCCTTCCACGCTTATGGTGGACAAAATTCAGACACTCTGTTCATCACCACCCCCTTTTCTGAATCGTTTTTGGCCACTATAGGTGTGGCAGGGTATACTCAGACATGAGTCCCTTTCTCACTGCACCATCAGGATTCAAGCAAGCCGGGCCGAAGAAGGCTGAAATGCCAGAAACCGGTCCCCGGTAGCTTATCTCCTTTCTGGTGAAGAATTGGCTTGGTAGTTTAGTCTGCCCTGTTTCCATGATGCACTGGTCCAGGGACAGACTGATTTGCATATAGCCAGGTTCTGACCTGGGATGGTGCAGTGAGATAAATAACGGTGATGGATCAAACCCTGATCTTTGGACTGGGTAAGAGTGGTCTGCCTAATTCAGACACTCTGTTCATCACCACCCCCTTTTCTGAATCGTTTTTGGCCACTATAGGTGTGGCAGGGTATACTCAGACATGAGTCCCTTTCTCACTGCACCATCAGGATTCAAGCAAGCCGGGCCGAAGAAGGCTGAAATGCCAGAAACCGGTCCCCGGTAGCTTGTCTCCTTTCTGGTGAAGAATTGGCTTGGTAGTTTAGTCTGCCCTGTTCCCATGATGCACTGGGCCAGGGACAGACTGATTTGCATATAGCCAGGTTCTGACCTGGGATGGTGCAGTGAGATAAATAACGGTGATGGATCAAACCCTGATCTTTGGACTGGGTAAGAGTGGTCTGCTTAATTCAGACACTCTGTTCACCACCACCCCTTTTTCTGAATCAAAAATCCAATGTTAGCACTTATTAAATGTAATAAAGTAACCAGTATTAGGCAATGGGAGAGATAGAGAGACTTTAGGAGTTTTTCACTGCCAGGAAATTTAAAACGTAAATACACGTTTTTAATGCCAGTCACCTTGCACTAGGAGGTGTTATGCCCCACCTTAGGGGTGACTTTTAAGTATTAAAAGGAAGGTTAAGGCCTGGAAAATGGCATTTAAAAACTGCACTACAGGCTGCAGTCGCATGCCTGACACATGCTTTAAAGTGCTACTTTAACTGGTGGCACAATGAGTGCTGTAGGTCCACTAGTATCATTTAATTTACAGGTTCTGTGAACATGTAGTAACATACACTAGGGGCTTACACTTACATTACATGTGGTAATCAGGTGTAGGCCAAGTTTATCATGTTTTAGGGAGATAGACATACACTTTAGCACTGGTTAGCAGTGGTTAAGTCCACAGAGTCCTAAAGCCTACAAAAACAAACTTGCCAAAACAGGAGGGGGGGGCAAAATATTTGGGGGAATACCACGCCAAGGATGTCAGATCTAATACTCACCCTTCTACCATTTTAACCATGCTCTTAATTAAGGTATGAACATCACTATCTTGACTGGATTGAGTGGATGATGGGGTCTATTGGCTATGTCCTCTGGAGAAATTTCACCCTTCAGAAAATCCTGACACTGGCCTACAAACATACTGTGTGAAAATCCATCAAGCCTATTAGAATTCTGTAGTAAAGAGCTATTAAATTATATTTGCATATGTTTGCTACCATACTACACTTTTTTAATGACCTAGGTTGCACCAAGCTCAACTAGCGTTTACTTACCCCCAAAACAACTGATATGTCTGCAATGTGATAAATAGGAGAGCTCAATGCGATTTTTTTTATGCCTGTTCTTGCAATTTAGGGGTGAACTGCTGGGGCACTATGCACTCATTATTTCCACATGAGGATAACGCCAAAACTGGAAGGTAAGAACAAACAAGCTGAAGATGCTTAAAGAAAAAAGAAAGAAAGCACACACAGAACTTGAGACAAATAATTCCTGCTTCTAAACCTTGGTTCTCATTGGCTGGGAGCAGCTGGGACAGCAGAGATCTAGAACCAATGGATTGGAAATGGACTTGGCAGAAAGAAGCACTTGGTGCTCCGCTTGACTGTCACAGACCACACGGCTGCGCCAAATTGGATGAAGTGGGAGTCCTTTTAAAGGCGCTGCCCGAGAAGGTATATGCAGAAAAGGGGGAAAGTTGAAGCGCTGCAATACAGCTGACAGTTCTGTACAGCAAAGACCAAATTGGGAAATACAATCCTGGATTACTGTTCACTGCCTTACCACTGGATCTCTGTGTGTTGTTTAGAGAGTGTCCTTGGCCATAAGACCTTGATGAAATAGCATCATGGTTGTGTGAAGCTTTACTGAATAAGAAGCAGCAGGAACTCTCAAGATATGGCACACCCCTGCTGCATTGATGGCTGCCTTTTACGACCACAGTGAGATCCCCTTCTCTTCCCCTAACCTTAAGAAGCATTATTGATGATATCTGACTCGAGTTGAAGGTGCACTTTTGAACAGCTGGCAGGCTGCAAGGGCACTGTAGGAAGGTCAGAATGGTGAATGTCTGAGCACCATTGGCAGGCGGGGGTGTGACTGGTGTGTCCACTTGAATGGTATAAGAGACAGATTTAACTGATGTGTAGTGAATGAACCTGAGTGAATGTCAGGGAATCACAGGAGTACAGCTAGATGGTTGTAGAGCCTTTACAGGATCTTCAGCTGAAGCCTGGACAAAGAGTTCCTCATGTATACTAAAGAGTTGGAGAGCTTAGAGTGAGGCAGATTCACCAAATGCAAGGAAACAGGCAGAATACCATTAACGATGAAACATTATCCACATGTGCCTGAGTGGGCTGACTGTCCATCGATTGAGCTGTTTGTTGAGCCACTGCTTATCAACAGTTTTCAACATGAAGACCTTTTCCCCCCTAAAGAAGGCACATCCTTCGCCAGCCTGTCCATCAAGACCTGAGTCTGAACCTAAAGCTACTTAATGACAGAGAAATTGATCTACAGATGAGAAGACAATCTGGATCTCTAAAATTGGGAAATCCTTAGACTTACCATGCAAAGGTATGCCAGCTTTCAAGTAACAAATAATAATACAGACTCTATCCTTCTAACTATGGCCTGCTTAGATAAGAGTCAACCCAGTTCATGCAGCACCATGTACAAAGAGTTCTTTAACCTTACAGAACTCTTTAGTCTTATCTAGATATTAAAACAAAGGCTTTTAACATCAAGTTGCTCTCTGCAGTGTACATCGGATTTTGCAATAAAGTGGACATGGTTCAAATAGAAATTGAATATATTGCTTGGTAGGTGAGTGTTTAAAGAAATTGTATTATGATGGAAACCTGTGAATGGCTCATCAATGAACAATGCCTTATCTGGTAGAGACTTTATCTAGCTGCAAATTCCTTACCATAGAATTATCCCCAAGTGTCAGAATGGATCTGGAAATTTTTTGTGAGTAATAGCCTAGTGCACTGGTAGGTGGCATCATTTGGCCCGGCTTGCGTTGTCAGCATCGTTGGCACCAGAAGTGATGTATGTGGTGCCTATGTAGGTGCCACCCCAGTGCGCTGACGTCAGTTTTTTTGTGTGACTTTCCACGCCAAGAGCGAGCACGGAGCCTAGAACAACGCTATTGTGTAAAGCTAGGTCCCTGAAAGGAGAACAGCAATGTCCCAAGAAATCAGTTCGCAGAGCAGGGAGGATGGGTGGGTCGGTAAGGAATCTGCGGCTATATAGATTCTCTACAAGATAGGGCTTTACCGAAGGTAAGTAAATAATTCACTTATAGAGACTTACATCTTCAGATTCTTTACCTTAAAACAAATACCCAAGCAATACCGCCCTGGAGGTGGGTCTGCAAAACAATTTCACACCAAAAACTCCTGCAGGACCGAACGGGCAAAGAGCCTGTCCAGACAGACCTAACTGTCTAGGCAGTAGTGCTCTGTGAACATGTGCAGACGCCCACATTGCTGCATGGCAGTTGTCTAGAACTGAAAATCCACGTGCTAATGCAGAAGTTGCTGCCTTCGCTCGGGTGGAATGAGTGTGCAAACCCTCAGGGTTTGCTCCTTGGCCAATGTGGAGAAGAACTTAATGCAGAGTATGATCCATCAAGAAATGGTTCGCTTCTTCATGGCCTTCCCTTTCTTAGCTCTGACATACTCCACAAAGAGTTGGTTGTCCACCAGAACTCTTTAGCCGAGTGGATGACGACCAGCCGCCTGAAACTGAACTCAGACAAGACGGAGGCCCTCATCCTGGGCTCTTCACCCTCCGCCTGGGACGACTCCTGGTGGCCCCCCCCCCCGCCCTGGGCAGCGCACCCAAACCGACAGACCACGCACGCAACCTGGGCTTCATCTTGGACTCCTCCCTCACCATGACCAGACAAGTCAACGCCGTCTCCTCGTCATGCTTCAACATCCTGCGCATGCTACGGAAGATCTTCCGGTGGATCCCCACCGAGACCAGGAAGACGGTCACCCAGGCCCTCGTCACCAGCCGACTGGACTACGGCAACGCCCTCTATGCCGGAACCACCGCCAAGCTCCAGAAGAGACTCCAGCGGATCCAGAACGCCTCAGCCAGACTCATCCTCGACATAGCCACATCTCCGGACATCTGAGAGACCTGCATTGGCTTCCCGTCAACAAAAGAATCACCTTCCGCCTCCTCACCCACGCACACAAAGCCCTACACGATCAAGGCCCCAGCTACCTCAACAACCGCATCAACTTCTACGCTCCCAAACGACATCTCCGATCAGCCAGCCACGCCCTCGCCGCCGTCCCCCGCATCCGAATAATGACAACGGGAGGAAGATCCTTCTCCTACCTGGCCGCCAAGACCTGGAACTCCCTACCGACCGACCTGCGCCTGACCCAAGACCACCTCTCCTTCAGGAAGAAGCTCAAGACCTGGCTATTCGAGCAGTAGCAGCACTCCCCCCCCCCGCGCCTTGAGACCCTCCGGGTAAGTAGTGCGCTATATAAATGCCTATGATTGATTGATTGATTGATTGATTTTGCGCGATCAAGGCATAGTGACAATGTTTCTTTAGGTCCAGTTGGTGGAGTCGCTCCTCTTTCTTAGAGGGATGCATCAGGGCAAAAAACATGGACAGGGTGATGGATTGGCCTACATGAAAGGGAGTGACCACCTTTAGAAGGAAGGATCTCTGGTGCAAAGGACAAACTTGTCGGGAAGATGTTGAGGTATGGAGGCTTAGATGACGCTCACTGTCTATCCGGGCAGATGTTGTGGCCACCAGAAAGGCAAGGAGCCTGATAGGACAGTTGTGTAGCGACTTGAAGGGAGTGCACATGAGAAAGGTGGGCACTAAATGTAGGTCCTACTGAGGCATGATAAAGAGTGAAGGAGGGTACATATGTTGGAAACCTTTCAAAAACCTATGTACAATAGGGGATTTGAATGGGAATGAGTTATCTGGCAACCTCAGAAATGCCAAGATGGCAGAAAGACAGCCTTTTAAGATGCCAAAAGCAGATCCCTGCTGGGCAAGAGAAAGAATCTGGCTTGGCAGTTCAGGCTGACTGTACCCACAAGTAACAGGGTCAAGACTGATTTGCATGGCCTGGCACCAGCCAAGATTATGGTGTAGTTCGAGTGCTCCACCCGGGCCCTGATTAAAGCCCGCCATATCCTTTCTGAATCCTGTAGCCGGAGCCCCATAGCATATCACGTGGATCCCGGAACGCTGTCCCGGGGCTGGGAAAGAGAAGTTGTTCCGAGACGAGGAAGGCCAGCTCTCTCATTCGCTGGAGCGAGTGGAGTCAACGTGGGGCGGAGTCATACACTTGACACGCCCAGGCTCGGATCGCGAGGCCCGGGAACAGAGCAATCGAGGTCCGCAGTGCTTGGTTCCGAGTCGGCACTCATCTGTGACCCTGTAATTTCACCCCTGGGAGGCCGCGACTGCCGGAGACCACAACCGGAGATCTCCCATGAGTCCGGAGGTGCCGTGCTGATGACAATAGTCACGGACATATAAGAAGGTGTGATGCTCCCGTGCGGCCTCGGGGGCAGAGGCCGGAATCGAGACGATCGGCGGGAGCGGCCTACCATATGAGTCCGAGGGGGGAGGCGGACATAGAGCCCAAGGTCGCCTTCCCACACGGAGCTGCCCCAGGAACTCGGCCCACTGATGTGGAGTGAAGGATTGTCCCATTAACAGAGTGGTGAAGGCTGGCTCCTGGCAGCAGCCCACATTAATGACACCTGAGTGGCAGGGGCATTATCTCTGCAATAATTTGAGCACCTAGAGAAGACATCTAGAGGCAACATCTCGACGCTTCATCCTTCATGCCCCATAGCAAAGAAAATCCTGATTGGAGAGTGGTTCGGGGCCCAGGAGGGTGAGAGTCTGTGAGACCTGGGGACATAGTCATTGCCGAACTGACGAGTAAGAGGAGAGATCCTCATCCTGTGGCTCCCATGGGAGCTGGACAGTAGGAGGCCTAATTACCCACTGAAGCATCGGGTGAGGTGCTGAGACAGACTCTGAGGGGATCTTCCACCCTCCGGCGATAGTAAATACCACGCCATAGTGCCGGCACGGACTAAGACGAGCCCACTGTGCAACACCTGTGAGAGGAACTGCTGGCTCGTGGGGGAGACCCCCCCAATAATTGAACACCGGCCCATGAGAAATACCTGTGGTGACCCTAGGGAGGGGGTTGGACTACACTGAGTTGTGCTGGACAGTCGTAATGGCCTACAGAGTGGTCCCGGCCATGACAAAGCCAAAAGGCGCCCCTCCCTCAGTGTATTCAAATAAACTGGATAAATATGCCATCCCGCGTCAATCGACATCTGATGATGGAGCGACCTGCGATAAGGAGGCGTCAGCGGAGCCATCCCTCAGAGCTATTATGTCGGCCATCCAAGTTTTAGGTAAGAACTTGATGACGGAGATAGACAAGGTCACGATTGAAATGACTTTGAGGAGAGCGGACATGCACAAGACCTCGGAGAGCATCACCACGACGGAAATGAACATAGGGGAGCTCCAATCTACAACCGTAAATTGGAAGAAAGGGTACAAAAATTGATGCACCAGCACAATCAAATGGCCCTGAAGATGGAAGACCAGGAAGGGAGGGCCGGTCGCAATAATATAGGAGTGGTTGGGGTCCCGGAGGGGGCGAAGGGCCCAAGCATGGATCTCTTCATAGAAGACATCCTCCTGAACTATCTTAAGCCGAAAAGACTATCGACCCTTTTCACGGTGTAAAGAGGATATAGGGCACCAATCCCCATGCCGCAGCCCAGGGGCCCCCGCACGATAATAGTCCGGATCCTAAATTTCATGGACTGAGATGCCATCTTACAAGTGGCTAGGGTGCATGGAGATCTCTCCTACGAAAACTTGGTCATATGATGCTTTCCAGACTTCACCATGAAGGTACAACAGGAGAGGAGGGAGAGGAGGGTCTGGAGGGTCCTGATGAAGGTGGTCTTCAATGCTGTTTCTTTCCACCGAAACGCGCTGGCCAAATCCTTGTAAAACCTTACCCATTGGGGTTCATGTCGGACAGTGGAGAAGTGTGGCTCAATGATTAGAGCGGCAGACCCTGATGCAGAGGTCTATCCTGGGACCAGGGTTCAATTCCCCGCCTCAGCGGGTCTTGGGCTCAAAATTCCACAGACCTGATAATTCTTGCCTCGGTGCCTATTCCAATCATTGAGTCCCACTCTGCAACTCTGGGCAATAGCTTGCTTAATCTCCACAACGGCCCCCACAACGCTAAGGATGCCTGGCCTCCACCTTGGGGGTGCCCAGGAGTGGACGCCTCGCAGGGAAAGCCAGGATGGGTTCCACAGTGGTATTCGTACAAGCGCCTTGAGACCCTTGTGGGTGAGTAGTGCGCTATACAAGTATCAATTTACAATTTACATTTACAACAGATAAAGAAAGAAAGAAATGTGATTTTGAGTAAATTAAGTGGTGTATGGGTACGAGTGCGGATGAATGGTTGTGATTAGGGTGTTCTCTACCTGGAATATGAGTTATTAGTATGTTGTAATTGTAGAATTGTGTTTAGAAATATGTATTTAGATGAAAACAAATGATTCTTGAAATGAGAAAATGATCTTTTTTATAATGTTGTAGTGAGGAAAAAAGAAATCAAATGAAAGAAACAATAATTTAAATAAAAAATAAATGCAAAAAAGTAAGAACATTGTGACGTGTTGTTGCCCTGAAAGTCAGAGGTTGTACCCTGAGAGAATAGTTTAAAGGTCACGAGGGAGCTCTTTTCATTATTGTATTTGCTGGTTCTTTCCCTTCTTCTCCCTGACCTAAAAGTAAACCTTAGAGGGGGTCCCCCAAAATAGCTACTTGGCAACAGGAGAGGCACACTATTTCGAATGGACTCTTTCAGGGAGGGTGCCACAAGGCGCGAGGGATATCAGACCACTCGCCTGTGGAAGTTCCAATGTACGGGTCGGTTCGGGACCGGCCTCTCCCACCGAGACTGCATCCTTTCCTATTACGGGACCAGGAGTTTCGAGATCGTTTTGGGGAACGCACTGAGCATTATTTCCCTGAAAACGCTGGTTCGGTGCAGTCTGATTGCATACTTTGGGAGGCATACAGTGCGAAGATCTCGAGCAAGAGATACTAAATCTGGAGCGAGCACTTGGCGCCAATCCTGGGGGAGAGACCGAACTCAAACACACTCAAATTCAAGCAAAAACTCACAGGGATATAGAGGAAAACACTGCCCGAACACACGCGATTGCCACACAAAGGAAGGTATATGATTTGGGCGACAAACTGATTGCCTGGCTGGAAAGGAGGGATAAGAGTCGCACTGGTTCTCTGAGATTAGGACGGCTGAGGGCGTACTGGGCGGTTCATCTGCAGAATTGACAGGAGTCTTTACTAAGTATTACGAGAACATTTACCAGTCACAGTCTACGCAGGGGGGGGGAAGATTGTGTTGATTTTTTTAAAGACGTGACTCTGCTGGCGCTTGGGACGGAAGATAGGGAGGCGCTGGAATCTGACCTTAATATAGAAGAAGCAGAAAGTGCCAGTGCCGGCCAGCAGTTACAAACGTTTGTAACTGCTGGCCGAGACTCTGTTCCGTGGCTTTATGACCAGATCGAATGCGGCATTGGACTAAATCATATTGATCCTTTGTGCCATTGCACTTTAGGCATAGAATCCCCATGCCTGGTAGGACAGTGCACCTATAATCTCCGCTTCTCCGTATTGATAAAGACCCGCCGTGACCACCAACAGGGGCACAGTAGGGTCGAAACGTCGACGTAATCTTTAGGTCCAGAATGGCCCGGTTTCCACAACAAGGATGAAACTGTAGTTTCAAATAGAACTTTGGCCTCCCCATCAGAAATAATTTTAGATATAATATCCTGTTAATATTGTATATATTGCGCACTGAGTCACTTTTTCACTATGCACAAATGTCACTAAAAAGTATTTTGTACATGACTTGTTTTCATTTTGATACAAACAAACAGCTCATAACGGAATGAAGTAATTCTGATAAAGATTAAGCACAGATTTAAAGAATACTAGTTTTGTTTTTTCTTCTTGTGTGTGTTGAGAGCATCATAATTTCTCAGTATTTCATATATTGTATTTTGAAGTACTAATAGATCTACCCGACAGAACCGCTTTTATTTTTTAAACGTCTATATCACCCAGGTTCTGAGGGACACAGGGTTACCCCATTATTTGAACTATTATATGGATAACAAAGTCAGAGGACGAGTTCACGCAATTAAATTTGCTGGTCCAGTTAGACTACGAGATGACATGACTTACTGGAGGGGGCTGCCTGTCTCCCTTATGGGCAGATCTGTCCTCTTTAAATGATGGCCCTCCCATGTTTACTCAATGCAGTCCAGAATACTCCATATCGGTTACGGGAGAAGTTCTTTCATGCAGTTGAATCCAAACAGCGTAAGTTATTATGAGGAGGTGGCAATCCTAGGATTGCGCCCAAGAAGCTCCAGAAAGGAGTTTATGAGGGAGGACTGGCAGTCACAGATAACAGGAAACATTATTGGGCCTCTCAACTTAATAATATTAACGGATGGGTCTCCTCACCGCTTAAGGAACCGGCATATAAGGTGGACAAATTGGCGATGAAAAACAGAAGCTATCTGGTGGAGCATTATCGAAAGGGCCGGGGCAATGCACACCTCCTGACACACACATGAACGGTTCTTGACATATGGCATAAGGCAACAAAAATAATAGTCTGGGAGGCAAAACTCACGGAGCAGACTCCTCTGTGGAAGGGAGATTATCTGAAAGAATTGAAACAACTTTGGGGCTTCCAGAAATTGAGGCTAATAGGGATTGACACACTGAGAGATGTCTGGAAGGGAGGTATAATGATTGCATTCGATACTCTGGGGGGGATTCCTTAGATACCGGCAACTGCGACATGCACTCCACTATCATCTGAAAGAAGGGACTGTGATACCGGAATACTCTCCGTTGGAGGACAGGCTCCTCCTAGACCCTATGATCGATAAGGAGTAGTTTCTGTCCTGTAACTCCAGTTCTGTAGTAGGGGTATCTCTGTTATAGTCATAATCTAGTGAATAGTCCCACCCATGTGCGTGAACCCCGGCAATCAAAAATAATCTCTTAAGTTGTCAAAATAATGCAGAAACTGCAAAGACACTTAAGAGAGAATTTAAAGACAAATAATGCAGCCTATATCCACAGGCTACACTGTCCAGTACTTCAACTAGAAATTTCACCACAAAACACTACACATAATACAGCCTGCCAGTTTCTACCATAGAGAAACTTGCCTCCCCCAGTAAAAGACTCTGGAATGATAGAGAGGAAGGTAGGGACAGACAAGCCCCATAGGCTGCCATTATGTGGCTTAAATAGGATACTGTGCCTTTAAGAGAACTTTCCAGAACTTCTCCCAGTATCCCAGAATGCATAGCAGGTCCCTCTACTTTCAGTTCTTTTTGAAGGCGAAGCACGCCAGACCTGTCGCATTCCTTACATGATGAAATATCTCCACCGGGGAGGAGAGCGGGCGCTTATGACTATAACAGAGATACCTCTACTACAGAACTGGAGTTACAGGACAGAAACTACTCCTTCTGTAGTAGGGGATCTCTGTGTACAGTCATAATCTAGTGAATAGAATGGCAAGCCCATCCCCACACCAAAGCGGCGGTGGAGAATAAATACATAACGCCACTACTGTGCGAACAAATTCCGCAGCGAAGCCTGCCCAACCTGAGCGTCTGCCCTGGCGTCAGTGTCCAGGCAGTAATGCTTAGCAAAGGTATTAACCGACTTCCAAGTGGCTGCATTGCAGATTTCAGCAATCGGCACGTTACGGAGCAGAGCCGTCGTGGCAGCTTTGCCCCTGTTGGAATGAGCCTTAGGCTTACCTCCTAAGGTCTTATTAGCCTTTTGGTAACATAATTGTATGCAGGACACAATCCACCTAGAGATGGACTGCTTAGAGGTCGCAAGACCCGTCCTGACCGATCCATAATTGATGAACAGCTGGTCAGACCTACGAATATCTTTGGTCTTATCCAGATAAAATTTCAACACCCTCCTAACATCCAGGGAATGGAGAGACCTCTCCGCTGGGGATGAAGGGTTCTGAAAAAACGTAGGCAAAGTTATGGTCTGGTTGACATGAAAATCAGAAATAACCTTGGGAAGAAATTTAGGGTGAGTACGCATAACAACCTTAGCAGCATGAAACACAGTATAAGGTTCCGTACAACACAACGCCTGAATTTCACTCACCCTGCGGGCCGATGTAATGGCCACGAGGAACGCCGCCTTCCAGGACAGGTGCTGCAACGAAGCCTTATGAATAGGTTCAAAAGGCTCCTTCATCAATCTGGACAGCACCACATTCAATTCCCATGAAGGCGAAGGAAGCCTGACAGGAGGGAACACTTTCTTCAAGCCTTCCAGAAAATCTTTGATCACAGGGATCTGGAAAAAGGAAGTCTGTGAAGGGCATTTCCTGTAGGCAGTCAATGCAGCAAGATGAACCTTAATGGAATGAACATTAAGGCCAGACTGCGCCAAATGTAAAAGGTAAGGAAGGATGACATCTTCCTTACAGGTCGTAGGGTCATGGTTCTTAGACTGGCACCAGATACAAAACCTCTTCCACTTGTAAGCATATGAAGTCCGAGTGGAAGGTCTCTTAGACTCCTTCAGTATGTCCATGCAATCCTCGGGCAGATTCAGATGGCCATATTGCACTATCTCAGGAGCCATGCCGCCAAACTCAAAGACGAGAGGTTGGGGTGTAACATCCGTCCCCCGAACTTCGTGAGAAGGTCCGGCCTGCACGGCAACCGAATGTGAGGAAGGAGAGACCGGTGAAGTAGGTCCGTGAACCACCACTGCCTGGGCCACTCCGGAGAAATGAGTATCATCCGAGCCCTGGACCGGGCCAGCTTGATGAGCACCGCCGGAATCAGGGGAATGGGAGGAAAGGCGTACAGAAAGCTGTTCGTCCAGTCGATCCATAACGCATTCCCCAGCGTCCCTTGCTGGAAGTACCTGGAGGCGAAGTCTCTGCACTTGCCGTTTTCGGCGGTGGCGAACAAATCTACGTCTGGAGTTCCCCACCTTGCGAAGACTTCTCCTAGTACTTCGTCGTTTATGACCCACTCGTGGTTTTCTTGAACCAGCCTGCTCAGTGCGTCTGCCTGAACATTCTGCACACCTGGCAGATGGGTAGCCGTTATCGTCAGTCCTCTGGCTAGGAGCCAGTGCCAGATCGCCTGCGCCTCCTGTGACAGAGTGCGCGATCTCGAGCCCCCCTGCTTGTTGAGGTAATACATCGTGGTGGTATTGTCTGTCTGTACAAGCAGAGAGTTGGTCTGGAAGGACGGAAGAAAGGCCTTCAGTGCCAAGTGAACAGCTCTGAGTTCCAGGAAATTGAAGTGATACGTGGCCTCCATTGGTGACCACGTTCCTTGAATCTGTAGAGTCCCGGAGTGCGCTCCCCATCCCAGGAGAGAAGCATCAGTCACGACAGTCTGCGTGGGAATGTCCTTGTGAAAGGGAACCCCTCTGAGGAGATTCTCCGCCGAACACCACCACTTCAGAGACTGAAGAGCATGCAGCGACAGTCGAATCTTGTCGTCCCAAGATCCTGTCCTCTGATCCCACTGGTCCTCCAAGCACTCCTGCAGCGGTCTCATGTGCAGCCGTGCGTGTGGCGTCAGGAAGATACAAGAGGCCATCGATCCCAGTAGAGAAGACACCGTCCTCACTGTTGTAGATGGAGTTGTCATAAGAGCCTGAGCCTTCCGAAGGAGAGATAATCGTCGCTCTTCCGAAGGAGACATGCTTGGTGACAGCGTATAGATGGAGGCTCCCAAGTACTGTATGCATTGGACCGGAGTCGGGACAGACTTGGCCATGTTGATGTGCAGCCCCAGCTTGTTCAAGAGAACGCACGTCTTCTGGAAGTGTGCTCGCGCTTCCGAGAAGGAGGATGCCTTGATCAACCAATCGTCCAGGTACGGGTAGACGAACACCTTGTTCTTCCTCAGGTGTGCTGCTACCACCGCCATGCACTTCGAGAATGTTCTCGGCGCAGACTTCAGTCCGAATGGGAGCACTGTGTATTGATAATGATTGGCGCCGACTTGGAACCGCAGGAACTTCCTGTGTTTGTGTGCAATGGGCACATGGAAGTAAGCATCCTGGAGGTCTATAGCACATAGCCAGTCCCCCTGTTGCAACTGAGGATAAATGTGATGCAACGACAGCATGCAAAACTTTTCCCTGCGAATCCATTTGTTTGCCTGTCGCAAGTCCAGAATGGGCCTGAACTCGTTCTTGTCCTTCTTGCGAACCAGAAAGAACCGGGAGTATAGACCTCTTCCTCTCTGAGACAGAGGTACGTCTTCTATCGCCCTTTTCCTTAACAGGATATCCGCTTCCGCCTGAAGCTCGCGCAGCTGAAACTGCGAGCTGACCGGTGGAATTGCTGGAGGAGGGCTGGTGAACCGAAGACTGTATCCATTGCAAACAATATTCAGCACCCACTTGTCCTGAGTAATTTTTCTCCACTCTGCCAGAAAAAATTGAATGCTTCCCCCTACCGGAGTGGGTAACAGATCCGGGGGAAGTAGGTTCCTAGGGCCTAGACCCAGCCTGGCCCTTGGGCGCCGGAGCCGACTGCTGGCCTCCTCTGCCCTTCTGGCGCTTCTGGAATGGCTTACGGAACTGTTGTTGTTGTTGCGACTGTCCGAAACCTGGCCACGTCCTCTGCCTTGCCCACCGAACCGCCGTTGGAACGGGCGGTACGACTTCTTCTTGTCTTTAGGCTTCTCCAGGCCCACCGCCGTGAGCGTTTCGGCCTCCGCCTTCATGTGGGCCATCTCATCGTCCGCATGCTTCCCGAAGAGGGTCTCGCCCGAGAATGGTAGGTTGGCCACCCTCTGCTGTGCGTCCGGTTTCAGGGACATAAGACGGAGCCAGGCGTGACGTCGTAGATTAACCCCATGGCAGAACCCATGAACTGCCAACAAGGAAGAGTCCGCTGCAGCGCTGATAATCTGGTTAGCCACCAGCATCCCTTCATTCAGCACTTCCTGGAAGTCCTCGCGCTTCTTCCGGGGCAACAACTCCGCAAACTGCTGGAGGGAGTCCCAGAGGGCGCGGTCGTAGCGTCCCAACAGCGCCGTGGCACTCGCAACCTTCATAGAGGTAGCCGATGTTCCACACACTTTCCTCCCTGCCGAATCAATCCATCTGGACTCCTTATCCGGGGGAACCGGGCGTGCAGGCCGCCGTCACAATTACAGAGTCTGGAGGGGGTTCCGCCCTCAGAAAGGCCGGGTCCGAGTCGGGAGCCCGGTACTTCTTCAGCAGCCTCGATGGAGCCGCCTTCGTCACCGCAGGGGTGAGAAAAAGGGCCATAGCTGGTTCCTCCAGGCCCGGCACCAGAGGCAGGAGAGGACGACCTCGTGGACGATCTGTGTCGCGATCTCTCCCTTCTCCCAGAGCGAGACCTGCCAGCCCGTGGTGGGGTCTTCCTTGGCTCCTCTCGGGGTTTCGGTTTAGGGGTCCTCTTAGGAGGTACAGGCAAAGATGGCAGCGAAGTGGACCTCGGCGGAGGAACCCTCGGCTGCGGGGCGGGCCCATGCGGAGGGACTGGTGGTGGTGGTTGGTCGCCTGATGGAAGTGGAGGGTTGGATGGAGGATCCTCTTTAGGAACAGGAGGAGGAGTTGGCGACCGAGGCAGAGATGGCGAGTACACCTCTGAGTACACCGAGCCCAGTGACCCCTTAGGCGAAGGGGGCTAAGATCCAGCCCCTTCAGCAGGTGATCGCTTCCTCTTGCGCCCTCCACTAGAAGCAGTCTGACTTCTGGGACCAGAATCCCTCTTGCGCCGTTTCGGAGAGGCTGAACGACTCCCAGACGCCGACCTCTTTCTTCTCGACGCTGAGCGTCGCTTTTCTGGCGTTGAGCGTCGCTTCCGCGACTCCGGCGTCGAACGCCGCCTCCGCGACGTCGACCTCCTCTTCCTCGACGTCGAACGCCGACCCCTCGACGTCGACCTCTTCCTCCGCGACGTCGTACGCCGTCTCCGCGACGTCGAACGTTCCTTCCTCGACGACGAGCGTCGATTCCGCCGTCTAGATGCTCTCGACGTCGAGGAGACCCTCTACGTCGACCGATGCTTCGACGGCGATCGGCGGTGTCGCCTCGACGGCGAGCGCCGATGCTTGTCACTTCGTCTCCGACGTCGATAGGAAGACCTTGACGTCGACGATGACGATGACGTCGACGGTGGCTTCGACGGCGACCTCTCCAGGCCCTTCGACGTCGAGCCGTCACGCCGTCTCGACCCGGAGCCCCGGGGAGAAGGGGAGCACACCGCCGTCATCCCTCTCGACGTCGTCGTCGATGCAATCGAGTCGACGGAGACCGGGACCGTTTGCTGGACTTCCTGCCTCTGGGGAGCCCCAGAGGCCTCAGCAGAGGCAGAGGGAACCTTCCCAGCCTGCCCAGACCCACCTGCAGCCTGCAGACGTCTCTCCTCAAGGCCAGAAAGCCTGATCTTCATCCTGTCCCTCAGAGTCCGAGCAGTAAACTGCTTGCAGATGACAGTCCTCAGGGACATGATCTTCAGGGAGGCAGACGA
The DNA here is from genome assembly GCF_964263255.1 of Lissotriton vulgaris. Classification (NCBI taxonomy): domain Eukaryota; kingdom Metazoa; phylum Chordata; class Amphibia; order Caudata; family Salamandridae; genus Lissotriton; species Lissotriton vulgaris. Next base: position 862,459,880 of record NC_141689.1, read on the forward strand.
TGCAGACATCGTGGGGATCACTCTTGGCCTTCTTCCTCCCACATGCTGGACACTTATCAAAAAGGCCAAGCATTTTAGAGCCCTAAAACGCCTGAATCAGCACACAAAAGAGAAAGAGAACAACAAGAAAGTAAACTGAAACACTTTTAAAACACAAAAGTGCCAAAATATTCAATAAACCCTTGAAACAAGGGAGAGCTCAATGCCAGGGTCCTGTAAGCAGGAGCCGGAAAAAAGAACTGAAAGTAGAGGGACCTGCTATGCATTCTGGGATACTGGGAGAAGTTCTGGAAAGTTCTCTTAAAGGCACAGTATCCTATTTAAGCCACATAATGGCAGCCTATGGGGCTTGTCTGTCCCTACCTTCCTCTCTATCATTCCAGAGTCTTTTACTGGGGGAGGCAAGTTTCTCTATGGTAGAAACTGGCAGGCTGTATTATGTGTAGTGTTTTTGGTGGAATTTCTAGTTGAAGTACTGGACAGTGTAGCCTGTGGATATAGGCTGCATTATTTGTCTTTAAATTCTCTCTTAAGTGTCTTTGCAGTTTCTGCATTATTTTGACAACTTAAGAGATTATTTTTGATTGCTGGGGTCCACGCACATGGGCGGGACTATTCACTAGATTATGACTATACACAGAGATCCCCTACTACAGAAAGCAATATCCCTCACATATAAAAAACTTGTGAATAACTCCCCAGACTGTGCGGGTCCCCTGAGGGAGGCCTGGGAATCCGATGTGGGGCTACAGGAGGACAACGATGGGCCGGAGGCCTTGCAGAGCCCCAGAGAAATAGCTTTCAGAGCACGCTTCAGGCTTTTTCAACTTCTCATTCTCCACAGATCCAATTGAGAGGGTGGAGGACTAGGATAGGATAAAGAACTACCTCCCTTTTGGGCAGCAGAAAGTAACCAGAATAACAACCACAACCTACTTTTGGCGTCAGCACCCTCTCTATGGTTCTCTTGACCAAGAGACTCAGCACTTCCTGACGGAGTAGGAAGAGATAGTCCTCCATCAGTTTGTCACAAGTGAGGGGCATAAGCGGATGGGTAGTGACAAAGGCGAGCGAGTAGTCCCTTTTGACAATCTGGGGAACCCAGCGGTCAGATGTTATCGACATCCAGTGGTGCAGGTGATGGCATATCCTGCCTCCCACTGGTTGCCCATGATGGTCAGTGGTCAAACAAAAGAGGTTTGGAGGGTGCAGCTGCCGGGGGGTGGTGGACTGACCTCACCTCTGGCTGCCCGACCCACAGGATATGTGGGTATTGGGTCCTCAGTGAAGAGGAGTCTGGTAAGCTTGCACACTGTGGTGGCTGGGTGGGTAGAGACGTGGCTAGAAGCCCCTTTCGTGGCCACAAAAGGAGCGAAAGGTGGACTGGGGTCGCGAGGGGCCATGGAAAGCCCCAAAGTCCTAGACGTAGCATTGCTATCCCTGAAACACTTCAGTGCTGAGCCCGCCTTGTCACCGAAGAGACGGAAGTCCTCAAATGGCATGTCCATAAGTGAAAATTGGACATCCCCTGAAAAGCCAGTTGTTCTCAGCCAGGTGTGGCACCGTAAGGCCACCAACAAAGAAACCGATCTACCTAGCGAATTGGTCGTGTCCAACCCACATCTGATCATGAACTTAAATGTGTCCCTCCCGTCTGCCATAGCTTGGAGAATATGGCCTAGGTCTCTTCAAGCATCCCAAAGTGAATGGGAGTAACAGCCCAAATGGCACGCTGTGTTCACAGACGGCAGTGCCAGGCTGGCGGGAGAAAATATTTTCTTGCCCAAGGTATCCAGCTGTTTGGATTCCCTATCTAGAGGGGTGGTAGGGTATGCACCAAAATTGGAGGCTTGGACCACCTAGATCTCTGGGGTAGGGTGTTGGGTGAGGAAACTGGGGTCGCATGGGGCAAGACAATGGTCTTGCCCCATTGTCTTGTTCAGAGGAGCTCTTTTGTCAAGCTTGGACCAGACTCCAAGCAGGATGTCCGTAAGGGCTTTATTAAATGTGAGATGCGGTTCTGAGGGGGTAACTCCCAGTTGAAGCACCTCTGTCAAGAGGTTTGTCTTGACTGCCACAGTGGACAGCTGATGGTACAGCATCTCAGGTGTATCACCACCATTGCAAATAAGACTCTCTCGTCCACAGGCACGGTAGGAGAAGAGACCAAACCAGTAACTGAGGAGGTGTCTAGCACACTGGAATCCGCCAAATCCTCATGCCAGTCAATCGGGGTCTAGCGGCTGTTATTATTCAGGGTCCTGTGGCCCCTTCTAATCTGCCTCAGGGCCTAGTCTGGAGGGATAGGGCTCAGTCTCTGGCCTGGAAGGAATGACTCTAGCCAGAGTCAGCGATGGGTAACACGCCGGAATTGGCGATGGGCAACGCGCCGGAGTTGTCGAGTGGGACCGGTGGTGTCAGGAGTGTGTACAACGGGACCGCCAGGTAAGTCTAGGTAGCTTGACCGGCGTCGGTCTAGATACGTCCGTTGATCCAAGGGGCCTGACTGGCACCAAGGGTGGACCTGCTGGCTGGGCGCCAGGAGGGATCTCTCCCAAAACTGTGGGGCCCGAAGGTGCTCAAGTGGGGATGGGCCATCTAAATATGAGGTGCATGACCTCATAAAACTCTTGAAGTTGGGTGGGGGTCGTTCCTGCTCCTGAAAACGTAGGGAGGCACAGAGACGGCCCAGGCGCAGAGACAGCCCAGGCGCAGGTTCAACCGCGGTGCCCGGCCTCGAGTGACGACGTTGCCTCGTCTCGTCGGATGACCATGAAGATCTTTTTGTGGGACTTATCACAGTGCGACAACTTCAAGTGCCACGAAGATAGATCGCTCCGTGATCCTGGGACCTTTCTCTTGACCGGGATCGAGGCCATTGCAGCGTTGTATGTTGAGCGGCAAGGAAGTTGAGGGATTGCTTCCTCAAGGCCTTGGGGTGCATGGTGCAACAATCCACACAGGTCTTGACATTGTGGCCGCTCTCAAAACACCAGAGACAGACGAGGGGCGGTTCTGTCACCGACATTTGTCAGTGATAGTAAACCCCAGTGAGTGCAAAATATTTGCCAGTCTGGCCGTGGGAGTGCCTGAGACACGCCTGCCTTCAGATTCCAGTCCCCGAGGTAGTTGAGGTAGGGGAAGACTGGCAACCGACCTCTAAAGATGAGCTGCAACCATCGCCATCACCTTCATGAACACCTGAGGAGCGCTGGTGAGGCCGAAAGGGAGCACAGCAAACTGACAGTGCCCATGGCCCACTGTGAGTAGGCCTGTTGGTCTATAGGACTGGTCCTGCAAGTCCAATGCTACCATCCAGCCTCCATGGTCTAGGACAGACAAGACCTGAGCCAAGGTGAGTATTCATTTATCTTTCTCTGGAAAGGCGTTGAGAGGGTGCAGATCTAGGATAGGATGAAGCACACCATCTGTTTTTTGGCACCAGAAAATAGTAGGGATAGCAAACACAACCTACTTATGACACTGGCACCCTCTCGTAGGTTCCTTAAGCCAAAAAGAGCCTGTACTTCCTGATGGAGAAAGGAGGAATGGCCCTCATTCTCGGAATGGTGGAACAGGTGGAAGAGTTTCAACATTGGGGGTTGCACCTCTTCCACACAATCTGAAGCAAAAACTTGTTAGAAGTACTAGAACACCATTGGGGGCCGGTGGTGCCTGATTCTGCCACCAACAGGATGGCTGTGTGGGATGGATGGTATACTAAAGGGTCTTGGAGGCTTGTGGCTGCCTGAGGGCGGAGGAACTGGACAGCTTGCTGGGCCTGGTTATTGCATGTCAGCCTTATCACCATACAGGCAAGAGCCATCAAAGGGCATGTCAATGAGTGAAGTCTGGACATCCCCCAAAAACCCAGTAGACTGCAACCAAGGTAGTAACAGCCCAAGAGGAATGCAGTGTTCACCGACCGCAAGGCTAGGCTGGTGGAAGAAAAGATGTGCTTCCCAAAGATGTCCAGTCTCGTAGATTCCCTGTTCCGTGGATTGAGATGGGAATGCATTTGGGTTGACCTTAGAGGTAGATGCCTGCACTACCATGCTCTCAGGGGAGGGGTGTTGGGAAAGGAAGCCTGGGTATCATCGGGCGTGACTATAGCGTTGGGCAATCATGCTGTGTACAGGAGCTCCTCTGCAAGGAATGGCCCATGCCCCCCTGGAGAACGGTTATGAGGGCTTCATTAAAGCGAGTAAGGGCTCAACCAAGCCTGTTCCTAGTTGAAGCAATTTGGTGAAGAAGTAGGTCATGACTTTGACTGCCGGTAACGACATGCCAAATACCTCAACTGCCCTGTGTATCATGGTGGCGAGGCCTCTGAATCCGGGCCCGGAGGGGAAATCATGCCAGAGAGTGAGGAAGTGTCAGCAACAATCGTCTCTAGATTAGACTACGGCAATGCCTTATACATCGGCCTACCCTAGAAACTTATACTGCAGGTGGTACTGAACGACGCAGCCAGATTGATTTTTAGGCTGCCTAGAAGGGCTCAAGCCACCCCTCTGCTATGCAAGTTGCACTGGCTCCCCATAAAGCAAAGAGCAATATTTAAGGGCCCTTCCACGGTGCAATACCGCATCGAAAGGGGGCAGAGCGTTATCCGTCCTACTCCCACAACGATGGAACCAACTGCCTAATCACCTTTGCAAGGAACCCGCACTCCTCCCCTTCAGAAAACAGCTCAAAATGGTCCTGTTTAGGGAGGCTTTGGACACAATTTAATCCTCTTTCCTGCGATGTTATGTAACCGTTCTAATGACCTTTGGCCCTCTCTCTAAAGCGCTGAGAGACCTGGCGGTGATTACACGCTATACAAAAAAGAATTAACATAACATAACTTAAGATAACTTCTATCACCCAGCTCAACATCCCACTTCTCAGTTGGACAGGGTCCTGCTCTAAAGGATCAAAGTTTTCCTCCACATCTACCCCAGCAAGGAAAGAGCTATCAAGTGGCGAGAAGTCCAGGGGTTGGTAGGGTGAGGATGGAGCTGGCAAAGACTGTGAACGGCATCGGATCTGCGCTGAGTCAGGGATACGGATGGGATCTTTGTTGTTGACAGGCGCTGGAATGGAGGGAGCTGCGGTGGAAGAAGGCAGATGTGTCTACTTCAGATTGTATCAAGGGGTTAGTCCAGAGGGCCCAGCTGGCAACGGGGATGGAGCGGCGGCAGTAACCCAGCCAGGATACTTTGCGGCTCTGTGGGGCCTGGAGACAAGTGCATGGCTGGGTAAAATTCTTTGAGTTGGGCGGGCGCTGCACTAGCTTCAGGAAACTCTACGTGGCTCGGAGTGGCCCTGACACTTGCTCCGCAGGTGGAGTGTGGGAGCGAGGTATTGAAGCATGTCGTTTGCAGGGCGAAATAGAAGAACGCCTTAACTTCTTTTTCTTGTGCTTCTTCAACTTACCTTAGTTGGACTAACACATTTCTGTCCACTAAGAGAATCGTCTGCCGGAAGGGCTGCGTTAGTGGCCCTGAAAACAGCACCGGGACCAAGAACTGCACAGAGTCTTCTGCCGTGCAGCCAGGAGCTTCATCGCCTGCTTGCAAAAAGCCCTGGGGTGCATAGACTTGCACTCAGTGCAGGCCTTGGATACGTGACTCGACCCCAGGCACCAGAGACTGACCAAGTGGGGATTGGGCACAGACATCTGCCTGTGACATTCTCCACAAGGCTTAAAACTAGTTGGTTTAGAACGGCCATGCCCTAATCAATCACTCAAATAACATTTGTATAGCGCAGCAATGTCATACCTAGGGGTATTTGGGCACTGAGGGTGTGAGGTCTGGGTCAAAAAGTCAAGTGTTAACGAGGGTGCTGTTGAAGGTGGAGAGGCAGGTCATTAAAGGTCTTGGCAACGATGTAGGAAAAGGAGGGACCCGCTACAACGGATGCGGGGTGTGAGCAAGGGCTTGAGAGGAGCAGCGCAGGTATCTTGCGGGCTGATGGAAGTTAAGTTGGTGGTTGATGTAGGCCGGTCCTTGATCGTGTAGGGCCCTGTATGCATGTGTGAGGATCTTGAACTAGCATCTCTTCTGAATGGAGAGCCAGTGTAGGTTTCTTTTTTTGGTTTCTGTTTCTGTTGTGAAGTGGGTTCATTTGGCAAGGTTCAGGATGAGTCTGTCTGCAGCATTCTGTATAATCTGAAATCTTCTGAGGAACTAGGTGGAGATGCTGGCATAGAGTGCGTTACCATAGTCGAGGCGGCTGATGATGAGGGCCTGATGATGGTCTTTCTGGTGTTGACTAGGATCCATCTGAAGAATCTGTGGAGTGTGCCAAGAGCGTGGAAGCAGGAGGAGGCGACTGCGTTGATTTGTCATTTCATGGTCATTTTGCAGTCAAGGATGATATCTAGGTTGAGTGCATGGTCTGTTGGCGTAGCTGTGGATCCGAGTTCTGCTGACCACGAGTTGTGGTCCCATCTGGATGTGTAGTTCCCGAGGATTAGTATTCCTTTTTTGCCGGACTTAAGTTTAAAGTAATTGGCTGTCATCTAGTTGGCTACGTTGGTCATGGCGGCACAGAAGTTTGTTCTGGTGGTGGAGTGGTCTTCCGTAAGAAAGAGGATAAGCTGAGTGTCGTCTGCATAGGATATTATGTTGAGGCTGTGGGATATGAAAAAGGTGGCGAGGGGGTCGTGTAAGTGTTGAACAAAGTGGGGCTGAGGGATCCTTAGAGTACATCCCAAATTATGTACTTGGGTTCGGAGGTGAAGGGAGGCAGTCGGATGCTCTGTGTGCATTCTGTAAGGAAGGAGGAAAACCACTTTAGGGCGTTTTGTTGTATGCCAATGTTGTAGAATCTGTTGATGATGATGATGATGGGAGGCTGTGGTGGGATACAGTGCTGAACGCAGCAGAGATGTCAAAGAGGATCAGGGCTACAGTCTCCCTGAAGTAGAGGAGGGTTCTGATGTTGTCTGTGGCAGTAATCAGAGCGGTCTCCGTGCTGTGGTTGGCATGGAATCCTGATTGGGAGGCATCCAGTAGGTGGTTCTGTTCCAAGTGTTCATGAGTAGTTGGTTGATGGCCTTCTAGAGTACTTTGGCAGGATAAGGGAGGAAGGAGATTGGTTGATAATTTTTTAGTTTGCTGGGGTCGGCAGAGGGTTTCTTTAGGATGGGTCTGACCTCTGTGAGTTTACAACTGTTCAGGAAGAAATCTGAAGAATCTGTGGAGTGTGCGAAGAGCATGGAAGCAGGAGGAGGCGACTGCGTTGATTTGTCATTTCATGGTCATTTTGCAGTCAAGGATGATATCTAGGTTGAGTGCATGGTCTGTTGGCGTAGGGTTTCTTTAGGATGGGTCTGACCTCTGTGTGTTTACAACTGTTCAGGAAGACTGCTGTGGTGATGGAGGTATTTATAATGCTGGTGAGTTCCGTGCTTTAAAAGCCAGTGGGGGCAGGAGTCGGTGGGTGCTCCAAAGTGGATGGATGACATTATGGCCGTGGTGGTCTGTGTGGTAAGTGGATATTGTGGTGATAATTTGGCTGCAGTAGGTGGTGGTAGGCCAAGGAAGCTGAGGTTAAGAGCAGTGGGTTGGGGGTCGAAGTTGTTGTAGATGGTGGCAATCTTGCTCTACAAGTAGCCCGAGATGGTGTCAAAGAGTTCTTGGGAGGGGTGGATTGTGTTCTCTGTGGCTGCCGGGTTGAAGATTTCCTTGACTATTTTGAATAGTTCTTTTGTGTGGTTAGTTGTTATGTCGATGCGGGCTGTGATGACTGCTCTCTTGGCTTCCTTGAAGCGCAGGTGGTAGTTTCTGAGGGCTGCTTTGCGAGCGGCTCCTTCAGAGGGGTTCCTTGTTGAGTGCCATTGTTTCTCGAGTCGGTAGCAGTTGCACTTGGTGGTTCTGAACTTTGGGGTGTATTAGCTAGTTTGCTTTAAGGTTTTGTTGGTTTTTGCAGGTTTCATCGGAGCGACTGTCGGCGCATTTGGTGATCCATGTGGAGAAGTTTTGGACAGCTTGTCCTAGGTCTGATGAAGCTTCGGGTTGGGTGGTGCTGAGGGCCTGAGTCCACTGTGTCTCTTTTACCTTGCCTCAGTTGCGGTGGGAGACCTGTGAAGCTTGGTGACGGTATGCTGAGCGCCAGAGATGGTTAAGTGAACGATGGCGTGGTCGGACCAAGTGAGTTCTGTGGCGTGGCTGAATTTGACTTGTCGCGGGAGGTGAAAATATGGTTGAGTTTGTGGCTGGCTTTGTGCGTGGCTTCGGTGACCAGTTGGGTGAGTCAGATGTTGTTCAGGTTCTCCATCATCGACATGGAAATTGAGATCACCAAGTGTGAAGTAGTTGTAGGAGTTGATGGCTATGGGGACAAAGAGGTTGAAGATGGCATCGCAGAATGTCGGTCGAATCCCAAGGGGTCTGTGTACAAGGGTGCCTCTAATCGCTTTCTTGACGTCAGTCTGTAGTTGGAATTGAGGTGTTTCATGGGTGGTGTGTGGTCATCGTTGGTGGTGATGAATATGATGGTGATGCCTCCATCGTGTTTGTCGATCTGGTCTTGGTGTATCATCTTGTAGCCATCGGGTGTTGCGGTGGTAATGTTGGGGTATGTGGAGGGGCTGAGCCATGTTTCGTGATGAAGGCAACATTAGGGTAGAGGGTGGTGATGGTGCCCCAGATGAACATGGCATCTTTGCAGAGGGATCGGGCACTGAAAAAGATGCATCAAAGATGTTCTGGGTTGTTTGTGGTCTTTTGGGCGGATGTGGTGCAGAATCCTGTGTGAATTGGCAGTCCTGTATTGCAGGAGAAGTGGCAGTGGCGGCAGGTGAAGGACCCATTAATTGCTCACAGTGAGGAGGTACAGCATTTGTTAATTTGGTGTCTGGGGTCCAGGGCCAGGAACTTCCCAGGGGTGTAGCGAAGGGTGGTGGGATGGTCAAGGATCATGTTGCTGAGTGCAGTACAGGCGTGGTCAAGGTGCAGATAGGCTTGCTTTTGGCAAGCCTGCTGCAAGACCACGCTGCAGCCTCCATTAAGTAGTCCTGGGAGGGACGCTTGGGAGGCTGGAAAAATGGCGCAGGTGGCTCTGGTCCTGGAGTCCCTCGGGCACAAGAACCTTGGGGGGTGAGCCTAGAGTACAGGAGAATAAGTGGACTGACAAGGCTGGCTGGCGAGTCTGACTGTCAAGGCAGGGGAAGCCTGGCAGCAGCTGGAGGGCGGAGGCGACAAACAGCAAGGGAAGCTGGCGAGAAACTGCTCAATGGGAGGGGCGTTAGGGAGGCGGATGCCAGGTAGTGGGAAAAACATATTAGGAAAAACAGAAATGATGAGTTGATCTGGTCTAGAGTCCTTCAGGCACCGGAACCATGGGGGCTGTACCCAGGGCACAGGAGCCTGGGTGGACTGACAAGGCTGGCTGGTGAGGCTGACTGTCAAGGTTGGGGCTGCCTGGCAGCAGCTGGTGACTAGCAACAAGGGGGGCTGGCGAGGACCTGCTAAATAGGGCCGTGCTGCAGCCTTCATTAAGTAGGTCCGGGTGGGGCACTGGGGAGGTGTGAAGTGGATAGTGGGAAAAACCAATTGGGAAACACAGAAACAGCGAGTGGCACTGATCCTGGAGTCCCTCAGACATAGGAACCTCGGGTTTGCGCCTATGGCACAGGAGCCTGGGGGAGCTAAAAAGCCTGGCTGGTTAGGCTGACTCTCAAGTCAGGCAGCAGCTGGAGTGCGGAGGTGACTAGCAGCAAGGGGAGCTAACGAGGAAATTGGGAGCAATATCTGGACAAAGTGTCTGCAAAAAGTCCACAAAAGAGGTAAAAAAAATGGTAGCTCTCCAGAGAAGGGAATTGATGTCAGCATGCCAGGGTGTTGCTTATATGGGCACCACAAAGTCACTTCGCGCAGGGTTACTGTTCAAGGATTTTCAGATCCAGACTAATGCCATGGGACTATTCTAAAGTGAGAAATCTGTGGTTTGAAGGCCCTTCTTGCAAAGAAACATTGGCACCACTACTACTATCTTGGAAATTGGCATGGAGCTCAATTTAGTCCAAAAAGAAGAAAAATGTTTCTTTGCCAACTTTGAATCTCAGAAAGTTCCTTTTGCTTGCACAAAAGGGTAGAACAATGTATGTATATTCCAAATCTAGAGCACACATCCAATCACCCTGCTGACGATTTGGGGAAATTTGATGAAGATCCAGAATCCTGAACTTTTCCCCTTTTGACCCATTTGTTTGCTCTTTTCAAATCCAAAATGGGTCTCAAATTATGTTTTTGACCGATGTTTTTGATAAATAAGTAACAGGAATAAACGTTCCATTGGTGTTTTGGTACTGGCTCTACTGCTCCTTTCTATAAGAGCATCAAGGTCTCTATAATTAGCCGAACCAGCGTTGCTGGATTTGAGGCCATTGGTGGAACAGGAGGCAGTGTTCTGGAAACACGACTTTTGTACCTGTTCTGCACCATATCTAGCACTCCCTTGTCTTTTGTAATTTACTGTCATGCAAGGATATGTTTGGAAATACTCTAGCCCACTGGGGTGCTCACCAGTGGTGGCAAAATGATAGTCTCAGTTGTTTAGGTGGAGCCTTTCCTAGGGAGACGAAAGGCTGTTGTCTGCTACCTCTTGGACAGGAAGTCTTATGCTTCTGGAACGACTGCTGCTGTTGCTGTTTTTGCTCCATTTGCTGTTTCCTCCAGTAAGGAATGTGGGAATGCTGTTTGCCCTTCCCATAGGGAAGAAACTGAATTTATGGGAATTCTTTCCTTCTCTCTAAACCCACAGATTCCAAAGTCTCAGCCTCCCACTTCATCTTTTGGAGCTCTTCATCACTTTGTGAGCCTGTAGGCCAAACTCAGATGACTTGTTGACGGGCAATTCTATCATGTTCTGTTGAGCCTGCAGAGGTAAAGATGTCAACTTCAGCCAAGAGGTATGTCTATCACATATCCCATGGTAAAAAAACTCCCAGTGCCATATCTGCAGTGTCTCTTTCTACTCCGTGCATTCCTTAATATTTCCGTAAAGTCTTTTCTCTCACTAGACATTCTATAGAGTGACTCTTAGTGTCCCAAAGAGACTAGTCATATCAGCTGATCAAAGCCAAAGAAATGGCTGCTTCAGTAATGTCACCGGATGACTGTCAGATCTTCTTGTCAAAGACATCCCATCTCCTGCTCACCCTTTCAGAAGCATTCAAAGATGTTAACGCATTGTATTTCTTTTTCGCAGCAGCGACAACAAAGAAATCAGCCAGTGCTTCTTTCTTCAGAAACGTCTGATCTAATTCCACATTTCTAAATTCTTTCTCCACTCACCTTGACTGCTTGAACAGAGAATGGGTTAATGAATGTCTCAATAGGATGAGCTTGAAACTTCATTGGGGTAGTCTCAAAGAAAATAGAAGTAATGACATCTAAAGTGGAGGTCTGTAAGTTTTACGTCTTTGCCACCTCATTAGAAAGGACAAAGAAGTTGACAAGAACATTTATTGGAGACATCCTAAAAGAAATGGACTAGGGCGATGCTAGTGAAAATGCTCTCCACCCATAAGACGAAAAAGCAGAACTCAAATAAAGAGGGAATGTTCTGTTCTAGTGAATCGTCCTTTGGCTGTGCGAATTGTGATGTATGCGTTGAGCGATATGATCTATATCATACTCCTTTTATCTCTTACAAGAAAGTCCAGATGTAGATCCATCTCTGGAGTCTTTCTGATGTCCTTCTCTACACCCGAATCCTGTTGGTGTGGTGCAAGAACAGGCACCGTAATCTCAGAGGAAGGTTGCTGAGGAGGCTGGACCTTCTGTGGAGAGGTTAGCACTGCATGAAAATAAAGTTGCTATCACCGTACCCTGACAAAAATACTACCACATCAGAGGATTCTGTTGGAGAACGCAATGATGGAGTAGCTCTCTTTCTGGGCTTCTGGGCAGATGACAGCACAGTCTTAGCTGAAAAAGGAGAAATCCTAAGAGACGAGGAGCCCTCCAGTGTTGAAGTAGTCATTGACATCAACAGGTGCCTCGATGTCAACATGTGTGATGGTCTCAACGTTAACCTTCTCAGCTCTTCAACATCGAAAGTGATCAGAAGTACCAGTGACGATCAGTTGCTTTCCACTCACACTACGAAGCAGAAGCAGGTTTGAGGGAAAATGACAGGTGGAAAGGTGGCTTCTCTTCCCAGCTACAGAAGTGGATGCACTAGGGAAAACTCTGTTCCCATTACTCCTTTTCTATGCCCTGAGGCAAACCCCTTTCCAGGACGGACATGTGCTGACGAATGCCATAGTCTTTAATGGAGTGAGAGTCAGGAAGATATATCACCCAAATGTAATGCTCTTCATTACATCTTTCTCCCCACAATCTGAACATCAAAAAGGACCGGCGTTGTCCCACATGGAACATGGATGGTGTAAACACTTCAAGGAAAACCAGGAAACAGTACTTTTCTATAGAAAAATACGTCAAAAGATTGATGTTGAATAAAGGCAACCACCCAAAATGTGGTTCTAACAGTCATAACAGCTTTAAATAAAGCATGGGTGTGGTCAGGATATTCCTCAAAGAGTGAAATAAAAAATGTTTAATGTCACTCTGTTGGGCTGGATGGAATGAAGCAGATTGTTCAACTTCTTAAAAGCAGATTGTTCAACTTCTTAAAAGTACAGGATTGTTATTGTACTGAGAGTAGTGTTTAAATTGGAGCACAATTTCCTTTTTTTTAATGACAGGTTATTTAGTATTTATATGTGGTGTTTCTCAGCCAAATGTACTGTTATTTTGGCTAACTGGTTACAAAAACAGTGAAAGTTGCATTTTGAGAAGGTTTCTTTTTATGAACTGGTTCGGGAAATATGGGAACGTATCGTTAAAATTTGTGTTTTGGGGACTACCACATGCACACAGATATTCTGCCTTTTACGAATATCAATGGAAATCCCATGGTGAAAATGGGGTTGTGACTATGCATGCAAAAACAGTTGATGGATATAATGCAGAACAATGTCATACATTCACCCCAGTACAGAGATCTGGGTCTAAAATCCATCGTTTTTTTACTCACTATGCCATTCCAGTTTGAACCCAGCCATATGCAAATCAGTCTTGACCCTGTGCCTCATTGTAACAGTCCAGCCTGAACTGCCATGTAATGTATGTATACTTGTAAAGCGCACTATCACCTTTCAGGCATCCTGGCGCTGTATACCGCTGTGGAACCCTTCCTGGTTTTCCCTGTGAGATGCCCCCTACTGGGCACCCCCAAGGTGAAGCCAGGCATCCCAGCGTTTTCGGGCCGTTGTGGAGATTAAGCAAGCTATTGCCCAGAGTTGCAGAGTGGGACCCATGATTAGAGTAGGCACCGAGGCGAGAATTATGGAGTCCGTGGACATTGAGCCCAAGACCCTGCCGCGTCGTGAATTGAACCCTGGTCCCGGGTCAGACCTCTGCATCAGGGTCTGCCGCTTCTAACCAGTGAGCCACACTTCTCCACTTCTCCGCCATGACAGGTCCTCACTGGACTGGAAACAAGCATCCTAGGACCAGTGCATCTCTGAAACAAAAACTAGGTGTCTTGTATGTCCAAAGAGAACAACCAGTTCTCAAGACAGTACAGATTCACCATTCAAGATTCCATTGCCTTCATTAGAGTGTACAGAGGCAATGGGTGGAAAAGGATGGACATGCAGGTGGTCTTCCTGATGAAGAAGGTGTTAATACATTTGTATGTAGGATCCACAGGTCTGAAGAAATCATCCTTAAACAGGGATACATTTTTTCCCGACCATGCTTCAAATTATATGGATAATGGCTGCATTAAAGAGGTTTTTCTACAGCCACAGAAACAAGAGTCATAGTTATGTGCTGGTAGGCTCTGGGAGTGCCTATCAATGAGTGAAAGAAATGATGCAGGTGGTGTTGTGGTTGTGGTGAGATACTTTGTCTGTTGTAGGATCTAATAAAGCTTTGGAATGTTTGGTATTATTGATCGATGGTTGCAGCCAGAAAGGCACACCTAATGAATTTAAGAACTATTCTTGGCTGCCATACTGCCAAAGAACTTCTCAATGTTGAACAACATAGTGAATATGCATGCCTGAATGTTTCTTTAGTAGCGATAGGTTTGCACTACAGAAATACTTCAAAGAATAAAAAAGAGTGCCTATCTAATTAACTAATTTGTCTGCATTCTCATACATTACATGCTATAATGTATCTCAAATTTCTCTGTTGCAAGCTGTTATCTGTACAGAGTCCAATTGCCCTTATACGCAAAACCATACTCTTCAGGGTTCCACTGCATCCTCTTTACAAACAGTGATTCCATATGTTCTGACAAGGGCCAAGTCACTAAGCTAGCCATGTTTAGCATTGCATACGGATACCAGAGTCATTTAAGTACAATAATGCTAACCATACTTACCACTCCCTCATTTATCTTCTAGATGCCCTTCTTTAAGGCATACCATTAAATTAGAGAACCTATCAAATCAAGGTTTGTTGGAAAATGGCCCTCTCTGTAAGGTCACTGCCAACTGTTCTGTTTTGCCTTCCTCCTCCACTTTTTTTACCTTGTTTTCGCTGACATTAAGACTCTGTGCACTGTACTACTGTTAACCAGGGCTAAAGTGCTTGTGCTCTCTGCTTAAAATATGGTAACATTAGCCCATAACCAATTAGCATATTTAAATTACTTATAAGTCCCTAGTACAGTGCACTACATGTGCCCAGGGCCTGTAAATTAAACGCTGCAAGTGAGCCTACAGCACTGATTGTGCCACCCACTTAAGTAGCCCATACATCATGTCTCAGGCCTGCAATTGCAGAGCCTGTGTGTGCGGTTTACACTACCACGTTCACCTGGAAAAGTAAACCTTTTGCAGGTCCAAGCCTTCCTTTTTAATACATATAAGTTAGGGAAGGCCCTGGACAGACCAGAAGGTAGTATGCAATGTATTTAAAAAAACAGGACATGTACTTTTAAGTTTTACATGCCCTGGTAGTGAAAAACCCTTAAAGTCGTTTTTCACTAGTGCAAGACCAATATCGTTCATGGGAGAACATTGGAATAACATTATTACCTTTTATAAGCGTGAGTTCCAACTGGGAAGATATGACTGAATCAAGTTTGGGTCTATGGAATCTTAAATTAAAATCCTAACTTGCAGCCTGTCTCTGATCACATGCCTGGGGTGGGTGACAGATGGATTTTGTGTATTTCCCCTAGACAGCCACACACAATGGGAGCTTAGGTGTGGCTTGATGGGTCATGCTGGCAGGATAGGAGGGAGGAGCTGGAAGCAGTCTCACTTATACCGGAATAGGCTGTGACCTGTCCACACACAAAGGGCTGCATACCCCCTGTAGTGAGTTTGGAGCCAGGGCAGGAAGGACAGAACCTGTGTGCACTTCAAAGGCCTGATTTGAAGTCTCCACCACTTCAAAGGCCCAAATGTGAATTAGTACAGTACCCCTGACACTACCACTGCAGTACACTTCTGGACCTGCGAAGACTCTGCCAGGAAGGACATCTGTGCTGCTGAAAGGAATGCCACTCTGCTGGACTGCAGTTTTGCTGTACTCCTGCTTTACTGTACTGACCTGCTGCCCTCTTGCCTGGGGGAGGGGACTGGGTCTGCATCGTTTGCACCCAGAGTTACTCCAAGGGCTAGGTGGCTGGACTCCTGATCCGAAGTCTCAGGGACATAAAAGACTCCCAACTAACCTGCTTTTGCACCTAGACTCTGCCTTCTATGAGTCTACCCTGCTAGGTGGTGCCACCATAGTCCTGGAGTCTTGAAAGTGGGCCTCAGCTGTTTTTTTCACCAGAAACGATGCCCCCTCTGCTGAGCAACTCATCCCCGAGCAGAACCGAGCATCACCTTAGCTGAGTGGTGCATCTTCGAGAAGAACCGATGCAATGCTTCTCCTGCGCGGTTTGGACCCGTAGCAAAAGTCTCGCTTTGCTGCTGCATCCTGCATCTAGGATCAACACATTGCCTGAACTACGCATCTTCTTCCCTGCGCCTCGCATCCCTGACACTGGCCTTTGCATCACAAGCCTGGTGACAGGATTTTCTATGTCGAAGCATCAAGACCTCACACCTCAGCCTCATCGCATTTGGGAACCGATACATTGCCTCTGTTGTGCAACGCATATTAGACACAGATCCATGCTTCGCTCCGCAACTCAGATTTAAGGTACTTTTTTTAGTTCAAAGGGCCTAAAAGGGTCCCTGTAGAAGGTTCTCGCTCCAAATCGGATAACCTAAATATTTTACTTTGTCCAGGTCCGGTGCGACCAGATATCCTCCATAGTGCTTTTTGCTCCTTGGCGCTATTTTCCAGTATAAACCGTAAAATTCAAAATCTCAAATTCTACTTATTATATCACTTTTGTAACCTAGTGTGGAATATTTTTGTGTGGTGTATTTAGTGTTGAAGTGTTGCATAAATACTTTACACATTGCCTCTAAGGGTAAGCCTGACTGCTCTATGCCAAGCTACCAGAGGGTGATTAGAGGTTCATTTAGGGTTTGCTTAGCTCTTACCCTAAGATTGTGGTTGCTGCTTGCTCTAGGGTTAATACCCCAGCCACTAATCCAATTTCTAACAAGGGTCATTTACTTGTTGAGCCGGCACTACATTGAGTGAAGTGTTTTTATGATGGGTGCAACAAGTGTATGATTCTGTCACTAAAAATTTACTAAGTTGGGCAGTGTAAAATGTCACACCCCTAGAAAGAGTTGTGTTATTTACACAGGTTAATACTAAGATGTGAAAAGATGCTAAAATGTGGCACATCCTGTGAGAATGTGTACCGTTTCCCACAAAGACATACGCTTTCCGAAATCTGTGCAAACTTTATAAATAAGGCCTTAGTTTGGAAATGATAATTCTAATATCAATAATGTTGGAATATAAAAGTGTTGCATGCACGCCACCCAGAGTATGAAATGCCAATATGACCTCAGCAGAACTTACTACACCGAATGTCATAGATTACATATTCCAGCTATCCCTCCTAATTGACAGAAAATGGGCACTATGCACAACAGAAGAGATACTTGTTGTTTCATGGCTGTGAGATAAAGCCATTACATTACATTATTAGCTCAATAAGCATGATTTGGAGGACCATTTTACTATGATACTAGGTTTCACTGTATTAGGTATTGTTAATAGGAACAGCAGAGGACCATACTAAACCATTCAGATGGGGGTATTTCTAGCATTTTGGCCCTGTTCCAGATTCTGCAGCAATGTCAAGAGATAAAAACGCCTAGCGAAACATTGATACTGCACCCTGGGGTTTATCCAAATCCCAAAGGGGTTATTTTATTAGATATAATAAGAATTATTAGAATAATTAAGAATTTAGATATTTATGAAATGTATTACGTCCATGAAATGTATTAAATGTACACACTTCACTCAATTTAGTGCCGGCTCAACAATTAAATGACCCTTGATTTGATAGGCTCTCAAATGTAATGGTATGCCTCAAAGAAGAGCGTGCAGATGATGAATGAGTTAGAGGCAATTTAAAAAAAAAAACATATTTAATCTACAACATACTGAAACTGCATGTTTTCACTCTTTCTGACCTGCAAAACTCAGAATCCATACCCCTTCTTCCCACTCAAGTTTTAGCACGTATTACCCGCTGAAATTAGCGTGCTGAAAAATCACCCATTAATGGGTTAATTGTGGTGGGATCAGAACATTAAATAGGGTGCAAAGACTATTCCTTTTAGAATCGAAATGGGCCCCTTATTATTCTAAATGTATAGTTTTCATCAATCGAGTCAGTAGTACATCTGTCATGAAACCATTTCTTCAATTGATGTGGCTAAACATTGTTTATCAGTAGGATATTCAGTCTTGCACATAGGAATATCATAAGGTGGACATATTTCACTAATAAATTAAATTACGGACTACTAAGTGCTGTGAAAGAACAAGTTACTTACCTTCGGGAACAATATATCTGTAAGAAATATAGATTAGCTATAGATTCCTTACCTTAGAATTTCCCCTAGGCGTCAGACTGGATCCGGAGAGCTTTTCGTCAGCAGTACGCCTGCTCGCCGGGAGGTGGCATCAGTCGACACCGCGCCCGTCGTCGGAGTCGTGGTGCCGGGATGACATCGCGGAAGTTACTTAGACGCCACCCTCATGCGCTGACGTCCGTTCTGCACAAGACTTATAGCGCCAGGAACACGGAGCCATGCAAGACACTGACCACTGGTGAACAAAACTAGGGCCCTGAAAGGATGACCTTAACCCTAGATATCAGTTTTCAGAACGGGGAGTATGGGTGGGGCGGTAAGGAATCCATTACTAACCTATGTTTCTTACAGATATATTATTACCAAAGGTAAGTAACTTGTTCATCTGAAAGAAACAGTCAGTTATAGATACCTTACCTTAGAATAGATACCCCAGCAATACCATCCCCAGAGGTGTGTCTGCGAACTAAGTTCACACCAGAAAGTCCTGGGACCAGAACGGCCAAAGAAGCCATCTCTCCAAACTTGGTTGTCCAGGCAGTAGTGTTTGGTGAATGTGTGCAGTGATGTCCTCGTAGCTGCATGACAGATGTCATGTAGGGGGACCTTCAGTCCCAAAGCAGTAGTAGCTGCTATCGCACTGGTGGAATGGGCGCGCAGTCCCACTGGAGATTCCTTCTTTGCCAAAGAATAGCAGGCCTTGATGCATAGAAAGACCCACCTGGAGATGGTCCGTTTGTGCACGGCCCAACCTTTCTTAGCGCCAACGTTACCAACAAAGAGCAGGTCGTCGACCCGGAATTGTTTGGTGTGATTCAAATAAAAGGGGAGAGCACATTTTGGATCCAGACAGTGGAGCCTCTCTTCCTCTTTTGAAGGATAAGGAGGCGGAAAGAAGGTGGGCAAAGTGATGGTTTGTCCAATATGAAAAGAAGTGACCACCTTTGGAAGAAAGGAAGGTTGAGTTCTGAGGACGACCTTGTCTGGATTAACAGTCAGAAAAGGAGGCTTGGAAGACAGGGCTTGTAGCTCACTCACCCTGTGCACAGAGGGGATGGCCACCAGAAAAGCAGTTTTCAGAGTAATGAGTCTGAGAGGACAGTTGTTATGTAGCGGCCCAAAGGGAGCGCACATCAGAAAAGTAAGAACCAAGTTCAAGTCCCACTGACGCATTACGAAGTGAACAGGAGGAAAAAGATGAGTAATGCCTTTGAGAAATCTATTGACAACATGGTACTTGAAAAGAGAAGGATGATCAGGAAGGGTGAGGAAGGATGAAATGGCCGAGAAGTAGCCCTTAAGAGTGCCCAGAGCAGAGCCCTGCTGGGCCAAAGACAGGAGCAACAAGAGAACCTCAGAATGAGGGGCAGAAAGGGGATCCACAGCCTTTGCTGTGCACCATGCCACAAATCTATTCCATCTGCAGGCGCATACCGTCTTAGTGGAGGGACGCCAGGCTGACAAGATTACATCACAGACTTCAGGAGGCAAGTAAAACAACTTCAACCGCCGCCGCTCAATCTCCACACAAGGAGGTGGAGGACCGTCCCCTGCTGATGCGACAGAAGATCCGCCCGAAGAAGTAGTCGGATCGGGGGAATCGATGGCCATGTTGAGCAGCTCGGTATACCAGACTCTTCATGCCCAATCTGGACCCACAAGAATGACTTGGGCCCGGTCGCACTTGATCTTCTTCAGCACTCTCGGAAGAAGTGGTAGAGGTAGAAAGGCGTATAGAAGACCGCAACTCTACTCGCGATGAAAAGCGTTGCCCAGCGAGTGCCGCCTTAGAAATTCCAACGCGCAGAATTGCTGACATTGCGCGTTCTCTTCGGTGGCGAATAGATCTAACCAAGGCGTCCCCACAGTTGAAAGAGACCTTGCACCATCTCCGAGTCAAGACTCCATTCGTGATCCATCATGCACCTGCGGCTCAGTTTGTCCGCCCTAGCGTTCAGGGACACTGTCAGGTGTTGAACCACCATGGAAATGCCCTGATGTTCCAGTCATGTCAAGAGACGGAGGGCCTCTTAACATAGGGTCCACAACCTCACCCCCCCCTTGTTTGTTGCACTACCACATGGCAGTGGTGTTGTCCGTGAGCACATGCACTACTCTTCTCCAGACAGAGGGAAGGAATGCTTTTCATGCAACACAGATCACCTGAAGCTCCAGAAGGTTGATGTGGAGCTCGGACTCCACCGGAGACCAGAGGCCTCTGATCTCCGCCTCTCCCATTTGGCCGCCCCATCCCAGAAGGGATGAGTCTGTCACCACTGTGCGTTCTGGTTAGGGAAGGTGGAGGGATCTGCCGTTGACCCAATCCTGCTTCGTGAGCCACCACTGAAATTGTCGTGCAGTGCCCTCCGAGATCTGGACGAAATCGGACAGATTACCCTGATGCTGCGCCCAATGGAACTTCAGGCCCCACTGCAGAGCCCGCATATGCTACCTGGCATGATCGACTAGCAGGATGCAGGAGGCCATGAGGCCCAGCAGCCTCAGGGTCATCCTGACCAAAACCCGGTTAGAGGCTGAAAGATCGGAATCAGAACCCAAATATTCCAAACTCGCTGTTCGGGAGGATCAACCCAAAACTGCGTTGTGTCCAGAACCGTTCAGATGAAGAGGAGCTTCTGAGTGGGAGTCAGGTGTGACTTTGGCACGTTGATGGAGAACCCCAGCGAATGCAGGAGGTCGGCTGTAGTCTGGAGGTGGGAGACGACTGCCTGGGGAGAGCCCTCCTTCAACAGCCAGTCGTCGAGATGTGGAAAGACTGGAAGCCCTGACCTGCGCAGATGAGCTGTGACCCCCGCCATCACTTTCGTGAACACCCGAGGGGAGCTGGTAAGGCGAAAGGGGAGGACAGTAAACTGAATGCACTTGTGGCCTACCGTGAACTGCAGGTAACGCCGGATGGCCGACAAGACGGAGATGTGAAAATAAGCGTCCTGCAATTCCAACGCTACCAAACATTCTCCAGGGTCGAGGGCAGACAAGACCTGAGCCAGGGTCAACATTTTGAACTTCTCCGGAGATTCACGATAGGACGCAGGCCCTTGTCCTTCTTGGGCACCAGAAAGTAGTGGGAATAGCAACCACAACCTACTTCTGGGGCAGGAACGCGCTCAATGGCTCCCTTGGCCAAGGAATGCGCTCAATGGTTCCCTTGGCCAAGGGAGCCTTAACTTCCAGTTGGAGAAGGACCACCCGACATGCAATGGTACTAGGGTGGCATGGCTGTAGGTATAGTCTCTAAGGGAAGGGAGTAGCCCCTTCGGACTATCTGCAAAATCCACCTGTCCGACCTGATGGTACGCCGGTGGGGGAGGTGATAGCGAATCCTGCCACCCACTGGCGTGCATTGGGCCAGAAAGGTCGGACTAGGAAGGTTTGGAGGCTGCTGCATAGGGGGCGGTGGTGGACTGGCCTGCCCGCTGGTCCCCAGAACTACCCCCGGCAGCACTAAGGTTGAACAGCTAGTCTGTCCTGTGGCTCTGAAAGGAACGTGTTGGGGCACCCGTTCCATGGCCACGAAAGGGCGAAAGGCAGACCATGCAGGGAGCGTGGCTGAGAGGCCCAAGGACTTGGCTGTAGCCCGAGAGTCCTTGAAGCGCTCTAGCGCACTGTCTGACGGCCATCAAAGGGCATGTCCATCAAGGTGTTCTGGACATCTCCAGAAAAGCCAGTCGTCCTCAACTAGGCGTGACAGTGAAGTGCATCAGATGTTGAAATGCTCCCACCCTGTTATTCGGCAGTGTCCAGTCCACAGCGGATGGCCAACTTTGCTGCGTCTTTCCCCTTGGCAACAGCACAGGAGAGCATGACCCGGGCCTCCTCTGGGCACTGAGGCACCGTATCCCACACGGAGTGGGAATAACGGCCCAAGGGGCATGCGGTGTTCACCGACTGCAGCCCTGAGCTGGAGGAAGAAAACAACTTCTTCCCAAACTGATCCAGCTTCTTGGATTCCCTGTCCGGTGGTGCAGTAGGGAAGGCACTTTGGGACGCTGAGGCTTGGACTACCAAGCTCTCGGTGAAGGGTAGTTGGGAGAGGATAGTGCGGTCACCCGGAGCCGGGCGTTGGGCAACCATCCTATCCACAGGAGCCCTTGTGGTGGGCCTGAACCAGGTGCCCAAAAGGATGTCCATGAAGGCTTCATTAAACGGCAGTAGGGGCTCAGAAGAGCTCGCTGCCGGTTGAAGCACCTCTGTCAGGAGGTTAGTCCTGACTGACACAGTAGGTAGCTCGAGGTATAGGGCCTTGGTTGCCCTATGCAACACCACTGCGTAAGTGCTCCCTCCTCCGTAGCCACGGTAGGAGGAGACAACATACCAAGGTCTGGTGAGGTGTCCAGACCACTGGCATCCCCCAGGTCCTCTCTTCAGTCCTGATCGTATTCCAGCTGAGCAGTAAGAGGGTCCTCAAACCCCTCACAGTCTTCTTCACCCTCCTCTGGCTGGCAAACTGGCTGAAAATGGCCATGGTGGAATGCAGGCACAAAAGTACCCATGCACGCCGGATCCAGCTCCGTATCCACATCAGTGGGGGAAGGGGGGAGTGGGAGGGCCGTGGTCGACACTGTCTGGAGGTCCAGCCGGCTACGGATGTGGTGCGGGTGGAATCAGCGCCGGAGGAGGTGTTACAAGGTCGACCGGTGCTGATCCGGATCCAGGCCTGGATCCAAGGGGGCCCTGCGGAGCCGAGGTAGGAGCCACTGGCGTCGAAGGCCTAGGGCTTCCAGCTGAGTCCACGAGGCCCGAAGGCGCACCTGCAGAGTCAGGCTTCCCAAAGATGGCATGCATCGCTTCATAGAACTGACGAAGCTGGACAGGGGTCACTCCCGGTCCTGGGAAGGCCGGAGTAGACCCTGAAGGTTCCGCAAGTGGAGCCGCGGGAGTGGCACCACCCGCACCCTTCGTCGCGTCGGCCGAGGGGAAGTCGAAGAGCAATGATGCTTCTTCGACTTCTTCTTGTGCTTCGACTTACCTGACCAAAGTGCGAAGACTTAGACGAGGAGTGATGATGGCTCCGCAATCGGTCCCTCGACCTCCCATGCGACCGGGACTTTGAACTACGCGGAGCCGACTGCCAGGCCTCGAGTAGCTTTTGGGACCGCTCCCAATGGTTCGGCAGTTGGAGCACGACTTGGGGTCGTGGTCGCGCTCCAGGCAGCAGAGGCAAAAGGGGTGCGGATCCGTCACCGACATCAGTCAAGAACAGGAACTGCAGGCCTTGAAACCAGGCATCCCTCGTGCACCAGGAATCGCCATAAGACTCGAAAAGAAGTCGTCAAAAGTCACAAAAAGTCAGTTAAAAAGTGACTAGGGGTACCACTCTATCCGGATCTGCGCTTGCTGGCGCGGAAAAAGAAAGAACTGATGTCAGCACGCGAGGGCGGCGTCTAAGTAACTTCCGTGACGTCATACCGGCGACCACGACGCCAACGACGGATGCGGGGTCCACCGACGCGCAGGGGTACTGCTGACCAAAAACTTTCCGGTTTCAGTCTGATGCCTGGGGGTAATTCTAAGGTAAGAAATGTATAACTAACTGTTTCTTTCAGATTGTGGGATTACATTATTCAAAGCAAGCAGCCAAGACCAGAAGAAACACTGTATATTAAGACGGTCTGCAAACAACAGATTTTACATAGGCATTCCACTGCTCATGCCACTTAGTTTTAACAGATGTCTGCTGTACCCTCTTCCGACATTCTGTTGACTTTTTTTATTTTCTTATGGCTGTATCTTGCATGCAGCTATTATTTTTTTATATAGTTTCATTTGGCTCTGAGGTGAGCAACCCTACCTTTAAAGCTGACGGTGATGTATCTGAGATCATTACCTTCAGGTGTTCAGCATAATTCATCCCCTATGTAAACGGGGCAGGGTAGGAGGCAAAACTAGTGATATGTCAGTGGCATGTCGTTGACCCTATTCCGAATCTCACATTATTTTAATGTTTGAGCAGCAACAAAGAGTTAAATGTTACTGGCAAACCAGGCCTAATGGGTGTGGCCTGTGATTAAGTAGGTAAATAAGTAATATAAATGACAGACAGTATAATTGCCACCAATGCTTAATTTATTAAAATAAAATAATGACTAAGAGCCAGGGTCCTTGTCAGGAGGTCACTGCAGCCTTCACCACCCTATTGCCCTTGTCGGCACTGCCAATAACAGTACCTACACAACTATTAACTATCACACTCCTACAGGTGTGACAATTAACACTGTTCGACTCCCCTACAGCTATGAGAATGGATTGTGGCAAGTATTAGTCATTTTTAATGTATACTGAATTAATAAAAAATTCTTGTTGGCTCATATCTAAATTAGACAGACAGTGCCACCAGTTGGTAGGCTGCCATATGCGTCAGTGTTGACAATTAAGTGCTGATACAGAGCACTTGAAGCCACCAGCTCAAATTAAGCAGTCATGTATGTCTAGGGAATGGGCGACCTAGCTTTTAAGTTATACAGAGAGTATGTGTAATTTATTCATTTCTGAGGACTTGAAAACACACAACTGTGGCTCTGGTTATTCAGGAGATATATTAATGGAAATTGTGCTCCTCAATACAGAGCAAAAAGAACAACTGATGGACAGAATGCAGAACAATGTCATACATTTACCCCAGTACAGAGATTTGGACTAAATCCCTTTTTGTGCTCGACATTGCCATTCTAGTTTGAACCCAGCCATATGCAAATCAGTCTTGACCCTATGCCCAATGGGAACAGTCCAGCCTGAGCTACCAGGCCAGGTCCTCTCTGGACTGGAAACAAACATCCTAGGACCGGTTTTGGGGTTTCAACCCTCATCAGCCAGGCTAGCTTGACTCCAGTGACATTGAGAGCGGCAACTATTCACTTCTTGCTATCTTTTCACCTTACTGCACGACATCTAAGGAGCTCACCTGCGGATTCCCCTGGGCGTCTCGCCAATCAGAAAGGTGGTCAGGTCTGACTGGTGTACTCGTTTATTCGTCTGAATTACAGGATGGGCAACATAAAAGCGGCTCTCCTTAAAGTGTTCATTGGTCTTCCGATCCGTTTGTTTTTCTGATGTGTCTTCATCTGAGCGCTGCTCGGATTCCTAAAATTTAAAATGGAGAATTTACATTACAGCGAATGATACGTCTTCTGTGTCTATATATTCGTCAATGGCTTTTGTTTTTTTCTGTGTGTGTGGCCGCCACAAACATGCAATACATTTAACATTGTTAAATCTGGTGGTTCAGTGCGTACCCTCAGGGGATCTGTGTATTACCCAAGCTCAAATCCTTGTGAGTCCACTCAGCCTTTCAAAGTTGATAAAAATGTGTAACACTTAGATGTGTAAAAAACAGCAGTTATCACTTTACAGCGCTAAGAGACCTCCCTATGGCCGAGCTGTACAATTACACTTGATCTGTTATCTTTAGGGTAGATTCTATAAGTTCATGTTTGTACCTGTATGTGTGTGTGAATACTTGTTTGTTATCATGAAAACAGCCTACAATGTTGCTGTCAGACCCAATTCAAGAGGCCTCGGGGAAGGCAGGGGACACTGGGCCGCAACCGCGGGGGTTGAAGCCTGTTACCACTGCTGTTCAGCGGCCTACCCTACTATGACTGAAAACTGGGCAAAGTTCAACACACAACTCGCGGTAGAAGCAAGGGGGAGCAGTCACAGGCTCCTTTGGGAGGGCAGTGTGGGGGTTACACAGGTTCAACAATCAATACCTACCCCCTAGCAGCACAATAAGATCAATGTCCAGCCCAGTGCTTCTTTTTGTGGAAAAGCAAGTACTTTATTACACAGAAAACATAGAATTCTACTACACACTCAATAATGTACGAATACCCTGGTCACAGATGCCAGTCTTTGTACTCTAGAGAGCCTCTGCGTTCTAGGCCTCCCCCTGTCTCTACTGGGTCCACCCTCTTCCACTGGTTTCCCCTATTCCAGATTCAGAGTTTGAGGTAGGTCTATGGGTGTAGCTCATGTTCCCTCCCTCCCCGGGTTTCTATAAGGGGTCAATCAGGCCAAGGCCAGCTCAGTCTTTCACCAAGATCATAGCAGCAGCACTGGACCATATACGGCTCTCCGGCGGCAGCTGGATCTCACCAGCAGAAAGAAGCCTCCAGGCAGCGTGTGGCAGTATTCTCTAGGGCAGCACATACGTTGGCAGTGCAGTGCACTGCATTGCTCACTGGACTACAGCATGAGTAGGGGCTTCTATTAGAGTTCCTTTTCCGGGCTGCAGGCTACAGATTGGGGCTCACTCCTGCACTCTGGTGGATATTCGACTTACGGTGCGGATCACTCTGATACTCTGGTGAGTACTTGGCGCTTCTTTTTGAGTGTGACGGCCACACGCCCAGGGCCCTCTCAGGGCACCACTCAGGTCACGTAATGTTTAGGATTGGTCCTGACTCAACAATACACTTGGCAGTGCTGTGATCACGGCCCTAGGTGCTTGGTCGATCCGACTAGGATATCTGACGTAGGAAACACTGGCCGATCCAGAATTTTTGAAGCCCTTTGGCACACCAGATTAGTGAGTCTCTGTCAAACAGACCCTATACCAGGGTCAATTACAGCTGCCCCTTCCACAATCCGCTCCTCCTGCAGCATTGGTGCTTTCTTCCGTTAGTCACAGGCAGGATATCTTGACACGCATGGAAGCCCAGTAACTTCTCCTTCAGATCGGACTCTAGGAAATGTTCTATCACCTCTAGGGAGCTAGCTGTCAGTGTGACACCAATTCATTGCTGCATAGTGTCCCTACCTACTCTATGGAGAAGCCCCTACTAATTAGAAGAGACCACAACAACAAACAACAATACGTATTGACTCCCATTGTTATACCGATTTCACAGACAGAGAGTGTGTATTCCAGATCTGCTTCCTTGAAACCAGTTTGGGTTTTTCCCCTTTCATGTCTCCTGGCCAGACCACTTTCCAGAGCTGGCCTCTGTCTGCAAAGATGCTCTGCCCAGTAGGACAGTTTCCAAGTGGCGTTCCCACCATAGAAGTGAAATGGGTGAGAGCAAGCAGCACCCAGAAATGTATGACCTCAACTCACAGAGATCAGTAAGAGAGACAAATGACTTCTTTCCCTAACAACAGATACTGCAGGCCTCTCACCATGTACCACGTCATCTACTTAATGGCAGCTGCAGTCAGAGTCATTTACAGCCAAATGTACCAGGAAGGGCCATGGCACTTCTATGGAAAGCCTGTTTTCTCTTTCTTCACCATAACTTCTGGTGCTCCACTTTCCATCTAGAAGATGCCATCAATACACATATGCTGATTAGAGAGTAAAATACATACAAGAGGTAACTAATAATACAGTCTCCACAGTGCAAGTCACATAGTTCTTTTGGATGGGATGTAGGTCAAAGTTGGGCAGACCACAGTAATCACCCCTGAGTGTGACAAGGGTTGGCTTTATTTATACAGATCAACACAGATGTCAGAGGTTCTGACTTTAGGAAACAGATCTATTATTTAGGTTAGTTACTCTAAACAAAGAATTAGGAGCTCATCTAGGGTTGGGAGGCCAGGATGCTGAATGTCGCTGTGTCCCCTTTCCTGAGTTACATATATTGATCCGTGAGGTAACTAACATGACACAAAATTAAGGAATGAACAGTACAAATGAATACAACACCATGAATATTAAGAACCCCAAAATCCCAGGAATTTCACGCTTTAAAAATGGCATGAGAATATTACCCCCTCAGGTTGCCCATTCCCTCGGGATTTGACTATGCAATTGCGCTAGTAGAGTGACATCTTTAATAAGCCTTTAACTGCTTTCTGTATCCGTGATAACCCAGAAGCCATCGGTATGGTGGAAAACCTTGAATTCAACCTTGAAACAGAAAGCGTCCTCCAAAAGAACAACCACATGTCGGAGGTCATCAGTAAAAATCTTGAGACCTACACATATCTAGTTCAGACACCAACTCAGTTTATCTAGAATCTGAAGACGTAGCCTCTTTATCATAAGGATGACTAATGTTACAGGCCAAAGGCACTTTAATAGACTTACGCTTTGCACCTAATCTAGTAAACAAAAATTGCGGATTTTGGGGGAAAATAGATCTATTCCACCAAGAATCCTTTTATTAATATCATCAAAAGTGGAAAAACAACATCAATAATATTTCATGGAGTGAAAAGCACAGAGGATCAGCTCTTGATAATTTTTTGAATAGGTCCATGACCAGAGTAATGACTTACATTTCCAGACACCTGGAGAAAACAAAGTATTAAATATTTGACTTAAACATCAGAACAAATGATAGGTACTTGCGCTCTCTTTACACAAAGCTCAGAGGAAAAACACTACTATTATAACAGAGTAATCACCCTTGGGTGCTAAGGGACAGTTTGCGTTACTGAAATTTTCCCAGGATAAAGTGTAATTGCATGCTTATACGACACTTTTACAACCAAGCTGAAAACCTTACTAAACATTAAAACGAGAGGGTATCTTAGAAACTAGTCAGTGGAGCCATTAAACATTCATCAAGCCAAACACAATTGGAAAATCCCACAATCGAGTTCAAAAGGACTATCAAAGATCATATGGGCCGTTTTTGTCCTCCCACTCACTTAGAGCAGACAATCACCACAATCTGGAGTCTACTTCCAGTCATAGGACATTTCAAATGTGGCCAATAACATTGCCTGCGTTTTAACCATCAACATAAAAGTCTTTATACATAATGTTAGCAGACTAGCTTGGGGGACTGTAGACCAGCGTAACCGGTGTCTCGTGGCTCGGCGGCCCGAGAGGAGTAGGCGACAGACGGAGTAGGAGTAGGGTGTCAGCTTGTCGGGCCTGTGATCCCTGGATCCCTGCATCCTTGTGACTCCAGGATCCCTACATTATTGTGACACCATAAATGACACCTCCAAATACAGTTGCCGCAATATTCTGCGATATTCCATATCAGCAGAGTCCATCAGAGCCCAACCCAGTCTCAGGTAAGAGTGAGGCGAGGGATTTAACGGGAACAAGTGCTTGGTCTTGCTTGAGACAACAGGAGCAGCAGGTCAGATTGGCAGAAGATAAGCAGCTTGCAGGGAGTAACTGATGTGAAAGCACTAGGCATCAGTCAATCCCAGGTAAAAGCACAGGACGGCCGCTAGGTTGGTGTGGCTTGTGCCTCCCGGAGGGACTGAACACCCATTTGTTTGCTCACCTCCCCACATCAACCTTGAGATGTTCATGTCTCTGGCAGCCTCTAACAGCCTCCCTTAGACGCCCACAGACGTTCACTTCTGCAAATTACCATAAAATACAATAAAAACACCCCCCACAGTTCACATTAGGGCACATTAGTGCATTCAAGGACAGGATAGAAGTGACAGAACAATAGAAAGACACCCCTGGTGAACTGCAGGAAGAATGAAGACACAAAGCTCCTTGCTAGCCCAAGCACAGCAGCAACTTCATAAAACAGCAGAAAGACAAGCTACTGAACACAAGCAAAGGGGACCACTAACATAAGAAGGGTACACACAGAACGGGGTGACACTAGTAATTTGATGTAACGTTTAAAGCCCTGTTTAGAGATCTACTAATGTGTTCCTGTATCTTCTTTATAAAAAATGAGCAATAAAACTTGTTGAAATCGGAAAAGAATCACAGCTCTGCCCCATTAAAGGGAGACCTCCCCTCAGGATCGTAATGAGGATGGCTGTACCCAGGCGGGAATGATATTAGGGGGTATTCTCGCTGGACATCAAGACCAACATAAGTATGTCAACACATATATCTCTACACTTGAAACAAAAAAACAAAGCGGACAAGAGGGCAGGCCCACTTAGTGTGCCTGGAGCAAGAGCGAAACATTAAACCTGGCTGCAGATTTAACAGCAATATTGAAATCCCATAATCCGAGTCTCTCATAGGTTGAAAGTAGTGCATTTTGCAAGGGACAATTTTCTGACACGGCTCAAGCCACAAGGTGGGAGAGCGAAGAGCCTATTGAGGAAACCCCCTTAAACTCAATTGGCAGTGTGATTCCGCTCAGCCCGAAGATAATAAAAGTGGGGTAAAAAAAAGCAGCCGCAGTTGACGCAGCAGTGAACACCTCAGGTAGATTGGTGCATGTCTCTAGTTATGCCCACCGGCCACCCTCCTCAATCAATCAAAGGACAGGGCAGGCTGCGTAGATGTGAAAGATGGGAGAGTAACGATAGACGGCTCATGGGGTCAAGTAACAAACAATGGCCGGCAGAAAACAAGCGGAAAACAAGTGGCTACATACACAGGTTGCCACGATAAGGCAAAAATACAGGAAATTTCTTTAGGCTCAAAAAAAGGAGGAGGAAGCTAGTAGGTGTTCTGAATCACACATGATAATAACATCTAAAGACCATAGGAATTTCTTGTTCTGGATCAACAATACCTCAACCCAAAAATGTTAGGTGATTTCAGTCAATATCGCCACTGCCGAATGGGAGTCCTACATTAAAAGATTATATGTAGACCAAGTGGTTGACGGCAGTGAGATCGAAGCACCTTGACAGGGTTTCAATATGCTAAGGATATCATCAAGCCCGGAACACGCAGACAAGACATCAATAAGCCCAGACCAAGTGGTAACATCCATCAAAACAATGCACACAAGTGGAGCCCCCAGCCCAAATGGCATCCCAGCTGCGATATAAAATTGGGTCCCAACTCAATAAGCCTTAGTAATGGCCTCCCTATTTCAGGAATATTTATTGGGGCAACCATTCCAGGGCCATAGAGGGGCTCACTATTGGTTCCCTTACCTTCTTGATCTTGCCCAGGGAATTATCGCCTGATCGCACTCCTTGACAAGGAAGGGAAGTGCTTTGCCAGCATTCTCAATAAGGAGCTCCAAAGCTGTGCAGAGGAAAAAAAGCTGACCCCCCAAAGCCAAACAGGCTTTCAAAAGGGCTGCCAAATTGAAGACAATCTCACCTGTATTTCTTATCTGAATGACGTAACCATGGCCTCCAAGTGCAAGGCCCTTTGCAATGGGTTTATAGACTTTCAAACTGAGTTTGACATTGTGTCAAGACAAAGCCTCTGGTCAAAGCTGAATGCCTGGGGCACCCCATCCAATCTACTGAAAGCAATGATAGCGCTATACTCCAGTACCTGGGTAGAAATTAAAGTCAGCGCCAAATGGGCCACCATGGCAAAAATCATGACAAAAAGAAGACTAAAACAAGGCTGTATTGGCACCATTACTATTTAACCTGTACCTGGCTGACTTAACAGAACATCTTGAGAAAGAGAGGGCCTTTCCACCATAATTTTTCTGCATCAATATCCAATCAGTCCAGTATACAGACGACACAGTGCGTTTGGATTTGACACCAATAAGGCTGCAGAGACTCTTCAATGCACTTGTCACCTACTGTAGAGTTAACAATCTGAAGATAAATGTGGCGAAAACTAAGGTTATGATAATCTCACACAAACTGAAAAAAGGAGAGCATGGTTCATCGAGGGGAGCACGGTCGAAGTTGTGGATACATACAAATTTGTGGGGGTAAGGCTGCACCACAGGGACCGGATGGCATTGCACATTCACGCACAGCAGGAGGAAGCAAACTCCTTGGAACAGGCTTTTTGCAAGCCCCAGAAATCAACGGTGTACCCTTAACTATGGCCCTTTCTAAAGGTGATGGACTGCAATCTACTACCTACCATCACATATGGTGCAATGACATTCAGAGTCAAAATGGGTAACTGGCTGGACAGGGCACAGTCTACTTTCTATAGTAGGGTTTTCTCCCTACCTAAATGTACATCGCACAATCAAATTTGACAAGAATTTTGCCTGTCCTCACAGCACTTGATAGTGAAGGCAAAGTTCCTAGCCTACAGGTTCAAAGTAAAACAGGCACAGAAAAATACGCCCAAAACATAATCTGGGAAGTAATACACAACCTCCGGACTAGTTGGCACAAGTATCGCACTGGATGCCTGAGGGATCTGGTTGAGCGGCCTCCTAGCGCTCCTAGCCCCCAAACTGCAAAATTAATTTCAAGGGACCAAGATGCACAAGCCCTGAAGAAACTGGCACATAGTGCCTGAGCCACAACACTGAATGAATCAGGGGTCCTACCTACTTACCTTTCCCTGCCTTTTAGCATGGTGATGAAAAAACAGCTGATGAGTCTGCGATTTGGAATAATCCCTCTGAAAAACTACTGGTAAGGCCGGAAGAACCTTGATGATTCTGACAATGATGTTTATGAGAAAAAAAGGAGAAGAATCACTGACACACACTCTGCATCGGCGAAAAGTTGCTCCCATTACGAAAATTCTGACTGTGGCTAATATGGCGTACCCTAAACATCAGAACCTGCCAAGGCGCCATGCAAATCTGCCTGAGAGGCGATTTATTGCAGCCACTGGCTCGATTTCTGAAATCTATGAAAATTTAGCTAGCACCTCCAGACACTACATTGGTCTCTGAATCTTTAACATGCTGCTAACAAGCATTTGCAATGCAATAGGTCTTGCATTCGCGAGAGTTTAAGCTATTGGCATTCTAAATGACAATGCCTGTTATTTATATGTTTTGCTAATTAACACATAAATAAAAGGCATTGTAATTTACAATGCCAAAAGGTCAAACTTGTAAACGCAAGACCTATTAGAAGAAGCTGCCGCCATTGTCTCGTGCTGCTAGGAAAGTGAAAGCATGTGTGGCGCACTGAATGATGCAGGAAAGCATAACGTGACTGCAGTAGGAGAAACTCATTAAAGAAAATAGTGCTTATAGACTAAAAAAAGGATGCACTGTGTAACAACCAAAGTAAAAGGGCCAGTCCTCATGGAAGGTTACAAATGAAGACAAGGCTGTACTAATGCGTGACTAGCAAGCCTTGTAACGAATCATAAGCCATCATTTACGAGGATACCTTCAAGGGATTTCGTTTGTACTAGTTAACAGCACAGAGGCGAGTGATTCTATTTGGTGACCCGTCACAATTTAGGTCAATGGTACAACAATGTAACAATAAAAACTCAATTAATCTAGATAAGTCACAATATGTGATCAAACTAAAGAAGAAAAATAGTGCGGGTGTATATGAAAAAGTTTGTATTTAATACACTTTAAAAATTAAAAAGGGTACAGAATAAATAACAATGTTACAAGAAGCCAATATCATAGGAATAAATCAAAACACTTCTTTGAAACAATTGTGTACGCTTTACTTTTTTGCTAAGATTGATCTAACAATTAGATAAGATAAAGCGTGTGTCGACGTTTCGGTCTCTATTGGTGAATCGATGAGACCATCTTCAGGACAAATAATAATTTCTAAAGACCCTGAGTTCGAATGATCCTTACTGCAGGACGTATAGAAAAATTAGGTTCTTGCACAGTCACAGTGTTGGCAAATGGGTGTATGTATTTGAACCACTTATCCTCTGATTATTTAAAGGAATTTGCGGCCACTCAATAAGCCTATCGACAAACTCCAAAGTACCTCTCTCGGTCACCACAAGTCAAGTCCTTGCGTGGACTTGGGGGGGTGGCTGCTACTGATCGAAGAGCCAGGTCTTGAGGAGTCTCCGGAAGGCCAGTAGGTCTTGGGTCTGCCGTAGGTTGGTGGGGAGGGTGTTCCAGGTCTTGGTGGCGAGGTGGGAGAAGGATCTGCCGCCGGCTGTCGTTCTTTGGATGCGGGGGACTGTGGTGAGGGCGAGGCCGGCGGAGCGGAGCTGGCAGGTGGGGGTGTAGAAGCTGAGGCCCCTGTTGAGGTATGTAGGGCCGGTGTTGTGGAGAGATTTGTGTGCGTGGGTGAGGAGATTGAAGGTTATCCTCTTGTTGATGGGGAGCCAGTGCAGGTCTCTCAGGTGGGGTGTGATGTGGCTGCGTCGGGGGATGTCAAGGATCAATCAATCAATCAATCAAGGCATTTATAAAGTGCACTACTGACCCGGAGGGTCTCAAGGCGCTAGAGGATTAGACGTGCCGAGGCGTTCTGGATGCGTTGCAGCCGTCTCAGGAGCTTAGCCTACGTTCCTGCGTAGAGGGCGTTTCCGTAGTCCAGCCTGCTGCTCACAAGGGCCTGGGTGACTGTTCATCTACTTTTGGTGGGGATCCACTTGAAGATCCTGCGGAGCATTCGGAGGGTGTTGAAGCAGGATGCAGAGACGGCGCTGACCTGCTTAGTCATGGAGAGGGTGGAGTCGAAGATGATCCCTAGGTTGGGTGGGTGGTCAGTGGGTGTCGGGGTTGTTCCTAGTGTTGTTGGCCACCAGGAGTCGTCCCAAGCTGAAAGGGTAGAGCCTAGGATGAGGAGCTCCGTCAGTCGACTGATCCTCATCCAATTGGCGACGGCCTTCATTCCTTCGTGGAGGTTGGTTTTGGCGGTGTGAGGGTCTTTGGTGAGGGAGAGGATAGGCTGAGAGTCGGCGGCGGAGGAGATGATGTTGAGGTTGTGCTGTCGGGCGAAGTGGGCGAGAGGTGCCATTTAGATGTTGAACAGCGTTGGGCTGAGGGATGAACCCTGGGGTACGCTGCAGATGATCTCGGTGGCATCGGAGCGAGGGAGGCGGACGTTCTGGGTTCTGTCGGAGAGGAAGGAGGTGGTCCAGTCCAGGGCCTTCTCTTGGATCCCGGCGTCGTGTAGACGTGTTCGTAGGGTGCGGTTGCAGACCGTGTCAAAGGCAGCTGATAGGTCCAGGAGGATGAGGGCCGCTGTTTCTCCGTTGTCTAGCAGGGTCCTGAGGTCGTCGGTGGCGGCGATGAGGGCGGTTTCGGTGCTATGGTTGCTGCGGAACCCGGACTGGGACAGGTCCAGAATGCTGTTCTCCTCGAGGAGGCGGGTCAGTTGCTTGTTGGCGGTTTTTTCGATGACCTTCGCCGGGAACAGGGGCAGGGAGATGGGCCGGAGGTTCTTGTGGTCCTTGGGGTCCGCCTTGGGCTTCTTGAGTAAGGCGTGGATCTCGGTGTGTTTCCAGCTTTCCCGGAAGGTTGCTGTCTTGAAGGAGATGTTGATTACTTTCCACAGATGGGGTGCGATGGATGTGCTGGCTTTGTTGAAGATGTTGTGTGAGCATGGGTCTAACGGTGATCCGGAGTAGATGGTGTTCATGATCTTGCTGGTGTCCTCGTTGTTGATGTAGGTCCAGGAGAGCAGGCGGTTGGTGCGGGTGGTGGCGGATGTCTCAGTGGTAGTTGGAGCGGTCGTAACGTTGAAGCTGTGGTGGATGTCTGCTATCTTGCGGTGGAAGAAGGTGGCCAGTGAGTCACACAGGTCCTGCCAAAGTAGGATGTCGTGGTGTTGGAGCTGGGGTTCGAGAGTTCCTTCACGATGTTGAAGAGCTCTTTGCTGTTGTGTGCGTTGTTGTCTAGGCGGTCTTTAAAGGAGGCCCTCTTGGCGGCTCTGCTGAGGTGATGTGTCTGCTGGTGGCGTTCTTGTGGGCGGCGTAGCTGTCCGGTGTTCGTTCACAGAGCCAGTACTTCTCCATTTTTCTGCATGTTCATTTGGAGGCCTGGAGGTCTTCGGAGAACTAGGTGGCTTTCTTGCTAGTGTGGCTGTTGGAGGGTTTCTTGAGCGGGTTGAGGATGTTGGCGCAGTCGTTAATCCACGGTCTTAGGTTGTGGGCGGCGGTGTCGGGGTCGGCGGGTGGTCTCTGGGTAAGGGTGGTGGTTAGCTGGTCTTTGGTGAATTTGCCCCAGTTGCGGCGAGGCATCTTTAGGGTGCAGTGGTGCGTGGTGGGCTTCCTGAAGGTGAAATGGATGCAGTGATGGCCGGTCCAGTGGGGTTCGGTGGTGTGGTTGAAGGAGACGTGAGGGCTTGCGGAGAAGATGGGGTCAAGCGTGTGGCCGGCGGCATGGGTGGGTGTAGTCACAAGCTGTCTGAGTTCGTGGTTGGCAAGGTTGTCGATCAGGGTGGTGGAGTCGGTGTTGTTCTCGAGATGGAAGTTCAGGTCCCCGAGGAGGATGTAGTCCGTGGAGGCGAGGGCGTGTGTGCTGATGAAGTCGGCAATGGTGTCGCTGAACTATGGTTGGGGTCCGAGGGGGTCTGTAGGTGAGGGTTCCTCTGAGGGTGGTGTTGGGGTCGGTGTGGATTTGGAAGTGTAGGTGTTCGTCGGTGTTGGTCGAGACTCTGAGAGTGTTCCTGTGGACGATGGCGATTCCTCCTCCTACTCCGTTGGGCTGTCCCTGCGGGTGATCTTGTAGCCTTCTGGGATGTCTATGGCAATGTCGGGAGTCAGGAAGGCAACATCTGGGAATGTTGAGTCGAGAAGGTCTCAGAGGGTCAAGTCTGATTTGCATATGGCCATGTCTGAACTGGGGTAGCTTGGTGAGCAAAATAACGATGGATTAAACCCAGATCTGTGACTGTGGGTGAATGTTTTGCCATTGTGAAAAATTCCGTCCATCATCTTGTTTGTTTTGCTGTTCACACTATGTGGAAAGGGTATGCCCAGGCGTGGGTCCCTTGCTCACTACGCCACTGGAGTCAAGCTATCCTGGCTGAAGACGGCTGATAGCCAGAAACCGGTCCTAGGATGCCTGATTCCGGTCCAGGGAAGACATGGCTTGGCAGTTGGGGCTGGACTGTTCCCATGAGGCACAGGGTCAAGACTGATTTGCATATGGCCATGTCTGAACTTGGGTGGCTTGGTGAGCAAAATAACGATGGATTAAACCCAGATCTGTGACTGGGGGTGAATGTTTTGCCATTGTGCAACATTCTGTCCATCACATTCTTTTTTTTTCAATTAAACCTATTAAATTTTACAATTTCAACATTCAGGTTTGTCAATTGACTGTACATTATACAACTTAACAGTATTCCAGTAACAATTATTTAATACAAAAGCACAGGTCAAACAGAAGACAGAAGTAAATTTGAAATATTACATAACCAGATTTTCTTCCGTTTGTAATGAATAGTTGTTCTTTAAGATGAGATTCCAGAACAGCACTGATCCTTGACAAATTGACAGAGTTTGCAAAAGTAAATCTTTTATATGTTTTAAAAGCAGCGTGACTGGTGTGTCTATGTATACTAAAGAACAACTCCATGCCATAAAACTGAGAATCTGGTATTGGACTACTGTAGGCATTGTGAATTGCATTACACAGTTTAGTCATAGTCATATATAGTTTTATTCGGAGTCACAACAAACATCCATAAAAGCTTTTGCACAGATAATATTAAAAAAATTAATGAATAAAAAACAGCATAAATCAATTTCATTTCATTACATATAAAATAGATTAAAAAGTCATTTGATTAAATTCATTCAGGCACATTTAAAAGGATTATAAATGTGAGCACACATTACTGAAAGACAACTAGCTACCAGAGGTTCCTTTACACATTTATACATATGTAATCATAAAAATGTTAAAGTGCATTGGTGCAGTATTCTACGTAATGCCCTCCAGATTTAGTTGTTCCCCAGGACCTTAATGTCCCTGCCCCTGGAGTATATAATCCCCTTCTCATATTCTAGATAGTACCCGATTGTCATCTTCTTTCTAGCATAAAAAACTGACCAAAGGAAGGATGACATTCAGCAGCAGATCTCTACCGTTGGCAATAATTGCAAGTACAAATAAATAGGATGACATTGTTTAAAATCTAACTGTCTTATTATTGGAAAGAAATACTGCTTCCACTATTAAGAATAACAATTTCACAAGAGAACCGCGTGCATAGTATTCTGAGACATCCTTTTATCACAGGGACAGTTTACCAGATCTGTTGACCAGTCATTTATAGTAGGAAATGAGCATAGCCTATGAAAAATATCCAATCTTAGGCATGTAAGAACAAACCTATGCAACACATTTAAAACAGTCATAAGAGAAGGCTGCATGTTAAAAGTAGTTAAAATCAATTGATTATGTAAAACAGAAGATTTGGGAAGTTCGGTTATCGGACTAAGTTTTTACAAATGAGCCACCACCTCTCTTTTCAGTGTTTTTCTACTGATGGTGATTAATGTCTCTGGTTTCTCAAAGTATTCCGGGTGGGCCATGTCTTCAAGGAACCGCTGGACATACGCTAGCCATGGGATGGACTTATATGCACTTGAATTCAAGCAATTGACAATTATTGCTCTATTGAGAGCTTTGAAAACTGTGGTCCAAATTTTGTGCCACAACAGGATTGGTTTAAGCTTTATTATATTTGTAAGAAAGGGGGCACCAAGTTCGGAGTGGAGTACTTATACTGACGTGCTTTTTGAGATTGCTAAAAGATATCTAAAAAAGTTATTTTATGATAATTGCATCCCTGCGCATTTCTTATGTCCCCATATGCCTGCCCCGTAAAGTGTTTTACTAGTGCATTTTGCTTTATATATCTTCATCATAATTTCTGGGGGATTAGTGCCAAGTCGACTTGCAAAGCCTCTAAGGGCCGAACAGGCCTTACTAAATAGGCTAGTTCTATTCTCAGTTGCCTTGTTCCATAACCCACCTTTATCGAATAGGACTCCAAGGTAAGAAAAAGTATTGATGAAGCTAATTTTTATTCCAATTATTGTTAAGTTTTTGCATTTCTGATTGTGCTTATCACACTTCATAATGAAGGTTTCGATTGATTAAGTTTGAGACGCAGTCTGTTCATATATTCGACAAAGTTAGTAAGGAGCGTCTGTAGGGCCAATGGGGTATGGTCCATTAAAACTGTGTCGTCGGTGTAGAGGGCCGGGATATGGTGCGTCCCCCACACTGTTTAAATATAAAGA
This sequence comes from Lissotriton vulgaris, assembly GCF_964263255.1. NCBI lineage: Eukaryota > Metazoa > Chordata > Amphibia > Caudata > Salamandridae > Lissotriton > Lissotriton vulgaris. The sequence continues at coordinate 862,498,594 of NC_141689.1, forward strand.
AAACAGGAAGGGAGCCAAAACACACCCCTGTCTAACCCCTCTCTCCACGCTGAAGGCTCCAGTACATTCTACTCCAGCCCCGCACCTCACCATGGCTCTATATCCTGTATATAGAAGCTGATAATTGGGCCCTCCATCCCCATTTCTTTCAACGTTAACCATAGCCTAGCGTGTATTAAGCAGTCAAACGCCCATGTCAGATCGACGAGGGCTAGGTAAAGCTCCCCCTTCTTTATTCTTACATATTTACCAATGAGCATGTTTAGGTTGAGACTCTGCTCAATTGTCTCAACCCCAGGTCTAAATCCATATTGCAGGTCTGACAGTTCACCATTGCTTTCAGCCCACTGCTGTAATCTTTCCAGTATCATACGTACCACTATTTTTGCTAGGGAGTCAGTCAGGGAGATTGGCCTGTAACATGCTGGGTTTAGGCAATCCCTTTTTTTATAAATATGTACTATGATTGATTCTTCCCATGACGGGAGGAATCCTACTAAACAACTAGCCCTCAAAACTTGGGTCAAGGAGCGGTATCCAAAAGTTAGTGTTATCTTTATATAAATCGACAGGGATTGCATCTGGCCCTGGTGCTTTCCGGTTCTTGCTAGCATGGATTGTGTTGTTAACTTCCTCTAGGGAAGACAGGAGGATAGAGTATGTCTGGAAAGAAATTCCATTCTCAATGATAGTTTGTCCCTGGCCTTGTGAATTTATTATATTGGGTGCAGAGTAAATACCGACAAAATGCTCAATCCATTCTTCCTCCAGAATAGCAGTCACGATTTTAGGGGACACCTCTGTGCTTTATGGTGAGGAAATAATTATCTTCCAAAACACTCTCACATTGTGCCTAGCACTAGCCTCCTGTAGGGACTCCCAGGCAGACTCCCTTAGATATGATTTCCTCTTCTTTACAGCCTGTTTATGTTCTACTCTGCATTTGTGGATCTCTCTGTTACACCTTGGTATTTTATGTAGTGCCTCCTTCATGCATTTATGTGCATTACTAAAGACAGTGTCAAACCACCCGTTTTCAACCTTTTTTGTCTTCCCTCTGGTGGCAAATAGTCTCTCTTTTACTCCCTTTGCAAGGGCCAAAAAGGCCCCAATGATATCCTTTGGGGATGTGTTTTAGTTTAGACATATGTCGAAATCATCTTTATTATTAGTTATTAACTGTTTAAAGAGATCCTCAGGATTGATTTGTGTACAGAGCAGGGTGTATCCATTGCCCTGTGCTATTTCAATCCCCTCTACCTGTGGCATAACCTTATTATGACTTTGTTTAAAAAAGGGTGCAATCGCTAGTTGAAGGCTCAAAGGGAAGTGGTCGCTTAGTGCAATCTTGTGTGTACAAAAATTAAAAATGGAGCCAACGCAGTGGCTTGACATTAAAACGATGTCAATGATACAATTATTAGTAGAACCGTTAAAAAGTTTTCTTTCGGTGCGCATGGAGTATTGCAATTCAATTTGCGAATGACAAATCAAATTTAAATATTTGTTCATTTAATTTATTCGAAATCAGCAATTTGATATTTAGATTGTAAAACGATAAACACATATTACTAAGGCAAACATTTGATATATAAATATACAAGCATGAATCAATTTTCCCAACAAGAGCCCGAGGTACTTAGTTTAATCAGAAGATTATTCCAATAAGACACCTTTTTAGAAGATAAAAGTCAATTACCAAATGTAGCATACAGACATAATATAGCGTTTTTAGGAGTATTAAGGATTGGAGTAGAAAACTTTGCTTTCTTAAGATCCATATTAAGAATTGCTGGTAAAGGAAATGGTGCTACAATATTTCTTTCAAGTAAAATCCAAGAGGGTGTAATGTCGGAACCTGGATTAAAAAAACATGAAACACTTTGCACAGTCAAAAAGGAAGTATGGTATTTCTTATAATCTGGAACATCTAAACCTCCTTCTCATTACTCCAAATCAAATTTAGTAAGTGGACAAAAAGAAGAAGGAAATGTAACAGGTAACATTGATAATAGATACAAGACTTGTGGGCTATAACCATTTTAATAGAATTAATTCTCCCCCACAATGATAGGTTGAGGGATGCCCATTTTTAAAATGTTTCCATAATGTTGGCTATTAACTGTTTGCAATTGAGTTCAACTGTATTTTTTTAATAATATTTCAAAAACAAATACGAAGATTTTTAAGAGCTGTATTATTCCAAGTAAATATACGTAACAGAAAGAATTATGTTTTATGAATATATTAAGTGTATCCAGATACTGATGCATAGCTGTCAATAATATCTAAAATGACAGAAATAGTATGCATAAGAATCTTAACATATAATAATACATCGTCAGCATATGCAGAAGCTTTGAGATTTATATTACTGATGGTGAAACCTGCAACTTTCTTAGAAAAACAAATAAGAGTTAAAAGGGGTTTTATGGGCAATATAAAAAGTAAAGGGGGAAAAGTGCATCCCTGTCTCGTGCCTCTAAAGAATTGGAAAGGGAAAGAGGTAATGTTGTTAACAAATATAGTTGGTAGGGGTGACCAATAAAAAGCTTTAACTACTGAAATAAAAGTATCACTAAAGCAGATGTTTTGCATAGTTCTAAATAAAAAATGTCAACTGACCTTATCAAAGGCTTTTTTAGCATCTGATGCTAATAAGCCAAAAGGGCATTTACATTTCTTAAGGTAAGATAACATGTGACATAGTAATCTAGTGTTATGTGAAGACAGGCTACCTTTCAGAAAACCAGTTTGATCGGGATAGATAATGTAGTCTATAATGGTAGAAAGTTCACTTGCTAAAATTTTAGCATAAATTGTACAATCCTGATTGATGAGTGAAATGGGGCACTAATTAAGAAGTAATTAAGAAGTAATATGGGATATTTGTCTGGCTTAGGTCGAACAATAGTTGTTGCATTATTAAACAAACCTTCCAGAGAAGATTTCTGAGCGAATTCCTGAAATAATGATAGTAGGAGATAGCAAACTTGAGTCATAAATGCTTTGTAAAATTCTGATGGAATACCATCAGGACCAAGTGATTTTTTGGCATTAAAACAACTAATGGCCTTGGAAACCTCCTCCTTAGTGAAAGGAGCATCAAGAATACTTCTATCAGAAGGGGCATAGCTTTGTCAATAAAATTTGGGGGATTTGCGCTTCAGATTTCCCAACAATCACACTGGAATAGCCTATTAAAACACAATATATGGGAAGCGGGACATGAGGGGGACTTACGTGGCAGTGGAAAGTGAGAGGAGAGCTTATTGTTAAGAGCACTTAAAAATTTTTGATTCCTTTGAAAAATATTAAGTTTTAAGGCCTTCAAAACAGAGACGAGAGAGAAAGTGTATGTGTGCGGGTATTTTTGTCCGTTAGGCATTTACAAAACCCAGGTGAAATCCAACAGACACTTCACCATATCTGACTGAAAACACTTGTACTCATCTATTTTCAACAGAATACCTTTTTTAGGGGGTTGTAACACCGCAAACACCCTTCCTGAAAGTACCCCCTGTCTGGCAGAAGGTAATAAAGATGGTAAGGTACAATGGAGTAGGAAGTTGTTCAATGTGGAATCAGGACCATCTGGAGGAATATTATAAAGGTGTGAAAAAAAGTTCTGAAACTGAGAAGCAATCTTCGTAGCAGAGAGAAATAGGTGTCTATTTGAATTACGTAGATCATGTAGCTGATTTTTACCATTTTTGATTAGTAAGTAATTAGCAAATGTACAACCAGATGTGTTTGATGTGAGTTAATGTTTTTCGTGCAAATAAAAATTCCTACTCTTTTACTAAACAAGTATTATTTTCATAGGTATAAGTTTTGTAGGTGTGTTTTTACTTGCAAGTCTGAAGATGACCAAAACAGCTTTTCAGCCTTCGAAATTTGCTGTTCTAAACTATTAACTATTTAGCTGAAAATTGTATTCTCATGTGCAATAATAGAGATAGCTACTTATCTGATATAAGCCTTTAAAGTATCAGAAATGAATAATGTAAGAAGTGTCATGAGGCTGATTCGCATGTAAGTAGTCTGATAGCTAATAACCGTTTGCTTTTATTGACATCTGATAATACAATATCAGTGTTCATTCCCCACCTAGAAAGGCATTTGGGAATATCTTTGAGGATTAAGATAATTGAGATTAAAGCATAGTCCAAAACAGTTGTGGGTTCTATGGTAGCGTTGGATATTGAAAGGCATAAGTTGCAAGAAGAAAGCAAATAGTCAATATGGGAATTTGTAGAATGAGCATTAGAGTAAAAAGTCCTTACCAGTGGGTTGACAGAGCCTCCAATCATCACCTAACCTATTATTAGTTAGGAATGCTTTAAACTGAGTGTGGAACTTTGGGGGACGAGTGAGAAAAAAATCATATTAAACTCTCCTTCAAAGACATTGGTTCATTTCCAATAAGCAACATTTCTGAAAAAACTGATTTCCAAAAATTAGGATCAACTTGTGTGGGGGCATAAATATCAAATAAATGAATAGGGTATCGGTCAATTAATGTCTGAACGTAAACATACCGACCATCAGACACATGTTTGCAATTCAAAATGGAAACTTGTAACTTTCAAGTGAAACATACAGCCACACCATTTTTACATCCCTGTGCAGGTGATTAAAAAATATTACCAACCCACAATTTTTTCATATTGACAATAGTATTATCATCAATGTATGTTTCTTGTAAAAACCTACATCTACTTTACATTTATGTACATAGCAGATGACAAAGGTCTTTAACATTTAACAAGGCAAATGTTAAGGTATAATAATGGGCCATAGCAACAGAAAAAATATAAAAGAGAAAGAAAGTTGGAAAACTGAAAGTAGAGAAAGGAGATGAGGCTAGGATGTAGCACATATATAATAATAAACAAGACAAACAAAACAGAGATATCACGAGAAAGAACATTTTAAATGAAGCAGTGAGATAGCGAAGGCACAGTCTAATTAGAGTAAGAGTGACATGGAACCTGCTGAGGATAGAAAAAATTGTATAAAAGTGATAAGGCTGAAACTTATGTGTTAAGTGAAGAATCTTGAGAATCCACTACAACTGCAGCATGAAGATCCAAGTAAGCAACCAGATCTGCAGGTGAAGAGAAAGACTTAGATATGTAAATGTAATGTAAATGTAAATTGATACTTGTATAGCGCACTACTCACCCGCAAGGGTCTCAAGGCGCTTGTACGAATACCGCTGTGGAACCCATCCTGGCTTTCCCTGTGAGGCATCCACTCCTGGGCACCCCCAAGGAGGAGGCCAGGCATCCTTAGCGTTGTGGGGGCCATTGTGGAGATTAAGCAAGCTATTGCCCAGAGTTGCAGAGTGGGACTCCATGATTGGAATAGGCACCGAGGCGAGAATTAACAGGTCCGTGGAATTTTGAGCCCAAGACCCGCCGAGGCGGGGAATTGAACCCTGGTCCCGGACTAGACTTCTGCATCAGGGTCTGCCGCTCTAACCATTGAGCCACACTTCTATCATTTTCCATATACTCGTGACTAAGGGGGTCTAAGAAATGCGTTACTTACCTGTAACAGCAGTTATCCAGTATTGGTGTCTTTCATAGATTCACATGCCTGAATCATTCCCCGTCGCCGAGACGGGAGCCTCCGGTACATAAAAAAGTAATGTCCTAAGGACATACATAGAGAATATAGGCCGAAGGGCCTCCCCTTATGGGGCCTTTCCACGTCCTTATGTAAAAGGACCGAACTCTCATCGTTAGCCAATCAGCTCCGACCTCCTTCTAGAACCTTCCCGGGAGGAGCCTCCGTCCCTCAGATTTTCGTACGCACCCAGCTAGGGTGTCGCAATGTAGACCTAGAGGTACGTGAGTCCTTACCGGGGAGGCGGGAGGGTTGCATGTGAATCTATGAAAGACACCAATACTGGATAACTGCTGTTACAGGTAAGTAACGCATTTCTTATCCAGTATTTGGGTGTCTTTCATAGATTCACATGCCTGAATCAGAGTAGCCAGCAGTTATACATGCATAGTGGTAAGGCACATTCTCACATACAGTAGGCCTATAGAAAGTACAGGCAACCTGAGAGAAAACATGGTAATATATATTCATGCATATAGCAGAGAAAACCATTAAGAATGTGCATACCTGGATGGCGGGACGAGGTAAGGCTCACCTTATTGGAAGAGATGGCGCAGCACCGCTTGTCCCACTGCAGCGTCCTTCTGCAGTTCGATGTCCAGGCAGTAGTGCCTGGAGAAGGTATGCGGGGACTTCCATGTCGCCGCTCGGCAGATGTCCAGGATCGTCACTCCAGCGAAGAGCGCCGCTGACGTTGACATCGCTCTGGTCGAGTGGGCAGCCACTCGGTCTGTCAAAGGCCGTCCGGCCTGATCATGGCAGAAAGCAATCGCTGAAGAAATCCAGCGTGAGATGCTCTGTTTTGTCAAGGGCAACCCCATGCGCGGGTTGCTGTAGGCTACAAAGAGTTGAGAAGACTTCCTGACGTCTTTGGTCCTGTCCAAGTAGAATTTGAGACACCTTTTAATGTCCAGGGAATGCAGCGCCCTTTCCGCTGCCGTGGAAGGGTCCGGAAAGAACGACTTGAGGACAATTGGTTCGTTCAGATGAAAGTCTGACGGCACTTTAGGAATGAATTTAGGGTTGGGCCTGAGTACCACTCGGTCGTGCCTGAATTGGAGATACGGTTCCTGAATGGACAGCGCCTGAAGTTCGCTGACCCTTCTGGCCGACGTCAGGGCTAGCAGGAGAGCCGTTTTCCAGGAGAGATGCTTGAGCGATGCCCGGTGTATGGGCTCGAATGGGTGTTTCATTAATTGGTTTAGCACCAAGTTCAACTGCCAGGTTGGAGGAACTTTCCGAGGCCTCGGAAAAGATCTGTAAAGTCCTTTTAGAAATTGCTTTACCAGTCGACTGGACCAGAGGGAGGGTCCCGATGGGGTCCTGGTGAACCTAGAAATCGCAGCCAGATGAACCTTAATGGAGGCGTGAGCCAGTCCCGATTGAGCCAGGTGCAGTAGGTACGGTAGCAGCTGGACTGGGGTGACCCGGAGCGGGTGTAAGTCTTGTTCCGAACACCACACGCAGAACCTCTTCCACTTCAGCGAGTAGGTCTTGGTCGTGCTGCTCGCTCTCGCTTTGGCCAGTACCTCCCTGCAGTCCTGCGGTATGTCTAGCTCCCCGAACTCACGGTGCTCAGGAGCCAAGCCGATAAGTTGAGCGAACGGAGGTTCGGGTGGTGTACCTGGCCTCCGGACATTGTCAAGAGGTTCGGGAGTTGTCGCAGGTGAATCGGGGGCCTGATGGATAGGCGAAGAAGATCCGAGAACCAATGTTGTCTCGGCCAGTACGGAGCAATCAGTATCAGCGTGCACGGTTCCGTCCTCATCTTCCGGAGGAGCCTCGGTATCATCGGGAACGGCGGAAAAGCGTACGCAAACACGCTGGACCAGCCGATGGAAAAAGCATTTCCCAGCGACCCCCGTTGGGGATGCCAGCTTGCGTAGCTTCGGCATTTGGTGTTCTCTGCCGTCGCGAAGAGATCTATCCTCGGGGTGCCCCATTGTGAGAAGACGTGGGCCACCGTGTCGCCGTTGAGCTCCCATTCGTGGGAGAGAGAGGTCTGCCTGCTGAGGGCGTCCGCGATAGTGTTCTCCTTCCCTGGAACGTACTCCGCCTTGAGGGAGAGGCCGTGCGCCACCAACCAGTTCCAGATTTTTTGCGATTCTCGTGAGAGAGAGAGAGATCGCGTTCCCCCTTGTTTGTTCAGGTAGTGCATCGTCGTGGTGTTGTCTGTTTTGACGAGCACAGGGGAAGAGCCGATGCGTGGCAGGAAGGCCTGTAGAGCCAGGTACACTGCCCTCAGCTCCAGGAGGTTGATGTGTAGTTGTGTCTCCTGGGCGTCCCATTTGCCGCTGACTCGAAGGTCTAACAGTACTGCGCCCCAGCCTTCCAGTGAGGCATCGGTCGTGATGACCAGTGGTGCCGGCGGCAGGAGGAACGGCAATCCGGCCGTCAGGTGAGTCCTGTTTCTCCACCACAGCAGGGCCTTTATGATGGCCGGCGTGATTGTGAGAATGTCGTCGAATGAGCCTGAACACTGTTTCCATTGTCTCGCCAACGCTTCCTGTAGGGGGCGCATGCGGAGCCTGCAGTGCGGTACGAGGAGAATGCATGAGGACATCATCCCTAGCAAGGAGGTGAACGTCCGGACCTTGATGCGAGGCTTCTTGGCCACCGCCGCGGCCAGAGACAGTACTTTGCAGATCCTGTCCTCTGAGGGAAAAGCCTTCGCTCGCTCCGTGTCCAGGGTTGCCCCCAGGAAGGTGATCCTCGTTGACGGAGTAGTGCATGATTTTTTGAGGTTGATCGTCAGACCCAGCTGTTGGAAAAGAGCGCTGCAGGCGTTGAAGGAAGCCAGCGCGTCCTCCGGGGAAGGAGCCTTCACCAGCCAGTCGTCCAGGTAGGGGAACACCTGGTGACCCCTTTGTCGCAGGAAGGCAGCCACGGGCGCCAAGCACTTTGTGAAGATACGTGGGGCAGATTTGAGGCCAAACGGCAAGACCTTGAACTGGTAATGTCTGCCCGCTATTTCGAACCTTAGGTATTTCCTGTGCCTGACGAGGATGGGGACATGGTAGTAGGCGTCCTGTAAGTCCAGGGAGACCATCGAGTCGCCTCTTTCCAGTGCTCCTAGGATCTCCTGGATTGTGACCATCCGGAAGGATTGACTCCTTAGGAAGGCGTTGAGCGCCCGGAGGTCCAAGATCGGCCTCCACTTGTCCCCTTTCTGTTGGACCAGGAAGAAGTGGGAATAAAAACCCTTCCCTTTCTGGGAGTCCGGGACCTTTTCGATGGCTCCTTTGACCAACATGGCAGAGACTTCCTGGAGAAGGAGGTGCAGGTGTCTGTGAGCACGCTTCAGCGGAGGGGTGTTGGGAGGGGTGTCGACCAGTTCGAGGGAATGTCCAAATTGAATTATTTGTAGTACCCACCGATCCGTAGTGATTTTTCGCCAATTGTGGAGGAAGTGGGTCAGTTTTCCCCCAATTCGAAAGGATTGAGACGGTGGTGGGACTGGCTGGAGTAAGTGGTCACTGGCGGCCGCCAGCGCCCTTCTTGGCGGATTTGCCTCTGAAGGACGATCTCCCATAGGATGACTGTCGGGACTGTTGTTTCTGCTGGGGCTGGTTCCTGTTGCCATAGGAATAGGACGACCGATTTTGGTAGGAACCTCTGTAGGAGTACTGACCTCTGGAGCGGCCTCCCCGAAAGGATTGGTTCTGGGACTGGAGGGAGCCCAGAGCCCTCGCCGTGTCGGTGTCTTTTTTGATGGCCTGGAGTGCCTCGTCTATCTTCTCCCCAAAGAGGAATTGCCCATCGAACGGCATATCCAGCACCTTAGATTGGACTTCCTGCCGAAACGACGTCGCCTTCAGCCAGCCCTGGCGGCGGAGCACGGCAGCCCCGGCCAACTGGCGGAATCCTGTCATTGCTGCGTCGATGGCGCAGTCGATAATTTCAGCCGCGGAGTTTTGTCCTTCCGCCAGAAGAGCTTTCACCTCGTCCTGGACCGTGGCTGGCAGGCCTTGCAGGTAGGGAGCTATGTCTTCCCACAGCTGGCGGTTGTAGCGGCCCAGGAGGGCGATGGAGTTTGCCACCTTGATGGACATGGCGGATGTGGTGGAGAACCTCTTGCCTATGGTGTCCAGCTTCCTTCCTTCCTTGTCCGGGGGCGCGGACAGCGGCGAGGAGGGGTTTCGGGATTGTTTTTGGGCCGCCTGAGTGACAACCGAGTCCGGCTTGGGGTGGCCGGTCAGGCAGGCAGGTGCGGAGTTCGGGGCCTTATATTTTTTGTCCAGGCGCGGAACCACCGCCGGCACCGAGGCAGGCGTGAGCATCAGCTTCTTGCCCTGTTCCCATAGAAAGTCTATCAGAGGAATAGACTTGGTCGATTTCTGTGTGTGCTCCTTGAAATCATGGAGGAAGCATTCCGTTTCCGCGGATTCCACCGTCATGTGAAACCGCCTTGCAGCCCTGTCCACCAGTTTGTGGAAACCTCCCACGTCCGCCGCTTCAGAGTGGCGCGGTCTCGGGGATGCCGGGGCAGACGAATGGTGTGATGACGCAGCATCGGCATCGTCGTCTCTGTGGTCCGAGGCGACGTCTTGCACCTCGCCTTCCTCTAAGTCCGTGTCGTCCTCCTCGCTTTCCGATGAGTCCTCCGCCTGTGTCTGCGGTCGGAGTTGGCTCCGAGGACGGGCCGGGGGAGCGGAAGGGTGCGAGGCCGCCGGTTGCGGTTGGGTGACCGGCACCTGGGCACCGCTGTCTGCGTCCGGGAACCTTCGTTTATAGTCCTGCACCAGGGATTTCAAATCGTTGACCAGAGACAGTGGCAAACAGATCATCGGGGTTTTCACCGTGTCTACGGTCAGGGAGCTGCTTTGATACGTCACTCCGTCCCGGATCTCTTGGACGTCCTGGTGGTCTTCGTGAACCTCCTGTTCTTCGTCCGACTCTTCACTTTGTAGTGTGTCTTGTTCTTCTTCGGGTGCCAAGTCCACCGTTGGGCGAACCGAGGGTGTAGGACTCGAGTGAATAGAGACTTCGACCAATCTCGATTCCTTCCAAGATGGCGCCGGGGTCTCTTCCGACGACGTGCGTGAAGATGGGGCTCCCGCCATGTGTGTTGGTGATTTGGGCACCTCCGTCAGGGTCAATGGTACCAATGTTTGTGGGGATAAGGGTTTCGCCGCCTCACCGATGGTAGGGTCGTGGACTTGAGATGCCTTTGTCGAAGGTGTGGTTTTTGAACTTGACTTCGACTGTTTAGGAGACGAACTTGACTTCGATGTCTTGGGTGACGAGCCTTCGTGAGGTGTTTTCGGCGAAGGCGTACCTGAAGATTTAGACCTCTTAGGTGACGAAGAGGCGGCCTTCGAGGGTTTGAGAGGAATGGTCGAGGAGACCGGTGCGCCAGAGGACGCAGTGGTGGTCGTCGTGGTCGCCGCGGAGGGCGATGAGGCCGTAGTAGTCGACACAGTGGTCGTGACTGAGGTGGTCCGCTTAGTAGATGGAGCGGGCTTCTTGAACCTCTGGCCATCCTTAACAGACACGGAGGAGGTGGTGGAGCGTGCCTCCGAAGGCTTCCTGTGCGCCTTCTTAGGAGGAGTGTCTGTCTCTCCAGGGGACTGCACCCTGGGTCTCTTCTTGGAGACTTTGGAGGTCGCGGAGACACTACCCTCGGAAGATTCCAGAGTGTCTCGGACCTTAAGCCTGTCGAGCCATTCGCGAAGGCGAGTTTCCCTTTCCTTAACCGTCTTCTTTGGGAAGGCTCTACACACCCTACACTTGTCAGTGACGTGGTCAGGGTACAGGCAATATATGCACAGGTCGTGCTTGTCCTCCGCTTGAATCCGCTGCTTGCCGCAGGAGGAGCAGGCCCTTAGGAGGGCTTTCTTCTGTGAGTCCGCCATGGACGAAGTTTTCTTATTAGATTCCGACATTTAGTCGATGCTAGGATGAAATCCTTTTCGTACAAGTGAATTTCGGCGAAGTTTGAGACTTCGAATTTTGGAAACCTGAAGAGCTCAGGTTGGAGACTCCCTAGCACAACGTGCGGTAGAAAAATCTGAGGGACGGAGGCTCCTCCCGGGAAGGTTCTAGAAGGAGGTCGGAGCTGATTGGCTAACGATGAGAGTTCGGTCCTTTTACATAAGGACGTGGAAAGGCCCCATAAGGGGAGGCCCTTCGGCCTATATTCTCTATGTATGTCCTTAGGACATTACTTTTTTATGTACCGGAGGCTCCCGTCTCGGCGACGGGGAATGATTCAGGCATGTGAATCTATGAAAGACACCCAAATACTGGATAATAGTCCATATTTCAAGCCTGCATCAAGAAGTCTAGGACGTACTACCAATAATGATGGAATTTCTTAAACCCCTTTGCGTATTATGAGGAGGTGACAGTAACACAAAACTGAATATAATTTGCCTCAGTTTAGACTGGTTAGGTTTACAATGGGATGGTATGCAAGACCCTTATTTATTTCAATTATCTCTGAGAATTTTAATTTCAGTAACAAAGACAATAGATTTTCCAAGAAGGACCTGCAGTTCTGACCTTCAATGCTCTCCCGCAAGTTAAAGATGCCCAAATTATACGGAACATTTCTATTTCCAGATGAATATGTTTCATAGGCCCAATGTGAGTTACTTGAGGTACTAATTGAGCAATTGCAGTCTTATTATCACAAATCTTAATCTCATTATCAGATACTTTCATGGAAAACCTGCTAAGTCTCTTTGACTCTAATTGCTCTGATGTTTAACAATTTCAGTGTTAATACGAATAGCTTAAACTTCTAGAATGTTCAACATTTACTGTTCCTGTGACTCAATCACTTTTGATTTAGTAGGCGGTGGTGAAGTTGTTTGCTTCCTTTTATTAGAAGCATGCAACATAACTTTCATTTTTGAATTTGGCATAGTGATATGTACTTATGAAAAGTTACTGTTAATTTGGAGCTTATATATGATATGTATGAGTCTAAAAACAAAGACTCACAAGCAGACTGCCAGTGAAAATGAATAAAATACCGTTAACAACTGCAAAATATGTGAAAAGCCACACATTTAAGAGAAGCAGTGGTTTGGAAGCCCCCCTCCTCTCCCCAGGTAAGCCTTTCTCACACACAGTCACCTCACCGGCATCTATAGTCGAAGAAAATACAAACTGCAGCCACGGGAAACGGAAAAAAAGACTTAAAATCTGCAGGCACAGGTTTCAGCTATGAAAAATGCACTCCAAGGATAACCAAAATGCCTTAAATCGGCATGGAAATATGGTTGGAGAAGCAGGTATTATTGTAGATCACAGCGTGCCCGCCATCTTCAGTGCACGCCCTCATGCACCGCCATTCATCACCCTTTCCACTGCCCCTTTTGACCCTCTCATGTGCCCTGCGTGTTGTATAATGTATGTTAACATTATATGCCAGCGTGATTGTTGGAAAATCTGAAGCTCACCCCCTCCCTTGCCCGCAATCTTACTGATCAAGCTACGACCCTGGTTTACAGTCGCATAAAACATACAATACCACTCTCTTGTTGACACGGACACTGGAGAAGCAGTCATGTCTGCAGTAACACTCACTGACTGAGAGTGAAACAATGTCATGCAGCAATGCTGCTAACCCTCACTCAAAGTGAGAACGTTTATGGAAAATGATTTCAGCCTTTCCTCCATAGTCAGTACAGACAGCAGCCATTCAAAGCTTCCATCAACGACATCTGCTGATGCTGCAACACATTTCCAGGAAGCAAAAGGTTTGCTTGAATAGTTTGTCGAAGCCATCTGTTGTACACCCTGGATGGGTCTTCCTCTCATGTGGACATGCTGGCCAACAGATATCTTGCAAGAGGATGTGGGCACTAATATTGTTTAATTATTTGATATTTAAAAAAAGATTTTGACTGTTGACAAAAGTCCAATCCACGTTAATACTAGGAATGGAAGAGGCTAGCTTTACTGAAACAACAGCCACGCGTCATAATCTTATTTTTGCAGTTTTATACAGCGCTTTACAAGAGAGCCAGATTATGTTGCTCAATTTTAGACACAGGGAGATCAATTGATTTGCTCACAATCAAAGCGTTTGGGCTGGCGCCAGGATTCAAGCGTGGTTCCCCAGTTCCAAGCCTGGAGCTCTACCTTCTAGGCCACATCTTCCCCGCTTCTACAAACATACATCTCCTAACGTATGTTAAACGCAAAACCATTACTATTCTGTATCACATTCATTGGACTCCATTAAACCTAGGTGAGGCTCTCTAGCCCTTGTTTTTCTAAAGCCAAAAGATTTCGTGTGAATACATACTGTAAATATTATCAAGTCAAAATGAAAAAAGTCTCAGTAGGTTCATCTGCTTCAATAGACTAATGCTACCTTATAGTGCAGCAATAATTAAATCTGCAAACAGTGCTTCAATCTGAAGCCTCGAGCCATAGAAGGCACTTCGGGCCAGATGTAGGTATGTTTTTCTCTTGCTCCGAGGGGAAACAGCTGACAAAGCTATCTCAAGGACATACAAAACACTGATTCATAACATCCAAGATACTTAGACGGTATTAAGGGTCCAGTGGGACACCACCACAGGGTAAATGGATGATATTGACTGGGATGCTCCCCTAATGCACCCAATGGAGGTAACCATTAAGCTTAAGCTGTGACTGAATCAATTCAAGGCCCTACACAGGATATACTACGATAGGGCCCGCCTACACAGATTTGGTAGGGCTGAGACACCCGACAGCCTCCTTTGTAAAACGGAAAGAGGTACATATTTACACACTTTATGGGACTGTCATTGTATACGGTCCTACTGGACCACAATAATAATGGAACTCAGAAAGGTAGTGGGGCACACATACTGATGGAAGCTAAATATATCTTGCTAGGCATTTCCTCAGAGATTGATGTTCCCCAAAACAAGCTCCTGTTTTGCAACTTAGGACTCATAGTCGCTAAGGGAGATATAGCCAGATACTGGGGCGCCAGAATCCTCCCATACTGATGGAATGGAAAACATGAATGGACTTATAAAAGGGTGCAGAGAAGGTGACATACAAGGCAAGAGGGTGCCCAAAAAAGTTGTTTAAGATCTGGGGTCCTGGTTGCAGTACTATGGGTTGGAGATGGGAGGAGGGACTGATGAGCCCCTATTACTAACCACAGAATGACAGCAAGACATGATGGTGAACTCCTATTCCATGAACAACACAAAGATAGCATTAAAAAATATGATATTGTTCTGTGATAACTATGCCCGCAATAGTATGTAATTGTATTACTGCCTGTTTGATCAAGCGTGCTTTCACTCCCAGACACTCATTGTTCTTTTTGCAAAGTTATGTATATTGTTTCTAAGAAAGTCTTAAATAAAAATATTTTATTTAAAAGAAAAGAAACAAAATAACTTCCTGCAGAAACTCTATGGCAGTTTCACATCTGTCAAATAGATCTTTGATCATAAAGTGCAAAACGCATATGAAAAAAAAAAAAACACCACGGGGAACACCCGAATATTGTTGCTGATGCTCATGAAAGTAACACAAAATACAGTGGCTCGAGTATGGCGTATTGAAAGGTCTATTTTTAAATGCATATTTGAAATTCTTTGCTGTACCTTTCTAAAACGATGAAACTGATGTTACTGTAAGACACCTGCTACAGTAAAACAATAAATCACCTTAAAATTAGTATCCTGCAACTAAAACTTCCTCTGGAGCCTGAGCATGCAGTGAGATATGGCCAAGACAAATCAGAAACATGTCACACTAAAGAGTCTCACTCACTTACTATGCTTTGGCCTGAATGAGGCTCTTGCTTTTAAATCCTTCTCGGGTAGGGAATAAATATTTTGACAAAGATGTAAAGCATCTTACACAAATCCACCCATGACTGTACATGCCTTCGGTTACATAGCTAAAGGATCCAGCAATTACTCATGATTTCAACAAAAGAAGAAAAAAGCAAGGTATTAGTTCAGAATGCCATGTTTAAAATGGTAAATATTTAAGCGCACTGTATTCTTACTCACTGATTTTAGCAAAACATCCAGCATTGTTCTTTATAAGAAGAGTGCTGCTGTGAAAGGCCTAGCTGATTTAACAAAGCCTTATGACTATTCTCTTTTAGTGCTCCATTAACCATTTGCTGCCAGCATGTTCCCTTACATCTATTTTAGGGCAGGTCAAATAAGACATTACTTGAACAACATTATATATTACATTTATTTTCATTGGCTAGGCTTGATATCTTAATAGGGCACCCAACTCACACTGGTGCGTTGAATGGTAAAGTCATAAAGGCTCTCAAAGTCATGCAAAGCAGACCAGATAAGTCTCATAAAAATAGTTTACAGTCATAGCTTTATAGTGATTCCAAATTAAAGTAGCATCTATGGTTTCTTGATAAATCAGGTATCATAGTATGCTCACTGTCCAATTTATTTTATTGAGCCTGTGCTCACATCCATACTTACTATTATAAAGAGAGAGCCCAAACCTTTGAGGCGTGTAAGCTCAGGAAGTATAGCACCAATCACAACACCCAATACAGCATTGGAAAGGACAGTTGCAGCAGATGAACATAGGCTATACAGGTGCCCACCATATACATTACAAAGGTAAAAGAACCTTAGGGGTAAAGTAGTCCCTTGTGGGCGTGGACGTTGTGCTGTCAGCGATGGGCGCGGCAAACAAACCTTCACAGGACTCCCTTGTGGGTGTGTGCGTTGTGAGAGGGGGTGGACAAACAGCAAACAGCAATGGGCACGGCATTCACGGGGCGCGGGGCGCGCCATTACACGGCATTACGCTAAAAGCAAAACGGAGCAAACAGCATTGGGCGTGGCACTCACGGGGCGTGAGGCGCGCCATTCCCCGGCATTACTGCTAAAAGCAAAAACGGCATTCTAAACAAAAACATTCACATTACTCCCTTGTGGGCCTGGCCGTTGTGAGAGGGGCGTGCCAAAACATTAATAGGCGCGGCATTCACGGGACGCAGCTCCTGGCCGTTGTGAGAGGGGCGTGGCCAAACACCAATGGGCAAGGCTTCACAGGCCGCTGCATTCACGCGCCATTACACACTCACGCCTTAACATATTGCTCCAGGCCTCAAGACAGTCAGCCTACCAGCAGGGATCACAAGCTTCGCATATTGCTACGGTGCTTCGCATATTGCTACGGTGCTCAGGCGGGGGATCAAGCCACTCAGCCTACCAGAGGGGAGCACAAGCTTCGCATATTGCACAAAGCTCCCGATTCAACTGAAACTAAAAATGTTGTATACCGTGAGATCTTACAATACATTTTGCTTGCCTATTACATCCCTTTGCACACATTCTATTTCAGCCCCGAACAACGTCGGGACGGGCAGCTAGTTTATTTTGTAAAACTGAATGATAGTCCGATGTGATGACTCTAAGGGTCAATGCCGGAAATTGTGACTTGATCAAACGACGCAGGGCAGAGTATTAGAGACCAGCACAGGTGGTGTTGTCACTTCTTTCTTCTCTATAAAGACTTATTTTGATTTACCTGCCTGTGCTGGAGAATCTTTTGACTTAGCTCAACTAACATGGCGGTGGCCATCTTTTTCAACCACATTCCACTCTCTTCAGCCAGTCTTAGAAGATGCCATAATTGTATCAGTCAAAAACAGAGGGGTCAGGCCTGCATGACTGGAGCCAGGTAGGGCCAATAATCAATCTGTATACTAGGGGGTACATGGAATCCAATTAATTTTTTATGAATGACCACACTATATGCTTTTAGTGGTACGGGTTATTTATTTAAATAAATAACCCGTACCACTAAAAGCATATAGTGTGGTCATTCATAACAAATAAATTGGATTCCAGGTACCCGCCTAGTATACAAATAATTGTATCAGTCAGCACAACTTTATTACTGGATGTGACTGCCATATCTGGAAGTCATCAGAGGTAACTGTGGGCATTCATGTTAAATGGAGCCTGCGCAAGATCGGGCAGACAGTACCGACATCGTGTTTAGACAATGCCTTCCTTCAGGCCATAGCATAATGGCATATTTCATCTTCAACACAGTAAGTGACATTAAGGTCAGGCAGTGCCTGACCCAGGAGGCCTATTGGTATGTGATGGAGGTCTGCAGGTTGTGACATCATAGTTGGGTGTGCAATGGTTGAATGTCTGACAAAGAAGCGAGAGTTGAATTTCTCAGATACAAGCGAATCCTGGAGCGTTCTGTGCTGGGAGGGGTCCTCCCTGTCTCCTGCACATTTCCCATTGTGAACTACCCCAAGAATTTCACAAGGAAAGCACTGAGTGGTGGTATTGAAAGACTGGTGCTGAAGATTTGTCCCAGAGGCTGTATCTGCTGTGCCAAGACACTGATCTACACTTATAAATGAACGAGCACAGTGACTCTATTGACAGAACGGGTAATTCCAAATCCTAACTCCTTGTTCCCAGGTTATTAGTTCCCCCTTTTGGGTAAAAAAAAAGAGTTTGGATGAGATGATCTCACGCAATTAACGTGGCATGCTTCATCATTGGCTACCTCATCCCACCCTGGTTAGGTGGTTCTCATCCCACCTTGGTAAGATGGTACTACCAGGGTGAACTTGACCCCAGTTCTTCAGATATATTCTTTTCCTGGATAATACAGGGGTCCAGTTTATATTAAAAATACCTTAAGGTTACACTAGGGTCACACTACATAGGATAGGTAGAATCACACATCAGTACTGTTTGAGAGGCTGCGGGGAGGTGGGGACGTTCTACCACACTATCTGGGACTGCCCATTGATTGTGTGTTTCTGGTCCAAGGTTATGCGGACTATATCACAAGTGGTTCATGTTCCGCTACTCCCTGAACCACGCCGTTGTTTGTTGAACATTTGGGAGCCTAATGATCTGAGTAACCCCCTGCAAGATTGGGCAACGCTTGGTATTATGTACGCTAAACGAAATGTGGCTAGGGCCTGGGGTCCCCCGTGTTACCGGTGCTCAGTGCCTGGAGTACAGATATGGACTCAGCGATGGTTGCCGAAAAGGCAGTATACTTAAATCGGAAATGTCCGCAGAAGTGGGCCAAAATTTGGGCAGCCTGGAATGAATATAGAGGATTTATATGTGAACCACCTCAGATGGACAGTGATACCGATTCGGAATGACAATGAGGGGAGACGAGCTAGTCATGGAGTGGGGTATTTGTATTGTATAAATGTCATGATTGAATTACAACTGTTTCCTTGAAATGATATGCGGCGTCCACTATGCTTCACCTTACTAATCGTGCTCAATTGATATGTACAATGTTCACCTTGAAAATGCCCATTGTTTAATTTTCTCAACAATAAAAATTGTTTCTAAAAATAAAAAAAAACCTTAAGGTACGTCACAGGTGTATCAATGTAAATAAACAAATTACTGGATGTTCAGGGGTACCATAGCCCCAGCATTCTTTGAAAGTGCTGACTTTCTGCCCACCCTAACAGCCAGATCACTGGTCAGGGGCATTCCTCAGGACAAAAAAGATCCCTCACTCTAATTCTGTGAGTGCTTGTTAGAATATATATTTGTATATATTGGAAAGGCCAGAATTTCCTACCTCTCCTTATTTGAATTTCCAGACCTAGGGTACAAAAGCACATAGGGTTAGACAATACAACACCATCCATCTTGTTGAGGTGGTGATGACTCAAGGAAAAAGCGTTCTATGACACAGCACATGTGCTAGGGTGGTACTGTAAATCACAGGTACAAACACAACATGCTTATCACACGTGTAGCTTTATGACAGTCAACATGCTAGTGTGTCTTTGCTTACCCTATTTAGGGCTATTCTTTACTTCGTGGTTTGGCATGGATGTGCTGCTCCTGTAGTCGCACACTTACATATTAAATATTATGGGTTATCCTCTATTAGTGGAAACATTGCAATACTGTGGGCCATCTTTATATGAAAGAACATCATTCCAGAGCCAGAATCATTAATCAATACTTTAGATTTTATGGCAGCACAGGTACAAGTTAACATTAATGCCGGTATACACCTAGCTGATCTGGTGCATCAATCCTGAAGAACTCAGGATTAGTTTAGAAGTTAGGTACTTACCTCATCTAGGAGGACAGGCCAGCGTTAATACCTGTGATCTCCCCCCGAGCCAACAAATCTCTCTCGGGCTCAAGGCGAAGTACTACTGGCAATATGATGCTGGTGGGCGCTATTTTTGGGTAGGGATCCGTTGAATAAGTGTCTGTCACATGAGTCACTGGTGGTCATGTGAAAGGTAGTTCCCAAGTCATTTAATCAATGTTATCACCAATGAGGATGCTATGCATTGAGCATGCCACCTTAGTTTCAAGGTTGCCCATCACTTTGTCTGGAAGGGTACATCTCTCAGCATTATCATCAAAGGAGAGGAAGATTAGTTTAAAGATGCATATCCTTATCCCAGTATGCAGAGGGATATAGTCTTTAATAATACCATGATGATTCTCCTGATAATTTGGCTTCATTTGGCTTAAAAAGGGGGAAGAAAAAGGCTTAAAATATCCTCAAACTATATAACTCATATTCCTTTCTTTACATGCATTATGATTATCTCTGTCCTGTGAACATTACTTTGTGACACTGGGTGATAGGCTCACCGTGATGGGGGTTACTTACTGTATGTGCTACCAAATTCTTTATCTCTTCCTATTCAGGTGGCCCCAGGGAATCTCATTTATACCCTGCATGTTTGTTTGTAGTCCATAAACTCATCATTGCTCGTATGCCAACAGCGCATTAGTCATATCTTCATGGAGTGGTCTATTTTTCAGGACTTTCCTTGTGAAAGTCTTAGGGTAGTTCACAATGGGAAATGATCAGGAGACAGGGTGGACCCCTCGCAAAACAGGATGCACTTATATCTGTGTAATTTAACTGTTGCTTCTTTGTCAGACATTCAACCATTGCACACTCAGCTATGACGTCACAAAGGTATGCCTACTCAGCACGCAGACTTCAATTACATAAGAATAGACTGCCTGACATAAACGTCACTTGCTGCGTTGAAGATGGAATATGAAGTCACAGGCCTTAGGCTACGCTGTGTGGCTCGCACTGACTTGGCTCGTGGCTCGTGCCTTGTGCATCCCCGTGCCAGCGTGTGTATTTTGGTTTGTGTAGGGTTCTAGGTTCTAGGTGGTTAGGACTGTGGGTGGCAGGGATTTGTGTCGGGTGGGAGCTCAGAAGACTTACGGTCCTGAACTGCACTCGAGCAATAAATTACTACACTTCATCCCGTGTGCCTCATCACTTCAAGTTGAGGAGGACAAGTGATCTCGAGTGCCTCCGTACCTACGCACTGTAGCAGCTTTGTTGCGCTGGATTTCTGTCACAGAAAAAAATCTTATTTTCAAGCCTGCTGCGGAATCATAAAGGAATCCTATCCGCAGATGATGTACTTTGCTCTGGACTCTCCGTGGCATTAGACATCATGGGTCCTGTAGGGCCATCACATCTTTACATAATTGTTTTAATTCACCTATTTTCAAGATGGTCTGTGGTCAAAGTGGTGCAAAAAGTTGACACTATGGCAGTTTTATCCTTTTTAGACTACAGTTTTAGCCAAGAAGGAATTCTGATGTCCTTATTAAGCGATAATGGTGTACAATTCCAATCCAATACTTTTAAACAACATTGTAGCAGAGTTGGAATCTCATTGAAAACGGCTTCTTTTTACAACCCGAGTGGAAATTGCATGATTAAAAGTATAATCGTCATTAAAGGGGTTATACAATCTGCTTGTATCAATAACAAAAGCTGAATTGTCAAAAGCTGTTTGGGCTTATAGAACTACTGACAATGAGCTTACCAGAGTTTCTCCGTTCTTAATAATAAGAGGATGCAGACCAAGAGCATAGTTTAATCCTAATTGGTTATTTAATTCCAGCGTTGAACTGTGGTCCTTGGAAGAAGTCAGGAAAAGGACCTCTAATTGTCAGTTGAAAAACAAATGCTACTTTGATTAAAAAAAATTGTACTAAACCTATTAACATCAATGTTGGTGACTGTGTACATATACTTAAAGGTTATATATAGGTTTCAACCCAAAGGGGGAAAGTAAGTTTTTAATCCAGCAAAAGTCTATGAGGTTTTACAGAATGCTATTCGCCTTGATAATGGAATCTCAAACCGGTTGCCCTAGGCAAGAATCATACTAATTGGTGCGTTGATGAAAGTCAGGCAAGAAGATATGTTGATTTGGATGACTCAATCGATATTGATGGTGTTTTAAATTACAATTTTGAAACTAATGTTGCTCAACAAGAACTTTGTACTGGTGCCAATGTTTCATTTAATGTAAGGAACAATTCTAGAATTACAAATGATAACCAAGAGAATTCTGTAAATTCTCATTTAGATGAGGTAGGACTTCCAGCTCAAAATTTTGGAGATTCCCAGTCTCATCTAAATGAAAATACGTTGGACAAACGCAAGTGTAAAACACCGTTATGACTAAAGGATTTTATTGTCGACCGCTGTAAATGATTGCTACACTGTTTTATTTTTCCTCTTCTATTGAGGGGGGAATGTTGTGTGTTTTGTCACCCCATACTTTGCACTCTTATTTCAACTATAGTCATTATCTATGTTTTGTTTTTAGAGAATTGTGGCTCACGCTGGCTTGGCTCGTGCCTTGTGCATCCCCGTGCCAGCCTGTGTGTATTTAGGTTTGTGTCAGGTTCTATATTCTAATCTAGGTGGTTAGGACTGTGGGCGCAGGGAGTTGGCGAAGCTGAGAGGACCTGCGGTCCTGTGCAGCACTCGAGCAATAAAGTCCCGTGTCTCTTCATACGCCTCAAGACACTATGTCAGTGCTCTCTGCCCAGTCTTGTGCAGGCTCCAGGTAGCATGAAAGCTCACAGTTACCTCTTATGACATTCAGATATGGCAGTCGCCAGCAGTGATCACGTTGTGCTTAGTGATACAGGTAAAATTATGGTGCTTTCTAAGACTAGCTGAAAATCTTTTTTTGACCCAAAAGGGGTCCAATAACCTGGGGACAAGGAGTTAGGAATAGGAATGACTCACTCTGTCCATAGAATCACGGCACTCGTGATTTATGGTGTGTCTCAGGAGAAAGTGTGGTGTCTAAATCCTCCTTTTTTTTCAATTTGATATGATCAATCTATACTCAGCCTAGGGTGCCATAATTACCGAAGACGCGTGCCCACTACACAGGCCGACTTTGCATTGATCATCCAGCGGCTCACGGCTGGAACCCTCATCTCAACAAAGTTGCTGCCGATGGAGTGTGCCCACAGAACATGCCTGCCGCAAATGTTGAACAGCATCTCCACTGATCTGGTAATCAAAGTGCCCAGCTATGATTGGCACAAGAGTCTAAGGGCATTTTTCGGGCTTTAGAGAATATACTCTGTCAAAAACGTGGTGGGTGTTTCGTCTACAGTATTACAAGTACATTTTAGTCTACAATGCTTATAAAACAGAGGAAGGAAATCTGTCACGATTTGCAAAGCATCCTGTCTGCCAAACCCTAAATAAGGTTTTAGTTGCACAAAGAAATCTACTAAATGAGCTTAAGAATTTTGCACAAGTTAACTCAAAACAGTGAAAGTCACTGAACCTACTAAAACATTTGGCCACTGGGGTAATTCAGATTCAACTCCACCTGTCCCTAATTAATGCTTATAGAAGGGACTGTATACATTATCGAATTTCATAGCGGGGAGATGGCACTGGAGGAGGTGTAGCACATGACTGAGGACTGTAGATGAGTTTACAATCCTGTGACCGTCACCTCTATGGACCAGCATAGTTTTTAGTTTTACTTTGAGACTATAGTACTCTGTACTAGGCAGATGATAAGCACCAAGCTGGACAATACTTGTGTGTGTTGGTTGCCTATTCCATTCAGCGCTGTTGACCCCCGCCCCCTCCACATTACTCACCTGAGAAGCCATTGACTTCTATCCCTTCACAACC
This sequence comes from Lissotriton vulgaris, assembly GCF_964263255.1. Lineage (NCBI taxonomy): Eukaryota > Metazoa > Chordata > Amphibia > Caudata > Salamandridae > Lissotriton > Lissotriton vulgaris. The sequence goes on from NC_141689.1 coordinate 862,522,162, forward strand.
CTAAGAAGACAAAAACGGAAAAAGTATACTTGGCCTGCTTTGGACAGCCATAGTGGGAAAGACCCCCAAGACAAACAGTGGCAAACAACCTCAACCACCAAAGTAGGGGCTCAGAATTTGTGCAATTTCATATAGCGCAAACTTTACCCGAAGGTGTCAGAGCGCTTTACATAAGATCCAGTTGAAAACATAAGGACTGACGGTTACATGCGTAAAAAGATTGAAAATTTTGCATTACATAATAACCAGTTGAAAGCATACAGACTTAGGATTACATGCATTAAAAAAAAGGTACAAACAGAAAAAATTGCAAATGTACAAGAGATAAAATCACACAAGCAGGAGATACAAAGGGATATACTCTAGGCCTTTACTAGTGATATCTCTATCAACATAGGGAGGGGATACACATGGATATACTCTAAAAGTCACATAGGAAACTAGTCGTTAGAGTTATCTCTATATACATAGGGAAGGGATACACATGGATATACTCTAAGAGTCACCTAGGAGACTAGTCATTAGAGTTATCTCTATATACATAGGGAAGGGATACACATGGATATACTCTAACAGTCACGTAGGAGACTAGTCGTTAGAGTTATCTCTATATCCATAGGGAAGGGATATGACTGGATATACTCTAAGAGTCACATAGGAATGGTGGAGGGCACAACGGTCTACAGCATATACTAGTGATTAGAGTTATCTCTATATGCATAGGGAAGGGATAGACATGGATGTACTCTAAGAGTCACATAGGCTACAGCATATACTAGTGATTAGAGTTATCTCTATATACATAGGGTACGGATACACATGGATAAGAGTCTCATAGGAATGGTAGAGAGTAGAAAGGTCTACTGCATATACTAGTGATTAGAGTTATCTCTATGTACATAGGGAAGGGATAGGACTGGATATACTCTAAGAGTCACAGAGAAGGGCAGGCACGTGAGATAAACGAGAGAGGGAAGCAGATAGTGGTGAATAAGACAGTGAGGAGTGTGTCAGAGGCAACAGGAGACGTCGGAAGGACAGAGGGGGAGGTCAGAGAACGCTAAAATGGCGGAGGAGAAAGGTAGAAGAAGAGGCAAGTCATACAGAGAAAATGGCGGGGAGCACAAAGGTCCAAGTCCGAAAGTCCAGGAAGAGGGCTGACATAGCCAGCAGGTCCAGGGGGAGAAGGGCAGTCCGCAGCAAAGTCGCAGCCTCATCGTTCAAGAGGAGCTGGGGCAGAGGAGATCAATCCGGAGACCAGAGGGTCAGGGGAGAAAGACCACAGGCGCCCAGGCAGAGATGGGAGGCAGCAAAGTTTGAAACAAGGTTTGAAGGGAAGGAGGGGCCTCTCACCAGAGCCCAGTTGAGCACAATGTGGGTGGTGGCGTTGAGCGTGTGGGGTGAAGGCCGTGTTGACGCTATGGATGCGGTCGCGCTGGTTCCCGGAGAGTTGTGTGTGGGTTCATTGGCCCTGGCATGCGTTGGTGTCCCTGGAGCCTGTGTCTGCCGGTCGTAGGAAGCGTGTCCCCAAGGGCGCCATCTTGGAGTCAGGCACCGTTGGCGCGAAGCAGCGCGGTCAGCAAGGGGGGGGGCGGGGGGGGGGGGCACATCTCTGCCCTCGGGCCCAGGCCCGTTTGTCGCGGAGAGCGGAGGCATGGCCCCCAGAGCTGGTGAGTGAAGATGGTCTCGAGGCGGCGCCGTCGTCAGCAGAGGGCGCCGCCGTCAATCACTGGCCCTTTTCTGGTGTGCCCCTGGAATACCGCAATGTCTCAGCGGGTGGCAGCGGGGGACGAGGTTAGAGCCCTACGTACCGCTTGGGTGTACAGCACCTGTCAGACTCGCCCCCGGCAGGACGTCTTAGGCTCCGTTCCTCGTCATTGTTGAGCCCGGGCTGGTAACGGGCACCCGCCATGTTGGGTCCGAGGCAGGGATCAGGAGCAATCTACGCCGCTCCAGTGGCACCAGCAGCGATCGGGGCACCCTGCAGGTGCCCCACACCTTCCGCTTCAGTTTGGGAGCGTGAGCATCGTGGAGGGCTTCCTTAAGACGCTGGGCTCTAGGCCGGAGCAGCGCGCGGACCGGGAGCCGAGACGGTCCACGTCCGTCCCCTCCAAGGGATCCCTGGCCCAGTCTGACCTGTGGTCGGCCTGAAACTGCCTTGGGTAGGAAGATGTGAAGGACCAAGTTGTCCAGGTAGAAATCTGATGAAGGTGGATGAACTGACATTTACCTGAAGTTCTCCAACACTTTGGGGCCAATTCCGATGCAGTCTGAAACGGCTCCAGACTGCATCGGAATCAGCTATTTGGTTTCCTTTCCCACCAACCCATTTTGATGAGTCGGTCAGAAAAGAATCTGAACCGGATTTCCGAATGGCCTCCAACCAGCTTAGAGAGCCTGTGTGCCATTTATAAATCCTCTATCAATCTCTTGGGTGGGTCTTTCCAGCAAAGGGATTACGAAAGAAGATTCCCACAGCCTTTCTGTGCCAGGCTTTCCGACACAGAAAGGCTGCGAAAATCCGACTTTTGGGGCCCCCTGGGTGCAAGGCCTCCGGATGGAGGCCTAAGTGGCAGCTATGGTGCCCCCTTGTTGATCCCTGCAGGGATGAACTGCACCTCTTCATTTTACACTGAGAGCATGCATTCCAGTGGAAATGTGTGCTCCAAGTGTAAAGAATAGGAATGCGACCGAACAGTGTTCAGTCGCATCCTAATTCCTGGGCTGGAACCGACGACAGGAGATCACTCAGTTCCAGTTCCAAAATAATGTTGGATGGACCGGAGTCCGTCCGACATCAGAATCGGCCCTTAACACCAACCAAACTGTCTTCAAGGTGTAAAGTCACACAGGCAACTGTGCATTGGCTTGAATAGGGATGATATTAAAAAGTAAATACAAGAATTAAATCCTACTGAGGAGCAATACATGGGAGGAACAAGCAAAACAGAGCATTTAGAAAACACACCACTATTGTCAATCTAAACAGGGAAGGTTGATCACAAAGGCAAATTAAGTCAGACAGGGCCACCAGATAACCTTTAAGTTTAGCCACCACCAGACCCTGGGGTGCAAGGCTTAATGCAAACTTCAAGATGATGGAAAGGTGAGATTTAAGGTGGTTTATGCCCTCTGACTCGCATCACTAAATAAACTAACACCAGAGCCATGTGGAGATGGATTTGGTAGCTGCTTTTCTAGCCACCAAAGTGAAGCCTGTGACTTCGTCAGGAAGACAAAATGCAGTGTCTCCAGGGCTCATCCCTCAGCCCCACGCTCAACAACGCTCATACGACCCTGCTGGCCAACATCATCATATCCCACGATATCAACATAATTTCCTATGCAAACATCACCCAACTCATCCTATTACTAACCAACGACCCCACCACCAGAACCAACTTCCACAGATGCATGACAAACGTTGCCGACTGGATGAAGAACAACTGCCTGCAACTGATCACAGACAAGATGGAAGTATTGATCTTTGGCAATGCAGCAACACATGGAACGACTCTTGGTGGCCCTCAGACATATGACCCACACCCACTCCTTCTACACAACCAAGGACCCGCTTACATTAAGCACAGCCTTTACTTCCACCAACTGTCGAGAAGACTACAGTCCACCTCCCTTTTAGTTGCCCATACTCCTCGCCTCTACTGAAGCAGAAGTGGAGGATGCTCCTTCTTCCACTTGCAGCAAAGACCTGGAACAGCCTCCCCACGTACCTCTGGACCATCACCTCACTTCCAGAATTTCAAATGGCCCCCAAGACCTGGTTGTTCGAATAAGCCTCCTGGGTCTTCAAGCGCCTTGATACCTGATTGGGTGATTAGCCGCGCTTTATAAATCCTGAATGATTGATTGAGACATAATTTCACATCTTTCCTGGCTTGGGAGAAAGTGTGATAGAAATTCACATGTACCCTACAAGGAGCAAGGACAAGGGAATAAAGCCACCAGACCGAAAATGGATAAAGTAAAGACAGGAATGTTGAATTTTTTAGAACATCCACCTTGCGGCATGTAGATCAAAAATTCATGTTCAACCATGACTTTTATTTTCCTTGATTACATGCCATGAGAGTGGCATTCCTACCATATTGTAAGCCAAATTTAAAACAGAGTAGGCTTTCACATTGTATAGACTTAGTACTGTGTATAGCTGTGGTAGCCTTAGGAGTAACACAGCAATTTTCCCCATCAAACAAGTAAGTGGGCATAACTTCTGTGTTTTTAATTTATGCATTCTGCACATTACTAGACATTATATGTACAAGACACTAAGGGCCAGATGTAGGTAATATCCATTTACCGAATGTTAAATACCGACTCATTCCGAATCGGTATTTCAGAATTGGAAAATGATATGTAGCAAAAAATTCGGTAAAACTTACCGATTTGGAATGACTCGGTATTTCATTTTGGTATATACCGAATCGGTAAATTCCGAATCGGTAAATTCCGAATCGGTGAAACCCATGCATTCCTATGGGCCTCCTGGCCCATAGGAATGAATGGGTTTTTCCGAATCGGAATTTACCGAATCGGAATTTACCGATTCGGTAAATACCGAATCGGAAACTTCAAAAAACGACATGTGAGCCTGCCAACCAATCAGGGACACCCTACACACCCCACAACCATGGCCCAGTGAATCCAACCAATCAGAATGAAGCACCCCTCCCCAGTACCTAGGAGTGGCCACACCCATGCAGGTGCACACCAACTGAACAAACAATTGAGCTGAGGTGAGAGGAGCAGAGCATCCACAGCCAAGCAGTGCTACAGAATGGAGTCACATGAAGGCCCAAAGGATGGTGGGGAGCGCAAAAGAAAGATTAAGTTCAGCCAAGAAGAACTTCAGGTGGCAGTAGAGGAAATCGTAGGTCACTACAACCAAATTTTCGGGAGACAGCCTCTGCATGTTGCAGAGACTGTGAAGAGGAACATATGGCTTGGCATACAGGGCAAAGTGAATGCCATTGGTGTGACCCACCGGGACATCGAGGACATGAAAAAGCGATGGTATGACCTGCGCATCATAACCAAGAGGAAGATCGCTGCACTAAAAAAGGATGCTGGACTGACAGGAGGTGGCAGGGGCAAAGCACCAAAGCTGACTGAGATGGAGGAGCTTGTTGAAACCACCATGGAGCCAGAATGCATCCATGGGATTGGAGACCTGGACAGCACAGCAAAAGCAACAAAGAAACAAGGTAAGAGGCATGTACCCTAATCCACAACCATTAAGCTGACCCGTACCCCACTGTGTAGAAACATTACACTGCTCCACAGCTCATACTTGCTGTCAGCAATGCATCATGGTACACGTAGTCATGAGTACATAGATGCAATGCATACACTACAAGACTCTGCAAGGCATGCCACACACATCACCAAACACACAATGTACACTGTGCAAAGGTGTGTAAATGATTTATTTAAGAAATACACACAGGTGAACAAAAACATTGACCCTATGTCAATTTGATTCCACAGGAGAGTCCTCACGCACTCCAGCACCAGCAAGGGAGGAGAGGGCACCAGCAGCTAAGAGAAGGGAGAAAGAGAAGGAAAAACAGGTCACAGCGCTGTAGAAGGAGGCAACACCACCACCCAGGAAGCCTCATCACCAGAGCGAGCCGCAACACCTGTCCCACAATCACCGTTGTTATTTGGATCTCCTGATTTGTTAAGCACACCGCCTACAACCATAGCAACGTCCAGGTTGGCCATTCAGGGAAGGGCAAGTAGGCTTGATGAGCCCCCTCAGAGGATCCTGCAAACCCCTGATTCGGAGGATGAGGAAGTTGTACCTCAAACAATTGCACCTGTGGCCGACAAGGCCAGACCACAGATTACAGCAGGCGCTGCGCGCACGAGTGTCCTTGGCAGGAGGGCACGTGAGGGTGGCGAGGGGCAGGAAGGTGAGAGCGTCTTCTGTGGCCTGGAGGCCACAATGGTTAAAGTGCAGCGCGTGCAGGCCAAAGCACTGTTAGCCTTGCATAGGCAGGTTCGCTGCATGAATAACAAAATGACCAACATGGACAAAGGAATAGGCCACATAGCATGTAGTTTGGAGGCAATATCAAAGGGGATAACAGACATCTCCACATACATGGGTGTACTGTCGGATAAGTTGGACAGGGATCAACTACAGCGTGGCAGGGAGCGGCAATACATGCGGCAGCAGACAAAGGCAATGAACATATTTGCTTCTGCTGCGTCACTACTTTGCCGACGCTCTATATCCATGCAGGATGCAATTGTGCACTGCTGCACAGACTTGACACGGGGCATGGGAAGGGTGACCTCTGCGATGGAGCAAATGCTAACCACTAACACAGGCAATGCTGGTGACACGGGTGTGGAGGAGACAGAGGGGTCAACCAGCAGGAGTGGCTCCAGCACACCTGTACCAGAGGTGCACAGGAGCGGCAGGCATAGCCATGCTGAGTCAGGCCCCAGCCGAGATATTGATAGCCAGCCACATCAATCGCGCAATGTGGTGCGTGGACATAAACACTGACCAATGTCGCAGTTCCACACGACTGCACACAGTGACGGCAACTGAGCACAAGCAGTCATGGACATATGCTTTGATGGACAATGGCTTTTGCTATGTGATGATGATGTAGTGACTATTAAACTACACTTGTCAAACACTGTACCTGTCTATGAGTCATACATTACCTAGAAATATCGACGTGTAATTTCTGTCCATCTCAATCTCCCATCTGTTGCTGCTGGTCCTGTTGCTTGGGGGTCTGCATGTTCTTGGTCATCATCAATGTCTTCGTGATGTGTCACCTCCACCTCTGTGCCTTCTTTGGTGGCAAGATTGTGCAAAATGGCACAGGTCACTATTATCTTGCAACACAGGATGGGGGTGTACTGTCGAGCACCTTCACTCTTGTGGAGGCAGCAAAACCTGCTCTTGAGGAGTCCAAATGTTTGCTCCACTACGTTGCGAGTTGACCTGTGTGCCATATTGTATCGCCTTTCGCCTCTGTTAGTTGGGTTGAAGTACGGTGTGAGCACAAAGGAATGCAGGGCATATGCACTATCGCCTAGGAGGGAATGAGCGGTACATGAGTTACATTCGCATGTCACATTCATCTGCAATTCATTTTAGGGTGTGTTACACTTATTTACCTAGCAGATATCCATCACCAAAATCTCCAGCAACAAGCCTTGTGTATATTCCGCTGTTCTGGAAGATGTAGGAGTCGTGCGTGCTCCCAGGAAATTTGGCCACTATGTCTGTGATGATGTTGCCGGCATTGCATATCACCTGCACATTGATGGAGTGCGTTGACTTACGGTTTCTGTAGATGTGTTCAGTGGCTGCAGGTGGGCATAGGGGAATGTGGGTGCCATCTATGCAGCCTATCACATGTGGGAAGTGTGCCAGTCCATAGAAGTCAGTTTTTGTTTTTGCAAGTTCCGTAGGCGTGTCAGGGAACCGGATGTAATGTTCCATTCTCTGCGTCATGGCATCCAGAAACTTCCTGAAAAAACGGGACGGACAGCTCTGAGATACTCCACCTACTGCAGCTATCACCCTCTGGTAGCTCCCAGAGGCAAGCAGGTGTAAGCTACATAGCACCTACACATGGGGTGGGATGGCGTGGGCCCTGGGTGTTGGGTGATCCAGGTATGGGTGGAGGTCCCTTATTAAGTCCATTTTGGTTCTGGGGTGCAGCCTGTACCTCTAAAGTATCTCAGGCTCAGTCAATTGGAACAGGGTGATCCTCTGCCTGTACACCTGCTCCTCCCTTCTCCATACCCTCTGACCTGCAGCCTGTAGCCTTTGCCTCCTCGCAATCACATAGAATGCCACCATTCTTGCAACACTGTTGCATTTTGGGCCCATTTTTATAGCCTGCACCTGGTTACCACCTGCTTTCAGTCCATGGTAAATACCGACTCTTAAATACCGAATTTCATTGAATTCAGTATTTTTATCCTTTCCTACATCTTGATGGGCATTTTTTCCGATTTCTTATTTACCGAATCGGTAAATAAGGACTCGGTAAATAAGGTATCGGTAAATACCGATTCGGAAAATATGTAATCGGTAAATACAGATTCTGTATTTTACCGATTCATATTTTCCGATTCGGTACATTTTTGACACCTACATCTCGTTTTCTAAATACTGGTAGGTAACGGCCAATTTTACCGATTTTGGGCCGTTACCGACCGGTATTCGCCTACCTACATCTGGCCCTAAGACAGCTGACTTCTCTGGTGACAAATTATCACTTTACATCTGAAAAATGCATTCTTTTGCATTTCAACTCCAAGACCTTCTGAATTGGGTGCCATGGCTATTTCTTACCCTATGTGCCCAGTAATCCTTAGTCTGGGAAAAGTTGGAATCTATTGGATAAAATATTTAGTAATACAAGGAGAGATGAAATCTTGGGGGAAAAATTAGACAAGATAAAATGGAAGAAGTTTCTAAGCTAATATTTTCCTATCTTCAAATTTCAAACCTAGTTAAGAAATTACAACTCCCGGATGGTCCACTTCCCGAAGCCATCACCAATGCATTGTATATCAAACAAATGGCAGGAATCAGGAACTGGTACATCTTGCAGCAAAATATCTATGATTAAGTAGTCCCAAGCGCCCTTTTAAAATACAGGAGACTATGGGCTGTCCCATTGAGGCAACCCAATGGCAGGACTATAATAAACTGTCGACCAAGGCCATTTGCGGGTCGAACTATAAACAAATGGCATTCTTCTCAAACTGGCAATTATATTATACCCAAGCTAAATTACACAAATTGTTCATCATCGGACTGCCCTAGATGTAATCATTCAAGAGAGGACTGGTTCCATATGTGTTTTTCCTTCCCGAAATTGATCGCCTCTTGACTAAGGTCTTTCAGTCAGTTAGTCAACAACTCCAATGTAACATAGACCATGATGCAATGATCATTTTATTTGGGATCTCTAACACTACTTTAACGGTGCGACAAAAACTATTTTTTGTTTTATATAGCGCGAACTTGACCCAAAGGTATTGGGTATCAGAGCACTTTACAAGAGCACCAGTTACGTTACATGAGGACACATTCATTTTTGTTAGGCACAGGGAGATTAAGTGATTTGTCCAGAATCACAGGATGTTGCGCGTCCTTGCCGAAACTCAAACCCGGTTCCCCAGATTTGAGGTAGACCGCCCTAGCCCTTAGGCCATCCTCTCCCCAATAGCTAGAAGCTAGATCTTTGATTTTACAAAATTGGATATCGTCAGATCCACCAAAACACACACAATGGGTAATCAAAATGAGAAATACGAAAGAAAGAGAAAAAACTTTATTCCCTCAGGATAGGAGCTATCGGAAATTTGTACAAATATGGGGAGCAGAATAAAATCAAAGCTACAGGTACTGCACAAAGTATAAATGAAGAAATAGATGCTGATAACAGATTGTAGCTACAAGAACCTACAATTTTGGTCTGCACGTTTCTATGATCTATTTATCGTATTGGATTTGTACTTATATTTGTACTTAGGTATAGATGTCCAGCCATAAATATTTTAGAACTACATTTTATATGGCATTTGAATTATGAACTGTCACAACACTACCTTTGCTTTTAAATGTTCTCCTCTTTTTCCGGGAAAAAATGTTTTATGATTTCATTGAATGGTCTGTGATTTAAATAACTGAAGCTTTAAAAAAAAATAAAACAACATTTCACATAATTATTCTGGCTGCCCATTCATAAAAGGTTTCAATTTTAGTCCTTATGTCGTGGTTTTAAGTGTCGAAATTGTCTTGGTCCTCAGTTTCTCAGCTCCAGAATATCTAAATAAGACCTGAAGGGTAAAGTGTGCTCTTCTTTCTGTAATCCTTTAAATACTCCACAATTTAATACATCCATAATGGAATTCTTTTCCATTTTGATGAAACGCTACTAGAACCATCTCCATAATCCTTTGAAGGATTCTTCATTATGCCTCACTCTTAGAAAAAGACTAAAAGCTCTACTGTATGGACAATAATTTCCGGTTCTGACATACCTTTAAGCATTAGGCACCAAGAGACCTGCAGGTGTATGTCGCACTGTATAAATGCCATTTAACGTAACATAACATAGAATAACACATCATGATCAAGTCTGAATTGTTTTAATGTCTGGAAACATGTCTACTGGAAGCTTCCAAGATCGCCAACATTGAACAAGAGCTCTACTTAGCCTCAACTTGTCAGCTCTGCACCATGGAGGAAGGGAAGAGCTCAATAACTCTCACAAAAGGATAGGCACTTTAATGACAAACAATCTAGTATAAAAAATCCTATAGTCATATGGATCCTATAGACCATCTCTACTGGTGAACTTTGCAAAACAACAGATTGATTACAAAGGTACAATTCGTATCTAATGTAGCTGCATGCAATCTGCAGATGGATCTGTGCAGCTTGGCGTTCTAAGGGTTGTTTGTAATTTTTCCATTGGTTTATGTGACAGTGTTATTTATTTTATCTAAAGATTTGCACTGTTGTTCATCAAGGATGGGTCACAGTAATTTTAATTTTGTTCAATACAGACAGTTTTGGTTCGTGAGACTGGTTTTCTGTCTGTATAGGAGCAAGGTCCATAATATAGCCTTTCCTGCATTTTATTGTGTGTTTGCTGTCAATCCTATCAAGACTGGCAAGTTTGAAAAACAATGGCATATTAAGTTAACAATGTTAATGGCAAAAAACAATCTCCAGAAGATTTGTGGACTCATTCCACCAGGGCCAAAGCTGCTACCACAGCATTAGCAGAGGAAGTGCCTGTGCTGGCCATCTGTCAAACAGCATTGGTACATACTTGCATGAAGCACTATTGCCTTGACAGTCAGGTTTGTCGAAGGGAGCATTTTGCCACTTTGTCTTGCAGGACTTTCTGGTAAGAGCCAGTTCATATACTCTCCATCTGGGGGGGAGAGGAAGGAGGGGGGAGGATATACTGCTGTGGTATTTATATGCAAGGTGAGGAATCTACGGTTAGAAATATCCATCAGAAGAACAAGTTACTTAACTTTGGTAAATATCTTTCAGGTAGATACCCTCATCTGCAGATTCCTCACCGACTCTCCCCCCTCCCTATTCTGTGAACTGGAGTCTTTTCATATCTCAACAGATCCCAAATTTAGAGATATTTAAACTGGTCTTGCCGATCTGCTAAGGGGCTCTGTGTCTGGCAGCGCGGACAACCTTAAAAGCAACTGACGTTGGCGCGCATCGGTGACGCTTAAATGTAGCTTCGCCCGTCACTTTCAGGGCACAATGATGTTGGCAGGGGACCTCAAGACAGCACCAACTGGTGTGCAGAAGAACTGCTTTTAAAGGTTCTGTATTCAGTATGACACACTGCTTAATTTGAGCTGGTAGTTTCCGGTGCTCGGTACTGGCACTTAATTGCCTACACTAGCGCTTGAGACTGCCAGGGCCACCATGTGGCAGATTGTCTTATTTAGAGATGAGCACAACAAGTTTGTTATTCATATAATATACATTAAAAAAGGCTAATACCTGCCGCACAAGTCTTTCAAAAAGCTTTGGGGGCCTGGAATAGTCTGAATAGTCATAATTGCAGGAGTGTAACAGTTGGTAATTCTGTTGGTACTGTCATTTGGAGTGCTGGCAGGGGCACTAGGTATAGCAAGATCCCTGGCACTTATTGTTTTGCAAATTAAGCACTGGTATAATGCCTAGGGAATATTCACAAGGTGAGAAATCTGTGGTTGGAAGTATCTATCAAAATTATCAGTTTAACCAGATGCACGAATTTGATTTTTATTTTCTATCTCAGCTCGTTTCAAACTGATTCACAGTTCTATTATCGGACTGGCTGTCAGATTGGCCTGGCCAGCATATGAAAATTAAAGGAAAAAGAAGAATGAAGTGAAGGCAAATATTTTATAAAGTTTTAAAAAACATGAAAAGGACATGCGAAATTGCATATTCACCAAATTACAACAATCTGTAAATCCTATGAATTTTGCTGGTTTTCTAATGAAACTGTCTTGTAAATGCACTTTTAATTATTTTCTTGGAGATGACTGAGTGAGGTGGCTATGCCACTCACTCCTCAAACACCTCTAAGAATGCCTTGGTATGTGTGGAATATTTTATAAGTATACTTATTATATAATTACTTATACAAGTATACTTATAAAATGCACTGTCAATTTATTTGAAAAAATGAATGTGGCCCTATTTGTTAAGAATGTTATTTGGTGGAGGATGGAGAAACCCCTAAAGCCTCATAAGAAGGGGTGGACTTGCATTCTTCGTTCAATAACTATAATTCAGGACAAGTAGTAACACCTAATATGTATGTATATATATGACTGACTGTATGTGCACCTATACAGCAATATAGGGGATACTGGCAATGCAAGAATACCAGGGGCTAATGCAAGCATGGAAAATGTTGGGAAATATAACAACTCCATAATTTGGGTGCACAGGCACATTGGCCGCCCTGGTGCCACGCCGCCTGCTGCTTATTGGTAGCTACATTCCTGACAGAAAGGGTGGTACATAAAAGGGAAGTTGATTATTTGCATATGGCACTGAAGGTATTCACGGGAAAGGGCCGGGTAGGACAGGAACCACATATATGAGTAAGAGGGAATCTCTTCATAGATGATCCAACAACCAGGGAGAGGTACACAAGGATATAGGTGTTGCTCTCTTGTCTCGAGCTTGGTGATGCTGCTGTGAGTGTTGTCTTGTCCGTCAGGGATCTTGTTTTGCTTGCCGGGTCTTATCGCAGAGGCCAGCCCCCAACGGGGGCATCAGAGGCCGGCGCCATAACGGACGCCAAGCCCCCCAACACCTACAGCCGGAACTGGTTTCGGCGCGAAAAGCGCGCAGGAAGCGGGGAGGAACATCCCTCCACGCCCCCCACCCGGTAGCCACGGCGGCGCCTACCCCCCGGCAATGTGCCCCCTGCAACATTCAAACGGCCCAATGGGGGGGTAGGACGCAAACTACAGCCACCTTCGCTGGGGGTGATAAAAGCTGGCTTCCCCCAGGACGACTCCTATCTTAGGAGCAGGGGGAGCAGCACGAGGAGAGAATCATTGACCCACCCACCCACACCTAACAGGCAGCCATGTCGCAGGGCTCTTGGTAGGAGCGTGGCGAGAAACAACGGGGACAATGGTTGGCACAGAAGCGGTGTGCTGAGACAGGACCACTTGCCTTAGGATGCCTCACGGCTGGGCGAGGGGAACGAAGAACAGCGGGTAGGACCGTTCACCTTACGATGCCTCACGGCTGGGTGAGTCGGCCTATCAAGAGGGGTAGCAAACAGACGCTGCTCGTAGCCCAGCCCCTGCCGGCTGGCAGGGCACAACAGGAGTCCAACAGGTAGCGAGTTGGGCCTAACTCCGGGACAACGGCTACACAACCCCTCCTTCAAGCGGATATCAAAGCAAACCCAGCCAAATCACCTGTCAAGAAAATAATGTTTACAAATATGTCTTGCCCACTGCCAGCGACAGCTGAATAAAGGTGGTACTGAGTACCCAGAAATTGATATGTTCCCCTAATAAAAACTGCGGCCAACAAATGACCACCACAAGAAACGTGTATGCGTGTATGTTGGCTTATTTGCAAAATAAGGGGCATTGGTCAGATGTAACATGAAGGGGAGAGAGTGGGGCTAGTGCGGGGGTTATGTGGTGCTGATGAACTTTGAATGTGACGGCAGGCAGCAGAGGGAGCCGCTATCTCTCTCCGCAATTATTCTATGTGATATAAATATTAATAGGTAAAATCATAAAGACATCTCTTTTTACACAGGTACGCCGATTTATGGCACGCCTATTCCTTTTAATTAATAGGCTTTTGTCAATATTAAACCTGTGGGTGTCCTAGAGGTGGGAGGGATGCTCACAGGTTAAGAAGGAGAAAGAATTGTAATGTATGAGTGACAATATGTTGTCTGATCTCAGTAAAGTTTGGCAGCGTCTGTGAATGTGACATTACACAGTTTCATCCCCGAACTCTCGGTGCTCCGATGCCACTCTAGTAGCCTACGCTGGGATTTACCAGAAAATTACCTTTAACATAAACATGCGTCATCAGGGCACTGCTTTCCTGCCACCAACCTCAGGCTGCAGGCTGGTCTTAATGCTCCATGCATTGTAGATTTGAGACTGATTCGGCTGCTTCGCTGCACAAGGAGACACATTCTGTACGTTTTACAATTGCAGTTCTGCACCTACACTTGCACTGATCAACCAGCACAAAAAAATGTATTTTAAGTTGGTGCAAATATGCTGATTGCAGAGTCAGTGCCAATGCCAATGTAAGCTTGTAGTGTAAATGTCATAGCAAAACTGCTGAGGGACCAGAATCACAGGATGTTGCGCGTCCTTGCCGAGACTCGAACCCGGTTCCCCAGCTCCTGGTATTCTGCAGTAGGGCTTGCAGAAAAAAACGTGGAGCCCGTCACAGTAAAGGCAGCAACAAATAAAATGCATCATCATGTCTCACGTGGGTGCCAACAATTATAACGCACACTTTGCAGAGCAAAATCAGAAAAAAGGATATTACGTTAATAAGCAGGGAAGATATGTTCCCGTTTATTGCAACATGAGCAGGCTCTGGCTGATAACTTGCCAACTGCGCCATACACAACCTGCAGTCACCTACAATAGCATAGCTCGTACATACATGAGAGCTTACATCATTTTAAAGTGGGAAGTTAACAATCAATGTGTAGGTGTCTAGTTGTCCTCGAGGTGCTATTCTGAGCCAAAACAAGCTCTGGCGGTCCCTGTAAAAACTTGCTTTGAATCAGAAGAGAATGGGTTATGTGTGTTGACTCACGAGAGTGCCTCGAGGAAATAGGTTAGATTCTAAAGTTGAACTAACACTTTTTTTTACTTTAATTAAGGGACCACCAATGCAGTTTCCGGTAGCATCAAAAAGGCATCGAAAGAGGGCTGCGCCACTTGGAGGTTTGGCACAAGAAAAGGGGTGTTAACCTTTAGCCCATTGGAGGGGTCGATGGTTAAATAATCCAAGAAAAACATGAATGTGTGCTACATAAGAAAAAAAATGTCAGGCGCTGATTTAATGAGGGGGTGTGGCGCACACTCTTACTTTACACTGACTGGAACCAGATGTGAAACACATCATTGCTTTTTAAGGCATCTGGTCAAATATCCTGAAAACGCTTTACACTACTTTCGACCGCTGGGTCCAGCTACCATTTGACCACATAAGTGAATGAATAAGCGTAACCAGTGATAGGTAATTTGAACTCAGTCTCTGCTACTGTACCAAATAATAGTCAGGCAGCCAGTGCTGGCACTAGATAGGAACATCGTGGGATGGAAAGCAATGTCACGGCGAATCTCCGCCTCGAACAACTTTTCAGGCTGACGTTCCTTTTAACTCAGTATTGTGTGTGTGTCTGTGTGCGTGCATGTGTATATAATTCCCTGAAAAAAACAAAGGTTACAAGGACGTTATAGTTAGGTTCAGATTTCACCCGAACAAACCCATGGAAATTCAGCAGTTATAGTCACCTGAGCAACTTATGCCCCCACAATGCACCGCTTAAGACCTCACATATTAGATCACTCATGACATGGTCAGTGACATCAATGATGACATCAAGTGATTGTGTTTTCCAAGAGTTTATAAGTGTTAAACATATATACTAAGCTACACAAAAGTTGAATTAGTATAGTAGATGTAATACTGATGAGTGATACTACTTCATCAAATATTATGAAAGTGTCTTTGTGCACCGTGTGTGAGTGGGTGTCTAAGTGGGTGTATACATGAGTGTGTGAGAAGCTGTATGGGTGAGTAAGTGCCTGTATGGTGAGCGAGTGGGTGTGTCAGCGGCTGGATGGGTGACTAAGTGGTTGTGTGAGTAGCTGAATGGGTGGGTGACTGTGTGTGTAAGTTTCTGTGTGGGTGGGTGAGTGAGTGTCTCTTTGAGTGGGTGTTTAGGTAAGTGAGTTGGTGTGTGAGTGGCTGTATTAGCGAATAAGGGCCTTATTAGGACTACAGTGGTTCATACGGCTCTGATAGTTGTGTTGGCGGTCCATCCACTGTATTACAACTTGGGCGGTTGGACCAACACAGAACCGCTGCAAATGCCGGGAATCTGTGATCCCGCTGCATTGCGCAGCGGTCAGAGGCAGCAATATGGCGGTGAGCCAGTCATGGAAAGGAAGGCAGTGAGGCAGCTCATAGGGGCCCTTACAGGGCCCCCTGTTGCCGCTGGGCCTGGGAATGCATGCAGGGGGGCACAAGGGAGGGGCACAACATGTGTGCCCCCGCATTCCCTGTTCCTGAACAGAAATAAATGCAAAACATGGTGCATTTCTTTCCGTGCAGGAACGGGCTTTGGTGCTCCCATTGCGGTGTTTCTCTAAGGCTCATACATGAGCCTTTGAAATGCAACGCCTGGGACTGCCAAAGCACTGCACGCCAGATCGTGAATTAACTCGTAATCTGGTGTGTGGTGTGTGGACGAGTTTAGCAGTGTGGCAGCGGGGCACTGGTGTGTCGGACCGCTGCCACAACACCAAACTCATAATCAGGCCCTAAGCACCAGTTTAAATAGCTGTATAGGTTAGTGAGCAGATGTGTGAATGGTTGTAAGGATGTGTGAATGGGTATGTAAGTGGTTGTATGGGTGAGTGGGTGGCTCTGTTGAGAGGCTGTATGGGTGAGTTAGTGGGTGTGTTGAGAGGCTGTATAGTTGAATTGGTGTGTGTGCATTAGCTGTATGGGTGAGTGTGTGGCTGTTTGAGTGTCTGTGTGGGTGAGTGTCTAGTTGCATGAGTGGCTGTATGAGTGGGTGGGTCAGTGAGTGGCTCTATGGATGAGTGAGTGGTAGTGTGAGTACTTGTATGGGGTTTTGAATGGGCATGTGAATGGTTGTGTGGGTGAGTGAGTGGGTGTATGAGAGGTTGTATTGGAGTATGATTGGTTCGGTGGATGATGTCATAAGTGATGTCACTGACCATGTCAATAGTGATGTAATAAGTGAGGTCATAAGCAGTGCATTGCGGGGGCAAAAGTAATAATAAGCTCAGGTAGCTACAACTGCTCAAATTCTATGGTTTTGTACAAGTGAAATCTGAACCTAACTCCAATGCATTTTTCATAGACTTTGATGCCGGACATAGTGGCTAAACGGCTGTATAGATTTGGATGAAATTTGGCAGTTATTACAGATTATGGTGTGCAGATGATCTTTTTACATAGTAGAGGTAAGTAGGATATTTTTATAATTTTAAGGCATTTAAACCTAGTGATACCAGTTGTTGCAGTAGTTTTGCAAAGTTACTGCAACACCACTCCACTGTATGGTATTCCACTCTACCACACTCCACTGTGTGTTACTTCACTGTACGCTACTCCATTATATGCTATTCCTCTCTATGCCACTCCATTGTATGCAACTCCACTATACAATATTCCAGTGTATGCCACTCTCCTCTACGATATGCCACTGTATCCCATTCCACTGTATGCCACTCCACTGTAGACTGCTCCACTCTACGCCAATTCATTGTACACCACTACACTTCACTCCATTCTATGCAATTCCCCTGGATGCCACTTCACACTGTTCCACTCTACCCCACTCCACTCTACTCTACTCAACTATATGCTATTCCACTGTACGCCACTCCACTGTACATCACTCCATTCCACCTATTCCACTCTACGACAATCCACCCTATGCTATTCCACGGTGTACCACTCCACGACACCACTCCAGTGTTGCCACTCTATTCTACACTATTCCGTTAGACACACCGAACCACTCTACACCACTCCACTGTATGCTATCCCACTCTACCCCACTCCACTGTATGCCACTCCACTGTAAACTACTCCACTATACGCTATTCCACTGTATGCCACTCCACCCTATGCCCATGGAATCTTTAACACTGTATGCCAACCCACTCGACCACACTCTACAACACTGTACTCCACTCCACTGTCCTACACTGTATGCCACTCTACTATACTGTAGTCTACAATACTTTCAAACACTGTATGACATGCCACTGTACAACATGGTACTCCAGCTTATGACACTTTATTTGAGTGTATGCTATACCACCTCCCTCTACTGCACTCCACGCCATTATATTCAATGACATGCCACTGCACTCTATGACACTTTACTCCACTCTGCGTTACCCCACTCCAGTGTACTCCACTACACTCTACTCACAACTCTTTATAACACTCTACGCCTCTGCACCATACTTCACTCTATGCTGCTCCACTGTACGACACTCTACTCCACTGTATGCAACTACTCTCTCTAACACTGTACTATACTCTTTGCCACTGAATGCCCATCCACTCTATGCCACTGTACTGCCCTCTATGACACTCGACAACACACCACTCCACTAAATAACATGGCACTCCACTCTACGACACTCTACTCCACTATACTCTACGACACTCCACTCAACACTCCACCCTACTAGACTCTGTGCCACTCACTACAGCAAATCCCTGCCCACTTTCACTTTTTCTACAACAACGTACATCGGAATTGGAAATAAAACTTTGTAAATGTAACACTGCAATGCCCACAAAAAGTAGAAAACAGAAAGGTTAATACTACTGCTTGCCCTACATATAAACTTCATTTTGAAAAAACAGCATCAGAGACCAACCACCAGGGAACAACAATTATCAAGTATGATGGCATTCCCTGCAAAGAAAGAGATGAAGGATCATGGCGTGCCGGCCCCCAGCGTCTTTGGCCTGTAAACAGCCAGCCCTCCCTTGTTGTATTCAAAAGCTGTATAAACACGTTGCTGTGACACCATATTTTAGCATTACACCGGACGCCAGCCTTGCATCCCTGCAATCGGGCAGTTCTCAATAATAAAATAGAATTTCTTAATAACATAACTACTGAATTTTTTCAGTCCTCTAGATGCCACTGAAGCCTGCACCGCGTAACAAAGGACACGTTTTTGCTAGATGACAACATGCTTAGGTCTTTCATTTACACCACAGTGAAATAACATAAAGAGGGATTTAGCATTAATCCAGGTTTAACTACAAAGCATCCCGTTATTTCTCTGTCAAACACCAGTTAGAGTGCCAAGTGTCTGT
Source organism: Lissotriton vulgaris (assembly GCF_964263255.1). Lineage (NCBI taxonomy): Eukaryota > Metazoa > Chordata > Amphibia > Caudata > Salamandridae > Lissotriton > Lissotriton vulgaris. The sequence continues at coordinate 862,541,321 of NC_141689.1, forward strand.
CATCCAGTTTAGCGGATTAAGGCTTTCTTTTATAGTGGGATACTTGTACCAATTTATAAAAATACAGATATAGTTTCTTTCAGCCGGTCACAGTCTATATTTTGGCCTGGGTTCCTGAGGCAGAGGTAGCCTATGACAGCTGGCAGGAAGCGCAGCCGAGCACGTATCCTCCCCCTTTTCAGTCACCACATTTCGGTTGCCATGGGAATTAATCCCAAATTGAATGGCTGCCTTTGTACATTTCTTTTCAGTAAAACTGTATGCAAACTTAAATTGAAAACATGAAACTGAACGGAAAAAGAGGCACCACAAAGCTAACAGGTACAGTCCTAGACTTACGATTAGTGTATTTCCATGTCCTGTAAGAACAAATTAGTGCTAATTCGTGGGATTCCAAGTTCTTCCAGATCCTTTCACTATATCCAGTTACTAATGATCCTGTGGAAGTTTTCTTTTTCCACTCTATGAGGGTTACCAAGGAAGGCTGTTAATCGTACTTTTCAAGAAAGAATATCCGCACACAAGTAATTCAGCGCTAGGTCAATTTAGCGCCGGACAATTTTAATAATTCCAAAGTCATACCAGATTTATATAGGCCATTCCTAGATCAATAACTCATCCTTGTGTGGACAAGTGAAGGGATGGAGGTACGTCATCACCCAACTAAAACCTGGGTACGATAAAGTTGGAAAAATTAAACCTTTATTGAATTTACTTTCAACTGCAGAATTAAATATAAGCTTTACTGAGGGAGAAGCATGTATGGGTTTATGATATTTGTGTATTCAGGAAAGGACATTTACAAGCAGGCAGAAGTTATTAAGGCTGGAGTGTTCTGGAACATGACGAGGCATTCAGGGAAGTGGTCAAGACAACCAGCGTCTGCTCACTGTCAGACAGCTTTTGCACCAGCCTTCAAGGGAATCCTGCTCCCCACAATGCTGTTAAACCCCAGCAGGAACTGCAGTCAATAATTCGCTTACTTCAGACACCTACCCCTCAATATGTCTTACATTACACCACTCATCAACGACATTGACCTTAACCTAGCAGAAAAATAAAGGAAAATAAGGTGATTGCGCACACCATTTGTCAATGCTTTTATACCAAAATGGTATCTTCATTTGTTAGATGAGCGTGATGCTCCCCTGAAGTGCCTGCATGGCACTGCACATTAACTTAATAGGGGAAGGCCAAGTTAACTAGATTACTTGGTCTGGAAAGTGCCCAGCTGTATAGGGCATAAAGAGCCTCTAATTATGATTAATGAATTTAACTGACGCTTATATGTTTGTCAAGTAAATACATTTAATTTTCGATATTTACTTTTATTTTTGTTCAGATGTATACGTGTCTATATGTTTGACATCACATAACATGTTCATTGATAATTAAACAACGAAAACATAATTAAGTAACAAAATTGATATACATCAAGTTACAAAAAAAGTTTTATGAAAGCCTAATGCATTTCGGGATGGTGGTCCCTTCGTCAAGGCCATAACCATCTAATTTTCCATGCTATTAGAATATACTAGCTGCAAACGACGGACCAATGTAAACACTCAATGTTCTTGCTTGTCGACGAGTTAAGGTCTGTACCATGGAGAAGGGGTGTTTGGGGAGCAGCCGAGCACTGCAAGGTCTGCCCCCCGGGCAGATTGGAAGGGGGAGGAGCTGGCTGGATAGAGGCCATTTTACAGGACTTTGGGCTACATTGGGATTAGCCCAATTGTAGCCCAATATCAAAATTATAGCCCAAGGGGAAACGTTTTTTTTTCGCACTTTCCCTGCCACCATTTTAGGTTTGGTGACCTGGTGGCTGGGAGCGCTGCACAGTGGAGGTTTGTTGTCAGGGCCTAGCGGCAGTTAGTGGGTAGTTAATTGCATTTAGGAGCGTTATGCGAGTCATTATTATGGCCTGCAAAGATTACCGCATGTTAGGGGCGGTACGTTTGCTCAGCGAGGCCGGCCGGCTGAACCTACTTATGCCGGAGACCTCGAGTGGAGCGTGCCCGGTGAGACGCACGTCAGCGGGGGTGGCGGCCGCCGTCGCGGATTGTTCGCCCCTCCAGAAGGCTGCCAAGGGAAAGGTGAGTCTCAGGGACCGCACGGATGGAGAGAGCGCGGCCCCGGCGGGTGGTTCTGGGCTTCGTGGGGGAAGGGTGGGGGGTCCGTAGCATCCGCAATGAAAGGCAGACGGGCCCGGCGGGGGAGCGTGTCCCGCGTCCCCCTACCGAGGTCCTACAGAGGGTCTGTAGAATTTCAATGAAAGGCAGAGAGGCCCGGCGGGGGAGCGTGTCCCGCGTCCCCCTACCGAGGTCCCAAGAGTCTAGGGGCCACTCGTATGTTAGGCGAGCGTCCCGTGAGGTGAGGGCAGTATGGAGCAGCCGTATTTGGTCGTGTTTGCACACAGGGGCAGAGACCTCACATAGGCGGGGATAGCGGGCCGACGCAGGTGCTCCTGGGTGACAGGGGGTGGAGGCAGGCGTGTCCCTGGCGCTCGTGCAAGCCACGGAGAGGCTGGGGGATTGGTACTGGTGGAAAACAGGCCCAGAAAGGCATGGTTCGGTCAGTTGGGGGCTCCGTGCAGCTGGAGCAGGTGATGGCGTTGGGAGGCTTTATAAAGGAGGCGGAGGGCAGGGTGAGTGGGTGGGGGGGCCACTGGAGGTCTATCTGGGATGGGGAAAGGGGTGGAAGTAGCGGGGGAGTGGTGCCTGTGTGGAAGGGGAGGGGGTAGTTCCCCCCTATTGTTGAACTCGGATGGGAGAAAGAAGGATTGGGAAGGCCTTGATATTTTCGCTTCGTGGGCTGAAGAGGTTGGGGGTGGGGGAGGCAGGTTGGAGCGGTGCCACCGGAGAGCTGGGTCAAAGGGTTCGGGGGAGGATGAAGGGTTTTCGTCGGGGGGAGCCAGCTGGGGGGGAGGGTGAGGGGGAGTTGGGGGAGGGGTGCTTAGGCGAGGTGGCCGGGCCGAGATGGGCAGGGGTGCAGCGAGTTTGGAGTGAAGTGACTGGGATCTAAAGGAACGTGAGGAGGTGGTGGATCTTAGCGTGGTCGGGCGGGTGTGGACAGCCAGCACTTTTGGGGCAGGCAGGAAGCGGAGCTGGGATGGGAGAGGGAAGAGAGGTAGGCCCAGCACTCCAGACCATGCTTCTTTTCTTTTTCAGGCAGCGGAGCAATGCGGGCGCCAGACTTGGTAGGGCTGGGAGCAGCCCGTTGGCACCAAGGAGAAGGGAGGGTGGAGCTTCGCTCGGCATACCCAGCACCGACGGGGAATACCATTGCAACTGGCATAAGTAGGCCCATGGCGGGCTCGCCGGCCCCACCACCCACTGGGCCTCAACGGTACGGGGGACATCGCAGAAGGAGGAGCACTGGGGATGGCATTTTGAGTACTACTAGGAGGGTGCAGTCTGCACCCCGGGCTCTCAAGGCCGGTGGTTCCAGGGAGGAGGAATTGGATTATGATGAGGATATCATAGAGGAGGGAGAGTTGAGGGACATAGAAGGCGAGGGAGAGGGGGGGCAAGTAATGCTGTGCATAGTGTCTTACAGGTGTCATGACGTCAGGCGGAGCCCATGGGTCGGACATGGCGCTGGGAGGAGAGGTCGGCCCCCTTGGCAAGACGGACAGAAGAGCGGCGGGCAGAACAGGCGGCGAGATTGCGTCCCCTAATGGTGTCAGTGGGTGTTGGTGGGGTTGACACGGAGGGGGGGGCAGGTGGTAGGTTGCAAAAGGGTACATATGTGATGCATGTGGGAGTAGGTTCGGATGACTCAGGTAAAGGGTCATTGGAGGACGCAGGTAAGGCGTCCGGGAGTGCGGGCGACACCATACCTGACCAGAAAGGGACAGTGGAAATACAGACAGTGGAGCCCAAAACCAAATTAGAAAGTAAAGAGTTAAAAATAAAACGGTTGCCTTACATGGTGTCACTAAGCCATTGGGCGCGCATCTAATGTTGACCACTAAAGAACGGATATGAAACTGCGAATATGTGGAAATACTTAAGCTCCTGCACAGGAAGTAAGGGTGAAAGAGGGGTCCAAGGAAGAGGAGTACGAGTTAGCCAAATGGCCAAAAGTCCCTCTTACCATAGAAAATTGGACGGCGGCATTCATAATTTATGCCAGTATGTACTGTGAGAAATATCTGGACAGGTGTGTGGCCATGTTTAAGTACATGGATGTGATCCCGAAGGCCCAGATTATGGGGGGGGGGGGTTATGCATGGGCCCAATATGATGAGGAGTTTAGAGCACGCATGGCATGGGAATCGGAGGCCAAATTGGGCAAATTGGATATGGACTTATGGCAACATACAATGGGGTTAGCCGGGTCAGGAAAAAACATATTTACAGCCAGTGGTCTCCTGCTAGTGTACCGGCCCTTTCAGGGGTGCCCCACCCAGGGAGGGGTAGGTGGCGCAGGAAGAGGACAGGTGGCAACAAAAGGGGTCTGCTGGGAATTTAACAAGTGACTGTGCACGCAGGAGAACTGCAGGCTTAGGTATGACTGCTCGAGGTGCGGAGGCAGACATGCGTTGGTCAATTGTTTTGGGGGAAGGCAGGGACAGCAACAGGGGAACCAGCAGTGGCAGTCAGGGGGGTCCGGTCGGGGGGACAGTAGCAGCAGCCTCTCGCTGGCGTACGAGGAGCTAAGGGGCCTGGGCCATAAGGCTCGTACTCCGGATAGGACGGAAAACTTGATAGCAGCCCTCCCGAGTTATACGAACGTGGAGGGTGCGGAACGATAAACGGGCGGGGTTTCAACTGGGGTATGATGGACCTAGGATAAGAAGGTGGGCAGACAGTTTAAAGACAGCAAAGGAGCACCCGGACATAGTGCAAGAGAAATTGGATAAGGAGGTGTGTGAGGGCCGCATGGCAGGCCCCTTTGAGGATTGGCCTCTTAGAAATTTGATTGTGTCACCCATAGGGGTGATGCCGAAGAAGGAACAAGTACTAGGAAAAAATAGGGGTTGTGCCCAAATTACCCTCATGTACATGAGCACATGACATCAAAAAGATGTATAAAAATACAAAGGAGCATAGAGGGATCGATTCAGTATTTATTTATAATCCAGGTTAAATTAAAAACCCAGATATATCCAAAAATGAATTTTTAATGAATGAATACACAAATTACAATCACATATATATATATATCAAACAACTAGGTGAAGCACACGAAAAAATCAACAAATGATTATATACAACAAGAGTACTTTCACTTGCTCTCAAACTTTCCATATAATACAATGTACAACATATACATCACATATACATATTTACACACTAATTACACAACAACACAGCCCTACAAAATTAAAACAAAAAATTACACAAAACACTTATATATCTATGTGTGCCTTCCTGAATTTCAATGCTACACTCCCAGGTAGTCCTATAACAGCGCCAGGGGAAACCAATGACCCCAAATTAATTATTTCAACCGGCGCTTATGCTACAGTCTAGCACAAATTCACATTTGAAACGGACTCCTCCGCAGAATGTCGACGCAGTCGCGGTCGCGTTTCAGCCACACGTATCTATGGGCTTCTTCAGGACAGAAGGGCCAAGGTACAGGGATCCACCGATTATATACAGACCCTGTGCACCGTGGCTGAAGAGTCCAAGGTGGGGTACTCCCAACGAGGGGTACCTCTAAGGGTTGGCGCCCACTTATAGTACCCACTCGGTTGTAAACTTCACAGCAAAGGTAAAGTTCAATTCAAAAGGCCAGGAGGATCGATTACAAGTCTTCTCTCTGGTGGCTCAAATCCACACGGCTAATTATTCTTCAAGACGCGTCGGGGACAAAGTTTACCGGCATGGACGGCGGCATTCCTAATTTATGCCAGTGTGTACTGTGAGAAATATCTGGACAGGTGTGTGGCCATGTTTAAGTACATGGACGTGATCCTGAAGGCCCAGATTACGGGGGGAGGGGTTATGCATGGGCCCAATATGATGAGGAGTTTAGAGCACGCATGGCGTGGGAATCGGAGGCCAAATTGGGCAAATTGGATATGGACTTATGGCAACATGCAATGGGGTTAGCCGGGTCGGGAAAAAACATATTTACTGCCAGCGGTCTCCTGCTAGTGTACCGGCCCTTTCAGGGACGCCACACCCGGGGAGAGGTAGGTGGGGGAGGAAGAGGACAGGTGGCAACAAAAGGGGCCTGCTGGGACTTTAACAAGTGACTGTGCAAGCAGGAGTACTGCAGGTTTAGGTATGACTGCTCGAGTTGCGGCCGCAGACATGCGTTGGCCAATTGTTTTGGGGGAAGGCAGGGACAGCAACTAGCAGTGGCAGTCAGGAGGGTCCGGTCGGGGGGACAGCAGCAGCAGCCTCTCGGTGGCGGACGAGGAGCTAAGGGGCCTGGGCCATAAGGCTCGTACTCCTGATAGGACGGAAAACTTGATAGCAGCCCTCCCGAGTTATACGAACGTGGAGGCTACGGAACAATAGCGGGCGGGGTTTCAAGAGGGGTTTCGACTGGGGTATGATGGACCTAGGACAAGAAGGTGGGCAGACAGTTTAAAGACAGCAAAGGAGCACCTGGACATAGTGCAAGAAAAATTGGATAAGGAGGTGCGTGAGGGCCGCATGGCAGGCCCCTTTGAGGATTGGCCTCTTAGAAATTTGATTGTGTCACCCATAGGGGTGGTGCCGAAGAAGGAACAAGGGCAGTTTCACCTGATACATACAACATTTGTTGTGGCCAGAAGGAGGCTCCGTAAATGGTTTCATCGACGAACGGGAAGCCACTGTGTCCTATTCATCAGTTGACGTGGCCATGTCACTGGTTGTGACCTCGGGCGTAACAGCAATATAAAATCAGCTTTCCGGTTGCTTCCAGTCCATCTGGATGATTGGGATCTTCTGAGTATCCATTTCAATGGAAAATGGTACATGGACAAAGCATTACCAATGGGTTGTTCAATGTCTTGCGCACTTTTTGAATGCTTCAGCACATTCCTTCAAAGGTTGTTTACGGAACGGATGGGTCACCAAGGTGTAACACACTACCTGGATGACTTTTCTTTGTGGGCACCTCAGACTCCACGGACTGCCAGAAGGCGCTGGACAGTTTCAATGAGATCATAAGGGAACTTGGGGTGCCGTTGGCACCGGAAAAGACTATGAGGCCTGCACAGCTTTGTCCTTTTTGGGCATTGAGTTGGACTCTCAATTGATGGAGGCACGCCTTCCTAAGGACAAAAAGCAGCAAATGTTGGGGCTGCTGGCGACAATGTTGTCGAAACACAAGGTTACAGTCAATGAGATCCAGGTGCTGTTGGGCAACCTGAACTTTGAATGGAGAGTGGTGCAAGTAGGGTGGACATTTTGTAGGCGACAGGGCAGGGCACTGGCAGGACAGAGACCTGCTCATCATCACGTGAGGCTGTCTGCGGGTGTGAGAAAAGTCCTGCGAATGTGGCAGTTTTTCGTACAGAACTTCAATGGCATCCCCTTAAGACGGGCGGGGGACATGATTTGGGATGTCCACATTTTTTCTGAAGCGGCAGGGAGCAAGGGTTTTGGACTTTACTGGCAAGGGAAGTGGTGCGCGGAGCAGTGGCCAACAGAGTGGGTGGGGGGGTAGGAGCATAGCTTTTTTGGAGCTGTTCCCTCTGGTGGTAGCGGTTTCGCTATGGGGTGAGCAGCTGGCGCACAGAAAGTTGACTTTCAGAATTGACAACAAGGGAGTAGTGGAAGTCGTGAACCGCCAGTCGGCGAGGGATGAACAGGTTTTTAAAAAACTTGTTGAGTGTTTGTGTTGGGCTGCTTAGGACACGATATTGCCTTTCAAGCAGTGCATGTGCCAGGTGTGGAGAATGACATAGCGGATGCTTTGTCTCGTTCGCAGTGGGGGAGATTCCGTGGATTTGCCAAGGATGCAGACAGGACCCGACCAGCATGCCGCAGCATTTGTGGTACGTAGGCAACACAGGATGTTGCAGTTGGTTTTAGGATCACTGGCGCAATACACTAAGACAGCCTACAGGACAGCATGGGAGGAATTCTTGCGTTCAGGCGCTAAATGGCAGGATTCACCAGCAATTCGAAGGGAGGACGTGATTCAGTTAATTTTAGATCTGATCGAGAGGGATGTACAAGGTTACAATTGCCGGCAAACTCGCAGGGATTGCATTTGTGGGAAAATTGTTGTGTGGTTATGAGCCATCTGCAGGAGAAATAAGGTTGCAGATGCTGGAAGGTTGGGCTCGGAAATGTGGCCGTGCAAGCAGGGTCAGGTACCCCCATCTTGGGATCTGTTGGGGACGGTTATTCAGATCTTGACGGGGGTATGTACGGACGACTAGGAAGTGTGTCTTTTTTCCACTCTGATGGTGTGGATGTTTTTCGGGGGTTTTCGGGTCTCGGAATTGTTGGGGTCGAAATTTGGGGAGGGTCTGTAATGGAGTGAGGTGTCCCCTTTTAAAGACAGGATTTGCATGTGGCTGTGAAATTCTAAGACAGATCAGAGGGGAAGGGGAATGGGGAAATGGGTGTCACTTCAAGTTGACGAACTGCAGCTGACTTGCACATGTAGGTGGGGGGCGAGGTGGAGGTCCTTGCCCCCCTCCAGATGGTTTGTTTTCATAAATGCACACGGACGGAGTACAAAAGCTTCCCAGCTTTTAGTGGTGTAGTGGAAAGCACTGGCCGGGCTGGGGATTGAGGGGAAAAGTTTTGGGACGCATTTGTTCAGGATTGGGGCAGCATCAGAAGCGAGCAACGGAGTTTGGGGCGAGGGGACATCAAAGTTGGGTAGATGGTCCTCTGATTGCTACCAGCGTTATCTGCGCAGCGCATCCGGGGGGTTGTAGCACAGTTATTTTAATTTCCCATTGTTCGTTCATGTTTCTCATTTCAGGTTCGGAGATGGGTCCCCTCACCAGGGAGATGTCTATATGGATTGTGGGACATTCCTTTGTGAAGTGGGCATAGGTCAAGGCCTGCGCCAGTTATTTTGTGGAAAACCTTGGTTTTAATAAAGATTTGCCTAAAGTTTATTGGAGGGGCAAGGGGGCTATGTGATGGAAGTTGTTGCTACAGGTTTTAAATGGGGTTTTGGTGGCTGGTAGGTGCCCTGATGTGCTGGTCCTACATCTCGGGGAGAATGACATGGTGAAGGAAACTGGTTTGGCATTAATGAGACACATGAAGCGTGATTTGGCTTTCATAAGGCAACAGTGGCTTGTTGTGCTGTCATCTGGACAGAATTTGTTACTCATAGGGTTTGGAGAGGAGCAGTAAATCCAGGAGCGGTGGATAAAGCCAGGAGAAAGCTCAACACGGAAATGGTGCATTTTTGTCTACACATGGGGTTTTTCTAGGATGACTCAAAGGGACATAAAGTATGATACTCCAGATTTTTTCAGGGGGGATGGTGTCCATTTATCCAGGCTGGGCATGAACTTGTTCTTACTAGAAATCAGAAAAGTCCTGTTGAATGTGCAAAGACGTAAATGGGTCAGACCTAGGAGGCAGGGGGGACAGGAAAATGGATAGGCGGCATTTCCGCCTACCCTCCCACCTTTTCCTGAGTGGCGGGGTTGTTGAAAGTTGACCAAGATTGGCTGTAGTTTTTAGTTAAGTATTGGTAGTTTGTGAGCAGGGAAAGGGTAACCAGGTAGGCTAAGTTTAGATTAGAGGTTTGTTAGTTACAGTTGCACAAAGGCAGGTAGGGGTTTGGGTCATTGGAGGTTAGGATTTGTAAATGCTATATTGTGTAAGATTGTGTAATATGATTGTTTTGTAATGCTATTTTGTAATTGGCAGGTGGGGGATTTGATGTGGGGATCGTAGGGGTGGGGGGGGAACAAGGTGTCAGATAAATTATGTATAGTGAGGTTTTAGTTTTGTAAAGCAGTTGCCAGTGTTAATAAATTGTGATATGCACCTGTTTCAATAAAGACGCCTTTTACACACACAAAAATTGGTCTCGGTTTGGCTTGCCCCTCTCCTCCCAATCAAAGTACCTCTGTGCTCTGATACTTCAAACGCCGATACCGAGCTACACTTCCATTCCGGCTCTACTTCGAACACCAATGCCGAGCAACGCTTCCATCCCAGCTAGGTCACTGAACCGAAATGGAGCTGCTGCACTCCCACTGCTGGACTTATCTACCACCTTTGACATAATCAACCACCACTCTCTTTGACTCAATCAACAGGAACTTGCCATCCAAAGAACCATCTTAGACTGAATTTTATTTTACCAATATGGAAGAGGTATCTTTATCTCACTCCCCCCTCTTTTGCTTCAACTTGTTTCAGCAGTTACTTTGGCGTACTAAAAGACTAGATTATCCCCCCACTCCTTGTCAGTGCACACCTCATCCGACTATCTTAGACCACATCAAGTTGATCAACGACACGCAGATTAATTTGAAGCTGAAAAACTCAATTAGAAATATTATGCCTCAAACACAATTTCAAAGCTATAAACCAATCAATAGTGAGGACGCATTGAAAATTAAACTCACCCAAAACTAAGACCATAACATGTAGAAAATGGAAGCACTAGATGGCAACAACCATCTCTTTTTAAAGAACTTGGTCAAAATAGTGACATCAACTTTAGTAGGACATCTGGGAGTGATCATGCACTCCAACCTAAAAGTCGTATCTCAAATGAAGTGATAGAAAGCACTTTCTACTCTGTGGAAAAACTTTGGTGTATCTTCCCTCATCTTGGATTTCCATGGAATCTACAGGCAACCGCCTTCTTTATCCTGACATGCATTTAACGAAAACAGGCTTTCCTTTTGAGCTAATATTACCACGCCTAAGACATTGGTAATTCAAAGTAGGGCAGCAAGACAATTCATCCAACTATGCCTTTGTAAACCTGCAAATACAATCCTAGAATACTTACTACTGGTTCCCTTTCTGAAGGAGTGCATCAGTGGTACCTTTATTGCCATTCAGGCAGCAAAATTATGGAATTCCTGGAGAAGAGAAGAAACGTTTAAACCACCTGGAATTCAGGAAGACGGTGATGACTTGGCTCTTACCCAACAGATAATGAAGGATGACACCAACCAAGAGACACTCCTACCTGCCCAAACATCGAAGGAATTGATGGCACATAGCCAAGTATCAAACCCACTCAAGTACCGCAAACAAATCTCCCACATCAGTGGTAGGTAAGACCACACGAAAAACTATCTCTCATTATTCTAGACTCTGTTTATGTACAGCCATATGCTCACATCGACACAAAAGAAGCAACAACAACTTATCACACATGACCACCTGAAAACCCACCATGAAGGCCACACTTTCAAGCAGACACGTTTTATAAGCTTAAATATCCTAGCTTTCACTCCTCTATGTTCATCATCAGGTCAATGTGCAGTGACAAACAATATAATAAGAGTACAGAGGAAGAAGAAAAAGAGGAGAAGGAATTATTTTTGTAAATATTTTGTGATGGACAGCACAACATGGCTGATTATTATGCCAAGCAATAAGGCCTTTGTCCCCACTCATGTCAGCTTAATCGTAGTTTAGACATACTCCTTGTATTATAAACCATCATTAAATCATAAAGTTGCACCAGGGGTACATTATATAACTAACAGCACTGCAGTGCAAAAAGTACATTCTGAGCCTCACATTATTATAACACTTTATACACCTATCTAGCCACTCAATGGGTTAGTTACAACAAGGAAGCCACATTTGCTCAGTTACTCATCATAATGAGGCAAAAAGCTCAAATGCTGGTAAGAAATTGAAATGCTGGTTTATTGAAAATAAATATAATTGTAATGATCATAACAAAAGGATAGGGAGGTAGCCACCAGTAATAACTATCTTTGTGCTAATTTAATTCACAAATTTCACTTCTAACCATTTAGACAGGTGATCAACTAATACTATAGCAAAACACTGTACATTTGGAAGAATATGAAATGGCCCTAAAAAGTCTAGGCTAACTTTGTACCAAATCCTGCCTAGACTAGAGACCTCACTCATTGGTAGCGGAGACATTTCAGACTTTTGTCATTTTGTGAACAAGTAGGACACCTCAGCACCAGTTTCTCTGCATCTTTATCCATACCCTGCCACCAGCACATTTCTTGTTAAGAGTTATGACCAAATAACCCTTATATAAGTTATACGCAACAATCTATCTCTGAGAGAAGTAAGAGAAATCAATTTACCAGCTTTAAACAACAATTTCTATTCAACATGCAACTCTGTCTGAATCTTTCTAAAAGACTGCTATTCCACAGAGTGATTCATTTCCCTAGGCAACCCATCCTTCATGTATTCCATCATCTTTACTAACACAATATCCTGATCAAGTACATTCCTCTATACCTGTTCACCACCACACCTACCTTCATTCATTCCAGACCACGCTTGCAACCAATCAACATCCTGCTGATCATCTAAAACGTCTTCAGTTTCTTCACCTGAACAAGGAAAACAAGAAAGACAGTCCACTTTCCTGTTCTTGCCTCTATGTATGTAGTCTACCTAAAAATTATACTCCAGAAGTTTCACGCTTAACCTTACCAACCAGGCTGTTGCTCTTGTCGAAAAACATTGGAACCACTAACGATAGGCACTAACGGTTTATGATCTGTGCGCAACACAAATTTTGTTCCCCATACATAGGCTTCTAAATGCTCAACCACACGTGAGCATTTCAGAATAAAGTCTCTGGCGGGGTATCAAAGTACGTGAGGCAAAAGCGATTATGTGTTCAGACGTACCCTTACCTTAAGACAAACAGCCCCAAGACCAACACTGCTAGCATCAACTATGATTGACAGGGATTTACCAGGTTGATAGGGACTGAGAAGAGAAGTGGTTGACAATTCCATTTTATTGCTTGGAAAGCTGATTTCTGAGCATGTCCCCACATCCATTTTAAGAGTGAAGAGTTTCAATTTTGGTAGCAAAATTCTGAATACATTTGGTGTAATAGTCACACATACTTAAAAAGGCTTGAAGTTGTTCTCAACTCACTGTGGTAGCTACCTCTTCAATTGCTTTAATTAAATGTGGCCTTGGACCAATACCCTTCGCAGAAATGACAAGTCCAAGATATTCCACCTCTTGCACACAAAATTCCCCCTTATCTTTTTTCGGTCTCAATTTCACAATGTGTTCATCATATTCTTTGATAAAAACCAAAATATTGTCTTGAGATATCCTCCAAGCCTTTCAAAACATCACTCAAAAGCCATTGAAAAATGGCAGTAGCTGGCGCCAAACCGAAAGGCATTCTGCAAAACTGAAAAACAACACAGGAACTGGCAAAAGCTGTAAGATTTGTGGATTCTTTTGTCAGAACAACTTGGTGATACGCTCATCTCATGTCAAGTTTGGAAAAAACACCTGCCCCTGCTAGGGTAACCATCATCTCCTCTATTTTCGGCAAAGAATATCCATCAAATCAGATTGCTTTGTTCAGGCTCCTAAGGTCAATACACATCCGTAATTCATCCTTCTTCTTTCTTGCAACCACAATAGGTGACATCCACAGTGAATAATCCACAGGTTCTATCACACCATCATCACAAAGCTGAGTAAGATGCTTCTCCAAACTTTCTCTGATACTCAAAGCAACAAACCTTAATTTGAATTTGACAGGTACACAATCCTCCTTAAGTTTGATGACATGTTAAACCCTTCCAAACTCTCAAGCTTATCTTCAAAAACAACATCATGTGTCTTCAACACACCTCTCAAATCACCAACATGATCAACTACGCTCCCTGCAACACACAAAACGTATTAATTACATCCAGACTTAAGAACAATTCTTAAAAACCCTTGATGATGTGAACATCGAATGTAAGGACTCTTCTGTGAAACATACACTTTACCTTGCACCTCCTTTCCCTTAAAACAAATAACCTCTTCTTTCACCATTATACCCATAAGGAGATATGTCAGGTGAAAGCAAGTCTATATCAGCAAACTTGTTAACAAAATTGTTCTTTGAGATAATGGTGATCTTGGATCCTGAATCAGTTAACAAAGCAACAAGTACATCTCCTATAGCAAAATACTCAATGGGACCTTTGAACTTGGAATGTCACAAGAGTAAATTATCCATACTGTCTGTGGACTTCTGATCTGACTCAACAGATACAACATGCACTGTATTCCTGTAACTATTCACACAACACACTCTTGTAAAATGGCCATTAACACCACATTTGTTACAGACCTTCCTAAGAGCAGGACACTGTTTGCATGAAGCAATGTGAGCTCTTGATCCACAATGATAACAAAGAATACTTCTACCATTATATTTTTTCCTCTCGGCGGACAAAAGTTTGCATGGGATAGGCTTGTTCCCATTAACCAGTAGAACATTCTCATCAGGGTTTTTATTAAGTTCCATGGGCAATAATTTGGGGTCTTGAATAATATAACCAATATCAAGACCTTCCTCAAGAGAAGGAATTTTGTAAGAAAGTTGCACTTCCTGAGTTTTTTTTTGTTTTTTTTGGAAAACCTTTATTAGTGGAAAAAAAGTACACCGCTATTCAGCCATACATCCCGGAGGCCAGGCAGCATTGAGGTAGCAGTAGTAGTCGTGCACCAAACGGTAGACAGGAGCAGTCAGGTTTAATTTCAAATATATAAGAACATTAGAATAAATAAACCAAATAAACCACAAAGGCCGCATAGAATAAAGTAAGGAAGAGAGAAAGAACGAGAGAAGAAGAAGAAAGGGAGAAAAGAAAGTAGGCTGAGGACATATCACAGACGTTGGGCTTACATCACAGTGGGAGATCGGGGGCCGCACCCCCTATGTAGTTTGCAATGCAATTAGCGACAACAGGTCATGTGGGGAGTAGCACAGCAGGATATCAGTCATGGAACCACGGGCAAGGGACGCTACGGAGACAGATGGACATCAGGTTCTACCTCCACAGGGGGCGTACAAATGTCACCTCGATACGAGTTCCAAGCACCCCACACAGACCTCCACATTCTCGGCTTGCCCCTGGCTACATATACTGTTTTCTCACGTAGCATGCACCAGTCCATGTTGGTTTCCCACAAGCCAATCGTGGGAGGAGCTGGCGCACCCCATCTCTGAGCGATGTCTCTCTTGGCTATCATGTTGCCCAGAGTGACCCAGCGGGTCTGGGCAACGTTATAGTCATTCGGGCCCCAAATGTTGAGTAAGCAGCGCCGGGCCTCCGCGGGCAAGGTCACACCAGTCACATCCTTCATCACCTCGTGCACCCGCACCCAGAATCGAGCCACCTCAGGACACTCCCAGATAATGTGCATGAAGGTCGCAATCATCCCACATCCTCTCCGGCACGTACCATCCAGCGAGAGCCCCATGTGTATAAGTCTGGGGCCCGTGACATAAACTCTGTGTAGTATCTTCAGCTGGACAAGGCGGAGTCGCGCCAATATGGCCACCTCCCTGGGGGAAGAGACCGCCGATTGCCACTCCTCATCATCCACCTCAATGCCATCGTTCACCCAGAGCTCCCTCAGCCGCAACAGCTGATCAGCACGTGTGTTAATAAGCTTCTTGTAGGTGAGGGAGATGGCGCTGTCCGGCATATGGCCGTCCAGCACCCTGTCTTCCAGTGGTGACGATTCGGGCACCGTCTCCCCCGCCGGTATGCGGGAAGAGAGAGCATGCCTAATCTGTGCATATCGGAAATATTCCGTCGCCCCCAGTTGGAACTCAGACTGCAACGCATCAAATGACTTGATCCCTCCCCCAGCCATCACATCCACCACCTTCGATATACCAATGGTGTCCCACCTGTCAAAGCCTTTGGTGTGCCACAGCTTCCCCAACAGGTCAGAATCATACAATGGAGTGGCCTTAGAAATCCTACCCTGCCAGCCCAGAGTTTTGGCGACCGCCCGCCACAAATGCACCGCCATCTTAGTGGGCCCTGTCAACTTCCGATCCAGAGACTTGGAATATAGCGCCCTGTAATAGTTCCCGTCCTTCACGAGCCACCGGTCCATGGCGTAGCCTGGGCTGACTGCCGGGCCGTAAAGGCCATGATTGATAGCCGCGAGCTGGGACGCCCAGTAGTAGCGCCGTATGTCGGGCAGGGCTATGCCGCCGTCGTAGCATGGTATGGTCAGTTTAGCCAGGGAGATCCGTGGCCTACCGTCCCACAATAAAGATCGCTGCAAGGACTCGACCTCCCCAAAGTATTTAGCAGGCACGGGATCCTGGGTGTTTTGCAGTGCATAGAGGAACCGGGGCAACGCCATCATTTTGAACAGCGCCGCCCTGCCCATCAAGGAAATCGGCAGTTTTTTCCAGCCCTCCACGTCTCGACGCAGCCTCGCCAGAGGTGGAAGCAGGTTGTGCGAGTACCGTGCTCGGGAGTCCCGCGACACGTAGATACCCAAGTACCTAAAGCCCTGCTGGGCAATCTGTATTGAGCAGCCACGGGGAAGGCGCGGAGTGTCCCCACACAGTGTGTACAGTGAGGACTTGGACCAGTTGATAACCAGGCCTGAGTAGGTTCCAAAGGTGCCCAGCAGATCAAACACAACTATAAGCGAGCGACAGGGGGAGGTAAGATACAAGAGAATGTCGTCCGCGTATAGGGACACCCGGTCCTCAAATCCAGGAGCCCATGTTATCCCAGCGACATCGGGATGTACCCTGATCCACGCTGCCAAGGGCTCAAGTGCCAAGGCGAACAGGAGTGGTGACAGCGGGCATCCCTGTCTGGTGCCTCTGCGCAATGCGAAGGAGGCTGACAACCGACCATTAACAGTCACATTAGCCAGCGGGGCCGAATACAGAAGCTGGACCCAGCCGATGTAAGCGGGTCCAAACCCCATTTTGGCTAGTACTGCCCACAGATAGTTCCACTCCAACGAGTCGAATGCCATGGTGGCATCTAGCGAAGCGAGTACCGTGGGTTCAGTAAGAAGGTGTGCTCGCGCCATAACTGCGTGAAGCCGTCGAAGATTGAGGGCCGTGTTGCGGTGTGGTATGAATCCAGACTGGTCCGGATGAACCAAGTCCGAGATCACCCCCACCAGTCGATTGGCCAATAATTTGGCCAGAATCTTGGGTTCGGCGTTTAAAAGTAAGATGGGTCGATACGAACGGCAAAGATCACGTGGCTTCCCCTCCTTGTGTATCACCACTATGGTGGCTAGCCTTTGGTCGAGCCGGAGCTCTCCGGCCTCGCGGGCCTCGAGAAACATGTCCAGCAGGGGTGCGGCCACCACGTCGGCCTTGAGCTTGTACAGCTCAACAGGAATGCCGTTGGGCCCCGGCGCTTTGCCGGAGCGCAACGATCGAATCGCCAGCGCCACCTCATCTACCGTCAGATCTCGGTCCATGTCCTCCCGCTCAATATCCGAGAGGCAGGGAAGCTCGATACCCTCCAGAAGGGAAGTCGAAGCAGATTCCGGTAGAGAAGTCGCAGACGTGTAAACCGCCTCAAAGTACTCCGCGAAGGACCCAACTATAGCGTCCGGATCCGTGAGGACCAGGCCATCGTCACCCAGTATCTCCGGGACTACACGAGATGCGAGCCCACGTCTGTCCAGACAAGCCAAGAGCTTACCGGCCTTGTCTCCCGAGTCATAAATCCTGCCCTGCTGTTCCCTGCTCAAGGCCTTCGCCGCGTCGGTTGCAGTGGCCCGGAGTTCGGATTGTTTGAGGGAGAGGGCATGGAGTAGCTCAGGAGTCGGCCCCAGAGCGAGCTGGGAGTCCAAGTCAGCGAGTTCGGACTCTAGCCGCACCACGTCCTCATTTCGCCGTCTGCGGGCTTCCGCGATCAGGGAGAAGGCCTCGCCGCGGAGCACTGTTTTAAAGGCCTCCCATAGGGAGACCGCAGAATCGACCGAGCCGGTATGCTCGGTGAAGTACCGTTCTATAGACTTAGCCAGGAGATCCCTAGTCTTCGGGTCCCGAAAATACCACGGATTAATAGGAGCCACTCGCGAGGTCGCGGGTATCTGGAAATCGAAGGACACCCAAACCGGGGCTTCCTGAGTTTTTTAATGAAACCATTTGGTAACCAGTTGATCCCTTATGAGCTGGTCAGTAGACTCTCCAAGTTCAAATTTAGCTGCTAACACATGCAACGAAACAACATATATATCCACTAATTCTGTAGGAAATTATTCCCTTGAGAAAGAATTGTGTCTCCTAACTAGCAGGTTAGGTGGTTTAAAGAAATGTCTTTCCAGCCTTTGGACAGCTTCATCATACTTATCCAATTCTTCTTCCTCATCTTCAGGTACAAATGGAGGTATATGTGCAAACATTTATTTGCCCTCCGGACCTAATGAATGTTGCAACAACCATGTATTCCTTTACGGTTTAAATTTTATACCATCAGTGGACAAAAAGAAAAACATTAGATGTTCTGAACCACTTTTTCTAAACAATTGGAGACTTCAGAAACAGAGGCGGTCTAATACCTTGCATATTAAAACTAGATGCAAAATTGAAAATTGGTGTGGGAGCACACTGCTTCACCTCCCAGCAGGGTCGCCCCTAAGCATCATGGTAGATGTAGTCCGACAAGCGAGTACACTTGCAAAGTCTTTAGAGTGTTTCACCAGGTGGGTGCAGATTAGTGCTGGCCATCTCTGGACACGTGTTTCTAGATTATTATCCGTCATCAGCAGAGATTAGGCATTATTAGGGGTTGCTGAGCAGGCTGCCGTATCCTTGGAACGTAGTATCTCTCCAGGCGCGCAGGTGCCTCTCCACGAGCTCGTCAGCCCACAGCGGCTCGAGGGAGCCTTCAAGTAGAAAATTGGTGTGGGAGCACACTGCTTCACCTCCCAGCAAGGTCGCCCCTAAGCATCATGGTAGATGTAGTCCGACAAGCGAGTACACTTGCAAAGTCTTTAGAGTGTTTCACCAGGTGGGTGCAGATTAGTGCTGGCCATCTCTGGACACGTGTTTCTAGATTATTATCCGTCATCAGCAGAGATTAGGCATTATTAGGGGTTGCTGAGCAGGCTGCCGTATCCTTGGAACGTAGTATCTCTCCAGGCGCGCAGGTGCCTCTCCACGAGCTCGTCAGCCCACAGCGGCTCGAGGGAGCCTTCAAGTAGAAAATTGGTGTGGGAGCACACTGCTTCACCTCCCAGCAGGGTCGCCCCTAAGCATCATGGTAGATGTAGTCCGACAAGCGAGTACACTTGCAAAGTCTTTAGAGTGTTTCACCAGGTGGGTGCAGATTAGTGCTGGCCATCTCTGGACACGTGTTTCTAGATTATTATCCGTCATCAGCAGAGATTAGGCATTATTAGGGGTTGCTGAGCAGGCTGCCGTATCCTTGGAACGTAGTATCTCTCCAGGCGCGCAGGTGCCTCTCCACGAGCTCGTCAGCCCACAGCGGCTCGAGGGAGCCTTCAAGTAGAAAATTGGTGTGGGAGCACACTGCTTCACCTCCCAGCAGGGTCGCCCCTAAGCATCATGGTAGATGTAGTCCGACAAGCGAGTACACTTGCAAAGTCTTTAGAGTGTTTCACCAGGTGGGTGCAGATTAGTGCTGGCCATCTCTGGACACGTGTTTCTAGATTATTATCCGTCATCAGCAGAGATTAGGCATTATTAGGGGTTGCTGAGCAGGCTGCCGTATCCTTGGAACGTAGTATCTCTCCAGGCGCGCAGGTGCCTCTCCACGAGCTCGTCAGCCCACAGCGGCTCGAGGGAGCCTTCAAGTAGAAAATTGGTGTGGGAGCACACTGCTTCACCTCCCAGCAGGGTCGCCCCTAAGCATCATGGTAGATGTAGTCCGACAAGCGAGTACACTTGCAAAGTCTTTAGAGTGTTTCACCAGGTGGGTGCAGATTAGTGCTGGCCATCTCTGGACACGTGTTTCTAGATTATTATCCGTCATCAGCAGAGATTAGGCATTATTAGGGGTTGCTGAGCAGGCTGCCGTATCCTTGGAACGTAGTATCTCTCCAGGCGCGCAGGTGCCTCTCCACGAGCTCGTCAGCCCACAGCGGCTCGAGGGAGCCTTCAAGTAGAAAATTGGTGTGGGAGCACACTGCTTCACCTCCCAGCAGGGTCGCCCCTAAGCATCATGGTAGATGTAGTCCGACAAGCGAGTACACTTGCAAAGTCTTTAGAGTGTTTCACCAGGTGGGTGCAGATTAGTGCTGGCCATCTCTGGACACGTGTTTCTAGATTATTATCCGTCATCAGCAGAGATTAGGCATTATTAGGGGTTGCTGAGCAGGCTGCCGTATCCTTGGAACGTAGTATCTCTCCAGGCGCGCAGGTGCCTCTCCACGAGCTCGTCAGCCCACAGCGGCTCGAGGGAGCCTTCAAGTAGAAAATTGGTGTGGGAGCACACTGCTTCACCTCCCAGCAGGGTCGCCCCTAAGCATCATGGTAGATGTAGTCCGACAAGCGAGTACACTTGCAAAGTCTTTAGAGTGTTTCACCAGGTGGGTGCAGATTAGTGCTGGCCATCTCTGGACACGTGTTTCTAGATTATTATCCGTCATCAGCAGAGATTAGGCATTATTAGGGGTTGCTGAGCAGGCTGCCGTATCCTTGGAACGTAGTATCTCTCCAGGCGCGCAGGTGCCTCTCCACGAGCTCGTCAGCCCACAGCGGCTCGAGGGAGCCTTCAAGTAGAAAATTGGTGTGGGAGCACACTGCTTCACCTCCCAGCAGGGTCGCCCCTAAGCATCATGGTAGATGTAGTCCGACAAGCGAGTACACTTGCAAAGTCTTTAGAGTGTTTCACCAGGTGGGTGCAGATTAGTGCTGGCCATCTCTGGACACGTGTTTCTAGATTATTATCCGTCATCAGCAGAGATTAGGCATTATTAGGGGTTGCTGAGCAGGCTGCCGTATCCTTGGAACGTAGTATCTCTCCAGGCGCGCAGGTGCCTCTCCACGAGCTCGTCAGCCCACAGCGGCTCGAGGGAGCCTTCAAGTAGAAAATTGGTGTGGGAGCACACTGCTTCACCTCCCAGCAGGGTCGCCCCTAAGCATCATGGTAGATGTAGTCCGACAAGCGAGTACACTTGCAAAGTCTTTAGAGTGTTTCACCAGGTGGGTGCAGATTAGTGCTGGCCATCTCTGGACACGTGTTTCTAGATTATTATCCGTCATCAGCAGAGATTAGGCATTATTAGGGGTTGCTGAGCAGGCTGCCGTATCCTTGGAACGTAGTATCTCTCCAGGCGCGCAGGTGCCTCTCCACGAGCTCGTCAGCCCACAGCGGCTCGAGGGAGCCTTCAAGTAGAAAATTGGTGTGGGAGCACACTGCTTCACCTCCCAGCAGGGTCGCCCCTAAGCATCATGGTAGATGTAGTCCGACAAGCGAGTACACTTGCAAAGTCTTTAGAGTGTTTCACCAGGTGGGTGCAGATTAGTGCTGGCCATCTCTGGACACGTGTTTCTAGATTATTATCCGTCATCAGCAGAGATTAGGCATTATTAGGGGTTGCTGAGCAGGCTGCCGTATCCTTGGAACGTAGTATCTCTCCAGGCGCGCAGGTGCCTCTCCACGAGCTCGTCAGCCCACAGCGGCTCGAGGGAGCCTTCAAGTAGAAAATTGGTGTGGGAGCACACTGCTTCACCTCCCAGCAGGGTCGCCCCTAAGCATCATGGTAGATGTAGTCCGACAAGCGAGTACACTTGCAAAGTCTTTAGAGTGTTTCACCAGGTGGGTGCAGATTAGTGCTGGCCATCTCTGGACACGTGTTTCTAGATTATTATCCGTCATCAGCAGAGATTAGGCATTATTAGGGGTTGCTGAGCAGGCTGCCGTATCCTTGGAACGTAGTATCTCTCCAGGCGCGCAGGTGCCTCTCCACGAGCTCGTCAGCCCACAGCGGCTCGAGGGAGCCTTCAAGTAGAAAATTGGTGTGGGAGCACACTGCTTCACCTCCCAGCAGGGTCGCCCCTAAGCATCATGGTAGATGTAGTCCGACAAGCGAGTACACTTGCAAAGTCTTTAGAGTGTTTCACCAGGTGGGTGCAGATTAGTGCTGGCCATCTCTGGACACATGTTTCTAGATTATTATCCGTCATCAGCAGAGATTAGGCATTATTAGGGGTTGCTGAGCAGGCTGCCGTATCCTTGGAACGTAGTATCTCTCCAGGCGCGCAGGTGCCTCTCCACGAGCTCGTCAGCCCACAGCGGCTCGAGGGAGCCTTCAAGTAGAAAATTGGTGTGGGAGCACACTGCTTCACCTCCCAGCAGGGTCGCCCCTAAGCATCATGGTAGATGTAGTCCGACAAGCGAGTACACTTGCAAAGTCTTTAGAGTGTTTCACCAGGTGGGTGCAGATTAGTGCTGGCCATCTCTGGACACGTGTTTCTAGATTATTATCCGTCATCAGCAGAGATTAGGCATTATTAGGGGTTGCTGAGCAGGCTGCCGTATCCTTGGAACGTAGTATCTCTCCAGGCGCGCAGGTGCCTCTCCACGAGCTCGTCAGCCCACAGCGGCTCGAGGGAGCCTTCAAGTAGAAAATTGGTGTGGGAGCACACTGCTTCACCTCCCAGCAGGGTCGCCCCTAAGCATCATGGTAGATGTAGTCCGACAAGCGAGTACACTTGCAAAGTCTTTAGAGTGTTTCACCAGGTGGGTGCAGATTAGTGCTGGCCATCTCTGGACACGTGTTTCTAGATTATTATCCGTCATCAGCAGAGATTAGGCATTATTAGGGGTTGCTGAGCAGGCTGCCGTATCCTTGGAACGTAGTATCTCTCCAGGCGCGCAGGTGCCTCTCCACGAGCTCGTCAGCCCACAGCGGCTCGAGGGAGCCTTCAAGTAGAAAATTGGTGTGGGAGCACACTGCTTCACCTCCCAGCAGGGTCGCCCCTAAGCATCATGGTAGATGTAGTCCGACAAGCGAGTACACTTGCAAAGTCTTTAGAGTGTTTCACCAGGTGGGTGCAGATTAGTGCTGGCCATCTCTGGACACGTGTTTCTAGATTATTATCCGTCATCAGCAGAGATTAGGCATTATTAGGGGTTGCTGAGCAGGCTGCCGTATCCTTGGAACGTAGTATCTCTCCAGGCGCGCAGGTGCCTCTCCACGAGCTCGTCAGCCCACAGCGGCTCGAGGGAGCCTTCAAGTAGAAAATTGGTGTGGGAGCACACTGCTTCACCTCCCAGCAGGGTCGCCCCTAAGCATCATGGTAGATGTAGTCCGACAAGCGAGTACACTTGCAAAGTCTTTAGAGTGTTTCACCAGGTGGGTGCAGATTAGTGCTGGCCATCTCTGGACACGTGTTTCTAGATTATTATCCGTCATCAGCAGAGATTAGGCATTATTAGGGGTTGCTGAGCAGGCTGCCGTATCCTTGGAACGTAGTATCTCTCCAGGCGCGCAGGTGCCTCTCCACGAGCTCGTCAGCCCACAGCGGCTCGAGGGAGCCTTCAAGTAGAAAATTGGTGTGGGAGCACACTGCTTCACCTCCCAGCAGGGTCGCCCCTAAGCATCATGGTAGATGTAGTCCGACAAGCGAGTACACTTGCAAAGTCTTTAGAGTGTTTCACCAGGTGGGTGCAGATTAGTGCTGGCCATCTCTGGACACGTGTTTCTAGATTATTATCCGTCATCAGCAGAGATTAGGCATTATTAGGGGTTGCTGAGCAGGCTGCCGTATCCTTGGAACGTAGTATCTCTCCAGGCGCGCAGGTGCCTCTCCACGAGCTCGTCAGCCCACAGCGGCTCGAGGGAGCCTTCAAGTAGAAAATTGGTGTGGGAGCACACTGCTTCACCTCCCAGCAGGGTCGCCCCTAAGCATCATGGTAGATGTAGTCCGACAAGCGAGTACACTTGCAAAGTCTTTAGAGTGTTTCACCAGGTGGGTGCAGATTAGTGCTGGCCATCTCTGGACACGTGTTTCTAGATTATTATCCGTCATCAGCAGAGATTAGGCATTATTAGGGGTTGCTGAGCAGGCTGCCGTATCCTTGGAACGTAGTATCTCTCCAGGCGCGCAGGTGCCTCTCCACGAGCTCGTCAGCCCACAGCGGCTCGAGGGAGCCTTCAAGTAGAAAATTGGTGTGGGAGCACACTGCTTCACCTCCCAGCAGGGTCGCCCCTAAGCATCATGGTAGATGTAGTCCGACAAGCGAGTACACTTGCAAAGTCTTTAGAGTGTTTCACCAGGTGGGTGCAGATTAGTGCTGGCCATCTCTGGACACGTGTTTCTAGATTATTATCCGTCATCAGCAGAGATTAGGCATTATTAGGGGTTGCTGAGCAGGCTGCCGTATCCTTGGAACGTAGTATCTCTCCAGGCGCGCAGGTGCCTCTCCACGAGCTCGTCAGCCCACAGCGGCTCGAGGGAGCCTTCAAGTAGAAAATTGGTGTGGGAGCACACTGCTTCACCTCCCAGCAGGGTCGCCCCTAAGCATCATGGTAGATGTAGTCCGACAAGCGAGTACACTTGCAAAGTCTTTAGAGTGTTTCACCAGGTGGGTGCAGATTAGTGCTGGCCATCTCTGGACACGTGTTTCTAGATTATTATCCGTCATCAGCAGAGATTAGGCATTATTAGGGGTTGCTGAGCAGGCTGCCGTATCCTTGGAATGTAGTATCTCTCCAGGCGCGCAGGTGCCTCTCCACGAGCTCGTCAGCCCACAGCGGCTCGAGGGAGCCTTCAAGTAGAAAATTGGTGTGGGAGCACACTGCTTCACCTCCCAGCAGGGTCGCCCCTAAGCATCATGGTAGATGTAGTCCGACAAGCGAGTACACTTGCAAAGTCTTTAGAGTGTTTCACCAGGTGGGTGCAGATTAGTGCTGGCCATCTCTGGACACGTGTTTCTAGATTATTATCCGTCATCAGCAGAGATTAGGCATTATTAGGGGTTGCTGAGCAGGCTGCCGTATCCTTGGAACGTAGTATCTCTCCAGGCGCGCAGGTGCCTCTCCACGAGCTCGTCAGCCCACAGCGGCTCGAGGGAGCCTTCAAGTAGAAAATTGGTGTGGGAGCACACTGCTTCACCTCCCAGCAGGGTCGCCCCTAAGCATCATGGTAGATGTAGTCCGACAAGCGAGTACACTTGCAAAGTCTTTAGAGTGTTTCACCAGGTGGGTGCAGATTAGTGCTGGCCATCTCTGGATACGTGTTTCTAGATTATTATCCGTCATCAGCAGAGATTAGGCATTATTAGGGGTTGCTGAGCAGGCTGCCGTATCCTTGGAACGTAGTATCTCTCCAGGCGCGCAGGTGCCTCTCCACGAGCTCGTCAGCCCACAGCGGCTCGAGGGAGCCTTCAAGTAGAAAATTGGTGTGGGAGCACACTGCTTCACCTCCCAGCAGGGTCGCCCCTAAGCATCATGGTAGATGTAGTCCGACAAGCGAGTACACTTGCAAAGTCTTTAGAGTGTTTCACCAGGTGGGTGCAGATTAGTGCTGGCCATCTCTGGACACGTGTTTCTAGATTATTATCCGTCATCAGCAGAGATTAGGCATTATTAGGGGTTGCTGAGCAGGCTGCCGTATCCTTGGAACGTAGTATCTCTCCAGGCGCGCAGGTGCCTCTCCACGAGCTCGTCAGCCCACAGCGGCTCGAGGGAGCCTTCAAGTAGAAAATTGGTGTGGGAGCACACTGCTTCACCTCCCAGCAGGGTCGCCCCTAAGCATCATGGTAGATGTAGTCCGACAAGCGAGTACACTTGCAAAGTCTTTAGAGTGTTTCACCAGGTGGGTGCAGATTAGTGCTGGCCATCTCTGGACACGTGTTTCTAGATTATTATCCGTCATCAGCAGAGATTAGGCATTATTAGGGGTTGCTGAGCAGGCTGCCGTATCCTTGGAACGTAGTATCTCTCCAGGCGCGCAGGTGCCTCTCCACGAGCTCGTCAGCCCACAGCGGCTCGAGGGAGCCTTCAAGTAGAAAATTGGTGTGGGAGCACACTGCTTCACCTCCCAGCAGGGTCGCCCCTAAGCATCATGGTAGATGTAGTCCGACAAGCGAGTACACTTGCAAAGTCTTTAGAGTGTTTCACCAGGTGGGTGCAGATTAGTGCTGGCCATCTCTGGACACGTGTTTCTAGATTATTATCCGTCATCAGCAGAGATTAGGCATTATTAGGGGTTGCTGAGCAGGCTGCCGTATCCTTGGAACGTAGTATCTCTCCAGGCGCGCAGGTGCCTCTCCACGAGCTCGTCAGCCCACAGCGGCTCGAGGGAGCCTTCAAGTAGAAAATTGGTGTGGGAGCACACTGCTTCACCTCCCAGCAGGGTCGCCCCTAAGCATCATGGTAGATGTAGTCCGACAAGCGAGTACACTTGCAAAGTCTTTAGAGTGTTTCACCAGGTGGGTGCAGATTAGTGCTGGCCATCTCTGGACACGTGTTTCTAGATTATTATCCGTCATCAGCAGAGATTAGGCATTATTAGGGGTTGCTGAGCAGGCTGCCGTATCCTTGGAACGTAGTATCTCTCCAGGCGCGCAGGTGCCTCTCCACGAGCTCGTCAGCCCACAGCGGCTCGAGGGAGCCTTCAAGTAGAAAATTGGTGTGGGAGCACACTGCTTCACCTCCCAGCAGGGTCGCCCCTAAGCATCATGGTAGATGTAGTCCGACAAGCGAGTACACTTGCAAAGTCTTTAGAGTGTTTCACCAGGTGGGTGCAGATTAGTGCTGGCCATCTCTGGACACGTGTTTCTAGATTATTATCCGTCATCAGCAGAGATTAGGCATTATTAGGGGTTGCTGAGCAGGCTGCTGTATCCTTGGAACGTAGTATCTCTCCAGGCGCGCAGGTGCCTCTCCACGAGCTCGTCAGCCCACAGCGGCTCGAGGGAGCCTTCAAGTAGAAAATTGGTGTGGGAGCACACTGCTTCACCTCCCAGCAGGGTCGCCCCTAAGCATCATGGTAGATGTAGTCCGACAAGCGAGTACACTTGCAAAGTCTTTAGAGTGTTTCACCAGGTGGGTGCAGATTAGTGCTGGCCATCTCTGGACACGTGTTTCTAGATTATTATCCGTCATCAGCAGAGATTAGGCATTATTAGGGGTTGCTGAGCAGGCTGCCGTATCCTTGGAACGTAGTATCTCTCCAGGCGCGCAGGTGCCTCTCCACGAGCTCGTCAGCCCACAGCGGCTCGAGGGAGCCTTCAAGTAGAAAATTGGTGTGGGAGCACACTGCTTCACCTCCCAGCAGGGTCGCCCCTAAGCATCATGGTAGATGTAGTCCGACAAGAGAGTACACTTGCAAAGTCTTTAGAGTGTTTCACCAGGTGGGTGCAGATTAGTGCTGGCCATCTCTGGACACGTGTTTCTAGATTATTATCCGTCATCAGCAGAGATTAGGCATTATTAGGGGTTGCTGAGCAGGCTGCCGTATCCTTGGAACGTAGTATCTCTCCAGGCGCGCAGGTGCCTCTCCACGAGCTCGTCAGCCCACAGCGGCTCGAGGGAGCCTTCAAGTAGAAAATTGGTGTGGGAGCACACTGCTTCACCTCCCAGCAGGGTCGCCCCTAAGCATCATGGTAGATGTAGTCCGACAAGCGAGTACACTTGCAAAGTCTTTAGAGTGTTTCACCAGGTGGGTGCAGATTAGTGCTGGCCATCTCTGGACACGTGTTTCTAGATTATTATCCGTCATCAGCAGAGATTAGGCATTATTAGGGGTTGCTGAGCAGGCTGCCGTATCCTTGGAACGTAGTATCTCTCCAGGCGCGCAGGTGCCTCTCCACGAGCTCGTCAGCCCACAGCGGCTCGAGGGAGCCTTCAAGTAGAAAATTGGTGTGGGAGCACACTGCTTCACCTCCCAGCAGGGTCGCCCCTAAGCATCATGGTAGATGTAGTCCGACAAGCGAGTACACTTGCAAAGTCTTTAGAGTGTTTCACCAGGTGGGTGCAGATTAGTGCTGGCCATCTCTGGACACGTGTTTCTAGATTATTATCCGTCATCAGCAGAGATTAGGCATTATTAGGGGTTGCTGAGCAGGCTGCCGTATCCTTGGAACGTAGTATCTCTCCAGGCGCGCAGGTGCCTCTCCACGAGCTCGTCAGCCCACAGCGGCTCGAGGGAGCCTTCAAGTAGAAAATTGGTGTGGGAGCACACTGCTTCACCTCCCAGCAGGGTCGCCCCTAAGCATCATGGTAGATGTAGTCCGACAAGCGAGTACACTTGCAAAGTCTTTAGAGTGTTTCACCAGGTGGGTGCAGATTAGTGCTGGCCATCTCTGGACAAGTGTTTCTAGATTATTATCCGTCATCAGCAGAGATTAGGCATTATTAGGGGTTGCTGAGCAGGCTGCCGTATCCTTGGAACGTAGTATCTCTCCAGGCGCGCAGGTGCCTCTCCACGAGCTCGTCAGCCCACAGCGGCTCGAGGGAGCCTTCAAGTAGAAAATTGGTGTGGGAGCACACTGCTTCACCTCCCAGCAGGGTCGCCCCTAAGCATCATGGTAGATGTAGTCCGACAAGCGAGTACACTTGCAAAGTCTTTAGAGTGTTTCACCAGGTGGGTGCAGATTAGTGCTGGCCATCTCTGGACACGTGTTTCTAGATTATTATCCGTCATCAGCAGAGATTAGGCATTATTAGGGGTTGCTGAGCAGGCTGCCGTATCCTTGGAACGTAGTATCTCTCCAGGCGCGCAGGTGCCTCTCCACGAGCTCGTCAGCCCACAGCGGCTCGAGGGAGCCTTCAAGTAGAAAATTGGTGTGGGAGCACACTGCTTCACCTCCCAGCAGGGTCGCCCCTAAGCATCATGGTAGATGTAGTCCGACAAGCGAGTACACTTGCAAAGTCTTTAGAGTGTTTCACCAGGTGGGTGCAGATTAGTGCTGGCCATCACTGGACACGTGTTTCTAGATTATTATCCGTCATCAGCAGAGATTAGGCATTATTAGGGGTTGCTGAGCAGGCTGCCGTATCCTTGGAACGTAGTATCTCTCCAGGCGCGCAGGTGCCTCTCCACGAGCTCGTCAGCCCACAGCGGCTCGAGGGAGCCTTCAAGTAGAAAATTGGTGTGGGAGCACACTGCTTCACCTCCCAGCAGGGTCGCCCCTAAGCATCATGGTAGATGTAGTCCGACAAGCGAGTACACTTGCAAAGTCTTTAGAGTGTTTCACCAGGTGGGTGCAGATTAGTGCTGGCCATCTCTGGACACGTGTTTCTAGATTATTATCCGTCATCAGCAGAGATTAGGCATTATTAGGGGTTGCTGAGCAGGCTGCCGTATCCTTGGAACGTAGTATCTCTCCAGGCGCGCAGGTGCCTCTCCACGAGCTCGTCAGCCCACAGCGGCTCGAGGGAGCCTTCAAGTAGAAAATTGGTGTGGGAGCACACTGCTTCACCTCCCAGCAGGGTCGCCCCTAAGCATCATGGTAGATGTAGTCCGACAAGAGAGTACACTTGCAAAGTCTTTAGAGTGTTTCACCAGGTGGGTGCAGATTAGTGCTGGCCATCTCTGGACACGTGTTTCTAGATTATTATCCGTCATCAGCAGAGATTAGGCATTATTAGGGGTTGCTGAGCAGGCTGCCGTATCCTTGGAACGTAGTATCTCTCCAGGCGCGCAGGTGCCTCTCCACGAGCTCGTCAGCCCACAGCGGCTCGAGGGAGCCTTCAAGTAGAAAATTGGTGTGGGAGCACACTGCTTCACCTCCCAGCAGGGTCGCCCCTAAGCATCATGGTAGATGTAGTCCGACAAGCGAGTACACTTGCAAAGTCTTTAGAGTGTTTCACCAGGTGGGTGCAGATTAGTGCTGGCCATCTCTGGACACGTGTTTCTAGATTATTATCCGTCATCAGCAGAGATTAGGCATTATTAGGGGTTGCTGAGCAGGCTGCCGTATCCTTGGAACGTAGTATCTCTCCAGGCGCGCAGGTGTCTCTCCACGAGCTCGTCAGCCCACAGCGGCTCGAGGGAGCCTTCAAGTAGAAAATTGGTGTGGGAGCACACTGCTTCACCTCCCAGCAGGGTCGCCCCTAAGCATCATGGTAGATGTAGTCCGACAAGCGAGTACACTTGCAAAGTCTTTAGAGTGTTTCACCAGGTGGGTGCAGATTAGTGCTGGCCATCTCTGGACACGTGTTTCTAGATTATTATCCGTCATCAGCAGAGATTAGGCATTATTAGGGGTTGCTGAGCAGGCTGCCGTATCCTTGGAACGTAGTATCTCTCCAGGCGCGCAGGTGTCTCTCCACGAGCTCGTCAGCCCACAGCGGCTCGAGGGAGCCTTCAAGTAGAAAATTGGTGTGGGAGCACACTGCTTCACCTCCCAGCAGGGTCGCCCCTAAGCATCATGGTAGATGTAGTCCGACAAGCGAGTACACTTGCAAAGTCTTTAGAGTGTTTCACCAGGTGGGTGCAGATTAGTGCTGGCCATCTCTGGACACGTGTTTCTAGATTATTATCCGTCATCAGCAGAGATTAGGCATTATTAGGGGTTGCTGAGCAGGCTGCTGTATCCTTGGAACGTAGTATCTCTCCAGGCGCGCAGGTGCCTCTCCACGAGCTCGTCAGCCCACAGCGGCTCGAGGGAGCCTTCAAGTAGAAAATTGGTGTGGGAGCACACTGCTTCACCTCTCAGCAGGGTCGCCCCTAAGCATCATGGTAGATGTAGTCCGACAAGCGAGTACACTTGCAAAGTCTTTAGAGTGTTTCACCAGGTGGGTGCAGATTAGTGCTGGCCATCTCTGGACACGTGTTTCTAGATTATTATCCGTCATCAGCAGAGATTAGGCATTATTAGGGGTTGCTGAGCAGGCTGCCGTATCCTTGGAACGTAGTATCTCTCCAGGCGCGCAGGTGCCTCTCCACGAGCTCGTCAGCCCACAGCGGCTCGAGGGAGCCTTCAAGTAGAAAATTGGTGTGGGAGCACACTGCTTCACCTCCCAGCAGGGTCGCCCCTAAGCATCATGGTAGATGTAGTCCGACAAGCGAGTACACTTGCAAAGTCTTTAGAGTGTTTCACCAGGTGGGTGCAGATTAGTGCTGGCCATCTCTGGACACGTGTTTCTAGATTATTATCCGTCATCAGCAGAGATTAGGCATTATTAGGGGTTGCTAAGCAGGCTGCCGTATCCTTGGAACGTAGTATCTCTCCAGGCGCGCAGGTGCCTCTCCACGAGCTCGTCAGCCCACAGCGGCTCGAGGGAGCCTTCAAGTAGAAAATTGGTGTGGGAGCACACTGCTTCACCTCCCAGCAGGGTCGCCCCTAAGCATCATGGTAGATGTAGTCCGACAAGCGAGTACACTTGCAAAGTCTTTAGAGTGTTTCACCAGGTGGGTGCAGATTAGTGCTGGCCATCTCTGGACACGTGTTTCTAGATTATTATCCGTCATCAGCAGAGATTAGGCATTATTAGGGGTTGCTGAGCAGGCTGCCGTATCCTTGGAACGTAGTATCTCTCCAGGCGCGCAGGTGCCTCTCCACGAGCTCGTCAGCCCACAGCGGCTCGAGGGAGCCTTCAAGTAGAAAATTGGTGTGGGAGCACACTGCTTCACCTCCCAGCAGGGTCGCCCCTAAGCATCATGGTAGATGTAGTCCGACAAGCGAGTACACTTGCAAAGTCTTTAGAGTGTTTCACCAGGTGGGTGCAGATTAGTGCTGGCCATCTCTGGACACGTGTTTCTAGATTATTATCCGTCATCAGCAGAGATTAGGCATTATTAGGGGTTGCTGAGCAGGCTGCCGTATCCTTGGAACGTAGTATCTCTCCAGGCGCGCAGGTGCCTCTCCACGAGCTCGTCAGCCCACAGCGGCTCGAGGGAGCCTTCAAGTAGAAAATTGGTGTGGGAGCACACTGCTTCACCTCCCAGCAGGGTCGCCCCTAAGCATCATGGTAGATGTAGTCCGACAAGCGAGTACACTTGCAAAGTCTTTAGAGTGTTTCACCAGGTGGGTGCAGATTAGTGCTGGCCATCTCTGGACACGTGTTTCTAGATTATTATCCGTCATCAGCAGAGATTAGGCATTATTAGGGGTTGCTGAGCAGGCTGCCGTATCCTTGGAACGTAGTATCTCTCCAGGCGCGCAGGTGCCTCTCCACGAGCTCGTCAGCCCACAGCGGCTCGAGGGAGCCTTCAAGTAGAAAATTGGTGTGGGAGCACACTGCTTCACCTCCCAGCAGGGTCGCCCCTAAGCATCATGGTAGATGTAGTCCGACAAGCGAGTACACTTGCAAAGTCTTTAGAGTGTTTCACCAGGTGGGTGCAGATTAGTGCTGGCCATCTCTGGACACGTGTTTCTAGATTATTATCCGTCATCAGCAGAGATTAGGCATTATTAGGGGTTGCTGAGCAGGCTGCCGTATCCTTGGAACGTAGTATCTCTCCAGGCGCGCAGGTGCCTCTCCACGAGCTCGTCAGCCCACAGCGGCTCGAGGGAGCCTTCAAGTAGAAAATTGGTGTGGGAGCACACTGCTTCACCTCCCAGCAGGGTCGCCCCTAAGCATCATGGTAGATGTAGTCCGACAAGCGAGTACACTTGCAAAGTCTTTAGAGTGTTTCACCAGGTGGGTGCAGATTAGTGCTGGCCATCTCTGGACACGTGTTTCTAGATTATTATCCGTCATCAGCAGAGATTAGGCATTATTAGGGGTTGCTGAGCAGGCTGCCGTATCCTTGGAACGTAGTATCTCTCCAGGCGCGCAGGTGCCTCTCCACGAGCTCGTCAGCCCACAGCGGCTCGAGGGAGCCTTCAAGTAGAAAATTGGTGTGGGAGCACACTGCTTCACCTCCCAGCAGGGTCGCCCCTAAGCATCATGGTAGATGTAGTCCGACAAGCGAGTACACTTGCAAAGTCTTTAGAGTGTTTCACCAGGTGGGTGCAGATTAGTGCTGGCCATCTCTGGACACGTGTTTCTAGATTATTATCCGTCATCAGCAGAGATTAGGCATTATTAGGGGTTGCTGAGCAGGCTGCCGTATCCTTGGAACGTAGTATCTCTCCAGGCGCGCAGGTGCCTCTCCACGAGCTCGTCAGCCCACAGCGGCTCGAGGGAGCCTTCAAGTAGAAAATTGGTGTGGGAGCACACTGCTTCACCTCCCAGCAGGGTCGCCCCTAAGCATCATGGTAGATGTAGTCCGACAAGCGAGTACACTTGCAAAGTCTTTAGAGTGTTTCACCAGGTGGGTGCAGATTAGTGCTGGCCATCTCTGGACACGTGTTTCTAGATTATTATCCGTCATCAGCAGAGATTAGGCATTATTAGGGGTTGCTGAGCAGGCTGCCGTATCCTTGGAACGTAGTATCTCTCCAGGCGCGCAGGTGCCTCTCCACGAGCTCGTCAGCCCACAGCGGCTCGAGGGAGCCTTCAAGTAGAAAATTGGTGTGGGAGCACACTGCTTCACCTCCCAGCAGGGTCGCCCCTAAGCATCATGGTAGATGTAGTCCGACAAGCGAGTACACTTGCAAAGTCTTTAGAGTGTTTCACCAGGTGGGTGCAGATTAGTGCTGGCCATCTCTGGACACGTGTTTCTAGATTATTATCCGTCATCAGCAGAGATTAGGCATTATTAGGGGTTGCTGAGCAGGCTGCCGTATCCTTGGAACGTAGTATCTCTCCAGGCGCGCAGGTGCCTCTCCACGAGCTCGTCAGCCCACAGCGGCTCGAGGGAGCCTTCAAGTAGAAAATTGGTGTGGGAGCACACTGCTTCACCTCCCAGCAGGGTCGCCCCTAAGCATCATGGTAGATGTAGTCCGACAAGCGAGTACACTTGCAAAGTCTTTAGAGTGTTTCACCAGGTGGGTGCAGATTAGTGCTGGCCATCTCTGGACACGTGTTTCTAGATTATTATCCGTCATCAGCAGAGATTAGGCATTATTAGGGGTTGCTGAGCAGGCTGCCGTATCCTTGGAACGTAGTATCTCTCCAGGCGCGCAGGTGCCTCTCCACGAGCTCGTCAGCCCACAGCGGCTCGAGGGAGCCTTCAAGTAGAAAATTGGTGTGGGAGCACACTGCTTCACCTCCCAGCAGGGTCGCCCCTAAGCATCATGGTAGATGTAGTCCGACAAGCGAGTACACTTGCAAAGTCTTTAGAGTGTTTCACCAGGTGGGTGCAGATTAGTGCTGGCCATCTCTGGACACGTGTTTCTAGATTATTATCCGTCATCAGCAGAGATTAGGCATTATTAGGGGTTGCTGAGCAGGCTGCCGTATCCTTGGAACGTAGTATCTCTCCAGGCGCGCAGGTGCCTCTCCACGAGCTCGTCAGCCCACAGCGGCTCGAGGGAGCCTTCAAGTAGAAAATTGGTGTGGGAGCACACTGCTTCACCTCCCAGCAGGGTCGCCCCTAAGCATCATGGTAGATGTAGTCCGACAAGCGAGTACACTTGCAAAGTCTTTAGAGTGTTTCACCAGGTGGGTGCAGATTAGTGCTGGCCATCTCTGGACACGTGTTTCTAGATTATTATCCGTCATCAGCAGAGATTAGGCATTATTAGGGGTTGCTGAGCAGGCTGCCGTATCCTTGGAACGTAGTATCTCTCCAGGCGCGCAGGTGCCTCTCCACGAGCTCGTCAGCCCACAGCGGCTCGAGGGAGCCTTCAAGTAGAAAATTGGTGTGGGAGCACACTGCTTCACCTCCCAGCAGGGTCGCCCCTAAGCATCATGGTAGATGTAGTCCGACAAGCGAGTACACTTGCAAAGTCTTTAGAGTGTTTCACCAGGTGGGTGCAGATTAGTGCTGGCCATCTCTGGACACGTGTTTCTAGATTATTATCCGTCATCAGCAGAGATTAGGCATTATTAGGGGTTGCTGAGCAGGCTGCCGTATCCTTGGAACGTAGTATCTCTCCAGGCGCGCAGGTGCCTCTCCACGAGCTCGTCAGCCCACAGCGGCTCGAGGGAGCCTTCAAGTAGAAAATTGGTGTGGGAGCACACTGCTTCACCTCCCAGCAGGGTCGCCCCTAAGCATCATGGTAGATGTAGTCCGACAAGCGAGTACACTTGCAAAGTCTTTAGAGTGTTTCACCAGGTGGGTGCAGATTAGTGCTGGCCATCTCTGGACACGTGTTTCTAGATTATTATCCGTCATCAGCAGAGATTAGGCATTATTAGGGGTTGCTGAGCAGGCTGCCGTATCCTTGGAACGTAGTATCTCTCCAGGCGCGCAGGTGCCTCTCCACGAGCTCGTCAGCCCACAGCGGCTCGAGGGAGCCTTCAAGTAGAAAATTGGTGTGGGAGCACACTGCTTCACCTCCCAGCAGGGTCGCCCCTAAGCATCATGGTAGATGTAGTCCGACAAGCGAGTACACTTGCAAAGTCTTTAGAGTGTTTCACCAGGTGGGTGCAGATTAGTGCTGGCCATCTCTGGACACGTGTTTCTAGATTATTATCCGTCATCAGCAGAGATTAGGCATTATTAGGGGTTGCTGAGCAGGCTGCCGTATCCTTGGAACGTAGTATCTCTCCAGGCGCGCAGGTGCCTCTCCACGAGCTCGTCAGCCCACAGCGGCTCGAGGGAGCCTTCAAGTAGAAAATTGGTGTGGGAGCACACTGCTTCACCTCCCAGCAGGGTCGCCCCTAAGCATCATGGTAGATGTAGTCCGACAAGCGAGTAC
Source organism: Lissotriton vulgaris (assembly GCF_964263255.1). NCBI lineage: Eukaryota > Metazoa > Chordata > Amphibia > Caudata > Salamandridae > Lissotriton > Lissotriton vulgaris. Next base: position 862,576,809 of record NC_141689.1, read on the forward strand.
ACTTGCAAAGTCTTTAGAGTGTTTCACCAGGTGGGTGCAGATTAGTGCTGGCCATCTCTGGACACGTGTTTCTAGATTATTATCCGTCATCAGCAGAGATTAGGCATTATTAGGGGTTGCTGAGCAGGCTGCCGTATCCTTGGAACGTAGTATCTCTCCAGGCGCGCAGGTGCCTCTCCACGAGCTCGTCAGCCCACAGCGGCTCGAGGGAGCCTTCAAGTAGAAAATTGGTGTGGGAGCACACTGCTTCACCTCCCAGCAGCCATCGGCAACCCCAGAACACTGCCTATCCCTGCTTATGAGGGGTAATACCCCGAAACACGTGTCCAGGGATGGCGAAGACAGCGAAGATAGCAGAAGATCGAAAGATGATGCATCGCGAACACTTTCCTACATTGACCAGAGTCCTTTGGGGCGACACCGCCGGTGTGTGAGTAGTGTGCGACCCCACCCCCATTTGTAACTTTAAAGCTCCCTTGAGCAGCGGGCTGACGAGCCTGGGATCCCGCACCTACGCGCCGGAGTGGTACTATACCTGGCAGATATTGGCAGCCATCGGCAACCCCAGAACACTGCCTATCCCTGCTGATGAGGGGTAATACCCCGAAACACGTGTCCAGGGATGGCGAAGACAGCGAAGATAGCAGAAGATCGAAAGATGATGCATCGCGAACACTTTCCTACATTGACCAGAGTCCTTTGGGGCGACACCGCCGGTGTGTGAGTAGTGTGCGACCCCACCCCCATTTGTAACTTTAAAGCTCCCTTGAGCAGCGGGCTGACGAGCCTGGGATCCCGCACCTACGCGCCGGAGTGGTACTATACCTGGCAGATATTGGCAGCCATCGGCAACCCCAGAACACTGCCTATCCCTGCTGATGAGGGGTAATACCCCGAAACACGTGTCCAGGGATGGCGAAGACAGCGAAGATAGCAGAAGATCGAAAGATGATGCATCGCGAACACTTTCCTACATTGACCAGAGTCCTTTGGGGCGACACCGCCGGTGTGTGAGTAGTGTGCGACCCCACCCCCATTTGTAACTTTAAAGCTCCCTTGAGCAGCGGGCTGACGAGCCTGGGATCCCGCACCTACGCGCCGGAGTGGTACTATACCTGGCAGATATTGGCAGCCATCGGCAACCCCAGAACACTGCCTATCCCTGCTGATGAGGGGTAATACCCCGAAACACGTGTCCAGGGATGGCGAAGACAGCGAAGATAGCAGAAGATCGAAAGATGATGCATCGCGAACACTTTCCTACATTGACCAGAGTCCTTTGGGGCGACACCGCCGGTGTGTGAGTAGTGTGCGACCCCACCCCCATTTGTAACTTTAAAGCTCCCTTGAGCAGCGGGCTGACGAGCCTGGGATCCCGCACCTACGCGCCGGAGTGGTACTATACCTGGCAGATATTGGCAGCCATCGGCAACCCCAGAACACTGCCTATCCCTGCTGATGAGGGGTAATACCCCGAAACACGTGTCCAGGGATGGCGAAGACAGCGAAGATAGCAGAAGATCGAAAGATGATGCATCGCGAACACTTTCCTACATTGACCAGAGTCCTTTGGGGCGACACCGCCGGTGTGTGAGTAGTGTGCGACCCCACCCCCATTTGTAACTTTAAAGCTCCCTTGAGCAGCGGGCTGACGAGCCTGGGATCCCGCACCTACGCGCCGGAGTGGTACTATACCTGGCAGATATTGGCAGCCATCGGCAACCCCAGAACACTGCCTATCCCTGCTGATGAGGGGTAATACCCCGAAACACGTGTCCAGGGATGGCGAAGACAGCGAAGATAGCAGAAGATCGAAAGATGATGCATCGCGAACACTTTCCTACATTGACCAGAGTCCTTTGGGGCGACACCGCCGGTGTGTGAGTAGTGTGCGACCCCACCCCCATTTGTAACTTTAAAGCTCCCTTGAGCAGCGGGCTGACGAGCCTGGGATCCCGCACCTACGCGCCGGAGTGGTACTATACCTGGCAGATATTGGCAGCCATCGGCAACCCCAGAACACTGCCTATCCCTGCTGATGAGGGGTAATACCCCGAAACACGTGTCCAGGGATGGCGAAGACAGCGAAGATAGCAGAAGATCGAAAGATGATGCATCGCGAACACTTTCCTACATTGACCAGAGTCCTTTGGGGCGACACCGCCGGTGTGTGAGTAGTGTGCGACCCCACCCCCATTTGTAACTTTAAAGCTCCCTTGAGCAGCGGGCTGACGAGCCTGGGATCCCGCACCTACGCGCCGGAGTGGTACTATACCTGGCAGATATTGGCAGCCATCGGCAACCCCAGAACACTGCCTATCCCTGCTGATGAGGGGTAATACCCCGAAACACGTGTCCAGGGATGGCGAAGACAGCGAAGATAGCAGAAGATCGAAAGATGATGCATCGCGAACACTTTCCTACATTGACCAGAGTCCTTTGGGGCGACACCGCCGGTGTGTGAGTAGTGTGCGACCCCACCCCCATTTGTAACTTTAAAGCTCCCTTGAGCAGCGGGCTGACGAGCCTGGGATCCCGCACCTACGCGCCGGAGTGGTACTATACCTGGCAGATATTGGCAGCCATCGGCAACCCCAGAACACTGCCTATCCCTGCTGATGAGGGGTAATACCCCGAAACACGTGTCCAGGGATGGCGAAGACAGCGAAGATAGCAGAAGATCGAAAGATGATGCATCGCGAACACTTTCCTACATTGACCAGAGTCCTTTGGGATGACACCGCCGGTGTGTGAGTAGTGTGCGACCCCACCCCCATTTGTAACTTTAAAGCTCCCTTGAGCAGCGGGCTGACGAGCCTGGGATCCCGCACCTACGCGCCGGAGTGGTACTATACCTGGCAGATATTGGCAGCCATCGGCAACCCCAGAACACTGCCTATCCCTGCTGATGAGGGGTAATACCCCGAAACACGTGTCCAGGGATGGCGAAGACAGCGAAGATAGCAGAAGATCGAAAGATGATGCATCGCGAACACTTTCCTACATTGACCAGAGTCCTTTGGGGCGACACCGCCGGTGTGTGAGTAGTGTGCGACCCCACCCCCATTTGTAACTTTAAAGCTCCCTTGAGCAGCGGGCTGACGAGCCTGGGATCCCGCACCTACGCGCCGGAGTGGTACTATACCTGGCAGATATTGGCAGCCATCGGCAACCCCAGAACACTGCCTATCCCTGCTGATGAGGGGTAATACCCCGAAACACGTGTCCAGGGATGGCGAAGACAGCGAAGATAGCAGAAGATCGAAAGATGATGCATCGCGAACACTTTCCTACATTGACCAGAGTCCTTTGGGGCGACACCGCCGGTGTGTGAGTAGTGTGCGACCCCACCCCCATTTGTAACTTTAAAGCTCCCTTGAGCAGCGGGCTGACGAGCCTGGGATCCCGCACCTACGCGCCGGAGTGGTACTATACCTGGCAGATATTGGCAGCCATCGGCAACCCCAGAACACTGCCTATCCCTGCTGATGAGGGGTAATACCCCGAAACACGTGTCCAGGGATGGCGAAGACAGCGAAGATAGCAGAAGATCGAAAGATGATGCATCGCGAACACTTTCCTACATTGACCAGAGTCCTTTGGGGCGACACCGCCGGTGTGTGAGTAGTGTGCGACCCCACCCCCATTTGTAACTTTAAAGCTCCCTTGAGCAGCGGGCTGACGAGCCTGGGATCCCGCACCTACGCGCCGGAGTGGTACTATACCTGGCAGATATTGGCAGCCATCGGCAACCCCAGAACACTGCCTATCCCTGCTGATGAGGGGTAATACCCCGAAACACGTGTCCAGGGATGGCGAAGACAGCGAAGATAGCAGAAGATCGAAAGATGATGCATCGCGAACACTTTCCTACATTGACCAGAGTCCTTTGGGGCGACGCGCCGGTGTGTGAGTAGTGTGCGACCCCACCCCCATTTGTAACTTTAAAGCTCCCTTGAGCAGCGGGCTGACGAGCCTGGGATCCCGCACCTACGCGCCGGAGTGGTACTATACCTGGCAGATATTGGCAGCCATCGGCAACCCCAGAACACTGCCTATCCCTGCTGATGAGGGGTAATACCCCGAAACACGTGTCCAGGGATGGCGAAGACAGCGAAGATAGCAGAAGATCGAAAGATGATGCATCGCGAACACTTTCCTACATTGACCAGAGTCCTTTGGGGCGACACCGCCGGTGTGTGAGTAGTGTGCGACCCCACCCCCATTTGTAACTTTAAAGCTCCCTTGAGCAGCGGGCTGACGAGCCTGGGATCCCGCACCTACGCGCCGGAGTGGTACTATACCTGGCAGATATTGGCAGCCATCGGCAACCCCAGAACACTGCCTATCCCTGCTGATGAGGGGTAATACCCCGAAACACGTGTCCAGGGATGGCGAAGACAGCGAAGATAGCAGAAGATCGAAAGATGATGCATCGCGAACACTTTCCTACATTGACCAGAGTCCTTTGGGGCGACACCGCCGGTGTGTGAGTAGTGTGCGACCCCACCCCCATTTGTAACTTTAAAGCTCCCTTGAGCAGCGGGCTGACGAGCCTGGGATCCCGCACCTACGCGCCGGAGTGGTACTATACCTGGCAGATATTGGCAGCCATCGGCAACCCCAGAACACTGCCTATCCCTGCTGATGAGGGGTAATACCCCGAAACACGTGTCCAGGGATGGCGAAGATAGCAGAAGATCGAAAGATGATGCATCGCGAACACTTTCCTACATTGACCAGAGTCCTTTGGGGCGACACCGCCGGTGTGTGAGTAGTGTGCGACCCCACCCCCATTTGTAGATGCAAAATTGTTGTTCACAAAAAGGGATCAGATAATAAGCACAACCAACACAACAGTGCCCAAATGCCAATTAGGAAAAAAAATCGGCAGAACCATTAATTTCTTCAAATGGAAATGCCTGACCATAATGATAGGACAAGGTCAGGCAAAATAAATATGACTGCCAAGGCACATGTAAACATATGACAACATGATGAAGTCACTGCAAAGTCCAGCAAAGAGCACAGACAAAGGCATCTTGGAAACACCAGCGCTAGTGATGGTTACATCCAACCACAAAAAGAGCAGCCATACTGGCACACCGTGTAGCTGCAGCAGTGCTCTGGAACACAGCAAAGAATGCTCGTGTGGTGGCAGCAACTCACGGAAACTGGAGGAATGTACCCAAAGGATCTGCATTAACTCTATACCAAAACAGCTACCGGGAAATCCAAAAAGCAAGTGTCGGATGATGAGTCTCACTTATCGTCAGTGTGGTAATGAGGCAAGATGCTCAAATGCTAGCAAGAACTTGAAACGTTGGCTTACTGAAAGTTATAGCTGACATATGAAATGGAGAGGGAAGCAACCACCGACCTCAAAGTTCCGCATCTGTTTGTTCTGTGAGCTTAAACACGCCACGTTCCAACACAGAACAAAAGACATGAGATAGTAGCACCAACATGAATCGTAGCCTAGACATGACAGTAATTAGCCTATATGTTCATCTCAGCGTGCTCAGAACTTTCTACGATAGGAAGATGAAGTGCTGCATTAGATAACAGTGCCATGGACAGTACACTTGTTATGGAAGACCATTTCAACCAATTTAAGGTAAAAGGATACATTTGGTTTCCCATGAAAGTTATTCTTAAGGTTGCCAGCTCCCAAATCTTTTTTAAGTCTTGCATTGGCCATTACTTAAAGGCATTCTGGATAAAAGCAGTGTCTCTTTTAATCCTCTCTTCGATTTGTTTAAAAGACTCAATTTGATTCTCTAGGTCAATGGGAATTGGATAAAAGTGAATTATACACTTCTGTTTAGATGAAATTGTATAGTATAATAGAAGACTTCTAACAGGTCTCTACATGAGGGCTTCATATTAATCTCCACCTACCTCCTGGGGAAAGAAGACCTATATTAACGACCATCCCCACATTTTTTGACATGCTTATTTGGAAAATGCCAATCTTTGAGGAAATGCTAATGAAGAAGATTAGTACCCCCATCTTTCCTTTGAAACTAAATATGGCCAGTGACACTGGATGGGATGACACACTCCTCTCAATATTATATCCCTAACATTCAGAATGTGTGTTGAAGCTTAAAACCAGATAGAGTTAAACTAAGGTTAGCTTTTAAAAAATGATTCACACTCACAATCAACTATTGGTGGCATCACTGTGGTGGAATCTGATGGTCTTGTAAAACAATTCCAAACTTATCAGAAGTTACCTGTTACATTAAATATCCCACTCATGTTGTTCTTGCTTTGGAAATTGAAACCATAATTTGAGTTAACCAAGTCATAAACTCTATGACCTGTGTTCAACACCATAGATATTTGCAGGGTAGTTGTATATTGTGTTTTTATGCTTTGAACATACCTATGCCACGTTTTGTTTTAACAAAACCTATTCTATTTATGTATCTTGTTTATACCATTTTCAATGGCATATTTATATTGTAAATGTGTATTTTTACAAATACTTTCTATGTACTGCTCGATATTGCTGCAGTTATTTAGACATATTAGATCTGTAAACAAGCTTACAGTGTCACTCACATTCCTCCACTCTGGAATCTTGCTTGTGCATAGCCTATAAGCCTAGCAAAAAGTATTTGCCTTATTAGAATAGAGTTAGCCAATGTCTTTATATCCATACTTATTAATGACATTGATCTGTATACCTGGCATTTTGTTACATTCCTACTTAGGTTTGGCTGCATGGTTATCTTGAATTCGTATAGCAACATTTGCTTCAGAGATAGTTTAAGCTAGCTTGTTACAATATTATATTCTGGAGCTTGTATGAACATTTTAACAAATAGATAATATCTAATAGTTATGATTTCAAAAGGGCCACCTGTTAGAGATGCACACAGACTCCTGTCTCATTTGTTTTGGCATTAGAACCTCTGACTAAATATATACAAGACAAAGTTTAGGAATGTTTAGTATCAATTTTGATAACACAGATTATAAAGCTTTCATTTTAACAGATGATAAGATGCAATGACCAATTCCAATAATGTTTAGGATTATAGGCTATAAGAAATTGAGGTTCTATTAATATCTTCTAATTGTTTTAGTGGACCTTTTATGGTTCAAATTTTTTTATTGTGTTATACTGTTTAACAATTTCACTCACCCACATCCCATGGTCCAGTGCGGAAGATAACTGAGATTCAAGGAGCTATTGGTAGGGGTGGTGGGGGCTAACTAGAAGGAGGATAGAGAGGGGGGGGGGATCCCACCCTTAGAGCGTCACCATGGAGTAAACGGTTGAGGCAATGTGCAAAGTTAGTCACATGGTAATTATGGCTGGGACGGGTCGATCTCATTGTGTGGCTGGCCCTAAAAAGTGTAGGCTAACTTTGTACCAAATACTTTCCAGACTAGCAACCTCACTCATTGGTGAGTCATAGCACACACAGGCACATGTGGCATGCAAGTTCTCAAAATTCTTCCGCCAGGAAGCGTATACAAGGTGCCCAAATGTTGTCAAACTGTGTGAGATTAATCTCCAGGGATGCCATTAGCTTCTCCATCCCCACCAGGTCACACAACCTGTGAAGCCAGCCGAAGTGAGGTAGCGTTTTGTCTGTTTCCCAGCTGGAGGTAAGCACCTGTTTAGCCTCACATAGGGCTAGTGCTATGCCTTTCACTTTGTAAGAGTGTAGTGGGTAGGTCAGTACATTGGGTCGTCCCAACAGAATGTAACTGGGGAAGCATGGGATGTCAGTGTGAAATATTACGTAGATGTCTTTCAATATAGCATGCCAGTATTGTTTCAATTTGGGACAGCGCCAGAGGAGGTGGGTTAGAGTGCGAGACTCTCCACAGTTGCATTAGTATTTGTTGAAGGTTCCTAGCTCCCATGATGCGATCCTGGCGGGGTGTAATACCAATAGTGAGTTATGTTGAGTAGGGTTTCTTTACTAGACACGCTTCAGGCAGAAGTACTGGTTCTGCAGAGGCTCTCCCACAATTCTTTGGCAGTGAAGAGCTGGTCAAATTCTGTTTCCCATCTCCTTTGTGCAGGGGATTTGACTGGTGAAGATGTGTTAAAAACTGTAGATGTCGGACAGGAGCCGCTTGTATTAGCGGGTGATTATCTATCTGTTTGCAATTGCGCGAAGGTCTGGAGGATGGGATCATCAAACAGATTGCCTATTCTTTTGACGTTTGCATCATGGCATGCCTAATACACCCTGCCATATTGGGCTGGTGGGATGTCGGGATTGCCCACAGAAGGTTTGAGCAGGGATTGGTGTGAGGAGAGTTGTATTTTGACCATTACTGTGGCCCAGGCTGTCACTGCAGCTCTCACCATAGGGGAGCCAGAGTATTTTACATACGTGGATTCTCGCCTGATTGAGAAAGCACCAGTGCTTTTCTGGAGGGGCCTGTACAGCAATATAATAATTGTAGAGGTGCGGTATGCCCAGGCCCTGTCTGCTATGGCTAGGTATGTTCTCGTCCTCACCATTTGCAGTCTTTTTCTCTCTAAATTAAAACTCAATTAGTTGTTGCAATTTTGCTAGGGCGTGATGAGGTTGTCGGAGAGCAGGGTCTGCATTACGCAGAGGATTTGGGGCAGGAGTGCCATTTTGGCAGCTGTTATTTTCCCTAACCAAGAAAGGCTGGGTTTTTAACTTTAGATCAAACTTTGCATGCTAGGAGCTGCCCTGCTTTTTTGCCCCCGGTGTATTTTTGCTTGGTATGCAGAAATGCATATTCAGCTTTGTCGATATCTAGTGCCCTGAGTTCTTTCCTAGCTAAGTTTCAATCTCTATGGGCCTTGTGAGCCCTCTTTCATTTATGCTCCTTTTACAGGGCTTGTATACATCCCTCCTGGTCCACCCATTTAGCTTTCCTAGTCTTTTGTTGTTTTGGGCTGATGGGGCCAGAGTAGTCCGTCTAATCACTGCCTTCATGGCAGTGGGACTGGGGTCTCTGGTGTGTCACCGAGGTGTAGATATTGCTGAATGACATCTCAGATGTCCCGAAGGCTCAAAGGCTGACAGGACCTGAGCTAATGCCAACATTTTGAACTTCTCCTTCTGGAGGAAGAAGTTGACGTCCCTGAGATACAAGATAGGACGCAGGTCTTCGTCCTTGGGCACTAGAAAGTAGTGGGAGTAACAACCACAACCTAGTTCTGGGACAGGGACTCCCTCAATTGTTCCCTTGGCCGAGAGACCTGTAACTTCCTGATGGAGAAGGGCCAAGTGATCCTCTGACATGCGATGGAATGTTGGTGGCATGGAGGGAGGGTTAGTATTGAAGGGGAGGGAGGGGTAGTTTCGAAGGGGAGGGAGTAGCCTCTTCTAACTATCTGCAAACCACACCTGTCCGACATGATGTTGTGCCAGTGGGGGAGGTGATGGCAGATCCTGCTGCCCATTGGCAACTGGTGGCCCTGTAAGGTCGGACTAGGAAGGCTTAGAGTCTGCTGCAGAGGAGGCACTGGTGGCCTGGCCCACCCGCATGTCCCCAGACCAACAGCTTTGGGTCCCACATCCCCGGCCGTGCAGAGGCTGGGTAGCTTGCATCAGCCAGTGGCCCCGGGTGGAACTTGGTAGGGCACCCCTTCCATAGCCACGAAAGGGGCAAAAGTCAGACTGCACAGGACCAGAGGTGGCAGCGAGGCCCAAGGATCTGGCCATAGCTCTAGAATCCTTGAAACGTTCAAGCGCACTGTCTGCCTTGTCGCAAAACAGACGACTGCCATCAAATGGCACGTCCAGAAGAGTAGATTGGACATCCCCAGAAAAGCCAGTAGATCCCAGCCAGTCATAGCGCCTTAGGGCTACTGACGTAGAAATCGTTGTACCCAGTGAGTCGGCGTTGACCAGCCCATAGCGGATGGCGAACTTAGCTACGTCTCTCCCCTCTGCGACTTCACAGAAGAGCGTGACCCGGGCCTCCTCCGGACACTGTTGCAGCACTTGCGCAACCGTATCCCACACAGAGTGGGTGTAAAGGCCCACGAGACATACGTTGCTCACCGACCACAGTCCTAAGCTGGCGAAAGAAAATACCTTCTTCTCAAGATGGTCCAGCTTCTTGGATTCCCTGTCTGGGGGAGCAGAAGGGAACGCGCCTTTGGATGTTGAGGTTTGGACCACCAAGCTCTCGGGGATAGGGTGTTCGGCGAGGCAAATTGGGTCGCCCGGGGCCGTGGCATCGGGCAACATCCTATCCACAGGCGCGCCTGTGCTGGGCTTGGACCAAGTGCTCCGAAGAATGTCTGTGAGGGCCTCATTGAACGGCAGCAGGGGCTCCGAAGATGCAGCTGCCAGCTAAAGCACCTCAGTCAGGAGATTAGTCCTGACTGCCACTCTAGGAAGCTCAAAGCCCAAGGCCTAAGCCGCCCTACGCAACACCACAGCGTAGGAGGCTCGCTCCAATATGGCCACAGTAGGGAGAAAAAGCATGCCAAGGTCTGGGGAGGTATCCGGCCACTGGCCTCACCCAACTCCTCTCTCCAGTCCGGCTCATCAAGCTGGTCTGCCAAAGGGTCAACAAACCCCTCCCAGTCCTCCTCACCTTCCTCTGGTTGCCACTCAGGGCAATAGGGAACCCCAGGGTAGAACAGTGGTACAAAAGTACCGGTAACGGCATCGGTCAATGCGGCTCCGTGTCCAAGTCAAGGGGGAGGCCGGGGTCAAAGCTGGCCGGTGACACAACTGGTGTTGGAAGTGGCGGAGGCATTGCCAGAGGTATTGGTGCCGGAAGAGGTGACGTGAGGTCGACCGGCATCAATCCGTATTCAGGCCTGGATCCCTGGGGGCCATACAGTGCCGGGCCTGTGCCGCCGGCATCGAAGGCCTAGATCCCCAGCCGAGTCTTTGGGACCAAAGGTGTACCAGCGGAGTTGGGCTGCCCAAAGATGGAGTGGAGAGCTTCATAAAATGCACAAAGCTGGGCAGGGGGTGCCCCGGCTCCCGGGAAGGGAGGCAAACCCGGAGCCATCCCAGTAGGCTCTGCGGGCGGAACTGAAGGACAACGACTTTCCGCGTCCCGTGTTGCGTTGGCCGACGGACGGGGAGAAGGCGAAGAGCAATGGTACTTCTTCGCCTTCTTCTTGTGCTTAGACTTACCTGAAGATGAAGACTTCAATGAGGAGTGATGGTGGTGACTCCGCGATCGGTCATGCAACCTCTCTCTCGACTGGGACCTCGAGCCGGAGGGCAGAGCTGACTGCCGGGCCTCCAAAAGCTTTTGGGACTGCTTCCGCGAAGACTTCAGGTTCATGGTCCGACAGTCGGAGCATGACTTCGGGTCGTGGTCGAGCTCCAGGCACCAAAGGCACAAGAGGTGCAGGTCCGTGACTGACATTAACTTGTGACATGAGTCACAAGGCTTGAAGCCGGTCTGACGATGGGACATCCCTACGTGCACCAGGAGTCGAACACCTCAAAAAGGTTTTTGACAAAAGTAAAAAAAATCACTAGTTAAATAATTACTAAGGGTACCGCTCTCTCCGGAACTGACGTAAGAGAGCAGGGGCTGTGCTACGTAGATACCGGGACGCCATCCCGGTGATTACGATGTCGATGACGAACGCGGAATCGACCAACGCCACCTACTGACGCGCAAGGGCACTGCTGAGAAAAAATTCTCTGGATCCAGTTGGATACCTGGGGGTAATTCTAAGGTAAGGAATCTATAACTAATAGTCTCTTTCAGATAAGGTGATTCAATCTTTGGAAGAAGTCCTAGAAGCCTGTGCTAGATTAACCAATTTTTTGGACTCCAATAGTTTTTCCAAGGACAGCTCTCAGAAATAACTAACTCGGAGCAAGAAAATGAATGCGACGGCAAATGCCATTTTCTATGTTAATGTTGGTACTCAACAAGAATTCAGAGGTTTGAAAAGTAGATCCATAAGTCTGCTTAGCACAAAGTAATGAACACGTGGGCACACTGGGTTCTGTAGGTGGGGCATAGTAATTTTTCTGGATCAAATAAACAACTTACTTACCTTTGGTAACACTCTTTCGGGTGGATATTTGATCTAACCACAGATGCTTTACCTTTAGAATATTCTTCAGGTGACGTTTTTACAGTAGTGCTCCTGTGTGCCACTAGGTGGCATCGTGCATTTCTACCTCAATTTTGTTCTGCCTGGAAATAATGGAATAGAGCCCCATAAAGGTGCCTATCCTGCATGCCGATGTCAATTTCTTGATCGACTTCTTCAGCGCCCTCATACACAGAGCATGAATTTCAGTACAAGTGTGCTGATCTCTAATTTGGGACTTTATTAGGTGGTAAAAAGAGACCATTCCATACAGCGGGAGGTGGTAGAGCAGTGAGAAATCTGCAGATAGATAGAGTATCCACCAGAAAGAGTGTTACCAAAGGTAAGTAACTTAAACCGCCTCAAAGTACTCCGCGAAGGACCCAACTATAGCGGCCGGATCCGTGAGGACCAGGCCATCGTCACCCAGTATCTCCGGGACTACACGAGATGCGAGCCCACGTCTGTCCAGACAAGCCAAGAGCTTACCGGCCTTGTCTCCCGAGTCATAAATCCTGCCCTGCTGTTCCCTGCTCAAGGCCTTCGCTGCGTCGGTTGCAGTGGCCCGGAGTTCGGATTGTTTGAGGGAGAGGGCATGGAGTAGCTCAGGAGTCGGCCCCAGAGCGAGCTGGGAGTCCAAGTCAGCGAGTTCGGACTCTAGCCGCACCACGTCCTCATTTCGCCGTCTGCGGGCTTCCGCGATCAGGGAGAAGGCCTCGCCGCGGAGCACTGTTTTAAAGGCCTCCCATAGGGAGACCGCAGAATCGACCGAGCCGGTATTCTCGGTGAAGTACCGTTCTATAGACTTAGCCAGGAGATCCCTAGTCTTCGGGTCCCGAAAATACCATGGATTAATAGGAGCCACTCGCGAGGTCGCGGGTATCTGGAAATCGAAGGACACCCAAACCGGGGCTTCCTGAGTTTTTTAATGAAACCATTTGGTAACCAGTTGATCCCTTATGAGCTGGTCAGTAGACTCTCCAAGTTCAAATTTAGCTGCTAACACATGCAACGAAACAACATATATATCCACTAATTCTGTAGGAAATTATTCCCTTGAGAAAGAATTGTGTCTCCTAACTAGCAGGTTAGGTGGTTTAAAGAAATGTCTTTCCAGCCTTTGGACAGCTTCATCATACTTATCCAATTCTTCTTCCTCATCTTCAGGTACAAATGGAGGTATATGTGCAAACATTTATTTGCCCTTCGGACCTAATGAATGTTGCAACAACCATGTATTCCTTTACGGTTTAAATTTTAGACCATCAGTGGACAAAAAGAAAAACATTAGATGTTCTGAACCACTTTTTCTAAACAATTGGAGACTTCAGAAACAGAGGCGGTCTAATACCTTGCATATTAAAACTAGATGCAAAATTGTTGTTCACAAAAAGGGATCAGATAATAAGCACAACCAACACAACAGTGCCCAAATGCCAATTAGGAAAAAAAATCGGCAGAACCATTAATTTCTTCAAATGGAAATGCCTGACCATAATGATAGGACAAGGTCAGGCAAAATAAATATGACTGCCAAGGCACATGTAAACATATGACAACATGATGAAGTCACTGCAAAGTCCAGCAAAGAGCACAGACAAAGGCATCTTGGAAACACCGCTAGTGATGGTTACATCCAACCACAAAAAGAGCAGCCATACTGGCACACCGTGTAGCTGCAGCAGTGCTCTGGAACACAGCAAAGAATGCTCGTGTGGTGGCAGCAACTCAGGGAAACTGGAGGAATGTACCCAAAGGATCTGCATTAACTCTATGCCAAAACAGCTACCGGGAAATCCAAAAAGCAAGTGTCGGATGATGAGTCTCACTTATCGTCAGTGTGGTAATGAGGCAAGATGCTCAAATGCTAGCAAGAACTTGAAACGTTGGCTTACTGAAAGTTATAGCTGACATATGAAATGGAGAGGGAAGCAACCACCGACCTCAAAGTTCCGCATCTGTTTGTTCTGTGAGCTTAAACACGCCACGTTCCAACACAGAACAAAAGACATGAGATAGTAGCACCAACATGAATCGTAGCCTAGACATGACAGTAATTAGCCTATATGTTCATCTCAGCGTGCTCAGAACTTTCTACGATAGGAAGATGAAGTGCTGCATTAGATAACAGTGCCATGGACAGTACACTTGTTATGGAAGACCATTTCAACCAATTTAAGGTAAAAGGATACATTTGGTTTCCCATGAAAGTTATTCTTAAGGTTGCCAGCTCCCAAATCTTTTTTAAGTCTTGCATTGGCCATTACTTAAAGGCATTCTGGATAAAAGCAGTGTCTCTTTTAATCCTCTCTTCGATTTGTTTAAAAGACTCAATTTGATTCTCTAGGTCAATGGGAATTGGATAAAAGTGAATTATACACTTCTGTTTAGATGAAATTGTATAGTATAATAGAAGACTTTTAACAGGTCTCTACATGAGGGCTTCATATTAATCTCCACCTACCTCCTGGGGAAAGAAGACCTATATTAACGACCATCCCCACATTTTTTGACATGCTTATTTGGAAAATGCCAATCTTTGAGGAAATGCTAATGAAGAAGATTAGTACCCCCATCTTTCCTTTGAAACTAAATATGGCCAGTGACACTGGATGGGATGACACACTCCTCTCAATATTATATCCCTAACATTCAGAATGTGTGTTGAAGCTTAAAACCAGATAGAGTTAAACTAAGGTTAGCTTTTAAAAAATGATTCACACTCACAATCAACTATTGGTGGCATCGCTGTGGTGGAATCTGATGGTCTTGTAAAACAATTCCAAACTTATCAGAAGTTACCTGTTACATTAAATATCCCACTCATGTTGTTCTTGCTTTGGAAATTGAAACCATAATTTGAGTTAACCAAGTCATAAACTCTATGACCTGTGTTCAACACCATAGATATTTGCAGGGTAGTTGTATATTGTGTTTTTATGCTTTGAACATACCTATGCCACGTTTTGTTTTAACAAAACCTATTCTATTTATGTATCTTGTTTATACCATTTTCAATGGCATATTTATATTGTAAATGTGTATTTTTACAAATACTTTCTATGTACTGCTCGATATTGCTGCAGTTATTTAGACATATTAGATCTGTAAACAAGCTTACAGTGTCACTCACATTCCTCCACTCTGGAATCTTGCTTGTGCATAGCCTATAAGCCTAGCAAAAAGTATTTGCCTTATTAGAATAGAGTTAGCCAATGTCTTTATATCCATACTTATTAATGACATTGATCTGTATACCTGGCATTTTGTTACATTCCTACTTAGGTTTGGCTGCATGGTTATCTTGAATTCGTATAGCAACATTTGCTTCAGAGATAGTTTAAGCTAGCTTGTTACAATATTATATTCTGGAGCTTGTATGAACATTTTAACAAATAGATAATATCTAATAGTTATGATTTCAAAAGGGCCACCTGTTAGAGATGCACACAGACTCCTGTCTCATTTGTTTTGGCATTAGAACCTCTGACTAAATATATACAAGACAAAGTTTAGGAATGTTTAGTATCAATTTTGATAACACAGATTATAAAGCTTTAATTTTAACAGATGATAAGATGCAATGACCAATTCCAATAATGTTTAGGATTATAGGCTATAAGAAATTGAGGTTCTATTAATATCTTCTAATTGTTTTAGTGGACCTTTTATGGTTCAAATTTTTTTATTGTGTTATACTGTTTAACAATTTCACTCACCCACATCCCATGGTCCAGTGCGGAAGATAACTGAGATTCAAGGAGCTATTGGTAGGGGTGGTGGGGGCTAACTAGAAGGAGGATAGAGAGGGGGGGGGATCCCACCCTTAGAGCGTCACCATGGAGTAAACGGTTGAGGCAATGTGCAAAGTTAGTCACATGGTAATTATGGCTGGGACGGGTCGATCTCATTGTGTGGCTGGCCCTAAAAAGTGTAGGCTAACTTTGTACCAAATACTTTCCAGACTAGCAACCTCACTCATTGGTGAGTCATAGCACACACAGGCACATGTGGCATGCAAGTTCTCAAAATTCTTCCGCCAGGAAGCGTATAGAAGGTGCCCAAATGTTGTCAAACTGTGTGAGATTAATCTCCAGGGATGCCATTAGCTTCTCCATCCCCACCAGGTCACACAACCTGTGAAGCCAGCCGAAGTGAGGTAGCGTTTTGTCTGTTTCCCAGCTGGAGGTAAGCACCTGTTTAGCCTCACATAGGGCTAGTGCTATGCCTTTCACTTTGTAAGAGTGTAGTGGGTAGGTCAGTACATTGGGTCGTCCCAACAGAATGTAACTGGGGAAGCATGGGATGTCAGTGTGAAATATTACGTAGATGTCTTTCAATATAGCATGCCAGTATTGTTTCAATTTGGGACAGCGCCAGAGGAGGTGGGTTAGAGTGCGAGACTCTCCACAGTTGCATTAGTATTTGTTGAAGGTTCCTAGCTCCCATGATGCGATCCTGGCGGGGTGTAATACCAATAGTGAGTTATGTTGAGTAGGGTTTCTTTACTAGACACGCTTCAGGCAGAAGTACTGGTTCTGCAGAGGCTCTCCCACAATTCTTTGGCAGTGAAGAGCTGGTCAAATTCTGTTTCCCATCTCCTTTGTGCAGGGGATTTGACTGGTGAAGATGTGTTAAAAACTGTAGATGTCGGACAGGAGCCGCTTGTATTAGCGGGTGATTATCTATCTGTTTGCAATTGCGCGAAGGTCTGGAGGATGGGATCATCAAACAGATTGCCTATTCTTTTGACGTTTGCATCATGGCATGCCTAATACACCCTGCCATATTGGGCTGGTGGGATGTCGGGATTGCCCACAGAAGGTTTGAGCAGGGATTGGTGTGAGGAGAGTTGTATTTTGACCATTACTGTGGCCCAGGCTGTCACTGCAGCTCTCACCATAGGGGAGCCAGAGTATTTTACATACGTGGATTCTCGCCTGATTGAGAAAGCACCAGTGCTTTTCTGGAGGGGCCTGTACAGCAATATAATAATTGTAGAGGTGCGGTATGCCCAGGCCCTGTCTGCTATGGCTAGGTATGTTCTCGTCCTCACCATTTGCAGTCTTTTTCTCTCTAAATTAAAACTCAATTAGTTGTTGCAATTTTGCTAGGGCGTGATGAGGTTGTCGGAGAGCAGGGTCTGCATTACGCAGAGGATTTGGGACAGGAGTGCCATTTTGGCAGCTGTTATTTTCCCTAACCAAGAAAGGCTGGGTTTTTAACTTTAGATCAAACTTTGCATGCTAGGAGCTGCCCTGCTTTTTTGCCCCCGGTGTATTTTTGCTTGGTATGCAGAAATGCATATTCAGCTTTGTCGATATCTAGTGCCCTGAGTTCTTTCCTAGCTAAGTTTCAATCTCTATGGGCCTTGTGAGCCCTCTTTCATTTATGCTCCTTTTACAGGGCTTGTATACATCCCTCCTGGTCCACCCATTTAGCTTTCCTAGTCTTTTGTTGTTTTGGGCTGATGGGGCCAGAGTAGTCCGTCTAATCACTGCCTTCATGGCAGTGGGACTGGGGTCTCTGGTGTGTCACTGAGGTGTAGATATTGCTGAATGACATCTCAGATGTCCCGAAGGCTCAAAGGCTGACAGGACCTGAGCTAATGCCAACATTTTGAACTTCTCCTTCTGGAGGAAGAAGTTGACGTCCCTGAGATACAAGATAGGATGCAGGTCTTCGTCCTTGGGCACTAGAAAGTAGTGGGAGTAACAACCACAACCTAGTTCTGGGACAGGGACTCCCTCAATTGTTCCCTTGGCCGAGAGACCTGTAACTTCCTGATGGAGAAGGGCCAAGTGATCCTCTGACATGCGATGGAATGTTGGTGGCATGGAGGGAGGGTTAGTATTGAAGGGGAGGGAGGGGTAGTTTCGAAGGGGAGGGAGTAGCCTCTTCTAACTATCTGCAAACCACACCTGTCCGACATGATGTTGTGCCAGTGGGGGAGGTGATGGCAGATCCTGCTGCCCATTGGCAACTGGTGGCCCTGTAAGGTCGGACTAGGAAGGCTTAGAGTCTGCTGCAGAGGAGGCACTGGTGGCCTGGCCCACCCGCATGTCCCCAGACCAACAGCTTTGGGTCCCACATCCCCGGCCGTGCAGAGGCTGGGTAGCTTGCATCAGCCAGTGGCCCCGGGTGGAACTTGGTAGGGCACCCCTTCCATAGCCACGAAAGGGGCAAAAGTCAGACTGCACAGGACCAGAGGTGGCAGCGAGGCCCAAGGATCTGGCCATAGCTCTAGAATCCTTGAAACGTTCAAGCGCACTGTCTGCCTTGTCGCAAAACAGACGACTGCCATCAAATGGCACGTCCAGAAGAGTAGATTGGACATCCCCAGAAAAGCCAGTAGATCCCAGCCAGTCATAGCGCCTTAGGGCTACTGACGTAGAAATCGTTGTACCCAGTGAGTCGGCGTTGACCAGCCCATAGCGGATGGCGAACTTAGCTACGTCTCTCCCCTCTGCGACTTCACAGAAGAGCGTGACCCGGGCCTCCTCCGGACACTGTTGCAGCACTTGCGCAACCGTATCCCACACAGAGTGGGTGTAAAGGCCCACGAGACATACGTTGCTCACCGACCACAGTCCTAAGCTGGCGAAAGAAAATACCTTCTTTTCAAGATGGTCCAGCTTCTTGGATTCCCTGTCTGGGGGAGCAGAAGGGAACGCGCCTTTGGATGTTGAGGTTTGGACCACCAAGCTCTCGGGGATAGGGTGTTCGGCGAGGCAAATTGGGTCGCCCGGGGCCGTGGCATCGGGCAACATCCTATCCACAGGCGCGCCTGTGCTGGGCTTGGACCAAGTGCTCCGAAGAATGTCTGTGAGGGCCTCATTGAACGGCAGCAGGGGCTCCGAAGATGCAGCTGCCAGCTAAAGCACCTCAGTCAGGAGATTAGTCCTGACTGCCACTCTAGGAAGCTCAAAGCCCAAGGCCTAAGCCGCCCTACGCAACACCATAGCGTAGGAGGCTCGCTCCAATATGGCCACAGTAGGGACAAAAAGCATGCCAAGGTCTGGGGAGGTATCCAGACCACTGGCCTCACCCAACTCCTCTCTCCAGTCCGGCTCATCAAGCTGGTCTGCCAAAGGGTCAACAAACCCCTCCCAGTCCTCCTCACCTTCCTCTGGTTGCCACTCAGGGCAATAGGGAACCCCAGGGTAGAACAGTGGTACAAAAGTACCGGTAACGGCATCGGTCAATGCGGCTCCGTGTCCAAGTCAAGGGGGAGGCCGGTGTCAAAGCTGGCCGGTGACACAACTGGTGTTGGAAGTGGCGGAGGCATTGCCAGAGGTATTGGTGCCGGAAGAGGTGACGTGAGGTCGACCGGCATCAATCCGTATTCAGGCCTGGATCCCTGGGGGCCATACAGTGCCGGGCCTGTGCCGCCGGCATCGAAGGCCTAGATCCCCAGCCGAGTCTTTGGGACCAAAGGTGTACCAGCGGAGTTGGGCTGCCCAAAGATGGAGTGGAGAGCTTCATAAAATGCACAAAGCTGGGCAGGGGGTGCCCCGGCTCCCGGGAAGGGAGGCAAACCCGGAGCCATCCCAGTAGGCTCTGCGGGCGGAACTGAAGGACAACGACTTTCCGCGTCCCGTGTTGCGTTGGCCGACGGACGGGGAGAAGGCGAAGAGCAATGGTACTTCTTCGCCTTCTTCTTGTGCTTAGACTTACCTGAAGATGAAGACTTCAATGAGGAGTGATGGTGGTGACTCCGCGATCGGTCATGCAACCTCTCTCTCGACTGGGACCTCGAGCCGGAGGGCAGAGCTGACTGCCGGGCCTCCAAAAGCTTTTGGGACTGCTTCCGCGAAGACTTCAGGTTCATGGTCCGACAGTCGGAGCATGACTTCGGGTCGTGGTCGAGCTCCAGGCACCAAAGGCACAAGAGGTGCAGGTCCGTGACTGACATTAACTTGTGACATGAGTCACAAGGCTTGAAGCCGGTCTGACGATGGGACATCCCTACGTGCACCAGGAGTCGAACACCTCAAAAAAGTTTTTGACAAAAGTAAAAAAAATCACTAGTTAAATAATTACTAAGGGTACAGCTCTCTCCGGAACTGACGTAAGAGAGCAGGGGCTGTGCTACGTAGATACCGGGACGCCATCCCGGTGATTACGATGTCGATGGCGAACGCGGAATCGACCAACGCCACCTACTGACGCGCAAGGGCACTGCTGAGAAAAAATTCTCTGGATCCAGTTGGATACCTGGGGGTAATTCTAAGGTAAGGAATCTATAACTAATAGTCTCTTTCAGATAAGGTGATTCAATCTTTGGAAGAAGTCCTAGAAGCCTGTGCTAGATTAACCCATTTTTTGGACTCCAATAGTTTTTCCAAGGACAGCTCTCAGAAATAACTAACTCGGAGCAAGAAAATGAATGCGACGGCAAATGCCATTTTCTATGTTAATGTTGGTACTCAACAAGAATTCAGAGGTTTGAAAAGTAGATCCATAAGTCTGCTTAGCACAAAGTAATGAACACGTGGGCACACTGGGTTCTGTAGGTGGGGCATAGTAATTTTTCTGGATCAAATAAACAACTTACTTACCTTTGGTAACACTCTTTCGGGTGGATATTTGATCTAACCACAGATGCTTTACCTTTAGAATATTCTTCAGGTGACGTTTTTACAGTAGTGCTCCTGTGTGCCACTAGGTGGCATCGTGCAGTTCTACCTCAATTTTGTTCTGCCTGGAAATAATGGAATAGAGCCCCATAAAGGTGCCTATCCTGCATGCCGATGTCAATTTCTTGATCGACTTCTTCAGCGCCCTCATACACAGAGCATGAATTTCAGTACAAGTGTGCTGATCTCTAATTTGGGACTTTATTAGGTGGTAAAAAGAGACCATTCCATACAGCGGGAGGTGGTAGAGCAGTGAGAAATCTGCAGATAGATAGAGTATCCACCAGAAAGAGTGTTACCAAAGGTAAGTAACTTGTTCTTCTGATGGATAATTCTGACAGCAGATTCCTCAAATCTAGAATAAATACCAAAGCTGTACCTCTCCAAGGTGGAGAGTCAATGGAATGGGCTCAGACCAAAAAGGTTTGCAGGACTGAATGGGTAAAAGGCCCTTCCCCTTGGACCTGGGTGTCAAGGCAGTAGTACTTTGTGCATGTATGCAGTGGTACCCACATCTCAGCCTGGCAGATTTCAAGAACTGGTATTCTGCGCAGAGATACGCCTGATGGAGTGATTCTAGCGCTATACAAAACCACAAATAAATAAATAAATAAATGCAATGGTAGCAGACTTGGCCTAAGTGGAATACGTTCTCAGTACTTCCAGAGGCTGCTTCTTGATCAGTGCATAGCACGTCTTAATTCAGAGGTCAAAACAACTTGACAATGTCCTTTTCTTCATGGCCTTACCTTTCTTTGCCCCAGTCAACACCATAAAATACTGACTGCCCACCCTATGGTCTTTGGTGCAATCAATGTAAAAGCTAGAACCGCGTCTGGGGTCCAGCTGAAAGATTCTCTCCTCCTCTTTCGAGGGGGTGACATGGGACAAAGTAGGTTGTGAGGGTGATGGGATTACCCAATGTGACAATGCGTCATGACTGCAGGCAAAAAGGCTGGCCTGGTCCACAACACCAATTTATCTGAAAAATGATGTAGGATGGCTGAACAGACACAGAGCCCGGAGCGCTCTCACATTTCAAGCTGAAGCAATCACAATGAGGAAGATGTTTTCAAGAGTCAGATGATGCAACGAGAAGCTCTGTATTGACTCAATGGGGAAATGCACAAAGTAATGTCAGAACCAAATTAAGATCCCACTATGGTACTTGACTTCTGGCTAATGTCCAAAGACCTACACTCTTGGGCCAGAGAGGCTGCACATCATGCCCGCACATTGTCGGATCATGCCCCAGTCATGCTAACCCTCTCAGTACCGAAGCCCTACATAAAACCATTTGCATGGCGCCTCCCCCCTAATGAGCTACTAGATGCGGTATTTAGACAGAAGATCTGAAATCAAATAACAGAGTACTTGGAGCGCAACGCGGGGTCAGTCGACAGCGCCAGAAAATTGGGAGCCGTTTAAGGTGGTGACCGGCGGGTCCTGCATTGCTCTTCAATCTGGGGTGCTACGTGACATCCGGGGTAGTTTTGGATGGTTAGAAAAAGAAATACAAACATTGGAAACACAATACTTTCACTCACCTTCATCTGCAACATTAGGGCACATTCGTAGTAAATTAACAGCGTTCCAAAAGGAGGCGCTTAGGGAAACTAATTTCTTACACAAACATGTCACGGCGCGCAGATACGGTGAGGGAGAAAGGTCTGGAAAGACTTTAGCAAATCTCCTTAAGCCACCCAGAGGCTCAGAGTACATCACAACCCTTGTCACCCCTGCCGATGACATTGCGCTTACACCACCAGCCATCTGAGACGCCATGAGAAATTTTTACAAGCAGCTATACACCTCCCACGCCAACCCACCTGACTCTGTGCTGCAAGACTATTTTTATTCGATAGAGCTCTTGTGGCTCAGTAGGGCACATCTTGAATACCTGGACGTCCCATTTACAGTCAAGGATGTGCATCGGGTCATAAATATCCTGCCGGTGGACAAAGTCTTGGGGGGGCGGTTGGTCTTACGGCCACATTTTATAAGGAATACACAGAGATCCTCGCCCCTCACCTACTAGCAGTCTGTCAAGAAGCCTCGCAACTGGGGATTCTGCCCAGGTCCATGTAGGAGGCCATCATTATCACACTGCTATAGCCTGACAAGGACCCCTCGAAATGTGACTCATATCGCCCATTATCATTGATTAACCTAGACACCAACATTTTTGCCAAACTATTGGCCAATAGGCTCCAGCCGTTGCTCCCGTTAATCGTCAGACTGGACCAATCCAACTTTGTGCCGGGAAGATCCACGTCACATAATCTTAGGACACTATTTGCATTGATCCACTATCCCGCCACTCATGTCCTGGCAATCGCTGCACTCCCGGACGCCACTAAGGCGTTTGATTCCCTGGAATGGGGGTTCTTGTTCCCACTTCTCTACAGGCTGGGTTTGAGTCCCCTATTCATATAGCAGATTAAGCTTCTCTATACTCTGCCCACAGCGCGCCTCAAAGTTAATGGAATGATATCTGACCCCATAACTATCACCAGAGGAACGAGGCAGGGCTGCCCTCTGTCACCTTTATAGCAACTGAGCCATTGGCAGTCAGAATCCGGCAACACCACACAAATCGAGGAATCGGATTTACTACAAGGGGGCTCACCCGGTCAAAGTATGCGGCGACATCACTTTATATATGACGACAGAGTGAAAAGATGGAAATTTCTCCCCCTATCCTTGGCGGGCCGCATTGCTGTAACAAAGATGATCATCCTGCCCAAAGTATTGTATTTATTCGTCAACAGTCCTATTCCAATTACGGCGCACTTTTTCAAGCGCCTCAGATCACTCATGATCGAGCTGATCTGGGCGGGGGACAACCTAGGGTATCCTGGGAGATACTAACGCTGCAGCTGGCACTGGCACTAGGAGGTCTAGAAGCTCTGGACTTCACGCTTTATGCTTATAGTGCCCAGGCACAATATTTACATTTTTGGGTACACCCCATACCTTTCCAGCCTCATGTGGCAATTGAAATAGACAGGGTAGCACCTCTCCCCCTAAGGACAGCACTCTATAAAACATACAAACGCCCGTGCAATGAAGTAGACACCACAGAAACCTTCCAATGGCCCTGGGGAGGTTTGTGCAAAAGGGCAAACACTGACATACTCTGTGCTCCCTCCATGCCGCTGGCAAATAACCCACTGTTCCCTTCCCTCATGGACGACAAGGCACAGGCATATGCGCAATCACACCACAGCAAGACTAGCCAGGAATGATACCCAGGGGACAGTATTTTCACGCTGCAGCAAATGTGTGGCCCTGCACCTCATTCAGCGCTAGATTTGCTATTATACTATCAGCTATGCGCCTCATGCCGGAGTAGATTTAGAGCATTTCCAACCCCACCTCAGACGTTGCCTGCACTCAAAAACATAATAACCGTGCAATAGGGTCGGAAAATAGTCTCTCACATCTACACAATATCACAGAGGGACTTTCCCATAGTAGTGACAACATCAAGTGGTGCATGGGAGGCGGACCTAGGGGTGAACATCACTGACGAGCAGTGGACTTCAGTTGCAGACAGTTGGAGCAGCTGTCTCCTAACTATCGCCTTAGGCTCATTCACTTCAAATAAATTCACCGCCTTTACAGTACTCCCACACAGCTCCATCGGATGGGGCTGCGTTCTGATAATAACTGCTGGCAGTGCAGGGCTTCCCAAGCGACCTTCCTACACCTGGCTTGGAGGTGCAGGCCTGTGGCCAACTTTTGGTTGAAAATACTGTATCACATCAAGAACATAACGGGGCAGGAGCTGCCTTGCCCACCACTGGTGGCACTGTTGGGAGTAGTACAAAGCACACCACCTCAGTCGAGGAAGCTCGCAGCAATGCTACTGCTGCTGGCCAGGAGACAGTTGGCCTTGCACTGGGGCGCTGCTTCCCCCAGACAGCGAGGGAATGGGTCAAAAATGTTACATACTATGGGGATCAATTGTCTTGTTATTGGGAACTCTTACCCGCGCAATCCCGCCTAAAGTACATCTGGGGCCCATTCACAAGTTGGCTAGGTTCCGCTGCTGAACACGACCCCTAATACAACAAACACTGGACACTGGACCTCGGTCTGCACTGAGCAAAAGGTTGGGCTAAACTTTGTTGAGGCTGTATTGCATTATGTTATGACCTGCATGTCACGAGATGAAGGAGTGAACCACTGGACTGTATTCTATCTAATGTGATGTGGATGCATAACACTATTATATTGTGTATCTTTGTATCCCTGGAGGGCCGGCTGTCCCGATAGCTCTGTAATGTATTGCATTTTTGTGTTACTGTTTATTGTCTTATACAAAATGCAAATAAAACCAATTTTTTAAAAAAGTTCCCACTATGGCATCAAAAAAAGTTTTAGAGGGAACATTTGCCTGGAACCTTTAATGAATTGCATCACAACATGTGTTTAAACAACAGCAGTTGATCCACCGCACGCAAAAAGGCCAAAAGAGATAACAAATAACCTTCAATTGTACCCTTTGCAAGACCTTGCAGGGACAAAGATAAAACAAACCAACAACACCCACAACAGGTTGGCTTGTAGGCGTCTGTATTGCAGACTTCACACCAGGCCACAAATTTGTCCGAATGCTCGGAGTAAATAGATTTCATAAAGGGATGCCAGGCTGCGAGGATAAAATCTACCACCTCAAAAGGTAGATCAAACAGAGACAACTGCAGCCACTAAACTTCTACGCATGGAGCTGTACATTGCGCAGGCTCGGGCAGAACCCTGCCCTGTTGCTGAAACAGAAGATCCTCCCAAAGCTGTATCCTGAATGGAGGACAAATGTTCATTCCCTGAAGTTCCAGGTACTACACCCTCCTGGCCCAATATGGAACTACTAGGATGACTTGGGCCTGGTCAACTTCAGAACTCCAGGGAGGAGAGGCAGTGGTGGAAAGGCATACAGATATCATGTGCCTCACTCTACCCTGAATGCATCTCCTAGAGAAAGCGTTTTTGGGAACTACTCGAAGACGTTTTGACAGTGCTCATTCTCGACAGTGGCGATAAGGTCTAGCCAGAGCTCTCTTCACTGTTGAAAGCGGTCCTGTGCCACCTTAGGATGCAATCTGTCAGGAGTGAGTGAGATAAAATTTCTATAGCGCTTATGACCAGACAGAAGAAAGCACAGCAAGGTATTGAGTGGCACTGAAGAGGTGGGTTTTAAGCAATTTACGGAAGGTTAGTAAGTTGGATTCCCTATGGAGAGTGAGGGGAAGGGAGTTCCAAAGATTGGAAGCATTCAGAGAAAAGGAGCGTCCACCCCATCTGGATCTTCAAACCTACCTTGTAGTAGCAAGGAAGGCATCGCTGGAGCGAAGACTCCTGGGAGGTAGGTAAGGGGACACCAGAGGATGAATAATGCCAGGTCCAGTTTTCCAAATAGCTCCATGGGCAAGGCACATAGCCTTAAAATGTATTTTAGACTTGATGGGAAACCAGTGAAGTGTCCTCAATGCGGGGCTCGCAGACTGCCTCGGGGAATCTGGAGGAGTAGGCGGGCCGCACAATTCTGGATAACTTGAAGATTTTTTACAGTGGCAAGACGGGCGCCCAAATATAGGGCGTTCCCATAATCCAGTCGAGACAGGATAAGGGCTTGCACCAAGATCCTGCGTGCCTGAAAGGGGATTAGAGGTAGAATTTTTCTTAACATCCTCATCAGGCCAAAGCAAGTAGCTGAGAGCTTGGCAGCTTGATGATTGAAACAGAGGGTACTGTCAAGCCAGATGCCCAGGCTCTTAATCTGCTGCTTTGGAACGGGCATAGTGCCAAGACAGGTCGGCGAGGATAGCATCAGAGAGGGTGAAGGTGATTTGTCCAAGATTATTCTTATCACCGTTCAGCTTAAGGTGGGGTAGTTCCATCCATTCGGCTACCACCACTAGGCAGGTGCCTAGGGTGCAGGATGAACCCTCCGGGTGGTTTAATGCCAGCAGCAGTTGGGTATCATCTGCATTGGTAATGATGTAAATTTCGAATGGAAGTACTATCCCTGCCAATGGAGCCATATAGGTGTTAAAAAGCATGGGGCTCATGGAAGAACCCTGCGGAACCCCACAGCTGAGAGGCCACTGGCTAGATGTTACAGTATCCTCAATAACCTGAAAAGACCGATCCTTTAAGAAGGACTGGAGCCAAGTGAGAGCCATGTGTGCATGATCTGAGAGATGCCCTGATGTTCCAGATAGCTTCAGAGGGACTGAGCCTCTTGGCACAGGACCTAGGAACCCTCTCCACCCTATTTGTTGCAGTACCACATGGCGGTGGTGTTGTCCATGAGAACCTGCACTGGCCTTCTCTTGACTAATGGCAGGAATGCCATCCACGCCAGGTGAATGTCCCATAATTCCAACAGATTTATGTGGAACTGGGTTTCTGCAGGTGGCCAGAGACCTCTGATCTCCACCTTTCCCATCAACAGCCCAGAAGGTATGCATCTGCCGCCATCGTCAGCTATGGGTATGGAAGGGAGACCATCAGCTGGTCAGGTTGTAATTGAGCAGCCACCACTGCAGATCTTTTGCAGTCTTCTCCAAAACCTGATGGAATTTGACAGGTTTCTTTGGTACTGGGACCAATGAGACTTCAGATCCCCCTGCAAAGCCCACTTATGCCATCTTGACAAGTAGAATGCAGGGGGTCAAAGTTGATGAAGCCTCATAATCACCTCAATAAGACCCAGGCGAAGGATGAAACATCTGGATCATGGCCTGAATAACTTGGACTCATTGATTCAGAACGAAAGCCAGAAAATGCACTGTATGTAGAATGGCTCAGATGACATGGAGCCTCTGTGCTGCAGTCAAGTGTGACTTCAGCATGTTGACCCTCAACCCCAACAATGCAAGGAGGCTCCTCATTGTCTGGGTGTTGTCAACAACTGACTGCGGTGAGTTGCCTTGAACAGCTATCATGAGTAAGGGGAAGACTGGTACCCCTCACTTCTGAAGGTATGCTGTGACTACCGCAATCACTTTTCTGAACACCTGAATGGAACTGTGGAGGACGAAAGGGAACATGTCAGAATGAAAATTCTCTTGAACCCCTCTGAACAGCAGGTAACTCCTTAGGGCCTGCAGTATGGAATATAACAAGCATTTACAATGCAATGGTTTTGCCTTTGTTAAAGTTAGAGCTATTGGCATTGCTCTTGACATTATTTTTATTTATGTTTTTTGTAAACATAAATAAATGACATTGTCCTTTACAATGCCAATAGCTTAATCTCTTGCCCCTCTTCATGAATGATGAGATTCTTTAAAAGATGTCGGTATTTGTCTAATAAGGTTCCTTTTAAAGTTAAACTGACTGCTTGGAGCTAAGGAGTGGGTGTTTCCCATTGAAGTCGATTCACTTCTGCGGTTCTGGGGAGAAGCCGTTCAATTACTGGTTGCAGGGCACCATTTATGTATTTTGTCATTTATGTTTCTGCTGCATGCAATGCTTAATTTGAACCAGTGGTTGACGGTGGGGCCCACAGGCTCTCATTTTTGCAGACTGGCACTTATTTTCTTGCATCAGACATTTACTGAGAGCAAGAGAGGGGAAAATACACAAAAAGGAAAGAAGGAGGAAGAGAAAAAAGAAAGAAAAACATTGCAAAGGGATAAAGCAGGAACCTGCAAGAGTTGCACTTTACAAATACTGACTAAGATATAGGGGGCGGGAGTGCCACGTGGTGGATTAGAGAGGCATGAGCTGGATTTAACACTACAAAGCCTTGGTGATTGGTGTACCACATTTAATAGCGCAGGCCACAGACATTCGAGCAGAGCTTTGGGAGCCCGCACTGATTCTTTTACAAAATAAGCACTGGCTGCATGTGGTTGGATGACGCCATAATGCTCTTATAAGTCTTCAAAGCTTTGAGCCTGGCTTGCTTCCTGCTGCACATTGCAGCGCACACTGCAGGCCTGCAAACCTCAAGCACTTCAGAGACAGGCACTTTGCTACAGGTGAACCTGATTTTGGGTGGTGCACTGCCAGTAAACAGAGTGCTCAGGAGTCCAGACAAAGTGTTCAAACAGCTGTTTAAAGCAGCACCACGCCACAGCTGCACCTCTTCTATGTCACATGTAGTGGTAGAGAAGGAAAACTTCTAGGCAACAACGGAAAGTGTGGCCTGTTAGTTCCTTTTGCACAGACAGTCCTGCAAAGTGGCGCAAGGGGGCTTGTAAATCTGCCCCAGTGTGTGTGATGGCACAGCGCAGGGCGTTCAGTGGGGGCCCAACCCTGAATGGAGCCCCTTGTGTCCGATGTTCACTTTCTTGGTAACTCACGTACCGAATCACGACATGAGACACCCCCCCCCCCCCCACACACACAGGCCCCGTGTCATCTAACTTTCGCTCAGGCCAGTTGTGAGCAAAAGAACAATGGATTGGATCGCTACCCGAGCTACTGCAGGTGTCTAGAGTTATTGCAAGCAGCCTCTCATTCCCTTTTGTGTGTTTCACTGCAGCAAAGGTACCATTTAGGAGTGATGCTGTGCAAAGGGCAAAGCAGACGTGCAGTAATTACTGCTGAGGGCAACTGCCTCCATGTGATCTCACAGCAGCGGTGCCCGTCCCTAATTTAACCTTGGACCAGACATTAGCATATTTGCCAACCCTACTGAATTAGGCACAAGACTACTGCTCTTTGGTAATTTATCCTCCTATTGATTTAGCATCGCATTCCTGCAGCTTTTTCAAGCCCTCCTGTCAGCCTGCAATCAGATCTGATCGTGGTGTCCTGAGAGCTGGCACAAAAGTGGAGACCAGTTCTCCGCTGCAAACACAGAAAGGCTTGCAGCGAGAAGCTGAGCTGCAAAATGACATTGTGTGATACACCGAGTGAAAAAACAGGGCTTGCTAAACATCAGTCAGTGGAAAGGTATTGGGGTGGGGGGGGAGGAGTGAGAGACCCTGTGAGTGCAGGGGGCAGGGCTTATGGTTGCCCCGGATTTACCTGGACAGTCCCAGGTTCCCTGACACTTTTCTCAATTTAATAATAAATACATGTCTTGGTTTTCGAGACAAAAGTCAAGTCATTCTGCAAAGCAGAACACAATGTATGCTCTCGTTTCCAAAGGCACCTCTAAAGTCTGACTAAGTGTGTCTTTCTTTCTATAAGGAAGTGCAAGAAAAGGCCAGCTTTACCCTCTCAGCAGAAGGGAGCCAGATACGGGCGGGTGAAGAGGGCTAGCACTTTCTCGGCTTGAACCTTTCCATACAAATACATACTCTCTCGCCAGAATAGGTACACACATGCGACACTCAACCCAGCAGATGCACAACAATCACCATCCAGCATTCTTTTGCCTGCCACATGCTCACTCACACACGCTTCCAGCCATCACTCCTGCTTTACACGTAATGTAGAGACGGTGCTATCTAGCATACCCTCAGACACGTGCACACACATCTCCGAGCCCTTTCTTTTCCACGCACACATGCAGTGTATTTATTCTATGTGCACCGACACCTTGTGTGGTCTCAATCTACATATGAACTGCAGTTTCTTTTTACTATCTCTCTTCCTCCACATGCACATCCTATGTCACCCCCGCCCCCACCTCCAGCGTGAGAGGGCCCAAGTGCAGCTGTCGCCCACACCCTGCTGACCTGACCCCGGACTCGTCTGAGAGGGCCCGAGTGCAGCTGTCGCCCACACCCTGCTGACCGGACCCCGGACTCGTCGGGGTAAGCACAGCACAATGGAGCAGTAGTCGTCACAGCACAGCACTGTGCAGCCCCTGGACTCGAGCGGGGTGAAAACAAGGCGAGCCTCGGAGTACTCACAGCATCACCAGCAGCATCCCGGTGCCCGAACATGCCCCCTTCACCGCCATACTCCAGCAGACACCTCGGGCAGCAGACGCGATCCACTGCACGCCGCGGCTGTCTCCAGAGCAGCGTCAGTGCCGCCGGGGAGAGCCCTGGGGCTTCCAGGTTGGAGACCCCGAGGAGGGAGAGCCCAGGAAGGGAGGGAGGTTCAAGGGCTAGGAGAACAGATCCTGGAGTGGAACAGCTGCGCATGCGGTGCCCCCGGGTACGGTCTGTCAGTGGGTCGAGGCTCTGGCTGCCCCTAGTCGTCCCCAGCCGTGAAGTGCCTCCCGCTGCCAGGAAAGTTCAGCCCGCTCCTGCAGCCGCCTGCAATTCCCAGCAGAGGCGACAACAGCCACCAGGAGACACAGAGGAGCCGTGGAAAGCTCAACCAGCAGGGGTAAGGACGACTTCTTCCGGCGGACACGCACACAACGCCCACCGCCGCGAACAGATCCTGGAGTGGAGCAGCTGCACCTGGAGAACGGGAGGGGGGGTGCGGGGGTGGGAACGGACACACGGGTAGCGGGAGGGAGCCTCCCCTAGCCCCAGCACGGAGGGTAAACAAACAAACCTGGACTTCGTCGTCACGGAAGGCCACGCCAATCCTTCTTCTGTGGCCACGCCCACGGAAGAAAACACAGGAACGCCTCCCAATCTGGTCCGTGTTGACGGACAGCACTAGTGTTAATGGATAAGCAGGAAGGCGAGGCGATTCGGGGGCGTGTTTGGCCAGAATGACGTGCAACAAAGTCGATCCCACATAAGATAACCACGCCCATGGAAAAAATCTCGGGAACGCCCCCGAATCTGGTCCGGCCTTGACGGACAGATCTCTGTTCCAATGGCTAGCCTCCATTTATGGAGCTAGCCAATGGAACAGAGGGCGTATTCAAGTGTCCCTTACTGAAAACTTCAGATTTCTCCTGGGGGCGGAGCTAAAGCTCCGTGCCCCAGGCAAAACCTAAAAATGGGCGTCCTGTGGGTCTATTGCTACCATCCAGTTCCCTGGATCCTGTAAGATGCTTGAATATATCCTTCTGCAGGAAGAAATTAAGATGGTGAAGATATAAAATAGGACAACGGCCTCCTCATTTTTAGACAATAATGGGAGTAGCACCCAGTTCCGATTTCTGATGCCAGGACTATCTCTACGGCTTCTTTTGCTAAAGCAGCCTAAACTTCCTGCTGTAAAATGAACAAATGCTCCTCCGGAAGCCATTTCCATCTAGGTGGAAGAGATAGTGGGATGGAAAAGAATGGCAGGAAATAGCCCTATTGAAATATATGCAGAACCCACCTGTCAGATGTTATAGTCTGCCACTGATGGAGAAATGATTAATTCTGCTCCCACAATGTGGTCATGCCTGATAAGGGCAAACTAAAGTGGCTTGGAGACTGACGTCGGAGGGACTTGGGACTGGTAGGGTCGCTGTCCCTGTGGGCCTAGATGCAGCCTGTTGGAACTCCTGTTTTACCCCAAAAGGACTAGGGTGCCTGTTGTTAGGATTGTGGACCTTGACACACCCTGCTGGCAAAGCCCCTAGCGATGCATCAAATGGGGGAAATTGTTGTGAATACTATGGGTGAGGAGAGACCGACAAAGTGCGCAGTGGCTCTTCATTTTTTAAACCACTCAAGGGCGGTGTCAGCATTCTCAGTAAATAGGCGAGACTGGTCAAAAGGCATATCCATGAGCACCA
This sequence comes from Lissotriton vulgaris, assembly GCF_964263255.1. Taxonomy (NCBI): domain Eukaryota; kingdom Metazoa; phylum Chordata; class Amphibia; order Caudata; family Salamandridae; genus Lissotriton; species Lissotriton vulgaris. Next base: position 862,609,036 of record NC_141689.1, read on the forward strand.
CTTGAAAATCATCCAAAAGGCTTGGACATCTCATTCATGCGTTGCACAGGAGACTTACACTAGTTCCAACCGCGCTGCCAGGCCTGAGTGTACAGTATATTTGGCAAGTAAGGATGTTGGATTTCACCTCAACAGAAGGCAATTTCAAAGCAAAAACTTCAGCCTCTCACCTGCTTACTTTGGCAAATAAAGTTGTCTTTCTTGTTGAAGAACCCTGCACCATGTCAGGGGTAGTGTCCAATTCACTTTTCTCTTGTAGTGCCAAATAAAATTGCTATTATCATATTGTATAGGAAATTCATCTCCATCATCACCAAAAGCGAACTGACTCTGGTCAGAGTGAGACCTGAAAAATTGTTGGAGCACTGGAGGGCAGCACCTAGGCAAAGGAACTGTCTTATCAGTGAGACTTTAATGGGCGTGGCAGCGTCAGAGCTGTTCTGGAATGTCACTTTGGCCAAGAATAAAATCTTTTTGGTTAAGAGTGACAGGTCAATGGGATTAACGTCCACCTCCTGCGTCGGCTTAGTTGGACCTGGCATTTACGTGGCAGGAACTGGCATGGATCACTGTGCTGGGTGTGTATTGGCTCTGATGTCGGAGTTGAACCCGAAGTGAGTTCAGAAGTCAAAGTCACCCAATGGGCGCTCTCTGCAGATCCGTGGTGCCAAAAGCACAGCAGAAGGGTCGGCAGGGTGCCAAAAATGTAAAACATGGCCTCCTTAAATGCTTCAACCTGTTGTGGCATCACTGATGGCCACAGAAATTTGGGGTGCATCAGAATCTGTAAAAGAACCGGCTCCTCGGTTTAAGACTGGGAGAAAGACAGAAGGACACGTTGATGTCCTTGCAACTTCTCAGGAGGAAAGCTTGGATTTTTCATGCTTCTTTGTGAAGTGGTCTTACCTGAAGATTCGGATCTTGTTAACGGGGTGGGTACTGGTTCATGTTTTGCGGCTTAACTTAAATTCCTTTTAATTTGTTCCAGGTTACCTGGCTAAACCGCTTTAAGTAGACTCAGATTCTCACTCACTTCATTACCCATCCACTTGACAGCGTTTTCACAGATGCTGTCATCGTCGGTCTTAAAATCTATGGGAGAAGGGAATGGAATGGAATGGAATGGAAAGTGCACATATTCCTATTAATTTTTCTGAGCTACGCTAAGGTTTTTTTGTATCTCTTTTTTTGGGTTAATCCCTTTCTCATTCTATTCCTTCATGTACACTTTTAAGCCTCTATTTCTCCTTTAAGCCATTCTTGGAGTCCTCTCTTTCACCAAGGGTCATTTTTATCAAATTAGATGTTTATCGGTTCTCTGACTGAGATAGGGAGCTAAGATTTCTCCCCCTAAGGCTCTCTAATTTTTTCCTTCTCTTATAATGTCTTTTCCTCATACTTTTTTGTGTGATTGCTTTAGGGTCCAAAACAACATAAAATGCTTTCAATTATTCAGATGTAAAAAACACAAGTGCTAATCCTGCCTGGAATATTTTGTGTGGCACTTAGGGCAGAAACTGAAGGGAGTCTTTTCCATCACTTTGTGTGGATTGAGTGGAAAAAGATGGCATCGAATTTGGAAGGCAAAGTCGGTTCGATCCCAAGCCCAGTCAGGCGGAATGAAAAATGTGGAGAAAACCTGTCATTGGTTGTCTTTTGAGTGTTATCTGTCAAAGGTTTATGAATCAGGGCGATGGAATGGCCTTGTGGAAGGTGTTGAAGCTTTGGTCCAGGAGCTCCAAGATAGACGTCTGAACCCGATGGCAGAGAAACACAATCTAACAAAGGGGCTGATGACCATGTGCATAGAGAACATAGAGAATAATGTCAAATGTGCTGGTACAACATCCATAGTCTTAACCCCCAAAAACTGGGCTACAAATCAAATAGCAAAAATTAAAGGAAATGCACTATACTGTAGAAAAATCGGTCGAGATTCTTGCAAACCGAAACTGAGAAGTGAGGCAATCCCAAATGGAATTTCGAATATTCAATTCAATCCAAGATTGGTATAAGATTCCCACAAAACGTAGAAAGATATGCTTAAAACATCACTTGAACTGTGGAGATGCGGGCAACTGCACTGCACACTATTCATATATCAGAAGACCGCAGAGACATATTTAGGTTATGGACAGCAGGAGGAGTCACACTCATTGAATTTGTATCCATCTCCACACCCATGCCATGACAGTTGATTTTACAATACCGATTTGCCGTCAATGACAACCCTCAAGCGCAGTCTATTATCCACATCACTTATTGAAGCTAAACTGTGCATTCTCCAGCACTCTCCACACTTACCCACAGATGAAGGAGGGTTTACTGAGCTGCATGAAGTTGCTTCATATTAACAACTTAGATATAAAGTACAGGATAAGGCATAGGTTTACCTCCAGATCTGGTCGCCACAATAAGGCATTTATCTGATAAACATGCTCTACAATTATATGTAGCTGCAGACAGCTATATGACTGTATATATCTGGCACAAAGGTTACTGCGATGTCCCATCCCAAACGAGGATGAAGAGTTGCAATTGCTGATAATTAATTCGTTTGATTATTGATGTTCAACAATGTAAAAATCTGCCTTTCCCACCACCCTTCCGCCTCACCGCCCTTTTCACTGTCTTCTCTTCACGCAAGCCTCATGCTTCTGGCTCTAGAAACAATGTGAGGGCCAAGATAGTTACAGTTTTTCTTAACATTTGATAATGATACTGTTTATTAGTCTGTTTCTAGAAGGATTGTTATTGCCTAGTCTCTCATGATTTCTTGTGCCGCCCATGGAGCGGTCCCCAGAAAACACAACCGATGGGGGTTTAGTGAACTGATGCTCTTTGCTTAGAGTGACTTGGCTACAATGCACTCACACAAGGCTCCTTTGGACTGGGGTGGAATGGTATGCTTGACAATGAAGAATTGTAATGCCCTTACGCCTGACAACGTTTTTGGAGTTGATTACTGTTAGTACTCCGCTGCTCCCTTTTATTCCACTAGGTATATCCTATGGACCTCTCCCCTTCTCCTGCTTACGATACTTTGCATTGTATCAGTACTAGTTGTGATATGATAACAGACATAAATAAAAACATACAAAATAAGTCATGTATCACCATCACTATAACAGTTCCACGTATGCCAGTCATAAGAGGAGAGCAGAAACTGAAGTGCTGAACTTTGCTACAAACTAGCTCACAGAGAAACTCGGAAAGAGAGTTACTTCTTTTTGGCCGCCTCTCTGTGGTTCTAGGCACCTGAGTCTTGTACTACTCCATGAAGAATGGTCCGATTAACTGGAAGATGAGTCAAATAGCGAAAATGGGGCAAACTGATTAAATGCAAGATGAAATTTACTTCAGAAAGCACTCTCACCAAAAAGTACCATATCCTCTTTACCTGGGAAATGCTCACAGCAACGTTAGCTGGGAACTGGGAGAACTGCTTCAATTCAAAAACATCTCGAACAGCCCGCCTGCTCATGTGATTTTCAGCCTTGCTTGAACCAACAACATTTTGGTTTGAATGAATGTAAGCAACCTCCTGAACACCATCTAGCAAATTAATAAAGAAACAAACAAACACACATTTAGCTACATAAACGCATGTATGACTAAATTGAAAGCAGCATTTATGTTCATGATTCTGAGTAGGCTGGTTCTGCAAAAAGAGTACTTGATTACACAGCTTCAAGGACCTAGATCTTCAATTAAGTAAACCTATCGATTATTCTTTGGTCAGGTGTTTTATAAACTTAGAGTCATGATCACAATATGCATAAATACAAGCACTGAAAACCACAACATGGTTAGTTTTTATGTACTGCTTGCACAGTGAGAAACACAACTTAGATACAACTTAGATACAAAGAGCACACACATATGCAAACTTGAAGATGAAGCAAAAAATTAACACGTACCACTATGTACACAAGTCAACAGACACCCCCGGAAACAGATCAACTGACATGCATGCCTTCTTGAGTACATACCAATAGACTTACAGGAACTCTGTACACAGACAAACCTGCAGGAACCCATGCACACAGATAACACAGAGACACACAGCCAGAGAAACGGGCAGTGGGGGTGGCTAGACAAACAGGTTACTTACTTTTGGTAACGTTGTATCTGGTAGTAGAGACTCTATCTAGCCGCAGATTCCTTACCTTAAAATATCCTCAGGTATCAGATTTTCGAGAAGTCCTGAGCACCAGTAGTTGGCTTTGTTCAGCTTTATGTCAGCAGCGTTGTCAGCGCCGGAAGTGGCATGCACGGTAGCTATATAAGCGCCACTGCGGCACACAGACGTCAGTTCCCTTTGCGACTTTCAATGTCAGGCGATGAGAACTGACCACTGGTGTGACAAGCTAAGGTTCTGAGAAGGGTGTCCTTTACACTGTTTTCGATTCGCAGAGTGGGTAGGGTAGGTAAGGAATCTGCGTCTAGATAGAGTGACTACCAGATAAGGCATTACCGAATGTAAGTAACTTGTTCATCTGATACAGACTTTTAGCCACAGATTCCTTAGCTGAGAATAGGTAACCAATCAATACTTCCCTGGAGGTGGGACTGCAAAGCAAATTATATTAGAAAGTCCTGCAGGACCAAGCAGGTGAAATGCCCTCAAAAGGCCACAATACCACACACCTTACTGTCCAGGCAGCAGTACTTGGTGAACATGTGCAGAGAAGCCCACGTTGCTGCCTGGCAGATGTCCAGAACAGCACACACTAACGCAGTGGTCGCAGTCGTGACTCTGGTGGAGGTGACCCTCAAGCCTTCAGGGAGTTGCGTCTTGGTCAATGCATAGCAGATCTTAATTCATAGAACGGTCCATCTTAAGATGGTCCATTTCTACACCACCTTCCCTGCATAGCCAACGAAGAGTTGATTGTCCACACGGAATTCTTTTGTGCGGTCAAGGTAGAACAACAATACTCTTTTTGAACTCAGAGAGTGGAGTCTCTCCTTCCCTTTGGAGGGTTGAGGGGGAGCAAAGAAGGTAGGCAAGGTGATGTTCTGGCCTACATGGAAGGGAGTACCAACCTTCAGAAGGAAGGAGGCATGGATTCGGAGAACCAGCTTGTACGGGAAGAAGGTGGTATAAGGAGGGAGCCCAGAGAGTGCCTACAATTCGCTGACCCTCCTATCTGATGTTATGGCCACCAAAAAGACAGTTCTGATGGTCAATAGCCTAAGAGGGCAATTGTGCAGAGGTTGTAATATTGCACACATGAGAATGATGATGACCAGGTTGAAGTCTCACTGAGGCCGAATAAATGGCATGGGGGAACATATGTTTCAGGCCTTTAAGGAACCTAGCCACAACAGGCAACTTAAAGAAAGAAGGTTGGTTGGAAAACTGCAATAATGTCGAGATGGCAGTGAGATAACCTTTAACTGCACCCAGAGCAGAGCTCTCTTGGACCAAAGATAAGGCAAACAAGAGAACTATGGATAAAGGTGCAGAAAAGTGGGTCAATGTTGTGGAAGTCACACCATGAAACAAACTTATACCAATGGCAGGCATATAACAACTAGGTGGAGGGACTACTGGCTGCCATTATAACATAACAGACTTCGAGAGGAAGGTCAAAAGCTGTCAACTGTCGCTGCTCAATCTCTATGCATGAAGGTACAGGGTGCGCAGGTTAGGGTGCAGGAACCCCTCCCTGCTGTTGCAACAGAAGATCCTCCCAAAGAGGCAGCCTGACTTGAGGACCTATGGTCAACTGCTCGGGATACCAGACTCTGTGCCCAATCTGGAGCCAAAAGGGTTACCTGGGCCCAGTCCTTCCTGATCTTCTAGAAAACTCTGGGCAGAAGTGGTATTGATGGAAAGGAGTTGAGGAGGCCAAAACTCCAATCAAGACGAAAAGCATCTCTGAGCGAGAGTTGCCTTGGAAACTCCAGTGCGCAAAACTGCTGACACTGCCAGTTCTCTGTGGTGGTGTCCAGATCTAACCAAAGCTCTCCCCACTGCTGAAGGACACCTTGCATCATCTCGGGATAGTGGGGCCATTTGTGATCCGCTAGGCATCTTCGGCTGTGTTTGTTATCTCTAGCCTTCAGCGAGCATGCCATGTGTTGAACCACCAGGGAAATGCACTGACGTTCCAGCTATGTCCAGAGAGACAGTGCTACTTGACAGAGGGTCCACAACACTACTCTGCCCTGTTGTGGCGGTGGTGTCTTTGAACACCTGAAACAGTCTTCCCCTGATCGAAGGAAGAAAGAACTTCAACGCCAAGCGAATTGCCAGAAGTTCCAACAGGTTGATGTGGAGCTCGGACTCTGTCAGAGACCAGAGTCCTTTGATCTCCACCTCCCCCACATGGCCACCCCAGCCCAGGTGTGATACATTTGTCTCTACAGTGAGATCTGGCCGTGGAAAGGGAGAGAGGTCTGTGGTTCGTTAGCAAGACTCTCTTGCAGTTCCCTCTGGAGATCTGGGCTAGTCTTCCCCAGAACGAAGGAAGAAAGGCCTTCAATGCCAAGCGAATCGCCCGAAATTCCAACAGGTTGATGTGGAGCTCAGACTCAGCTGGAGACCAGAGTCCTCTGATCTCCACCTCTACCAGATTGCCGGTCCAGCCCAGCAGCGATGCACCTGTCACTATAGTCTGATCTGGCTAGGGAAGGAAGAGTGTATGCCACTGACCCAATCTCTGTTCATTAGCCACCATTGCAGACTCTCTTGCAGTTCCCTCTGTGATGTGGATCCTTTTGAAGAGATTCCCCTGCTGCTGTGCTCACTGCAACTTCAGGTCCCACTTCAGAGCCTGCACATGCCAACGGGCATTAGTCACAAGCAGGATGCAGGAGGCCATGAGGCCCAGCAGCCTCAATCAGTCTCACCGAAATCCAGGATGGAAGCTGAAACATCGGAATCATAGCCTGAATATTCGGGACTCGCCACTCGGGAGGACTAGCTCAAAACTGCAGAGTGTCCCGAATGGTTCAGATGAAAGTGAGCGTCTGAGAGGGAGTCAAGTGAGACTTCCCCACATTGATAGTGAACCTCACCAAGTGCACGAGGTTCGCTTTAGTTCGAAGGTGGGAGACGACTGCCTGGGGCGAGCTCGCCTTCAAAAGCCAATCGGTGAGGTAGGGGAAGACTGGAACCTCTGACCTCTGCAGATTAGCTCCAACCACTGCCTTCACTTTAGTTAATATCTGGGGGGTGCTGGTAAGGCCGAAAGAGAGCACAGCCTGGAAGTGTTCTTGGCCCACCATGTACTGCAGGTAACGTCTGTGGGCAGGCAGGCAGGGAAATATGCATCCCTCAAGTCCAATGCAACCATCCAGTCTCCCAGGACCATGGCAGACAGGACTTTGGTGAGCCTGAGCATTTTGAACTCCTCTTTTGTACAAGAAGAGGTTAAGAAGGCGCAGGTATAGATTAGAAAATAGTCTTCCGGCCTTCTTTGGCACCAGAAACTAGCGAGAATAACAATCATAACCTACTTCAGATGCAGGCACCCTCTCTATGGTGCCACTGGCCAAGAGAGCCTGCACTTCGTGATAGAGCAAGGAGAAATAGTCCTCCATCAGCCAGTCTTATATGGGTGGTGAGTAGCCCCTTTGGACGATCTGTAGGACCCAGCGGTCTGATGTCACTGACTGCCAGCAAGGAAGGTGATGGCGTATCCTGCCTCTCACTGGATGCCCATGATGATCAGTAGGCAAATTAAGAGGCTTGGAAGCAGAGGCTGCCGAGAAGTGGGTTGGGGGAGGGAGGGTGGGCAGACATAACTGCTGGCCATCTGTGTCAAGTTGTCTATGGGACATGCACCTTTGGCCACAAAATGACTGAGAAGCCTGTTGGTCGTGGTGGCTGGGAGGGAATGGGCATGGCTGGGGCCCTCTTCTGTGGCCACAAAAAGGTTAGAAAGCGGATTGGGATTAATGAGTTGCCATAGACAGGCCCAAGGACCTGGTCGTAGCTCTGCTGTCCTTAAAGCGCTCCAGAGCTGAATCTGCATTCTCTCCAAAAGGCGAGAGCCATCAAAAGCAATGTCCAAGAGGAACATGCCCTGAAAAGCCGGTTGTTCTCAGCCAGGTGTGGCACCCTTAGACCACCAACGATGAATTCAACCTACCCAGAGTCGGCAATGTCAAGCCCACACCTTATGGTGAACTTAGCTGCACCTGCCCATCAGTAATAGCCTGGGTAAGTATGGCTTGGGGCCTCCTCCAAGACCATAGGCAATAGTTGCACAACTGAGTCCCACATTGTATGGGAATAACTGTCCAATAGGAACATGGTGTTCAACAACCAAAATGCTAAACTGGCAGAAGAAAACATTCTCTTCCCAAAGTTAGCCAACACCTTGGATTCCTAATCCAGTGGAGTGGTAGGAAATGCGCCAGAATTGATTCTGGATGTGGAAGCTTGGACCAACAAGCTCTCCGGGGTGGGGTGCTGAGAAAGCAAACTGAGGTTCCTAGGAACTAAGGAAACAGGTCCCCAGGAACGGGGTGATTGTGGCAAGCAAACGTCCTATGCACAGAAGCGCTTGTACAGGACTTGGACCAGGCCCAGTGGTGGACATCTGTAAGGGTTTTATTGAATGGGAACAGAGAGTTCAGATGGGGAGACTCCCAGCTGTGGCACCTCCGTCAAGACGTTTGTCTTGACTGCCACTGTGGGCAACTGAAGGCCCAAGACAGCAGCCCCTCTGAGCACCACCATTGCACAAGAGTCTCCTTAGTCACGATAGAAGGAGAGAACAGACCAGTGTCAGGTGAGGTGTCTAACTCACTGACCTCCGCCAGTTCCACATGCTAGCTGTCCTGATGCTCATCTGAGAGCTGGCAGCCATAAGGATCCGTAGACCACTCACATTTGTCTCCCCCTCCAGGCCTATCAAAATAATGCTCCGGGAAGCATGGACCCAGTCAGCGTCAGATGACACCCATCTGGCTCCGTGTTGTAAATAATAATGCAGGCGCCACAGCCTAGGAGTGGTGCCGTGGGCATCTGCACTAGAGAGAGTGCCAAGGAATGTCTCGGTCTTGCCAGTGACTGCCCACCGGTCCCAGAAGGGATCCGTGGGAAACAACTGCTGCTAAGCGTGAACCTGTTGGCGTGGACCCAGTAGGAGTCCCTCATGCACCTGTGGGGTCCACAGGCTTTCCAGAGGGGTCGGGCTGCTAAAATAGGAGGCGCATGGCCTCCTCGACATCTTCAGCTGGGTGGAGGTCTGTCCGGCTCCAGGAAAATCAGGGTAGCATGGAACAGCATGGTTCGGGTTCCACCAACTCTCAGGCTTGGAATGCCAAAACTCCTGTGTCTTGCCTGAAGACTTTAAAAGACACTGCAAATTTGAAGTCCTCTTCACTGCTTGTGTTTGTTGGACTTACCAGACTTTCCCTATGATGTAGAGTGTGACGACGACCGTTGAGAAGGGCTCTGCAAACGGTCCCGGGACATTCCACGCAATTGGAACCTTGAGCGTCACGGAGTAGACTGATGTCGGGCAGCAAGCAGCTTGAGGGAGAGCTCATCGGCTTAGGGGGCATCACGCGCAGTCATCGCAGGTCTTGGAGTCGTGGTCCCGCTCCAAGCATACAAACAAACCAAGTGGGGGTCTGTCACCAACATTGCCTGTAACAGGCCCAACATGGTTTCAAATCATACGGAGTATGGGTAACATATCTTACACCAGGAGAATATATCTCAAAATATTTTACAAAACATAGAAAGAAACCAGTCAAAAAGTGAATGAAGGGTAGATCAGATCGGATCAATGCTATCTGGTGTGGAAAGGACAGAATTGACGTCAGCATGCCAGGGTGGCGGCTACATAGGTACTACACATATCACTTCCAGTGCGGACAACGTCAACGCAGAGCCAAATAATGCCACTTTTTGGCACGCAGGGGTACTGCTTGCAAATCTTCTGGATCTAGTCTGACACCTGGGGATATTCGAAGGTAAGAATCTGCAGATAGAAGACTCTATCCGATAAAGAGAGCGGTAGAGGAAGAAAGACGGACATCACACCTACAGGCATCCATGTACATAAACACACCTACAGAAACTGTAGTGTAGTTCCTATATTCCCAATAGGCTCTGCGCATCGGAATAACAAACGGTAGTTTAGACGTAGGACTGAGGTCGACTAGGTCTCTACTGAATATGTTAGACTTAATTATGAATGCCAGCTAGCTCAGAGGTCACTAGAAACTTTCTAGAATGAACAGGAAGGAGTTAACTTTCCTGATTAGACGAGAAGGGATTAGTTTCTGACAACCGCATAAACATGACAACTTTGCTCCCTCCAGAATAAGGAGTATATCTCCAGAGTCGTGTGAAACAATATGCATGCTTACTTTCACCAGAGACGATTCAGAAAAGGGGGTGGTGATGAACAGAGTGTCTGAATTAAGCAGACCACTCTTACCCAGTCCAAAGATCAGGGCTTGATCCATCACCGTTATTTATCTCACTGCACCATCCCAGCTCAGAACCCGGCTATATGCAAATCAGTCTGTCCCTGGCCCAGTGCATCATGGGAACAGGGCAGACTAAACTACCAAGCCAATTCTTCACCAGAAAGGAGACAAGCTACCTTGGACCGGTTTCTGGCATTTCAGCCGTCTTTGGCCCGGCTTGCATGAATCCTGATGGTTCAGTGAGAAAGGGACTCAAGTCTGAGTATACCCTGCCACACCTATAGTGGCCAAAAACGATTCAGAAAAGAGGGTGGTGATGAACAGAGTGTCTGAATTAAGCAGACCACTCTTACCCAGTCCAAAGATCAGGGCTTGATCCATCACCGTTATTTATCTCACTGCACCATCCCAGCTCAGAACCCGGCTATATGCAAATCAGTCTGTCCCTGGCTGAAGGACTGGGTTCTTTGGACCCAGCGGTGCCAGGGCACAACACCTGAAACCTTCGTGGGTAACCTGCTCCGGCGTACAAGTCACAGAGACACGGGACACTTCCTTCGGCGTCAAAGAGTCAAGGTTTATTTACTGCAGGGAACACAGAAGTCACAGGAAGTACATCGAGTGTAGTTCGGGGAGACTGCTTCAAATTGTATTTGTGGATCGCTCCTTTTATACAGTTTTTACCCATAGGATAACATGATACACAATAGTTTACAACCTGGTTCCCACAAGTCGCTCTCAGAGGGGTCGCTTAGATCACTTTGAAACACACAAGATCCGGAACATAAGTGCGGAAACATTTGGCGGTTCCCAACTGTAAAAACCCATCTTCCCACCATTAGCAAATTCCAATCAGCAGTAAAGTAGATCGAAATAGGAACGAAGACAGGTGCAGAGGAAGACGGAGACAGTAGGGAGATCGGAAAGGGTGTAAAAGGGGAGTGTCGAGAAGCACGAGATACAGGCATCAAAGGGACGTGCCTAATGAGATGCACGACTGAGACAATAAGCCCGTGCGGCAAGATGAGCCTCGAGCGGCGCCATCTGCCTTACAGTAGCATCCCCCTCGTCATAAAGACACTTACAAAGAACATGCGTCTTCCGCCATATCTTGGGAGTCCCAGGGTCGCGAAGCGGACAGCGTCCGTTCGCTGGCTACTTGAGGGCAAGAGACAAAATGGATGCCGTATCTAAGATGGAACCCGTGGGTACAGATGACAAACCCACATAACAAACGAACGGTTTAAGTTAGCACAGCGAAACTGCGCACACTTACAAAACTCGTCATTTGCGGTTCATAGATACTAGACTCGACCATATTCGTGCGAGTTAAAAACACCACTTACAATTGTCACGGAACCTCAGACGCTCCTTTTGCCCTCATGTAGGCAAGCACTAGTCGGAATCATACTCGATATTCATCAGACCATCAAGATGTCGTTGTAGCATAGCTCTGTCCAACCGAGTCCCCTTGGTAACAGATGGTTGTCTCATACACGTTGTAGCACAGAGGCCACATAAGGCAGGACCACACTGCACACAAAGGCAACACGTGAACAGGAACACTACCACAACCCCGATGATCGTCAGAATCTTCCAACCCCAAGTCGACACCAGGCCCCAAAACCAACCAAGTAGCGTCCAATCCCCTACATCCACGTGTATGGATTCGGAGATCTTGTGCAACTTCGAGATGGCTTGATAGACAGTAGGAGCATTATCTGGAATGAAAATGCAACAGCTCGAATGGATCACTTTACATACCCCACCGCGATCTGCTAAGACAACATCTAAAACCATACGGTTTTGTAATGTCATAAGTCTCTCCGCCTGAAGTTCTGTGGTGATATTACCAAGGGCACTGGCAGTAATGTTAGCTGTCGATTCTACCACTCGAGTCAAATGTCTCAGGTTCCTACTATTAACCATAGGTCCCCAAAACGGGAGGAAACCCTTGAAAAAGTCTCCTGCCTCTTGACCGGCAGTATCCTCTTCGCTAATTACGCCTCGTACAACTCTAGTCTTATGATAATCGGCATCTACAGTAAACGTCGGAGGCAACAGATTTGCAACAAAACATGAGCCCATGAAGTCTGCGGGCAACCATGTATATGCACGATCATGACAGATAAAGTATGTACCCTTGGCAGCCAGAAACACAGGGGACGGGGACATTGGCAAAACGTAACTTTCAGTGCAAGCACTTACTCCAAGTGAGGCTTGCGAGCCACGACCCACAAGACAAAGATTACCAGTGTGGGGTACGACCCATATTGGAGACGAGCTTTTAAGCTGCTTTTCATTAATGAACATACTATATTCCCCTCTACTTAGGACCCTATAGGCTTGTACCTCTTCTTTAGGGATAAGAAAAGGATCATGGATCTCATCTTCCATCTCCTCTATTGCCATCGATAGCACCCACTGATACGAGGTAGGACCAGCGTTGGGGGAACGTTGTTCTGGAGTGGGGTGGAAACCCAGTGCGCTTCGAAGCATTGTTTGGAATGCTCGAGCTGACCCTTGGGAACTATACGGTAACACCAGATATGGAATTCCCTTACCCGTAGTATGTGGCATCAACCCACACACCCAACAATTAGTAGTGTTAACCACTAACTGATGCTGATGGAGGAGCTGGATAAAGGAATTGTTGCGGAATTCTACACGTCTAGCCTGTTCGTGTTCTGGTAACATATGAAAGGAATGAGGAGAAGCAGTAGAAGTAATGTTAGGGTAAGGAGTAGGAGTAGGGGTAGGAAGTAAGAAGTAAGACATAGTGTAATACACCCCACCCGCCAAAAATGCAGAAGCAGTTAAAAACAAAACAAACAACTGGGATACAAAACATTTCGTACGACTAAGTTTCTGCAGCTTGACTCTATATGCCTGAGCTCCTTCCAAATCATTCAGCTTCGAAAATGCCATTTCCCTACGACCGTCCGCAACGTTTCTTGACGCACTTCGTTCTGTGCAGCAATAGTCAATCCCCAGGAGTTCCTAGGAACCGACGGTCTTTAACCTAGTGTCAAGACCTACTGTCCAGAAGGAAGTACGCGCGCGGCCCTACGGCCCTCAATACACAATATGTATATATTAGCACAATATTTCTCAGCTGTGGAAGAAAAAGATACAAGGAAGAAGCTTGATATATATATATATACAAAACAATTTTCAATGATACGAATGTTCAAAGTTGATCATGGGAAACGAAGATATTGCAGTTATCAATTTCAGCAAAGCAAGCAAATTTTTATTTGTCCTTAGTGTGAGATCGCAAAGAATATCGATGTTTCCCGGGACGTGTCTGCACGTCGAACAAAGGATCTGTCGAAGAGACAGCGTCCTGCTGATCAGTTCGTTGGTCTGGTCTTGAGTCTCTTGCTGACAAATGTTCAACAGTGGCTTTCTGCTGCGCTGAGGGTTCTCCAACAAGCTGTGCGTCGCTAAAAGGTACAAACGCCGGCAATGTTTCTGTTTCTGTTGACGCAATGCCTTTCCTTACCCACGGGTCTGCCGACAAAGGAATAGGGACTCGCTTACAATGGGTAGCATGTACCCAATTTTTCCGCCCCTCAAGACGAACGGCAGTCCTCGTGGCCAGGAGCACCTGGTAAGGTCCGGTGAAGCGAGGGTCCAGATTGTTTTTTCGTGAAAAATTTCGGGTAACCACCCAATCTCCGGGCTGGAGCTGGTGGCCTGGACCCTCCGTCTGCGTCGGCAAGGCGTCGTAAACCTGTTGATGAATTAACCTCAGTTTAGCAGTCAAGTCATGTAAGTAATCAATCAACATCGGAAACTCAAGATCAGAGAATATTCCTGGCCTAGGAACCCCCCACACATTCGCAGGACGGCCGAACACTATTTCATAGGGACTGAGCCCTATTCGGGAGTGTACAGTCGCCCTAGTTGACAGTAATGCTAGAGGCAAAGCATCAGGCCACGAAAGTCCAGTCGTAGCTTGAATCTTCGCTAATTTTAGTTTAAGGGTGCCATTGTACCCTTCAACCAATCCAGCTGACTGGGGATGATTGGCGCTATGGAATTTCTGATTTATTCCAAGGCCCTTACACACACTCTTCATCACACTTCCAACAAACTCACTTCCGTTATCTGACCACACGACTCTAGGCATTCCATACCGAGGAAAGTATTCCTTCAGTAGGATTTTCGCAGTAGACAAAGCAGTATTGTCTTTGAGGGGATAGGCCTCGATCCATCGGGAGAATGCGCAAACCACAACCAAAACGTATTTCAGGTTATTGCATCGCTCCATATGGATGAAGTCCAATTGGATCACCTCAAAGGGATACAAAGGAGGAGCAAAACTGCCAGGGGGAGTTGGGGTTCCTTTGCCAGGATTGTACATTATACACACCATACAATTCTTCACCAAACGTTCAGCACACTTAGTAATTCCATCATTCTTCCACACATCAGCCAACAACTTGCAAATACCTTTCGCGCTAATATGTGCTAACCCATGTGCCATTTGCACAACGGCCAGTACATACGCATCAGGCAACATCCATCTTTTCTGATCTGACAAATCAATCCAGCAACCATTCACATCCAACCTTCCCGTACTTTCTTTCCACTTCATCTTTTCAGTGTCGGTGGCCTCATTCTGAATTGCTTTCACACTCTCTATAGTATTCTCACACATACTTGATTCTGTAGGCCACCTAACCGAATTCGTCACATACATTCGAGTGCTAAGGTTCCGGGCAGTCTCCTTAGCAATCTCATCTGCAAACGCATTACCACGACCAACATCATCCGTCACTTTACGATGCGCACTACATTTAACAATTGCAACTTGAGCAGGCAAAGTCAATGCATCCAAAAGATCGTTCACAAGCTGGCCATGCTGTATTTTCGTGCCATGTGACGTCAAGAAACCACGTTCTCGCCACAATCGTCCGAAACTATGCGCTACACCGAAAGCATACTGACTATCGGTGTACACATTCACACGTTTACCTTTTGCTAATACACATGCTCTAGTAAGAGCGATCAGCTCTGCAGCTTGGGCAGAATTCTGATTCAATCTCGCAGTCTCAACAACAGTATTCAATGTCACCACAGCATAAGCAGTAGTCACATCACCATTCGGCAATTTAAAACATGACCCATCCACATACAGGATGCCATCCGGGTCTTCCAATGGGGTGTTTTTAAGGTCCACACGACCTTTTGTTTCCTCCTCTGTCCGCAAGTAACAGTCATGTTCTGTTACTGCATCTGACTCTGCACTAATTGGTAACAAAGTTGCCGGATTTAGGACATTACAACGTTTTATCTGAATGTGGCTTGCCAAGAGCGTCAATTCGTACCCAGATAACCTCGCACTCGTCAAGTGCTGAGTTTTCGTACGGTTCAAAAGAGTATCGACTGCATGCGGAACCATCACCGTAAGCATATTATCCATGACCAATCCTGCTGATTGTCGGATGGAGACCGCAGCTGCCGCAGTTGCTCTCAAACAACTCGGCAATGCTCTAGCTACTGGGTCTAAGGTCGAGGAAAAATATGCACATGGACGTTGCTTACCACCAAAAGGTTGCGTTAAGACGCTTAAAGCACAACCTTCCCTCTCGTGAACATATAACGTGAACGGTTTACTGTAATCAGGGGTACCTAACACAGGAGCCGAACACAATGAATCACGTAATTCAGAAAAACTTTTCTGACATTCTTCCGTCCATGGTAAAGGAGTCGAAACATCCTTGCACGTAAGAGCCACCAATGGTTTCGCTAGCAATGAAAAATTAGGAATCCACTGCCTGCAGTACGATGTGATACCTAGAAAGGCACGCACATCTCTTTGGGTTTGTGGCACAGCCATGCGCGCAATCGCTGCAATTCTCTCTGGGGTCAATCTCCTTCCCTCCTTTGACAATAAGTGACCTAGGTAGGTTACTTCTTGACAACAATATTGGAGTTTAGAAGGTGACACCTTGTGATTTAACTCACAGAGATGTTGCAGCAACGACACTGTAGCAATTTTGCAAATGTCCTGAGTATCAGCAGCCACCAATAAGTCGTCGACGTATTGGATTAAAGCCGCACCAACCGGCAACCTAAACGCATCTAGTTGACCCTTCAAAGCTTGACTGTAAATCGATGGACTTTCACAGTAGCCCTGAGGAGCGCGTTTGAACCGGAAGCTACGTCCACCAAGAGAGAAACCGAAAAGGTCCCTGCTCTCTTCGGCAATCGGGATGCTGAAAAACGCATTTTTCAAATCAATCACCGAAAACCATGAAGCTGTAGCTGGAATCAGAGTCAGTAGCGCCGTAATGTCAGGCACAACAGGGAATTGAGGAACCACAATTTTATTCACCTCCCGTAAATCGATAACAAAACGATAAACAGGCGGTTTGGTAGGATCAGTACGTTTAAGAATGGGCAGTACAGGACTATTGCACACGTTTCCCCGAGTTTCTTCAATGACATCTTTCTCGATCAAATCATAGATGATCGCTAACAAAGCTCGTTCACCATCAAGGGAGATACGATATTGGGGAATACGTGGCAATCGCACATTCGATTTCAACTGAACAACATAAGGGGAGATATCAAGTAGGCCCACGTCATTTGGACCCGTCGCCCACAAAGATGCAGGAAGAGAACTCAATTCCGGTGGAAGCTTATCGAGGGACAAGTACATGGGAGAGACTACCCTCTCTCCTAACGTAAGCTTTACACCCGCAGGAGAACAATACAAAGTCGCATACAAGCGTTTAAGCAAATCCAGACCCAAAAGATTTTCGCCACAACCAGTAGACAAAATCAATGGAGCTTCGAGCTCACGTGGCCCAATTTTAAGGGGCAAAGGGCGCGAAACTGGATTGCTAACGGGGGCGCCAGAGAATCCAACGGAAACATTTGTTAAGCCAGACAAAGGTGCGCCAGGGAGTTTCGAATGCATGATAGAACTTTTCGCTGCACCAGTGTCCAACAGAAAAGGCTCAACGACGCCCGATGTAGCAACTGCGACGTAAGGCCCTCTCTGATCAACCGGAACTGATACCACTCCCTCTCCTTGTCTTTGGCTGTCCTAGTAATTACTATCGTCAGGTCCCTGATCGACGTAATAATCGTCTACATTGTACTGCGCAGATCGTCCTTGCGATGATCCACGTTGATCGAAACAGTTATTAGAATTTGATGAATGGTCAGAGCGATCATTCTGAGCACCACGACCTCTACCACGTGATGCGTGCTGTGCACCACCACGACCTCCTCTAGACGAATTACCACCACTACGGTCATTTAAAGCAGGACAATTGAATTTAATGTGTCCCTCCTGTCTACAATAAGCACATTGATTGTACCCTAATGAAGATCTCTGAAAAGATGAATCATTACGCGGCTGCGATCGATTCGATTGCGACTGCGATCTATTCTGCTGAGGCGCATTCTGATTAGAACGCGGCGGATATGCTTGTTGTAACAACACTTTAGTTTTCAGCTCTTTCGTCTTTTTATCGGCACGGTCATTGTCCTCTTTTTCTCTATTTTCGTAATATTGTGCCGTAGCCAATATCTGAGCTGAGGTAGAAACGGCCCATGAACTTTCTGAATTTTTCAATTTATGGCTCAAGTCGGGCAATAAGTTCGATACGAATTTATCCACAAACAACCTCTGTCCACCCTCAGTACCCATATCCTGCCCACTATGATCGACGAATGTTTCCTCGAACCTCGTAAAGAAGTCTGAAACACTCTCATCTTTCTTCTGCTTACAGGCTGACAACTTGTCCCAATTTACCCTCATAGCTGGCATAAGCGTTTTCATTAATGTAATGATTCGCTGGGGAAGAAGTTCAATCAACTGATCGGGTTTAGTAGCAGCCACTTGTCCAGCGTCTGCCGCTGTAATGGCAGCCCAATCACCACCTAATTCATTCGCGTGATCTTGGTGACGAATCTTGGCCCATACCGGTTGCGGTACGACATTGCCAAACAACATGTCGATATCGGCCAGATTCATTATCGTAGCGTCTACGAGCTGCGATAATTCTTTGTAATACCCCGCAGGATTTTTGCGAGGATCAGGCAAAGTTTGTTTCACCTGAAGCACTTCCGATCGTTTCCAAGGGAGGTGTATCCACACTCTCTGGAAATGTGCTGGTATTGGAGCATTAGCATTAGTATTATCAGCGGGTACCCAAACTGGCGGAACTTCACGCATAGGATATTGGCCAGACCCATCTCGTTGTTCAATGTCCTCAACGAACAATGCATGAGGAATAGGAGCGGGACGAAGAGATAGCAACCGCTCAATAGCACGTCGGACATTAGTGTCGACTATCAGTCCAGTTGCGAACTGAAGCCGGAGTTCAGACAGGGCGGTCAGCACCTCGTCAGGCGCATTGGCCGCTATCTGATCATGTAAGAACTTGCACATTTCATCAAACACATATCTCTGAGTAGGTATGTTGAATTGATCAAACGTTTCGAGGACAACACGAGGTGGATTTCTAACAGGGTTTATCATCCAACCCATCGCCATATTGTATAGCGCAACACGTTCTCTATTACCAGGAAGCTGGCTACGTCTCTGTGGACCATCAGAACCTGCAGACCCAAAAACAGGTCCGAGCGACTGAAAGAAGTTTGTCGCAAGGGGAGAATCACGATTACGAGTAGAGGGAGAAGAGTAAGACACAGGACTAACAAGAGAAGGAGTAGAGACGTTAGCAGCAACAGGGGTTAACAACACAGGAGCAGTAGCGTGAGCAGTAGCGGGAACAGGAGTATGTGGAAGCGGAGGAGCAGTAGGAATAGAAATAGGCAAAGGAGCAGGAACAGTCGGAAGAGCAGGTGCAGGTTGAGGAACTGGTGGAGGAATAACAGGTGGAAGAACAGGTACGGCAGGGACCACAGGAGCTGCGGTACCCTGTACGTACGGAGGTGGCGACTTCATAAGATAGGACATTAAAGAATCCTCAACTGCCTCTTCCTTCTTATCCGACTCCGTAGGCAAAACAGGATAGCATTTGTCTATGGACATACGCTGTAATCTCTCAAACACTTCCTTATCCTTATCCTCCTTATCACGCTGAAACTGCTCAGCTTTCTTCACTATAGTAGCAACAGTATCTCGCTGACTACGTTTATTTTGTCTGATCTCTTTCTGTCGGGCTTCTTTGCGCCAGAACCGAAAGGCATCAAACATGGCCGGCCTTGATTTACGTTCGAACAACTTTATTTCCAAATTATCTAAGATCGACGCTTCGAAGCTACCGTGAGGTGGCCAACGAAGATCGCCGTCTTTCTTTGTATATTTGATCCAATAATCGTTAAAAGCAATCGGGCCTAGCCCATGTTTGCTATATAAGTCATATGTAGGAGTTCCAACCGGAGGTATCGGACACGAGTCCTCCAGCAGGGAATCCGCACCACAAGGTCTAAAGCAACTGAACAAAGTACTGCGACCAGGCATCTTGCACACTAGCCGAGTTTCACAAACTTCAAGGGTTACGGGATTTCGGGATTTACCAAGTCCCAGCAAAGAACTAAACCCTCGGTCTTTGGCGGCTGCAGTCGTCAAACAAATACAACAACAACAAAGTACGCTAGCAAAGTGTCACCGACAAAAACACTCACACAGCGTGTACAACAAAGACACCCGCTAAAGTGTCTACAACAAAAACACTCGCTAAAGTGTTTACAACAAAGACACTCGCTAAAGTGTCTACAACCAAGAACTCTGGGAGCGACCCACAAATACTTAACTCAAAGATCAATGGCGTCCTCAGGAAGGCCCGTCAATCGTCTCGCTATACCAAGGTCTACGCCAGGCGCCAAAACAGGTCTACAGTCAGGGCAGCAGTCCGTCGCAGCCGTTAGGAGGCGGGAATCTTCGCGGGAAAAGTCTTCGGGCCACTTATTTCGACAACAGGATCGATGAAGCGGGGTGCACCTTCCCTCGGAGATTTCACACGAAGTTCCTCACGATCGTCGGGCTTGGACCGGTACCACTGATGCAGCCCCACGTTGGGCGCCAACTGAAGGACTGGGTTCTTTGGACCCAGCGGTGCCAGGGCACAACACCTGAAACCTTCGTGGGTAACCTGCTCCGGCGTACAAGTCACAGAGACACGGGACACTTCCTTCGGCGTCAAAGAGTCAAGGTTTATTTACTGCAGGGAACACAGAAGTCACAGGAAGTACATCGAGTGTAGTTCGGGGAGACTGCTTCAAATTGTATTTGTGGATCGCTCCTTTTATACAGTTTTTACCCATAGGATAACATGATACACAATAGTTTACAACCTGGTTCCCACAAGTCGCTCTCAGAGGGGTCGCTTAGATCACTTTGAAACACACAAGATCCGGAACATAAGTGCGGAAACATTTGGCGGTTCCCAACTGTAAAAACCCATCTTCCCACCATTAGCAAATTCCAATCAGCAGTAAAGTAGATCGAAATAGGAACGAAGACAGGTGCAGAGGAAGACGGAGACAGTAGGGAGATCGGAAAGGGTGTAAAAGGGGAGTGTCGAGAAGCACGAGATACAGGCATCAAAGGGACGTGCCTAATGAGATGCACGACTGAGACAATAAGCCCGTGCGGCAAGATGAGCCTCGAGCGGCGCCATCTGCCTTACAGTAGCATCCCCCTCGTCATAAAGACACTTACAAAGAACATGCGTCTTCCGCCATATCTTGGGAGTCCCAGGGTCGCGAAGCGGACAGCGTCCGTTCGCTGGCTACTTGAGGGCAAGAGACAAAATGGATGCCGTATCTAAGATGGAACCCGTGGGTACAGATGACAAACCCACATAACAAACGAACGGTTTAAGTTAGCACAGCGAAACTGCGCACACTTACAAAACTCGTCATTTGCGGTTCATAGATACTAGACTCGACCATATTCGTGCGAGTTAAAAACACCACTTACAATTGTCACGGAACCTCATGGCCCAGTGCATCATGGGAACAGGGCAGACTAAACTACAAGCTACCGGGGAACGGTTTCTGGCATTTCAGCCGTCTTCGGCCCGGCTTGCTTGAATCCTGATGGTACGTTCACCAGAGTGCAGAGAAATAGAGAGACGGGCGTTTTCAATAAAAGTTGTTATTTATTGAGCAGTCTTCTTTCTCATGCAAGAGAAATTAATTGCCACAATTGCAATACTTATCATAAAGTAAAGTGTGTACAGTAAAAGGAGTAATATAAAATAATACTGTAAAAGCATTTATATGGTTTCTGAGCCATATGATACTTAAAATGGATAAAATATATACAGTTACATACAATGATAAAAGTTGACTAAACGTACTCAACTGGTGCTTCTAAAATACGCCTACCCCGGTGTACCTAACCTAAGGAGTAAGTGAGCTGCAGTTTAAGTTAAGTTAGTTTTGCCATGAATCTGAATCAAGAATTCTCTAAGGGTCTAATCAGCTCCGTACCTTGGTTTTAGAATTAAGGAGGCCTTGTATCTCTTTCTCAGGACTCGATCTCCCAGCAACCCGCAAGGGTGACTGGAAACACTGGAGCTGGATTTCTCGGCAGGAGAAAAGACAGCGTCTCTCTCAGTGTGTCAAATGGGAGGGTCGGCTTCCTTCGGCACTCGCATCAGCTGGGCTTTGGGTAAGTAGATAGCCGCTCTGCTCCAAACCACAGTGTGCTTGCTTAAGGCAAATGATGGTATATTTATATCTGGAAGGTGCCGTGTTTGACGTAAGGTTGGACATAAGACGTCACTAAGAACTGGCAGTTCTTTCAGGACTCTCAGGAGTTCTAGGACAAATCAAAAGAGAAGCAGGGGGAATTCATGGGCTGCTGGAGGTTTGGTTTGTTTAAAGAACGTGTTGTACTTTCTAGGAGTCTAGGGAAGTAGCCTTGCCGTATTTGGACTGCATTGGCTATGACTAAATATGGATATGATTCTTATGCCTTATAAGGATATGATTTGTTATAACCACATAAGGGCATAAATCGGGAATATTTAATTAGGGTCCTAGATAGGTTCACAACAAAACCCATGCACACAAATCAATATACATACTAATACACATCAGGCAATTATCTTGGTCAGAGTTCTGAGGACACATCAGCACTTGAGAAAGTAACTGTAGGCCATGCATTCACTTGTCACAGACAGCACAGCCATCACTTGCTCAAATGACTGACCCTATGCTCAGTCCTGGCAGCAGAGCTAGCTCTCACCTTTCAGACAGCAGATCGATATCTTACCTTTGGCCAAGTGATCTGTTGCTCAGCTGACTGACTATTCACCATGGAATGCGGGCAAAAGAGCTATCCTTTATTTTCCATTGAGCCTTTAGCTACACTTGTCACAAACAAAGCCTTCCCCTACTCTACTCCCTACGCCTACATGTGATCCGGCTTGTCTGTCTGCATCGATCTATCTCTGGAGCCCTGGTACAAACAACCAAATGTAAAATAAATTCATAAGGAACAGGGAGACAGTGAAACAAGAGTTTTGGGAAAGTGAACCTTAGAGCTCAAAGATAAAGACCCTAGTGAGAATAAAAACAAGGTACGATATTGGTACAAGGGGCCTAGTGAATCTCACACAGAGTGACATCGGGCAGGTAAACAGCAGACACAACAAGAAAAGAACAGTTAATTCAAGAATGATCACAAAAAGACAAAGAAGAGATGCTCAAAGTACAGGTAGGTAGGGTAACAAAAGTACAGGGCAAAAGGAATAATATACATCAGACTACAAATAAATTAGTCACATATACTGCACTATGATGACCCTGACAGGCAACCACAAAGGCTTCTTGAAGGACAGTAGGTCCATCAAACCAGCTACATGACAACACTACCATTGCTAACACAGGTTAGATGACTAGAACCCAAACACCTACCTGTCCCGCAATGTACCCTGCAAGGATATCTCATGATAAGTCGCACTCACATGGATTAAGCTGAAGAGTCACAATAATTGTCTGTCCACTCCAACCAAAAACAACAGTAGGGAAAATGATCACCTCACAAAAAAACCTATTCTACACTTCCTTTGGCGTAGGATGAATGCACCAAAGAATCACAGGACTCATAGGAGCAGACATGAGTATGGGCCCATCAATTGGCAGAATCTGATTATACAAAATACATTTAACTTAATAGAACATACAGACACTGATGCAGAGCAGACAACTGACATAATGGTAACCATGTATACAGACCAAAAGATATACCTGCAGGTGTAGGCAGCCTTGGACATGCAGACAATACAGACACAGACAACACATTAGACTAACATACAGTCACCAGCATCATACCTAAAGGCTACTTGAATGTACAGATAGATGAACGGAAGATGTAGACTATGGGCCTGATTCACAAAGGTAAAGTAAATTTTTGAGTAAGTTTACACTTTTTAGTTACTTACTGCTTTCGGTATTCACAATTTCAGAGTGTAAACTTGCCGCAAAAGTGTAAGTTACATGCCTCACTCCCAAAATAATGCAATTGGCTTACACTTGTGTGGATGGGTGACATTCTTTCCTAACCCCTCCATGACCCTTCTTAAACCCCTCTTACTCCTCACTAATCCCATCCCTTTTTGTAGTAAGACAGACCCTTTCTGAAATTCCCTGTGTTTCTCTTATATTTACAACCAAAACGTATACTTTGTGCAGCAATTCTGCAGTCGGGGCGGAGAGCTCCACACAAAAAAGTACATGCAAAACTTAAATGTACTACAAAGTGCAGTTTGAGAACCAGGCCCAAAAGTATCAATTTTCTCCTTAGCTCCTATGCAGACTGAATCGCATTCAATACTTGTCCATTTCCTGGGGGATTCGTTTTTGACGGCTGAGTAGAGAGTTTAGCCTCCATGGCCACTGCATACTTGTACTCTTTGGAATGATTACCAAATGGTGTCTAATAGAATACCAACTATGCACATTTCTTCATATTTTGGCTACCCAGCATGAACTTCATTGGTTTTCAATGGAAGGAAGACAATTTATTTACCTCCACCAGGTGCACTCCACTTCTCTCTCCCTCCAAACATGCCAGCTCTTTACCACAACTGCATACAAAATCTCAGATTGGACAACTCAGAGCAGTAACCAGCTAAGCATACTATATCATATGAAATACCGTAAAGGGGCAGGCAGAGCTGTTAAAAGTGCCCTCTCTGGTGGATGGGTGGGCATATCGCCACGCATCTAGAAGCCCGTGGTCAAGAAATAATTGCGAAAGGACATCCTGTGTGTTGTTATAGTGCTATGGGAGAGGATTGGACCTGTCTAGGGAGGAACGTAGGGCAATGTTAAAATCTTCACCCCCATATGATGTGAGTGGATCCCACCTTAATTATCTCTCCTCATAAAGCAGTAAAAAAATCTGGGTTATCCGTATTTGGCCAATACAGCTGGCGAGAGTAACCGATTGTGTGCCCGTGTACCCCAAATTAAGCAGCTGCAACCGGAGGCATCACTGAATGTGCCTCCAGTTATAAATTGTAAAGCGCTCAAAGGACAGATTCTATGGTAAATTTTAGAATTCCAGTTCTTTGTTGTGTCGTACAGAAACAGCCAACGCGCGTTTCGTCACCACCGTGACTTCCTCAAGGCTTAAGTCGTGGTAACAGAGGAGCCTGAAGACTTCCATAGTGTGTCGAAACCCACATTTAAAACATAATTGCACAGTTGTAGCTGGAGAAATCACTTGGATCAATTAAAGATCTATGTTATCGATGTCCCCGATTAGGTGGGACTCCAGATCATTGGGAAAAACATTGTAAAACTTTCAAGAATTTTTATCTTTCTTTTGTCTTGATCTGGAGACTGATTAGCTTGCAGGAATCAGGGTACCGTGATAAGACCATGTAGGGAATGTAGATGTGACCTCAATAGCCAGCGTCCTCCGGTTACCGAAACACTATGGATAAGGGGTCACTGTGCAACTATTTAATCAAGTCTTTCTTATAATTCTTGTGACAGAAAGTTTCTCTCATCGCCAGTCTGTTGTTTCTATTGCTTTAGTAACTTATATGTCAACTGTACACGGAATATCTAGAGTGCCGGGGTTCTGTTGTTTGTGTTTTAGATGATATATTGGTTTTATGTGTTACTATTGGTACAATGTTTTTCTCAATAAACATGACAGGCTAAATAACTAGTAGCCAAATCCCTAAAAAAGTGGTAGTTATGTGTTTATTACACCTGAGAATATGTGTTACCCTCTTACAATCTTCATTAGTGTGTGACTATAAAGCACATCACTCCCCCCAGACCAGGATGCCAGTACCTCTTAAAACCAGGGTAAGGGATAGTTTCACATTTATGGGAATTAACTATACTTTTGAGAAAACAAACTGAGTTTTGTTGTCCATAGTGCATATGCGTTAAATATGCGTGTGCCTGTGTCACCTATCATAAGTGTTACTTTGTAGAAATGTGCTGTGTAGTGTCACTTGTATGCCCACAGCATGATTAGAAATGTAATGTGTGCTATTGTATGGAAGTCCTAAAATATACGTCTTTTCTTGTATTTTACTCCTATTGGTTGATATTCATTTCAGCACCCAGGTAGGGCTCAACTGGTTCACTTGTTTGTTAGTTTATGTCTCTCTGCGATTATTCCGAATGAGAAAGTTAGTGATCCACAGCCCTGAAGAATGCCTACACATTCCCTAAGGCTACACATTAGGGCAGAAACGTGTGGGCTTAAGAGAGACGGTTTGAGCCATTGTCTTTATACTTACTGTCTCAATTCGGATTTTAGGTATACCTGACGTCCCCGCTATTAAAGGCGATATACTGGGGAACCTCAAGACATATTTGATCAATCTGGATCCTGGCTTTGTCCAGTAGTTTTTATCTAAAAACTCCCCCCTGTCTGGGTCTGTCAGGAGGTTGAGTCCGCTCTAGTGGTATTTTCCTATCAGGTTGGGAAGAGGTTGCAGATGATGAAGCATGACACACATATGTGTGTGAGGCTTCTTCTTCCATAAGAATGGTCTTCCCTTATATTCTGGCAAGAATTCTGTGACGTCCATACTTGGGACTCGTACTTGTATTCTCTACATTTGGAAAACAGTCCATCCTTTCTCCTTGTGGGACTACCGTTCCTTTGTTGTGATTGAGTGATTATTTGCAGTTCAACACTTTCTCTATTGTTGCGCTGTTTAGAGTGGGAATAGTATATTTCACCACTCCGAAGTCCAACCCTTCCCCTACTAGACTAGTGTGGGAATAGTAATTTTTACCCCTCTAAAGTACAACACTTTCCCTGCTGCTGCACTGACTGGAGTTGCAATAGTAAATTATACCCCTTCAAAATCCACGGCTTTCTATACTGTTGCACAGACTGGAGTGGGAATACTACATTTTACCTCTGCAAAGTCCAACACTGTCCCTACTGTTGCACTGACTGGAATGGTAATAGTAAATTACACCCCTCCGAAATCCAATGCTTTCCCTACTGTTGCACAAAGTGGAGTGGAAATAGCTAATTCAATTCTACCTCCCCCAAGCCCCCCCCCTTTCAAAGTCCAACACTGTTCCTACTGTTGTGTAGACTGGAGTGGGAAGAGTAAATTTCATTCGTCTGAAGTCCAAAGCTTTTCCTACTGTTGCTTAGACTAGAGTAGGAAAAGTAAATTTCACCCCTTCGAAGTCCAATGCTTTCCCTACTGTTGCACTGACTGGAGTAGGAATAGTAAATATAACTCATTCAAAGTCCAACGCTTTCCCTACAGTTCCATAAACTAGAGTAGGAAGAGTATATTTAATATTCTTAGACTCCAATAATATTGGTTAAATGGATTTTGTAGCATTGCCTTCGTTTTTCATATTTTATATTGTGTGTTTATTTTTAAATTTATTTGAATGTTTATAGAATTTTTTTAAATGTTATTCTTTTATTTATTGTCTGCATAGTAACTATGTATAAGGTTTATCACTGTCGTCATCCTTGGCTGACATGACACAGTGAGGTAGAAGCCTCAAGGGTAATTTTTGGGTATATAAACACCATATCTTTGCTGGGGCGGGCAGAGGAGGAAAGACTTCCATGCTGATGAGCTGACACGAGATGGTGTGGTTCCTGCATGCAGACACTCCAGCACGCAGTGGTCTGACATTCCTTGCGGGGTGTCCATCTCCAGACCTAGACGGGGCCCTTCGTTATCTCACATCAGGTAATGGGGTTGGCTTTATCCTAGGGGGATTCTTGGCTATACACCTACCCACATACAAGGTACATCTAGTTAGGGTTAGCATCGTAGAAGTACGCATTATTACTGTCATGTATTTTATATGCCTGCATATATTAATTGTTTTAGCTCTACAGTAGAATTCTACCATCTATTTACTCTATTGGTGCTTATTACAGTATACATCTGTTTCTGTCTTATGGTTGTTGCAGCACACATATTTTACATTACAATGATTCTGGTTCAATAAATGCTTACTGAAAACATACCCATTGTTTATTCTGTGTATCTCTCTGAGACAAAGTGAACATGAGTGGCTGAGTGAAAAGTACTGTACTGTTTCCACAATCCCTGAGGGGTCAGGGTTGTCATGTTCGATAGCTGGCAGAAACTATTCTTTCCTTGGTAAGAGGGGTTCATAGTGGCGCTGTGAACTAACTGGTATACAGGGGAGCATATCCGGTGGGGGTGTCAGGAATTAGTCTGGATACCACTCCTACAGTTTATGTTGTCTAAACATGCAGATCCTATATAGATGTGCCATAAACATTTCATAAAACGTCAGAACTGCCCATACTTTAAAATTAGCAGATTTTGGAGTCCCAGCCTTAGGTGGGAGTGTTACCTTCGTGATTGAGGCTCACAAATCATTCAGGACAGAGGTATTTTATTCATGGGCCAAATTCCCACCTGCAGATGCACGCACAAACACATTTCATTTTTATTCCCCAGATGAAACTCTGGAGGAATATTGTCCATTAGAGGACCAGGAGCACATAAATTGGTTTGAAGGTGCCTCCCACACACAACAGATAAAGTGAGACTAGGTCCTCTCAGCAGATACGAAGCGACTTGGCCAGTCCTAGCCACTTACACACCGCATCTAGACATTCACACAATGCTGTTAGCAGAATTACATCCACTTCACAAAGAAGTAATTCAACTTTATAGAAATTTAACACAGTTCCTTATGAGAACACTCACATTTCAACCTAGAAGGGTTACACCAGCAGGACAAATACAAGCAACTGCAACTAAAATAACTCCACAAACACTCAAAGCAGTTATGGGAAACATGCTCACTAAACGTGAGCAAATGCCTTTCTGGATAGCTCAGAAAATATCAGAGTTAGAGGCAGTGTTCCCACACACAGGACCCCAAGAAAAACACAGAATGCTAACACTTTGCTTGCCAATGGGGATAGCTTCCCCGATAGAGGATTGTACCTCTTAGAGTACAGTTTTTGCTGCCATCTATACCAGAACTCGAGGTATCCCCTCAATAAAAGTGATACTAGATGTATTGAGACAGATACAGAATCAGTATGGGGCAGAACCTGCTCTAAACCTAGGGATTACATTGTTAGGAAATGTTGCCCAGGTATCTATAATTATGTTGGCAAACTTAAAAGGGGAGGCAGCGGTGGTGACAATACGCCAACGGCTGAGGAATTTCACTCCCACACAACAGGAGCGCGAATTACCTAAAATGATGAATTAGGTAGAGATAAATTGGGAGCTAGAGCAGCAAAACCTCAACTTATGGGTGGACCTGGAAAGGATAACACCAAGCAAGCACCTGATTCTTCCAAGAAGAAATGGGATACTAAAAACACAAAAGAATAGAGAGAATAGATCACAATCAAGAGGTGGGTCTCCTCAACAGGAGCGCTCCGAAAGGAGGTATAACCTTAGAAATCGTGATAATATTAAAAAAACCTGACAGGCAACAGGATACTGATATATGTTCCCCTCGTTCCTTTCAGTGTTCATTAAAAAACTCAGAGAGGGAAGGACGGTCAGAACACAGATCAGAAGAAAGAACAAAGTCCAGAGATACATATCGTACTTCGGCCTATAACAGCAAAACAGAAGATAAACCAAAATTAAAACCTCAATTTAAATAGAAGAAAGTAGCAGGTCTTAAAGTAAGAAATGTTCAGGATGCTGAGGACTCAACTTCTGGATGGAGAATGGGCTCTGATGATTCTAGACAGCACAGCAGAAGTAACAATAGCTTTCCAGAACCTGATGGAATTTCTGGTGACCGCGGCATTGAATGAACATATCACAGTGGAAACACCTGATACTAGGGTAAGTGTCCCACACCCGTTATATTAAATAACACTCTAAATGGAGGGGGACAAATACAGGAAGATTAAAGGTCTCTTTTGGGAGAACCTGACTTTTGGTTACAATAGCCATTTGGCCGAGAAAGATTGGTCATGTGAGTTTGTTGTGGATTGCCCAAAAGGGGAAACAGTAATTTTACCAGCTTTCTCTGACCTCATTCCCAAATCACTACAATATTCATACACACAGTTGTGGGCAGTAGCATTAGCTTCTGTATTATACCGTAATCATGTAGGGTGGGATACTAAGTCACCTCACCATGAAATCCCAGTAAAAACAACTCCAACTCCACAGAGACAATACCCAATAAAACAAGATGCGAAAAAACAATTCAGGGAGATCTTAGATCAACTTGAGTACCAAGGTGTAATAGAGAATTGCACTTCTATGAATAATCCTTTGTTCCCGGTTATGAAACCCGATAATTCATATTGTCTAGTTTTAGACTACAGGCTTTTGAACACATGCACAATGACATTTGCAGTACAAAATGCACAGAGTGCCGCATTAATGAATAACGTGTGGAAGAAATACAAAACAACACTAGATATCTCAAATTGATTATTTTGCCAAAATATAGCACCTGAGAGCAGATATTTAACAGCATTCTCAGCCCTAGAGGTCAATTCTGTAGACTGCCCCAAATGGTATAAGAATAGCCCTGAGGTTGTTTTCAGCAAGGGTAACAGATTTGCTTCAAATTTTTGATGAGGATGCATTGTTCTATGTAGATTATATTTGTAGGAGAGTAGGGTCTGCAATCCTATGATCACCCGGACTTTTTGCTTTTGTTTCACTGGTTTACGACTTTCTCGGGCTGTGGGCCTGCTAATCAGACCCACAGCCTAGCTGTTCTCTCACTAAATTGATGCGTGTACCTTAGGTGCATTACCCAATTGGAACTGGGCCACCTTGTCAGACCCTGTAACTCAGGGCATCGGTGTACCCAGGGCCTACCAGGGGCTGAAGCATGTATTATGCCACCCCTGGCTGGCCATCTAAAACTGACACAACTGGCTGCACAACAGCTGGGGCAACGTAGCGTACTCGCTCGTTGCTTTAGGTATAGTATCCCTATATCTAACTTCACAATGGACACCCGGGTTCCTATCAGTCACTCCTATGGCAGGCCTTGACAATCCTGAAGGCAGAGTGCAAGGACCCGTGTGAATTGGGCTCTGGCGCGAGCCGAGCCCGGTTGCAGCTTGCGGAACCAAGACCCAATGGCTGTTCCATGATAACGCGTATCATATTGGTAACTTCGGTATAGCGTTATCAAGACATGTCGAGTAAGGTGTCATACGAATCGGGATGCTGCCCCCTCACCAATTCTGGAGACGAGGCTAGCATTCCACCCTTCTAGAGGGACACGACATGTACGTAACTGTGAACCCCGGTTAAAGTTAACTAAAGCCTCAGCTCCACAAAATGGATGCTGCCACCACAGACACGAGTCTGACCTCCTGCTGCTGGGAGTCCTTCCAGCGAGGAGAGCTTGGACAAAGGGTTTCCTGTCCAGGGCGGTGTTCGCACCGTCCCAGACAGGGTTTGTGTATTCTGGGTAGGTCGCTCTTCCTCCGAACCTTAGAGCAGAACCTAGCCTCCTAAGATTCAGGAAGTCCCTCAAAACTCTCCTTTTCCCTTGATCCACTTGAAGTTTCCCGTGCCCCCCTCACCTGGAGTAATACGAGGTTCAGCGCTGGGATACTCGAGGGTGACTATGCGCTCTACAAAAACCTAAAAAAAAAAAAAAAATAAAAAAAAAAAGGTAGGGCTTTGAGAGAAGGTGACTGCGGAGTGGCACCCCGGTGCTCACTACGCATCTGCCTGTTAGAACCAGTTCCAGGGGCGCGCAGCCCCTGACCTGGGGAAAGTCCGGCAGGGGAGAGGGGTGTAACTACCCCCCTTCTTGGTCCCACCCCTAGGGCAGGACCTAGTCATGTACCCACCCCTTTCTTTAGGATAAAGGCCGGAGCGGGGACCCTTCCAAATTAGATCATCTTTGAATCAAGAATACTTTCTACGAAAGGACTTCGAGACTCTTCTCAAGATTTCTCCCTTGTGGCTAAGGAGTAGTCACCCTGCACCAGCAGGCACCATCTAAGAACTCTGCGGTTTGCTGCAAGTCCTTCCTCAAGGATCCGACGGCCCAGCTCGACGAGAACCGGCTTCCCTGGCACCTCTGACCTCTACCCACGTTGTCAGCTCAGCTGAGATCTGTGGGTGCGACGAGACCTCGAGGGACCGGCCATCATCAAAACCTGCACGCTTTCTTAACCAGCACGACCACCGAAGCAATTCTCTGGTGAGTGCTCTGGGGTCCGAGAAGCCCCGACCCTGAGCAGCTCCAGCACCGAAGTGCAGTCTCCCAGCATCTCCACGATCTGCGTGGGGCCCTTCTGCTCGCTGCTCAGCACGTTGTCTGGTCACTAGCCGCTGGCTTGTGCCCTTCTTTGACGACATCCGACAACCAACGCTGCTGTTCTGGTTGCTCCAGACTAGCCTTTGCTCCCTTCTTTGAGAGGAGCACCCCGGACCCTCCTGGTCCACTCAAGACGCCATTTTAGGCCCACCACGTGGCCCTGCAATCTGCCAAGGCTTGTTGCGCCAATCCTGGGCCCAGCGACGCCGACAGCATCAACCTTCGTGGGACAGCTCGCACCTCCATCCTGGTCGCCGACAACGCCTCCTGGTCCGTGAGACTGCAGAGCCTAGCGTCACCTAGTCGAGGTGACGGCCATCCGGTGCCTCCCTGGTACCCTCTGACTACTGGCTAGTAGTACGAACTTGGTCCCCTCTGCTCTCAGGTATCATCGATCACTGATCCAGGCTTGGATCACTACGAACTATTCATCACTGGTCGCCGGCCAGCAACTCGTTTTCTTCCCGCTCCTGGCTCGTCAGCGAAGACCCCCGACGCCTGTAAGACTTGTGCAGCCGCAGCCCTCGTGGCTAGGTAACTTCGGCATTTCGGTGCCTGCATAGCCTCCTTACTCTAGGGTCCCGAGTCCCTCGCTTCGGACTTGCCTTATCGGGTCCGCCCGAGACCACTAGAACTTTCCGTGCCCTCGGGCATTTGTTTTAATTGTGCACTTGAAGTATTTTCCTAAGAGTTTTGTTCTGTGCTTAGTACCTTGTCCTCATAAAGAGTCCAGGGCTGTTGTGATTCTAATAAATATACTGTTTATTTTCATAACACTTGTGTGGTGTCCTTTCACTTGGTGTTCAAGGGGTATGTGATGGTATAACAGCTGGCTTAACACGCCCTCTAGAGTTTAGCCCGAAGACTGCTCGTATCCACGCTACTAGGATAGCTGGTCTAAGGTTGACTTACAACCAATCACCATAAGGGTCGTTTGGACCGATGCATAGTGGTCGCTAGAATAGCGAACGCTGCATATCGGGCCAACTTCTCACAATATTTATCTGACGGATGATGAACTATTGGATCATTTGACCAGAGTGAACAACATAATTTTGGGTTCGCCTTCGAGGGCTACAAATTCAACTTTAAAAAATCTAAAATTACCCACCTCAGTGTCCTCTGTTTGGAATAAGAGTTGGAATAAGGGAAAAGGCTAGCGGCTAACTTTTTAGAAAATTGTGCGCTGCTCTAACCCCCAAAGACTCTGAAAAACTTGAAATCCATTTTAAGATTCCTACATTTTGGCAGACCATATATTTTGAACTACGCAGAAAAAGTAAAACCTTTCTACGACATAATCAGACCTGATTTCTCAGTCCATCGTTGGGCACAGGAACACACAGAGGTACTTCGTTCTACACAAGCTGACATGATAGCTTCCAAACACTTAACACACACACACATGAACACTACGAATTTGGTGATCCGTGCAGCTACAGATCAATCTGGGTACACTTACCTAGCCTTCAATGAAGGCGAAACTGTACCCATCAAGTAGAGGCCAAGTGATAAATATCCTGGACACAAGCCTGCACAGCATAAATGGTATACTTAATTTATAATCAAAAATACACCTTCATTTATACCTTCTCTTTTCTCATAGTACTTTAATCTCATACTATTACCATTGCACCTTCATTATCATAATGCAATATACATTTAATTATACAAATCACTTTTTAAAGACCATGATATGTTATACAATTCAATTTTCAAATTCAAAATGCTTGAAAGTCTTCGCCCGTCCAATGCATTTCGGGACAAAGAAGTCTCTTTGTCAGGGGGAATACCTATCAAAAGAATATATGCATGAAATCATATATCAACACTTTACAGTGATCAATATATACAGCAATCTTAATTATTCCATTAACAGCATCGTTATACCACCCTCATAGTGATTTCAGTGTCAAGTCTCAGTACTACAGCAACCTTTGCATCAACAATCTGTGATTGCTTGGAAAACAGATACTGGTGAGTGTACTTGGCTTCTGATTAAGGTGATGGCACCAGGATTGTGGTGACAGCAGATTGTTGACGCACAGGTAGAGTTTACCATTTATGATGTACAGGCTTGTGTAGAGGTTATTTATCACTTGGCCTATACTTGGTATGTAGCACGTGCTAGGCAGGCATAAGACAAGAGGTGCACGCTATTGTTTTATGAGAGAATATGAACAGTTCTACTAAATATTCCAACAAAAAGGAGTGCAGAATTCTCCCCAAATTTACTTAGTATAGTGACTGTACCCGTTGCATACAAATGTCATCTGTACACAAAATCTGAGATGTGCATTGCATCTACTGAAAAGATTCGTACAGCAGTACAGACTGTTGTAGTGAGAGAAAGAGCACTGGCATAGGGGAAATGAATAATTGCCGTGACTCTGGTACCAGCCTTATTGGCTGTTACAAAAGCTAGTGTTCCAAACGCAAAAGCACTACATCCACGATGGATACAATGGGCTAATTCTCTCACTGCAACTGATGTAGACTACAAATTTGATTCTACATTAAAAACACGAGCATTTCTGCAGTACGAACAAGAATATCCTCTCTCGAATGAAAAATGCCTCTAAATCAGTATGAATATATTATTTACACCGACGGATCTGCTCAGCCTGCCATAGGTAGTAAGCAATATTACAACACAGCTTGTGCAATTATAAAGGGACTTATGCGGGATGGTAAGTTCCGTTCTAGCAATAAACAGACACAGTATCTATTAGATTGCATGGCTCAGCTGGCAGAACTAAAAGCCATAGTACTGGCACTAAAGAATACGGATCGTGAATTCCCCACACTTATTGTGTGCGATTCATTCTATTGTGTCCAGTCCTACAATGAATATCTTCACTGCTGGGGTCAGAATGGTTTTAAAGACTCAAACAGTTGCACAATAAAGCATAAACTGCTTTGTGAACAAGTGCCAGAGCTGAAAAAAGGCTTGTCATGGGCTCACGTCATCCATATTGAGTCATCAACGTGTTGGCATGCACGTTGAAAGGAATTCATTGGCTAATGAAGCCGCCAAGGTGACAGTGCGAACTGCTGCCGTAGCTGTTATCACTCGTTCTCGTAACGAGAATAGACAGAGACATAATGTTAGCTGTCTTAGCTTCACACAGCTCAGCCGTACCAAAAACATTTCCACTCAAGTATTCCTACAAGTTAGATGCACAAAATATTCTGTATGCTCAAATTCCAGGAGTGGGGGATAGAGTAATACTAAACATGGATCGTAGATTAGGTTTAATTCCAGCTGCACACAAGGGTCTGGGTTGAGCACATGACGGGTTATGGTGACAGTTTAACTACTGAAACAACGCTATCGGTGGCAAGTTTAACAAAACACACAAAAGCAATTGTCCTCAAGTGCGACATCTGTCGGCAGATGAAGGGCTCCACCATAGCACGCCCACCGCAAACACCACTACTGATACCAGACATTTTGACCACTGCGACCCGTTACAATCTGATGGGGCTTACAAGTATATCTTGGTGGCAGTGAATTCATGCTCTAGATTCCTGTGGGTTTGGCTTCAGCGCTCGGCTGACGTCCGAACTGATATGAAAGGTTTGGGAGTTTTTATAGGGCAATTGGCACGTTACATTCTGACTGTGGCCCTGCGTTTAGCTATCGGGCTTACAAGGAGGCCATCGGAAGTTTGGTTGTTGCATTGTGGTACTCATCTCCATATCATCCTGAGGGAACTTCGATTGTGGAGAGGAAAAAACAGGACTTAAAGCAATCCTTAACAGCAAGGGTATTAGGCTCGGATGGTAGTTGGGTAAATCACCTATATGGGGCCCATAGGGCACTTAATAACATGCCAAGAAGTTCTCTAGGAGACCATACTCCTTACAAGGTCTTATTTGGGACGGGAAAGTGGGTACCGGACTTCGATTGTGGCAGCACAGTGGCTGAGGAAAAACTGTTTGACATTGATAACCGTTTGGCTGTTTTACAGGAACTCAATGAATTCTGGGCACTACAAAGCAACAGGGAAGTAAAATCAGCAACGGCTAGACCTGCCTGGGGCCCAAAAGTTGGGGATCTGGTCAGAGAAAAGACTGTGGACAAAAATTAATTTGGGTCATCCAGTACCCGTCCTGGCTGTCGAAGGAAGAAGAACAGTACTTCTTCCGCCTCTTGCCTGTAAAAAAGAAAAACGATTTGTCTCCATTGATCAGATCGAACCACGCTATGTGGCCGATATCTGCTACCATACAGCAGGTTCAGACAGAAAGACTAATAACATTTGAAGATTCTACTCTATGGAGTAACAGAGTTGCCAACAATGGAATGGAACTCGTGCCTATTGAAATTAAACAAGAAAGCAGAAATGAAACACAAATTTCAATTCTGCCTACTACTGACATCTAAGTGAATATTTCTCAAAACGAGTCATCTGCAGTGTTGAGATGGCTCTCTTCCTACCTGGGTGACCGTACTCAGCAGGTATACACCCCTCCCTACACCTCCACCGCTAGACCACTTAAATGGGGAGTTCCACAGGGCTCCTCCCTGAGCCCGCTCTTGTTCAATGTTTACTTTTCCCCCTTGGCTAAACTGATTGCGCAAACTGGGATTAAATCCACCTCCTACGCTGACGACATTCAGTTACTCTTCACCTTTGATACCCCCACTGCCTCTGCCTTCGACCCATTGAAAAACTGTCTAAGTGACATCTCTAGCTGGATTGACTCCAATTCCCTCCGACTCAACGCTGGAAAGACAGAGATTCTGTTTTTTAACTCATCATCCCCTCTTGATTCTAATTTATGGTGGCCGGATGATCTCAGCCATGCCCCCACGCCTAAAGACTCGGTGAGAAACCTGGGAGTGGGCTGGGATAATCATCTCAGTTTCAACGCCCAGGTTCAAACAGTAGCAGCATCCTGTTTTGCTAAGATCAAGACAATTAGATGGCTCATCAACTACCTGCCGATGGACTGCCGTAAGACTGTGGTACAAGCCCTGATAATATCTCACCTGGACTATGCCAACGCACTATATCTTGGCATCACAGTAGGCCTATGCCACAAGTTACAGACTGTCCAGAATGCTGCTGCTCGGCTGGTGGAGAGAATTCCTGCCAGACATCACATCTCCCCACACCTCCGTAAACTCCACTGGCTCCCCATTTCCAAGAGATGTATTTTTAAGGCCATGACCCTGGCTTTCCGGGCCTCCAAGGGCAAAGGCTCGGCCCATCTGAAAAGCACTCTGAGACCGTATGTCAACACCAGGACATTACGCTCAAATTCCCTACTTCTGCTGGAAACCCCTAGATTTAAACGTACTCGCGCCGGAGGGAAAACATTCGAGGTCTGTGCCACTCGGTGTTGGAATAACCTCCCGGTTGCATTATGAGCCTGTCAAACCGAATTAGCATTCCGAAAGTCCCTGAAAACACATCTCTTCCCCATATAATGCCCCATTGGTGCCTAGCCTCTA
The DNA here is from genome assembly GCF_964263255.1 of Lissotriton vulgaris. NCBI lineage: Eukaryota > Metazoa > Chordata > Amphibia > Caudata > Salamandridae > Lissotriton > Lissotriton vulgaris. The sequence continues at coordinate 862,646,624 of NC_141689.1, forward strand.
AGTTCCATGATTTATCAGCGCCGGGACGCCCCGTTGGGGCAGCTGTTGCGCTTTACAAAATACACAAATAAATAAAATAAATCTGCAAGTTCAACCAAACATGCTGGGCTACCAAAGATAGATCGAACTGCATCTGGCTATTTCATCGATTTTGGCACCTTCTCTCTAGATCTAGGTGAACCTGAGTCACCCCCAGCACCAGTTTCCTACAAAAAACAACTTCATGATTTCTACCTTTCGCTGAAATAGACTTACCTAGTTTCACCCTGGCTACAGCTTTGGATAACACTCAGGGCCAGATGTAGGTGTCCAAATATCGGTCAGAAACGGCCGAAAATACTGGTTTTCGGCCGTTTCCAACCGGTATTTGGACATTGGTATGTAGGGGTAGCAAAAACATACAGATTCGGTAAATTTACTGAATCTGTAATTTCTTATGTAGGTAGCACTTTTAACAGTGCTACAGGGCCTTTTTACCACCTAATACCATTGGGTGGTAAATAACGAATTCCTGTGTACATACACATATGTGCGTGTACACCTAAGGGCATGTATGTGTGTCACATGGCACACAAGCCAGAAACATGGGTGTAACAGGGTGTCAAAGTGACACCCTGTCCCCCTTGGCAATTCGGTATTTTTACCGATTCGGTAATTACCGAATCGGTATTTGCTATTGATTCCTATGGGCTTCAAGGACCATAGGAATCAATGGCAAATACCGATTCGGTAATTACCAAATCGATAAATAACGAATCCTACTGATTCTGTAAAAATTACCGAATTTTTACCTACATCTTATTTACCGATTCATAAATACCAAATCAGTAAAATTCAATATTTATGAATCGGTAAATAAGATTTACCTACATCTAGCCCTCGGTCTGCTGTTCCTAGTCCTCTGGAAAGTGTTAGTGACTGTATTTTTCTTACCTACTGGATGGACATTATCTCCCAGAATGCTCCGCAGCATCACGTGAACTTGCTCCTGAAACCACATACATCATCTCATCGTGAACAAAAAGACCTGTCCATTGTGAACATTACAGCAGTTCCGTTCCTGAAGGAATAGTTTGAGACAAGGTTTCATATGATGTATACTTTTAAAAATACTGCATGTATTTAAAATTTCTTTGAATGATATCATCACATCCAGTACATACAATTGGGATTTTGAAACTGTAAATGGTAGGCTGTCTGAATTAGAAAAATATGCTGCATTAGTAAGAAATGAAATGTATGATGATACGTCTGATTTTGACACTATGTATTGTTACCAGTATTATTGTCATCAGTTTTTGCATAAAACAAGTGCCCCACGTAATGTTTTCACATACCACCAATGGGAACATTGCCCAACACTTCCAGAAGGGAGTTCACAAACATTTGCACAAAAGTTTGCTATTTTTTCTGGGTTTACACATCTGATTCACGCTTATATTATGATAAGCGTTCACCTACATCTGCGCAGAAAAATATGCTAATACGAAACAGATATACTCTGCATCCTTTATTGCCCAACTGTCTGAACAGGGTTTTGACTTATGGAAGGACACCATAGACATAAAATCAGTCTGGGTTACTGGCAGAAGAGAAAAGACTTCCATGCTGACACGAGAAGCTGAGGTTCCTGCACGCAGACACTCTAGCATGCAGTGGTCTGGCATCCCTCGTGGGTGTCCATCTCGAGACCAAGACAGGGTCCTTCGTTCTCTCACATCAGGTAATTGGTTTGGCTTTATCCTTAGGGGATATTTGGCTATACACCTACACACATGCTAAGTACATTTAGGTACATCTAGTTAGCGTTAGCATCGTAGGAGTAAGCATTATTACTGTCATGTATTTATATGCCTGCGTATATTCATTGGTTTAGCACTATGGTAGAATTCTCCAATCTATTTACTCTGTTGGTGCTTATTACAGTACACATCTGTTTCTGTCTTATGGTTGTTGCAGGACACATACTTAACACTAGAATGACGCTGGTTCAATAAATGCTTATTGAGAACGTCCCCATTGTTTATTCTGTGTATCTCACTGAGACAAAGTGAGCACGAGTGACTGAGCGAAAAATACTGTACTGTTTCCAAGATCACTGAGGGGTCAGGGTTGTCATGTTCGATAGTTGCCATAAACTATTCTTTCCTTGGTAAGAGGGGTTCATAGTGGCACTGTGAACTAGCTGGTATACAGGCGAGCATAACGGGTGTGTGGTCTGGAATCAGTCTGGACACCACCCCCACAGTTTACATTGTCTAAATGCGCAGATCCTATATAGATTTATAGGAACTACAAGACAATGATGACCATGCTCTTAGCATGGTCAGTGAAGGTGGGCGTGGGTCCCAGATCAGTTGGTCACCAGGAATCCCACAAAGAGCTCTTGTTCCTGAAGATCTGAACTTCCGTTTTATCAGTGTTGAGTTTTAGATAGTTCTATTTCATCCAGTTTGCTACGTTTGACATGCAGGTGGTGAAGTTCGTCCTCGTGGTGTGGTTGTTGTCTGAGAGGGTGAGAATGCGCTGAGTGTCATCTGCACAGGAGACAATGTTGTTTCCATGGGGATCTTATGAGGAGAACAAGAGGTGCCATGTAGACGTTGATGAGGGTGGGGCTCAGCAATGATACTGATGGACTCTGCATATGAAGTTCTTTGGTTCTGAAGTGTAGGGAGGGAGTCTGGCTCGTTGAGTCCTGTGGGAGAGAAAAGAGGCCAGGTGCTGTGGAAGACAGTATTGAAGGTCGCGGAGAGGTCGAGTAGTATAAGCGCTGCGACTTCCCTTTGATGGTCCTAATGTCATCAGGTGCTGCAATGAGGGCGGTTTCTGTGCTGTGGATGCAGCAGAGTCCAGACTGCGGGATGTCTAGGAGATGGTGTTGCTCAAGATGAGTGGAGAGTTGATTTTTGATAGCTTTCTCCAAACCTTTTGTGTTAAAAGGGCAGGAGCGAGATGGGTCTGTAGCTGCTGAGCCCTTCAGGGACTACTATACATTTATGATGGTGGTGAGGTGGGAGCTGATCAGAGTTCCTCCTAGGTTATAAATTTAGTGGGGGCATAGGCCGGTTGGGGCCCCAGAGTGGAATGTTCTCATAATTTTGACAGTGTCAACAGTGGTGAGAGGTTTTCAGTTTGTGGTCTGGTGGTCATATTTGGTGGCGGTGAGCAGCTGGTTGTGTCTTACGTTGGGGTCGAAGTAGCTGTAGATCTTGAGAACTTTCTTGTGAAAGAATTTGGAGAGGTTGTCGCAGAGGTCTTGTGATCGGGTAATAGATTGGTGGATAGGGGGTTGAAGAATTCTTGCATATGTTCTATGAAAATTCATGTTCTCGTCAATGTAGGTTGTGAAGGCAATGGAGTCCTTGTGGATGACGGCAAGTCCTTCTTATTTCTTATTCAATCTGTCCTGGCGGGAGATTTTGTAACCTGGTGGAATGGCCCTGGCAATGGTGGGTGCTGATAAGGGTTGAGCCAGGTCTCAGTTAGGAATAGGTTGTCCGGGGAGTGAGTGACAATGGTGTTCCAGATCTCTGTGCCATGTTCGTTGAGAGATCTGGTGTTGAGGAGCATACATGCCAGGCATAGCAAGGCATGTGTGGTGCGTGGTAAAGTGACAGTGAGTGCATGAGACAGATCCTACCATAGAGCAGGGTGAGGTGCAGAAGCAGCTATCACAGAGTGCTTGGAGGTGGGAGGGTGTGTAGCAGGGGTGTTTGACCGGACCAGAGTCCGTGGTACTGGGTGCGGTCTAGACAAGGACATACACAGACAAGCTTGCCTTTGCTGCGCCGGCTGCATGCTGTCGCGCAACAACTACCATTAAGTAGGTCCTAAGTGGAGGGGTAGCGCGGAGCGAAGCGAGGGGCTAGGTAGGTGCGGGCCCAGAAAGTAGAAGTAACCATGTGAGGGAAATGCAGGTAAGAAGCAGGAGGAGGCAGAAAAATGCGGAAGCGGGTGGCGGGAGAGTCCCAGGGGACAGCGGGGAGTAAAACAGAGGCATACGGGCACAAAGGAAAGCGGGTACACAGAAAAGCTGACAAAAGTGTGAGAGAGTGAACAGACACAGGAAGACTGCACAAAGAGTGAGTGAAAGTGTGAATAATAACAAGAGCAGGGCAAAAGAGTGACATCGTTCGAAAGGAGGGTGAGATGAAGGAATGGAGAGCTAGAGAGAAGAAAGCTCAAGGCAAGTCCTCGAGGAAATGAGGCTGGATCTGAAAGGGCATCAAACTGGTTGGAGGATCAGTTCAGGTAAGTGGTAGATGGGGCCTAGCCACCTGCTCAAGGGGGTTGCACAGCGGCCACCATTAAGTAGGTCCTGGGAGGGATGAAGTGAGACCGGGCAGTGGGGGTAGGGGCTCAGGAAGGGTGGGGCACAGAAGGTAGGAGAGGCACACAAGGGAAACACAGGTAAAGGGGGGAGGCAGTAAAGCGCGGGAGGCAATAGAGTTCCAGGGGTGAGCGGGGATGACAACAGTGAAAAATGGACACAAAGGAAGGGCAGGTACAATGGAAAGCAGGATAAAAAGAGTGAGAGAGTGGCGAAAGGATAATGGGCACAAAGGATGTGGGCAAAGAGTGAGAGGATGGTGAGTTGGAAATAGGCACAAAGGAACCAGTCCCAAAGGAAAGTGGTCACAAAGGAAAGTGGGCAAATGTGTAAGAGAGCGTGAACAGACAAAGAAAGACAGCACAAAGAGTGAGAGAGAGTAAATAAGAACAAGAGAAGGGCACAAGAGACTAAGATGGAAGGAAGGAGCAGAGAGCGAGAGAAGGAGTGCAAGAACAAGACGAGTTATTGAGGCAACAAGCCCGGGTCCAAAAGAGCCTTAGACTAGTTGGAAGACAAGTCTAGGTAAGTGGGAGCTGGGACGTAGACTACTTTCTGTCCTCTTTTTTAAATTAGAGTGCCTTAAGTGGGACACAGCCAGCGAGGGTTGGGGCCTGGTAAAGCAAAACAAGCATTTGCAATGCAATAGGTCTCGCATTAGGAAAGTTTGAGCTATTGGTCTTGTAAATCACAATTTTTTTATTTATGTGTTGTTTTTGAAAATAGCTAAATTAATAGCTTTGTCATTTACAATGCCAATAGTTAGAACTTTCGCAAATGTGACACCTATAGCATTTGTAATGCAACATGTTTTGTATTTACGTGACTTAGATGTATTGATATTACAAATAACAATGCCTTTTAATTTTTTTAAATAATTAATACTTAAATAAAAGTGATTGTAATTTATAATGGCAATAGCTTTAAGTTGTGTAAATAACTTTTGTGAAGATTATGTTCAGTGTATTTTATTGTGACGAAAATCCAAGAACAGAAGTGAAATAACATCTTTTTGTGACATTTGCAAAAAAGCTTGAAACATTGAGAGAACATATTTGAACCAGTGATGCTGTGGTGGTGCTGAGTGATACTATTGTTGTGCTGAGTGATGCTGTGGTTGCACTGAGTGATGCTATGGGTGCGCTGAGTGATGCTGTGGTTGCGCTGAGTGATGCTGTGGTTGTGCTGAGTGATGCTGTGGTTGTGCTGAGTGATGCTGTGGTTGCGCTGAGTGATACTGTAGTTGCGCTGAGTGGTGCTGTAGTGGTGCTGTGGTTATGCTGAGTGAGGCTGTGGTGGTGCTGAGTGATGCTGTGGTGGTGCTGAGTGATGCTGTGGTGGTGCTGAGTGATGCTGTGGTGGTGCTGAGTGATGCTGTGGTGGTGCTGAGTGGTGCTGTGGTGGTGCTGAGTGGTGCTGTGGTGGTGCTGAGAGGCGCTGGGGTTGCACTGCCAACAGTCAAAAGGTGCAATTGTCTGAATATTGCAATTGCCCCAGTACTAAAACGCACCCCGCCCTGCAAAATGCCCGAGGGATGGCAAATCACCCAGGTCAGTAACTCACTGCCCACTACTGCACATGTTCCAGTACTAGAAAAAACAGCACTGTAAATGAAACGCCCACTACGGCGAATGGTCCACGCTGCAAATAAACACCACACGTCCTGCAAATCTACCACCTCTGTAGGTACGCACCACACCTGCATATTCAACGAGTACGTTACAACCTGCACTCCCGCGCACACGCTCGGCAGCAGCTAGGCAAAGAACTGATAGGTCGCCCCTGGGCACTCACCGCCGCCAGAGCCCACTAGAGCGGGAGGCGGGAGCAACTGAAATGAGGGAGGGAGATGGAAGGAAACAGGACAGAAGAGGTAGTTTGATTAGGGGAAGAAGGGACGACAAAAACACAAGAAGAGAAAATCGTGGAGGGGGATGCAGGGGTAATGAGCAAGAACAAAGGGATTGTAGCGATCAGAAAAAGGAGTAGGGGTGGGGCGAAGAGGAGGGGATACGGGATGTACGGGTACCTAAAGTGGAGGGATTGTAAGAAAGAAGAGGAATGGGTAATACAGAGTGGAGGAGATGACATAAAAAAGGGGGAAGGCAAAGAAAACTAAAAGAGGGGAAGAGACAGGGAAGCAAGAGAAGAAAAGAGGGCACGTAGAACGAATGAGGGAGGCTGAGTGCGAGGGAAGGCGGAAAGGGAGAAATGGGAAACACAGAAGGGGTTAAAAGAAGAAAGGAGCGTACTAAAGACGCACGTAAAGGAGAGAAATAGAAAGTAAGACAGGAAGCTGGGAGAAGAGGAAAAGGAGTAGTATTGGTCGATGGATAATTGGGGAAGGTGGCGGCTCTCGGTAGCAAGAGAGGAGGATGGATAGTCGAGAGCGGAAGTGAGGCATAAGAGAGCAGCATGGGGAAGTGAGGCGCACAGCCAGGACACTAGTTCAAGGGACAGGGCAAAGGCAGCCGTAAAGCAGCACACAAACCTGAGGTAACTTGCTCAAGGGCACGTAGCTACGGATGCTCGTTGACACATATGCATACCGACAGGCGTACACACTCTTTCATACACATCTGCAACCCCGACAGGATTTAAAACAAGTGGATACTGAGCGCATTTAAGTGAGCACACAAGCAGAAACCTGCACTGCATCAATCTCTGGAGGAGAGGCTGATGTCACTGAAGTCCTGGAGAGCTGCAGCCAATCCCGGCGCAGCCCTCTGATGACGCGGCGGAAATCGCTGAAACTTTGAGCCAATCACAGCGGCACAGAGGTGACGTAGGTGGAGCAGGCAACGGCGTCCCGAGGTTCCTGGGCTGATGGCGGTGCTTCTAATGGCAATCTTGATGCACTCTCACAAGGCGGTGAAGTTGAAGGGTAAGTTCAGACACCATAAGAACCTCGGGCCAGCAGCGGTGATCGTATCATGTACAGCGCTTTCCCTGCAGCGCTTCCCAGTTCTATAGACGCAGACTCCACCCTCCCTCCGCGCGCGCGCGTGTGTGTGTGTGTGTGTGTGTGTGTGTCTGCGTGCGTGCATGCGTGTGTGTGTGTGCCTGCCTGTGTGTGTGTGTGTGTGTGTGTGTGTGTGCCTGCCTGCGTGTGTGTGTGTGTGTGCCTGCCTGCGTGTGCATGTGTGTATGTGTGTGTTTGCACACTTCAGGGAATGTGAGGCAGGGGATGTGCACGGCGCCGGCCTAGACGTGCGCGTCGACAGACACCAATCGCCGCGCGTGCCCGACCCCTGTCTCAGATTCCCAGGAGACGGGTGACATTAGTTGTCGAGCTGGACGCAATGCTTCGCATTGCTTTCTCCAGCTCGACCTAACGAGCTGGGCGCACTGCTTCGCATTGCTTTCTCCAGCTCGACCTAAACAGGAATACTTGCAGGAAAATATATTTCTGTTGATCACTATTGATTTCAGCCATGCAAAGCAATGTCACTGCAATTCGGAAGAGGTCAAAAGCACCATTTCATTTCAATTTAATAACCAGGTTATTGGCTGTAACTTTAATATTTACCTTGTTAGTTTTCTTATTGCTTATGTTGCCCAGGATTATAGTGCTGGGGAAACTGTTGAATAAAATATCCTGTTGATTTCAATCATGCTTTTTTTCGGTAATATTTCTTTTAGGAGTATGTTAAGCACATGATTTTATTTCAGGTGTATTAGGTTGCAAAGGCTTTGCCTCTTGTTAACGTTTCTTAGAGATGCTTTTTTATGCAACGGCATTTAAGTCCCACCCACCTTCTTCATCCCAAATTTTCTGAACATTAATGGAAATATGTTGCTTATCTTTCTGCGAGTTGCATTTGGGTAGCTAGGAAAGCTAGATGCCGATCGCGTAGATCACATAGCAGAGCTTCCACCCTCAACCTCCTGAAGCACCCTGAAGACGTGCTCTACAGCTTACCTGCAGGACACTGATGTGGACGAGCAGTCTCCCCTTGCGGACAACGGAATTTCAGCCTTCCTGCCGGTCTCGGGGGCAAGGTGGCTGTTGCGGACCAGAGGAGGAGCAGCTCCGGCATGAGGAGGGTCTTGGGTGCGAGACTTGTCCGATCTCTCCATTGCACTTTGAGGGCGTTGGTGGGCCTTACTACTGCTGTCAGTATAGAATTTGCCCGGAGGGCACGCCAGCCGTAACTGACATGATTTTTGCACTGAAGACCAGAGGAATGCCTCCCAAAACAGCGAGGCAAGTTAAGGAGACTTTGGGACGTAATCTAACCCAGCCATAGGGATCAAGTCAGGAGTCCCCACCGGTGAATGCAGAGATTAATGCAGGTAAGCCCAATGACTACCGTATTCTGAGAAAGCAACTGGACAGTTAAGGGGCAGGGAAGCGGAGAAACTTAACAGAACAGGGGCAAGCCAGGAGTAAGAAAACAATAGTGCCTAAGACAGTGGAAGAAGTGGGGGCAATTTCTGATGAGGATAACGTAGTCATCACCCCTGTGCCACCACAACCCACCATCATGGACTTCTTTAAAACTAAGGATGGAACAGGGAGCCAGACTTCTTCTGAACCCTCACATGAAGTAGGCTCAAAGACACCGGAACCAAATCCGAGGGAAGGCGCGAGGGGCACTACTGAGGCGCATAGGGAGGACCAGGAGGAGAATGAGACACCACCTAAAGTGGCAGACAGGAACATATCTTTTGTTTGTACATCAAGCACGCCCCCATCAACTGGGATGGGACATCAGGGTGCCGCAGCCAGCATAGAAGGCATCTTGAGAGAGGTGGCTCAGGAAGGCACCGGGAAGGAACCCCGTACAATGTCTGACCCTCAATATTTGGGGATTCAATCGGGCTTTTCATTGAATAAGGAAAAAAACGGTATTAACAAATAGATTTACCACTGCCTCTGACAGTAGGATTGTAGAGGATGCAGTTTACTTAGGTATACACATTACGGCAAAAGTGGAAGATATTGTGGATATAAACCTGGCCCCTATAATGGGGAAAATTGAGAATGATCTGCAGAGATGAGACAATCTAAAGTTGTCAATAATTGGTAGATGCAACTTAATTAAAATGATGATTTTGCCAAACCTATTGTATATACTTTGTAAGATACCTCTGGAAATACATAACGATTGGTTCAGGCAAATCGCGAGAGACGTGGCTAGATTAATCTGGTCATACAGCAGGACTAGAAAAGCCAATGCATTCTTGTCCGTCCCTAGGGCTAAAGGTGGACTGGGGCTTCCTAATTGTAAACTATATTACCTCACTGCATCTTTAAAATACTATTGGCATCTCTTTGGAATCAGGGCAAGGGAAGAAAATTACCCCAGATATGTCCCGTCAATCTTCGAGATTTTGATTGTATCACGGGCTACCTTTTAAAAATGTATGACCCAAGTTATTTTAAAAGAACACGGTTTAAGATCCTAATTGCTGCGTTCTGTAACTGGGCAGGTGTACGGAAGAAACTTGTGATGGGTAGGTTTAGCAGATATACCCCTTTGATTATGAATGATCAGCTTCCCAGGATTCTACAGGATGAGTGCCTGGCAAGGTGGGAGAAAGTTTTTTTTTATTGGATAGGGGATCTTCTCGCAGGGGATCATATAGCACCTTTTGAAGTGGTCAGGGAAAGTTTTAACATCGGCCATCGGGACTTCTTCAAGTTTCTACAGTTGAGAGGGAAAATGCTACTTACCAGTATGCATCTGTTTTTGGCATGTAGGGCTGCTGACATTCATATCTTAGCATAGATCGCCGCCTAGTGTTCGGTCAACATGTTTGCACCTTGTTGTCTTGGAAGAGTCTTCGAAGTATAACAAGATAGGTGACTCCTCCCCTGGACTACAGAGCGCATGGGCATCTTCTCCATCTTCAGATTGTTTTTCGCCATTGTGGCAAAGATGGAGTACAGGAAGTAAGAGATGACCATGTAAATGTATGTAAGGAAGAGAACCATGCAGCTGTGACAGGGACCGGGGAGGAGGGTGGGTATATGAATGTCAGCAGCCCTACATGCCAAGAACAGATGCATACTGGGAAGTAGCATTTGCTGTTCGAGGCATGTGGGCTGCTGAATTCATATCTTATATGACTGTATAGCAGTTTCTCCTCTAGCGGTGGTCGCCTGTATCAGCTGCAGTGGTTTGAAAAAGAGTTTTAAGGACAGCCTGACCCACAGCAGCTTGTCGCTTAGCTTACACATCAACACAGTAGTGTTAAGTGAAAGTGTGTATGGTAGACCATGTAGCTGCCCCACATATGTCTTCTAAGGGAATATTTCCTAGGAAAGCCATGGATGCCCACATTTTACGCGTTGAGTAGGCTTTTGGGGGAACTGTTGCCTTTTGATAGCATATTTGAATGCATTTAACCATCCATCTGGCTATTCCTGCCTTGGAAATGGGATTACCCTTATGTTGTGGTGAAAAAGCGACAAATAGTTGTGTTGTCTTTCTGAATGATTTTGTTCTGTCAACGTAATATAACAGAGCTCTTTTAACCTCTAGTGTGTGTAGAGCTCTTTCAGCCACGGATTGCGGGTTTTGAAAGAAAACCGGCAATTCTTTGGACTGATTGAGGTGGAAAGTGGATATAAATAACTTTTGGCATAAATTTAGGGTTTGTACGAAGCACTACTTTATTGTGGTGTATTTGCATGAAAGGTTCCTGGATGGTTAGTGCCTGTAGCTCACTCACTCGCCTGAGGGAGGTAATAGCAATTAAACATGCCACCTTCCATGTTAAGAATTGTAGTTCACATGAATGAAGTGGTTCGAAGGGGGGTCCCATGAGTTTGGTAAGTACTATGTTTAAGTTCCAGACTGGAGAAGGTGGATGCTTTGGAGGGATAATTCTTTTAAGTCCCTCCATAAAAGCTTTGATAGGTGGTATTCTAAATAGGGACACATGTTGTCTGTTTTGAAGATATGCTGCTATAGCAGCAAGGTGTAGCCTTATGGATGAGTATGCTAGGTTACATCTCTGAAGATGTAGCAGGTAACAGATTACATTTTGGATGAAGGCATCCAATGGATTGATTTGGTTATTATTGCAATAAATTACAAATCTTTTCCATTTAGCTGTGGGACGCCTTGCTTCCTTGATGATGTTCATACAGTCTGGAGGCAATTTAAGATATCCGAACTCTAAGACCTCAGGAGCCAGATAACTAGGTTCATCTGATTGGGATCTGGGTGCCTGATTTCTCCATGGTTCTGTGTTAGCAGTTGTGGCTAGAGGCGCAGTCTTTGGTGAGGAACCACTTAGAGTTCTAGGAGCGTTGAGTACCATGGCTGTCATGCCCATGTGGGAGCAACCAGGATCATTGTGAGTGACTGATGTTGGATTTCCCCACTTTTGGAAGAATGGTTGGAGAACTTGTGGATGAATCTCCCATTCGTGAACTTGCTGACTGTATCTGCTTAGTAGGTCTGCTATCTGGTTGTCTATTCCTGGGAGGTGTTCGGCCAGGAGATAAATGTTTTGTGGAATTGCCCACTTCCATATGCTCTGTGCTAGGTGAGACAGTTGCAGAGAGTGTGTCCCCCCCTGTTTTTGGATGTAGTACATGGCTGTCATGTTGTCCGTCCGGATTAACACAGCCTTGTTGCACAAGTTTTTCTGAAAGTCTCTCATTGCTAGGAATACTGCTAGTAACTCTAAGTGGTATATATGTAGTGTCTTTTGTTTGACTGTCCAGAGACCTTGGACTGTATATTGAAGGAGATGGGCTCCCCAACCTGTCAGTGATGCGTCCGCTGTTAATATTACCTGTAGAACCGGCTCTTGGAACAGTCGCCCCTTGGAAAGGTTTTGTGGGTTCCACCACTGGAGAGAGCGGTAAGTGCGACTGTCTACCAACACTAGGTCTTTTAGTTGTCCTTGAGCTTGGTTCCACTGGCATGCTAGGCATTCCTGTAAGGGGCGCATTTGAAGCCGAGTATGAGGGACGATGAATATGCAGGAGGCCATCATGCCTATAAGCTGAATGAACACTCGAGCTGGCAGGGAGTGTTGTGGCTGACATTTTTGAATGAGAGATTGTATGTTGGCTATCCTGGCTGGATTTTGGATATGCCTTTGCTACGGAGGTGTCTATTGTTGCTCTCAGATATTGCTGTATGTGGGAGGGTTGCAGATGTGATTTTGGGTAATTTATGAAAAATCCTAGACTGTGCAGAAGCTGGATTGTCTGTGAGGTATGGCTGGCACATTGTGCGTATGAGTTGGCTTTTATGAGCAAATCGTCGAGGTAGGGGAACACATGGATGTGTTACCTCCTGAGGTGTGCTGCTACTACTGCTAGGCGTTTTGTAAAAACCCTTGGTGCTGTAGTTACCCCGAAGGGGAGAACTTTGAATTGATAGTGCTGACCCTCTATTGTGAACCTGAGATATCTCCTGTGAGCCGGATGTATGGAGATGTGAAAGTATGCATCCTTGAGGTCTAATGTGGCGAGGAAGTCGCCTTGCTGGAGTAGTGGGAGTACCTATTGTAGAGTGATCATATGGAGAGTATACCCCTGTCCCTTGATGTTGTAAAGGGACTGGGTCTATGGCACCCTTTTCCAGCATGGATAGCACCTCCTGTTGGAAGAGAGTGATGTGTTCTTTGGACATTGGACGGTGTTTGGGTGATATGTTGGGTGGAGTAGAAGTGAGTTCCAGGCAGTAACCATACTGGATAATTTGTCTCACCCACCTGTCTTTAGTGATAGCGTTCCAGACTGGTAGAAATTGTGTTATTCTGCCTCCGACTGGTGTTAAGTGGTCTGGAGGGAGTGTGAAAAAGTCACTGTTTGGTGGCGGTGGAGGCTCGGTGTTATTATTAACACGTCCTCTTCCCTTGTTATTTTTCCCTCTATAACCTCCTCTATTGGAGCCTTTATTAAAGGTGCCTTGTGTAGTGCTCTTGAATGATGAAGAAGTTTGGGATGTGTTGCCTCTGCCTGAGCCTCGAAAGGAGGAGCAACGAAAGGAGGTCCTAGACTGTTGAAATTGAAGTGCACCCATGGACTTAGCGGTGTCAGTATCTTTTTTCATCTTTTCTAAGATGGTATCAACCGCAGGGCCAAATAAGAAATCCTGGTTAATGGGTTGATGAGTATGGTAGATTGTACTTCATTTTTAAATCCTGAAATGCGGAGCCAGGCATGCTGGCGTAGTAATACTAGTGTTGAAAGACCTAGCAGCTGTATCAGCTACATCAAGGGCACATTTTATGGATGCGTTAGTGATGAATTTCCCTTCCTGTATTAGGTCGTTAGCTTTTGCCTTATAGGGTTCTGGTAGGTGTTGTAATAATCCCTCCAGTTGGTCATAGTGTGCTCTGTCATATCGTGCTAGGAGAGCTTGGGTATTGGCAATCCTCCAGGTACTTGATGCCTGAGAGGCCACTCTTTTCCCTGAGGCTTCTGAAATTTTTGACTCCTTGTCAGGAGGGGGAGCATCACCTGTTGTTTGCGAATTTGATCTTTTCCTAGCATTAGATACAACTAGGGAGTCTAGTGGTAGCTGAGACTGATATAAGAGAGGTCTGTAGGGGCCGGTTTATATTTTTTCTCAATTCTTGAATTGAGGACACGCGCCCTGGCTGGGTCTTTAAAGATGTCTGGTGGTTGCTTTAGTACTCCTTTTAGCATAGGGAGTACACGTACACTCTTCTCTGATGTTGGGAAGGTGTTAAATAGAAAATCCTCCTCTATAGGGTCAGTGTGCATGTGTACGCCATGATACTGAGCTGCTCTGTCCACTAGCTTGTTAAACGCGACAGTGTCGTCAGTAGGAGATGGCTTTGTGGGGTATGGAGAAGGATCGGGTATGGGTTGTGTATAATATGTGTCATCGGGATCATTATGGTCACTCCAGGTGTGATCCTGGTTTCCTTGATCGTCAGGTTGTATAAAATCATACTGAGGATCTTCACCCATGTCTTCTTCCTCATCATATTCTATAGGGGTAGGAGAATATGGAATATAAGGCATGTTAGGAGTGAAAGGGGGAGGTGTGAAGGTCTTGAAGGGTATGTGCCAAAGTCCTTTTTCTTAGGAGGAACATGAGAAGGGGCTTCAGTGTCCAGTCTTCTCTTGCTTTTATTGCAGACTTATATATGTCCTATATCAGGGTGTATATACAGTCTCTGTTGTTCTGGGCACACTGGATCTGGATGACAAAGTTCTTCTTCCACTGTCTGTGGCTTCGGTGCCGAGGTTTTTGGATCGGTCGCCTGCTTGTCTTTATTTTTGGTTTTCGGGTGGGTTTCTGTGAGAAGTTGGCCTGATGTATGATGTCCACAGTTCTGTGGGCACCTTGTATCAGTCCAAACAATCCCTTATGGTGGTGGTTGTAAAGTCAACCTTTTAGACCAGCTATCCTAGGGGTAGCATGGACAAAGCAGTCTTAGGCTAAACTCAAGAGGGCATGTGAAGCCAGCTGTTTTACCACATGCAATCTTGTAATATCAAATGAAAGGACACCACACAAGTAATATATTATAAAAATATATGTATTTATGAGTGCAGAGGCACAAGCGTTTAAACAAAAGCACAGTTAAACATTCAAAAGTTGCACAATTTTAGATAGGCCCGGTTGCCACTCAAACCATATACTAAAATAGTGGTATAAGTACCACCTTTCGAACAATGGTAAGGCCTAGGGCGTTGTGAATCGCTGGGACTACTCGGGACTAGCAATGATGAAGTCGGGAGAGGCCAGCGGGACACGGGTGCAGTGCCTAAAGCACACGCATGCACCAATGCAAAGTCAATGGCGCGTAAAAGTTAAAGAGTTACTGTTTTGGAAGTCTTCCGACTGGACTAGAATTACCACA
Source organism: Lissotriton vulgaris (assembly GCF_964263255.1). Classification (NCBI taxonomy): domain Eukaryota; kingdom Metazoa; phylum Chordata; class Amphibia; order Caudata; family Salamandridae; genus Lissotriton; species Lissotriton vulgaris. The sequence goes on from NC_141689.1 coordinate 862,661,769, forward strand.
CTTTAAACTAGGACACTAGAGGTGTAAACCACTACAGGAGCACCGGTGTTAGTTCGTTACCTCACCCACAGGAAGCGGGTGCATAGGTGCCAAAGTGTGTCGGGTTTCGTCGTGTAGATCTATGGAGCCTGGAGATGAAGATGCTGCAGGCAGCCAGGAGGGAAGAGTCGGGTTGGATCCAAGGGTGGATCGAAGATGTAGAGTACCTGAAAGCAGAGGGGACAGAGTCTGGGTCACTAGCCGTGACCAGGATGGAACCAGGAAGGAACCAGGCAATGTCGGGCGCAATAAGGTGGTTGTCGTGAAGCTTGTCTCCGCTGCCACGTGGACCCTGGGGCATCAACGATGACCAGGAGTGGAGCACGAGCTGTCCCACGAAGGCTCTCGCTGACGGCGGTATCGGCTTCGTGATCGGAGGTAACAAGCCGTGGCAAGTGCAATCCACGCCGCAGGATTTGAAGATCGCTTCTTACTCGGACCAGCAAGGTCAGAGCGGTGGCTCCTTTTTAGGGGAGCAAGGGCAAGTCTGGAGCAACCAAATTAGCAGTGTAAATTTCAAGGTTTGTCGGTTCTGGGGCCACTAGCCAACAGGCAAGCGACCGGACCAACGCGTTGAGCAGGAAAATTCAAAAGGGCCCACGCAGCACTCGATGAGTGTGGAGGGGAGATCTTCTGTGCAAAAGCTGCTCTGGGCTGGGGCTTCTCAAACCCCAATGCACAGCTTCGAGGGTGCCTCGGGAGCTGCACGGTCAGCACTTCACAGTCTTTCCAAGATGGCCAGCTCCACGATTCACGTCGCCTCCACGGGTCTCAGATTCACTGGGACTGTGGATCGGGCTGTTAGAAGTCAGGGAAGCTGGGTCTTGTCGATCTCTGTCGCTCGAGTTCCGGCGGGAACTGCAACAAAGCAAACCGTTGGGCGCTGGATGGTGCCTGTTTGCACAGGGTGGTCACTCCTTGACCACAAGGGAGATTCTTCAGTCTTTCACGTTGAGTGGGATGTCAAAGGGTCCAGAGTTCTGTATCAAAGTTTCTGTCAGGATAATCTAATGCTCCTGGGCACAGCTCCTACCTTTATTCCAAATCAAGGGTCTGGATTACCTGCTAGGTCCCTCCTATGGGTGGGACCCAGGAAGGGGGTGGTTACACCCCTTTCCCTTTGTCCAGTTTCGCGCCAGAGCTGGGACTGGAGTGTCCCAGCACCGGTTTGAACTGGACTATGCATGGGAAGCCTTGTGCTCCCCAGGCAGTGTCTAGTTTCATTCAACCCTCCCTTCTACAATCCACTATCTCCCCAGCTGAGTGATCAGCCAGTTGTGTCAGTTTGGATAGCCAGCCAGGGGTGGCAAAAGATATGCTGCAGCCCCTGGTAGGCCTTGGATACACCTATGCCCTGGGTACCTATAGTACACTGTACAGGGGCTGATAAGGTGACCCAATGTCCAATTGGAGATGTACCTAGGGTACATGGAGTCCATTTTACAGAGAGAGCAGATAGCCTGGGGTCCTGATTAGCAGGGTCCCAGGCCAACTAAGTCGAAAACCAGCTAAACACTAGGCAATAAATCTGGGGTAACCATAGTCAGGTATCCACCTTCCTACAGTTTCGGACTCAATGGATTTGTTTGGGTCGAGTGTCTTTTTAGGCTGGACGTCTTTTGTATGATGGGCAGCCTTCTTTGGCTCGACGGCCTTTGTCTGCTTGCAACTTTTTTCGGCTCGACGACCTTCTTTGGATCGACGACCTTTTTGGCTCAACGGCCTTCTCCGGCTCGACGGCAGTCTTCAGATCGACGACCTTCTCTGGGTCGACACCCTTTTTCGTATCGACGACCTTCTTGGGATCGATGGTCTTCTTCGGATCTGCGACCTTCTTGGGGTTGACGGCCTTCTTTGGATCGACGACTTTCTTGGTGTTGACGCCTGTTCTCGGCTCTGTGGGAGTTTTTGAGTCTATGGCCTTCTTGTGCTCTACGACTTTTTTGGGTTGAGCGGTTTTGCTCGATGCCAAGGCCACTTTGGGAAGTGGTTTGCTCGGTCCCGGGGTACCGGAAGGCTTGGGTGTGGTGTTCGGCAGGGCTTCTGAAGCGGTGTTTCGGTCGCGGCTATGGCTTTTAGGCGATGCTTTGACCGGAGCCTTGTCTGGAGGTGGAGGCGGGGTAGGGGCTTGGTACTCACGGCTTGCCCCGGTGTCATCTGGTCATCAGAGTCCGACTGGTCCTCTACGGTGACTATGTCCAGGTCGTCGGAGCCCTCCGCCCCTGGGAGTTCATGTTCGTCGTTGAATATGTTTTCTGGTTCTGGTGCCTGCTGCTGAATCGCTTGTCGAGCTGCTCTTCGGTTCCGGATAGTTTTCTTTGACCGGAACAGAGCACAAGCTGGACAGTGTTCTTCGTTGTGCTCCGGAGATAGGCACCTGTTGCATACTTTATGCTGGTCACTGTGTGCAAATTTGGACGGCGCTGTGGGATAAGGAATTTTATAAATTTATATTCCAACACCTTCCCTACTGTTACGGGGACTGGTGTTGGAATATAAAATTATAAAAATCCTAAATCCGCGCCCTCCAACGCAAGTCGTGGTAACGACTTGGAGTTGTAGCGGCCGCGTGGTAAAGGTATGCTTTGTTATAACCTGCGTTGTAACAACGTACATCCGCCTCAAACACTTTCTTCCTTAAAAAGCTGGTGGTGCAGCGGGCTTTGCACAGGTATCCCTGATCGAATTATTAATAAGGGCTTCTGGTTCTTCGATCTCACAACTGTATAGTTGCTTATTGGAAGGGGTCACAGACTATTTGGACAAGCATGGGTTGAGATGGCAGGGTAGGCTAGGGGTCCGGGATTCCTGCTTTTTGAAATCATTTGACTCCTATGCTCTGCGAACTTGCGGTCACATTTTAAAACCCTCTTTGACCTGTATATAACGCCCGCGAAAATTGTGAGGCAGGGAGGAGTGGAAGGGACACAGTGTTTTAGGAGTAGGATACACGTGCGGACCTGGTCCATATCTTCTCTACATGCCTTAGTATAGAACTGATCGGCCGAGAAATATCTGGCTTTTTGTGGCATGTATTGAAAGAGGATGTCCCGCTGTCACCTCAGCTTATGTTACTAGGTGTAACTGAACAAGAAGGGAAAACTGGCGAAAAGCTTACGTTTATTGCAATGTCAGTCTTCAGATTCTGTGTTGCCGTAAATGGCTAGACCCTTCTCCTCCGGCCTTCCAGCAGCGGAAAGGCCGATTTCTGCACATATTCAATTTGGAAAGAGCACTTTATGAACGGAGAGGCAGAAAGGGAAGGATTAAAGGGAAACGGATCTGGTGGCCACTAATCCCTTGGGCTACTTTACTTGCCTAGGATGAGTGAATGTCAAGGCACTGACGAATTATACTTTTGTATTTATAATGAAGTTTGGCGATTAATTTTTTGATAAATCTATTTGTATTGTATCTATACCCATGTCTGTGTTGCCACTTTCCATTCTAGGTATATTGGGCTCTATCATTATTGTAATTCAAATTAATTTATCTCTCTATTCTTAACCTGGTCAACCTTATACCCTTTTAACCAGAGTTCTTCTGTTTTCATTGGTTAATAAATTACATTAGTTTTATAGTTCTGATTAATTTAAAGGAAATGTGTTTTTTTAAATGTACTTTATATGCATTCTGATTTATGCTGCATTTGCACTTTTTTCTGGAATAAAATAAACAATAATAATGAAAAAAAAGGAAATATGTCGTTAACGGTGTCACGCACGGTTACGTTCCCACATTTTCTCACAAGCTGCAGGTACGTTAAAGCGCTCTGTTTAAATACAATGTTAGATCGAAACTTAATAAATGGCACAGCAATGGTTTCAAGTTAGGATAAAAGAGGGTCCTTCCCTACCTTGTTCCTAAATGGTGGCATAATCTTCACCTAGAGCTCTGAAAAACAGTGACTTGTATTAGTTTCGAGAGTAAGTTGCAAACCTTTTTTTTTGGCCTCTTCCTGTACTACGGTTTTGCATCAAGTACAGTATTGACGTCGGTGCGTTTTCAAAATAATTAAAAAAAAATGGTGACTGGCGGACGTGGTGGAAGTGGTGGTGGACATGGTGGTGGAGGCTGAAGTGGTGGTGGTGGTGGACATGGTGGACTTGGTGGTAGTGGTGGTGGTGGTGAACATGGTGGTGGATGTCACACAACATGACTAGGTAATGACTCATTAGGCAACTCATATTTACGGATTTATGGGCAAGCCTGGCAGAGGAGAACCCCGAATCCCTGCAGACCTTTTACATCTTTGTCTGGTGCAGAAATGCATTTCGGTATCGCTGACTGGTGGAAGCTTAAATTTTGAGGCTCTCTGTTGTTGAGTACTGCAGGGAGGAAAGGAGCATTCCGTTGTCAGCCTGTGTCGTCGGGCTACTTAGCTATTGACAGGGGGGCGAGATCTTGGCTTCGCTCAGGTCCCCCAAAAGGGTGTCTATGAAGGCCTCATTAAATGGAAGCAGTAGTTCCATAGGTCTACCCTGGCTGCAGAACTCGAGTAAGTGCATTTGTTTTAACTTCTACTGCTTTAGATTAACTCAAGCATTCCATCCATCGCTTTTTCAAAAATACTTTCAGAGTGTAGGACCAAGAGGGATGGATATGTCCAGATGTGGGTCCCTTACACACAAAATCACTGTAATCAACTTATATCTGGCTGATGAGTCCTAACTATGGCGAAAATGGTTCTAGGATGCTTGTGTTCTGGTTCAGAGAAGCCTGGCAGTTCGGGCTGAACTGTTCCCATTGGAGCAGTCAAGACTGAATTGCTGGGTCCAAACAGGTGGCATAATGTTAAAAAAAAACAATGGACATGGATGCGACCCCAAGTAATTGCCATAAGCTGAAATTAATTCAAGCATTCCATTCATCACTTTTGTGTATATTTGAGTGATCATGGTAAACGCACAGGAACTTTGCATACAGCAAAGCATTGCTAACCTTCTGATCATGTTCAGAAGTAACTACTGACTGGATTTCATCAAGTGCAACAAATCGTTTGTTTACATACTAATCTATAGAGGGCAGAAGCCATTCTCTCCCTGTTGAGAGGAGAAGAACATCAAAGCAGACTCATTTGTTGATGATCCGTGGGAATATGGGCTAGATACAGCAGACTCTTACATTTATTGGAGCTGCGTCTCCAATAAAGGTAACCATGAGCCTCTCAGGGTGCTATGCAGAAGTGAAGTGTTTGGCGAAACAAAATGTCTTCATGGTCAGATTTTGCGGTCAGAAGGTAGGTTTGAATGTAAATGAGTTTGTTTATTCATATGTGCAAGCATACATGGAAATGTGCAAGCAAGAAACTTGTACGGTATGTTTGAATCCTTTCTTTGTATATCACTCATAGATTGGAAAACTGGCCTCTATGTTAGTTACAACTTTAAGAAAAATATAAATATAGTAAAATGTGCAAATGCTCACACAATTTGCATTGAAACATTTCATTACATTCTAGAATAAAGTAAGGCAATTATGTAAATCTTGCAATGGAATGAGTAGATGTTTCATAGTGTCTATGATCTCCCAAATATCAATTCAAAATTGCAAGTAAGAGTTTCAAACTTACCTAAAATTTCGTCCAGTGATCCAACATCTGCTCGTCTTCTAACAGTGCTTATATCATTTAAAGATGTATTTTGCAAGGTACAGGGATTTGTCGGGATAGGCTCAAGCAGATTAGTTGTCTTAATAGGCTTTGCTGAGGTAGACTCTATTTGAATTCTAGATTTTTGTCTTTTCTGCCTATGGTCTTGCTTGCCGAACCGGACTTTCTTTGTTGGAAGGTCTTCTTCTGAGGAAGAGAAGGTATCTATAGTTTGAGAGTGGCTTTCAGTGTGCTTTTTGTTACAGGAAGACCATATTCTTTTGTCTTTTATATGTCTGGAAGAAGAAGAGCTCAGGCTTAATGTCTGAGCCTCTGCTGCTATGTCAATATCATCAGACTCATCGCTAATGTCATCTTCATTTCCAGTACATCTGCCCTTTATAGTAGTGCTCACAGAATTTCTCTTTGTTTTTTCAAAGAATGAACTAATATTGGGAAAAAACAGCTCATTCGAGGCCATTTGTCTATCACCTCTCACAGAGATTGGTGACATTTCTTCTTCATCTGAGTCTTCTGATTCATCTGAGGTGGTCTCGTATATTATACCAGTTTTGGGAGGCGCCTTCCTTAGCTGATCTGACAACTGGCATGGCACAAGGAGATCTTCACTCTCTCCTGAGCTGCATTCAGTCTCCATGACAACATCAAAATCCAAGGAACTCTTCGGGGTACTCTTTTTATCTCCATTGTCAGTTTCTTCTTCAGAGTCTGACAACAGTTTCAATCTTGGAGCATGTTTTTTAAGCCTAGGTATATCTTGCTCATTTTTTGGTTTTGGACTATCTGCATTTTGACAAGTCTCCAATGTCAACTTATCTGCATTGATCTTTATGCTTTTACTGTGCTTCCCTGACACAGACTTACTACTCCGTTCTATCTTGCCATCAGCAAGCCTGCTGCTACTGTCAGTGTCCTCATCACCAGATGTACCTGCTCGTTCCAACATTTTCGAAAAGCCACACTGCAGTAGAGTAAGCTGCTCTTTTGGATTGACAGAAGTGCTTGTATTGCTGGCTCTGCTCTTTGAGGTTTTCGTTTTACAGGCTGCTTTACTCTCTTCTTCGCTGTCACTATTGAAATCAAAGGTGGATTTCTCTGCTTCTCTCCCAGGTCTCAGATGGTATTTCTCTTCACCCTCCTGCACAGCAGTCTACAAAAAATATTTTCACCACATTGCAATTAAATGATGACAATAAAACATCTCACATATACAGATTGGTAAACTCATTTCCCCAAATGACAACAGAATGGGGCATTTACAATAGAGGATGAGCTACCTATTTCAAGATTCTGAAAGCTTGGCAACCAGTACAGAATGTTGGAAGGTAATAAAGTCACCCTGTTTAGTGTAGATAGCAGTAGCGGCTGCTACCCAACGGGCATGGGGAGGGGGAGTGGGTTGGGGAGGGAATTAAAAATATTAAATTATAAAAAAAAGAAAAGAAAACTTACCTGGAGGTCGCGGTTGCCACGACTTCTCCAGCAGGAAGCACCCAGCCTCACAGAATCCCCTGACCAATCACACCACTGCCTTAAGCAGCGTTGTGATTGGTCTCAGCGCCATTGTTCGGCGCTCAGAGAGGGTCTTGGAGGGTGGGCATGTTCTCTACAAAGGCTGTGTAATACAGCCTGTGGAGAGTATGCACAGTGGGCATGACTGTTTGGCTGGCCCAAACCGGCCTGCCAAACCTTCATGCGCACTTTAGGTGCAGCCACCACTCATCCTCCGGACTTGAAGTCAGGGGAGGACAGCCTCGCCCCACCCTATCAACGGGGCTGCTCTGCAGTGCAACTGCAATAGTAAAAATAAAATCATATTAACGGCCGGCCGTTATTATCAATTTATTTTTAGTTTGCACTGCTTTAAAGCAGTGGGGTGGCGCTCCTGTTAGATAGTCAACATGCTAAGCGGTATTTAAGCAGCAGATTTTAAAAGACTAACTAAAAAGTTTTGAGGTACAGAAGGGAAAAGGTGATTTATTCCTTAGTTGAAAAATGCTTCCAAGTAATTATCAAGCATTGTGAAAGTCAATAGGTCTGACCTTGGCAAGACTGCAAGATTTTTGTTTTTTGAAAGCATATGCACTAGCCATTACAAGTTTTAAAAAATATTACAAATGCCACCATTTAACAGTGGCATGCATATAATTGCTAAATGTTTTTGTAAAAAATAACCTTTTGCTACAATAAATAAAAAATAAGCAAAATGCAGTAACTCACAGGGAAGAAAGCCAACGGTTGAAGTGGCGGGATCCACAGGGTGTATGCAAAACATAAATGACATCTGAACTCAATCAATCAATCAATCAGGGGTTTATAAAGTGTGCTACTCACCCGCAAGGGTCTCAAGGTGCTGGGGGGGGCAGCTCCGGATCAGTCGATGAGCCAGGTCTTGCGGTCCTTCCTGAACTTATCCAGGGTCGGGGAACTTCTGATGCTCACCTGTAGCTTGTTTAAGGTCTTGGCCGCGATGTAGGAGAAGGCTCTCCCGCCTGTTCTGTTCCTGCGGATGCGGGGGACCTCTGCCAAGGCGAGGTCGCTTGGGTCAGTGGAAGGATACTTTCTTGTTGAGGTATTTGGGTCCAATGTTGTTGAGGGATTTGTAGGAGTAGGTGAGGAGTTTGAAGGTGACCCTCTTCTGGACGGGGAGTCAGTGGAGGTCTCGTAGGTGTTGGGTCATGTGTTCATGACGCGGTGTCCTGAGGACGAGTCTGGCTGCGGCGTTCTAGAAGGTCTGGAGCCTGTGTAGGAGATTCCTGTTGATTTTGGCGTATAGGACGTTGCCGTAGTTCAGTCTGCTGGTTATGAGCACGTGGGTGACGGTCCTTCTGCAGTTGGGGGGGATCTATTTGAAGGTCTTGTGGAGGATGCGCAGGCAGTTGAAGCTAGTGGAAGTGACAGCATTGATCTGGCGGTTCATGGAGAGGGAGGAGTCAAGGATGATGTGGAGGTTTTGCGTGTGGTCTGTAGGAGTGGGTGAGTTACTGAGGGCAACCATGTGTTGTACCAGGCGGAGGTGCAGGGTCCGAGGATGAGGACCTCGGTCTTCTCTGAGTTGAGCTTCAGACAGCTGTCATTCATCCAGGCTGCCACGTTCTTCATTCCTTCTTGGAAGCAGAGTCTGGTGTCTCCAGGATTCTTTGTGAGTGAGAGGATAAGCTGGGTGTCATCGGCGTAGGACACGATGCTGAGCATATGCTGCCTAACGATGACGGCAAGGCAGGCCATGTAGATGTTGAAGAGAGTGAGGCTGAGCGATGATCCTTGGGGTACTCCGCAGTAGATATCAGTGGGTAGAGGGCTAATCGAAAGCTGCAGTGTCTATATGTATGAATTTTTATTATGATATTTTGGGGAAAACAGGAGGCTGGAGAGATAGATGAATCTGCCTCTAAACCGAACCTAAAAAAAACCCATTGGGACCAAGGTCAACATGGCCAACACTTCTCCACTCCACAGGCCCCCAAGCCAAATGACCATAAAACTCAGAAAACAACGAAAATGCAGCAGAAATTCATTCACTTCACCCAAAACCATCTAGATTAATAGAAAACAGCCAATGAGGCCACAGTGTGACCATATGGCACTTGAGTGAAGTCACTAGGGGAGATGCAAACACCTTTCTCCAAGAGATCACCAGGAGGAGAGACTGTTTACCCACCATGGAACTCTATAAGGTGTATGTGCACTGTGTAGGTAGCAAGAACTGCTGATACCCACTTACCAGAGGTGTCTGCTGGTCCAGAAGACTGCAGGGGTGGTAAAGGGATACAGCAGATCAAATGTGACGATTGCTTCATCAAGGTCCTTTGAGGTCTCAAAGAAGGTATAACGGGATGGAACAGTGGTTCAAGCAAACTGATAATTGAAACTTAAACATAATCGGTGCAAGTTATTTTTTGCATCATAAGCTGTACTTTTCTTTTTTGTCCTCATACATGCCACCAGATAATGAGTGCTCTAGATGGGAACTCTGCGTGCCTTTTACACTGTCAATCTTGGTTATCGCCCTGGAGTCAGTGTGCGACACATAGGAATTTCCCAGAGGAAGGTTGTTTCCTTGTCCAACTCCCGTTCCCTCTGATGGAACGCCTTGGAAACCTGGGAGGACAGGACCCACACACCTCTGGCATAATCATTGGACTGCCTTTAGCTCTTCGACCAGGCCACCAGTGCCGACCACACCCTGTCTGCGCTCTCTGCTTGACAAGCCATATCTAGCTTACTTACTGACATAATGTTTTTTAAACAGTCAGCAAACCTTGGAGGGGCCTCCGACTTCCATGCCCTACACATTTCTCTCCTTGCTATAACCATCACATAGAATATAAATTGTGAGGTAAAACTATTAAGGCTATAACCACATGGCAAAACTAAAAGAACTAATCTAGGAGAGCATATAATAGGGACAGATGAGACCTTTGCCAAAAAGCCGATAAAATTATTCCAATATTCAAAAACCTTTGGGCATTCTAAAAACATGTGTCGATCATCGGCTGCGGGGGATTTACATCTAGGGCAATAGTAGTTGTCTGATGTAACCTTAAATAATTTAGCCGGGGTCCAATATACCCTATAGGCAGTGAACAGATGAGTCCTTCTGAGATTAGCCGGTTTTATTAGGCACTGGGACATGGAAAATGAATCTGTCCAGATCTTTAAAGTTTCCTCCGGGCAATCTGATAAAACATTACCCCAGAGGCTGGCCAACTCTAATTTTAACGTTCCTTTTACCCCTATTAGCAACCTGTACAAAAATGATACCTCTCGTTTCCATACTCCCTCCCTACAGACAGAATCAAGGATCCCTGTTTCATCCTCAAACTCCGACTCCTGCCTTGACCTCCAGGCAGAAAGTTGGTAAAATTTAAATCTGGTCTTGCAACAGCGCCTGAAAGAGGCGGCCCTGTGAAGAAGAGTTCAATTTATTGGCCATTAACCTAAAATTTTTAAAGTGGAAGGCGTGTCAATATAAAAATAGATCTGGTAAGGCCAAACCACCTATCTTCAACCCCCTCCTTAATTTCTTCCAGGCTATCCTAGGAGATTTTGAAGCCCATATAAAGGATCCAATCTTCCCTTGCAGGATCCTGATATCTTTCGGGGGAAAGGGTAATGGGATGGTATTAAAAAGGAATGTTAATTTGGGAAGTATGGTCATTTTAACAAGATTAACTCGTCCATATATATTCAGTGGCAGATTACCCCATCCTGTTAGCTGTACTTTTGAACCCATCATAATGTTCATATTTTGAGCATGCTCTTCGGCCCCGCTTTTATGCTCCATCCAAAGTAGGCTAGCTGAAGAAAAACATGAATGAAGAAAGCTAGCATGATGGCTTAGTGAATTACGTAGGTGCGGCTATCATCTGCCTGTGACCTGTAATTTATGAATTTCAATCCCAGTAGGATCCACTCACTCATTCATTCTTCCAAGGGTGAATCATTGTGCATATTAAATTAGGCAACAGTAATCTCTGTTATTTATAGGGTTTACAAAAGATGTGCCTGCAGCATTAAGTGCAGTATATTACATAAGTGAAATCATGTTGCGAAGTGAACCCATGCTAACTCTGACAGCCAGTCTGCAGCTTGTAGTTTCTCTTTTGCCGTTTTGAGTATTAGCCTAAAAATCATAGGATGCAAGTTAATTGCTGTTAACAGAAAGGTTAAATTAGCTCACTGAGTTACATGACGACATTACATGGAGCTTACCTAGAGCTACGAAACGTTTAGGAATAAACAGAGATGATAAAATTTAGTAAGCCACTGTAGTGCATAGGAGGCACTAAATGATCACTCACCAAACATAAAACACAGGAATTAGAAACTGAAAATAATGAAAGATAATAAGAAAGGTTTGTCGACCTATATGGGCAGTGTGGAAAGGGTTTAGCTCCTGCCAACCAAATTCAATAATATGTTGGTTAGAATGCGGCAAGTAATATTTGTTAGACACTCAGAATGGGGAAAAATGCAGGCCTCATTCAAACAGGGAGCATTTGGAAATAGCATGCCCAGGGAGCATTTGGAAATAGCATGCTAGAATTTGAAGACTAACTTGTGTGGTGAATTTAGGATTGGTGCAGTTTCTTTCTTGACAGGTCCACTGTCCAAAGTGTTGCTGTGTAAACTCATTCAAACAAGAGCAAGCGTGGATTGCCAGTAGCTCCCACTACCGCTTCATAAGCAGATGATAGTTGCCGTGAAGAGTTGGAGGACAGAGAGACCGTGAAGTACATGTCACATGGTACAACCAGTGACGTATCAGTGCTGGACACAGAGAGACCTATCTGGTGCGAGTGCAGCGGGTCTTCCAGGGCTGAAGTAAGCAGAGAATATCCTGAAACAGACGTGGCAGGAGTATGGCCCCTTTCCTCGGTGGAAAGTCAAGACCCTTAGCACTAAAGAGGTGGGAAGAGATATAGAGCACTAGCCCATAATCTATTTATACCATGCTCAGTTTGAATGCCTGGGCTCACCTGGACAGCCTAGTTGAGGGACCTCTGGGTCAAGTTACAGATTTCATTCCTGTCTTTCTTTTTTAAATCAATTGCCTCCTGCCTTTCAAATACCAAGAAACTAGTTGCTCTGGGGGAGTCCAATACTCATGTTGACAACACTGCCATCAAAGATAGACTATTCATTCAACTCTCGAGGGTAGCTAATGTTCCATATGCTCAGAATTCATTTGCATGAAACGCTTTAGACTTTGTACTCAGCTCTCAGACCTACACTAAATGTAATAAGGTGACTATTTTGCCATGGAGAGATCACTGCTTACTTAGTTTTGATGTGTTAGTGGACCAACTTTTTACAATGCAGGTCAAGAAAAGAGACAAACTATAGGGCTTGGAACAACATAAAGCCCACAGAGCAGGCTACCATGCTTAAAGACACCACTCAACTAAGTAAAGCGGATCTTAGTAGCACCTCTCAGAGGGTGGATAGCTGGATTCTCAGTTCTATAGACTCTTAAGCCCCAGTGGTAAGAACAAAACTTAAAATAAGCTTAATCTTAGAACCATGGTACATTGCTGAATCGAAAGTGTTGGGGGCGTGGCTTGGGCGCCGATGGCGATGGTCGCCTGAGAGCTCGGCTCCGGGACTGAGCCCGTGATTATCCTGTAAATCGGAGGCTGCGGGGCACCCCAGCCCCCGCATTCTGCTGATCGGCCCGACGGAGACCTGCCGGGGCCCTTGGCGCGGTCTGCACGAGTGGTGACCCGGCGAAAAATCGAAGTTTGCGGAGTTGCGGAGTGCGACCCAACATGGCGCCCGGACTTCATTGTCCCCTTGGCCGGATCCATTAGACTGGAGGAACATCACCAGCGGTGGCACACCCCCTGCTCTGCCATCTCCCAGTGATATGTGATCTGGACATCGGTCAGATCGGACTCTTTCAACGAGGATTGTACTCGGAAGGGCGGATGGGTGGATGCCCACGCTATAGTGGATCCCGCACGCGGACGTCTGGAGTTCCCGGCGGTGGCCCCACTCCCTACACCGCACTTGGCTACCTTTTCCTGGCCGACCCACTTCCATGGGAGGCGCAACCCTCTGGCGTCGCAAATCGTCCGGTGGAGTTGGTGACCCTCACCCCGGGACTTTATCGGCCGTGCGGGCCTGCCCGACCTGGCGACGATTGTCTCCGCCTCCTCCTCGGTGCCCTCGGACGACGGGGTGGTGGCGCGAGCCGAAGCTGAGAAGATCCAACAGGCCCTGGAGGCGGGGATCTCCGGCACTCGACCTGAGGCCCAGCAACTGGGAGAGTCATAGCCGGCACCGGCACTCGGAGACGCCTGCTCCTGGGCCCACACGGAGTGCTCCCGGCGACATGGGGAAACCTAGAGGAGCCAAGGGGACTACCCCAGCCGCCTCAGACTCGGAGACCCAGGACAAAGAGGAACGTGGGGACCCAGAGAGTTCTGGTGGTGATTCGATGCAACAGCAATTTGACCGCGTCTTAGAGGCGATAGCGACCACGCGCTCGGCCCTCCAGCAGGACATTGCCCAGGTAGCGACGAGCCTAGGTCTCCTTAGAGCGGACCACGGCAAACTTTCGGACCGGGTCAAGGAAGTGGAGAGCTCGGTGAAAACCTTGGAGCCGGCGCAGCGAACCTTGGCTGCGACTATGAAGGATGCTCTATCCCGGATTACGGCCCTGGAGCAGAGAGCGGAGGATGCGGAGGGCCGTAACAGGAGGAACAACATTCGTGTGGTAGGCCTGCCGGAAAAGATTGAGGATGGCGACATGGTGGCATACTTGGAGGCCTGGCTCCGTGACACGGTGGTCCCGGAGGGTCTATCCTCCTTCTACACCCTGGAGCGTGCCCATAGAGTCCCGGCGAGGCCACCGCAGCAGGGACGTGCCCCGAGACCGGTGGTGGCACGGTTATTGCACTTTAGGGACAGAGACTTCATTCTCAATGCCGCCAGACATAATGGTCCATTCAAAGTGGCAAACAGCCAAGTGAACATCTTCCCGGATTACACCTATGAAACTCAACGCAGACGGTTTTCCTTCCTGGCGGTCAAGCGCGAGCTCAGGAGCGAGGGCATCCAGTACTCGCTCCTATATCCTGCAAGGCTCCGCATAATTGTCGATGACAAAACTCAATTCTTCGATACCCCAGAGGATGTCTGTAACTGGCTTGAACTCTATAGAGCAGGGAAAGATGGCTTCGGCTCCTCATCTCAGCAGGCGGCGGAGCCGGAGCAGAGACGGCGGTCCAAGAGGATTCGGAGTCGCCGTGGCCGTTCAGGGGGGCCCTCAACTGCAGAGACATCGACGGAGCGGAAGGGAGTGCTGGAGGTGTTATCTGCGCTGTCTGGCTCACGGGACGATGCCATCGAGGAGGAAGCGGACCCTGGTGACGAGGGGGCACCAACGAACTCCGAGGAATCGGTGACTGATAGCGTCCATACACCGGTGATCACACCGAAATCGGTGGAAGACCTTCTGGATGGACAGGGGTAACGGGGTGAGATACTTCATTTTGGGAGGGGGCCCGGCAGGGGGGTGGCGGGTGCCGACAATTGATGCTGACTCTCGGGGTAGGGAGGGTGGGGTGCCCTGGTTTTGCCCCGAGGGTTTTTGGCACTGTTTTGGGCTTGCTTTAGTCCTGGTGGCCTGAGCGTCGAGGGCCCACTGCCTCCGCCCGGCCCGCACCTGGCCCTTAAGGCCTTCCTACGGTGGCGACCGCAGGATTAGTAGGGGATAGTGGGTTGTTGGAGGGTATGGTTTGGATGGGAACTAGATGGTGCTATTTGGGTCCTGTTCTGGGGAGGGTGGATGGGGGTTTGGTTCATACTTGGGTTGTTAAGTTTTGGTTGGGGAAAATGGCCGCCATCAGTGCTGGGATGATTGATATCCTTTCTTTGTTGGGACCCAGATGGGGAGACTTTGCGAGAACGATATGGGACAATGGCTGATGTTGCTAATCTGAAATGTGTTACTTGGAACGTGCGGGGGCTTCATACTATGTCCAGGCGTCACAAAGTCCACGCTTATTTAGTGCATAGGGGGATACAAATGGCGCTGCTGCAGGAGACTCATCTGAACAAGGCGGAAGGGGCGGCGCTACAGCGTAGATGGAGGGGGCAGGTCTTTTGCACTTCATACTCCGCGTATGCCAGAGGGGCGCAGATTTGGATTAGAGCCGGGGTTCCCTTCCAGGTCACGAAAACAGTGATAGATCCAGAGGGGCGTTATGTGGCCATTTCGGGCACTTTGGGAGGGAGAGACCTAAACGTTTGCTGTGTGTACGCTCCTAATATAGACCAGACTGCCTTCCTTTCCAGGTTGTCGGGCTCGTTGGCCCACTTCTTCTCCGGGCCCCTCCTGCTCGGTGGAGATTTCAACTCAGTAGTGGATGTAGATGCTGACCGCTCGCATCCACCCCTTCCCGATTCTCCGGTTCGTCGCATGGCTGAGGGTCGTAGGGACTGGCAGACTCACTGGGGTCTAACGGATATCTGGAGGGCGCAACACCCCACGACTAGGGACTATTCCTACTTTTCGAGCCTCCATGAGTTGCACGTTAGACTGGACGGATTTCCTGGCTCGCCCGAACTGGTTTCGCCAGCGGTCCGGTCTGAATATTTGACCAGGACCATATCAGACCATAACCCCCTCCTGCTGGACCTTCGTTGGTTTCCCGGAGCGCCTGCGGTGCCCACCTGGAAATTACGGCCCGAGATCCTTGAGGACAGTGTTTTCAGGGCGGACCTAGGTGATAAGATCTCAGAGTACTTTGCGTCCAACGGCGGCACCGCGAGCTCGAGAGCGTTAGAGTGGGACGCTTTTAAGGTGGTGGTGAGGGGATACTGTATTTCTAAAAAGGTCGGCATGAGGCGAATTATCCTCGCCGACCTAGATACAGCGGACCGGAAACTCAGCGAGCTGGAAATTCGCCGCCCCGGGCGCCCTGAATTACAGGTACGCACGGCGGAGGCGAAGGAGGCGTTGGCGGCGGAGGTCGAACGGCTTCGCTGTTTCGACTACAAGGCCTATACGGTTCGGTCCATCGCAGAGGGGGATAGGTCGAGCGCGTTGCTGGCATGGCTAGCCAACCCTACGCGTCAGTCCTCATTGACGACATCCATGCGCAGGGCAGACGGAACCGAGGTGTACACTCAGCCTGAGATTCTGAGCTGCTACCGGCAATATTACGAACGTTTGTACCGCAGTCGCTCTGCCCGAGACCCTGACCTGCTTGATAATTATCTACGGCCTCTGGAGCTCCGAACAGTGGAGAAGGACGTGGCGAAAGCCCTGGGGTCCGACATAGAACTGGGAGAGATCCGTAGCGCCATTAAAAAGATGGCGAGGAATAAGACCCCGGGCCTGGACGGCCTTCCTGTGGAGTTCTATGCAGCTTATGCTGACCTCCTAGCCCCTAGGTTATTGATAGTATACAGAGAGGCGAAGAGGCTCGGGCAACTCCCGGGCTCGATGTGCGAGGCGTTGGTGGTTCCACTCCTCAAGCCCGGAAGGGACTCGTCCGACCCGGGGTCTTACCGTCCCTTATCAATGCTGACGGTTGACTATAAAATACTGAGCAGCATCTTGGCCTCGAGGCTGCTGGGACACATGAGCTCCCTGGTGCATGAGGACCAAGCTGGCTTTATCCCCAGGCGTAACACGACCATGAACATTCGCAGGTTGTTCCGCTTGCTAGGGGAGCCGCTTGTGGACTCCCCGTGCCCGGTTGTCTTATCGGTAGACCTAGAGAAGGCTTTTGATAGCCTGGAATGGGACTACCTTTGCACTGTGCTACGGAGGTTCGGCCTCGGTGAGGGCTTCATCAGGTGGACCACGGTTCTGTATGCCTCTGCATCGGCCAGAGTACGAGCGGGACCGCTGATTTCCTCACAATATCCGGTGGAACGGGGCACGAGGCAGGGATGTTCGTTATCCCCACTTCTCTTTGCGCTGGCGGTGGAGCCCCTTGCGCTGCATCTCCGGTCGGGAGCCCATTAAACGGGCCTATGGACTCCTTCGGGCCCGCACTACATTTCGCTGTATGCAGACGACCTGCTGCTCTTCCTAGAGGACCCGCTCGCCGCCCTGCATGGAGCTGCGACGGCGCTCACGGAGTTTGGGGAGGTCTCGGGCCTCCGGGTGAATTGGACCAAGACCTGTCTTTTCCCGGTTCGCAGGGGCACCCCTACCCCTACTCTAAGTAGGGAGATTAGATGGGAACCCGACTGCTTTAAGTACCTGGGGGTGTACGTCTATCATGAACCATCTGACCTCCTGGATGGGAACATTGCCCGCGGCACTCGAGCACTTCGAGGCTGTATGGACTTCTGGGCCACGCTACAGCTCTCGGTGGCAGGGCGGATCGCTTTGCTTAAAATGGTGGCGCTTCCCCGGTTGTTATATTATTTCCGGACACTACCGATCTGGGTCCCACCGGCCACGTTTCGACTATTACGATCAATGATAGTCGGATTCCTCTGGGGCTCGGGCCGCCGGCGGGTGGCCCTCAAGACCCTGATGAGGCCAAAGGATGAAGGTGGGCTTGCGGTGCCGGACTTTGAAAAGTATTATTTAGCGGCGCAGCTCCAGACCTTCACCCAGGAGATCGCCCGGGAATTCCGGGGCCCAGAAGACAGAAGGGGAACGGGTATGGCCAGGCATGTTCTCTCCTTCATAGCGCTGCAACAACGCTTGGCCTTACAGGACTTGTCGATGGAGGAGCGGACCGTTCGCCTGTGTTGGAACCGAGCTCACGCCCGGGGCCACCTGAGAACACCGTATGCGCCCGAAATACCTCTGGGGATGCTGACGGCTTTGCCCCATGGTGGCGATTGGTCACGGTTGGCGAACTGGGAGGACGCCGGCTTACAGCTTATAGGGGACCTATACGAGGACGGGGCGCTCTTGCCCTTTCAGGAGCTCATTGATCGCTTCGAGATCCCCCGCGGCGACTTTCTGCTGCACTCGGCCCTTGTCCGAGCGATCCAGGCGCACTGGAAACGCGGGCAGGAGGAACCCACTTTATCTCCGGTGTGCCAATACGTGATGATGTCTGCGGGCACGGTGAAGGCGGTCACTTGCCTTTACGGCAGACTGATCAATGAGGGGCTGGCTCCCCTCACTACTCTGAGAAACCGTTGGGAGGAGGACATTGGCAAGGAGATCCCGGAGACGACCTGGTCCCAGCTGGTGCGGCGAGCCTGGAAGGGCACACGCCACGCCCGCTTTCAACTGGTCCACTATTACGTGCGCATATCTGACCCCGGTGAAAATCAGGCGATATTTTGCTACGAATTCGGCAGACTGCCCCAGGTGCCCGGCCCAGGAGGCGGACCTTCTCCACATGCTGTGGGCCTGCCCGGGATTGTCATCCTATTGGGTAGAAGTGGGGAAGACCCTGGAGGAGGTGACGGGGAGATCCTTATCGTTTGACGCGGCGGTGGGACTACTACACTTGTTCCCTCATACCCCCAAGAATAAAATATCCAGCAAGTTCATCGATTTAGGGCTACTCCTTGCTAAACGAGAGGTGACCAGGAACTGGAAGGCACGAGTTGGTCCGACAGGAAGCCGGTGGCACAGCGAACTTTTGAAGTGGGCGGCGGGGGAGAGCACGCTGAGATACCAGCTAGCTTGGAGGCAGCGTAATGAGAAGGCGCAGGAGGCAGCGCTGGAATGGGAGACGTTAGTGCAGGCCCTCAGGGATTATAGCGCCCCCAGCGACTCTGAAGATGAGGAAGCAGCTCGCCCCATGTCCCGATAAACGATTGCACTTTTCAGATCTGTTGCTTTCCCCATGGGTCCCTTAGCAGATCCTGTTGCGGTTGTTACCGTGCGCTGATGGCGGGGTTGGGTAGGGTTTTCTTTGGTTCGTAGCGTTTTGAGGGTGGGGTTTTTCTTTCTGGGTTTATAGGCTTGTTTGGAAAAGCAGATGACGGACAGTGGATCATCCAGACCAGCTTCGACATCCTTCTGAGCCCCCATTGAATTTCGCCGCCCGACCCCAGGGTTGTGGGCTGAATGGCTGTGTAAGAAACTTACGGCGGGGGGACGGAGGGTTGTGCCTCATTGATTTTGCTTGTGCTATAATGCTGGTCGATTATGTAACGATTTACTGATTCCTGCAATAAAAATATATTTAAAAAAAATAAAATAAAAAAATTGCTGAATCGAAAGTGTTGAAACAGGATTGTAAGAGAGCCCAATGATTATGGAGATGCATTTACTCACCGGAAGATACAATTTCCTATAAAAACTAAACTACAGACTTACTATAGCATGGTAAAAACCATCACAGCAAATTTTTACCTAAAAAGCTTGGATGCATCAAATCCTAATAAAGAGGTCTTCAGGCGTGGCGTGTCTCATGACTGAAAGTAACAATACCCTTCCATCACATGCACTGTGCAATACGAAATCAGACTTTTTTCGATACAAAATTGTAAATCGGCCAGGCAATCTCCCCTCTCATATAGGGGAAGACAAGCCTTTATAGAAGGTGGTTCTGATAACACGATGGTGCAACTTTGCCACTGAAACAGAGGTGTAATGAGTTTTTTCATCCATAGCCTCCTTCTCCCCCACCAATTTTGCCCCAATTTAACAATTACAAATAATCTCAGCCTCATTAGTTCCAGCACTGATCCTGCTATGTAACTCCTCTCTCCCATCTGCCTGTATTCTGAATCAGTGGAAAGTTGTAATCGTTACACCTCTGCTGGAAAAAAGCATCTCTTGACCTCAAGGTCCAATCCAACTATCAGCAATTGCGGTCGCAAAACAGTCATACATAGAGCTCAGAGTCTCAATTAGGAAGGGACGTCCTTGAAATGCCCCTTCCTAATTGCGAGTCGCAAACACTATATAGCGAGTCGCAAATAAATTGCGACTCACTAACTAGCGTTTGTAAATGGCCCTGTAGGGTTTTTGCATGTGCTAACGGGTCGCAGACCCATTGGCGCATGCAAAACCGGGCCGTACATCTGGCCCTATATGGGTTATTTCACCCGGTGTAATCTGGGTTCGGCAAAGGTTTCAGTACGGAAAAAGTACTGGTCCAAGCGATAGGTGACTATTAAAAGATGTAGATGATTGTCAGAATAGACAGAAATTCAGAGGAGTCTGCTTACAACCGCAAAAGCTGCCTGCAGAAGCGGGAAAACTGTATGCAAACAACTCTTCTATACTTAATGGAGGTAAAACCGAGGTAGTACTTTTTGAGCTGGGCGCAGCATGGTCGGCAAAGTGGCCTAAAGAGCTGGAAGAAATGCAAGTTCCAGTTCCATAGGCTTACAACTTGAGTATTGTAGTAGACAAGGATCGGACCTTCGAAGCACATGTTAAGTCTATATGTGTCACAAGGTTCAGACTAATACACGTGTTCAAGACGATCTCACCCTGTATACTTAAGTTAGCCAGAAGAGACTTGGTCCAAGTACTTATCTAGCACATGGATTTTTGTAACTCCCTTCTGATAGGTGCACCTAAACACCTTAGCCATCGTCTTCAACTTCTTTAGAATGTAGTTGCTAGACTGGACTTACATTTTGAAAGAAAAGCTCCAATTTCTGAACACCTTTGCTAAATTACACTAGATCCATGTGAACAAAAGATGCCTGTTCAAAGGTCTTTGCTTCTGCCATAAAACTATTCACAGCAATACCCAAAAGATGTATATAAACTCAATTTTTCACCATATACCCCTACTAGAGAACTGTGATTCACTATCAGAGGATTAACTGTTGTCCTCAGATTAAAAAAACTGAGACAGCGAGGTCGCCATTTGAGGGTCACCACAGTCAGTCCTTGGAGCACTCTTCCCTCGGTTACCTGGTTACAACCTCATCTGTTGGAGTTCAGAAAACAGGTGAAACCCTATCTGTTTAGTTACAACTTAGGCAATCAATTATTCTCATTTTCCAGCATTTGCCTAACTGACCGGATAGGCTGAGTCTGCAGTTCAGCATCCCACTTTTAGCTCACGCCGGACACTTCCCAGGAAGTAGCCGTCTGCCCTTTACAAATGCATAAATTAAATCATATTTTTTTGTCTCAAAGACCACACATTGCCATTTTTGTCCTTAGCACTTAAGAAGACTACTTAGGTTGTGGATGTGCTTCTGTGAAAAGGAAGAATGCAGTGTGGTCCAGATAGTAATTGACTGTCCACCTAGGATCAAACCAATGCAACTGCTTTGTCTCTAGCGGGATGGATGGGAGGGTGATGAACTGATCCAAAAGGAAGAGAGTCACCACTAGTGGCAGGAAAACAGCACTGGTTTGTCAGGATAAAAAGAGGTAAGGGGGATGGGAAATGATAGCGTGTAACTCCCTCACCTTCCTGGTTGAGGTGATACCCGCCAAAAATACAGGTTTGAACGTCAACATCATTAAGGGATAACTCGAAAGGAGCTCAAACAGAGTTCCCACAAGACCTCAGGAATTTAATTTTTTAATCAAAATATAGGGATGGGGCTGATCATTAGGCCATGGTTATGCAAGCACCTCAAGTAAATGGGACAACAGTCTTTCTGCCCCCCCTGGGGGGCAGTTGGGGGTAATTCTATGTCAGGACCGGAGGCTTCGGATTATGCTTTTCTCTCTTCGCTGTTTATTAACATAACATCGCACAGCAGCCAGAAAAGCATCAAAACTTGAAATTTCTTTAGTATTCCCAACACAGGAATATCAGAAAAACATCGTAATAACATTGTTTAATAACTACAAATCCCATGAGATCAACATTAGGCAGTCCTTTTTTAGTGTCCATAAATCCCAATATAAGGCGTCCATCCTACAAACTCCTCCTCTTTCTTCGCTGCTTTGCAGCCAGTTAAGTGCTATTCTCCCTCTCTTGCACATTTTGTGTTGGTTGAGGTCTTGTGTTTTTCTTATATTCTATTTGCATTGACTGTTGCTTTGGGGGTCTGTGGGGTTTTTTCCCTTCCAGAGCCCCTTCCATCGCGGGGACGCCTTCGCCCCTTACGCGATGTCCCGGTGTATTCCGCGGTGTTGAGTTCGCCGCTAGAGGGCGCCGTTGCGTCTCGCCTGCCCGCGCGCAGCTTCCGTCTCGCTGATTGGAGCCGCGCTGGGGAGTCGACATCGCAGGTGCCCTGCTGCCGCCTAACCCTGACGCCCTCTTGGGTTGTACTGTCCTGTGCTTGAACGCCCCGGTGGGGTCTGTACTGGTGGTTGTGACCACGTTGACGCCTGAGGGCGATTTTTCAGCACCTTTCTCCTACATCAGCTTCCGCTGGGGTGTTCCCCGCTCGAGCGCGCTGGGAGGCGGTGCGACCCGGTCTCTGGAGAGAGGGTCGGCGCGCTGTGAAGGCTGGTGCTGCCTTATTGATTGCCTGGTTCCACCGGCCTACAACCCTTGCTAACCTTCGGTTGGCCCACACGTGGCTGTCTGTGTACGCCATCGGAACCCTCAGTTTCCAATTTCTTCTCTACTGCGTGGTGGACGCCATGGCTGAGGGGTACTACGTCGAGGAGGAGGAGTCACACCAGTACCTCCAAGACGACGAGTTCTATGCGGCTGTGGACCAGTCGATTTACCGGTGCGTGCAGGAAATCGTTGGGCCTATGGAGGACAGACTTTCAGCCCGCATTGTCGAAGAATGTGCCAAGTTGGCACCGGCCCTAGGGGGGTCACCCGCCAACGATCCTAGCCGGCCTCCGGCGGCCAAGAAGCCACGTGGGGACGCGGGTCCCAGTGGTACACAAGGCGTGGACAAGGACGCCTTCGAGCGCCTACGTGACGCTTTCCTGGCTAAGGCGTCCGGGTCGGCCTCCAAGGCGCCTCCGCCTCAGACCCCTTCAACGCCGGCGGATGTTGTCCCGGCCTCCCCGGGGGGTGTTTCCCCCGCGGATACGGACGACGACGAGGACTCCGTGCGGTCATGGCGACCGGCGTCCAATTCGACGGAGTTGCCCAAAGACACTTCAGGCATGCTGGACCCGGATGAAATCATGCACCCGCGGTCGGCCGCATTGGCGCCTGGTGACAAGGTGGCGCAATTTGTAGCGGGCCGCCTCCGCAAGCCCTTGGAGAAGGAGGCGCGCAGCTGTTTGAGGGGCGAATGTCCCCGCCCGACTTTGGATGGGAAGGTGGCCATGACGCCGGAGCTCGATGGGAAAATGGCCACCTTCGGGCGAAGTTCGTGAAGGACCCCCGGAAGGGGATCGACCGTTCCTGGCGCTCCTGTCAGGACAAGCTCTTGGACACCATTGGCCCCCTCACCAAGATCCTCAATATGGCCGAGGAAGCCAAGGTGTCGGGCAGCGCCATATGCCCGGAAGTACTGTCCAACTGGGCGCAGCGGGCTGTTATCTTCCTGGGGAATGCAAACTGTGCCCTTTCGACCGAACGGCGTAGGTCGCTGCTGATAAAACTGGATCCCAAGTTGGGCGATTTGGCTTCGTCGGAAGCTGGCGCTGTTGCCCAAGGAGGGCTCTTTGGCGAGCCGTTCATAAAAGAACTGGGGAAGTTTGTTTCCACCTTCACCTCCCTGGACAAGGCCCAGTCAACCATCAAGCGGGTCTTCCACCAGCGTTTTTCCCGGGGGGCTGGTCGTGGTAGGGGCCTCACGACCGGCCGTGGTGGTCAGCAACAGCCCGGAAAAGGGCATGGCTCCGGCAGAGGAGGCTACAACTCCTCCGCGAATTACAACAACTTTTACCCCACCAGAGGTCAGCGTTTCAGAGGACGCGGAAACTTCCGGAACGACTCCGGCGGCAACAATTCACACGGTGAGTGTTATCCCTGCGGATCAGGTTGTTATTGGGGGGAGGTTGGCGTGTTTCCCCCAGGCATGGGAGGCTATTACAGCGGACGCATGGGTCCTTCAGACCATGCGGGGGTTCCGCATAGAGTTTTACGACCAGCCGTGCCAGTTACAGCCTCCTCGGCCCATAACTTTTTCTCAATCAGACGCGCTCTTGATCGACGAAGAAGTCTCGGTGCTGCTGCGCAAGGGGGCTATTTGTCGGACAACGCGCCACCCCCGGGGTTTCCTGAGCAATATTTTTCTTGTGGAAAAGGTGGACGGGGGCAGACGACCAGTCATCAACCTCAGGGAGTTCAATGGCTGGGTAGTGTACAACCACTTCAAGAATGGAGGGCATCCATCTTTTATGGGACGTTTTGCTCCCGAACGACTGGATGGTCCGTCTGGACCTCAAAGATGCGTATCTGGCGGTTCCGATTTACCCCCCGCATCGCCGTTTCCTTCAGTTTTGCTGGAAAGACATGGTGTTCGAGTTCAAGGCCCTTCCGTTCGGTCTTTCCTCGGCCCCTTGGTGCTTTACAAAAATTCTGCACCCGGCCATCGAAACCCTGCGGAGTCAGGGGATTCGGCTGATCGTCTATCTGGACGGCATCTTGCTGCTGGGCCAGGACCCGAGCAAGTTGGCCGCTCAACTGTCTCAGACAGTCTCCCTGTTACAAGGTCTGGGTTTTATTGTCAAAAGGGAGTAGTCGGTTTTCACCCCGCCCAGCAGATAGTGTTCCTGGGCTTTGTGGTGGACTCGGTGAAATCGACTCTCAGTTTGCCGTCCAGGAAGATGGCCAAAATCAAGCATATGCTTCGGCAAACTATCTCCAAATCACACACCTCCCTCCAGCAGGTGGCCAGAGTAGTAGTATTCAAAAACTAGGAGTCAAGAGGGGTAGAAAGGACTGGATCGCCCTCCACTCAATCCAACAATAGTCAAAAAATGACCCAGTCCTCAAGGCAACACAGAAAAATGTGGGGCTGTAAACAGTTCTAGATCGTCCCAAGAGCACTCTAATTATATCTCTATTTATAGAGATTATAACACTGTTTCAGTCTGTTGCCAACGTTAAAAATAAGCCCTTCTCTGATAAACAGAAAAACCGTCCAACACAGTACAGACATTCACTAGAAGGACAACATTTAGAAAAAAGTGTGAGTAGCTAGAAGACACCTCACGGGCGCACCACCAATGGGGCCCCTGGTTGGTACTCACCAGGTCGGCCCTGTTCTCATCATCGGTGTCAAATAGCTTAACGAAAACGTGTCCAAAACCCAAAGTAAAGAAAGTAACAGTGAATGGTGCAGTGTACAAACAACATATATGTGACACGGACTAACAACGTTCAACATATAACACACACAAAACTGCGCAACAAGATACTACTCTTACTTTATTTATATCTTCTTGTTGCATTGCAGTTTAACATGTAATATAAAAAGGGTGAGTTATGAATACTACCTATCGCCTCATACTCAACCCACAGCCGACATGTTTCATTGCCTTAGGTATTATATCAGGCAATTTCTTCAGGGCCAACGTATATTTACGATGTCACTGCCAGCGATACGGAGCTCCGGTGTTGAGGAAACGCTGTTTGCAGTCCCTCCACGAGCACTGAAAGAAGGGAGGCGGGACCCTACTTACCGATCGGAAGGGGGTCTATGAGTTTGCACAGAGCCAGAGCGGTAACGGTATGAAAGTAAAGGACTTATCTAGCATTTTAAAAGCACAGTATCGCTGGCAGTGACATCGTAAATATACGTTGGCCCTGAAGAAATTGCCTGATATAATACCTAAGGCAATGAAACATGTCGGCTGTGGGTTGAGTATGAGGCGATAGGTAGTATTCATAACTCACCCTTTTTATATTACATGTTAAACTGCAATGCAACAAGAAGATATAAATAAAGTAAGAGTAGTATCTTGTTGCGCAGTTTTGTGTGTGTTATATGTTGAACGTTGTTAGTCCGTGTCACATATATGTTGTTTGTACACTGCACCATTCACTGTTACTTTCTTTACTTTGGGTTTTGGACACGTTTTCGTTAAGCTATTTGACACCGATGATGAGAACAGGGCCGACCTGGTGAGTACCAACCAGGGGCCCCATTGGTGGTGCGCCCGTGAGGTGTCTTCTAGCTACTCACACTTTTTTCTAAATGTTGTCCTTCTAGTGAATGTCTGTACTGTGTTGGACGGTTTTTCTGTTTATCAGAGAAGGGCTTATTTTTAACGTTGGCAACAGACTGAAACAGTGTTATAATCTCTATAAATAGAGATATAATTAGAGTGCTCTTTGGACGATCTAGAACTGTTTACAGCCCCACATTTTTCTGTGTTGCCTTGAGGACTGGGTCATTTTTTGACTATTGTTGGCCAGAGTAGTAGGCCTTCTCTCATCGTCCATTCAGGCGATATTTCCGGGCCCTTTTCACTATCGGGCTCTTCAGCGACTGAAAGCGCATCATTTGCGCAGAGGGCTCTCTTACGACCGCTTGATTCCTCTGTCGGTGGAGGTCAAAGAGGAAATGTCTTGGTGGCTCGCCCACATGGAGGCGTGGAACGGCCACGCGATTTTCGGGTCCGTTCCAGACTTGGTGATCGAGTCCGACGCCAGCAGGTCTGGCTGGGGCGCCTGCTGCGGGGATTTCTCCACAGGCGGCGCTTGGTCGTCCGACGAACAGCGACCTCACATCAACTGCTTGGAACTTCTAGCAGGTTCGTTCGCCGTCCGTTGCTGGACGAGGGACTCAGTGAAGTCATGCGGATGGACAACGTCTCAGCGGTTCGGTATGTGAACCACTTAGGGGGTCCGCGATCAAGAGCCCTAGCGGACCTGGCGAAAGACTTTTGGGATTATTGTCTCGCCCATCAAGTCTCGGTTACGGCAGAATACCTGCCGGGTCGGGCCAATCAGGTGGCGGATTGGCACTCGAGATATCTTCGAGACTCCAGCCTGTGGAAGCTGGATGTTCAAGTGTTCCGCTGGCTGGCGGCATGCTGGGGACCGTTTTCCATAGACCTGTTTGCGTCCCGTCTGGACTTCCAGCTCCCGATGCTCTTCAGCTGGAGACCGGACCCCTTGGCGGAGGCGACGGATGCGTTCCTCCAAGACTGGAGTCAGGAACGGCCGTATGCCTTCCCGCCTTTCTCCATGATAGTGCGGGCCGCGGCCCAGATTCGCCGTCAGATGGCGGACGTGGTGATGGTGACGCCCGTGTGGAGGTCGCAAGTGTGGTTTCCAGTTCTTCTGGAACTTTCCTGGGATTCTCCAATCCTACTCCCCCGGCTTCCTCGTCTTCTCCTCAATCCAGACGGGGTCCCTCACCATCTCCTCCAGGGTTCTCTCCGCCTCATGGCATGGAGGCTTTCAGGCGACGTTGGTCGCTCCCTGGCCTTTCGAACTCAGCTCAGCACTTTTTGTCCAAGGCCTGGGCAGGCAGCACTGCCAAGAGGTATAGATCGGCTTGGACCAGGTGGGTTCGTTGGTGTCTTCGACGGGATTTGGATCCCATGGTCGCAGGCCTCGTTCCTATCCTGAATTTTCTTGCAGAACTCTCTACCGCCGGCTTAGCATACCGGACGATTAATAAGATACGTTCTGCCATATCAGCGGCTCATGTGCAGCTCAATGGAATGGCGGTCGGGGAGCATCCCCTGGTATGTCGTCTCCTTAGAGGAGTGCGTCTGGCTTTACCGCCGGAGCCACGGTATTCCGTCCTGTGGGATGTTAACGTGGTGTTGAACCTTTTTCTTTCCTGGCAGCCTAACAAGTATCTATCCTTAAAAGAACTGTCAGCTAAACTGACGATGCTCCTGTGCTTAGTGTCTTGTCGCAGGGTGCCTGATGTGCGTGCCCTAGATGTCACGGCGAGAGCATTCTCCCCGGATGGGGTGACCTTTACCGTGGGCCGACGCACGAAATCGGCTACGAGGTCTATTTCCTATCCGGCATTTGCAGATGCCCCTAAGTTGTGTGTGGTACAGTGTTTGAAAACCTATGAGGATGTCGCAACGGAACTTCGCCCTCCGGGCGAACGGCAGTTACTGATTGCGCTGCGCAAACCTCACAAGGCTGTCTCTTCCCCCACTATAGCCCGGTGGGTGCGTTGGGTGATGCAGGACGCTGGTATTGATATGAGGCAGTTCGGAGCTCACTCAGTAAGAGGGGCCATGGCCTCTAAAGCATTTGCCCTTGGGGCACGATTAGAAGACCTCATGCGCGCTGCGGACTGGTCTTCGGATTCCACCTTCAAAAGGTTCTATTTTAAGCCAGTGGTGGATATTGCTAGTTTGGTGGTGGACAAGCTTTAAACAAGCATAATCCGAAGCCTCCGGTCCTGACATAGAATCGAAATGTGCCTAGCGTAGTAACGGTAAGTTTCAATTCTATTAAGGACACGGAGGCGAGGATTATCCCACCCATACCTCCTGCGGAGATCCCGCCCGTACTGGAGTAAGTAATCCGTTTTCCGAATTGCAGTATGGTTTACTGTTTTTCTTGGGTTGCATGTCGTCGACTTGATGCTCTGCTTTTGTTGATTTGCCTTCAAGCTTAGCGGGTATGGCTTAGCTAACGCTGTTCTTTTTTCCGCCAGGGAATGATGGTGCGAAACGAGATGCTTGAGACTTTGGCCTGACTCGCCACGAAGAAAGAGGAGGAGTTCGTAGGATGGACGCCTTATATTGGGATTTATGGACACTAAAAAAGGACTGCCTAATGTTTATCTCATGGGATTTGTAGTTATTAAACAATGTTATTACGATGTTTTTCTGATATTTCTGTGTTGGGAATACTAAAAAAATTTCAAGTTTTGATGCTTTTCTGGCTGCTGTGCGATGTTATGTTAATAAACAGCGAAGAGAGAAAAGCATAATCCTCGCCTCCGTGTCCTTAAAAGAATTGAAACTTACCGTTACTACGCTAGGCAAATTTCGATTACCCATGATATACCACCTCGGAGGGCAGAAATCCACTAAACACCAGGGATTTTTAAAAATAAAAAATAAAAAATCGGAGTGGGTGCTGCCCAGCATGGGCATGGCTATTCCTTCCACTCTAAGTCAATGGGGCAACACTCTGTCTGCTCGCTACCCCCCCACCAGTAGGCAGATGGGGGTAACTGCCTCTGATCTGTCCCGCAGGGCCATACAAGCTGACTAGACACTAGGGACTGAATTCATGCAATTTTGTTTGGGAGTGGGAGCGGCCCCATCTGGGCATGCTCTCATGTTCCCTTCACCGCGGGCCCTAACACACCTTCTGCTCCTCTTCGAGGGTGGAGGGAGGGAATAGGGTTTTCACCCCCAATCTGCCACTCACCTCCCAGGGAAAAGAAACCGTACTATGACACCAAAAAAACCAAAAGGACGGGGTAATATGAGCCATATCCCTGCCCTAGGGGGTCAATGGTGTCTTTCTGACACCCTGGGGCCAGACAGGAGGCTTGTCGCCCAATTGGGGAGGTTGCCCTAAACTTGTCCCTGGTGGGTAGAAAATACACCTGACACTAGAGTTTTTGCCTTTGGGGCAAAAGAAAGTGGTGTGGGTGTTGAACAAAGGCTTTGGCGAGGCACTACCCCAAAAGAAACAAACCAGTCTCCCCCCGGGGCAGATAGGAGGTGTGCCCTCAATTTGCCATGGGGGGATGCACAAAGCCCACTGTATGACAGGAAGGGCAAGGGCTCTCACTAACCTTGGTCTGATCCATTTCTGTTGTGGGCACACAAGTGGTGAGCGTTTTGTATCGGCACAAGTGGGGTAATTTTGGGAGGTAGGAAATTTAAGGATTCCTGTAGCTTCCAGAAGTTTCCATCACAGTAATGTAAGGAAAATGTGTGATTTCAGGGAAAGGTTGAGGTTTGCAGGGCATGCAAATTTGCAAACTCCGATGAAGTCCTTGATGGACAAGTTACTTAACTTCGGTAATGCCTTATCCGGTAAAGACATGATCTAGCCGCTGATTCCCTACCTTTGAACTTCCATATGTCAGGCTGGATCTGGCAGATTTTTGAAAGCAGTACCCCTGCATACCAATAGGTGGAGTCGGTCAACTCCGCGTGATGTCGTAGCCATCGGGTTCGTCATTGTGAGCTACGTGCTGTCTATTTAGGTGCCACCCCGGCATGTTGACATCAGTACTTTTCAGGACTTTCCGTGCCAGAAGCACGGAGCCATGAGTTGACTTTCCATGGTGTGTCAAAAACCAACTAGGGCCCTGAAGGGACACAGCCCTGACAATAAAACGAATCCACAGTGCAGGGAGGATGGATGGGTTGGTAAGGAATTTGCGGCTAGACCATGTCTCTACCAGTTAAGGCATTACCGAAGGTAAATAACTTGTCCATCTGATAGACACATCTAGCAGCAGATCCCTTACCTTTGAACAGATACCCAAGCAATACCATCCCCGGAGGTGGGACTATGGAAAAGCTTCAAACCTAAAAGTCATGCAAGACAGAACGGCCAAAAAGGCCCTGCCTGAGAAACTGATTGTCCAGGTAGCAATGTCTGGCAAAAGTGTGCAGGGATGCCCATGTGGCCGCCTGGCAGATGTAACACTAAAGAGTTGTTGTGGATGTGTTTGCCCTGGTAGAATGGGCCCTAATACCTTCAGTAGGCTGTTTGTTTGCTAAGGTATAACATATTTTTATGCAGAGGATAACCCTGCGTGAAATGGTCCTCTTCTGCACAGTATCAAAGAAAAAGGTTATCTTATCTTAGGTTGTCTTATTGAACCTGTTCCTTTGGTTGCAAGGGGTCCCTCTCAAATTCTTTACACACCTCTTCTGCACAGTACATCCCTTCTTTGCTCAATTTTGTACCCTACAAACAGTTGGTCATCCACTCAGAAATCTTTAGTGCGATCAAGGTAGAACGATAACGGGGGGCGTGGTCTGCCGAGCAGCAGACTGGCCGCTCTTTGAGTGAGCTCCGCTGGCTGGGTGTACAATCCTGCAATAATCCTGACATATTGTGTAGTGGCGAGCCTATATCTGGCACCCCTGCATTGTTGACCTGCTGTGGATTGCTGCGGTGTGAGCTCCGCGCTCAGAGGGGGCTGTGCGTCGTGGTAGCGTGGGCACAGTTTAATGTCTGTATGGCCCCTATCAGCTGCCGAGTGAGGAGGCCGGCTGTCCCGAAAATCGAGCAAGAGGCTGCCGTGGCGCTGCAGGTCTGGAGGTGCTAGCGAGGGTGCAGAGGCTGTGTGCGAACCTGACTTGCTACTGACAATGGCTGCAGCACTGGCGTGATGCAGTGGGGCGCTTGAAATTTGCGGCACTTGGCTGCATTTGCTGCTGGCGGACGCTTTTGGTCGCGGGGAGGAGGAGCCCCGGTGTGACGGAGAAGAGATACCGCTGCCGCCGTCGGAGGGCAAGTGACTGCAAACGTACTCAGTAAATGGGTCCCGCGACCCCCCCCACCCCAGACGGCCGCTCCTCGTTGATGTGCCTGGAGGAGTGGCCTGTGGAGCTGGGACACATGTTGCAGTGAGTGCAGCTCTGATACCGCGCCCGATTCCCTAATTGCGGGGAGAGACTGAACGCTGCTATGAGAGAGGAGCCATTTTTAAGCGATTGAGGCAGAAGTGGGGTGGAAAGGAGTATAATATTGAGGAGAGCCTGCTCGATGCCCCTGGGAGTTTCCTTCGTTCCATATGCCCTGAGAAGCGCTTGGTGGCACAAAGGCGCCATGATTACTGGAGCAACAGCTGTGTACCTGCGCTGCCGCCCGGTCACGTCACTGTTAAAGGTTGAATTTTGCAGGTGCGGCGAGGGGCCTCTGCATACTAACGTTGAGGCGATTTGAGATTGAATCCCCCTGGGGCGCTGGTGTATATCTGTGCTCCCCTGGCTGCCTACATATTGCCCTGAACTCAGTCTGTATGCTGATACCTGCGCTGGGCCTGCATATCTGTGGTGTTAATTCTGTCCCCCGGGGAGGCCTAGTCGTGGCTTTCACCTCTGTACCCTACGCCAAGAGGCGGCCTGCGAGCCTACCTCCCCTGCCCTACCTGGTTGACGCTAGTGCCACGGTTTGTTGAGGGTGACTGAGTGGAAACAAGTACAGCGCGACATTGGAGAATTGTGAAGTTCTTGCACTGAGACAAGCTGCTCCGCACACCCCGAATTGCGCTACCTGCGAGGAGGAGGCCGGTGGCTGGGAGGTACGTAAGCATGCTTGTGGTCAGGGACTCTGTCTTTGTTTCAGCCTCTAAAGAATGCTGTTTGATTGCTTCATCATGGGCAAGCAAGATGCCTAGCAACCAAAGCTTAATTTTGATAAACGCTCTACGCGCCAAAATGAGTCACCTTCTGAGCCGCAAACGGATGAGCAGCAGGAGACGCACTCTGAGGACCAGGGAGAAGAAATGCGCACCCTCATGTTAAAAATGCGCTCCAGCCTGAGAAATATCGACTACAAGTTAGATACCATGACCACGCAGCTGGACTCTGTAAAGGCTCAAGTTACTGTCCATGAAACTCGCCTGGATGTATTGAAAAACCGACAAACCGAATTTCACGAGTTTCAAGTGGAAACCAAAGAGCAACTGTTGCACAAGTTACTACTTGTGTAACAATATATCTGTAAGAGACATTAGTTAGTGATAGATTCCTTACCTTAGAATATCCCCAGGCGTCAGACTGGATCCGGAAACTTTTGCGTAGCAGTACCCTTGCGTGTCGGTAGGCGTCGTTTGCGGCTCCGCGTCCGTCGTCGTGGGCGCCGTGATGACTTTGTCGGAGTACTTAGACGCCGCCTCCACGTGCTGACGACAGTTCTTAGACACAGCTTTTCCGCGCCAGAAACGCAGAGCTATGCCAAAAACCAACACTGCTGCCATGAAACTAGGGCCCTGAAAGGGGATGACCTTAACCCTAGATATCGGTTCGCAGAACGGGGAGGATGGGTGGGTCGGTAAGGAATCTATCACTAACTAATGTCTCTTACAGATATATCGTTACACAAGTAGTAACTTGTGCATCTGAAAGAGACACGTTAGTGATAGATTCCTTACCTTAGAATAGATACCCCAGCAATATCAACCCCGTGGTGGTGGGTCTGCGAACCAATAATCACACCAGAAAGTCCTGGAGGACGGAACGGCCAAAGAAGCCATCCCTCCGGACTTGACTGTCCAGGAAATAATGTTGTGCAAACGTGTGCAGAGAGGCCCACGTAGCCGCCTGGAAAATGTCCTGCAAGGGCACACCTCGGCCCAAGGCAGTTGTAGTCGCTGTGGCTTGAGTGGAATGAGCCCTCAGCACCACAGGGGGTTCCTTCTTAGCCAAGGAGTAACACGCCTGGATACACAAGATGATCCACATCGAGATGGTCCGCTTGTGCACCGCTTTCCCTTTCTTAGCGCCCGCGTAACCAACAAAGAGTTGGTCATCCACCCGGAACTGGCGTGTGCGATCCAAATAAAATGAGAGCGCACGTTTTGGGTCCAGACGGTGGAGCCTCTCTTCCTCTCTCGAGGGATGCGGAGGCGGAAAGAAGGTGGGCAAGGTGATAGATTGCCCAATGTGGAAGGCAGTGACTACCTTGGGTAGGAAGGAGGGTCTTGTCCGTAACACAACCTTGTCCGGATGGACTGAAAGGAATGGAGGTTTACAAGATAGAGCCTGGAGCTCACTCACTCTCCTGGCAGAGGTGATGGCTACCAGGAAGGCAGTCTTCAAAGTTAGAAGGTGAAGAGGAGAGTTGTGGAGTGGCTCGAAGGGAGCGCACATCAGAAATGTAAGAACCAAGTTCAAGTCCCACTGAGGCATCACAAAGGGCACAGGAGGGTACGTATGCGTGATGCCTTTCAGGAATCGATTAACGATAGGGGACTTGAACAAAGAAGGTTGATCAGGCCGCCTCAAGAAGGCTGAAAGAGCAGAAAGGTAGCCCTTGATAGTGCCCAGAGCAGAGCCCTAAAGAAAGAGAAGAACCTCAGAAAGAGGGGCATTGAGGGGCTCCACAGCCTTTGCTGTGCACAAATCTGTTCCACCTACAGGCGTATACCGACTTTGTGGAGGGACGCCTGGCTGCCAGAATGATGTTACAAACTTCAGGAGGCAAGTCAAATGGCCTCAACTGTCGCCGCTCAATCTCCAAGAATGGAGGTGGAGATTTGACAGGTTCGGGTGGAGGACCGTCCCCTGCTGCTGCGACAGAAGGTCCTCCTGAAGAGGCAGACAAACCGGGGGATCGACTGACATACTGAGTAGCTCGGGATACCAGTACCTTCGTGCCCAGTCCGGAGCCACAAGGATGACTTGGGCCCGGTCGCGCCTGATCTTCTTCAGCACTCTGGGCAGAAGTGGTATAGGCGGAAAGGCGTACAACAGACCGCAACTCCACTCGCGACGAAAAGCGTCTCCGAGTGAGTGCCGCTTTGGAAATTCCAACGCGCAGAACTGATGACATTGCGCGTTCTCTTCGGTGGCGAATAGATATAACCAAGGCTCTCCCCACTGCAGAAAGAGACCTTGCGCCACGCCCGAGTTCAGACGCCATTCGTGATCCATCATGCACCGGCGGCTGAGTTTGTCCGCCCTGGCGTTCAGAGAACCTGCCAGGTGTTGAACCACCTGTTCCAGCCGTTGCCAGAGGCACAGAGCCTCTTGGCAGAGGGTCCACGACCCCACCCCGCCCTGTTTGTTGCAGTACCACATGGCGGTGGTATTGTCCGTGAACACCTGCACTACACTCCCCCGGACAGAGGGGAGGAATGCCTTCAGTGCCAGACGAATCGCCCGCAGCTCCAGAAGGTTGATATGGAGCCTGGACTCCGCCGGAGACCAGAGGCCTCTGATCTCCGCCTCTCCCATGTGGCCTCCCCAGCCCTGGAGGGACGCGTCCGTCACAACTAAGTGCTCCGGTTGGGGAAGGGAGAGGGATCTGACGCTGACCCAATCGCGGTCCGTGAGCCACCACTGCAGCTGTCTTGCAGTGCCCTCTGAGATCAGGACATGGTCGGACAGGTTGCCCTGATGCTGGGCCCACTGAAACTTCAGGTCCCACTGCAGTGCCCACATCCGCCACCGGGCGTGATGCACCAGAAGGATGCAGGAAGCCATCAGCCCCAGAAGCCGCAGCGTCAACCTGACCGAAACCCGGGATAAAGGCTGGAAGATTGGAATCAGAGCCTGTATATCCCGAACCCGCTGCTCGGGTGGGTAAACCCGAAACTGCGCTGAGTCGAGAACCGCTCCAATGAAAAGGAGCTTCTGAGAGGGGCACAGGTGTTACTTCGGCACATTGATGGAGAACCCCAGCTGGTGCAAGAGATCTGCCGTCATCTGGAGGTGGCTGACGACTGCCTGGGGCGAGCCCGCCTTCAACAACCAGTCGTCGAGGTAGGGGAAGACTGAAACCCCTAACCTGCGCAGATGAGCTGCGACCACCGCCATCACTTTCGTGAACACCCGTGGGGCGCTGGTAAGTCCGAAGGGGAGCACGGTAAACTGAAAGTGCTCGTGGCCTACCATGAACCGCAGGTAACGCAACTGGTCCGGCAGGACGGGGATGTGGAAATAGGCGTCCTGCAAGTCCAACGCTACCATCCAGTCTCCTGGGTCCAGGGCAGCCAAGACCTGAGCCAGAGTCAGCATTTTGAACTTCTCCTTCCGGAGGAAGCCGTTGACATTCCTTTGGTCCAAGATAGGGCGTAGGCCCCCTTTGCCCTTCTTGGGTACCAGAAAGTAGTGGGAGTAGCAACCACGTCCTACTTCTGGCCCAGGAACGCGCTCGATGGCCCCCTTGGCCAAGAGGGCCGGGACTTCCTCCTGCAGGAGCCGCAAGTGATCCCCCGATACGCGGTGGTATTGCGGTGGCATGGCTTGAGGGGTCGTCTCGAAGGGGAGGGAGTAGCCCCTCCGGACGATCTGCAGCACCCACCTATTCGAAGTGACAGTGCGCCAGTGAGAATGGTGATGGCGAACCCTGCCCCCTACTGGCGTCACATGGGCCGAGAAGCACGGACTAGGAGGGTTTAGAGGCGGATGCTGCAGGGGAAGGTGTGGGCTGGCCTCGCCGTTGTCCCCGACCGCCTCCACAGCGATTTCCACGGCCGCCACCGCACTGGATGTTAGTCTGCGGCGTGTGGCTGGCAGCACGTGTGCTGGTATGGTCTGCCTTGTCGCCAAAAAGGCGACGGCCATCGAACGGCATGTCCATCAGAGTGTTCTGGACGTCTGCCGAAAAGTTGGCGGACCTCAGCCAGGCGTGGCGTCTCACCGCCACCGTTGTTGCCATCGCTCTGCCATCGCTCTGCCAAGCGAGTCGGTGGTATTCCACCCACACCGGATAGAATATTTGGCTGCGTCTCGGCCCTCCACAAGGGCTTGCCCGAGTTTGGCCCGTAACTCCAACGGACACTCTGGCAGCACTTCCGCCACCGTCTCCCACAGAGTGTGGGTGTAGCGGCCCAAGAGGCATGCAGTGTTGGAAGACCGCAGTCCCAAACTAAGGGAGGAGAATATTTTCTTTCCATAATTCTCATACCTCTTGGATTCCCTGTCCGGCGGAGCCGACGGGAATGCTGTCTGGGAATTGGAGGCCTGGATGATTAGACTCTCGGGGTGGGGTGGGCGGACAGGAAACATGGGTCGCCCGGGGCCGGGCGGTGGCGTCTGGCCACGTTCCTATCTACGGGCGAACCCTTAGCGGGCCTGGACCAAGTGCCCAAAAGAACGTCCATCAAGGCCTCATTAAAGGGTAGCAGAGGCTCGGCCGAGCTTGACTGCGGTTTAAGGACCTCAGTGAGGAGGTTAGTCCTCACGGCCGCGACAGGGAGCTCAAGGCCCAAGGCCTTGGCAGCCCTCGTCAACACCACACTACACGTTGCCCCCTCCTCCGAAGCCACGGTAGGAGGGGAGACAAGACCAGTGTCTGGAGACTGGCCTCCCCAAGGTCTCCTGCCCAGTCCTCATAAGACTGACACTCCTTGGTCAGAGGGTCCTCAGATCCCTCCCAATCCTCCTCATCACCCATCTCCTGATACACAGGGTTGTCAATCAATGGGGCCTGTTCGTAGAAGTGAAATTCTCCAAACGGCGTCGAAAGCGGCCCCCAGCGGCGCCCTTCCGACGCCGGAACAGGAGCAAGGGAGGCATCCGGGCCGGCGCCGCCCGAGGACGGCGCCGGGGGTGACAGCATACGGACCGACGCCGGGGGGGTCGTAAGGTCCACCGGTGACGATCCGGAGCCCGACGAAGGTCCAGTGGCATCCCGCGACACCGGGCCCGAAGGGGCCGGGACCGCTTGACCTTGCGGCGCCAGGCCCGAAGGCACCGGCGGTGTCGCGACCGTGGGGCCCTGCGGCACCGGGCCCGAAGGCGCCGGCGGCGTCGGGCCGAAGCCCCCGACCCGCTAGGGGCCCCAGACGGGTCCGCTGGGCCCAAAGGCGCCACGGAGCCCGTCGGAGGAGAAAGGGACCTCATGGCCATGAGGAAGCGCTCGATCTCCTCTGGCGTCTCGTCTCGCCCAGGGACCGGAGGGTGTGGGGCAGGTCGCGACGCCCGCGACTCCGAAGGAGCCGCGTGGGCAGTGTCACCCAAACCCCCGGCCACATCGCGCGAGCGTCCGAGGGAGTCAGAAGAGCGATGACGCCTCTTCGACTTCTTGTGCTTCTTACCTGACGACGACTTCGACCCGGAGGAGTGGTGCCGACTCCCGGAGCTGTGGTGGCTCCGTCCCCGCGACCTGTCCCTCGTCCTCCCGTGGGACTGGGACCTCATGCGGCGCGGGGCCGACTGCCGGAGTTTGAGTCGCCTCCGGGACCGCTTCCGCCTGGCTTTCGAAGAGAGGGCCCGGCAGTCGGAGCAGGCCTTGTCGTCGTGGTCGACGCCTAGACAAGTTAGGCACAGGTGGTGAGGATCCATGACCGACATCGTGCGGTCGCAATCTTCACAGTGCTTGAAACCAGGCATCCCTATGGCACCGATCGGAGTCGTTAGACTTCGAAGAATGATCAAAAATGATCCCAAAAAGTTAGTAAAAAATTTACTAGGGTAACTGCTTTTTCCAGATCTGCGCTGGCTGGCGCGGAAAAAAGAAGAACTGACGTCAGCACACGGAGGCGGCGTCTAAGTACTCCGACGACGTCATCACTGCGCCCATGACGCCGACAACGGACGCGGAGCCGCAGACGAAACCTACCAACGCGCAAGGGTACTGCTACGCAAAAGTTTCCGGATCCAGTCTGACGCCTGGGGATATTCTAAGGTAAGGAATCTATCACTAACGTGTCTCTTTCAGATACATATGGATAAACTTTTGGGGGTAATCCGAGCCAAAAATGACGATTTGGAGGCGAGGTCAAGTAAAAATAACCTACTTATTACAGGAGTTCCGGAGACCACTGCAATTGCCAAGATGGAAACCTATGGACGGACCTTCTTCATGCACTGTTTGAACCTCCGATGTCCCCTGTATTCGTGGTGGAAAGAGCGCACAGATCCTTAGGTCAGAAGCCTCCAGTGGGAGCCAGCCTAGACCAATATTGGCCAAATTGCTGAACAATCAAGACCGGGATAACATCTTGAGAATGGTGACGGAAAAAGGCCAGTTGCCCTACCATGGTAACAATATATCGTTTTACCCAGACTTCACCCCGGCTGTTCAAGCGGCGAGACGTTAATTTTCCTGAGGCCAAGCAAATACTTCTTCAGGCGCAGATTCCCTATTCCCTGCTCTACCCTGCCAAACTAAAAGTTTCATATGATGGCACCACGCACTATTTCACTAATGCAAAATCTGCCTTAATATTCGTCAAGCATATCGGGAGTAAGAAGGGCAAAAACTCTCGCGGAGCAGCGGCGTCGGCGACTGGCCAACTCAGCGATAATGACTGATTGGGTAACATTGTATTTGCTGTCCTAAGTGCCTCTTCAACGCGACGCCGAAATGTGTGGTAATTTCTATAGATGTGACTGTGGGTCTCCATGTTGTATTTTCTCTATTAGTGGATTTGCCTAGGGATGTCGGGGAGGGCTTGTACCGCACACTGCAGAATTCCTGGCCACCCTGTTAACTAAGGAGTGTTTGCTAGTGCCACTACACCCCCCATGGGAAGTTTCGCTTTCCTTTTCAAGAGACTGTTATTGCTTGCTAGGGGGGGTTACTCTGCAACCTGATTGGGGGGTTGGAGTGGGTGGGAGGTTGAGGGTGGAGATTGTTAGCTTGTTTGATGCCAGTACGAGTAATAGATGTTGGTCACGGTACACACTCTGCAATTTAACTTTTATGTTAAATAAATATCTACTCCCCACTGTGGGGATCTGTCTGTTTGCACACACGCAAAACCTTTGAATTTGTTAACGTGGAACATTAGAGGGCTGAATGATTGTCGTAAGTCTAGGCTTGTATATGCTTATCTATCCAGGCATAATATTGACATTTGTCTGTTGCAGGAGATACATTTAAACGCTACACCGTCTCAGAGGCTGCGACATCGCAGATGGGGGCACACGTACTCATGTACAGAGATTCTGAGGGGAGGTTTGTCATCATATGTGGAGTCTTGTGGGGAATACCCTAGTGATTGCTGCGATTTATGGTTGGAATACAGATTTCCCTGAGTTCTTCCAAGATGTGTGGTCCAGAATTAAGATGACATGATATGACACTGTGGTGTGGGGTGGAGATTATAATGCTGTATTTGATGATGCCATGGACAGAAGGGGAGTGGCTCGAGCCTTACATCCGGCTGCCAGAGCCGCTTTGCAGTCCATAGTTACAGTTGGGAACCTAGTAGACATTTGGCGCAACAGACACCCACTGGTGAAGGAAGGTACATGTATATCAGATCACCACAGTGCATGGTCCCGCTTGGACTTTTGGCTGATTTCCAGGGACGCTGCAGCCTGGACCGTGGACATTTCGCACTTACCACACACAATGTCAGACCACGCCCCATGTTTACTGCAGTTGTCACTCCCGGGGTCACTCCCCCATGTGTTCACTTACCGACTCCCACCACATGCTATGTTAGATCAGGCCTTTAAGGAGGAGATACGGGGAGATATAATTGATTACTTTGCCAACAACGTGAGATCTGTGGACACTGAAGCATCGCTCTGGGAGACTTTTAAAGTGGTGATTAGAGGCCAGTGCATTGCGAGACAGGCGGGGGTGCTAAAGGCAATTCGGTGCACGCTCTCCTCCCTGGAGGCCCATATTAAGGCACTAGAGGACACTTTTCATTCCACAAATAATCCCCATACTGCGCAGAAACACTAAAATCGCTATTATTAGATTACGCGGAGGAGGTGCAGTGCGAAACGACATTTCTAGGCAAGTATGCTGAGGCTCGTAGATACGGCAAAGGGGATAGGCCGGGTCGCACTCTAGCAGGCATGATTAGACCATCTAAATCAGCGTAATTTGTCCATGAGATACGTAATGCGCAGGGTGACATGGTTAGAGGTCACGAGGGAGTGTCTGGCAAGTTCTCTACATTTTATTCCTGGTTGTACACGACTACTCAGGGGGCCTGTACCAAAGAAGTGAAGTCATTCCTTGACACACTGGCACTGGTCTGGTTCAAGGATACCCATAGGGTGTATATGGACCTTCCATTTACAGTGGAAGATGTGGCTCAGGTCATTAAAAGCCTGCCCCTAGGTAAGGCTCCTGGCCCTGACGACCTGAATACGGCCTTCTACAAGACATATGTTAAGGAATTGGCGCCTAGGCTGTTGGCGGTTTATGAGGAGGCACTGGAGAAGGGGGTGTTACCTCAGACTATGAGGGAGGCAATGATTCTCACGCTCCTAAAACCTGGGAAATCGGAGGAGGAACTATACTCCTACCGACCGCTCTCCATGATTATTGTGGATGTAAAAAGGTTGGTGAAACTAATTGCTAATAGGTTACAGCCCCTTCTGCCAATGATTGCATTGCCGGATCAATCTGGATTCATCCCGGGGAGGTTGACATCCCATAACTTACAAACAATGTTATCAGTACGGCATTTATCTCCATCCAGACGAAAAAGCCGAATTGGTATTCCTGGACGCTATCAAGGCGTTTGATACGCTTGAGTGGTCTTACCTTTTTTCCATTCTGGGTCGCATGGGGTTTAGTCCGTTTTTTCGGAACCGCATAAAAGTTCTCTACTCCTCACCCACGGCACGCGTTTAGGTGAATGGATTACTCTCTGACCCCTTTTCGATCTCACGGGGTACTAGGCAGGGGTGCCCATTGTCCCCTTTGCTTTTTGCAATTGCAATGGAGCCCCTGGATGTTCGTATCCGGCAACACCACACCGCACGTGGCATTGGCTTCAGCTCTCGAAGTCTGCTCATCTCCTTATATGAGGACAATGTCACGCTTTACATTATGAACCCCAAAGAGAATCTGGACCCGTTGCTGAGGGAGTTCATACGTTTTGGTGGGATTTCGGGTGTTTTTATAAATTGGGCCAAGTCTGTGATGTTCCCGCTGATAGAGAGTACCCCTCGGTAGTGTCAGAATTCCCCTTACGGTGGGAGGCTGGAGAAGTCAAGTATTTGGGGATCTGGATAAGCCGTGAT
Organism: Lissotriton vulgaris; assembly: GCF_964263255.1. Lineage (NCBI taxonomy): Eukaryota > Metazoa > Chordata > Amphibia > Caudata > Salamandridae > Lissotriton > Lissotriton vulgaris. The sequence goes on from NC_141689.1 coordinate 862,703,216, forward strand.
ACGCAAGAGGTGTGGCGACTAAACTACGGCCGAACGATGATGTGACTGGAGGACAAGGTAACAGTGTAGGCTAAACTGCCGCTGTCGTTAGCTGGCAGGATATCACTAGCCAAAATGGTTATCCTGCCAAAAGTTTTGTATTTGTTTGTTAATATACCGGTCCCACTCACCAGACACTTTTTCGATACCCTCAAATCCCATCTCATCACTCTGGTGTGGGCCGGAAAACAGGTCAGAGTCTCTTGGGATTTACTGATTCTCCCTCTGCGGCAGGGCGGTTTGGGAGCCCCGGATACGCGGCTGGATGCACTATGTGCACAAGCACAATTTTTACATTACTGGGTGCATCGACCTCCTACCAACCGCATGTAGCGGTTGAAACCGATGTTATGGTCCCCATCCCACTCAAGGTCTCGCTGTATCAAAAACCACACCGCTTTCGAGGCGACATTGACTCTGCTGGGACCCTATGCTGGCCGTGGGATGAGCTGCGCAGAAGGGCGGGGATCCCGTTGCTTTATGCCCCTTCCGTCCCTCTCCCACAGAATCCAATGATGCCTTGCATACGGGACAGTATGAATACTTCTCTTGCTCAGAAAATGAATCTCCAGACGTTTCAGAACCTATACCCCGGAGATGAATTTAGACCTCCCCCAGTTGTACCTGAGGGGCAGGTGGTGCCATTTACTTTTTTTTATTTTTATATCATAGAATACGCACGGCGTGCCGTTCACTCTGGGAGGAATTGCCGAAGGCGCTGCCGACCCTTCATGCATTAGAAAACTTGCTGACATTTCCATCCCTTCGCAAGCTTGTTACACGTCTATACACTCGCATGCAAGATACTGCCCGATAGTAAAGCCAAAGTCTCTCAAACACTGGAATGACGAGCCAGATATACCATTGACAGAAGCCCAATGGGAATACTGCTGTGGGTAGCTCTCGGAACTCTCCCCGAACTATAAGTTAAGATTGATTCACTTCAAGTATTTACATAGATACTACAGAACTCCGGGGAGCCTTCATCGTATGGGCCTTCGGGCCGAGAGTGATTGCTGGAGATGTGGCTATGCCCCAGCCACATTCCTCCATGTGGCGAGGCATTGCCCCGGGATCGCTGACTTTTGGGTGCAGATCTTTGAGGGTAAACAACATACTAGGGATGTCGCTGGACCTGGCCCCCACACTTGGTCTATTGGGATATGTAAAGGACACTCCGCCCAAGCTACGTAAACTGCAAGCTCTTCTCCTTCTGTTTGCAAGGCGCCAGGTCGCTGTTCACTGGGGCGGAAGACGAGTGCCCTCCATTAAAGATTGGGTTAGAGATATTACATATGGGCACGCACAATTAAGTACTTTCTGGGAACTGTTGCCACCCTCCTCTAGACCCCGTAATGTATGGGATCCATTTTTAACTTGGAATGCTGGTTCCCAAACAACAGTTGAAGGGCTGGAGGGGAGGGTTAGCAGAATTTATTGCATGCGTGATACATACACACCTTCCACCCACTCCCAATTATAGAGAGTGGGAAACGTTGCATTTGAAGAGGTGGTTAAAGGTGCAAATGTACTAATGGCCCTCTCAGGGTCATATGTGTGTAGCATTGTTACCTTTGATAAATGTGTATACACTCTACTGTAAAATAACACCATGCTTGAGATCTGGGGAGGATGGTTACGGAGAAATTTGTCATGCAAAGTGTGTACTGAGTATAACTATATGTAAGTGCTCCTTTATTGCTTCATATCGCGCTGGCTTGTTGGATTGTAATGACATTGTTTGTTTGAAATGTCAATAAAGAAAATTTCACAAAAAAAAGGTAGAACGATAATGCTCTTTTTTGGATCCAGATGGAGCAGACGCTCCTCCTCATTGGCAGATAACTACTTTGTCCGGAAAGACAGTAAGAAGGCTGAGATAACAGAGCCTGCAGTTCGCTCACCCTCCTGGCAGAAGCTATTGCCACTAAAAAGGTTGTTTTGATATTGAGCAGCAGAAGAGGACAGGTGTGCAGAGGTTCAAATGGTGCACACATCAAGAAGGTGAGAACCACATTAAGGTCCCACTGGTGCATAATAAAAGGTGAAGGGGGAAACAAATGGGTAAGCTCCTTCAAAAATCTCTGTACAAGAGGTGATTTAAAAAGTGATGGTTGATCTGGCACTCTGGAATAAGCAGACAGGGCAAACAGGTAGCCCTTCAGAGTGCCCAGAGCAGACCTGTTCTGGGCCAAAGAGAGAATTAAAAGAATTATAAATTATACTATACAGTTCTGTATAGTATTTACAAAATCTTTGCCATCTGCAGGCAAATATCGACCTTGTTTAGGGATGCCTGGCTGCCAGAATAACCTCACAGATTGCGGCAGGAAGGTCAAAAGCTGTCAACTGTCACTGCTCTATCTACATGCAAGGAGGCAGAGAGTGGACAGGTTCGGGCGGAGAACCCTTACCTGATGTTGCGACTTAAGTTCCTCCTGAAGATCAATGCTCATTTGCAGAAGCTCAGGATACCAGACTCTCCGTGCCCAGTCTGGAGCCACAAGGATGACTTTAGTCCGATCACTCCTGATCTTCTTGAGCACTCTGGGTAGGAGTGGTATGGGCGGAAATGTGTACAGGAGGCCTGTACGCCACTCATGACAAAAAGCGTAGCTGAGCAAGAGCTGCCTTGGAAACTCCAACGTGCAAAACTGCTGACATAGCACGTTCTCTTTGGAGGCAAAGGAATCTAGCTACAGAGGGCCTCTTGACAGAGGGTCTATGATCCCACTCGGTCCTGTTTGTTGAGGTACCACATGGCAGTGCTATTGTCTGTGAACACCTGAACACGTTTCAGTTGAGATGGAACTTTAAGCTGCACTGCGTGTATCCCCCATACCCTTGATTCCTCAGGTTGTGAGGAAGATTCATCACGACCAGGTCCAAGTCATTCTTATTGCCTCTGATTGGCCTAGAAGGGTGTGGTATGCAAGCCTTCTGTGCTTCTTCGCATGTCCCCTACTGCAGCTGCCATTCAGGCTGAACCATCTTTTCCAGTTGAAGGGAATGGTTCTCCATACCAATTGCTGAAGTCTCCACCTACATGCTTAGAGATTCAGCAGGCACACTTAAGTACCTTTCAGCTTCCACCAGAGGTGGTGGACGTCATTTTGTCAGTGTGTCCCCCCTCCACCAAATTTGCTTACTCGGGCAAATGGGGTAACTTTGTTTCATGGTGCACAGATAATACGCAAGTCAAGCTGTCCAGGACCTACAATACACACTTTCTCTTGCTCAGAGTAGTTCTGTGATAGGCACTGTCTAGGGGTATCTAGCTGCACTGTCTGCATTCCTTTGTCTGCCAGATCAGCCATCCCTTTTCAAATCTCCCCATTGTCATGCGTTTTTTGATAGGGTTGACAAATCTATTTTCGCCAGCTTCTTTGTTGTGCCCTGTTGGACCTTAACCCCTTAACTGCTAGGCCTTCTTCCTAGTGTCGAGCCCTTTTTTGGCTGTTTGGGGTAGTTTGCACCTAAGGCTGCATGACTTTTTTTCCACATAAGGAATCTATGTCAAATTTGCGGCCTTTTTCCCCCAAAATCCTGGAGATGCTAAAGGTATCCAGGGTTTGTGAAATCCTTCAGAGGTGGGCCAAGAAAATAGGCAAAATATAGCTAAATTGTGAGAACATAGGAAAAAGTGTTCTGGATAAAAATTTCTGTTTTCCCCCCTAGGTGAATAGCTTTCTGTGCTAATCCCTGGACGGATACTGGAGGGCACAGAACTACCAGCAAGGAGCATTTTCAGAGGAGGTGAACAAGTCTACCTGAGGAGTACCCCGCTGGGAGAAGATGTCCTGGACTACCTTTAGTAGATGACACCATTCATGGTCTGCAATATATTACAAGTTCAGGCTGTCAGCTCTGACATTCCATGACCCCGCTAGGTGATTGCAGATGAGTCAGCGCTCTTGGAAGTGTACCCAAGACCAAAATATCAACGATTCTAGGCAAATGAGGTAAGAACCTATACCTCCTTGTTTGTTGACATTCTACATTGCTGTTGTGCAATTTGTCAGGATCTGAACAGACTGGCCTCGGCAGGGCCGGAATGGGAACTCAAAGCAGCTCTGGCAAATTTTGTCAGACCAACCCCCAGACGATGCATAGAAATTGAGCGCAGTAGCGAGCCTGATCACTACAAGGGGGCTGTAGGGGGTTCTCCCAAAGACAATTTGAGAGAAAATTGCAAAAATGGTTCATTCTACAACATGCTTCATTATATATTCAATTATATTAGTTTCTAAAGCATAGTAAATGGTGACCTTACAGTGCACCAGGATACAGCAATCTTTATTGGGGCTATTCAATGATTCCCTAGCTATCACCCTCCAACAGTGCATTTCATCTCGCCATAGCCCCTCTCTCACATGTATTTCATTTGTTTTATAGCTCCTCTCATAAAAGTGTAGGGTGTCTGAACATTTTACATCACAAACATATACAGAGACAATGAGTCATACGTGTGTAAATCAGTGTATAAAGATTATACATAAGATAAAGGGGACTACAAGGTGTAGGATGCACATGTCAGCCATCATGGTAGGCATTTTTTAAGAGTGCTTGGTCCGGGGAAGAACACACACAGGATTCAGAATGTAACACAGTGGCTAGGGTTGACTTTACAAATAAGAATGTATTTCTACCCAAAGAAATCCTTTCAAGCAAAATTAAGATAATTAAATACTGGGACAATAAAACAAAACTTTCTAACCTAGATTACGGTTGTAATTTATGAACGTCACAGTGACAAAAGGATCTAAGTGACAAAAGCAGTAACCCGCTGAGCTATGCACATAAAATACTGTTCTGTGATCTGCATAGTTCAGGCACTTTACAGCAGGTAAATGAACCCTCAGTGCTACCTTAGATGAGTCACAACTGCCACTAGACAAAACTCGGAACTCTCTCCAGCAGGTACATTAATCACCCGAGTTACCTTGGCACTTTTATTGTTGTCTGAAAACGGTTGGCAATACAAGGAACTCTGTAGCGCTTTTAAAACTGCTGTGCGGATACAAAACTGGTCCCCCATTCTTACAACCTCCCAGGAAATGCCCAAAACACGGTACTGCCATTCTGGCTGAAGGGGGAATAAAGGAAATCTGCTAGGTCAGGTTAGCTTTGTTTACCCATCAAACCACTTCCACCGTAGTGTTGTGGGAGATCACGATGGAGTCGGATATGTCTCACCCGTACAGTAGCCACTGCTTGCAGAGGCACCGATTTAGGGCTCTCATGTGCCAATGTGTGTGCATGAATAGGAGAATGTAAGAAGCCAGCAGACCTAGGAATCTTAGAGGACACCCAGGACTGGAGCTCTCAAGCCTAGTTGGAAAGATGGAAGCATTTCCTGGATGAGGCTGATCCTTTAAGCTGGGGGAAAGGTGAGGAGAAGGGCGGTGTTCAGTATCAACCCTATGAACTGAAGTCCTTGGGAGGGCCACAGGTGAGATTTGGGCTTGTAGACTAAAAATCCAAGGTCGAACAGCAGTGATGCGGTGGACTGCAGATGGCGCAATACCCTCTCTGGTGATCAGTCAGTCGTACGTGTATGGGAATATTGGGAGGCCTGGCTGTCCAAGATAGGCCGCCAGCACGGACATCACTCAAGGTGTCAGAGTCAAGCCAAAAAGAAGTATTGTAAATTAGCAGTGCGTGTATTACTGAAGTGATCCTGGAATAGGAATGTGGAAGACCACTTCTTGCAGGTCCAGTGACACCATCCAGTGTCCAAGTTCCAACAACGGTAATACTTAAGCTATGCTCAGCATAATGAACTTTTACTTTTTGAGTAAGAGGTTCGGTTCCTCAAGTTCCAGCATTAAGCACAAAACGCCGTCCTTCTTGGGCATCTTTGGCCATGTGCTTGCTCTAGTATTAACTCCACTGCACATTTCCACAGGAGTACTCCAACTTCCTGGCATTTACTATCCAGGTGGTCTCGCGGAAGGTGGGGCAAGGGTTTGGATGGAGCCTGAAGGATAGGAAGGGTGTAACTCCTTTTGAATATTAGTAGAACCTAGTGGCCCAAAGTGATGGACTTCCAGGCTGGGAGAAAGCAAACCCCCAGCGCCCTCCCCCCCTTTAATCCCTACCTCAGGCTCCAAGTGCATTTTGGGGAGCAAACTAGATCTGCTTGGTAAGGGAGGAATGAGATTTTAGCTTGGCATCACTGTCCTTTCCTCTGGTTCTACCTCTATTCTATCTGACCAATGGATTAGGACGTTGCTGGGTTTGTGGCTGATATTGCCTTTGGTGATGAAAGGAAAATCCTCTTGAAAAGCCTCAAATGCATAGAAACTGGTGAATGTCACTTGAGGGAGGAGGCAGAGACTAGGGTCTAGATTCATCAACCAAAATTGCGCTCGCAATAGCTGTGAAACAGCTATTTGGATCGCAATTACGGCTCCCGCAATTCATCAAGCAAAATTACAGTAAATTGCGAATTTGCAAAAATAAATTCGCAGTATCAATGTGGAACGCCCATAACCAATCGATAACCGCGAATTCCCACTGATTCTGCAAATTAATTTGCGATTTCGCGAATAAATCGCAAATCCAATTCATCAAACATCGCAAATTGCAAAAAAACACAAAATCGCTAAATGCGAGTGGCAATGTAAGGAGAAGTCAAACCAGGTGGTAACACTGAAGTTCAATGAGAAAAAGAAAGAAAAAAAACATTTCAAACCGGAAAAATGGGCGGAGCAAAACAAACACACTTAAGGAGACACAGTAGGAGCATGAGGACATTCACAATGCCAGGTCTATACATCGTGGCAAGGCGGCTGAGGCTCTAGGCTGCAGCCCGGAACCAACGCAGGATCCAGAAGCGCATCATCCGGCTGCGGATAACACTCCTGGGCCAGACTGAAGAGGAGATATACTCCAAATACAGGCTGAATGGGGCAATGATAACAAAGCTCATCCAAGACCTTGACCCCCTGATGCAGCACCCAACAAGGAAGACCAATGCCGCGCCCACCCATGTCCAGGTCCTGTGCTGCCTGCACCTCCTGGCCTCCGGAAGCTTCCAGGGGATAGTTGCAGTTGCAGGGGGGATCTCCCAGAGCACACTGTTACGCTGCCTACGGAGTTTCCTGGACGCCATGCTGACCCGGATACACCATTACACAACCTTCCCAACCACCCAACAGGACTTAAATCAAACAAAGCATCACTTCTATAACATTGTGCAATTCCCCCATGTAATTGGATGCATTGACTGTACCCACATCCACATATGCCCACCCGCTGAGACAGAATACATGTACCGGAACCGCAAGTCCTACCACTCACTCAACATCGAGATGGTCTGCAATGCAAAGACAATCATCACCGACATGGCCCAATACCCGGGGAGCACGCATGATTCTTTCATATTCAGGCACAGCGGCATACACACCCGCTTGGCCTGGGGTGACTTTGGCGAAGGACACCTCCTAGGTAAGTACACATGCCCACATACAGTACGTCAAGCCCATGTAGCTGGGCATGACAGGCACTGCCCTCTGCTCCTTTCCTTCATGTGACAGCGCCTATGGCCTCCGTGAGTACCTCCTCACCCCATACCTCAACCCTGCCTCACCACAGGAACGGCGTTACACATTCACACCAGGAATGTCATTGAACGGACATGTGAGATGTTAAAGAGCCGATTCTGCATCCTACATAAGACTGGTGGGGCCCTCAAATACCTGCCTGAGGTCTGCTGCGCATCGTGGCCGTGTATGCCATACTCCACAATATTGCTATCAAGCAGAGGATACCTGTGGAGATCTCTGGCAGTGAGTCGGAGGGGGACAACCGCCCACCTGCACTTCCTGCTGAAGGACACAGGCGCCGAACATCACACTGAATTATTTCTAGTGCACCCATACCCCTCACACAACACTGCACTCATGCATGCCAAATGAAATAATGACATGAGTAGGATTTGCGTATGAAATAAATTCTTATAATTATGTAAACAGGATCTTTCATTTACTTTTTGGGTTCAGAAAACATGAAAACTGTATTACGTCATACAGCCCCATGATTGCGAAGCAGGCGTGCTTGTTACTTTAGCATGGCACTGCTGCTAATGGTCAGTCAATCACTGGCGCCCATGTCGCCTCTCCACATCCACCTCGCCAGTCTTGGGCCGTGATGCTGCACTGGGCCTGGTACTGCGGTGGCGTTCTTGTACCACCGGCAGGGACAGGTTGCTCAGACTGGATGTGCCCTCACAGGTTTCATCACACCCCCCCCCCTTGCATGGGCATAGCCACACTCCTGCAGGTTTTGGATAGCGGTTGTGACCTGTTCCAACGCCCTAGCAACATCCAGGCAGCACTGCACCATTTGGATTTGCATTGCCAGGGACCGGCGTGACAGTTGGGATGTAGCATTCCCGATCAGGCCGTTTGACCTGGTATATGCTGATAGCCGGGTCAGCAGCTGGCGTTGGCGGCGGTGGGTGATGTCCTGCTGTGACACCATGATTTGGCTGTTCTCCCTTACTGCAGCCGTTAACACCTGCACGCTTTCGGTGAGCTGGCTCACATTGCGCGCAGTCTTGTAAAGCAGCAGCTGCATGGCTGCCATGTGCCGTGCCTGCTTTTGGTGGACAGCTAGCATCCGGCGTTCAATACCAAGCCCTGGATCTTGGGCCTGTTGCCCCCTGTCATCTCGTGTTGCCACGTTGCACTGCTGCCTCATCCGGCAGCTTGACTGCGACCGCAGAGTGGCTGTGCGCCGTGTCTGCCTCCTGGGTGGTGGTGTGGCCTGTTCCACTGCCATGTGTGACGCATGGGGTGGTTGCTCTCCTCCTGTGGCTGCAGGGGTGGTCCTGTCCGCATGGGGAGGTGGTGGTACTGGTGCAGGTGTGTGTGAAGGTGCAGGCCGTGGGGCCGGATGGCTCTCTCCCTCGGTGTCCTCTGGGTTCTCCTCAATTCAGAGTGCCTCGCTGTCTGTGCTCTGTTGTTCTGCAGCACCTGTGATGTAAATGGGTGCATGATTAATGAGATGAATCTTGCACATGGGATGTTGCAACAGGCATGCAGGCTTGCATTCCCTGACTGGCTTTAGGGACATGTTTCACTTGAAAGGTCTGGCAGTGTGTGGCTATCAGGGAAATAATATCACACTACAGGTCTCACAATGCAATATGGCGTTTCTGATGTGCATGGCCTGCATTACTGGGGTTATCAAATGGCTAGCTCTGGGGGCATGGGCATTGTTAGGGGACGGGGTCGCAGTTTCATGGCTCTTACCTTGGGATTGTTGGGTGGGTCGGGAGGTGTCCAGCCGAGTGACCCCCACGCAGGCTGCAGGGTTGATGGTGTCCTCAACCAGGTCTTCAAGTGGTGTGTTGGCCGCAACTTTGGGGTCTCCTCCTCCCGTGGCATGTTGCTCCCCCAGCCTCTCTGCTATGTGCTCTTTGGCACCGCCTCTGAGGTCGTACCAGCTCATCAATCGAGCGCTGTGTCACTCCTACAGAGTTTACCTTCCCCTGATGCGCTGCCAAATGCGCCGCTTGTCTGCTTCAGGCACCTTCCTTGATTGCTTCCCAAACAGCCTATCATGGTCCCTGCTGACTCCCTCAATAAGGAACTCCAGCTCCTGCTCTGAAAATTTAATTTTTCTTTTTCTGCCACTTGCACTGCTTCCTGCTGCATCCTGGGACATTCTGGAGTTGGATGTGTGTCCTGTTGTGGGGCTGCAGGGTGTGTCTGATAGAGCTCAGTGCTGTGCCTCTTCCTTTCCCAAGCTCTGTGTTCAGAATGAGTGAGGGAACTGCCTACTTCCTGGTTGTGATGTCATCATTGTGCTCGAAATGTGACTTCCCGTTTTTGCGATCTCGCTATTTGCAAAAACGCAATTTGCGATTTCGGTAATTGCGAAATCGCGATTTCAACATGGGAAACAGGCGATTCTGCGATTTTTGAAGGATTTAGCAAAATTCGCATTCGGAGATTGCGGCCGACTGCCAATCGCATTTTTGGATCGCTTTTATTGATGCATCCCATTCTGCGATTTCTAATTTGCGATTCAGTATTTTTCTCAAATTAGAATTCGCAGAATCAGGGCTTTTTTTCATCTGGGGGTATGAGAAAGCAGCAGCTTTGTAGATGAGCTGGTCTTAAAACTGTCCAATTCAGAATCAGCCTTATTGCCAAAAAGACCTGCCCTGACGAATGGCAGATCCATGAGATTTGCCTGGACTTGTGCTTAAGAGTTAGATGTCTGGAGTCAGGAATGTCTTTAAATGAAGATAGAGGTGCTCGTCACCCGGGCGATTGAATTGGCTTTGTCCTGCCCTGGTTTAATGATATGACGTGAGGTGTTTTGACCGTAATTAATTACCTCCTGAAAATGTTCCCTATTTTCCTCTGTAACATGAGGCATTAAAATCGGTGCCATATCTCATGAGGGAAGATTACAACGTGGCAGGAGGCACTTGGCGGTTAGTGATTCCAGGGCTATGCTCCCCGCAGAGAATTTTTTTTTGCCCCACACTTCTAGGCATTTACACTCCATGCAAGAGGGTGCAGTCAGGAAGTCTCCTCCAGATATTCTGTAGAGCAGAAAGCATGTATGATTAAACTCTTGGGTGAAGGGCGGGCCGAGAAAAATGGTAGATCGCCTGGCGCATCAAGCCTGTTGACATCTGGGTCGAAATAGGTCTTCTCTTACGCTGCCAAGACAGACTCTAGAATGGCCTCATTGAACGGGAGGAGAGGATCTGCCGTAGGAGTGGATAGCAGTGGGACCCTGGACTTGGTTTCTGTAGGCAAAAGCTGTATAGCCAACACTTCAGCAGACTTAGGAATAGCTTTATAAGGAGAACAACTTCAGGTTTTGGTGGACCAGTGGGAAAGTCTATAGGTAGTTCTGAAGAGGTGTCCAGACCACTAGCAGAAGAAAGACCTTGAAATTCCTGAGCCTGATCTATAGTATCCCCATAAGGGTACATGCCCAGAGGGTCTGCGTTCATTCCAAAAATGTCATGGAGCCGGTTTCTATACTCCTCTTCCTCAAGGAGATGTTTGGCATCCCTACGGATCTCTTCTGCGGATTGGTGTCAGGCAGCGGAGGTGCTGTATCCGGCGCTGGTGGTAGCAGAGGCAGTGGACAGGGCAGCGACCCCGTCCATGGTATGGAGTGCTATGACACTGAATAAATGGAGAACAGAGTCAAAGCAATGTGGCGTTGGCACTGGTTCCATTAGTGCAGCGCCGAGAGGCATCGGAGGCAAAGGCAAACACATTTAGAATATGTACGGAGCCATCAACCTCGAATGGGTGGGATCAAAGCCCTAGGAAAAAAGATTGAGAGCCTAGCGGTAAGGAACACTGCCAGATCTGAACCCAGTGCTGGAAACCTAGAAAAGGCCAGTGCCGAAGCTCGGGCAGTGAAGGGAAGGTGTGAAGCCGATCTGGGGCCGGTTCCACTGGAGTCACCGGAGCAGGGCTGCTCGGAGAGGGGACCACCAAGGACAAGTCAACTAACTCCGGCTTCGCGGGCAAAGGTCCTGTGGGTGATGGAGAGCGGTGAAGTAATTTTGCTTTGGAGTATTTCTCACTCTTCTTGTGCTTCTTATTTTTGCTCCCTGAGATGAATATGAGGACATGGAGCTGTGCACTGAGCGTTTGTGGTGTAGGTGGTCAACCCGAGGCCTGTCCATAAACAGCATTGATTTTCCCTCATTTATGACCTTGGGTTGCATACTCTGACAGGAAGCCAAGGCCCAGGAGTCTTGGTTTGACACCAGGCACCAAAGACAAACTCAAACACTGTGGTGGTCATATATGTATATCTGTTCCTCACAATCCCTACAGGGTTTAAACCCTTATTTTTTGGGAGGGTACATGGCACTACACTAGATAGCATTTTTGAGTGAGGAAACTCCACACAGAGAGCTAGCGCTAGATCCATGGGTGCAGAAAGAAGGGAAACTGATGTTGTCACTCCGGGGAGGGTGCTATATGGCTTTGATGATGTTACCAGACACCACTTCTGAAATCGATACGAAGTCAGTGCCCCTAATGGCGACGTGAGAGTTCTGAAGTTTACAGATCCAGTATTACACTTGGGATTATTCTACAGGTGAGGAAACTGGAGGTAGAAGTATCCATCAGAATTTATACATATGATTTTAATAAAATCAAAAGTTCTTGGCTAATTCCAGACCTAACTAGCATTAACCAAGCCAACAGATCTGGTGTTGGCTGTCAGCTTTTTATTATTGACAATGCTTCTTTTGCCATATTTTCACAAAACTTGATTGCTGGTGAAGCTGCCGGATCCGAAATAATCTAAAGTAAAAAATACATGGGCTTTTACCCACAGTTATAGACCTCCATCCTTTCGAGGTTAGTAAATTGAGGACCATTATGCTGAATAATAGTAACGCGTCATTTACAGACGTGAACAGGGCCATATAAAACATGTTTTTATTAAAATTATTATTATTTTACGACCCAGCAGGTGCAGAAGTACTCCTGGCTAAATACCAAAAAAGGGCATGTGAGGTCCCTAGAGGGAATAAACTGTTCTCTGAATTGTCGCTGTTGTAAAAGGTGTGTATTAAATTCAGAGGTGTGCAGTGCTGCTGGAGTCTGGGGAAGCATTTGGAGAGGTGAAATGGATTTGGGGTAGTATTATGGACTATAGCATACTGCACATTTTTACTCCTAAATGAGTGAGGTGACATTAATCTGTGAAAAGGGAAGTATGAAAGGAGACCCAACCTGTAAGAAATTGGATTATTAATCGGAGTGGGTGACTACCCTTCTCAAGTAATATTCACTACTCCCGTCAGGATGAACTACTATAGTCACTAATTGATCCTGAGTTCATCCGCCTTATAGCAGCTGCACAGAGCAGACAGACGTAACTTAGGGCTCTGAGTAAAGTATTTATTCAGTACCAAAACAGTAACAAAGATGAAATGCAAAACAATGAAAATCCCAAACCATATTAGAAGAACAGAGTTAAATGTAATAAACAACTTGGCACCAAAATTACAAAAAAACAATAAGGGAAATGGAGATTTGAATTTTTTACTTTTTAAGTAGGAATAGCACCAAAAAGCACAATGTGATAATTAAAGTTATTGGTCACGGTAGACCAGGACCTAGGTACAATTTGAAACTGACTGCAATGGAGTGTGTGTTGGATACACCAACCAGGTTGGTCCCAATCAAAGATTTTATCTACTGAATTTAGGGCCACATGTATTAAGCATTTTTGCAGTAGGAAACGGTTGATCGGTCCGTTTCCGGCCGCAAAAATGCTTTTACATATGTATGAAACACAAACAGCAAATCGGTAACACGTTACCGAATCGCAATTCGTGTGTGCAATTCGGTATTTGGAAGGGGTGTGTTTAGGGCGTCCCTTCCAAATACCGAATCTGAATGGGATGTATGAATGTTTTGCGACCAAATTTGGTGGCAAAACATTCATATTTTACCGACTCATTTATGGAGGTGGTAATACATTTGCAAATGGGAAGGAGTCCCTAGGGTTTCCCTTACCCTTTGAGAAAGGAAAACAAATATTTTTTAAGAGCAGGCATTGGTCCGCCTACTCTTAAAAAATGAAACTGCGAAGTTTCATTATTTCTTTTTACATGCATCCCGTTTTTCTTTAAGGAAAATAGGCTACATTACAAAAAAAAGGCTGCTTTATTTCAAAGCAATCACAGACAAGGTGGTCTGATGACCGCCATCCCAGTGATGGCGTTGATTCCTAATGGGTCACAAATTGCGACCTACCTCATTAATATGCATGAGGTAGGTCTATTTGCGACCCATTAGGAATCTGTAATAAAACTCAAGAGTTTCATACATTAGTAATAGCGATTACCTAACTGCGATTCGCAGAAAATCGCAATTAGGTAATCGTTATTTCCAAAAATGATACATGTGGCCCAATGTCCTTTAAGTCTCAGTCCATGCAGATATATACACTTCTAAAGCCCCATCCCCCACCAGGACCACAGGGGAGGCACTTAGCCACTCACAGGGTATCAGGCAGAGATTAACAGCAGGGTCTAGTTAGTCCAGATCAAGTTGTCACTGGTCAGCTGGGCAGTTGCAAGAAAAGCCTCTTGTATCTTATTGTATCACTGTAGCTTGAACAGGAAGTCAGTCAACTGACCCTTGGAGTCCGCTACTTTGTCTTGGGTATATGAAGGACCAGGTCCATTCCTTCAGGGCTCCTATCAGGTCACAGACAGCAGGTCCAGTCCTCTTCCGCTCGTATTGAGGTCCGGAAATTGTTCTGGAGTGGGTGCCTGGAGGTGTCACATTTATGCCTGGTCTGAGCCAGTAGGAGGGAATGATGCTTGTGTAGGTATACCTAATCGGGTAAAAGATCCCAGGGCCAATTTTACCCACTTCAGGTATTTTCAAGATGGTGAAAGTCTTGGTTTCTGAATGCTGGGGGTGTATGCGGGGAGAGTGGGATTATGGTAATCCCAGTGTCATCCCACATCCAACACTAAAATCAAATTTGGGCAACAACTGTAACCAAAAGAGATACAGAGACAGAAGTCTGGGGGAACAAAAGTAGGGGTTTCCAGCTACTAGGCAGTGGATACACACGAACTGTTTTGCAGAGTAGTAATTTTTATTTAGATATAAAAAAAATATCTTTAAAAGAGAAATTTCCAGTTCACAGTGTTTACAAATATTAAAAACAATACAGACAGTCAAATACACAGCAGAAATATGCATAATATCTTCCTTGGTCTCTTACTTGAAAAAAATGTTATTAAAATTGCTCCCCTAATCTGTGATTACATACATAAAACAAACTGTGATCCTAAAAAGCTATTTAGCTGTTCTTATCTCTAATTACCTGACGGTTTTGAGATTATTTGTTTTTAAAAAACGTTGATTAATTTAAGAAAGATTAGGGGAAAGCTGTGGCTGGACACTTTTGTTGAAAATTGCGATATGCCTGCTGGATCAAGTTTGTCAACCTTATATTTAGATCTGTGTTGTCTGGGCTCAAAGCCGCAATGATAGCTTGCCTGCAGGACTGAACACCCAGCCAATTCCATTCCCCCCTCAGCTTGGACCTACGTTGGAGATCAAATGCTGGACAACTGCAAACCACGTGCAGTAGTGATTCTGCTGCTTCGCCGCACCCTCTACATATTGTATCCTCCTCCGTACGACGCCAGGCGGGTAGGTTTTGCAAAAAGTGGGCCAAGAGTTATTGGGGTATTGGAGCGGGGCAGGCTGATTTTGATGCTGCTGGCTAAAGTTTGTGGGTAGATTGCCTCCCTTTATGCACTTAACATCCTTTATGATGCTAGATAGGAGCTCTGGAAGCAAAGAAAGAGAGTCGATGATTGGGGAGCAGCAACAAACTGATTGAACAAGCTTTGTGGATGCTTGCGCCCCTAATATTAAGTTATTTAGTTTATCGAGTTTGTTGTCGATCCCGGACGTAAAAAGTGCTAGGGTGTTTAGAAGATCAACCTGGACCTCCAGTTTTTCCAAGTGGTAATTTAGAGCAGTGACTGTGTGTTCAAAAGTCTGAAGAAGTTGTGGCCAGACACTGCTTGCTGCATACTCTTCTTTGTGTGGGTTTTTATTAAGCACTGGGTTTGGCGTTGTATTGGGGGAGTTTTTGGTGTCTTTGAAGAGGATTGATAAATCCACTAGAAGCTGCTCACTTGGGTGGGGCGTTTTTAACTGTTTTTGTGGTGATAACGTGATGGCTCCAGGTGAGAGAAGTGAACTATGCTCGGCGGGTTGTGCAGTTGTCTGTTCCATTGGGCTTATTGTGTTTTGGGATAGGACCAGCAGTTGAATATTATTTGTACAGACATTGGTAGTTTGGCCGTGGATTTGCGTATAGGTTAATTGACTAGGAAAAATCTTTGGGGGAGACGATGGCAACACCAAGTTTTGGATGGTGGGTGATTGTTGGAGATCCAATGGCTGTATGGGGTCGAGGCATGGGCTTGGAGCAGACTGTGAGCCCGCCAGCGGGAATTCCAAATGGCCTAATACTTCTATGTCCACCACGGAAGGCTTAGGCAGCTGACCCAGGGGCGGCTGGGCTTGAAGATTTATGTTAAGATTCTGGTTGCGAGTTACGTCTCCCCCATGATCCCATGACTGAACGCTAGGTGAAGATCCAAAGATATAGACTCCAGAGGGTTGGACCAAATTTTTGCTTTCAAAAGACCAAGGTTGGGGGGAAGACGAGTGCTGGAAGGATATGCTTAATTCAGCTGGTTCGGACGGGGCTCCAGGCCTCCTTCCCTCCAAAGATTGTGAAGGTTGTGACTGCCGATGAAGGGATGAGGTGCTGGTTGTTGGAACTTTTTTAAAATAATTCAGCAAGGTCGAGGGTTTTAGGACTTTTGACCTATCCGTAATGCTGTCTTTGTATGGGTCTATACCATCGGTTGATGGTGGTTTTGCCACTGTCGCTGTATCTTGCGGGTTTCTGGGCGTTTTTTCACTGGCCGGGTGGGGCTCCTCTGCCAGAACAGGCTGTTTGGGTGTTCTCCGTTTAGGGACCGCTGCAGGCCGTCCTTACTTTTCCTGATCTCATGGTTCCTGGTTGGGAGGAAGTGCCTAGTTCCAAATTTTCGAATTTTCCGAGCTCCGAGTGCAGGCCACAGAGCACTGCCAGAGGGGTAGAGTTTTAGCTTTAGATGTCCTGTCTCCAGCAGGCGTAATTGACAGGGTAGTAGGTAGTAGGTGAAGTCGCCCCCCTTGGCGAGCTGGAGGGGTTCTGCAGTGTGATGTGGCTTTTTCCCCCCACCCGCGCCACTGTGGGTGCCAATGCTGATGCTAGGTCTAAGCTAGGTCTAAGGCACCCCCCCGCTCAGCAATACCCTCACACCCAAGGCGCTGACCCGCAGCGGCCCTCACATGCCGCTCCCCTCACGCCCTATTCGGGGCCAACCAGCGACCGCACAGTTGAGTAGTACGACCAGGCTCACTCACAGGATGGACAGAGGGAGCAGCGGAGCTGGCCGCCGCTGGACTGTGCCTGAGCAGGGCACAGGGTATGAAGGCGGGGGAGCGGCCCCAGAGCTGGAGGCGACGGCCCGACAGCTGGGCAGGCTGGCGAACAGAGGCCACAGGGAGAGCGCGGCATGCAACCGGTGGGAGCCGGACTGGGCAAGGTAGCAAGGTAGCAAGCAAGTAGCAAAATAGCAACCGGAGCAAGAGAGCCAGAGAATGAGAAGGGAACTACAAGAAGGCAGCACTTAGGCACTTAAGCAGCACTAGAGACGACTGGTAAGGCCAGGCCAGGAGGGAGCAGGCAGCTCGCGATAGCGTGCTGCTGTGGGAGGGGGGGGTCAATTAGGGCGAGAGCGTCCCGCGGCACAGCAAGAAGGCAGGCAGCAGGCCTCTCAAACAGCAGCCCACACCCCAGCAGAAACCAGCACAGGCTTAGCTCAAGCGCGTTGCGTTGCGCATTACTTAGCGGCCGTCGGCTGACTTACCGATCGGCACCTGCTCCACCTCCGTTTCCTCCGTCCGACTGCTAGCGGCAGTATCTCATCCCCCTCCGGCTCCCGAGCAGCTCACGCTGGTGCACCCACCGCTGTCCTGCTTCGCCACGCCTACCTGCTGCTGACTCTCCTACGCTTCCGTTAGTGGGGCGCGGCCTGTCGACGGGAATCTCTGCAATCAGCAAAACCTAACTCTCAGTCAGCTCCCTGTTTTGCCATTCTGTTGCCCTTCCTTTCAAGTGCGTCCCCAGTTTCATATATAAACTGGAGGTTGGAATAGGTCAGGGTGTGTATGTAAATAGTCTGAAAGAGGTTCCCAGAAATGAGTAGGCTTAGCCACTGTGGGTAGTTCTTCTGCGTAGAGCATATCCTTACAATATATAGAGTCCGATATCCAGCAGTCCACAGTTGGTGTTGTTGAGCTGTCCCAGTGCATGGCTACTCTTCCTTTTGCTAGTAGCAACATTATGGCCGCTAGCTTCTTTCTCGCAGATTTCAAGCATGTCATATGGCCTAATAGGCACACCTGCGGTGCACATTGTATACGACATTGCAGGATATCGTTTAACAACTGGATCACCTGTTCCCAATAAGAGTGCACTTTGTTGCAATACCATGCCAAATGCCCAAAATCTGCTTGGTGCAATTTACATCTCTTACATTTCACATCTGTTCTCAAGCCGTGTTTGTGTAATTTAACTGGTGTGTTGTACATCTGGTGGAGCTATTTATAGTGGTTGAGGTGTAAATTACCATTTGGAGTGAATAGTTTGGTGAGTGCACAGAACGATGCCACTCGTCTAACTCTAGGGGCTTGTCAAGAAATGTATTCCAACTGTCCTGTGCCTTGCGTGTGTTGGTGCCAATTTCCCTCTATAGGGCTCTATACAGTTTCGTCATGATATGTGAATGGGTCAGAGCAGTTATCAATAGTTGTAGCGTTTCAAGCGTAGGGGGTTCATTTGGGTATGATGTGCAGTGTATTTGCACAGCCTCACGCAATCTATGATAAGAAAACTTGAACCGAAGTGTTTGATTGATCACAAATGATAAAAATCATTTGGTGTTATAAATTTCCCATTAGGGTACATGCCGCCTATCACTGTGATGCCAACCTGGGCCAGTAATTCCATACTCCCTTTTTCTTGTGTAACAGACAGGTACAGATGCTGGGCCAGTGGGAGACTCGGGCTTATAGAGGATCTTTTTCTGCGAGGCTGCCAATGCGCTGCCACGCTAGGGATGTGTTTCGTACGGTGTTAATCTCGCATTTGGACAGGTGGGGTCTCTGATGTGGCAGGATATTTGCTAATTTAATTGGGTGGGCATCCCCGTCCTCCACTGCGAGAAGCGGCATGTAACGTACAGGGTGAAACCAGTAGCATGCGTATCGTGCTTGTGCATGAAGATAGTATAGGTAAAAATCAGGGACCGTGAATCCCCCGGCTGCGTGAGGCAGTGTCAATGTGCGGAGACTTATTCTAGCTTGCTCCCCTGTTCATATGAGTTTAGTCACGCTGGCGCACAGGCGATTAAATATAGGCGTTGGGGGGGTTATGGGAATGTTAGCAAAGAGATAGAGTAGCTTGGGCAGGATTACCATATTAACTAGAGAGACCCTGTCTGCTAGAGATAAGGGCAATGTTATCCACCGGTCAATCTGTGTTTCTATCTTGTCAATTGCAGTGCCATCGTTTCTTTGCAGTACCAGTTCGGAATCCCGGTGTATCCAAATGCCTAGATATTCAATAGGATCCTCCTGCCATTTTAAGGGAAAGTCCATCAGCGGTGACGTCGTTTTCGCAGTTAGCGGTATCACTGCTGACTTGGCTCAGTTGATCTGAAGGCCTGATCTTCTGCCGAATTTGATGAATTCTCTGATTAGTGGTGATAAATTTACATAGGGATCTCTAATATATAGCACCATATCGTCAGTGTATAACAGTATGCCAATGGGGCGCAAGGTAATCCCTCAAAGCCGTATGGACATACGGTTGGTTGACTTTGCAAGCTAGGGGTTCTAGGGCGATACCTAATAGTAAAGGGGATAGCAGACATGCCTGCCGCGTCCCCCTTTGTAGCTGTATGACACCCGATATGTGTCTATTTCGTTTAATGCGTACGGATGGACTCGTGTACAACAATTTGATCCATGTCAGCAATGATGGGGGAAGACCAATTCGTTGTAGAATAGTGAATAGGTAAACCCATTCAATCGAATCAAATGCTTTGGCCGCATCAAGAAGTACCGCCAGGGCTTCTAGGTCGGGATTGAATTGGTGAAGTAGGGCAAATGTGGTGCCGTAGATCTAGCCGGTATGACACCAGATTGGTCAGGCAACACAATATTCGACATAAGCGGTTGTAGGCGAGTTGCAATAATTTTAGCCAGGATCTTATTGTCCGTGTTTATTAAAGGTAACGGTCGATAGGAGTATGCTTTCTTGGGGTCTTTATCTGGTTTTCGAAATGCTAATATCAAAGCTTTGCGTAATGTAGGGGGAAGAGTTTGATTGTGATAAGCTTTGTGATACATTTCCGATAAGTATGGGCATAGAAGTTCCGAGTACGCCTTATAAAATTCACCTGTGTAACCATCTGGACCTGGCGATTGGTTATTTAGCAATGTTTTTATTCCTTCCTGCACTTATTCTAGTGTAATTGGTTGAGCTAGGAAATCCTGTTGTGTGTTGGAGAGCCATGCTAGTGCAATGTCATCTAAGTAGGCTATAATTTCTGGCGTAGGTTGCAGTGTCTTGCGCTTTATATAAAGAGCTATATGTGTCCATGAAGGTTTGTAAGATACCGGCTGTGCCATAGTGCAGCTCATCATTTACATCCATCATCTGAAGTATAGTGTGTTGCTTATGCTCTATGCGAATTTTGGTTGCAAGCATACGGCCTGGTCTGCCCCTTCACCCATCTGTCGTGCCCAGTCACGTTTTGCGATGTACTTCATTTCATCCTCTGATAGGGCATTATAATTTCTGATTTCGTCACGTATGTCACCTAATAGATTTACATTGTGATTAGCGTCGTACTCTGTTTCCAATCTTCTAATGCGTGTTTTGCTTTGCTGCAGTTGTGTATGGAGATCTTTAAGGATCCACGCCTTGGTGCTTATGCAAATGCCCCGTAGGGCCGCCTTGAAAGCTTCCCAGAGGGTGCCTGCATTATTGTTGGTAAAGTAGTCCTCTATTGCCGAGTGGATTATTTCAGGATACAGCGGATTGAGGAGAGAGTTAGCCTTAAAGTGCCACACAAATGGCGGTGGGGTATACGTTGGCATTTGTAGGGTTAGTAACACAGGCTTATGGTCAGATAGTTTTTTGGGGAGGTGTCGGACATCATGGGTCCATGTGCACACCTGATCGGTGAGTATCCAATAGTCAAGTCTGGACTAGCTATTATGGACCGTCGAGGAGTGGGTACTTTCATATGTATGTGGATTACGCATACGCCATATATCGTGGATTTTTAATTTTGTCATGCCATTTAAAATCACCGCAACTGCATGCTGGTGTCTCTCGTCGTATTTTGTAATCTGTTGTATATGCTATCCAGTGCAACATTTAGATCTCCACCCCAAATTAGTTCCATTATTGGTAGCCCCCGTATCTCTGTGTATAATTGCATGTAGAAGTCATGGTCATCTACGTTAGGTCGGTATGAGTTGATGAGACCTACACTTGTGCCTTGTAATAGTCCAGTCAGGATAACATATCTCCACTGTGTGTCTGTGATTGTCCGTTCCAGTGTAAACTGTGTTCCTTTCCTTAGTTTATCGGCTCTACCGGATAGCAAATGTGCCTCTTGGAGTATAGCTATGTCTATAGCATGCCTGTCCAAATACGCTAAGACCTGTCTAATTTTCTTAGGGTTATTTAGTCCCCGTATGTTCCAGGTGGCCAATTTCAATGGGATAGGGTTACTGTTAGTGTGTGTCAATGTGTTTCCAGATATAGTATCTAGCAGATAATCTTTGGCTCGCAATGTTTACGGACAGTGTTATCCAAAACTTATCAGTGTACATTGTATGTACTTACACAGTGCCAATGGACACTAGAGACTGTATCGTGACTTGACAAGAAAGAACATGCAATACAATATTGGTTCCGCCCCTACCCCCCACCGACCCCTCCCACTTCATCAACCCAACTATGACAAAGACAATCTCCATAATTAACCAGAGTTGTCTCCCTCTCACCCAATCTAATGGGACAGAGAGGAAGAGTGGGGTGGTACACACACTGGAGCAAAAGCTGCCAGCCGGATACCCCGGTTACAGATGTTAACCAGGGGGTCACTCTAGTGCCTGTGGCAACACTTCAAACAACAGAACTAATGTAACATAATGAAATCGGATAATTAAATTAACATATTAAATCGAACACAGTCAAGGAAAGGTAAGTTCATCATGCCAGTTCGTAATGTCTGTGTCCCTGCCAACCCCCACTTTGAGAATTATAATATGCACTTATCTATGACAGTGCATAGGCATTGGCATACAGTTTGTGGTATGCAGCGGTGCAGGTGAATCAGAGAAGTATAGGGTGGTCTATCACTCAACAACTGACGTATTCGCGTGTTCTTCTAGACTGCTTCTAGGGGATTTTCGGCATGGAGGTTGAAGTCCTTGACGTTGTAGGAACTTGAGTACGTCTTTCGGTTCAGTGTAGATCACGGCCTTTCCACCCTCAGTTACTTCCAGCTTAATAGGGTAGAGCATTGCATATGGTATACTGTGATCTCTGAGCATATTTTTAACTTCAGCAAATTTCTTACGGGCCTCTTGTACTTGTGGGGTAAAGTCAGGGTATATGGAAATGTCCATCACTGGGTAGTTTAGCTTACACAATTCATGAGCTTTGCTGAGAGCTGCATCACGTCTCTGTAATTTAGGACTTTAGCAATTATCGGGCGTGGTCTGGATTCAGGTGGTGGGGATGGAACCAATAATCTATGGGCCCTCTCCACAATAAAGATGTCAGGAAAATTGTCTCTGCCCATTAGATGGATAAGTAATTGCTCAATATATCGTTCCATGGGACCTGTATTGGTCGATTTTGCAACTCCCATAAGGCATAGGTTACGGCGGCGTGATCTCGCCTCTAAATCTTCTGTCTTTGCCATGAGTGCCTTTAGGTGGGTATCCATTTTACCTTGCTTGGTTTCTAATTGTGTTTGGGCATCTTCCGAGTCTGATATGCGCTGTTCCGCCATATCTATTCTTTCAGTATGTCTGTCCAGCCTCTCAGACATGCGATTCACCCGATATGTTAGGGGGTCAATTTTGCCGTCTATATTGGAGAGGGAGGCTTATGTCGTTGAGAACATGGCCTGAATATCACCAGTATCGGGTCCACCTGTGCTGGACGCCGCTTGTCGTGCATCATTTTGCCCATCCGGTTCACTTTCTGTATTTCTTTTGGTTTGCCCAAAGTTTATTTTGCGTTGTTTTCTGTCAGGTTTACCCATTGTTCAGTAGGGCATATCAGTCTAGGCGCTGTAGATGTTGTAGTGCTGCGAAACGCTAGTGATCAGGGAAGGAGGTGAGTATGAGCGCAGTAGAGTGAGGCACAGTGGTAAAAAGGGGATCAGTTAGATATGTTGAGCAGGGTACCTAGAAGCACACAATGAGTAGACCCACTCTCAGCATGTGTACTGCAGCGATGGTGCTGGCGTAGCGTGTGACTTTGACATCCCTACAGGGTTCCTTCCAGCAGGGTTCTATGGAGCAGCAGGTCCCCAGTAGCGGATTCCTCTCTGGCCGAAGCTACCTTTTCATCAGTCGCGCAAGCATGGAGAGTACACGCCCCACATGCCCTCCTGCTCAGCTCGCGCACCTCATGTCAGGCCGCGTACTTCCGGGGAAGGCGGCGCATAACGGATTCCCCGGTGCAGCGCGGTCCGCAGGCCTCTGAGAATGCTGGTGTCGTGGACGGGACCCACACTGAGGTCAGCATTGGTTTCACTGACTATAAGAAAAAGGGCAATTAACGGTGGGTTGCAGCCGTCATATCCCGCTGCGCGTCAGTAGAATCTACAGTATGTGCTATGCGGACATGGGATGTAGTGCGGATGTTGGTGCCCTCTCGTTGTCGACCTCAATCTGGCAGGAGGGAAGCAGCGCGCTGTTCACCTAACATCAGACAAGGCTCCATCCGCTGGGTATAGGCCGTATGCAGTAGTCGGCATCTGTGCTCAGCTCCCTCCCCAAGGAGCGACGGGTACCCTGCACTCGGAGCTCATCTGCAGCGAGGCCTCGGCCCTGCGATCGCTCCCACTCGTCCCAATACTCAGCGGTAGGTAGCTTCAGCACTCCACAAGCAGTCGTCAGCTCGTTGTTTTTCAGTTCCAGCCTCTTCAGCCAGAGCGGCCTTATCGATTCCTGCCCACTACAACCCGTCACAGGCAGGTTACGCACACAGCAGTTACGTTAGGAGAGGATTTGCAGGAGCGATTTCTTCGCCCTCGAGGCACCTCGAAACGTAAGAGTCAGGATATTGGGTCAGGAAAGTGTTCCGATTCGTCAACACCGTATATTTAGTTCGTTAGAAGGATTGAAGCATAGGATTAATGCAGGATGTTGGAGTGACCAAAGGAACTCACTCAGAAAGCAGCCATCTTTAGGCGTGGCTAGCTCCTCTCCCAACCTCAAAACATTTAATGGAACTCGTCACGGTGGCCCGCAAATTTTGGCTCGCTACCCTTGCCGGTTCAAAAAACAAGAAATCTGGGTTTCATTTTTTACACCAAATTATGCTTCTCAGAACAAATAAATGAGACCACCTCCTCTGGCTTTTTTGTGCTCAGGGTCATTTAGAAGATTTCCCATTCATTCCCCTGGAATTGTAAAAGACAGTGAAGAGGGCACTTATCTTTTCGAAGATGGACTACTGTAATGCTCTGTATTTGGGCACTCATAAGCATCTGGTGAAAAACTTCAATCTCTACAGAATGCAGAAGCCAGAATACTCTTAGAAATTCCCACGTTTGCGTCTATATCCTAATCATTGCATGGTCTGCACTGGCTCCCGGTCAGGAAGAGGATCATTTTCAAGGCATTATGCCTGGTCCATAAAGTTCTTCATCAGACCGGTCCAGTTTACTTTCAGGAACTGCTCTCTTGTTACACTCTCAGTAGGAATCTTAGATCCAGCTCAGTTGGAATGGTAACTATCCCCAGAATAAACAAAGCAAGATTGGGTGGAAGGGCATTTTCCTTCTGCACGGGGAAACTTTGGAATTCACTGCCACTAACTCTATGTTGCCAACCCATCCTGCTGCAGTTTAGAAAGCAGGTGAAGACCTAGCTCTTAACAGAATATTTCAGTAAAGTTTAGTGCCCATCTTCAGTTTTGCTGTTTTTTCTGTCGTCTAATCGCTAGCGCTAAGACAACTCTGGGTAATTGCGTGCTTTATAAAACAATTTTACATTTACTTGTGTTGCGTACCAACTTGAGAGGAAGGTTGAAAAGTTGTTGGTTGCTAGTTTCAGATTTTAATTTTAGCTGGAAAAGAAAGAACAACTTATTTTTCATGCATAGCCCTCATATGGTGCTGAGCATATCTAAAGCTCTCAGTGTATTTTCCAAGCTATGTTCTGCCTGTTAGAAATAGAGGAACATATTTTCAGTGTATAATTGGCTCTGAGATTTGCTTTCCTGCCATACTCTTGCTATGAAGTTGGTGTATAACAGTTTGATCCAGTTTATTTTCTCTGGACCAAATCTCATCTCTTTCAAGTACATGAATAATTAATCCAAGACTAGGTAATTAAACATGTTTTCCATGTCCACTGTTGCACCTGTAGGGATACCCCTATCAGTGATACTATTACTCTTAAGAAGGAAGAGTCTTCTTATGATTAATGCTGTATACTTTTGCAAAATGAACCCTGATTGATCTGGGCTGGTGACGCACCTCCTTTTCATATTTTGGCCGAGGCGCAACGTTATGACAGCAGTTTTCTTTGTCTGTTTATGTTTGATTGTAGTAGTAAAAATTGTATCTGATTTTGTTTCAATTTGTCACTGAACGGGATGGCCAGGTATAATAATGGATGTGTACAGCTGTTTGTACCTGCTAGAATACCAAAGGATGGAACTATGGTCAGTTGAGGAACAAGTACTGTACTAAGAAGGAATTTATGAACAGTGACCTGCTGTATAATCTTGTGGTTAACTGTAAGAGGCAAATGTTCCGACAATAACTGCTGTACCTTTTATTTTATTGTAATTGAACTGGCTACCCATTCCATATCCTATCCCAGCCCTTTACCTTGCCTTCTCTCTTTCTCCTCCCCTAAATGTAATCTATAGGTTTTACAAAATGCAAATAAAGATATTAGTACCGACAACAAAGGCGACTACTTGAAATTGAAGCTGCTATAAAGAAAATTGTCCCTGGCAAAGCAGCCGGCCCAGACGCCTCCCTGGCGACCTCTTCCTAGCAGATGTCATCAATTGGATGCGCTATATTTTTCTCCTTGCTAGTGCAACAGCCAGTACTGGAAGTGGAAGCCGAATACTGGAATCTTGGATAGGTGCCGAGGTAGCACCAATTTACAAGAAGGGACCAAGAGAAGACCCCTCAAACTATAGACCAATTAGTTTGATAGACGTAATGCAGAAGGTCTGTGGCAGATTCCTGTTGCAAAGAATCCTTAAATTGGGTTAAAGATGATGCTATTCTTTCCCAGTACCAAGCTAGCTTTAGGGCCAGCACAGGAACGACTGACCAGGTCTTTAGGTTATTTTTAATATACTGGAAAACAGTGACGATTGGCAAGGGCAGTCTTTATCGATTTAAAGACTGCCTTTGACCTCATACCTAGGAACAACCTGTGGCTAGTGCTTAGAGATATGGGCATCCCCCCTCCCATCCTTAATCTTTTGATTGGGCATCATGAGGGCAATTATGCCCAGGTGAGTTGGGGATCACAAGGCCAACTGACGGAGTGGATCCCTGTTAACAGGGGAGTCCGCCAGGGGTGTTTCATGGCACCCATTCTGTTCTCTCTCAACATGAACGGGGTGGTTAGCTTCCTTAAAGAAGACCCGGCAGACGCACTCACCATCGCGGGTGACAAAGTACCAACGCTGTTATTTGCAGACGACACCTTATTGGTGTCAAAGACTCCAGCAGGCTTACAAAGGCTGCTCAATAGATTTAAAACTTTCTGTGAATCCCGGGGACTGACCATTAATGCCACAAAAACAAAGTTCATGACATTTAATCCCCACAAATCATTTAGGAGCCATCTCACACTCGGTAGGGCAAAACTGGTGAGAGTCAGGATCTTTGATTATCTTGGCATCAGACTCTCTGACCAAATGTCCTTGTGTCATAAACGTGTGACCGGAGCACTAGGGAAAGAACACTGTTCCTCACAAAGCAGACCAGTTGCTCCGGCCCTCGCTGCATATGACGCCAAGGCAGTAAGTACAGCTCTTTACGGTGCCGAGTTGTAGGGATTTGGCAATGTTGAGGACATTTCCAGATCTGAACACAAGTTCCTAAGGAACCTGGTTATGCTCTCATGTAGTCTGACACCTTTAAACCTTGATCTGGGTAGACAGTCATTCAGCGATATAGCAAAATTCTGTCCATTGCTGTTTTGGACTCGCATTAGACAGACCTCAGAACTCTCCACATACGCCAAAGCACTCACTGAGGTCATTAACTTAGATGTCAACTGTAAAAATCAAATGGATTTCCGACATCAAGAAATCTTTGATAGCACTGGGACTACAAGGACACTGGGATAGGCAAGACCCACCAAGCAAAGAAGAAATTAAACGATCACACTAGGATAAGGTTGCCAGCCAGGAAGTTAGCTCGAACAAGGTGGGCAGACTAACAGAAGAATTCCTCCAGTATAAGCAGACTAGAGGCCTTGAGTCCTACTTTGATTTAATGCAGGTACCCAGGGATAGGATGCTGTATATGTATTTTAGGTTTGGCATACTCCTCGTTCGTGCAGTAACCACTAAGTGGCATTGCTTGAACCAGTCACCAGCAGACTGTCCCTGCTGTGGAGCCTCACTAGAGTGTGTCCCTCATATTATGTTTGTTTGCTCAGCATACAAAGCACCAAGATCCAAATGGCTAAAACCTATTTGTTGCCAACTGGGCACACTGGTTTATCGGGTAGCCTAGCGCATTCTTAGATCAGACCCAAGAACAATATTTGTGTGCTGCGTGGCCAAATTACTTGCCCAAGCATGGCTGATTAGGCAAAAAGCACTACCTAAAATGGAATTCTAACTCCACCAGGCAAGAAGCAGTGGCACTTTATAACAGCCCACCTAACATCAGTAATAAGGTTTCAAGTAGTTACCACCATCTCTGCCTCTTGGGGCATTATGTTAAACCTCTCAAATGGTTACACAAGGCAGGATGTTGAGTTCATATCCTTTTTAAATGTTTTTTTAAAAGTTTATTATGTGATTACTTATATTTTTTTATAGAGAAATTTTAAACTGTAAATCCGACAACTGTACCATCATTAACGGGCAATGTGAGCACCTTTTGAAAACAACTGTTTACATGCTTGCTCCTTCCTGTATTTTTAAGCTAAACCTGTTTTAATGTAAATTCATGGTTAAACATTCTTTTAAGCTTTTATGATACATGTTGTCGAAATAAAGCAATAAACACAGACATTTTGTTTTTAAAACCCGGATTGATCTATATTTTAGTAGTGGCATAATTCTGTTGTTGGAAATGACGTTTTTTTGCAGGGTTATCCAAACCTTTTGCCTTAATCCTCTTCTTTTTGTTGTATCTTTTTGTTGGTCGTAGGATTCTAAGCACTTTACCACTGCTAACCAATGCTAAAGTGCATGTGCGTCTCCCCTAAAACATGGTGATATTGGTGTATACCTGACTGGCATAGTTGGTTTACCTTTAAGTCTCTTGTAAAGTGGTATACCATATACCCAGGGCCTGTAATCTAAATGCAACTAGTTGGCTTGCAGCACTGATTGTGCCAGCCACACAATTAGACTTTCAAACCTGCCTCAGGCCTGCCATTACAGGGCCTGTGTGTGCAGTTTACTGCCACTTCATCTTGGCATTTAAAACCCCTTGCCAAGCCTTAAACTGCCCTTTTATTACGCATTGGTCACCCCCCTAAGGTAGGTCTTAGGTAGCCCTATAGGCAGGGTGCTGTGTAATTAAAAGGTAAAACATGTACTTTTAAGTTTTACATATCCTGGCAGTGACAAAGAGCTAAATTAGCTTTTCACCACAGTAAGGCCTACTCCTATAGGCTTGCATTGGGATTTCTGTAATTCACTTTTAAGCTGTAATTTGTGATTAGAACGGAGTAGCTAAATCATGTTTCATATCTTTGGAATGGTAATAAGGAATCCTCTTTAGTGCTAAGTAAAGTAGAATTTGACATTACTATTTTAGATATGCCACTTTTAGAAAGTGGGCATTTCTTTGCTCTTAACTTTGCTCTGTGTGCTTGCAGCCTGTCTCCAATACATGTCTGGGCTGGGTGACCGGCAGTCACTGAGATTGAGCTGGCCAGGTTCGAAAGCTACACTGTGCAGCAGCTGAAATAACTCTGCAAGGACTTTCAAGTTTCTACAAAAGGCTTTGCCAGGAAGGTGCAGCTACAGAAAGCTTTGAGGGCCTGGGCAGACACCCGGGATGCAGGGATGACATCCCAGAGGAGGAGCATGAGATTCCTGAGGAGGAGTGTGACCTTATTCTGGAGTCTGAAATGGCTCTGGAATGGCCTGTGGAAGAGCCCAACAACTTGCCAGGAGAAGTAGTGGTTACCAAAGCAGGAAGCAGTGTCTCCTCAAATTTATTTTATTTTATTTTATTTTATCAATTTATAGGGCGCAACAGCTACCCAAAAAGGGTTTCCCGGCGCCTAGACACAGCTAAATTGAGGACAGAGAAGGAGGTGACTGTTAAGTGGTTATTGTTCATACAGCCAGGTCTTTAAAGCTTTCTGAACCTACAGTAGTTTTCTTCCTTCCGGCCTGTTCCAAGAGGAGCTGGTAGACAGGAGAGAGAAGAGAAAACGTAAACTTGAGCTTGCCAATTTAGAGCAGGAGGAAAAGCTTACCCAACTAAAACAGGACAAAGAAAACGCTCTGGAGGAAAGGAGTTCGGCTATGGAGGAGAGGAAAATGTCCCATGAGCTTAACCTCAGAGAGATTGCTATAAGAGCCCTACAAGTGAGGTTCCAGCGACAGCAGTGGTGGTACCATACCTACTTTGGCCACTGTTGAGTTCAAAGTTAGGATCCCAAAGGATTTGCCCAGAAATGTGTGAAGGATGACATAGATGAATGGTTTGCAGCCTATTAAGTGGTACTGAGTGAACAAGGTCCCAGAGGAGTTCTGTGGTGGCAGTTTGAAGAGGTATATGATCATGGTTAAGAGGGACACACTCCTTAACCTAGAGGTGGTGGACCAGACACGCTACTGTGTAATGAAGCCATCCTAGTCAGCAAGTTTGGATTTACCCCTGAGAGGTATAGGCTCAGAAACAGGGGAAGCCACAATATCTTATCCCAAAAATGGGTGGATTTCTTTGATTATGCCATCAAGGCACTGAAGGGCTGGGTGAGGTACAGCAAGGTTGATTATTATTCAGGGCTGTAGAACTTGATTTTGAAGGTGCACATGCTTGATATCTGTTTTCCAGAGCGGTGCCAAAACCTAGTTGAAAGCAAGTTAACTGATCCCAGAAACCCTGCTGAGGAGGCGGACATCTGGGTTAGCACCAGAGTATCTAGAAAGGCACCAGGGAGTGACACTAAGAAAGGTAGTTCGGGTTCCCTTCAAGAGAGTGAGGGGGTCAAGAGAGACCCAGAAAAGGTCCCAGGGTAAGAAGGACCTAAAGGTTTTCCATGTACCTACTGAGCACAAGGATGGAGGTTCTGGTGGGCGGTGGTCCAGGGTACCCCATTTCCAACCGTGCTGCTTTGATTGTTCCCAGTAAGGACACAAGCAGTGGGACTCTGTCCAAAGAAACCATCCACTAGTGGGAATCTTACAGGGGTGGCCCACATGGCTTTAGGGGGAGGCAGTTTCCAGGGGTAGGTCACAGAACATGGCAGGCTCTCCCTCAGCTGGGAGCTAGACTTAAAGGGTTGGTAAACCTTAAGGGTGGGAGTTGCCACTTCCACCACGTGGGAGTGTATGGGGTCCCAGCCACTGTTCTGAGAGACACTGGGGCTAGCAGGACCATGGTGGTGGAGTAGCTAGTCTCTCCAGAGCTGTTCACTGGTGTGGTGTGTAGAATGACTTCAGCACATGGGCAGAACTTTTTCCGTCCTATGGCCCTGAAGTCCCTAGAGTGGGAGTTGGCCTTAGGACTCAGAGGGCCATATGTATCATTCACAATTGAGATCGCAAACGCCGAAATCTGCAGAATTTCGGTGTTTGCAATCGCAGTTAGGCTTAATGGTATGTATACAAGAAAAACTGCCTCGCAAAATAAGGAATTCCTTATTTTGCATTTAAGGAATCACAATTTGCGATTCCCTAAGTGGAATGTATGAGGCACCCAAGTCGTGCGAATATGGCATAAGGAATCGCAAATTACCAACAACTACAGGTTGGTGGTAATTTGCGATTTCTTTAAAAAAAAAGCACATTTTTGCATTTTTCAAAGTGGCATGTGGTGCACGCACATGCCCTTAGGGCATGTATGTGCGCCACATGTGCACCCACGCTCATTTCAGAGGTGTAACAGGGTGTCCTTTTGACACCCTGGCACACTTGAAATTGCATTCTCAATTTGCGATTCTCAAATTGAGAATCGCAAATTGAGAATGTCTTCCCATTCATTCCTATGGGCCTCTAGGCACATAGGAATGAATGGGGAGGTATTCCTTAATTGCGAATTGCAGTTTGCGATACGCAATTAAGGAATATGCAGGATTAGCAACATTTATAATATGGCCCTAAGCACTATACACCTGCTAACCAGTGCTAAAGTGCATGTGCTTTTCCCCTAAAACATGGTAACATTGGTGTATACCTGGAAGGGGTAGCTAAATCAGGTTTCATATCTTTGGGATAGTAGTGATAAATCCTCTTTAGTGGCAAAGCTGGATTTGACATTACTATTGTAGAAATGCCCCTTTGAGAAAGTGGACATCTCACTCTCTGTGTGCCAGTCTCCAATATATGTCTGGGCTGGGTGACAGCTACACTTTGTGCATTCCCTCTAGACTGCCACAAACACAGGAAGGGTGGGCGTGACAGAGGACTCTTCTGCATTCATATGCATTCTGATAGTCTTCCTGGACAAGAAGGGGGAGCAGGAGCTCACACTTACATCTGAATAGGCTGTGTCCTGTCCCCCCACAAAGGAGTGATTACCCCCCACAGACAGCCTGGCAGTCAGGGCTGGGATGAAAGGGGGCCCGTGCACTTCGAGGGGATGCTTTTAAGACCCCCCCCGCCCCCACTTCAAAAGAACATTTGGGTATACGTACTGGGGCTCTGACCCTACCAAATCAGTAAACTACTGGACCAAGGAAGAACTCTGCTGGAGTAAAGATTGCTGTGCTGTAAGGATTGTCACTTTGCCTTGACTGGATGGTCCGGGTGTTGCTGAGCTGCCCTGATGCCTGATGACAAGGAGAGGACCCATTTCACTTGAACCTAGAGTGACTCCAAGGGATTGCTGGCTTGCTTCTTGTATTCTGAAGTCTTGGGGACACAAAAGACTTCCTACAATCCTGCTGGTGATGCTGGACTCTGCCTTCTGGGAGTCCTATCCTTGTCAGAGGTGCCCCCTGCAGTCCTTGGGATCAGAAGTGGGTTCTGAAGCTGTTCTGCTACAAAATCGAGGCATCGTCGCAAATGCACCGGTTGCAACTGATGCATCGCCCTTCGACGCAAACACAGAGCCTGTTCGATGACAGCGATTCTACAGTCTGTGCGTCCCGACGACGATGCTCTGTGCAGCTTGATGATGATGCATTCCCTTCATCTCAACTGAGCTCGTAACGGCACAGTGATCTGACTCCATGGAAAAGATCAATGTATCGTGACCTCAGCTTTGCTCCACCCAAGGTACTTTTTCAGCAGGACCTGAGGGAGTCTTGTGGCCGGCCTGCCCGCCATCACCGTCGGCCTGACATTTGGATTTACCCCGTCCCTCACGACTGCAAATAACCTTTTAGTGCTATTGTCTTCTAAGCACTGTTTTTGCATTTATTCTTTACAAATTCATATCTTAACTTCTACTGATTGGATCTTTGTTGATTTGGCCTTGTGTTCTTCAAAATATAATAATTTATTTTTTCTGTTTTTTTCATTCTGTTACTGTGTGTGTGTGTGTGTGTGTGTGTTGCATTTACTTTACACATTGCCTCTTAAGTGCTCTGTGCCAAGCTACCTGAAGGTGAGCACAGGTTAATTTAAAGAGTGCATCTAGCCTGAATAGGATTGTGGTCCCTACTTGGACAGGGTGCAAACCTCTGTCAACTAGAGACCCAATTTATAACATCTGTTAGTTAACATCTTGCCTGAGTATGTCTTGTTGCAGTTTTGGAAGAGGAACTAGTATTGCTTCCCCACATCTCTGTGCCAGTAATCCTGCCTCTTGGTTTAAGTGTAGTAGTTTGGGGGTAAGTGATGCACAGTAGATAAAAAAAATAGCATAAGAAAATATCACTGTCTGATGTTTTAACAGACATTATTTGTTTATTGCAATTTTTATCTCCCCTACTCTTGGAGGTTTGTCAGCTGCACAGCTTGCCTTGGTGTTAATTGCTGTACGTTTAGCTGTGGGAGATACCCTCGCGTAATGTCTTAGTGGGTTGCTTAAGGTGCTGTGTTTAATTTTTTTATAGTATGCTTGCAAGACTTCATTCCAAGTTCTGTATTAGTTATCTCCTCTTACGGGGTCCTCAGTGTGGCAATAGGTTGGTTAGAGATTTCATTCTTGATCAACAAGACTAACAGCCTGACAGTTTTGTCTGCCTCCTCTTTATGCCTAGCTATCATAATGATGATAGCCTAGGTTATTTGTTCTGATTTTGGGGATTGATGTAGTGTGTTGAAAGGGTACCCTCATTTATTCAGACTAACTGCCACTATTTCTAATTGTCTAATCAAACGCTCACCCCCAGTCAACTGATCTGGACAGTTGACTGGGGGTGAGTGTTTCATTTGCTCAAACGCTCTGTCCATCATCCCCTTTTGGTATCGCTTTATTCGCCCTAAGTTGGCAGGGTACGCCAAGACGTGGGTGCCTTGCTCACTCTGCCACTGGATTCACGATAGCTTGGCTGATGAAGGTTATAAACCTGAAACCGGTCCCAGGATGCTTGTTTCCGGTCCAGGGAAGACATAGCTTGGCAGTTCGGGTTGGACTATTCCCATGAGGCACAGGGTCAGACTGATTTGCACATGGCCATGTCTGAACTGGGGTGGTGGAGTGAGCTAAAGAATGAAACTGGATTTAACCCAGATCAGTTGACTGGGGGGAGTGTTTGATTTGCTCAAACGCTCTGTCCATCAACCCATTTGTATTGCTGTGCTTTGGAATAGGCCATGTTCATCGAGCAAGCCGTAACCAGGCTATTTTTAATGCCTTTCAAGGAAGAGTCAGCGTTCTCATCGAAAAGTCTCTCTCCATTGAAGGACACGTCCATCAGAGTGGTATGGACAAGTCTCAAAAAGCCTGAAGAAAGCATCCAGGTATGGCTGTTTCTGTGATGGTAATGTCCCCTGCATGGTTTACAGTTGTGTCTCCTGCTATAAAAGGGTGGTGGGGGTGTTCCACAGAGTACTCACAGGACTACTGTGCAACCAGGGCTTGTGTCTGCATGACAGTCATGGCTCCTGAAGTGAGGGGACACCACTTGTAGACTTAGCTGCTCCGTGTCCTGGAACGCCTGGATTATCCTGTCTGAAAGAAGAAGGAAGCTGCAATTCAACGCTGCAGGACAAGCAGATTACTGGAGTGGACAAGAGTAGTGGACCCTGGTGCTGTGGTTTCAACCAACAGGGAAACAGGTAGCATTACTGGCATGCTCCATGCACTGAGCTGGTTACCATCAGCAGGAGATCACCCACCAACCTTGCTCTTGCAGCTGTGACACTTACACAAAGTGTGCCCTACTGGTCTGCACCACTGAAGAAGTGACCATTGCTAAATCATGACATTTGCCAAATGAGTCTGAATTTACTTCGATATCGCAGCTGTGAACCTTGGTTCAGGTGTGCCTAGTCGGTCTGCATTGCTGAAGAAGTATCTCATGTAAACCTATGCCATTTGCCTCAAGTGTGCCCAAATGTACTTATAGTAGTAGCAGTAGTAGTAGTAGTAGTAGTAGTAGTAGTAGTAGTAGTAGTAGTAGTAGTAAAAAGCTTTATTCGATTTTAAGACAAGATAAAATCATAAAAGCGCCAGTCATAATATACAATTTCTTATACAATCATCTTATACAATCAGAAAAAGTGAAGTAAAAATAGTATTAAACAGTTTATAGATTATTACCAAATAAAGTCTTACATGACTACAGTTAATTAGTAAAAAATTTGAATTCAACCGACTCATTATATAATATCAGACAAAGGTGCTGTAGCTATTCCAAGTTCCATCCAAGCAATTTTAGTAAAATACTAAAACTATAGTTGATCATGTGTACTCCGAATTTTCAGGCAATTTTTAAGGAACATAGCTATACTTTTGGCACTAGATACTGATTCTAGATGTTGTAATGCCAAAAGGGCAGGGCGGCATCTTCTCAAGCCCTGAGATAACAATATTGGGATAAGCCAGCGTTTACGAGGTAGATCATAAAATTTACAGAACAATATTACGTGGATATTAGACTGTTCAGAGATACCATCGCATGGGCACCGAATAATTGATGAGTACCAATCTTGTCTCCTTGGAAACGTAACTAGACGAAAAAACATATTAAGCCTAAACCGTGTCAACAGATATTTCTCATAGTTGGTCAGACAATAGGTCAGATATGGTTGGATGCCCTGACTACATTGAACACTTAAACTATGTCGGTTTGAGACTTTGTTGTTTTCTCGAGCTAAACGTAGCTCTCTTAAGTGTGACAAACAAGACAATCTCAAGGTCTTTCTTGTGATAGTATTTAATAGCTCGGGTTCTTTAACCCCTTCGCTGCTGATGACGAGCTCAGCTCGTCATCGGCCACGGGTGGCGTGTGCTGATGACGAGCTGAGCTCGTCATGTAACGCGGTATTTCTAAAAATGCCGCACAGCGCAAAAATCACCGCAGCAGCGATGCGGTTAAAATATATAGGAAGATTCAGGTCCTTGAAAAAATTCTGTACAAAGGATAGCCACGGAACATCTGACCAGTTGTCTAGACCCAGACAGTCTGAAATTAACGTACGAGTTAGGCTACATTGTTCTGTTGTCCAAATACGGTGCCATAATAATATTGGCCGGATATTTATGTAGTCAGCTATGTAATCCATGCCCAATTCGATATGACAGGCAAACGTTGGAGAACACCGCGGAACAGCCAGCAGATAGCAGATCAAGATATCCTCCACCCTCTGTAAGGTGTCCACTGGTACATAGCCCCACACCCCCGCCCCATATACAGCTACGCTATGACACTTAGCATAGTATATTTGCAAAAGTTCTTTTGGGGGAGGCTTTCCTACTTTGCGTGCAAAAGCAATAAGGGCAGACGTTGCTCTTAGAAATAAAAGATGCCTACCAGCAATGGCCGGTTTCCAGGAAGAAATACTATCAACCAAGATACCTAAATAAGGGTATGTATTAGTGCGTTCCAACTTGGATTCTTCTATGAACACCACTTTTTTCTTGTCTGTTTTTTTACCGAAATGCATAGCATATGTTTTTTTAATGTTGACCTTTAGATCTAGTGAAGCCATAAAATTACAGTAACAATTTAATTGTATCTGAAGTTGTAATGGGGTTCGTGCCATAATCACTGCGTCGTCCGAGTAAAGTAACGCGGGAATAGGGCGACGGGCGATTGCAGGTAAGTCCTGGCTCCCTTCTAACATGGCCTTCTCAAGGCCATTTGTGTAAAGATTAAATAAGAAGGGAGCCAGGACACAACCCTGTCTAACCCCCTTTGTAACTGTAAAGGGGAGGGTGAGCTCCCTGGTAAAGTTCGCGTAAGAAGGATACTATTGGGGGGTCTACGCCCAGTTCTGTTAGGATTGACCACAGCCTTGAGGGTGAGACACAGTCAAAGGCTGCGGTCAGGTCCGCATAGACCAGGTGAAGATTACCTTTCTTGGCCTGAACGTACTTCCCGATTAGAAGGGAGAGATTCAGAGCCTGCTCCACCTTGCCCAGCCCCTACCGGAAACCATACTGCAGGTCTGTCATGATGCTGTTTTCTTCTGACCAGATTCGTAATCTGTCTAGGATCAAGCGACCTGCAACTTTCCCAAAAGAGTCCAGGAGGGAAATGGGCCGGTAACAAGCCGGATTGTTACGGTCGCCCTTCTTGAAGATGGGAAGCAGGATGGAAGTTGACCAAGATTTTACGAGACCCCCTTTTAGTGCTGCTCAATTACTCTAGTTAGTACTGGAGCCCAAAGCTCCAGGGTATGGGTGTAAATATCTAACGGGACACCATCCGGCCCAGGGGCTTTGGCAGGTTTCAAGGATGACAAGGCTTCAGTTACTTCCTCGAGACTAAAAGATAGGTCAACGGGGTAAGGTGAAATATATGTACTTTCGTTCGGATCAAGATCCTCTGCTAAAAATATCTTTGAAAAGTGGAAAACCCATTCATCTGCACTGATTGCTACCTCTATACTAGGACCAGTGTTCGAATCATTCAAGAAGGGTAAGTTGACCACTTTCTAAAACATTTTGCTATCCTTTCTATTACAGCTCTCATGGAGCTTTACCCACAGTTCTTTTTTCCTTTCCTTCCTCCATTCTTTTTTTGCCGTGTTATAGAGCTTTCTCAGCTTCCTAATCTCAAGCTGATCCCTCACAGATTTATGTCATGCTCTTTTTAGGGTTGAGAGGGCTCTACGGCATTCCCAATTAAACCACCCTTTTTCCTGAGAGCCGTTCTGCTTCTGTTTGCGGAGCAGCTCTTTACTAATTACTCTAGTGATATTAATAAAATTAGTTAAGATATCATCTGCTGTGGAATGCAAGTTTAGGCAAGTTTCTATCATAGGAAGGGCTTTGATTACGACATTTGTTGTGATGATGTCCGGGTCTACTTTGGCCCATTTCACAGAGTAGCCATTGCTCTTATCTAAAGACAGGGCTCTTTTATTTAACAGCCCAGGGTTACCTGTTAGATCACGTCCTGTTGGCACTGAAATAGTAACACTGTTCGGGAAGTGATCACTACTAATGTCATTTCCAGTATTAAATGTAATCAGTTCATCCTTCATATGATTAGAGAGCAAAATAAAATCAATTATAGTATTACAGCCCCTACCATGAAAGGTGGGGGAAAAATCAATTGGGGGTTCAACTAATTCATTCGCAAACCCCGGTCTAGGGTAAAAAGCTTTTCATTTAGGTTATTCCCGGCACTTGAGTGAGCGAAATGCGTTAGTGGGCTCCCGCTCTCATCTACGACACCACAGTTTGAGTTAATGTAATCTTTGCATAAGGCAATATTAAAGTCACCGCCCCAGATCAATTTAAAGAGCAGAGAGGGACATCTATTCCGATGTTCTTCAAGGACAAAAGTTAACCTGTTAATGGCTTGCACAAAATCAGTTGGTGAGTGTTATAGAAATTTATCAGGAAATATATATGCCCTTGATTTACTGAGAATTTAATTAACTGGTAGTTCTCTTCTGTAGAAATTTCTACCACTTTCTCAAGTGAGAGGGTATTAGATACATATATTGCTAAACCTCCCTTAGGTCTACCAGCAAGGGAAGGGCGTGCACTTGACAGATACAATCTGTACCTCTGAAGATGAATTGCCGTTACCGACCATGTTTCCTGGCAACATACTATGTGGTGTTTTCTAATTATTTCTAGCCAGATAGTTTGTTCGACTTTGGAGCGCAATCCCGCAACATTCCAAAATAGAATGGAAAGAATCAGACTACTAGCGGGTGAGGTCTTGGAAATAGGATGCTGTTGGTAGGAATGGATTGAGGTATCCATGATTCGCCCCTGCGATCGCAAAGAAGCTTATTGTGTAAAGTTCCATGGCCCTTCAGTCAAAACACTGGTGTTCATGACCTTTCCTGAACAATCACTAGTGGTAGACAAACTGTCATGGTGAGCCGCTGAATGAAGAGCCTTTTGGGATGTTCTTAATCTCACTAGGGGGAGTGGGTTAGACTTATCATCTGTATTTGGAATAGTTAGACGTCATTCAATATCATCTAGACCTGATAAAATGTTAAAGTGATTCTGAGTAGGAAACAAAAATGGTCTTATTGGTGGTTGTTGATTAAAACTGCCCTCCTGAATGACGGAATTAGTCCAGGGAAAGTGAAAATAATTTCCTTGAGGCTTAGTATAACCATTCTGATGATAGAATGTAGTTCTGTAATGGTCTCCCTGCTGTGTGGGTTGGAACCTAAAGGAGTCATTCTGATATTGAGATAAGGGCCTAGGGTAATCAACTCGTGGAACAAATTTTAACCTAGGATAGTTTGCCCCACATTGTAGTAAAGGTCTGATATTGTCATCCTGATGATAGGCCGACAGCCTCGGAATGGTGGTGTTAATCACATTTCTCGGATAAAAATAGGTCAGATCACGAGGTATAATTGCGTTACTGGCATTTGGAGGAAACCAATCTAAAATATAGCTAACTGCCCTTGTATCTCTAAAGTTTATTACTATGATGTCCCCCGTAATATTCTTTGTGCGGGGCCCTAACCAGGGAAGGCGCCTAACGTATAGTATTTCACCATTCACATTAGGGGGAAGAGGTCGGTTTTTCCTGAGCCAAAATATGACTTTATTCCTTAGCTGATTTTGGTTTTCTTTTTTACTGTCTTTTCCATCTTCGAAAACCGGAACTCCGGTGAGAACCACCACGAGTGGAACTGCTTCTGGAGGTAGTTCCAAATTGTGCCTCTTAGGAGTGGGTGGCCTCAACTGGAGCTTCATTGCCAATGTTTTTTTCAGAATTACCCGGTATATTAAACTTATGACCATCCTATACCACTTTATCGCTGTTTTTCTCCCTTGGTCGCGATGTTTTAGGTGGCAATAAATTTGGGGTTTGCAAGTTAGTTTGATTTATAGTTTTATTCTTCCTTTGAGCATTAACATTTGGGGGCAATACAGTAGTTGTATTCACTAGTGGGGGGACTAAAACACTCCTAGTTCCTTCTTTTATTTCCTTAATTGCCTGTTCCAAACTTTCCAGTTGTTGCCCTATTTTTTGTAGTCTCTGTACCAAGGGCAATGTAAAAGACCTAATTAGTTTTTCAATACTATCCATTAAAGCAAAACCGGTTAGATCTAATAGTGGGGAGGGAGATACAATCGATGATGAGGGTAGTATTGGTAGATCCAAGACAGGGCTCATAAGTTTACCACAATCTATACTGCTAATTTTGTTAGTCGGTAATCTGTTACTCCCCTTTTTCCTTCTTTCCGGTGGGGGACCTTGCTGTCGTGGTTTTTTAGGGGGTTTATTAGGTTTTTTAGTAGGCAAGACCACTGGTGATGGTAAAGCAACCAGAACTTCTACCTCTTGCGTCATGTTATCCCTGGACTCTGAGAGATTTATAGGTGAGTCATTATTCATAACTTATATTGTGGCTAGTCCAATGTCTAAAGCCCACATGTATGCCTGTGTGGACTAAGCTTCTGGGAATGAGCTGCTGCCTCTCAACACTCGGTACTGTGAGCCTGAGTGACTGTGTTGCTGCCGGGGCGCTGACTGAAAGTGCATCCAATTGAACCCAACTGCCACTATTGCACTCACGTGCCTTGAAGCGACTCAGTTGCCACCCATGGACCTGCAACTAAAAGCGGACCATTTTGCAACCTTGAACAGGGAGGACCAAGCCACTGAGTCAGACTAGTCAGACCAGACTAAAGGTAGTAACGCACCACCTTTGCTGAAACCTATACTGGGGTACCTTCGACTAAGAGAAGTGAAATGGGGCCGAGGGGACATCCTTTCCAGGAGGCAATAGTCCTGCACCAGAGACTCTCAGTACCTGATACTGCTGTGTAGTGTGTAGTAATGAGTTTTACCATGTATTAAAGGACATCTCTTTTTACAAAGATTAGCACTGGACTGCACAATCACGTTATATACTTTTGGATGTCTTTTGAGTGCTGACCCTGTTGCACCACCACACAAACCTCCACGATAATTCTGAGCCCATTCTCCATCACTACCACTGAGAGTCCAGTGTGAAGGGGTTGTCCTTGGCCCAGTTTTCAGAGTCATTGTAGGGTGGACCCTGGGACATCAGAGGGAAACAACCCCAGTTCCCATAACAGTGGCTCAGTAGTTCTTGCTTGTTTCATTGTTCCTCTGAATGGGGTGTGACAGCGGTGCAGTATAACAGCAATGGCCATGAATCTGGCAACTGTATTCACCCAATCCAAGAGCACTTCAGGATCTGCTTAGGAGCACCCAAATCATTACTAAACAAATCTGAAAATGGCTTCATTATGTTATCTGGCAGTCTCACAGTCGCTAATCTGGCCTATCCCACAAGGCAAGAACATGACAGCCTATTAGGCATGTGGCATTCACAGTACAGAGTGTGACTGCCCAATGCTAAATCCATCTGGCCTCTGGCCTCCAGTCATTTTCACTTACTCTCTAGATGGACTGTAGGTAAGGCCTTCTGGGTCACAACCAGACGACTTTCTGCATATTTAAACACTACAGTAGTATAGGAAGAGACTTGCTCTGTTGGGGCCCCAGAGTGAAAATGTATGTGCCTTTTGGAAGATGTACCCACACTACTAGAATTTTATAACTTAAGGGAGAGGCCAACATCAAAGTAAGAGTAAATTATCACCTCAGAGTCATCGTCCACCAAACGTAGACATTATTATGGCCTCAGAATCAAAAGCAAGTACATTCTGAATTCCTGTACCTTAAGGATAACCTATGCACCAATGCAAGAGCTGACCTCTTGTTCAACCCCAATACTTTCTACTGAGTCTGATGGAGGTGCTGATAAAACTCTGAGTAAAGCACCAAAACCAACTACGGGCGAGACATCATGGATGGGGCAATGGTCTTTAACTTCTTTTAGGTACTGAAGCAGGACTCTTTGGAGGCGCAAAATTGGGAGGCATTGTGGTTGTAGCTGCTAAAGTGATCAAGCACAAAAGAGAAGGTCCACCCTTAGGTGGGGACCCAGAGGGCACAAGACCCATCCTAAAGAAGTTCAACATGGCCTGATGGAAGGCTCTGGCATCTTTATAGGAATACTTTTTGTAAAGTGTTGTCTCACAGGAGAATTTAGATTTTTCACAGCCTGCTGTGCAGAAAATCTGGATTTTATTAAAGACACGGAGGCTAATTTTCCCCTGCAGGCCTCAGCCAGAAATAACTTGGTGTCTGCTCCTTGATTAGTTTTCAGATGGTTCAGGAAACACAATTCATAGGCCACAACATCATGGTCGGATCCAATGCAGATGTCATGAGGATCCAATAAAGAAGCCCACTTGTGGAACTTACAACAGGGCTTGAAACCTGAAACTTTAAGATCTACTCATTATTGAAGCTGGGTAATTTCATCAGTGAATAACTAGGAGAAAGCTCCACACCACATTGATGAGGCACAGAGAAACAGAAGCTGATGTCAGCCTACAAAAAGGTGCGTATTATAAGCCAGTGACATGTCCAGCGGGTGAGTCCTGGCTGTAGCAGTACGGTGTCATCTGGTCATACTGGAGAGCTACTCCTGAGGGAAGAGCTTTTCCAGACCAGTCTGACATCTGGAAATCACTATTAGGGTGAGAAATCAGCAGTAAGATAGCTCCATCAGAAGTCATGAGTATCGAGATCTGGGGTCTCTTGACAAAGGACAATGCGAGGGAGTAGACAGAGGTCACACAATGCTCGCAATGTCTTTGGTACAGGGCAGAAGTGCGTACACATTTGGTTTTCAAAGAACAGTACAGGACAAACGGATTGATCTGCACCCAGGGGGCACTATGCATAGCAGGCTTCTCCAACGAGTAGCTTGTGAGCTACTTGTAGCAGTAGCTCTACAGCTACCTGTGAATAGCCCTCCTGTGTGCAGCCCAGTTTCCTAAATTAGAAGCTTTTGATTGCTTGAAATAATATGCATACCAAAATTAAGAGAGCATTTGAGGCAAAAATGTGTGCATTTTCAGAACTCATAGATTAAGGTTTGATGAAAAATGCCTACAATACCAAAATATATTTAAAGGTGACATTTCTACGATAAATCATGGAATTATGAAGACTTATACCTAATATTGTTACGTTGGTGCCTGGTGCACTGTAGCAATGGGTGTTACATATTACCAATGTGTAGAAAATTAGAAATATTGATGTACATAAGCAACGTTCATTTCCCTTTTCCCACTCCTCTCCCTGCGCGTACCATGAATACCGTAAAGCATTAACTACATCCTACTGCCAGCAAAGGCCTGTACCCATGTATACATGACAGCCATTTTAGGCACCCTGGCCCTTTTTGCCCGCCTAAGATTAGAATCACCGGCTCCCCTTCTGCGTGTATTCGAAATCTCTCTCCCTCACATGCATAAACCATGAAACCCTCTCCCTTTTACACGACCCTGCCCTGAAAGGCAGCCCCTTTTGCTCGACCCACGCAAACCCCCCATTCCCTCTTGAAGAGACATCCTTCGCCTTAGCGGACATAGCCCTCCCCAGCTGTACCCGACTGCCCCCGCTCTCTCATATACGGGCCATAAGATCTATCTCTCTCTCTCTGTGTGACTCTGTCCCTGTGTCCACCCTGGCTCCCCCTCCCTTCTCCTCACACAGGCAAGTCATAAACCTTCTTTTGCAAGACCCTGTCCTTGAGAGCCGCGGCCGCGCCTGACCAACACCTCCTTCCCTTCCATGAATGCCCCTCTGTCGACAAGCCTTCCCTCTGCGCCTGATTGTCCATGCGGCATGAATACCACTCCTTTGATGACCCCTTCCCCCTAGTCCAGCTGACCACACATGTCCGAGGCCATCGCCTGAGCCAGGAGATACCATTTACTGCCCTTATTGTATGAAGTCACTCCTCTTCAAAGGATCCTCTATTGGTCTTAGCCACCCCACCCCCCGGGCTATGATCAGGCGTACACATCCTACAAAACACTCAGCTGCGTGATTGCCCTCCCCGCTTATCAGCAGGTCAAGGGTCCCCATTGTGAATGTATATGGGTAGGATCACCAGGATCACCACGGGGATTATAGGGATGTCTTTCTTTTGCGTCATACAGTCCTGATTGTGTTATCAAGTGTTCTGTAGAGTATAAAAGCCAGAGTCTCAGCTCACTTGTTAGAGCACCTCCCGAAAGACACTGTGTTTCGTGTCCGAAATGACATGCTCTCCTCATGAGAAATAAACTCTGCTCTTGATTCCTGCTTCCAGCGCCCGTCTCTTTATTTTGGTAACTGATCAACATGGGAGCTAAGAGGCGGTTTGCGCCAGCGGCCTGGGCATCGATAGGATTATGGGCTCGTTTTCTACAATTGGCGTCCCAACGCGGGGTCCATCAGTGACATGGGGTGCGGTAAGAGAGATCCAGACGAAGAAGTGAACATCTAAATGATCGGAGCATGCCTGCCTTGAGAGGGCTCTCGCCCGGCTGCCGATCGACAGAGCTTCACCAATTCTGAACGGACCTCTCTTGAAGTGACCTATTGTCCTGACTGGAATCCCACAGGAATGCTACATGGAGTAAGAGAACGAACAGGCGCTGGAGGAGGAAATCGAAGAACTGTCCGTATGGTCCGGTCCGGGTAAGATTAAGTAGGGCGTTTTTACGCCTGATTGGTAGGGTGGTTCTATCCACCTGATTGATTGATTGTTTGTATTGAAAATCGGTATTTGTATACCGAAATTGTTGGTATTGGTTCATTTAGCTTTGAGAGCTACTTGACATATTGGTTCTCTTCTGAGAACGAGACATTCTCTATTTTCAAACAGCGGCGAATAGGAACGTCGTCCCTCTTTGCAGATAGAGAAGGGTGGGTAATACAGACTTTTGTCCCCTGTATTAATCCGTCATGCCTACTTTTCTCCCCACTGAATTGTTTGAAGTCGATTGATAATCGATTGTTGTT
Organism: Lissotriton vulgaris; assembly: GCF_964263255.1. NCBI lineage: Eukaryota > Metazoa > Chordata > Amphibia > Caudata > Salamandridae > Lissotriton > Lissotriton vulgaris. The sequence goes on from NC_141689.1 coordinate 862,747,969, forward strand.
CTTTAAGAATTGTTGAAGTCGATTAATAATCGATTGTTGTTCTTTGAGAATTGTTTGAAGTCGGTTGATAGTCGATTGTTGTTCTTTGAGATCTTCCCTGTCTACAAACTGAGACGAGTAGAAATATTCTGTCTTCCTTTTTGGATAGCGAAGGGCAGGTAATGCAGACATTTGTCCCCGTTGTAATCCGTCATGCCTGTTTTTCTCCCCACTGATTGGTTGGTTGCCTGGACATTGTTGTTCCAGGAATTGTTTCGTTTGAGGTATTTTCTGCCTGCAAACAACGTGGAATAGAAATATTCTATCTAGTCTTTGCAAGTAGTAAAGGGTAGGTTATGCCCCTTTGTGAATTCGTCAGTCCTACCCACTCCCCACTGTTTGGGGGGTAGCTCGCATGGTCCGCCCAGGAGACTACCCTTATGGTGGACATATACTCCCCGCTCATGGGCCATTTAGTGGAGGTAGACCATCTGGTCCGTCCAGGAGGCTACCCTAGTAGATGGAAGTACATCGCTCGGTCTGTCCAGGATGACACCCTAATGAAGGAATATATGTTCCCCTTTTGATCGATAATCTCGTTCCACCCCGGACCATTTATTGGAGGGAACTCGTCTGGTCCGCCCAGAAGTACCCCCTAGTGAAAAGGACACATAAAAATATGAAGTGATCACCGTTCCCTACTAACAGAAAGCCTTAGCTCGAAACACGCTAAGGAAGAGAAAGAAAACTAAAAAGAAATCAGGCTAAGTCAGTAACCCCCTGATGAGCTTTTGACTTCACTAAAAATAAGAAACATTAGAAATAGTTCATAATAAGAAATATAAAATGGCGAAAAGTTTGGCAGCAAAGGTACGAGGTAGCTAGGCTTCAACGCCTGTTCCTGCTCCCAACATGCCTGCCTCATTGCCCGCCACGCCCAAATAACGATCACATGAAATAGAAACAATCCAATAGGTACCTACCCCCATTCCGGAAGCTCCCAAAATGCAACAGGTCCGCGGTTACGCCCATCCGGAAGGTGAGGCCTCGAGGCACGAGGGGCTCGCCTGACCACGGTCGGGAGGAGATGATGTTGGGCAGGCGGTCCAAAGAATGGCAGAGTCCTCTCCTTCTCTCCTCTTCCGCTGCCCCGCAGGCCACGGGGGGGGGGGGGCTGTCTTGCTTCAGCCACCGACCACCCCCCCCCCCTTTCTGTTTCTCGCCTGGTCCGACCCACGAAGAAGACCGAAGCCAGGGGCGAGAATGGCGGCAAATCAAGTAGTCCCGCCACACGTCAAATTCCTGGATAGTTACAGGTAGTGCTGCCACATGTCGACGCCTGGACAGTTCCAGATAGTCCCGCCACATGTCAAGAGAAAAGGGGGGGCTGTCTTGCCTAAGCCGCCGACCACCCCCCCCCATCTTCAATAGCCAGCACAGCCAATATCGAAACGACGGAGCCGAATAACGGCGCGGGGTCGCTGGAAGGGGGAGGTGACGCGAACGAGCCTCCCCCACCTCCCTCCAGGTGGAGGCTTCCAGCGACACCCCAATGCTCTTACTTAAAGAGGGTCAACATCATAAAGTGGTCTTCTGCCCAGGACGGGCACACGCTCCATGCCTTCTCCCCTCAACCTTGAAGATTCTATAAGAGCCGGGGGGCACCCCGATCCCTCCGCATAGGTGCCCCCGCCCCCTTCACTGGGAACCACGACACCGGTGCAACTCCTGCCGGCACCAGCCTCGGATTGGAAATGGCTAAAAAGAAGCCACGGCACGGACTTGTTCAGTTCCGGAGGAACGCCAGGATGACCCGGTAGGAAAATTATTGCCGCCCTTCCCACTCTTTTGACTCATGGTCCACATTTGCTAAACTATTAACCACATAGCGCAAAACTTTTTGAACTACCAACGGAAAGTTCTGGGCCAACCACGCAAGACTAGAGACTCTCTGACTGTACTGGAACTTGCCTGACCCCACCTAAAATGGCGCCGCCGCAAAATGAAACGTACTTTGAATAAACTCTGTTGCACCCAGATTACGCAGCTTGTTGTCCCGAGATCTATGTGCAGTTTTTGGATAATGAAAGTAGATATGAAGGGCGTTGAGTATGAGCATGGATAATGAATTGACTTAGGGTGGGTACTGATTATGATTTGGAAAATGAATTGGTGTAACTTAGATAACGAACGAGTATTGGATAATGAATTTTTGAATTAATTAAAAATGAATTCTTGAACATGCATCATGCTTGCTCTGTAAGGAAATTTTAATACGATTTCATTTGCACTGCTGCACTTTATGCAATGAACTGCCACCAATTTCGTTTATTAAAAGTATTTTGAAGAAGAAAGAATGGTCGTAGCAGTTGCATTAATGAGTTTTGGAATGCCTTACTACTGTGAGCGAAGAGTAAGTATGATGAAGGATGTAGATCAAAAGGGATCAGATATTTAGCAGCTACCTTATGTGCCACAAGCAACCGGAAAAGTGTTTCAGATACCCTTAAAATGACACCACAGAAAATGCCATCTGACCGTCACCCTTGCACCCGATAAAGACGGTTACGACCAAGTAGCTCATGTAGATACTCAGATCGTCAATGATCATCTATCTGGCACCACTGGTCCCTCTGGGCTGAAATGCCGAGATGGCAAGGGAATGCAGTACGAGGAGATAGGGCGAGTATATGGTAGGTAAAAACATTTTCGAACTACTGCATGATGATGTGCTTTGAATGCTGGCCCCCCACCCCTTCTTTTCCTCCCTTCTGCAGGTCACGTCAGAACGTCGGCTGAGGTGTGGTAGAGCGACGGTTGGACCACCGACGAAAAAGGGAAAGGAGGAATATGTGTTTAGTCGTTGTAACGATAAGTTTTTAAAAGACGTAGGTTTAACATGACTGTTCCTCCTTAGGACATAGCGACTGAGAGGATGGACTGACATAGAAATTGGACAGGTACTGAATGACGAAAAATTGACTAGAAATGACGTGTTAAATAATGTAACTGGACGTATGACTAGGTAGGGAAAGGACAAAGAAAAATTATACGGGTAAGGGTTGCCACGGCACCACCCGTCTAGGAAGTTAGAAATGTTGCTGATGTTCAAAATGCACTGCCCCCCTTTTCTCACACTCTTATAGATGTAGCCAAGCTGTCCGACTGTTCTCCCGATCAATACTTGCCGTTGCCTCAGCCTGGAGAACTTCCCACCAAAGGAGGGAACAGAAAGATGGCTTAAGATCCAACCATGGGTAACTAGCACGACCAGGTTAATTACTGATCGACCAACCGAGGTGTGAGTATTGGTAATAGGGAACGCTCGCAGGCGTGACAAGCGAGAAGGAAAAAGGGGGGGAAGCGTAGAAAGAGCTAGGCACGTAAATAAATAGGATAGTAAAGATACGTGGGATATATATATATATAAACAGATCTTGTAGGCTAACAATTGTTTCCTGTCTTGTCGTGAATGTCTTATATATGTGTAATACATGTGCCGTCTTCCCTGTCTGAGTTTGTGTATAATGTACGGATTTATGTCTTCCCTCTGTCTGTATCTGTGCGTTACCTGACCTTTGCTGTTCCGTGTCGTGAGCGCACTAAATGACCTATTTTTGTACACGTCTCTCTCTCTCTCTCTCTCTCTCTCTCTCTGTCTCTCTCCCTACATGTCATACGTGTACTGAATGGCTCGTTTAGATTGCGGACGACTCTCACTATCTATGAGAGTCTCCCTATTCTCTCTCCCTCATTGGTAAAATTGTGCCCCACCGGCACCAGTCTGATTTGATACATATTGAACGCGAAGGTGTTCAGCGAAATTGGCCGAAACTAAAATGATTGTATCTCGCCATATTACTGCCTCTCCTTTCTGCAAAAATGAATGAACTTGAATTGGCTGAGAAGGAAAGGACAGGTAAGACGACTAAAGTCCCCCAAATCTGGCCATTTATAGGGGAACTGTATGTCAATGGCACCTTATGTCTGTTTTTCAGAGACGAACGCCAACGTCCAGATTGAACCCCTAACGCCCGGATTGCCCCACCCCCTTTTGCACCCAAGCGCAAGCGCCCGAAGCATCCCCACCCCCAACGCCCGGATTGCCCCACCCCCTTTCGCACCCAAGCGCAAGCGCCCGAAGCATCCCCGCCCCATTTTTGATAAAGCCCAATTGCTGTCCCGAATATAAACTTGATGCACATGAGTAGCTGTTGACCCTCGAGAAGACCCTGTTTTGCCTGACTCTCGATAATGGCACCCCTGCCCTGTTCTAAAAGGTTAGCCAGTCCTGATGGGAAATGCTCTGTAAAATGCTGAATATGATGTAATGCACAGTTGATGGGAACCTCACTTGATTTATAAATAAGACGATGAATAGACCTGCCATGAACCCAGTAGGAATACTGACACATGCACTGCTTGGTAATGGACCTCTGACTGTGACCAATGAGCGTATCTCCCAAATGCGTAGAATTGAGGGAGGAATTCACATGCGTAGATATCTTCTTTTGCCATTTCACTGAAACATTGTCTTGTACCTATTCAAAGATTCACGATCACCGACGGAGATGGGTCAGAAGTGACGTACAGCCTGGCTGCGGATCTTGGGACTCGTGTGACCTCGACCAAAGGTGGAGCCGCAGAGCAACAGGATACGGGACGAGACCGCAACTTCAACGTGGAAAATGAAAAACGGCGGGCCACCTCGAAGCCACCCGCCTGCTAAACCCACGCGTGCCTGGAGTCTCCGTCCCCCCTTCTTTGGGCCCGATTGATGGGCCTGCCTGCTTGTTATCCTTTGCTCCCTTGGTCCCTTTTGCGTGTCCCAGGAACTCTGACCCAACTCCGCCCTCTCACCTATCGACATTTTGAACCACACTCACCCTCTTTTCCACGTGACTTTTTGCCAAGGGAAAGAACTGCATTCCACTGGGAATAGGGTGCTGCCATAGAACTATGGGTGCCGAGCATAAGGCGCCACCAACCGGATTGTTTAGGGAACAGGACTGTGGTCTAACAGCAGAGGACTGACCGCACCCTGCAACGCGAAAGGATAGAACAGAGCTGGACCTATAGCTCCACCGCCGGTGCTCAACAGCGCCAACGAAAGTACTCGGACTAGAGCCTACCAGTGATGGCTCACTGACAAAAAGACACTGGGACGAAGAAATATTGTATATTGAACTGAATTCCGCTCTCAACTACCTGGTCAAAACTGTTCATTGGTTACATTTTTTTAGTCAGAAACATTTATGCTATGTAGTGCTTTGAAATGATAGGAACTCGACAAATGCAATCTCCTATGTGCCGTATTCTACCAAACACATCAACTGTCCATGATTATATACCATATGCTAATATTGACAATGCTAATTCTGCGACCGTGCCTGTTTATATGTACCATCATCGATCACGAAAATGAACTTTTGCTATGTAAAAAGGGGCGACTGTAGAAAATTAGAAATATTGATGTACATAAGCAACGTTCATTTCCCTTTTCCCACTCCTCTCCCTGCGCGTACCATGAATACCGTAAAGCATTAACTACATCCTACTGCCAGCAAAGGCCTGTACCCATGTATACATGACAGCCATTTTAGGCACCCTGGCCCTTTTTGCCCGCCTAAGATTAGAATCACCGGCTCCCCTTCTGCGTGTATTCGAAATCTCTCTCCCTCACATGCATAAACCATGAAACCCTCTCCCTTTTACACGACCCTGCCCTGAAAGGCAGCCCCTTTTGCTCGACCCACGCAAACCCCCCATTCCCTCTTGAAGAGGCATCCTTCGCCTTAGCGGACATAGCCCTCCCCAGCTGTACCCGACTGCCCCCGCTCTCTCATATACGGGCCATAAGATCTATCTCTCTCTCTCTGTGTGACTCTGTCCCTGTGTCCACCCTGGCTCCCCCTCCCTTCTCCTCACACAGGCAAGTCATAAACCTTCTTTTGCAAGACCCTGTCCTTGGGAGCCGCGGCCGCGCCTGACCAACACCTCCTTCCCTTCCATGAATGCCCCTCTGTCGACAAGCCTTCCCTCTGCGCCTGATTGTCCATGCGGCATGAATACCACTCCTTTGATGACCCCTTCCCCCTAGTCCAGCTGACCACACATGTCCGAGGCCATCGCCTGAGCCAGGAGATACCATTTACTGCCCTTATTGTATGAAGTCACTCCTCTTCAAAGGATCCTCTATTGGTCTTAGCCACCCCACCCCCCGGGCTATGATCAGGCGTACACATCCTACAAAACACTCAGCTGCGTGATTGCCCTCCCCGCTTATCAGCAGGTCAAGGGTCCCCATTGTGAATGTATATGGGTAGGATCACCAGGATCACCACGGGGATTATAGGGATGTCTTTCTTTTGCGTCATACAGTCCTGATTGTGTTATCAAGTGTTCTGTAGAGTATAAAAGCCAGAGTCTCAGCTCACTTGTTAGAGCACCTCCCGAAAGACACTGTGTTTCGTGTCCGAAATGACATGCTCTCCTCATGAGAAATAAACTCTGCTCTTGATTCCTGCTTCCAGCGCCCGTCTCTTTATTTTGGTAACTGATCAACATGGGAGCTAAGAGGCGGTTTGCGCCAGCGGCCTGGGCATCGATAGGATTATGGGCTCGTTTTCTACAAATGTAGATGCATTCCAAATAGACAAAGCCTTTTTACTTTACTGCTAGCAGTGTCTGGTTGGGATATAGGGTAGAGTCTCCCACATACTCATGTGCCTTATGTTTGCATCAGATGCTAATAAAGACATGTTTAAATTTTAAAAAAAATAGCAGGAGCGGTCTATTAAACAACTCTATGGTACTCATTTGTTCTACTTAGGAAGAAGAAAGCCTTATTCAACCACGAGGAAAACTCGGACCAGTGACCTGTAGATTGAACCCAACAGTGAGGGTTTATTTTACAGGGCTACCTAGTACATTTCGTAATCACTGAAAACAACACTCCTCATGACCGAGTCAGTTCAGGTGATCTACCCAAGAAATACTTTTTCACTGGAAGGTTAAATACTAATTAAACAGAAAACATACGTCAGAGGTAGGGAAGTAAAGCAAATAGGGGTAAACTGCCAACACAACAGGAGCTATGGAATGATTTCTGCCGATGGGTCTTAATCGGTTTGCCTAGGATATTGAGAAAATGACTAGAAAGGCTGCACCCGTAGTCACATTTCAAAGCAGAAGTGCATTCTGCAGGATAGATTCATCTCTAATTGTCTGAATTTAGATATGTTTACCGTTGACAGTACATCTCTACTTAAGGAGGAAGAAATTGAAAACATATGAAGATTTATTTATAAGACCCCAGAACAAGCAGTTCTGAATGGGTTTCAAATACTACAGTGTAGTTTCCAGTGGAAAGAAATACTGTTTTGACTTTTTGGTTACAGCCTTCGTTATCGACTGCGTGTTCTCAAGGAAGTAACATGTCGTTTTAAGGTAAACAGCCGTTCAAACCAATATGCTACACAATCAAATAATTTCTAAGAAAATATACGTGGGCAAAAACTCAAGGTCGCTGGGCCAAGCTTCACACTGATAGTGAGTGAAGGGCTCACAGGGACATTCTGTTCCGGCCTAAAATAAATTATTTACCTCAGCCCAGTTTAAAATACATTCAGCCAACACTAAAACAGGAGGCGATTCACACAGCTTGCAGACAAGAAGTTTTATAATGAATATGCAAAAGTAAGGATATATCTGATAAGGGAGGAAAAAAATGGGACGTGAATGGAACATCAGATAAAATAAAAGCTAAACACTTGAGAGGAAATGAAACCTTGTGGTGCTCAAGACAAGCGAAGTAGCAGTGCTTGTGTCAGCCTGTTTGGGGTGTTTCACCCCCCCATATAAATGTATTTTTGAATAAATAGTTGGGTACAGATGCTTTCAGTCGGGTATGGTGAGGTGACTGTCGGATTTCACCTCGAATTTCTACACAAACGAACTAAAAACGCGCAAACACTCTCCCTCTCTCTGGGTGGCACAAGTGCTTTCCCATGCAACTACCCGTGGCTTTTGATGACTTCAGGACATTCCAGACGGCCTTCATAGCCAGACAGGGAATGTACTGGATACTACCAAACCAGAATTACACGCCAACCTGGCTAGCCATCGAAAAGGCCATCCTAAACAATACCGAACCAATGACGCTCCTTACCGCTAATAAACAGGCCGAAAAGAATAACACGATACTCAGAAACACAGGACTCGCACTCCTCAAGGTAGAACAAAGGCTTGAACAGAGCATCAAATACTCGAACTGGGAAGCCCTCTGGGCAAACCCCAGAATACAGTAAAGGGGAAAACACCTGGCCATAGAGTCGTGGAAGAGGCTAGGGTTCTCATTCCCGGCACATCTAGAAGAAGAGGGGAAACCGCTCACGTTCAACAACCTCAAATTACGACACAACCACCCGGACATAGAACTATACAACTTCCTCATAATCAAAACAGCCCTAGCAAAATCAAAAATAACAAAGCACAAACCCTCAATCATTCAATATATGGACAACCTAAACAAGGTGGGTCACCATGTGTCCCACCTATACAAACTTCTCCGCCCTGGCTCCTCAAAACTCAACATCAAGTGCACCAGATATTGGGAAACTCAACTAGGCACCACACTTAATGAGCAAGACTTACACACCCTCTGGGCGTCCCCATCGAAAAACATGATCTCCCCAGTACTAGCGCAGACAAAATTCTGGTTATTGCACCAATCATGCTAGACACCGGCAAGATTAGCATCGTTAGGGCTCATAGAAAAGGACCTCTGTTGGAACTGCGGAGTAGAAAGAGGCGACGGTGCGCACCTTATATTCCACTGCCGTAAGGTTAGCAAGTATACTTTTTATTTAATTTAATTTCAAGGAAAAATGCTTTTGTTTCTCCTTTCTTTTCAGGCTTTACTTGTGTGCTGCACTGTACAGCAAACAAACAGTATGGGAAGATTTTAAGTTAGTCTAAGCATTGTATTTTGTATTGGAAGGGAATCCTTTTAGTATAATGCCTATGTTAGACTCATTCAGACACCCTTGCATTATGGTGCAAAGAGGTGTGTGCATGATGCAAGGCTACCTTATTGCGCACTGGCGCTAGGGAGAAGAGAGTGCCATATCTCTGAAAATATGGCGCTCTCCTGCTCTCTACTTTTCACGCAATGCAGCATTTTAGGCAGCTGCGCAAACATTTGGTAAAAAGACCCCTATTGCAAGTGTGATGTTGGGAAATCTGGAGATAAAACCCCCCACTCTTACTCACCAAGCTAGGCCCCTGAATTTAATATTTAACTACATAGGCTCAATAGTTTCAAAGCAACATGAAAAAAGTGCTAGTGCATTACTGTCAGTACTTATAAAAATGCATTGGATACAGCTAGCTGAAATTACATTTAATTAAAGAGCCACAGAGATAATTTCAAAATCATCCAAACAAATTAAATCACTAATAAAGTGTATCTTGAAATGGCCATACCACTATGTAGAAGTGCTAGTGCATAGCCATTGACCGCCTCTAAAGTGCTAGTACTTACAAAAAATGCATTAGTTACAGCGGACAGCAAAGACATCTGATTGAAGAGCCACACAGATAATTTAACAATAATGCAAAATAAGTTCAAAAACTAATAAAGGTCATCTCAAAATGACCACACAACTTGCCACAGACAAATACTGGCAACTGTAAAACAGACCATAGTTTATGCAGTTAAAGTAAATAAAAACTAAACTTCATAGTTGCAGTTGCCTAGTTACTCTCCAAGCCACATTTATATATATCAAGAGACCTTATTAAAAATCTGATCGGAACCAGTGCGCATGCATGGAGTCGAAGAATCCTTATAGTTTCTTATCCCATGAGCAATGAACAGCAGGCAGATTTATTATCGTCTGGCTTTCAGGGTAAAAGTACAAAACAGAATAAAGTGCATTACAGACTCTATCCCCCCAAACTCGCATCAGCAAGTGGGTGAATCTTTTTTGAGGGGGAGAGAGTTGAGCACATCATGTATGGTTCAGAAGTGGGGATGAGCTTAAGGTTCCAAAGCTTATCTACCTTCTTCCTTGACTGATAGCTGGAAATATATTGCCAAAACCTTTTCCTTTACAACCTTTACGGTATCCATGCTCATCTTTTCTGGTTCAAGCCAGCAATCAGTTTGTCCTGTGATTCGCAAGATATTGGGCACATAATTGAACCAAGGTGGGGGGCGTGGCCAGCAGCTAAGCATGGCTGCCGTGTACTAATCGAGCTCCAGACCCCGGCTGACAAAATACTGACATCCATAAGCCGCATGCTGAAGGCAGCTAGTTGCAACTCCGGGATAATGCAGCGGAACTAAGCACAGACGCTTGATGCTGATCGAGAATGGGTAGTGGCAAGCAGAAAGCTGAAATATTGCCCTGATGCCATACTGCGTAGCCGACGGAAAAGAGACATCACAGGCCTGAAGACTACCGGTGCGGAGCCTTACGACACAGGGATTGGAGCCGGAGCGGGCACACGCCGAGGACGGGCGATTGTTGCTCAGATCTGGGGCTGCGCAGAGGAGGGGAGTGTTGCGGTGAGTGGCACACCGGAGCGGAGAAGGGCTCGCGGACCCGGGAGCGCTGCTACGCGAGCCCATGGCTGCCTGGAGGCCTGTTTTACCCTAGCGGCAGTCGGAGGCGGGCGACATCTGGTGTGGGACGGCGGTGGTCCCGCTCATGCACAGTAAAGTTTGGAGGAGGGGGCGGATCACACAGCCCCTCAAAACGCGGTCGTATCTGGGGTGGTTCGGATGTGGAGACTCGGATTGCAGGCCTAACAGTTGAATTTACAATTGCGGCGGCCATTTGTGATTGCGTAGATTGCCACTGGCCTGCCTGGCAATGGATGGCGGTGGACATTGCTCGGCGGCACCTTGCTTGAAGGGGGGTGCATACCCAGCCCCCACCCCAGGAGATCTGCTCATGCCCCTGATAACAGATTGCTGGGTGGAGATACGCGCCATTTCGGAGGCGGGGTGAGCCCACATTGGTCCATTGGGGTCACGGTGGGGACATTACATCTGCGTCGCCTTGTGCAGCCAGTTGCTGGGGTACAGATGTGTATGTGGTGAGACGCTGCAACCCATCTCTGTGCCCAAAAGCTACTGGGACTGCGGCTGTGAAACTGTTGTCGTGAACACGTTGAGGCCCCCCTGACGCATCTGACGATACCCCCAGCTGCACGGCGACAGGAGGAGGGCTGAAGTGCAGGCGGTGAGAGGTGGGCTGTGTGGAACTATGAATGGCCTGCGCTGGCATATAATCTAATGGGACACTATGGGACACTGCCAGTGACTGCATGCTTTGTGGATCCGCTGAGTGAGGCTGCGCCCTGTGATCGGAACTGGGGCAGAGGCAGAGGCTACTGTCCGACAATATAGCAGGGGAGCCGAGGAGTATTGTATGGAGCGGGCAAGAAAGAGTGTTTAAAGTACTTCTTTGGCTGCGACACCTGGTTGCGGGTGTGGGACCTGCACAACCGCGCAGGTGTGCTGTACTGCACGTATAGAGTATTTGGTCGGGGAAGAGGCTGGAGGATTTGAGGCATGACAACAGGGTATAGTCCGGATCGCTTGACTTGAAGGCTATGGCTGTTACTGCTGTGCGACATCCTAACCTGGCACTATGGGGCGAACCAAGACGAAACAGCAGGAACTCAGCGGCACGGACTCTGTCCACGAAAGAGGGAACAGCGTGGATAGCACACCGGCATGTGGTTGTATCCCTCCCACTACAGTGGCTGCTCCGGCACAGGAGGATAAGTTGGATCTTTTATTAAAGGAAGTGCGAGACTCCAGAAAAGCCATAGACCCTGACCACTGGCCTGAACCTGCTCAGGGCGGACCATGTGAAGACGGGGGAGAAAGTGAAAGATCATGCGGTGATGTTAGCAGATAACAGAAGCAGACCGAAACTGACGTGAAACAACTACAGACACAGGTGGCTACCTTAATGTAACGTGTGGTGGAAGCAGAAGGGAGAGCGCGAAGGAACAACATTTGAGTAATTGGATTACCGGAGAAAAGCGAAGGATCTGATGCAGCGGGATATATGGAACAGTGGTTCAGAGATCACGTCGCAACGGAGGGACTCTCCACACAATACTGTAGAGAACGAGCACACAGAATACCTACCGGGAGGCCAAAACCAGGTGCCCCACCACGGCCTCTTATTGATCTGCACAGATAAGCTGCGACCACCGTCATCACTTTTGTGAACATCTGAGGGGCCCTGGTAAGGCCAAAGGGGAGCACTGTGAACTGAAAGTGCTCACAGCCTACAGTGAACGCCAGCGAGCCAACAGGACGAGGATATGAAAATAAATGTCCTGCAAGTCCAACGCCACCATCCAGTCTTGCGGGTCTAGAGCAGACAAGACCTTAGCAAGTGTGAGCATCTTGAACTTCTCCTTCTGAACGAAGCGATTGACGTTCCAAAGGTCTAAGATAGGACGCAGGCCCTTGTCCTTCTTTGCAACCAGGAAGTAGTGGGAGCAAAAACTACGACCTACTTCTGGCGTCGGAACGCACTGGATGGCTCCCTTGGCCAAGAGGGCAGCAACTTCCTGCTGAAGGTGTGCAAAGTGATCCCCCAACATGTGGTGGGACAGAGGTGGCATGGCTGGAGGGGTAGTCTCGAAGGGGAGGGAGGAGCCCCGTCGGACTATCTGCAGAACCCACCAGTGTGCAGTGCTGGTGCACCAGTGGGGAAGGTGATGGCGATTCCTGCCACCCACTGGTGTTCGGTGGGCCTGAAATACCGGACTAGGAAGGTTTGGAGGCAGTGGCAGCAAGGGAGGTGGTGGACTGACCCGGCCGCTGGCCCCATGACCCACCTCTTCAGGTCCCACGTCCGCGGCTGCGCTGAGACTGTTGCTGCGCAGGCCTGTGGCTCTGAAACAAACTGCTTTGGCGCCCCTTCCTTGGCCACGAAAGGAGAGAAAAGCAGAAGCGGAAGGAGTGCGCGTGGCCGAACGGCCAAAGGACTAGGCTGTAGCCCATGAGTCTTTAAAACGCTCCAACGCACTATCTGCCTTGTCACCGAAAAGGCGAGTGCCATCAAAGGGCATGTCCATAAGAGTGTTCTGGACATCCCCAGAAAAGCCAGTTGTCCTCAGCCAAGCATGGCGGTGTAGCGCCACTGTCGTGGAAATCTCCCTGCCCAGCGAGTTGGCGGTGTCAAGGCTACAATGAATTGTGAACTTGGCTGCGTCTCTCCCCTCAGCAATAGGTTGGGAGAGCACCGTCCAGGCCTCCTCCGGACACTGAGGCAGCACCTGCGCAACCGTGTCCCACACAGAATGGGAATAACGGCCCAAGAGGCATGTGGTGTTCACAGACCGTAGCCCTGAATTGGCGGAAGTAAACAGTTTCTTCCCAAACTGTTCCAGTTTCTTGGATTCCCTGTACGGAGGTGCGGAAGGGAATGCGCTTGGGGACACAGAGGCTTGGAACACCAAGCTTTCAGGTGCTGGGTGTTGGGAGAGAAAAATGGTGTCGCCCGGGGCCAGGCGATGGCGTCGGGCCACATTCTTATCCACAGGAGCCCCTGTGTTGGGCCTGGACCAGGTGCCCAAAAGAACACCCAAAAGTGCGTCATTAAAGTGTAGCAGCCGCTCCGTAGAGGAAGATGCTGGCCAGAGCACTTATGTCAAGAGGTTAGTCCTGATGGCCACTGAAGGGAGCTTGAAGTGGAGCGCCCCGGCTGCCCTATGCAACACGACAGAATATGTGCCACCCTCCTCCGTAGCATTTGCAGAAGGAGACAGTGGGCCAGGCTCTGGAGTAAAATCCATGTCACCTGCATCCTCCAAGTCCTCGTCCCAATCCACGCCTAACTCGCACTGAGCTGCAAGTGGGTCCTCAGACCCTTTCCATTCTGCCCCTTCCTCCCCAACCAGGCGGAAATGAGGGAGGCGGATGGAGAAAAGGATAGAAATTTCCCGTCGGCGTCGGTATCCGCATCGATCGACACCGGTCTGGCGCCGTCTCCACGTCAGGGTGGAAGCCGGGTACGGCGTCAGCCATGGAGCCAGCCAACGACGGTGGCGGTGCCGAAGACGTCGATGTGGGTGGAGGTCGTACAAGGCCACATGACATCAGCTGGGATCCATGGGGGTCTTGCGGCATTGAGACCAGAGGCGTCGACGACATTGGGGCCGGAGCCAGCGACGAAGAAGAAGGAGGACCCCCAATCGGACTCGCGGGGCCGAAGGCGTTCCGGTGGGACCAGATGGGCCAAAAAGGCGGGCCATGGCTGACAGGAAGTCCTGTAGCTGGGCCGGCGTCGCCGACGGACCCGGGAAGGGTGGGTAGGCCGTCGGCAACTGCGCAGGCTCTGCCGGAGCCGCAGGGCTGGCACCACCCGCACCTTTAGCTATGTCACGCGACAGGCTAGGGGAAGGCGAAGAGCGACAACGCTTCTTTGACTTCTTGTGCTTCGCCTTACCTGACTCCGAGTGCGAAGACTTCGACAAACGATGGTGGTGGTGGCGGCTCCGCGACCAGTCCCTTAACATCCCACTGGACCGGGACCTTGAACGGTGCGGAGCCGATTCCCGGGCCTCCAGTAACTTTCAGGACCGCTCCCGCACAGTTTTTTCGGAGCCATGGCCTGGCACTCAGAGTAGTGGTCGCGCCCCAGGCAGTAGAGACACTCACGGTGCGGGTCCGTCATCGACTTCGTGCATCCGGGCATCCCTATACACCAGGAGTCAAAGACTAAAAAAGAACAGAGATGTCAGCGCGCGTGTGCGCGTCTAAGTAGCTCCAGCGACGTCATCTTGGCGACTACGATGCCAACAACGTACGCGGAGTCGCACAACAACACCTACCGTCGCGAAGGGGTACTGCTGATGAAATCTTTCCGGATCCAGTCAAGCGCCTGGGGGTAATTCTAAGGTAAGGAATCTATCACTAACGTGTTTCTTTAGGTTGGTGATTTTAGATCCATAAATATAAATATAATTTTGAATTTCTAATGCTAGTATATTTCGTGCCTATGTTAAATAACAGCATTGATTGAACAATTGTTCCTTGGACCTTTTAAAAACCTGCCTGTGATGCGTTGATGAGCCCAATGTCGCACATCCAGTTATCCAAGCGGGTGTGCAAAAACTTTGCAGATTTTTTTCTCTGCTGCGTTGATTAAGGAAATTGGTCAACAGTTTATCCCGTGGGCCTTTCTTGAGAAGGAGGATGATGCTCTCAGATTTCCAAGATGCCGGTACCATCCCTTGAACCCATATCGCATTCCTTGTCTGGTGGTTCTTCATTCTCCAATATTTTTTGCTCAGTGCTAAGGTTTCTACAGCTGGCAGGAATGCATAGTGATAAAACTTGGTTGAACCAGGCATAATAGTACTATCCGAATGAGTTAGGATGCCTTGCGACCCCCATCTTACTAGCTCCGAGAAGCATCTGGTGTTCTTGCTCCTGAGATCTTACAAGAGTGTCTGCAAAGCTTTTACTTGGATTTTTTATATTTAACAAGACACATACTTCTCCCTTACCTTTAGTGGGTATTTTCCCCATCGAGAGTGACACACCTTGTTTTCAACGCCAATGAGAATGTATATTTTAGCTTACTGAACTCCTGGTTGAGCCATACTCTGCACAAGGGATTACAATTAGTTACTTGTAAAGTCAAATTGCTGATAACTTTGCCGTCCAGAATGATTAATTCAAGTTTCAAATCTTGAAAATATCTCTTGGTCTCTTATCTCCTGGTATTCTCGTAGCACTTTTTTGCTGGAGATTTAGGGCTCTGTCGGGGCCAGTTTTTGGTCTGCTGAGGTGATGCCAAGTAACAAACTTTCTGTTTGTTGTTAATTGTAATATGCTTTTCCTCAACTCAGGGATAAAAATATTGTTCAAATGAATCCTCAATGGTACCCTTAGACTTGCTATCAGCAGGTCATTCTCACTCTCAATTCTTTGTTCAATTAGGAAGTCAATAAGCAGCTGCCATAAATCCAGGTTGAATAAAATGTAATCTATCAAACTTGCATGCCCCCAGATTGAAAGATGTAATGTGCTGGTGAATCTGAGGGCATGGGGGGCGTAGATCCTTTTTAAGCTCAAGAACATTAGAGAGGCATCTTTCCTTGAGTGGTGAATTGGCAAAGTTGGAAGATAAGTTGGTCTGCATTTATGATAATTGTGGAGCGCATTTTAGTTCGCCATTGTGTCATCAAGTTTAATATTAGAATTCCCACAAACCAAAATGATATGTTGCTTTGCTCAAGAGTGGGTGAGTTGTAACGATGACATAAAAATGTATCGGGTAATACGAATTTGCTTCTCTAGCTCAATCTGTTGCTTATGATACTCTGATTGTAGTCCTGGCAAAAGAATTAACATTAATTATGGTTAGCTCTAAAAAGTTTCTGAAAAATCACTAGCAGTTGAATATTCTTGTTAATTTGGGCCAACTGTACCCAATTAGGTAGATATCTTGGTCTCCCTTTTGTTTCCTTTGTGGCTTTTGTAGAGGACACAGTAAAACCATCCACAGTGATATTATCCATAGCCCTTGTATCCTATCAACAGCAAATTGTATTTGACTTAATGAATATTACCAAGTCCTCGTCGTCTAACTTTGGTTTCAAGCCAGCGATCTTCCAACTAAGCACATTTATTCCGTTCATTCATATAGTCTGGGCCAATGACTAACACCTATGGGTGGTGACCTGCATGTACTGGCAATCATGGGAAGTTTGTATCTGTGGGCCTTGACCATCCACTTTATGTGAATTCAAATGATGTATAAATCATATATGCATGGTTTTGGGTGCTTCCCGTGCTCTGTGGGTTCCAGCTTGCAATAGACGATTGTATGCTGACCTTCAAGCTTCAAGTTCCCCCTCGAAGCCTGTGAGATTTTGCATGCTAGTGGCTTGCTGGCTCTACTTATAGTTTTAAATTCCGTTGGACAGGTTTCAGGTATATCTTTGTGAACCAGTATCCTCCAGTTGGCCAGCTTGTCGCTATTACCAAGAATCATCCCTGCTGTATTCTTATTTGCCCACCATGTTATTGTGGATTAACCCTCTTCTATACAGTGAACTGATGCTAATCCAACTCTCAACAGTTCTTGTGATGACACTTTTTGTAGCCCTTGCAAAGAATGTAGGACTGTCAGTGAGTTGCATCTGTTGAGGATATTAGGATGTCCCCCAGATCAGTAGATTGTTGTAAATAACATGATTGTGGGTTGCTTGCATGTGCTGTTACAACACGTCTCTCTGGGCCACTAGGAGTTTATTGTGGATCCTACAGGGCCTTTTTGCCCCTGTCCAGGTGCAAGTCTCCAAAACCAATACTCTCATCTGAACTTTGAGGCACATATGACTCTGGTTTCTGGTTCACGATGTTGCTGTTCATAGACTTCTCTGCTATGCAACGTCTTGTCCCAGGTGCCTGTGTATTGCTTCTGTTGTATATGCCATTTGACCTTAGCATTGTTTCTTGATGAGCTGATCTGTGCATAACTGTGTCTTGAACTCATGTATTACAGATGGGCTTGGTTGCAGATAGCCCATTAACTATAGCAGTTATATGTAGGCTTTTTGCCCAAGGGTTAACTTCTAATTTGCAACCCTTGCTAACAGCGGCAGCGATGAACTGTTTGCATGGGCCGCAGTCGTAGATGTTGACCGTGGATCCTAATTGAAGGAGTGCTGCGCTCTGGGCGGCTTCTGTTACAACCTATTTGTGGCTCCTGCGCGATTGGTCTTCAATTGAAGGTTGAAGAAGTGCTTTGGACTGCACCATATTACCATAGACAGGCCCCTACCATACCGTTTGTTGTCCTTGATTAAAGCCGCTCCTAAACACACTTTATGGGGTTCTTTGATTATGTATTTCGGGGGAGATGACAGAAGCCTAATCGGCTGGTTGGAAATGGCCTCATTGCTTGATATTAATTGAACTTTAATTCCTGATCCATCCATTCTACTACTTATCAGGTTCAGTGGACAAGCAGCAGTGGCCTGTACATTATCCTCTAGTTCAGGTGTCAGGAGGAAAAATTTGAATGTGAGTATGCTACCTGGAAGATACTTCACATCTCAGAATTTGTGCATCACATAATGCATTTTCTAGGTTTGAATGTTCCTTTCTTGGCTTGCTTAACTCTGTCTCATATTCAATTTGCACAACTTGATCAATACATTTTTCCTTTTTTGATGCTTTCTCCTCCTTGCATGAATATTCTACTATCCTTGAGGTTCTGGGGTCTAGCGAGATGATCTTTCTGTGTTTTTTTCTTGGTTGTTTCAAGATTGTGTACAGCTGTTGCTTTTGAGGCTGCCTCCTTTTCTGCATAACTGCAGACCTGTCAGTTCTTATGGGTCTGCCAGCATTTTCTGATCTCATTTGAGACCTGAGTTCTGCTTTATTACAGTAGGTGTTCCTCTGCTAGTTGCTTTTTTGAAATTGTCTAAGATCGAACTGATGACTTCCAGGATCTCTGCAAGCTTAGTGACAATCTTTCAGCAGGTTCTTAATTCATTGGAGAATGCATTACTTTTGAGCAATTCCTTCACCGCAAACTCCAATGTATATATTGTTTGAACGTCCAATTTTATGCTATGTGCTGCTAGATTACTCACCATAAGATACAATATACTCCACATAGTGTGCATAATGGCGAGAATTGGTTGCTCTGAATGCCATTCCTGTGGGAGGTAACCTATGGCATTATTATCCCTGTGCTTCAGTGACTGGTAGCCCAAATGTGCTGATTTCATGGTGCTATTTGGGCAAGAGCTGTTGGAGACACGTGCACCATGATATGTATCTACCAGGCCCAGGACTTCTTCATCCAGTTCGAATTAGATGTCAGACTCCCCACTGAAAATGGCAGTGACTGATTTGGGCAGGCCAAAGAAAGCATTGGATAGACACTAGCAGCCATTAAAGGTTATTCCGCTCTTTGCAAGTGAACTCTTTGTAATACTGGGAGTTGGCTCCTGGCTATTAGATCCCACAGCATTATATTTTTTATGGACGGATGCTACAGTTATAATGTTATGCTTAGTCACAGCGCAATCCTTCTCAATTAGAGGAGGGCCTCTGTGGGCTAATTTCATGGCGAGTCACTGTCTGGGACGATTTCCAAGCTCGTAGGAGGGGTAATTTACTCTTCAGCACTCTTTCTTTATATTTACATTTCTTTATTGATTTTAGATTTAACATTCAAAGTTGCAATTCACTCTGTATATACTGCTGTGCGCCCCATCAAGTGGCTTGGCGTAGATAAAGAAAAAAATAACATGAAACATGAAACAAAACCCCCCCACCCAACCCCTTCCCCCTCCCTTTGAGGCATAAGGCTTTTACAGTAGGTTCCCTCAGGCCTGGGTTTTCTGTCTCTATGTAGCCTATGCCCGTTAGTGCTTCGTATCATCTTGTGGTACAGTTTGTGGTGGCTCGGCTAGGCGAAACAGCCTCAGATTTCTCGGGCAGGTAAGTTCCCTAAACTCTGAAGTTAGCAGCTCCAAGAAGTTTTTCCAGAGATCCTGGAATGAGGCCCTTAGATTGGAGATTGAGACAGAGAATACACCACAATCTATGGAGCCACCCAGATAGGTGGGCGAAGTGGTCGTCCCCCAGTGGGAGAATATTTTGTAGAGCCACGCTAGTGCTATCTGCCTACCCCTCCGTGTTCTGAGTGGAAAGGTAAGAGGATTAGGACGACCCAAAAGGGTGTAAGCAGGGAAGCAGGGTACCTGGGTGTCAAAATGGCTATCAATACCATCTATTACCTGCTTCCAGTAGTTCAAGATTTGAGGGCATTCCCACAGCAGATGGGGCAAGGTACCCATCGAGCCACAAGCCCTCCAGTGTTTGGGGCTTCGTGTCGGGGCGTTAGATACCTATATGTTGCTATTTTTGTTGCGGTCAATATATTTGCAACGCTGAGTGCCGTGCCCTATAATAGATATCCATCTATTCTTTCTGCGAGAGCGTCCTGCCCAATTCCCCTTCCCATCTCAGCTGTCCGGGGGATTTATCTGTCCCAGGGTTGCATCCGAGGAACCTATAGAGTTCTGTTGTCAAGCATGAATCTGTGTGTTTCATCACTAACCACTTTTAAAATGGCGTAAGGGTCCTCTCGGCACCCCCACCTACCTCCCGTTGCATAACCCAATGTCGGGCCTGATGGTAACGGAAGCGCTCCTTCTCTGGAAGATTTTGTGTTAAAAAATCAGTGAAAGACAGGGGCCCCTCCACATCAAAGAAGTGTCCTATGGACCGGCAGCCCTCCTTTGTACAATGTGCAAATGCTCTAGTTTCGAGCCCTGGTGTGAACTCGGGATTTTGGGCTATCGGTGTAATAGGTGACGGGAATGTAGTGAGCCCTCGAGAGATGGCAACCCTGTCCCAAGCTGATAGAGTAGAGTGTGTGACTTTTCATAAGTATAGGTTGCAAGGCGCATAGGGGCAGTATAGCTACAGCTCTGTCCATGAACAACCAGTGCTTCTCAGATTCTGGTCGTGACCACTCCACTAGCGGTCTCAGCTGCACCGCTCAGTAATAGTCCTGCAAATCGGGGATTGCTAAACCCCCGGCAATTGGAGCCCTGTAGCATAATTCTCTATGTGATCTGGGACGCTGGTCTTGCCAAATAAAGCGCTCCAAACCCGCTGCAGCTAGTGCAGCACTCCTGGGGGGGGGGTCTAGAATAAAAATATTATCTTAGGTAATATTGTCATTTTTATAGACGCAATACGGCCCAACCTAGACATCAAGTGTGGTGTCCATATAAGGAGGCCGTCCTGTATGTGTTGCAAAAGTGCTGTGTAGTTCAGTGATGTGGTACGTTGTATGCTGGCTATAAGTTGAAGGGCTAAATAGGGGATGGTTTCTCGAACCCATTGAAGGTGATGTGTGCGCTTGAGTGCCTCTATTGTGCCTGGGGTGAGGGATAGGTTGAGCGCTTGTGACTTATGAACATTGACCTTAAAGCCCGATACTTGTGAAAGCGTTCTAGCTCGCTCATAAGGGCAGGCAAAGAATCTCTAGGCCTTTCCAAGGTGGGGACTTTATCGTCAACGTATAAAATGATTTTGTGTTCCTTCTCCCCAGAACTTCACCCCAAATATTAAGGGATCATAATGCACTCTGAGCCATGGGCTCCAGATAAAGGGTGAACAAGAGTGGTGAGAGTGGGTAGCCCTGTCTTGTTCATTGTTGGATAGAGAAGGGGTGTGAAGTAAGGCCATTCACTCGGAGGGAGGCAGTAGGATTGGTATAACTACCTAGCACCCAGTTTGTAAATCTCTCTGGCAAGCCGAAATGGCACATAGTTGCTTTAAGATAGGGCCAGTGCACCCTATCAAACGCCTTCTCCGCATCTATAGAGAGGATAATGCGTTCGACCTCCAAACATTCGGATTTGTCTATAATGTGTAGGAGGCGCTTGGTATTATCGGAGCAATGGCGGCCCAGAACAAAACCTGATTGGTCTAGGTCTATCAACCCCGGAAGACAAGGGGAGAGTCTCTGCGCCAGGATCCCGGTAAACATTTTAAGATCCACATTGAGGTGGGAGATAGGACGATAGGATGCACAGTGTCGACTGTCCTTCCCCAGATTAGGTATAACAGTAGCTAGCACCTCCAGCACCGTGGGTGGGATGGGGGAAGACAACCCAATCGAATTGTATACCCTCACCAATAGCGGGACCAATGTGGTGCAAAAGGTTTTGTAAAAGATGGATGAAAACACATCCGGGCCTTGGGATTTAAGCAGTTTTTGTTTAGCAAGGGTCGAGATTACCTCCTCTAGCCTGATTGGAGAATCAAGGTTTTGAATTTGGCTCTGCACTAGTTTGGCGGTCTTCGCGCCATGCAAGTATTGGGGTTTCCATTGTCGGGGAGTTTCTGTGCCCTGTATAGGGAAGAGTAATATTGCAGAAAGTTTCTGCAATGTCTTGGTCAGTGCTCTGCTCTTGCCCTGAGTGGTTGGTAACCATGGATATGTTTGATGCCTGCCGCTGTGCCCTTAATCTATTAGGCTAGGAGTCTCCCACCCCTATCCTCCCCAGAGTAAAAAGAGTGTCTAAGCCTTAGCACTGCATACTCAGCCCTATCGATGTCAAGGCCCACCAAAATGAGTTTGCGCCACCTTACGCGCTTCCAAACCCAGGGCGGCCCTATTCTCTAATGTATACAGTCCAACTCTTTCACCTCGCTGGTGAGTTGTTCCCTCTTTTCCCGCCGGATTTTGTTGTCATACGCGGTGATAGCTATAAACTCCCCCCTGGATACTGAATTCAGGGTGTCCCATAATGTAGTAATGGGGATATCTGGTGTGTCATCCACTTCCAGGTAATCCAATATAGCCATAGTGATCCGCTGGACTACTGTGGAGCGCTGGAGCATTGTCTCTTTGAGCTGCCAAAAGCGACGGGCAGGTCGAGGACCAGTAAGGGCCAATGACATACACACTGCAGAGTGATACGACAAAGTACAGGGGAGTATCTCGGCCTGTTGTGCCTGCTGAGTCATTGTATTGGTGGATAGTATGTAGTCGATTCTAGCATAGGTCTTGTGGGGGTGTGAATAGAACGTTTACTCCCTCGCCATTGGGTGGTGGCACCCCCATATGCCTGTCAGACCTGCCTCAATCAGAAGTTGCTTCCTCTTCTTAGTGAGAGCCCCAGTCTGTCTGTGTCGCTGGCTTAATCTGTCCATGTCATTGTATTGTATTGTAATTGCATTTATATAGCGCCTACTACCCCTGACGAGGCGTCGAAACACTTTTTCGGCGGGTAGCACGCTACTCCGGGACCCATAGAGGATTAGTGTTGAATTAGTATAGTGAAACATTCAAGTACATTTTAAGTGGTGGATAGGTTAATCAGTTATTTGGATATGGAATGATAGCAGAAGGATAGAGGACAAATGTTTGCATTTATTTATCGCTTGTTGGCGCACGCTATTCAGGAAGCCTATAAAGGATTAGTGGCTGTTGGACTTGGCCCGCAGGGCAGGTTCACCCCTAGACTTTTTGCCTTATTTGTGACCCTGTGTCAGTGATTTTTGGGTCTCTGCGCACTTTCCCCTGAGTCCCAGAGTGAAAGTGCGTGCATGTAGTATGGCTGGCCTGCCCTCTCATAGGAATGCATGGGGAATGTGTGTGTCCCTGGTAGTTCCTGATGCGTGGGGAGTGCAGGCTCGAGTTTGGTATGCTTAAACTCGTGAGAGTGAATGCTGCAAGATGGTGTCTGCGGCATGTGTGTGTCTAGTTGGGAAGTGCTACTTCTGGACATTGAGATATGTGTGCAGTGAGGGTGCTGGAGCGTGATTGGCTGGAGCTGGCTGGCATGCCAGGCTCCAGGAAGTCTGGATGGGTCTGCCCGGTGGTGAGTGGGAGATTAGCATGAGTGATGTGTGGGAGGAGTGTACCTGGGTCCTGGATGGGCTGGGTTTTCCCCACACAATGCTGGCTCCGCCCCCCTGTGGTGTGTCTAACGACCCTAGCCTCCCCAGTGAATGAAATGGGTGGTTGGGCCATCAAGAGTGCTCCAGAACCAGCTGCGACTGGTTTTCCCCCCACCCTGCACATTGTAACAAAGGAATTTACAGTATAAGAAGGGGTTGTGTCCCTTTGGAAAATGTTCTACTTTGGAATCCTGCCAGAGGGGGCTTGTGCCGCTGCTGGGGCCAGAAGGACCGCCACTTGGGGAGTCTCCCTGCCTGGAGACCCAGTGTGCTGGCTCTGGCCCAGCCTTGCCCCCCTGCCTGCCTCCAGCCCTGCTGGAGCCCTGTCCTGTCCTCCAGTGCTGGGGAGCACTGAGGACTTCTTTGCCTGCAGCCTGAGAGCGCTGCTCTCTGCCCTTCAGCGCTGGGAGCGCAGAGATCGCCTGCCTAGCGCTTGGAGAGCGCTGGATTTTACCCCTAGCGCCTGGGAGCGCTTTTTGTTTGCTGCTTAGCGCTTAAGAGCGCTTTATTGACCTTTGGAGCCGGTGCCTACCCGGCATTGTCAGCGAAATTGAGTGGTTCGTTGCTAGCGCTTTTGGAGCGCTTTGTTGATAAAGTGAAGCCGGTGCCCACCCGGCATTGCCCCTCGAAATTCACCGCCGTAATCTGAGCAGCGCGCCCCGGAGCCTGGAGGCTCGGCCAAGGGGTCGCGCTGCCATTGGCTGCCAAACCGGAAGTCAGGCAGGCCGGGGCGGGACATCGAGACAACCGGAAGCGGACGGGAGCTCACCCCGCGCTCCGGTGAGAAGAGAGAGAGCCGGCGCCTGTCCGTCCGTCCCCCCGGGGCCCCCAAGAGTGAGGGCGAGCCCCAGGGAGAGAGGGAGAAGAGTGAAGAGAGCCCCCGAGGAGCGGGAGCTCTCGAGAGGAGCCGCCACCCAGAAGAGCCCAGCAGAGAGGAGCTGACGCCGCGAGGAGCCGCCGCCTCCAACAGCCGGTGAGTGCGGGCGGGCTCCGGGTCGCTCCTCTGCTCAGGGAAGGGCCGGGGGTCCCGAGGTGGCAATCAGTGTGCGCAGAGCGGCCCCGGTTGGCAGCGGGCCGCTCCCACGATCTCTGGGGGCATTTCCTTATTTCACGAGCCCTGAGAGGCTCTGAGCGCCCACGTTCACTTCGAGTCCCCAGAGGGGGGACTCCCAAAGAGAAGCGCCCGTGTGTTTTGAGCCTGAGGGCTCAGGGAGCATCTCCACGTTTTGGAGCCACGAGGTGCCCCGGGGGCACCAGTTGATTTAGAGCCCAGCGTGGCTCTTGGCAAACATCATTGCTTTGGGTCCCCAGAGCGAGGGACCCCCCAGCCCAGCGAGGCTGCACCTGTTCGTTGCTGGAGCCCTGAGAGGCTCAGCAGCCCCCCTTACTGGTGAGAGAGCCTAAGAGAGGCTCACCAGTGCCACAGTGGTGGTTCTTTGAGCCCAGAGAGGCTCCAACTTTGCGCTAACTTTCCCTGCTCCAGTTGCCCAGCACTTTGTGGGCAACTGCCACGTTTAGGCCCTGACATTGGGACACCGGGACAGTCACAGGTGGTGACTGGTGAGTTTGGGGAAATGGTTATTAATTCTGCACCTCTGAATGTATTGATTATGCGTCATGTGCCTTTACACCTCTGAATGTTACGGCATCATGTGTTTTGCTTACACCTCTGAATGGGTAGATTATTCATCATGTGTTCTCTTTGTCCTTTTACACCTCTGAATGTTACGACATCATGTGTGTTGCTTTTGCACCCCTACAGGTAGTGTGACGTGTAGGTGGTTGTTTTCTCCCTAGTACAGGTGGTGCTAGTGAGGCCCTGTTACCAGTAATTACTGGTTGTATGCTATTACTGAAAGTATTGCTATTACTGAAAGTATTGCTTTATTACTGAAGGTATTGCTAAAGTGCTATTACTGAAAGTATTGCTTTATTACTGAAGGTATTGCTAAAGTGCTATTACTGAAAGTATTGCTTTATTACTGAAGGTATCGCTGAAGTGCTATTACTGAAAGTATTGCTTTATTACTGAAGGTATCGCTAAAGTGCTATTACTGAAAGTATTGCTTTATTACTGAAGGTATTGCTAAGGTGCTATTACTGAAAGTATTGCTTTATTACTGAAGGTATTGCTTTATTACTGAAAGTATTGCTGCTAAAAGTGTTGATACCCTTGACAGTGGTTCAAGTGGCCCTGTCCTGTACAAATATCCCTTGTAAATTCCGCCCGTGCCTGTTGGCACAGTGTAACAAGATGTGTGTTTTATCTGATGTATATTTATTATAATACAAAGGCTATTTTCATATAACCTTGTGTGGAGTGTTTTCTTTGTGGTGGGCCTTGGGTGTTGTTGCTGGGGTGCATGCGCAAATACTTAACTTACATCGCCTCCAAGTTTAGCCTTGACTGCTCGCGCCACGTTACCTAGAGGGCGAGTGAGGGGTTATCTTGGCGTGTAACTCCCTTGCCCTGACTTTAGAAATGGCGATCCCTGACTGACCTCGACGCTAGTCTTGGCCGGCCCGGGTCCCGTTTCTAACATTGGCGGCAAGCGGTGGGGATAAGGATTTGTGTTTGCGTTGTACCACAGTGGCAACTGGCCACTACAAAGCTCTGCATATTAGATGACCACATTTTAGGGGATTATTGTGTTTTTGGTGAAGTTCCATTATTGCTTCTCCTGAAGAGTGTCATTTTGATAATTGTGTTCAGTACATTTGTCCCCCGCCCTGCTTCCAGAGTTTGGTACCTGTGTCACATGTGGTCAGGTTGAGAAGTCAGGGGTGGTAGAAACTGCCTTACCGATCCGAGGGGAGGGTGTGTGTGGATGAATGGTGTGTTTTCCTGGACGCATGAGTGAGTTCTTTTTTTAAGGAGAGGGTTGAAATTTTGGAATTGTGTACTTCTACTTCAGATTGCTAGTTCCCTTGTGTTGCACGTGTTTGTGAGCATCCTGTCAAGATGGAATCTCCTTTTAACCTTTGTGGCCTGTTTAAGTACAGTGTGCATGAGTTGGTACGGTTATGTAAGGAGAGAGACATCCCAGTGAGTGAGTCAGACACCCAGTCCAAGCTTAGGGATAACATGATCCTGTGGCAGAAGAGTGACTGGGAGCGTGAGCACAGTGAGAGGGAGAGGGCCCGGACCGCACACCATGAGGGTGGTGGGTCCGAGGGGAGCCCTGAAGAGTCTGATGTGGAGAGTGAGTTTGACAGTGGATGGGCGCCAGCAGAGAGCGAGTACCCCCTAGATAGGGAGTCCCTTGCTGGGTCCAGTGTCAGATGTAGCACCCCATCCCTTTCCCTGTCCCCAGAAGAGTGGGTGGATAGGAGAGAGGAGAGGGAACACCAGCTGGCCATGGAGAAGCTCAGGTTAGAGCATGCCTGGAGGATGGCGCAGCTGGGTGTGAATGAGCGGATTGCAGAGGCTGAGAGGGCCTTGGCCAGGGAGAATGTAGCCCTAGAGTGTAGGTTATCCCCTGACCGCAGTCAGAATTTTCTGGATCCCCCAGGGAGGGTGGAGTCCAGTGGTGGCAGCTTTTTAAGTGTTGGTGTTGACAGTCCCACTCCCAGTTCCCAGAGTATGGTTCCTGTTTCTCCAGAGGAGGGGAATAGGTTGAGGTTTAGGAACCTTAGGAAACCGTCTCACCAGTCTTGGGTAGACTTTGAGGAGGACTGTTGTGAAGCCCTGTGTGATTGGGTACAGGAGCCCACGAAATGTGATTGGGACATATTGTTCGATGTGTTTCTCAGAGAGCAGTTGCTCAGTTGTTGTTCTCCAGGGTTGCGCACACACCTGTTGGGGTGTGGATTGTCTGAGGCATGTGAGCTTGCAGAGGAAGCGGACCGCTGGGAGAGTGCGAGAGGTTCTGTACAGTTATTAGAGAGTGAGTCCAACAGCAGTGGTACAGGGAGCTTCCAGCCCAGCGTGGTGGAAGAGGCTCAGTGTAGCCCAGCTAGGTCCCAGTATAGTGAGAAGGGTGAAGGGGCTGACTGCCTGGCTCAGCGGAGCAGGAGTCAGGGGGTGGCTGAGAGCACCCAGAAGCCCGAAGCCCTGTCTCAGAACTTGGGTGGTTTCTTGAGGGAACACCAGGTTGGGGACCTAGGCTGTCCTGTTAGTACACTTGAGGAGGATCTCCTAGTGTCTAGGGAACCTGGAGCGTCTGTAACTAGAGCTCCAGGGGTTCCAGTGTCCGGCAGTGTCGCTCCAGTTGGGAGGGCACAGAAGTCCGAAGCGAGGAGTGATTGGGGGATGAGTTTCCCAATGGATGCACCAGTGGACCAGAGACTAGCCAGTTGGGCTAGATCTTCTTGGGTGGACCCGGGTGGCGCCACTTCTGGTCTGGGGGATCTTTGCGCCCTGTCAGGTGGACAGGAGGCGGGAGATCTGCGCCAGACAGACCATCACACGACACATGGGTCATGTGTCAGCCTCAGGGGGATTGCGTGTGAGTCCCCAGAAGTCCTGGAGTGCCAGGCAATTATTCCACCAAAGGTTTTAGACCGGAGGTTGGGAGGCCAGGTGCAGGTTCGGCCTGACCTGAAGGGTAGGACGACTGTAAGCAGTGTCCTGACCGGTTCTTCCAGGGGAACTTCTCCAGTTGGGAGAGGGCAGACCTCTGGAAGGGGGTGCAGAGGGTGGGAAAGCCCACCTCTGACCCCGGCGCAACCTGAGGGGTTAAACCCTGGGTTGGAGTGGCGTTGTGAGGGTACCCCTCGCAGGAGGAGGAGGAACCCTGGAAGACGAGGTAAGGGGAGGAGAGCCTTCCCTGAGACTCCTGGTCCGCCTGAGGTTGTAGACCAAAGGCTGGTGAACCAGTGGCAGTCTAGTCCTGTCTTGCAGACAGGGAGAGTGGAGAATGGACACTATGTGCCAGGGGTTACTACCCCCCGCTCTGCGAATTGGCAAGGACCGGTGGCACCTGGGTGGCCCAGGGCCGGGTCCTGGCCGCGGACAGCTGAGGAGTACCAGTGGGGTAGCCCAGTTGGTCCTTACAGGAGCTTTAGAAGGAACCCTAGGGGTTCACCGTGGCATAGAACAGGAGAGTGTCCCGGCAGTGGCGGGCCTGCGTCCGTGTTCTATCGCCCCAAGCAGGGAAGTCCATCACGGTGGTGATTGTTCTCCCCTGCGTTTTGGCTGGAAGGGGGTTGTGTTGGACTTGGCCCGCAGGGCAGGTTCACCCCTAGACTTTTTGCCTTATTTGTGACCCTGTGTCAGTGATTTTTGGGTCTCTGCGCACTTTCCCCTGAGTCCCAGAGTGAAAGTGCGTGCGTGTAGTATGGCTGGCCTGCCCTCCCATAGGAATGCATGGGGAATGTGAGTGTCCCTGGTAGTTCCTGATGCGTGGGGAGTGCAGGCTCGAGTTTGGTATGCTTAAACTCGTGAGAGTGAATGCTGCAAGATGGTGTCTGCGGCATGTGTGTGTCTAGTTGGGAAGTGCTACTTCTGGACATTGAGATATGTGTGCAGTGAGGGTGCTGGAGCGTGATTGGCTGGAGCTGGCTGGCATGCCAGGCTCCAGGAAGTCTGGATGGGTCTGCCCGGTGGTGAGTGGGAGATTAGCATGAGTGATGTGTGGGAGGAGTGTACCTGGGTCCTGGATGGGCTGGGTTTTCCCCACACAATGCTGGCTCCGCCCCCCTGTGGTGTGTCTAACGACCCTAGCCTCCCCAGTGAATGAAATGGGTGGTTGGGCCATCAAGAGTGCTCCAGAACCAGCTGTGACTGGTTTTCCCCCCACCCTGCACATTGTAACAAAGGAATTTACAGTATAAGAAGGGGCTGTGTCCCCTTGGAAAATGTTCTACTTTGGAATCCTGCCAGAGGGGGCTTGTGCCTCTGCTGGGGCCAGAAGGACCGCCACTTGGGGAGTCTCCCTGCCTGGAGACCCAGTGTGCTGGCTCTGGCCCAGCCTTGCCCCCCTGCCTGCCTCCAGCCCTGCTGGAGCCCTGTCCTGTCCTCCAGTGCTGGGGA
Organism: Lissotriton vulgaris; assembly: GCF_964263255.1. Lineage (NCBI taxonomy): Eukaryota > Metazoa > Chordata > Amphibia > Caudata > Salamandridae > Lissotriton > Lissotriton vulgaris. The sequence continues at coordinate 862,777,413 of NC_141689.1, forward strand.
GCACTGAGGACTTCTTTGCCTGCAGCCTGAGAGCGCTGCTCTCTGCCCTTCAGCGCTGGAAGCGCGGAGATCGCCTGCCTAGCGCTTGGAGAGCGCTGGATTTTACCCCTAGCGCCTGGGAGCGCTTTTTGTTTGCTGCTTAGCGCTTAAGAGCGCTTTATTGACCTTTGGAGCCGGTGCCTACCCGGCATTGTCAGCGAAATTGAGTGGTTCGTTGCTAGCGCTTTTGGAGCGCTTTGTTGATAAAGTGAAGCCGGTGCCCACCCGGCATTGCCCCTCGAAATTCACCGCCGTAATCTGAGCAGCGCGCCCCGGAGCCTGGAGGCTCGGCCAAGGGGTCGCGCTGCCATTGGCTGCCAAACCGGAAGTCAGGCAGGCCGGGGCGGGACATCGAGACAACCGGAAGCGGACGGGAGCTCACCCCGCGCTCCGGTGAGAAGAGAGAGAGCCGGCGCCTGTCCGTCCGTCCCCCCGGGGCCGCCAAGAGTGAGGGCGAGCCCCAGGGAGAGAGGGAGAAGAGTGAAGAGAGCCCCCGAGGAGCGGGAGCTCTCGAGAGGAGCCGCCACCCAGAAGAGCCCAGCAGAGAGGAGCTGACGCCGCGAGGAGCCGCCGCCTCCAACAGCCGGTGAGTGCGGGCGGGCTCCGGGTCGCTCCTCTGCTCAGGGAAGGGCCGGGGGTCCCGAGGTGGCAATCAGTGTGCGCAGAGCGGCCCCGGTTGGCAGCGGGCCGCTCCCACGATCTCTGGGGGCATTTCCTTATTTCACGAGCCCTGAGAGGCTCTGAGCGCCCCACGTTCACTTCGGGTCCCCAGAGGGGGGACTCCCAAAGAGAAGCGCCCGTGTGTTTTGAGCCTGAGGGCTCAGGGAGCATCTCCGCGTTTTGGAGCCACGAGGTGCCCCGGGGGCACCAGTTGATTTAGAGCCCAGCGTGGCTCTTGGCAAACATCATTGCTTTGGGTCCCCAGAGCGAGGGACCCCCCAGCTCAGCGAGGCTGCACCTGTTCGTTGCTGGAGCCCTGAGAGGCTCAGCAGCCCCCCTTACTAGTGAGAGAGCCTAAGAGAGGCTCACCAGTGCCACAGTGGTGGTTCTTTGAGCCCAGAGAGGCTCCAACTTTGCGCTAACTTTCCCTGCTCCAGTTGCCCAGCACTTTGTGGGCAACTGCCACGTTTAGGCCCTGACATTGGGACACCGGGACAGTCACAGGTGGTGACTGGTGAGTTTGGGGAAATGGTTATTGATTCTGCACCTCTGAATGTATTGATTATGCGTCATGTGCCTTTACACCTCTGAATGTTACGGCATCATGTGTTTTGCTTACACCTCTGAATGGGTAGATTATTCATCATGTGTTCTCTTTGTCCTTTTACACCTCTGAATGTTACGACATCATGTGTGTTGCTTTTGCACCCCTACAGGTAGTGTGACGTGTAGGTGGTTGTTTTCTCCCTAGTACAGGTGGTGCTAGTGAGGCCCTGTTACCAGTAATTACTGGTTGTATGCTATTACTGAAAGTATTGCTATTACTGAAAGTATTGCTTTATTACTGAAGGTATTGCTAAAGTGCTATTACTGAAAGTATTGCTTTATTACTGAAGGTATTGCTAAAGTGCTATTACTGAAAGTATTGCTTTATTACTGAAGGTATCGCTGAAGTGCTATTACTGAAAGTATTGCTTTATTACTGAAGGTATTGCTAAGGTGCTATTACTGAAAGTATTGCTTTATTACTGAAGGTATTGCTTTATTACTGAAAGTATTGCTGCTAAAAGTGTTGATACCCTTGACAGTGGTTCAAGTGGCCCTGTCCTGTACAAATATCCCTAGTAAATTCCGCCCGTGCCTGTTGGCACAGTGTAACAAGATGTGTGTTTTATCTGATGTATATTTATTATAATACAAAGGCTATTTTCATATAACCTTGTGTGGAGTGTTTTCTTTGTGGTGGGCCTTGGGTGTTGTTGCTGGGGTGCATGCGCAAATACTTAACTTACATCGCCTCCAAGTTTAGCCTTGACTGCTCGCGCCACGTTACCTAGAGGGCGAGTGAGGGGTTATCTTGGCGTGTAACTCCCTTGCCCTGACTTTAGAAATGGCGATCCCTGACTGACCTCGACGCTAGTCTTGGCCGGCCAGGGTCCCGTTTCTAACAGTGGCGAATTAATATGGTGAAATATGAGGTAATTTCAGTGGTGGATATTAGTCTGTTACTTGGAGTGAGGAGGATAGAGGAGGGAGAAAAGGGGAAGAAAGATTAGTATTCATTTATCACTTGTTACCCCTGATGGGTGTTGAAGCGCTTTTCTGGCGTGTAGCACGCCACTCCGGAACCCATACAGGATTAGTGTTGAAAATTAGTATAGTATAAGTAATATACGTGAATATGAAGTAATTTGAGTAGTAGATATGTTATTCAGTTATTTGGGCAGTATATTAGTATAGTTGAATATGGAATTTGAGAAGTGAAAATGTTAGTCTGTTCATTTTTATTGAAAAGGATAGTGGAGGGATAAAAGAGTGAAGGATTTTTTTTGTAGGTCTTAGCAGTAGGAAGAGGCTTTTAGATGAGTGAAAAGGAGTTTTGGAGTTGAGGAGTCAGAGGGGAGAGTTTAGAAAGGTTTGTTTTAGGGGATTGGTGTAGTAAAAAGAGGTGTCAGATGATGCAAGGAGTCTATGACCAGCAATCTATCAGGGGATTTGGATATTTCCATCACCGCCTCGTGGAGGAATCCTTCTTGTCCATCGTTCAGGGCATATACTGTATTGACGGTGAAAGTATACAGGCCTAGTGTGAATGTGTGCGCCAGCAGCCTACCCCTGATTTCGGCCCGTTTGGGGTCAACTTTACCTTGAAACTTAGAAGAGACTAAAATGGCCTCCCCAGCTGTTTTAGCGGTATAAGACTAGAAGAATTGTTGGGGAAACGCCCTGGCTCGCAATCTATGGGTGTCCCCTAACAGTAGATGTGTCTCATGAAGGAGACAGATGTGCGCGTCCGTGTTTTCCAAGAAGGACAAGACAGACCGCCTTTTAATTGGGCTATTAAAGCCTTTTACATTAAGCGAGACAATCTTGAGGGCTGCAGTCATGTAAGTGATTTCTTTAGTTTGCTATACATACTTACTATACTCTAGTTTGCTATACATACGGCCCCAACAGCGCTGGGATGCCTGGCTTCACCTTGGGGGTGCCCAGGAGTGGACATTTCACAGGGAAAAGCCAGGAAGGGTTCCACAGCAGTATGCGTACACCGCTAGGAAACCCCGGTTGGGGTATAAGTGCGCTTTACAAGTACAAATTCATTTCATTTCATTTCATTACTTGAAGGGGTCGAGTAACCCACAAGGGCCAACCTCGTTTGTGGGTGTACAGGTTCTGTATGGCAGTAACCTAACCCAGAAAGAGCCTCTTAGGGCTTTAAGCTGTATGTGTGAGGGGGAGGGAAACCTATTATTCCCAGAACATTATAATTAAAATGCAACATGAACTGAAAAACAGTATAATAGTCCTGGGTGAAAACCCCAATGGATAGGCATGAGATGTCAGCAGGACCCATTTTTTCCCGCCGTCCCGTCCCGCCCAAGCCCCAGTATTTGAGGAACCGGGAAGTTGCATAGTGCAGGCATTCATTTCATCTGTCCCCTCCCGGCTAATATGATCAGGCAGTGTTCACTCCACATTGGCAGAATCTACTTCCAGGGAGGCAATGACTGCTTGTCTCTCATTGGCAATAGTCTCTGGGTCAAGCCAAAGACTAAGAAAATTCTGACCAACCCTCCATCTCTCTGGCTCCTGGGGCTTCCTCTTGGTTTCCTCCTGGGTTGAAGTGCTCGGATTGTCCTCATATAGGCTCAACAGCCTCTGGGCCTCCTGAAGTGAGCGGATTTGGTGTGCTTTACCGTCCCATTTAAAAATTAATCGGCAGGGATGGCCCCAAGTGTAGGGGATCATTCTAGAGCACAAGTGAGCCGTGATTGGTCTAAACTACCTTGTCTTTTACAGTGTGGAGGCTGCTGGTACAAGAGAGGCCTGAAGGCTCGGAACTCGATAGGGTGTGTATCTCGGGCCTCTCGGAGGATCCGCTTCTTGAGCTGAAAGTCATCGACAAATGTGAGGATGTCCGATGGGGGGGCCTTTTGCTGCTCTCCTCTGGCCCACTCTATGAGTTCTGTCTAGTTTGATCTGTTATTCTGGCAGAATAAAGTGAAAAAGTTACTCCACATAAACTTCAATGTCCGCTCCCTCTGCCCCCTGAGGAAGCACTCAAATTTGTATGTTCTTACGTCTGGAGCGGTTCTCGAGGTCCTCCGCATGTGCCTGGAGATCAAGTTGCTGGTCGTGTAAGCGGAGGATATCTTGTTGGAGCTAATCGATCTCCTCGTCCTTTGTTGTGGCCTGCGTCTCCAGTGTATGAACCCTTTCGCCCATTGAGTCCGGGTCCCTCCGAACCTCTCGGATCTCCTGGGCTAGCTCCTTCTTCATGGTGTGGAGATCGTCTTTCAGGGAGGCAAATAAGGTTTCCAAAAAGGCGCGTGTAACTGGGGCTTCGGTGCCCCCCCCCTGGATCAGTGGGGCCTCCAGACGGAGAAGGGACTGCTTCCGAGCCACCTGCGCCGGACTTAATAAGGAGATCCTTGGCAGAGCATTCTATCTTATTTTTGTTGGAAGCCATTTTTGGTTAGGTTGTATCTTCTGCTTATGCAATTTAAGCAAGGGCCTAACAAGCTCTTTCTCAGGGTCTATCAGGCCTTGGTTTAGTGTTCTCCGTCTTGCTTGCCCTAGAGGTCTCTAGTCTATAGGACCTTCGCCTCTGGCTCCTGCCGCCGTCAAGCTGCCCAATTGCAACCACCTATTCCACCAGGGTGGTCGTTCTATGCATCCGGGCCCTTCGTATAAGGGAATCTTTCCTGTAGGCGCAACCCAGGTCTTCCAGGGCCCCCAGTCTGTGTCTGCCCCCTCTCAATCAGTATTGCAGGCCACTTAGCTCAACCTGCCCAGAGCGCGACTCGGCTGCTGGCTTAGGAGGGAATTCCGCCCCGCAGCTCTGGTTTGGGGTCCACTGGTGAGAGAGGTGGGGGGACGATATTTCTTCCTCTGTACCTGCTTTTGATTTCTAGGCCTTAGGTTATGGTCTTGGAGGCCTGGCAGTAACTAGTGCTGTATGCAGTCAAAAGGCTATCACCCCAGGCCAAACGACTCTGCCTCCCCTCTCCCCCAGCGGCACCAACCTTCTTCCTCGGAGGACAATCCGGGCCACTTCTCCCGGGGCTGTACAGCGGTTTGAGTCGATCTATGCCTTCCGCAATTCCCAGGCCTTGCTACTCTGTGTCTCTAGCCATGCGATGTTGAGCGGGAGACCCCACACTCCAGCCAGGTAATAGCCTGGTCCACACCTCTGGCTCTTGGTCCTGCCCCTATGCAGCTCCGCAGGTCTCAAGACCTCGCCTCTGCTTTAGGGCTCTTTGTGCAGGTATGTGCCCTTGGCCATGATCAGTGGGAGAGGAGGCGGTTCCAACCTCCCCCGAGACTGGAGGTGGTCGTGTGGTCTCCCTCGCCAGGGATTCAGTGCAAGTGAAGGCGAGGCGCCAGGCCCCCAAGACAGGAGCTGCCCGTCTCACCCCTCCTCAGCGCTCTCTTTAGCGACTCCTGGGCACACGTCGCAGGAGAAATTAAGATCTGCCCACTCCGGGCCGATTTCTTCAGTGGCCTGTCCTGCCACTCCAAAGCATCTCTACACTGCAGGGCCTCCTGGGCTTCGCCCGCTCCTCCTCGTTGGCCTGGACCCGGCCGGGCAGCCCCAACACCCTTGAGAACTGCCGGGCCGCCTACTACAGGTCACAGCGAGGTCTGGCCCAGCCCAGCTCGGGCTCGTTAGCCGTACTCGTATTGGGGCCGATTACAGTGCCCTCATGACTCATCCTCGCCAGGACCAGACCCAGGCATTGTCGGAGGAAGGGGGTGACGTTTGCAAACCCTTCCCGGTCTGCTATCCATGGCTATGTCGGTGGGGCCGAGGCGTTGGTACGGAGCGGCGAGCAGGCACGTCCTTCTCGGTCGCCATCTTGGCCACGCCCCGGCAGCACTCTTTCTTTGGCAATTGTTGGTCCTTATTTTTTATTTTGGAATTTTATAAAGCGCTTAGTTACGCTCTCCGGCGTGTCCCCGCGCTGAGAGTGAGCATGTGGGAGAGTTGGAAGGTTAGGGCAGTGCTAGGCGAAAAAGATGGGTTTTGAGGGCTCTGCGAAATTTGGCCTCAGAGGGTTCAAGGCGTAGTTCAGTGGGGAGCAGGTTCCAATTCTTGGCTGCGAAGAGTCTGAACGATCTGCCCCCCATACGAGCTTTACGGATTTTGGGGACAGCAGCCAGACCAGTGCCAGAGGATCTAAGCATTCGCTCTGGTCTATAAGGGGTGATGAGACAGTTGAGGGGGGCGGGTGCTCAACCTCCAAAGATGCAATGACATATGCATAAAGCTTTGAAGGTAATCCTTTCACGGATCGGAAGCCAGTGAAGGGACCTCAGAGCGGCTTTAGAGGGCGTTCTCCTAGGAAGCCTTAGCACCAACCGGGCTGTGGCGTTTTGCAATACTTGGAGACGGTTGAGACTTCTGGCCGTGATGCCCAGATATAAGAGATTGGCATAGTCGAGTCTCGATGTGACCAAGGCATGCACAAGAGTCTGTCTGGCACCAACAGGGAGCAGGTAAAGGACCTTACGTAAGGTCTTGAGTATCCCGAAGCACATGCCAACTACCCGATTAACCTGGGGAGCAAATGACAAATCGGAGTCAAATAGTACCTCGAGTTTTTTGGCCTGTTGACACGGCACGGGAGTAGGGCCCAGACAGTCGGGCCACCATGCCGAGGACCACACAGACGGGCCCCCCCCACCAGGAGCACTTTAGTCTTGGAACCATTCAACTTCAGGCAGTTGTTAGACATCCAAAAGGCAAGCTCCTGAATGCAAGCACTGCAGTTGACTGCCGCAATTCCGGGTGCCCGTGACAGAGAGATGACCAGCTGTGTGTCGTCGGCGTAAGATACTAGTTGGATGTCATACCTTTCCACAATAGTGGCTACAGGGGAGGCGTAGAGGTTAAACAGGGCGGGGCTTAGGGCAGAGCCCTGGGGAACCCCTTGATCGAGATTGAACACCCTAGAGTAGTGTTCTCCCTGTCTAACCTGAAAGCCCCTCTCCGTCAAGAAGGACTGTATCCATCTGAGTGCCACCCCATTTATTCCGCCATTGTTGAGACACTGTAGCAAGATGAAGTGTGCTCTAGTGTCAAAGGCGGCACTCAGGTCGAGCAAGATGAGAGCCATAGTATGTCCCTCATCTATCCCTTGCCTGATGGTCTCGGTGGCCATGAGCAACGCAGACTCCGTGGAGTGGCGTGAGCGAAATCCAAACTGAATGGGATGAAGAAGATTGGATTCATCCACGAAAGTCATAAGTTGGAGATTGACCACCTTTTCTGCCACTTTGGCCATGTAAGGGAGAAGGGAGATAGGTCTCAGGTTGTCCATCCTGTCCCAGCTGAGGTTCGTTTTTTTTTTAAGCGGGAGCACAATCGCTTGCTTCCACTTTTTAGGTACAATGCCGGTCCTGAAAGAGAGATCTAGAACATCTCTGATGTAAGGTTCGAGGATTTCAATATTCCCTCCAAGAAGTTTCGGTGAGGCCGGATCACGGATCACTGGTAACAAACACTCTATTCGCCCTGACCCATGATTGCTCATTAATTGATGCATTTTGAAAGTTGTCAGTAATTCTATTTTGTAGTGGCACAGTGGACACTGATATTTGGTCTGATGCCCTTAATGAGAGACTTATTCTACCGCTGGATATGGCCTATCAGTACTCAGCTTTTAAAATTGTTTCCCCATTTTGTGCTTGCACCGTCAATGAATCAGAATCGGCTGGGGTAATTGCATGCAGAAGCGACTGAGTAGAACCAGTTGTTGATGAAGTAGACGCATGCCTGATCGCATAGTGAATTGATTCAGGCAGTAGTTTTCCAATATCAGAGTCTGACAAACATCTTTTGGTTGCAAGATTCAGTATATCTTTTGCGGCAGATATAACATCACCTTCTCAAATGTCTACTGTGGTATTTACTAGGAGCCTTGAAACAAAAACTTTAGGAATTTCTGCAATCCCTTTATCCTCAAAGGCACCCTCAGAGATGACCCCGGTGAACAAGTTACTTACCTTCAATAACGCATGATCTGGTAGAGACATAGTCTAGCTGCAGATTTCTTAACTTTTGAATTCTCCCCAGGTGTCCAACTGGAACTAGAAATTTTTAAGCAGTAGCTCTGCGCATAGGGGGACAGCACTGTACGACTCAGCGATGACGTAGAGTCCGGTTGTGATATCAGTGGACTTAAATATGTCCTATATGGCGCGCAGGCGTCATTTTCTTCTGTGAAACCTTCCATGCCACAACACAGAGCCACAAAAAAAAAACTGGCTGGGGAAACAGTGTATCCAAAAAAGATCAATGTATCTTTGAGACAATAACTATAAACCAGAAATGAATGGCAAGCAATACCAAGACAAATTCTACAAGGTAAGACCACATGGTACTTGAAGCACAGAACTATATGAAAGCACACTCACTGGTATATAAAACCAGTAGTGAAAAAAGGGTAAAACCCCTACACCCATATAAGGTCTATAAGGAAAGATCAAATGCTTTGACGAAGCACAAAGCTATATAAACACTGACCGCCAGTGTATAAACCAGGGTTGTTTGTAAAAGGGAATACCTCTTAGACTACAAACCGTTTGGAGAGGATGGGTAGGGGGTTAAGGAATCTGCGGCTAGACTATGTCTCTACCAGTTAATGTGTTACTGAAGATAAGTAACTTGTTCATCTGATAGAGACACCTAGCTGCAGATTCCTTAACTTTTGATTTAAATACCATAGCCATATCCACCCAGTGGAGGGCCTGCAAACTAATCCTCCAAAAGTTCTCAGAGAGAACCAGCCGGTCGAAATTAACAATAGACCAGACATACATAGAAATTAGAAGCAAAAGAGCAAGAGCTCCCTGGCAAGGACCACAGGAAATATAAATAAAAGTACCCTACATGTACGGAAAAAACATGCCCCTAGGGTAGCTGAGTGACACTGTGTCAGAAGACAATAGTCAACAGTAGGACAGTAGTAAATGACCTTTAAAGGGTGAAATGAGCCTATGGACTAGAAGGGCCAGTGGCAATAACGAATACACTGTAAACTATAGTTCCCTAAACCAGTAAGGAAGTATTCAAAAGAACGTGTCATAAGAAATCTAGAAAAATAAGTTATAGAACTCATACTACGTTAGATATTAGATGAATAAACGCTTTTATCGTAAAGACTAATCCAAGAACTAAAACTGATGCAAATCAAGATCTATCCCTGGAGAAAATGTCATTGGATAAAATGACTACTACAAGGGGCCCACATTGCATAGAACCAGTAGAGACTGAAAAATGGCAGTTATCCAGATATGAATAAACCATATTAATGAACAAACAATGCCCAAATCTATATAGCTCATAATGTACGCATATATAAATAGATCCATAATCATAATACACACATATATATATATATATATATATATATATATATACATATACATATAGTGCACTGATGATGACGTCACATATTACATCACTCATGACATGGTCAGTGACATCACTCATGACATCACTCATGACATCTCAAATGACATCACTGTTGACATCATCCAGTGAATGTATGTTTTTCTGAACATTAAATATGTTTTATATATGTATATCTCAAGATCGATGGAAGAATAAATGGGTATATAGGTGTCTAAATGGATTTTTTTTCTTTGTAAAATTGATTGTATAACAGACTGATTAAGTGTATCTCAGTGAATACATGGGTTAGTGAGTAATGTTTAAATATGTATATATCTGTATCAGTCTCTCACATTGTGTATAAGTGATTGCATGGGTTGGTGAGTAGCTACAGGAGTGTCTATATGGGTTATTACTTGGTTTTTCGAGTATCAGTATGAGTGTCTGAGTGTCTGTACGGTTCAGTGGGGGGGTATTAGATGCATGAATGAGTGAGTCACTGTTTGTATGTGTTGAAGACAGTATGTGTGCAGGACTGTATTGGTGGATGAGTGTGTGTATGGGTGTGTTAGTGAGTGAATGACTGTCTCAATAGTGTCTTTTTAAGGAACTACATATATTTCAAAATAGTATATGTGATTATTGGTGTATATAAGTGAGTATATGTGAGAGTGAGAGATTGGAAGAGTTCCTGTATGAATAAGTATGTGTTTCTATAAGTGATTGTTTAAAGAGTAAGTATGCGTAAGTTTATGTAGAAGTAAGTGTGGTGGTATGTGTATAACTGTATATGCAAGTAAATGGATGTTTGATTCTTTATTAGCAAGAGTGACTGTGTGTGAGTAACTCTATGGATGAGTGGCGGTGTGTAACAGGATGTATAGGTATAGGAGTACATATGATGAGTGAGTACATGTATGAGTGACTATAAAGGACTGTTGGTGAATGAGTGGATGTGTATGTAGATCTTGGAATTACTGAATAGGCTGTTGTAACTGGTATTGGTATGTCCATTGTTTTGAAAATTTTAGTTTCTATTTTTGAATGTGTGTATCAAAGGTTATATTAGGGTGAGAGGAGATCTGCCACTATGACAAGGATGATGTCATCAGTGATGTCATTTCAGATGTCATCAGTGATGTCATGAGTGATGTAATATGTGACGTCATCAGCAGTGCATTGCAGGCGCGCAAGTTATAGTTAGCTGAACTAATTATATCAGTGGAATTTCAATGGTTTTGTACGAGTGAAATGTCCAGCTAACTATAACACCCCTGAAACCTATGTTTTTTTCAGTGAATTTTTAAGGTTTTCTAAATGCTTATTCCTAACTAAAACGTGCCTGAAATCTATGTTTTTTTCAGTGAATTTCAAAGATTTAATAAATGATAATGTCTAACTTTAACGTGACTGAAACCTATGGTTTTATAAGTGAATTTCAAAGGTTTTTTAAATGCTAGTTTCTAACTATGCCTACAGAGGTAGGACATGTGAAGAAAGATGAAAAAACGCACAGAAAGAAAAAAAGAAATGTAGAAAGAAGCAACAGAAGTCCTTAAAGACGAAGAAAAGTTCAGGAAGAAGGAAAATGTGCAGAAAGAACAAACAGAGGAGCAGAAAGAAGTCTTGTTTCAAAATCATCCTGTACCCTCAACTTTTTCAGACGGGTACTGGTGGTAACTGAGTCTGACTAGCCAGTCCTAGAGCCAGTGCTATGTTAAAAGACACTTAGAATTCAGTGAAAACACCTACATACACTACGGAACACTATGCGTTGGGGTCCCCAGTGATTAGCATGACCTCCTCTGTAAGCCCCTAGTATATAATAGGTCAGGGGGATTAAAACTACCTCTTAAAACGCACCACAGGGTTCGTCTGCACACTGGTGAAGGGAGGGGGGGGCCTGAGATGACATGTATGCAAACACGACCTGTGGCTGTTTAGTTGGGGTATAAAGTCCCCTTGAATCCTGAGGGTCCCTAGGGTCAAACTAGCCCACTAGGTACCTCCAGTAAGCACCGTTGCAGAGAGGTGTAAAATGGGTCAAGTCCTTGACCACCTCTCTGCAACGCAGCGCAGTGGCGCTTACTGGAAGCACCTGGTGGGCTAGTTAGCCCCCAGGGGCCCTCAGGATTGAAGGGGAATTATTTTCCCAAGTTAAAACGTTGCTGCAGGGAGTGTTTGCACACATCACCTCAGGCCCGCCCCCTCCCTTCACCACTGCGTAAAAGCGCCCTGTGACCGTTTTAAGTTGGGAGATTAAGTCCCCTTGAATCCTCAGGGTCCCTGGGGTCTAACTAGCCCACTAGGTACCTCCAGTAAGCACCACAGGGCTGCGCTGCTCAGAGGTGTAAAAAGGGGCACGGCCTGGACCACCTCTCTACAACGCATCGCAGTGGCGCTTACTGGAAGCACCTGGTGCGATAGTTAGCCCTCAGGATTGAAAGGGAATTATTTCCCCAATTCAAAACGCGCCGCAGGACGCGTTTGCACACTTGTGACATGAGGCCACGCCCACTCCCTGCACCACTGCGCAAACGTACCACATGGTGCGTTGTAAATTGGGGGATTAAGTCCCCTTGAGTCCTGAGGGTCCCTGGGGGCCAACTAGCCCACCACTTACCTCCAGTAAGCGCCAGAGAGCTACGATGCAGAGTGGTGCAAAAAGGGGCATGGCTTGGGCCAGCTTTCTGCAAAGCAGCGCAGTGGCGCTTACTGGATGTAAGTGGTGGGCTAGTTGGCCCCCAGGGACCCTCAGTATTGAAGAGAAATTAATTCCCAACTTAAATTGCACCACAGGGTGTGCATGCACACATGTCACCTCAGACCCCGCCCCCTCCCCCTCCCTTCACCACTGTGCAAACACGCAAAGCGGCGCATTTTAAGTTGGGGGATTAAGTCCCCTTGAATCCTGATGGTCTCTAGGATCCAACTAGCTCACCAGGTACCTCCAGTAAGCACCACAGAACTGTGTTGCAGAGAAGTGTAAAAAGGGGCGTGGCCTCTGAACACCTTTCTGCAACGCAGCTCCCTGGTGCATACTGAAGGTACCTGCTAGGCTAGTTGGCCCCCAGGGACCCTCCGTACAAGTCGGATTAATTCCCCAACTTCCAACTGGGCACATTTGCACAGTGGTGAAGGAAAGGGCGGGACCAAAGGTGACATGTGCAAACACGCCCTGTGGTGCGTTTTAATTTGGGGACTTAATTCCTCTTCAATCCTGAGAGTCCCTTGGGGCGAACTAGCCCACCATGTACCCCCAGTATACGCCAGGCAGCTGCGTTGCAGAGAGGTGTTCAGAGGCCAAGCCCCTTTTTACACCTCTCTGCAACGCAGCTCTGTGGCGCTTACTGGAGGTACCTGGTGGGCTAGTTGGCCCGTAGGGACCTTCAGGATTGATGCGGATTTCATTCTCCAACTTCAAACGTGCTACAGGGTGTGTTTGCACACATATCACCTCAGGCCCCGCCCCCTCCCTTCACCACTGTGCAAACCCGCCCGTGGCGCGTTTTAAGTTGGGGGATTAAGTTGCCTTGAATCCTGAGGGTCCCTGGGGTCATGTCTTTCTTGGGTTACTTCCTACAAGTGAAGAAAAACATACATACATACCAAAACATACAGAATGACGATATATTTCCATGTATATTTTTGATGCTGAAAGGCTACGTTTCTATAACTTCAGAGTAGTTCTTAAAAATACACATTTTCAAATGTAGAAGTTGTTAATGCACAGTGGAATAGATCCGAAGAAAGGTGAAGTGGTTGTTTACTGAACTTGAGGTAGTTTTTAGATCAAACCTACCAGGCAGAGCTGCTGTATCATTAAGAAAGACATATTGTGGGTTTACTAACAACATAGAGGGGCTTGGAACCCGCTCATTGCTTACCAAAGCTTTGCTTTCCTGTCACTTACATTGACTGTTTATTTTCTGTGTCCCTGCTCGATAATCTTGTGTTTTTCTCTTCCATAGAGCCTAGCTCATTACCCATCTCTTTTGATTGTCTGGCTTACATGCTTCCACTCACTGCTTGCTTTTCAAGCCCTACTGCTTTCTTTTGGGTAAAGCAAGTGTTAGCAGCTGTTGCATTTGTGCACTTCTCTCCCCCTGCACTCTATAGCCCTCTCTGTCACTCATGTGTTTTTTCCTGCCCCCATCCATTCTGCCTTCAATCTCTTGTACTCCCCACAATTGCTTTCTTGCCAGTGTGCTTCTGTTCCACGTTACCAGTTGTTCTCCTTCTCTCACCAAATACTGCTACTCCCCACACAAGCACTCTATTGTGCTTTCCCCTCACCTGTGCACTTCTTTACTCTCATCAGTTGCTTTCCCTCCCCAACTCTGCCCTCCCCTTTGCTTACATCCCTACAGCTTTGTTTCTCACGCCCTTTGATTTGCCTTCTGTGTTGCTCATCTTCCCCAACTTCCATGTTGCTTCACTTGTGCCCCCCCCCCCCCCCCCCCCCAAAAAATACTTTCATGCTACTTCGGTTTGGAGCAAATTAATATATCAGCCATATCCTGGCTCAAGTATATTAAAAACAACTTAAGAAATCTGGGTTTGAGCAGCCGCTTTAAAAGTATAACACACACGATGATGGACGGAATGTTGCACAATGGCAAAACATTCACCCCCAGGCACAGATCTGTGTTTGATCCATCGTTATTTTGCTCACCAAGCCACCCCAGTTCAGACATGGCCATATGCAAATTAGTCTTGACCCTGAGCCTCATGGGAACAGTCCAGCCCGAACTGCCAAGCCATGTTTTCCCTGGACCGGAATCAAGCATCCTAGGACCGTTTTCTGGCTATCAGCCGTCTTCAGCCAGGATAGCTTTTAATGTATGGGCAACACCAACGCTTATACCAAGGAGCTGGTTAAGAAAATATTTTTTGTATATAAAGATATTACCAGGATAAAAAAATCACTTGATATGGTTACTGTTCAATCATTTTTTTTTTTTTTAAATATATTTTTATTGCAGTTATAAACCACAGGATACAATTAGTCAGCCAGTTCACTCGTGACATCCCCCCGTTCAATAAAAAAAAAAAAAAAAAAAATCGTACACAGCCATTCAGCCCGCATCCCGGAGGCCGGGCGGCATATTACTCCATTCAATAGGAAAACATCACGGTGCACGTCCCATAGGGACCATGGTTGAAATGTCGTTTTACGTATCTGCTTTTACCCCCCCACCCTCAACATCGCTCCCGTCAGCCATCCCAGTGGTAATCAGTGGTACCGCCCATGTCGGGACCTGCCCTAGGCGCTGTGGTTCTGTCATGCCTGGCCTCTCCCCCCAGCCATTCCACACTCCACATAGTACCCACCATCCTAGTAGATATGGTTACTGTTCAATCATGTGTGCCACTTTCAACAACTTACTGCATGCAGCCATAGCTTTTTGGATAAAAAAACCCTGAATTAAGATTCTACTTTACATGATTATGAGTTAATATGATACATTGTCTAGGGGCCTGCTCTATTGCTGTGTTGTCCATGTGATGGGGTGTCTCTTTAAACATAAAAGCACTTTATGCTATTTTGCACATTGTGCTCTTTTAGAAAACGATACCTTAAACCAATTTTAAGTGGTAGATATTTTAATACATATCAAAAGGGTCTTCTCTTTCTACAGCGTTGAGTATCCTTCAACATGTTTTTCAGTCTTGAATTTTATTGTGCAAGCCTTGATATTATGAAAGAAATTTGTGTTATGAACTTTGATTTGGGACTAATTTTTCCTTGAATTGATCAGCACTAACTGAATTTTTATGACATTTTACAAACTGATTCAAAGCTTTTTTCTATTACTCCTATAGTTATGGTTTATTAAGGATTGTTTTATACTTTAACTAGCAGCCCGTCCCGACCTTGTCCGGGAGCAACAGGCTTCCCCGACCCCCGCCCGCCCCGACATTGTCCAGCCGCCCGGGCCCCCGCCAGGCTCGTCCCCCACCTGCCCCGACCCCCGCCTGCCCCGACATGGGACCCCTTACCTCATCCGCCCCTCCTCCCGCCGGTCTGCTGCCCGCACCGCCGGCTGCCTGTCTGCTGCTCCTCACGTCACCACTCCTCCCCCATGCGCCATGTCCGCCACTCCTCGTCGCGGCCCATGAACGCCGCTCCTCCCTGCGCTCCTGACGTGAGCACGCATGTCGGGGCCGGCGCTACTTCGGAGGGACTCATTTTTTTTTTACTGTAAATTTTGTAAATTACGTTTTTTTTTTTATTTATATAGCCTATAACCATCTACACACCCTGGCGATTCCAATGGTGTATCGGGTATGTGGATTGGCGCTGTGGTTCCCGAGTTTACTCGCCTCAAAGGCTGAAAGTTCTTCCTTTATTATAGTAGTATAGATATGACTACTATTTTAGATGGTTAAAGTAAAAAGTGCATGATTCTGATATGTTTTATGTTCTTTGATTTTGCTTTTATGGTCTTATACCTGACCGCATAAGATGATGAATCAAATCACTTTCATGCTACTTATTTTGTTTTATGTTCTGATCTAACTCGGTAATTAAAAAAAAATAGCTCACTTCATTTTGTAGGCAGGTGCATGAGTAGTGTGCATGCATACAAAATGAGGTGACCGTCATGTCATAGCCGCTTTTTTTGTTCTAAAAATTGAGTTGTGCTTCTAAAACTTTTGGAGGAACTGCTATAAACTTTACAAAATACAAACAGACAAACAGAACATCAAGATACATTTCCAACTTAAAACTTTCTTGTGGCCTTTAAAATACTTTCCTATACTGAAAATACATTCAATGAAAACATATAAGTTAAGCATTCTGTAGCTACCATTCCATATAGTGCTAACAGAACATTTTATAAGAACAGGACATAAAACCTTACCTTACACTTGAAATAGTAAAAGATTATATATTTTAAAACACTTAATAGTGCACATATTACATTTCTTTGAATTCATACATAAACCAATGTTATTGACAATTTTAGCACTAAATCTATGGACTTGCCAAATTGTATTATTAGCTGCCCGAATTCTTAATAAGTCTAAACGTATTTCTCTATTTGGGATATCAAAATATCTGCACTGCTCAAAGAAGTCACACTTTTCTTACCTTTTATACAGTCTCTAGCTTTTCTTTGACTACATTGACTGTTACAGTTACCATAGCTCGTTTCTTACTTTCTTTTTCATACTTCTCTGCACATTCCTTCTCAAGGGAAAGATCTTTCCAATATAAGATAATCTGTCTATGAAGTTCCTAGCTATGTTTGATTCACCATATTGCAGTGACTGAAAGCAAGTAACATAACGTTCTCTTGTCTCCCCTTCTTAATAAGGCAACAAAATTAGCTGGAGGAAGCTACTATCTCCTAGTGCAGTAAAGACAAATTCAGCCTCCAAGTCTGAACAAGAGAATTCTTATGAAGACCAAACAACCTTTTAACTACTAAGCTCTCTAATTGATATAATTTGACTCATTTATCAAAAGTAATAAGTTCAGTGATGTACAAAGCCAGTGGCATACATTTGGCCTTAAATATTTCAGCATTGGGATTAATGAGAAGCCTTCATACCTGCAATCAAATTTAGAAATCCTCCCAACACAGATAAACTTTTTAGCTTAAACAAATTAAAATGATAAACCCTGCTTAAATCAAAGCTAAAATACATCCTCGAAGACTGGTAGCTGTTCGCTTATTGAGTTTAAACAAAGGACATTTATCTTTAGAGCCACTATTGAATTCAAATATCAAAACGTTCATATTATCCACATTTACAGCCAACCTCATGACTGTACAATAATTCTCTAATATGTTGAATTTTTCTGATGACAAAGCTACAACAACAAAATTACCTGTATAAAGCAGATAAGGTTGATGAGGGAGCCATTTTCAGAGAAAATAACCCTGAACCAGATAATAGAGTTGATAGGTCAGACGGATAGAGACAAAAGATATATGTAGCCACAAAAGAGCCCTCATGTATTCCTCTACTAATTAAGATTTGTGCTGACAATCTACCACAAATATCCAGGTCAAAATGGGCACAATTATCAGTACGGAGCACTTTAATTATTTTCAACAGCCCTGGGGAACTCTTACTTGGAAGGTTTCTCTCATAACGTCTCATGATTAGCCAAATTGAAAGCTGCTTGGAAGTCTATGAACCCACAGCACAAACTCGTTCTCAGTTCAACAGAATTCCTAGCCAATGCCCAGAAGACAAAACATGATCCACTGTCATATAATTTTGACAAAAGCCCCCTGTATACAGGGATTTATAGTCTTTGGTTTGCTCGATTAATTTAAATGGTTTAAAATTCATTTCCTATGCACCTTTCCCATAGAATCCAATAGTGATATGAGCCGAACATTTGTTCCATTAGAAACTTCACCTCACTTAATAGCTTTAAAGAGGCACCTCTCCAATTACCTGGGATGCATCCCATTTTTGTCACCCAACAAAAGTAAGGAATTAAAGAACAAGTTACTTACCTTCGGTAACAATGTATCTGTAAGAGACATATATAAGTTATTGATTCCTCACCTTAGAATAGATACCCCAGCAATACCAACCCCGGAGGAGGGACTGCGAACCAAGTTCCCACCAGAAAGTCCTACAGGACAGAATGGTCAAAGTAGCCGTCCCTCCGGACTTGACTATCCAGGCAGTAATGTCTGGTGAACGTGTGCATAGAAGCCCACGTAACCTCCTGGCGATTTGGTGTTTTATTTAGCATGGTTTGCTTGGTATTGACTACCTGGTAATGTGGCTTGGTAACTAGTAGGACTGTCATTATCCATAAGGGTTTGGAAGTCTTACTGAGAGGCTTGGATAGGCCAGTATATTGTAAAAAGAGCCATTTCTTGCTCGAGCTTGCCTGATTAAATTGAGCATAGATGGTTTCTGGTTTTACTTCGTGTTGAAGGGGAATCTTTCTACCTTGTCTAATGTAGAGGAACACTTAATGCAATTGGTGGGTAGACCACCATGCAAACTAGTGTTTGCTTTTAGAGATCTCTATTGTTACATCTAAACTGTGAGTATAAAAAAACTATGTGTATATATGTTGTGGAGAACGTTTTGGATAAGCCACGTGACGGTCCTGAATTGGTAAACTCTGAGTAAGATTGACAATAGGAGGGCCTTTAGAACAGAGTATGAGAAGGACTGAATATTTTTAGTTCTCCCATATTACTCTATGGTTCCCCTTTGCTTTACCTTCACAGAGCAGGGCCTCAAATTCCTGAGCTTGGTCCAGGTGAGGTGAGGTCTAGTCCCCGGTCAAGCTGGGTGAGCAGATTTAATTGTTTTGAATGAACACTAATCTTTCTCATCTTTGTGAATAAGCATATAAGAGAGCATTTTTGTGAGTAACATGGTGTACATTTCAATTTTCTTTAGATGACAGCTGCATCCCTTGATGTGGAGGAGCAGTTGAAGTAGGTTGTATTGGTTACAACCTCTTTTTCTTATCTGTAATTTCACTATAAGTAGTCTTATTTATATATAAGTTGTCACTGTATGTTAGTACAAACCTGGTTTTGCAGTAGCAAAGTTACAGAGCAGAGGCCATGAAGAAAGCCGAGGGATTTGGTTCCCTATAGGCTGAACATGTTGGCCTTTCGTTTGCAGTTATTTGTTTAAACTGCCTCTTGCACTGTTTTGTTTTTCATTGGGGGTGAGTCGGATTCCTAATAAAATGTTTCCTGCTTTTCACCTCATCACCCTATTTTAATCACCACTTTTTGTGTTTTGCACTGCACTGAATTTCCTTGTGGTCTGTTATTAAGTAACGCATTCTCTGTGTTCAGTGATTATGGGTCTGATCCAATCCAGCTGATCTTCAGTGGAATGGTAACGAATAGAACAGAGTATTAGAGGAGGTGATTGGGAATTATCTATCAGAAAGCAAGAAGCAAGTTGGATCAGCCGCTGTAGAGCAGTCAAGCTGGGTTTAAACAGTGATTCAGAATTACACCATTATTTACAATGATGGGATGTTTCAGAATTAACCTATATTGGAACAATCTTTCGATTGTTAAATGGGGACATCCGTCTCTCGCTGATTTGTTTGTTTTGATGCTCAGTAAAGTTTCTGTAAAGTTTTGTTTTTAGATCAATGTTTGAGTACAGGCAAGCATTGTATGTAATAATACATTTTTTAACTGTTGTGCTGCATGAAACCTGAAGGTTTGAGTAGCAAATTATGTAATAGTTACAGGCAGACATTGTCTGTTGAATCATGTTGGAGGACATCAATTGTTGATATTGGGTCCAAATAATAAATAAAATTAAAAGAGTATAAAATAAAAAATTGGATGCATATCAAGGAATCTGAAGGAGATAATGGTAGAGATCGGAAGAAATAAGTGGCCAGTTGCAGAATCACGCCATGGCAGTGGGAAATGGGTTTAAGCTGTTTGAAGTTAACACTTAGTGTCACGATCGCGCTGCGCTAGGAACCACAATTCCCGGCAGGATGTGGTGGGAAACTACCGCTCCCATGCTCCTTTGCGGTCTCGCGAGATTTTATCGCGGAAGCATAAGGAGGAAGGATTTGCAGCGCACAGCATCGGGAATTCCTCTGGTCCGAGCTGTCCGTGGTTAGCGGTTCGTCATTTGGTGCGGTAAGGGTGCTTGCACCTGGATCCTAGTTGGCCCGATAACAAACAGGCCTCCTTGTTCCATCAGGGGTTAAGTGAAGAGTTAAAAGATGTCATAGCTCAGATTGACCCGCAACCTGCTACTGTGGAGGACCTGATCAATCTGACCTTGAGGCTAGACCACAGACTGAGTGAACGGAGAGGGGATACTTGTAAAAAAACCTCTAGGAGAGAGGAGCAAACCGGCTGAAACACCTTCGGCCTCTGCCCCGGAACCGATGGATATAGGAGCGGTCAGACCGGCTTTAACTCCAGCGGATAGAGAGTCCCGTCGCAAGTAGGGTCTTTGTCTCTATTGCGGGAAACGTGGGCATTTTGTACGAGAGTGTCCTGTAAAGCCCAAGGGGAATCGTTTTCGTCCTATCAGAGCAGCCTCAACCGCAGTCGAAATGGGGGCGGAAAAACTGACGGACTCTAGGTCACAAGAAGGGGTGTCTTGGAGTCCTTTATATGTCCCTTCATTATATGAGGTCAATGCGGGTTCAAAAGGTCATCTTTTTATTCCTATAAGAATGGTGGTTGAGGGTGAACAAGTGGACATGAATGCTATGGTTGACTCAGGGGCTACAGGTATGTTTATAGGCATACAGGAAGCACAGAGCAAGGGTATCAAATTGATACAGAATGAGTCCCCTGAGGTGGTTTAAGCGGTGGATGAGTACGGGTCCAGTGGAGTATAGAACAGAGGAATTGGAGGTATTGTATGGGGAAGCACATGTGGAAAGGATTTCCTTTAGCGTGATCAGGGCCCCTCAGTATGGAGTTATATTTGGTATACCCTGGTTAGAGAAACACAATCCAAACATAGACTGGGGCAACAGAACTTTGATCATGGAGTCCGAATACTGTTTGGAGCACTGTCATGCTGCATCTCTGATGCCTGCTAGAGCATTGTCTAGAGGCTCTAGTATTGCTACTGCTGCAGAAAAAAAGTGTATTACTCCCTGCAGCATACTCCAATTTTGCAAAGGTGTTCAGCGAAGCTCATGCAGAAGAACTGCCCCCACACAGGCAGTACAATTGCCAAATCGATCTAATACCTGGAGCAGTGGTGCCTAGTGGGCCTATTTATGCGTTGACAGAACCAGAGACACTGCATTTGAGGTCCTATCTTGACAAGTTGTTGGGACTAGGATTCATCCGCCCGTCCAAATCACCAGCAGCCTCGCCCCTTTTCTTCATACCTAAGGCCAATGGAGAATTGAGGGCGTGTGTGGATTTTCGAGCATTAAATGCCATCACAATTAAAAACAGATACCCTCTCCCACTCATTAGTGTGTTACTGGAACAAGTCAAGGGGGCTACTGTGTTCACCAAGTTGGACCTAAAAGGGGCTTACCACTTGGTTCGCATGAGACAGGGGGACGAGTGGAAGACTATCTTTAAAACCAGGTATGGTCTTTTCGAGTACCTAGTGATGCCGTTCGGGCTTTGCAATGCCCCTGCGGCATTTCAATTCTTTCTTAATGACGTCCTTCGTGAGATCTTGGATCATTATGTCATTGTGTATATCGACGACATACTTGTGTACTCTGAGTCCGAGGAACTCCATCAACACCATGTAGAGAAGGTGTTGAGTATACTTCAAGCGCACCACTTATTTTGTAAATTAAGTGAGTGCGATTTTCATGTTTGTTCTGTGGAATTTTTGGGGGGGATCTTGAGTCCGGATGGACAGGAGATGGCGGAACGAAAGGTTTCAGCGGTGATGAACTGGCCTGTTCCGTGCAATGTCCGAGATGTTCAGTGCTTCATTGGCTTAGTCCAATTTTTACAGGCGCTTCATCAGTCACTTTTCTAAATTGGTGGCCCCAATCACTCATCTGTTGAAAAAGGGTACCGTGTTCAAATGGACTGATGAGGCGCAGACTGCATTCTCAGCTCTCAAGCATGCATTTGTATCGGCTCCTATATTGGTCCATCCTGATTCTGACAAGGCCTATGTGGTGGAGGCGGATGCATCGGAGGTGGCAGTCGGAGCGGAGTTGTCACAGAGAAACACAAATACAGGTTAACTACATCCAGTGGCATTTATGTCCCGGAAATTGAATGCTGCGGAAAGAAACTACCATATTTCCGAAAAAGAATTATTGGCAGTCCGTGACTCCTTCTTGGAGTGGCGGCATTTTTTGATGGGTGCCAGACATGTAGTCACAGTTTACAGGGACCACCGTAATCTGCAGTTTATAACGGCAGCGTGTCATCTCTCCCCTAGGCAACTTAGATGGATGATGTTCTTTTCTGGGTTTCATTTCGTCATCACTTATCGGCCAGGAGCTGAGAACCGCAAGGCGGATGCTCTTACCCGTCAGTCATCTGTGGTTCTTCCTGAGGGGGCACCTGTTGCCAGCATCATTGACCCTGGTAAGGTCTTGTGTGCCTTGCAGCCAGACTCCTTTCTGAAAGATGTAGCGAGGGGCATTTCTTCGTTTTCTTGGAAGACTTGGTTATAGAGACACCCTGAATGGACAATGCATGGGGGCCTTCCGTTGCATAACAAACGGTTATTGATACCAACCGTGCAGTTACGAAAGCAGGTTTTTGTATGGTATCATGACTCCCCGTGTGCTGGTCATTTAGGAGAAACCAAGACTATTGAACACGTTCTCCGTCATTTCTGGTGGCCCTCCTTGAGACTTGATATCAGGAAGTGGGTTTCCGCTTGCGAACAATGTGCTAGGATGAAGTCAGATCATAGTCGTCCACAAGGCCTGTTACAACCTCTTCCTACTCCCTCTGTTCCTTGGGATAGGATATCTTTGGATTTTGTGGTGGGGCTGCCCAAGGATCAAGGATGTACGGCGATCCTGGTTGTGATCGATTTTTTGACCAAAATGGGGCACTTTATCGCATGTGCACAGGTGCCCTCTGCGGGGCAACTTGCAGGAATGCCTATGTCACAAGTGGTACGTCTCCATGGTTTGCCCAGCGTTATCGTGTCCGATAGAGGTGCGCAGTTTACGGCTCAATTTTGGAAGAAATGGTGTTCGATGCTCCATATTCAGACCGCCCTCTCTACCAGTTTTCACCCGCCAACTGACGGGCAGACTGAACGTCTGAATCAAACACTCAAACAATACCTGAGGTGTTATGTGGATCAAGGCAAAGAGAACTGGGTGGACCATTTGTGGCTGGCTGAGGTGGCTTACAACAACGCCACGCATGGTCCCACCAAAGAAACGCCTTTTTACTGTAACTATGGCAGGCATCCCAGATTCCTTCCATTCGTCCACCGCACGCTGATCTTGCGTTGCCTGAGGTTGCGAACAGGGTGGTGCACATTTGTGACACTTTGTCTAAAGCTCAGTCTCATCTGGAAAAGGTCAAGGTTCAATACAAGGCTGCTGCTGATAGACACCGGAGACAGGGACCGTTGTATGGCAGAGGGGATATGGTGTGGTTGTCCACTCGGAATTTGTGGTTCAAGGAGCACAGCATGTTCAATCCTAAGTACGTAGGGCCCTACGTCATTGCCAAAAGGGTGAATCCAGTGGCTGTGAAACTGAGACTTCCTTCACATCTGCGGATCCACCCGGTCTTCCATGTGTCCCTGTTGAAGCCAGCTCGAGGACGGGGTCGCTCTCGGCCTCTTGCGGTGGTGGTGGATGGTGAACTCGAGTACGAAGTCCGGAGTCTGTTGGATTCCAAGTATCGGGGTTGTAAACTATGGTATTTGGTTTCCTGGAAAGGTTACGGCCCTGAGGAGAATTCGTGGGAACCTGCAGCAGGGCTTCATTCTCCTGCGAGGGTGGCGGCCTTCCATAGGAGACATCCTGCTAAACCTGGGCCTTGACGTCGCCTTCTTTGTGAGGGGGATGTACTGTCACGATCGCGCTGCGCTAGGAACTACAATTCCCGGCAGGATGTGGTGGGAAACTACCGCTCCCATGCTCCTTTGCGGTCTCGCGAGATTTTATCGCGGAAGCATAAGGAGGAAGGATTTGCAGCGCACAGCATCGGGAATTCCTCTGGTCCGAGCTGTCCGTGGTTAGCGGTTCGTCATTTGGTGCGGTAAGGGTGCTTGCACCTGGATCCTAGTTGGCCCGATAACAAACAGGCCTCCTTGTTCCATCAGGGGTTAAGTGAAGAGTTAAAAGATGTCATAGCTCAGATTGACCCGCAACCTGCTACTGTGGAGGACCTGATCAATCTGACCTTGAGGCTAGACCACAGACTGAGTGAACGGAGAGGGGATACTTGTAAAAAAACCTCTAGGAGAGAGGAGCAAACCGGCTGAAACACCTTCGGCCTCTGCCCCGGAACCGATGGATATAGGAGCGGTCAGACCGGCTTTAACTCCAGCGGATAGAGAGTCCCGTCGCAAGTAGGGTCTTTGTCTCTATTGCGGGAAACGTGGGCATTTTGTACGAGAGTGTCCTGTAAAGCCCAAGGGGAATCGTTTTCGTCCTATCAGAGCAGCCTCAACCGCAGTCGAAATGGGGGCGGAAAAACTGACGGACTCTAGGTCACAAGAAGGGGTGTCTTGGAGTCCTTTATATGTCCCTTCATTATATGAGGTCAATGCGGGTTCAAAAGGTCATCTTTTTATTCCTATAAGAATGGTGGTTGAGGGTGAACAAGTGGACATGAATGCTATGGTTGACTCAGGGGCAACAGGTATGTTTATAGGCATACAGGAAGCACAGAGCAAGGGTATCAAATTGATACAGAATGAGTCCCCTGAGGTGGTTTAAGCGGTGGATGAGTACGGGTCCAGTGGAGTATAGAACAGAGGAATTGGAGGTATTGTATGGGGAAGCACATGTGGAAAGGATTTCCTTTAGCGTGATCAGGGCCCCTCAGTATGGAGTTATATTTGGTATACCCTGGTTAGAGAAACACAATCCGAGCATAGACTGGGGCAACAGAACTTTGATCATGGAGTCCGAATACTGTTTGGAGCACTGTCATGCTGCATCTCTGATGCCTGCTAGAGCATTGTCTAGAGGCTCTAGTATTGCTACTGCTGCAGAAAAAAAGTGTATTACTCCCTGCAGCATACTCCAATTTTGCAAAGGTGTTCAGCGAAGCTCATGCAGAAGAACTGCCCCCACACAGGCAGTACAATTGCCAAATCGATCTAATACCTGGAGCAGTGGTGCCTAGTGGGCCTATTTATGCGTTGACAGAACCAGAGACACTGCATTTGAGGTCCTATCTTGACAAGTTGTTGGGACTAGGATTCATCCGCCCGTCCAAATCACCAGCAGCCTCGCCCCTTTTCTTCATACCTAAGGCCAATGGAGAATTGAGGGTGTGTGTGGATTTTCGAGCATTAAATGCCATCACAATTAAAAACAGATACCCTCTCCCACTCATTAGTGTGTTACTGGAACAAGTCAAGGGGGCTACTGTGTTCACCAAGTTGGACCTAAAAGGGGCTTACCACTTGGTTCGCATGAGACAGGGGGACGAGTGGAAGACTATCTTTAAAACCAGGTATGGTCTTTTCGAGTACCTAGTGATGCCGTTCGGGCTTTGCAATGCCCCTGCGGCATTTCAATTCTTTCTTAATGACGTCCTTCGTGAGATCTTGGATCATTATGTCATTGTGTATATCGACGACATACTTGTGTACTCTGAGTCCGAGGAACTCCATCAACACCATGTAGAGAAGGTGTTGAGTATACTTCAAGCGCACCACTTATTTTGTAAATTAAGTGAGTGCGATTTTCATGTTTGTTCTGTGGAATTTTTGGGGGGGATCTTGAGTCCGGATGGACAGGAGATGGCGGAACGAAAGGTTTCAGCGGTGATGAACTGGCCTGTTCCGTGCAATGTCCGAGATGTTCAGTGCTTCATTGGCTTTGCCAATTTTTACAGGCGCTTCATCAGTCACTTTTCTAAATTGGTGGCCCCAATCACTCATCTGTTGAAAAAGGGTACCGTGTTCAAATGGACTGATGAGGCGCAGACTGCATTCTCAGCTCTCAAGCATGCATTTGTATCGGCTCCTATATTGGTCCATCCTGATCCTGACAAGGCCTATGTGGTGGAGGCGGATGCATCGGAGGTGGCAGTCGGAGCGGAGTTGTCACAGAGAAACACAAATACAGGTTAACTACATCCAGTGGCATTTATGTCCCGGAAATTGAATGCTGCGGAAAGAAACTACCATATTTCCGAAAAAGAATTATTGGCAGTCCGTGACTCCTTCTTGGAGTGGCGGCATTTTTTGATGGGTGCCAGACATGTAGTCACAGTTTACAGGGACCACCGTAATCTGCAGTTTATAACGGCAGCGTGTCATCTCTCCCCTAGGCAACTTAGATGGATGATGTTCTTTTCTGGGTTTCATTTCGTCATCACTTATCGGCCAGGAGCTGAGAACCGCAAGGCGGATGCTCTTACCCGTCAGTCATCTGTGGTTCTTCCTGAGGGGGCACCTGTTGCCAGCATCATTGACCCTGGTAAGGTCTTGTGTGCCTTGCAGCCAGACTCCTTTCTGAAAGATGTAGCGAGGGGCATTTCTTCGTTTTCTTGGAAGACTTGGTTATAGAGACACCCTGAATGGACAATGCATGGGGGCCTTCCGTTGCATAACAAACGGTTATTGATACCAACCGTGCAGTTACGAAAGCAGGTTTTTGTATGGTATCATGACTCCCCGTGTGCTGGTCATTTAGGAGAAACCAAGACTATTGAACACGTTCTCCGTCATTTCTGGTGGCCCTCCTTGAGACTTGATATCAGGAAGTGGGTTTCCGCTTGCGAACAATGTGCTAGGATGAAGTCAGATCATAGTCGTCCACAAGGCCTGTTACAACCTCTTCCTACTCCCTCTGTTCCTTGGGATAGGATATCTTTGGATTTTGTGGTGGGGCTGCCCAAGGATCAAGGATGTACGGCGATCCTGGTTGTGATCGATTTTTTGACCAAAATGGGGCACTTTATCGCATGTGCACAGGTGCCCTCTGCGGGGCAACTTGCAGGAATGCCTATGTCACAAGTGGTACGTCTCCATGGTTTGCCCAGCGTTATCGTGTCCGATAGAGGTGCGCAGTTTACGGCTCAATTTTGGAAGAAATGGTGTTCGATGCTCCATATTCAGACCGCCCTCTCTACCAGTTTTCACCCGCCAACTGACGGGCAGACTGAACGTCTGAATCAAACACTCAAACAATACCTGAGGTGTTATGTGGATCAAGGCAAAGAGAACTGGGTGGACCATTTGTGGCTGGCTGAGGTGGCTTACAACAACGCCACGCATGGTCCCACCAAAGAAACGCCTTTTTACTGTAACTATGGCAGGCATCCCAGATTCCTTCCATTCGTCCACCGCACGCTGATCTTGCGTTGCCTGAGGTTGCGAACAGGGTGGTGCACATTTGTGACACTTTGTCTAAAGCTCAGTCTCATCTGGAAAAGGTCAAGGTTCAATACAAGGCTGCTGCTGATAGACACCGGAGACAGGGACCGTTGTATGGCAGAGGGGATATGGTGTGGTTGTCCACTCGGAATTTGTGGTTCAAGGAGCACAGCATGTTCAATCCTAAGTACGTAGGGCCCTACGTCATTGCCAAAAGGGTGAATCCAGTGGCTGTGAAACTGAGACTTCCTTCACATCTGCGGATCCACCCGGTCTTCCATGTGTCCCTGTTGAAGCCAGCTCGAGGACGGGGTCGCTCTCGGCCTCTTGCGGTGGTGGTGGATGGTGAACTCGAGTACGAAGTCCGGAGTCTGTTGGATTCCAAGTATCGGGGTTGTAAACTATGGTATTTGGTTTCCTGGAAAGGTTACGGCCCTGAGGAGAATTCGTGGGAACCTGCAGCAGGGCTTCATTCTCCTGCGAGGGTGGCGGCCTTCCATAGGAGACATCCTGCTAAACCTGGGCCTTGACGTCGCCTTCTTTGTGAGGGGGATGTACTGTCACGATCGCGCTGCGCTAGGAACTACAATTCCCGGCAGGATGTGGTGGGAAACTACCGCTCCCATGCTCCTTTGCGGTCTCGCGAGATTTTATCGCGGAAGCATAAGGAGGAAGGATTTGCAGCGCACAGCATCGGGAATTCCTCCGGTCCGAGCTGTCCGTGGTTAGCGGTTCGTCGTTTGGTGCGGTAAGGGTGCTTGCACCTGGATCCTATTGCATTCGCCTTTCTGGAAACTGTCTAGAGTCTTTGTAGGTGGCTTTGCGAGGGCCGCTTGTAACTGGTTGCTTCGGGGTCTTTACCCCCTTTCTTGTCCAAAGGATTTGTCCCGGTCGGCATTGTCGGCCGACGGTGGTAGTGGAGGCGGTGTCATCCACGGAACCCTGTTAAAGTATCATTTTGGTTTCTGTTCTTCCTAAGACTTTGAGGAGAACAAGAGTTCGAGGCTTCTGTGCTCTATATTCGAACAGGGGGCATTATTAAAACAGAATTCGTTCATGTGTGAAGTTAACACAGGAACGACATCATATTGTTTCTTTGTGCTGCGATGAACGGGGTTTGGTAATTATGGTGTTTAATTCCAATGTCTTTTAACTCCTTTGTTAAAAGGGATTGATCAGGAGTGGTTGCTAAACTCTCGATCCCTGTGAAGTGTACAAGGAGTGAGTTAGGGGTATGTTATAACCTCATTAGATCATTGATGTTCATTATCGTATCTATTTGCATAACAGGAGGTTACAAGTCACTGTTACTTTTGTATTCTTACAGTTACACCGCTATCCCTTCATCTGCCATCACTTACCTCTCCCCTGAAGGATTCTTTTTCTTTACAGGTATTTGGTTAGGTTAGGGGTACTAGAGATTTCTGTTTGTAGAATTGTCAGAAAATGAAAGTTACTCATGAGTGTTTGTTTTCTTTTTGTCTTTTCCAGATCTCCCTCCCAGCTGTCCCCTTCCTTTCCTTCCTGATTCCTAACATCCCCCCCACAACATCCCTCGCTTAATTTGTTCGATGTACTGTGCCATAACGGCTATTCCAGTCATTGAATAGATTGAGAGGTGGAACATAATCTTCAAACCGATCCCGAGGACTTCACGTACAGCACTTAGGTCCAATGGGGGGTTTTAAGATTGTTTAATATCCATGGAATTGTGACCGATGATGACTCTATGGCTTAAATGCCAATACTGGGGAATGTAGTGAAGAAATTCATTGTGGGGCCACTCAGTTAGCAAATGGCTAACATTTTAAGGCAGATTACAGGATGTGATTGTTAGGATCCGAGGTCAGATATTGCTCATTAACACGCTAGATCTGGATGATCATTGGATGTTGGGATTAACAAAGACGGCAGGGTATTGTAACGATGGTGATTGGTTCAAGGCACTTACAGGAAATAAACAGGAGTCCGCACAGTTTACGATGTGTAAATTACGTGCGACAGGTTAACAGTCGTTAATCGGAATTTGTACACTCGATATTGGCAATGGGATGTGAATTTGAATACTTGGTAAACTTTGTTTAATAATACATGAGACTACAGTAAAAATTTTAACGACGAGAAGCACAAGTTACTACTTGTGTAACGATATATCTGTAAGAGACATTAGTTAGTGATAGATTCCTTACCTTAGAATATCCCCAGGCGTCAGACTGGATCCGGAAATTTTTTGCGTAGCAGTACCCATGCGTGTCGGTAGGCGTCGTCCGTGGCTCCGCGTCCGTCGTCGGCGTGGTGGGCGCCATGATGATGTTGTCGGAGTACATAGACGCCACCTCCGCGCGCTGACGTCAGTTCTTACACACAGCTTTTTCCGCACCAGAAACAGAGAGCCATGATAAAAACCAACACTGGTGCCATGAAACTGGGGCCCTGAAAGGGGATGACCATAACCCTAGATATCTGTTCGCAAAACGGGGAGGATGGGTAGGTCGGTAAGGAATCTATCACTAACTAATGTCTCTTACAGATATATCGTTACACAAGTAGTAACTTGTGCATGTGATAGAGACACGTTAGTGAAGGATTCCCTACCTTAGAATAGATACCCCAGCAATACCAACCCCGGTGGTGGGTCTGCGAACCAATAATCACACCATAAAAGTCCTGGAGGACGGAACGGCCAAAGAAGCCATCCCTCCGGACTTGGCTGTCCAGGCAGTAGTGTCTTGCGAACGTGTGCAGTGACGCCCACGTAGCTGCCTGACAAATGCCCTGCAAGGGGACTCCTCGGCCCAGGGCAGTAGTGGTCGCCGTGGCCCGAGTGGAATGGGCCCTCAGCCCAACAGGAGGTTCCTTTTTAGCCAAAGAGTAGCACGCTTGGATGCACAACACGATCCACCGAGAGATGGTCCGTTTGTGCAACGCCCGTCCTTTCTTAGCGCCCATGTAACCAACAAAGAGTTGGTCATCCACCCGGAACTGGTGTGTGTGATCCAGATAGTATGAAAGCGCACGTTTTGGGTCCAGACGGTGAGCCTCTCTTCCTCTTTCGAGGGATGCGGAGGCAGAAAGAAGGTGGGAGAGGTGATGAACTGCCCGATGTGGAAGGCTGTGACTACCTTGGGCAGGAAAGAGGGTCTTGTCCACAACACAACCTTGTCCGGATGGACAGAAACGAAAGGAGGTTTAGAGGAAAGAGCCTGGAGCTCACTCACTCTCCTGGCAGAGGTGAAGGCAACCAGGAAAGCAGTCTTAAGTGTAAGAAGACGGAGAGGACAGTTATGAAGCGGCTCAAAAGGAGCGCACATCAGGTAGGTTAGAATCAGGTTCAAGTCCCACTGGGGCATCACGAAAGGAACAGGAGGGAACATATGAGTGATGCCCTTTAAAAATCTGTTTACAATCGGAACTTGAACAAAGAAGGATGATCAAGCAGCCTTATGAAGGCGGAAAGGGCAGAAAGGTAGCCCTTGTTAGTGCCCAGAGCAGAGCCCTGCTGGGCAAGAGAAAGAAGGAAGAGGAGAACCTCAGAAAGGGGGGCAGAGAGTGGATCCACAGCCTTTGCTGTGCACCATGCCACAAATCTGTTCCACCTGCAGGCGTATACCAACTTTGTGGAGGGACGCCTGGCTGCCAGAATCACATTACAAACTTCAGGAGGCAAGTCAAATGGCCTCAACTGTCGCCGCTCAATCTCCAAGCAAGGAGGTGGAGACTGGACAGGTTCGGGTGGAGGACCGTCCCCTGCTGATGCGACAGAAGGCCCTCCTGAAGAGGCAGACGAATCGGGGGATCGACAGACATGCTGAGTAGCTCTGGATACCAATATCTTGTGCCCATTACGGAGCCACAAGGATAACCTGGGCTCGGTCGCGCCTGATCTTCTTCGGCACTCTGGGCAGAAGTGGTATAGGTGGAAAGGCGTACAACAGACCGCAGCTCCACTCGCGACGAAAAGCGTCTCCGAGTGAGTGCTGCCTTGGAAATTCCAACGCGCAGAACTGATGACATTGCGTGTTCTCTTCTGTGGCGAATAGATCTAACCAAAGCTCTCCCCATTGCTGAAAGAGGCCTTGCGCCACGTCCGAGTTCAGATGCTATTCGTGATCCATCATGCACCGACGGCTGAGCTCGTCCGCCCTGGCGTTCAGAGAACCTGCCAGGTGTTGAACCACCAGGGTCACACCCTAATGTTCCAGCCACTGCCAGAGGCACAGAGCCTCCTGTCATAGGGTCCACGACCCCACCCCGCCCTGTTTGTTGCAGTACCACATGGCGGTGGTGTTGTCCGTGAACACCTGCAATACACTCCCCCGGACAAAGGGGAGGAATGCTTTCAGTGCAAGCCAGATCGCCCGCAGCTCTAGAAGGTTGATGTGGAGCTGGGACTCCGCCGGAGACCAGAGGCCTCTTATCTCCGCCTCTCCCATGTGGTCCCCCTAGCCCTGGAGGGACACGTCCGTCACAACTACGTGCTCCGGTTGGGGTAGGGAGAGGGATCTGCCGCTGACCCAATCGCCGTCCGTGAGCCACCACTGCAACTGTCTTGCAGTGCCCTCCGAGATCAAGACATAGTCGGACAAGTTGCCCTGATGCTGGGCCCACTGAAACTTCAGGTCCCACTGCAGAGCCCGCATCCGCCAACGGGCGTGATGCACCAGCAGAATGCAGGAGGCCATCAGCCCCAGAAGCCGCAGCGTCAACCTGACCGAGACTTGGGATAAAGGCTGAAAGATCGGAATCAGAGCCTGAATATCCCGAACCCACTGTTCCCGAAACTGCGCCTCTAGTCTAGAACCGCTCCGATGAAGAGGAGCTTCTGAGAGGGACACATGTGTGACTTCGGCACATTGATGGAGGACCCCAGCAGGTGCAGGAGGTCAGCCGTAGTCTGGAGGTGGCTGACGACTGTCTGGGGCGAGCCCGCCTTCAACAAGGTAGGGGAAGACTGAAATCCCTAGCCTGCGCAGATGAGCTGCGACCACCGCCATCACTTCCATCACTTTTGTGAACACCCGTGGGGCGCTGGTAAGGCCAAAGGGGAGCACGGTAAACTGAAAGTGCTCTTGGCCTACCGTGAACCGCAGATGAAGCCGGTGGGCCGGCAGGACGGGGATGTGAAAATAAGCGTCCTGCAAGTCCAACGCTACCATCAAGTCTCCAGGGTCTAAGGCAGCTAAGACCCGAGCCAATGTCAGCATCTTAAACTTCTCCTTTCGGAGGAAGCCGTTGACTTTTTGTAGGTCCAAGATAGAGTGTAGGCCCCCTTTGCCCTTCTTGGGTACCAGAAAGTAGTAGGAGTAGCAACCACACCCTACTTCTGGCCCAGGAACGCGCTTGATGGCCCCCTTGGCCAAGAGGGCCGTAACTTCCTCTTGTAAAGTTTCAAGTGATCCCCCGACACGCGTTGGCACTGCGGTGGCATGGCTGGAGGGGTCGCCTCGAAGGGGAGGGAGTAGCCCCTTCGGACGATTTGCAGCACCCACCTGTCCGATGTGACAGTGCGCCAGTGGAGGTGGTAAAGGCGAACCCTGCCCCCCACTGGCGTCACATGGGCCTGAAAGCTTGGACTAGGAGTGTTTTGAGGCGGATGCTGCAGGGGCAGGTGTAGACTGGCCTCGCCGTTGTCCCCGACCGCCGCCATGGTGGACTCCACGTCCGCCACCACGCTGGATGGTAGGCTGCGGCCCGTGGCTGACAGGACGTGTGGGGGCGCCCCTTCCTTGGCCATGAAAGAGGCAAAAGGCAGCCGTTTGCTGGCGCGGGCCGAGAGGCCCAAGGACTTGGCCGTAGCCCTGGAGTCCTTAAAGCACTCAAGCGCATGGTCTGCCTTGTCGCCAAAGAGGCAATGGCCATCGAACGGCATGTCCATAAGTGTGTTTTGGACATCAGCCGAGAAGTTGGCGGATCTCAACCAGGCGTGGCGACGAATCGCCACCGTCGTTGCCATCGCTTTGCCCAGTGAGTCAGTAGTGTACAGCCCACATCGGATGGAATAACGCGCCGCATCTCAACCCTCCACAAGGGCTTGGCCGAGTTTAGACTGGACCTCCACCGGGCATTCTGGCAGCACGTCCGCAACCGTATCCCACAGAGAGTGGGTGTAGCCGCCCAAGAAGCAGCAGTGATGACTGACCGTAACCTAAACTCAGGGAGGAGAAAACTTTCTTCCCGTATTGCTCATACCTCTTGGATTCCCGATCGGGGGAGCCTCCGGGAATGCGGTCTGGGAATTAGAGGCCTGGGTAACCAGGCTCTCGGGGTGGGGTGGGTAGACAGAAAGCAAGGGTCGCCCGGAGCCAGGCAGTGACGCCTGGCCACGTTCCTATCCACAGGCTGACCTGTAGCGAGCTTGGACCAAGTGCCCAGAAGAACGTCTGATAAGGCCTCATTAAATGGCAGCAGAGGTTTGGACGAGCTTGACTGCGGTTTAAGGCCCTCAGTGAGGAGGTTAGTCCTCACGGCCGCAACGGGGAGCTCAAGGCCCAAGGCCTTGGCCGCCCTCATCAGCACCACGCTATAAGCAGCCCCCTCCTCCGTAGCCACGGTAGGAGGGGAGACAAAACCAGTGTCGGGCAAAGTGTCTAGACCACTGGCCTCCCCAGCTCTCCTGTCCAGTCCGCAGAAGACTGACACTCACGTGCCAGAGGGTCCTCAGACCTCCCACAATTCCCCTTGTCACCCATCGCCTGGTACTGAGGCTCTAAGCATGGGGCCGGGTCATAGAAATAGAAATCTCCAAACAGCATCGGATACGGATCCGACACCTCACCCGAATCGAGGGTAGGACCAGGGACGGCGTTGTCCTGGGACGGCGCCAGGGACGATACCCTTGGGGCCGGCACCGGCGAGGTCGTGAGGTCAACCGGTGGCGACCCGGATCCGGAGCCGGATCCAGTGGGGCCCTGCGGCGTCGGGACCGAAGTCGCCTTTGGCGCCGGGGCCAAAGCACCCGACGGCGCCGGAGCCGAAGCCCCCGGCACGCTGGGGGACCCAGTCGGGCCGCTTGGCCCAAACGCGCCGCGGAACCCGATGGAGGAGTGAGCGACCCCATGGCCGAGAGGAAGGCCTCGATCTCCTCCGGCGTCGCGTGCTGCCCAGGGACTGGCGGGTATGGAGCAGGCCGCGACGCCTGCGGCTCCGGCGGAGCCGCGTGGGCGTAGTCGCCCGAACCCCCGCCCGCATCGCGCGAGCGTCGGGAAGAGTCAGAAGAGCGATGGTGCCTCTTCGACTTCTGGTGCCTCTTACCTGAGGACTTCGAACCCGAAGACCGATGATGACTCCCGGAACTGTGGTGACTCCGGCCCGTGACCGGACCCTCGACCTCCTTTCGGACCGGGACCTCGAGCGGCGCGGGCGGACTGCCGAAGCTCGAGTCGCTTACGGGACCGCTCCCGTCTAGCTTTGGACGTCAGGGCCCGGCAGTTGGAGCAGGACTTGTCGTCGTGGTCCGGGCCTAGACAGTGCAGGCACCGGCGATGGGGGTTGGTAACCGACATCAGTCGGTTGCAGTCGACGCAGCGTTTGAACCCGTGCATCCCTACCGGTACGGTCGGAGTCGAGCGACTTTGAAAAGATGATCAAAAAGGATCTAAAAAGTTAGTCAAAAATTGACTAAGGGTACAACTTTTTCCGGATCTGCGCTTGCTGGCGCGAAAAAAAAAGAAGAACTGACGTCAGCGTGTAGAGGCGGCGTCTAAGTACTCCGACGACGCGGATGACGCCTACGGACGCGCATGGGTACTGCTACGCAAAAAATTCCGGATCCAGTCTGACGCCTGGGGATATTCTAAGGTAAGGAATCTATCACTAACGTGTCTCTTTCAGATTCTGGCTTTTTTTTAAGACAAACAGGAAGTTGTCTCAACGATGATGAATGGTTGATGGCGATAACAGGAAATAAACATGAGGATTTCCGGGCCGCATCTTTGCAGACTCTGCATGATAGGCTGCATTGGCCAAACAGGAAACTAACTTGTACCTTTCCAGTCTTGGTCCTTGGGTGCGAACCTCATAGGAAACATGGTTAGAACGATAACGGGTTTACGCAGGGAATTTGACTCATTTTGATTGGAAGTCGGCCATAAATACTGGGGCCTAAGAGAGAGCAAGGCACATTGGGAATTATCGCACCGGCTGTCAGAACGGAACGAGTTGTCAGTGAGAAGGGCCGAGAAATATAGGTAAGAAGACGGAGTGGGCATTTTTAGCATGAAGTTTGAATGTGGTAGAGCCTGCCTATTGATTGTATTTTATCTTTTATTGTTTTTGGGTGCTCTTTAGATCACGGAGATGGGACGATAATGAGGGAATAGCTTTGGATTGAGCCGCATTAAACGAAGTAGAGAGGGCGACTGAGTCCATTGGGGAACAAGGTGAGCAATCTGGACATTGGTGGCAGTCTTACAGTGTTGGGAGATTATGGAAATATGAAATTATTAGTACTTTTCGTATGGGTTTTTATTTTGGAGTATACTGGAGATGAGAGTGTAGAAATTATGCGCATAATCAGCAGATTCAAGAGCTATTAGGACTTTGGCAAACAAACGGTTATATTTTGATTACTTGTAGGATGTCGCGAGTGAAGATCGAATCAAGTAATACGGGCCAGAGCAAGGGTGCTTTGACCTTAATTGTTGTTTTTGAATATATTGCAGGGAAATTTTGGTCGCCTGGGTGAATCAGCGCAGAATTAATTTTGAGAGCAGTATCCGTGGCGGCTCGTGACCGTGACATTATTACACTAATGAACACTCACTTTTATTTGTTAGGTGAGTGGTGGCACAAGTGATTATTATTTTTTGAGGGTTTTATGCCAGCGTATTGAATCTGAGATGGGAGTGCAGCAAACTCATTGTGGTTTTTATACTTATTTTTGTTTCCTTTTAAGTACTATGGTCATTTGAGCACTAGTAACAAACATATACACAAGTTGGAAGAATATTGGGAAAGTTAGCACGGCCATTGGTGGGATTGGAGAAAGGATAATTATATCTGAAGGTGAGAAATGTGATTAGAACATAAGAATGAAGATTTCATTAATGAGTTTCGCTGATTGTAAACATCAAATTTTCATAAACATGAACGGTAATGATGCATGTTTTCTCAGTGATGTTAAGAAACCACCTTGGGGAGTGCTCTGCGTTTCATGAGTAAAAAACAAGTTGTAATATTGTATAATCTTTTAAATGGCATTTAGGCAGGCTCGAAGAAGCATGCGAGAATGGTATATAGGCAGGATAATATTAGATGTGTTTACAATAAGAATTGTTTGGTTAGAGGCTATTTGACCATTATGGTTACTTTTTGTTTTTTCATTTTTTCTCACAGCCCTGATGATGTCCCGGTTGGGACGAAACGCGTAGGCTGTAGCGGTGGAAATTGTATAGACTTTGCAACTATTATCTGTGAAAAGGAAATGAACATTGATACAATGGATATCATCTATCAATGACGATATTAAAGACATTGATTCAGTAATGAAGAAAGCCTGCTTGGAACTTATTTATCATTGACTCTTGATTAATGGCAGAAATTGTTGCTTTACATTTATATGTATATGTGATGCTCCTTGGGTAATATTTTTTCTCAATTTATGGTGGCTTTGACGATGGGCTGCTACACGTAGAGTATAAACTTGAAATTTCGAATACTTTCTGTATATAGTACTTGATTAAATACCTCACTGTGCACACAGTTCAGTTCCCGCATCGTGCTAGTTTTTGAAGAATGGTAACAAGTATCGATGATCAAGAGACATACCATCTCGATAGATGGATGACCAAATGAGAATATTGATCACTACGATAGATTGATGGGAATCCCTTTAGTTGTCTTTGGATCTCACTAGTAGTTACTTTACTTTAGCTCTCTTTTTTCATTGCTTTTTGGTCCCTCTGGGATTTCATGTGAACTATGTTCTGACTCCCTCTGTGAGGAGTTGAAGCCTGTTGGCTTCAGTGTTGGCCATTAGACCCCTGGTTCTTTTTGTGTTTTACATTAGAGTGCAATGGGGATGTGAACCTGGGCAGGTCTTTAAATATCCCTATGACCCTCTCTTTCTTGGTGGTATAGATGTCAATGAGTGACAAAGCAGTAACAGCTGCAGCAGCTCTAGTGGAATGAGCTTGCAGCCCCACTGGAGGTTCCTTTATCGCTAAAGCTTAACAAATCGTCATACAAAGGACGACCAATCGAGAGATGGTATGCTTTTGCACCGCCCGACCTTTCTTGGCACCCACCTAGCCGATGAAGAGTTGATCGTCCACTCGGAAATCTTTTGTGCGGTCAAGGTAGAAAGACAGCACAAGTTTCAGGTCCAGACGGTGGAGTCTCTCCTCCTTGGAAGGGTGTGGAGGTGGAAAAAGGTGGACAGAGTAATAGTGTGTCGATGTGAAAAAGAGTGACACCTTTAGGCAGGAACAAAGGCCATGTTCAAAGCACCACTTTGTACAGATGGACCAAGGAGAAAGGGGGCTTAGAAAAAAGAGCCTGAAGCTCACCCACTCTGCGAGCAGAGGTGATGGCAACAAGAAAGGCAGTCTTAAGAGTGAGAAGCCTAAGAGGACAGTTGTGAAGAGGCTCGAAGGGAGCGCACATAAGGTAAGTCAAGACAAGGTTCAAGCCCCACTGAGGCATTATGAAAGCAGAAGGAAGAAAGATGATAATGCCTTTAAAGTACCTACTTACAATAGGAGACTTGAACAAAGAGGGCTAATCTGGTAGCCGAAGAAAATCAGAAATGGCTGCCAGGTAGCTTTTAAGAGTGCTCATAGCAGAGCCCTCCTGGGCCAAAGAAAGTAGGAACAAAAGAACCTCAGAAAGAGGGGCAGAAAGGTGATCCACAGCCTTCGCTTTGCACCATGCCACAAACTTTTTCCATCAACAGGCATATACCATCTTAGTGGAGGGACGCCAGACTGCCAAGATGACATTACAGACTTCAGGAGGAATGTCAAAAGCTGTCAACTGTTGCAGCTCAATCTCCATGCAAGGAGGTGGAGGCTGGACAGGTTCGGGTAGAGGGCCGTCCCCAGCTGCTGTGACAGAAGATCCTCACGAAGGGGCAGTCTGATCGGAGGATCAATGACCATGCTCAGGAGTTCGGGGTACCAGACTCTTCGTGCCCAATCCGGAGCCACAAGAATGACTTGGGCCCAGTCATGCTTGATCTTCTACAGCACTGAGGCAGACATGGTACAGGTGGAAAGGCGTACAGGAGGGCGCAGCTCCACTTGCGACAAAAAGCGCTGTCAAGTGCATGCTGCCTTGGAAACTCCAACATGCAGAACTGCTGACATTGCGCGCTCTCTTTGGTGGCGAACAGATCTAACCAATGTTCTTGCCACTGCTGAAAGAGACCTTGCACCACCTCTGAGTGAAGATGCCCTTTGTGATCAACCAGGCACCGGTGTCTGGGTTTGTCCGGCCTGCTGTTCAGAGAACCTGCCAGGTGTTGAACCACCAGGGTATTGCCCTCATGTTCCAGCCATGTCCAAAGGCTAAAAGCCTATTGACAAAGGGTTCACGACCCCACACCGCCCTGTTTGTTGCAGTACCACATGGCGGTGGTGTTGTCGTGAACACCTGCACTGCCTTCCCCTTGAGAGAGGGAAGGAATTTCTTCAAGTGCTAAGCCCGGAGCTCCAACAGGTTCATATGGAGCCTGGACTCTGCCAGAGACCAGACTCCTCTGATCTCTGCCTCTCCCAAGTGGCTGCCCCATCCCAGGAGTGATGCATCAGTCACCATTGTGAGATCTGGTTGGGGAAGGGAGAGGGATTTGCCTCTGACCCAATCCTGGTTTGTTAACCACCACTGCAGTTGTCGCGCAGTTCCCTCCGAGATCTGGACGTAGTCAGAAAGATTCCCCTGATGCTGCGCCCACTGGAACTTCAGAACCCACTATAGAGCCTGCATATGCCACCTGGCATGATCCACCAGCAGGATGCAGGAGTCTATGAGGCCCAGCAGCCTCAGGGTCATTCTCACCGAAATACGGGATAGAGGCTGAAAATAGGTATCATAGCCCGAATATCCCGGACTAGCTGTGCGGGAGGATAGGTCCGAAACTGCACTGTGTCCAAAACAGATCTGATGAAAGGGAGAGACTGAAAGGTAGACAGGTGTGACTTCGGCATGTTGATAGTGAACCCCAGCAACTGAAGGAGGTCCGCAGTAGTCTGGAAGTGGGAGACGACAGCTGGGGCAATCCCGCCTTCAACAGCCAGTCGTCGAGATGGGGGAAGACTGGAACCCGTGATCTGCACAGAAGAGCTGCGACCACCGTCATCACCTTTGTGAACACCCAAGGGGCACTGGTAAGGCCAAAGGGGAGCACAGTGAACTGAAAATGCTTGTGGCCTACTGTGAACCGCAAGTAATGTCTGTGGGCTGGCAGGACGGGGATGTGAAAATAGGCATTCTGCAAGTCCATCCACACCATCCAGTCTCCTGGGTCGAGGGCAGATAGGACCTGACCCAAGGTTAGCATTCTGAACTTCTCCTTTCGGAGGAAGCAGTGGAGGCCATGAGGTCTAAGATAGGACACAGGCCTTTGTCCTTCTTGGGATCCAGAAAGTAGCAGGAATAGCAACCACAACCTACTTCTGGCACCAGGACCTTTTCAATAGCTCCTTTGGCCACGAGAGCTGAGACTTCCTGGCGGAAAAGCGCTAAGTAATCCTCCGACATGCGATGATCGAAAGACAGTGGCATGGAGGGAGGGGCAGTCTCGAAGGGGATGGAGTAGCCCCTTTGGACTGTCTGCAAAACTCACCTGTCTGACATGATGGATGGCCAGTGGGGGAGATGATGGCGAATCCTGCCACCCACTGGCCCCTGATGGGCCTGAAGTTTCGGACTAGGAGGGTTTGGAGGCTGCTGCAAGGAGGGAAATAGTGGACTGGCCCGCCTGCTGGTTCCCAAACATGCGTCACTAGGTCCCACTTCCGCGGACTCGCAAAGGCTAGGCAGCTTGCCTGGGCCGGTAGCTGGACTGGGCAGGAAGTGGTAGGGTGCCTCTTCCGTAGCCACGAAAGGGACAAAGGGCAGACTGTGGGGGATGGGAGAACGCAGCGAGGCCCAAGGATCCGGCCATAGCCAAAGAATCCTTACATCGCTCGAGCGCAGAGTCGGTCTTATCACCAAAAAGGGCAAGAAGTGCATGTCCAGCAAGGTTCACTGAACATCCTCTGAAAATACAGACGTCCTCAACCATGTGCAGTGCCGACATGGCAATCATTCTGCCTAGAGAGTCTGCGGTATCCAATCCACAGTGGATTGTGAATTTTGCTGAGTCTCTCCCATCTGCCACTGCCCGGGAGAGAATGGCCCGAGCCTCCTTCGGTCACTAAGGCAGCACTTGCACAACCGTATCCCAGACTGTATAGGTACAGCAGCCCGCGAGGCATGCGGTAGTCACGGACGGCAGCGCCAAGTTGGGGAAGAGACCATGCGCTTCCCAAGATGATCCAGCTTTTTGGATTCCCCATCCGGGCGTGTGGAAGTGAATGCACCCTTGGAAGTAGAGGCTTGGACCGCCAAGCTCTCAGGGGAAGGGTGTTGGGAGAGAAAAATGGGATCGACCAGAGCCGGGCGGTGGCGGCAAACAATCGTCCCTTCCACAGGAGCCACTGTACTGGGCTTGGACCAAGTGCCCAGAAGGACATCTGTGAGGGCTTCATTGAGGGGCAAGAGGGGTTCAGAGGAAGTTGCTGACGGTTGAAGCACATCTGTCAGGAGGTTAGTTCTGACTGCTCCTGTAGGGAGCTCCAGGCCCAAAGCCTTGGCTGCCCTACACACCACCACTGCATAGGAAGCACACTCCGTAGACACGGTAGGGGGAGAAAGCATACCAAGGTCTAGGGAGGTATCTACACCACTGGCGTCACCCAATTCCTCTCTTCAGTCCGGTTCCTCCAACTGGTCTGTTAATCGGTCCTGCGACCCCACCCAGTCCTCATCACCACCCTCAGGGCGATAGGGTACACCTGTGATTAGCATGGGAACAAAATTACCCTTCGACGTCGGATTCAACGTCGGACGACGTCGATCCGACTCCAGGTCTATCTCGGGGATGAGGATGGGGACTGCGTCGGCTGGGGGTACAGCCGGCGCCGGGGGCATCGTCGCCAGGATCTGCGCCGGTGAAGGTCGCCCGGCATTGATCTGGATCCCTGGGTACCCTGCGGTGCCTGGGCCGCCAGCTACGAAGGCCCAGGGCCCCCAACCGGCACAGCGGTTGGGGGCCCTGGGCCAAGAGTGAAGCGGACACGGAGCGCCGCAGAGCCAACTGCCGGACCGCCATAAGCTTTCCGGACCACTCAGGAAAGCCTTCCTAGGCTTAATTAACAGCAATATGAAGGTATGTTACCAGATCCTAGTTATTGCTGTATAATTTTAATTAAAACCAATAATTATAATATAAAAAGTATACAGCGAAGGCCCTTTCTTTGTCACGTTTCTAACGGTATTTAGATACTCCTACTTGACTCAATAAATCTGGGTGCAAAGCCACTCCTCCACTGTGACAATTGGATTTTTACTGCAGCAATTAAGGACCCTGTTTGCAGAGCTTGTAATTGACTAGACACAGAGGCTTGTATTTAACTCTCCAAAGTATAGGCAGTCAGTGAAAGCAGTAGAGTTGGTGGAATATGTTCTTGTTTCCACGGCAATCATTCTGATGCTTTTTTCAAGTGTTTCCACCTATGCAACAGATACTTTGTACTGCTATTAGAGTAGCTTGTCTTAGTACTGGTTCCAAAATTGCTTTGGCCCCACTAGGAAAGGACAAAAGATATCAAGTAAGAGAGAACTTTAAGTCCTTTTAAATGAAAAACGACAGTTCTAGCAATGCTTGACTGAGGTGCTACAAACAACTGAGCATCCATAACAACACCCTTAATCTTCTTCAGGCCAACTGGGACTAGACTGTCCCTAGAGAGAGAGGCACATCTGGTATATTTGACTTGGGCATATTTACCATATTTTACTGAATGTCAACTGTTCTTCATGGCCTCTATAACAAAGCACCTACATTGTTTAAAAATAAACACTGTCTAAATAAATTGGCAGAATCCGATTGAAATGTAGTTTCGTATCCCATTTCAGATAATCTGGAGGGTATGAGGAAACTTTATAAGGTTCTGCCCCATCCAAGTTTTGATGGGATGTAAGGATTTAGGACTATTCCCTGAGCTATTTGGAGCATGTACAACAAGAGATGTGGCGGAGTGTTACAGAAACAGATGTGTGCCCTCAGCACAGTTATGTGGTAAGTTATGTTATGTGTATCAGAACTTGTAGAGCACTCGTTCACCAACAGGTTTCTTGGTTTTGGTTAGAGAACCTGAACCCATATGTGGTGACCAAACGTATGTATAGCACCAAGAACAGAGTGGAAAAAGGAAATGGATTCCCATTTTACTAGGCAGATGGTTGTGAGTTGGGGGACTCAAAAATAAGTGGGGTTATGAGCTAATCCAGTCCGGCACAATGTAATTGAATTCTATATGTTGGAGTAAATGATACAAGGTTATATGGACTGCAGCGTTGAAGGACGTTGACAGAGAAATATCAGGTTCAAACACTTTTTATTGTGACCCCATTTTGGAACATCTAAGATTCCAAATACCACAAATTCAGTGCTTCTGCTGAAGTTCGGTGTTTGCCACAAGACATAATGAAAAAAATCAAAGGTAGGATAAATGGATATGAAAACACATCTATGGAATCTGCAAAGCAGAGCACAAATAGAATTTCGGAATGCATGGAATTACACTTGTAGATCTAATTTCATTAGTAAATATAGTACACCAATCTTGAGATTTTTTTACAATTTGCGGATGCTTTTCTTTTTGAAGAATTAAGTAAGACAAGTATATATATATATATATATATATATATATATATATATATATATATATATATATATATATATATATATATATATATATATATATATATATATATATATATATATTATATACATCCAAAGATGATATCCCACACGATAAAGAAGGAATGTCCAGGCCAACTTTGCAGTTTAACGAGCTTTAATGCTTAGCTCCTACTCAACGCGTTTCGAGGAAGTGTTCCTCTTGATCACGAGCGTGAGTGAGAGTGACTCAATGGTTTAAGTATAGTCACATGACTACCAGTGAACATAGTGAAGAGACTCGTGAGAATATTGGGTTACATTGCACGAATTCATGGCAGTGCATAAATAAAAGGCACAACATTACAATCACACGCTCAAAGTCTTGGATGATAACAAAACTAAAAGCAATTGCATGTAAGTATACAAAATTAAAGTCAAACGGAAACAATGCATTTAAATCGTCATGCAACTTCCCATCATGGCGCGGACCCAAATGAATATTGCAGGCAAAATTAAAAATGAAATAAAAATAAAACGAGAATGATAAGCCTTCAGGTGCCACAAGGCATGGCAGAAATAAATCTCATTGTGCCAAACCACAAGTTCAAAGCGTCCGATTAAGACGGTCAGTGTAGCCCAAGTGGGCAGTCAGTCTCGACGATACAAAGTCAGTGGCAAATTTCACAAATCCATTGACCGTCTTAATCGGGCGCTCTTGAAAAAGTTTCTAGCCGAAACGAAACATGTCGACAAAAACGCTTTGTCCTGTTCACCCTGCACGAATAAATGGTCAAAGGCAAGGTTGTGACGACTCATCCTTCTCCCGTGGGAGACACCCTGTTGTATAAAATATCAGCGTGGTTTACCTGAAGAGGTACGCACAACAGAATGAAAGATTTGTG
Source organism: Lissotriton vulgaris (assembly GCF_964263255.1). Lineage (NCBI taxonomy): Eukaryota > Metazoa > Chordata > Amphibia > Caudata > Salamandridae > Lissotriton > Lissotriton vulgaris. The sequence continues at coordinate 862,821,763 of NC_141689.1, forward strand.
GTGATTCATCTTCCTCCCGTCGGAGATATCTTGTTGCAATTTATATCAGCGTGGTTCACCTGAAGAGGACGCACACGGAACGAAGCGCCATGCAGCCCCGCACCTGAACCTCCTTGTCAAAACCGTCACACGGATTAGGGGTCTGCGGTGCTCCCGGGGACTGGACTCCGGTATCCGGCCCCCAGTCAATCCGAAAAGTGGACTGACACCGGGGGAACCTGCATCATGACATCGCAGCAGAGGTTTTTAAAGTGGCTGGCACCACAACAGGACAATCATCCACCACCCACTGAAGGGTTTTAAAACATATTACAAATCGGACGCTGGCCAGACTACAGGTACCAGAATGCCATTCATAAACGGAAGTGATTCCTAATGGGCGGAGCTACGTTAAAATTGTAAAAATTACCTGCAGTCAACCAGCGAACTGAATGTGTGGCAGGCGTAACCTCTTGAAAAAGTTTCTAGCCGAAACGAAACATGTCGACAAAAACGCTTTGTCCTGTTCACCCTGCACGAATAAATGGTCAAAGGCAAGGTTGTGGCGACTCATCCTTCTCCCGTGGGAGACACCCTGTTGTATAAAATATCAGCGTGGTTTACCTGAAGAGGTACGCACAACAGAATGAAAGATTTGTGGTGATTCATCTTCCTCCCGTCGGAGATATCTTGTTGTAATATATATATATATATATATATATCACAATAAGGCTGGAAAATGCAGCACACCTGGAATTCAAAAAAAAGTTCTTTGATTTAGAACATATCCCGCTCAAACTGACACATTTTGACCATCAAGGTCTTTGTCACAGTTGGTTAGTCCCTCATTTATTTCACTATTTACAAAAAAAGCCCAGTCTGCTCATTGTGAGGCAATCTGCAATATGTAGCTCACCACAAACAATGGAACGTTTTTCATATAAACAAACAAAACAAAATATACTAAGAAGGATTTCCCCAATATATGGAAGCCATGTTAATTTTATAGTCACTGTATCACAGTTTATCAGTCCATTCAGCTAATTTATATGTATTATGTTCGTTATTCTCAATTTTCTTTTATTCACTTGGGACTTAACTGCTCAAGAATACATTCACCTCCCTAGTCTAATCCAGATTTCAGCACGTTATGGTGGCAGATACTCGGTATCCTGTAGAGGTGGGTGGAATTTGTGTAATCATGTAAACGAAACGGTAAAAAATCTCTGCGAACAAGCACAAATTCTGCAAACTCGTGGAATTGCTTGTTCGCAATGCATTTTTACTGTTTGCAATTGCTGTTTGCTTGCTCGGGGGGAAATATCTTGCGAACACGCATTTTTAGAACACGAACAAGCAGAAATGTCGCGAAGTTGTGGAACGCAGCATTTTGGGCAATTTTGCGTTCTCTGCAAAACACGAAATTCCGAGAGGGGAACGGAATTTACCACCCAGGCCTAGTATCCTGTTCGCATTACGCCAATTTTCATTGTAAGTTGCACCAGAGTGGCAACATTTTAACACCAGTAACAATTATACGTTTATATTCCTACAATTATATATGTTTTGCCTCAGTTATTATTCATCATTCTTTATATATATTATCTACAAGTGGCGGTTGCTACTGGATAGTTATAGTTGGGATCGTGTTTCCATAGGAAAAGCATTTAGTCTTTTCCTAATATCTTTGGCAACATTTCTTCATGAACCTTTGCAAACAAATTTCGCCCCGTACCCCCAAAAAATTCTTCCACCTCAGCTCCTCTTGCGGCACAATTAGCTATTTAGGGGAGGGGTGCCGACATAATCACAAATGGGAGGGGGGGGGGTGTGTGCCCACCCTCCTTATGCATGAAAAGGCCCCAAGCCAGTTGCCCTGGCCAAAATACCAAAAAAAACACACGCCCCCCCCCCCTCCCTGAGCCTGAAAAAGACTCTGGGAACTCCATCCCCTAGGGCTCAAATTAAAAGAAAAGTTCAAGCCTGAAAAGGTCCTGGAGATCCCATCCTGAGGATAATTCACTATGTCCCAGAGAGCTCGCCCATGGGAAACAGTCGTTTCCTTGGCCAATGGGCAGGGAAGTTGTGTCTGCTTGCACCCTGCAGGAGCGTTAGCCATACTCTAGCATGGTGAGAGCTCACCTGTTTTCCTGCCCGTGGTCTGGCATGGAGGAAAACAAAAATTTCTTCTGCCCAGAGGGAGCACAGAAAAACTGCTGCTGCAGGTGGGAGCAAAGCTGATTCCCGATGCAGGGAGCTGGTGTGGCTGAGGGGATCCTTAGGCTGCCCCCGCAACCACCTGTGGTGTGTGCTGCAGGTGCCAGCATTGGGCACTGACGTAAAGCCCCGGGGGATGGGGTCCCCGGGGCCACTATTGGCTTAGGGTGGAGACAGCATGCCCCCAACCTTAAAAAAAAGGCCACATGTCATGGGGTCCAAGTGACTGAAATGGCTCGGAAAGAGGGGATGTGTGCCTCCTCCCCTTTAAATATATGTTGTGTCCCCAGGATGGAGTCCCTGGGGCTACTATTTGGATTTGGGAGAGGGCCGTGTTCTCCCCTCCCTTTAAATAAAAACAGAGGGGTACCCAGGACCTGTTGAGGCCTGGGGAGGGGGGCTGAGTGTTCCCCCTCCCCTTATTCAAAGAAAAAGGCCCCAGGAGATGGGGTCCCTGGGTCCTAAAGGCTTGGTGAAGGGGCTGATGCCCCATCCATTATTAAAAAAAAGGGAAAAAATGCTGGCTATGCCAGCACCAATGATGAGAGCTGATGGGGCCTTGGGGCTCCCCTTATGGCCCCCTCCCAAAAAAAGGGATGTCGGTGACCAGTATGAATAAATTAACAATATAAGCCACTCATTTATTAATCACTGCTTCTATAATGGATCACCCCATGATGCCTTAGTACATTATTAAAAATTACTGGGGAAACCCAAGAAGGCAACAGGATCTGGGTAGCATATGGTACATACAAAGGTGGGATTCTATTAGCAAAGAATCCAAAAATTGGGGGAGGAGCCAAGCCAGCAACCACGATGGCCGCCTGACTCCTCGGCTCCGCTGACCCGCCCGCTTTCTATCCGAAGCGCAGCGGATCCTGTTGTCTATCCTGCACAAAAGTTGGCGCTTCGGAACCGGGCTGTGCTTCCGACTCGGATGATGTGCTCCCCGTCGGTCAGCTCGCTGGGGATCCGGAGATTCGTCCTCGTCTTGCTCCACCGCGGCGTGTGAGGGACCGGGTCTTTGTTCTTCGGAGAGGCTGCCCCTGGACTCGGCAGCAGCGGACGCCTGCAGCGGGAGGGGCCGGCGGCTGGTGTGTTACTGTTGCAACAATTGCTACAGTTTGCCGCCCGGCCCTCCGCGCTTCCACGCTTACCCGAAGACTGTAGCAGGCGCTACATTGTATCCCTCACCCGTCTCAGGATCGGCGCTGGGTGACTTTTCTATCCTTTGGCGCTGCGGTAGACGCCATTTTACCGGGCGCCCTGCACCTCGGCTGGCAGTCCCTGGAGACTTGCATGAGGCACTCTTCACAACGTACGCTGCTTATGGCAGGATCCGGGCAGCGGGAGATTACTTTGCAACGTAGCTTCGTGGTGACTGAGCCCATTGATCACACTATCGGCTTTGTCTTTGAGATGGGCTCTGGCGGACACTGCAGAGGATAACAACATGGCGACGCCCTCCGGGTGCGAGACTCTGCTGCTGAGGAGCCCATTGTCCTTGCTGATGTTTTAAAGGCCCTGCACGACCTGCGATCATCTATGCGGGCGTACGTCCGAGACCTGGAAGACCGAATAGATGCTGTGTTGCCTGGTGAGCCCCCGGACGACTGTATTGCTTGCTGTTCCCTGCCGGACCTACTGCACCCGGTGGCGGGCGGTGGAGACCTGTGTATCCTGCCGTGTGTCGAGGCACGGAACACCCCGGACGACTCGGCTGCTGGGCCCCCCACTCTGGAGGTGCTGGGAAGTGTGGCACTGGACCCTGCCCATCGGCTGGAGAGTTCTTGCTGGTCGACCTGCTTTGTGCCCACCTTGGGGTCCCCCGGAGGGCCCCCCTGCTCTGCCAGGAGATTGTTGCAATGGCCCTGGCCAGTCGGCCTTCAGGTACTGCTGCTGGGTTTCCACCTTTACTGGGTAGCTACTGACTGTTCGGCACTACGTGGGACAGATCTCTGCGAGGGGCTTTTGGCCTGGTGGTGGTCTCTACATCTGCGCCTCTTGTCCAAGATGGCCGCTGCCCGCCTGGACTTCATTGTTCGGCTGGATCGACGGGGACAAGGCTGACACTATCTTCACGCTTTGAATGTGGTCGGATGCTGACATGGTTGACGGAAAACTAGAACTGTTGGGGTGGTATATGCTATTACGGTGTCGGGTCGGGATCCGAGGAGGGATGGCCAAGGGTGAACCTGTTGATGGTATGTTTCCTTTACCTGGGCCCTCCCCCGGTCTTCTGAGACTTCTTTTCTCTCTTTTCTTCTCTTCTGCATTTCGGGTACTCCTTTTGGGGCGACAGACACTCTGCTAGGGGGGGGGGTAGGCCGTAGCCTCTGCATGTGTGTAGGGTGGGGCGGGTATTCTTATGTTGAATTTTTGTTACTATGGGCCTTGGTTTTATTCTCCTACTTCTACTCTTTCTCTCCTATTTTTTCTCGGGGTCTTTGGGTGGATCGTTATGGTGTGGGCGGTAACTGCCGACCGTAGTAATGCTTGCTTACAATTTCTCCTGTCCGGTCTTCTGCGGTCTATTGCTGAGCAGATATTGTTTGCCTGATATTGATGCTGATACTTGCCCACTTATGTCCTGGATGGTCTATTTTGCCTCAGATCCTTTCTAGCTTCTTTTATGGACATATTAAAAACTTTAAAATTAAACCTCACTTCTCCTGCTTCCCGGTGGCACATATGTTTCCAGTGTAACTCAGTTTTATCCTGCCTTGTGCTCCTATGTTACCGGGTCGCCCTTACAACTTGCTACTGCGCTTCAGATGCTGCCGAGGCCGGCCGGATGGTTGTAGGCCCGTACTTGTATGATTCTATTGTGCAATAAAGGTTTTCAAAAAAAAAAAAAAAGAATCCAAAAATTGCATTATTTAATTTGCAATACAGTAGGGTGATTAATAGCAATTGAATTATATTGAAATGTCTTCAGTTTGCAAAATGAGATATCATGTTTAGTGCCAAAATGTATAACTGCGATGAAAATAGTGTAGCATAACATTACAATTGGAAATTAGGCAATTACAGCATAAACATACACTGTGCTTGTAGGGGTTATTCGGTTACAAAGAATAAAGAAACAGCAAGAGTGGTACATTGTTACAGTACAGAGGTTTGTTTAACTTCAACCCTCAGAACCTGAATGAACCATATATGTGATGTTAAGGGGTGTTTCTGATTCAGCCACCACCCTTTGAAACAAAAAAAATACCAGTGTATTAATTATTCAGACAGACTTATTGGCTTTGGCTAATTTATGTTTCTCAGAGCCATTGATGATTAATACTGATTACTCTGTGAACAGCCATTGATTACTACTACTTTTCTTTCTGTTCACTGGGCACGGGAGAAGTTCTATTAACACCTTCCTTTTCTCTCTGTTCAGAGCAACCACTATAGAAAAAAACCGATAAATATTGAATATACTATGAATGAGTTTGATATATGATATTCGGTTTGATTTTTCAAAACAGGAGTACGTCTGATTTATTCATAATCCTGTTTTCCGCTCACCTGCATTGCAAATTAATTATTGCATTTTTCTTGATTCTGTGCTAATTGGACCACACCATTGTATGTACCATAATGCCTTAGGGCGTTTTAAAATTCCATTGTTTCATTCTTTTAATGCCCCTAAAAGTGACAGGAGTACGACAAGCATTTTACTAATGGTGTTGGGTGCTGTAGGAAGTGCAACAGCCTCCAAACAACTTTATAACAACAGCAAGTCTCCTAGGGAGTAGAATCCATGGCTCCAGGACAACTTACCATATGTTTATTAACCGCTCGTGTAACGAGTGAGACTGCGGATTTTGCTTGTGGCCATACCTGGGACTTCTTCAGCAACGGAGCCCTCCAACAACCCTTCACTGTGACCTGGGAGCATTTCGGCTCGGTTACCAACCCCGAGGGAGAGAGACAAAGGCCACCTGCACAGGGAGCGGGACTGCGAGGACCAGAAGTGCTTGCGCCGTCCACCGCGCGCACCTGGTTCCTCTTCCCGCCCCCTCCTCCCTCTGACCTTGCTGCGGGTAGAAATACTCCTCGCGGCCCCCGCTGGCGCGGGAGCCGCTCGTGTAACGAGTGAGACTGCGGATTTTGCTTGTGGCCATACCTGGGACTTCTTCAGCAACGGAGCCCTCCAACAACCCTTCACTGTGACCTGGGAGCATTTCGGCTCGGTTACCAACCCTGAGGGAGAGAGACAAAGGCCACCTGCACAGGGAGCGGGACTGCGAGGACCAGAAGTGCTTGCGCCGTCCACCGTGCGCACCTGGTTCCTCTTCCCGCCCCCTCCTCCCTTCCTGCGGGTAGAAATACTCCTTGCGGCCCCCGCTGGCGCGGGAGCCGCTCGTGTAACGAGTGAGACTGCGGATTTTGCTTGTGGCCATACCTGGGACTTCTTCAGCAACGGAGCCCTCCAACAACCCTTCACTGTGACCTGGGAGCATTTCGGCTCGGTTACCAACCCCGAGGGAGAGAGACAAAGGCCACCTGCACAGGGAGCGGGACTGCGAGGACCAGAAGTGCTTGCGCCGTCCACCGCGCGCACCTGGTTCCTCTTCCCGCCCCCTCCTGCCTCTGACCTTCCTGCGGGTAGAAATACTCCTCGCGGCCCCCGCTGGCGCGGGAGCCGCTCGTGTAACGAGTGAGACTGCGGATTTTGCTTGTGGCCATACCTGGGACTTCTTCAGCAACGGAGCCCTCCAACAACCCTTCACTGTGACCTGGGAGCATTTCGGCTCGGTTACCAACCCGAGGGAGAGAGACAAAGGCCACCTTCACAGGGAGCGGGACTGCGAGGACCAGAAGTGCTTGCGCCGTCCACCGCGCGCACCTGGTTCCTCTTCCCGCCCCCTCCTCCCTCTGACCTTCCTGCGGGTAGAAATACTCCTCGCGGCCCCCGCTGGCGCGGGAGCCGCTCGTGTAACGAGTGAGACTGCGGATTTTGCTTGTGGCCATACCTGGGACTTCTTCAGCAACGGAGCCCTCCAACAACCCTTCACTGTGACCTGGGAGCATTTCGGCTTGGTTACCAACCCCGAGGGAGAGAGACAAAGGCCACCTGCACAGGGAGCGGGACTGCGAGGACCAGAAGTGCTTGCGCCGTCCACCGCGCGCACCTGGTTCCTCTTCCCGCCCCCTCCTCCCTCTGACCTTCCTGCGGGTAGAAATACTCCTCGCGGCCCCCGCTGGCGCAGAAGCCGCTCGTGTAACGAGTGAGACTGCGGATTTTGCTTGTGGCCATACCTGGGACTTCTTCAGCAACGGAGCCCTCCAAAAACCCTTCACTGTGACCTGGAAGCATTTCGGCTCGGTTACCAACCCCGAGGGAGAGAGACAAAGGCCATCTGCACAGGGAGCGGGACTGCGAGGACCGGAAGTGCTTGCGCCGTCCACCGCGCGCACCTGGTTCCTCTTCCCGCCCCCTCCTCCCTCTGACCTTCCGGCGGGTAGAAATACTCCTCACGGCCCCCGCTGGCGCGGGAGCCGCTCGTGTAACGAGTGAGACTGCGGATTTTGCTTGTGGCCATACCTGGGACTTCTTCAGCAACGGAGCCCTCCAACAACCCTTCACTGTGACCTGGGAGCATTTCGGCTCGGTTACCAACCCCGAGGGAGAGAGACAAAGGCCACCTGCACAGGGAGCGGGACTGCGAGGACCAGAAGTGCTTGCGCCGTCCACCGCGCGCACCTGGTTCCTCTTCCCGCCCCCTCCTCCCTCTGACCTTCCTGCGGGTAGAAATACTCCTCGCGGCCCCCGCTGGCGCGGGAGCCGCTCGTGTATCGAGTGAGACTGCGGATTTTGCTTGTGGCCATACCTGGGACTTCTTCAGCAACGGAGCCCTCCAACAACCCTTCACTGTGACCTGGGAGCATTTCGGCTCGGTTACCAACCCCGAGGGAGAGAGACAAAGGCCACCTGCACAGGGAGCGGGACTGCGAGGACCAGAAGTGCTTGCGCCGTCCACCGCGCGCACCTGGTTCCTCTTCCCGCCCCCTCCTCCCTCTGACCTTCCTGCGGGTAGAAATACTCCTCACGGCCCCCGCTGGCGCGGGAGCCGCTCGTGTAACGAGTGAGACTGCAGATTTTGCTTGTGGCCATACCTGGGACTTCTTCAGCAACGGAGCCCTCCAACAACCCTTCACTGTGACCTGGGAGCATTTCGGCTCGGTTACCAACCCCGAGGGAGAGAGACAAAGGCCACCTGCACAGGGAGCGGGACTGCGAGGACCAGAAGTGCTTGCGCCGTCCACCGTGCGCACCTGGTTCCTCTTCCCGCCCCCTCCTCCCTTCCTGCGGGTAGAAATACTCCTTGCGGCCCCCGCTGGCGCGGGAGCCGCTCGTGTAACGAGTGAGACTGCGGATTTTGCTTGTGGCCATACCTGGGACTTCTTCAGCAACGGAGCCCTCCAACAACCCTTCACTGTGACCTGGGAGCATTTCGGCTCGGTTACCAACCCCGAGGGAGAGAGACAAAGGCCACCTGCACAGGGAGCGGGACTGCGAGGACCAGAAGTGCTTGCGGCGTCCACCGCGCGCACCTGGTTCCACTTCCCGCCCCCTCCTCCCTCTGACCTTCCTGCGGGTAGAAATACTCCTCGCGGCCCCCACTGGCGCGGGAGCCGCTCGTGTAACGAGTGAGACTGCGGATTTTGCTTGTGGCCATACCTGGGACTTCTTCAGCAACGGAGCCCTCCAACAACCCTTCACTGTGACCTGGGAGCATTTCGGCTTGGTTACCAACCCCGAGGGAGAGAGACAAAGGCCACCTGCACAGGGAGCGGGACTGCGAGGACCAGAAGTGCTTGCGCCGTCCACCGCGCGCACCTGGTTCCTCTTCCCGCCCCCTCCTCCCTCTGACCTTCCTGCGGGTAGAAATACTCCTCGCGGCCCCCGCTGGCACAGCAGCCACTCGTGTAACGAGTGAGACTGCGGATTTTGCTTGTGGCCATACCTGGGACTTCTTCAGCAACGGAGCCCTCCAAAAACCCTTCACTGTGACCTGGAAGCATTTCGGCTCGGTTACCAACCCCGAGGGAGAGAGACAAAGGCCATCTGCACAGGGAGCGGGACTGCGAGGACCAGAAGTGCTTGCGCCGTCCACCGCGCGCACCTGGTTCCTCTTCCCGCCCCCTCCTCCCTCTGACCTTCCTGCGGGTAGAAATACTCCTCACGGCCCCCGCTGGCGCGGGAGCCGCTCGTGTAACGAGTGAGACTGCGGATTTTGCTTGTGGCCATACCTGGGACTTCTTCAGCAACGGAGCCCTCCAACAACCCTTCACTGTGACCTGGGAGCATTTCGGCTCGGTTACCAACCCCGAGGGAGAGAGACAAAGGCCACCTGCACAGGGAGCGGGACTGCGAGGACCAGAAGTGCTTGCGCCGTCCACCGCGCGCACCTGGTTCCTCTTCCCGCCCCCTCCTCCCTCTGACCTTCCTGCGGGTAGAAATACTCCTCACGGCCCCCGCTGGCGCGGGAGCCGCTCGTGTAACGAGTGAGACTGCGGATTTTGCTTGTGGCCATACCTGGGACTTCTTCAGCAACGGAGCCCTCCAACAACCCTTCACTGTGACCTGGGAGCATTTCGGCTCGGTTACCAACCCCGAGGGAGAGAGACAAAGGCCACCTGCACAGGGAGCGGGACTGCGAGGACCAGAAGTGCTTGCGCCGTCCACCGCGCGCACCTGGTTCCTCTTCCCGCCCCCTCCTTTCCTCCGCCATTTCAGCTCCGCCCAGAACGCGAACGCGGGACGCGCGCGGACGAAGAAGCGGGCGAAGACCGGGCAAAGAGTGGGCCGTTTTAGGCCGTTAGAGGCAGGTAGAGACTGGACTGGGCTACCCCATTTGATTTTACCACTCAACTCCTTACGTTCTCCTTGCAGGCACTTCATTTCCTGCCTACTATGGCAACCCGCGAGTTTAGAGACAGAGCGGCCAAATCCAAATTGAACAAGCATTAGAAATGCAATCGGGCTCGGATTTATTTGAGTTTGAGCTAATGGCATTGTAAATGCCAATGTATTGTTGCTATGTGTTATGGAGTGTGTTCATGTGGTGTGTACTGCCAGTGATCTCCTTGTGAGTGTGAGAATATTGCACCGTTACTGCCTGTGATGTCCTTCTTGTGAGTGTGAGAAGCTTGCACCTCTGCTGCCTGTGGTCTCCTTGTGAGTGTAAGAAGCTTGCACTGCTGCTGCCTGTGATGTCGTTCTTGTGAGTGGGAGAAGATTGCACCTCAGCGACCTGTGGTCTCCTTGTGAGTGTAAGAAGCTTGCACAGCTGCTGCCTGTGATGTCCTACTCACTACTCTACTCTACTCACTACTCTACTCACTACTCTGCACTCACTACTCTGCACTCACTACTCTGCACTCACTACTCTACTCACTACTCACTACTCTACTCACTACTCACTACTCTACTCACTACTCACTACTTACTCACTGATCTACTCACTACTCACTACTCTACTCACTACTCTACTCACTACTCTACTCACTACTCTGCACTCACTACTCACCTCACTACTCAACTCACTACTCTACTCACTACTCTGCACTCACTACTCACTACTCTGCACTCACTACTCACTACTCTGTACTCACTACTCACTACTCTGCACTCACTACTCTACTCACTACTCTACTCACTACTCTACTCACTACTCACTACTCTACTCACTACTCTACTCACTACTCACTACTCTGCACTCACTACTCACTACTCTACTCACTACTCTACTCACTACTCTGCACTCACTACTCACTACTCTGCACTCACTACTCTGCACTCACTACTCTACTCACTACTCTACTCACTACACACTACTCTGCACTCACTACTCACTACTCTACTCACTACTCTACTCACTACTCTACTCACTACTCTCTACTCACTACTCTACTCACTACTCTGCACTCACTACTCTACTCACTACTCTACTCACTACTCTACTCACTACTCACTACTCTGCACTCACTACTCTACTCACCTCACTACTTTCTACTCACTACTCTACTCACTACTCTACTCACTACTAACTACTCACTACTCTACTCACTACTCTACCCACTACTCACTAATCTGCACTCACTACTCTACTCACTACTCTACTCACTACTCTACTTACTACTCACTACTCTGCACTCACTACTCACTACTCTACTCACTACTCTGCACTCACTACTCACTACTCAGCACTCACTACTCACTACTCTGCACTCACTACTCACTACTCTGCACTCACTACTCTACTCACTACTCTACTCACTACTCACTACTCTACTCACTACTCTACTCACTACTCTACTCACTACTCACTACTCTACTCACTACTCTGCACTCACTACTCTACTCACTACTCACTACTCTACTCACTACTCTACTCTACTCACTACTCTACTCACTACTCTGCACTCACTACTCTACTCACTACTCACTACTCTACTCACTACTCTACTCACTACTCTACTCACTACTCACTACTCTGCACTCACTACTCTACTCACCTCACTACTTTCTACTCACTACTCTACTCACTACTCACTACTCTACTCACTACTAACTACTCACTACTCTACTCACTACTCTACCCACTACTCACTAATCTGCACTCACTACTCTACTCACTACTCTACTCACTACTCTACTTACTACTCACTACTCTGCACTCACTACTCACTACTCTACTCACTACTCTGCACTCACTACTCACTACTCAGCACTCACTACTCACTACTCTGCACTCACTACTCACTACTCTACTCACTACTCACTACTCTACTCACTACTCTGCACTCACTACTCACTACTCTACTCACTACTCACTTCTCTACTCACTACTCTGCACTCACTACTTTACTCACTACTCTACTCTACTCACCTCACTACTCTACTCACTACTCTACTCACTACTCACTACTCTACTCACTACTCACTACTCTGCACTCACTACTCACTACTCTACTCACTACTCACTACTCTACTCACTACTCTGCACTCACTACGCTACTCACTACTCTACTCACTACTCACTACTCTACTCACTACTCTACTCACTACTCACTACTCTACTCACTACTCACTACTCTACTCACTACTCTACTCACTACTCACTACTCTACTCACTACTCTACTCACTACTCTGCACTCACTACTCTACTCACTACTCTACTCACTACTCTACACTCACTACTCTACTCACTACTCTACTCACTACTCTACTCACTACTCTACTCACTACTCACTACTCTGCACTCACTACTCACTACTCTACTCACTACTCACTACTCTGCACTCACTACTCACTACTCTACTCACTACTCACTACACTACTCACTACTCACTACTCTACTCACTACTCTGCACTCACTACTCACTACTCTACTCACTACTCTACTCACTACTCTACTCACTACTCTACTCTACTCACTACTCTACTCACTACTCTACTCTACTCACTACTCACTACTCTACTCACTACTCTACTCACTACTCACTACTCTACTCACTACTCACTACTCTACTCACTACTCACTACTCTGCACTCACTACTCACTACTCTACTCACTACTCTACTCACTACTCTGCACTCACTACTCACTACTTTCTACTCACTACTCTACTCACTACTCTACTCACTACTCACTACTCTACTCACTACTCTACTCACTACTCACTACTCTACTCACTACTCACCTCACTACTCTACTCACTACTCACTACTCTACTCACTACTCACTACTCTGCACTCACTACTCACTACTCTACTCACTACTCTACTCACTACTCTGCACTCACTACTCACTACTCTACTCACTACTCTACTCACTACTCTACTCACTACTCTGCACTCACTACTCACTACTCTACTCACTACTCTACTCACTACTCTACTTACTACTCACTACTCTGCACTCACTACTCACTACTCTACTCACTACTCAACTCACTACTCACTACTCTACTCACTACTCTACTCACTACTCACTACTCTACTCACTACTCTACTCACTACTCTACTCACTACTCACTAGTCTACTCACTACTCAACTCACTACTCACTACTCTACTCACTACTCTACTCACTACTCTGCACTCACTACTCACTACTCTACTCACTACTCTACTCACTACTCTGCACTCACTACTCACTACTCTACTCACTACTTTCTACTCACTACTCTACTCACTACTCTACTCACTACTCTACTCACTACTCACTACTCTACTCACTACTCTACTCACTACTCACTACTCACTACTCTACTTACTACTCACTACTCTGCACTCACTACTCACTACACTACTCACTACACTACTCACTACTCACTACTCTACTCACTACTCTACTCACTACTCACTACTCTGCACTCACTACTCACTACTCACCTCATTACTCTACTCACTACTCTACTCACTACTCTACTCACTACTCACTACTCTACTCACTACTCACTACTCTACTCACTACTCTGCACTCACTACTCTACTCACTACTCACTACTCTACTCACTACTCTGCACTCACTACTTTACTCTCTACTCTACTCACCTCACCTCACTACTCTACTCACTACTCACTACTCAACTCACTACTCTACTCACTACTCACTACACTACTCACTACTCTACTCACTACTCACCTCACTACTCTACTCACTACTCTACTCACTACTCACTACTCTACTCTACTCACTACTCTACTCTACTCACTACTCTACTCACTACTCACTACTCTACTCACTACTCTACTCACTACTCACTACTCTACTCACTACTCACTACTCTACTCACTACTCTACTCACTACTCTACTCACTACTCACTACTCTACTCACTACTCTACTCACTACTCTACTCACTACTCACTACTCACTACTCTACTCACTACTCTACTCACTACTCTACTCACTACTCTACTCACTACTCACTACTCTACTCACTACTCTACTCACTACTCTACTCACTACTCTACTCACTACTCTACTCCCTACTCTACTCACTACTCACTACTCTACTCCTCTACTTACTACTCACTACTCACTACTCTGCCCTCACTACTCTGCCCTCACTACTCTGCCCTCACTACTCTGCACTCTGCCCTCACTACTCTGCACTCTGCCCTCACTACTCTGCACTCTGCCCTCACTACTCTGCACTCTGCCCTCACTACTCTGCACTCTGCCCTCACTACTCTGCCCTCACTACTCTGCCCTCACTACTCTGCCCTCACTACTCTGCCCTCACTACTCTGCACTCTGCCCTCACTACTCTGCACTCTGCCCTCACTACTCTGCACTCACTACTCTGCACTCACTACTCTGCACTCTGCCCTCACTACTCTGCCCTCACTACTCTGCACTCTGCCCTCACTACTCTGCCCTCACTACTCTGCCCTCACTACTCTGCCCTCACTACTCTTTCCTCACTACTCTGCACTCTGCCCTCACTACTCTGCACTCTGCCCTCACTACTCTGCCCTCACTACTCTGCCCTCACTACTCTGCCCTCACTACTCTGCCCTCTGCCCTCGCTACTCTGCCCTCACTACTCTGCGCTCTGCCCTCACTACTCTGCCCTCACTACTCTGCCCTCACTACTCTGCACTCTGCCCTCACTACTCTGCACTCTGCCCTCACTACTCTGCCCTCACTGCTCTGCCCTCACTACTCTGCACTCTGCCCTCACTACTCTGCACTCTGCCCTCACTACTATGCACTCTGCCCTCACTACTCTGCCCTCACTACTCTGCCCTCACTACTTTGCACTCTGCCCTCACTACTTTGCACTCTGCCCTCACTACTCTGCACTCTGCCCTCACTACTCTGCACTCTGCCCTCACTACTCTGCCCTCACTACTCTGCACTCTGCCCTCACTACTCTGCACTCTGCCCTCACTACTCTGCACTCTGCCCTCACTACTCTGCCCTCACTACTCTGCCCTCACCACTCTGCACTCTGCCCTCACTACTCTGCACTCTGCCCTCACTACTTTGCCCTCACTACTCTGCCCTCACTACTCTGCACTCTGCCCTCACTACTCTGCACTCTGCCCTCACTACTCTGCACTCTGCCCTCACTACTTTGCCCTCACTACTCTGCCCTCACTACTCTGCTCTCACTACTCTGCACTCTGCCCTCACTACTCTGCCCTCACTACTCTGCCCTCACTACTCTGCCCTCACTACTCTGCCCTCAAGCACTGCTTACACTGTGGCATGGAGTCATCCTGCTCACATCGCGCGCCACTCCGACAAACTGTATTAGTAAGCGTCTTCCTCCTCCTCTTTCCTGCCATTATAATCCCTTTGTATACTTCCAGCCAGTTACATCGGCATCGTGTTAACAGTTTTCTCTGAAAACTGTGTATTGTACTGTGCTCCTGTTTGTTAGTAAATTAAGGACAAAATTAGGGACAAAATTAAGGACAATAGTAAATTAAGGACAAATCCTTTACTTTGATTTGCCTTCAATCGCCACAATGGCGGTGCATATGCCTGGGCCGTTTGTCTGTACCCGTGCTCGATTTGCTCTTGCAGAAACCTGCCATTTGCTTGTTTGTGAATACTGTGCATTTTGCGACAGCACAAATTGGGCATTTTTGACTGCCTCAAGTTGCTTGGAAACAGTTTTTGCATAAAAGTAAGCAAAATCAGCCCCACTTTGTCATCCTAGGAAAGGTAATTAATATGCTAGAATCTGAACTGCCCAAGTGCCCATCAGGTCATCGAAGGGTGTGGCTTAAAGGGCTAAAGCGGCCGACTTAGAAGTTAGGGAAGCAGGTTTGAGTCTGGCGGGAGGGTTAAACATCCTGTGATATCGGGCAAAGCACTTATTCTCTCACTGCTTACTAAACAAGACTTTTGCATACGAAAAATGCTCGGTTTGTAATTTGAATCCGGCCGCATTCCACGCTCAGAGACGAAAAAAAAAAAGAACTACAGTTTGGACGAGCATGTATGAGTCATCTTCTGTGAGCCTCTCCTGCTGCCTCTCGTCATTTAACATTGAACGCGCTCACCTCTGTGAACGCGCTCGCATCATCTGGATTGCATTACACGGCCACTCTGACAGCTCCTAATTAAGATGAATCACTCTCCCGTGCTCGTTCGCGAACAGAAAATGCCAACTCGGGCACGCGTACATTGCATACAGCCTATCACGTCAACGCTACTGAATACACAGCACAGCGAAGACGAATCACTAGGCAGATGCCAAAAAAATCTAAGGAATGTCCCAGCCGGAGTCCTTTCTAAAACTTTTTTTTCTAAATACTAAAGAGCTCGCAAGCTCCTCCTACACTCCGTGTAGGGGAGGCCCGAGCCCTAAAATTGGTACCTTGGATGATTTTATCACTAGGACCCACACTGCAATCGATAATGAAATAACTAAGATGCAACACAGGGTCTCTTTAGAACTTGAAGCTGCTAGAAGACTGTCAGTTGAGCTAACCGCTGCCAAAAAATCCTCCCTTGGGCCTATTGCATGGGCCAAAACACCAGAGCGCTCGCTTGGAACTGCTCCCACTTTGATCGTCACAAATGCCGATATTCATCAACCACAAGTGGACAGTAAATCCTTGCTACAGGGGGGATCTCCATCAAAACCCACTCTTTCCCCACAACTCCACCCGGGTGTAAGCACCGAGCAAAAGAATGAAACCGTGGTGGGTCCTTCCCCTAAAGCTACAACCAACTACGCAACGCTACCAAAAGGTGGCAACTCTCCTATGCCACAAAATGGCCCAAACAACAAAAGGAAGTGTAACCACACCTCGGCATATTCAAGGAAAAAGGCTAAAATAGCCAAGGCCCAGCTATTAACTAAGGCACCTCCCCCTGCTCCGCTGCCAAAAACCAAGACCTCTCCCCAGGAAACGTGCCTAGTAAACATTCCCCCGCATACAGTAGTCATCCAAGAAAATAATGATCTCACCATAGAAAGTGACACTGCTGGAACTCCACTCTGCACTATTAAAGGAAAGGACGTTGAGTTTCTGACTGTCGTCTGGGAAACACTTAAAAAACTTCTTTCCCCTCTAAAAGTGAGATTCACACACATAGAAACACAGCTTCTGGAAATAGAAAAAAGCATTTTAAATTTGGCCACTATCACCATGCAAAATGCTAAATCATCATGCCCACATGGAACTCCGTCTCCCATAGTTCCATCTGCTCCTGTGACCCAAGCTGCTGTGAACCTGCAGGCGCCTATGAAGGCTAAGTCCCTGGGAACAACCAATGCTACTCTGCCTCCCCCCCCTGCTGTAACTTCTTCCTCTGCCAGCCCCATTGTTATCCCCAAGGCCAAACCAATTCCCAAACCTCGAACCAAGGCAATCACTCATAATCCTCCAAATAGGGCAATGACGACCACTATCCAACCGGCGGCTGAAACTCTTCCGCCACCCCCATCAGTCACACCCGGCCAAAGGGTACCACCCTCGATAGATCAGCCTAATTCGAGGCAAAGTGGCCAGAATGCTAACCATCTAACATCGCAGAGAGCTAGTACCAGTTACACACGCTCAAGGGAATATGTAGATCTCCCCCCTGAGGTTAGTTCCTATGTTGTAGTGTTGACTGGGGTAACTGAATTGACATATAACCAGCAGGAAAACTTTGCCTCCTTAAAGAACAAGGTGATCCACTGGTTTGACGTCAACAAACCAATACCCAACCACCTAAGGAGTAAAATTCTTATGGTGCGGAGGGTACCCTGGGTAGGCACCACACAAAAGTCCATCAGTGGCGATTGTGTGATTGTATCCTTCGAGGATCCAAACACTGCACACGCCATTTATTCTTGGATCAATCATAGCACAACCTCAACAATAATAGCCAGACCCCTCACTTTTTTCTATCCACCCAGCCTTCATTCATCCCAGGGGAGGAATTGGAGAAGGATCCCGGAGAGGAACCATACATGGGGAGGGCAAAGTAACCCTTGGGCAGATGCACTTGGTGGCTGGAACGGGGTACCGATCTCCAATAGATACGGGTGTCTTGAGGAAGTGGATTGACTTCCACACCGGTCAACCATCGCACCTTTATCACCCACCCCAAAAAGCTCTCAATCTTATTTAATGGGGGATCTATCAACACACATTGTATCAAACGCACACATGGGTGGCCAAACTCCTCAATCAACATCAAATCATGCAAAGGTGCACAAATGTAGAGCAGGGTCAGGTTGCCATGATACCCGCCCACCAAAGCCATTAAATACTGATCCCCACATGAGGACTAAAGATAGCCCCCCCAAAACACACAGTCCCAAACGTAACAGCGCTCCATTGGACGTTTTTCCACCCACCCCAGCACATGACAGTTCTCAGACACCAGACATCAATAGTACACTAGAGGCTCCGGGTGTAATCTCCATTCTCTCCTGGAATGTGGCGGGGCTATCCAATAAAGTAGATACGCCTGATTGGGGGGATCTGATTGAGGGCTATGATGTATGTCTCCTACAAGAGACATGGGCAAGAGAAAAACACTCCCGGCAGGGTTTCGCCATCTTTGATATTGAAGCAAAATGGGGAGGAAAGGGCCGACCTTCAGGAGGACTCTCGATCTGGGTTGGGTCCCACTTGGGATGTAGGGCCACACACCTGGAGACCAATTCTTGTGACTTCCAGTGTGTCTCCCTTGAATGGCCATGCGGAGGGAAGGTCACATTGATTAACATATATTCAAGACCAGTGGGGGTTGCAGCAACCTCGGGACCAGTGGAGGATCTAGCTCAGTTCCTTGACACACATAATTTCTGCACCCCTCTAATTGTAGGTGGAGATTTTAATCATCAATACGAACCACTCCCTGACTACCTGGTGGGTATATCCAGTGAAGAGGATGAACTGTGGAATATCCCTACCCTGACAGATCCAGTGACCAGGGCATGTTCCCCACTCGCAACCCAAATAATGTCCCTCACGCTCAGTCACTCGCTGAGTGAGCGTGTAATGGCCGGTTCAAAGGCGACATCTCGCCTAACAATACCTTTAACAGGCCGGGCTATCAGTCACGGATTGACTACATAATGGTTCCAACTAGGGACTGGAGGAAAGTGAAAGACTTTCGAGTTATCCCCAGACTTGATAGTGACCACAACTTGCTCTCACTAAAATTTGAGATCCATGGCCGGCAATTAGATAAGGTCGACACCAATTCTGCATTACAGTCTGACCTTGTGTTATCCAGCAATAGGCGCAGAATCAAATGGGCCAAATTGCTGGAGAACTATAGTAACATTGAGAGACTCTATGCACTAGTCGTCCCAGCTCTGGAAAAAGTAGAGCGTTGTATGCATCACTCAGTCACCGAATCTGAAATCAATCCCACAGGTAGTATAGGGGTACCCACTTCCCCTTCATGCAAGCCGGCACAATTGACTGAACTCGGTAACATCCACTCTGAACTATGTACTAACCTAGCAGAGGTGCTGAACCCAGTGGCCAGGCCTCGCAAGGCCAAGCAGAGAAGAGCCACCTGGTTCAATGCCTCATGTAGGGAAGCAAAAGCTACACTATTGAAATCACTCAAAGCACGAGACACTTCAAACATAATCAGGGAGAGACGATTAGCATACAAATCAGCCCTCCATGCTGCAAAAATAGACTGGGACGAGGGGAACTGGTCAAAAATAACAGCTGCCCTTGCATGCCGAGATTCACGGACTTTCTGGCAGATCGTTAGGCACGGCTCGGACGAACCATTTGTAGCAGTTGAGGCCAATATAGCACCATCTGTATGGGAGGAACATTTCAAAAATTTATACGAACCACATAGCAGTGACCAGGTGACGAACGAACCTGCAGAAGTGCACTACTCCACTAACAATAGTCTAATTGACATGGATGGTTTTAGTATAAAGGAAATCACTATGGCAATTACATCCCTGCCCGCAGGCAAGGCGACGGGCCTGGATAGGCTCCCAGGCGACCTTTTTAAACACGAACCTAAAATCTGGGCTCCCTACCTCGGGGTGTTATTCAATTCCATTCTGAAAGGCATGCCAATTCCTTCGACCTGGCCGGGGGCCGAAATAGTCCCAATTTTTAAAAAGGGGTCCCCTCTCCTCCCGGCCAATTACAGGCCAATAAGCTTGATCGATGTATCCCAAAAACTATTTTTAAACTACTGCTAAACCGCTTACATGAGTGGATCAGGGATTTTAACATTCTCAGCCCCTTTCAAGCAGGATTCAGGGAGAAGGTCTCCACCATTGACCAGGTCTTTCGTCTAGTCCTCATACATTGGAAAACTGTGCAGTTGGAGGGTGGCAGCCTCTACACTGTATTCGTGGACCTGAGGGCAGCGTTCGACCCGGTCCCCAGGAACAAGCTGTGGGAGGTACTTGCTAAATTGGGGGTTCCCGAAGGCCTGCTGAAAATGATAATCCGCCTTCACAGCACTAACTTTGCCCATGTCAGATGTGGCAGGATGGGTGCAATGTCCGAGAGGTTCCCCGTTGGCAGGGGGGTAAGGCAGGGTTGTGTGCTTGCACCAACCCTGTTCTGCCTCTTTGTCAACGGGGTAATCTCCCACTTAGCGGGGGTACCCAACTCTGACGCCCCAAAACTAGCCGCTGAAAGGGTGCCAGCCATCATGTTTGCCGACGACACACTGTTACTATCAAAGTCGGCAACAGGCATTCAGCGCACCCTCAACGGCTTTGTGGATTTCTGTGAGGCCCATGGATTAGAAATCAACGCCATCAAAACGAAATTCATGGTCCTCAACCCCCCACAGAAATTCCATTTTAGTCCAAGCATTGCACACATCAGGCTTGAAAGAGTGAAAACCTTCGAATATCTGGGCATTGTGCTAAATGATAAACTTACTTGGAACACTCACCTGGAGAAGGCAGCACTTAAATTGACCCAACACTCGGGCGGCATTATGAAACTCGTGGCAAACAATAAATCCTCAATTAGGCCCATCGCCCCTCCAATACAGATATACAAATCTCAGGCCAAGGGGGCTGTTATCTATGGATCTGAACTTTGGGGCCACGACAAAACATCAATGCTCTTGAAGGTGGAAAATAAATTCATCCGTAATCTTGTTGGGCTACCACCGAGCACTCCCCTTGTCCCCCTCAGGATGGACCTAGGCCTATGCCCATGCCCGCTAGACGAGGATTTGGCCCTACGCCCACTGGCCTTCTGGCGCAGACTATGGACAACCCCAGAACTGGCCAGCTACAGAGAAGGACTGCAGGAGGTCCTTGCTATCCCAGGTGCTGGAAAACTTAAATGGCTTAATTTCATCAAACTGGAATTGGAGGCCTTGGGTCTCTCAACAATGTGGTCTGATCCCTTGAATACGTGCCATCTCCTCTCTAAAAAGGAACTAGTCAAGTCTTACCGTGATAGCAAACTGTCCCTGCTACTTAATAATCAAAATCTCGGGACTCTGACAGTTTCCTTTTTGTCCCACAAGGCCAACTATAATATGGAACCAACTCTGGACAAAATGTATCCCTCCATATTGAGGAAACTATATCTACAGTGGAGACATGGGTCCCTCCCCATTAGAACTCTTACATCTAAATGGAGTGACGATGCAAGCAGTACTTGTCCAGCATGCAGAATTTCCGATAATACAGAACTCCACATCCTTTTTCTCTGCCCTGCCTATCGAGAGATCCGAAGGTACTGGATTGCTCCCCTATGCAGGAATCTGGGCCTTGCGAGGTGTCTGGCTGCCTTCAGAGTCTTAAAAACTGATCTGTCGAACCATATTGTGTTTGCTATGGCCAAGTACTTGGGAGCTCTCTGGTCTATTAGAAGGAAATGTCTCAGGGCTCTGACCTGATTTTCAGTATATATGGACTTTTGTAAGAAATGCTTTTATAAATTTTACGAATTGCTGTATAAATTATCTAAATGAACCAGTTTTTAATGTGTATTACAAACGTCTTTTATGGTAAAGTTTTACCGAAATAAAGATATTTTGAATTGAATTGAGTTTATTAAAGCACTACGAGCTGGAGCTCTATTCTCCTCAGCTGGAGTGTGAAGCCCTCTTGTGGTTTGTTTTATGATTGCATGTTGTGAGCTAAAGAATGTTAAAATAAAGCCTCAGAAACACGTTGGTTTTCTCAACAAAAAAAAACATTTCTGAGTCTTTCTTTGAACATTCTCAAAACAAAGACTACGAGACATGTTGAACTATTACTTTCGTTAGCACTTTATTAAATATTTTATGATAATCATTATTAAAAAATTGCCTTGATTGAACTATTGAAATATAGATCTGATTAAAAAATATTGGTAATTTTTAGAGATGCGCTTTTGTGTTATATTATATAATACACATATATCTATATATATATATCTCTCCAATTACCACTCCGGTACTTCGATCCACCCCAAGGAGAAAAACACGGACTCCAGAATAACTTCCTCACTGCTGGCTGCAGTGACTTTTATTTAACCAGGTGCGAAATGTTGTCAGACAGGATATATATATATATATATATATATATATATCCACTCTCCAAAAAAGAAAAATTCTGGCACTCCGCTTGGTAGTTTGAGTTACTTTATTCCATACACTGTGATCGCCTACGCGTTTCGAACATAACGTTCCTTCTCACGGCGGAGTGCCAGAATTTTTCTTATTTGGAGAGTGGATTAATTTCGAGACCCTGTCCTGGTCTCGATTCTGGCACCAACTCTGAGGTGCTCCCTCTGCGACAGGACAGCTTGTGATATATATATATATATCACAGGAGCACTAGGAGGACGTAGTGCAACAGGTCATAAACCCAAATCTACTTTTAATCCCATTACTCCCCATGATAACCTGAAGACATTTCATGACGTTGTCAGTAGGGACCTTCTCTCTTTATGGGAGAAGAGCAAGAACAAACACGCTCACAACCTCACAGTTGAACAGAGAAAAGCACTAAGCACCTTAAATGCTCACCCATGCTGCATAATCAAACCCTCAGACAAGGGTGGTAATGTTGTTTTGTGGGATGTCAATCTGTATAGACAGGAAGCGAAAAAACAGCTGGAATTATCAGGCAACTATAGAAGATCTAACAGGGAGGAGTATTTGACAAGTATTTCTACTTATCATGACAAACTCAGAAACTGGAGAGGTAAGAACCTACTAGCTGATTCAGAGTTTAGATTTTTATGTGTACAGCATCCGGTCTCCCCATGTTTCTACATGTTGCCCAAAGTCCACAAGGATAAGACCAACCCACCTGGTAGGCCCATTGTATCGGCGAATGACAGTCTCCTAGAAAGCACCTCTATTTTTCTGGACACTTTTCTTTTCCCGTATGTACTTAACCTTCCATCGTACTGTAGAGACAACACAGATTTTATCACTAAGGTTGTGGGCATCAGATGGGAGGACAGTTTCTGCATGGTTACGATAGACGTGGTCTCTTTGTACACGAGTATAAGACACGTTGATGGTTTGAAAGCATGCAGACATTTTTTGAGAGACAGATCTATCTTCTACCTAAAACAAACGGAAATGCTACTTGAAATGTTGGAATTCTGCCTTATGAATAATTTCTTTTTGTTTGAGAACAACTGGTTCAAGCAAGAGGTGGGCACTGCTATGGGGAGTTGCTTTGCTCCCAGTTTTGCCTGCATGCTGATGGGGTGGTGGGAAGAGCAAATCCTATGGTCAGAGGATAATGTTGATGTCACTCGCCACATTGTGTTTTATACCAGATACATCGACGATATCTTTCTGATCTGGGATGGCACAAGATCTGATCTGAATAAATTCCTTCTGAACATCAATAAGAATGATGTGAATCTGAAATTCACTAACAAGGTAGACTACTCAGAAATGGATTTCTTAGATGTCACAGTTAGAACAGTAGAAGGAACTATTCAGACAAATCTGTATAGAAAACCTACCTCTGGTAACAGCATTTTACATGCCAAAAGTCACCACCCGAACAGCCTTAAGGACAGCATTCCGTATGGAGAATTTTTGAGAGCCAACCGTAACTGTAGCTCGAATGTCAGTTATGAAAAGGAACAGACCACGATGACCCAGAGGTTTAAAGCCAGGGGATACTCGGACCAGGTACTGATGGTAGCCAAAGAGAAAGCTAAAGTCAGGAAAAGGGAGACACTCTTGAGCAAGAAAACAGCTAGTCACCATAATAACCTGGGATCTAACAATGTCAGAATGATAACAACGTATAGTGTGGAAGCGGGCAAGGTACGAGATATACTGAGAAAACATTGGCATATAGTTAAGAGTGACCCAACGATAGGAAAATTGATCAATAGACAACCCCAGGTGACCTATAGGAAGGCACGATCCTTAAAAGATATGCTAGTGAAGAGTTATTTTGAGGGTCCAGTCAAGAAGAAGAATTGGCTGAAAGAACAGAAAGGTTTTTACAAATGTGGCAAATGTAAGGCCTGTGCTACTAGTAAAAGTGTGAAATCCTATCCCCTCCCCACTGGCAAAAGCGAAAACATTGGGAAATTCATGAATTGTAACACTGACCATTGTGTATATGTGATTGCTTGTCCATGTGCTAAGTTCTATATTGGGAGCACTATCTTCCCAATAAAGAAGCGAATTTTGGAATCAAAAATGTGGATATGTCTTATGCTACTGCAAGCCACTGGTTACGTTTCCACAACAGTGATGTTAACCAATTTTCCTTTTTTGGCATTGACAGAGTTCCAGTGAATCCCAGAGGGGGTAACCGTCTCAAACAGCTACGTGTCCTGGAATCCCGGTACATCATCCGTCTGGATTCAAGAAACCCTTTTGGTTTAAACGAGGATGAGGAATTATACGTGCATATTGGCTGAGAACCTTATGTTAAGCCGGAAGATCTGCCTTAACACTGCACCTGATCCTCAATTTTCCACCAGCCCCCTTGTCAACTGTTTCCCTGACTCCCCCTCCCCCAGCATCTGTGTTTGCATAATCCTTCTCACAACCCCGTCCAGAGAGGACTCTCTCTGGTGATGGGCAGATAGTTGGAAGCTTCACATCCAAGCTTAAACCTAACGTCAACCTCAGAACCACTTTGGGCCAGCACATGGGCGAGCTCACACTTGAGAGCATCCCATCACTATCATTAGTAAGGTAATAAACTCTCCCCGACTCCTTCACAGGCACGTCCTTACTCCACAATTTTATTTGCACAATCACACCAAAATTGACTGTCTGGTTTTTTTTTTGTTCTGAAAAAAAAAATTGACTGTCTGGTTGTTGCCTGGCTAGGCGAACCACAGTCAGCACAGGGTTCACGTTTTGTATAACTCACGGTGCTGAAAGAGGCATTTTGGCACCTTGTCACCCTTAATTTCTGTTAATTTTACTTTCTCTCCGGAGGGGCTCTTCCCAATACAGGAGCAGTCCGATATTTAAACTTTGTAGGACCCCCCGCCAGGGGACACGTATTTTCTCATTAGACTACAATTGAGCTATTGATAATCAACAGATGAATTAATTGGCCACATGGCCGAGACTCGAAACTCACCTCTCACCTTACCTTACCTTTCATTGAATTTAAAGGGGTTAACTAGAAAAGGATGGACATGATGTGGCAGTTACATATGGACTCTAAGAGGATTCTGGGAATCATAGGCCACTTGGCCTTCACTATTATGATTATTGAGTGTCTCATTATCATCACTGTTATCATTTAATATTGTTACCTTGGTTCAAATGTAAAAGCAATATGACCAGCTTACACAGAAATATGATAATATGGAATGCACGTGAATTATGTTCATGTTTCTAATTTAATTATTGATTCATTTAAAAATACCTGATTCCAGCAATGTATGAAATGTGAGACCATGCACTACTGAGTCTGTCTTCTACCCCACTTGTAGTTCCATGAATTGTAGTCATTGGTAATTTTATGATCCTTCCTCAGTTTTCACCACTATTCTTGAGCACTCCTTTTTGTATATAATGGTGATTGTGTTTGTATGTGGCTGGCTATCGAAAAAGACCGTCTGGTCGCAACGCGTCGCCAATAAATGCAATTTCCACACGGACCCTGGTGTGCGAGTCGTTTTGTGGTTCCTGTGAGACGAACTTGATTTGGGAATATATATATATATATATATATATATATATATATATATATATATATATATATATATATATGTTGCACTAACTATATATCGCGCACCCGCAATCCACTGCTGATGATGTCACATATTACATCATTCATGGCATGGTCAGTGACATCACTGATGACATCTCAAATGACATCACTGATGACATCTCAAATGACATCACTGATGACATCACTGATGACATCTCATTTGACATTACTGATCACATCACTGATGATATCATTCATGTGATAATACGATGAACCTCTTCAGACTCTAATATAACCTTAGATACAATCAGTGTAAACAGACACTCACAGACTGTCACTCATCCATGGAGTTACTCACACACCTAGTCAGTCATGCAAAGAATCAATCACACCTCCATTTCCTCAACTATACAGTTATACAAACTTTACTTATTCAAACATATACTAACACATATTTACTCTCTTATACAATCCCTGATACAAGTTCACAATGATCCATACAGCCACTCACACATTCACTGGCTCTTATGCACAGTTATTTATATATGTCAACTCTCACATGTACTGTATTTTACATATGTACTTACTTTGACATGTAGCACTGAGATATCCATTCACTCACCAATACACTCATGCACACAGTCAACCGCCCATACAGCTGTTTCCACATGCACTTTTGAAACCATACATCTAGTGAATCAACTGCTCACACATCTATGCACAGAGTCATACACCTCCCAGCCACCCACACACACACTCAGTCTCCCGTACAAATACTTGGGCAACCAATCAATAACCCATATAGTTACTCATATAGCTACTTATCAACACATGCAACAGTTTACAGAACAACAGACATAATGATGCACAAATTAAGACAGTTTAGTCACTAACCCATGCACTCAATGAGACACATTTAATCACTCACTCATACAGTCAGTCATGCACCTACTAAATCCTTCATCCAGACACTTATACATCCACTCATTCTTCAATATGTAAGACATATTTTAACTTTACAGAAACATACAGTCACTGGATGTTGTCTTCAGTGATGTCATCAGTGATGTCATTTGAGATGTCATCAGTGATGTCACTGACCATGTCATGAATGATATATTATGTGACATCATCAGCAGTGGATTGCGGGTGCGCGATATATAGTTAGTGCAACTAACTATATATGGAATTTCAATGGTTTTGTGTGAGTAAAATAAGGTTTTGTAAATGCGAATTCCTAACTATATATGGTCTATAACCTATGTTTTTTTCAGTGAATTTTCAAGGTTTTGTAAATGCTAATTCCTAACTATATATGGTCTATAACCTATGGTTTTTTCAGTGAATATATATATATATACATACATATATAAACATATATCATCTGTATATCTATATAAATACAAACATAAATGCATGCATACATATACTTATATGCATACAGATGCATGTTATTTACATGAAAGTTGAAAAAACACTAATAAAAGCAAAGCTAAAAAGCCACCTCATTACAAACAGAATGGCTTTAACTTAAACGAGGGCGAGATCTATTGCATTTTCAATGCTTGTTTACTTTGGTTCCATCAAGAAGGCATTCAGATGTGTCACACATTTGCCATAAATTCTGAATGTTAGCACTCTAGTTGCACATTAGATCACTGTAGTAAAGCTACTGCTCACCAGGGACGTCTGCTGCTGGTATTCAAAGTGCATGTTTCAGTCTGCATGTCAGAATTTTTTTAATGAAATAGAAGAGGATTTGAGAAGTCACTCAAAATGATCCCTAATTTTTCTTTCTGAAGCACTAATCATACTTTCTATGGCAAAATTAACCCCCTCATGTTGTTCCTTTTTAAATTGAGTGTTTTCAGACTTACCACTTCATTCCAATCAAGATGGCTTCTGGTGTGCCATACTTTTGTCATAAGTAAGACTGTTAGCGCTCTAGTTGTTCTTTAGAACACTCTGGGACATTCTGTCATTGGGCTATACTTGGGGTACATCTGGGTGATATTTGGGCTACATTTAGGCTCTTTTGTCTCTGGTGGCCATCTTGGGAGACTGTATGTCAGAATTTTTTAATGAAATTGAAGAGGGTTTGAGAAGTCACTCAAAATGTGCCCTAATTTTTCTTTCTGCTGCACTAATCATAATTCATATGGCAAAATATACCCCCTCATTTTGTTCCTTTTTAAATTAAATGTTTTAGGAGTTACCACTTTATTCCAATCAAGATGGCTTCAGGTGTGCCATACCTTTCTTGGGAGACTGTATGTCAGAATTTTTTAATGAAATTGAAGAGGGTTTGAGAAGTCACTCAAAATGTGCCCTAATTTTTCTTTCTGCAGCACTAATCATAATTCATATGGCAAAATATACCCCCTCATTTTGTTCCTTTTTAAATTAAATGTTTTAAGAGTTACCACTTTATTCCAATCAAGATGGCTTCAGGTGTGCCATACCTTTGTAATAAGTAGGACTGTTAGCGCTCTAGTTGTTCTTTAGAACACTCTGGGACATTCTGTCATTGGGCTATACTTGGGCTACATCTGGGTGATATTTGGGCTACATTTGGGCTCTTTTGTCTCTGGTGGCCATTTTGGGAGACTGCATGTCAGAATTTTTTAATGAAATAGAAGAGGATTTGAAAAGTCACTCAAAATGTGCCCTAATTTGTCTTTCTGCAGCACTAATAATACCTTCTATTGCATAATATACCCCCTCATTTTGTTCCTTTTTAAATTAAATGTTTTAAGAGTTACCACTTTATTCCCATCACGATTACTCCAGGTGTGCTATACCTTTGTAATAAGTAGGACTGTTAGCGCTCTAGTTGTTCTTTAGAACACTCTGGGACATTCTGTCATTGGGCTATACTTGGGCTACATCTGGGTGATATTTGGGCTACATTTGGGCTCTTTTGTCTCTGGTGGCCATTTTGGGAGACTGCATGTCAGAATCTTTTAATGAAATAGAAAAGGATTTGAGAAGTCACTCAAAATGTGCCCTAATTTTTCATTCTGCAGCACTAATCATACTTTCTATGGCAAAATATACCCCCTCATGTTGTTTCTTTTTAAATTAAATGTTTTAAGAGTTACCACTTTATTCCAATCAAGATGGCTTCAGGTGTGCCATACCTCTGTAATAAGTAGGACTGTTAGCGCTCTAGTTGTTCTTTAGAACACTCAAGGAGGCTGCAGTAGAACACAAAGGAATCAACTGACAGCCTCTGTCCTTGTTGGATGTACATGTTTTACTGAGAATGTCAGACTTCATTTTCACATGACTGAGAAAGATAATGTGAATTTACAGAAAATATGCTTTCAGTTTAGCTTATAGATCCCCTTCCAAACCACTGTGGCAAAATCATGAGATATTAGTTTTCTTTCAAACAATATTCATGATATCACAGCAGAAGGTTTTTTCACATGGTAAAATCACCTTAGAACCCACCACAATTCCTAAAACGAGTATGGTACCATCAACAAATGATTTATAATGTAACTAAAGTCCTAAAACCCTCTATTAACTACAATGCTTTTTAATGAGGTGCTATCATGTATATTGGTCCCAAGATGGCTGCCAACACTTCTTGGATGAAGTGCTGACAGCCAATCAGATCAGATGTGTGGTTAGGCTCCGCTCAGATATATATCTTTTTTTGAACCTAAATTACTCAAAATCCACTGGAGCACATATATTGAGACCTAGCAAAGGCACATCAGGCTAACAGTCCCTACAATTTTGCCAAGTTTCGTGCAAATCCATTCAGCCGTTCGAGCTAAAAGTGAGGCCAACCGCCCTATGGAAATTAACATGGGAAAAACGCGTTTTGGGACCCCCCTTTTTCTCAGCCCCCCCTTGATGAAACCCCCCCAAATTGTCAGGGGCTGCTCAGAAACAAAATGTTCCATTTTCCTGAAAATTTCAGCCAATTCCGTCCACAAACGCCAAAGTTATTAGACATATAATTTTCAAAAATCCTAACTATATATACCTACTGGCGACCGCCAGTAGGTAATATATATATATATATATATATATATATATATATATATATATATATATATATATATATATATATATATATATATCTGCTTCCCATCCACCTCCAATAGCTGGACATCGAAAACGGCACACCAGGAAAATCCAGCACAAATCCTTTATTGTGCACTTACAGAACAAGGGTAACGCGTTTCGGCGTTTGCCTTTATCAAGTTACCACCTTTTTGTTTTCAAACATATTTAAGTCGGTCTTTGATGACTTAAATATGTTCTCACTCAGACAAAGAGTGGGTGCCCTTCAGATATCATCCCAGCACGGGTCATGGCACTTTTGAGTGACGAGCTGGGGGCTGGAATTCGGCAGGTTGTCAATCTCTCTCTGAGCACAGGGGAAGTTCCCCATGGCTGGAAGCATGCTTTGGTAAGACCTCTACGGAAAAACAACTCCATTCCGTGGACAGATCTGACAAACCTGAGACCCATCTCCCTCCTCCCTTTCTTAGGGAAGCTCACTGAGAAGTTTGTAAACCGGCACTTATCCAAATACATCGAAAGTGCGGGGGGGGCTCGATCCATACCAATCGGGGTTCAGACCCAGGCACAGCACTGAGACCGCCTTGCTGTCCGTCGCTGACTATCTTCGTATGCTACAGGATAAGGGTTTTTCCGTTATCCTGGTGCTCCTAGATTTGTCAGCGGCGTTTGACACTGTGTCACACGATATCATGACCTCCAGACTAATTGACATCGGTCTGGAAGGCAAGGCGCTGGCCTGGTTAAGGAGTTTTTTCACCAATCGCACTCAGAGAGTCATACTGGGTCCTTACCAGTCAGAGGAGGTTGAGATCTCAAAGGGGGTGCCACAGGGCTCCTGCTTGAGCCCAACGCTTTTCAACATCTATGTGGCACCCCTAGCTAACATCATGAGATCTCATGGGTTCATCCCTGTATCGTATGCAGACGATACTCAACTCCTCTTCCCGTTTAAAATCATGACTCCTGAGGTGCGTAACTCCTTTGCACAAGGAATGAAAGAGGTGGCACATTGGATGGCAGCAAATTTCCTTCAGTGTAACGTCTCTAAGACTGAGGTTATGCTCTTTGGGGAAGCCAAACGATTATGGACTCCTGACTGGTGGCCTCAAGATCTAGGCCCAGTCCCTGTACCCAGAGTGGTAGTGAAAGACCTAGGAGTCAAGCTGGATCAGGAGCTTGCTCTTAAACATCATGCTAATCAAGTTGCAAGCTCCTGTTTCCATGTTATTGGTCTTCTCCAACGGGTATTTCCCCTGTTACCTGATACCACCAGGAAAACACTAATTCAGTCACTCGTGCTGAGCAGACTGGATTATTGTAACGGTTTGTTGCTAGCCGCCAATGAGGGCGTCATGGCCAGACTACAAGTCGTGCAAAATACAGCTGCACGGCTTGTTTTTAATGCCCCGGCCCACACTCCCTCAATGCCACTATTAAATAAACTCCACTGGCTCACTGTGAAACAGAGGGTGTTGTTTAAAACATGCTGCACCATCCATAAATGCCTCATTGGCAAAGGTCCTGACTACCTGACTAAAAAGTTCATTCCCTACACCCCCTTAAGGTCCCTGAGATCTGGAGATCAAGAATTGCTATGTGTCCCTAGGTTTCGGAAGTCCAGACAAGGGGGAAGGGCTCTGTCAGTAGCTGGTCCAAAGCTCTGGAATGATCTCCCCTATGACATCTGAGTTTGTAAGGAACATTTTCCTTTTAGGAAAAAACTAAAAACTTTCTTGTTCAATTACTAATTCTGACAGGGCAATTGATACACATCAGACAGGGCTTTTGTTCACAGATGTTGCCAAAGGCGTGGAGATACTCCTCAGGGAGTCGAGTTCCTAGCGTGGTATAAGTCAATAAATAAATAAATAAATGACAAAATCATAAGGATAGAAAACATATTATCATATTTCATTTCAAACACAAAATTATATAATCACAATATTTGATTACTGTATTTGAACTGTGTCAATGTGATCTCATTTTTACAATTAATGTCATTGCGATCTCATTAGCAGCGAGGGACTGACGTTTGGTTCACTAGCATTGTATCGTGTAACTCGCCGGCGGTCGCAAA
Source organism: Lissotriton vulgaris (assembly GCF_964263255.1). NCBI lineage: Eukaryota > Metazoa > Chordata > Amphibia > Caudata > Salamandridae > Lissotriton > Lissotriton vulgaris. Next base: position 862,854,160 of record NC_141689.1, read on the forward strand.
GCCGGCCGGGTAATATAGTTTACCTGCCAGATGCAAGCGGGGTTCGAGACTTCTATTTGGTGGGATTCCACTGACCTACTATATATCTCCGCTTGCATTACATGCAGATCGTGTCGCGTATCACAAGACTCGCAGACAATCGCAAAGCCGGCCGGGTAATGTAGTTCACCCACCGGATGCGAACGGGGTTCGAGACTGCTATTTAGTGGAACTCCACTGATATAACATATCTGTACCTGTAAATAATGCAGATCATGTCTTGTGATACCTGGGAGCTCCCTGGTTTCAATGATACCGTCTTGTGAAATGAGTGCTCCCCTGCTTTTCATGCAGATCGTGTTGCGTGTCATAAGACTCGTAGACGGTCGGAAAGCCGGTCGGGTAATGTAGTTCGCCCGCCGGATGCGAGCGGGGTTCGAGACTGCTATTTAGTGGAATTCCACTAATCTGACATATCTGTACCTGTAAATAATGCAGATCATGTCTTGTGATACCTGGGAGCTCCCTGGTTTCAATGATACTGTCTTGTGAGGTGAGTGCTCCCCTATCAAGTAGAGTTTTAATAAGGGGAGTTAGATATGCTAGTACCTACAAGGTGGTTAGCCTTATGTACAAGTGCTTATGATCAAGGATGAGGAAGTGATGACATATTTGGTGTGAGTGTGTAATCTTGCAAATTATAAATAATAGAAATGAATTTTTCGTGACTTCTGACTTACCATTTCCTATATTCTTGCCCTGGAGCGACTAGCGTTCCTGTGGTGGCACCACAATGGTGGATATCCTTCACCCCCTTTGGTATGGGTTGGCGATTATGGTGTATGAATAAGCCAACATCTTAAAACAAGTGTGATAGTGATATAAAATCTTCCTTACAGTACTCATCATTCTACGAGGTAGCTTTCATAATGTCCCTGACAGCTTTAAATGCCCATATGTGAGGATAACTCCTCCCCACGATTTAGCCCCTTCGGGGTCTTGCTGTCCAGATCTATAATGTATCTGGACTCTTTGAACCCTTAGCTGTATTTCGTGGTCTCCACCACGTATGTGTTTGGGAATCTTGTCAATGCAGAAGAATCTTAAACTGCCATTATTAATATTATGCATCTCTTCATAATGGGGGGCCATCAGATAATTGTGGTCCCTGTTCGTGATGGCACGTAGATGCTGTAATATCCTCACCTTCAGTGGGTGTTTAGTGCTGCTTACGTATCGGAGGCCACAAGGGCACTCCAATACGTAGACAGAAAATTAAGTGTTGCAAAATCCTTCAAATTTCTAGCACGTCTATATGTTATGGTTGGATGAGTTCCCACAATTTCCTTCACTGTATTATCCAACTGTAACAGTTTCCAATTTCTTCTTAGGATTTTGAAAGTGACAAACAGTATAATCGGCCTGGCATCGGGAAACCAATTAACTAACTTGGAAAACCGCAACAACTCTAAAGGATAGAATGCGGGACATTGGTACTACTGTACAGTTAATTGTGGATTACCGGCCAGTACAGGGGTGAAACAGCAAGGCGGAAACAGTGAAATACGATCAAATTTGAAAGGGAAAGTTCAATACAAATAGCGCAAACATGGAGAAATGTGAAGCGAAACGCACAGCACGAGTGAATGAGTTGTTTGACAAAAGTAACCCAAAGGAAAAGACAGGTGCAGCGTCAACCTCAGGTAAATCAGATGCCAGAAGTAAACTGAAGAACTGGGAGAAATTGAGCCGAAAAGAGATCGATAAATCATGGGAGATTATCACGTTAAAAAAAATATTTGGAGGCAAAGATGGTTCCTAGAGAACTTAGGATCTTACTTATGCCCAACAATCATGATGCATCTAATGAGTTGCTAGAAGAATGGGGTGAGTTCATACTGCAATCCTCATTGGGATTAATTGTAATCCTAATTAAACACATTGAAATAGCATTGGAAAAGTTAAAAGAGGAACTGCAGGAAGTGGAGAAAGAACTGGCCACCCTTAAATTCACATCGGAAATGACAAAATTAAAAGAAGATTTGGAAACTGAAATAAACAAACACGAGGAAACTGTGATGGACCGTAAACACTCAAAATTTATTAGAGACACAAATGATTATGCGGAAGGCTGCATATTCTCTTTCGCAAGAAAATTTGATGGTTTGACAGAACAAATGGCCCGGGCAAGTATGTCAAGTATGTCTAGCTCGGCATCCTCGACGTTATCCAACGAACAAATACCAGGCAATGAAACTGATGCAAATAGAAGAATTCCTTTTTTAGGGGACATGCGCCTCATGTTGCAACAACGATACTGGGAGCGGAACCGCCCAACCCCACAATTCCAGCCGCGGAGAGGAAGAGGAAGGCAATGGCCAGGAAGAAATACAACAGAAGAGGAAAAAGGAGCAAGTGGCAGAACAGAGAGAACAGGGGTGGAAACGAGGAACATGCGACAGAGACGGAAATAATACCTGATGAGTTGCAAGTAATAAACTTATCGAGCAGACAACTAACAGTGACGGAAACATCTCTACTTAAAAGGGGAATAAACTTTTGTCCGAAAAGTCACATGAATCTAGCACAGGTCAGAATCGATTTATACCTGTATATCAGGAAAATTAAACTAGCAAAAGCCTTTAAGGAGAAAACACTGAAGGAGAAAAATACCACTCAACTGGGAACAAATGACGACAATCTACAATTAAAAGATACAGAAGGCTTTCTGACTCTAATAAACATTGATCAAGATCCAATGGATGAAATGTCTCTATCACAGGCTGTAACACAATGCGGGGCTGGTTTAAGTGGAAAAAAACCAAAATCAAAATTCTACCCACAACTAAACCCGGGAAACAAAGTGGATCTATTTCAGGAAGCTGTAATCCAGGACCTATACAAACCTAAATGGAATTATGGCCAGGACAACCTAACAAAAGAAGAACGGTTGGCATTAAAAAATCTGTCGGAAGATGACAAAATAGAAATAAAAGTCGCCGACGAGGGCGGAAACGTGATAATCATGGATCGAAGCGCATACATGATAGAAGCTCATCGGCAACTAAGGGATAACATGCATTATGAAAAATTGAAACAGAATCCAGTGATGGAAACAAAGAACAAAATCGATGATAAATTGAATGTATGGACAGCAAAAGGACTCATTAATGAAACGGAGAGGAAATTTCCGACTGTAACACACCCAATAATGGCAACTATTTACTTCTTGCCTAAGATACATAAGGACAAAAAAAAAACCCCGGGAAGACCGATAATATCCGCAAAAGGATCATTGTTGGAACCGATGGCGGAATATATAGATCACTTCTTAAGGCCATTTGTTGCAAATTTAAATTCATACATCCAGGACACGAGTGACCTATTGCGAACCCTACTGGATACACCTTGGCAAGAATCTTATCACCTGATTTCAATGGATGTAATCGGGCTATACACCAACATTGACAATGAGATGGGAATAAAAGCATGTAATTTTTTCCTAAAGGAGAGAACTCTGGAATTCAGTAGCCATAACCAGATGCTACTGGAAATGATCACAATTTGCTTGGAAGAAAATATTTTCACATTTGGAGGAGAAATCTTCAAACAACGGAACGGTACAGCAATGGGTTTTTCTTTTAGTCCATCATACGCATGTCTCACAATGGGATGGTGGGAGCAGGAAATAGCATGGAACTCAACAAATTAAATATCAGTCAATAAAATCGTAAGTTGGAAGACATTTATCGACGATTTATTGATAATTTGGGATGGTACTGAAGCAGAATTCCAGGATTATTTCCAAATAATAAACAACAGCGTAACAAATTTGAAATTTACTTACAATATGAGTAAAGAAAAAATTATTTTCCTGGACACTGAAATATATATCAAGGATCAGCATATTCATACAACTCTTCACAGAAAATCTACATCAACCAATGCTACGCTTGAAGCTACCAGCTTCCACCAAAAAACATTCCTGAACAGCATACCGTACGGAGAATTCTTGAGAGTCCGGCGGATATGCAGTGAACAAGATCAGTGGGAAAAAAACAGCAAAAACACCATGGAGAGATTCATAAAAAGAAAATACCCAGAAAAAATTGTAAAAAAGAGCTTGATAAGAACAAGGACAAAGACACGAGAGGAATGCCTCAAAAGAAAAAAACCAGAAGATGATATAGAAAAAGGCAAAATTAGTTTGATTATGGAATTCTCTCAAGAGAGTGAAAAAATAGGCAAAATCCTAAGAAGAAATTGGAAACTGTTACAGTTGGATAATACAGTGAAGGAAATTGTGGGAACTCATCCAACCATAACATATAGACGTGCTAGAAATTTGAAGGATCATTTGATTCATAGTCATTTCCAGAAGAAAAGACAAGATGATTGGCTCAAGACCAAAGGATTCGTGAAATGTCACGGCTGCAAAATGAGCCAAATAGCTAAGCAAACAAAAGAAATAACCTTGGCAAACAAAAAGAAATGGCAGATCAGACAGTGTATCACATGTAAAACCCCATTCACTGTCTATGTAGTAGAATGTCCGTGCCCAATGCAATATGTGGGAAGCACAACTGTGGAACTTAAAAATCAAATATTGCAACATATGCGAGCAACAATTCATAAGGACCGCTCTAATGCCATAGCGAAACATATGGAACAATTTCACCAGGGAGACTGGCAAAAAATGAAATTCTATGGCATACAAACAATCCCTAAGGGAGAGCGGGGAGGTGATCGAGAAAGAAAATTAAGGCAAGCAGAATCGAGATTCATTATCAACCTGAGGACCCTGCATCCGAATGGGTTAAATCAATCGGAGGAGTTATATGTGCACCTATAAAAATAGTGTAATAAAGGATTTCATAATGAATATTGAATATTGGAGATAAAAGACTTGGGATAAGTGAGTCTATTTGAAGGCAGAACAATAACACAGATGTATGCCTATTGGAAGGCATAGAGAGACATACACAAACATAAGGAAGAAACAATTGTTAAAAGGAACAAAATCTGATGATAGAATATTGTTTGGTGCACTATTATGTTTGACTTTTGTAAAAACAACCATGAAAACTACAAGGACCAGAATCCTTGGTAACATGTGACAGGAAATGACTAAAAACTAAAAAAAGAACCTTTATAAATTAACATGGGTGGGGCAAACCCGGTGATCGTGAGCAAGGTGGCGACACACCGAAACGCGTAGATCAAATGCGCTATTTGCCCTGTGTATTTCAAAAATAAAAGGAGATTGCTGTTAAAATTCCGACTGGTTGTGCGACCCGTTTTTTCCCTGGTGGGAAAAGTTGTGGAGATATTGAGCGGCGTTGGTTCAGCCGCAGGACAACGCACATGTATGAGCGCTGCACGAATCCCGAGTTGGAACCATTGTGGAGGTGATATATATATATATATATATCAAGGATAACTCCAGCCGAAACGCGTCATGGCGGACTGGTGCTGGGCTAAAATTTAAATAAAAACTTGCACCTTCTTGGGTCTCTATGGTTCCTGTTTGTTTGTGCGGCCATATACGCTGCGCTTGCCGGCTTTGGGAACTCAACATACCTTATATATATATATATATATATATATATATATATATATATATATATATATATATATATATCAAGTCAAGTCAAAAAAGCTTTATTTCGATAAAATTTATCATAAAAGCTTTACATTAAAAACAACACAAAAGGACAAATGTGCAAAAGGTTTGTGTCCAAAGTACTTTAGGAAAATGTGACTATTCGCTTAAAAAAGGCTTTTCATAAATTATTTAAAAAGGAATTAAACAGTTAATTTAAGCCTTTTGGCTCTGATAGACCAGGCCCATGATAAAAACTTGGCTAGAACGCAAGCATACAAAGTGCGACTATCAGACATTAGTATACGTAAGGCCTCCACTGACGTCTAATACCCAGCTGGCGGCACAAGTGTTTGAGCCATTTCTTCCTAGGCAGGGCATACTCTCCACACTCAAACATAAAGTGCGCCACTGTCTCAGGTCTATTTATACATACTGGACAAAATTCAGAAGTTTGCGCAGGTGATTTCCACCGTGATGAAAAAGCATGCAAGGGGAGAGTTCCAGCTCTAAATTTAAAATAAATGGCCCTATCAAAAGGTTTTTCAATAATGTCCAAGTACAGTTCCCGTTTCGGTAGGTCATTAAATTTCAAAAAGTCCTCGATGAGTCTACCCAGGGATTCGTTAGAGTTCCTTTGAGACGCAATCCAATTCCAGTAAAGAGTCTTGAGGGTTGCTTTTGGAGGAGAAGATCTATCCTCCCAGGCTTCCTTTAGGCCCAAATAAATAACAAAGTCTTCATGTCTCTCAACCATTTGATTTTGTGCCACCCTGGTAGAGACATAATTTCTGAGAGGCCTTGCGCATATTTACCAAGTTCCTGAACTCTCCACAGACGTGCCCATAGCAAGAGTGGGCGTAGTTTTGCTAGGTCGTCAATGGAACGAGAGCCTAAATCCAGCATTAGTGGAACCATGGGAGTGCCTTGCGGGAGTGACATAATCGCCCTGCAAAATTTCCTCTCTGACTTCGGCAGTTCGTTGGTGATAGAAGAACCCCATAGCTCCGCCACGTAGAGAGCAGAGCTCACCCCTTTGGCTGTGTAGATTTCAAGGACAGCAGCTATGGGTCTAGTTACACAAGATCGTTGTTCTTTCAGTAGGGCTCCTGTGATTCTCTTGTGGTTAAGCAACATCCTATCAAGGTGTGGGCCCCAATGCATTTTGTGAGATAGACGAATGCCCAGGTAGTCGAATACTTCTACCCTCCCCAAAGGTTCTGCATTCAGGCTAGGTGGGTGTACTGTTTTTGATGGTGGGTTCAACACAAGGTATTTTGTCTTATCAGTGTTGATTACCAGGCCTCGCTTAGAACAGAAGGATTGGAAGTTGTTCAGTAATCTTTGGAGTCCTATTGGAGTTTTAGATATCAAAAGCGTATCATCCGCAAAGAGGAGGGTGGGTATACGCTCTCCAGCCAGGGATGGTTCGTCTGAAGGATGTTTCCGAAGGTGCTCAACCACCCCATTGATGTAAAGGGAAAAGAGGGTGGGAGCTAGAACGCATCCCTGGCGGACCCCTCTCTCAACCGGGATACTGCTGTTTTTTTCGCCCTCTGGTCCCCACCTTATCTGAGCAAAACTGTTTTCATGCAGCCTGACAAGTAATGAGAGAATATTGGGTGGCATCCCCATGTCATCAAGAACTCTCCAGAGAATTTACCTCGGTACTAGGTCAAAGGCAGTCTTTAGATCGATAAACGCGAGGTAAAGACTGCCTTTGCCTATAACCACAACCTTCCAATACACCATCATCAACCTAAAAGCTTGCTCAATTGTACCTGTTCCCACTCTAAATCCTGCCTGGTAGTCCGAAAGGATTTTGTTTTCGTCTATCCAGTCTAAAATTCTAATCAATAGTACCTTACCAACTACTTTTTGACTAATGTCCAGTAGACTGATAGGTCTATAGTTAGACGGATCTACCCTGGCACCTTTTTAATAGATGGGAACAACCTCCGCCCCCCTCCAGAATGAAGGAATCGGAGCTCCCCTGCAAATGGCGGTAAGTAAGCAGTGGATAAGTTTACCCCACCTCGGGATGTCTGATCTTAAAAGATCCCCAGGAATGCCATCCGGACCAGCAGCTTTTTGGGGAATGATGGTACTTATGGCATACTCCACTTCCTTTAGTGTGAAATCAAGTCTTTCAAAGTGGGGCTCCACATCCAATTGGCTCATGATTAGGGCCTTTTCCTTCCCTTCAGCAGCATTAGGGGCATAAGTGTCGGAGGGGTTAACTTGACGAGTATATAGTTTTGAAAAGTGATTAACCCATGTCTGACTTGGAATGTTACATGTTATAAGATCACTCTTTGGTCTATTTCTGGCTCTGATTGTATCCCAGAAACATTTTGGGTCTTTTTTGGAGCTGGCCTCTTTAAGTGCGCGCCAATACTCTTCTTCCCATTCTCTTTTTGCAAGTGTCAGTGTTCTCTTATGATCTTTTCTGGCTAACTGGATCAGGGGTTGATATATACTTTTAACGGCCTCTATTAAAAGAGACTTTGCCCGTCTACATGATGACGTGTACCAGTCGTGCTTTCCCCTGGGTTTGTGGTGGGGCATGTTCCTCCCTGCGGAGCCCTTTACCAAGAATACTTCCCCTATGGATTTTACGACCGCCTCAAAAATGGGTGTAGCTTTTTCAGCTGACAAAACCAAGTTGGTAGTGTCTAATTCCATTTGTGAGGCCATCAGTAAATCGTTTATGGTGGAGAGTTTAAGCACATCAGCAGAGATTTTGCTCCACTTTAGGCGTCTGCCGCAGGAGGAAACCGTTGTAGTATGTGCACATTTGGATGGGGCCACAATTGTTTTGCTTGACTAGGGATTGAATAAAGATAGGGATAGCGAGTTATGGTAGCTTTCAACAGTAGGTGTAACTACCATATCTTGCAACAATCCCCAAAGTTTTAAATCCAACAGAATGTAATCAATCCTTGAGGTATGATTAACTCGATTGAATGTAGGAGCACCCAGGCGATCTGACAAAGTGCGGCCGTTAGTAGCTCTTAGGCCGAACTCTAAAGTCATCGCATTTAACTGGATAGCATTTGAGACCATCTTTTTATCGGAGGGATGGTTAGTGGTGGGATACCCCATCTGCTGTCATCCTCGTCTAGGTCTGGAATATCAACCATAGGGAGTGGCTCGTAGGTACAGTTAAAATCGCCCGCTACTAGGGTGTGGTCACCTTCAGCATGGTCTCTAAGTTTTGCTTCAAGGTTAGTTATTACCAGCCCCATTTTTGGTACCTCTAGCATAAACATTATACAGGACAAGGGTTAAACCCCTACTGGGGTTTCTCAGTATGATTCCAAGTATGTCTGGGCTATTAACGTGCTTAGAAGATATGCAGCAGTTGAGGGAAATGCTTACCCAGATAAGGAGACCCCCTGAGGGTCGTCCCCTCCCCTGTATTGCTTTCTCAGCGGGTATAAAATGAGTTACAAAGCCTACCCTATGGAGCGGTTCAACGCTCCAAGTCTCCTGGAACAAGCAGATTTTGTGCGCATCAACCAGGTTGTTCCATTCTGGCAGACCCAGTTTCCTATGGATCCCCGCAAGGTTCCAGCTAAGGATTTTTATAGAGTCCTTATCAAAATTGCAATTATTTTTAGTGTTAGTATTAATTTGTGATCCCAGTACATTGCTAGTATGATTGGGAGAAATTGGCTGGATGTTACTGGGAACTATGATGGTTATAGGATTAGAGCACTTGGATTGCGAACTAACTATCGCAGATATCTCCTCCCCCCTTTTCGGGTCCAAGGATAGGGTGCTAATTGCTTCAGGAGTGAGTCAATCTACATCTTCAAGGGCACAAAACCTATTCCAGTGTGCGAACTGGGATAAAAAGGGGTCAGCTACAGGAGGGCCCTGCCAGGCTAGCTGCCATTGATGGAAACTATGGTGCGGAATATATATATATATTCCATCATAACAGGTTGCCCCAAGAGGAAACGCCACACGCGGTGAAGTTAAACAGCCTTTAATGGAGGACGGCAGTGCAGCAGTGTTGACATAACTTCAAGTAAATAAAATGCCAAACGCGTTTAAAGCACAGGCTGTTTAACTTCACTGCGTGTGGCGTTTCCTCTTGGGGCAACATGTTATAATGGAATTTTAGCGGCCTGCTTGGTCGCGGAGACGTCCTGCTGTTATCATGCAGATCACTGTGCATGTACATCTTGCTCATGCTGTCGGGTGGATCCATTCAGCTCTGCGTGACGTTGGCGGAGTCAGTTATGACGTCGCAGTCACCTATATAGCTGCCACCCAGGTACGAGGATGTCAGTATAGTAAGCTTGGGTCAAACGTAGGGCCCTGAAAAAAGAGAGACCCTAGCCCTAACAAATATGTCAGCAGAGTGGGGAGTCTTTGGTGGGTCTGTAAGGAATCTGCAGCCTCCATTGTCCAGAATCATCCTGGTTTTCTCTACTACCTACAGAAGAGCAGTCTCAGTGCCCTGTTGTGACCTAAAACCTGTTTGAGAGGTGTGGAGCAGATCATTATTTTCCAGAAAGGTCAAGAGGACAGATTTTACATGTTTCTCAGTGATTTTACTTATAAGCAACGATATAGGTCGATAATTCTACTCAATCTTCTGGATCAGGTTGGCTTCTTCAGCAGGACCTTGACCATTGCCCTCTTCCACAAGGGGGGCAACATTCCTGTGAGGAAGGAAGCATTAATCAGGTCAACTAAGACTGTAGAAATAGTCTCACTGATCTTAAAAAAGAGCAGTGGGAGGAGCTGGGTCAGAAGGTGAACCAGATTTAAGGTGAGTTAGGATTTCAACTAAAGAGTCCTGGTTCAGTGGGGGAAATTCCTTCAATGAGCCTTGTTCCTTTATTGGATCACTTTGATGTACCAGCTGCCTATCTCTTTCCATACGAAATAATTTATAGATAGTTTGTATCTTTGCTGAGAAGAATTCTGCTAGCTGATCACACCGAGATTGCAGATTATCTGTGATCAGTGAAGGAGCCGGAGGGGTCAGAAGTGATTTAGCAATCGAAAAAATTTCATGTGGAGAATTCATTGCTGATGCTATTTTCTCCTGATAATAACAACTTTGTGCAGATTTAATTTCTGATTTGTAATGTTTAACAGCTTCTCTGTATTTAACTTTATTATTGGGTGAGAAGTCTTTTCTCCACTTTCTTTCCAGTACTTTACACTCTTGCTTAAGCTTCCGGAGTCCAGAGGAGTACCAAGGATTTTTCTTGGTACCAGTTTTTATCTGTACCTCTTTTTTAAGGAGAATAATGTTTAATGAGGACTCTAGCCAGCTATTAAAGGAGTCGTTGGCGATTATGGGATTAGAATGGGGTGTGGGTCTTGTGATTTCAAATTTATTCTCCAACACCTTCCATGGAAGAGTGGACCAAGTTCGAATAAGTTTCTTGTTTCTTTTAGCCACAAAACTTATTTCCTGCCTAACCCACGTAAATGGCAGCCGGAAATGATCGGACCAAGGTAGGGTCATAGGTTGAGAAGCAGTCATATATTGGGTGTTGGGTGTTGGAGAAAATAGGTTCTAATAAGTGTCCTTTATTACGTGTTGTCCCTGGAACTTTTTGGCAAAACTGAGAGGCCGCTTACCCCTACACAAGATCCACAATTTGGGGGAGTTGGACTTTATCGAACTGTATATTAAAATCTCCCAATACCATAAAATTAGATAGGGAACTAGCCAAATTAGCTACATTTTCCATCAAGGCCTGACAAAATGGGCCAATAGGGCCTGGGGGGACGATATAATAAAATACCAGAGAAGGTAGCGACCGGAGAAACCCAAATCGAAAACATAATACTTTCACAATTGGGAATGGGATTGTTCGAGATACAGCATTTCAGTTCCTCCTTGTAGATAATGGCAATACCCCCTCCCCGGCCAACATCTCGGTCTTGCCTCTGAATCATGTAATGGGGTGGAAGAGTTTGTATAATGGCATAGTCCATATCTTTATCTAACTACGTTTCCATAAGAAACAGAATATCGGGGTTTTCCTCTTCCAATAAAATGTAGATCTCCATAGCATGTTTGGGAAGTGAGCGACAATTAAGTAGGAGCATTTTGAGTTCCCTTTCCTCCCCTGAAAGCTCAGGCCTACATAAAGGGGGGTGGCTTCCAAACTCACAGTTATAAAATTGTAAAGGGTAGTACTCACAACTAATAGAATGTTTGCACTTACTATTGGGCTCTTCTTTCAAACATATGAGTTGCTCCTGTGAATAAGCGAGCCTTAATTTATTTAAACCAACAGGGTTCCTGGCCCCTGGTCCCGGCTGGGCGTGGACGGGCTTGCCTTAGGCATGCCAGCGGCGCGCCTGCTGCGCGGTCCCGTCATCGGCTCCTAATGAGGCCAGATGAATGTGATCACGTGGGGAGGCTCTAGCGCGATCAAGCAGCAACTAGAGTGGTATCCTCCTCAAAAGTCACCAGCCCTGGGAGCATTCAACACAGCTCCAAGTCTAAAGTAAGTGCAGTATCTGGGGATGTATCCAGTCCACTGGCTTCTCCAAGTTCCTCATAAAAGTCCATCTGCTCTGCAGACACATCCTGGCATTTTAAAGGGTCCACAGACCCCTCCCAGTCTTCTCACGTGCCTGAAACGTCATAGAAATGTTCAGGGGACAACATAGACCTCCTGGGTTCTATCGGAATCGGCTTCGAACAACGCTGATCCGACTCTGTGTTGTCGGGGATGAGCATGGGGCAAAAACAGCCGGTGGGCACCAGCAGCTCCAAAGGCACAGACTATGGGTCCTATGCCGGGAAAGGTTGTGTTGGCACAACTGGCATAGTCCTGTATCTGTAATTGTATACCAAAGGCCCCACCGGTACCGTGGTCATAGCCGACAACGTCAAATCCGTTGGGCCCCTTCCGACCCCGCAGGGCCTGAAGGCTCACCAGAAGGGTCACCCCGCTAAAATACTCGGCAGATGGCCAAGTATAACTTTCATTTGAGCAGAGGTCGCTCCGGCTCCTCGAAAGGGAAGGAGGCGCGAAGTCGACCCTGGATCCGACTCCGCAGAACCATGCCTAGAGCATTGGTGCTCCTCACCCCCTTCGTCGACAGATGACAGTCAAGGTGAAGAAGAAGTCCACTTGGACTTTCTTCTTCTTCTTGTGCCTCGCCTCTTCGCCGAGTGTCCCGAAGACATTGAGTGAGAGTATGATGACTTAGTACTCTGAGAGTGTGGTCCCGCGACCTCCTCTTCTTCAATCGAGATTGGGATCTCAGTGGAGTCTCCCTGGATGGTGTCAACTGCTGGGCCACAAGGATTTTCAAAATCCGCTCCCACAAGGCCTTTGGAGAAATGGCCCGACAGTCGGAGCACGACTTCGAGTCATGGGGCGCTCGAGACACCAAAGGCACATGATGTGGGGATCTGTAACCGACATGGTGCAGTGACAAGCGCCACATGGCTTAAATCCTGTCTTCCTTGAAGACATCACTCGACACACAATGGTTAAAATTCCGAAGTTGACAAAAAGTCCTGTCAAGAAGCGACAGAAGGGGTAGCTCTTCCTAGATCAGCGCATAATTGGTGCAGAAAGAAAACAACTGACATCCGCGCGCCTGGGTGACGCCTATATAGTTGACCGCAACGTTATTACCGACACCAATATCACACAGAGACGAAAGAAGCCACCAACGGTGCGCTCAAGGGGTACTACTCATGCAAACATTTCCGGATCCAGTCTGACACTTGAGAAATTCTAAGGTAAGGAATCTGCAACAAGAAGTCTTTGTAAGGTACTTAAAAAGTGTCTGTTTGATAATGGATGCTCGATAAAGAACACATACCCCTATTTAACTGGACACAGATGAGGTCACTAGGGTTTATTATTGGGTCCATGCAGCATTTTATTAAATCTGTTGAGAATTTTGATTATTTATTGATGCCTAAACAATAAATATATCATGCTCATGATATTAGCATCTCATCCATCAGTATACTTGAACAGGTTTTTGTCAGATCTAATTCCAGGTCTTTAAGGGGTGTATTTCTTCATGTAAGCATGTAAAACTACACTTCTGTGAAGTGTATAAAGGCTTTGTATTCTATGCATGAATATGGAATATTAGGTATTGTACAATTAATAAAACATGATTATGAGAAATTAATAGAATATGGCAGGCTATTTATCAGCCTAAATTCAGAGGATAACAAGGGAAAGGCCTGACGACAATGACACCTGATGAAATTTTATGAAAAGGTATATATTTGCTGATACGCTGGTTTTGAAAATGTATAGTAAAAATATTTAAATTTGATCTATTTGCATGGTTATTGATGTTTTGAGCGAATTATATGACATATGAAGCACATGGTAGAAAAACTTCCCAAAAGGTGTTGTGCCTGAGAAATGGAGATATGTCAGCAGACATAAAAACACTTGAGGGTAACTTGGGAACCACAACTCATAATTCCCAGTTTTGTGCACTGTTACAAGTGATGAAAAATTAAAGCAAACATCGGATTATCAGTGTTTTGTGGCACTATGGCACTAGGGCTGGGTCTGAACTGGGGTGGCGAATTAAGCTAAAGAACGATGATGGATTTAACCGAGACCTGTGACTGGGGGTGAGTGTCTGAAAAGTTCCAGTGCTCCATCCATCGTCTCCTTGTGTTTGCTTTGTTCCCGCTTAGTTGGCAGGGTATGCCCAGGAGTGGGTCCCTTGCTCACTTTGCCACTGGATTCAAACTAGCCTAGCTGATAAGGGGTGTTACCCAGCAACCTGTCCCAGGATGCTTGTTTCTGGTCCAGGGAGGACCAAGATTGGCAGTTCGGGCTGAACTGTTCCCATAAGGAACAGGGTCAAGACTGATTTGCACATGGCTGGATCTGAACTGTGGTGGCATAGTGAGCTAAAGAATGATGATGGATTTAACCAAGACCTGTGCCTGGGGGGTGAGTGTCTGAAACGTTTCAACGCTGCATCCACCATCTCCTTGTGTTTGCTTTGTTCGCCCTAAGTTGGCAGGATTTGCCCAGGCGAGGGTCCCTTGCATACTTTGCCACTGGATTTAAACTAGTCAAGCTGATAAGGGTTGTTACCCTGGAACCGGTCTCAGGATTCTTGTTTCTGGTCCAGGGAAGACCTGGCTTGGCAGTTCGGGCTGCACTGTTCCTATAAGGAACAGGGTCAAGACTGATTTGCACATGGCTGGGTCTGAACTGGGGTTGCGAAATGAGCTAAATAACGGTGATGGATCTAACCCAGATCTGTGACTGGCGGTGTGTGTCTGAAAAGTTTCAGAGCTCCGTCCATCATCTCCATGTATTTGCTTGGTTCGCCCTAAGTAGGCAGGGAATGCCCAGACGTGGGTCCGTTGCTCACTTTGCCACTGGATTCAAACTACCCTAGCTGATAAGCGGTGTTACCCCGCAACCTGTCCCAGGATGCTTGTTTCTGGTTCAGGGAGGATCAAGCTTGGCAGTTCGAGCTGGACTGTTCCTATAAGGAACAGGGTCAAGACTGATTTGCACATGGCTGGGTCTGAACTGGTGTGGCAAACTGAGCTAAAGAATGATATTGGATTTACCCAAGACCTGTGACTGGTGGGTGGGGTGAGTGTCTGAAACGTTTCATTCTCCGTCCATCATCTTCTTGTGTTTGCTTTGTTCACCCTAAGTATGCAGGGTATGCCCAGACGTGGGCCCCTTGCTCATTTTGCAACTGGATTCAAACTTCCCTGGCTGATGTGAGGTGGTACACCGAAACCGGTCCCAGGATGCTTGTTTCCGGTCCAGGGAAGACCTGGCTTGGGAGTTCGGGCTGGACTGTTCCCATAAGGAACAGGGTCAAGACTGATTTGCATATGGCTGGGTCTGAACTGGGTTTGCAAAGTAAGCTAAATAACGGTGATGGATCTAACCCAGACCTGTGTCTGGCGGTCAGTGTCTGAACAGATTCAGCGCTCCGTCCATCATCTCCTTGTGTTTGCTTTGTTCGTCCTAAGTTGGCAGGGTATGCCCAGACGTGGGTCAGTTGCTCACTTTGCCACTGGATTCAAACTAGCCTAGCTGATAAGGAGTGTTACCCCGAAACTTGTCCCAGGATGAATGTTTCTGGTCCAGGGAGGACCAAGCTTGGCAGCTCGGGCTGGACTGTTCCTATAAGGAACAGGGTCAAGACTGATTTGCATATGGCTGGGTCTGAACTGGGGTGGCGAAGTGAACTAAAGACCGATGATGGATTTAACCCAGACCTATGACTGAGGTGAGTGTCTGAAAAGTTTCAGCGCTCCGTCCATCATCTACTTGTGTTTACCATGGAATGAGAAGACATGAAACCTTAACTCCCAGGGCCAGCAATCCATAGGAGCCTGCACTGAAGCTACGACATCTTGAGAAGAGCATTCCTGCATTTGGTAGAATTGAAGATCAACCGGTTAAGGATCAGGTCTAGAAAAGCTCCAAAAGGTCTTGTGTGGTATGCACATTCAACCTGAAGCCGATACAGCACTAAAGGAGTTTTCGTTAGTTGACTGCACCAAAGGTAGAGTAACATTCTTAGGTTTCTCGACTTGTGTCTGTCTGAAACACTGCAAGCTCATGTTAGAACACTGGACCAAAGCCTCTTGCTTTTTACTGTGAAAAACATTTTGGTTACAAAAGATTCATCATTCTATGTGTTAAATTTCCAAATGCACTCACTGCAGCCTCAAGAGGGGAGCTCTGGGTTCTGTCAAAAGGTGGTTCAATGACCAATGGATGAAAGTCGGGCCTGAGTGAAATCATACTTGTAGCAGGCAGCATTCCTGGTTCAAGGTGGTGAGGGAAGCACTTGATGTAAAATGTATGGTATCTCTGGGTCAGTCATGTGGGAACCACCTTTAACTAGGTAAATCATTCACCAACTAAGACTGACTGGAAAAGGGCACAAGGGCCCTGTAAATAAAGACATTTACTCACATTTTACTTTATTACTGCCACAAAACCTTCCGACGACTCTGAGCCCAACATACACTGGACTGCCAGAGTCAGCAATTAATTAGCGAGTAGCAACCTATAAATGTTTAGAGGTCGGTTTAAAAATTAATTGCAAACAGAAACAGCATTTATTTATTTTATTTATTTGCGGGTTTATATCGCGCTTGAATCGACTTCTGAAGGAGTATCTCTGCGCCTGCATGCATGGGTATGCCACAAACAATGCAAACATTACTTCTGGTGGTCATAGATTAGAGTCAGGAGTGATTGTAAGGCTTATGAAAACGAGCTGGAAAGAGTACTGCATGGCATTTTTATAAAACGATTTATATTGCACATTTATAACTTTGCTGCGGCCGTAAAGTGCTATCCTAGCTGACGATCATGGTGGGGTGTGCATTTTTAGAGTGATTTTTGCCAGGGGCGGCTCTAGGCTCATGGCGGCCCTGGGCAGGGAGCGTAGGTAGGGGGACCCGGAAGAGGGGGTCCGGGCGGGGCAGAGCGCGGAGGCCAGTGAAGAGGGGGGGGTCAGGGTTTTTGGAAGTGGAACAGAGCTGGAGGCCGCCAAATCCCTGCCAGGGGCCGCCACACAAATATGTATCCATCCTCAGAGCATTACTATATATAGGATATATATTGGCGTGGTGGCCCCTGGGGTTTGGTGGCCCTGTGCAGGTGCACAGCTTGCACATGCCTAAGGCCCGTGCATGAAAACCGAGGGTCGCTCCAGGCGCAGTGCTAAGCTATTTCAGTCAGTGGCACAGGCAGAATCGTCAGGCTGATAGTTCGTGTTTGCTGGTACCCTAGACAGTATGCCTATTTGACAGAATACATGTTATTAGTATGATCATTGTGGGAAGAATTAACTGTTGTCTGTGTTGTGTGGCAGACGGAAGGGAGCTCCAATTGTGCCATTTCAGACCTGCCACTGCACTTAAGCATGTTTGTGACACTGAAAAGTATCAAAATGGAAAAGGTACATGTAAAACAAATTCTCCAATGAAAGTGTCCTTCTAAAATTCAGGAGTGTACTAGTTCATTGACACTACACTGGACCTCAGAAACACATTTGTATTTGTCTACAAAAAACATGGTTCTTTAAAATTAAGTTTCAATATCAGGAACTAATATGGAGGTACTAGAGGAAACAGCTGCCCTTCACTCAACTCACATGTAAGTTAACAGAGAAAAGTGCTTTACTTCCAGGAATGCCAGCAGGCATAAAGGTACAAGATCTGGGTGCAGACGTAGCCACACATGTATCTAGGATCCAAAACATATATAGGGCTATAACCCAAACCTAACTAATAGGCAGGGGAATCATGTACAGAGTCAAAGACAGGTTTTAAGTCAATAAGTGATAGGAGATGGTAGATGAATTGTGGGCTGTTACTATATATGTATATATTATACTTTATATCATTGCAGTACAAAAATAGCTTGAAGGCTGAAGTTACCATTAATAAAAACAAATTACCTACATTTTGCAGCCAGGAAAATGGGAGATCATTTACGCCACTAACCTGCTCAAGATTGCTTGCTGCAACATCCTCTCTCAACTGTGTAGCTGCTGTAATAAACCCAGCTTCCACTTGACCTTCTCTCTAAAAAATATAAATGAATAAATAACAGGTTAAATGACATAATAACAATTTGATCAAATCTTGTTGTAAGCTAAATTTTGAAACAACCATTGAAAAGGCACTGATGCTACACCAGTTTTATTGAGAGTAAAAGACTGAATAATTAACCCAATGAGTAACATTTTGTAATAGTTTGTAAAAAACTGCAGTACATGGAAGAACTCCTTACGAAGACATAAAACATCATTATATTTTATGTACCACAACAGGAACCATATCTGCAGATTTTTGCACACTTTGAATGACTTATGCATGCGCAAATCACATGCCTTTTCCTTTGAGTATCTCATGATTATGTGGAGCAAAACCAGAATGAGAGAATTTACATAGGAGATTCTGGGTTACCAGAGCACTTCATGTTAGCAGGACACCACGTTTTAGGTCTCACCTAGGCAGCACTCTTCCCTACGGAAGGATTGTTCCTTGTTCTGGGAGGCAGTGAAGGCCTCTTTTTTCTCAAATGGTGGGGGAGCTAGGATCGAGGGGGCAATAAGTGAGGACACCTGGGTTAATTTTTTCTCCTCTGTATATGGTTCTGGGGGCGCAGACATCGTGGAAGTAAATGAGCAAACAGTTCAAAATGACCAGGCTCACTTTGTCCCTATTGACATCCATTTTACACATGAGGAAGTCCAAATGGCCATAGGAGAGAGTAAAGGAGGCAGGGCCCCAGGGCCAGACGGGACCCCGATTGATCTGTATAAGTTCAAGAATGAGCTATGGGCCCCATTATTGACTCGAGTTCTAAATACTAGCTGCGAGAGGGGTTTTATTGAATCTTGGTCAGAGTCTATGATAATTCCAATTTTCAAAAAGGGCGTTAGGGAAAACCCGGCATGCTACAGACCCATTTCCCTGCTTAACTCCCTTAGAAAAGTAGCAGGTATAGTCATATAGAAGAGGTTACAACTATGGGCAGAAGAAAATAAGATCCTAAGCCTGGTTCAATATGGATTTAGGGAAGGGAGGGGCACTGTAGAACAGGTCCTTAATTTTAACATGCTACATGGAAAATATACCAAGGCCAAGCAAGGGAATTTATTTGCAGCATTCATTGACCTCACCGCGGCGTTCGATTGTGTGGATCACAACAGACTTTGGCAGACCCTAGTAGGATTAAATGTAGAACCATCACATATCATTCGTGAGACAACTATATGCGGGGGCCTCTGCAAAGGTGAGGTTTGGACTAAAAGGAGAATGTACTAAGCCATTCCATGTAAAAAAAGGCGTTAGACAAGGCTGCGTATTAGCCCCGTTCCTCTTCAGTGTATTCACTAATGAACTGGAGGAGCCACTAGTGGCCAGCTGAAAGACTCTCCGATAATTAATCACAGCAAGATCGTCTCACTTTTATATGCAGACGATGCAATCTTAATGGCTAGAACCCAGCTCGGCCTACAAAAGGCCCTTAACACCTAAATTGATTTTATGGAGAATAGGGGCTTGACACTTAACGTTAAAAAGACATATGTTATGTCTTGTGGTAAAGAGAAAACTAGGTTGTGCTATCTAGTAGCTGGGAAAGATAAAATTGAATCCACAAAAACATTCTACTATTTGGGGATCTTACTAGAGGAAACAGGATCTTGGGGACCCTCAATTAAGAATAGGACGTTATTATTAAAGAGGTAGACGGCGTCATTGATGATGTTTGGTAATAAGATGGGAAAGAGACCACTGGAAATTTTATTGAAAATTTATTATGCAAAATACACTAGTGTGGCTACATATGGAGCAGGGATCACAGTGACGTTCTATCAATTCAATTAACTGAGAATGCTTTTTTAAGATTTATTTTAGCTGTTCCCCAAAGTGCATCTGTTTTTAATTGTCATAGCGAACTGGGGATTCGCTACATTACGGATGTCATAAAAAAACAACTGATGCAATCATGGCATAAAGTCTGGACGTCACCTGATCTAGGTTTGAACCTGGACATAATTAAAGATTCGATGGGTTTGGACCAGGCGAGTAAGATCTTATGGTTAAAGTACATCTGGAATCTTTCTAATGATCTGGGTAGACCAGAATTGTTTAGTAACCCCGATTCCTTAATTAACATCTCGAGAAAAGATCTCAAGGCAGTGTGTTTGAATCATTTTGACCTATTACGATTTGGGCTAGAGACAAGTAAAAACTCAGTGACGAAGCATCAACTTATTTTGACCTCAGTCACTATTCAGCCCTTTCTTGTTTTGTATTTGAGGCGGTATGACAGGTATATTCTGACTAGGTTCAGATTTCATTCTTTTTTCAGCCTGGTTACATTCCCAAACACCAACGATTGGTCTAGAATACTCACTAAATGCCCCTGAGATAATTTATCAGATCAATCATTACTGCACGTGATCTTTTTCTGTAAATTTTATTCAACTGAATGGGCTAGATGGATGAAACCTTTTCTGAAGCAGGGCTCATGGCGGCAATGCTTCCCGGCCCTTTTATTTTTACAGTCACTGAAAGATGCGTATTGTGTTGGAATCATGTTGTGTTTTTTTAAAAGTATATTGAGGAAAAGAAAGTGTACTAGCTGTTTTTAATCTGAATATGTTTTTACATTTCTGAATGAATTGTTGCTTTTATGGTTTTATGAAATTGAAATTGAATAAAGCATTTTCTATCTATCTAGCATGCACTGTCTTTCGAGACATGCTATATCTAGAATATGGGCTTTAAGCACCGCCCATTTTTTCAATTGGCTCCTTTTACTGTCCTTTCTAAATGCCTCCTTTTTATTGTTTAATATGCTTAGTAGACCCTCCTTTTCTACTTTTGTAAACGTCCATGAGGACTGCCGCTGTTGCGTGTTCTCTTACGCTTCATGTTAATTTAAGATACCTGGACAGCACTCTTTTCTTTCTGTTGGTCTGCCTCTGCTTGTGCGTGTTTCCTTTACTTCGAGCAGGCTGGAAGGTTCCCAGACGAATCATTTACTAGTTCTTCCGCTTCACGGCTGCTGCACGTTCTGCACACGCTTCCCACAATGTTATTTTTCTTTATTTAAACATTTACACGCTTCGTGTGATGTTACTTTTATTTTTTTAACACTATGGTAATGCTCTGTGCAGCACCAGATTTATTCGAGGTTCCAAGGCGGGTGCCTTTAAAATGGCTCTAGGAAGCCGCCTGTGCAACTGAACAGTGTTTGGTGGATAAGACTGACTTCAGCCACCCAGACTGTCCAATACCTCATGTTATTGAGAATACTGTGCAGTCCTTTAGTGAGGGACGCTGTGCATTGCTTCAGTGAGGGACACTGTGCAGTGCTTTAGTGAAGGGGTACTGTGAAGTGCTTGTGCCTTAGTGAGAGCCACTCAGTGCAGTGATTTAGTGAGGGACACCGTGCAGTGCTTTAAGGAGGGACAGTGACCAGAATTTTAGTGAGGGACACTGCGTGGTGCTTTAGGGAGGGGCGCTTTTTAAACTTTTAAAACATTTTGGGGCTGTTCAGCGGCTGCTGTGCATTCTGCACACATAGTGTGATGTTATTTTTCTTTATTTAAACTTTTACACACTTCGTGCGATGTTATTTTTACTTTTTTAAACACTTTGGAGAAGGTTACCACAGCGCCAGATTTATTCAGGTTTTATGGCGGGGGCTTTGAACATGGCTCTGAGCCGCCCGTGCAATTGAACAGTGTTTAGTGCATATAACTGACTTCAGGCACCCGGACTGTACTCTAGATTTGAATACGTCACTGCTCTAATGCCATCAGGGAAGTGACGCGAAACTTCTGAGGCCTAACCTTTTCCTTTCAACTGGACTCCTGAACTGAAGCTCCTACATATTAGTCAGAGTTCAAACCTTTACTAAACAGGTATGCAGCTTTTTATTTTTTATACTTATTCACATAAGCCTAAATGTGCATTAAAGCCACAAAGAAAATGTGAGGCATATGTCTGGATACATTTGGAGTCCTGGCTAAAGTTTGTAAATGACTTGGATGGACTCTCGGTTTAAAGCAGTACAAAAAAAACAATATCATTTACAACACCAATACCTGTAACTTTCACAAATGCAAATTCTTGCTCTTTTCTGGGATTTAATTTAACAAGTAGATGCATCTCTCCAGTGGTTTTAGTTCGCTTTAATTGAACCAACCATATTTACACCGCTAAAAATACAGGATATTCCTGGATAGGCAATAAGGTGTCCTGCCTGAGGCCTAGAATCTTTGCACCTAAATCTTGACATCGGAAGAAGTTGTGCCCCAGAATGGGGAATAACTGTTGACACCCAGAATTGATGCATAATTTTCTGCATGCTCTCCTGATTCAGTAAACATATCTACTGATATTTGCCACCTTCTAAATGCAGGTGGCAAATATCAGTCTGGGGGCTCATTGCAGGTCGGGGTGTTGGGCAGGGCATGATAGGTGGCAAATACCAGTCTGGGGGCTAGTGCAGGTTGTGGGTGTTGAGCGGGGGCGGTGAGGCATCTGGGAACAAGTGGGGGCTCTAGAGCCTTTCTAAGGGCCTCTATAGGAGGTAGCATTGTCTGCTTCCCTCATGGTGTGTTGGGAGTGGGTGAGAGATGAGCTGCGCCTGTGCCAACAGCTGCCACCCCTCATTAACCATGATTTTACCTGTACAGAGAGAAAGGAGGACAAGTATATAATGTTAAAAATTGAAATTAGTAAACAACTCCCATTTAACACAGGTGCACACCCTATCGCTTAAGATAACTGCTCCCCAAACCAAAATGCCAAAATACCTTCACATGTTAATAGCAGGCCCCCAGGACTCTTTCCAGTGGCAAGAAAGAACCAACCTGGCAGCCAAGTTACCAAAGAAGATAAACATCACAACCTTGCACATACATTTTCAAAATGCCAGAATTGCTGGATATGTGACTCAGTCTTTTGGGGCGGGTGGGACTTTGCATCCGTCCCACAGAGAATCAGGAGTTTGAAGTAATGCAGAAATCGACAAGTAGGATTGTAGGCTGTATATTAAAACTAGTCAGAAAGAACGCATATTCTGTATTTCACTTGTTTTAGGATGGGGGCCTTCAGAGCCAATTTATATTAAGAAAAAACTGTGGATTCTAGGAGGGAGAGAGATAATATGTATATAAAAATGCAGGATGTAAATCCATAGAGTGTAGCACTCACAATGTGGAATCACATCATGCAATAAATTGATGTGGCCTTGGGGTGGCTTGCACTTTGAGTAATTATGAGTCTCGAGCTGGCGAAAGTCAGGCATAAACGTCAGCACCTTCTTCCAAAATGCGACTATAGCCATCAGTTTAGAGGTATGTAAGGGTGCCCCTATGGTGATATTGACACGTCGTCTAAAAGGTATGGAAGCAAAGACATAAGCCTAAACACTTTTTTCTCTGCTAACACAAAGCCGTTATAATGTATTTTGCCAAACTCGCATCAAGGAAACAGGAGTAGAGGGCCAAAGAGTACAACACTGAGATAAATATGAAACAAAGGATCGCCCTTCTTGACCCAGGAAAAAAATGAATATCTCTTGCGTCATCCTCCAGTTCTAGAGTACGCACCACTGACAATGTGACAGGAAGGAGCTCTGGTAAAATGAATTTTCTTTCTATCAAGCACATATTACCCTTGTCTAGGGAGGGCTGTACCTTTAAATTCCTCTTCACCATACTGTCCAGTACCAGCACCATACAGGCAATAACGCATTTTTTCCATCAGCTAGGTTGTTTGATAGGTGCTCTGTCGCCTTTACTACCCCAACACTAAGGAGTACAATTTTCAGTTTCAAGGATTCCAACTTCTTTCTGTACCTGGCAATCACCAATTTGGTTGTCAAAATAGCAGATACATTCATTTTCACTGAGGTTTCTGCATACTTCCCATTCCCTTAGCCTTAACCCCCAATACTATTATTCCAAAGTCACCCGGGATCATCTGGTCTGCCACTGCACTATTTGCTACTAAAACCTTTTTCCAGAATATCATGAGCTTCAAACATTCACATCATATGTGAATGAGGGACCTTCCTCGCCACAGTTTCTCAATATTGTCTCTGGACAATAAGCTAGATCGTGTTGAATTTATCAGGCATTAGGTACAACTCCATCATTAACTTAAAGGAACTTTCCCTGTGTTGAACAGGCACATCACTCCTCCCTCCTTCTAGCCACAAGCCATCCAATCTTCTTGAAATCTGGTTCTTGTGCAGGTTGCAATTAATTTTTCAAGCGGTTTTAAGATCTTCGTTGCAGCAGGTGTGGTAATTCAATGTCTCATTTCTTATCTTTATCACATCTTTAAGAAACGTTGGGCCGGCCTGGTCAAAAGCCTTTTCAGCATTTGGTGCAAGCAACACAAACTTCTCTTTTCTCTTAGTAATCTTTTTGACCAGCTGGACAAGCCCCTTACAACGCCAAAGGTCTACCTCCCCTTGACAGATGCAGCTATGTCAGGATAATTTTCATGTATATTTTGAAATCAAAATTCAAAACAGTGGATGGCCCCAAAGTGACATGGTCTACAACCTATTTAACCCTGCTAGAGAATAATAGCAGTTTCAGCTTCTGACATCCATGATATCACAGACGTTCTGACCAGAAGGAATTGAACAGATAGGGAGAATCAGTTAGGCTTCAAATACCTTATGAAACTTAGCAGTGAGGACAGCAGAACCTGGCGATCGATTTACTTTTACTTTCTTCAGTGTAAATTGTATCTCACTGTAGGAGGCTGGCTTAGTATATGGTGTACACTTATTTAAGTGAAGTACCTTGCGCTAATCGAGACAACCCTTATAGTGATTTTAGTGGTCTTAGACAACCATAGAAAGCTCTCTAAGTGATATCTGTGGAGAGCTGCATTTAGGATTAGTCCAGAAGGGGTGTTAGCATATTTTACCATAACTAATCATAAAGTGTAGTTTAAATGAGAAAGAACCACACAGTGTAGTTATAAAAATAAGCATATTTATTATACATACTCACTAACAGATTGGTATATCTCCTACCAGTATATAGCAACACAATACATGCAATACTTCAATTGTAAACAAGTAAGTAAGCACATATGCACAGTGGTCTCCTGGAGAGACCAAACCATATACTAAAGAAGTGGAATGCGAACTGTGACAGAAGTCGTGACTTAGACCAGGAGACTCAGAAGAGCTAGGGACACAAGGAACCACCCAAGGTAAGTACATCGGAACCCCACAGGGGATGTCTGCAGAGTGGAAACATAGATGCGTACTCAATTTAAAGTCAACGGGAAAATTGCAGTTGCAGTTTTAAAGAAGAAGGATCCTTCCCAGTAGACCCTGGAGAAACCCTGTGGTAGACAGATGGTTGGAGTCACTCTACCCTTGGATTCCCCAGGAACCATTTTACCTACACCAGGGAAGCCGAGTTTATAGGTGCGAAGTGACGTCGGAAACTGTCGTAGGTGTCCACAGTGGAGGACTTAAGGAAAGATGCCGCTGACTCAGAAGATGAAAGAGTCCGGTGGAATCTAAGTGTGAATTCTAGATCAGAAGAACCTGCAAGCAGAAGGAACAGAGTCTATGCCACTAAGAGGTGACTAGGAGGCATGGAAGAGCAATGAACCCGATGACGGAAGATGCAAGAGTGAGGACGGTGACATTGTCACTGCAGCTGGGAGGACCAGATGATGCTGTGGAAGTCCAGGAGCCGTTCACGAGCTATCCCACGTTGGAAGTCGAGAACTTGGGGGTCGGTGTCTGGCAGGAGCATTAACAAGCCTTGGCTCAGCAACAGACGTGCTAAAATAAAAAGGTGAAATGTTGGGACCAGCACGGTCCAAAGGACTCAACAATTGCAAGAAAGTCAGAGCAGGCCCAGAGAAAGCAGGGAAGCCCACTGAAGCCAAAGAAGAACCTCAAGAGGACCCACAGGGCGAAGGTACAGGAGTCCCTAAAGGACCTCGAGCAGCTCGCCAAATATGCAGGCCCACGGTGCAGAAGATGCAGTGAGGATGAAGATCTTGGCTGGAAGAGATCCTGGAGGCTTGAGCTTCTTGTAGCCCACAGATCTCTGGAGTACACAGCCAACAAGCGCTGGCAACTGCTACTCAAGTCAGTGCGCAGATGTTCTGCTCCAGTGGTTCCGACGAGGTATACTGGCCTCAAACTTGCTGAGAGGACAGGTCAGGCCTTGAGGGAGTTGCAGAACCTCCACTTGTGTTGCTGAGCCTTTCAGAGTCCGTGGGACCTCAGTAGCAGCAGACCGGTCAGCTTTGTTGCAGTGCCTTCAGATCCAGGGTAGTGACTCTTTCAATCCAAGGGAGATTCCTTCGGATGTCTTTGATGCCCACTGGCCTGGGAAAGAACCTGGAAGAAGCACAGGCGATAAAGAAAACTTGCAGTACAGCAAGACCATGAGTAGCAGGAGTCTTCCTTGGTGCACTCTAGGTTACAGGTCAAACCTAGTCCAGGTGCCCAGACGGTCGAAGTTGAAGTGGTTTCAGGTTTGACTCTTGTCCCATGACGAATCTGAAGAGCCACCCACAGGTAAGCCCTTAAGTACCCTAGGGAAAGGGTCCCTCCTAGAGGAGGGACTGGACAGAGAAGAGGATAAGCCCATGTCCTTTGTCCAGCTTCGCGCCAGACCGGGAGCCAATGGCTCCCTGAAGTGGCTCAAACTTGAGTATTCAAGGAGGACAGCACGTGTGCTCTTCAAAGCAGTCTGGTTGCACTGGCAAGAGCCCCCACCGCACCCCAATACAATACGTCCTGTCTGGGAGGTGGTCACACCTCCCTGTGATAGGAAACCTATTGTTCTACCTTCCCCTGCTCTAGCTCAGCTCAGCAGCAGGAGGGCAAGGTCGTGAGCAGTACTAGCTTGCTGGTAGACCCTGGAAGGCTGATTCCGGGAGGCTTCCTGGAGGAGCCCCCAGTCCATGGAATTATACCTCCAATCGTTACAGGTGTTGGAGGTATAATTCCAACATGTTTGATACCAAACATGCCCAGGTTCGGCACAGCCAATATATAGTTAGCTATTGCATAGTGACGCATGGCACTACATGTATCAAACTGGCTGACTGCACTTATAAAGCCTTGAGAATCGACTCTGGGGTTTGTAGGGGGTGCCCTGTCCATACAAAGCACCCTCACACTTATAACCTAGCACCCTGCCTTAGGGGTGACTTATAGGTTTCAAGTGCAGAGACCTCAGATATAAGGAAACCTATTTCTGTGATGCTAGCTCCAACTTACACAGGCTGCAATGGCAGGCCTGTAATCACAGTTTGAGTGGTCTTTCATGCGTGGCATAGTACATGCTGCAGTCCATTGGAGACCCCTGGTGTACCTATGCCCTGGGTACCTTAGTACCATATACTAGAGACTTACAGGGATATTGGGGAACTGAGAGCGGGCACTTAATTGTCAAATTTAGGGGGAAATCACAGTGACTGGGGCACTGATAAGCAGGATCGGTCAGACTATTCATAAAACAAAATAACACCTGCAAAACTTGGAGGTAACCATGAAAGCAGATCCTTCTTTACTACACTCACTCTGGAGTTCTGGGGACCAAAAGGATTTCCTATGAGTCACAGCAATCTTGGGAACATTTAATGATGTTAAGCAGTCCTAAAAGTCTTCCCGGTATTCTACTTCTGCCTTCGAATTCTTTTGATTTGAAAATATCCTTTATCAGATTTTTCTATACTAACAATCTAGACATTCTTAGATGTGGATACATTCTCAAATATCTATATGTAGATTGATGATTAAGAAGAGAACAACTTATACTTTCTGACTCCATGCTCCAGTATGCGATATTATGAAATAATGTTATCAAAGGGAAAGTAACGTATCTGGATGATAATATCTGTATGTCACAGTTTCTAACATAAAATACAATAACATAAACAAAACATAGCAGTGCAGTTTCTCTATGGGAAAAGGAACAGGTCCGAAAGGAATACAGGCTACTAACTAAAGTGGTTAACCAAAAACAAAAAAACTCTTGACTACAGCCACTCTTAATGTTAGAATCCCCTCCCCACTCTTGAGATATTTCAACTCGTGCACAGCCAAAATTGTGAGGGCCCCATGTCAACATTTCTCTCTATCATGCTAAAATATGCTAAACTGTGCAGGGCCATGAATTCAGGGATACATAGATGTGATATGAATGCAACGACTGCAATCAGTCATTTCATTCAAGTACTATGCTATCCAACGTGCCGTTCATTGTTTCGTGAACGTGATTTTCACACTTAAGTTGACTGACCTTGGAGGAGCATAGAAGGGAAGGCTATGTTGTTGGGATACCTGACAAGAAATTAACAAGGAGGAATTATTGACCAATGGCTGGTAAAGTGAGTAAATGGAATTAAAGCAATGGGGAGGGTGTCAGTATGGTATGGTGTATGGAGTGTTGTTCTTACTTATTGCCTGAGCGTGTTCGGAAAGAATGGTCTTGATGAGCCGTTGTGGTTTATTGGCAAGTCAATCATTCACATCCTCCATGAACAGTATCCACACCTCGAAAAAGTACATAATTTGGTAACCTGTAAATAGTGTTCTTGCACATTGCGATCCGCAATACCTCAGTCATCCATTTGCTGTGTGTTGGGAGAATAGTGAGTGCCAATGTCTAGTCTGAGTATACAGATTCTGACTGCGGCCAATGCTATAGACAGTCATCTTTTGTGGTGTTGCGTTATATACAGTCTTTGTAAATGTTCATGAATCAAGCAAAACAGGTCGTTGTCATCAGGGAAAGTCTGTTAGCGTTTTCCAAACTACCATCTAGTATGGCTTAGCTTGAGTAGTGCACACTGACATTGCTAACACTTGCTATTATCGTAACTGACTTTGCATCCCATTTGAAGGAATAATTAATAATCAACAAGAGTAAAGTGGGTAAGGAGACTTCAAGGTCAGAAAGCACTAGGAGAATGTCATTGGCGTGCATTGGTATTATCTTTGAGGACCCAGAATATTTATGAATACCCGTGATTTAATTGCACTATTCTGTTGTTGTTATTAATGGTCCGAATGCCAGTGAAAACAACAGTGGTGAGAGATGGCGCCCCTGATGAGTTCCCCTGGTGACTTGGAAGGTGTGTAAAAAGAAACCACTACAGTTTACATGCATACCAAACTTTTGAGATAAAATAGTCTCCCACCCTCACCGAGTTCTGAATAGGTACCCCATTCCATCTGGTCGAATGCTTTCTCTGCCTCTAGAGGAAGGATACATGATTACTTTGGTGAATCCTATCTGAGCCACAGCAGATGACAGAGGCCAGATTAATCAAATAGGGGTAGCAATAAAACTGGTTTACATTTTGAAACAGCATTTTGGAAAGCAATAAAGAATTTTTACGAGCGAACCTATGCAGTAATCGGTCAATTTGTATAATCCTGATTCGAAGTGGGATGTAATTCTACCTTCCTCTTGAATAGTAATTAAGTATATCTGATTATAGGCTATCACGATTGATGGCCAGCAAATATCAGCAGACCACCACATCCGTGACTGCTTTTAAATTAAGTAAGATAGATTCTTTGTTTTAATACAGATCATTTCCCTTAGAGGCAAACAGGATTGATCTAAAAAAGTAATCTTTTTGTAAAATGTTTAAGAGTTGCCTGTGGTCCCTGGGCCACTGCCCACTCCCCAACAAACCTTATGCTTTACAATCACAGAGGAGGAGTGCAGGTCTTCCTGTCTGCAAATGGCTTTCAATCACAACCCCGCCCCATCTCGATAACTTTTAAATACTTTCTAACCGGATTTCAGTCACAAATCATTGATACAGGAAGTGGCTGAAGGGTGAGCTCCAGCTCAGTAATATCAGATCCTTTCCGTTCCCTTAGAGGCAAGGTCAAAGACGCAACATATCAATTAAGCCAGTGCAGTGAAACAACTAGAATGGTGACTCATTCCCTATGGGGGGGGGGGGGGGGGGATTGGTGAATTACAGTTATAGGACGTAAGCTACATTTTCTTCTGATAAATACTTCCACCTGCAAATGCCTAACCTGTTGAATATATTTAAAAGCAATACATCCTGCCATGTGGTGGGTCTGAAGGAATGGTTAGACAAGGAAGTCTTGGAACACAGAACATGTGAAATAGACAGTGCTTCTTACTGAAACCAAGCAATAATTCTAAGTAAAAGTGTGACGAGATGCCTGTAGTAAATAGCTACCAGTAGACATAGGCTGGAGGTTCACTTGAAGATTTATCCTTGTAAGTTGAAGCACCCACGACCAGACGCTCCCGCTCCGCTCCAGGACACCAAGCAACTGATCAACGTTGCTGGAATCCTTGAACAGGACGGCAGCATCCGAACATGGAACACAATTCAAGGAAATACAATATGTACTAAGTGTCCTCGCACTGTGATGCAGCGCGAGGACAACAAGCTCAATACAAATCAATACACTACAACTTCTCCCCCTTCACAAGGAAGACAAACTTAAATATTAACAAGAAAGAAAAGTAAAATAAATACAACATACCAAATAAAAGATGAAAATGCTTATGATAAAACATAATAATTGAGTCTTGCAGGTAATTTCCTGCATCGAATTCCCAATACCGAAGAAGAGTGGGCATTGTTATCAACAGCTTCATCAATTTCTACTTCAGAAGTTGGAGTAGAAACTGATGGACCAGAAAGAGTTGAATGAACGACGTAGAAGTAATGATACTACTCGATATTGGGATTTTTAACCAAAACGACCAATCACAGTGTTCAAACTCTTCTTTGGTTAAATTGAGTAATGAACGTGCCTGTGAGGTAGGCAAATGTACCAGAGCCCTTTTGTTCCACCAACCTCCACTACCAAGTAAAGCAGAAGCTTTGCTGAACGACGTGACTTGCACTGGAGTGGAAAATTTCGAAAAACCTTTAGTGACCTTCTTAGGATTTTTAATAAGGACCCAATCACCAAATCAAGTGAAACAAAACTTTTAGTCTTCATAAGGTTTTGTTTTTTCAAGACTCTGTTAGCCTAGTTTTCATTGTCAATATTACACCTATTATTCTTTTGAGCCAACCAATTAGGACATAACTTGGTGTGAACAAGTCTATTTCTCAAAAGTGAAAATGGGGAAACACCTGTGGTACAATGTGGGGAAATGTTATAGGACCATAACTTAGCTTCAAGAAAATGCTGAATATCTTGGTGAGAGGAGATGGCTGTTTGAATGGCACCCTTAACTAATCTATTGGCTCTCTCCACTAAACTATTAGACGTGGGTGAATAAAGAGCCACCTTATAATGAATAACATCATGTTCACTTAAAAACGAAGTGAACTTCTCAGAAGTAAAATGAGAACTATTGTCTGTAACAACAATAGAAGGCGAGCCTTCAATTAAAAATGCATTTCGTAAAAATTTCACAGCATTAGTGGAATTAGCTGAGTCACATAACATATGATAGGCCCATTTAGAATGATAATCAATTAACAAAACAAGATACTTCATTTCATGAGAAAGTATATCATAAGGGCCAGAAAAATCGAATCTAACCTTTTCCCAAGGTTTCTCTGGGAATGGAACAGGATGAAGAGGAGTGTTCATAACTTTCCATTTTTTGTCAGAAAGCAAGCACTCATGACAGGAGTCAATAAAGAACTTAACTTGAGATTCAATGGATG
The DNA here is from genome assembly GCF_964263255.1 of Lissotriton vulgaris. Lineage (NCBI taxonomy): Eukaryota > Metazoa > Chordata > Amphibia > Caudata > Salamandridae > Lissotriton > Lissotriton vulgaris. Next base: position 862,885,938 of record NC_141689.1, read on the forward strand.
GCCACCAATAATGAGACTTAATAAGTTGTGGCGTTTCTGAAATTCCAAGATGACCTTGGGGTGCAAATTGAATAATATCATTTCTGATACTAGAGGGAGGTACAAAAACATCATGTCTCATTACCAAGCCATTGACCAGGGATAACTCAGAAGCAACCATAGCAAAAGCATTTAATTCAATAGAAAGTTTTCTGCTCTCTGGCGTACCCTTGGTAATGTACTCTGCTACTAACTTAAAATTTTCATCCTTATTACATGCCTCAAACCAAGACTGTTCGGTAATACAAGGACACAATTTGGTAGCATCAAGAGCAGCAACCACACATTCGATATCCCCAGCTTCCTCAGTGTCAGAAAAATCTTGAAGTGCCATGCGTGACAGACAGTCAGCTCTGACGTTTTTCCCTCCAGTGATGTGTTTTATGCAAAAATGGAATTCATGCAATTTAGACAAAAGTCTGACAAGCCTGGCAGAAGTTTTACCAAGACCATCGCCGTTAAGCAGCTGAGTGAGGGGTTTATGATCGGTAAACAAATCAAACTCACGTCCACATATATAGTTCTTGAATTTCTCTATTGCCCACACACAAGCAAGTGACTCGCGTTCAATGGTGCTATAATGTGTTTCTGAAATTTTAAGTTTCCTTGATGAAAAAGCTATTGTGTGCTCTTTTCCTGATACCCACTGGCCTAAAACAGCTCCTAAGCCTGTCAAACTGGCATCTACCATTATGAAACATCTGGAAGAGTCGTGAAAAGGATGTAAAGCTGGAGCTTCAACAATCATTTTTTTGACTTGATCAAAAGAGGTAGCAATATCCTTTGACCAATCAAACTTTGACCCTTTGCCTAAAAGAGCACGTAGTGGTTCCACTATTTGAGCATACCCTTTGACAAAGCGAGCATAGTATTCTCCCAAGCCTAGGAAAGAGTGAAGAGCATCTTTATCCTTGGGTGGAGTGGCCTGAGTGATGGCCTTGATGAGGGAAGTTTTAGGTTTGATGCCCTCTAGGGACAAAGTATGACCTAAATACCCCAATGACTGGGTACCGAATTTACATTTATCAGCCCTAACCGTCATGCCTGACTCACCAAGTTTACCTAAAACTGAGGTTAAATTTGATAAATGTGACTCCCAATCATCTGAAAAAATCAAATGTCATCCTGGTAGGCTTGGACTCCGGGCATGTTCTGGAAAAGATTATCCATAATCTTCTGAAAAACACTGGCGGCCGAGGCCAAGCCAAAGGGAAGTTTTAAATATTTGTAAACTCCAAAAGGAGTAACAAAGGATTGTTCTTGACAATCCTTGGTAAGTGGTACCTGGTGGTAGGCTGACCGTAAATCAATGATGGAAAAATATTTCGCACCCCCTAAATTGAGATCATGAATTTTGGGAAGGGGGTGGCAGTCAACCAAAATATTCTCATTTAATGTGCGCAAATCGGACCATAACCTGACCTCACCAATTTTTCTTCTGACAATAACTATGGGAGAAACCTATTCTGAAGAGTTAGAAGGAGCAATAACACCATTATCACATAAGGGTTTGAGAACAGACTTGAGTTCATCCTTTGCACTAATGGGTTCAGGTCGAACCTTATGAACAACGGGTTGGGCCTGAGATTTCAATCTTTCAATCTGATTTGATGTTGAAACCGTTGAAACCCCTTGACAGTACCTGGTTTGTCTAAAAACACATTAGGAAATGTATCTAAAATTTGTTCAACATCAGAACTATGATCAGCGAGAGCTAAACAGTCAGTTTTCAAAGATGGAATAGGGACATAACCCTGAGGAGGTTCACCTACTGCAATTGGATTTTCAGACCCAGGAATCAAATATAGACCCATTTTCGCAAGGTCTTGCCACGCAATTATGTTGCGTCCTTTGACAGCAACATATACCTTCGTGACAATAGACCTTTCTAAACATTCCAACCTAGAATTAAAGAACAAGTTACTTACCTTCGGTAAAGATATATCTGTAAGAAACAGTAGTTAGTATTAGATTCCTTACCTTAGAATATCCCCAGGCGTCAGTCTGGATCCAGAAACTTTTGCGTAGCAGTACCCCTGCGCGTCGGTAGGCGTCGTCTGCTGGCGTCCACTGCAGCTCCGCGTCCGTCGTCGGCGTCGTGCGCCGTGATGACGTCGCTGGAGTATATAGACGCCGCCTCCGCCGCCTCTGACGTCAGTTCTTTGCACACAGCATTTCCGCGCCAGAAGACGCAGAGCCATGAGAGAACCAACACTGGTGGCATTTGAAACTAGGGCCCTGAAAGGGATGTCCTTAACCCTAGGTATCAGTTCGCAGAACGGGGAGGATGGGTGGGGCGGTAAGGAATCTAATACTAACTACTGTTTCTCACAGATATATCGTTACCGAAGGTAAGTAACTTGTTCATCTGAAATCTACAGGTTAGTATTAGATTCCTTACCTTAGAATAGATACCCCAGCAATACCAACCCCAGTGGTGGGTCTGCGAACCAATACAATCCTACACCAGAAAGTCCTGGAGGACCGAACGGCCAAAGAAGCCATCCCTCCGGACTTGACTGTCCAGGCAGTAGTGCCTCGCAAAAGTGTGCAGCGAAGCCCACGTAGCTGCCAGGCAAATGTCCTGCAAAGGGACTCCCCGACCCAGGGCAGTAGTAGCCGCCGTGGCCCGTGTGGAATGGGCCCTCAGCCGAACAGGAGGCTCCTTCCGAGCCAAAGAGTGGCACGCTTTGATGCACAGAACGACCCACCGAGAGATGGTCCGTTTATGTACCGCCCGTCCCTTCTTCGCACCCAAGTAGCCAACGAACAGTTGGTCATCCACCCGGAACTGGCGTGTGCGATCCATATAAAATGAAAGCGCACGTTTTGGGTCCAGACGGTGGAGCCGCTCTTCATCCTTTGAAGGATGCGGAGGCGGGAAGAAGGAGGGGAGGGTGATGGACTGCCCGATGTAAAAAGCAGAGACAACTTTGGGCAGGAAGGAAGGTCTAGTTCTCAAAACCACCTCGTCAGGATGAATGGACAAGAAAGGAGGTTTGACAGAAAGATACTGGAGCTCACTCACTCTCCTGGCAGAGGTGATGGTAACCAGGAAAGCCGTCTTTAAAGTCAGGAGACGGAGAGGACAGGAATGAAGGGGCTCAAAGGGAACACACATCAAGAAGGTCAGAACCAGGTTCAAGTCCCACTGAGGCATCACAAACGGAACTGGTGGATACATGTGTGTGATGCCCTTCAAGAATCTTGTTACAACGGGGGACTTTATCAAAGAAGGTTGATCAGGCAGCCTCAGAAAGGCTGAAAGGGCAGAAAGGTAGCCCTTGATAGTACCCAGAGCAGAGCCCTGCTGGGCAAGAGAAAGGAGGAAGAGAAGAACCTCGGAAAGAGGGGCAGAGAGAGGATCCACAGCCTTTGCTGTGCACCATGCCACAAACTTGTTCCACCGACAGGCGTATACCGATTTCGTGGAGGGACGCCTGGCTGCCAGAATAACATCACAGACTTCAGGAGGCAAGTCAAATGGCCTCAACTGTCACCGCTCAATCTCCACGCATGGAGGTGGAGGCTGGACAGGTTCAGGTGGAGGACCGTCCCCTGCTGCTGCGACAGAAGGTCCTCCTGAAGGGGCAGGCGGATCGGGGGACCGACCGACATGCTGAGCAGCTCGGGATACCAGTACCTTCGAGCCCAGTCCGGAGCCACAAGGATGACTTGGGCCCGGTCGCGCCTGATCTTCTTCAGCACTCTGGGCAGAAGTGGTATAGGCGGAAAGGCGTACAATAGACCGCAACTCCACTCGCGCCGAAAGGCGTCGCCGTGCGAGTGCCGTCTTGGAAACTCCAACGCGCAGAACTGATGACATTACGCGTTCTCTTCTGTGGCGAATAGATCTAACCAAGGCTCTCCCCATTGCAGAAAGATGCCTTGCGCCACGTCCGAGTTCAGACGCCATTCGGGATCCATCGAGCACCGACGGCTGAGTTTGTCCGCCCTGGCGTTCAGAGAACCTGCCAGGTGTTGAACCGTCAGAGTCACGCCCTGACGTTCCAGCCATTGCCAGAGGCGCAGAGCCTCCTGGCAAAGGGTCCACGACCCCACCCCGCCCTGCTTGTTGCAGTACCACATGGCGGTGGTGTTGTCCGTGAACACCTGCACCACACTCCCGCTGACAAAGGGGAGGAACGCTTTCAGTGCCAAACGGATCGCCCGCAGCTCCAGAATGTTGATGTGGAGCCGGGACTCCGCCGGAGACCAGATGCCTCTGATCTCCGCCTCTCCCAAGTGGCCTCCCGAGCCCTGGAGGGACGCGCCCGTCACAACAACGTGCTCCGGTTGGGGAAGGGAGAGGGATCTGCCTCTGACCCAATCGCGGTCCGTAAGCCACCACTGCAGTTGTCTCGCAGTGCCCTCCGAGATCAGGACATGGTCGGACAAGTTGCCCTGATGCTGGGCCCACTAAAATTTCAGGTCCCACTGCAGAGCCCGCATCCGCCACCGGGCGTGATGCACCAGAAGGATGCAGGAGGCCATCAGTCCCAGCAGCCGCAGCGTCAACCTGACCGAAACCCGGGATAACGGCTGAAAGATGGGAATCAAAGCCTGTATATCCTGGACCCGCCATTCCGGAGGATAAACCGCGCCGAGTCGAGAACCGCTCCGATGAAAAGGAGCTTTTGAGAGGGACACAGGTGTGATTTCGGCACATTGATGGAAAACCCCAGCTCATGCAGGAGGTCTGCCGTCATCTGAAGGTGGTGGACGACTGTCTGGGGCGAGCCCGCCTTCAACAACCAGTCGTCTAGGTAGGGGAAGACTGAAACCCCTAACCTGCGCAGATGGGCTGCGACCACCGCCATCACCTTTGTGAACACCCGTGGGGCGCTGGTAAGGCCGAAGGGGAGCACAATAAACTGAAAGTGCTCGTGGCCTACCGTGAACCGCAGGTAACGCCGGTGGGCCGGCAGGACGGGGATGTGAAAATACGCATCCTGCAAGTCCAACGCTACCATCCAGTCTTGCGGGTCGAGAGCAGCCAAGACCTGAGACAAAGTCAACATCTTGAACTTCTCCTTCCGGAGGAAGCCTTTGACGCTCCTGAGATCCAGGATAGGATGTAGGCCCCCTTTGTCCTTCTTGGGCACCAGAAAGTAGTGGGAATAGCAACCACGTCCTACTTCTGGCCCAGGAACGTGCTCGATGGCCCCCTTGGCCAAGAGGGCCGTAACTTCCTCCTGCAGAAGTGTCAAGTGGTCCTCCAACACACGGTGGTTCTGCGGTGGCATGGCTGGAGGAGTGGTCTCGAAGGGGAGGGAGTAGCCCCTTCGGATGAGCTGCAGCACCCACCTGTCCGATGTTATCGTGCGCCCATGGGCGAGGTGTTAGCGAACCCTGCCACCCACTGGCGTCACATGGGTCTGAAAGCACGGACTAGGAGGATTTAGTGGCGGATGCTGCGGGGGGAGGTGTGGTCTGACCTCGCCGCTGTCCCCGACCGCCACCTCGGCGGTTTCCGCGGCCGCCACCGCGTTGATAAGTCTGTTGCGGCGCGTGGCTGGCAGCACGAGTGGGACCGCCCCTTCCTTGGCCACGAAAGGAGCGAAACGAACCCGTTTGCTGGCGCTGGGTCGAGAGACCCAAGGACTTGGCTGTGACCCTGGAGTCCTTGAAGCGCTCCAGCGCGTGTCCGCTTTGTCGCCAAACAGGCGACTGCCATCAAACGGCATGTCCATCAATGCATTCTGGACATCTGCCGAGAAGTTGGCGGATCTCAGCCAGGCGTGGCGACGAATCGCCACCGTCGTGGACATCGCTCTGCCCAGTGAGTCGGTCGTATCAAGACCACACCTGATGGAGTATCTTGCTGCGTCTCGGCCTTCAATCATAGCCTTGCCGAGCTTAGGCCGTACCTCCGGTGGGCATTCAGGCAGCAGGTCCGCGACCGTATCCCACAGAGAGTGGGTGTAGCGGCCCAAGAGGCACGCGGTGTTGCAAGACCGCAGTCCCAGACTCAGGGACGAGAAGACCTTCTTACCATATTGGTCGTACCTCTTAGATTCCCGGTCGGGCGGGGCCGACGGGAATGCGGTCTGGGAAGTCGAGGCCTGGATCACCAGACTCTCAGGGGTGGGATGGGTGGACAAGAACTTGGGGTCATCCGTACACGGACGGTGTCGTCTGGCCACGTTCCTATCAACAGGCGAACCTGAAGCGGGCCTGGACCACGTGCCCAAAAGAACGTCAGTTAAGGCCTCGTTGAACGGCAGCAGTGGCTCCTGTGGGCATGACTGCGGTTTGAGGACCTCAGTGAGGATGTTAGTCCTCACGGCCGCGACGGGGAGCTCAAGGTTTAGGGCCTTGGCAGCCCTCATCAACACCACTGAATAAGCTGGCCCCTCCTCCGAAGCCACGGTAGGAGGTGAGACAAAACTAGGGTTGGGGGAGTCATCCAGACCACTGGCGTCACCCAAGTCACCCGTCCAGTCCACATTGTACTGACACTCGCGGGTCAGAGGGTCCTCAGACCCCTCCCACTCCTCTCCGTAATCTACATCCTCACCATATTCGGAATCAACAATGTAGACCGGCTCCCCGGGGTCCACAGGCCCCATCGGCGTCGGGCGACGCCGGTCCGACTCCGCGTCCGGAATCGGAGAGGGTTTGGGGGCGGCACTGCGCGGGAGCGGCGCCAGGGGAAGCCCCGATGGAATCAGCGCCGGAGAGGCCGGTTGACCAGTCGGCGTCGACCCTGATGGCCCCTTCGGCGCCGGAGCCGTTGGCGGCGCCGGGGCCGGAGCACCCGACGGCGTCGAGGCAGGAGCACCCGAACCGCTAGGGCCCTCGGACGGGACTACAGGACCCGAAGGCGCCGGAGGCCCCGTCGGAGGAGATAGTGCCCTCATGGCCATGAGGAACGCCTCTATCTCCTCGGGCGACGCGCCTTGCCCAGGGACCGCAGGGTATGGAGCAGGCCGCGTCGGCGACTCACTTGGAGCCGCGGGGGTGGACCCACCCGAACCCCCGGCCGCATCGCGCGAGAGTCGGGGGTATGATGACGACGCCCCAACTTCTTGTGCTTCCTACCTGAGGAACCAGAGGAATGGTGACGACTCCCGGAGCGGTGACGGCTCCGCGACCGCTCCCTCGATCGCTCCCTTGACTTCCGGCCGGACGGGGACCGCTCTCGACGCGGGGCCGACACACGGAGCTCGAGCAGCTTGCGGGACCGCTCCCGCCTAGCTTTATTCGTCAAGGCCCGGCAATCGACGCAGGTGCCCACGTCGGGGCCCAGGCACCGGAGGCAGAGTCAGTGATGGTCCGTGACCGACATCGTGCGGTCACAGTCGTCACAGTTCTTAAAACCAGGCATCCTACCGGCACCGTAAAAAGATATTAAAAAGATTCAAAACTTTGGTCAAAAACCGGAGTACTGCTCTTCGGATCTGCGCTAACTGGCGCGGAAAAAAGAAGAACTGATGTCAGCGCGCGGAGGCGGCGTCTATATACTCCAGCGACGTCATCACGGCGCACGACGCCGACGACGGACGCGGAGCCGCAGGGGATGCCTGCAGACGATGCCTACCGACGCGCAAGGGTACTGCTACGCAAAAGTTTCCGGATCCAGACTGACGCCTGGGGATATTCTAAGGTAAGGAATCTAATACTAACCTGTTTCTTTCAGATATAGCCTAGCATGTCAATATCAAATTCACCGAATGCTTTCGGATTGACATCAGTTTTGAACAAGGAAACAGAATGATTCCACCTTTCATAAAATACAATATCCGACAAACTAGTTATAGGAGATCCAGAATCTGCCATTATGGGGATCTCAAAATCACCAAAAAGTTCAGTACCTAAGGGGCCTTTGACTAATTTTGGAGTAAAAATAGAGTTACATTCAATCAAGCCCATCATATCTTGAAAATTATCTACACAATCTTCCACATATTCAGGACAATCAATACTCTTGACTCTGGTGGGTCTTTTATGGGATCTACATGAGCCTTGAAAATGACCTAATTGCTTACATAACACACATCTTTTCCCAACAGCAGGACAGATTATTACCAAGATGTGACTTCGATCCGCATCTGTAACAAGCAGATTTAGGCTTTCTAAACATTTGTTTAAAAGACTTGTTAGCATTTACCACATTAACAGAATTTGTGTTATCGTGCGAAGAACTTTGAACAGGACTACGAGATTGATCATTTTGAAGAACTCTGGAAGTGGTGATAGACCTTTTAATACTCTTCGCGATATCAATAGTCTCTTGAAGTGTGGGATTTTTGCAACCCAGTAGACGTTCTTGAATTTTCTTTGAGTGGCAAGCAAAAACAAATTGATCCCGAATATAAATTTCAGGATTTGCTTCAAACTCACAGGCTGAAGCCAACACTCTCAATTGCGCAATATACTCTTCTACTGTCTCATCATCCTGTTGTCTTCTTCTAAAAAAATTATGTCTCTCAAGCATTATATTTGACTCCTCATCATAATGTTGTGCCAGGCGAGATAAAGCCTCTTTATATTCATCCCAATGATCTGAATCACCAGCCTCTCCAGCAGGAGTTGGAAATTTTGGAAGGTTCTCAAAAACATTTTGTGCCGCAACACCGGAGCAACCATATAAAATTGCAACTTTCCTTTCCGGTTTGAACTTGAGGGCATCAATAGCGACAATAGGATTTGCAAAAGCCTTAACCCATTGACGCCAAGAAATAGTTGGTTTTCCAGGATGCTGTAAGAAGGGAGGAGGCTGAGCTAATTGTTGTGAAGAAGCCATGACTGTGAGTCAAATAAGTAAGTTCAAATGTAAAATAACACTTAAAGCGAAAGCAAGCACAAAGTTAATACCAAAAAACCCACAAAAATTACAATACAAAAATGTATATATATATATATTCTCATTAAAAACAAAACATATTTAAAGATGCAGTATGTTGTTAAACAAGGTGTGCTTGTCACCGTGAAAAGATACAAGCTAAAGGTGTGCCTGTCACCGTTAAACAAGTCAGGAAGGTGCAGGCAACGTAGTCTTAATAATATTAAAATGGTGTGTCACCGAAACAGAAACTGTAAGGATCGTACCTTAAATGAATAAGAGACGCGTAACCACGCGTGTCTCAGGTTCCAGCTGATTCCCAGAGAAAGCGTCAAAGCAGCATCAGCGATTACAGGCGTTGCCAGGAAACTGGGATGGTTAAAGTTGCTGCCTGGCGCTTGCGCACTGACGCTATACGCAGCGCTTGTGAGTGTAACTGAGCAACCGATATGACTAACTCACGCTTGAGTGCTGACGTGAAGAAGAACGTTGATAGGATAACGAATGCCTCAGGGATGGCGAGTGCCTCTGTTGCCAGGTTACAAAAATTCCAGAAATCCTGAAGAACGAGTGAAGACAAGGGAATGGATTCGTCTGTCGAAAGAACAGCTGTGTGAAATAGGCGGAGCCAGGAAGGAGAGCTGGAATTCGAAGAGGTGCTGAGGTGAGAGAAATTTTGTCGGTGGGTGCTTGAAAAGGGAGTTCTTGACCCGCTTGCTGCCAATTGTAGTAAATAACTACCAGTAGACATAGGCTGGAGGTTCACTTGAAGATTTATTCTTGTAAGTTGAAGCACCCACGACCAGACGCTCCCGCTTAGCTCCAGGACACCAAGCAACTGATCAACGTTGCTGGAATCCTCGAACAGGACGGCAGCATCCAAACATGTAACACAATTCAAGGAAATACAACATGTACAAAGTGTCCTCGCACTGTGATGCAGCGCGAGGACAACAAGCTCAATACGAATCAATACACTACAATGCCCAAGTCGCTGCATGACAAATCTCAGTCCCAGGAACGCCTTTGGCTGGCGATGTGGGGAAAGACTTCATTCTGGATGAGTGAGTGTAAGGCAGATCGTACTTCTCAAGTGCATAGTTGTTGTGTTTATCTTATTTGCATTTGATTCCATTATCTTGTTTGGTTTCCGTTCCTCGTCTTGCACTTTTCTGTCCACGTCAGCATGAAGTTCTAGAGTGCTGTCAGTGGACGTCGGAGCTGGGCAGGGAACTGAGGCTCCTGCTGTACTGGTGTTTCCTCTACAGTAAAGCTTCATCTTAAATCACTGGTATCTGACTCAGCTTTACAAGTGGGGACGAGTGAAACACCGGAAGAATCCACATGTTTGCACGCTTTCACTTGATCAATAACACAATTACAAATTGTCCCCGTAGGAGTTATTTTACACAATATTCTTCAATCAATATCAGTCACAATAGTGATCATGTATTTATAAAGCAGCAAGGAAATTAAAGTTTAAGAACTGTTATTTTATTTTGTCTTTATCAAAAAGTTTTTTATGGCAACAAGAAATACTACACAATATATACACTTTTGATTGTAGTATTGGACACCTTCTGTTTTTAAATGGGAAACACATTACCATGCGAAACAATAGTAGTTATGACAAAATTCATTCATTGTAACAAACATTCAAACAATGAAACAAATAAAGTGGTGTCATGCGTCGACGTTTCGGTCCCTCGTTGGTTACAGCGAATCCATCGGACCATCATCAGGACTAGTTGCACATATATATCAACAACCTCCAGCCGGAGGTGAAGAAGACTAATGCCCAGATGCATCAACCTTTTTAGGAAGTGCAAACGGTGCGATTCGCATAAATCGGCCTTTTGCACTTCCTAAATTGGTTACTGGGATGCATCAAGCATTTTTTGGAAATCGCTTTTTTTTGCGAGTTCCAAAAAATGCGATTGCAGTTAAGGAATCGCAAATTTGCAATTCCTTAACAGCAATGCATCATCCTCAAAACATTTGCGATTTTAAAAATTGCAAATGCAAATTACCACGAAGTTGAACTTCGTGGTAATTTGCAAAAATGTTTAAAAACGCATAAAAATGCATTTTTTAAACGTGTACGTTACAGGCACACATGTCCTTAGGACATGTGTGTATGTAACTCACATGTAAAAGTGCATTTCATGGGTGCAGGGGGGGGTCCTTTGGACCCCCCTCTCCACCCTTGAAAGGCTTTGATGCATTCCGATTTGAAATTGCGAATTCGCAATTCCCATTCATTCCTATGGGCATTTCAGCCCATAGGAATGAATGGGAATATCGGATTCGCTATTTGGAACTCGCAATTTTATTGGAATTCGGTAAAAATTGCGATTTTTACCGAATTTCAATAAAATAGCGAAATTAATGATGCATTGCCATTTGCGAATCCTTAATTGCGATTCCTTATTTTTCGCAATTAAGGAATCGCAAATGACAACGTTGATGCATCTAGGGGTAAGATGAATTGAATTGTTTAACCAGTATTGACCACTTTCAAATGTGTCTTCACTCAGCGTTACGAATGCGGTAATTAATCCAACAGCGACTAGATCACTGGTAACGGAAAAGACGTGATAGTATCCAAATTCAATTAGATGCACAACGGACGGCTTCTAGATACATTGAAGGTAGGCATCTCACAAATGCTTCAGCAGCAGCGCCTGAGTCACTGGTCAGGAGAGGTAGCGTTCCTATCTTTTCTTTCAGTTAGTCACTGTGATCAAGCCTTGACTAGTTTTGAGTGTCTTCGCTGCCGTCCTGAATTCTAGGGAGCTGTCAGAGTATACGAGTGCGTTACAACGTGGACGTACACATAGAGTGCTGCGGGCAAGTCGTATTTTGGCTTATTGCTGTTTTCTGACTGTCTGCAGTGCCACGGCCATAAGCTACGGTTTACTGCATTATTTTTCAAACGCCGCGAGTGCTCACACTTGTCTACATCTCCATGCTCATGCCAAACCTGGAACACTGAGTGTAGGTTCGCAGCTCTTGTCCTTGGAACGCTCCTCCTGCTTCTGAGTTCCTTGCTGCTGGTCATTGTTACCGCATTGAGAGCCTCGTATGCGATTTACGCTGGGGTCACCTAGCGTGAACTTACTTGTCGCCATCTTGTCAGGCACAGGTGTTACCTTTACTTCAGCGCACACCCTTGTAGTATTTCAAAGCGTATTCTTGCATTTTTGGTTACTTTGCTTCAGCGCGGTGACGCAATAATTAAAGGAATCTACTGGCGCACACCTTTAGCAATTACCATCGCTTCATCGCATTGATGCGCACCCCCTTATGATTATTAAAGGCTTTTAACCCTTATGCACCACAACGTTAACAGGCACCTCAATTACCATTTGCTTCAGTGCGGCAACGCGCACACCTTTGCGATTATTAAAAGCATTTTCCTCTTCTGCCATTCAACAATACTTACCAGGCCTTTATTTTATTTATTTATTTAAAGCATTGTGCAGACTGTGTGTTCCAATCGTACGCGGTGATACGCACACCTCTTGGGAATTAACTTTACAGTGTTTACACACTTTTCAATGAGACGGTTGATGAGTATGTTTCTGCCTTAAGGAAACTTGCTTTAGATTGTAAGTTTGACCATTTGGTAGATCAATTTATTAGATATCAAGTAGTTATGCATGCTAGAGATCCTGCAATCCAAAAGAGATTGCGGATTAGTGGGGATAATGAACTTAAAGATATTTTAAATATAGTTAGGAAGGCCGAGATGTCTAGTCGTAGTGCTGAACTGCTTAAACAAGATGCTGTTGTCACGGATACCCCTGTCGAGGTAAATCAGCAAGGTCAAAATGAGGGCTACTACTATCAAGGCTAGTTCTACCACTAAACCCAAAACAGTGGTTATTAAGAACAAGGATTTTAATCGGCGTGGTCATTTCAAGTGTTACCATCGCGATAGTCCAAAACACACTGCTTTTAGCATATCATGTCCTGCTGTTCAGTATAAATGTTCCAATTGTGAAGTTCTGGGACACTTTGCTAAGGTTTGCAGAAGGAAAGGTAATAGGAGGGTGAGATGTGTGGATGAAGCTGACTGTGATTTGAGTGATAGTGAGTGTAACATCATGAAACTTACCATTAATATTTCTATTGACGGTTCTCAATGACCCTAAGGAATTGTTCATCTGAAATATCAATGACAAGAGCAACCTGTGTTTGAAGAAACCGGTGTGTTCCATGTCTATTGGTGGTGTCATGGTGCAAATGTATGCAGACTCAGGTTCACCATGCACTATAGTTGACGAAAATACTTGGAAATCCTTACTTGTTGTGCCTTTAGCAGATCAAATTCTTGAGCCTGAATTCCATCCGGAAGGATTTTCGGGTGAAAATATTGATATGGTAGGGTTCAGGACTTTAGTGTTTAAATTTCAAGAATAGAGAAGCCGTTTGTAAATTGTATGTTGCTAGGAAAGGAACTGCTGTTCTAGGTTGGAAAGACCAAGGGAAGTTGGATATTATTCTCTACCCTACTAGCACTGATCCTGTTATGGTCCTTAATGATAGTGATTTACTTGCGATGAGATTTTGAAGACAATTCTTAAATTTTTCAATGGGGTTATTGGTAATCTCAATTATTTCGAGCATATAATTGTCTTGAAAACTGATGCGTGTACCAAGGTGCATTAAGTTAGGCACATTCCTGTTTTACTCAGAGATGATGTTGAAAAAGAGTTGGAAAAATTGGTTAAGGCTGACATTATTGAGCCAATTGAGTCAGCTGAATGGATTTCTCCAACTGTGGTAGCCAGACACAGAAATGGCAAGTTGAGGTTATGTATTGACCATAGACATTTAAATAATAATATTGTAGTGGACAAGTTTCCTCTTCCAAAGATTTCTGAGATGTTATATCTTGTTAAAAATGCTAGGTGGTTTTCATCCATTGATCTGTCAGCTGCATACCACCAGATTTCCCTTGCCGAACAGAGTAAGCTGCTTACTGCATTCATTACCCCTTTTGGATGTTTCCAGTAAAAAAGAATTACGTTTGGCTTAGCCTCGACTGCTACTATTTTTCAAAGGTTAATGTACAATCTATTTGGGAAAATCAAAAAAGTCAATTGTTACCAAGATGATATCCTTGTTTTTGGAGTAGATAGGTTGGAACACGATAGGATTTTAAATGAAGTTCTTGCTATTTTGGAAGCTAAAGGGTTGACAGTTGAACATTCTAGTCAAATCTATTACTTATTTAGGTCACTACCTTAGTTGTGAAGATGTTTCTCCTAAACCTTCTTAAATTGATGCCATTCGTGATGCTCCCACCCTAAAAACAGAGAGGAAGTCAGATCTTTCCTTGAACTTGTGTAGTTTTATTCAAAATTTGTAAAGGATGTCTCTACAAAAGTGTTTCACATTAGACAATTACTTAAGAACAAAGTTAAATTCTTGTGGGATAAGGAATGCCAAATTGAATTCGACAATATCAAATGTGCAATTGTGAAAGCTCCTGCACTTAAGGGGTTTGGTCCTGATTTACATAATGTGGTCACTGTGGATGCCAGCAACAAGGGGTTGGGTGGTGTTTTATAACAAGTCAAGGCTGATGGGAAGGTAAATATTGTAGCCTATACTTCCCGTGCTTTATCTCCTACTGAGGAGAAGTTTTCTGTGATTGACAAGAAAAACCTTGCATGCGTGTGAACCATGGAACATTTTCGTTCATTAGTGTGGGGAAAATCTTGTGAGATACGGAGTGACCACAAAGTCAAGTAACTTACTAAGGAGGGATTTTTGAATGCTTCTCCGAGAATCGCTAGATTGTCTACGCGTCTGCAAGACTATATTTACAAAATTTTATATTTTCCTGGCAAGAAGAATTCTATTGCCGATTTCTTGTTCAGATTACCTATTGACATGCAGGACTGTGAGAGTTGTGATTTGGATGTTGAACGAATTGCTTTGATTCATAACCAAGTTGTGCTCAATTTTGGAGAGAAAGAATGGTTGGAGTGTTACAGTCTAGACAAACATTTACAGAGATTATTTTTGTTTGTCCTCACTGGTTGGCCTTGTAAAACTAATCTTCCTAAAGTTTTGAAACCTTTTTGGGAAATTAGACATGATCTCTCTATCATCAAGGGAATCTGTCTTCAGAGGTGACAAGATTGTTCCTCCCTCTTCCTTAAGGTCAGACATTGTTAAACTTTGTCATGAGGAACATGGTGGAGTTGTCAAGACCAAACAAAGAATCAAACAGTGGTTCTGGTGGCCTGGAATTGATGTTCTTATTGAAAGAATTGTGCATGATTGTCTGTGGTGCACTAATTCGGACAAATCTTCAGTTACCTTGAGACCTAAAATGTGTGAGTCCACTGTTCCAACTAGAAAATGGCATACCATTGCTGTTGATATCATAGGTCCTATCGGTATGGAGGCAAAATATATCATAGTACTAATTGAAGTTTTTCCAGGTGGCCTGTTATAAAAATTGTCAACAAAGTTACTTCCGATAAAGTTTTGAAATTTCTTGACAGGCCCTTATTTGGGGAAGGATTACCTGTCCAAGTTATTCCAGACAATGGTGTCCAATTCATGTCCAACATTGCTAAAGAGTATTTCGAGAGAACTGGAATCAAGCATAGAACAACCTCTCTTTACAACCCTTTGGGTAATGGTATGATTGAAAGGTTCATTAGAGTGTTAAAAAATTCTATTCAGAATGGTTGTGATTAGGAAGTAATGTAATGTAATGTAAAGAGGCATTTACAGAGTGCAAACTGTCGCTCCCTAAGGAGCATCCTGGCGCTGAGAAGAGCAGCTCAGAGAGTGTCAGGGAATGCGCTAGATGGCGGCTAGGACATATGAATATGGCAGATTATATAACCAGGTTTTGAGTTTCTTTATAAAGGCTGCTTCGGTATGCTGCATTCTAAGGTCATTTGGCATGGCGTTCCAGGATTTGGGGGCAAGGACACCAAGTGATTTGCCTCCTTTCGTTTTAAGATGAAATGTGGGAACATTGGCAAGTTTGAGTCCCGCTGATCTCAAAGCTCTGGTTGGATTATAGCAACACAGTCTTTTTGACAGATACCTAGGTCTCGTGTCGTTTAAGGCTCTGAAGGTGGTTAGTAAGATCTTAAAGAGAATTCTTTTATGCATCGGGAGCCAGTGTAGAGTTCTAAGGCCTGCAGATGCTGAGGATCTTCTAGGGAGTTTTAGGACCAGCCGTGCTGCCGCATGTTGAACACTTTACAGCTTCTTTAATATTTGTTTCTTGATTCCGACCATCAGGCCGTTGCAGTAATCTAGATGGGAAAGTATAAGTGACACTGCCACAGACTTTCTAGCTTCGATAGGGAGGAAATCAAAGAACTTCTTCAGTGATTTTATTATATTGAAACAGCTGCCTGCTAAGTTTCTCACATGGTGATCAAAGGAGAGAGAGGAATCAAAAAGGATACCAAGGTTTCTTGCTGACTCAACCACGTCAGGGGGTGGAGTAGTACCTTTGGGCCACCATTTGCCGGGGCAGAAGCTGTTATTTTTCCCCATAGGCAGAATTTCTGTTTCATTTGAATTGCATTTAAGGTGGTGGGTGTTTTTCATCCACTGGAAGACTTCCGTTAAGCAATTTTGAATGTTTTGTTCAGCTCTAGTGGTCGTTTTATCCAAGGATAGAATAAGTTGAGTATCGTCGGCATATGAGGTAGCACATATGCCGAACGATTCAATGAGGGTGATGAGGGGAGCCATATAAATATTAAAGAGTAGAGGGCTCAATATCGATCCCTGGGGGACCCCTGCATTTATTTGTTTTTCAAGTTCAAGTCTTTAAGACCATGTGGATGTATAGGACTAACCCAGTGTTTTTCTTTTTGAAATCATAAGAGGTTGTGGTGCAATAACTAAGTGTAACCCGGAAAGGTTATTGGAAACTGCTACCAGCATGGGCCAGTTGATGTAATCCGATCCAGGATCGTTGATAGACACAACAAGTATAAAGAAATGGACGATCTTAAACATAATTCTAAAAGTGTTTGCATCAAGGTTGGTTGCTGGGTGAAGGTTTAAAAAAACCTGCAATACTAGGAAGGGTGAAAGCCAGTTCTTTGAACTTTAAGAGTCACTAAAGTCTGAAGGAATGCTGTGCAATTTATTGATGGCAAGATCTGGAACCTTAAACGTGTAGCCATTTTTCGCCATAGTCCCAATTTCTCCAAGAATTTGGCTGTGCCTGCAGTTTCTTGTTCTGCTGATACTCATACTGAATGAGACATAAGTGCAAACGAAGCTGTTTCATCTAATTTTGAGGACAACAGCATCAATAGTCCTGGGTTGGCCCCCCCTAAGGCAAGTTGTGTTGGCAGTGGTAACACTATTATGGGTGATAAAGCTGTATTACCTGGTGGAGAAGTTTGCAATGAGTACAATAGTTTGCCACTTTGTGACAAACGTATCCGTTCTAAACCCAAATGATGGCAGTTTTTGTTTGTGATAAAGAATGTTAATTATTATTTTTTTTAATTATTTCAAGGGGGAAGATGTGTTGTGTTTATCTTATTTGCATGTGATTCCATTATCTTGTTTTGCAATCCGTTCCTCGTCTCGCTCCGTTCTGTTCACATCAGCATGTTCTAGAGTGCTGTCAGTGGTCGTCTGAGTTGGGCAGGGAACGGAGGCTCATGCTGTACCGGAGTTTCTTCTACAATAAAGCTTCATCCTAAATCACTCAAGTCCGACACCACTTTACAATAGTACATATATCTATATACGTGTTTCGTTACATCCGTAAACTCAAGCTGTGCAAGTTTTTCAAAATTAAGAAAGGACCTAACAATGAAGAAACAACAACAGTGGACAACAGTGTGGCAGCTCTCCAGGCTGTTAACACTAGAGGCTTATTAACTCTCGTTCAATTGGGTGAGGGCAATGATGATACAAATTCTGAAATTTCTACACCGGAAGAATTGAGGGAGGCTGCAATTCTACAAATAGGAGCAGGAAGCAGTCCTTTCAAATCGTCATCTAATTTTATTCCTATTATGCCTAGGGATGCTATAGACTCATTCCATGATGTGGTGACTGCAGACCTTAAAAAATTATACCACCAGGTCAAACATCGCAAAAGGATAAAACAACAGCAAGAAATTCAATATTGGGACCTGGTTAACAAACTAAAAAATTATCATCACAACGTAGTATGCAGCTCAGACAAAGGAGGCAACATTGTAATCTGGCCCCAAACGCAATATGTTGCAGAAGGAACAAGGCAACTTTCTGATGCTGCGTGCTACGTCAAAACTTGTTTGAAACAATATGATCTATCCAAAGATAAGTTAAGAAAACTTTTATTCCGGTATAAATGCGAAGGTTAAATCTCGAACCAGGAATTTAAGTTTCTTCATGTGGAATTGCCAGTAATGCCTAAATTTTACCTCATACCTAAAGTTCATAAACTAACATCACCTGTTCCAGGACGGCCGATAATTTCGGCGATCAATAGTGTGGGGGAACATCTTGCTCAATACACAGACTATTTCCTTCAACCCCTGGTTAAAAGTGTGCCCACATACATCAAGGACACAGGGCATTTCTTGGACAAAATTCGCAATGCAACATGGACTGAAAACTCGCTGTTAATAACATTAGACATCGAGGCCCTCTACACAAGTATTGAACACCACACGGGTCTTAGAGCTCTTGAGTATTTTTTTAGCACTAGATCGATAGACTGTTATAATCACAATAAGATGTTAGTGGAGCTTGTGTCATGGAGCCTCAACAATAATTACTTCATGTTTGGTAAAGATGTCTACTTACAGAAGAGAGGTGTTGCCATGGGGGCCTGTTTCTCCCCTAGCTACGCGTGCTTGCACTTAGGCTATTGGGAGAAGCAGGTCCTCATGGGGGAACTTTTTTTGAACATGTTGATATGTGGGTTCGTTTTATAGATGATGTTTTTTTAATTTAGAGAGGTAATGATTCCAGTGCTTTAAATTTCATCGAAAAACTTAACATCAATGATTATAATCTCAAGTTTACCCACCATATGAGTAAAAGCTCAGTAGACTTTCTTGATGTTAAAGTATATATCAAATCCAATAAATTGGCGACCACTCTCCACAGAAAGGAAACAGCAGGCAATTCCACCCTACACGCAAGTAGTGCCCATCCCAGGCATACGATTGACAACATCCCCTTTGGGGAACTGCTCCATCTAAAAATAATATGCAGCTCTCCAGATGAGTTGGAAAAATGTACAGCAGGGGCCCTTAGAAGATTCCAAGCTAGAGGTTACAATAACCAAATCCTCAGCAGGGCTGTTAATAAGATGAAACTACGAAGCAGGGAATCACTTTTAAATCAAAATAGTGATACACCAATTATTGGTGAAGACACCGAAAACTCTGCTCTCAGATTCATTACATCTTTTAGTTGCCAGGACAGAAAGATTAGGTCTATTTTGACAAAAAGTTGGCCTATCCTCCAAACTGATGGAGTCCTGGCTTTGAGTCTACCTCAGAATCCTAAGATTACGTTTAGGAGGAGACTCTCCCTACGTAGTCATGTTTCCAACTCATTCCCTGAACTACCAAAAATTAAATCATGGCTTCCCCCGCGACTTGGGTTCTTTAAGTGCTCAAGTTGTCGGACGTGTAAATTTGGTGTCAACACCAGCACTTACATGACCCCCTTCAGTCCTACACCTTTAAAGATCAAAGGAAATTACAACTGTAGGACAGAATATGCTGTATATGTCTTGACCTGTACATGCGGCCTGAGGTACGTTGGCAGTACTCGGCTGGCAGTACATGCCAGGATATTGAAGCATCTTCGGGCGATCGTAAACAACGATAATGCGTACCAAGTAGCGAGGCACTTCAAAAGTGTGCACAACAACAACCTGGAGTGTCTTAGCTATTTTGTCTTGGCATCTGTGCCCCAACCCCGTAGGGGAGGAGACAGAGACAAGATGCTACGCCAACTAGAATCAAGAATGATTCTAGAGCTGGATACCAAGGTGCCCAATGGGTTGAACACCACAGAGGATTTGTACCATTTTCTATAGGGCAAGAATCAATCCATCATGACATTGATTTTAAATACCCCTATTTCTGTATATTGAGTTCACTGCTTCTCAGAGATAAATTCTAGCTTTACAATCAAACTAAATTTATAAAATTCTTTATTCCCCCCTTATATTTTGCTGTTTCCTCCAACATGTATATAGTATAAGTTTATTTTACAAAACTTAAAAAAACTATTGTGTTGTTCTGTCATCTCACCCTTATTTTTCTTTGACCTGTTTAAATGCTGCTTATTTTTGAAAAAATAGTTTTTTTTCTTTTTCACATATTGGTTGCACATTCATTATTGAGGTGTCAGGTGCACTATACGATGGAAGTTGGTACTTGTTAAATATAGGCATTACTATTCAGAGGGGTTTCCATCAGTTAATGATGTCCCCAATTTATCATGACCAGTAAATCAAGGGGTTGCCATCACTTTTGAGATGTCCCCAATAGACTATATATTAGATGCAAGGTCTTCACAGTTCATGATCAATTAATATCTTGTTCATATAGAGTGTGTGTTTACATTGCGCAAGATTGCACATCATGATTGAAAGTTTTGAAGAATAACAATTTATTTTTGTATTTAAATTGTTTCAAAGCATTTAAAATATGCTTTTTAATCCTAAACTGTGGTATTTATATGATGTTTACATATTGCGACAATTTGCACATAATACATCTTCAAGATCTATGTACTGTTTTTACCAAATTCATGCATTTAAGCAGAAATTTTCTTGTCTAAAACATTGAATTTACTCAGTCATAATTATAAGCACATCTTAACTTTGATATGATATTGGGAATGTTAGACCTTCACTCGTTGTACATTTGCTTTATATATGTGAAAGCAGTACTTCTTCCATTTTCATTTATGTCACATGGTGTGTCACATGATGTGCACTAGCATTTGAAAAATACAGGCATTGTGGGTAAATGCTTGACTGTGAGCAAGGGCATTCGCCCGAAACGCGTCAGTTTTTGCTGCTCAGTTTGCCTTAAATAAAAATTACATCTTGCCTTATTGAGGATTCGTTTGGTCATCTGTTCTGGTTCCTGGAGCCGGGTTGCAGTTTTGGCTGTTTGTGTGTGTGTGTATGTATGTATGTATGTATATATATATATATATTCACTGAAAAAACCATAGGTATAGACCATATACAGTTAGGAATTCGCATTTACAAAACCTTATTTTACTCACACAAAACCATTGAAATTCCATATATAGTTAGTTGCACTAACTATATATCGCGCACCCGCAATCCACTGCTGATGATGTCACATATTACATCATTCATGACATGGTCAGTGGCATCACTGATGACATCACTGATGACATCACTGATGACATCTCAAATGACATCACTGATGACATCACTGATGACATCTCATTTGACATTACTGATCACATCACTGATGATATCATTCATGTGATAATACGATGAACCTCTTCAGACTCTAATATAACCTTAGATACAATCAGTGTAAACAGACACTCACAGACTGTCACTCATCCATGGAGTTACTCACACACCTAGTCAGTCATGCAAAGAATCAATCACACCTCCATTTCCTCAACTATACAGTTATACAAACTTTACTTATTCAAACATATACTAACACATATTTACTCTCTTATACAATCCCTGATACAAGTTCACAATGATCCATACAGCCACTCACACATTCACTGGCTCTTATGCACAGTTATTTATATATGTCAACTCTCACATGTACTGTGTTTTACATATGTACTTACTTTGACATGTAGCACTGAGATATCCATTCACTCACCAATACACTCATGCACAGTCAACCGCCCATACAGCTGTTTCCACATGCACTTTTGAAACCATACATCTAGTGAATCAACTGCTCACACATCTATGCACAAGGTCATACACTTCCCAGCCACCCACACACACACTCAGTCTCCCATACAAATACTTGGGCAACCAATCAATAACCCATATAGTTACTCATATAGCTACTTATCAACACATGCAACAGTTTACAGAACAACAGACATAATGATGCACAAATTAAAGACAGTTTAGTCACTAACCCATGCACTCAGTGAGACACATTTAATCACTCACTCATACAGTCAGTCATGCACCTACTAAATCCTTCATCCAGACATTTATACATCCACTCATTCTTCAATATGTAAGACATATTTTAACTTTACAGAAACATACAGTCACTGGATGTTGTCATCAGTGATGTCATTTGAGATGTCATCAGTGATGTCATCAGTGATGTCACTGACCATGTCATGAATGAAGTAATATGTGACATCATCAGCAGTGGATTGCGGGTGCGCGATATATAGTTAGTGCAACTAACTATATATGGAATTTCAATGGTTTTGTGTGAGTAAAATAAGGTTTTGTAAATGCGAATTCCTAACTATATATGGTCTATAACCTATGGTTTTTTCAGTGAATTTTCAAGGTTTTGTAAATGCTAATTCCTAACTATATATGGTCTATAACCTATGGTTTTTTCAGTGAATTTTCAAGGTTTTGTAAATGCTAATTGCTAACTATATATGGTCTATAGCCTATGGTTTTTTCAGTGAATATATATATATACATACATATATAAACATATATCATCTGTATATCTATATAAATACAAACATAAATGCATGCATACATATACTTATATGCATACAGATGCATGTTATTTACATGAAAGTTGAAAAAACACTAATAAAAGCAAAGCTAAAAAGCCACCTCATTACAAACAGAATGGCTTTAACTTAAACGAGGGCGAGATCTATCAATGCTTGTTTACTTTGGTTCCATCAAGAAGGCATTCAGATGTGTCACACATTTGCCATAAATTCTGAATGTTAGCACTCTAGTTGCACATTAGATCACTGTAGTAAAGCTACTGCTCACCAGGGACGTCTGCTGCTGGTATTCAAAGTGCATGTTTCAGTCTGCATGTCAGAATTTTTTTAATGAAATAGAAGAGGATTTGAGAAGTCACTCAAAATGATCCCTAATTTTTCTTTCTGAAGCACTAATCACACTTTCTATGGCAACATTAACCCCCTCATGTTGTTCCTTTTTAAATTGAGTGTTTTCAGACTTACCACTTCATTCCAATCAAGATGGCTTCTGGTGTGCCATACTTTTGTCATAAGTAAGACTGTTAGCGCTCTAGTTGTTCTTTAGAACACTCTGGGACATTCTGTCATTGGGCTATACTTGGGGTACATCTGGGTGATATTTGGGCTACATTTAGGCTCTTTTGTCTCTGGTGGCCATCTTGGGAGACTGTATGTCAGAATTTTTTAATGAAATTGAAGAGGGTTTGAGAAGTCACTCAAAATGTGCCCTAATTTTTCTTTCTGCAGCACTAATCATAATTCATATGGCAAAATATACCTCCTCATTTTGTTCCTTTTTAAATTAAATGTTTTAAGAGTTACCACTTTATTCCAATCAAGATGGCTTCAGGTGTGCCATACCTTTGTAATAAGTAGGACTGTTAGCGCTCTAGTTGTTCTTTAGAACACTCTGGGACATTCTGTCATTGGGCTATACTTGGGATACATCTGGGTGATATTTGGGCTACATTTGGGCTCTTTTGTCTCTGGTGGCCATTTTGGGAGACTGCATGTCAGAATTTTTTAATGAAATAGAAGAGGATTTGAAAAGTCACTCAAAATGTGCCCTAATTTTTCTTTCTGCAGCACTAATAATACCTTCTATTGCATAATATACCCCCTCATTTTGTTCCTTTTTAAATTAAATGTTTTAAGAGTTACCACTTTATTCCCATCACGATGGCTCCAGGTGTGCTATACCTTTGTAATAAGTAGGACTGTTAGCGCTCTAGTTGTTCTTTAGAACACTCTGAGACATTCTGTCATTGGGCTATACTTGGGCTACATCTGGGAGATATTTGGGCTACATTTGGGCTCTTTTGTCTCTGGTGGCCATTTTGGGAGACTGCATGTCAGAATGTTTTAATGAAATAGAAAAGGATTTGAGAAGTCATTCAAAATGTGCCCTAATTTTTCATTCTGCAGCACTAATCATACTTTCTATGGCAAAATATACCCCCTCATGTTGTTTCTTTTTAAATTAAATGTTTTAAGAATTACCACTTTATTCCAATCAAGATGGCTTCAGGTGTGCCATACCTTTGTAATAAGTAGGACTGTTAGCGCTCTAGTTGTTCTTTAGAACACTCTAGGAGGCTGCAGTAGAACACAAAGGAATCAACTGACAGTCTCTGTCCTTGTTGGATGTACATGTTTTACTGAGAATGTCAGACTTCATATTCACATGACTGAGAAAGATAATGTGAATTTACAGAAGATATGCTTTCAGTTTAGCTTATAGATCCCCTTCCAAACCACTGTGGGAAAATCATGAGATATTAGTTTTCTTTCAAACAATATTCATGATATCACAGCAGAAGGTTTTTTCACATGGTAAAATCACCTTAGAACCCACCACAATTCCTAAAACGAGTATGGTACCATCAACAAATGATTTATAATGTAACTAAAGTCCTAAAACCCTCTATTAACTACAATGCTTTTTAATGAGGTGCTATCATGTATATTGGTCCCAAGATGGCTGCCAACACTTCTTGGATGAAGTGCTGACAGCCAATCAGAACAGATGTGTGGTTAGGCTCCGCCCAGATATATATCTTTTTTTGAACCTAAATTACTCAAAATCCACTGGAGCACATATATTGAGACCTAGCAAAGGCACATCGGGCTAACAGTCCCTACAATTTTGCCAAGTTTCGTGCAAATCCATTCAGCCGTTCGAGCTAAAAGTGAGGCCAACCGCCCTATGGAAATTAACATGGGAAAAACGCGTTTTGGGACACCCCTTTTTTCTCGGCCCCCCCTTGATGGAAACCCCCCCAAATTGTCAGGGGCTGCTCAGAAACAAAATGTTCCATTTTCCGGAAAATTTCAGCCAATTCCGTCCACAAACGCCAAAGTTATTAGACATAGAATTTTCAAAAATCCCATAGAAAAAATCCTAACTATATATACCTACTGGCGACCGCCAGTAGGTAATATATATATATATATATATATATGCAATTCACAGTCCTGTTCCGCTGCCTCAAATCAGGACCAAGATCCAATCTGCCACACCGGATACCACAGGTACAAACCACTCCACAGCGCAAGGATGAAATATTCTCAAAGTTTATTCACACGATTTCGCCAGCATGACGCGTTTCGGTCACTCCACGGTGACCTTGATCACATATATATATGTTGTGTCCAACTCTCTTGCGAGAAATGAAAACGCACTCACGGAATCAGCATAGTTTCCATCCGATTTATTTAACAAGTGGCATTCAGTCTATCAGCAGAAAAAGCACCGACGCGTTTCGCTGTGTACACACAGCTTTCTCACGGTCAATACAAGCCAGCAATAGTGAGCCCCTCCTATATCAATAGGGTGTTGCCAGAAGCCATTTACAAAACGTCACTTCCTTTGTTTGACGATGGAGGTGATGTGGGAGTTGTAGTCCATGTTGTAATTACTGACTATTATGTATGAATTGTTATCCATTACGTATATAATTGTTACTTATGAGTTACTTTGTCACACTTTTTGGTATTAAGTGATGAATTATTTTAAACGAAACCTGTGGTCATCTTTTTCTAACCACCCTTTTGCGTTATACATAATGCACCAAAACTTTAAACCTTGATAAGCACATAAACATTCCTGCCCTCTAGTGGGCAAGCACAAAAATTAATATTCTTCACATTTAATGCCCTCCGGTGGGCATGTCTGCATACTGTGCAATTATTCCCATTACCATCTACTTCTGTGACACACATGGTAACTCTATTACGTAACCACATTTACTCATAGTCTCGTGAAATACAAACCCACTTATGTTTCACAACCTACTGAGTACCACTGTTCGTTCTGTCTATATTTGAAACAAAGGATCATAGTTCATAGTGAAGACACAAAAATCATAGATGCACATAAAGTTCTTCACTTTGGTTAAGACCTGTCGGAGTCATTGTCCTGAAATTCAGAATTTGTCGTGACTCATGGCATCTTAAAGTTTTTTCTCGGTCCCCCCCTCTGTCATGTGGGAGGACTATTTCCAAGGCATAGAACTTGAGAAGTGTCCAATCTGCATTGTGTAATTGTTCCATGTGCTTGGCCACAGCATTATTACGGTCTTTATTTACTGTCGCTCTCACATGTTCCAAAGTTCTTTTTTTTTTTTTCTTTTTTTTTTTATTCTTTTTTGGTGCTCCCGATGTATTTGAGTGCACACGGGCACTCTATCACATATACCACATGAGTACTTACACAATTTATTAGTTCCTTTATTCTCCATGTTTTGTTATTAGGCATTGTCACTTCCTTTTTGTTCACAGCTATTTGACACACCTTGCAGTGTTGGCACTTAATGAAACCTTTTGTTTTCATCCACTGAATGCCTTTCTTTTTTTTGGTATTGTCTCTGTAATGGCTTTGTATCAGTCTGTCTTTAAGGTTTCTTGCTCTTCTATATGTTATTTCCGGGTGTTTGCCCACTATTTTGCTTGTGACAGGATCTAATTGTAACAATTTCCAATTCTTTCTGATAATTGTCACAATTTGTTTCGATTCCCTCGTATAGTCCAGAATCAGTCGTATTTTTCTGTCATCAGTTTGATCGTTCTGTTCAGTGTTTTTCTTTTTGGATGTGAGTGTTTCCCTTCTTGTTTTGTTATTTGCTCTTGTCCAGCATCTTTCAATGATTTTCCTGTTATATCCTCTGTTTTTGAACCTATGTGCCATTTCGAAGCTTGTCCTTTTCCATTCTGTGTCTTCCGAGCAGATCCTTCGCAATCTTAAGAATTCCCCATATGGGATATTTTGTACAACCGACGGTGTGTGAAAGCTGCTTGCATGCAGTGTGGAGTTTGTTGCAGTCTCCTTTCTATGTAGAGTAGTTTCTACTCGTTCATTGTGAATGTAGATTTCCGTATCCAGGAATATGGCTTTTGTTTTGTCGATGTTGTAAGTGAATCTTAGATTGGTACTTGCGGAATTTAGAATTTGGAAGTATGCTTCGAATTCCTGCTTTGTGCCTTCCCAAACAATGAGAAGGTCGTCAATAAATCTGACCCATTTTGCAATTTTGTTGACATAGAAATCTTTGTCAGGGTGCCAGGCAATTTGATGTTCAAACCACCCCATTGTGAGGCATGCATATGCCGGACTAAAGGCAAAGCCCATAGCACATCCCTTAACTTGCTGAAATAACTCTTCACCAAACAAAAATGTATTTTGAGTCAAGCACAGTTCGATCATTTCCATTAACATTTGATTATGTCTTTTAAATTGTATATCCCGATCTTTTAGGAAGTGAGCACATGCGTTTAGTCCAATGTCATTTTCAATGTTAGCGTACAATGATACTACGTCCATTGTAACAAGCATGTAGTTAGATTGCCATGGTAGTTCTTCCAATTGCTTTAGCAAGTCTGTGGTATCGCGTAGGTAGGAGCTTAAATTGGTTACCAGGGGCATTAGAAAAAAGTCAATGTAACTAGCTATCGGTTCCATGAGTGATCCCTTGGAAGAGACGATAGGCCGCCCTGGTGGTTTTCGTGGGTTTTTATGGACCTTCGGAAGGAAGTATATTGTGGCGAGTATTGGGTGGTCCGTTGTCAGAAACTTCTCCTCGTCCAGGTCTAATAGGTTTTGTTCTCTACAGGATTTCAATTTTAGATCTAGTTTCTTTTTGAATATTTCAGCAGGGTTGTTATCCAATTTTCTGTAGTAGTTCTTGTCACCTAGTTGGTGCTGTGCTTCTGCTACATAATCCTTTGTGTCTTGGATGACCACATTGCCACCTTTGTCCGCCATTTTTATGGTTATTCTTTTATCCTCTGTCAGGTCCTTTAATGCCATTCTCTCTTCCTTTTTAAGATTGTCTTTGTAACTTATACCTTTTATTTTGTATAGTTCTTTAGTGATCGCCTCCTGAAATAGATCAATTTTATTACCTGGTGGTAATTGTGGATAGAACTTCGACGGTCTTTTCATGCCACTTAGTCCTGCTCCTTTCTGTGGACATACTCCTGATTCAGAGATTGGTTCTTCCTCCCCCATTACATCCAAGTTTGTTAGGAGTACTAATGCTGGAAGGTCTTTGGTTGTTAGACCTCGTTCTTCCTCTGTTTCTGTTGATTGTTTGGCTTGCTTACGTTTAGTGAAATTTGACATTTGTTCATTTTCCTCAAATACTTTTGCCAATTTGATTTTGCTTATGTATTTGTATACATCAATTCTGGTTTGTGCCAGGTCCATAGGCTCGGATGGGCAGAAGTTGATGCCTTTTTTCAAGAGTGAGATCTCATTGCTATTGATTGACCTGTTGGAGAGATTCAATATTTCCAATTCCTCTTTTTGGTGCGATATTTCTTGCCAATCTATTTCTGATTCTTTTTGCGCATAGATCTGGTTTCTGTTCCCACATTTTGGGGGCCACTTTCTCCTTTGGCTTCTTCTTGTTGGTTTCTTGGTGTTGTACTTGATTTTGGTACCCATCTCCGGCCTCTTCCTCTTCCTCTTGTCGTTTGAGGCTGGTTTAGTTCCCACGATCTTTGTTTCAAAACCAGTCTCATGTCGCCTAAAAAATCCTTTGTGGCTTGATCTCCAATCTCCGATCCATCTTCCGATGTGCCTGTCGACGTTAAAGAGGTCTCACTTGTTGCTCCTGACCCTTTCTCTCCTTGATTTTTGAAAATGTCAAATTTCCTTGCGTAAGTGAATATTCTCCCATAAGTATAGTCATCAGCATCTCGTTGAAACTTCGATTGTTTCTGGTTTCTTACAATCTCTTCATGTTTGTCCACATATTTTTCAAGATCTTCACTCAGTTTGGTCATTTCCGGGCTCATTTCTATAGTTGCTAGATCTTTTTCTAGTTCAGCTAGTTCTTCCTTGATTTTCCCCAACTACTCCTCTAGGTGTTTCACCAGTATTGCAATCAGGCCGAGAGAGGAAGCCAGGAAATGGTCTCCCCATTCTTTCAATAATGCATCTGACACGTCTTGTTGACTTGGCATTAATGTCATGCGTAAGCCTCTGGGAACTCTTTTAACCTCAAGGTATTTTTTGAGAGTGATGAGCTCCCACCATTTATTTACTTCCTTTTTGCTCAGTCTTTCCCATAATTTTAATTTACTCCTTGTGTCCGTTTTAGAATTATCCTGTTTGGTTCTATCCTTGTTTGTTGTGCCTGTCCTTTGTTCAAAAAAGGCAGCGTCCAGTAGTTCAGTTCTCTTGGCTTCTCTTTTATCCATTTAATTAATTTTGACTCATTGGCTGATACACTGAATATAGATGCCAGAATTCTATCCCCCGTTTGTTTGATCAGTGGGGAATATTAGTGATAATCCAGGAAACTGACTCCGTGCAACTCGGTTGTTCACTGTGTCACATACATAGTTTTGTGCCGCTAATAGAGCTTTCAATTTATCCTGCGGTATTGTTTTTTAAGTGACAACACAACCCTGATTGCAAAGTGTAACCAACAATTCCCAGTTCGCTTTCTGTGTCACGTTATTCACACCCTCCTGGTCCTACAACCTTCCCCGTGTTTACCTTCACCTTCCGATGCTGGTCCGCCGGTTCGGGTTTTTATTTCCAAGGTACGGTGCCGCTCGTTGACACTTCACAGTTCACCTCTGTTGGTGTTCACCGGGTCCGCTGTGTTTAAAATACTCCCAGTTTGGCTCCGATTTTGCAGACCCCTGGCGCTGCTTAGCTTCGGTGCGTGATCCTCGGCTGAGCCCAGCCTTGATTAATTGTGTCCAACTCTCTTGCGAGAAATGAAAACGCACTCACGGAATCAGCATAGTTTCCATCCGATTTATTTAACAAGTGGCATTCAGTCTATCAGCAGAAAAAGCACCGACGCGTTTCGCTGTGTACACACAGCTTTCTCACGGTCAATACAAGCCAGCAAAAGTGAGCCCCTCCTATATCAATAGGGTGTTGCCAGAAGCCATTTACAAAACGTCACTTCCTTTGTTTGACGATGGAGGTGATGTGGGAGTTGTAGTCCATGTTGTAATTACTGACTATTATGTATGAATTGTTATCCATTACGTATATAATTGTTACTTATGGAAATTGTTACAATTAGATCCTGTCACAAGCAAAATAGTGGGCAAACACCCGGAAATAACATATAGAAGAGCAAGAAACCTTAAAGACAGACTGATACAAAGCCATTACAGAGACAATACCAAAAAAAAGAAAGGCATTCAGTGGATGAAAACAAAAGGTTTCATTAAGTGCCAACACTGCAAGGTGTGTCAAATAGCGGTGAACAAAAAGGAAGTGACAATGCCTAATAACAAAACATGGAGAATAAAGGAACTAATAAATTGTGTAAGTACTCATGTGGTATATGTGATAGAGTGCCCGTGTGCACTTAAATACATCGGGAGCACCAAAAAAGAATTAAAAAAAAGAATTTTGGAACATGTGAGAGCGACAGTAAATAAAGACCGTAATAATGCTGTGGCCAAGCACATGGAACAATTACACAATGCAGATTGGACACTTCTCAAGTTCTATGCCTTGGAAACAGTCCTCCCACATGACAGAGGGGGGGGGACCGAGAAAAAACTTTAAGATGCCGTGAGTCACGACAAATTCTAAATTTCAGGACAATGACTCCGACAGGTCTTAACCAAAGTGAAGAACTCTATGTGCATCTATGATTTTTGTGTCTTCACTATGAACTATGATCCTTTGTTTCAAATATAGACAGAACGAACAGTGGTACTCAGTAGGTTGTGAAACATAAGTGGGTTTGTATTTCACGAGACTATGAGTAAATGTGGTTACGTAATAGAGTTACCATGTGTGTCACAGAAGTAGATGGTAATGGGAATAATTGCACAGTATGCAGACATGCCCACCGGAGGGCATTAAATGTGAAGAATATTAATTTTTGTGATTGCCCACTAGAGGGCAGGAATGTTTATGTGCTTATCAAGGTTTAAAGTTTTGGTGCATTATGTATAACGCAAAAGGGTGGTTAGAAAAAGATGACCACAGGTTTCGTTTAAAATAATTCATCACTTAATACCAAAAAGTGTGACAAAGTAACTCATAAGTAACAATTATATACGTAATGGATAACAATTCATACATAATAGTCAGTAATTACAACATGGACTACAACTCCCACATCACCTCCATTGTCAAACAAAGGAAGTGACGTTTTGTAAATGGCTTCTGGCAACACCCTATTGATATAGGAGGGGCTCACTATTGCTGGCTTGTATTGACCGTGAGAAAGCTGTGTGTACACAGCGAAACGCGTCAGTGCTTTTTCTGCTGATAGACTGAATGCCACTTGTTAAATAAATCGGATGGAAACTATGCTGATTCCGTGAGTGCGTTTTCATTTCTCGCAAGAGAGTTGGACACAATTAATCAAGGCTGGGCTCAGCCGAGGATCACGCACCGAAGCTAAGCAGCGCCAGGGGTCTGCAAAATCGGAGCCAAACTGGGAGTATTTTAAACACAGCGGACCCGGTGAACACCAACAGAGGTGAACTGTGAAGTGTCAACGAGCGGCACCGTACCTTGGAAATACAAACCCGAACCGGCGGACCAGCATCGGAAGGTGAAGGTAAGCACGGGGAAGGTTGTAGGACCAGGAGGGTGTGAATAACGTGACACAGAAAGCGAACTGGGAATTGTTGGTTACACTTTGCAATCAGGGTTGTGTTGTCACTTAAAAAACAATACCGCAGGATAAATTGAAAGCTCTATTAGCGGCACAAAACTATGTATGTGACACAGTGAACAACCGAGTTGCACGGAGTCAGTTTCCTGGATTATCTCTAATATTCCCCACTGATCAAACAAACGGGGGATAGAATTCTGGCATCTATATTCAGTGTATCAGCCAATGAGTCAAAATTAATTAAATGGATAAAAGAGAAGCCAAGAGAACTGAACTACTGGACGCTGCCTTTTTTGAACAAAGGACAGGCACAACAAACAAGGATAGAACCAAACAGGATAATTCTAAAACGGACACAAGGAGTAAATTAAAATTATGGGAAAGACTGAGCAAAAAGGAAGTAAATAAATGGTGGGAGCTCATCACTCTCAAAAAATACCTTGAGGTTAAAAGAGTTCCCAGAGGCTTACGCATGACATTAATGCCAAGTCAACAAGACGTGTCAGATGCATTATTGAAAGAATGGGGAGACCATTTCCTGGCTTCCTCTCTCGGCCTGATTGCAATACTGGTGAAACACCTAGAGGAGTCGTTGGGGAAAATCAAGGAAGAACTAGCTGAACTAGAAAAAGATCTAGCAACTATAGAAATGAGCCCGGAAATGACCAAACTGAGTAAGATCTTGAAAAATATGTGGACAAACATGAAGAGATTGTAAGAAACCGGAAACAATCGAAGTTTCAACGAGATGCTGATGACTATACTTATGGGAGAATATTCACTTACGCAAGGAAATTTGACATTTTCAAAAATCAAGGAGAGAAAGGGTCAGGAGCAACAAGTGAGACCTCTTTAACGTCGACAGGCACATCGGAAGATGGATCGGAGATTGGAGATCAAGCCACAAAGGATTTTTTAGGCGACATGAGACTGGTTTTGAAACAAAGATCGTGGGAACTAAACCAGCCTCAAACGACAAGAGGAAGAGGCCGGAGATGGGTACCAAAATCAAGTACAACACCAAGAAACCAACAAGAAGAAGCCAAAGGAGAAAGTGGCCCCCAAAATGTGGGAACAGAAACCAGATCTATGCGCAAAAAGAATCAGAAATAGATTGGCAAGAAATATCGCACCAAAAAGAGGAATTGGAAATATTGAATCTCTCCAACAGGTCAATCAATAGCAATGAGATCTCACTCTTGAAAAAAGGCATCAACTTCTGCCCATCCGAGCCTATGGACCTGGCACAAACCAGAATTGATGTATACAAATACATAAGAAAAATCAAATTGGCAAAAGTATTTGAGGAAAATGAACAAATGTCAAATTTCACTAAACGTAAGCAAGCCAAACAATCAACAGAAACAGAGGAAGAACGAGGTCTAACAACCAAAGACCTTCCAGCATTAGTACTCCTAACAAACTTGGATGTAATGGGGGAGGAAGAACCAATCTCTGAATCAGGAGTATGTCCACAGAAAGGAGCAGGACTAAGTGGCATGAAAAGACCGTCGAAGTTCTATCCACAATTACCACCAGGTAATAAAATTGATCTATTTCAGGAGGCGATCACTAAAGAACTATACAAAATAAAAGGTATAAGTTACAAAGACAATCTTAAAAAGGAAGAGAGAATGGCATTAAAGGACCTGACAGAGGATAAAAGTATAACCATAAAAATGGCGGACAAAGGTGGCCATGTGGTCATCCAAGACACAAAGGATTATGTAGCAGAAGCACAGCACCAACTAGGTGACAAGAACTACTACAGAAAATTGGATAACAACCCTGCTGAAATATTCAAAAAGAAACTAGATCTAAAATTGAAATCCTGTAGAGAACAAAACCTATTAGACCTGGACGAGGAGAAGTTTCTGACAACGGACCACCCAATACTCGCCACAATATACTTCCTTCCGAAGGTCCATAAAAACCCACGAAAACCACCAGGGCGGCCTATCGTCTCTTCCAAGGGATCACTCATGGAACCGATAGCTAGTTACATTGACTTTTTTCTAATGCCCCTGGTAACCAATTTAAGCTCCTACCTACGCGATACCACAGACTTGCTAAAACAATTGGAAGAACTACCATGGCAATCTAACTACATGCTTGTTACAATGGACGTAGTATCATTGTATACTAACATTGAAAATGACATTGGACTAAACGCATGTGCTCACTTCCTAAAAGATCGGGATATACAATTTAAAAGACATAATCAAATGTTAATGGAAATGATCGAACTGTGCTTGACTCAAAATACATTTTTGTTTGGTGAAGAGTTATTTCAGCAAGTTAAGGGATGTGCTATGGGCTTTGCCTTTAGTCCGGCATATGCATGCCTCACAATGGGGTGGTTTGAACATCAAATTGCCTGGCACCCTGACAATGATTTCTATGTCAACAAAATTGCAAAATGGGTCAGATTTATTGACGACCTTCTCATTGTTTGGGAAGGCACAAAGCAGGAATTCGAAGCATACTTCCAAATTCTAAATTCCACAAGTACCAATCTAAGATTCACTTACAACATCGACAAAACAAAAGCCATATTCCTGGATACGGAAATCTACATTCACAATGAACGAGTAGAAACTACTCTACATAGAAAGGAGACTGCAACGAACTCCACACTGCATGCAAGCAGCTTTCACACACCGTCGGTTGTACAAAATATCCCAAATGGGGAATTCTTAAGATTGCGAAGGATCTGCTCGGAAGACACAGAATGGAAAAGGACAAGCTTCGAAATGGCACATAGGTTCAAAAACAGAGGATATAACAGGAAAATCATTGAAAGATGCTGGACAAGAGCAAATAACAAAACAAGAAGGGAAACACTCACATCCAAAAAGAAAAACACTGAACAGAACGATCAAACTGATGACAGAAAAATACGACTGATTCTGGACTATACGAGGGAATCGAAACAAATTGTGACAATTATCAGAAAGAATAGGAAATTGTTACAATTAGATCCTGTCACAAGCAAAATAGTGGGCAAACACCCGGAAATAACATATAGAAGAGCAAGAAACCTTAAAGACAGACTGATACAAAGCCATTACAGAGACAATACCAAAAAAAAGAAAGGCATTCAGTGGATGAAAACAAAAGGTTTCATTAAGTGCCAACACTGCAAGGTGTGTCAAATAGCGGTGAACAAAAAGGAAGTGACAATGCCTAATAACAAAACATGGAGAATAAAGGAACTAATAAATTGTGTAAGTACTCATGTGGTATATGTGATAGAGTGCCCGTGTGCACTCAAATACATCGGGAGCACCAAAAAAGAATTTAAAAAAAGAATTTTGGAACATGTGAGAGCGACAGTAAATAAAGACCGTAATAATGCTGTGGCCAAGCACATGGAACAATTACACAATGCAGATTGGACACTTCTCAAGTTCTATGCCTTGGAAACAGTCCTCCCACATGACAGAGGGGGGGACCGAGAAAAAACTTTAAGATGCCGTGAGTCACGACAAATTCTGAATTTCAGGACAATGACTCCGACAGGTCTTAACCAAAGTGAAGAACTTTATGTGCATCTATGATTTTTGTGTCTTCACTATGAACTATGATCCTTTGTTTCAAATATAGACAGAACGAACAGTGGTACTCAGTAGGTTGTGAAACATAAGTGGGTTTGTATTTCACGAGACTATGAGTAAATGTGGTTACGTAATAGAGTTACCATGTGTGTCACAGAAGTAAATGGTAATGGGAATAATTGCACAGTATGCAGACATGCCCACCGGAGGGCATTAAATGTGAAGAATATTAATTTTTGTGATTGCCCACTAGAGGGCAGGAATGTTTATGTGCTTATCAAGGTTTAAAGTTTTGGTGCATTATGTATAACGCAAAAGGGTGGTTAGAATAAGATGACCACAGGTTTCGTTTAAAATAATTCATCACTTAATACCAAAAAGTGTGACAAAGTAACTCATAAGTAACAATTATATACGTAATGGATAACAATTCATACATAATAGTCAGTAATTACAACATGGACTACAACTCCCACATCACCTCCATCGTCAAACAAAGGAAGTGACGTTTTGTAAATGGCTTCTGGCAACACCCTATTGATATAGGAGGGGCTCACTATTGCTGGCTTGTATTGACCGTGAGAAAGCTGTGTGTACACAGCGAAACGCGTCGGTGCTTTTTCTGCTGATAGACTGAATGCCACTTGTTAAATAAATCGGATGGAAACTATGCTGATTCCGTGAGTGCGTTTTCATTTCTCGCAAGAGAGTTGGACACAATTAATCAAGGCTGGGCTCAGCCGAGGATCACGCACCGAAGCTAAGCAGCGCCAGAGGTCTGCAAAATCGGAGCCAAACTGGGAGTAATATATATATATATATATATATATTCATTCACTGAAAAAAACATTGGTTATAGACCATATATAGTTAGGGATTCGCATTTACAAAACCTTAATTTACTCGCACAAAACCATAGAAATTCGCATATATAGTTAGTTGCAATAACTATATATCGCGCACGCGCAACCCACTGCTGATGATGTCACATATTACATCATTCATGACATGGTCAGTGACATCACTCATGACATCACTGATGACATCTAAAATGACATCACTGATGACATCTCAAATGACATCACTGATGAAATCACTGATGACAACATCCAGTGACTGTATGTTTCTGTAAAGTTAAAATATGCCTTACATATTGAAGAATGAGTGGATGTATAAGTGTTTGGATGAAGGATTTAGTAGGTGCATGACTGATTGTATGAGGGAATGATTAAATGTGTCTCACTGAGTGCATGGGTTAGTGACTAAAACTGTCTTAATTTGTGCATCATTATTTCTGTAGTTCTGTAAACTGCTGCATGTGTTGATCAGTAGCTATATGAGTAACTATATGGGTTATTGATTGGTTGCCCAAATATTTGTATGGGAGAGTGAGTGTGTGTGTGGGGGTGGCTGGGAGGTGTGTGACTCTGTGCATAGATGTGTGAGCAGTTGATTCACTAGATGTATGGGTTCAAAAGTGCATATGGAAACAGCTGTATGGGCGGTTGACTGTCTGCATGAGTGTATTGGTGAGTGATTGGATTTCTCAGTGCTACATGTCAAAGTAAGTACATATGTAAAACACAGTACATGTAAGAGTTGACATATATAAATAACTGTGCATAAGAGCCAGTGAATGTGTGAGTGGCTGTATGGATCATTGTGAACTTGTATCAGTGATTGTATAAGAGAGTAAATATGTGTTAGTATATGTTTGATTAAGTAAGGTGTGTATAACTGTATAATTGAGGAAATGGAAATGTGATTGATTCTTTGCATGACTGACTAGGTGTGTGAGTAACTCCATGGATGAGTGACAGTCTGTGAGTGTCTGTTTACACTGATTGTATCTAAGGTTATATTAGAGTCTGAAGAGGTTCATCGTATTATCACATGAATGATATCATCAGTGATGTGATCAGTAATGTCAAATGAGATGTTATCAGCGATTTCATCAGTGATGTCATTTGAGATGTCATCGGTGATGTCATCAGTGATGTCATTTGAGATGTCATCAGTGATGTCATTTGAGATGTCATCAGTGATGTCATCAGTGATGTCACTGACCATGTCATGAATGATGTAATATGTGACATCATCAGCAGTGGGTTGCGGGTGCGCGATATATAGTTATTGCAACTAACTATATATGCAAATTTCTATGGTTTTGTGCGAGTAAATTAAGGTTTTGTAAATGCTAATCCCTAACTATATATGGTCTATAACCAATGGTTTTTTCAGTGACTTTTGAAGGTTTTGTAAATGCAAATTCCTAACTATATATGGTCTATAACCTATGGTTTTTTCAGTGAATTTCATTGGTTTTTTAAAAGCTAATATCTATAGCTGTAAAATATATTCTCTCTTACGTGACGTATCACGTAGCCACGTGAGACGCCTCATGACACGTCGCATAAACGTGACGTATCGTCTCTGCAGCGCAAACAAAACCCGTAACGTAAGCGCGCCAGAGCACGCTTACAGATATATATATATTTTTTAACCTTAATTAGACAAAATCCACACGTGCACATATCTTGAGGCCTTGCAAAGGCACAATAAACAAACAGTCCCTACAATTTTGCAAAGTTTGGTGGAAATCTATTCCTTTAAATTTTATATTACTGTTTCTCTTGGTTTTCCCCTTGTTACGCTTACTGGAATGCTACCCGGTACGCAAACCGGACGCTCCAAAAACACAAGATGTTGGACTCCCGTTACGCTGCCGGTTAGCTGCCCGGTTGGCGTACCGGGAAGCGCCTCTACCGCAAAAAATCGCAATTTTCTTTTTTTTTCTTTTGCCCCGCGGGGCACTTTAAAATCCCCCTCATCAATCCTAGGGGGTCAGGAGGGGTCTACCTTGCCCCCTTTCCTTCATTTCCCCCTTCGTTTTTCACCACCTCTTGTCTCTCGATCCTACCGAGAGATAAGATGGCGGCCGCTCCGGACTGTTTACAATGTTGACAGCCAATCAGATTCTCCTCAGACTCCCGTTACGCTGCCGGTTAGCTGCCCAGTTATCTGCCCGGTTCGCGTACCGGGACGCGCCTCTACGGCGAAAAATCGCAATTTAAAATTTTTTATTTTTTTTTGGCCCCGCGGGGCACTTTAATATCCCCCTCATCAATCCTAGGGGGTCAGAAGGGGTCTACCTTGCCCCCTTTCCTTCATTTCCCCCTTCGTTTTGGCCTCCTCTTGTCGCTCGATCCTACCGAGAGACAAGATGGCGGCCGCTCCGGACTGTTTAGAATGTTGACAGACACCGGAGAGCCAATCAGCTTCGCTTCGCAAAGCTCCGTTACGCGAAAAGTACGCGAACTGGTGCGCTATCCGGTACGCTGTCACAGATATATCTGTTTTTTTAAACGTTAATTTCTCAAAATCCACTGGAGCACATATATTGAGACCCAGCAAAGGCACATCGGGCTAACAGTCCCTACAATTTTGCCAAGTTTCGTGCAAATCCATCCAGCCGTTCGAGCTAAAAGTGAGGCCAAATGTCCTATGGAAAAATGAATGGGAAAAACGCGTTTTGGGACCCCCCTTTTTTCTCGACCCCCCTTTTTTCATCAGTTCTTATTTTCATTTAGTTTAGAAGACTTCAATATAACATACACACATTTCATTTTAAACCTCCGTCCATCACCACCCTCTTTTGTATCGCTTTGTTCGCCATAAGATCCTAGCCCCACCTCCTGCCAGGAGGCCGATAGCTCTGCTCCTGCAAGTGACAATGCTGGCTCCACCTCCTGCTGGGCGTCTGAGGACCCAGCCCTGCTCAGTGAATAAGCCAGGTGCTTCTGCCTGGCTCCACCCACAACAGACCCAGGATGTTGGGAAAGTCCCCTGCATGGACAAAGGGATCAAAGCGAGAGAAGGACCCCTGAACCGAGAATTTAGATCACTTCTGACAAGGAACCCTGTAACCAAGGACAAGAGGCCTGCTGATCTGAGGACTTGCCTACCCCTTCTGCCAGTGTGCTGTTTGCTGGGGGGAATCCTGCAGTGCTTCTTTATTTTTGCCAAGGAAACCAGGAGAGAGGAACTGTGTGTGTACTCTCACGCTTGCTAAGAAAATCTCCAAGGACTGGAAGAGTGCCAGTCTCCTGCTGAAGTCACAGGGCTAAAGGACTTCATCTGCTTAAAGTGCTATTTGCTGGAACCGAGAAGCCAGCACCTCTGAAAGAACCAGCGATCTCGACGTCGACGGACGTCGCCGAATCCAGCTCGACATAGTGGGTAACGGCCCCAGTGTCCCGCTTCCTCGACGACCGACCGCCGGGCCCGACCGACGCCAGCAGCACCGCCAGTGAGTGGGAGTACGGCTCCAGCTCCAAGGGACCTCGTGTCTGCACCGCTGCTGATCGCATCGCCCTCGTGCCCTCTCGACGCCGTGAGCGCTGCTCACACCTCGCAACCGCATCATCGACAACGACGCCTGCTAAGGCCTGATCGACACCGAAGGCGCGACGCCGGATTGATCGACGCCGCTGATCAGCGTGTGCTTCATTTTCCAAGGTACTGTGTTGTTGGGGGTCCGTGTGACTCCGGGCTCGACGTAGCGCTCCTCGCGGTCGACGCGGAACCTTTGGATTAACTTTGCCTCGACGTCGTGTAGCTCCCGTGTGAGTTACTCTGTTGCTAAGAACTGTGTTTCCAAGAAGAAGATTTGCTTTGATACAAAAGACTCTGTGCTAAAGAAGAAACTACCTTTGAACTATCCTTTTTCCTTCCCAAAGTATTTATTCAGATTGTGTACAGTTTTGTTGTTATTTGGTCTTGTGCTAAGCCTTATATAAAAATCCTTATTTTTATAATACTACTGTGTCGTGTCCATTTGTAGTGCATTCACTTTATTACTGTATGTGGTCATAAATGCTTAACGCACAGCCTCCGAGATAAGCCTGTCTGCTCTGCCAAGCTACCGAGGGGGTGAGCAGGGGTTATCAAAGGGTGTGATCCCCTTGCCCTGACTAGAAAAGGTGTGTCCCTATTTGTCAGAAGTGTATACCTCTGTCAACTAGAGACAGCCGGTTCTAACATTACTCTTTTGTATTCTAGTTTCCGTGCCAACTTCTTCCTAATGGTCTGAGGA
This sequence comes from Lissotriton vulgaris, assembly GCF_964263255.1. Lineage (NCBI taxonomy): Eukaryota > Metazoa > Chordata > Amphibia > Caudata > Salamandridae > Lissotriton > Lissotriton vulgaris. The sequence goes on from NC_141689.1 coordinate 862,926,210, forward strand.
TTTGTGCTGAGAAGGGCGAACCCCTTGCACTAGCGGCTCTGGCTGAGGCCCTCTACATCAATTGGCGCCCAACACGTGGGGCTCATCGGCGACTCGGATGCCCGAAGGACTGGTCGCGACGAAGGATTGGGATCTCGCCGCGTACGCATGCCAGAGGCGACCCGAGTCTTGGCATCCAAGGAGTTTTTTCCCTTCTATCCGATCTGACCATCCAGGTGGCGCCGGTCCTCGACTGAGATCTCTTCTGTCGATTTGCCATGCAGTGGCCGTTTGGTCGAATTTAGAACTTGGCAGTTGGAACCTGGACACCCTATGATTGGTAAGGGCCATTTTACGGCACATACTATAGGTTTGGATGCCCTTGTATGGTAAGGCAGTTTTAGGAACACTTACACTGGCATATTTGGATTTGGTAAAGACCGGTCTTATTTTGTACATGGATAATGTGTTAGAGATATGTGCTGCAACACATATAGGCAGGTAATGTGGAGATTTTTCTCCCAATGAGTCAATATTTGAACGACGCAACATACTAGAAGTACCTCAAGTGCCACTTGGTGTATAATATTGCATATTTTGCATTATTTTCAGCATGCCTGTTTTCAGTGCACTTCGAAAGATGTGCTGCTTTTGTATCGGGGCCCGATTTAGACTTGAAGATTCACAACCAGCTCCCCCAGAGGGGACGCCTAATAGAGACATGTACATTAAATTTGGCCTTTCTTCCATAATGTACAGCACACTGTGGAAAAAATACACTAAGCGTGATCCTGAATTACGTAGGCCTATGCTTAGGTCATTCGATGTGCGAAAGATTGAGTATGTGGAGCGATGTATGTTTGAGCGGAAGTCTCGATGTGATATGTTTGAATGTCTGCGTATGTGGGAGAAAGAAGTGCGTGAACGAGCGAGACGTGAGCAAGCCTTGACTAAGAAAGAGCAGCGGAAGAATGTGTATGAGAAAGCACTGGAGTTGAGAAAGAAAGAAGTGAAAGAGCTGAAAGAGAGAGAGGAGAAAGAACATAGATTGCAGGTTTCTGGCCAATATCCTGTCCGAAAGCCTCTCTATCCTGTCCTTAATAATCTGCAAGATAAAAAATTCCCGAATCTTCCCCGCTGGAGGATAGGGTGCTGGACGGCCATATGCCCGACAGTGCTATCTCACTGACCTACAAAAAATTGATTAATGTTCGTACGGACCTTCTTCTTGGGGTGCGAGACCAGTGGATCCGTGATGGAGTAGAGTTGGATGACGAGGACTGGCAGTATGCGGTCTCGTCCCCAAAGGAGGTGGCAATTCAGGCCAGGCTGAGGCTGGTGCAATTGAAAATCCTGCATAGGGTGTATGTCACTGGCCCCCGACTGATACACATGGGCCATTCAGTGGATGGCCTCTGTAGACGAGGGTGTGGTTCCCTAGCGACCTTTATGCATATTATATGGGAGTGTAGGGTGGTGGCCTCATATTGGAGGCGAATACATGTAGTGATGAGTGAAGTAACTTGGGTTGACCTGTTGGCCGAAGCCCGGCGCTGCTTGTTAAACGTGTGGGGCCCCACGGATTATAACAGTTCGCAGACACAATGGGTCACTCTGGGCAACATGGTGGCAAAAAGGGACATTGCTCAGAAATGGGAAGCTGCGTTGCCCCCCACAGTAGAGATCTGGAAGGCTAACATGGATTGGTGCATGTTCCGAGAGAAGACGGTGTATGTTGCCCGGGGTAGGCCCAAGAAATGGCATAAGATCTGGGGGCCCTGGAATGATTATAGGGGTGACATCTGCCTTCCACCAGACACAGCGTTCTTGGAGGAATGATTATCCCCTTAGCTCTTGCTCCGACAGAATGATTGATGCACAGTTATCCTTTCTTCCTTTCCCCCCATTATCTATACACATGCTTTGCCCATATGGTCTGATGTTCCGTATACCCCCCCAGTCTACCCCTGGAACGGGGTGATGTTGCATTCATGTTCCTTTGCTTTGCCTTCTTGCACTATTTCGGTACCTTCTTATTCCTTACATTGTTTTTTTCCCTTTTACATAAAATAAAATAAACCTCATTCGATTTCACATGTCGTGCTGTGTGCACCATTTACGCTGCATAATACCTTGCTGCCTAGCCTTCGGGATGTGTGGCTGAATAGCTGTGTACTATTGTGTTGTAAATAAAGGTTTTCCAAGAAATAAATAAAAAAAAATAATCTGCAAGATGATTTTTCGTTACTAGATCGACTTCCACCTCCGTATGCCGATCCGTCCGCTCAAAGGTGGTGAGGATTCCGACTCGGATCAACGAAAAACGCGGGACACTCGATCTATGCTGTCTACACAACGTGCAGCTGATATCAGACAAGCTGCTCGTAAAGCATTACATATAACTGAATCTGCTTCTGATCTTTTAACTAGTATACAGGGATGGCCGGACAAAGAGCAATTGTATTTTACTGAAACATTTGCTGCAGAAGTTGTTGAATTATTTTGAAAGTTTTCTCCAAATTTAGAACCTGATGATGTAGCAGCTGATTATAAGAGTATGCGTGACGGTCTTCTTGTTTCCTCTCAGGTGGCTGACGCGATTAGACGGTTGGTCAAACTACGGGCTGAGTCTGTTCACTTGAAGGAGCAGAAAAAGCTCGCAGACGAAGCGTTATTTCATTTATAATTGGGTATATACTTGGAATAGGACAGATGTAATGGCGCTAAAAGCAGCATTGCCTGATCCATGTAAAAATCCAGCCGCCTTCGATGAGGAAGTTGAAGGCGCTATAAATTCTTGTACTATGACTTTGTGTGATATTGATTTATTTTTCTGGTTAATATTACCTTGGGATATCTGGAGGACCGTTCGTAGAATTGATGATCGTGCCAGTGGAATGGAAAGCGTTCGAACGATTAGATGTGGAGAGGGAACCCGCTCAAAAGCTGCATCAGCTAATATTAGATCTCCCTGCAGCTATATTAACTAAGCTTAATACAGTTATCCCCCCTAAAAAGATTGACTGGACTATTTTAGCATTGTGCAAACAAAAAGTAGATGAATCGGTTTCTGATTTCTTTACACATTTCGAAGAAGCTTTTCATGATTTCAGCGGTCAATCCTTGACTGATGATACAGGCAGACACTTGTTTGTCGATAAATATGTTACGAATTTGTTACCAGGGATAGCTAGCCATTTAAAAGCCAGTGAAAGTTCTTGGGCTACATCTTCCCCTGCGTCTGTTTTAACAATGCCCCAATATTACGAGCGTCAAGAAGTAGAAGCGAAAGGTAACAAAGATAAGAAATCAAAGGATTTAAAAACAAAGGTTATGTTAGCTCAAGTTTATGGTCCGCCTTCTAGAGGCTATGATCGAGGCGACCCTGGTTCTTTTAATCCCCCTCACACTCGTGCGAATTTGTCTATTAATCAATGTGCCTACTATAAGCAATTTGGCCACTGGATGGCCGATTGCCCAGTGTTGCGTGCTCAACAGGGCTCGCGAGGTCGGGGACAAATGAGAAGCCGTTTTGGTTACTCAGGGCCTTGAGGAAATGTAAATTATTGTGCTCGATTTGATACCAATGTACGAGCACAGGATAGGTTTAATACTTTTGACAAACGTAACCAGTATCAAATGTCTGATTATGTGCAACCCGATGTTTACGATTCAGCTCATGCACGGGATTGCCTAGGATGGGGTAAAGAATCAGTTGAAGTTCCAGTAGATCAGACGGGTCCCTATGTTACAGCACATGTTTTGGGTTATACTGATCGGTTTCTGGTTGATACAGGAGCTACTCGTAGCGCTTTGTCTAAACAATTGATTCCGAGGGCTCCCCTGTCTGGCGTAACTATTACTTCGAGAGGTTTCGATGGAACACCTTCCCTTAGTCCATTATCACAACCACTTGCATTTCATGTAAATAAATTTAGTGTTCCATGTCCATTTTTGCTTTCCCCAAACACACCAAATAACATTGTGGGTCTTGATATGCTCAAGTATTTCAGAGCCACAATACGATGCTTCCCTGAAGGAGTGCGTGTCATTTTGAACGATAATTATTCTGTACCTGAAAGAGCTTGTCTTGTTAAGGAGGATGCTGCCTTAGCCGCACTCCCTAAATCTTTGTGGGCCACCTCGGACACTGATGTGGGCCAAATGGTTATCCCACCGGTACACATCATTGTCAAGGAGGGAGCTGTGTTACCAAGATTGCCTCAGTACAGAATTTCACAGGAGGGTGAGGAAGCACTCACACAAATTGTACATGATCTTATCCAAGTAGGAGTTGTTGAGGAAGTCCCATTTAATGTCTGTAACAGCCCGATTTTTCCGATATTGAAAAAGGACACTGATACTAGAGTTTACAGGTTTATTATAGACCTTAGAGAGGTGAATAAGAATGTCGTGCCAGAATATCCTGTGGTTTCTGATATCACAACACTCCTTACTTTAGTCCCTCCAACAGCGACCATGTTCACTGTTATAGATTTGAAAAATGCTTTCTTTTCGATCCCTATTCACCCTGATAGCCGATATTTGTTCGGTTTCACTTTGAATAATCGGTCGTGTAGATTTTGTAGAATTCCTCAAGGCTACACCGAGAGCCCGAGTATATACAGTCAGGCATTAAAGAGAGAACTTGACTCCTTTACTTTACCTGAAGGTGTGGCTCTCATACAATATGTCGATGACATCTTGTTGGCGGCCGATACTCCGGAACAATGTGAAACATGCACTTTATCTTTGCTTTCATTTCTTGAATTCCATCATCATATAGTGTCATGGAAGAAATTGCAATATTGTAGACCAAAGGTAACCTACTTAGGTCACCTTTTGTCTAAGGAGGGACGTGCATTGACATTAGATCGTATACAAGCAATTTTAGATACTCCAGTACCTACCACACAGAAAGGAGTGCGTGCATTTCTTGGTCTTACTTCCTTTTGTAGACAATGGATTTTTGGGTTTTCATACACTGTTAAGCCTTTGTTAACACTTTTGACAAAAGATACTCCAGTGCCCCTCCCTTGGTCAGATGAATGTGAAACTGCTTTTCGGCAGTTACGACAAGCCCTTTGTTCAGCACCAGTGTTAGGTACACCAGATTATACGAAGCCCTTTACACTTTATGTACATGAGAAAGATGGATGTGCATTGTCAGTTTTAGTCCAGTTACATGGCGATAAACAACGTCCCTGTGCATATTTTTCAGCAATTCTTGATCCTGTTGCCTGAATGTTACATGGATGTTTTCGCTCAGTTGCAGCAACAGCTGTGTCGATACGACAGAGCGAAGGAATAGTTTTGTTGCATAAGTTGTTAGTGTTGGTACCCCATGCGGTTGATGCCCTTTTAAATCAGACAAAGACGCAGCACTTAACTAGTGCTCGTCTGACAGGATATGAACTGACACTGCTAGCTGCTCACATTACATTGAAGAGATGTGCAACCTTAAACCCAGCTACTTTGTTACCGTATCCAGCGACTCAGCCGAAGTCACAAGAAATACATGACTGTATATTTCTGACTGTGGAACAGACAAAGGGTCGCATTGATTTGCAGGATACACCCCTTCCAGATGTGGATGGGGAATTGTGGGTTGATGGGTCTGGTTTGAAATTACCGGATGGCACAACCTCAGTCGCGTATGCAATCACCACGCTTGAAACAATAGTGGAGACAGCTCGCATACCACAGAAATCGGCTGAAGCAGCTGAACTGATAGCCTTGACACGAGCATGTGAGCTTAGTAAAGATCTATGTGTGAACATCTATACAGATAGCCGTTATGCCTTTGGAGTGGCGCATGATTTCGGCCTACTCTGGAAGGAAGGAGGCTTTCTTACATCTCATGGAATGCAGATAATGCACGGAGACTTAGTGCATAATCTTTTGACTGCATTAACATACCCGAAGAAAATAGCCATTGTTAAGTGTAGTGCACACAAGAAAGTGACAGAAAGGTTGGACAAAGTAAGGCTTTTGCAGATCACGTGGCACGTGAAACTGCGATGCAGAGAAGCACTACTTCTATGTATGTAGTGAAGTCACAAGCTGAGCGTTGGCATGATGCAAGGCAGGAAGTACAGGAGATACAGAAATCTGCTTCTGAAAAGGAACGTGAACAATAGTCTGAAGAGGGAAAGTTGAATGACGAGGGTCGTTGGCGGGACAAGCAGATGGATAGGTTGAAGCTGCCTATAGCTTTTGTACAACCTATGGTTTAGATGGCACATGGGCTAGCACATGTTGGGAGCTTTAGCAATAACAAAATTGCTTACGCAAGTTTGGGAGCATCCAGAAATTGCTAGCACAGCTAAGAGAGTAGTACAGTCCTGTTTGATCTGTTTGCAATATAATCCAGGAAAGGAGACTCGAACTCCAGTTGGAGGATTTGCTACACCAACGGCACCTTTTGAAGTCCTGCAAATGGACTATATTCAACTTGAGCGTTGTGATAATTTGAAGTATGTTCTAGTTGTGGTTTGTGCTTTCAGTAAATGGCTTGAAGCGTACCCCACGAAGGATAATACTGCTATTACTACAGCTAAAGTGTTGCTGAAGGAATTCTTTCCTAGATTTGGTGTTTGTAAACTCCTACCGAGCGATAACGGACCTCATTTTGTTGGGGAAATTATCAAGCATGTCCTGAAGGGATTGGGAATCAAACAGACGTTCCATGCAGTGTTCCATCCACAATCAGCAGGGTTGGTGGAAAGGTATAATGCTACTCTAAAGCTGAAAATAGCGAAGGTACAGGCATCTACATCCTTGACTTGGCCAGATGCGTTGCCTTTGGCATTATTGTCTATTAGATCAGTGCCACATTCTCGAACAGGCCTCACCCCCTACGAGGTGGTGTTTGGAAGGCCTATGAATGTCTGGGGAGTTCCAAAACCGAGTTCTATATATGATGTACCTTGTGTCTTAATAAATGACTATTTGGCACAATTAACTGACAGCTTAGTTTCTATTCATCAACAGGTTCGAGAAGCACTCCCCAACAGATCTACTGGTGAAGGCCATAACCTCCGACCTGGTGATCAGGTTATGATAAAGTCATTTGAGAGGTCAAGCAGCTTGGAGCCGAGGTGGCGTGGACCAGAGCAAGTGCTCCTCGCCACAAGAACAGCGGTTCGAGTCACTAACAAGAAAAACTGGGTGCATAGTACCCATTGTCGCAAGGCATTGTCGACCTTGGTGGAACCTGCTATGCTGACAGATCATCGAGAGATCCTGACGACCGAGAAAGGCCAAGCTGTATCACCTGACGAATCTGCGGAGTTCTTCCCGGACCTGGGCATTGCGATACAACTTGAGGCCAAAAAATTAATCTGCAGTTTTGAAAAAGACAGGTTGAGCAACCGGCCTTGGTAGTGGAAACGGAATGCCGATATAACAGGGGGATGGGTGGGGTCAGCCCTACCTAGTGTAGTGACACAGGACTTGATCTTCGGTGAAGAAACCAACGTCTTCCCTCGGGAGAAAAGCTCTTAGAATTATTTTTGTTTTTGTGTTTTCTCATTTCTTTTAGAAATAGTTGACTTTGCTGCTAAAATGAATAAAAAGAAAATGTTTGGTGTTGTAGGGTTCTTTGCTACTTTGACAATTATAGCGGTGATCACTTGGTCTATTGAAGTGATGATCCCTGCTGGTGAACTATTTGTTGCCACTCCTCCTGTTCCAGAAGAACAGCAGCATTTTACTCTTCCGTATCATGAACAGAAGCACCGTCAATCCTACCTTAATAATACGTTTGTTCAGATGCTGCACCATACACACAGTGCTGCTAATACCACTAACTGTTGGATATGTGGTATGATTCCAGCTCATCAAAAGAAAGGAGGAATCCCTTTTATTTCACTTCCTTTTTCACATAATGGCTCTTGTCGAGCCTGGTACACTTTGCTTTTCTCGACAAGGAAACCTACAGTAGGAGGACTTCTTTTCCGCTTGAATAAAGAATGTTAACAGGACAAAGATGGGTATCCCAAGCCAATGGAACTATATGCGAATGGGAAGAATATCGACCGGACAATTCCTCTACGCCATATGTCTTCACTCACACAAGAGACTTTGCCAAAAAGGAACCTTTTGTAATTTCTGTAACAAAGACTAAAGCAGACTTATGTGTACAAAGTACTGGACGAATTCCAGTAAGAGTGAGTGAGTGTTTAACAGTTTTAAATATAAATAGAGCGAATAATAGCTTGTTCTTAGCTTCACATAACACGTATTTAGTATGTGGCAGTAGCGGATATCATCAATTACCAGTTGGATGGTCAGGAATATGCTATGTTTCTTTTGTATTACCACCTGTTTTCTTGGCACCTGCATCGTATCATCGAGATTTTAAACTGTATCAGAATGTTTCAATGAACAGGATTAAAGGACTATAAGCACTGATGAAGTGGCTCAAACAGACACTAGTCTACAGCAATATGTTGATTTTAATTTGGGATTGTTTTCTTTTGTGGGCGCTGCATTGAATAGCAGAAAAGTAAGAAGGCTAACTAGAGTGGTAGAAGTTGTCACTAATCAGACTGCAATAGCACAAGGGAATATCACCGAAGAGTTGCAGGTTGCAAGAATTGTAGCATTACAAAATAGAATGGTCCTTGATGTGATGCTAGCAGATCGAGGAGGAGCATGTAAAATTATCGGTAGTAGTTGCTGTGTTTATATACCTGACAACTCGCCTTCAGTGTATGATGCAATTTTTAAATTACATAAGATAGCTACAGATATTCATGAAAAGAATGGTACTTGGTCCTTTTCTGGATGGTTTGGGGCTCTAGTCACTGCTTGGGGTTGGAAACTAATGACTGTTCTATGTATCGCATTTGCAGTGATTTTTACCTGTTGTATGTGTATTCATTGTGGCCCGATGTTATGCTCCATGTGTATCACTACTTGTATGCCAACAAAAGAGAATACTGTGAAAATGAAAGCACAGCATATACTGAATAAGGAAGTAGCTGATATGATGCGAATAGATATACAAGATGAGTATTTAGATTATCCTAGAAAGGCAAATGTCCTCAGCTAATGCTGAAAGGTCGCCTGACAGCGACTAGATTAAGCATTAGCAGAAGACATCTTAGTTTTAGCTGTTAACTTGACATTTAGCGGACTCCATCTTGTATTCCAGGCAGCCATTTTGTCTGCTGCATGCTGCCTCGTGTCGACCATGTGCTTTGTCCTACCTTCTTGTTCACGACACTTGAAATCTGCCTGGCAACAAGTTATATTTAGCATCCCCCGCTTCTGCACGCACCCTGAGGGGTCTACATCTGTTAGTGATAAGCTCCACAAAAGAGCTCTTCTGTATTAGTCTCCAAACCTATAGCTCCGCCCACTGATCAATCGCGCCTCTCGATATTACCGTATATGTACATAAACTGTGCTCTTGTGTTTGTACCGACCTTTGAGCACCTGAGCGGGTATAAATAAACCACGCTTCCTTAGCTTGTGGGGCTACTTCTTGCAATGCCGAAGGGTACTGTTTGAACCGTAGCACCAACTCATGAGGTGTAATAAATATTACTCTTTTGTATTCTAGTTTCCGTGCCAACTTCTTCCTAATGGTCTGAGGACTTGTGCTGAGAAGGGCGAACCCCTTGCGCTAGCGGGTCTGGCTGAGGCCCTCTACATCAGCACGGCACTATGAGGCAGTTTACACACCCACCACAAACGCCACAGTGGAAGAGAATTTGGACTTTCTCAAAGACATCCGCTTGCCAACTTTGACATCCCAAGACGCGGACACATTAGACGAGCCACTCACAATGGACGAAATTACCGCTGCACTTAGGGGGCTACAATCAGGCAAAGCACTGGGTCCCAACGGCATTCCGGTAGAACTCTACAAAACAGAATCGGAAAGGCTTGGACCCCACTTATTAAAAATGTACGAAGAAAGTCTAGAGAAGGAAATACTTCCCAGGGATCAGAGGATAGCGATTTTAGTGACGATCTCGAAACCTGGCAAGCCCCCACAGGACTGCACCCCCTACCGTCCAATTTCACTCCTCAACGCGGAGACGAAAATCCTAGCCAAAGTACTAGCCTCCAGGCTCCAACCTCACCTCGCATCCTTTTTACACCCAGATCAGTCAGGTTTTATGCCAGTCCACAACACAGAAATTAACCTAAGAAGGTTACACGGAGTGATGGCCCGGATGTCCACCATCCAAGAAGAGGCAGTCATTCTATCGCTGGATGCTAGTATGGCCTTTGATCGGGTGGAATGGCCGTTTATGTTCACAGTGCTGCAGCACTTTGGCTACGAGCCAATTTTTGTGCGTGGATCCGATTATTATATACACAACCCATGGCACACGTAGTGGTCAATGGACGCATATCTCAGGACTTCCCTTTGGGGCGCGGGACCAGACAGGGATATCCTTTGTCCCTGCTCCTATTTGCCCTAGTGCTTGAGCCCCTCGCAACTTGGATACGATGCGACCCAGTGATACAGGAACTGAGATGGACGGAAGGGTGGGAAGACCGTATATCACTGTACGCAGATGATATATTACTATGCATGACCTCCCCCAGCCGCTAATTTTAATTGTTTATTAGATATCTGTGCACCATATGGCAGATACTCGAGCTACATGATTAACTGGGCAAAATCAGTCTCATTTGTCCTCCACGGTTCCCATCCGCGCCTACCCAAGGGAGTAACGATACAGCTTGGGAAAGATGGTTTTAAATACCTGGGCATCCATATTACCCCAGACCATACTCAATTCTACAAACTGAATCGCGTGCCCCCCCTCCCGAGACTTAAAAACCATATAAAACACTGGCATGCGCTACCCCTGACCCTCTTGGGCCGCACAGCTTTGTTCAAGATGATGGCCCTCCCACGGTTCCTGTATGTTCTGCAAAATACACCCACCCTGGTCCCAAACTCTTAACTCTTGGAGGCTGAAGTGGGACTTCTCCTCTGGGGTAGAAACACCCCACCCCCCGCATAGCCCTATCCAAACTCACTAGAAACTGGTATGATGGCGGAATCGCCATGTTCAGCGACAATTGTATTACTGGGCCTCGCAACTTATCATAGTGAACCAATGGCTCCATGACTGCAGGAGGAAGCGGCCCTCAATAGGCACACTCTTGGGACCGAAGGACCCCTACTGGCGCTTTACCACAAAAAGGGCACATGGATAGGTCTCACTGCACATGCAATGCACATATGGTTCATAGCGCAGCGAGCACTCGGTTGGGAGGGAGTCCTCACCCAACTTACACCACTGTGGGAAATGCCAAAACTAGTTACGCTCCTCTACAGTAAAGGTTTTGCACAATGGGACCTTATTGGTATCTCAAGAATTTAGGACCTCTGGAACAAGCATTTACAATGCAATGGTCTCTGCATTGAGCTATTGGCATTGCTCATGACATTATTTTTATTTATGTTTTGTTTTTAAAACATAAATAAATGGCATTGCCTTTTACAATGCCAACAGCTTAATCGCTCGCAAATGCGAGACCTATTGCATTTGCACCCACACAGAGCCACACACACAAAGCCACCCAAACACACATACACAGCCACCCACAGAGTCATTCACATAGAGCCACCCACACACACACAGGTCCACCCACACAGAGCAACCTACACACACACACAGAGCCACCCACACACACACAGAGCCACCCACACACACACAGAGCCACCTACAAAAAAAGCTACCCACACACAGAGTCACACACACACAGAGCCCCCCACACACACACACAGAGCCCCAAACACACACACACAGCCCCCCCACACACAGAGCCCCACACACACACAGAGAGCCCCCCACACACACACACAGAGCCCCCCACACACACAGAGAGCCCCACACACACATAGACACACACAGAGAGCCCCCCCACACACACAGAGCCACACACACACACACACACAGAGCCACACACAGGGAACAGAGGCCAAATAAACACTCACAACGAGGGAACAGAGGCCAGAAAAAATGCTCACAACGAGGGAACAGGGGGCAGGAAAGCAGGCACAACGAGGGACCAGGGGGCAGGAAAGCAAGCACAACGAGGGAACAGGGGGCAGAAAAGCAAGGACAACGAGGGAACAGAAAAGCAAGCACAACGGGGGAACAGAAAAGCAAGCACAACGAGGGAACAGGGGGCAGAAAAGCAAGCACAACAAGGGAACAGAAAAGCAAGCACAACGAGGGAACAGGGGGCAGGAAAGCAAGCACAACGAGGGAACAGGGGGCAGGAAAGCAAGCACAACGAGGGAACAGAAAAGCAAGCACAACGAGGGAACAGGGGGCAGGAAACCAAGCACAATGAGGGAACTGGGGGCAGGAAAGTAAGCACAACGAGGAAACAGGGGGCAGGAAAGCAAGCAAATTGAAAGAACAGGGGGCAGGAAAGCAAGAACAACGAGGGAACAGGGGGCAGGAAAGCAAGCATAACGAGGGAACAGTGCAAGTGTCGGTGATGCCCCTGGGTACATGCGTTTTATCATCAGAGAACAAACTTCTGCTTGGGAGAAAGACATCAAATGCCAGGATGATGCCTTTAGACATCTTTTAAATTGTCCCTCTTGCCAAAGACCTTGCACACCCTGACAGATAGTACAGAACTGGCTGCAGAGCCCCGTGGCTTCCTTGTAGTGTACTGGGACTTATTTATCTGCAAACAGAGAATGAACGGACTAGTAATGTTCAGGACATGCGTAAATTTGCAGAGCAGTGCCATCAACCCACTGAGTTATCCCATTACAGAAGCTTCGAATTCCACAAAATAGCACAACAGTGGCAGGATGCATGACAAACACTACATTTCATAGGAGCCCTGCTTCTGCAAGCGGACACTAAAATGACCCCCAACCCCGCAAACTCCCCTCAGCCCTCTCATGTATACAAACACTGGTAGAAAGCAGCCGGTTTACCGTACTGGAAGGTGAGGCGTGGGAGTAGCTCCTGGGCGGCCGCCGCCAGCCCCACCAGGCACAGCGTGTGTAAAGCGGGCATCAGCCAGCCCCGTGTCGCCCCCATGCTATTGGCTCCGGCCGTGCTGTGCGAGTCCTCGCCGCCTTCCCTCCAGACGGTCGTGGTAGTAAATCCAAGTCAGGGGCAGTCCGAGCCGGGGAGAAGCGAGCCCCGTGTGCCGCCGCTGCTGCTGAAAGCTGAGCTTGCAAAACTTCGCCAGAGCCCGCCTCTGCCCCCGCCTCTCCCGCACTCTCCGTCTCCGTCAGACACCAGCCCACACACGCACAGCAAACATGGCAGCTTTAAAAAACAAGAAAAGACGAGCGCAGGCAAGGAACAGAGGCAAGAAAAGACGAGAGCAGGCAGGGAACAGAGGCAAGAAAACGTATCGGCTCGGGCGGGGAGGGGGTCTCTGTCTGTTGCACAGCCGGTCGGACAACGCCATGTACACCACCATGTTTCTCCGAGGCGAAGCAAAAATGCCTTGGAGAAACCACCGTCATTTTCGGGATTGAGGGGCGTGTTTTTCTTTCTCTTCTCTTCCCATTGTCTGGAATGTAAAATTCCAGCCAATGGGAAGAGGAGAGAAATAACCTAAAGAAACACGCCCCTCAATCCCAAAAACACGAGGCTTAAACGGACAGACGCCCCTCTCCTCCATTGGCTGGCCTCCGTTTAGGAAACCAGCCAATGGAGAAGAGGGGCGGGTTCAAGCCCCCTACTCTAAGACATAGGATCTCCCCGGCGAGACTGCGCAAGCAAAGCCTACCCAGGCCCGAGACCTAAAAAGGGAGAAGCAATGGTTTCGCTCTCCTACAAACAACATATCAAATGACTGACACAGAACTGTTTCGCTACACACAAATTTAACACGCACTTACATGGGCAATACCCAGAGGCACTGATCTCCCTGAATCATCACCACTCGAGACCACTTAACTAAGAAAGCCATTTCTCTCACCTACAGCAAACTAATTAATAATCAGAAAGATCCCACACAAGCCTTACGAGACAAATGGCGGGTTGACCTTGGAGACATGGACGTCCAGGATTGGAATGAGGCATTGGCGTCCCCACGAGAGGTGGCAATCCCGTCTCGACTACAATTGGTGCAACTGAAGATCCTACATAGGACGTACTACACTAGAACCATGCTCCACAAAATAGGCTGAGCTGAGACACCTCTCTGTCTGCGGGGATGTGAGACATAGGGCACATTTTATCACATGCTTTGGGACTGTCCTCACATAACACTTTACTGGGAGGCGGTCATGGAGACAATTGCTCGGGTGTGTGGCTAAACGCAATATCGCACAACACTGGGGTGCACCCACTAGCCCCCAACAACGACACTGGTGCCAAGATATGGATGGATCGATGGGGGCCGAAAAGCCAGTCTTTATACACAGAGGGTGTCCCAAAAAGTGGGAGCAGGTGTGGGGCAAGTGGAATTCGTTCCGGGGCAATATTTGCCATCCCCCCGGCTGAAGAATTAGACCCAGACTTAAGCGACTAGCCCACAAGAACTATTAAAGGGACAAATACACACTCGAGATCAGGGGTTGGGACACTTTGATAATCTGAGATGTAAATTACAGCAACTCTTTACAATGTATTACCTGTGTTAATAAACTATAATGTATGTGTCGTGATACTGGACATTAAGAAGTGTAACCAGCACTGTTTGGTGTTACTTTTCTAAATAAAAAACAAATAAAAAAGTTTTAAAAAAAGATTGTGGAGGACTTTGCCGACCCTGCTGCCTGCCACAGAAGTAAGGCTCCATCGGTGAAGTGGTGCGAGCAACTTGGTGCATTTTTTAACCACAAAATTCTGGACATCCAGAACAGTCTGTCAGCAACTTTGAAAACTGAAGTGGCTGATGGTGATTTTACCTTCTCTTTCTTTCTCATCTTGCATTCTGCCTGAGTTCAACAGAATCTCCTTAGAAGATTCTAGATGTGCCATTTTTAATCTTAAGTCAGGGCCTCCTGATGATCCGTGCCACCCCTCTATTTTGGCGCTGGGATTAGACATTATCAACCCCTGCCTGAATGTGCTGCTGAATAAATCTTTTGCCACTGCTTCAGTGCCTTCATGCTGGAAGAGGGCTAAAATGTTCTCTGTACGTTGATCCTCATTGTACAGGGCAACTAAAGGCTTATTTCCCTTTTACTCGCACCCGCTAAATAGTGGAAACATTTGAGAATCGTCAGCTTTCTAACTATCTAGGACCAACAGGCTACTCCACCCTAGCCAATCAAGCTTTAGACCAAGGCACAGCATTGAGACTGCCTTGGTAGAGGTCTCTGAATTGATTAAAAGCACAATCGATGCAGGCGGCCGGCAGTCCTCGTACTGTTGGACCTGTCAACTGCATTCAACACAGTTCCATATGCCAGGCTGCTATCTCACTTTCTGGAGATTGGCATTAAGGATAAGACAGGGAATTGTCTGAAGTCTTTTCTAGGGAATAGGATTCAAGAAGTCTGTCTTTCTCCTCACTCCTCTGATGGCCAAAGGGTCTCAGTTGGAGTTCCTCAGAGTTCAGCACTTAGCCCCACAATGTTTAATATCTATATGTCCCCCTGGCTAAGGGAGTGTAATGTTTTGCGGCTCAGTTTATTTCAGACGCGGATGACACCCATATCTTCTTTACCTTTGGTAATGGGACGCCCATTGAACAGGATGCTATTCAACCCTTTCTCTCTGCAGTCTTTTGGTGGATGACCTATAACCATCTTAAGTGCAGCGCCAAAAAGACTGAGGTGCTCATTTTCTAACACAATTGTGTTCTTAACTTGGATGTCCACTGGCCGGTAGGGCTGTCTCCACCAGATACCCAAGTAGATTCTATAAAGAACTTGGGTTTTGTGTTTGACAATAAAATGTCCTTTCATTGTCAAATTATCTAGGTGGTAGGCTTGAGCCCTGGCATTTTATGCATGGCTAAGAAATGTCTGTATTTCCTCTCCTTTCCGTCTAGGATCACAGTTGTACTGGCTCAGTTTATATCCAGGCTGGACAACGCCAAAGCATTATATACCGGCTGGCCTGCCTACATTTTTGTTGAAAAAACATCAGACTGTTCAAAATGGAGCTGCAAAGTTAGCTCTGAGCCTCCCTACATTGGAGCACATTACTTTGCATCTGCATAATTTGCATTGGCTTCCCATGAAAAAACGGATTATTTTCAAAACCTCTCTGTTAATGCACAGTGCGCTCCATTAGTCTGGACCTGACTAATTACCTGCTAGGTTGCTTATTACAACCCTGTAAGAATCTAACGGTTTTCCATTACCCCTTTGGCCAAGATACCAAGAGTTTGTCCTCAAAGAGGGCGAACGTTCATTTCCTTTTTTGAGCATGGAGGGTTTGGAATAATCTCCCATTGGATTTGCGACAGATTATTGATGAAGCATTGTATAAAAAAGGCTCAAGACATGACTTTTTACATCGTAGGGGGCTTCCATATTTCTCTATCTAGCAAAGCAGCTGTATGCATTAGTGGATCTTCACCTCCCTTTTCTCTGACTTGGTGGATAGTGCCGGGACATTCTGTCGAGTAGCAGTGAGCTCTATAAATCTGTACACATTAACATTATTTAATTACTTTACTGCACAATGTGATGGGAGGGGCGGGCTGGGTAAAGGGCAGGGGAGGAGGACTGGTTTGTGCACTTATAAGTGCACATGTGTGTTTGGCCGGCTGTCTCAGACCGGCCAAACACACATGCACACTTAGGTTTATCCAACCAGTCTACATTGGTAGAAATAGCACAGACTCCCTGTCCTGAGCGGAGGGTCAAAGAAGCCCGCTCTGGCCCATCCCCGTGCAGCTCTCCTTGCATGAGAGCAGGGCGGGGATTGCACAGGGAGTCTCAGCTCCTGTGCCTGTGTCCTCTGGGACCAGGAAGCAGCAGAACACTGAGGTGCATGGAGTGATGCAGCCGGCTGCTTCAGGTAAGTGTTTTTTTTAATTATTATTCCCCCGCGCTCACCCCCTGCGATTCCCCTCCAGCGCTCCCCGTGCACCCTCCTTCCGACACACCACCCCTTTATTGTGTCAGCCGCCACTGACCAGTAGTCAGTACCCTGCTGAGATCAGGAGCCAGATTTCTCCCATTATGTTCCTGACTGCGTTCAGTAGGCCAATAGTGACCGCCTCGAAGGATACCGTGTTTCTAATCCTGAACTTTATGTTACAAACCACTGTTAGCAGGCATCTTAATCCAAAATGCTTCAATAGACGCTAGACAAGATTATAAATTCAGAAACACCTTATGCTGTTACATTAAATACCATGGAAATGTGCTGTCCTGTCCACATGGTACGAGAGAGCAATCCTAACAGGGTCCCAATAATAGATCAAAGCGGGATGCTGTAAACTGCATAGGAGCCATTGGATTGTTGTTGGCCACCATAAGCAAATAAATGAAATACGTTCTCTTAACAGGAAAAGACATCACATGGACAAAAGTGCAGAAGTTATATATATATATATATTACCTACTAGCGATAGCCAGTATGCATATATAGTTAGGACCTAGTTACCATAGGAAATTCCAAACATTCTATTGGGAATAACTTTGGCGCTGATTGAGCGATCTGCCTGTCATTTTCCTTAAATTTGCCTCGCTGCGCTCCGTTCCTTCCCTGAAAGTTTAGGGGGGATTCGTCAAGCGGGGGCCGAGAAAAAAGGGGGTCCCAAAACGTGTTTTCCCTATGTTAATTTCCATAGGGACATTCTGACAAGGCTACAGCTTGAACGGCTGAACGGAATTACACCAGATTTGGCAAAATGGTAGGGACTGGTATGCAGCAGTGCCTTTTGTATGTTTGGTGAAAATCCTTCTCGTAGTTCTTGAGAAAATAGAATTTGAAATTTTTCAAATGGCATTTTCTATGGGACCTTTAGACACGGCTACAGCCCGAACGGCTGAACGGAATTACACCAAAATTGGCAAAATGGTAGGGACAGGTATGCAGTAGTGTCTTTTATATATTTGGTGAAAATCCCTCCAGTAGTTGTTGAGAAATTTAATTTGAGCAAATTATATAACTATATGCGCTCAACATACTATTGGGAATAACTTTGGCGCCGATTGAGGAATCTGTGTGTAATTTTCCAGAATTTTGGCCAGCTCCGACCGCTCCTTCCCTGAAAGTTTCGGGGGGATTCGTCAAGCAGGGGCCGAAAGGGGGGTCCCAAAACATGTTTTTCCCATGTTAATTTCCATAGGGACTTTTAGACACGGCTACAGCCCGAACGGCTGAATGGAATTACACCAAACTGGTAGGGCCTGGTATGCAGATGTGCCTTCACGACGTTTGGTGAAAATCCCTCCAGTAGTTCTTGAGAAAATTGAATTTGAATTTTTTCAAATGGCATTATCTATGGGACCTTCAGACACGGCTACAGCCCGAACGGCTGAACGGAATTACACCAAACTTGGCAAAATGGTAGGGACAGGTATGCAGTAGTGCCTTTTCTATATTTGGTGAAAATCCCTACAGTAGTTGTTGAGAAAATTGAATTTGAGCAAATTATATATCTTTATGCGCTCATCGTACGCGCACCGTACGCGTACGGTACGCGTATTGTACGCGTACGTTGCACGTACCCTTATGTGCGCGAGCGAGTTTCTGATTGGCTGGTAGTCGACTGTCAACATTCCAAACTGTCCAAACCAGGAAGTGTTTGCCACCATCTTGTTTTACAGGAGAACTGAGGCACAAGAGAGCCCAAAACAACAGTGGAAAACACGAAAAGGGGGCAGGGTAGAGACCCCCCAACTCTCTAGCCCTTCTCAGGGGTCCCAAAAAATGTTTTGGGGAAAAAATAGCGAGGTACGCGCACCGTACGCGTACCGTGCGCGTACCCCGCGATTTAAAAAAATAATATATATTTTTTTGCACTTGGTGGTCCTTCTGGGACCCCCTGAGAAGGGCTAGAGGGTCAGGGGGTCTCAACCCTGCCCCCTTTTCGCGTTTTCCACTCTTGTTTTGTGCTCTCTTGTGCCTCACTTCTCCTGCGAAACAAGATGGCTGCTCAGGTGGTCCCAGAAAGATAATAACATATATAAACGTTATCCGCTAATAGAATTAGCATTTACAAAACCTTTGAAATTTATTGAAAAAAATATAGGTTTCACGCCTGATATAGTTAGGAATTAGCATTTAAAAAACCTTGCAAATTCACTGAAAAAGCAATAGGTTTCAAGCCTTATATAGTTAGGAATTAGCATTTAAAAAACCTTGCAAATTCACTTAAAAAACCATAGGTTTCAGGCCTTACATAGTTAGGAATTAGCATTTAAAAAACCTTCCAAATTCACTTAAAAAACCATCGGGTTCAGGCCTTATATAGATGGGAATTAGCATTTTAAAAACCTTACAAATTCACTTAAAAAACATAGGTTTCAAGCCTTATATAGTTAGGAATTAGCATTAAAAAACCATTGAAATAGCTCCTATATAGTTATTTGTACTAACTATATTTCGCGCACCCGCAATCCACTGCTGATGATGTCACATATTACATCATTCATGACAGGTTCAGTGACATCACTGATGACATCTCAAATGACATCACTGATGACATCACTGATGACATCTCATTTGACATCACTGATCACATCACTGATGATATCATTCATGTGATAATACGATGCACCTCCTCACACTCTAATATAACCTTTGATACACCCACTGTTAAATACAGACTACCATTCTTGAAACCATTGACACACCAATACCAGTTACTACATACGCACTCACTGATTCCTAGGTCTACACACACATTCACCCATAGAATCACTCATACATACAGTCACTCATCAATACAACACTATCATATGCACTCATACACCTATACAGACACTCACACACTGCCACTCATCCATGGAGTTACTCACACACCTAGTCAGTCATGCAAAGAATCAATCACACTTCCATTTCCTCAACTATACAGTTATACACACAATACCTTACTTATTCAAACATATACTAACACATACTTACTCAATTATACAATCACTGATACAAGTACACAATGATCCATACAGCCACTCGCACATTCACTGGCTCTCATGTATAGTCATTTATATATGCCAACTCTGACATGCACTGTGTTTTACATATGTACTTACTTGGACATGTAGCACTGAGATATCCATTCACTCACCAACACACCCATGCGCACAGTCAACCTCCCATATAGCTGTTTCAACATGCACTCTTGAACTCATACACCTAGTGAATCAACTGCTCACACATCTATGCACAGAGTCACACACCTCCCAGCCACCCACACACACACTCAGTCTCCCATTCAAATACTTGAGAAACCAATCAATAACCCAAATAGCCACTCAGATTCAGATTCATAAGTCTTTATTTCGATTTTTATATCATAAAAGACAGTTTACAAAAAGATTAAAAAGATTTTAAAAAAACAATTCATTATTATACATTTATTTTTACAACAGTGTATTTCTAAGACAGGAATTAAACAGTGAAAAAGACTTAGTATAAGATTTAAAAATGTAAGATCATTAAACATGAAGGTGTCTGGCTCTGATTATCCAAGCCCACCCTAAGAACTTCGCTACTCCTATAACCGCTAACTCGGAGGTATTTGTTCTTAAAACCCACAGTGCCTCAGCACTCCCTCCACAATTCAGCTGCCGACAAATAGGTCTAATCCATTTATTCCTGGCAGCTGAATATGCTGGGCAGGCAAAGAAAAGATGACCCACACTCTCCTTTTGGTCATTACACCAGGGACAGTACTCAGTTGTATGACCAACCCATTTCTTAGTAAAGGACCAGACCGGTAAGGACCCCACTCTAAACTGGTGGTATAATTTTATGTCCAGACTCTTAGAAATGACATCCCAATAGTTTTCTAGTAGGGGGTCCAACTTGTGAGCCAGGAAACAGCCCGTTAGAGTGGGGGTATCTGACAAGGCAACAGTTCTGGATCTAACCGAGGCCCAGTACATTATTTTAAATTCTTTTTTTCGATGGAAACACAGAAGACCCCGGGTTTGACCACAATTGGCTAAGTCCCATACTTTCCAAGATAAATTTCACTTCCCGAAACCATGGGATATTTCCTGAGCCAATTATTGATCTCACATCCGCTAGTTCGTTAGCAAAAAGACTTAGATCCGGCGACGTCCAGATCCGTCTCCATAATGCTACGAGCCGATACCGTGCCATTTCATTTATTGGTTTACAACCCATATCTAACAGGAGGGGTTTAATTGATGTGGATTGGGGTAAGCCTACCAGTTTATGCAAAAATTTGTTTTGGGCTCTAACTAGGGGTGTTAGGTCCTTATGACCCCAAAGATCGGCCCCATACAAGATTGCTGAATTAATTTTTGCTTCATAGATCTTTAATGCTGATAGGACCTTTTTAGTCAATGACAATCTTTGTTCTTTGCTTAAACAACCCATAAGGCGAACAGATCTTAAGTGGAGAGCATCTACCTGTGGGTTCCAGCGTAACCGGTAATCTAATGTCACTCCAAGATAGGTCATAACATCCACTTGTTCAAGGGCAACTCCATTCATGCTTACATGACTCTTGGTGGGGCAATTTTTAGTTAAAACCATGAATTTGGTCTGGCTCACATTAATTTTTAAATCGTTTAATTTGCAGAAGTCCTCAAATCTATTAATCGCCTTTTGCAGACCACTACGAGTTTTAGAGAGGATTAAAGTATCATCTGCGAAGATGAGCAAAGGGAATTTAGTCC
Organism: Lissotriton vulgaris; assembly: GCF_964263255.1. Lineage (NCBI taxonomy): Eukaryota > Metazoa > Chordata > Amphibia > Caudata > Salamandridae > Lissotriton > Lissotriton vulgaris. Next base: position 862,947,937 of record NC_141689.1, read on the forward strand.
CACCCAGTACAGGTGCATCAGTTGGGGTTATTTTCGAAGAATTTCACCACCTGATTAATGAATAATAAGAATAGAGTAGGTGCCAAGACGCACCCTTGGCGCACTCCCCTCGTAACAGGAAAACTATCAGTTACCTGCCCCTGTCTTCCCCACCTCACCTTAGCAAAATTGTCCTCGTGGAATCTTATCAGAATTTCAAGTAATTCAGATGGCAAGCCAATCTTATCTAGGTCAGCCCACAATTTTGTCCTAGGCACTAAGTCGAAGCCGGACTTTAGGTCCACAAATGCGGCAAAAATAGTCCCTCCGCCCAGTAACACCACTTTCCAATAAATCAGGACAAATCGGACGACCTGGTCAATGGTACTGGTGCCTACTCTGAATCCTGCCTGTAATGTAGATAGGATACTCTCCATCTCCATCTCCATCCACCCTTGTACCCTTGCAAGAACCATCCTTGCAATGATTTTCTATATGGAATCGATTAAACTTATGGGGCGGTAATTACTGGGGATCGATCGATCACCCTTTTTAAATACGGGAAGGATTTCGGCCCCTTTGCGATTGTGTTGGCAACCTGGGTGATGTAAGGAACCCAGAGTTGGAGATTTACTTTTAATAGGTCTGCCGGGATGCAGTCCATCCCGGGAGCTTTCCCTGTTTGGACTAATCGAAGAGCGGATTCAGTGTCGTCATTAGAGAACACCAAAGGATGACAGTGAGAAAAATGCAATGAGGTCAATTCAACGGGGTAACATTAACGATCTCTTCATGTTCGGGATCTTTGAATTGGGGTGAGAAAAAGTCCACCGATGCTTCTGCCGAAACATGGTTGTCGGGTATCTGTGAATCAGAGTTTCTGCCCCATTTTACAACTTCCCAAAATTTCGTCTGGCTAGAGGAGAGACTAGCATCATATAGGTCAGACCAATAGCAGTCGTCCCACTCTTTCTTTGCCTCCCACTGGACCTTTTTGTACCTTTGACGCGCTGATTTGATCTCAGTAGTTAACCTTGATTTAATCGCTTTTTTGAGACCCCTAAATGCCTCCCTGCATACTTTATTATACCATTTCTTTCTGGTAGTAGGAATCTTCTTTGCCCCAGGCTTAATAGGAAGAGTAAGAAGAGCTTTCAATTTAATAAAACATTGATCATGTAGGTCACTAATCTGGTTGAGTGCTTCCCTATTGGGAGATAGATTATGTATGGCATTCAAAGTAGATGAAGCTATCTCTGATATACCATCTAACATTGCGGGATCTGCCAGGACCCTACACCACGTAACCCGCCTTCTATCATTAGTTGAGACAGCTTCTGAGGTAAGACACAGATCTGCAGGAGGTCTGTGTAACCCACCAGTGAATTTCAAACTTAGAAACAGGGGGTTATGGTCACTCTCTGGACGATCCACAACGATCATGTCTTCCACTTGGGACCAATACTCCATTTTTACCAAAATATAATCAATTCTGCTTTTGCTTATCCCATTATCAAATGTAGGCTGGCCAGCTTTATCGGACATCGTGCGACCATTGGTCGCTCTCAGGCCCCACTCTAAGCACAGCCCTAGCCAATGCAAAGCAGCCTCTGAGCACCTTTTAGTAGAGCTCAATGTTAGATTCGGAATTTTCCACAAGGCATCTTCTTCACAACATAAGTTCTCATCCTCATACCTCTGGGGTTCGAAGGTACAGTTTAGATCCCCTGCTATGACTATTAAATCATCTCTCCCAATCGATTCGAGGTAGGAATCCAAGTCATCTATAATTGTCGAGCATCTCCCACCAGTGTCATATGGATACTTCGTTACATATATTGCGTTAAGTTAGCATGAGTGCATTACATGTTTAAACAGCCTTTTTTCCTTCGGCTTCAGTTTTGCACACGACACATACTTGTTGTTGTCGCTTTCACCCTAGAAGCGGTGAGGTGGTTTATTTGAGAATAATATGTTATTTCTATACTATCAGCTTTGCCTGGTACACTTGGTACAACTGTCTGCACACTGAGAGCTGCACACTCTAAAATTAACCTAACACAAGGTTGCTGGGAGGCCTGATCCTCGCACCACATTAGACATAACACAAATAATGTTGATGCCAACATTTTGGGCTCTACGCGGGTTTAAGATAGAGTTACACGGAATGAACGTAGACACTTGGTGCTGTGCATGAAGAGAGCTGGTAGCTGTTGATGTGATCTGCTCCTACTGACATTGAGAGGTATGGGGCCGCCCTGCTAAAGCCCGAATGAGACCTTCTTAGATATAAAATAATATGCTAGATAGGGTGCGCGAAATATAGGTGTTATAGATTTCTATAGATTTTGCATTATAACATGCTAGCACCTTTTGCTTACTATGGATTAGTGACTATGCTGCTGACTCTGATTTTTATAATCTGCATTTTGGTATTATACAAGATACTGCGTTTGAGAACTTTGCATTGAATAATAAATATTTCAAACTTGCACTTGTGTTCTTTGACTCTCAGTTTTGGTTTGAAATGATTATATAACGAAAGAGTGTTCATGTGTTCCACGATTCCTGAGGTATTCTAAAGATCATGTTCTGGTTTGTCTAAGACATGGATCATTCCATAATGATCCATGAGACACTGTAGCTAGCTAGGTAAGGGGATTTCTGACACTGAGATGAGTTTTTGGATCATCCTAACTCACTGAGGTTCTAGATCTCTATGCACAGTTCTGTGGGAGAACGGAAACCCTGCTACATGGCGCCCAACGTTTTGGTTGGCCTTATTTCATGACACTCGAGTAGTATATCATTCAAACCTTGACACCTTCATTCCCGTTTCCGGTAAACGGTGGTGTTGGAAAAACCTACCTAATTTTGAATTAGGTCTTTTCAAGCTTGAATTCTTCTAAAAACGGTTTCTTTGAATTACTACCCAGTTGTGCTACAAACTGTTCTTTGTCTCTTTTCACTTCCTGTGCTAACATGGCCGTGGACATAGCGCAGCATAGCCGCGTCGCGGTTCGCGACCACTTGCGGGGTTATAATGTACCTGCGGAAGGCTTGGCTGTGGTTCTAGTGGTGAGTGCGGAACATGCGTACCCGTACGAATTGTTTTATTCATGGGTAACATTTCCGGCTGTGGACGCTAATTCGGGTGTCTTCCATTCATACACTGCCACGGATGTACCGGCGGTTTATGCTCCGTACAGGGCACTGGAAGTACCTATCGACGCTTGGCAGCACGGAGTTTGGTTTGGTGGCGCCCTACCCCATTCTTTAACGGCTCCGAGGTTAGGTCCTTTGTCCATTCCGGGCACAAATTGGCCCGCTTTGGGTGGATTTACTCCTCATCCTAATCGCGCCACTTGTAACGTGGGTGACCTGCGGCGTCTTCATGATGTCGCGGTTGGAGTGATTAGAGCGCTTGTTCATTACATTGGTCGTAATATTCATGGCGCAGCCCCCGCAGGTGCGCAGCTTCGGGCAGAACAGGCTGGTTTGAAAATCAGTCCTGTCTTGGTGAATTCCGTTATGGGCAGAAAGCCAGAGAATAAGGATGATTTTCCTTACTGGCTTGCCGAGAAATTCGACCAGCTGGAGGCTGTGTTTCCTAATACGACTCCGGGTGAAAAGCACCGGATTCTTACGCTTAGTTTACCGAAAGATTTAGCCCCTGAACTTGCTGACTGTGAAACATGGGGTAAGACTTTTGCAGCGGTTTACTCGAGGTGCTATGGCACCCCGTCTGTGTCAAACCTTTCTGAGGTCCTTAAACGTGTTCAGGATGATCACGGACCAGAGTCGGCGGTTGAATTGGGTATGCGCCTGAGCGGCTCGTTTGAGACGGTTTGCGGTCTTATCCTTGCAAATGTCAAGGGGGATGCAGTGAACTTTCAGGTGGCCAATGCTCTGGCGTTAATTCCCGAGGCCGAGAAACCCCGTCAGCTGGCAAGAATTATTGTGGCGGCTTATAAAATGGTTGGCCGCACTTCTAAGGGTTTAAAAGCTTTTTCTGAAAAAGAGAGGAAGCAGCCCCAGGGACAGTCTTCGGAAACGGGTGGACAACCCAAGTCCAAAAAACAAAATTGGCCTAAAAAGCAGAAGCAGGGCAAGCAACAACAACAGCAGACACGGGTTTCTAGTCCTACGCCTTCGCAGCCTGCACAGTCAGATCGAGTTTATGATTTGCGCGATCGCGCGACGATTAAAACGCCTGAGAGATATCAGGCTTCTGACCAACGCTCTCCTCGTTCCTTTCAGGACTCATCGGCTCCGTCAACCGGTGGTGGAGGGGGCGGCAGGGGCAGGGGTGGCCAGCAAGGACGTGGCCAGCCCCGCACGCGAAGTGAAGGGGATCAGCGGGACGACTCTACGCCAAAGAGACCGCAGTTTGCCAAGAAGAAAGTCGCAGCCTTAACGGCGCATCGATATGCCCCAGATAGTGAGAACGCGGCTTCGGAATCTGACGTGGGCTCTGACCTTGCTGGACAGCGCGGCGGAGATTACCATAGTGAGAGAGGCCCTCCGTCCACTGTTGAAGGTGACAGCGACTGAGACTTTTATTGTGATTGAAACAGCTGATACACATGTTGCTCCCCCTGAAAGACTTTTTGAAATTGTCCTGTTAATTGAAGGTGACATGCAGCGAACTGTGAAAGGGGTATTTTGGGAGAATCTTTCGGATTCGTATGACATTTTGCTTTCGGAGGCTGACTGGCCCCCACCTTTTGTTCTCGCAGCTCCGCGAGGCGAGGAGGTAATCCTCCCCAGTTTCGCGCACACTGTATCGAGAGTGGAAGCGCTGCATTTTGCAGAAGAGTGGGCTCTGGCGCTTGCGCCGGCTGTGTACCGAAATCAGTGTGGCTGGGATAAATTGTCCCGTAGCCATGAGATTCCTTTACGGTCACAGCCGCAGCCACAACCCCAGTATCCCATACGGCGTGAAGCTAAAGCTTCGGTCGCGGCTATCCTTGAACAATTGGAATATCAAGGTGTAATTGAAACGTGTGTGTCACCAATGAATAATCCCCTTTTTACTGTTAACAAGCCGGACGGCTCGTATCGTCTAGTTTTGGATTACCGGCATTTGAACTCGCATTGCCGTAACTGTGCAGTACAGAATACTCACGGCTCTGCCCTAGTAAATAGTCTTGAGCGTAAACGGTTCAAAACCACGCTTGACATTTCCAATGGTTTTTATGCACATAGATTAGATGGTCTAAGTTCCCAATGGACCAGTTTTACGTGCGGCGGCGTACAAAAAATGTTTAAACGACTCCCAATGGGATATAAAAATAGTCCTGGAGTGTTTTCCGCCCGCATAGTCTCTCTTTTGGAGAGTTTCAATCCAGTTGCATGTTCGTATGTGGATGACATTTATCTCACAGACGACGAACTTTGGGTGCATCTGTGTCGAGTAAACAGCATAATTTGTAACTTTGCAGACATGGGTTACAAGTTTAACTTTGCAAAATCACACATTGCGGAGTACACAGTGTTGTTTCTAGGTTATGAACTTAACCATGAAGGAAAGGGATTGGCTCCTCACTTCCTGGAGAAGTGCGCGCAGTTGCGCTCTCCGACAACGCTGAAAAAATTACAGTCTTTACTGGGTTTTTTAAATTTCGGGAGGACATACATTCCGGAATATGCCCAGCGTATCAAGCCTTTATATGCCTTGGTACAACCATCTTTTTCCAAATCATGCTGGCTGCCTGAGCATTCAGCCATTCTGCAGTCTTTGCAGGCTGATTTGCTCACTTCTGACTACTTACAGACCCGTGATAACCAGACCAACCTGGTGATAAGAATTATCCCTGGGACGGTGGGTTTCACGTACCTGACTTTTAATGAGGGGGATACTGTACCTATTGCTTACAAGTCACACTTGTACACTTAGGCTGAACTGCGTTTTTCCACTGTGGAGAAAGTTTTAACGGCTGTGCAGATGGCAATTCTTAAAGAACGTGCCCTGTCGCAGGGAAAGCGCATGTTGGTTGTTACCCCGTGTCCTGCCTTGGAGGCGGTCACGAAAGCCAGTGTACCGAATTCTAAAGCTTTGCACCCTCGGTGGATTCAGTGGGCTACATCCTTGACATCTCAGGATGTCACGTTTATTTTTGACGCCGCTTTACGGTCGCAGGAGTATTTACAGTATGAATTTGTTCATCCTGCTCCTTTAGCAATGCGGCCGTTGGAGGATTTCCATTGTATCATTTACACGGATGGTTCGGCACAGGTTGCGCATGGCTCTAAACATGCCTACGTTTCCGCTTGCGCCATTGTGGTCGGTGCCATGGTGAACGATGAGTTCAAGTCCAGTGTCGTGCACACGCAGACGCTTGGGGACTGCACCGCACAATTAGCTGAGCTGCGTGCTCTGATGCTTGCATTGGAGTACGCTGATCCTTGTGTGACGACTTTAATCGTAAGTGATTCTTACTACTGTGTCCAGTCTTACAATGAGAACTTGTTCTTTTGGATTCAGAATGATTTTCATGATTCCAAGGGTAGCACAATAAAACATAAAATGATCTGGGTCCGAGTGGCGGAACTTAAAGAGAAACTGCCGCTCGTGTTTGTGATTCATACTCTCGGCCACCAGCGCGTGGGGGTCCACGCTGTTGGCAACTCGCTTGCTGATGAAGCAGCGAAGTCAGCGGTATCCAAATACTTAGTTGCAGCAGTCACGAGGTCAAGGGAGCTCGAGTACTTTCCTGGGAAAATACTTATATTTTACAGATTTTAATCAATCAAATCCTGAGTCGTTTTATTTTAAAGTGAAACAGAAATTCATGTCCAGGCCTCGCGCATACATTTTAATAAAAATAATATTCTGATGATTTTCCCTGCATAACTTAATCCCCAGAATATCAGGGTTTTTCACGGGGATTTCCTCCAGTCTACAGTTGATAGACTATTTAACCCAAGTTACTAAGCCCTCAGTTGCCCTACCCTTAGTACCCTTAATAGCTGGTTTAAAAAAATTAAAAAACCCTGCTTGAAAAATTGGATCTGGAGCCCAGCTCTCTTGGAATAATAAAACGTCGAAAGAATCGACAAAAGTTACCCAATCTTCCGAGGTTGTTTGCCCTTTAAGCCCAGTGATATTCCATGAGGCTATTTTCAGTACCGAGGCATGTTGGGAGGGGGCAACATGATCTAAGACCTTCAACCCTCTATTTGGAACCCCCTCGTCGATGGGTGCTAAGTCATCCAGGGAATTCCGCTTTAGAACACTCACGGTAACCACAACCATCTTCTGGTGCCCTCACTCCTGTCTAGCTGAACAGGTTTTACTAGGTGAGTCAGCTACCCCTTTTACAGAGTTACCAAGATGACTCTCTCCACTGGAGAGACATGGAGTGGAGTCAATCAATGCCCTCCAAGCCAGATAGTGCTTCAAAACGATTGAACAGGTGTGGAAAGGATGGGCTAAATGTGTTCCTATCAATTGGGAATCTCCTATGGAGTCTTCTGTGCATTAGGGGGTTAACCAAGGAGATATTATTTCTTTCGGGATAGAAGTAACTGAGCCCCAATGTTTGCACATCCCCCATCCTCCCAAATCTGGCATCCCTGCGTATAAAATCCACCACACGAGGAGCACTGAAATTGATAATAATACAATCACCTTCCAGGTCCTTCGGGCAGGGTCCTATCCACTCTACTCTTCTAACACTAAGAATTTCCGGTACAAAGGCTGGGGGCAGTGGTCTATTTTTATTTAGCCAGAAAACAACTTTATTTCGGAGATCCCCATATGATTCAGGTTTACCATCTTTAAGAGTTGAGACACCTGTTAGGACAATCGTAAAGGGAGAAGCCTCTGGGGGTAGGTTAATACAGGGGATACCCTGTTTGTGAGTTCTCTGGGCCAAGACGTGAAAGTTATTAACTTTATCCCCCAAAACTCTAGGGGTTGGTATGGTCGTAACAGTTGGATTAGAAACACCCCTAGCAGTGTTCGGGGTTTGGGCAACAGTAGAAATCTTTACATTTTGCCTACTATCAACTTTCTTGCTCCCACCCCTAGACTTATCACTAGCCGGATTGATTGTAGTAGGTCGTGTGGTAGGTTGTTTGGCAAGGGCTTGTGCTGGCCGTTTAGTTGTAAGAAGGGCATCCAGGGGGTTGGATGTACTGACTGAAATAGATGGTATTGGATAAACATTCACTATCTTTTTTAGTATACCAGTATTCTCTTTAACAAGATTTTCCAGTTGATCTAATTTAGAGTTCATAAGTCTAGTACGTTCAAGTAATGGTAGCAAAAGTGATTTTACTACTAATTCCATTTTACTTAAAAGACCATCATGATGATTCGAGCTATCTGAACTATTATCAGGATTTTTCGGTGGTGATTGCAAGGGGGACAATGGACTAGTAACAACCAGGGTAGGTTGGGAGCTAACAATGGTTACAGGGGTAGGGATAAACTGGGGGTTGCTATTTGTTTTAGATATTTTGGACATACTCCCCAACTGAGGGCCCTTACTTCTCTTCCTCTTACAGGGCAAATTCTGTTGTGATTCACTAATGGTGGGGTCAGGTTGAGCAGAGCTAATATTTAATATACTGTCCTCACTACTGCTTTCTATTGAGACACTGGGTTGAGAACCACTCTCAATAGAATTCAAGAACGATCTCTCCACATTTGGATGGACATCTACCAACACGGTATCCAAGGACTGGATGGGAGTTGTGGGGGGTGGCTGGGGGCTAGCTAGTGTTGCAAGTCGGCCAATGGAAGAGCGCTTCCCTGTAATAAGATCTAACGATAAGCGTTTCTCAACAAGGGCTATCTCCTTTTCCAGGATGCCAGTTGCCCTAGTTATGAAAGCATCAAGGGGACCAGTTACCACCCCACTACCTGTCTGTACTTGCACGACTCTTTCTTTCCCCGAGCGTAAGGGCATGATTCCCAATAGGATTTAACAACAGCCAAAAAAATAAAGGGGACCAGATATAAACAGTATTGTCACCCTGGATACACACAAACAACTCAAACAAAGCAAGTAGAATAAGCAAAGAAAGAAAAAACTAAGTGGGGGAGACCCAACCCAACCTCAGACGGCCCGCCTTTTGCCCGGGCTTCGTCCCGCGCGCGTTCCGCTTGCACTGAGCTAGGCGTTGCTTTATATGGGGGGGGGAGCTTTGGGGAAGGCGGGAAGAGTCACAGATGTGCTGGGTGGACTACGCGCACTGACCAGTGGGACTCGCAGTCCCGCGCCCTCCAAGTAACACAGTCAATCTTCACCCCGGTGCAATGAACGAAGTATAGGCAGGTCTGGACTTCTGTTTAGGTTCTTTGTTCCACGTAGCAGGGAATACACACCACTAACCGGCTGTGAGCGGCACTCATCAAGTTCAATAGTGGCAGCAAACACTCATCATGTTCAAGTTCAATGGTTCAATAATTCGATAGATTCAAAAGTACAGCCAACAGTCAAGGCGCCAGCGGGGGATTGATTTTGAATAATCAGGGGTGAAAGTTGACTCGTACCCCAGTAATCTGCAGATGTCCGCAATTACACTGTAATCTGTAGTAGCTGCCAAACGCTCCCTCGCACCCTCGCCCCCCTTCCTCATTCACTCGTGGGCAGGGGGCAAGGGGATTATGTCCGGATTATGTCCATGCACAGGAGGCTCAGGAGGTTAGGGGCAGCGTGTTCCGCGTTCCGAAACGCTGGTGCAATGAGCCTCACCTCACCGCTACACCGCCGTATCCCGCTGCTGTCTGGCTATCCCGGTCTTCCTGCGATGTCACCGTGGTGTCCCGCGACCCCTTGGCTCGCACCAGCAGCGATCAACATTCAGCGGCGATCAGCTTAGCAGTTTAGGCGGCTTGGCAGGACCGGTGAAATGGCGGCGGCGGTTTTGCTCGCTGCCGCTGCTACTTGCCGCTTCTACTGTTACCGCTCTCTCTCTGCTCTCTCTACAGCTCACTAGCGCCCTCTAGTGTAGCCACTCATATAGCTACTGATCAACACATGCAGCAGCTTACACAACAACAGACATACTGATGCACACATTCAGACAGTTTAGTCACTAACCCATGCATTTAGTAAGACACATTTAATCACTTTCTCATACAGTCAGTCACTCACCTACTAAATCCTTCATCCAGACACTTATACATCAACTCATTCTTCAATATGTAAAACATATTTAACCCCTTCGCTGCGGCGGCAATTCCGCCGCAGCGCTAGGGGGGGGGGGCGAGCGGCGCTCGCATGCTTGTGATGGAGCCGCTCCGTCACGAGCCGCGGTTGCGCTGTTCTCATGATGGAGCGGTTCCGTCATGGCCCCGCGCGCTCAATAGAACGCGCCGCTCAGGCCGAAATCAGCACGGCGGCAGGGCCATGACGGAACCGCTCCGTCATGAGCACAGCGCAACCGCTCCGTCATGAGCATGGAACCGGTTAAACTTTACAGAAACACAGTCACTGGATGATGTCATCAGTGATGTCATCAGTGATGTCCAATGAGATGTCATCAGTGATGTCATTTGAGATGTCATCAGTGATGTCACTGACCATGTCATGAATGATGTAATATGTGACATCATCAGCAGTGGATTGCGGGTGCGCGAAATATAGTTCGTACAACTAACTATATAGGAGCAATTTCAATGGTTTTTTAAATACTAATTCCTAACTATATAAGGCCTGAAACCTATGGTTTTTTAAGTGATATATATATATATATATATATATACATATACATATAGCCAAAAACCTTTATTTCTTACAAGGTCAGTGCATTTTAATACTTTAAGATTGAGTAATCAACGCCAACTATTTACAGTGCTAAAAACCGACAAAGGTGCGGTATGTAGTGCTACATGAAAAACAAGTACTTTTTATTACTACTACTGCTATCTATGGCAAGGTTTACAGTTTGGAATAGAGTAGTGGCTTTAGTCTTTTCCCATGCTTTCATTTATCCTTCTTACAAAAGTTTGCAAAGTTTATATTTTCAGCTTGAAACCGCTAATCTGTATTACGTAAACAGGTTATAGAGTAAACTAGCAGTACGAGAGGACGTTCTGTTAGTCACTCTCCTGCACACACATTTTAATTTCCAAGATGAACCCAAACACCGACGCCCACCATGTGGGCTGATTATGCTTCTTGATAAAGTCTAAAGTTCTCCATACCAACAGCCTGAAAGTTAAACACAGAGCCAAGACTTCGATATTGGGCACAGAAACGCAGAGGAATTACAATGATTTAAACAGTTAGTCAGAAAAGTTCACACCTCCAGGATGTCTCTCGTCAGGCAGGACCCTTTGGGCCGCAGTTTGAAAAGGTTGTGAACCCCAAAGAGCTCGCCTTGATGGTCCTTTGATCCTTGCACGGCCTCGAAATATCGCTTGGCATTCTCGCTTCCAACCACAACACAGTGCAGTTGCTAAAAGAGAAGAGCGAAAAGGAGATTTTAGAAGTGCTTACTCTAACAACATGTCAGAATTTCCTGGCATTCGCAGTATATACACAGCTTTCGCTCGAGCAGGCAGAAATTCCTCGGGGAGGAGATTTTGTTTTAATTTCCCTGGCAGATGTTGCCATTGTGGTGCGATAATATTCGGCCTCACACTGGAAAGCAGAGCATAAGCTGCACAAAAAGCAATAAACATTGCAAAACAGACGTCATTATTTTTCATATTAAAATACGCAGACACTCCCAGCAAGTATGGGAAAGTCATCAGACCACAAACCGGTGGGGTTGACATCATGCAAACATGTTAAGTGGATTAACCCCCCCCCCCCCCCCCACCCCCCCTCTAATTGTACCATCACTTCCAACTTTGGGACGGGGAGAGGAGCCGGTTGGCAGCTCTGCAGAGCCATCAATCTAAGCACTGCCTTTCGTCAACCTTTCACGACCTGGGCCTCACAGGGCAGGAGGGTGCGCAAGGGCGAAGGGTCGGGGGCTCTACAGGATCCAGGGGGGTTCCTGACGGTGAGTGAGGGATGATGGGTGGGGAGGGGTAAATGGTGAACCCATGTGCGCTTTTCATCCTGTCAGGGGTTCCACGCTGCTTCAGTAAATGACGCTGTTAAGTTTGCACAGGTATCAAAGCCTTTCGTTTCGTTCAGTTGTGTGCAAGGAAACACGGTGACTCTTTACAAAATATTTTGTAGTTTTAAGGTACCCTTGCACTTACAAAACTTTGGATTTAGGGCAAAAATTCCCAATTTTTATATCACAACTCCTATTTAAGCCGGCCGAAACCCCACCTGTATTGTGGATTTTCTTGAGTTTATGGTCAAGCGGTTGAAACAGGGGTGCCTCAGAGGAGCTGTGAATCTGTCATAGGAAATGTGCTAAAAAACCTACAAATTCGTAACTTTTGGGGTATTCACAAAAAACAATGACGTTACTTGACACCCAATTTACATACCGATGCTACTAAATAAAATACTGGTGTGAATGTGTAAAATGGATGGTTTTAGAGGGTTTATGGAAGTAATCCCTCTGCACAGGCATGTAATTACTGAAGAAAGAAAATAATAAATTATATGATACACTTGCACTTGAAGCCCAAGCAAGAAACAGTGAGTTGTTCACCAGTGGTTAATCTGCATGTACGAATAAACACTACTGGGTATGGGCTCCCAAGCAGCAAGGCCAAGCCACAGCGTAATATATCAAAAATAGAAAAGGGCCAATGCTGCCATTCATTGTTTCTCCAAATATTCTCAACTCACAATTGATTTAAACATAAAGTGAGGGGATCTAGGTCTCTTGAATCAATCTTCAATTTCATTAGCTTTTTACTTCATTTGAATTTTTTGATTTTTTTCAAAATAATTTTCTCATTTCAAAAAACATAAAACATACAAAATATGAAACACATTATGTACATTTAAAACACTCCCTTCCAACACTCACACAAACACTTACTTGTGAATCACAATCAAACACTCACAGACTCACTCTATAATACATGATACAATTTTCACAGTTGTTCAAAAATCAATATCAACTGTTTCTCTGTAATGCCATAGATATTCCTTTGGACCTATTTGTAAATATTCACAACTGAATGCTATATTCTTTTTACTTTGTTATGGCATGTGAAAACGAGGTCTACGCGTTTCGAACTCTTCACATTATCGAGTTCTCATCAGGTCCATATACTGTGAAATGAAAGGGAGACCTCGATTAGATATTTGTTCTAGACCAAATGTCGAAGTTACTAAGTGTCTCAACAGCCGCCTATCAGCTCTTACCTCTATGTAAGTGTGACCAAATCAAATGGTAGGAGTCCTTCGGCCCACGGCGCGGGACAACCTAAACAACATTAAAGCAAAAAGCTCAGCCGAGCTATTTTTATATACTCTATGTATGATACAATCATTCACATTCAAAAGGATCTTACTCACCGATGTTTCTTTGTTAATGCCTCCTATCTGTAAAGGGACAGTACAATCTATATTGAGTCAAGATGTTATCTATTTAAAAAGACTCCAACAATCTTTTTAATACCATGGAATCGATCTTACCTATATTTTCATTTTAGTAGGCGGAAAGATGTTTATTTGTGCTTTCTCCTGTAATGGTAAAAAGCAAGATCACTGCAATGAACTCTGACTCATGGGTTATCAGTGTCCGTTAGCTATCCATTGTAGCATTACCTTAAAGGAGAAGTATCAATGTGGGGAGCCGGAGCGTGTTGTTTGTAATGTCCTAGAATGACAAAACAATGTCTCCGGGTCATTTCGTTTCCCTTACTGACGCTTTGAAATATCATTTCGGGTCCTAGACATGTAACGTTAGTTCTTTACCTTAATTCTGGACTCGGTTGATTCAAGCGCCGGCTCCTGGAGGTCTGTTAACTTGCGGGTACTCGTACGGTGTATTACGGGTTTGTCAGCCGTATATACATCACTTCCGGGTCGCGCCATCTTAGAGTGGGTTGGTGTCACTTAGTTTTTCAGTTTGTTTTATTTGCCTTAAAACGAGCTTAGATGAAGACTCTGTTATGAAAAACGAATTCCGCTGACCTATTACAGGATCTACCAATTATGGGTTGGATATAATTTTGATTATTATACTTCTGACGATGGTGCCACCATCTTGGAACAGGTTCATAGATTGATTTGTTCTATTACAGTTGGGGCATTTTGGTGAATAAGTCATGATAATAGGTGGTCATTTATTCAGCCTTAACCTGAACTCCTCTTCTCTAACCATTATGGAGTCAATTGTCTACGATAATTTGTACAGTTCAGAAATTTCATTTAACCCTTCAGTTGCTGAATTAAATTTGACAATCATCATTGCTTCGTATCGTGATAACTTTGCTTCAAGGTCTCCTCCTCTCTTATCTTGTTCGACCTTTGTTATCACCGTCCAATGTAGATCAGTTTCCAAATGATTTTTCGCTTGCCAGTGGTGCATTGGGTACCTTCCTTTTTATTCTTGATTTAGGCTGTTGGATTCTGGTTTTAATCTCCTGATTGGTTTTCCCAACATACAGTAAGTCACATGGGCATACTATCCCATATATAACGTAGCGTGACTTGCAATTAGTGAATGTTTCATGTCTCCATGAGATTGTCTTATGTTTGAAAATGGTACCTTCCTCTGTAGTCGCACAACAATTGCAACTGCCATATTTATGATGGCCTTGGATTGGGGGTAGGCCAATCATGGTTCTCAGGGTAACTTGTTCTTTCACAGGCATGGATGCTCTTATAAGTTTGTTTGCAATGCTTGCTTCTTTGCGGAACACAAATAAGGGAACTTTAGAGAATTCCTCATTCGAATTGGGGCAGTGTCTTTCTTGTATAGGGTCGTAAATAGGCCCCCCTCTTCTGAAGGATATATTTCCACATCAAGGAATGGCATTTTGCTTTTCGAATGATTCAGGCTGAATTTTATTTCCTGTGTTCTAATGCACAAGTTACTACTTGTGTAACGATATATCTGTAAGAGACATTAGTTAGTGATAGATTCCTTACCTTAGAATATCCCCAGGCGTCAGACTGGATCCGGAAAGTTTTGCGTAGCAGTACCATTGCGCGTCGGTAGGCGTCGTCTGCGGCTCCGCGTCCGTCGTCGGCGTCGTGGGCGCCGTGATGACGTCGTCGGAGTACTTAGACGCCGCCTCCGCGTGCTGACGTCAGTTCTTAGCCACAGCTTTTCCGCGCCAGAAGCGCAGAGCCATGACAAAAACCGACACTGGTGCCAAGAAACTAGGGCCCTGAAAGGGGATGACCTTAACCCTAGATATCGGTTCGCAGAACGGGGAGGATGGGTGGGTCGGTAAGGAATCTATCACTAACTAATGTCTCTTACAGATATATAGTTACACAAGTAGTAACTTGTGCATCTGAAAGAGACACGTTAGTGATAGATTCCTTACGTTAGAATAGATACCCCAACAATTCCATCCCCGTGGTGGTGGGTCTGCGAACCAATATTTACACCAGAACGTCCTGGAGAACGGAACGGCCGAAGTAGCCGTCCCTCCGGACTTGACTGTCCAGGCAGTAGTGCCGCGCAAACGTGTGCAACGAGGCCCACGTAGCTGCCTGGCAAATGTCCTGCAAGGGCCCACCTCGGCCCAAGGCAGTCGTAGTGGCCGTGGCTCGAGTGGAATGAGCCCTCAGCCCAACATGGGGTTCCTTCTTAGCCAAGGAGTAACACGCCTGGATGCACATTATAATCCATCTAGAGATGGTCCGTTTGTGCACCGCTTTCCCTTTCTTAGCGCCCGCGTACCCAACAAAGAGTTGATCATCCCCCCGGAACTGGCGTGTGCGATCCAGATAGAACGAGAGCGCACGTTTTGGGTCCAGACGGTGGAGCATCTCCTCCTCTCTCGAGGGGTGCGGAGGCGGAAAGAAGGTGGGCAATGTGATGGACTGCCCAATGTGGAAGGCCGTGACCACCTTAGGCAAGAAGGAGGGCCTAGTCCTCAAAACAACCTTGTCCGGATGGACTGAAAGGAAAGGAGGCTTACAAGAAAGAGCCTGGAGCTCACTCCTGGCAGAGGTGATGGCTACCAGGAAGGCAGTCTTCAAAGAAAGAAGGCAAAGAGGACAGTTGTGAAGTGGCTCAAAGGGAGCGCACATCAGAAATGTGAGAACCAGGTTCAAGTCCCACTGAGGCATCACAAAGGGAACAGGAGGAAAAGTATGAGGGATGCCCTTCAGGAATCGATTGACGATAGGGGACTTGAACAAAGAAGGTTGGTCAGGCAGCCTCAGAAAGGCTGAAAGAGCCGAAAGATAGCCCTTGATAGTGCCCAGAGCAGAGCCCTGCTGGGCAAGAGAAAGAAGGAAGAGAAGAACCTCAGAGAGAGGGGCATTGAGGGGATCCACAGCCTTTGCTGTGCACCATGCCACAAATCTGTTCCACCTGCAGGCGTATACCGTCTTTGTGGAGGGACGCCTGGCTGCCAGAATGATGTTGCAAACTTCAGGAGGCAAGTCAAATGGCCTCAACTGTCGCCGCTCAATCTCCATGCATGGAGGTGGAGGCTGGACAGGTTCGGGTGGAGGACCGTCCCCTGCTGCTGCGACAGAAGGTCCTCCAGAAGAGGCAGACGAACCGGGGGATCGACTGACATACTGAGTAGCTCGGGATACCAGTACCTTCGTGCCCAGTCCGGAGCCACAAGGATGACTTGTGCCCGGTCGCGCTTGATCTTCTTCAGCACTCTGGGCAGAAGAGGTATAGGCGGAAAGGCGTACAACAGACCGCAGCTCCACTCGCGACGAAAAGCGTCTCCGAGCGAGTGCCGCCTTGGAAATTCCAACGCGCAGAACTGATGACATTGCGCGTTCTCTTCGGTGGCGAATAGATCTAACCAAGGCTCTCCCCATCACAGAAAGAGGCCTAGCGCCACGTCCGAGTTCAGACGCCATTCGTGATCCATCGAGCACCGACGGCTGAGTTCGTCCGCCCTGGCGTTCAGAGAACCTGCCAGGTGTTGAACCACCAGAGTCACGCCCTGATGTTCCAGCCATTGCCAGAGGCGCAGAGCCTCCTGGCATAGGGTCCACGACCCCACACCGCCCTGTTTGTTGCAGTACCACATGGCGGTGGTGTTGTCCGTGAACACCTGCACTGCACTCCCTCGGACAGACGGGAGGAATGCTTTCAGTGCCAGACGAATCGCCCGCAGCTCCAACAGATTGATATGGAGCCGGGACTCCCCCGGAGACCAGAGTCCTCTGATCTCCGCCTCTCCCAAGTGGCCTCCCCAGCCCTGGAGGGACGCGTCCGTCAAAACCACGTGCTCCGGTTGGGGAAGGGAGAGGGACCTGCCGTTGACCCAATCACGGTCCGTGAGCCACCACTGCAGCTGCCTCGCAGTGCCCTCCGAGATCAGGACATGGTCGGACAAGTTGCCCCGGTGCTGGGCCCACTGAAACTTCAGGTCCCACTGCAGAGCCTGCATCAGCCACCGTGCGTGATGCACCAGAAGGATGCAGGAGGCCATCAGCCCCAGAAGCCGCAGTGTCAACCTGACCGAAACCCAGGATAACGGCCCGAAGATCGGAATCAGGGCCTGTATATCCCGAACCCGCTGTTCGGGCGGGTAAACCCGAAACTGCGCTGAGTCGAGAACCACTCCGATGAAAAGGAGCTTCTGAGAGGGGCACAGGTGTGACTTCGGCACATTGATGGAAAATCCCAGCCGGTGCAGGAGATACGCCGTAGTCTGGAGGTGGCTGACGACTGCCTGGGGCGAGCCCGCCTTCAACAACCAGTCGTCGAGGTAGGGGGAAGACTGAAACCCCTAACCTGCGCAGGTGAGCTGCGACCACCGCCATCACCTTTGTGAACACCCGTGGGGCGCTGGTAAGGCCGAAGGGGAGCACGGTAAACTGAAAGTGCTCGAGGCCTACCGTGAACCGCAGGTAACGCCGGTGGGCCGGCAGGACGGGGATGTGGAAATACGCGTCCTGCAAGTCCAACGCAACCATCCAGTCTCCTGGGTCTAGGGCAGCCAAGACCTGAGCCAGTGTCAGCATTTTGAACTTCTCCTTCCGGAGGAAACCGTTGACATTCCTCAGATCCAAGATAGGGCGTAGGCCCCCTTTGCCCTTCTTGGGTACCAGGAAGTAGTGGGAGTAGCAACCACATCCTACTTCTGGCCCAGGAACGCGCTCGATGGCCCCCTTGGCCAAGAGGGCCGAAACTTCCTCCTGCAGGAGCCGCAAGTGATCCCCCGATACGCAGTGGTGTTGCGGTGGCATGGCTTGAGGAGTCGTCTCGAAGGGGAGGGAGTAGCCCCTTCGGACGATCTGCAGCACCCACCTGTCCGAAGTGACTGTGCGCCAGTGATGAGTGGTGATGGCAAACCCTGCCTCCCACTGGCGTCACATGGGCCGAAAAGCACGGACTAGGAGGGTTTAGAGGCGGATGCTGCGGGGGCAGGTGTGGACTGGCTCCGCTTGTTTCCCCGACCGCCTCCACGGCGGTTCCCACGGCCGCCGCCGCGCTGGACGACAGTTTGCGGCGAGTGGCTGGCGGCACGTGTGGGGGCGCCCCTTCCTTGGCCACGAAAGGAGCGAAAGGCACCCATTTGCTGGCGCGGGGCCGAGAGGCCCAAGGACTTGGCCGTAGCCCTGGAGTCCTTAAAGCGCTCAAGCGCGTGGTCTGCCTTGTCGCCAAAGAGGCGACGGCCATCGAACGGCATGTCCATGAGTGTATTTTGGACGTCTGCCGAGAAGTTGGCGGATCTCAGCCAGGCGTGGCGTCGTATCGCCACCGTCGTAGCCATCGCTCTGCCCAGCGAGTCAGTAGTATCCAGTCCGCACCTGATTGAATACTTCGCTGCGTCCCGGCCCTCCACTAGGGCTTGGCCAAGTTTGGCCCGTACCTCCAACGGACACTCTGGCAGCACTTCCGCCACCGTTTCCCACAGAGAGTGGGTGTAACGGCCCAAGAGGCATGCGGTGTTGGAAGACCGCAGTCCCAAGCTAAGGGACGAGAACACCTTCTTGCCATAGGCCTCGTACCTCTTGGACTCCCGATCGGGGGGAGCCGTCGGGAAGGCGGTCTGGGAGTTAGAGGCCTGGATAACCAGACTCTCTGGGGTGGGGTGGGTGGACAGGAAACATGGGTCGCCCGGGGCCGGGCGGTGGCGTCTGGCCACGGTCCTATCTACAGGCGCACCTGTAGCGGGCCTGGACCAAGTGCCCAAAAGAACGTCCGTCAAGGCCTCATTAAACGGCAGCAGAGGCTCCAAGGAGCATGACTGCGGCTTAAGGACCTCAGTGAGGAGGTTAGTCCTCACGGCCGCGACGGGGAGCTCAAGGCCCAAGGCCTTAGCAGCCCTCATCAGCACCACACCATAAGTAGCGCCCTCCTCCGAAGCCACGGTAGGAGGAGAGACGAATCCAGTGTCTGGAGAGGGGTCCAGGCCACTGGCCTCCCCAAGGTCTCCTGTCCAGTCCATGTTAGACTGACATTCCTTTGTCAGAGGGTCCTCAGACCCCTCCCAATTCTCCTCTTCCCCCATCTGAGATTCAGGGTCATAAGTGAATGGGGACGGTTCATAGAAATGAAAATCTCCGAACGGCGTCGAGAGCGACGCCGAAAGGCGTCGTCCCGACGTCGGAACCGATTGAGAGGAGGCATCGCGGAAGGCGCCGCCCGAGGAGGACGCCGGAGGGGACACCACACGGACCGACGCCGGGGGGTCATAAGGTACACCGGTGACGATGCATCGCCCGAGGAGGGTCCAGCGGCGCTGGGCCCGAAGGCGCCGACGACGCCGGGGCCGCTGTACCCTGCAGCGCCGGGCCCGAGGGCACCGGCGGTGTCGGGATCGTGGGGCCCTGCGGCGCCGGGCCCGAAGGCGCCAGCGGCGTCGAGGCCGAAGCACCCGACGGCGTCGGGGTCGTAGCTCCCGACCCACTAGGGCCCCCAGACGGGTTCACTGGGCCCGAAGGCGCCACGGAACCCGTCGGAAGAGAAAGGGACCTTATGGCCATGAGGAAACGCTCGATCTCCTCCGGCGTCGCGTTCAGCCCAGGGACCGGGGGGTATGGGGCCGAACGCGGCGCCCGCGACTCGCGAGGAGCTGCGTGGGCGGTGTCACCCGAACCCCCGGCCGCATCGCGCGAGCGTCGGGGGGAGCCAGACGAGCGATGATGTCTCCCCCCGGCCGCATCGCGCGAGCGTCGGGGGGAGCCAGACGAGCGATGATGTCTCTTCGACTTCTTATGCTTCTTACCTGACGACTTGGACCCGGAGGAGTGGTGCCGACTCCCGGAGCTGTGACGGCTCCGTCCCCGCGACCTGTCCCTCGACGTCCCGTGGGACCGGGACCGGGACCTCACCTGGCGCGGGCCGACTGGCGGCCTTCCTCGAAAGGGCCCGACAGTCGGAGCAGGCCTCGTCGTCATGGTCGACGCCCAAACACATCAGGCACAGTCGGTGGGGATCCGTGACCGACATGGTCCGGTCGCACTCGTCGCAATGCTTGAAACCGGGCATCCCTAACGGCACCGTCGGAGTCGTAAAGACTTCGAAATGGATCAAAAAAGATCACAAAAGTTTAGTCAAAAAGTGACTAGGGAACTGCTCTTTCCAGATCTGCGCTGGCTGGCGCGGAAAAAAGAAGAACTGACGTCAGCACGCGGAGGTGGCGTCTAAGTACTCCGACGACGTCATCACGGCGCCCACGAGGCCGACGACGGACGCGGAGCCGCAGACAATGCCTACCGACGCGCAAGGGTACTGCTACGCAAAACTTTCCGGATCCAGTCTGACGCATGGGGATATTCTAAGGTAAGGAATCTATTACTAACGTGTCTCTTTCAGATATTCAACCAATTATGGAAGTTAGATAGTTCTACTTCTGGGCCCGTCCACACAAAGAAGACATCGTATAGAAAAAGACAAAACAGGAAATGGATCGAATGGTACTAGTTAGTACGTACTGCCCCAATTCGAACATGCTAAAAAAAGCAATCAAAAGCAATTGGCACTTGATTAAAAACTTGAATGAGGAATTCTCTGAAGTTCCCTTATTTGCGTTCCGCAAAGAAGCAAGCATTGCAAACAAACTTATAAGAGCATCCATGCCTGCGAAAGAACAAGTTACCCTGAGAACCATGATTGGCCTACCCCCAATCCAAGGCCATCATAAATGTGGCAGTTGTACTTTTTGTGCGACTACAGAGGAATGTACCATTTTCAAACATAAGACAATCTCATGGAGACATGAAACATTCACTAATTACAAGTCACGCTACGTTATATATGGGATAGTATGCCCATGTGACTTACTGTATGTTGGGAAAAGCAATCAGGAGATTAAAACCAGAATCTAACAGCATAAATCAAGAATAAAAGGGAAGGTACCCAATGCACCACTGGTGCAACACTGGCAAGCGAAAAATCATTTGGAAACTGATCTACATTGGGCGGTGATAACAAAGGTCGAACAAGATAAGAGAGGAGGAGACCTTGAAGCAAAGTTATCACGATACGAAGCAATGATGATTGTCAAATTTAATTCAGCAACTGAAGGGTTAAATGAAATTTCTGAACTGTACAAATTATCGTAGACAATTGACTCCATAATGGTTAGAGAAGAGGAGTTCAGGTTAAGACTGAATAAATGACCATCTATTATCATGACTTATTCACCAAAATGCCCCAAATGTAATAGAACAAATCAATATATGAACCTGTTCCAAGATGGCGGCACCATCGTCAGAAGTATAATAATCAAAATTATATCCAACCCATAATTGGTAGATCCTGTAATAGGTCCGCGGAATTCGTTTTTCATAACAGAGTCTTCATCTAAGCTCGTTTTAAGGCAAATAAAACAAACTGAAAAACTAAGTGACACCAACCCACTCTAAGATGGCGCGACCCGGAAGTGATGTATATACGGCTGACAAACCCGTAATACACCGTACGAGTACCCGCAAGTAAACAGACCTCCAGAAGCCGGCGCTCGAATCAACCGAGTCCAGAATTAAGGTAAAGAACCAACGTTACATGTCTAGGACCCGAAATGATATTTCGAAGCGTCAGTAAGGGAAACGAAATGACCTGGAGACATTGTTTTGTCATTCTAGGACATTACAAACAACACGCTCCGGCTCCCCACATTGATACTTCTCCTTTAAGGTAATGCTACAATGGATAGCTAATGGACACTGATAACCCATGAGACAGAGTTCATTGCAGTGATCTTGCTTTTTACTATTACAGGAGAAAGCACAAATAAACATCTTTCCGCCTACTAAAATGAAAATATAGGTAAGATCGATTACATGGTATTAAAAAGATTGTTGGAGTCTTTTTAAATAGATAACATCTTGACTCAATATAGATTGTACTGTCCCTTTACAGATAGGAGGCATTAACAAAGAAACATCGGTGAGTAAGATCCTTTTGAATGTGAATGATTGTATCATACATAGAGTATATAAAAATAGCTCGGCTGAGCTTTTTGCTTTAATGTTGTTTAGGTTGTCCCGCGCCGTGGGCCGAAGGACTCCTACCATTTGATTTGGTCACACTTACATAGAGGTAAGAGCTGATAGGCGGCTGTTGAGACACTTAGTAACTTCGACATTTGGTCTAGAACAAATATCTAATCCAGGTCTCCCTTTCATTTCACAGTATATGGACCTGATGAGAACTCGATAATGTGAAGAGTTCGAAACGCGTAGACCTCGTTTTCACATGCCATAACAAAGTAAAAAGAATATAGCATTCAGTTGTGAATATTTACAAATAGGTCCAAAGGAATATCTATGGCATTACAGAGAAACAGTTGATATTGATTTTTGAACAACTGTGAAAATTGTATCATGTATTATAGAGTGTGTCTGTGAGTGTTTGATTGAGATTCCCAAGTAAGTGTATGTGTGAGTGTTGGAAGGGGAGTGTTTTAAATGTACATAATGTGTTTCATATTTTGTATGTTTTATGTTTTTTTTAAATGAGAAAATTATTTTGAAAAAAATCAAAAAATTCAAATGAAGTAAAAAGTTAATAACATTGAAGATTGATTCAAGAGACCTAGATCCCCTCACGTTATGTTTAAATCAATTGTGAGTTGAGAATATTTGGAGAAACAATGAATGGCAGCATTGGCGCTTTTCTATTTTTGATATAATCTGCATGTACGGCAATTGACACACACAGGGAATCTATGAAGTGAATTTATTAAGGGGCCTGAGCCACATAGAGAAAAATACTTGAAAAACGTGATATGTAAAATAGACACTTTCACATAGCCAGCAAACGCCTGAGATACCTTAATAAACAAGCAGAGAGATGGCACTATGGGAACTAATGAAGCAGCCAAAGTAGGAGCACAGCAGACAGAAAGGAGGAGAAAAAGAGCCTGTGTTTTTATTTTTATTTTGTTGCTTTCTATAACACTTAAATGTCACCAGAAGGTCACTTCAACGCGCTGACAGGCAGGGTGTGAACAAACATTTTTAGCAGCTTCATGAAGTTGGAGCACTTCGGTTGTCATTGAAGGAGAAAACTGCAGGCCTTCCAAAGTTTTGGACCACTGATTCCCACATATGTATCTCCATGACTCTAATTCTTGACTTAAAATGTTGTAGGCTGGTAAGATGTGATTCGGACGACAGGAGAGTCTTGGCTTGGTTGTGACGAAGGGTCTATTTTTGTATCAGCCTGGTCTTTTTCCCAAGTATTTCTTGTGCAGAGGCTTTAAACCTGATGTTTAATTTAATGTTCTCAGAGTAGATTAGTTATCAATACACTGAAATGTCAATTCAAAGGTTGAACAAATGAACCCAGAAATCCGATTCTTTTATTCATGAATATATGATCCAATCAATCAGACAACATTGGTATCTTGATAAAACTCCAAACAGCTAACACATTTTGCTAGGTAGCCTTCTTTATCAAGACATACAAATATATATATACATTCCTTGGTATAAGTTTTAAGTTTTAGTTTACCCTGATTCATTAGAAGAATGATGTGTACTTCACTTGGGCGCCAATGGAGAGATTTTAAACTTTAAGCGGTATCTGCATTTTAGGTTAAGGGCTAATCTTATAGCCTGGTTGTGGGGCTGTCTATTAGCTTTTTGGAGAAGCCGGCACACACACACTGATGAAGTAGTCCATTACACCATATCCAAGAATCTAACTAGCTTCACTCCATAAATCATTTGGAGTAATAGAGCAATTTTGTAGTGTAACACTTTGAGAACTTTGAAGAGAGTGATAAATCAGTCCTATAAAGAACTCTTTCACGTTGCTTACTTTCAGAAATGGATGATGGTCAATCGAATAGGGGTGGTCTGTCGCCATGACTGCCCATTGTAAGGATTCCTGCTTTTTCCATTAAAACCATGGTAGTTTTCACTCATCCAGTGAAAGATGTGACCTAAACAACTGCTGATGTTTGAGTGGTTTAATCTTTTTTCTAGACTAGGTGAATTTGACTTTATTTAGCATATGTATGGTACTCCAGCTAGTGTTGTATAAGAGAACCTAGGGGTACATGCACATACTGAAAAGGAGAGGAGGCAGAGGAAGCCTTATGGTACACCTGGGGTGACTGATGAGTGGATGACTCCCTTGAACCAATGTTGATCTTCTGATTGCATTTCTTTTAGGAAGGACTGGATCCAGTCCAGTGCAGAGACTGACTGTCTTTAGACCCAATCCTTATGTCTTTTTATAAGAAGCAAATGATCTGTATCATAAACTGCAGCATAAGAATTGCTTGTTTTCTTTTGTCTAGGACCGTGAGAAGATCTTCGCGAATACATTTACAATTGCTGATCCTGTGTCTCTTGCAGGTCAAAAGTCTACAAGAAAAAATAAACAGTGAGTTTATGAAGGGATAGGATGAGGGTGGGAGGTCATGAGATTGGGAAGTTGGAAACTGTACATCCGTAACAATTAGACTGCATACTAAGTTTAACTACTGATCCTCGCTACCTAGTTACAGTGAATGATTCTGGAATAAGGAGTAGTGCCAGCACTTAAGCCTATCACTACATAAAGAAGGAGCCTAGCAACATGTTGCTTGGTTGAGGAGGTTTTCCTCACCTCAGAAACTGTTCGCAGCCGTCTTTGTACCGTCTTCGTACCTGTCCCTTTGTTGTTTTTGGCCCTTCACCGAACTCCTCCCCTATTTGCTTTTAGTTCTCCAGTCTCCAGGGTCATATTTTTCCTTCAAAACACAGAAATGGTGTGATGCTCTCTTAAAGTGCATAGGGAATTGTCTCCCTAGCCCTAAATGAGTTTTCCTACCTACTGCTAGTATCCTTCCAGAAAAAAGGGCACTTACAAGAATTGGACGAGGTGGGCTCACTCACATAATGTGACATTCTTCATCATTGGCCACCACGTTCCACCTTGGAGAGATAGTACTACCAGGGTGGGCTCAACCTCAGGGGTGGCTACCCTGAGGGAGTTCTGAGAAATTATTTTATTTCTCTGGATAAAATACTTGGATCAAGTTTATGTCTAAAAGAACCTTAGGATATACAACAAAATATCCTTTTTCAGGCATTACCACACATAATGACTGAGACTCCTAGGGAATACTCTACATTATAAGAAATTAAGTGGAAACACAACCACCGACTTCATGAATGAAACCCCCTTTATGATCAAAGGCGCCCTAGACAACGGCTGGGGGACTGAGAAGGAGGTGTCTTTTCTCATTGAGAAAGAACCTACGACAACTCACTTCTGTTTTGCCAAAAGTGCACAAAATAACCCCCCCCCCCCCCCTCCCCCCAGGGGTGCTTGATCTTATCAGGGATAGGTTTGACCTTAAAATTACAGTCACAATTCTGTGATTTCTTTCTGAAATCTCTAGTAACCCAGATGCCCTCCTATCTGAAAGATACCAAGGACATACTAAACAAACTCGAAGTAATGACTTCTGAATCAGGCAAGGAACTTCTATTGACCCTAGATGTGGAATCAATGTACACAAATATTCCTCAAGAATTCACACCAGAGGTTATAGAGCAACTACTGACTCCTGGACAGGCAAACAAAAGGACACCTGCCAAGTGTATCCTTGACTGCGCACACATGGTCCTTACTAGGAACAGTTTTGAATTTAAAGGTGATTTCTTCTTACAAATGCATTGAATTCCATGGGGAGCGCATGTACCCCCAGTTTGGCATGTTTGTATGTACATAACTTTGAAATCAAGTATATCTACTATGAGGAGAACCCATACTTGAGGCAGATAAGATTGTGGCAAAGATTATCTGAGGTTCTATCTGATATCCTTGTGATCTGGTGAGGCACCAGAGAGGATGCAATGGAGTTTACTGAATGGGTCAACAGTTTGGACCCATTTTTGAGATTAACAATGAGAATGAGCGATGTGAAAATACAATTTGTGGACTTATGGATATACAATGATAGGGGGATCCTGAAGCTAAGGTTTATTATAAACCTACAGACAAAAACAGCCATCTACGCTTTGAGAGCTTCCACCCTCGAGCACTGAGAGAAGGCGTACCAATAGGTCAATTCTTAAGACTCTAACTGAATTATACAGAGAATGGTAAGTACGGAGAACACACAGAAAAACTAAGCAAAGAACAAAGAGAAAAAACTACCATGCGAGAACCATCACACATCAAGAAAAAGAGCAATAAATAACGAAAGTGATGTCCTGTTGGACAACTACAAAAAAAACATGTGACTCAAGACCCATATGCGTAACAACATTTACTCCCATCTCAAATTCAGTCACTAAACTGTTCAAGAGACATTGGGCTATCCTAAATTCTGATAACTGGAAAGTTGCACATCCTATGTTCTCCTTCAAAAGGAGCCAGAATTTACTTTATGCATTGGTTCACACACGCCCTAAAAAAAGGAGTGTCAGCGAGCCAAATTACACTATGGAAAACCCCTGTCCCCTTAAGGCCATCAACCCGCTGGGGTTACAGGGTATGTCAGCTTATGAAGAAATGTAAGTCTATAGATTTGGGCCGTGCCCCACAATGGGTACTAAAACAAATTACAAATTGTAATTCCAGTCAAGTTATATATCTCTTAAAATATTCTTGCAAGCTCCTATACGTTGGTATGACTAATAGGAAGGTACATGTTCATATTAAGGAACACAGAAGCACAACAAGGTGTAGGAGAGACAACACAAAACTAACTGGACACTTTATTGAGCACCAACACAATGCAGACAACATTGAAAGGTATGTGATTTAAAACACGGAAATGCAGACATACAGATACGAGTAAGGCACTGTTGAAGTATGAACTATGCTGAGAGTTCTGCTTACATACTGACACCATAGGACTGCAGATGACACCACAGGGGAGCCTTCTGAACTTGTGGGTAGCGGCGGTGTCTACTTTCTATCTTGGGGACCTCGGGGAGTTTCTAGCCCCCTTGCTGCTCCTTACAACAAGCCCAGCACAGCCTGGTGGGACTCGCTTCCCAGGCTGCATCGGCCCGTCATCTGGCAAATTGCTCCCAGCTGCTGCAGGGGGAGGCTTGGTGATCACGCTACAAAGCGCTGCCTCATCCCCCGCAGCGCGCGACACCACAGGGTAGCCTTCTGAACTTATGGGTAGCGGCGGTCTCTGCTTTCTATCTTGGGGACCTCGGACAGTCTCTAGCCCCCTCGCTGCTCCTTACAACAAGCCCAGCACAGCCTGGTGGGACTCGAGGTCCCAGGCTGCACCAGCCCGTCATCTGCCAAATTGCTCCCAGCTGCTGCAAGGGGAGCGTGGTGATCGTGTTACAAAGCGCTGCCTCAACCCCGCGGCGTGGGACACCATAGGGGAGCCTTCTGAACTTGTGGGTAGCGGCGGTCTCTGCTTTCTATCTTGGGGACCTCGGGCAGTCTCTAGCCCCCTCGCTACTCCTTACAACAAGCCCAGCACAGCCTGGTGGAACTCGCTGTCCCAGCCTACACCGGCCCGTCATCTGACCTAGCTCTAGGACACCCCCGCGCCGCACGGCCACCAGCTGCTGCGTGCGTCTTCCCCGCCTTCTGCCTCGCTGCCTCGCTAGCCAAGCTTCCGCCGCGTGACCACGCCCCCTGCCTTCTAGCGGCGTGGTCCGTGACCGCCTGTCCTGCCCCCGTCGTAATTGCTGTTCTGTACTGTTTTTAGTGTTGCCTGTCTCCCTGTAACTTGTTTTTGCCTTCTGTATTGCTTGTTTCGTTTGGCCCCTTCGTCCTCCCTCCCCGCTCCCCGCTTCCCGCCACCGCCGCTAACCCCGCCCCTTTTTGCCTTCTGTACCCTCCCCGCTCCCGCCTCCCAGCTGCTCCGCCCCCCGCGCACTTGGCCATATATGGCGACCGTGCGACGCAGGTGAGTGTGACCTAGCTCTAGGACACCCCCGCGCCGCACGGCCACCAGCTGCTGCGTGCGTCTTCCCCGCCTTCTGCCTCGCTGCCTCGCTAGCCAAGCTTCCACCGCGTGACCACGCCCCCTGCCTTCTAGCGGCGTGGTCCGTGACCGCCTGTCCTGCCCCCGTCGTAATTGCTGTTCTGTACTGTTTTTAGTGTTGCCTGTCTCCCTGTAACTTGTTTTTGCCTTCTGTATTGCTTGTTTCGTTTGGCCCCTTCGTCCTCCCTCCCCGCTCCCCGCCACCGCCGCTAACCCCGCCCCTTTTTGCCTTCTGTACCCTCCCCGCCCCCGCCTCCCAGCTGCTCCGCCCCCCGCGCACTTGGCCATATATGGCGACCTTGCGACGCAGGTGAGTGTGACCTAGCTCTAGGACACCCCCGCGCCGCACGGCCACCAGCTGCTGCGTGCGTCTTCCCCGCCTTCTGCCTCGCTGCCTCGCTAGCCAAGCTTCCGCCGCGTGACCACGCCCCCTGCCTTCTAGCGGCATGGTCTGTGACCGCCTGTCCTGCCCCCGTCGTAATTGCTGTTCTGTACTGTTTTTAGTGTTGCCTGTCTCCCTGTAACTTGTTTTTGCCTTCTGTATTGCTTGTTTCGTTTGGCCCCTTCGTCCTCCCTCCCCGCTTCCCGCCACCGCCGCTAACCCCGCCCCTTTTTGCCTTCTGTACCCTCCCCGCTCCCGCCTCCCAGCTGCTCCGCCCCGCGCACTTCGCCATATATGGCGACCGTGCGAACGCGCAGCGGGCGCACCGATTGTGCGCCGAAGGCGCGCCAAAGGTAAGCTGTCTACGCCCGTCCGCGCCTGGACCGCGCCCAGTGCCAGGACCCCTGGCCCACGAGGACCCCGGCCGACCCGCCTGACTTACACCGCCGCCACCCTCATCTCACTCAACAACGGCCGACCCCCAGGATGCTACCGAGCCACCCCACGACGCTCCCACGGACCCTTCAGCTGCCACGCCTGCAAGTTCACCTGCATCCGGACCTGCCCGGCACCAGCACCTGCCAAGCCGAACACCAGCAGCAACCACCTCAAGTGCATCCTCCTCAACACCCGCTCCGTCCACAGACACGCCATCGAACTCTGGAACCTCCTAGACGCCACAGCCCCTGACGTTGCCTTCATTACGGAGACCTGGATGAACGCCTCTTCAGCGCCCGACATCGCCATCGCCATCCCAGAGGGCTACAAGATCACCCGGAGGGACCGCACCGCCAACCAGATGGGAGGAGGCATCGCCATCATCCACAGGAACACCATCCGAATCACGACTAGCACCGACAACACCCTAACCACAACACCTGCATTTCCAGATCCACACCGACCCGAAGACCACCCTCAGAGGCACCCTGATCTACCGACCCCCGGGACCACGCACTCAATTCAGCGAGGACATCGCCGACTTCGTCAGCCCGCATGCCCTCCCCTCCGCTGACTACATCCTCCTGGGGGACCTCAACTTCCACCTGGAGAACAACAACGACCGCAACACCAGCACCCTGCTCGACAACCTCGCCAACCTTGGACTCAAGCAACTGGTGAACACCCCCACCCACCTCGCCGGACACACACTCGACGCCGACTTCTCATCCAGCAAAGACATCGCCTTCAGCCACGCCACTGGACGGACCACAGCTGCGTACACTTCACCTTCAAAAGAACGACGATCCACCACCACCAGCAACAGGTTGCCCGTAGAAGCTGGAACAAGATCACAGCCGACCAACTCGCCGCTTCCCTGAGCCATCACCCTCCTGCCAGCTCAGCGAACCCCAGCCAGGCCGCCGACAACCTCACGAAGTGGATCAGCAACTGCGCGGATGAACTCGCCCCTCTGAGGACCCCGCCCAGCAGACCCGGCAGCAAGAAAGCCCCATGATTCACCGACGAACTCAAGAGCTCCAAGAAGAACTGCCGAGCCCTCGAGAAAGTCTGGAGAAAGGAACCTACACCGGACAACATGACCACCCTCAAACTCGCCACCCGGAAGCACCACCAACTGATCCGCGCCGCCAAGAAAACTGCATTCAAGGACCGGCTGGACAACAACGCACACAACTGCAAGGAACTCTTCAACATCGTGAAAGAGCTCTCCAACCCCAACGCCGGAAACAACGACATCACCCCTCGCAAGACCTCTGCAACTCCCTCGCCTCCTACTTCCACAACAAGATCGCGGACATACACAACAGCTTCAGCACCCAACCGACGCACGCCACGACCTCAGCAACGCCGCCCACCACCACCCTCCGAGCCTGGACTCCGATCAGCACCGAAGACACCGTCCGCATGAAGAACTCCGTCCACTCCGGATCTCCGACCGACCCCTGCCCTCACCACGTCTTCAACAAGGCCGACGCTGTCATCGCACCCCACCTGCGGGACATTATCAACACCTCCTTCGACACCGCCACCTTCCCCGAGAGCTGGAAGCACGCCGAACTCAGCGCTCTTCTCAAGAAACCTACAGCAGACCCCACCGAACTCAAGAATTACCGCCCAATCTCGCTACTCCCGTTTCCAGCCAAAGTCATCGAGAAGACCGTCAACAAACAGCTGGCCGCCTTCCTCGAGACAAAAGGATCCCTCGACCCCTTGCAGTCCGGCTTCTGAGCCAACCACAGCACCGAGACCGCCCTCATCGCCGCCACCGACGACATCCGAGCCCTGATGGACAATGGAGAAACAGCGGCCCTCATCCTCCTAGACCTCTCCGCGGCCTTCGACACTGTCTGCCACCGCACCCTAGTGCAACGCCTCAGCAACGTCGGAACCCAGGAGAAGGCACTGGAATGGATCGTCTCCTTCCTCGACGGAAGAACACAGAGAGTCCGCCTACCACCGTACAAGTCAGAGGCCACCGAAGTCATCTGCGGCGTCCCTCAAGGATCCTCGCTGAGCCCCACCCTCTTCAACGTCTACATGAGCCCCCTCGCGGCCATCGCACGCCAACACAACCTCAACATAATCTCCTACGCCGACGACACCCAGCTGATCCTCTCCCTGACCAACGACCCCGTCGCCGCCAGAGCCAACCTGCACGAAGGGATGAAGGAGGTAGCTGAGTGGATGACGACCAGCCGCCTGAAACTGAACTCAGACAAGACGGAGGTCCTCATCCTGGGCTCCACACCCACCGCCTGGGACGACTCCTGGTGGCCCCCCGCCCTGGGCACCGCACCCAAACCGACGAACCACGCACGCAACCTGGGCTTCATCCTGGACTCCTCCCTCTCCATGACCAGACAAGTCAACGCCGTCTCCTCGGCGTGCTTCAACATCCTGCGCATGCTACGGAAGATCTTCTGGTGGATCCCCACGGAGACCAGGAAGACCGTCACCCAGGCCCTCGTCACCAGCCGACTGGACTACGGCAACGCCCTCTACGCCGGAACCACCGCCAAGCTCCAGAAGAGACTTCAGCGGATCCAGAACGCCTCAGCCAGACTCATCCTCGACATCCCACGAAACAGCCACATCTCCGGACACCTGAGAGACCTGCATTGGCTCCCCGTCAACAAAAGAATCACCTTCCGTCTCCTCACCCACGCACACAAAGCCCTACACGATCAAGGCCCGAGCTACCTCAACAACCGAATCAACTTCTACGCTCCCAAACGCCACCTCCGATCAGCCAGCCACGCCCTCGCCGCCGTCCCACACATCCGTAGAGCGACAACAGGAGGAAGGTCCCTCTCCTACCTGGCCGCCAAGACCTGGAACTCCCTCCCGACCGACCTGCGCCTGACCCAAGACGACCTCTCCTTCAGGAAGAAGCTCAAGACCTGGCTGTTCGAGCAGTAACGGCACCCCCCCCCCAAGCGCCTTGAGACCCTACGGGTAAGTAGTGCGCTCTATAAATGTCTTGATTGATTGATTGATTGATTGATTGACAAATTGCTCCCAGCTGCTCCAGGGGGGGGCGTGGTGATCGTGCTACAAAGCACTGCCTCAACCCTCCGGCGCGTGCTGGCAAATGGTGGGCCGTCTGTGGCCGTCGGAGGCCGGAGGAGGCTGGGCTGGGCCACCCCTCTAACAAGTTATTGTATTGTATTGCCCTGAGTTCTATGTACTGCATAAAACTATGTAAAAGATTAGGAACTGTGTAACAAGGGCAAGAATTTGATCATAGGTACATCTGTTTCTCTAGGAGTATTTTGTCTACCTTAATTAAGTTTTTGTTTTCTACGGGGAGTGAGTATTGGTAATTCTCAGCTATGGCAAAGAGACGTGCAAAATTAATGCTTGAAAATGCTTGCAACACTATTGATACATACTTGGTAAAAACTGTTAGCGTCCTCACTGAGGAAATTGATCGCACCGAGAGGTGCCTTTCAAAGGGATCAAGCATTATGCTGGTTGACCAGGTTAATGTAAGTGAAGTGCCCAGCTCGACTGGTGAAGCCAGTCTGGATTTTGGCTTACCTGAAGGTATGAATAACAACAATAATGGAAATTAGCTTTCTGGCATCTCTAATAAACCTAGGCTACCTGCTATGGACACTAGCCCATACCCTTTATCTACCCCACCAACGAAAGGCAAAGGTTACAAAAAGAAAGCATTAGGGCAGGGTAATTTGAAGGCGAAAAAGGATAAAAGAATCGCCACAGCAGGGAATACGGTCACTACGCGTACAAGATCAAAGCAAAATCTAGATACAACCTCTGGCACCTTAAACATAGAAGACGTCTATGCTAAATTAATTGAGCTGATCAGGACCCTCCACGAAAAGGTGGATAATTTGGCTAGGGAGGTTCATAAATTAAGTGGTAATTTGGATAAAATCAGTATAAGGTCCCAAGGGGACAGGTTGAGATCAGAGGTAAATAATGGAAATAAAGGAAGTAATGATAATAATGGCAAAAATAGCAAATCCACTGCCCGGAGTAACAACAGTATTTCTATGGCATCTTATTCAAGTAAGGTTATTAAAGAAAAGCCAAAAAACGAACATTTAGGTAATGGGGAACTGGTAAAGACCGATTCTACATCTAATGGTAAAAGCACAATTACTACCCCCGATGAGGGTGTGATTATAAAGGAAAAACCAGTGCCCATAGAAAATGTTAAGAGAAGCCACACAGATCCAATGCCCGCAACTATAAGAAAGACCCCAGCTTTTATTAATTTGCCACCTGAATGCGGTGCCTATGTGGCGGTTCTTGTAAATGTCCCCAAATTAAGGAAAGATCAAGTGGAAAATCATGATACACTTAAAAATAAAATTCTATATTGGTTATCCAACAATTGTGATTTTCCAATAGAGGGGGAAATCAGATATTGTTAACACAAAGGGTGGGATGGAGACTGTGTAATAATACATTTTAGATCACTAGGCTGGGCACGAAATACTCTTGTTAATGCCCCCCCCCCCCCGTCAGCATGGGAGCACAATGCGACCCTTCTCCCCCTAGGGTATTTCTACAGGCATTTGGCGGCATCTATAAATCATGACAATATGAGCAGTAACTTTAATTTTACTTGCAACAAAATGCCAACAACATTAAAACCTCCTGTTTTATTATTCCAACTTATAACAGATTTCAGGCTTTTGATTTTTTAGAGGACGATGATTGACATATGTTGGTTTTGGATACAGCTCAGGATCTTAGCCTAACAGGGAGATTACAGAAGACCATAGAAGCAGAAGGCAATGATGTTTTATCATCTTCCCCTTTGGTATCCCCCATACCATTATTAGATATGGCTGAGATATTTAACTTAACCACAGGTACTACTATGAAGGGGGGTATAATTAATAGTGTAACAAAAGGGGCGTTAGCCACTACGTCACCAATAACAATGGAGTTAAAGTCTATAATTCCACAAAAAGATAGCTCAGCTCCTCCTTTATGTAAATCAGTACTAGTCAAACCAGATGAAGGATATAGCCTAGTTACATGGAATATCGCAGGTCTCAATAGGAAACTGGATACACCATTTTGGAGGGATTTCATTAGTGCAGGCTATGACATCTTCTGCCTGCAAGAAACATGGTGTAAGGAGCTTATTTTTATAGAAGGATATACCTCCCATTGGCTAGATGCTGCTAATTCTGTAGCAGGCAGAGCAAAGGGCGGTCTCCTTCTTTTGATATCCAATAAACTAACTATATGTAAGATTAAAAGCTGCATATCAGTAGATATTTATAGTCAGGTGATGCAACTAGAGTTTTCCAAAGGTAAAGACCTAGTACTTATTAACTACTATAATAATATCTTTGACAACAGTAGAGGCAGTATTATACAGCCACTTGGCAAAAAAATTGAAAAGGCCCAGGCATCATCTAGTAAACAGGCTATTATCCTTTGGGTTGTCGACTTTAACATCCAAACCTGCCCATTGTCCCAAAGTAAGTCGTGTGGATTTGGGAAGGAGACTGGTGTTGATGTTGATACTGACTATCTGCACTTACCCATTGTGGCTATGGTACAACTTTAAATAATCTGATAGTAAAATTAGATCTAGAATGGTTAAGTTGTACCAAGAATAAAAAAAATATCAATTGCCCAACATTTACTGTCAGGAATGCCAATACTAATATACATCATATCCTGATTTCTTTTAATACTGATTACTCTAATCTATGGGTCACGGGGCAAGCTATAAGTGATCAAAATAGTATATCCATTTTGCTATTGTGCTGGGGGACTAAGCAACCCATTAATAGTATTTGTATGAACAATATTGCCGCTATAAGACCTAACGGCATGAGGATCAAATGGGCTGCTACTGATCCCCAGAAGATGCAAAGGGAGGTCATAAGAAAGTGCAGTATTGAAATAGATTACTGACTTAGCGATGAGGCCAACACTGACACTCTACTTTGTAGTTTTTTTAAGATAAATAAAATTATAGAAGGCTTATTTACCAAAAGAAATAGAGGAACCAAGGCAGTATGTACTGGATGGTTTGATAAAGATTGTACTCTAGCTCTGCGCGAATTAAAACAGGCCTTGTGCATTAAACCCCGAAATAACATAGTTATTAAGAATCTACGGTATAATTATAAATTAGCGTTAGAAAACCGAAAAAGAGATCTTCAAGAAGATGCTTGGAACAAACTGAGCCTAGAAGCAGATACAAACAATGGTCAATTATTTTGGGAGACTATAAATAGCCCCTTTTTAAAGAATGACTGCATGCCCGAATTAACCTCGCATGTTGATTGTAACGCATGGATAGAACATTTTACAAATATTTTTAACCCAGGTAGGTTGGTTTTAGATGCAACTGTGTGTAAGGATTCCATTTGGTTATCATTACCTCTGCTCATAAGTCTAGATGAGGTGTATGTAGGAATAGCTAATAGTAAAGGTGGCAAAGCCCCCGGTCCCAATGGGGTCCCGTGGACTTATACAAAAATGAAATGAACCTATGGGCTCCCATACTAGTAAGGATTTTCAATGTTGCGGCGTTAGGACAACTTCCGCTGTCATGGGGTCAGTCTTTAATCATTCCCCTTTTTAAAAAGGGATCAAAATCCGAAGCGTGCAATTATCGTCCGATTTCATTATTAGATTCGTCAATTAAAATCATGAGCAGGATTTTGCTAAAAAGGTTGGAAACAT
This sequence comes from Lissotriton vulgaris, assembly GCF_964263255.1. NCBI lineage: Eukaryota > Metazoa > Chordata > Amphibia > Caudata > Salamandridae > Lissotriton > Lissotriton vulgaris. The sequence goes on from NC_141689.1 coordinate 862,983,837, forward strand.
GAGTTGTAGAGAACGATATTTTATCTCAAGCACAATATGGGTTCAGAAAAGGACTAGGGACCCTGGATCAGTGTGTTAATCTTGACCTCCTGATCAACAAATATACCATTGTTAAGGAAGGAAACCTGTTCCTATGTTTTGCGTATCTGAGTAGCGCTTTTGATCTCGTAGATCATTCTATTTTATGGCCTAAACTATTCGATTCTGGTGCTCCTTAGGAAATTATACACTTTTTAGCAAGACTCTACGAGAGGTTATCCTGTAAAGTATGTTATGGACCAGCTAGTGAATGTACCCCCTTTTTTAAGGTTAAAAGAGGCATCCGCCAGGGTTGTGTACTGTACCAACTTTTATTTTCACTATTTATTAATCCAATCGATGCAATATTAGGTCAGATACCCGCGGATGCCCCACTGATAGATGGGAAAGCTGTTCCAATAATATTATATGCGGACAACGCTGTTTTATTATCACACACACAGATCGAATTGCAGTGACTTATTGATAATTTCACAAAATTTATAATGAGGAGGAAACTTTTAATAAATAAAACAAAGACCTTCGTTATGACATGTGGGAAGAAAGTCAAGTCAGTTAGGACTTTTTATATAGATAATGTCAAAGTACAAGCCGTTAAAATGTTCTGTTATCTTGGAGTAGCATTTGCAGGGGATGGGAAATGGACAAACGAAGTTGAAAATGTGAGCTTTAAAATGAGTAGGAACACAAACAGTATTTTTAGATTTTCTAACAAACTGGGGGACCTGAGAATAAAAGACATGGTGGCCATCTATAACGCTAGATCGGTTTTGTCTGCGTTATATGGGGCAGGAATATGGGGTCACCACCCTGGGAAGTCGCTCCAGTATGATGAAAACAAGTTCCTCAAACGCCTATTGTGCGTACCATCATTGGCGTCCACAGAATTAATACACCAGGAAGTGGGAATTGATTACATCTCTGATCTAGCCGCTTTACGCCCACTGACACTATGGCGATCAATTTGGTCCAAAAATGAAACGTTATTCACACAATCGATTATAAGAGATTGTATGAAGTTGGATCACTGTTCTCGCATTCCTTGGCTTAGATACATTCACTACTGGTATAATCTCCTGTTTAAGTGTAACATATTCTTGGAGCCAGAGTTTGCAGCTACTATATCTAAGAAGGAGCTAAAAGTGACTTTATTAGTCCATAACAGAGAGGCCAGAGAGAGACTGTCTGGGAAGCAATCTACTCTTGTTTTTTTATCGAGAATTAAATCTTAGAATAGGCTTCCAGACATATTTAACTGTAGTGACAAGAAATTCTCATCGCTTTGTTTTAACGCGACTTAGGCTAGGAATTGTCCATCATCTTGGGGCTTTTCCAAACATGAAAATAAGCACTAATTCTACATGTCCATGCGATAGTATCTCGAAACAAAGTTTTTGCCACTTTTTAATGTTTTGTAAATTTTATTCCTCTTTTAGGAAATTTTATTTGAAATCTATATTTTTATAATACAATGTTCGGTCCACTAAATTGGCAATGAAATTAATCTCCTCTTTAGAAAGCGCAGACATCTGTTTTTATGTTGCTTTGTATATTTTAAAATGTATAGCTGCTAGGAAATCCATTGTTCTTTGAGCATACGCTTAGTTTGTATATTAAACTGTAAGCCGGGAATTTTAATGATTTTTAATGATATGAAGATATTTTAATTCAGCTGCATAGGACACTTTGGTATGTTATATACAATTTGTATGCTATTAACACTTGGCACTTTAGCACAAAAATTTGCACACAAAATGTTTAATTGTTAATATGCATTACCTAGAGTATAGTACATAATATGTATATGACACTGTATGGACTCCTAGCTCATTGAGCTATTTAGGAAGCATATGGCATTCTTAGGTAGTTATGTTTTGTATTTGTAACCCAATGAAATCTGTATGGAGTGCACAACAATGGCATATGATACTCTATTGCAAATTCTTTTTCTGCTTATAATGCATTTTTGCACTATGATTAATACAGGAAGCACATGGCACTTTTATGCGGCTTTTGCACGTTAGCAAGATTTGCACAAAGTACCTAGCATCAATAGATGACACCTTATTGCGAAATTTGGATGTAATATATTAATTTCAAAAATATTTTAGAAAGCTTAAAGTGGGAGAGTTATACGAAACATGTGTTTAGCATATGTAGTAATGGTTTAGATTGCATCATAGATGGCACCATGTATCTAATGATACTTTTCCATATGTGTCCTAATTAGTTTGATTTGTAATGTTGTTGATTTTAATATGAAAAGATAATAGTACTGTATTTTATTGTTTGCTTATATGGTTGTGTTTGACAAACCGAATAAAGCATTTTGAACTGAACTGACATCCCATGGGGGGCCTGGGTATTTAGATGAAACAGATGTTCTACCTACTGGGTGCCCTATACACCCCCATCCAGTCTATAGATTGTATAAAATATGGTGATAATCTTTTGGCCCTCAGAAGGACCCACATTTATCTCTATGGCCACTTTACCTTTGAATAATGGCAATCACCACTCTGCATAAAGTGAGTACCTTTTCCAGTTAATAGGGGCTCTTCTTAAGAGGAGGGAATATAAATATAAACATATTTTCTTCCCCTTCTACCTGTGTCAGAGTGTGACTATGGGAGGCACCCACCCAGAACAGACCATGAGGCAAAAGGACCCCTGGCACTAGGCAAATAATGAGATATTGATCTTCACTGGGATAAAGTACGGCACTCTCATTCCCACGTGTCTTCATCACCTGTGAATGAGTTTAGTGAGTGAGTTTATGTCACATTTGCCACGTTTGTTGATGTTTGAAAAGTTGTTTTAATATGCATAAAAATGTCAATGTGCATTTTACGATATTGCACTGCAATGGAAGTTGATACTGTTGTGTGTACCAATATTAGGTTTTCCTTTTTGTACCTACTACTACTGCTATGTGTTTTCCTTTCTTCCCTTGACTAGGTACTAGTACCCAGTGACTGATTAAAGAGAGGTAGGTCCTCTCAATTTTAACCACTGTACCCTCCATTCAAATGAATAAAGTCAAGGGATGCATACCTTTAGTACTGATGAATACCCTAGACCTCTTTTAGGCTCCATTAAAAGGGCATGTTGGCATAACAACTCAGAGGGTCATAGCAACCGCATACGTATTCTGAGACTGCCTGGTGGTATTTTTTATTTACACTTAGAGTACCACCTGAATAAAGGATACTTTTTGATATACCCTAAGGTTTTTTAGACATAAACTGGAACTAAATATTTCATCCAGAGAAAAAAATAATTAAAAAAATTCCCTAAGGTTAGTCCCCCCCCTCCCCCACGTTACGTGAGTGAGCCCACTTCGTCCAATTCTTGGAATTGCCTTCGATACTAGAAGTAGGTAGATAGGAAAACACAGACAGTGAGACAATTCCCTATGCACGTTAAGGGGGCATCACTCAATTTCTGTGTTTATCAAGGGGCAGGCGTAGGCCTATTGTAAAACTTCTTCTTCTCTCATTGATATTTATCATATTTTTCCTTGCCTTTTGCTGTTCCCCTAATAGTGCTTCCTTCTCAGCAACTACCTGCCGTCTGCTTTGACACTCAGAAGTCTCTACCTGGTCTCCTGGTCCGTCAGGGATCCTCATTGCACCATCCACCACAGAAACAGGTAGCCCTTCCTTCTCTAATTCATGGCTGTATTTACTTTCCTTCCTGTTGTGGCCATCTTCCTAAAAATTACTTGCATCTTCCCTTTAGTCGGGTACCCAAGTCCTAATACCACATGATGGATCCTGGGAAAAGGGGCTTGCTTATAGCACTGACACAATTCCAAACCAAAGGAGTATCGTCATGGTGTTCTCCTGTATTTACTCCTGCATCCGTCTCAATTTGTCCCCTGATCTCTCTGCTGGCATTTCCTGTTTGTCACTGCGGTGTGGAAAGGTCTGGGGACAGTAAAGTATTCTCAGCAGGTCTGCATTTCTTGAAAACTTGCATTCTCTAGTTGGCTACAATTGTGAGAAGTGTTGTAAAGGTAGCATGCATAAAATCTTTTGTGATAACACCGATAGAGGCAGAGCTATTATGGGTGTTTGGTACATCAGTTGGCAGAGATGAAAACCTTTCTTTAATGACAGAGACTCGTTATAGCTCTGTCGACACGTTTGAAGCTTTGCGACTAAGCCAGTTTTATCCAGTCTTCTAATATTAAAGGCTTGAATGATAATGTGAGGATTGAAATAACAGTGAAATTATTGGTGGGTTTGCAGCACTGAAGGATGGATTTTTATGTTGTATGGAATATTTGAAACTTTGGACTCGAAAAGGAAAGGGGGTATTTAAAATTTTACTTGGTCATTAGTGCTTCGGGATTTGTTAATTTGTGGAAGATATTACAACATTCTCTCAAATGACTGAGGCTTTGTTTACAGGCTTAGCCTAAAGTTCCTTTTTGGTGTTTTAAAGTTTTTGTGGTACTCTCAGTTGCGGATTTTATTTTGTATTTTGACAGATCTGAAGTATGAATGAAAAAATAAATATGCTGTTAATAATAAAAAGATTACGATAATGAATCACTTGCACTGGCTTCTGGTAAATTATCGTATTTATTTCAAAATCAGAGTCATTATGTTTAAATTAATTCACAAGCCTGCACCAAAAATGGCTAACAAACAGAGTTGAGTTATACAGTCCCACTCAGAATAAGAGGAGACTTTCCATCCCACATAGTTAGCTTCAGTCCAAGGGTGGGAAAGTATTCTCAGTTCTGGGCTCCACAATGTGTAACCCCTGCCCACAGAAATCAGGCTTTTGACCAACTGTATCACCTTTAGAAAAGAAAATGAAGTCTTGTTTATTCTAGGTAGCTTATTTGGACCCTTGGTGAAAGAACATTCGGGTAGTGCGTTTTATAAATATACTAAACCATTCATTCATATTTGTTTCTAGCAGCGTCAACCCTTTCATTAAAATCTCACACTAATATAATGTTCCTGTTTACTGTTTAAAGATACACTGAACGATCCAGAGTCTCTTTGAGGAAGATGATGTTGTTACTGGTGTAGAGTAAATCAATGCTGCTGCAAAAGAAGTGTTAGGATTTATTAGGAATTTGAGAACTAATGGCAGCAAGAAGAGAGAAAGAATGACAACAAGCAGTGCAAGGAAAGAAAATTCATTGTTGACCGAATTTTTAGAGTAGGAGAATGAATATGGAGATCAGAAGATAGTTAGGAAACAGTAGAGAGAAAGCAAAATTGTGATTGTGTATGGAGAGGGAGCAAGTGAACAGAAATACAATCAGTTGGAGGGTGTTATAAAAGGCTTAAAGCAGAACTATAAATTAATTGAGTAGAGTCAATAAATTAACTTGCACAATTAAGAGAATTTGTGTGCATCATCCATAAAAATAGAAACGTAATTAAAATTGTAAGCTTAAGACTACAACTCGTAAAGTTATCTCTTTTCTGCTTAAGAGGATCCTAGTCTGTAATGACACTATCTATTTTAAAGTTCATTACGTGACTTCATAACGTATTTGCTACAAGCATGCTGTAAAATTTACTGTAGTGTTAAAACTGTTACCTGCTTATAAACCTGTCGCAAGTATACAATCTCTTCCACTGTGCCCAAAGATATCAGCCTAAATACCTTCACATCCCTGGATTGGCCAATCCTGTAAGCTCTGCAAACATAAAGTAAATTTCCAATAATCAGCCTTACACATCAAAGTACATATGAAATCACAATGTGTAAAAGCATACAAATAAGTAACTGTCAAACAAACATTGAAAGACAAGTACAGACATAAACATATGGCCATTGGATGCACTATAATAACAATGGAAAGAGCGCTAACAAAAATGACCACCAGTTCAACATTGTGGCAAACCGATCTGTGTACAAGAGAGAGCAAAAATTAGGAACATCATATCACGTTTAACAATGGAACATATGTCAGTGAGAGGCATAATGTGCATATTTTAGAAGAAAGTAAGTAGACCATTGTGCACACTTGTTAATACAATTTGGTAAAGGGGAGGACACAACACAGAACGTAATGATTTCCAGAATCAGAATATTTCATCATGTTGACAATGTCACATTAATCAATGGGGTACCTTAAGATGCATGAATGTCCAATGAAGCAAGGAAAATTCATCTAAGAAAAGTGAACAGAAAGGACTCCACATTCAGCAATGTCCATATCCCTACACCAAACGTAGCACAACTTAAAAATAAGTTGCCCAGAAACGCTGGGATCACCTTCCAAAGTCGTACTACATTGTGAAATGGCATATAAAAAACACAAGGGTATTGCTGCACAAAAGCAACACAATAAAATTCCACTCATCAATACACTATTGCCCATTCACCTTTGAAACACTTAAACTAGCCAAGTATTGGACCTAGAATGTAGACATATTTAGTTTGGATTTTGCATCCAAACAGTGAGTAGGCCTGCTGACCACTGTAGGAGAGTAGGGCCTGCTATCCTATGGTCACCCCAAATGTTTGCTTTTTGCTTCACTGGTTTATGACTTAATGTGGCTGTGGGCCTGCTAATCAGACCCGCAGCCTGCTGTTCTCTCTCTAAATTAATGCCAATGCACTCTATGTGCATTACGAATTGGAACTGGTTCACCTTATAGGCCCCTGTAACAGTGTACTCCAGGTACCCAGGGCATAGGTGTATCCAAGGCCTACCAGGGGCTGCAGCAGGTATTGTGCCACCCCTTGCCTGGCCTCCATATTTGACACAACTGGCTGATCACTCAGCTGGGGTAAGTTGGTGTTATCACCTCTTACTTAGATAGAGTATCCCTATATCTAACCCTAACTGGACCCATGTTAACCTATAAGCCACTCCTATGGAAGGGCTCAGCAATCCTGGAGGCAAAGTGCTTGGTTTCATGTGAGATGGTGCTCTAGCATGAGCTGAGCCTGTCTGCAGCTGTTGGTAACAACTCCCTTAGCTGTTCCGGGATATTGCCATACCATATACTCTTAAGTGCATTATAATCCTCGCGGTTATATGCTAACTTTGGTTTGGCTTTATCAAAACATGTTGAGTAAGGTGTCATACGATTTGGAATACTATCCCCTCGACAGTCCTGTCGACGGGGATAGCATTCTACCCTTCTAGAGGGACACAACATGTACATAACCTGAACCCCGGTTAAAGTTAAACTTGAGCCTCAGCATCACAAAATGGATGCTGCCACCACAGACACAAGTCTGATCTCCTGCTGCTGGGAGTCTTGGACAAAGGGTTTCCTGCCTTGGGAGGTGCGAGCACCACCCCAGACAGGATTTTGTGTATTGGGTAGGACAGGGCTGAATAGATTGAGACATGCCTGGGGCACACAAGGTGTACCCGTGCATAAGCCAGTCCAAACCGGTGCTGGGGCTTTCCAGCCCCAGTCCTGGCGCGGAGCTGGACAAAGGAAAGGGGGTGTAACCGCCCCCCTTCCGGGTCCCACCCAGAGGAGGGACCTAGCAGGTGATCCACCCTTCAGATTGGGAATAAGAGTCGGAGCAGTGCCATAGCACCTCAGATCGTCCTGAAATCAACTTGAAACAAAGAAGAAGACTGGACTTCGACATTCTGCTGCACAGAAGACTGAAGAGTATCTCCCTTGTGGCCTAGGAGTGGCCACCCTGTGAACACAGGCACCATCTAGCAACTCAACTTCTGCTTTTCCGCCGCCTCCTGCCGGAGCCCGAGCCCAGAGCCTGACGAGACCCAGACTCCCAGACATCTTAGAGCCCGATCCACAGTCCCTGCAAAGAATAGACCCGTCGAGGCACGAGAGACGTGGGACCGGCCATCTCGAAAGACCCCCGAGAAGCTGACTGCGCAGCACCCGAGGCACCCTCGACGCTGTGCTTTGGGGTTTGAGAAGCCCCACCACCGAGCAGCATTTGCACCGAAGATCTGCGTGGGGCCGTTTTGCACTTTGCCACTCGACGCGCTATCCCGGCCACTTGCCACGTGGCTAGCGGCCATCTTGGCGACGAAACCTACAATCAACACTGTGGGTCTTATTGCTCCAGACTTGCCCTCGCTCCTGTAAAAAGGAGCATCCGCTCTGACCTTGCTGGTCCAAGTGAGAAGCTTGCATCGATTCCTGCTTGCATTAGCCAAGGCCTGTTTGCTCCGATTAAGAAGCCGACACCGCCATCAGCTAGAGCCTTCGTGGGACAGCTCGTGACCAATGCCTGGATGTCCTTGACCTCTTCGTATCCACGTGGCTGCAGAGACAATCTTCACCTCATCGCCTGTTTGCACCCGACATCGCCTGGTTGCATCCTGGTTCCACGGTAGTCACTGGCTAGTGACTTTGAACATTGTCCCCTCTGCTTTCAGGTCTTCACCACTTCAGATCCACCCTTGGATCCACCGGAACTCTCCTCGTTGACCCGCCTGCACAGCATCTTCATCTTCAGGCACCATCGACCCGCATGACGAAACCCGACATTACTTCGCACCTGTGCACCCGCTTCCTGTGGGTGAGGTAACTCAGCAACGCCGGTGTTCCTACACTGGTACACGCCTCTAGTGTCTAGGTCTAAAGTTTTGTCCTTCTAGGTCACTCGGAAGGTTCCTTAAACAGTAACTTTATAACTTTTACGCACCATTGACATTGCATTGGTGCATGCGTGTGCTTTAAGCACTGCACCCGAGTCCCGCGGGCCTTTCCCGACTTCTTCACTGTTAGTCCCGAACAGCTCCAGCGATTCCCAAGGCCCTAGGCCTACTTCCTTTCCGATAGGTGGTTCTTATACCACTATTTTTGTATATGGTTTATGTGGCCCCTAGGGCTTATCCATATTGTGCAACTTTTGTATATTTAAACTGTTTTTTGTTTTAACGCATTTGGTTCTATGCTCATAAAGAGTATAGGGGATATTTGTAGTAAATAAATATATATATATATTCAATATACATCTGTGTGGTGTACTTTCATTTGGTATTCAAGGGGATTGTGTATGGTAAAACAGCTTGCTTCACATGCCTTTACAGAGTTTAGCCTAAGACTGCTTTGTCCACACTACTAGGATAGCTGGTCTATAAGGTTGACCTACAACCAATCATCATAAGGGTTGCTTGGCATAGTACAAGGTGATCACTAGAACTAGTGAGCATCATATACCAGGCCAACTTCTCACATTGGTGAGCAGCAGTTGGGATTTGAGCTTGCTGTTGTTTTACCATTACAGTCTTTGAGAGTATCAATTGAAAGATCATACAGGTACCTGCTAGGTACATATAAAACAAGACTAGTATACTTCAGTTCTACTGAACTTAGTTGTTGTAGAGGATAGGGAGTAGCACACCCTGTCTACAACTACTAGATAGGTTTAGTAGGTAAACACCAGTGTAGGTAGATTGCAACATATCCACCCACACTAGAGCAATGTTTGGAGCAGAGGGGTCCGCTGGGACTGTCCCTGTTGAGAGTGACCCTACAAGGGCACCGTCCAAATTTGCTATGCTTAATTTTAAAGAACTGAGGCAGATCTGTACCTTAAGAGGTCTCAAGACGGGTCCAACCCCTACCACAGACCACCTCCGAGAGCTTTTAGACCAGTCTGAAGCTCTAAAGACTTCTAAAGCAGACCCCACAGGGAATGCTAAAGGAGGCTCTCCCGCTGAAGATGATAATACTGACACCCCTGTCCCTGTAGTCCAGATAGATGAGGATGACCAAGTCACTGGAGATACTCAGCCTGAGGAAGAGGAGGAGGAAAAAGAGGAGACAGAAGGAGAGAACAGTGATTCTGATGATGGCAGAAATAGTCAGGTGCCAGCCAGAGGGCTTAGCAAGGCTAACTTAAGCCTACTTGGGACTGAGTCAGGGATGAACCCACTCAGACCCCCAAGTGCACTTAACCAGGAGCATAGGAGGAGGTGGAATCACTCAGGTGAATCCAATACCTCCCAGGCTTCTAGAGGTTCTCATGGTCACTCCAGAAGGGGGATGACTATCCCTCAGAGAAGGGAACATGAGGCCAACATGAGAGAGGCTGAGCTTAGGATCCAGAAAAGAGAACTGGAAGTTGCCCTGGCCCAAGAGAAACTTGCTAGAGCAAGACAGCCTAGAGAGGGTGGGTTAGTACCCACTGGTGGCAGCATTATCCCTAAGGATAAAGACAGGTCCTATGACAATAGAAACCTGAGTAAGATTATGCCCCCCTACAAAGCTGGGGATGATATCCACAAATGGATGACTGCACTTGAGAGAGCCTGCAGAGTACAGCAGATCCCTCAGAAGCAGTGGGCAGCAATCTTGTGGCTCTCCTTTGAAGGTAGAGGCCGAGACAGACTCCTCACAGTTAGTGATGGAGATTATAGAAACTACCTGGTCCTAAAGAGTGCTCTGATAGATGGGTTAGGCTTAACCACTGAACAGTACAGGTTAATGTTCAGAGAGACCCAGAAGACACAGACTCAGGACTGGTCTGAATTTGTTGAATGTGCCACTAAGGCTCTGGAGGGATGGTTGCTGGAAAGTAAGGTTACAGACTATACAGGATTGTATAATTTAATTATGAGAGAGCATATCTTAAATAATTGACAGAACCAGCAGTTGCACCAACACCTGATTGACTCAGATCTGACCTCTCCCCAAGAATTGGGAAAGAAGGCAGACAAATGGGTTAGAACCAGGGTTAAGCAAAAGAACCAGAACCAGGGTGGTGACCAGAAGAAAACCGACCAGAAGGGTGGGGAGCAGAAAGCTAAAGACCAGAAGTCTTCAACAGGGCCCCAAACTAATACTGAGGGTGGGTCCCAAACTTCCGAGGAGAAGAAGAAAGAAGGTCAAAGAAAACCCTGGTGTAGTACATGTAAAAACACCTCTCACTGGACAAGTGAGTGTAAAAAGGGTGGAGCCCCCAACACTGCAGCCCGTAAGGCACCTGCACCCACTAGTACAGCCGGCAGTGTTGGTCCACAAACTAAGGGGGTAGTGGGTATCACCTTGGGAACTGAGGGAGATTCTGGCCTAGTCAGAACCCCTATACATGCTGTTCTGATTTGTGATGGGGACATAGATTTGACCCCTACTATAAGTCCCAGTAATCTGGGCAAGTACAGACAGACACCTTTGATTAATGAAAAAGTGGCTCAAGCATACAGGGACACATGTGCCAGTGTCACTATGGTGACACCAAGCTTTGTGGACCCTGGACAATACATACCAGGTGACAATTACCTGGTGACCAATGCCAGCAATGTCACTACTACACATAGTGTGGCAATTGTTAATTTCTCCTGGGGAGGGGTAACTGGCCTAAAAAGAGTTGTGGTTAGTGCTGATCTCCCAGTTGAATGTTTGTTGGGCAATGACCTGGAGAGCTCTCTATGGTCAGAAGTTGAGTACAGGATTCGTGCAGAGATGTTAGGGATATCATCACATGTCCTTGCTGTGACCAGGTCACAGGCCAAAAAGTGCCTCTCTGAACCTCAGGTCTTGGATCCTGGAACAATGGACCAAGCATCTTCCAAGAAGAAGAACAGGAGGGTAAAAGCTGTGCCTTCCCAACTGCCTACAAGTGAGGATCAGCCTTCACAGGAAGATGATCTTGAGACCCCTGAAGGAACTGTCCCTAAAGAACTTGAACCTGATCAGGTTGAGTTTCTGGGGACAGGGGGGACCTTCAAGGGCAGACTTGGGGCAGGCTCAGTTAACCTGCCCTTCTCTTGAACCCCTCAGACAGCAGGCTGCTGCTGAGGCTGCTGGGAATGCTCAAGGTACCCATAAAGTATATTGGGATGATGGGCTCCTTTATTCAGAGGGTAGAGACCCCAAGCCTGGTACAACCAGGAGGTTGGTTATACCTCTGCAATTTAGGGGCTTCCTTACCTCGGCCCATGATATTCCCTTAGCAGGACACCTAGGCCAGAATAAGACTTGGGACAGGCTTGTCCCTCACTTTCACTGGCCTCACATGTCTGAAGCCACCAAGGAGTTTTGTCGCTCCTGTGTAACCTGCCAAGCCAGTGGTAAAGCAGGTGGCACAACAAAGGCCCCCTGATACCACTACATGTGGTGGGGTTCCCTTTGAAAGAGTGGGGATTGATATTGTAGGTCCAATGGATCCCTCTACAGCATCTGGGCACAGATCCATACTGGTGGTGGTGGACCATGCCACCAGGTACCCAGAGGCAATTCCCCTTAGGACCACAACAGCTCCTGTTGTGGCCAGGGCCCTACTTGGAGTTTTCTCCAGAGTGGGGTTTCCTAAGGAGGTAGTATCTGATAGAGTTGCCAACTTCATGTCAGGATACTTAACAGCTATGTGGAAGGAATGTGGTGTCAACTACAGGTTCACCACTCCTTATCATCCATAGTGTAATGGGCTTGTTAAAAGTTTTAACAAGACCCTGAAGGGTAGGATCAAAGGATTACCAGAATTGCTCAGGCGCAGATGGGACATCCTTCTACCCTGCTTTCTGTTTGCTTACAGAGAGGTCCCACAAAAGGGGGTTGGCTTCAGCCCCTTTGAATTGTTGTTTGGGCACCCTGTAAGAGGAACCCTATGTCTGGTGAAGGAAGGATGGGAGTTACCTCTCAAAAAGCCTAAACATGACATAGTGGACTATGTACTTGGTCTCCGCTCCAGGATGGCTGAGTATATGGAGAAGGCATCCAAAAACCTTGAGGCTAGCCAAGAATTACAGAAAACTTGGCATGACCAAAAGACTGTCTTGACTGAGTATCAGCCTGGACAGAAGGTATGGGTGTTGGAGCCAGTGGCCCCAGCAGCACTCCAAGACAAATGGTCTGGACCCCATACAATTGTTGAGAAAAAGGGAGAGGCTACCTACTTGGTGGACCTAGGAACTCCCAGGAGCCCCCACTGGGTGCTCCATGTCAACAGACTGAAGGCATACGTTGACAGGGCAGACGTGGGCTTGCTCATGGCTACAGATGGGGGGCAGGAGGAAGAGAGTGACCCTCTCCCAGACCTGTTAACTCAGAACCCTGAAGATGGCTCAGTTGATGGTGTGGCCTTAGATGGCAGCCTCACTGAACATCAGTAACATGACTGTAGACACGTTTTGCAGTCATACAGACATATGTTCTCATTGACACCCAGTCAGACTAACTGGTGTACCCATGTGGTGGACACTGGTGACAGTCTTCCTGTGAAAAGCAAGATTTACAGGCAACCTGACCATGTCAGGGACTGTATAAAGACTGAGGTGCAAAAGATTCTGGAATTAGGTGTTATTGAGCCTTCAGAGAGCTCCTGGGCTAGCCCAGTGGTTCTGGTGCCCAAACCTCACACCAAAGATGGCAAGAGAGAGATGAGGTTCTGTGTGGATTACAGAGGACTCAATGCTGTCACCAGGACAGATGCACACCCTATTCCAAGGGTAGATGAGCTCATTGACAAGTTGGCTTCTGCCAAATATTTGAGCACATTTGATCTGACAGCTGGCTATTGGCAAATCAGGTTAGCTGAGGAATCCAAAGCCAAAACAGCATTTTCTAGCCCAGGAGGACATTACCCATTTGTGGTGATGCCCTTTGATTTGAAAAATGCACCTGCCACCTTCCAAAGGTTGGTGAATCAAGTCCCTACTGGGTTGGACAACTTTTGCTCAGCATATCTGGATGATATTGCTGTCTTCAGCTCCACCTGGGAGGATCACCTGGTCCACCTGAAGGAAGTGCTAGAGGCTCTGCAAAAGGCAGGCCTCACTATCAAGGCCACAAAGTGCCAGATTGGGAAGAGTAAGGTTGTGTACTTGGGCCACCTTGTAGGTGGAGGCCAAGTTCAACCACTGGAGAGTAAGATCCAGACCATAAAGGACTGGTTCCCTCCAACTACCCAGACTCAGGTCAGAGCTTTCTTGGGCCTGACTGGGTACTACAGGAAGTTTGTTAAGAACTATGGGTCCATTGTGACTCCTCTTAATGATCGGACATCCAAGAAGTTGCCCAAAAAGGTTCAGTGGACAGTAAGCTGTCAAAAGGCATTTGATGACCTGAAGAAGGCCAATTGCTCTGCACCTATCCTGAAGAGTCCTGACTACTCAAGAGAGTTCATTGTCCAAACAGATGCTTCTGAGTTGGGAGTGGGAGCTGTGCTTTCACAACTTAATGTAGATGGTCAAGACCAGCCCATTGCTTTTATTAGCAGAAGGCTGACCCCCAGGAAGAAACGTTGGTCAGCTATTGAGAGGGAGGCCTTTGCTGTGGTGTGGGCCCTGAAGAAGTTGAGACCATACTTGTTTGGCACTCACTTCAAGATTCAGACCGACCATAAGCCCCTCTTATAGCTTAATCAGATGAAGGGTGAAAACCCCAAACTACTCAGGTGGTCCATTTCCCTACAGGGGATGGACTTTACAGTGGAGCACCGCCCAGGGACTGACCATGGCAACGCAGATGGTCTCTCCAGGTACTTCCACTTAGAACATGAAGACACAACTGGTCAAGGTTAGTCTAATGTCCCTGCGTTGGGGGGTGGGGGGGTTGTGTAGGAGAGTAGGGTCTGCTATCCTATGGTCACCCCAAATTTTTGCTTTTTGCTCCACTGGTTTATAACTTAATGTGGCTGTGGGCCTGCTAATCAGACCCACAGCCTGCTGTTCTCTCTCTAAATTAATGCCAATGCACTCTAGGTGCATTACGAATTGGAACCGGTTCACCTTATAGGCCCCTGTAACAGTGTACTACAGGTACCCAGGGCATAGGTGTATCCAAGGCCTACCAGGGGCTGCAGCAGGTATTGTGCCACCCCTGGCCTGGCCTCCATATTTGACACAACTGGCTGGGGTAAGTTGGTGTAATCACCTCTTACTTAGATATAGTATCCCTATATCTAACGCTAACTGGACACATGGTAACCTATAAGCCACTCCTATGGAAGGCCTCAGCAAACATGGAGGCAGAGTGCTTGGTTTCATGTGAGATGGTGCTCTAGCATGAGCTGAGCCTGTCTGCAGCTGTCGGGAACAACTCCCTTAGCTGTTCCGGGATAATGCCATACCATATACTCTTAAGTGCATTATAATCCTCGCGGTTATATGCTAACTTTGGTTTGGCTTTATCAAAACATGTCGAGTAAGGTGTCATGCGATTTGGAATACTATCCCCTCGACAGTACTGTCGGCGGGGATAGCATTCCACCCTTCTAGAGGGACACGACATGTACATAACCTGAACCCCGGTTAAAGTTAAACTCGAGCCTCAGCATCACAAAATGAATGCTGCCACCACAGACACATGTCTGACCTCCTGCTGCTGGGAGTCCTCCAGCTAGGGAGGCTTGGACAAAGGGTTTCCTGCCTTGGGAGGTGCGAGCACCACCCCAGACAGGATTTTGTGTATTGGTTAGGGCAGGGCTGAATAGATTGAGGCATGCCTGGGGCACACAAGGTGTCCCCGTGCATAAGCCAGTCAAAACAGGTGCTGGGGCTTTCCAGCCCCAGTCCTGGCGAGGAGCTGGACAAAGGAAAGGGGGTGTAACCGCCCCCCTTCCCGGTCCCACCCAGAGGAGGGACCTAGCAGGTGATCCACCCCTCAGATTGGGAATAAGAGTGGGAGCAGTGCCATAGCACCTCAGATCATCCTGAAATCAACTTGAAACAAAGAAGAAGACTGGACTTCGACATTCTGCTGCACAGAAGAGTGAAGAGTATCTCCCTTGTGGCCTAGGAGTGGCACACAGGCACCATCCAGCAACTCGACTTCTGCTTTGCTGCCGCCTCCTGCCAGAGCCCGATGAGACCCAGACCCCCAGACATCTCAGAGCCCGATCCATAGTCCCTGCAAAGAAGAGACCCGTGGAGGCACCGAATGACGTGGGACCGGCCATCTCGAAAGACCCCCGAGAAGCTGACTGTGCAGCACCCGAGGCACCCTCGACGCTGTGCTTTAGGGTTTGAGAAGCCCCACCACCGAGCAGCATTTGCACCGAAGATCAGCCCCCCAGCATCTCCACGATCTGCGTGGGGCCGTTTTGCACTTTGCCACTCGACGCGCCATCCCGGCCACTTGCCACGTGGCTAGCGGCCATCTTGGCGACGAAACCTACAATCAACACTGCGGGTCTGGTTGCTCCAGACTTGCCCTCGCTCCTGTAAAAAAGGGCACCCGCTCTGACCTGGCTGGTCCGAGTGAGAAGCTTGCATCGATTCCTGCGTGGCTTGCATTAGCCAAGGCCTGTTTACTCCGAACAAGAAGCCGACACCGCCATCAGCTAGAGCCTTCGTGGGACAGCTCGTGACCAACGCCTGGAGGTCCTTGACCTCTTCGTGTCCACGTGGCTGCAGAGACAATCTTCACCTCATCGCCTGTTTGCACCCGACATCGCCTGGTTCCATCCTGGTTCCACGGTAGTCACTGGCTAGTGACTTTGAACATTGTCCCCTCTGCTTTCAGGTCTTCACCACTTCAGATCCACTCATGGATCCATCGGAACTCTCCTCGTTGACCTGCCTGCAGCATCTTCATCTTCAGGCACCATCGACCCGCGTGACGAAACCCGACACTACTTCGCAAAGGGGGACCCGCTTACTGTGGGTGAGGTAACTCAGCAACGCCGGTGTTCCTACACTGGTACACGCCTCTAGTGTCTAGGTCTAAAGTTTTGTCCTTCTAGGTCACTCGGAAGGTTCCTTAAACAGTAACTTTATAACTTTTACGCACCATTGACATTGCATTGGTGCATGCGTTTGCTTTAAGCGCTGCACCCGAGTCCCGCGGGCCTTTCCCGACTTCTTCACTGTTAGTCCCGAACAGCTCCAGCGATTCCCAAGGCCCTAGGCCTACTTCCTTTCCGATAGGTGGTTCTTATACCACTATTTTTGTATATGGTTTATGTGGCCCCTAGGGCTTATCCATATTGTGCAACTTTTGTATATTTAAACTGTGTTTTGTTTTAACGCATTTGCTTCTGTGCTCATAAAGAGTATAGGGGATATTTGGAGTAAACGAATATATATATATTTTCAATATATATCTGTGTGGTGTCCTTTCATTTGGTATTCAAGGGGATTGTGTATGGTAAAACAGCTTGCTTCACATGCCTTTACAGAGTTTAGCCTAAGACTGCTTTGTCCACGCTACTAGGATAGCTGGTCTAGAAGGTTGACTTACAACCAATCATCATAAGGGTTGCTTGGCATGGTACAAGGTTATCACTAGAACTAGTGAGCATCATATACCAGGCCTACTTCTCACAACCACCACAGTGCAACATGTTGAGAGAACTTGTCCTGGATATGTACAGAACCTACATAATCATAAAACAGATAGGAACCGGTTCTAATCTGGTGCAATGGAAGAGTTTTCATTTGTTCAATTATATTCATACCTGTCAATGGCTTGAAGGTCATTGGCTGGATTCCAGGTTGGATCAAACACCACAACAACATTGGCACCAACAAAATTTAGACCTAGGCCACCAGCCCTTCAAAAAACAAACATGTTAAAAGACAGTGAGTTCTCATTAATTTCTTTTTTATGTTCAATAAATGGTATTGCTTTTTATAATGAAAAGCAGAACAAAGAAAATAAGGAGGGAGAAGATAAAGTTTCAACCTCCAACATCCAACAGTTGCACAAGGTATACAATAATGTGGCACATACAGATATAGATGATAAAGGCATGACATTACAATATGCATACATCCAGTACTCATGAAGCAACAGAAGCAGTTGGTACCTAGTTATGGGCATCAAATAAGACTGGATGAAGTGAAGCAGGCAGATGTATTCCTTTGGCGAATGTACCAACGATACAATAAATGAAAAAGAAGGAGAGGGGAGTTTTTGGGGTAGAAGGGCAGGAAGGAGAGGGGGGAGTGTGATACTATGTGAACGGAGGCTCCGAGAATCAGATATGATAAAAAGAGTAAGAATTAGTGGTCAGTAGGTGATTGCGAGATTTCCCTTTCGACAGAAAAGTCGTGATTTAAAAGGGCAAGTATATTTAACTACCCAACTTGCTAAGAGAGTCAAAGGCCAAAACGATCGATATAAAATAACAACGACTATACAAATAAAAAGGATGTCAGTTCCATGTAAATTATAACATGCCCAAAAAATGTGGTAGAAGGAAAAAAGATGGCCATACTCTTGTGAGTACTTACTGGTTGGAACCTCAAAACGCGATCTTCTTCTAATGAAGCACCTTTTATTTCAAGACGGGCTAGCGTCTCCGGGGGAAGTGTCTTTTATTTTATTAACTAAACTACAGTTTGTCTCAACGGTTGGTGTTAAGGCTAATTATGCAATTGTTGATTCATTCTGTTAGGTTATCCTCCTACCCCTCCTCCCCCGAGTAAGTACTGACTCTTGGTTTTTCACTAGGGTGACAAAAAGGTTATCTTTTTGTTGGCAACATCCGTAACCCTGCACATTTTTGTGGACGTATACTTACACTTTAGAATTCGCTTTGTCCCTGAACACCTCTCCCATCGAATATTCATTTTTGCAGATGTTCCCCCTATCATTTAGTCCTGATAAGACCTGCTCATTTTATTCTGGGTCGAAACGTCTTCCACAGCTTTGACGAACAAACTATTAATGTGGGGTCATTAAAAGGCCAACAGACAACCAATGATGACGTTTTCGTATTGTTTGTCACGAAAAACACACCTGCACTGGAATTATTTGTAAAGATTTTGTTATCTTTTTCTTGTGGTTCTGTTTCAGTGGGAACATTTTGCACGTTATTATTTGATTCAGTGATTGCAATGTTTTATGTTTTTGTGATTATGCACCAACGTAGTTAATAGATGTTTTCAGAAACATATGTGTGAATCAGTGTGGACAGCATAATTGCAATTGGCTCTTAAGCGGATGCTTTTGAACGTTTGTTCTAAATGATAACTAGGAGTGCCATTGCTTTGTTGGAGTATTCATACCCAGGCTTCGTGGGTTAAGGGTCAGCTCTTGCAGCTTAATAATATCTTACTCTTGTGCAAAACAGGGTATAGTGATTGTGTTTAGGATGCTGGTGCCAGATCCCACATTCACAAAGATGAGAGTCAAACGGTAATAAAAAATAACAGATGAAGTGTCCAGGCTGCAAAAAAGAGTTGTATCGAAATGCAAGAACTAATCTGCGCCCCTGGAGAATACTGTAGTCACATTCCATTTGATAGTTGTTTTGGCTCGTCGTTGCAACTACAGGTAAAAACCAACAATATGCAAATCAGTTTTGGCTTAAAATAGCAGTCTGCTAGCCTATGCCCCTTGGTACTGGAAGACAAGCACCCAGCGATGTCACGGCCTTGCTCGGCTCCATCGACCATGTGCAGCAAACAAAAACAAATTAATGGGATCACCTGGTAGTTACTCTGGGCGCATTTCATCATTTTTAACTCATCTGTACCATTACAGGGCGGGGTCACCCACATGCAAACGGGTCTTTGCCCCCCCTAAAATTGCACAGTCCAGCCCCAGCTCCAGAAGCATGACTTCTATGAACAGAAACACATGCTAAAATACACTGCGAAGGGTTACACAACAAGAAATATGTTCAATTGAGCCATAAGGAGCGGTCATAAAGTCACATGACCGCTGAGACTGCAGTCCTTCTAGTCACTAGCTGGAATTATAATACTACATGCTTCTAAAATAACTGCAAGGGTGCTGCTACAATTCCAATGCCATGCTCAAAGGGGCACACAAAAATATCTCACATTGTAGAGACAAGGCAAATGTTCACATCTTGCGTGATGTTGAACTCCTTTACAATCTTTACACGCTCTTCGGGCTTTGTAGTCCCATCCAGTCTTCTATAATCCAGCCCAGAAGCCATGCAGTACCGTTCCAAGACATCGAGCAACTGCAAGAAAAGAGATGGAGAGTGAAACAACCGTCAGCTATTACTAGAGGAGTTAAATGTTTTTTTTCTTTTTCCCAAAATGTGCATGCCACTTAATGATCAAAACCCTGTAGAAACAGAAGCCAAAGTAATAGCACTATGACGCATGCGTGAAATATTGTGAAGACGTGATGGGACTGGCAAGGCTAGGTCTACAGATAAATGTTTTAGCAAGCAGCAGGTGTTAGCAGGAGAGGTCGGAATCGGCCGTGGGAGCTTTTGAGGGAAAAATTGGTTGGGGCTCATGTAGAGGTTGATTAGGGAATTGGAATTTTTATTTTAGGCTCTTTAAATATATGCAATGTGGTAAGGGAAGCCAAAGTGGGACTGCCTCCTATTCACAAGAAAGAGGCGTTACAGGCACTCATTCAATCATTATCTTACAAATGTATTTTTTAGTTGGTTTTATCATGTCTAACCATACCAACAATAACACACCACTGTGTCAGATACAATCTGTACATAAGTCCAAGGAGTACAGAAGACAAGCTCAACAAGACTACACCAAGTTCCAAAGGATAATGTTTAACAAAGGTATCCATCAGTACAGACAATGTTTCCCAACTCCTTCTTCCCTCCTATCTGTCAGATTTAGGTCTTGGCGATAAGTATGGGTTTTCCCCTCCTTGACATTCCCTTCTTCCACCGGGGTAGTTGGTCAACCATCAGGTTCGCAGTCCAGGCCCTAGAAGGCATGCCAGGGGCCCCCCATACTTCGAAAAATCTGTTTGGGCAGCCCTAGCAGTGTATACCACACACTCTGCTTCCATATAGTATGTCATGCCAGTGACGAACTAGCCCAGAGTAGGAGCTGGGGCACCCCATTCTCTAGCGATGTCTTGCTTAGTCAGGATGAAACCCAATGCATAGAATAAGAGCTGTGTCCTGGGCAAGTTCACTTCACTGGGGATGCCTGATATTATAAAGTGGGGGCTCAAGGAACTTACACCCCCAATATGGACGTCAGTCTAAAGGTTACCACCTTCTAATACGGTTGTATACAGGGCCAGTCCAGAGTGAATGAAAGTAGAAAGTAATCGCCTCCCCTACTGCAGGCAGGTGGGTGAGCGTGATCTGAATAGTTTAAACAATCGATGTTGGTTTCTGTAAAGGACTTCAAGTTGCATAATTCTCAGGCTCGGTTTTAATTGCTACTTCTGTAGTCTGCATCAAGCCTGTCTCCCAATCCACGTCTTCAAAGATGCCCATGTCTACCTCCAGGGTGTGATAAATATGGGAGATGCCTTGGAGGTTAGTTCCTTCAAGAGTATCCTGCCCTCCGGGGGACTGTTATCCGCCAGTTTCCTCCTAGGGATGTCCTCCGCTCATAAAGGATGTCAGAGCTGTAGGTATCTAAAGTGTTGGGATTCGCATAGATCATTTTTATCCTGTAATTCATTCAATAACTTCATGCTCCACCCCCTAACAAGTCCGCTAGGGGGAAGGCACCAATGAGGCCCCAAGCTTTCATCCCAGTCAGTTCAAGCCTTAAGAATGTATTGAGATTTAAAAGTGGGATCCACTTTTTTGAAACACTAAAGTCATAGCAGTGGAAGCAATTCAATACGTTTTGGTCCAGCTTTTCAGTAGCTGCTCTGCTTTAAATATTTCAAATAGTAATGATCAAACACCTTAACACAGACACTTCCTCGCAGGAAAGCGTAGACCTCGGATAACTCAGCAAATGGTGACGCTACCTTGTCTGTGCAAGCACAGTGCAGTCTAAACATATGAGCACGCTGGGCAGTTGCCCGGGGGCCCCATGAGCATAGGGTCCAATGCTAATCAATGCACAGTCTAGAATGTAATCTAAGTTTATTTTATCGATAATTTACATTTTTATTCCTGTGAGTGGTTGTGAAGGCAGTGCCAAGTGTACTGCTTTGCCCCGGGGGCTCATAATACTTTAAGACAGTCCTGTACAAGCAAACCTTCTTTTCTAACATTTTCTGTGCGGGGCCTGATAGGTTGCTCCTGAAACACTATAATACTAATAGTTCTCAATCAAGGTATTTGAAACATACAAGGGAGAGCACCCACTGTGAAGCAGGGATCTTCAGAGGATCAGAAGTAACCAGGAAAAGTATGCACAGAGATTACAACATGCAATGTGATAATGACAATAAAGGTAACAAAGGTAACGGAGTGCCAGTCACGACTGTAAAGGTATTTTCTCACAGGTTACACCACAGGGTAGGAAAGGGGTGTTTCACAGCTTACACCAAGTAGGAGGCAGTGAATATGGTAGAGGTCCCTGTAGAATTCGTATTTAAACAAAGGGTTTGGAGGTATAGAAGAGAATGGTTTCAGTATTGTTTGTGCTTGGGTGTTTAAGTAAATGTGTTGGGCTGGGAGTAGACTTGGTTGCAGTAGCAGGGAACTCCGGCAGAGGTATGTTTTTATTAGCAACAGAAAGGAAGTTACACTATCATGCTTTAGTATTCGGCTCACATGATTGTTCAAGGCAAAACATTGGGGATACTATTTAAAACGTAGATAGCAAGGGGATTATTTAGCACTTATTTTTGCAGATAACTTAAATGTGTTTCTTTTCTATTATTCCCGTTACTCCTGACGACGGACTGTATAGCCCGAAATGCATTAGGTGGAATACCATTAGGTTTCATAATGTGAAATGTCTAATTCTTTTAAAGTGTCGCTGACAAGGCCCGGATGGGCATGCAGAGGACAATGAAAAACATGAAATAATTTTGGAATTGTGCTGCCATCAAAGTGGATGTTAACTGATAGATAACATTTGGAATAAGAATTATTGGAATAAAAATCGCAAACAAATGGATTAATGTGTGGAGAGTACATGATGTGAATTGGTTCACTGATGGAACTATTCCTCCACCAGGCTGTGCTACTGCTTGACGCGTCAAATACATGTCATTTACACAATGACAATAAAGGACAAAAAATTAAATTATATAAAGGACTACAATTACCAGAAAACATTGGGACATCACTGTGCAGCCGTGTTTGCCACATAATCCATCATCTGCCGATTTTAACAAAAAATACATTGTTTGTATGTCAAAGGGTTCAAGAGTTACTAAATTGTCGCGACGAGCTGCCACGTGGTGAAGACCCTTTGCAAAGGTTTACTGGTCATCTTTCTGTTGCTTGTTGATATATTTATATGTTAAACTGGTACCAATGAGATGCAACCTAGGCTCAGAGAGTGTTAATAAGTGTAAATGCATTCTCTGGTGCAATTCATAGATCTTCTTATCTGTGAATTACAAATTTGATACAACTCATAAATCTGGTGAGGAGGTTCTACTCTTTGCCGCTCATGGATCTGGTGCAGGTCAACAATTGTCCTGGATAGCCTATCTTCTAATGTAGATAGAATTCCTGTTGATACTCCACTAGATGCTGCTTGTAGACCTCTTGAGAGCACTATCCCTTTTCTGCGTGCAGATGTACATGAATTAATCACATTTCATTACCCACTTAAAACTAGCAGTTGACTGAACAGCTACCTAAATACAATAATTTTGATTGGGTCTACCTCATATATTTAAGAACCTGAGCAGCAACAGTATGCTGAAGCTTTGCTTCATTCACCCTCTATCATAAGCTGTACATACCCATTATAAAGTGGCACATGGACCACAGCAGAAATGGGTACACAAACTCCAGTCTACTTTGGTTACAGTCCTCCTTCCTTTGCTCGCTCTCTCAATCCGCTGCTGACGGTGGTATGGTACCGTGGCAACCACATATAAGTGTGCTCAATATGGCGCTCGGGTTGAACACTTGGAGCACGCTGCACAGGACGATGCTTTGGATATGTAGCGGGAGAGGTCAATTTCAGTGTGGATAGGGGCCACCTAGTAGCGTGATACACACTGTAAATTAAATCTGTGACCTTCCTTACCAGGTTTAGGCCCTAGCAGGAGTGCGAGATTTTTCAATGGAAACTTTGCATCCATTCCACTACAGTTGCTAAATACGTACATTGGAGATCCAGGAGTTGGCACAGCCCACTCTTGTATGCATTATTTTACCAGATTTGCATTTAGTTCATACTAGTTTCAGGTACATCAATCCCACTGTTTGCTAATGTCATTTAGACTGCCTATGACATAAGGGCTTTTCTACAGATGCAACGAAATATCAAATTATGACACTGAGCTTCATATTAGATGCCCATGTAGGAGTTTTTTTTAGAACTGGTCCTGGCACAACATGGTTTTTGCTATACTGAGAGTCTTCAACAATTATGGCAATGAGTCTTTACAACTCCTGCCCATTTATTACATTTTAGAAGAGTATTGGTTGCCTTTTGGCCGTATTTGGAGTCCGAAGAATGCTTACTCGTCATCACGTTGCATGACACAAATTTATGAGTTACTGCTCCTCTTATTACACTGTGAGAGCGCAGGCGCCATATAGTTTAGGCTTTTACAGTACTTGACACCACTGTATGATGTACTGGTTTCTTTGTGGCTGAATGTAGCAACAACATAACACGTTTGACATTTATTTATCAGTTATAAATTCTAGGTACTGGATTGTCAAAGGCTCTTGAATATGCAAGCTGCATGTTGAAAATTTTAGCTCCACTACAATGTTTTGGCTGGAACTTCTAAGGCATGCCTGCTTTTTGTAATATTCATTACATGATATCTCTATGTCTCTATCAGCAATGCATTTGGGTTGGTTCTCAACACTTTATGTATTATATAACTGTATGGACACCCATTTGACCGTGATAGGTTTAATGAATTTCATTGGTTGACTAATTTCAAATCATTATATAGATTTTGTTTGCTTTCATGTTTTGCTATTATTTCACTTTTTTGTGCTCGATGAAACTTCGCTGGTCTGATAACCAGCACCTTAGCTGGTAATAGAAGGGTTGGTTTTTAAATTTTTACATAGCTTTTAATTTATTGTGTGTAAATAAATTGAATATGAGTGAATGTACCTTTTTGTGGCCCTGCAGAAGTCCTAAGGAGACGAAACATGTGGCCTTTCCTTTTAGGATATTGTCATTGGCTACAAATTGGTTTTATAAGAATGAGAAAGCTTTGATGACAAACCACATTCAGGAGGACCATTTCTCGATTTATTAAAGGGATAATGAAGGATGAACATTTATTTGCATTTCATGGTCAATAACTCAGTGTGACTTCACTTATGCATTTGGAGTTTTGGTTTTGCTATTGTGGAAGCATCCCTTGCTCATGGGGTTTCAACGTTTTTCAAGTATCTTGCACAGCCTTCAGGAATAGTCTGACAATTTGAGATGAATAAACTCCAGTTAAAATGATTTCGCTAGGATATAGCAGGCATCTAGATATTCTATAGGAGGTCACTCGTCTGAGGACTCTAATGCAAGTCATTAGCGAAAATTGAGACTTTGATTTGACTAAATTCAGGCACTAGGATTTTCATTATTGTTTTAACCACAAAGTGATTCAGGAGCTCACATTTGATAAAGAGCAACCTATTTGAAAATAAAAATTATCAATATAGAGGAGGAGTGGTAGCAACTTTATTCACCACCTTTTTTCCCCGCTGCGTCCAGGTAAACGCAATACAAAATAGAAAAGAAGAGTAGTAAGGCTGCATGTTTCATTTAGTAGTTTTCCAAATACACAGGGAAATTCTTCAATTTTTGTTCACAACAAAACAAGTATAATCTAACCATTCTGTACTTGTGTCTGCACAAGCTTTACAGTGCTTTGAAGGAAACCTTTCTCCACATTTCTGCACGTGGCATTCATCAACCACACCCATAATACATGTTGCTTAGGTAAAAATAGCACTCATGATGTGTTTAAAAGTTCAGGGAACAAACAGGTGCTACAAAAATGACCTCTTGTTTTTGTAAGGAACACAATAACTTGCAAAATAAGTCACTGGAGTTTAGGACTAAAGCCAGTAAACTACGTTTATCGTAATTAAACCGAGTGTTGAAATTATATGTCAGTTAGAATAGAAACAAAGATAAACAGTTCCTGGCACCAAAGAAACAAGTCAATTTAACCTAGAGGCTAGAACAAAGTCCCTGAAGAGACCTTCCTGGCTGCAGCACGACAGACCTCTCTCACATGAGCTCTAAATTAAGAATAGCGTATCCATTAGATCCGATTTATGACAGCAGTTCAACTGAAAGTTTGCCAGAATCGATTCTGCGAAACACATAGCCTTAGACTGGTAACAGAAAGTATGTTTTGATATCAAACAAGGAGTATATTGTACTAATTACATTGCTTTTATGTACATACCGGTCTTGTGATCTTGAGCCTCAGTTAACCAATTAATTACCTCCTCGAGCTGATGTTAGAGGGATTCTATCCGTGGAGACACTCTTGTATTGCAAATAAAACTGTTAATGTTCAAGATCTGCCTGCCCAGGAATGCTATAAGACAGAATTGCCTAACACGGGAGTGAGTCCACCGAGACCGTGTGAAAGAACGCAGAAGCTCTCTGTTTTGAGAAATTAGCATTTGCAACTGCAGGGCAATGTAGTGTGGGCAACTGCAGCAGAACAGGACAGATTAGAATAGGTTAAATGACATACAGAGATATGACACTGAACAGTTTTTGGAACTTTAGCCCAGGGCACTACAACTATTTCACCATTGGTGTCTCTGGGTAGTACTGTTATCCTAAGGGTTGCAGATACAGCAAAAATATTTTTTTTCAAAGCAATAAGCAATCCTCTTTTCTTTTAAACAATAACCAAAATCAAACTTCAGTCCCTACTCATTTTTCAGTTCATAAATTCCAAACTCTATTTCTTCATCGAGATTCTTTCTTTCGAGGTTCAAACATTTTGATAAAAAAATTCATGATTATCAGATTTACACAATATAAAAAAGGTGTTTTTTTTAAAGAGAAATCTGCAACACTTTATTGAGTTGCAGTCTTATACAAATGACGGTACTACTTCTTCAGACACCGATCCAAGACATTCCGATTAAGGTGAAGTGTACTTTCTGTTCAGGATTCTCTTTTTGGTTGGTCTTTTGGCAATTGGCGATTTACTCTCACTGTTCTTTAAGTTGATTTCAAAAAATTCTAGTGTTTCTCTGATGAACTCTAATTTTCCATTCTCCCAGTGTCCGTTCTTGCAAGTCTACAAACAAAGAAAACCCAAGGTATTGGGTATTGAGACCTAGTCCAAGGGTGTGGCTCCTAATCAGTGTGATCAGGAAGAACCTGAAAGACAGAAAAATGTATTTCTTGATTCCCCTCACTCACCAGGGTTTCCCCACGGTGACATGCTTCATCATTGGGGCCATCCCAGTTCTCTACGAACTGGGGCATGCTACAACTTGTGGAATTACGTAGGAGCACTTTAAGTTGAAGACTATGTGTGGGGCAGTGTGTTGTGGAGTGGTTAGAAAGTGATTAAAAATACCTTGATAGTGGGCTTAAACAACTTTATTCTTGCTCCTAGGTTGGTATGTTTAAAAGGGGGTGTTACACTGGGAAACCTAACTGAGATGGATAGGAATTTAGTGTATGATCAATATGTTTCGAGCCTACCCCTAGCTCTTCATCAGGACCACACAGGGGCCAGCCCTGTGTTTGCTACTCCTAATAAACCTAAATAAGAAAATAAAGATTGTGAAAAAACAAAGAAAAATAGGGAAAACGCCCCTACTTATAAAGCATGCATAATTTATACATACGATCCTTATGTCAAGTTGTATATCTGTAATGGTAAAAATGGAGAGAAATCGTTAGAGAGCAAAACTTCCCTCAATCGAGCGGGGGTACACATTATATTCTTCCATGCTGCTGTGCTCCATATGGGTGGTTTACTCCATAATGGTGCGTGCAGGCATCCAGGATGAGCGTGGTTGTGCCTTAAAGGTATAAAACATGCCTGTCCGACGTGCAGCATGAATATATATATGTATAAACACAGTAAAACACAACTCAAGTGGTGACACAAATGACAATCACTCCACACAAACAGGTAAAAAAAAATGTTGGGCGTATTTTGAATCTTTACTTTGTTTTAAGCGAGTTTGCGCTTCATGGACTGGGGGTGAGGGGGGTCTCCCTATGAAACAATCCTGCCAGAATGAGAAGATGGGAGAGGTTAGCGCATTCAGATAATGGAGGTAAAATAATAGAGGCAAAAATAATTGAGGTCTGAACGGGCTCTCGTTACGATGAAGGTGAAGGTACGGCTGGCTCACGACCTTCCTACCGAGACCTGTGGGAGCAAATACACTTACTTCAGTGCTGGGGACGCCGCGTCTGGCCACCTAGATCCCTCCCCGTCGGACCGCATTTTAGCGTGTCTCTGGCAGGGTGCTGATTATAAGACTTCTGTGTCTTCCACGTGTTGGTCTGTGAAGACTAGACCTCTGGGCCACCATCGCACCAAGAGGTTTGATTATAAGGAACGAACCCTTCATATTTCAGAAGGATTAGATATTCAAGAAAGATTGGTCGCTAATCTTGTGGCACTGCACCAGGGAATGGCTAGTGCTGATAATAAAAACAGCAGCACGCCTGTCAGAAGCACTGAAACCGGACATTCATACACTAGATATCCGCCTCAAGTCTTATCAAAGCACCACGAAAATGAAAAAACGTCTGGAAGAACTGAATAAAACCATGACGGAATTTGAGATTGGGATGAAAGACACAAAATATGTAAAACTAAGAAAAGATCAAAAATCATTCACACATGATAAAGTATACCCCTATACCAAGGACGACTATGTACCATGCAGGAGGAGCCCAGGCTACAACACAGACAGCGAGGGAACCGATTCTGGCTCAGACAGTTCAGATTCATCCAACAACTACAATCGCAACAGTAACCGGAGATCCAGGAGGACACGGGGATACTACGGAAGGTTCCAAAGGGGGCAACCTTTTAACTGGCCCGCATACCCGGGACCTCAGCCTTACTGACCACAGCCGCCCTTCTTCTACGGACCACCCCACACTATGACCAAGTACAGGACCAACAGACCCAGTCTTTTTTAGGCCGGGGCAAAGGGATGCAATGAGGAAAAAACAGAAAAGGACAACAACTCCAATGGGCACAACCTCTGGAGACATCGAGGAGCCACACACGGAGCATGGGCCCACCAGACAATCCAACGACAAGCAACAACCTAGTCTAGTTGTGAATCTATCTGATGTCACATTAACACGTACACGACTGTCAGTACTAGAAAAAGGGTTAGGCTTTGTACCCACTCCTTCTGTAGACAGATTCAAACTCAGCTATGAAGTCAAAGAGTTCATAAGGAAAATTAAAGTAGAGGTCTTCTTTAAGGACACACCACCAACTGAAGAACAAAGAAGTGACACAGGATTGAGGAAGAAATCTAATTTCACACCACCGCCTGCCAACCTACCGGTGGAACAATTAGCTTTTGAAAAAGCAGTAATGAAAGAAGTCACAGAACTAGACCAGAGGACCATCAAGATGTTCCACAACAAAAGCAACACTGAACAAGAGGCAAAACAACAACTTTCCACCAATGATACAATCACAATAAAACCAGCAGACAAAGGGGGAGCAATCGTTCTACAGAACACTACGGACTACAAAAATGAATGCCTCTGCTTGTTAGCCGACGAAAGAAACTACGTTCGCATCAACAAAGACCCCATGAAACGACTACCGATTGACATTGCCTTTCTCAAAGAAGAATCACTAACCAACGACTGGATAAGTAAACAAGCATTTGCAATGCAATAGGTCTCGCAGTTGTTAGAGTTTGAGTTATTGGCATTGTAAATGGCAATGCCTTTTATTTATGTGTTGTTTTTTAAAACATAAATAAAAGGCATTGTCAATTACAATGCCAATAGGTTATAAACTCTCGCAAATGCGAGACCTATTGCATTGCAAATGCTTGTTACAAACTGTTTAGTGTGGATACTCCGTTTCGCTGATGCAGGCCATCCAACAAAAGTCCTGTTCCCCTGAGTTTATAATCCTTTATTACCAGTTATACTCATGTACACACTTTAAATTGGGTGGATGGGACAATTGGTACATTTGGGAAAACTGTCCACGTCAATCAACCTCTAGATAATACCCAGAATATTATGCATAACCCCAAACACCAATGCTCTTTTCTGTGAACATTGGACTCTTTTGTGACTTTTTGTTTTTAAGAAAATGTTTGTCCTCACCACACAATATTCAGCAGATAAAGGTCATGAACAGTCCCCCCACAGGGTTAGTCGGCAATAAGCTCAGTGCATTTCCTACATCTCCCTTTGTTCAAAAAGTAAGAAAAAGGACATCGAGCTCACCAACACAAGCCTCGCATTATTCACATTGTCATAACATTGCTCGCATTAATAAACAGTGAAAATTCAACCCCCTCATTGAAAAACAAAATTCACTGCCGCAGCCCGGCTTGAACAGGAAGCCAGGCAACCTGTGTTGGGACGGGGGCGGGGCTGCAAAAAGACAGGAAGCAGACGGGAGCCTACCCCGCGCTCCTGTGCTGAAGCGCTCCTGTGCCCGTCAGCCGGAAGATTTGCGTGTCAGCTAGCGGGGCTCCTGTGCTCGTGGAGAGCCCCGCCTGCTGCTGAGGATGACCCGCTGCCTGCCGAGGGAGAGAGGAACACACGAAAAGAACTCGGTGAGTGGGGGGGAGGGGGTGCGAGTGCGCGCGAGTGTGTCTGTGCGAACTCGGTGAGTGGGGTGGGGGGTGTGCGCCCGTGTGTTTGTGCGCGAATGTGTGTGTGCGCGAGTGTGTCTGTGCGCGTGTGTGCCTGTGTGTGCGCGTGTGTCTGTGTGTGTGTATGTATGCATGCGTGCGTGTGTAGAAAGAGCCGATGACTGGTGGGGGGAAGCGCGCGTGCGTTTCAGTCTGTGTGGTGGCTGGCTCTGTGCGCACGCATGGACGGAGCCGACGTGCGCATTCGCGCACCCAAATCCTGTAAAAGCTTGTAACACACGCTTGTCCCTCATTCCCCCGAGTCAGGCAACTTAAAGGCTCCTGCTGGTGCATCCTTCGGATGCAGTACCAGCGAGCCCTAAAAAGAAGCGCATTTTCTTGAAAACACCAACCCCACGACCCCCTACTTCGACACTATTCCAAAAATCCATAAACATCTGGACAAACCACCTGGGAAACCCACAGTGTCGGGGATAGGTTCCATTTTAGAACCACTGTCTAAGTTTGCAGACGCATTCTTACGCCCTATTATACAGAAAACTGACACCTATCTACAGGACACTAAGGCAGTTCTCTGCCTTTTGAAAGGTCATTTGAAACAAAACCTGCCTTTTAGGCAATTCCTTCGCCTCAGAAGGAACTGCACTGACAAACATGACTACAACACAACAAAGCAAGGGATCTGTGAGAAACTCCTGAAACAACTACCCAAAACATCTTGTATCTAGGGCGAGAAAAAGAGCTGCAAATATTAACAGAGAAGCCTTACTTGAGCCCAAAATAACCAACAGCTCAGAATCCAAAAGACCCATTTGCACAACCACATTTAACATGGCCTCAGACAGAGTCATCAAAATAGTGAAGAAACACTGGCACACACTAAATAGTGGAGGTCTGAACATACCTACACCTATGTTTAGCCACAAACGCGGCATGAACTTGAAGAACCATTTAGTGCATACACGACCCAGATCCACAAATACAAAATGTGGCAGTGTCTGGAGGTTACATCCATTACCCGCAGTTCACTACCCCTGCAGCGTCTGCCACCTAACAGCAGTAACCAATTCTCAAACTGTAACACAGCAGGAGTAGTGTACCTCATCACGGTCACATGCTACCTCCACTATGTGGGTATGACTACGAGAAAAGTGAGCACCTGCATAGTGGAGCACAAGAGCAACATACATTGTAAGCGCGCCACCACAACAAGGACTGTCCACTTCATCGAAAAACAACATACACCCAACGACTTGAGATGGGTAGTGCTAGAACACATCAGCAATAAAGATAACCTAGAAAAAGAGGTTGCACGAGAGAGAACAACGTTGGGTGTTTAAACTCCGCACTGATACCCAAGGTCTCAAAGAGGATATACCCTGGGGGCTGTTGTGCTGATTTATTCCACAGTACCTGTATCTTTACCACTGGTATGGTCTGAAATAACGATAAGCTGGGAGTACTAAACACCTTATGTGTGTTTTTCCCCCACTGACATTTTCTGATAACATTATGTACGATAAGCTGGGAGTACCAAAAACCTTATGTGTGTTTCCCCCACTGACATTCTCTGAAAACATTATGTACAGCAAGATCACAAACCATACACATGCCGTGTGCCTTAGTGGGGACATATGATGAGCAGCACTAGTCGGTTTGGCATAACATAGTGTATTGTTCAACTTTTCAAACCGATGCCATGAACTCCAACCTCACCAGGGGATAATGTTTAAAAAAACTACTCATGCATGAGACATACAACGCTTATGCCCCGCAATTACCTACTCATTCAAAAGGTTTCCAAACAATTGTCACAAATTAGTTAAGAAACAATTCCTCTAAATAACGTTTCTTTTGCCATACATTATCATTCTAATAAATGTTTGTTTATTGGGAGTGCGCATCACGGCACATAAGGCTTAAGGACCTGTATTTATCTCTACCAATTTGTTTTTACTAATTATTTAACACAAGAATACAGCGGAACACACCAGCGTATCCTACAAACATGGCCGCCACCCTTTGCCTTCATCAGCGGCCATTTTAGCATCTTTCGCGGCCTAGTCTTTACAGACCAACAGGCGGGAAACACAGAAGTCTTGTAATCAGCACCCCGCCGGAGACACACTAAGATGCGGTCCGGCGGGGAGAGGTCTAGGTGCCCAGACACAGCGTCCCCAGCACTGAAGTAAGTGTATTTGCTCTCACAGGTCTCGCTAGGAAGGTCGTGAGCCAGCCGTAGCTTCATCGTAACGAGAGCCCGTTCTGACCTCAATTATTTTGCCTCTATTATTTTACCTCCATTATCTGAATGCGCTAACCTCTCCCATCATCTCATTCTGGCAGGATTGTTTCATAGGGAGACCCCTCCCACCAACTTCGCATAAAACAAAGTAAAGATTCAAAATATGCCAAATTTTTTTTTGACCTGTTTGTGTGGAGTGATTGTCGTTTGTGTGTCACCACTTGAGTTGTGTTTTACTGTGTTTATACATATATATATATATATATTCACGCTGCACGTCGGACAGGCATGTTTTATACCTTTTAGGCACAACAACGCTCATCCTGGATGCCTGCACGCACCATTATGGAGCAAACCACCCATATGGAGCACAGCAGCATGGAAGAATATAATGTGTACCCCCGCTCGATTGAGGGGGGTTTTGCTCTCTAACGATTTCTCTCCATTTTTACCATTACAGATATACAACGTGATATAGGGATTGAATGTATAAATTACGCATGCCTTATTAGTAGCAGCGTTTTATCTATTTTTCTTTATTTTTTCACTATCTTTATTTTCCTATTTAGGTTTATTAGGAGAGGCAAACAGAGGGCTGGCCCCTGTGTGATCCTGATGAAGAGCTAGGAGTAGGCTCGAAACATGTTGATCATACACTGAATTCCTACTCATCACAGTTAGGTTTCCCAGTGTAACACCCCCTTTTAGACATACCAACCTAGGAGCAAGAATAAAGTTGTTTAATCCCACTAGCAAGGTATTTCTAATCACTTTCTAACCACTCCACCACACACTGCACCATACATAGTCTTCCACTTAAAGTGCTAGTACGTAATTTCGCAAGTCGTAGCACGCCCCAGTTCGTAGAGAACTGGGATGGCCCCAATGATGAAGCATGTCACCGTGGGGAAACCCTGTGAAAGAGAGGGGACTCAAGAAATACATTTTTCTTTCTTTCAGGTCCTTCCTGATCACACGGATTAGGAGCACACCCTCGGACTAGGTCTCAAAACCCAATACCTTGGGTTTTCTTTGTTTGTATACGTAAGGGGTGCGACCTAGTCTTTCACCCTCTACCTTCCCGTACCTTGTGTACTGTTCTTGCAAGTCCTCAACTGCCTTAGGAGATATGGCTCTAATATTTTCACTTGTCACTACTACTGAATCTTCTTCACTGACAATTGAATTTGTGCTTTGACTTGCATCAGCAATTCACCTCACTGACAACGGCTTCCTTCTCCTGCGGGTTCTTGAAACTCGAATTTTCAGCAGGAGCTTTTCATGAGTTGGATCAGAGACAATTTCTTCTTGCTGCAGCTGTTGACTTTACAACAGTTCTTCCCTCTGATCGTCAAACTGAAACCGACTGCTGGTACCTTCACCTGGACCTTCTCCAGTGTCAGCAAATTCTTCTCCAACGTATCCCTCTCTTAACCCTTGCTGCTAAATTGAGCTTGATTCTGTGAATTAGTGGTTATTGTCACTACCTCTTGATGAGCCATTTTCCCTTTTCTGGTATGAGCTGTTTAAATCAACTGTGGGATTCCAGTACACTTCTTAGAAGTGTTAGTCAAGCACAAGCCACAAGCAAAACTTGATACGGTCCTTCCCAATGAGCCTCAAGACAACTTTTAATGACATGCTTTTTTCACACGGATCTAGTCTCCTGGTTGGAGTGGATGGTATTACGTTTCTTTTATTGGTGCTGTTGCAAAAATGAGAGACAGATTTTACCACATCAACTAGACCGTTGCCATAATCCAATATCATACCATCAGTTATTAACAGAAGTGTTGCTGAAGATATGTACACAATCCGCATGGCTCTGCCCATTAGCACTTCAGGAGTCAAGAGTTCAGTCCTTTTGTCTGGGGAACTTCTAAAGCTCATCAGAATAAAAGGAATGTCATCAGACCATTGCAAATTAGTAGAGGTACACACTCGAGCCAGATTGTTTTTGATGGTCCATTTAATCTTCTCTACAATACCAGATGATTTAGGATGATTTCGTTCTTTTATCCTCTAAGGACTAGGCGATCCTCTGTATGCAATAAGGCATCCAATTGTAACTAGTAGATGTTTTAGATTAAAATACCCATGCCTAATCCCTGCATTAATGCCTTGTTTTTCTTGATGAAAGTATTACAGTCTGTCTATCCTTCATTTCTAAGGACAAGGAGATTCTGCTTCGCACCAAGTCAGCCGGATGCATTATAACTTTTCTCGCGCAACAATCCTTTATCTGCTTTGAAACCAATTGCAGGTTCTCCCTGTCTTTGTATCCCAAGAGCCATTTTCAAAATATGTGCCAAACTGTATTGGTCTAATACAGTTAATACAGTTGGCCCTTACCTCTCTATTTAAATCAGGGATTGGGTTCCTGGAGCACTTCTATATTGACTTCTATGGAAGTTTTACACAATGTGATGCTTTCTTTCCCTTTCTCCCACACTTTCCTGGCATTCCATATGTTTCATGGCACTAATATGGTTTTAGGCTCTCTGACGAATGTCTTCTTCCTTTCTTTCACAATAGTTTAGGTGAAGGTGCTGGGTTTCGGTCAGTGGTTACAATACGTGTTATTTATCCTAATCCTTAATTATGTTTTTGGTTTTCTTTAGGGCAATATTAATTATGATATAGTTTTGCAGGAAATTTGAGAGTTATTAGCATGTGGCTTACCTGAAGAAGGCGCTATGCCGAAACAAGCGTAGAATACAAGCCACAGGAAGATTCATCATAACAAGACATTTGCTTGATAGAATGAAGCATTGACCGCATTATTCATTTACTATACATTTACATACTATTCTATGTATGATATCGTACTGGACGCTGCCTTTAAATGTGTGTTTCTAGAATGAATGTTGATGCATAAGTTTTACACAGGCACTATACGGGTCTTCTGTGATAATAATTATTTTCATATGTCTTTAATTTTGTCATTATTTTTGTTATATTTCATACAAAATTTATTGAATGTTAATTAATAATAAAAAATGCTATGCTGTTACCAACGCTGCATATATTTTTCTTCCTGCCCTTCTGTATACCTGTATTGATAATAGATTGTGAACTATCTAAACCAAAGGCGGAATTCTAAAACGCACTTGACATTGAGGGCCAGATGTACGACCTTTTTTGCGGTCGCATAAGGGGAAATGGCCTGTTTGCGACTGCAAAAAAGAGTGTTGGTATGTACAAATGCTATTATGCGAGTCAGTGACTCTCAAAATCACGTTGGCGAGTCGCTATTAGGAAGATGCGTGCCAAGGACGTCCCTTCCTAACAACAAGTCAGAATGGTATGTCCCACTGTTTTGCGACAGCATAAACACTCACAGTTTACTACCTATTTCAAGTAGGTGGTAAGCCACTCGCAAATGGGAAGGGGTCCCCAGGGACATGGTGGTCTGCTGACCCCAGCAGGCCACCATCCCTGCGAGTGCTGGCCTTTCCCAATGGGTCGCAAATTGCGACCTGTCTCATGAATATTTGATGAGGCAGGTCATTTGAAACCCCACTGGAATCACAAACAGTGTCTCAGATACTGTTGTACATTCCATTTTGTGAGTCACAAATTGTGAGCCGCAAAACGTCGCAATCAGGAATCACAAAATGGAAGGGTCGTACATCTGGCCCTTTGTTCCAAATGGTAATGGGTTGGTGCACTTCCACTTCAATCTCAGCCGTTGTGTGATATTACTGCATGGCAGAGTAAGATTAAAAAACAAGGACGGAGAGGGGCACCCGCAAAAATAGTCAATAGATCTTCCAGTATATTGTTTAGAAAAAAGTCTTTTTTATTTCCTTCCACTTTAAAAAATATATATATGGTCCAGTAATCAAAAACATACAGCCAACGCGTTTTGTTCAGCATACATTGAACTTTATCAGGGCTATGGATCACATGAAAAATAAGTATAAATACACATATACATGAATACAGTATATATATATATATATATATATATATATATGGTCTAGTAATCAAAAACATACAGCCAACGCGTTTTGTTCAGCATACATTGAACTTTATCAGGGCTATGGATCACATGAAAAATAAGTATAAATACACATATACATGAATACAGTATATAAATAACTGAGGCATACCCAGACACAAACAAAATTCAATATCACCACTAATACATTGTCGCATTAACATCCTAACTGACAAACAACGTCAAACATCTAAACATCTCCTTCAGACCCTATCACACCAAAGGGAGAGTCTACAAAATTTCATATTTCAAAAGGAGGGAAAAGGCATCCCAATTATTTTGTGTTCAAAATATAATATGAATTTCCCACGTTTCATACTCATATTGTCAATGTTTAAGAAAAATAAACACAATGAACATGTTTAAAATAACGTATAGCTTCTTACATGCTGGATCATATATATATTTTTTAAAGTGGGAGGAAATAAAAAGGACTTTTGTCTAAACAGTATACTGGAAGATCTAGTGACTATTATTGTGGGCGTACCGCTCCATCCTTGTTTTTTGATATTAGATTGTAATTGTTGTGGTTGCCTAAGGTTTAAGCACACTGAAGCTTTCAGCTAAAGACATAAAATCCCTTCTGCTTTTTAATATATATAGCAGAAGTGTAACTAAGTCATCTGAATTAGGGAGTTTTTGCCAACTGAATGCTATTTTAAATATACAACACAAAGACTGCAAAACAAGAATTGGGGGAGAATTCAACATCACTTTTGAACCAGTGAGGTTACTGAGACAGACATTGAAAGAAGAGGACGTATTTTGAGATATTTCTGATCTGAAGGCACCAGAACGCCCTCATATGTCTAGATCAGCCAATCAACTTGTAGACATTTTCTATCTCATGGCTTTAGAGTGTGTAATTAATGATTCTAATCCATTTCATTTTTCCCGTCATTAGTAATAATTAGCATACTACTATTAGAAGAAAATATGTTTGCACAATCCCCCATCGCTGATCTGTCTAGGTGAAGGACCAAGGTATAATGGTCACTTTCATATTTCCCAAATGTATGTAGTCAATGTTACTTCTATACTGGCCTCATTTAAATATTGGAATGGCCCAACATCTGAGGGGGAATGGCCATAACCCCACAATTATTAAATACATTTATATGACAACTTTAACATTAGATAGCATTACTGAAAATCGATAGTATCCCTATCTATTATTAGATTCTTATGACTGGCTATTTAACAATCTTCAGGATTTATTTTTGTTAAAATCCGTTCACCAGGCCAGGATCACCTACATGTCAAGAATGGTTCAATATTGACTGTAGGACAATCAAGTCTGAATTCATAGCAACAATATAACAGAGGAACACTGAACAAGTTAAAGCTTTATGGACGAGTTATAAGAAGACTATTAATAGAGCAAAGCTAGAATGGGAAACAAGAGTCTGGGAAGACCTATTAGATACGGCTATAGATAAATACTTAAAATCTTTCTGGCACATGGTCTCACATGGTGATCATAATTCCACTATGAAACAAGGGGAATGACTGGGTCAAGCACTTTCAGGCTCTTTATAAACCATAAGATGATAGAGGGTGATCCAGACAAATTAGCACAATTGTGCCTTAATACAGAGAGCGCAACTATTGCAAAAACACTTACATTTTCCTACTGTAAACTATTGCAGCTACTGGAGCACATAATACGGCTAAAACACCAGGTTTACATAAAATCCCTTCAGATGTTTTTCTTTCTGAAGTGGAATCGTAATGAACATAGGAACTATTGGCTGATAGTCAATAGTTGATAGAAATATTCTGTAAACAGGTATTGGACAAAGTTACAGCCTGGATGACTGAAAATAACAACTTGAGCCAGTTCGAGGTCGGGTTCAGATCAAAAACTAGCACTATTGATCAGGTTTTCTGATTCGTCTTGATCAGGTGGAAGATAGTTGACATCAACATAGGCAACTTATATGTTTCTGTCAGACCTGCCAGCCTTAGGGTGGTCTTCCCCAAAACTTTTTTTCATCTTCCTCTATTTTTGCTGATCTAATTTCTTGTTTGGCCTCAGGACTCTGTCTTTACTCATGCTAAACAGTACTAAACAGTTCTAAAGTGCGTGCTCTCGCTCCTCTAAAATGGTAAAATGGGCTTATACGAAATTGTAACTTTTATTTAACTTATAAGCCCTTAGTGAGGAGGTCCTACATGTACCCAGGGCCAGGATGTTTAGTATTAGAGGACCTGCAGCACTTATGGCACCACCCACCTAATTAGCCCCTTTAAACATGTCTCAGGCCTGCTATGCACAGTTTTGAACTGCCACTTCAACCTGGCAAAATAAACCTTTGCTAGGCTTAAACCTTCCTTTTAATACATATAAGTCACTTAGAATAGGCCCTAAATAGCCCATAGGGCAGAGTGCAGTGTATTTAAAAAGTTGCACATGTATGTTTAATTTTTACATGTCCTAGCAGTGAAAAACTCTTACATTTGCTTTTTTTACTACTGCAAGGCCTGACTCTTCTATAGGAAAACATTGTTTTAACGTATTACATTTAATATGTGATAACTTGCAATTAGGAGCAGGTAGGAATATCAAGTTTGGTGTCTAGGAAATTGTAATTAAAAACACTATATAATGGTAAAGTCGGATTTTAAGTCACAATTCTGAAAATGCCACTTTAAGAAAGTTCTTGTATGAAGGTAGAGAATGCACACCTTCCCTTATGTAAATTCATCGAATTAAAGTACTTATCTTCCAGTAGTGCGCGCAATCGGATTTTGTGATCTGTCCCAATCACAGCACATACTGCAAGTATTAACAACAGGGAAGCTTTCCTACAGCACTATGAACAGTTATACTCCACGAAGCAGGCGGGGGAGGTAAACTTCGGGAGTTTTCTAGACGATATTGCATTATGTTGGCTTTCCGATGGTCATAGAGCATTTCTCAGAGGACCTCTAGAGGTTGATGAAATAAGGGACGCAATAATGTCTCTGAGCAATGGAACGGCGGCGGGATTGGACGGGCTCCCTGCCGAGTTCTCAAAAATGCTATATTGATACGATGGCCCCGGAGCTTAAGGAGGTGTTCAAAGAGTCTTTAGAGGTGGGAGTGCTACCGGGATCGATGAGGGAGGTAGCGATTACTTCTCTGCTGCAGTCTGGTAAGGACCCTCTAGACACAGACTCCTACAGACCCCTATCGCTGCTTAATTGTGACGCGAAGATACTGGCAAAGGTGCTGGCGACGCGGTTGTCTTTGATTATGACCACTATAGTACTTCCGGACCAGTCCGGCTTTGTACCGGGCCGGGACACTACCGATAATCTTCGCGCGCTTTTCTCATTGATTCCAACCATAGCTCCTGAGCTCCCTGTTGCCGCCGTTTTTTTGGATGCCACAAAAGCATTCGATTCGGTGGAATGGAACTACCTAATTGATATAGTGTGTAGAATGGGGTTTCCCAAAATATTTATTGTATGGGTGAAATTGCTTTACACCAAGCCAGTGGCCAGAGTGATTGTCAACGGCATACTTTCCCCCCAGATGCCCATAATGAGAGGTACTAGACAGGGCTGCCCTCTCTCCCCACTGCTCTTTGCCATAGCGATAGAGCCGCTGGCATGCCGGATTAGACAGCTGTATAAAACTAGTGCGTTCAATTGCTTTCAGCGGCAGATAGGAGTGTCGCTATATGCAGACGATATAACGCTATATGTAAAAGACCCGCAGGTGAATCTTAATCCGCTCCTGCGGGAGCTTCTCGTTTTTGGAAGAATATCAGGTGTGCACATGAACTGGAATAAATCACAATTCTTCCCACTCACGACGGCTGTTGAGAAGTTCCAGCTGGACTACCCCTTGGAGTGGTGCGACACTGATCTTCACTATCTGGGCATAATGATATCGCTTAATAGCGAAGAGACGATCATACTCAATTATGGAGTAGCCATCTCCAAACTAGCTGATAAGGTCACAAGGTGGATGTCCCTGCCGCTTTCCATGGCGGGCAGAGCCTCGCTGGTGAAAATGGTTGTGCTCCCACGCTTCTTGTATTTATTTCAGAATGTCCCCTACCACCCCGGCGCCTACTTCTTCAAACGACTAAGGTCGGAACTTCTTAGATTATTCTGGGGGGGGGGGCAAACAACCACGACTGAAATGGTCCACCATAACACAGCCTTATGAAAAGGGGGGGTTTGATGTACCGGATTTTGAGGTATATGACATGAGCGCTCAGGCGCAATATGCATATTATTGGGTACACCCTGCGCCTTTTATGCCACAGGTAGCTGCGGAAGAATGGATTGTGCACCCCCTTCCACTCAATGGGATGATACAGGGGAGGGTTGGAGATGTGGAGACACCGGCTACCACGGTAACATGCACGATAGATGCGTGGAAGCGAAATGCAAGAGTCTTGGACGCCCCGATGCTTTACTCACCGGCGATGCCACTCACGTACCACCCAAAACTGTCCCTACTACAGGAGACAGGATTTCAGATCATGTGCAGACGAATCAAGCTGGCCACATGGGGTGACCTGTTCCTCGAGGGTACACTCCGTACGAAAGACCAGCTATTTCGAGAGGTGCAACCCTCTCCTTTAGAAATCTTCTATTACATCAGGCTCCGACAGGGGCTGCGTGAAGTGCTTTCCCACTTTCCAGATGAACCGGGGGTGGTTTTGCCGCTGCACGCTATGCTAGTGTCCGATGGCTGACACCTAGTGTCGAAGCTATACAACACCATTAGAACGCGGCGAGAGGCTCCCGACAGCCATGCGCGAGAGCAGTGGAGGCTTGAGCTGGGCGCTGACGTCACTGATGAACAGTGGGCCTACTGCTGTAACATTACGGCCAACATATCATCTAGCTGCAGGCTTAAAATCATACACTATAAATTTGTTCAGAGATTCTATTACACACCAGTTAGGAAACTGAGGTTTCACTTAGCGGATGACGACAGGTGCGCCCGATGTCGAGCGGAGGGAGCGGGATTTCTTCACCTGGCGTGGGAGTGCAGGGAAGTGCATGACTATTGGACTCAGATCCACGAGGCACTGCAGGTCATGACTGAAGGAGCTATACCATTGGATCTCCTGGTCATGCTATTAGGCTACACGAAGGACATACCCAAGCTTTACCGCAGGTTTGCAGATATCACATTATTGCTTGCAAAGAGGAGAGTAGCTTGCAGATGGGGGAGGGGAAGGGCTCCGAAATTTAAGGAATGGATGGACGATGTGGTATATTGTCAGGAGCAAAATAACATATATGCTGTCTTGATGCCTGTGCGCTGTAGGCCTAAAGACATTTGGAGTCCGCTGCAGACGTACTGGTTGTCTGCGGCAGCTCAACAGGGAGAGTCGGAGAGTGATAGCTAGGATGGCGGGGTGTGAATGGAACATTGCACTGGGGATACATACTGATGGTGTAATGGAGGTTACTCGCTAGCGCTGGTCGCTGAATACACTGGTGTGACATATGTGCTGATAGCCGGGTACTTTCTACTGACCCGTGGCGGGCTCACTGCTGATATCACTCTTTGCACTTATAGCGCTGTATGCGCCGCTAGGAATGTTGCTGAGTAATGTGCACAGACGATATACCATTGTACTGTAAACTGTGAATTATGCTGCACTGAGATCCTTCCTGCTGCTTTGCTTGTCCTTTGTAGCTAATGGTCTAATGTACATTGCGTATTGTATACTATATTGAGACATACCACTATCCCATCTGTGGAGTGCCCGGTGTGAAATACGATCTCACCTGTCAGAAGATAGTCGAACTGTAACTTATATATGTGTGACCAATCTGTATTTAATGTGATATATTTGATTGTTCAATAAAGGTTTAAAAAAAAAGTATTAACAACAGGGCACTCATCTTGCGCCCCATCTGTGGCACTGCTGCATAGGGAACATTTCCCAGTCGATGAATTTACATAAGGGAAGGTAAGTAAGTAACTTCTTTATTGTTTGATTATTTAAAATCTTACAATATTTCCAGTACAAAAACATATGCCTAAAAACGATACAATAAAAGCAATTATATCCTTAAAACTTTGTTAAAATTTCATTAAAGTCATTTTTTCTAATTTATTCACCCAGTTTTTTAATTACTAATTACTATCTTTAAGAACATTACAAAGGCAGCGTTCATGATTATATCATTTGAATGAAGACAGTTTTTCAGTGCCTGCCTGCATGTCCTTATTCCACGTATATTAAATTGCAATTTAAGTAGTGTGCATCTTTCATTACGGAGTCCAGGACAGATACATAAGAGGTGGACAATATTCTCTTCACCACTTTTACAAAGTCTACACAATGTGCTACTGTTAGTTTTTTTCCACGGAAGGACATGACTAAGGCCCGGTAGAATTCCAAATCTGTTCGCGTAATGCTCAATTCTCAAATCCACAACTCTCGTGTATTCAAAGCTCCCTGTTATTCCAGCACTGTAACGTTCTGTTAAATTCGTCTGTTCGATGCTCACTAATTTCCAAACAATCCTCTCCTTTTCAAAATGACCTGCTCTCCCTTCGAAGACATTCTTAACAGGGAGCTTTGAATACACAAGAGTTGTGGATTTGAGAATTGAGCATTACACGAACAGATTCGCCCCTGATGAAGGCACCTTGGCAGTGCCGAAATGCATTGGGCACCGGGCATTTTCTAGAAATTGTACAGCACATAACACGGTTGAATATTACATGAAATGTAATGTTTATGTTTTGGTTTTGTGAATGTGAATGAAATATAATTCCTTGAAATATGATGTGGTAATATACAGATGTGAAAAAAGATAAATAGCACTCAAAAATAAATAGAAGCAATTGAGAAAACAGAGAGCCTATTATTTGTTAAAAAACATAATTAGTTCAGGTGCATAGCACCAAGTGGATAGTGCACGGTTCGTTGGGCCAACATACCCAACACAACGAGCTTTTCATACCAAGGGACTGACAACCCCTATGAGCCGCAGCACCATTTTGAAAATAGTTCAAAAATAACTGAAAAACGGAGTGCTCCCTAACCCAGAATTAAACAGCAATTAGCGAGTTAGCTTTTCTTTGTATGTCCAGTGTTTGTAGATGGT
The DNA here is from genome assembly GCF_964263255.1 of Lissotriton vulgaris. NCBI lineage: Eukaryota > Metazoa > Chordata > Amphibia > Caudata > Salamandridae > Lissotriton > Lissotriton vulgaris. Next base: position 863,027,684 of record NC_141689.1, read on the forward strand.
AATTTCTCTTCTGGTCAAATAGTACACCCAAATACCTGTACACTTCTACTTGTTCCAGTTGGGTGTTTTCCATATACCATTTATTTTTTGTCTCAGCTTTATGTTCCTTGTGACCGCCATGATTTTTGTTTTGGTTTCATTTATTTCCATTCCATTTTCATTAGCATACAAGATTGTTCGGTTAATTAAACGCTGAAGGCCAATTTTAGTATGACTTAAAAGGATAGCGTCATCTGCATACATTAAGTTAGATATCAGTTTGCTCCCTAGTTTCGGAGGATGTGCATTCAGCTCGTCCAGATTTCCTGATTGATCTCCCAAGAATAGATTAAAAAGGAGGGGGGCCAACACACATCCCTGTTTTAGCCCTTCTAGTAAGGGAAGGTGTGCATTCTCTACCTTCATACAAGTGCTTTGCATTTTTCTGCCCCAAAAAAGAGAGTTGCACCCCATTAATGAACATCAGTTGGAATTTGAGTCAAGTTTTTGGGATCGCAGTCGAGACAGCGTAAGTTTGGAGTGGACTTCATGCAGTTTCCATCAGCACATAAGACATCTTAAAGAACAGTTTGACTGATCTATGAGCAGTTGACCTTTTGTGGGACAAGTTTTCATCTTCGTTTTGTTGTGTCTACAGTTTTACGTATTCTATTTGCAGCAATGTACAATGTTTTTTACAGGAGCATTCACATAATTTATTTTGTTTATTTGAAATTTGGCACATATTGAGGCTTTTGTTTTAGGTGGATGCGGGCGCTGGGGAGAGTGAGCATGGGACAGCTGGGTTTTGTTGGGGTGGAATTAGGGGGGTGTGTTCAATCAAAGGTTGCTTAAAAACTTGGTGATTCTATTCAGTGACAACACTGACGCATAGAGCATTGTGGGAGTTGAAGTTTTCTGGTGGTTGCACAGGTTAGTCAGGCACAGCTGAAGGGTTTTAAATCGCAGGAGTGTGAGGATTGAGAATGATTGGTTGCATGTAGGTGTGATGTTAGCTTCAAAACAACAGGAACAAATGGCAGCGTGAAAGTATCATTATTGAAATCTACGAGAGAGGTAGACGAGGAGGCTAGGTTGCTGATATCCCCTTTATTATGGTACTGCACAGCGTTCTGTTTGATGTGGGTGAATTTGAGAAATTGAAACTTGGTTTAGTTTGATAGTTAAGTTATATGAGTAATATTAGTTTATTGGAGTAACACAATGCTTTAAACTCGATGCGACAATCGACTGGCAGCCAATGCAGCCTCAGAAGCACGTGAGCAACCGAATGCGATCTTGGCAGAGCAACTAGAAGCCGAGCCGCCGCGTTCTGGGCCCTCTGTAGGCGTTTGATGCTTGCTTTGTTAGCGCCCAGATAGAGACAGTTAGCATAGTCCAGTCTGGACATAATGGACGCCTGGATGATGGTCTGATGCACCTTGGGAGGAAAGAACCCGAGCAGTGGTCTAAGGCCACGTAAAAGTCTGAAGCAAGTCCCTGCAACAGTTTTAGATTGTTTTTCAAAGGACAAGTTGCTGTCGAACCATATGCCCAGGTTCTTCACTGCCTCTTTGGGACAAGGGGCGGGCTTAAGGCGATCCGCGTCAACATTGGTCGGAGCACAGCTCGAGATCCCTGCCAAAGAGGAGAATCTCAGACTTGCTGGCGTTCAACTGTAGACAGTTAGCCGCCATCCAGTCCGAGATTGCCAGGAGATCGTCCTTAAACTTGACCAGTGTGCTATCGCACTTCTTCGAGAAAGCCAACACATGTTGGGTGTCGTTGGCGTAGGACACCAGGGACAGTCCTCTGCTCTTTGCCACCTCTGCCATGGGTCCAACATACAAGTTGAACAACATCTGAGGGACTCCCCTTTGTGGAAACGCCTCGAGAGTGATATGGAGGGACCAGAACCTGGAAAGACCTGTCCTCAAGAAAAGACCGCAGCCAGGCCAGTGCCAAGTCTCCCAATCCCACTTCCCTGAGACGCTTCAAAAGGATGTCGTGAGAGATCGTATCAAATGCGGCACTGAGGTCCAGGAGGACCAGTGCCGCAGAATCCCTGATGTCCAGACTCTCTCGGATGCGCTCTGACACAGTGAGTAGGGCAGACTCAGTGCTGTGCTGTGGCCGAAAGCCATGCTGCGTTACGTCAAAGATGGCGTTCTGCTCAAGGAATCCTTCCAAGATGGAATTCACATGGGATTCCATCAGCTTAGCCAGGAATGGAAGCTGGGAGGTTGGTCGATAGTTCCCAGGGTCCCTCGGGTCCAGAAAAGGCTTTTTTAATAATGGGACCACTTTGGCGTGTTTCTATGCCCGGGGGACAAAAGCTGTACTCAAGGATAGATTGATCAACTCAAGACATATCGGAGAGATGGAAGAATATAGTTGGCGATGAAGGGCAGGTGGCTGAGGATCCGCCGATGAGCCAGATCTAATTTTAGAGCTCAAGATCTCATAACCGGACAGAGTCAAAGGAGAAAATGAGGATAGACTACCTGCCCCTGGGTTGCCAGGAACACATGACAACTCAGCTTCGGAGTCGAGCGACAGCGTCGGTAGCCCCCTGTAAATCAGCTCCACTATATTCAAAAAGTACGGGGCGAGCTCCTCACAGTGTTGGTTGGAGGTGATAGACGAAGCCCTCTTACGGCCTGCACTTTTCATGTGGCTAAGCAGCGAAAAGATGGTTTTAGCAGGGTTAGAGCTGGATAAGATTTTAGTAGCCACGTAGTCAGCACGGGCTCTACGAATACCTATATGCATTGGGCAAGGAGTAATGAGCCTATTCAGTTGTACATCTCACTGTTTGGATTACGTGTTACTGTGTAAAGCCTGGATGGGCTCACAGTATTCATTTAAGGAATTGAAAATTGAAAATTCAAGGAGTGACGCAACGCTGTCTCTGCAGTGATTCATTAAGTTTGGAAATAAGTTATGGATTAATGCAGGTTTACTAATGAAAAAATGGTTTAAAGAGGAATATATGGATTTACGACGGGGAAATGGTCCCTATGCAGCAATGCGACATATGGGGAGCGAGATGAGAGCCTTGTTGTTAATACTTTAAGAAAGTTGGCATTTCTTGTCCCATCCATTTGGTTCCTGTATCCTGGATCACATGAAAAAGTGTAGCTGGCGGTTGGTCTTTCTGCCCTGCTCCCAGACAGTGAGACAAAGGGGGAAAAGATGTTGGCAGGATTGGAAATCTATGACTTGATGAGGGGAAGGTGCTGTTACCTGTGACTCCTGCACATCAACAAGTCTCTGCCTGATCACACTCACAACGGGTTTGGCACTAGTCTTTTGGGTACCCAGACAAGATGGGGCCGGGGAATAGAGTCAGGAAATTCCTGAATCTTATTCTTCTTCAAAGTAGCCACAAGGTATAAATATTGGACCCTCAGACCCAACTCGTCTGTACACCTAAGGCATGTGGAAGACTCAGAAGGACTGCTATGCTGCTCTGCCTTAAGAACTGCTACTCTGCAGCCTGAGTGAGAAGAACTAGGCCTGCATCTTGAACCCAGAACCACCAGACTCACTCATAGGGCTAGCTGACTGAGTTCCTGTACGTAAAACCAAAGCAGATCAAAGCATCTTCTCGTAGCTCTGCTTCAAAACTGCTGCAGCGTGCGAATCCCCAACGTTGGACCTTGCATCGCAGCCCATAGTCTTCTCAGAACCACAGCTATGTGCTGCATCCTCAACGCAGACCTTCGCATCACAAGCCCCTCGTACACGGCATCCCTGACGACATTGCAGTACTTCACTGCGCAGCCCAGCAGCCTCTTCGGAAACCGCAAACGCACAACCAATCCTCCATGGTGGACTTCGGATTACAAGCCTATCAGCAGCAACATCCTTGACGACGACGCAGGGTCTCGCATCACAGCCACGCAGATTTATCAGAACTGCCGCTGCACGATGCATCTTCAATGCAGTATCTCCCAAGGTTCCACAAACCACGATTTAATGTACTTTGTTCAGTGACCTACTTTGGTCCTTATAGCTAGTCCACGCTCCATGGCGGTCAACCTGAACTTGTGACTTTCTCCCAGCCCAGTGCCACCAAATATACTCAGTTGGTGCTTTGTGCCTCTGGGCACTATTTTGACCTAAAATTATTAAATTGCGTAGCTCCGATTCTATTGATTGGATTTTTATTGTTTTGGTCTCAAATAATATTAAATTTTACTTTATTTTTCTAAATTGGTGTTGCTTTTTTCTTGTATTGTGTTTTCACTTTGTTACTGTTTGAAGTACTGCATAAATACTTTACATACTGCCTCTGAGTTAAGCCTGATTGCTAATGTGCCAAATTACCAGAGGGTTAAGCACAAGTTAATTTGCGGTGTACTTGTGTTCCACCTAGACAGAGATTGTGGTAGTTGCTTGAGCACGGTTTCGCCTCCCCCTTCAACCAGTAACCCAATTTCCAACAATTGTATTCATTGATATACGGGGGCCTTTGATACAATGCCCAGGGAAAAGATGTGGGAAGTTTTATCTCAACTAGGAGTCCCTCAAGATCTTTTGGCTATAATTAGAAGGGTATATGCCGATAACATTGTCCAGGTAGGGTGAGGTCCGGATGGAGACCTGGTTAAGAAAATTGAGGTTAAAATAGGCTGTACAGACTATATGTTAAACTGTGAGAATGATTCCCCACTTCTCGCAGGTATGAAGGTTCCTGCTTTATTATATGCAGATTACACCTTGCTTATCTCCAAAGTTCAGAAAGGGCTAAAAACCCTGCCTAAGGTTTGAATCATTCCGTAATATACATGGTTTAAAAATAAACGTCTAGACTAAATTTATGGCATATAAGCTGCACAAACACTTTAGAGGCAAAATACTACTGCACAATAATCCTTTAGACAGAGTATCTGAATTTGATTACCTAAGCGTCAGACTGTCCAACATCCATCTCTGGTGTGAGCAAATAGCAATAAGCATGCTGGCGCTGAAACATAGATCATGCTCACTAATTAGTTAGCTATATGTGGAGCAACTCACTCTGTATCGCCAGCATGAGATATACAGAGCCCAGGTCGTCAGTGTAGCCCTCTACGGTTCGGACCTATGGGAACACTGTAATTTGGAGAGGCTTTCATAAGATCTCTACTGAGGCTCCTAAAGAGCGTGATTGGTGCCAATCAGGTTCGACCTAGGCCAGAAATCAATTTCTCAACGTGCAGGACTAAGGCCTTTATTAATCTGGATGAGAATCTGATCAACTAAGGAACTCAGGGTCTGTCATTAGGGTTTATGTGATGTAATCACACGATCCCAGGCAACTAACATTCAACGGTTAAGATGGAAAAGTTACACACCTGTAATCCTAGTTCTCTTTCAGGGAAATCTTCATTGAAGTCATAAGCACTGAATAGTCCTGCCCACCTGTGGGTGTCCTGGAGCATTTTAAAAAATCTACATATATGCATAAAAAACTTAGTACAACTGTACCTTACCTATATGTTTGCAGCCTAAAACAATATTAAATATGGCAAGATGTCATTGAGTATCTATTTTTAAAAAAAGCCAATTAAATCTAAACCAGTCACTGATGAATAAGTGACCACAGAAAATCACAAACCTATTTTAAAAGGAAAGGGAAAGGGAATGTGTGACATGGTTGGCTAATGAGCTGCAAAGCAAAGCATAGGAGAGAAGAACTGGTACTGTACCTTTAAGAAACTCACAATACACCTTGCACCCTATCTTGCCTCAAAAGGGACACTTTGACCAGATCATTTTTAACTAAATTAGATTTTATTATCCTGGATGTAAAATTGATGAGAGCTGTAGTAGTCCCTGGCCAGAGATGTGGGTGGGTTGCTTATGTCTTTGATGGGGATTCCTTCTGAAGAAAACTAGGTTTACAGGTGAGTAACGTTTCCTTCTCTTACTGGGGAGCGTCGTCCATAGTCATAAGCACTGAATAGAAAAGCAAGTCCATCCCCTAAACAAGCGGACAAAAAATAGAAACAGCTCTAACAATTACCTGAACAGGTTCCTCAAAGAAGCCTGCCTTACTTCAGTATCCGCTCTAGAGTCTGAATTTAGACAGTAGTATCTAATAAAGTTATGAACAGATCTCCACGTAGTAGCTGTACATATTTCTGAAATAGGGACATTCTTAAGAAGGGCTATGGTACCAGCCTTTCCCCGTGTGGAATGTGCTTTAGGTTTACCAGGTAGGGGTTTCTTAGCTATCTGGTAGGGGAAAATACACAGGAAACTACCCATTTAGAAATTGACTGTTTTGAAGGAGGTAAGCCTGTTCTTACTGGACCATAATTTATGAAAAGACCATCTGATTGTGGTATATCTTCAGTTTTGTCTACATAGAATTTCGGGACTTTTTTAATGTCCAAAGAACATAAATATTTCTCTTCTGGTGTTGATGGATTATGAAAGAATCCGGGTAAAGAAATAGTTTGTTAATGAGGAAATCTGAAACCACTTTAGGAAGAAATATGGGGTCTGCTCTCATTACCACTCAATTACTATGGAATACTGCATATGGTTCAGCAGCGCATAGAAACTGAATCTCACTAATTCTGCACAAAGAGGTGATAGCAACTGAGAAAGCTGCCTTCCATGTCAGATGTTCTGAATTTAACTAATTTTGCGCAAAGAGGTGATAGCAACTGAGTAAGCTGCCTTCCATGTAAGATGTTATAAGAAGGCTTTGTGCATGGGTTCAAAGAGGTGACCCATTAATTTTGATAGGACAGTGTTATGCTTTCATGGAGGAAAAGGGGACTTAACAGGTGAGAATACCTTTGTATTATCTTCTAAAAAATCTTTCACCACATGCATGCTAAAGAAGAAAGTTTGTGATAAAGACTTCCTACAGGCAGTTATGGCCGTCTGCTGTACTTTACCATAAGAAAATGGTAAACCAGGCCTAACCAGATGAAGTAGGTATGGTATCAGTAAGTCTTCTTCACGTGATGACGGATTGGATTGTGGCTGTTTTATAAACACTAAATACGTGCAATTTTCTTGAAGGCATGCATTGTTCTGGTGGAAAGTTGTTTAGCTTCTCGTTTAAAGTTCATGCAATCTTGAGGAAGACCTAGTTAACCGTATTGCAGGAATTCCGGAGCTAGACTGCTAAATTCAGTGAAGCAAGTTTGAGGTGTAGGACCTATGTCCGGAACTTGTACAGGAGATCTCGCTGCATTGAAATCTCTTGTGTGGTCCCTCTGACAGGCGAAGGAGGTATGTGAACCACCAATGACAGGACCATTCTGGTGCTATCATTCTCATTCTGGTTTTGGACCAGGAAAACTTGATCTGAACTGTTGGTATGAGGGGAATTGGTGGAGATGCAGAAATACATTACTTTGACCAACTATCAAAAAGCCATTGTTCTTTGACCCTGGCTAATAAGATATGGAAGAGTCGTTTTTAGCATTTTTTAGTTTTTTTGTATCGGAAAGCAAGTCTATTTGAGACATTTCTTTCATGACTTTATTGTTTAGAATCCAGTTGTGATTTTCTTGGAAAGTCCGACTGAGGGTGTTCGCTTCCAGGTTTGGCGTACAAGGGAGATAGACAGCTTTGATAGTCAAATTTCCTGCAATGAGTCATTTCCATATTGTTGTCTAGAGACAGAGGTCTTGAATGTGATCCTCTCTGCTTGTTCAGTTAGTACATTGTTGTTGTGTTCTCTGTCTGACCAAGCAGAGATGTCCTTTTGATTTCCGGAAGAAAGGATTTCAAAGCCAGGTAAAATGCTCTCAACTCACAGGTTGATGTGATAGGTTTTCTCTTTGTTTGACCATAACGTTTAGGTTCAATCTTTATTCGGCATCAATGCCATAAAGGTTCCAGAAAACAAAAACATTAAAATGTCTTAAAAAGAAGTTAAAGTACATTAAAAGATGCCGCTCGTGGCAGGAGGAGTAGGAGATCCTTGCTTTGGGCACTACAGACCCCAAGAGCCATCGGGAGACGTTGCAGCCTGCACACCTGTGCTGACCCGCCCCTGCCGCTACTTAACTCCTTGCGGCTCCCGCTTCGCGGGACGCCGGACTAAGCCCGTGCAAAGGGCGGGCCCTCTGTGGCCCTCAGAGGCCTGAGGAGGACGGGACGGGCACGCCCTTTGGCTTTTCAAAAGGAGGTAAAGCTACTGATTGACTTTTTGTACCGGACAGTAGTAATTGCATAATAAACTTCAATAACTTTATTACATCCAAGCCATACTATGCCTCGCAATGGGGTTGCCAACAAAATAGCCTTTTTGTCGGATTCCTGCCCCAGGATGCAAGACAACCACACAAATAGTAAATTTTTACCTACGCGTAGAGATGCTGATAAAATTAATTCCGACCAGCTTAAGACAGCCCAACCAGTAATCAATCTTCTCCACAAATAGCCACTACAGCGTGTAGCCTCTCATTGTTGGAGGAATTAAATAGTCTGTGTAAGACTAGGTATGTCCCAGAAGGATTACCCTTCCCGCCAAATAACATTCACCCGTTAGCTCCTAATGAGAGTGTGCTGGAACCCTTTTCCATTTTTACAAAACCCAATACCCAAAGTATAGTACCCGTCCAAGCAACATCTGCCAAAAGGAAGCATGACGGGGATAAATATAATGGGAGTCAATCTAAAATACAAGCCCAACTTTGCCCCCTTCCAATTCTCCCTCAACTCCAGAGGCGGACAAAAAATTAGATGACCTAGCACCCTCTTCCCAGATGGCTTTATTGTCTACGATCGAACAACTGATCAAATCTATTATATACCCCCTGGTTGACAAAATTAACACCTTGGGGGATACACTGACAGGGATTGAGGAAACAATTACATTTAGTTTGTTACCTTCTACCCACGCTACAATATCTAATCATCCCTCGTCAACTGCTCCCCCTAATGCATCTAAACTAACCACACAAAACAAAGATGTCCAAACCCAAGAACTAGTTCCCACTTCTTTGCCCCCAAATGTCCCTAAAGCCCCTCTTAAACCCACTAGCGCACAATATTGTCCCCAGAGTAGAGCGCAATAGGGTTTCTCGAATTCATCTACCTCCAGAGGCCGCTCCATTTGTGTGCGTCCTCTCGGGAGTCCCGCAACTAAAACGGGGAAAATCAGAGAGACAACATGACTTGTTAAATAAGGTTAAGTTTTGGCTATCAAAAAATAGACCCCTGCCCCATGATCTTGACGGCTGGATTATGAGCGTGAGGAGAGTGGGCTGGTTAGGTCCCCTCCCAAAAGACATCACTGATGACTTGGTACTAATAGGATTTAGGAGTAGACATATTGTTCCATACCTCCAAACTTGGCCACCCAAAGAAGGTGATGGCCCCATATCTTATCTTATCTTATCTTATCTTATGCTGTATTTATAAAGCGCGCTGACACCGAAGGTTTCCTGGCGCTGAATCTGGGATCTACCTGGGATCTACACGATTTCTACCCAAGAACTTCATATATATCCCTGCTCCCAGATCTACGGCTGAGGATAATACCAGGTTGGGTAGAGGAGTTTGCTTACCGTATTGCTGTAATATCCCTGCGCTTAAAAGATTTGATTTACCGCATAATAGTTTTAAGTACTGCAACCCCTATCAACTTTCTTTCTGATGTAATGGAAGAACTGTTAACATGAATCCTGTAAAGTATGGTATTGCCAAGATAGTTGTATTCTTAGGGTGAGCAAATGTTTTTAATTTTTAACTCGCAGATAATTTGTGCCTTCATATGTATTTTTTCTTTTTTACTCATGAGTGTATTTTTAACTGCACGCTTTTATGATTTTAAACAAAAATCGAATCTGAACTGAACATTAAAAGACCAACTTGACTATACACAGCCAATTTTATAAAAGCTAAAAGCCACAACCCATCATGCAGTTATGTGCATTTGTCATAGAACATCACACCCAAATTAAAAAGGGTACAATCCAAGGACCAAAATATGACAAAAAATCACAGAATTGTGGTCAACCACAGGGCTCTTCTATAGTCTGCCTAGGTTTAAGGTGGACTATGCAATTTGCTGCAGTTGGTTGGAGTAGACTCAAGAAGGACAGACCTTAAGGAATAATGGAAAACAGCAATTTAAAATGCATTTTCACTAAACATTACACACACACAAAAAAAGCTATAATCATAAAATCAAGATATAACAGAGGATCACAATATTCCTATCCTTGAAGAGATGAGTCTTGAGGTTCCTTGACAATTGTAAGTGGTGTTTTCGACTCGTACGAATATGGTCGAGTCTGGTATCTACGAACCGCAAATGACGAGTTTAGTAAGTGTGCGCAGTTTCGCTGTGCTAACTTAAACCGTTCGTTTGTTACGTGGGTTTTTCATCTGTACCCACGGGTTCCATCTTAGATACGGCATCCATTTTGTTTCTTGCCCTCAAGTAGCCACGACCCTGGGATTCCCAAGATATCTGCGGAAGACACATGTCCTTTGAAAGTGTCTTTATGACGAGAGGGATGATACTGTAAGGCAGATTGGCCCGCTCAAGGCTCATCTTGCCGTGCCGGTTTATTGTCTCAGCCGTGCATCTCATTAGGCACGTCCCTTTGATGCCTGTATCTCGTGTTTCCCGATACCTCCTTTTTACACCCTTCCCAATCTCCTCACTGTTTCCATCTTCCTCTGCACCTGTTCTTGTTCCTTCTTCGATCTGTTTTACTGCTGATTGGAATGTACTAATGGTGGGAAGATGGGTTTTTACAGTTGGGAACCGCCAAATGTTTCCGCACTTATGTTCCGGACCTTGAATGTATCAAAGTGACCAAAGTGACCCCTCTCGGGGATAATTATGGGAACCGAGTCGTAAACCTTTGTGTACCATGTAACCCTATGGGAGAAATCTGTATGAAAGGAGCGATCCACAGTAGCAATTTGAAGCAGTCTCCTCGAACCTACATTCGTTGTACTTCCTGTGACTTCTGTGTTCCCTGTAGTAAATAAACCTCGAATCTTTGACGCCGAAGGAAGTGTCCCGTGTCTCTGTCATTCGTACGCCGGAGCAGGTTACCCACGAAGGTTTCAGGTGTTGTCCCCTGGCACCGCTGGGTCTTAAAGAACCCAGTCCTTCAGTTGGCGCCCAACGTGGGGCTGCATCAGTGGTACCGGTCCAAGCCCGACGATCGTGAGGAACTTCGTGTGAAATCTCCGAGGGAAGGTGCACTCCGCTTCATCGATCCTGTTGTCGAAACAAGTGGCCCGAAGACTTTTCCCGCGAAGATTCCCGCCTCCTGACGGCTGCGACGGACTGCTGCCCTGACTGTAGACCTGTTTTGGCGCCTGGCGTAGACATTGATATAGCGAGACGATTGACGGGCCTTCCTGGTGACGCCATCGATCTTTGAGTAAAGTATTTGTGGGTCGCTCCCAGAGTCCTTGGCTGTGGTTGCTTAGTTGCTGCATGGTTCCATAGCATTTGTGGTTCTTAGTATTTGGTTCTTTGTTGTGTTATTTGACGTCTGCAGTCGCCAAAAACCGAGGCTTTTTGCTTTTTGCTGGGACTTGGTAAATCCCGTAACCCTTGAAGTTTGTGAAACTTGGCTAGTGTGCAAGATGCCTGGTCGCAGTACTTTGTTTAGTTGTTTCAGACGTTGTGGTACGGATTCCCGACTGGAGGACTCTTGTCCGATACCTCCGGTTGGAACTCCCACTTATGAGCTCTACAGTAAGCACGGGCTAGGCCCGATTACTTTTAATGAATACTGGATTCGTTATACCAAAAAAGATGGTGCCCTTAGTTGGCCACCTCATGGTAGTTTTGAGACCACGATTTTAGATAATCTTGAGGCTAAATTGTTTGAGAAAAAGTCAAGGCCGGCCATGTTTGATGCCTTTCGGTTGTGGCGTAAAGAAGCCCGACAGAAGGAGATCAGACAGACTAAACGTAATCAGAGAGATGGTGTTGTTACCATTGTAAAGAAAGCAGAGCAGTTTCAGCGTGAAAAGGAGGATAAGGAAAAGGAAGTGTTTGATAGGTTACAGCGTATGTCCATAGACAAATGCTATCCTGCTTTGCCAACGGAGTCGGATAAGAAGGAAGAATCAGTTGAGGATCCTTTATTGTCTTATCTTATGAAGTCACCACCTCCGTACGTACAGGACACCGCAGCTCCTGTGGTTCCCCCTGTACCTGTTCCTCAACCTGTTCCTCAACCTGCACCCGTTCTTCCGACTGTTCCCGCTCCTTTGCCTACTGCTATTCCTACTGCTCCTCCGCTTCCACATACTCCTGCTCCCGCTACTGCTCCTACTCTACTTACTCCTGTTGCTTCTTCTGTTTCTACCCCTTCTCTTGTTAGTTTTTTGTGCTATACTTCTCCATCTATTCGAAGTCGTACTCCTCCTGTTGCGGCTAGCTTCTTTAATTCTCTTGGACCTGTTCTTGGGTCCGCTGGTTCGGACGGTCCTCAGAGACGTAGTCAGCTTCCCGGTAACAGGGAACGTGCTGCGCTATATAACATGGCGGTGGGTTGGATGACGCACCCTCTTAGAAACCCTCCATGTGCTGTACTTAATACGTTCTGTCAATTTAACGTACCGACACAGAGGTACGTGTTTGAAGAAATGTGTAAGGTTCTTCGTGACCAGATATCGGTCGATACACCTGACGATGTGTTGACCGCTTTGTCTGATCTACAGCTTCAGTTCTCAAACGGACTGATAGTGGATACCAACGTTCGACGTGCTGTTGAGCGGTTGTTATCTTTCCGTCCCACTCCTATACCTCAAGCCTTGTTTGTCGAGGATGTTGAGAGACAGTTAGATGCGTCTGGTCAGTTTCCCATGCGCGAAGTTCCACCAGTGTGGATGCCAGGTGATAATGCTGCTGTTCCTATTATTCCGCCGCATTTCCAGAGAGTATGGATACATCTCCCATGGAAACGATCGGAAGTGTTACAGGTGAAGCAATCTTTGCCTGACCCTCGCAAAAATCCTGCAGGGTATTATAAAGAATTATCGCAGCTCGTAGACGCTACGATAATGAATCTTGCCGATATTGATATGTTGTTTGGAAATGTCGTACCGCAACCAGTATGGGCTAAGATTCATCAGGAAAATCATGCAAACGAATTAGGTGGTGATTGGGCTGCCATTATAGCGGCGGATGGGTTGCAAACTGGTGGTGCTAAACCCGAACAGCTGATTGCTGCTCTCCCTCAGAGAATAATTGCGCTAATGAAAACTCTTATGCCAGCTATGAGGGTGAACTGGGACAAATTGTCAGCTTGTAAACAGAAGAAGGACGAGAGTGTCTCTGATTTCTTTACGAGATTTGTGGAGGCATTTATCGACCATAGTGGTCAGGATATGGGCACTGAGGGTGGTCAACGGTTGTTTGTGGATAAATTTGTCTCTAACTTATTGCCCGATTTGAGCAATAAATTAAAAAATTCTGAGAGTGCGTGGGCCGTCTCTACATCTGCTCAAATATTTGCTACGGCACAGTATTACGAAAACAGAGAAAAAGAAGAGAACGACCGCGCTGATAAGAAGACGAAAGAACTTAAAACAAAAGTGTTGTTGCAGCAGGCCTATCCTCCGCGTTCGAATCAGAATGCTCCTCAGCAAAATAGATCGCAGTCGCAATCAAATAGGTCGCAATCTCGAAATGACTCCTCTTCCCAAAGATCATCGTTAGGGTACAATCAGTGTGCCTATTGTAGACAGGAGGGTCATTTAAAATTCAACTGTCCCGTTTTAAACGATCGTAACAGTGGTAACTCATCTAGAGGCGGTTGTGGTAGTTCTCAGCAGTCATCACGTGGTAGGGGTCGTGGTGTTCAAAATGATCGTTCAGATAACTCATCAAATTCCAATAATTGTTTTGACCAACGTGGATCATCGCAAGGACGATCTGCGCAGTACAATGTAGATGATTATTACGTCGATCAGGAAACTGACGACAGTAATTACTAGGACAGCCATAGACAAGGAGAGGGAGTGGTATCAGTTCCGGTTGATCAGAGAGGGCCTTACGTCGCAGTTGCTACATCGGGCGTCGTTGAGCCTTTTCTGTTGGACACTGGTGCAGCGAAAAGTTCCATAATGCATTTGAAACTCCCTGGCGCACCTTTGTCTGGCTTAACAAATGTTTCCGTTGGATTCTCTGGCGCCCCCGTTAGCAATCCAGTTTCACGCCCTTTGCCCCTTACAATTGGGCCTCGTGAGCTTCAAGCTCCGTTGATTTTGACTACTGGTTGTGGTGAAAATCTTTTGGGCCTGGATTTGCTAAAACGTTTGTATGCAACTTTGTATTGTTCTCCTGCGGGTGTAAAGCTTACGTTAGGTGAGAGGGTTGTCTCTCCTATGTACCTGTCTCTCGATAAGCTTCCACCGGAATTGAGTTCTCTTCCTGCATCTTTGTGGGCAACAGGTCCCAATGATGTGGGCCTACTTGACATCTCCCCTTATGTTGTTCAGCTGAAATCTAATGTACGATTGCCACGTATTCCCCAGTATCGAATCTCCCTTGATGGTGAACGAGCACTGTTAGCGATCATCTATGATCTGATCGAGAAAGATGTTATTGAAGAAACGCGGGGAAACGTGTGCAACAGCCCTGTACTGCCTATTCTAAAACGTACCGATCCTTCGAAACCGCCTGTTTATCGTTTTGTCATCGATTTACGGGAGGTGAATAAAATTGTGATTCCTCAGTTCCCTGTTGTGCCTGACATCACGGCGCTACTGACTCTGATTCCAGCCTCTGCATCTTGGTTTTCGGTGATCGATTTGAAGAATGCTTTCTTTAGCATTCCAATTGCCGAAGAAAGCAGAGACCTTTTCGGTTTCTCTCTTGGGGGTCGCAGCTTCCGGTTTAAACGTGCTCCTCAGGGCTACTGTGAGAGTCCATCGATTTACAGTCAAGCCTTGAAGGGTCAACTGGATGCGTTTTCGTTGCCGGCTGGTGCGGCCTTAATCCAATATGTCGATGACTTATTGGTAGCTGCAGATACTCAGGACATTTGCAAAATTGCTACGGTGTCGTTGCTGCAACATCTCTGTGACTTACATCACAAGGTGTCACCTTCTAAACTCCAATATTGTTGTCAAGAAGTAACCTATCTAGGTCACTTATTGTCAAAGGAGGGAAGACAGTTGACCCCAGAGAGAATTGCAGCAATTGCGCGAATGACTGTGCCAACAACCCAAAGAGATGTGCGTGCCTTTCTAGGTATCACGTCGTATTGCAGGCAATGGATTCCAAATTTTTCATTGCTAGCGAAACCATTGGTGGCTCTTACGTGCAAGGATGTTTCAACTCCTTTACCATGGACGGAAGAATGTCAGAAGAGTTTTTCTGAATTGCGTGACTCATTGTGTTCGGCTCCTGTGTTAGGTACCCCTGACTACAGTAAGCCGTTTACATTATATGTTCACGAGAGGGAAGGTTGTGCTTTGAGTGTCTTAACGCAACCTTTTGGTGGTAAGCAACGTCCATGTGCATATTTTTCCTCGACTTTGGACCCGGTAGCTAGAGCATTGCCGAGTTGCTTGAGAGCAACAGCGGCAGCTGCAGTGTCCATCCGACAATCAGCAGGATTGGTAATGGATAATATGCTTACGGTGATGGTTCCGCATGCAGTCGACACTCTTTTGAATCGTACGAAAACTCAGCACTTGACGAGTGCGAGATTGTCGGGATACGAGTTGACGCTGTTGGCAAGTCACATTCAGATAAAACGTTGCAATGTTCTGAACCCGGCGACTTTGTTACCAATTAGCACGGAGTCGGATGAAATAGCAGAACATGACTGCTATTTGAGGACTGAAGAGGAAACAAAAGGTCGAGTGGACCTTAAAAACACTCCTTTGGAAAATCCAGACGGAACTCTGTATGTGGATGGTTCATGTTTTAAATTGCCGAATGGTGATGTGACTACTGCGTATGCTGTTGTAACTTTGAATACTGTTGTGGAAACTGCAAGATTAAATCAGAACTCTGCTCAGGCTGCAGAGCTGATCGCTCTAACTAGAGCGTGTGTGTTAGCGAAAGGGAAACGTGTGAATGTGTTTACCGACAGCCAATATGCATTTGGCGTCGCGCATAGTTTTGGACGGTTGTGGAGAGAGAGAGGTTTTATGACGTCGCATGGCACGAAAACTCAGCATGGTCAGCTTGTGAATGATCTTTTGGATGCACTTACGTTGCCTAAGCAGGTAGCGATTGTTAAATGTAGTGCACATCGTAAGGTGACGGATGATGTTGGTCGTGGTAATGCATTTGCGGATGAGATTGCTAAGGAGACTGCCCGGAACCTTAGCACTAGAATGTATGTGACGAGTTCGGTTAGGTGGCCTACAGAGACTAGTATGTGTGAGGACACTATCAAGAGTGGTGAAAGCGATTCAAGATGAGGCCACCGAGACTGAAAAGACGAAGTGGAAAGAAAGTACGGGAAAGTTGGATGCGAATGGTTGTTGGGTTGATTTGTCGGAACATAAGAGATGGATGTTGCCGGATGCGTATGTGCTGGCTGTTGTGACAATGGCACACGGGTTAGCACATATTAGCGTGAAAGGTATTTGTAAGTTGCTGTCCCCGGTGTGGAAGAATGATGGTATCACGAAATGTGCTGAACGTTTGGTTAGGAATTGTATGGTGTGTATGTTATACAATCCTGGTAAGGGAACTCCAACACCTCCTGGTAGTTTTGCTCCCCCTTCATGCCCTTTTGAGGTGATTCAATTAGACTTCATCCATATGGAGCGATGCAATAACCTGAAATACGTTTTAGTTGTGGTTTGTGCGTTCTCCCGATGGATTGAAGCCTACCCTCTTAAAGACAATACTGCCCTGTCAACTGCGAAAATCCTACTGAAGGAATACTTTCCTCGGTATGGAATGCCTCGAGTTGTATGGTCTGATAACGGAAGTGAGTTTGTGGGGAGTGTGATGAAGAGTGTGTGTAAGGGCCTTGGAATTAATCAAAAATTCCACAGCGCCAATCATCCTCAGTCAGCTGGTTTGGTTGAAGGGTATAACGGCACCCTTAAACTGAAGCTAGCGAAGATTCAGGCTACGACTGGTCTTTCGTGGCCTGATGCTTTACCCTTAGCTTTATTGTCAACTAGGGCAACCGTACACTCCCGAGTAGGGCTCAGTCCCTATGAGATAGTGTTCGGTCGTCCTGCAAATGTCTGGAGGGTCCCTAGACCGGGTGTGTTCTCTAGTCTTGAATATCCAATGTTGATTGATTATCTTCATGATCTGACCGCTAAACTGAGGTTAATTCACCAACAGGTTTACGAAGCATTGCCGACGCAGACGGAGGGTCCAGGCCACCAGCTCCAGCCCGGAGACTGGGTGGTAACCAGAAACTTTGCCCGTAAGAAGAACTTGGAACCCCGGTTCACTGGACCCTACCAGGTCCTCCTTGCCACGAGAACTGCCGTCCGTTTAGAGGGCCGGAAAAATTGGGTGCATGCCACCCATACAAAGAAAGTTCCTATACCGTTACCGGCAGACTCGTGGGTGAGGAGGGGCATTGCTTCAGCTGAATCCGAAGGATTGCCGGCTTTTGTACCTTTTAGCGACGCACAACCCGTCGGAGAATCCTCAGTGCAGCAGAAAGACACTGTTGAACATTTGTCATCAAAAGATTCAAGACAGGAACATTCGACTGATCAGCAGGACTCTGTTCCCTCATCGGATCCTTTGTTTGATAAACATACACGTCCTGGGAAAACTCGATACTTTTTGTTCTAGCACTGAGGACTAATAAAAAGATTTTGTTTTGTCCCTTGACAATTACATTTCCCGTTTTCCACGATCAGTCTGAACACCTGTATCATTGCAATTATTTTTGTATATATTGAGTTTTGTTCTCTATGTATTTTTGCTTCCACAGCTGAGAGACATTTTACATATACGTTGTGAATAAAGGCCGTAGGGCCGCGCGTGTACTTCCTTCTGGTTAGTAGGTCTTGACGCTAGGTTAAAGACCGTCGGTTCCTGGGAACTCCTAGGGATTGACTACTGCTACACAGAACGAAGTGCGTCAAGAAACGTTGCGGACGGTCGTAGGGGATGGCGTTTTCAAAGCTGATGGACTTGGAAGAAGCTCAGGCGCAAAGGTTCAAACTGCAACAACTTAGTCGTACCAAATGTTTTATGTTTCAAATGTTCGTATTGCTTTTTACTGTTTCTGCACTATTGGCGGGTGGGGTGTATTATATGATGTCGTACTTCTTACCTTCTGCCATACCTACTCCTACTTCTGACCCTAAACTTACCTCTACTGCATCCCCTCATTCTTTCCATATTCTACCTGAACACGAGCAGGCTAGACGTGCAGAATTCCGAAATAATTCCTTTATTCAGCTCCTTCATCAGCACCAGCTAGTGGTTAATACTACAAATTGTTGGGTGTGTGGGTTGATGCCACATACCACGGATAAGGGAATTCCATATCTGGTCTTACCGTATAGTTCCCAGGGTTCAGCTCGAGCATTCCAAACAATGTTTCGAAGCGCACTAGATTCTTATCCCAGTCGAGAGCCACGTTCTCCCTACTTTGGCCCTGGCTCGTATCATAAGCCTTTGTCTATAGCGATAGAGGACTTAGATAGAGATATCTATGAGCCGTCGCTCATCCCAGAGGAAGAGGTACAAGCCTATAGGGTCCTGAGTAAGGTCGAGTATAGTGCGCTCACGAGTGAAAAACAGCTTAAAAGCTCGCCTCCGATATGGGTCGTACCCCACATCGGTAATTTTTGTCTAATGGGTCGTGGCCGAAGATCGAAAGCCCGACTTGGAGAGAGTGCTTGCACTGAGAGTTACATTCTACCGATGGTCTCGTCCCCTGTGTTTCTGGCTGCCAAGGGTACATACTTTGTTTGCCATGATCGTGCGTATGCATGGCTGCCCTCTGACTTTGTGGGCTCATGTTTTATCGCAAATCTGTTGCCTCCGACGTTCACTGTAGACGCAGACTACCACAAAACTAGAGTTGTGAGAGGCGTAATTAGCGAAGAGGACACTGCCGGTCAAGAGGCAGGAGACTTTTTCAAGGGTTTCCTCCCGTTTTGGGGACCTATGGTTAATAGTAGGAACCTGAGACAGTTGACTCGAGTGGTGGAATCGACAGCTAATATTACTGCCAGTGCCCTTGGTAATATCACCATAGAACTTCAGGCGGATAGACTTATGACGTTACAAAACCGTATGGTTTTAGACGTGATCTTAGCAGATCGAGGTGGGGTATGTAAGGTGATCCATTCGAGCTGCTGTATTTTCATTCCAGATAACGCTCCTACCGTCTATCAAGCCATCTCGAAGTTGCATAAGATCTCTGAATCCATACACGTGGATGTAGGGGATTGGACGCTACTTGGGTGGTTTTGGGGCCTGATGTCGACTTGGGGTTGGAAGATTCTGATGATTATTGGAGTTGTTGTGGCGTTCCTGTTCACGTGTTGCCTTTGTGTGCAGTGTGGTCCTGCCTTATGTGGCCTCTGTGCTACAACGTGTATGAGAAAGCCACCTGTTACCAAGGGGACTCGGTTGGACAGAGCTATGTTACAGCAACATCTAGATGGTCTAATGAATATCGAGTATGATTCCGACTAGTGCTTGCCTACATGAGGGCAAAAGGAGCGTCTGAGGTTCCGTGACAATTGTAAGTGGTGTTTTCGACTCGTACGAATATGGTCGAGTCTGGTATCTACGAACCGCAAATGACGAGTTTAGTAAGTGTGCGCAGTTTCGCTGTGCTAACTTAAACCGTTCGTTTGTTACGTGGGTTTTTCATCTGTACCCACGGGTTCCATCTTAGATACGGCATCCATTTTGTTTCTTGCCCTCAAGTAGCCAGCGAACAGACGTTGTCCGCTTCGCGACCCTGGGATTCCCAAGATATCTGCGGAAGACACATGTCCTTTGAAAGTGTCTTTATGACGAGGGGGATGATACTGTAAGGCAGATTGCCCCGCTCAAGGCTCATCTTGCCGTGCCGGTTTATTGTCTCAGCCGTGCATCTCATTAGGCACGTCCCTTTGATGCCTGTATCTCGTGTTTCCCGATACCTCCCCTTTTACACCCTTCCCAATCTCCTCACTGTTTCCATCTTCCTCTTCACCTGTTCTTGTTCCTTCTTCGATCTGTTTTACTGCTGATTGGAATGTACTAATGGTGGGAAGATGGGTTTTTACAGTTGGGAACCGCCAAATGTTTCCGCACTTATGTTCCGGACCTTGAATGTATCAAAGTGACCAAAGTGACCCCTCTCGGGGATAATTATGGGAACCGAGTCGTAAACCTTTGTGTACCATGTAACCCTATGGGAGAAATCTGTATAAAAGGAGCGATCCACAGTAGCAATTTGAAGCAGTCTCCTCGAACCTACATTCGTTGTACTTCCTGTGACTTCTGTGTTCCCTGCAGTAAATAAACCTCGAATCGTTGACTCTGAAGGAAGTGTCCCGTGTCTCTGTCATTCGTACGCCGGAGCAGGTTACCCACGAAGGTTTCAGGTGTTGTCCCCTGGCACCGCTGGGTCTTAAAGAACCCAGTCCTTCAGTCTTTAACTACATTATGTACTGGGAGATCCTAATGGAATGTCCCTTCCATTAGATTTTTTATTTGGTCCAACAAGGAAGTGATTAAATGGCAGATTGTGACAGTCAATTTATTTTCCCAACTGTTTGAAAACTGGTTCTACTGCTCCGCTAGACATTGCCATAGCTGCCAAGGCTTCAGGAAGGGGCGTGGCTAGCCAGCCAACATGGCGGGCATGTTTGAGTAGAGCACCGTCTCTCGCCCCTTATTATCCTGGCATTTACCCTGCAAGAGGTGTTTTTCCGTACTCGCGCTGTGTGGAGCTGGTGTAGGGACGCAGCGGAGAACCTGTGGAGCCCAGCCGATTTTGATTCCGGGCTGCTGAGGCGACAGTGCGGCCGAGGACAGTGTGGCGCGAAAGGTGCCCAGCGGCCGTTGCAGTGTGTGACCGCTGTCGCAGGAGGCCGGGCGTTGTTCTGGGCCTCGGAAATCATGCGAGTCCCGCTGGAGATCTGGCGCTGCCAAGAGGCGTGGGCGGCTCGGCGATCGGCCGCGACAGCTGCTGCGGAGCCCTATGCGAGCGAGGGGTGCAGCGATCTCCGCAGCCGGCGGGGGCCGAGGACTGGTGCCTCCTTTTGAAGCCTACAACTAGAGAGGGCGTGCAGACTCTCCTGGCCGCAAAGCGGCTGCCAGGCGGAAGCGGACAATACCACGCTGGTGCTTCTGGAGATACTGCCGGTTTCAAGACCACCCACGGCGAGGAGCGGGACCCGGGGCAGCTGGGGGAGCTCCGCGGAGGTGCAGTGGTTCGGTGGCACCCTGGGATGCCTAGGTGGTGACTGTGCGGCCCGGAGGCCCCGGACTGTGGATGGCCGACTGTGCACTCGGGGACTGAGGCCCGCACTGGGCGGGTGAAGCGCAGAGGGGGCAGCTTGGCGTGCAGGTTGGGCAGCGCAGGAGATCGTGGGCCGCACTGCCCCTGCCCCATCAGAGCGGGGAAGGCCTGTGATCACAGAGTTGGAGTAGTGCCCTAGGAGCGTGGCTGGAGGTGGGGGCTGAGTCGGTAGAGGGCGACGAGAAAGGCCGTCTAGGGGACTGTGGCGGGTTTGCGGTGCGCAGCCGCGAGCCAGACAGACCCTTGATGACATTTTGGCGAGCACGATAGGGGGACAAGTTAAGATGTCGGCCGATGTCTGAGATCACACTCATGTGCTAAGCTTGCCTTTCTTAAAGCCTACTTGCGCTGCTGCAGATGATTGTGAGACTGTTTGAATGTGGCGGGACCGGGGCCCGCGGACACACACGGGCTCTCCAACCGGCGCCCTACACTGGCCTGGAACGTTTATAGGTTATAGCTACACAACACACCTCTTTGACATCAGGGTGATCTGAGTTAGGGGTGCAATGTAGCGTGGTTGTTAGCGGCACGCACACCCAGACAGCCACTGTGCTGAACTAGCACATTCTTGTGAGGTGGACCTTGTTAAGTTTGGACGAATGCCTTCTTTGGGGTTCGCCCTTTTTGTTACATAGTTTGTGATAATTTGCATGTCTCAGTTGCGTCATACTGACCTTCCTTTCTCTCATGGTCCTTGTAGACCCCTTCCTGCGGTGTCCCTCTGGCCCCACGCGCGTGTGCAATGTCCTGACACATGACACACACTAATTTACTGACTTGGAACATCCACGGTATGCACACCCCGTCACGCCGCTACTCAGTCTTTTCCTACCTGCAGCGTCATGGGGTGGGGATTGCTTTCCTTCAGGAGACACATATGACACAGATTGAGCATGATAGACTCCGCAGGTGGGGGAGGGGGCAGTTATTTGGAACGACCTTCTCTGCGCATGCACGTGGCACCTTGATATGGGTGAGGGCAGGGGTCCCCTTTGTCAGGAAACGCTGGTAGATCATGTGGGAAGGTACTCCCTAGTGCAGGAGCGATTGAATGGCCAGGAAATCCTATTGGGCTCCCTCTATGCTCCGAACACAGATCAGTCCTCCTATCTCGAGAGCCTTAATCAACTCCTACACCCGTATACTAGTCTCCCTTGGCTGATCCGAGGGGATTTTAACATGATACTGGATGTGCACCTAGACCGATCCTCCCCCCCTCCGGGCTGCGGCAGCGGCATCTAATGCGCAAGCATTTCGGGACTGGCTTTCACACTCGGGGTACATGACCTCTGGCGCATGCAGCATCCCATTGATAGAATATACTCCTACTACTCTCCAGTTTATGATCTACATGTCCGGCTGGACCGGATCATAGGCACCTAGTCACTGCTCCCACTCCTCGCCAAATCAGAATAACTGGGGAGAACACATTCTGATCATAACCCCCTCTGGTTCCAGCTTAGTTGGGAAGTGGATCGGCCGCCGGTACCTATGTGGTGACTGCAGCCCGCTGCGCTCGAGGACGCTGAGTTTCGCGCATCGCTGGGCACGGCCATTTCAGCATACGATGAGGCTAATGAAGGGACGGTGAGCAGCGCCTCGTTGGAATGGGAAGCGAATAAAACAGTGATTCGTGGGCACTGCATGGGGGCCACATGGAATATACGTAAAAAGTCATCAACTTCTCTGGTGCGCTTGGAGTCGGAACTCCTCCGGTATGAAAGGGAGGGTGAGGGGACGGGTGAGCACTCGCGCATGCTCAGTGACCTGCGCAACCAGCATGCAACCCTTATGGAGCAGTTGCGATGCCATAACTATGCAGCGCATACGGCTAGGATGCACGCTAAGGCGGATAGAGCCAGCCGACTGTTGGCTTGGTTGGTACAGTGGGATGGGTGCGGAGCTCCGATAGGTGCTCTATGTACAGCAGAGGGAGTGATGGTGTATACTCAACGAGAAATTCACTGTGCTCTGACTGACCACTATAGGCAGCTCTACAGAGCCCGAGGCACGGGCCCTAGACATGCGCTAGAGGAGTTTCTGGACTTTGTTACTCTGCCCGCGGCATCTGAGGAGCATCGAGGCGAACTTAATGCCCCTTTCACCCTGGAGGAGGTGGGGGACGTGATCCTGGATATGGCGACGTGGAAAACTCCCGGGCCGGATGGCCTGTCCGCTGAATATTATAAGGCGAACAGAGATCTTCTTGGGCCCCTGCTCCTCCAGCTGTATAACACAGCTATAGACGACGGCTCGTTCCCTCCGTCCATGAGGGAGGAGTTTTTTGTCTCCTTGCCCAAGCCGGGCAGAAACGACACAGGGTTAGGTTCATACAGGTCGCTGGCAATGCTTAATGTGGACTATAAAGTTTTTGCAAAATTCTTGCCGGGCGACTTGCTCCAGTGGTTCCCCACCTACTGCATTCTGATCAGAACAGGTTCGAGATCCACTTCCCTGAATCTTCTGCGGTTTTTTAGGGTTGCAGCTGAAGCGACAAAGGAATGGCCCAGGGTGGGGTGTCTGATAATAGACTTGGAAAAAGCCTTTGACTGCCTGGAGTGGGGGTATCTGGCTGCTGTGCTGTCGCGATATGACCTTGACGTGGGTTTTTTGTGACCCCTAAGGCCCAGCCCCTTGCATAGTGGTTTTAGCCATATCTTCCTTGCGACCCTATATGCCGGGCAGGCAAAGAGAAAATGCGCCACAGACTCATTCAGGGCTGCACATCCAGGACAAGCTTTTGAAAGATCACCTAGATTATTCCACCCAGAGGTGAAATCATTCACTGGTAAAGTCCCGAACCTGAGTTTTAGATAATGTGATCCATCGAGAGGTTTCTCTATGAAGTCTAAGAAGGGTTCAAGTTTTCTTGTCCACTTGATCTCAAGGAACCGCTCGGAAAGAGGACCCCCTACACCTATGCGTGTGGCTGTCTCCTGGACCCATTCCCAATAGAGCTTCTTAGTCACTAACTTGGGAGGCGGTGTTTGGCTCGTCCATGATTCACTTAAGCCCAATTGCACAACCAACTGCCTCAGGTTGCACAGCCACTTGATCTTGTTACCCGTATTGAGCAAAATAAGTTCATCTAGAACTGCTGCGTAGTTGTGGAGCTCCCGGGTCCTTCTCAGTCGCACCCAAAAAAGTAGTGGGCGCAAACGCACTATGTCTTTAAGGGGGCGCCTCCCCAAGTCTAGCCGTAGTGGGATTAGCGGGGTGGAAACTTGGAGGGCCACCAGATCTCTCATGAACTTATTTTCAAATGTAACTAGCTCCGTTATGTTCTTGAACCCCCCACAGCTTGGATCCATATAGGGCTGCTGGTAATACTTGGCCTTCATAGATTGCGAGAGTCGGTGCCAAAGGTTTACTCGTCGACTCCCGCTGTTCTCTTAATACCACCCCTGAGACTCTTTTGTGGTTTAATAGCATTTTGGCCAAGTGATCTTTCCATTTCATCGGGCTGTTTATCCTAACACCCAAGTAGTCGAAGGAATCAACCAACTCCAAGGGGACACCATTGAGCGAGACATTGTTCCTAAATCTCTTGGAAGGTGAAATGGCCATGAGCTTTGTTTTAGAGGTATTGATGGTAAGGCCTCTGTCAGTGCAAAACGCACTAAAACGGTCAAAGAGCTTTTGGAGACCTGAGGGGGATTTGGAGATCAAGATGGTGTCGTCCGCGAAGAGTAGGGTAGGTGTTTTTTCCCCCCGCCAGGGATGGCGCATCTGCCGCTTCCTCCCTCAGATGGTCCACCACTCCATTCACAAAAAGGGAGAATAGTATCGGTGCCATAACACATCCCTGGCGGACTCCACTCCTCACGGGCACCCTCTCTTGTCAGTTGTCCCTGGGTGCCCCATCTAATCCTCGCATAATTCCCCTCATGGAGCTTCACAATGAGTCCCAAAAGTGGCCCTGGGAAGCCCATCTTCTCCAGGATGTCCCACAGCCTTGCACGAGGGACCAGGTCGAACGCCGTTTTGAGATCTATGAATGCCAGGTAGAGACTACCCTTGTTGATGATCACAGCCTTCCAATAGATCGCAAAAAAGCGGAAGACCTGGTCCATCGTGCCCACCTTTTGACGAAACCCTGCCTGGAAATGAGAAAGGACGTGCTCCTCTTCCATCCAGACACCCACCCTGGAGATGATGACCCTGCCAACCACTTTCTGGATCACGTCAATCAGACTGATCGGTCTGTAATTGGCAGGGTCATCTCTGGCGCCCTTTTTATACACAGTTACCACCTCTGCTCCTTTCCACGAGTCTGGCACAGGGTAACCCTTGTAGATCAAATTCATTATTAAGGCAATGCATCTGGCCCAGGCAGCAGGTACGTTCAAAAGGAGGTCCCCTGGTATCCCGTCCGGGCCAGCTGCCTTCCTAGGGGTCGGATGTCTAATGGCCAATAATACCTCAGAGGGCAGAAATGGTTCCTCATACACCAGTGGGGATTGGGTCCTAGTATCAGGGTCTAAGGGAGGTGAACATGTCACTTCTATCCCGCAATACAGTGCAGAGAAGTGGGAATACTATTGCTGTTCTGTTATGTTGTTAGCAATAGATGGTGTACTTTGCTGCCTAGCCTTGTTAATCAGTTCCCAGAACAGCGTGGCATTCTTCTTATTGGCAGCGGATTTAAGATCCTGCCAATGTTGTTCCTCCCACTCTCGTTTGGCCAACACTAACACCCTCGCGTAATCCTTCCTAACCACTCTAACTAGTGAGGGATTCTTTTTAAGCAGGGCGACTGTTAACTCCTTCCGTTTTACCTTACACTGGTCTGAATACCACAGGTTACTGGATTTAACCAGTTTATTGTTCCCTCTACCACTTTTACCCTGAATTACAAAGTATTGTCCTGCTTCCTCGATTGCGTTTTTATAAGCCAAGGAGAAGGACGGCCCCTGGGCACTACCATTTTACAGTTCAAAAGCCTCCAGCTTTACTGTCAAATCTGCTACATGTGCCCTGATGCTCTCAAGATTCCCTTCCTGGAATTGGACCTTGTCCCGTTTCAGCCTGCGGTTACCATTGTAGGGGACACCCTCATTGGTTGTCCTCAGAGGGCTTTATTCCCACTTTCCTTTAATTTACCCCACCGTAGCTTCATGCATAAGGGGTTGTGGTCGCTATCCTGTGAAGGTATGACCTCCATGTCTATTAGGTCGCACCACTGTGTGACATCCAGTAAGATGTAATCAATTCTAGACGGCCATTAAGCCTACTAAAGGTCATCGCTCCAGCGCGGTCAGACGTTGTCCTGCCATTAAGCGTTCTTATATTAAATTCCATGATCAGAGCATTGATCTGAATTGCCCTTGCTGACCATTTTCTAATTGGGGCTAATGACAGGGCTGGGATGGACCATCTAGAGTCCTCCTCCTCTATACCCAGGGGATCGTCCCTAGATAGGGGTTCAAAGTACAATTAAAATCCCCTCCCACTATGATTTTAGAAGTTGGGGGGCATTTGGCTAATACCTGTTCTAGGGTTGCCAATGTACATGAGGTAGTGTCCCCCGGAGTCTCTCTAGAGTATATATTAAATAGATCTATCCTGCTTCCCTTAATGTGCTGATTCTTGGGTGGTAATATCCCAGTTCAATCCAATTTTTACCCAGATATGCAATTCTCCCACCGGTCTACCCTTGCCACAACTTGATGCGGGCAGGAAAACGGTAACATAACCGGATTTGTACACTGGGAGCAAGCTCCAGGTTTCTTGGAACATGCATACATCAAACTTCTCGATAAACACATTCCATTCTGGTAGGACCATCTTTTTTTGCAACCCAGCCACATTCCAAAACAGCAAATGGATAACCCTATGACCTGTGGCAGACAGGTAAGGGGTAAATCCCTTATTCCCACCCTGCGCACAGGGAATAGGCTCACCAGTTGCTTCTAAGGAACTAGCTAAGTTCAGGGGTAAATTACTGTCACTGTTGCCCCTCAAAAACTTTGTTTGTATGGTAGCTATAGTCCTGCTGTTATCAGAGTTGTTGGCAACTGTAGGGCCCACTTTCCCAGTATCAGAATTGTTCACAGCTGTGGGAACCACTTTCCCCTTATGTAAGAGACTTGGTGATTTTGTATGTCAATCCACCATATCCAGGCAGCTAAACCTGTTTATGATCGGAAAGCCACCCCAATTATCCCTGAAAACTGGCTCTGTGGTTGGCTGCTCCCCCCAAGGCCCCCATTTCTGACCCCAATCTCGATGCCCTACTCTATACCAGTTACTATCAACTATTAGGTCCCGAGTGGGGACACTCCTTGGGGGATAAAAAAAGGAAAGTCCCCTGGTAGCTATACCCTCAAACCTATTTTGGGTGTCCCATGAGCAGACATGGGCAGTAGTGTGTGGATCCGCAAAATTGATCAGCACGCAATCTCCCTGGGTAGTTTTCCTCTGGGGTCCCAGCCATGCCACCCTCCGCACCGACAGGATCTTACTTGAACGATGTGGGGGTAAAGTCCGATTTTGGTTAAGCCAATGTCGGACCTGGTTAAGTAACGACCAATTGGCTTCCTCACCGGGAGCCTCCAATTCTGGGACCCCGTCATAACTACCGCATATGGTGTAGCCTCAGGGGTGAGTTTCACCACTCTTCCTCTGGCCGATACTCCACCATTTTTATTTCCCTTTGGCTGCGTGGTGTGTTCCCTGAGTGAAGTGGCCCCCTCACATGGCAGATCGGGACATATGTTGGTTTTATCTTTCTTTTGAACTCTCTTCTCAGCAACTAAGGCTGGGTTGGGATTGGTATTCACCGCTAATGGTGAAGGGTTTTTAGGAGCTTGTACTATAGCTTTGTTACTGCTTGGTTTGTTACTCCCTGCTTTTTCGGCCCGGGTGGTTTTTGGTTTATAGGCATAGTGCAGAGATCGGCTAGTTGTTTTTCAATGTGGGATCGTTTTTTCTCGATGGGAGAGAGAGAACGTTTAAAAAGCTCTTCTATACTCACTAAGAGTTGAATGTCAGCCGCATCCCGACTGCCGCTTTCCCCAACCAAGATAGTTAAACCTTCCAAATTCCCTGTGCTCCCAGTCTCTATTATAACATCACTACCATGAAGGTCGTGATTTATATGTGGTTTTTGAGCAGCGGACCCAGTAATCTTTTTCTGATGGCGGCCCCTTCCCCTCACTTTTTTTATCTTCCGTGCTTTAGGGATGGCGCCCTCCCTCCTGCCCCTCAGTGTAGTAACACTTGTGTCTTCCTGAGTGATACTGGTAGCTATTTCCGGAGTTTTTTTCCAGGTCTGTACTTAGTTGAGAGGCACATGATATTTGGGACACTGAAAGATCTACTGTATTGGGCAAGCTGCATCTATCAACATGGACATCTGCCTGGATATCTATAAGACCCACAGCCTTAGATTGTTCGGGGGTTTTGGCCGTTGCAAATTGTCCCATGGATGATCTTTTCTTTGCAGAGGCGAGGTCTTGTGACACCCTACACTCCATTAATGTAATCCCTTAGTCTAAGAAAGTATTGGCCCTTATAATGAAGTTATCCAAGGTGCCCATTGATAGGGTCCCTCCTGCAGCAGTTTTACTTCTGCTCCCTCGGGTGGACATTATTTCCCGTGAAAAATCACCAGTCATTGCAATGAGTGACTGTACAGAACGTATAAAAGGTTTACAATACGTACATACTGCCACTCAGCCAACCAGGTTAGGGTTTGGAGTTAGGGGGCTGGCCCAGCCCGGCCTCCGCCGGTCTCTAACGGGCTCGTCCCGCGCGCGTCCTGCTTAAGATTGCTATGTGTGACATTTTCATAATTTCAGTGTAATTATGAGTGACATTTCAACGACTATGAGTGAGACTTTCTCACAAGCAATGAACATAAGGGAAACAAATATAAATATCCGAAATCAAACCCATTTGAGGAACGAGAAACTCTAAGAAGATCTTAAAACTGCTGCAAAGCACCAGAAATGCAAGGGCACCAACCTAGTCGTATTGTTAGACAAATATGTAACCATGATATTAAACACTGAGCACGTCTTTGGCAGAACTTTCTTTAAGTTCTGTGTCATTGCGCATTATAATTTTGTATAATATTATGAAAAACGCACGCTGCGCAGACACACATGGCTGGTGCTATCTCTGCAGACACAGTGAATGAACTGGTTTTGTTCAGTATAGTTTCCAAAACTTACTCATGTCACCGCTCCCTGAGCACCGCTCACAGAGTGGTCCTTTCATCATGCATTTAAAAAATAGGGCCTGACTGCTCTTGCAGGCTCCGAATTAAGACAAGAACATCTGGAACTTTAAATTTACTCACAACTTGAATGAATGATTTGATACGCCCAGGGCTTGGGCACTTACTTGAATTTACAGCGACTGACAGCGAGCAGCTGCATTTCCTACATATAGGCCGCGGCCTGGTTCGCCTGGTCGGCTCTGCTCAGCTGTGCAGTTAGGGGTCCTGACGCGCTCCATAAAAAACAGCCGCAAATGAACCAGCCAGGTGGCAGACAAGCGAGTCAGCTGCTGTTCGGACCTCGGTGGCCGTGGGTCGAACTTGGTTGCAACACGTGGAGTTCATTTTACAACGGCTGGCTCCGCTCAACAAGATCATCATTAACAGCAGTCGGTGCAGATTTCCAATGCCCCCAGCCGACTTGCGCCACTGGAGGGAAAAGAGCCGGAGGAGGCCTTCGTAATGCGGCGACCTACTCGCCCAATGACTGTGCGAGTCTGACAAAGAACTCACACACTGACTACTTACATTCAATGATTCAGAAAAGGGGGTGGTGATGAAAAGAGTGTCTAAATTAAGCAGACCACTCTTACCCAGTCCAAAGATCAGGGCTTGATCCATCACCGTTATTTAACTCACTGCACCATCCCAGCCCAGAACCTGGCTATAAGCAAATTAGTCTGTCCCTGGCCAAGTGCAACATGGGAACAGGGCAGACCAAACTACCAAGCCAATTCTTCACCAGAAAGGAGACAAGCTTCCGGGGACCCGTTTCTGGCATTTCAGCCGTCGTCGGCCCAGGTTGCTTGAATCCTGATGGTGCAGTGAGCAAGGGACTTATGTCTGAGTATACCCTGCCAAACCTATAGTGGCCAAAAACAATTCAGAAAAGGGGGTGGTGATGAACAGAGTGTCTGAATTAAGCAGACCACTCTTACCCAGTCCAAAGATCGGGGCTTGATCCATCACCGTTATTTAGCTCACTGCACCATCCCAGCTCAGAACCTGGAATGCCAGAAACCGGTCCCCGGAAGCTTGTTTCCTTTCCAGTTTAAGAATTGGCTTGGTAGTTTGGTCTGCCCTGTTCCCATGATGCACTGGGCCAGGGACAGACTAATTTGCATGTAGCCAAGTTCTGAGCTGGGATGGTGCAGTGAGCTAAAAAACGGTGATGGATAAAGCCCTGATCTGTTGACTGGGTACGAGTGTTCTGTTTAATTCTGATACTCTGTCCATCACCACCCCTTTTCTGAATCGTTTTGTCCACCATAAGCGTGGAAGGGTGTACTCAGATGTGAGTCCCATGCTCACTGCACCATCAGGATTCAAGCAAGCCGGGCCGAAGACGGCTGTAATGCCAGAAACCGGTCCCCGGAAGCTTGTTTCCTTTCCAGTTTAAGAATTGGCTTGGTAGTTTGGTCTGCCCTGTTCCCATGATGCACTGGGCCAGGGACAGACTAATTTGCATGTAGCCAGGTTCTGAGCTGGGATGGTGCAGTGAGCTAAAAAACGGTGATGGATCAAGCCCTGATCTGTTGACTGGGTACGAGTGTTCTGTTTAATTCAGATACTCTGTCCATCACCACCCCCTTTTCTGAATACTTACATTCAATGACTCGGCTACCCATTGGCAGGCATTGACTGTGCTGTCAGGGAAAGTAAGCAGAATTGCGCACCACAGCGCGTTGATTAATTCAGCAGAGTTACATTGTAGTGAGCTCAGCCCAGCCCCCTGCAGTTTGCAGAGCAGCACGCTGCCGGCTCGATTAGTAGTTATACAGGCTACAACCAGCGCTCTGGCCCAAGGTAACCACCTGCAACTGAGGCGCAGCCACTAATATGAGTGACTCTGCATTTCAGTGCGCTGATGTGGACAACAACTCAGAAATGTCTTAGTCTAACACCTGATGCGTGGTACTTGACAGGGCTGCATTACTGTAAGGCTTCATATGAAGTTGGGCATGAAGTATCTGAAAAATGCAAGAAGCCATTAATCCTAGTAGGGATGATATTTGTCAAGCTGTTGGGTGAGGAGTTTGTAAAAGAATGCAACATTTCAATTAAATTGATGACAGTCTCTCCCCCGAATGATAAATTTTTTCGGACTATATATTCACTTTTTTTGTAGACCAAAAAGCCTCAGAACCATCCAGGCCAGAACCGAGGACCCAGACTCACTGTAGAGGCATAATGACTTTGGATGCCACAGTTTCCAGAACTGCCCCTTTAAAGGTACTTCTTTTCACTGGCTGGAGTTGCGATTTCATCTTGGTCATGGTAAACATCAGGGACATAAGTTATGAGGTGGTCGTTTGCAGGTGGTCCGCGATGGACTGTGACAAGCCTGCCTTCAACAGCCAGTCATCAATATACAGGAAGAAGTGCACTCCCAGCCTGTGAAGATGAGCTTCGACCAGTACCATCACCTTCTTGACAAGCATGGGGGGCCAAAGTGAGGTCAAAGGGTAGAATAGCGAACTGAAAGTGTTCTTTTTCCAAGACAAATTGGAGGAAACTCCTATGCAGGACACAAGTTCAAGACACAATTTCAAGGACATCATCCAGTCCTCGTGATCTCTGTGCAGTGAGGACCGGGGCAAAGGTTAGCATCTTGAATTTGTCCTTCCCAGAGCATTCAGCATCTGAAGATACAAAATCGGCTTGAGTTCATGATCATTCTTAGGTACAAGAAAATAGCAGGAATAGCACCCTCTGCTATGCTCCTTTTGGATACCCTCTTTTTGGACAAGAACAGCAAAACTGGAAGAAGGGGGGCTGACAAAAAGAACACTGACATACAACCTGCAGGAACCACTGGTCTGAAGTAATTTCACACCGGTTGGGCAAGTAAAACGGCATTCTGCCGCCCACTGGCTGAAAGGGATGCCCACAGTGGGCGTCTTAACAGTTTAGCAGCTATTGTGGCAGAAGAAGAGGAAGACAAGGACTGACCATCCTGTTCTTGGCCCTGTAATCTGCTACCCCCATGCTACTTGGAGCCTTGAAAGGGCTAGGCATGATGCTGCACAGAGTGAAATCACTGCCTTTGATGATAAGCCAGACCCTAAGAGTAACTCCTGAACTTTCAGTATTGTTGGAAGAACTGGTGGCTCAGATCTTAAGTCCAAGTAGCAAGCCTCAGCATTGCTATGTTTAAATTACTTCAGAAGTGAATCTGCCTTGTCTACAAAGAGGCTGGAGCAATCAAAGAGCATGTCCAAGAAGGATGCCTAAGTGTTCCAGAGAAACCTTTAGCATGCATCTAAG
The DNA here is from genome assembly GCF_964263255.1 of Lissotriton vulgaris. Taxonomy (NCBI): domain Eukaryota; kingdom Metazoa; phylum Chordata; class Amphibia; order Caudata; family Salamandridae; genus Lissotriton; species Lissotriton vulgaris. The sequence continues at coordinate 863,060,573 of NC_141689.1, forward strand.
CATACGGATGAAAAACCATACTGGTGCCCATAGCACGGTCTACACAATCTGTGGTGTTCGAATCTAGCCCACAAGATGCACTTTGCTGAATCCTGACTGGGTAAAAGTATTTCGAAACTCTTTGGGAGAGGATGAGCAAAAAATTGCCACCATGTCCCAGAGTTCTTCGGTGTATCTACCAAGTAGACTTCGTTTATGTTTTGCAAAACACCTTCATGCAAAGCACATCAATGTGCAGAGCAGTGGGAAAAGGTATTTGAATTCACTTTGCATGCTGAGTCAGGATTACCGGCGGCAGATTAGCCCAGCAACATGTGACTCTGGGCAATAGCTTGCTTAATATTCCAAACGGCCCCAGCGCCTAGAGACCCTTACGGGTGATTGTGCGCTTTACAAATGTGGATTATTGAACTATTGAACTATGAGGCTTTACGGTGAAGCCTCAAAAAGGCTAGCCTTGAGGGCTAAGGTGAAGGAAGAACAGGCTCTAAAATAAAGAAAGGCAAAAATAACTGAAGGAGACAGCAAGCTATAATTAGGGGCTCCAAGGCAGGAGATATTGATGGGAAATAGAGAGTCTGAGAAATGTGGAGTGGGAATTACGCAAGAAGCAATATGGATAGAGAGGAGAAGAGTGGAGAGACAAAACATCGATTCAGGGAGTTGGGGAGACTAGTAAGGAAGAAAGAAGAAGGTAGGTGTGGGAGCACACTGCTTCACCTCCCAGCAGAGTCGCCCCTAAGCATCATGGTTGATGCAGTCCGACAAGCGAGTACACTTGCAAAGTCATTCGAGTGTTTCACCAGGTGGGTGCAGATTAGTGCTGGCCATCTCTGGACACGTGTTTGTGGATTATTATCCGTCTTCAGCAGAGATTAGGCAAAATGATTCGGGGTTGCTGAGCAGGCTGCCGTATCCTTGGAACGTAGTATCTCTCCAGGCGCGCAGGTGCCTCTCCACGAGCTCCTCAGCCCACAGCGGTTCGAGGGCAGCCTTTAAGTAGAAGGTAGGTGTGGGAGCACACTGCTTCACCTCCCAGCAGAGTCGCCCCTAAGCATCATGGTTGATGCAGTCCGACAAGCGAGTACACTTGCAAAGTCATTCGAGTGTTTCACCAGGTGGGTGCAGATTAGTGCTGGCCATCTCTGGACACGTGTTTCTGGATTATTATCCGTCTTCAGCAGAGATTAGGCAAAATGATTCGGGGTTGCTGAGCAGGCTGCCGTATCCTTGGAACGTAGTATCTCTCCAGGCGCGCAGGTGCCTCTCCACGAGCTCGTCAGCCCACAGCGGCTCGAGGGCAGCCTTTAAGTAGAAGGTAGGTGTGGGAGCACACTGCTTCACCTCCCAGCAGAGTCGCCCCTAAGCATCATGGTTGATGCAGTCCGACAAGCGAGTAAACTTGCAAAGTCATTCGAGTGTTTCACCAGGTGGGTGCAGATTAGTGCTGGCCATCTCTGGACACGTGTTTCTGGATTATTATCCGTCTTCAGCAGAGATTAGGCAAAATGATTTGGGGTTGCTGAGCAAGCTGCCGTATCCTTGGAACGTAGTATCTCTCCAGGCCCGCAGGTGCCTCTCCACGAGCTCGTCAGCCCACAGCGGCTCGAGGGCAGCCTTTAAGTAGAAGGTAGGTGTGGGAGCACACTGCTTCACCTCCCAGCAGAGTCGCCCCTAAGCATCATGGTTGATCCCGCACCTACGCGCCGGAGTGGTACTATACCTGGCAGATATTGGCAGCCATCGGCGACCCCAGAACACTGCCTATCCCTGCTGACGAGGGTTGATAACCCGAAACACGTGTCCAGGGATGGCGAAGACAGCGAAGATAGCAAGATCGAAAGATGATGCATCGCGAACACTCTACTACAATGACCAGAGTCCTCAGGGGCAACTTCCGCCGGTGTGTGAGTAGTGTGCGACCCCACCCCTCTTTGTAACTTAAAGCTCCCTTGAGCAGCGGGCTGACGAGCCTGGGATCCCGCACCTACGCGCCGGAGTGGTACTATACCTGGCAGATATTGGCAGCCATCGGCGACCCCAGAACACTGCCTATCCCTGCTGACGAGGGTTGATAACCCGAAACACGTGTCCAGGGATGGGGAAGACAGCGAAGATAGCAAGATCGAAAGATGATGCATCGCGAACACTCTACTACAATGACCAGAGTCCTCAGGGGCAACTTCCGCCGGTGTGTGAGTAGTGTGCGACCCCACCCCTCTTTGTAACTTAAAGCTCCCTTGAGCAGCGGGCTGACGAGCCTGGGATCCCGCACCTACGCGCCGGAGTGGTACTATACCTGGCAGATATTGGCAGCCATCGGCGACCCCAGAACACTGCCTATCCCTGCTGACGAGGGTTGATAACCCGAAACACGTGTCCAGGGATGGCGAAGACAGCGAAGATAGCAAGATCGAAAGATGATGCATCGCGAACACTCTACTACAATGACCAGAGTCCTCAGGGGCAACTTCCGCCGGTGTGTGAGTAGTGTGCGACCCCACCCCTCTTTGTAACTTAAAGCTCCCTTGAGCAGCGGGCTGACGAGCCTGGGATCCCGCACCTACGCGCCGGAGTGGTACTATACCTGGCAGATATTGGCAGCCATCGGCGACCCCAGAACACTGCCTATCCCTGCTGACGAGGGTTGATAACCCGAAACACGTGTCCAGGGATGGCGAAGACAGCGAAGATAGCAAGATCGAAAGATGATGCATCGCGAACACTCTACTACAATGACCAGAGTCCTCAGGGGCAACTTCCGCCGGTGTGAGAGTAGTGTGCGACCCCACCCCTCTAAGGAAGAAAGAACCAGCTGTATGGCAGCGTTGTGTTGCTGCCTGAGAAGTGTACAGGAAGTAGTGGGAAAGAGTGAGTCTAAGACAGCTGGAGAAGCATTGGGGGGTGTCCATGGGGGCTGGAGGAGTATGAATAAAAAACAAGTGAAAGAAAGAATGTATTGAAAGCAGGAGTGGGCAGTGGACAAGAAAGAGTGAGAAATGTAAAGAGGCAGGGGCTTTGGAGTCAAGAATCAGTAAGAGGAGAAGCAGTAAGAGGGAAAGCAGCAGGGATATCTGCAGGAGAGAGCAGAAAGACAGCAGTGCAAGGAATTCAGAGAGTGATGAAGAAGAGAATTAATGAGAAGCAGCAAGACGGTGAGAGTAAGGAGGTGCTAGATTAGAAATTGAATAGTAAGAAGTGCAATAGGAATGTCAAGAAGACGGGGATAGCAGACACAAAGTAACAAGAGGAGGAGAATTTAGTATATTAGCACAAGGAATGTAAGCAATAAGTGTATACATTAGGAAAAGCTGTAAGAACGAGGATAAAAGATGAGAGGGAGCACTGAGAGAATCTTAATTTGGAGGGAAGATTCAACACGGGGCAATGATCGACCTCACAGTAGGGGGAGAGAGGGCAAAGCAAATTAGCAGTAAGAGGGTAAGAGTCGGGAGGGTTGAAAGCAGTGCAACGAGTGTCAAGAAGGCTAGTGGACAAAAAGTAGCTACAGGAGGAGAATCAAGGAGGACATAAGGTGGCAGGAAGCAGTAAGAATAAATGTTTATAAAATGCAGTAAGGATAGTGGATGAGATTTAAGCGCACAGTGAAAGAAAGCTGGAGGAGAAACTGAACACTAAGCGAAAAGGAGAGAAGACTCACGAAGAGAGCAGAACAAAAAAGGACAGGAAAAACTGGGAGAGTGAATAGTGTGGTAAAGATAATCATGGGTAGAGAAAATGTCTGTCTTCAAAAGAGAGTGCATAGGAGAGAAGGAGAACTGGATTGCAATGTGGGAAAGAAACAGAGGACGATAGCAGAAACAGGGAGGAATAGATCCAAAAGTCTACAAAAGGCACAGAGATTTGCAAAGGTGAAAAGAATGAACAGCCCTGATTCAGTGGTAAACTAACGAAGGGTTTAAATGTAAGCGGGAGTCAAGGCTGGTGTGAACTGCCGATATAATTCCGTTCTACCCCAACCCATTTCTTTCACATCCCAATCAGTTAAAAATTGCACTACTCCAATATCAAGATCTGACATCCACTCGGACTAAAGGGAACATGCTATCAGTATTTCTTGGCAAATCAGGCTATTAGAAAAATATGACTACTTTAATTAAACTTTGCTGTATATACTACAATATTCTCGACTGAGTTGTTTCTTAGAATGCCCAATATCAAAGTGAAATCTAAAATATATTTACCTATAGTATGTACAGCTTTGACAGCTCGACAACTCTTATCCAGCAAACTTTCATCACTCCTTCCAGATTGAAACATTTCGATATTTTTACCGTTTACGCTTCAAGAATATCAACGCGTTGACTTTAAAGTTGCCTTCCAACAGTATCAAGTTTAAGTCAGATGAGAATAGATGGTCATACTATTCTAATATAGATATAATCAGGGGTTCTCTTAAGCCTAGGAAGAAAGGGGAGCTCAGTCTGTTTATGTTTCACAACTTCAGTGTGCAGGGTGGCTCACCTTCAACTACCCATGTTTAACTAAGGCCCAGTCACTTTTATAGCAACTCTTGCACGTGCAGTTTTTTCTGTTAATTTATGGACTATGGGGCACATGCATCAATGTCAGGAATTGCAATTCGTTAATAGCGATTTTTAAGGAATCGCTATTAAGGACTCGCAATTCCTTATTCATGTAGGAATCGCAAAACAAAATGCAATTCCTACACATTCCCTAATAGCAAATTGTGATTAGATATTAGGGAATGCTTTCCCATTCATTCCTATGGGCCTAGAGGCCCATAGGAATGAATGAGAAAGCGTTCGCAAATTGCGATAACCAAATTGGTAATCGCAAATTGAGAATACAATTTCAAGGGTGGTAGGGGACCAAAAAGCCACCCTGATGCACCCCAAAAATGGCATGAGTACACATGAGGCGCACACATAAGCCCTAAGGGCATGTGTGCGCGCAAAATAGCACTTAGAAAAATGCAATTTTGTGCATTTTTCTAAGGAATTGCTAATTACCATCAACTTGAAGTTGATGGTAATTTGCGATTCCTTAATGCAAAGTTACATTCTCAGAATGCTTCTTGCATTGCATTTAGGGAATCACAAATTGTAATTCCCTAACTGCATTAGCAAAATAGGTAAGCGCAAAAATTACGCTTTCACGATTACCTGTTGTTTTGCAGATGGCTTTGGGGTTGATGCATCCCAGAAGGCAAATTACCGGTCGCAAACAGGCCTTTTCTGTGATTTGACCCATTTCTGAGTGGTAATTAGCTTGATGCATGTGCACCTTTGTGACTTCATCAAGCGACTGCTAGTTTCAAAGCATGGCAGCACAAAGACTGAACTCAAAGCGTGTGATGTAACTTCACCCTTTCTGTGCAGTTTAAAGCGGAAAACACTACAGGTTATTTACTTTGATCTCATTCTGATGAATGGTTTGTTTGCTGACCCAGATCTCAAACCCTAGCCTTTCACTGTTTAACTAGGTGTCCGGAGTGTGGGAGCAGCTACCAAGCAGAGCGACTCGGTGGACTGCTTCAGACTCCAGCTAGCCAGAACCTGGTAGTTCAAATAAACTGATGTGTCTTTTGCTTTTATCTGATGTTTAATTCTGACGTTTGCCATACCTTTTTATATATACCTAATACTTACTTATAGGGGCTTTTAGCCAGCCCTCGTCCTTCACGTGCTGATGCTGTGTAATTTATATAATTCTCACTCAGTCAGTCTCTCTCTCACTCAGTCAGCGCTACCATAAGATGTTTTTTTTATTTCAGTTAATATTTTTGTTTTAAGATTTATGAGGCCCCAATAGGTTCCCCAACAAATATATATACATATATATCTACTTCCCACGACGGAGAATGCTTTGGAATATATATATATATATATATATATATATATATATATATATATATATATATATATATATATATATATATATATATATATATATATATATATATATATAAATATATATATATATATTATATATATCCCCAATTGCCGCAGCTTTCAAGGCAGCACTCCTGCCTTATGGCGCTTTCAATCAGCTCGCCTCCGTGTCCCGGTGAATATGTATGTGCCGACGCGTTTCGAGGCTCATCGCGTCTTTTTCACAGGCTAGTGCAAGCAGCGCAATGACAGCCCTTTACACTAATTTGCCTCCACACGTTTTTTATTCGCTTTTGGTACAGAATGGGGCGGTGCTTAGTGCACGTGATAATCTTAGTGTCTGCTGGGAATGGAAGTCCATTCGGGCTATTCAGTGCTCACCTTGATGCTGAGGCAATTGGTGATATATTATCAAAACAAAACAACTAACGATGATACTCTGAATCTATGTAAGTACAGTGACGACCAAGGCTTGCTGGCCTGTGATGGATAAGTACTTTATAATAAGTTCCTAAGCATAGGCCCTTATTACTGGGGGGAAACCTTTACCGCGGGAATGCGATCTTTCAACTCCCTTCTGCTAACTGACAAATGTTCCCCAAGCCTTCAGCACTACAGGGGCTACACTAATGTGTTCCTATTGACTTCTCCCCGACAAAATTGTGCGTTAACAGACACGTTTGTTAAGCGCCTTTTTCAAGGCGAACTATTCCAAATACCTTGAGGTATAGGCAGCAACGATCGGAGAAGTCGCTTTTCATACAGAAACTATACACTTTATTTCCATAGTAAGACCAGCCCGCCTTTGCTCTTCTTCCTCATTCACTCACAAAGATGCCTTCGGCTACTGGAGGTCGCACGTTTGCTGCCAACAAAAGCAACATGACAGAGCGAACCCAGCCTCTCGCTCTTTCACGCTGAAAGCAGCAAAGGAATGCAATTAAATCGTAGCTGTAGCGAAGGCTCGAGTTGCCTAGCACATGCTTCATGGGAAAAAACGCACATTTTATTCGTAAATCACTAGGCACGCCCACCACTAACGTAGATAAAATGGCGCGAACGAACACGAAACGCATTGTCCACCACAGCACAGACTGCAAGCATACACTTTTTGGTGACTTGTTAACACACTCTAACCGAACACTTGCTATAACAATACTATTTTGCTTAGCTGGGTATTGCACTGCAAGCCGCATTCCCACACTGAGCAGGAGGAAGTGAATGTGACTGACAGCTGCGGCGCTCCCTGGTGCTTTATGCACTGGAGGCAGCTCAGGGTCAACAGTGACATGAATCATGCGGAGCTCACCTTGGTGGAGAAAGAGAAGAGAAGCACTTTGTCCTTGTTTTTCCTGAAATGATTTAGAAGCTGCTGAAGGACCTGGAAGTGAACCACAGTACAGTAATGAGGCGAACCAGCCAGAACGCCATGTGTACACAATAAATATTCACGTTCAGAAAAACACTATGCCGTTCGGATTACTTCGTTTATTTGACAGACGTTCTCAGTAATTCGTCAGTTATTATTTACAAACCTCCGAGAAAGAGGAAAACTCAAAAATGCTTGTGAGCATTAATACTGAGAAGAAAAATACCTTTGGTTTTCTGTTAAACACGAACAGATGAACTGAACTACTAGGTTAAAATGAATATAAAAAAGGCATTACATCAAAAGTTTTACAAGCATCTTGACAAGGCAAAGACTCATTCGGCATTTGCCACAACCCCGCCATAATGTAATGCTGTCTTATTGACAGTCTGCACTCCATTCATTAAAAATATAATGGATGAAATAAAATAAACAAGCATTGGCAAAGCCAATAGGTTGGGCCTACACAACAGCTATTGGCTTTGCCAATGTTTTTCCGCCAATGTTGAACAGCCGAGTGAAGTAGAGGCGTAGAGTGGATTGGAGTGAATTAGAGTGACATTGCAATCAGTGGAGTGGGGCAGAGTATAGTGGTCTGGCGTGATTATAGTGGAGTAGCATAGAGTACAGTGGAGTGGCGTAGAATGGATTGCCATACAGTAGAGTTGAGTGGAGTGGTGTAGACTACAATGGAGTGAAACTGAGTGGCATGGTGTAGAGTGGTGTAGATTGGCTGTGGAGTAGAGGCGGACAGAGTAGCACTGTCTAGAGTGGGGTAGAGTGGTACTGTGGGGAGCGGCATGGTGTAGAGTGGCATAGAGTGTTGTAGAGTAGAGTGGCGTAGAGTGGGGTGGAGTGAAGAGGCCTAGAGTGCAGTGGGGCAGAATAGAGTGGCATACAGTGCACTGGGGTACAGTGCAGTGGCGAAGAGTAGAAAGACGTAGAGTGCAGTTTCACAGAGTAGAGTGATGCAGAGTAGAGTGCAGCGGCACAAAGTAGTTGCATAGAGTGCAGTGGTGTAGAGTAGAATGGTGCAGAGTTCAGTCGCTTAGAGTTCAGTGGTGCAGAGTAGAGTGGTGCAGTGAGGAGCAGAGTGGCGTGGTGCAGTGGCATGGAGTGCAATGCGTAGAGTGATTCAGAGAAGCGTGGAACAGAGTCCAGTGGCGTGGAATAGAGTGCAATAGAGTATAGTAGAGTGCAGTGGCGCAGAGTAGAGTGGTGCAGAGTGCAATGGCATAGATTAAAGTGGTGCAGAGTAGATCAAAGAGATGTAGAGTGTAGTGCCATTAAAGTACAACGCTGCAGAATAAACTACAGTGCCACAGAGTGGTGCAGAGTAGAGTACAGTAGTGTAAAGTGGTGCAGATTAATGTACCGTGGCCTAGAGTGCAGTGGTGCAGAGTGGCCTAGAGTGATGCTGTGTAGAAAGCAGTGGTGCAGAGAGGAGTGACACACAGTGTAGGGGCATAGAGCAGTGTGGTGCAGAGAAGATCAGAGTGGCATAGAGTGCAGAGGTGCTGAGTAGATTAGAGTGACAGAGTGTAGTAGTGCTGAGTAAAGTGCAGTAGAGTGGTTTAGAGTGAAGTGCTGTTAGAGTGGTTATGGTGATGTGCAGTGGTTAGAGTGGTTTAGAATGCAGTGGCATAGAGTGGTTAGAGTTGTGCAGAGTAGAGTGCTGCAGCAGTGCGGAGTGGTGGAGAGTAGAGCAGCGTGGAGTGCAGTGGCATAGAGTGGTGCAGAGAAGAGCAGAGTGGAGTAGAGTGGTGCGGAGTAGAGTGCATCAGCACAGAATAGAGTGTAGTGGCATAGAGTAGCGAGACGTAGTGTGGAGCAGACTTGTATAGAGTGTAATGGAGCAGAATAGAGTGGAGTAGTGTGGAGTGCAGGGGCATAGAATAGAATGTCATAGAATGGTGCAGAGTAGACTGCAGTGGCGTTGAGTGCAGTGGTGCAGTGAAGAGCAGAGTGGTGTAAAGTGATGCAGTGGCATAGTGGTGCTGCCCCGTAAGGTGGTGCAGAAAAGAGCAGAGTGGAATACAGAGCAGTGGCATTGAGCAGAGTGGCGTAAAGTGCAGTGACAGAGTGGTGCAGAGTAGAGTGCAGTGGCGTTGAGTGGTGCAGAGTATAGTGCAGTGGCAAGTAGCGCAGTGGCTTAGAATGCAGAGGTGCAGAGTAGAGTGCAGTGGCGTGGAGTAGAGTGGTGAAGAGTAAAGTGCACTAGCGTGGAGTTGAGGGTAGGGGGGTTGGGCGAAAAGAAGCTACATGGACAGGGATATGGGAGATGGATTGAAAACACGACTACACATATGGAGTGCTTGAACACAAGGAAAAAATGGCTCCAAAAAACGGGAGCAGTGGATGAGCTCAAGTGGTTGGCCCTTGCTCCAAGGGAAGGCCAAACACAAGAAGAAGGCAGGACGCTCACATGCAGTGAAAAACGGGGATAAAGGAAATGAGAGCGATGCTGCAGCTAACAAATGGTAAGCTATGAGTAGGTTGTAAGCCCGCTGTGTGTAAACATGTCTCGTAGAGACAGTGCATGCACTGCCTAGGCGAGACCTAAAAATAGCAAAAACGTTTGTACTATGTGCTTCCTCCATTTTTTATTGGCTTCCATGAATGCTTATAATGTACCCATATGGAAAACATGAATAAAATGTTCGTTATGTTAGAATACCAAAGAGGATGATTCCGCTAAAGAACTACTACACTAATGTGGCAACAATTTAATAATAATACATCTTTATTGCATGTTTAATTCAAATCATCACACCATATTTTCATTAAGTCGACTGAAATAAAGTAGATTAGATTAAAACAAAACGTAAAAGCAATTAATTTGAATCAAAGTCATAACCTAAAATCCAGGTTATAAAGTGAAAGAGCAGATTCTGAATACATAAATACTGACTATTTAATTACTTTAATAATTTGCATATGTAAAGAAATCGCTGGTCTACAGAACTGTATTTTTCTTAGCTTGACCAACTAGGCCCAGACTTCACTTTGAAATTGAAAACGTGACCATGTTTTCACTTTTACTGTCTCTACGCAGTGCAAAATATGCACTAAAATACCATGTACTGTGATTGTCATTCACTTTTAAATGCGATATTGTTCTTTGTAAGCTCTAGAGGAAGCTTTCATCTCAAATGCTTTTCAAGGTTCCTCCTATGTTTGATGCCTGAAGATCAGTAGGCCAATTGATTTTATAAGTCTGTCATTGTTTTACATGTAACATGATTTGTACTGTCACATCTTTTTTTTTAACACACTTTATTGGTGACCGCAATATCAGGTACATCTCAAACAATGGTCTGCTAGATACAGTCTTTTTGGGATTTTTAAACCCCGTCCCAAAGTAACATTCTCATCACAAATATACATAATCAGTTGTTTTACAGCATTTCAAATGATATAAGTGTCACAGAGGTCATTTTCAAACAGGATATATAATTAAAAAGGCAGTAGACATGATGTATCTTCAGCGGTCTTATAAAGTTGTGTAGAATTATGTTCACCTAAACTCATACACACTCCTTACCCGCCCCTCCTCTAATCCCACCCTGACCCTCTCCTGGTCAGTCCTACTCCAGCTACCACAGTGATTATATGTACTGTCACATCTGATAAAATTAGGGCAATGGGGACTACTCATTCATTTAGGGGATGGGGTTCGATATTGTTTCATTTTATTCTGTACTAGCAGCCCGTCCCGACGTTGTCCGGGTATGATTTGCTGCCGGCCAGTAGTATATTGTTTTGTAGGATTTCGTTTTGATAGCATTTCTTATCTGTGACAGGCCTGTGAAACACTTCGATTCACAGTGCACTGCTGATGCACTTAGGAGTGCGAGTTCAGTAGTGTGTGAACTCGAGTTTCCCTACTTTATTTTTCCTTGCAAAATTGTATAGCGCGAACGCAACAACATGGCATGAGCACAATTTACATTACAGAAGAACACATTCATTTGTGGTAGGCACGGGGAGACAAAGCAATTTGCCTGGAATCACAGGATGTTGAGCTGATGCCGAGATTCGAACGTAGCTCCCCAGCTCTAAAGTTCGCAATTCTAGAACTTGTGGCAGGAGGTGTGTCTAAAAGTATATGTCAGTGCTGTGAGGTTCTGTAATTCTTGAGTCTGACTCCATTTTGTTCTGTGCCACCATTTTGTATTGCCCTCACGTAGGCCTGTGAAGGTAGCCTGGCAAATAAAGTGGCCTGGGCTTCTTAGTTCATGTATACGTTAACTAGGTTTCTTTTTGACTCTGAAATGAACTGTAATAAAGTGACCTCTTCACCTGAAACTGACCTCGCAAAGCCAATTACCCTGATCGATCTTTGTCTGAGATTGCCAATCAATGTTCAGGACATCGTTAACTTTTAGTTTCCCTGTACATGCCTTATCTTGTTCAGCATCTGTTACCGTTTCTTTTTTATGTTTCTTCATTACATGGGTTATGCTTTCAATTAAAGGTTTGTCCGGCTTGTGGAGATTGAATTTAGGACATTCCTAATAATTAACTTTTGGGTTGGGATACTGTAAATTGAGTTTTTGTTATGTGATACTTTGTTTGAAAATGTACCTTATTGGCTGGAATTTTGTGCAGTGGGTGTACATTTATAATGTGAATATTGGGTATAAAAGGAGACGTCTCGCCTTAGTAAAATGAGCAGTCTCCAGAGAATTTACACTGTGATGTATTTCTAGGTTCACTGTTACTAGCTGCAGCTAATAAACTTGGTCTCTGACGCCATCCAGAAGTATCCTGTGTCTCTGTATACCAAGACAGGTGAACTCGAAGATCTTAGGCGTGTCCCTGACGCCGCTGGGTTAAACCCCGGTTCTTCAACTGGCGCCCAACGTGGGGCGACTTCAGCAGTTCTGGTCCAAGCCTGAAGATTGTGAGAAGCCCCGGGAGGAAATTCTGGAGGACGGCCGCCACTTCATCGACCCCTGCATGTCAACGTGGACCAAAGGTTTTTTCTGCGAGGCTTCCCCTTTCCGACGGCTGCGAAGGACTGCTGCCCTGACTGTCGCCCTGTCTTGGACCCTCTTGTGATGATTTGTAAGGCGAGAAGTTAGACGGTCTTCTGGTGGCGTGACAGACATTTTGGTTAAGTATAAGTGGGTCGCTGCCACAACTTTGTTTGGTTTCTTGGTTTTGATTCGGCCATTGCAATAGTCGAAGCCGAGGGGTTTGTATATTTGCGAGTATCATTTTTGATAACCCCTCGAAGTTTGAAGCAAGGCTAGTGAGCTAAAAGATGCCTGGTTTTAGCAAATTTAGGAAATGGTTTTGTTGTAGTTGTAATAGGGATTTCCGATAGGAGGACTCGTGTCCGATACCTCCGGTTGGAACTCCAACTTATGAGCTCTATTCAAAGCAGGGTGTGGGTCCCATTACCTTTCATGAAGTATGGGTCCGTTACACAAGGAAAGATGGTGTTTTACGATGGCCCCAACATGGTAGTTTTGAATCAGATGTTTTAGATAACCTAGAAGTTGCGCTATTTAAGAAGAAAGCCCGGCCGGCGATGTTTGACTCTTTCCGCCTTTGGCGTAAGGAAGCCAAACAGCGAGAAATTAAGCAAGCTAAGAGAGATAGGAAGGAAAGGAATATATCGGTAATGCAAGCTGCTAGGCAGTTTAAGGAAGTGTCAGATAGACAACATTGCATGGCCATTGACAAATGTTACCCTGCTTTGCCACCTCCCCTTTCAAATGTGACTGAAGACCCTGAAAAGGATCCTTTGATGTCACATTTACTGAGATTACCACCCCCTTATGTGCAGGGTGCTACTGCACCTCTGTTACTTCCAGTTGTTGCACCCCTTGTTGTCGTTCAACCCCCTGTTGTTGTTCAGCCACCCGTTGCTTCACAGCTGGTTCTTCCTCCCCCGGCGCAGCCCCCTCCAGGGCCACCAGCCTTGCCTCAAACTCCTTTGCCTTACACTCCTTTATCTTCGACTTCTCTTATTTCTGTCCCTACGTCTCTGTCACCTCAAAACACTTTGTCTCCTGTCCTCATGTCAACTTCTTCTCCTTCTGCTCGGCAACGAATGACTGAGACTGTCACTAGTCTTTTGTCTCCTTTCTTTGGGTCACTGAATATGACCCATGTTTCTGAACGTAAGCAGAGACGTAGTCAGCTCCCTGGTCCCGAAGAGCGGGCAGTGTTAGATCTCCTTGCTCGTAGATGGGTTTCGAATACCTCCAAGTACAGTCCACAAGTGGTTATGGATATCTTCCTACAGTGGGTGGCACCAAAACAAAGGTATGTTTTTGAAGTCATGTGTACCTTCCTTCGTCAGGAGTGGGAAGATAATGAGTTGGGTTCAATTCCACTGGAATTGCTTAATGTTCAGTCTGAATTTGCTAAAGGGATGATAATGGGTTCCGATGTTGAGGAAGCGGTAGAGACACTACTCACTTTTAGGTCTAGACTTCCACCTCAGTCATTGTTCGAACCTGACCCTTCTATTAGGAGAAAAGTGAAGCAGTATCCTATGAGAGAGGTTCCCCCTGTATGGAGAGAGGCAATTGTGGCTGATGCCGCTCATGGTATTGCAGCTGCACCGGCTTATTTTCAGTGAGTGTGGGTGCATGTGCCTTGGAAGAGAGTTGAGGTCCTGCTCTTAAGCAGACCTTGCCTGACCCCCGTAAAAATCCTGCTGGTTATTACAAGGAGTTGTCTCAGACAGTTGATGCGTGTGTTGTGAATTTAGCTGACATAGATATGTTGATGGGTAATGTAGTTCCTCAACCCTTGTGGGCGAAGATCCGTCACGAGGATCAAGCGCCAGAGTTAGGAGATACGTGTTTTAATATTACTGCTGCAGATGGTCGGCAGGTAGGAGGTGCCAAACCTGAACCCTTAGTTGCAGAACTACTTGGTAGGATTATTCATTTAATGAAAACTATGATGCCTCCTCTGCGGGTGAATTGGGACAAGTTAGCAGCATGCAAACAAAAGAAAGACAAGAGTGTGTCTGATTTCTTCACTAGGTTTGAGGAAACATTCATTGATCATAGTGGTCAGGACATGAGTACAGAAGGTGGTCAGAGGTTGTTTGCAGATAAGTTTGTGTTTAATTTACTTCCTGAACTTTCTAATAAGTTAAAGGACTCAGAGTTCATGGGCTGTTTCTTCTTTGGCCAAGATATTGGCTACTGCACAATACTATGAGAATAGAGATAAAGATGAGAAGGATAAAGTAGAGAAGAAGACTAGAGAATTAAAAACGAAAGTTCTTCTGCAGCAGGCTTATCCGCCTCGCCCTAGTCAGCGTCAGTTTCAGCAACCTTCCCAGTTTCAGCTACCCCCACAGTTTCAGAAACTGTTGCAGAAGCCTGAGTCTTTTGCTCCGCGACTCCCGCTAGGCCCTAATCATTGTGCTTATTGTAAAGAAGAAGGTAACTTCAAGAATAGTTGCCCGATCTTGCTACAGCGTGCGAATGGTATGTCTGGTCTGAGAGGTCGTGGTGGTTTTCAACAAGTATCTAGGGGTAGGGGACGTGGTACGTTTCGCCAAAATGAAAGATCCTTTTCCCCTCAGAATTCTATGAATTATTTTGACCAACAGAATGTTCCGACTGTCCAGTCCGCTCAGTACTACACTGATGATTATTATGTTGGTAGTGAGAGTACTGGTTTTAATGATAGTTGTGACAGGCATGGACAAAGGTCAATCAATCAATCAATCAATCAATCAAGGCATTTATATAGCGCACTACTCACCCTGAGGGTCTCAAGGCGCTAGGGGAGGGGGGTCCGCTACTGCTCGAACAGCCAGGTCTTGAGTTGCTTCCTGAAGGCGAGGTGATCCTGGGTCAGGCGGAGGTGGGTCGTAGGGAGTTCCAAGTCTTGGTGGCGAGGTAGGAGAAGGACCGTCCCCCTGTGGTGGCTCTTCAGATGCGGGGGACGGCGGCGAGGGCGTGGCCGGTCGATCGAAACTGGCGTTTGGGAGCGTAGAAGTTGAGGCGGCTGTTGAGGTATCCTGGGCTTTGGTTGTGTAGGGCTTTGTGTGCGTGGGTGAGGAGACGGAAGGTGATTCTCTTGTTGACCGGGAGCCAGTGCAGGTCTCTCAGGTGTGCGGAGATGTGGCTGCGACGGGGGATGTCCAGGATGAGTCATGCTGAGGCGTTCTGGATCCGCTGGAGTCTCTTCTGGAGTTTGGCGGTGGTTCCGGCGTAGAGGGGGTTGCAGTAGTCCAGACGGCTGGTGACGAGGGCCTGGGTGACCATCTTCCTGGTCTCGGTGGGGATCCACCGGAAGATCTTACGTAGCATGCGCAGGATGTTCAAGCACGACGAGGAGACGGCGTTGACTTGTCTGGTCATGGAGAGGGAGGAGTCCAGGATGAAGCCCAGGTTGCGTGCGTGGTCTGTTGGTTTGGGTGTGCTGCCTGGGCGGGGGGCCACCAGGAGTCGTCCCAGGCATCATCTCCGATACACATTTCTCTGGAGCTAATTTAGTGACAAATTCACATTTGCTAGTAAAACGGTTAGGCCACAGGTTAGGGATTGGTGGCGCTGCAAATGTTTATTAGAAAATGTGTTTGAAATCAATTTGTGGGTCTAGTGCATTGAAGTTAGGTGAAGTAGATAATCCAAGTCACTAGACCTGCAAGTCTGGTAATATTTGTAGGATTTTTTTAAATAATCTATTACAGTTGACTTGTGACTGTAGCTATGCCTGCTGCCAGAGCCAGCAGCCAGGGTGAAAGGCAAGTCACAGAGCATTACAACATCTACAGTTTAATCAAGGGGCACAGGAACTGGCATTTCCTTATTCGGATTTATTTTACTAAATTGAAAAAGGGATCTGCAGAAAGGAGATGTTTATGCTGCATCTTTATTTTGTTCCACGCTATAACTAATTTCATGAAATATAAAATCTCTGAATGTTTCCAAGCAATCTGAGCTATAATTTTTTAACCAGAGTTAGATTGAAGGTAGGGAGTAGTGTCAGTTCCAGTAGACCAGAGTGGACCTTATGTTGAAGTGATTACATCAGGTGTGGCAGAACCTTTTCTTTTGGATACTGGTGCAGCAAAGAGTTCTATCATGCACTCTAAACTCCCCGGCGCACCTTTGTCTGGATTGACCAATGTTTCAGTAGGATTTTCTGGTGCACCAGTTCGTAACCCGGTTTCTTGTCCTTTGCCCCTTTCTATTGTCCCCTGTGAATTGGAGTCTCCCCTTATTCTAACTGGCTGTGACGAAAATCTGTTGGGTTTGGACTTGTTGAAAAGATTGCATGCGACATTACATTGTTCTCCTTCGGGAGTACATCTTACGTTGGGTAAGAAAGTGATTTCCCCGATGTATCTGTCTAAGGATCGCCTTCCACTGGAACTGCGTTCTCTCCCTGATACACATTGGGCTACAGGTCCCAATGATGTTGGTCTCTTGCAGATTCCACCCTACGTTGTTACCCTTAAGTCAAATGCTAAATTACCTCGCATTCCTCAGTACAAAATTTCCAGTGATGGCGAAAGAGCTCTTTTAGCGATTATCTATGATTTGGTTGAGAAAGGTGTGCTTGAAGAAACGAGAGGTAATGTGTGTAACAGTCCTGTTCTGCCTGTCCTTAAGCGTACTGACTCTTCTCAGCCACCTGTGTATCGGTTTGTGATCGACCTTCGAGAGGTCAATAAGATCGTTGTAAAACAGTTTCCTATTGTCCCGGACATTACTGCTTTATTGACTATGATCCCTGCCTCAGCTGCTTGGTTTTCTGTTATTGATCTGAAGAACGCTTTCTTCAGTATTCCGATTGCTGAGGAAAGTAGGGATATTTTTGGCTTCTCTTTAAGAGGCAGCAGTTTCCGGTTTAAGCGCGCTCCTCAAGGTTATTGTGAGAGTCCCTCCATTTATAGTCAGGCTATGATAACTCAGCTTGATACTTTTGCATTGCCTTCTGGTGCTACTCTTATCCAGTATGTTGATGATCTGTTGGTTGCTGCTGATGATGAAGAGATTTGTAAAGAAGTTACTCTTTCTTTGTTGCGACACCTGTCTGATCTTCATCAAAAAGTGTCACCTTCGAAGTTGCAGTATTGCCGCCAAGAAGTGACCTACTTAGGTCATCTCTTGTCGAAGAAGGGAAGGCGATTGACCCCAGAGCGTATTCAAGCGATTGCCCAAATGCCTGTGCCATGCACACAGAGAGAGGTGCGTGCCTTCTTAGGTATTACCTCGTATTGCAGACAGTGGATTCCGAATTTTGCTTTGCTAGCGAAACCTTTGTTGGCACTTACTCTTAAGGACACAACATACCCTCTTCCTTGGTCTGACGAATGTCAGAAGAGTTTTTCTGAATTGCATGATGCATTGTGTTCTGCTCCGGTGTTGGGTATCCCCGACTACAGTAAACCTTTTACACTTTATGTACACGAGAGAGAAGGTTGTGCGTTGTCAGTGTTGACGCAACAATTTGGAGACAAGCAGAGCCCATGTGCGTATTTTTCAGCTACTTTAGATCTGTTAGCTAGGGCGTTGCCTAGTTGTCTAAGAGCTACAGAGGCAGGGGCTGTTTCTATATGACAGTCTGCTGGTTTGGTATTGGATAATACATTGATTGTGATGGTCCCACATGCAGTGGATACCCTATTGAATAGAACGAAGACTCAACATCTTACCAGTGCGCGTTTGTCAGGTTATGAGTTGACGCTTTTGGCTAGCCATGTGCACATCAAGCGGTGCAACACATTGAATCCAGCTACATTGTTGCCGATTTTTGTAGAGACAGATGCTCAGGAACAGCATGACTGTTTTCTCCGGACAGAGGAAGAAAAGAAGGGTAGAGTTGATCTGAAAGATACTCCTCTTTTGAATCCTGATGGTACCCTATGGGTAGATGGTTTGTGCTTTAAGCTTCCGAATGGAGAGACGACTGCAGCATATGCTGTCACAACTTTGCACACGATTGTTGAAACAGCACGTATTGCACAGAATTCAGCGCAAGCAGCAGAGTTGATAGCATTGACTAGAGCGTGTGTGTTGTCAAAAGGAAAGAGAGTGAATGTTTATACTGATAGCCAATACGCATTTGGCATGGCTCACAGTTTTGGTCACTTGTGGAAAGAGAGAGGATTTCTTACTTCCCATGGTACGAAAATTCAGCATGGACAATTAGTGAGTGAACTTCTTGAATCACTTACTTTGCTGACCCAAATTGTGATAGTGAAGTGTAGTGCGCATAAGAAGGTTACAGATGATGTGGGTCGAGGGAATGCGTTTGCAGATGAAGTAGCAGGAGAAACGGCGAAAGATGTGACGAGTCGGATGTATGTTGCAGATCCTGCCAGATGGGTTGTGGAAGGAGGAATGTGTGAAGATACAACAGAAAGTGTGAAGATGATTCAGGCAGAAGCTACTGAGAAAGAATTGAGTATGCGGAGAGAGAATACGGGAATGTTGGATTCAACAGGCTGTTGGGTTGACTTGTCAGAGCACCAGCGATGGTTGTTGCCGGATGCATATGTGCTTCCGGTGGTTACTATGGCTCATGGGTTGGCTCACATTTGTTCAAAAGGGATATGTAAGTTGTTGGCTCCGGTATGGCAGAATGGTGGAATTCCTAGGTGTGCTGAGAATTTGGTTAAACACTGCATATTTAGCTTGATGCATAATCCTGGAAAGGGAACCCCAATTCCAGCGGGTCATTTTGCTCCTCCAACGTATCCATTCGAGGTGCTGCAGATAGACTACATTCATATGGAAAGATGCAATAACTTGAAGTATGTCCTTGTGGTTGTTTGTGCCTTTTCCAGATGGATAGAGGCCTACCCCCTAAAGGATAATACTGCCTTGTCAACAGCCAAGGTTTTGCTCAAATAATTCTTTCCCAGATATGGCTTGCCAAGGATGGTATGGAGTGATAATGGAAGTGAATTTGTGGGTCAGATTATGAAGAAAGTATGTGCGGGTCTAGGTATCAGACAGAAATTTCACACTGCGAATCACCCCCAGTCAGCAGGCCTGGTCGAGTGCTATAATGGCACTCTGAAGCTGAAGTTGGCCAAGGTGCAAGCGAGCTCTGGTCTTACATGGCCCGATGCCTTACCATCGGCACTTTTGTCCACGAGAACGATAGTACATTCTCGCGAGGGACTTAGCCCATACGAGATTGGTTTTGGACGCCCGGCGAATGTCTGGGGTGTGCCGAGGCCTAAGAAGTACAGTGATATCGAGTACCCTATGTTGATTGACTACTTACATGATTTGACTGCTAAATTGCGTGTTCTTCACCAACAAGTCCATGACACTTTGCCTTCAGTTTCTGTAGACGCAGGCCACACGATTCAACTTGGCGACTGGATTCTAACCAGGAATTTCCAGAGGTCAAAGAACTTGGAACCAAGATGGACCGGTCCATACCAAGTCCTGTTATAAACTCGGACTGCTATTAAGGTGTTCGGCAAGAAAAACTGGGTACATGGTACCCATTGCAAGAAGATACCTTTGCCCTTCCCGTACGATAAGTGGGTCCGGGAAGGTGTTGCCGATTCCGAGAGTGAAAGGGTTCCGAGATTTGTACCTTTTAGCTATGCACATCTGGAATGGACTCAGTCAGAACGTGCGGAAGATGAAGTCTTGCAAGAAGCTGTGCCGCCGTGTTTGAGACTTGATACTACGCACCCAGAGACACTCTTTCAGGATCAAACTGTGCCTGGTAAAGAACGCTACAACTTAAGGTCTAAAAAGGACAAATAAAATCAGATTTTTTTGGTGAATTACATTCTTTCAGACAAGAGACTATTTTTCTTTTTCGAACCACCATCCGGGTTCAGCTGCAGGGTCGCGGTATAAGACTTAAGGGGTGGCCCGCGTATTGACGAAAGGTCTGCGGTTCTAGGGACGCCTGGACGCACACTTGAGTGAAGAAGGAAAATTGCAGCGAGCAGCACGTTAGAGGATGGAGTCTGTTGTAACTGAAAGAGATGTCTAGAGAATAGCTCTTAAGACAAGATTTTGTACATTGATACATAGCAAATGTTTTATAATATTGTGTTGTTTGATGTTTTTAAGTATCACATTAGCTTGTGTGGGTTGGACTGTCTATGCTACACAACAGACATCTGCACCCACCTCCCAACCTATGCTATCTTTCACTACTGTTTCTTTGCACCAGTTTTAAACGTTGCCTGAACATGAACAGACAAGGAGATCAGAATCTGTCAACAACTCGTTTATACAGTTGTTGCATCAGCATCAGTTAGTAGTAAATACCACTAATTGTTGGGTTTGTGGTCTTATGCCTCATATGATAGATAAAGGTATGCCATATTTGGTTTTGGTTTTGCCTTTTTCTTTTAATGGGTCTGTGTGGGCTTTTCAGACCATGTTTATCTATGCAAATGAGGTACGCCCCCTACGTTCTCCTAAAGATAACTCGAGCAATAGTGCCTTGATAAGGGGAATAGTAGCTATGATCCGAGATATTAATGCTTATAATGCTACCCCTAAGGATGAGGTGCAGGCTTACGTTGGTTTGAACTTGACTGGATATAGTACCAGCTTGACAGAAAAGGAGAGACGAAAAAGGTCTCCCCCTATTTGGATTGTACCCCACCGAGGCCATTTTTGTTTGCAAGGTAATGGTCGGAATCCGAAAGCTTAGCTAGGTAAGAGTGTGTGCTCATCTCGGACTTCTCCACCGTTTGTGCCACCTAAAGGCACATATTTTGTTTGTCATGACAGAGCCTACACATGGTTGCCACCTGATTTTTCAGGAACGTGTTTTGTGGCGTTTCTACTTCCCCCTACATACACTACTGCTTCAGACTATCATAGAACGAGATATGGTAGAGGTGTCTTCAATCAGGAAGATACTGCAGCACACGAAGTAGGAGATTTCTTCAAGGGCTTCCTGCCGTTTTGGGGTCCTATGATCAATAGTAGGCATATTCGACAGCTTGTCCGCGTTCTTGAAGCTACTATTAAAGAGACAGCAGGTGCTCTTAGTAATGTTACAGCTGAGCTTCAAGCGGACCGCCTTATGACTTTGCAGAACCGTATGGTATTAGACCTCATACTTGCAGATCGAGGAGAAGTATGTAAATTGATTGGATCCAGTTGCTGTGTTTACATACCAGATAATGCCCCTCCAGTGTACCAAGCCATCTCTAGGTTGTATAAAATCTCTGAGTCTATCCATGTAGACGAAGGAGACTGGTCATTGGCGGGATGGTTTTGGGGACTGCTGTCGAAATGGGGATGGAAGATTCTGACATTCCTTGGTATAGTTTTAACCATCCTTTTCTCTTGTTGTCTTTGCATCCAGTGTGGTCCCCCCATTTGTAGTCTTTGTGCTACTATGTGTGTTCAGAGACCTGTCCCGAGAGAAGTAGAGAATAATAAGATGATGTTACAGCAACACCTTGATGACCTAATGAATATCGATATATACCTATATTCAGATTAACATGAGTCTTAGGTTATTGCCTACGTGATGGCAAAAGGAGGTCTGAGGTTCTGTAATTCTCGAGTCTGACTCCATTTGGTTCTGTGCCACCATTTTGTGTTACCCTCACGTAGGCCTGTGAAGGTAGCATGGCGAATAAAGTGGCCTGGCCTTCTTAGTTCATGTATACATTAACTAGGTTTCTTTTTGACTCTGAAATGAACTGTAAGAAACTGACCTCTTCACCTGAAACTGACCTCGTAAAGCCAATTTCCCTGATCGATCTTTGTCTGAGATTGCCAATCAATGTTCAGGACATCGTTAACTTTTAGTTTCCTTGCACATGCCATATCTTGTTCAGCATCTGTTACCGTTTCTTTTTTATATTTCTTCATTACATGGGTTATGCTTTCAATTATAGGTTTGTCCGGCTTGTGGAGAGTGAATTTAGGACATTCCTAATAATTAACTTTTGGGTTGGGATACTGTAAATTGAGTTTTTGTTATGTGATACTTTGTTTGAAAATGTACCTTATTGGCTCGAATTTTGTGCAGTGGGTGTACATTTATAATGTGAATATTGGGTATAAAAGGAGACGTGTCGCTTTAGTAAAATGAGCAGTCTCATGAGAATTTACACAGTGATGTATTTCTAGGATCACTGTTACTAGCTGCAGCTAATAAACTTGGTCTCCGACGCCATCCAGAAGTATCCCGTGTCTCAGTATACCGAGACAGGTGAACTCGAAGATCTTAGGCGTGCCCCTGACGCCGCTGAGTTAAACCCCGGTTCTTCAGCTGGCCATTAATTATAGAGACCACTGTTCCCTCTAGGCCACGCGCGCACCTTCCCTGACGTCAGCGCGCACCACCTAGCGTGGAGCGCGCACACAGGGCCCGTCGCAAGAGATTCGCGCCGCCCGCCGCTTTTAAAAAGCGAGCGGGCGCGAACATGACATGCAGCACTTTTCCAGTGGTGGCGGCGGTGCGGGCGAGAGGAGTTACAGGTAAGGAGCGGGAGGCGGGAGGCAGGATTATGGCAGTGTGGGAGCTGGAGAATTGGCGCACAGTGAGTGTACTATACTAGGCCTAGAGGGAACAGTGCTTACCACTGGTTGGCATCTTTGGCAATCTCACTTCTATTTTCTTCATTGGTTAACGGCAGCTGGGCAGGTTTCATTTTGTCTGTGGGCTAACTCCAGATGGCTTTGTTAGGGCTACTCTACTCCACCTCAACTTTTAGCCATTCTGAACAGCAGTACTCGTGTACAACAAGGCTAAACACATTGGCAAGTCTATAGTTCATGCATAGGCGCAACATATTGGATTTGACAGTGCTTGTTTGTCTTAATCCTATCCTGTTTCAATGTACTGTAGAGTTATGAATGGGATCTCCAAGAGTTTATGACTATGATCTACTAGTTGGTACGGAGCCATCGGCGCTTGGCATAAAAGCGGGCAGGCGAGGAATCGTAAACCGCAACAAAGAACTACCTCTTTAAAGTCACTTCAGAATCAAATCCACGGCGTTAGGGTTGTCTTTTGGGATGCAGGCTTTTCTATCCTTTTTTGCTATTTAAAGGTCCTTCTGTTCTAGGCAGGCTTCCATCACAATTCTACATGTTTAATGGGCACAAAAAACGAGTGATGCACAGGTCAGAAAGGCACAAAAAACGAGTGAGGCGCCCAAAAAACGAGTGATGCACAGGTCAGAAAGGCACAAAAAACGAGTGAGGTGCCCAAAAAACGAGTGATGCACAGGTCAGAAAGGCACAAAAAACGAGTGAGGCACAGGTCAGGAAGGCACAAAAAACGAGTGAGACACAGGACAGAAGGGCACAAAAAACGAGTGAGATACAGGGCATAAAGGCACAAAAAAACGAGTGGGGCACTGGACAAAAAGGCACAAAAAACGCGTGGGGCAGAAGGGAACCAAAAACGAGTTGGACACAGGACAGAAAGGCACAACAAGCATTGGAAATGCAATAGGTCTCGCATTAGAAAAGTTGGAGCTATTGGTCGTGTAAATGACAAATATTTTATTTATGTGTTGGTTTTTAAAATAGCTAAATGGATAGCTTTGTCATTTACAATGCCAATAGTTATAACTTTCGCGAATGTGACACCTATAGCATTTGGAATGCAACATGTTTTGTATTTACGTGGCTTAGATGGCAGCTCTGGTCGTTAGGCCACATCTCTAGAGAGCACGAGAGTGCAGCGGGGGAGAGAAGCACAGAGAGTGCAGCAAGGAAGGGAAGCACGGAGAGGGAGCCCAAGAGTGAAGCAAAGGTGAGATGCACGGACAGGGAGCCTGAGAGTGCAGCAGGGGACAGAAGCATGGAGAGGGAGACAGAGTGTATCAGGGGCGAGAAGAACGGACAGGGAGCCCAAGAGAGAGAAGCAGGAGAGGGAGTCTGAGATTATAGAAAGGGAGAGAGTTGAGCATAGAAAGGGAGAAGATGAGTTTGGGAGAGAGGCATGAGAGGTGGAAGGCAGAGCAATGGAGATAGACCTGGAAAGGAGTAACCATGGGGCAGATGAAGATGAGAGCAACAGGGAAAAACTAGTGGTATTGACTAATGCCGAAATGGTATAAATGATGCTGTGTTAGTGCTCATTGACAATCGTGTGTACCTTGAGGGGAGGGGAGAGGGGAGGGAAAAGAAGGGAGAGTGAGGAAATAGGGGAGAAAGGGAGGAGAGTGTGGTGAGAGAGGAGAGAGGGTAGAGGAGAGAGAAGGAAGAGTGTGGTGGGAGATGGTGGAGGGGAGAGGGGGGAGAGAGAGAGGAGACAGGAGAGAGTAGAGTTGTGAGAGGGGAGAGTGGTGAGAGGGAGGGTAGAGGGGGAGGGGAAAGTGATGGGAGAGTGAGGGGAGAAAGAGAAGGGAGGGGAGAGTGATGGGGAGAGTGGTGAGAGTGCATACTGGTGATGTGGGATGAGAGGAGATAGTTGTTATAGGGGAGAGGGGAGAGTAACAAGACGGAGGGCATGCTGCCAGTTAAGAATATTTATTGAAATCTAATGATGGTACCACCATTGAAGTCTTGTGCTTTTCTAAACTTGAAGTGTACTTGCCAGTGTAACCAGTTCATGTCATGGCGTGCTTATCCAATATTGCAAACTGCCCTTAAGACCCTTATTGTGGCGCTGTATGTGTGAAAATGCACTATCTTTTCACTTTTTAAAGAAACATTTTGGAGTGCCATTTGGCGTCGCAGACACGCGCGGTTTGGTTCCTGGCGCACATAGCCATGGTTGCAGCGTACAGAGACCCTCCACTGCCGCACACAGAGGAAAAAAATTAGAGGGAACATTGATAGAGACCTGTGCATTTTTCAAATGGGTGGTGATAAAATATGAGTATGTTGCTGGAGATGTGGGCCGCGGTGCCACCAATGTACTTACCGGGGGAGGGTAAACACCCATTATTCCGCAACTTTCTTTCCGCATACCATCACTCTGCATACTTTCATTACGAAAGTACCATGACTCCGCAATGCCATTATAACGCATGGCATTACATTTTATATGCTTTTACCATGCATACATTTACAACGAAATTAGTTGTAAATGCATGAATGGTAAAATCATGTTTTTTTTAAAATGTTTGGATAAGGTAAGTATGGGTATAGGGGTATATGTTTTGGGGTTATGTTTATGCAATTTTTATAGCGCGCAAATACCCAAGAGGTATATGTTTTGGGGTGTTTGGGTATTTTTAGGGTTCAGATATAGTTTTGGGTTATGGGGTACAGGGGTAGTTTTAGGGTTTAGGCATAGGTATGGGTTTTGGGGTACAGGGGTATTTTTAGGGTTCAGGGGTAGGTTTGGGTTTTGGGGTATTTTAAGGGTTCAGGGGTAGGTTTGGGTTTTGGGGTACAGGAGTATTTTTAGGGTTCAGGGCTAGGTTTGGGTTTTGGGATACGGGGTATTTTAGGGTTCAGGGGTAGGTTTTGGGTTTTGGGGTACAGGGTTATTTTTAGGGTTCAGGCCTAGGTTTGGGTTTTGGGGTACAGGGGTATTTTTAGGGTTCAGGGGTAGGTTTGGGTTTTGGGGTACAGGGGTATTTTAAGGGTTCAGGGCTAGGTTTGGGTTTTGGGGTACAGGGGTATTTTTAGGGTTCAGGGCTAGGTTTGGGTTTTGGGGTACGGGGTATTTTAGGGTTCAGGGGTAGGTTTGGATTTTGGGGAACAGGGTTATTTTTAGGGTTCAGGGCTAGGTTTGAGTTTTGGGGTACAGGGGTATTTTTAGGGTTCAGGGGTAGGTTTGGGTTTTGGGGTACAGGGTTTTTTTAAGGGTTATGGGGTAGGTTTGGGTTTTGGGGTACAGGGGTATTTTAGGGTTCAGGGGTAGGTTTGGGTTTTGGGTACGGGGTATTTTTAGGGATCAGGGATAGGTTTGGGTTTTGGGGTACAGGGGTATTTTTAGGGTTCGGGGTAGGTTTCGGTTTTGAGGAACAGGGGTATTTATAGGGTTCAGGGCTAGGTTTGGGTTTTGGGGTACAGGGGTATTTTTAGGGTTTAGGGATAGGTTTGGGTTTGGGGTACAGGGTATATTCATAGGGTTAAGATGGGTTAGTGTTTGAGGGTGTTGGGGTATTTTAAGGAGTAAGGGTGGGTTATGATTATGGGGTGCAGGGGTATTTAAAGGGAGCAGGCTGGGATTCGTTTTTAGGGTATTAAGGGTAATAAAATAAAATAATAAATAAAGATAATATAAATAATGCAACTTAAAAGAATAAATGTTTTAATTAAATTAAAAGAATGTGTATATATTACCTACTGACGAAATAACTTTGGCGCCAATTGAGGGATCTGCCTGTAATTTTCCTTAAATTTGCCTCGCTGCGCTCCGCTCCTTCCCTGAAAGTTTCGGGGGGATTCGTCAAGCGGGGGCCGAGAAAAATGGGGGGTCCCAAAACGTGTTTTCCCCATGTTAATTTCCATAGGGACATTCTGACAAGGCTACAGCTCGAACGGCTGAACGGAATTACACCAGATTTGGCAAAATGGTAGGGACTGGTATGCAGCAGGGCCTTTTGTATGGTTGGTTAAAATCCCTCCAGTTGTTCTTGAGAAAATTGAATTTGAAATCTTTCAAATGGCATTTTCTATGGGACCTTCACACCCGGCTACACCCCGAACGGCTGAACCGAATTACACCAAACTTGACAAAATGGTAGGGACAGGTATGCAGCAGTGCCTTTTCTATATTTGGTGAAAATCCCTACAGTAGTTGTTGAGAAAATTGAATTTGAGCAAATTATATATCTATACGCGCTCACCGTACGCGCACCGTACGGTACGCGTACCGTACACGTACATGCGCGTACCCTTACGTGCGCAAGCGAGTTTCTGATTGGCTGGCAGTCGACTGTCAACATTCCAAACCAGGAAGTGTTGGCCACCATCTTGTTTTTCAGGAGAACTGAGGCACAAGAGAGCCCAAAACAAGAGTGGAAAACACGAAAAGGGGGCAGGATAGAGACCCTCCCAACCCTCTAGCCCTTCTCAGGGGGTCCCAAAAGGACCCCCTGAGAAGGGCTAGAGGGTTGGGGGGGTTGACTCGAATGCTGACCGCGGTGTAAGTGTGGCCTCCAAAAGAGTATTTTTTCCACATTAGGAAAATGATTAGGAAGCGCACCGGTAAACTCCAGTCCACTGGCAGTCGGCAAAGTTTTTTTGCCGAACTCAGTGCTCGATGTGGAGCATGAAGCAGCAAAACTCTGTAAACTCTGCAGGTGAAGGGGAGCCCACCACTTAATCCTTGTGTTGTGTCGGGTTTAGAAATATGTTACTCTAAGCCACCTAAAACGTTTGACAAAACATTGCTCTCTACCACAACACACGTCTGACTAAGATTGTATTGCTTAACCCCTTGGCCGCGGCGGTAGGGGGGGCCGCGCAGTGCCGCCATGCTCGTTACAGAACCACTCCGTCACGAGCCGTGGTGGCGCTGTGCTTGTGACGGAATGGTTCCGTCACGGCCCCGCCCACTCAGCGCAGGCGCGTAATCAGCGCCACGCAGGTGCGGCGGCCGGGCCATGACGGAACCATTCCGTCACCAGCACAGCCCTACCGTGGCTCGTGACAGCTCGTCACGAGCACGCAAGGAGTTAAAAACAATCTTCCAAAATTGTATCAGACTGCCACCCACCTTTAAGTTGTCCCCTTACAGACATTTCAAATAATGCTATCATCAAACATTTGCCCACAAATTAAACTTTGTTATGAAAAGGAGATATATTACCCGTCTCAGTCCATGACAAAAACAGAGCCGGGGGGGGGGGGGGGGGGGGGAGGGGGGGGGGGGTCTCATCCTTATTGTACCTTAAAATCTACAGGAATTCTCCTGCCCAGCCTAATGGATTTTACAAGCAGGTAAAAAATAAAAGTGAAGAAAGTCAACCAGGAGCTGACCTTCAAATGATGTTAATAAAGATCTTCAATGAATTAAAGCAGCGAAAGAGTAATAGAAATGATCCCAATATTTGATTTTAGAAATGATGATGAAAGCAGCGCAGAAGAAACATGTTGTTATATTGTTATTCACCAGGCCTTTAATGGGTTATAACTTATATCAAAAGACAATTCTTGAGAGAAAGTCAGACTTGTTTGAGACTGCACTGCATGCACATTCAATACAATAGAGATATGTAACCTCTTTGGGTCAAATATGCTCCACAAAAGGGTTTTAAAACTGAACGGTGATGCATTCCTCAGCAATATTTTGCACACATATCCTTTTTTCAATTCAGAATGCGTTATTTATTTTTCTAAAGTAGCAAAGAAAAGCATGCACAAGCATCGCAACACAAAGGATAATACTAATATCAGGAGAACATGACAGCAAAGTCAATATACAGCACAGATGCATAGCAAGCTGGTAACTATACTGACTGGGGGGAAAACTGCAATTTGCTGCATAGATAGTTTAAAAGAATAAAGCGTTGTAAGTAACAGTTGATGGGTGATATCAAGGATATTCTTGTTGACTGACTGTTTGAAAAACAGGAGAAAGTCATTAACGGTAGCAATGACGGCTGACACGGAGAAAAAAGAAAGATGTTATTTAGATATGATAATTGTCACGTGTTAATACTTTATACTAAGGGAACAGTTCATAAATTTGAGCACTGATAATTCTTCGAGGATTTATTTGAGCTCGGTAAGCATCCAATTTCTTCCAAATAGGACATGAGGAGGGTTTCTAATTCAACTGTTGTACCATAACGTTTGCACCTCTTGTGAATGTCAACCATTCAAACCAGAAATGTGATGTTTCCAAAATTCTACCAGTTACAAAAATTAAATATGTCCTAAGTTACATATACTTTCTTTAATGTAACAAATAGCAGGTTATCTGATGTCTACCTGAAGTAATGTCTGTGTGGCTATGTCAGACTATAAGTTACAAAATTAGCAAAATTCATTATGCAGTTCAAGGCTTAATACCACGTTTAATCAATTAATGTGTACAAGAGCTCTGTATGTAAGAGTTGGAATGTATTTTGCTTGCATAAAATGCAATATTGGAATGATGATTGGGGTCCCTGCTGCTTTTCTTTTGCAACTAGAGATTATCTGATCAATTTGAATTCCCAAATATGAAGGTAGAATACGCAGATATCATCAGGAAGGCCGTCTACCAAATATTAATACTTCGGATGTACTCAAATTATTAGGCAAGGGAGTAATATAAAGTTGTGTGGACAGAACACTCTGCCATAAAAGAGGTGGATGCCCCATTCACCTTATCGAAAGTGCATTACAGACTATGGCACTTGTAATATGGCGCATGGGATATAAGTCAAGTTTTGATTGAATATTTCATGTGTCAAACTCTAAATAAGGCCAATCTCATGTTGGATAATGGGGAATTTCCCGCAAAATGGAAACGAGCTTCCATCCTACCCCTCCTAAAAAAAATCCAACCTGGACATAGCCGAGATGAATAACTACCGGCCTATTGCCAGATTACCCCTCCCAACCAAAATTATGGAAGGATCCTTAAACATGCAACTAAGTGCCTTTTTGAGGACAGGAGAACATCTAGATCCATCCCAACATGGTTTTCGTGCAGAACATAGCACGGAATCCGCCCTGATCAAGTCTGTGGAAGACATTAGAAGAGTGATGGATGCAGGAGGCAGAGCCGCCCTGATCTTGTTGGATCTTTCCGCGCCCTTCGACACGGTCCATCACAAGTTGTTGATGGACCGGTTGAGGGCCTGCGGAATTCAAGGAAAGGCATTGAAGATCCTACAGGCCTTCCTCTCCAATAGGACTCAGACGGTGGCACTGGGGGACTTTGAATCACGTCCTTTTGTGCTTCCTTGTGGAGTTCCCCAGGGGTCCGACCCTTTTTAATGTGTACGTCTCTTCCCTGGCGCCGGTTATTCGATCCTTTGGTTTTAACCTCACAGTGTACGCAGATGACACGCAGATAAAGGTGTCATTGCTGCCGGGCGAAATAGACAGCACAGCTGATAGGTTCAGAGGCTGCATGCGAGAAGTGGGAAACTGGATGGCACAAAACTGTCTAAAGCTCAACTCTACAAAGACGGAAGTGCTACACTTTGGTTCCAAGGACAACTTCTGGTCCCCGAGATGGTGGCCAGAAGAAATGGGAACACTCCCCTCCCCAGTGGCGAAGGTGAAAATTGTAGGTATTCTGGTGGATGAGTTATTATCCTTGAAACCACAGATCAATTCTCTATCCTCATCCACGCATTACATCCTTAAAACAATTAGAAAAGTGCTGCCATTTCTGGACTTGGAACATAGGAAAACAGTGGTCACTGGACTGGTCCTCTCACGCTTAGACTATTGTAACAGCCTCATGTTAAACGCCCAACAGGGCTTATTAAACAAGCTCCAGATCCTGCAGAATGCAGCCGCCCTAACGGATCCCTGACACCCCCAAGTTTGCATCGGTAGCCCAGGATCTGGTGAAACTCCACTGGTTGCCAGTTCGGAAAAGAATTATCTTCAAGGCACTCTGTGTGGTCTTTAAGGCACTGCACGACCTTGGCCCTCGGTGTATGAAGCTGCTTTTCCACTGGCACAAGCAGGCAAGATCCCTAAGATCAGGTGAGCAGGCGTTGGTATCAGTCCCCAGAGTCAAGAAAGCAAGATGGGGGGGGGGGGGGGGGGGGGGGGGGTTTCTCTAGGCGCTGCAGTAGCCTGGAACAGATTACCACTCAATATCAGACAATTGTCGGACCTGCTATCTTTCAGAAGAGCGCTTAAGACCTGGCTCTTTACTCACTAAAGCTCTTTACCCACATACACTAGTTCAATCACGTTAGCGCCAGGACACCTCCGGGTAACAGTGCGCTCTAGAAATGTGAAAAATAAATCAATAAATAAATAAGTCATTTGGCTTGATTATATATCAGTAAATCACTCAAAGATCATTGGAGATCAATCCCCTTCTGGTCAAAAGGGACTATATCATCTGAAAATAACATGAGAAAAATCCTAAAAATATTTGGGGAAACGTCAGGTCTGTTTATTAATGTAGCATAATTCCTGGTTTTCACGGCTAACTCTTACCCTCAAGACTTAGGTTGGCTGGCAGACCTACAAGTAGCTCCACAAGGCTTCCATTATTTGGGAGTACATGTTACTCCGAATGTTAAAACACCATGAGAAAGGAACATCCAACCGTTGATGGACAAGCAGGCATCTGGCATTAATACATGGTCGGCGATCCTCAAAAGAAGATGAGCAGCAGCATTTTGTATGATTTGTAGTCTATTTCAAAAGCTTTGCTGAATACCCAAATAAAGGACATTGCAATAATCCAACATGGAAAGTAACAGCGCTGTGACCACTGTTTTCTGCAGATCAAAATAAATGAAAGGTAAACATTTCTTCAATATTCTTAAAAGACAAAAACAGGTGAAAGAAATCTTATTGTTCTGATCTGAGAAGGTGAGATTAGAGTAAAAGAGAACTCCTAAGTTCTTAACATTTAGACCAGGAAGAGGAAGGGTACCCGAGTGATGCGGTCACCAAGCAGAATCCCAAAAAGAAACATACAAACCAAAAAGGAGAACCTCAGTTTTTTCAGAGTTTAATTTAAGGGAATTATGTCTCCTCCATCGGACCACTTCACTCATACAACTACTGAAGCGTCACAAGACATCCTCCACATCACTAGAAATGGACACCACAATATGGGTGTCATCAGAGTAAGAAATGGTCGAAAAAACTGAAAGAACAAATCAATCTTGCTAAAGGCGCCACAATCACATTAAACATTGCGGGTCTCAATGAAGACAATACCTCCTCAGAGTTTACCTCACAAGTTAGTTGTACATTGCAGAAGATGAGTGCAGTGGACACCCATGCCTGCCTCCACTGTTCAACAGTCAAGGTCGATCTTCTCCATACGATCTGGAGCTGTTCTAGACTAGTTTCATACTGGACACAGGTGCTCTTCTGGTTGAGCTCAGTACTGGGATGGATCATACCAGTGGACTAAAAGTTGGTCCTCCTACATATCAACTCTGATCTTCAGGACAGTCGGTACCAGCTAACATAACTTTGGTTGGGACTGACAGTGACAAAATGAGAAGTCATTCGCCACTGGAAAGAAGAGGGCTCACGCTGCCCCCTTGAGGAACGGCGACGGGGACTAGATTTCTACATGAGCATGGAAAAAACAGTATATGAAGCCAGAGTCTGCCCTGAAAATATATTAAAATATGGTGGACATGAGCAGATTATCTCGGTATTGACATCACTCCAGGAGACACCTGGGATGCAATGCTGGGGAATGAAATACCTATCTTTGAGGGGTAGTGCTGACAGCTATGAATAGGTCAGCAGGGCTAGATCTGATCTGGAAAGCGGTAACTGGGGAGTCATGGGTGAGTGGGAATGAATGGTGAGAGGATGGCTTTGAGTAATACGCACCTGTGACGGCCCACGTATGTCGGATACTGGGAGGGACCGCGGGTGCACTGAGGATGCACCGACTAGATTTCTAGTCACGCAGGGCCCACCCCTTTCACTGCTGCAACAGCCTCCTAGGCTGGGAAGAATTGAGGTAGAGGTATGCGAGGCCGGGATGAGGTGGACAGCGACAGCATCTACTTGGAGCAACTGGAGGGAACCGAGGCTAAAATGGCAACCATTTTTCCACATAGGATATCAATGCCAAATGTGTGCCCTTTTTTCCCCAACATCACTGGGATTCTAAAGATACCAAGGGTTTGTGAATTCCCCTCGAGGGGACAGTGAGAACAGACAAACTATAGCTAAAAAAATGGCATCAATGAAAGGCTTGCTGTGCTAAAATCACCATCTTCCCGGCTTTGAGAAACCTGCAGAGCTGTCTGGAAAAAACAATTTCTTTTTACAACATTTTTGGCATTTTTCTGAATTTTGGTACTTTAAATGTACTTCCAGTTTGTGGTGGAAACAGGGTGATGCCAGAAAGCTATACATTTCTGAAAAGTATGCAAAATTCTGAATTTAGCACGGGTTCATTACCTCAAACTTTTCCCAAATAAAATTATTATTTCTTTTTAAATCTGAAAAATTGGTAGAATAAACAGCCATTTGTAACAACTTTGTCATCTATAATTTTGTGTCACTGTGGCCGATTTAAAAAAGCAATACATGGTTTACCAATTGTGTGGCTGAGCTTAGCACCTGCAATGCAATGCGACCAGGAGGTATTATACCTAGCAGAATTCAGTTTTTTCCAACGTCTGAAGCCGCAGAGTTTGGGTCCTAGCTCAGTCGCAATCCAGGAAAACCTAACCTACCCAGACATTTCTAAAAACTAGACACTCTGGGGTATCCAGGGAGGGTGACCTCTGAGATTCTAACAAGGTGTTTTAGCCCAGAAACACTTGCAAACCTTAAACTTTGATAAAAAAACACACATTTTCCTCACATTTCTGTGATTAAATGTGCTGGGGTCTGTGAGGAGCTATAAAGTTCCTTCCACCCAGTATTTCCCCAAGTCACCCTATATAAATGGTACCTCACTTGTCTGGGTAGGCCTTGCCCACACGACAGGAAAGGCCACAAAAAGCAACATAGATAGATCGACTGTTTCCAATGAAAACCAACCCTTTTGATGCTATTTGGTTAGCTGTCGATTTTGGGCCCTAGCTCAGCCAGCACCTAGGGAACCTAACTAAGTGTGTACATTTAAAAACAAAACCAGACACCCAGGAGAGTCCCAGGGTGGCGTAACATGCACGGCTCTCTCCAGTTTTTCTCACCTATAAGCCTCTGCAAACCTAAAACTTTGGCAAAAAAAAACACACATTTTTATCAAGTTTCTATAATTGAGAGGGTTAAGAGGCTCAGGCGATGCTGACGACTGGCTGACCACGCCGTAGCCACACCCCTGTCCTCCTTTGTGGCCGAAGCAGAGGCTGTAGCCGACGTCAGATGCAGACTCGAACGCGGGATGCTGCTGAGCTCTGCAAATTCACCAGCGGGAGCCGGGAAACAGGTCCGGAGCAAGAACAGCTCAGATGCGGCATAGCGTGGCGATATTCTTGGGTCAAGTTCCAATACTCTGCATATCGCCTGCCGGTGATCCTTGGATTCGAAGGGAGTAACTGCCTGCGGGGGGGGCTCATGCTCAGGAACACAGGCTATCAGCTGAGAACGCCGGAATCACACTCTCTCCTTGAAGGTCAAATATGCACTTATCACTTCTGCCGCATATCTTCCTGGCATTACATTTTATATGCTTTTACCATGCATACATTTACAACGAAATTAGTTGTAAATGCATGAATGGTAAAATCATGTTTTTTAAAAATGTTTGGATAAGGTAAGTATGGGTATAGGGGTATATGTTTTGGGGTTATGTTTATGCAATTTTTATAGCGCGCAAATACCCAAGAGGTATATGTTTTGGGGTGTTTGGGTATTTTTAGGGTTCAGATATAGTTTTGGGTTATGGGGTACAGGGGTAGTTTTAGGGTTTAGGCATAGGTATGGGTTTTGGGGTACAGGGGTATTTTTAGGGTTCAGGGGTAGGTTTGGGTTTTGGGGTATTTTTAGGGTTCAGGGGTAGGTTTGGGTTTTGGGGTACAGGAGTATTTTTAGGGTTCAGGGCTAGGTTTGGGTTTTGGGATACGGGGTATTTTAGGGTTCAGGGGTAGGTTTTGGGTTTTGGGGTACAGGGTTATTTTTAGGGTTCAGGCCTAGGTTTGGGTTTTGGGGTACAGGGGTATTTTTAGGGTTCAGGGGTAGGTTTGGGTTTTGGGGTACAGGGGTATTTTAAGGGTTCAGGGCTAGGTTTGGGTTTTGGGGTACAGGGGTATTTTTAGGGTTCAGGGCTAGGTTTGGGTTTTGGGGTACGGGGTATTTTAGGGTTCAGGGGTAGGTTTGGATTTTGGGGTACAGGGTTATTTTTAGGGTTCAGGGCTAGGTTTGGGTTTTGGGGTACAGGGGTATTTTTAGGGTTCAGGGGTAGGTTTGGGTTTTGGGGTACAGGGTTTTTTTAAGGGTTATGGGGTAGGTTTGGGTTTTGGGGTACAGGGGTATTTTAGGGTTCAGGGGTAGGTTTGGGTTTTGGGTACGGGGTATTTTTAGGGATCAGGGATAGGTTTGGGTTTTGGGGTACAGGGGTATTTTTAGGGTTCGGGGTAGGTTTCGGTTTTGAGGAACAGGGGTATTTATAGGGTTCAGGGCTAGGTTTGGGTTTTGGGGTACAGGGGTATTTTTAGGGTTTATGGATAGGTTTGGGTTTGGGGTACAGGGTATATTCATAGGGTTAAGATGGGTTAGTGTTTAAGGGTGTTGGGGTATTTTAAGGAGTAAGGGTGGGTTATGATTATGGGGTGCAGGGGTATTTAAAGGGAGCAGGCTGGGATTCGTTTTTAGGGTATTAAGGGTAATAAAATAAAATAATAAATAAAAATAATATAAATAATGCAACTTAAAAGAATAAATGTTTTAATTAAATTAAAAGAATGTGTATATATTACCTACTGACGAAATAACTTTGGCGCCAATTGAGGGATCTGCCTGTAATTTTCCTTAAATTTGCCTCGCTGCGCTCCGCTCCTTCCCTGAAAGTTTCGGGGGGATTCGTCAAGCGGGGGCCGAGAAAAATGGGGGGTCCCAAAACGTGTTTTCCCCATGTTAATTTCCATAGGGACATTCTGACAAGGCTACAGCTCGAACGGCTGAACGGAATTACACCAGATTTGGCAAAATGGTAGGGACTGGTATGCAGCAGGGCCTTTTGTATGGTTGGTTAAAATCCCTCCAGTTGTTCTTGAGAAAATTGAATTTGAAATCTTTCAAATGGCATTTTCTATGGGACCTTCACACCCGGCTACACCCCGAACGGCTGAACCGAATTACACCAAACTTGACAAAATGGTAGGGACAGGTATGCAGCAGTGCCTTTTCTATATTTGGTGAAAATCCCTACAGTAGTTGTTGAGAAAATTGAATTTGAGCAAATTATATATCTATACGCGCTCACCGTACGCGCACCGTACGGTACGCGTACCGTACACGTACGTGCGCGTACCCTTACGTGCGCAAGCGAGTTTCTGATTGGCTGGCATTCGACTGTCAACATTCCAAACCAGGAAGTGTTGGCCACCATTTTGTTTTTCAGGAGAACTGAGGCACAAGAGAGCCCAAAACAAGAGTGGAAAACACGAAAAGGGGGCAGGATAGAGACCCTCCCAACCCTCTAGCCCTTCTCAGGGGGTCCCAAAAGGACCCCCTGAGAAGGGCTAGAGGGTTGGGGGGGTTGACTCGAATGCTGACCGCGGTGTAAGTGTGGCCTCCAAAAGAGTATTTTTTCCACATTAGGAAAATGATTAGGAAGCGCACCGGTAAACTCCAGTCCACTGGCAGTCGGCAAAGTTTTTTTGCCGAACTCAGTGCTCGATGTGGAGCATGAAGCAGCAAAACTCTGTAAACTCTGCAGGTGAAGGGGAGCCCACCACTTAATCCTTGTGTTGTGTCGGGTTTAGAAATATGTTACTCTAAGCCACCTAAAACGTTTGACAAAACATTGCTCTCTACCACAACACACGTCTGACTAAGATTGTATTGCTTAACCCCTTGGCCGCGGCGGTAGGGGGGGACGCGCAGTGCCGCCATGCTCGTTACAGAACCACTCCGTCACGAGCCGTGGTGGCGCTGTGCTTGTGACGGAATGGTTCTGTCACGGCCCCGCCCACTCAGCGCAGGCGCGTAATCAGCGCCACGCAGGTGCGGCGGCCGGGCCATGACGGAACCATTCCGTCACCAGCACAGCCCTACCGTGGCTCGTGACAGCTCGTCACGAGCACGCAAGGAGTTAAAAACAATCTTCCAAAATTGTATCAGACTGCCACCCACCTTTAAGTTGTCCCCTTACAGACATTTCAAATAATGCTATCATCAAACATTTGCCCACAAATTAAACTTTGTTATGAAAAGGAGATATATTACCCGTCTCAGTCCATGACAAAAACAGAGCCCGGGGGGGGGGGGGTCTCATCCTTATTGTACCTCAAAATCTACAGGAATTCTCCTGCCCAGCCTAATGGATTTTACAAGCAGGTAAAAAATAAAAGTGAAGAAAGTCAACCAGGAGCTGACCTTCAAATGATGTTAATAAAGATCTTCAATGAATTAAAGCAGCGAAAGAGTAATAGAAATGATCCCAATATTTGATTTTAGAAATGATGATGAAAGCAGCGCAGAAGAAACATGTTGTTATATTGTTATTCACCAGGCCTTTAATGGGTTATAACTTATATCAAAAGACAATTCTTGAGAGAAAGTCAGACTTGTTTGAGACTGCACTGCATGCACATTCAATACAATAGAGATATGTAACCTCTTTGGGTCAAATATGCTCTACAAAAGGGTTTTAAAACTGAACGGTGATGCATTCCTCAGCAATATTTTGCACACATATCCTTTTTTCAATTCAGAATGCGTTATTTATTTTTCTAAAGTAGCAAAGAAAAGCATGCACAAGCATCGCAACACAAAGGATAATACTAATATCAGGAGAACATGACAGCAAAGTCAATATACAGCACAGATGCATAGCAAGCTGGTAACTATACTGACTGGGGGGGAAACTGCAATTTGCTGCATAGATAGTTTAAAAGAATAAAGCGTTGTAAGTAACAGTTGATGGGTGATATCAAGGATATTCTTGTTGACTGACTGTTTGAAAAACAGGAGAAAGTCATTAACGGTAGCAATGACGGCTGACACGGAGAAAAAAGAAAGATGTTATTTAGATATGATAATTGTCACGTGTTAATACTTTATACTAAGGGAACAGTTCATAAATTTGAGCACTGATAATTCTTCGAGGATTTATTTGAGCTCGGTAAGCATCCAGTTTCTTCCAAATAGGACATGAGGAGGGTTTCTAATTCAACTGTTGTACCATAACGTTTGCACCTCTTGTGAATGTCAACCATTCAAACCAGAAATGTGATGTTTCCAAAATTCTACCAGTTACAAAAATTAAATATGTCCTAAGTTACATATACTTTCTTTAATGTAACAAATAGCAGGTTATCTGATGTCTACCTGAAGTAATGTCTGTGTGGCTATGTCAGACTATAAGTTACAAAATTAGCAAAATTCATTATGCAGTTCAAGGCTTAATACCACGTTTAATCAATTAATGTGTACAAGAGCTCTGTATGTAAGAGTTGGAATGTATTTTGCTTGCATAAAATGCAATATTGGAATGATGATTGGGGTCCCTGCTGCTTTTCTTTTGCAACTAGAGATTATCTGATCAATTTGAATTCCCAAATATGAAGGTAGAATACGCAGATATCATCAGGAAGGCCGTCTACCAAATATTAATACTTCGGATGTACTCAAATTATTAGGCATGGGAGTAATATAAAGTTGTGTGGACAGAACACTCTGCCATAAAAGAGGTGGATGCCCCATTCACCTTATCGAAAGTGCATTACAGACTATGGCACTTGTAATATGGCGCATGGGATATAAGTCAAGTTTTGATTGAATATTTCATGTGTCAAACTCTAAATAAGGCCAATCTCATGTTGGATAATGGGGAATTTCCCGCAAAATGGAAACGAGCTTCCATCCTACCCCTCCTAAAAAAAATCCAACCTGGACATAGCCGAGATGAATAACTACCGGCCTATTGCCAGATTACCCCTCCCAACCAAAATTATGGAAGGATCCTTAAACATGCAACTAAGTGCCTTTTTGAGGACAGGAGAACATCTAGATCCATCCCAACATGGTTTTCGTGCAGAACATAGCACGGAATCCGCCCTGATCAAGTCTGTGGAAGACATTAGAAGAGTGATGGATGCAGGAGGCAGAGCCGCCCTGATCTTGTTGGATCTTTCCGCGCCCTTCGACACGGTCCATCACAAGTTGTTGATGGACCGGTTGAGGGCCTGCGGAATTCAAGGAAAGGCATTGAAGATCCTACAGGCCTTCCTCTCCAATAGGACTCAGACGGTGGCACTGGGGGACTTTGAATCACGTCCTTTTGTGCTTCCTTGTGGAGTTCCCCAGGGGTCCGACCCTTTTTAATGTGTACGTCTCTTCCCTGGCGCCGGTTATTCGATCCTTTGGTTTTAACCTCACAGTGTACGCAGATGACACGCAGATAAAGGTGTCATTGCTGCCGGGCGAAATAGACAGCACAGCTGATAGGTTCAGAGGCTGCATGCGAGAAGTGGGAAACTGGATGGCACAAAACTGTCTAAAGCTCAACTCTACAAAGACAGAAGTGCTACACTTTGGTTCCAAGGACAACTTCTGGTCCCCGAGATGGTGGCCAGAAGAAATGGGAACACTCCCCTCCCCAGTGGCGAAGGTGAAAATTGTAGGTATTCTGGTGGATGAGTTATTATCCTTGAAACCACAGATCAATTCTCTATCCTCATCCACGCATTACATCCTTAAAACAATTAGAAAAGTGCTGCCATTTCTGGACTTGGAACATAGGAAAACAGTGGTCACTGGATTGGTCCTCTCACGCTTAGACTATTGTAACAGCCTCATGTTAAACGCCCAACAGGGCTTATTAAACAAGCTCCAGATCCTGCAGAATGCAGCCGCCCTAACGGATCCCTGACACCCCCAAGTTTGCATCGGTAGCCCAGGATCTGGTGAAACTCCACTGGTTGCCAGTTCGGAAAAGAATTATCTTCAAGGCACTCTGTGTGGTCTTTAAGGCACTGCACGACCTTGGCCCTCGGTGTATGAAGCTGCTTTTCCACTGGCACAAGCAGGCAAGATCCCTAAGATCAGGTGAGCAGGCGTTGGTATCAGTCCCCAGAGTCAAGAAAGCAAGATGGGGGGGGGGAGTTTTTCTCTAGGCGCTGCAGTAGCCTGGAACAAATTACCACTCAATATCAGACAATTGTCGGACCTGCTATCTTTCAGAAGAGCGCTTAAGACCTGGCTCTTTACTCACTAAAGCTCTTTACCCACATACACTAGTTCAATCACGTTAGCGCCAGGACGCCTCCGGGTAACAGTGCGCTCTAGAAATGTGAAAAATAAATCAATAAATAAATAAGTCATTTGGCTTGATTATATATCAGTAAATCACTCAAAGATCATTGGAGATCAATCCCCTTCTGGTCAAAAGGGACTATATCATCTGAAAATAACATGAGAAAAATCCTAAAAATATTTGGGGAAACGTCAGGTCTGTTTATTAATGTAGCATAATTCCTGGTTTTCACGGCTAACTCTTACCCTCAAGACTTAGGTTGGCTGGCAGACCTACAAGTAGCTCCACAAGGCTTCCATTATTTGGGAGTACATGTTACTCCGAATGTTAAAACACCATGAGAAAGGAACATCCAACCGTTGATGGACAAGCAGGCATCTGGCATTAATACATGGTCGGCGATCCTCAAAAGAAGATGAGCAGCAGCATTTTGTATGATTTGTAGTCTATTTCAAAAGCTTTGCTGAATACCCAAATAAAGGACATTGCAATAATCCAACATGGAAAGTAACAGCGCTGTGACCACTGTTTTCTGCAGATCAAAATAAATGAAAGGTAAACATTTCTTCAATATTCTTAAAAGACAAAAACAGGTGAAAGAAATCTTATTGTTCTGATCTGAGAAGGTGAGATTAGAGTAAAAGAGAACTCCTAAGTTCTTAACATTTAGACCAGGAAGAGGAAGGGTACCCGAGTGATGCGGTCACCAAGCAGAATCCCAAAAAGAAACATACAAACCAAAAAGGAGAACCTCAGTTTTTTCAGAGTTTAATTTAAGGGAATTATGTCTCCTCCATCGGACCACTTCACTCATACAACTACTGAAGCGTCACAAGACATCCTCCACATCACTAGAAATGGACACCACAATATGGGTGTCATCAGAGTAAGAAATGGTCGAAAAAACTGAAAGAACAAATCAATCTTGCTAAAGGCGCCACAATCACATTAAACATTGCGGGTCTCAATGAAGACAATACCTCCTCAGAGTTTACCTCACAAGTTAGTTGTACATTGCAGAAGATGAGTGCAGTGGACACCCACGCCTGCCTCCACTGTTCAACAGTCAAGGTCGATCTTCTCCATACGATCTGGAGCTGTTCTAGACTAGTTTCATACTGGACATAGGTGCTCTTCTGGTTGAGCTCAGTACTGGGATGGATCATACCAGTGGACTAAAAGTTGGTCCTCCTACATATCAACTCTGATCTTCAGGACAGTCCGTACCAGCTAACATAACTTTGGTTGGGACTGACAGTGACAAAATGAGAAGTCATTCGCCACTGGAAAGAAGAGGGCTCACGCTGCCCCCTTGAGGAACGGCGACGGGGACTAGATTTCTACATGAGCATGGAAAAAACAGTATATGAAGCCAGAGTCTGCCCTGAAAATATATTAAAATATGGTGGACATGAGCAGATTATCTCGGTATTGACATCACTCCAGGAGACACCTGGGATGCAATGCTGGGGAATGAAATACCTATCTTTGAGGGGTAGTGCTGACAGCTATGGATAGGTCAGCAGGGCTAGATCTGATCTGGAAAGCGGTAACTGGGGAGTCATGGGTGAGTGGGAATGAATGGTGAGAGGATGGCTTTGAGTAATACGCACCTGTGACGGCCCACGTATGTCAGATACTGGGAGGGACCGCGGGTGCACTGAGGATGCACCGACTAGATTTCTAGTCACGCAGGGCCCACCCCTTTCACTGCTGCAACAGCCTCCTAGGCTGGGAAGAATTGAGGTAGAGGTATGCGAGGCCGGGATGAGGTGGACAGCGACAGCATCTACTTGGAGCAACTGGAGGGAACCAAGGCTAAAATGGCAACCATTTTTCCACATAGGATATCAATGCCAAATGTGTGCCCTTTTTTCCCCAACATCACTGGGATTCTAAAGATACCAAGGGTTTGTGAATTCCCCTCGAGGGGACAGTGAGAACAGACAAACTATAGCTAAAAAAATGGCATCAATGAAAGGCTTGCTGTGCTAAAATCACCATCTTCCCGGCTTTGAGAAACCTGCAGAGCTGTCTGGAAAAAACAATTTCTTTTTACAACATTTTTGGCATTTTTCTGAATTTTGGTACTTTAAATGTACTTCCAGTTTGTGGTGGAAACAGGGTGATGCCAGAAAGCTATACATTTCTGAAAAGTATGCAAAATTCTGAATTTAGCACGGGTTCATTACCTCAAACTTTTCCCAAATAAAATTATTATTTCTTTTTAAATCTGAAAAATTGGTAGAATAAACAGCCATTTGTAACAACTTTGTCATCTATAATTTTGTGTCACTGTGGGCGATTTAAAAAAGCAATACATGGTTTACCAATT
This sequence comes from Lissotriton vulgaris, assembly GCF_964263255.1. Taxonomy (NCBI): domain Eukaryota; kingdom Metazoa; phylum Chordata; class Amphibia; order Caudata; family Salamandridae; genus Lissotriton; species Lissotriton vulgaris. Next base: position 863,103,045 of record NC_141689.1, read on the forward strand.
GTGTGGCTGAGCTTAGCACCTGCAATGCAATGCGACCAGGAGGTATTATACCTAGCAGAATTCAGTTTTTTCCAACGTCTGAAGCCGTAGAGTTGGGTCCTAGCTCAGTCGCAATCCAGGAAAACCTAACCTACCCAGACATTTCTAAAAACTAGACACTCTGGGGTATCCAGGGAGGGTGACCTCTGAGATTCTAACAAGGTGTTTTAGCCCAGAAACACTTGCAAACCTTAAACTTTGATAAAAAAACACACATTTTCCTCACATTTCTGTGATTAAATGTGCTGGGGTCTGTGAGGAGCTATAAAGTTCCTTCCACCCAGTATTTCCCCAAGTCACCCTATATAAATGGTACCTCACTTGTCTGGGTAGGCCTTGCCCACACGACAGGAAAGGCCACAAAAAGCAACATAGATAGATCGACTGTTTCCAATGAAAACCAACCCTTTTGATGCTATTTGGTTAGCTGTCGGTTTTGGGCCCTAGCTCAGCCAGCACCTAGGGAACCTAACTAAGTGTGTACATTTAAAAACAAAACCAGACACCCAGGAGAGTCCCAGGGTGGCGTAACATGCACGGCTCTCTCCAGTTTTTCTCACCTATAAGCCTCTGCAAACCTAAAACTTTGGCTAAAAAAAACACACATTTTTATCAAGTTTCTATAATTGAGAGGGTTAAGAGGCTCAGGCGATGCTGACGACTGGCTGACCACGCCGTAGCCACACCCCTGTCCTCCTTTGTGGCCGAAGCAGAGGCTGTAGCTGACGTCAGATGCAGACTCGAACGCGGGATGCTGCTGAGCTCTGCAAATTCACCAGCGGGAGCCGGGAAACAGGTCCGGAGCAAGAACAGCTCAGATGCGGCATAGCGTGGCGATATTCTTGGGTCAAGTTCCAATACTCTGCATATCGCCTGCCGGTGATCCTTGGATTCGAAGGGAGTAACTGCCTGCGGGGGGGGGGCTCATGCTCAGGAACACAGGCTATCAGCTGAGAACGCCGGAATCACACTCTCTCCTTGAAGGTCAAATATGCACTTATCACTTCTGCCGCATATCTTCCTGAGCTAGTTTACCGGCTAATTTGAATATCTCCTGGCTACTTCTTCCTGTGTTGGCACTTGGGCTCCTGGGAGCTGTAGATTTTTTCTTTTTACCTTCTGACTTTTCCGGTTTCTCTCCAAAAGGGGGTAAGCGTATGGATTATCCTTACCCACCGGTTCGTGGGAATCCCCCTAAGCTGCTTGGATGAGGGTCGCAGGGTGGTCCTAGGAAGTAACTTTGGTAGCCTTGTTTAGTGATCTATACTACAACTGCACTATGCAAAATCTTACTAAAGGAGCTAAAGGTACAATACCAGCCCACGCCGACTCTCCAAGCCTGGGTCAAAGAGTGAAAAAACAAGTCGGCGAGGCAGCTGCTCTGGCAAATCGCAGGAAAGATCTTGATTTGAATATCGAAACCGCTGAAATGGCAAGCTGTGAGGTTGGGAATCAAGATCATCTTGGGGGCGGCTCTGCGGGCCTGGATTCAAGCATTAGCCCTTGTTCTATCGCAGGTACCTCCATTTTATCAGATATGATTAAAGTAAAGACACCGACGTTGCCTGACTCAGCCGGAGTAGCCAAGTATCTAAAAAAATATCCTTCATTTTTCAAATATAGCACAGCTTGTCATCTGGGGAACAGGAGGCGACAGGGAATGAGCCCCCTCCAATCAACAACCCCATGGACAACCCTATGGACCTGAATAAAGGTGGGAGTCTTAGAGATCATTTAGACAGCGGCCAATCTCTCCCATCATCCCCAACTTTACAGGTGCCGTCTTCTGGGGGGACTCTACATCCTCATCTGATCAATCTAGTCCTGTGGACGCTGCCCTTACCATCCCAGTTGAGCTTACATCTTCTTCTGGAGGGGGCTCTTCATCGGATCTGCTCCTGTGGGAACTATCCGGACTTTCTCAGCAGAGTCTATGCCCTATGACCCGCAGGTTTCGCAGTCTGAAGGTAGGCCAGAAGCAACGCAAAACAACCCCTACCAGGAAAACAGATCCTTTTCCATGCAATGGGATGCCAAGAGCATCGTCAACATGATTTTGGACAAGATTCGAGAACTGAAAGCCTCCCAATATGCTGAGATTGCCGCAATCCATGTTTGTCTAACTAAAGTTGAAGAAAGAATGGCGCAGGTGCCGACACAGCATCTCGAGGCAGAAGCTAGGATCTCGCAGTTGGAGGACCAAGTCTCAACTATGAATAATAAAGTTGCCACCTTCCAGAACCAGAAAGCAATACTGGAATATAAACTCGAGGAATTAGAAAACCACTATATGGGGGCTCCAATCCCCGGATTCTGGGCATCCCAGAAGGCCTTGAGGGACAGCAGACTCTACAGTGGGTAGATTTGTTTATCAAAAACAATGTCCTCCCAGAGTGTAATGACGATCTTACTCTTATGCGAGCTCATCGGGTGCCTGCCTTTCTCCCTCCCAATGCTAAATTCCCACGGACTATGTTGGTCCATTTCAGGGATTATAGGGTTAAGGAACAAACCCTAACTGAGGCTATTAAACAGCGACAGTTTACCTCGAAAGAAGTTCCACTTTGCCATATCTTTCCAGACATGTCAGCTTCTGCAGCCAAAAGGCGAATGGAATTCGTAAAAATACTACACCCATTCAAGGAACAGGGGGCACAGGCAATGATTGCCCAACAGAGCAAGTTAAAGGTGCCAGTTAAAGGCAGATTTCACGTATTTTGTAATGTCCCGGAAGCACAGGAATTTTTGCAACAAATCTCCATGGGGACATCCTAAGAGCCTTTAGACTCCTCAGTTTCAAGATATGACACAACGCTAATGCTATTAATGTGCAAATATTTTCGAAATGTTCTCAAAATGCTTCTAAAATGTTCTTAATTATGTCTTCTGGTTTCTTATCTTGGGATTCGTCCTTCCCTAGCATATTTTCTTAGGCATTTTGTCATCTATTGCCTATTGGTTTTCTCCTTCTGTTTTGATCTTCTTGGCCCATATTGGTGGTCTTCTTCTTTTGAAGGAGGGAAGTGGGGAAGGCAGCTCGGTTTGGAATGTCCCTGAATGCGCAGGAATGACTGCAACAAATCTTATTGGATAAACTTCAATGAACTGCAGATGCTAATAGGGCAATATAAGGTCAATACAATACAATGGCAAAGTGTTATAAGTGAACAAAGGTCATTGTTTATCTAATATTGATCATTATTTTGCTGTTCTTTCCTGCTGTAAGTACATACTTGTAGATATCAAAGATAGGCTAGATAGTTTCTTATCAATCACTTTTTTGACCTGTTCTGTGTCTCCTTTGTTTTTTCTTGCTTCTTTTTGTGCTCTTTATTTTTTATTCATTTATATTATTATTTGGAGGTGGGGTAGTGAGGCGGGGGTCACTAGGCACCAAGTCACAGTGCCAGGAGGGGGATGGGGTGTAGATGTTTGTAAGATGTGAGCAGGGACAGCGGTCTGCTCATAGTGACTTTAATTGAGTGGGGTGACGGGGGTGGAAAAGAGAGCTTGGGAGTTAGGTAGGGTCACAGGGGTGGAAAAGGGAGCATGGAGAAAAAACAAAATCCATTTTTTAATTCCATACACATATACATCCATTTTGTATTAATAGACTCACATTTTTCTAGATCTCAGATAAGGCTATTTACCATTGTCGTAGTCCTTCAGTATATTTTTATCTATGTTGTTAATTACCTTCCCTGCTGCTAATGTCTAAAGAGGAAATTCTGAAAGTAGTTTCTCTTAACGTTAATGGCCTTAATAATAAAAAGAAAATGCGGGCCATTGAGGCATGGATTAAGACAGAATATCCAGCGGTCATTTTAAGACAAGAGACCCATATCCGAGCAGGGAAACTACCAGACTTCTCAATGTTTAAGTCCTGGGCAGCCTATAGGGGATTCTCCTCATCTTCGGCATCCCATCGATGCACGGCGATTTTCCTTAATAAAAAACTTCAGGCTGAAGTTGTTAACGTTGTAAAGGATCACAGTGAAAGGTGGTGTTGGGCCACCTGCAACCCAGGAAACAGACCTTTAACTTTCGCCAGCATTTATGCCCCAGTTGAGGATGATCCAATGCTGTATGAGGAATTTTTTCAATTTCTAATCCAAGTATACCTGGCGAATTGATCTTAGGATGGATTTACATTTTTTAATGAATCCTAAAATAGACTCCTCTGCTTTGTCCAAAAAACAGCTAAAATCTAAAACTTTTTAGAGGTTTACAAAACTTTGGTTCGACTCTAGACATATTGGATCCTTGGAGGGCGGTATTCCCAAATAAGATCGCCTATACTTGTTTATCAGGTAGATTTTGCACTTCATCACGCATCGATTTTTTTCTTATCTCTAGGAAACTGATTTTTAGCCAGCAGAGAATCCTTCAGAATGGATTCTCGGATCATGCCATGGTGATTCTTGAGTTAGAGTTAGGGAAATATACTGGGGCCCCTAAAAGATGGATGCTAAATAGGCAATATTTATCAGAGGAGAAATGGGTGCTCTTTATTAAAACTCAGATTGAAGAATTGTTTATGCAAAATCATGGTTCTGCACCTCCACATGTGGTCTGGGGCTCGTTTAAGGCTTTCATTGGGGGACTAGCCATAGGAAAAGATGCCAATAATCTTAGGAAAGCTAAGGAAGAAAAGGATTCCTTGAGCAGAAAGTACAAAGGTCTTTCAACGCATTTCTTAGCAGCCCCTCAGTTTTAAACCAACAACAGCTTGATCAGGCTGAACTGGATATTAGCGAAAATGTTATCTTAAGAGTGAATCCTTTTACCGGGCACCACAGGCAAAACATTTTAAAAAAAAGTAATTATACTGGTAGGTTCCTCCCGTGGCAGGCAAGGGAGCAGGCTGTTACTAACCAGATAACTGCATTAAAATGTCCTTCAACTGCTTCCCGCACTGACAACCCGGTAATAATAGGGGATAAAAATGTTACAACAATATAGGACCATATACGTCCAACAACAGACTATCGATATGACATCTCTGAGAGGTTTTCTCCAGAGAAATGATTTGTCGGTATTCTCAGATATGGAGAAAATGAGCAAAAGATGAGCTGGAAGGTGTCATAAAAAAATCTTCCGAGCGGCAAAGCCTGTGGCCCAGATGACCTCCCGGCTGAATTTTTTTAAATCTTCTTTAGCGCCATTTCAGATTATATTTTATTGTTGGCTAACTCAATCTTAGAAGGTGGCGCAATACCATTGTCATTTAGAAACGGGAATACAGTCCGTTTTTAAAAAAAGGGTAAGGATAGCGAAGACCCTAATTCTTAACACCCCATCACGCTATTAAACTCCGACTATAAAATAATCACTAAACTTTTAGCCTATAGTTTTAAACAAAGTTCTTTGCATTTGATTCACCCTGATCAAAATGGTTTTACTGCTGGTAGGCAGCTCTGCACTGACAGGCACTACTTAATGGAAGCATTGGACTATTTTGAGACTCAGAAGATACCCGCTCCAGTACTCCTCTTAGACACCAAAAAGGCATTTGACCTAGATGTCTGGGAGACCCTTTTTATTACTCTGCAAAACTGTGGCATACCTTCCAAAATTACGGTTTTGGTTCAGAAATTATACCTGAATGCAGAAGTCAAAGTAATCATTAGTACCACAGAGGTAGGCCAGGTTAAGGTTAAACAGAGGACTAGACAAGGGTGCCAATGGTCTCCGGCATTATTTGCTTTTTTCATCGAGCCATTAGCGATTGCCATCAGGAATAGTATGGATATCTGCCCTCCTCTACCAACAATGGTAAAATTGAAATTATACGCCGACGATACCGTGCTCATTATAAATCCTGAGAAGGAGCTCCAAGCAAAAACTTTTGAGATCTTCGAAGAATTTGAGGAGCTAGGTGGATATAAAATAAATTTTAAAAAATACAGAAATTATAGTGTGGCAGAGCATGTATGGATTTACATCTCAATATTCTTTCTTGTTTAAATACATAACCAAAAAGATATCTTGGTGTTTATTTTTCGGCACAAATCTCTGATTTATATGATTAGAATTTCACTCCACTTTTAGGAAAAGTACATGATTTATTCTTCCGATGGAATTCTCTTCCATTAACCATCTTGGGCAGGGTTGCTTCGATTAAAATGTCTCTTCTCCCACTATTTAATTTCCTCTTCTCGGCGATTACCTGTGTTTTAATAAGCTCTTTTTTTAACCAAAATAGAGTCTATGTTTACATCTTTTCTGTGGGCAAAGAAGGTCCCCCGAATTGCACTTAGCACTTTATATGAGGAGCTGGAAAATGGAGGATTAGCTCTCCCGAATTTGAGGGATTATTATTTTGCACAATATATGTTCAGATTTAAGACAGAACTACAATCAGGTCTTTTTATTAATTATTTTCTGAATTTAATTTGTAAGGAAAATCAGATCTACTGCCCATTAACAATGGTAAAATTTCTGATTTTTTTAAGGAATGATAGATGGCTGAACATAGACAAAATGTATCATATAATCGCCAATGGCTTCCTTCTCCTTGGGTCATAGAATATCTTTAGCAAGTTTCTGAGTAAACTTGATTTGGTCCAAATCATTGAACGGAAATGTTTAGTACATAATCTATTAGAAGATATGGCATGTATGAAACCGGGAGAATGGAAAAAGAGCTTAGCCTCTATCAAGGGTATTGATCTGGAGGGGAAAGCCATAACGAAATGGGAAAAACGTGAGGAGATGGAAATCACAGCGAGCATGTGGTCAGCAGTTAATAATCTAAATTTTAGCACGTTAAGGGGAGCTAATTGGCGAAGGATGTTATTTTCTAGCAAATGGTTACTTTATAGAACTCCACTTTTTCTATCTAAGATTTATTCGAACCAATCAGCGCAGTGTTTCCGCTGCCTTAACTATCCTTCAGCCAATTGGGTACAGGGAATGGTTCTGGAATGATATCTTTTACTAACTGGAACGCGAATGCAGTATTTCAATAGGCTTGAATACTTGGTTTATAGTACTTGGCAATGACCCAGACCTTATTCTCTCAGACAAACTCATCAAATTATTATATATCGCAATGGCTGTTGCCAGATCACTTCTACTTCAGAAATGGTGATCAGATATTATACCATCTTTATATGAATGGCTCTGAAAAAAGCAGCAAGTAAAAAAAAGTGAACGAGTCTATGCATTGCGAAGTGGGGGACTTAAGAAGTTTGAGAGGATATGGGCAGCCTATTTTGATTAAGATCTCAGAATTTAGCTTATCTTTTTGGTGGTATTCCCACTAAGTTTGAATCCTATGTCCTGTAACATCAGTATCTTATTCTATTACGTGACATCTGATATCCACTAGTAATCAAGCTATATCAATGAATACAGGATGACTTAGTAGTCTCCACATGATAGCTGATTGTTAGGTCTATGCTTAAGGTGCCTTAGGTTTAATCAATTGCCTAGTTTATATTATTGGCTGGCAGTGGATGCGGTTTCCTTGAACACTTGCTTAAATGTTTATATTGTGTATTTTTGTATGGATTTTAGTATTTACTCCCTTCCGGCAATTTGGTGCTATTTAATAATTCTGTATTATCTTTGTCATATTTAATGAATTTCATGGATGTATTTATGGATAATAATTTTTTTTGTTATATAGATTTCAATGAAAAATAAAAATTCTATAAATGAAAGTTTTGAAATCTGTGGGAAGACACAAATTTCATGTCACCCATCATTCCCCAAAGCCTTCCGAAAACAACAGTACCTTAGCTTTTTGGGTGGGCCAAGAGACTGTGACCGCTATGTGGAAAGATCAGTGATAGGTGTAGCTATGATATGTGGGGGGATGCCCCTAGGAATTTTGAGGATCCCTACGGATTCCGGAGTTAATGTCACAGATCTGTAACAACACTGTGGTTAAAAAAAACACATGGTATCCATTTTGGGTACACTACCTTCTAATCCCCTGGGTGTCCTGTTTTCACAAATATCTGAGGTTGGTTGGTTGGTTTTCTTTGGAGGCAGCCAAGTACGGGCCAAGTTAACGCAACTACCATCGTTGCCAAATCAGGTGAGTTATTTACAGGAATTTTTTATATTTCCACAATACGTTTTGTGGCTTTCCCTGTCGCGAACGCTAGGCCCACTCATACAAGAAGCATAGTGTTTTTATCAGAAGAAGTGGGGAAACGCTGGTCCCTAGGAATTTGGTGGTTCTCTGGTATTCATGAAGTTTACATCACCGAAATGCTAGAATAAATTGACTGATTTTAGACAGACTTTGAATTATGCAGAGAGCTCATGATCATGGGATCCATGCAAGGCATACCACTGTGGATTCCCTTCAATGTTTAGTTTTCAGAAATGGCTGGGTCTGGTAGATTTCCCCAGGTGGTGGCCTAACCAAGTCCAAACATTGCAGCCATTTAGGATGGCAACTGGGATGATATTGGGATTTAGTCCTACTCTCCTGACCCATATGTAAAACCAACACTCAAAAGAAGCAAAATGTCCTCTTGCTTCCCATGGGGATGTGGATGTTTTAGTCTGTAGGAGAGCAGAAAGATCGTTGAGGCATTAGGGCGAGGGATGAGACTGATTTAAGGATAGACATGACCGCACCACATTATTTTATTTAAATAAATATATATTCCTGTCATCCAGTGGTTTCCTATCCCTTGGGAGCAAATTGGGGCAAACCCCCACTCTGCACCACCCTCCCTCCACTGGGAGGCCAAAAAACGAATTTGCCCCTTTTGAGGTGTGGAAGGGACCAATGCCACCAGAGTGTGACACCCACACCCGTTTCTTCGGCTCCAAATGTTAAATCTGTGGTGTCTAGTAGTTTTTCTAAGCCCTGCAGGGCAGATTTGGGGCAATCTCCCCAATTAGGACACACCTCCCATCTGCCCCCAGGGGGAGCAGAAAGACTCTACTGACCATTCTGGGGTGGGGTTATGGCTCAATGCTAGGGGAGGCCGCAGCATCCTTTTATTTGTTTCTGGGACATTTTGAAATCCCTGGTGTCTAGTGGACTTTCTATCATCCAGGGGCAAATTGGGCATAAACCCCCTCTCTGCCTTGAGAGAGACTGCTTTAACACATACCGGTTAATTGTGAGGGCATGGTATCAAAACAGTAGTCACCTACCTGTGTAATGCTCAAAATTACCAGGACTGAACAGATATAAAGATAAGGTGAGGTAGCTAGAACATACACCTAAGTTACACCTTGTGCATTCAAATTACACTTAGATGCTCAAAGAGCTTTGAAACTCGGACCTTTACATGATGGTATCAAAAAGTAAACTTATTAATGTGGATTTTCCATGGCATACACTTTCCACTAATACAGTAACTCTGGATACTATGATGGGCTCTGTGGTAGAAAGGTATGGGAAGCCATTGCTTGTCAGACTGTAATTATAGCAGGGAGGTACAAGGGAAAAGGGTCTGCTGTACTAAACTGTTAAGCCGTCATAAGCAGTCTGATTTGCAAAATCAGGGGGTTTATGACTAACACAAAGCTATTCTTTATGCACAAAACCCATTTTAGAATTTTCTAAAGTTTTACAGAGTCCTAAAAAGGTTCAGACATTAATACCAAGTCTAAGATTGGAAGGAGCATGTCATGGGATTCCCTTCCAATTTGCAGTTCAGTATCCTATGTATCAATCAATGTGACCAGAATTCTATGGCAGGACCGGAGGCTCAGATTATGCTTTTCTTTCTTCGCATTTATTACAAATTGAAAAACACAGCAGCCTTAGAAAAGCTCATAATGCAGAAAAAATGCTTAAAAACCAACAATAAAGCATTTTAGTCATATAACTCAAGAAAAACAATGTCTCTGGGACTACAACTCCCATCATGACAATATAACAGTCCGAACGGAGTCCTTCCTCTATGTCCACAATCCATAGATAGGCAGTCCCTTCTCCATGTTCCTCCTCTTTCTTCGCTGCTTCCGCAGCCAGTTAAGTGTTTTTTCTCTCCCTCTCTCAGTATGTGATTGTTTGGGGATTTGTACCGTTTTATGCACTGTACTGTTTAACTTTTCCTTGGGGCTATGGGTCTCTGGTGTTTTCTTTTGTTTCAGAGCCCCATTTAGGTCGCGGAAGCGCCGTCACGCTTCCTTCGCGACTGTTCCCGGTGTGTTATTGCGGTGCGCAGTCATCCGCTAGGGGGCGCGGCCGCGTCTCGTTGGTCTCCGGCGCGAGTTTCTCCTCACAGAGGAGCCGCGCTGAGGAGACCAACCGCCGCGGAGCCGAGCCCTCAAGTCTGCCTCACTAAAACGCCCGTATATCGGGTCTGTATCATTTTTGCCCCATATGTGAACGCCCCGGTGGGGGTCTGTATTGCGGTGTTCTACCGCGTTAACGCCGATTTGGCAGGTTTCTGCACTCGTGTTGTTGGTGTGGCAGCGCGCAGTGAGGCAGCTGACCTGGTCCCCCTGGGGTGGGTCTGCGCGCTGGGGGTTGTGAGTGCACCCTAATTTTGCCAGTCCCTGGCAACCAAAACTATTGCAGTCCTCCGGTCTGCCCTAATTCTCAGTGACGCCCAGGCTGTTGGGTAGAGTGTAAATCCCTTAAGCTACCTTTGTGCAGCATGGAGGACGATTATTATGGGGGTGACTCCCAATCATATCTGCAGGATGAGGAGTTCTACCAAGCTGTAGACAGCTCCATCTACCGCTGTGTCACAGAGGTTGTAACCCCTATGGAGGAGCGTCTTTCGGCGCGCATAGTTGAGGAGTGCGCCAAACTAGCTCAGGCGCAGTCAGGAATCCCTTATGCCCTCTCAGGTTCATCAGGTGAAGGCCCCCCTGCTCCTAAGAAGCCCTGCAAGGGGGGGTTGTCGGAGGGTGCTCAGGGGGTGGACAAGGGTGCCTTTGAGCGTCTGCGTGACGCATTTTTGGCTAAGGCGACCGAGTCCCCACCTGACCAGCCTGCGGCCCCCGCCTCGGTGGTAGCTACTGAGACTGCCCCTTCGTCTCCGGGGGACTCCCCGGATTCGGACGGGGAAGAAGAATCGGTGCGTTCCTGGCGACCTTCGAGCTCGGCCACTGAGTTACCGCTGGACAGCTCAGGTATGCTGGACCCGGATGAAATCATGCATCCGCGCTCCGCAGCCTGGGCCCCGGGTGACAAGGTGGCAAAGTTCGTGGCTAGTCGGTTGCGTAAGCCTCTGGAGCAGGAGGCCAGGGGATGCCTCCGTGGGGAATGCCCTAGGCCCACCTTGGAAGGGAAAGTTGCCATGACACCGGATTTAGATGCAAAGATGGCAACGTTTCTGGAAAAGTTTATGAAGGACCCGCATAAGGGCATTGACAGATCCTGGCGATCGTGTCAGGACAAAATGCTCGACGCAGTAGGACCCATTACTAAGATCCTAGACATGGCGGAGGAGGCTAAAGCTACTGGTTCCGCCATTGACCCCGACGTTTTGTCAAATTGGGCGCAGAGGGTGATTGTTTTCTTGGGCAATGCCAACTGCGCCCTTTCCACCGAACGGCGGAGGTCTTTCCTAATTAAGCTGGATCCTAAGTTAGGAGACTTAGCCTCTTCAGAGGCAGGAGCGGTTGCCCAAGGTTGTCTCTTCGGAGAACCGTTCATTAAAGAGTTAGGGAAGTTCGTGGCTACCTTTACGTCCCTGGACACAGCTCAGTCCAGTATCAAACGCGTGTTCCATCAGCGTTTCTCCCAAGGGGCCGGTCGCGGTAGGGGCCGCGGGACCGGCCGTGACGGGCAAAATGCCGGCAACAGAGGGCAAGGCTCCGGGCGAGGACAGTACAACACCTCAGCCAACTTCAACTCTTTCTACCCTACAAGAGGGCAACGTTTCGGAGGTCAAGGCTTCAGAAAGAACTCCAACGCTTCCAACACACACGGTGAGTGTTATCCCCGCAGAGCAGGTTCAGATTGGCGGCCGACTAGCGGCCTTTCGGAGGGCGTGGGTAGATCTTACAGCGGATGCTTGGGTGCTGCAAACTATCCGCGGTTTTCATATCGAATTCTACGATCAACCTTTCCAGGTGTGCGCCCCGCGCCCTATAACATTTTCAGTGGCCGATGCCCAGTTGATAGACGAAGAGGTTGCGGAACTTCTCCGCAAAAGGGCCGTTCGCCAATCAACTCGGCATCCGTCGGGCTTCCTCAGCAATCTTTTCATAGTGGACAAACCCGGCGGAGGCCGTCGTCCGGTGATCAATCTCAAAGAATTCAATGGATGGTTGGTCTATCATCATTTCAAAATGGAGGGAATTCATCTCCTTCGAGATATCTTCCTTCCACGGGATTGGTTTGTACGGTTGGATCTCAAGGATGCTTATCTTGTGGTTCCAATCTACCCTCCTCAACGTCGCTTCCTCCAGTTTCTCTGGCGGGAACAGGTGTTCGAATTCACGGCTCTTCCGTTCGGTCTATCCTCAGCCCCGTGGTGTTTCACCAAAGTGCTACATCCCATGGTGGAATTTTTGCGAGCGCAGGGGATTCGCCTAATCGTCTATCTAGACGACATTTTATTGATGGCGCAATGTCCACACAGTTTGCTTTCTCAGCTGGACCAGACGGTCGACCTCCTCCAGGAGCTCGGTTTTGTCATCAATGGAGACAAGTCGGTTCTCGTACCCTCTCAGAAAGTAGAATTTTTGAGGTTTGTCATAGACTCCGTCGACGCTTCCCTAAGTCTTCCGTCTCGGAAGATGTCCAAGATCAAGCACGTCTTACGACAGACAATTACAAGGTCTCACACATCGTTACGTCAAGTTGCCAGAGTGGTGGGCCTGCTGTCGTCATCGATTCAGGCCATCTTTCCGGGCCCTCCGCATTACAGGGCTCTCCAGCGCCTCAAAGCTTATCATCTACACAGGGGCGTGTCCTACGACCAAATGGTTCCCCTATCGGAAGAGGTCAAGGAGGAAATGTTGTGGTGGCTTACCCACATGGAGGCCTGGAATGGTCGGGCAATTTTCGGATCTTCCCCGGACCTCGTCATCGAATCCGATGCCAGCAGAGTCGGTTGGGGAGCGCGCTGTGGGGATTTTTCAACAGGCGGCACTTGGTCCTTGGAGGAACAGAAGTTACATATCAACTGTCTAGAGCTTCTGGCGGGTTCCTTTGCAGTACGCTGCTGGACCAGGGACTCAGTGAAGTTGTGCGTCCTATTGAAAATGGACAATGTATCGGCAGTGCGGTATGTGAACCACCTAGGGGGCGCGAGATCCCGTGCGCTGGCGAATTTGGCGAAACAGTTCTGGGATTACTGTCTAGAGCATCATGTATCGGTGACGGCGGAGTACCTGCCGGGTCAGGCCAACCAGGTTGCAGACTGGCACTCCAGGTACCTCCGGGATTCCAGTCTGTGGATGTTGGATGTCCAGGTCTTTCGCTGGCTCAACGGGCTGTGGGGTCCTTTCTCACTGGACCTGTTTGCGTCCCGCTTGGATCACCAACTTCCGAGGTTCTTCAGTTGGAGGCCGGATCCGCTGGCAGAAGCCACGGACGCGTTTCTCCAGGACTGGAGCAAGGAGAAGCCCTTTGCGTTTCCACCTTTTTCGATGGTGATGCGTACGGCGGCGCAGGTTCGCCGGCAGGAAGTGGAGCTGGTGTTGGTGACACCGCTCTGGAGGCACCAAGTCTGGTTTCCAGTTCTTCTGGAACTTTCCTGGGATTCTCCAATCCTACTCCCCCGGCTTCCTCACCTGCTCCTCAATCCGGTTCGAGATCCGCATCCTCTCATCGTTCAGAACTCTCTCCGCCTCATGGCATGGAGGCTTTCAGGAGACGTTGGTCGCTCCCGGGCCTTTCGAGATCAGCTGAAGGTCTGTTATCCAAGGCCTGGGCTGTCAGTACGTCGAAGCGCTACAAATCCGCTTGGTCTAAGTGGGTGCGTTGGTGTCTTCGACGGAGTTTGGATCCCTTAGTCGCGGGACTCGTACCCGTGTTGAACTATTTGGCAGAATTGGCCGTGGGTGGCTTTGCCTACCGCACGATTAATGCTGTGCGTTCGGCTATATATGCGGCGCACCACCCGGTTGACGGTGCTCCGATCGGAGTACACCCTTTTGTGTGCCGACTTTTGCAGGGCGTCCGATTGGCGTTACCACCAGAGCCCCGATACTCAGTCCTTTGGGACGTCAATTTGGTCTTGAACCTTTTCCTGTCCTGGCAACCTAACAGGTACCTATCGGTCAAGGAACTCTCGGCGAAACTGGCTATGCTTCTATGCTTGGTGTCCTGCCGGAGAGTGTCGGATGTGCGTGCTCTAGACGTATCGGCACGCGTGTTTTCACCAGATGGTGTCACATTCACAATTGGTCGCCGCACAAAGTCGGCTTCTAGAACGATTTCGTATCCGGCCTTCGTGGATGTCCCGAAGCTATGTGTTGTTCAGTGTCTGAAAGCTTATGAAGAGATGACTTGGGACATTCGCCCTCCGGGCGAGAGACAATTGTTGATTGCCTTGCGAAAACCACACCATGCGGTCTCTTCCCCCACCATAGCCAGGTGGGTGCGTTGGGTCATGCAAGAGGCAGGTATTGATACTAAACGTTTCGGAGCTCACTCGGCCAGAGGGGCCATGGCCTCTAAGGCTTTCTCTGCAGGAGCTCGTTTGGAGGATTTGATGCGGGCCGCGGACTGGTCCTCCGATTCCACCTTTAAGAGGTTTTACTTTAAGCCGGTGGTGGATATTGCAAGTTTGGTGGTAAATAAGCTTTGAACTAGCATAATCTGAGCCTCCGGTCCTGCCATAGAATCGAAATTTGCCTAGCATTTGTAACGGTAAGTTTCAATTCTATTAAGGACACGGAGGCGAGGATTATCCCACCCGGTATATCGTCAAACGACACCCCCCCGTATGGCGGTAAGTAACCAGGTTTTAAAGTTTCTCCTCATGGTTGAATATGAGCCTTGCATAGTTGATTTGATTGTAAAATCCTGAATTTTCCGTTACGGCGCTGACGCAGTTCTATTTCTTCCGTTAGGAAATGATGGTTCCAAGCAAGACCAATGAACTGACGGCGTAATTTGCGCGAAGAAAGAGGAGGAACATGGAGAAGGGACTGCCTATCTATGGATTGTGGACATAGAGGAAGGACTCCGTTCGGACTGTTATATTGTCATGATGGGAGTTGTAGTCCCAGAGACATTGTTTTTCTTGAGTTATATGACTAAAATGCTTTATTGTTGGTTTTTAAGCATTTTTTCTGCATTATGAGCTTTTCTAAGGCTGCTGTGTTTTTCAATTTGTAATAAATGCGAAGAAAGAAAAGCATAATCCTCGCCTCCGTGTCCTTAATAGAATTGAAACTTACCGTTACAAATGCTAGGCAAATTTCGATTCCGGTCATAAACCATTGATAAGTTACCAACTCCCAAGTTGTGGTGGTAACTGATTCCAATGGGAAAGGAGTTCCTTTTAGACTCCCTTCCCTTTGGGAGTCAAACTGGCAGCTCCCCGGATAGAAGGGTATAGTCCAGAGGACCACTACCAACTCTCAATGAAGTTTTTCACAATTGAGAACTTTATGTTTTTAAAAATCTTTACAAACTGCTTTAAAACAAACACTTTTATAATACTTTCACAATGATGGTGGTCTGCCTTCCCACCGAAGGTAGCCAATCGGAGGGAGTGCCAAATTTGCAACCTGCCTAGAGTGGCAATTTGTGACCACTTTTTTTTTTATCAGTATCTTACTACATCTAGTTCAAAGTCATCTAGTGTATCACATAATTACATCACAATTATATCATACATACCTTCATTTTTCCACTGTACACTGGATCGGAGATTGTTTCAAATGCTGCATCTTTGCTCTGCTTGACAAACTCTGGAAACTTGGCAAATACTTCAGTGCAGACCCTTTTGATAAGCACGTCCTAAAATGGTTAAAGGTGCGTTTTAAGATTATTTAAATATTGATATTCTCTGCTAACATGCCAAGATACATAAGATACATTAAATATTAAGGTTCAAATGTGAGTTGTTATATTTATTGGCAAACTTAAATACACTACGGAGGATAGCATACTGTTGTTTAATGTAAAGTATACCAAGTAAGACAATTTAACATTAGAACTTAATGATTATGAATTAATCAACTCCAGACAAAAGAAAGCAAATGCGTTGTTAACAATTAACATGAAAATCAGATCAAGTATACGTACCGTTGCTCTAATGCTCTAGAATTTTATGTTTCTGCCACTCAATGTGGTTCATAGAGAGGTGGAGGTTCAAATGTGATCAATTAATGGCTAAATGCAGAGTCATGGCTTACAGAAGAGACAATCGGAATTCAGAAACAAAATTATTCTGTGACTATATTTTCTCCTTTTTGTCTAAGGATTAAGCCATTTCATTGTCAACCATATTTAGAATGTGCTTACCCCGTTTTTTCCCTTTTCGCCTCATTTTTGCCACCATATTTTTGTTGGACCTAGGCCTCTGGGCGCCTTGCCACTGCCAAACATGTGCTGAGGTGTAGGTGCTCTCTCCCAATAATATGGCTGCCACAGGCCCCTGCTACTGCAGAGTGGCCATTGTACATGCACGCACCAGTAGTTAGGATCAGGCTGGGACACACTGTTACTGTATCCTTACCGTCCCGCCATTTTGTCATATAGACAGACATGGTAGAAGCCCCTGGAACCTTCCAGCCCCGGGAGGAGTTATACTTTGCCGCCTTTCAGGAGGGTCACCTGACCTAGGGGTATAAGAGGAAAGGAGGGAAACCTAACTAGTTAGGGCACCACTGGACCTGGGGGAACCTCTGCTGGAGAATAGGCGGTTGGGCCTGAGATGGGAGCCCCCGCTTTTTTTCCCAATTATGTTGTGAATCCCCAGATCCACCTGCGAATTAAAAAAACATGTTTTTATCCCTCAACGGAGTCTTGCTGTGACTCCACCACCAGGTCTAGGAAGTCAGAGTAGTCCTACCCTGCCCCCCCCCTTTGCTTATTGTTTATGTTTTTTGTGGGACTCAGCTCAAGCTGAGTCCCCTGATGGCTGCCAACTATTCCTGGTTGAAGTGTTGGCAGCCAATTAGATTACAGCACAAGGACTGTTGGATCTGCGGGGGATCCGAGTCACTAGATATACAAATCTGCGACATAGAGTGAATAGCGCAGAGAGCAGTGGCGTACAGTGGAGTAGAGTGAAGTTGTGTACAGTGGAAAAGCTTTCAGTGGAGTAGATTGGAGTGGGGTAGAGTGCAGTAGCGTACAGTGTAGTGGTGTAGAGATGCGTTCAGTGGAACAGGATAGAGGGGCATAGACTGGAGTGGCTCAGAGTGGAAGAGTGTACAGTGGAGTCTTATAAAGTGGAGTTGACTAGAGTGTGGTGTTGTACAGTGTTATAGCATAGAGTGCAGTGCCGGACTGGCAATAGAGGGCACCAGGAGTTTCCCCGGTAGGCCGCTAGGGTGTGGGGCGGTTTTGGGCCTCGGGGGGGGGGGGGGGGGGGGGGGGCGTTTTTGTTACTGGGGGTCAGCATTTTCGGCCCCCTGTAACAAAACCGTCCGAAACCGACCCTCGCAAACTGCACTCCCCATCAACGC
This sequence comes from Lissotriton vulgaris, assembly GCF_964263255.1. Lineage (NCBI taxonomy): Eukaryota > Metazoa > Chordata > Amphibia > Caudata > Salamandridae > Lissotriton > Lissotriton vulgaris. Next base: position 863,120,616 of record NC_141689.1, read on the forward strand.
GGGGGTCGGGGGGGGGGCGGCTGAGCAGTTTGCCAGGGCCAGTTTCTGTTCCCAGTCCGGCCCTGATAGAGTGGGAGGCATAGAGTTGAGTGATGTAGAGTGAAAAAGTGTAGAGTTGTAGAGTGGAGTGAGATAGAGTGTAGTGGCATACTGTGGAATAGCATACAGTGGAGCGGAGTAGAGTGAATAGTATAGAGACGCATATAGTGGAGTGAGGTACAGTGGAATAACGTGGAGTGGCATAGAGTGGAGTTGGGTACAGTGAAGTGGCGTACAGTGCAGTGGACTAGAGTGGAGCATTTAGCATGCAGTGGATTAGAGTGGAGCGTTTAGAGTGAAGTGACAGTGGAGTGGTCTACAATGGAACAGCGTACAGTGAAGTGGCATACAATGGAACAGCATAGAGTGAAGTGTTGTGAAGTGGAGTGTGGTACAGCAGAGTAGCATAGAATGTAGCAAAATAGACTGGAGTGAGATACATTTTAGTGGCGTACAGTGGAATAGCATACAGCAGAATGGCATAGAGTGGAAGAGCACGCAGTGGAGTAGCGTAGAGTGGATTAGTATACAGAAGACTGGTGTAGAGTGAAATAGCATAGAGTGTAGTGGCGTAAAATGGAGTGGAGTAGAGTGTACTGGCGTAGAGTGCTATAGTGTATAGTATAGTGGTGTAGAGTGTAATAGTGTACAGTGGAGTGTTGTAAGGTGGAGTGGGGTACAGTGGAGTGGGGTGTGGTGGAGTCGAGTGGCATAGACTGGAGTGAGATGCAGTATAGTGACATACAGTGGAATAGCGCACAGCCGAATGGTGTACAGTGGAATAGTACACAGGAGAGTGGAGTGGCATAGAGTGAAATAGCGTTGAGTGTAGTGGTGTAGATTTGAGTGGTGTAGAGTTTAGTGGAATACAGTGGATTGGGGAACAGTGGAGTAGCGGATAGTGGAACAGTGTAGAGTGGAGTGGAGTGGTGTAGAGTGGAATGGCATATAGTGGAGCTCATTCCACAACCAGTAGTGCACCAGAAGGTGCGTTTGCAAAGTGGTGGAGAAAAAGGGTGTAGCCTCCCAAGACCTCCTCTGCAATCACGCTGTGTGGGACATACTGGAGGGCTTTCTCACTACTAAGGTCCCTCCAGCGCTAAGGGGACTTCATACCACAACCCCAAGGGCAACAGGAAGCGCGTTTGCAGAGTGGCGGCAAAAGGGGCAGGGCCTCCAGCGACTTGCCGGTGCCCTCTTTTTTTTCATTATTTGAGGGGCTGATTTCAGCCATGAGATCCCATCTCTCATGCTCCAGCCTTTTTTTTACTATTTGTTTTTAGTTTTAAAGGGTGGTTACTGAGGCGGAGCATTGTTTGCTATGGCATGGCAAGAGCGATGCTCTCACCAAGCCATAGCAATCTGCAATGTCCCAGGGGTGGGCACCCCAGGACATTTCAGGTGGTGGCCCTGGGGGTGGTGGTCCCCAGGGCCACCTAGGGCTCCATTACAGGATACAGCCCAGCAGAGGTAGTCGTCCTGTAGGAGTGGGGGGGGGGGCCGTACGCCTCCCCGAGCAATCAATGTAAAAAAAGCTCCAGGGAGGTAGTGGTCCCCGGGGCTGCGGGGTCCGCGCTGCCCCCCACATTTTTTCAAATGCAAGCCCTGGGGGTGGGGGGAGGGGCTAGCAGTTCATGAAGCTGCAGAGGGGGGGGGGGGTTAATGCCCCTCCACATAGATTTAGAATTAAGTCCCTGGGGAGGTGCAAGCCCATGAGGCTGGGGGGCTCCGGGAGCCCCCCCCATTTAAAAAGAAATAAGGTGATGATGGTCCCCGGGTCTGCGGGGGAGGCCTTACGAGCCACCCCGCATTAACATTTAGAGAAGCCCCGGGGAGGTGGTGGTCCCTGGGCCATAATAAGCCCCAGAAGGGGGGGCGTCCGTCCCCCCTCCTTTTTTTGCATCATGCCCCCTGGACCTGGCCCACTCCAGTGGCCATAATGAACGAAAGAGCAGGAGGCTGCCTCATTTTCTTTACATTTTCATTGGGATCAGCAGATCCCGCCAACGATGTTTACAAAAGGCTTTTTGTGGCTTTGCTGGGCCCAAGAGTGACCCTCCCAAGAGGCATAGGGGTCAGGGTGTTTCTAACCTGCCCCCTTTCATTTTTTTTTTTATACAAAAAAAAAATTGTGGCACTCAGTTTAACTGACACTAAGTCCCAAGATGGCTATGAACACTTCTTGGTTGAAGTGTTGGCCGCAAATCAAATTTCATCAGGGTTTCAGTAGGATTTTGGGCTGCTGGAGCCCATCCAGGACCGCTGCAACGCCTAGCCCCAGGTCTCCGCATCTTGTTGATATATATATATATACATACACATACACACACCATTGGCCACCGCCAGTAGGTTTAGTTAGGACCTAGTTTAGTTTCCATAGGAATAGCATTTTTTGACTTGCCTATGTCTTTAGCACCGTTTGACGAATCTTCACAAAATGTTTTAAAAAATTACGATGCTTAGTTCAGCTGCTGTCTGGAAAGTTTTGGGGTGATTGGTCAAGTGGGGACCGAGAAAAAATGGGGTTCAAAACGCGTTTCTCCCATGTTAATTCCCTTAGAGATTTTGAACACGGCTGCAGCCCGAATCCGTTCAGTAGTTTTTGAGATATTAACTGAAATCCAAATTTGTATATCTAGGGGTGCGGACCCTCCGCAGTGAATCCATGGGTCAACGTGCCAAAGCAGGGTCCTAATTGGATGGCCGCAACCTGACTGGGAAGTTGCGGCTGCGATTTTATGTATCAGGAATTGGTCACCGGCCCTGAACATTTCTATGCAAAGTGAATGAAGTGGTCAGGGTAGAGGTACCCTGACCCCAAGGGTGTGTTAGAGGTGTCCCAGAGGGACCTATAAGGGAAACAGCATTTACAACTCTGTCTCCACAATGCATGCCATTACAACGCGGTCGTTACAACGACCGCGTTGTTAGTATGCATACCATTACATCGCAAGTCATTATAACGACTTGCTGTATGGGACAACGGTATTGGATTTAAAATATAGTACCTTCCCTGCTGTTGCGCAAACTGGAGTAGGAATAGTAAATGATGCTATTCCTAAGTCCAGCGCGCCCCCTACAGCAAGTCATTGTAATGACTTGCGATGTGATGGTTTGCGTACTAACAACGCAGTTGTTGTAAAGACCGCTTTATAATGGCATGCGAACCAATCGCATGCGTTGTAAACAGCCATATTCTACCTATAAAGGCGAATAAATTATTTTATAACATTTCATTCTCAATGTGTGGGAATCCACGGATCCCTTGTGGTGCTTAGCGCGACCCTCCCCTTGTGGAACTGCGAAACCTGAAGCAGCTCATCAGGGTCCCACCGTCTTTGTCCACAACTCTACAAATGAGCTTCCTGGCACACTGTTTGTTGGGGGATGAACTACCTTTGGATGCTGAGGGTCCCCACAGGTCAAGAACATCTCCAGTAAGTCCCACACAGTGGGATTGATTAGATGTCGTTGGGAGGACACACCCCCTTGTCCAGCACTTTGAAAATGCGCCTCCTTGCGCACTACTGGTTGTGGGATGAAGTCCCCTTGGACGCTGACAATAGTTGAGGGCGAAGAACCCCTCATGTTCCCACAAGTTAGACACACACAGCGGGATTGCTGGGAGCTTGTCGGAGGACAGCCCCTTTTGTCTAGCACTCTGCAAACATACCTCCTGGCCCACTACTGGTTGAGAGATGAAGTACCCGTGGATGCTGAGGATCGCTCAGGGCCAAGAACCCCTCATGTTACCACCAGTAAGTCCTGCACAACATGAGTGCTAAGAGCAGGTCTGAGGTCCTACCCCCTTTCTCCATAGCTCTGCAAACGCGCCTCCTGGCACACTACTGGTTGGGGGATGAAGTCCCATTGTATGCTGAGGGGCTTTGGGGGCCAAGAACCCCCTCCTGTTACCACCAGTAAGTCACTGGAGGCTCTTCCCCCTTTCCTAACCCACTGTACAGACCCATACATCCACTCACACACCCACTCAAAGACCTATAAAGCCACTCACAAACCCACTCACACACCCACACAGCTACTCACACACCTACTCAGACGCATACACCCACTCACACACCCATACAGCCACTCACAACCCCACACAAAGACTCACACACTCACTCGGGCACATATTACATCACTATAATGACATGATTAGTGACATTACTCATGATATCACTGATGATCTCCTACATAACATCATGGATGACATCATTCAGTGATTGTGAGTGTTTTCTGAACGTTTATGAGTGAGGACTTTGTGACTGTGTCTATCCATGTGTGAGTGGATGTCTCAGTGGCTGTAAAGGTGAGTGAGTGGATGTATGGGTGAATAGTAGCTGTATAACTGGTTGTACTGGTTGAGTGAGTGGGTATGAGTGCTGGATGGGTGTGCGAGTGGTTATATGAGTGAGTGAGTGAGTTGGTGTGTGAGTAGCTCTATGGATGAGTGAGTGGGTGTGTGAGTGGCTGTGTAGATATGTGAGTGGCTGTATTGGTGACTAAGTGGATGTGTGAGTGGCTGTATCGGTGAGTAACTGAGTGTGTACATGGCTGTACGGGTGACTGAGTGGCTGTTTCAGTGGGTGGTTGGTTAACTGATTGGTTGTCTGAGGTGGTGTATTGGACAGTGAGTAACTGTGTGAGTGGTTGTATGGAGTGAGTGAGGAGCACTGTTGAGTGGATGTACTGGTGAGTGACTGGGTGTATGAGTGGCTATATGGGTAAATAAGTGGGTGTGTGAGTATTTGTGTGGGTGTGTGAGTATTTGTAAGGGTGTGGGAGTGGCTGTGAGAGTGACTGTATGAATGAGAGAGTAGTTGTGTGAGAGGTTCTTTGGACATCAGTAATGTAATTAGTGATATTGTCACTGGCCATGTCATGAGTGATTTAATATGTGAGGTCATAAGAAGTGCACTGCAAGGGCATAGGTTATAGTTAATTCAGGTAACTATAACTGCTGAATTTCAATGGTCTTGCACATATATTTATTCATATATATTCATATAAAGAAAAGTTGCCAAAGAGTTGAAGAAGCCACTAGCCGGTGAGTTAAAACCTTTATTCTGCGGGTTGCACAAGCCTTTTGCCATTCATACTCCCGGCACAAATATCAAGCCAAAGGAGTTTCGGGCACTTCCTGCCCTTGTTCAATGGCAACGGAAATCTCAACAGCAAGAGGACCATCTGCACACAATTAAATGTCCCGCCCCAGTGGGCATGTGTGCGAGTGCATCTTGGTCCTCATAGTCCGCTTTGAAATAAACCCATGTGGGTGCCACTCATATTACCCAAATATATACATCCTACCCATGTGGGCATGCTTGCAATGTTCATGGCATCCAGTCCGTGCTAATATTCACCCACAGAATGGACTCACCGCACATGCAGCGTCTCTTGATTTCTGATGCTGCCGTCCCGCCGGTATGCAGTGGGGCTTCCAAAGCCGCTAAATACAAAGAAAAGTTGCCACAGAGTTGAAGAAGCCACTACCCGGTGAGTTAAAACCTTTATTCTGCGGGTTGCACAAGTCTTTTGCCATTCACACCCCCGGCACAAATATCAAGCCAAAGGAGTTTCGGGCACTTCCTGCCCTTGTTCACTGGCAACGGAAATCTCAACAGCAAGCGGACTACCTGCACACAATTAAATGTCATGCCCCAGTGGGCGTGTGTGCGAGTACATCTTGGTCCTCGTAGTCCACTTTGAAATAAACCCATGTGGGTGTCACTGTATTCCCCAAATATATACATCTTACCCATGTGAGCATGCTTGCAGTGTCCATGGCATCCAGTCCGTGATAATATTTACCCACAGAACGGACTCACCGCACATGCACGGTCTCTTGATTTCTGACGCTGCCGTCCCGCCAGTATGCAGTGGGGCTTCCTCGCGGCTTTGGCAAGCCGCTTAATACTAAGAAAAGTTGGCACATAGTTGAAGAAGCCACTACCAGGTGAGTTAAAATCTTTGTTCTGCGGGTTGCACAAACCTTTTGCTATTCACACTCCCGGCACAAATGTCAAGCCAAATGCATTTCGGGTACTTCCTGCCCTTGTTCACTGGCAACAGAAATCTCAACAGCAAGTGGACCATCTGCTTACAATTAAATGTCCCGCCCCAATGGGTGTATGTGCAAGTGCAAGATGCAGCAGTGTGGGCAGGGTGGAGTTCCATGTCTGCCAGGAAGTTTTTTTGTGGGAATGGGTGACCCTGGTGAGATCAAGGCACCTACGTTTTTTTTTTAAAGGAGAAAATGAGTTGCTGTCTCACCTCTTTAGTATTAAAGCAGCAAGGCTGCTCATTAAATATGTACTGCTTCCTCCCAGGATTGCCCTATTATGTACTGCATCAGCTTTATTTATAACACTACAGTTGTCGTGCTGCCTCAAGGATGGGGCAGGGGAACCACCAACGATTTATAAAAATGTTGGAGGGAGCTGCAGAGAGCACAGCAGCCCTCCAGAAATGTTTACAAAACACTGTTAGTCTTTTGAGTTACTGAATACATGACCCAAGAAAAGCTTACCATCATTCTTAAAGAAAATGGAGCTAGATGCTCTTCATCTAGACTTTGGGGGCCCTTGTGGCTGGTCTTATGGCTCTCTTTTGTGGTCTGAAGACTGTGATAGCAAGTCTCAAACAAATGCTTATGGTTGCTTTGAATAAAAACCCTTTATTTTTAAAACAAATTTGCGAAAATAGTTATTATTGAGCATTGCCATGTGCGTATTTATTAGGCCTGGGCGGTAAATTCCGTCCCGCTCGGGAATTTGGGTAATTTTGCGTTCCGCAGAGAACGTGAAATTGCCCAAAATTCTGCGTTTCGCAACTTCGCAACATTTTTTGCTAGTTTGCGTTCTCAAATGCGTGTTCGACAGATATTTCCCCCTCAGCACGCAAACAGCGATTGCGAACAGTAAAAAAGCATTGCGAACAAGCAATTCCGCGTGCCAGCGGAATTTCTGCATGTTCGCGGAGATTTTTTACCGTTTCGCGAACATTTGCATAACGCGATTACGCAAATTCCGCCCACCCCTAGTATTTATAAGGAATACATTGGATTATGGTTAATGATAAATTATTATGGTGACTTTCTGAAAAAGCAAATAGGTCTGTTTTATAAATGTTGATGTATTGACCCCCTGAGAAAGCCACTATGCCTTTTATATTTTGGTGTTCTGCCCCATTGACAAAGACAGTAGCTTGCCTTCCTTAACCCCTTGGTCGCGGCGGTAATTCGGCCACGGCGCGGGTGGGAGGGAGGGGAGCGCTGCGCCGCCATGCTCGTGACGAAACCACACAGTCATGAGCCACGGGCGAGCTGTGTTCATGACGGCGTGGTTCTGTCACGACTCCGCCCACTCACTAATTCACCAGCACAGGCGGGGAATCAGTGCTGTGTGGGCAGAGCTGCCACAGCATGACGGAACCGCGCCGTCATAAGCACACGGCGCCCGTGGCTCATGACGGCGTGGTTCTGTCATGAGCAGAGAAGGGGTTAAAATGAAACCTCTTTATATTGTTACTGCATTGTTATACATTTAAAGAAATCTCTGAAATTCACTGATACAAAAGTTAAGATGACGTTATAATTAGGTGAAAATGTTAGTTGAAATGTAAGATTTTAAATTCTAAAAACCACTGAAATTCACTAGTTAAAATTAAATGAAGTTACAAAAACTCACGCCCTTGCCATGCACTGCTTATGAACTCACATATTACGCCAAATCATGACATGTTCTATGATATCATTGATAACATCATTGATGACATCTTAATTACATTACTGATGACAACACTGCTCGGCAGTGGTATGAATTATAGCTACTGCAGTTAACTATAACTTGTGAATTTGTGCTTTTTTTAAGCTTAAAATGTTGCACTTTAACTGATATTTTGACCTAACTATATCGTCAGTTACTTTTGTTTCTATTCAGTGAAAATTCTCAGAATTGCCAGTAGCAGAGAAGCTGAAAGTGTGCACTCCGGATCTTTGGTAACACTTATTTGGTATAGACTATCTAGCCACAGTTTCTTTACCTTAGAATATTCACCAGGATTCAGACTGGATCCAGATATTTCTGAGAAGACTGCTTGCACATCGATAGGTGATGTCGATTAGGTTCGCATTGCGTTGTCCATGCCAGAAATGCCGTGCGCTGTGCCTATACAGGCTCCACACCAGTGCACTGGACTAGGCTCATGACTATTTTTCAGCATCAAAAGCAGAAAACCAAACTGATGTGGAGTGACCAGTGTGCCAAGGTGAGGTCCTGAAGGATCTTTTTCAAGTGAAATATACAGTTTGCAAAACAGGAGGATGGGAAGGTTTGTATGGATTCTGTGGCTAGATAGAGTCTCTACCAAATAAGGTGTTATTGAATGTAAGTAACTGTAGTAATCACACTTAAATTCTTGTTTGTAGGAGTTTTTTATTCAGGATATACAAGATACAGCTTGTCAGTAACCTCCAGCTCACAACAGCTCTTCTTTAAAATCCCCTGTGATGTCACCACCAACATCATCAAAATTCCATCTTAAAGAAGACATTACCACATCTCCCCCTCATACAATATTACAATTGATAAAATAAAAGAACACAATTTCATTACAATGAGTATAGCAAAAGATACAACTCTAAAATATATATAAATGCAACAACAATATAATAATATACATCATAAAAATAACAAACATCAATAGTAGGCAATAACATTTAATCTGAAGAATGAGGATTTATCTTACATAAACTACCCACACTCCAAACCTTTCCGTTATCAAACTTCACAACAGTGCCCATCACCTTGACCACTCTCCGAAGTTGGGAATATTTGCTCTCTCCTTTCCTGACAAACCCTGCTTTTCTCACAACAACCCAATCACCACTTTCTATTTCCACAACTCTTACTCCTTTCCTTTTATAATAATTTTCTTTGTTATGTTCGTGAGAAACCTTGATTCTTTCAGCAATACACTCACGATCCACCCAAATATGATTCTTCTTTCATGTGGGAGACTCTTTAGTGGCAGGTTCCTTTCCTTTCAAAGCAATGAAAGGAGAAATCCCGGTGACAGAATGGGAAGTCACTCGATTCGCCCACATCATCTTGTTCAACTCCTCTCTCCAAACCAATCCATTTTCCAAAGACAACTGAATATTGTCCATAATTATCCTGTTCACTCTTTCCACCAAACAGTTAGCCTGTGGTCTAAACAATGCTACTTTAACATGTTCAATTCCTAAATCCTCAAGAAATTTCTTCCTCACGGTAGACACCAATTGTACCCCATTATCAGTAACCAATGTTCTAGGGATACCTTCTTCCAGAAAAACTTCTTTAAGAAACTCAATCACCTTCACCGACATAATATTCTCAACTGGCTTAATGGTAAACCATTTACTATGATGGTCTACTAGAACTATCAATAATCTGCTTCTGATTCCAAGTCTTTCCACTGGACCTAAGAAATCCAAGGCTAATTTCACCCAGGGACGATCAGGAACTTCCACACACCCCAATGGCGGTTCACTTATCACCTTGCATTTGTCGGTATTCCTACAAGCATAACAATCCCTGATGACTTCCTCCACATCTTTGTCCATCTCAGGCCACCAGAAACTCTGTCTCAACCTTCTCTTACTCATGCTCCTTCCTAGGTGTCCCTCATGAACCAATCTAATCAATTTTCCGCTTAGCATCTTAGGAGGAACTATTCGATTACACCTCAAAAATCTTTCAGATAAGATACTTGGCTGATTCTTCACTTTGACATACTGCTTCAATTCATCACTCATGCTCGAAGTATCATTCCAACCACCAGTTATAGCACACTTCAAAGCTTCATACAATACATCTCCCTCCAACGCTTCATTCCAATCTTCATTTCTCAAAGCCAATTATCCTTCGTTGGAACTAGACATCACATCCACTTCAACAGAAAAGGAAACACTCTCCTCTTCAACAATCAGCATCCGAGATAAACAGTCTGCCACAATATTTTCTTTCCCCTCACAAAGTCAATCGTGAAATTCATATCCATGACAGACAAAACCACCTAGACATCCGAGAAGTTATATTTCCTTCTAGTCCCTTACCACCTTTAAAAACATACAGAAGTGGCTTATGATCCGTTCTAAGCATGAATGGTAATCCCCAAATATACAACTTAAAGTGATGCATTCCCCAGCAACAAGCTAAGGCCTCCTTTTCGATTTCCGAATAGGATTTCTCTGCACCTTGTAGACGACGTGACGCATAACCTATTATTTTCTCTTCACCATCCACATATTGTGTCAATATGGCACCCAATCCCACAATGCTAGCGTCTGTCGTCAACACAGTTTTCCTATTGACCTCAAAATGGCACTTACTAAAGACTTCTTAATTTTGTCAAAAGCCAATTCCCAAGCATCGCTCCATTCAAATTCTATTCCTTTTTATCAATAATGCCCTCATTGGTTCAACTATATCGGAAAAATTAGATACAAATTTAGAGCAGTATTCGGCCAGACCTAGAAACGACCTTAATAAATCTTTGTTCACAGGCCTCTGAGCATCAACAACAGCTTTCACAATGCTATTCTTTGGTTTGATTCCACGACTAGAAATCTTGTGTCCTAAATAATTCACCTGTTCCTTCCTTAGTTGACACTTCTCTTTCTTTATAGTCATGCCATGCTCAGCAATCCTCTTCAACACTTCTTTCAAAAGCTCATCATGCTTCTCAAAAGACTCACCCACGACAAGAATGTCATCCTGAAAACACAATATCTTCTCCATCCCTTTAAAAATATTGTGCATGATCGTTTAAAATACCGCTGAAGCGGAAGCTAACCCGAAAGGCATACAACAATACCTAAAAGCACCCAAAGGCGTAACGAAAGATGTTAAGGCTCTTGACTCTGGATGTAAGTTTACTTGATGATAAGCAGCAGACATATCCAATATAGAAAAAACTTTACCCCCACTCATTGCACTCAACATCTCCCCAATATCAGGAAGGGGTTGCTGATCCACCCAGATGTTTCTATTTAGATCTCTAAGATCGATACATAATCGAATCTTGTTCCCTTCCTTGGGTGCAACGACAATTGGGGCAAGCCATTCTGAGGCTTCAATTGGCTCAATTTTCTATTACATTCCAGTAACTTATTAAGCTCTTGTTGAATAAGCAATGGAATGGGTCTTACTTTATGTACCACTGGCACCGCATTCCGTTTCAAAATTATCTTATGCGTAAAACCTTTTAACAGACCTAACTTATCAGTAAGCACATTAGTAAATGAAGACATCAATTTTTCACCCCAATCCATATCAATATTTTGCACTCTTTCTTCGATCATGACTGGTTCTTGGCTGTTGGAATTAAGCATTATATTTAGGTCCTTTTGATGGCGCCATCCCAATAAATTGGAACCATCTTCTGATATGTACACTCTCCCATGCACAGCATTCCCCTTAAAAACAATATCACTCCACAGCATACCAATAATGTTTATTCTCTTACCCCCATAGCCGACTGCTTTTATATCGGTTTGCATCAAATTACTTATACTTCCATTCATCTGATTCTCAAAAACAGCTTTTGCTATAATGGTAAAAAGGCTACCAGAGTCAACTAGTACCTTAACCGTTGTATTACCTAAAACAATATCACAATGTGGTTTCCCCAGTTTATCAGTACTTTCTTTTTTCACCACCATACCATCTCTACATCTTGAGGTAGATTCAGCAGCAGATTTACCAGACCTCTCATTAAAAATATCACATTCCTCAATAGCAACAATGACATCTTCTTGGACTTGAGCAAGATTCTCAACTACTTTTACATTGGATTGCTGCGAGGGTCGCATTTTTGTTCTACACATTTTAGCTAAATGACCCTTTCTTCCACAAACTCTATAAATCGAATTTCTTGCTCCACATGCAAGACTCGTAGCAATATGCCCAGGTCCACCACATCTATAACAAACCATTGTTCTCTTTTCAAATTGCCTACTTACACTACTCTCTGTTGCTTTAATCTCTTTCTTTACTTTCACTTCTTGCACCTCAATTGGAACAACATCTTTCTCTGATGATTTGATGTTCACTTTTCCTACATCAATTTCTTTCATCCAGACAGCTGTATTTTCCATGCTCCTGGCTATCTAAACAGCCTCCTCCAAAGTCTGATTTAAAGATAAGAGTCTCTCTTTAATCTTTTTACTTTTTGTGCAAGTAGATTCTCCCAGGAGAAAACTTCAGATTACCGCTTTAATCCAGGGGTGAAGGTTACTGTATATTGCCCCCTGCGCAATGTGCTTGTCCTCGTCGCCATGAAAAGTGTAGTAATCACACTTACATTATTGATTGTAGAAGTTGTTTATTCAGGATAAACAAGATACAGCTTGTCAGTAACCTCCAGCTTACAACAGTTCTTCTTTAGAATCCCCCGTGATGTCACCACCAACATCATCAAATTTCCATCTTAAAGAAGACATTACCACAGTAACTTGTTTATCTGATAGAAGACTTCTAGTCATTTATAGCTTAACTAGAATAAATACCAATAGACTCTCTCCCTGGAGCATGTTTACGGACTGGTTACACTAAAAGGTCCTGGGGAAACGAACGGGTGAAATGCCCATCACGGCAGACCTGCCTTTCTAAGCTAATGTGTTTGGTGTGTAGCGATGCCCACATAGCTGCCTGACACATGTCCAGAACTGGGACTCCTTTAGCTAGCGCAGTGGATGCAACTTTATCTCTGGTGGGATGAGCACTCAAGCCCAAAGACTTGGCTTTTCCGTAGCAGATTTTTATACAGAGGAGAATCCATCTGGAGATGGTTTTCTTGTGGACTGACTTGCCTTTCTTCACACATGCAAATCCAACAAAGAGTTGATAGTCCAACTGGAAGTCTTTGGCACAATTGATGTAGAATGGTGGTGCAGTCTCTCCTCTTCCCCCTCGTCCTTGGCAGAGTAAAGTTAAAGAAAGTAGGCAATGTGATGTTCTGTACAACATATAAAGGTGTGATCACCTTTGGTAAGAAGGAGGCACAGATCCTGAGGGCCAGCGTATCCATGAAAAAGGAGGTTATGGGGGTTAACAGAAAGCACCTTCAACTCACTAAACCTGCTGGTAGATGTTATAGCCACAAAGAAGACTATTTCAATGGTCAGCGGTCTCAAAGTGTAGCTGTGCAAATGGTGAACAAATTAAGAAGGTGAGAACTTAATTAGAATCCCATTAAGGTATAGTGAAAGGTTTAGGGGAAAGCGTATGCAGCAAACCTTTCAAGAAACGAGTCACAAGAGATGACTTAAACAGGTAGGGTTGATCCGGCAACCACAAGAAAACTGAAATGGCAGAAAGGTGCTCTTTAACTTTGGCCAAAGCAAGGCCTTGCTGGGCAAGGGATAAGGTAAACAAAAGAACTTCAGACAAGGGTGCAGACAGAGGATCAATGAACTTGGCAGTACATCAAGCCACAAATGTATCCCATCGGCAGCTATAAACCATTAGCGCAGAGGGATGCCCGTCTGCCAGAATTACATCACACACTTCGGGGGGTGGTCAAATACCCTCAACTGTCACCGATGGAGAGTGTGCAGGTTCGGGTGCAGAACCTTGTCCTGTTGCTGCAACAGGAGATAATCCCATAAGGGCAGCCTGATTAGAGGACATATGCTATTGCTAATGAGTTTGGGATACCATACTCTCCGTGGCCAATCCGGAGCCACTAAGATGACATGGGCCTGGTTGTTCCTGATCTTCTTGAGACCTCTGGCCAGGACTGGAATTGGCAGAAAAGCATGCAGGAGACCTGTGCTCCAGTAGAGACAAAATACATCTCAGAGCGAGGTCCGCCTTGAAAACTCCAACGTGCAGAAGTGCTGATATTGGGTGTTCTCGTCGGTGGCAAATAGATCTAACCACGGTTCACCTCAATCTCTTAAGACATTATGCACCACCTACAGGTGGTGACACCATTCTTGATCCGCGAGGCATCGACGGCTGAGTTTGTCTGGTCTGGTATTCAGAAAGTCTGCCATATGTTGAAACACCAAGAAAAAGTCCTGAAGTTTCAGCCATGTCCAGAGATGCGAGGCCCCTTGACACAGGGTCCATGACCCCACCCGCACTGCTTGTTTCAATACCACATGGCGGTTGTGTTGCACATGAACACCTGAACCAGCCTTTCTTTGACTGAAGGAAGAAAGACTTTCAATGGCAAGCAAATTGCTCTCAGTTCCAACAGGCTGATGTGGAGCTGAGAATCGTCCGGAGACCAAAGACCTCCTATCTTCACTTTTCCCAGATGGCTGCCCAACCAGGAATGGCAGATCTGTTACTTTTGTAAGCTCTGAGTGGGGAAGTAAGAGAGGTCTGCCACTGACCCAATCGCTGTCCATGAGCCACCACTGCAGATTATAAGCAGTTCCCTCTGATATCTGAAACAGGCCGGAGAAATTCTCCTGCTGCTGTGCTGTCTGAGATCCCACTGCAGAATCTGTATATGCCAAGGAGCATGCTTCACCAGCAGGGCAGGAAGGATGCGGACAAGGAAGTAGGTATAATGCAAGTCCAGTGCTACCATAGAGTCTCAAGGGTCGAGGGTAGACAAGGTGAGCATCTTGAATTTCTCCATTTTCAGGAAGTAGTTGAGAGAGCATAGATCTAGGATAGGACAGAGGCCTCCATCCTATTTCAACGCCAAAAAGTAGAGGGAGAAAACAACCACAACCTAATTCTGATACCAGCACCCTCTCAATAGCTCTTTTGGCTAGAAGAACCAGCACCTCCTGCCACAACAGTGAAAAGTGGGTCTGCATCAGCTGGCTGGACGAAGTGGCATAGGTGGCGAGTTCTGTTGGAAAGGTAGGGCATAGCCATCTAGACAATCTGAAGCAGCCTTTTGTCCGAAGTGATTAACTACCAATTAACTACCATTGGGGCAGGTGGTGCTGCATCCTGCCACCAACAGGGTGCCAATGATGGTGTGAGGTCAAGTTAAAGAAGCTTTGAGGCTGCGGCTGCTGGTGGGTGGTGGGGAGTCCGGATTGGGGGGCCCCTGGTCTTGATTCCCACAAGGCTTGTGTGAGCCACATTCACTGCCACAAAAGGACTGAGGTGCCTGGCGGCTGTGGCTAGGTGGGAAAGAATAGCTGATAGCCCCTAACGAAGCAACAGAAAGGCAGAAGGAAGAATGCGGCTGTCGTGGGGCCATGGTAAGCTTCAACCACCTGGTGGTGGCCTTACTGTCCTTGAAAAGTTCAAGTGCCAAATCAGCCAAATCACTAAAAAAAGCGAGTGCTGTCAAAGGGCATGTCCATAAGGGATGCCTGGATATCCCCCAAAAAGGCTGTTGCCCTCAGCCAGACATGATTTCGGAGCGCCAACTGTAAATCTCTCCAGTCAGAAATCACTTGAGCAAGTATGGCTCGGGTCTCCCCCAAGATCATTGGCAGTGCTTGCGCAACAGTATCCCATACAGTATTGGCCCAGTAAACATGAGGTGTTCACTGAATGCAGTGCAAAGCTGGTGAAAGAGAAAATCTTCTTTCCAAAGATATCCAGCCTCTTAGATTCCCTATCCAGTGGTGTGGCAGGGAATGCACAAGGGTTGATTTTGAAGGTAGAAGACTGGACCACCAGACTCTCGGAGTTAGGATGCTGGGTGAGGAAGGCTGGGAGCCTGGGCATGTGTGATGGGGGAGGAAGATAGCCCTGTGTGTAGGAGTGCCTGTGCAGTGCTTGACCCAGGCCCAAGCAGGACTTCATGGAGGGCTTCATTAAAAGTGAGGAAGAGTTCTGTGCGGGACATCCACGGTTGAGGCACCTCTGTCAAGACCTTGGTCTTGACCTCAACCATGGGAAGCTGACGGTCCAGGACCTCAGCCGCCCTCCGGACTACCACTGCAAATGAAGCCCCTTCTTCCCTAGTCACTGTGTGAGGAGAGAGGAGACCAGTGTCTGGTGAGGAGTCTAGACCACTGGCATCAGCCAGGTCCTCATCTAGGTGCCATTGGTCATGGATTGTGCTAGGGGGTGGGAATAGCCATATGGATCCTGGGATCCCAACCATTTGTGCTCTTCAGAGGGCCATTCAGGAAAATAGGGCTCTATCTCCATGAGGACCTGGTCAGCACCAGAAACGATGTTGTGTGACACAGGTCCATATCACAGTCTGTAATCACAATGGGTTTGGCGCCACTGGAACGGTCACCAAAGGAGGTTGCGAACTGTGGCCTATGCCGATCCAGATTCATCAATGGATCCCTAGGGCGTGACTGGCGCAAAGGGCAAACCCGATGGTGGAGCCCCAGTCAGAGTCCTTTCTGAAACTATGTGATCCGAAGGCACTCCAGTGTGATCAGGCCACCCAAAGATGAGGCTCATGGCCTCCTCACACTCTAACTTGGGTGGGGGTCACCTTGGGAAACTCGAGGAAGCACGGAGAGGACCCCGTGTCAGGCATTAGCTCCACAGGGACGACCAGGGAAAGGGGCCTGGACTTGTTGCACCGTTCTCGCTCCACGTTCAATAAATGGGACCGGCACGGAGAAGTCAAGGAATGCGTCAACGTCTTGGATTTATTCTTTTGGGGCTTACCTGAAGAAGTCCAGGATCGTAACTGACCGGCAAGAACGACTCCAAGAGCTGTACCGGGATGTCCATCACGAACAGAACTTAAGAGTGGTACAGTGTTGTGTGGCTAGAAGCTTAATGGTCTGCTCGCGGATGGCCTTTGGATTTATGGTACTGCAATCCCAAGAGGCCTTGGAGTCATGGTCCCGTCCCAGGCACCACAGACACACCAAGCGAGGGTCTGTCACCGATATTTGCCTGTGAAAGGTCCCCAAAGTACGAAACCAGTTGGTTTCTTCTGCGACAAACTCCCAAAAAAGGCAGGAAACGGCCTTTACAATGAGGTTTTTACCATGTTATGCCTTTACGATGCATTTTTTACCACACGTATATCTTTACAACCCATGCCTTTACCATGCATTTAAGGTAAGTTGGAGGGTGTGGGCCCCCTCCCCCACAAATACATTGTTCTATGGCATGTGTTGCAAACACATGCAAAGTATTTCCCTGCGTTGTTCTGACATACAACCGAAAAAGGCCCACTGGTTGAAGTTGACAAAACGGTCTGAAAGGAGCTTGTTCGGAAACAGGCTGATGGCATGGAAAAGAAGGAACTGAGGTCAGCGCATTGGAGTGGCACCTATATAGGCATAGTGCATGTCATTGCTTGTGTAGACAATGCCAACTATACCACACAGAGCAGAATGACACCATCTACTGGCACAGAAGGAGACTGCTCAAATATTTCTGCATCCAGTCTTACACCCAGGGAATATTTTAATTTGAGGCATCTGCAGCTAGAAATCTCTATCAGATAAGTCATTGGAGACTATTTCTAATGGGAGAACCAAGATAAACTATTTTAACCTTATTTCAAGTTAGCAAAGCACCTATTTCAAGATAGCTTTGCTTCTTGTATGTGTAGGACTAGTAAGGAATAGGAGTATGGGATTGTCAATGACTAGTTTCTAGTTTTTTAGTGTGAAATGTCAACTAAATTCCCTGGATGAGTATATACCCATAGATACATCTTCTAGGTATACAGAAGGTGGATATAGCATTACCCACCCCCAATTTTAAAATATATCAACCAAAACATGAAAAAAGGCATACATCTACATGGCTTGTTGATTTACACAAGTAATACTTGTGAATAACATCATTAATGGCTTTGAGCATAAGGATAAGTAGAGGCAATAAGAGGGACGTTACTGCTCTCTTGTTTTACAAGGGAGCATCCTAGACACCTTCTATATAACTATTCATCTTTATACCACTTGATAACATTATAACATTACAGATATACACAGCTCCCTAAATGGAAAATTTACATATGAATTAAAATTACCGTCATACATTTCAGTACAATTATGTTTCATTCTTTCTTCTATACAGTGTCACAATCTACAAGTCCTCATTTGTACATTTAAAAACAAAATGAAGTCTCACCTGCTTTTTGCTTGTACTGCTGTCAGTTTGTAGCAGTGCTGTATGATTTGCAACCTTACGAAGAATTGCAAGGTAACTGAAATACAATGCACTCACAGTCTCCCCATAAGCATTTTTCTGTAACAACATAAGTTTAAGATTAATACAGGTTCATTAATTTAAATGAAAAACATTAACACTAAACAAATAGTCTTGTGATCATAACCTGCTAAGTTTCATAGAAATATATATTTATAATAAATTACAAAACACACAAAGGTGATATAATAAAGCATTAATCAACAAACATTTAGTTACAAGGCCGAAATGTTACCCTAAACAAGGGTAAAACAGAAAGAAGTATTGTTGACAAGTGTAGTAATGTACACTCTCATGGAATGATTTGGAAAGTGTGGAAATGTAAGATCCCCTGAAAATCCCCCTGTTGAAATTACAGTTATGGAGACAAATAGCTTACAACTGCATTTTGTAAGATTATACATGTATGATTGTAATGGTATTTGTATAGCACAAACCCAGCTTGTTGGCCGAGTGGAGACAGCAGGGGCCTCGCGAACAGGTATGAGATCGGAGATACAATTCATGATAGTTTACAAGAGAGGAAGTTCTGTACGTCGGTTCCTATTATTTAAGAAGGTTTTACAATTTTAACATATGGAACTTAAATTTCTTTCTAATTTGCAGGATGAAAGGGTATTCTCTGATGTGGAATTAGATGATGTTCCAGATCAAGAATGTGGATAAAGCCTGCCTTCTGCTTCTTTCATTCTTGCATGTCTTTATCTACTGTGTGGTGATATCCAGGTTCCTGTTTTGGCACTGTCGACCTAAGTATTTTCATGGCTAGGTATGCAAGAATGCTATTTCTGTAATGTAGGTGACGCAGATGGCCGTGAAGATGCTGCAGACTCAGAGGGGAGCTAGTCCGATTCCGTCTGTGATGGGGTAATATGGTTTAACGTCTTCAAGCCTTTAGTATTTCATAAAAGGTACTCTTTTAAAGATTATTCAAGGGCAGTAGGAAGTTGCATAAAGAGGCTTTAGGGAAAAATTAAATAACATAAGGTTGTTGTTTTTCCAAACTTAACACATAGCAAGAAAAATAATTGAGTTGAGATTATGGAAGGAATACAGACTCAAAAAGAACAAAACAAGGTATGTCTCTGAGGGCTAAGAAGGGTTCATTGAAAGTTATATAGAATGCCTCATGGCAATTATAGAATATTTCTGGAGAATCCATGAATTTTCATGAAAGTGTAGGCAACAAGAGTTAACATGAGGACACAATAATCAAGTAATAGAATACGTATGTCCCTGATATATATGGAAAAATGTGGCAAATTAGGTTATTCTTGGGTATTTAAATGTCATCATCAAGCATAATATGCAGTTGTATAAGAATTAGGTGAATTATGACAACAAACAGGAAGAGAGTATATTAATAATTCACAAGATCAATTAATGAAGTGTGTTATCAATGATACTTTGATAAAATGAAAATCTTGTCCTGGGAGTTTGACTATTATAATGGAGATAGGCAGGCATTGAAAAGTTTAAGTAGTATTGTGGGTTTGAATGGACTCTGCAGTATTCCTTATGCATCAATATAATGTATAAAAACGAGTTACTTACCTGTACACTATGGTTCTCCAGTATTATCTTTCATAGATTCACATGCTTGTATCTTCCCCGTCGTCATGGTGGAAGTCTCTCGGTAACAGAATGACCATAGCAGTACCATAGATAAAAACGACATAGAAAATCCCATAGGGAATGACATAATTTGGTAACCAGACCTCCTTATTGTTTGGTAAACTGTTTACGCCGGAAGCAATAGGGAGAACAGAGGTCGAGGTACGCGACAGTGGCGAGCTGGCACTACTGATCCAGAAGACTACATTAATAGCAAGGGACACGATAATACGGAAAGATTCGACCGTGAATCGGATTTGAATTATATTTGCACCGGTAACTTGACACGATTTTCTCGTGCAGTTATTTGTACAAGTCAGTGCCCAGACACGGAACTGATGTGAATGTAACAAATAACCAAGATTGGATCCGCTACTTGAATTGTATTCCCCTGAAGAAGGGTCGGATATGACCCGAAATGCATTGGGAAATGTTATTTTTTGTTCTGTTTATTCATTATTTGTTATGTAACTGAACGCAACAGAACCATTTGATGTCAATGTGAATTTTATGCTTGAATTACCCTTCGCATTAACACAACTTGAGTTAATTTGAATATAAGTAGCATCACTAAAAAAAGTTTAATTAGTGAAAATACTTGTGGTTTTATTTATATGGCATACAGTTGGGCTATTACAATATTGATTAATTGAAAAAATGTTTTGAAACCCTAGGGACAATGGGTGAGCTCCCAGTTAGACCTAGTCTCTACTAGGCCTCTACATAGCAGATTTACATAAAGTTGTGGGCTCAACTGATCACTGGGACGCTCCCAAAACAAGTTCAAACCATATTACACCCGTTTAATATAGGAATCTGAAGGTGTGCAGGCTAGACACTTACATAGTACTTTGACAAAGAAGCATATATAGTATGAAAAAAAAGTACCTTATTGAAATAAACGTCGAAGAACTGCTTGTCCCACTGCTGTGTCCTCCTTTCATGCAGTATCTAGACAATAGTGTCTAGTAAAAGTGTGTACGCTCTTCCAAGTCGCTGCTCTGCAAATGGCTGCTCTGCAAATGTCTGGAAGCTACACTCCTGCAAACAAGGCTGTTGATGTCACCATCTTCCTGGTGGAATGAGCTTGCACTTTGGAACACAGGGGCTTCACAGCCTTCTCGTGACACTTAAGAATGGTCGATACAATCCATCTCGAGATACTTGATCTGGATAAAGCTAGACCTTTCCTCGGTCCAGAAAAGGCTACAAACAACTGCTTTGTTTTTCTAAACAATTTTGTTCTGTCGATGTAGAACTTTAAACATCTTTTAATGTCTAGAGAGTGTAGGTCTCCGAAAAATGTAGGTAATACTACAGGTTCATTTAGATGGAAGATTGTGGGAACCTTAGGGATGAATTTTGAGATTGTCCTCAAAATCACTTTGTCTTGTCGAAACTGAAGGAATGGTTCTGCAATTGAGAAAGCTTGAATCTCGCTAATCCTCCTTGCAGATGTGAGGGCCAACAGCAAAGCTGTCTTCCATGAAATGAACTGCAAATCTGCTTTGTGCACCGGTTCAAATGGAGGCTTCATGAGTTGTGATAGAACTGTATTAAGGTGCCAAGGGACCAGAGGATGTTGAATCGGAGGCAACACTCTAAAAAGTCCTTTGAGAATTTTTTTAACTACTCTTTGTGAACAGAGCGATGGTTGATTTGGAACTCCTCTGTATCTTGAAATTGCTGCCAAGTGTACTTTCAAGGACGCATGAGAAAGACCTGCCTTAGATAAATGAAGAAGATATGGCAGAATTTGTTCCGGAGAGGCCGTGAAGGGGAGTAAAGTCTGAGATGCACACCACTCGCAAAATCTCTTCCATTTTGAATACATATTCTGTTAGTTGAAATTGCCCCAGATTGAGAAAGTATGTCCCGGCATTCCTGAGAGATGTTTAGAATCGGAATTCATGTTCGTGAGGTTCCATGCTGATAAATTGAACGATGTCAAATTTAGGTGGAAAATGTTTCCGTCGTTCATAAAAAATCAGATCCTGTGATATCGGGAACTGAATCCTGGGAGCTATTGAAAGATGGAGAAGTTCTGAGAACCAAGCTTGCCTCTGCCAAGCTGGAGCTATCAGGATTAAATGGCATGGCTCTGATCTCATTTTCCGAAGTACTCTGGATGTCAGAGGGAATGAAGGAAATGCATAAGCAAACATTCCTGTCCAACGTAGATGTAGAGCACTGCCCCATGATCCCGCCTGCGGGAACCTGCTTGCGAAATGTTTGCATTTTGAGATGTTCTGGTCTGCGAACAAATCTAACGTTGGCGTGCCCCACCGATGAAACACTCTTAGGAGTTGATTTTGAGCTAGCTCCCACTTGTGAGACACACTGGCTGATCTGGCCAGAATATCTGCCCTTGTGTCTTTCATCCCTGGAATGTGTTGTACCTGGATGGAGATGTTGCGAAGTAGTAGCCATCTCCAAATTCGTTGCCATTGTGCCGACAGCAGCTTCGATCTTGTACTTCCTTGTTTCAATAGGTAGCACATTGTTGTTGTACTGTCTGTTCTTATCATAACTGTAGAATCGTGTATCCTGGGGAGAAAGGTTTTTAAACCCAGGAATACTGCTTTCAGTTCCAGCATGTTGATATGTAGTTGAGCTTCTTGTTTGGACCAATGACCTTGGATTTCGAGGTCCTGGAGATGCGCCCCCCAACCTTGAAGCGAAGCATCTGACATCATTATGTAACTGGGACATTGGGGCTCGAATAGTAGACCATGTGTTAAATGTTTTCTGATCTTCCACCATGACAGAGCTTGTCGGATTTGAGAAGATATGGAGATCCGATCTTCGAAGGAACCTTGGGATTGTATCCACTGCTTGTCGAGGAGTTCCTGCAAAGGTCTCATATGCAGACGGCAATTTGGTATCAATGGGACACAAGAAGACATCATCCCCAACAAGAACTTGTAAATTCTTACTGAAGTGTATTTTTTTGACTGTATGGTTGATGCCAAGTTTAAAATTTTTTGAATCCGGTCCTTTGACGGATAGGCTTTTGCTTCCTTTGTGTGAAGCATGGCCCCTAGAAATTGAAGGGATTGCGAAGGCACTAGGGACGACTTTCCCAGGTTGACTCGAAGGCCCAGGCAATTAAATGGATCCATGCAGCATTTTAGAGAGATCTGGACTTCCTTGTAAGATGATCCTTTTATAAGCCAATCATCCAGATATGGGAAGATTTGGTGCCCTTGCAATCTCGGGTGAGCTGCCACTGGTGCCATGCACTTTGTAAAGACCCTTGGAGACAATTTTAGTCCAAAAGGCAGCACTTTGAATTGGTAGTGGCACCCTTCCACTACAAAACGCTGATACTTTCTGTGCTTTACATGAATTGGAATGTGGAAATAAGCATCCAAGAGATCCAGGGATGCGATGAAATCATTTTTGCGTAAAAGTAAGAGAATCTCCTGAAGTGAGAGCATGCAGAAGGAATTTTCTTGATGAAGTGATTCAGATCCCTCAGGTCCATTACCTGCCTCCATTTTGATGTTTGTTTTTTCCTTATCAGAAAGAAATGTGAGTAGAAACCTTTTCCTTGTTCAGGAAACAGAACTTCCTCTATAGCCCCTTTTTCTATCAGAGACAATACTTCTGCTTTGAGAGCTGATAGATGTTGCTGCTGTCTGAAGACAGGAGGTTGATTTGGGAGTTCTGTACAAATTCCAGGGTATGGCCTTGTGAATTATATCCAGTACCCATCTGTCTGTTGTTATCGACAGCCATTGTTTAAAATAAAAGAGAGCGATAATGGTAGTTGCTGGGGTCTGACCAAGTGGAGGGCGCCTTGATGAAGTCACTGTTGTCTATTAGATTGCTGTGCCTTTCCCCTCGCGGCATTCTTTCCTCTGGATAGCGGATGGTAAGAGAGATTTGAGGAACGGTATTGCTGGTTACTGGAATATTGACGGTAACCTTGCTGATTGTATGGCTGGTACCTGTTGGACTGGTACAATGATCTTTGGCTAAATTGGCCTCTAGATCCTGTCTTCCGAAAGGACTGGAATCTGCCCTGCTGAAGAGACCCCAGCACCCGTGCTGTGTCCGTATCCGTCATGATTCCTTGGAGAGCATCATCGACGTGTTTACCAAAGAGATTCTCTCCGTCTAAAGGCATGTCAATGATTTTTGCCTGTACCTCCGGTCTAAAAGATGTGGCCTTCAGCCAACATTGTCTTCTGACAGCCACTGCTCCCGCCATTTGACGAAAGGCTACTGAAGAGATGTCCATGGCTACTGAAGAGATGTCCATAGCAATGTCAATGGATTCAGAGGCCGCCCTAGCCCCATCCTGTAAAATAGCTGCTGCTTCCTCTTTTTTATCCTCCGGAAGGTGAGTCAACAATGGCGCAATATCGGACCACATCTGTCTGTTAAAACGACTGATGAGAGCCATAGAATTTGCTGCTTTGATGGAAGATGCTGCCATTATTGCAAAACGCTTCCCTGCTCCATCCATTCGTCTTCCTTTCTTGTCAGGGGACCTACAGATTTTGGGACAGGATTTTTAGATTGTCTCTGTGCTGCCTGCATTACCACCGATTCCGGACGAGGATGCCGCATCAAAAACGCAGGCAAAGATTCTGGCGCACTGTATTTCTTCTCTTTCCTAGGCACTGAAGCAGCCACAGATGCTGGTGTTTTCAAGATCTTCAAACCTTCATCCCAGATATGTTGAATGATTGGGATTGATCTTATCGACTTCCTTGAATCCTCCTTGAAATCATACAGGAAATATTCTGTTTCCTGTACTGGAAGCTGGAGCTCAAACCTTTTAGCTGCTTTCTCCATAATATCATGAAATTCTCCAATGTCCTTTGGAGGAGAGTTCGCTGGTGAAGGAGACGGCGAAGGAGTTGTGTGTAAAATGTATTCATCCCATTCAACACCCACGGCAGCATCATGAAGAAGTTCACCTTCCTCTTGCTGGTCTTCTCCAACACTCCCTGTAAAGTCAATTCGTATTGTGACGACTGGAGGAGATCGCAATTTTTGTACCGTAGGAATAGGCTGAACAACTGGCACCTGGGCAGGTGTGACTGGAACATTTGCAGCGGGAGCATTAGCTTCGGGAAAATGACGATAGTAGTCGTTAATCATGTGGCGTAAATCAGTCACCAGAGAGATAGGCATTGAGATGGATTCTTCCCTCTCCTCAGTATGTGGTTCCTCTTCATAGTCAAATGACTCTTGAAATGACTCATATCTCTTACATTTTACCTCAGGACGATCCTTAAAAGAATAAACTTCTTGAACCTCCTGGCCTTCCTCCTCATCAGTCTCCTGACTTTTAATCTCCAGTTGAGAGGGACTGTAAGCCACTCCTGAAGATTCCTCGTCATCTGACTCCTTCAGTTCAAGTAAATTTGATGGGGGAAGCGGAGACATTTTTGTCCACGCCGTAAACTCAGAGGATTTCTTAACCGTCGACGAGCCCGTCGACGTTTGGAAAGCTCTGATAGAGATCATAGTCTTCGACTTCAGTGATTTAAAAGTCGTCGTCGACGGAGCCTCTGTCGACAAAGCTCCCGTCGTCGAGAATCGAATGGTCGTCGACAAAGTCGTCGACGGAACTGCCGTCGATGGAGTTGTCATCGTCGACGGTGTAGTCTTGGCCGCAGTCGTCGACGGTGTCTATGACGTTTTCACAGAAACTATCCCTGGAGACACCACAGTCTTCGTCGATGGAGCAGAAGACACTCCTCTTGAAACTGAGGATTTCTTCAGAGGAGTCTGAGGGAGAGAAGATGACGAAGTCTCTTTCCTATTGGTCTTTTGTTTTTTAGGATCCACTAGTTCTTCTGAAGTGGAAGACTTCCTCTTTTTAGAAGACTGGCTCGTGGATTCTTTCTCTGAATCTGAGGTGGCCTTCTTCTTCTGAAGCCACAACAGAAGACGTGCCTCTCTATCCCTCAAAGTTTTGGCTGAAAAGGTTCTGCAGTGTTTGCAGTCCTTAGCCTCATGCTTTGGATGAAGGCAATATAAGCAGTCTTTATGTGGATCTTCAGAATAAAGCCTAGTTTTTCCACAAGATCTGCAGGGCCTGAAAAGCCTCTTTTTAGAGCTTTCAGCCATATTAAGATACTCGATGAAGCACAGTACCTTAAATCCAGAAGGAAACTTGTCAGTTGAAAAGGTCAAAAGTTCACTCAGGAACAGGACTAAGCAAAGTTCAGGTAGACTCCTTCTCACACGAAGGCGGTTGGAAATCGAAGGTAGGAGAGCTCTGCTGGGGCTTTCTGCTGATTGGCCGAGTTTTGGACCAAACAATAGGGAGGTCTGGTTACCAAATTATGTCATTCCCTATGGGATTTTCTATGTAGTTTTTCTCTATGGTACTGATATGGCCATTCTGTTACCGTGAGAATCCCACCATGACGACGGGGAAGATACAAGCATGTGGATCTATGAAAGATTCAATTCTGGAGAATATAGTAAATAATTATATTGCATTGAATTGATTGGTGTATATATTTCCTTTATTTCAGCCCTGATGAAGTCCAGTTTAGGATTCAGAAAAGGGGGTGGTGATGAACAGAGTGTCTGAATTAAGCAGACCACTCTTACCCAGTCCAAAGATCAGGGCTTGATCCATCACCGTTATTTATCTCACTGCACCATCCCAGCTCAGAACCTGGCTATATGCAAATCAGTCTGTCCCTGGCCCAGTGCATCATGGGAACAGGGCAGACTAAACTACCAAGCCAATTCTTCACCAGAAAGGAGACAAGCTACCGGGGACCGGTTTCTGGCATTTCAGCCGTCTTCGGCCCGGCTTGCTTGAATCCTGATGGTGCAGTGAGAAAGGGACTCATGTCTGAGTATACCCTGCCACACCTATAGTGGCCAAAAACGATTCAGAAAAGGGGGTGGTGATGAACACTCTGTTCATCACCACCCCATTTTCTGAATCATTTTTGTCCACCATAAGCGTGGAAGGGTATACTCAGATGTGAGTCCCTAGCTCATTGCACCATCAGGATTCAAGCAAGCCGGGCCGAAGACGGCTGAAATGCCAGAAACCGGTCCCCGGTAGCTTGTTTCCTTCCCAGTATAAGAATTGGCTTGGTAGTTTGGTCTGCCCTGTTCCCATGATGCACTGGGCCAGGGTCAGACTAATTTGCATATGGCCAAGTTCTGAGCTGGGATGGTGCAGTGAGCTGAAAAACGGTGATGGATCAAGCCCTGATCTTTGGACTGGGTAAGAGTGGTCTGCTTAATTCAGACACTCTGTTCATCACCACCCCCTTTTCCGAAGTCCAGTTTAGGACAAAATGCGTAGGCTGAAACGATTTGAGGAAATTGGATCATTTTTTTTAAAATGTATCTATTTTTTAAATGTTTTTATTGAAGCTTGAAAAAGAAACATCAAAATATTGGTAAATCAAAAAATTACACACGGTGGCTATAAATTACACATACATCGAAAAAAGAAAAGGGGGAGGAAAAGCCAGTTTTAAGAAAGGCCAAGAGGGAAACATAAGGAGAGCAGTCTTTAAACTATAAACTACAGAAAAACAAGAGAATTGCATCGACCATCAAGATCCATTCCACTAAGCACCAAGCCACTCCTCCAACAGGGCCCAGATTTTCCGGCCCTGTTCCAGCCTCCTTCTGCCCCACCTCTGCAAAACTGCTGACTCTAAATTATGAAGAGCCAGAATCCTTGCTCTCCAATTTACAAAAGTGGGGGCCTCTGGACTAATCCATTCCGATGTTATACAGAGTCGTACTAAGGACATAGAGATACAGAGAAGGGCAGATGCATTTCCTGATCTCTCCAATGCACAATTGCTCTCACACCCAAAAATAACAAGCTCGGGGGAGAGAGCAGCCGGAATTTTCAATCTAGAATTGATAAACAGTTCTACCTCCTGAAGAAATGTGGTAAGAGTAGGGCATTCAAAAACCATGTGTACATCGTTAGCCGCTACCAAGTCACACCTTGGACAACAATGACCCCCTCTCCCTCCCCATTTAAAATTTTTGCCCGGTGTGTAGTAGAGATCGAACAGTGCCATATAACATTGAGAACGTAAGCTCCCTGATATTAAAACACTGCTTGATAGTTCCAAAGCCTGAGAAATATCCAGCCCTACCTTACCCAACTGTATCTCCCATTTAGCATTCTGAGTAGAAAGGTCATCCGGAAGGCCTGAGAGTAAATGCTGATACAATATACCTATTCTTGAACGCTTCAAAATCAATTCCATCAATAAATTCTTGCAAAATAACTAGATTTTTGCACCTTCAACTTATCCACAAAGCTTCGAATTTGTTGATATTTAAAACATTTGTGAGTATTAAAAAAAACGTATCCTTAAGAAATAAAAAATTAGCCATTGACACGTCAGACCCTAAGTCCCCCAAATACATTATTCCCTTCGTCATCCCTTTGAATGTGGCATGATCCTGAAATAACTGAGGTAAGAGTCTAGCTGCGTCCAAAGGGGTGTAATAATTAAGATTAGGAATAGACCATTTGCGCCGACCTTACGCCAAACTGTAAACATTGCTATAACCACCTTGAACTTCGTTTTCTTGAAGTAACTAGGTTTCAACACCTGTAATAAAATCCCCTTGGCATCCTCCCCAAGCCCAATTTCAGAAATGGAAGGACTACAGTGAGCTGGCAGCACTGCTTGAGCCCCAAATAATGGCGTAGAGAGATGCTGAGGAAAAGCTGCCCACCAGTAAAGCACCAAATTAGGAATGGACCAACCTCCTCGATCACGCGATAAATGCATCCATTTGGCCGCTCCACGGGGTTGATGATATCCCCAAAGGAATCTATTACAGCATCTCTCAGAGTAGGCAAGACTAGCTTGGAAGAACTCCAACGGAATGGTTCTGAATAGATACAGGAACTTTGGCAAAACCAACATTGTCAAAACATTCCCCCTGGCATATAAAGATAGATGCAGATTGTCTAGTCTAGTCAGAGTAGACTTAACAGATTCGATAACGGGTAAGATATTCAAATCAGGGATCTTTTCAACTTCAGCTGTAATTTTAACCCCAAGATACAATGCACTCTGAACAACTGGGGCATCAGAGGGACCCATAGCTGCTGATTGAATAACCTGGGTTTTAGTAACGTTAAGCTTATATCCAGACACCCGGCCATATTGCTCTGCTAGATTCCTAATAGCTATGAAAGCTGATGCTACATTACTAGTCAGAACTATAATATCATCGGCATAAGCCAGCGCCTTATATTCTGACATACTAACCCTAACTGGAAGTATATATCCAATGATTTCTCAATTTCACTTAGCAGGGGATCAATATAAAATGCAAACAGCAAGGACGAACAAGGGCCCCCCTGCCTCGTACCCCTGCTGATGCTAAATGGTCTTGATTGCAGCCCTGATACCGACAGAGTACCTTCGGGGTCAATATAAAGTGCCTGGACTGCCCTAATACATTCAAAGCTAAATCATTTCTAATATAAAATGGCCAATAAGAACCCCCAGGCTACCCTGTCGAATGCCTTTTCGGCATCCAACAGGATTGCCCCAAAGGGAGATTGCGTAGCTTGGGCTCTGTCCAAGAGTGCAATTTCCCGTATCCCTGCCTGGTATGAAGCCATGCTGACACAGGGAGACTAATGGCGAGATTACCAAGGACAGTCTAGTGGATACTATTTTCGAATATATTTTTTTATCGGCATTGATCAGAGATTTTGGGCGGAATGAAAATGGATCTAATTCTGGTTTCCTTTGTTTTATTAAAATGATCGTAGTTTGATGCCAGGTAGCTGGTATATGGCCAAGCTGAACCCCTCTAAAAGTGGCCAGCATATCATCCCGAATCTCTGAACGAAACAGGCTGTAAAATTCCAGAGGAATGGAGTCCGGGCCAGATGCTTTCCCATTGGCGAATGAGTTAATTGCCAACTCAATTTCATCCCAGTCTATAGGGGCAGAAAGAACTTTGTTCTGCTGAGCAGTGACTTGCAGCGTGTTGAGGTCCTTTAGGAAAGCCTCAGCCTCATATTCTAAATTGGAGTCTCTGAATTCCTCTGTATATAAAGTACAGTAAAACTTCCGGAAAACCTCCATAATTCCCTCCGATGTGTCCTGAATGTTCCCCTGAGAGTCCTGAATTCTAGTAACACGATTAGCCAATCCTTTCTACTGGAGTCTCTTAGCCAAGACCCTCCCCGACTTTTCCCCAAACTCAAACACTATAGAGCGAAATTGCAGAGACTTAGCCGCTAGGTCTTGCCCGAAGAACTACAACAAAGAGGCCCTAACCCTGGCCACCTGTAACTGCCCTTAATTTGTATCTCGACCCTCCTTGATTGCACACGTAAGTTCAGCCTCTACCACCCCCAATTCCACAATCCTTCTATCTATCTCACCCTGTATGGCCCTTTGCCGAGAATACGAAAAGATCTTTGTTTCCCCCCGAACTGCTGCTTTTAACGTATCACACACAGTGACACAGGAGGCAGTCCCTCTGTTAATATTTAGGAATTCCTCAATCCAATTCCTCATATGGCCTATATACGATTGTTCTAAAGGGAGTTTTCTCTCAAATGTCCAAGTTCTTGGGACTCTTGCTGTATGAGAGAAAGTACATTCCATAATCAAAGGGTTGTGATCCGATAAGATCCTAGGAAGGACTGAGATAGTTGTAGAGTCTACCAGTTGTTCAGACATAAGACAATAGTCTAACCGAACCATCTTATTGTTTGTTATGGTGAAACCAAAGATCTGTAAGGTAATGTTCTTGGGCCAAGGATTGAAGAGACCTGAAGACTCTGGGCTTTTTACCAACATAAGTCTGCCCCCCCCACTAAATCGAAATCTATAGGCAGATTGATGTTAAATTCACCACATACACAGACAGGCCGAGGCCAGAGAGCCAGTTCAATATTCAAATAATGCAGCACTGCCGGATCATCCAGATTTAAAGAATAAACTGTGCATATAGTTAGGGTTTTACCATATATCTGCAGTTCACTAATTGCCCATCTCCCAGCATTATCTTGGGCGGTCTTCTTACAAAGCCCTGATCCACGTTTTAATAGAACCGCCACCCCTCTAATCCTAGAGGTCTGACGAGAACAACCGATTAGATCGTACCCCGGAATTTTCAGGTAATCCCGGTCGTTCTAGGATACATGCGTTTCCTGCAAACAGAGTACCTCTAAGCGTAATGTCTGAACAACTCTTGAAAACAATGCCCTTTTCTTACCATCGTTCAGTCCACAAATATTCCAACAACCTATGCGTATTTTACCTTGGGCCATCGATTCTGAACAAAAAAAAAACCAACCATAGAAGACCTAGTCTAAATCGTGCAGACTGAGCAAAAAACATCAGAGCAACATTAAGCCTTCCAAAAATTGACAGTATATTGCTAATAGCATTGTTCACCAATATCTCATAATTAAAATGTGTTAACGCATTTTTTTCCCCAACCCCCCTTCCACCACCACCCCCCCAAACCACCCTCCTGAACTATACCGACCCCAAACCTACCCCCTGACCGTCACCCACCCAACCCCCACCACATCAGGACCTAGGTCCCTGTGGTGGAGAAGCTGTCCCAAAACACAAACCCCCTGGTGACCTCACCATCATAGTCATTCGAGAGGGTACGATCCGAAAGCAAAGAGGAAAAAACATAAGAATAGAACCAGCAAAAAAAACATAAATCCCAGACCTCTAAACTCCCAAGCTGTAACCCTCCCTCCTAGTACTTGAATCTACTGAAAAAAAAACTTAAATTCCCAAAAGGAGAAAGAAAGAACAGGGAAAACCGAACTTAATAACCATCATAGTGCCTATTATGACTTTAGAGAGTTCAAAAATTCCTTGGTCTGAATTTCAGAAGTAAAAAATCTGGTACGGCCCTGAGCAATGATTTTCAGTTTAGATGGAAAAAGTAAATAAGCTTGAGCCCCTTTTGATTGAAACGGTGCTATTAGCTGACGGAGCTGCCACCTCCGCTCGACAGTAGCTGGGCACAGATCAGGTCTAACAAAAAACTGACAACCCTTTCCAGTCCGATTCTTGTCCGGGCGTGCCAAGTCATAAATCCTCTCTCTGGTCAAAAAGTTATTAAAACATATAAGAATAGCACGTGTCTTGTCATCTGTTTTGCCTGACCCTTTTCTTAAGTTAAATGGGAAACGATGGGCCCGCTGTATCTCCAGCTCCCAGTCCCACTGTTTGACGTCTGGGAATGCTTCAGTAAATAAATCAACAATAACCTTCCTGGCATCTGACCCCTCAAGTTCCTCCGGGACTCCTAAAACTATCAGGTTATTGCGACGTGCTCTATTTTCAAGGTCTGTGAGCTTCCATATAATGTCCTCCCTTTGGGTTTTAATTGAGTCAGTAACACTCTTTTGAGTGGCCATATCATCCTCAGGAGTAGAAACCCTCTCTTCCACCACCCCTATTGTTGAGGTGATATCTGAACAGGTCTTGGCCACTCTCCGGATAGAATTCTGTACCCGACGGCATGCCCCTTGCGTGCGAAAACTTTCTTGCTGGGTCTTCTCGCGATGGGCCATGATTGTCTGATAAATTACTGCAAGAGTCATTTCCCCTGAAGGAGAATGAGGAGGAATTGTGCCATACTCATCCTCTAGACTAGGCGCAGTAGCAATGTTACTCTCCAGCCCAGGTTGATGAGAAAACGAATAGCCCCAAGTCAGTGATCCAGCATCATGACCAGAATACATAGCTCCTTGATCTTTAACTGCTTTTCGAACTGTACGGGGACCGGAGTATGGAGTCAGTGCATAGCTAGTACGCCAGTCCCCTTTTTCACTATCATCATCAATCCAATCATTATCCTCGCCAAAGTCCTCCTCGGAAGGACCAGTGTGGTTCAAAAGGAAGAAGTACCTATCACCCCCTGCCACATCCTCATTAGAGTTTGACCCCGGCTTCTGTAAATTTTCAAAGTTAGGTATATCCAATCCCGCATCCGAGATTAACTCCTTTGGCGGTGGTGGCATTGACGGCAGTAATACGGGCCCTGAATCAATAGGTATTGATGGGATCACTGCGGTACCCTCTGCGATCTGAGATTGGACTACAGATCCCAGAATCCCACTGGTTTGTATTGTGTCAACCATATTTTTATTAGAGATTATATTTGGTCCTCCTGAATATGGCACTGCAACACTATCAGACAAAGCCTCCCCCTCAATTGCTGGAAATGTCATAGTACAAGGAGATAGAACACCCAAGTCCATTGATCCTGTAGCTAGTGCAGATGTTGGTGCCACTACTGGTACTGAGGCACTTACAGATTTGGGGGATGCATCTGCTGGAGCCACTTGAGTTCTCCTTTTTTTAACGATCTGCCTGGCCTTATCCGGTGGCTTATTAAACATAGTTGGCACAGTTCTTTAGATCGTACCAGCGCCGCATCCGTAGGGGTAGTATCAGGAGATACAGATCCTGTGAGAGAGCACTGATCCACCGTGGTTGCTCTCGCCTTTACCTTCGCATTCCGCAATGTTACAGGTACTGACGCTGCCCTCGCCTGCTCCATCTCAGCAACCGCAGGTTTCACCGGGCCTCCCGCACGCAGAAGCGAGGCATGGCCACAGGACGCGGGTACAATGGCTTTCCCCTTTGGCAGCATCTTGTTGACCAGTGAGACGTGCGGGCGTAGCACAAGCAAAAGCCGGGCGATGAAGACAACCCTGCCCGCCGCGACAGGATCCAGCGAACAACTCGCCTCCGAGCAGCAGAAGAACGCCAGAGCATCCTGAACCTCACGGGTAAGTAAATGGAGGTTGAAGCCACAGGAATGATTCAGGGGGTCATAGGAAAAAGCAAAGTTTCACTGCATGATGGTGCACCAAACCGGGAGAGAGTGCCTTAGGCTGCTTGCTCAGCCGAGAGTACGGCCGCCATCTTGCCCCTGCTTCTCACGTCTTTCCTTTCCTTTCCCCAAAAATTGAGGAAATTGAATCAAATACATTATATTATGTACTTTCATTAATAAATTTGGAATATTATTTTTGGAATTGAAAAATTGGCCTGTGGACTGGGCTTTTTTTGAGAAATTCAATAATTGATTGATAACACTGAAATACGGAGAAACGCTAATTTCCAATCGGTGTTGTTTCATTGAGGATAGTGGCCTGGGAGCGGTGGACCATGGGGAGTTGAGCGTTGCCATAGAAATTAAAATTAAGATCCAAGAACAGCGGCTAGTGCGCACATGTGTCAAGCCCTCACCACCTAGTGTTTAGTGAATTATTGTTAACAAAGGGTAGTGCTGCACAGTTGTGGTGATTTCAACAAGGATTAAGTATTAGAACAAGTTATCAGAAGAAATTCCAGGATGGAGGATAATCGGGAAAAATTGGCAGCTGAATTGTTTGCACAAAGCAAAAGGACAACTTCAAAAAGCAGAAAAGACACTTCTAACAGCAGCTTAAATCCACATTTTTTAAACTTGAGAAACTGAAAAAACGAGCTTTCAAAAAGGTGGGACGGCATCACCTTGAAAAATTACGTCGAACAGAAAAGAGTGCAGAGGGGATTAAGAATACTCATCTTTCCTACATTCGACAATTTGGATGAGGACTTGCGTAAGGAATAGGAGGAAAACTTGCATTTGTCATCTTTTTGGATGATGTGCATATTAATAAAAATGCTGAAAGAAAGGTAGAGAAACTGAAGAATCAGATAGCTGAGAAGGAGATTAGGGACATGAATCTAACAGAATTAACAGACAAATAGTAAGCTATATTGAAGGAAATCATCAACAAACACCAGTTACAAATAAAAGAGAAAAAATCAAGTAAGATTAGGAGGGAAGAGCGAGACTACAACCAAGGAAGAGTGTTTACCTTAGGTAGAGGCTTTGATGATGTACAGAAACCTAAGATGACAGGGGCAGCGGAGGTACAAGGTGATTTGAGTTCAGTAAACTATAGCAGCTCGGACATTTAGTCCAGTGAGGAATTGGGGGCTGTTAGTGCAATAGAACTCAGACCAGCTAAAAGCTCCTCTTTTTCAGAGGAAATCCAGAGGATAAGAAAGGGAAAGAAAAAAGTGGTTCTAGAACAAGGCGGAGCAAGCGGAAGCACAGACAGTACAAGGATAGGAACCCGCAGCCAGGACAAATTCAGGAAGTAAGAGAGGGGATTGGTGAGAAGGAATTAAGTGTACAAGATCAGGATTTAAAAGTTATCAATTTTTCTGGTCGATTTTTGAACATGCATGAACTATCAGTAATACAAAGAGAATTATAATTTTGCCCTATTAATTATTGTAACTTAACAGATATGAAAATTGATTTATATAAGTTTGCAAGAAAATTGAAATTAAAATGTTTCTTCTCAATTATTGATAAACTGTGGACTTTAATGCCAGAAGTAGAGGCTCTGAATTATCTATAGCACATTTAAGGGATGTATAAATGCTTGTTTCAATAACAGAGGATGAGAGGTATGGGGTGGAAGACATGGCATCGCTGTTAGACATTCCATTAAATTATGATTGTACGAGTGGCCTTAGACCAGTATCCAAGTTTACACCGTACGGTCCCCAGTATGCGGTAATTGATTTATTTGTTTAAAAAACCATGGAAGATCTACATATAATAGAGGACCAGGGCAGATTGAGGAGGAGAAATATGGATATAATGAGAACCTGTCCAAAGAAGAACGATTAAACGATTAGCAATTACTAGCCTCAAGAATGACGAGAGTTAAGTAATACACAAAGCCGTCAAAGGCGGAAATATTGTGCTTATGAACAGGGAGGATTATAGCAAAGAGGTGAGGAGACAACTTGATGACACTGGGTGTTACAAGAGATTGAGTTATAATCCCACCAAGGAAGCTGGTAGAAATATGACTGAAAGGTTATTTACATGGAAGGAGCAAGGCTTATTGGATGAGCAGGGATATAAATACTTAAATGTCACTAATCCCACTTTTCCATTTATATATATTTTGCCCAAAATACACAAGTCTTCGAAGAATCCACCAGGAAGACCCATTGTCTCGAGTATGGGGAGTTTAACGATGCATCCCTCAGAATTTGTGGATCTGTTATTAAAACCACTGGTTATTACTTTACCCTCTTATATAAGGTACACCATGGATATGCTTAATAAGTTACATGATGCGGTCTGGGAGGATGGTATGAGTTTTGTGACTCTTGATGTTGTAGGGTTACATACCTGCAGGGAGAATGTGAAAGGTGAACAAGCGTTGAATTATTTGAATTATTTTTTAGGAAACAGGAGTGCAAGCCTTTTGGATCATTCAAATATGATTGCAGAAATGAGTACTTTGATACTAAAGAATAACTTCTTCCTATTTGAAGGAGAATGGTATCACCAAATGAGAGGTACGGCAATGGGTTCCATGTTTGCTCCTTCTTATGCCTAACTGTTCATAGGTTGTTTTGAGAGGGAGCATGCCTGGGGCAGGGGGGCCGCAAAGTGGATGGACTCAATTTTGTTTTGGGGCCGTTTTATTGATGATGCTTTGGTTATATGGAGAGGGGCAGATTTGGAGTTAACATAGTATTTTGAATTTCTGAATAAAAACGATTTTAATGTGACTTTTACTATGTGTCACCATAAAGAAAAGACTGAATTTTTGGATGTGGGACTGTTCATAGTTGAGAATAGAGTGCAAAGTAAGATATTCGGTAAAAAAACTGCTACAAATTCTATTTTAAGAGCAGACAGTACACACCCACCTGCAGTTATAAAAGGTATCCCATATGGAGAGATGATACAGATCAGGCATAATTGCAGTTTGGAGAAAGATTTTGAAACCGGACTAGAAGAATTACAGCACAGACTATCAGGAAGAGGATACTCGCAAGATTGTTTGGAGAAAGAAAAAAGAAGGGTGCAGTTGGTCAAGAGAGAGTCAACCTTAGTGCAGAAAGAAAGAAATCAAGCGAGGGAAAGGGTAGTCTTTATTTCAACATATAGTATGCATCAAAATCAAATATATAAGATTTTGAACAAAAATTGGAATTTGTTAAAAGGTGTACCAGGACTACTAGATGTAATTTCGTATAAGCCCAAGGTAACCTACAGGAAATGTCCTACTATAGGTAGTTTAATCACTAGGAACTATCTGGAACTTTCACACTTACAGGGAGGAAACTGGCTCCCATCTCCACCAAAAGGGTTTTACATGTGTTGCAGGTGATATGTGCGACTTAGGCATTAATCGTATTAAGGAATTTAGCTATAATACGAGAAAAAATACTGTATAAATGAATTTATCAACTGTAACAGCTGCGAAGTAGTTTATGTAATTCAGTGCGAATGTCTCAGGATTTATATAGGGAGCCCTAAGCGTACCTTGAAACTCAGGATTCAAGAACATAGGAGAGCAATAGTTAATAAAGATGTGAAATCCCCTATATATGAACACATTAGAGAAAATCATGAAGATAGAGCGAGAATTAAGTTTCATGGTGTGCAAAGAATGGTACAGAAAATAAGGGGAGGAGATTTGGAATTACAATTAAAGCAGCAAGAAGTCAGATGGATCAGCAGATGTAAGTCGGTGAGTCAAGGCCTAAACAGCGATAATGAATTACATTATTTCTTAAATTAATCATTTTCTGAGCTACTATCTGAGAACCTGAGCCTGTTGAAATAGTAGTCTTATTTTTACAGTAATAGATTGAGGATGATGGTACGCAAATATTAATGACTATAACCTAAGGTTGATATTGGATATAGTTTAAGTACGTATTGGAAGGATTGTGAGCATAAGGCAAGAAGTACTAAAGTACATTGTACTCAAAATTATGTCCATTGTAAGGAGGTGAAAAGTATGTTAATGCACTATGGTACACTTTAATTATAGGTATGTGGAATAATTGAACATGGAGTAGAAAACAGGTTTAAATGATTGTCAATATGGAGGATTGGCATCAAATATAGTTTAAGGACATATTGGAAGGATGGTGATTACGAGGCAAGAAGCACTAAGGTACATTGTACTGAAAGATATGTGCATTGTAAGAAGGAGAGTAATAGGTTAATGCACCATGGCACACTTTAATTAAAGGTATGTGGAATAGTTGAATATGAAGTAGGAACCAGATCTAAACGATTACCAATATGGAGGTTTTGATACATATTGAATCCTACGAGGTACATAACGGGAATGTTGTTGAGGTGAGATGGATTCAAAATTAAAATACAATATCTGGAGTATTCATTTAGACCTTTATAATACTGGGGTATATTAAAAGATACATAACCAAGGATACCGCGTGACA
This sequence comes from Lissotriton vulgaris, assembly GCF_964263255.1. Taxonomy (NCBI): domain Eukaryota; kingdom Metazoa; phylum Chordata; class Amphibia; order Caudata; family Salamandridae; genus Lissotriton; species Lissotriton vulgaris. The sequence goes on from NC_141689.1 coordinate 863,158,648, forward strand.
AACAGGAAATACATTTGGATCGTAATTATGTAGAAAAAGGAGGTTGCAGCATGGAGATGAGCGCTGGGGCAGGTTGCGCAAGTCAACCAATAAAATTGTTTGGTTACAAACAGGAAACGAATTGGAATTAATATAAGTGGAAAGAGGAAGTTGTAGTATGGAGAGGGGCGCGGCTAGCAGGTTGCGCAAGCTAACCAATAAAATTGCCTTTTTATACTACAGTAAATGAATCCAGTGAAACTACGTAGAAAGAGAAAGTTGTTATCCGGAGGTGGGTGTTGGTAGAAAGTGATACAATTGGTTATGAACCGAGTCGGTCCACAGATCGTGAAGAATGAAAACAAAATTGTTTATATGAAACAATGTACGTTATTTCAAAAAATAAAATAGGAACAGTGGGATAAGAAGTTCAAAAATCAAAGCGGAAATTGCAGAGGTAGCTCCCAGATTTGGAGTATAAAGCATTAGTAATGCTTATTGGCAGCTTAATGTCACTAGAGAACAATATTGGTGTAAATAAATTTGCCTACAGAAATCAGTATTCGTAAATGAGATAGAGAGAACAACAGGATATTGAATATTGACGATCATGAGGATTGAATAAGAAATTGTTTATATGAAATAAGGTACGTTGTTTCTAATAAGTAGGAACAGTTGGATGAGAAGTTACTACAATCAAAGCGGTAATTGTAGATGTTGTTTGAACTTTTACAGAGTTGATCTATTGAGCGCTTAGCAAGATACACGTTAGATTTGGGATAATGGAACTATTAAAAGCCCAACAAGAATAAAATAAGGTACTCGTTTAAAGATTATTCAAGGGCAGTAGAAAGTTGCATAAAGAGGCTTTAAGTAAAAATTAAATAACATAAGGTTGTTGTTTTTTCAGACTTAACACATAGCAAGAAAAATAATTGAGTTTTGAGATTATGGAAGGAATACAGGTTCAAAAAGAACGAAACCGGGTATGTCTCTGAGGGCTAAGAAGGGTTAATTGAAAGTTATATAAAAGTCCTCATGGCGATTATAGAATGTTTCTGGAGAATCCATGAATTTTCATGAAAGAGTAGTCAACAAGAGTTAACATGAGTACACAATAATCAAGTAATAGAATAGGTATGTCCCTGATATCTATAAAAAAAAATGGGGTAATGGAGGTTATTCTTAGGTAATAACCTGGGTATTTAACTGTCATCATCAAGCATAATATGCAGTTGTATAAGAATTAGGTAAATTATGACAACAAACAGGAAGAGGGTATATTAATAATTCACAAGATCAATTAATGAAGTGTGTTATCAAGGAAAATTTGATAAAATTGAAATCTCGTCCAGGGAGTTTGGCTATTAGAATGTTGATAGTCAGGCATCGAACGGTTTAAGTAGTATTGTGGGTTTGAAAGGATTCTGGAGTATTCTTTATGCATCAATATAATGTATAATATAGTAAGGAATTATATTGCATTAAATTTATTGGTTTACATCTTTCCTTTTTTTCAGCCCTGATGAAGTCCAGTTTAGGACGAAACGCGTAGGCTGAAAAGATTTAAAGAAATTGAATCAATGACATTATATTATGTGCTTTCATTGATACATTTGGAATATTATTTTTGGAATTAAAAAAGTGGCCTGTGGACTGGACTTTTTTTTTTTGAAATTCAATAATTGATTAATAACATTGAAATATGGAGAAACGCTCCTTTCCAATTGGTGTTGCCTATATAAGCTATGTAGTTATTGGTTAATGTAACATTCCATGTAATGTGTGAAGAAGCCATGTTTTTATTGGAACGTTTAGTGTTCTGTATTGGAATGTACTTTGTTGATGATTAAATGTTTATACAATGGAGGACTCTCTGGGCCTTTTTACCTATGTACTATTGCTGCTCCTGTTACTTCAATAAACTACTACTTCTGGATATCTACATTGTATTCCTGTGTGTACCTGAGGCTTCATATTTGGCGACAGTGAGTCTACTGGAGTTTTGTTGCAGATTATAAAGGTACTGTGCTGTTGTGTTCTGTTGTGTTGTGTTAATTGCCCCTTTGTCCACTCCGGGACACCGTCCTCTTTTCCCCCCTTCTTGTCATCAGCTGTCCTTTCTGAAATGTTGACACTGACAGCTGATGACTGATGCGTGTGGACGTGTTCCCGGAGCACTTGACAAATTTATCAGGGACTAAAATGTAATGCACGGTTCAAATAGCAACATTCAGGAGAGTCTTTGGGCTAAAGGGGAATGTCCCTTGCAGACCAATATGAATGCAGCTATGTGGTCAGAACTCACTGGGAGGTGTGCCAAAGCAGTCCTATCTGAAAACAGAGAAAAGAAAGAAGAAAGCAATATTTTCAGGTTTACAGAAGCTAATACGGTGTTTAAGCAGAGCAAGAAATCTAGTGGAAGTAAACCAGTTTCAGGCAGGATATTACACGTAAGCAACAAAAGATTTCTTTAGAGATGTGGTAACTTCAGCTATTTGGAAAACGACAATAAGTGTCCTGCAAGAAAAGTTAAATGTTCCTTTTTGGAGTGATTGGCCACTTTCAAAAAGTTTGCCAAAAAAAGATCCTCAGGTTCAGTCAAAATGGTAGAGATTGGTGATGAATCTGTCAACATTTCATCTGATGAAGACTATGTAAACATGTGTGTTCTAAATATTGATGACGACAGTGTCATGCAAGTCAAAGATAGCCATGCAAACAGGGTAAGGAAACCTGTGTGTGACATGCCAATTGGAGGTGTAAATATAAGTATAGTGGCAGATTCTGGGTCTCCATACACTATTGTAAGCAAAAGTGTTTAGGAGGAAAAATTGGTACCTTCCCTAGAAAAACAATTGGAGAAATCCAACATTACCATACACACTTTGGTGATCCCATTGAAGTTTGTGGTTTTAGGAGACAAAATTTCAATTTCAAGGATAAGGAGTCTATAGGAAAGCTATGTATATCCTTGGTCAGGCCCTCTGTGTCGAGATGGATGGACCAGGGTCGTCTTGGCGTTATCCTGAACCCCAACAGTTCTGACCCTGTCCTAGCTGTCCAGAATGAGGAGGAGTTTAGCAAGTGTTTATTGCACAAGTTTCCTCAAGTGTTTTCAGGAAAGATTGGTAGGTTGGGTCCTTTCAAGCACAAAATACGTGTTAAAGCAGGTGCTTTTCCTGTTGTCCATAAGGTCAGGAATATCCCCTTCGGTTTTAGAGAAGATGTGCAGAGTCAGGTTGAGAAACTACTGCATGATAGAACAAGTAGAAGAATCTGAATGGGTGGCTCCCTTGGTCGTCGCCAAGAAGGCCAATAGAAATTTGAGGTTATGTGTTGATTTAGGTCGGGGGCGTGGCTTGGATGCCGAGGAGGTAGGCAGCGTGAGCCCGGAGCTCCGCGCCCAATCCCGGATAAAATCCTGATAAATTGTACGAACTCCGACGGAAATCGAAAAATCTACTGGCTGAAGGCGTCACGGAGGCACCGGCGCCCTGGGTTCGCAGTCACCTGCCGTTAATCGCCGAGAAAATTGAAATTGGAAAGTACCGGCGGAACGAAAAGCCTTGATCTAAGATGGCGGCCCGAGACCTGAGTCGGTGACGTAGCGAACAAAGGAGGCCTGCTGATCTGCACCTCCAAAGACCCTATAACAGCAGCGATCGCTGGAGCGGAGGTTCGGCGGCGATTCTGAGAGGTAGCTCATGCAATCCTCCTTCCCGTCCTGGAGAAACGACGACGGTGGAGTGGGGAAATTTCCTCAGGGTGGACCTAAAATGGCGGTGGCCCCGTGAACCGAAAGCTGTTGTCTTTGTGTACAAGCCGGGGTGACGGAGGCCCCATCGCCACTGCTTCGGCTAGAGGGAGCTGACTCACCCCATAAGAGTGGCCCGCGCAGAGCTCTGTGCCCCAAAATCAACCCGGACTTACAGTCTACACCGCCCTGGGTGACTATCCGGAACAGCCGGTCCTGAAACACAGAAAGGTCGACCGGGGATTGGAAGCAGGCCGAATACTAAGAACGATCAGGTTGTCGAGGTCTACGACTGCTTGCGCCAATAGCTGTTATCTATCTTGTCCCTGACTTGACCAAACCAAGATGGGGAAGACGAAGGGAAAGGGGGACGGAGCAGCTGGCTCTGAAACGCTGGACGGAGCAGATCAAGGCCACACCGACCTCCAATAAATGCAAGACCGCATTCTAGATGCTATCTCAGCCACGAAGGACGCCCTGCAGCAGGACATTGCCCAGGTGGCGACAGGCCTGGGGCTCCTGAAAGCCGAGCATGATAAACTTAAGGATAGGGTCAAGAGCGCGGAGATAACCCTACAGGAACTGGCCCCGGCGCATAAATCTATGGAAGGTCGGATGGAAGATGCTCTGGACCGAATAAAGGCGCTGGAGAGGCGAGCGGAGGACGCTGAAAACCGTAGTAGGCGCAACAACGTCCGCCTGGTGGGCAATCCGGAAAAAACAGAGGGCGACGATATGGTGGACTATCTTAACCAATGGCTCCATACTGAAGTGGCACCGGAGGGGCTCTCCCCCTTCTTTTCGCTGGAACGTGCGCACAGAGTCCCGGCCCGGCCGCCGGCCCCTGGCCTACCCCCCCGTCCTGTGGTGATCAAACTTTTACATTACAAGGACCGGGACTGGCTATTGTAGAGAGCCAGGGAGGTAGGCCCCTTCCAGGTTGGCAACTACAAGGTTACCCTGTTCCCGGATTATACGTTCGAGACACAGAAGCTCCGAGCTAGCTTCCTCTCGATTAAACGAGAGCTGCGTGTGGAGGGCATTAAATACTCCCTCCTTTTCCCAGCCAAACTCAGAATAGTGGTGGATGATAAAACTCTCTTCTTTTCCACATCGGCGGACGCTTGGGCCTGGTGGGACACTTATAAGGCCGGGACGGATAGGGCCAGATTCAAGGCGGAGGAAGAACAACTGAAACAGCCGACTAGAAAATCGCAGCGTCTTCGGAAACGCCGACACAGGACTGGGAAACCAACAATGTCACAGACGGAGGAGGAACGGAGGGCCGCTCTTCAAGCAGTGGTGGATTTATCAGGAACGGTCAGAAGCCAGTCCGGTATGGGCTCAGACTCTGTGGGACAGGCTACGGGGTCAGAAACGGACCTTTCAGAAATTGGTAGCGGTAGAGGTCCAATTGTGACACCACAAACGTCAAGAGAGATCGTTGAAGCCTGAGGAAAGAAACTTGGGGAACGAAGTGGTGGACTGGAGGCGGGGGGCCATGCCCGTAGATGCCGTGTGTTGTTAGACAAAACTTTGGAGACTCGCGAGTGATCATGGGGGGATTGAGGGGCAGGACACACGGGGCTATCCCAGTATAACGAATACCCTCGGAATCGGACCGCGCCCTACTGGCCCTTAAGGTCATCGCAGTGGAGACTGCGAACTATAGTGTGCACATTTGAGGGGGGTTTACCCAGTTGCTACAGTTTGGATGGGAACTACTCTGGCTGAGATAGGGCCTGTCCTGGGGGGTGGGAACCGAGAGTAGTTTGGGAGACTCAAGATGGGGTTGGTGGGGTTTGGGGATTAGTTGTTGGGAGAGGGAGGGGGGCCAGAGATGTGTCAGGATATGTGCATGGATGAAAACTGTTGTTGTTGTGTTCAGGAATGCAGGGGGCAATGGCTAATACTGGAGCTTTAAAATGTGTGACCTGGAACGTGCGGGCCTGCATACCATGGTGCGTAGACACAAGATACATGCTTACTTAGTCCGTAGAGGGGTACACATAGCATTGCTCCAGGAAACGCACCTCACAAAGCAGGAGGGCATAGCGCTGCAGAGAAGATGGAGGGGACAGCTATTCAATACAACGTATTCTGCCTTTGCAAGGGGCGCCATGATATGGATCCGAGCTGGGGTTCCCTTTCAGGTAACTAAACAGATGATAGATCCGGAGGGCAGATTTGTAGCCGTGGAAGGGAGGCTCAGGGGCCGGGTTGTGTCATTGTGTAGCGTGTATGCTCCTAACGTAGATTTACCCGCCTTTCTGACGAAGCTCACAGGCAAGTTGGCGAGCTATCTGACGGGCCCAATACTCATGGGAGGGGACTTTAATTCAGTAGCAGACATCACATTGGATAGGTCTCACCCACCATTGCATACATCACCAGTGCATAGACTAGCAAAGCGTAGATTGGAATGGCAGGAGAGATGGGATCTGGAAGATGCTTGGAGGGCATTACACCCCACTGTGAGGGATTACTCATTTCATTCCAGTATACACGACCTACATGTCCGGTTAGATGTGTTCTTGTGCTCTTCCCTTACTCCCAGCAGTGGGAAGTGCGGAGTACCTGGCTCGCACATTGTCTGACCACACCCCCCTATTGTTGCCCCTAAATTGGATGATTGATGTCTCATGTGTTCCGACCTGGCGACTACGACCGGATACCCTGGATGATTTATTATTCAGGGAGGCTCTGGGCGAGCGATTGACTACTTACTTTGAGGAGAACAGTGGTACCGCGTCCACCAGGGCAACGGAGTGGGATGCCTTTAAAGTAGTGGTCTGAGGACACTGCATTGGGGCCACTGCGGGCGCCCATAAGACGTTGTTAGATGATCTTGAACGAGCTGAACGAGGGCTGCGGAAATTAGAACGAGAGCGCTCAAATCATCCCGAGCTTCAGGAAGAGGTTGGTGGAGCCAAGGAAGCAGTGGCAGTGGAATTGGAGCGACTGCGGAGCTTTGATCACAAGGTTTATTTGACTAAGGCGCATGCGGAGGGCGATAAGGCGGGGACAATGCTGGCCTGGCTTGCCAACCCGACTAGGCGCAATCGTCCAATCTTGTCCGTTGGGGTGGAAGGGGGCGCGCTTTGTCACACCCAAGCTGAGATCCTGGATAGGTTTAGGATGTACTATGAAGGATTGTATGAGAGCGGGCCGGTAGGCGGAGAGGCTGAGCTAGACGCCTTTCTTGGGGGGCTACAGCTACCACAGTTAGAACAGGCAGAGGAACTGGGCCGCAACATCACGATAGGGGAAATAGGGAGTGCGGTGAAGCAGATGGCTCGGAATAAAACCCCGGGACTAGACGGTCTACCAATAGAGTTCTATAGTAAATATCTGGAGTCCCTAGCCCCGCAATTACAGTTGGTATATAATGAAGCGAAGTCGAGAGGAAGACTACCTCAATCTATGTGTGAAGCTCTTATGATCCCTCTGCTGAAGCCTGAAAGGGTGAGCAGTGACCTCCCTTCGTATCGCCCACTGTCCATGTTGACAACAGATTACAAGATTCTGAGTAAAATACTAGCTAATAGGCTGCTGAACCATATGACGGGCCTGATCCATAAAGACCAATCGGGATTTATCCCTACACGGAATACATTCGTAGGCTGACTCGCCTGCTCGGAGACCAGTTGTCGGAGGCGTCCGCGCCCCTGGTGTTCTCTATTGATATTGAGAAAGCGTTCGACAGCCTAGAATGGGGCTATCTCTACAGAGTGATGCGGCATTTTGGGCTGGGAGAAGGCTATATCAGCTGGAACAAAGTGTTATACACAGCGGCCACGGCGAGAGTCCAAGTGGGCTCTCTTATCTCGAGCCAGTATCAGGTGAGCCGAGGAACTAGACAGGGATGTTCGTTGTCCCCCCTACTGTTCGCGTTGGCGATGGAACCATTTGCGGCTGAGGCCAGATCAGGGCGCTACTATAAGGGACTAGTTTATAGAGCCAGACCACAAGCCATCTCGCTATACGCGGACGACCTTCTGCTGTTTTTAGCTAACGCGGATGAGGAATTGGAGGGAGCGAAGCGACTCCTCGGAATTTTCGGGAGATTGTTGGGTCTAAAGGTTAACTGGGCCAAATCCTGCTTATTCCCGTTGCGACAGGGGGAGCCACGACCTCTCAACACCCAGGAGCTCAGGTGGGAGCCTCACTGCCTACATTATTTAGGTGTCTATGTGTATCACACGGCAGCGGATATGTTGGATGGAAATGTTATCCGTTGCATTAATGCATTGAAGGGGAGCATGGACTTTTGGGCCACTCTGCCGCTCTCGATGACGGGCCGTGTCTCCTTGCTGAAGATGATAGCGCTTCCACGGCTGCTATACTACTTCCGTACGTTGCCGGTATGGATACCGAGTTCCATCTTCCGACGATTAAGATCACTAGTGATAGCATTTCTATGGGGCACGGGCAGGCGACGGATAGCGCTGGACACTCTATTGCGGCCCAAGGACGAGGGAGGTATGGCAGTGCCTGACTTTGAGCGCTGCTATTTGGCGGCACAGTTGCAGTCCTTTACTCAGGAGATAGCGAGGGTCTACCGGGGTCCAGAGCCGGGCAGAGACGAGGGTACCCCACGCCATGTGCTCGCGTACATTACCCTTCACCAAAGACTTCTCGTTAGAGACTTGTCTGTGGAGGAGCAGACGTTTAGACTTTGCCGGAACCGAGCGCGTCGAAGAGCGGGGATTCGACAAATGTATGCACCGGAGATCCCGCTGGGAATGGTTACGGCGCTACCTCACGGTGGGGATTGGTCAAGACTGCAGGGCTGGGAGGATGCAGGGCTACAGATGTTAGGTGACCTTTATGAGGACGGGGTGTTGCTCCCGTTCCGGACTCTGCAAGAACGGTTCGATCTGCCCAGGGGGGATTATCTGATGCACGCTGCTGTAATCGGAGCCATGCAAGAGCATTGGGGAGAGGGGCTACAGGAACCTGCCACTTCTATGGCCTGTCAATATACGATGATGGCTGCCTGTATTCCCGAATGTTACGGGAAACCCTGCAGCCACTCACTGCCCTGAAAACTAAATGGGAACTGGATCTCCAGATGGAGATCCCCGACACCACCTGGGGACAGTTTCTGCGGAGGGCGAGGAAGAGCGCGAGAAACGCCAGATTTCAACTGATACACTTTTATATTCTCCATAGGGCATACCTCACCCCAGAGAAACTGAAGAAATACTTTGGAGTAGAACAGGCGGCTTGCCCTAGATGCAATACAAAGGAGGCGGACCTGGGACACATGCTATGGGATTGCCCCCAACTGAGGGATTATTGGCGAGAGATCCGAGAGGCACTGAACAATGCTACAGACAGGGAGTTGTAATATACCAAAGCGGTAGGAGTGCTGCACTGGTTTCCTCACACACCCAAGAATAAGACGACCAGTAAGTTTATAGATATGGGGCTGATATTAGCGAAGAGGGAAATCACTAGGAATTGGAAATCCAAGAGGGGGCCCACGTACAAGCGATGGTACAATGAATGCCTAAAGTGGGCGGCGAGCGAAAGCACCCTGCGATATCAACTAGCTAGACGGGCTGCAGACGAGAAGGCATTAGAAAGGGCGACAGCGTGGGAGACACTAGTGCAGGCACTCCACGATGGTACTGGGGAGGAGGAGGGTGAACAAACAGACACTGACATGGATGAACCCACTAGTACACCAGGCACACACTCTTAGCGAATGTTACATTCCTCCTCGCACACACCAGAACTTATGTTACCTAGTAATTCATTATAGGCGCAGACACGGGGGGGGGGGGAGTTCGGGGGGGTTACTGTTAGGGGGAGGGGGCGGGGTGAAAATATAAAAGCGGACCATGTTATCCTAATGCCCAGGCCAACGAGAATTGGAGGAAATTGCATAGAATGAATATATCACCGACGCCGCCCGGCCTTCTGGATGTTGGCTTACAGGCTGTATAACTGAGTTGCTCAGGCAAACTCTACATTTAACTACTGCATTGATGACATACTTACCGCTGTAATGCATATATAAAGATGTGGTACTGCAATAAAAACGATGTTACAAAAAAAAAAAATGTGTTGATTTAGGTCACTTAAATGACAACATCATAGTTGATTAATTTCCACTATCTAGAATAAACAAATTGCTATCTCATACTAAGGGGGTGAAATGGTCCTCGACCATAGTCCTTAAGTCGGCCTACCACCAGGTTCCCCTACACTCTGATAGCAAATGTCTTACTACGCTTATAACACCTTTTGGGTGCTACAGGTTTAGGAGAGTGCCTTTCGGACTTGCATCAGTGGCAGAGGTGTATGCATGAAATCTTCAAAGGTGTGAAAGACATACTTATGTTTCAAGACAACATTCTTGACATGGGTAAACCATAGAGGAGCATGACAATAATCTGAATCACGTTCTCAGTATCCTTGATGTTAAGGGTTTAACTGCTGAGCATAGCAAATACAAATTTGCATGCACAGAAGTATTATATCATGGACACGAGATCACTGGAGAAGGAATTAGGCTGGTTGAATTCCATTTTAAATTCATCAAAAATTTCAAGCAAAACTGATTTAAGACAGTTACTCAAGCTTAAGAATAAGTTCTTATGGTCGGATGCTTGACAAAGGTCATTTGAATCTTTAAAAAAAGAGATGTGTTCTGTGCTCCCTTTGCAAGGTTTTGATCCTGCTTTGAAAGACATCATCACTACAGACACCAGCGGCAAGGGTCTTGGTGCAGTTCTCATGCAGAAAGATGGTCATGGGGTGGAATGCACCATTGCTTTTGCTTCCGTCTCTATCAGCATGTGTGTGTGGACTTGAACACATTCACCAGTTTGTCTGGGGTAATAAGGTCCCCTATGTAGCGACCACAAACCCTTGATAAAGGTTTTCACAACAAAAGGTCTCTATGCTACTTCGCCCAGACTTTCACGAATGTCAGTACGTTTGTTTGATTTAGATTATGAGGTCCAGTATGTGCCTGGTTTCAAAAACATTGCTCCAGTAAATGACGAGGAGTTATGAGCTACAAACATCAAAGTGGAATCACATGGAATTTCAATGAATGAATAGAAGATGATGCTATCTAAAGATTCAGTGTTGTGTGAGGTTCTGGGTATGATTGACAGAGTTTGGCCTGAAAAGAAGGTTGTACCTGAAAAAAATTGCCCTTACTGGGAGGTTAAACAAGAGTTGTCAGAGAAGGATGGTTTGTTGTTGAGGAGCAGAAACGCGATCCCTCCAAATACACTAAGAAAAACATTTCTAGACATTTGCCATGAGGGTCAACTGGTCATCATCAAGACGATACTCAGAGTAAAGAATTGGTTTAGGTGGCCTGGGGTAAATATTGCAATGGAAAGAAAAGTGAGAGATTGTACTATGTTTAGTAATTCAGACAAATCCCAGGTTACATTCAGACCCCCATTACATCCCATGTCATGTTCAACTATGCCATGGGAGAGAGTGGGAATCGACATCATGGGGCCCATTAGGGATCATTGTGAACAGGTGTATACCATTGTACTTATAGACCATTTTTCTAAATGGCCTGAAATTGGTTTAGTAACAAAAGCTGATGCCCAATGTGTTGTCAAATTCCTAGATGAAATTTTCATGAGAGAAGTATTACAAAAATGCTTAGTTAGTGACAACAGGAAACAATTCACTTCAGAGGTCTTCCAATCGCATCTAATTAGAAACGAGAAACTAGATAAGACGACGTCTGTTTACCATCCTGCTAGTAATGGTGCCGTTGAGCGCTTTAATAGAGTTATTAAAGGCATTATCCAGTTGGCCAATAATAATGATCTGGTATGGAAACAAGAAATTCTAAAAATGTTGTGGACCCATCGCATAACACCTTGCAATTGCACGGGTCACAGTCCATTTGAGTTCATGAGGGGCAGAACTCCCATGTCAAAGGACAATGTGGGGTGATTGTCGGCTGCAAGGAGAGTGGACTGGTCTGCTGATCAGATGAAGTGTAGGCTTGAGGAGGCACAGGAGAATTGCAAGAAACATTTTGACAAGAAACATAGCAGTAAATTAGTACATTTAATGGTTGGAGACATGGTGTAGGTTAAAAGGAGTGTTCACATGAACAAAGGAGAGAACAGGTTCTCAAAACCCCTCTCCATGAGCAAAATCTTTTGTAACTCAGCTCTTCTCAGGGATGGCAGAGTGTGGCATTTTTCAGCACTGTCCTTGTTTAAACAAATCAAGACAGTGGTATCTAGTTCAGGACATAACAGCTCTGTTAGTGATTTGCACAGGTCTATTGATACCAACATTTCCAACTCCAGAGCAGGGTACGTAAGTGATTCTGATAATGGCGTTGAAGGTGAATGGTTGCAACTCAATGTTGACATGCATGAATCTCCAACCTGCTCAGAGACAAGTACAGACTCTGCTTCTGTGCACTGTTCAAGCAATACCAATAGAGTGGGAGTGACGTGTTTCATCCATCAAGCTGTCTGACTATGTACGTGATTAGTATGTTATTATTAACAAACAGATGTGTAATCCCTCTTTGCATCCTTTCCCCCTTCCCCCACCCTCCCTCTGCCTTAAGCACTTTGCCCCCTTGTTACAATTGAAAAGGGGGAATATGTGTTGTGTTCTGTTGTGTTGATTGCACCTTTTTCCTCTCCAGGACACTGTCCCCTTTCCCCCCTTCTTGTCATCACCTGTCCATTCTACAATGTTGACAATGACCGCTGAAGACTGAAGCGCGTGGACGTGTTCCCGGAGTGCTTGACCTGGGAATACCTGTGTTGGTCATTCAATAAAGCTTTTCCTAGTCAACTACTTTGAGTATGGAGCATACTTAACATATGCCTATTCACTTGGCTGTGGATGTCGAGTATGGCCACTTTGGCAATAAAGGCCTAGGAGATTCGCGTGTGTATGTCTACCGCATTAAGCTGTGTGAACCCTCACTGGCAATCATCGGATGAAACCTGCTAAAACGGTTGGGCCTGCTGTTGCGCTTTCGCTACGGCTCGAGTGTATGTAAATGTGGGTGACAGGCTTTGAGATTTCCCTTGCGCTCTCATCAAGCATATTTACCTAGCCGAGTGCCTGGGTTGCCTCCCCATTCGTCTTCCAGCCCTGGTGGATGCGCTTACGCTTCACAGGCTGCTTTGCAGTTTCCTCCTTGCATTGCCCCTGTGTTAGATCATTTATTCAGCTGACACAGAGAAGTTAGTTTGATGAGGAAGCAGCCTTTAAGGTGTTGGGATCAAGGATGATATCAGGGCGCCGTACGCTAAACATGTCCAGGTGGAGACGCAGTGCTGCATGCTCTATTTTCATGTCTACTGTGTCAACTGCTGGTTGAAGTAAATTATGATTTGCTTACGTGTGGACAGTGATTGAAACGCCAAAATATTCTACACAGATTCAAAGTTGACAAGACATCTCACATTGTGGTTAATTTTGGTGCAAACAGCAATTGGCACACTATGGGAAAAGTACAATGTGTATTTTAAAGTTCATGTCGACAGCATTAGGCACATTTTGTAGCATTGATTTCTGATTCTTCCATATCTGTGGACCATTCAATAGTATTTCTTAGGAATTGTTCATTTTTGTTAGATTTTTTATTGCTTCATTATTGAGATTTATTTTTTTGGTTTGTTCAATTTCAGTATGATGCAGAAAGTAACCCCTCCTGCACCATTTCTTCAAGATCCAGGAGAACCGCCTCTGAAGTGGTGTGTTTGGATCAGGTAGTTCAACGCATATTTAGGGCCTATAGATGGGCGCAGATTTAAACCTGATTGTAAAAGGAAATTACTCTATTATTACTTAGGTGTAGAGGGTCAAAATGATTTTGATCATTTACCAGATTATAGTACCTCTGAAGATTATGGAAAAACATTTTGAGGGCACAGTAAATTTGGTGGCATGCAGAAATATGTTTTTCACTAGAGTACAAGCACAATCAGAATCTATCGACATGTATTTTACTGCCCTGAAAGTTCTTGCATCTTATTGCGAATTTGAGCGTTTTACATCTCAGTTGATTAGGGATCAAATTGCAGCCAGATGTTATTCAAAGGAAATTTGTGTGAGGTTATTAGCTTCCAAAACCCCTACGTTAAATGAAGCCATTGATATAACCAAAAGCATTAGGTCTTTGAGAGAAGATTCCAAACAATTTGAAAATGCAGTGCATCATATGTCTGTGGTGAACAACATTAATAATAAAAGTGAACCAGGGTCATCGTTTTCCAATTCAATTAGCATAAAACGCTCATGGTCAAGTTTTAGGACACAATGTTTCCGATGCGGGTCATATACGCATGTGTCAAATTTTAAGAACTGTCCAGCAATCGCCAAGGAATGCTGGAAATGTAATAAAGTTGAGCACTTTGGAAGAGTTTATAGAGGTGGTAGATAAAATGCTTCTCTCAGGAGTACTTCCGACAGGGTTGTTTAAGACCAATTTATCACTGAGAATATTGGTGAGTTAGAAAACAAAGTGATAATAATAATAATCCTGAGCTTATACAGCGCCTGGTTACACTAACCAGTGTGTCCCCGCGTTAGTCATTGGCCCCAGCATCCCACAGTTACAGCCTCCACAAGCCCGCCCAATGGTACTAGTCCCTAGGGAATAAGTAATTAGGTCGTGCCTATTCCATTCAGCTAGAATGGTAGGCTCGAATTTTGTTAGCAAAAAAGTTCTAAAACTAGGGGCGGATTTCAACGGATTTCCAACAGTTCACGTGAAATCACGTGACCACAAGCACGTGCATTTCCCCACCTCAAAGCCATCAGCCTTCCTCCCACAGGCTTCACCAGCGTGCGCAGTGCGCGCTGGCCTCCCTTCTCCTTCCCCTAATTGCTTGTTTTCAGGGCCGCCAGGCCGTGAGCTACATCAAAGGGTTCGGCTCCCCGCACCCTGCTTCACGGACGCTTCTCAGGCCACCAGCCTTCCCAATAGGAAAATCATTCGAATTCGGTGACATTAAGGAAGATTCAGGTTAAGTTGGATTGTGTGATTGTTAATATCACGTTGCTTCCTTTTAAACAAATTTAAGCCCTGTGAGGCATTTGAATTAACCGTGCACTTCAGATGTTTGCTTTGGAGGATTTATTTACATTTCATTGCTGTTTTTTTGTTTTTTTACCCGGGCCCTCCTGCTGGCCTTCCACCTACATATTCCCTCAGTGTTTCGTGCTTTTGTAGAGGATTGCTATGAACAAAACAACGTCAGTAGTGAAATGCTGTATTGGTGCACGTTAGGTGGTCCTGAAATCACGTACACCAACCTGCTTGCATAATGTTACTGTGCTGTGATGTAGTATCTGAGGACGGACGGCAGCTGCCTGTCATGGCACATGGAAGCGGCTCAACATACTTCATTTAAGGACAACCGAACAGACTGGTTTCTAAACTCAGCACTGTAATGCATGATGCCATCTATGCAGTCAAATGGCTGCAAACTAAGGCTTGTCCACCTCCCACTGTGCCCCAACCCAACCCCCCTCCCCCCTCAGTCATCAGTAAACGACTCGGAGCTATGGTGACACAAAACGTTTTTTTTACTGCCCGTGAGAGCAGCCCTGGAAAAACATTCGAATTCGGTGACATTAGGAAGATTCAGGTTAAGTTGGATTGTGTGATTGTTAATATCATGTTGCTTCCTTTTAAACATATTGAAGCCCTGTGAGGCATTTGAATTAACCGTGCACTTCAGATGTTTGCTTTGGAGGATTTGTTTTTTCACTTAATATTATTGCTATTCAAAAGCGAGCTTGGAGTTTTAGCAAAGTTGAACGGTGCAAAGTTTACCGACCTCACAAGGATGAGAGGCTGGGAGGCGCACTCGGGTTCGAACCTTCGACCTTCAGACTGCACGTGTATGTCTGCCATTTATTTGCTGCGTTAGTGTAAAGATGTATTTGCGCCTTGTCCGGTCTCTTTTACCGCCGCTCTCTCACTGTTGCCCTTCTTTGCTGCTCTTTTCTCTCCATCGATATACGGAAAACCACCTCAGAGGTTTCCACACGGAGCCTAAGGGGTAGAGTATTCCGACGATGGGCAGCCAAAAAACGGAAGGATCTTCCTCCCATTCTGGCCCTTCTGATTTTGGGAATCTGCATCATGCCAGCCCCCTGCGATCGCAGCAGCCTAGTAGGAGTGTACGATGTAAGCAAATTGCGCAGGAAGCAAGGGCCTTTCCCCTGCGCAATCCTATGGCTGACGCAAAGGGCTTTAAACAGGATACGCTCCCTAATGGGCAACCAATGGAGCAATTCCAGGGCTTTTTTTGAGGCGGCTCTTTTGGGTAGCATCAACACCAAACGGGCGGCAGCATTCTGAATATGCTGTAGTCTCTGAAGACACTTCACATTAGCTCCCAAATAAAGGACGTTCCCATAGTCCAGCCTGGAAGGAACAAGGGCATGGTCCAGGGCTTTCCTAGATGTCACAGGGAGGAGATCGAGTGCCTTTCTAAGACTACGCAGAATGCCAAAGCAAGTTCCGGCCACGCGTTTGGTGTGATATTCATAGGAGATTTTAGAATCAATCCAAATTCCGAGATTTTTAACTTGATCCTTGGGTACAGGTAAAGGACCCAATGTTTGGGGCCACCAGGCCGATGTCCAGACTGACGGAGACTTGCCCACAATCAGCACCTCCGTTTTGTCGCCGTTCAGTCTGAGACAGTTATCGCCATCCATCCGGCCAGGTCTTGGAGACAAGACGCAAACTTGCTGGCTGCACGCTCAGCCGGCTGTGTCAAAGCCACAACCAGCTGCCTATCATCTGCATACGTCACCACTTCCACTCCATATTGCTCAGTTATTAGCACCACAGGCGCCACATAAAGATAGAAAAGGGTAGGGCTCAGGATGGAGCCCTGTGGAAACCCTTGATCCAGGTTAAAAGCCTAAGACCTGTGGGGCACTTGCTCAACACGAAAACTGCGTTCGTGAAGAAAAGAATCCAGCCAGTCCCATGCCTTCCCTACCACTCCACCCTTCCTCAGACACTGAAGCAAGGTGTGATGCGCCACAGTGTCGAACGCGGTACTGAGATCAAGAAGAATCAGTGCCGCGGTCTGACCCTCATTCACATGTCTCCGCAAGGCCTCTGTGGAGAAGAGCAAGGGAGACTCCGTAGAGTGGCAGGCGCGAAAACCCGCCTCAGATGGACGTAAGAGCCTATGAGTTTCAATGTGAGCTGTAAGTTGCTGATTAACCAGCTTTTCGGCTATTTTAGCAAAATAGGGGAGGAGTGATATGGGCCGCAGATTACTCAGCTGGTCCATACTGATCTGTGGCTTTTTCTTTAGTGGAAGGACCACTGCTTCTTTCCAAGTTATCAGCCCCTTGCCAGATACAAATGACAGCTCTAGCAGGTAACTAATATAAGGTGCTAAGGCCTCAATATTTCCTCTCAGGATTTTAGCTGGAGCAGGGACTTTAGGTGAGCCAGATGTCACACCACTAGCTACTTTAAGCAGCAGATCCTCATCTGGAACCATGAACTCCTTTAGGCATTCTTTTTCCATTAATCCATCCAAAGGTGTCTCCTCACTACCGGAACAAGTCCTAGCCTCCTTTGGGAAGGTAGAATAAATATCCTTCACTTTGTTGGAGAAAAATATAGCTATCTGATTTCATGATTCCGCAGAGCCAGCCTTCAGTTCCCCAAAAGAGGCCAGTGAGGATAACTCTTTGTATACCAAGAACAGTTCCTTGGCGGAACAGTCCGCGTTGTCAATCCGCTCAGTGTAGTAGGCAGAGCGGGTTTTCCTTATCAAGGCATGGTATCTCTTAAGGCTAGATTTATATACCTTCTCCGGGGCTGGCAGGTAACCATTTCTCCAGCTTCTTTCAAGACGCTTACACACAGTCTTAGCCTCCCTTAATTCAGCATTAAACCATGCAGCGGATTTAGTTCGCCGCATGGGACCCGTGCTGGACCAGGGAGCTGTCTTGTCCAGAGTGAGCTGAATACGATGGTCCATGGCCTCACAAGCACCATCAATCACTGAACCTAATCCTTCTGGGGGCCACCTTGAGCCAGGGTGATACAAAAGTTCTCAGAAGAGAACTTAGCCCATTTTATCTGCCTTTTATTAGTACCTCCCAATTTCCCAGAGGTATTGCCCGTGATATAGTTAATTTGGAATGGTACCAAAAAATGGTCCATCCAAACCATCAGCATAGGAGGATCAATTTTAAGAGCTTCCCAGTTGCAAAAGATAGAATCCAGAAGATGTCCCAACCGGTGTGTGGGAAGCCCAGATTTTAATACTAATTGCAGAGTTAATAAATCCTGTCGAAGCTTTTGGCCCGGAGCATTAGAGGCATCCTCGAAGTGCAGGTTCAGATCCCCTAACAGAATGAACTTCTCATATCGCATAGCGGGGGCCAATAAGTTATGTATGAGACTCGCAGAGAATTGAGTGCTGCGACCCGGCGGTCTGTAAACTAAAAGACCCTTGATTATATAATTATTCGACACTGTTATAGAAAAGGCGCCAGCTTCACTATCAGATATAGTCACTGGCTCCAAAATACATTTATTATTGCCCTTATGGATCACAGCAATCCCTCCCACCCTCTGAAGAACCGGGTTTTAGAACGCAGCGGCGCCAAGGGCACGCCCAAAGTCTTCGGGTTCACCTGTCTTAGAATACAGAGACACGGGATACTTCTTGGTGGCGTCAAAGATCGAATTTATTGGCTGCAACCAGAAACAGAAGTCCACGAAGTACAACAAAGCGTATATTCGTAGGAGACTGCTCAAATCTGTAGGGCAAGTCATCCTCTTTTATGCCAAAAATCACATTCCGGACAAACACCCACTATTTACAATTTGTCCAATCATAGGCATAATTACAAAGGGTATCGCATGACAGCAAACCCACTTCTCAGTTGTCCATCCCACCATTAATTATACAGGAAAACCCAACATTCCTTCTTACACAAGCCGGAAAAACCCATAATAAAAGGCCCACAACCCATATCATAAAAGAGGCCATAAAAGAAGAAACAGAAACAGATACAGAGCAGGATAAGGGATCTGTGCGCATACCAAACTTTACAATGTCCTGTGCTTTGATCCTCTATCTTGATCAGCTATCGGGCAAGAACTGGCTTAGCAAGGTCAGCTTCAGGCAACGAGGTCAGTTCACTCGGTTCATCCAAAAGTCAGCACGAACTCGAGCTAACGTGTACGTGTACTAAAGACTCGTTCGGCCGCAGTCAACGGCCTATGTGAGGGCAACCACAAAATGGCTGCCATGCACAAAATGGAACCCAAGGGTCGGAACGAAATCCCTAAATACATAGTGAATCTGTCGGTCTAACATGACGAAATCACTCGTACTTGCCGTACTCACTAGTTGCGGTCCGCTACTATCGAATTCGTAACAAAACCATGACATTTATAAAACGGGTTCAGAATTCACGGAACCTCAGACCCCCCTTTTGCCCTTACATAGGCAAACACTCAGTATGTATCTGAATCAATGTCAATATTCATCAGATCATCAAGATGCTGCTGGAGCATCATCCTATTTCTCAGTACCTCTCTCGAGACAGGTCTCCTTACACACGTAGCAGCACAAAGGCCACATATAGCAGGAGCACACTGTACACAGAGACAAAACGAGAAAAGAATCGCTAAAACCATCCCGATGATCATCAGAATCTTCCATCCCCAAGTGGATAACAATCCCCAAAACCATCCCATGAACGACCAATCTCCTTTGTCCACATTTATAGACTCGGAGATCTTATGTAACGTAGAAATGGCCTGGTACACTGTAGTAGCATTGTCTGGTATGAAAACGCAAAACTCGATTGGATCAATTTACATACCCCTCCTCTATCTGCAAGTATGACATCTAAAACCATACGGTTATATAATGTCATAAGGCGATCCGCTTGAAGCTCAGCAGTCAAATTACTAAGGGCACCAGCAGTTTCATTTATGGTGGACTCAACCACTCTCGTCAATTGTCTTATGTTTCTACTATTTGCCATAGGTCCCCAAAACGGTAGGAAACCCTTGAGAAAGTCTCCCACTTCTTGTCCCGTGGAATCTTCCTTACTGAAGACACCCCTAACAACTCTTGTTTTGTGGTAATCTGCAGCAGCAGTACACGTAGGAGGCAACAAATATGCAACATAACAGGTTCCCGAAAAATCAGGGGGCAACCATGTGTATGCTCTATCATAGCAAACAAAATACGTGCCCTTAGCTGTTAAAAACGGTGGGGAATCCCGGGGGGTTGGCATAATGGTAAAATCCTCCCTGCCCCTTGAGATAGACGAAGTCACACTTGACGATCGGGGCCGATATGCTGCTGTTTCGGGGAGGTGGGAGGGAATGCTGATTGTAATTGTGGCTGTTTATGTTCCTCCGGGACTCCAGGCTACTACATATGCTGATCTTGGTGGGACCCTCCTAGGGCTTCCGGACGGTGTCCTTACAATGGGTGGGGACTTTAATTCGGTGGTTTAGGGTGAATGTGATCAGCTGCCCCCCAGGGTTTTGCCTTCGTCCCAGTTGTGGCTGACTGAGTTGATTGAGACTTTTGGGTTAGTGGATGTCTGGCGGATGTTACACCCTACACAAACCCAGTACACTTTCCACTCTGGTGCCCACGGCAGCCTTTCGAGGATTGACTATTTTCTGATGTTAACTGCTAATACCTCCTTGGTGCGTGGGGTCCGACATCTTCCCAGGGGTATCTCTGACCATTCCCCCCTGTTACTTGAGGCTTCGGTGGGAGACTGTTCTGGAGGTAGGGTCCCCCCTCTTCATCCCTGGCATTTTAGGAATCCTCAGCTTCGCTCAGACCTGGTTAAGGCCATTGACTGTTACTTCGACGAGAATGAGGGATCCGTTTCTTCCCCTACTATCCTGTGGGAGGCCTTTAAGTCCGTCATACGGGGCTCCGCGTTGTCCTTTATTGCTGCTGATAAGAAGGCCAGGAGAGAAAATGTGTCAGCTCTTGAGGCAGAAATTACTTCGCTTGAAAGTGGCTTGGGTGGTGACGATATCCCTGCAATTTTGCACTCCTTAGCGTTGAAACAGGCAGACTATAGGGCCCTGGTGACTGACGCTGCTAAAGTGATGCGTATGAATCAGCTGGGCCGGCTCTATGATGTGGGCGATAATGCTAGTAAGTTGTTGGCGTGGTTGGATAAATCTGAGCGACTGAATCGTGTGGTGCCCGTGATAACCCGTGAGACTGGAGTGTGTGTGACTGATCCGGGGGAGATTGTCGAATGTTTTGTGGACCATTTTCAAACAGTATACCGGTCTATGAGTGATCGAGACGAGGCTGACTCCCGCTTGCTTTTGGGTGACATTGCGCTTCCCTGTGTGTCGGAGGAGGATAGCTCCGCTCTAGATGCGCCTATTACCGTGGATGAGATTGCCACTGCCATTCGGTCCTTGCGATCAGGTAAAGCTATGGGGCCCAACGGTTTACCTATCGAGCTATACAAACTGCGTCCGGACAAAATGGCGACCCATCTGCGCACTATGTTTGTTGATGCTTTTGAGGCGGGCAGCCTCCCTTCCGACCAGCGTTTGGCCACTATAGTAGTCATTTACAAGGACGGCAAACCTCGTGATCTGTGCACCTCATATCGCCCTATCTCGTTGCTTAACGCCGAGCCTAAGATCCTGGCTAAGGTCCTTGCTAATCGCTTACTGACAGTTATCTGTGACTTGATCCATCCGTATCAGTCCGGTTTCATTCCTCATCGGAATACGGCGCTCAATCTCCGTCGACTCCACAGCGTTCTCGCGAGAGCTGGGACCCTTACTGAACCCGCTGTCGTGGCCTCCCTGGATGCCACGATGGCTTTTGATACCATCGAGTGGCCATATTTGTGGGCGGCCCTTTCGAAGTTTGGTTTTGGCCCTAACTTTATCGCGTGGGTGCGGCTCCTGTATGAACAACCGTTGGCCCAAGTCGTAGTTAACAGCAGAGTTTCTGGACCATTCGCATTGGGGCGTGGCACCCGACAGGGCTGCCCGCTCTCTCCATTTCTCTTTGCTTTGGCATTGGAACCACTGGCGGCGTGGCTTCGATGGGAGCCCTCGATTAAGGGGATCCGGTGGGCACCGGACCTGGAGGATCGCGTCTCTCTGTACGCAGACGATATTCTGCTCTATTTTACCTCACCTCAGAAATCCCTCAACGTGCTCTTTGATGTTCTTACCTCTTTTGGGAGGAACTCGGGGCTCGTTATTAACTGGACCAAATCATGTGTGTATGTTATAGCGGGGGAGCTCCCTCCGCTACCTCGTAGATTCCCGATCCAGGTGGCAGAGACTGGGGTCAAATATTTGGGGGTTTTCATCTCTATGGATTCCTCTGTGCGGTATGACCGTAACCTTTATGCTCCTCTTCGTCGCCTCAAACAGGATGTTCGGAGGTGGCGTGGCTTGCCTCTGTCCCCATTAGGACGCGCAGCACTTTTTAAAATGATGTCCCTTCCCAGATTTTTGTATGCCTTGCAGAATTTTTTGATCCTGTTCCCTCCCGTTACTTTCGCGAGGTTGAAGGTCTTCAGAGGCAGTTAATTTGGGACGGACGAGCTCGCATCTCCTTATCTAAACTCACGCTCCCGTGGTACGATGGTGGCATAGCCCTTCCGGACATCAGACGTTATTACTGGGCCTCACAGCTCAGCGCGATTAACCACGTGACGTACTCCCCGGGGCCCACTCCCGCCTTCCCTATGGATAAACTCCTGTTGCCGGGCGGTAACTTCAAAAGGGCCTTATATTCGAAGGCACCACTTCGCCTTCTGACTGGACCTACGAAATGCGCCGTGCGTGCATGGAAGGATGCGACTGTGGCCACAGGTTGGAGTGATAGATTGACGCGAATGACTCCGTTATATGACTCAGAGGGGTTGGGTGGCCTGTGGCGAACGAAAGGGTTTGACAGATGGGACATGATCGGTATTAGCAAGGTGGAGGATCTTTGGGCCAGAGGCACAATTAAGTCCTTCGAGGCCCTGAAGGTGGAGTATCAACTGGATGACAGGGAATATTTTCGTTATCTTCAGGTGCGTCACGCCTTGCTCTCTGTTTTCCCCCCTGGGACGGAAATCCCCCAATCATCCCCGCTTGAGGATCGGATTCTGGACGGCCATGTGCCGGACAGCACGATTTCTCTAATTTATAAAAAACGTATTAATAACAGGGCTGATCTTCTGGTGAAGCTTAGGACCTCTTGGACGGCAAATGGCCTCGAACTAGATGACGAGGACTGGCAAACGGCGATTTCCTCCCCCAAGGAGGTGGCTATTCCGGCCCGCCTTCGCTTTGTGCAGTTAAAGATCCTCCACCGAGTGTACATGACTGGTACGCGTCTGGTTCGGATGGGGTTCTCGACTGATGGGCTGTGTAAGCGTGGCTGTGGTATGGATGGCACCTTTCTTCACATTCTATGGGAATGCCCGGTGATCGCCGCTTTCTGGTCCAGAGTGCATGATGTAATGGGGCAAGTCACCGGGGTCTCCCTCCTCCCTGAGGCGAGGCGCTGCCTGCTTAATGTGTGGGAGCCTACGGATCGTACGGCTGCTCAGACCTTTTGGATCACTCTGGGCAACATGGTTGTCAAGAGAGATATAGCGCAACTCTGGGGCTCCCACAGACCATCTGGGATAAGTGCTTGGAGAGAAAACATGGACTGGTGCATGTTTCGGGAGAAGACGGTATATGAGGCTCGGGGCCAGCCCAGGAAATGGGTTAGAATTTGGTCACAATGGAATGAATACCGTGGAGACATTTGTACCCCACCACTTGATTTTACTGCTAACATCCCCTCGTCCCCGTAATTGACGTTCCTATAGACTGACTACTATACTTTTCCAATAATCCTTTTCACCGTCTCCACGCCCCCCAGAATGCTGCCTTTATTCTTTCAGATTGATTTCCCCCTTCCCCCCTCCTGTGCCCTAGACACTGTTCCCACCATGTGAGTGTTTGTGTTTGTTTCAAATTTCATCAAAATTATAAAATGAAACCTACGTGATCCTTCCTCTGATGTTTGATGCCAATGCACCGTAGTGATGTTATTTCTGGCTTTTTCCGCAGCACAATGTGGTCTGGAATATTGTCGATTGTCATAGCGGCCGGCCCGATTGGGTTGTAGGCAGACGATGTGTACTGTGCATACGATAATAAAGGTTTAAAAAAAAAAAAACGGTGGGGAAGTCTGGGACGCAAAAACATACGTCCGTGCACAAACACTCTTCCCTAACTGAGCTCTCGGATTCTTGCCCTTACCTTGCAGACAAAAATGACCAGGATGGGGTACGACCCAAATCAGAGGTGACCTTTTTCGTCTCTGCTTTTCACTCAGACTAACACTATATCCAGTCACGTTCCATCCGATATAAGCTAATGCCTCATCCCTAGGAATAGTCTCATATGTATCAACATCTATGATCATATCCATTATTCCCTTGACTAAGGCACTGTTACTCGAGTTATCTTTCATGGAACGCAGGGGATAGACTTCATGAGCATAAATAAACACCGTCTGATATGCCCATACTGACCCATTGTAACTGAATGGCAGAACCAAATAGGGAATACCCCTATCCGTAGTATGTGGCATAAGACCACACACCCACGCAATCTTAGTGGTGTTCACTACTAACTGATGTTGATGCAAAAGTTGTACAAAGGAATTATTAACAAACTCTGATCTTCTAATCAGTTCATGTTCAGGTAAAGTATGGAAAGAATGCAAAGAAGCAGTAGTAGGAAAAGACATTGGTTGTGAGGTGGGTGCAAATGTCAATTGGGTAGAAAAAACAATCCAGCCCATCAGAGACAATATCATGCTAAAAAACACTAGAAAACACATTATTAAAAAACATTTGCTACGAATCAATTTACACAATTTTGTCTTAAAGTTCATTTCTGCAACAACTCTCTCAATCTCAAAAAACTCCATCCGTGCTGTTCCCGTTGGTTTTCTTCTCTCAGGTGTACGTCTGTAAGTCCAGGGAACGCCCTAGAACAAACCAGAACCGTCGACCTTGTGTCTACACAGCTTGACACTCCGAGTTTTGATACCGCGACCCTACAGCTGAACCCGGATGGCGGTTCAAAAAAGAAAGATAGACCTAAACAGCTTTTCGGATGAGAGAGTGCAGTTTTCAAAAACAAAAAGAAATTATTTCTTTATTAGTCCATAGTTTCTTGGTCGCAAATTATAGCGGCCTTTACCAGGCACTGTCTGATCTTGAAACAACAACTCAGGCTCAGTAGTGTCCAATCTCAGAGGCGGAGGCACAGCTGCTTGCAAAACATCGTCGTCCTCTCGCTCAGACTTTGTCCCAACCAAACGTGCATCACTAAATGGCATGAATTTTGGCACTGTTTCTGTCTCTGAATCACCAACACCTTCAAGGACCCACTGTTCGTACGGCAGAGGTAAAGGAGCCCTCTTACAATGTACGTTGTGGATCCAGTTCTTCTTGCCGTGAACTCTCACTGATGTTCGTGTTGATAGAAGCACCTGATGTGGTCCTGTCCAACGGGGCTGATCATTCTTGGTCCGTTGAAAATTACATACTAAAACCCATTAACCAGTATTAATGATGTGTCCTGGATCTTCAGATGCCCCACACGTTTGCCGGGCGGCCAAATACAATTTCATAGCGACTAAGGCCTACTCGGGAATGCACTGTAGTTCTAGTTGACAAAAGTGCCAACGGCAAAGCATCGGGCCATTGGAGACCAGAACTCGCCTGAATCTTGGCTAACTTCAGCTTCAGAGTGCCATTATAGCATTCGGCTAAACCAGCTGATTGGGGGTGATTCGCAGCATGGAATTTCTGCTTAATCCCCAAAGCCTCACACACTCTCTTCATAATCTGGCCCACGAATTCACTTCCGTTATCACTCCACACCATACTTGGCAAACCTAACCTAGGGAAAAATTCCTTGAGCAAGACTTTTGCTGTGGATAAGGCAGTATTATCTTTTAGGGGGTAAGCCTCTAGCCATCTTGAAAAGGCACAAACAACCACAAGGACATACTTTAGGTTGTTGCATCTCTCCATGTGGATAAAATTAAACTGTAGAACCTCAAAAGGATACGTCGGAGGAGCTAAGTGACCTGCTGGAGTTGGGGTTCCCTTACCAGGATTATGCATCAAACAAACCATACAATTCTTGACCAGATTCTCCGCACACTTTGGAATTCCACCATTCTGCCATACTGGAGCCAACAACTTACAAATCCCTTTCGCACTAATGTGAGCCATTCCATGTGCCATCGTAACCACTGCAAGCACATACGCATCAGGCAACAACCATCGCTGGAGTTCTGACAACTCAATCCAACAGCCAGTCAAATCCAACATTCCCGTAGTCTCTCTCCACACACTCAATTCTTTCTCCGTAGCCTCAGCCTGAATCAATTTCACACTCTCTATTGTGTCCTCACACATTCCTCTATCCGGAACCCATCTCGCAGGGCCTGCAACATACATTCGACTCATCACATCTTTCGCTGTTTCTCTCGCTACTTCATCCGCAAACGCATTACCATGACCAACGTCATCCGTAATCTTCTTATGTGCACTGCATTTCACAATCGCAACTTGCGTCGGCAACGTAAGTGACTCAAGAAATTCATTCACCAACTGTCCAAGCTGAATCTTCGTACCATGGGAAGTAAGGAATCCACGTTCCTTCCACAAACACCCAAAACTATGGGCAACACCAAACGCATATTGACTATCGGTATACACAGTCACTCTCTTTCCTTTCGACAACACACATGCTCTCGTCAGTGCAATCAACTCTTCTGCTTGAGCTGAATTCTGTGGAATACGTGCAGCTTCAACAATCGTGTGCAAAGTCGTAACCGCATATGCTGCAGTCGTATCACCATTCGGAAGCTTAAAGCATGAACCATCTAACCATAAAGTACCATCAGAATTCAAAAGAGGAGTATCTTTCAGATCAATTCTACCCTTCGTTTCTTCCTCTGTCCTGAGAAAGCAATCATGCTGTTCCTGAACTTCTGTCTCTACAGAGATCGGCAACAACGTAGCTGGATTCAACGTGTTGCATCGTTTTATGTGCACGTGACTCGCCAAAAGAGTCAACTCATAACCTGACAAACGTGCACTCGTCAAATGCTGTGTCCTAGTCTTATTCAATAAGGTATCCACTGCATGTGGGACCATCACAATCAACGTATTATCCAATACCAGACCAGCAGACTGTCGGATAGAAACAGCCGCTGCAGCTCTCAGACAACTCGGCAGCGCCTTAGCTACTGGATCTAAAGTCGACGAGAAATACGCACATGGACGCTGCTTGTCACCGAACTGATGAGTCAAAACTGACAACGCACAACCCTCTCTCTCGTGGACATAGAGTGTAAAAGGCTTACTGTAGTCGGGGGTACCCAACACAGGAGCCGAACACAACGCATCACGCAATTCAGAAAAACTCTTCTGACATTCGTCAGACCAAGGAAGAGGATTCGGAGTATCCTTAAGGGTAAGTGCTAACAGAGGTTTCGCAAGTAACGAAAATTTTGGAATCCACTGTCTACATTACGAGGTAATACCCAAGAAAGCACACACTTCTCTCTGAGTGGTTGGCACAGTCATTTGCGCAATCACTTGTATACGTTCTGGGGTCAATCGCCTTCCCTCCTTCGACAAGAGATGACCTACGTAGGTCACTTCTTGGCGACAATATTACACCTTCGAAAGCGACACTTAATGATGGAGGTTAGACAAATGCCGTAACAGAGAAAGCGTAGTTCCTTTACAAATCTCCTCATCATCAGCAGCAACCAACAAGTCATCCACATACTGAATAAGAGCAGCACCAGCAGGCAAGACAATCGCATCAAGCTGTGTTTTCAACGCCTGACTATAGATGGAGGGACTTTCACAATAACCTTGAGGAGCGCGCTTAAACCGGAAGCTTCGGCCTCCTAAAGAGAAGCCAAAAATATCTCTGCTCTCCTCGGCAATCGAGATACTGAAAAAAGCATTCTTCAGATCTATAACCGAAAACCAGGTAGCTGAAGCAGGAATCATAGTCAGCAAAGCAGTAATGTCCGGAACAACAGGAAACTGTGGCACAACAATCTTATTCACTTCTCGAAGATCGATCACAAACTTATAAACAGGCGGCTGAGAAGAGTCAGTACGCTTTAAGACAGACAAAATAGGACTGTTACACACATTACCTCTCGTTTCTTCAATCACACCTTTCTCAATCAAATCATAGATGATCGCTAAAAGCGCTCTTTCACCATCGCTAGAAATCCTATATTGGGGAATACGTGGCAATTTAACATTCGTTTTAAGCGTCACAACATATGGCGGAATCTCCAAAATACCCACATCATTAGGACCAGTAGCCCAAAGAGTATCAGGGAGAGAACGCAATTCCGGTGGAAGCCGATCTTTAGACAAATACATCGGAGATATTACTTTCTTACCCAATGTAAGCTGTACTCCCGAAGGAGAACAATGTAATGTCGCATATAACCTCTTCAATAAATCCAAACCCAACAAATTCTCACCACAACCTGTCGTTAAAATGAGAGGTGCTTCCAATTCACAAGGCCCTATAGAAAGAGACAAAGGACTAGAAACCGGATTACGAACTGGGACGCCAGAGAATCCTACCAAAACATTCATTAAGCCAGACAAAGGTGCGCCAGGGAGTTTAGAGTGCATGATAGAACTCTTCGCTGCACCAGTATCCAAAAGAAAAGGCTCTGACACACCTGATGTAATCCCTTCAACATAAGGTCCACTCTGGTCTACTGGAACTGACACTACTCATACTCATTCATAGAATCCTGTGGGGGAAAAGAACGTCCATTCTGGGGGAACACACCACGTCCTCTACCCCTAGGAGCTTGCTGAACACCTCGACCTCTCACACCAGATGCACCATTCGCACGCTGTAACAGAATCGGACAACTATTCTTGAAGTGGCCTTCTTCCTTGCAATACGCACACTGATTAGGGCCAACCAGAATTCGCTGCTGAAAAGACTCGGGCTTCTGTAATACCCTCTGAAACTGTTGAGGTTGCTGAAACTCATGCTGATTATAACGAGGCAGATACGCCTGTTGCAAAAGAACCTTCGTCTTTAAATCTTTAGTCTTTTTCTCTGCTTTCTCTTTCTCATCTTTATCTCTATTCTCGTAGTACTGTGCAGTAGCCAATATCTGGGCCGACGAGGAAACAGCCCATGAACTCGAGGAATCCTTCAACTTATTACACAACTCGGGGAGCAAATTATGGACAAACTTATCCACAAACAACCTTTGACCACCTTCCGTACTCATATCCTGACCACTATGATCTATGAAAGTCTCTTCAAACCTAGTGAAGAAATCAGACACACTTTCATCTTTCTTCTGCTTGCGTGCTGCTAACTTATCCCAATTCACTCGCATAGCAGGCATCAGAGTCTTCGTGAAATTAATAATCCTACCAGGAAGTTCCGCAACTAAAGGCTCAGGTTTAGCTTCACCACCCTGTCTACCATCTGCGGCAACAATATTCGCCCATGTATCACCTAACTCTTGCGCATGATTCTCATGACGAATCTTCGCCCACAAAGGTTGAGGAACCACGTTACCAAACAACATGTCTATGTCAGCTAAATTCATGATGCACGCGTCAGCTGTCTGAGGCAACTCCTTGTAGTATCCGGCTGGATTCTTACGAGGATCAGGTAAAGTCTGCTTAAGAGCCAAAACTTCAGCTCTCTTCCACGGAACATGTACCCATACACGCTGAAAATGAGCCGGTGCAGCCTGAATACCCTGAATAACATTAGCCACAACTGCCTCTTTCCATACCGGAGGAACTTCTCTCATTTGGATACTGTCTCACTTTTCTCCTAACAGAAGGATCAGGCTCAAACAATGGCTGGGAAGAAAATTCGCTCCTAAATGCAAGTATCGTCGCAACTGCTTTCTCAACACCGGGACCCACTATCGTCCCTTTCGCAAACTCGGACTGTACATTAAGTAACTCCAATGGGATCTGACCCAACTCATTATCTTCCCATTCCTCACGGAGGAAAGTACACATGGCATCAAAAACATACCTTTGCTTCGGTGCTCCCCACTGCTGGAAGACATCCATAACTGACTCTAAATTGTATCTCAAGGCATTCAAAACCCATCTACGAGCTAAAAGATCTAACACTGTCTGTTCTTCGGGACTAGGAAGCTGACTAAATAATTGTTTACGCGCAGAAACAGGGGTCACACTCAATGACCCAAAGAAAGGAGACAAAAGACCAGTAACAGTATCAGTCATTCTTTGTCGAACAGAAGGAGAAGCTGTCATAAGAACAGGAGACAAAGTATTGTGAGATGAAACAAACGGGGAAGCAGTAGCAAGAGAAGATGCAAGTATAGGAGAAGAAGAAAAAGGAGTTTGAGGCAGAACTGAGAGCAAAGTCGGCGGCACTAGAGGAGGCTGCGCCGTAGAAGGAGAAACCAGCTGAGGAGGAGCTGGCGGCTGAACAACAACAAGAGGCTGAACAGCTGGAGGTTGCAGAGGTGCCGTAGCACTCTGCACGTAAGGGGTGGCAATCTCAACAAATGTGACATCAAAGGATCCTTTTCAGGGTCCTTCGTTGCACTTTGTAGAAGAGGTGACAAAGCTGGATAACACTTATCGATAGCCATATTATGTTGCCTATGCAACTCCTCAATCGCTTTATGTTCTTAATTTTCTTTAAACTGCCTAGCAGCTTGCATTATTGATACACCCTTTTCTCTCTTATCTCTTTTAGCTTGTTTAATTTCTCGTTGTTTGGCTTCCTTACGCCAAAGGCGGAAAGAGTCAAACATTGCCGGCCGGGCTTTCTTCCAAAATAATACAGCTTTCAAATTATTTAAAATCTCGGTATCATAACTACCATGTTGGGGCCATCGTAAGACACCGTCTTTCCTAGTATAGCGGACCCATACTTCATTTAACGTAATGGGGCCCACGACATGTTTAGAATAGAGCTCATAAGTCGGAGTTCCAACCGGAGGTATCGGACACGAGTCCTCCAATCGAGAATCCCTGTTACAACTACAACAAAATATCTTCCTAATTTTGCTAAAACCAGGCATCTTCGCTAACTAATCTAGCTTCATACTTCAAGGGATTATCAAAAACGATAGTCTCGCAAATATACGAGTCCCTCGGCTTTGGTGCTTGCAAGGACCAAATCAAAGATCAGAAGGAAACCAAAACAAAAAGGACTGGGAGCGACCCACTTATACTTAACTGAGGTATCAATCACGCCACCAGAAGACCCGTCTATC
This sequence comes from Lissotriton vulgaris, assembly GCF_964263255.1. Lineage (NCBI taxonomy): Eukaryota > Metazoa > Chordata > Amphibia > Caudata > Salamandridae > Lissotriton > Lissotriton vulgaris. Next base: position 863,189,731 of record NC_141689.1, read on the forward strand.
GTCTCGCCATACAAGCCATCACAAAAGGGTCCAAGACAGGGCGACAGTCAGGGCAGCAGTCCTTCGTAGCCGTCGGAAAGGCGGGAAGCCTCGCAGCAAAAACCTTCAGTCCACATTCGACATGCCGGGCTCGATGAAGTGGGGGCCCTCTTCCAGAATTTCTTCACGAAGCTCCTCGGGCTTGGACCGGTACCGCTGAAGTCGCCCCACGTTAGGCGCCAACTGAAAAACCGGGTTTTAGAACCCAGCAGCGCCAGGGGCACGCCCAAAGTCTTCGGGTTCACCTGCCTTAAAATACAGAGACACGGGATACTTCTCGGTGGAGTCAAAGATCAAATTTATTGGCTGCAACCAGAAACAGAAGTCCACGAAGTACAACAAACCGTATATTCGTAGGAGACTGCTCAAATCTGTAGGGCAAGTCATCCTCTTTTATGCCAAAAATCACACTCCGGACAAACACCCACTATTTACAATTTGTCCAATCATAGGCATTATTACAAAAGGTATCGCATGACGGCAAACCCACTTCTCAGTTCTCCAGCCCACCATTAATTATACAGGAAAACCCAACATTCCTGCTTACACAAGCCGGACAAACCCATAATAAAAGGTCCACAACCCATATCATAAAAGAGGCCATAAAAGAAGAAACAGATACAGAGCAGGATAAGGGATGTGTGTGCATACCAAACTTTACAATGTCCTGTGCTTTGATCCTCAATCTTGATCAGCTATCGGGCAAGAACTGGCTTAGCAAGGTCAGCTTCAGGCAACAAGGTCAGTTCACTCGGTTCATCCAAAAGTCAGCACGAACTCGAGCTAACGTGTACGTGTACTAAAGACTCGTTCGGCCGCAGTCAACGGCCTATGTGAGGGCAACCACAAAATGGCTGCCATGCACAAAATGGAACCCATGGATCGGAACGAAATCCCTAAATACATAGTGAATCTGTCGGTCTAACATGACGTACTCACTAGTTGCGGTCCACTACTATCAAATTCGTAACGAAACCATGACATTTATAAAACTGGTTCAGAATTCACGGAACCTCACCTCCCGCATGGTCTATCCAACCTGCAAATCCCATATCCAGGGGGCAGAGCATCCAGTATTTCAGGGGTCAAATCCTCATCCAGCCAGGTTTTGGTTATAAAAAGAATGTCCAACTGACTATCAGCCAGAAGGTCAAGTGTTTCCATACTATGCTTCTTAAGAGACCTACTATTGATTAGGGCACATCTGAGCTCCTTGTCAGTCCCTCCTGTCTGTACAAAAGGATTAGTAGAGAACCCACAGTGCCTACAATCCTTAGTTCGGCCTCCCCCATTAGGGTCCATACTGTGTCTGCAATTAACCATTGTACCGGTGCGGAGAGCCCACAGCTCCTGTCGTGAGTAGGTAAGGCCTACCTGAACTCCTCCAGGGGTCCTGGCCCCGGGCCCCGGACGGGCGCAGACGGGCTTGCCTTTGGCACGCCTTCGGCGCACCTGCTGCGCGGTCGCTGGGTCATGTCAAATTTAAGCAGGATTCTCCCCTGCAACCAGAGCGCTAACCCGCAAAACCGGAAGTGCCTGACTCTACCTAGCACGCCCTCCGCGCAACGGTACTAGCTACCGCGTCGGACCAGGGTGGGTAGGACAGGTCACCGAGATCAGGCCTTCGTTCCTTCCAGGTAAGGCTAAAGCGACCAGTAAGCGCGTGTGCAACAGGCTAAGTTTTCCCCCTTCAACAGTCAGAGTGTCCCCTTCACGCATAAAACATAAAGTGCACAAATCACTAAAATTGCATCCGAGTAAAAGCAATGTAAAGTGGGATCACCTTAGGCCAACAAAAGAGTTCAGGAGGAAGTTGCCACCAACCCCCTTTGCTCACAGCGCCGCCGCCGGTCCAAGCGAAATTTAAGCAGGATTCTCCCCTGCAACTAGAGCACTAACCCGCAAAACCGGAAGTCCCTGACTCTACCTACCACGCTCTCCGCGCAACGGTACTAGCTACCGCGTCGGACCAGGGCGGGTAGGACAGGTCACCAAGATCAGGCGTTCGTTCCTTCCAGGTAAGGCTAAAGCGCCCAGTAAGCGCGAGTGCAACAGGCTAAGTTTTCCTCCTTCAACAGTCAGAGTGTCCCCTTCACGCATAAAACATAAAGTGCACAAATCACTAAAATTGCATACGAGTAAAAGCAATGTAAAGTGATAGAATTAGTCCTTTATATAAAGGTTGTAGAAGTGAGTAGTGCTGCAAACAACAAGTGTTCAGTGATCTCCAGGTCAATTTTTTAATTGATGGGCACATGATACCTCTTTTAGTGGATTCTGGTGGAAGAATTACCATAACTGACATTATCAACTTTAACGAGTATTGGGTGGGTAAGGTCTTGTTGCCAACAGATGTTGGGCCACATGTATCATGCATTTTACCAGTCGCAAACAGTTCAATTCGCAGAATCGGGCTGTGTGCGACCAGTAAAATGCATTTTGGTATGTATGAATTACAATTTGCCATTCGGTAACATTTTACCGAATCGCAATTTAAAATTGCGAATACATACCAATTTGGTTTTTGGAAGGGGCGTTTAGGGCTTCCCTTCTTAATACCGAATCACAGCGGTAAGTAAGAATGTTTTGCGAAATGCAGTCACCAAACATTCGCATTTTACCATCTTCTTCAAGTTGGTGGTAACCCATTCACAAATGGGAAGGGATTCCCAATGGATCCCTTCCCCTTTAGGAATGGTAGCAAAATCATGGACCACTGCCTGCTGTGAAAAATTAAAAAGAAACTTTTAATTTTTCTTTTTTAAATGTAACCCTGCATTAAAAAAAAAGATTGCTTAATTTAAAAGCAATCATGGAAATGGTAGCCTGCTGACCCTGTGATTTTAGCAATTCCTAATGGTTCGCAAATTGCAACCTACCTCATTAATATTCTTGAGGTAGGTCGATTTGAGACCAACTAGGAATCGCTAAGTGAAACTCATGGAGTTTCATACTTTGGAATAGCAGTTACCTAACTGCAATTCGCAGAAAAGCGCAATTACGTAATCGCTATTTCCAGTTATTATACATTTGGCCTGTTATTACCACAGCTTTCGAATGGAGTAGAACAGATTTGGTGGGCTACTTCTGGATGAACATTGCATTTTCCCAAAAGGAAATTACAGGCAAAGTAAATATGCAGAAGAAAGGGATCAATGTCCTGGGATGGTGGCATCAAGCAGACTTTGGTATTGTAATTCAGCCTGGGAAGGAATGCTCTGTAACACTATAGATTAATCAATGTGTTGGGGTGTTTCGTCACTGTCCAAGCTCCAGTGGGTTTCTGATTTTGAGAAGGTTTTCAAAGGCAAAGTTGGGATAATCATGAAATTTAAACATCTGACTAAAGTCAAAGAGAGGTGCATACCTGTCAAACATAAGTTACACCCTACCTTGTTTAGTGTGAGGGGTGAATTGTCCCAGATTTTGAGTAAAATGCAGGAGGAAAAGATCATAGATCCTGTGGATGCCACTTTGTGCTTATCCTCAGTAGTCTTACCTAAAAAGAATAATCAGGTGAACTTTGTTTGTGTGCTGACTTAGGAGTGTTAACAACATTATTTGAGTGGAAATTCTCCCCATTCCTTGCATTGAGGATCTGATTACTGCCACGGGTCAGGCCAAATGGTGTGAAAACTAAGCCTGGTTTGGTAGATGGGATTTTTTAAAAAATCTGTTTTATTTGAAAGAAAATATAGCTCGAGTCCGTATCTACACAGTGTTGAGCCTACAACCCATTGAGGGCCGGCCGCATTATTTCAAATTAGCGGTAGACTAATGATAACACAGCATGCCGCCTACAACCCTTGACGGGCCGGCCGCGTACACTAGCATATATAGCAATAATAGTAGGTTGTGTAATAAGTAAGGACTCAATCAGAATCAATAACTTCGTAAACTTGGGCGATAAGCCCCTACAAAGTGGATAGCAGTAGATGGACAGAAAAGAGTCAGAGAAAGGAAAACAAAGAAAGGGGAGAAGAGGAAGGGGAAGTGGACGGCTACCTGGGGGTCTAATGTACAGTCAGGAAGATGTGTGGGGCGATGCCCAGCTCGGGTAGTTATAGCGGGGGCCCTAATGAATAATAAAAGGGTAGGTGGTTATGACCGGTCAGGATATGTAAGAAGCTTAGTGGGGTCTGTCGGGAGCACAGCATCCTCAAAAAGTCGCAGCGCTCTAAGCTTGGAGGGTAAGTGTTGCGCATGGTCTATTTTACAAAGGTATTGGATTAGGGGACGCCAGACAGTGTTGAAGCGAGTGTCTGGCGAGTGTAATCGTGCTGTGAAAAGTTCCATAGTTACGACATACCACAAGCGCACAAACCAAGCAGTAACCGGGGGTGACTCCTCCTTTTTTTCAATATAGCACTATAAGCTGCTTAGCTGCTCGAAGCATGTGTAAAAGCTATCGTCCATTCGCTGCGGGTGAGTGCTTTTAAGTTATCAGGTTTGAGGCCCAAGAGAATCGTGGCAATAGATTCAACAGGGGGAAGCCCAGCACCTCCTTGATATGACTAAGGACTTCCTTCCAGAGCAGGGTCAGGAGCGGGCATGCCCACCAAATGTGAATGAATTCTCCAGATGCATTCAAACACCTCGAACTTAAGGGGGACGTGGCAGGGAACATTTTGTGTAGCCGAACTGGCGTGTAGTACCATTGCGTCATAATTTTGTATGCATTTTCCCTCTGTGGGATGCTACGATAGACCCTAGGAATGTCTCGCCATAGGTGGTTCCACTGCCCAGGCGTGATTTCCGCGTCGGACATCAGTTGGCATTGGCGTTGGTATGGGTGCGCAGTCAGCACAGGAGGGTGCTGCAGGATCTGGTATGTTCGCGATATAAGGCCTTTCGAGTCATCAAAGGAGCGGACCAGCCGCTCAAACAGGGTATCCGGCGGGGTAGCAGCCTGCAGCATTTCCGGCGACGATACCCAGTGCCTCAACTGTGCATACTGTAGGCCCACGTCTGATGGGAGATGAAATTCTTCTCTACACTGAGCAAACGTTTTTAGGGTTTCCCTATGTCTCCAATCACTCTGCATCCTCCCTGTAGCCATTTGGCAAACACTTGTGAGTGGCGGGCCGGGGGGAAGGGCGGATTGCCCGCTATGGGAGTGTGAGGGGAGGGGAAGGTCGTCAACCCCTTGCGCACGGCTATTTTGTCCCAGATATCAAGAACCGTTCTGGTAGGCACTGCCATATAGGCATTGCAGGAACGTGCCGCCCGGTGTAGCCAAGTGAGATCCCATATCGTATGGCCCGTTACCATCCTGTCCATATGGAACCACATCTTTTCACTTTCAGTGGTTGTCCATTCAAAAACAATATGGAGATGCAAGTCCAATAGTAATCTAAAAGGTCAGGGCATGCCAGTCCCCCTCTATCTCTTGGCAACATGAGAATCTTATGAGAGAACCTCAGTCACCGACCACCCCACACAAACTTAGTGATATCCTTTTGGAGATCCTGTATTTGTTGTTGTGGTATAGGAGTAGGAAGACATTGGAACAAATACAAGAGTTTAGGAAGGATCGTCATCTTGAAGGCATTAAATCGACCGAGCCAAGAGACAGTCGGAGATTTCCACCTCTGCAAGTCTTCCTGGATGACCTTCTTGTACGTAAGCCAATTTACCTGAGACCACGTTTCCAGGGAAGGGGTTAATTGGAGTCCTAGATAACTAATATGGTCTGCAGTCCATTGATAGGGAGCCAGCGTTTTCAAGAATGGCAGCTCTTCTTTCGGAATCGTGTGGTTCAAAGCCCAAGATTTGTCATGATTGATTTTGGTAGATGGGATTTTAAAATCTCCTCATCCTATGCAAAATATCAATTTAGCTCTATTTTAGGCATTTGAGAATTGTATTCTGATTTACTCTGATTTGACAATGTTGTAGAAATCTGATTTTATCTGGTGCCCAATATTTCAGCAGAATAGTTAACATTATTAAACAGAGTATTGTATCTGCACCTGCTTTGCAGCAGTATTCAAAACAATGGAAAATATTTGTTACAGTTGATGCAAGTGCTTACGGAGTCGATGCGGTGCTAACACAGTGGGATGGTACCAAGGAGGTTACTGTTGGTTTGCCTCTTGTCCATTGAAGGACTTCGAGACCAGGTACTCAGTCATAGAGAAGGAGATGCCTGCGTGCACGTGGGTTGTGGAGAAATTAAAAACCCTATTTGAGAGGAAGAAGGTTTTGATTGAGAACAGATCACAAACCTTTCATTGACATCCTCTCAGGAGGAAAGATAAATAAATCTACAGCAAGGTTGGTCTGTGAAACTGAAATGTTGAAGTGTCACATATTGCTAGAGGGAAAAAAGTTAAAGCTGATTGCTTGTCTAGATTACAGGTGGGTGACAGATTGGACTCAGTGGATGAAGCGATTGAGGAATGCATCATTGCGTGGATGGAAGATTGTGTTGTGTGTGAGAGTTCTCAGGATTGGCGTAAAGATTTGGAGGTGGATCTTGATTTCCAAGGGTTGACATCGTAAGAAGAGTTGAACCTTTTTTAGAAGATTGCGGATGAGTTGTCTTTGGAATGTGATGTGTTGGTTAGAGTAGATAAATTGATTCCCCAATGAGTTACGAATGTAGGATTTTGGAGACGGCACATTCTGGTCTTATGGGCAGTACCCCTACCAAACGAGAGTATGTTGTAATTATTGGTGGCCGGGCATGGATGGTGATGTAGAGGATTTAGTCTGTCAATGTTCTCAGGGTTGCCCAGAGTATTAAATATTTGGTCAATTCAGTTCCGACACCCAATTTGCCTCACTGTCTGGAGAAAGTGTGGCAGAAGGTGGCAACTGATGTTTTGGGTCCTTTTAATGTTTTACCTTCTCACATGAGCTATTTGATTGCTATGATTGATCATCTCTCAAGGTGGGTTGAAGTAAAGGGTGTGGCTGAACCCAATACTGTGCAGTGTGATTACATTTCTCAAGGAAGTGTTTTCTCGAGAAGGAACACCGTCTGAAATGTTGTTAGATAATCGTGTGCAGTTTACCTCTGTTGACATGCATGTATTTCTAAAAGAAAATGGCATCAAACATTTTTGCACTCCATTATAATATTCCTGAGTTCAATGGTAAGGTAGAAGGGTTCAATAAAATACTGATGAAGTGTATCCAAAGTCCACTTAAAGCTGTCAACAATTGTGCTGAAGTTATTGGAGAGTTATAGTGAGAATACCACACAGCACCAAATTCGGGTAACAGGACAGATTCCTTTTGAGTTGATGAGGGGGAGAAGAGTGGTGTTATGTTTTTCTCCTATGTGGATGTAGGTGACTACAGTGCTGATGTGCAGATGTAATGTAACAAAGCCAAGTGTGTCAGTGATGACATTAGCTAATCTAGATACATTTGTGAATGTAGTTTAAAGAAAAGGCACAAAAATGTAGAAACTGTGAGTGTGAGAGATTTGGTCTGCATTAAAGTTCCATTGTTACTGAGATGTACGTGGGAACTCTTTCCGGGTTTATAATGGGCAATGGTGGAACATTCCACGTGTGGCAAAGTTGGTTGTGTAGGAAGTTGTTAAAGCCAAGTATGAGGAAGACCAAGGGTCTGATCATGCTGGTTGGTCAGGGTCTGATCAAGCTGGCCAGTTACATGAGAGTTCTCGTACGATAAGAGTGCCAAGGAGGTTTTACTGATCAATTTTATTTTGTTTTTTTGTAGGAGTATACTGTCTTAACTGTTGGGTCATATGGTAGTGGTTAGGGTTTGTGCGTGTTGTAGTGTCTGCAACATTATTGTACTTTGTGCTTGTGTACTGGCTGTGTATGAAGGGGGAAATATGTGGATCTGTGTAGCTATACGGAATTGTTTCATTCTATGGACTCTTTACATAAACTATGTAGTTATCAGTTAATGTTAACATTCTGTGTATAATGTAAAGAAGCAAAGTTATTATTGGATCATTTAGTATTCTGTATTGGAAGATACTTTGATGATGACTAAATGTTCAGAGCCGTTGGAGGAATCTCTGGGCCTTTTTACAACTGTACTAATGATGCTACAGTTGCTTCAATAAACTACTCTTTCTGGATATCTACAATGTGTTCCTGTGTGTACCCAACGCTTCAATTAGTTCTTGTTTCTCATGAGCAGGAGTCATCCAAAAAAGGATGATCAGCAGTCTCCATGCTGCAGTGTTATAAGAAGTCATATTAGTAATCCTACAGATTATTTTGATGTATGTATTAATTCAATTGAGTGAAGACCAGAGGTTTATAACTTGGGGTTGTTGCAGGGATTCTGCTGATGCACAGAACTATGCACAGGAAACCAAGACCTCGTGTATTGTGGTGTTCCAAAAACCCACCTCAGTGCCCAGAACCCCAATCCGACTAGCATTAGTGTCTCATTCGTTCTCCGTACTACAGCGAAGCTACCAATGATTAGACAACCTAGAACATGCGACTTAGTAAACTCTCAGGAATAGTGGGAATCAAGAACACTCTTTCAGTCTAAATCTCATACCAGTCCACAAAGTGAGTAATCAGAGATACGGTATCGTTTAAAATGGTTTATTTTAACGAACGTGCTCTAAGGTGCAGTACTTTCGCCAATACTAACAAAAACATGCATACGAATAATACAATCAGCATTGTTACAATTCCATAAAACACAAAAGGGGAAATCATATTATAAATAATAGTGGAAACAGGATTATAGTGCTGTTTACACCCTCTCCATGCTTGGGGCTAGTTTTAATTAATAACAGAAGAAGAACTCTAGGCCTTGACGGTGAACCTCATACCTCCAAGATCAGATGAAATGAATCACATCCCAGGACAAGAACAGCTCCTTGATGTTGGAAAGGTTGGGTCCAAGTACCTCCTCATGCATGCAATGCAATATTAAAAAGCACCTGAGTTTGATTTTGCGCGGCTGCGTTTTCTGTTAATTCTAAGGTGCGTGGGACTGATCAACATGAATTAACAGCATACACTGTTATTCGACCTTGGATGTGCTGTGAAGACTGAGGGCACAGAGCGCGCCTAGCTTTGTGAAAAACAGACAGTTCTCACGTGAAAGAGCGCAAGCAGGTTATTTACGAGAGCCATATAGTGTTGTGTGCAAAAGCGGAAGAAGCAGCAAAATGGCATTTAAGCATACACTTCTCTTATGCTAACATAGCAATGTCGGTAGTTGATCCGGTATCCTCACTACACCCTCCCCTTGATCGGGCCAACGGACGCAGAGTTCAAGTTCGAGTGAGCAAGAAATAAGTTCATCCATGTCAAATTGGTAAATTAGAAGGGAAATGAAAAAAAGGCAGAAAAAAAGAAAATAAAAGAGTAAAAAGTGGAAGCGAAAGCGTAAGGCGGCAAAAAAAAATCTCAGTTAAAGTTCTCGACAGATGATGGAAGGCTGCCAAGTTAATCCATCAGTGTTTATGAGAAATAAGACGCAAAGGCCTCCAAGAGGAAGTTATTGTTGCTCCCAGAAAAGAGAGATGCCATCCAATCAAGCAAAGAGAATGAACATACATGTTCTTCAATAAAGGGAGTCTTTAGCACCATCAGAGGACTACTTGCATGTTCTTAAAGAAAACTTAGTTGCAGGAAATTATGTGCAGCAGCACAGACATCCCATTCCACTAACACTCCAAGCGCTGCAGCGCAGGCCATAATCCCAACACCCGAACAGTCAAGCTCAGGCGCCACAAGAGGACTCATTAGCATTCCGTAATCCGGGTCAGGAGACACCGTGTTGGAGAGACATAAATCCAGTGCCCATTTGAAGGAACATTCCAGGCAGTGGAAGACAGGTTGCAAGCAAGTGCAGAGTGCAAATCTAAAAGACAAGGGCAGGGGCAGAGTACCGTAGCATTGAAGCATACGACTACAAAGTTGTATTAGCCTGTCTCAGCTGTTTTGCGCCACAGAGAGAGCAGCCATTCCGAAGCAGGCAGATTAACAGCAGCACCCCTGCAGCCAAGGCAAGTATTAGTGGGAAGCCGCCGAAGATGTTGGGAAAAATAGAATAAAAAATGCGGGTATCACACCAAATTAAGGGGGTCATTAGGATCGCGGACGGACTTGAGTCCGTCCGCGACCCCAGAGCATGAGGGAACGTCCGCATGGGCTGCGGCGTTCCCTCTGTGCAGATTAGGATGTGACCGCCAGGGTGGCGGTCACATCCTCTATTTTTAACATTGCTGCGGGTGGAGCTTCAAGCTGCACCCGCAGCAATGTTAAAAATGCATGCACAGCATTTGCGTGCACAAAGCGGCAGGCACCGCGCGGTGCCTGCTGCATTGTGCACGCAAATGCAGGGGGGTACCATAGGTACCCCCCATGTGCACCCCCCACCCCCCACTACACCTAGGGGGCCCGCAATGGGCCCCTGCAGTGCAGTTACACATGCTTTTCCACGGCGGAAAAGCCGCCGCGGAAAAGCATGTTTCCATGCACATCCTAATCTGGCTGAAGGTGTCTAAGAGACACCTTCACCATTTTAGTGCTTTTCCGCCGCGGTTGTAAGCCAGCCGCGGCGGAAAAGCTGCGGACCTAAACCATGACCCACCAGCCATCCTAATGTGGCGGTGGGTCCTGGTGGGTCCGCAGAGGATTTTCCGCATCCTCCGGGCCGGCGGTGGCTTCCGCCGGCCCGGAGGATGCGGAAAATCCTCCATCCTAATGACCCCCATAGTTTGGAATGAAGTCACAAGCCGGAGCCCACAAGTTAAAAAAAATGGGCCACGCCTGTAGTAGTAGAGGTATTGAAAATGGTATGTATCAAGGCACAGAAATGAATTGGGAGATCAGTATTAAAAAGCGGCTGCACCTCTGTGCGGGTGTTGGCCACGTGAAGGACGAATGTTTCATGGGAAGATGTGAGTGCAACTTCTTTTTGGGACAATAGTGCTGTTATTCTGCTCAATTTATTGAGCTATGCTTTCAAGGTCGGAAAGGAAGGCCAAATTGAGATGTCAAGCCTTCTGTGTAGGGGCGGAAAAAGGAAATTTTTACAGTAAACTACACGTTGTGAGACAGTTACAATATAAGGGATGCCAGCCAGCATGCCGCAGCAAGCTTCATTATTTAAAAGCAAATAGCTACAGTTTTCAAGCAGTGTGAATGTAGTAGATGTGATAGCTGGCACTGGATTACCCTTTAAAATACACACTAAATTCTGCGCTTTTAAAATACAAACGTCGTGCAATTGTATAATCTTACACACAAGAGAGTGATCTGGTGAGGAACCACACGACTCCCCAGTCAAGTACACTTCTTTGCCATCCCGGAGGCATCTGTATGTGAAAGGCTAAGATCACACTTCGTGGAGATATGCACCACCCAAGGGTTCATACCGTCCTAGTGCATAATGTTTCATACACAAACTAAATTTAAACAGGGAAAATGGTAAAGTTATCACCCCATGGATAAGCCAGACAGCAGAATCGGTTTCAGCTACTGAAATAGGTAAAGGTTCTAACTTTTCAATATGTAACATACTGTATGTTGCATCCTTCATAGACATAAACTGTTGTTTATCTGTCAGGTTAAAAGGCAAAAATAAAGATGACGTGTTCATATAGTCCCAAGGAACCTTACCCATCTTAAGTGTTTGTAAAGTCCAAGCAAACTGCATGATGGAGCGCAATCGATTCTGGCCATGATACAAAACAGATACTTCATCATGAACAATATCCACAACAGATGAAACAATATTGTCTAATATGTAAATGCGGGAGGAAAGCATGTTAAAGCTATTATCAAAGACAGCAAGTATCTTTTCAATATTTGGTTGGTCTATTGCCCTTCGATGTGAAGCTGCTTCAATTTGGGGCAGCTTCCAAACTTCATTGTAAATAGCATACAGAAATCTTTTTGATCTAGCACCTGCGGGCCCTTTAACAAAATCTGTTAAATCAAAATCTTCAATTAATAAACACAAATGGTGTTTAACTGATGTTAGGGTAGAATGTTTAAGCCAATTTTGACACAATTTCCCTACTGAATAGGTTGTTACTGAATGGGTGCTTGGTAAACGTGGATCAGGTCTATCCTGTTTGTAGCCAGGAGCCTTGCTCAGGAAACCGTGTTGGCAGGCGTCAGAATTTGTTTGCCAAACCAAACAACCCAGGGGGTCTAAGGTGGAAACATTAAAAGAAGCATTTGCAATCAATGACTGCAACTAATCAAGGGTCATATCTGTATGATTGTTCCAGGTGTCATAAGCATACAGATCAATAATTTTAGGGGCATTCATTTGTTTTGAAGTGGCCAACCCAAAACAGGTCGTTTGATAAATCGAACTGTTAAAACAAGCATTTGCAATGCAATAGGTCTCGCATTAAGAAAGTTTGAGCTATTGGTATTGTAAATGACAATTTTTTTTATGTGTTGGTCTTCAAAATAGCAAAATTAATAGCTTTGTCATTTACAATGCCAATACTTTTAACTTTTGCAAATGTGACACCTATAGCATTTGTAATGCACCATGTTTTGTATGTACGTGACTTAGATGTATTCATATTACAAATACAAATGGCTTTTAATTTTTTTAAAGAATTAATACTTAAATAAAATTTCTTGTAATTTATAATAGGAATATCTTAAAGTATTGTAAATAACTTTTGTGAAGAATATGGTCAGTGCATTTTATTGTGACGAAAATCCAAGAACAGAGGTGAAATATTAACATATTTTTGTGACAATTGTAATAAAGCTTGAAACATTGAGAGAACATATTTGAACCAGTTGTTGTTGAATGGTTGCACAGAGTGATGCTGTGAGGGTGATAGATAGAGTGAGTGGCGATAGATAGATAGATAGATAGATAGATAGATAGATAGATAGATAGATAGATAGATAGATAGATAGATAGATACAGAGTTAGATTGAGTGGCGCTAGATAGATAGATAGATAGAGTGAGTGGCGATAGATAGAGTGAGTGGCGATAGATAGATAGATAGAGTGAGTGGCGATAGATAGAGTGAGTGGCGATAGATAGAGTGAGTAGCGATAGATAGATAGATAGAGTGAGTGGCGATAGATAGTGAGTGGCGATAGATAGATAGATAGAGTGAGTGGCGATAGATAGATAGAGTGAGGGCGATAGATAGATAGAGTGAGAGCGATAGATAGATAGAGTGAGGGCGATAGATAGATAGATAGAGTGAGGGCGATAGACAGATAGAGTGAGGGCGATAGACAGATAGAGTGAGGGCGATAGACAGATAGAGTGAGGGCGATAGATAAATAGAGTGAGGGCGATAGACAGATAGAGTGAGGGCGATAGATAAATAGAGTGAGGGCGATAGACAGAGTGAGGGCGATAGATAAATAGATAGAGTGAGGGCGATAGATAGATGTCTGTTGTTCCTGTCTGTGAGATGCGCCCCCTGTTGGTCCTGTGTGTGTGAGTTGTGCCCCCTGTTCTTGCCTGTGTGAGATGCGCCCCCTGTTCCTGTCTATGTGAGATGCGCCCCCTGTTCCTGTCTATGTGAGATGCGCCCCCTGTTGTTCTGTCTCTGAGATGCTCCCTCTGTTGCTCCTGTCTGTGTGAGAAGCATCCTCTGTTCCTGTCTGTGTGAGATGTGGCCCCTGTTCCTGTCTGTGTGAGATGCGCCCTCTGTTGTACCTGTATGTAAGAAGCGCCCACTGTTGGTCCTGTCAAGTGTGGGAATGAGTGAGAGAAAAGAGAGCAAGAGGAAAAAGAATAAAGGTGAGAGAGAGTGAATGAAGGGGAGTCAAAGAGAGAGAGAAATAAGGGGAGATAGAGTAAATGAAGGGGAGTCAAAGAGAGAGAAATAAGGGGAGATAGAGTAAATGAAGGGGAGTCAAAGAGAGAGAAATAAGGGGAGATAGAGTAAATGAAGGGGAGTCAAAGAGAGAAATAAGGGGAGATAGAGTAAATGAAGGGGAGTCAGAGAGAGAGAAATAAGGGGAGATAGAGTAAATGAAGGGAAGCGAAAGAGAGAGAGAGAGAGAGAAGGGAGAGCGCGCAAGAGAGAGAGAGAGAGAGAGAACAAGTGATATCAAAAAAAGTAAGCCATGCACGAGTGATTAACGAATGCTGATATTTTTAAGCCCACAGCAAATGTTACTTTGCCCAGTGGAAGAATATAAAAAATTGTTTGTAAAAAATTGACAGAGTGCGCAAACCACAGAGTTAATGGCCAATAAAAATAAATCCAAGAGCGAGCCGTGCACGAGTGTATAAGTACTGCTGATATTTTTAAGCACACATCTAATGGTAATTTGCCCAGTGGTAGAATAAAAAACAAATTGACAGAGTGTGCAAACCACAGTGTCAATGGGCAATAGGAAACCAGGAGCAAAACTCCGAACTGTACTCTATTACCTGTCAGCCTCATAAACACGATGTTTTGTGCGCAAAGGATTCTGGAGGTATGTATGGTAATTAGCATTTCCTGTTCACGGCTGGAGCAAAAATTCCTTTAGATGATCGATTCTTGCTCTACACATTTTCTTCTCATTTAATACCTTAAAAAAAAAGAGAGAGAAGTCCACTCTGTCGTAGCCCATCACCCCCCAAAAAATGAACAGCAAACAATAACTACCAGATGGGAGAATTATCACAGCTGTTAATTGGAAAAATCCAGGCACTAATAAAGTAACCAAATGTAGCATTTGTCCCAACTCCACAACCTCAAATGCAGTAGCTAATGTAGTGTAGTTTGTCGAATGTTTGGTACCGTCCTGCGAATTTGAGCACAATCAGCTCTTAAAGTGCCCTGATACTGAGTCCACTGTACTGTATCCCTATACAAACAAGGCGGGACTGCTAACCCTTTTCATGAATCAAATGCAACGATTTAGAAAGGACAGTAACAGGAGCCAATTGAAATGATGGACGGGAAATGGGTGGGGCTTCAAATCCCTACCTGAATATAGCATGCTTCGCAGAGCAGCGCGCTGGCCAGGCTGGTCATAAAAACTATACCTGAACGAGAGCATATTTAAATGAGCCAGAGCAGGGAATTATTATGCGCCGGCTCATTTCTTTCAGTTATTTTGAGTCCCATTTTTTGCATGTTCCAGTGCACAAATTAAAGATAACTTGTGCCTGTGTTACATTATATTGAGCATTAAGTCTCACAAAAAGACTGTGTGCACTGCAAGGCCAAAATAAGTTAGGATTCTGAGCAACATTTCATCAGGGTGCCCCAGCGAAGACCAGATGGCCCCCAGCAGTGCTTGAAATGGAAAATAAAGAAGTGCAGGTACTCTGTACTAGAGTACCTTTTTGATTCTGACAAGTGCCAGTGCTCTCCAATTAAAAGCATTATGTCACTCTTGGGAAGTGCGGGTACTCTCACTCTCAAAATAAAAAAGTGCAAGTACTCGCTACAAGATAGTACCGGCCCATGTAAAGCACTGGGCTGTAGACAGGCCATACTGACAGATTATCACATAAAATCAATTTACCTACAGTCTATTTCAATGGGAATCATTAACAAGGTAATTGGTCATCCAGAAAATATGATAAGCACCCACTCCTCTGGAAAGAGGTTGGCATCGGGATGGTTTTATGGCGAGAAATATAGGAAGTGTCTCTGTTCATCAGACAAAAACTATAATAAAAATTGTTCATATGTTTAATACATGTTTTATATGACTAGGGCACGCTAAGTTAAGGACCAAACAGATATTATGACAGAGTCAGTCAGAGTGGCAACAAAAAACTCTCTCTCTCCACAATCAACGAGACTTCATTACACACAAAAATGTTATTTAAAGACCAGACCACGCAGTCAGAGCATTTCCTGACTCGTTTGGACATTACTCCGCTTTTTTTGGTCTCCAGTTTGTTTTACCCACAGTGTTCTTAGCCCAGTCTGGGGAAAAAAACATTGACTGGCCTGGGTTATTTAGGGCTCTACATAGCTCGGTGCCACGTGAGAAGCTTGACGTTGTTGGTATTTAGCAAAAAGCCTTTCATTTAATTCTGGGACCTGTAGTTTCTTGTTTTACCAGGCAAAAAGTACTTAAAAGCCTCGACCCGTAAAGTGCTGTTGGTTTAAAAAGAGCTGTGAAGCTAAACGTCAGCGATGGAGTTGTTTTGATGAACCTATGACATTGAACAGTGGCATTCTCTTAGAACCAACTCGATTTGCAAATATTTTACATTAAGCTGGATAAGGTGGGTCCCTCTTTTATTTAAGGTACGATCTCGGTATCTTAGTAGAAGTGTGAACGCATAAGACACCACTGCTTACAAAAAGTTGCTAACAACATTAATTAACACGTACGCCCCTTTTCACTTTGTTGAACAAATAAAACAAAACAATGTGTGACGCCCAGCGCGAAACGAGAAGGGCATATGCTGGAGTTTACCATTCCCTCCTAAAAGAGGTGCAGTGTGTACCTGCTTTTCACAGACAGACTCTCCTACAACCAGCGCCACCTCTCCCCTCCCCTCCCACTGCCGGGAAAGTTCTGCCCACCTTAATTTCGCAACAAAAACAAAACAAGAAATAAACAAAAGCTATTTATTACTTCAAATTCCACAGACAAGAAGTATTTCTTGCAAATGGTCAACTTCGATACAGTTAGTGATAACTTTAATTTGCAAACCCGTGCAATTCAAAAGAGGTTTATTTAGTTAGTGTGCTGCACTATTCAGTCCCCAAATGGCCAAGGAAGTTGAACAAGTGCGCAAACCCAGTCAATGAATAAACACTACAAACACCTACAACAGGAAATAAATCCGGAGAAAATCGGATATCTTGTTACGCTTAAATGTGAGGCAGCTTTTTTACAACAAGTCCCGCGGCGACCCGGAAGCTCTTGGCCGGCCGGCCAATCCGGTCGCGGCCGACCGGAAGTCCCGCCTCCCGAGCTGCCGGCGCATGGAGCGCCCTGCCGGTCGAAGGTAGCCCGGGTCCCCAGGAGGGGGCCATGAGAAGGAGGAGTGTGGCGCCTGTTGCGGGGCTCCTCGGACCTAAGGGAGCCCCGATTGAGAAGAGGAGACGCGCCGTGAGGAGCCCCGCCGGAAGAGCGCAGTCGGTGAGTGAAGTGCGTACGTGCGTGCCTGTGTGTATGCCTTTTGGGGGGGAGGGGGGAGGGGGGAGGGGAGTGTGTGCGCGCGTGTGTGCGTGTGTGTGCGAGGGAATGTGTGTGCGCATGCGTGACTGTGTGATTGAGAGAGAATGCGAGGTAGGGGATAGTGTGCCTGTATGGGTGCCTGTATGTGTGCCGTATGCCTGCGTGTGCATGCGCGCGCCTGTGTGTGTGTGCGTGCGTGCATGCAGAGGGGTGGGGGCTGCCTGCCTGTGTGTGTGTGTGAGCAAGGGATTTGAGTCGCGCATGCGCAGGTATCAGATGCGCGCTCCCGCGAGGAAAAACGCTCGTAACAGATTGGTGTCCTCATTCCCAACTCATTCCCCATACGGGCGGCAAAAGGTCTGAAGCAGACACTCTCAATGCTCACGCATTGAGAGTAAGGTCTGCTCGACCTAAAAAGGGATTTGGTAAGGGATAAGGCACGCTTGATGTAAAGCTTCCATGCCCTGTACCTGCCAGGGTCTAGAACCCCAAACAGATTTAAGATCGACAGTTTATTTCCATAGCTCATAGCCACCTATAGCCAATTGATCAATAAAAGATTTGGAATATAGTAATTTTGTGTGGGTGAGCCTTACTTTAGAATTGGATGTAGAATTCATTTTAAAATTAAATTAATCAGGATTGGATTTATTAAAATCAGTGAAGTATGTGAATTGTTTCAAAAGGGTTTTAGAACTGCCGTCAATGGGAGCTGGGCAATGTTCCTATTATCTATAATTAACCACATTTCCAAATGTATTTGCTTTATGCAAGAAAAGATGGCTAAATACATCACCATAATTAGCAGAATTCAAATACAAATCCTCAGCATCAAAAGCAGCATAATACTTTAAATCAGAAAATAAAGACTGTACAGCTTGAACGTCCCAATCATCAGAGCGTATGCTTTGTTTCACTACATTCCCCCATAGAAACACGAATTACATTTAGGGCATTAACCACCTTTGTGGGTCCATGAATTAGGAACTTTACAGCATCCCAAACAATTCCATCCAACACTGGCCAGGCAGAGATGTTGACAAAAGTCTGGTCTCGTTTCATGATGTGCTAAGAAGAAAGTGATGCCAAAGTTCCATCAACCACCTTTGCAGCAGAGCGTTCAGTAAGGTAGTGACTATTGATTAGAAGGAAAAAGAATGTCACAAATCCAATCGGCATGAACAAAAAAATGGCGATGAAAACCAACCAGATGTAAGTCCATTGTGGAACTAAAAAATGTTGTTTAAACCAGGTGACAAAAATAGAAAATTTTGAGGGGGAACTCGATGATGTGGAGTCAGTGTCAAAAGAAAAACGTGACTGATTAACTACATCTGTTTGCAAACCAGGTAATGACACATCAGTGGGATACGCATATCAGTATCTTCAAGTGGACTGAAAGCTGTAGGATTCAATAACGGATTTGTAACAGAGGGCATCTCTATGGCAATGTCAGCCCTGATGCTGCTTTTTGAGTCCAAGATAGAATTCCTTAACATTGCTGGGCCGGAAACAGCTGGAGTTATACTAAGAGGAATCAGCCATTCGTTGTAATTTGATATTGTCCACTGAGATTTATCTGTTATCCTTGCTACCAGGACGTGGTGGTAAAATGACTGTACGTGTACCCTCCACACCAAGCACTGGAACTGGTGCATGATAAGAGGGGCAAAACACTTTCTTGTTTTCCACCTTCTCATGGACCAGGTCTCCAACTTTAGGTAGCCAGCTAACTACCAGAATCTGCAGTGCAGCTTCAGTGGCGGAGGGCAAGTGTTCCTTTGCAAAACTGTCATGAGTCTCTTGTAGGTTCTGTAATACAGCAGTATGATTATCTACGTCAAAGGTTGCGGCTGATGCCGCCATGTCTAGACCATCAAGGTCCGCGACAATCATTTTTATGCCAAAGAGCATTTCGTATGGGGTCCTCCCACCCAGAGATCTTCTAGGGAGATTATTAAGTGCACGTTGTATGTCATACAAATGGGTGAACCAGTTCCTGCCAGTACCTAAAACTCTAGCTGTCAAGGATTGCCTTAAGTCAAGGTTCATTCGCTCCACAACTGAATTGCCCTCAGGCCTGTATGGAGACAGAAATTTGACCTGCACCCCCAATGAACCCATGTCGTCCTTGTATGCCTTAGAGGCGAACGCTGGACCCTGGTCAGAATGGAAGGTGCCACATGCAAAAATTCACACAAAGACATGCAAATTTCTGATGACAGTTTGTGCGTCAGCACTACATTGTGGCCAGACTCACAGACAGTGTGTGCACGAATCAACTGCGACTAAGATAAACTTATACGCAGTATCTGAAGGAAATGGACCGCAGGGATCTAAGTGAACACAACCAAATGGTTTATTAGAAATGTACAGCTGAGTTTGTGGCGGGCGTACAGCAGTAGGTTTAATCTGCTGACAGATGTCACAAGAAAGCACATAATCACGGGTTTGTTTATACAACCCACGCCACCAGTAACGTTGCTGTAAGACAGAAACAGTCGCCGAAACGCCTGCATGAGCCGAGGCCATGCCTTCGTGTGCGGCTGTAATCAATGAAAGTCTGCAGTCCGCGTTGGGAATCAACCTGTCCCCAACGTCATTTAATCTCACATAGGGAACTTTATCGGGTCTTAAATGATAAGAGTATTTAGAAGGGAAACCTTTGGGTAATTATCTCCCTTCTCTGCAGCTGCTATCGCGGCTATAAAGTCATCATCAATCTTACTCCTGGACCTTGTAATTGCGCAACTGTGTATGTGTCTACTGCTGTTTTAGCTGCTTCGTCAGCCAAACTGTTGCCAACAGCGTGTATTCCTACGTGCTGGTGACCTAGAGTATGAATTACTTGCGTGAGAGGCAGACATTCTTTAAGATCTGCGACTCGAAACCAAAGCATTTTATGCTTGATTGTGCTACCTCTGGAATCACGATATTCATTCTGAGTCCAAAAGAATAAGTTGTTGTTGAAGGACTGAACACAGGAGTAAGAGTCACTTACAATCAAATTTGTCAAATGTGGATCTGCAAACTCCAGTGCAAGCACCAGAACACGCAGCTCTGCCAACTGGGCAGTACATGGAGGAGAGTAGGGTCTGCTTCCCATGGTTACCCCCACTTTTTGCTGTGTTTTACTGGTTTTTCGACTTTAGTCTGGCTGTGGCCCTGCTAATCAGGGCCACAGCCTAGCTGTTCTCTCTCTAAATTGATACCATGTACTTTAGGTACATACCAGATTGGTTACTGAGTTACCTTGTGAACCCCTAGTATATGGTACCTTAGGTAACAAGGGCATAGGTACCCCAGAGGCCTACCAGGGGCTGAAGCATGTATTACGCCACCCATGGTAAGCCTTCCAAAATGGCACCACAGGTCGGCACTTGCAGCCTGGGTAAGGTGGTGTAAGCACCCCTTACTGAGTTATAACTACCTATACATATAGACACATATTAACCTACAAGTCACTCCTATTGCAGACCTTGACAATCCTGAAGGCGGAGTGCTTGGTTTTGTGTGAAAGGGTGCCCTAGCATGAGCTGAGTCCCTCTGCAGCTTTCGGAAATCCTTCCTTATAGCTGTTCTATGTTGTAGCCATACCATATACTCTTAAGTGCAGTATAATCATCGTGGTTAATGCTAACTTTGGTTTGGCTTTATCAAAACATGTCGTGTTTGGTGTCAAACACTTTGGAATACTACCCCCCTCGCCCGCCAGTTCTGGCGGCGGGGGTAGCATTCCACCCTTCAGAGGGAGAAGACATGTACACACTGGTATACCCGGTTAAAGTTTAAAAGAGCCTCAGCATCACAAAATGGATGCTGCTGCCACAGACACGAGTCTGACCTGCTGCTGCTGGATGAAACTCTGGCAGGGGAGGCCTGGACAATAGGTTTCCTGTCCAGGGAGGTGCCAGCACCTCCCCAGACAGGCTTTAGTGTATTGGGGCAGGGTGGGTTGCATTCAGTAAATGCTTTTCCGACACTGCCTGGGGCACACAAGGTGCTCCATGAATTTCCCAGTTCAAACCAATTGCTGGGGCACTCAGCCCCAGCTCTGGCCTGAAACTGGACAAAGGGGGAGGGGTGTAACCACCCCCTCCCGAGGTCCTCCCATAGGTGGGACCTTAGAGTTAGTCCATCCCCTAAACTTAGTATAAGTATAGGACCCCAGTCCCTAGGACTTTAGATTACCCTGGACAAAACTCTGAAACAGAAATCCCGGACCTTTGACATTCTATATCGACTGGAAGACGGAAGAAATCTCCCTTGGGGTCAAGGAGTGACCCCCCTGTTCAAACATATTTTCACAAACAGTGGTCCTTAGACAAGAAAAGAAATGTTCAGAGAATAAATATAGACTAAATAGAACTATATTGTTATGAAATGTCCAGACGGACAGTTTAATATCACGAAAAAAATAATACAAAAGGAATGAAACACAAAGTGTGATGGACGTGGGACACCAGCCGATGTCCATCTCACACACTAGAGGGACACAAACAGGGGGAAGAATAATAGGCAAAATCAGGGCATCTGAATATCATAAATCATAAACAGATGATCCACATTATACACATATGCATGCCCAATGTGTATCAACTATGCATTTAGTGCATTAGGGTCGACGACGTTTCGAACCATACAAAATATCGGTTCATCCTCAGGACAGAAAATAATTGCCTAAAGAAATAACATTTTCACTTGCACCCACGATGGGGTGAAGATGGAATTAAATCAGCGCAGTACGAAAAATAGAGCCAAAATCACGGGAGAAACGCCAATGCAGAGGATAAAAGATCGGCGGGAACGATGCCCAAGTCAGAAAGTCGAATGAATAGAGAAGAGCAGGTCCACAATGGGGGTCCTTGCCTAGCGTGAGGATTCTTCACGGATGTTCAAACAGGCACCTAAGAGCATCTTGACGGTCTGCATTTTCGAGGCTCCCGCTGGATCCCGAAGTCTCTGCGACAGAGGACAGGGACTTCCTGACACGAGATCCCAGCAAAGCTCCTGGACATCCTGCAATTTTACAACTGCACCTACTTTCCGAAGTTTCCCGAAGCTGTGCATTGGGCTACTTGTTGCCCTTGCCCGGTCACCTTTTGCACCGAAGCTGAGAGGCCAGCACTCCACAAGTGTCCGTGAGTCTCCTTTCTACACTGCAGCTCGGGGCTCCTTCGCGATCTCTAGTCCGTTGGCTAGTGGTTCCCCACGAAGGACAATCCTTTGTTTCTTGGGCTTTCCTGGTTGCTCCAGACCTGCCCTGACTGCCCTCCAAAGGGTGAGTCCCTCAGACCTTGCTGGTCCTCACCAAAGCCAATCTTGTCTTCTTGCGTGGGTTGCTGTTGCCAAGGCTTGTTGGGTCCAATCTGGATTATGACCTTGCAGCACTTGACATCCTTTGTGGGACAGCTCAAATCCAGCTCCTGGTTGTCGTCGACGCCGCCTGGTCCTCGTGGCTGAAGAGTCAAGCTTCACCTACTTCACCTGAAAACACCCGACATCGGCTGGCATCTTCCTGTCGCCATCCTGGTCACTGGCTAGTGACCCAGGCTCTGTCCCCTCTGCTTTCAGGTCCTTCAGATCTCCGATCCACCCTTGGATCCACCTAGACACTTTTCCTCTGGTCGCCTACAGCACGTCTTTGCAGTTCTCCATTGGAATCGACGACGAAACCCAACACCGAAAGACACCTATGCACCCGCCTTCCCTGGGTGAGGTAACACTAGTGCTCCGGTGCTCCCCTGGGTCTTGACTCTCAAGTGTCTAAGTCTAAAAGGGTTCCATCGTAGTTCACCCCGAAGTGTCCTTAATCTTTAAAATTGTAACTTGCTTTTCTTCCATAGAAGTCAATGATGATTCGCAGCTGTGTTTAGACACTGCACACGTCCCCCGTGGGTCTCCTGCGTCCCTACCTTGGGTGGTTCCTGGTTGCCCCCGCGGTTCTACAGCCCCTAGGCCTCACTTCTATCCCTCATGTGGTTCTTATACCACTATTTTAGTATATGGTTTGTGAGGCCCCTAGGGAAAAACATATACTGTGCTGTTTACTGTGTGCTATTTAAAGTCCTTGTATTGTACTTTTGCCTCTAGCCTCATAAAGAGACTAGAGGGGCTGTGTTTAGAATAAATAAATATATATTTGATATATATACCTTGTGTGGTGTCATTTCATTTGATCCTTCAAGAGGTTATAGACTGGTAAAACAAGCTGCTTTACATTCCTTCAAGACTTAGCCTGAAGGCTGCTCTCCACAGCTACCACTAGGATAGCTTTCTATAAAGGTGGTCTTAAACCTACCATCAATAGGGGTTGTTTAGACTGGTGCAAGGTGCCCACTAGAATAGTGGACATCATATGCCAGGGCAACTTCTCACAGTACAGTCCCCTAATGCCTGCGTGTGCACAACATTGGACTGGAATTCACCATTCACCATGGTACCGGCAACTATAGCACAGGCTGCTAAATAAGAATGTTTAGATCCTGTCATCGGTTGTGCCAAACCGTCGGTGTAAATGATACAATGGTACTCCTTGAATGGGCGGATAGATAGAGGAGCTGGATGAACAAATTCATACTGTAAAAACTCCTGTGTTTGCAATGAGGAGTCAAAGATAAATGTGACATCAGGAAATGAGCGAAGTAGCCTATTGTATCCAACGAAAATGTAAAGCTTTTCAATTTGGTACACTGGCTTTCGTCACTGCTTCAAGTGCACGATATGGTGTTACAACCAACATGCGTTTTCCTTGCACACTCCTTCACGATCGCCATCTGGAAGCTGTCATGACGTTTTCAACTGTTGAAAATCACATCTCAGCCAAAGTGTACAAATTTGACTTGTAAGCAATAGGTACAGTGTCCCCTTCATTAAACGTCAAGTAGGTGAAACCCACTGCGCCTGGCACAATTCTTATTACCAGGTTTGTGTGGTTGTCACGTGTCAACAAGTATTTAGATTCAAGAAGAACAGACTGCAAAGATTGCAGTATAGCAGAATGTTCCGGAAGCCAGCAGGCTTTTGAAAAGTTTGGTTGTATTAAGGTATAGAGCGGCTTGATACGCTGATACGCTGAGCATATTCGGGAATGTAAGTTCGACCGAATTTCAAAAATCCCAGCAAAGATTGTAATTTTTTCAGGGTTGTCGGAGAACACAAACGTGCTCATTTCTCTAAGAAGTGAGGCGCCAAGCCTCTTTGTTGAGCTCATAGCCCAGAAACAAAGTTAGATTTGTAACCGTAGGCCGCAAACAAAACTATGATGCGGTCCACGTGACAGAGATGCAGCCATAATTAGTCGTCCATGAGATAAATATCATCAACGTACGTACGAATACGCATCAGGGTCTATGCCGTCTAACAAAGACGACACATGCAGCAAAAATGCCCTGGCTGTTCTTGTAGCCCATGGCCAATCTTTTAAATTGTTTTTGTTTGCCGCCAAAGTGAAAGCTGTCCATTGACTACTTATAGAGGACAGGTTATGACTAAAAAGCCATTGGAAATGTCAAGCGTGGTTTTAAACCTTTTTCTCACAAGACTGTCTACGAGGGCAGAACTATGGGTATTTTGTACCGCACAGGTTCGACAATCAGAGTTCACATGTCGATAATCCAAAACTAGGCGGTACGACCCATCTGGTTTGGTCAGAGTACAAAGAGGGTTATTCATCGGTGACACACATGTCTCAATCACTCCTTGATACTCTAATTGTTCTAAATTTCAGAAACGAGAGCCTTTTCCTCCCGCTGGAGGAGATATTGGCGTTGTGGCTGTGGCATCGACCGCAATGGTATTTCATGCGGGGGTAAAAGTTTATCCCATCCCACCTGAGTAGGGTACAAAGCCGGTGCAAGCACCAGAGCCCACTATTCCGCAAAAGCCTGTGCTAGCTCTTTGGGCATTGTGTGTGAAAAACTAGGGAGGATTACCTCCTCCCCCCTCAGAGCGGCTAAAACGAAAAGCGAAGGCCCAATCTGCCACGGGAACAAGATGTCATATGAAGAAGTCAGATTTTCCCAAAAAATCCCTTTAACAACAAGTTGTATATCACCTTCAATTAAAAATACTATGTCATATAGTCTGTCAGGGGAAGCCACTCGGGTGTCAACAGTTTCAACTGTGCTGAAGTCTCAGTTGCAGTCGCCTTCAGAAATGAATGCAGTGCTTGCCGCACTAGTGTAACCTCCTCTGCGGTGTCTAGTAGCGTTACTGCCCATGTTAGGCTCCGAAGTTGGGTTCTCACCGTCTGTGGCATATCTTGCTGTTAAGGCAGCAACTTTCTTTTTCTGAAACAGAGGGCGTTGACGAGGAAAATCATCCTGCTTGCCTTTACCGTCATCTGACAAGGTTGCTCACGTCCTTGCAGGGCACCTCGACCTCTGCCGCGATCCTGGTGATCTCCCCCACCGGCTGGTGAGACCAATGTTCCCTGTGAAGAACGCCGATCAGGGACCTGAAATCTATCAGGAGACCTAATTCTCGTGCAGTCGCGCAAATCATAAGTGCGCTCAGTAGACTAGGGTATCGGTGACGCAGCAGGCGACCCTTGTTCCTGTGGTTGCTCACCCTGGATTTTATTTTCCAATTCTTTTTGGAAAAACAGGACGGTCGTCTTTATTAGACTGCGCCATCTGAGTTTGCTGTTGCGCTGGTGTTTTAGCATAAGGCTTAAAACCCAAACTATTGCGGCCAATGTCTTGGATGCCTCAGCAATAATCTTCGGTAACTCACGTGGGTTCACGGCATCTTGGACAAGGCCCAAGCATTAGACATCTGAATGTTAATGGCATCTCCCTTTTCATTCGCAAGGATGAGATCAGCAAATACGTCAAACCTTCTGACAAGCCTCATTCCCAACTAAACTGCCGCTTCCGGTCCGTGCTCATCCTGAACACGCTTTATCACGGAAGGCAAGACAGTCATAGAAGGTGTGCCGAAGCACTTCGCATACACTGCTGCGAATACTTTACCCCAATTCTCACAATCGGTTACCTCAGGTATTAAGTCTATCTGCAAACTAATAGTGAGTATCCTGTGTTTTTCCACAGGTGTAGAATTAGGAAATACTGCTTCCAACTGGTCAAATTTCTCAGCATGACAATAAGGTAAATCGTCCTTATTCTGGGGACGCTTGCCCATAATCAAATTAACCATGACAGGACTAATCGGCATCCCGACTGGTCCAGCTGGATGCGCCGCAACCCCAGGTGCCCAACCTGGAGATTGCGGGAAACGTATTGAACTAGAACCGGATGTACCTCCACTAAGGAGGTATGCAAAACACGCAATTCACTTACAGGGACTGCTAGATAACGAGGATGTGGTGTGTACCCGGCCCAATCTGGCCAAGTGGCCTCAGGGATTGACAAAAGGCCTAAACGGACCGGAGTCTCTGTGCGGGGGAGGGCGCCATTAAAGCAAAAACTATGCTGCCATTCCGAAATTGGAACTTCGAGTGTCGTATTTGGCCGATATGCTACAGGTATCACTGTGGGAGTATAAGTTATCATCCCCATTCCCATTCACAGCCTCAAAGGTAACCCAAGAGTAGAAACTCTCAATTTGGAACTCTGCGTTAGCACCAACCACAAAAATAAGCGCAATACCTGCGTCAGGCACTCCATATTGTGTCAAATGAGGAAGGAGCGCCACGCGACTATGCAGTGCAATTTTGACTGCCATAACGACAAAGAAACGAAACTACTTATATGTGTGGTAGCACAAAAAGGATTAGCAATTCAATATAATAATGTGAACCTTTTTCTAAAATCTCAAGCTTGAATGAACCTATAACTCATCTATATAGGTAAGTTATGCCGTCACAACTGTTTTCCGGAAACAGGAGTGAGGGTATTGCGGACAAGTATAAGCACTACTAAAGTGTCTCGAAAATAAGTACCAGACCAAACGTTAGGTGCACCATTCTGCAGGGATTCTGCTCATGCACAGAACTAGGTGCAGAAAACCAGGACCTCTGTGTATTGTGGTGTACCATAAAGCCCACCTCAGTGCCTAGAACCCCAATCCGACTAGCCTTAGTGTCTCATTCGTTTTCCGTACTACAGCGAAGCTACCAATGATTAGAGAACCTAGAACATGGGACTTAGTAAACTCTCAGGAATAGTGGGAATCAAGAACACTCTTTCGTTCTAACTCTCATACCAGTCCACAACATGAGTAATCAGAGACACGGTATAGTTTAATATGTTTATTTTAACTAACGTGCTCTAATATGCAGTACTTTCGCCAATACTAACAAAGAGATGCATAAAAATAATACAATCAGCATTGTTACAATTCCATAAAATACAAAAGGGAAAATCATATTATAAATGATAGTGAAAACAGGATTATAGTGCTGTTACCACCCTCTACATGCTTGGGGCTAGTTTTAATTAATAACAGAAGAAGAACTCTAGGCCTTGACGGTGGACCTCATACCTCCAAGATCAGATGAAATGAATCACATCCCAGGACAAGAACAGCTCCTCGATGTTGGAAAGGTTGGGTCCAAGTGCCACCCGAGTTTGAGCAACAGCGTTTTCTGTTATGTCTAATGTGCGTGGGACTGATCAACATGAATTAACAGCATACATTATTATTCGACCTTGGATGCGCTGTGCAGACTGAGGGCACAGCGCGCGCCTAGAGTTGTGAAAAACAGACAGTTCTCATGTGAAAGAGCGCAAGCAGGTTATTTACGAGAGCCATAAAGTGTTGTGTGAAAAAGCGGCAGAAGCACAAAAATTAAGTTTAAGCATATACCTCAAGTATGCTAACATAGCAATGTCTGTATAGCAGTTGATCCGGTATCCTCACTACAGGGTCAGGGTCCATGTCTTTTTGGAAAATTAATAACATTAGATGAGTATTAAAGCATATGTCCATAAAAAGCAAAATGTAGAACTGGTCTGTAAATGTGAAGGACATAGAAATTTGAAGCTAAAAAGTAAGTTTATATCCTTAACTTGATTCAGTAAGGCGCAAAGGTAAACAGAATCTAGTCTAGATTATTGGTGGCCTCAATTGACACATTTGTATGCACAGAGAGCATGTATTAGGAGAAAAAAAGACAATGTATGCTAGATTCTAGTATATTGCTTGGTCTTTTAGAAAGAAAACCAAAGTCTGAAAAGCACCAACATTCCCATTAAAATAAAATCTTGATTTTTGTATTTTATTCATCAGCTAAAGAAAATACTTAATAATTTGTGAATTTGTTTGAATTATACTAATTTCTGTATTTTTGTTTATAACTTCAAAGAAATTGTGTAGCCGGGGGTCTCCAGCTACAGGTTCTCAGGAGACAAAAGGTTAAGAACCACTGGTATATACTGCTTTACTAGTGGTTTTTCAGAAGAAATGTGACAGGACTGTAGCTGGCAAGGTCACCCCGGCCAGAGTAGGTTTTTTCAGCAATGAAGTATTTGTATTCTGTTGGGGTCATTTGGTAAAGTTCCTTGGTTGCTGGAGGAACTCTTCAAGTGAAGGAGTTTTTTAAAGCAGCTTCACATGAATTCAGCAAGCACAGAGAGGTTGATGGTTGTCCACTTGAGGGTGGTGTAAAAGCTGAGAGGAGGGAGAGTAGATAGCGGTTTTGTGTTTTCAAAATAGATTCTGATTTTCTTCTCTTGGTTAAGGACTGATTGATATCATTGCACTAGTCAACTGAATGTGGAATTGGTCTAGAAAATGACTGATTCGGTGCTCTATTACCATAAAAAGAGTTTTACTTTTGTTTGGTGATTGAGTTATCGTAATCTTCTAGAAACTATTTTAAACACAGGTGATGTCACTTGCTCTGAGATAATTATTAGGTATCCGATGGTGCTTAGGGATAGAGTTTGGAGGGAAATTTTTGTGTTATGTGTACCAAAAGGTTAGCCCAGGGCCTCACCCAACTCTTTGTGATTCTTTTATCAGCCTCACCTCCTTCCTGAGAAGGGCCCAGGTGCCTTCCCTGTGACCTCTCTCCGAATCAAAGAGCATACTTTGAAGTGTACTGGGACGTCTGACTCTTCCATCTCCAGGGTGTTGCACCCAGCTTACAGGAATGCATCAATACCCAAATCTGTATGTTGGGATTCCTCTACCTCGTCTCCTCATGTTTCACCATGCAGCCCTGGGTCTCCTAAAATGGAAGCCAGAGATCTCCATGTATTGTACCCTTTACATGCTCACATACACCAAGCACATGTATTCAACATATTCACACTGCAGAGCACTGTATTCTTTATTTACTGAACCACTCACAGGCCCACATATGCCCAGCACATGCATTTAATATACACACACTGCACAGTACTACATTATCCCTGCATTGTACCATTCACAGACACACATACATCCAGCACCTGTATTCCACACCTTCACTGCACAGTGCTACACACCAAATCGATGTAGCTCAAGGAGTGAGTTAAGCACACAACACCATAATTTTAAATGAGTGAGCCTGTAGGCCTCACTCCAATGACACAGGTAAAAACTATCTATTCACTCCTACTGATCACTACACAATATACTGCCTCCACAGTGCTTGTTGCCTTTCACCACTATGAATTCAACAAGGCCTCAATCCAACAGACAGACCTAGGCCAGACCACACATGCATGATACCTGTTTGCCTATGACAACAAACATCAGCATTAGGGATCCAGACATCAATACAGTTGGAGCACTCAGGGCAGGGGTTCACATCCATTGCCATGCGGAGGACTTTTCCATCCTAACACAGAGTATCTGTTAGGACTGTAAAGTATGGTGGCTGAACGGCCTCTTCATCATCTGGCAGAATAGGGAGAATAGAAGTTAAATCTACATTTGTTCAAGGGGTGGATAAGGAGACATGGGCACTGTCAAACCGACCTTCTCAAATTCAGACTGATTTCCCAAATTCATAGTTCTTCAGCTAGAGGCTAGGTCTACAGGCACAGGTTCCAGATGCCTAGCTATATAAGTTGGGTTATAAAATGACCTAAGTATTTCCTCTGTTTTCAGTTATTCCATAGTGTCAAAGCAGGATTCGGGAACTAGGCAGTGGATTCAATTCTCATCACTCCAATGTGAATGTCCCAAGCATGGATTCTCGGTCTCCTAGAACTTCCTAGTAATGTTCCCACTCAACTTCTCCACCTTCTGTACTTCCTGAGGAACCTAATAATAACGTGTTCTTCAGAGTACTCATACTGCTCATTTGCTGTTTATACTCGTGTCAAAAGCATGTTACTATTCTACAATTTAATGCAACTCATAGTCTGCCTCTGCCTCTTTTCCTGTGCAAATGTTAGTGTCATGGAGAATTTCAGAGTTTGTGGGGGCATCCCATGACGTTCAAGCAAAATTGTGTGCTTCATCTGAATGCCTACTATGATTATGAAGACAGAAAGAGTCACTGACCCAGCTAATGGATAGTATAAGAGCAATTCCTCTGAAGACAACACACTTCTTCAGTTGTCCTCTTGTTGGTTTTCCAAGCCAGTTCTTCTACAGGCAACACCTCACTCAACAAAACTGTCAGCATACCCTGCATTACAGATCACAACAGAACAGGGGAATAGTTTACAGATGCGCTCCGTCTTTAATTTTTCCCAGTAAATTTGGAGACATGAGCTGATGAGCACACACTAACCCAGCCTGAGAATTAGCACAAGTCTTTAAGAAGCAGTTGAGACTTGAGTTATTTCTCTTTTGTCTAAGCAGTGAACGACACAGTAGGCTTCTTGTTCTGGATTCTCTTGATTGGTGGACCCTTACAAAATGAGGTTAATGCTTTTATTATAGCGAGATATAAATGCAAACCTTTTACCCTCTTCTATCCCTCCGCTATCCTTCTGAATCCAAATAACTGACTAACCTATCGAACACTCAAATCACTTTCATATGGCACTATACTAACTCAAAACGAATTCTTTATGGGTTCCGAAGTAGCGTGCTACTCGCCGAAAAAGCACTTTGACGCCTCATCAGGGGGAGTAACACTATATAAGGAATATGCTACTTACCAGTATGCATCTGTTCTTGGCATAGAGGGCTGCAGAGTGGTACATTATGAATAGATCGCCATCTGGTGTTGGGCTCGGATGATTGCACTTTATTTTTCTCTTGGAGAGTCTTTTGTAGCTTGGTGACTCCTCCTTTGGTTGGTAGTGCGCATGGGCATCGGCTCCATCCTTAGATTGTTTTGCCATAGTAGGGTTAGATGGAGTAGTATGATAGAATACAGATAGAAATGCCCATGTAAGTGTATCTAAATAAGATATTGTTGGAACAGACACAGGTTTCCGGGGAGGCTGGGAGGGCATGTATCACTCTGCAGCCCTCTATGCCAAGAACAGATGCATACTGGTAAGTAGCATATTCCGTTCGAGGCATATGGGCTGCAGATGGTACATTATGAATAGACTATACAGCAGTTCTCTCCCTAGCGGTGGTCGCCCGTGTCTGTTGCAACTGTCTGAAATAAAGTCTTTAATACAGCTTGTCCCACTCTAGCTTGTTGTGTTATGTGCACATCTACACAATAGTGCTTTGTGAAGGTGTGTGGTGTAACCCAGGTAGCTGCTTTGCATATGTCATCTAGTGGAATGTTTCCCAAAAATGCCATAGATGCTCCTAGTTTACGTGTAGAGTGAGCTCTAGGAGGAACAGTTAATGTCCTCTTTGCTTTTAAGTAGCATATTTGAATACATTTTACAATCCATCTGGCAATGCCCGCTTTAGAGATGGGATTGCCCTTATGTGTAGGAGAAAACGCAACAAATAGCTGTTTTGTCTTTCTGAAAGTTTGTGTTCTTTCTATATAATACAATATTGCCCTTCTGACATCCAATGTATGCAGGGCTCTTTCGGCTACCGTCTGTGGTTTTGGAAAGAAGACCGGTAGTTCCACTGACTGATTGATGTGGAATGCAGAAATTACTTTTGGTAAGAATTTTGGGTTTGTTCTAAGAACCACTTTGTTTTGGTGTAACTGCATGAATGGTTCTTGAATCGTAAAAGCTTGTAACTCACTTACTCTTCTGAGTGAGGTGATAGCTATGAGGAAGGCCACCTTCCATGTGAGGAATTGTATTTCACACCTATGCATAGGTTCAAATGGTGGTCCCATTAGTCTGGTAAGTACTATGTTGAGATTCCAGACTGGGGAAGGTGGCCGTCTTGGTGGAATGACTCTTTTGAGTCCCTCCATGAAAGCTTTAATTTCTGGTACTTTAAACAGGGAAAGATGTTGCCTGTTTTGTAGGTACGCCGCTATAGCTGCTAGATGAACTCTGATAGAGGTATATGCTAAGTTACATTGCTGCAAGTGCAGTAAATAGCAAATGATTTGTTTAGTGGATGCGTCCAGAGGGTTGATGTGATTACTGTTACAGTGTACAGCAAACCTCTTCCATTTTGCTGCATAGCATGCTCTGGTGGTAGGACGTCTTGCTTGTTTAATGATTTCCATACATTCTGGTGGTAAATCTAAATATTCAAACTCTATGACCTCAGGAGCCAGATCGCTAGGTTCAATTGTTTGGGATCTGGGTGCATTATTTCTCCATGGTTCTGTGTAAGGTGCATGGGTAATAATCTTAGCTTTTGATGTGGCACCTGTGAGAGTTGTAGTAGCGTGGTGAACCACGGCTGTCTTGCCCACGTGGGTGCCACTAGTATCATTGTCATTGAATGCTGTTGCAGTTTCCGAACCACTAACGGAATTAGTGGGAGAGGGGGAAAAGCGTAAGCAAATCTGTTGGACCAATTTATCCATAGTGCATTGCCCTGGGACCGGTGGTGTGGGTACCTGGATGCGAAGTTTTGGCATTTTGCGTTCTGATGATTGGCAAACAGATCTATCTCTGGTTGTTCCCATCTTTGGAAGAATGGCTGCAGTATGTGGTCGTTCAGCTCCCATTCGTGTACTTGTTCTGACTCTCTGCTTAGGATGTCTGCTATCTGATTTTGAACTCCTGGTAGGTGTTCTGCTGACAGATAGATCTTTTGAGGAATGGCCCATCTCCAAATGTCCTGTGCTAGTTTGGATGGTTGGAGAGAGTGTGTCCCCCCCTGTTTTTGAATATAATACATTGCAGTCATGTTGTCTGTTCTGATCAGGACTGCCTTGTTGGTTATTTGCATTTGGAAAGCTTTTAGTGCTAGAAATACTGCTAATAGTTCCAAGTAGTTGATGTGCAGTTTCTTTTGCTGCACACTCCACTTCCCCTGCACTGTGTATTTGTCCATATGCGCTCCCCATCCGGAGAGCGATGCGTCCGCTGTCAGTATCACTTGTGGAATCGGTTCTAGGAACGACCGTCCCTTGGAAATGTTTGTTGTGTTCCACCACTTCAGAGAGCGATGCGTACGGTCGTCTACCAACACCAGATCTGTAATCTGACCTTGAGCCTGATTCCACTGTGTCGCTAGACACTCCTGTAGTGGACGCATTTGTAGTCTGGCATGTGGTATTAGCAGTATGCAGGAGGACATCCTGCCTAACAGCTGCATAAACACTCGTGCTGGTAGTGAGTGTTGTGGTTGAAATCTTTGTATTAACTTGACCATTGACTGTATCCTGATTGGATTGGGGTATGCTATGGCTCTTTCTGTGTCTATAGTAGCCCCCAGGTATTGTTGAATTTTGTTTGGTTGCAGGTGTGATTTTTTGTAGTTCACCGTAAACCCTAGGTGGTGCACCAATTGAATGGTCTTCTGTGTGTTGTGAAGGCATTCTTCTTGTGACTTGGCCTTTATTAACCAATCGTCCAAGTAAGGGAAGACATGTATTTGTTGTCTTCTTAGGTGTGCTGCCACCACAGCTAGGCATTTTGTGAACACTCTTGGTGCCGTTGTGACCCCGAACGGAAGGACTTTGAATTGATAATGTTGTCCTTCCACTACAAACCTTAGGTATTTCCTGTGGGCTTTGTGAATTGGGATATGAAAGTAAGCGTCTTTTAGATCCAGTGTTTATTTATTTATTTATTTATAGGTTTATATAGCGCTGTGAATAAACTCCCGGAGGAGTATCTCCGCGCTGATGACACCAGGTATAAAACAGGTATTAGGCTACAGTAGTGAAAAATATATCCGGGGACTTATACAGATCCAACAGGATGCATGTTAAAATGAGCTGAACAGAAAGGTTTTCAGACATTTTCTGAACTTGAGATGATTCCTGCATTGTTTTAAGAAGAGCGGAAGAGAGTTCCAGAGACTAGGGCCTACCACAGAAAGAGCCCTGCCTCCTAGCCTAGCTTTAGTTATTTTAGGAATGTTTAGCAGCAGCTGATCACTAGACCTGAGGCTACGAGTGGGAGCATATGGAACAAATTTAGTAGCCAGGTACTCTGGGCCCAATTCATTAAGGCCTTTGTGAATAATACAGCAGGCCTTAAACTTTACTCGTTGCCGAATAGGCAACCAGTGCAGTTTGTGAAGAAGTGGTTTCGAAGGGGACATAGGAGGTGCATTAAGCACTAACCTAGCTGCTGTATTTTGTACCACCTGTAGGCGGTCCAGAACCTCTTCGTTTGCTCCTATCAGAAGTCCATTACAGTAATCAAGACGGCTGATAACAAGAGCCTGGACTAAGGTTTTCCTGTATGAGTCAGGGAGGAAAGGAAAAATCCTCCGGAGAAGACCTATTACGTGGAAACATGTTCCTACTATAGTGGTGACATGATGTTTCATGGTCAATTCTGGTTCTAATCTGACTCCTAAATTCTTGATTACTGTTTTGGGCTCGGGAACTGGGCCCAGATCAAGAGGCCACCAGTCAGGAGACCAAAGGACCTTTACTTCCCTGAAAAGCATCACCTCCGTTTTTCCAACGTTGCATTGGAGGAAATTGGAGGACATCCACCTTGCAACTGCCTTCATCCCCTCGGAGAAAGATTGTATTATCTCCGGAGTAAGATGTTTAAACGGGAAAAGCAGCTGCGTGTCATCAGCGTATGACACTGGATGAAAACCAAAAGCTCTAGTTACATCTGCCAAGGGGGCCACATAGGTATTAAATAGGGTCGGGCTAAGGCATGAACCCTGCGGGACCCCCTTGGTGATGTCAACTTCCTCCGACCTAAAGTCACCCATGGTGACAGATTGGGTGCGGTTGGAGAGAAAGCTCTTGATCCATTCCAGTGCTGTACCACCGATTCCACTCCCAGACAGGCGTTCGATAAGGATGTTATGAGAAATAGTATCGAACGCTGCCGATAGATCTAGCAGCACCAGGATCACAGAATAGCCTTTGTCCTGGTACAGCCTAAGATCGTCAGTTATCGACAGCAAGGCCGTTTCGGTACTATATTTTGGCCTAAAGCCTGACTGAGATGGATCGAGGCTGCCAGATTGCTCTAAATAGGTGGATAGGTGTTTATTGGAATGCTTTTCGATAAGTTTCCCTAGGAATGGTAACAGGGAAATAGGTCTGAGATTAGACAAATTAGTCCAGGGAAGAGTTGTATTCTTCCTGATAGGTCTAACGAGAGCTTTTTTCCAGCATTGAGGAACAACTCCAGATGTAAGTGAGAGGTTCACTAGCCTCTGAACGTCAGGGCCCAGAGTGCTCCCTAGTGGACCCATAAGTCTGGCAGGTAGCAAGTCTGCAGGGCTTCCACTTTTAATATCCGTGAGTAGTCTTTGGACCTCACTTAGTGATATTTACGGAAACTCATTAAAGGAATGAGAGTTGGTAGCTTTAGTAGATGCCATTTGTATCAAAGCAGAGTTATCTTGATTGCTTTTATCAATGTTAGTTGTCTCTATTTTCTTATAGATGGCATCAATTTTATCAGTAAAGAAGGTTGAAATACTATCACAAAGAAATTGTGAGGCCATATCAGCACTTTCGCAGGCTGAGGGCTTCAGAAAGGTATTGACAATCTGGTATAAGGTCTTAGAATCGTTACCAGCTGCCTCTAGCTGAGCGGTGATGTGGTTCTTGCGAGTGGAACGTATGGCTTTGTGATATGTATAAAGAGCCCTCTTATAGTTCGTTTTATCTCCTTCCAAGTGAGATTTTCTCCAGGTTTTCTCGAACTTCCTAGCTGTTCGTTTAAGAGTACGCAAATCCTCCGAATACCAGACTTCATGTTTCTTAGTAAGACTCGTTTTAAAAGTCTTTATCGGGGCAATTTGTTGTACTGCGTCACTAATTGCTAAATCCCACTTAGAAAGGGCGCTATTTATGTCATCTGTGCTTACAACAGAAGGGGAGATATAAGTTTGTTCAAAGACAGGATTAGAAATTTTATGCCACTGCCTTCGTTTAGATGGGATGTGGACATGAGGAGTGGGTCGAGGGCCATTTATTGGCATAAAAAACTCAAGCATGAAGTGATCTGTCCAGGGATATTGTTTAGGTACCTTGCATTCGGTGCCCGGGAAATTGGTTATTATCATATCCAAAGTGTGTCCTGCTTGATGTGTAGGTCCACTATTGTTTTGTTTTAATCCCAGAAGAGAGATATCGGTCATAAAAGATTGTACCTCACTGTTATTTTACTCCTCACTATGGATATTAAAGTCCCCAAGTAGTAAAAAGTCTTTATCAGGGCTTATATGTGGCGCTAAAGCTTCCACCAACAATTTGGACATATTTTTTAAAGGGCCAGGAGGGCGGTAGACCAGGGCTCCTTTCCTACCACATTTAGAGGATGAATCAATCCTAAATGTCAACATCTCAAAATCAGGACTGCAACATTGCTCCAAAACAGAAATAGATATATCGTCTTTAAAAACGATTGCCAGTCCTCCACCAGTTTTTTTAGGTCTGTCCAGTCGGACAATCTTATAACCCACCGGTATGCCAAGGGTAATAGCGGGGGTAGTGTGTGGTTTAAGCCAAGTTTCCGTCAGGAAACATATATCTGGTTTATGAGTAGAGATAAGATCCCAGACCTCAGTGGAATGTTTAACTAAAGATCTAACATTACACAGTAGGTTGCTGCCTCCAAGAGGTGCAGTAGTCGAAATGTAATCAGAGCATTGCTGGAGAGAAGCGTTACATGTCCTAAATTGGTTATGACAAGACCTACACGAAAAAGGCCCTTCAGGGAGAAAATGGGAAGAAGGGAGACAATTAGGCGATAGCAAAACAGGACGTAGATAATGTAGTGCGTGTGAAGAATAAACTAACCTAGTATGCGTAGCGGCTACTAGCGGTAGTGCCATAGCCCCTAGCCACGTCCTGTCGCGAACGGGCGCAGACGGGCTTCTCTCTGGCGCCTCTCCGGCGCTTCGCTGCGCGCGACCGCTGCGCGCTTGCTGTGACGAGGGGGCTAAATACCTCCCACTGTGCAGCAAACTAGAGCGCTAACCGCTGTGTGCTAGCGGAAGTGACCTGGCTCTGCCTGACCCGCCCTCCGC
Source organism: Lissotriton vulgaris (assembly GCF_964263255.1). NCBI lineage: Eukaryota > Metazoa > Chordata > Amphibia > Caudata > Salamandridae > Lissotriton > Lissotriton vulgaris. The sequence continues at coordinate 863,227,177 of NC_141689.1, forward strand.
TCAACGGCACTGGTTGCCGAGTCGGACCGGGGCGGGCAGGACACAAGATCGAGCACAGGTTAGGTTTAGAAATAGGACATGCGCTTACAATGACTATGAGCGTGTAGCGCTGCTATCAGTCAGGAAATAATTCACTTTTTAAAAACACGGCGCAATTACATTGTTTCAGGAATCCCTATTACAGTTTTAAAACACTTAGTTCTAAATCGCTAAAATCACTTAAAATGCAGCATAAGACTACTGCTCTGAACCGGGGCGTCAGCGGGTCGGGCCGACACTGCCACCGTCGTCCTTACCGCAAATGCCGCCTGCTCCTCGCTGCCTAAATACCTCCCACCGTGCAGCAAACTAGAGCGCTAACCGCTGTGTGCTAGCGGAAGTGACCTGGCTCTGCCTGAGTGTAGAAAGAAAGTCCCCTTTCTTCAGTAAAGGAAGTACCTGTTGGAGCGTGACCATGTGGAAATGTTCCGAATTTATGTATGCATTGAGAGGTCTGAGGTCTAAGATTGGTCTTAGAGACCCGTCTTTTTTGGGGATTAGGAAGCATAGAGAGTATACTCCTGTCCCTTGTTGATGTTTTGGAACCTTCTCTATGGCATGCTTTTGTGTCAGTGATAGTACTTCTTCTTTTAACAATGTCAGATGATCTTGACTCATTGGACGTTGTTTGGGGGGGATGTTTGGTGGGGTAGCTGTGAGTTCTAGGCAATAACCATGTTGGATAATTTGTCTCACCCACTTGTCTGATGTGATGTTTTCCCAGACAGGTAGGAACTGTGATAGACGTCCCCTGACCGGTGTTATGTGGTCTGGGGGAAGTTGTATTAAGTCACTGTTTTGGGGTTGGGGAGTTGCGGTTGTTATTATTTCCGCGGCCTCTACCCTTGTTGTTGTTACCTCTGTAACTACCTCTTGAATTACCTTTGGGTAACGTAGGTGTAAAAGAGGTGGATTGCTGATTTGTTCCTGTATTTTTTGAGCCTCCTCTATAGGTGGATCAACAAAAGGAACCCCTTTGTGTTGGCTGTTGTAATGCTCCCATTGACTTAGCCGTTTCTGTATCCTTCTTCATCTTTTCTAAGGTCTCATCTGTGCTTGAGCCAAAAAGTGTTTTCTGATCAAAGGGTTGGTTCAATAAGGATGTTTGTACTTCTTGTTTGAACCCTGAGACTCTAAGCCATGCATGTCTCCTTAACATAACACTGGTGTTGATGGATCTTGCTGCAGTGTCTGCCGCGTCTAGGGCGCACTTAATGGAAGTGTTAGTTATTATCTTTCCATCCTGTATTAGCTGATCTCACTCTCTTCTGATGTTCTTTGGGGAGATGTGTGATGAGTTTTTCTAACTCATCATAATGTGCCCTGTCATAACGTGCAAGTAGCGCTTGTGTATTGGCTATACGGCAGCTATTTGCTGCTTGTGATGCTACACTTTTGCCTGATGCATCTATTAATTTTGACTGTTTATCGGGTGAAGGGGCCTCTCCTGTAGATAATGAGTTTGCTCTCTTGCGAGCGTTTGAAACTACAAGCGAGTCCAGAGGTACCTGTCCTTTAATAAATATTGGATCCTTTGGAGCCGCCTTATATTTTTTATCAATTCTTGGGTTTAACACCCTAGCCCTCACTGGGTCTTTGAATATTTCTGCTGTGTGACTGAGAAGACCCTTCAGCATAGGTAGAGTACCTGATGTTCTTTGTGCAGTAGGTAGTGTCTCTAATAGGAAATCCTCTACCTGAGGTTCTGTATGTACATCTACCTTATGATATTTTGCTGCCCTATTAATGAGCTGTACAAACCCTGTGTTATCATCAGGCGGTGAAGGCTTTTAGGGATATAACTCTGGGTCGTTGTCATCATCTGACCCTGCGTCTTAATTTTCCCATGGGTCATCCTCTTCTGGGATAGTGTCATCATCCCCTTGAGGTTCTCCCTCCCCTGTATCACTGTCTACATCTGACTGAGGTGTAGATGGTCTTGGTGTAGAAGGTGGAGGAATATTTGGCATAGTGTGAGGAATAGGAGAAGAGGGTGTGACTTTAGGTCGAGGAGAAGTAGGAGGAGTTGTATTTGTCCCCAGTGTTCTCTTTTTAGAAGGAAGAGGTTTGTCTTCTAGCTGTTCATTCTTCCTCTTCTTCGTCACTACTTTGCCAGTTTGTGGATCTATAAACAAAATCTTTTGTTTGGGATCTGTTTGCTGCTTCTGTATTGGTACCGAAGCCTTTGGTTCCGAAAGGTGCCTTTGTTTTCGATCGTCAATGTTCGGTGTTTTCGGCAATGAGTGTTTGCTCGATTCCGATTTTTTCGGTGTCGAGTGAGTCTTCGACGTCGAATCATGTTTTTGTTTCGACATGGAATGTCTCGATGCCGAGCTTTCCCTTGCATGAAGCTTCGGCGTCGAAGTCGATGTCGACCGCTTCTCGGATCCGACATGGTGGGAGACCGAGAGTTTCGGTTTCAGGTTCGGTTTCGTTGCCGGGCCCGAAGGCGGGGCGCCGGAAACTTTTTTCTGCGGTTTGACCGGGCTCGAAGGCGGGGTCGTTACCACACGGGGTTGGTTTTTTGGTAAGGGGACGTCGTCACTCACGGTTTGTTGCACGTCGAGTTCTTCGACATCCGACTTGTCCCCTTCCGACCCCGACTGATCTTCATGATCTTCTTCTTCATCGAGGTGCTGGTCTTCGAACAGCTCCGGGATCACCTCCGACTGCATTCTGGAAACCTCGTGTCTTCGAGCTCGACGGTTTCTAATCTTCGACTTGGAGGAGAATGCTGCGCAGGCTTCGCAGTCCCTGGATTCGTGTTCAGGCGATAGGCAGAGGTTGCACACCTCGTGTAGGTCCTTGTGTGGGAACTTAGCACCACACGTTGGACATTTTTTAAATGGAGTCCTTTCCATGGACTCCGGGCTTGACCACGTCGAGAAAGGCCTCCTGTTCGTCGACGTAGATCAAAGTTTTTCTTCGATGTTGGAGTCGAAACGCGTCGGAATGGAAATGAAAATCGCGTTCGATAACAATACCGTCGAATTGGAAAGGGAATAGGCGCCGACAAGTCACTTCTTTCCGAAGTCGATCTGGAGCGTCTCAATCCTCATCCGAACCCGATGGCGGAAAAAAACAATCTAAGGATGGAGCCGATGCCCATGCGCACTACCAACCAAAGGAGTCACCAAGCTACAAAAGACTCTCCAAGAGAAAAACAAAGTGCAATCATCCGAGCCCAACACCAGATGGCGATCTATTCATAATGTACCATCTGCAGCCCATATGCCTCGAACATGCAATTACAATATAATACAATACAAACATGATGACATTTAGTGCCATATGCTGAAAAGGACAAGAAGCTACTGGGTTGGGGTAAAATAAATTTTTCCCGTCGTTATGGCTTGCAAGTACACATAAGAATACAAATGTAGGGTAGTATTCAGATTTCTTACGCTGGAGGGTCTTCCTAGTATCTTCTCAATCTACAAACTCTGCAGGACCATGAACAACTGACTTTGCGTGAACTTCACGAGGAGGGACGATATAAATATAGTAGCTCTCCTACTCCAAAAATCAATTTTTAGGGTTCTCACACTCCTGTGAGCCTTGAATTACCTAGCTACAAGTTACAGATAGGTTCTCAACTACAAACAACCCAGATTAAGACACATTACTGGTATGACCAGAACTGACACAAGACTATGTAAAGTCACAAGGCAGCATAAGATAAGCAGGAGTTTAGTTCACATGAGATCCCTTTTGTCTGGCTATAGGCAGATCCCCATATAAATCTTCGTAACATTTTTCCCCCACATTCTAAAAGACTGGTTTAGGGTTCACAAATTAATTCACAGGATCTCCCTATAGCCTCACATGTAGCCGCAGGTTTCCACCTGTCTCTTGTAACATAGAAGAATAGGGAGACCAGAAACCACCCTTGTTACATAGTAACGTGGAATTATCCCACTAAAGTAAATGATTACTCTGTACAGCTAGAAGATTATTGTTTTGTATTAAAGAACTGGCATGCAAAATCAGAGAGTGTACTCTCCTTGCTTTAGAAATCCCACCACTTCCCCGTTTCAATGCGATTCATTAATTTAGAACACGAAAAAAAATTATCGCCACAATAGCTTGGAATAGAAGTTAACCCTACACATTACAATAGTTTGGAATAGAAAATGATCAAAAAATATTCCTTATTTTTAGCGTCTAGCCAAGCTCTACGTGCAAGGCCTACTGAGAGAGTAGCGCGAGGTTAGAGGTGATGTCTAACAAAGCCTATTCAAAATCAACGAGTCCCTTCCTACAGGGTTTGTTTTAAAAAGAGGAGGAAAAGAACTAACATTTCCTTGACGAAATTTCGTTTCATTGCCCCTCCATTAGACGTTTTTGTCATGGCTAACAACCAAGGAAGGACCCAGGCACTGATTCCGTGAAACGCTTAGCTACAATAAAATCACTACAGAAGCTACTTCGTTATTAAAAAAAAGAACAAACTGCTGCGAAATGTTCTAATGTGTTTTTTCGTTCTGCAATTTAGCTCTACCAGTAGCACGAACGATTATTGGCGGGCGTGCCTAGGTCCAGATATCTGTTTACTTCAGTTAATTAGTATTAAAGGAATTAGGCCGGCGCAAGAAAAAAAACAATCACAAATCAAGCCACTGGACAAAACACAAAAGAACGCTCTGAAGGCAGCCCCCGAGGGAGAAACTTTAACGCTCTGAAGGCAGCCCCCGAGGGAGAAACTTTACAGCCACACAAACCTCTTCCTTACACCATTTCTCCCTTGGATTGCACAATGTGTTCAGGTGAAAAAAAATGCTTTTCCTGCCACTCCCTCTGTTTTAAATGCATCTTTTCATGATAGATAAGAGGGCCTAAAGAATTGCAACAGCGCACAGCACCCCGGGCACTGTGCAAGCTGCCATTAAAGGTCACAGTGCATATAAATTCTTACTTTGTAGCAACAGTTCTTCCGTTTCTGTCCACTGCCACAGCTGCACGGCTCCCGGGCTCGAAGCACCAAACTCACGTCCTCCGTCTCCAAGACGCTCTGGTAAACGGCTCTTTGGAAGTCTGTCAGGGAGCAGTAAACTATCTGTAGAAAAAAAGGGTGAAAATGGGTGAATACCCTCTTGTTTACATGGCGGAAGGGCAGGGCAGAAATACAAGGAAATCTCTCCTCGCAAGGAGTCAAGGAGTTACCTCAGGCGGATTGTGAGGTGTCACCCCCCCTGCCCACCCCCCCTCCTAACGTTCCCAAAGCAAGAGGTCCAATGGTTGTGGCATTGCCCTTTAGACCCTCAGTTGCCGAAAATAAAACCAATATTGTACAAGGAAAATGCCACCCCAACAGTTTAAGCTTAGCAACGGTCTCAAGGCAATAATAGAGGCAGAGAAAATGCCCCCACCACACACATTAGTTGTGTAGTAAAAAGCAAACACAACTGGTGTACAGTTGAGCCTTCACTGCACTAGTGATGATAGCTGCGAAGCTGCATCCCATAATTTAATTTTGCTTACAGAGTGTTTAGGTAAAACATGACAGCATGCAGTGAAAGACAATATTACTTAGAATGATACAATCATCCTAAATTTAAACCACAACTCATCTAGGTGGTAAAATATACTACACACACATCTCAAGTGGACAGTGCTTTAAATGGGCAGGCATTGTCACATACTAAATGCCGGCACTTTGTAATCGGAAAGGAAGAGAGCTAGCACTGCTCAGGTGGGTCACAATACGTATAATGAGAGAGTACAGCACTCATCAATAGCTTGGCCAACAGGGAGTCTGGGATAGTGAGTGTCTGAACTTCCATATTTCCATTTCATGCACTGCAAGTGGAAGTGTTTTTTTAGAAATGTCCCACTGCATCTTGCTTAGCGCCATGAATCTGTGCAGCACTCGGACAGCCTTTGAGACGGTCAAACAAATTGATGGTAAAAAGTCTGATAATGGGACTCCAGATGAAGGATGCAACTAAACCTACCACAAACGTTGCTAGGTCACACATTTATGCAATAATGATCCCATTTTAAATTTCTCACTGTTCCACTCTTGCAAAAGTGGAGCACATTTATTGGTGCAATTAGAGATAGCGTTGCTAGGCAAAAGCCTGCACTAGTTTACAAACAGATGGACAGAAAATTGTATACTAAGAAGATGAATGCCTCTATTCAGATTACAGAGTAAAGGAATGTAAAGGGGTGTGACAACATGTGAGGCACAAAGACGTCTCGGGGGATTGTGTAGTAATCAATTTTAGAGATCGTGGTGTGGTTAACCACATACTCGAGTGGGGATGTGGGAACACAGCTGGTACTATACAGTCACTTCCACTAGGTTACTTTTACCAACCCGAAGCGATGACCTTTATGGGAAGATCTGACTATACGACAAGGGAATCTTGTACACCCAGGGGCCACAGGGACAATCAATCTTCATCTGGAGTGTATGCTGGGAACTTCAATGTCGCTGTTAATAATAGATTTAGTTCCCTTGAACTAGTGGATTGACTGCAACCCCTGACAGCAACACAAACCGAGATGAACTCACATTTCCATGACATGCGCCCAGAGGTGATCAATAATGACGACAGACACAATGGGAGGGAGGTATTGAGTCCTTGTCCCGTTCTGCAATCGCTCCCAGAAAATATAGAAACTACTGGGTATTTCCCTACCAGAGCCGACCTAGTGCGGAGTCCAACGCCTGCCCCTGACACGTTGGCAGTCGAGTGTCCCAACACTAGGATCACATCCTGGAATATCGCAGGAATCAGTTCAAACTTGGATATCCCTGATTGGGGGGAATATATAGACCCGTTTGACCTGTGCCTATTCCAGGAAACTTGGGCCATGACAGCCCCTCATAGAGTGGGATTTACTACATTCATAAACCCCGCTTCTCAGGGTGCTAGGGGGAGACCGTATGGAGGCCTCTGCATCTGGGTGGGCATCCATCTAGGTTGTTTCGTGAAACTGATAGATACTCAATCTCCAGATATTTTGTGTATTCTTTTATCTTTTGTGGATGGTCCCAAGGTAGCCCTTATTAATGTGTACTCTTGCCCTACTCCAATCACGCAGACATCACACACTCTGACCCTGCTTGACACCCTGCTCTCTTCCCTCACTGACTCTGCATACAAAGTCATAGGGGGAGACTTCAATTGCCACTATGAACCATTGTCTGGCAATAACTCTATTACCCACGATGAAGACTCGATATGGTCCATCCCAGAATGTAATATGTATCCTGCTCGTGGTTGGACCCCCTTAGGGGTGCAGCTCTATAAGCTCACAGTTTCCCATTCACTTAGAGCATGCAATGGCAGATTTCCTTTGGACATTCCTGGTAACTTTACCTATAACAGACCTGGAAGGAGCTCCACCATAGATTACACCATGGTTAGTGTTGAATTTTGGAGCTGCATAAAAAATTTCAGAGTAAACTCTAGGCCCGACAGTGATCAAAATTCACTGGTTTTGGAATTGAATCCTCTCGTGGGTCATAGTAAAAAACACTTTCTTGAGAAGCCTGCCCCCCACTTTAATCTAACAGCTGTTAATGGAGGGAGAAGAGTAAGATGGACCAAATTTGTACAGGCAGAGGATAAGGTCGCTACACTATATCATTTCACCATTCCTTTTTTAGAGAATGCTTTTAGCTTACCATATGACAGCTTTAGCCAGGATTACCTCTCTTCCTTTCAGAACATTCATCAGGGATTATGTGATAAACCAGCGTGTTTCTTTTATACCACCGTTGATCTCAAGGCACGTCTTTGCAGCAATAACCAATGGCATAATAAACTATGCGGTTTAGCCAAACGTGCCCTACTTCTGGAAATTAAAAGGGGAACAGCTTCAAGAATAAGAGCTGCTAGGGCCCACTACAAGAAAATTATTGCTGAGGCGAAGCGGGAATGGGAGGTGGGCATAGGGGAGAACATTAAATCCGCCCTTGACAACCGTGACTTAAGGTCCTTTTGGAATCTTGTTAAATCTGGCAACATTGAAGGAGCACCTGCAATCAAGCCCAATGTTAGTGAAGCTGTCTGGAGCCTCCACTTTAAAAAACTATATTCTATAGGCATCAAAGACACTTCTTTAGACTCTCTAGCTGCTCTTGCGAACCCCAGTGTTACATCTGTTCCCAGTAGCACAAATAATACTATTCCTCCATGCACTATGCAATAAGTGGAGGTGGCTGTGGATTCTTTATTGCCAGCGAAGGACCCGGGCCTGGATAAAATCCCTGGCTATCTGTATCGCAGCAAACGTACAGTCTTAATTTGTGCCGGTGCTTTCCGGTGCTCAGCACCGGCACTTATTTGTCAGGGCCGGGTCTACGAGCGATATTAGTTGCTGCCTGCTCAGTGCTCACTGAGTTCACATGGGTTTCCCTGGTGGCGGCGCAGAGCTGATATTGCACGTGAATGTCCTTTAAATATTTCAAATTGGACCCTGCGGATGCCCGACCTATTAAGAGACACACACAAACTGTCAGAAATCGGCGCCTGGGTCCCTTGCCTCAGCTTACGGGTCACTACAATCAATCACAGTAGTGCTACGGTGCTACCAATGACGCCTGGAAAAATTATTAGTCTACCCCGTCCCTCCTTGGCAAATCATCAAGTTTGGTTCCCCAGTCGGACCAATGATCACTGTTTTCGCCCTCGGCCCTCCCCAGCATACTGCGCAGCCTCAGCACAAATCGCCCGCCGAAGACAGAAGACGGAAGCGGCGTGTTGCGCAGCAGGCCTCGGGTAAATTCAAACGAAAAGGCAGTGTCAGTAATGTGTAGTCCCGCGATTATGGCGTCTCGATTCAGTTTGCTAATAGGGGGCAGCCCGGTCCCTGCTGCAGTCAGGCAGAAGTCATTCTAGGTAGGATGCGTGGGTGTGTTGGGGACAGTAACTCTTTCTGCAACATGTAACTTTTCCCACCGATATATATCCCATCTAGTGTGTTTTTATTCTTTTTTGCAACAGAAATCACTTGTGTCATGTTTTTTATGTCATCTATAAACTTGACCTTCCTGACTCGTGCAGATCCGGTTGCTCCCCTCTGTCCTCCTGGGTATCGTAGCGCTATCCCTACGCTGCTTTGCTCTGTGCTCTGTGCCTGCTTTCATCCTGAAACTATATCACTGCGCCGCATTGGGATTTAATTGTGATCTGACCTTAGCGCTGCTTTGTAATTTATTTTCACTGTGCTAAAATCGTAGCGCCGCTTTCTACTTTTCACGTGCTCTGCTCATAGCGCTGCTTTGTGCTGCCCATCATAACGTCCTCCACTCAGCATTATTATTTGTAATTCTATTTTGCAGTAATAGCGCTCCACTGCTCGCCCCAACCTCCCCCTGCTTAAAGTTGTTATTGTTGCAGCCATTTGCTTAGTGTGACGTCCAAGCCCGTCCCTCCAATCACGCTCCCGCCTCCCAGCTGAGCCTGCCTCGCCCCTCCCCTTCCACCATCCACTTATGACAGGAGCATTTGCGCGCAGCGTCCACGTGCAGCGATCGCGCCCCTTGCGCGCCGAAGGCGCGCCAAAGGTAAGCCTGTCTACGCCCGTCCGCGCCTGGACCGCGCCCAGCGCCAGTCCCCCTGGTCCCTGTACCCCCCACCCCACCCGCTTCTCATACGACGCCTCCACCCTCTTAGCCCTAAACCCCGGCCGACTCCACAACTGCGTCCAAGCCGCTCCCGGACACATCCATGGACCCTTCTCCTGCTACTCCTGCAAGTTCGACGGCACCAAGATCGAGTTCTCATCCACGAACACAAAAGATTCACCTGACACCAACCACCTACAATGCATCCTGCTCAACACCCGCTCAGTCCACAAGCACGCCATCGACCTCTGGAATCTACTAGACACCATCTCTCCAGATGTCGCCTTCCTTACAGAAACATGGATGAACACCTCTTCTGCCCCAGACATCACCATTGCCATCCCGGAAGGCTACAAGATCATCCGTAAGGACCGTACCGACCAAACAGGAGGAGGCATCGCTATCGTCCATAAGAAATCCATCAGCATCTCAACCAGCTCAGACGTCAATCTCACCAACACTGAACACCTTCACTTCCAGATCCACATCGACCCCAAGACCACACTCAGAGGCACCCTCCTCTACAGGCCACCAGGACCCCGTGCACAATTCAGTGAGGACATCACGGATTTCATCACCCCACACGCCCTCCCCTCCGAGGATTACATTCTTTTGGGAGACCTCAACTTTCACCTTGAAAAGAACAACGACCGCAACGCCACCACCCTTCTGGACAATCTCGCCAACCTCGGACTTAAACAACTTGTCACTACCCCCACCCACATCGCAGGTCACACACTCGACCCTATCTTCACCTCCAGCAAACATGTCTCCTTCAGCCACACCACAACTCTCCATTGGACGGACCACAGCTGCGTTCACTTTACCTACAACAAGACCCCAACCAACAACCATCCTCAACCCACTCTGCGAAGAAACTGGAACAAAATCACCATCGACCAGATCTCCTCATCGCTTCTTCAAAACCCCCCTGCCCACTCCACAAACCCCGACCAAGCAGCCATTAACCTCACCCATTGGCTATCCAACAGCGCCGACATCCTAGCACCATTGAAAAAACGTCAAATCAAACTAGGCAGCAAGAAGGCCTCCTGGTTCAACGATGATCTTAAGAAATCTAAGAAACTCTGTCGATCCCTTGAGAAGGCCTGGAAAAAAGACCCAAACACCAGCACCAAGGACGCCTTCAAAAACGCCACCCGTATACACCACCAACTGATCAGGAATGCCAAGAAAGCCGCTTTCAAGGACCGGCTAGATAACAACGCCCACAACAGCAAGGAATTATTCAACATCGTCAAGGAATTTACCAACCCCTCAGCCAACTCCAACGACATCACCCCCTCTCAAGCCCTCTGCGACTCCCTAGCCTCATTCTTCCACAACAAGATTGCAGACATCCATAACAGCTTCGACAACCGACCCGAAGACCATCCCACCCAACCCTCTGCAGGACCTCCACCCCCCTTGAACATCCTCAATGACTGGAAACCAATCTCCACTGAGGACACCATCCGCCTGATGAACTCTATCCACTCGGGATCCCCCACAGACCCATGCCCTCACCACATCTTTAACAAAGCAGACTCCATTATAGCACCGCACCTCCGAGACGTCATCAACTGCTCCCTCAACTCCGCCACCTTCCCGGAAAGTTGGAAACATGCCGAACTCAGCGCCCTGCTGAAGAAACCCACAGCCGACCCCTCCGAACTCAAAAACTACCGCCCCATCTCGCTCCTTCCATTCCCGGCCAAAGTCATCGAGAAAGCTGTCAACAACCAGCTCGCCGCCTTCCTCGAAACCAACAAATCCCTCGACTCTTCACAGTCCGGCTTCCGAGCCAAACACAGCACTGAGACCGCACTCATCGCAGCAACAGACGACATTCGAACTCTGCTAGACAACGGAGACACAGTCGCCCTCATCCTCCTCGACCTCTCCGCAGCCTTTGACACAGTTTGTCATAGCACCTTAATACAACGCCTCAGAAACATCGGAATTCAAGGAAAAGCACTGGAATGGATCACCTCGTTCCTTGCCGGAAGAACTCAGAGAGTCCGCCTTCCACCATTCAAATCAGAAGCTACCGAAGTCATCTGCGGCGTGCCACAAGGAACTTCACTCAGTCCCACCCTCTTCAACGTATACATGAGCCCCCTTGCGGCTATCGCACGCCAACACAACCTCAACATCATCTCCTACGCCGATGACACTCAACTGATACTATCACTCACCAAAGACCCCAACACCGCCAAAACCAACCTACATGAAGGAATGAAAGAAGTAGCCGAATGGATGAAGCACAGCCGTCTAAAACTGAACTCCGACAAAACTGAAGTCCTTATCCTTGGTACCTCCCCCTCCGCCTGGGATGACTCTTGGTGGCCAGAGGCCCTTGGAAAAGCACCCATTCCGACGGACCACACACGGAACTTAGGTGTCATCCTGGACTCCTCACTCTCTATGAACAGACAAGTCAACGCCGTCTCATCTTCTTGCTTCAACATTCTTCGCATGCTCAAAAAAACTTTTCGCTGGATCCCCACCGAAACTAGAAAAACGGTCACCCACGCACTGGTCACGAGCCGCCTGGACTACGGAAACACCCTATACGCTGGTACCACCGCAAAACTCCAGAAAAAACTCCAACGCATCCAGAACGCCTCAGCCAGACTCATACTAGACATCCCGCGTAAAGACCACATCTCCGAACACCTGAAAAACCTCCACTGGCTTCCCGTTAACAAGAGGATTACTTTCCGCCTCCTAACCCACGCACACAAAGCACTCTACGAACTTGGACCCGAATGCCTCAACTCACGACTTTCCTTCTACACCCCCTCCCGCCACCTACGATCCTCCAACCAAGCCCTTGCAACTGTACCTCGCATCAACAAAACCACCATGGGAGGCAGATCCTTCTCCTACCTGGCAGCTAAAACCTGGAACTCACTTCCCACTCACCTTCGCCTCACTCAGAACCACCTTACTTTCAGAAAGCAACTTAAAACCTGGATATTCGACAAGTAATTCCCCACCCTTCCTCAAGCGCCTTGAGACCCTCTGGGTATGTAGCGCGCTATATAAATGACTTGACTTGACCTGATTCATTTATTATAATTGCACACGTTTGCCCGAAGGCATCATGGCGGTAGAAGTTCTAAAATCAGTAAACTAGGGCATAATTGATGTTTAGCTGTACTTATTTAAACCTATTGTTATATGCCACGTTTAATTTCTCATGCTCCTGACCCATCTGCACAGGTTTATGGTCCTGATCGCTTTACTCAATATTAATATTAAAATTCATACAGTCATCATATGTTTGCTTTTGTATCACAATGCAACATATGGCGCTCTGAAACCTGGACGTGGTGGAAATGGCGCTACGGAAAACAATACATAAATAGTTAATGACTAAATATTTCCTTGCAGAAAAGACCTATATAAACAGGTGCGATACGAATGCATTATGCTACATGGCTACTGATTGCTCATATTCTCCTGATGAGTTACAGAGCAAAATCCATATTGGGAGTATCATTAAAACAAAATATGAAAAATGTAAACCCAAAGCAGGGAGCACTCAGCCCCTAATGCACTGGAGCATGCAGGTCGTTTTAACAGCATTAAAGGCCCCTGGACAAAGCAATGCACAGGCCACGCCTACACAACCACTCACAGGAAGAAAAATGTTAATTGGAAAATTAGTATTCAATTCTGGTCTGCATGGGCCGTTAAACATTTTTCTTCCTGTGAGTGGTTGTGTAGGCGTGGCCTGTGTAGCCTTCAGCTTAGCCCAACATGCCTTCTCTGGTTCTAAGAATGTAATCCGCATTACCATGGTCCTCTTGTTCAATAATTCCTCTAGGCCCAGGGTTTTGCTATAAAATCACCATCTCCACAGCGCACCCCCAGGGCTCGTTGGCGAATCTGAAGCCTCACTGAAGCCCTTCCTGGTTTGAAAGGACTGGATGTGGCCGCTCTGCTATTCAGACAGCCTGCCACTATCCATGGGCATTGGTACATAACTATGCATGGAAGTGAATGTCCGACTTTCCTCTCCATGCCCCTTTTGCCAATAAGTGCGTTAACCTCTTCAGTGCCTCACTGCACCCCCCCCCCCCCCTCCCCCCTCAAGCCCACTGCCCTTCACCTCCTGGTCCATTTATCGTTCAAAAACATCTTCATTTGGTTTGGATGGTTGATCACATCTCTTCATAAAAACAAAGATTAAGCGTTTTTCTCTTCCTATAGACACAGCCCCATTTCTCTCCACAGCCACTTCGCCCCACATGCACCGCTCCTCTTACTCTTGCACAGTTAAAGCACACTTTTCAATAAATCAACCCCACAGACATCTCCCTTTTCTTCCTAAGTCTCTTCCCACAGGTCTGTGACTCACTATTAAGTACAGGGTCTTCTTCACTCACACTGGCAGCCACCCATCTGAAATAATTAAGATGCTTGCACTTCTACGCTGCCTTAAATTTCAAGCTAGAACCCCCGTAATATAGCTCAGTGGGTTAGTGCCCACTAGCAAACATTTGAATACAACACGAGATTCTTTTGTTCTACCTCTTAATTTTGAGTCAATTAAATGAGCACCACCGAGTAGCTTTTAAAGTGCTATGAAGTCCCACAAAGCAGTCGCTAAGTACTATGCAAGAAACAGTATTCCCATGAAGCAACTTAACAAAGCACTGCTGCACGCCATTGTTATATCTTTGGGGGACCGCAATAGTATGAACTGTCGTCCTTGTAAGAGTGTGATGGTTAGTAGTTGTGTTGTTACTGTCTTTGGCAGCTGACAGGGCCAATGTGTGATGCTAGCTGCAGTGGCCACCCGACGGGAGCCCCGGCACTTAATATTTTACAAATTAAGCACTGCGAACGTAAGGTTTGTACCCCCTATATATGGGTATTCTTCAACGCCCTTCTTCAGGGCATGAAGTTACCTCCAACTTGGTTGGGAGCGGAAATTGTGCCCATATTTAAAAAGGGCTCTCCTTTAGATCCGGCGAATTATCGCCCAATCAGCTTAATAGATGTCTCTCAGAAACTATATTCACCCTTTCTACTGGCGAGATTGCAGTCTTGGATGGAGGAACATCAGATCCTTACACCGCTACAAGCTGGATTCTGGTCGAAGGTTTCTGCCATCGACAAGGTATTTAGACTGCAAATGGTACACTGGAAGACTGTTATTTTGGAAGGGGGGCGCTTGTACCTTACTTTTGTTGATCTAAGATCTGCGTTCGATATGGTCCGGGGCGATAAGCTCTGGGCCATAATGTGAGCCATGGGTGTGCCACCTTACCTATGTGACCAGATCGAACGCCTGCACAAGGAAAAATTTGCAAGGGTACGTTTTGGGAAAAAAGGCGAACTAACAGCCCCCTTTTTGGTGGAAAAGGGGGTCAGGCAGAGCTGTGTGCTGGCCCCCACTCTCTTTTCTCTCTTCCTCAATGGCTTGATTGCCGATCTATTGGCCACTAAAGATTTAGATTCCCCCCGGTTGGCGAATCGTAAGATCCCTGCACTTATGTTCGCGGACGACACACTTTAATTATCCAATGGGATTGCCGAGGACCTTGACAGAGTTTTGCAATTTTTGTAAAAAAGAGACCTTGAGATTAACCTCTCTAAGACTAAATATATGGTCTTTCATGCAAATACTTTTAATTGTCCCCATCCCCAAATGAATGGGATAACCTTGGAGAGAACGTCCACTTTTGAATACCTGGGGGTCAGTATTAATGACCAGATTGACTGGGGGCCCCAAGTAACAAAAGCAAACCTAAAATTGTCACAATCTTCTGGTGGTATTCTTAAGGTCCACAACAAATGCAGTCTGAAAAAGGTGGCCTCCCCAGTAGAAATATATAAGACACAAGTCAGGGGGGGGCCCTTTATGGGGGTTGAACTGTGGGGCCACTGTTTTGACAACTCGCTGGCTCTGACAGAGAACAACTTTTTTAGACGCCTTCTGGGGCTCCCGAAGGTTACACCACTTATTCCTTTGAGGCTCGATCTGGGAGCTGAACCCATAAAGGATATAATCGCCAACCGCCCTCTTCTCTTTTAGCGACGACTCTGGAGCACCCCTGAACTCGTCACCTACAAGGAGGAATTAAAGAACGTCCTGTCCATTCTGGGAGCAGGGAAGCTACCATGGCTCCAACATATCAGACACCTCTGCATTAAAATTGGGAGACCTAACTTCTGGAATTCGCCGGAGGATACATGCCCCCTCATTTCAAAGAAGTCACTCTCCCTGGTACTAAAGGAACACAATTGGCGTGCCTAACACAGAACAGTCAATTGGGTGTTCTAACTGACAGCTTTTTGGGGGTCAAACACATCTATAAATTCGAGTAGACTTTGGAAAACATTCAGCCCTTTATGGCAAAGAAACTTTATCTCCAATTTAGGCATGGAACACTTCCACTAAGGGCTTTAACTAATAAATGGAGAGGTATTACAACCACTCCCTTGGGTTGTCCGGGCTGCATAGAAAAAGAGGAATCTGACCTCCATGTACTGTTATTTTGCCCCTTTATAAAACAGCTAGAGTAAGGTGGATTCGGCAATTATGCAACAACTTGGGCCTCAGGAATTACTTAGTAGTATACAGGATCCTGAAATACGATTCTTCTCCATTGATTGCCTTTGCCACCTCAAGGTTTCTGTTCTCAATGTGGTGCACTCGCAGAGCTAGGATTAAAGTTACAGAAAGCCTGTGTAGTTAGGTTCCAGCAAAACAACTGCCATGAAAGATAAGCTTCTCTTGCTCCTTGGTAAACTGAATTCGTTCTATGTCTTTTTTTAAACTTTTATTGGTATTTTAACATACACAATATGTCATATTTTGTATTGTGAACTCATTTACATTTTTAACTCGGTTTTATGTAAAGCTTTATATTATTCAGTGGATCAATTGCCTTAAATTTTAAATTTTATATTGTGTTTTCTATTCTGTTTTTATGGTTGAAAACTGCCGAAATAAAGCTTTATTGACTTGACTTGACTTGACATGTGTGACTATCTGAATTTCAGTCATCAGATGTTTCATCAGATTGATTCAAAAGAAACAAATTCATGCGATAAACTCATACATTCAAACCAAACCAGCTACTCCAGTAATTAGATCCGGTATCAGTTCTATACTACTTTCCCGTGAAAACAGGTGTATGCCTACGCCAAAGAAGCAGCACAAGCACTATAAAAGGGGCATTTGCCCTTATCTCAGGACTCCATGATGCTTTTGCTTCATTGTCCTGCTCCTTCTAGCTGGATTCTTGCTCTCAAATTGCACCTGCATATCCCCATGCCCTGACATTCAATTTTCATTATGACTTCGGCCTCACTCAGACTTGTTTGTTTTCACTGGCTCCTCTGGAAGGCTGTCTGAACTTCTTGTGTTCCCCAAAACTCCTCCACATTATTGGATTATAACTTCATTTTGTGACGATTTCCTCTTTGGATTACATTCTAATCTCCGGAGGGATTCCTCTTCCTCCATTCTCTAAACTGATCACTGGAACAATAATTTTCCTCACCTTGAACTTGCTGAGCTATTGAAAGCAGTATATAATTGTAATTTGGGATCTTTTCCTATTGAATTCGAGACTGAATCCTTCAAGATTACCACTGATCTTTAACTATGGCACCAGCCTGGGCACATTTTAGTACAAACTAGCATCTTTCCTAAGTGCACATATGAATACTCATTTTCTTGCTCTGGCAGTAACCATTATCATTTCCTCTTGCAGACTTAGGAGTTGTTTCGGTGTAGCCAGCTCTCTGATTTATGGATACAGATTCTATTGGCTGTACCTGCTTGGCAGCCTCTTTAATTATGAAATACATCAGTTGAACTGTACATCTAACACTAGTAAAAGAAACAAACAGCAACCTTTTACCCTTTATCCGTTTATTTTGGTGACAGAGGCCACCATTTTCATAGTCAAAACTATTTAGCCGCCAAGTTTTTGTTTCGGTCTCTTCTGTGACTGTAGACAACTCAGTGCCTATCTGGTACCTTCCTATTACGTTTTTGGCTACACCTATTGTAAGAAGGTGGTTATTGTGTCAACGCCCCAAACCATGTCTCTATTGCCTTTCATCATAGTCTGAGAAATTGTGTCAAAAGCCCAAAACCATGTCTCTCATCCCTTTCTTCATACAACAGGGTTATCCTCTTGTTCATATAAGGAAGAGCTGTAGTAGTACTGTCTGTCAGGCCATGCACACACTACTACTTTACTGCAAGGAGAAAGACGGTCAAAGTAAAGAAAGGGCTTGCAGCTTCAACAGACTGATGAGTAACTTTTTTCTTGGTGTCCATATCCTGCTGATCAACATGTCTGCAACACTGCACCCCATGTGCTGACGGAGTACAACAGATAAATGATACCCCGCCCCCATCTCAGAGGGGAGGAGAAAGGGCAACACAAACAGGTAATCACAAACGGCAATGGTTAAAACAAAACAAAATAACCCATGAAGGTGGAATACAGGAAAAATATATTCATCAACAAACAATAAAACACATTTTATGTTGGCATAATGCAGCAACATTTAATAAGTGCGTGGGGTGTGACAGCTCAGTGCAAATCAGTGACCAAAAAGGTGCAACGAAATGTATACAAGAAAATTTAAAACCATGCAATAGTCTGCAAGGTAGCTCATCTCATGTGATCATTGAATTCGTAACAGAAGGAGGCTTCATGGGCGTTGCTTTTAACACTTCTTCCATGTTCGACCGCGGGAACAAGTAACATTGCTACAAACATTAGGACAGATCTAAATGGGGAAGGAACCCAGAATACAATGAGGAGAGAGTTTAAGGAGTTATGGTTGCTAAAATATGTGAAAGAATATTTTAATACACAACTGTCAGAAATCTGTCTGCATAAACAATCAAATGTCATGATTTTTATATTTAGTTGTCTTTTCATTTGTTTTTGATCAGAAACAAATACAACCATTGAGCCTACATTTGCTGCAAAATAGTGCAAACGGTAAGTAAGCATGAGACGCACAAACACAATCTTAATATTAAAACAAAAGAAGGGACCCTCTTACCCGGTCTTCCTTCTTAGGCAACTGATTACTTATGATTGCTTTAGTGCGCCTCAGGAAAAAGGGCGACATCTTCCTTACTAGCCTTTGCATAACTTTTCGTCCAGTAGCCAGCTCTCGTTTAGTTGCATTATGTCTCTGTCCATATTCCATTGGGCTTGAAAATTTCTCCTTGAATTGAGTTCTGCTTCCCAAACATCCAGGCACTGCCCTAAAAGGAATTCCTCAAAAATCAGGCTTGTTCTCAATTCACATTCGCATCACACTGTCTCAAAAACACTTTCAGTATTTAACAAATAGAAATAATGCATAGACCTTCTGAACGCTGAGCACAGTGATGGATCTGAAGGCTGCTTTTTCGCCACTACCTAATGCTAAATAAGTATCTTAGTGTTTCGGCTTGCATCAGTGATATAGTACAGTATTAACAAGCTATAAGAGGAATTCCACATCTAAAATGTTTATTGGACAGTAACGTAACCTCAAGTAAAGATGCCAGCTAAACATTGAGATCATCAAGAACCTGTGATGCAAAAAAGGAAAATCGTAATGTGATAGATGTGCATTGCTATGAAATACTACTAAGCTGCATTCAAATGTAAGAACGTATAAGGACATGAGGATGTGGCCTAACGGCTACAGTGGTCGACCTCGGAGCTGGGGAACCGGATTCGAGTCTCGGCAGGGTAGCTCAACATCATGTGATTCTGGGCAAATCACTAAATCTCCCTGTGCCTAATTTAAAAAAAAAAAGAACATGTCTGTCTGTAACGCAACTGGTGCTCATGTAAAGCGCTATATAAAACTCCCCAAAAACTCTGACTAATGAATCCACCACGGATGTCATGGATCATGGACCACAAACCTGGATTGTCGGAGACACCTTTAAGCTGTTGGTTTCAAAATCTGACATAAATTCATAATAATAAGTACAGACAGATTAGTGTGCAATGTGTGCTTGAATCCAGGCCTAAAGCAATGAATGACATGAAAAAGATATAAGATGTGAACGGCAGTGCACTGACATACTGACACTACTCTCTCTGTACCCAATTGGCACAAATGAACTAAAGAGCCCATAAAATTAGCTAGATAGTTAATATAAAAAAGCTTTTACTGGCAACGGGCCTTACAACTGCTTGGGAGCCTGGGGTATCGCTATCCAAGGCTGAAACTAAGCGAGCCTACTGGGCATGGGTTGATGATCAGGAACAGAGGGACCCAAACCAAGGTAGGCTGACTGAGGTATTCCGTCAGCACAAGCCTAAGATTTGCCTGGAGCCCTATTTAGATTTTATTAAGAAACCCAGAGATAGATCGCTTATTATCCAGTTTAGGATGGGTACCCTTCCTCTTCGTGATCATACCAGTAAGTGGAAGCCACCGCATCAAACCTCTGCTGATTGCCCAAATTGTGAAGGTGTCATTGAAAACATTGCTCACGTCTTCTTTGTATGCCCAGCCTATGTAAAACCAAGACAGAAATGGCTCAAACCAGAGTGCCTGTTGCTTGGAACAAGGGACCACTCCGTTGCACTTAGAATACTTAAGGCTGATTGTAGTACAACCTTAGTGTGCGGGGTGGCTAAATTTCTTAGTTGGGCCTGGCTGATTAGGCTGAAGGCTATTTGATGATTTAAATCCAAGCTGAATTTCTTTTTTATTTTAATATATCAACAAAGCTGTTAAAGTTTAATATACTTTTAACTATTTATTGTAATATAAAAGGATTTTATAAGTAATCTTTTTTAAATGCACTGTTAATGAACTGTGTTTTTTAATTGTAAATGTGCTTTTATGATATCACACATATCGAAATAAAGCTTTGAACGAACGAACATAATAATAAGTACAGACAGATTAGTGTGCAATGTGTGCTTGAATCCAAACCTAAAGCATTGAATGCTATGAAAAAGATATAAGATGTGAATGGCAGTGCACTGACATACTGACACAACTCTCTCTGTACCCAATTGGCACAAATGAACTAAAGAAACGAAAGTTTGAAAAGGAGCATCATACGGAGGGCTGACATCAAGCAGAACGTCTATGACTATTGCCATAAGGCTCGAAATATGCTCAATATGAGTAGGAACCTCAAGAAAACAGAATCCAACCATAGACGCAGTGAAAACTACACACAATCTAAGCTGAGCAAAAGTGTTTTACATGTTATAAATGTCGGAGGGCATGTACTTGGAAGTAATCAAAGTGATGATGAAGTGATGTGTGTCTGTGCATGCATGGGCTGAGTGGGCATGCTGAGGAATACTGCGTGTGGATGCTATAAGAACATGATGATGCATTGCTTTTGAAGGTCTGTGTGCTGGATGAAGCCTGGCAGTTATGTACAATTGGAGGAAAGATGGAAATCTAAGATGAAGTATCTGAATGTGGCTCTAACCTAAGGGTCTAACATGAAATAAAGAAAGTTTCAGTTTTTCAGTGAAGAGCTCTTAAAATGGACCTGTGTGGAAATTCAGGAGGACTCTGGTGGCAATGAGGTGATGTTCCTGACTGAGATATGTATGATTTAGGTTGCAGATCTGCCAGCAAGTGGCATCATCGTCTCCTGCTTGGTTGGAGCAGCCCGTGTTTTTAGAAACAGGGGAACCCAATTGCAATGGTCAGGGACCTTGGGTAATAAGTTACAAACACAGTAGTCCCCGACAAGGAGAGTACAAGGAAGGGGACTGAATACAGGCTACGAATCAGTGTTATATTAAAGCTGTCCAGCCAGACAGGGTTAGTTTAATATTATATAAATTTGAAACACAAATACAGTGGGACACAGTCCTGCGTCCAACTAGGTACATACAACACAAAAACAAAAGAAAGGCTCAGGTAGAACATATGCTTATGTGTCATACATTAAATAGAACAAGCAACAATGATCAACAACTTCACTGTTACGTAAAAAACCATGACAAATTAAATTGTGTTTGCGGTGTACAAAGAGTCGGTGACGTTTCGATCCAGTGAGAACAATAGTGGGATCATCATCAGGACATTGTATTACATGCCTGAGCAAGAGTGGCCAAGGGATTAAGAGTCATGGTGAGGCCAGGATGAGGCCTAAAGTTCCTAGAGAATTTGGAAACACTGTCAGGGGATCGGTGCCTCTGGGCACCATGATCAATAGATGGGCTGATAAGGGCTGTCCTCGTAGAAAGAATAATAGCCTCAAGGAGCGTAGCTGTTATGGACCGTGCAATGGGTACAAGGGCAAGCAATCATAAGGTTGACCACGATTGAGTGTCAAATAACGAATTTCAAAAAGGGAGCATTTTACCAATGGAGGGAAATCCGTGCGATGAAGCACGTGAATAGTCTGAATTAATTGTTGGACCGCAGCAGCATGTCCAGAGATGAAAACCAGCGATGCTGGTGATTAGCCGGTGCGATGACCGTGAATTAGGAAGGTGTCCACTGCGACCTGGAAGCTCAAAAGTAATGCTGAGTGTGCATGCTATAAGAACATGATGATGCATTGCTTATGAAGGTCTGAATGCTGGATGAAGCCTTGCAGTTACGTACATTTGGAGGAAATATGGAAATCTAAGATGAAGTATCTGAATGTGGCTCTAACCTAAGGGTCTAACATGAAATAAAGAAAGTTTCAGCATTTCAGTGATGAGATCTTAAAAGGGACCTGTGTGGAAATGCAGGAGAACTCTGGTGGCAATGAGGAGATATTCCCGACTGAGATGTGGATGATTTAGGTTGCAGAGTCCTCAGTGCCAAGAAGGTGCAGTCTGGTACCACCCAACCTCAAATCTGCCAGCAAGTGGCATCATAGTCTCCAGCTTGGATGGAGTAGCCGAGCAAAAAGTGTTGGCAAAGTGTTGGCAGAAAACAGAAATGTCTGGAAGACTTTGTGTTGAAGGAGTTGTTGTGTCTCATTTAACTAAAACACAGCACTGGTCAGGAGACAATTACCTTGCAAACTTGGGGTAGGGAACTCTGGACAAAAAAATAATTATTTTAGCTAGACGGTCAGTGAAAGGTGATTTTTAAGCCACTGAGCTAGAGGCAGGAACACTTTCATCTCTATATTTGACAAAAGGATCTACAATGAAGAGAAAAGAAGAAAAGCTGCAGGGCACTCCTTTGGGAAAGTGGCGAACACTTTATTTACTGGTGCTTGTAAGCGTTTTTCATGTTAGCACACTGCAGAGGTTACAGATCGTGCTCCTCGCATGTGAATGTTGTATGCACTGACCTAGTACTGGAAGTGAGTGGGATCCATCCAAATTCAGCAGCTAGTATTGAGTTGGAACCAGGATCTCGACTGGCCTCAGTGAAAAGCTCATACATTTTACCTGCTTTGTACTTATAGAAGCAACTTGCAGGAGGCGAAGGAGATCTTTTACTTTCAGTCTAGCTGAGCCCAATACAATTCCCTCAATTGGAGGGCCATCAACACTCATTTTGTTAAAGTCTCATCCTGGCTGGGAGCCAGCTAAACCTCAAACACCTTGATGCCAATGTGACTGAGAAAACAAAAGTATAAGCCTTGACACTTCACATGTGCGTGAGCTAAACTCAATGGGAACAGTCCAACCTGGCCTGGCCTGAAGGACCAGGCCTAGCAGTTCGGGCTGGACTGTTCCCATTGGGCAGAGGGTCAAGATTGATTTGCATATGGCTGTGTCCAAACTGGAAAAGCATGGTGAGCAAAAAAACAAGCGATATAGGCCCAGATCTCTGTACTGGGGTGAATGTATGACATTGTTCTGCATTCTGTCAAGCAATTGTTCTTTTTGCATTTGTCACCCCAAGTGGGACGGGTATGCCCAGACGTGGGTCCCATGCTCTCCATGCCACTGGAGTCAAGCTATCCTGGCTGATGATGGCTGAAAGCTCGAAACCAGTCCTGAGATGCTTGTTTCCAGTCCAGGGAGGACCTGGCAGTTCGGGCAGGACTGTTCCCATTGGGCGCAGGGTCAAGGCTGATTTACAAATGGCTGGGTTCAAACTGGAATGGCATTGTGAGCAAAATAACGATGGATTTAGGCCCAGATCTCTGTACTGGGGTGAATGTATGACATTGTTCTGCATTCTGTCCATCAATTGTTCTTTTTGGACGCCTGGAGACGACAACACCTGTTGTATCAGGATTATTCCTGAGCTACATGTTCGCTTAGACTTATTTATCTCAACCCCTGATATCCATAGTTTAATTACTGATATAGAACATCTGTCCCATACCATCTCGGACCACAACCCGGTACTTCTCCGCCTGCAGTGTGCGCGTCCCAGAACCTCCATCCCTACATAGAAACTCAAGCCTGAATCATTAGAGGATGAGGCCTTCCGCTAGACGATTAGGACCAGAATTACTCACTACTTCACCGACAATGCTGGTTCTGGGGCCAACCCCCAACTTTAATGGGATGCATTTAAAGTTGTGCTGAGGGGTCATTGCATTGCTGAGTACAAAGGGTTCCGACAATCTCTCTGAAAAGAAAGCAAAGCAAGAGGTGGCAGCGCTTGTAGAGAGGCTTCGATGTTTTGAATACCGGATGTACACTTCCAGGATCCATACCGAACAGGATAAATCAGGTGCCCGACTGGTGTGGCTGGCCAACCCCAACAAGCGTGGCTTCCATGTCCGAGAACTGGAGGACTGGGAGAGATCCAGAGTATACGTCCCGGAGATAATTAACAATGTATTTGCAGGGTATTATTCAGCCCTTTACGCGACCCCCAACGCCAACCATCTGCAGGAAGCACCTGCTTGGCTGACGGG
Source organism: Lissotriton vulgaris (assembly GCF_964263255.1). Classification (NCBI taxonomy): domain Eukaryota; kingdom Metazoa; phylum Chordata; class Amphibia; order Caudata; family Salamandridae; genus Lissotriton; species Lissotriton vulgaris. Next base: position 863,251,602 of record NC_141689.1, read on the forward strand.
CCTCCAAATCCCGCGGATTATGGATGAGGAGGCAGATGTCCTGGGGGGAGACATAACCTCCCATGAAGTGCTTGGTAATATTAAACAGATGGCACAGAATAAAACACCAGGCACAGACAGGTTCCAGGCGGAGTTTTACACCACATATTCTGCGGAGCTGGTCCTTCACTTGATTACGCCCTACGGGGTGGCCCGCGACAGCACCTGCCTACCAGACACAACTAAAAAAACGGCCCATGACAAAACAGCATACCGCCTGCTGTCAATGTTAAATATAGATTATAAAATCCTAAACCGAATACTAGCTCTTGCCTTTTATGACCACTCTAATACATAAAGACCAGGCTTGATTTATTTCTTCCCGCAATACGGCAGGGAATACACAACGTCTCTTATCTGTTCTAGAATCAAACAGGGAAGTCCCGGAAACGACCGGCGATCCTGGCAGTGGACATAGAAAAAGCCTTCGATAGCCCGCAATGGCCCTACTTGTATGAAGTTATTGCACGCATGGGGCAGGATTTATTCAATGGACTTATATCACAAGGGTGGCCAATAGGGTGTGGCACCAGACAGGGCTGCCAGCTCTTCCCTCTTCTTTTTGCCCTGGCTGCGGAGCCGCTTGCAATTGCAGCAAGAACAGGGCAGTTCTACAGAGGGCTGAAAGTCCGAAATACTTACCACCTCATAGCACTCTATGCTGATGACCTGCTGCTTTTCCTAGAGAGAAGGGAGGAGGACCCGACGGTAGCCCACACGTTGCTAGAGAGGTTCGGCTTCATGTCAGAGCTAAAAGTGAGCTGGGGGAAGTCTCTGCTTTTCCTGGTGACCCATGCAGGATGCCCTCCGGGGACTTGGAGAGACTACGCTGGGAGCCCCACTGCCTTCTATACCTAGGAGTCCAAATATACCATACATGGCCAGATATCTATGAAGGCAACATAGGGAGAGCCCTGCGAAGGCTGAGAGCATCCATGGATTTCTGGTAAACACTGCCGCTCTCGGTGGCTGGCAGGATTCCTCTGCTCAAAATGATAGCGCTTTCTCACCTGTTGTACTATTTTAACATATTACCCCTATGGCTTTCTGCGGCTTCTTTAAAGACTTTAATTCCCAAATCCGAGCCTTCATCGGAAACTCTGGGCGGTGTAGGGTCGTCCTCATGACATTGCAGTGCCCGATAACGGATGGCGATCTGGCGGCCTTGGACTTTTACATTGCAGCCCAGCTGCAGTGACTGGTACGGGCTGTGGCCGGGGGGCGTCAGCGAGCAGAGGCCCCAGAACCGACCATGCCCTCTAGGGGCACCCTGACCTGAGTGTTTCTTAGAGTACGCAGACTGGCATGACCTGACTCCCAGGATCTCAAGGTGCAGACAAAATCTTGTTCCCGGGGACTGCAGCAAATGGGGGTGAGGGTACCGTACTCGCCAGATATCCCGATAGATATGCTAAAAGCCTTTCCCCATGGAGGCTCCTGGCAGGACCTAGAAGTGTGGTTAGAACTGAGTTCAAACGAACTCGGGGCATTTCTTGTTACACAGCGCTGTCACAGCGGCCATCCATAGACACTGGAGAACGGGCTCCATAGAGCCCCTGCCGCAACGGAGCTGGTACTATATGGCCCTATCAGCGGGAGTCATTAAAGCAATATCGTGCCTATACAGAGCACTTCTGCCAGTTGGGCTACACCCGCCATAGCCACTCAAACTCCAGTGGCAAGAAGACTTAGACCCCCTAATCCCTGAGAAGGACTGGGACAATATCTTGGCCGGAATATCTAAGATATCCCGAAAAGCGTGTTTCAAACTACTATGTTTTAAACAGAGCCTATCTGACACTTGAGCGAATACATTGATACTTCCAGATAGAGGAGGAGGAGGCCTGCCCGCGATGCAGTAAAGCGTGCGTCCATATTAACAACATCTTTTGGTCCTGCTCCCATCCGAGAGAATACTGGGAAGGGGTAGTACAGCTGGTGAGCGTGGTAATTGATAAGGAGATCCTCTGCTTACCGGAGCGCTGCTTACTGGGATTGTTTCCCCATGCAGCTAAAACTAAAGTTACTAGTAAATTTCAGGCCCTGGCCTTCGTGCTGGCAAAGCGTAAAATAACTAGAAACTGGAAAACCCCGAGAGGCCCTTGCCTAGTCACTTGGAGAAAAAATACTCCTGAAATGGGCGGGTTCCGAAGGACGAGTACTGATGAGGAAAGCCAAAAGGGACTTACAACATATAGAGGACGCCAGAGCCTGGGAGGTCCTCATGCATGACCTGGAGCGCCCAGGGAAAGGGATTCAGGTAGAAGAGGAGGGGGCAAATCAGTAGGGCCCTGTACCTGACATAGGAACATAAACAGCACCCATATGGCCCAGACGTTTGCCATTTCAAACAGATCTCATAGCCATACATACTAAGTTAGCGGGACGACACACTGAGAACGAGCCCATATTAGCCATGGTTGCACCTACATACCTGAGACATAACTACTGTACTTGCGACTCGCAGGGAGGGGAGGGGGAACAGGGGGCTGCAGACGCAAAATGAGTTATGACCATGTAGTACTTGGATGAGTACATACTAGATACGCTGTCAAAGTTCACAGTCAACGATTCCATCTGCCCGAAAATCTTTTCAAGTGGTAGGACTAAAATGTGGCCTGATGATACTGCCCGCAGCATGTCAACCCGCCTATTTTAAATTGTGTCATAGATTAATGGCGGCCCTATCTGAAACATTGAATACCTTGACATGGGCTGAAATTCTAAAGGATAGAAGCAACAGCCTTCTTGATTTACCTGAAAACAGCCTAAAAAACGTAACACTATATGAATCTTTGGAGACGTTGTCAAGCTGCATTTAAGAAGGTTGCAAATACATCCTTAAAAATTGTATCCATAGTCTATGATAAAATGGACCTATGTATACTATCATACACAAGGATAATCATTAACAGCTATGACATAATCCGATTGCAGCCTTAGCTACATAAATCTCTTCAAGTACATCTTAAATACAAACTGAGGTCATACAGATGTGGACGATTCCACGGTCCACAATGCCATTCTTTAGACCGCTGCAACAAGCTTTAGAGGATAAAGAAAATGTTATATATGACAGAATGAGGCAGTGGGCGTTGCCAAGTGAGCCATGATGGGGGATGTGTCTGTCTAAGGCTCCGTGCAAAGGCCCGCACATTGACAGCCATCTGTGCCGGTGGAGCCCCAAAATAAAACAGGGGAAAGGAGTTCTCGCTAGGGACACCCTGAACAAACACCCGGCACCCGATATATGGGAAGGAGCGCTCCGCGCAGAAGAGGTCCCCGACAAGCTGGGAGCCATGCCAGACATGGGGGCACCCGACACCTGAAGATGGCCCCATCCAGACAATAACACCCACTGCCAGCGAGAGACGACACAAAGGTCCGGGCAGGGCGGCACTTACCGGGTCAAGTTGCGGCGACCACCCCTGGGGTGCCCACATAGACCACAAATGTTGAAGCTTCTTCACTACCAAGATAGGGAAGCGGTGCTGAGAGCAGACAGGCAGAATGGACCCAACTGTGTGGAGGACAAACAAGTCATGCTATTCCTGGATTACTCCTGAGCGGTAAGGACTATGCACCTCATTCTTGGGGTCAAAAGTCTCCTCTGACAAAAAGCAGTTCATTACTCCCTTCTCTTCCCTTCTTGCCTCGAAATTATCCACGGAAGCCACACTATCTTCTTTACAGTGCAGAAGGATGCATATGACTGGGCGGAACAACACTTACAAGGCCAGGGAACCCGAGAGAGCCCACAAAACGCATTTAGAACCCCAGGGCAAACAACGGCAAAAAAAGAAATCCCAAATACAACCAGGAACCCGATCCTGGACATTGTTGGGAGGTCCCCCAGATCTCAAACAAATAATCGTGGAGTGCGGTAATGCGCTGCAGACGGCGGTGGAACTGAGCCCAACAAAGGGAGCTTGGAAGGGGAAAGAGGCCCACACATTTTCACATCAGAAGAGGACTTGAGCGATATCACTACTTCACGGGGGACTCAAACCCACCGCTGGTGACCCCGCAGACAGCAGACACACTCATCTAAAAGACTATGGCAACTGCTTGAATGTTCCCAATGCTTACATCTTTCTCTCCCTAAGCCGGACCATTGACCTAGTTTCAAACTCACAGCTAGACAAATCCATAACATTTCCACAACTAGTAGGTGCCTGATGGCACAATACTGGAACATCTGGGGATCAACCAGCCACTCATTTATGCCCATTAGCTAAAGCGGGCCACACCCGCCACACACCCCGGGCGCATGGACCACGACCCCCCTACAACAACACACTAAAGTACTCACATAATGCTCAGTTTGGAAGTACCACCAGGTGTGGTAGGGCCACAGAGTTGGGACCAACACCCAGATGCATCAATCCCATATTCTGCGAGACTCTAGACATACACGATCTCCTATCTGACTACTCCCTGGATGCCTTGTTTATGACCGAGACGTGGCTCCATGATGACATGGACTCGGTCATCAACCTGGCCACCTCCACGGGATTTACCACATATACCTTGAACAGGAATTCAAGAGGGGGCGGACTAGCGCTCATAGCCAAATCGCACCTCGCCTGCCAATTAGTTAAAGCTGATATTAAGGGCAGCGAAAGTGCTAGATTTTCTATTAAAGCCAACCCTCAATTTTGCGCGACCGGCCTCTTGATTTATAGACCTCCCGGCGCCGACACTCCATTCATTAACTCGCTCCTACAGTACCTGGGCACTAACATCACTAAAACCTCCAATTTCACGATCATAGGTGACCTTAACCTACACCTTGACCGGGACACTGAGCCCAAAATCACCACCTTTCTTGCAGACCTTGACGCCTGAGGTAATTGAAATTTTTGGTCAATTGTGTCCCCTAACGTGTACCCCAACGGCTCCATGTACGAGTTTCAAGTACATGTAATTCCCTCCACAACCGAATCTGAAGACGCAAATACATTTGCGTCCAACGTTAACATGTCCTCTATCAGATCCACCATGAATGGATCGATAATTCAGTTCCTAAGTATGCCGTGCCACCGTCTTTACATGGTGCACTTTCATGTTTTCCTGGCTCTGCCGAGCTAGGCCCTGAATTCTGTCTTCAAGCTACTTCTGTCTCTGCCTCTGAAAGCTGCAGCATGGAGACGTATCCCTGACCTCTGCCTTACTTCCTGCCAAGCGAGCGGTGCCCGGCTCGGCCTGGTCTGCCTGCCAAAAACAGTATTTTACCTTCAAGTTATCAGCGTAGCCAGCTCAGCTCCTCGGAAACACATTCCTGTCTAGTGATTTAGGTAAACATATCCCCGGCTGCAGAGCAAAGGGCCAAGCCTTCCTGTCTTCCTCATGTAATTCATTGTTCCCGTTACCATGGTAGGCCCCTAGCTCCGTGCATTACACTTGGACACACATACATTCAGTATAGAATAGCCTCTGCCCGAAAGACCTTTTACTCCAGATTAAACATCCTCTAAATACTAGATATCAGATATGTTATAGGGACAGGTCGATCTGACATGCCAGACTTCTGTCTACTCTACTAGTGCTAAAAGTCAGACCCTTAGCTTCCTCCCGATGCACGTCAATCACACGTCATATAAGCTGCACGCGCATTCAGGTTATAGGTTTCAGCTGCCTCTGCAAGAATTCTCTATGCATCCACCCACTTATGACACTTTTCTGTGACGTTTCTAGAACACGCCTTTGTGCACACCCTTCTTCACGCCTTTTTGCTACGCACATGTGTTCTTATCATATACATTTCACTTGTCATGCCTACTGTATTCACTACTACTGTGTCATTTTACTATATATGTCATGTACTGTTAATAAATCGTTGACATCTTTCCTGCCATCATTGCACACCCGAACCCTTGTATTGATGGAATAGATTTCCATGACTCGAGTCATCATTTATGATTAAAGCCCGTATGACTCTGATGCCACGGACTCTGCCTCTCATTTGATTGAGCTATTTCTTTACTTGACCGAAATTATCTGGCAAACTCGTATACGGTAAAAAATTTACCACACGCCCTCCAGCTCAATCAACTCGTGAGTGGCCCCACCCATAGAGCGGGACACCTCCTTGATCCCATCTTTTCGAACATCGCGAATGGGACTGCTGGCACACCCATTCCAATGGCTTGGACAGACCACCATCTGGTGATCATGACTGTCCCCTGCAAACCTGCCCCCGCTTCTGTGCCTACCCCTCAAGTCCAGAAGCGTCCGTGGAGAAAACTCCGCCTGGAAGATCTTCATAATCTCCTGAGGAGAAATCCCCTTCCCCCGAGTGACGACCTTGACTTAGGATAAGACCAGTTCTGCCCCTGGATTACCCAAGCATTGGACACCCTGATCCCAGCTAAATGGATCAAGGCCCGTGCCCATGTGGCTAGCCCCTGGTATAATTCAGAATTAGCCACTCTGAAAAAAGAATGTAAAAAGGCGGAAAGAGGATGGAGGAAAAATTATGACACCAACCTCAAACATAAATACGTTCAACTTCAAAAAACCTATCAACGTCATTATTGCAGAACAAGGGCGGCGTATTATGCCACCGAAATCAACAGTAGCACCAACGCTTCGAAAACTGCCTTTAACATTTTAAAAGACCTTACTGCAAAAAAAAACGCCATCACTGCCGCCACCTCTCCGGACCTATGTAATAATATGGCCAATTTCTTTACCGACAAAATAAAGAAAATTTACGATACCTTCCCCAATTCCCCCCAGATCTCTGTCACTTTGGACCCCACCAGACCCTATCTCTCTTCCCTCCCTACACTAGAGCGTGAGAACTTTCAAAAAATCTGTAAAAAAATCTAATCTGGCTCCCCGGCTGACCCCCTAAAACCCGAGACCTTTTGTGAAGCCAATGAGCTTGTCACGGAACCTATACGGAATATCATTAACCTGTCTCTTTCCACTGCCAAAATACCCTCTAAATGGAAGCAGGCATGGGTATCTCCCATCTTAAAAAAGCCCACCCTAGATCCCACTCTTCCTGAAAATTTTCGGCCTATCTCACTTCTCCCCTGGCCAGCTAAAATTATAGAGACACACGTCAACACCACCCTTACCAATTTCCTCCTAACCAATAACATCCTGGATAACTCTCAACACAGGTTTAGAGCTGGTCATAGCACCGAGACAGCCTTGCTCAGTGTTACAGAGGACCTCCGTGCCATTCTTGACACCGGCGGAACGGCAGAACTGATCCTGTTGGATCTCAGTGCTGCCTTCGACACAGTGTCACACGAGGTCCTTCTGATGAGACTGGAGGAAATTGGAATCACAGGGACTGCCCTGGGATGGAATGAGACTTTCTTTCCAACAGATCCTTTAAAGTCTCCACCCCCCCTTACCTCTCTAAAGAGCACAGCACTGGACAGGGGGTGCCTCAGGGGTCATCCCTGAGCCCCACCCTGTTCAATGTTTATGTCCGACCGCTAGCAGAAGTGGTTAAAAAGAGTGGACTGGCGTTAGTGTCTTACGCAGACGACACCCAGTTGGTGGTAGCTCTCAATGACAACAACGGTTTGGAGGCCCATCACTTCAAACAGACCCTTACTGACATCACCAACTGGATGACGGCGAATTTCCTCCAGCTCAATGCGGGGAAAACAGAGATTCTGCTCCTGGGGAAAAACACCGCATCCTGGGGCGAAAGCTGGTGGCCCGACACCTTGGGCCAGTCTCCTACGCCCAAGGAATGTGTTAGAAATCTGGGAGTCTGGGTAGACTCGGCATTGAAATTCACCCACCACACCAAAAAAGTGGCAGCTACCTGCTTCGGCATCCTGCGCAATCTAAGACCCATCCTGAAGTTCTTCGACTGTCACACCCGCCAGTTAATTGTCCAAGCTACCATCCTTTCTAGGCTGGATTACCCCAGCTCCCTTTTACTGGGCGCTAACCTAGCGGAAACTACCAGACTTCAGAGAGTCCAGAATGCTGCCACCAGGGCTCTGGTAGGTCTCCCCCGTCACTCCTCGGTGGCTGGAGTCCTGAAAAAACTGCACTGGCTCCCGGTGGGAAAAAGGATTCAGTTTAAGGCACTCTGCTTAGCCTTCAAATTCCTTAAAACCGCCTCACCCCCGATGTTGCGCCCCCTCCTGGCGGAGTATATTCCTAGGAGGTCACTTCGTTCAGAAGGACAACATCTTGTGGTCATTCTCCGTACCAAACTGGCCAGAATGGGCGGCCGATCCTTCAGCCTGCTCGCTGCCAAGCTTTGAAACAGCCTACCGGAAACAATCCGTGGCATACAGGACCTTCTGGCATTCAGGAAAGCCATCAAAACCCACCTCTTTCAGTAATCTCCCCTTCTCCCTTCTGATGCTTTCTTCTTTTTCTGCCTTCAGCCTCACTCGCAGCGCCGGGACGCCCCTTGGCTGGGGCAGCCGAGCGCTATATAAATCCCAATAACATTAACATTAACATAACAGCTGCCAAGGCAATCATGACTGGACGGTTCTGGCAGTATTTAATGGACTCTGGGAGACAGACCTTGTAAGATGCGGTCTGCGGGGGTGTAATTAGGTGATTTGCCAGAGGTGTGCTTTAACTAAGTAAGTCTTGCTAACCCTTTTCTCCTTAAAGGTTCTTTCCTAGGAACAAATGATTTTTCAATATCCCATTGTAGATCAATGTGAGACACTGAGAGACTTTTCCTCCGTTTTTTTCCTTGCTAATTACAACTCTGTGTCCCCATTAATTCCTTAGGGTGCGAATACAAGCCCCTCTACCCCTGCAGATCATGAGGCAAATTTCTGCCTAAACTAAAGTATGTGTCACTAATATGCTGTCAATTAAGTGTTATATGTTGTATGACACATGGTGTCTCTACAAAAATTGTTTTTCTTTATGTATTTAACCACTTATTTATTACCAGGCGTCGCAAGTTTCTTACCACGCTGGATGTTCGCACTAATTATTACTTTTAATTACACCCACCCACTATAGAGGAGTACATTGATTAAGTTAAGATGCCGCACGTGTGAAGGACCTAGCAGCCTGGATGGGAGGCGGGCGCGTTTTAAATTCTTTCTTTGCTTTATTTCCTCAGATACTACGTGTCAGTGATTAACCGTATGTATTACATGTTAGGTGCATACACAGTAGGTGGGCACTTAATTAATTCCTAATATTAGGTTTGCTTAGGAGTGGCACGCACATGGCTAGTCCTCGCGTGGTCCTGAAGAAGAGCTTTGAGGGGACATCTCAAAACATGTCGATCCAATACTAGGGACTCTATACTCATTATAGTTAGACTTTCCCTATTATTAACCCCTGATTTTAGTCATTCCAACTAGGGGCAGGAATAGCATATTAGCCCACTAATTAGGTATTTTTAACATGTTGTTTTTCCACTCTACTTTCACTGCATTACACATTGTCCGCAACATAGTGCTCCTACGTATTTCCGCAAGTCACAGCACGCCTCAATCCGCAGCGGATTGAGAGGACTCCAATGATGAAGGATGCCACCTAGGGGAAACCCTAGTGGTGAGGGGACTCTAGAAAATAATTTTTCTTTGTGGAAAAAGGATTTTCATACATGTTCAGTGAAAACCCTGTTTTTCCCCACGGTTAGGTTTTTATTCTGGTATACCATATTTTGTGAAACTTCATTCAGTTAGGAGGGTGAACCTAACTTCAACCTCTATCTCCCCCCATCTTTTGATTGCACCACAATCATAACTACATGCAGCAAACGCCTTCAATCTGTGTGCATTGTTTAGTACTGCAGCCTTTCTGTATCATACCAGAGTGTGTTATTCTAAAAACACACACTGCCAGCATACACACATTTACCATGAGTGCACTGTACCATACTTCAACCTTTGTGTAGTGTACTTCTTGTGAGCACATATTGACTCAACAGGTTTCCATAATGCACACCCTTCACACCTACCTAATGTTGGCCAGGGGTGAGTTAAGCACACAGCAGCAGAACTTTTCAAAGGGGGAGTGAGCCTGTAGGCCTCACTCCAGTGACACAGGGTAAAAAAGTCCTGTTCACTACTAAAGATGACTACATAGTATGCTGCCAACACCATGCTGTGTTGCTATCTTCTGGTGAAAGCGGCAGCCTTCCAACACTATGAGGGCAGTGCTTTGGGCGCCCCTCCCGTGTAACAAGACAAGCCTATGTCGTGGTGCACACGCATGATTCGTGTCCGCCTATGACAAAAAATCAGCTTTAAGGATCCCAACAGCATAGTTGGGCACTCAGGGCAGGAGAACACGTCTCTTACCGTGCAGAGGACTTTGTCATCTGTCTGTCTTTTAACTCATAGTCAAATAATGTTGTTGATGGGACAGAAAACAGGTTCAGTCATTCACCCCCGAATGTGGGTGAAGGCGATTGATTTTGGGGAGCCTTTTCAAGTTCCTGTTGGAGTGTTTAGAACTCAGTTTTATTCACTATCACCATTTGCTGTGGAAAAACATTAACACAGCCATTATACAAGTTTTGGCGCTTCAGTCGTCTTCTAAGCACTTGGCCTACTGAGATGAACTTGCAATCCAACAGTACTGATGCCATCACACTGATAAAGGTAAACGTTAGCTCCTCTACAACCCATGGTGACTGAATTGTCCCTAATCCCTGGTTTACAAAGCACCTCAGCAGTGTGCGGAAGGAGAAAACTAGGTGCTCATACCTGATAGAGTGACTACACCGCTATGCAACTGGGAGTGAATTGCCCAGATCAGGTGTTGGGAATGGTTTGAAAAGCCTTCTGCCGCTCCACTTTAAGACTGACAGTGTAAACTACACCTCATTTCCTGACATTATTGCCAGGGACTGTACAGTTACGGAAATAAGACATCAGTACTCAGAAAGAATCTCAGAATTGCATAAACACAAGTACGTTTTACTAGTAAGTGACAAGTCTTCAGTTTATAATAGTGCACCTCTGCAAGAAAGCTGCCACTTTCAGTTAGAATGAACTATAATTTACAATGACTTAATGAGTCTTTCTTGAACTTCCAAGGAGATAATCAGAGAAGCTGCTGAGTAAAGCCTACTCTGCCAACTGGGTCTCAGGCAGCAAAAATAAAGAGGGATGGAAAATTTGCAATATCAAAACTAATGCAACACCTTCAAGATCTATTAACCGAAAGATAGTAAGGGAATCTTAGCTAAAACTATCATCATGTACTCCGGCGCTGAAAAAATATAATATTCGCCCTTATAGACCTGCATTGTGTTTTCTCCAAATGTTGCAGGATTTGGAAATCTATTCTGCTGTATCAAACTTTTTAAAATGTGCTGTGCAATAGCAAAAAAGATTACTGTTTTAATATTGTGTATGTATTTGCTGCTTTTATGATGAAATATTTATAATCAAATTACGTATTTTGATTGATTGATCATCATCTACTAATTTTGGATTACTATGCACATATTGAAGTGTTTCTACCTATTGACCTGATTGAAGCCTGGAGTTAATAACATTCTTTTTTTTTTTTGCTTACTTGAGATTATTTTTTATTTATGGAGGGTAGGGGGCCCAACGGAAATCTGCCGATTGTCTTATGATAACAAAAACTACATTGGTGGGGAACCAAAAAGAACACTGGATACATTTCAGGAGCCTCTACTTCATCCCTTGGCCACCCTAAATACGGGCACAGATGAGACACTTATTACAGACCAGCTCATGAATACTCTGCATTAAAGGCGAGTGACATTAGCACTCGCACCCTTTTTTAGGTATCGCCTGTGTGAGCGCATTTACTAGAGAGGGTGCTCTTGCTTGCAAGAGGGGAAGTATTATACAAGGTGCTTGTAGCACGCCCATTGCTTACCATTTGTAGGCTTCATTGTAACTCTCATTTGCTGCCTTCAAATTGGCAGCACAAGACAGCTGCATCTCCTCTTTTGTTGGCAGAAGAACAGACCAAGTTCTAATTGTTTCATCTGGATTAGGTTCCCATTTTTAGGGCTCGCCCCTTTCCTATTCCGCAGGAATAAGAAAAGAGCCTTAATCCAACCAAACCATACTTAAGGCCAAGGGCTCTCCAGCGGATTTTGGGAAGTGCACGCCTCGTGCACGAGCTTGCCTGAGCCTTCTGCCTATCAGCCTGCCAGTTCTCCTCCCCAAATTATTCACTTCACTCACTCTGGCTCTTCAAAGGCTCTGCTCCCCGCCCCCCGCCTGCACTTCACGGCCGCTTGCCTTCTGTCCCTTAATCTCCCCGTGACTCCCCCCATCACCTCTCCCACTCCACTGCTTCAGGTCCCAACCATTTGCTCAGGACATTGCTTGTTTAACCAGTCTGTCCCTAGCTGCCAACTTTGTTTACTTTATCTTTAAAATGCTGAATTGCGTCATTCACACTTACTTTAACTATGTTTAATCCTTTACCCTACACCCTCCCTTTTCCAACTGCTCCTGCCCGCACCTTGTCTGTCCGCATCTGCCAACTTTATTTACTTTTTCATAAAAGCGCAGAATTGCGGCACAAGCATTTTTACTTTCACCATGTTTAAAGCAAAGCATGTTTGGCGGTCGCTTGTTGTTGTATGTAACGCAGCACACGGAAACACGTGCGCTGTTTATGTGAAGTATTACGTGGAGCAAAATTGAGTTGTGTTTCTTTACCATGGATTACATTTGCAACTTGTGTTCCTTGTCAAGCGTGCGCGAGTATGCACTTGACTATGTGTGTTAATGCTCGAGTGTACTACTGAGCCCTATTTGTGCATACATGTTGTTTGTGCAATTGCGTGTTTGTATGCCGCTTTAAAAAAAAATTCCTTGAGTGTGTGTGTTTCTCTTGTAGCCGACGTGCCTGTGACCTTCCATTATTTCTTCGACTAAGACACTTTATGTAAAACACCTAAATACACACGTACAGGTTTTCAGGGAAACCATCATGCCTGACTTAGCATTAAAAGTCACTGGTGTGCGCTACACATACAGTTGATATAAGACGCAGACCTTTCGCACACCGCCTTACACCCCCCGCCGCAATTGAAATAAAGCGATCACCCAACTAGAGTTACAGCACCACACAATACCCAGAACATATCGGTACAGAATGACCCGGGGGATGTGCAAAGCAGGGGAGTAGATGCACATAATCACCAGCCACACCACACACCACCATTTGTCTGTGCCTCGGCATCAGACTGACCCACCCCCAATCAGACTTCAAAGGAAGCCGCTCCCGCCCCCCTCTGCGCAATGCCAGAACATCCTTTTAGGGATGCGACAACCCGCACTGCCCACCCCCCCTTCCCCTCCCTCGCACAACTCGCGTTTTTTTTTTTATTATTTCATATTGCCAATGCTTTTTTTTTTTTTACAATAGTGATCGAGCAGATCTAATGCCTTTTCCCAATGCTTGTTTAATATTTACCATTGCACCAGGGAACGGGGGCCTTTATGGCTCACTTGCTACACTGGTTTTATGGCTCACTTGCTACACTGGAGGCCTTACTGTGTACTTGACATGCTAATTGAGCACTACAATGAGAACTACAGTCATCCTACATTCTCCGAAGTGGCAATCCTGTGCAGGAATCTGCCGTCTACGGGGTGGTCCCCTCCCTAACCCCACACCGTCAACACAACTATGGACCTTCAGAGGTGCGTGTGAAGGGAAGTCTGACTCAGTAAACAGTACCTGTGCATTTCCATCGAGAGTCAGTCAAACACTGGTCATTGCTATATATATGATCTTTTCCGTAAGTTGCACATTTCTTAGCAGACGCTTCCGGAAACCCCGTGAGCTTTGCTCGCCTTACCGAAATAAACTATAGCCAGGCTCCTGTCGTAGAAGGATACCGAAGCAGCGGTTCAGGCTGCCACATATGAGAACTGTGCACATTAGAGGAATGCAGAGATTCCTGCAGCGCTTCTGCGACATTCTAGTTTTTGATGTTTCAAACGTGTGAATAGTACACAGACTGGACAATCCTTTACTTGGTGCCATCCTGGAGACCGATCCCTGGCACGGTGTGAGACCAGCAGGACGATGAATGCCACCCCAACGTGGTTACTTCTCCAGGCTTACTGCTGAATGGAACTGCGGCCTTTCCAGACCTTCCCAGACGCTTCAAATTCAAAGTGCCCACAGATGTGACGTGAGCAGTTTGCGCTAAATTTTGGTTAATATTCACTGAAACGTTACAAAAATATAAAAATATGCGGGGTTGTAAATCCAGGAGTATTAAACAGTCAACACAAACAAAATATAAAAGGGCTGTTTATTTATAACGAAATGTCATTTTGCCAGTGTCATGAATTACCATTGTCTATTTGTAAATGGGCTCTGTGTGTGTGGCGGGCTGACCTGTCTTAATCAGATGCTGGCAGCAAGCACCCAAGGCAAAAAGTAAGTGCAGTGCACTTTAAGTGAATTCTATTTTTATAAAGCACGCACAGATTGTTCTATATTTGTAATTTGGAATAAAAAATAAATTATATTCGTGCTGTACTTTCGCTGTCTCGAACCCTGACTTTTTTTCTGCTATTTGTTGGGATTTATGTTTACAGTAGATTTTCAAAGACTAGTTAATTGACAATTTAGATGGGTATTAACAAAACTGCATTTCCGTATAGTCTTTGTGACCTGGGTGTTATTTCACTACTCCATGATGCCCCTTCTGTATTGTAATTGAACTTTTGTAGCTCACCTTTTGTCGATGATGGAAACAAGAAAGGATTAATTGGCCTGTCCTGGTGCATCTGTGACCTGCAGATTATACACACACATACACGCTTCAGCAGCAGGGAACTCAATCGAGTTAATGAAAGAGCAAGGGTCTCAAAGATATAGAAACGTGATTGGTGGGGGCGGATTATTTAAGGCTTGGTACATCACATGTCCTGCACCATCACACACTCTGCACCCTCACACTCTGCACCCTCACACTCTGCACCCTCACACTCTGCACCCTCACACTCTGCACCCTCACACACTCTGCACCCTCACACACTCTGCACCCTCACACACTCTGCACCCTCACACACTCTGCAATGGAACATACACTCCAAATACCACTCAGTGCCACATAATTACACGCCACATAATTACACTGCACTCAATGCAACATACATTCCAAATACCACTCGGTGCCACCTAATTACATGCCACATAATTACACTGCACTCAATGCAACATACACTCCAAATCCCACTCAGTGCCACATAATTACACACCACATAATTACACTCTACTGAATGCAACACACACTCCACACAATACCACTCAGTTCCAGATAATTATATGCTACATAATTACACTGCACTCAATGCAACATACACTCCAAACAATACCATTCAGTGCCACATAATTACACGCCACACAATTACACTCTACTGAATACAACATACACTCCTCATAATACCACTCAGTGCCACATAATTACACACAACAGAATTACACTCTACTTAATGCAACATAAATACACTTTAGCGATCTGTCTATCTATCGATCGCACTCACTCTATCTGTCTATCGCACTCACTCTAAATATCTGTCTATCTATCTATCGCCCTCACTCTATCTATCGCCCTCCCTCTATCTATCGCCCTCCCTCTATCGCCCTCACTCTATCTGTCTATCGCACTCACTCTATCGCATCACCACAGCATTACTCAGCACCACCACAGCATCACTCAGGGGCACCACAACATCACTATGCGCTACCACAGCATCACTGAACGCCACAGCATCACCCGTCGCCACCACAACATCACTCAGTGCCACCACAACATCAATATGTGCAACCATTCAACAACTGGTTCAAATATGTTCTCTCAATGTTTCAAGCTTTATGACAAATGTCACAATTTTTTTTAATATTTCACTTCTGTTCTTGGATTTTCGTCACAATAAAATACAATGAACATAACCTTCACAAAAGTTATTTACAAAAGCTATTGTCATTATAAATTACAATAACTTTTATTTAAGTATTAATTATTAAAAAAAATTAAAAGCCATTTTTATTTGTAATATCAATACATCTAAGTCACGTAAATACAACACATATTGCATTACAAATGCTATAGGTGTCACATTTGCAAAAGTTAAAACTATTGGCATTGTAAATGACAAAGCTATCAATTTCGCTATTTTGAAAACCAACACTTAAATAAATGTGTCATTCAAAATACCAATAGCTCAAACATTCCGAATGCGGGACCTATTGCATTACAAATGCTTATTTCTATTCTTTCTTCTTTCCCTGCCATCCTTGTCCATGTAGCTTCTTCTTCCTCTCACCTCCATTGTTCATGTTGCTTATTCCCCTCCCGCCCTACTATCCATGTGGTTTATTCCCCTCCCACACCCAATCTGTGTTGCTTATTACCCTCCCGTCCCCGTCCCTGTTGCTTATTCCCCTCCCACCGCACCTGACTGTGTTGCTTATTTCTCTCCCCAGCCGTGTTGCTTATTCCCCTCCCATCTGCCATTCTGCTTATTCCCCTCCCACTTCCGTAGTTGTCTCTGTTGATTATTCCCCTCCCCAACTACCATAAGGAAAACTTTTTTTAAAGCACCATGAGAGGGACAGAGTTGGTTGGCTTTTTTTTTAACAGTCCTGTCCTCACCCCCCAACCCCCTACCGTTGTCCAACCCCACCCGACTGACAATGCCAACAGCTCTCCCACAGGTGAGATCTATTGGCTTTGCCAATGCTTGTTCAATGGACATTCACTAAAATGTCCCCTTAACTTAGCCTCATTACCCTTTTTGTTGGAATACTGTTCACTACTGGTAGATATTGCACCAAGGCCCAGATGTACCTTAAGCATAACGATTCTAAAATAGCGATTTTTTTCTGAATTGTTATCAGTATTCTAAATGTATGAAATGTTTATGTCTTAAACTGCGATTCCGAGTGGGTCGCAAATCGCACTACCGAAGTATATTAATGAGTAAGGTCGCAATTTGCAACTCATTAGGAATCGCAGTCATCATAGGGATGGTAGCCTGCTGAAGTCAGCAGACTACCATGTCTCTCATAGCTTTTTAATAAAGAACCCGGTTTCTTTAAACGAAAACGGGATGCGTTTAAAAATAAAATAGTAAAAGTTTGAAGATTCATTTTTTTAAGAGTAGGTAGTGGTCTGGTTCAAGACCATAAAAATAAATGTAAATCAACGAATAGTGCTGAGCTAATAATATTTGATTCTCAAAAACGCTATTCTTATTTTACTTACCAGTCCAATACACACCATAGTTCCTCCATGTTGTTCTGCAGAATGGTTCCAGTCAATCCAATGCGATTTTTACACTTTAAATCTTTCATGACCTGTGTCACCTGAGCCTTCGGATTCTTGATCCTATGTACTTCATCCACAATCACTGCAGACCACTCTATGCTTTGGAGAAACAAAAGAATGCAAAAATTAGATATCACCACCAAAATATAGGACCACTTGAACACTTTCATACAACAACTGTTGTTGGCAATTGTTCCAAGCGGGCAGAGAATTACTGTGGGCATGTGAATGAAGCTTTCACTCCTGCTTCCAGTGAAGCACCTCTTGAATGTGAGTGACTTGAACTGCTATCGCCTGTGCTATGCCTGCCTTTGAGAATCTTGCCTTGTTATGTTTGCTATTGCAAACTGTTGCAAATATTGAAGGGAATCCTGTTCTTCTCAACTGTGATTTTAGCACTTAGGCAGAGGGTCATAAACACTGTTGTCAAGAGACAAGCCTGATAGCACTTGGTTTAAATTTGGGCTGAGAGGAAGTTAGGACTTTGCATGCTGATCGAGAAATATTAAAAAACACAAGAGCAAAATACACCAAAAAATATGTGTTAGAACCGGCTGTCTCTAGTTGGCAGAGGTATGCACTTCTGACAAATAGGGACACACCTTTTCTAGTCAGGGTAAGGGGATCACACCCTTTGATAACCCCTGCTCACCCCCTTGGTAGCTTGGCAGAGCAGACAGGCTTATCTCAGAGGCTGTGTGTTAAGCATTTATGACCACATACAGTAATAAAGTGAATACACTACAAATGGACACGACACAGTAGTATTATAAAAATAAGGATTTTTATATAAGGCTTAGCACAAGACCAAATAACGACAAAAATATACCACAGTCTTAATAAATACTCTTGGAAGGGAAAATAATAGTTCAAATGTAGTTTCTTCTTTAGCACAAAGTCTTTCGTATCAAAAGCAACTCTTCTTCTTGAGAACACAGTTCTTGGCAACAATGTAACCCACACGGGAGCTACACGACGTCGAGGAAAAGTTAATCCAGAGGTTCGGCGTCGACCGCGGGGAGCGCTACGTCGAGCCCGGAGTCACACGGACCCCCAACAACACAGTACCTTAGGAAAATGAAGCACACGATGATCAGCGGCGTTGAGCAATCCGGCGTTGCGTCTTCGGTGTCGATCTGGCCTCAGTAGTCGTCGATGTCGATGATGCGGTTGCAAGAGTGAGCAGCGCCCACGGCGTCGAGAGGGCACGAAGTCGATGCGATCAGCAGCGGTGCAGACACGATGTCCCTTGGAGCTGGAGCCGAACTCACTACTCACTGGCGTTGCTGCTGGCGTCGATCAGGCCCGGCGGCCGGCGTCGAGGAAGCGGGACACTTGAGCCGTTACTCACGGTGTCGAGCTGGATTCGGCGACGTTCGTCGGCGTCGAGATTGCTGGTTTCTTTCAGAGGTGCTGGATTCACAGGTTCCAGCAACTAGCACTTTAAGCAGATGAAGTCCTTTAGCCCTGTGACTTCAGCAGGAGACTGGCACTCTTCCAGCCCTTGGAGATTTTCTTAGCAAAGTGTGAGAGTACACACACAGTTCCTCTCTCCTGGTTCCTTGGCAAAAATAAAGAAGCAATGCAGGATTCCCCCCAGCAAACAGCACACTGGCAGAAGGGGTAGGCAAGTCCTTGGATCAGCAGGCTTCTTGTCCTTGGTTTCAGGGTTCCTTGTCAGAAGTGATCTAAATTCTTGGTTCAGGGGTCCTTCTCTTATACCCCTTTTTGGCTTTGATCCCTTTGTCCATGCAGGGGAATTTCCCAACATCCTGGGTCTGTTGTGGGTGGAGCCAGGCAGAGGCACCTGGCCTATTCACTGAGCAGGGCTGGGTCCTCAGACGCCCAGCAGGAGGTGGAGCCAGCATTGTCACTGGCAGGAGCAGAGCTATCGGCCTCCTGGTAGGAGGTGGGGCTAGGATCATCCATGGCAGGCACAGAGCCATCAGTCGCTTGGCAGGAGGTGGAGCCGGCATTGTATCAGGCAGGGCAGGCTATCAGCAACTACTCTCCCCCTACTCTCAACGCAAATGTCCCACTCATCCCACACTGACTCATTCAGACCTCTGGAGCCACCCAGTTCCTGTCACACACACGCAAAACCAGCAGAAACCAGAAATGATTAGACAAGAAAATAGACACTTTTCAAAAGTGCTATTTTCAAACCCAGAGTCCAAAAACCATCCACACCAACGGATGCGTAATTAAACCCCGAGTTCAGGGATACCAAACTCGACATTGCACCATGCTCCCCGAGCCAGCTAGGATTATAGCATCAATAATCCTGGCGGCCCATTCTAACTAATGGAGAGCAGGTTACCTCGCAATAGTGAAAAACGAATATGGCTGTAATTCACTATTAGGACATGCCAACTTGGTCAGGCTTGTCCTACCTTATACTTACAACGCACCCTGCCCGCGGGCCTACCATAGGGGTGACTAACATGAAGTTAAGGGAAGGTTTAGGGACTGGCAAGTAGTTGTACTTGCGCAGTCAGCGTGCCAGTACCAGACTGCACGTAGGTCTCGCAATGGCAGACCTTCAGACATCCTTTTACGAGGCCGCTCTTGTGGGTGGCACAACACGTGCTGCAAGCCCACGAGCAGCATTTGTATTTACAAGCCCTGGCACTCCTGGTGCGCTAGACTAGGGACTGACAGTAAACCAAATAAGCCAAACATGGAATTCAATCGATACAGTAATTTAACATAGGGAGCACTTGCACTGTGGCACTGATCAGCAGTGGCACAGTGCCCAAAGCAGTATACCAGCAAAAACATCGTAAAACAGTGGAGGCAAACAGAAAAAATGGAGGAGAGACTCAAGCCAATGATGTCAGGTCTAACACGTGTCCCCTCCAGCTGAAATGTGGGGAGAACTACCCTTGACCTAGGGAGTCCTCATCACTAAGGCGGGAAAATCTGGACAGACCATCAGCATTGGCGTGATCTGTACCAAGGCGGTGTTCCACCATGAACTCCATCCCCTGTAGGGAAATGGACCACCTCAACAGTTTTGGATTCTCGCCCCTCATCTGCATCAACCATCTGAGGGGCCTGTGGTCTGTCTGAACCTGGAAGTGAGTCCCAAACAGGTAGGGTCTTAGCTTCTTCAGCGCCCAGACCACAGCAAATGCTTCTCGCTCTATCGCACTCCACCTCGTTTCCCTGGGAAGTAACCTCCGACTGATGAAGGCTACAGGCAAGTCTTGGCCCTCTTCATTCACTTGAGCTAGAACAGCCCCCACGCCATGCTCGGAAGCGTCCGTCTGGACAATAAATTCTTTCGAAAAGTCGGGTGCCTGGAGTATAGGTGCTGTGCACATTGCAGTTTTCAGGGTGTCGAAGGCCGTTTGACAGGCATCAGTCCAGATCACATTTCGTGGCTGCTTCCTGGAAGTCAGCGAAGTCAAGGGGTGCACAATGTTACCGTAATCCTTGACGAACCTCCTGTAGTAACCCGTGAGACCTAAGAAGGCTCTCACCTGAGTTTGGGTTTTGGGCGGCGCCCAAGCCAGGATGGTATCAATCTTGGGTTGCAGGGGGGCAACCTTGCCGCTCCCTACTTGGTGCCCCAAGTACACCACAGAACCCTGCCCAATCTGGCACTTACTGGCTTTGATTGTGAGGCCTGCTCTGCGCAGGACCAACAACACTTCCTGGAGGTGGCGCAAGTGTTCCTCCCAGCTGGCGCTGAACACTGCGATGTCATCCAGGTAGGCGGCACTGAAATCCTCCAGTCCAGCCAAGACCTGGTTGACCAACCTCTGGAAGGTGGCAGGGGCATTCTTCATCTCAAAGGGCATCACCCGGAACTGGTAGAGCCCATCTGGTGTGGAGAACGCTGACCTCTCCTTTGCCCCATCAGTTAAGGCGATCTGCCAGTACCCAGACATCAGATCAAACGTGCTAAGGTACCGGGCAGCCCCCAACCGATCGATGAGCTCATCAGCTCTGGGGATGGGGTGCGCGTCAGTCTTCGTGACTGAATTGAGTCCTCGGTAATCCACGCAGAACCGAAGTTCTGGTGAAGCACCAGGCGCTGCAGCCTTTGGGACCAAGACCACTGGGCTGGCCCAAGGACTGCTAGAGGACTCAACCACCCCTAAAGCAAACATTTTGGAGACCTCCTCCTTAATGTATGCTCGGACCTTGTCAGTCACCCTGTAAGCCTTGTGCTTCACAGGAGGGCTGTCTCCGGTGTCAACATCATGGACACACCAATGAGTGACACCCGGAACCAAGGAAAACAGATCAGGGAATTGTCCCAACAGGTGGCGACAATCCTGTTTCTGCTCAAGGGTCAGTGTGTCAGAGAGGACAACACCATCCACTGACCCATCTTGCTCTTTAGCACACAGGAGGTCAGGAAGAGGCTCACTCTCCTCCTCCATTCCAGCATCTGTAGCTAGGAGCATGCCCACTTCGGACCTTTCTAAGTGGGGCTTCAAACGGTTGACATGCAGGACCCTCAAGGGGTTCCTGGGAGATTTCAAGCCCACCAGGTAGGTGACATCGCTCTTCTTCTCCACAACCTTAAACGGTCCAGTCCACCTGTCCTTGAGCGCACAAGGTTCCACAGGGGACATGACCCACACTTCTTGACAAGGCTGAAGCTCTACCAGAGTGGCATTCCGGTCGTACCAACGCTTCATCTCCTCCTGGCTGGCCTCCAGATTTGCCTGAGCAAGATCTCTGAAGCGCTGAGTCTGGTTCCTAAAGGCCAGCATGTAACTGTATACATCCTGGGGAGGTTTCCTGGGAGATTGCTCCCAGCCTTCTTTGACCAGACTCAAAGGTCCTCTTACGGGGTGACCATACAAAAGCTCAAAGGGGCTGAACCCTAGAGACTTCTGAGGCACCTCACGGTAAGCAAACAACAGGCATGGCAAGAGGACGTCCCATTTCCGCCTCATTGGTTCTTCAAGACCCATGATCATGCCTTTACGGGTACGGTTGAATCTCTCAACCAGCCCATTTCCTTGAGGGTGGTAAGGAGTGGTGAACTTGTAGGTTACTAGATTAGGAGTGTAGGTTACCCCACACTCCTTCCACAGAGACTTCATGTAATTGGAAATGAAGTTGGTGCCCCGGTCTGACACCACCTCTCTGGGGAACCCCATTCGGGAGAAAACACCCATCAGTGCCCGTCCCACCACGGGGGCCGTCACTGTTCGGAGAGGGAAAGCTTCCGGGTACCGTGTGGTGATGAACCTGTTGCCCAGGGCTGTCTTGGGGTCCAGGGGCCCAACAATGTCAATCCCCACCCGGTCAAAGGGGGTACTGACCACTGGAAAAGGTTGGAGGGGAGCCTTCTGCTTCCTTCCGCTTTTCCCACTTGCCTGGCAAGTGTGACAAGTTTTACAATGGATGTCTACATCCCTTCGCATCTGAGGCCAATAAAAATGGGTGACAAGCCTGTCATAGGTCTTGTCCTGCCCCAGATGTCCAGCTAACGGAACATCATGAGCCAAACCCAGTAGGAAGGCTCTCAAGCGCTGGGGTACCACCAGCACACGGGCTGACCCAGGCTCAGCAGCCTTAGGCTCGCTATACAGAAGGTCGTTCTCCCAGTAAACAAAATGTGACCCTGACTGATCACCTGAGGTTTGGGCTGAGGCCTGCTGCCTCATACCCACAAGAGAAGGGCACACTTTCTGTTCCGCACAGAATTCCTCCCTAGAGGGACCACCATCCTGCTGCCAATGGGTCAGCTCGGGCAGGTCTCCCAGTTCGGCAATTTGTTCCCCTGTGGGCTCCAGGGCATCCCCCTCAGGGTCTACCTCCTCCTGGACCACGGGAACTACGGGGGCCGGTTTCCCGCGCCTCCTGCCTCTTCTCTTCACAGCTGGGTCCTGGGCCGTACTTTCAGGCTCCGGGACCCCATCAACACCCTTACTCGTTGTCATGGATCGAGTGGTTGCACACACCCACTCTGGCACACCCAACATTCTCAAATGCGTCTCCCTCTCCACCTTAGCCCAAAGGAAGTCTTCTAAATCATTGCCCAGGAGACAATCAACAGGCATGGCGGGCCTCACAGCGACCTGAAGAGTACCTGAAACTCCCCCCAATTCAAAGGAAACTTGAGCTACCTCACACTCTTTCTGGGAGTTGTCAGCAGCTATCACGGGGTAGAATGCGTGGGGAACCACCTGCTCTCTGGACACCAAGTGACACTTGACAGCTGTCACACTCGCTCCGGTGTCTCTGAGAGCTTCAACTCTATGGCCATTAATGGTCACCCATTGCCTATATTTACTAGTGTTACTAGGCAGAGGGGGTGGAGGGACCATTTGCATGTCTCCTAGCGAGACCAGGGACATTTCTGCGGGACCCCTCCCACCAGGGACAACCATCTCCTCCCCCCCCAGGGCTACACTCGCCAACTGACGGGGGTGCACTCGGCGGTGCATTCGATTTCTTCATGGGACACTGGGGGTCGTAATACCGGTGTCCCGCCTGCCCACAAGTGTAGCAGGTTAGGGGGCCCCTATGAACAGGTTTACCCGTCGGGCCCCTGGCTTCTTTTCAGGGGGAGGCTGGGAACCTTTCCCTTGGTTCCCTTGGGGATTACTTTGGGGCCCTTTCTGGGACTCCTTCTGTTTACCCTTGTCCCCCCCACTCTTCTGCTGGAGACCCTGCCCACCTTTGGCTGAGTCTCCCACTGGACCCTTGTGGACCCTGGTACTGACCCAGCGGTCCGCCTCCCCAGCAAGTTTTCTAGGGTTAGAGATCTTGCTATCAATAAGGTGCTGGCGCAGCTCTGGAAAACAGTTATTAGACAAATGCTCCCAAGCAAACAAATCATAAAGAGCTTCATAACTTTCCACTTTGCTGCCCTTTACCCAACCATCCATGGCTCTGCAAAAATAAGACACATATTCAACCCACGTCGTACCAGGCAACTTCTTACATTCTCTAAAAGCTTGTCTGTACTTCTCGGGGGTTAGGCCATACCGTAACATTAAAGCATCTTTCATATGAGCATACGACATCCTATCCTCAACAGGCATGTCTAACAGGGTATCTCTTCCCTCATTCATAAAGCGACCCCACAACCCCGCTCCCCAATCCTTCTCAGGGACCCGGTGGGCCAACAATGCTAACTCATATGCTTTAAACCATGTTAATGTTAATATGCATTTATTAAGCGCTCGTTCGCCCATGGGCTTCATGGCGCTATAGGAGGGAACACAGCACAACATTTAAAAATAGAGATAATACAGCTCAGCAGTAAGCCTGGTGGAATAGCCAGGTTTTGAGGGAGTGTCTGAAGCTCAGAATATTACCGCTCAATTTCAATTGTAGAGGAAGGGAATTCCAGAAGGTGGCTGCAAGATGATCAAAGCAGCAACCGCCTAGACGCTTCCTTTTGTACGAAGGGACACTCAAAAGGGATTTGTGAGCGGACCGAAGATTGCGGGAAGGATCGTATCTGATGAACAGATCTCTTATGAACTTTGGGCCAGAATCATGTAAGGACTTAAATAATATACACCCTGTTTTGAAAGCAACTCGCTGCGCAACAGGCAGCCAATGTAGATGTTTCAACCCTGGTCTAATGGACTGCCTTTTAGGAAGGTTCAGAATAAGTCTGGCAGCCTGGTTTTGGACTAGCTGGAGGCGTTTTAACTCTCCAATTTGAAGCCCGGAATAGAGACTGTTGGAGAAGTCTAGTCGCGACAGGACCAAGGCATTTACAATCTGGGTAAGGGCAGCCTGTGAAAAGAAGCAGGCAATTTTCCTAATTTTCTTTAATTGAAAGAAGCTGGATGACACCACCGCGCCTACCTGTCTTTTCAGGGACAGATCCTCACTAATAAGTACTCCCAGACTTTTAACTGAAGATGACATGGAAGGTGGAGTCCCCATGCCAGATGGCCAGAAGCATGGGTTCCAGCTTAATACGCTCTGCCCAGGCAAGACCAATTCAGTCTTGCCTGGGTTGAGTTTCAAATGATTGCAACTCATCCAACCCTGGATGTGTGACATGGTGTTTTGAAATACCTCCACTGAGTCCTTGGTGTTCAAAGGGAAGATGAGTTGCAAATCATCTGCGTAATTAAAGATGGTAACTTTCGCTTTTCTTAAGGAGTACAATAGGGGGCGTAGGTACAAATTAAAAAGTAAAGGTGACAGTGATGAGCCCTGAGGTACTCCACACGTGGTGGAAATAGTGGGAGCTGTAAAAGGGCCCAATCTTACAGATTGAGTGCGGCCGGAGATGAATGAACGGATCCAACTCAACGCAGGTCCCCTAAGACCAGCTTGTTCGACCCGGTTGACCAAGATGGTATAGTCAACCGTGTTGAACGCTGCCGAGAGGTCCAGTAACACCAGGGCCTGGTGGATCCCGTTGTCCGCGTTCCGCCTCAGGGTATTTTGTACCGCCAGGATGACTGCCTCAGTCGAATGACATGGGCGAAAACCAGCTTGATTAGGTTCTAGGTATTCTGTTTCTTCAACAAATTTGGACATGTTGTCGCAAACGTGAGCCTCCAAGAGTTTAGCACAGTACGGCAACAGTGATATAGGCCTGTAGTTAAGCGGGTCAAGCGGGTTTGCTCCGACCTTCTTTATCAGAGGGATGAGTAGGGCCTTTTTGAGGTTGTTGGGAACTTTACCCTGTAGAAGAGATCCATTGGCCAATATCTTCATTCCTATGATAATCTTTGATCACATCTTTGGGAAAATAAAACCTACTTTCTGCAGGCACAGATGGGATGCTGCCACCAGAGGGATTCAATTCTAACTTCTTAGCTTGGATCTCCAACTCCCTCAACTTGGTATCACGCTCCAAAGCTAACTTCTCTCTTTCAAAATCCAACCTTTTGGTCTCCAAATAAGCTTCTCTCCTACCTCTTGCATTTTATAACTCCAACTGCCCATTTATCTTAAGCCTTGCCATTTCCATGTTGTATGCACGCTCCTTCGCCCTTTCTTCTCTTTCTTCAGGGGAAAGACCTTTGGAGGAAACACTGCTACCGGGAGAGGACACGACTCCATTCACTGGTGCCTCCTCATCCCCTTCCACTGGCGGTACCACCACCGGATCAGTGGAATTTCTGGCCTCTAACCAGGCTTCCAATGCTTTCAGATATTCCTCCTTTCTTGAGATGCCTGTGGTAGGAACTTCAAACTTTCTGCAAAAGGATTTCAGCTCCTTCAATTTGTAGTCATTTATCTATGCTCTATCAAATTCCTCCACAACAACAGGGGTATTGCTTCCGGTATCACTCATGGTGAAAACTGGCAGTGTTCAAAAAATCAAGTTTCAGAAAAGCGGAGAACAAAAAATGGAATCCTACCAAGTAGATTGTGGCTGCGCTATGGTCTGCTTTCACTACGTAGCGCACACTAATCACTGCACATGGGTCATAAATGCAAGGTTCAAATCCTCACCGCTGCGTCCAATGTTAGAACCGGCTGTCTCTAGTTGGCAGAGATATGCACTTCTGACAAATAGGGACACACCTTTTCTAGTCAGGGTAAGGGGATCACACCCTTTGATAACCCCTGCTCACCCCCTTGGTAGCTTGGCAGAGCCGACAGGCTTATCGCAGAGGCTGTGTGTTAAGCATTTATGACCACATACAGTAATAAAGTGAATACACTACAAATGGACACGACACAGTAGTATTATAAAAATAAGTATTTTTATATAAGGCTTAGCACAAGACCAAATAACGACAAAAATATACCACAGTCTTAATAAATACTCATGGAAGGGAAAATAATAGTTCAAATGTAGTTTCTTCTTTAGCACAAAGTCTTTCGTATCAAAAGCAACTCTTCTTCTTGAGAACACAGTTCTTGGCAACAATGTAACCCACACGGGAGCTACACGACGTCGAGGCAAAGTTAATCCAGAGGTTCGGCGTCGACCGCGAGGAGCGCTACGTCGAGCCCGGAGTCACACGGACCCCCAACAACATAGTACCTTAGGAAAATGAAGCACACGATGATCAGCGGCGTCGAACAATCCGGCGTCGCGTCTTCGGTGTCGATCTGGCCTCAGTAGTCGTCGATGTCGATGATGCGGTTGCAAGAGTGAGCAGCGCCCACGGCGTCGAGAGGGCATGAAGTCGATGCGATCAGCAGCGGTGCAGACACGAGGTCCCTTGGAGCTGGAGCCGAACTCACTACTCACTGGCGTTGCTGCTGGCGTCGATCAGGCCCGGCGGCCGGCGTCGAGGAAGCGGGACACTTGAGCCGTTACTCACGGTGTCGAGCTGGATTCGGCGACGTCCGTTGGCGTCGAGATTGCTGGTTTCTTTCAGAGGTGCTGGATTCACAGGTTCCAGCAAATAGCACTTTAAGCAGATGAAGTCCTTTAGCCCTGTGACTTCAGCTGGAGACTGGCACTCTTCCAGCCCTTGGAGATTTTCTTAGCAAAGCGTGAGAGTACACACACAGTTCCTCTCTCCTGGTTCCTTGGCAAAAATAAAGAAGCAATGCAGGATTCCCCCCAGCAAACAGCACACTGACAGAAGGGGTAGGCAAATCCTTGGATCAGCAGGTTTCTTGTCCTTGGTTTCAGGGTTCCTTGTCAGAAGTGATCTAAATTCTTGGTTCAGGGGTCCTTCTCTTATACCCCTTTTTGGCTTTGATCCCTTTGTCCATGCAGGGGAATTTCCCAACATCCTGGGTCTGTTGTGGGTGGAGCCAGGCAGAGGCACCTGGCCTATTCACTGAGCAGGGCTGGGTCCTCAGACGCCCAGCAGGAGGTGGAGCCAGCATTGTCACTGGCAGGAGCAGAGCTATCGGCCTCCTGGTAGGAGGTGGGGCTAGGATCGTCCATGGCAGGCACAGAGCCATCAGTCGCTTGGCAGGAGGTAGAGCTGGCATTGTATCAGGCAGGGCAGGCTATCAGCAACTACTCTCCCCCTACTCTCAACGCAAATGTCCCACTCATCCCACACTGACTCATTCAGACCTCTGGAGCCACCCAGTTCCTGTCACACACACGCAAAACCAGCAGAAACCAGAAATGGTTAGACAAGAAAATAGACACTTTCTAAAAGTGCTATTTTCAAACCCAGAGTCCAAAAACCATCCACACCAACGGATGCGTAATTAAACCCCGAGTTAAGGGATACCAAACTCGACATTGCAACATGCTCCCCGAGCCAGCTAGGATTATAGCATTAATAATCCTGGCGGCCCATTCTAACTAATGGAGAGCAGGTTACTTCGTACTAGTGAAAAACGAATATGGCTGTAATTCACTATTAGGACATGCCAACTTGGTCAGGCTTGTCCTACCTTATAATTACAACGCACCCTGCCCGCGGGCCTACCCTAGGGGTGACTAACATGAAGTTAAGGGAAGGTTTAGGGACTGGCAAGTAGTTGTACTTGCGCAGTCAGCGTGCCAGTACCAGACTGCACGTAGGTCTCGCAATGGCAGACCTTCAGACATCCTTTTACGAGGCCGCTCTTGTGGGTGGCACAACACGTGCTGCAAGCCCACGAGCAGCATTTGTATTTACAAGCCCTGGCACTCCTGGTGCGCTAGACTAGGGACTGACAGTAAACCAAATAAGCCAAACATGGAATTCAATCGATACAGTAATTTAACATAGGGAGCACTTGCACTGTGGCACTGATCAGCAGTGGCACAGTGCCCAAAGCAGTATACCAGCAAAAACATCGTAAAACAGTGGAGGCAAACAGAAAAAATGGAGGAGAGACTCAAGCCAATGATGTCAGGTCTAACAAGACGGAACAATGGAGTGGTGGGAAAGGGAAAGAATAAGAAAGAACAAAAAAGAGAGTGGAAAGGGGAAATAAGGGGAAATCGAAGAGGACGAGAATGAGTTGGATGGAAAGAACTAGAATGAGAAAGCGGGCAAAAGTACAAAAAGGGGATTTTATAGCAAATATGAAAGAAATATAATAGAAGGGAAGAGCCAAGAAATGTAAGATTGGGAATAAACAGCAAGACAGAAATGAGATGTAATGTTAGAGTTGAAGGTAAGCAGCACACCGGAAGAGAGCAAACTAAGGACAGGTGAATGGGCTAAGAAACTCACGAGAAACAGAGGAGACAGTAAGATTGTCAATCACAGATGCGATGAAATGAGAAGAGGGTGTTAGGAAACATGGTAGACGTGTGATAATGAGGAAACATTAGTGTGCCAGAGAAACTGAAAGAGATTAATGTAATAAGAGGATAGAGGTGGAGTTACAAGGGAAATTGGGAGAGGGAAGAGAACAGGATGGGGAGGAAAGAGTACAGGGAAAGTTAGAAATGAGAATGTCAGAGAAAGAGGATAGCAGTGAAAAGGGGGACCTAAACATGTTGGTGAGGGCTTGATGTGTTGAAAGAATGAGAAATCGAGTGATATAAGTGAAGGAGAAGTTTTATTAAATAATGAGAGCTAGAGATGGGAGGTAGAGTCCGAAACGAGAAATAAGATCAATAGGACCGGTCACAAGGGGTTATGGTGTATTGCCAATGTACCTTTCAGCAGCACAAAGGCAACAGTTTTGCTCACAGTTAAATTGTATATGCTCACAGCCCTATGTCTGTTTCCATTGATCCCTTCTCATCACCGAGAATTTCTCTTTTTCGAGCTCTTGTAACTATGTGCTTCACCGCACCAGAATATCGAGCCTGGTTCCATCCCTACCAGATAGAAGATAGAGATAATAACCATAGTTAAAATGTACTTTGCGGGGCCAGGCAAGAGGTTTAGAAAAGTATCACTATAGGAAGGTATGAAACTCCATTCATCTCTCCAAAGAGACATGTAATGCCTTTTTTAAAGTGTACATATAAATAGAAATTGTATTCTTATGTAATAATCTGCTATAACTCTAAATTTGTATGTTTTGTTGTAAGTTATTTAGATGGTTTACTTTGCCCTAGTTTTGATACAGTTGTGTAAAATGTGGCAATGAGGTAATTTGCAAGGAAATGTGTGCACATTTAGGGGTCACGTAAAGTATGGCATAGCGGGAAAAGCTATAAAAGAGGCCTGAAACTGCTGTTGACACCACAAGGCCTGCAGAGGTACCATCTTACAGGTGACTAGCTGTGAAACGTTCAGCAGGCCAAGGCACAATTAGGAACACAAACTTATTTCAATAATACCATTTCTTTGAGCATTGCTTTCTTAATTGATCCGAACTCCTCACACACTATGGGACACGTTGAGAATTATAGTTTTAGCAGCACCTCAGAACATATAAGCAGCATCCTGGTTTGCCTTTTTGCTAGGTTCGCACCACATAAATATTACATACATACACATATTTGAGTAGTACACATAAATCTTGAAGTACTCTGGCAAACTACTATTATTTGTATACAAATGTCATGAAGAAAATAAAATAATTCCAGATTTACAATTATACTGTAGTATCATGAGTTCTGAAGATATTTTATTTTCTTGCACACACATTTTTAGGGTCTAATAATTTGCGAGGGATCAGTGAGAGATAGATTAGCAAGAGCTGCACCTTCTGTGGCACAGATATCAGTCTTTTGTACATCCGGTGTTTTTAAATCATACACAATTTTATGAAAGGCACAGGTATGAATTGTTGATACAGAGAGGGAACACGTTACTTACCCTGTAAGCATCTGTTTGTGGCATGTACTGCTGTAGATTCATATGCTCTGCATACTCCTACCATCTAGTCTTGAGTCCGGAGTTGTGCTTGTTGTTTTTCTTGCAAGGAGTCTTTTGAGTCACGACGTTGTGAGACTCCTCTCAGTGATATTGCGCATGGGCACCGACTTCATTGTTAGACTGTTTTTCCCGCTGGCGGGAGAGAAAGGAGTGTAAAGTATGTGAAAGCAATGCGATGACCATACTAAAATTAAATGTATAATGTAACTGCAACGGCCACAGGCATGCGGGAAGGAGGAGGACACATATGAATCTACAGCACTACATGCCAGCAACAGATGCATACAGGGTAAGTAACATATTCTGTTGAATGGCATGCGTGTCTGTAGATTCACATCCTCCGCATGGACTGTAAAGCAGTCCCTCCTTAGAAGCGATGGGTGTTGCAGTGGTTTGGAAAAGAGTGCGTAGCACTGCCTATCCTACTTAAGCTTGTTAGGGTGCGAAAATATCCACACAATAGTGGTTAGTGAAAGTGTGTGGTGTGGACCATGTAGCTGGCTTACAAATGTCAGCTATGGGGTTGTTTCCTAAAAAGGCCATGGTTGGTCCCTTTTTGCGAGTAGAGTGTGCTCTGGGAGGAATAGGTAAAAGTCTTTGTGCCTTAAGGTAGGAAGTTTGAATGCATTTGACTATTTATCTGGCTATGCCTTATTTGGATATTGGGTTTTCTTTATGAGGTGGTGAAAAGGTGACAAAGAGTTGTTTAGATTTTCTGAAAGGTTTTGTTTAACCTATGTAGAACATGAGTGCTGTTTTGACATCTAGTGTATGAAGAGCTCTTCCCGCAAACCAATTTGATTGAGGGGAAAAAAACTGGCAACTCAATGGACACGTTGAGGTGAAATTGAAAAACTACTGTAGGCCGAAACTTTGGGCTGGTACTAAGAACCACTTTACTTTTATGTATTTGAAAGAAAGGTTCTTGTAAGGTTAAAGTCTGATGTTCACTAACACACCTGAGTGAGGAAATGGCAACTAAGAATGACACTTTCCATGAAAGAAACTGAATGGGGCATTAGGTAAGGGGCTCAAATGGGGAGCCCATGAGTCTGGTGAGAACGATGTTAAGGTTCCAGGAGGGTGCCGGAGGAACCTATGGTGAAATAACTCAGTTGAGTCCTTCCATGAAAGCTTTGATGGCTGGAATTTGGAAAAGTGAGAGATGCTGTCTATTTTGGAGGTAGGCAGCAATTGCAGTGAAGTTTAACTTTATGGAAGTGTATACTAAATTTGCATAGAATAAATGAACCAGGTATCCGACAATGTCCTGCACTGTGGCTTTTAGAGGATCAATGTGTTTGGATTAACAGTAGGAAACAAATTGCTTCCATCTTGCTGAATAACAGCCTTTAGTGGTGGGTGTGCATGTTTCCTTGAGAATATCCATACATTCTGGTGGTAAGTCAAGGTAGCCAAACTCCAAGACCTAGGGAGCCATATTACTATGTTGAGAGTTTTCCAGTATGGGTGCCTGATTTGTGCGTGATGTTGAGTGAGCAGGTCAGGCCTGTTGGGGTGCTTGTTGTGTGGATGAGAGAGAGGTTTAATAGTGTTGAGAACCAAGGTTGATGCGCCCATGTGGGAAATACCAGGATCATTGTAAGAGAAGATTGCTTGAGCTTCCGAACCAGCAAAGGAAGAAGTGAGAGAGGAGGAAAAGCGTAGGCAAATATCCATGACCAACTTATCCATACTGCGTTGCCCTTGGATACTAAGTGTGGGTACCTGGAGGCGTAGTATGGGCCTTTTGCATTTTCTGCTGTGGCGAAATGGTCGATCTGAGGGAGCCACCAATTTTGGAAGTATGGAAAGAGGACGTGTGGGTGAAGTTCCCATTTGTGTACTTGTTGCAGCATCCTGTTGAGTAGGTCTTCAAAGTCGTTGTCTGTTCCCGGAAGGTATTCCACCAACAGCTGTTGTAATTTAGAGCCCACTTCCTTATGGTCTGAGACAGATGTGATAGTTGTGAACACTGTGTCCCTCCCTGTTTTTGTATATAATACATGGTTGTCATAAAGACCGTCCGGCCTAGAACACCCTTGTGAGACAGGTGAGGAAGGAATGTTTTCAATGCTAAGTAGATTGCCTGAAGCTCTAAGTAGTTGATGTGTAGAGACTGAAGTTTGTCATCCCAAAGACCTTGTACGGTGAGGTCTTGTAGGGAAGCACTTCGCCCCATCTGTGATGCGTCTGTGGTGAGAGTGATGTGGGGAGCAGGATCCAGAAAAGGCCGCCCTTACAACACGTTGTTAATGTTCCACCATTGTGGAGAACGGTGAGTGTGAAAGTCTATCAACACTAGGTCCTCCAATTGACCAAATGACTAAGACTACTGTAGAGCCAGATATTGGTGAAGGGGACTCATATGCAGCCTTTCATGATGAACTATGGCAATGCAGGAAGCCATAATTTCTAGTAGACACATAACTGTCCTTACTGTGATTGTCTGGTTTGATGCGAACTGGGGCAAGGTTGCCTGGAAGTTCTAAATTCGATCGGGGTTGGGGTAGGCTAATCCGAATTGTGTGTTTAGGATGGCTCCCAAGTAAGGTTGGCTTAATAGTGGTTGCAGGTGAGACTTGGGAATGTTTACACAAGTTGACCTCGCACACCAAAAAGGCTGTATGGCAAACACAATGTTAGTATTCAATCAACATTCATGTTGTAACTAAGGTAAAGTCAAACTGTTCTCCCAAGGAATTGGTACAAGTCAATTTTTCTTCGTTATGTTCTCTTTATTGATTGAAACACTCGCAGATAAAAAATAGCCAACGCGTTTCGTCCGTGACCGGACTTCTTCAGGGCTTTGCGCAGTGCGTTCCTATATTAATGGTCTCATCCGTCCTGGCCGGTGTACAGATAGTCAGATTTATGATTAAAGAGTTCGCGGATCTAATTATACATCCTTTCATATATGGATCCAGTAAGAAGTAGCAAGAGATCAGAAGGTAATGCCTTAAATTCGGCGAGTCCGTCGTGTGTGTGTGGTCGTCTGGTATCCGGATTCTAGACGACCACACACACACGACGGACTCGCCGAATTTAAGGCATTACCTTCTGATCTCTTGCTACTTCTTACTGGATCCATATATGAAAGGATGTATAATTAGATCCGCGAACTCTTTAATCATAAATCTGACTATCTGTACACCGGCCAGGACGGATGAGACCATTAATATAGGAACGCACTGCGCAAAGCCCTGAAGAAGTCCGGTCACGGACGAAACGCGTTGGCTATTTTTTATCTGCGAGTGTTTCAATCAATAAAGAGAACATAACGAAGAAAAATTGACTTGTACCAATTCCTTGGGAGAACAGTTTGACTTTACCTTAGTTACAACATGAATGTTGATTGAATACTAACATTGTGTTTGCCATACAGCCTTTTTGGTGTGCGAGGTCAACTTGTGTAAATAGATATACAGAACAAATTCATTTGTTCTAAATTGGGTTCTAGGGGGTTGTAGCCCAGACCATTCGCACCCTTGCTTTGAGTAACTGTTGGGAATCTGACGTGTGGTGCGGCACTTAAAGCCCCAATCCCCTTTCTTGTTGTGAGAGACTTGGGAATGTTGATTGTAAAACCTAGATTGTGAAGTAGATCTATAGTCATTTGAGTGTGTTGTTGGCACTGCTGATGTGTACTGGCTTTGATAAGCCAATTGTCTAAGTAGGGGAATATGTAAACATTTTGGGGCCAATTCCGATCTCGCTCGGAAGGGTACCGAACGACTCGTACGCATGTTTTCCACCCGACTCATACAACTGTACGAGCGAGTAAGTACGATGCGAGCAATAGGAGAGCCGTTTCCGGGTCCAAACTGTTCCGTACGTCTCGTCTGTAAGTAAACCATGCCGTGCAATGGATGCGATTTACGACCGAGCCAGTACGATGCACGTATCGGACAGCCGATGCGAGCCAAAGTTTATGGCTCACAAAACGTCCGGGAAGTTGCCTTTCGGGGTCCGCGTCGGAACCCCAGTCACCCGGAGCCTTACGACTCGGACACAGGGGGAGACCCAAGGGTCTCCCCAACACAGGCATGTACGGTGCCAATGGTACCAACGCGTACCCACTGTAAGGGGCACCCTTGTGCGAGACGTACAATTCAGTCAATGGGAGCCCATGTACACGTCGTACGACCGGCTCCCATTGACTTCTATGGTAGTCCGACCGAACCGAGTCCAGCAGCATGCGGCTGCATCGTACTCGCTCAGTCGGACTGCAGGACTCCGGCTCAGTTGAAAAACACTCCGGATCCGGCTCGGTCGGAGAGCTTTCCGACCCAGATCGGAATCGGCGCCTTTGTGTATGCATATGTGCAGCGACTACCGCTAAGCAATTTGTGAATACCCCAGGTTTAGTAGACACTGTGACTAGAAAAACTTTGCACTGATAGTGTTTTCCTGCTACAACAAATCTTAAGTATTTTGGTAAGCAGGATGTATTGGCATGTGAAAGTAGCCGTCCTTTAGGTCCAACTTTGCCATAAAGTTGCCCTCTTGAAGAAAAGGAATTACATCCTTTAAGGTGACCATATGGAAGTATTCTGATGTAATGTAGCTGTTTAAAGGCCGGAGAACTAAGTTCAGTCCTACAGACCAGTCCTGTTTGGGTATTAGGAAGTATAGAGAGTATTCTCCTGAACCTTGATGTTGAAGGGGAACGGGTTCTATAGCTCTTTTGAGAAAAAGGGCTTGGAATTTCTGCTTTACAAGTGTCTGATGTTCCTGAGATAACCTGTGAGTGCGAGGTGGACCGTGTGGCAATGAGCTCCAGACAAAAACTATGTTGGATAATGACTAGTACCCATTTGCCGGTGGTGATGGCATTCCAAACTAGTTAAAACAATTGTAGTCAGCCCCCAACAGGTGTTGTGTGGTCAGGGGGAAAGATAGGGTAGTCACTGTTTTGCAGTGGTAGTTGCTCCATGAGCAGAGGCACCCGTGCCCCTACCTTTGTTGTTATTTCTTCTGAAGGAACCTCTATAGAAGCCCTTGGTGTAAGAGGTCTGGGGCTGTTTCTGTTGGGAGGTGGATGCCTCTATGAAGGTAGACATTTGCACCACTGTAGCCTGGGTGACAAAAGGAGCAACCTTGGAGAGCAGGTCTGTTATGTCCCCATTGCTTTGGCCGTACCAGTGTCTTTCTCCATTTTCCCTATGGTAGAATCTACCTGTGAAACAAAGACGTGTGCTTTATTGAAGGTCATATTTAAAACTACCTGTTTGACCTCCTGTTGGAACCCAGAACATCTCAACCAGGCTATGAAGGCCACTAGTAATAATTCCTCTAGCTGCAGTATCTGCAGGGGCATGGGCACAGGGTATGGAAGTGTTAGTGATGGTTTGTCCCTCAGTAATAATTTGTTGACCTCTTTTCCTATACTCCTCAGGAAGGTGCTGGAGTCTCAATCCAATGTGCTCTGTCATAGCGGGCTAAAAGAGCTTGAGACTTGGAGATGTGCCAATGATTAGCAGCTTGTGCTGCAACCCTCTTTCCTACAGCATCTTTGCGCTTACTTTCCTTTTGTGGGGGACGGGTATCC
Organism: Lissotriton vulgaris; assembly: GCF_964263255.1. Classification (NCBI taxonomy): domain Eukaryota; kingdom Metazoa; phylum Chordata; class Amphibia; order Caudata; family Salamandridae; genus Lissotriton; species Lissotriton vulgaris. Next base: position 863,288,095 of record NC_141689.1, read on the forward strand.
CCAGTAGCCGGGGAGTTTGCCCTTGTACATGCAATAGTGGTGACAATGGAGTCTGGTGGTACTTGACTCAGAATAAATACAGGACCTGATGGTGCTGCCTTGTATTTTTTATCTACCCTACGGGTGATAATTCTGGCCCTGACAGAGTCCTTAAAGATCCCATTTGCATGTCTCATCATGCCAGGTAACAATGGCAGATCTTATGTGTCCCTGTGAGTAGAAGTTAAAGTGTCAAAGAGGAAATCCTGCTCTACGGGTTCCCTATGGAGCTCCATGTTGTGGAAAGCTGCTGCACTTGCAATGACTTCCCTATACAAGGTTTCTTCCTGCTCAGGAGGGGAAGGATGAGCTGGGTACAAGTCGGGATCATTTGGTGTAGTAGGATCCGTGTCATATATATAGGATTATGATCTCCTAATGGTACCCCAACCCACCAGTGTCGGACTATGATGATTCTTGAGGGGAAATGTCCTATATAGCCTGCTGTGGTAGTTAATGGCTGAGGAGCGTGATGAAAGGATGGTGGTGGTGGAGAAGGTGTTGGAGGGGGAGGTGGCCTAGGAAGTGGTTGATAAGAAGGGCTAGTAGCGTTGTCTTTTGTTTTCTTCCTGAGGGGGAGAAAATATAGTGCCTCCTCAATTGTCAATTTCCATTTTAGAGGTGGTCATGAGGAAGGTGAAGTAATAATGCAACAAGTGCAGAATTGAATTTGGGTTTTCCTCTGGTGAATGTCTATCTTTTCTAAGATGGGTTGAACAGGAGACGTGAAAGCAGATAACGGTTTTGAGTCTTTTGGCTCTTAAGGCTTTGGTACCAAGGTTTTCGGCTTGGAAGTGTAAGGCTTGGTCGGTGCCGAGGGAGATGGGGTTGTCTGCCGAATCAGTACCAGCATGTTCTTGGTCCAAAGAGGTCAATGCCAAAGGCTTGGCCTCAATAGTAATCTTCTGCGGCGAGCCCGAGGGCGGAGCGTCCGAAGCAGTTTTTCAGATCCGCTCATGACCAGAAAGTAGTGGTGGTTTGGCGACCTCTAATATTGGGAGGCCCGAAAAGTTTTTGGTCTGCTTTGATGGAGCAGCAGAGGCTTGGGTCACAGTACTCACACACTGGGCGGATGGGAGTTCCTGCATCTCCATGTCTACCCCCACACCAGAGCCGGAACTTTCATCGATCAAGAAAGCCTCCTCTTTCTCAACGGTCATCTCCTCTTGGGTCTGTACTTTGCCGAAAATGTAAGGAGTGTCATCTGTGGTCTTGCAAGACATTTCCAGCCAACGCACCCTTCAAACCAGAAGGGTTTTCTTGGATCTAAAGACTTACACATGTCGCAGTCGGGTTCCTTGTGGCCCGGCGAAAGGCACAGGTTGCATACGAGGTGTTGGTCGATGTGCAGGAATTTTGCAAGGCAACGCAGACAGAATTTAAAAGGTGAGTGTTCCATCACCAGCAACACATTTGGATGGAGCTGGTAAGTCGCTGAAAGTAAGTCCAAAATGGTGGTGCCCCGAAGGGCGATCAGACGGACGAATTAGAAATGACGAGCTATTGAAATAAAGGAGTGAAAGTGCATACCATAAACTATACTGTTGAAGACAGCAAGAAACCGAAAGATTGAACCGAACTGAGTCGAATCACAGAGCGAAGGCACAAACATTCGAACCCAACGATGGAGAGAAAACAATCTAACAATGGAGTTGACACCCATGCATAATATCACCGAGAGGAGAAGTCACTCGACCTCGTGATTCGAAAGACTTTGTCAATGAAAAACAACTTGCACAACTTCGGACCCAACACTTGATGGCAGGAGTAAACAGAGCATGTGTATCTACAACTTGCACAACTTCGGACCCAACACTCAATGGTAGGAGTAAACAGAGCATGTGTATCTACATCGAACATCTGGATTCTGTGTATTTTGAAAGACCCCCAAATATTGGAATGTGTTACGAGCACCCCTTCAGAATAGTCTGTAAAAGAATTGCTCGCTATTACTTTTCTTAAACCGTTTTGTAAAGAACAAAGTTTGGTAACATGTTGTACCAAATTTTCTGAAAGGCTGAATTACCTCCTCCCCAGACCTCCTAGAAGGAGTTTTGGTTACCCACTCAACGAGATAGGAGGATGGTGTTTCTGTCTCTCTCAAGTGCAACTCTAGGCATTCCCATTTTTAGCAGAAAAGTGAACCAATGTATAGGGAGGTACACTAAATTACCTAGGATCACTCACTGCTCAGTTGGGAACTGGTACTTAAATCTAAGCATCTTGTCCTTTAAGCTATAACGATATCTCTTTCAGATCAGAGTATTCTTTTTTTTTTTACTAGCGGTGCCCAGGTGCAACTGCACTAGGTGGACTACCCTATAAAAAGAGAAATAAAGATTACAGAAGTAGTTGATGTGTGAATGAGGGGCGTGCGCGAATGGACACTGGCGGAGAATGCCCATATGTAATCTGGTCGAAGAGATGAAAAATCAGATGACGATCTCAGAAAGTGGAGGGAGCTTTGTAAAGCATTTCTGAATGCTAAATTGAATGAGAGTGATCAGAACAGTCAGGTGATGGCGAAGACACGACAGAGTAAGAAACAAATTGAGTATACTGGCAGGCTATTTGATTCCTGCTGCATCATTATACCATAAGTCGGGAGGTCCTACTCTATGCATGATACTCTGCTGTACAATCCACCAGTATAATGATACTCTTCTGTACAATCTACCAGTATGTGTTGTTAGATGCTGAACCTGTTGAGTTTTTGTTAAAAATCATAAAGGTTATTAAAAAAACAAAGATTACAGAAATTGTACGTTTACATAATGATGATAGTAGTTTAGCTTTCACTTATTCCTGAATGGATTTCAGCTCTCTGGCTTCCAGTAATGATTCGCTGGAGGTCGACACATGTCAAAGCACTGCTGACCTAAAGTTCTGATACTTTATGTTCAAATATTTTTTCTACCATTATTTATTTTCATCTTGTAGCATAGTTTGCCAATTAAATCTTGTAACAATGTGTTCAAGATACGACCTTCATTGTAAAAGGCTCTGCAAATGTTTTTGTGCATGATCGTTTTTTTAAATAAATTGCTAAAATCTTCACTTGATTCTAAAAAAGAAGTACCATTGAAAGGAAATTCATTCCACACATCTGTCCTAACAATTGAACCCAAATGGCAAATGACAATCGTCCCTGATATTTTGCTTATGTCAAATATGTTACGAAATGGTCACAACTTAAGGAGGCGTGATATAAAACTGTATTTTCAGTGTTGCTAGCCGCAATAGATTTTTGTCAAATTTTCTAAGGTGTTGTTTCAATAAACAGTGAAACCCAGTTGAGCTCTCTTTTCTGAAAAACGGACTTGGGGAGTCATTTAGTGTGTATGTGCGTGGTATTTATATAGCCAGATTTCACTTCACTAACAATAAACTGTACTGACTTACTAATAGTTGGTACCAACAAGCTACCTGTGATCTCTAGGGATGAATCATATATGCCAGTGGTTGTAAAAACGCAAAGTAAGTGCCGGCCAGTTTATTCAGAAGCCACCAGCCTCCACCTGCAGCAGCAACAGTCCCAATCTAGACTCATACATTCAACAGTTTAGCTGGCATGGAAAAAAAGAACATAGAAATCTCAAAACAGAACTCCACTAAGTTAGTAAAGCCCTAATAAACCTCTTCCTTGAAATGAACACTACATAAAAGGAAAACAACGAAGGTTAAAGTGGTAGTCATAATTAGGTATTCAAAAAACCTTAAAAATTCACTGAACAAACAAAGGTTAAAGTGATGTTAGAATTATGTGACAATGTCAGTTGCAACATAACAATTTAAACTAAAAAAACAGTGATATTCATCAGTTATAGTTAACTAAGTAATTATAACCTGCAGCCTTACAATGCACATTGTTGTCATAAGCAATGTCATTTAGATGTCATCAGTGATGGTATAAATTCAATAATATTCATGAGTATGTAGAATCAGGTTTTTTCGAACCGACCTATTAGTACACAATCGGTTTGCAAAAACAAAATGGATTCAGTAAATGTCGGTGAGCAATTTGCAACCGCTGTTACCCAAACCATTCTTAGTACATCTGGCCCAGAATCTCTTGTCTAGCATCCTAAATACGGTTCGGTGTCATATTTGTCTATTTGTCTACAAATAAAATGCTCCTACCTTCTGGATCTATATTATGTATAAGCAAAGGGGTTTTTTTGCAATAAAAAACTCCACATCAATGGTATACAAATATGGCAAAAAAGTCTCTAAATTGGTGACAATTCAATGGTGGTGTTCCTGCCACCGCCAACATAGAGGAGGAGGGGGATCCTTCCATATTTTAAACCTAAGAATCACAGTAGGTGCAACAAATTACTCACCTGTCACACAACAAAGCAAAGCACTTTCAACACTAGAAACTCAACTGTGCCACTAAGCCCGGCAGAATAATTTGTGAAGTTAGAGAAGTTCTGGGGTATTATGCGCTGCCTGGTTTAATCCAGGATACACGAGCAAACTGAAAGCATTACACTGCAGGTGATAAAGCCAACTTGGGCTACTTAGTAATAAACCGGTCTGCAGCCAAAAAGTCTGTGATTTACAAAATCTCAGGCATTGTGATCAGAAAACCACAAGCTGTGATGCACCAAATGCAAATCTTTCTAACAAAAACGCCATCAAGAGAAGGTTGTCTAGATAAACGATCACCCTGACACCCCTGGCTTGCAGAAACTCCACCACTGGCCTGAGCACCTTGGTGAAACACCAAGGGGCCGACGAAAAGCCGAAGGGGAGAGAGGTGAACTTGTAGGTACGGTCATTCCACAGGAATTGTAGGAATCTGTGGTGGGGAGGAAAAATCAGCACCACCAAGTACGCGTCCTTGAGGTCCAGGCGGACCATCCAGTCGAGAGGACAGAGTACATCTCGGAGGACGTGGATCTCCTCCATCTTGAAATGGCGATAAACCAGCCATTGATTGAACTCGCTTAGGTTTATCACTGGCCTCTTGCCACAGTCGTTCTTGTCGACCAAAAAGACGTTGCTCAAAAACCCTTTGGGATGTCGGGAAGTAAGAGTGATCACGCCCTTCCTGAGAAGAGACCCAACCTCCTCGTCCACTAGGATGGTATCCAGTGCTGAAAACTGAATGGGCCGCAGGGGAAACCTCTGCACCGGGGTCCATTTGAATTCTATATGGAAACCCTTGACTGTCTACAGGACCCAAGGATTTCGCGTGACAGTTAACCATGCCTGAAAACACCCCGCCAACCGCCCTCCTATTTCTTGATGGGAAGAAGGGAGAACTCTCACCTGGGCTGGAAGTTGTGGTTCCTCCACCGTAGCCTCTGCCTTTGCCCCTTTTTCCTTGCGGGGGGGTAAAAGTTACCAAATCTGGACTGGTCTTGGTATTGTCCGGAGCCTTTCTGATTGGTCCGGCATTGCTGACGACCGGCCGAGCGGCCCCTTCCTCGGCAGGCCGTGCGAAGAACATGAGGAAACACCTTCTTGATGGTCGACTGAGCCCGGGCTAAGGAAGTGAAAGTGTTCACAAATTTGCCCAGCTACTTAACAAAGGGTTCTCCAAACAGCCCGCCTTGAGCGAAAGGGCACGCCTCAGAATCTGCCAGGACCCTGAGCTTCGGATCGATCTTGACGAGAAGGGACCGGCGGCGTTCTGTGGAGAGGGCACAGTTAGCATTGCCCATAAATATGATGACTCGTTGAGCCCAGCCGGACAAGGTCTCGGGAGAAATGATGGATCCAGACTCCTTAGCCTCCTCAGCCAAATCGAGAATTTTTGTAATCGGGCACAGGGCGTCCAGGAGTTTATCCTGGCAGGCCTGCCAGGATCATCTATGCCCTTCTTGGGGTCCCTTATAAACTTCTGGAGGAAAGTACCCATACGGAGATTAATCTCGGGTGTAAGAGCAACCTTACCATCCAGGGAGGGGCGAGGACATTCCGCCCTTAGACAATTACGTGCCTCTTTTTCTAGGGGACGGCATATATGGGCGGCCACATAGGCCGCAACCTTATCGCTCGGTGACCACTCAGAGGATCTCGGATGCACAATGTCATTTGGATCCAACATGTCCGAGGTGTTAGGGGGATCCTGGGAGGTACCAGGGAGGACCTGAAGGACTGGAACCGCCTGGGCGGGTGCTGGATCTGGTACTGGTAGTGGGGCCGGGGCCGGAGGTACTGCCGCAAGGGGTAACCCAGGAAGGGGCGCCGGAAGACTGGCGAGGAAAGCCTGCTGAAGGCGATCAAAAGTGTCAATGTCCACCCCTGCTTCGCGGGACCTTTTAGGTGGTGGGGAACCCATAGTGTCCTGGGTTGTACTGGTTGGAGGGGCCTGTGGCAGGGGGGCAAGTTGTTGGGGCAGTTTGGTAAAGGCTTGCTGAATCTGCCGGGAAAGCCTTTCCTATAATGGGGACATGGCCTGGTCCACCTCCCTATAGATTGAAGTATGTACCGCTCGTAAAAGGCATCTCCCCAGGGCATATCAGAGAGGGGGTCTTCCTCCTCTTCATTGTAATCCTCATAATACTCCACACGGGAGGATCCTAATTAAAGAGAGGTAATTCCCGCAGGGTCCAACACAGAGGCCTCAAAAGGTTGGGTGACAACCTGAATGTTTTTGAAAGCGGTAAAAACCACCAATTACCGGGTGCAAGCCCGAGGGACTGTATGCTGGCACAAAATGTCAAGATTAACCCCCCTAGAGAAGGGTGAACTGGTCTAGGTGAAGTTCATAGCCGCAGGGCTAATAAGTACAGGACCTCTTGTCACAATGCGGTCAACCCACCGCAGTGGAATAGTGGCTCCCTCTCAAATCACGAGTGATTGGGTATGAGGGAGAGCGCAGAAAAATCAAGGAGCAGCAAGGCGTTTTGTTAGATATTGCTGCCTCGCCGCTCTACACCTCCCGGGGTCAACCTCAGACCAGGGCCCGTTGTGAAGACGGAGGCGCGACGTTTGAAACTCCCTGAAGAAAGTTTCAAAGTTGCGCCACTCTCGCCAAAGCCTCCGTGCCCTCTAGCGGCTAGAGGACCGGGCCCAACCAGCAACTAAGCCGCGTAGGTACGGACGCGACCGTACCTGAGGCTTGCCTCTCCACAGCGCTGCCCTGCCACGGGAGGCGGAAACAAAGACGCCAAGCATCACAATCAACGAAAACGTTATCGGGCGTGACGGCGCCGGCCCGCGGAATAAACACCAGAGCGGTCACCGCCAGGAAGCCTCAATGCAAAACAGCGCTGACAAAAGCCAACAATCGCCACAGCAATATAAAATCACCAATATAACAAAGTTAGCAGTGTAAACATCAGCCAGGAATAATCCTAAGCACAAAACACACCAAAGCAGAGCACAAGACAGTTAAAGAAAACTAAAGAGTATTTATCTTGCTGCGTAGCAGTGAATTAAGAGGAGGAGAGAACACAGTGATGGACTATGTTGGGCTTCCTTGGCCCCTATTGGACAGTGTATTTGGGACTTGTGATTGGCTGTTGCCATGTAGTTTTCTTGTTTACTCCTCTTCCCTGTGTTTCATGGGGAGTGTAGTTTTGTGGTTGTCTTCGCTGCTATGCAATAAAGTGGAGAAAGAAGGCATAATCCTCGCCTCCAGTCCTGACATAGAATTAGATATAGTTTTTATTTTATACCATATGTTGTTCAATAATTAACTATTTGAATCCTTGAGAACCACTGTTTTCTTTTCAGGTTGCATTAGTTTTACATATATTGGTCAACAGGGGTGTGTAGATACATTTGAATGTTCTTTTCCCACAACTATTATAAACCAGAACTGACTTATGTGTACATGCGAACACCTATCATTCCAAAATTGTGTACTTTCCTTTTATTCTCCACAGAGAAGTTTTTGTCCTCCATAAAATATCCATGATCAAATATTGGCCTTCTATGGTTTAGGCTAATTTCTGATCAATGTCTTTGTTCAAGTGAAGCAGCGAAAATAATACAAACATATCATAAAAGTGATCAGCGCATTTAAATTACCCCTTTAAATGTAAATGTAACATTACAAAATGTACAGGGAATGCATGACTAAAATGCTTCTAGCTACTCCTATTATTTTTTTACATTTTATATTTTTGAACCAATGGAGCAGGATTGCATCTTTTTAAAGGTTGCCTGTGGCATTACAAAAGAGGATCCAATGCTTCACAAGAAGGAGGACTACGACCTATACCTCAAGACCACCACCCTCTGAACCTGGCAGATACAAAGACTCAATTTGCTCAGACTTGACCGCCTTTTGTTGTGCCACAATGAGCTAAACTATGATGAGTTACTACATGCAGCACTTTTCCAAGGAAATGGTCTAGACGATTGTGGGTCAACTGTTTACTCTAAAGGCTAGCTGCACAGACACTCTCATAAATTTCTACATCTATCATTTGAAGGTCCAAGTCTGTACCAGGCTTCAGTGGGGAACGGTTTGGGGAATCTAACAGCTGAGCAAGGAATAATGAGTTAATTGCAGAAACTAAGCTGGGATTACACATCCTCGGAGGAATCACAATTTTATAACGCTATAATTATAACAAAAGTCACAATTCTGTTAAAGACACTGAGGCAAGTATCTCATACTAATGCTTCTCTACCACAGTAGCAAACAAAACTCAACGTTTTAAAACACCGCCCTGAAATGTTGTCCAGTTCCTGCACTGGTGTCCAGCAATAAACACTTTCTGCCCTATCTTCTTTCTTTCCATGTCTCTAACGAATAGCTAACGCCACCTTACCCAAGCACAAATCGTCCACTTTAGATAATACAACCATACTACATTGACATAGATGTCATATTCGCCACAGGCATGCTAGAACTTAATGTAAATATAAGGCTGCGGCTAGGGTACAAGTAATATTCCATATGCTTTGGCTATAACTATAAGGCCCATTAAAGCCATTACAGACGCTGTCTGTGGGAACAAGGTTTTCAGGCACAACTTTAGACAGATAATCCGGTGTCAGTACCTTCTTTGATGATGACTGCTTCTTCAACCACCAAAACCTGAAATGTGCTAACGGATGTCTTGGTCATGCAAGTGGCTTTCTCATTTAACAAGGCAATCTTTTAACTGTATGTACTGTATTTTAGAAACTCAATGGCTTCTCGTTGGATAACCATATTCTTTTTGAGACACATTATTCCAGAATTATTCGTCAAGTCAACATTGTTTATTCTTCAATTCAAGTATTCTTCAAATCTCTTCGTTTGGGACAACTGCTTCTTTCTTCTGCGTCCTTTCAAGATTTTCATTTATGCTATCATGTTTAAATCAACATCTCCCTCCTCTTATTTTTTTTTAAATTACTTTATTTATAAAGTTTATCAAACAAAGAATCATAGTAACATGTACATGCCAACCCCCTAACAATAACTTACTCAAAACCCCTTGTGGAATACAAAGACGGCGACACTTCTAGGAAAGTTTAAATGTGCTTTAATGTCACGCAATAAAATGCATTTCGGCTGACCTGCAGCCTTGTTCTCCGATGGCTAGGCGCCATTTTACACTAGTATTTACATTATTTACTGCATGATATGGAAAAAAACAAATGAAAATAGACTGTACTTTGGTCACAGGGATCACCTAAAAGTTCTCCAATAAATTAAATCTGATTCAAATTTGCGATCTTTACATCAAATTCATTATTGCAAATACATTTAAAATTTTAAAACATAGTACATCACAACAGTTAATGTAGAGCTAAACATTAGGAGAAATTGAAAAATGTTTAGAAAATGTGTGTGGAAATATTGAAGTATACAAAACCATCCAGTGATCCTAAGAATCGTCACAGAGTGAAGGATTCAATGGCAGTACCCTCTAGTGTCGAGGATCATCCCTCAACTCACCCTGGCATGGGGCTCAGGGTGCTCTCTGTCCTGATCACAGAGAACCAGCCATTTTGCCAGAGCAGAAGAGAGGTCCTCCCTGCCACTACTGGGTACTGTCAGTGAATATTTCACTCTATGACATTTCATAGGATCACTGGATGGTTTTGTATACTTCAATATTTCCACACACACTTGTATATACACATTTGTATTTTTGATTGAGCACATTGAGCAGCAGCACTGTTTCAGGTTTTGAGGTCCGATACGACGCCGACACCCTCCACGCTCTAAACACCGGCCGAGACCACCGCTGCTTCCTGGACGCCCCGGAAAACATCCACGGACCCTTCTCCTGCCACACCTGCAACTTCACCTGTGACAGAACCACAGAGCCTCCAAGGACCGAACCCAACCACCTTCGCTACATACTCCTCAACACCCGCTCCACAAGCAAACACGCCGTGGAGCTCTGGGGCCTGCTCGACTCCTCCGCCCCAGACGTTGCCTTTTTGACCGAGACCTGGTGGAACGACTCCTCGGCACCGGACATCGCCATAGCCATCCCAGACGGCTACAAGATCTCCCGCAGAGACCGCACCAACGGAGTCGGAGGCGGAATAGCCATCGTCCACAAGTCCACCCTCCAGGTCCACACCCTCGTAGACGACTCCCTCAACTCCGCCGAACACCTCCACTTCAGGATCCACACCGACCCCAACACCACCCTCAGAGGAACACTCCTCTACAGACCCCCCGGACCACGGGCCCTGTTCAGCGACTCCATCGCCGACCTCGCCAGCACCCACACACTCGCCTCCACGGATTACATCCTCCTTGGGGACATGAACTTGCACCTCGAGAACAACAACGACGCCAACTCCGCCACCCTGATCGACAACCTCACCAACCTCAGCCTCAGACAGCTCGTCACCGAACCCACCCACGCCGCTGGCCACACACTCGACCCCGTTTTCTCCACAAGTACCCACGTCACCTTCAACAACACCACCGAACTCCACTGGACCGACCACCGCTGCATCCACTTCACCTTCAAGAAACCAACCACGCACCACCGCACCCAAAAGCTGCCTCGTCGATACTGGAGCAAATTCACCGAGAACCAGCTGACCTACACCCTCGGCCAGAACCGTCCCACCGACCCAGACGCCGCAGCCCTTAACCTCAGACAGTGGATCAACGACTGCGCCAACACTCTCGCCCGGCTCAAGAAACCCTCCATCAACCACCCCAGCAAGAAAGCCCCCTGGCTCACAGAAGCACTCCAGACTTCCAAGCGGACATGCCGGAAGCTGGAGAAGAAATGGCTCCACGACAGCACACCAGACAGCCACGCAGCCCACAAGGACCACCTCATCAGAACAGCCAAGATATCCTCCTTCAAAGCCCGCCTGGATAACAACGCACACAACAGCAAAGAGCTCTTCAGCATAGTGAAGGCACTCTCCAACCCCAGCGCCAATACCAACGACATTCTGCCCTCGCAAGATCTGTGCGACTCACTGGCCACCTTCTTCCATCGCAAGATCATCGACATCCACGACAGCTTCAACCCCTCGTCAGCTCCGACCACGACAGACCCCACCCCGAATGCCACCTGCACTAACCAGCTAACCTCCTGGTCCCACAGCAACGACGACGAGACACGCAAGATCATGAACTCTATCCACTCAGGATCTCCATCAGAACCCTGCCCGCACCATGTCTTCAACAAAGCTGACGGAAGGTCATCAACATCTCCTTCGACAAAGAGACATTCCCAGAAAGCTGGAAGCGCGCCGAAATCAACGCCCTCCTCAAGAAGCCCAAGGCGGACCCCAAGGACCTCAGGAACCTCTGGCCCATTTCCCTGCTCCCTTTCCCGGCGAAGGTCATCGAGAAAATCGCCAACATACAGTTGACCTGCCACCTCGAGGACAACAACATCTTAGACCCTTCCCAGTCCGGTTTCAGACGGACAGCCGGAGACAGCCCTCATCGCTGCCAAAGACGACATCAGGCGCCAACTAGACAACGGCGAAACCTCAGCCCTCATCCTCCTGGACCGGTCAGCCGCCTTCGACACAGTATGCCACCGCACACTAAGAACAAGCCTCCAAAAAACCAGAATCCAGAAGACGGCCCTGGACTGGACCACATCCTTCCTCTCCGGCAGAACCCATAGAGTCCGCCTCCCACCCTTCCGATACGAAGCCACGGACATCACCTGCGGGCTACCCCAAGGCTCATCCCTCAGCCCGACCCTGTTCAACATCTACATGGCCCCCCTCGCACAAGTGGCCCGTCAGCACGATCTGAACATCATCTCCTACGCCGACGACACCCAGCTCATCCTCTCCCTCACCAAGGACCCGCACACTGCCAAAACCAACCTCCACGAGGGAATGAAGTCCGTCGCCGAGTGGATGAGGAGCAGTTGCCTGAAACTGAACTCAGACAAGACGGAGGTCCTCATCCTCGGCCCCACCCCCTCCGCCTGGGATGGCACTTGGTGGCCGACCACACTGGGAACAGCTCTGACACCCACGGACAATGCACGAAACCTAGGATTCATCCTCAACTCCTCCCTCTCTATGTCTAAGCAGGTCAATGCCGTCTCCTCCTCCTGCTACAACACCATCCGCATGCTTCGCAGGATCTGCAAGTGGATCCCGACCGAAACCAGAAGAACGGTGAACCAAGCCCTCCTCAGCAGCAGGCTGGACTACGGCAATGCACTCTACGCAGGAACCCTGACCAAACACCTACAATGATTGCAATGTATCCAGAACGCCTCCGCCCGCCAGATCCTCAACATCCCTCGACGCAGTCACATCACCTCCCACCTAAGAGACCTAAATTGGTTCCCCGTCGACAAGAGGATCACCTTCAAGCTCCTCACCCAAGCACACAAAGCACTCCACAACTCCGGACCAGGCTACCTGAACAACAGACTCAGCTTCTACACCCCTGCCCGCCAGCTACACTCCGCCAGCCTCGCCGCCGTCCCTCGCATTCAACGAACAACCTCAGGCAGAAGATCCTTCTCCTTCCTCGTCGCCAAGACCTGGAACACCCTCCCCGCCCATCTGCGGCAGACCCAGGACCTGCTCACCTTCAGGAAGCTCCTCAAGACCTGGCTCTTTGAACAGTAGCAGCAACCTCTCCCTCAGCGCCTTGAGACCCTCACGGGTAGGTAGTGCGCTTTACAAATAGATTGATAGATTGAAGAAAGCGGCAACACTTCTGCTGAGGGCTAAGAGACTTTTGTCAAAAATTTTCGGACACTAAAAGAGGGTATCATTTCTTCCCGCAGGGTCCTATTTTTAGTCCTGGCCCAGGAATGCATGATAAATGGAAGCTGCAAACTCTGTAGCTAGTTTTAATTCTCACTCTCACTTTGCTTTGCTGCCCCTACACTACCCCTAGCTCATCATTTGGGTATTTAGAATACTTCTCTTTGAATAGAAACAATAAATCGCTGATCTCCTACCTCTCAGGGAGGGGACTGTGGCCATATAGTGACTAGGTATCATGGTATGAGGAGGTTCCCAATGATGAAGCATGCCCCCTATGGTGGGTGAGGGAAATCGTCCTTTTAATGGATAATTTCACTAAGGCTAGGTCACAAGCTACAATAGCAACCTTCTACAGACTCAAGGGTTTCTTTTTTGGGTTTTATGTATGAAATAGGGGAGTTAGTCCTAGCAGGTCACAACAGTTCCTGGGACCGTCCTGTGTGATAGAAAGAGGAGGTTTCCACCAGGTCCAGCAACCAAAAATCATAAATCACTAGTACCAAGAAGCAGGTGCAGAGGGTCAGTAGCCCCCTTATGGTACAGTCAACATTCCATCATTGTCACTGAGGAGGCCGCCAGGGTCTCCCCCTCTGGAGGACCTCCTCGTATAGGGGGTTAGGTATGTCTAGAACAAAAATGTAGGTATATTTGGGAACTGTGAACATGTGGGGTTTGGTGTTGAATGGGATTCTCAGCCTAACAGGGCACACCAAATCATATTTGATTCCACATTTCATAAGCATTTGCTTGGCAGGAAGGCATTCTCATTGCGTAGCCTGAACAGCGCTGGTGAAGACTGGGTAAATAGAAAGCCGATTGCCCAAGTACTGCAGTTCACCGCTCTTCAAGGTCAAAAGGTGGATGGTGCTGGGGGCCCTGCTATTCAGTATGCAAAAGATAATCAGGCAGGCGGGTACCACTAGAGAGGGCTGCGGGCCAAGGAGCTGTGGGCTCACTTTATAGAGAACAGAAGTGTAAGTGATCCTTCAAACAGGGAGCACAGCATTGTTTCATAGCTGTGGACTCAGGGAGGCCTGTTATCCTAATATTATTACTCCCGGAGCGGGCCTCCAGATCTTCGTTCTTGGCCTTGATAAGCACTAGTACCTTTTCCATCTGTAGCAGTTGTTCATAATGGGAGGCCACACTGTCTAAAGTCTCGGATACACAGTTCTCCAACTGATCAAGACAGTTGTCATACTTAGCAACTCTTTGCTTAATATGTTCAAGCCAGGAGGTAGGAGAATAGATGTTAAAATGAATGGTATTGAGGCTGCACTTCATCTCCCAGAGGGGGGTTTTTATGTTTTCTCTGCCAGGAGGTCCTCAGACGATGGTGCATTTCCTTCCTTTCTTGCAGAATTCTTATAGTCAAATTGGAGCTTCAACTGCTTTTGATCTTGCTTGCCCATGTTGATGGTCAGCGGCCGAACGCCTCCACAGGATTCCAAATAATCACACATGTCAATCCATGCCCACCAAACAGGGGCCTGTGGGAAGCGTAAGAGGCAGAGGAGTGGAGTGGAGTCCCGCCTTTCCCCGGCTGCAACCCCATTGAGGGATGGAGGGAGAAGACTGACTGCGCCAGGGTCCCCACAAGGCCGCAAGACACATCCGGAATCTAGGTAGGGTCAATGAAATATCAGGCCAAGCCCAATTGTGGCAAGGCAAGGTCGCTCATCCACAAAACGGGGGGAGCTGTAGAGAATCTTTCCAGGGCTACAGCGGTTGGACCAATCGCCACTCCTCCTCACCATCCAATCCTGCGAGCTAACCCCAGCTGTGTCCTTGCAGCCTCAGTCCCCAACAGCAATGATCCTCTCTCAGGTCACACAGTCAGGAGCAAGGGGAGGCAGCACCACTGCCCCCACTCAGCTAGGCAACCAGCCTCTTGCAGAATTCAAGAAGCAAGGATGCCGGGATGTGTGGAGGGAGGATGTTACATGTTTTGGGTGTGATGTAGGCGAAGGATAGGCCACACAGTCTGCTTTTGGGGATACAGGGGGGAGAGAGAGAGGGAGGATTGGCATAGGAGTCTAGTGGGTTGGTGGAAGTTAAGGCAGCACATGAGGTATGCTGGTCTTATAATATGCAGTACCTGGTATGCATGTGTGAGGAGTTTTAATTGGCACAGTTTATGTATCGGAAGCCAGAGATGTGGCATGATGTGTTTGCGAAATGGGAGGTTCAGAATGAGTCCAACTGTGGCATTCTGGATGGTCTGAAGTTGGTGGAGAAAGTAGTTGGAGATTCCAGCACAGAGTGCATTGGAGCAATCTAGTCTGCTAGTGACTAGGGCTTGAGTGACGGTACACCTGGTTGTCCTGGGGATCCATTTAAAGATTTTCCTAAGGATGCATAGTATGTGCAAGCAGGAGGAGGTGACTGTGTTCACCTGTGAGGCCATGTTGAGATTGTTGCTTAAGATGATTCCCAGGTTTCTTGCATGGTTAGTGGGTATTGGTGTTTGACGAAGCTCTGATGGCCACCAGGAGGAGTCCCAGGGGAATTCTTGTTCCCGAATATCAGCACTTCTGTCTTGTCTGAGATGTGTTACAGGCAGTTGATTTTCATCCATTCTGCTACACAGATCATGTATTTGGTGAAGTTGGATCTGGTCGTGTAGGACTTGTCGGACACTGAGAGGATGCGGTGAATGCCATTGACATGGGAAATGATGAAGATGCAGAGAGAACTTGAGATCTGAAGACATCGGCAAGTTGTGACATTTCAATGCTGAACAGAGTAGGGCTGAGAAATGATCCTTGAAGAATTCCACAGATCTAGCCAAGTGGCTTAGGGGAACCAATCAGCGTCGCTATTGGCTTAGGGAGCCTGGAAGCCAGGGTGCTTACTGCAACAGAGGAGAGGCAGCATCTGGCGACGCGACTAGCAAGTACATTTTCTTTTTTTTCTTTTCTACGCCTGCCCTGCCACCATACCCTACTACACACCACTGGGGCAAGGATAGTTGCATGGACATTGCAACATTGCCTTGTCTGACCTTGAAATCAACAGAAGGATTCTGCAGTGAGAAATTCTTACAACTTAAACATAATCCACGCAGTGACCCGACAAGAGGATGTTTTATGAGATTGATTCCCTACACTCTGAAGTGGTGATAGACTAGCCAGCTGTTAACTGGCAACAGCTGATCACAGATCTGAATTCACTTTTTTTTTTACTAGGAACAGATTACTGGTGAAACCTTTTGGCTATCTA
This sequence comes from Lissotriton vulgaris, assembly GCF_964263255.1. NCBI lineage: Eukaryota > Metazoa > Chordata > Amphibia > Caudata > Salamandridae > Lissotriton > Lissotriton vulgaris. Next base: position 863,304,490 of record NC_141689.1, read on the forward strand.
TAAAATCTCACAAAGGTGCATGTCAATGCTACGTGTCTCATTTCCTAGTCTGTAAGACTGCACTCTTTTGCAAAGAATTGGACAGGGACCTCACAAAGAACTGACCTTGCTATATAGAAGTAAATGTCTGCCTGTGGGCTCTTAAGGTGCTGGAGTGTGGGGGCATACATCTCAAAAGACACTTCAGGCTTTAGAAAACAAGTTTTTAACTAGACTTTTAGAACTCCCCAGATCAACATCAATTTTTATCATTTACAACAAAATGGGTCTAGACTTTTTAGAAGATACAGTGGGATTGGGGCCCATCCTGCTGTGGGTCAAAATTTGGTCTACCTTAGAGTTAGGTTTTACTCGGGGATAGTGGAGGATTGCCTGAAACAGACTAATGTGTTACCTATTCCATGGATTAAGAATATAAAAAATACTCTTTAAAACCTAGGATTATCTAGTCTCTTTAAGAATGCTAGTGAGATCAGCTCACACTCAAAGGCCTAGATAAATGACAAATATGTCCTCAGAGACAAGATGAGACTTGAGAACATGTTAGATATGGTCACAGTCCAGAAATATATTCCACTGTCAACCTGTTAAGGTATGGAGCCCTATCTATCATGGATAAAGGCGCCAGAACATAGATTCTATTTAATCTGCCAGCAAGTAAACATGATTCATTTTTAAGTGGCTTTTCGACTGACTAGGACTTTGTTTGCCTCATTACCCTGTTGTCTGTGTGATGGAGTGTCCATACAATCCACTAAACATTTTATGTTATTCTGCACTTTATACTCTGCTCTTAGAACTCAGCTTTGATGTCCATTGCTTGATGTTTCCCTCTGAGGCGGAAGCCGGAGGTCTGTTTTGCTCCCTTGCACTATTTGCGACATAAAACAATTGAAATACGAATTGTTTTAAAACTTGTAAAATATTTTAATTAGGTGCGTTTTTATATTCCTGCCCTACCCTAAGGCGAGATTACTTCGCCGAGGCTCTAACACTTCTCTTCCCACAGCGCCGCTGTATTTAGGCGCAGGGAAGCTTTCTGCATCACTTTGGCCGCCATCTTCAATTGGGAAGGCTGGCCGGATAGCTCTGCGCCCCTCCCGCCCTCCCAGGGTATTTAATGGACGTTACTTGTCATCGCCAGTAATTGCTTGATGTTTCCCTCTGAGGCGGAAGCCGGAGGTCTATTTCGCTCCCTTGCACTATTTGCGACATAAAACGATTGAAATACGAATTGTTTTAAAACTTGTAAAATATTTTAATTAGGTGCGTTTTTATATTCCTGCTCTACCCTAAGGCGAGATTACTTCGCCGAGGCTCTAACACTTCTCTTCCCACAGCGCCGCTGTATTTAGGCGCAGGGAAGCTTTCTGCATCACTTTGGCCGCCATCTTCAATTGGGAAGGCTGGCCGGATAGCTCTGCGCCCCTCCCACCCTCCTCCCGTCCCGCCCAAACTATGTACATTAACAACAGTATCGCCCGACCGCGCAGCGGGCGCGCCGGCGGCGCGCCAAAGGCAAGCCCGTCTGCGCCCGTCCGCGCCGGGACCGGGCCTAGGGCCACAACCCCTGTCCCTCCTCTTTCGTGCAATCGCAGTACGCTTCTGGAGCTCTGTCCCTCCTACGCCCCTCTCTGCACCAAATACGATCTATTACATATGCCCTTGGAGAAACAAATACAATGCCCACATTGCAACATCGCGCCCGCGTTTAATAATCCTACCATCGTTGCTAAAACTTCAGCTTCTGAGAGAGATATGCACGTTACCATGGCACTCATTAATGCGCGCTCCCTGAGCAAACATTGCCAGGAAATAGCCGATCTCATCAGCGACCTTAATTTAGATGCTCTCTATATTACAGAGACATGGACCGATGAGGCATCTGCCCCCGACTATGTAACGGCAGTTGCCCCAGGCTATAATGCCTATCGGCAGGATAGGGCCAAAGGGAAAGGAGGTGGGCTAGCCATCCTAGCAAGAGACCAATTTGAGGTCCGCTTCTCGCCTATTCCCATCACATCATGCGAAGCTATGCATTTTAATATAAAATTTACTTCAACCTATAACTTCAAGGGAGTACTCCTTTATAGACCCCCTGGGACCAGATCAGCGTTCCTTGCTAATCTAAGCAATATCACTGAGTCCATAGTTACAGAAGAGTCCACCACAATTATGGGCGACTTCAATTTTTATTTGGAGCAAATCAGTGATAGGGATACTACTGCCCTTATATCAGACTTAGAAATAATGGGCCTCAGACAATTGGTCATGATTCCTACCCATCAGGCAGGCCACACGCTGGATGGAATTTTTTACAAATGTGGAAGGTCTGTGCATAACTTCAGTTCTCCCCATGACCTGGACAGACCACCCAGTCATTCTTAGCAGCCTCACTATTAAAGGCTCGTTGAGGAAAAAGGCTGTTCACTCGAAAATAGGTACGTTTAAAGCATGGAAGGACATTAACCCTAACAACCTAACGTTGCTTTTAAACAACACCAGCCCGGAACTATCCACTGATCCCAATATTGCAACTAACCAATTCTAGAAATGGCTGGGCGTTGGATGCCACGACTCAGTTGGCACCTACTAAATCCCTCTCAAGAAATAGAAGTTCGCCAACAGCCCAGTGGTATACAGAAGAATTAAAAATCCAAAAACAATTAACTAGGAACAGGGAAAGGCACTGGCGAAGAACCTACGACAGCGAAAATAAGGAAAAATATAAAAAAGCTCTCGCCTCTTACAAAGCAATGATAATAGCAGCAAAAAAACATTTTTTCACACTTCATATAGAGACTGCAAAAAACTCTAGCAAACAGCTATATAACATTGCCAAAACTCTTTCTGGTAATACCCCGGACCTTAATCCGCCCCCCATCACAAGCATTATGTGATGCCTTATCTAAGTTTTTCTTCGCGAAGGTAAATGACATTTACCAAGCCTTTAACTCAGACCCTGGCAGCAGTAGTGCTACCACCCCCATGATTACTTTAAAAAATACCATGACCAGTTTTAAACCCCTTACCACTGACCAAATTAAGGGCATAGTTAAATCAATTAAAGCCGGGTCAGCCCTGGATCCATGTCCAACTTCTGTGATCGCGACGGTGCCAGATACGATCATCCCTATCATCACTCATGTTTGCAATACAATTCTGACATCTGGAATTTATCCTGACTCTTTAAAAAATACGCTGATCAAACCCCTGCTCAAAAAGCCTAGTCTAGATAAGGGTGAACTAAAAAACTATCGCCCCATAGCGAGTCTCCCTTTTTTAGCCAAAGTTACAGAAAAGGCTATGAATCAGCAGTTGTCGGAATACATAGAAAGCAACAACTTGCTGGATGACACCCAGTTCGGTTTCCGTAAACACCATGGTACGGAAACCGCCCTCATCAAAGCAGCTGATGACATAAGAGTCATCCGCGATCAAGGAGGAACAGCTTTGCTTGTCCTTCTCGATCTATCAGCAGCCTTCGACACGGTTGACCACAAGATCTTGGTCGATCGTGTCAAAAGGATGGGTATTCAGCTCACTGCAAGGGACCTACTCGCTTCCTTCTTAGCTAACAGAACCCAGGCGGTCACACTGGGCCCTTTTCAATCGGCCAATCTGTCGTTACCGTGTGGGGTCCCCCAAGGCTCATCCCTAAGTCCGACACTATTTAACATATATGTGTCGGACCTTGCTAGTGTCATCAAAGCATATGGGATGAGCCTAACCTCATACGCCGACGACACTCAATTGGTGTTGGCCATAAAGGGTGATGGGCAGGAGGTGGCAGAGAGGTTCCAAAGTGGGATGATTGCTATCGGTGAGTGGATGGCAAAAAACTGCCTGAAGCTCAATTCAGATAAAACGGAGGTGGTTATCTTTGGCACCCTTTTGCCAGTCTGGTCTGTAGCCTGGTGGCCATCGGCTCTAGGTACTCCTCCCTGCCCCACCGCTAAGGTTAGAAACCTAGGAGTAACATTCGATGACCAGCTTAACTTCATGGCTCATGTAAATAAGGTGGCAGCAAACGCCCATTTCAAGCTCAGAATGATAAGGAAAATTATACCTTATCTACCAGACTCGGCCGCCAAGACATTAGTCACCTCCCTGGTCCTGACATCTCTAGACTACTGTAATGGTCTTTTGCTTAATGCACAAAACAGAGTAACCAAAAAACTACAGACCGTGCAGAACGCGGCGGCACGCATGCTGTCCAAAAAACCTACATTTGCACCCATCTCGGATACCTTGAAAAGCTACCATTGGTTAACCATCCAAAACAGGATAAAGTTCAAATCATTGTGCACAGTTTATAAAACACTGCAGGACCAAGGACCGCGTTTCCTTAAAGAGCAACTAATTCCCTATAATCCGCCCAGAACACTCCGATCCACCTCACTTAACCAACTAGTGGTTCAACGCAGCAGAACAGTCTCTTGGGGTGACCGCCGCTTCTCAGTTGCGGCCCCTAAAATCTGGAATACCCTGCCATACCACATAAAAACAAGCCCCTCACTCCTTCAGTTTAGGAAAAAACTGAAAACATGGTTATTTAATCAGTAAATCAAGCTTCTGGGTCACCTGTTCAGGGAGAGACATTATCGCAGATTAGCGCCGAGACGCCCACGGGTAATTGTTTGCGCTCTATAAATGTCATTAAATAAATAAATAAATAAATAAATTATTATTGGAAAATATTTTAAAAGCACACCAAGAAAGATTATTGTTTCTACAACGCTTGAGTTACCAACTATCTGCTATGCAGTGTTACACTTTACCACTCAGGCGATGAGTTTAAGGTAAAAGTATGCTGCATGATCCAGCTATGAGGGCACATAAGGTTAATGATGATGTACATTTCAGTAACTGAGATTTGTGATACTGATTTGTGTGATCAGTTTGCCCTTGTGTTTAACATGTGCTTTTATGGTCAGCTTGCTGACCGAATGAGGATTATTGGAACTTGAACTTGACAGGGACCCAAAAACCTCCAGCCTAAAACCTTGGATAGCCTAAAGCAACAAGGCTTCATCTTTTGAAATGTTTTGTCAAAAGCATGTGAATAGAGACACTGATCTGTATTCTCTTGCTCTTGTTGGGAAGAACAGGCTAAACATTCACTCATGCTGCAATTGCTTAGCAACACTACTGCCTCGGAATTTATTGTTGCCTGAGCATAAGTCGCCAGCCAGGCTGCGGCGGCCTGGGATGGCTCTGGTGAAAACCCTTAAGGCAAGCACCCCTTTAAACAAGGGTAGTCTTATAAATTAAAATGATAGTTAACCAAAATATTGTCTATTTCTTTTGCAAAAGAATAGCAGAACTAGTGACCCTGAGCTATGAAGAGCTCTTTCAGGCAGCAGACAACCTAGGGCTCGATGTAGGTCGGTCGGTAACGCCCGAAAATCGGTATTTTCGGCCGTTACCGATCGGTAAATAGGTGATAGGCATGTAGGGGGCATTATTTTACCGAATCGGTAAAATTACCGATTCGGTAATTTTACCGATTCGGTAAAATAAAAAAATCTGTAAATTTACCGATTCTGAGCCACCCATATGTAGGTGGGACTCTTCAGGAGCCTTACCGAATCGGTATTTTACCATCAAATCCAATTTGATGGTAAAATACCGATTCCGGTGTGCATGCACATGTGTGCATGCACACCTATGCCATGTGACAGGCAGACCTGCCCTTAGTGCATGTATGCCTGCCACATGGCACCCGGGCCTGTTTTGGGGGTGCCAGAGGGTGTCAAAGTGACACCCCCTGCACCCTTGTGAAAATCGGTATTTACCGATTCGGTAAATACCGAATCGGTAATGCCCATTCATTCCTATGGGCTTCAAAGCCCATAGGAATGAATGGGCATTACCGATTCGGTATTTACTGAATCAGTAAATACCGAAATCATCCGATTCGGTATTCCAGCACATCTGGAATACCTACATGTCGACACCATAGATTTACCGATTTTCAATTATCGGTAAATCTATTTCACCTACATCTGGCCCCTAGTCTCCTAATTTTTAATCAATCACCAGAAGGAGGCATCTAACAGTTTAGCTTCAGATATCTGGAACAAGGGGAGTGTCTGTTGTCCTTGCCACCTCAGCCAATTACAAAAGGTTTCTATATTGGGTGGATATGTGTAATAGTTTGTCTTATCGCCCCACAAGATGTCTACGCTCCACTGAGCTAGCCCGTGTGATTACCCCCGCATCCGCTGCAACATAGGCCATGCCTTCTACATCACCGCCAAAGGCCCCTCCGTCTCTGAACAGCATTCTCCCTGCAGGAGTTCAGAAAGAACCTCAAGACTTGGCTTTTTGACTGAGTCGTTGCACCCCCTAGTGCTGCGCTAGACAAATGCTTTGATTTGATTCATCAAGCTTGACATGATGTGCCCATACACTTCTTTGGCACACTGGGGAAATTGAACATGCTGCCTCTTCAGACCAGAAGCATTCCACTCAAAAGCAATTTCTGCTCTCCTCACCAATGACATCCTGAGTTTTGGCTGTAAATACTGCTATGCTACCAAGTTACATGATCTGGAAAGAGCCATTTTCTCCAATCACACCAGAGGACTTCAGTTACAGTCATATGTAAAGGCTCTCCTGCATACTACAAGTTACCTTACAGTCTTACCTGCTTTACCTTTGTGAAAAATCCCATAGGGAGGGGGTATTAGTGTTTGATCCTGGGTCATTATTGATACAGTTTGCCGATTTGCCTAGAAATGGCATAGTGACTACTGTTAAAGAAAGCTTCACAAAGAATGCTGAGGGGATCAATACTTGTTGAAATTATGGTATCACACTCTAAGGGATGTTTCAGTGATGAGTAGATTCTGACTCATTGTGGAATGTGATGCTACCCTCTGAGGTTCGCTAATCATACAGCAACACCAATATTTGAAAACATAGACTTCTTTTATTCCAGTACCAGAAGGAATCTTGGTGGTTAAAGGAGCAGTTGCACCTGGTGCTACCACCAGGTTGGGTAAAAGGGTAAGTCAGCAAGACTGATATTCCCTTCGGCCCCTGATGAATTTGCAAGATCGCCTCAGAAACGAAATTCAACGCTGTGTCTAAAGTAGAAGACCCCACACACACTTGAAGCTCTGTGTCGAAATTCATTGTGTCCCACATCCTGGGAAGATTAATCACTTGACAGTGCAGAGAAATGCAGAAGGTGAGTGCTCACTGTGAGGTTGAATCGCCTTAGGGAGTTGCTATATCAGCTCAAAAGGAAGTCATCAATATGAAGGGAGGAGGGCTTGGTGTCAAGTCAAGATGGAGCTTTATTGAACTGCTTCCACTACAGACAAGAAAACCTAGCGCTTATCCATACACAGCCAAGTTCCTGGCAACTCACTTTGGGGCACACTGGACGCCCAACTCATCTTACTCATGGTGAGATGCCATAGCCACACCATTATGGGTATACCAGCCCAGGGAGCAAAAGCCAGAGGTATACTAACTCCCAAGATGGTGGTGGAGAAGTAATAACACCCAAGTCGAACTGCAAGTGGAACCCAGGCACTGATGGTGATGGCGGTCTGTTCCATCCATATAGGACCCCAACAGGTCCACACAAGTAACTGTATCCCGGGCGGGGGCCAGAACCTTAGGGTCATGTCTGCTGAAGTGGCAAATAACCTGCCCCACAGGACTGGGACCAGGTCCAGGGTAGCCTGACACAGCAAGGGCCCACAGGACGATTATGCGGCCAGCCGGAGGAGCAGAGTGGACCTTTGCTGGGCAGCAGTGAGGAGCAGGCAGAACCAGGTGACAATAAACATCAAAATAAGCCTGTCCAGCAGGGAGGAGCCTGTGGACCCGGTGCTCCATTCCACATCGTGGGACCACGTGTTGGGTCCCAGAGACTTTGGGACATGGGGGCACTCCCCGGGATAACTCAAAAAGCCCACCAGAGAAGGATAGCCATTCCTGACCGATGTAGGAAGGCCAAAGACGGACGGGACACTGACATGGAGCCTATCCAGTGAAGGGGACGCCGACTCTCAGAGGTGAGATGGGTGCACCAGACACGAGTTGGGCCTCCTTCCTACATATGACACAGGGAGTTGGGAGAGGAGGGAACACTGTTGCCAGGGAGGCAATCACTTACCAGACACATCAGATCTGCTGGCTGACCAGCTGCCTTGTGCTCAAAAACAGGCAAAGTGAGTTATTGGGCCACAGAGAATAGAACCACCTAACCCCGTGTGACAACACCAGGGGGCAAGAGAAAGGGCACAAACTGACACAAGCCAACAACTTCGACAAACACGCTGGTAGGCGCAAGAAAAAAAAGTTACACCATGGATCTGAATCCACGTAGAGCAGAAGCTGAGTGAGGGACGAGAGCCCTCCCTTAAAGACCTGCTTCTGGCCATTAAGGACACCAAAGCTGTGCTAGAGCATAAAATAGACATGTTAGCAACTGATATCGCCCTGATCAGTTCCAACTATAAGAAACTCTCATCCAGGGTTAATGTGGTCGAGCACATGCTCATGGACCACTCAGGCTCAACTGCTATTCTACTGTGGGAAGTCCAGCAACTAAAAGATACCATGCAAAGTCTACATGCCAGGGCAGAGGACACAGAAGGGCGATCCCAAAGAAATGAAATCTGAGTAGCCTTCTGGAGCATTGTGAAGAAAAAGACCCTGAAAGCTTTCTAAAATACTTTGTCTGAAAGATAATCACCTCACCACCCTATCTGAACACTTTGTGATCGAAAACGCACACAGGATACCCAGAGCCTCCCATCTCCAAGCCTGAAGCCAGAGCCTGACCCCTTGTCGCCTGGATCCTAAAGTATAGAAATGGGGATGCCATTCTTAGGGTGGCATGCATCAAATTCCCTCCTACAACATGCCATCATAATAATGGTATATCCTGACTACACGCAGGAAGTACAGGCGAAGTGACAATCATTTGAAAGAACGATAGCAGAACTGAGGAAACTGAATATTCTACATGTTGCTCTTTCATGCAAAGCTCAAAATCCTTTCTGAAGGCAAGTCCTAGCTCTTTGCAACCACCAGTGGAGGCCGAGGAACGGCTGGAGGGCTGGTGCCTGGTCTACAAAAAAAGGCAATGGGGGAACCCACCCTCCGCCCCCATGTTAACTGTTGAGACAAGAATCATCAGCAAAAATGAGCCCCGCTAATGATGCAACAGAACGTGTAGCACAAGGAGCCTGTTGCCCACACTCATGCACAAGATCCCTGCGGTGGGATGGCGGCACATCCAGAATAACATTACACACACTGACGAGATCCCCATAAGACAGGGGTGTAGCTGTACCAAACATACAACTTAACTATTGGACCTCTCACCTCCTGAGTGTTAACGATTGGGCATTTGCGAACCAGCTGGAACCCTCCGTGAGGACAGAAAGGAGAGTATTGTCACCAAGGGGCTACCTAAGAATCTCTGAGGGCCACTGCCTTGAGTCGGATACCAACCCTAATGGCCACCGTTATCAAAATAGGAAGGAAGGCAACTAAGGAGGTAGGGTGAGGGAAAACACCCTCACTGGAAACACCAATATGGGATTCGACCCTGCTGGCAGACTTCATGAGACTGAACACCATTGAAAAATGGGACCTCCTGGCCATATCAAATCTTATGGACATATGAAACCCTGAGATCTACTCCCATTTGACGAGCTCCAATGGCAATAAGAGATGAAGGAATCACAGTGGTTCTGCTACCTATAGCTTAAACCTGCGCTCAGTGGGTACAGACCCCTTTTAGACTTGACTATAGACAAATCCACCTTGGAGGGCAAAGTATCGATAGGCCCACTACATAATCATGCAATAACCCAAATATACAGGATACTGATCACCAACGCTCATGACTCCTCAGCAAACCTCAAATACAAATGGGAGGCATAGGTACTACAGGGTGGTGGCAATTAGAACAGGCTTCTGCTTAATACAACTTAAAATATTCCATAGGGCCTTCTTCACTAGAATTCACCCGTATAAAATGAGGAGAATAGCACCGTCACCTGTCACGGGGATGCCAAATGTCAGGTTCTCGGACCCTCTTTAATTGCCCGAAGAGCTGGGATTCTGGGCGAGAACAGCTTTCTGGAGTACTGAGAGAGTCATTTACACTCACTCCGCATTTGACTACAATGGGGATCTGGAGTGATCATACCCTTTCTAAGCACACCTTACCATTCAGCAATCTGGCTTTCATCGTGGCAAAGAGAGATATATTATTCAATTGTGGGGCAGCTGAACTCTTCTGGCCTGTTGGGCATGCAACATGGATTGGTGCATGCGTGCCCTGGAGACAATCTGTCAGGCATAGGGTTGCCCCCAAAGGCACTCTAAAATAGGGGGAACATGGAATGAAATCAGGGATGTTTACTGAGGACACTAGCACCTGTTACAGGGTGCGTTGTATCTCGCTTGAGCACTTTTAAGACATTGGACTGCTGAAGCACCTCCCACAGATCGGGTCCTGGCCCTTCCCGCCTCAAAACTAATGTGATGCCTGGTGGTGCCCTGACATTTATATGCAGGCTGTCCCTATACGCTTGTGGTAGTGTGTACCATAGCTGGAGAATGGCATGTTTTTGTACCGTAAATTAACGTTACAGGTTGAAAAGATTTAAAGAAACAAAGTTATCAATATGAAGTCAGCATGACTCTTGGAGACCCTAAACCTCTCGTGGAAAAAGTCAGTCCCAAGGCCTGCCACACAGGTTTACCTGTGCAGCTGCTGAACTTCCAAGGACATTATCTTTGCAAATGCAGAAAGCTACTCAGGAAGCAAGGTTATCTATAGTGCCTGTTTCCAAAAGGTGGTCACACATGGTCCTCAAACAAGAAGAGGAGTGACCTGGTTACGTTGCCACCTGAGTGTGAGTGTGTTGCCAATCACTCTATCCCTACTGGTATCAGACGACTGAATGAGCAGACTGACAAAAACTAAATTTGAGGCAGTTGCAGATAGACAGGTTAGAAAGCTCATCTAAAAATAAACAAACAGAAAAACTGGGGACAGCACTGAAGGTTTGCAATTGGGTGTTTAAGGCCTGACATGATCAGGCTCAGTGGCATAATAGCTGTTAATATATTCTAAGACCAAGTGCTTCTGTTCATGCTCCAATGAAGGTACATCATTGCATGATCTGGAATTAACCTCACCCCATACAGAGCCTCAAGTACCAAGAGTCTAAGGTCTACCATCAGGAGTTGCATTAAGCCCATATATAGTGCATTGATATAATCAAATTACAGCTACATTCACCCGCTTTACAATGAGTGAAATAACTTTACATCCTTGTGGTGGGAGCCAGTAAAGGGTGACTTTGCTCTAATGAAAGCAGGAAAGAAAGATGAGATTGATCACTGAAATGGGCCCAAGTGCCGTGATCGGATAATGTTTCATAACAAAAAAAATATATTTCTTTCCTAGGAACACTGGAAAAAAAATGATATTTTTATTTAGAGCTGTGGAAGAGCAGTTTTTTAAGAAAAGCCTTAAATGGAGCAACTGGTCTTTGTTGTGAATTTAAAATCACAGAATATGTGTTTGCATTACGGGATCTAATTCTATACCTGCAGTACAAGTTTCTGGTCCTGTCACCGTAGACTGGCATTTACAAAAGCTGGCAAATTATGGGACATGCCGTTTAGTGTACAGATTGGCACCTATATTGTTTTAGCCTAATACAGCTCTGCTCCTTCTTCCACCTTCAGAAATCTGTCAGATATGGCCTTTGACCTACTGTGAATCATAGGGGATTTTCAGAAAGTTGGCCTAGGAATTAATTCCACCAGTTCATTACCTTTGCTTTGTAACTCACTTTTCCAGCTTTCTATTTGCTGTCTTTATTTGCTTTAGGCTCTCCAGGTTCAGCATGTCCCTCCCATTGCCTAAACCGTGTTTACTGCATTCTTTGACGAACTCCCTTTCTGTAACCAGGCCTTTAAATCTTGTCACATGTTGTGCATTCAAAGACAGAGGTCAAATATCAGGCGCTGTCTTCTGAGGGCGCTTGTTTACTTTTCTTTCTCTGACATCAAAGCGAGAGGATTTATGTGACAATCTTGCTGTATACTGGGGGTAGGAAAGAGGTTGTTTTCTAGCACCTGACAACATTTAAATGAACTGTGTAAGTATTTCAGAATATATCAGAATTAGGAACACAAATGAAGCATTTTGTTTTGTTATTTCTGAAGTGTGTTGGAAACACATACTTTAATATGATCAAAACAAATTATCACACTAGGTGATGCAATTTCCACACATTTAGTTTGTGCACTGTATAGTATTATTAGTAAAACTGTCTGTGTAAATGCAATGGTCATTTCAAATAAAAATCTGTTGTCTGTAATGGTAGTGCGCTACCACACCATGAATAATTCACTCTATGCCAATCCACTCTACTCTGCACCACTCGCACACCACACCACTGCATTCCACTTTACAGCACTCCACTTTACACCACACCACGTCACTGCACTCTGCACCATTGCACTCTACTCTACCCTGTATCACTCTACTCCATGCCAATGCACTCTTCGCCACTCCACTCTAAACCACTGCACTCTACTCTACTCCAGTCTAGGCCACACCAATCTACTCTGCACAATTCCACTCTATGCCACTGTACTCTACACCTCTCTGCAACACTGCACTCTATGCCAATACACTGTACGCTATCTACTCTGCACCACTGCACTCTATGCCACTGCACTCTACACCACTTTACTCTGCGCCATTAATCTCTACGTCACTCTACGCAACTGCACTCATACCCAGCGTACTGTAGTCCAGGCCCTTGTTTCATCTAGGCTGGACTATGGGAACATCCTCTATCTAGGAGTCAACAAAGAGGTAACGTGTAAGCTAAGCGAGTGCAAAACTCTGCTGCCAGAATACTTTGCCGAGCTTCCAAAAACGCATCAGTGTCCAGGCTGCTGGGGAACCTCCAGTGGAGAAACGGGTCATGTTTAAGGCCCTTACCTACATGTTTCGTATCAAGCATGCTAAGTCTCCCCGCTACCTGCAACACCTAGCTTGTCTTTATGTTTCCTCTCGCACTCTTCGGTCTTCGGTCTTCCACACAAGAGAAATTCCAAGTCCCTAAGGTCAGACTTTCCCGCATGGGAGGGCGCTCTTTTTCATACTTGGGTCCTGTTTTATGGAATGCTCTGCCTTTGTCCCTCCGCATGCAATCAAATCTCCTTCTGTTTCGCAGATCTCTCAAGACTTGGCCTTTCAGTCAATAGGTCTCTCCCTTCTCTCTACTGTTCCCTCACGGCGCTGGGAAACCCTTTTTGGGTAGCTGTTGCGCTGGCACACAAATTTAATTAAATAAATAAATAAACTCTACCTTGCACCACTCCACTTTTAGCCACTTAACTCTAATCTGAAACAATCTACTCTATGCCACTGCACACTACGCCACTGCACTTATGCCATTCTACTCTTAACCACTGCACTCTACACAACTTCACTCTATGTCACTGAACTCTACTCTGCATTACAACACTCTGACACTCTACTCTTCAACACTGCACTCTCCACCACTGAACTCTATGCCACTCTACTCTGCACTACTCTACTCTACGGCGCTGCACTCCAAGCTACTGCGCTCTACGGCACTATACTCTACTCAGAATCACTCTATGCTACTCTAGTCTGCACCACTCTACGCCACTGCACTCTAGGCTACTCGACTCTTCTCTGCACTTTACGCCACTGCACTCTATGCTCTCGACTCTATTCTGCACCACTGCCCTCTGCATAACTCAACTATACGCGACTCTGCACCACTGCATTCTACAACACTGCATTGTATGCTGCTGAATTCAATGCCACTGCACTCTACACCACTATACTCTTCAACACTCTACGCCAATGCACTCTACACCTGTCCACTCTATGCCACTCCAGTGTATGCCACTCTACGTGACTCTACACTATGCCACTAAAATAGATAACACTCTCTGCCATTCTACTCTACAACACTTTACTCCACTCTTCCCCATTCCATTTTAAGACACTCCGTGCGACTCTCCTCTACGCCACTAACTTTTAGCCATGCTGAACAGCAGCCACGTGGTCTACAACATGGCTAAAACCCAATGGAAAAGCCAATAGCTCTTGCATAGGCGAGACCTTTTTGCTTCGACCAATGCTTGGATTCACTACCCAACTGTTGAAAGCTTCTTCTGTTAAGAAATCTGGAACTTGATAACATGTGTTTCAGCACAGATGTATTTTCTGTATATTTAAAAATCAGCAACTCTTAATGCTTTAATATTTTTATTTCATCACGTTCGTTTTATGTGTCAGTGGTTTATGCAGTTTCATTATTTTAAAGATTTCTGGGCTGATTTCAGTGAAATTAAAAACCGTAAAATATAAATCAATACTAGTCGGCAAGTACATTATTTCAGACTTTATATATAAACTGTCTCATCTTCAGACATGAAGCCTCTGAAACAAGCCAGAAATTAAAATAGAACGATGATGAAAATATACTTAGTTAATTCAAACACTGGATGAGCTTAAACAAAATATTTTAAATGGCTGTGTGTAGTCCGACTAGCAGAAGGCAGATGGTTTAAATCAGAGTACAATAATACATTCCTGTGCTTAAATGTTGTATAACGTTGTCATGGGGACTTGAGATGGGTAGAAGAAACTTCAGGCCTGAGCGCCTGCCCAGTTCACTGCATCCTTGAGAGAAGTTTGGGTCTTCCATGCTGACGACAACCATATGCTACAGGACGAAACCAATGAAATGCCTGCAAGCATTAACATGCTCCTCGGCTCATTGCTTATGTAAACACTCCAAACTTCCTCTCGGCTCAAAAACAGCAAATATGTTTGCAGTCACAATCCTGTACAGTTACGACAGTGATCGAAATATTCCATGATCTGGTTAACTATCATCAGCTTCCATGTGCAAAACTTCAAATCTAAAGCAGATTAGAAAACGACGCTTGTATGTCAGATGCATCAAGTGACGGATACTCCTCACCAATCACAATCGGACCACTGATGAAATTAGCTCCAATCACACAATAAAGGGGAAGGAGTGTAAACCGCGGGTTTAGAGGCAATTTATTTTAACATATGGTCTGGTCTGTTGATTCCCTGGGCCGAACTGCTCCATATATTGTTCCACTGACCACTAGGGGTGGGCGAGCCACTGAAAGTTCATGTCAGCCTCTAGCTGAAGCCTGGCTCAGCTAGAGGTCCTGTTGGAACCCTGAGGCCAGCCTTTTGCCCATAAGGACCGGAGCTTTAGTGGCTTCTACCTGCTGCCTCGTTCTATTCAGGGTGTGGCGTTACGGCAAGAGCTACCTACTTTGGAACAGTGGTCGAAGTGGGGAATAAAAAGTAGTGGAATTGTGGGTGGAGAATCTGGGGGCGGGAATAACCAAAGATTGGATTAGTGGGCGGAGTCAGGGGTGTGGCTAGAAATTGCAAAACATACCAATTTTTTGAACGCTTAGCATTTCACTGACCAATTACAGCTTATAGCGTTACTTAATTCAAACAATAGATAAACATGTTTATTTGAGGTTTAATTCAGGAAAAAGCAAATACTCATACGGAATACAGGTTTATGTGAAGCGTGCGAAATATAAGCAGGAACAATGGCATGGGCGCAAATTCAGAATGGTGAGTGTAAAAATTCAGGACAAGTGGTCAAAATTGAGGACAAAAATTCGGGGCAACAGGTATGCTTTGCAGACACATCAGTGAATGTGATGCAATAGTATATAAATACATAGGCAAGGAACATAAGTACAAGTCACTTCTCCTACCCCGTCACCGCTCCTTCCCTGTCATTTACCCTGCCCCGTCACCACTCCAGCCCGTTCACCGCTCCTGCCCATTCACCGCTCCTGTCTGTTTTACCGCTCCTGCCCGCTCACTGCTCCTACCCATTCACCACTCCTGTTCATGCCTAATCACTGCTCCTGCCCAATCACTGCTCCTGCCCAGTCACTGCTCCCGCCCAGTCACTTCTCCTGCCCAGTCACCGCTCCTGCCCAGTCACCGCTCCTGCCCCGTCCACCGCTCCTGCCCCGTCACTGCTCCTGCCTGTTCACTGCTCCTGCCCGGTCACCACTCCTGCCCGGTCACCACTCCTGCCTAGTCACCTCTCCTTTCCTGTTGCCTCTCCTGCCCGGTCACCTCTCCTGCCTGTTCACCTCTCCTGTCCGGTCACCTCTCCTGCCCAGTCACCTCTCCTTTCCTGTTGTCGCTTCTGCCCCGTCACTGCTCTTGCCCCATCACCGCTCCGGCCCGCTCACTGCTCCTGCCCCGTCACCGCTCCTGCCCGCTCACTGCTCCTGTCTGTTCACTGCCCCTATCCGTTCACTGCCCCTGTCCGTTCACTGCTCCTGTCCGTTCACTGCTCCTGTCCGTTCACTGCTCCTGTCCGTTCACCGCTCCTGCCAGGTTATCACTCCTGCACATGCCTAATCACCGCTCCTGCCCCATCACTTCTCCTGCCCCATCACTTCTGCCCTGTCACCTCTCCTTTCCTGTTGCCTCTCCTGTCCCGTCACCTCTCCTGCCCCGTCACTTTTCCTGCCCCGTCACTTCTCCTGCCCATTACTTCAGGTCAGGGAGGGGCTGCTACAGCCTCTAGTTCAACAGAGAAGTGCAAGCCGCCCCTGACAGCTGCAAGAAAAAGTTATCGGTTTTAAGTTGGACTATTCTTGCCATCCCGGGATGCTTTTTTGAACGAAAGAAGTAGGGGAACAGACTGAAATAATTTATAAAAGTAGGGGCACGCCATGCCCTTCCGATTCCGCCCACTACTGCTTTGGAACTGGGAAACCAGATTTGTTTCTTGGCGAGGACTGAATATTCTTTGATTCTGGGCACATCAGAACCTCCCATGCTTAAAAAAATAAATAATAAACGAATGTGACCTTGTGTAATTTAACGGGTGCTTATGGAATGCGCCTCAATACTTTAGGGTTGAACTGGCGCTATAAAACGGCAGAAAAATGCACAAAATGGTAAAAACAAAGCATTAACAGAAACAGGAGAGACAACTAGATACCCATTTACTGTCCGATGTGTACAAAGTGAAATAAATTGTGTGATGTAAGGCAAATACTTTATTTCACCAAAACTCCTTTTTTTCTTCATAATCTTTGAATAAAAGCACTTTCAAATATGTGAGTTCAGAACACCAACTGAATAAAGTCTATTGTGTTTGATTGAATCGATTATAATTTTGCATTATAATAATCTGAGTCACATACAAGGTTCATGTCTTGACTCTTGGGTCACTAATGGCATGGTTTGCCAGTTTTGGGACGGGGCACGAATGGTTAAAAATGCATGTTTAAAAACTTTCACTTTTAATAAGTACATCTCATTGCAGTGCTATTGTGTTAAGGTCAAAGATTCCATATGTCAAAAGGATACATTTTTTTTTTATTATGAAGAGACTTTATCATATATTACGTGATGTTTGTTTTATGATTTACATAGCAAGCGTTTTGAGGGCTCGGCTCGTGCACAGGCTCTATGGAGCCGAGCCTAGACCATTGGCTCGGCTCTAGCTCAGCTCTCACTGTTAATATGTTGGCTCGCCCACCTCACACTGTTGCGTTTTGCTCCTTAATGTGTTCTAATTTGCTTCCTTTGAGTCATCCCTCTAACAGCTGCCCTTAGTTTTCCACTGTCCTAATTCACTTGGACATATGCTTAGCTTATTTTATCAAATCGCAACAGCCATTTTAGGCCACTTCACTGTCTCCTTCTTTATGAGTCCAATATTGATTCCCATCTCCACTAACTTTTCTAGTTTGTGCTTTATTGTTTTAATAATAGAATTTGAAAACCTCTTTGAACACATGACCTACCTGTTGGTCATAGTCAGCCTTGGATGTCAATGAACTTTTGTTTGGACAGCCACAAAGATACCTACGAACGGGTTTTGTTTTTTTGTAAATTTTTATTTATATTGATGCAGCATAATCTAATGAATATTTAAATATTCAGAAATGATGTACAGAGTTAAAAAGGAGAGTAAATACTAAGCCTGGGTGTTGTACTATGCTCCGTTTGCGGAGTCTGCGAAGTAGCGGCAACTTCGCAAAGTTGTCGACTACTTCGCAATCTACAGCTTAGCGTAGTAGTTTTCTTCCTCGCGCGTTCAATAGCGTTCTTGCGTGCGCGTTAATGACTTACCTTGGTTCTGCATTTGCCTTCTCGATTTTCTCTCCCGGTCGCGTGCGCCACGATGTTTGGAAATCCGCCCGCACAATCCCGTGCGAACGCGATCACGTCATTCAGATGCGCGATCACGTCATTAGGACGCGCAATCTTCCTTGAGAAGCCATGTTGGTAAGATCGCGTTTCCGAACACGCAGAAACTGCAATCTGGCAAAGAATATTTCTCAAGCATGATAACACCTTATCAAAAATGATCATTTTGCTCAGGAAAACCCCTCAGATTGTCATTTGGCTGTATTTTTTTTTGTGCAAGGAGTCCTCTTTTTGTTTCTACTCTTTTTTTCAAGAGTAAGGAGGAAATGCCCCTGAGTCTCCAACTTCCTGTTCCTGTCCACCAGGCTCCTCCCAGTGCTTTGTCCATGTGCTGTTCACTTTCATTTGGATTTGGAGCTGGAAGGATCACTTTTGTGTATGTCTGCTGCATCATAGCATTTTATTGGATTTATTGAGGACTTTTGGATTTGAAATTCTCTTTTTCAAGTAAGTTGGAGTAATGATGTACACTTGTTTGTTTGATTTTGGGCTTTTTTTTAACTACAGTTTTCTGGGCTTTTCAATCCTTGTTAAAAATTATTATTGAGGGAGGCCTGTCCTTTTATGAGGGGCCAACTTGTATTTCTTTGAAATTTCCTGCAGTATAGGGGTACCCATGGGTCCAACCATGTTTCTGAGGTGTCTGTTAAATTTCAAGTTTTTAAACATCATGGATGGCATTGGATTCAATTGCAAACTCTGTTGTAGTGGAATTTCAGTTTTTGTGTGTAATTAAATGTTGTCTTTTTTTTGCAGCCTATAGGTAACCCTAGTAGTTCAGGTAGTTAGTGTAGGCCTGCTTGAGTTCATTGTATTTACTTTCTGTGGGTGGCCTGGCCATGTGGTGGCGGCCATTTTGTGTTTCCAGCCACTGTGCTTTTGCCATAGTCCTCCCAGCTTGTGGCCTACTCTGCCAGCAGCCCAGAGATACTACTGGATTCATCATAGGCGCATGAAAGTTAATCAACTGTTTTTGTGGTGTCTCTTTAATTTGTACATCATGTACGACACGGATGGCTTTGGATTGATTTTAAAAATGTGATTTTTGGTGTGGAATTTCAGGTTTTGGGTGTGTGTTAAATAATATGGCACATTCTGCCAGTAGGTAACCCTAGGAATTCAGCTCGCGTAGTTTTGGTAACTTTGCACAGTGCAACAACGCAACCTTACCGTTTTTGTCTTCTTCGCGCGCTCAATTTGCTTGCTCGGGCAAGCGGTAACGACATTTTGTACAATTCGCCCTGCCGAACACGCCGAATTTGCAATCTTGCGAGCAATATGTCTCGAGTTGCATAAAACTTTCTCGAAAATGTTGATTCTGTTCATTTTGCTAAAAAACTCCTCATGTTGTCATGTGGTTGTAGTTTTTGGAGCATGGACCACTTCCTGTTTCTGTTCTCTATGTAATTTATTGTTTGTGGGTGGGCTGACCCTGTGGGTGGCAGTGCGGCCATTTTGTGAAGCCAAGCATTGTCCTTTTGCCATAGGCATGTATTGTCTGTCTGCTCTTCTTTCTATGTTGTTTTGGGTGGCCAGGCCATGTGGTGGTGGCCATTTTGTGTGACCTTCCTTCGTAGTCAGCGGGGGTGCTTGATGTAGCTGTTTCCATTTGTCTGTTCAATTTAACATCATTTAGGGCATGGATGGAATTGGATTGAATTTCCAAATGTGGTGTTTGGGGTGTAGGTAACTTTTTGGGGGGGGTGTTAATAAATGCCTTTGTATGTGTTGTTGTTGTGTAACTTTCCAACCTTTAAGCCATGGGGATTTTATTTTTTGCATTAACCTGTGATGTGTAACATGCATCCTCCTTTTTCTGGCCATATAGGGATATATAGGCCTGCTTGAGTTTATTGTTTTCTGGTCTTGACCCATGTGCTGTGATGAGTGCCCATGTGGCTGGGAGCTGTGGTGGTGGTAGTAGTAGTGTTCTGATTTGTTTTTTACACATAGGCCTGTGTGTCTTTCCATTGTTCCTGTTGGCTTACTCTTGGTTACATCCCCATTGCATTTGCTATCTGCTGCAGGTCACTGATGCTGCATCCATCCGACATGATGCACAAATTAAGAATACACAAGTTCCACTTCCACTACATTTGTATTTTCGTTCTTTGCTAATCTTCTTACTCTTACTGAGTGTACTAATACAAGTAATTAAAACTAAAGCTAAAAGAATTCCACATTTGACTGATGTTCTTCTGCCTTCTTTGCTTGTAGGTGCACAAAAGACTGAGGACGGATGTCCTTCTGTTCTACGCCACGTTGGGTGTGACTCACCTGACCAGACATCTCCGCAACTTGTTCAACTGAGTACTGCTGCTGACATCTGAAGAAGATGGGCCCAAAGAAAGCAGGTACCAGGTCCTCCAAGAGTAAAGAAAGTTGCTGAGAAGAAGGAAGAACAGAAGAAGGAAGTGATACTTAAGTCTGGTGTTGACCCCAAAACCTTTTTTGGGAAAAAAAAGTACGCCTGCAGCAGCGGTGTCATCAGTGGGTCTAAGCCACCAAGCCAGGTCCAAGCAGATGAGTGTGGAAGAGGTAGCCAGCCTAATGGTGGAAAGCAGTGATACTGAGCCTGACCTAAACTTATCGCTGTCTCAAAGTAGTACACAATCAATGCAAGAGGGAACACAGCAGAAAAGTGTTGAACAACAATCACCACCCGCAATAGTAGATGTTCAACAACCTCAATCACTGCCCGCAATAGTAGATGTTCAACAACCACAACCACCGCCCGCAATAGTAGTTGTTCAAGAACAACAACCACAACCTCCGCCCGCAATAGTAGTTGTTGTTCCCCCGGAAGTCGGGGCAGTTCAGGAAATTGAGCCTCATGCTGAGCAAGAAGAAGAGGAAGCCACTCCTGCAGGAGATCTATTGTCTTCCAAATCCCCACCAAGGAAAAGGAGGGTTAGTCCATCGAGTTCTTCGCCAAGCATCCCTTCTGATGATCTAGATCTCAATTGGGAGCCAAAACAATCTGAGCATGAGAGGGAGAGACATCCCAAGACCAGGCTAGGGAAAAGGAAGGTTCCAGCAAGCCTTACACTTATAGAGGTCGATGTAGATCAGCAGGATAATGATGATGATGATGAGTCAGACCCAGTCATCACAAGCATTACTCCTGGTCCCGAGGACATGGAGACCAACATTTTCACCCTATCCCGAATGGCTGCGACTAGGGATGTAGCACGCATACCTCCAACACAGGCAACACCAAAACTACCTCCAGCTTCCGTTTTTACATTAGCAAAGGGCCGGCAGCGTCCTACATCCAGCACAAGCTCCACCTCAACAGAAGTAGGTAGTGGTACTACTATTGCGCAGCCACATAGTGAAATTCAACACACACCATCCAGTTCATCCGACATTGGAAGTGGCACCTCTAGCAGGAGAAAAAAAATAAGCTCCCCAGTGTGGGACTTCTTTACGGTTAGCGAAAATGAGGACAACATTGCTATATGCTCCATTTGTCATGTCTCTGTTAGTTGTGGTAAGCTTGGTACAAATATGATACTGGAGGCCAAATGACCCATTTGAAAAAACACCACTTAATCAGGTGGGAGGACGACCTTCATAGAATAAAAACTGGAACCATTGATGTTGGTGGGGATAAACTAGTACAAGGTCCACTCATGGTCGAACAGGAAGAAGAAGAGCGAGACATTCTATCTGGTAGTGATACGCAAAGTACCCCTGTCGCCAGCACTGCAGTGGTACAGCCCACATCCTCCGCATCAGCAACACCTCAGTGGCACCAGAGTAAGAGTCAGCCGGAGACACCAAGGAGTACTGCTGCGAAGTCTGTGATGCAACGTGCTTCGTCAAGCATAACCGAAAAAAAAAACAAGCAGTGTACCATTCTTAGCATGTTTAGGCAGGAGGGAAAGTACGAGCACAACCACCCAATAGCACGTTTGTACAATGCTAAGCTTGCTAAAATGTTAGCACTGGACCTTCTCCCTTTTTCTTTTGTTGAAGTGGTGAGTTTTCTGGAATTTGTGACAACCATCTGCCCAAAATGGAACGTTTCCAGCCGCTACTATTTTGCCAGAGTTGCTGTTCCAGCACTACATCACGACATGCTGGAATTGAGTGGAAAAGCCTTACATCAGAGTGCTGTTCATAGTATCCACCTGACAACAGACATGTGGAGCAGTTGCCAAGCCACCGGATTACATGTGCATCACTGCACACTGGATCTCTTTTTCAGTTGTTAGAGACAAGCTAACTGCAAGCGTTGACGCTGTTGAAGTTTTTAACCCGTTCAGCGCGGCGCAAATTCCTGCGTTGTGCTGAACGTTCCATTGGGGCTATGGAACCATGACGGAACGGTTCCGTCATGAGCACAGGCCAACCGACGCTCATGACGGAACCGTTCCGTCATGAGCATGGAAGGGGTTAATGAGACTCGCAGACATGCAACTGTAGCCATGTTTGCTATGGAGAAATCTCATACTGCTGCAAAATTTTGGCTGAGTTTAACAGCAAGGTCTTTGAATGGCTGCGACCAAGAGGCCTTAAGATTGGTTTTGTTGCCACCGACAATAGCAGTAATGTAGTGAAGGCCATGAAAATGGTGGCTATTTCAGGGTCCCGTGTTTGGCACACTGCATTAACATTGTAGTGCAAGACTTTCTGAAAAATGAAAGCAAAGTCAGCAACTTACTGACCACCTGCAGAAGAATATGCACGCATTTCAACCATTCTTTTAAAGCCCAGAAGCAGCTACGGGTCATTCAACATGAGCATAAGATGCCAGTCAAAGCACCCATCCAGGAGGTCCCAACACGTTGGAACTCAACTTATTACATGCTTGATCGTCTGTTTGAGCAGTACATACCACTTAATGCTTATGTCATGACAAGATTAGGGGATCCTACTGTTAAAGCCATGACCGTTGAGATGTGGCAATAGGACCTCATTAAATGCCTGACAGAGATGGTACTTCCTTTTGAGGTCTTTACACGTGCAGTCAGCAGGGAGGACTGTACTATGGGCCAAGCTAGCCCATTGTTGTACATGCTAGAGCAAGAGCTGAAGGAGGAGTCTGAAATATACGAAGGTGTGGAAGAAAAACTTGATGTATGTTATTTGGCGGACGCCTTAGCCGCCCGCTTATCTGAGAATACAAGGATTCAAAATAGGATTGTGTCGCATCAACATTACATTACTGCCACAATTTTGGATCCACGGTACAAATTATTTCTGAACAGTAATGCAGTAATTCCTTTTTCAGAAGGGGATGTTGCCAAGTACAAAACTTTAATAGCTGAGGAAACCACTGATTTAGAAAACTAACGGTTCCTAATTAGAGGCCTGCCAGTGCCAGCCCAGGACAGTGCAAGTACTACAGGGCATCCTCCAGAGTCAAGTTCTTCTTCAGAGCATGAGAGCAGTGCGTTTGCTTCCCATCAATCAACAACACTACCAATAACAACAGCACCAACAGGATCTGATTCATCAGACACAACCATAAAAAATAGTTGCTTGGTTTCTACAGAAAGGGATGGGTAAGTCTGTTACTGTCGCAAAGCCATAAGAGGCCAAGCAAATCGGAGCACCACTGAACATTGAGCGGATGGTCCGGGCCTGTCTGGATGACACAACAGAGGTGTTCATGGAGCAAAGCCCACTGGTGTATTGGTATGGGAAAAGAAGCCAATGGCCAGTGCTCAGCAGTCTGGCGATAAAGTATCTGGCTTGCTCTGTCGCAAGTGTCTCTTCTGAGCTTGTTTTCATTGCTGCTGGTGCCATTATAACTGTGAAAAGGACCAGACTCTCGCCCAAAAGCGGGGAGATGTTATGGATGATTAAAATGAATCAACACTTCATACCACCAGACTACAAAATGTGTGAATCACAGCAGGAAGAGGAGAGCGAGTCCGAAGACATAGCTAGTGGGTTACATGACCTACCTCTGTCCAAACCACCAGGGTTTGAGACGAGCTCCTCTTCCCTGACAACTAGGCTTTCAAATTGTTACTTTATCCCTTCCTTTATTTGTGTGAATATCTGTCTTTCTGGTTCAAATCAAACCACAACAAATCCATCACCACTGTCTCTTTATTTACCTATTGGAGTTGCATGTCTGTGCATTTAACTGTCCACTCCACTCCTCAGAGACCTGCTCCATCTTCCTGACTCGCCCCAAATACATTTCCATATTGCCATACATTGGAGGAGATGGAGAATATAGTACAATAATGTAGCCTCTAACAGTCCCTCCATAACAAGTAAAACGTATGTGACTATAGCCATCTTCTGTTTTGTTTCCAATCTGAAACTCATCACTGTGGTAAGGCTACCACCTCTGTCTGCAGGCATACACAACTCTTCACTGTCAGAACTTGAGCAGGCATCCAAAACTAAAGTGAACTTGTGACTTGTCATCACTTTCAGAAGGCTCTGCTGTGATCCGATAGCCAAAGAGAAGAGCAAGACAGGTATATGAAATTAATGATGTCATGCATTGCATTGGATGCTTGCTGAGTCTGAGCAAATGTGCATGAAGTAGAACTATACTAGTAGTTTAATAATTAATAACCAAGTACTTGTGTTGTGACTCAAGTGATAGTCAATTTTTCCATGCTGTTTAATAATATATATTAACCAATTGTACTCCTACTACCGCAGGTGCAGTCTGGACTTACTTAATCATAGCCACTCACTACAGACTGAGTTGCTGTTGGTCTGCTGGACAACTCGTACAAGTGCCACACCTGATGATGATGACCACCATACTATCTTTGCACGCTGTCAGGCAGTTGGATCTGAGATGATTGATGGAAGATGTTTCAGGAAGTAGAATACAAGGTAAAAACAACCAATTAACAAGAACCACAGCAGACCTAGGCTACATGTGTGTGCAGTGTTGGAGTAGAATAGTTGTATGATTGATGACTGACAATGGCGCATTGATTTAGTCACTTGATTTGGAAAATGCTAGGTTGCTGTATATGCCTTTTCACCCTTACCTTACCAATCCTCATCATCCAGCCAGTGGAACCCAAGAATGTCTCCATGGAAGGGAGGACCAAGATGAATGACGAGAAACACATTTTAGACCTGGATAATACAGTAACTTTAGTATAATTTTCATATTTTTTTTATTCCTTTTTCCTCTTCATTTATTGAACGCTTCTGTGACTTTGTTTTGTATTTGCTACCTAAAACTATTTCTTAATTTTCTTTGCTAGCTTTCTGCCCGCTACAGCAGGTATTAGGGTTTCGCTAAGGGCCTAGGCAAATGTCATATATAAGAAATACTTCCTTGTACTGTAGAATTGTGTAGTAGTAGTTTAAGTAACACTCATATTAACTATCAAGTAATACAATGTATCTACATCATGCATGCATTTCCTTTTCCTACCTTTACTTTAGATTTATTGGGTAGTGGATCAACCTCAATAATCGTCTTCACTGTTTTGCTTTTGTTCCATCTGTTGCTTTTGTTGTCTCTGTGCGTACTGTTTTTCTTTGTCAAACCTTTCACCAAACCCCCTTTCCCATCCATTCATCAAACCTTAACCTTCTTCCCCCAGGCTGTGTGGTTTTATATTGAGGTGTGATGTTACATTAAATCTACACCAATAATTTGATCACATGCTTGCTGGGGCAGATGTGGTGAAAGCAACACTAATTAAATGTCAACGAGTCAGGGCCAGGATCTTCTTCTGCTTGCCCACCCAAGCTCTGTGTATGTACAAGCCAATTAATTTTCCAAAGGGACCCACTGAATACATCTAATTAATTGCCGGCATTGTTTGGATTTTATTTTACAGCATTAAAGTTTACAAATTAGGATTGTGTTTAATTGACTCCTTCAACACAACTACAGTTGAACTTCTTATCTTCTTGTACTTGGCAGTCCACAACACCATTGTTTTCTTTTAGTTTAGCAGTTGCAATATTGTTTTTTGTCAGTCTTGTTATGTACTGTACTTTTCTACTACTCCCACATAGTCTCTCAGGAAAATGACTGCCTCTTTGTTTTTGTTGGCAAATGCTAGTGCCAGTGTCTACTACCATCACACAACCACAGAATCTTCTCCATTGTCTTGGGAAACAATGAAGCCCTTGCGATGCCAAACTTAATCATCATCAATCACAGGTAAGATAAGTTTGCCGGGAGGTATAATGGAGGAGAGACTGGTAGTTCTAATTGGACAAATATAACTCAGTGAGGGGTACCGCATCTATCTGTTTGCATGTTACAAATGTGGGCAATTAATACATTATTTAAATCAAAAACACTGGCCGCTGCCCTGCATCTCCAATTAAACCTTGTGATGTACATTAATTTGTGAAACAGTAACCCCACCACAAAACATTAACATCATATGTGTACGTTTAAAATAAATAACATTTATTCATGATGACATAAAAAAATATCCTATCCCACACCTCACCCACCCCTCTCCCTAACCCCAACCAATGTCCAAGTCCAAAGAATGTCCCACAAAAACCCCAACACCCTACTCCCACCCGCCAATAAAAGTATTAAAAAAGGAGCAAATGAACAGGGTCCATTACAATCGGCGGGATTTCAGGTGTTTGTCCACCAATATCTTCACCCGCTCCTCTAATTGATACTCCAGCTTTGCCACCCGGAGGAGAATTTGTTGCCGAAATGCACGGCACCTACATTTGCATCCATGATGTGGGGGGGGGGGGCAGATGTTGAGAAATGCCGCAGGTGGGCGGCTGCCTCCACGGCGCCGTACTCCTGCCCGGGGCATTGGAAGAGGCAGCAGCTGCTGCCGCTGCCTCCTCCTTCTCCTCCTCCTCCTCGGCCTGAGCCACCAGCCGGCGGTATTCGTCCACGATGGCCTGCAGTTTCCTTTGCCGGGCCCTGGCTGCCAACCCCTTCCGGGATGATTTTTGGGAAGGAGCAGCTATAAAGAAAGAAACAGAATTGTAACCGAAACTCTTAGCAAATCAGTAACACAAAATTAATTCAACACATAGTGGCACAGTAGCACTAGCAAGCACAGTACATAAAATTGGTGGTAACTTTAAGTATCTATCCTCTAGATTCTCCGGCCTGTAACATTTATTGGACTTTTTGTCCGGCATTATACTTGCCCTAGTACTGTGGTGGACTTCAATACACAGAAGAACACCAGTATTTTTCGCATCTCCTTTTATATTATTTTCAAAGTAAGACTCTTCTTCCAGTGACAGTCTCCACCGAAGATGAATACAATACATCCAGGGGGCATCCATGCATTAAAAGTAAATGTCTACCATTCTTTATTTTTGCTCTACAAACCTTAGCTGGTTTCACTTTCACCAACAACCACCCATGCGTCCACTCCTTCCTTGCCTTGGCTTTGGGTTTGGCAAAAACACTGCTGATGACTCTTGCTATCCACTATATCTATCCACCCATATTGTGTCGCCCACCCAGGCAGGCATCTTCTTTGACCTTCCACCCATCTTTCAACAGCCACCTGCATGCTGCTTCCAAAGTATCCTTCTATGGTAGTCGTATTACATCTCTTTCATCCTTCCTCCTTCCATCCTACTTCACTTCTTTCACATTTTGTTCAACACATCCATCAAGGTCATCTGATCTGACTTTTAGTCTTCTCCATAACTTTCACAGCTGAGTTGGAGTCTGATAGAAGAGGCCTTGTTTACTCAACTCACGCTGGTAATGCTATTGCTAATGCATTGGCAATGCCAAGTAAAGGTGGTCTCATTCAACCGTTGTATATTGTCCAGTACAACTTCAAGTTCATACTTACTTAATAAGACTCAGAGTACAATGAGGGAAATGTTCCCCTTCCACCTAGTAATGCGAATAAGTAATGAATATAACTTAACATCGCCCACTGCTGATGTTTCCTCCCCCACTGGTGCTCCTGTAGGTGCCGCAGCTCCTGTCCCCTCCGGGATGGCAAGATTTGCATCGCCGCTGGCCCCATCGGCACTGGTGGGTGGTAGTGGTTGTGTACCTATAAAAACAAGAACACCTTTTTAGATACCTGCACACCTCCCCCTATTTTACTAGTTTTTTTCACCAGGAAGGAAGATTGAAAAAACATTTAAGTACAATAAATCATCACTAGTCCAAATTGCGTACTACAGCAGAGTCACTAGACAGACATTAGTATTAATTTATTATGTTATAAGATCACTAAGCTCATCTCAACTCTACTCCTACTCTAGTCTTTGGAAAGTTAGCCTGAGCCATGTAACCATTTTATATCCATGACTACTGTTTAGCGCATGTTACCTCGCAGCTTGTTGCGCAGTAAAACGCCTTAGAGGCCACGTGAGTGTTGCATACAACTGAAGAGGTTGAAAAACAAGGCACGTTTTTGTATGTACTATGGAGTTTGGTTAGTCCCTATTGCTTATCCATAATGTTACCCCTTTTGACATGACTGCAAAAAGCTTGCATAATTGTATTTCATATTGTCTAACGTGCACCATTTTTCTCATTATTTATAGGCAGATGAGAAGATTTCCTTATACGAACCAGAGATTTGCTGAGCTTACGAAAGATGCATGTGTAACCAGTAGACGTTCAATGGTGAGGGGTCTTCCACAATTCCCACAGTTCCCTATCGTGCACTAGTAGTTGTACAAATGTATAGCTTTAATCTTTATTTTGCATGATGGACCTGGATGTATTTCATTGAACAACTTACAAAGCTTGTTATTATTTTAAAAAAATAAAGCTTTTGAACTACCACATAGACTCGGTAGTATATTTTGAGTGTCTTTGGTGTTGTAGACTTACACGAGTGAGTGAGCAAAAGGGTGTTACTTATGTTCTGGGTTGTGTAATAAAATCATTGGGTATCTTCGTGTGGGGGGTCGGGAGTGGGACAAATGATGACTAATGACTGAGACACTATAGGTAGTCGGTCAGTGAATTGTGGGTTCTTCTGAGTTGTGTGACTGAGGTGTAAGTAAGGTCCAACCTCCCTATAACCAACATCCTATTTTCTTGTGCATAGTTCTGTATGTGGCTGTGCAGAGAATACCCACAAGAGTAGTAGTAGTATACTAACCTATCAAAATACTAGACAAACATCTGGTTGCGTATTTTGTTGGTGGCAATTGACAAAGCCTAGAGATTACAGAGGACAACGCAAAAGGCAGGAGTGGACCCAGTGGCTACAGCTATTCTATCACAGCTTTATTCAAAAGAATACCTTAACTAAAGAGTGGCCAACAGGGCAAGCTTAGCTACAGACAGTCTAATAGTAGTAGCACAGAGTCATAGCAGAGGCAGTTTGAAGGAACTGAAAGGCAGGGACGGAGACCCAAAATTTGGAAAACATAATGAAGATCAAAGAAGCTTTTGTTAAAATTGAATTAGGAAGGAAGCTTAATTAATCGGTTGGAAAAAATAAGGTGCGTTAAAAAGTTAGGGTAATATAATTGTTAATAATAAAAGCACTGTAGGACTTACTGGGGCCAGCAGCCGGATCCTCGGTAGAGGAGCGCTCTGGTGGTTGTCCCACCGACTCAGACCCCGTTTTCTTGCCCCTGGGTTCTGCTGATCATGTAAGAAATAATAAAGAAAGAGAAAAACATTGAGTGCTGTGAAACAAATACATCATTAAAAAAACACTCAAACATTTTAGGAAACAACAATTGCAATAAAATTGACCTATCTAAATGACTACTGGCTTGCAGGATTCACAGACTGTCTACTTATAGAACACTAATCAAATGTTCCATAATCATTCTGATTGCAGAATACTAAGTAACGGACCCAGTACCACCTGACCTACACCACCTATTCCAGATGGGCCAATTGTTCAGTAAGTCAGCATTTCCATTTTATTTTTGCCAGCAAAAATGCACAGATGAGATGGAGGACACATGCATAAATTTGTGCATACACAAAATTGTTGGTTTGTTGCGTCATATGTTGTTCTGCTACTGACTGACAATGCTATTGCTGCTAAGCCTAGCACTCACTAAACAAAGTACAAAAAGGTTCTATGGAGGGCTGGGGTAAGAAGTAACTAAGCATTCATTGACAGAGGAGGATTCATGCAGACCGTAAAAAAAATATGAACTAATACTAATTAAACATATATCCATCCACCACTTTTTCACTGAAGGGCAATGGAAGGACTAGACTGTAGCAATAGCATTAACTAACTTCAGTTCTCTACAGTACACTCTAACATCAATAATCAGCCCAAGCTAGCACAAAGTTACAAACAAGTAAGAGAAGTGCAGAGCAGCACCTGTGTCATACAATGACAGAAGATTTTGAAACGGAATTTATCTGCAATGTAACTAAGCGCACCAGTAATCGTGTTACTTATTCATCCAAGAATTATACACAATACTTATACTATATATATATTACTAGCTACTCACCAAGCCCCACGACCTCAACACCTAACAGGTCCTGCTCCCGGTCCAGAATGTCTGCCCACCGGTGGGGCAGCTAATAGTGGGTGCGCCGGATACCTGAGCAGCGGAAGACTGCCCGGCGCACCTTCGCCCACCGGCGGTGACGCTCCTCAGTGGGGTAACCGGAGCCAGGCCTGCCGCCTGCTGCCAAAGTCAAGGGGAGGTGGCGCTGGATGAAAAAAAGCAGGGCGGCCGCCTCTGCCTCCCCGAAAAGTTGCCGGGGCTTCACCCCTGCAGGTCTCATTCTGCCTCAAGGCAGACGGCTCTTGGGCGCAGGCGCCTTGCCCTTCGAGCCGGTACTGCTGCTGCCCTTTGCCATGGTTCTGGGGTGGAGGCGGAAAAGAAAAGTTAGAAAAAAAGGAAAAAAGTTAGGGGAAAGAAGTAGCAGCGTAAAGAAAGAAGTAAAATAAAACAGTAGAAAAGTGAAAAAAAAGTTGTAAAATTGGAAATAGAATGCAAAATATAAACTTAGGGACAGAGAGAGATAGATGATAAGTAAAAAAAGTCAGAAAAACTGTGAAAATTAGTAAAGATTGCAGAGATGAAAGCTGGATAGAAAACTAGGCCCAAAACCATTGCATAGAGTGTAAAAAACAAGATGGCCGCGCCCATCGCGACCACGTGGGTAAGTTTGCGCGAAATTTCTAGCTAACACGCACTTTGTCCGCGCGAACAAGTAGATGCGTTCCCGAACATGACTTGCACAACGCGAACACGTGATGCGCGACCCGGAACAGGATGGGTAAGTAAGTGCGCTACAATCCCCCGAGCACGCAGACAGCGCCCCGAACACGCACAACGCGCTACAGAGCAAGAAAAACAACTCGCGAACGGGTCAAACAAGATACTACGCATGCTTGCGAAGCTCGCGCAGTACAAGAACATCTTTGCGTAGCTCGACTACACCCACCCTTAGTAAATACATACATAAACAAAGCATATCATGTATAAATGATACAAAACAAATAGTCCCAAGAGTCCATACATATCCCCATCACATTCTAATCTCATTCCTCGTTTACTTATAATCCTGGCGCCTCCCACTTTTTAATGTTTCTGGTAGTGACCCTGTATATGTTCCATATAGGACTATACAGACCCTATATACAAACCCTTCAATCATTTACTACATTACCGCTTATAGCGGCCTCTCCCTCTACATTTGTGTACTATTTACATCCTTGTAGTGTACACTTGGTCCTAAAAACAGTTATGCATAATCATGCTCTTTTTATGACAGAGGTGGAAGAATTTAAGCTCATATATAGATTATTTCTGTACACTGGTTACTTCTTTCTATGGATTAAAGCCTCTTACGTTCTATTATGCTGTACATTTCTGATTTACTGGGCTTGGGGATGATAAGCTTTAATAGGGTGGTTCTAACCAACTATATGATTTCCTTTCATGAAACAACGAATTATGGGCGCAGGTTTGATGGTCGAGCAATTATTGCTGTTAAGCTATTGACTACAACTCACCATTAGCGGAATGTATATTGAATTTGATAATATTGTGCAGTTAAAACCATAAATACTAAAATCTCTAAAAAAATATATATATTTTTTTAAATAAGAGATAATAATAACTTCATTAATTTACATCAATATATGCATTTTATACATTCCTCTAGAAACCGAATCCCCACTGATGTTGATTAATAATCACATTTATCTCAATGCAAACATGTGTAAAAATCCTCAGTGAGGTTCAATCCTCGTGGCTGTTTGCTGTTCAGTTTCAAGATATAGTTGGTTTCTAATCTACGTAGCTTGGCCTCCCTATTTCCTCCCCTCCTACTTGCAAGGATGGCATCCACCACATAGTATGTCAGTTCCTTATTATTACTCTGATGGTGTATTTTAAAATGGCGTGCCACCGGATAAGTATTGTCCTGTGATGTAATTGCCTTAAGGTGTTGCAGTATTCTTCTGTGGACGGGGAGCTTGGTGCTCCCCACATACCTGAGCTTACATGGGCATTCCAGGATGTATATAGCGTAGTCTGTTTTACACTTTAACACTTTAGTGATTTGATGTTCCCGATCACTAAAGCCATCCTTGTATACCCGTTTATTAATACCATGGATACAGGCTTTGCAGGTATATATATAAATGACAAATAGACCGCTCAGTTCAAGAGATCAGGGGCCACAGCGGGGAACTTCTGGAGGAGACTTTATGGAGACAAGTTGCGAGGTGTAATGCATTTCGGCGAATGTGCCTTCATCAGACGCTGTAGCAAACTTAGGACACAACCAAGCCCCTCCTTTTGAACTTCTCCGGTCTTCCCTCGAAAAGGAAAGTCAGCTGATCCCACCAAGTTGCCAGCAGCTGTAGTTGGAATGTTGCAAACCACAGCTCCCATCATGCAACAGACAGGTAAGTGGTGGGATTTAGACTTGATGCCTGCTGAAATACCTGGCAAAAGGGGGATATGATGCTTGTAGGCAGCGCCTGTAATTACAGTCAAGTTCCTCCTCGGGTCCCCAACATTCAACCGTGGTGCACCGATGTCAGGCGGGGCCATAGAGTGTGGATATAGTTTTCCCACCCTCACGTGAAGTCACGAGCTGCTCCCGGCAGTAGCCACTTAGCCCAGGCTGGTGTCCAAGGCTGCCCATTCTATTTGCGGATTTTTGCTCATACAGTCAGGTTTGTAGTTTGACAATTGGTATTTTACCTGTATTTGTCAATGCTCACAATTGTATAGTTAGGATGTGAGATTTACAGCGCTGGCAATATTAGGAACAATGTCCTTGCTAGCTGTGCCAACATATGCTAACATCATGCATTTTAGACTATTGTTCACATCGTGAGAGAGAGAAAAAATGTGTCGAAACGGTATTTTACCAATATATTTTATGACATATTTTTAAACTGCACTGCATATCTGTATATTTGCGTATTTGCACTAAAATGGAAATTTTGAACATGAAATGTAAACAAAAACGATACAATTACAAAAACAGAATGTCTTTTATATCCATTAAGAGTAATGTCACGTGATGGTTTTGAAATGAGCACTTTCACTTTAAAAAAGCTTCCCATTGGCCATTGTATTGCCGAGTGAACAAGCGGCGGGAGCCGCGAAACGCGTCTTTGACTTTGGGCTAAGCAAAATAAAATAACTTAAGAAGGATATTTGGGTCCGTGTCCTGTTTCCACGCTGCATGCGCGATTGAGGCGTGTGCACCAGGCTGTTCAGGATTTTGCAATATAGTGACTGGTGTTCCGACCGGTCATCCACGGACCCCTCCTCCAAACCGGGCAAGGCAACAAACGGAAAATTCCTCCAGGGTAACCGAAGAGGATTAAACACTATTCCACGACGGGAAAACGGCCGAGCCCCCCCACAACAAGAGAAGTGAAAATAACATACCGGCAGCGGTTCGAGGTAACGACCGAGTGGACGAGCGAGCCTGCGGAGTTGCAAGACATCGGTGACCCGACTATCAGGTACTGGAAAAACAAACGCTGACATTGTGGGGAGGAGGAGTAACCAAAGTTTGAGCGGGGAAAATATTCGGCAAAGAATAGCAACAATCCGTGTTTTCCTGCAACATAACTAATAAATAATCTAAAAAGTGCCCAAGATGTCAAACGACACTGTCCAGGAAAGGGAGGCAGCTGCCACTGGCATGTTCAAAGACACCCCGGAAATAAGTCGAAATGTAAGACTTAATGATACGGCCACAAACGCAAACCCAGATTCCATACAATTCAAAATGAAAGAGTTGGAAAAAAAGATGAGGATGGAAATGAGTAAGTGGTGGGAATCAAGGTCACTCCAAAGCTATATTGATGTAGGAAGAATTCCCCGTGGTCTGAGAATCCTTACTGCCCCCACATATGAAGAGCCAAATTTGGAACTTATGCATGAGTGGGCGGAATGTAATTTAGACTCCTCGAGGCGACTCACACTGCTATTGTTCAAATATGCTGATATAGATCGAGCCAGATTATTAAATGAGATAGATGCCCTAAATGAATAACTTGGTAAAATGGGGCAAGAAGAGGAGATCAAACAATTACGTAAGGAGATGGAAATACGAATAAAAAAAGAAGAAGAAAAAATTAAAGAAAGAAAAACACAAAAGTTTCAACGAGATAAAATGGATTATGAGGTAGGGCAGATATTTACTTTTGCTAAAAAATACGATGCGGCAAGACAATCGCAACAAAAACAAGGATCTGTAGCCAAGAAAATCAATGTTCGCCAAAGGAAGGTGGGGAAAGAAATAGCCACCAGCAGTTCAAGTGAATAAATAACATCAAATAGTGAAGAAGAATCAGAATTAAGAAATCCCCCAGAGGAAACCAATGGAAAGAAACCGTCTCCGGGGGAAGAGATGAACATTTTAGCAGCACAAAGATTGGCATCATTAAGATCCAGAAATCCGCCGCAGACAAACGCAAATGCGCAAACAACAAGCGCAAACAAAGGCGCAAAGCAGCAAACCGGAAATCAAAATGTGCAAAAAAAGAAAAGAACATACTGGAGGAAAAAATGAATGATACCAATAAAACTGTGGTAAACTTGTCTAAAATAACACTGACAAGGGATGAACAGAAAACATTAAGTTTGGGATTATCATACTGCCCTCCCCAAAACTTTGACTATCCTGGAGTCCGGATGGACATATATAAAGGAATAAGAAAACTAAAGTTGAAAAAAATATTTGCAACAAAAAATAAACGATTTGAAGACAATGCACAGGGTGACCTACAACTAGAATCCACACTTCCAGGAACAAATACAGAAATGGAATTGTATGAGATGTGGAACTAGGAACAAAGTGAATCCAATACACAAACTTTGGAGTGTGGCACAAAAGGAGCGGGACTAACTAAATTTAAACAAAAATCAACTTTTTGTCCCATTATGACGCATGATGCGATAGATACCTACCATGAAATCATCACCAGTAAAATTAAAAAACTAAATAAAAAAATTGGATTAACCACACAGAAATATCGAAACCAAGATCACAAATACTTTCAGCTAATGGAAAAATTAAAAAGTCACCGAGATGTCATCATAAGAAATAGTGATAAGGGAGGAAATATTGTACTGTGGGGACAGGAGGTATATAAGAATGAAGCCATGAGTCAACTAAATGACAGAGAATGCTACAAGCGATCGGACATAAAATCATTAAAAGAGATGTATCAAACATATTACAAAAAACTGACAGGATTGCGAAATAAGAAACTAATAAGAGAGGATGAAAGGAAATATTTAACCAACAAAAACCCAGTTGTGCCCACGATGTACTTCATCCCGAAAATCCATAAGGATGAAAAAAAGCCACCAGGGCGTCCGATCATAAGTGCAATTAATAGCATTCTATAAAAAACCTCTGTATATGTTGATTATTTTTTGCAGGATTATGTTAAGTCTTTACCCTCATATCAGGGACACAAGTGACTTCATAAACAAAATCAGGAATTTTACATGGCATGAGAGATTTTTATTACTGGCTCTAGATGTGTCCTCATTGTACACGAGTATCTCCCATGACGATGGAATTAATGCAATCAAATATTACTTATCCACTAGAGACCCGATTTACAAACAACATAGTGAGATGTTGACCTCTATGATAGAATTTTGTTTGTATAATAATTATTTCATGTTCAATCATTTATTCAATTTAGTGATTCAATTCAATTCAGTGATTTATATAGCGCGCTACATACCCAGAGGGTCTCAAGGCGCTTGGAGAAGGGTGGGGAGTTACTTGTCGATTATCCAGGTTTTAAGTTGCTTTCTGAATGCAAGGTGGTTCTGAGTGAGGCGAAGGTGAGTGGGAAGTGAGTTCCAGGTTTTAGCCGCAAGGTAGGAGAAGGATCTTCCTCCCATGGTGGTTTTGTTGATGCGAGGTACAGCAGCAAGGGCTTGGTGGGAGGTGCGTAGCTGGCGGGAGGGGGTGTAGAAGGAAAGTCGTGTGTTGAGGCATTCGGGTCCAAGTTCGTAAAGTGCTTTGTGTGCGTGGGTTAGAAGGTGGAATGTTATCCTCTTATTGATGGGGAGCCAGTGGAGGTTTTTCAGGTGACCAGAAATTTGATCTTTACGCGGAATGTCTAGAATGAGTCTGGCTGATGCGTTCTGGATGCGTTGGAGTTTTTTCTGGAAGTTTGCGGTGGTACCGGCGTATAGGGTGTTTCCGTAGTCCAGGCGGCTTGTAACCAGTGCGTGGGTGACCGTTTTTCTGGTTTCAGTGGGGATCCAGCGAAATGTTTTTTTGAGCATGCGAAGAATGTTGAAGCACGATGATGAAACTGCGTTGATTTGTCTGGTCATCGAGAGTGAGGAGTCCAGAATGACGCCCAGGTTCCGTGCGTGGTCCATTGGGATGGGTGCTTTTCCAAGGGATTCTGGCCACCACAGGTCGTCCCAGGCGGAGGGGGAGGTACCTAAGATGAGGACTTCTGTTTTGTCGGAATTCAGTTTCAGACGGCTGTGCTTCATCCATTCGGCTACTTCCCTCATTCCTTTATGTAGGTTGGTTTTGGCGGTGTTAGGGTCTTTGGTGAGTGAGAGGATCAGTTGAGTGTCATCAGCGTAGGAGATGATGTTGAGGTTGTGTTGACGTGCGATGGCCGCGAGGGGGCTCATGTATACGTTGAAGAGGGTAGGGCTGAGTGAAGATCCTTGTGGCATGCCGCAAATGACTTCAGTGGCTACTGATTTGAATGGTGGGAGGCGGACTCTCCGAGTTCTTCCGGCAAGGAACGAGGTGATCCACTCCAGTGCTTTTCCTTGAATTCCGATGTTACTGAGGCGTTGTAATAGGGTGCTATGACAGACTGTGTCGAAGGCTGCGGAGAGGTCGAGGAGGATGAGGGCGACTGTGTCTCCATTGTCCAGTAGAGTTCGAATGTCGTCTGTTGCTGCGATGAGTGCGGTCTCAGTGCTGTGTTTGGCTCGGAAGCCGGACTGTGATGAGTCGAGGGATTTGTTGGTTTCGAGGAAGGCGGCGAGCTGGTTGTTGACAGCTTTCTCGATGACTTTGGCCGGGAATGGAAGGAGTGATATGGGGAGGTAGTTTTTGAGTTCGGTGGGGTCAGCTGTGGGTTTTTTCAGAAGGGCGCTGAGTTCGGCGTGTTTCCAGCTATCTGGGAAGGTGGCGGAGGTGAGGGTGCAGTTGATGACATCTCGGAGGTGGGGTGCGATGATGGAATCTGCTTTGTTGAAGATGTGGTTAGGGCATGGGTCTGAGGGGGATCCTGAGTGGATGGAGTTCATCAGGCGGATGGTATCATCCGTGGAGATTGGTTTCCAGTCATTAAGGATGTTCAAGGGGGGTGAGGGTGTGGCAGAAGGATGGGTGGGTTGGTCTCCGGGTTGGTTGTCGAAGCTGTTGTGGATGTCTGCGATTGTGTCATGGAAGAACGAAGCTAGGGAGTCGCAGAGGTCTTGAGAGGGAGTGATGTCGTTGGAGTTGGCAGTGGGGTTGGTGAATTCTTTGACGATGTTGAATAATTCTTTGCTGTTGTGGGCGTTGTTGTCAAGTCGGTCTTTGAAAGCGGCTTTCTTGGCAGTTCGGATCAGTTGGTGGTGTATGCGGGTGGCGTTTTTGAAGGCGTCTCTGGTGCTGGTGTTTGGGTCTTTTTTCCAGGCCTTCTCAAGGGAGCGACAGAGTTTCTTGGATTTC
Source organism: Lissotriton vulgaris (assembly GCF_964263255.1). Taxonomy (NCBI): domain Eukaryota; kingdom Metazoa; phylum Chordata; class Amphibia; order Caudata; family Salamandridae; genus Lissotriton; species Lissotriton vulgaris. The sequence continues at coordinate 863,342,841 of NC_141689.1, forward strand.
TTAAGATCATCGTTGAACTAGGGGGCGTTTTTGTTGCCTTGTTTGATTAGACGTTTTTTCAGGGGTGCTAGGTTGTCGGCGCTGTTGGTTAGCCATTGAGTGAGGTTAATGGCTGCTTGGTTGGCGTTCGATGAGTGGGCAGGGGGGTTTTGAAGAAGCGATGAGGAGATCTGGTCGAAGGTGATTTTGTTCCAGTTTCTTCGCAGAGTAGGTTGAGGATCGTTGTGGGTTGTGGTCTTTTTGTAGATAAAGTGAACGCAGCTGTGGTCCGTCCACTGGAGAGCTGTGGTGTGACTGAAGGAGATATGTTTGCTGGAGGTGAAGATAGGGTCGAGTGTGTGACCTGCGAGGTGAGTGGGGGTATTAACAAGTTGTTTGAGTCCGAGGTTGGCGAGATTTTCCAGAAGGGCGGTGGTGTTGCTGTCATTACTTTTTTACAGATGATAATTGAGGTCTCCCAGTAGAATGTAGTCCTTGGAGGGGAGGGCGTGTGGGGTGATAAAGTCAGTGATGTCTTCACTGAATTGTGCTCGGGGTCCTGGTGGCCTGTAGAGGAGGGTGCCTCTGAGTGTGGTCGGTGTGGATCTGGAAGTGAAGGTGTTCGGCGCTAGCGAGGTTGACGTCTGAGCTGGTTGAGATTCGGATGGAATTCTTGTGAACAATAGCGATGCCTCCTCCTGTTTGTTTGGTGCGGTCCTTACGGATGATCTTGTAGCCGACCGGGATGGCAATGGTGATGTCTGGGGCTGAGGAGGCGTTCATCCATGTTTCTGTTAGGAAGGCGACGTCCGGAGAGATGGTGTCTAGTAGATTCCAAAGGTCGATGGCGTGTCTGTGGACTGAGCGGGCGTTGAGCAGGATGCATTTAAGGTGGTTAGTGTCGGAGCTCAGTTTGGTGTTCGTGGATGAGGAGTTGGTGTTGGTGCCGTCGTACTTACAGTAGTTGCAAGAGAAGGGTCCATGGGTGTGTCCAGGAGCGGCTTGGGCGCAGTTGGGGGGTCGGCCGGGGTTTAGGGCTAGAAGGGTGGAGGCGTCATAAGTAATGCGGGTGGGATGGGTGGTACGGGGGCCAGGGGGTATGGCGCTGGGCGCGGGCTGGGCGCGGACGGGCGTAGACGGGCTTACCTTTGGCGCACCTTCGGCGCGCCCGCAGCGCGTGGACGCTGCACGTTGGGACATTGGGCATAAATGAAGTTGGGAGGGGGCGGAGCGTGGGAGGGTCAGCTGGGAGGCGGGGTCTGACACGAGACACGGGTGTCTGGGAGGAGACACGGGTGGAAGTAAATACAATCTGAAATGGCCGCCCTGTAATAAACCGAAACTGGGGCACAGCCGGAGCTCAACTCACAAAAGTACACAAAAACGCTTCACAAGTAATTACATCAGCCGCTATGCAGTTCGTGGCTGTATACAAATTAGAATAAAGTAAAGTGAGCTAAAAACGATACCAAGCGCTGAGAACTGAGCAGTGCACTATAACGGGGCGGCAGGCAGCAGGTATCAGGGCAGGCAAGGCAGGCAGCGAGGAGAAAGCTTCCGTTGTGAGAGCAGGGGGCTGGGGGAGCGACCGTAATGGAAGGAGTCCACTACTGTCAGATACAAGGTGTAGCAATGGGGGCTAGCGTCTCTCCAAGCTATGGGCATGTGGAAGAAGCTAGTCCTCATGGAGGAATTTGCAGAAATCATGACTACTAAAATTAAGGTGTGGTTCAGGTTTATAGATTACCTTTTTATTATATGGCATGGTACTAAAACGGAAGCACTGGAGTTTATATCACAAATTAACATTAACAAGCTGAACCTGAGATTTACAGCTGAGATCAGTGCAAGTAATGTAAATTTCCTGGATACTAAGGTATACGTACAGAATAACAAACTTGAAACTACCTTATTTAGAAAGAGAACATCTTGGAATTCTGTTTTACATGCCACAAGTTCACACCCACGCCATCTGATAAATAGCATTCCCTATGGCGAAATGCTGAGAATTAAGAGGGTTTGCAGCACAGCACATGATTTAGAAAAAGCTCAATATGAAAGCAAGATGAGATTTCTAGCAAGAAGCTATTCGGAACAGGTGATAAATCAGGCCATAGAAAAATCAGGAACATTAGCGAGAGAGGACCTACTATCTAAAAGCAAGAATAACACTTTGGTCACAGTTGGGGAAGAAGTTTTGTCCAAAGATGACATGACTACCTTTCGTTTAATCATAGGCTACAGCAGACAACACAAAGAACTAAGTAATATCATTCAAGGAAGCTGGCCAATTCTTCTAAGTGACCAGGTTCTAGGACCCCTGCTTCCGCAGAGGGTGTCTATTACCGATAGTAGAACTCCCTCTATGCGGGACAACTTAGTAATATCAAGTCCAGAAATTGCAGCAAATCCCATTTGGTATCAGAACCTAAAAGGCTTTAAGAGATGCATAACGTGCAAAGCTTGTACACATGGTGTTAGTACAACACATACACAAGCCCTTTTAGAGTTAAACCATATAAAATTTCTAAAATGCTGACCTGCAAATCAGAATATGTTGTTTATGTTTTAACATGCCTGTGTGGCAGAATATATGTAGGAAGTACAAAATTACAAGCTAATTTAAGAATACTGCAACATTTGTGTGCGATAACAAACATGGACAATACCTACCCGGTGGCTAGGCATTTTAAGGAGGTCCATGGCGCTACCATCAAAGGGTTATCCTACTACTTGATCGATTCTGTACCCCCAAATAGACGAAGAGGAGATAGAGAAAGTAGACTACGCAAATTAGAAACAAGATACATCCTGCTACTAGATTCAAAACAACCGCTGGGTCTCAATAATACGGAAGACTTATATACATGTCTAGAATAAACAGCATTTAAGGCAAAATAGAAAATATGATGACACAGGAGAAAAGACAAATTACCAATCCAATCCAATCCAAAAATTCTTTATTTCGGCCATATAGACCATAAAAGATGCAGTGCAGACATTACATACATTAAAATACATTTTTTTAAAATACATTAAGTAAAATTCACTCTCCCAGCGAGGAAGGATTTATAATAACATTAGAAAGTTCAGGGGGCTTCAGAGGATCTTTTCTTTCTAATCAACCATATAGCCATAAGAAATTTGGAAACAGCGAACACAATGTGGCCCAGGGTGCTGGTTTTCATGATCCTGTATGCCTGTGCATACTCTCTGAACCCCAGGTTCTTACATAGCGGCGCTTTCCAATGTTTCCTGGGCCTTTGATATACGGGGCACACAAACAAGATGTGAAGGTCATCTTCCACATGGTTGTTACAGCAGGGACATGTTTTATCGCCCCCATTGGTCCACTTGCAGGTATATGAGTTAATGGGGAGTGTGCCAAGCCTCCATTGAACAAACAGTTTCCTCGCCAGGATGGGGAAAATAAAATCCATAAAAGGTTAAAAGGCATATGAATTTTTGGATTCTAAAAATCGCAAGGTTAGGGTGCCGCTATTTTGAGCGTCCATCAAGTGTGCAAGGGACCTGTCTTTGTAGATTTGTGACAGGGCTTTGCGCGAGATTGTTTGACAGCCTCGCGCAGGGTCCTCCCAGAGGTCGCGGAGATTCATGGCAGACAGTTCGTTTTTCACAAAGGCGAGCCAGGGGATTTTGCCACTGCAGTTTAAACTCATGACATGGGTAAGATCCTCCCTATAATGGTGAAGTTCATCCGTGGACCAGAGCCTGTGCCAGAACTTCACTGGCTTTGACACAAGCTCCTCTGCAATAGGGGGGAGACCCATGTCCATTCTCAGAGGCTGGAGTGGCGTAGCACGTGGGAGAGCTAATAGGCTCCTTAGAAAACTATTTTCAACTGTTGATAAGTCCTTCACCGCTTTATACCCCCATAACTCACTGCCATACATGGCCGCTGCCTTGGCCTGGGTCCTGTAAGTTTCAAGGGCCGGACTTATGGGCTTGAAGGAAGAAGTATTGGCCACCTTCAGGATTGCGCCCGACAGTTGGGACAGTTTGACCCTAGATCGTACTATCTGGCGGTCCCATAATAAATTTTCCTGCAGTGTTACCCCCAGATATATGAAAGTAGACACCCTCTCAAGGCTGGCAGTCCCCAGGGTGGGATTGGGCCTAGTTTTAGTTGGTGGGTTAAAGATCATAAACTTGGTCTTCTCTGTGTTCACCTCCAACCCGTGCTGACGACAGAAAAGACCAAATCCATCCAGGATCCTCTGGATCCCCATGGAGGATTTGGAAAGGAGGAGGGTGTCATCGGCAAACATGATTGCCGGTACCTTCCTACCTGCCAAACATGGGGCGTCGTTGTCCTTGACGTTTTCCAGGTGTGAGATGACGTTATTGATGAATAAACAAAACAGGGTCGGTGCCAAGACACAACCCTGCCTCACGCCTCCACGGACAGGGAACCTGGATGAAAGATTGCCATCTCTCCCACACCTGACCTGCGCATAGTTGTTCTCATGCAGCCTGGCTAGGATGTTAAGTGGCTGGGGGGGAACTCCTAGCTTTTCCAGCACCTCCCACAGTTTCCTGCGCGGGACTAGGTCAAAGGCTGACCTCAGATCCACGAAGACCATGTACAATCTTCCCCCCTCGATCCTCACCGTCTTCCAGTAGAGGAGGACGAGGCGGAAGATCTGGTCCATGGTCGACGTGTTTTTCCTGAAGCCAGCCTGCAAGGGACTCATGATGTCATTATCCTCTACCCAGTCTAATAGATGGTTCAAAATGAGACGCGCAAAAAGCTTTTGGGGGACATCTATAAGGCTAATTGGCCTATAGTTTGCCGGACTCAGAGGGGACCCTTTCTTGTGGATCTGGACTATTGCAGCCCCTAGCCAAGAGGAAGGGGCCGCCATACCTCCCAATATAGCATTAAAAAGGATAAGAAGGTACGGGCCCCAGATGTCAGGATGGTGTCTGAAAAGATCACCGGTTAGCTTGTCCAACCCCGGTGCCTTCCCCAGCGCTAAGCGCTCCAGTGCTATCTTCACCTCACCTAAGGAGAATTCCAGGGCCATATCTGGAGGACAGGGGGACTCCACCGCCATCCCTTCGGGCCAAAGAGTGGTTTCTTGATATAGTGTTCCGAAGTGGGCCTCCCAGATAGAGGGGGCAATATTGGGTTCTACTGCGGATGTAAGATCCCCTGTTCCATTATTTACCAGGGCCCAGAATTTTCTAGAATCTTTGGATTTAAGGGCTTCAGTCAGTTCGTGCCAATGGTTCCAATCCCACTCTGCCCTTGCATTGGCCAGTGCTAACTTATACTCCCTCCTGAGGGCTGCAACCTTCACCTTATCACTACCCTCTTTAATAGCGGAAAGTAACTCAGATTTAGTTTTCCTGCAGGTAGAGGTGTACCAAGTCGGGGTACGAGTCTTTTTCCTTCTGGTGGGCACCGCCGGGTTGAAGACATCTGCAAGGTCCCTCACTAAGGCCTGGTGAATGCCAGATAGTCTCTCATTGTAATCGGAGGGTCTTAGTTGGTTAATGAGAGCATCCACCTCCTGGAACCTGGGGAGTGCTAAGCCATATAACTTATTTATAGCATCTTCTTTGTCAACCAGCTTCCCCCATTTCACCCGACGCCTGCTTGTAGTGAGAAGTATGTCTCCCCGGTCGACTCCGGAGTCAGTAGTTGACGGCCCTACTGCAGGGGCTGGGTGCTGGATCTCCAGCAGAAGGGAATTGTGGTCACTATCTGACCTCGGGACCACTCTAAAATCTTGAACTTTGGACCACAAGGAAATGTCTATAAATATGTAGTCCAGCCTTGACTCATGGCCCTTTTTGTTGAATGTGCACACCGAAGGAGTGTCAGAAGGGGTGCGTCCGTTGCACGCCCTCAGTGCAAAGTTCAAGGTGAGGGAAGTAAGTTGTACTGCCAGCGGAGACCAAGCTTTGGGATGAGGTGAGGAGGAAGATGGAACTCCCCAGTAATCATCCTCGGCAGTAAAGGCACCCTCCATTAGGCCCTCCAGGGGTTCGAAGTGGCAGTTGAAGTCCCCTCCCATCACTATTTTCAGGTCACCTGGCAATTGTCCTAGAAAAGATGAGAGATCAACTAGGGTGGGGGATTCATTGCCCACAGCGACTGGTCGTGAGTAGACGTTAACAATGGCCCATGTTCTTTTACCGGGCCATCTGAGGAGCACACACTGAATGTCCTGTGAAAGTGTGTCCATCCTTTCCACCTGGCACCCGATGTGGCTCGCCACCCAAATTGCTAGACCACCCGAAGGTCTCCCCCTCCCATTCCACTTTGCCGGAATTTCAGAGATATCATACCCCTCCTAAGCTGTGGTTCCCTTGCCCACGTCTCCTGGAAAAGGAGGATGTCACTTTTATTAACCAGGGTTTCCCACTCCGGGGTGCCCACCTTACTTGAAATGCCTGCCACATTCCAGGAGAGAATACTCAACCCTGGACCTTGAAGTTGTGAACCTGCTGCACTTGATGCAGGCGGGATGTCATGTGCAGGATTGCCCGGGTCACCCAAAGCAGTTATGGTGGGCGACGGGGTGGGTAATACAGCAAGCTCCACTGATTGCATTATAGAAGCAATGAGTGTGCTTGATGATTCCTCAGCTTGGACTGGGATGCTTCCCAAGGAGGTCCCCCCCTCATTGACAGGGGCCAGGATCCTTTTGTCAGTTACGGGAACAGATGTACCTTCCCCCCTGTCTGGAAACCCAAAGGCAGATTTTTCTGGGTGTTGTAGTGTGTCTCCCCTTTTTGGTCAATCTACTTGGTCCAGGCAGGAGAATCTATTCTGATGAACAAAATTGCCATGAGCGGGAAGTGTGTTATGCTTGGGTCTGTACCGTGAACCATCTACTGCGAAGCCCACTCTAGTCCAGCTCTGTTCCCTCCCCACAACTAGATTGGAGACATTTGGGTAGAAGTATGAGAGGGACACTAATTCTATGTTGGACTTATCCGGCCTTACCAGCCAGTTGCAAATATAAGGGGCAACCAGTGGGCTTTTAAAGCTGATTATGATACAGTCCCCCGCCCTGTTCTTGGGGGGTAACTCCAATCCATGGGATCCTTCTAACCATCAGCACATCTCCTTTGATATTGGGAGGGAGGGGCCTGTTAATGTTAAGCCAGCTAATTACCTTGTTACGGAGTGAGTCCTGTGGCTCTCTAGTGTCACCAGTGAGCTCAGGAACTCCCACCATAATCGCTGTGTAAGGCACTGCCTCAGGGGGCAGATTGACCGCCCTACGCCTAGTGTTAGGGCTAATGGGGCGACCAGTATGTTCATTGGTAGCACACCCCTCACTCGTTGGTTGGGGTGGTGTCGGTTGCTTAGATCTTCTAGGTGCAGGGACAGGGGGCCTAGACGTTTGTGAAGAGGGCAGTAGGGGGGCATGACTGCCTGTAATACTGTGTTGTGCCCCAGTCGGGGCCTGTATGCTTGTTTCAGCAGTAGGAGGTCTATTCCCTGCAGATTCCCGGGGAACCGTCTGTGCACTTGGGCCCAACCCCCTACTAGGACTATTTCGGTTGTATGCGTTTTCTATAGCCATGAGTCTAGCATCTATAGAGTCCAGTTTTGCAGACAAGGGTTCCAGCAGATTCTTAAGAATGACCGTAAGTGAACCAATTAGAGCATCTGTCATATTAGGAGGGGTTCCACCAAATATAAACGGCCCAGAACACCCTGGTACAGCTGTGACTAATGGCGAGCCTGATTGATCAGACCCAATTCCCGGGGAAGTGACCTCGGGAGAAGCCGAAATGTCCGAGCTGACATCCAGTGTTGGATTGGTTTTATCCACTTTGGCCCTTTTTGCCCCTCTAAGCTTCCTTGACCTTTTCCTTTTCGGAGGATGGTCCACTCTGCTGCCTACGGATTCCGTTAGCACTACAACTTGGCCCTCATCCTGCGACTTAGTCATTTCCGCACAGTTCACATAGGGAGTGGTCTCCACCACCCCGGAGAGGCGCAAGGACTCACTATCCCTCTGTAAGTTTGACGGGGTCCTGAGTTGTTGGAGAACTGACTCAATTGTCTGGTCAATACTGTCCATGAGAGATAAATGGGTAGCGTCAAGGGGTAATGGAGTACCAACATCAATTGAAGAGGAATCCGACGGGCCCACTGACACATTTTCTGTGTTCACCTCAGGGAGAGTGTCTGGCACTGTGTGACCTTTGTTGACCGCAGCACTGACCTTTGGAAAGAATTTTTCCAGTGAACTAGAGCACTGTTGAGCAGCCTTGCTCCTGGATACTCTGGTAGCCATGGCGAGGGAACAGTCAGGACCGCAGGCTAGTGAAGTGAGGAGAAGAGCCTTGGGACAGGCACAACGTTAGAGGAGGGGCCCGGTCCGGTCTCTGCCGGCCTAAAACGGCCCGCTCTTCGCCCGGTCTTCGCCCTGGTGACCGCCCCACACGCTCCCGCGATGCGCGTATCCAGGGGCTCCTATGTATGACAGGGGGGCGTGGCACTGGGAGGGGGCGCGGCGCGGGCGGGAAGAGGAACCAGCTGGCGATGTTATGCAGGAATGCTGGTCCTCGCAGTCCCGCTCGCCGTGCCTCTCACCTCCTCTGCGGCCAAGACCTCCGGGAACAGCAGAAAATCAGCCCACAAGGTGAGAGCTCCCAGCTACTCCTGCAGCGAGCAGGGTGGACTCCCAAGCACAAAGTCTCTCTCTCGAGCGGCTCCCGCGAAGCGGGGGCCGCGAGAGGTAAAGAACGCTCAGGCGGGGGGGCGTGGCACTGGGAGGGGGCGCGGCGCGGGCGGGAAGAGGAACCAGCTGGCGATGTTATGCAGGAATGCTGGTCCTCGCAGTCCCGCTCGCCGTGCCTCTCACCTCCTCTGCGGCCAAGACCTCCGGGAACAGCAGAAAATCAGCCCACAAGGTGAGAGCTCCCAGCTACTCCTGTAGCGAGCAGGGTGGACTCCCAAGCACAAAGTCTCTCTCTCGAGCGGCTCCCGCGAAGCGGGGGCCGCGAGAGGTAAAGAACGCTCAGGCGGGGGGGCGTGGCACTGGGAGGGGGCGCGGTGCGGGCGGGAAGAGGAACCAGCTGGCGATGTTATGCAGGAATGCTGGTCCTCGCAGTCCCGCTCGCCGTGCCTCTCACCTCCTCTGCGGCCAAGACCTCCGGGAACAGCAGAAAATCAGCCCACAAGGTGAGAGCTCCCAGCTACTCCTGTAGCGAGCAGGGTGGACTCCCAAGCACAAAGTCTCTCTCTCGAGCGACAAGACAAATTACCATTAGTCAGGAGATTAACATGTCACCTATACACTAAAGAAAACTTTTTAGCACATAAAGGTATTTATTATATATTCGAACATATATTTTAGGATGATATATTGATATGATAATTTTAACTTGTATATAGTATTTATTTATTATATTGATGTTAATTGACATATTAATTCTCATTATGGAATGTCTTGTATATGAATCAATTAATTTATGACATTAAGTTGGATTTAAGTGACTGGTAAAGATACTAAGTGTATATAAAAAATAACAGAATAGAGAAAATCTAAAAAGTGGTTTGGAAGTTTCAATTGGCCGTATATATTATACAGCAATACTTAACATTATGATGAAATACTGTGCTGTATATATATATATATCAATTCTATTTTATTGTTATTTATTATTTTATTGTTATTTATTATTTAATTTATCACAAAATGAATCTTAGGATTCAGACACTTGCACTTTAGGGGTTGTCTCTATTGTATTTTGGTATAATCTATGTTTGAACTATCTCAATGGAATTATGAACATACTAAAATGGTATTTTACCATAATCGCCCATTCTATTTGCGGATTTTTGCACATACAGTCAAGTTTGTAGTTTGACAATTGGTATTTTACCTCTATTTGTCAATGCTCACAATTGTATAGTTAGGATGTGAGATTTACAGCGCTGGCAATATTAGGAACAATGTCCTTGCTAGCTGTGCCAACATATGCTAACATCATGCATTTTAGACTATTGTTCACATCGTGAGTGAGAGAGAGAAAAAATGTGTCGAAGCGGTATTTTACCGATATATTTTATGACATATTTTTAAACTGCACTGCATATCTGTATATTTGCGTATTTGCACTAAAATGGAAATTTTGAACATGAAATGTAAACAAAAACGATACGATTACAAAAACAGTATGTCTTTTATATCCATTAAGAGTAATGTCACGTGATGGGTTTGAAACGAGCACTTTCACTTTAAAAAAGCTTCCCATTGGCCATTGTATTGTCGAGTGAACAAGCGGCGGGAGCTGCGAAACGCGTCTTTGACTTTGGGCAAAGCAAAATAAAATAACTTAAGAAGGATATTTGGGTCCGTGTCCTGTTTCCACGCTGCATGCGCGATTGAGGCGTGTGCGCCAGGCTGTTCAGGATTTTGCAATATATATATATATATATATATATATATATATATATATATATATATTTATATATAGTGCCCAAAGCATTGAGAGGGAACACGACCGTGCTCGGCCATCCGGCAGTAATGATGCAGCCTGCATGCACTCCAACTGATTTGTCTTGCCGCCGACTCGTTTCGAGGCCCTGAGCCTCTTCTTCATGGGCTGCTCAAGAAAACACACTGAGGCATCGCATTTGAAAGCCATTTCCGGCATTTTTATTCTCCATGCTCGCCCTCTGTTGGCGTGTGCATATAAGCAGTAATTGATGCATGATGGGTATCCGAGTTCACCAAATGCGTGCATTATTGATTATTCCTTTAAGTAAGTTCAGTTCTTAAGTAGGGGTTGGAGTTACTCTATAGACTCAATTTGCATATTTGAGAACGGTGCTTTGAAGGTCTCGATTCGTTCGAAACCAGAAACCTCTGTCAGCTGGAATTACCTTCTTTTTTCATCTTTTCTAAGATGGTGTTTACTGCAGGGCCAAACAAGAAATCTTGGTTAATTGGCTGGTTGAGGATGGTTGACTGCACTTCATTCTTAAATCCGGAAATGCGTAGCCACGCATGCCGGCATAGTAACACGCTAGTGTTGATGGACCTGGCTGCTGTGTCAGCTGCGTCAAGTGCACATTTAATGGAGGCGTTTGTGATAAACTTGACCTCCTGTATTAGGTCGTTAGCTTTAGCTTTAAAAGGTTCTGGTAGGTGTTGAAGTAAACCCTCCAGTTGGTCATAATGTGCTCGATCTTAGCGTGCTAATAGAGCTTGTGTGTTTGCAATTCTCCAAGTGTTTGCTGCTTGGGATGCCACTCTTTTGCCTGAGGCGTCTAATATCTTTGACTCCTTGTCAGGAGGGGGAGCATCTCCTGTTGTTTGTGAATTAGCTCGCTTTGGAGCGTTTGATACAATTAGTGAGTCAAAAGGCAACTGTGACTTAATATAAGAAGGGTCTGTAGGGGCTGCTTTATACTTTTTCTCAATTCTGGGATTGAGGACACGCGCTCTGGCTGGGTCTTTAAATATGTCTGGCGCGTGTTTTAGTACCCCTTTTAACATAGGAAGTGTAAGTACACTCTTTTCCGTAGTTGGAAAAGTATCAAATAGGAAATTCTCTTCTATTGGGTCAGTGTGCATGTCTACATTATGATATTTAGCTGCCCTGTCCACTAGTTGGTTAAAGACAATGGTGTCGTCAGTAGGCGACAGCTTTGTAGGATATGTAGAGGTGTCAGGGATGGGTTGTGTGTCATATGTATCATAAGGATCATTCTGGTCATCCCATGTGTTATCCTGTATATCTTGATCCTCAGGTTCTACAAAATTATCTTGAGGATCTTCTTCTATGTTTTCTGTCTCATCATAAGCTGATGTAGGAGAGTAAGGCACAAAAGGCATGTTAGGATAGAAAGGAGGAGGAGTAAAAGGTCTTGAAGGGAATGTCCCAAAGTCTTTTTTCTTTGGAGGACCAGGGAAAGAAGTGTGAGTGTCCAATGGTCTTTTCTTCCTGTGGTAAACTGTTACGCGTGCTGTTTCAGGGTCTATTTACATTTTAGGTTGTGCTGCGCTCACTGGATCAGGATGGAAAAGTTCTTCCTCAACTGTCTGTGGTTTTGGCGCCGATGATTTTGGCTTAGTCACTTGTTTGTGGTGAGTCTTTGGCTCGAGGGCCTTCGGCTGTGGAGCTTTTTTCAGCTCGACTGCTGTTTTCGGGTCGGTGACCGTTTTCGGGTCGGCGACTCTTTTTTGTTCGACGTCTTTTGTTGGCTGTACTGCCTTTTTTGGTTCGGCGACCTTCTTAGGTTCGACGACCTTTTTCGGATCGACAGGTTTTTTCGGGTCGATAACCTTTTTTGGATCGACTGGTGTTTTTGGTTCAATAACCTTTTTTGGATCGACCATTTTTTTTGTAGACTCAACTGCCTTCTTCGGGTCGATAGGGTTTTTAGTGTGACCTGTTTTTTGTAGGTCGACACTCTTTTTCGGCTCAGCGGCCTTTGTCAGGTTGACTATTCTTTTGGGATTGACACCCTTTTTTGTTTCTACGCCCTTTTTTGTATCAACGCTTTTTTTCGGCTCAACAACCTTTTTCGGTTCGGCGGCCTTTTTGGGAAGAGTGTAGCTCGTTCCCGGGGTATCAGAAGGCTTGGGTATGGTCTTCAGAGCTGAGCCGGAAGGCGGGGCCTCTGGAGAAGTTTGTCGATCTCGGCTAAGGCCTTTAGGCGATGCTTCGACCGGAGCCTTGTCTTGAGATGGAAGCGTGGTTGGGGGCTTGGTACTCACGGTTTGCCCCGTTGTGATCTGGTCATCGGAGTCAGACTGGTCTTGTACGGTGACAATTTCTTGGTCTGAATCCGCCGCTTCTGGGGGGTCATGTTTGTCTTTGAAAATGTTCTCCGGTTCCGGTGCCTGCAGCTGCATTTCTTGTCTAGCAGCCCTTCGGTTCTGGATAGTTTTCTTCGACCGGAACGGAGCACAAGCTGGACAGTTTTCCTCGTTGTGCTCGGGAGATAGGCACTTGTTGCATACTGTATGTTTATCAGTATGTGGGAATTTGGAGTGACATTGTGGGCACCTTTTAAACGGGGTCCTTTCCATTGGCAGCAGGCCCACGTGGTGTCGAAAAGGCCCAACGGCCAGCGTCGACGACCGGATCGAGATGGAAAGTATTATCGAGTCAAGGGATACTGAACGAGAACAATACCATTGAGGTAGAAGGCCTTTTGGCCTAGAAAGTTGAAAAGTTTCGGTTCCGGAGTTGGAGTTGAGGAATAGCATCTGAACCCAATGGCGGAAAAAACCAATCTGAAGATTGAGATGCCCATGCGCACTGTAGTCCAGGGGAGGAGTCACCTATCTCGGGATACTTCGAAGACTCTTCCAGGACAACAAGGTGCAAACATCCGGACCCAACACTAGGTGGCGATCTATGCTAAGATATGAATTCAGCGGTACAAAAGGGGGTGTGATGGGCAGAGCATCCGAACCAATCAAACACTCACACCCAGTCAAGAGATCTGGGTTTTATCCATCACCGTTCTTTAGCCCACTCTGCCACCCCAGTTCAGACATGGCCATATGCAAATCAGTCTGACCCTGTGCCTCATGGGAACAGTCCAGCCCGAACTGCCAAGCCATGCCTTCCCTGGACCGGAAACAAGCTTCCGAGGACCGGTTTCTGGCATTTCAGCCGTCTTCAGCCCGGCTTGCTTGAATCCAGTGGCAAAGTGAGCAAGGGACTCATGTCCGAGCATACCCTGCCAACTTATGGCGAACAAAGCGGTACAAAAGGGGGCGGTGGAGGGGTTTGCTGTTTTTACCTGTGCTGGCAGGCCACCAATAAATCCTGAAGTAATTTGCTCTGTGTCGGTCTTCCTCACTTGGAGTGCCTGCAATTGACTGAATTTTTGCGGCCAGCTTTGGTCGCGAGGGAGACTCACTGCATCAACCGCAGGTCCTGTCCTTATGCTGATGGTGTTTGGGCGAATAGGAACGGAGTATGAGCGGGTGTTTATGCGGGATGAGGCCCGCTGACCAGGATGGTGACCACAGAGCGGAGCACAGGTCGTTAGCAAGTTTCCCCCTCTACCCACGGGGGAAAGAACTTTGTTTAATTTGGACTACTTGCACACCCACTGGGGGAATACTACACGCGCACTATAAGAGCCAGGAGGCTTGGCATCAAGCACCGCCAAGGAGGCAGGCTTCTAACACAGGTGCGCGTCTTCAGTGCAAGCAGCTTCTATCAAACACTCGCCGCCGATGAAGGGAAGCCATTCCCGAAACGCGTCCGTTGTTCCATGCAAATTGGAGGGGTTTGCTGTTTTTACCTGTGCTGGCAGGCTACCAATAAATCCTGAAGTAATTTGCTCAGTGTCGGTCTTCCTCACTTGGAGTACCTGCAATTGACTGAATATATATATATATATATATATATATATATACCTTGTCACTCTGACTTATTTAATGATTAATTTGTGGAAAATGTATCCTATTCTGCGATACTCAATTTAAACAAGAATCAATTAATAGTTTGCTGTTCAAGGATACACAAATTTGGCGATATTCTCAATACATTTGGTTCAAAAGCATAAATTGCAATGACATGGTATTACAAGGATGGAATGCATAATATAGTTGACCTCCTGTAGAACAGTGGATCGGCAGCCGACACATGTTTTGTTACAAGGTAACTTTTTCAAGGCTGCAAATAATGCCAAACAAAGAAATATATAATATATGCAAGTAAAATTAAAGTAAAAAAGGTGGAAACAGGAAAAATTATGTAGACGAAGAGTAGTTATTACAAGCTCCAAACCACAATCTAGTCAGCTAAGTAACCAGGTAAGTGAAAACCGGTCCCTATAGAGGATTGTAGTTGTGATAAAGTACTAAAAACTAAGAAACTAAGAAACTTTCAGCTATTAGAAATGTAAAAACAAAGGTGTATACCTTAAGAGCAATCCTTAAAGTTCGCTCAAAATTCATAGAAGTCCAAGGTCTTCTTGTAAAGTTGACCGAGTCCTAACATAATTACAAAAAGAAGAGCAGATAATTACGTAGAGCCCCATCGTTATATCCAAAAGAGAAAGTTCTTTCTGTCTCTTTTCAAGAGTAAGGAAATTGCACTGTCATGTGCATAAACTACCTATTCAATGACTTTGTAACTGTCGTCCAAAGCGATACCAGCGTCACACGATATCAGTGGGTCCGATACATGTCATTCCTACATCTAAAAAAGTTAAAAAGATCTTATATACTGAAAAAGATAGGATAAAATATGCCTTATAAAATATTTATTAGGAAAAGTTTAGTCATAGTCTTAGGTTTTGGCATGAAATATTATGAAGTTTGAATGGGCAACTCACAAGGTTACAGTGGCCCTTGTGATTCGGCCCATTTGTTTGAAAAAAAGGCCAGGTACTGCCTCTAAGAGAAGTAAGTCGTACTTTATATTCAAGTACTAGTTGGGTTAAACTCTTAAATTTTAATAATAATTTACCCAATTAGAATAGTCGTTTGCGAATTCTTCAATTTTGTATGTGGAGGTTTCTATCTCGGGGAAAAGCCTAGGGGTTACTCTCAATGCTGATCTCTCGCTTAGAGGACAAGTGGGAGCAGTGATCTCCTCCAGTTTTTACCAGCTACGGAAAATCAAGAAAAGGACTAATATCTGAATTTAGATTAGACAAACGCTGCCATATCAAAAATATATTACAAAAGAAATCTCTGATCCTCCTATAACCCATCCTATACCACTTGGTACACGTACCAATAGATAGTTGCAGTTCTAATAACCTATATTCAGCTATTTTCAACAACGGATGTAGCCTCTGTGTTTCCCAGCTTTTCCATATTCTATTAAATCCCTATAAAATGGTACAAGGTTCTTGTACCTTGATTTTTTTCATAAGTCTTTGCATTAGTAGGAAAGGGGGAGATCGATTTCTGATATCTTCACCATTTGTTCTAAATAAAAATGTGCATCACTAGAACATTGGAGCTAGACTTCACTAACCAGTTCATAAATGTTGCCTGGTAGTAACACTTTATGTTAGACAGTGCTAGCCATGACAGACATGAGTTACGTCAAAGTTGCATGCCTTTTTTGTTAGAGAATAGTAGTCCCTTTAGCTTAGTTTGGATGTTGTTTGTAAGGAGGGCCCAATGTGTTGACCCAGTTATGTGACATTTTTTGGAGGCCATTCTAAACTGTAGTGTTTTGAATGACCCCTGCTGGTCTCTTTCGCGACTGACATTCAGGATACCTGAGATTTAGGCTGAATGCCAAGGCTGTGTCAAATTAATTTCCTTGAGTACCATGGGCAGTGACCTCACTGGGTCTGTCAATATAGCGGTGAAATCATTGGCATACGCTTTGAGCATGTATGTATGTAGGGTCCAGCTTTGACCCTTGAAATTCCCTCACTGCCCCTCACTTTCTCTGATATCGGCTCCATACAGAGCTTTCAGAGAAGCTGGGAGAATAGACACCTCGGCCTATTCACCCTCTGAATAGGCAAGCAGGAGAAGTGTATGTCAGTTACCCTCACTGTCACAGTCTGGAAGTTATATTTGCAATGAACTCATGTCCTGAATTTTGACCAGCAACGAGGCCAATGAATCTGAACAAATGCCTTCTCAGCATTCACTGAGAGGAGCAAGACATTCTTACAAGTACTGTGGACGTTGTTAAGAATATGTAGAAGTCTCTGAGTTGTCAATGCAGTTCCTGCGACAAACAAAACCAGATTAATAAGGATCTACAAGATCCAGCAGGAGGGATTAAGATGACTCACCTGGATACAGCTAAATATTTGGGTGTCTACATTGATTAACAAAATGGACCTTTAAGAGGCACAGCGTTGATAGGTCCTTCCCCAGCTTCGATATGACTCTGATGGGGGCCTCAAGCATTGATTCATGGAGGGAGTCTGTCAATGAAAAATGATGATAGACTTTGGTCAGGATACGTGCTAATTCTTGGCAGAAAGGTTTGTAAAATAGTGGAGCGAAGCTTTCAGGTCATGCCGCTTTGTCTATTTTCAAGTGCGATATACTAGAAATTACTTCTTCAATTTGGTCCAGGGACTCAGCACATGCTTGGAAGACAACAGTGACTTTTATTTACTTGAGGCATCCCTCTATTACGTTGCCACATTTGGGTATGCTCTCTGTAACGTGGAGTAAAAGTCTTAAAATGCTCTCACTATATCCCAGTATTTATTAAAGGTCTCGCCCTCTGCTGTAATGCTCACTTTAAGCTGGAGCATTATAATTTTCTACATAGGACTTATCTGACTCCCATTTGCCTGCACCACATATCTGTATTGCGATCGGGTGCTTGCCCCAGGTGTGGACACGATGGGGCAGACTTCATGCACTTAGCTTGGCAATGCAGGGAGGTATAGGTTTACTAGACTGGGGTAGTAGCAGATTTTCAGAGGACTGTCCGTATACCTTTTGTACATACACCACAGTGCTGTCTCTTGGGTATTGTTAAACGTCCAAGGGCCAAGAAGATGGCGTGTAGATTTCTGCACTTGGCACTAGTCCTGGCTAGGTGACGCATAGCTATATCCTGTATGGCACAGAGAGCACCTGACTTTACTCGCTTGGCGTAACAATGTGTTAGAATGGTCCGTAGCAGACGAGTCTCACATGAGGTTTGCCAGATGCAATGACAAATTAATAGAAGATCTTGCGGTTTAAAAGGACCTGTGTGATGTGTTTCTAGATCCGGAGGCAACCATGACCTCTTCTGACGGTGACGATACCGAAAATGGGGAAATCGATGGGGAGAAAATAGTCGGGGTGGGTGTTCCGAGATACAGAGCTATCCTGGTCTATAAGGAATATGCTACTTACCAGTATGCATCTGTTCTTGGCATAGAGGGCTGCAGAGTGGTACATTATGAATAGATCGCCATCTGGTGTTGGGCTCGGATGATTGCACTTTGTTTTTCTCTTGGAGAGTCTTTTGTATCTTGGTGACTCCTCCCTTGGTTGGTAGTGCGCATGAGCATCGGCTCCATCCTTAGATTGTTTTGCCATAGTAGGGTTAGATGGAGTAGTATAGTAGAATACAGATAAGAGTGCCCATGTGAGTGTATCTAAATAAGATAATGTTGGAACAGACACAGGTTTCCGGGGAGGCTGGGAGGGCATGTACCACTCTGCAGCCCTCTATGCCAAGAACAGATGCATACTGGTAAGTAGCATATTCCGTTCGAGGCATATGGGCTGCAGATGGTACATTATGAATAGACTATATAGCAGTTCTCTCCCTAGCGGTGGTCGCCCGTGTCTGTTGCAACTGTCTGAAACAATGTTTTTAATACTGCTTGTCCCACTCTAGCTTGTTGTGTTGTGTGCACATCTACACAATAGTGTTTTGTGAAGGTGTGCGGTGTAACCCAGGTAGCTGCTTTGCATATGTCATCTAGTGGAATGTTTCCCAAAAATGCCATAGATGCTCCTAGTTTACGTGTGGAGTGAGCTCTAGGAGGAACAGTTAATGTTCTCTTTGCCTTTAAGTAGCATATTTGAATGCATTTTACAATCCATCTGGCAATGCCCGCTTTGGAGATGGGATTGCCTTTATGTGTAGGAGAAAACGCAACAAATAGCTGTTTTGTCTTTCTGAAAGTTTGTGTTCTTTCTATATAGTACAATATGGCCCTTCTAACATCCAATGTATGTAGGGCTCTTTCTGCTACTGTTTGTGGTTTTGGAAAGAAAACCGGTAATTCCACTGACTGATTGATGTGGAATGCTGAAATAACCTTCGGTAAGAATTTTGGGTTTGTTCTAAGAACCACTTTATTTTGGTGTAACTGCATAAATGGTTCTTGAATCGTAAAAGCCTGCAGTTCACTTACTCTTCTAAGTGACGTGATAGCTATGAGGAAGGCCACCTTCCATGTGAGGAATTGTATTTCACACCTATGCATAGGTTCAAAGGGTGGCCCCATTAGTCTGGTAAGCACTATGTTGAGATTCCAGACTGGGGAAGGTGGTCTTCTTGGTGGAATGACTCTTTTGAGTCCTTCCATGAAAGCTTTAATTGCTGGTACTTTAAACAGTGAAAGATGTTGCCTGTTTTGTAGGTACGCCGCTATGGCTGCGAGATGAACTCTGATAGAGGTATATGCTAGGTTACATTGCTGTAAGTGTAGTAAATAGCAAATGATTTGTTTAGTGGATGCGTCCAGAGGGTTGATGTGCTTACTGTTACAGTGTATAGCAAACCTCTTCCATTTTGCTGCATAGCATGCTTTGGTGGTAGGACGTCTTGCTTGTTTAATGATTTCCATGCATTCTGGTGGTAAATCTAAATACCCAAACTCTATGACTTCAGGAGCCAGATCGATAGGTTCAGTTGTTTGGGATCTGGGTGCATTATTTCTCCATGGTTCTGTGTAAGATGCATGGGTAATAATCTTAGCTTTTGATGTGGTACTTGTGAGAGTTGTAGCAGCGTGGTGAACCACGGCTGTCTTGCCCACGTGGGTGCCACTAGTATCATTGTCATTGAGTGTTGCTGCAGTTTCCGAACCAGTAACGGAATTAGTGGTAGAGGAGGGAATGCGTAAGCAAATTTGTTGGGCCAATTTATCCACAGTGCATTGCCCTGGGACCGGTGGTGTGGGTACCTGGATGCGAAGTTTTTGCATTTTGCGTTCTGATGATTGGCAAACAGATCTATCTCTGGTTGCCCCCATTTTTGGAAGAATGGCTGCAGTATCTGGTCGTGCAGCTCCCATTCGTGTACCTGTTCTGACTGTCTGCTTAGGATGTCTGCTATCTGATTTTGAACTCCTGGTAGGTGTTCCGCTAACAGGTAGATCTTTTGAGGAATGGCCCATCTCCATATGTCCTGTGCTAGTCTGGACAGTTGGAGAGAGTGTGTACCCCCCTGTTTTTGAATATAATACATTGCAGTCATGTTGTCTGTTCTGATCAGGACTGCTTTGCTTGTTATTTGCATTTGGAAAGCTTTTAGTGCTAGAAATATTGCTAATAGTTCTAGGTAGTTGATGTGCAGTTTCTTTTGCTGCACACTCCACTTCCCCTGCACTGTGTATCTGTTCATGTGCGCTCCCCATCCGGAGAGCGATGCGTCCGCTGTTATTATCACTTGTGGAATTGGCTCTAGGAACGACCGTCCCTTGGAAATGTTTTCTGTGTTCCACCACTTCAGAGAGCGATACGTCCGGTCGTCTACCAACACCAGATCTGTAATCTGACCTTGAGCCTGATTCCACTGTGTCGCTAGACACTCTTGTAGTGGGCGCATTTGTAGTCTGGCATGTGGTATTAGCAGTATGCAGGAGGACATCATGCCTAATAGTTGCATAAACACTCGTGCTGGTAGTGAGTGTTGTGGTTGAAATCTTTGTATTAACCCGACCATTGTCTGTACTCTGATTGGGTTGGGGTATGCTATTGCCTTTTCTGTGTCTACTGTAGCCCCCAGGTATTGCTGAATCTGGTTTGGTTGCAGGTGTGATTTTTTGTAGTTCACCGTGAACCCTAGGTGGTGCAGCAATTGAATTGTCTTCTGTGTGTTGTGAAGACATTCTTCTTTTGACTTGGCCTTTATTAGCCAGTCGTCCAGGTATGGGAAGACATGTATTTGTTGTCTTCTTAGGTGTGCTGCCACCACAGCTAGGCATTTTGTGAAAACTCTTGGTGCTGTTGTAACACCGAAGGGAAGGACTTTGAACTGATAGTGTTGTCCTTCTAACACAAACCTTAGGTATTTCCTGTGGGCTTTGTGAATTGGGATATGAAAGTAAGCGTCTTTTAGATCCAGTGTAGAAAGAAAGTCCCCTTTCTTCAGTAAAGGGAGTACTTGTTGGAGCGTGACCATGTGGAAATGCTCCGAATTTATGTAAGCATTGAGGGGTCTGAGGTCTAATATTGGTCTTAGGGACCCGTCCTTTTTGGGGATCAGGAAGTATAGAGAGTATACTCCTGTTCCTTGTTGATCCTTTGGAACCTTCTCTATTGCATGCTTTTGTAGAAGTGCTAGAACTTCTTCTCTTAACAATGTCAGATGATCTTGACTCATTGGGCGCTGTTTGGGGGGGATGTTTGGTGGGGTAGCTGTGAGTTCCAGGCAATAACCATGTTGGATAATTTGTCTCACCCACTTGTCTGATGTGATGTTTTCCCAGACAGGTAGGAACTGTGATAGACGTCCCCCGACCGGTGTTATGTGGTCTGGGGGGAGTTCTATGAAGTCACTGTTTTGGTGTTGAGGCGTTGCGGTTGTTATTATTTCCGCGGCCTCTACCCTTATTGTTGTTACCTCTGTAACTGCCTCTTGAATTACCTCTGGGTGATGTTGGTGTGAAAGAGGTGGATTGCTGATTCGTTCCTGTATTCTTTGAGCCCCCTCTATAGGTGGATCTACGAAAGGAACCTCTGTGTGTTGGCTGTTGCAATGCTCCCATTGACTTAGCCGTTTCTGTATCTTTCTTCATTTTTTCTAAGGTCTCGTCTGTGCTTGAGCCAAACAGTGTCTTCTGATCAAATGGTTTGTTCAGTAGGGCTGTTTGTACTTCTTGTTTGAATCCTGAGATTCTAAGCCATGCATGCCTTCTTAGCATGACACTGGTGTTAATAGATCTTGCTGCAGTGTCTGCTGCGTCTAATGCACACTTAATGGAAGTATTGGTTATTATTTTACCTTCCTGTATTAATTGATCTGCCTTTTTCTGATGTTCTTTTGGGAGATGTGTGAGAGGTTTTTCTAACTCATCATAATGTGCCCTGTCGTAACGTGCGAGTAGTGCTTGTGTATTGGCTATACGCCAGCTATTCGCTGCCTGTGATGCTACTCTTTTGCCTGATGCATCCATTAACTTTGATTCTTTATCTGGTGGAGGAGCCTCTCCTGTAGATAATGAATTTGCTCTTTTACGAGCGTTTGAGACCACCAGCGAGTCTAGAGGTACATGCCCTTTAATAAATATTGGGTCCTTTGGAGCCGCTTTGTATTTTTTATCAATTCTTGGGTTTAACACCCTGGCCCTCACTGGGTTTTCGAATATTTCCTCTGTGTGACTAAGAAGACCCTTCAACATAGGAAGAGTACCTGATGTTCTCTGTGCATTAGGTAGAGTCTCTAACAAGAAATCCTCTATTTGAGGTTCTGTATGCATGTCTAGTTTGTGATATTTTGCTGCCCTATTAATGAGCTGCACAAAACCTGTGTTATCATCAGGTGGTGAAGGCTTTGAGGGATATAGCTCTGGGTCGTTGTCCTCATCTGACCCTACATCATAATTTTCCCATGGCTCCTCCTCATCTAGGATAGTTTCGTCATCCCCTTGAGGTTCTCCCTCCCCTAGATCACTGTCTACATCTGACTGAGGTGTAGCTGGTCTTGGTGTGGAGGGTGCAGGAATATTTGGCCTATTGTGAGGAATAGGAGAAGAGGGTGTGACTCTAGGTCGAGGAGACGCAGGAGGAGTTATATTTGTCCCCATTGTTCTCTTTTTTGAAGGAAGAGGTTTATCTTCTGACTGTTCATTCTTTCTCTTCTTCGTGACCACTTTCCCAGTTTGTGGATCAATAAACAAGATCTTTTGTTTGGGATCTGTCTGTTGCTCCTGAATCGGTACCGAAGATCCTGGTTCCGAGAGCTGCTTTTGTTTTCGATCGTCAGATCTTGTTGTTTTCGACACCGAATGTCTGCTCGATTCCGACTTTCTGGGTATCGAGTGTCTTTTGGGCGATAAATCATATTTATGTTTCGACATGGAATGTTTCGATACCGAGCTTTCCCTTGTTTGTTGCCTCGGTGCCGAAGTCGATGTCGCCCTTTTCTCGGATCCGACATGGTGGGAGTCCGAGTGTTTCGGTTTCAGTTTCGGTTTCGTTGCCGGGCCCGAGGGCGGGGCGTCGGAAACTTTTTTCTGCGGTTTGACCGGGCCCGAGGGCGGGGTCGTTACCGCACGGGGTCGGTTTTTCGGTAAGGGGACGTCGTCACTCACGGTTTGTTGCTCGATGAGTTCTTCAACCTCCGACTGGTCCCCTTCCGACCCCGACTGGTCCTCTTCTTCCTCGATTTGCTCGTCTCCGAACAGCTCCGGGATCGCCTCCGCCTGCATTCTGGAAACCTCGTGTCTTCGAGCTCGACGATTTCTAATCGTTAGCTTGGAGGAGAATGCTGCACAGGCTTCGCAGTCCCTGGATTCGTGTTCAGGCGATAGACAGAGGTTGCACACCTCGTGTAGGTCCTTGTGTGGGAACTTAGCACCACACGTTGGACATTTTTTGAATGGAGTCCTTTCCATGGACTCCGGGCTTGACTGCGTCGAGAAAGGCCTCCTGTTCTTCGACGTAGATCCAAGTTTTTCTCTTCGATTTTGAATTTGCAACGCGTCGGAATGGAAATGAACGCGTTCGATAACAATACCGTCGAATTGGAAAGGGAATCCGCGCCGATAAATCACTTTCTTCTGAAGTTGATCTGGAGCGTCTCGATCCTCATCCGAACCCGATGGCGGAAAAAAACAATCTAAGGATGGAGCCGATGCCCATGCGCACTACCAACCAAGGGAGGAGTCACCAAGATACAAAAGACTCTCCAAGAGAAAAACAAAGTGCAATCATCCGAGCCCAACACCAGATGGCGATCTATTCATAATGTACCATCTGCAGCCCATATGCCTCGAACCAGGTGTTTATGTCCACGCAGTGGGGCGAATGCCTAAAGATTGAGAATAAATTGCAAGGGGCCAGTTGGAAGTTCTTTATATTTCCCTGAACAATGGGCGCTTGATTGTATGCTCACATTGTCATAGTATGCTGCTGTACCGTTTATGATAACATTGAAAAGTAAAGGTTTAAACATTTTTTTTAAAGGACCCTGTGTGCCTCATACAGCTGCCACATTATCCACATTCATCCGAGCCCTCAGGCTGCCTGTTTTGTTTCACCCTAGTGAAGCACTTCTACTCTACGCGTAGGAGGTCGCATTCAGCTCTGCATCAAGCATTTTGACCTGTGTGCTGTCAGTTTGTATCACATCTTCATGAAGCCTGTCCATTTTCGAATCAATTTCACCCCTTTTATCTGAGTGGTCAGTTTCCCTCTTTTTTTTCTTTAAATTTTTACTCAATCTAGCAAAGATAGTTATAGAGGACACCCTTACCACAGTCTATAAGGAATCTCAGAGCATATACAGGGTAAACGTACTGTTATCATTAGGTTTAAGCTACTATTGTATCGCCTTCCGAATCTCTTTACTATGCTGTTGGTGCATATAAAGAAGTCGCAAACCTGCCATGTGTTTTGAATCAGTGGGCCCTGCAGAAGAGAGAAACTGCTAGATAGCAGGGCGTGGTCGGAAGTGTGAGTGTGCCTATCTTAATTAGTGATTTTGGGGCATATGTATGAAATTGCTTTTTTGCGAGTCCTTAATAGAATTTTTGGCGAACTGCTATTATGGACTCGCAAAATGCTATGTATGTAGGAATCGCACTAATTATGTTGATTTCTACGTATTCCTTTATTGCGAATTGCAAATTGTGATTCGCAATCAAGGAATAACTTCCCAATCATTCCTATGGGCCTAGAGGCCCATAGGAATGAATGGGAAGATATTCGCAATTTGCGAGTATCCATTAGGTACACCCAAATTGCGAATGCAATTTCAAGGTTGCAAGGGTGTCAAAAGGACACCCTGAAGCACCCCAGAAATATGTATGTGCGCCACATGGCACTTTAAATAAAGCAAAAGAGTGCATTTTTCCAAAAATCGCAAATTACCACCAACCTGAAGTTGGTGGTAATCTGCGATTTCTTAAGCCAAAACTTGGGTGCTTCCTACATTGCATTTAAGGAATCGCAAATTGCGATTCCTTAAATGCATTCGCAAAATAGGGAATTGCAAATTGTGCGATTCCCTATTTTGCAAGGGCCTTTTGGATGATATATCCCAAAAGGCTTTTTCCCCTTCGCAAACGGGCTGATTCCGAGAATGGGCCCGTTTGCGACGGGAAAAGGGCTTGATACATATGCCTCTTTGTGTACAGCTCGTGGAGACCAAGCAGTGATCAAATCGCACATATGTCCTATGCTCTGCAGAAAAGTGAGTGTAATCTCTCAGGGTGGATGTTTGGGGCCCTTCAGATGTCAACAGACCAAGGAAGTTCAACCACTCCCCCCTAGCTCCTTAAATTGCTCCCGACAGGCCAGTCTTCAAGACTTCTCATCCTAATCCATTATCAGGTTTAAATCACCCGCCAAACTCACCGCTTTGCCAGGGCAGCGCAGAATTTCAAAATGAGGGCCAGAAAGACTCCTGACCCTCGTTCAATCCATAGACATTGGCATTGGTGAATTTATAGGACTCCAGCTGGAGGTGGAGGGCTAGAACTCTACCCTTAGGTTCCCATTCTGTCTCTGTAATAACCCCCTGGAAGGAGCAGGACAACATAATAGCTGTCCCACTTTCTTTTGCATGATCTGACAATGTGTACTGGTTTGGGAACCACTTCGATTGGATTCAGAAGTTGTCTTTACTGAGCAGGTAGGCCTCTTCAATCAGGCCTATATAGTATTTCTTCTGATCTAGTAGGGACAGGAACGCTAGTCGCTTATCTGGGGCATTAGACCATATACGTTGAGGTTAACCATTTTCAAAGTGGAGGTCATTCTCACCATTTGTGTGGATATAGAATGTCCCATCCTTTCTTCTGAAGCCTCCTTTTCCCTGGAGTCGTTGGGCACCCACCTGGCATGATTGTGGTCAGATACCTACAATAAGTGGGTCTTGTGGGGATTATCCAGCATCCTAATTTAGGACTCGCTCTGGGCTGCCCTGCTTTGGCTGTCGTTCAGATTCGTGAAAGCACAGTATGCACCTGGCCTCGGAAAAAGATCTAAGCTAGTGGGTCTGGTCCTCCCACTTGTAAGCAATGGGTTTGCCCCTCAGAAAGTCAGTGATTAGGCAGAAGGACCTCCACATCTGTAGCATAATCAGGTCCTGGAACAGCCAGAGCTTTCTGTCATGTAAGGCAAGGATGCATTTATTTCTGGCTGGGACTATGATTGACTCCTTTAGCTTAAAGTTACTGACACATGTGAGAATGTCTGGGGGCTTTGCCATGCCTGGCCAATGGGGCACAGATACTGTGGGTCCAGTCGAGTTTGACCACCGCATAGTCTGTATTGTCTAGGATACTGCTGAACATTCGCTGCACATAGATTTCTATGCTGGGGCCTTCAGTCGCAGCCAGACCATATTGGGATGGTCTAGTAGCATCATATATTTTCCAAGTTCTCTAGATAGTTCTGAAGGTCGATGTTGTGGTCTTTGATTAAGACTCAAGACCTCAGGCTGTTCAAGAAGCACCTAAAGACCCTGCTTTTTAATTAAGTTGTGCTTCTCTGTTTCACTGTTTCTTGTTGGCTTTCACGCCGGGACACTCTTGAGTAGCCGTGCGCATTACAAATGCCAATAACATAACATTATCAGTATCTCTTGCATGAGACCCTTCACCTTTTTTCATTCTTGTATCTCCCGTGTTTTCAACAGTGGAGGCTCTGCCCCACAAGTCTGCTAAGTACCGCTGGAGGTCTTTTTACCTCCTTTGAAAGATCTTAATTCAAGTCAGATATCTTTTCTCAGGCTCTGGTACAGCTCCTCCATAAAGGACCAGGTGATATGGGCCTCTGTGCTAGTGGCAGCAGTAACATTTGGAGCCACCACAGCATTTGCTTCCAGTTCCTTTCGAGGGTTAGAGTCACCCTTTGCTGCAGTTGAGTTAGTGTTCTTTTCTAGACTTGGGCTCCACTTTCACGCTTCTCCTGAGTCTCCCATCCTCAGTTTGCAAGTCCCCAGTGGACAGGTCAGGTACCAGAACAACTATACCCGGTGTTCCTGGATTCATCAGTGTGGTCTGACTGCCATCGACCAGGCCTGCCCCACCACTGTACCAGCACAAAAAGGCATGTTTATGGGAACAGTCCACCACCCCCACAGTTGCCTGCATTTTCGATGCATGCCTCAGCACAATCCAGAAGCTACCATTTAAACTAAAAGGGCCACTTGGACTGTGCGCTGCTAAATTGCTCCTTTTGCCAAATCTGTGAATCATCTGCTTCCTGCACCTGTCCCCCCATGGGGGCTCGCCTTGCCATGAACACACCTGCAGGCTGCTTCACTCCTCCCGCTGCTTCAGGAATACAGTCTAGTTCCTGTGCATTGCCGTCTGTGCTCTTTTGTCAATGACAATATCAGAACCCAGGCAGAGTAAGTAGTAGGCACGTGCACCTCCTCTGCCATATTATCTCTGTCTCACAACATGTGTTTAAAGGAGAAGAGGAATGAATGAGAAATAATTAGGTAACTGAATAAGGATTACATTTTGTAGTTAACGAAGGATTTACAGAAATAACAAGAACACATCATCTAACTAACTGGACACCAACCAAGGGGGGTGCATGAGTCAGTTGGTGTCCACAAGACAGGTAGAGTGGGCATATGAATGGTGGAAGAAGAGTAAACGTGTTGTCCTGGGGAGCTCTGTGAACCAGCTGGCTCCCCCTCCGCCTAGTGGCTTTACCAACTAGCTTTCATCCATACTGGATCTCGTTGTAGATATAAGGAACTCCGACCGAATGAGCTAGCAGATCATACTTGAGTTGTAGAGGATCAGTTGCACATCATTTGCACAAGAATTAAAGCATATGTCTAGAGAGTTTAACTATTCATGTAATCCAAACATGGAATTATGGAAGGGGAGGAGGGCAATGTACGAAAAATTACGTATTTAGGGTGCAAGGTGGAGGTGCAGTGACAGCACAGAATAAGAGCATAAGTTCTTGGTCCTTGCTATACACAAGTGGGTAATTGAGATTCAACATACGGCCAGATACATTTGCAGAGGTATTAACTCTATCTATAGCAGCTGATCACCCGCCTTTTGTTAACTACGATAATAAATCATAACATGCTGCACATACAAAAATGCTCTGCTTCACGAGGATAATTCATTTGTTGAGAATATAAAAACACCTGCTTATCCCCTCGCCTTTTTTCTCAACGTGTAACTTTTCACACTACTAAATAAAGTGTCCAATACCTGTTGAGCTCATCCAAACACAGGCGCAGCGTCTCATACGTTGTGAGCACGATCTCACACTTCCCCTGCTTGACTCTGTTCAGACTTGTGTCCTTTTTGTTCCCATGCAAGGTAATGACCCTGAAATATCCCCAGGTGTCCAGCTCATCCTTCCAGTTATATAGAACAGACAGGGGCGCAACTATCAGGAACATCTGTAATATAAACACCAAAACGGGAACATTAGCAGATCTTCTCAGGAATGGACTCAAACGCACGTGTTCGGTCGCAGAATGCACAAAGGTCTGTGATTGCAAATGTGAAATGACCTTGCTCTCAATGAAGGAAAGTTACCATTGTATTAGGGTTAGTGCATCTTTCAGATCATAACCTCAATCATATAGGTAAGACACCACACATATTGCTACGATATTTTTGCACAAAACATCATTACAGAATACAAAAATGTTAGCTTCCCCTATCACAAAAGAACATGCCGCATTGAAAGTTATTTTAAAAATGCTTATTAGTACTACCTGTTACTCAGGGTGGTTCGATGATTCAAACACCCTAATCAACATTCATCTGTCAGCATCTAAATGCTTATAATTAAGTGCTGTCGTAGCTGCTAAACGTAGGCAACAACACTACATTAGACTGGTAACACTTGGGCATGGCTTGGAGGCCGTGGAAGATGACCTTGGCTAGAACTCTCTCCCTTCATGAAGGACAAGACTGACTTCCGGTATACTACTGGTGTGCTCAGTTCTTCATGTACAAAAATGAAGAAATGCTTGTCTGGAAGTTCAGGGAGAGAATGGCTTCCTATATAGGTCGGTTGATAGAGCTATGGTTTGCTTTTGCTCTACTGTGTTTCGCCAATGCTGTGACAAAGCTAAGCCAAAACTGTGATGTGTCTTGGCACTCTGAGTCCCTACGTCTTTCCCTCATACTCCCCTGTCTATTTTATTCAGTAGAATGTATAGGACTATTTCGCGTCAATTTTCACCTGTTTGGTGGTCTTTGATTATTTATATTCTGGGTGCAGTGGTGCACTACTACCACTTGGTGCCTGTGAATACTAGATAAGACTGTCCCCTTTTACACAGTGTTACCACTTGCTCTCTCGTTTTCCGGCTGCACATATATAGCTTTAATTCTTGCCGGCATTTGTACTGTGCTATGGTGTTTCACAATTATTGATTACATTGATGTTTCTCTCTCACTTTCTCATACGTTTGTTAATTTTAAGGGCCGTTCAATCACTATACCTAAGAAAAATGAGCTTCCTCTGAAGCTTCTAATACACCATTATTGCGCTTTATACAATTATTCGTCTTGTTTTTTTATTACAAACCATCCCAATGCATTTTACGCCTTTTGTGGGTTTCTTCAGGGGAAACATACATCTTAGCATAAAACAAAAAAACTTAATACATGATCTCTTTCACATTAATATGATAGTACATAGTGTGCCACTCCAGTGTGCCCACCACTTATATTATTATTCATGGTGTTCGTCTAGTTTCTCCAAAAGCTCTCATGCTGATGTGAGTGAACATTTCAGCAGACATATTTTTTCGAAATTCAAACACCCTTATCCATATGCTTTGTGTTCATCCTTTCCAAACACATCAGGGCTTTTGCATGTTATAATTGTCTTATCTCTCTGACTCATATGTCACACCTGGCTCTCCACATAGTGCTCCTCTTCCTTTTAGTCAAAAACGTACTTTCACTTCTCTTTTGCACCCATTACCGGCAATTGCTGTTTCAATGTTTTTTTAAAAACCGTTCTTACCAACTAACAGTATTAGTTGCGTCCATCTACCTATCGTGAGACTGTGCTTAACCCCATCGCAGGATGCAACCCATGTGACGCTGCACTTTATGGATACCACTAAAAATGGGAATGAGCTCTGCTGAAAACGAAACACAGCTGAAAAACTTAATGTAAACTATTATCTATCTCAAAGAGAGTCGTATATTTTCCAAGTACCTGAAGGAAGGAACCAGTTAAAAAAAAAAAATCTCTGCCTGCATCCTTGTTGATTCTCACAAATGACATCCCGGACTCTACCAGCAGTGAATCCTCTGCCAATATTAATTTTAAGAGACCTGCTTCTTTTTTTGGAAATCACAGCCTGCGTAGTGTAAGACACAAAAGCGCATGAATCTGTATTCAAAGCACATCTGAAACAATTGTCACATGTAATAATCTAGCATGGCCGTAAAAAGAATGCAAAGAATACTTCATAATATCAGCCAGTCACGGAGGCTGAATTTCTAAATCCAACACTACCATATAAAATATTCCTAAACCTTTGACTTCTTCCTCAACTTCAGTAGAAAAGATCTAACTGTCAATGCCACTTATACTAATAAGAGAAAGATTCTCGATCACCAATTAAGCCATCCTTTGGCCCTATATTCAAAGTGTTACTGGAAGAAATGAGGACATTGGGGCGATTTTATGCAAAAGACTAACAAAGAAATTGAAGAGAATCAATGACAGATGATCTGTACCTGAAAAATGGAATCTGAGACGGAGCAAAAAAAGATAGTTACATAGAGGATTTTGATTTTAAGGAATGGAATAAAAGATTCCAGAACTGAAGAGTCATGCGCAGGATTTAGAAAGCAGATATCGATGAGAATTTATAGTGTTCCTGAAGGAGAAGGCTTAGTATTATTTAAGAAACGAATTTTTTCAATGCCAAACTTTCAATTGCTAACATTCAAAGTGCTCAGTATTTGGGAAAGATACAGGGCTTCAAGGAAGAATTATAAACCTAGAAGCAACATTGTTTTTTTCTTAAGACTGCACCCATTAAAATAATTTTTGGATCCAAAGGTAACCAACTATTGAATTCATCTGGTAGATTTTACGTTCTCAATATGAAGCTGAAGTTATAGCACAAGGTCAAAAGAGAATTT
Source organism: Lissotriton vulgaris (assembly GCF_964263255.1). Classification (NCBI taxonomy): domain Eukaryota; kingdom Metazoa; phylum Chordata; class Amphibia; order Caudata; family Salamandridae; genus Lissotriton; species Lissotriton vulgaris. The sequence goes on from NC_141689.1 coordinate 863,373,781, forward strand.
GTGATTTAAGGCTTGCTTTGTGCAATTTAAATGCAGGATCTAGCTTTATCCACCATGTGGAAGTAACTCATTCTGATACAGCTATGCTAAAATCTAGCCACAAAAAAGATGATCTTGATACATAAAAAAACAGTTCATCATAATAAATCTCTAAGTTTAACCTGCAGATTGTTTCTTGGTTATATGGTGTTTTTCTAAGTGTATCGTTCTTCCCTAATAGATCAATATAACCTCAATTTCTGCATCTTCTTTTTCATAGGTGTATCTATTTAAGACAATGTTTACAAGTGTGTTTTGTGGCTGATGACGTCTGACGATGTGAGACACAGGTCCTTTCATCTTCACTTAGGGCCATATGTATCATCAACGTGATTTGCGATTCTGAAATAGCGATTTTTTAGGAATCGCTATTTCAGAATCGCAAATAGGGATGTATGTACAAATTCACAATTTTTATGCAAATTCTTAGTATTCCTTAATTGAGATTAGCAAATTGCGAATCGCAATTAAGGAATACTTTCTCATTCATTTCCATGGGCCAGGAGGCCCATAGAAATGAATGGGAAGTTATTCTCAATTTGCGATTCGCAATTTGAGAATCGCAAATTGGCGTTTGCGAATGCGAATTTGCTTGATACATGACCCTTGGTTCTTACTAGTCTATTTTGGAAATGTTCTTTTTTTGGCTATTTGTAATTTTCTTTGGATTATTGCCTCTTTTTAAGTTATATATTGTGGTATGTATCTTTCCTACTTTGCCTTTTTCCTCCTTTCGTCTTGGTTTCCAACCAAATACAGAGTAGATGAGGAACATCATATTTCACATAATGTATAATTTATCATCCTACTGTGGAGCTGATGCTTTCAATAACTTCTGACAGATTAGAGTCTGTTCAGACAGACACCATACTTATCACCTCAGTCAAAACAACTCACATACAACTTTATGCCACAGGTGTATCTGTGGTCCCCTGTATTGTTTCCAATGTATTGCTCTACACCTCTTTGCCATTGGTTTATGGAATTCTCCAAACTCTTGTTAGTGCACAGGAAAAGGCAGGTACATCAGTACAACTTTCTATGAACATTCTTGGACCTGACAACAAATTAACATGAACAAAAAAAGATTGCCTGAATGCTGGAAGCAAGAGGGCTCAAGGACACCTGACGACTGCAGGATCTAGATTCACTCCATGGGTCAAGTGGTTTGGCAGCTGTTACCTGCTACAGGGACACAAGTAGGACTCCTGAATGTAAAAACGCCCAGCAGAGCACTCTGGACTGGCCCCTGCATGAACTGTGGCTAAAGAGACAGTTGGGACTTAGAAGCCTGCCCTGGGGACCTGAGGGATGCAGGAATAACCAGAAGAAACATTTTCAAAAGTTGGAGAAATTCACCTCAAGTTACCTTTATCTGACTTTAACTGTTGTGGCACATTTTTGCTCATTATATTTTTATAATTTTATTGTGTTGTGTTCCTGACTTTAAAATTGTTTGGTACTGATTGGAATGAACACAGATCTCCCCAATGAACTGCCTGCTGCTTGTTTTATTGCTACCAGGGGAACAGGAGAGATTCTCATGGAACTGTGCTGTGACTTAACCATGGTGTGTTTATTACAATGGTACAGGTGTTCTCCCTCGAAAGTTAATAACGCCCTTTCTGACCAAACTCCAGTAAATAAACCCATGATTCAGCCCAGAAATGTAAGTACATTATTTTGCAAGTTTGGCCACAGCTGCATTGAGATTTTTTAGCCAATCAGCATCAAGTCAAAAAACAAAAGTTAATAAAAACGCTAAACTGCCTAATCATCAGAAACACTCATTACAAATCACTTTCACTTTGAGTCAAGGGAATACAACTACAGGGTTTTACTACACACAGCCAACACATCTGCTTGCAAGGAAACATTTTAATTGCTTTCAAACTGTGATGATCCACAGAAGAAAGCATGGGATAGAGAGAGAAATTGACTTAAATGGCTTCTACCTTCAGCAAAGGCACAATTATGAACAGGCATAGCTACAAACTCTACACCCGTTCAGCCTCATGTTTTACATCTTCAAATCCAGGATGGCAATGGTACAGAGCTGACTAAAGTGGCATGCTTGGTTGCCCCTGAGCTTGTCTTGCAAACAATGTGGTTTGCTGTAAGGCCACTGCTGTGCTCCTGACCCCCGTAACTTGCAACCAAAGGTGCTTTTTTTAGTCGTTAGTCCGCTATATTGGGGAAGCCTGTCAGTCCATGGTGAACAGAACCTTACGTGTTTTCCTCTCTTCACTGCCAGATTTAAAAAATGCTCAAAACAGCAGACTTGGCCTTAAAGTAATGATCATGGGTATACCACATTCAAAGTGGCCCCCTTACCCTGCACCAGCAAATCTAATTTGGCCAACTCTGCGCTAAATCTACCACCAACCAATACAATTTACATTGAACATAGGGGCTCTTTACCAACTGCCCAAAACAATTCTGGAAATGCTTACCAAATACATTGGTACCATAGAGGTGCAAAGAGCGATGACATCGGACTCATGTCTAGACAAATCCCAAAAAGGACAGCTACTTGGGATGCCACACTTAGCTTTTGCTGGGGCCAACAGGTAGATAAGGGAGGCATAGCCTACTACCAACTACTTCCAAATCTTTTTTATATCACATCCAGGGCATATTAAGGAAATGTCAAAAAAGTGAAGAATTGATGTGAAGAGAAGGATCAAAAAGATTGTTTTGTCCATGACACAAGATTTACACTACAGTCAGTCACACACAATAACTATCACAATCATAAAGATCTCACAATAATGCAGAGACAATCATCAACTGCTACACTGATCATTTATGCTCACCACATCAGGCCCAGGCATCCTTCAGTCCTTGGTCACCCCTATAAACCCCCTAGGAGTCTTCGCTCCAGCTCAGTGTTTCTTGCCACCTCTATGAAAGTGCGCAAATCCAGATGGTTGACGCTCTTCCTCCCCGAATGCTTCCAATCTCTGGAATTCTCTCCCCCCCCCCCACTCTCCGAGGGGAACCTAACTTGCTGGCATTCCGGAAACGTCTTTAAAACTCACCTTTTCATTACCTCACACTAGCACCACATATCTCTCTGTCTCTCCTCTCCGCAAGCGATAGGAGGCCTCAGGGTAGCTAAGCGCTATATAATTCCAATTGAATTCATTCATTCATCAGGAACTTCTGTGATTTAAAGCCCAACCGCTGTGCATGGCCACTCTCTCAATTGAACCTACACACATGGAAAAACTCAAGCAAAAAGGCCTCGGCGGCTCAATAAGAACTTGCTGGACATTATTTTTTTTAAAGATAGAAAATTAAGACATGACTAACCCATTGTAATACGCATTTATTTTTTGGGCTAGGTTCAAGGGCGAAAAGTGGAAGCTAAAAGTGCCATGCCGAAAAAGATACCCAGATAACTTTCCCAGCTACAAGTCAACTCCCTCCGGTTCCACAACAAATATATTTTCCGTATTCAGACTGAACACAAAGCTGTTCAAACTGCAGAGGAGAAGGGTTACTACAAGTGGCTTAGTGGCCCCATCAGGAACACCCAGAAAAATGTGAACCTTGGCACTCATAAAGCCATATGGTGTTCTACATCCCCTTTTGTTTTACTACATCACTAATATACATGATAGGAAATGAGATTTTAAATGATGTGATTTTAGACAAACGAACCCCAGGACCTAGTGCGAAAGAAAGCTAAAGATGCATAAAAGAACAAAAATCTTGCCTGATTACACGCAAAGATAATAACACGGGGGATAAAACCACAGGACATTTACGCTAGCTATAGGACTCATCTTCTCGGGTGGTGCACAAAGAGCACTACAGATTACACTATCTTGCATTGTGGACAGCAATTTCCTAAAGTTTATCGCAATGCCAAAGGATCTCAAGTCACAGAAATTAACCCTGATGATCTTTGCTCATAAAGACCCTGCCGGCTGACAAGTGAGTCACCAGGCCATGTGCCTTGATGCACACTACGCTGACATGATAAAGTACTATTCAACTTCTACCCCCAAGTTCTTCTAACAGGATTATCAAATGGATGAGCGTTTCCCATTTTCGTTCTCACATCGTTGTTTAGAATTGTTATACATTTTAATGATGCTGTCCTCCAGACAGCCCTAGGTCTTGAGTTGTGTTATTGAATAGTGTGGGTCAGTCCTTCTGTTCTTTTCCCAGTTCCCTTCAGTAATCATCATTATCAGTATAAAAGCTAGGCTGTGGTTCTTTCACATTAGAGTAAGGATGCACCAGTAGTAATGTATGAACAGCTGGATTCAAACTTAAATAGGCACCAACCAGGGAAATTAGTTGATGTGACCAGACCCACTCTAGCCAACCTATTCCTCTAAAATTCAAGCTAAGACACTTGATAAAGAATCCAATCAAAGTGTCACTACTGGCTGCCAGAAGATCTGACTGCTCAGTTTCAGTCTCCTCATGATCAGTTTTTGGATTCTACGGGCTTTATTAAACGCCAATGTCTGGAATGCACATGTGTGGAACCTCTCAAAGACGTAAACGTGTTTGTCTTGCCCTTCCTTTTCATGTACAACTTTTCTTATTAATTTCTTTTAGGGGTCATTTTCTTTTCGATTCTAGATTTGGCACTCCTTTCTTTAGGATTATATTTTAAAAATGTAATGTCTTGCAAAGGCAGAGTGCTGCTGAACGCGGATTAAAATCTAAACAAAAGCAGGGGAAATTACTCCAAGGTCACATACAAATACACTCTTAACAGTGGACAGGTACCTCACAAGAAAATAGATTTATTAAAATACACTTGAAACTTACAAATGCTCCATTACCACTGTGACCTAACCCTGCAAACGCTACCAAGAGTAAGCAACATGACTCCTGTATAATTAGACTATTGATCACATCACCAAAGGGACGTGGCTAGTTAGCCAAGATGGCGGACACACTCTAACGAGGCTCCGTCCCACGATCTGCAGATCCAGCATTTATCCTGCGCGTGGCAGCGCCATCATGTCGCCTATTGCAGCCCACCGGAGCGAGGGTCCTGGCAGGAGCGTAAACAGAGTCTGGGCGCTGCTGAATGCAGTCTTCGTCCCGAGAGGAGATGGCGCTGATGCCCGGGCTGGAGGCTGTGCGGCTGCACCAGACGGCAGATCGCTGAAACAGAGACTCGGCGGCCCTACTGGGGGCTACACTGCGACATCCCATTGCTGCAAGGAGAGGCTGACAACCATGCTGTGAGGTGCATGGCCTGGCCCTGAAAGCCATGGGAACGAGTTCCAGTTGAGCCGACGGGGTGCCGCTGCGGGAGGCTGGAGTGGAGCACAGCACCCCCAGGGGACGCGATTGACTGGGTGAGGCCACATTTAGCCACGGGGCACCTTAACTGTGGACGGATAGTCGTAGGCGACAGAAGAAGACTACAGACGGTGGAGTGAAGCATCGGGGCCTGCTGTTGGCCGCAGAGCCAAATTGCGGGACGCGCTTTGCGGCCCCCCTGCATGGCCCGACCTAGCATTGCGGTGGTGTTGAGGTTTGCCCTGCACAGCATTAATCGACTCCCTTCTGGGCTCTCAGGCGCAAAATACACCGCGGATAGCGGCAGTGACTGCAGGGGCGGTCGCAGTGGAGGCCAGCGCTCCCCTCCTTAAGACTAAAACGTAAGGATAGTGAGGAGCATGATCGGGCTCTGTCCATCAATGACGTGCTGCCTGAATGATTGCTGACTGTGTTGAGGCTCTGGGGACCCCCGTGCAATCCGAAACTGGCAGAGTCTGTGATGTAGCACTGAGAAGTTTAGAGGCCAGTAAAACGTCTGTACTTGTGGGGGCAGCCTTGAAGTTATTACATGGTGGAGTGTGGAGAGCATGGGAGGCGTGGACGCCCCTGTAAGCCCATGTGACACCAGCAACGTAATAAGGAGTGAGGACTTATGCTACAAATAGGTTGGATGCCACATAACTCGGTCGCCTAGCGGATGCACGCTCGCTGCACACAGAACAGATGCTTCACTGTGGGGAGACTGGGAGCTGCTTGCGGGCCCGCTGAGACCAGTGACAAGGGCGTAGTCCACTCCTATGCGCATGTACACGGCCTGGGGTGTGATTCAGTACCTACAAACAGCTTGCCTGCCCTGGACTGACAAAGTGGGCAAACGGACCTACCCTGTGGACTGGGCTAACTCAGGAATGTGGCAGAAAACAGTGTAGCGCCAGGCACATGGTTGCCCATAAGACTACACAGGTGAGACTCCTTTGGAGAGTGGCCAAAGGGGAGAAGCACAGAATATTACCCCATCTCCCACACGCAAGGGGCATTGTGGTCACAGTAAGATGGGCAGACAACGCACAGGAGTGGGAGCAGTGCCCACACCCTCGACATTGGGCCCAACTCAGTCAGACCAAGAATCGGACGTGCCGGGTACCTCCAGAGCCACCAGTTTGGAGTCAAGGATAGACTCGGTGCTTCAGGAAGTGACACATATGAGTGAAACATTGACGTAAACCCGCACATCTCTCGAGGGCAGCATTGACAAGGTCACATCAGACTTTACCCTCCTGCACGCTGATCACAGTAAGTTGTCTGGGAAGGTCCATGAGCTGGAGAAGGAGGTTACAGAGATTGCCCCAGTGGCCACAGCGGTGTCTGCGGAAGTACGAGACCTCACGGCTAGAGTTCACTCTCTGGAGCGCAGCATGAATGACTTAGAAGGCCTTTCACGGAAATATAATGTACGCGTAGGGGGTCTGCCGGAGGGCACAGAAGATGCTGCAGCCGTGGCATACCCCGAAGTCTGGCTGAAATCAGTGCTGCTTGAAGGCGTGCTCTCTCCTTTTTTCGAGGTGGAAAGGGCACATAGGGTGCCGTCGAGCCAGCCGCCGCTGGATGCTGGGCCGAGGCCTTTCTTAATTTGCCTCATGAACTATAAAGACAGAGACACAGTGCTACGCAAGGCCAGAAAAAGGGAAGCAATAAAGGTAAACAACTCGCAAGTTCTCTTCATCCCAGACTATGACCTGGATGTCCAGCGACAGCGGAGTACCTTCCTCACTGTTAAGTGACGACTGCGAGACTTAAAAATAAAATATTCCCTCATATTCCCGGCAAGGCTGTGCATGGTGGCGGACGGCTTCATGCACTTCTTTGACACGGCAGAAGATGCATGGGAATGGCTTGAATCCAAAGGTCACCACATCTCGCCGAACCAGAGATATAGCGGCACGAGCCAACGGGCGGTATTCGATGAGGTGGAAGGATCAGACGTGGGCTGGGAGTGGCAGGGTGTCTGTGTGGTCGGCAGCCGCCCCTAACCGTGAAGAGGTGCTTAGTGAGAGGAGGGACGAACTGCAGGCAGTAGCGGACTTGAGACTGTCGGAGAGGCATGGACACTGACGCTTCTTCTGAACAGTCACTGAGTGAAGACAGCTTGCAGGCGTGTGGCAGATTCACGAAGACTCACAGCCACTTCCAGATGTTGTTATATTTCATATAGATGCCCTAATATAGGCATGGTTTGAGATGCCCTAAAATAGGCATAATCTTTCACCTACAATAGTTCCCCATTCTCCACAATAACAGGCGCTAAGGGCTGAACCTTATCTAGACTTTGGTTTGGGTACAGAAGGAGGGTTTTTCCCGAACAATGACCTCCTGTACCATCTTCGATGTGCTCATTTAGTATGATTAAATGTTTATAAGAGTTCTAGGAAACCAGGCAGGGGCTAGAATCCACCTGCATAAACATCTGCGTAAACGGTTCATCCCATACGTCATCTTCATACCCAACAATGGCTAACACAAGACACAAGGAACAAAGGGACTCTATATACTTTTCTGTATACATAAAGCACCTCTTTCTATCAGCAGTGAGAGGGAACAGAGACTTCCAGGCCGACACACTGACCAGAGACGCTGAGGCTCCTGCATGCAGTCGCTCCAGCTGATAGTGGTCTAACAATCCCTTGTGGGGTGTCCAACTCGAGACCAGGACTATGTCCCACACTCTCATTATTCAGGCAATGGGGTTTGACTAACTCCTAGTGGGATTCTTGGCTCTTTTGCACCTACTCACATGCTAGGTACACTTAGGTACATCTAAACAGGCATCGTAGTAGTATGCGCTTTATTTTACAAATGCATTTTATATTCATGTATGTTCATGACTATTGCAAAATGGTAGAACTGTACTATTTCTTTTTATTCACTGAACTGCTGACCATATATCTCTGCTACTGTTTAACCGTTGTCGCAGCACATATATTTTACACTAGAAGAACAACTGTGCAACACGCTCGACTGTTTCTTATGTGTAACTCTCTGAGCAAATAAGCAAGCACGAGTGACTGGGCGAAAAGTTGTACATTGTTTACACGAGTCCGAGGAATCAGGGTTGTTGTGTTCTGAGGTTGCCAAACACTATCTCTCTGATAACAAGCACTGGCATAGCCAATAGGTCTTGCCTTTGAGACCTTATAAGTATTTAGTTATGCAGCACAATATCCTTGGTGCAACAACATCAACTGTTGCATACCTAAACATATATAAGGTCCCAAAGGGGAGACCTTTTGGCTATGCAAATGCTTGTTTATTCTGTAACTTTTCTGCCTTCATTTGGGCTTTCAAGGTGAACTTGTTACTCAACCTTCAGAGCACACGGCACTGCAAGGTTCTTTAAATTTCTGGAGTCTGAAAGCATATAACATTTTACGCTGCAACGTTGTTGCTCCACTGAGCAGTCCAGAGCCGTAAAGCCAAATGGGCGTGACTGCAGTCTGAGACTCCTTGCACCCAAATACAATTTAATTTCCGCTTGTTGAGCCAACATAGGGGTGGGTTTTACTGCAACAGGGGTAGCTTAACCAGACACCCCTGGTCATGGTGGCTGAAGGGCATTGCTGATGCAGCCTTGAGATCGGACAACTTTCCAGGGCACGCGTCGGGGGTCCACGCGGATGGACAGTGTCCACCCACTATTCACAGGTTGAATGACGTCACCTTCACAAGAATTTTGGGGCCCTTCTGAATAATGTGCTGAACTGGTCCCAGTGTAATTTCCAAACACCAGGACACTTTCAGCAGCAGCAGCACCTACACGTTGTCTGCATTCCACTACAACAACGTGGAGGTGGGGAAAGGGGCTTTCTTGTTTCAGACTCCTGGGCCATAACAAAGGCTGATTTTGAGGAGTCCAGGTCTCTTGACTGGGAGTAGTCAGGAGTCTCACACCTGATGCAAATGAAGGAGAGAGGAAACAAAGGGTCACACCTTGTTAACACTTCACACATACTTAAGAGTAGCTTTTCACTCTGTTCAGTCCCTGCTTATGAAATATTCATGCACTGTACGAGTCAAATGTGCTGGTCTTTCCTACTATTAACACAAAGCAAATTGCATTTATTTAGAGCTTATTCCACCTGAGGAGGCGTTGAAATGTAGGTACCACTTTTCTCTTGTATAGCCCTACTCATCCCAATGCAGGGTGTCGGATCACTTTACATCAACACGTGCATATTGAATGTACAAGAAACTATATAAGTTTCTAAATGAATGTACAGGATGTGTTACATAAAACTGTGGTATTGCAAGGTGTAGTCACATACCATCTTCCATAGCTCACTGTTCTATTATCCTCGGAATGCGCTCAAACGTTCACATGAAAGACCTGCTAAACATATATGTGAGGGCTTTAGATCTGATGTAATTTCTTGTGATGCCACTTCCTGTAAAGTCGTGGCTTGTGATGCCGCATTATAGAATGGCAGTTCCCGTGATGTCGCGTGACGTGATGCCACCTGCATACTGCCTAACTAGGTTAGTTCCCCCACTTTTTTAGGACTTGTGCCCTGCACCTTTCCAATCCTAGAAGTGATAAAATAGGTGTATTTAATGGGGTGAGAGTACAGCCCACCACCCCTCTTCAAGTTGTACATACGAGTGGGTTCTTGTCTTACGTGCAGACACTGCAAGAGGCGACCCAGTGTTCCTGTGGGCCTTCGATTCCAAACGCACACTGAAATAGATATTCAACTTTTCTCAGATTCCTTTACCACATGGTCGAGGACCTTGATCTTTTCCCACTGCAAATGCTGTCCTGCTTCACCTATTGAAAGTGTCCAAAGTACATTCTTGATTAGTGTTTTGTAACCGGAAGAGGTTTGGCTCCATCATGTAATCTCGCTGGTGTACTGGCGATGCAGCATTTCTGAGATGTCTATATGCTGTACCTGGGGGGTTTGATGTCCCTAGGCAGTGTGTGCCTAATGGCAGATGGGTCCGTCCTGGGTTCCCTGTATCAATTAAACTGCCCTGCTATCTTGGCAGAATGATACGATCCAGCGCTTCACAATCACAGTTTAAATCCCTAAGGGCTGTAATGTGAGCTATTTTGTGTTGTGGCTATCGGGCTCAGCCCTGAAATCACTCGGCAGGTTGTCCCTGGCCCGCTTAGTAACATAATTCCTACATACACCATCCTGGCGTAGACCTCCGCAAACGTAACAAATTACATCGATATCATCCCGCTGCCTAATGCCTGCAAGTCCTAAACAGTCAGCCGCTGTCCAATTTGAAATTTCCACCAAAGTGTGACGTTTCTGAGCACGCCAGATGTCGTGACAGTGATGTGCTGCGTACCCTACGAATAACCCAAGTTGTTTCATTGTGTTAAAGAGCTGGGGTGCTGGCTAGTAGACCCCTGAATGAGCCAGTCCATAGTGAGGTGCAGGGTGTAGCCTAAAAGACTTTTGGACTTTAAACTAATAAGGAGTGAGCGGCCCTGCTGTACGAGTCCTCACTTAGACATTCTGCTTGCTGTGTATGTGTGACTTTGTGGTGTAGTCCGTATTTTTTCGTGGGAGACTATTCTAACTGGGTTTGTCGTGATTTGATACTGTATCGAATACTGATTACACCTGCCCACGCTCGGGGGCAGATCTGTAGCCGATCCCATGCGGTCAGGGGCAGATACTGTAGCGAATACTGCGTATCAGATATTTTTGGGGGTGGAGGTCACACTGGTTATTACTTTGTTAAAAGCAGCCTCCGTTTGTCTCTGCGTGTCACAAGAGACTCCTTTAGTTTTCGTGTATCTCCCTATTTGCAGTTGTACTACTGACGAGCCACACTAGGGTTGGGCTGCAAAGACCGTAGGGTAGACACGAAGTAACACCTATTGGACAATCGAAGGCACTTTAAGACCCGAAGGGGGTAGGGAACGCGTAATAATGCCGAACCAATCTTTTATGGCCTCCTCCAATGTCAATCCAGTGGCATGTACTGCTATTGAGTGCCAACACGCTGTCTCATCACAAGGTTACTAGAATGCGAGTCATGTTAAACAAGCGCTGAAAGACAAGCGTGGCCCGCGGCTGCCAATGTGAAAGTTCATCCACAGCGGTTACCTTGGGGGAGCGAGCAGCAGCAGGCGCGATAAATGCTAACAGATGGCGCCGCTGCTCGCTCCCGCAAGGTAAATGCCATACATGCACGAGTACCAATAGGAAACAGTGCAAAACATGCACGAGTTTCAACAAAAGCCTGGAGCAATTCCAAAAGTTCACTCCAAAGCAGCACTTGCGTGCTGCGTAGGCGAGACTTACAAAAGGAGATTCTAGTGGCACTGTGAGCTTGCTATTGCAAACACGGCTAACATACGCGGTGGGGGTGCTCAGAGTCAGTCTGCCACCAATCCCACAGTGTATGTTATCCAAAAGCGCAGGTCCTGCAGGGGTACTATAGGACACTACAGTGTAACGCCATGGACAGCAGATGAATTGATGTAACAGTGCAGTGCAATCCAGGGGTACGCAAGTATTAGATAGTGCAGCCGCTTGCTCATGAGACACTCGCACCACATGCATGATTCACATGTGGGTTGCCTTGCTGCGCTAATTTGAATACAGTGTTTGGGTGGGCTACTGGAGATTTGGATATACAATAGGCTGCAGACTGCCGAGACACGATGCGCGAAGCAGTGCAGTGTGCACACCTATGCGCATAAAGCGGATCCACCATCATGCACCTCATTCACTGTCAGCTTTAGCCCACCCCACCGCTCAGTAGGATCTAAGCGGTGTACTTTGCCATGAGTTGCTACATGGCGTTCTTAATAGTTTGGGTGGATACGTTATTTATCTGCTCTACCCCAGTTGAACCACACAAGGGTTCTCCCGACATTCCTTGTTCGAATTCTTAAATCCCTGCACCTATAGACACTGCAGTCATATTTAGTAATACCTAGAGCCTACATGTGTTGCCCCTACATCCCGGACGCTGCCATTGACCCGAGAAAATTGGCCCACTATCAGTATACCCTATGCCTTTCACAAAAGTAGTCACCTGGAATGTTAGGGAGCACGCAGATACGGTAAATATGCATATCTAAAGCGCCATGCTGCACACATGGCGCTCCTACATGAAACACACATCTCACAGCCAGAGATACGCAAGCTACAGCAGAGGTGGAGAGGACAGATATTTGCTACAGGCTACTCGGCATATGCCAGAGGAGCCCTGATATGGATACGCCGAGGTACCCACTTCATATCAGAAGAAACTGAAATAGATATTTATGATAGATATGTGCTTGATATGGCCACTGAAATGGAATGCAGGCAGCACTGGGATCCATCTATGCTCCGAACCCAGAACAAGGGCCCATCTGGCAGGCAATGACTGACCTACTCTCACGCTGGTGCGACATTCTCTGGTTCCTGGGAGGTGACTTTAATGCGGTTCTGGACACAACATTGGATAGGTCATTCCCTCCACTGCCACAGACGGCTGCAATAGCCAATGCCAGAACTTTAGGGGAGTGGCTGCCTAGGTGGGGCCTAACTGATGTATGGAGGGCTCTTCATCCACTGACAGATAGATATTCGCATTACTCACAGACTTCCTGTACACATTGATTGTTTCGTTGCAAGCGCGCTGCTCCTACTGCAGTGCACTTCTGCGGAATACCTTGGCAAGACACACTTGGACCATAACCCACATTTAATGACATTGCAAGGTGATGTTGGCGGACCCACTACTAACCTGTGGAGACTAAAGGCCCTGGCGTTAGAGGACCCACCATTTAGAGAGGCAGAACATGCAGTAATGGAAGCATATTTCGGACATGAGGGGTCCGTTGTAGATACAGGTACCCTGTAGGATGCAGGCAAGGCAGTAGTCAGAGGACATAGTATGGGGTTGAGTTAGAGCAGTAGGAAGCAGCTAGATGAAGAAGTGAAGCGCATTGAGGATGCCTTGACTCGAGGCTGAATTAGCACAGGGCAATGATGTACAGCAGGACGTAGACACACAGCATGCAAAACATACTAGGTGATAGAACGATTGCGCTGTCTGAACTACGCATCACATGCTGCACGCACAGACGCGACAGTGGATAGGGCGGGCAGGTTGCTGGCGCGCATGATCCGACAGGAGACCACACAGACGCCAATACTGAGGGTTCGTTCTGCGGAGGGAGTAGTGTTTACTACACAACATGACATACACGATGCGTTCACCACGCTTTACATCAGAGTGTACCAATTGTTCAACCATGCAACACCGGCGGACATAGACGCATTCCTTGCCCCTTTGACCCTGCATCAGGTCACAGTAGACCAAAGAAATGAGTTAAGTGAACCGCTCACGCTGACGGAAGTGCAAATTGCCATAAGCTCATTAGACACTAGCAAATCGCCAGGACTGGACGGCTACCTGGCTGAATATTATAAAGCCTATCAATAGGTACTGGCATCGCACCTACTCACAATGTACCAAAACGCGCAGGAGATAAGCATGCTCCCGGAAAGGCTTTATGAGTCCCTGCTGGTGTCCTTGCCCAAACCACAAAGAATGCAAAGCTCATGGGGTCATACCGCCCGCTGGCACTACTCAACACAGATTATAAGGTTTTTGCTAAAATACTAGTGAGCAGGTTAGGCCCCTTGGTTACACAATTGGTACATGAAGACCAGAATGGCTTCGTGCCAGCGCGCAGTACATTGTTAAACTTGTGGCGCTTCTTACATGTGGGGCATTATTCCGGGATTTACTGAGAGTGTGCTGGATGTCTAGAGTTGGACCTTGAGAAGGCTTTTGACACCCTAGAGTGGGAGTTCCTGTTTGCTGCATTATGTAGATATGGACTGGGAGATGCATTTCTGGATCTCGTTAAACTGCTCTAAAGCGTCCCACGGCCAGAGTCAAGACAGGCCCATATGTTTCGGGGCATGTTCCCATAGAATGAGACAGGCTGCCCACCCTCCCCCTTGTTATTTACGCTTGCCATTCAACCATGAGCTGAGGCACTTTGCTCTACACAAGCTGACTAGGGAATGCCACTGGGAGACGGTATGCATGCGTTCTCCTTATATGCAGATGACCTATTGATATATCTCAGGAATGTGGTTCAGGTGTGTGGAGCAATTGAGGTCAAACTACTTGAGTTCACTTTGGTGTCGGGCTGAGGGTGAATTGCTTATATCCATTTGTAGAATCTACCCCAGACCCACACCTAATCATCACTAGCAGGGTTGTCCACTGGCAGATTGAAGTGTTCCGCTATCTGGGGATCTTGATTTGATTTGATTTATCAACTTATACAGCGCGCGATTGCCCGAAGGCGTCTTGGCGCTAGGACAGATAGCAGGCCTCAACGATGGAAACATAACTCCCTTAACAGTCAGCCATAAAAAGCCAAGTTTTCACTGCCTTTCTAAATAAAGCCAGTGTTGGACTTTCTTTTACACCAAGTGGCAGCCGGTTCCATGCCCGCGTTGTATGTACCAGAAAACTTCTCCCACCCCAATTGGTTCGTCTGAATTTTGGGATACTAATTAATTTCAATATGTAACTAATTAATTGATATCTAGGGACTCACTGGATCTCCTTGAGGGCAACCTGACCCGAGCCATTACATCAATAAGAGCGCAGATTTCTTTCTGGTCTACCTTGCCGTTGGCGGTTATGGGCAGGATTGCGTTGTTAAAATGGTAGTCCTTCTGCGCCTCCTTTACTACTTCACAAACCTGCCATTACACCTTAAACCACAGTTTTTTAAAAACTTAGAATCAGACATGCAGCAATTCATATGGCATAGGACGCGAAGCAGTGTGTCACTGGCTAAAATGTACCCAGTGATCACCCGAGGTGGACTCTCACTACCCAACATGGAACAGTACTACTTAGCTGCGCAGCTCCAGTGGGTGGCACGTTGGCTCTGTGCGCACCAGCTGGAGAACATAGCAACACAGACGCCTGAGCTCACTCATACCCAAATCGTGACACTGTTTCATCCAGGTCGGACAGGCAGTACACCTACACAACTCCTGGTACGGGTGGCGTATGTATGCAACCGACGCAGTCTTCTCATCAAGCGAAATGTCTTACCATATGTGCCATCACTCCCGATATTGGGCACTCCCAGAAGGTATAGGGCAATAACCAGTGCAGAACTTGCACATTGGGAAGAGGTCAGTATGCAAACGCTAACTGATCTATATAACGATGGGCTGCTCCTTCCGTTAGGAGACATGGCCGAGGGCTCGGATTTGTCACAGGTTCAGTTCCTGCTACACGACGCAATAGTTCATACACTTAGCGCACTGTAGGGCGATATAGTGCAGGAACCTGCCACTCATCTGACTATACAATACTTGCACAAATTGGGCACAGGCCGTCATCTAACCAAGTCATTCGTTTAATCTCTCCGAACTCACATGTCACCGCAACAGCTTTCCCTCTGAGCCCACTGGGATGCGGACCTGCAGTGGCCCACTACAGACCGAGACTGGGAAAATATTCTTGAGAGTCCTACCTGAATTCCCTGTAACGTCAGATTCTGGCTCATTCAATATTATATTATCCACAGAGCTTATCTGACACCGGAACGTATAATTAGATTTGGCTGCACTGATGCTAAATGCGCGAGATGCGATGAAGTAGGCGCAGACCTATTGCACATGTTGTGGTCATGTATTGCCATTCAAGCATACTGGGGTGCAGTGTACAGAACGTGCTCTGGACTGGACATGGAAGCCGTGCGTCTTGGGACTGTACACCAGGTCCTAAAGACACAAAGTGACTTCCAGGTACATAGATCTAGGACTCATAGTCACCAAAAGTTTACTCACGTGCCGGTGGAAGTCTCCTGCCCCCGACCAGTTCAGCAGTCTGGTATCAATCCCTAAAATGCTGGGCGCAGGCGTAAAGCATAGCGATTCACCGGGAAGATGCCATGGGGCTGCGTAAACAGCCAATGGCTGAGTCATGGGACGCAATATTATCAGATTTTCACATGGCCCGGCGCAACCGTTCGGAGACACCTACGGGAACACCCACAGTTGTCGATGGATAGGCGAGAGAGGATAGCCTATAATACAGGGATTGAAGAGTAGTGATCAGCACTCTGCCAAGATGACCTATACAAGCTTATGAGTGCTTTCCCTGCCCCCTCCCATGCATATATTTAGCCCCCACACATCAGAATACACCAACTGAATTGTGAAAGTTGTACATTGGAAGGTATGGGAAACTAGATACACACAACACACAGGCAAGATGTATTGCTGGGCTGGCACGGTGAGACAGGGAAGTCGGGGGTATGGCACATGTGGGAATGTGTAATTCTACTGTAATTGGTCTGGGAGTAGGGTACAATGTTCCATGTTATATTTTGATACAGCAACTCATAATTTAAAAATTCTTGGAAGCTGCAAGCATGTAAGTATTTCTTCAAAACCACAAATAATCCTGTATTTCTAGATGAGTAATTTCTGATATGGGTTAGGTAGCTTTGAGGGACTGCTTCTAGAAGCTCAAGTGCTGTATCATCTCCTAGCCAGGAATTTGTGATTATTAAGAGGTCCAGGTTTCACCTGCACAAAAGATATAGATGAGGACGACATTCTTGTTTAAGGAACTGGTGTTTATTAAGATAAAGTGTTTGTTATTACAGAGAAGGTAGGAGGACCCAGTATTTCTCTGGAGGCATAAGTAACTGATAATCATTCTAGCTGGAATGACAATAGAGACTGTAAGGTAAATGCAGGGAAAATTTAGTCAGACTGCTCCAGAGAGCAGATGAGAGATTTTTCTGGGTTAGGATGTATGGAAGAAAGCAGGGAGTTTACAGGAGGCAGACTTGAGTGATTAATGGTTAATATACAACGTAAATATAACTGGGAGAACACATGCAAGTGATGCTGGGAGGGAAAAGAGGAGGAGGATAGGTAGAATATATGGCAGTAAGGAAAGGCTTGGTGGATGTGGTGTCCACAGACAGACATGAGCTGGACCTCTCTCTTTCGTACGTCGCATTGTTGGGCGGAGCATGGGAGGTAAGTGGTTTTGTAGTCAGAGATACGTCAGATGAAAAAGGTCAAAGAGACAGACAGGTGTTGGGATTAGTGAGGGAGGGTGGAATAAGGTGGACTGTAGAATGCAGGGTGAGAAGGTTGAGTAGAGAGGAATTCAGAAGGGAGCACGAGAGGAAACAGTAGGAATAGAGGACATAAGGAGTTAGCATGGTACTACTGGAGAAGGAAGGAAATGAGAAAGAAAAACGTGCAGTAGTGGTACGATGAAAAAAGAAGATGTAATAACAGCTAAAAAAAAGAAGAAGGTGAATTGGAAGAAAGCAAGGGACCAGAGAGGTGTGGTAGGCTAGATTAGGAAGGAGGATGAATGAGGGGAGAAATATGAAGAGGCAAAAGAAGGGGTGGGGGGACTATGGGTGGGGAAATGAGCTACCAACAGAAGCACAGGCAAGATGTTGCAATGAATACCACCATGTCAACGGAGTACAGCTAGGAGGGGATGAGGTGTAACTGAAATTAAAGATTCCACTTTCCAGGTCAACAAAATCTAAAAGCCTAAGGAGTCCACCCAGGATGCAGCTTAGGGGCAACTCATTTGAAGATAAAATCTCCTAAAAACACATTGTCGTGAAAGCATGTGGAATCCAGCCATGACCAGACGGCCTGCAATAAATACTCAAGAAGATGCAGCTTCCTCAGTCCACAAAGGCATTTTAGTCTGTGTTCAGTAGTACTCCTGTAGTACTCTTTTTCGTACTTGTACATGCGTTTGTGAATTGGTCTGAAAGTATCTAAAATGGGAATAAAATGGTAATATTCATACACAATTAGTACAAAGAGAAAAGACTGTCCCCTCTTTGCACTTTTACTAATAGGGATTTGGATGTGTCTAAGCCAACTGGCAAAGTCATGTAAGACAACGTAAAAAAGCCCTTCAGTAGTGTGACTTTACATAAGTACTTTTGGGAATCAGCCTCAAGGGAGTCTATGGAGTTCTCTAAGAGGTGCAACTTATTAGAAAATTAAAGCTTTCAAAACCCTCGCATACAGCTAAACTGAACAACCCTCCTTCCAAGGTCAGCAAATCTAAAGAGGTCTACGGACTTCACCCAGGAGTGACGACGGTATAACTTCCAAGAAAATGCAGGCTCTCAGAAAGCCAATATGTGTCCTAACGGTCTATGAAGTCTACCCATGAGCAGCGGAGGTGCAATCCACCAGAAGACACAACTTCAAGGGCAGTCAAGTGTAACAAGCCTAGGAAGTGTACTCGGAGTTATGGAGGTACAACCCACTGGAAGACGCAGATTCCAAAATACAACTAAGTTATTAAGGTTAGAGACAGAGGAAGAAAGCAGATGAAAGAGGCTCCCTGTTTACCTGGGATACTCTGGGACAACCTGGGGCAAGGGACCCATTGAACTGTCATCAATTTCCAGGTAGGGGCATGATTGTATACCAGAAATATGCAGATAACACATCAAAAAAATCCCTACAAACACATGGAGTGCAAAACATGATCATAATAGACATAAGATAAAAATTCATATTTTAAAAACTTGGCAGTCAATTTATCTAATTGTTTCGATACAATAGATAATAATTTCCCTATGCCATAACATAATCTCAATGTCACAGCTAAAAAATGTTTTCTAAAGATCGTGAATGTGATGAAAATGTAAAACCCATAAAAATCAGTTACAAACTTTTCCTATCTCTCACAAAAACTACACAAAAAACGATAAATGAGCATGAGTCAACATGCAAAGAGAAATATCCACACTATCCTGATTCGTCGTCCTTCACTGTATGAAGCTTGGCACTTGCCCAAGCCTAATCTTTAATAACCATCCTCTAACATAGGCGCTCTGTACATCACACAGTAATGGTTGTGAAGCACCCCTCTAGTCCATTTCCAAAAGATGGAGCAACTAATTTCTTTTTCCTAAATCTTCTGGATTACAATTTCTAGATTTCCCTCTAACCACACATTGTATTACCATTTTTCAGTTGGCCTACAGATATATACAATGAATATCAAACAATGGTAATAGATTTAGACTATCCTTAATGTTTGCAGATGTGTGCTCCAATGTGCTCTTGATTTTAACTGTAAGTAATCTTTGACTGCCTCAGTGAGCCACTAGCTGCTTTAACAGTACAGGCCCAATAATTAAGACTGTTTGTGCCGGCAATGTCACACAGGTCCAGAATCTTTGGAACATAGTTTCTGTCTCTTTTTTAACGTCTCGACCTCCGCTTGAGATACTTGAAACCTATGTTTAACAGTGAGGAAATCAGATCAAAAAGGCTATGCCATTTTTTTTTAGGGGCTGCACATCAAAAGTTGTCGGTCACATAATGAGATTTCTGTCCTAAGCAATAAGAAGATGGAGAACTTTAACGTTTTTATATGTCCATTTCTTGGTAGTTTAGAAGGACTGCTATTTTGTCTTAGGTTGCATAATTTTGTATGCATTTTATAATTTAGCTTTTTATACTATATGACTATGTATTGTATTTTTTTTTTTAAATCAAGACAATAAAGTATTATCATTATTAAGTATCCTTTGAGGATACCTAAATTTGATATTAGTCAGGGCAAGCTCAAGGCTTTATGCACTGTTAGCAGTGCCATTCGGAAGGCCTAGCCATCTTTTTCAAATCTTCATTTCAATAACTGGCAAATATTTTTTCCAAGAATACTTCACAACCATGCAAAAGTAGATTTACTATTTTTGAATTATAGGTTTCTTTAAGAACTTCTACAAATTGACTCGCAAATTATGCAATGGTTTAAATGGAATGTTAGTTTCTTTTACCTGAAACACTTTAAAAAAACGCTTTGTTCATATAACAAATTACATAATCTTTTGATTTAAACAGCAGTTTGCTATCTCCATATCTTTAGACTATTGGTTTGAGTGGTGCTTTCCTTAGGCAAAATATCTAAGCACCAATTAATACTGAAATTCGAAACTCCTGTTTGATGTGAGAGCTAACTGCATTTATCATATGGAATCTTTCTACAAGCACCTTTACCTGAAAGACAATTTGCCTCATCTGCATTTTACAATGAACACTTTGGTGTTCTCACCAAACAAGGTTAAGTAACTGTATTTGGTTTAATATATACCTCAATACTATTTCTATCTGCACCAATTTAATATTCAGAACCGAACCATTACTACAAGTACAAATTAATAACATGAAAATTCAAAGCAGGTTTTGAGCAAAAGCTTCCCTATATGGACATATTTGATTCGCTAATCAACCAATCATAAAGAATGCCTTTTTTCAGCTTTATATCCTTAGCTAAGAGTTATCTTAAGATACTGTATTTTGCTGTGTTTAACATGTGACAACTGAAAACTAAGTTACTATAAATCTTATACATTGTTCCCTAGCATCAGCAGTGGCTGGAGAATTTTAAAGGGTTGGTGGGGGGGGGGGGGTGTAAAAAAATCACATTGAATTGCATTGGAAAAATGAGAGGAATGAGTCAATCAGACTTATCATTAGGCATATATGTTGCCCTAGAGAACATTTTACCACACACATTAGCAAAGCCAATAGGTCTGGTTTAATGTGGTAAACAAAGCATGCAGGATAAGCACATAAACGTCAGGCAAAAAAGCTGACTTTATTGAAGGTTACCTTGCATTTGATAAACTCCTGTTAATATTTGTTTTTAAAGGGTTACACTTGTAAAGTAGTCCCTCGTCCAGCTCAATCCAAGCAATAGGGTGCAGGCAGAAGGATTCGCCCATACAGCTAAATAGCATTAGGTAAAATATAAACACTCCTTAGGGTTGAACATGACAGACACATTGAACAAAGCCAGTGACGGAAAGGAATTAAAGCCAATTCTATGTATATAGTTAGCCCATGTGTGTTTAACAATTGCACTTTGAAAAACCCATATCTAAAAAAATGGGACAAAACAGACATTCAACTGAACAATTTATCAATTAATTATTAAAAAGACCTAAGTTTTACAGGCAGTCCATGGAATATTCCAACGCTTTCATTGTCTGCCAAGCAAGACTGGCCTTCACATAACTGTTGGTTGAATTCCCCTTAACAAAACTTCAAGAGGGTAATGGAAAAGCAGTGCAATTTTCTGACCTATTTCTCTTCAAATATACAAACCCATTGGGTTCCAGCAAGTTTGTGGTATGCAATTATGAATGGCTACCAATCACTTTGAGATGCTTTAGGCTCTTACCTTTGTTTCTGCCTTCCACTTAAATAAATATTTCACTATCTAATATGACAAGGATTTAGGGTGGGAAAAAGAAAGGTTGCGCAGATCTCACAACCGCAGCTTGTGGACATCAGAGTTATGCATCTGGTTACACAAGTGGCAAATACCAAGGCTCTAGGGCTTTCATAGAGGTTTGGAAAGTGGACATGTCTTAGTTACATTATTCTTACAGGCTCTGGCATGAGACAGGAGTAGTAATGATAATACATAAAAAGCTACATCAAAATGGATGGCAAATGCCTCTACATCAGTCATACATTATATGTCTTGACCAGAGGCAAGGATTATGTTTTACATCCTCTTCACTACTTGTACAGCAGCTTGTATAAACATCAGTAAACGTCTTTCAATGCCCACGAGGCTTAATTAAAAAAACAAGTCAAATAGCAGAAAAACAGATAATCTATACGCCGCAGTGTCTGTATACTCAAACACCAACAATCTATATCCCTCTTTCTTTGCTGCTCGGCAGCCTCAGATGAGTAGCATTTTATTTTTTCTTGTTTTAAACTAAACCTGTAATGTGCATTGTTTTCTAATACAAATTAATGTGATTAGTAGGGACAAAACATTTTTTTTATACTGCATCCTTTCTAGCGCTACTGTTATAAAAATGTTCTTTTCTTTTGACAGGGTATCGTCTCGTTAACGTTCTCCCAATGTTGGACTTAGCAGACTAACAAGATAGCAGCCATTAAAGTGTGCTTTCTCCCAGTGTACTTGCTCTTTGTTTCCTGTGTATGCGGTAGTTTGGGCGGGCATGTCTCTTCAGCTCAAGTAAAGGTCTAGTTTCTTAAAACTTAGGTTTTTTCTTTCTGGAAAAAGAGACATTTTAGGATCCAAGTTTCAACAGTGGGTATTATCTAAGACTTCCATTGTTTTGAAATATGTTTTATACTACAATTAAGACCCGTAAAACACAAAAGGTTTGCCCTTACGTTAACTTGTCAGTGGTACAGCAGGAAATAAGATTACCTAAAATCTGTCAAACTTTACACAAGAAACCAATCAATAGAGTACAGTACTTCATTCCACTTTTGGAATATTCTATAAAATAGGTTTAAGAGCACCGAAGGCAAAATTGAGATTCCGGTAACAGTCTGAATCAGACTATCCAAAGTTGCCAGAGTAATCATTGGCTAAGGGACTTGAAGAAAATCCTCTGTTCTGTGTAATTCACTATGTAAAATATCTTCTTTGTCCCAACCAAGAGACAGAATTCATGATAATCTACAATTTTACTTCTTTTGGTTTTATTTTTGGGGGGAATAAGTGGGAGCATATTTTTTCTGTCACAATCATCAATGAATAGATATGTTTTGTTTGCCGATAGATTTGTCCATTATCCCAAAGGTAGAGGGAAACGCACTGCTTGTTACTGAATACGGGGCACACAGGAGCCAGAGTGCGGCTCAATACATTCTCCTGATCAGAGGAACCAAAAGTTCAGCAATTAGCTGAAGCAGTAGTGAACTCGCTTAGCTCTTCCCACGACACATGAGGTATTCATAAATTACTGAATTGATAATACCGCAGAGAGTGTTAAAATGTGTAAACGTCTTGTATCAGTTTATGTCTAACTTACTCATCAACAGGATTCTTCTTCTTCCATTACTTTTGTCGCTTCCATTCTCTTTCTTAGTTCACCACTGAATCAAACAAACATTTTAGTTCAATTCTAAAACTTAACTAATTAAAAGAAAAGAGTGCGGCCATGAGTCTGAGCTCAATCCCATCAACAGGAGTCAGCAACACAGAAAGTGAGATGAAAACTCATTTCCCATTTAACGGGGTAGAAGCTGTGGTTTATACAAATGCGCTTTTCTAAAAGATGTTTGAGGCCAGGGATAACCAATATATTTAAAAACCCTCTATTTAAAACATTTAGACATTTAGGGGCTCCATATACATAGGTTTGGCATTGCGATTACCAAATAGAACGTTTTTGAAATTCACTATTTGGAAATCGCAAAACCCCCATGAACTAATGTGTCTTTGACACATTCTGTGATTTCCAACAGGTCGCAAATAGACCTTCCTCATTAATATTCATGAGGTAGGTCTCGGTTTGCGACCCATTAGGAATTGCTAAGATCACAGGGATTGTGGTCTGCAGACCACCATGTCTCTGATTGTTTTTAAATAATATTTTTTTTTTATAAATGCAGCCGGTTTTCCTTGAAGGAAAACGGGATGTGTTTCAAAAAGAAAAATGACATGTTTTCTTTTCATTTTTTAAGAGTAGGCAGTGGCCTGAGGAACCACCACCTGCTCTTAAAAACATTTTGACAAATATTCACAAAGGGGAAGGAGTCCCTTGGGGACCTCTTCCTGTTTGCGAAAGGGCAACCACCTACTTGAAGTAGGCGGTAAAAACGAATGTTTTGCGACCACATTTCGGTTGCAAAGCATTTACACGTACCACTGCGAGTCTATATTACAAAGGGAAGCCCTAAACATGAATGAATGAATGAATGAATACCCTCTTCTATAGCGCATGGCTACTCTTGAGCATCCCAGCGCTGTAAGACCAAGGGACAAGGAAGACACTATTGAAACAAGTGTGTCTTTAAACGCTTCCTGAAAGCGAGGTGGTTAGACTCGTGCCTGATGTCATCTGGGAGTGCGTTCCATTCTTTAGCTGCGTGCACAGAGAGCCGGCGGCCACCCATCCGGGCCAGCTTTATCCTGGGGACTACCATCAAGTTCCGCTGGTTGGATCTCAGAGATCTCACTGATTGATGGCGACAAAAGAGGGGATCCAGAATCGGCGGGCCAGCACCATGGATGGACTTATGCGCCAAGCACAGGGTTTTGAAAATAATCCTTCCCTTGATGGGTAGCCAGTGGAGGTATTGAAGTGCGGCTTTCGCTGAGCATCTTTTGGGGACTTTCATAAGCAGCCGAGCAGCACAGTTCTGCACAGATTGCAGAATTTTTATGGTGCCGACTGGAGCCCCCATATAGACGGCATTTGCATAATCCAGCCGCGACATAATCAGCGACTGGACCAGCAATCGTCTGGCTTCGAATGGCAAGAGGTCTAGCACTTTTTTTAAGACTCTCAGCAGCCCATAGCAGGTTGCGGCTACCTTTTTAGCCTGATAGTGAAAACCAAGGGAGGAATCTAGCCAGATCCCCAGGCTTTTTATATGGGTCTTAGGTGCTGGGGGGGGGGTCCTAAGCAGTGAGGCCACCAAGGGTCCAAGTTAATTGGGGCTTTGTAGCCCAGAAGCATAATGTCCGTTTTGGTCCCATTTAGCTTCAAAAAGGAGGAGGTCATCCATTCCAGAACCTTGGTGAGACACGGGGTCAGATTGTTGATCCCCTGATTTAAGGCATCGTTCCTCACCAAGGATACAACCAGCTGCGTGTCATCGGCGTAGGTAACAAGTTGGATTCCCCAGGGAAGAACCACCTCAGCCAAAGGTCTCATATAGATATTAAATAGAGTGGGGCTGAGGGAAGATCCCTGGGGAACGCCGTGATTCAGTTGCAGCTGGCTGGATGACACCTCTCCCTCAAAGACGGAGAAGCTTCTTTCTGATAGAAAAGAATGAAACCATTTGATGGCCACTCCGGAGACCCCTGTGAGATGCAGCCGATGCAGCAAGAGAGAGTGGTTTACTGTATCGAAGGCTGCGCTGAGGTCCAACAGGACCAACGCAGCACAGCCTCCTGCATCCACAATACCCCTAACTGCCTCCACTACCGCCACCAGAGCTGTCTCTGTTCCTTGTTTTGCTCTGAACCCTGTCTGGGTGGAGTGTAATCCATCCGTGGATTCAATAAAGGACGAGAGAACCTGGTTAACATGTTTTTCAGCTATTTTGCTGATGGTCGGTAGAAGAGAAATGGGCCTGTAGTTGGCCAGGTCTTCAGGATCCAAGCTAGGTTTCTTTAGCAGGGCTCTGACCTTAGCCTTCTTCCAATTGGGGGGCACAACACCGGAGGCCAGAGACGCATTGAGGACCTGCATTATCACAGGGCATACTGTCCCTGATACCTGTTTCAGAACTGCCGGGGGTGCAGCATCTACCGGGGAGCCAGATTTAAGATTGCCAAGGAGACTATCCACTCCAGCCAGATCCAGTGGCGGGAAGACTTTGAGACCTGCAGATGGATTAGGGTCTACTTCCCGGTCCCCCCTTTTTCCGCTCTCCCAATTATCTGGGGAATCTGTCACTGGTGCAAAGCCGGAATAGATATTCGACACCTTGGATGCGAAAAAGATAGCTAACTCCTCACAGTGTTTCTGTGGGTTCAAAACAGGGCTAATAGTCCTGGGTGTGGTTGCCAGGGATTGAAAGATTTTAAAGATTTCCCTGGGGGCGTTAGCTGCTTCCGCAATTTTGCTCTGGTAGTAGGCGGCCTGTGTGGTTTTTAATAGGTTTTTGTAGGATCTCAGGGATGACCTGTATTCATTTTTCGCGGCAACTGCGTAGTTCTTTCTCCACTTCCTTTCCGCACGTTTACACAGTTGTTTGTGTTCCTTAAGTTCCCTGGTATACCAAGGTTGTTTGTTGGAACCCTCTCTGTGCAGTAGATCTTTTTTTGGCAGAATAGGGTCTAGTGTGGAGTTGATCCACTGATCAAAGGCTTCATTGGCTACAACCGGATCCTCATGGGGGGCGGGCGGGCAACTTTTCAGGGCTGCCTCCCAGTTTTCAGCTGGTAGTCTAGACCATACTCGACTAACCTTCTTTAGAATGGCGGCCTTGTGGATCTGTGTTACTGGGGACCACATAAAGGACAGTAGTGCATGGTCAGACCATGGTACAAAACTAGGCTGACCACACACTATGTTTCCAAGATTAGTAAAAAAGTGGTCTAATAGATGGCCGCCTATATGAGTGGGACTGGCCACAATTTGTTCCAGATGCACCACTCTCAGGGTATCCAGCAGACATTGCGATGACACGGCGTTGACTTCATCCAGGTGAATATTAAGGTCGCCCAAGATGGTAAAATTGGGGGTACTACTGATGTAAAGAGAGATCTTATCTAAAAGATTGTTACAAAAGTCATGAGAATCACCTGGGGGTCTATAAACCAAGATCCCAGAAAAGGTGCAGGTGGGCGAAAAGGTTATAGAGAAGCCAATACTCTCACAGTCCATAAGTGGACTATCCGAGGTTCTACATCTGAGATTGTTTTTATAAATAATCGCCACACCTCCTCCTCGACCGGACATGCGGTCCTGTCTGGCGATGGAATACTTGAGTGGAAGAGCTTGCACTATATGAGGGTCTGAGTCATCATTCAGCCATGTCTCAGTTAAAAATAGAACGTCAAAATCTCGTTCCTCTCGGAGCAAGTTGATTTCAGTGGTATGCCTCGGAAGGGAGCGACAGTTAATCAGAGCAAGTGAAAAGCTATCTAAGTTGCAGCTCCTGGGGTTTATGGGCTTACAGTAGGGACATGGGACTGCTACCTCCTCTAAGAGTGTCTCCCCAGGGCAGATATCCTTAGCCCTTCCTCTAAATGCTCTGAGCAATTCTCCACTGTAACTGACGCTAGGATGAGGGGGTGGATCCATGGGTCTTACCCACTAGCCACGTCCTAGCCCGGCCTGGTACGGATGGGCACAGACGGGCTCTCCTTAGGCGCTCCTTTGGCGCGGTAGGGCGCGTCCGCTTCCTAATACAAATTCGCAAAGCCATTTTGGGATTGGGTAATAGGTTACCGGATCACAAAATAGGGCTTTGTATACATAAACAAAAAGTTTATTTGCAGTCGCAAACGGCCTGCACCAACCTGAAAAAGGTTTGTAAATCTGGCCCAAAGGGTGATCCAAATTACACAGAAAAGGTAAGGAGACTAGACCAAGTTATTTCAATGTTTTTTTTTTTAATTGACTTCACTAAAACCTGGGCAACAAGTTAGCCGGGGGCCTCTAGGACATGTGTATGGTCTTTAGCTACCTATCCCTTACACCCAGATACAGTGGACCCAGGACCTGCTGTTCAGGGCCGTGTTTCTACAGAAAAAAAGTCTAGCCACATCACCATTGAGCTCTGAATCGTTTTGGGAGAGGGTGGGCGTTTGCTTCACTAAAAATTCGTCTGCAGAATTAGGCTTACTCTAAAAGAGAAAGACAAAAAAAAAAAAACAGTTGATTTGATTAGCACTGTCAGAGGCTCAGCAATATAATTCATTGATTTTAATTGTATTAAGTTAATAAAATTGATGGGCCTCTGACAGCCCTCTTGAAAACTACTTAAACAGCACGGGGCCCAGTGTGAGGCCTTGTATGCATAATTCTCCAGACACACTACCAGGCCCAAAGGATCCCTTGCTTGAAAAGTTACTTTCGAGCACTGTAGGGTTCAAGCAGTATAATTAACCAAATGCAATTACCATGATGGCAGTTTTACTGTTTTGTCCCAGACAGCGCTGAACCTGACATGCACATGCAGGCCAATCCACCTGCATACTGCCTTTCCAGGTCTCACCTACGGACAACTATAGCTGCCTGCTTTTGAAGGCCTATTGACTACAATATAGGAGTGGGCTTCGTGTTGCCCCTTGCTCATTCTTGGATGGCTAACTTGTCTATTTTTGTTCCCTTCTCCTTATTTGATAGCTTTCTCCCCCCATTCTTGTGTTTGTTCCACCTCTAGAGCATTTCTTCTTTACATTGTTTCTGAGTGTATGTCGTATATCCTTACACTATATGTCTGTAGGCACTTCATGGGAGTGCATCACTTTCTTCGTTCTCTTTCTCATATCCCACCACCAGCTTTATTTATTTCTTTACTTAATTATTCATTTGTGTTCTATCTTTTCTTCAGGGCCCGGTAGCTGCATGCCTACTGGGTCTGTCACTTCCGTTCATTTGATTTTGCGGTATAAACTGTCCATTGAGCCTTGTTTTATTTATAGACTTAAATGTTTTTACAAGGGCCCAGAAGTTTCACACTGCTACCACCCTACAAGGCACTGTCTTACTGGCATTCCATACATGTACATACTTTATTTTCTTAATTTACTGTCCCAGAATTGCCATCTTGGAATAGTACATTAAACAAACAGCATAAAAAAATAATTTCAAGAGGACTGCCTTGAGTCCGCATGCATGTGTACACGTGCCTGCACTGGTGACCAGTATAGAATCTTTTTTTTTTCCCCTACTTAAAAAAAAATCTTTCTAAGATAGCCAAGAATGCATGTGTATGTTTTTTCACGTACAGTGGCAATCTTGGATTATTTTTTAACAAGCATTTCAATAATCATTCCAAGGTGGCTGCCTGGGCATGCATATGTGTGCATGCACCAGTTATTTTTTTTAATAGTTTGGAAAAAACATTCAAACATGAGCATCTTCATGTATGCACTTGGAATGGGCACAACAAGTAAGCATTGTCAAAGCTATAAGTGCTGCACCTGCATTTAGAAGACAACCCCATTGGCATTGCCAATGGTGATTTAACCTGTACATTGGGAATAAAGAGTAAAGAGGTGCAACGTTTCATGTCCAGTACATTAAACAAACCAAAG
Source organism: Lissotriton vulgaris (assembly GCF_964263255.1). Classification (NCBI taxonomy): domain Eukaryota; kingdom Metazoa; phylum Chordata; class Amphibia; order Caudata; family Salamandridae; genus Lissotriton; species Lissotriton vulgaris. The sequence continues at coordinate 863,402,875 of NC_141689.1, forward strand.
ACTTTCACCTTCACATCTAAAGTTTAAACTCATTTTAGCAAGATGCTGATCTATTGTGGCATTTGTGGGAAACCTGATCAACTGAAGAGTGAAAGTGTCTGATATTAGAACTGACAAGTTCCTCAAAGTCTAGAACCATTAGAAGCGATAATTACTCTAAAATGAAAGGAAGGATTGCAGAATTTTAACAGATAACTTTATGGCAAGGTACGGAGGCCAATATTATGCATAGCTTCTTTATTGCCCTCACACACAGCAGCAACAAAAAACTTAGAATTAGATTAGAACATCCTTAGAAATCTAGAACATTAAGAACATGCATAATATCATAGAACACACAGCCATCTTTCTTCTTTTGTTGCTCTTCTTTTGTTGCTGCTCATTCACAGATAAGTACTTTTAATAAGTACTGTTGAGATGTATGATATTTTGTACTTGTTGGTTTGAAAGGAGATGGATGTTTGTTGAAAGCTACAGGTTAATAAGTTATAGACCATATTAAGGGTATTGCTGGGATACAGCGTTATGAATAGAGGCAAAAAGTTTTAGTTTGGGTTTTAAGAACAAAATCGTTTTTACGGTCTTTAGTATGCGGAAGAGAGAATTTAAGTAATATTTGGTTTGATTTGGAGAAGTATTTATGCCTTTTTAGGTTGAGACCTGCGTAGGCTGCGCCTGCGCAGTCGCAGGGAGAGATCTTATGTTTATAGTGTGGGGGCTTGAACCCGCCCCTCTTCTCCATTGGCTGGCTTCCTAAACAGAGGCCAGCCATTGGAGGAGAGGGGCATCACTCCGTTCAAGCCCCGTCTTTTTGGGATTCGGGGGGGTGTTTTTAACTTTCTTTCTCTTTTCTTTCTCTCCTCTTCCCATCGGCTGGATTTTTACCTTCCAGCCAATGGGAAGAGGAGAGAACTAAAAAGATGCCCCCGAAACCCAAAATGACTGTGCATTTCTCAGAGGCATTTCTGCTTCGCTTCGGAGATACGTGGTCGTGTGTCACCCCCTCCTCCGCTTCTTCCTCATCCCGTTGCCCCTCCCCGCCCCCTCTCTCACCCCTGCTACCCTTCATTCACGCCACCCTTTCTCCTCTTCCCGTCCATCCGTCTAACCCACAGAGTTGATTTTGACGTTATTAACGATCGCTGCTGCACATGGATCCCACTTTGCTACGCCTGGCACTGCAATTGCTACTACTCTAGAGCTCGGCTCATAAAGGCATTGGCAGGAACAAAAATAACCCCCCCCCCCCCCCCCAAGAAAGCAACTCTCGCACGTGCATGTGTAGGGGGCGCGCATAGTTTTACGGGAACAGCCTGGCCCCTCCGCCCTCCTGGCCCCTCCACCCTCGTTGGACGCATAGTGAGTGCATCAGTCTCTGAGACAACCAAAATGAGTTCAGCATTCTTACGCAATGGGCGAGATTTACTACTCGAGGCCACCAGGCAGCGGGTGTGCAGGGACAGCCCATGCTCCCGCGAGGCATCAGTCTGTTTGTGCCAACTGAAGTCACGTGCTCCTTTCACCAGAGCCCATGGCAGGCTCTCTCAGCGGCAGACAGGGTGTGCCCTGCCCACTGGTGCCAGCCGGCCCCCCTGGCTTCCAGCTACACTTAGCGCGAGCTTCTCAAGCAGAAAATGCAAGCGCAACTCCGCTCTGTTAATGGCCTGTGCGCAGCCATGGGGGAGGCAGCGATGCGAAGCACCTGCTTCTCGGCTCTTTCTATCAGTCTCAGGCGCTAGTCCGAGCACGCTGTCCGCCGCCCTACCATACGGATGCCCTTACACGATGCTTGGACCGAGGCATAGTTATTTAAGAATAAAAGAGGTACTCCTTCTATTCTTTCTGTCCTTTAAGACATTCAGTCCACGTTGATTGGCCGGTCTTGACAGGTTGACAGGTTCTGAGTCGCATGTCACCCGTGCAGCGCCTCGTCAGAGAAAGGAAGCGCTATATAAATGCAATTTCAGTGCAATGCACCTTGAGATCTGGCAGTTAGTGCGCTATATAAATGCAATTTCAGTACAATGCACCTTGAGATCTGGCAGTTAGTGTTTTTCGCTACCAAACACGGTTTTGTTTGCAACAAATGTGGGACATATATTTGGAGAAATATTTATTTCCTTGAAATTTCATTCATTGAATAAAAAGAGGACAGTTGAGAATGGGGGCATATGGTTTCTTCTGGGTCTGAGATTGCTGAATAGACTTTACCTTCTAGAACAAAGGACGGTGCAGGGACTCAGGCGTCTATGATGAGGAGAACAGAAGGAACCCTCTAAAGGTGGATAACAAGAGCAGCATAAGGGAACAGATTAGTTTAAAACATGAGTGAAGGAGAGTGAACTGGTGCTCCCCCTCTCCCCCCCAAAAAACACAAAGGGATGTCCAAAAGGAAAAGTGGGCATATGCAGAGAGTTGGGACATTGGGAGGCAAAAATCAGTAAAACGAGGGAAGGGATAGGGGGCTACCCTTGAACTATCAGCTAGTAAAAGGATGTGTGAAGGGAAGGGCGTTGAAGGGAAGCGATCTACGCATCCCATGTAAAAAAGAAGGTGCAACCTATTTTGAAGATTAAAGGCATTGACACTTTTATAAGGATGCAAAAGGCATTTTCGAAAAAATTATTTTTCTAACCCTGTGTGTGAGGCTCTGTGTGTGTGGGGGGGGGCTCTGTGTGTGTGGGGGGGGCTCTGTGTGTGTGTGTGTGTGGGGCTCTGTGTGTGGGGGGGGCTCTGTGTGTGTGTGTGTGTGGGGGGGGCTCTGTGTGTGTGTGGGGGGGGCTCTGTGTGTGGGGGGGGGCTCTGTGTGTGTGGGGGGGCTCTGTGTGTGTGTGGGGGGGGCTCTGTGTGTGTGTGTGTGGGGCTCTGTGTGTGTGTGTGGGGCTCTGTGTGTGTGTGTGGGGCTCTGTGTGTGTGGGGGGGAGGCTCTGTGTGTGTGTGTGTGTGTGTGTGTGTGGGGCTGTGTGTGTGTGTGTGTGTTGGGCTGTGTGTGTGGGTGTGTCTATGGGTGCAAATGCAATAGGTCTCGCATTTGAGAGAGATTAAGCTATTGACATTGTAAATGACAATGCCATTTATTTATCGGTTTTTAAAACCAACACATAAATTAAAAAAAATTCATTTACAATGCCAATAGCTCTAACTTTGGCAAAGGCGAGACCGTTGCATTGTAAATGCTTGTTTCTTAAGGAAAGAATGTTGGCACAGAACAGTCTTGAATGTATGTCTCGTCTATTGTAAATGTTGTTTTTCTCTGAAAAGGGCTGAGCTAGGTACACTTGTTTAAAGGGCAGCCCAAGGTACACAAGTTTCCGTTACGGAAGCGGAGGCCATTGGAAGTTGGGAGTTAATTTGAAAAAGGCTTACTGCAACTCAGTAGCCACAAGAGAAGGCAGGTCACGTGCTCACGGGCGTCAGTGAGCATTCGGCTGGAGGTAGCGTGTGAGAGATGACGAGACAGTCTCATCTCTCGCACTGAAATAGTTGTTGTTTGACAACGTGGTAAAGGATGTTAGCTTGGAACAGACTTGAATGTATTCCTCGTGGAATGTAAATGTCATTTTTTCTATGAAAAGGGCTGTGCAAGGTACACGAGTTTTAAGGTCAGCGCAAGAACACACGTTTCCGTTAGGGAAGCGGAGGTCGTTTGGAGGTCGGGAGTTAATTTGAAAAAAGCTTACCGCCTCATGTGCGTTGTGGTAGCCACAAGAGAAGGCAGGTCGCATGCTCGCAGGAGTCTGTGAGCATTCGGCTGTAGGTTGCGTGGGAGAGATGAAGATAGAGTCAAATAGATGTGCTTAAAATCAACAGGCACACCTCTCCGCAAATTTATTCATATATTCATAGAAACTAGGTGTGAGCTGTTGAATTAAAAAGGCTGGTAGGTATCCTCGCATACCATTTCCTATCGCCAACATGTTTCTCTGCCTCAATGTTTTTGGCAGATTCGTAAGGGCTACACACCTTGTTGCCACACCACTGTTGGACACTCTGTTCTATGTCAACCTCAGGCAACCCACTTCACTTATACCAGCTGCCGAGGAACCAGAGCATAGAATAATACTCCGGAGGTGAGTTTCACTTGCTATAGTCACAGCGATTGTAATCATCAATTGTGTGCTTTGGGTCAGAGGGCGTTGTCTCCTTCTGATTTTAAGCACATCTATTTGTCACAAGCAGATTGGATCTGCTACCACGGTTTCTTTCACTTTTTGGTTTTTTGTTTGGACACACTTTTTCTTTTCTTTTGAACTGAATGACGACCAGTGATGAGAAAGGGGCCCAGTCTGGAGATTACGCACCAGTTGCCCCAAGGGTGGTGTTCCCATGAGGTATCATTCGGTTCTTCACACATTGTTTTGCAGAAATCTGTCTGCTTTCAATCCTATGTGGTGGATGCTTTGTATTGATTAAGGTCTTAGACAGCTTTTTTGTTGTTTTATGTGACTGTCAAGAATTGTTGGCCAATATGTTCTCTTTTTAACTTTCCAAATAACATTGGACGTATTGCAGTAAATACCCGTGAATAAAAAGACGGTGGATAGGGGAGTGTAACAGAGATCAGGAACATGTGACTGGTCTGTTACAAAACCTACTGACATAATTTATGCCCGAAGAACAGGGTTTATTGGTTGTTGATGGTTTTTGAGTGGAGGGCAACCCTTTTCGTTTCTTTCCCTCTGAGCTCCTTTTTGTGATAGAGGATTTTGTTGACCCACAAGATGAGGAAATGTTTGTTTCTCTAATGATTCAACACCCTTTGTCACCTCAATGGAGTCCTGCAGAGCATGTGCAAAGCATGTCTCATATGGGATACATAGGGAAATCCCTGAAGAGATTTTGATGAGAATGTCCCAGCCCGACATTGCTTTCAAAGGTGGCCTAAACACAGGAGCTAGATCCGAAGATGTTAAGTTTTTTAACATAAGTGGCAGAGACTCTAGGAAAGGATTAGATAAAGGTCTGAAGGAGTGCCAAGATAGACTCTTGGACATTCTCAGTCCACTAACAAAGGTATTTGATTTGTGAGAAGAGCATTCCAGTAACACAGGTGAGGATTTGTTTGAGCTTCACGTATGGATCCTAAGAGCAACATGTGTACGAGGTAATACCAATGCAGCTTTGTGTGTGTGGAAAGGCACAGAATTATTTTAATTAAAACAGACCCCAAACTAGTGGAATTGGTGAATAAAGAGTTTGGGGAGGAAAGCAATGGCATGTTGTTTGGGGACGAGTTTGTCAAAGATGTGTCCAGATATGTCAGGACATTCAGTTCTTTGCAGAAGGTGCAAAAGCAAATTCTTAAGGTTTTTGGGGGCCAGTAGAAATTGGGGGTTCGATTTCCCGGCTGTGGACAAGGGATAACTCACGGTTCATTCACACGAGGTTTCAGATCCTATGGGTACGGATATAGTTGGGATCAGGGAAAATTTTTCCCCACAAAGACAGAGAGGGAGAATATGTGGATCTCGAAGTAAAAGAAGATCAAGGGGTGGAGTAGGTGAGTTTAAGAAACAATCATTCATGACCATGGTACAACTGGGCGGCAGAGGAGCTCAGTTTGTATTGAGATGGAGAGAAATTACACAGGATCTTTGGGTGATAAGGACTGTTCAGGGGTATCACATAGATTTTGTAGGGGTGCCAGTGCAAGGTTGTAGCCCAAGGTTGCTTTGTTTTATAAGAAAATACGAGATTTAGATATCTCAGGAGGTAGATGCACTTTACAAAAAAGGCGCCATAGAAAGTGCAGAACGAAGTCCATAGAGTTTTGTAAGCAATAACTTTTTAGTTGAAAAGAAGGAAGGGATTTCAGGGATTGGGTTTGTTACAATCATTTCAAGATGGACGGCATTCACATTTTAGGAGACTTACTAAGGAAAAGAGATTGGTTGGCAAGATTGGATTTTAAGGATGCCTATTTAACAATACAATTATGTGTACAGCACAGGGATTACCTTCTGCTCAGGTGAAAGGGAGAGCAATGGAGGGTCAAGAGTTTACCCTTCGGACTTACATCGGCACCATGGTGTTTTACGAAGGCCATGAAATCAGTGATTGCTTGGCTGCAGTCGAGAGGGATACGGTTGATAGTATATTTGGAGGATGTGTTGCTAATGGCAGAGGAAAGGAACGTTGCCGTAGAACGGACGGCATTAGTAGTAAGGACATTAGAGGTAGGGTTTGTGGTGATCAGGGAGAAGTCTTGTTTGATCTCAGTGCAAGAGATGAATTTTTTAAGTTTTCAGATACAGACTTTGGTGGGTGTGTTGAGTTTACAGATGGAAAAAGTGAAGAAGATACACGGGGAGTTACCAGAGTGAAGAAGTCAGTTCTATAATGTTTGCGTGAGATAGTGAGGTTGTTGGGGCTGTTCTCAGCAACAATTCAGGCAATTTTCCCAGCACCCCTGTATTACAGGGCTCTTTAGAGATTGAAAGAGTATAATTTATGAATGGGGGTGCAGTATTCACAGAAAATGGAGATTAGTCAGGAGGCAATGAAGGAAGTAGAATGGTGGTTGTTGAACATGGATGCTCGGAACAGAAGGGCGATTTTTGGGGAGACTAAGGAGATGATGATAGAGTCCGATGCAAGTCTGTATGGATGGAGATCAAGATGCAGTTCAGTGACAAAAGAGTGTTGTTGGTCAGAGAAGGAGGAAGAGATGCATTTTGATTTGAGAATTTGTATAGCACATGAATGCCTGAGGGCGTCCTAGCTCTAGTGCCAGCGGGACCCAAAATGGTTATAAATGAGAACGTAGTAAACGTGACTCTAGTTGGCAAAGAGCCAAGTTTGTGAAGACTTTCTGAAAGATAGAAGCGTTTGGCTGTTTTTTATATCAACTGGGAGCAGGTTCCATGTTTTAACTGACCCCAAATGAGACTTCTTCCACCCCAGCGGGCTTTCTTGAATCTAGGGATCGGTAGGAGTTTGCTCTGCGACGATCTTACATTTATAGAGGGTATAAACCAGAACAGATGTGGCTTCAGGTATTGAGAACCAATACTGTGCAATGCCTTGAATGTCAAGCTTTGGGATTTAAATATAATCCTTTTTTCTACAGGGACCCAGTGTAGCATTCTCAATCCATAGAAGACTGGTTGAAATCTAGGAATATCCAGCAGCAATCTGGCTGCCGCATTCTGAACTAGCTGCAGCTTATGCAAGTGCTGTTTTTGGATGACCACATAAAGGGCATTCAGTCTGGACAGGGCTAATGCTGTCACAAGAGTTTTTAGGGTGTCCTTTCGGTATGAAAGGGCGAACTTTCCTGATCATCTTTAAGAAGTAAAATTGTAGAAGTAAGAGTGCTGATCTGATGTTTGAAGGTCAGATTGTCATCAAATATAAAACCTAGGTTCTTCACTTTCTTAACGGGACCAGGAAGATCTCCCAGACTAGAGGGGCACCATCTAGGTGACCAAAAGGAAGTATCAGTACCCAGCAGGAGGTCCTCTGTCTATCGACCGTTCAATTTTAGGTAGTTGGAACTCAGTCACTGGTTCACATGGGTCATACAATGGTTTATTTGACCTGCAGTCTGTTCAACGTTACTTGAGATTGGCAACACTAACTGGGTATCATCCAAGTTAGAGACAACTGAGAAACCAAACTGCCTGATTATTTTTGCCAGGGGGTAACAAATGTTGAACAATGTAGGGTTTAAAGAAGAGCCCTGTGGCACCGCACAAGGGAGCATGACTTGCTTGAATGAAAAAGCTCCTGTCTGTACTGATTGCACCCTATTGGGCAGAAATGATTTAACAGTTTGAGGGCGGTGCCTCTTATTCCTAAATCTGATAGCCTCTTGATCAGTATATCGTGGTTCACTGTGTCGAAGCCACCAATAAGTCTAATAGAATCAGGGAGGCCTTATCAGCGGTGTCCATGATTGATCTAAGCTCTTCGTCCGCCATGACCAAGGCCGTCTCAGTGCTGTGCCCCTCCCGGAATCCATACTGAGAAGGTTCTAAAAGTTCAGTGGAAGAAATAACGGCAGAAAGTTGAATATTTAGCAATTTTTCCAATACCTTTGCCAGAAAGTGTAACCTAGAGATGGGCCTGTAGCTAGCATGATCAACAGGATCCAAGTTGAGTTTCTTTAAAAGTAGGAGGATCAAGGTTATTTTCCAAGCATCAGGGAAAGTACCTGAGCTGATAATCTCATTGAATAGATGCATATCAATTGTTTGGAGTTACTGGAAGGGTCGTTAGCAGTGCAGAGTTTTGTATAGATTTAAGCGAAGTGCTGTGTGTTGTTAAAGATGGACAATATTTAAGCAGTTCAGTATGTCAACAAGTTGGGGGGACCTCATTCGAAGGGGTTAGCAGAGTTGGCAAAGGAGTTCTGGAATTACTGATTGAACAGGGGGATCATGGTAAAAGCTCAACATATCCCTGGAAAAAGCAAAGTAGAAGCAGATTGGAATTCGTGGAACTTAAGAGAGGCCAGCATTTGAAGGTTACACAGGGAAGTGTTTTTGAGTTTGGAGAAGAGATGGGGTCCATTGGAGGTGGATCTTTTCGCAGACAGGTTGAATTCCCAGTTACAGACGCTTTACAGTTGGAGACTGGATCCAGGAGCACTGGGGAAAGATGCATTCCTTCAGGATTGGGGGAAACGGAGGCTGTATGCGTTCCAGCTTTCTCTTTGATTCAGAGGGTTCTCATGAAAGTAAGGGGAGAAAGAGTGGCTATGGGGTTGATAACTCCATTTTGGTAGTCTCAGGTGTGGTTCCCGGATGTGATGAGTCTGTGGGTGGACTATCTGGTGTTGTTACTGTGTTTTCCAGAGCTACTGATGGATGCCTAGCGGAATTATCACTTGTTGATTACAGGAGGTCTGTCGATTCTGATGGGTTGGTTGATTTCAGGAGAGTATGGCAGGTGTCAGGATTATCGGAAGAAGCTTTGGAACTTATTAAGGAATCATGGGCTCCAGGAACTTCGAAAGCACACGGGTCAGTATAGAGAAGATGGTCTTGTTGGTGTGCAGCAGGGGCTTTGGATCCCGTATCAGCATCTGTAGTAGAGGTAAAGAATTATGTGCCAGACATGTTTTAAAAAGGTTTGGCATACAAAACAGTGAACTTGAGGAGATCTGCTATATCAGCTGGGCATGAGTTAGTGGATGGACATTCTATTGGACAACATCCATTGGTTAAGAGCATTATGAAGGGGGTGTATATGGAGGTTTCTCCTATGGCTAGGTATGGGATGTGTTGCTTGTGTTGAAGGAGATAGAAGGCTGGGGAGAAAACGAGTTGGTGTCCTTGAAGTTGTTATCATAGAAGATGGAGGTTTTGTTGTGTTTAGTGTCCTTTAGGTGGGTGTCTGGTATAACGGAGTAGGAGGCGACTGCTAGTAGTTATCAGCCTGAAGGAGTATGTTTTATGTTATACAAACACACTAAAACTATGTCTAGGATGATTTTCTATCCTCGAAAGGAAGGGCACGATCTGCTATGTGTGGTACATTGTCTGAAACTGTATGAGGATTGAACAAGGAGATTAAGAGAGCAGTGAATACACAGTTTTTAATTTCTCATAGACAGCCTTTCAGAGCAGTTTCTGTACCAACTTTGGCAAGGAGGGGTAATGTAAATGGCAGAGATTTATGCTTGTATTTAGAGTTCACTCAGCAAGAGGGGCGATGGCAAGTAAAGCTTTTGTAACGGGGGAGTTAAATTCAATTATTGTATTATAATTACATTATGAAGGCTGCTGATTGGTCGACTGAGTCAACGTTTAAAATAATTTTTTTTAAACCTGTGGATTATTCTGTACATAGGGTTTTGGATTAACTTTAAACATGCATAATACTGGCCTCCATGCCTTGCCATAAAATGCACATTTTCCACTTTTGTAATGGGCAGAAAATCATTATTTTATTAAAGACACGTAGGCTAATATTATGCCTCCCTATTTGAACCCAACCCATTAGAGTTGTTCATTTTTATTTTACAGGACAAAGTTAAAGAGATCTCTTCGAAAGAGATTCTAAAAAAGAAGAGAGACCTGTGTGGATTATGGTGGATAAAGTTGATATTTTATGTTCGTATTTTGGGACTTTGAAAATTCGCAGCAAGAAAAGAAGGAAGAAGGCAGCGTTTTCTATGATATTATGCATGTTCTTAAAGTACTAGAATTCTAAGTTCTTTGTTGGTGCTGTGTGTGAGGGCAATTAAGGAGTTATGTATAATATTAGTCTCCATGTCGTTAATAAAATCATGATTTTTTGCCCATTAACACTGTGGAAAATCAGCATAAAATATGGTAACAACAAGTACTGGTGATAGCAATAGATCTGGCGTTGGCTGTCAGCCTTTTGACCTTATCAATGCTTTTTTTAGTTTTGTCCAGATTTTGTAAACATTATTGTTGTGGGAACTGTAGGGTCTTCGCCACTATTAACAAGCACTGGCAAAATCAATAGGTTTGGCTTTGGCCGTTAGCTTTTGTGCTTTGCCAATACTTATTTTTTTATGGTTTTAGTAAATCTTTATTTTGAGGAAACCGACAGGCCCTCATGACAAAATATAAAAAACTCTGGTAAACCCTTTTTCGTGTCAAAATGTTCATACTCTGATAGTCGGTGGTACTAAAAGGAACTACGTTGCGTACAGGTGTGTATTTTGCAAAGGAGAGAATACAGTCATTCACAGTAAAGTTAGCCAAAGGCTGAAATGGGCTGTCCCATTCCCAGTGGTTAATTTGAGCCTGTGGTTTCCGGTGCTTGGAACCGGGACTTATACCAGTCTGCCACATGGTGGCGTTGTTTGTCTAATTTAGAGATGAGCACAACAGTTATTTTTCTAAATTAAATATACATAAAAAATTACCAATGCCTGCCGCCCATGCCAAGCTTATAACTTTGGAGTCTGGAATAGTCTGAATTGTCACACTTGGAAGAGTATGATCGTTAGTAGTTGCGTTGGTACTGTCATTGGCAGCGCTGTCGGGGGCAATGGATGGTGCAAGTTCCAGTGGCTTCCTGATGAAGGCCCTGCCACTTATTTTGTTACAAATTAAGCACTGCAGCCATTCCCCCATGCTATATGGTGTAGCGATGGAGGCAAAATGTGAATGGCAAGGCAAATGGCTAAGGGATGAAGAGGCTGAGAATGAAATCCTTTCTACGTAATTAAAGTGTGTATATAATGTAAATAAAATCAAAAGGTCTTTGACCTAGAACAAAAAATATGCATTTATAGGTAAAATTCATGTAAGTTTAAATACTATTCAAAATTGTATGCAGGTTTCACTATGATGGGCTGAAACAACGTAACCCAGTTAAACTAGAAAGAAATATCTAGACTAAAAAAGTACATACAAAGTGCAATTAAGATCACAACGTGTTTTAGTTTGCAATTGTTTCCTGTCAACAGCAGGCGTTTGTAACACCTGAATAAAATCTGATTTAAAGTCCAGTATCTCAACATGTTTTTTACCGTTATCAATTGCAACTGAAGATTATATTTCTTGTAGTGAGGCTTTCTCAGTATCTCAGTAGGAAAGCTGCCAAAGAGAATGACGTTAGTCACACGGCAGCAAATTGATAGAACACAACATAAACTGCAGCACCCCTCCTTTCACCCCCACCAGCAGTTCCACATGTTATAGCAGCGATTAATTTGCCTCCGATCCCCCACACAGACGCACGCACACCTGACCAATGCAGTGAAAGTTATGTAATGATACATTTCAAGCTAACCTGGGCCAGCTTGACTCACGGCGAGTGATGAAATTAGGGAGACTAGTGCATACTGAACAACATCCAGAGAACACTGCTAACGATTTCAGGAAAAATGACTTATAAGTGAAATATTATTTACCCAATCTTCACACTTTAGAATTCGAAATTATGTCTCCAGTACTGTGTGATTATTTTGTTTTTTACTTCGTTCTACTTCGTGACAAATCTTGTCAATTAAAGCAGAATTCGAAAGGCGCCCTTTAAGATTTTAACTTAACTTTGTCCTCACCCAAAGCGATTTTTTTCTCTTAAAGGATTTCACAAAATACTGTTTTGTTAGGAATGGAATGCAGAACAGAAAAGAAGTGTGGTGATAGATAGGATATAACGCTTGGGACTGCACGCACCATGTAATTTGCCGGAAATCTGTGTTGATTTAACTGGTTAGCAGTGAAGAAAAGAGCGAAGCAGAATATCTACTGGCAGTCGGAAAGGAGGAAAAAACGCCTGAACCCTTCTCATGTTCACGCTTTTTGTACTTGGAATCTGCAATTCCAATAAGCGAAGAAAGGATGATAAGACAGGATGATTAGTCAGAGCGATCGACTTTATTACCTACCACATGATGGCTGTCAACAAGCACTGCCAACTGCTAGAATATTAAGCTTTTGTATGAGGGGAAAACGCGCTCCTACGGATGCAGAGCAGAGTTCTTGAAACGAAGCTTCTTCGAGGGCCAAGAAACACGGGATGTACAAAAACAAGTAAAGTTTGTAGCCACCAGCCACAAGACAGGCGCTGCACCTGCAGGCCTACAAAGGCCATTTATTCGTTCTTCTGCAACATGGAGGCATTTAATTTCGAGCTCCTCCCCGGAGAACACCAAATTAGTGGAAAGACTTTACTGAGCGTTTTCGAAGAGGCTATATATAAATGCAGTACGGTCAGATACATTTCTAGTAAGTATTTTTCATATGTCTGTGCTGACAACCCAGAAATCCCTAAAGTGATTTTCAGAAAATACATTGGAACTGCTAACAGTAAAGAACTTTCAAGATGTGATAAGAAATGCTTGTTTAGTCCATTATGAGAACACGCCGGAGTTAGTTATCAATAGTCCGATGTCAGTAATACTCTTTTTCTCGGCCCATTATTTGTTTTCATGAGATGTACCCAGTTTAACGTCAGATTCTACTGCTACCACTTTTTTTTCTTCTTTTAAGTCCCTCCCATATATGACAGGACTTTGCTCTATGACTTCTATGTTGACTACCAAAGTCGCAAGCAGAACTAGAAAACTCTGGCATGGAGGGGATTTGTATTTACTGGAATGAGGAAGATGAGAGCGAAGCAATGAGACTTCCAGTATAATCTCTGTGTTACCTCGAATACATCTTTCTTGTACAACTATTTACAACTGATGGGTGTATAACCAAGCTCCAGTCACCAACTTTGAAAAGCTCAAACAATACACACCGAAGATGTCTGCAGTATACTTGAGAAACTATATTGCCAACACCACATTATGCATTCACAACATAGCCACGTCAGGACCTCCCCTAAGCTATAGGAATTCCGAAGCCACTGAAGACCTGGCTATTCGACTGAAGACTCTGGACCATGCCAGTGACTGGAAAACCCCATGGGTGAACAGTCGTGCTCTACAAATCTATTGATTGATTAAATAATCTAATACAAAAAAAAAGATGTGGTTTCTACCTTTCAATCTTTAGGTTAGAAAGAAGCAAGCAATTGACTTGGAAAAGCTCAGAGGACTTGATGCCATTCCAAATTGAAACCAAATATACAAACAGGCTGTTAAGAGAGCTACAGTAGGAACTCGTCCGTTCTGAATAGGACGAAATGGCCCAGCAGTTATTCAATGATTTCTCTTTTTCATATTTTAATTCGACCTTGGAGAAAAACGTACAGCGTCCGTCCATCCAGCCCATAACATGGACTTGTGTGATTGGGAAAGAGCGTGAGATACATTTTCAGATACTAACCAAAGACTTTCATATACTCAGATGACGAGCACGCAAGATTGAAACTAGAAAGGTTTGTGTGAGGTACTTCAAAAAATCCAAGGTTTGGGAGACAGGCGAGCGCGTCAAACAAGATGACCGCCGCAGCTGTAGCTCTGTGATTTCGACGGCCCGTTTATATGATAGACGACGAAATTTGTGTCAGAAACAGAGCGCAAATGAGAGCGCTTGCCTATTAATCTGATTTATTACCTCTGTGGTGAATTCTAGCAGCGGAAGCATTGTTTCCTGCCTCCTGTTCCTGCTCCCAGCCTATCTCACAGGTACTGCCTGCTCTGTGGGCTCAGGGGGAGGAGTGCTATTCAGGAAAGAGCCTGGCTTGGGCCTAGCCACACCCACAGTCTAATATAGCTGCTGCTGCACCACTAGTTTTGAAGAGCTTTTTCAATGCTTTTTTCACCTATTAGCCAATTTAATCCAAATTTGTGGGTTATTCTCGGCATTTGTGTATTATTTACAACTAATTGTGGAATTTTTTACCTCAAAATTGATAAGAAAAATCCAGTCAACAACAAAAGGAGACAGCAAGTCTCTCCTCCTCCAGTTAAGCCTAAGGTGGTGGAGTCATCTGAACCTTCTCTTTCATTAATTTTGGAAGAAATTCAAGCTTTACGTTTTAATACTGACACCAATGCCTCAGAAGTTAAAAGTGTGCGTAAAGATATGGCTTCTTTGTCAATGAAAATTTCTGACAACTCCATTAAAATACAGGATAATAAAAACAAAGTGGACACTTTCACACCTTTAGTGGATAAAATACTTCCTATGCATGGTCACCTTTTGGACATGGAAAATCGGAATAGACAGTACAACCTTTGCATTTTTAATTTGCCAGAAGAAGTTGAGGGTTCTAATTGTTGTTTATATCTGGAATCTTTGCTTCCTGGTCTTTTGAATACCAAGTTTCCAGAAAAATATGAAGTGGATAAAGCCCATAGAATCCCTTCTCATCGTAACCCTAGATAAACTAAACCGAGGCAAATGATTTAAAGTACTGCGTCATCACCATCTTGTCATGATAAGGAAAACTGCAAGAGAAATTCCCTCACTAATGGTGAATGGTACCAAAATGTTTATCCACCAGGACTTTGCTAAGGAAACGGTTGCTATACGTAAGGAGTTTTCTGCTTCTCGTCCACAGCTTAGAAGCCTTGGTTTTAAATATGGACTTTTTGATCCTTGCACAATGCGCATATGGAAAGATAACTTCTCCAAATCCTTTCAACGTCCTGAGGAATTGAGGCACTTTCTTGATCAACAAGTTCCACCTCCAATGGATACTCATGACCCTATCACTTGACTCCTTCTGGTCGGAAGTTAAATGACACACATTTGATTTATCTTATATTTATGGGCCTCAGCGGTTCTGGCCATGCTTGTAGAACGTGTGCGCGTTTCTATGTTTCTATTTATGTATCTTGTTTGTTTTTCTTTCCCTGTTTTCTTTTCTTCTTATTTTATTCTTGAATATAGAGTTACTATTCTAATCTGTATTTCAACTATGCTTTTCTTCATCTCTTCTTGTTTCAATATCTTCTTCTTTTTCTCTTTCTTTTCTTATTCATAATGGTGCTTCTCCCTTAAGTTCTACAATGGATTTATCAATATGGCATAGTGCTATTATTAAATTGAATAGAAATATAAATTTCTGGAATTCTTGGATTAAGGCAGGCATATTCTATCTTAAAGATATATTTTGTGATAATGCTCTTATTCCTTTTGATGAATTACAGTCTAACTTTAAGTTAACTACTACTGATTTGCTTAAATATCAATTTTTATGTAAGTCAATTTTAGACTCATTCCCTAATGGTATTCCTTCTATAGTCACAACTGATTTGATAATTTATCTTAACGCAGTTTCTAAATCTTCAAATGCTGTTTCTATATTGTACAAAGAATTTGCTACCTCAATAGGTACCAATATTAGTGTAATTTCTACATTTTGGAACACTGAATTTTGCAGTTCTATATCTAATGACTCTTGGAAAGTTATGTGGCTCAATAACATTTCTGGTGGGTTACCGGTGTCTCTTTATCAGACAAATGCATATATTTTGTTTAAATCCTTATGGACACCAATACGTTTGCATCGTGCTAAATTACTTCTATCAGATATCTGTTCGCACTGTAAATTACATCCTGGGTCCTTACATCACATGTTATTTGATTGTCCCTTAATTATGAAATTTTGGTCTGAAGTTGGGGACATTATATTGAAAATATTACCTATTCAAGATGCTCTTTCTTATAAATTGTTAATTTGTTAAACAGTTGTGCTTACACATCCTCTTACTGACCCTGAAGCAAAGTTGTTTAATTTCTTAATTTCGGCTGCTTTAAAATCAATCACTTTTTGTTGGAAAGACGCTTCTTCTTTATCTGTTCAGGCTTGGTGGTCATGGATCATCTTTACAAGAAGAGGTGCCCAACTGTCACTACATAGAGTTAAACATAATCTGATTTCTTATCAGTCCTTCTGGTTACCTATAGATTCATATTTGTTGTTATGACAATAATTTTCACTAATATTCTGTTTTAACTTCACAATTTGTATATACTCAATTTTATATGTTAATAGTAACTCTACGTTTCATATAAGATGATATAATATGTACTCTCCCTCCCCTCCTCCTGTACCTTCTCCCTACAATGCTTTTATTTTTGTCCATTGATTGACTATTATTTTATCTTAATCTAAGGATGTGTTATAATTAGGTAAATAATGATTAGATTGTATTGCTATTTCATGTATTTTTGTATTGTCTATTTATGTCACTTTTTTGAAAATTCAATAAAATTATTCTGAACTTAACAAAGAATCCAAGGCCAGGTGATAAAAAGGTTCCCCATATGCAATAAATACGGTCAATAGTAAGAATGATGACAGGGTACTAACTATTTTTCCCCCCTACAATGACTGAAACCTGGATGTTTGGATGGGTCCTCAGCAGGTACATTCAGAAAATAGTGGAGCGTAAATAATGTCTTTGATTTTGACTGAGCAAGACAGTGAAGAAAATTATCGAAATTTCTTCAGGTGGGTTTGGGGATCACGGAGTTCTCTGCCAAAACATTTGCAAAAACAAACAAAAAAATGGAGCATCTTCCATCACAATTATGACATACATTAATCTCTTGCGTGCTTATGACGGAACCACGCCGTCATGAGCACACGCCGCCTGAGACTCATGACGGTGTGGTTCTGTCATGAGCAGCGCAGCGCCACGCTCACCCCCTAGCACCCTGCGCCTTGGCGAAATTCTCGGCACAGGGAAGGGTTTAACCTAAAAATCTAGATGGTGCCAGAGCCACTGCAGGCTTGAGCCAGATGTCTAACTGATATTGAGGTATTTTCTGACCCTCAAGCCCAAAACAAACCGAGCTTTCATGTGGCTTCTTCCTGCCACCCACTCCTATTGTACGCACCAAAAATTAAAAACAAAGCATTAAACTAGGAGGTAAAACAGAAGTAAGAAATACCCACCAAGTGGATGAATTGCACAATATGAAACTAGAAAACCTTGAATCAATCCTAGCTGGCTTCCCCAAGTGATCAAATTTTATGAGCCTAGGGAAATATTTTATTTCAGTGACCCTCCATTTCGTCCATTATCACATATGCGAGCACCTATAAATATGTGAGCTCAGGGAGTATGCTGGTAAAAAATCTCTTGTGTTGCATTTAATAAACTATAATGTTGCTTATGTATAATAAGAATCTTCGCGCAAATAAAGGTGGGCATTACAAAAGACTTCCCATTTAGTTCACTAATGGAATTGTCGTTGGGGAGGTGTATGTTTTTAAGTTCATGTTTAACCCCTTCCATGCTGATGACGAACCCCAGCCGTCATGCACTACGGTGCTCGTGTGCTGATGACGGCTGGGGTTCGTCACGGCCCGCCCCTGTTCGTGCTGTTTACAGCACACCAGGGGAATCGCGGCCACATGGAAAGGGTTAAAAAGAAGCGACGTGGCTTAGTGGCTAGAGCTGCCAACCATACAACATGGAGAAGCAGTTTCGAATCCTGACAAATCTCTCAGTGCCAAAAAATTTAATGCAGTGCGTGTCTTTTGTCCAACGCTCTGATCTCATCCTCCAAGAATTAATGAAAAACCAATTAACATTTTAATGTGAGAAAAATATACCCATCTAGTAACTAAATTGCACAGTGTGAAATTGGAAAATCTGTGATCAATCTCAGCTACGATGCTTGTCTAAATTGTCTGATCCCAGGCAAATACTATATTTCACTGAGCCTCCTTTTGTTCAGTGTCATACACCAGAGGACCTTCAAATACATGAATCAGGCTGTGTCCTATATCCAATCAACCACCATCCACCTCCCCTCCTCCCTCCCAATTAGGCAATTAAAGACATCCACCTGTGAGGGGATGCATTGGGCTCTGGTGCCAGTGTATCTCCTGCATTACCGGTACCTCTGAAAAAGTTAACTAATTAATGATGGTGCCATCTATTGTACTCTTGTGTTAATTCCCTCGTGCTATGGCCTCTTTCAAGTGGCCGCATTCCTCTGTCTCTCTGCCGCCTCATTAGAAGCATCTACAAGGACAGATGCTGCCGCCTAGAATTCTTGTAACCCACCTTTTCCTCCCAGCAAAGAGCGTTGAAACAGACTCTGCAAGCATCGGCATAATACAAAACTATACCTATTCGTAATACTGATGTAAATGCAGTTAGTTTGAGAGAAATATTGTGGCTGTTAAACAGGGAGTACGTTTTCCAAAGCACACTATTCACCACAGATCCTCTTATACTTCTGCAGTAGTACTGAATCAGAAGCTGCGAGTAGCAATTGTCTGGGGTGCATTCACATTTTAACAATGATTTTTTTTTAACTAAAGTGTACATCATTTACCAAGAACAGAGCTATTGATATCAATAACATCAGAATGACGATAGGAAGCATCAAAATACTAAACGCCTCACTTGAAACTGAATCATCTCTCGGCACTTGGGACAACCAGGGGTATTCATTCTGAGCCAGTGAAAGATGCAGAAAGAGAAGACTTACTTTTAGACTGGACTCGCACTAACCCTCCTTCCACGCGCTTTTTATGAGGTAAGTGCTGTGCTCCAAAAGCAAAGCTGAATGTCATGTTCAAACATGAGCATCGGCTTACATACTGGTATCACCTGTCCAGAGGACGTTGTTATAGATGAACTCTCATTGCTGACTTCACTGCCAGTGACATCACTCAGTTCTTATGGCGTCAGAGCGAGGTCACAACTGTATGCCCAATCAGAAGGTCAGAGAAGAAAGTAGTCTCTCCTTTTCCCTTTATCGAGACTTCTGATAGGGCATAAGGACGCATGACTGACAGGCCCCATATCACCATGATCTGACAGGCTACACTGCCTGACGCTAGTGCAGCATGTCAGGTATGTATTGCATCTTGCCAGGACGGGCTGTCTCAGCCCAGCCCACGCCTGACACATGCGCAATACAGGCCAGGGAAGCCCTCTTCTGGTGTAAGGTGATACTGCAGGTTTTCTATGAAAACAAATGATCAGTGAGATCATTTGTTTACATGTAAAAGCTGCAATAGATAAGAAATTAGGTGCAGCATGAGGCAGTAATGGATAGGGGGTCGCCGTCCTTTTGCTCTCTATGGAGGAGCCGCCCCTGGTCCTCGGAATAATAACAAGCATTTTCAATGCAATGGTTTCGCCTTTGGAAAAGTTTGAGCTATTGGCATTGTTAATGACAAATTTTTTATTTATGTGTTGGTTTTGAAAACAGATAAATAAATAGCATTGTCACTTACATTGTTATTAGATTAATCTCTGCAGTCTCTAGAACTCCATAGCACTCCCTAGTTACTCTACACTCCCTAGCACTGTGCACTCCCTAGCACTCCCTAGCTTCCCTAGTCACTCCGCACCTCTTAGCATTGCGCACTCCCTAGCACTCTCTAGTCTTTTCCTAGCACTCCTTAGTCACTCCCTAGCACTCTGCACTCCCTAGTACTCTGCACTGTCTAGCACTCTGCACTCTCTAGTCACTCTGCACTCCCTAGTCCCTCTGCACTCTCTAGTCACTCTGCACTCTCTAGTCACTCTGCACTCCCTAGTCACTCTGCACTCCCTAGTCACTCTGCACTCCCTAGTCACTCTGCACTCCCTAGTCACTCTGCACTCCCTAGTCACTCTGCACTCCCTAGTCACTCTGCACTCCCTAGTCACTCTGCACTTCCTAGTCACTATGCACTCCCTAGTCACACATGCACACTTAGAGCCACACACCCCCCCCAGAGCCACACACTCCTCCCAGAGCTACACACACCTCCCCCCAGAGCCACACACACACCACCCCAGAGCCACACACACACCATCCCAGAGCCACACACACATACACACTTTGAGCTACACATATATATCCAGAGCCACACACATAAACAGATAGAATTAAAAAACCGGACCCTGTTACATAAACTGAGCTGCGAGGAGCAATGTATTAAGTTCATAAGACACAGGGGTGTGCCCTATGCATTCGCTGCAATCACTTTATAAACATAGACCGCAACTTTATATATCCCAGGCACGAGCTCTGTGACAGTAGCTCAGTGCATCTGTATGGCGTAACACAACTGCACCCAGTTCAATGCTCTATTGCTACATGGAGATCACGTTCTCTTTGTATAGCCTTTGAATAGGGTTTTTACAAATACCAGGTGTCACCTGTGAAACAGCTTCAAGGCGTGTTCATATGCAGTAACACGACAAAGCACCAGTGCCGCACTGACTTTGCACAGGATCATAAGTTGGAACCGATGAGGCAGTAATCATTATCTAAAATTAGATCTGTTCTTAATCATTTTAAAAATAAACTTGTACGCCCTGAACCTTTCGGGGTGTCTCAGAAGGACAGTCTGGACTCAGGCAAGAGCCAGCGGACGCGTTTCACATGTGCCCATCCACCAACCTCATCATCTCATTGGTTAAGAATGTGCTGCACGTGCCACTTCCGGTGCAAAATGGGGACAAGGGGTTGGCCATGGTAGCACACGTTGCAGCCAAGCAAAGACCCGTACCGCCTAGAAAATGTTTCCATTTGCCCTTTCCATATTTTAAAAGTTAGGTAATTCCTCAACAGATTCCCCCATAGAATTGGAACTTCAACCGGCGCATGCCTGGCTACCGCTCTGCAGAGGCCATGAGCACGTAGTAAGAGCACATTTAAGACAGTGACTGGCCCTGTCAGAATCTCGCGCTGCCTCCAGCCTCCCCCCAGAGCGCGCAGTGCTGCTGTCATGAACACTAATCCACTCCTGAGTACAAACCCACACTTAAAGAAACTCACTCACCGTATGCGCTCGCATGAAAAACATAACCTCTGAAACAAAACACCTGGGAGAAGACACGGTTACGAGAAAGGCAACATATGCCACACACCATGAAGTTAAAGGGCGAAATGTAACAGAGAACGCATCACTGACTCCAATTACCCAAATAATTCTCGCATACGTTGTCAACAAAGAAATATTGTCTCTGCCTGTAGAGTTAAGCAATTGAAAGACAGGGTCAGTTTGAAAGTCTGTTTTAAAATACAGCCAATGCTAACTACCCGCCGCATATAAACCCCGACTCACACACAGGCACACTCACATTTGTTCTCTTTCTCGTTACTCCTCATCTCGCGTCTCACGCTGCCATAAGAGACAGACAATTAGTGTTGTGTAAACAGCGCCAGTCTTGCACTGTTTACACAAAACTAACGGGCTGTCGAAAAGCACCGGTGTGTGTGTTTGTCAGGGGGAGGAATGTGAAAGGAATCCTAGTCCCTATGCTGGCGAGCCCCACCGCCACACACTGGTACAAATTAACCACTGAATCTACCTCAGGGGAGCACTTGATGATGCGCCTCTGAGGAACACTGAGTGGCGTGCCTCGTGGCGTGCCTCATGGCAGCGCCTGGTGCTGTACATCAAGGCACTGGATAATAAATGAGCTCTTATGTGGAAATGGTGGCAACTTGGAAGTTTATGAGAGCTGAGAGTTGAGGGGGGTACACATATGCGCTTGCTACTGGTATTACTTGTGGTAATATTTCTGAAATGCAAATTCTGTATCTGTACTCTTTACAGGGGGCAATGAAATATTACTATTCCGGCTCTTCTACCCAGAATGTGGTATTATTCTTTAGATACTGCCTACAATGATTCCTAGAATCAGCAAGGAGCCTTCCGCAATCCCTCAACCTTACCATCTCGGAGGCTTTGCCTGCTGCACTGCCTGAGAACACTCAGCGAGCTGAAGCACAAACAGAGGTTTCCAAGTGTAGATGCGCGTGCACATACCAGATCTGCCCTGTGTCAACACAAACCTAGCACAAAACCAGCACACACTGCGAGCCTGAAGTGCCCAGACAGGCGAGACAGAATGACGTGCACTAGTGCAGTGGAAAGACGCGCACTGGTGAAGTAGCACACACAGGTGATGTGTTAAGAGAGGCATCAGTGAGACATTAAAGCGACCACCAGGGAAGTAGAAAGGTGAACACCGGCAGGGAGTAAGGCATACACTTGTGGTGCACATGGACGTGCTTTGAGGAGTTACTAAGGCAAACACTAGTGGCTGAACAGACCTTTCACTATAAAGAGGGACGCACAATGATGAGATAGAAGGTCTCGAGCGTAAGAAGGGCACGCACTAGTGAGGTTGAAGGGTGCACCGGGGAAGTACCTGGTGTGCACTCACGTGAAGTTAAGGTGCACTGGTACAGCACTTGGCGCGTACTGGTGAGGAAAAGCACAAGCACATGTGGCACAAGTGCACCTGCACGTGTCCATCTACAGGAGTCACTCACAGGATCTCGGACTCGGGTGACGACAGCTGCCCTCATTCCTTTCCCTCCCCCGGCACAGACGGAACCCCCTCCGGCCTGTGAGAGGCCGTGCACTGATTATAAGAGGACACTCAAGCTGCGGCCTGTCTTCCAGGCCCCCCCCCCCTCTCCCCTTGTGCTTGCTGAAGAGAAAACATCTGCCAGCGAGCCGGGCCAAGGACAGCTGTTCACATCTCACTGGTTGCGAGGGTGTTTACAAGGGGCTTCTTAAATGACACGGCTGGAAGGATCCTGCACACAAAGGCGGGCGGGGGGGGCGGCACTGGGCTATGGCCTTCTGCGAACACGGACATAAAACTAAGGACTTTGACGTTTGGGGAATCAGCCAGGCCCAGTGTTATATGTATGACCAGTGCCGACAGCCAGCTACCTTAAAGCACTACCACCAATGACGGCGTGAGGGCGCTATTCTGCAACACATGGATTCAACAAGCACCAACGAGGACACGGACAGCGGGAGGGGGGGACGGGAAAGGAACGGACAACGGGAGGGGGGCGGGAAAGGAACGGACAGCGGGAGGGGGGGGCGGGAAAGGAACGGACAGCGGGAGGGTGCAAGGAAGGCCCTCACCTGGACTTCCTCGGGCGGCGATCTGCCGCGGAATGACGAACACAAACATGGACGCACAAAAAAAATAAACCCCGCCCACGGCCGCGATGACAACATCGCAGAGGCGGAGAGGGGAAAAATCTCGGGAACGCCCACGAATCTGGTCCGGCCTTGACGGACAGATCCGGCTTCCAATGGCTAGCCTCCATTTATGGAGCTAGCCAATGGAAGCAGAGGCGGGACTAAGCCCCACACTGTAGGGACATAAGATTTCTCCTGGGCGGAGCTAGGAGCTCCGGCCCCAGGCGAAACCTAAAAAGGAGAAGCCCTTCTTGGCATCTCCAAGTCAAAAGAGATAGTGCTAAAGCTGTTCTTTCATTTGAAAGTTGTTCTTATCCACTCCCAGATGGCTAATCAATGCGAAGTGGTCATCAGTTAACACCCATTGACCCTTCCTGAGTTCACAGGCAGACCTTTGTCCTCTGGGTCAGGGTTCCTAACTCTAACACCCAAGGATCTGTATTCCAGCCCTGGAGGTGTGATTAGTAGCAGACCTGGTTTTAAGGCAGTTCAGTCAGCCTACAGTATATTTGTGCAAAATTACTTTTCTGCTAAAAATATCAAAAATCTAATTTCATCATTAAATAAAATTTAAAAATCCAAGCAGGAAAAAACTTTGAAGCATTTTACTAGCATTTCCTGAGCAGACAGAGGGAATAAAAATATGTAACTATCTACATTTAGTTAGGAAATGCCTAGCTAGATGTACACAGTGAAATAGCTTTTGGGATGTATTTCACTTTGAGAGGACACTAACCCTGATATGTGATGTACTTCCTCTTTTTCTATATTACCACCCTGCCCTATGGGCTTAGAAGGCACAATTTAGGGGTGACTTATGAATATGCAAAACATGTTTTTTTCCTATATGCAAAAGCATTTCTCCATGCCATGTGTCACTGCAGTGCATTTAAAGTGCAGCCCAGCCAGAGTATAACGGTGTTCAAAGCAGACATAGATTTGTGTCATATAAATGGGGGACATAAATATATAGTGCTGTCCATATGACATTTAATTTTTCCATGCCACAAGTGCACTTTAGGCATGGACTTATAGCGTAGTTGAACATACAAAAAAGGAAGTTCGAATGTAAAGCATGTTTTAGAGGGGAAGCACAAGCAGCAGTAGTAAAGTGCACAAAGTCCTAATACTAGCAAAAATAGGGCACAGAAATAGGCAAAATATCTGGGGCGACCATGAAGAAAAGGAGGATTTGCTACAATCACCATCTACCAAAGGAATGGTATCTACCACATTCTTTCCTAAAACAGTACCAGGAGTCCTCTGTCTGTCTAACTGAGCGAGGAGATGAATGGGAAGAAAGTCAACCTTTACTCTTCCAAAAATAGGTGAGGGGCCCAATGGCCTATCGGGAGGGAGGGGGAGACCTAATAGGAAAAAGGGCCCAAGAGATACATTTCCCTAACATAATAACACAACAAGTGAAGTATCCCTTGCCTTGGAAGAGAAGTTCCTATCCCATGTGCAAACCCAGTCAAGTTTTGATAAAGCGGAGTTTATGCCCTTTCTCTTTTTAGTATGACCCTCACCCACTCTAATAGTGGCATGCTTCATCATCAGGTCCACCCTGGCCCCTAAAAGCCAAAATGGTCTCAACCATATTCTAGGGAGCTCTTTTGATATTATTTTTTTACCCGTGAGACTATAAATTAATAAAAATACCTCAGACACACCTAGGTATCCCTTTATTAGTGGTCTGAGTAGATATGGGTTAACACATTATCTTTTAGTGGGGTTTTTATGATATAATGGTCATAATTTTGGGAGTCCATGTAACTCACCTATAACTGGCTTGCACAAACCACATGGAAAACTGAAGTTAGTCCAAAATGTAATGTAAATAAGACAGTAGTTCCATGTTGACCCTCGGTACAGACTACAGCAGTAATGTTGTTTAAAGTTCCAATAGAAGTAGAATGGTTCATGGTGACTAATTAGTGCTAAGCATTTTTCTCCATTCCTCTTGATGAAGATAGCCAATATATTTTTGCATTTAAATTTCAAAATAGAGTTCTGTTTTAGGCTAGAATCTCATGAGGGTGTAAAGAAAGCTCTTCAATTTTCTCTAAAATACAAAAAAAAGATATAGACTCTTTGAAATTGCCTTGTTACTCAATGTTCATACAATACATTGGTAATTTAATGATCACAGCAAAAACAAAAGAGGCTGTAATTTGGACATCACTGCATTATTAAACCAACTGCCTGGTCATAAGGTTCCCCTATAAAGGATGCAATACTGTTGCAACAGGACATGCATTCTAGATTTTTTACAGGTATTGAAATTATTTAAAAAAAGCAGTAGTCAAATGTGCTGTACAGAGAATTGGAGCTGACATGATTACACTGGATAATAATTTCTCTGATAAAGTTGTCAAGTATTGTGCACTCATGTTAGAAACATTGCCAGAATATACAAATGTGAATTCAGAAACAATTTTTGAAAAAGCTAAGCATTTTCTCTCTATCTCAGTTGAAACAACCAATGAGATATGCAAAATAAAATTTCGGTTGAGGAAAAAAATATTGTGGGAAAGCGCAGGATACAAACAAGATGAAAATATACTGGAGATGTACTGATGGAAGGTTTGTCTTACCTGATTCATTGCTACTGCTCAAAGCAAGACTAATGCATTTACCTACACATATATAACATGATGGGATGGTGCATCGTTTAAAAAAGTATCGATTTAATACTCTTTTTCGAAATATTGCACAACACTTGTACAAAACATGAATAGTATGTAAACAAAACAATGTAGGAACAAGCACGGGCGGCACCTCAGACCGATCTCACGAGGATGTGCACTAACGCCTCCGCAGCCGCTGCCGTGCGCACAAGAGTCAAACACGTGAGATGCGCCCTCACTGCCCGGACTCCACAACCCCAAGGGTCACACACGTCACATGCACCCCCACTGCTGTGACCCCACGACCCCAAGGGTCAAACACGTGGTGTGCCTTCGCAGTGGTGCACTCAGAGGTAGTATGAGATGCATCTTCCTACTCATCCACGCAGAGAACACACGCGAGTTAAGCCTTCACAGCTGAGTCCACAAAGATGATAGTGCTCCCCCACCCTCCAGTGCTGCCCTCCCAAAACACACAGACACCGTCTGGGAGGAGATAATACAAGCACGGGAGGCGCCTCAGACCGAGCTCACGAGGATGTGCACTAACGCCTCTGCAGCCACTGCCGTGCGCACAAGAGTCACACACGTGAGATGCGCCCTCACTCCCCGGACTCAACAACCCCAAGGGTCACACACGTCACATGCGCCCCCACTGCTGTGACCTCACGACCCCAAGGGTCAAACACGTGGTGTGCCTTCGCAGTGTTGCACTCAGAGGTAGTATGAAATGCATCTTCCTACTCATGCACGCAGAGAACACACGCGAGTTAAACCCTCACAGCTGAGGCCACAAAGAGGATAGTGAGAAATGGACTTTCACAGTCATGCACTCAGTGAAAGCGCAGGGTCTAGAGTCTGTCACACGGCTTCGCCACACCTTCACAACAATGCTTGTGAAGCCCGGTCATCTGCTATCCAGAAGTTAAAAGCAAGCTGCACTTCAACCGATCGCGAAAGCGATCGTATTGTAAAAAATAAAATAAAAATGCAAGTAACTGGAGAGTGCTGAATGCGCGCCCAGCATCTGGCTTCAATTACCGCGGCCCCTGACAGCTGGTAATTGATGAATGATAGCCTTCTGCTGCGCGTGTCCGCACGGAATATGCAGGAAGTGGAGCAACTCTACAGACTATGGCCTATTGCGTGCTGCCTTGTAAAAACACAGCCATGCGAGGGCCAATTGCCATGCAGCTGCCATAAATAAAGAACAAAATTGACGCGCTTTTCTGGAATTCGTAGGTTAGATTTTCGAAGTCCTCTCAAAAGGACTCTGAAGCCACACCCACTTCGTGGGATGTAGGCCGAGCTCTAAAAAAGACCAGTGTGAAGATGAGTCATGTAGAGAAAATAGAAGGTTTGTTCAAAATACTGCAGGTAGATTTTGTACAGTTTCTTTCCTGCAATAGGCTGAAGTATATCATAGTGATTGAACAGACATTCCATTGTAGACATCATCCAAAATCACTGGCGGTAGTGGAGCATGTAAACAGCATTATGAAGGGAAAAGTAACCAAGGTGTGTGCCTTGACATCTCTAAAATAGCCAGATGCTCTTTCTTTGGTATTGTTTAGCATGAGATGCATCAAAAATAGGAAGACTGAGTTGACTGCCCATGAGGTGAGTATGGGAAAAGCTATGAAAATTCCTAGTATTCCATGGGTTGCTCTTGTAAATATTACAGATGATTTTGTCTTGGATTACTGCAATGGCATAACTAATACAGTGCACTCTATCGCTCACCAGGATACGCTTGCTACACTTTCGACAAGTCCTAACATTTGTCATGAAACTGACCCAAAAGACTAGGTTATTGTGAAGAAGTATGTAAGAAGGTGATTCTTAGAGCCACGCTGGAGTGACCCACATCAGGTGATACCAGTAACAAACACTGCTATGAATGTGGAGGATTGACATACTAGTTTCATGTGTCTCACGCAAAAAGAGTGTGTGCTGCAGATGAAGAAAGGGCGACAAAAACCGTTACCTCAGAAACCCCCTAAAAAAAATCAAAGTGCACTGCTTGCAAATTGCACAGACTGAGAAGAAGATGAAACTAAATCAGATTAAGCAAATGAAACTGAAGATGGATGCTTGATTCAAGCTAATTTGTCAGGTTATGTGAAAGAAAAGTAGAGTTTAGCAAAATGGGTTGAAGAAAAGGAGTGACAAATCAGCTGAAACAATAAAAGAGAGTGCTGACAAAGATAATAAACAAGGCATCAATTAATTATCATTTGAGAAGTCAACTATAGATATTGCATCAAGAGGATCAATAAGAGTGAGAGTGCCAAACAAGAAACAACATTTTCTGAATGGTCATACCTGAAAAAATTAAGCCAGAAGAGACATTAATTTGAAAGATTTTAAATTTTTGCTTGAATATTCCCCCATAAAATGACACATGAACTATGACATGATCAATGCTGAAGTTTTCCTGATGAAGTAGAGAACTGTTGCTCTGGAGTTTGAAGGACTGATTTCTTTTTAGATGTTTAGCTTTGATAGATTTGGATTACTTTTAGATGACTTAATTTCATTTTAACTACTTTTTGTACGTTGCTATTTTTGCTTTTAAATCAAATTTATTTTGAAAATATATATTTTTAAGAACCGGAGAGGATGCATTTAAGAAACAAAAGAGTTTGCTTGGCTTTCCAAATAATGTGTATTTCTACTGCACTAACTACTAGGTTTGTATATCTATACTATCCTGATGATTATCTTGCAATGCTAAATAATAGATCAATGTTCTACGATAATACTGATTCTAATCATAATGAAAGGTTAGATCATAAATGTAGTTGTAGTTAAAAGTTGGGAGAACATTCTTATATAGATTTCCTAAAGAATTACTGATAGATAATCAATTTATGTGATTAAGTTTGTACTCATTTGCCTACTACAGTTTCTAAAAGTTTTACCTTTGTACAGTTACCTCTAAGCTAAAACCGGTCATCATGCACCAGAATGTCTATAGATAGACTACCTATTAAAAGACTTAAACTGTCTGAACTCTTTAGGAGGCCACTAACATTGTATGGCACTAACACTGGAAACACTTCATGAATGTGTGGAAGTTGAATGTGATTTTATCAGAGCATATTAACATATATACTGATAATCATAATTAACATTGTGAATGAGATTCACCCAACAGGAAAACCTGGAATTTGATAAAAGATACGTCCATGGTGTGGCAAGATGGGTAAAGGTATACTAATAAAAATAGCTGTTGTAACTAATAGTAATAATCCTGTTATATTCAGTGTTGTTCTAATATTTAAGCTTTTAGAAACAATTTGCAGTAGAGGTTTTAATTATAATTGCAGAGACAGGAGAAAACAACAAGACGGATGAATAAAGAGGAGATTCCTCTTGATGATATGAAGGGCAGAACACATGATTAGCTGAAAGCCTGCAGGAGAAGTCATTGACAAAACCAAGAATGGTGAAGGAAATGTAGTAGTAGTTATTGACTAAATGGGGGAATTGTAAAGAGTTTTAATTTTCTAGAAAATAATTATTATTTTAGTCATGCTTCAGTTAGCATAACTAGGTCACACTAGGCCGCACTGACAGTCATTCATGAAATGCTGCAGAATAGTGCATGGTTATTTTAAGTGTGTAAATGTTCCATTTGCATGTGTCTTTCTTTAGTTCAGAAAATCAACAAAAATACAGCCTCAGCCATGGTTTTTCTTATTACAAATGTATAATAATTTGTTCTCCTTCCCGGAGAGAAGAATGTATTTCTGTTACATGTTCAAGGTTACTTAGTCAAGCTCTACTGCAGCTGACCAAGCAATAGGATTCCTGTGTTTCATAATGCATGAAATCATCTCCTTAATTAAACAAGTACAGTCTCAACCAATAAAATGCTTTGGAAGTAGTAGTTAAATCAGATGTTTTACCAACTAAAAGATTGATTGGTCATCAACATTTATAATTGAACTCATCTAGGTCATGTGATGAAAATATGTGTGCATT
The DNA here is from genome assembly GCF_964263255.1 of Lissotriton vulgaris. Classification (NCBI taxonomy): domain Eukaryota; kingdom Metazoa; phylum Chordata; class Amphibia; order Caudata; family Salamandridae; genus Lissotriton; species Lissotriton vulgaris. Next base: position 863,432,742 of record NC_141689.1, read on the forward strand.
ATGCCCCAAAAACATTTTTTAAAAGTGTTATTTTGGAGGCGAGCCAGTTGTTATTTTGCGATCTTTAAGTTTTTCTATGGAGATGGACTCTATGTCAGTGTATTTTGCAGATTCATTTAGAGACTTATAATAATGCTAATTATTTTGATTTCTTAACTAGTCTTTTTGCTTTCAGTAATAATACTATTTTGAATAAACCAATGAGGTTATTAACTTTAGAATCTTGTTGTGAAGGTTTTATCACAAGCCTTGTCCTATCTCTGCATAATGGCAATTTTGTTTCTTAATCAAACCATCAACAACTGTATGGAAAAAATCCTAATAATGTTGAATAATACGAAAGTAGGGCAGCATAATTTAGTGCCCACCCCTTTTATATGCATTTTATACACTCAAAATGTATTTAACTGTATCAATGCCTATGCATTTTATTATTCCTTTGCAGTAAGTGGCTGTATGTCCCTTTCAATGAGAGGCACTTGTATATTTGGCTGAATTCTAATAATGTACTCACCATGAAAGAACATGTATGTTTTCTTTAAAATGTCACTTGAGATAATCACTTAGGCTAACTATATTTATTTAGAATCTGTTTGAATATAGTGTTGGCCTAATCTGTAACCAGGCTTCAGTGCATACACTACATTTTTTTAAATGTTTTGTAAAGGTTTAGTTTTTCTCCTCTTTGCAGGTGTCTCATCATGTCCCCGTTAGCTTAGAATAGGTTCACTGTATTAGAATCTTAGACCACTGAACTCTTAATGAACTTTTGGCCTCGGATATGGAGATGAGACGGTGAAAGACACCATCCTGTACAAGGCAGACTGTACTGATGTTAAATCCAAGGTCATCCAGATGATTACTTCTTTGATGGAAGCTGGGAAACTAGGGGGTCTACCTTCTCCCCAAGAGCACTATCTTTTCATTGGTTTATTCAGTGGAAGATGATAAGGAGAGACCTTCTGGAAACTTCTTTTATGCTTTAGTGTGTGCTCTTTAGAATAGAAGGCCAGACCTTATCCTGACTTTACAGAGAGAAGACCGCTTCTCGACTCTGCGGATTTTATCTGCCCAGAGTATTAAGCTTCATGCTTCAATACTCCGATTCTTTCAATTGAACCTTAAATCTGGTTCATCTGATGCTGGCACTTTCCTCATTGAATTTTCCCTTATTACTTACAACACTTTATTTAGAATAGGGAAGTTTTTTTGTGGAACCTGCATGGGCTATATTTTGGTTGCTGTAAGTTATTCTGTTTGGCATTTCTTTTTGATTTTATATAAATTTAGACTACATGAACATCTAAATATGTTTGCTCTTACCATATTGCTCGATCAATTTTGCTGATTGATTTAATATATAACCAGAACTAAATTTGATAATAAAATCCTTAAAGTTTGGACACCATCCTCTTTGTCTTTTTCGTAGGAAGTCATATTGGTTTCACTGTAACGTATACTTTCTTATAATATTTATATTAATTATATTATAATTTTGTATAATATTTCTGATTTTAGCTCCTTTCTTAAACTTCAAGCCGACAAGCGAAGATCCATATCACCAGTGGAGGATTTTGTTTTATAACTTAACCAAGAGATTGAGATACAAGAAACCCATCTCTCTCAAGTGGCAGCAGAGGATGGTTTATCACTGAAGTGCAGGGAGCTTAAATACTTTAGAAAAGATCAAGAATTTGTCCAAGTCCTGTCCATGCTCCTAAACGTCATTGCACAATTTGGAAGAATGGCAGTGTTTTGGTAGATCTGAAGGCGGGCGTGGTGGCTAAGGAGTGATAATAAATAGGATTATTTGTTGCAATTTGCTTATGTCAAGTTTGCGCTCTTGCATCAATATTATGTGTTTTGTCTTACAGTGATGTAATTGGGCTGATTGCGTAAGTGCATATGCGATTAATGTTGAGCAATTGAAGTTGTTTTCAGGCTTGTCGCAGTCTTAGATCCTGGTATAGGTAAGAAGTATATTGTTGTTTAACTTGTCTGTTAAGGTTTGTGATGTTGTGGCATGAGGTACCATTGACCACACAATTGAGTGTTGTGAGTAAAGGTGACTGGTGCTGGTTGATCCTTTTGCGTAGAGGAGAAGCCACAATATAGTAGGGTGATTTTCTGCTAGTTGAGATTTCACTCGGGTGTGTGCTAATGTTGGAAAACCTTTTCTCAATATAACCCTCTTTTGTGAGTCATCATTTTGCATTTCTTTAGTAAAACAGACAAGTGTTAGTAGCTAAATGTGCTTGCTTTGGCTTTGAGAGAGTTAGTATGTATGGAGAAATTTTAAAGGCGGTGAGACGCTGTGAGGAGCTGCAGGTTACATCAGAAAGTGCTGCACTGTTTTTGGTCGGTTGGTGTAGGACCATGCTGGTATTGATTGTTGTAGTGTAATCAGGTGAGGCGCTAAGATTGGGTACTAGTGTATTAAAATTTGGTGGACGTATCATTCATTTTAAAAAGTTACATGTTTTAGAGGTCTAAGAGATTTGGTGAGGGGAGAGGTGAGAGTTCCTGTCTGAGAGGGTGAGGAAGCTATACCAGAGAATATTCCAGGTCATTACATAGCCATAAATTCAGACCTCATGCATGTATTTGGCTCAAACAATGGAACAAGATCACAGTGAAAGAAGGGTCCTTGCAGTACTCCAGGTATGATACCTTTAGTATAAATATAATCAACAATTTTAGACGGGTGTTATAGGACTCAAAAAACAAACCCAGACCAGAACAGTATGAAGCTTTGAATGCATGGGAGCGTGCTGCCCATGCAAAGGGCAAAGAAAAGTACCAGAATAGGGCGAAAAAGGCAGTTCGTAGTTGGGCGGATGCTAAATAGTAAGTGGAACAACCAATATGGAGAAAGGAAATGAGTGAAGGAGCTAAGTTGTATCCAATATTAACAAGCAAAAAATATAAGAAACAGAAGGATCAGGGGGAGAAAGATGATGGGACCCAGGATAATGTTAACATTGACAGTGATTCTAGTGTTGATTTTCTGCTATCTTCTTGACTATCACCATACAACACCGTCCAGCTTGCTGGAGGTGGCGGTGCTGCGGTAGTGTTAATGGTGCTACTGCTCCACTTGACCAGAATGGAACTCAGGCTGGAAGATCTGCCCGACAACTCCGGTTGTGACTATTCCAGCACCAACATTTCTTCGGATGACTGTTCCGGTTACTACTGTCCCAGTTGTACCTGTTCCTGGAGTTGCAACTCTGGTTAGAACAACTCAGATGCTCACTATTCCTACTTTGACTGCCCCAATAACTGTGGCTCTGATGCCTATAATTTCTGGAGCTACTGGTGGACGCAGAATTCACAGGTGGCAATGTGGAGTCCTAATCAATTAGCAAGGCCTTTAGGTCGAAATGGGACTGTAGTGTTTACGACCCCAGTTGAGCAAAATGCTGTGGGATTCTTTGACTTTGGAGAGTCACCAGGAAGAGGAGAGACTGAGATAATCAAAGATAAACAGCTGTTTTGGTCGGGTTTGAGACCTTTAGACATTTTCAGGTTGAGGGCAGAGTTAGATGAGCTAATTAGGTGAAGTCTTGACCGTAGTCATGTGGCTCCGTATCAGGAGAATTAACTTCTATTTTTTGGTAGAGATAAACCCCACCATGTGGCTCAAGCACATGATCAATTGATAAAACTGGCAAATGAGTATGAGAGATTCCTTTCTAGAAGTGAACCACTGCAGAGTAGCTTTCAAGCTTCATTAGATGATGAAGCAATTGTGACTTTGAGAACTTCTGAGATGAAGTTACATGTTAAGGAACTGGTTGGTTGCATATAGAATTGGAGCAGCCTATAGAAGTTAAGGGACAAGTGGGCCAGGAAAAGAGATAAAAGAGATAAAAAGAAAGAAAATGAAGAAGCTGTGGAATTAATAAGAATACCACCAGCAACCCCAGCTGGATGTACTACAAAGAATGATCCTTTGATAAATGCACATGTAGATGTATACATGCAAGTGTGCTGGAGTTGAGGTGATCTTGCCACCTTTACAAATCAGGTCCCGAAACTGATGGAGAATCCGGATATGTAGTAAAGTCAGTTTTACCAATATATGAACATTTTCAAAGTGTTGTGGGGAGATTTTAACACTTTTTTCGATCTAGTGGTTCCCAGTGATTTTTTGGCTAAGTGCATTGATACAGTGGCAAAATGTAGAACCTCAGAGAGTAGCTGGGAGGATTGAACCATTCTCTATGGTAATGCAGTACAAACATGTGATTAAATTCTTGAAAGAAGGTTACACAAAAGGAGATTGACTAGTTGGAAACTAACCAAACTATTCAGGAGGAGGTCAAAGAGTCAGTGCATGCTAACACAGGGGTGTAGATAACCAAGAATGGGGTGATGTATATAATTTTGTGTCACAATTTATTCTCAGATTGCATCCGGAGATTAGCCTGCAGATCCAACAGAATGCAGCTGGCAAAGTAAGCCGTTGGGTGATATACTTCAATATGCAAAGTATTGCAGTGATGAACAAAAGATAAAACATAAAATACTTAAAGAGAAGTTCATGTAGGCCCAGACTAACCTGGTGCAGAAGGGATTTTAGAATGGTCCATTTGTGGGAAATATTGATGGAATGCAGGGTGTTTAATATCAAGGTGGAGGAAAGATGATGTAGGGTGGAACTGGTATTCCACAAGGTAGACGTCATGGTGTTCCAGTAGATCTTAGCAAAGGAAGGGACAGATGTGGGGATGTCAAAGCGGTCAAATCCATGCAATTATTGCAATAAATTGGGTCACTGGAAGTAGGAATGTTGACTGAATCCCAATAGATTGATTTGTGATAGTCAAATGCAGAATATGAATTTTACGCAGATGCAAATTATGCCAATGCAGAGACTCCAAAATCCTACATGCCTCAAGCCCCAGTAATGCAGGTCTCATAGCACTGATGCCCCAACAGAATATGGGGAACTCAAGGTTCACTGTGAACTAGGTTCCAAGGATGAACCAGACCTCCTTTGCAGATCAAGCTGCTTTCCGACACATCCCAGTTTGTGAAGCCTTTGATGACCATGGTTCTGATTTAGCACAAGGACAGTGCCTGAGGGGGGAGAAGATTGCATACTTGAAGGTAGACCAGAGTGGCCCATTCGTAGAAGGCAAGGTCAATAACCATCCACTGTCCATTTTGATTAACACTGGTTCTACCACTTCCATTGAGAGAAGTCCCAAACCTACCCCTCTCAGGAAAACAGATCCAAGTTGTAGGTGTTGGAATTAAACAGATTATAAATCCTGTGTCATAGAAGGTTATAGTAATAATTGGTTCTTTTGATGAAAATCACCAATTTGTGGTATACAATTCCAGTCCAGTCAAATTGTTAAGATTTGACCATTTGTGCAAGTTAAATTGCACCATATGTTGTACATCCAATGGTGTTGAGATTCAAATACTTGATGAGGATGTTGATTTTAAAATCGCTAAACAAGGAGTAGCTGTTGTGTTGTTTCCTTTGATGACTGTGGAAGGTTTTCCCCCTGATCTAAGAGATATTGTGAAACCCGAAGTATGGGATGTTTCAGGAAAAGATATCAGAATTATTAAAGGTGTGGAACCTGTTTGGATTACTGTTAAACCTATTGCTGAGTATCTCCGAACACCACATTATAACCTTACACCAGAAATGATAGCTGGGATCGACCCAGTGATTGAGTCTATGATACAGCTCAGAGTATTAGAGGACATTATGGGAAGTCCAGGCAATTCACATATTATGGGCCTGCTGAAAACAAGTGGCAAGTACAGCATTATGCAAAAACTGTGAAAGATTAGTAATATTGTTCAATGTTGTTCTGTGGTGCCGAATCCTGCTGTGATATTGCTTCAGATACTTTGTGACGTTGAGTGGTTCACAGTGATTAATATGTTTCAAGCTTTCTTTTCTAATCCATCACAAAGGAGAGTCAGTTTCTCTTCATGTTTCAGTTCCAAAATATAATGTTGGCATGGTGCCAAGTTCCACAAGGGTATACAGAAAGTGTTTCAATCTAAAACCAAATTCTGAAAAAGAACCCGGAGACTCTGAAGTTACCCTGTTATTCAATCCTTGTTTAATACATTAACATCTTGTTGGTTGTGTCAATGTCGGAAGAGGCTTGCAGACAAGACACCATTTCCTTGTTCAACCATTTGGCTGAGAATGGACACAAGTTGTCCCTGTATATATCACAGTATTGCCAGAAGGCAGTTCTATATTTAGGGAATCACATTGAGAAAGGAGCAAGGATGGTGTCGCAAGAGAATATTTCAAAATCAGGTTATTTCTGGGAATGGTAGACTTCTGTCGTCAGTGGATACCCAACTTTTCCCTTGTTGCTAAGCCTCAACAGAGGATGACACACAAGGATGTGCCTGATTCAATACCAAGGGACAACCACAGCATGCTTACATTCCTAGGGTTGAGAGAACATCTCTGTTGTGCCCTGGCTCTGGAAATGCCAGATTACATTAAAAAATTTACTTTTTTTCGCAGTGCAAGGGAGATCTGTGCTCTTCAGTCTCACTCAGATGCATGGTGATGCTCAAAGGCTTTTTGCATACGTTTCTGCTCTACTTGATCCTGTAGCCACAGGAATGCCAGGCTGCCTTAAAGCAGTAGCAGCCGTGAGTATCAGCACCAAACAGTGTGAGAACATAGTTGTAGGCTTTCCTCTCACAGTGATTGTACCTCATTCTGTAGAGATATTGCCCATTGTACCAAAACCCAGTACTTGACTAACAACTGGTTAACTGAGTATGAGCAGATTATTCTTGCTGCTGAGAATATTACACTGAATAGCTACAATAGCCCAAATCCTGCTACACTGTTTGCCTAAGTGGCTGAATTGGTCACTCTAACTAGAGCTTGCCACATCTCTGATCAATTGAAAGTCGCCATTTTTACTGATAGTCAAAAAGTCTTTTGTGTTGTCACCCTGAGAGATTGCAGTGATCAAATGTGCAGCACACAGAAGCGGAAATAAGTATATAACAGCTGGCAACTGTTATACTATACCGATGAAGCTGCCCAGAACTGCGCTTCTGGGTCCTGTGCATTTAGCAGAGAATATTCAAATCAATCTGAAAATGTGACTGACTTCAATCTCCTATTGACTGTAGCTGATACTTGTGAAAAAGTGAGAAGATTGCAGGAGGAAGTAGCAGAAGTGGAACATCGAGGCTTAGTTAGGGCAAGATGTGTGAAGAATGAGGATGAGATGTGGGTTTCAGCAGATGGAAGTCCTTTGTTGCCTCATAGTTTGTTATCACCGATGGCTGAACACTTCCATAGTCCTGCACACATAGGGTGAGATGCGATGGGGGAGTTGTTCAGGCAAAATTGGTTTAATCACCGAATCAGGATCATGGCTGAAAATGTAGGTTTGTTTTCTATACATGTAAACAAAGTGCAGTGGGCATCATTCAGTCGGTGGGAATCACACTCTATACATTTTTGAGTCCTGCAAAAAAATTGATGATTGTTACAATATAAAGAAACATTTTCAGTACAAAATAACAAACAAAAAGTCTGACAAGGGTTTTGTTGATGATGTATATTCTCCAAATTCCCGGCAATTATCAGTATAACATTATGCACAAAGTGTAACAGACGCAGTGCTCTAGTGAATGTGAAAGTATATAATACATAGATATAAGACACTGTACTCCACTGGTTCAACAAGCAATTTTGAATGAGATCTGATAGCATATCATTGCATATTCATAACAATCCCACTGGATATATGAACCCAGAGGAAGATGTTGACGTTTCGACCCAAGCTGAATGAACGGGTCTCAACAGGAGCAAGTCATTTGGCTTAGAGCCTGCAGCACATGAAGACAGAAGCCCAAAAGACATACGTCAGTACTGGATATTGCCCACCAGGGAATTACGTAGGCAACAAGCCTCAAAGTTATAAACTACACACCACTGACAGTGTAAACTGAAAACATGTGCTACTTCATTAAGCTGTCAAGCAAACCAGCCAAGGTCTGGTCTGGACAGGGGCTAGGGAAGTCGACCCTGCGAATGGATTGTCACTGCGATCCTCACTGTACCAACTTATGTGAACCATAGGGAGTCACAACCTAACAAAAAGGCAAAAAAGAGGGGGTGGGAGGTTCTAGTAAGTTTAAAACACTAGGAGGTGCCTAGTGTTCTACCACATGCATAGTTGTGGAGGCACTCAAGGGAGAATGCTCATGCTGGAAGATTCGTGCTGCGACCCTCTGTGAGTTCAAAGAGCTGTGTCCAGTAACAATCCTGTATGCGTGAGCTAGTTTATAAACGTCTGATATGCCCATGGAAGGGCTTACAAGCTTAAATCCTCATGCCATCAGTGGGGAGTGCTTAATGGTGAATGCAAGTGCCACACCATGTGCCATTCTTAAGTCAATCACCAACCACTATTCAATTATGAGACCAATAGAGTGTATCAACCGGTATAGAACTGCCTCATGATCGCGCTAAAATTTGGGGAAGCATGCTATTGGCAACAATGAGACTCGTGTGAGGGTACTATGTATAGCATGCCATTTGCCGGTCGATGGCCTCTAGCCACTCGCTCAACAATCACTGTTAGAGAAATTAAAATGCACATTGACCCATATGCAAATACCACTTGATGGTGCGCATCTGGGTGCAATTGCCAGTACTAATGTAGAAAAACAAATCCATAGTTGTACATCAACGTCATCTACCCATGTTATTGTCGCAATAAGCCACCATTCATGGTGTGTAGTGGTACCAGAACATCGAAACATTTGCTTACAAATGCGGTAAATCAAACCCTGCTAATGTTCGGTGTCATCCTGGTAGGTGGTCATAATGTAAAAATATATACCATACCATCGGAGACAGGCCTCAACAAAGAATTTGTAAAGCCATCCACAACAATTCATTACTGGTACAAACTTACTTCAGAAATTGGGAAAGGAGTTCAACTCTGCACTCTCATGTCCCGCAAAGAAGACACTGGTGCTTGATGATGCAGATCCCGGTGAAAGTCCGAGTAATGTGATCAGTGGGGAGAAAAGTGGCTAAGGTATTACGAGGGATTAAGACAGAATTTATCTGTTCAACACATTCCATAAGCTGTCATTGAAGTGATTGAGTCAAGCGGGAAAAGTAACAGTGAGTACAAACAACCCATACTAAAACTTCTTCAAGGGTGCCTTGCAGAAGGGACTCTGCCCCTGAATGGACTTACTACACCAGTAGTGAACTTGATCCGATCACCTATGATCTGGGTGAACAGGGAGCTGTGGCAATTGAGCCTTTGTGATTTATGCTTACTCTGCAACAGCCTAAGAGCGTAAACACTGTTAAACTTTGCTAAAGTGCACTTTGAAATTTTCATTTATTGAATCACAAAGATTCCCTAGGTCCAAGGCTCCAGAAGAAGAGAAGGAGTGTAATTTTAGACGAAAACAGCCTAGGTCTGGGTAGGACTTAAGAAGACCACTGTACATAAAGCTAATTTCATAGTATTATCACGGAAAATACATTTTGCCATTAGCACAGGTAGAAACGTTGCAGAACTTCATAAGTCTGTTTGCTGCTATTTCTACTCAAAGGTCTGACCGCAGAGAAATTATGGGCATGCTTACCAAAGATCAGAGTAGATTAGTTGTATCTGGAGTGTTATTATACTTATGGCTGCTTTATTCTTAATGTTATATTCCACTGCTGATGATAGCCCTGTTAGGTCCACATCTAAGACTAACATGAAGAAACAGCCTGCTGAAGATGAATATAGCTGTGAAATGTGGGTTTTACACAAAGATAATTCAGAGGAAGACTTTTCTACTAATGTATTTTCTAGATTGCTGTAAGAGTACATAGGTGTGATCTAAGCAAAGGATTTCTATGTATGCGTCCATTTGCCTGCTTCAATAGCTGAGGGAGTCACATACCACCACATACCTCTTTCTTATGGTATCACATGTAACATTTTGCTTAGTCTTTTATATAGGCAGATACTCTTTCAGTATTATTATTCAATACTTTCTGAAGTTCCTCGCAATAAGCGTTTGACCCCACATGCTAAGGCTAATGAGATAGATTCTGCTTGGTATTTCTTTTGAACCCCCTCATAATATTGACACTGATCGCGCCCATAGATTGAATTTGACAAGTGCCATGCCTCCTGTAAAGAAATATTTATTTATGATTTAGAAGCCAGAAGGGTTCAGATGTACATTTGCTTGATGGGCAGAGAGCATGTTTTGAAGCAAGTGTGGGAAAGGGAGGAAGATGAGTTTAAGGCACAGGAAATGTATCCTGTGTTGAGACTGGATTGGAAACATAAAGAGACGTTGTGCATTTATAAATTGACTAGTAAAGAATGAAACAGATATATGGGAGTGAGCGTGTATGAACATAAATCCGAACCTTTAGGTGAACCTGCCCAAATTCTTCGGGTTGAGGATCAAGTGATTCCTGGAGTTTATTTTGATTGTAGACTGTATGTTTATTTTAAGTTGCCAAGAAATTGGTCAGGCACTTGCTACTTAGCTGTAGTGTTCCCAAGAATGCCAAAAATCTGGACATACCTGAAAAGGGATCATTTGGTAGACACAAGTGTAGCTATATTAGTGTCTCACAGTAGGTCACCTTTTGGGGGAAAAGATTCCTTCATTAGGTATTGTTCTCAACAGTTTGAAGATTAGAAAGCTTTCCACAATACTGGATAAACTTCCTATGCATTATTGGCTGTCTATGCAGAGCTAGCAGCTTCTCGGTCTACAGCTCTTCAGAACTGAACTGTCTTGCACTAGACATTTTGCTTGCAAAGGAGGGCAGAGTCTGTAAGATGTTGAAGGTTCAACAATGCTGTACTTTTATCACTGATAAGAGCAAGGATATAAAGAATTTGTGAAGAATATTACAGGGTTGATAAACGATTTGAAGGAATTAGAAGCAACTGGTGCTTGGGAAGCAGTTGGAAAGGGATTTGCTGCTGTAGGTAGTTAGTTTAGTAATCTTGACAGTGGGATTTTAGGTGCTATATTGAGACTTATTTTGATTATTGGCATTTGCTTGATTACCTTATTTGCTATTATTAGGAATTCAAATACATATGGTCATAGAAAATGCTGGTTGTAGGAACGGAGTTAAGAGGAGAACAGATGAAGTGGAGTTAGAACAGAAACAGTGTAAGACTTATGATGAGATGAAGGAGCTGGAGAAGGCACGATATAAGATTGAAATGGTCCCAGAAGGTTCATTTGATTGTAGCCATCACAGGGGGGATAATTTAGTGTCCACCTCTTTTATATGCAACATATATACTCAACGTGTGTTTAACTGTCAATGTGTGTGCATTTTATTAATCCATTGCAGGCTCTATAACCCTTCTAATTAGAGTCGTTCATCTATATTACTTATTATAATAATGTACTCTCCATGGGGGCAGAGCTAGCTCGTGACCAAGATGGCTGCTTGAGCCGAGAGCTCCCACTTTCCGTTCATAATCCTGCAGCTGAGACGTCTCTCCCCCCATTCTGTGGCGCCTGGCAATGAGCGGAGACACTGAGGGACAGATCGCACCTTGTTTGGAGCAACTACCTGCCCATTTGGTGAAGCTGCGAGCCTCCATGTGATCCTGCGGCCTATAGCCTGAAGGCGGGTGAGCTGCGAACTGGCCCTCCTCCCCTGCTCGTGCTCCGGCGAGAATCGAATCGATCCCCTGAGGCGCCTGGGGTGGGAGCTGTGGGCTCTGGAGGACTGACAGGAACGCTGCCTCGACCTGTGTGTGCAGGACGAGTAGTGGGGACCAGACATGGAGCCTGTGGTGCGGCCGGACGAAGAAGTCGGACGCAGCGTCCTGAGGTGAGCGGGGGCTGCGTCAGACAGTGGAGCCCCCCCACTGGGCTTTTGAGGTCCAGCTGCGGCCTGGTGGCGAACTGTTGACGGAGGTGTGTTTGGAGCCTGGTGCATCACGTGAAGAGGGGTTGGCATGCGAGGGACGTGCTGCTGCTTACACTGCCGAGCAACGCCTGAGGGGAGACCGCTGAGAGAGAGCTCTAGGATCGCGTCGCGGAGCGACCTGCACTGAGGGTTGGAGGCCCCTGCTACTGATGACCTGGTAGCCTGTCCGGTCTTGTGAACTGGTGACGCAGGAGGCCGCAGCCTGGTGGCTAGTGGTACGGACCCGAGAAAGGTGGCGCTGCGAGTCCTGCTGCCCCCCCTGGTGCTCGGCTAGATTACCGGTGCTGGAGATACCCCCATAGGAAGCTCCCAATGGGCAGAGTGGACAGGTCGCAGCCTAAGCTAACATTTGACCAGAAGCGTGCCAAGTCAGCCAATGCGACCACAGAGGAGAGTGCGGGAGAACGAGATCAGGATATCGTTGATCAACGGCAGGATATCCGTGGCCTACTGCTTAATATGGAGAAGAACCTTCAGGGGAGCATATACTCCTTGGGTACTAAGATGGATGCCCTAACCTACAGGATGGACCGCATGGCGGAACGCCTAGATAAACATGCGGAAAGGCTGGACATGTCTGAGCGCAGGTTAACCGAGGCAGAGGAAGTGCAAACAGTACTTGACACTGAGCATAAACAACTGGACAGGGTGATCCAAGTGCTGCAAGACAAGACGGAGGACTTGGAGGCCCGTTCTCGGCGCTGTAAACTTCGGATTACGGGCCTTCCAGAGTCAACAGCCACGGGGAACATGGAACTCTTAACGGAGCACCTGCTGAAAACGCTACTAGGGGACTCTGCATTCTCCAATATGTTTGTGGTGGAGCGAGCGCACCGCTCCTTGGGACCACGACCTACGCCCGGTATCCCTCCCAGACTGATCATTGCTAAGTTACCTAACTACACAGACAGGGATACAACCCTAAAACTTGCGAGGGAGAAACAACCATTGCGGTTTGAAGCATCGACGATTTCCCTGTTCCCTGACTTCACGGTCAAGGTCCAGGAGGCCCGGCGGCAGTTTGCACAATGAAGAGACAGCTTAGGGAGCTTGGGGCGGACTATGCTATGTTATACCCGGCTAAGTTACGGGTGAATCGGCAGGGCCGTTCACTGATCTTCACAGACCCAAAGGCCCTCCAAAAGGCGTTAAAAGACTGGACGAAAGAGAGGCGGCTGCACCCGGAAAAGCACCTACTTGATGAAGCGACGGGGGGCTCTATGGAAGAGCAGGACTGAATTGGTTTCGTATCTTTGATTTATTGTTTATGTCTGAGGATTGTTGGGGGGGGGCTCTGTTATCTTCGGGGATTCTAGGTGAGGAACGTTTCCGAACAAGACAATTCAGTGGTTTGCTATAGTATGTCTCCCTGTGGATGGTTGCTCCCAGCGGGGTGCGGAGCAGGGGGGGTGGTTGAAGATGTAATTGCCTGGGAGGAGGCAACCACATTGATTTCTTTGCATGACTTACCCGCCGGTGATATGGAGACATTGTACGAAATGGCCCTAGATGATGGTTGACAGTGTCTAGACTGGGAGAACTGATAGGCTGTGTGGTGCCTTCCCTCCCCAGGTGGGTTGAACACTGTTTTGTTGCACTACCCCACAGCTGCGAACTGAACTTCCTGGAGGGAAGGGGGTATGGAACCCTGGTGGTCTTACACTGTGATAGCGGTGCGAACTACATCCACCCCTGCGTGAAGCACACTGGGGATGAGTTTTAAGATTTGGGACTGGGTGGGTTCTGTTTTTGGGCGGGAGGGATGGCACCGCGGCCAAGTTGGGGTTGGGCAGGCGTGGGTGGGGGCGGGGAGGGAATTGTTTCTGGTTAATATCTAATGCTCACTATTGCTGCTTGCTTTCACGTTCTGCGTGTTGGAGCGTACACGGTGGCTAATTGTGAAGTCGCAAGCCTCCGAACAGATAAATACAGTGAGTGAGCGTGGATTGGGGATGTTTTGTGATGTATTTCTTGGTATGAAACTTCTGGATGCGAGAGAGTGGCATGGCATGTTCCTGCGGGAACTGACGTTTTTCCCATGAGTAAAGAAGATTTCTTATGGCAGACACACTGATGTCGACCCCTACTACCACACAAGACGCACTGGTTCTCCTTACGAGGAACGTCCGTGGTATTAACGACTACCGTAAAGTTTGTAAAATACTGAATTACCTCTATAGGCATAAGGTTGACGTAGCCCTTCTGCAGGAGACACACCTTCGACCGGTTAGCCCCATCTTGAGAACCAAGGGTCTACTAGGGAACATACATGCTGCAGGTTTCACATCCAATGCCAGGGGGGTCCTGACGTGGATAAACCCAAAATCACAATTGTGCCTCACACCCTAGGAAACGGACAGGGAGAGACGATTTGCCATATCTCTGTGCTGCGGAAAGGAGCTAGAGCTTTTTCTTTTTAACATATATGGTCCAAATTACGACTGCCCAGGTTTTTACTCTCAGCTCACGACCCTGACACAGCGACATACATGGGACTGTATCTTGTGGGGAGGAGATTTTAACTTTACTACGCACCTGGGGCTAGACAGGTCTGGTGGGCCTTCGGCGTCGGCCAGAATGGTTGAGTTGTCTCTTATACGACTAGACATTTGTGATGTCTGGAGGCATAGACACCCAAGACTGGGAGGGTACACGCATTACTCGGCATACCATAACATTCATACGAGAATTGATTATTGGTTTGCGTCACAACACTTTCTTCTGCACATACAGGGGTGCACGATTCTCCCCCGCACCTTTTCTGACCACTCACCTATCCTGCTGATGCTTGTCTCACCTAAGAGTCGGATTCCCCCATTTTTATGGCGCTTCCCGCTTATTCCCTTCTTGACCCTGTGTTCAAGGAGGAACTTGCTGTATCCATTGAATCTTTCTTCGACCTGAACATAGGTTTGGTGGACTCCTCCCAAACAGTATGGGAGGCCTTCAAGGTGTTTGTTTAGGGGGTTAACTATTTATAAGCATGCGGGGGTCCTCAAATCGATCCAAGATAGATTGGCTACTTTAGAACGCAAGCTGAAAGACCTTAAGTTAGCACGTGAGATGCATCGGAGCGATGACATAACACGGGAACTTGCGCAGGTGCTCGAGGATTACCACGAGGAGGCGGAGGCGGAATTGAAACATCTTGGGAAGTATGCCACTGCTCGCGTCTATGGTGAGGAGGAAAGGCCGGGGACGGTCCTGGCTCGGACCCTGAAACGGGGTAGGGATAGAAAGCTGATTCCAGACATTGCCCCTCCAACGTGTGAGCCTCCCCTCACAGAAGGGCAGGTAGCGGAACGATTCCGTAGGTATTATGCTAAACTATATTCTTCGCGGGGCAACGCCCCAGATGAGCGTATTTTAGATTACTTAACTCATATTAAGCTTCCATGGTTTACTGATGTTCACCGCAAATTCTTGATGCGTCCCATTGAAAGGGAGGAGCTGACTTGGGCCCTTTCGGAGATGAGAGCAGGGAGCGCGCAGGGGAGTGATGGGCTCACTGTCACTTTCTATAAGGCGTTCCAGGATCTGTTATTCCCTCACTTACTCACACTGTTCGACGACATTTGCACCTCTGGGACGATGCCTCCCACCATGCAGGAGACAATTATCGTGGCCATACTCAAACCGGGGAAGCCTTCGGAGGAGTGTGCGTCCTAGAGGCCACTATCCCTCATGAATGTAAATACAAAGATTTTTGAGAAAATACTGGCCAATAGGCTGAGTCCGCTGATCAACACCTTGGTGGCACCGGAACTGGCGGGATTTGTCCCGAGACGTAATTTAACCTACAACCTGCGCACGATCTTCGCGGCCTTTCAACACACCCGCCCGGAGGTCCCTGCGGTAGCAGTGTTCCTAGATATGGAAAAGGCCTTCGACTCGGTCGAATGGCCTTTCTTGAGGCAGGTCCTTGGCCGGATGGGAGTGGGGACGGTCTTTTTACAACTCCTTGCGACGCTGTACTCCGCCCCTACGGCATGTGTACGTATTGGCTCCTTGGTCACTGATTCCATACCGATCAGGAGAGGCACGAGTCAGGGCTGCCCCCTATCCCCCTTGCTGTACGCCCTGGCGGCGGAACCCATGGCCTGCGCATTGCGGGAATATCATGCGCAGAGAGGCATACGATTTCCGAACTATCGCCTAATTGTCTCCACTTATGCGGACGCCACGTTGATATATGTCAGGGAGCCGGAGACCAATTTGGCACCGGTACTGCGCAAGGTGACTCTTTTTGGTTCCATTTCCGGAATTAAGGTTAACTGGACCAAATCTATCATGTTCCCTCTCACCCCGGCTACGGTCCAGTTTAAACTGGTTTATCCCATAGTTTGGACCACGGAAGCGGTACGATACCTAGGCATACACCTACATACTGATTCGGAAGTGGTCCTCAGGGAGAATTACGGTGTCTCTATCTCCAAGTTGGAGGATGATGTGGAGCGATGGATTAGCCTCGCCCTGTCACTATTGGGCAGGAAATCACTGCTGAAAATGGTTATCTTGCCTCGACTCCTTTTTCTCTTTACAAATATTCCGATGGTCTTATCCAAAATATTCTTCCAACGACTGTACTCAGTGGTAGTTCGGCCTGCCTGGGCAGGCAAACAGCCCAGAGTGGCCTGGAACATCTTGACACTCCCTTATAGGATGGGGCGACTTGGTGCCCCGGATTTCGAACTTTATTACAGAGCGGCGCAGTCCTCTCATGCTTATCATTGGATACACAGCCCTGCTGATATACCCCACATTCGGATCGAGACCATAGTTGCTGACCCCAAACCACTTCCGACCTTGCTCTTTTCGCCCCGAGATCGGCGCAGTGGAATATTGGATTCACTGAACTCAGTCACGCATGCCTGGCATCATATTTTGGATGCCGCAGGCTGGCAACATATTATACTCACCTTTGGCTCGACTAGACTGGTGAGAGTGGCTCGTGCCGTGCACTGACAGAGGGGTCCTGAATGCCCTTGGGGAGCTCAAATTGCACACTATAGGGGACCTCTTTGCGGACGGCACTGCTCGCCCATGGGATGATATAGCGGAGGGCTTGGAGGCAAGTCCACCTTTAGCTCAATTCCAATTTTACAGACTCAGACATGCATTGAGGGAACTCTTGGGGGATGATATGGAAGAGCCACCAGAGGTATCGGCACTCACAATGCCCGCGAAGTTGGTCTCCAATATATATCAGACGATGATATCTGCGAGAGAAGGAGTGTATACCAAACCGCGACTAGCGTGGCAGAGAAATGGCTCTACTGCTGCACAAGCACCAAACGTATCTCGCTGAATGGTAGACACCGACTAGTCCATTTCAAATTCCTTAATAGGGTTTATTATACCCCGGAGCGATTTCATTGCTATGGACTGTGGGAGAACTTGCAGTGTGAAAGATGTGGTGCATTAGTGGCAGATTTCTTTCACTTGGCTTGGGCGTGCTTGGGGGTTGCTAGCTTCTGGGAGAAGGTCTTCACAGAGATAAACCGGGTCACGGATATGGCACTGCCACCTGACCCTCTAGTGGCACTACTGGGGTACTCCAAACCGCTTCCTAAGATGCATAGACGACTAATTGACATAGGCCTGCTACTGGCGAAGAGGGCTATTGCGCAGCGATGGCTACGTGGCCCGACACCGACGGTAGAGTAGTGGTCTAGAGATATGCTCTACTGTTGCACCCAAACGGAACATTACAGCGAGCTGCTGCCGCCTTGCAACAGACCCAAAAACTTCTGGTCCCTCCTTGTATCCAAGAGACTGGTCACGATGTCCCCTGACAGAGCAGACCCTTCGCCCCTAGATGCAGTGGCCCCGAGTCCTCCTGGCACTGGACAGTGGGAGAGGCCTAAAATGGCTGGACTGCACTTGACGAGCTGCTGAGGGTTCTTACAACTTGTTGCATGGATGAATAGAGGTGGGTTGCACAGTGATCAGACCTGCGGAGGGCGCCATTTATATGTCTGGTGTGATGAGAGCTAACGCTTGTACGATCTTTATACTCTTTCCCTTGAACCGCCTAATTGTGTGATAATTGTAATAAAGATTGTAATTGATGATGTCGGAACATGCCAAGGTTTGTAACATGCTGCTCTGCCTTGTATTCTTTTTGTTTGCTGGAAAACACAATAAAGAGATATAAAAAAAAAATAATGTACTCTCCATGAAAGAAAATGTATGCTTTCTTTAAAATTGCATTTGAGATAATAACTTATGTATCCAAATCTAAGTGCACATGTTACGTTTTATAAAACGTTTTGCAAGAGTTTGGTTTTTCTCATCTATGTAGGTGTTCAATCTATGTCCTTGTTAGCTTAGACTCAGATAATTGTTCATTGCATTAGAGTAGTAGGCCACTGAACATTTAACTAACTTTTGGCTTCCGATATGGGGACTGAGACAGTGGGAGACACCATTCTGTACCAGGTTCACGGACTGATTTTACATTCAAGGCCGTCCCAATTATTATTTCTTTGATGGAAGCAGGAAAACTGGGGAGTCTACCTGCTCCTTGAGAACACGGTCTTTTGATTGGTTTGTTCAGGCAAAGATGATAAGGAGAGGCCTTCTGGAAGCTTCTTTTAGGCCTTAATTGTGTGCTTTTCAGATTAGTAGACCAGATTCTATCCTGACTTTGCTGTGAGAAGACCTCTTTTCAACTCTACAGATTTCCTCTGCCCTCATGCTTCAATACTAAGATTCCTTCAACTGAACCTTAAATCTAGTTTATCTGATGCTGGCACCTTCCTCATATAATTTCCCCTTATTACTTTTGATATTTTATTTAGAATGGGTAAGTTCTTTTATGTAATCTTCATGGGCTATATTTTGCTTGCTGTACATTACTCTATTTTGCATATTCTTTTTTGAATACATATATATGATGTGACTGATTCACAAAGGTACACTTACACTTTTGTGTAAGTTTACAAATGTTTGCTATTCCCAAAGGTATTTTACTAGTAGTATCTTTACGACTGTGGAGTCTCTGCACATAAAGCAATAGGACTGCCCTATCTTTTAATATGCGCAAACTCCGCAGTCGTAAAGATACTACTAGTAAAATACCTTTGTGAATCACAAACAATTGTAAACTTATACAAAAGTGTACGTTTACCTTTGTGAATCAGGCCCTTGGGCTGAATTAACATCGAAAGATGTCCTTTCTCACCATATTCTTCTATCAATTTTGCGGATTGATTTGATGTGTACTCAGAACTAAATTCGTTAATAAAATCCTTAAGGTTTGGCCACCATCCTCGTAGTATTTTTGTGTAGGTGCATTGATTTCACTCTACTTACAATGTATTTCTGATGTTAGCTCCTTTCTTACATTTCAGTCAACAATCAAAAACCAGAGGGGATTTTGTTTGATAACATTATTCACATACTGAGATACAAGAAATCCTGATCTATCAATGGCTATGTTAATGTAGCAAAGAACAACAGTTCTCCACCATCTAAAGAAAATGTCAGTTCTCTAATAAAAACTACACAGCGTTCAGGAGCCGAGGACCTTGATGGCATCCTGGTAATGTTTATGAAAGGCATGGTGTTACCTGGAGTTTGTGTTACTCCTTTTCATAAACAGATAAAGCTGTGCCACACAAAAAATATCTGCTTCCTAGGAAGTTATCGTGTTATTATCGGTGTATACAAACAGGACACAAAATATTACCAAAATTTATCAGCACATAGCCTTATTAGACATAGCCAGGAAATCTTTTTTGTAGGCATCTGTTAGATCATCTTCATCCATGGGCAAATGCTGAGCAGATTATCTCAGTAGAGTAGTCAGGGTTTTGACTGGAACATTTATTTTACCTTCGTGACTTTCCTGTTAATCTGGAATGCATTTGGTAATTTCCCCCTGATTTTCGTAAAACTCCATTACACACCTTATTGTATGCTGGTAATATCATTATTTTCAACTGAATGCAAATGGATTACAGCAGGGCTTAGCCCTTTTGCACAGGCACTCCTGATCGTTTAAAAATGAACCCTGGGAAAAGTAAAATTGCTTTATTTGGAAAAATAATATTTCCTTTTCATGGAAAATTAGGAATAATTCTTTGGAGTGAGCGAAGTATCAGGTGTAGCCAGGTAGAGCACTTAGTGGAAATCTTAATATTTTCCTGCACATAAAAACACACATGCCATGTCAAAATGTATCAATTGTGGTTTCCTCCAATGCTATAATTTGCATCCAAATGCCTATCACATGAAAAATTACAGTTTTTTGATACTTGGGAAGCTAAAATATTAATATGTTCTGTTAAGAAATCGTTCCTAGTGCAGATGCTGCACCCTGAGGGAGCGATGGGGAATGAAAGATATAGGGAATATGATCCTGTAATGCTTCCATTTCTAACGATAATGGCATTACTCCTAGTCCTACTCCCTCGCCTTCCTTCAGCACAAATGAGGCCCCGCCTCCCACCCAGACCCACCCCCAGCATAAAAACTCTGCCCGCCCCCACCTCCACCTGTACATAAACAAGCCGAGCTAGAACTCAGTTGAACCGCACCGGGAGGGAGGGAGGGTCCTTGAAGGAAGGCGAGGGAGTAGGACTAGGAGTAATGCCATTATCGTTAGAAATGGAAGCATTACCTCCCGTCCCTCCCTCGCCTTCCTTCAGCACAAATGAGGACATAGCAAGGAGAGGAAAACAGAGACGGACAACTGAGTGACAAAGAACACAAAACAGTGCCCCCAAACACAGCAGATCAACATCCCAGGCCACGCAAAGAGGACAAGACTCCGAGGCCCGAACCCCCAAAGGAGGAACCACCCCCACAAGAGGAAGAGCCGCCAAGAACGCGGACCGAAACCCACAACCAGAGTCGGACCACACCGAATAGACAAAGAGACCCCCACCAGGAAGGACTCCACACCCAGCAGGCCCCACAGCAAAAGATGCCGGACAGCCAAACCGAGCAAACGAGACTCCACAGCCAAGAAAGGAGCAGGACAGAACACAGGCAAAAGCAACCCGTGACAGAGCCAAAACGCCGAGCCACCGGAAGGGACAAAGAATGGAACCGGACCCAAAAGCAACAGAGCCAAACAGCCCAGACAGAGATGAAATATCCAAAACAGGGCCCAGAACAACCCCAAGCGCCCCGCAGGGGCGATGGCAACCAAAAAACAAGGCCCAAAGGCAAAAGCTGCAACCCAAGACCCCCAAGGGGCCCAAAGGGAGGACCAGACAGGACATCCAACACCAGCAGCAAAGACCCCGAAGGGAAGGACCCGACAGGCCAGGGAACAAACACACCAGACCCGGAAAAAAAGAACCAGGCAACAGACCCCAGGCAACACGCAAGGAAGCCAGGAGCACCAAGAAGCCGGAAAGCCTCACACTGCACTCGCAGAGGGGCCACCGACAACCCTAGCAGGACCCAGCCGGAGGGAACCTCCACACCAAAAGGAGGCCAGCACCACGGGAACAACACCCAGAGCAGAACAGCAGGACCAAAAAAGGCCAGCAAACTCCAAGCAGAGGACAGCCAAGAGGAGGACCGAGGGGAAGCCCGCAAGCCACCGCCAAACAAACAGGAACCCCCAACACAGCCAAGACCAGCTGCACAACAGCCAGGCAGCAGGGCAAACCCCGCACAGAACCCAGGGGAAGGACATGAAACTCCAAAGGGCACGGAGCCACCAGAAGGAACCTCCACCGAGCGACACACAACCCGGACAGGGGAGGAAAACAAGGAGCCCAAGGCCAACGGGGGGCAACCAACAATCCCCGAGCACAGACCCACAGAGCCCGCACCAGAAGGCCCGAGCAACGTAAAAGGCAGGGCAGGGAAAGGCACACCGAAGAGCCAGAGGCCCAGGAGCGGGCCAGACGCCCCCCCCCCCCAAAGACCCGGGACCCCAGTCCAGAGACCCGAACCGGGCCACCCAGGCCGACCCCGGTGCCACAAACAGGACCACCACAGGGAGGCCCCAAAGAATCACCAACAGTCCAGACACAGGGAAGGAAGGACCCAGCATAACAGAACTGCCAGCACACAGGACACCCACAGAGGCAGAGAGCCGACAGCCCCAGCACCCAGACCAGAGTCCCCAGAAACAGGACGCAGGCAACCAAGGAACAAGGACCAGAACCTGGATCCACCCAGGACGCGGCAAAGGACAACGCCACCGGAGTGTCAGACGGAGCCAACACGCACAGACCCGCAGAGAGCTCCGAAAGGGCACCAGGGCAAGGCCAAAAAGGCCGCAACAGTCACCAGCAAGTGGACCCCCGGGAGAGCAGCAGGAACCAGAACAGGAACCCGAACCCAGCCAAGCCCGAACAGGCCGGCAACCGAAGCCACCACAAGTGGAGCCGGAGGAGCCAGCAAACACCAAGCCAGAAGGCAACAGCGGCCGAGGCACCAGGAGAGCCCCCCCGCGGACCGACCAACAAGGGAAGCAGGGACAACAGACCCCGAAGACCAACCCAACAGGAGCCAGAGGGACAGGCTGAGAAGAAGAAAACAAGCCCAGGGAACACCGCAGAAGCCAGGCGCCCCAGCACAAGCAGCCACAGGACATGCCGGAGGAGCCCCCGGGGCCACAAGGCCCGAACCCAAGAAGGAAGAGAGACCAGGCATCCGCCGGACAAGGGAACGGGGCTGAGCACAGACTGAACGAGAGCCACTTAAGAGCGTCCGGACATGCGGGAAGACCCAAGGCGAAGGCCCGAGGCTGAAGAGGAAGGATGCAACACAGAAACGGGCATACCCCACATAGAACCGCAGGAAACGCAGAAAAGAAGCAGTGACTGGGAAGTGGAGAGAAGCGACCCCAAAATACAGGGCACGCCAAAAACCACCAGGTAGGGCCCACGGAAACGCAGCCAGAAGGGCCAACACACGGAAGGGCACAGCCAAAACCAGGAGCAGACCCCCAGGAGAACCAGGACAGGCACAAAGCCGCCGGACACCCCAGCCCCAGCACCAGAAAGGAGCGGGCCCCAGACCCAAGCCCCACCGACAGGACCCCAGCAGACGGAACACATGGCAAGCATACAGGACTCCCAGTCCAGCAGAGCCACCCAGCAGGAACCGGAGACAGGCACCGGAGACAGCCAAACCCTCTCCAAACCGGAGGAACTCGTACCAAGCCGACCCAGCACCCAAGAACATACAGCAGTGACAGGAACCCAACAGGGCAAGGCACTCTGACCAAGAGGCAGTCAGCCAGGGCAAAAGAAACGGTCAAAACCGCGCCCACCCGAAAGACAGAGGAGAAACCCACAGCAGGGACCACGGAGAGGCCCCAGTGCAAGGCACGAGAGAAAGGCAGGACGCCCAAACTAAGGCAAGGCAAGCAGAGGGCCCAAGGCGGCGACATGCAGCCACCACGAACCGCCACCGCAAACTCCATGAAACCCAGCACCAAGGAGGGCACAGAAGAAGCAGAGAACAGGCCAGCCAGTGCCACGGCAGCAGCCAAGCAGAACAGGCCTACCAAGCAGCGCGGTCAGGACAGAGGACAACTGCACAACTGGAGGAAAGGGGCGACCCACACCAAGAAGCAAAGCGACTGGAGGAAGACAGGGACGCGCAGCCCAGAAGCGAACGCCCCGGCGCAAACCGAGCGCGCAGAGAAACCTGAAACCAATCAGGACCAACACAGTGCAGAAGGAAGAAGGAGGGCTGGGAAGAGACCGCCAACGGCAGGCCGCACAGGAAACCGCCAAACAACTGGCAGCAGGGCAGCACCACAACGGACAAAGCCACACGCACCACGCACATACAACAAGTACGAGCAATGCACGCTACACACAGCACCAACCCCCACCCCGGCACAAAGGGGCAAGCCCAACCGGGAGGGCCGGGGACACCAAGGAAAGAAAGCCACAGGCCCCGCCCAGCAGGAAACAGGAAAACTCTGCCGACCAGCACAGGAGACCAGCGACCCACGGCCCGAACGCTCACCACCCCGGAGCCACACACAGAGCAGAGGCGGGAGAAGGATCCACACCCAAGGACCCAGACGGGAACCAGTCGCACATAGGACCAGCTGGTTGAGGAAGGGACGCGGAAGGCATCAACCAAACCCCAGAACACAGGACAGGGCAGCCACAATCAAGTCCAGCACCAACATGAGACAAGAAAGGCAGAACACCCCCCATGGACCCCAGTGCGACAAGGGCACCCCAGGGGGACCGGAGACCCAGCAGCAGAGTAAGAGGACACCGGTACGCCCCCAACCAAACCCAATGCGACCCCGTCAGGAGCAGACCCAGTGGCAGACAACCGACAAGTCCACCACCAAAGGGAACATGGAGCAGCAGGACAAGAACTGAAGCCATCCAGCGAAAACCAGTGCCACCAAAGGTCATCACCGAGGCACAGCACCAAGGCCGGTATACAACATCCACAGGGCAAGAAAAACGCACAAGCAGGCCGTAGAACCCACAGGCCGTAAATGTACACATACACCTCAGCATTTGCGAAGAATCTGTCAGCGGCACACAAATCCAGATGGCACGAAAAAGGAAATGTGAAGCAGAGGAGCCGTGGATGGAAAAGGCACAGGATAACCTACACAGTGCACTCCACTGCAGAGGAGTAGAGGGACCACAGCAAGAAGGCTGGGCCATGCCAGGCCCCTCACCGGGCAGCCGGCAGAGTGGCAGTCCCCGGGGGCAAGAAGCAACGCGCCCCGCCCAGAAACAAAGAAGAAAACGGGCACAAACCCGTCCTACCTGGACTCCCGCAAGACAGCACACCGGGAGGAGGCAGCCACGCAGCCCGACCCGGAAACACAGCCCCAGCCACAGGAGGACCACCAAAACACCGCAGCGGATTCCTGAGCCACCGCTCCGCCCCCATACCACGAGGGAGACGAGGAGAGGAGGCACAGCCAGGAGAACTCAGCACAGGGCACCGCCGTAGCAGAGAACCAAACCGAAGACTCCCCGGCACCGCCACAGGGAGGAACTGAAAGGGTAAGTCTCACTAGTGAGACAGAAAAAAACAGGTGGAGGTGGGGGCGGGCAGAGTTTTTATGCTGGGGGTGGGTCTGGGTGGGAGGCGGGGCCTCATTTGTGCTGAAGGAAGGCGAGGGAGGGACGGGAGGTAATGTGTTAAGGCTACAGAATCACCATGACTGCTACGGCAAGCACTCTACATGATCTGCTTAAGATTAATTACTTTACAGATATGCTCTGTCACACATGAATGTGAATCTTTTCTGTGGTTAAAAGGTGATCTTGCTTCCAATAATGAAATTAGCAGTAAAAAATGCTATTCGTAATGCAGTTTTATTGTTGGGTAAAATGCTTTGCCCAAAGTTATCATCCTACGGCATAATTGTAGATATAATGCATTGCACAAAATGACCACCTTATGGTTTAATTCTGAAATCCAACGGAACTTTTATACTACCCCAAATTGGAATTTTACTGCACTTTTCCATCACGTATGCCAGAGGTCTATCCCCTCTTTCTAACACCTAAGGCATGCAGTAGTATAATAAGGGATGAATTTAAGGATGACCCAGGGAGTCAGGTAAATTATCATCAGATATGTGTAGTGAAGAATCGTGAACATGTTGCTACGGAAAACCAGGATATTGTGTTTACGTGCCCTGCCCTATTTCACAACAGATAACAGGCCCAAGTCAATCTCCAAACAGCCAGTGCTTTGCTGAGTTTCATTATAGAAAGTGGTGAAACGTTTTCCCCCAACCATCGGTGTCTGTATGCATGTGACCACGGTTTAACGCCACCTCATAATAAAGGCCATTTCACTACACAACTAACAACCATAAACATAGTTTGCTTTCTTTTGATAAGAGCTGCGTAAAGAATCTGTCAATGTTAATGATTTATGGGATAAAGTAACTCATGCCGTTCCTTATAAGTATATTGCAAGTCACTGATGAGTTTGATTGATATAAAAAAGGAAAAAGGTCAAAGGTTGAGTTCCTTTACAAGGTTAGTGCACGCCGTGGTGACTTGCAATATTCTTATTATGTACAGCAGGGGATACTATATTCCCTATAATACGTGGTCACACATGTATTCCCACAAACACCTTTCCCACAAACAACTTTGGAAAGGGGCGACCACTCGGTCCCCCCGAACGTATGGCTGGGTGCCCCGATCCCCCCGGGAAACCATTTTGGGCGGGAGGCGTGGCTCGGCTGGTATGCCCGAAGTGGCGTAGCCGGGGCGCGCCCTTTCCCGCCCAGGAGGGGTTGTCCTAGACACCTGCACGGAAGACCACGCCCCAGTAGGCGTCCCGGAGGAGGGTCCCCGCCCTCCCGCAGATGGATAAATAGAGCGGGAATCCCAAGAAGCGTCCTCTTGTTCCTGTGCTCTGAAGGCTGCACCAACTCGTTGCTCGTGAGCCCTCGACGGAACAAGCGGCAATTTTGAGAACTTGTAATCTTGTTGTTTCTCTTTCAGTTATTTGGCGTACGAAAGATCCAGGACCTCGTTGATCAACCGACGCGGAGTACACGAAGCTATGGCCGGCAAGAAAGCAGGGAAGAGCTCCGAGTTGGAGAAGGTACTGCGCACCTTGTTGAACCGAATGGCGAATATGGACCGAAAATTCGGTAAAGTTGAGTCGATCGGCCGAGGTTTGGCCGATGTTAAAAAACAGTTGGCGGCCCTGAGCAGCTCAGGCCGTCCTAAGAAGGTAATAGGCCCAGCCTTGCCGGGAGTCGTCCCTGAGGGTAGGGGAAAGCGTGTTAAGAGGAGGGCGGTTTCTGGGGAAGATCCGGTTCCTGAGGTACCCCCAGTCGCCCCCATCACTCCGGCGGACAGCCCGGTACCTAACGCGGATATAGGTTTACCAATCCCCGTTGTAATTACTCCTGTTAATGATGAGGAGATGCCCCCGGAACTGGCCATCCAGTTAGCGGCAGTGTTGCCATGGCTCAAGAAGAAAGCGGGGGGGCAGTGGCCGCGGAGGACCCGGCCGAGGAGGCTAGACTAATAATCGAGCAGTTATGGCAGTCGAGAGAGGCCGCGACGGCGAATGTTCCTCTTGTTCCCCCACAGGTGGCGCCGGGAGGACCTGCCGTTAGCCGGGAAAAGGCGGCAGACACGACGGTCGAACCTGGTAAGCACGCATTGCCAATGGCAGGGGAAGGTTAGTTTCCTTCAAGGCGCGAAAGGGTGGCCCAGCACATCCCTGCGGCCACAAAAGAACTGATATGGGGGGAGAAATATGTGAATATGTTTTCATTGTTGACTGACCATCGTGAGATGGAATATGCGAAATCCCAGAAGGATTTATGGCACCCAGTGTATGGCGGGCCAAGATGGCGGAATTTAGGGTCGATGAGACGGTAGCGAATTGGGTAAAGGCCTTTTCGATATTTACGGCAGTCATGGGGGAACGAAAGCCTAAAATCATGACTGAGTTGACCTGTTATCAGAATAGGATTATGGATTTCTATACCATGTATGAGGGGGATGAGTGGAAAGGTTACGATATGAAATTCCGAAAAGCGAAAGAGTTTGATGCGACTTTGACCTGGGATTGCCTCGACTCGGTGTCATGGCACAAGCAGCTCTTGCCTGGGGCGGCAGGTACGTCCTCGCCGGGCGGGAGCGGGTCGGGGCCAGCTCGCCAAAAGCCCACGGTGCCCTTTCAAGCGGGCGCCGGTGGGGACTATCAGCCCAAGACCGGCGGGAATGGCGGCAAGCAGGGGGTTTGTTGGAGCTTCAATAAAGGCACCTGTAGCAGGCCCCAGGGAACATGTAGGTTCAGGCATGCGTGTGCGGGCTGTGGGAACTCCTCACACCCGGAGAGTAGCTGTAGATCTAAAAACAGCGGAACGGGAGGAAAAGGGGGGTCTAAGCAAGAGTGAGGTGGTGTTTCGTAACAGATTGTCTTCACCTGTCGATATCATGGCTCTGACTCCTTGGTTGAACAAATACCCTGATCATGTATCCGCCGGGGTGTTGAGGAATGGATTCCTATATGGCTTCAACATCCCGGCGGGGGATTTTCGGGGGGACTCATTTTGTAAGAATCAGTTATCTGTACAACATAACCCAGACGTAGCTGCGAGAAAAATTTCCAAAGAAGTCAGCTTGGGGCGGGTGGCGGGGCCTTTCCACCGCCCGCCGGTGGCGGATTTCGTGTGTTCCCCGCTAGGGGTGGTCCCGAAGAAAGACCCAGGGGAGTTTAGACTCATTCACAACTTGT
Source organism: Lissotriton vulgaris (assembly GCF_964263255.1). NCBI lineage: Eukaryota > Metazoa > Chordata > Amphibia > Caudata > Salamandridae > Lissotriton > Lissotriton vulgaris. The sequence goes on from NC_141689.1 coordinate 863,460,886, forward strand.
CTGCCCCAAGGGGTTCATCGGTGAACGAAGCCATTGACCCAGATATTTGTTCGGTGTGGTACGCATCGTTCGATGATACCGTGGCCATGTTAAATCACCTGGGCCCCGGAGCGCTGATGGCGAAATCAGACATCGAATCGGCATTGCGGTTGCTCTCGTTACACCCGCGAGATCAGAGCTTGCTGGGTTTTGCATTTCAGGGGAGTTATTACATGGATAAATGCATGCCGATGGGTTGTTCCATTTCTTGTGCCTATTTTGAAATGTTCAGCTGTTTTTTAGAGTGAGCATTCACCGAGGCCACAGGGCATAGGCATGTTATGCACTATCTGGATGACTTCTTGTTTCTGGGGGCGGCCGGTGACACGACATGTGCGCAGGCGCTGCGGGACTTCTGCATTCTCATGCGGGAGTTCGGAGTCCCATTGGCACCAGGTAAGACGGTTGGACCATCTACTTCACTGGAGTTTCTGGGAATGGAGCTCGATTCTGTGGAGGGATGTTTCCGTTTACCGATGGAAAAGGTGGCCAAGTTTAGGGCTTCCTTGACACAATGCCTGGGTAAGGAGAAAGTGACCTTGCACCAGTTACAGCAAACAGTAGGTCAGCTTAACTTTGCCCTAAGGGTGATTCCAGTGGCCCGCCCCTTCTCACGCTCTATTGCACAAGCTATGGTTGGCCTCAAGGAGGGACACCACCGTACGAGACTGTCGGCAGAGGTTCGCCAGGATATGCGCATTTGGTTGGCATTTCTGACTGACTTCAACGGTCGAGTTGTGTGGAACACGCCGCCAGCATCTTCGGATGAACTAGGTTTGTGGACTGACTCAGCTGGGAGCGTGGGATTCGGCGCCATCTTTGGTAACCGATGGTCGGCGCAAGTATGGCCGACGTGGTGGCACTCCAGCGGTCTGACAGGTAACATTGGGTTCTTGGAGCTATTCCCCATTTGGGTTGCGCTGATGGCATGGCCAGACGACTTCAGGGACCGCTCGGTGGTGTTTTGGTCTGATAATATGACTGTGGTTGAGTGCATTAACCAGCAGGCAGCCCGCCAAGTGGATCTTGAGGTTATTGAAGGAAATTGTATTACGTTGCATGAGATTGAATGTACAGTTCAGGGCAAAACATGTGCCAGGCGTACTAAATTATGCAGCTGATGCACTCTCTCGTTCACACATGCAGGCTTTCAGGGGCTATCTACCCACAGCGGACCTAGTAGCGGCACAGTTCCCCGAAGCACTATGGCTAATCGGTGCCCCGGATTACAAGACCTCGTGGCAGCCAGCTTAGCTCCCAGGACAAGGAAGGCATACGAAGGAGCGTTTCGTGCCTATTGCACATTTTTGGGTCCATCAGGGAGACAGAGCTGGGGTCAGGAGGAATCCTTCCTGGGGTTCCTGGTTGCGCTGCACAGAGAAGGCCGATCAGCGGCAACGGCCAATAGGCATAGGGCGACCATTTCATTCATGGCACAGGTGCATGGCATAAGAGATCCGACGGATTCCTTTTTGGTCAGGAAGGCACTCCGTGGCTGGCAGCGCCTCGAAGGTCGCAAGCAGGATACGAGGCGCCCGATTGGTTTAGACAGATTGTCTCTACCTTTTGCGAAGCTAGATGAGACGTGCTCCTCCCTTTTCCAAGCAGTTCTGTTCCGGGCGCCTTTCGCCTTGGCATTCCATGGGGCTATGCGGGTGAGCGAACTCGTCGCAAGGAACAAGAAGGATGTAGAGGGAGGCCTGGCCAGGGATCACGTCCAAATAAGGGGTGATTCGATGGTAATCTCTATAGCCAGGTCCAAGACCGACCAGGGAGCTATGGGGGATAGTGTTATTGTGCAGTGCGCACAAGGGTCCCCCACGTGTCCGATAAAGTGTGTAGAGGAATACTTGGCACTAAGGACTGTTGCATGGGGGGGAGTTTGCTTAGGCACAGGGATGGCACCCCACTGACGAGATTTCAGTTTCAGAGGGTGCTGGCACTGTCAATCGCGGCCGCGGGCATGGATCCGTGCGATTTTGGGACCCACTCATTCAGGATAGGGGCTGCTACTGAGGCTACAGCCCGGGGTCGGAGTGCAGAGGAAGTAAAGCAGTTAGGCCGTTGGTCCTCGAATTGCTTCAAGAGGTATGTGCGATTGCACATGTTGTAAAGATCAATTGACATGCACTCACGCTTCTTGTCTTTTGTTTACATTGCAGTTTCGCGAGCCTGTCACGCGGGGCGGAATTGGAAGTCGACCCAGGACCGGGAGACCAGCGGTCGAGGATCACCGACTGGAGAGAGAGTGGTATGGGTCGTGGGCCACTCATATGTGAGGCGCGCTGGGGACGTATTCAAGGCAGGTGACCCGACTCACGCATCTGGGGAATACGGGTATAGAGTGACCTTCCAGGGGAAGGGCGGGCTCTGTTTTGACCAATTTCAGTCGTTTTTTGAGGGTCTGTTAGCGCGGCAAAGGTCACCGCCATCTGTAGTCATAGTACACCTGGGGGGCAATGACTTGGTGACACTGGGAAGACGAGTGTTATTAGAACACATCCTGTCGGCAGTTAGCTGGTTGGCTAAAAAAGTCCCGGGGTGCACGATTGCCTGGTCCCACATGATCCCCAGGAAGAGTTGGCGGGGGGGCATTTCAGAGTCAGCATTGAACCACTCTGTAAAAAGGGTTAACAATAAAGTTGGGAAATTGTTTCGCTCCGCGCAGTTGCATAGCATTCCTCACGGGTGTATTCGGGGAGACCACATGTATCTGAATGATGGGGTTCACCTGTCCAGGGAGGGAAATGATTTACTCATAGGAGACTTCATAGCATGGTTAAGGGGTTTGAGTAAGCATGACCTTTAGGAGGAGTTGGGGGGCCGGATAGTCGGTCAACTATCCGGCCTGTGGCGGTAAGGTCATGATCAGTGAGCAGTAACTTCAAGGTCCCTAGAGGGGGGCGCCACCCAGAATGGTGGGAGCGCCCGGGGGGAGGCGGCCATTGGCCCCTTCCACGGGGAGGCGGCACCCACTAAGGATGGGTCGCCTAGGGGGAGACGGCCATAGGCCCCTCCCAGGGGGGGAGGCGGCTAGATGCCCCTCCTACGATATCCGCGACGGCGGATAGAGAGTGTGTGGGATGGGGGGGGGAGTCCACGCTGTCCTTCCTACAGATACCTCACACGGGAACTCGGATGACCTTTAAAATGGCGTAGAGTGAAAGGGGGGCCCCCACGACAAGGGAAGTTACAGTTGGCAATGAGGGTAAAGTCCTCTGCGCATGCGCCACTCACACCGTGAGGGCGGGATTTTGGTAGTAGGGATCTGGCACCGGTTAAGACCTTGCCGTTGGCCCTTAATGCTAGGATGTACAATTTTAATTTAGAATGTATGCATTTACAGGATGCTAGACTCGGCTAGGAAACCTTTGTATTAGAGATCTGTTAAGGTTAGAAGGGTAATCAGAAGGGGGAGGAGGAAAACATGTCCATTTATTTCCCCAGGTAGTATCAAGGTTAATCAAGTGGAAAAATGGACACTTGTGACAATTCTAGACCATTGGTTAGAAAAACTATGGTATCCTCAAAAGACCCAATGTGTACAGGTATTGCGGTATATATCGTTCATCCGCCCCTACATTGTGGTTTGTCGGCAGTTATCATTGGATACCATAGAAAGTGTGGGTGCCTGCCTCATCCAGAGGCTCCTCTGGTCTAGGTTGCAGTGTCCAGAGATGAAAAAAGAGAGAAAACTAGTGCAAAGAAAAATCAAAAAACTGTTAAAAATAAGGTCAACACCAGTAAAGATTTTAATGGAATGGTGGAGATCTTATATAAAAACAAGTGGGTACTTGTCCTAGATCGAGTTATGAGATCTAGAAGTGCAAATTTACAAGAATGTCGACATGTTTCAGCCCCCTTCGGCTCAACGGAGTCTATGGGGCTTTCGTCAGGACAGAAGGACAGACAAACATAGATAATCTACTCACACTTTTTTTGTGTGGAGTTCAATGGAAGTAGTGAGGGTCAACTTAGCCACTCAAGTCTTAATAACCTGAAAAAGACAATACACACAAACATGTTGTGCAGGGGTGATATACATTCTCACAATATTGCAGGAGTAGAGGTAGGCACAGTAGTAAGCATTTGTCTCAACTACCACATTAATGCATGTTAGCACAAAAATTTCACGTTAACTTTAAACAGTGGAGTATCCCCTGGTAGGGTAGAGGAGAGAGGGAGAGGCAAAAGTGAGTAAGAAGGCTGCAGGGTGTGTTTTCTGCATCATCTTTTCTAACCAATGGTCTAGAATTGTCACAAGTGTCCATTTTTCCACTTGATTAACCTTGATCTGTTAAGGTTAGCCAAAGAACATGTCTTCATCGAAATGTAATAAATGTAAAATTGTACATAATTCATGAAACTTTTATTTAATGTTTTAAATTTTGTTTCATATTTTAATAAATACGGCCGGGGGGGTAACTCCCCCCCGCCTTCCAAAAGCTCAAACCTGTGTCTGTCTACTCCCATTGGGAATTGGTGTTGGGAGGGGGTGGCGGGAATCCCGGCCATAAAATCCTTGGTATTTAGCTCTTTCATTTAAAAGAGAGAGCCTGTTTGCTAACATTAAAAATAAAAATAGAATCTTAAGTGCAAAATTAAACACATTAAAAAGCTATTAAGTATATTTTGCAAAAAGGTATTAGAATTAGTTTGATACAAGTCAGTTTAGAAATAAAAGTGCACTAGCTCGGAATATGTAGAAACATGCAAAAAGATTCGAACGTTCCATAATTACTTAAGAAGTGCAAAAAATATAAATATTGCCATGTATATCTTCTTTATTCGTCACTGTACAGCTAGAAAAACCAAGCAGAAGAAAGAAAAGCAATGAATGATTTGCTTTTATTCTTTAAACCACTGCTTTAATTATGTTCTGTGAGATGGCCTGCCTTTCCCCTTGGCTGTGGGTCTGGCAGCAGGCATTGTGATGTCAGAATTCAACTGTAATAACTTATTACAGTTCAGAGACTATTTCTTTATATTAAGCGACTGGTTGTGTCACAAGGTGCCTATTACAAAGAAATTAAATACATATTTTTTACAAGGATTGCAGAATCCCATGTATTATAAATGAAATTGGAGACAGTTTTTTAAACAGGGATTACAGAATCCCGTGTATATCATAGTGGGGAAGGGTAAAACAGACAACAATGTACTCCCAGTTTCAACCCTCCAATTGAGTAACAAGTTCCCAGGGATCCAGATGGAATGAACGCACAACATGCTCTAATACAGTGGCATGGTACCAGGCCTAATTTTGAGGAGCTCCAGCCCCTTGTCTGTATATGGGGCACCAAACTGCTCAGCGCAAACCTGTCCATTGCCGTGTTCCAATAATAAGAGGATAATGGTCTATCCAAGTTCTCAAGAAGCATTTCAGGATGCACATGAGCATTACCTGAAACACATCTAATGGGCCTGGAAGTAGAATTATTTTGGATAGTGAAATTCAGCCCATCAGTGACGACAGAAAGGTACCAAAGAAGTCAATCTGATGGAAGGTCCTCTGAGCAGTTTTAGCTGCATTGCTATTATATGGTCTTTGAAAGTCAGAACTCTGTATATTAGAACAGTTAATATGCATATGAAGAAGATTGTATATCAGTAGATGAGGTGGGGGAATAGTAGCAGCAAAGGCTACTTCAACATTCATAGACTAGGCATCTCAGGAAAAAGCAAGTAGGAAAGAATTTCCAATAAGAGCGCCTTACTCCACAGTGAATGCATCAGCAGGAAGATTAATATGTCAGTAGTAATGTTATATGCGAACATAAGAACATGTTAAAAATTAGACCAAAGGGTTAGGAATATATTTGAATTGAGTTCACTGGTATATAGTTTTGTGCTGTCCCTGTTTGAAGTTTTTTATGTTCATATTTCTTTAGTAAAGAAAACAAAATCACAGAAATAGTTGTGGATTAGCTAGAGACAGTTAAAGAGCGATATGCCACTTGAACAGCTATAGTAGAAAGGCTGTGTCTATGTTGTTACATGGAAAAGAAATAAGAAGTCCTTTGAATGGCCAAAGTGCATACATTTACATGAAATAAAGTACAATAAACTGAGAATGGAAATAATAAGAAACCAAGTCCAGCATATAACTAACGTACTGTTTTAAGTAGGTACATACAGTTCCATAATCAGATTAGGCATCAATGGATCACTTATGCATGTATAAGAAGAGGTGTAAACAGCAGCCATGTCTACCAGGAGTGTCATGTCAGATTGATTTCCATGCAGACAGAATAGTTTTAGTGCCCATTGCCAGCATAAGGTCTATTAGGAGCAGGTCAGATTCATTTAGACTAGGCATGGGATCAACCATTTAACCTCATTGTTTTACTGTGATAAAGTCAGGGTCTAGTGGAATCTGGGAAATAATTTAAACTTAGGAAGCAATCTCTACCCAAAACAGGGAAACAAAACTGCAAGGAACTGCATATGCCGCCAACACATTCATTACAATTCCAACATTCATCAGTTTGTAAAATTTGTGAAGTCCTGCAGGGGTCCAATAAGACCCATACATTTCTTTACTAATAAAAGGAAGTATAAAAGAAAAAAAGACCCATACATAGCCAAAAATCTGAACTTAACCAATGCTGGCAATCTCTTATGAGTAGTAGTGGTCCATATTCGTTCCAGGAGATCAAGCTCAAGATTAGGGCTCCCGGTGTTATGATATTTTTTTTTTTATCATTTCCATCTGTATTTATCTATTTATTTTTTGTCAACTTTATCTGTATTTATCCATATTTATTATGGGTTTTGTGAAAAAAGTAAAGCTGAAAATTGTATATTTCCACATTTATTTAACCAATAAATATGCAGTCATGCTTGAGTGTCTGCCAGGTTTCAGTGATATGAACACCTGCAGAAGATAAATCAATGCACTAATATAAAAATATGCACATTTCAGTATCAGCCTTGTGCATAGCTACTGCTGTTTAAGCCTCTTTACTAAAATTCCTGTCATTTTAACCTCCTTATCTATCTATCCACACAGTTATTGGCCTGGCAGTCATGGCAAAGAGTATTTTGAATCACTCAAAAAGCACCCAATTTCCGTTTTTATCCACATTTAAAAATAAATACAGACAAGAAAACAAATGGGTTTCTTTCTGTATTTATCTATAAAATCAGTAAAAACGGAAAACAGAGACCCTTACTCAAGATACAACAGAAGTTCAGCATTCCAGTTATCTCATAAAGACGTTGGGGAGTTTGGAAAGCAGCTTATACATTTATGACACCACATGGCCTTGTCTGAACAGCTTGCTGAGTAAGTTTAATGGTTGTGACTCATATAATCAACCAATTTTGGATAGTAACACTGTAGGCTTTAAACACATAAGCTCAGTGGGTTTATTTTCTTTGTAAGGCAAGGGAACTTTTTGATATTCCATAGGATTTGAGATCTGGTTAATGCATCCATTAACTCAAACATCCCAGCATATGAAACAACCTTTCTATTGTGATCTTCCTAATATGCCATAATGACATGTTAATAGAACCGCTTATCTTCCCTTCAAGTCTTCTGTGATCTAGGGGCAGATATTTTTGGAGATGATTAGAGCAAATTTAGAGTGACTAACGACTATATGTTCTATTATGAAAATGCAGAGAAAGTGAAGTGGGTAAATTAGCTTTTTTTCAATTGTCAGCAGAGGTGGGAAGTCAGAGGGTACCTGAGAACAGTGTATAGGTCCTTGTCTAACAAGAAAGGATATCTGATATGAGTTGAAATTTGATATATCAAGTCCATACTGATCCTTGTTTTTGTAGAGGGAGGCTTGATCTTGTCCAAGGACCTAAAGAAATCCTGGGATCAGAAGGTAAGCGCTCCCCCGAGGATTGGCTTGGGCCTCCTTCAATTAGAGATTTAGTGGGCTTATTGTAATAAGAGGCAAGCTTTGACACATTCCCTCGCATTCAAATTTACCGGTGATTAGTACATACTTCACCCCTTGCGAACACCACCATTGTTTTGGCAAAGGCACTCGCCCAGAATTTAGGCACCCCCCCAGCCCCCACTGGGTCTGACAGGTCGCACGACCTTTATAAATATCAGATTACAGTGTGCGTCCTTGCGCTCAGTGCTATCCATGCACGCTTGTTAATTTTCTCTCAATAGTTCATATGCTTTATCAATTGCAGAGGACAACTTAACCTGACGGGACGATTGAGTACCCGTGTCAAACTTTATTACAACATATGCTGGAGCGACCGCCCCGACGATGCGTTTGACTTTCGCCTTGGTAAGACCTTTACCATGGGGGATCCACCAATTCTGCTCATAGTCCATTAGAGGTCCCCCAGTATTTATTATAGCTTCATTTTTCTTTCAGAGAGAATCCTCGCACTCACTACAGGTCGAGCTCACAGGAAGTTCCACAGTTTATACGGTGGCATTAACTTCGCTGTGCATATCCGTGGTTGCCAGCCCTTCACCCTGTCTCTCACATGGGGGAAGGAACCTTGGATACCGCTGCCCTTTGTAGATAGCACACTACTGCTTCTCCTTCATTAACTTTACCCCCTTTTTTTTCTCACTCGTGTTGTACCCGGCTGGGTTCTGTGTGAGTATTCTTTTATTTCTTTTCACCTGACCGGTGTCTCACACTTTTCACGTGGCTGCGCAATCCTTTTTCAGGTACCGTATGGACCTTTTCATTCCTCACAAGTACTGTAGTCACTCCCAACATCCCTGGTGACATTGTCTTTCTTTGAATCTTATATGTCCCTACTTCCATAGGTCCTGAAGAGACCCTATACCTTATGAAGGGTCGAAACATCGTCAACAACTATTTAAAGCGGACCACTTGATCAGCTCTAACTATTGTACACAGTGGCTGTGATCATTGTAAAATTATAGATGGTCGTCTTTGAAAATTGTGAAAACCAAGTTATATATGTCACAAATTCACAAGTCTTTGTTTTTTGGTTCCCTTCACACTGGGGACACTAAGCACTACTGTAATATTTTTGTATATATTCATATAATCTTTAAAAATATAAAAGAACTATTGGAAATACAAATGGAGGTGTGCCTGGTCTTCTTTCCTTCTGACATCTACTTAACCCATAACCATTGTGATTGTGCACAGTATTATCAATACCGAGAAGTACTTTTCCACAGGAACCACTGTTTCTGTCATATACAATTTACCATGGTTCCTAGTAAGTAAGGTGCCCCTTGTTTCTGTTTGCAACTCAATTAAGGCAGCATATCACACCGAGGATGATTAGAACTTAAGGCACAAGCAAACCACATTTTACCTGAAAATATCTGTAACCAAGTCGTTTTAGTTTTGGGGATGTATATATCCCTTAAATATTTGGGAATCTTTGCTGGTCTTGGCACTGCTTTGGGAGAGAAATGTTGATAGACCTCACAAAAAACAAAGTTAACATACCTTCCTTCCTAAATAAAAGTCTACACTTGGCACCTTTCTACAAGTTTTTTCAACATATGTTTCCCATTCTTACATGCACAGTGCTGACCCAATGTACCTAACCTCAAAGATTAAGCAAATACTAAACAAATGCTTATATTTAACCAGCTCTATTCAACACCTAAATAATCTTTACTTTTCAAAAGTATATTCCCTCATTATACATAAAGCATTCAATTAGTAGCAGCAGCAAGATGGTGCAGTCAGTTAAGAGGTCAATGCTGACATCAGATTATGTTTTTGGTTGAACCGAACGTATGGTCTTTCATTTTGGCTGCCACCATCAATAACAACAGGAGTGCCAACTCAGCCAGTAATGCTCCAGGAATTGATAACCTGAGTCCTAATAAACTGAACAAAAATAACACCTATTATTTACAGCTCTTAAAAAGGTACAACTATAATAGTAAGTGCCATATTAAGTGCAATACATAACTGCGCCATTTTTATGATAGCCTTACAGCCCCTCCTGGCGGGCTATACCGGTCATAAAAGTCCTGCGCCAGCATTATTAGCCCCAACCACTGAGGCAAATTATAAGGCCATTAGAACAATCTAAAAGAGTCCTAATTGCATAAAAAGCAGCATCCAGGGAGACGCAGAAGGTTTACAATCCCTTGTGACCTCGAAGATTCAGTTGTTTCATAGCTCTTGCTGAGTGGTTGCCCGAGAGTTGCCAGCACGCACAGAGCAAAAGCTGTGAAAGTGGACAGCAGTCAGCCCCTATTTGAGGTTTACAAAACAGTTTTTCTTACTTTGGCAGAGCCGAAGGACGTAGGAGTTGAGCTGCATTTCTCTCTCCCTCCTTCTGAAGCTCTAGTGACACTGATGGCAAAGGGAGGAGAGAGAAGGGAAGGCTTTCAGCATACCCTCATCTACAGCCTCTGGTTCTCTTATTCCCCAGCCTGTGGAGAGGCAGAAGAAAGCGTGCCTTTAGCAATGTTATTAGCTCGCTGCTGCTCCATTGTCTTCAATGGAGATCTCAACATTACAATGTTCTAATATTATTTAAATGCTATTCTAGTGTCATATTCTAAACTGTGTGTGAGTGCAGAGAAATAGTGCTCGAAAATTAAGTGAGTGGGGAAGTATTCCCAGGGTGAAAATGGAAAGAAAATAGAGAAGTTCAATGTGGGATTGATCAAGGGTATCAATGTCAGTGTCCTGACCCAACAGTATTTTGCATATGTCTATTTACATTAATTTGTACAATCACAGATTGTAATTATCTGTGGCACGCAATAGGTAAGGGCTGGATGGGTCCAGGTACGTGGATATATGTTCGTCGACGTTTCGACTCGACTTGTGGCATATGGGACAGGTGAGCCTTTGCCTGCGAGTCTTCCTCAGGACAGGATAGGTGGGGAATGGGAGGCAACCAACACGTGGTTTTAACACCTCATCCGCACGGGAACCATTGCGGGAAAGTATAGCTGTGTCAATGGCACAATTTCAATTCAATTGGATGCCCCAGGGTCACTCCGGTTAGCACCTCAATTGTACAGGTTCTGATAACAGCCGATGAAAGCACCCTGTAACAGAGGACGGTGGATGGACAAATGTGTCTGTCCCTGTTGTACCCTGGCACGAAGGTCTTCTCTAACTCTTAGCTCCCTGCGCACAGTTTTTATAAGTTTATTCAGAAGCTGGCTGATGACTTCCAGGATAAATTATCAACAATGAGTTAAGTTACTACCTTTCAACTATTTTAAGTTTAATAGAAAATGTCCTTTTGAAAAGACAACATAATCAACTATCAACCTTCTAGAAACTCATAAACCTGAAAAGATACACTTCAGTGATTAAATACAACATTCAACAGGACAAACAATTACTGATTAAAATGTCACTAATTGATATTTTTCCTACCTATTTTTATCATTTTTTAAAATGTTAACTATAGTTTATTTTGGGAAACCATGAGCAGTCTACATAAATCACCCCTTGCTGAATTCAGAATTGTGTCTAGTTTTCAGAAATGTATAGCTTTCCAGGTTCATCCATGGATTTAACATTTGTTCCCACCACAAACTGCAAGGAGGCTGAATACAAAATAGGAAACATTGACTAACAGTTAGAAAAATCCAAAAACTATGGTAAAGAAAATTGATTTTCTTTCACAACTCTGCTTGTTCTTGAAGTCTGTGCAGATGGTTAGTTGAGCACAGCAGACCTTTTGTTGATGTAATTTTAAGGGGAAAAACATGCACTTTATACAATAGTTCTTTTTCCCACTTATCCACCCAAAAAGAAAATTTTGCTTTATTCTGATTTTTTTTCTCAGTTCCCTCCATCCAAAATGTTAGAAAAAAGACACAAATTTGACCAGGATATCTTTTGTGAAAAGAAGCGATGCAGGAATAATCGTGAAGTGCCCCAAATACCAATAAAAGGGCTCAGCACTGCAGTGTGAAAAGCCTCAGCACCTAAGTGTTAAACTACATCCTAAATTTTAAGTAATTGGAGGGGAAATGCTGGAGGAATGACCTCTCTCTTCCATGTTCTTTATCTTTGAAGGTATCAATCTGAAACTTGGACTGAGAGGGCTACGATATGAAAACAAAATCTGGGCTAAATGTTCATACGTAAATGGTTAGGTGAAGAAAAACAACCATTGCCTACTTGTGTTCGTAAGCAATTTTATAAAGTGACACTAACTGGGCAGTATTGAGCAAACGTAAATGAATTCAATCAATATGGAAATCTGGACTTTACATGTCACCCTTGCTCTTATCAAATATTGTTTTAAATAAGTCCTACCTAAAGACTATTGTAACAATCTGTTCTTTAGGAGAGGACTATAGGCATATGGAAAAAAGATTGCCTCTTCCATTGGCTCAGTAAATCTCAGCCTTTACTTAGTGTATATTTAACATTTGATCACAAATATATGACATATATTATGCATAGGTACAAATGATAACAAAATGGTATGGGTTTGTTTACCTTTTTGGGGGTTACGGAAGAAGATTCTCTTTTCATTGTCCTAAGCAAAAACTCTGGCATGTTGTTCTCAATATCCTCACGGGTGCCTTTTTTGTGAAGTAAAGCAGCCAGGAGTGAAATTACCTAAAGGAAGAATCATTGTTTAATAACTATAAACACACATAGAAACCACAAAATGATGGAATACAATTTTTAGTTACAAAACAATTACAGTGTGCTACATGCCAACATGGTAGGTGTGTTATCACAAGCACATGCAAAAAGAAATAAACCACTAGACATTCTCAAGCATGTTACTGAATCAAAAAAGGTAAGGTGCTAAAATGTTTTTAGCTTAGACTGAGACAACAGCGCATTGATCCTTCATCGACATTTAGCGCCATGAATTCTACAATTTCCATTGGAAGGCACTGCGATCATTGCTAGTGCAAACTCGGATTTAGTCAACAGAGATTCCTATCAGTGAATCACCTGAAATGATTAACGATGAAGGTGAGGACATCAATAAAAAAAGTGTCTTCTTCATCTTGGTCAGCACACAAAGCTGGATAAAATGAAAACTAAAAGTATCAAATCTCTTAAGATGACTCTAGATCTACATTCAGGCAATATATTCCATACTATCTTCACAAATCTGAAAACATCTTCCTTTACAACAAATCTAATACCTTCTAGTTAAATAGGATAATAAAATTAAAAATAAGTTTGCACTTGGTCATGCAACCCCACATTAGAGGAGCTGAATGCATCACTGGCACCTTTTTAAAGAAATCAATAACAAAATAAATACAGCTGTTTTGGGGACAATGGTAGAGGGAACTGGGGTTCACTCTGGAGGGCAATAAATGAGAGCACATACCGTAGTGCCACAATAAATTAGCTCAATACCCTCATGGTAGAGAAATGCTCTTTAAAGAACTCTATACGTAGTGCTACACCTCAGCCTGACTGTGCAGCTTTATTATTAACCCCACGAGTGCCTGCTGGGGGGATGAAGTTGAGCAGGCAATGTGCTTTGAAGAAGTAATAAAGTGAATTGTTGGCAGTTGTGCAGCTGGTCATAGGGGCCATGCTTTCTAGATGGCCAACATCCCATTAAAACCGCTTTAGAGTTTAATGAGGGTTAACAATTAACGCCGATTTTGACTCTAAAGCGGGTTTAAGGGGATGAGTTCAAACAAATAGTTGAGTTTGTTGCTTTAACGAAATGAGGGATTATTTTACCAAAGGGATTTTTAAAGTTTACACAGCTAAGTTATTAGTTGAGTATGTTTATTTAGAGGTACTAAAAACATTTTTTGATACAATGTTTTTCTTTACTTCAGAGATACCCCTGACGGAGGCCGAAGGGCCGAAATTCATTGGGTTAAATAAATAATTATGAAACGTGGGAATCCGACATGCTGTATTAAAGGCTGTAGCATTATGCACGCATTTGTACATTGGAGTTACCGTGTTTCACCTACTTGACTAAATGGACAATAAAACTTCTAATGAAGATGAAAGTGGCTTAAGACTGATTACTTCTGGTTTACGATGATCTTTATCATCCAGTAATGTGGTGGTTGCATCTTGGGACTATATTTTTAATATCAGCTAGTTCGATATATGTTTCCAATAGTGCTCTAGGACATCGCACTTACCAGGATAGCACCCCAAATGATTACATTTGACGAATTTTGAGAACATATGAGTGCAGGTCGCACTTATATTCGTTTATTATATAACACCCACTAAAACGTACAAATATCTCCTACTCGGAGATACACACAATGCACACAATAGTTTGCATAGAAATCTAGTAAATAGCATAGAATACACCGTGGACCCCAGGGGGGAACCAAACCATATACTAAGAAAGTGCTATAAGAACCACAGCACATGCCGAGATAATGTCCAGAGGATGTAGAAGTGCTGGGGACCCAGGGAACCACCCAAGGTGAGTGATTAGGAGCCCCACAGAGATCGTGTGCAGTGTGGGAACACGGGCGCGTTGTCTGTACAAATCAACGTGTAAGTTGCGGTTGCAATTTTAAAGATTAAGGACCCTTCTCAGTGAACCTGAAGAAACCCCACGGAAGACAGAACGTTGGAGAGCCACCCCACTCGTGGATATCCTAGTACCCATGATACCTACATCAGAGAAGCCTGGTGCATAGGTTTGTGTAGTGTTGAAAACCGCTGTTGAACCCAATGGAGGACTTCAGGAAGGTGCCGCTGCTGAGAAGGAGAAAGTGTCCAGTAGAATCCGAAGGTGGATTCAGGATAAGAAGTACCTGCAAGCAGAGGGGACAGAGTCTTTGTCACTCAGGAGTGACCCAGAGACCTGGAAGACGAATGCCCACCGATGTCAGGAGTTGCAGGAGAGTTGACAGTGACCTTGACTCTGCAGCTGTGAAGACCAGATGGCGCTGAGGAAGACCAGGAGCCGTGCACAAGCTGTCCCACGTCAGATGTCGGGAGTTAAGGGGTCGGTGTCCGTCGGGAGCACCAACAAGCCTTGGCAACTGCAAACAACGTAGAAGTCAAAGAAGGTGCAATGTCGGGACCAGCAAGGTCCAGAGGACTCACCACAAACAGGGGAGTCAGGGCAGGCCCAAGCAATCAGGGGAGCCCGAAAGACAATAAGATGATCCTCAGCAGGACCCACAGGCTGGAGTCACTGGAGTCGTAAGAGGACCTCGAGCAGATGCAGGCCACAGTGAAAACGATGTGATGTGGACAAAGATTCTGGTAACTGCTTGAGGTTGGGGCTACTTGGAGCCCGAAGATCTTGGTGAAAGGAAGCCAACAAGCCTTTATAACGGCAAGTCAACGCAGTGCACAGGGGTTTAGCTCCTGCGGCTCCCACAAGGGATAATGGCCTCAAACTTGGTGAGAGGGCAAGGCAAGGAAGCCTCAAGACCTGGAAGAACCACCACCTGTATTGTTGAATCTTACGGAGTCCGTAGGAGCTCAGGATCAGCAGAACAGTCAGCTTAGTTGCAGTGCCTGCAGATGCAGGGAAGTGACTCCTTCACTTCAAGGGAGATTCCTTCAGGTGTCTTGGATGCCCACAGGCCATGGAAGGTTCCTGTATGGTGACCAGACGATACAGCAGACTGAAAGGGGGTCGAAGTCGAGCCCAAATGAAGTCCAGAGGGCCCAGATAGTAGAATTTGAAGTAGTGTCTGAATTTAATCATGCCCCACAACGAATCCAGGGACCCACACCCAGGTCAGCCCTTAGGTATCCTAAAGAAAGGGTTGGGACGATTCAGGGGAGGGTTTGGACAGGGGGGAGGTTACTCCCATGTCCTATGTCCAGTTTCATGCCAGAGTCGGAGGCAACGGCTCCCACTTGCAGACAGAGTGGCGCTGGCAAGAGCACCTGCCCAGCCCCAATACACTAAATCCTGTCTGGAAGATGGTCATACCCCCCTGAGACAGGATGCCTATTGTTCTGCCTTCCCCTGCTCAAGCTTAGCTCAGCAGCAGGAGGGCAGAATCGTGCCTCTGGTCGGCAGCAGCCATGTTGTGCTGTCCAGGTCTAGAAGACTGGTTCCCGGAGCACCGAGAGCTTAACAAAGTGCTCTTCCAGTGCTTGGAATCATACCACCCACACCGTAAAACGGCGTGGGGTATGATTCCAAATGTTTGATGCCAAATATGATAGGATTCGTTGCAGCCAATTTCGAGATGGTCATCGCGTAATTACACAGTGCGCCTCTATATGGTATATGGCTGCTTCACTTACAACCCGGGAGAATGGTCTACTTAGGCTGTAGGGCTATCCTGCTCTTGCAGAGTCACCCTCACACTTAAAACCAAGCACCTTGCCTTCAGTATTAATAAGGGCTGCTATAGGGGTGACTTATAGGTTTTACGTGCAGTGACCCTAGATATAGGAAACCTATACCTTTCGTAAGTGGTGCGAGCACCAGCTGACACAGGCAGCAATGGCAGGCCTGTAGTTGCATTTTTAATGGTCTCCGATGGGTGGCATAATGCATGCATTAGCCCATGGGGGACCTATGCCCTGGGTACCTTAGTAACATATACTAGGGGTTGACAAGGGTACTCCATTACTAAATCTGGGATGTACCTAAGTACTCACCACAACAATGTAAGGGAAAAAGCAGAGAGACTGGGGTCACGATTAGCAGGATCCCAGTCAGACTAGTCAAAAACAGCGTAGCACCAGGCAAAAAGTGGGGGTAAACATAAAAGCAGATCTTACTTTCCTACATGCACCAAAACTTCCATGTGGCAAAAGCAATGCAAGCACTCAAAATAAGAAAATGAGAGAAACATTAGTGAAGTAATAAATATTCCTCATGGGCTTTTCCTTTCTTTGCCACATTTAATCATTGGGAAAAAATCAGTCTTCGCTTTATTTTACAGCAGCCATGTCAAAACATAATAAACAGGATTTCATTTTACATGAATCATTGGGAAAACAGAAAATTCATCAAATCTATGGCCATGAACTTTTATACATACGGTTTAAACTCAATCGATCGCCCCCCGGAGACCAAATATGCGATCTCCAGGGGACGAGTAGGTGATTATCCGACGAAGCGAGCTCGACTCTAAGTAAGAATATGAGCCCCTCACCCCATCCAGACCATGGGCAATTCTGAACCTCATTTAAAATACTACGATCAACTGAGTTTAAATCTTATGTATAAAAGTGCACACACGTGGGTGTGTACACATCACTTTCTCACTTTAATTATTTATTTACCTCACTTTTAGGTCACTTAGGAGTGGAACGCACAGCGCTGGCCCCGTGTGGTCCTGAAGAAGAGCCGTGGGGCGGCTCGAAACATGTTTACCAACGCTAGGAACATTTTACTCATTATGGTTAGTTAGTTGTCTAGTAGCCCTTGTTTTTATTATACCAACTAGGAGCCAGTATAAAGTGTTTCGCCCACTAGCCAGGTACTTTTAGAGTTCCTATCCACTCCACCTACACTGCACCACACATAGCCGCCTGTTCAGTGCTCCCACGTAATTCGCAAGTCGAAGCACGCATCAATCCGCAGCGGATTGGGAGGACCCCAATGATGAAGCATGTCACTGGTGGGTAACCCTGGTGAGTGAGGGGACTCAAGAAAGCATTTGCTTTTTCTTGCTATGAATACCTGACTTTCCAATTCTATTTTTGTTTTGGGGTCAAACGCCACCTTAGCTAGGTCCTCGATCCGGTAACCACGGGTATCAGGATTAGACCCACCACCTTCAGATACAATGCCCATTACCAATGAAATTCCCATTTTCAATTTGTTCAAACACATGCTTTCCTCACTTGAAATTGCTCCACTGAGCAGAGGGCTTTCGTTTGTGATTACTGAAAAACCCAATTGGTTTACCCTTCAGACATAGATATTCCAATTTTTCAGGAAGGTTAGATTACAATCTTTCTTCCAGGGCAAAGAGTTACCTCCCAAATTTGAAGTCTGAGGACTACGTCCAAAATCCACTTTCCTTCCACCGACTAGCACTAAAAGACCGTGAAGACCTGAAAAATAAATACAGCTTTCCATCCTATAACATCAGTTTGGATGAAAAAAAGAGTCTGTTTGGCCTCAAGGCCCTTGATGATATAGTCATAAAACCCAGTAATCGGGGAGGTGGCATAGTTATCCAAGACAAAACTACTTATGACAAGGAAATCCTTTGCCAACTTGGCATCACGTCACATTTTGAATATCTTGCCCATTACCCTCTCCTAGAAATCAAAAATGTGATGCTAACAACTATTAAAGAAGCAGAAGAAATGGTTTCATTAGTCATAATAAATTAATTTTCCTTAACAACAAGACCCCAAGCACCCCTATACACTCGGCCCAAAATACACAAGAACCTTGAGACACCTCCTGGCAGACCTGGTTGTGGGTCCATCTTAGAACCTATCGTCACATACAATGACTTCTTTATTCGTGATCTGGTACTCAGCACAGCATCCTATGTCAAAGACAGCACTGACTTTATAAATCTGATTGAACAGGAACATTTTGACCTTGAATCTGAAATCCTTGTCACTTTGGACATAGAATACCTTTACACCAACATACCACAAGACACGAATGTCGAAGACATGAGAAAGCATCTTGACTCACGTCCCTCTCCCCATCAGTTTCCAACTGAATTCATGGTCTCCCTTCTACAATTAGCTCTAACTAAAAACTATTTCCTGTTCAACAATAAGTTCTACAGACAATGCAAAGGTACTTCCTATCTAGACTGGATTATGGCAATGCCCTATACTTAGGTGCCCCCAAGGAAGTCATTTCTAAGCTACAAATCCTTCAGAATTGGGCTGCAAGGCTGCTTACTTAAACCCCCGCTCGCTGCTCTGCAAAGTCAGCCCTACATTCTCTGCACTGGTTACCTGTCCAGCAGAGAATTAATTTCAAAGCCCTCTGCATTGCACACAAATCCCTGAACAAACAAGGACCACAAATCCGCAGAGACATGATCATCCCCTACAGGTCCAACAGGGCACTCTGCTCGAATGAGCTCTACCTGGCAACCATTCCCAGAATAAAAAAGACCAGGAGCGGGGGCAGGCTGCTTTCACTCAATGCATCCAAATTATGGAATGCCCTCCCAATCCACCTACGGAGTGAGCAGGACCATCTAAAATTCCGCAAACAACTGAAGACCTGTCTATTCACATAGACAGCCCCTCTATTTTCATCCTTTATATTCCTCAGAGCTGGGACACCCACGGGTAGCCACGCGCTTTACAAATGCCCAATACAAAACAATACAATACAATACTTCCATGGGAGCAGTTTTTGCCCCTAATTTTGCTATTCTGTTTGTCGATGATATTGAGAAAACTTTTATCCTCAACGAACGGAACCCCCATTTGTCCAAAATCCGCCTCTGGCAGTGATACATTGATGACGTATTCATGATTTGGACTGGCAACAGTACTGAACTTAGCACATTCTGCGAGTGGCTGATCACTTGCCAACCAGATCTCAAATGTACCTACCAATTTAACAAAACACAAATTACCTATCTAGATGTTACTGTCAAGACCCTAGATAGCGAGCTATACACAACCTTGTTCCGCAAACAGATGGAATGCAACACCCTGCTCCAATATAGTAGCTCACATCCAAGAGCGCTTAGTGATGATCTTCCCTATGGTCAATTCCTAAGGATCAGTCGGAATTGTAAATTCAAAGAGGATTTCTTTAGGGAAGCAGAGGTACTAAGCAAAAAACTCGCTGATAGGGGTTACCCAAGACGCCTTATAAAACGTTCCCTTAAGTGTGCTTGGTATTCCCACAGAGAATTCCTGCTTCAACCCAAGGAAAGAAGACCCATGGCAAGGATCACTTGCATCACGACCTTTATGGCAATAAGAAAAACATGCTTGATTTCTTCTCCAACTGTAATTCAAGTAATGTGATTTACTGCATTTGCTGTCCGTGTAACATGCTATATATAGGGCAGACGACTAAGAAAATCAAAGCCAGAATCTTGAAACATAAGAGCAGAATCCGCTATAAAGTCATCACAACGCCACTGGTGGAACACTTCTTGGAAAAAGGATACTCTGAAAACGACTTTACATGTCAAGTGATTGATGTCCTACGCCCCCAACCCAGAGGTGGCGGTATACAACGGATCCTGAACATACTTGAATGCAAATGGATTTTCAATTGTCAATCTATCAATCATGGCTTAAATACACAAGATGAGTGGAATGCAATTCTCAGAATCGCTACCCTCCGCTTATTGGGTGTACCCCCACCGGTAATGTCATTTCTACTCATTATGTTCTGTATCAATGTTAAGGCATCTGTTTTCATTCACTGCAATATATGTCCTTATTTTATATTTATTTATATTTATTTTTCTTACTATATGCATGTTTTGTGCTATAACCCATAGCACACACCTGTATATCATGCTGGAAATTCATTCTATGGTTCCTCTACTCAGTACTGTGAAAAACAAAAAATCTTTCTCTCCTGTCGGATTTATTCTTTCCTCAACCTGCGCTACACACGCTCAGTTCCCCCCATTAATAGACTTAGGTTCTAACCACCATTGTTGAGTATTTTGATTGCATTTACTGGCACTTCACATTCAGCGTTCTAGTGTTTAGGACACGTGACACCCCCTCGAGGCTATTTCCGGTTCCGGGTTTCATTACGCTAGTCAGCACTAGCACCGGACCCCGGCAGAGCAGCGGCCCGTCCTATTCACAGACCGACTCAGCTGTATCATAGTGAGTACCAGACACAGTGTGACACCTCGTCCGCTGCGCCTCCCTTCTCCCGTTAAATCCCGCCCCCTTTTATTGGTTTCAGATCACCTCGCTGACACTGACTTTGCGGTGTCTCTTCAAATTCCGAGGTCCCCCTCGACTTAGCAGCCTCAGGGACCATGTGTACTTAAGCTATCTGACTTAGACAGAGCGACTGCTCGTCTAATCACATCTCGGCCATTCCAACCACCAATTAGTAAGTCTTCGGGCTCTATGCCTCCTTTACCTTAATCCCCTTTCGTGCTGCCTTTAATTGATTGACCTTAACCTCTTCCCCAGATCGCCACAACGACGGGGTCTTCATCTTCAATTTCCCTACGTGCAATTCATTGGGTTAATTCCCCTCCCGACCTTCTGCCTCCATTTGCCACATTGCTCTTTTTTGTAAGTAATCTTTGAGACTCCTTCCGGTGTGAGGAATTGCTTGCCATATGCCTTGTCTTACATGCGCGGTCTTGTCCTTGCAGGCCTCGACCGATCACATTGCCCTGCCTTTAATTGATTGGCTTAGCCACTAGCGGGCTCACTTGAAGTAAGTTTTGTGCCCGTGCAGGGCCTATATCACCTGCTAACACCCCGGCAGCCCAAGCATGATTCACCCACGCCTTCCATTAATGTGATCACTTTGTTGCTATATCCTCTTCTTTGCCACATAGCAAACTCCAGGGTCCTCTCTCGCGCTTCCCTAGTGCTCTAGTGTTCCATTTCCCCAGAACATATATTGCTCCTTATCTCGACTTTCAACTATACTGTGTTTCTGGCATGCTTATTTCTTACATACCTTCACTATTTGGTTTTAGCTCCATGATTTATTCTACTTGTATATTTACTGCATCACAAAAGGACCTTTGTATGCAATTAAACCCCTGCATTGTCTTAATTTTGTACTTTATAGATGCCTATTGCTCACATTTTTTGACCTGATGATGATTTCAATTTCTTGAGATCAAAACGCTGATGACCTCCTTACAATAAAAACTCCTTTTATTCCTAATGATTTGTATCAAGGAGTTTGTACCTATGATGTCAATGCGATGTATGTTTTTATTTTTGTTCTCTCACCACATCGCGCCCCTTTTCGCCTCTATGTGAGCACTCGATCTTTCAATCCAAACAACCTATATTGTTGAATAAATGAAACTGTTTTCTATATAAAGAATTCTTTCCTAAAATAGTTTCTTTGTGTCCCTTCCAACATTTACCAAATAGAGGTATTTTCTGCCAGACTTTAAATGATTGACAATCTCCTTTATTAATAAGTCTTTTTAAGGACCTATTGGCCTTGTATGAACCCTTGTTTTTTCAAAACTAAAACCCCAAAGGGGGCAAAAATGCTGGTTCTGGCTGGCATGGGGGAGCAGAAAGGCACAGGGAACGTGCTGTGGCTCTGCTATCTTTAAAGCAATCAATGGTTGAATCTGCCTAATAGCAAAACAATCGGGAACCATCAAATGGCATGTCCATAATACTGACCCGAACGTCTCCCGTAAATCCAGTGAATTGCATCCATGCATGCCTGCGAATGGCCATACAGGCGCCAACTGCCATACCGATGGTGTCAGTAGTGTCTAGTTTGCAGAGGATAGTTAACTTTGCTGCATCACAACTACCTTGCATGGCCTGAGAAAGAATGGCCCAGGCTAATTCCGGAACCATGGGAAACGAAGTCCAGCAAGACGTGAAAATATCGGCCTAAGAGGCAACTGGCTTTGACGAAAACAAAGAGCCAGTCTTGAAGAGAAGAAAGCCCTAATGCCAAAGATCTCTAACCTCTTTGATTCCCTGTCAGAGGGAATAGTGGGAAGCAGGTTTGGGTTTACTCTGTTGACTTAAGTTTGCACCACAAGGCTTTCCAGAATAGGGTGCTGAGTAAGGAAAACAGGAACTCCTGGAGCAGGGCAGTGATGACAATCCACAGGGGAGACTTAGTATGGCTTAGCCCAGGTGCCCAATAGAGTCTCAGTGAGAGACTCATTAAATAGGAGCAGAGGCTCATAACTCAACTGGTCAGGCTGTAGCACCTACGTCAAAACATGTGTTTTTACCTCCAGATTGGGAAGGTGAAGATCAAGAATTTCCGCCACCTTTCACATTATCATAGCGAAAGATGGACTTTCTTATGTGGCCGGTCTTCAGGAGCCTAACTAGACCATTGTTCTGGGAAGGCATTCAACTCACTGCCATCCTCGAGGACCCTCATACCAGTTTTCTTCTGAGTATGGTTGGGCAATCTCATCTCACTATGGGTTGGCTGTCGTCTTCCAGAGTTGACAGCGCAGGCATTGGTGTCAGTGGAATGCAGCCCAGCGTGGGTTGTACAAGAGAGGGAACTGGTACTAAGGTTGTTCCGGAGAGCTGAGCAGATAGCACGAAAACCCAACCAGCGCCAAGTGTGAACCTGCTTGCAGAAGCCCAGATGGAAGGCCTCTCGGTTTCTTGATGCCCATAGGCACACAAGTGGGAGATGATACCATGCCAAAAAGAAGCAGCATAGTGTTTCGGAATTCCTCAACATGTTGCGCTGTCACAGATGGACCCGGAAACTCCAGCTATCCCAGGACAAATGTTGAATAGACTCTGAGTGGAACAACTTTGAGAGAGCGATCTGGAGGCACAATGATGCCCTTGCACCTTCTCGGCGGGACCTAGAATGGTGGGATGGGCAAAGTCCTACTAGGATTTCCTTTGCTTTCTTTTGGACTTTTCCGAGGACTTACAGCATGAAGAAGACTAGTCACAGGACTGGGCCCAACTTGAGACCTCGACCAATCGCAGTGCGGGTCTTGCGGTGCTTTGTCACAAAAAGCTTAGGTTCCTGAACTTGAATGGTCTTGTGATGCATCAGGGGGCAATCACTGCAGGCCTTAAGAGTTGTGATCAGACTCCAAGCACCACAGGCGAACTATTGTTCAGTTAACAATTTGGAGTCTCGATGAGACAAGGGGTAGCTCCGAATCCCCATCTTTTGGTGGGGAAAGAAAGAAACTGATGTCCGCGTGTAGTTTGAGTGGCTGTCATCATTGCTTCCACTGCGTGCTTGGGAAGCACTACTTTTTTTTCTTGTGTGAAGCACTACATTAGATTGTGTGTGTTTTCAAGTCATCTCCCTCGTGTACGTCTCTCCTCCTGCACGCTCAGTTGCTCACTGTTGCCAGAATGCTTCTCCCTGCTTTCTCTCTCTTGAGCCCCACCCCCATGTGCTTATCCCCATTGCTACCCCCACCTGGGTCATATGTGTTGCTTTCCCCCAACCCCATGTTGCTTTTCTTCCAGCCCTATCCCCCTTTGCTTTCGCGTCCCATCCTGTGTTGCTACAGCATCTCCTCCATCTCCCTCTGTGCTGTTTCACCGTTCACCCCCACCCTCCCCAGTGTTGCTTCGCCATTACCCTAATCCCTTCCTCGTGTAGATTTATGCCACCTACCCTCTCCTGTGGTGACACTGCATTCTTCCACCACCCTATCTCATGTTGCTTTATTGTTCCGCCCACTGTGCACACATCATTTTGTATATGTTTGGGGCACGTACAAAATGACACCAAAAACTCTGTCAACTGTTTTTTTTTTTAAACCATCAGCCATGCTGCACACCACCGTGGATACTGTGTAGAGTGGCTAGAAACTATTTACAAACAAATCAATCAGAAAGGCGAGACCTAATGGCTTTGCCAATGCTTGTTCATTCCTGTTTTTTTTTTTATCTTTATTTTGATAATCAGGATGACACAATACATTTGTACAAGTAGAGCTAGAAGAAAAAAAAAAAGGTCTTTGATACAAATACATGATTAACCAAACTCTAAAAAGCAAAGCTATTCCCTGTCCCCACCTCGATTGTTGCCCTCCGTAATTTATTCTCCCCTAAAACTGGCCCAAATTCCTTTGTCTTTTTTAATTGTGCCGACCCTTTGAGCATCGAGTTCCTCATGTTTCCTAACCCGATTCATTTTGTCTACCCAGAGCTCAAACCATGGTGAGTCCGCTGATTTACATCTCTGCAAAATCAATGATTTGGCTATTAGTGACCCAATGTAAAAAATTGTTGTTGAGGTAGAGTTAGAGAACAATCAACGGGAGGGATTCGGAACAGTGCCCCTTGCAGGTTGGGTTTAACTAATATTTCGAATTTGTGGCGTAAACCCTCCATAGCCTTGCTCCAGAAAGTGAAAAGTTTTGGACAAAGAAATATTACATGGGCCCGATACCCCAGAATGTGTGCATGCATCTAAAGAAGCTAGCGCATGAACATATTAAGCTAATGCGATGCAGGATATAATATAAGGCCCATTTTGAAGAAAAAAACATAGGTTTAAAATTTGCTCCACACACGGCTTTATGAGCCATGAGGTTGTAGAGATGCCAACTTGCATGATCCAACCTCCCTTCAAACAATTGTGACACTGAGGAAAAGACTGGCAGGGCCGTAGACTTGTGAACATACCAGTATAACAATTGGTACCAACTGCCTACCTCTTCTAACTTAATTCCAAAATGCGTTTAACAGTATGATCCTTGGCAGTATTAGCTGTCTGGGCGTAAGCCTAAAGGTGTTCGTGGTTTTGAAGAAAGGAGACTATCAAATTGGGCGCGACATTTTCCGTGTACTCGACTATCTGTGCCCATGCTTTATTTTGATGCCCTCCCAAAAGAAAATTACCCAGAACCCAATACCCTGCCTGTTCCCATTTCCTAAAAATCCTATTCTGGAGGGATAGGCATACTGTTCGTATTTCAGATGGAGGTACAGAAGGATGGGTCAAAGGGAAACAATATTTGATCTGCAATTATTGGAATCTCCTTACAACTATGTGTAAAAGTTAATTACCTGATCGTTTTGGCAGTTTGGGGATTTTTAGACAGATCGCTACATGCCTGCCATGTTCACTCAGCATACGCTCATGTACAAGCAGCTCATGAGGGAGCCCCCAGCAGCACGATTAAGCCAGTCAAAAAAGCAGGTGTTATTATAGGAGTTCTGTATACAGGACATGCCAGCCCTCCATCGGCAACTGACATCTTTAGCGTCTGTAATTTCGTCCGAGGTTTTTTCCCTGCCATAAAAACTTGTGGAGTAATTGATCAGTATCAACACAGAATGCATGTTTAACCAGAATGATAACGTTGGAAAAAGAAAAATAAACAAGCGGAGACCACATGCCTAATAATGTATATCGGTAAATCCTGCCACTTATTCAAGAGCCTGCGAACTTTACTACGAGTGGTAGAATAATTCAATTTAAACAGATCGGCAATATCGTTAGAAGTAAGGATACCTAGATATTTTACAGAGCGGGATGCAGAGAAGACATTTTACTGCAATTGTATAAGAAGAATCGTAGTGGGGCAATGAAAAATAAGCAAATCAGATTTGGCCAGATTAATCTTACAGCCCCCAATTTCCGATAACAATTGAATTCTGCAAAAGACATTGCATATGTTACAACTATCTCCAGCCAAATACAAAATTATACTGTTGGCAAATAACTTCAGCTTAATGGGTCCCGGGGGGACTTGGCATGAGCCGGTGTCCCCCTGGGGTATTTCGCGCAATGCGACCTCCCACGGGAGGCGATTGGTTGGTTTGGGACGTGGGAGGGGCTTAGCGGTGCTTGGGGTGGGAGCGGGAGGGCTACGTCGCAGCGAGTGAGGAGGCGGCGGCGGCGAGTTTTTGACTGCGAGGCGCGTCAGCTGTGAATTCCTGTCAGAATTTTGACGGAAAACAGCTGCAGCGCCTTAGAAGTGTAGCGGAGAGTCAGCTGGAAGCCGACTTCTGTCAGCGTTTGTGCAATTTAACGCTGTTTGGCATTTGCAGCTTCTGGTGACTCGTGTGAAGATGTCGGCGGATGACATTGCCAGGGAGGCAATAAGAGCTTTGGTGGCGGTCGGGCGCACTGATTTATTACGCCCAGGAGCTGTCATTGAAGGCGGCGTGGAGGCGAAGCGACCACGGCGCTTAGCGGCTGAAGGGGTGAGTCGCGCGGTGGCGGCATGCAGGGCAGGGGTAAGCCGCTCCTCAGAGACTGCGTTTGAGCCTTCTGTGTCAGCTTTTAGACTTCGTCGAGCACGCTCTTCATGCAGGAGCTCTAGAGGAAGGAAGGTACCACTGCGTTCTGCTTCAGCCCGAGCGTTTTGAAGGAAGTTCAAGCTGTTTTTGAGCCGCAGGCCAGGAAGAGAGCAGGGAAGCGAGGTGGAAGGGCCAGCTTTGCCTTGGTGAATAGGAAGCAGCAAGTGGAACTATTTGAGGAGCAGGAGGGTGGCGAATTCTTCTCAAAGGACGGTGTTGCTACACAGGCGTCAGGGGTTTCTTTTTTACATGACGCTGCTTTTACGGGAAGAAGGCCCCCAGTGGCATATGCTGTGGGCGCTAATAGCAGAAGCGTGGACATTGCGCCTGAGGTTTGAGTGGGGGAGTCGGCCAATGCGCTGGTGGACTACTCCAGCGACAGCGATGAGGAAGTTTGTCAGGAGGACACGGTGGGGGCTGTAGGTGCCGGGAGTGGAGAGCCAGCATCGTCTACACACAGCTTTCAGACTCAGGAGATTACAGTTTTTCATGGGGTGTTGCTGCCTCAAGCTAGAGGGCCTCCGAAGGCACATGTGGGCATGGGTTTCCAGCATGGGGAAGACAATTTTGACTTGCAGCCATGTGATTTTCAGCAGGATGAAGGGGGTCTATGGGGCAGTAGTGCTGGGGCAAGTTCTCGTGGGGTGGGGGGTCAGAATGAGAGTGTTATTTTTCACAGGGACAGCGATGTGGTGGTGGTGTATCCGGAGTCTAGGCCACCCCGTGTCATCCTCAGGCGCAGTTTGACTCTGATAGGGGGCCACAACAGGGGCAGTGGGTGTGGGTCAAACACGCCGATTTACCTAGGAATGTTCCATCCGGAGTTAAGGGTTCTCAGGTAAAGGGTAAGTTGCGAGCGGTTCCTCGCTGGAGCGGCGGGAACTTGTCAGCGGACTCTGGTCATAGGTCTGTTGGTCAGAGTTCTGTTAATTTTGTGGCGAAGCAAAGTGCGGCTTTGGGTACTGCGCAGCAGACCCGTAGCGATTCTGGTGCGGAGTTTGAGTCATCGGCCGGGCGCTCACAACAGAGGCCTGTGTCCAATTGGGTAAATTACGATGGCGGCATTGGTGATGGCGCTATGCCGAGCACAAGTGGTGATGATACTATAATTCATGATGATTACATTGGTTACTATGATGACACTAATAAGGAAAATGTGGATAATTACAGGGATAGGGGGTCGAGGGAGGCGGCTCCTGGCTGGGGTGGTCAAGATTTTGGGGTTAGAGGGGGGGTTCGTCTTACATCTTCTAGTGTGTTTCAGAGAACTGGAGCGGTTTTCTCTGCTGATCAGGGAAGGCGTGGCGGTCATCATCAGCGTGATGGACTGAAGGATGTTCAACAAAGGGCTACACAACTGCCGTCAGGTAAGGAAGACTGGTGGGCTGCGTGGACGCGGCCTTTGGCGGGCGGCTCAGGTGTGGAGCCAAGGGAGAGTGGGCCTGAAGGGAGGGCAAAGGTAGAGGGTGATTTGGGTAACGTGGTACAGGAAACACCACAGTCCACTAGTGGGTCTGGGGGTCAGTTGGATCGGGTTGGGGGTGCAAGTCCTGCTTCGTCCATAGGAAGATCTGCGCTGGGTGAGGGTCAGGGGTGTGGTCGCACCAAACTACCTTATATGGGTGTGGCCATGCCTTTGGGCATTCACTTGTCGCAAAGGACAAGACAGAGAATTTGGAGTCATGACTATGTGGACGTTTTCCGGCTATTACATAGAGATTTGCAGGCTAGAGAAGGGTCAAAGAAGGAGGAGCTAGAGTTGTCCCGCCGCCCCAAAGTACCGAAGACCATTGAGAATTGGACGGCCGCTTTTATAATCTATGCAAATGTGTATTGTGAGCGGTACCCAGAGCGGGCGGTGGCCTTATTTAAGTACATTGACATCATCAGGAGGGCACACTTGCAGGCGGGAGGCTATGCCTGGTTGAACGATGACGAAGAGTTCAGGGCCAGAGTGAGCTTGTTCAGAGCACTCCCTTCACCTCGCTCACGCCTCCCAGCTGCCCCTCCCACCCACGAGAGCTACAGGCCGTCCTCTACCACACGGAGAGCTGTGACCATCTTGCCTCCAACGCGAGTGGTCGCTCCCCTCGCTCCCTCCTTCACCCATCACTGGTGGTATCGTAGCGCCGATCTCTGCCTCTGCATTCCCGCTAGCGCGCACCTTTGCTTATTCATTTCCACAGCGCTTTGATTGTGTGTATAACCTGCTGTGCATTACCTGTAATTGTTTTTTGACTGTGCATTACCTGTAATTGTTTTTGGCTGTGCATTACATGTAATTGTTGTGGCTGTGCATTACTCGAGACTGTATCAATATTAGCATAGCGCTTTGTCTACGCGCTTGAACCCGCTCCCACTGCGACAGTTCCTGTAACTTATTTGCCCTCATAGAGCCCCATTGCTCCTTGTTTGTTGTTGTTGCGGCCATTTTCCTTGTTGACCAGAGCCCTCCCTCCACCTCGCTCACGCCTCCCAGCTGCCCCTCCCACGCTCCGCCCCCTCCACTATCCATTTAAAGCAGATGTCCCAACGCGCAGCGTCCACGCGCTGCGGCCGCGCCGAAGGTGCGCCAAAGGTAAGCCCGTCTATGCCCGTCCGCGCCTGGCCCGCACCCAGCGCCAGACCCCCTGGCCCTGGCCCTCGTACCACCCACCCCTCCCGCATTACATACAACGCCTCCACCCTCCTAGCCCTTAACCCCGGCCGACTCTCCAACTGCGCCCAAGCCGCTCCTGGACACACCCATGGACCCTTCACATGATACTCCTGCAAGTTCGACGGCACCAAGAAAAACTCCTCATCCACGAACACACAACAGATATCTGACTCTAACCACCTAAAATGCATCCTGCTCAACACCCGCTCAGTCCACAGACACGCCATCGACCTCTGAAACCTACTAGACACCATTTCTCCCGACGTCGCTTTCCTAACAGAAACATGGATGAACGCCTCATCAGCCCCAGACATCACCATTGCCATCCCGGAAGGATACAAGATCATCCGTAAGGACCGCACCGACCAAACAGGAGGAGGCATCGCTATCGTCCATAAGAACTCCATCCGCATCTCAACCAGCTCAGACGTCAACCTTGCCAGCGCCGAACACCTTCACTTCCACACCGACCCCAAGACCACACTCAGAGGCACCCTCCTCTACCGACCTCCAGGACCCCGTGCACAATTCAGCGACGATATCACTGGCTTTATCACCCCACACGCCCTCCCCTCCGAGGAATACATTCTATTGGGAGACCTCAACTTTCACCTGGAAAAGAGCAATGACAGCAACGCCACCTCCCTTCTGGACAATCTCACCAACCTCGGACTCAAACAACTTGTCACTACGCCCACCAACATCGCAATTCACACACTCAACCCTATCTTCACCTCCAGCAAACATGTCTCCTTCAGTCACACCACAACTCTCCATTGGACGGACCACAGCTGAGTACACTTTATCTACAATAAGACCACAGCTCACAACCATCCTCAACCTACTCTGCGAAGAAACTGGAACAAAATCACCATCCACCAGATCTCCTCATCGCTTCTTCAAAACCCCCCTGCCCACTCCTCAAACCCCGACCAAGCAGCCATTAACCTCAACCAATGGCTATCCAACAGCGACGACATCCTAGCACCGTTGAAAAAACGTCAAATCAAACTAGGCAGCAAAAACGCCTCCTGGTTCAACGATGATCTTAAGAAATCGAAGAAACTCTGTTGCTCCCTCGAGAAGGCCTGGAAAAAAGACCCAAACACCAGCACCAGGGACGCCTTCAAAAACGCCACCCGCATACACCACCAACTAATCCGGTCTGCCAAGAAAGCCGCATTCAAAGACCGACTAGATAACAACGCCCACAACAGCAAGGAATTATTCAACATCGTCAAAGAATTTACCAACCCCTCAGCCAACTCCAACGACATCACCCCCTCTCAAGCCCTCTGCGACTCCCTAGCTTCGTTCTTCCACAACAAAATCGCAGACATCCACAACAGCTTCGACAACCGACCCGGAGACCAACCCACCCAACCTTCTGCAGGACCTTCACCCCCCTTGAACATCCTTAATGACTGGAACCCAATCTCCACTGAGGACACCATCCACCTGATGAACTCCATCCACTCAGGATCCCCCACAGACCCTTGCCCTCACCACATCTTCAACAAAGCAGACTCCATCATAGCACCACACCTCCGAGACGTCATCAACTGCTCCCTCAACTCCGCCACCTTCCCGGAAAGCTGGAAACACGCAGAACTTAGCGCGCTTCTGAAAAAACCCACAGCAGACCCCACCGAACTCAAAAACTACCGCCCCATCTCGCTCCTTCCATTCCCGGCCAAAGTCATCGAGAAAGCTGTCAACAACCAGCTCGCCGCCTTCCTCGAAACCAACAAATCCCTCGACTCCTCACAGTCCGGCTTCCGAGCCAAACACAGCACGGAGACCGCCCTCATCGCAGCAACAGACGACATTCGAACTCTACTGGACAATGGAGACACAGTCGCCCTCATCCTCCTCGACCTCTCCGCAGCCTTCGACACAGTCTGCCGTAGCACCCTTCTACAGCGCCTCAGAAACATCGGAATCCAAGGAAAAGCACTGGAATGGATCACCTCGTTCCTCACCGGAAGAACCTAGAGAGTCCGCCTCCCACCATTCAAGTCAGAGGCCACTGAAGTCATCTGCGGCGTACCACAAGGATCCTCACTCAGCCCCACCCTCTTCAACGTATACATGAGCCCCCTCGCGGCCATCGCACGCCAACACAACCTCAACATCAACTCCTACGCCGACGACACTCAACTGATCCTCTCACTCACCAAAGACCCTAACACAGCCAAAACCAACCTACATGAAGGAATGAAAGAAGTAGCCGAGTGGATGAAGCACAGCCGTCTGAAACTGAACTCAGACAAAACAGAAGTCCTTATCTTAGGCACCTCCCCCTCCGCCTGGGATGACTCTTGGTGGCCAGAGGCCCTTGGAAAAGCACCCATCCCGACGGACCACGCACGGAACCTGGGTGTCATCCTGGACTCCTCACTCTCTATGAACAGACAAGTCAACGCCGTTTCATCATCTTGCTTCAACATTCTTCGCATGCTCAAAAAAACATTTCGCTGGATCCCCACCGAAACCAGAAAAACGGTCACCCATGCACTGGTTACAAGCCGCCTGGACTACGGAAACACCCTATACGCCGGTATCACTGCAAAACTCCAGAAAAAACTCCAACGCATCCAGAACGCATCAGCCAGACTCATACTAGACATCCCGCGTAAAGACCACATCTCTAGTCACCTGAAAAACCTCCACTGGCTTCCCGTCAATAAGAGGATTACTTTCCGCCTCCTAACCCACGCACACAAAGCACTTTACGAACTTGGACCCTAATGCCTCAACACACGACTTTCCTTCTACACCCCCTCCCGCCAGCTACGATCCTCCAACCAAGCCCTCGCTACCGTACCTCGCATCAACAAAACCACCATGGGAGGGAGATCCTTCTCCTACCTCGCAGCTAAAACCTGGAACTCACTCCCCACTCACCTTCGTCTCACTCAGAACCACCTAGCATTCAGAAAGCAACTTAAAACTTGGATATTCGACAAGTAATTCCCCACCCTTCTTCAAGCGCCTTGAGACCCTCCGGGTATGTAGCGCGCTATATAAATCTTTTGACTTGACTTGACTTGACTTGTTCAATGATAAACCATGGAGAGAGGTGGACCAGGAGCTGTGGCTCCAATGGATGTCGGGGCATCAGGTATCAGCTACCATACATACAGCTAGTGGTCTTCCAATACAGTATCGGCCCTTTCTCCAGCGTCCCGCTCCATTGGGGGCGGGTGGGATGGGACGGGGACAGTTGCCTGCCACGGGAGAGTGTTGGGGATTTAATAGGGGTACCTGTACCCGCCAATACTGCAAGTTCAAGCATGAGTGTGCACAGTGTGGGGGTCGGCATGCCATATTCCAGTGTTTCCCCAGTCACCACCAAGAGGACCAAGGGAGAGGGGCAGAGGGACCCTTCCACCTCTTATACCAAAAGGCGCCTACCCCAGTTAAGCTTCAGGTCATGCTGGACTGGTTGGAGGAATACCCGGATGGGCCAGCAGCAGTCAAATTGCTCTGGGGTTTTCGGGTAGGTTTTCGAATCGGTTACCAAGGTCCGAGGGTGCAGCGTTGGGCTGATAATCTTAAGTCTGCAAAAGAATTCCCCCATGTGGTTAGGGCTAAGCTGGTAAAGGAATTGGAGCTGGGTAGAATAGCGGGTCCTTTCGATAGCTGTCCACTGCCCAATTTGATGGTCTCGCCTTTGGGAGTTGTTCCAAAGAAAGCCCAGGGTGAGTTTCGTCTCATTCACCATCTGTCCTGGCCGGAGGGCCATTCGATTAATGATTTCATCTCTGCAGAAGACACAGCGGTGTCATATGCTTCTGTAGACGACGCTTTGCGTCTGGTTCGTTTGGCTGGAATGGGGGTGCAACTTGCCAAGTGTGACATTCAGGCGGCTTTTAGGTTGTTGCCCATCCATCCTTTGGATTTTGAACTACTCGGAATGTATTTTGAAGAGAAGTTTTATGTTGATCGTGTGTTGCCCATGGGCTGTTCCATCTCTTGTTCTCTGTTCGAGACGTTAAGCACGTTTCTGGAATGGTGTGTGAAACGCAAATCTGGGCATGAAGCTGTTTGTCATTACCTGGATGACTTTTTGTTTATAGGTCAAGCTGGGAGTGAGCAATGCACCAAAGTGTTAACATGTTTTCAGGAGATGGCAGGTGATTTTTGAGTCCCTTTGGCCCCAGACAAAACGGAGGGTCCAACGTCACAGTTAGTCTTTTTAGGCATTGAGATCGATACTGAGACAATGATGGCTCGTCTGGCTAAGGTGCAGGAGATCAGGATGTTTTTGGAAGAAGTTCTGGGTGAAAAGAAGTTGCAATTAAGGCAGGTTCAGCGGCTTTTGGGTTACCTCAATTTTGCCTGTAGAGTGGTAAGAGCGGGAAGAACCTTTTGCAAACGTCTTGGCTTTGCCTTGTCGGGAGCTTCCTTGTTGCACCACCACATTAGATTGTCAAACAAGGTGAAGGAAGACTTGGCCATTTGGCTGAGGTTCCTGGAAGAATTTAATGGTGTGTCAATTAACTTTGTGGAGAATGACACTGTGTGGCAGGTCCAGATTTTCTCGGACGCTGCGGGGGCTCAAGACTTTGGTTTGTTTTGGGAAGGGCGCTGGTGCGCCGAGAGTTGGCCGAAGCATTGTGTGGAGCAAGGCCGCAGTATTGCCTTCTTGGAATTCTTTCCGCTACTAGTGTGGGGAGAGGAGTTCAGGGACCGTTGTGTGTTATTTCACATAGACAAAATGGCAGTGGTAAGCTTGGTTAATGGACAAATGGCAAGAGATGTCAGAGTACTACAATTATTGCGTGTTTTCATGTTGCAAATCCTCAAGTTGAACATTGTGTTTAGAGCCAGGCATATTCCAGGGGTGAAAAACTCAATCGTCGATGCTCTGTCTCGTTGCAATTGGCAGAAGTTCCGGTTGTTGGCGCCAAAAGCAGACAGATGCAAGACGGCGATTCCATCGACCATCTGGGACCTGGGGGAGTGAGGATTGTGGCATTGGTGGAGCAGTCCATTGCTAAGTCCACGCGCAGGAGTTACCAGAAAGCGTGGTCTGAATTTTTATCTTATGCTTTGGCACACGATCAGGATGGCGCAGCAGTGGAGAATGAACAGTTTATGTTAAATTTTGTATTACAATTGTTAGACAAAGGTTTGTCACATACAACGATTTCCGGCAAGCTTGCGGGTATTTCCTTTTACAGTCAGTTATTGTTGGGTAAGGTAACTCAGGTGGGGTTTTTGTTGAGGAAGATGCTGAAGGGATTTGGGCGTAGCAAAGTTGCTTTTAAATCTTTGAGGGAACCTATTACTTTTGCGTTGTTGCGAAGGATTTTAAATGTTTTGCCTAGTTGCTGCTACAGCGAATGGGAATTAGTTAGGTTCAAGTTGTGCATGGTATGGTTGTTCTTCAGGGCTTTTCGGGTTTCAGAACTATTGGGGTTAAGAAATCAGTCTGGGATTCAGACATCGGACATACGGGTTGTGAATGGGGAGGTTTTACAGATCAGGTTGAGACAGTCAAAGACAGACCAAAGAGGGGTTGGGACTTGGGTTCAGTTGAGAGCGAGTGGGATGGTGGGTTGTTGCCCGTTGGGGGAGTGGGATTCCTTTTTAAAGTCAGATGTTTTCCGTTCTGGGGTGATTTTTTGCCATGAGCAGGCGGGACAGTTGTCTGGTTTTCAGTTTTTATCAGTACTGAGAAAAGGGCTTTCATTGGTGGGGGAAAATCCTAAATGCTTTGGGACACATTCCTTTAGAATAGGAGCTGCAACGTAGGCTGCCAGATTGGGCTGGGGGGGGGAGGAGATACAGCGCATTGGGAGGTGGAAGTCCAACTGCTGTTACAGATATTTTCGGTTATGAAATGCATTCCTCTTACGTATATTAGTTAATTGTAGGTTTTTTATCATTAGGTCGAGATTTGGATTTCCTCCGGAAAAAACGAACATGGATTGTGGGCCATTCCTTGGTTAAATGGTCATCAGTTTTTGCAGAACAGCAAATCTGTGGAAGGGGTTTGGGTTTGTATGGGAAAGATCAGAAAGTTTTGTGGTAAGGTGTGGGTGGTATGAGATGGAAGGACCTTTTCCATTTGATGTCAAAACTGTCTGCTGAATGGGGAATCCCTGATCTGCTAGTTCTACACTTGGGAGAGAACGACTTAGTGGAATTGTCAGGCCTCACCTTGATAAAACAAATGAAGTTGGATCTAGCATTTATAAAAAATAATTGGGTTGGAACAATGGTCGTGTGGACTGAATTTGTATACAGGCATCAATGGAGAGGGGCTAGAATACACTCAGCGGTGGAAAAAGCCTGTCGAAAATTGAACAGAGCAATGTCAGTTTTCTGTAAGTCAATGGGTATCACGGTCAAGGTGCATGAACATTTTTCAAGTGAGATGCTTCATTTGTTCAGATGCGATGGGGTGCACCTGTCGCAGATGGGCCAATCTTATTATTAAATGGTACTGCGTGATGTGCTGGCAAAGTTGTGGGGGGTTGATTTGTGGTGTTCTAATACACAAGTTTAAATGTTGTCTTTTTATATTGCAGAGGTTGGGTGGGGTAGGAAAACACTTGGGGTTTTCCTGGGTGGCGTGTTTTGGGGGATAGGATAGTCTCGAGCGGATATATCCTTTCTCTCTGGGGGGTGGGAGGAGGGTAGATGAATAAGGGAAAGAAAAGTTGGAATGGAAAACTTTGGTTGTATTAAAACAGTTTTGAAGTTTTGGCAAAATAATAAAATCTTCGGGGAATGGTGATGGAAAACCAGTTGGGGGGAAAGGTTTTGGAAATGTACAAAGTTTTGGGTTTTTAATAAACGTAAGGTGCGGAGTCTGTCTTTGGCTGTCCTAATAATAAAAGTGACCTTTTATGCTATGAGCAGAATTGTGTGGGGTGTCTTTATTGCGCCATGGGTCCCGGGAGGACTTGGCATGAGCCGGTGTCCCCCGGGGTATTTCGCGCAATGCGACCTCCCACGGGAGGCGATTGGTTGGTTTGGTACGTGGGAGGGGTTTAGCGGTGCTTGGGGTGGGAGCGGGAGGGCTCCGTCACTCACAGCGAGTGAGGAGGCGGCGGCGGCGAGTTTTTGAAGCACCCGCCCGCCCTTTGTTTTTTGTTAGGTTGGTCAAAAGGGTGTTTTTTGTATTTGTCAGTTTTTTGTGTTTTTTCAACAACAAAAAAAGCAAATATATATATAAAAGACATGTCACTTTAGGGCAGCATGGACAGTGCTCCTTTTCTGTCATGTGTTCTTTTAGGCGTGTTTTGGGGGATAGGATAGTCTCAAGCGGATATATCCTTTCTCTCTGGAGGGTGGGGGGAGGGTAGGTGAATAAGGGAAAGAAAAGTTGGAAGGAAAACTTTGGTTGGTATTAAAACAGTTGTGGAGTTTTGGCAAAATAATGAAATCATTGGGGAATAGTGATGGAAAACCAGTTGGGGGAAAGGTTTTGGAAATGTACAAAGTTTTGGGTTTTTAATAAACGTAAGGTGCAGAGTCTGTCTTTGGCTGTCCTAATAATAAAAATGACCTTTTATGCTATGAGCAGAATTGCGTGGAGTGTTTTTATTGCGTGAAAGCATCTGGCAGTGGTGGACGGAATCTCTGGATCCTGCCTAAGGACTGCCGCTCAAGGGTCGACAAAAAGAGCGAAAGGTACAGGTGACATTAGGCACCCTCGCTTTGTGCCCCGAGAGATGGATATAATTCCTGTCGGCTGTGAATTTAACATCATCTCTGCCTTGGCCTTTAAATAGAGATTTCTCAATAGTTTGACCACTTTGGAGGGAATGCCATAGCGCCGGAGCATCGTGAATAGGGCGTCCCACTGCACACAGTTGAGCGCCTTTTTGGCTGCTTCAACATTGTTAATTGAATAATAGTCTATTGCTTGTATTAAAAAGTTGATATTAGTTGATAAAGTTCTATCCGGCAAATAAATGTTTTGGTTTTGATGTACTATTAAAAAAGCAGTGGGGCTGGTCTGAACGTAATTATCTTTTCAAATAGTCAGAATTCAAAAGACTTATTGGGCGATAAAACCCACGTTGTTCAGATCGTTGATCTTTCTTAAGGAAGCTAACAATCACCGCCTAGCCCCAGTTGAAAAAATCGGTAAATAACACTACCAAAAATATCGAGGATCTTTTTTACAAAGATTTTTTAAAACTCAGATGGTATGCCGTCGCTACCACAAGCTTTAGCACTTGGGAGCAGCTTTATAACTTCTAAAATTTCCACCATGTAATGGGGGCTTCAATTATTACCTGTATATTTTTTTCGATGGAGGGCAATACAATGGAGTGAAGAAAGGTCTCAACTGCATGGGGCAAAGGTTTACAATCCGAGGTATAGAGCTGGTCATAATGCTACACAAAAATCTTTCCTTTCTGTTCGGAATCAGTAACTATACATTAGAAGTCCTATCACAGATCTCTTTATTGGTTTGAGAATTCCAATTCTTTTATAATGACCATGCTAAAATGCGGCTAGTATGCTTCATAGAGTTTTGGAAAACAGGTGCGCTGGTTCACTATATCCCGAGAGAGGAGATATTCACAAAGCATCTGGCTGGTTTCGGCCAATCTATCCTTGGATGCCTTTGTATATACCCTGGCATCTAAGTGCCTTGCCTTCTAGAGCTCAAATTGAAGAGCCAGAATTTCCTCAAGCCTAGCTCTATTACACTGAGCAGTATAAGATACATATGACCTCCCCCCTTATAAATGATTTACAAGCTCCCCAAATAGAGTAAATGGCTGCAGTATTAGATTTCCGCTGCAGAAACTCCACCAGTCCAATGTGCATGGTCGCACTCCAGCCCTCTTGTGTCAGTAAGAATTTGGCGAAGGGCTAGCATGGCCTTACCATACAGTAGTCGCATATTTTAAGATCAATGTACAGGACAAAGTGAACCGAAAAGGGCTTGACAAAATACCAGTATCTACCTATTGCCAATAATGAGGTATTAAAAAAATAGTCAATATGTGAAGCAGAGTTAAAACGTTTGGAGAAACAGATATATTCAAGTCTGACAGTGTAGTCTACTCTCCAAGAATCTACTAATGCAAAATCATGTAAAAGACTAGACTGGTTTATTTTGATGTTTGTTTGAGCGAGACCAGTCCCACCCTACTTGTTAAATAAGATTAAAATCTCCTCCAATGAGAATACATCCCATGAGGGGTACCAACATGTTATAGACTTCGTCTAATGATGCTGCTTCATCAATCTTCAATTGGCCTGTAAAAACTGATCAATAACCTGGTCGTATAGTTTCAAACTAACCCTGATCCCTCTGGCTTTAGGATCACACACACCTGTATAAATTCCACCCTCAAATGTATTAGTAAATAGAATTGCAACCCTATTTTAGTTCCCCATCCCCTTGCACACACACTCCTGTGACCCCCTCTCGACTTCCTCCAACAATGCACCTGTCCCCGCCTAGGGTTCATGAGAAGGTACCTACCCTTACTCTCAAGTGCCCTTCCCCTCCCACTCGAGCCCTACCCCAACCATACCTCCTGACCCTGAATAGGGGAGCTGCGATGGCACCCAAGGCAGTTGAGTGAGAACTGGGTGGCAATTAGGCTAGTTGGCCACACTGACAGAACAACCTTTACATAATCAGAATTACTCATGATGGAAGAGGGAGAAGAAAAGGCAAAAATGAGGACAACGAAGGGAGCCTAGACGCTTATTTGGCAAAGCTATCCCTTGCCCCCCTCCCACCCCCAGTGCTGTAGAGACTGGAGAAACTCCCAGGCCAATTCAATCGACTGGAAAAGGTGTGCCTTCCCTTTATATACGACTTTCAACTTTGATTGTTGGATAATACCAGCTGGGGCACCAAGCTGCTGAAAACAATTAACTATGCCTCTCAATTCCTTACGGCGCAGAAAAAGGAGACATATCAGAAAATAGCTTAAACTAAAAATTGTCAGGAGTCTGATATATCTTGTCAATTCAATTCAAAAGTGCTTTATTCGAGTATTACTCATAAAAGCAGACAAACAAACACATAATAAAATACAATTAAATGACAAGATCGAATATGACTTAAGCACATTACACATTAAAAAGACAATTAGAAATACATTTCATCCTATTTTATACAATCCAAGGTGCAAAGTTCATAAAAAACAGATTAAAAAAGCAATCCAATATCAATATTAAAAATCAATATGATTTTTAAAATTTATTCATCAGATAAGACACCTTGCATGGGAACAGAGAATAGATAATCTAGCAGTCTCTGTTCAACTAAGCAGAGAGTAGTTACCCTACTAGCAGTCTCTGCCTAATTACCCACGCCCACCCCAAATACTTTGCAGTCGCTATTATAATCCAGTTTAAGGAGGTAGATTTTACAATGCGTAGGGCTACCATACTACTTTTAGTACCCAGGTTTCTACACATAGGAGCCAACCAAATACGTCTAGGAGCGGAATATGCATAACAAGAAAACAAAAAGTGACCCAACGTTTCCTTTCCTTCCCCACATACTGGGCAGGTAGCTGGACCTCCATCTCTCCATTTTGATGTTAAGTTACGTAGAGGTAGAGAGCCAGCCCTCATTTGGAAAAGCAGCTTCCTATCCATGGGTTTCGTTATGAAATCCCAATACATTTCGTACGTAAGAAACAGCTTAGCTTCAAGGAAAGCAGTCGTCATAGACCCATTATTATTGCTAAGCAGACTCCTGTTTTCAACCTGTTCCCAGAAAAGATTTTTTATAAATAACTTAGATGGAAAGGATGACCCAGTTGGATCGGACCACAGTTCGTTTAACCCTAGTTCACATAATGCTGATTTTAATGATCTGAACCATCTGATTTTATGAAATCGGTCTGCTTTGATGACATCAGCAAACCCCGCTGCATAATGTGACAACTCAGGGGTGGTCCAGATTCTACGCCAATATAATATCGGACGAAGTTTGCACATTGCCGAGATTTCTTTCCTACCAAGGTCATATCTGAGAGGCAAAAGGGGGCTGCTCTGTGGGGTGCCTGTTAGTTTCCGAAAGAAGTTATTCTCTGATGTCTGTAACTCCTGAAGGTTTTCTTGCCCCCACATCTCTGCCCCATACAGTGCTGACCCTATTGCCTTTGCCTCATATATGATTAAGGGAGGTTTGATTGGTTTGGTCAATGATTTACTATGCTCCTTAATGATGGTACCAGCCAATTGTTTGTGTCTTAACACTGCAATATTTAAGTGTTGGTTCCATCTATTATCATTAGAAATGTGAATCCCCAGGTACGTAAAAGAATTTACTACTTCGAGGTAACGCCCACTCATGGATATTTTAGATTAAAAATTTCTACAGGGATTAAAAACCATGAGTTTTGTTTTAGCTGCGTTTACCTCCAAGCTGTGGTCACTACAAAACTTGTAAAAAATTACCAGTGCCTTTTGCAGACCGCTAGGGGATTTCGATAGAATTAAGGTGTCGTCTGCGAACATTAAAATAGGGACTTTTACACCTGCAAGGGAGGGAGCATCCAGAGGCTGGGATTGCATGCGGGAGACAATTCCGTTAATAAAAAGTGTAAACAATGTTGGTGCCATTGAACAGCCCTGTCGAACCCCACGCTCAACAGGGAAATCGTCAGTGTCGTTGCCGTAGCCACCCCATTGAATTTTAGCATAAGTGCCCTCATGTAGTCTCATGATCAAGGTCAGAATGGTCAATGGGACCCCCAGAGCTGCCAGCACCTCCCACAATTTTGCCCTCGGCACCAGGTCGAATGCAGCCCGTAGGTCAACAAACGCTGCGTAAAGACTGCATCCACCCAGTACCACGGTCCTCCACTGTATCAATTGGAAACGGAAGACCTGGTCCACAGTGCTGGTTGCTCTGCGAAACCCGGCCTGAAAAGGAGATAAAACATTCTGCTCCTCTGCCCAATCAAGCAAGTTGTTAATAATTACATGCCCTACAACCTTTTGAACCGTGTCAATTAAGCTGATTGGGCGGTAATTGCAAGGTTGGGCACGGTCTCCCTTTTTATATACTGGGATGATAATAGCACCCCGCCAGGATGCCGGAAATTCAGCGCCCCTAGCAATGTGGTTTAGTAAAAGGCAGATGTATTTACTCCACCTGTCGGTGTCATTTAAAAAGACATCCGCATCAATACCCGGGGCTCGGCCACTATGAACAGATTTCAGGGCAGAAAGTACTTCACCCAGAACAAAGATGTCATCGTCTGCAAACAGGTAAGTAGGGCAGGAGCTGTTAACAAACTGGTCCCTGGAAGAGTACTGCTCGCTAAAAAATTTAACCCATGCATCATGAGAGACATTATTATTAGGAGTTTCTGGAGAACTATCGTGACCCCATTTGACAATATGCCAAAATAGTCTAGAATGTTTGCGATCACTTGCACATTTCAGCTTCTGCCAGTGGGCTTCGTCCCATTCTCTTTTTGCCCTAGCAATGCAGTTTTTATAGTGCTTTCTGGCAGATCGAATCTCACCCAAGTTGTTGTTTTTGATCGCAGCTCCTAGGTTGAATCTTGCTGCCCTACAATCTTGATTGTACCACTTTGCTGCTTTATGTGGGCAGGCCCTCTTATTATGTACAGGTTTTAAGAAAAAACTTTTGACTTCGTTAAAAAGAGTCGTGTGTACTTTAGTGATATCTTCGTATCCCTGTGTAGACCCAACTACACTCTCCAGAGCCGTAATGGCCTTGTCTGTCGCTTCTCCTATTTTTTCGAGGACCTGCTGATCTGTCTTGACACCCGACCACCTTAACCTACGCATATTATTAGATGGAATGATTGTCGGGAGCACAAGTTGGTCACAAGGGGTTGGTGCTATTTCATTAAATGTCCACCAGTTATGTGAGACACAAAGAGGGTCGTGGTCGCTTTCTGGCCTAGCTGTTACTACCATGTCACTGAGAGATGACCATATAGATATGCTACAAATGACATAGTCAATGCGACTTTTGTTTCGCCCATTATTAAAAGTCATGGCAGGGACACGATCTGATTTAGTGCGACCGTTCAGGGCTCGTAGCCCGTGCTCCAGACACATTGCATTTAAGTCTAGAATGTCCGCCGTCCAGCGAGTTATAGGTGGAGTATCTAATGTGGGGATGTCCCAAAGCTTATCTTCCTCTGCTCCGAGAGGAGAGTCGCCAGTAATGAGAGGTTCAAAAGTGCGATTTAAATCGCCTGCAATTAGAATGTTTTTCCC
The DNA here is from genome assembly GCF_964263255.1 of Lissotriton vulgaris. Lineage (NCBI taxonomy): Eukaryota > Metazoa > Chordata > Amphibia > Caudata > Salamandridae > Lissotriton > Lissotriton vulgaris. The sequence goes on from NC_141689.1 coordinate 863,503,537, forward strand.
TGCAGAATGTGTCTCAAGAAGATTAAAAAGACTCAAAAGAACCTCTGATTTACCTTTGTTTCCACCTCTAACATAGATATTGTAAATATCTATGGGGATGGATAGATTGCTGGTCAATCTGATGAGCTGAATATCTTTTTGGTCAAGCTCCACACATTTTACAACAGTTTTTAAAGACTGCCTGATCCATATAGTAAGACCCCCCATCGGCCGCCCTTTAGGGCCCTTAGTAGCAGGAACATGAAAATTTATATACCCCAAGGCAAAGATAGGGTCACACGCCCAAGTCTCTTGAAAGATGCAAAGATCGTACTTATTAATAAATCCAAACCAGTCAGCACAATCCAACTTGGAACATAGACCAGCCACATTCCAAGACAAGAGATTCCCTGAGTTAGATTTCATAAGAGAACAAGGGTTTGTAATAGTCTCATGTATCATCCTACCCCCAGTGACCTGAGTAATATTTTCATTGGATGGGCCTGCTAAATCATCAAAGGGATACCCCTGAGTACAACCTTTAGTTGAATTGCTGACCACACCAATAATTCTTTCGTCACAGACAATCAAAGGCATAGAGTTACACATAGGTGGTTGTCAATCACAAGCATTCAAGTTAGATAATGCAGAGAAACGATTTTCCAGCCCCAAGCCCCAGTCCACTGAAGCAACATCCTTCCTCCCCCTCTTGGTCACAATGTTCCATTTGGTTCTCAAGATACTTGAATTTGGACCACTTCCCTTTCTTGGATAGAAGAAGTCCAGGGTCAATGGAACAATTGAGGTTGATCTCCGTTGTGGTGGTAAGATGTTGGGTAGAATGTTAGGCAAAACCCCTGGGTCAGAAAAGTGGAGGACAACACACTCCCCCTTAAACTTTTTCACCCTGTCCCCAATCCACTGAACCCTTCTTGCATTTACGAGCTCTTCAGAGAGTCGCTGCTTTCCCCACGGAGAAATTACCATATTGTTGGTCAACCATGATAGAGATTTATTTATTAAGGAAGATGTTGTTTCCCGCTCACCTTGGGCCAAGGGAGGAACATTAGCAAGAACAAGTACCAATGGGGAAGCTTCAACTACGAGCTCAAAAGTCCCTTTTTCAGTGATTGGGTCATCAGCAACAGGAACTGGAATGGAGGCATTAGGAGCATCACCAGGGAAAATACTCTTGGGTGCCATTTGAGGGTTGGAAACAGGGGTAGGGATAAATCCACTGTTAGCTACAGTGACTGATTTGCTCAGAGTAGCCTCAATCCTAGCGGAAACATTTTCTGGGAGTTTACCTATCTCACCCAAGGTTTTTTCTAGTAGACCTTCTAGTCGGTTGACCTCAGAGGTTAACTTATCTATTTTACTGACCAGAGGTTTAACCACACCTTTAATTTTGGTATCCATCAGAGCCAGTAGTTTATTAAATTGGGCGTTTGAAAGTGTAACGTAAGCCTCGTTAGTCAGATCAGACTCCTCTTCCTCTGAATGTTTCCTCGGGGGGTTTGCTACTTTGTTCTTGGCTGACCTTAGACACTCCCGTTTCCCCAGGACTAAAATGGGAGCTGGAGGGGCGATTAAGGGCTCGTTACTAGTGGGTATCTCTATCAGAGCTTCATTAACGCTAAGGTCTTCAATTCCAGCAACAGTACCGCTAGGCTGAATGATAATAGTATCTGGAAGAGAATCGAGTATTTCGCCATTTGAGCTACTATTAATCTGAAGCCCAAAGGGATCATCTGACTCAGTATCAATAAGGGGGGATTGGGTGGATGAGTCTATTCCCAGGGATGTTCTCCTGTCACTATTAATTCTTTCTACAACGTGTACAAGATAGTTCTCAATTGAGTTATTAGTAGTAACTAACTTTTTCGGCGGCATATTTCTCTATGCACACATCCACAATTGAAAACACGTAAAAGGATAGCCAGAGTGAGAAATGAACTGAAGCTACGTTTGCAGCACAACAAACCAAGAGACCAGGCCCAACCCTACCTTGGCCGACCTCGGACGGCCCGCCCTTTGTCCGGGCTTCGTCCGGGCGTCCCGCCCGCGTCCCGCGTTGCGGGCGAGTCCCTCCTTTGTAGCGCCTCCAGGCGCAGGATTGTGACGCTTTCCTGGAGCGCCGGTGCAGAGGCCCCTGGGAAAGCGAGTTTCTCCTCGCAGCGACCGCAGGTGGTAACTGTGCGGCGGCGGGAGTACTCGGCAGTCGAGATACGGCAAGCAGCTGTCTTCCTGTAGCACAGCGGTGAGTTCCTCAGCCTCGTTTAGCCTTGCAAATGCCCCTCGATCAAAAATGTAGCAGACTCTCTACTGCACTCCCAACTCTCGGCTAGCAGGCAGGCACGATTATCTTGTCTCGAATAGCACATGGCAAAATCTGTTCCTTATCTCTTTAGTCACTTAAGTTTACAATAATAATTCGAGGGTACTAAACATTAGGATGCTAGACTGCTGGAACACGATGAGCCTGTATAACTGTGAGATTGACTTTCTGGGCTGCTGCTTCGGGACAGGCATGTTTGAAAAAGATCTGATACTACAGCAGCACCCGATTGGCCATTTTCATGTCCTTTGGGCACTCCTGTTATACAAAGATTGGATCTGTGTGACCGATTTTCCGCATCGTCAACCTTAATTTGGAGCTCAGCCAGCTCAATTTGTAGTTCAGTCACCTGAACGGTTCGGCATGGTAAGCTGTCTTTGAGATCTGAAATCCGCTGTCCTGTGTCAACGATACGTGATGTAAGCTGTTGAATATGAGATTTGATCGAATACAACTGTGACTCCGTGTTCTTGTGCGCATCTTCTTGGGATAATTTCATATTTTTTAACTCTATTAAAATCTGTTGTGGAGTCTGATTGAGCATCACCAGTCCTCGGATTTTGAATCAGAGGTAGAACCTGCAGGGGTATAAACATCCTGCCTGGTACTTCGACCGTTGTTGAGGCCTCAATCGTGGCCTTCGGGGCAATAGTGAATAAGGAGGAATCCACTGCTATGCTCGTAGCTATCTCACTGCAAGAAAGTTCTCCCTGCCTCTCGGAACTTGCAGTTTCCTGGAATACTGTACAGCTAGTTTGTTTGCACTGTTCCTCCGCATTAATGCCTGCACATAAGGGAAATGGTGGCAGCTGCTGGTCTCCAGAAGGAGTCCCCAGTAGTGGTGCTTCACTTATTACTGATCTACTCATATTCATAATTTGTGGAGAAGCAGGGCTTGCAGCATCTGAGGGGGGTTCAACGTGTTGCTTATTTCCATAGCTGATGACGAGGCCAAGCCAGATACTAGCTCTTTGTTTACGTGTAGTACATCCATCTTCTCCTTGAGTAAAGAGAGCTCCAAGAGATCCAATTGCCGAGGCACCTCGACCAAGGAACAATTCCTGAGTTCTACGCTAAATAGATTGAACTCCGCTTGCTTGTTGGAAGAAATGTGATTGCGATTCTTTGTGCTAAGGGTAGAGTTACTTACTGACTGCTTTTAGCAGAGGTAACCCTAGAAATCCTCTTCATGGTGGAAATGAACTAGAACTATGCGAGTACCGTGCGAGGGGACGCAAGCCCCACCTATTCATCGACAGGCCGCTTCCGCACCGACCCCCATTGAGGGTCATCTGTATTAGGACCGTAGAAGCATATCACAGTAATCGACGTGTGTCACAGTCGTCCCCAATCCATGCAGTACCTTCCGAGCGTGTCACATCTTTCTCCTATCACGGTGAACGGTGTGCCTTTCTTAACGAGAATCGCCGTGCCTCTTGCATATGACTAGTATGAGGAAAATATCCTGTATTCCGCCCATCTACTGGCGAAGGTGTGATTTGGTTGGGCTTAAAATGTGTTTCTTGCAACAGAGCAATATGTATGTCATGCCGATCAAGGTATGATAATATCTGACACCTTTTCTGGGGATCTCTCAACCCTCTCACGTTCCAAGTTATAATGTTCAGATCCTTAACCGCCATGCCAATGTACCTCATAACTGTTAGGCTGCCTACAGGTTTGGTATTCCCGATAGGACCTTCCCTTGTTGCATTAAATAGTTAACATCACCTGATGTAGAACGTGTACTCACTCGCCACCGCAATGCTAAATCTAGTCTATTGATGTATGAAGTCGAGCTCCCGTATGCATTTTCCAAGTGTACCATATTACAACCTACCAACCCCCTATCCACCCTGAACAACACTCCCATCCCTCCCCTCTGAATTATCATATGAACTTCATCGTTACAACAATATATTCCTCTTCTCCCTGCTACTCCACCCTCCTCTCACTGAAGCAACCCCAACTTGCCAGAATTCACTACCCACCCTCCTCCCCCCTTTCAACGTTAACACCATCGAAACCCAGATGATACATTCAAACATGGGGGAATACCCGTAGGGGGACATTACTAGATGGTCACACAGCCAATTTCCCTCTCCTCCAGCTCTGGAACCTGTGCGCCCTATGAGCTGTGTTCGAGGAGGGGTAGTGGGGCCTGGAATACATTACCACCGGAACAACTGTTAACGTTTTCGGCCACACATCTAGACAGTGAGTCCTGGTCATGCCACTGCGCCGGGGGCCACCACCACCGCAGGGGCCCGCCGGTCAAGCACAGTTTGTACGGCAGGAACTACAGTTCAAGCTTCCTCGTCTGCTTCCTGTGCATCACCTCGCTGTCCATGGTCACGGTCAGTCCCTCCTCGTTGCGCCCATTTCCAGGCCCGCAGATAAACCTCCACTTGTTGCGGATCACTCGGAGTCGTGCAGGGTATAGTAAGGCGTAATCAATTTGTGCTGCCCACAATTTCTTCTTCACCTCAATAAACTTGCGTCTTTCCTCCTGCACCATGGGAGTGAAGTCCGGGAAGATCGAGAAGGACACCCCTTCATATGACAGATTCTGTTTTGTGCGCGCTGCACGGAGGGCCACATCGCGGTTGCGGTAGTTCAGCAATCAAGCAATAATAGGTCTTGGTGGATTTCCAGGTGTCGGTTTGGGCCCCAGAGATCTATGGGCTCTCTCTACGATGAATTGGCAGCCTGCACAACGACTGGAAAGTCTGGAAAGAACGCAAGGGAGTTGCCTTGATTTACAATATTGCGCTTATCCCTGGCCATACGTAAAATACTGTCTCGATCCCTATAATTTGAGAGTCTCGCAATAATTGGGCACGGGGGAGCCCCCGGGACAGGCCTCACTGCAAGAGAACGAGGGGCTTGTTCGACAATGAACATGGCAGACAGGTTTTCGGCACCAAAAATGGCCTTAATGAGGTCTTCAACGAATGGTTCCATTTTGCCCACGTTCATAGATTCAGGAAGCCCAGTAATTCTGATGTTATTGCACTGGGACCAGGCCTCTAAGTCATCATTCTTAGCTTGAATGAGAGCCAGGACTTTTTCCATATTTAGCGACTTCCCGGCAACTTCGCTCAGACCATCTTCCGTCGTAGAAACTCGTTGCTTGACCTCACCCATGCGAGCATTCTGCTTTTCAAGCTGTGCCGACATGTAGTCCAAGAGGTGATTCACGGCCGCCTTTGTTCCCTCAATTGATTGGAGGCTGCACTGCATTGCCAACAGCGTTGTCTCAAGCGTGTGGGGGGTGTCGCCCTGCGCATCAGCCTCCGAGTCCGATGGCGCTTTCTGCTGTGATTTTGTTAATCTGCGTGCCTCAAATGTGAGGCGAGGTTGGGATTTGTCAGTCTTCCCCATTTTGGCTCCAGAAACTGACAAGTGTGTCCAGCAGATGAAGGGGAAAACCACTAAACATAGCTGATGCTGACTAGGGCGGGCCTGTACAAGGTGTAGACAGCAAACCACGCACATGACACCACAGACCCAGTGGCCCAAAGTGACACCGCCCGCCCAACACACCCCACGAGGGGTACCAGGGGAGTGAAGTAGTTTACCAGCACCTGACGGGATCAGCAGCCCCCAGGAATACCAGGCTCACAACTCAGGATTCAGGAAAGGCCCACTATTATATGCACCACAGTACAAATGAAGAAGAACATTCCAACCACAGGTGCCCATACATCTCCCTTCATCAAGAGCAGTCCACCACTGGCCTCGCCGCAGTACAGAAAGCTGCCAGGCACAGGCTCATCAAGGCAAACAGCTGTATACTCCAAGCAGACCCCAGTCCACTACACCGGCCAGGACGCAGGTGACACAGTCGCTGGAGACTTGAATGGAACGTCTGGTACGCGAAGTCAATCCAATCCAATATTAAAGATCACAGGCCCCCCCAGCAACAACACCCTCAGCTCCAGAAGTGGATCAGATATACACAGTCTCGCCACCGTGCTGCGGCCTCTCTGGGGCCGAATGACAGTCAAGTTATAGAGTGCCGGAACAGCCAGTGCAAAGTGCCTCCAGGAAGAATTCCCCTTCGCACACTTCCCCTGTGCGATGCCACCCACCAGCTCAGCGCTCCTCACCCATCCGCCCAGCCCCCAGCCATAGCTCGCTGGCTGAAGCCCGCCCCACCTCCGCTGTCACCGGCAGGGCCAGACCCTGCCCCACTTACCACAACCGGTGCCAGGCAGGTCACAGTCTCTGCAGGTCCCCTCAGCCTCCGCCGCAGGTCTCGTCTGTACCGTCAGACTCCAGATGCACCAGCGCCCAGACCAGGATCCACAATCCGCCAGCAGAGGTCCGGTGCCCACCACAAATCCGGCCGCGCCCAGGGACCATCAGTACAGCGGGCGCCAAGCACTTAGCCACACACCACTTCGGGCCCAACCGCAGCAGGCCCGCATCCTTACCACAGCGAGTGCAGCGCGCGTCAGCAGCAGTCCAGGAGCGCCCCACAACACAGGCAGATCTTGACTTCAGGGCCTCGAGACAGCTGTCATTTTGTAGAGTCACTGCCAGGCCCAGTCCCACAAAAACGCGGCCAGTGTGTTAGCTCGCAGCCGCCAAGACCGCCTTGAATGTGCTCAGGAGGGTTCAAAGGCAAAGTGCACACGTACTCTGGTAGTGGATGCGGATATCCTAGGTGGATAATGGACGGATAGGAGCTCAGCCTGGCAGAGCCTCACTAGGGTGCGGCCAGCTTGCCCTCCAGCGCCCCCAGGCAAATGAAAACTACATGCTTGGGTGCAGTCTCACCTGAAGATTTGATAATTCCATTAGATCTACAGGCCAATTAAACAAACTTTTGACAATGGAAATTGAGATAAGCTTTATCATTTAATGAAACAAATAAGTTGATCACAAATGGTAAATTTAAAGTGTCACCATATGCTTCAAATGGAAACGCAATAGAGGGAATCAATATTAACCTGTCTATGCAAAGATTTTTCATGAAAACCTGCTGTCAATTTGCTAACAGGCCTGTTCCAAGACTCATCTGTTAGTGTTACTATTTACAGTATTGGAAAGCTATGCCAACAGTGGTTGTCAAAATTTGGTGAAAAAGCACATGATGAAAATATGATTGAGATATGAATTTTGGCAACTTTCTTTCAGGCCCAGTTCCTGTACAAAATAAGAGAAGCATTCTTCCCTTTTTAAATTATGGTTTAACAGAAGTGGTGCCTACTTTGAGAAAGGGCTGCTATGTGCATTATGGATATTGATAAAGAAGTGCTACATGATACCTTTTCTGTAAAAGATAACAGCTTTTGACACAATCTAAACATGTCTATATTAGCTCTACTATCACTTCATCTGGTTTTAGTACAATTAAAGAGAGCATTTAGATTCATTATGACAAGAAGAAGGTCAAGCTCGTGCAGTTACACAGTTGTGCTGGGCCTTGCAAATTTTAAATCTCACTGTGTGCCTGGTCCATTCTTTATGAAACTAAACTTTTTCCACCCTAAAATCTCACTTTGCGTCAGCTCTATTTCGCTAAGAAGGATGTATTCTACAATCTGTGCTTGTTCAACAGATACAAATGATATATTTTTTTCAATGCTAAATATCCTGACCTACTGTGGTTGCTACATGGTAGTATTTTTCTACCTATCATTTTTCATTCCCATGGCTCTCCATAACTATGGGTAGATTGAGCTTATGCACAATGCATACGTCCTACATCGCTACCAAACTTATTTTGATTCTATCATTTGAGGAATAATGCTTATGTCATTATTAACACATCTTTGTGCCCTAACCCTTAGGGGCACTTACTGATATGTGACTATAACAGGACATGGCTCTTGTAACTTTCCGAAGTCTACATTCTTTTGTACCTGCATCAATTAGTCCTTCTTATCTTGCTCTTTTGGAAGATGGTGTCTATATTTTCAGAACTAATGCCCTATTTTGATGCCTGATCAAGGCTATGTTTATCTGCTTACTGTGCTAGGTACTATGACATGTTGATGACAACACTGCATCCTGCTCTTACAAGGGTTCTTGATGTTCATTTGTGGCCTAGGGTTTAATTAAATCCTATTTAGCGTGACAAATTAAACAAAACACCTAGCAAATTAACCATGGGGGACTCCTCCTCCACCAAGGCGGAGGAGCGTCGCCCCACTCATCTCATAGCAGTGGAAAAAGTAAAAATAAAATTATAATAACAACTTAATTATCATAAAATGTTTCAATTTCATAGGTACGGGGCTAGGTTAGGGTGGATGTGGCTGGTGGCACAGGGAAGATGAATGGTTTGTGCACACTAGTGCGCATGATGGTTTGGCCGACGGCTTGGGTTGGCCGAACAGTCATGCGCACTTTGCATGTTCTCCACCGGGCTGTAATACACTCCCTGGGTGGAGAACATGCACAGGCCCTGTCCCTGTTTGAACGTTGAATCACAGCACTCAGATCAATCACAACACTGCTAACAGCTGCGTTGTGATTGGCTTAGGGGACCCTATGTGCTTCCGCTTCTTCCGGACACGGAGTCAGGAAGAGAAGCAGAGAGATGATGAAGAAAAACGGCAGAAGAGGTAAGTGGTCTTTTTTTATTTTTCAAACCCCCCTCCCCCTGCCAAGCCAATCTCATTCCCTCCCTACTAGAATTACAATGCCCCTTTTCTGGCCACCATGGTTTCACAAATGTGTTTACTAATGGTCCTCATAGTGTTGTTATCCTTCTTTACAGGAAGGCATCTTTGCAACTTCAGTGGGCTAACAGGATACCCATTGCAGGCACATAATAGCTACCGGGTCTTCTGATGGGCACACTGTCACTTGCCTGAATGTATATGTCCCAACTCTTTTTTAAGCTTCCTTTCCATTTTTTTTTTAGTTCATACTGACGGATGCCCCCTAGGCATACTAATGGTCACTGGGGACGTTAATGGGTTCCTGGACAGAAACCTATACCAGATTTTTACCAGGTCAGCTGAATGTTCAAGCTCAACTCCTTTACCTAGTTGTGCCTCCTGTTTCAGCTTGTCAGACATTTGGGGCATGCTTTACCCCACATGGGCTTGCATCTTCTTCTCAAGAGCCCATAGCTCATTCGTCAGACTTGATTATTTCTTCATACCACTAGATTATTCGCACCTCATCTCAAAGATAAAAATTCTCCACAAAACCATCTTTCACCTTAGGCACTAGCAACTGATCAACATTCTTTAGTCATGCTCTGCCATTAAATCAGTATTTCGTGGCCAGCCTACTGGATAGATATCCTAGTTGGAGTAAGAAAGGCAAGAGGCAGTCAGCAAACCAGAGGTACTTCTGCTTGACTTAGAACTCTTATTTAAGCGCTCTAGAACAGAACTGTGCTCCTGGCCATGAAGTGCTTCCAAACTGCATTATGACAACAATTAACAGAAGAGGTCAAGTACATACAATTTGTGTTACAGAGCTGCGTATACTAGTAGGGAGAGTAACCAGCAAATTGTTTCATTGACTTACCGGGTGAGAGGATCCATCAAGACACGTAGGAGAAATTCACATTGGTTCAGGTGCTCTTGTTAAGGAAAGGTAAATGGTAACTGAAACCTTTGCCTCCTACTATACAGGACTTTACGGGTGGGAGACACCTCCAGTAGTGAGCAGGCTGGATTTTTTTTTGATGCCCCTTATCTCATCTGTCACTGACAGACAGGGAGAGACTGGATTGGATATTACAATCTGGGTAGAGGACATTGGGGAGGTCATATTTTTAAGTTTCCCATTTTAAATTACTTGAGCCCAATAGGTTCCCACTAGACCTCTTTTATCATTACTCCACTGAACTCAAGCCTCAGCTGACAGGAATGGTCCTGTAAGCACTCTAGATCTCAGGGAGGCCCTCTTAACTATTTTACTGATGTCTAGTTAGCCAGCATTCTTTTTTTTTTTAAAGTTTTTATTGAAATCAAACAATGCAGTTGTGCAAACAAAGCAAATACACACATAAATCAAGTTTGGTAAACAGCTGGAGCTATCAAGATATTAATAAAGAATGATATAGAGCAGAGGGAAGATATTAAAACAAAAAAAAATGATTCATGGAAAAACAGTGGCTCAACAATAAGAAACGTATGTATGCATAATGGACCCACAGTGCCTATTTCAACCATTCCTCCACGGAGGCCCAGATCTTACAAGCCTGCTTCCGCTTCCTCCTACCCTTTAGTGTGAACACGGATAACTTCAAGTTATAGATAGCAAGCAACCTAGCTCTCCAATTACTAAATACAGGTGGATCAGGAGATAACCAATGTGAAGTAATACACAAACGGATCACAGACATGGCTATGAACAAACAAGCATTAGAAATGCAATAGGTCTCGGATTTGTTTGAGTTAGATCTAATAGCTTTGTAAATGGCAATGTCTTTTAGCCATGTGTTATGGAGTGTATGCATGTGGTGTGTAGTGGAATTATGTGGGTTGGATTGGAATTGTAGCAATGGTGGCATGCTGCGCTTTAGATAAATATGTTTAAAAGTAAAGAGCACCATACTGCGATTGCTACAATAGTTAATTGTGGATGCGTTACCAAATGATGTGTGCACTGATGGCTGGTGGTGTGTGTGCCTGTAGAAATTGTGCACTGATGGCTGGTGGTGTGTGTGCTTGGTGGAAGCTTGCACTGCCGGCTGGAGGTGTGTGTGCTTGGTGGAAGCGTGCACTGATGGCTGGTGGTGTGTGTCCCTGGTAAAAGCGTGCACAGACGGCTGGAGGTGTGCGAGCCTGGTGAAAGCGTGCACTTATGTCTGGTGTTGTGTGCCTGGTGGAAGCCTGCACTGACAGCTGATGGTGTTTGTGCCCGGTGAAAGCGTGCACTGACGGCTGGTGGTGTTTGTTCCCGGTGAATGTGTGCAGTGACTCCTTGCACCATGATGCGTCATACTGTATATATGACGCATCATTGGTGTCGCAAGGAGGGTGCAGTGAAAAGTGACGCATCGCTGTTTTCACGCAGCGATGCTTCACTTTTCATAAATGAGGCCCCTAGTTCCCATTTCACATAAGACTTATTAGTAGTGAAGGACCCAAATCCTTCCCAACTAATAATATCCCACTTTCTCACACAGACAAACAGTAAATTCTGACTGAGAAGTCAGGTACGAATGTTCTAAGGCCAAAGTAACAGTCTGCAATTTTCTATGAAGTTAAAAAAAACACGTGTTTTTGACCATTTCTTTAACATTCATTTACCCTCATGAAGTAAGGACTATAATAGAGAGGGTTTCATTGTTTTGCTTCTTTACAGGAACCTCGGCTGTCTTGACTCTAGTCCCTTTCTGTCTGCCTGTGCCCTCTGCCATAGCCCCAAACATGACCGACTGCATCGTTGTTGCCAATAAATAATTTATAATACTGAAGTAACAACTATTCTGTGGACCTAGGTTGAGAGCTACAATGTTTACCTACAGGTCTTAGACAGGCAAGGAAGTGCCAGCCTCCTGGATACAGAATCATGCACGCAATGAAAATGCAGGCCCTACAGTAATGAGAGTAAATGTTCAAACATAAGGATATTCTCCAAAATTTATGTAACAGGATTACCAATGAAAGCCAATAATTGTGGAAACTAAATAGAAACCGAATTTTGCAGCTGTTGTGTGTACTACCTGGAAATGTGAACGTCACAAACCAAAAATCTAATTATTTTGCTAGTACGTATTTTTCTGTTGCCACCCAACTGATCAAATCTCTCCGAATTTATTATAAGCGCATTTTGTTTGTATTCTATCCCATGTTCTCATTTTGGCGGGCTCGTCTTTTGTAAATTGGCTGTGAAATTACATACTTTATTTTTCGATGTTTGGCCACTCGCTGTGTGATGAAGTGTGAACGGTGAAACCTGCAATTATTTCATCCCTGATTGCCTCACCCAGGCCCCGCAGCCCCTCCACACCCGAGTCGTTATGTTTTACCAGCGCTAATTTATGAAACCACATATCCAGCGTATTCCCGAGCAGCGAACCAGAACTTTTGCTTTCATAGGTCAATATATTTTAAGTCCAACACCAAATTCTCTCCATGCTCTTTCGGCGTTGGCGGCCCTACAGTTTAAACAGGCTTAAAATATCAAAGGTAGTTTGCCAGTGTCCTCAGACAACTCCACGTCCCCGAAGACCGGGTCCCAGGCAGGCGGCGGCCCGGATTCAGCTGCGTCCTCACACAGACGCCATTAGCATCTTTCTGCGGGGGTGTCGGGTTTGCTAAGAGCACTAAACTGAATTCCTTCATGGTCTGCCACCTTGACTTTATTAAAGGTGTTGGGCTGCAATAATAACCAGAGATGGAGAAGTCTCCTTCACTGGTCATAAATTACACTCCGCCTTCGCAGTGGCTTATCGTTATAGCTTCTCTCCGTCGGCAACAAACTTGGGCCTGTATTCCTGGGCGCGCGAGCGCCCTGCTAATGAATCCTCGGCACGTTCGATCGGAGCGCGTTCTATGTTTATATTTTCTTTGTATGTAATAAATGCATAGAGAAAAATGCGCTTGAAAATTACCCTTCGAGATTCCATTGCATAATATTTTATAATAATTTTTAATTTCCGAAATGTGTCACAATATTTTGGTAGTTCTAAGTTAAGTGACAAAAAAAAATACGAAGTCCTCATATATTACAACGTATTTTGCTTCGAATATAAAAAAACGAGCAGTGGTGCACGCCTGTAGCCCCGAGCCCTAAAAACTCGAGACTGGTGCACGCGCACCCAGCATCTGTCTTCAATTACCGCGGGCCCTGACAGCCGCGATAAAGAAATTTGCCCTTCTGCTGCGCGTGTCTGCACGGAATATGCAATAGGCGGAGCTACTCTACCGTCTATGGCCTATTGTGTGCTCTCTTCCGAAAACACACGCACTAGAAGGCCAATCGAAATGCAGCTGGCAAAAAAAGGACAAAAAATCACGAGCAGCCAGGAATTTGTTAGGTAGCTTTTCGAAAACGCTAACTAAAGGACTCTTGGGCTCCGCCCACACTGCTACGCAGTGTGACGTAGGCCCGAGCCCTAAAAAGCGGTGGCATACCGAGAATTGCATGCCCGTGATGAACCTTCGGAGCCCATTATAACCATCTCTGGAGACAAAGTGCAAGGGATATTAAGCGTGCCATTAATAAACCGTTCCACATCAAGCATAAAGTCACGAAGGATCGGGCATAGATAGAACATATGCATAGAATCAGCTGCATATAACCCACACCTAGTGCAATGATCCCCCTTCATACCACCCCATTTCGCCATTTTTGCAGGCGTATAATATAGATCAAAAGCAGCCATGTAGCTTTGAGTCCGTAAACTGCCAGAAACCAAGACTTCGCTAGCTCGCTCCAGAGCAGGCCTCAGATCAATCCCAGTTTTACCAAATTTAACTACTACTTCAAATTTTGCACCTCTAGATCATCCGGGAAGCTAACCAATAAATGTTGGTGCAACATCCCTATTCTGGCTTTTCCTTGTATTAATTGAAATATGTCATACTTATCTAACATTGAAGGGGTTTCATTAAGACGTTTATAGATAAAACTTCTGATCTGCAAGTATTTTCAAAAAACCATGCGTATTTAGCTTAAACTTATCCTTAAGAAACGAAAAAGAATGCATTTGCCCAGAACACACTAAATCATCAATGGTCTGAATACCTATGGCCTGCCATCTAAAGATAGTTTAATCCTGGAAAATGGGAGGGAGGAGACGAGCAGCTTTAAATGGAGTGTAAATATTAACGTTGGGGATGCCCAATTTCCGCCGTATTTTCTGCCAAATATGGAACATTGCAATAATGACCTTAAACCTGGTCTCTTGAAATAGCTGGGCTCCAAGACTTGTGTCAGTGCACCCTTGGCCGCCATGCCAAGATCAATCTCAAAGATAGTAGGTCTATTACATAGGTGGACCTCAGCACTTGAACCCAAAAGTGGTACTACCAAACATTGAACAAAAGCGGCCCAGTAATATATTAATAAATTAGGTACAGCCCAACCACCACAATCACGGGGGAGACACAGCCATTTAGCAGCTCTACGAGAGCGGCGGTACACCCAGAGGAACCTATAACAAATCCTATCAGCCTTCAACAAGCTTCTCTGAGAAGTTTCTAAGGGAATTGTCCTAAAAAGATATAAGAACTTTGGAAGTACCAGCATTTTAAGAACACTGCAACGACCATATAAAGAAAGATGTAAATGATCCAATCGTTCCAGCTTAGTATTTACAGCATCCACCACCAGGAGAATATTCAGATCTGGAATGGTTTCAACTGCAGTCAAATCTTAACTCCTAAATAAGTTGCTACTCTAACCACAGGGGCCTCGGAAGAAGGCATATTAGATGTTTGAACGACCTGGGTTTTTGCCACGTTTAATTTATATCCTGAAACTGAACCAAACTGTTTAGAAGATGCTTTAAGGGCCGCAAATGCGGAGGAGACATCTGAGGTTAATACCACAATATCGTCCGCATAAGCCAAGGCACGATACTCTGTGCCTTCGAAACTTATGGGTGATATATCTATATGACTTTCGATCTTGCCAAGGAATGGATCGATATACAAGGCAAAAAGCAAGGGTGAGCAAGGACACCCTTGCCTTGTACCTCTACTATTATTAAAATACCCTAACTCCTGACCAGAGATACGTAATGCAGCTTTTAGAGAGGTATAAAGAGTACGTATTGACTGGATAAATTCACTACCAAAGCCCTTCCACCGAAGCACGGCCCACAAGAACACCGAGGAGACCCTGTCGAACGTCTTCTCGGCGTCCATTAGGATCTCCCCGAGGGGAGAGGCCGTGACCTGGGCCCAGTCCAATAGGGCGATGACACTCCGGACATGATCTGCGGGGTCCCTGCCCGGGATAAACCCATGTTGGCGCAGGGAGACCAAGGGGGCTATTACCTCTGCCAATCTAGACGCAAACATTTTAGAGTAGATTTTACTATCGCTATTTATGAGGGAAATAGGTCGAAAGGATGACGGATTCAGCTCAGGCTTTCCCTTTTTTTTTTTTTAAACAAAACTATTATAGTCTGGCGCCATGATTCAGGAACAATACCTCTCTGTACTGATCTAAAAATCATCAACAAATCCTGTCGAATATCCTTGATAAAGGTCTTATAAAACTCCAGGGGCAAAGTGTCCGGACCGGAGGCTTTCCCAGTAGCTAGAGTTTTTATTGCTAACTCAACCTCCTCCAATGAAATAGGGGCCGACAACCGTTCATTCTGTTCAAAGGAAATCTTAGAAGTGTCCAACCCAGAGAGAAAGTCCTCAGTCTCAGACTCCAACCGGATACTCAGTATCCTCTGTATAAAGCTCTGCATAATATTTTTGAAAAACATCCACCACTCCCTCCTGAGTGTCCTGTACCACCCTATTTTTGTCCTGAATTTTTTGTTAATACGACTCTGCAGACCTTTCTGTTGGAGCCTCTTGGAAAGTACCCTCCGAGAATTCTCCCCAAACTCGACCATCATTGTGCGATATTTAGTAGCAAGGTCCTGCCCAAAAGACTACAAAAGTTTAGATTTTAATATGGCAACCTCCTGCTGGCATTCTTCTATGGGGAGAGCATTCTTAATTTTAGATATTAACTCTAACTCCGCTAGCCTAAGCTCCTCAATACGACTCTTAACCAGCTCTTGTCCTGCCCTCCACCGGAAAGAAGAAAAACTCTTGGTCTCGCCGCAGACTGCAGCCTTTAATGCATCCCAAACCACAGGCTCAGATGCAGTTCCCCATCTAATGTCAAGGAATTCCGATAACCATTTTCTCATATGTGCCTGATAGGCCTCATCCATCAAAAGTTTTCTTTCGTAGGGGAGCTCTACGCAGACGAGACCAAGGACATTCCACAAGCAATGGATTATGGTCCGATAAGATTCTGGGAGGAATAAAAATAGAGGCTACTTCTGTCAATTGGTCAGACAAAAAAAAATAATCTAATCTGACCATTTTATTGTGGGGGCGTAATAATATGTGTACCCATCTTCCATACTATTATGTCGATACCAGAGGTCGGTCACCGCATGTTCTTGAACTAAGGCCTGTAGGGCCTTAAACACTCTAGTCTTCCTACCAATGTACTTATCATCACCCGCTGAGTTGAAATTGGCAGATAAGTTGATATTCATATCACCACAAACAAATAATGGAAACGGCCAGGTAGCTAATTCTACATTTAGGTATTTCAACAATTCCGGATCGTCCAGATTTGGGCCATAGATGGTACACAGAGTTAAGGGTCTATTGTCAACTAAAATTTAAGCAATAATCCATCTACCCATTCTGTCCTCCCGGACCCTGGTACAGACCCCAGCTCCACGCTTCAGTAGAATAGCGACCCCCCTGATCATAGACGTCTGTTTAGAACATGCAATTAAATCATATCAAGGCAGCTTCAAACACTCACGCCTCCCCCAGGGCAGATGGGTCTCCTGTATACATAATATATCCAACTTCATAATATGAACAATCTTACAATAAAGTGCACGTTTTTTCGGGTCATTAAGACCACAAATGTTCCATGAACTTAAAATGAGTTTACCCTACCCCATCGGAACATAAAAAAGAACTTAGAACCCACTTTATCTTTTCCAAAAATGTTAGCCCTATCAGCTGCTTAATACCACCATTGCACCATTTTATAACCACAACTGCAATAATTATCCGGAACCCACGTGAGCATGGCCCCCGCCCCCCCTCCCCGAGCCCCCAAACCCTCCCTCCTAGTGACCCCCCTACCTTCTCCCACCCCCCTCCTACACACACCCTGAGCGGCAACAGGACCTTGGTCCTTGTATGGGATGAGCCAACAGCCCGTTCTCGCCTGGACCCCCTCAACCCCTCAAAGCAGAACCTAAGGGCTGGAGACGATTGCTTTCCCTAAGACAAAAAAAGAGAATTGAAGAAAAAACACGAGAAAATAATTAGGGGTAACTACCCCAAGTGATCACCTCGCCCCCAATCTACTCCAGGAACCACCCCCCCCACCCCCCGGAAAAAAGTAATTAATGAAAAAAGAAAGAAAGAAGACAAGTAATGCACTCGTAAAAGCTAACAGCTTCTTAACTAATTAGTAGCAAGGAATTCCTTTGCCTGGATTTCGGAGAGGAAGAATCTAGTCTGACCCTGATGAATAATCTTGAGTTTAGAGGGAAAGAGTAACATAGCTTGAGTGCCCTTAGACTGAAATGGTGTAATCAGTTGGCGAAGCTGCCACCTCCGCTCAACTGTAGCTGGACAGAAGTCAGGCCGGACAAAAAACTCACACTCCTTCCCTAACCTTTTCCTATCGGATCTGGCTAAGTCATAGATCTTCTCCCTTGCAAGAAAATTGTTAAGACAGATCAAAATTGCTCGGGGTTTGGTCCCTGAAACACCCACATTCTGTCTCTGCTTAAAGGGAAATCGGTGCACACGTTGCAACTCCAACTCTCAGTCCCACTGTTTTACATAAGGGAATGCTTCCGTAAAAAGTTCAACAACGAATTTCCTGGCATCTCCTCCTTCCCGACCTTCCGGAATCCCTAGGATCCTGAGGTTGTTATTCCTCGCCCTATTTTCTAAGTCAGTCAGTTTCCATAGTATGTCATTCTTTTGTGCACTAATAGTATCTGTTGTAGCCTTTTGTGTTGCTAAAGCGTCCTCCAGATTGGAAATCCGCTCCTCAGCCTCCCCAATTCTAGATGCAATGTCCGTACAAGTTTTAGAGACTCTGCGAATTGAGTTCTGAACTCTACGACAAGCCCCCTGTGTGCGGGCATTCTCCTGACGAGATTCCTCACGATGCGCCATCATGGTTTGATAGATAACTGCAAGAGTAATCTCTCCTGGTGGCAGCACAGCCTGATCAGATGATGAGAAAAGGCTCTTTGCTGATGCAGATCCTACTAGACCAGGTTGCCCTAAAGGGGGCTGTTCTCAAGAGATAATCCAGATACCCCAGGGACCTCTCTTAAATCACCCTGCATTTTTAAACCGTTGGCTTTGCGAACTGTACAAGGTCCACTGGGTGAAATCTCATTGTTAAGAACTTCGTGTAGACGCCAGTCCCCAACATCACTACCGTCATCAGTCCACTCGCCGTCCTCCTCATCCATTGACGAGCCTGTGTGTTCTGATAGCGAATAGAATTTCTCGCCCCCTTCAGACTCTTTGAGGGATTCAGGGCCACCAGTGCTGCCAATGATGCCATCAGTAGAGACTACAGTCTTACAAAATGCAATGAGATCAGCTGGGAGTGGGCGTACCGGATTTAACTTGTCCACTGCTTGTTGCACTACAACTCCCACAACCCCATTCAAACACAAACTGGAGATAGGCTGAGGAGCTTTAGCTACCGAATCTTCCAGCCGGGAAACCACCCCCAAGCTTTCAGCAGCGTCCCCCGATTGCATACACACCAGAGCCCCAACAGGAAGGAGTGCGGGACACGCATCAACGGTTCTTGAGGAAACTGATATGTCCTCCGCTCTATTAAGAGCTTGTGAAGGGCTCTGAAATTGCTGCTTGTCTCCCTCATTACTTGCTGATGCATTGGCCTTAGCAATGACATTTTTAAACAGTGACGGCAAAGTCTGTTTTTTTTACTTTCCTTTCCTGACCGAGCAGCACCAGACGCGGCCCCTCAAGGGGCTTCTCCTGCTTGCACTGTCTGTACTGATTGAGGGTTCTTGGCAACCTCTGTAAAAGCTCCTGCACTGTTCGCCCGAGCAGCCACTGCAGCTGATCGGGCCTTTACAGCCGCTGTTTTTGCCACAATAAAGGGACGTTGACGAAACGAAGAGTCGGTACAGCACGGGAATGCCGGTAAGTAGAACGCTGGCACACGCCAGACACTAAACGCGCTATCGAATACAGCGCTCGAGGGTCAAGGTGAAGCTCTTGGCATTTAAAATAGGGGGCAATCAACCCGTAGCAACACGGGAGGGATCCAACAGCTAACACAGGCTCCGAGGGGAGAATCATCCAGGCGAGACACTCCAGCTCAGTCGACCAAGCTCTCGGACGCCATCTTGCCGCAGTAAACCAGCATACCAATGTAACTCCTATAGGGATATCTTGTTAATCAACCTAAATACCAAGATATTAGCCTAGGAGCTTTCCTACATTTTACTGGCATGTATCCACCCAATAATTCACACTGGTCAAAGTGGTTTTATGATGAGTAGATCAACCTTCCATAACATCAGGCATTTCTGTAACAGCACTAACCTCTCATCCTGGTTAGAAAGACCTCTTGCTCTCAGGCTAGTGGATTTTGAGAAAGGGCTCAATGTTTTTTGTCTCCTCTTATTGTCCTATATCAGAATTTGGCAGTATTAGTGCAAGTATATGGAGTCCTGTTCTATCAAGAAGGGGGCTGGGCAAGCATGCCCTCTCTCCCATCTGCTTTTCACCCTGGACACTGAAGCACCAGGGGGCTACTCAAAACTGATTCAACACTACAGAGGTTTCATGGTGTGGCAAGAGGTGAAGAATATGTCTCACTGTACGCTGAAGACCTTTGAATTTATTTGGATCATCCTGAGGTATCTAGCCCATGAATGATGCAAGTTCTTTGCCGTTTTAGGTGATTATATGGCCTTAGTGTGCATTGGTCCCAAATGATCTTCCTGACCGGAAGATTCCCCCTGGTTTGGTGCACACAGCTGAAGGTAGAACTAGAGAGCTTCCGATACCATGGGGTATATGTTGCAACTTCAGCACCTCTATGCTGGGTGTGTAATATCCACCCCCTTCTTTGGGAGCCTCTCCAGAGAGACCTGGTGAATTGATTCCCACTCCCGCTATTCATACTAGGTCAAGTTGCCATTGTTAAAGTGGTATGTATACCTGCCCACACAGCTATGGATTATCCACCTCACACCACCCCCTTCTTTCACATAATCACCACTCTCCTCCACAATTTTTTATGGGTGGGGCACTCAGCACATATCCACGGCTAAGTGCTGCAAATCCCCGTATGACATGGATCTGGGCATCATGTATGTAATCGAATATGCTACTTACCAGTATGCATCTGCTCTTGGCATGTAGGGCTGCTGACATTCATATCTGTGCATAGATCGCCGCCTAGTGTTGGGTCCGGATGATCGCACATTGTTGTCCTGGAAGAGTCTTCGAAGTATCACGAGATAGGTGGCTCCTCCCCTGGACTACAGTGCGCATGGGCATCAACTCCATCCCCAGATTGTTTTTAGCCATTGCAGCAAAGATGGAGAGAAACACCTTGAGTGATGACCATGCTAAGAGTAAATTGGGGTGCTGCAGCCGCTACAGGCGCCGGGGATGAGGGCGGGCGATATGAACGTCAGCAGCCCTACATGCCAAGAACAGATGCATACT
This sequence comes from Lissotriton vulgaris, assembly GCF_964263255.1. Lineage (NCBI taxonomy): Eukaryota > Metazoa > Chordata > Amphibia > Caudata > Salamandridae > Lissotriton > Lissotriton vulgaris. The sequence continues at coordinate 863,524,234 of NC_141689.1, forward strand.
GGTAAGTAGCATATTCGGTTCGAGGCATGTGGGCTGCTGAATTCATATCTGTGCATAGAATACATAGCAGTCCCTCCATTAGCGGCGGCCGCCTGTGTCAGCTGCAGCAATCTGAAAAAGTGTTTTTAGAACAGCCTGCCCTACAGCTGCCTGCTGTTTGGAGTGCACATCTACACAGTAGTGTTTTGTAAATGTGTGTGTGGTAGACCATGTGGCTGCTCTACATATGGCTTCTAAAGGAATATTTCCAAGGAAAGCCATGGAGGCCCCCAACGTTCGGGTGGAGTGGGCCCGTGGGGGGACCGTTAAAGTGCGCTTGGCTTTTTCATAGCAGATTTGAATGCACTTAACGATCCACCTGGCTATACCTGCTTTGAAAATGGGGTTGCCTTTGTGTCGTGGCGAAAAGGCAACAAACAGTTGTTTAGTTTTCCGAAAATCCTTGGTCCTATCAATGTAGTACATTAAAGCCCTCTTGACGTCTAGTGTGTGGAGCATCCTCTCCGCCACTGACTCAGGATTTTGGAAGAACACAGGCAGTTCAATAGTCTGATTGATATGGAACTGTGAAACTACCTTAGGAAGAAATGTAGGGTTAGTGCGAAGCACCACCCTGTTGGAATGAATTTGTATAAATGGCTCTTGGATAGTTAGTGCCTGGAGCTCACTAACGCGTCTCAGTGATGTAATCGCTATCAGGAAAGCCACTATCCACGTCAAGAACTGAATCTCGCAGGAATGTAGAGGCTCAAAAGGTGGACCCATCAGTCTGATGAGGACCACATTTAGGTTCCATTCAGGAGCTGGCGGGGTATGGGGAGGAATGACTCGTTTGAGTTCTTCCAGAAAAGCTTTAATGGCAGGCACTCTGAAAAGGGAGAGATGCTGCCTGTTTTGTAGATAAGCTGCTAGTGCATTTGTAGAGATGTAACAGATAACAAATGATGTTGTGAGTAGACGCGTCTAGCGGGTTGATGTTGTGGTCTGTACAATAAATGACAAACCACTTCCATTTTGCCGCATAGCATGCTCTGGTGGTGGGCTTCCTTCCTCTCTTATGATATCCATACAGTCGGGAGGCAAGTTGAGGTAGACAAATTGTAAGACCTCCGGAGCCAGATCGCTAGGTTGAGCTGTTGCGGATCTGGGTGCTGAATGTCGCCGAGGCTCTGCGTCAAAAGTCTGGGTGTGAGGTGCAGCCTTTGATGCAGTACCACGGATATTTCTAGAAACGTGGTGTACCATGGTTGGCGTGCCCACGTCAGAGCAACCAGGATGAGTGTCATCGAGTGTTGCTTCAGCTTGCGTGCCACCAGCGGTATTAGAGGTGCTGGGGGAAAAGCGTACGCAAATCTGCCTGACCAGTTCATCCATATCGCATTGCCCTGCGACTGTGGGTGTGGGTGTGGGAACCTGGCGGCAAAGCTTTGGCATTTGGCGTTTTCCTTTGTGGCGAACAGGTCTATCTCTGGATGACCCCACTGCTGGAAGTACGGGTGGAGTACTGATGGATGTAACTCCCACTCGTGCATTTGGTGGCTGTACCTGCTGAGCAGGTCCGCCATCTGATTGTCCTTGCCTGGGAGGTGTTCCGCCATGAGGAAAATGTTCCTCTGAATGGCCCACTTCCACATGCTCTGAGCCAGATGAGACAACTATGGAGAGTGTGTACCTCCCTGCTTCTGAATGTAGTACATGGCCGTCATGTTGTCCGCCCGGATCAACACGACCTTGTTGCACAGATGTACTTTGAATGCTTTCATCGCCAAGAAGATAGCCATCAGCTCTAGAAGGTTGATGTGCATCTTCTTTTGCTGCGTTGTCCATAGTCCCTGCACTGTGTAGTGGAGTACATGAGCTCCCCATCCCTGGAGAGATGCGTCCGTTGTCAGAATGATCTGCGGCACAGGCTCCTGGAACGGTCGTCCCTTGCAAAGGTTTTGTGGATTCCACCAATGCAGAGAGTTGTATGCACGACCGGTCACCAACACTAGGTCTTTCAACTGTCCGTGAGTCTGATTCCACTGACATGCTAAGCACTCCTGAAGCGGACGCATATGTAGTCTCGCGTGCGGGACTATGAAGATGCAGGAGGCCATCATGCCTATCAACTGCATGAACACTCGTGCCTGAAGCGAGTGTTGAGGTCTGAATTTCTGTATCAGCAATTGCATGCTGTTGATCCTCACTGAATTTGGCTGTGCTTTGGCTGCCAGAGTGTCTATTGTCGTGCCCAGATACTGCCGTATGTGGGCGGGCTACAGTTGGGACTTTGGGTAATTCAGTGAGAATCCCAGATCGTGAAGAAGGTGAATGGTGTGGGACAAGTGGGCGGCACACTGATGGGCCGACTTTACCTGGATAAGCCAGTCGTCCAGATAAGGGTAGATAAGGGTAGAGGTGAATGTTTTGTCTCTGTAGGTGTGCAGCCACAGTCGCCAGGCACTTTGTAAACACCCTGGGTGCCGTTGTTACTCCGAAAGGGAGGACCTTGAATGGTAATGCTGATTTTGAATGGTGAATCTGAGGTATTTTTTGTGTGACGGGTGTAGCGGAATATGAAAGTATGCATCCTTCAGATCCAATGTTGCGAGGAAATCTCCTTGACTGAGCAACGGTAGAACCTGCTGCAATGTTAGCATGTGAAAGTGTTCTGATAGAATGTACTGATTGAGGGGTCTGAGGTCCAGTATGGGTCTGAGGGACCCGTCCTTTTTAGCGATCAAGAAGTACAGTGAGTATACTCCTGTGCCTCTTTCTTCCACAGGCACGAGCTCGATTGCTCCTTTTTTGCAGCATGACGAGTACCTCCTGCTGCAATAAGTGCAAATGCTCTGTGGACATAGGACGGTGTCTTAGGGGTATGTTGGGTGGAGTGGATGTTAACTCCAGACAATAACCGTACTGGATAAGCTGTGTGACCCACCTGTCTGTGGTGATAGACTTCCAGACCGGCAGGAACTGTTGGAGTCTCCCCCCGACCGGTGTTGTATGGTCGGGGGCAGTGACAAGGCGTCACTGTTTGATACTGCCCTTAGCGCTGTTTCCACGATAGCCACCTCTACTTTGTTTGGCGTATGTGGTTTGCGCGCCACCTTTATTGTACTGTGTTTGCTGGGACAGCTGGCCTCTGGAAACACCTCTATTGCTTGAGCGACGAAAAGAACCACCCCTGAACTGCTGCGACTGGAGAGCCCCCATAGACTTTGCAGTCTCAGTGTCCTTCTTGATCTTCTCCAAGATGGTGTCCACCTCTGGGCCAAATAAATGATCAGGGTTTACTGGCTGATTTAGAATGGTGGTCTGTATCTCTGGCTTGAACCCGGAGATTCTGAGCCAGGCATGCCGTCTCAATATGACACTTGTGTTAACGGCTCTGGCCGCGGTGTCTGCTGCGTCCAGTGCACATTTGATAGAAGCATTTGATATGAGCTTCCCTTCCTGAATAAGCATCTCTGCTGCCTCCTTATATTCATCTGGTAGGTGTTGTAACAGGGTCTCCAGTTTGTCGTAATGGGCCCTGTCATACCTGGCTAAGTGTTTGAAATGTGCCAGATGTTGGCCGCGTGAGCTGCCACCCTTTTCCCCGATGCCTCTAACACCTTAGATTCTTTATCAGGGGGAGGAGCATCACCCGTTGTTTGTGAGTTAGCCCTCTTCCGGGCATTAGAAACAACTAGAGAGTCCAACGGCAACTGTCCCTTAATGTAGGTAGGGTCCCCAGGCGCCGGTTTGTACTTTTTTTCAATTCTGGGCTTTATCACCCTGGCTCTTGTAGGCTCCTTAAATATTTCCCCAGCATGTTTCAAAACACGCTTCAGCATAGGCAGAGTTTTGACAGTCCTCTCAGAGGTGGAAAAGGTGTCAAACAGAAAATCCACTTCAATAGGGTCAGCATGGAGCTGGACATCATGATTTTAGGCTGCCCTTTCAATAAGTGCATTAAACGCCGCTGAATCCTCAGTAGGCAATGTTTTTACAGCATACACATGAGTGTCTGGGGCAGTGTGTTGATCTCCTGGGTCAGCAGCATCTGCCCAGGGTTCATTATGATCTTCTGGATCAGTGTCCACAGGGTAGTTTACTCCTCATTGTCACCTTCCCCTGTTTCTACATCTGAATAAGTGGGCGAGACATCTTGGCCACGTGGAGATATAGGTTCTACAAGAACATGTGTTGTAGTAGAATCCTTCTTCTTTTTTAATGGGATCCTATACGACTCTATAAGCTGTTCCGGGGCGATCTTTCGTTTATAAATAGAAAGTCTGCCTGTGTCGGCATCAATGAATTGTTCCTGTGCTCTTCAAGCGTGGGTTGTCGATGCTTTGTGGCTGGTACCACCGTAGTAGGCCTCGGCCCTGTGGACACCTTCTTGGGCGCTTCGACGGCCAAATAAGGGACGAAGGCCTTCGGTTCCACTTTCGGCGGCAGCGTGAAGTGGATGGGCGCCGACGTCTTTGGAGGGTTACCGGCAGGCTTTGGAGGAGGAGTATCCTTTGGTCCGACAGCCGAAGCCTTGTCTTTAATGCGCTTCAACGAGTCCGCCACCTGCTTCGAGACGGAGGCGGACGGCTGCGTTGACTCGACGGAATCCTTCGAGCCACCGCCAGGCGTGGACTCTAGGGTTGTACCACTTTTAGTCTTGTCTGGTCGACGCGTAGGCTCGAGAACCTTCTGAGCTCCGAGTCCTTTGTCAGTGTCGACGGTCTTCGGCGCCAATTTTTTCGGGTCGACGTCCTTGACCGGTGCTTTCGGTGTGCCAGTTTTTGGCTCGACGCCCTTTAATGGCCTCTTCGGATCGATAACACCTTTATGCTTCGTCGGTGCCGATAGTTCAGAGGACTTCGAGCCGACCAAAGCAATACGCACTTTCGGTTTCGATTTCGCCTCTAGTGCTTTGGGTTGCCTAGACACCGAAGCTTTCTCTTTCGGTTTCGATTTGGCAACTTGCGGCTCTTTAGAAGTGTCCAAAGGCGGGGCTGTAGAACCCAGTGGAAGATCTTGGGTAAGGCCATGTGGCGATCCCTCGACCTGATCCTTATGAAGTGTCTTTGCACCAGTATCAGTTTGTGGGCCTAGCTCCTCGCTTGAACTATCTTCCATGGCCCCAAAGGCCCCATCGTCGTCTCCTACCTCGTCGACGACGTCTTCAGCATCGAGCATCTTAATATCAGCTTCGTAGCTGGAGTCGATCTCCGATACGGGATCAGACAGGTTTTCTCGAACCGCCCGCTCTGCCTCCTCGTCCTCTGCATCGAAGATGTTCACCGGGTCAGGTGTCGTCTGCTGGGCTTCCTTGCGCGCTGCGCGTCGAAGTCGAATCGTCTTCTTGGATCGGAAACGGGAACAAGCCATACAGCTGGCTTCATCGTGATCCAGCGACAGGCACTTGTTGCACACCAGGTGGACATCGATGTGAGGGTATTTCGAGTTGCACACAGGACATCTTTTGAATGGGCTCCGTTCCATGATGGTTCGTCGATAAGGCCTCTGGCGTCGACCGGGCTTTCAGCGCCGAAAAGCCACGCGGCTCCTCTGGATGTCCGGCTCGGGAACTGAGCTGGAACAGAACTGGGCACCGATCGCAAGACAATACCGACGATAAACTAAAGGCCTTTTGGCCAAAAGAAAAGTTTAATATCAATTCCGAACTTGAGTGAACCAATATGCATCCGAACCCAATGGCGGAAAAAAACAATCTGGGGATGGAGTCGATGCCCATACGCACTGTAGTCCAGGGGAGGAGCCACCTATCTTGTGATACTTCGAAGACTCTTCCAGGACAACAATGTGCGATCATCCGGACCCAACACTAGGCGGCGATCTATGCACAGATATGAATTCAGCAGCCCACATGCCTCTAACTGTGTATTCTTGTGCTTCTCACATAATAGTTAATAACAAATGGCTTTATGGCACCCGAAAGTGATCCTGTGTAAATATGACTGAGTGGTGGCTTTGGGAGAGTGCATACCCTTACACTATCTTTATGGGTGACAGGTACTGCCTGGAACATCACCTACCACTGCTGATTTTAACCCATTATAGGCTAAGCTTACCATGGGCCCACTGAACATAAAAACGTCTCAAACTATACCAATCTTAAAATTATAAACTTCACAAACCACGGACACAAAGGAAGGGGACGTGAGGAGCCTGCCAAATGACAACTTGCATGATGCATTTATAAAACACAGAGAATTTGCAACCTCTTCCCATAATCACAACCAAATTTACATACCTACACAGTGCCTACTAAATCCCAGACAAGCTATGGAACAAAGGTGCACACTCCTACCCAGCATGCCTTAGGTATAGGTCCAGGGGAGGTGGGGGGCGACATCTTTCCCACGATATGGGAATGTTAACTATTCAAGTATTTTTTTTGATAAGCACATTTTATTGATTTTAAAAACATAGAAAAACAGGTCTGCCAAAGCATGGAAATAACAGATATAAGTTAATTCACATTGTCACTATACCCCCAATCACGATCCCCTTAAAACCACCTGGCGAAAGCTTCAATCAGGACCCTCCACAGCCCCCAGCCATTTCCCACACTCTGCGATATTTCCTGGCACGTCCATTAGCTGTATACATGGCTTTCTCTTGGGTCGCACACCAGTCCACTCCTCTTCGCCACCTCTCCAAGGTAGGAGGATCAGGGCTTATCCAGGCAGCCGCAATGTCCCACTTGGCCACCATCATAGCTGTGTTGTAAAACAACTTATCATTCCTGGACCCATCCAGCCTGTCAGTGATCCCCAGCAAGGAGTGACATGGGTCGTGAGGAACATCCCAGCCTAGTACTTCCGCTAACTCTCCCTCAATGGAACCCCAGAACTGCCCTAAGCGGGGGCATGACCAAACCATGTGGAGGAAGTCGGCCGGGGCATGCTTGCATCTTGTGCACAACGCTTCTGGGCGCAAACCCGCTGGTTGCAGGCGCAGGGGGGTGAGGTATGCAGCGTGTAAATAATATAACTGAATCAGCTTGAGTTTGGCAGAGACAATAACTATTCTTGGGGCTATAAGGGTATTGCGGCAATCCACATCATCAAGGGGGGCTACCCATTCCGCCCATTGGTCCCTCAACTTGTCGAGCGATGTGGGGGTGTTATTAACTAGAGTGCGGTAAATTCAGGAGACCCCCCTACTCAAGTCGCCCATCAGCGTCTGAGCCTCAGTGGGGCTGTATTCAGGGAGCCTCGTGTCGCCCGCGATGTGGTTTGAGGAGGGCATATCTCAACTGCAGATATTTATAGCGTTGAGATGAGTTTAGGGAGTTTAGGGAGTAACGAGTTTGGAGTTCCCGGAAGGACAACATCTGACCTCTTGCCCACACGTCCCCTAATTGGGAGATACCAATAAGGTCCCAAGGTTTATATCCCTGCAACCCACTGACTTCCAGTAGCCAGGCCCCCTGCCAAAGTGGAGTACACTGGGTTAGTTTCCCCGACCACCCTGCGTGTCAGAGCGTGGCCCGCCATGCCAGCAACACGGAGCGTGTCACAACAGGAAGTCGGTTCGGAATGGGCTCCCCATATAGCATGGCTTGGACACCGGTCATCCCCTTTTCGCTCAATTCAAGCCTCAGAGTCAGACAAGCCCCACTAAACCAATTGTGTACCACTAATAGGCGTACCACCAGAAAATACAGATATAGATGTGTCATTCCCTTGCCACCGTCATAAGAGGGAATCTGAGAGACAGACAGAGCCACCCGGGCCCTTCCTCCACTCCGGAGAAGTGATTAGACTGTCCAGTTTCTTAAACCAGACCCTGGAAAACCAGAAGGGGGTGTTCTGGAGGACGTAAAGGAACCTGGGGAGAATCATCATTTTAAACAGAGCTACCCTCCCCAGTGGGTTCAGAGGCAGTGCCCTCCATTTGAGGAGGTCCTCCTTAGCCTTCTTAACCAAGGGGGCCATGTTAAGGGACCAGCCCAGTTTGGGAAGAAGGGCGATCCAGATCCCCAGATACTTAAAGGACTGCCTCCGGAGCGGTATGGTGGACTGCCACTAGAAGCACTCTCTAGAGAGATGCAGGGAGACCAACAAGGACTTCACTGGGTTAAGCCCCAACCCTGAGGCCTGCTCGAAATCATGCAAGATCCGAAGGCACTGTGGTCTGGAAGTGGAGGGGTCGGACAGAAAGACAAGCACATCATCCGCGTACAACGCGATCTTGTCCGTGTCTGTATTTGGCCATTCCCATCCAAGGAGGCGGTCTTCAGCCCGCACCAGGGACGCCAAGGGTTCCATTGCCATGGCGAATAGCAAAGGAGAAAGGGGACATCCCTGCCTAGTGCCCCTGGCGATGGGAAAGGCTTCAGACAGTACCCGGTTAACCAGGACTCGCGCTCTCGGTGGGCATAGAGGACTCGGACCAGAGAACAGAAGTTGGGTCGAACCCCATTTCAGCCAGTACGCCCTGTAGAGACGCCAGTCCACTGAATCGAAAGCTTTTTCAAAGTCTATGGACATGAGTGCCAAGTAAGGGGTAATCTGGTGCCGGAGTGCCAGAGCCGATTGCAATCTTTGGAGGCAATGGCGAGTCTCTCGCTGAAGCATGAACCCGCATTGATCCGGGTGCACCAATGAGGCCAAATAGGGTTTCAACTGCTGGGCCAGAATGGTGGCATAGAGTTTAATTTAGTTGTTAAGGAGGGATATAGGGCGGGACTCTGCACACAATCGGGAAGGAGGCTGGGATTTCGGGATAACCACAATGGTGGCGATGTTCGTTTCCGCCTGAAACGATTCTTTGGCCACGGCTTCTTTAAACAAGTTTTCTAGGTGGGGGACCAGAGTGCCTCGGTAGGTCGCATAATATTCCTGCGTCAGGCCATACGGACCCGGGGTCTTACCCGGGGAGCCCAGGGCGATCGCTTACTCAATTTCTTTCAAGGAGATGGGGCGCTCTAGATCCCTCTGGGCCACCGGTTCCAACGTAGAAAGGCGCACCCCGCCCCGGTCAAGGAGAGCAGCGACAGTCAGCCCGGGGGCTTGTGCCTTCCGATAGTATGCGGCAAAGGTATTTGCCATTGCCATGGGAGCACAGTGCAGCACTCCAGCTGTGTCGACCCCTTCTGGAATGATACAGTTCGCACTAGGGTATGTGGCCAGCCTGTGTAGTATCGTCCCGTTCTTATCTCCCCAGCCGTAAACTCTTGCCACCGACAGATGCTTGCTTTCTAGTTCTACCATCATGAACAACATTGTAATTCCAATAAAAAGAATTATATAAAAAAACAAATATTGGCATAGCCTATAGGTCTCGCCTTTGGGACCTTATAAGTGTTTAGCTATGCAACAGTTGATGTTGTTGCACCAAGGATATAGTGTTGGATAACTAAACACTTATTAGGTCCCAAAGGCGAGACCTATTGGCTGTGCCAATGCTTGTTTTGTTATGTGGGCCACTGACTCCTTTAGTTTAAGCTTGTTTTTCTGTTCACAACCCATGTAAATCAATTGATTTGCAACCAGGCAGGGGCTTTCTACAAATTGCAAAAGCCGGTTTATGATTAAAGAACAGGGCAATTGCAACTCTTGCTGAAACAGATACAGGAGGAAGTTCTGTTCATGGGCAAGGTACAATTTTGAAGTCCCAACAATGGTGACTGAAGCCAGAAAGCATTTGCCATTTAAGGATTGTGAACTCCCAGTTTGCTTGCCAAGTAGCAGGGAACTGAGTCAATGATCAGTGCATGGCAAGCATGTCAGCAGAATCTTGAGTATAGACAGAGGATGGTAAGTATGGTTGAGTTGCCATTTTGTTCTTCGCTTAAGACGAAGCACCACAATTGGAGGTGCAACCTTTCTTAGCAAGATCCACTTGACATGTTTATTAGTGGTCGCACTGAGGCACACATGATAGCAACAAGCTTTTTAGTGTCAGTAGCATGCATAGCTGGAGACCACAGCTGGACTGAATGAATGAATGAAAAGCCTAAACCAATGCTGTAATGTGTTGGAAAAATACCACTTTAGTAACAAAGGGACCTAAGGCAATATGGAGGCCATGCTACCACGAATCACGCCAGAATTTACTTTATCAAAACTTTGCATCACTCCCTCCAAGAGTACTCGAAAAAGAAAGAGAAGATGCCTGTCCAAAAATGACAGTGAAGCAAAGGTTCTCTAGCAAAAAGGTAAATTCACACAGCGTATCCAGAATGTGTGTGCCCCAGAGACCTAACGAATATTAGGCAAGAAACCCAACCCAAGCTTCTTGTTCAGAAGCCGTCTGATCATCACCAAACCTTAATCTGTGTGGTGCAAAAGTGAACATCGGAGCAACATTAGATTAAAAAAGAATACCACCAAATTGTGCTCCCATTTCGTGCAAGCAGGTCATTCCTGCGATGACATCCACTGGACAGTAATCGAAATGCTAATTGACAAGTCTCAGAGATGCGAAAGAACTTTGTTTGAGAAAGAACAGAGGTGGGTGGAACGCCTCAAAACCCATGAAAACGGACTTATCGATTCTATTCCGTGGCACCAGTTTGCGAAATGACCCTATTTCATAATGAAGCAATTGTTTATTCCCTGAAATAATTGTCGAATGGAGATTAAAGAGCTATACCTACTCCATGTATCAATAAAGTTTGTTCACAAAAAAACAAGAAACTTTTGACACGCCCTGAATACGTAGCTTGGAGCGCCTGCCCCTTTAAAAATGTCCTACCAGCCGGAGTCAGTTACTTCCGGGGGCAGAGTCAGCACAAGACGAGGTTGCAATCAAACGCGGGTAATGGCGGAGCGATGTTGCACAAACTACTGAACCCCGGTAAGGTGACCGCGTGTAACATATATTAACGTAATACTTTTTAAACACAGCTCTGTGTCCAGAGGGTTCCCCCGACGCAAGCGAGTACTTCCCAGTTACAAGGTATGATAACGCGCTGCGCTTATAAAACAATCTGTTTGCCTTACCTAAGAGGTTTTTCATCTTTGCGCCCCGATAGGCCAGAACTTACCTCCTCCACGTAGTGGGTCCTTACAAACTTATGTAACCAGCTCCTTCAAATAACAGCGCGCAAAACTAATGAATTTTCAATCTCCAAAACTATGTTTACAGCGTAAAAAACTCGACCCTTCTCACTAAACCCTCCCCTCCCTACCGAGATAAAACTCTGGAAACAACGAATAATAATTTTATTCTATTTAATGCACAAGCCTAAATCAGGATGTTCCCAATAAGTGTGTATATCTCTCTATGTACTCTCCCTATTCTTTTTCAGAAACTGGAGAAGTCAATATCCCTGGAAATTTATACAGGTTATCAAAATACAACACAAATGGTGTGAGTAATACGTACTTTGTTTGTTTAATTGTTAGTCCTGACGAATGCTCTATAGACCCCTGTGGGCCGACAGAGCAGAAACATGTCGACGTTTGTGTGATAACTGTACCTAACTACCACGATCTAGTAACTCGATCAATTGAGTAGTACCCAATTATTTTAATAATCTGAAAATCACACCAACAATTAAAATGATTTAGGGTGATTTTTCAGTTTTTAAACCTTCTTTCCTTTTTTTGAGATTCTAATTTTTACACACTTCTTCCCTTTCTCTGGACACTGCACTACAGGCCAGAGGTGCCTCGGGTTGAGGCTGGCAACACCACAAATTTGGAGTAACCAATGATAACGGCCAACAACCCATATGCGGGGCGGATGAATCAAATATACCGCAACAACCACATTGGCATAGGGTTTTTGAGGTTACTCTAAAACTTTCGTTACCAATGGCCTAAGGTGTTACAAGTGTCTGTTTCTCTTTTGATAAATCACCTACTTACCCTGGGGAATGAAACAGACATTCAAATCCCTAATCCCTCCCTATTGATTAATTAGCAAAAGTGAGCTAGTCTCCTGCTGCCCTTCAAACTTTCAGATATGTATTTACGCAACAACTAGGATGGAAAACATGCTGTTGTCAGTTATTAAATACATAATATAAAAGATATACGCTCTTATCAATGGTGCATTTTTGGAAGGTTTAATAGCATAAAAATATATACTTCACAATGAAAACCCTGCATCTGGTTACAACATAATTAGACTGCATCTTACATTATTTTGGAGTGCCTAGCATCCTCAAGGTGACCAGAAGTGCATTTCCTATTGCTTACCTGACAGCATCCTCCTTTGATGTCCGGACAGGTAGCGGTGGGCACTGCAACGTCAAATTTACAAATATACTCCAGTCCTAGAATATATGTGGAAACCACAACTATCCCTAAAATAGTTCAGGAGGCTTATTTACTATTCCAACTGCAGTCAATGAATAATTAGGGGGAAAGTTAAAGATTACCCAAATATTTTAAGAACTGTAAATAAGTGGTCATTTTGCACTGACTGCAGTCCTGGCCTGAGAAAAATACTACAGTAACACACTGCTCTCGGTAGTAGTACCTCACTTCCCATTGCAGTCACAACGCTATGCAAGACTTTTGCCACATGATTGACTATGTCGATGAGGTAAGTTACAATGCCTTTAATTTGTGTAACTGTTCTTAGTAATATGATACTAACTTGACTCATTAAAATAGCGAGCCTGGATTTTTTTGTAGTCCCAGAATTTCGTTCAAAACAAATGCTAGAAATTCAGGTGTCTTGAAGGTAGATATCTAAATATTATTTACTTCTTTCCTTTCTATAAATGAGATAATGAAAATATAAAAAATAACCAATCTCGAGATTGTATAAGGATCACTACATAAAGCCTGGTGCCTACATTTCAGACCACACTACTGGTGTGTACATGACTTGATGCTCTCACCACAAAACAAAACTTTATCAGCATGACGTCTATATGTCGCCCACGGAACAACCACTACCTCTTTCAATTCAAATACCAAACTCACATGTCTGCTGCTCAAATTAATCTCACATCTTCCTATAGTAATTCACCACTAATCTTCTTTGGGTTCTGGACTAGCGTGGTACTCGACGAAAAAACGCATGTACGCCTTGTATGGGGTAATAAGCGCTATATAAAGGCAATTACAGTTATTCTGCTACAAGTGCATTACCTGTTGGTGAAGTGTGAATTGTTTTACTACATTATATGAACTATTCATTCTGGAGATCTTGCTGCACAGTAAGGTATCACAGTAGATTTAAAAGAAGCAAAGCTTGAAAATAACCTGTATAATGCCCCCCAGTTTCACTATGGGAGCCCAAAAGCTCTAAAGAACAAACATGCCTCAGATAGCACACAGTCACAGGGACGTTATTTTCGTGAGAGGAGGTAATGCAGCCCCCTTACTGCTCCAACAGAAGAGTATCATGGAGCCCCTGGTAGCAGCATATAGACCTTTAGCTGTGGGGAGGGGGGCAGGGGGGATTAAAACAGGCAAAAATGGCAACAAAGCCAGTACTGATGCAGCTAGCACACAATTTAACATTCCCCACCCCGAACCCACCCAGGAGCTTTGCAATATTTGTATATAAGCACACCATCTTTGGTTAGTTGGAGAAGGGCGCCATGACTTCTCTTTCAAAGGTTGCATTTTAACCAACGCGTGACCTGCCTTTGCATCCTTGTACCAGATAGTTGCTACGCTACAGTCGCGGCTTTGAAGAAACATGTACTGTCGCTCATGTTGACAAAGAAGATACATTGGTGTTGCAAGCGATCTAATCACAGATTTATGGGCATGTGAAACGTGAATCACAGTAACCAGCAAAATAAAAGCGACCTCCGCTGTGTGCTGAAAGAGAACTGGATTTGTAGGAATGCTTTTTGCAGGGGACTCAGCGAAAGAGGCAGCAAGGTATAGATTCTTTGTGATAAACTAGCAGCACTGTAAACCGATGAAAAGGGCGCCAACCCTGCACGCTTCACTAACGAGGCGCACAATATGGACGCGGGTTGGCCTGGTGTCCTGCTTGTCAGAGGCGCTTGAGTGAGTGTGCTGGCGATAAGCGGGAAGTCGCACACAAAAAGTTGGATGTCGGACAAGCCCACAAAGGAGTGGAAGGCAGTGGCCGGCCTCAGAGGCTCACTTGCCCCATATGACGGAAGCTTGGGGAATGGGACGCGCTTTATCACAACGACTGGCAGCATGGGTTGCATGCTATCAACCATAATGAACAAGTGAGACAGAATCCTGCATTCCGCCGTTCTATTCGATACACAGGAAGTCCTTACCACAGAGGCGTGAAAGTTTAGGAATTCGACCTAGAGCAAGAGTTGCGACACCAGTAGGATTTTTAAAAATTGTGGCAGAGTAGAGAAAGGCACTAAAGAAACAAGCCCGGGAGTTGTGTGTGCGCGCGTGCTAAAAGAAAATAAAACAGGCACGCGAGTGGTGCGTCGCAGTGGGGGAGGGCGGAGGAACATTCTGAGGGCAATCGAGAGGAAAGACAGATAGCGCCTGATCGGGCGCTGAAAGCTGGCGGCTGCGCGTGCACACGCATGTAACCGCAAGCGCCAGGCCAGCAAAAGCGTGGGGTAGCACTTTTTAAAGCCCGTACTAAATGTCTCGCAGAGCAGTGCATTCGCTGGCTCAGGTGAGACCTAAAAACAGGGACAAAGACTAACATTTCAATAAAAGAGGGGAGAGAGCGAAATATACTTTAATTTTTTAGTGGCTCTATCCCTCTGGGCCTGTCTAATCAAAGTATTTAGGGAAATCATGGAAGAAATACAGTGCATTCAAAATATGCAGGGGCTCGCTGGTATAATAGTTGTTGACTTCAATACAAAATTAACAAAATCACTACCTAAAGAGAGATCAGGAACAGTAAATATTTTGATCAATCCCCAAATCTCAAGCTACAAATACATTGATGAACAAGAGGTGTAAATTGTGATTGAGCATTACCTTCAGAATGAGATGCTGTCCTGTGTGTCCTGTAAACTAAAGAGTAAGTGGGGATATCCCAGGTAAGAAAACCATTGCTGCGCAATCTCGTAGTTTTAGAATGGATTACTTAACCCTAAACTTTGCCTTTTTACCATTTAGTGGGAAATCTAGCAGTAAAACAGTGATGATAACATGATGAAGCGAGTGCAACGTTAGAATCTAAATCGGTTTGGTATACGAATAAAAAAAAATAGAGTTAATTGTTCATAAATTTGTATGTATAATTGGACACAGGAAAGAATAGCATACTTGTAGGGACATTTAGTGTGTATGAAATTGCACATTTGGAGAACATCTAGAGATTGCTAGATCGTTTCTCAGCTCATTAAATGTAATGCTAGTTTAGTTCCCAGTACATGGCCTGCACCTGCAAAACAAGCTGAAAGACGTTTAACTTTTAAAAAATCTTTAAAAAAAGAAGAATACTATTTGCCCTCTGTCTTTATGTTATTGCCCTGAACGGACAAAACCATTAGGAACAACAGAAAGAAATTGCAAGAAATAGGATTAAAGTCAACGAAGATTGCAGAAGGTGCTGGCTTCCTTATGCTTTATAAAATTGAAATATTAGTGTGTTTTGGGAAAGAAAAATTACAGATGCTCCAATTTAGTTGGGGCTGGGTGATTAATTCCTATCATAGCAGAGAAACAGGAGAGAGAGAGGAAACAAGGCTTGCTAATATTGCCTCTCCTCGTATCACATAACACAAAAGATATGACAAGATATAAGCAACCAATTATGTAACTTCAACCATATGCACAAGTAAGAATCCCTCTTCTGAAATAAAGCCGTCATCAACCCTTTCTGTCATGTTTCATCCTAAATTAAAGATGGAAAGTTTATATGTAGCAACAAGCACCACAAATACTGTTATGAGTAGGAACGGAAGAAGAAAAAATGTATGTGAGATTAAAAACAGGTTTAGGAGTTATGAGTCATGACAACAATAATATATGGAATTGAATGTATGTATTCCCCACGATAAAATCATTATTTATGAGAAAACAGAGAAGACATCTTTGAAAAAAGTACTCCCACACAGCAATTGTCTTTCAGAACATGCAATTTGTTTGGACTCTTAGGCTAATGAGTGTTCTAAGTGGAGCTTTAGAACTACACACTTTGTCAGGTACAGGTCTGTGTTTGAAAATACCCAGACTACTACTGAAGTGTGCATGAGAGCCAAGTGATCTGCAATTACTGCAAATTAGCTTCTTTTTTTTTAGATGAATAAGGTAACAGATTTACCACTAGTAACACATGTTTAACATCGGACAGGTTTTCACATTCAGAATAATAATGTCCATTGGGTAACATTTGACCTCAAGATTTAGACGTTTATCCTTCTATGTATATATACACATTGAAGGCACAGTAGAATGCATCTTCTAAGAACGTTGGATGTAAATAATAGTAGGACAATAAGTCAAGAAATGGTCCACAAATAGTTTTACATGTCTTCTGCTTTGTAAACGACAACATCCTCATGGGCAAAGTAAATAACAACTAGTGCTATTTTAAACTATTATAAATATTCCAAACTTACTTTAAGACATTAAGTAATGGACAATAAACACATTACTCTGACATTTTTTACCTCAAAATAAAAAGAGTGAAATACCTGTACAGTTTTGCCGAGTCCCATGTCATCTCCAAGAATGCATCCTCTTGATTCAATATAATGCTTGTACATAAACAGGACGCCTTCTCGTTGATAATCACGTAAATATCTATTGGCTGTGTATGGGATAGAGTCGCCTGAGTCGGATAATTTGAACGCAACGGCGGGACCCAGCTGTCCTTTGCCCGGAAAGAAGGGCTTCTCCAGGTCCTCATCATCAAATATTACGCTTTTCCAGGGTTCTTTACTATCTTGGACTTTACAAAGCTCTGTGACCGGAATCTTCTTTTTTTCAGAGTTTGGAAACAAAAGCACTGCAAATACTTTCCCATGTTCACCGGTTTTAATGGAATGGATTCTGGCTTCAGAGAGCTTCCCTCTTTCAGAAAAGGGAGCAAGGCACTTGTCTCCAATAGTCCACTGATCTAAAAATAAAATTTCTATATTAGCAAAACGTGTTGCAGTTTTGTAAGTCGATATGCTCCTCCTGGAGTGCAATTCTGGTGCTATTCTGACTTCATGTGGATGCCCACTGTGCTTTCCTTGTCTCTCAGACCATTTAATACTTTTAATACCTCTATCCTCCCCATTTCACCCGTGTGTGAACAAAAAGAGAAATAGCATCTAATATGCATATTTCACAACTCCTTTGTTATCTGGCCTGTGGAACATGGTATTTATTTCTATCTTATCCCACTGTGACCACATTTCATGAGATTTTGCAGTTGATGAACACAGTATCAGTAGCTATATAATCACAAAGGAAGTAAAATATGCAATAAAGCATCACTTAACGTGCACTATAAATAAATGCATATAACATACAGATACATCCTTAGTCACCCACCAACCATCTTTTAAACCCTAAAGTGCTTTCTTATTCTAAATAATGAGATTCTATGGTTGCAGATATGGATACATATTAACTGAAAGACGTGGTTTCTTCTGCTCATAACAGCTTAACTTAATATATAAGGAAAACTCTGCATTTTACTTAAAAACTGTTAAAATTTAGTTATGGTTAAGAAATAAAACCTGAAAAACAGATATTGCCCGGTTATGATTCACTTCATAAACCATAACTTGAGTCCCCACTATAAAAAAAACATAACTCGCCACTAAAAACACTTCTCGTGATATAAACTGTATTCCCCTGAAGCCTAACTACTGCCCCCTTGGCGATCGAGCCCCCGCGCAGCCGAGCCAGGCGCTGAGGCGGGTTGAGGACAGCCGCCGTGAACCCCCGGGCAACGCCCACTGAGTTAGGCCACGCCCCCTCGCTCTCGCTACAAATTCGCGCGCTTTCTCGTCAGCGCTTGATAAGAGACAGAGCTCTTGAGGCGGAAGCCGAGAGCAAGAAAAACGCAATTTTTAAGACTACTTTTAAAATATTGTGTGTGTGAATACTGTGTTTACTGCAATTTTAAAGGTTACTTTTAAAACTGGTTGAGTGTGATTTAAACTGTATTCCCCTGAAGCCTAACTACTGCCCCCTTGGCGATCGACCCCCCGCGCAGCCGAGCCAGGCGCTGAGGCGGGTTGAGGACAGCCGCCGTGAACCCCCGGGCAACGCCCACTGAGTTAGGCCACGCTCCCCTCGCTCTCGCTACAAATTTGCGCGCTTTCTCGTCAGCGCTTGATAAGAGACAGAGCTCTTGAGGCGGAAGCCGAGAGCAAGAAAAACGCAATTTTTAAGACTACTTTTAAAATATTGTGTGTGTGAATACTGTGCTTACTGCAATTTTAAAGATTACTTTTAAAACTGGTTGAGTGTGATTTAAACTGTATTCCCCTGAAGCCTAACTACTGCCCCCTTGGCGATCGATCCCCCGCGCAGCCGAGCCAGGCGCTGAGGCGGGTTGAGGACAGCCGCCGTGAACCCCCGGGCAACGCCCACTGAGTTAGGCCACACCCCCTCCATCTCCCACATTTAAGAATGTGCTGTTTCCGGAGGCGCAGCGGACGGGCGCAGCGGGCGCGCCGGCGGTGCGCCGAAGGCGCGCCAACGTCTGCGCCCGTCCGCGACCTGACGGGACCAGGGGCCACAACCCCTGCCCCCCACTCCATCCAGGTCAGGACATATAGCTCAGCCGCTATAAAAAAGATAAGGCCCTCCATCATGGCGCAATGCCCGCTTTCCTTTCTTCCAGCCGACCTCCCCATTCAATGCCCTGGCTGCAAACACTCCTTTGACACCAGTGAGTCGCCAGCCACGTCCCAGGAATACCAGATGTACCTGTTAAATTGTCGATCTCTTCCTCGGCACAGCACGCAAATATGTCTATTCCTAGAAAATCACAACCCAGACGCCATCTTTCTGACCGAGACATGGCTCTTATCCCATTCAGAGCCAGACATAGTCTCCGCCCTACCCCCCGGGTTTCAAATCTATAGACTGGACCGGACCAAGGGAAGAGGTGGAGGCCTGGCTATTATTCTAAAAGAGAAATACTGCTGCTGCATTACTACCGAAGCTATTCCGGAATGCGAGAGCCTAGCATTCAGCATAGACTTCTCTGCAAACAGCTCCCTCTCTGGCACCCTGATATACCGCCCCCCAGACTCAGGAAAGCTGTTCCTTAGATCTCTACCAGATATCATCGCGAATCGACTTCTAACCCCGGCTAACTATACAGTTCTAGGAGATCTTAATCTCCATTTTGACTCCCCCACAGACCTTGCCGCCAGGGAACTAAGAGAGGACCTAGCAGCTTTACAACTGATCCAGTTGGTTAGGTCCCCCACCCATGAAAAGGGGAACCTGCTCGACCCAATCTTTAGTAACTGCACTGGACTGACGGTCGGGCAACCTACTCGCCTTCCATGGACAGACCACTTCCTTATCCCATTCACCTGGTCTACCACCAAACTTCCCTCACTGCCCCCCCGCCCCATAACCAGGAGGAACTGGAAAAAACTTCCCATAGAGCCCTGGACAACTATCCTTGAATGCTCTCGTCCACCTCCCTGTACAAACTCCAATCAAGCAAATAACAACTATGAGGGTTGGATCAGGGAATCACTGGATACGATCCTCCCTCTACGGAAATCTACTCCCAAGAGATTACACAAATCTGCTCCCTGGTTCTCAGATTCCCTGAGAGACCTGAAACGCCTCTGCAGGAAAAAAGAGAGAGCCTGGCGAATAGACTTCCTCCCGGAAAATAAAAAACAATACAAAGAGGCTATTAAGGCCTACAGAAATGGGGTTAGAGCGGCCCAGACCTCCTACTTCGCAGACCAAATAATGGCAGCAAAATCAAAACCCAAGGAAATCTTCCATCTGGTCAAAAAATGCATTACCGTCAATACTGCCCCCCCAGTCCCGAAAACGTTAGATCAATGTAATGAACTTGCAGACTTTTTTCATAACAAAGTCACTCAGATCTACTCTGCCTTCCCGGTAACAGCTAACAACTCAATAACACCCAATCAAAGCTCCCCGACTAACTCCCCCCTGCAAGGACAGCCTATGCTGGGCCACTTTTCCCCACTAAACCTGGAGACACTGCAACAACTGGCACGCCAAGTCAAATCTGGGTCCCCCCTCGACCCTGCCCCACCAGAAATATTGCTCCAGGCAGGCCAAGCCATCCTTCCAGTGGTGCTAGAGCTCCTTAATTCATCCATATCCTCCTGCACAGTACCCACTGGATGGAAGAGAGCCATGGTACGGGCTCTGTTAAAGAAACCCACCCTCAATCCAGAAGATCACTCCAGCTACTGCCCAATCTCACTACTTCCCTGGGTAAGTAAGGTGCTGGAGAAACACATAAACACTCAGTTGACACAATTTCTGGAAAGCCATGCACTCCTGGACCCATCCCAGACAGGTTTCAGGCCAAAACATGGTACTGAAACTGCTTTGCTGGCAGTTGTCGAAGAGTCTCGAAGGATACTAGATCAGGGGGGATCAGTGGCAGTGATCCTCCTTGATCTAAGTGCAGCCTTCGACACTGTCAGCCATGCCACTCTGCTGAACCGTCTGCATAACATCGGTATAGGAGGCGATGCACTAAAATGGCTTGAATCATTCCTGCACAATAGATCCTTCCAGATCTTCGATGGGGACACAATATCAGCCAGTAAACCCCTAGACTGTGGAGTACCACAGGGCTCTTCACTGAGCCCTGTGCTCTTCAATGTCTATATGAAACCATTGGCTGGGCTCGTCGAACCGCCAGGTATAAAAATTGTATCATATGCTGACGATACCCAGCTAGTGATTTCATTGACTCAGGAAGGCACCGGTCACACCTCAGGAAATCTGATGAATTGCCTAGAGGATATAAAAAAGTGGATGACAGGCTCATCATTAAAGTTGAATGGAGACAAAACGGAGCTCATGCTCCTAGGCCCCGCATTACCCACATCACTCCCCTCCATGTGGCCTGGATGTTTGGGCACTCCTCCCACCCCCAAAGAGAGTGTAAAAAGCCTAGGAGTATGGCTGGATAAAAACCTCTCCTTCTCCACCCAGGCTACTAAATTATCCGCCATCTGTTTTGGCCTACTTAGAATACTAAGGAAGGTCCTCACCCTCCTCCCAATGGAAGCCAAACAAGTGGCAGTTCAGGGCCTGATTCAGTCCCGGCTGGACTCAAATTACGCCCTGTATGTGGGGGCCCCAGAGCTGTCCATGCGAAAACTTCAGGTGGTCCAGAACTGCGCAGCCCGCGCTTTGTTACAGATTCCGAGGACGCAGTCTGCTAAACCCGCACTGATCGCCCTACACTGGCTCCCAGTAAAGCAGAGAGTGGTATTTAAGGCACTATGCATCGCCCATCGAGCTTTCTGGAAGTCAGGTCCAGCGATCATTAACAAACTGGTTACTCAATACCATCCCAACAGAACCCTCCGATCTACGGAAGCCTTTCTGGCCGCAGTCCCAAGAGTGCGGAGAGCCAGGACCGGAGGAAGGATGTTCTCCTTAAACGCCGCGAAGATGTGGAACACACTCCCGCTACAAATCAGGTCCAATCCTAACCTACTCTCATTCCGCAAGCAATTGAAAACTTATTTGTTTGCCAGGTCCACCTAAAGCTTAGTTTCCGTTATCCCTCAGTTCTGCTTTTTATGCTTTAGCGCTTGGACGCCCATTGGGCAGCAATCGCGCTCTATAAATCACAATACAATACAATACAATACAATATCACACATGATGTCACAGATTGCGTCACTAGTGACACTACATATCAGCTTACTATTGACTTTATTAATGACATCATTTCTGCTAAAATATCAATACTTAGTTTGGATATGTGTTGCTAGTTAATTTTGCAAAGTACCCTGGCACAGAGGAATCCCAAGGAACACGATGCTTTATCTTCTCTTTCACAGCTATGGAGTGCAGAGAAGTTTATGTAGGCACCTAAAGGTTCTATACTGCTTTTAACCTGTCCATATTTCAACAATCGGAAATGGTTACAAGAGCACTGCATATTGGTCATCAGCACGTGTCCTCCAGAGAAGCTCTATCCTAACAGATATTACAGGATAATCAACTCCTACCAACCATAACAAATTGAAAATACAAAGAGCTTTATTAGCCACCTGCAGATGAACATCAGTAAGCATGCTCTGTATATTTTTAATCACTGGACATTTGTGCCTCTTACATGCTGTTAACCTTGAGGATGTTCTAATCTAAAATAGGCATTGCTTTACGAAGTACTTCCTGAAATACAGATTCAAAACAGTTTTCCTCAATAAGGTGGAAGGCTAGGATGCTAGAACTCAGAACAAATGTTATGTCTTTCTTAAGTGAAATACATTTGCTTTAAAACAAACGGCTTCATCTATTTTCTGATTAATGCAAAGGCCGTTGATGCAATTTGGACGTTTTAGGACTAGAAACTTTTACAGTTTATTTATTTTTTCAAAAATGTCATAATGATAAACGTATGTTCAGAGTGAAGAAAGCTAAGTTTAGGCACAAAGAACCAACATCAACAAGGTCTTGCTCACTTTTGCCCAAGACCTCAATGGAAGCGCACTGACAGTAGTACTCCCAAAACCCAAACAGTATCTTTTAGATGTAAAATCCCTAATTAACATGAACAACAAAATGTTGAGTAAAATACTAGCCTCTGTCTAATGAGAATATTATGAGCATTGATCCACCCGACCAATCAGGATTTGGGCCAGGAAGAAGCACCTCTCAAAAGTTGAGACAGCTCTGCCGCATAATGGATGGCAAGGTCAAGAGACATACAAAAACATTCAATATAATAAGGCAGCATTTAGTTTATGCCATCCTGAAACATGCATGTTTTGGAGTGGCTCTGCCTATCGTAACTCACCCATTACCAGAGTAAAGACAGGATGAATTATCTTACATATACAGTTCACAGAGACATTTATCAAGAATGCCCTTTTATACTTTATTTGCAATAGTAATGGAATCTTCAGTGAGCAGTATACATAGAGAAAATAATTGCAAATCACCCCTGGTGTGACCCACTAAATCTCTCTATACACAGACTATGTACTTTTTTATATCTCTGACCTTTGAACAGAGAGGGAGGGTTTCATCTAGAAATTACAAGAATGTAGCTGTGTATCAGAATGAACAGATTGATTTCCTTTAAGTAGCTATGACGGGCAATAAAATTGTAGGGTTTGACAAATGGGGAAATGAGTAGGTACCAGGCACTTTCACGTCGCTGGGGGTCAAAATGTAAATTTACGCCATGAAACTAATCATTGAAATTATGTCTGAGCAATTACAACTCTACATAAATCTCGGTCTTCTGGCACCGGCTAACAGTATCTGTTGTAGGGCAAGTAGCTCTAACCAAAAGGGTGGTAGGTCCCTAGCTTATACTAACAAAATGTTACTACCACTAGGACCATGTTCAGTAATATGAAATCATTACTTATCTGATAATCTTTGGCACTAGGGAATTAGAGAGTAGCTTAGGGCAAACGTACTTTCCTTCTAATAGAAGGTGGATTGGGAGTACCGGATCTGGAACACTATTACCTGGCAGTGCAATTCCAGTGGGTGGCCAGATGATTGGCCAATCCAAAACAACCAAAGGAAAAACTAATCACAGAAGCATTAGCTCCCGTTATCACTTACTATTGTAATCTGGGACAGACTCCAACTCAAGATGAAACTGCAGAATCTATTAAAGTTAAGTAAAGAATGTGGGTATGGTATGCTAGAGATGGGACAGGCTACTCTGCCTATGTACAAGAACTGCAGATCTAGAGCTTAGATGACCTAAGACAGGTGGTAAAGATAAATGGATAACTACAGATATAATTCAACTAGAAGCTCTTACACGTGGTAGGGTAACGGAAGTCCTTTTGTTAGATCATGATTTACTGGGAGAACAATTTGTAGATTACAATAGACTAATGCACAAGGTGCATAAGACGTGGGGAACGGAAACAGAGAATCCCTAACAGGAGGGCATTGTACTTTATTCATACAATAGGCCTAGGATGCAAATCTGTAACTCAACTATACAATGCACTTAGAAAATGAAAGCAATTAACATGGAAGGGGTCAAACCAAAATTGGAGGAGAACCTGAACAGACATTGCACATAGAAATATTAAGACATTATGTGTGGATTATCCAAGAACAGTTTCAAGAAATTCTAGGCTGAAATACATACAGTTTAACTATCAACATCAGACAAACCTAAACCAAGCAAAACTACATTGAATGAAATTTCACATCTGACCTTTGCCCCTCATAACTTAGAGAAGACTACACCTTTTTGGGACCACACTCGGCAACTCTGAGCATTAGCTTGCCTCATCTTCACAACGGCCCCCCTAGACCGCCGGGGATGCTTGGTCGCACCTTAGAGATACCCATTAGGGACCATCTCTCAGGGTGAGCCAGGACGGGTTCCCCAGCGGTCGAAGCGCGGAGATACTCCTCCGGGAGTCGATCCTAGCGCTATATAAAACCCGCAATTAAATTAAATTAAATTAAATTAAACATGGTACGATTCTGACCCAAACTGCAATATTATTAGATTACTGGACCGAAATACCTATAACTCTGACAGAGGTAAGAGGTAGACTGAATTTATACAAACTAATGCCATGCCTACTGAGTGAAATGGCAAGACTCAAGACAGCGAGAGTAGAGAGTAAGTTTATTGATTTAGTCATCCTGCTTTCTGCTGTCAAACAACAGATATCTAGTCACTGGAAATTCCCTACGATAACGAAATGGGATGCAGACATGAAGGAACATTGGCTTCTCAATAGGTTTCGCCGTTTTTGTCTCATAGTAACACAACACAAAGTGCCTACACCCAACTTTTTTTTCAAAACACTTATTCTTAAAAATGGGGCAAACAGGAAATCTTTTAAGTTTGACCCGGTATTTTTATTTATACCGGTCTACTTCAGTATTTAAGCACTATCTTTTTACATTTTACAAAAAAGGAAAAAATACATTCAATATATTTCAATTAAACCTATACAAGACTATTTACAAGACGAATATTCGACTTGTAAATAGTCTTGTATCGAAAACAAATGGGAGCACCAGATACAGCATAAATGTGACACACATGTTCTGCTACACTTTCACAGAAGCAACGATCATTCTCCATAAACTAGGATATGTAACACCTTCCCTACAACATGAGAGTATTCGCCAATGTCCCAAGGCAATTATAAGACCTGACGTAAACAAGAGATAAATAGCCCCACAAAAGATGAATAACACAATACATTGCAGTTAATGTCAGGGACTCAGGGAGGGGCCAAACACATCAGACTCTATACAAACATGTGGGGAAAGACCTTAAATGAATACATCATATAACTAAATTAATAAAGGTGGGATTAATAGTTAACAGTTCTTAGTGTGTATTATCTGCATACTTGTTATGACACCACATGCTGGTTACACATACAAATGGATCAATAGTGATTGTTGTGCTATAAGGTAACATGGTGTGCATATATAGATATGACTTTAGTAAAACAATAAAAAATAAAAAAACATTTTAAAAAGGTCTTCCTCACTAGACTCACAAATGCCATAAAGAACATTTGAACCAGGCATTCCTCAACATTCAAGGTGAAACTCACAGGATTGTCTACATAATGTAAAAAACTGGATAGATAGAAATTAGCTAAAGATCAACATGGAAAAGACAGAAGTTCTAGAGGTTGCAGGATGCCTTCTCAACGCTGGCAAATTTGTTTTTGTCCTGAATAGCAAATCAAAGCATTAAAAGTCAATGAAATGGCGTAAACTCTAAGCTAAAGATGTACTCACAAGTTTCCTCAGCAATATCATTCACTTACTAGATGTGCAAACTCAAAACTATTCGCAACCTTCTACCCACTGACAGTGGAGGAGCAGCAGCATTAGCTACCTTGACTGGCTCAAGGTTAGAGTACTGTAATGCCTTGTACCTTGAGTTAAGTAAGAATATTTTACAGAGATTGCAGCCAATTTAAATCCAAGCAGCTACGCTCATCATCTCCATTCCTTGCTTCACCAAAGCTAAAGCTATTCTTGTTCAGCTATTCGGGCTGACTATCCACATACATCAATGTCTTTTCAGCAAGGCTTTTCCTTCCTCGTTATATGTATCCCGGTTTTACGCTCTTCAGTCATCCAAACTATGGGCCTGAATACGATAGCAGTGAACCCGCCACCAGAAGGCTACCGGTGGTGGGTTCACCGCCATCGTGAGGCCAATTACCGTCTGCCAGATTGTGTTGGCGGGCGGTGTGCTGGCGGGCGGAAAGCCCGACCGCCACGGGTCTGACAGAAACAATCGTTATGATTGCCTGTCGGACCGACTGCATCCTCACAATGGTGGCGGTGCCTAGCAGGCACTGTCTGCCAGATTAGGATGCTGGATTCCCGCCAGCCTTTCCATGGCGAGTGAACTTTGGGGAACCATTGCGGGCCCCCTTTGGGCAGTGGTAGTTTTGATTTGCCCATTTTCCTGCACCATGTGGCAGGCACTGCGTGGTGCCTGTCCCGTAGTGCAGGGAAAAGCAAAACCTGCGGATGCTGTAGCAAGCAGCACTCGCCGCAATGTTAAAAAGGCCTTTTGCGTATGCCGTGGTGGCTGCCGCATTGCAATATCATATGTGGGACCGCCGCCTTATAGACGGGCGGTCCCCATCGCCGGTGCAGTGGCGAAAGAACAGAAGTCCTTCCGCCATCGTAATCAGCCCCTTTGTCTCTTAACTGCATATATGGTGTGTAAAACATTACTTGTGGAAGAGCTTTCTTTTTCTCGCAGCCACGCTTGTGGAATACTTTACCTCTTTATCTTACAACCAATGCATCTCAGATTGCATTAAGAAAAGAGTAAGTAAATGCACTATAAATACTCAAACTAAACAAAATAACTTGTCCAACTGAAATGCATCTCTTTCTTGAAAATAAGCCTCAGGGGATAGACAGTGTTGGTGACATTTTTAACATGTT
Organism: Lissotriton vulgaris; assembly: GCF_964263255.1. Taxonomy (NCBI): domain Eukaryota; kingdom Metazoa; phylum Chordata; class Amphibia; order Caudata; family Salamandridae; genus Lissotriton; species Lissotriton vulgaris. The sequence goes on from NC_141689.1 coordinate 863,551,176, forward strand.
TTGACTAGTGGAGCTCAATGTAGTGGTAAGCAGAGGAGAGGTCTTTTACATTAAAACAACTAGGTTTAACCACCATTTTAAGCAATGCATTAATAATTGGAGGGAGATGATCTACTCAACATTGGTGTGAGGATACTTTATATCTAATCATAAGTGGATGCCCTATCCAGTCGCTTTAGTGGCTATAACAATAAGGACCAACTACACAATGGATTGAATAGGTTAGATTTCTTTCTATTCCGTCAATGTCTTCAACTCATCCTCCAGGTTTTTCTTAATGACATTGAGGGTGGAATGTGCTTTGTGAATTATGTGGACTGGCCCCTCATTATGTCTGTTTTTGAGTTGGAATTTGTTCTTCGTTTAAATCGTAGTTTATTGAGTTTACATTTATGATAGTGTGTGTTCCAAGTCTCCAACTCTAACAATTTAACGCAGATTTCCCAACAAAGTCACCATAATCCAACTAAACATTTACACCATCTGCCCCCTCCTCTCATATCCCTCTTCCCCCAACCGGAGTCCTTCGGAGTCTTTCTGATATCTCCTCAGCTGAGTTTTGGGTTTTGGTTCATTGCTCGCATCAGTGTGTGGCCTCCCTCAGTTCCCTCTACTGGGTGTCATTTATCATTTCCCTGTCCCATCGTGTTTCATTATCCAGCCCCCTTCGGTTGCTATCACTAACATTCCTCCGGGCCCTAGCCGTCCTATATCGTACCAAATTTCCAGGGGCATTCCTAGCCTTCGTACACCAGTTTCTCCAGGGATCGGCACCTCTGCATTTACTTCACCCAGTCTTCCACCTTTTTTTAATTTAGTTTTATATAGTCTCAACTAGACCCAAAGGTATCAGAGTGCTTTACACGAGCACCAGTTGCGTTACTGGTGGACACATTTATTTTTGTTAGGCATGGGGAAATTAAGTGATTTGCCAAGAATCACAGGATGTTAAGCTCCCCGGCAAAGACCCGAACCTGGTTTCCCAGCTTCGAGATCGACCACCCTAATCGTTAGGCAACATGGCCTGTCCGTGCTTCCCCATTTCTTCACATTTTCTCCTTTTGCAAGTAGGTACCCCAGGCTGACCAGGCGTTTCTGGTAAGTTGCTAAGTCCGATTCCTTTCTCACTCCCAGTAACACCAGGTTTGCCTGCCCCCTATTGGCATACCCACTGTGGCTTCAAATTTAGTTTGCTCACTGGTCTAAAACATTTCTAGTAATGGGCAGTCCCATACCGTGTGGAGGATGAATTTCTGTTGGCCACATTCATATAGGGACCTATCGTCTGTTGCCCTTCCTATTTTGTACAATAGCGTTCTAGTATAGTATATTCAAAGCAATATTTCAAGTTGAATCAGGCAAAAACATGCATGTACGCCACGTCTGGGGAACTATAAGGCTACCCTCCAGTCGTCGTCAATTCCTACTACATCCGCCTGCAAGCGTGCTCAAAGTTTGCTCAGTTCCACCTGTATGTTTGTCACGAGTGTGCCGTATGTTATGGAGATGGCCCCAGTGGTCATTTGTCTGCTGACTAGTCGTCTTTCCAAGAGGGATTCTTCCATGGCTTCCTACCCGGGCCCGAGAGGACTTGGGCTCGTAGTGCATGGTGCAGTTGCTGTTAACTGACTAGCTGGTTGGGTGACATGTCTTATTCCTTCCTCAGGTGTATGAAGGGTGCTATGCTGTTCACATCCCATAAATCCCCCAGGATTGACAGGTCAATAGGTCCCATCTCCTAAACCCCGGTAATGCCGGACCCGAGCTAACAATGGAGTCTTTGGGGTAATTAACTTTCCCCATTCCTTTTCTTGCAGTAGTCTACGCTAGATGGTGACCCCTGTGGCAGTCGCGTGCAGCATATCAGTCAACAAACTACTGCCATAGAGGACATAAACGTGCCCTCTCTCGCACAACATCGTTCGGTCCGGTCGCATGCTGGGTCATCCGATGGGGCATATCTCCACTCATTTACGCCACTGACCAGAGCATAGTATTTCCTGAAGTGATATACCCCCTTTGTATACCGAGTGTAGAGAGAACTATTCTTGATGGGCAAGCGCTCCAGAGAAGGGATTTTAGTAGCCTGTCTAGTGTTTGAAAGAAGGTGGGTGCTATAATGTATGGGCAGTTCTGCGTTACGAAAGTTAATCTGGGCAGCAAATCATTTTAAAGATTGCTGCCCAGCCCCTCAGTGAAAGTGGCAGTGCACCCCAGTGCTTTGTATCTGCCTTTAGTCTGTAAAGTAGAGGTGCTAGGTTGTCTGTGTAGTGTGTCCTCTCCTTACGGGATATCCACAATCTCAAATATTTTAAATTGGTTTCTACACATTTTAGGGCGTTGGGTAGGGATGGTAATGGTTCCCATTTGCCCACTAGGAACAAAAGGTATTTTCCCAGTTTATGCTTAATCCAGAGTATTGCCTATATGTTTTAAATATCTTACCTACTCATGCCAACAAAAGTTTTGGGTCTGCCATGTACAGCAAGATATCATCTGCATATACTGAAATCCGGCACTCGCATGTGGGTTCCCATCTCCATCCTGAAATCTGGGCATCTGCTCTTGTCCATTACGCAAGTCCCACCATAGCCAGGGCGAATAACTTCAGCAACAGGAGGAATTCCTCCCTATTTCCTCGCTTTAATGGAAACACTCAGGATATGACTGTGTTAACTTTGAATAGTGCCCTAGGGTTCTTGTATAGCAGCTGCACCCACTTCAGATGCCCATCTTCCTGAGAATCCCAACCAGAAAGGACCATTCCACTGAGCATCTAGTGAGGCCACAGCCAAGGGTTCTTTCAGGCCCATCATCATAGTTTTATAAAGGTGTCATAAATTAAGCTGTGTGGACCTGTGGGGCATGGAGATGTTTTGGTCTGGATAAACCAGATCCAATATCACACTGCTCAATCGATTTGCTAGGGCCTTTGCTAGAATGTTAGTGTCTGTATTAAAGAGCGAGATGGGTTGGTAGGATTCCCAACGCTCTGTGGGTTTCCCCACCTTGGGTATAAGTTCTATTGTTCCCATGTCCTGGTCTCCGGGGAGTACTCCCTTATGGTGGGCCTCAGTGAGCATCTTACGTAGTGGTGGCACTAGCTTGCTAGCCATTCTTTTTAGGAACTCTGCCAGGAGTCTGTTGAGGCCCAGAGTTTTCCCTGAATGTAATTGCATGAGGGCCAGCAGGATCTCCTCCTACATGAGGTCTTTCTCTAGTTCCTGAGCCCTGTCTCTCACTAGCTATCTGCAGGGGCAGTCTTGGACAAACATCTGCAGGGCCCTGGCAAGCCACCAGGATTTAGTGGCATGAAAGGCCTACATATAGTTCGCTACGGTGTCCATTATAGATTCGCTGCCACATACTGACAAGCTGTCTGTAGCTATGAGCATGGGAATGTGGTTTCTTTCTCAACCCCTTGGAACTGTGCCATGCAAAATCTTGCCTGCCTTAGCCCCCACTTCGTATTTGTGTTTCTGTTGTGACGTAGATATGCCTAACCATCTCAGTCACCAGTGCACGGTACTCCTCCTGCACCTGTGCAATGTACGCCTTTTGGACAGCTGAGGGTTGCAGGAGTTTCTCTCCAGGTTACAATATTTTCCCCTCTATTTTGTTGCGCTGTGCCTCCCTGCTGCGCTTGTCCCCCACTTCACCCGATATTCTTTGTGTATCGTGGCTTTATAGGCCTCCCAAATTGTGGATGCTTCCCTTACTGTATTCATGTTAGCCTCAAAATAGTGTTCGGTGGCCTCCCAAAGATTGCCTCCCACCTTCGGGTTGGAGAGGCGCCAGGCTGCCATTCTCCCCTCCAACTTGGTTTCCGAGCTTCCAGGCGGATGCAAACTGGTGAGTGATCAGAGATCTCTCGTGCCAGGTATTCTGCTTCTGTGAATCTATTGAGGGTGTTCTGCAGTGCATAAAATTAGTTGATACAGGAGTGAGTGTTGGATGACACTGAGTAGTAGGAGTATCCCCGCAGAGGGCCGTGCAGTATTCTCCAAATGTCCCCCATGCCTAATGCTTGTGTGAATGGGTAGTTTTCCTGTACAGGGCGGGATTGCCCGCCTGTCGGCAGCACGGTCAATCCCTGCATCTAGGGTCATGTTGAAGTCTCCACCTAGTATGGTAAATGCCTGGGGCAGTTCCGTGATTTGACTGCCAGTCCAGTGTACCTGACTGTAGCCTTGGTGGGACATAGCCTTTCACTAGCACTATTCCCATTCCCCCATTGATGCCGTGTATCGGCTCAGTCTATCTGCCCATGTTCTAGTAACATGTAAAGGTGTTGATTTCATAAGCAAAATCCCTACTCCCCTGGAGTCCGTGGTGTACCCAACCTGTTTCATCACAGCGTACTTCCCACTGGTCAAGGCTGCGCAGCTAGTGCTTTGCATGTTTTTTCTTGGAGGAAAACAAAGACTGCCGCGTATATATAGAGAACCTTCACCACAAGGACCCTTTTATATTTTGCTGCCCACACCATTAAAATTCAATTTCAGTACTTTTAATATGTGGCCGTCATGTTTGTAGCAGCAAGTCCCTTTTATGTTTCTCAGTAGTTTCAGTGTGTCGTGACCCCCCCCAACCTGGGCACACGTATTAACTGAACCGAAACTCCCCTCCCCTCCCACCCTACCTTACTGTGCTGCAGCCTTTGAACTGACAGCTCCCCCAATTCATGGTAAGTCTATCACCCCAACATACGGAATGCTGCCACATTTGTGTTGATTGCTTGCTCCTGATGTTGCCTTTTCTGCAGTGCGGGCCGCTGCCCATGACAGCATGGTGCCAAATACTTCAGTCCTTGCCAAGGCGCCCAAACAGTGATTATTGTCCTCCTTGTGCTCATTTCCCAGTCATTTGCAATCATTGGTGTGGCCCTAGGTTGTGAACCTCTGTTTCCCTGGTCCCAAAGCTGTACCTCCTCCTCGTCAGTGGTTTCTTGCTCTTGGGGGAGGGCCTCCAATCAGTTTGCGGTGCCCACGCAACAGCTTCTCTGCATCTCTGCCACCACCTTTGCTCTTTCCAGATCATCTTGGAATTCAATGAGGGCCGCCATGGTGCGTTTCTGTGGTTTGCGCAGTCTTCTGTGTTCCTACCAGAGCTCAGTAGGCCGGGGTTCTCTCTCTTCTGGTATTGGATGCGCTTGACATTCCAACCACTCCCATATCTCTGTCGTAGTTGAGAAGAAGTGTGCAGTATCTTTCTCAATTAGCCTCAGTTTTGCCAGGAATAGTAGGGCATATGGGAGGCCCAAATGGAGTAAGTGTTGCTTCACCCCAATGATTGTCTCTCTTTGCTTTTGTATCACTGTAAAATAATCCCAGTAGATGTGAATCTTGCTCCCTTCCACCCTCTAGGGGCCATGCGCCATCGCTTTCTGTATTATGGCATCTATGTTGCAGAAATTAAAGTCTTGACACTGTAACTTGCGGTGGCGCCCCTTGTTGTGGCAGTCTGCCAGGCACTCTATGTGCTCACTCTACCTTGAACCACCAACGCCAGCCAATCCTCCAGGAATAGTTTGATGCTGGGTCTCTCCGCCTCTTCCAGGAACCAACTCAGGCGGACGTTATTGCGTAGTGATCTTCCTTCTGCATCGTTCACTCATACACTTAGCATGCTTATCTTCTTATCCAGGGCTTGTATGCGAGAGGCATGGTCTTGGATTTCTGGCTTTGCCTTTGCCATTTTGGTTTCTACCTCTGTCACCTCCTCTACCAACTTTTTGTGATCAGCTTGTAGCAGCGCCAGATCCAGTACCACCTGTTCTATTTTACTTTCCTAGGGTCACCTTGGTGTCCTGTATGGCCACTCATATCACTGTCATGTGTGCCCCAGGTCCTGCATCTTTGCCGCAGACATTGGATGGTTCTTGTTACACTGCGACTGAGCTTTGTTCATTACCTGAACTGATTTTTGGACTTTGGACCACACCATGTTTGAGTTGTTGGTCCACAGGAATGGTTATGTGGCGGGTCCCACCCTAGTCTTGAGGAGTGTTCAGGCTGTGTTGGACAGTGGGGCACATTACGAAAGGTGCCCCGTTCTGAACTCTAAGTCAGGCAGCAGCGTGTTCTAAAGTTCTCTTTAACCCAACCAGAACACACTGTGCCCCGGTGCTGCTCCCTTCCCGGACCGGTTCTACAGCTGCATCCTGGACACGAGTGCCCCCTTGCCCTCATTTCTACCTTCTTCAATTTACCGGGTCTCACCTTCCTGTGCCATGCTTTGTCATCACTCCGCATCAGAGCCCGGTGTTATTACCAGCTAGGCACGATACCATTCATGCCATCAAGGGGTTCATTGTGGTCACCTTCTTCGATGCAGTGAATGGGCACTGTGCTGCCACCTCACCAATGCAACCCCCTTATGTTGTTATCTTGGGCAATGTTCCCCCACTCATACCCAGTACAATGGAAAATTTTGAAAAAAAACTAAAGAACAAAGTTCTACATTGGCTGGTCTTGAACTATTTCGCAGGGGCTTTGTACTGACCGCTGGATCAATATGGTTCAACGGGTCAGTTGGCTGGGCAAAGATATGAAACCTTTTGAAGGAGAATGTGTAGTGATAAACTTTATTAGGCCATTTGCGGCTGGATGATTCATTGCCTCAATTAGGTACCCTTATCCCAGAAGTCCACCAACTTCCATCTTGGCCCTGCCACTGGGCTTTTTCTATAGACCCACTCCTTTGGATCCCGTCCCACAGCCAAACCAGTGGCATTTACTAAGGAGCCCAGCCCATTCCAGAGGTCAGCAAGTCCCATGGATCTGAATTTTTCCAATAGATACGCTCCCTTGTCTCTTCTGGATGATTGCAATTGACTGATCGAAAGTAACCACCTGGACACACAGTTTTATTTTAAATGTACTCATTGGAATGTGGAGGGTCTACTCAAAAAGGTAAACAATACCGATTGGCTCAATACAATTAATTGTTTCTATAACCTGTGTCTGCAGGAATTTTGGTGCAGGGATACAGTTTTTATTGATGGGTTCATTTCATTCCATACTCTGGCGGAAAGTTCAAATGGAGACAACCACAAAGGTGGCCTCTTAACCATAATATCTACAACTCTACAAAAAAAGTTATAAAAACCCATCTGGGTTCTCGCCACTTTCAAATTTTATTCATCCAGATTGAAACAAAGTTGGTTCTAGTTATCCTCAACTTTTATCACAACAACTTTGCCACAAACCAAGTGAGTATTGCATCCTTGTTAGAACAAACACTTAGACGCCTTTAAGGCAATTTTGATTCAGAGAATTTTATAATGTGGGGAGAGGACTTCAATTGCAGACTATGCACTATATCAGATTCCTGTGGGCAGGCAGGGTGGGACACGGAAGACACTGTTCATTTTGAGCATACACCCTGCAGAGACACATTTACCTTCATATTAAACAAAATTACACTGCATTTAACACTTGAGTTAAGTACCCACCCTAGCACAGAACATATTTCTTTTCAGGGTAGAGGTAAAGGCAGTCAGTTTTATTGCACTCTCCCTGTTTTATAGACCAAAGTCTATCAATTGTGTAATCTTACAAAACAGCTTGAGAGAACACTATCCCTTATGTTTGTTTTTTTGATACAGGCAAGGTTAACCATCACAAGATAGTTGTCCCTAGTATTCCATTAACGTATAACCAAAATAAGGGGATCGTACCCAGATGGGCCACATTAGACTCTCGCTATATTCTAGAGTAACTCCTAAAAACAAATGAGAGTCAGGTCTGAGTCTGTTTAGACAATGAGCTTAACTTCAAGATTAAGTTGAATGCTTTTGAGGAAATCTGCCAGACAACTATTATCCTCCTCACCATTCAAAGAGGGATGTAAAGCCACATAGGTGGTTTAACAGTAATTGATCTCAGGCACACAAAAACCTTATGCTAGCATTAAAACCGGGCCGGTGGCTCAGTGGACTAATGCATCCACTGCAGGGACCTGTGTTGGACCTCATAGTCACTGGTTCAAATCCCGGCGGGTCCACTCAATCTTTCATCCATCTGAGGTCGATAAACGAGTACTACTGAGTTGGGTAACAATAAACATCTGCTATTCAGCGCCAAGATACCCAGATGGTGTAAAACGTGTGCTTTACAAATACACGTTATGTTAAAACTCAATCCTCGTGACCAGGGGTTGGCGAGATTGTGTAGACTGAATTATATGCAGGCTATTGCCCAGAGGAAAAAAGAGCTCAGAGCTGAAGCATGAGACAAACTACAGATAGTCAGATTAAATAAGGAATCCAATTTGTTTTGAAAGACTGTAAATGCCCCCTTTCTTAAAGAATTCCATAATTCACACATGGATGTTGTCATCTCTCCAAAGGACTGGGTCGAGCATTTCACAAAGGTCTATAGCTGTACTGATGTAACTGATAGTCAGGCTGACTGTTGTCTCTCCATAATTACAGGCGAGTGCCTGGTGATAGATCCTCCAAGTGTTCGAAAGGTGGTCCGTGCTCTGAATTTCACACAAAGAAACAAGGCTGCTGGCCCTGATGGTGTTTCAGCTGATCTCTTTTTAGATAACCCTGAGCTGTGGGCCCACTGCAGACACATATTTTGAGGTGCGTAGTTCTCGAAGGTCCCCCAAAATCATGGCTAGAGTCAAGCATAATATCCATCTTTAATAGATCTGCCCCCCAATGTTATTGCACAATTTCTTTAATTGACACTAGTTGTAAACTCATGGGCAGAATTGTACTTAAACGCTTGGAAGTGTGGGTAAATGAAAAAGGGTGTCTTTCTATAATACAATACAGGTTTAGACAGGGACCAAGCACATTGGAGCAATGCCTCAATCTCCACCTGGTCATCCCCACGTATACCAAGGCCAAGAGGGGCTCTATCCACCTTGGCTTTATGGATTTAACATCAGCATTTGACTGGGTGGTCAGGGGTAAGCTATGGACCAGGCTATTGAATATGGGGATTGATTCCACTTTGGTCCACTTCTTGGCCTGCTTGCATAATGGAGTGATGTTCGTGTGAGGTATGGGAAGTACGGGGAACTCAGTGATGCAATCAACATTGAACGAGGTGTAAGGCAAGGGTGTATTTTGGCCTTGTTTATTCTGTATTTACATCAATGATCTAGAGGAGTGTCTTAATGTAGGTCAGGCTGATGTACCAAAGGTTGGCGCTAGGAAATTGCTTAGCCTTCTGTATGTAGAAGACTGTGTCTTAATTGCAAGAACAGGACTTAGTCTCCAAAATTATTGTATACGTTCCATCTTTTCATGAATGGTTTGGGTCTAAGGACTAAATCCCATGTTAAGTTTATTGAGAGTACACATACTGCCTTAAAGAGACACTACATCAGTGGCCACAAATGTCTCATATGTCCCCACCTTCTCATGTTTAGGTGTTCCTTTCAACCAAAATTGTTCATGGTCCCATTTAACCAAGATTAGGAAGCTAAAGCTTGAACAATACACTATGGCCATTTTTAGAATTGCGGGGAAGCTGGGCAATAAACCCCTAGATGTCATGACTAATATCTACTCCTCACAGTGTCTTTCTATAGCAACGCACTTAGCAGGGGTTTGGGGTTATTGTTATCATGGCCTACTGCAGGTTGTTGAAAACAACTTTTTAAGAAGGCTTCTGTTTGCACCAAGCAGTATCCCTATATCACTCTATCGTGTATATCTGGGACTTGTTCCATTGGAGGAGCATGTCAAATTATCTCTATTGAGGTTTTGGTGAGCAATATGGGTGAAACAAGAAACGGGTCACGGCGCACCTGTGACGCCACCGCCTGCGCCCTGAGGCGCTAGAAAACACCGGAATGCTCCCCACCACGCGGGACGCGCCGGGCTAAGCCCGGGACAAGGGCGGGGCCGTCTAAGGCCGTCGTAGGCTGACGGAGGCTGGGCTGGGCCACCCCCTTAACGTGCCTCATTCAAAGTGATTTGTTCATTACTATATATTTTGATCTGGTAACTGTTAATATACTGTTATATTCTCTAGGTACCAGACAACATAAAGCCACTAAAACGTCTAGAGAAATGGCGTTAAGATCAGGGAAGGGGAGGAAGACAGTGCTAGGCCTCATAGGGGGGACCGTAACTAGGGCCTTGGATAAAATTATAACTAGAGCTGCAGTAGTCCTAGAGCATGAAATATCCCTTACTGAAAGGCGATTATCACTAGAACCCTATACTCTAAGAGATCTTCGTTGGGCACCATTATGTCTGTAAAATCACCGGAGTTGTTACGTACCCAGACATCTAACGTAGACAGCCTGTTGGAAGTGAGTATTGGGTCTGCTGGGCCTGTTGCTCATGCTTCAGTTAATACCACGAAAGAAAGCATTTTATCCACAGATAATGGGCCAGTAGAAATAAGTACCCCCAATGCTCAAACTGACAGACTATCTAAAAAACAAACAACAGGCTCAGCATTAACTGGTAAAAGGAAGCGTGGGGGAGGATTGCAAAAGGGTAGATGTCCAAAAGTAAGTAAGTCTATAACAAAGATGGGGAACCAAACTTTATCGTCCCAATCATTACTAAGAAGTGAAATTCTACGATTGCCCACTGAAGCCCAAAAACATCTCTACACCACAGCCTTCAAAGCGACTCTCTTTAATATCACAAATACCAGAATGCTTTATGGAACAAGTAGAGCAGATAATGAAGTCATTAATGCTACCGTTACTTGAAAGAATACAAGTAATAAATGAGAGTCTGGGGAAGTTAGAACGGGTTGCCACAAAGAACTCGCATACACTGGATAAACTTGCTGCCAGCATGCAGAATTTCGGCACCGTATCACAAATCAGAACAGCTCACAGGACTAACAATATCCCTTCAGACATAGCCCCCTTAACAGCAAATACAGTGAACGGTTTACAAAAGGCAAATCGCAATGAGACTAGGAAAGGGTTAGAAAGGGCAACGCCTACCACCCGGGAAGCAGTTAAAGAGACCGGGGGAGAAGTCGGAAAGTACTTTGTAGCATCAGAACAGGCTGGGGAAAAAACAAATCCAGGGAGTAGCATTAGAAGTTCTGATAAAGAAAAAATAAAGCACCCTCGTATTAATCTACCGCCTGAATCGGCACCCTATACGACGATACTGACTGGGGTTCCTGAAATTCACAATGGTAAAATAGAAACCCATAGTGAATTGAAAAATAAGGTTACCTTCTGGCTTAATAAAAACAGACCACTCCCGGGTAACATTAACGCAGAGATTTTATTCGTGCGAAGGGTGAGCTGGATAGGCCACAGAGCGAAGGAGCTATGGGGAGACTGTATCATTGTTAATTTTAGAGACGCAAGGATGGCTAGACATATTTCTGACTGGCAATACCATAGGGGTGATGGTGGTATTCAAAGCCTTGACTTGAGCTATTTTTACCCATGCTCTCTTTTTGACCCGCCCTTTGATCCACCAAATGCGAGAGAAATGCATCAAAGAGGCCCAAGTACTGTATATAGAAATGATTTCCGCATTCCCCTGTTTATTCGTTTTGACATGCTCCAAGGATTGGAAGGGGTGGACTGACTGGAGTTTAGTCGTCATATTGATAGCCCGGTCCCCCCTGTTGTAAATAAAAGTCTGATTCAGGGAAAGGCCATCAAAATAGTCCAAAATAGGAGGGTGGAACTGGGAATAAGCCCAGGGGAAACTGATAAGCAACGTGCAGGCATTATGACCAGCAGTGGTAATGGCTTAAACATATTAACAATGGATGATGTAGATATTTCTGGACCTGTAAGTTTTGTGGACGCTAAAAAAAGAAAGGGAATTCGGCCAATATTGTTCTGGAACATTGCGGGCCTAAAATCAAAAATGTCTAATAGCAATTGGGTAAATTTGATTAATGAGTACGACATAGTAAGCCTACAAGAGACATGGTCGATAGAGGCTTTACATCTATGCGGTTTCAAAACTTTCCATTCACCAGCAATTTGCTCATCACATGGTAGGGCTGAAGGGGGGCAGTGTACCTATGTGTCAAACCTATTTAAGTGCCGCAAGATCGAGATGGTCTTTGACAATAGGTATTATCACATAATTAGGATAGTCATTGACCCACACCTCCATATGATCATTGTCAATTTTTATAATAATATATCGGCAGAAACTATGGAAGAAACATTCAAAACCTTGGGTAAAAACATTAAATGTCTGCTTGAAGGAAGAGCAAAAGCAGTTTGCGCCATATGGGGCGGGGACTTCAACTGCACCTTGTGTAAATGTGGGGAAAAAGGTACCTGTGGCTTAATGCTGGATAAGGCAACCAGATTGAGTCATTTTGAACATACCACCTGCGGGAACTATTTAAATGAGATAATTTTCACCTGCGACTTGGGCTTTGTAAATAGAATCTGCCGTAGCGATGTCCCATTTCGCCCAACGTTTAATGGGAGAGGTGCATATACCATCATAGATTTTGCACTGATTTCAGCCAGATATGGTGGAGAGGTTCAGGAGTTTAAAATCTTAGATAACCCTTTAAGTGATCACTTCCCCTTAAGCTTGGAGATCGTAAAGCTAGGCAATGATCAGCCTAAGATAAGTGCACAAAGTGAGCACGTAAGCAATATCGCGCTGAGTCGGCAGAACGGTTACACCCTTAAATGAAGTAAAGTTGTACCCGGAGATGTTTTGGCTCAAATTATAAAGAAATGTAATTTTAGTATCGAAGCTTGTCTAGATAAAAATACAGGTGATCTTGCAGTTATTATAAATTTTAGGATTATTGCCGAACACATTAAAAAGAGTCTTTGGGTGGAGACTAAAAAGTTTAAGGAGAATCCAACGAGCTGGTTTGACACAGCCTGTACTAAAAGCTATACTAAACTCAAGCTTGCCTTAAATGCCCCTACAAGAGACATTAATCTCATTAAAGAGTTTAGGAAAGACTATAAGAAAACCCTGAAAAATTAGAAAAGATACCATCAAAAAGGAAGCATGGGTCGCATTGTGTGAGGCATCCCAGAGCAAAGACTCTGCGGCATTCTGGAAAATAGTAAATGCGCCTCTTTTTACTGATAAAACAAAGGCCAGGGTGGAAATAGCCATTTCTGATAATGAGTGGGTCAAACACTATGAAGAATTGTATCGTGCTGTGAGTGATCAGGACCAATTCCATAGTCTGGACCCTGTGGGGATTGAAATGGCACAGACTAGGACACTGTTGGAACTGGGTATCACTCTGAAAGAAGTAAATGCGTGTATAAAAGAAAGTGCTGGAGGTAAAGCTCCTGGTCCCGATGGCGTTTCAGTTGATCTTTATAACAGTAACATGGATCTTTGGGGCCCGCTGCTTACCCAAGTTTTTAACGCATCCTGCTCTAATGGCCTGCTTCCCTCTTTGAGTGAGTCAATAATTGTTCCAATATTTAACAAGCATTTGCAATGCAATAGGTCTCGCATTATTTAAGTTTGAGCTATTAGTACTGTAAATGGCAATGTTTTTATTTATGCGCTATTTTAATTTTCTTTGCATAAAAAGGTACATATAAAATATGTGTTGTAGAAAAGTCATTTATGCAGTATTTACATTTTCTTTGCATAAAAAAGTACATATACAATATTTCTTGTAGAAAAGTTAAACATTTTAATGATGTGTCCAAATAATTTTTATATGTACATTCTATTTGCAAACGGATGGGGTGGGGGGGGTCTGAAAACTGAAGGAGGGCCTCGGGCAGTTTATCTGCATAAAGCCCTGCATGTCTAAGGCCACGTCCCCTTTTCACATGGTGAATTCTCTTTTCAAGAGGGCAGGTCTTCCTCTGAGGCAACAGGGCAGCATCATGTGAAGTGCAGCGAGATGGGGTTGTAAAGCTTCTACAAGTACTCACACTGAAACAGGCATAACATCAGCAAATATGTAGTCACCTTCACCATCCTTTACAGACTTCAGAAGATCTACACTAGTCCCAAACTGCACTCTAACTTGGACTGCGAGACTCCATTAGCAGCAGGTACACTCGGACTGTGAGTGAAGTGTGCAATTACACTAATTATTATGACCCGAATAGCCGACAGCACAAAATATTGTTGTGTAGGAATACTTTTTTTATTACTACTACATATCTCAGTGGCACTCATTGTATTAATCTATGGAACAATGAAAGAGTTAAAACCTAAAAGGATTCAATATAAACCTTGCAGGTTGCATGCAACTGTTTTCCACAAGTGCATAACAGCATGAGCCATCTGACTAAAACTGGAACTTGTTGCCTGCATTGTTCACAAGGATGTCTGCAGGAAACCAGCTCACCCACTCACCTGGTAACACATACAGTGCTCTACAACAGTCACATTCCTCCTCCAAACTTTTCTATCACCATTTACTCCTCTGGCTTGAGAGTACACACGATCTATTTGGCAAGTGCATTAACCACCTTAGTTGCTTTGCCCATAAAATACCATGAGACTTGCTAGATACACATTGATTTGAACAGCAGGTGCCTTAACCCCACAGGCTAGCATGAAATGCAATCTATTTGTGATCGTAAGGTAAGCCAGAACATCCTAACAATCATATTTTTTCATGTTTCAAATTATTTGTGGACACTTTTTCCAAAACAACATACTTGCAATTTAACAGCGAACAACAGGCTGACTCTATTTGGCCCCACCCCCTTTTGCGCCTATGACCCCTGTCCTCACGCCCTTCCCAGTGGAACTCCGGCCAATTTGTGGTATCCCTTAGTAAATCTTTTCAATTTCTAGCACACGAAAGGAGACCACAGTCACTTATGTGCCTGCGTCACCGTGGTGGATTCAAGACGCTTCCCACGGCGTCCAGTTCTTACTGGAAAGCCGCTGTTATTGGCGAGCTCGCACTGATCCTAAACAAAGTGGTATTCTCTGTGTAACTGGTCCCCCCGGCCAGGGCAGACTGAAGTGGCTCTAACCAGATTTCTACTGCTCCTTGCTCAGTAATTGCTGCTTCTACATGCCGGCTGCAAACCTGAAAACACCTGGAGATCTTTTCCGTCCGTCTGAATTTCTTGAATGAGTGTCCAGCGGCGCTAAATTTACCGGTTGTGTTTTTAATTTGCTACATTAAAATATTAATGAAGCACTCAACAAGAGGAACAATAAAAATACACCCTTTACATTTGTTTCACAGCCCACGCGGGCATGCATATGAAAGCAACATGAAGGCGATATTAAAATACAAAAACAACAGGAAACAAGGCGGAAGAGACGCGAGACGCCAGCGGCCAGTCGCGTGCACATCTCCTGTTGTTGTGTTGATTGTGAGAGTGCCGCCGCGCTGCCTGCGGCGACCCGGAAGCTCTTGGCCGGCCGGCCAATCCGCTCGCGGCCGACCGGAAGTCCCGCCTCCTGTGGTCCGTGAGACGGCCTGCCGGCGCATGGAGCGCCCTGCCGGTCCTGGGTAGCCCGGGTCCCCAAGAGGGGGCCGGGGAGAAGGAGGAGTGTGGCACCTGTTGCGGGGCACCTCTGACCAGAGGGAGCCCCGATTGAGAAGAGGAGACGCGCCGTGAGGAGCCCCGCCGGAAGAGCGCAGTCAGTGAGAGGGAATGTGTGTGCGCATGCGTGACTGTGTGTGATTGAGAGAACGCGAGGCAGGGGATAGTGTGCCTGTATGTGTGCCTGCGTGTGCATGCGCGCGCCTGTGTGTGTGTGTGCGTGCGTGCATGCAGAGGGGTGGGGGCTGCCTGTGTCTGTGTGTGAGCAAGGGCTTTGCTCCGCGCAAGCGCAGCTCAGACGCGCGCTCCCGAGGTGAAATCTGACAATGTGGAAGCGCGCGTCTGATTGCTGTCCACTTTCCTAAATACGGGCAACATAAGTTGTCGAGCTGATGCATTCATGCTTCGCATGAATGCCACATCAGCTCGACCTAAAAAGGGCGATAGATCAAGCTGCCAGTGCTACCGCCCCATCTCACTATTGGACTCAACCATCAAGATTTTTGGCCGAGTAATTTGAAATAGATTGCAATCCTGGGCTGATGAACATTCTATAATCAGTGACGAATATGATACTTACCAGTATGCATCTGTTCTTGGCATGTAGGGCTGCTGACATTCATATCTGTGCATAGATCGTCGCCTAGTGTTGGGTCCGGATGATTGCACATTGTTGTCCTGGAAGAGTCTTAGAAGTATCACGAGATAGGTGGCTCCTCCTCCGGACTACAGTGCGCATGGGCATCCCCTCCATCCTTAGATTGTTTTTCGCCATTGTGGCAGAGATGGAGTGTAATACAGTGAGTGATGTCCATGCGACATAGTAATTCTGAATGCTACAGCTGCTACAGGCGCCGGGGAGGAGGGTGAGCGATATGAATGTCAGCAGCCCTACATGCCAAGAACAGATGCATACTGGTAAGTAGCATATTCGGTTCGAGGCATGCTGCTGAATTCATATCTGTGCATAGATTATATAGCAGTCCCTCTTGTTAGCGGCGGCTGCCCGTTCCAGCTGCAGCAGTCTGGAAAAGAGTTTTGAGAACAGCCTGTCCTACAGCTGCCTGCTGCCTGCTGCCTTGAATGTACATCTACGCAGTAGTGTTTCGTAAATGTATGTATAGTGGACCATGTGTTTGCTCTACATATCTCTTCTAAAGGAATATTCCCCAGGAAAGCCATGGATGCTCCTAACTGACGTGTGGAGTGTGCTCTTGGAGGAATCGTTAGTGTGCGTTTAGCTTTTTCATAGCAAATCTGTATACCCTTAACGATCCATCTGGCTATCCCTGCTTTGGAAATGGGGTTGCATTTGTGCTGTGGAGAAAAGGCAACAAACAGTTGTTTTGTTTTCCTGAAATCCTTTGTTCTGTCTATATAGTACATAAGAGCCCTCTTGACATCTAATGTGTGTAGAGATCTCTCTGCGACATTTTTGGATTAGGATAGAAAACTGGCAGTTCTATGGTTTGGTTCATGTGGAACTGCGAAATCACCTTAGGCATGAATGTAGGGTTGGTGCGTAGTACAACTCTATTTGCGTGGACCTGTATGAATGGCTCTTGAATGGTTAGTGCCTGGAGTTCACTAACTCTTCTTAGTGAGGTAATGGCTACTAGGAAAGCAACTTTCTAGGTCAGAAATTTAATCTCACAAGAGTGTAGAGGTTCGAAAGGTGGTCCCATCAGTCTGGTGAGGACCACATTCAGGTTCCAGACTGGTGAAGGTGGGTGTCTGGGAGGGATCACTCTTTTGAGTCCCTCTAGAAAAGCTTTAATGGCAGGCACTCTGAATAGTGAGAGGTGCTGCCTGTTCTGAAGATAAGCAGCTATTGCGGATAAATGTATACGAATGGAACTGTACGCTAGATTATATCTGTATAAGTGCAACAAACAACAGATAATGTTTTGAATTGATGCATCTAGTGGGTTAATGTCATTATTGTTACAATATATGACAAACCTTTTCCATTTAGCCGCATAACATGCTCTGGTTGTGGGTCTTCTTGCCTCCTTGATGATATTCATACATTCTGGCGGCAAGTTGAGGTAGCCAAATTCTAAGACTTCAGGAGCCAGATCGCCAGGTTGAGCTGTTGCGGATCTGGGTGCTGAATTTCGCCATGGCTCTGCGTTAAAAGTCTGGGTGTTAGCCGCAGTCTTTGATGCGGCACCACGGAAAGTTCTACTAGCGTGGTGTACCATGGCTGGCGTACCCACGTTGGAGCAACTAGGATGAGTGTTATGGAGTGTTGCCTCAGTTTGCGTGCCACTAGCGGTATAAGTGGCGCTGGGGGAAAAGCGTACGCAAATCTGCCTGACCAGTTCATCCATATCGCATTTCCCTGTGACTGCGGATGTGGGAACCTGGCGGCGAAGCTTTGGCATTTTGCGTTTTCCCTTGTGGCGAATAGGTCTATCTCTGGATGACCCCACTGCTGGAAGTACGGTTGGAGTACTGATGGATGTATCTCCCACTCGTGCATCTGGTGGCTGTGTCTGCTGAGCAGATCCGCCATCTGGTTGTCCTTGCCTGGGAGGTGTTCCGCCATGAGGAAGATGTTCCTCTGAATGGCCCACTGCCAAATGCTCTGAGCCAGATGAGACAACTGTGGAGAGTGTGTTCCTCCCTGCTTCTGTATGTAGTACATGGCAGTCATGTTGTCCGTCCGGATCAACACGACCTTGTTGCACAGGTGTACTTTAAAAGCTTTCATCGCCATGAAGATTGCCATCAATTCCAGAAGGTTGATGTGCATCTTCTTCTGCTGTGTCGTCCATAGTCCCTGCACTGTGTAATGGAGTACATGATCTCCCCATCCTTGGAGAGATGCGTCCGTCGTCAGTATTATCTGTGGTACAGGCTCTTGGAACGGTCGGCCGTTGCAAAGGTTTTGTGGGTTCCACCAATGCAGAGAGTTGTATGCCCGACCGCTCACCAACACTAGGTCTTTCAATTGTCCTTGAGCCTGATTCCACTGACGTGCTAAGCACTCCTGAAGCGGGCGCATATGTAGTCTCGCGTGCAGGACTATGAAGATGCAAGAGGCCATCATGCCTATCAACTGCATGAACACTTTTGCTGGAAGCGAGTGTTGGGGTCTGAATTTTTGTATCAGCAATTGCATGCTGTTTATCCTCGCAGAATTTGGCTGAGCTTTGGCTGCCAGAGTGTCATTGTCGCGCCCAGGTACTGTCGCACGTGGGCGGGCTGAAGATGTGACTTGGGATAATTTAGCGAGAATCCCAGACTGTGAAGAAGATGAATGGTGCGGGACATGTGGCTGGTACACTGCTGGGCCGTCTTTGCTTGAATAAGCCAGTCGTCCAGATAAGGGTAGACATGTATGTGCTGTCTCCTTAGGTGCGCTGCTACTGTCGCCAGGCACCATGTGAACACCCTGGGTGCTGTTGTTACTCCGAAAGGGAGGACTTTGAACTGATAATGTTGATTTTGAATAGTGAACCTGAGATACTTTCTGTGTGATGGGTGTATTGGTATATGGAAATACGCATCTTTCAGATCTAGCGTTGCTAGGAAGTCTCCCTGACTGAGTAACGGTAGAACCTGCTGTAAGGTGAGCATATGAAAATGCTCTGACAGAATGTAACTGTTTAGAGGCCTTAGGTCCAGTATGGGTCTGAGAGACCCGTCCTTTTTGGGTATTAAGAAATACAGAGAGTACACCCCAGAGCCTTGGTCTTCTACAGGCACGGGCTCTATGGCTCCTTTTTGCAGCATGCTGACGACCTTTTGCTGCAATAAGTGTAAGTGCTCTGCGGACATAGGACGGTGTCTTGGTGGTATGTTGGGTGAAGTGGATGTCAGCTCTAGACAGCACCCGTACTGGACAATGTCTCTCACCCACCTGTCTGTGGTGATGGATTTCCAGACTGGCAGGAGCTGTTGCAGTCTCCCCCCGACAGGTGTTATATGGTCGGGGGCAGTGACAGGGCGTCACTGTTTGGTATTGGCAGAGGATCTGGAATTGTTGTTTCCTTTTCCTCTGCCCTTGATGTTGTTTCCACGATATCCACCTCTGTTGCTTTTATTGTAGGTGGTCTGTGTACCTCCTTTATTATACTGTATCTGCTGTGTGTTCTGGCCTCTTGAAGGTCCTCTGTTATTGGAGCGACGAAAAGAGCCACCCCGAAACTGCTGTGACTGCAGAGCCCCCATAGACTTTGCAGTCTCGTTGTCTTTTTTAATTTTTTCAAGGGTGGTGTCAACCTCAGGTCCAAATAAGTAGTCCGGGTTAACTGGCTGATTGAGGATAGTAGTTTGTATTTCTGGTTTGAATCCTGAGATTCTTAACCAGGCATGCCTTCTTAACATGACGCTAGTGTTAATGGCTCCGGCTGCAGTGTCAGCTGCGTCTAGCGCGCACTTGATGGAAGCATTGGTTATAAGCTTTCCTTATTGAATTAGCAGCTCTGCTCCCTCCTTGTACTGATCTGGTAGGTGTTGCAACAGAGTCTCAAGGGTATCATAATGGGCCCTGTCGTATCTGGCTAAGAGTGCCTGAGTGTTGGCAATGCGCCAGATGTTAGCTGCTTGCGCTGCCACCCTTTTTCCTGAAGTTTCTAGTACTTTCGACTCCTTGTCAGGAGGAGGAGCATCACCTGTAGTCTGGGAGTTACTCTCTTACGTGCATTAGAAACAACTAATGAGTCCAAAGGCAACTGTCCTCTTATATACGTGGGGTCCACAGGTGCCGGTTTATATATTTTTTCAATTCTAGGGTTTAATACCCTTGCCCTGGTGGTCTCCTTAAAAATGTCATCAGCATGCTTAAGGACCCCTCTTAGCATGGGTAAAGTCATGACGGTTCTTTCCGAAGTGGAGAAGGAGTCGACCAGAAAATCCTCCTCAATAGGGTCAGCATGTAGTTGCACATCATGGTTACTCGCTGCTCTTTCAATAAGGGCGTTAAAGGCAGTAGTGTCCTCAGTAGGAGATGTTTTCACATTGTATGTATGTGTGTCAGGGGCATTCTGTGGATCCCCTGGGTCAGCAGGGTCTGCCCATGGTTGGTTCTGATTGTCGGGATCAGTGTCCACAGGAGAAGTGGCATCCGCATTTTCGTCATCCCCTGCATCCACATCTTAGTATGTGGGTGAAAAAGACTGAGGTTCTTGTCCATAGGATTGCAGAGGTTCCACAAGAACTGGTGATGTGGCTGAATCCCTCTTCTTCTTTAATGGAATCTTATAGGACTCCATGTGTGTTTCTGGTATTATTTTCCTCTTATATATGGAAAGTCTACCAGTGTCTGAGTCGATGAACTGCCTCGACTCTTGTTGTTCAGGCTCTTTTGTAGCCCCTTGTTCCATCGACACTTTGATGGCTCCGATACCCTTTTTTGGTTCGAACATGGTCGGTCGCCCCATCGGTGGCAACCCGAATTTGATTGGTGTCGATGCGGTCTGAGTTTTTCCGACCAACTTCGGGGTTGGGGCCTTTTTCGGTCCGACCGCCGTAGCCTTTTCTTTGATACGTTGGAGTGACTCTGCCACTTTTTTGGATACAAATGGGGTCGGGTGTGCGGACTCGACAGGGTCTTTGGAGCCAGTCTTTGTCTTGGTCTCGGGCTTTGTCCGAGGATCGACCCCGGCTTTCGATCCGAGCCTTTTGTCTGTGTAGACTGTCTTCGGCGCCGACGTCGTCGGTTCGACAGCCCTGACCTTGGTCTTTGGTGCCCCAATCTTCGGCTCGACGACCTTTCGGAACTTCTCAGTATCGATGGCCTTCTTCTGTTTCTTCGGCTCCGAGGGGTTTGAGGCCTTGGATCCGACCAGAGTCAGCTGCACTTTTGATTTCGTTTTTGGTAGTGATGCTTTCGGTTTCGATTTCTCAGGATCGACCGATGGCATTTTTGATACCGATGGCTCTTTATATATGTTCGTAGCCGGGCCTTTATGCGGGGCTGAAGAACGATTCGATAGATCTTGGGTAAGGCCTTGTGGCGATCCCTCGACCTGAGCCTTATCGAGTGCTTCATCGATGGCCCCCGTATCGACGGTTGGGGCTAGCTCCTCGCCTGAGCTATCTTCTACGGCCCCAATGGCTTCTGCGTCGTCTCCTACCTCATCGACGTGTTCTTCTTCTTCCAATATCTCTTCATCTTCGGCGTCATACTCGGAGTCATGCTCCGAAACTGGATCCGAGTGTTCTTCCCGATCCTCCAGATCAATGACCTCTTCGTCTTCGGTCCCGAAGATGTTTTCTGGATTAGGCGCTGATCTCTGCGACTCCAATCGAGCCGCGCGTCGAATCCGAAGAGTTTTCTTCGACCTGAACCGGGCACAGGCCATACAGTTGGCTTTGTTGTGATCCGGTGGCAGGTACTTGTTGCACACCGGGTGGACATCGATGTGCGGGTATTTTGCATTGCAAAGTGGACACCTTTTGAATGGGCTTTTTCCATCGTCGATCGAAGATCGGGTCGAGTGTGGGAAAAAAAACGTCTGATTCCTCGATGTCCTCTCGTAGCAAAGTTATCGGAACCGAACGAAACGATACCGACGCTGTCAAAAGCCTTTTGGCTTTGTAGAAAGTTTTCCTAACTTGAGCTAAGATAGTAACATCCGAACCCAATGGCGGAAAAAAACAATCTAAGGATGGAGGGGATGCCCATGCGCACTGTAGTCCAGAGGAGGAGCCACCTATCTTGTGATACTTCGAAGACTCTTCGAGGACAACAATGTGCAATCATCCGGACCCAACACTAGGCGGCGATCTATGCACAGATATGAATTCAGCAGCCCACATGCCTCGAACACTACAGTACGGCTTTAGGAAAGGCCTGGGCACGATTGACCAATGTCTTTTGCACATACTCTTAGAAAAATACACCAAAGCCAAGGGTGGTCGCATGTTTTTAACCTTTGTTGACTTAACGTCAGCTTTTGACTGTGTCACCCACTCCAAATTATGGCTAGTTCTTCAGAACTTAGGGGTGGATAATAACATAATTAATTTCCTTAGGGAACTCTATGCAAAGGCTACTGCCCGAGTTAGGTACGGGAAAAACGGAGAGTGTACTGACTCTTTTATCACCGCGAGAGGAGTGCGGCAAGGCTGCGTCCTTGCTCCTTTTCTCTTTACAATTTACATCAACGATCTTGAAAGAGTATTACTAGAGGAGTGTAGGGACATGCCGCGTGTCGGTAAAAGGACAGTCCTGGCACTCTTATATGCCGACGACGCGGTTTTGATGGCCAGGACGCCACTGGCCATGCAAAAGATGGTTAACACCTTCACAGGCTTTATGACTAATTTAAACTTGAAAACAACTGCACCAAAACCTTTAGTATGACCTACGGTCGTAGGCAACACAAAAAGGAAAAAACAATATATGTCGGCCTAAGACCCCTTGAGTACACCCCTACTTTCCCATACCTCGGTGTTCTATTTGACCAATCGGGTCAATGGAATAATGCAATACAATCTAGGCACCTATTGTCTGTAAATCTATAATGGCGTTGAAATCTTTTAGTAAAAGGATGGGCAAAAAACCACTTGGGGAGCTTTTAACGGTGTACAGAGCTACCTGTATGGCAGTTGCCACTTACGGTGCAGGATTATGGGGTCATGTAAACGTAAAACCATTGCAGGTGGTGGAGAACAACTTCTTGAGATTCCTCTTAGCGGTTCCAGACAGTGTATCAACTTATGTTTGCCACGCTGAGCGAGGGGTGCCCTACCTAGAAGATACTATTAAGGTTGTTCTGGTCCTTTTGTGGCATAGGGTCTGGACCGCGGAGGAATGCGCCTTTAATCACTCTATTTTAAAGGACGCAATGAGCCTAGAAAATGGTATTAAGCTGAGGTGGCTAAGCTATGTAATGACGTTTCTTTCAAACATAGGTCACCGGGAATATTATGAAGATCCCACAAGTATGAACCAAGTTCCCAGGAAAATCCTCAAAGGTATATGCATGAGGTATTTGGGCGACCTAAGAATCAGCTCAGAAATGTAAAAAAAAAACTGTGGCCGCTCACCAATTAATAATGACCTCAGACTACATGCAACCTTACATCAGATTAACTATGAGTGATTTTGAAAGATTTTTATTGATGCGCTTCAGGTTAAATCTGTTGTTTAGATCCGTTAGCTTCCCTGTTACAAATACTGGGTGTAAACAACGTATTAAGAGCCCTTGCTATAATTTGTCTTGTGACAAGGTCAACTCGTCATAAGCACAGGGCAGGTAAAACCCATGACGAGTTGACCTTGTCACAAGCATGGAAGTGGTTAAAACTGTTTTTAGATTTCGAAAAAGGATCACCTAAATGAATTGTAATCGGACAAGCATATTTTTTATCCTTGGTTTTAATCCAATCGTGTTTTTAAGGATATTTTGGAATGTGATGATTTATTTGTACTTTTATGGTTGTTTCTATCTGATAACCGAATAAAGTTTAAAACTGAAACTGGTGTGAAGACAGGGCTTTGTCACATCTCTCTTGGTAGCATTTTCATTGGGTTGTACATGAAATGCTGAAGAGTGCCATGAGATCTACTATTCTGTTGTCATTTTTCTATGAATTTGACTTGTTCTTAAATTGTGTCTGAATTGTTGTCTTTTATGGTGTATCTTTGGTATACCAAATAAAAATGTCTTGAAGCTGCCACCTCACTATGGCCGTTACCCTAGGCCGTTTGCCTCGTCGTGGGACCACTGGTGTTCTGTGGGCCCTCAATTCTGGGTAAGGAATGTCTAGGAGCCCCAGGGGGGCCTGTTCTGCATGGGGCGTTCTCACCCGGACTCCCGCACACCTGTACGCGTCCTCCTCCAGACCTAAGTGTGGTCATTATGCAGTGTCCTCCATCCTGCCTCCAAGTTGTTCGCTGCTCGTCCGTAGGTGCCGCAGTCAGCTCCCTACTCCCCTTACTGTAGGGCCACGCTCTCACCGCTGGGCCCAGGTTGTCAGCCTGCCGGAATCGCTATGTGGTGAATGCCAACTTGTCTGACGCATACCCACCCCAGCAGCGGTCTCAAGGCATCCACAGGCATCACAATTGTCTCTCCACGCCCCTTAGCACCCCCACAGGTAATGGCAAGCCTGTATGCTGGTGGGGACCTCCTGGGCCTTAGGATAATGTCTGTCGAGGGTTGCAGGAACTTGGATATCACACAGCCGACTTCATGCATCCCTGGCCATGCCTCTGTGTTGGATTTTTTTGTGGCCCAGATTATCAATATAAAAATCAGGAGAGGGTGGGAAGAGGGAAACGGAGGTCATGACTCACGCGCCTCCTATACAGAGTCACAATGAAGAAAGATTCCACCTCGAGTCACTCACTGAATGTTATCCAGCGACAGGCTTAATCCCTGTAATCTCTTTCCCTACAAGTGAGCACTTTTTAAAAAGGGTGTGGTATAAATATGAGATTATCTTTAAAATTGCAAAGCAGGTGCTCAAATCAGTATTTATTCACAGAACTGTCTGGCAAGGTTAAAAGCTAGGGAAAATAAATTAGTTGGAGTTACTATCACTCCTTGGCCCTTAAGTGTGATCAACTAGTTCTGCCACATAACCCAATCCAGTGGCTTTCATCAGGATTAGTATGTCCCTATTAATACGCTTTTGGGAAAGGGTGGCAGGGTATTTATATAATCATTCATAGCATGCCAAACAAATGCACAGTACACATGCACGGAACGCTACCGTAATAGCTTTTCTTAGAAGTGGGTCCACCTAAGGATAAGAAACATTTGAAATCGCAGCAGAGGACCACGAGTATGGTGCAAAATATGGTTATGGTACAACCTAAGTAAGCGGAAAAAACAGAAAGGTGCTCGGTGTACCGTGAGGCCATAAGGTTAAAACTGAAGCTGGTGATTGTGTCAGTGTCTACTATGCCAATACAAACATGGTGAGAACACTGCAAACACAAACAATAAGTGAGAGTTTCAATGCATACTACATTTATACACCCTTATGGATATTTACATTACATTCCTACTTATTTAGTAGATGCCTGGTGCCCATAAGTCTCTCTGGAGGGAAGTGTGCCAAATAGTCACACACTGTAGGGAGAAATGGTATTGTAAATAGTTTGCCATAGTTGGCATTCCCAGTAAGAACCACCTCAGGTAAAGGACCATGTGCTCACATCATCATTGTAATTGTAATTGCATTTATATAGCGCTTACTACCCTTGACGAGGCGTCAAAGCTCTTTTCGACAAGCAGCACGCCACTTCGGAACCCATAAATAATTAATGTTGAATTAGTACAGTGAAATATGAAAGTAATTTGAGTGGTGGATAGGTTAGTTATTTGGATTGAGAAGGATAGCAGAGGGATAGAAGAGGGAAAAAGGTTTGCATTTATATAGTGCTTGTTACTCTTGATTGGGTGTTGAAGCGCTTTTTTGGAGGGTAGCGCGCTACTACGGAACCCACAAAGGATTAGTATTGAATTAGTATATTGAAAATATGAAATTAATTTGAGTGGTGGATATTAGGCAGTTATTTGGAATCAGAAGGATAGCAGACGGATAAAAACAGGGAAAAAAACTTTGCATTTATATAGCGCTTGTTGCCCCTGATGGGGTGGTAAAGCTTTTTTGGCGAGGAGCACACTACTCTGGAACCCATAAAGGATTAGTGTTGAATTAGTATAGTGAAATATGAAAGTAATTGGAATGGTGGATAAGTTAGTCAGTTATTTTGATTGAGAAGGGTAGCGGAGGGATAGAAGAGGGGATAAGGTTTGCATTTATATAGCGTTTGTTACCCCTGGTGGGGTTTTGAAACACTTTTTTGGCGAGTAGCATGCTACTCCAGAACCTATAAAGGATTAGTGGTGAATTAGTATAGTGAAATATGAAAGTAGTTTAAGTGGTGAATATTAGTTATTTGGATTGAGAAGGATAGCGGAAGGATAAAAGAAGGAAAACGGTTTGCATTTATATAGCGCTTGTGGCCCCTAATGGGGTTTTGAAGCCCTTTTTTGGCGAGTAGTACGCTACTTAGGAAACCATAAAGGATTAGTGTTGAATTAGTATAGTGAAATATGAAAGTAATTTGAGTGGTGGTGGATGTGTTAGTCAGTTATTTGGATTGAGAAGGGTAGCGGGGGGATAGGACAGGGAAAAATGGTTTGCATTTATATAGTGTTGATGATGTGTTGAAGTGCTTTTTCAGAGAGTATCACGCTACCCTGGGACCCATAAAGGATTAGTGGTGAATTAGTATAGTGAAATAAGAAATTTGGGACGTGCACCTGTTAGTCTGTTATTTTGGTTGAAATGAATGTAGAGGGATAGAAGAGTGAATGATTTAGATTTTTATTGTGTGTTTGTTTTGTGGGTCATAGCAATGGGAGGAAGCTTGGGATGAGTAAAAAGGGATGTGGAGGGGAAGAGTCAGAGGGAAGAGTTTAGAAAGGCTTGTTTTTTTGGGATCAGTATAGTAAAGAGGCGTCAGATGATTCAAGGAGGGGTAGAGTAGGGGAGAGTCTAGAAAGGGTTATTTTGGGGATCACAGTAGCGGTATGGGGTTTGGGATGAATGAGAGACAGGATATAGAGGATATATTAATAGCGGTATAGGGTAAGAAATAGGGTAGTGCAGGGGAAAGAGTAGTAGAAAGAGGTTTGAGATGAGTTGAGGTAGCAGATATATTGAGAGAGGTATAGGGTGAGAATAGGGTAGTGCATAGGATATGCTGAATTAGAACAAAGTAATAAATACATAGATCCATAGGTAAATGGAAAGTATATCGATGCATAAAGGAAGGAAGTATATGTAGATTAAAGATATTGATAGAGGTATACAGTGAGAAATAGGGTTGTGCATTGGAAAGAGTAGAAGATAGAGGTTTGAGATGAGTCAGAGAGTTGAAGTAGAGGATATATTGAGAGGTATATGGTGAGAAATAGGGTATTGCTTTATATTCTTTTTTAGGAGAAAAGTAATAGATAAAGATCAAAGTACATGGAAGGTATATAGATGCATAAAGTAGGTAAGTATATATAGATTAAAGATGCATTAGATAAACTCTGGTTTTCAATTGTTGTTGTACATAAAAATGTATTTATTTATTTTTTAAACATAATTATTCTACATGTTTATACAAAACAATATCACATCAATAAGGGAGGGTAGTGGTAAAAAGAGATGCACTCATCCTCCAGAATACAATCAAAATAACCAAGAAAGGGTCCCTCCTGCTGGAAAAGGAAAAGGAGGACGTGACCTCTAGGTAGGACTGGGAAAAGATTTTTTTTAAAATAACTCTCACCTACCAGGGAGGGACCAGGTCCAAGCAATATACGACCTGTCACGTCTTATCTACGAAACATAGCGTTACTGAGACGTGATGGGCCATATATCGCTCAAACCTAGCGAGGAGATTGTTAGAACTCGAACTCGGATCACTTTTTCACAATTGGACTCATTCCTGTTCCGGGAATTACAAGGATGTAATAAATTTGAAAATTTGGCCCGACTGCTCTTTAGACCTATCGGGATATTTTCAGTGCGAAAAACACAGAAGGAGACTCTGGAACTGAGGTTGCGGAAATGGTGTAAAGCTATTACAAGTACTTGTCGAGATTTTTGTTGATTAAGTTTCTTCTATTTGCAACACTGCCATGAAGAAGCCCTTGCGTCTCGGCGAAACGCATTGGCTTCTTCTGTATGCCTGGCTACAGATTGAGAATTTGAACAAGAAAATAAAGAACTATCTTTGCCATAACTGGGAGCTGTGGACTCATACAGTTGATGTAAATAGCATATACCTAGTTTTATGGCATAGAGTTTTATTGCCTCTCATTGCTTTGTTTAAACTATTGTCAGAACTAATCTGCGCATCTGGCACAGGGAATCAAAGGAGGCTGGCAAGAAGCACTGGAGCATAAGGGAAAGGCAGAATGCAACTTTATGTTCCATGCTATGGGGAATGGAAACTGCATACAATGCTGAAAGCTATTAGAAGGGAGAGTACCATGATAAGATACCTAAGAGCGTATCATATGTGAGGAGATTCAAGGGGGGGCGTGGCTAAGCATGCCATAATGGCGGTTGTGTCCCGCTGAGGCTCCGCGATCGGGCCGGCATCCTACCCGGTTCCCGAGGTCGCCGAGAGCCACACACGTCGAAATCAGCAGTCGGAACATACCCGACATCTAAGGCGATCCCGCAGTCCCTGGCAATCTGCTCAGCAGCATTGGAAAAGGACAATCGACCCACCGGAGGCGAGCGCCGAGGCTCAATATGGCGCCCGCGACTCCGTGACTCCTCGCCAAAAGCCTCACTCGGACGTTGGGAGCTTTACATCTCCCAGCTGCCAACTCCGAGATGACTGCGAAGCCGGCGGAGGCCTGTTGCCAAGAGGCCCTCCTGCACCGGACCCACCCGCACCGAGGACGCCAGGATCCGAGCAGATGCGGCCCCGCCATTTTGAAAACACCAAACTGCTGCTACTCCAAGCAGTGTCCCGTCTCGAGTGAACCACGCAGCGGCACCACAACATTGAAAGATACCTGCTTGCGGACGTTAAGACTTGAGGCTCACCAGCGCTGCCAATATCCTCCCGGGGGACTCTGCTCATTCGGCTCGCTTGACCCCAAGATGGCACCCAGGGAGCGCCGCGAGTGAAGATACGAACGCGGCGGTCCCCAAGATGTGCTCGTCAACCAGCTAACTGAAGGTGAGCCGAGCGCCTCCATAACCCTTTCGCAGCGCTTCCCTGAGTGGACGGCCCGGCGAGGCCACATTACTGAACTGCCAATCTCCTCCTAGGAATGTCACAAGCGCTGCCTGACCCTAACATGGAGGAGTGCTAGTTTTTCCCGGCTCATATATTGGACTACCTCTATCACTGGGACACAGAACTGGGGCCCCTGCTCTGCATACCTACAGCGTATCATCTGGAGGTCCTATCTTTGCGCTTCCCCCCCGCCCATCCAAGACAAACAGCTCCGAGGGACCTGGGGGCAGAAGTGAACTTACACTGACAACCCGAGCCACGTGACAGTCTGGTGGGCATCGCTCAACCCCCCAACCTCAAATACCTGGGCAGAAAACCCACAGAGCGACACACTCCCTCTCACTTTTGACACAGAGCAGTATCCCCCGAGATTGCGGCCATGGGGAAACCGAAGGTTACACAGACACCCTCTGTGCCAGAAACGGCTCCAGAGAATATGCCACACACGTGGGCATGGTCGCAGACCAATACATTGCAGGCTGACCCAACTGTATCAGCAAAACTGGACCAAGTGTTGGCGGCCATCGAATTATCCCGGCTGTCCATGAAGGAGCGACTAAGCACCCTGGTAACCGACATCAGCCTAATCCGCGACGATCACCGGAAACTCGCGGCCAAAGGAAAGGATGGGGAGAAGACACTAGCCGACCTACAACCCATGGTTAAAACACATCAAACCACGCTACAGGAGGTCCTACACCGCATGACGGTCATAGAAGAGCACGCAGATGACTTGGAAAGACGGTTGAGGCGCTGTAATATACCCGTGCTGGGTCTGCCGGAGGGAATTGAAGGTTCAAATCCCCTGGACTATATGGAGACATGGATAAAATCCTTTACCCCAGTCACGGACCGAACTACATTCTTTTCCATTGAACGCGCCCACAGAGTTCCAGCCCAGAGACCGCCGCCAGGATTTGCCCCGAGACCGATGCTGGCACAAAGTTTCTACACTTTCGCGACTGAGACGTAGTACTCCGAGCGGCCCGAGTGGCAGGTCCCCTACAAGTGGAGAACAAACAAATAATGGTTTTCCCGGACTATGCATGCGCAGTTCAACAACAGCGGTCCTCCTTCATCGATGTAAAGAGGCGACTACGCACGAACAATGTCCAATACTCCTTGCTGTACCGAGCTTGCCTCAAGGTCCTACACAAGGGCTCCGCCATCTTTTTCGCCACCGCCGAGGAGGAACAAGACTGGGCGGACCAGCACTGCCCATTACAGTCCAGAACAGAGACCCAGCGCAACCCAAGCCCCAAACCACCGAGATCCAGGAGACACGGCCCGAAGCGACCCCACAATGGCACCATCAGAAGGCCCGGGTCTTCTCCCCAAGAGTCTCATGATTTGACACAAATTGTGCGAGAACGCCGGGAGGCCCTACAGGCGGTGATGGAACTGCAAGCGTCGCCCCTCACGCAGGACATCGATCGACCCACGCACGTATTCACATCGGGGGGAAAACGACAGCGACGACACATTGTCCGGCGGAGGCTCCATCACTCCCACCCTGGTCACCCCACAAACAGCAAATGCTATCCTGGATGGACAATTGGGTGCCTCTTCAATGTGAATGAACCCCACAGACATCATCACGGGCGCCCGATTCACACTGGACTCCCTTAGCATCGCACAAGCGTTCTCCTTATGATGTGCTGGCTCAAGCGCGACATTCACTGATCCTCCAAAGGCCTGATCCGCGCGCAGTCTGGCGTGCACACACACACTGCCACCCTCGCAGGTTCTTGTCACACCTTTCCCCTAGCAGGGAATTTGTTTGGATACATCGCCACCGGCGACGTGTCCTATGTATTGGGACTGTTTCCCGACCCCAGTTCCGGTAGTTCTAACCCTAGTTTGGTATTGTCCCACCCCCCTGATAGCATGGTACGAGTCAGGGCACATGCAACGCATTAGACAGCACTATGACGGGTCCCATGGGTGCTTCCCCCAACAGGAGGCCAATTGGATTGGGGATCTCGTTAACCATAGACACCCCCTGAATGCCATAACGATGACATTGGATGATGGCAACACAACAATCGGACATTAATGTTCTTACACTCAATGTCAGGGGTCTGCACACACCGAGAAAGCACTACAGCGTATACTCATACATAAAATTCCAAAACACCGAAATCGCATTCCTCCAGGAAACCCACCTTACTGGCACCGAAGTGGGCAAGCTACAGGCTAAATGGCGTGGCACGGTATGTGCCACTACTTACTCAGCATATGCACGAGGCGCTCTGATCTGGGTTAGGCCAAGGACTCCCTTCCGGGAACTCAGACGGGTAGTGGACAAAGAAGGCAGGTACGCTCTATTAGAGGGGCTTCTGGATGGCCAAGCAGTCCTCTTAGGTAGCCTTTACGCCCCCAACCTGGAACAGGACAAATTTTGGGACCATCTCACGGGGATCCTAGCTCAATTCACCGCTGTTCCCTGGCTCTTGGGAGGGACTATAATTGTACACTTGACATCACCCTCGACCGCTCACACCCCCACCCCTGCGCTCCCCGGCTCCCAAACAAACGGAGAAGTTTCGGGACCGGACCTCGCACTGGGCCCTCACAGATGCATGGCGACTCCATCACCCACACACCCAAATATATTCATTTCACTCCATCCCCCATAACCTATGGGTGCGCCTGGACAAGTTCCTCTGCTCCGCGCCAATCGTCCCCAAGATTTTGTCCACGGATTATATGGGCAGGATCGTCTCAGACCATGATGCCCATATACTACAGCTGAATTGGCGTCCCCCACACACCCCGGTCCCCACCTGGCGACTGCCCCGAGAATGCCTAACTGACCAGGTCTTTAAGCATGCTCAAACACAAAGCATACAAGACTTCTTCACCCACAATGCAGGCAAGGCCTCATTGGTATTAGTGGAATGGGACGCATTCAAAGTGGTGGCCCGTGGAGAATGCATTAAACAAATTACGGGGGTTCGACGGACACTAGAGCAGGCACTCATTAAAGCAGAACAACACCTCGCCACAACCACTAAACGAGATGACTCCACCGAGGAACAAGCTACACTCAGGGCCACAGCCAAGGCGGCTTACCATGCGGCCTGTGCTGACCTTCGTAAATACAATTTCAGAACTTATGCCACCCGGATGCATAAAGAAAGAAATAAAACAGGCACGATGCTCGCCTGGTTAGCGCGACAGGACACCAACATTAAACCAATTACTGAAATTATCAACCCTGGTGCACTCCCAGGACGAGATCCTTTTAGCGTTCCAACACTATTACGAAGCGGTCTATAGCACTCCGATCCCACTCTCACAGTCCTCAATAGATCATTTCCTTGATCCTCTAGCACTGCCTACAATCACGAAGCAGACAAGCTTGCACTGGACACGACGATAGTGTCCGCAGATGTCACCCAAGCGCTACATGCCCTATCTCGTAACAAGGCGCCAGGCCTGGACGGACTCCCACTGGAGTATTACACGGCCTTTTCTCCCCTATTAGTCCCGCAGATAACACTAATGTTTGCATCGGCCCTTGAACAAGGGATCCTAACCAAATCCCTTAGGGAATCTGTAATTGTAACCTTTCCGAAGCCGCATCGGGACCCACAACTCATGGCATCGTATCGTCCCATTACACTTATATCCACCAACTGTAAAATTCTAGGGAAAATATTGGCCGATAGATATATACAAATAATACGCCCCCTGGTCCACCCGGATCAATGCGGGTTCGTCCCTGGCAGAAACACATCCCAGAACATCCGCCGCATCTTTCATGTGCAGGATCAGGTGAAAGACACGCACCCACGTTCAGCCTGTCTCATACTAGACCTCGAGAAGGCTTTCGACACCCTCACATGGCAATATCTATTCTCTGTCCTACACCGACTCAACATCGGCCCCGTTCTTCTGGCATACACACGTCTATTATATACAGGATTCTCTGGTTCCATGGCCTTCGAGGTCCGGAAGGGCACGAGGCAAGGCTGCCCCCTCTCATCCCTCCTCTTCGCCCTCGCGGTCGAACCACTGGCTGTAAGATTACGTCAGGAAGGCATACAATGGGGCATTCCACTCGTGGACGTCACTCATAGCGTCTCCATGTACGCCGACGACCTCTTAATATATGTGCGGGATATCACAGACGACCTGACTCCTATATGGACGACGCTCAAGGAATTCGCGGACACCTCCGGACTCAAAGTAAACTGGGACAAATCCACAGTCTAGCCATTCCATCCGGATTTAGCCCCTTGCGGCATATGGAGAGTGTCCTGGAGCACAGAGGCCGCCCGGTACCTCGGGAACCGTCTTTACCATTCCCCGGCCGATATTTTTGAGGGCAACCATTGCAGAGCACTTGCTAGCATTAGGTCAGCTGTCAGATTCTGGAACAGACTCCCGCTAGCCCCAATTGGCCGAGTGGCATTGCCTAAGATGATAATGCTCCCTCTGCTCTTATATCACTTTACGAACCTGCCGGTGGTCCCACCCAAAACCTTCTTTCGAGACCTCATCTCCCTCCTTGGCACGCTCATTTGGGGATCGGGCAGACACATATTAGCACTGAAGACTCTACAATTGTCTACCACTCAGGGAGGCCTAGGAGCCCCAGCCTTTGAATCTTACATTTTAGCAGCACAACTTCAATGACTATCTTACTGGACTGCAGGTCAACACGCGAATGAGACACACACCCTGACGGGTCGGGTTCCCATTCCGGAACTAACCTGTCTCCTCCTACCGGGCACCAAACCGCAGCGTACCTACCCCTTACAGGTAACGATTGCCCGACAACGCATGTTGCTAGTTCACCGCATGTCACCCGGAACGCCCCCATAATCTCCATTACTCCCACTGGTTGGTTGGCCTAGGCTCGAAACATACTATCCGGCCAACATACTAACGGCATGGACAGCGTGTGGGATCACAGACATGGAGTCCCTCTTCGAAGATGGGCAGATTAAACCATTCCAACGCCTTATGGACGAGTACGGTCTCCCTCCGGGTCAGTTCCTACGGTATCACCAACTTCTCAAATGCTTCCGTCCCCATCACAACCTCCAGGCCGGGGAACAGGACACACACCCAGTCATACACGCAATCTTGCACATGGGGATTGGGCGACATTTAGTCACATGGCTATACAAGGCGCTCCGCGAACTCGCAAACGCACCCCTAACGACCTTACGTGCCATCTGGGAGGACGAAATCGGACGCCCACTGCATGAGACGGAATGGGCTAGAGCCCTTGAATCTCCCAAAAAGGTGTCTAGCAACGCCCGATTTAAAAATATACAATTTTATATCCTCCACAGGGCGTACCTGACACCGACGCGCGTGCAAAAATTCTACCCCGACACTCAGTTCCTCTGTCCCAGATGCCACTCCCCAGAGGCTGACTTTCATCACATGTTCTGGAGCTGTCCCACTCTTCGATACTTATGGCAAACGGTCCATGATACTCTGAGAGAACTCACGGGACTCACAACCCTGGACACGTGGGAAGCTAGTGCGCTGGTCATATTCAGGATACAGAAGCATCTTAAAGCACACAAGCGTTTCATCTCACTAGCATTATTACTAACAAAAAGGAGTATAGCCATGCACTGGCGATCCCCCACAGGCCCCTCTCTAGCAGCATGGGTGGGAGCGGTATGTATGTGGGCAGCGGCTGCGGAGGACGCTCTACGCGAAGAAGAGGTCAAGGGAATCCGAAAACACCCCATCTCCATGGAGTGGGCCATGCTATTACACCGTTTCAAACAATCAACACGTAGTGAGGAGCCAGACACCAGTCCATCCAACCCCACCACCCCCCACCCACCAAAGCAGGCACGACTGCGGACCTTGAACCCCCCCCGATGGCGCACTAGTGATGCAGACAGATGCACCCCACATACTGCCATATTAGACGATTGAACCCCACCAATGGCCTAACATAGCCCCTTCTCACATGGCACTAGTATACTGCTACGCAACCCAGCGAGACGTACGTCACCCGGTTCCGTATCATAATCCCCTATACCCGCACTCTGCACTTACATGCTCCTCTCCCCAGTTTACGCCCCAGTTTTGAACAATACTGTTGCATGAAGCCTACAGATCCACCCCGCATATCACTGACATCATTATGGACTTATATGAATGCAGTATATTTTTTTGCTTATATGTCCGGATACATGATTTGTAACGTTCAAATAACGAAATGCCAATAAAAACAAGTTTTAAAAAAAACCAATATGTGAGGTGATTCAATATTGTCTAAGACCGCACGCCAAGGGGCAGAAACAGAAGCAATGATTGCTGAAGGAAAACTGCCCTACAGAGTACAAGAGCAGCACGCTGAAGCCGGGTAAAGCACAAAGCCAATAGTAAAAGAGTGGTCTGCAGTAAAACTAATTATTTCAAAGGGCCAAAAGAGAGTCTCGCAGTTGAAAAGCATAGCCATAGACATCGCCATCGCCATCCCAGAGGGCTACAAGATCACCCGAACAGACCGCGACAACCAGACTGGAGGAGGCATCGCCATCATCTACAGGGCCACCATCCGCATCAAGACCAACACCGACGACACCCTGACAACCGCCGAACACCTGCACTTCCAGATCCACACGGACCCCAAAACCACCCTCAGAGGCACCCTGATCTACCGACCCCCGGGACCACGTACACAATTCAGCGAGGACATCGCCGACTTCATCAGCCCACATGCCCTCCCCTCCGCTGACTACATCCTCCTGGGGGACATCAACTTCCACCTGGAGAACAACAACGACCGCAACACCATCACCCTGCTCGACAACCTCGCCAACCTCGGTCTCAAGCAGCTGGTGTCCACCCCCACCCACCTCGCCGGACACACACTCGACGCCGTCTTCTCATCCAGCAAAGACATCGCCTTCAGCCACGCCACCGGACTCCACTGGACAGACCACAGCTGCGTCCACTTCACCTTCAAAAGAACGACGATCCACCACCACCAGCAACAGGTTGCTCGAAGAAGCTGGAACAAGCCGACCAGCTCGCCGCTTCCCTGAGCCAGCACTCTCCCGCCAGCTCAGCGAACCCCAGCCAGGCCGCCGACAACCTCACGAAGTGGATCAGCAACTGCGCGGACGAACTCGCCCCACTGAGGACCCCGCCCAGCAGACCCGGCAGCAAGAAGGCCCCATGGTTCACCGACGAACTCAAGAGCTCCAAGAAGAACTGCCGAGCCCTCGAGAAAGCCTGGAGAAGGGAACCAACACCGGACAAGATGACCACCCTCAAGCTTGCCACCCGGAAGCACCACCAACTGATCCGCGCCACCAAGAAAACTGCATTCAAGGACCGGCTGGACAACAACGCACACAACTGCAAGGAACTCTTCAACATCGTGAAACAGCTCTCCAACCCCAACGCCGGAAACAACGACATCACCCCATCGCAAGACCTCTGCAACTCCCTCGCCTCCTACTTCCACAACAAGATCGCGGACATACACAACAGCTTCAGCACTCAACCGACGCACGCCACGACTGAACCACCGCCCCCCACCACCACCCTCCGCGCCTGGACCCCGATCAGCACCGAAGACACCGTCCGCATGATGAACTCCATCCACTTCGGATCTCCAACCGACCCCTGCCCTCACCACGTCTTCAACAAGGCTGACGCTCTCATCGCACCCCACCTGCGGGACATCATCAACACCTCCTTCGACACCGCCACCTTCCCGGAGAGCTGGAAGCACGCCGAACTCAGCGCCCTGCTCAAGAAACCTACAGCGGACCCCACCGAACTCAAGAATTACCGCCCCATCTCGCTCCTCCCGTTTCCAGCCAAAGTCATCGAGAAGACCGTCAACAAACAGCTGGCCGCCTTCCTCGAGACGAATGGATCCCTCGACCCCTCACAGTCTGGCTTCCGAGCCAACCACAGCACCGAGACCGCCCTCATCGCTGCCACCGATGACATCCGAGCCCTGATGGACAACGGAGAAACAGCGGCCCTAGACCTCTCCGCGGCATTCGACACTGTCTGCCACCGCACCCTAGTGCAGCGCCTCAGAAACGTCGGAATCCAGGAGAAGGCACTGGAATGCACTGGAATGGATCATCTCCTTCCTCGACGGAAGAACACAGAGAGTCCATCTACCACCGTACAAGTCAGAGGCCACCGAAGTCATCTGCGGCGTCCCTCAAGGATCCTCGCTGAGCCCCACCCTCTTCAACGTCTACGTGAGCCCCCTCGCGGCCATCGCACGCCAACACAACCTCAACATCATCTCCTACGCTGACGACACCCAGCTGATCCTCTCCCTGACCAACGACCCCGCCGCCGCCAGAGCCGCCCTTCACGAAGGGATGAAAGACGTAGCCGAGTGGATGACGACCAGCCGCCTGAAACTGAACTCAGACAAGACGGAAGTCCTCATCCTGGGCTCCTCGCCCTCCGCCTGGGACGACTCCTGGTGGCCCCCCGCCCTGGGCACCGCACCCAAACCGACAGACCACGCACGCAACCTGGGCTTCATCCTGGACTCCTCCCTCTCCATGACCAGCCGTCTCATTGTCGTGCTTCAACATCCTGCGCATGCTACGGAAGATCTTCCGGTGGATCCCCACCGAGACCAAGAAGACGGTCACCCAGGCCCTCGTCACCAGCCGACTGGACTACGGCAACGCCCTCTACGCCGGAACCACCGCCAAGCTCCAGAAGAGACTCCAGCGGATCCAGAACACCTCAGCCAGACTCATCCTCGACATCCCACGTCACAGCCACATCTCCGGACATCTGAGAGACCTGCATTGGCTCCCCGTCAACAAAAGAATCACCTTCCGTCTCCTCACCCACGCACACAAAGCCCTACACGATCAAGGCCCGAGCTACCTCAACAACCGCATCAACTTCTACGCTCCCAAACGCCATCTCCAATCAGCCAGTCACGCCCTCGCCGCCGTCCCCCGCATCCGAAGAACGACAACAGGAGGAAGGTCCTTCTCCTACCTGGCCGCCAAGACCTGGAACTCCCTCCCGACTGACCTGCGCCTGACCCAAGACCACCTCTCCTTCAGGAAGAAGCTCAAGACCTGGCTGTTCGAGCAGTAGCAGCACCCCCCCCCCCCCCCCTCCCCCCTAGCGCCTTGAGACCCTCCTGGTAAGTAGTGCGCTCTACAAATGTCTTTGATTGATTGATTGATTGATTGATTGATTGCCTGCATAAAACACGAGCAAAGACACTACCACCATACCGTCACAAACTGGATACATGACAACACGCACATCATGGGGTGAAAGATCATAGAAACCGGGTGGTGGACGCTAGACTATTCCCTGGACAGATATAACAATCGCATTGCCACTGCTTTGCGCAAGGGAGTCGTGTATAGTTAGTGAGCAAGCATCCTGGGCAAGAATACCTACTTGCATGCCAATACACATGCATAAATAAGCACTGTCTTAGAACTATGCATGTATCTTGGTCAATAAATGTATTGCTGATGCTCCTGCCCTTATAATATCAGTGAGTTTTCCAGTCATTAAAGCGCTGCTGCTGAAGAAAACTTCCAAGCCTTCTTTCCCCCGTTTGATTCTATTTGACTGTGTCTTCTGTTCGTTTTTTCATTCCTTCCTTGTTATCATACCTGCAAAGCTTCTTTAGTTGTTAACAGCTGGCACCATTGGTCTTATCATTTACTTCAGACAACATTTCAAAATCTGATATTCGAGGAGGCTACCTTCACGCTAGCTTCTTTGCCCAATCATGCTTTTTTTTAGGTTGAGCGCAGCACAACGCACTTGCGCTGCTCTAGGAGAGTGCCTTTTGGAATCCAGGAGACTTCTCTGTGTGGGTCGGATTCCACCCACACATTTTATTGGCCATTGATTGTGGTTTTCAAAAATGAAAGCACACAAATGACCAAAGGCGGTGTATGTCCCGCCTTTTCTGTAAACGTTCACTTCCATGGCCTATGGGTCTCGGAGCGAGCAGGGGCGTGGAGTTTGCCAGCTGCATTGCTTAAATTCCTTGCAGCGCACGCGCACCACTCGGGGCATGTTATTCAACCGGTGTCTGTTTTGTGTTGCCTTTAGCCCCTCCCTCCCCTCCTCATGCTGTTCAGGTAGTAAATGCCCCGCTCCCGCTCCCGCTCCCCTCGTTCATGTTGATGACCTTCTAACTCCTGGGCAACTTGACAACAGAGGCAACATCACGGCGTACACTCCCTGCAGCTTTACAATGAATCTCGTCCTTGCCTCAGACAAGCTGAACAATGGAGGCGCCGTCACAGCATGCACTCCCTGCTGCTTGACAACATCGTTGTGCACAATCACTGCTGCTGAGGTGACATCGTAATTGATGCTCATGGCAAGGCAACGATAGAGAAAGGACATAATAAAGGCTGAATATATCATTTTATATATAAATCCAGTTCTTTCACCTCATAAAATTTTTGATCGCATGTTTGTGCGGCTATAAGGCTTATAAGGTCTCACAGCCGAGACCTATTGGCTATGCCAATGCTTGTTTAGACCAGTGATTCGCCAGGCTATTTCGGTCACCTTTGGAACCATTTGCAACGCTTTTTGACAAATGCCCATTCAGTCAACTTATTCTTCACTGTACTATGTAACAAACAGAACGCCAAAATTAGGTGTCTAGGGCGCCACGTTAACAGGCAAATAAAAAGATTTAAAATGTTTGCTCTTGCACTGTGACCGAACACCTTCCTTACGTAAACAAATCAAGGTTGCACGTATTTATTCAGATTGTTTCATGAGAATTATGAAGCACTTTATGAGTGCTACAAGAGAATGCAGTGCAGTATGATGGATAATTTGTTTTTAGGAAGCAAGGCTGCTAAATGTAATGATTACATGTAACTGTGTTGCACACTTCTCTACCCTGACTCCCAGAAAACACCATGCTTGACAAAAAAGCGCTAATGTAAAACAAAAAGACCACCACCTGTTCTCCCAAAGCTAATGCATGCTTAGCACTTGCCTGTTTGTTGGTCAGTGCAGTTTGGTTTAGTGATATCCATTTAGAACTTCCGCCTCATGGCGCTGATAATCTGGAGGAAATAAAACAGATACACACACTAATATTTTAAACTAAAAAAACACTTTTATCATGCAAATGTCACTCTTGTGGTTCGTCAGCTGTACATACTGACTTACTAAAATGAAAATAGAAAGGAATGCAAGAAGAAAACCACAATTAAAAAAGTCCACTAAGTCCTCTTCCTTTGTTAAGTTTGTGCTACTTCCGGAGGTGTAGAAGTAGCTGCATAGTTTATTTCAGTTTTCAGATTTCCTTACATAAGGAATTCACGCTCCTGCCTATCTGCTCTTTTGAATCCACCCCGGTATCAGTCACTGATTTCTGAGGAAGAAAAAGCATACCAAGTGCACTTAATAAAACAAGTACGAGCAAAACCAAAAGGTCTCGCCTCTGTGAGCACTATTGGCTTTGCAAATGTCTTTTAGCCATGTTGTACAGCAGCGTGGCTGCTGCTCAGCATGGCTAAATGTTAGTGGCGTAGAGTAAAGTGGCATATAGAAGGGTGGAGAAGAGTGGCGTACAGTGGCATCGAGTAGAGTGGCGTTGAGTAGAGTGGCTTGCGCAGAATGGCTGGCATACAGTGGAGTGGCGTACAGTGGATTAGAACGGCATAGAGGAGAATGGCAAAGAGTAGAGTGGCATAGAGCGGGGTGAAGTAGAGTGGCGTAGCGTGGAGTAGAGTGGTGTAGCATAGAGTGGGAAGGAGAAGAGTAGTGTAGTGTAGCGTAGAGGGGCTTAGAGTTGAGTTTAGTGGCACAGAATAGAGTAGCATGAAGCAGAGTAGCACGGAGTGGCGTAGAGTGCCAAAGAGTGGCATTATGTGGACTGGCTTGGTGTGGAGTGGAGGGGTATTAGAGGAGTGGAGAGGTGTAGAGTGGAGTTAGCCTAGCGTAGCATAGAGTAGGTGGAGTAGAACAATATGGCATAAAGTAGAGTAATGTAGAGTGGCATACAGTAGACTGGAGGAGAGTTATTCAGAGTGGAGTGGTGTAGAGTGGCAATGTGTGGAGTGGCGCAAAGTAGAGTATCATAGATGAGAGTGGAGTGGTGTGGTGTGGAGTTGTGTGGAGTAGAGTACAGTAGAGAGGCGTAGAGGAGAGAGGCATAGAGTAGAGTGGAGGGAAGTAGAGTGGTCTAGAGTGGAGTGGCATAGAGCAAAGTGGAGAGGCTTACAGTAGAGTGGATGGAGTAGCATAGAGTAGCGTAGCTTAGAGTGGTGTAGAGTTGTACAATTGTGATTGTAAGTAAAGCGTCAATATAGACTGCAGATAGGGTGAATGTAACAAATAAGCAGCCATTTGGCTGTGTGAAAAGTAGAAAAGCACATTGCATGTCCAGGAATAATACTGTAACGCTTATAAAATTAAAAAAAGTAGTTCATTGCAAAAACACAAGCAAGAGTAAAGACGAGGAAGAAGACATGTACTTGTCCATGCCCCAGGAAGGAGCTAACATAAGAAAGGAAGAGAAGCCAATGGGAACGAAGCAACTGAAAGATTGCAAATGAGAGTGACAACTAAAAGAACTAATGGTATTCAATGGGTGGGTTGTAGGCCCACTGACTTGTAAAATGTATGTATCGCAGCACAGCGCATGCGCTATGTAGGCAAGACATAAAAACAAGATTTTTACATCATTGCTAGTCAGGGTATTCACAATGACTTTCTTAAAGTATTTGGATGACTAGGACAATCTGATTACGGATTTCAGAATGTTTGCTTAGAGCAGTTTATCCCAAACTCTGAGTTGCAAGCAAATTCTGGTGGTTCACAAAAGTCCAAAAACTACTTGTCCTGTAACAAAATCTAACTGTCCCTTTGGTAACATGTAGTGTGGCAAAATATTATGGCAGCAATCTCATTATATACCAGCTCTGATAATAGCTTCTCTGATTATGCCAGAGCTCATACCATTTAAATATAAACAATGGTTCTGTCGGGTATGAACCTGATTGCTTCAAAACATGCGCAAATCCTGCAACATATGTTCCATCATAATTATATCAATTGTTATGACTTCTAGAATAAATCATTAAATGCAAAACCAAGCCAGCAGAAAGGGTCATGAAAAAGTTTTAATCATTAAATTATTTTTCATTCATGATTTGTTGTTTCTTTATAGAGACCCCGTAATGATGCATAGAACATAACACAAAAGACTTTATAATAAACGGCGCATCAATTCTATTGAGTAAAATGTGACATATTGTGCAAAAGTGACATAGCAAATGGTGATTTATATACACGTGAGTGAGGGAAAGGGGGAAGGAAAAGGAAGGACTTCACAAGGCCAGTTCTTGATTAATAATTGTTTTGTCCAGTACGCCACAATAGTTAGCTATGGTAAACTGGACCCAGCTGACTGGTCCTGTGGTATTTATCGTCGACGTTTCGACCCTGTTGACGCCTTGATTGTGGGTCTCAAGCGGGTCTTCTTCAGGACGGGGAAGGGGTAGTGACGTGGCGCCTATTGTTCCTTTGTAAGTTGGACACAAGGGAGGTATAATCAGTTGTAATTTTCTACTCGTGGAACGATTAATCCTGTCGGACGAATCCGTGTAAAATCATGCTTCCATTAATTAGCTTGATTCCTCGTGTTCAATACAATCAATAATCCTCAATAGCTGACGATCG
Organism: Lissotriton vulgaris; assembly: GCF_964263255.1. Lineage (NCBI taxonomy): Eukaryota > Metazoa > Chordata > Amphibia > Caudata > Salamandridae > Lissotriton > Lissotriton vulgaris. The sequence goes on from NC_141689.1 coordinate 863,594,005, forward strand.
GCCGGAATTAATTCGGCGATCGGTAAACAGTGAATTCTCTGTCTAATCGTGGGCCCGATCATGGTCAAAGTCCATCGTGTTGTTGGGCTGCCGTGGTGGATCTGGCTGCGGTAGTTCTAGCTGCGGTCTTATTCTTCAGTTTCCCTCTGAGGGATCGGGCCCACGATTAGACAGAGAATTCACTGTTTACTGATCGCCAAATTAATTCCCGCCGATCGTCAGCTATTGAGGATTATTGATTGTATTGAACACGAGGAATCAAGCTAATTAATGGAAGCATGATTCTACACGGATTCGTCCGACAGGATTAATCGTTCCACGAGAAGAAAATTACAACTGATTATACCTCCCTTGTGTCCAACTTACAAAGGAACAAAGTCCATGACTTTATTGGAGAAGGCTATGGACTGCCCCTGAGCTTGTCCATTATGCTTTAGTCCTACAGGACATTTTTAAATCCGATAGATATAGCAAAGTTCCATGGCTAAAAACATCAAACAGCTTTTAACTGAATTGGGTTGGTATGATCTTTCGGCAACACCACTTATTGCCTCGTTTCCCACAAAACATGAGATTAAACTGATCTTTCGGGCTTGCACATTCCAGAATGTTGTGCATGAGGTAGCAGATGCCACGTTGACTGGGGAATTCCTTGATTTTAAATGTGATAGTGTCCTAGAACAATATTAGGTAAGTGCCAAGTCCTCCTTATTGTAAACCACTGTGAGGACCTGTCATTGAAGAGGGACCCCTTCCCATCAGGCCCACCTTTCCCAGGCATCTTCCTTATTCCACTTGGGGGGCGAGGGGGCGGTGGGGGGGTTGCACCAGAGGCAGCTGTGATACTTCAATCTTTTCATATGGTGCCAACATTACTAGCCCAATACACTTTCATAAGTCTCCTGTACATACATAGAAGCATCCATACACATTGCTGTGAAAATAACATATGTAACAAGCACTGACATAGCCAATAGGTCTCACCTTTGGGACCTTATAAGTATTTAGTTATGCAGCACAATATCCTTACTGCAACAACATTAACTGTTGCATGGCTAAGCACTTATAAGGTCCCAAAGGAGAGACCTATTGGCTATGCCAATGCTTGTTAATTGTCTTTTAGCCACACCAGCGACATGTTTGAAAGTTGCCAGTAGACAGTGCAGAGTGCATGGACAATTGGCTCTCGTTTTCAAAATCTTTTCAGATTAGGGTTTTATATACTGTTCTGTGTGATTTGTGCTGAAGTTCGCGTTCTGCTTAAAAAACATTGCAGCTTCTCCCACTTGCTGATCTCAGAAGTCTGATGGGGAACAACAACAGTGATTGAGAAGGAGAGTGTTGGGGCTGGGGGAAGCAACGTGGAATACAGAGTCTTTGGCATTTGCTTGTTATTATAAAAGAAATAGGAAAAGAACCAAAGTAGCAAGTACGTATGCAGTGCTTAAACACAATTAATGGGTGACGGCGGGGGAGAAAACGAACAGTCGGGGTAGGGGGTGAGACAGAAAAGAAGCAAGACAAATAGGGACAGGAGCGAGTGAAAACACAAACACTGGTATGGAGTTTCTAAAAACGAGGGCGGGGCAAGGAGGAGAGACAGAAAAGAAACAAATGGGGAAAGGTGCAAGTGAAAACACAAGTCCCTGAATGGAGTCCTTAAACAGAACTAAAACAATAGCTCCAAAAACAGGAGTAGTGAATGGACACATGTACTTGGTCCATGCTCTAGGGGAAGGCCAAACACAAGAGGCATGCCATATGCATGCCATGGCAAACTGCAATAAAGCATATGAGAGCAATGTTGACATGAACAAATAGTATGACTGTGGGCAGGTGTAGCCCATTAACTGTAAACTGTGTCTCGAAGAGACAGTGCTGTCTAGCCGGGACAAAAAAGGACCTGTTAACTCCTATTCATCACTGCATGGTATGCTGCCACAACTGCGCATGTGCTACTTAACTCCTGGTTAAGGAAGTAGCCTTTCACCACTGTGAGGGGAGAGCTTTGGGTGCCCCTCTTGGTCCAACCAGACTGCAATCTGTGAGACAGGCCTATATCATGGCCCACATGCATGATCGGCGCTTGCCTACAAAAAAAAAAAAATAATATGTATTACGGATCCAAACAGTGCGGTTGGGCACTTAAAGCAGGGGTACACGTCTATTACTATGCAGAGGACTTTCCCTTCACAACATTCACAATAATGTTTTAAAGAAAAGTGGGGCCCAGAACATGGCTACTATCTTGATTAAATGAAATTATGTTTTATATCTGTATCCCAGTGTAAAATGTTATCCCCATATGGCTTATTTTACATGCAATACCTTGCATTGCTTTTTGCAATTTTACTATGTATGTTGGCAAAGTGTACAATGTACATTCTCTTGTACTTCGATTACTTTGAAAAATGTAATAAAAACAATGAAAAATAACCCAGAAACTAGTCTTTTGTGGAGTCTGATAGGGTTCTGTCCTCTCTATCATTATCTTCACCCTCAACATGGAAACCCTAGAAGTCTAACCACGGACAGCAGCATCAAGCTCAGGAATGACAAGTCTACCTGAAAATGTCTAGGACTGATAACATTCAGCATTTCGAAACCTGCCTCAAGCTCATCCAGAACTGAAAGTTAAGCACCTAAAGGACAACTCATTCCAGACCGAATTTCTCCTCCTGACCAACCACACCATGCCACCACGGATTCAAGTTAACCTAGATGGCTTCACTCCCCAAATGAAAGCCATTGCAAAAACACTTATATTCACACTTGACAGATCTCTTTGAAGAACACATCGGCAGAGAATAAGATAGCAAGGTGGTAGTAGTCATATCAAGAAAAAAGTTAACTACCAGTTACAGATATCAGATAAACAGTCAAAGCCTTAGCTTAGCCCTATTTTCCTTTCATGGAGGTACCCTTCATGCAAGTCTATAATCTGGGAGGCCTTTTAGCTGAAGGTATCCTTCACTCTGCAGAGGATCTCACTAAAGATCTCAAGAAGGTCAACAATATCAAGCCATCATTCAACAAACTACTTTAATTCACCTTTCAAGCTCACACGTTTTTTTAGTCCAGCTGCAGCACCAATAAGCCCACCAGAAAAGATACAGAAACATACTTCACTTAGGTGAACAGCACACTAGAAACTTCAACACCGCCAGACTGGAATCAATGGAGTGCAAAAAAAAGAAAACAAAACAAAAGCGAGGCCTCTCTGATTAACGCACCAGGTTTTGGAACAACCACAATTAACATCAAAACCAGAACCAGCACTGGTGTTAACAAGTCAAAGCTCAAACGCACCTTACCTTCTATCAGAGAAGATCTAACATAGTCAGGTTTTTAAGGAACACTCCGAGACCAGGCCATCGCAGCCAAACAAAAAGAAACGTTCTGTGACGACAGAGTTCTAGAATACCACATATTTTACCTGCTTCCTTTAGAATGCCACCTGCCTAATTTGTAAAAGGCAAATGAAATGAGTGGGCCGCAGCTAGCTCTAATCGCAATAATTAATGACCAGTTAATAGCATTTGTCAGCTTTATTCTGGCGTTGTTGAATATCCCAGAGCACAGCATGAGGAGAAGATGTGCCACAAAAACTTACAGAGCAAAAACCCAGATTGAATCTCTTTAAAAAGGGTTCAGCTAATATGTTAGCGATTATCAACTTACTTTATTGAGTTGTATGTATAAAACATGAAAAGTGCAATAAAAACAAATTAATTGACAATCATAAATTGCTCATAAACAACCGGTTGACAGTAAATAACGTCCAAGCATAAGACAGGAAAACATTTCCTCAATCGTTTCCTTAGATTAATAGCACACTGTAAACATGTCACCACAGCCCAGTATATGTACATCAATGGTAAGGACTGTATATAGACCATAGCTTCCTTACATTTCCTAAGATTCGCAACTTTCAGGATAGGCAGCAGAAAGCAGCGTCTAAGAGAAACATAATATTTACAGAAAAACAAAAACTGCAATGTCAATTGAATGTATTGATCTTCACAAGCACTCAATGCTAAAATCACGATATAAAACTGGAGTAGGAAAGTTCACCATAAAGTGCACAGTGGTGAACCTCAGATGTATTAACAAATACCTCCGAAACGTGTTGCAGCACAGTGTAAATCTGTTTGCAATGGTTAACTAGTCACCTTTCAGTTGCGTGTGTGTGTGTGTGCGTGTGCGTGTGCGTGTGCGTGTGTGTGTGTGTGTGTGTGTGTGTGTGTGTGTGTGTGTGTGTGTGCGTGTGTGTGTGTGTGTGTGTGTATGCGTGTTAAATAGATACTAATGACGTGAAACCTTTGCCACGTTAATATTTGTAAAAATATTGAAGTTATTGTTCCAAAGCAGGCGTCGTTACGCCACATAATTTGCAGTTTGCCACACTTTTATCAACCTGCACAGATAAATGTATCCTGTTTAAAGTTTAACACATAGTGGCAGTATTCAGTTGACAAGGACAATGAAAACTTTTATATGGCGAGACAGCTTGCTAAATGTATACCAACCCCGGCAGCACAATGACATTTCCCATTCATATAGTTGCTGCACAGACAAAGAGTGACGTCACTCTGCAATTACCTTTGAGATCTACCAATACAGTGCGGTGCCAATGGCATTATGACGGGGTTTGCAATTTTTTGCCAAAATCGTTCGTGTTCATGGTATTTGAGCACGTAGTTTAAAACAAATCAAAGGAGCATGAATAATGAATAAAAATCAATTGATTAAAACAATTTAGTTACTGGAAGGTAAGAGGTCGGAGTCTGCATACGGTCTAAAGAGAACTGGACAACTCTTCTCAAACTGGGTGGAGAAGACAGACCTTCCCTGGAGCACAATGGTGGCGGTGTACGCAATAACACGCTCTAGGTATTAAAGCCCTTCCAGGAAAATAGCATTAGCTTTAAACATGGGTCTCTCCTCCCTCCATTTGAAGAACACTTTAATCTTTGTTTATTTCTCCCGACAACTGTTTCACTCTTTCAAGGTTTAGAAACAACGGCCAACCTTGAAATTTTACTCAGGTAAAGGGTGACATCTACTGCTCAGTTATCCTAGATAAAACAAGCATTGGCAGTGCGGCCGTGAAAGTAACGCAGCCACGCAGCCATGAAAGCGAAAGTGATCACAGGTGCGCGCTCTGTGGAGGGGATGGGGCAGAGCGAGGCGCTTGAGAGAGCGCAGTAAGGCTCATGACGGAGGAAAGACAGATGGTGCACACGCGCATACCGCAAGCTTGAGGTCAGCAAAAGCCTCTGGTAGCACTTTGAAAACCCAGTAACTAAATGTCTTGCAGTGCAGCGCATGTGCTGGCTCAGCCGAGACCTAAAAATGCAGCATCTGTTGGTAAGCAAGTTGGGCAGTGGCTAGTATTTACCTTGGCGATTGCCAGAACAACAAAATATATGAATACCCAAAATTTAGTTGCCTACTTTAAATCCAGAACACCAAAATATTGCCAGCCTCCGGTACATTGTACCATCCTGAACAAATTGCTTCATCTCCCTGTTCCTCAGTTACCTTGGCAGCACTGAGAAACACATATGTGAAATGATGTATATGCAAGTCATTATTGCTGTGAGAATTTTGAAAGGCAGAATACATGCTATGTCAGACCACAGAATTGAGTGCATTTTAGAAAGGTGAGAGCACCCTTCCTAAGTGGAAGCACAATGCTCACAGCCTAATGGGGGAGGAATAACTGTAGAGCTATCCCCTAGCAACAGAAGGGTAACTTACTGTGCCTGTCTATTTGTCAGTATGTATAATTCATGACTATGACTGACCACCCAAATGGATGGATGGGAGTCTCCAAAGTTTGCCTGGGAGAGAATACTGATGTTAAAGAGTTTTTGTGGACTAAAGTGCTGAAAGGATTCCCCCTTGCTATGCCCCATCACTAGTGATATTGTGTTGGATCCTCTGAGCAGGTGGGCAGGGTAGGTTTCTCTGTATCCATCACAGAGCAGGGGAGGAACAATGAGGGTATGTGAAGAGGGTAGCAACTTAAGAGGGCAGAGAAGTACTGGTGAGACAAAGCTACACTGGGTGGGGGAAAACAGAAGCACATGGCCAAACAGAGTAACACGGAACAGGGGAAGCACAGAAATGCACGGCGAGAAAGAGTAACTCAGTGATGGGGAAAGCAACACGTGGGATGGAAACAACACGGGAGAGGCAGAGAAGCACATTGCAAGACAGAGCATTATAGACACAGGGTGTTGAGAAGCACATAAAGGAGACAGTTAGAAACAAGCTGGATCTCGTGGAATGCTTAACCAAAAGAAAAAAGTAGTTCCAACAAGAGAAAAAAAAAAGACACAGTAATGCGTTCATGCTCCAGAAGAGGAACAAACTTACGATGGTGAATTAAACCCCACATAAGCCATCAAATAAGCAAGCAAATGAGAGTGATAATGAGGCTAACCAATAGTAAACAATGGACTGGTTCTAAATTAACTGAAAAGAAACCGTGTCTTGCAATAAGACAGCGCACATGCTGTTTTGGCTGAGACCTAAAAATTATTGTTTATTACTTGCAGAGAGACATCCCAAGCACCATAACAGGAAAACGCGACAGACTGAAAACAACTCAAGATCCACAGACCCCATTTTCATTTTCATCAAACCATATTAACAACTCACACAGTAATGGTTTAACCCACAACCATTCACCGACCTACCCAGTAGCTGAAACATAAAAGGTTTCTGTGGTGCCTTAAAATGTAATCCTTAGCCATAAAACACAGAATGACACCACTCAGGTACAGAATGTCTGTTTACACATGGATGTTGTGCCACCCCTGATTCTGCCCACAGAGAGAAGGAAACTGTGCAAGGCCATGTAGTTGGCATTTTCACAAACGACTCGCTGTTGTGGTATAACAAGCTTTATAAAAAAAAAAAAGAGCATTTAAAAGCCTGTCCCTTAGTCTCCTCACCGATCGATACTGAGCGACACCTCTCAACATTCATACAATAGCCACAATCTGATAAAGATTTTTTTTTAACTCATTTTATTAAGCAGTTGCATGGCACACCAATACAGTTTGACACAGTTACAGAGGTATAAAACAATCAACAGTACACATGGATGGGGGGCGTGGCCAGCAGCCGATGAGAGCGGACGCTGCCTAGCGAGGCTCCCGGCCCTCAGCCCGCTTATCCGCCGAATATCCGCAAATAAACGTGGGATCCCCGTACAATTCGGGTCGATCCCGCGTCTGTTGGCCAACAGGACGCCCACAGCGAGCACTACTGGCCGCGGAAGGACCGAGGGGGCGCCCCGCAAAATGGCGGCTTGAGGGCGATCGGCGGCGGCGGACCACAGTCGGCTCTGATCTGGTGCCCGTTTGGGTGAGGGCTGCGAACCAGGGAGCGAGGGCGCCGACCCAATTAGAACCCCCGAAACAACGGATCTGGACCTTGGTGGCGGTCGCCACGAGACCCGGACGGCCTGGTGGGGCTCCAGCCTAGAGGGCTCTGAAATTTACTTCCCGGCTTCGGGGCCTGCGGCCCCCTGGAAGTGGCGCCCCAGCGCCGGTTGATGCAGCGGGAGCAGCACTGCAAGTGAGCGAGCGGCGGGGCGGAGAACCCGGAACGACTGTGGGACCCCACCGTGCGACTGCCGGAACGCTGGCCTGATGACGACTGGCGATTGCTGAGAGCTCCGGCCCTGAGGCCCTGCGGCCCGAAGGTGAGAGGTCTGCGGGGGAGACAAGTAGGGGATTGCCCGGGGGTCCGTTCGGCCAGGCTTTGGAGCGACTGGCGGGGGACCAGGGCTCCCTTAGCGTGACATTACCTGCCTGAGATCGTGACTTTGAGCCCTGGCTCTGGCCCCACGACGATCCAGGGGTGCGCCCTGCTTTGCCCGGAACCTTTACACTTGGCCCCGGGCCCCCTGGGGCATTTGGCGATTGGAGATCCAGCCCCTGCGCGGAACGCCCCGCGGAGACTCGGGAGGGAGCAGCAGAGCCCTGGGCGGGGGTTTCGGGCAAGGAGACACTGCGAGCTGAGAACCCCTACGGCTGGCCATTGTGGAGCTTTGGTGGTGGGCGGCAGAGGGGTGCGGTTACTCCGGATCTGGAGCGGAAACGCGACTCCCCGGCTTTGGGGCCTGCTGCCCTCCCCTGCGCAAGTGGGGGGACGATTGGAGGCCCAGTACAGTGGCTGGTGAGGCCGGTAGCTGTGGTGTGCGACTACCCTGTGGAGCGGTATCCCTCAGCTACGTTTCACCATCGGGGGGGGCGACCGCAGCCTCCTCCATTGCTCCCTAGGAAGGCGAACGCGCCTCAGTGATGCCGTGACCCGCCGGACGCCGCCAACGGGGGGGTGCTGACCCCACCATACGAGGGACGCCGCCACCTGGACAGTGACCACTTACACCTAGGAGTGCGGGCTGGCCGGCTGCCGCCGACTACCCGAGCGGAGCCCACTGATACCGCAGAGGCATCATGGGGAAACCACGGGGACCAAAAGGGGACGGAGGCCCGGCCACTGAGGCCTCGGAGGACGCCCAGCAGCAGCAGCAGCCCCCTTCGGAGTTGCAGTTGATGCAGGACAAGATCCTCGAAGCCATCGCAGCCACGAAGGACGCCTTGCACCGGGACATTGTTCAGGTATCAACGGGCCTGGGACTCCTGAGGGCGGACCATGGGAAACTGGCCGACAGGGTTAAGGAAGCCGAAGACACTCTGAAAGTCATTGAACCGGGTCATAAAGCAATGGAGGGGAGGCTCACGGACGCCTTGGACCGCATACAGGCGCTGGAGAAACGGGAGGAGGACGCCGAAAATCGCAGTCGCCGGAACAATGTGCGCTTAGTGGGCCTTCCGGAGAAAAAAGAAGGGGTGGACATGGTGGGTTACTTGGACGACTGGCTGAGGACGGTGGTGGCCCCGGAAGGCCTATCCCCCTTCTTCACGTTCGAGCGAGCACACCGTGTACTGGCCAGACCCCCGAAGCCCGGTCTACCCCCGCGACCAGTAATTATCAAACTGCTTCACTACAAGGACAGAGACTGGCTATTGCAGCGTGCGAGAGAGGCGGGTCCATTTCAAGTGGATAACAGCAAAGTCATGCTGTTCCCAGATAACACCTTTGAGACTCAGAAACAGCGTGCCTCGTTCCTGTCCATCAAAAAAGAATTGCGCACGGAGGGGTTGCAGTACTCGCTATTATTCCCGGCCAGGCTCCAGGTGCAAGTGGATGGTAAAGCCCTGTTCTTCATGACTTCGGCAGAGGCATGGACCTGGTGGGACTCTTACAAGGCTGGGACGGATGGGGCCCGCTTCAGTGCTGAAGAGGAGCTCCAACGGCGCTCAGTGCGACAATCCAAGAGGCTCCGGAAACGTGGACAACACTCGAAAAAACCGACAGCGTCTCAGACAGGAGAGGAGCAGAAAGCGGCGCTACAAGCGGTGAAGGATGTTTCTGGCGCAGCTTCGGCGCCGCTAGAGGAGGACCCGGCCTCGGACGACTTGAGAACGGGCTCGGAAACCGAAATATCAGAAGTGGACAGCACGAGGGGCCCGAAGGTCACGCCACAGACCGCGGAGGAAGTCTTTGGTAGTTGAACTTGAGCCGGGAGGAACCAGCTGCGACAGACTAACTAATATGGCTCGCACGAACACTTGAGCAGGCAGCCGTGAGACTGGACTACTGTGAGTTTGGATGTATATTGGGGGGCGGAGGGGGGTACAGGGACGGCATTTGCACACAGCAAGGCTAGTGCGCGCACCCAGAGGCCCATAAGGCCACTGCAGTACAGACTGCGGATTTAGACGTTTTGAGAGCACGTTGCTCGCCTGTTTGGATGGGGGTAACTCTTTTGTAGTTAGGACCTGTTCTGGGGGGGGGGGGGGGGCTGGAGAAGTTGGGGTGTCTCAGGCCATGTTGTGGGAGGGGGGGGCACTGAGCTGGGGGGGACGGGAGCTCAGAGAGGGGTGGGGGTAGGGTGGTTGAGGGTTGTTGGGGCTGGTGTCCTGCTTAGCGTCCGGTCGTTACTGGAATTGGGGATCATCCGACTACATAGTGATAATGGATAGTGTAGGATCATTGAAGTGTGTGTCCTGGAATGTGCGGGGTCTGAACTCGATGGCGCGGAGGCACAAGATACATTCCCACCTTGTCCGCAGAGGGATTCACATTGCGTTTCTGCAAGAGACCCATTTAACTAAGAAGGAGGGTATTGCACTGCAGAGGAGATGGAGGGGTCACCTGTTCTACACCACATACTCAGCTTTTGCCAGAGGAGCATTGATCTGGATCCGGGCGGGGGTTCCCTTCCAAGTCACTAGGCACGTTGTAGACCCAGATGGGCGGTTTGTAGCTGTTGAGGGCTTGCTCAGAGGTCGCCATATAGTACTTTGCAGCACCTATGCCCCGAACACAGAGCAGGCATCATACTTCGCTAGATTATCCAGGCTGTTAGCTACTTATTTAACTGAGCCGGTACTGATGGGGGGGGGACTTCAACTCTGTGGAAGACACCACCTTAGATAGGTCACACCCACCACTGCATGCATCCCCGGTACACAGACTAGCGAGGCATAGAACGACCTGGCAGGGGAAGTGGGACCTGACGGACGCATGGCGAGCGCAACACCTAATAGAGAGGGACTACTCCTTCTACTCTGGCATACATGACCTCCACGTTCGCATAGATGCTTTCCTATGTTCCCAGACGGTTTTGCCGATGGTTGCCCGAACAGAATATCTGGCACGCACGATATCAGATCACAATCCCTTACTCCTCACACTGGCCTGGATGAACGAAGTTCCGCTGATCCCGACGTGGCGGCTCCGCCCGGATACGTTGGACGATCCGCCATTCAGCGACGCGCTAGAACACAGAATCTCCCAATATTTTGCGGAGAATGAGGGGACTGCCTCCTCCAGGGCTACGGAATGGGATGCACTCAAGGTTGTGGTGAGGAGCACTGTATAGGGAAATTCGCGGGTGCGCGGCGGACACTAATGGATGATTTGGACAAGGCCGAACGAGCATTGCGAGATGCAGAGAAGCAACGACCTAATCGCCCTGAACTGCAGGACAGGGTGTGCGCAGCACGAGAGGCAGTGGCGGTGGAGGTGGAGCGCCTCCGTAGTTCCAATATAAGATTTACTTGACTAAAGCACTCGCGGAAGGAGATAAAACGGGGACACTGCTAGCCTGGCTGGCCAACCCCAGTAGGGGCGCTGCCCCGATACTGTCACTGAAAGGTGCGGATGACGCTGTCTACCACACCCAGTCGGACGTACTGAATTGCTTTAGAGCATATTATAAACGGCTGTACGGGAGGGACCCGGAGGATCGGACCGCGGCGATAGAGGCCATGTTATCCGAGATCCAGCTGCCACGCCTAGAGCAGTAACATGCTGAGTCCATCGGAGGCCCGATTGACTTAGAGGAAATTAGGGGGCCATAAAGAGAATGGCGCGCAATAAAACACCGGGCATGGACGGACTGCCCGTTGAGTTTTATGGAAAATATATAGATATCCTAGCCCCGAGACTCCAAATAATATACAATGAAGCCAAAGGGAAAGGAGAGTTGCCCCGCTCGATGCGCGAGGCAATCATGATTCCATTGATCAAACCACGTAGAGACAACACAAATCCGTCTTCGTATCGTCCACTGACGATGCTGACGACGGACTATAAAATTTTGAGCACAATCCTAGCCACTAGACTGGTGGCTCATATGCAGGGTCTGATCCACAAGGACCAGTCGGGCTTCATCCCTACCAGAAACACGTCGCACAACATTCGCAGACTGCTTAGGCTAGTGGCGGACCCCCCGCCAGCCGCGAGAGCCCCTATGGTGATGGCGGTTGACATAGAGAAGGCCTTCGATAGCCTGGAGTGGGGTTACTTGTACATGGTGATGCACAGTTTTGGCCTGGGCGAAGGTTACGTGCAATGGACGAAAGTGCTCTATGCGTCGGCGGGCGCGAGGGTAAGAGTGGGGACGTTGATATCGGATCGGTACGAGGTGCGTAGGGGAACTAGACTGGGGTGTGCACTTTCTCCCCTGTTGTTTGCCCTCGCGATGGAAACGTTGGCAACACTGGCCAGGCGAGGTGATTCTTACCGTGGGTTGGAGGTCAGAGGGGCCCACCACTATATTTCCTTATACGCGGACGACCTCCTGCTATTCTTAGATAATGCCGAGGAGGCTGTGGAGAGTGCGGAGGACCTACTGGCGCGATTCGGGAATATCTCTGGACTAAAAGTGAATTGGGCGAAGACTTGCCTATTTCCTCTTCGGAAGGCGGAACGGTGCCCCTTGGCCCGCCCCGGGCTACGGTGGGAGCCGCACTGTCTGCCCTATCTTGGAGTGCATATCTACCACGAACCCGCAGACCTGTTGGATGGCAATATAGGCCGCTGTATCCGAGCGTTGCAGGGTAACATGGCCTTTTGGGCCACCCTCCCTTTGTCCATGACGGGCCGGGTATCCCTACTTAAAATGATTGCCCTGCCACGATTATTGTACTTCTTCAGGACCCTCCCCATATGGATACCGGGAGACACCTTCAAACGCCTAAAATCCCAGATAGTGTCCTTCCTGTGGGGAGCGGGCAGGCGGAGAATAGCATTAGCGAACCTGACCCGCCCAAAGAACGAGGGTGGGCTCGCAGTCCCAGATTTCGAGCTCTATTACCTGGCTGCCCAGCTACAATTTTTCACGCAGGAGGTAGCGAGGGTGTATCGGGGCCCGGAACCTGAGAGGGCTGTTGGCACCCCCCGCCATGTGCTGGCGTATATCGCCCTACAACAGAAGCTAACACTCAGAGAGCTGTCCCATGAGGAACGAACACGGAGACTGTGCTGGAACCGCATGCAAAAAAGAGCCGGTCCTGAGCACCCTTATGCGCCCGAAATCCCACTAGGTATGATCACTGCACTGCCACATGGTGGAGACTGGTCGAACCTCCAGTTTTGGGAAGAGGCTGGCCTACAGATGGTGGGAGACCTCTACACCGACGGGGTACTCGTACCGTATCAGACCCTACAAGAGCAATATGATCTCCCAAGAGGGGACTATTTACTACACGCAGCTGTGGTGAGGGCAATCCAGGCACATTGGGGGGAGGGACTGATCGAACCCACGACGTCGCCGGCGTGCCAGTACACGATGATGGCAGCGGGGACGGTCAAGGCAGTTACGTGCCTGTACTCCAGATTGCGCACGGAGAATCTACAGCCTCTTACGCGACTCAAGACCCAGTGGGAGGCAGACCTACAGAGAGAAATCCCGGATACAACGTGGTCCCAATTGGTTCAGAGAGCCAGGAAGGGCACCAGAAACGCCCGCTTCCAATTGATACACCTATACATTCTACATAGGGCATACCTTACCCCGAATAAAATAACGAGATACTTTGGAGCAGAGGACGCGGCATGCCCCAGATGCGCACTACTAGGTGCAGATTTCCTACACATGTTGAGGGGCTGCCCACATTTGCAGGACTATTGGAGGGAAGTGGGCGACACTCTGAACGAGGTGACTGACAGGGAACTACAATATGACAATGCGGTTACACTCTTGCACTGGTTTCCGCACACACGTAAAAATAAACTGTCAAGTAAATTCATAGACATGGGCCTACTTATAGCGAAGAGGGAACTTACCAGGGGGTGGAAATCGAAGACAGCCCCGACACACCGAAAATGGCTGAGTGAATTTCAGAAATGGGCTGCAGCAGAGAGCACACTTAGGTACCAACTAGCCCGGCGTGGGTCGGATGAGAAAGCTCAGGAAACAGCGCTAGCATGGGAAATCCTGGTCCAGGCTCTAAGGGATAGTGCAGTGGAGGGGGAAGAGGAGGAGGAAGCTGTAGATCCAGGGACCCCGGAAGGAGCGGCTCCAATCCTAGCACCTGCCCCGGAGGCACACACTTAGTGTTCGATTCCAAACTCCTGAGACTACCAACATAATTCAGTGTACTGGTAATGGACGCAGGCGTGGGACACCGGAGGAGGGTGGAGGGGGGGGGGGGGGGGGAGGAAGAAGAACGGGGAGGGCAGCGTCCCAATGGTAACAAAGATCGCAGCAAATATATGCCGGATGCTGGGGGGGGAATGTTGATAAAAGTTAAAAGCAGAAAGCGGTTGACCTCTGAGCACGATTGCACTTAGTGTAGGGGGATGTACTCAATGTGTGAGACGCCACCCGGCCTCCGGGATGCGGGTTATAAGGCTGTGTATGTGCTAACTAGATGGAGCGACGGATTCTAAGGTCCAGCGTAAACCGATTTGCCGATTTCTTGTGTTACTTGCATTGAACTCTGCAATAAAAATTGTTTTACAAAAAAAAAAAACAGTACACATGGATAATTGCATATTAAGGGGTCTTTCAGTGTGAATCCACCCTTCTCCCATCGTTTTTCCCACCCGCGGTTCTGTTCCTTCATAACACCAGTACTCGGATGCCGTCTAACCCTGTCTATACTCGCCCCAATGGGCCTGGAACTTTTCCCATTTTTGGGGGGGTATCCTCTGCTTTGATAAACAGCCTTCGCTGCCAGATGGCACCAGTCCATATCATGCTTTCAATCCCTCACCCTTGGTGGGGTTGTTTCCCCCCAAGCCTGAGCAATATTTCTCTTTACTTTCGCCGAGGCCAGCATAAGCCAAATTCCAAGGTATTTGGGCCACCATTCCTCCCCCGTTATTCCCATGATGTCCTACCTTGCCTCTAGTGGGACCTGAAAACCCGTGGCTGCAGCCATAATACCAGTCACTCCCTCCCATTTGGCACTGGATTCCGGGGCAGGCCCGCACCCTCTGGCGCAACGATCAGAGTCCCACTGGCCCCACCTGTATTGTAGTGTCCTAGAGGCGTATGACCTATGTAAAATAGGGATATGCACTGAGCAGAAGCGCGCACAAATGGCTCTTTCTCTAGGGCATTGCAGTGCCTCAATTTAGTCGTCATCCTCCAGAAGCCCCACGTCTGTTTCCCACGCTTCCCTCAGGGGGCCTAGAGGGTCCGGCAAATTGATAAGAAGTTTTCGGTAGATTCAGGAGATGGCTTTTTCCTCCATCTGTTCTAGAAGAAACCTGTCTTCAAGAGGAGAGTACTCTGATATCAACTCCCCTTCTGGTAGGTTGTAGCATACGGCATGTCACAGCCGCAAATACCAAAAGCGCTCGGTGTCTGCCATTTAAAGGAGTTTGGGCAGTCAGTTTGTTATCCCATCCCAACAGTTGTGTCACTTCTCGTCACGCTCACACTACCGCCTGTGCATGAGTCGGGAGCTCCTTCTCACAGATTTTCCGACAGAGTACCCCTGGATAGCCCACCGATCCCATTGCCTACCGGTCCAGCCAATATGCTGGCTCCGAGGTGACTGTAAACACCCAGGGCCAGATGTAGGTCGCCAATTACCAGTCGGTAACGGCCGATTTCGGCCGTTACCAACCGGTAATTGGTTTTTGAGATGTAGGGGCCATTTTTTTACAGAATCAGCAAATTTACCGATTCTGTAAATTTACCGATTCTGTAAAATACCGAATCGGTAATTTTACCGATTCGGTAAAACCCAGATGTAGGTAGCACTGTTTACAGTGCTACAGGCCTTCAGGATTCAGTATTTTACCACCCAATCCAATTGGGTGGTAAAATACCGAATTCAGGTGTACATGCACATCTGTGCATGTACACCTGTGCCATGAGATAAACAGACATGCCCTTAGGGCATGTATGTGTGCCACATGTCACACAAGCCTGCACTTGGGGTGCTAGAGGGTGTCAAAGTGACACCCCCTGCACCCTTGCAGGATTCGGTATTTACCGATTCGGTAAATACCGAATCGGTATTTCCCATTGATTCCTATGGGATTCCTATGTACCTCCATCCCATAGCAAGTTGCGGAGCTCAGAATTGACGCCTGGGAGACGTTAGGCAACATTTTGTAGGGGGTGTTCTGGAGCACATATAATAGGCGTGGGAGGGCCTTCATCTTGAACTAGATGGCCCGGCCCATCAAGGAGATTGGCGGCTGTCGCCAGTGGGCAACGTTCTTCCTCAACATCCTAAGCTGCAGGAGTATGTTGAGCTATAAAAACTCCTACCTCCGAGTGAGTGATACGGATACCCCGATATTTAAACTTTTCTTTCTGTAGCAAAGCCACGCAATCAGATGTCGGGGGTGCGGGGGGGAGATCACTGGCTAATGGAAATACTGACAAGGCACTGAAGAGCTTTTTTGACAAGTAGCATCCTACTCCAGACCACAGGATTAGTAGTTAGCAGGTTACTACAAATCATTATTATTATTTTTTTATATGCCAAAACATGCTCTATACTAATATGTGTATCATGAAGCATTTCTAATACAACCAAAAACATCCCACCTAATTTTTCTTTTGAGCATGCTCTAGTCTTCTGTAAACATTTTGAGTGGAATTTACTTTGAAGGTTCGGAATTCAGGGGAACCCAGGGCTAAGCCTGTGTTGACATAAATTGTATGCAGACTGCATCTTACAGGCACCACACAAACACATCTCTGGAGAAATCACCACAAAACACTAAAGTTCAACCACTGGTCCTGGAGAAGGGATGTCGAAGATGGAACAGGGACGGGATGAGGGACAGAAGTAATGACAGGAGAAGGGGGCTGAGAGGGAAAAGAAGCAACATGAATGGGGGATATGGGAGTGCGTGAAAAAGCACATACTCATGTGAAGTGATTGAAAACAAAGAAAAAAGTAGCTCCAAAAACAGGAGTATTGGAAGGACACTAGTACTCTGGCCATGCTCTAAGGGAGGGACAAACTCAAGAAATGATATGAAGCACTCATGCCGTGCCAAATAGAAAAGAAGAAAATGCGAGTCACGCGGAGTCTAACCAATGGGAAGCTTGTGGGGGGGAGGGCTGTAGCCCACTAACTGTAAACAACATGTCTTTAACAGACCTAAAACAAGCATTTGCAATGCAATAGGGCTCGCATTTACAAGAGTTTGAGCTATTGGCATTGTAAATGACAATGCCTTTTATTTAATGTTGTTCTTAAAACAGATAAATAAAAGTTATTTTAATTTTACAATACCAACAGCTTAAACTCTTGCAAATGTGAGACCTACTGTATTGCAAATGCCAGCGCCAGTGCTGACAAAGCAATTTGAGAAAATTGTGCACGGAAGCTATAATTAAAGCCTACTGAGTAACAACACACGTAACAGGAGGTATCGCCATGGGAGGTTACAAAATGAGGCAAGGAGGTTCTAAGGAGGGACTACTAACCCTATTAACCAATGAAAACACAATTTACAGTGGACAATGACACAAGCCAATGAAAAATATGGGTGGAGATTGGGCAGATCTTCAAGTGCTTACCTGAATACAGAATGCCTCGCAGAGCAGTGCATGCGCTACCCAGGCTCGACCTAAAAAGAATGCGTAAAAATTCTTTACCTTAATTTCCTCAGAGATGGATACTGAGCAGCACTGCTCAATATTTATATAATAGGCACAATCTGATAAATGAAACCATGCAGATAATCTGAGTTTATGGCAAATCTATGTTACCAATAAAATGCTTTTGTTTAACTAAGACTAAAACCTCTTGTCATGTCCTTTAGGCTAGTCCTATCATGTATACCTGTCAGGGTTCACGGGAGGTTTCCTCCTTGTGACCCTGTTTTGGCACTTACTTCTGCTCCTCTAACCCACCATTCCAGCTTTAAGGCTTGCTCTGCTTTTAGCTGGAGAGTATGCTGGCGGCGCTGAACATCCAAGATGGCCGCCAGCATGCCAGATGTTTAGCAGTCTAGTTTCCCTCAACAATTGAACTCAGGTGAAGTGCGCGCCAATGTTCCATGGCGAACTTCACCGAGAGTCTTCCCGGGTATGGGGATTACCTGCACTGTGCCGTGAATAAGATAGTCAGGGGGTGGTCGCAGGCGTCGGGTTCTTTAACGTCGGTCCTCAGAAAACCCTGAGCTTCAGGTTAATGACATTAGAAGGCCTATGCTCAGTCGGATATCGAACAGGAGAAACTTGCATGCTTATGAAGTAGCGTCTCTCTTTGGAGTCGCTTCATTCCAGTCAGTGAACCATAGTGAACACCTCGTAAGGGAATAGCGTTTCTTTCTGAGACGATTCCTTCCCAGTCTAGTGAATCCCAGAGCATTCTTCGTTGAGGTAAAGAGGGGCTGCATAAATAATAGTGTGGTTGTGTGTGAAATCTACGCTACCATTTAGACTCTAGAGAATCGCAGTTAGGAAAGAAATTATTTCTACTTAACTCAAAACTGAGTTTCGGGCTATCAAAATAATTGAGTCCTGGCATTGTGCGCGTGGGTGTTGTTATCACGCAATATAAAACCACAGACTCTGGAACTAAGAGAAAAGAAGTTAGTTTAAAAAAACAATGGAGTATCAGTTTTACCTTGAGAACCAGTTGTTGTTGATAAGAAAGCAATACACAGCTTACATTTAGAAGATTCAGAAGAAGATTAAGTACAGATACATACGCACTAACTAAAGTAAGTGTTGAGGGTTACAGATTAGACAAGGATTAAGACATCAGTATATAAAGAGATAAAACTTACCTTGTGTTTCCGTATATTGAGAACAGCATAAAAGAGTCAAGTTCGTCCTATAAGAGAAAATAAATCATTAATAAACTTCTCAAAAAAGCACATAGTAAAACAACACATGAGAAGCTAGAAGAGAAGAAAGCCCCTGAGAAGTTTCTGGTAAGATAAGTTATCTAATAAATGCATACCTGTACAGTAAGTGCTCAGTAGAAGTGTTATTCAGAAATGTATTTGTAATACAGTCTCTTAAGAAGAAAGAAGAAGACGAGACAGGAACGAGCAGAAGAAAACACCAGGCTGTCTCTTCTCTCTCCCAATCCCCTTTCCCCCCTTGGTACTTACCTGTGAAGGATTACTCAACCTAGCAGGGACTACTTAAGAGGGGCATTGGGGCCTAGCATTGTTCTGCCCCTGTGCGATCAAGGAGTCTTGTAACAAGCCCTGACAGAGTGAAGTGCCCAAGTTGGTACAAGCACCTGAGCAGAATGGCAGAGGGTTTTGATTTAAAAAATCTAGGAGATATCCTAGGTAATATACAAAAAGATTTAGAGGCAGTTAGGGAAGAAAACAAAATTCTAAGGCAGGAAATAATTTGTTTTAAAATGGGAGAAACACTTTCAGGAACTAGTCATAACCCCTCCACTTATGAGACTCAAAGACCCAACACAAGTTCCTTAACTTTTGCTCCCACATAGGTAATCCACTCATTACCTCCTGTAATTCCCCTTGCTCCTCCGGAGCGATTTAATGGAGACCTGCAAAAGGCTCAAATCTTTTTAACCCAATGCGCCCTGCATTTTATGTGTCACCCTACAATTTTCCCCAATGCTCAATCTTGTGTCGCATTAATTTTGTCCTACCTCAGCGGGGACGCTGCCTCCTGGCCGATGCCCTTAGTGACCAAAGATGATCCAATATTGTACAATCTCGAAGATTTCAAAAGAGAATTTCTCCAAATTTTAGATTTGCAAGCCACCGACAACGAATTACTGGAACTAAGGCAGGGTAATCGCGAGTTGGTCGCTTACTTAGCGCAGTTTAACAAGCTGGTGGTCGAGACAGACTGGCCGGAAAACAAGAGAGCAGCAGTATTCTACCGTGGTTTACGGGAAGAATTGAAAGATGCTCTATCACAAATTACAAACCGCCCTACTGAGATATCGGCACTGGTGGATCTGGTTCTGGAGATAGATTTCCGGCAGAGTGAACAGAAGGGCGAAAGAAGGAGAGAGTTTACACCCAGTGTCCCTCGTTTTGACCAGATCAGAAAACTCACAAACTCACGAACCGAGGTATGTTCTTCAGGAGAGGAGCCAATGCAGATACGCATGATCCGAGGGCCACTGTCTCGAGAAGAAAAAGAGAAAAGGTGGCAGAATAAACTATGTATGTACTGCGGAGGTAGTGGACATTATGTAAAGACCTGTCAAAAAAGACTAAAGACACCCTTGTAAGAGAAGGAAAACTTGCAGCACCACCGGTGATGGGAGTTGGCCTGGTGGATGCAAGAGAAGAAACAACTCCGGTAAATGATCAACTAGCCAACACTTTGCAAGTCTCCTCACCACATTTGAATCTATCGGTGACGTTGAAATTCAGGAATGTCGTTTTGACAGAAACCTTAGTCATGGTGGACTCCGGGGCTACAGGTAATTTCTGCGACAGAATTTCGCAAAACGCATTGGTTTGCTAGCTATCAAGAAGGAAAAAAGTGAAAAAGTCAGACCTGTCAATGGCACCGACTTGACTTCAGGTCCAATCACTAGTCATACCGAACAAGTACTAATAATTACTATTGCAGGGCACCAAGAAATCCTACAATTCAGTCTCATAGACGCTCTCCAGTTTCAATTAATTATTGGGCTACCCTGGCTAACAGAACATAATCTGTCTATTGATTGGGGGGCTTGAACAATTCAGCTAAATTCAGAATATTGTGTTAAGCATTGCTTCAAAGAAACTGAAACCCAATCAGAATCCAGTATCATTACCCAACTCGCTGAGGCTGGAGCGTCAGTGCGTGTGATCCAATCCACAGAGATCCCAGAAGAGTTCCAAGACTTCGCAGATGTATTCAATGAAATTAAAGCAGACACCTTACCCCCTCACAGGTCTTATGATTGCAAGATAGACCTAGAACCTGGGGCTAACCTACCATGTAGTAGAGTCTACGCCTTCACTGAAAAAGAAAACAATCACCTGAAGGAGTATTTAAAGAAAAATCTTGAGAATGGCTTCATCAGACCATCTCAAACTCCTGTTTCTGCCCCCCTCTTCTTCGTGCCAAAGAAGGGAAGAGATTTCAGGTCTTGTATCGACTACAGGGCAATTAACAGACTAAGGGTAAAGAACCGTTACCCTTTGCCCCTTATTTCTGTGCTCATCGATCAGGTGCAGGAAGAGCAGATCTACACCTGATTAGACCTGCGGGGAGCTTACCACCTAATTCGACTCCGAGAAGGCGACGAGTGGAAAACGACATTCAGGACCACAAATGGCCTCTATGAATATCTAGTAATGCCATATGGCCTGTGTAACGCGCCCGCCGCCTTCTAATACTTTATTAATGATGTATTGAGCAATTTTATCGACCAATATGCTATAGTGTATATAGATGATATTTTGATCTATTCAAACACGGAGGAGGAACATCGAACACAGGTCCGCGCAGTACTCCAGCGTTTAAGAGAGAACTCTCTTTATGTAAAACTGGAGAAATGTTTGTTTAATACCGAGACCCTGGAATTCCTTGGATTTGAGTTGTCACCCGCAGGGATCACAATGGACAAACAGAAGGTGAAGGCGGTGACAGAATGGGAGTCTCCTACAACCATGAAGGAGGTGCAAAGCTTTATTGGATTCTCCAATTTCTATCGCCGATTCATTCATGAGTTTTCACAGAAAATTCTTCCACACACTCGTTTGTTAAAGAAAGGAGTACCATTCAAATGGTCACAGGAAGGTGAAACTGCATTCAATTTACTAAAACAAAGCTTCAATATTGCACCAGTCCTGTTACATGTGGACCCCTCTAAACCTTTTTACCTGGAGACTGATGCTTCGGACTTGGGGGTACACTTTCACATGGACACAAGGACACTAGGCAGTTATATCCGGTAGCTTACCGCTCCAGTAAACTGAACCCAGCCGAATGTAACTATACTATCACAGAAAAAGAACTTTCGTCCATTAAGGATGCCTTTAAGGATTGGAGGCACTATTTAATGGGTGCAAAACCTACATTAACGGTGTTTACCGACCACTGAAATCTTAAATTTTTACGCTCAGCCCATACTCTTACCCCTCGTCAACTTCGCTGGTCGCTCTACTTTGCAGACTTTGATTTCATTATCACCTACCGACCAGGCTCAAAAAATGGGAAGGCGGATGCTCCCTCTCGATTGGATACGGACAACCCCAAGACAGTCATTGACAACCAACAGATCATTCCTGACGATAAAAATCATTGGAGCTATTTCTCAAGTATCATTTGTGGATCAGGTTTGCACTGCAATGACTGCAAGAGATATGGAGGATTGGGCCATGGAAGATTCCCAACGTTTTATCCAGAACGGCTTACCCTATCAAGAGAACATCTTGTTTTTACCTACCCAAGACCTCCGGGGTGGGGCTTGGCTGGCTGCAAGATGGCCGCACTCTGAGTGGGCTCTGATGGCCAAGCTCCATAATCCTTCAACATCCTGCTGATAACGGACATATTCCTGCAATCTAACAGCTTTTTCTTACTCGGCATCCCCAGAGGAGTCGTCTGTTCCCTTTTACGTCACCTGGCGACAACTGGTGTCTGATTTACACCGCCCGAAGATACTGCTTGCTCTGCACGCTGGGGCCGGCTGGGGTTGGCCCTCCTCCTTCACCTACTGTGCGGAGCTCCCAGTGCACTCTACTGCCTGCTGGACGTCGGCAGACTTCCTTCGTGGGGTCTGGTGAGTGGTGCAGCTGCGGCGGCCGTCTCTGGCCTGGGCTGCTGAGGCCAGGGCGCCATCTTCCCACGCAGCCTGGCCGGACTGCGCGGTGGCCGCGGGCGCCCGGGCTCGGAGGAGGTGAGCAGTGAACCCCCCCTTGTCTCCCTGCTAGTGTGGCCCTGGTTCTGGCGTGCACCCCCGGTCTCTCACCTGCTGCGGTGAAGGAGGCCCCCCTCTCCCGCGCCTAGGATCCTGACGTCCGCTGCCCGCGAGATTCGGGCCCCTCTACTACTGTGGGCTGGTGCCCCACTTGCGGCCTGGGGGTGCTGGGCTCTGGGCCCCCACCGGATTCGCCCTACATATTGCTCTGGAGGCCCCCACCGCTGGTGACTTGGGAGTGGGTCCTGGGGGCTCCCTCTGAGGCACCTCATCGCCGCTTGCCCAGCCTACTCCATTATGGCCCTTGCTGCTGGCGACTGGAACTTTGGTGGTCCCTGGGCCTAAGCCGGCTGGGCAACACACTTGCTTCACTTCTCTGTGGTGGGGCCTGCTCCTTTTCGTTGTCCGCTTATGGCGCTGTCTGGGAGCTGGGGACGCGGCTGTGTGATCGTGCAGTGCTGCTGCCCCGGATCAACTGCTCTATCTGTTGCGGCCTTGCTTTGGCCGCCATTCACAGGAGCTCCTGCCTAAGCTTAGTCTAATCTCGGCACCCACGTGGAGGACATTTGCGGCACCTAGGCGCTATCCTAAGCCTCCTCCTGCCTTCTCAGCTATCTGCTCAACCCAGCCGCGACTGGCGCCTGCGTGGGGAGTCTTCTGCCGAAGGATTTTCCCACCTCACTGTGGTGCTTGATAAGTATAGCGTCCTCCCTCTGTCTCCTCAGATCTGGTGGGGCGCTGACCTGGAGGAGCACTCTTAGTTCTCACAAGTGTTCTACTACCTAAGTTACTTGCAGCACCTCTAGTCACCTCTTTTGTGCCCACTGCTCCTGGAGGCAGGCTGTGGCCGTACTTATCATTACTTATCTTGACTGTCCCTCCTGGTCTGGTCCATACTCGTGGTGGCTGGCAGGCCCTTGACATCCTTTGGTGTGGCTCCTCTCGGTCGCTCTACCTCTTCACTGCCTCTGAGTATGGTCTGCTTACTGGTTTTCCCTACAATGGGGAGAACGGACCCCAAGCAGCCTAAAATTACATTTGCAAAAACAACAGTTGATGGACAGAATGCAGAACAATGTCATACATCCACCCCAGTACAGAGATCTGGGCCTAAATCCATCGTTTTTTTGCACTCCACACCACCCCAGTTCAGACATGGCCATTGTTCTGCATTCTGTCCATCAACTGTTGTTTTTGCATTTCAAATTACATTTGAGCACCGAAGGTCGGCTCGCCAAGACGGCGCCGGCAAGGATGGTGGTGACCCTACACCCGTCATGGATGCACCTCTTGCTCGGGATGATGACCTTAAGGCAATCATGCTTGATGTGAAATCAACGGTAACTGGCATTGCTACTCAACTAGACCAGCTATCCGCCCGACTTGACTCAGTGAAGGCCCGTGTTGACTCGCATGACAATCGCCTTCTTCCATATTGAATCCAGAGTATCCGACGCCGAGGATGCCACCACATAGGATCACCTGAAATTGTTACAGATGGACAAAATCCTCGTGGTCATTCACGAGAAAAACGAAGATTTGGAGGCGCGCTCTCGTCGGAGCAATCGCCACATCACTGGGGTTCTGGAATTCACCAATATCTCCCGCATGGAGGACTACGTGGAGCAACTTTTCAAGGAACTCTTTGGTGCCGTTCTCTCCTCA
Source organism: Lissotriton vulgaris (assembly GCF_964263255.1). NCBI lineage: Eukaryota > Metazoa > Chordata > Amphibia > Caudata > Salamandridae > Lissotriton > Lissotriton vulgaris. The sequence goes on from NC_141689.1 coordinate 863,618,334, forward strand.
GTTTTTATCGTTGACCATGTCAACCGCTCCCTTGGCCAGCAGCCTGGTCCTGGTTTGCCACCTCGCCCCATCATTACAAAAATTCTAAATTTCAGAGACCGGGATGCCATCCTGCGTGCAGCATGTGACATGGGCAAGATCAGCCATCAAGGGAACTCGCTTTCATTTTACCAGGATTACACTCTTGCGGTTTAGGCTGCCCGGTGTGAGTTCCTGCCCGCAAAGCGGATTCTTCAAAGACATAAGGTTGCCTATTCACTTGCCTATCCTGCTAAGCTGAGGGTCAAACAGGGCGCAAAGACGCTTGTATTCCCGGATCCCAAGGACGCAGTTGTTTACGCCAAGAAACTCCATGGTCCTTGCACTCTACTCCATCCAGCTCCCAGCTTGCCATCACTGGTCACCTGAGCGATAATAACTGAAATGCTGTGATAAGTACACTGTTTGTATCTTCTGCCCGTTGTCCACTGATACCATAGCTTGGCCACCCTGCTTTATTGCAGGGGTTTACGCTGAGCTGTGCAATGCCCTCACAGGATAATTCGCTCTCCTGATGTTGTTCCTCCTTTTTCCAGTTGTGGGTTCCTGGGGTGGGTAGGGGTGGTATGTCAGCCTGTTTGGGGGGTTGGTGGTCCTTATGACATTGCTTCCTGGTTTACTGGAGTGAGGTCAATATCGATGAATCCTTGCTTCTCAAGCAACTGGGTTTTCTATTTGTTTGGGGGGGGTCGGTGTGGGTGCGGGGTTGGGTCCTTTTGGCATTGTTTTTCGATTTGCCGTGGTGGGATTTCTGGGTGGGGGTTGGGTTACAGGAACAGCTACAATTGCCTGTAATTTGCCTAGCTTTACTTAGGCAGCCTCCGAATTTCAGTTTGATGAAGGTCCGGCGGTGTGGGCAGGGTTAGGGAGGGGGTGCTGTGGGTTTGCCCCACATTTCATTGGGGTCGGGGTTTTAATGTTTTTTTTAAATTGTTTTGTTATAATCAGATTGCATCTTCTTATTGCTATTACTGTTTTCCCCTGCAGCAAATCCGTGCATGAAATTCTCCTCTGTCCAATGGCACTGCTTTTCCCCCCTACTTATTTCCTCTCTGGTATCTGCACACTGGGGGTCCCCTTTATGACTTGGCCTGCCCATGCAGCACTGGCTTCCAACCTGCCCAATTATTCGGTAAGGGCGACCGGCCTGCTTGCCTCCCCACCGGTTGGCTCCATTATGCCGCAGCCAACCAACTGGTATTACCTGTTGTCTACTTTACTCGCTCTGCGTCTCATTGCTCCTATATACAGTAAAACATGGCCAACACCATTTGTTGGACCTGGAACATCCGTGGTCTTAACGACCACCGAAAAGCCAGGTTCATTCACTCTCCCCTGTAGCGACACAAGGTAGACATTTGCCTCTTACAGGAGACACACCTTCTGCCCGAGACCTCCTCCAGACTCTAGTCGCACCACTGGGGAGAATCACATTCCTCGTTTTATTCTTTTTATGCAAAGGGGGGGTTCCATTTTGAAACGTAGGGGCCTCCCCTGGCAAATTCTTCAGGTACTTACGGATCCTGACGGTAGATACGTGTTTCTGCATGGCTCATTGCTTTCTCAACCCATGATGATCGCTACGGTGTACGGCCCCAACTCGGATGATGCCGATTTTTTTACACATGTATGGCACCTCATTTCTTCCCTCTGCCCGACGGCTCTTCTCTGGGGGTTGCGGGGGGATTTTAATATTACTCTTTCTGCAGCATTGGACCATTCTGGCCCCCACTCCTACCACTCTGCTTCAGTCCTTACTGACTGACAATTTGATGTATGACGCTTGGCGTCATGTTTGGCCCGCTGCCCACAAGGGCACCTGCGTTACAGGGGTTCGGGGCTGCTGGTCATGCATTGATCTCTGGATCACCTCCCCGGATGTCCTAACTTGGCTCACATCAGCCGCTCATTTGGCACATACTTTTTCGTATAATGCTCCGGTTCAGGTCTCTCTCCGTCTCCCTCACTCCCCTCAGTGGGTATCCACATGGCGGCTCCCTCTGAATGCTCTTCGTGATACAGTCTTCTGTGACGAGATCCAAACAGCGATCATCAACTATTTTGATTCAAATGTGGGCTCGGTAGATTCTGCTTCTGTCCTATGGGAAGGTTTCAAAACAGTAACCGAAATTAGGGCTCTGGATGCCGCACAGGCAGCCCACCCCAGGCCCGAGACTCTTGCGCTCTTAAGACAAAAGCACACTGCATTTACTGAAGAGGCTGATAGAGAGCTCGCCTTCTTGGGCAGAGAAGCTCGAGCACGCCATTTCGGAGAAGGCGATCGGCCTGGAAAGACTTTGGCGAATCACCTTTGCCCCGCGCTGCGTCGTACGTCACTGCTCTTCGCGATGGTGGCCCCACCAGAACCACCTCTCCTGAGGAAATCAAGATTCATTTAATAGACTATTATTCACAACTTTACACCGCCGGCTCCCCCCCCTTGCGTGAGGCCTTCGAACAATACTTTGATACCATCGCGTTGGTATGGCTGGAGGACTATCATCGGAAATTCTTAGATGAGCCCTTCACTGAGGATATACTGGCTGCTATAAATTGCTTACTAGTAATAAGGCCCCCGGTTTAGATGGTCTTACAGCCTATTTTTATAAAACGATTGCATCGCTCTTGGAACCACACCTGGCTGCCATGTACAACAAGTCTTTCGACAATGGCCTCTTTCCTCCGTCCCTCTGTGAGGCGATGATAACGCTACTACTCAAGCCCGACAAACCAGCTGACTGTCGCGATTCATATTGCCCCCTCTCCCTCAATAATATAGATAATAAAATCTTTGCTAAGTTGGTGGCCTCCCGCCTTCTGCTCCTCATGCCCCTCATTGCTATCCCTGACCAGTCAGGCTTCATCCCTGGTCGTGCCACCTCACATAATCTCAGGACTATTTTTTCAGTTCTTTATCAAATCAACCCCAGCCTTCCTGCTGTGGCCGCTCTTCTGGATGCCAAGAAGGCATTCGACAAGCTTGAATGGCCCTTTTTATTTTTTCTTCTACTGCGCTTTGGTTTTAGCAATATTTTCATACGAAAGATATCCCTTCTCTATACTCGCCCCTCGGTTCGTCTTCGAATCAATGGTCAGATATCGGATCCCATCTTGATTGAACGCGGTACTCGGCAGGGGTGCCCTTTATCGCCCACGCTCTTCGCCATTGCAATGGAGCCCCTGGTGGCCAGACTCCGGCAGCATCATACTCAGAGGGGTATAGGTTTCGCGGCCCGATCCCTCCTGGTCTCTATGTATGCTGACGATGGTACACTGTACTTTCACCACCCCCAAGACAATCTCAGCCCTCTGGTGCGTGAGATAATATGCTTCGGTGGTTTGTCGGGCAAACAAATGAACTGGAGCAAGTCTGTGTTGTTCCCCCTCACGGATGCCACCAAACCATTTATGCTGGATTTTCCCTTTGTCTGGGCCTCTGACCCCACCTGCTACTTAGGTATCTGGTTGAGTAGGGACTTGGATGACCTCTGGAGGTCTAGCTTTGGGTGTGCGGTCGATTGGCTAGAGTCTAAGATCCCACATTGGAGTCGGCTGGCTCCCTCCATTCCCAGCCGTTTAGCCATTGCTAAGATGGTGGTTCTGCGAAAATTCCTTTACCTCTTTCTAAACATCCCCATTGTCCTCACTGCTCATTTCTTTCGTAAAATTAGTTCCTTTATCATCTCTCTAGTTTGGACTGGTAAGCAGCCCAGGGTTGCGTACGACATCCTTACTCTCCCCATGTCGGTAGGAGGTATGGGCGTTCCTAATTTTAAGCTTTATGCCTTAAGTGCCCAGGCCAGCTTTCTGCACTTTTAGATCCACCCTTCGCCTTACCAACCCCATGTAGCTGTGTAGACTGACATTACATCTCCCTGGCCGCTGACTACTACCCTCTTTGCCCCGGTGAGTCGCCCGCGGGCAGAGGTGGGCCTGGTCCTGACTGCGCCAACTCTCCAATGCCCCGTTGCTATCGGCTGACACCATGCCGATAGTGCGGCATCTTGCTTTTCCCCCTTTCCAACCATCTGGTATGTCCAAACATGTCTCGCCCTTGGGCCTGTCAACATTGGCAGATCTCTACCCTGGTGGCTCGTTCTATTCCCTTCCCACCTCCTCTGGCCCGCTGGACACTATCTTATTTTATCAATTGCGTGTTATATGTAGGAAGTTGCACCCTACGTTTCCCCAGCCCCCGCCTACAATGCCTGCTCTGGATTTCAGCTATACATCACAGGCCCCTCATTAAATAGTCACTAAATTATACGCCCTCACGTTATCGTCCACTTCCATCTCCACAGATCGAACGCACATGGCTTGGGGTGAGGGCTTGGGCATGGATATCGCTTAGGCTGACTGGCTTTACTGTTGTAATCAGAGTAAGAAACTGTCACCCAATTACAGGCTTCGTCTTATCCATTTCAAATATCTGCACAGACTATACCGTACTCCTACTCAGCTTCACAAACTTGACTCATACACAACGATAATTTCAGGCGGTGCGCCGCCCCTGCTGCAGATTCTGCACCTCTAGCGTGGCTGTGCCCTAAGGTGTCTGATTTCCGGCAGGCGGTATGCGCCGCCATCTCCGAGATGACCTCTGCGTCGGTACAGCCCGATACACGGTTGTGTCTACTAGGCTTTGTTAAATTCTGCCCGGATGCTTCTCGCCAACAGATTGCAGTGCTGCTCGTTCTGGCCAAGCGTAGGGTGGCCCTGTGCTGGGGGCGCAGACTGGACCCCAATTCGCTCACTGGCTCGAAGACGCCTCAAGACGTCAGACCTTGCTTTCTGAATTCTGGGACTTACTCCCTGCGAGATCTTGCCCAATTGACATATGGGGCCCCTTAGTGACATATCTTCGTTCCCGACTTCCTTCGAGCCGTGCAGCCTCCCCCGCGCTCCCCGCCTGCGGCAGCCACCGGTGCTGGTCAGTAACTACCTCCCTCTATTCCCCTGCTTCCCCTGCTTACTGTGCCATCCCTCATCCTTATTATGTTGCCCCTTCCCCCTTCAGTACATACGTTGGTTGTGGTATTAAAGCAGAGCCTTACGGACTTCTATTTTTTGTATGCTGGTAGTGTCATTACATTTATGATGTTTGGCTAAAATTCCATTGTATACGTCACTCTGATTCTCTGATTGAATGCAAATGTATTTTGATTATACTAAATTTGTCAAATAAAGGTTTTGATAAATTTGAAAATAAATGAATGAATAAAAAGACCACCACCTACAAGCTATGCAGGAATGTCACAATCATCTACTGGCAGGCCACAAAGGTGTATTGAAAACGGAAGACTTGATCAAACATTGATTTTGGTGGCCGCACTTGTGTCAGGACATTCGCCAGTATGTCTTGGGATGTGAGATTTGTGCATGGGGAAATCAGACAGACAAGCTCCTAAAGGTCTCCTACAACCTCTACCCAATCTTCTATACCCTTGGCACACAGTTTCTCTAGACCTAATTGTGGACCTACCCTCCTATCATGGGTTTGATACGATCCTAGTCTGTGTGGACACCTTTAGTAAAATGACACATTTTGTCCCCTTTAAAGGCACCCCCATGGCAAAACAACTTTCACAACTTTTCAATCACAATATAATTCGTCTCCACGGAATTCCTAAGGTTTTGATCACAGATAGGGGTTCTCAGTTTTTATCTCGTTTTTGGAAGGTCTATACAAAGAGCCTAAGTGTTGACCACCGATATTCTACTAGTTTCAACCCAGAAACTGATGGCAAAACTGAGAGGGCTAATCAGGAGTTAGAACAATATCTTCGCCTCTACTTATTGGATGAGGAAGGTTACTGGCCCGATTACTTATGGACTGCAGAGTAGGCCCATAACAACGCCAAAAATGTGTCCACAACTACTCCCCCTTTTTTATAAATTCAGGCAGCCATCCGAATTCCCAGGTTGAGTTTGGAGATATAGAAGTTTCAGCAGTACATGACCAGACCAAACACAAAGCTAGAATTCATCAGGCTGCCACCCAGAATTTGAGTTTGGCCAAACATTGTTACAAACAGTTTGCCGATTGGAAGAGAAAGAAAGAACCTGCTCTCCAAACTGAAGCTCACGTTTGGCTCTGCACCAAAAATCTAAGGTTGAAAGGTACCCGTAAGTTCCAACCATGTTTTATTGGACCTTATCCTGTAGAAAAGATCATTAATCCAGTAACATACCGGTTAACCCTCCCCCGCACTGCCAAATTTCATCCAGTCTTCCACATCTCCGTTCTCAAAAAAGTCCACCGGGGGTAACAACACACAAATGCTCCTACACCCCTGGATCTTAATGGTGAGATTGAACACGAAATCAGGAGAATCTTAGATTTGAAACTGGTTCACAATGATCTTTTACCTTACTGATTGGAAGGGTTATGAACCTGATGAAAATTCCAGGGAACACAGCTCTAATGTTCATGCTCCCCGATTGATTAAATCCTGCCATGCTAAGTTCCCAACCAAGCCACAACAGGAGGAAACCCGTTGGGAGGGGGTACTGTCAGGGTTCACTGGAGGTTTCCTCCGTGTGACCCTGTTTTGGCGCATACTTCTGCTCCTCTAACCCACCATTCCACCTTTAAGGCTTGCTCTGCCTTAGGCTCGTGAGTATGCTGGCATGCTGGACATCCAAGATGGCCGCCAGCATGCCTGCTGTTTAGCAATCTAGTTTCCCTCAACAATTGAACTCAGGTGAAGCGCGCGCCAACGTTCCATGGCGCACTTCACCGAGGGTTTTCCCGTGTATGGAGGTTATCTGCACTGCGTCGTGAATAAGATAAGTCAGGGGGTGGTCGCAGGCATCGGGTTCTTCAACGTCGGTCCTCAGAAAACCCAGTCGGATATCGAATGAGACAAACTCATATGCTTTTGAAGTAGCGTCTCTCTCTGGAGTCGCTTCATTCCAGTCAGTGAACCATAGTGGAAACCTCGTTATTGTTAGGGAGTAGCATTTCACTCTGAGACGCTTCCTTCCCGGTCTAGTGAATCCCAGAGCATTCCTCATAAAGGTAAAGAGTAGCGTACTCAGTCTTATGCTGTATAAATGAGAGTGTGGTTGTGTGTGAAATCTACGTTACCATTTAGACTAGCGAATCGCAGTTAGGAAAGAAATTATTTTGACTCAAAAGTGAGTATCGGGCTATCAAATTAATTGAGTCCTGGCATTGTGTGTGTGGGTCTTATCATGCAACATAAAACCACAGACTCTAAAACTAAGAAAAAAGAAGTTACTTTAAAAACCAACTGAGTATCAGTTTTACCTTGAGAACCAGTTGTTGTTGATAAGAAAGCAATACACAGAATACATTTAGAAGATTAAGTACAGATACATAGGCACTAACTAAAGTAAGTGTTGAGGATTACAGAGTAGACAAGGATTAAGGCATCAGTATATAAAGATGTAAAACTTACCTTGTGTTTCCTTATATTGAGAACAGCATAAAAGAGTCCAGGGCGTCCTATAAGAGAAAATAAATAATTGATAAACTTCTCACAAAAGAACATAGTAAAAACACATGAGAAGCTAGAAGAGAAGCAAGCTCCTAAGAAGTTTCTGGTGAGATAAGTTATCTAATAAATGCATACCTGTACAGTGAGTGCTAAGTAGAAGTGTTATTCAGAAATGTATTTGTAATACAGTCTCTTAAGAAGAAAGAAGACGATGAGACAGGAACGAGCCAAAAAAAAGACCGGGCTGTCTCTTCTCTGTCCCAATCCCCTTCCCCCCTTGGTACTAACCTGTGAAGGATTACTCAACCTAGCAGAGACGTCTTAAGAGGGCGTCGGTACCTAGCGCCGTTCTGCTCCTGTGCGGTCAAGGAGTCTTGTTATGTTATGTTAAATTGCGTTTGTATAGCGCTCGGCTACTCTAAAAGAGTGTCCCAGCGCTTTCCACAGGCGGCTCAAGTGTAGAACAACATAACAAGAAAAAGCAGACTCAAAAGAAAGAGAAACCCACCTAAACAGAAAGATTAAAAAGCCAGGTCTTCAGATTTTTCCTGAATTGAAGCAGATTGGGGGTACTGCGTAGTGCCAACGGAAGCGAATTCCACAGCTGGGGGGCCTTGAGGCTGAAAGAACGCCCCCCGATGCGGGCCTTCCTCACACGTGGAACCACAGCAGTGAAGAGGGATTCAGATCGCAGTGAGCGGGCAGGGCGATAGAAAGCCAGTCTCTTCTGCAGATATCCCGCACCTGAGCCAAACAATGCTTTGTGCATCAGCGCCAGGGATTTAAACATAATCCGCTTCCGGATAGGCAACCAGTGGAGCGTCTGCAGCAGCCCAGAAGCTCGTGCTCGCCTATGCAGACCAAAGATCGCACGGGCTGCAGAGTTTTGTGCCACCTGCAAGCGTTGGACCAAGTAATCCGGGAGGCCCAGGAAGAGGGCATTGGCATAGTCTAGCCTTGATCCAATAAGCGCCTGCACCGTAATCCGCCTGTGCTCCGCAGATAATAAAGGAAGGAACTTGCGGAGCATCTTCAGGATGCCGAAACAGGTGCCGGACAGGCCAAGAACGTGCGCTCTCAATGAGAGCTTGTTATCCAGCTTAACACCAAGGTTCCTGGCCACCAAAGAGGATTGTGCCGGGGGACACATGGCGGCCGGCCACCTTTGCCGCCACTCGGGGTCGGTGGCACAGCCGAAGAATAAAACCTCCGTCTTACTGGAGTTGGCCTTCAGACTGTTCCGCTGGAACCATCCAAAAACCATTCCCAGGCAATCCCGAATTCTCTCCCCATCAAATGGCTGATCTTTACCACATGTGAAGAGGAGTTGCGTGTCGTCGGCGTAGGACACGATCTGGGCTCCGTAAGCCTCCACCGCAGCCGCCAGAGGGGACATAAAGATGTTAAACAACGACGGGCTCAACACAGAACCCTGTGGAACCCCGACTCCCAATGGCGGCATCTCGGCGGAGCTCTGGGAAACCCAGATCGTCTGGCGGCGGCCATCCAAAAAAGATGTAAACCATTTGAGCACCGTCCCCCTTAGGCCGATGTCATAGAGCCTGGCGAGGAGCGCCTCATGGGGGACGGTGTCAAAGGCCGCCGACAGGTCCAACATGACTAACATGGCCTTGCCACCCACATCCAAGGTCTCCCTGATGATCTCTGAGACCTCCACCAACGCCGTTTCCGTGCTAAAATTAGGACGAAAACCGGATTGGGATGGATGGAGCAGATTGTTGGATTCTAAGAAGCTCGACAAGACGCCATGGACATGTTTCTCAGTGATCTTAGCTAAAGCCGGGAGAAGTGAAATTGGCCTGTAATTGGCCAAAACCTCGGCATCAAGGCCGGGCTTTTTCAGGAGGGGGATCACCATCGCCCTTTTCCAGGTGCGTGGGACACTCCCCTCCCTCAGGGAGGCATTGAGGATCGGGTTCACCAGAGGGTTCACCACCGCCGCCATCCCAGCCAAAAATTTGGCAGGGCAGGTGTCAAGTGGCGAGCCAGATTTAAGGCTGGCCAGCAGCACCCGGGACGCATCGCTGGAGACAGGTGGAAAGTCTGCCAACACTGCCGTCGACGTGGACGATGTTCCATGTCCTGCCCCGGGGCCGCAGCAACCTTGTAACAAGCCCTGACAATACCCATATTACATATATTTGTCCAATACACACAACAATAACAATTCTAAAAAGGTGAACTTTTACCTAGTAGATTGCTCCTGTCTCTTCGACACCAATCTTCTCTACCTGACGTACATGAACATGGCCCCAGGCACGGAAGAATTATTCTGCATAAGGGTCACCACTTTTTTCATCCTTGGCCAACAGCCAGTTGTGCATGATCGCACTTCTTTAGAAAAGCACTGATGATTGTTTTCAAAACATCCATGATTGTTTTAAAAACATATCCATTCTAGAAAAAAATGTGGAGTTACCACTTTAGTATAAAAGACCCTCACTCCCCCCTACAAATTAGAGGATAATTCCTTCCAAGCTGACAAGGAGCCTTGCTTGCTGAATCTTCGACATGCAGCGGTCTGACATCCCTTCCAGGGTGAAATCCCTGGTTCTTCCCTAGGGGGTTCTTAGCTACAGATACACATAGCTAAATGAATATACATGCTACACACATTCAGATCTATGCTAGGTACATTTAGGCAAATTACTTAGGGCGCACATTTTAGGAATATGCAAGTGCTACTGTTTTTATCTGAACTGCTTATGTTCATCTTATCAGCACTATTTTAGAAATGTATCTACAATGATTATATTGGTCCTAGTAATCTCTTTCGTATGCTTCTGTCTCCTGATTGTCAGAGCACATATGTTTTAAACCAGATTGTCGCTGGACCAATAAATACTTATTGAAACGTCCTAATCTCCAACCCGAGTATTTTCTGAGAGTAAGCAAGCACGAGTGTCTGAGCGTAACGTACTGTACTGTTTTCCACGATCTCTGAGGAATCAGGGTTGTCATGTTCAGTGGTTGCCAGAAACTACCTACACCACTGTAACATACAGGGGGGTGGTAGTGCCTCTGTAGAGCTAGCTGGTCTAACGGCTGACTTATTCTGTGGGGGTGTCCGAAAGCGGTTGGGACACCAAACCCTCAGTTTAGGTCATCCAAACCGCGCAGGTCCTGGGGTCATGTGTACTATATATGTGGTCTAGGTTCTTGTTATACATGGAGCTAAACATTTAGGCCCCAATTAGGATAGCGGGCGGACTTTCCCCGCCATCCCATCGTAGAAAGGGACCGCCCGCCATAAGGGCGTGGATCCCGTGGGGGAAATTAGGTTGCGCCCGCCACAGTGGCGGGCACATCCTGTATTTTTAACATTGTGGCGGGCGGTGCTAAAAGCACCGCCCGCCGCAATGGTAAAAATGCATGTTGAGCATTTCAAAGCATAACGTGAGAGACACCGCGCAGTGCCTGCCACGTTGTTCTTTGAAATGCTGGAGGGTACCATAGGTACCCCATGTGCACCCACAACCTCCCAGAGTCCCTGGGGGCCCGCAAAGGGCCCTTAAAGCAGACTCTGCATGCCTTTCCGTGGCGAAAGGCATTGGAAAATGCTCATTGTAATATGGCTGTCGGTGTCTGATAGTCAGCGCCACCATATAGAACCCTTTTCCGCCCAGTCGCAAGGTGACCGGGGAGGAAAAGCGGCGGACGGTCTTTCCGTCCGCCGCGGACCCCCAAGCCATAATAATATGGCGGGAAGTCATTCCGGCGATCCGCCCGCCATCCTAATGGGGCCCTTAGTCTATTAAATCAAACATGTTTTTGTACCTCAGACATGCTGAGCTCACATTTTTTAAGGTGTTCTCATATGTAATAATAAAGAAAAAAGCGACTATGAAATAAAATATTTGTCTAGGATCACACAATTTGAGACCTGTTTATGGGTCAAGAGCAATACAGTTACAGTGAGTAGATTGTTCAAGTCGCTATTCCTTCATATCGGGTAACATTTTTATGATTTTTCAAGGCCTGCTCCCTAAGTTGTCTCATAATCATTGCATTAAACTTTAGTAATTTACAAATTGCTACTTTGCTTGCATTGTTAAGTGTTGACCTGGGCAACAGATAGCTACTCATCCAGAAGAACTGCTCAAGGACCGAAAGCATCTCTACAATCTGCAAGATACCATAAAGATCCATCTTGTCATCTTCAGCTTGCATAGGGAATCCCAAGGATTAATCCTGGCTAGCTGATGTTCACCACAGATTTCCCTGAAAGGTCATCTCCATGAGCCGACATCAATAGTGCCAAGAAAGCATGATTCGATAACCCCTATTCTAAAAAAACACCAATAGCTCTCCCCGACTGACTCCATAGTCTTCACGGATTGTTGTGTAACACTCAAAGCTGTAAACACTAACAAGCCACCTTAACTGGTAAGTATGATCAAGATCTTGGAGCAAGATTGCATTGTGACATCGTCAGGGTTGCACACAAGAAGTAAAAGAAAAAACAAGATAACAAGTGTTCTGCTGTACACCGAGGATTTTGAAAGCTATCCTGTCACAGATCTGACAAGCTACCTCCCCCTCACCTCCGACTGGGGGTGAATGTCTACCATTAGGTTTAGCATCCCATACACTAGTATTTAGGCCAGCTGCATGCCACATAAGTATCAGGAAGCCTAAACAAGCAGCCACAGAGGAAGCTCTCTGTATTGGCTTCACTCTCACTTGTATATTCATTCCCCCTCTCTAGTACAGCACTCCTCAGCCTTAAAGCAAAGTCTGCTCTTCATGAGTACAGATAATCACACATGCTTTACTGTTTGAACAATGCAGGTCACTCAGAGGTAACAGTATTAATTGCTATGTGTATGCCCTAAACTGAGGGACTTGAGGTGCAACTTATTGCTTCCATCCTTCAAGTAATATGCAGTTCGGACCTGCCGGCAGGCAGTCAGACTATGCTTCAACTCTAGTGACACAAAATTCAACTGCCAGGTCGTGAAGTTCTTTGACTTAACAAGAAAAAGACTTGATACCAATTGAAGCTCTCTTATTAGTACCCGAGGACAACCTTGATCTGACCATTGTGAACTTTGATCTTTTTAATCTTAACTACTTAGTGGTTTAAATGTTTTTATCTGTGTTTTATATTTTTGTAAAGATTTTAATTAATCGTGTACAAATAAATATATTACCTTACCATTACCAGTATTAATTGCCAGTTTTCAAGACTTCTGCGCCCAGATATCATATGTTTACTCCTATCCTGTCTCAAACTCCAGAGCGTTATTAATGTGGTCTTATTGATCTTGAGCTTCAAACTGTTAGAATCATAAAATAATTGGAGGAAATTAACACAATACTATTGTAGCATTAGCATACATCCGAAAATGGATGGGTTCAAGGAGAAAATCTTGTTTCAAGAGGCATCCTGACAACTCTTTTAACCTCATCGCTGCTACGGAGATTTTCCTCCAGTGCGGGATCCTCTAAAATGGGTGTGGTCATGACGGAACGGTTCCGTCATGAGCACAGCTCAACCGATGCTCATGACAGAACCGTTCTGTCATGAGCATCGAAGGGGTTAAGGCTACAGAGGAAAGGGAGATGGTATACAATCCAATAATATTCAGGTGATCTTTGGATGATTTAGTTCAGTGAACTACACAGACACCCATGCATACACCTGTAAACACAAAAAATACATTTTTGCAAATCCAGGATAATCTATATTCACCACAAAGTATTTAGATTTACGAAATGAGAAGCAATCTAGGAATCTATAAACCAGCCATATAACTGAGGCTGTTGCCACATAATGGATTTATAGGCAAAATAGGTAAGAAAGACGAATTTACATAATGTACTAACACTGGATATAAACAAAGCGTAATCAATGGATGCAATGATAATAACGTTTACACAACTGAAAACATGGGAGATAGGCATATTGGGTAAATACTTCTGCTCAGTCAAGATGAAATAGAATGAACTGTACAAAGGATGTCCAGAGTAAAGATGAGGTTAAATGCATGCCTATCCAGGAGTTTGAAGTGTAAGACTATTTATTTTTGACCAGATCAAATCATTTTGAAAAGCACCTCTTAAGAAGCAACCAGATAATGATACATATTACATGAATAGAGTGGAGTAATCAACGTTCCCTCTCAACCACTTTCTCTGTGTGTATAAATTAAATTAAAGGATGTGCACTTTTCTTCATCTGTGTCCAAGCTGAATGGCATGGTTGGCCAGTAGGAAGGTGAACAATTATAATTGCTGTAGGGTGTGTCTCCCCTTGAAATAACTTGATAGTGGAGCTAAAATGCATATTTTAAGGCATAATGTTCAAACTACACATGAAATTATTGAATTATCCAGTACTCTACCGTAAGTCTTATTCCTGGATAACTGTAACTATATTTTGTTCATCCATCAACAGGATTATTAGGCATTAATCAATGATTTGGGGGAGTATGGCTTTATGCTACAAAAGTTGCATAATTCATTTATTTTATTTCTTTGGTACATAAAACAATTTATGGCATTTAGCACATTGTTCTAATGCATGTGATTGCACATGAAGTATCTGCCACCGTATAGATTTGCCCAATTGCTTGGGTGCAGAGTTATTTTTTTTAATTCACAGGACTGGATTTATGAAGACATTTGCACATGTAATTTCAACTTCAACAAGAAAATGGTTTGATTTACGGGGGCAGGTACACTTATGAACGGATTTACAGCATGAGTACATTTTCACTCAAGGGCAGGCAGTGGATGTTCCAGAGCAGGAAGGCAATATAAAGTCATGGAAAATCATTAAAGTTGTGAGATTAATCGTACCCAAACATCTCCATGACCCATTCCCAACTTGAAAACAGTCAGGCATTTCAGAGTCAGATCTACTAACCCATTTTGCAATCACGAATTCTGGGATTCACAAAATTAGACAGTTTGTGACTTCAAAATGACTTTTACTCACTAAACCCATTTTGCGACCTGGTAAACGCGTGGGTCAAGATATGGACACCGTATCGCAATTTGGATGCAGATGGGGCGTATTTAGGACGATCCTTCCAAAATATGATTTGATATCAGATGTATCAATTGTTTAGGACTGCTTTTACAGTCACACACTATTTAAAAGCTATAGATACCTCAAAGGAGGTGGTAACTCATTCACATTGTGAATGTTATAAAGTTTATTTTCTAAGTGAAGCTCCATTTCCTTCAAGGAAAATAGGCAGCATTTAAAAAAATGTTTACTTAATTTACAGACGATCAAAGACATGGTGGCCTGCCCACCCTAGCGATTGGTGACCTATCTCATTAATATTCATGAGATAGGTCCGTTCGCAAAATTCCCAGAGTGAGTGGGTTGCAATAAGGCCAGAAGTACCGTTGGCGGTGTGCAAAAACAGATTCAGTTCACAAAAAGTTAATGTACAATTTGTGATGCCTTTTTGTGAATCGATTCTTAATACATCTGGCCCTCAGTCTAGCGTGGGAGTACATTTGTTTTTAAGATGACAATGGGAGTGGAACACCACGAAATCGGTGGGGTGAAGGGAAACAGGCGTATCCATGGGCAAAAATATGTTCCCCTTTCTGATAATAAATAAAATTGCAATAACAGAAAAGCATTCATACACGCACTATTAAGCATGCGGAACTACCTTTTTGTGCAAGTGTGTAAATATGTACTCAAGTGAGAGAGTAAAACGAGTGGATACGCATATACGAATCTGTCCGAATAACGCCTTTAAATAAATCAGACGTATTCCAGGAAACAGATAATAGTCGAAGCTTTCCAGTGAAGTTCTTAGTAGGTTTTGTGAATGCTCAATCGGCTACAAGCGAAGGTTGTTATTCATAGAGAAAAGTGAAACTGTACATGTAAACCAGCAATTTTAAATTACATGTGCAAATGATTTGTAAATGGGGTTACAAGACATTAACGAAACCTTGTTTTAAAAGTGAAAAAATCAAAGGCTCTTCAGCTTAGAACTTTTCGACTCTTTCACTTCTGTGACGCTGAACAGTTCTTCATCAGCCTACCAATGGCTCGAATCTTACAACAACTAACCTGTACTAGCAACAAGACACACGCAAGAAGATTTTGTACTTCCCTCTGATACAATTTCCTGCTGCTGTTCCGACAGGACGCGATCGCGGGCGCGGTGACGTTCACTGCGCACTGACGTCACACGTCGAAACGCCAGCCCAGCGAGAGGCTCATCATGGACATTGTCCCCCTGCGTCGTGTGGCAGTCGGTCCCGGGAGCCAGGCGTGTAGTCTGTATTCCAACGAGGGGGCGTGACCAGGGAGATTTTAAGGATTTGAGGTGTCCTGTTTGAAACGGATTTGAATGTATGATCCAAGTTCATCTATTTCATGCTCTCTGTGGCCAGGTCACTGACAGCGCACCCATGCACGTTCAGGTGGGCATGGTTTTGCCGAAGCCGGTGCTGACACGGGTCCCTATCCCTATCTGGTTCTCCATTTTTCTCTCATCCTCAGCGTGTAAATCAAATCTTAACTCTTCATCACCGCCTTTGATGTTAGATTCAAAGAAACTCGTTCAAGTTCTTTTACAGTCAACATTACAAAACAAGCATTTTAAATGTTCGATACAACAAAGCCAGAGTTCACGCATCTAGGGAGATGCGTCATGTTGTACAGCCCTGTGCTACATGAATACGCCAGGTGCGTTCTGGTGCAGGAACGCCTCGGAAAAGTGCCTGAGTGATATCTACAAGATTTCACTCAGTCACTTTTCGACCCCGCTGCGTCAAAACATTGCGCCTGCTTGAAGCAAACAAAGGTAAACTTTATAAGTGCCTATATAGTCTAGGACTTTGTTGTACTAGTTGCATATTGAGTGGAGGGCGACCTATGACTAGCTTTACCCTCTAAGCTCCTGCTTGTTTTTGAGTAAGGTGTAACGCACCATGTGCAAGATAGGCTGGGTTGGCACAGTGCTGGAGTTGCGTCGCGCCCGCTACACAACTTCGGTACAAAAGGGGGTGGTGATGGACGAAGCATCTGAATCAATCAAACACTCACACCCAGTCAAAAGATCTGGGTTTAATCCATCACCGTTCTTTAGCCCACTCTGCCACCCCAGTTCAGACATGGCTATATGCAAATCAGTCTGACCCTGTGCCTCATGGGAACAGTCCAGCCCGAACTGCCAAGCCATGTCTTCCCTGGACCGGAAACAAGCTTCCGAGGACCGGTTTCTGGCATTCCAGCCGTCTTCAGCCCGGCTTGCTTGAATCCAGTGGCAAAGTGAGCAAGAGACTCACGTCTGAGCATATCCTGCCACACTTATGGCGGCCAAAAGCGGTACAAAAGGGGGTAGTGATGGACGGAGCATCTGAATCAATCAAACACTCACACCCAGTCAAAAGATCTGGGTTTAATCTATCACCGTTCTTTAGCCCTCTCTGCCACCCCAGTTCAGACATGGCTATATGCAAATCAGTCTGACCTAGTGCCTCATGGGAACAGTCCAGCCCGAACTGCCAAGCCATGTCTTCCCTGGACCGGAAACAAGCTTCCGAGGACCGGTTTCTGGCATTCCAGCCGTCTTCAGCCCGGCTTGCTTGAATCTAATATTAAGACTTCTACCTCACCCCCCTTCTGACTCGTTCATATGCTCCCCTCAAGTCTAGGTATATATCACCCTAAGACTCCGTGATCTTCTGTTATTCAATGTGTATTTCGGTCTGAGTCGTTTGACTATCCACATGTCTACATGTATACTACTTTTTCTTTTGCGATGCTCTCCTGCTATTCAATGTTTATGCTGATCCGAAAATTTCGACTTGCAATGAGTTAACATATATACTACAGTTATTTATTTTGTGATTTCCCTTCCACCTATGTTGGAAAGCGTTCTGGTACCTTAAGGTCTGGCTAGCGCTATTTAAAACTCCTAAATAAATAATAATAAATAATAAAGCATGTCTTCTTTGGAAATAAGGTCAAGCGTGGAGCCCTTGGAATGTGCTGCTTTTGTGCTGTGTTGTAAGAGATCATTTCCTGAGTGAAATGTGGCAAGCTAGTTGGCAGCTGAGTCTTCCAAAATGCCCTAGTGAAGATTAAAGTCTCCTAGAAAGATCAATTTATCACTTTGTGAGTATTGCTCATTCCTCTGTGAAGGCAGAGCAGTCAACTGGCCAGTGATAAACGGCATGAAACCTGAAAGGGGAGCTGTGCTGTACATGAAGTTCCAGAGAAAGGCATTCAAAGGTGAAGGAAGAACTACTAGGAAGTTCCGTGAATTGAAAGGAGTTTCTGAAGATAGCTGCAATGTTACCCCAACTGTACGCACCCTATCATTCCTGATGATAGAGTAGTCTTGTGGGAGGAGACGATCGAGAGTAGTGTGAGAGGTGTCAATTGAACCAGGTCTCAGTGAGGAAGAGTACATCAAGATTGTAGTGATTGATGGTGTCAGAGATTTCCAGCCTGTGTTTAGTTGCAAATCTACAGTTGTGAAGCAGTCAGGGGTGTAAGGGCTTTTAGAAGAGATAGGAGTGATGTTTCTGTAGGTTGGTGCCTGGGTTGTAACTGGCTGGCGTTTGGTGTGGACCTGGGAGATGATGTGAATAGTGCAATGATTTGTGTTGTCTGGAGAAGAGACAGTGGACGAATTAGAGGTATTGTAGCTAGGCGTTAAATTGGAAATATCTGTTGGGGACAGATTGTGTGCAGCTCTTTTGGGCTGTCGGAGAAGAGTACTCCGCAGGATAAGAAGTTTGGGGTATTGTGTACTCCTCAGGGGGAGTAGGGAGTCTGGTACAGTAGAGATTTTAAAACTTAGGTAGGAAATGGTAGCTTCAAGCTGAGAGATTGAAGAGATGAGGCGCCCTAGTTTATTTTCTAAGGTGAGCAGAGCTGAACACAGAATGGTATGTTGCTCGATAGAGGCGACAGGTTCTGAGGGGAGTTCAATTTGAAAGGTGAGGACGGGGGGACGAATGATGATGTGGTGGGGTAATGGATTATGATGTGGAGTTGGTTGGAAATAAGAGTAGGTTCTGCTGTGGTGTAGAAAAATTCTCAGGGAATTAATTGAAAGAGATAGATGTATTGTGTATTAAATGAGCTGGAGAAGGGTGAGGGCTGTGGTGCGATGATGGTGTGTGAGTAGGAGAGAGATGGAAGTTGAAAAAAGGCAAGGGGTCAGGGAGGTAAAGAGAGGATGGAGGTGTGATGGCACGTGAGCTAGATAGTTTGAGTGTGTGGAGGCTGAAGACAGTGAGAAAAATTGTCCAAGAGGGTAGATGTAGAATGTGGATGTTTCTTCCTAGTTGGAGAAAAGGGGAGGGGAAGGTAGAGGTTGCCACAGGGGTGTAATGGTTTCAGCGGCAGTACAGGAATGATGGTGGGGTGTGTTGATATGTTTGTGGTGTGGGAAGGATTCAGGTTAAGGCCAGAGAAGAAGGGTGGGGTGGATAAGAAGGAAGAGCGCATGGTGTAGCAGTTGCTATGTGAGCAGGGTAGTCTGGCTGTTGGAAAAATTGACTGGATAGTGGGTGAATAACCTAGTTGGGGGGCTGGTTTCTTGAAGGTCCTGGGGTGGTACGTGGGGGCAAATGGAAGGGCTTGCCATAGGCTGGAATAAGGTGTAAATGAATACGTCCAGAGGGGAATCTTGTTCCTCTCGGGGGAACTGCCTTCTGGTGTCCAGGTGAATTGGGAAAGGTGAGTGGGAAGTGAGCGAGAAGTCTATTGGAGAGTCGGGGGGGTTGGAGTGCCAAGGAGGGTGAGTAGGGATGGAAATAGGTGGTCAAAAAGAGAGGGACAAATTTATAAAAGTATAGTGGCAGTGTAGAGAAGCAAAAGTAAGTGAAGGCACATATCTCTGGGGAGTTTAAGTAAGAAAGGAAAAAAGAGAGGACAAAAGGATTGTTTACCAGTTGAAGCTTATGGCACGTTGACGCCACTGACCTTCGGCAATGTAGAAAGGATCTGGTGAGGCTGCAGGGAGAGTCACTTCACAGACAGCTTAAAGTGGTTCACTAAAGCTAGTGAAATAAATTCTAATTTAAGACAGATCCAGGCAATAAATGACAAACACGCATTGAATATCCTGTTTCATGCTTAGGAAATCTCAATTGGTGCAGGCTGTTCTCCTTCTGTTGCCTCATTCCACTAATCTGGTTAACAATCCTCACGTGGGAGCCCATTGTTTCATCTTAAATCTTGAAAGGAATTGGATTAAGTTTGCATTGGGAGCTTTGAGGGCCGGTGCTTCATACAATTAGGGAGGCAGAGCTGAGCATTATCCTGCCACCTTCTGTGCCAAAACCATCCATAAACAAGTAATGGAAATGTAATAGGTCTCGCATTTGTTGGAGTTGGAGCTATTGACATTATAAATGCCAATGTTTTTTACCTTTGCAATAGACATGCCCTACCCACCTTAATAACATAAAGACCTCCGTAGTGTGTGTGTGTGTGATTTTTTTAAAATGTAAAAACAACTGCTGCTCTGACCTGATGTGATGAGAGCAGCAGACATTCGCTCCAGGTGCGCAGTTTTTTATTATATTTTATTTACTGATCCTAGTTAATTGGGGTACAGAAGCAACACAAAGGAGGTTGGGAGTTAGTTTAAACAACACAAGCAACGACAAAACAACATTGGGTGGGGGAAGGCGAAGCAGCACCCGTTTTGCATTATTACTATGGTGGAATTGCTCTTGTTGTTTTCTGTAAGTTGCATTCTAGCCCCAGTGAATATCTCCCCTGGGAGTGTTTATCTGTTGGTGAACATGCTGTGCTGTGTTAGCCCCAGAGCAGGGAGATCTCCTTGAAGTCCATGTACCGACAACATACTAATACAAGCAGCGGTGAAGGGAGCCTGCACAAAAATCCAAAGGAAGCCTGCACAACGATCCAAAATAAACTTTAAGGGGCCCATTAGGATGTCGGGCGGATTGCCCCCGCCAGGCTGGCGGTAGCCACCGCCAGCCTGGCGGGGGCAATCCGCCCGACATCCTTCCCTGAATTCCCCCCTGCCATATTACAATGGCGGGGGCGACCGCAGCGGAGTAAAACACCGCCCGCCACTTTTCCGCCCGGTCACCTTGCGGCCAGGGCGGAAAAGGAATAATATGGTGGCGGTGTCTATCAGACATATTAGGAAGTGCTTTTGGCAATGTCTTTCCGTGGCGGCAATGCCGCCACGGAAAGGCAGGCGGGCTTTACTCTGGGGGCCCCGTGCGGGCCCCCACAGAGAAGGAGAGTAGGGGGGTGCCTGCCGCTTTGATTATGCAAATGTAAAAGTGTTTTTTAAGCTTTCTGGCACCAATTCGACCCACTTGGGTAAGACATTTGTATTTATTTTGAAGGGCAGCAGAACCCACTTGGGAGGAACATTTGTGAGACAACAAGTACCAGCATGCTGTGTGGCACCACCCACTGGGGCAGGACTTGGGAAATGCTTATCAGGTGTGCCACAAACGCTGCTACTGCTCTTACTTTCCCTGCCTGTGAACAAGGACAGCAATGTCTGAAACGCGTAAGGCTTCAGAGACTTTGAATTTGGTGTGTGTGATCCTGTTTGCACGGCAGTCTTCAAATAAAGGTGTTAATCCTCATGAGTGGAGTCTCCACATTGGGCAACCTTTTTGATGTATTTAAGCGGCCGGTCGGGTCGCAGAGATGCCCTACTGCTTAAAAGCGGACCTTGGCAGATTGAATTTTCAGCGCTGATGGCGTAGGGGGAGCCGTTTTGAAAGACTTGGTATGCAGCACACACAGCTTTCTGGCACCGATTCGACCCACTTGGGTAAGACATTTGTGTTTATTTTGAAGGGCAGCAGAACCCACTTGGGAGGAACGTTTGTGAGACAACAAGTACCAGCATGCCGTGTGGAACCGCCCACTGGGGCAGGACTTGGGAAATGCTTATCAGGTGTGTCCACAAACGCTGCTGCTGCTCTTACTTTCCCTGCGAACAAATGTAAATGTAAATGTATTTATATAGCGCAAATCACTGACCGAGGTTGGTATCTAAGCGCTTGCTTAGGGAACCCGTCCTGGTATTCCCCTGTGAGATAACCCCAGCAGGGTATCCACAAGGTGAAAGCCAGGCATCCCGCCGCGAGGGGCTGTTGCGGAGATTAAGCAAGCTATTGCCCAGAGTCGCAGAGTGTGAACCCGTGAGTCGAGAAGGCACCGGAGCGAGAATTATCGAGTCTGTGGAATTTTTGAGCCCAAGACCCGCCAAGGCGGGGAATTGAACCCTGGTCCAGGGCCGATCTCAGCTTCCGGGTCTGCCGCCTCTAACTCCTGAGCCACACTTCTCCACCAAGGACAGCAATGCCTGAAACGCGTATGGCTTCAGAGACTTTGAATTTGGTGTGTGTGATCTTGTTTGCACTGCAATCTTCAAATAAAGGTGTTACTCTTCATGAGTGGCGTCTCCACATTGGGCAACCTTTTTGATGTATGTGAGCGGCCAGTCCAGTCACGGAGATGCCCTACTGCTTAAAAGAGGACCATGGCAGCTTGAATTTACAGCGCTGATGTCGTGGGGTGAGCCGCTTTGAAAGACTTGGTATGCAGCACACACAGCTTTCTGGCACCAATTCGACCCACTTGGGTAAGACATTTGTGTTTATTTTGAAGGGCAGCAGCACCCACTTGGGAGGAACATTTGAGGGACAACAAGTACCAGCATGCCGTGTGGCACGGCCCACTGGGGCAGGACTTGGGAAATGTTTATTAGGTGTGTCCACAAATGCTGCTGCTGCTCTTATTTTCCCTGCCTGTGAAAAAGGGCAGCAATGTTTGAAACTCGTAAGGCTTCAGAGACTTTGAATTTGGTGTGTGTGATCCTGTTTGCACTGCAGTCTTCAAATAAATGTGTTAATCCTCACAAGTGGCGTCTCCACATTGGGCAACCTTTTTGATGTATTTGAGCGTCCGGTCCGGTCGCAGAGATGCCCATTGCAGTGACACGGTCGATCAGGATGTTATGATCGACCGTGTCAAATGCAGCGGAGAGATCCAGCAGATAAGAACTGCCGTCCCTTCCTGGTCAAGGATGGATCTTATTTCCTCTGATTCCTTAATCAGCGCAGTCTCGGTACTATGACTTTTACGAAATCCAAATTGGGTATTG
This sequence comes from Lissotriton vulgaris, assembly GCF_964263255.1. NCBI lineage: Eukaryota > Metazoa > Chordata > Amphibia > Caudata > Salamandridae > Lissotriton > Lissotriton vulgaris. The sequence continues at coordinate 863,640,964 of NC_141689.1, forward strand.
TCTAGTCGGTGATGATCCTCTATGAACTTAGAGATTTGATTGTTCATTAGTTTTTCAACCACTTTGGGCGGGAAAGGCAAACAAGCAATGGGCCTGTAATTTTTGGTGTCCTCTGGATCCAGATAGGATTTTTTTAATAGAGGTTTTAGTATGGTATTTTTCTAGAGGAAAATATTGTGTTACATATCTCTGTTGAAATGAAATGAAATGAATGAAATGAAATGAAATTTGATTTGTAGAGCGCATGGCTGCCCGAAAGCGTCCCAGCGCTTGCTTAGGGAACCCGTCCTGGTATTCCCCTGTGAGATAACCCATTACTGGGCATCCCCAAGGTGAAAGCCAGGCATCCCGCTGCGAGGGGCCGTTGTGGAGATTAAGCAAGCTATTGCCCAGAGTTACAGAGTGGGACTCCATGATTGGAATAGGCACCGAGGCGAGAATTGTCAGGTCCGGGGCTATAATTTTGGTAACTGGGGCAAGAACAGCTGGTGGACAGGGATCATTAGCTGAGCCGGATTTGATGGAGGTCATAGTATTAACGACTTGGGCTATACTGACCTTTTGAAATTGCACTAAGAGAGGCCCAGGAATGTTTGGTAATGAGAGTTGAGCAGACAAGTTTCTTTGGACAGAAAAGTTGGAGTAGATGTTATTCACTTTGTCATAGAAATAGTCTGCTAAGGAATTGCACAGTGTTTGTGAAGGTGCAGGGATGGTTTGTGACGCTTGTTGTGATATCTTGGTAACTACTTGAAAAAGTTGTTTATTTGAATTTTTTAGCAAGTTCGATCTGTGTGATAAAGTATATACTTTTTTCTTGAATGATCATTACTTTGTATTTCGCTAGTTCATTCTTATACAGAAGTTTTTCCTCATTGGTGTACTATTTTCGCCAGTGTCTTTTCTGATTCCTGCATTTTTGCTTTTGTTCTCTAAGTGCATTAGTGAACCAGCGAGCAGATGGAGAGCTTCGATATCCTTTTGGTTGGCACTAGCTCGTTCATTGCATTAAGGAGCCAGTTAGTATAAGCTGTTGAGGCTGTATTTGGGTCATCCGAGACCTCAAGTTGAGTAGAGGGCAGATGTATCGTTAGCTGTTGATTATCTAATTTTTTCCAAGCCTTAAATGCAACCGTTCCGTTCACAGAAGTATTAGTAGACAGGTTGTTGTCGAGTAGTATATCAAATATAACAGCATGGTGAACAGACCATGCTAAGGGTAGGATTTCTTTTATAGAGATATTTTTGGAATTAGAAAATAGACAGTCCAAAGTATGACGGGCCTCATGGGTGCTATCCGAGACTAGCTGTGATAGACCCATCGACTCAAGATCTGATAATAAAGTTATAGTTTCCTTGTCATTTAAATTTTCTAGGTGAAAGTTGAAGTCACCTAAAATTGTGAAGGTGCGTTCAACTGCTATGGACTCCAGCACATCACTAAATGTGGTCAGATATTCCATTCCAAAGAACGTCTCCCACTCGTTTTTGTAATGCATACTCTGGGTCATCAGCACGTGGGAGTTCACGCTGTTGGCAACTGCCTCGTGGACGAGGCTGCGAAGACAGGAAGCAACATTTGCAGTGGCAGCGTTTACACGTCCCAAAAGTAAGATTGATGAAGACATCTTGGCAGCTATTGCCGCGACTCAGAAGGGAGGTAATTATCCTAAGGGTTTCCATTCGAAGTACACTTATCACTTAAGTCCCGATAAAGTTCCTTATGTGAGAATTAACGACGTTGGTGAGAGACTGATTCCCAACGTGGACCGCAGACAGGCTTTGATTTGATTACAGCAGCCCACGCCGGGATGGCTTTGGCGCATGCCGGCGTGTCAGCTACTATATCTCTCCTTCAATAACGGTTTTGGTGGAGGGGTTTGTACAAACAGACACGTGATTTTGTCCTTCAATGTGGAATTTGTCAGCAAATTAAGCCTTCTTCTGCTGCACGCCCGCCCCAAACTCAGTTTTACATATCTAATAAGCCACTTGTGTGTGTTTATTTAGATCACTGCGGTCCTTTCTCCTCTGATACCGCGTATAAGTACATCTTAGTTTCAGTTGACTCTTGCACGCGCTTTGTCTGGATGTGGCCTCAAAGGAGGGCTGATGCCAGAACTGACATAAGAGATTTGCGTGTCTTTGTTGGAATTTTTGCATGTGGCACCTTCCATCCGGACCAGGGTCCAGTGTTGCCTCTAAGGCGTACCAGGATGCCATGGGTTCATTGGGGGTCCAAGTCAAATTTTCGTCTCCATACAGGCCTGAGGGCAATAGTGTTGTGGAGCGGATGAACCGAGCAATCATTGACAGCGAAGGTGTTAGGTGCTGGCAGAGAATGTCTAACCCACCTGAATAGCGTACAACGTGCACTTAATATTCTCCCTAGAAGGTCTCTGGGTGTGCGGACCCCATACGAAATGCTCTTTGGCATCAAGATGTTTGTTCTGGACCTTCACGGTCTAGACATGATGGCGGAGCCGCATCCTTTGACATAGACGAACATTCTAATGTTTTGCAGAACCTACAAAAGACCAGAGACAGTCTTGCAAAGGAACACTTGCCCGCCACGACTGAAGCTGCATTGCAGATTCCGGTAGTCGGCTGGCCACTCCAGGTTGAAGAACTGGTCTGAGAGAGATCGACAACAACATATAATTTGGTCCTTCCTATCGAGCTCCAGTTGCCGTGCTTGGTGTGCATGGTACAAGAACAGTCATTTTATTTCCTCTTCCTGGGCGAAAGGGGAACAGGTACATTTCAGTTGACCATGTCAAACCACACAGGGTGCCCGATACTGTATAGTATGACGCCTGCGGTTTCGCGTCCAGCAATGGTGCTACACTCTGTTTTGGCCCCAGATCTTGCCATCGGGCCTGATGTTGCCATTGAAAGGAGTCCACTTACGAATCCTGTATTGAATCTACCTGCTGGTGATCCTCTTAATGACACTGAATATACTTACCCAACTGATTTGTCTATGCCTGATTTGGAGACCCGTGTGGCTAATCAATCCCGTTTTTCATTTGACACTGGCTCATCCACCCAAAGACCCCTTCAAAAGTTTCGATTTTTTTCTACCTGGTTTAAAAAACATTTTTTGATCCCACATTGGATTTACATTTGGCTGGTGCTGATTGTATTTTTATTGTTCATGTCCCTAGGATTTGTGGTATATTTTTTTCGTTTTATCAATGGACACTATGTTGAAGAAAGAACGTCAATATGAGTGATTGATGGACATTTGGCTCCCCACTCCTCCTTGTATGGGTCTCTTAGCTGCTTCCTATTGAAGAATTTATAATGCTCCACTGCAAAACACACAGTGGGCTTGTTGTAGTTATCCAAATCTTCCCGAGCGTTCGCATGTACATATCCTTGACCACCTGCACACATTTTTTATTGATCTATTGTAGACTTTATTGACTTATAAAGGATAAAAGGCAAAGTAGGCCCTACCAGATTTGGCACCATATACCCCCAGTTTATGAGCTAATGTCTATAGCAGAGGATCAACCTATTGCGCTACCTCATTATAAATTGGTATTTTGGCAGCACACCACTCAACAAATATACAACCACCTTAAATTATCAGTCAGGTAGCTAGCATTACAGATATTCTTCAAACTCATTCATGAGAAGGACAAGCACAACAAGAATGAATCGCAATGGAAATTTTTATACCATTCCTGTGTGAACTGAAACCAGCTCGGTCTGTATTTAAAGTAATTTAAATCAATCTGCTGTTTCTGATCTGCTGCTCCCATGTCATGTATAACACACACCTGATCTGACTTTGTGAACAGCGTTTACCATTTTAGGACAAGTAGTTCTATTAATGGTATGTTGTACCCTATTCCAGCGCACAAATTGTTATTGGTGTAATAAAAGGCAGCTATAACAGTGGGTATCACACTTTCAAACCTGAAAACATGAAAATGGTCTTATTGACAAAAAACACCCTGCTGCCATCAATGTTGTTTACTCGCAGGGGGCTCTAGTGGCTTTTTTTTTAAAATCTAAGAGAATATTTTGGCAGTGCAGTTCCCTTCCTGTCAGCTCTCTTCCATTTTCATTTATATATAGGACCTTATGTACAAAGAGTCCTAAATTGCTTCAAATAACCCTTTGCAATTGACCATTTTTTCTTAGGAAAATGTTAAAATTAATTTGGTAGAAGTGGGTGTAATTTGCACAACCTATGTTTTAATAGGTTGGGTCACAAAATACTGAATTGTAGTGGGTCGTATTTCATATTACCTCATTAATATGCAGGAGGTAGGTTACAAATTGAGACCAACTATGATTGGCTAGAGTCACAGACATGGTGGCCTGCAGGGGTTGCAGACCACCATATCTGTGGTTGCTTTTTAGGTTTCGCCTGGGGCACGGAGCTTTAGCTCCGCCCCCAGGAGAAATCTTTAGTTTTCAGTATGGGGGGACTTGAATACGCCCTCTGTTCCATTGGCTAGCTCCATAAATGGAGGCTAGCCATTGGAACAGAGATCTGTCCGTCATTCACGGACCAGATTCGGGGGCGTTCCCGCGATTTTTTCGCTGGGCATTCCCTCTGTGTAGTCATGCGGCGGTGTGCGGGGTTATTTTTTTGGTTTCCTCAAGTCATGTTTTTGTCATTGCGCCGAAGATGGCGCCGGGGCCCGTCGACTTCTCGTTGCTCCAAGAAGTCGAGGTGAGTGCTCTGCCTTTTGATTACCCTTTCCCGCCCCCCTCTCCCGTGTGTCCGTTCCCGCCCCCCCTCTCCCGCTGTCGGTGTGCCCGTTCCCGCCTCCCCTCCCACGGTCTGTGTCTCCGGCCCCTTGTAAATGCTTGTTTGTCTTTAAGCAGGCGTGGCCGGTAGCTCCGGCACCAATAAAGTTTTACAAAATGTATGTCAAAACAAAATAAGCATGACAAAGCCTAAATGGGTTTCGGTCGGCAACAAACCCATTGGCCTTGCCAGTGTTTGTTTTTATCTCCCAAAAATGTGAAGCTGAGTCTTCGTTCTCGGTGACCTCTGAGATACCTGACCTGCTAATACTGCCAGGCGATGGGTGTGCACTCCTGAGGTACAGTAAAGTGCAGATCGGACAAATGTCACTTTATTACTCATGTCGGGTGGGACAGACATTCATGCAAATATGTCATGGCATGAAAGGTGAAAATGCTGCCATTCCTCCTTTAACGTTTGGAGAGGCCTGTGCACCTGCAGTCGTCGTGTTTCACAATCAGTCACTGGGGTTTGCCTCGAACTGGCTGGGGCTGCCCGGAGCTCTGCACTTCAGTAAACTTTATTCAGTCATAATATGAACCATAAAAGTGTAACGCGCTGCGCTTTAAAACGTGGACTTTGACTAAAAATCAAAAGTCCAGGTGAGTGCTCTGCCTTTTGATTACCCTTTCCCGCCCCCCTCTCCCGTGTGTCCGTTCCCGCCCCCCCTCTCCCGCTGTCGGTGTGCCCGTTCCCGCCCCCCCCCCCCTCCCGCGGTCTGGGTCTCCGGCCCCTTGTAAATGCTTGTTTGTCTTTATGCAGGCGTGGCCGGTAGCTCCCGCACCAAAAAAGTTTTACAAAATGTATGTCAAAACAAAATAAGCATGACAAAGCCTAATGGGTTTCGGTCGGCAACAAACCCATTGGCCTTGCCAGTGTTTGTTTTTATCTTCCAAAAATATTAAGCTGAGTCGTCGTTCTCGGTGACCGCTGAGATACCTGACCTGCTAATGCTGCCAGGCGATGGGTGTGCACTCCTGAGGTACAGTAAAGTGCAGATCGGACAAATGTCACTTTATTACTCATGTCGGGTGGGACAGACATTCATGCAAATATGTCATGGCATGAAAGGTGAAAATGCTGCCATTCCTCCTTTAACGTTTGGAGAGGGCTGTGCACCTGCAGTCGTCGTGTTTCACAATCAGTCACTGGGGTTTGCCTCGAACTGGCTGGGGCTGCCCAGAGCTCTGCACTTCAGTAAACTTTCTTCAGTCATAATATGAACCATAAAAGTGTAACGCGCTGCGCTTTAAAACGTGGACTTTGACTAAAAATCAAAGTAGATTTTGTTGCAGTGCGGGGAGGTGCGCCAGGTAAAGCGCCTTGACGCCTCGTAGGGAAAGAGTGAATTGTAGCGCAGGACCTCGTAGGGAAAGAGTGAATTGTGGCACAGTAGAGTGAGCTGGGAGGCCCGTCAGAGATGCGTGTCTGGTGCAGTTTGGAAGATGGGAGGTGAGCGGTATTTAGGAGTGTGAGGCACCACTGTGATCATAAGTGTGGTTTCACGAAAGTGAGTGAGGTTAATAGGCGAGGGTATGGGCCTGCTAGAGGTCTATTGTGAGAGTAGGCGCTGGGGTCGCAGTGAGGGCGAAGGCAAACAGGAGAGTGTGACTCGATATGCAGGCGTGAGGGTGAGTGGGGGCTGGTGGTAGAGGGCTCATAGACTCCCAGAGATGGTGTGAGGCTGTGCAGGGCTGCATCTGAGAGACCCCCAGGTGTAGGACTTGGAAACCTCCTACTGAGAGTGTGGGAGTGTAGTCGGGTGAGATGTGTGCAAGAGACACCCCCCCTGCCCCTCTCCCCTGGTGTAGGATTTTGGAAACCTCCTAGTGACAGTGTGGGAGTGCTTATGCCTCGAGCTCCTCCCGCCACTGACTTCGAGGAGCCTTGGCACAGAGCAAGCCAGCGTGAAGCTCAACGCCATGTAGCGAATCAGAAATATAATAATGAGCCTGCACTCATTTGATGCCCTTAGCTGTAATTACATTGCATTATATGTGGTTCTATATAGCGCTTCAAACCCTGCCAAGCTGCGGTAGGAGCACGCTTCTTGATAGTAGTGCTAAGGAGGTAGAGAGTGCCTGTGGGCGCTTTGGCGTCGTGCGTGATGGCCAGAGTTGTACTCCTATTGTCCTTTTGTTGCAGCGCCTTGGAATATTGAAAAGCGAGTATGTGAGGTAGGGCGCTTTAGCCTGCAAGGCGCTAGTGTATGGACTAATTGTGGACTATTTTGTGCCGTGCACTTCGCTTTTGGGTGGAGTGGAGCAAGGTGGAATGGTAGCTGTACTTGTGGCCCCGCCCACTACCCTTGGGTATGAACTTCGACTCCCAGGCTCCTGATAAACATATACATGATTAATTAGCATGTCTGCTGCAGTCCTTCTATGATACTTGGGCCTGCAAAAGGCTCGGACAGCCCTCCGGCTGATCTAAGCATGTAACCGACCCTGGCCCAGCCCTGCTGCCTTGTACCAACCCTTATCTCTGGCAGCTCTCGTCTCCCTTGATGGAAGCCTCCATTTTGATTCTGTGAAAAATATAAGATCTCCTTTTGGGGGAGACGCTGAGACCACTGAACACCCTGAAAAATGCATTATTTCTGTTTTCAGAAGTTGTGATAAAAGATGCTATTGGTTCAGAATGTGTCTTGGGGGTGGATTTCGAAATACCCTCTGCCCCTCCCGGTTCACTCCACATTCCACCCTGTTATGGCTCCCCGCGCCCCGAAAGACACAAAGGGGAACAGACACTGAAACACAAAACACAGGTTGTGAGTAACAGGAGTGAGTTTGTAAAAGGTGAGCCCATACTAGTATCGATGCCCAGGCTGCTGGCGCAAGACGCCTCTTAGTTTCCATTCTGAATAATTACCAAATAAAGAGACGGGCGCTGGAAGCAGGAATCAAGAACAGAGTTTATTTCTCATGAGGAGAGCCTGTCATTTCGGACACGAAACACAGTGTCTTTCAGGAGGTGCTCTAACAAGTGAGCTGAGACGTCCTCTTTTATACCTTACAAAACACTTGGCATTACAATCAGGACATTGTGACACAAAGAAAAGACATCCCTATAATCCTCGGGTCAATCCTACCCCACACATGTTATCAATAGAGACCCTTGAACTGCAGATAAGGGAGGAGGGCAATCACGCAGCTGAGTGTTCCGTCAACTGTTTTGGATGCGTGCGCCTGATCATGGCTCCGGGGGTGGGGTGGCCAGGATCAATAGTGGGTCCTGTGAAGAGGAGTGACTTCATACAATAAAGGGCAGTAAATGGTATCTCCTGGCTTAGGCGATGGCCTCGGACATGTGTGGTCAGTCGGACTCGGGGGAAGGGGTCATCAAAGGAGTGGTATTCATGCCGCGTGGACAATCGAGCGCGGAGGGAGTGCTTGTCAACAGAGGGGCATTCATGGAGGGAAAGGAGGTGTCGGTCAGGCGCGGCCGTGACTCCCAAGGACAGGGTCTTGCGGAAGAAGGTTTATGACTTGCCCGTGTGAGGGAGAAGGGGAAGGGGGAGCCAGGGTGTGTACGGGGACAGAGTCGCACAGAGAGAGAGATCTTATGACTCATGCATGAGAGAGCGGGGGCAGTCAGGTGCAGCTGGGGAGGGCTATGTCAGCTGAGGCGAAGGATGCCTCTTCAAGAGGAAATGGGGGGTTTGCGTGGGTCAAGCAGAAGGGCTGCCTTTCAGGGCAGGGTCGCGCAGAGGGAGAGGGTTTCATGGTCTATGCATGAGAGAGAGAGGGGTGTTTCAAATACGCGCAGAAGGGAAGCCGGTGATTCTAATCTTAGGCGGGAAAAAGGCCAGGGTGCCTAAAAATGGCCGTCATGTACACATGGGTACAGGCCTTTGCTGGCAGAGGGATGCAGTCAATGCTTTACGGTATTCATGGTGCGTGCAGGGAGAGGGGTGGGAAAAGGGAAATGAACGTTGCTTATGTACATCAATATTTCTAATTTTCTACAGTCGCCCCTTTTTACATAGCAAAGTTCATTTTCGTAATCGATGAGGGTACATATAAACAGGTGCGGTCGCAGAATTAGCATTTGTCAATACTAGCATATGGCATATAATCATGGACAGTTGATGTGTTTGGCAGAATGCAGTACATAGGAGATTGCATTTGTCGAGTTCCTATCATTTCAAAGCACTACATAGCATAAATGTTTCTGACTTAAAAATGTGACCAATGAACATTTTGACCAAGTAGTTGAGGGCGGAATTCAGTTCAATACACAAGGTCTCTTAGTCACAGTGTCTTTTTAGCAGCGAGCCATCACTGGTAGGCTCTAGTCCGTGTCCTTTCGTTGGCGCTGTTGAGCACCGGCGGTGGAGCTATAGGTCCAGCTCGGGTCCATCCTTACGCGCTGCAGGGTGCGGACAGTCCTCTGCTGTTAGACCACAGTCCTGTTCCCTAAACAATCCGTTTGGCGGCGCCTTATGCTCGGCACCTATATTTCCGTGGCAACACCCTATTCCCATTTGAATGCAGTTCTTCCTTTTGGCAAAAAGTCACGTGGGAAAGAGGGTGTGTGTGGTTCAAATTGTCGATAGGAGAGAGAGTGGAGTTGGGTCAGGGTTCCTGGGACACACAAAAGGGGCCAAGGGAGCAAAGCATGACAAGCAGGCAGGCCCATCAATCGGGCCCAAAGAAGGGGGACGGAGACTCCAGGCACACGTGGGTTAGCAGGCGGAGGGCTTCAGGGCAGCCCGTCAAGTTTCATTTTCCACGTTTGGAATTGCTGTCTCGTCCCGTATCTAGTTGCTCTGCAGCTCCACCTTTGGTCGAGGTCACACGTGTCCCAAGATCTGCAGCCAGGCTGTACGTTACGTCCGACCCTTCTCCTTCGGTGATCGTGAATCTTTGAATAGGTATAAAACAAGTTTTTAGAGAACTGGCAGAAGAAGACATCTATGCATGTGACTTCCTCCCGTACTTGGGAGATACGCTCATTGGTCACAGTCAGAGGTTTATTACCAAGCAGTGCATATGTCGGCATTCTTATTGGGTTCATGCCAGGTTTATTCATCGTCCCATTTATAACTCAAATGGTGGAAAAATAAGATTCCCATCAACTGTGCATTTCATCAAATTCAATATTTCGGAACATTTCCCTTCAAGGCAGGCTAACCTTTCCAAACAGGGCAGGGGCGTTATCATCAAGTGTCAGGTAAAACAGGCTTTTCTCGAGGGACGACAGTTACTCATGGTCATCATGTTTATATCCGGGTCAGCAGCTGGGGTCTATCAGATGGGGCGGGGATGCTTCGGGCGCTCGCGCTTGGGTGCAAAAGAGGGTGGGGCAATCTGGGCATTGGGGGGGTCAATCTAGACGTTGGCGCTTGTCTCTTAATGAACTGAAAAATAAGGCGCCATTGACATATAGTTCCCCTATATAAGGCCAGATTAGGGGACCGTAGTCGTCTTACCTGTCCTTTCTTTCTTAGCCAATTCGAGTTCATTCATTTTGCAGAAAGGAGAGGTAGTAATGTGGCAAGATACAATCATTTTTTAGTTTTGGTCAATTTTGCTGAACACCTTCGCATTCAATAAGTTTCCAATCAGACTGGTGCCGGTGGGGCACAATTTTACCACAAAAAGGAAGAGGAAATAGGGAGACTCTCATAGAGAGTGAGAGTCGTCCGCAATCTAAACGAGCCATTCGGTACACGTATGACATGTAGAGAGAGAGATAGAGACAGACAGACAGAGACAGAGACAGACAGATATAGGAAAAAGGGAGAAAGATAGAGAAAGAGAGAGACGTGTACAAAAATAGGTCATTTAGTGCGTTCACAACACAGAACAACAGGGGGTCAGGTAACGGAGAGACGCAACAGAGGGAGAACATAAACCCCTATAGTACACACACACACACTCAGACGAAGGAAGACAGTACATGTATTACATATATATAAGATATTCACGACAAAACAGAAAACAATTGTTGGCCAACAAGATCTATTTTTATATCCTACGTATCTTTACTATCCTATTTATCTACGTGCTTAGCTCTTTTTACCCTTCCCTCCTTTTCCCTCTCGCTTGTTATCTCTGCGAGCGTTCTCAATTGCCAATACTTACACCTCGGTTAGTCGATCAGAAATTAACCTGGTCGGGCTATTGCCCATAGGTGGATCTTAAGCCATTTTTGATTTTCTTCCTTTGGTTGGACGTTCTCCAGGCTGAGGCGACAGAGGGTATTGGTCAGGAGAACAGTCAGGCAGCTTGGTTATATCTATAAGAGTGGGAGAAGGGGGAAGTGCATTTTGAACATCAGCAACATTTCTAACTTCCCAGACGGGTGGTGCCGTGGTAACCCTTACCCACACACTTTTCTTTGTCCTTTCCCTACCTAGTCAAACGTCTAGTTACATTATCTAACGTATTATTTCTAGTCAATTTTCGTCATACAGTACCCGTCAAGTTTCTATGTCAGTCCATCCTCCCAGTCGCTATGTTCTAAGGAGGAACAGTCATGTTTTAAGTCTACGTCTTTTTTAAAAACTTATCGTCATAAGGACTATGCACATATTCCCTCCTTCCCTTTTCGTCGGTGGTTCGATCATCGCTCTCCCACACTTCAGCCGACGTTCTGACGTGACCTGCAGAAGGGAGGAGAAAGAAGGGGTGGGGGGCAGCATTCAAAGCACATCAGCATGCAGTAGTCCGAAAATGTTTTTACCTACCACATACTCGACCTATCTCCACGCACTGTATTTCTTTACCATCTCGGCGTTTAAGCCCAGAGGGACCAGTAATGTCAGATAGATAATCATTGACGATCTGCGTATCTACATGAGTTACTTGGTCGTAACCCCTTTTGTTGGGTGCAAGGGTGGCGGTCAGGTGGCATTTCTGTGGTGTCGTTTTAAGGGCGTCTAAAACACTTTTCCGGCTGCCTGTGACACATTAATGTAGCTGCTAAATATCTGGTCCTTTTTAACCTTCAGCTTTCATCATACTTATTCTTCGCTCACAGTAGCAAAACATTCAAAACTCACTAATGCAACAACTACAACTATGCTTTCTTTTTCAAAATACTTTTAATAAAAAAGTGTTGGTGTATAAATACAGGCCTACAACCCAGTGGACCGGCCACGGAGCAGATTGGAACTGTACATAAGAAGAACGAAGTTGGTGGCAGTTCATTGCATAAAGTGCAGCAGTGCAATAAAATCGTATTAAACTTCCATACAGAGCAAGCATGATGCATGTCAAGAAGTCAGTTTTTCAATTAATTCATTAATTCATTATCCAAATGCTCATTCACTGTCTAAATTACACCAATTCATTTTCCAAATCAAAATTAGTACCCACCCTAAGTCAGTTCATTGTCCAAACATATGATCAATATCTGTATTGCTTTCTTCTCTAAGCACATAATCACTATCCATCTTATCGACTTTCATTGCCCAAAAACTGCATACATATCTCGGGGCATCAAAGCTGCGCAATCAGGGTGCAACAAGGTTTATTTAAAAAGTCTTATTTTGTGTCGGCGCCATTTTTGGGCGAGGTCAGGCAAGTCCCTGCATAGTCAGATTGCCTCCTCTGACTCGTAGTAGGACCAGAACCTTCCGTTGGTGGCTTCAAAGGTTTTTCGCAATGGGTTAATAGTTTAGTAATATGGACCATCAGTCAAAGAGTGGGGAGGGCGGTAACGATTTTTCCTACCGGGTCATTCTGGTGTTCCTCCGGAACTGAACAAGTCTGTGCCTTGGCTGTATTTTAGCCATTTCCAAACTGAGGCTGGCGCTGGCAGGAGTGCGCCGATGTCGCGGTTCCCAGTGAGGGGGACGGGGGCGCCCATGCGGAGGGATCGGGGTGCCCCCCGGCTCTCATAGAATCTTCAAAGTTGAGGAGAGAAGGCATGGGGCGTGTGCCCGTCCTGGGCAAAAGACCGCTTTTCGATGTTGACCCTCTTTAAGCAAGAGCATTGGGGTGTCGCTGGAAGCCTCCACCTGGAGGGAGGTGGGGGAGGCTCGTTCGCGCCGCCTCCCCCTTCCAGCGACCCCGCGCCGTTCTCCGGCTCCAGTGTTTCGGTAAGGCCGTGTCAGGCGATGAAGATGGGGGGGGGTCGGTGGCTGAGGCAAGACATCCCCCCCCCCTCTTTGACATGTGGCGGGACTACCTGTAATTGTCCAGGCGCTGACATGTGGCGGGACTACCTACAATTGTCCAGGCGTCGACATGTGGCGGGACTTCCTGTAAGCGCCGCCGTCCTTGCTTCAGCTTCGGCCTTCTTTGCGGGCCGGATCAGGTGAGAGTGAGAGGGAGGGGGTGGTCGGTGGCTGAGGCAAGACAGCCCCCCCCCCCGTGGCCTGCGGGGCAGCAGAAGAGGGAAAGGGGAGACCTCCATGATTCCTTGGGCCGTCCGCCCTACAGCCTCCCCCTTCGACTGCGGCCAGCCGAGCCCTGCACGCATCGAGGCCTCGCCTTCCGGATGGGCGTAACCGTGGACCTGTTGCACTTCGGGAGCTTCTGGAATGGGGGTAGGTACCTATTGAATTGTTTCTATTTCATGTGACCGTTATTTGGGCGTGGTGGGCAATGAGGCAGACATGTTGGGAGCAGGAATAGGCAGTGGAGCCTAACTACCTCGTGGCTGTCTTGCTGTCGATTTTTCGCCATTTTATATTTCTTATTACGAACTGTTTCTAATGTTTCTTATTTTTAGTGAAGTCAAAAGCTCATCAGGGGGTTACTGACTTAGCCTGATTTCTTTTTTTTTTTTTATTTTTTTTTTTTTTTCCTTCTCTTCCTTAGCGTGTTTCGAGCTAAAGCTTTCTGTTAGTAGGGAACGGTGATCACTTCATATTTTTATGTGTCCTTTTCACTAGGGGGTACTTCTGGACGAACCAGACGAGTTCCCTCCAATAAATGGTCCGGGTGGAACTAGATTATCAATCAAAAGGGGAACATATATTCCTTCATTAGGGTATCATCCCGGACAGACCAAAGGATGTACTTCCACTTACTAGGGTAGCCTCCTGGACGGACCAGATGATCTACTTCCACTAAATGGCCCGTGAGTGGGGAGCATATGTCCTCCATAAGGGTAGTCTCCTGGACGGACCATGCGAGCTACCCCCCAAATAAACAATCAGTGGGGAGTGGGTAGGACTGACGAATTCACAAAGGGGCATAACCTACCCTTTACTACTTGCAAAGACTAGATAGAATATTTCTACTCCACGTTGTTTGCAGGTAGAAAATACCTCAAACGAAACAATTCCTGGAACAACAATGTCCAGGCAACCAATCAATCAGTGGGGAGAAAAACAGGCATGACGGATTACAACGGGGACAAATGTCTGCATTACCTGCCCTTCGCTATCTGCAAAGGGAAACAGAATATTCCTATTTGTCTCTGTTTGTGGACAGGGAAGATCTCAAAGAGCAACAATCGATTATTAATCGATTTCAAACAATCAGTGGGGAGAAAAGTAGGCATGACGGATTACAACGGGGACAAAAGTCTGCATTACCTACCCTTCTCTATCTGCAAAGAGGGACGAACGTTCCTATTCGCCGCCGTTTGCAAACAGAGAATGTCTCGTTCTCAAGAAGAGAACCAATATTTCAAGTAGCATCCAAAGCTAAATGAACCAAAAACAACAATATCAGTATTCAATACCGATTCCAATACAATCAATCAATCAATCAGATGGATAAAACCATCCTACCAATCAGGCGCAAAACGCCCTACTTAATCTTACCCAGACCGGACCATACGGACAGTTCTTCGTCTTCCTCCTCCAGCGCCTGATTGTTCTCTTTCTCCATGCAGCATTCCTGTGGGATTCCAGTCAGGACAATAGGTCGCTCAAGAGAGGTCCGTTCAGAATCGGTGAAGTTCTTTCGATCGGCAGCCGGGCGAGGGCCCTCTCAAGGCAGGTATACTCCGATCATTTAGATATTCACCTCATCGTCTGGATCTCTCTTACTGGACCCTATGTCACTGATGGGCCCCGCGTTGGGACGCCAATTGTAAAAGGTGAGCCCATACTAGTATCGATGCCCAGGCTGCTGGCGCAAGACGCCTCTTAGTTTCCATTCTGAATAATTACCAAATAAAGAGACGGGCGCTGGAAGCAGGAATCAAGAACAGAGTTTATTTCTCATGAGGAGAGCCTGTCATTTCGGACACGAAACACAGTGTCTTTCAGGAGGTGCTCTAACAAGTGAGCTGAGACGTCCTCTTTTATACCTTACAAAACACTTGGCATTACAATCAGGACATTGTGACACAAAGAAAAGACATCCCTATAATCCTCGGGTCAATCCTACCCCACACATGTTATCAATAGAGACCCTTGAACTGCAGATAAGGGAGGAGGGCAATCACGCAGCTGAGTGTTCCGTCAACTGTTTTGGATGCGTGCGCCTGATCATGGCTCCGGGGGTGGGGTGGCCAGGATCAATAGTGGGTCCTGTGAAGAGGAGTGACTTCATACAATAAAGGGCAGTAAATGGTATCTCCTGGCTTAGGCGATGGCCTCGGACATGTGTGGTCAGTCGGACTCGGGGGAAGGGGTCATCAAAGGAGTGGTATTCATGCCGCGTGGACAATCGAGCGCGGAGGGAGTGCTTGTCAACAGAGGGGCATTCATGGAGGGAAAGGAGGTGTCGGTCAGGCGCGGCCGTGACTCCCAAGGACAGGGTCTTGCAGAAGAAGGTTTATGACTTGCCCGTGTGAGGGAGAAGGGGAAGGGGGAGCCAGGGTGTGTACGGGGACAGAGTCGCACAGAGAGAGAGATCTTATGACTCATGCATGAGAGAGCGGGGGCAGTCAGGTGCAGCTGGGGAGGGCTATGTCAGCTGAGGCGAAGGATGCCTCTTCAAGAGGAAATGGGGGGTTTGCGTGGGTCAAGCAGAAGGGCTGCCTTTCAGGGCAGGGTCGCGCAGAGGGAGAGGGTTTCATGGTCTATGCATGAGAGAGAGAGGGGGGTTTCAAATACGCGCAGAAGGGAAGCCGGTGATTCTAATCTTAGGCGGGAAAAAGGCCAGGGTGCCTAAAAATGGCCGTCATGTACACATGGGTACAGGCCTTTGCTGGCAGAGGGATGCAGTCAATGCTTTACGGTATTCATGGTGCGTGCAGGGAGAGGGGTGGGAAAAGGGAAATGAACGTTGCTTATGTACATCAATATTTCTAATTTTCTACAAGTTCCCTGCTCGGCTGGATGTGGGTTGAATTTATTAGGACAACAGTGGCTTCTTGTTTAAATACATTCCTGGGGCATTACAGGCCCTGATCATGGGGAAAAGCTCTAAATCCTAAGAAAACAAAGGAGCGGCTTTGGGGGTTTTCTTACAAAAATAAGGCTGCGGTAACAGATATATTATGATGTTCGGTGGGGCTCGCGCCTGGGCAGCGGCGGCCGCAGAGGCGGTGCGATCCGCGCCTGCTTTAGTCATCAGAGCACCACTGCCTTCCAGGCCTCGGAGAGACGTCTGGAGCCGGTCCCTGCAGGGGCTCACTGCACCTCACAGACATCACTGCAGCTCACAGCCCTCACTGCACCTCCCTGCAGGAGCTCACTGCACCTCACAGACCTCCCTGCAGGAGCTCACTGCACCTCACAGACCTCCCTGCTGGAGCTCACTTCACCTCACAGACCTCCCTGCTGGAGCTCACTTCACCTCACAGACCTCCCAGCTGGAGCTCACTGCACCTCACAGACCTCACTGCAGCGCACAGCCCTCACTGCACCTCACAGCCCTCACTGCACCTCACAGCCCTCACTGCACCTCACAGCCCTGAGCCCTCACTGCACCTCAGCCCTCACTGCACCTCACAGACCTCCCTGCAGGAGCTCACTGCACCTCACAGACCTCCCTGCAGGAGCTCACTGCACCTCACAGACCTCCCTGCAGGAGCTCACTGCACCTCACAGACCTCCCTGCTGGAGCTCACTTCACCTCACAGACCTCCCAGCTGGAGCTCACTGCACCTCACAGACCTCACTGCAGCTCACAGACCTCACTGCACCTCACAGCCCTCACTGCACCTCACAGCCCTCACTGCACCTCACAGCCCTGAGCCCTCACTGCACCTCAGCCCTCACTGCACCTCACAGACCTCCCTGCAGGAGCTCACTGCACCTCACAGACCTCCCAGCTGGAGCTCACTGCACCTCACAGACCTCCCAGCTGGAGCTCACTGCACCTCATAGCCCTCACTGCACCTCACAGCCCTGAGCCCTCACTGCACCTCACAGACCTTACTGCAGGAGCTCACTGCACCTCACAGACCTCCCAACTGGAGCTCACTGCACCTCACAGACCTCCCTGCACCGCACATCCCTCACTGCAGCTCATAGCCCTCCCTGCACCGCACACCCCCTCACTGCACCTCAAAACCCTCCCTACACCTTCCATCCCTCACTGCAGCTCACAGCCCTCCCTGCACCTCACAGCCCTCCCTGCACCTCGCAGCCCTCCCTGCACCTCGCAGCCCTCCCCGCACCTCGCAGCCCTCCCTCCACCTCGCAGCCCTCCCTGCACCTCGCAGCCCTCTCTACTGGAGCTCACAGCACCTTACATCCCTCATTGCACCTCACATCCCTCATTGCACCTCACAGCCCTCCCTGCAGGAGCTCAATGCACCTCACCGCCCTCCCTGCAACTCACACTCCTCACCTCACAGCCCTCCTTCCACCTCACAGCCCCTCCTTCCACCCCACAGCCCTCCTTCCACCTAACAGCCCACCTTCCACCTCACAGCCCTCCTTCCACCTCACAACCCTCCTTCCACCTCACAGCCCTCCTTCCACCTCACCGCCCTCCTTCCACCTCACAGCCCTCCTTCCACCTCACAGCCCTCACTGCACCCCACAGCCCTCCCTGCAGGAGCTCACTGCACCTCACAATCCTTCCTGCAGGAACTCACTGCACCCCACAGCCCTCCCTGCAGGAGTTTTTTTTTTTTTTTTTTAATTCAAAAGATCTTTATTGACAGCAAAGCCATTGACATCACCAGCATTAACACATGTGCATGAATGAACTCCGGGATCGGCGCCAGGTTCTCAGAAACTGCTAGATGTAAGTCGTACACAGCCTTAGTGCCAGCATCCCGGAGGCCTGGCGGCGAGGTAGTATAGTAGCAGCGCAACCATGCCAATCGAGGGCTCCCAACATAGTTAGCGTATTGTAGTGGTGTGACAACTGGCAATCAACCTGTCCATATGCTAGTCAGCGATCCAACAACATGTCTACTATAAGAAATTAAACAGCGCCCAACAAACTGCCCCCCCACCCGCTCGTGTGTGTCTGTGTGTCCGCCTAACCCGTCCCGACTATACAACCACCCGAGTGTGCCTACCCCGTGTCCCCACTCCGTCCCCCCTATAAACCTGCCCCTACTCTACTATCCTTCAGCAGCCCATCTCCGGGTTCTCACAGCCACCCTCAGTCAACCAGAGGCCTCCCCATTCCCGCCTCCCCCGTGTCTCCGTGCTCAGTGCTGGCTACGATCTCTTCTACTCTATCTTGCAGTTCCACCTCCTCCGCGGTGTCAGAGCCGTCCTCCTCACTCCTCTGTTTGTACTCTTTGTAAAGGTCCCAAAAATTCTTGGGCCTGCTTCTGGGCGGAAGAAGGTCGCTATACAGTTCTGTCTGGGTGCAGCAGTACTGCAGGTCCCTCAGCCATTTAGCTTTTGTGGGGAGGGGCCCCCTCATCCAGCAGGTCGCCACCACACGCCTTGCAAGGAGCAACGCCATGTCCACTAGACGACGCAGTCCCGGGGCTAGCGGTTTCGAATAAGCGAGTAGCGCCAAAGCAGGGGCACGAGGTAAAGGTTCCCCCAGTATTTGGTCGAGTTCCGCAAAGACCTCCCCCCAGAATGCCTGCACTCCTGGGCACTGCCATGCCAAATGGTAGAAATCAGCTGTCGGAGTCCGGCAGCGTTCGCATTCGGCCGAGGCGCGAAGACCATAGCGATGGAGGCGAGCAGGGGTGTAATACACTTGTTGTAAATATTTGAAATGCACCAAGCGGTGCCGTCCGTTTAGAGATATCTTGCGAGTGCTTGTGCAGCAGTAGCGCCACATTCCATCATCTATGGGGGATTGTAGGTCTGCCTGCCAGGCCTCTCTGGCCTTCGACGGCTGCAGACGCTGCTGTGTCACACCCAGCTTGTTAAGCTGTGTAATGAGTTTCACTGCAGAGGTGGATTTCAGTATATATGTTAGTTCCGGGATCTCCTCAGGTTCTTCCAAATCCGGGCCCAGTAGTTCACGAAAGGCCGAGCGGAGCCTATGGTAGTGGAATTTTTGTAAGAGAGTGTGGCCTGCCCCGGCAACTGGTAGCTGGTCCCAGGTTTTGAGTACACCTCCCTCAAACAGGTCCTCCATTTTCGTTACACCAAGAGAACTCAGCGCCTTGACTACACCCTTCTCACCGAGCGGGTCGAGCCATAGGGCCCACTCCACCGGTAACAGTGGGGAGTAAAGCAGAGTGCAGCCCCGAGAGCGCACTAGGCAATTCCAGGCGTGATTGGTCGCTTTCAGGGAGACCATCCGGCCAGTTGCGCGGTCTGTGGGCAGGCAGACAGTAGCAGGTAGAGGGAGCGGGTCCGCAAACAACCGCTCCAGTATAAGGTGCGGGGTCCGAGGGTCACCATGCACCCATGAGTGTAAGTGCGACGCCTGGGCGACTCTATAATACCGTTCTAGGTCCGGCGCCCCCAGTCCCCCCATTTCGCAAGGTAGAATCAAAGTCTTCCACCCAACCCTGGGCTGTTTCCCCCCCCCAAGCTAATCTCACCAATACCGAGGTGAGCTGCCGAAAGAAGGTCTTAGATAAAACCACAGGTAGATTCAGGAAGAGGAACAGAAATCGGGGGAGTACCACCATTTTCATTAGCGCAATCCTACCCGAGAGGGAGAGTGGGAGACGGATCCACTTATCTACGTCATCCACTAGGTGGTTATAGGCCACTCCGTAGTTGTCTCGAACGAGGACTTCCGGGTCCGAGTGGAGTTGAATGCCTAGGTAGCGAACTGAGTCGGCGGACCAGTGCAATGGGTAGTCCATGTCGAACTGCCGTGTCGCCGGAGTGAGCGGGAACGCAATCGACTTGTCCCAGTTCACCTTCAGGCCCGATAGCGAGCCGAATCGGACCACTTCGCGGAGCACCGCAGGCAAATTAACTTGCGGTTCTCTGACGTACAACAGCGTGTCGTCAGCGTATGTTGATATCCCGATCTTATATGTAGGGAAGCTAACCCCCTCTAGGCTGTGGTACTCCCGCATGGCGCACGCCAGGGGTTCCGCCACCAGTGCGTAAAGCAACGGCGACAAAGGGCAGCCCTGTCGAGTGCCTCTGCTTATGTCAATCGGGTCCGTTACCCTGTCACCCAGGCGGAGCCTAGCGAAGGGTCGATGGTATAGCGCTCCAACCTGCTGAAGGAATTGTTCGCCCAATCCCAACTTGCGCAACACCCGAACCATGAAGGGCCATTCGACCGAGTCGAACGCCTTCTCCATGTCAAGGAATATTGCCAATGCGCTATTCTCCTGTTTAATATGTTGCATCGCGCCTAACACAGTTCTGATATTGTAGGTTAAATTCCTGCACGGGACAAACCCGGACTGTTCTGGGGCGACCAACCCAGGTACCAACAGGGCCAGGCGGGTGGCCAGAACCTTGGCATAGATTTTGGCGTCTACATTAAGTAGACTAAGGGGTCTATACGAGCCGCAGAGATCGGGAGGTTTACCGGGCTTGGGTATGGTGATGAGTAGCGCCTCCCGCATGGTGGTCGGCATTTCACCATTCTCGCAGATGGCATCGAACAGGGTGATTAAGTGTGGCAGCAGCAGATCCTTAAATGCCTTATAAAAGCCAACCGTGAGGCCGTCTGAGCCCGGCGCACTGCCCGAGCGCATGCCTGCCAGTGCCTCTAATATTTCGTCTTGGTGGAAGGGGGCCATTAAGAATTCCCTATCCGAGTCCTTGAGGAACGGCATGGCTATATGGTCTAAATAGTCCTCCATCTCACCCTCCACTCCCTGTGTTTTAGCTCGATATAGCTCCGCATAATAACTCCTGAACGTCTGGAGTACCTGCTCCTCGTCCGTCACCGTGTCTCCCTCCGGAGTTCTCAGTTCCTCTATGACCAGCGGTCGTCTGGTGCTGCGAACGATGCGTGCAAGAAGTGCCCCAGGCCTCTCACCCTCCCCATATTGTCTCGCCGTGGCGTATTTGCCCATGTACAGGACCTCTCTGTCCGCCAGTGCCTGAAACTCGGACAGGAGTTGGGACAGCGCCCCGTCTCCCGCCTCGCCGCCCAGCCGCAGCTGCTCTGCCTCAAGATCCGCCATCTTCGTTTCCAGAATTGTTAGGTCCCTACGAATGGATCTTAGCACACTAGAATGTTTCGACATCGCCACCCCTCTGATGTATACCTTAAATGCCTCCCATACCGTAAAGAAGTCATCCACTGTGCCTATGTTTGTAGTGAAGAACTGCTCTATTTCCTCTGCCAGTTCCCCTCTGAAGGCCTCGTCGAGCAGTGCAAAAGGCGGGAACCGCCAGGTGAAAGCTAGGATCCCCCTCCTGGGTGTGGCGAGGTGGAGGAGAATAGGGGAGTGATCTGAAAGCGTGCGTGGGAGGACTGTGCATGTGCAAATGTTTCTTAAGTACCAGGGGGGGGTGCCAACCAGTAGTCTATCCTGGTGTGTACATCGTGAAATGCAGAATAGTGTGTAAACCCACCCGCCCTCGGGTGCTTTTCCCTCCAGACATCCAGCAAGTCAGATTTGATCATCTCAGCCGCCATGTACGTGGCCGAGGCCACGGGCCTCCGGGCAGGGCCCGCAGAGCGGTCTATTGATGGGTCAAACACAAAGTTAAAGTCCCCGCCCCACAACATCCAGGGCTGTGCATGCGTTCTTGCAATAGCTGACAGGGTCTTATAGAATTCAGGGTGGTCATAGTTAGGGCCATAGACGTTCACTATTAGTATGTCCATCCCCTTACCCACACATCTCGCCAGGACATATCTACCGTCCGGGTCTGAGTGCACCGGAATGAGCCGCAACTGTGACTTTGGATTGGCCCAAATTAACACCCCTCGGGCATGGGTAGTGTAACCAGCCGCCACAGTGTTCCCCGACAAACCTCTGGATTTGAGCATTCTGCTGGAGAGTGGTAGGTGTGTCTCCTGCAGCAGAGCTATGTCTACGTGATGTCTGCTAAGATAGTTAAGGACTTTCCTCACTTTGCGGAAGTCGTTCAGGCCCGCACATTCCAAGTCAGTAAATTCAGCTCATTCCGGGCGTGTGCATGCAATGTCGGTGTTGTATCAGCCATTGCTAAGTGGGTTCAGAGCATGGACCGAAAGGATGGATAGTGCAGGACACAGTAGGACCCCCCAACTCATTAACGCCCTCCGGCGCTCGCGAACAGGGACAGCAGAACACCTCAATTCACACACTTCACAGGCAAACCCCGTCAACAACCCCAACCAAACATCCCCCCTCCCCTCCCCGAGTCTGGCTTCCACCCCAAGTACAGCAACCCACCCACAGCCGACCTCCCCCAACCTGGTCAGACAGACCCCACACTCCCCCCCCCATGTATCCCCTACCGGTGTAGTGTCAAATAGTCCGACACCAACCCCTCAGTGAGAAAAAGCAACCAAAAGCTCGAGGGCAGAGCGCACCAATGCAGTACACCCCTAACTGTTCCAAGACATTGCAAGTACCGCTCCCCTCTCAGCTCCATTCAAGAGTCAATGCTCAAGGCATGATGAAAAGTGTTACTCAGCACCACTCTGACTGGCTCCCCCGGCTCAGTGTATACTGCCACGAAGCACACACCCCCTTACCAGCACCATAGGGTAACCAAGTTGTCCGTCCCAAAATCGTGGATCAGGTGCCATTGCAAGGCCGGGGCGCCCATATTGTCCGGGTCCGTGATCCGACCAGTGTGTAGAGGATCAATCCCCTCTTCAGCCGCCATTTAGTCCTGTTCCTCCATAGATACCTCCTCCTCGTCCTCCCGGCCACTCCGGTTCTCCTTCCTTTCCCGTGTCCAGGTCTTAAGGGACTTATGCAGTTCTTTCGGGTCCGTGAAGTAGTACGATTTCCCACCAGTATTGATTCGAAGTTTGGCCGGATACATCATGGCATAGTCCAGGCCTAGCGTTCTGAGCTGCTTCTTATATGGCGCGAATTGCCGCCGTTCCTCCTGCACCTTGGCGGTGAAGTCCGGGTAGAGGGAGATGTTCATGCCCTCATGTTGGAGTTTGCCCTTCTCTCTCGCCACTCTCAGAGCAGTGTCTCGGTCGCGATAGTTGAGCAGTTTCGCGATTATGGGGCGAGGTGGCAAGCCAGGCTGGGGCTGCGGGCCCAGTGTGCGGTGGGCGCGTTCCACGATGAACATGGGGGAAAAGACTTCCTCTGCCAGGAGTGTTTTCAGGAGTTTCTCCACATATAGTTCCATTTTCCCCGTTTGCGTGGATTCCGCCACGCCTGTGATACGGAGGTTGGATCTGCGAGAACGTGCCTCCAGGTCCTCTGTCTTGTCCCTGATGACTGTCAGGAGTCTGTCGAATTGCTTGCGCTCCTTGTCCCATTCCATCTGGGCTTCTTCGGCCTCAGTGAGCCGGCGCTCCGCCATGTCAAGGCGCTCCGCATGTTTGTCCACCCGCTCTGCCATACGGTCCATGCGGTACGACAGAGCGTCTATCTTGTTGCCCACCGCCGCAATACTCTCCTGAATGCCTTTCTCCATGGCTGCCAACATGTCCCGGAGCTCCGTCGGAGCCTGGGTCGGCGCTGCTGCCGCACCCTTCGGCGACGTGTCCGGTGCCGGAACCTCTGATCCTTTCAGACGGCGCCGTTCAAAGGAGATCTTCCCCTGGGTCGCATCGTTCTTCCCCATGTTATTTACGATGCGTGTCAGCACCGAGCCAAGAAGCTCGCCGCACAGGCCGATCAGGTGTCCACTCCGGTCCTCGATACCTCGGTGCCAGCAGTCAGGTATCCGATGCGTAGAAAATGGCGGCGTCAATGGCGGGCAGCACTTCCTAGTCCGCCGGTTCCGGAACGG
Organism: Lissotriton vulgaris; assembly: GCF_964263255.1. NCBI lineage: Eukaryota > Metazoa > Chordata > Amphibia > Caudata > Salamandridae > Lissotriton > Lissotriton vulgaris. The sequence goes on from NC_141689.1 coordinate 863,664,807, forward strand.
CCCAGTGCCAGATAGGGACAGGTCCTTTTCAGCTGTCCCAGATAATCAGTCCCTCCGCAGAATAAGGGGAGACGGCAGAGCCTCATGCGATCTGTGCAAGTGAGCCAGGTTGCTACGCCACGTGGCGTGGTGCCTCAGTTTTGGTGCTCCACCGCTCCGCTGCTTCTCCAGTCCCCTGTCCCACCGTGGCAGTGTAGGGTAGAAGGTGGAGGACTTCGCAATCCAGGGTCCGTTCCAATCGCGCCTCGGCTTGCACGGTGTGCGACAGCCGCCGGAGTTATGGCCGCACGCAGAGCGACGTCGCCCGGCCTCTTCTCCAGGATAGCCCGCTGCTTTCGGCCTAGTCCGCCACAGGCGCGCCACCAGGCACAATGTCCCGGAATGTACAGGAATTCCCGCTCTGCAGCCGGCCAAAAAGCTCTTCGATCACTGCCCGGGGTGCCAGCAGATGGTTCCTGGCAAGCTATAGCCAATTCGAGCACATCAAGGATAGTCAAGCAGGATAATTCTGGAGCTTTGCGAGGAGCCGAGGGCTCACGCGTCCGCCATCGACGCCGGCTAGCTCCGCCCCCCCCTCCCTGCAGGAGTTCACTGCACCTCACAGCCCTCCCTGCAGGAGCTCACTGCACCCCCCAGGTGGTTAAGCTGATCTCGCGAGGATAGCTCTGGTTGGTTCCGGAAGTGGGGGTCTACGACTTTGAGACCGCCTTCTCCGTGTTTATTCCACCTGGCTTTGCTGTGGCAGAGACTGGTTTGATATTGGACAAGGTGAGAGCAACTCGACGTGACAGCTTCTTGCATTTCCACCAGAATTACCAGCTAGAGAGATATCTAGACAATCTATCAGTCAGTCTGTCAGTCCGATATACTGAGATGCAGGAATTCTGGCTGTCAGCTAACTTCCCAGATAACCAGCCAGATAGACAGCTAGCCAGCCTGCCAGTCAGTCTACCAGTAAGACACTGTGCCCTCACTGACTCCTGCGCCCTCAGCTCTCACCCATCTGCCATCAGCTCTCACCCATCTGCCATCAGCACTCACCCCTCTGCCATCAGCTCTCACCCCTCTGCCCTCAGCTCTTACCCCTCTGCCCTCAGCTCTCACCCCTCTGTCCTCGGCTCTCACCCCTCTGTCCTCGGCTCTCACCCCTCTGTCCTCGGCTCTTACCCCTCTGCCCTCAGCTCCGACACCTGTGCCCTGTGACCCTCGCCGGTGACCATGGCTAGCATGGCGGGGGAGATCGTGGCCTTCCTGCTGGCCCTGTCGGGCTGGGTGCTGGTCTGCTCCACGCTGCCCACCGACTACTGGAAGTGTGTGGCTCTGAGTGTGTCTCTGAGTGTGTATGTGTGTGGGACTCTGAGTGGGTCTGTGTGTTTGTGTGTGGTATTTGCGAGAGATTAAGCCATTGGCATTGTAAATGACAGTGCCATCTTTTTTATCTATTTTCAAAACCAACACATGCATAAAAATGTCATTTACAATGCCAATAGCTCTAACTTTTTCAACGGCTAGACCCCACCCCGCTCTTCTTCGTTGTGCTGGTGTCCGTTACCCCCCACCCCCGCTCTTCCGGGTTGTGCTGGTGTCCGTTCCCCCCCACCCCCGCTCTTTCTAGTTGTGCTCCTGTCCGTCCCCCCCGCTCTTCCTGGTTGTGCTGGTGTCCGCCCCCCCACCCCGCTCTTCCTAGTTGTGTTGGTGTCTGTCCCCCCCCACCCCCGCTCTTCCTAGTTGTGCTGGTGTCCGCCCCCCCACCCCGCTCTTCCTAGTTGTGTTGGTGTCCGTCCCCCCCAACCTGCTCTTCCTAGTTGTGCTGGTGTCCGTCCCCCCCCCCACCCCCGCTCTTCCTAGTTGTGCTGGTGTCCGTCCCCCCACCCTTCCTGGTTGTACTAGTGTCCGTCACCCCACACACCTGTGTTGTAAATTAGCATAAATGGGTTAGCGTTAGCAGAAGCCATTTCGCATTTAGAAGTTATCTTACCCGTTTTTTAGAAGCCATTTTAGTTTCTGGAGGCCATCTTGACTACCATGTGCTGCCATGTGCTCACTATCTGTATTGTCCTACCTTCCTTTTAGCTGCGCCTGAAGTCTGCCTAGTAACAAGATATATTTAGCCTCCTCCACTTCCACGCATGCTCAGAAATGCCTGGTAGAGTTTGCATCTGTTACTGATTAAGTTTTACATAGGAATGTGTTCACTACGTTCTGAAACTGTTAGCTCCTCCCACTTGGTTCCACATGTCCTTATTAGGTATTCCTTGTGTGCTCACAGGAACACAAGACTGCCCCCTTTTGTGTATGCTTACTGTGTAAGTCTGAAATGTATATAAGGCATCAGCCTTCTGACTTCCTCAGACTGCCTCATTCATTTGCCATGGCTTTTGGGCGACGCAGCCTCACCTCACATGAATGTAATAAACTGTCCTTTGATATTTCAGAGTTCTGTGCCAGCCTCTTATTGCTTTTAAAGGACTCCAAGGTTTTTGAATTCCACAATTGGCGACGCACGAAGGGACTCATCAGAGAGGTGACAATCTGGAGGAGTGATCAACTTGCCAGGAGGCAGAAAACTGCTGAGCAGCATGGGACTGGGTTCTGCAAGACGGTAGCTGTGCACGGCGCGCCTCTGGTGATTCCTTGTGTCTGCAGCTCGTGTATGTTTTCTGCCTCTCCTGATCTTTGGTCCCCCCAGGGATGTCACCCTCCTGACTGAGAACACTTTTGGCGTGAGTATTAAAATGTAACATAAAAAGATAGACTGTTAGATAAGACCTGGCAGTTAGAACTTGGACAGCTTATGTTTGGTAAAAGTAATTTTGCGGCGCCTGTTCTAAGTTTTGAATGCCTTTGTAACGCTTACTGTGGCATATTTTGAATTTGAGATAGACTTGTCTACTTTGAACTACGTTTGATCTTCGAAGAATTTGATATGAATATGATTTGATGTGATTTGATTTGATATGTATGTGTTGCAACTCATATAGGCAGGTAATGCGAGGATATTTCCTCCACCTTTGATAGTAGTGTATACGCTGCACTATTTTTGGCATGCCTGTTGTCCTTGGTTAAGCTCACATGTTAAAATGTGTTGCTTTTGTGAACGGTACCATAATGTGATTTGAAGTAAATGAGCCGGCTTCCCTTAGAAGGGATACCTAAATAGGTTTAGGTGTGAAAACATATTTCTTCCTTGGTGATATTGTATCTTCAGGGAATTAAAATATGACCATTATACATGTAAAGATCTTTTGTTCTGCGCACTTTTATAAATGGGGGAATGCAGAGCGATTTTTGGTGCTCTGCCAGTCAGAAAACTTGTGAATTGAAACATCATTGCCAAACATTCCTTGTAAATATAACGTACAACTAGCATTTACAAATTGGTTTGGTTTACAATTTGTTTGTGGCTTGTTTTTTGTTTCAGTCCTATGTATTGGTCTGTGGGTTCAATGTGTGTTTAAATGTGGGGTTTCTGTTCTTGTTAGTGTAATTTCTGCTTGTGAATAGCGTTGGCGCGAATTTATGAAAAAACATGCTTTAAGCGCTGTATTGTGTGTCCTGCATGTTTGAAAATGTTTCTGTTTCTGTGTGAAATGAGCTCAATGTGTGATTGTGGATTTCTTGATGTTTTTCAGTCTGTTAAGAAAAATGTTGGATTAATTGATATTAGGTGAAAATTAAATAAGAATGCAGTAATTTGCCATGTTACCTGCAAAAATCGCTATATGTTGCTTTTTAAATTATAGACTAAACAAAGGCACATATGTGCAAACTGTTGAAATGCTTAAATTAGATTAAGTTAAAATTTACATTCACTAGGAACATGAAAAGGCCTCAAAAATTAAATTGTGTGTTCTGTAGGGAAAAACGAATTTGTAGCCCTCCTTTGCTTACATGCATTTTCATACATGTAAAATGTTAAAGTTTCAGCTAACAGTGAATTTTTGTTACGTTTAAATGTATTTCGTGTCACACACTTTTCTAAAAAAATGTCTGTTTCCTGAAAGCTCCAGGGTCACCTTCGTGCTGGCCATTTCCTGCCTTCCTGCCTTGAGAACGGCAGATGGTGTTTTTTTTACAGGCCATAAAACATTGGAATGTTGATTCAGCCAGAGATTAGAAGGTAGTTTAACACGGGCTGAATTTAGCAACTCAGAATAAGTGTTTTAAAGGGTTACAAAAGTAAGTTGCATTATTTTGTATTACAGGAAGGCATTTCAATTGGGGTTTTGATCATTTCCTAAAACGAGTAAAACAAGTAAAAAGAAATAGGGGTATATTTCTGGGTTTGTGGCTCAAATGTTCTCTTTTCAATTCTGGCGCGAAAATATGTCTTGTTCTAACTTAGGCTTTTTGCGCATAGGCTCATACATGATTACATCTACACTGTTAGGCAAACGATGCAGTTTGTTTTTTAAATGCGGTTTTAGTAATTCAGAATGGGTTTGAAAAAAATAAACAAGAAATAAATTATTAAACATGAAAAATTATTTGAAAAAAAATATGTGTTTTTCAAAATCGTTTTTAGATATTTAGAAAGCTTAATACTCATACTATGACCCCCTAAAATTAAAACTTGATTAAATTAATGTGTGACTGACTAATTAGGATATTTGCATGTTAGGGTTTTACTTGACGCAGGCGTAAAGGCTCATTTTTCTAAGGCATTACATGCCTATGCCTCATGTTTGCTCCTTGCAACATGTAAAGCACATTCTAAGGATGATTAATATGTAATGCAAGTGTAGGATTTTCAATTTTAAGTGCCCCAAACTCAAAAGTCGAAAATAGGTTAAACTGGACCTTTTAAAAAGCATTCTAGTCATTTACCATAGCCTTGCAGTGTTTCTGGCTTTCAGAGAATGCATGTTTGTATCTATTACAAAACGTGTGGGTTGTTATTATTTGAGGTTGTTCTTCATAGCTCAGTGAGCTACTGTGCCCGGTGTAGAGGTTTATGTTTAATATCAGGATTGATAATTCAAATTTCGGCAGGGCCTACTCTGTCTTTTATCTTTGTGGAGCTGATAACTGAGTGTAATTGTATAGGCTAGTAGCAAACATTTAAGATAATGCTGGTATGCTATGTTGTTATGTTCTGAAAATTGTTCACAGTAAATGTTTTACTAAATGCATTTTATTCCTGAAAGAAGTCATTTATATAACATGTGTTTTTCAACAGGGTTGATCTTGTAGCTTAGAATGAGTGGGGAATGGTTTCTGGTCTTGTAAGTTTAAGGGAGGAAATAGGATATAGGGCCCACACGGTAGGCCTGGCAGAATTTGACCTTAAGGTCAGTGAGAAGGGGGTTTAGGAGTAAGTAAGTGAACAGATGGAGCAAGGACTGCTTGGTGAAAAAGCTTCTCTGATTAGCAGAATTTCAAGCTTGCACATTAGATGGGTTACATGAAGGTTTTTGTTTTTGAGTAGTGCATTCTTGACCAGCCCTAAAGAAAGAAAAAAAACCAGGCCCTCAGGGGCTTTGGAGATGGGGGGACCATGTGGGGCTCGCAGGCTCCCAGGGCTGTGAAGGGGCGCAGGCTCCCAGGGCCATGAGGGGCCGCAGGCTCTCAGGGCCTTGAGGGCAGGGGGTCTGAAGGGGCCACATGGAAAGGCTGGTGCAAGGAATGCAGTGTGTCTGTGAAAAAGTTTTACAGTCACTATGAAAGCGGGTTAGCATGTTTTACAATGAGGATGGTTGGTTAACAGTTGAGATTTACTCTGTTATGCGCTATGTTAAGTAGTATGTTGCAAAGAGATGGGTTTTATTATGACTTCTTTGAAATGAAATGTTTGTGTGTTTTTTTCATGATTTTGCATTTTTCCCTTATGAATGGTTCTTGCTCATCCTATGAGTAACATGCGGCACTGTAAGTTGTATTTGCCAGTTTTGATAACCAGCAACTGGTGATAACCTGGCAAAAAGCGGGGTGTGAGTAAAATGAAAGCGTAATTTTGATGTAATTTTTGATCTTGACAAATTAAGCTGGCCTGGATTCTGGGTTTTGGGTTGCATGCATGCATGCGTTTCTGCTTGATTACAAGTACCATTGTGCTTTGTTTATGCTTTTTGTGCTTACTATATATGCATGTATATTTGATGATAGCGTAATGACATGTTTTGTTTTATTAGCTGCTTTTTGATATTATTACAAGTTTGCCTGTGTTGTGAAGAGACATGTATGACGGTATGTGTCGCTTTACACCACGTGGTTAATATCTGCGTTTATACTAAATTTCACAGATATGATATTTGCATACTGTGATCACAAAAATACATTTGCCTCATCAGTGGATGTTAAAATTTGACCATAATAGTATTGAAGTAAAATAAAAGAGGTATACAGGAAGCCACAATACAGATACTGCCCTTTCTCCCTTAAGGAACAGGCAGGCCTAGATTTATATACATATCCTTGATTGGACCTAAGGATGCAATTATAGATTCGTGGCTCTTGTTAAAAGGTGACCTAACTTTTTTATTTTTTCTACATTTTTCATTTTTTCCCTTGAAGGAGGCGCTTCTCCCCAGATGTTGCATTGTGTCCAGACTGCAGAGATGTAATAGGAACAACAACATTATGCATAATTCCCCTTAGTGTGACCTGACCAGACTGTTTCTTTCTCTTTAGACTTTTTCTTTAGGCCTATATTTTTGATGCTTTCCAGTCTGACTGTCAGCTTAGTGATAGACTGGTTAACTGATTTTTTTTTAATATAATAAGGAAAGTTTCTCATCTCAACAGGAGACACTGTATGTTCATTCTTGAATGTGAAAAAAATGTAATGCCCATTCTAATTAGGTTCTCAGTTCTTTTAGATGCTGTTTTAATGTTTGATGGACCACATGTGTTCTAATAATGGAAACATTAGGAGTTTGTACTCTTGTTTTTTCTCTGTTTTCGCATTTTTGATAAATTAGCCATTGTATGAATGCCCCTGATCATCTGTTATGTAAATTCGTTTTTGAAATGTTTTAGGTGAGGGATTTAGGAACACTCAGATTTTCTCATTTAGGAAAATGTTTACCCATTAGATGATGCCCCTATATGTAAGGACTTCCACTCAGATAAAATGTTTATGTAATTGCCTACCCCTAGATGATAGAAGACATGCTCTCATATGGAAACACAATTGAAGAGGCTAGAGTCATTGTTTTGCCTTCTATGAGAATGATAGTGTATTTTAGATTATGATAGTCTCATGGTGTATGACCCCTCTCTTGAACATTGTAGGGTAACTGATTGCAATCCCCTGGTTAAATATTGAATTGTTTTTTGTACAACAATTGAAGGAAACTAGCGATTGTGTCATATCTTCTACATTGATAGGTTCTGCAGGATTCTCCAGAGTCAAAGGGAGAGTGACACCTGCAGAACGAATGATAAAGATGAATTCGAATTCCTATCCTTGACAGCCATAGATAAAAGCAGGAAGTTTTGGTCTATAGTCCCAGCACCCAGTAAGGAATCTGCACGCCATCAATGGTATACCCTAGTTCTTTGTTCACACTACTGCCCAGCGTTCCACGACAGAAGAAAAGGAGTCCCTTTGGTTTTGCAACAGAATTTGAATTGGAAAAAAAAGAGCGCAAAAAGGTACCTGTTATGTACTGGCAACCTCTGACAGTGTACAGCCCCTTGAGCCCTTGGCCTAAGTTTTGGCCTGAAGCCCTTGAGTCCTTTGGTCTGTGTCTTGGCCTGAGCCTTGGTCTAAGTTGGCCACACCGTTCCCTTTTTCACCTTTGCTCCAACGAAAAAGAAATGAAATGGAGAATTCGAGATTGGCGAGAGGCACTATCTTATGGTGCCCATGAACGAGCAGCTTGAGCGTCCTCTGACACCGAACAAGGAGTGTTGGAGTTTGAAAGTGCTGTTGATTTGCTAAAGGAGTTTCCTTGACAGTGCTTGGATCTGCACGAGATGCTTTGTGCCCTTGATCACGAAGAGCACGTCATTTGTAGTGTCTGCCGTAGTGTCTGCCGCAGATGAGAGACACTGGTGCACTGCCCTTATGACATGGAGACTTTTGACTGAACTATGAGTGTTTGCCAAAAGGGGCACTCCAACGGATGCTGAGATACATTTCTATGGAAGGCCTGAAATGATGAGGCCCTTGCAGCGATGGATGAAGAGATTCGATGAGCAATAATAGTCCGCCAGAGGGACTTGGAATTGGACTCTGGGCATAAGTTGTGGTTATAAAAGTGATTCCTTAAAGGTTAAAAATACTGGGTGTTGTGGAATTAATTTTTATTGTCTTGCCTGCAATATTCTAGAGTAGTGTTCTGTTTAGTTTAGGTAGAATAAAAGTTCATTCTCCAGGGGTGGGGAATTCCTATCTCCCGACGCCCGAGACATCTAGATTTCTTAGGAGGGCAAGAGGTTTTAATTTGCATTTTGTCCAAAGGACAAGTAGACAGTTTTATGGTAATACGGTACACAGCTGTTCAACCCTGTAGGTCACAGCCAGTAAATAAGTTGCTCTGAGCAGTTTATTGGCAGTGAAAGGGTCAATGCAAAAGCTGGGGCCTGCTCTTTAATTTCCCCAGAGCAGAACAACAAAATGATAAAGCAGAGCCCAAACTTAGAGCCAGCTCGGCTTCCAGGCCCTCCCCTGCTCCTTTTATTTTCCTCAAGCATGAGACACACATCGAGTTTCTGCAGCTCCAGTACACTGGCAGCAATGGCTTGTAAGAGGCTGCTTTTTCTGCCTCTTGGCCCCTTGCTCTGACTTGAACTGTATGACCCCTGCCTTGTATTCTCTCCTCCACTTCCGGGCCTCATAGGGCTCCAATATCCCTTCTCATCTTCAACTAACTCACTTTGATTTCCCTTCTCATGCACCCCTTCCTGGTCACTTTGCGTGTCCTGTACACCTTATGTTACACCCGGTGCCTGAACCTGCTAACCCCACCCCACCACCCCACCCTCAGCCGCCCTCTCTGACATCCCTGACCCGCTCCCCTTGACCTCTCAAATCATCGAGGGCTTACATTAAAGCTCATTATTTTCCCCATGGGCTTTCATGCAGGCCTAAGGCCACCCCCAATTCTGTCCTTGCACTAGGCCTCTCATCTCACTTTGTGCCTGCACCAGTGGCATGGTGAACACACTGCTGTAGCAACTACAGCAGCTGTAGAGTTTTTGATGGGCCTCTTCAGTCTGCAAGTCCGGAGACAAAGGCCCTTAATGGACTTGAAAGGGTGGGTGGGAGAGTGAGTGAAAGGGTGGATGGATAGATGCATGGATGAATAAGTGAAAGGGTGGATGTACAGATGCATGGATGAATACGTGCATGAGTGGATGATAGATGCATAAATTAATGAGTGAAAGGGTGATAGGATAGATGCGTGTATGAATAAGTGAAAGGGTGGAGGTATAAATGCATGGATGAATACGTGCAAGAGTGGATGATAGATGCATAAATTAATGAGTGAAAGGGTGAATGGATAGATGCATGGATGAATGAGTGAAAGGCTGGATGGATATTTGGATGAATGAGTGGAGTGAAAGGGTGGATGTTTAGATGCATTAATGAATGAATGAGTGAAAGGGTGGATGGATAGGTGCATGGCTGAATGAGTGGATAGATGCATGTATGAATAAGTGAAAGGGTGGATGTATAGATGCATGGATGAATACGTGCAAGAGTGAATGATAGATGCATACATTAATGAGTAAAGGGGTGAATGGATTGATGCATGGATGAATGAGTGAAAGGCTTGGTGGATAGATAGATGAATGAGTGGAGTGAAACGGTAGATGCATGGATGAATGAGTGGATAGATGTAAGGATGGATGTGTGAAAGACTGGTAGGATAAGTGCAAGGGTGAATGAAGGGAAGGTTGAGTGGATGGATAGGTTGAAAGTGGATTGATGAGTGAAAGGATGGACGGCGTATTGAAAGGGTAGATTAATGGGTGAGAGTAGATGAATAGATGGCTGAGTAGGTGGGGATGGATGGATGAGTGGGTGGAAGGGTTGATGGATGGACAGTTGAGTGTAAAGGTGGATGGAGGGATTAGTGAATGGGTGGATGGATATATGAGCGAAACGGAAGATGGACGGGTGAAAGGGTAGATGGACGAGCAAAAGCATAAATGGAGGAAGTGAAAGAGTCTGTGGATAGATGAGTGTAAAGGAGGATCGATGGGGTGGATGGATGGATGGATGAGTGAAAGGATGGATGGAGGATGAGTGAAAGGGTGGATGAACAGGAGTGAAAAGGAGGATGTGTGGGGTGAAAGGATGGATGGATAAGTGAAAGGAAGGCGGGATGGATCAGTTGGATCAATAGGTTTGGAGATGGCAGAATAGGTTTGAACAGGGGCTTTGTGAACGCCCCGCTTTAGCAGCTACAGTAGAGGTGGAGCTCTTGATGGGCCTCTTCTGTCTGCAGCTCAGCAGACAAAGATTCGTAATTAATATGAAAGGATGAATGGATGTGTTGGTGAAAGGATGAGTGAGTGGAAGTGTGCTGGCTAGATGGATGGATGGATGGATGAATGAGTGACCGGGATGGTTGAGTGACCGGGATGGTTGAGTGACCGGGATGGTGGATGGACAAAGGGAGTTATAATGAAGGAAATGGTGAATGAGTGGATGGGTTACAGGGTGTAAGGATTAGAGAGCGAAAGGATGGATAAGTGTAAAGGATAAATGGATGGATGAGTGGAAGGATGGATTGATGGATGGGTCGAAGGGTGGGTGGAAGGATGAGTGAAAGGGAGGGTGGATAGATGAGTGAAAGGGAGGGTGTATGGATGAGCGAAAGAATGGATGGATGGTTGAAATGGATAGGTTTGGAGATGTATGGGTAGGTTTGGATATGGATGAGCAGATGAACTGACGGATGAACAGATGGACGAACAGATTGGTGAAAGGCTAATGGATAAAAGAATGAATGGGTGCCAATGTAAAGGTGAAATGCTAGATATCAGTGGGTGAAAGGATGAATAGATAGATGCTTAGATGGAAGAGACAAGCGAGCTATTCTGTCGACGATTCCAATGACTTTTTTTGCTTGCTTTATGTCATAAGAACTTTGGATCAATGTGGGGGGTATTTTAATTTTCTGGTTACTCACTTGGCCTACACTATGCTCCTTTCTCTACCTTGGGATTATCAGGTAGCCGTGGTGCTCTATGCCAGCGCGTTCTTACTAGACCGCTAGTATTTGGTCTCATAAAGGCCACATTGCCATAGAAATTCCTGGCACTGATCAAAACTACTTTGTAAAAGAGCAGAATGCTATGACACAATGAAGCCAGCTCACAGATAGGAAGAGATAGCATTTTATTAAAAACAAAATGTCTTGGTTAACTCAGATGTAATTAGGGGCTCAAATGTTAAAGTCACAAACGTGCACCCATGATATATGTCCTTGTATTAATGCAGATTTATGCTTTTCATTAATTCACATGAATTTCCTGAAGTAGGCCAGGAAACCGTAGTCCTAGAAAATATTTGTGAATTGCATCTTAGCATGAGCAAATATGAATATGCCCAGCGGAAATCTGTTGTGTGTTTACAAGTTCACTTTTTCTCCAAAAACATTTTTCCTAGCCCTGGAAGAAACTTTACTTCTGCCATTGTCAGAGGTAAATTGCAGACATTTCTCAGTATGGGAAAAGATTAGAGAATAGCTGGTGAAAAACTCCAAAATTCAAATCCTTCGCCTGACATACCAGAGAGGCTGTTATCAGAGCTCTTCTATAAAGAGATTGCAGCCATTATTTGACGGCGCTCTACATGGCATCAAAGGGACAAGTGGATTTTGTTACAGGACATGTAGATTTATGAAGCTACTTGTCCCATGGACAAGTACATATTTCATTAAATTCCACACCCCTGATTCTCTGTGGAATAGTATCTATACCCAACTTGAGAGCATTGAAGGATTGCATTGATACTGTTTTATATGAGTATATAGTGTTTTCTGAAAGATTTTAGGATTTGCTATTGCTTAGGGTTGTGAAAATGCTAATTTCTCTGTAATAGTGGTCATTATTTCTTCCTACTGTTTGTATGTATGCTTATGACCTAATGTCCCGTTCTTTAGTATTCCTGGTCATACTCTTGCTGAAATGTTTAGAATGGAAATGGTTATCTAGCAATGAATTAGAAAATTGACGAAATTATGTTCAAATTAATGAGCACCTGTTTTCCATGTTCCTACTGAGTAATACGAATGTCTTCAGCGAACGCTAAAAGGGCCATCTGTTGTAAATTAGCATAAATGGGTTAGCGTTAGCAGAAGCCATTTCGCATTTAGAAGTTATCTTACCCGTTTTTTAGAAGCCATTTTAGTTTCTGGAGGCCATCTTGACTACCATGTGCTGCCATGTGCTCACTATCTGTATTGTCCTACCTTCCTTTTAGCTGCGCCTGAAGTCTGCCTAGTAACAAGATATATTTAGCCTCCTCCACTTCCACGCATGCTCAGAAATGCCTGGTAGAGTTTGCATCTGTTACTGATTAAGTTTTACATAGGAATGTGTTCACTACGTTCTGAAACTGTTAGCTCCTCCCACTTGGTTCCACATGTCCTTATTAGGTATTCCTTGTGTGCTCACAGGAACACAAGACTGCCCCCTTTTGTGTATGCTTACTGTGTAAGTCTGAAATGTATATAAGGCATCAGCCTTCTGACTTCCTCAGACTGCCTCATTCATTTGCCATGGCTTTTGGGCGACGCAGCCTCACCTCACATGAATGTAATAAACTGTCCTTTGATATTTCAGAGTTCTGTGCCAGCCTCTTATTGCTTTTAAAGGACTCCAAGGTTTTTGAATTCCACACCTGCTCTTCCTAGTTGTGCTGCTGTCCGTCTCCCCCACCCCCGCTCTTCTTCGTTGTGCAGGTGTCCGTCCTCCCACTCTGTCTGTGTGAGAGTGGCTATGTCTGTGTGAGGGTGGCTCTGTGTAGGTGGCTGTGTGTGTGAGGGTGGCTCTGTGTAGGTGGCTCTGTGTGTGTGGGTGGCTCTATGTGAATGACTCTGTGGGTGGCTCTGTCTGTGTGGCTCTGTCTGTGTGTTTGTGCTCTGTGTGTGTGTGCTAATGCAATAGGTCTCGCATTTGTGAGAGATTAAGCTATTGGCATTGTAAATGACAATGCCATTTATTTAGCTGTTTTCAATGCCAACACAAATACAAAATTAGTCATTTACAATGCCAATAGCTCTAACTTTTACAAAGGCGAAATCGTTGCATTGTAAATGCTTGTTAAACAAAGCCACCTTTTTTTCTAATGCAGCCCTTTTTCCTAAAAGAAAAACGGGATGTGTTTAAAAAAGAAAATTAAACATTTTACAAACATTTGTTAGGAGCAGGCAGTTGTCCAATGGAAAAACCCCACAAATCTAGGTGTAAACCTGGAGTGGAACCTGAACAAAGCCAAAAAAACGGTAGACAACCAAACCTTATCCTCTAGTTTGTAATTGGGGTTCTTTTGTCAGTGACAATAGACTTGGCTTGCTGCAAGTGGAGTGAGGTATTGACCTGTGCAAAATAATTATTAGATTGGAAAGCTGTAACCGATGGGACTGAGGTCACTTTTCTGATGGTTGGAAAAAATTGAGGATGAAAGCCAAATGAGAAAAAGAAAGGAGAGTGGCCCAAGGAGGAGTGCAGTCAATTGCTACAATGAAGTTAAGTTATTGGTAGCCACAAAACTGATTGTCCACAAACATATATTTTAGGAGCAGGCAGTGGTTCATTGGACTACGCAGATGCTTAACTATGAAGCAACAAGAACATTCACAAAGGGGAGGGGTCCCTTTGGGATCCCTACCCATTTGCGAATGGTTACCTCCAATTTGGAGGTAAATATATTAAAGTTTTGGGACTGAATTTGGGTCATAAAATATTAATACATATGTTAAGTAATCATTATTTGGAAGGGAGACTGTAGTAATATTTAGTCATTCTATCTTGACATATTGAATGTTCTGTCGTCTCTTTGGTGATAAAATGTTTGTGCTTGAAGCTCCCAGCGCTGTTGATGTTATTCCCTGGAAGCTGTGGAGACGAACGGTAATAAATACAACTTTTCCTCATTTTATTGTGTCCGTGGTCACTTCAATTGGCGACGCAGTGGCTTTACCGTTCATTTCTCCATCCCACGTGTGCAGAGTCTTGAGGAACTGAAAAATCTTCATTCTCAGGGGTCTTACTAATATCAATAAAGAACTTGGCACAGAAGCTGAAATATGAAAAGACATCTTTATTAAATTTAATAAGTGAGGCCACGTCACACAGAAGCCGTATCAAATGAATGAGGTAGTCTGAGGAATACAGAGAACAGAGGCCTTATATATGTTTTAGAGTTACAAAACTCATCATAAAAGAAAGGGGGCAGTCCTAGCTTTTGCAAGCATGCAAAAAAAACCAACATTCCTTCTTACACAAGCTGGACAAACCCATAATAAAACACCACAACCCATATCGTAAACAGGTAATAAAAAGAAGGAACAGAAACAGATGAGAGGTAGGATAAGGGGTGTGTATGTGCATACCAAACTTTACAATCTCCTGTGCTCTGATCCTTAATCTTGATCAGCTACTGGGCAAGAAACTGGTCTAACAAGGTCAGCTTCAGGCAACAGGGTCAGTTCACTCAGGTCATCCAGAAGTCAGCTAAAGTCATCGGCCTATGTGAGGGCAACCACAAGATGGCTGCCATGCACAAAATGGAACCCAAGGGTTCAGAACGAAATCTTCAAATACACAGTGAATCCATCGGTGTAACATGATGAAAACACTCATACTTGCTGAGCTCACTGTTTACGGTTCGCTGTTACCAAAATCGTAACAGAACCACGACCTTTATGACCCAGGTTCAGAATTCACGGAACCTCAGTCTATGCATCTAAGTTATATTTTTTTTTAGAATTTGCTAATCATTTTTTGACAAAGAAAACTTTTTATTGGATCCTTTGAAGTGCATTTTGTTAAAGAATCGCTGATGTGACAGTGCGTCTCGGCTGATACAGAGGAATGTTACATTGAGTTACGTTTTTTAACTCTTTTGCACAAGAGGATTTCTTCAAAATACTAGTATCACAATTTGTCAAGACTTCACTCACCCAATTCTGCAGTGACATATTCTCCGGAGCACCATCTTCCCTTCGCGGCATCAGGTTAGTTCTTTTCTTCTTTTATTCGATTCCCGGATGGTAGTTTGCTAGGAAAAGATTGTGTGCCGTCGAGGAAAACCGTAGGTCTTCGCCCCTTCATGTCTGCGGAGCAAATGATGATGTGCAAGGTGTAATCTCTGTAACGTGTTGACGCTCGGCTTCTATTGGCAAGTAAACGTTCTTCTGTCTTCATCGTTTTCTACACTCAAGTGGAACTTCCTGCTGCTGTCACCACGCAAGTGACGTATCACGACTATGATGCAAGTACGTGGCGTATGGTGACCGTGATCTGAGTGTGGTCACCTAGCAACGCGTGTACGGAGCCAAGAGAAGAGAACCGTTTAAATCTATAACGGGTAAGATTTATGTGGCAATGAAAGGTTTGTACATCCTAGGGTGGTACCACCAAGGATTATTCGGAATGACCCTTAGACCTGGAACAACGGAACCCGTGTCTATTGTCAATGAAGTAATACCCAATGATTACTCATTAGAATGGGAAAAAAAAATTCCTAATGTTTTTTGTGACAAACTCGGGTTGATCAGAGGCTTTAAACATCTCATCAAGGTAAAGGATGGAGTCATTGCTGTGAAACACAAATTACGTAACGTACCTTTTAGCATTAAGGAGGATTTAGCGAAAGAGTTAAAGAAGATGTGTGAATCAGGTGTGATTGAACCCATAGAATCTTCCTTGTGGTTAAGTCCCTTGGTCGTTGCACGAAAGAAAAATGGAAACCTCAGGGTCTGCATGCATTTACGCAGTCTGAATAAAGATATATGGGTGGATTCCCACCCATTACCCGGTATTGATGATATAGTTTCTAAGTTTGAAGGGTATAAATGGTTTTCGAAGATAGATTTATCTTCGGCATATCATCAAATTGAGCTGGACTTGTCATCCAAACATCTCACTGCTTTTGTTTCCCCTGTTTGAACTTTTCAATTTAAAAGAATGCCATTTGGCCTGCCGTCAGCGGCGTCGGTGTTTCAGTGTGTGATGGAAAAAGTTTTGTCAGGGGTTCAAAACATTGTTGTTTTTCAAGATGACATCCTGGTGGCAGGAAAGTGCAAGTCTTCTCATGATAAAAATCTTAATGAAGTTCTGAGTAGATTACAAGACAAAGGTATTGTTGCTAATATGGGCAAATGTGTGTTTCAAGTTGAGTCCATCGAATATCTAGGACACTGTATTTAAGGAAAGGGGATTCTTCCTAGAGAAGGGCTGATAGAAGCTATTGTCAAGGTTCCTTCTGTGAAGACTAAAGAGCAAGTTTCATCTTTCCTGGGTATGTGTGAATTTTACTCCAAATTCATTTCTAATTTTTCAGCCAAAACCGCTCATTTATGTGAGCTTTTGAAAAGAGGAACTGTTTTTTTGTGAGACAAAACATGTCAGACTGATTTTGATAATATTAAGAGTGAACTTTGTTCTTGTAATATTTTAACTCCCTTTGATCCTTTGTTGGAATCGATTGTCTCTGTTGACGCAAGTCTAGATGGTCTGGGTGGCATGTTAACACAAATTAAGTTTGGCGTTGAACACACTGTAGGTTTTGTCTCACTGCGTCCCAGTGCAAAAAACTACTCAGTCATTGAGAGAGAAGTCTTGACTTGCTGCTGGGCAGTAGAAAGATTTAAAAGATTTCTCTGGGGTAGAACTTTTGAATTGTTGACCGATCACAAACCTCTCATTCCTATTTTGAATGGAATTGTAGTGAAAGATCACACTCCCAGGATAGCTAGATTGAGTTCTAAACTTCTTCAATATAATTTTGCGGTTGAACATATCACTTCAGATACCCTTACATGCTCCTTCCAAATACCAGTTCTGTATTTTGTCTGAAACTCAAATTGCAATTAGGTAACTTATTACCAAATCACAAGTTGGGTTTTGTACATTTGAAAAAAGCTATTTTGCAGTCACAAAGGCGCAAATTTGACTTTTGTGACCATAAAATTGCTTTGTACACCAGGCCCCCTAGGAGAGTTTAAAACATAAGCCTTACTTAGGGACAGATTTAATATGCCTTCTGGAATTTCAGTTTGTAGGACACAAGACCCTCATCTAGTCACATGCTTCATTCTCAAGTCTGGTCTTCAAACAGCTAAAAATATTGTAGTGCCTGGGTGGGCTCCTATATGTAGACCTCTTGTAATCATAGGGCTAAGGTGGGATCTAAAAGCTCTTATAATTACCGGTTGACAAAATGGCTCTCCAGCAGTTAGGATAAAAGTATTAATGGGCAATAACAATGTTAATCGTCCATTGTATGCTATTGTCAACATGGTTCAAGCACCAAACAAGAACTCCAAATGGGGAATTTGACTTTCATCAAGACCAAGATCCTTCAAACTATCCACTTTTTAATACAGAGGCCTAAACAAAACCTCCCTGAAAGGTTTAACTTATCAGAATAGAAATGGAGGAACACAAATGATATTCATTCTAAAGTTGGAATGTGAGCGGTAGGGTGTCTACTGAAAATCAATATAATTTTCTATTATATTTGAAGTGGTGAGCATAATAGTAGTACTAAAGTCTGAAGAGTTTGGCGGAATGGGAGTATAAGAGAGAAGAGGCAACCTGATAGTTTCAATCTCATCAACCATGCCAAATGTACACGGAAGTTATGAAAAACAAACAAGGGTTTATAGTGATGCAAAATATGGGAATTATATCAAAGTTATTTTTGGTGATACATACGTGCTTCGTAAAAATGGGCCACAGGGAACCTAAGTCACAGCAGAAGGATGCCAGTGACATCAACGGTGGAATATTGAGTCGATAATGAACCTGGAATTCAGGGAGAAAGTGGGAGAAGAAACAGCAACTAATTCCAAAAGATAATCCAGAGGTAAATCAGATTCCACACAACTGTGCAGCAAACAACACCAAATCGTGTTTCAGGGAAAGTCAGATTTCAGGCAGCAAACAACACCAAATCGTGTTTCAGGGAAAGTCAGATTTCAGGCAGCCCATCAGCAAACTAAGCCAAATCATAATCCACAGACAAATCAGGGTTCATGCAAAAACGGCAGGGAACCAAGAAGGGAAACAAAACAACGAAGGAGAGGGACTAAATAATGGTGTACGAACCAAAGTGATAACAAAGGAGCTAATACAGCACATAAAGATGCCAGGCACCTTCCCAAGGAAAGTGGGCTACCTATAAAGCCCTGCTACCACTCATAACCTGGAAGCCCCCCCCATTGCCCTTCCCCAGTGGTGATCCTGAAACTCCAGCTGCCACAGACCAGCCTTCCATAGCTGTAACATCTTTCTCATGTAAATTCAATGGCAACCATTTTTAGAAATACATCCCTATCTCTACACAAACCCTTTATTTCTTGACAGCCCACCTCAAACATCTGACCCCCTTCCCCTTACAGGAAACCACTAATGTGGGAGAGGGGACAAAAGTGGAAGATTTCCAGGAGCGTTCAGTTGGTCCATAACCGTTCCCGGCCACCAGGTGTTGGCATTGTCCCTTAACCCTTCAATAATCCATTATGGATTCAACCTCAAGAGAACAAGTTTGATGATTGGGGAGGCGGAATAGTTTTACGAGTGGCAGGTTTAACTCTGAATATGTGAATGACCAGATGTATTCTCCAACCCTTAGGAAATCTAGGTTCAAATCTGGAGTGGAAACTGGACAAAGCCAAGCAACAGGTAGACAACCAAACCCTATCCCCTGTTTTGTAATTGGGATTCTTTTGTCAGTGAGCATCAGGAAATCGTTTATAGTCAGAGTTGGCTGCTGCAAGTGGAGTAAGGTACAGAAGAATTGTTAGATAGGAAAGCTGTAAGAGATGGGACTGAGATCACTTGTCTGACTTTTGGGCAAGATTGAGGATGAAAACCAAATGAGCAAAGGAGATTGCCCTAAGGAGAAGGGCAGTTCAGCTATTGGTAGCCACAAAACTGATTGCTCTTGATGCTTCATAGTACAGCACCTGAGAAATTGCTAAAGAGCCTGATTAAGGTGCTCTGTCTGACCATCAGTTTGGGGTTGCTGACTTGTAAGCTTGGATTGACAGGCCCCAACATACGAAGGAAGGTATACCAAAACTTGGAAATAAACTGAGTGTTTTTGCCCATGATAATCTTTGAATGTAGCCCATGTAGTCATAATATTTCTTTCAAAAATACTGAGCCTAATGGAGGTCTTGTTGGCAGTTTGTGCAACTGAATGAAGTAAGCATATTTAGAGAAATAGACCACTACAATTAACTCTAAGTTGTTGTTCTTTGAAGAAAGGGGAAGGTCTGTGAAAAAATCCATGGAGATCATTTTCCAAAGTCACATAGCAGTAGTTATGGGAACTAATGGGCCATCAGAGTTCTGATGGTAGGGCTGCATCTGAACACAAATAGAACATTGCTTGAAATATCTGATCTTACAGTGGCCCGTCTGAAATGTCTGGTAAACAAATTGTAAGTTCATCTTTCTACTGTGTGTCCTGCAAAGGGAGCATCATGGCATCAAAAGTGCACTTGTTTCTGTAATTTGTATGAAGGAACAAACAGTTTCTTTTTCTGAAAAAATAATCCTACTATGGTGCAATCATTGGAATCTTTCTGAATCCAATGCTGTGACTACTAAGAGAGAAGGTTTGCTTTAAATTGGCCAAAAACTCTTCTAAATTGGACATACTGATGTTTTATAAAGCCTAAATATGAGGATCATTCATCAGTGGTTTTTCAGGTTTCATGTGACAGTCGTGCTAGAGCATCTGCTTTTCTGGGCCTGTTCCCTGGTTGATAGGGGAACTGATATTAAAACTTTGTGAAAAATATCATTCACTTACTATACCAGGAGTCGGTAGATTTTGTGAACTTCAAGAGTCCTAAATTCATATGATCCATCCATATGCTTCCTGGATGTAAGGCCCCATCCAGTTGATGCGGCAAACTTCCTTGATTGCCAATAATTTCATATTGTAAATTGTGTAATACTGCTCTGCCGCAATTCAGGTTCTTGACAAAGTTACAGGATGTTCATCCTTAGTCAGCTGATCTCTTTATGAGAGGATGGCAATCAAGTTGAACGAAGATGCATCTTTCTCCACAATATATGGTAGGCTTTGATCAGCATGCTTTAAGATGGGAGCCATAGTAAAGTCATTTTTCAGTTGATCAAATGTTTCTTGCTGTACTCGATCTCACTGAAAGGAACCTCCTTTTTTACTCAGATGTGTGACAGGAACTGCCACTGCAAAGAAGAATTCAATTACTTGCCACTGGAAATTAGCAAATCCTAAGAACCTCTGTACATCCTTCACACCACAAGGTATAGGTTGTTCCACTACTGCAGGTGCTTTTTTCTTATCCATACTGATTTCCTTCATTGGAAAGACAGAATCCTGAAAAATGTGCTGGTTTACCTTTGATTATACATTTATCTACTATGGAACATAAGAAATTGGTTTGTAGACATCTCAATACGCCTTGTATAAGCTGCAGGCTTGTTTTAAAATCTTGGGACAAAATTAAGGTGTAACAGAGAAAGATGACAACAAAAGTGTCCAAAATGTCTCTGAAGATGTCATTCAGTAAATGCTGAAAAGAATCGGAAGCATTACATAAGCCAAACAGCATGACTGAATACTCAAAACAACCATTTCTAATAATGTCTCCTGCCTTAGTTCTGAAAAGATTATAAACTACCCTTAAACCTAATGAGAATCTTGGCAGTGTTGACTCGTCCTAGCAAAAGTGAAATTAATGGCAAGGAGTAATGATTCTTTACTGTGGTGTTATTCAATTCTATGTAGTCCACACACAGTCTCAGTTTCCATTGGATTTCGTGATGAAGAATTTAGGGGCCCATACAGGCAATGTAGAATGCCTAAAGAATCCTTTTGTTAAAAGGTCCTCAATATATTTCTTTAAATGTTCATCTTCTTTTATAGTCAAAGGATGTATCCGATCATGTGGAATTGGAACATTTGGTATTAGTTCTTTGGTAGAGTTGTATTCCCTATGAAGAGGTAGGAAATCCACTCAACACATCTTGAAACTCCCCATAGGCTTTGTGAATGTTATTTTCATCTTTGTGTTCAAAATAGAACATTCCAATAAGGAATGTAATAGCAGACTCTGATCGTTCAAAAACATTGTTCTTTGCAAAACTGAACTGTAGTTTGGACGATTTCCACTTAACTGCTGGGTTGTGTTGTATCCATGAGGATGCTAAAATACTATGAAAATTGGGGTTATCCATCTAATTGAAGCAGTTCTTTTCACAGTGCCCTATATCACTAGTCATTACAAGTTCCAAAGGTTCTTCACACACTTCCCCTGAATTAAGTAGTGTGCCATCTATTTTATTGGTTCAGGAGGTTATTTTCTTCTTATAGGGATATCTTGCAGATGAGGTGAAGATCGATAAACAACTCATGGTGCTGGTAATGCCCAACACTCTGTGGGACTAGAGGGAGTGGCTAGAGATACTTTCAACAAAAATATGCTCTACTTTTAGCAGCACATGTAACTGGGAATCGTTCGACTTTGGTCTGCAACTTGATGGCGAGCCTTCGTGCTGCACTCCAACTGAAGCAATTTCCTCATAAAGTGTCCTGCTTTTCCACAATAGATGCGATTCAGAAAAGGGGGTGGTGATGAACAGAGTGTCTGAATTAAGCAGACCACTCTTACCCAGTCCAAAGATCAGGTCTTGATCCATCACCGTTTTTTAGCTCACTGCACCATCCCAGCTCAGAACCTGGCTACATGCAAATTAGTCTGACCCTGGCCCAGTGCATCATGGGAACAGGGCAGACCAAACTACCAAGCCAATTCTTATACTGGGAAGGAAACAAGCTTCCGGGGACCGGTTTCTGGCATTTCAGCCGTCTTCGGCCCGGCTTGCTTGAATCCTGATGGTGCAATGAGCAAGGGACTCACATTTGAGTATACCCTTCCACGGTTATGGTGGAAAAAACTGATTCAGAAAAGGGGGTGGTCATGAACAGAGTGTCTGAATTAAGCAGACCACTCTTACCCAGTCTAAAGATCAGGGCTTGATCCATCACCGTTTTTTAGCTCACTGCACCATCCCAGCTCAGAACCTGGCTACATGCAAATTAGTCTGACCCTGGCCCAGTGCATCATGGGAACAGGGCAGACCAAACTACCAAGCCAATTCTTATACTGGGAAGGAAACACGCTACCGGGGACCGGTTTCTGGCATTTCAGCCGTCTTCGGCCCGGCTTGCTTGAATCCTGATGGTGCAATGAGCAAGGGACTCACATCTGAGTATACCCTTCCACGCTTATGGTGGACAAAAACGATTCAGAAAAGGGGGTGGTGATGAACAGAGTGTCTGAATTAAGCAGACCACTCTTACCAAGTCCAAAGATCAGGGCTTGATCCATCACCGTTTTTTAGCTCACTGCACCATCCCAGCTCAGAACCTGGCTACATGCAAATTAGTTTGACCCTGGCCCAGTGCATCATGGGAACAGGGCAGACCAAACTACCAAGCCCATTCTTATACTGGGAAGGAAACAAGCTTCCGGGGACCGGTTTCTGGCATTTCAGCCGTCTTCGGCCCGGCTTGCTTGAATCCTGATGGTGCAATGAGCAAGGGGCTCACATCTGAGTATACCCTTCCACGCTTATGGTGGACAAAAACGATTCAGAAAAGGGGGCGGTGATGAACAGAGTGTCTGAATTAAGCAGACTACTCTTACCCAGTCCAAAGATCAGGGCTTGACCCATCACTGTTTTTTAGCTCACTGCACCATCCCAGCTCAGAACCTGGCTACATGCAAATTAGTCTGACCCTGGCCCAGTGCATCATGGGAACAGGGAAGACCAAACTACCAAGCCAATTCTTATACTGGGAAGGAAACAAGCTTCCGGGGACCGGTTTCTGGCATTTCAGCCGTCTTCGGCCCGGCTTGCTTGAATCCTTATGGTGCAATGAGCAAGGGACTCACATCTGAGTATACCCTTCCACGCTTATGGTGGACAAAAACGATTCAGAAAAGGGGGTGGTGATGAAAAGAGTGTCTGAATTAAGCAGACCACTCTTACCCAGTCCAAAGATCAGGGCTTGACCCATCACCGTTTTTTAGCTCACTGCACCATCCCAGCTCAGAACCTGGCTACATGCATATTAGTCTGACCCTGGCCCAGTGCATCATGGGAACAGGGAAGACCAAACTACCAAGCCAATTCTTATACTGGGAAGGAAACAAGCTTCCGGGGACCGGTCTCTGGCATTTCAGCCGTCTTCGGCCCGGCTTGCTTGAATCCTGGTGGTGCAGTGAGCAAGGGACTCATGTCTGAGTGTACCCTGCCACACCTATAGTGGCCAAAAACGATTCAGAAAAGGGGGTGGTGATGAACAGAGTGTCTGAATTAAGCAGACCACTCTTACCCAGTCAAGAGATCAGGGCTGAATCCATCACCGTTATTTAGCTCACTGCATCACCCCAGTTCAGAACCTGGCTATATGCAAATTAGTCTGACCCAGTGCCTCATGGGAAAAGGGCAGACCAAACTACCAAGCCAATTCTTCACCGCAAAAGAGACAACCTTCCGGGGACCGGTTTCTGGCATTTCAGCCGTCGTCGGCCCGGCTTGCTTGAAACCTGGTGGTGCAGTGAGCAAGGGACTCATGTCTGAGTATACCCTACCACACCTATAGTGGCCAAAAACGATTCAGAAAAGGGGGTGGTGATGAACAGAGTGTCTGAATTAAGCAGACCACTCTTACCCAGTCAAGAGATCAGGGCTGAATCCATCACCGTTATTTAGCTCACTGCATCACCCCAGTTCAGAACCTGGCTATATGCAAATTAGTCTGACCCAGTGCCTCATGGGAACAGGGCAGACCAAACTACCAAGCCAATTATTCACCGGAAAGGAGACAAGCTTCCGGGGACCGGTTTCTGGCATTTCAGCCGTCGTCGGCCCAGCTTGCTTGAATCCTTGTGGTGCAGTGAGCAAGGGACTCATGTCTGAGTATACCCTGCCACACCTATAGTGGCCAAAAACGATTCAGAAAAGGGGGTGGTGATGAACAGAGTGTCTGAATTAAGCAGACCACTCTTACACAGTCAAGAGATCAGGGCTGAATCCATCACCGTTATTTAGCTCACTGCATCACCCCAGTTCAGAACCTGCCTATATGCAAATTAGTCTGACCCAGTGCCTCATGGGAACAGGGCAGACCAAACTACCAAGCCAATTCTTCACCGGAAAGGAGACAAGCTTCCGGGGACCGGTTTCTGGCATTTCAGCCGTCGTCGGCCTGGCTTGCTTGAATCCTGGTGGTGCAGTGAGCAAGGGACTCATGTCTGAGTATACCCTGCCATACCTATAGTGGCCAAAAACGATTCAGAAAAGGGGGTGGTGATGAACAGAGTGTCCGAATTCAGCAGACCACTCTTACCCAGTCAAGAGATCAGGGCTGAATCCATCACCGTTATTTAGCTCACTACATCACCCCAGTTCAGAACCTGGTGATATGCAAATTAGTCTGACCCAGTGCCTCATGGGAACAGGGCAGACTAAACTACCAAGCCAATTCTTCACCAGAAAGGAGACAAGCTTCCGGGGACCGGTTTCTGGCATTTCAGCCGTCGTCGGCCCGGCTTGCTTGAATCCTGATGGTGCAGTGAGCAAGGGACTCATGTCTGAGTATACCCTGCCACACTTATAGTGGCCAAAAACGATTCAGAAAAGGGGGTGGTGATGAACAGAGTGTCTGAATTAAGCAGACCACTCTTACCCAGTCCAAAGATCAGGGCTTGATCCATCACCGTTATTTAGCTCACTGCACCATCCCAGCTCAGAACCTGGCTATATGCAAATCAATCTGTCCCTGGCCTAGTGCATCATGGGAACAGGGCAGACTAAACTACCAAGCCAATTCTTCATCAGAAAGGAGACAAGCTTCCGGGGACCGGTTTCTGGCATTTCAGCCGTCGTCGGCCCGGCTTGCTTGAATCCTGATGGTGCAGTGAGCAAGGGACTCATGTCTGAGTATACCCTGCCACACCTATAGTGGCCAAAAACGATTCAGAAAAGGGGGTGGTGATGAACAGAGTGTCTGAATTAAACAGACCACTCTTACCCAGTCCAAAGATCAGGGCTTGATCCATCACCGTTATTTAGCTCACTGCACCATCCCAGCTCAGAACCTGGCTATATGCAAATCAGTCTGTCCCTGGCCCAGTGCATCATGGGAACATGGCAGACTAAACTACCACCCCCTTTTCTGAATCACTGGAATCAAGCTGTCTTGGCTGAAGATGGGTGAAACCCCGAAACCGGTCTTAGGATTCTTGTTTTCAGTCCAGGGAGGACCTGGCTTGGCAGTTTGGGCTGGACTGTTCCCATGAGGCACAGGGTCAAGACTGATTTTGCATATGTCTGGGTTCAAACTGGAATGGCATGGTGAGCAAAAAAACAATGGATTTACGCCCAGATCTCTGTTCTGGGTTGAATGTATGACATTTTTCTGCATTCTGTCCATCAACTGTTGTTTTTGCATTTGTCACCCCGTGTGCGACAGGTATGGCAGCCAATCAGATCCCACCATGAGATCTGTCCTTAGGCTCCGCCCAGATATACTGATCTGTTCCCACAGGACTTCATACCTTGCTTTAGGAGGCCTTTTTAACCTCATGCTTTTCAAAACTCTACAAACGATATTATTCCTCCCCATTGTTCTTCATTCTGCATGAACATGTCCAGCTGAACTAGCCAACTTATAACAATTCAAAGTTCTGTAACTTAGCCCTTTCTCATGTGGCTCCACCAGAACATTTGCCACTTCTGCTACAAGTGCTTCTACTGGATCCAAATCCCTCTCCATGCACCAACTAGACCATATTCTCCTAACTCCTTTATACCTTCCCCTTGTTCCAGGCGCTCAAGACTCCTCAAGCAATTCAACAGCCCAGCTCGAAAGTGCCTGGAAACATTTAGATCTCCTGACACCTTCCAAACAAGAAGGTTAAATATCCTGTCTTGAACTAATGACTGCTCCTCTCCTATGCCATTCACCAGTAAGCCTTCAGAAGCTGGAATCAAAAAAAGACCTTGTATGCCAATTCCATGACTGCTGGAAACTATACTTGAGACACCCAAAACTACGTCCCTAACACAATTTGACATTCCTCTGTTCTTACCTTCAGTAGAACCCTTTGAATCATTGCGAAAGGTAGGAATGCTTAAGCTCTTATTCCCTTCCATATCTGTTGAAAAGCATACACTGCATATGCCCTTGGCTCCAGAATCCCACTGAAATACTTCTCTAACTGGTAACTCAGCCTGCTCGCAAAAAGAGCTACTTTCAATGGACCCCAAATGCTGTCTATCTTCCTGAAATACCAAGGGTTCGACTTCAAATCGCTGAAGTTTCTCGAATTCTAATCCACTATCAAATCAATTAGCCTGGAAGATACGCCGCCTTCACCACAATCTTGTGCTCCATGCAGAAATACCAAAACTCCTTCACCAAATCCGACTGGCCACGGGATCTGCTCCCTCCTAAATGATCGATATACTTTACAGCAGAGATGTTGTCCATTTTCATCAACACTCTGCCCTTTCAAAACCCGTTTGACACACAGGCCAGCTGTCAGTTCTAAACAGTTTATATGTTTCTTAATCTCCTCTGCTGACCACATTCTCCCTGTCTGTGTCCCTCCCAAAAGTGCTCCCCAGCCTCTCAAGCTGGAGTTTGTTTCCAACACCAAATCTGGTGCATAGCCAAATATTGCCTATCCATTCATCTCTTGCAGCCACCAATTCAATTCCTCTTGCCCCTCCCGATTAAATGATACTCTGTCTCCATACCACAATCCATTCCTCAATGCCTCTCTCTTTATTCTCTGCAATGCACAGTAATGCAATGGTCCTGGAAAAATTGCTTCAATAGACAATGACAGCAAACCTATCATCTGAGCTAAATCCCTCAAAGATAGAGCATCCTTTTTCAATATATGCAAAATTTCTTTCCTCATCATTTCCACTTTCCTCTCAGGAAGTTGAAGCATAAGTATCACGCTCTCCACCTCGAAGCCTAAAAACTCCATCTTCTGTGCTGGAACAAAAATGTACTTCTCTAAAATTATAATAAAACACAGCTTTTCCAATACATTCTGTACCATACTCAACTCTTACTTCAACTGTTCCTTGTGCTGAGACATAATTAAAGTATCATCCAGGTAAACTATTAACCATACTCCTCTCTCTCTTAAAAAGACCATTACTGTCCTTATCACCTTCGTGAAGCACCAAGCGGCAGATAGCAACCCAAAAGGAAGACACAGAAACTGATATAAATGTTTCCTCTAATGAAACTGCAAAAATCTCTGATTGTTTTTCTCCATTGGAATAGTGAAGTAAGTGTACTTCAAATTGTGCTTCACTAACCAATAGTCTTTCAATTCCATATCTCTCAAACAATGGATTCCTTCCAATTTGAAGTGTCTGTATATTAAAACCTGTTCACTTTCCTCAGATTTACAACTGACCTCTATCCTTTGTTCTTTTTTGAATCGTAAATAGAGTGCTTATGTACTCTCGCATACATTCTTCCACTTCCTTTATTTCTCCATTCTGCAACATTTCCTCTATTTCTGAATCTGTCACCAACCCTTGCTCCACTGTCATACATATCTCTCTTTGTTTTCTCACCTGCCATGATTGATTTACAAACTGTATTTCGAAACCTTGTACTGCTCCAAAAATTGAAGGACCTTTGCTTATCCTTTCCCACTCTTTCACAAAAATCATCATCCAACCTCCTACCCTTCTTCGGGAAAAACAATTACAGTCCCCACTCACTCACTGGGGGATCCTTGATAATTCTGACCCAATCTCTTACCTCTTACTCATCCTGATTGACGACCCCCACGACTCTTTGGGTAGAAACCTGATATTCTCTTCCATAACTTTTGTACTGATTGTTGTATTGGGACCTTGGCATTCCCCGGCAAGTGGAAAGTCCCCCTCTACTTCCAAATACGTTCCTCATATTCATCTGAGCCTTGTCTAACACTGTGAACACTGAATGTTGCCACATATTTTCCCAAGCTTTTAACTAAGCCTTCACCAAATCGTCTTCACTGGGCTCCTTGGTCACCGAACTTTGGATTGATTTTCATTAGAATTGGCTTTCTTCTTTCGACCATCAGTCCGGCATACGCATTGCCCAAAAGGATAACTGCCCTCTGGTACCATCCTCGTAACAGCTCTAAATCTACTTCTGTGTCATATGCGCATCCTACGCCATATAAAAAATTCTTGCTAATGAACCTAAGACATCCAAAACCTTATCTTGACATTGCTTCAATGAATGTTCCAGTCCCTTTCATGGGTCTCTGGCACTCTAAATAAATAAATGATCATCTCTGGATTCAGATTTGGTGTTACACACCCCTTTTCATCAATTACTGGCCTAGAACATTCCTCCTTAAATACCCTTCTCTCCTCTTTTTCCAGAGGTTTTCCCAGCCATTGCTTTATAAACTTGGCCACATGATCCATAGGCCACCACTCAACACTCTGAGGGTGCCTACTCTTAAAAGGAGAACACTTCTCCTCCCCTAAGGGATTTCTCAAAACTTCCTTAGTACCCCCATTTTCCTCAAACTCCATCTCAAATTTGTTATCCTTGGTTATGTAAAAGACATCTTCATCCATCTCTTTATTGTCTTCTGACAAGGACACCATATCCAATTTATTGAACTCATTCTGCTGTGTGTCACTAAGGACCCTCTTTTGTTGGACGTCTCTCTTATGCATGTCGCTTAAGACACCATTCTATTTTTAAGGAGTGTGATCCATCTTTCCCTTTTTATTAAGTCTATTCTCCTCTATATGCTTTGATTTCCTCAACTTCCTCCCACTTTTCTGTCTCGTTTCCTCATTCTCTGATAAGGAGAAAAACTCCTTGTATGATTGCATCTCTTTCTTCCTCTTGACTTTCAAAATACCATCTAACGTCTCTTTCACCCGAGCCCACATTTCATGTTGAATTTGTTTTTTAATAATGTCCTCATTCACTTTAGACTCGGTAAGCTAAATACTACTACCCGGTTCTGCATCCATAACATGTAATCTAGCTCTCAATCTAACTACTCCTGAACACCTTGACAAACTCTCCCAAAATAACTATCCTAAACAAACTACCTTATCTAAACACTACTGCCTTACTAGCAAAAAATGTGCACCTGTCTTCGCCTCAGCTGGTTGAGTGAAATGCCACTGTTACTGTCAATGGCATTTTCCTTACTTTGATAACAAAAATTCATATCCTTCTAGCATACTTTACCCAATCAAAGATGGCTGCCAGAATCGTGCAAGATCACAGTCAGCCCAACCTTGCCTCACTCTGCTCGGCTAGTGCCTGTGCAGTCAAACGGCTGATCCGCTGCACTACTGAGCTGTTGTCAGCTAAGTACTCCCGGGCACAGGCTGAGGCACACGCAGCACTTGTGCTGAATTTAACCCAGATCTCTTGACTGGGGGTGAATGTTTGATTTGCTCTGCATTACGTCCATCATCTGTGTGTCTTGGACTTCTGCCACCAGCACACGAGCCCTCACATGCGTGGAGCACAGCGCTGGGCTACAACCTGTATGTGTAAGCCACTTTCCAATGGACGATCGGAGAAAGCGCTTTAAAATTGCTACACTCATATACGCTACCGAAGCCTACTACGACGGTAACACTGAAATTATAATTATAATACATATTTACTCAGTCAACATTTTCCTTTTTTTAATATATGCTACTGAAACCTTCACCTACAAACCCTTGCTTCTATAAATTAAAAGTCTCTAAAACATTACCAAATCCCAGTAATAATTATTATACTATACAATCTGGATTATCTTCCAAAAGGTAAACATTGCAATGTAAGAAGTACTTATCTTGCCTGGAGCAGCCTTAAAAAGAGGCTGAATGGTCTGTGCAGGGACTATTTATGGACTACTGTCTTCTGGTTCTAGTTTGGAATTGTTTTGTTTCAAGATTCTTTAAAGGTGCTGCAGGAATGGCAATTAAAAGGTTTCATGCATATTGGTAGCCTCCTCTCTTGAAATGAAATCAACTGACAGGTTGCTCCTGTTGGCAGAACATGATTTATTGAGAATGTCAGACTTCATTTTTCATATGGCTGTGAAAGATATTGTGGATTTACAGAAAATATGCTCTGATTTTAGCTTCTGAAGCACCTTCCATACCCTCTATGGGAAAATCATGAGAAAACAGTTTTGTCTCAAACATGATTCATGAAATGCGAGCAGAAGGCTTATTCACAGGGTAAAATCACATTAGAGCACACCACAGTTCCTAATATTAGTATGGCACCATCAACAAATGACTTCTATTGTAACTGAGATATGTTATCACCCTTTATACTCCTTTTTGTGACTCTCAAAACCTGCCATTCACTACAATGCATTTCAATGGGGTGCTATCATGAATATTGGCACCAAGATGGCTGCCAGCACTTCCTGGTTGAAGTGTTGGCAGCCAATCATATCCACCATGAGATCTGTGCTTTGGCTTTGCCCAGATATACAAATGTGGGTTTCCTTTAATAGCTCCAAAACTAATGAAAAGATTTACACCAAATAACAAAAAGTGTAATCTCCAGAACAAAATCTACCTTTCTTCCAAATTTGGTGTTATTCCATCCAGCAGTTCGGCTGCAGACTTGTCTAAAGACTCCATGGGAAGTAACATGGAAAACATACTTCTTTTGACCCCCACCCCCTTTCACCCTGAAGCTTTCCATGCACAACAAGACCCAACTTGAGACTTATTAAAAAACAATTTGTGAAGATTCGTCAAACGGTGCAAAAGGTATAGGCAAGGCAAAAATGCTTTTCCAATGGAAACATGGTCCTAACTATAACTACCTACTTGCGACCGACAGTAAGTAATATATATATACCTACATATGTTTTAAACGATTTTTAAAAGATGGAGCTGGGGGTTCCCTGCAACAACAAAAAAACATATATACAGTGTACTTGAATCCACTAAATACATTTTTTAACTTCAACATGCTACCTAGAGTGCCCGTTATCTTTGGTTCGCCTAATGAGATTAGAAAATATATATGTGTATAGACAAACACACACACACATACAAGAATGCATGGTAAAGATCCATGATATGATCCATGATATGATGCCACACATTGTAAAAGTTAATGTGTGGTATTACATTTGTGGTAAAGGCATGTGGGATACATTTAACCTTGGGAGATCAGCATTATTGATAAACATTTATTATAGAAGAATACATAAAATTAAAGTATCTCTATTACCCTTTTAGATAATAACCTCAACTCTTATAGCAAGAATTGTTATGTACAGCATTCAAACCTTTTGGTTCAATTAAAGATCTCGCAAAAGGAGAGGGTGTTTATTGGGATATTCTGGTCTGGTAGCTCCTCTTCGAAAGAAAGGGACCTCCACATCTCTTAAGGCAGCTGCTTTGACCCTCTCACATGGTATTCAAGTTTTTAATAATCGTTCACCTTCCAAAAGTATGGCTCAGCCCACTTTTAAGAGAAGCCTACTTACTAGTAACTTAGACTATATAATGTTGTATCTTTGGGTCTGGCCTTTCCTTTATCTGTTGTCTTCCTAAACAGCTGTTGATGTGCCTAGCCCTTTTCAATTTTTACAATTTTTTCCACGAATTAGCCACATCCAGCTTATGAATTTAGCAACAGCTATTATACATGGTACTTCTGTGCTGGTTAATAAAATTCTCGTAGCTATAGCGCTACTCCTAACACCCATATTTCTGCATAATGGTTTTAGCCATTTTCTCCGGGGTGCCTGGTATGCTGGGCAAACAAATAATATGTGCAGATGCGTCTCCTCACCCTCTAGACACAATTTGCACTTGCTGTCATTTCCTGTTTGCCATTTGCAAGTGAATGCATTTAGCGGTAGCGTCCCTACCCTAAATTGAAAATATAGGCGTTTGTCCCTGGGCTTGGTGATAATATCCCAGAAATGCTCATATTGGGGGTAGGGTTTAAACTCTAAAAATTTACCAATCAGGGAAATGGGCTCCGCAGCAAGTAAACTATTCCTATCCACCATGGACCAATATAGACCTTTCAGTTCTTTTTTTGAAAGGAATTGTTGTCCCTCTAGGTCATCCCACAAGTGTCGAACTCCCATGCCAATCAAGATTGTTTTAATGTTTTGCAACCACTTAATCTTACAAGAAGTATCAGCCGCCTATACATCTTTTAAAGCGGCAGCATAATTAACTAGCTCTGGGGTGGACCATAATCTGCGCCAATAACCAATAGGGCAAAATTTGGCTACCTCCGCCAGTCTACTACACCCTAGGTCATAGAAGACCGGCTGCAGAGGGGTACTGGATGGCAAACCAATCACATTTCGAACACATGTATTCTGCGCCACAGCTAGTGGCCTTAGATCATCGAATCCCCAGAGCTCTGCTCCGTAGGTTACAGATGGAACAACCTTTGTGTTATAAATCTTAAGTATTGGGTAGATGGGTTGGGTCAGAGACAACTTGTGTTCCTTCAGTAATGCACCAGCAAGGTGACCATGCTTTAGAGCCATCGTTTCTATCTGGGCCTCCAGCTGAGTTTACTTCCTATTGTAATCCCCAGATAATTAAAAGCATCTGTTTGGTCTAGGTGCTCTCCGTCTTAGTGACACCCTAACTTTAAAGGCCCTGTGCTTATGGAGGACCATATACTTGTTTTTGCTAGCATTTATATCCAGCCCACGTTCCTTGCAAAATCCCTCAAACCTGTTCAGGGCCCTCTGCAAACTGCTCTGTGTTTTTAAATACTAGGAGTATTGTCTGCAAACATAAGTATGGGTGTTCTTACGCCTGCCAGGGTTGGTGCATCAGTCGGGAATGTGGAAAATATGCTACAACTCAGTTAATTGGCCCCAAAACACATCCCTGCCGCACCCCTTTAGATACAGGAAATATATTGGTCACATTGCCCTGTGAACTCCAGTGTACTTGTGCAAAGTTATCTGTGTACAACCGTATCACAACTGTTAAAAGTTCTACAGGCATGCATAAATCCCTGCAAACTCCCCACAGTTTGTTTCGACACACCAAATCAAAAGCGGATTTTAAATCCACAAATGCGACGTATATAGTACCTCCAGCCAGCAAGACTACACGCCAATATATTAAGACAAACCTGAAGACTTGATCTACTGTGCTTACATTGGAGCGAAACCCTGCCTGGAATGGGGACAATATATCCTTTTCAACAATCCAGTCTAATATTCTGTTAAGTACCTTTCTTGCTATAATATGTCTAGTAGTTGCGACCCACCCACTTTTTTCTAGGTCACTGAGCCTGGAGCAATACGAATAGTGATTGGCTATTTGGAGGATATATTACTGTTACTTTTCTCTTGCTTTCCTTCTAGGTTCGCCAATGGCAGATACCTTATTGACAAATGTTTAGGTACACATTAGCGTTTATTTAATGGACACTTTTCTGTAAAGAACAGACTTTGTGTAGAAAAACGTGAGTAAGGTGGGGATTTGTGCATCCCGTCCTGAAGAAGGAGTTCCCACTCCGAAACATGTTGATGCATACAAGAGGTGATGTACATTGCACTACATAAGAACCTCTGATCACAACCTTTTAATAGTGCCAGCTCAGGGGCCCATTAAATGTTTTGAGTCCACCCCATGAGCCAGGTACTTTTTAATCTATCACTATAGTCACTTCAAACCTCACCACTCACTCACTTTAACTAAATACCTCACACACACCACACATAGTCATTGAAAAAAAGTGCTCCCGCGTAGTCGTAGGTAGCAGCACGCCGCATCCCGTAGAGGAGTGCGAAGACCCCAATGATGAAGCATGACACCAAGGGTCCTTTTGATGTGTGAGGGGTATTTAAAGAACACTACGTGCTCCCCACCATTGTAGGGACCACCCACACCCCCAGTGGATTCCTTTTGTTTATAAAATTCTGGCTAGGGAGAACAAATCCACCCCGTCTCTCTCTCTCCCTTTATGTTATTTTCATTACAACACTACCCATCATGTATGAACCCAGTCTGAAAGCTTCTTTGTTCGGTGCATATGATGGGTTGAAGAAAAAAACATAAGGCAATGCACTAATTTGGGTGTCACCACCTGTAGTCCAACCCAGATGATCCACAAGGAATCTTGGTAGAAAACTATTGTTGAAATTTAAGACCACACAGTCTCCCACCAAAGTTTTTGGTCCTAGTCCCAGCCACTCTACTCTCCTAGCCATTATAATTTGGCTAGCGATCGCATCCCCCCAAATGTCTCCTGTCTTTACGTGATGGGTCAGCCAGTGCGGGGACTTATTCAGTAGTTGTGCAGTGGACACTATCTCATCCTCTCTCAATGGGGGGACATTCCCTAATATCAATACAAGAGGGGATGATGCTTTGGGGAGGGTTAGCGACTGAAAATCACTCTGGGTTCGACTTGACGCTCCTTCGGCATGCATTTCATCTGTCCTCTTCTCCCCTGCAGACGTTGGAAACCCAACATTTATGCCCTCACCTGTAGTGTTGCTGTTTGATTGGTCCGAGGTTTAGCTTTTGAGTTTATGTTCCTACCCGGTTTCCCTCTATTTACATCGCCAACAGGTTTACATGCGCTCAGTCTATGACCCTCAGTATTGGATTGCCCCCTCGAGGGTCCTCTTATCATAGGTGTTATTATGGTATTAGAGCCACCATCTGCTAGTGAGTCTACACATTTACAACAACATTTCCTAGTGTCGGCTGCTAATCTATTTAACCTTACAAGTTTTAACAGTCTCTCCTCAATTGACACTATTTTACTTCGTAAGGGGTCTAGTAATGCTGTGACTAATGACTCTAGCCTGGTCCAAAGTTCAGAGTCATGATCAGGGTCCAGCGGGATATGTGAGCTCATGGACTGCATTATTGCACTTTGTACCTTTCCCTCCGACGATAAAACTTGATCTTGCAGTTTGTGGATCTGCTGCTTTGATTTAGACTTCGGCTTTTGTTTGCACTTTTGCACAACACCTCCCCTGCACCTTTTAGCTGGCGGTTCCACATTAACTACTATAGCCGGCCTTATCAAGCCCTCCCACATGGGTTTCTTAGATCTGGTTGAGACCGCATTCGCATTAGCCGCAGAGCCAAATATCGGCACAGTGGGAGCGGTGACTGCAGTGGGCTGTAGGGACTTTACCGTCACTGGTGGCACTTCTGGTATTGTTTCCAGGATTGTACTAATGGGTTCTCCCAAATTGGTAGAGTCACGGCCTGTTGATACTAATATCTGCTCTCCCAGTACTCCTTCTATGGGCACTCTCTCGGAATCAATAGGCAGTTGTTCATCAAGTTCTCTGGGGCATGCCGGGGATTTAGCCATGCTCAGGCGACCTATTGAGGAGTGCTTTTGGGTGGCAAGAGTGTCCAGGGAGAGTCTCTTTTCGGTCAGCTGTATTTCATGGTTCAAAACTGACTCAGCCCTGGTCAAAAATGCATCCAATGTCCCCACGATGCCTCCCCCTACCGATGCACATGTCTCCTTCCTCTTACCCATGTTTTGCTCAGAGTATCAACTGCCTCAGTTTAACCAGGGAGATACACACAATTACTGATATTATTCAAGTACTAATCTGGTGAATACCGTTGGGATCACGATGTCAGGATGTCCTAATGTCCAGAATAGCGACACCAAGAGCCTGGGCCCAACCCAGCCTCCTCCGGGCTTGGACAGGATAAGACGGGCCCGCCCTTGGCCCAGGCTTTGCCAGGGCACGGCCGGCCAGCGGGAGCCCAAGGCTGCTTTTATGCGCCGCTGGTTGGCGCGATGTTGACGCTGCTCCACCCGCGGCTCCCCCTGGGCATTGGGAGTCCTCTGTATGGGCTCAGAGATGCGGGCAAAAGATACACCAAGTGCTTCAAAGGATCCTTTGCAGCGGGAGCCCAAGGCTGCTTTTATGCGCCGCTGGTTGGCTCAATGTAGACGCGGCTCCCCTGGTCGTTGGAGTCCTCAAAACGGGCTCAGAGATGCGGGAAAAATATACACCAAGTGCTTCAAAGGCTCCTGTGTAGCGGGAGCCCAAGGCTGTTTTTTTGCGCGGCTGGTTGGCGCGATGTTGACGCTGCACCTGCCGCGGCTCCCCCTGGGTGTTGGAGTCCTCAGTACCGGCTCAGAGATGCGGGCAAAAGATACACCATGTGCTTCAAAGGCTCCCACATGACTGACAGCTACGATACTATATGTCCCATAATTCATCTTGGGCTGCTGTGGAATACCTGTGCAATCATAATGATGTTTCCCCACATACGACCCAGACATGATGTTGCAGGTAAGTATGGAAGAGAGGAAAGCTGGTGCACAAAGAGTCCATGTTGCTGTCACACACATGTCCATAAAGCTGGTATATCCGGATCCGGGCTCTGGCGCATTTCTTTGTTGGATGTTATTTGGCGGGAAGCGCTGTCTCCTGTTTTAGTCAGAGCCGCCCTGCAGGGTTGGGGGTACCCGATGACAGTATCGTTTTGGAGGAATATATATATGTATCTTAGAGTGCCAAATTCCACATAGTAGCGAGATCAGTTACACAATATGCACTTTAACTTGCCAACCGTGCACAATAGTTATACTTTTTATAAAATTATTTTTGTAATAAAATTAATATATTGAAGGGTATGTGTAAATATTTAATGAAATATGAAAATTTGATGTTGGGATTTATATGTGCTAGAACTGATACGTTGTTAAATATTCAATATAGTATGTTTTGCAAATTTGCACGTATTCACATATGTATTTTAGATATTTATTCTATTTATTGTGAATTTTTGCACATAATTGTGGAGTGGCAAACATAGAGGGAATGTCTAA
This sequence comes from Lissotriton vulgaris, assembly GCF_964263255.1. Classification (NCBI taxonomy): domain Eukaryota; kingdom Metazoa; phylum Chordata; class Amphibia; order Caudata; family Salamandridae; genus Lissotriton; species Lissotriton vulgaris. Next base: position 863,701,837 of record NC_141689.1, read on the forward strand.
AAATGAAAATAGAAATGTAAAGAACTCTGAAAAAGTCATTGTCAAAAAGTTCGGATTAGGCTGAAGTATTTTGTTTATCTCTATAGGCTTAGGAACATGTGACCTTTTCTGCACTACAAATCACGAGGTGAATTTCAACCATGTCATGTGATCAAGGGCTCCAGGGCCCGAAACGCGTCATGGCGGACAAGAGGGTGCACAAAAATAAATAAGCGCTGAAATCTACCTGTTTGGGTCCGTTTCGTTATTCTGGTTCCAGTTTCCTTGGGGCGGACAACGAAGTTCTGGGCATAAATTCCACACCGGCAAGCTTCTAGGTGTGACACGGACCCCTCCTGCGCAACGGTTAAGCGGACAGGAAGCAAAGCTGACGGTGACCCGGAAGCACTACACAGCCCCGTTAGGAGCAACCGCTTCTACCCCCGGCGAGCAAGACCGAATTGAAAACAGTGTTCGGTGGTATCGGACTCTCACGGCTGGGATCGAGTGGAGTCCGTAACTCCGAGGACGATTCGGGAACTTTGGATGCTGAATTAAACAAGCCGGTGCAGGAGAAAGGACACGCAAAAGAGCAAAACCACTCTGGGGACGGACTCAAGTTGCTCGAGTGCGTGTGCGCTAAACAGTGTACAGACATCAACAGGTGCACCGTCATGGACGCCGAAGACGTGGTCAGAAAGAGAAGTAGAGAAGAGGCAGCAGTCAGTATGTTTGACGACAGTCCCATGATGGAGCACGAGCAGGCGGGGCCAAGTTTTACACCAGGAACTGGGGGAAGCCGCATTAAAGAGCTTTTCAAACAACTTGAGAAAGCCATGAAGGTTGAACAGGCAAAATGGTGGGAACAGAAATCCCTCACCAGATATTTGGAAGTGGGCAGAGTTCCGCGCGGCTTGCGGATTATGCTGGCCCCCAGCTTCGAAAACCCCGACCCGAAAATGCTCCACGAATGGGCGCAATGCAATCTGGACAATTCAAGTCGCCTAATTCGGATACTTGTGCAATATGCTGAAAGCGATGGTGCTAAACTCCAGACACAGATCAAAGAATTAAATGATCAAATCAAGGCACTGAATGAGGAGGATTTGGAGAAAAAACTAAGAAATGACATGACAATAAGGTTGCCCAAGGAAGAAGATATTATAAAAAAGAGAAAAACATTTAAATTTCAAAGGGACAAACTGGACTATCGAAATGGGCGTATTTACACATTTTCAAGGAAGTTTGACCCCCCAACAACGATCAAAACGCCGAAACAAACACAGGCGACAACCAGTCAGAAACATCATTCGATCTCCTCCACAGACATCAGTACAGTTCCTAGCAGTGACTCCGAGATGGAACAGAGATCAACCGTGGAGTAGTTGGGGTTTACAAAGCGGTCGTTGGGTCAGGAGGTGGAGTGCCTGCAACACGACCGCAAGAAATCATTAAGATCCCATGCCTCCAACTCCGGCGCAACCAAAGGAACAATGCCAAGCGCAACCAACGGAGAAAGTGCAGGACAGCCAAATCAAGGGGCAAAAAAGAAGACGTACAAAAGATGGAATCGCCGCTGAATTCACAAGTAAGTGAAAGCATGACTATTGTGAATCTAACCAACACGCGATTAAGTCCCAAAGAACAGAAAATACTTTCACTGGGGTTATCATTTTGTCCACCATGCACTTTTGACTACGCCAAGACCAGAATGGACATTTTTAAATTTGTTAGAAAATTAAAACTTAGGAAGCTATTTCTGGTCATTAAACAAAAAACACTTAAGCCTCAAGACATAAATATGGTGGAGGGAACCAACTTGTCGGTAAGGGAATACGAGTTGCAATGCGACTTACAAGACCTTTTAAATGAAGGGGATTTGGATAATATTCAGGAAACATTGAGTATAACTGTAACGAACAATCCAGGCAACACCCCTTTTAAGCCTAAATCGACATTTAACCCGGTGATGGCACATGATAATATTGATGTGTTCAGTGACATGATAACATCTGAGATTAAGAAATTAAACAGAAAGACTATGATGGAAAATAAAAGAACAGTGAATCAGAATAATTCTTTTGGCAGCCTAATGAAAAAACTTCAAGAGGATGAAAAGACTATAATTAGGCAATCAGATAAAGGGGGCAATATCGTCCTCTGGCCAATGCACCTTTATCTGGAGGAAGCACTTAAACAACTGGGCGACAGATTGTGCTACAGCAGGAGTGATCGACAGGCATTTAAACAAGCATGGGAAAAGTTAAATACAAAACTTTACTCATGGAGAGGCCAAGGACTCCTGAGTGGAGATGAATTGAAATTTTTAAAGACCAATCATCCGACAATCCCGGTGTTCTATCTGATCTCAAAGATCCACAAGGACAGTATTAGGCCACCGAGTAGGCCCATTATTTCGGCACGCGGTGGGACATTTGAAAATGTGTCCTGATATATCGATCATTTCCTTCAGGAGTTTGTAAAATCCCTGCCGTCGTATATCAGAGACACTATGGACTTTTTGCAGAAAATTAAATCTATTGTGTGGAAAACTGAATATCTATTGATCACACTAGATGTAACTGCTCTCTATACGAGCATCAACCATGCAGATGGGATGAGGGCAGTTAAACATTTTCTTAGCAAAAGACCAGTATGTATGTTGGAACATAACAAAATGTTGCTAGAGATGTTGGAAATGTGTTTAAATAACAACTATTTTCTTTTCCAAAATCAGATGTTCCAGCAGTTGCGGGGAGTGGCAATGGGGGCCTGCTTCTCCCCCAGTTACTCATGTCTGCACATGGGGCTGTGGGAGGAGAAGGTTTTGGGCAATGCCTTTGATGAGATCATGTCCAACAAAGTGGTAGCTTGGTACAGATTCATAGACGATTTGTTCATAATATGGAAGGGGTCAACGAGTGAAGCAGAACAATTCATTAGTGACATCAACAAGAATGAATTGAATCTGAACTTCACAGGGACTATAAGTAAGAACAAAGTCAATTTTCTAGACGTAGAGGTCTATGTAGAAGGAGGGGGACTGCAGACCAAATTACATCGTAAGGAGACTGTGGGTAATACAATCCTCCATGCCTCTAGCCAGCACCCCAACCATTTAATCTGAAGCATCCCCTATGGGGAGATGCTGAGGATTAGAAGAATCTGCAGTACAGATGCCGCTTGTTTAACAGCACAAATTGAGAGCAAAACAAGATTTATACAAAGAGGCTATACAGAAAATCTGGTGCTAAAAGCAATGGAAAGGGCTAACAAAGCAGGATCAGTCCCGCCTGCGGAAGAAGATGTGGGGGCAGAGCATGCAGCGGCAAATATTGCTGGCTGCCAGCCTAAACTAATTATGGAATATAGTCGCCAACACAGGCAATTACAAAATATTGTCAAGAAAAACTGGCATATAATCACAGGGGACCCTGTGATTGGAAAAACGGTGGCAAATTACCCAGCAATAACATACAGTCGCGCCCGCTCCATGAGCGATATGTTGGTCAAGAGCAGTCCAGAAGTATTAACCAGGGACAACTGGCTAGGAAAGAGCAAGGGTTTCCTAAAGTGTGCCGTATGCAAGGCGTGTACCATAGGAAAGAACAAAACAACATACAGCTCTCCATTCAGTGGGGCTGAGATTCCTATTACCAAGAAGATAACTTGTAAGTCAGATCATATTATCTATGTGTTGGAGTGCGTTTGTGGACTGTGTTACTTTGGTAGCACCAAGCTACAAGTTCACAAGCGCATATTGCAACATATGAGGGCAGTAACTAACAACGACGAAGCCTACCCTGTGGCGAGACATGTAAATTTATGCCACAGGGGGGATGTGAACTGCCTGAAGTACTTTGCAATAGATATGGTACAGCCTTTACGAAGAGGGGGCAATAGAGAAGCCCGTTTAAGATTACTGGAAACCCGTTACATTCTGGAGCTCGACACGAAGACACCAAATGGCCTCAACGCGACGGAGGATTCATACACTTGTCTGCAAGTAGAATAACATCATAAGACAAGAGGTATAAATCATTCAGGAGTTGCATAAGCCCAAAAATAGAGATTGTGGGGTACAAAAATCGTCAAACTAACCAAAACATCTAGCACTGCCAGGTTTTAAAATTTAATAGTTCAATCACACATTTTAGGGGTAAACCACATAATTTCTTTTCATGGTGCAGGAACAACAGAAAGAAGTCCCAAGCAGTATAGAAGCAGTAATCCGTAAAATGATAATGCCCACTGGGGCAGTATTCCCAATCCCTCTTAGAGTGCCAAATTCCACATAGTAGCGAGATCAGTTACACAATATGCACTTTAACTTGCCAACCGTGCACAATAGTTATCCTTTTTATAAAATTATTTTTGTAATAAAATTAATATATTGAAGGGTATGTGTAAATATTTAATGAAATATGAAAATTTGATGTTGGGATTTATATGTGTTAGAACTGATACGTTGTTAAATATTCAATATAGTATGTTTTGCAAATTTGCACGTATTCACATATGTATTTTAGATATTTATTCTATTGTGAATTTTTGCACATAATTGTGGAGTGGCAAACATAGAGGGAATGTCTAAAAATGAAAATAGAAATGTAAAGAACTCTGAAAAAGTCATTGTCAAAAAGTTCGGATTAGGCTGAAGTATTTTGTTTATCTCTACAGGCTTGGGAACATGTGAGTTTTTCTGCACTACAAATCACAAGGTGAATTTCGACCATGTCATGTGATCAAAGGCTCCAGGGCCCGAAACGCGTCATGGCGGACAAGAGGGTGCACAAAAATAAATAAGCGCCGAAATCTACCTGTTGGGGTCAGTTTCGTTATTCTTGTTCCAGTTTCCTTGGGGCGGACAACAAAGTTCTGGGTATGTGTATATATATATATATATATATATCGAAATACCAGATGCCTGTAGCATTAGGAGAGCACACACAATGCCCTGCCATCCGGCTGTATACTTCAGTGCCTGCCTCTCTGCTTCACTGTCATTAAAATTGCCGACGCGTTTCGAGGTCGAGGACCTCTTCTTCCAGGGCTGCACAAATGACTCGAAGAAACGTTTTCACAGGTTTGCGGCTCATTTTTATTTCAAGCCCCCAGTGGGCGTTGGTTAGCTGTAAAGTCACTGCATGGTTTCTGGGACTTGAAGTCCGTGGCACATTTCAAGGGTTTAAACTTTAAGTAAGTTCGAGTCTCTTTGCTCTGTAATGCTCCAAACGCGTCGGCAATTTTAATGACAGTGAAGCAGAGAGGCAGGCACTGAAGTATACAGCCGGATGGCAGGGCATTGTGTGTGCTCTCCTAATGCTACAGGCATCTGGTATTTCGATTACTCACACGGCGGCCTGGCCGTGGGGAGAGGCACCATCGCCTGTTGGAAGAGTAATGCTGTATCCAGCGGGACGAAGCTGGAGTCAGGAACCTTCGTGACTCAATCAGCACAGTGCTCACTTCGAACCAAAGCCTGCTCTCATGCAACACGACCTACTCAAGGTAACATATGGAGCATTACAGAGCAAAGAGACTCGAACTTACTTAAAGTTTAAACCCTTGAAATGTGCCACGGACTTCAAGTCCCAGAAACCATGCAGTGACTTTACAGCTAACCAACGCCCACTGGGGGCTTGAAATAAAAATGAGCCGCAAACCTGTGAAAACGTTTCTTCGAGTCATTTGTGCAGCCCTGGAAGAAGAGGTCCTCGACCTCGAAACGCGTCGGCAATTTTAATGACAGTGAAGCAGAGAGGCAGGCACTGAAGTATACAGCCGGATGGCAGGGCATTGTGTGTGCTCTCCTAATGCTACAGGCATCTGGTATTTCGATTACTCACACGGCGGCCTGGCCGTGGGGAGAGGCACCATCGCCTGTTGGAAGAGTAATGCTGTATCCAGCGGGACGAAGCTGGAGTCAGGAACCTTCGTGACTCAATCAGCACAGTGCTCACTTCGAACCAAAGCCTGCTCTCATGCAACACGACCTACTCAAGGTAACATATGGAGCATTACAGAGCAAAGAGACTCGAACTTACTTAAAGTTTAAACCCTTGAAATGTGCCACGGACTTCAAGTCCCAGAAACCATGCAGTGACTTTACAGCTAACCAACGCCCACTGGGGGCTTGAAATAAAAATGAGCCGCAAACCTGTGAAAACGTTTCTTCGAGTCATTTGTGCAGCCCTGGAAGAAGAGGTCCTCGACCTCGAAACGCGTCGGCAATTTTAATGACAGTGAAGCAGAGAGGCAGGCACTGAAGTATACAGCCGGATGGCAGGGCATTGTGTGTGCTCTCCTAATGCTACAGGCATCTGGTATTTCGATTACTCACACGGCGGCCTGGCCGTGGGGAGAGGCACCATCGCCTGTTGGAAGAGTAATGCTGTATCCAGCGGGACGAAGCTGGAGTCAGGAACCTTCGTGACTCAATCAGCACAGTGCTCACTTCGAACCAAAGCCTGCTCTCATGCAACACGACCTACTCAAGGTAACATATGGAGCATTACAGAGCAAAGAGACTCGAACTTACTTAAAGTTTAAACCCTTGAAATGTGCCACGGACTTCAAGTCCCAGAAACCATGCAGTGACTTTACAGCTAACCAACGCCCACTGGGGGCTTGAAATAAAAATGAGCCGCAAACCTGTGAAAACGTTTCTTCGAGTCATTTGTGCAGCCCTGGAAGAAGAGGTCCTCGACCTCGAAACGCGTCGGCAATTTTAATGACAGTGAAGCAGAGAGGCAGGCACTGAAGTATACAGCCGGATGGCAGGGCATTGTGTGTGCTCTCCTAATGCTACAGGCATCTGGTATTTCGATTACTCACACGGCGGCCTGGCCGTGGGGAGAGGCACCATCGCCTGTTGGAAGAGTAATGCTGTATCCAGCGGGACGAAGCTGGAGTCAGGAACCTTCGTGACTCAATCAGCACAGTGCTCACTTCGAACCAAAGCCTGCTCTCATGCAACACGACCTACTCAAGGTAACATATGGAGCATTACAGAGCAAAGAGACTCGAACTTACTTAAAGTTTAAACCCTTGAAATGTGCCACGGACTTCAAGTCCCAGAAACCATGCAGTGACTTTACAGCTAACCAACGCCCACTGGGGGCTTGAAATAAAAATGAGCCGCAAACCTGTGAAAACGTTTCTTCGAGTCATTTGTGCAGCCCTGGAAGAAGAGGTCCTCGACCTCGAAACGCGTCGGCAATTTTAATGACAGTGAAGCAGAGAGGCAGGCACTGAAGTATACAGCCGGATGGCAGGGCATTGTGTGTGCTCTCCTAATGCTACAGGCATCTGGTATTTCGATATATATATATATATATATATATATATATATATATACCCACACAAACATTGGAGGAATGTGGAATCACACAACAGGGTTGTAAGAGTGAAATGACAATCAAATCTAAAATTAACCCAAGAACACCACATGATGGAATCGACACATTTCAAGAAATAGTCATTGAAGAACTGAAAGGATTACAGGCGAAGAAATTCAATTGGAAAAGAAAAAACTTGAAAAAGGAAGAATGGGCTGTAATTAAAAATCTCAAAGAGGATGAAAATATTATTATTAAACCCAGCGATAAAGGTGGAAATATTGTCATCCTGAAACGCAGCCAATATGAGGATGAGGCACTTTCCCAATTGAACAATAAAGAACATTACATGGAGATAAAAAGGGAAAAACACACAGAGAGCATTAAGGCCTTCAATGACCTGATTGAAAAATGGAAGGACAAAGGAATCTTGGACTTCAAAGATTGGAATAACTTGAAATGTGAGTTACCTCAAATTGCCACATTCTATCACCTACCTAAGGTGCACAAGAGTAAAATATGGCCTCCGGGTAGACCTATTGTGTCCGCAAAAGACAGTTTACTGGAAAAGACTTCGAGCTACATCGACAGCTTCATTGCCCCATTCGTTAAAGATCTCAGCTCGTATCTAAAAGATACGAAGGACTTTTTAAGGATTATACAGGATGTCAAATGGGAAGAGGACATGATCCTAATAACAATGGACATTGCCAGCTTGTATACTTCTATTAGGCATGGAGACGGTCTGCTGGCAATGAAGAGCTTCCTAGAGAATAGATCAATCAAATATCGAATCCACAATACCATGTTGCTAGAATTAACAGACTTCTGTCAAAGAAATAACATCTTTTTGTTTGCAGGGAAATTGTACCTACAACTCCAGGGGACCGCGATGGGCACGTGCTTCGCCCCCAGCTACGCGAACCTTTTCGTGGGCTGGTGGGAGAAGCACGTGGCCTGGGCGGGGGACAATGACCGGTGGATGAATAATATCATCCTGTGGACCCGCTACATCGATGACTTGTTTTTGGTGTGGCGGGGCCCACAGAATGAGGCTGAGGAATACATTGCTGAATTAAACAGAAATAATTTGAACCTCAGTTTCACAAGCAACATCAGCAAGAGTGAGGTGTTCTACCTGGACCCTCGGGTCTATGTGGAAAATGATTCAATCCAAACTGCGGTTTATAGAAAACCAACGGCGGGCAACACTATATTGCACTCACGCAGGTATCATCCCCGTAGTGTCATTAATAACATTCCCCTGGGAGAGTTTTTGCGAATAAAACGCAACTGCTCGTCAGAACAGGAGTTTGAAAAAGCTAAGGAACAGTCCAAAAAAAGATTCTCACAGAGAGGATATGGAAAAGGGATTTTGGATCGAGCTGAAATAAGAAGCAACTTAGTGGGGAGAAAAGACCTGCTAACTGATAAACCTAGATCCCCGGACTCAAAGATTAGACTGATCACTGATTACTCAGAAAAGTCACCAGAAATTTTCATTTTCATTGAGCCCTACCCTATTCAACGTTTACATGGCCCCCCTGGAGAATGTGGTACGGCCGCTGGGTATCAAAATCATCAGTTACGCTGATGATACCCAGCTGGTGGTAGGCCTCTCCCAGTCGGCGTACCATCCCGACCGGCTGCACACGTGTCTTGAAAAGATCTACACGTGGATGTGCAGCTCAGCCCTAAAGTTAAATGGCTCCAAAACGGAACTGATGCTGCTGGGGAACTCCTCTCCATCTTTGCCCCCCAGCAGCTGGCCAGACTGTTTGGGACCGATGCCCCCCCCAAGCAGGAGATCAAGAGCTTGGGGGTATGGCTGGAGCAGGACCTATCATTTAAAACCCATGCCAAAAAGACTGCTGGCGTGTGCTTTGGCCTGCTCCGCTCAGCCCAGAAGATTCTGCCCCTGCTCCCAGTGGCCACTCGAAGGCTTCTCATCTAGGGACTTATCATCTCGCGGCTGGATTTCAGCAATGCGCTTTTCCTGGGCGCACCCAAATCTACCCTGAACAGACTGCAGCAAGTGCAGAACGCGGCTGCCAGGCTTTTGACGGGTCTCCCTAGGCGGCAATCTGCCCGCCCGGCGTTGAGGGCACTGCACTGGCTCCCTGTGAAGGACCGGGTGAAATTCAAGTCACTCTGCATCGCCCACAAAGTCCTGCACGGGGTGGGTCCACCTATTCTTGAGGAGATGGTCCAGCCCTATAAGGCCTCTCGTTCCCTCCGCTCTGACCACCAACATCTCCTTCAGGTTGGCAGGGTGAAAAAGGCAAGATCTGGGGGCAGAAGGTTTTCAATAAATGTGGCCTCCTTGTGGAACTCACTGCCCCTACAACTGTGCTCTGAAGCCAGTCTCTTCAGGTTTCGTAAACTTTTAAAAACTTTTTTGTTCTCTGTTTAATCCTTGCATTCTTGTAGCTGTGTTATGTTCTGATAAGCGCGGGGATGCCTATTGGTAACCAGGCGCTATACAAAACTCGGAATAATAATAATAATAATAATAATAAAAATTGGAAAATCTTAAAATCAGACTCTGTAATCGGGAAATCCCTATCTGATTATCCTCTCATCACATATAGAAAGGGGAATTCCTTCAAAGACCATCTAGTGAACAGTCGCTATTAGAAGAAGAAAAAGAACAAATCAACTGTTTCAGGCTTCTTTCCTTGCATGAAGTGAAAGGCCTGTAGAAACTCGAAAAAAGTCAAGGAATACCTAATTCCAGGAAAGAAAACAAAGAACAAGATAACGAAATTACTAAACTGTAACTCTGACTATACTGTGTACTGCTTGATATGTCCCTGTAGGAAGAAATATATAGGGAGCACAGTGAAACCCACCAAACTAAGGGTCCTTGAACATATGAGGGCTATTACCTCGAAGGATCCAAGTTATCCAGTAGCCCGTCATTTCGAGCAGGCACACAACAGCAACAGTAATCTGTTGACCTATTTCATTCTGGATCAGGGGGTAACTGGGTGAAAAAGCTGAGAACCTTAGAATCAAGATTCATCATCCAGCTACAGACCAAGACCCCGGGTGGGATGAACAATGAGGAAGAGATGTGGACTCACATCTAAGAAACTTCATTCGGGGCCCCTGTGTTGTTTTCTTATAACCTGGAAAAATAGACTGATATACATTTCTTTAGAAATCTGTGATGCCTGCCCTATCACCCCATAATTAAAAAAGTTATTTTTTGTTCATGGTAAATCACAAGGACAATTCAAAATGTTTTTTTGTTCGAATGTACAATATGAATAATGAAATGCCCATTCAGGGCTTGATTGTATGTCATTTCGAGAATGTAGATTGTTCCATAATGTGCCATGAAACTGTGAACTTCTCGTGAGGGCTCATAAAGGGACCATAATGAGCCTCACGATTGAAAGGCACTACCCGCACAGGCGCCTCAAAATGTAAATATGTAACATAAGGTACCATGAATTCTTGAAAGATTTAATTTTGAGAAAGAATTTCACTGCGGTATACATTAGACCTACAGTCAAACTACATGATGGTATCGAATGTATTGAAAATGATGATTATAATTTCCACTTTACCCATTATAAGATGGCCGCCGCAAGAGTAATGATGTAATTACAAGTTATGTGCCCTTCTTTTATGTTTACTCCTTTAGAAACAAGTGACACATGGTCACCATGGTTTTATTTAAATAATGGTAAAAACAAATGTCAGTTTACACTGACGAAGGCGGCAACGCCGAAACGCGTTTGTAAGCTTGACTTTACCTGCAGAAAGATTCTGTAATAAAACATCTGGCGAATCCACGCTGTATTGGCTTTGAGTGCTCTTTATGGTTGAATCCCGAGGACTGTGGGATTTTGCGTTGTCAATATTTATATATATATATATATATATATATATATATATATATATATATATATATATATATATATATATATATATATATATATATGAAACACGAAAGTTGGGCTGACCCAAGCCACAAATCCGGCGGGCACACTGCTGGGGTAGCCACCCCCTTCAAATCAAACACGCTGTCACCTCGTAGAAAACTCACTAGATTCGATCGAGTATGTCAACAAAGGTGCCGTGGCCACAGTATTCTCAGTGCAAGGAAGTTTATTCAGGCACGATGTCCAACGCGTTTCGGAGTTGTAGTCACTCCTTCATCACGGGCCTGTGATGAAGGAGTGACTACAACTCCGAAACGCGTTGGACATCGTGCCTGAATAAACTTCCTTGCACTGAGAATACTGTGGCCACGGCTCCTTTGTTGACAAACTCGATCGAATCCAGTGAGTTTTCTACGAGGTGACAGCGTGTTTGATATATATATATATAAATATATATATATATATATATATATATATATATATATATATCTCACAGCAAACCCCTCCAGTATCGAGAAGCAAAAGGCCACACGGGGAATACCTTGCAGAAGTCTTTAATTTGATGTAGGCATAATGCATTTCGGCGACATTTCACCTTCCTCAGATGCTGTTGTAAGCATGGTCCGACTCCATCCCCACCTTTAAATCTCCTGCCGCTCTCCCTATGGTGGTAGAGCTCCGCCCCACAGTCCTTGTTGTGCTCACCTGCTGTAGTATGGTGTTGATGCCTACAGTTCCCACAGTTCTTCAAAATGGAACAGGCAGCGCGTGGAGGAAACAAAGTTGGATATCCAAATTATCAGGTGAAGGTGAGTGATATTGCGATGGTTGGCCATGTGTTAGAGTACTATCCCCAGACTTCGTCGGGTCCCCGCTTGCGTTCCAGCCTCTCCTGTAGACTCTGAGCGGGCCACGAGTTGGGATACAATAATTCCTGGCTCCTCGTGCAGTGACGAGCTGCTCCAGGCTGCAGCCCTATCTCTTCCCCACAATCCGAGGTGGGCCGGAGCATACCATCCCTTGGTCTACAAAACATCAGGACAGCTGTACCAGTGTTGGCTCCGGCCACTTGATGGAACGGGGCCTTTTCAGCACTTAACTGGTTAGTGTGCTTAAACATCTCACAGCAAACCCTTCCAGTATCGAGAAGCAAAAGGCCACACATGGAATACCTTGCAGAAGTCTTTAATGGGATGCAGGCATAATGCATTTCGGCAACATTTCAACTTCCTCAAGCCGTTGTAAGCATGGTCCGACTTCATCCCCACCTTTAAATCTCCTGCCGCTCTCTCATTGGTGGTAGAGCTCCGCCCCACAGTCCTTGTTGTGCACACCTGCTCTAGTATGGTGTTGATGCCTACAGTTCCCACAGTTCATCAAAATGGAACAGGCAGTGCATGGGGGAAACAAAGTTGGATATCCAAATTATATGGGGAAGGTGAGTGATGTTGCGATGGTTGGCCATGTGTTAGAGTACTGTCCCCAGCAGACTTCGTCGGGTCCCCGCTTGCGTTCCATATATATTACCTACTGGCGGTCGCCAGTAGGTAGTTATAGTTAGGATTTCTTTCAATGTTAAATCTCAAAATTCTATTTGGAATAACTTTGGCACCGGTTGACGAATCTGCTTGAAAATTTCCTCAAAATGGCCTCGTCGAGTTCCGGTCTTTCCCTGAAAGTTTGGGGGGGGTTCGTCAAGCGGGGGCCGTGCCCGGTACGCGCACCGGGAACGCACTGGTGAGTAAAGTAAGGGGAAAATCCAGGACCATATTTATGAAGGCCTTGCGCTGCCAGTTTTGCGCCGCCTGTGCGTCACTTTTTGTGACGCACCAGCGGTGTAAAAAAATGCGCCTTGTTACGCTATATTTAAAAAGTGACGCATCTAGGTAGATGGGTCACTTTTTAAAACCCTGCGCCACATTATACCTGCGTCAGGTATAATGTATGCAGAGGGGGCGTTCCCCCGCAAAAAGTTTGTTAATAGCGACACAGTGAAATCTCATAGATTTCACTGCGTCACTTTTAGGATGCTGTTGCGTCAAAATCTTGCGCCTGCCTCACAGCAGGTGTAAGACTGACGCAAGACCTTTCACATGGTGCTTTCCTCATGTGAAAGGACGCATTACTGGAGTTGAGTCACTTTTGTGACGCACTCCAGCAATGCGTCACTTTTGTGTTTACAGATACGTCAGAAATACTGACGTACCTGTAACTCCTTGCGACATGATTCGTCATACATTAAATATGACACATCTGGAATGTCGTAAGGAGTGCGCACAGAAAAGTGACGCATCGCACCAGCGGTGTAAAAAAATGCGCCTCGTTGCGTCAATACGTCCCTTTTGCATACATTACACCTGACGTAGGAATAATGTGGCACAGGGGTTTACAAAGTGATGTATTTACCTAGAAACGCCACAATGTAAATATGAATAAATAAGGTGCATTTTTTATTGGACTGGTGTGTCACAAAAAGTGATGCATCTAGGTAGATAAAACCCTGTGCCACATTATATCTGCGTCAGGTATAATGTATGCAGAGGGGGCGTTCCCCCGCAAAAAGCTTGGTAATAGCGACGCAGTGAAATCTATGAGATTTCACTGCGTCACTTTTAGGATGCTGTTGCGTCAAAATCTTGTGTAAGACTGACGCAAGACCTTTCACATGGTGCTTTCCCTATGTGAAAGGACGCATTACTGGAGTTGCGTCACTTTTGTGACGCACTCCAGTAATGTGCCACTTTTGTGTTTACAGATACGTCAGAAATACTGACATATCTGTAACTCCTTGCGAATTGATTAGTCATAAATTAAATATGACATTTCTGGAATGTCATAAGGAGTGCGCCCAGAAAAGTGACGCATCGCTGTTTTCACGTAGCGATGCGTCACTTTTCAGAAATGAGGCCTCCAGTTTATTCACTGTGTCACCTCTACGACCCTTTCTTGCGTCAATACGTCCCTTTTGCATACATTACACCTGACGTACGAATAATGTGGCACAGGGGTTTACAAAGTGATGTATTTACCTAAAAACGCCACAATGTAAATATGAATAAATAAGGTGCATTTTTTATTGGACTGTTGTGTCACAAAAAGTGATGCTTTGGTGGTGTTAAAGTGACGCATGGCTTCATAAATGAGGCCTTCTACCTTCAACTCCAGCAATGCATCTTTTCTTATCCTTCAACACTGTTGTTCCTTTTCAACATTTTCATTGAATATCAACATTCCCCATAGTCACTCTTCTTCTCATAACTTTCTTTCCTAACACTCACCTTCTTTCAGTCCTCCTACTTCACTTCCTTTTTCCTTTCATACCTTTCTGTTCTTTCTTACTCATTCTCCTTTCCATTATCAATGCACTCTATTTCACTTACTCTTTTTCATTTTTTTAAGAATATAGCTCTTTGATGAGAATTGGAGGTAGTTCTGAAAAGAACTTTTGGTTTTCTTCTTTTTTCTAAACAGGAACAAAAACAGGGAATGGAAACTGCTCAACAAGAGCAAAAAAACCAAAATAAATTAGGGGTGGGAAGGGCAGCGATGGTTTTCTAATGCTCGAACCATGAGCTGTACACTTTGTTCTCCAAAGGTAAGCAGTTGATTGCAGTATCTGCATCTGAGGGCACCATGGTTAAAAGCAGGTTGAATGTTCGGAACCAGCTCTTGTGATCTCCCCCTCCCAGAAGAAGTTGCTCCTCCGGTTGATGTAGAGGCCCCATCACTGGGAACCTCTTGTGCCAGAGCCCCGACACTTTCCCGGGCAAAATTTTGGGGGTGCTTCCTCTCCACATGCCGGATCATTGTGAAGTTCCCAAAAGAGTACTTTTTCAAAGGGTTTCCTCGTGACAGCTCTTCTTTGCAGATCCTGCACTGCACTTTTGGAGCATTTACCTTTTTTTGTCCAGGTGGGATTTAAAAAAAATTCCAAATGAAATGTTCCTTAACTTTTCGTTGAGGAGGCTCTTCATTGATGAATTCTGGTTCATCCTCACTGCTGGATTGTCTGGTAGCCATTGTAAAACCAACAAATATCCAGGAGCAAAAAGGCAGGTCTTCCAGTCACAAAAGTGATAGAAGAAGTGAAGGAAATGGGTGGGGATTTCATTCTTTGTAAAAAAAAACTGTTAGCAAACAATGAAAAGTGTTATTTTAAGGTCACATGACCCGACGCGCTTACGCTACGCGCTCCGGAGCGCTTCCGGGTGCGCATACGCGGCACGAACGTAGGCGCTTCCGGGGCGCATACGTGGCGTGAACGTAGGCGCTTCCGGGTGCATTTACGCGGCGCGAACATAGGCGCTTCCGAGGGCGCTTACGTTGCGCGCCGAAGTGACGTCATCAAACTTTTACGGGAATGCATAATCATTTTCCTTATTAAAAAAACTGATTTTATTTGTATGGTACGAAATGTTTTGCATTATTATTAACTTTTCATTCATATTTTTTTTCACAAACGAAAGTAGCGCTCTGGGTGCGCTTTCCGGTGAGCTTTCGGTGAGCTTACCGGAAAGCTTACCGGAGAGCTTACCGGAGCGCGCACCCAGAGCGCAAAAGAAAAAAATTATATAAATAAAAAATCAAAAATGAATACTTACACAAAACAGCAAATTGTAAAAAAAAAAAAAGGTTAGAAACTCGATATAGAAAGGAATTAGCATTTACAAAACCTATGAAATTCACTGAAAGAACCATAGGTTTCACACCAGTTATAGTTAGGAATTAGCATTTAAAAAACCTATTAAATTCACTGAAAAAACCATGGGTTTTACACCAGTTATAGTTACCTGGAAATTTTACTGACATAAAACCATTGAAATTCCCACGTTATAGTTAGTTGGACTCACTATAACTTGCGCGCCTGCAATACACTGCTGATGACGTCACATATTACATCACTCATGACATGGTCAGTGACATCACTCATGACATCACTGATGATACCATCCTTGTGACAGAGTGACAGACCTCCTTTCAGTGTAATATAAGCCTTGAAACACATATTCAAAAATAGTATTTAACATTTTCAAAAAAGTGGAGATACCCATACCAGTTACAACAAACAATTCAGTAATTCCACCATCTATATACACATCCACTCATTCACAAACAGTTCTATATAGTCACTCATATATATACTCACTCATCATATGTAGTGATACACCTATACATCCTGTTACACACCGACAGTCATCCAAAAGTTACTCACACACATACTCACACATGCAAATAAAACACGGGCCTGTGATGAAGGAGTGACTACAACTCCGAAACGCGTTGGACATCGTGCCTGAATAAACTTCCTTGCATTGAGAATACTGTGGCCACGGCTCCTTTGTTGACAAACTCGATCGAATCCAGTGAGTTTTCTACGAGGTGACAGCGTGTTTGATATATATATATATATATATATATATTACCTACTGGCGATAGCCAGTAGGTATATATAGTTAGAATTTTTTCTCTATGGGACTTTTGAAAATTCTATGTCTAATAACTTTGGCGTTTGTGGACGGAATCGGCTGAAATTTTCAGGAAAATGGCACATTTTGTTTCTGAGCAGCCCCTAAAAATTTGGGGGGGTTTCGTCAAGGGGGGGCCGAGAAAAAAGGGGGGTCCCAAAACGCGTTTTTCCCATGTTAATTTCTATAGGGCGGTTGGACTCACTTTTAGCTCGAACGGCTGAATGGATTTGCACGAAACTTGGCAAAATTGTAGGGACTGTTAGCCCGATGTGCCTTTGCTAGGTCTCAATATATGTGCTCCAGTAGTTTTTGAGAAATTAACGTTCAAACCAAGATATATATCTGTAACAGCGCTCTGGGCAGCGATCCGGTCCGCTTACTTTTCGCTTATCGGAACTTTGCGCGCAGAAAGCTGATTGGCTCTCCGGTGTCTGTCAACATTCTAAACAGTCCGGAGCGGCCGCCATCTTGTCTCTCGGTAGGATCGAGAGAGAAGAAGAGGTGGAAAACGAAAGGGGAATTTAATGAAAGGGGGCAAGGTATCCCCCTCTTGACCCCCTAGGAATGTTGTTGGGGTTATTAAAGGGTCCCGTGGGGGAAAAAAAAAAAAAAAATGATTTTTCACGGTAGAAGCGCTTCACGGGCCGCGAACTGGGCCGCAAACTGGTAGCGAAACGGGAATTCGCCATTTTGTGCTTCGTTAATTAAATTACTAGGTATAAGTGGGTGCGGGAGACGTATCCTAATCCCCTATGTTTCCTGAGGGTGGCTGAGGAGGCTGATATATGTTGATACATCTCTTCCAGCGGCTGTGCGTGAGCTTTTTTTTTTTTTTGCTGCGTGACAGTCCGGAGCGGCCGCCATCTTGTCTCTCGGTAGGATCGAGAGAGAAGAAAAGGTGAAAAACTAAGGGGGAATTTAATGAAAGGGGGCAAGGTATCCCCCTCTTGACCCCCTAGGAATGTTGTTGGGGTTATTAAAGGGTCCCGTGGGGAAAATAAAAAAAAATGATTTTTCATGGTAGAAGCGCTTCACGGGCCGCGAACTGGGCCGCAAACTGGTAGCGAAACGGGAATTCGCCATTTTGTGCTTCGTTAATTAAAGTACTAGGTATAAGGGGGTGCGGGAGACGTATCCTAATCCCCTATGTTTCCTGAGGGTGGCTGAGGAGGCTGATATATGTTGATACATCTCTTCCAGCGGCTGCGCCATCTTGCCTTTTTTCCAATGCCACAATTTTGTCGTGCACGGCAGCCATTTTAGATGCCAGGCTGGTCCCAGGCTATCACCTAACCCTGCGGATGTAGTTTATGGCCCCAGCTGTAGAGAATTCAGACATGCCAATCCTCCCGATTCACGCGTGTGACTACTGATTTCAGTGCTAGTCTCCCGCCTCCCGATTTCTGCAAGCAAAAACCCGGGGGCATATTACGAACAACTAGCGTTAATTTTTGTCTCTAACTTGTTTAGAGACAAAAATTATCGCCGTACATCGGCGATTTTTATCGCAGATAAACCTTGCTATTATCGCAGAAAAGTCAGCGATATTCATGTATTATCGAGCAAATGCTCTTAGCCATGTTATCCACCTCCCATTGGATAACATGGCTAAGAACTGCTCAGGGCAGGTGTTAGATTTTGGAGATATTCGCGCTTAGCGCGAATATCTCCAAAAGTTGGTAATAGAAGGTAGCGATGTTAGGGACTGTTTCCAGTCGCTAACATCTTGGCACGCCACTTTGCATGTCATTAGTGATAAGTATCACTGACATGCAAAGCGGGGCCCAAGATGGTCGCTATCTCCTTTTAGCTGTCACTAACTGGTGTTAGCGACAGCTTGGTAATAGGGAAATAATTTTATCTCCGCTTTCATGGCTTTTAAAGCCAAAAAAGCGGAGATAAACCCCCTTGATAATATGCCCCACGATTCCTTGGGGTTTCAGTTGACAGGGCTTGGTATTGTGTTACATGGTAATTTTTCCATGAAACGTCAGAGGGTCGATGTAGGGGTTCTAGAAGAGGTGATAAACCATTTAAGCCTCATGAACAAGCGCATGGTCTTTTAAAGATTTGTGAAGTACTCGGGGCGGCGGTGTGTGTGTGCCCTCTTTCAGGAGCGGGCGGGGGGGACTGCCAGCAACTTGCCAGGCCAGGCAGTGTTCAACACGTGCATCACCCTTTCTCTGCTTGCTATTGCGCTCCATGCTTCGGAAAGGTAAGAAAAAGAACGTGCATTTGAGTTTGAAATGTCCGATCCTGCAGCAGCACACTTCCAAAGCCCACACATGACAATAACACGATTCAAGGCCCCATTCACCCGTTTTTAAAAAAATAGATAACACTCCAACAAAGTAAGGTTATAAAACTTTATTAACTATTAACTTTAACGAACGGAACAAAAACTAAAAACATTTAAACATTTCTCAACACAAAAAGCAACAATGGTTAGAAGCTGTCTTTTGTGCGAATAGTCCCAAGGCAGCACAACGTGCAGAGTTCTGGACGGCACCCAGGTGATGGTTTAGGGATCCTACAATGCAGCACAGAAAAACAGCGTGGGGCGTCCCGGGTGGTTCGGGGGGAGGCCTCGTCAGTAGCGGTCTGTGTCCAGTGTCACATGGCTGACACAACATGTACGACAGGCACCCAGGTGATGTCCAGTAAACTGCCGCACTGGTTTTGGTATCCTACAATGCTACTCCGAAAATTGGCGTGCGGCGGCCCGGGGGGGGCGTGGGGGAGGCGGCGTGAACGGGCCTCCCCAGGTGGCGGCCATCTAGCTGAGTTGCGCCCGCTCTTGCGGCTACAGCGTCTCGCTCACCATGTTGTTGAGTTGCTCCCACTCTTGCAGTGCAGCGATAGGCGGCTGCCACATGGCTCTTAAAATGGCGGACGGCTCCTCGGTTTTGGGCCTGGTCCACTGAAATGGCCCTGGGACACTTTGGAACTCGGACGCTTGCCTGCTAGGGCTTGGGCTCCATTCTCGAAAAGCGTCCCCTCAGCCGTGAAGATTGTACAAAAGTCTTGGGGGCCCCCGACTCCCGCAGGCTTCCGGTGGGGAGCGGCTGCCATGATTGCTCGCGGAATGACCACGACGGAGCCACGAGATGGTGGTGCTCTCATGCTGACGCCAGCTTCAGTCTGAATGATCCAGAAACAAGGTGGGGCTTTCATCGTTTGGGAAAAAAAAATGTTCTAAACCAATGAAAAGTGTTATTTTTAGGTCATGTGACCAAGCCTTCCATCTTTAGGAAACCAAAAGTAAAATGAACCAATGAAAAGTTTTATAAAGAAGTCACATGACCTGTTATGCGGCATAGGGCTACAAAAACCGTAGAAAATCCGTTGGCACGTGAGGCGGCGTCAGTAGCGGACCGATGTGCGAATAGGCCGAAGGCAGCACAACACGCTGAGATCCGGATGGCACCGAGGTGGTGTCAAGCAAATTGCCGTACTGGTGTGGCCATCCTACAATGCTGCGCCGAAAGACGGCGTGTCCAGCTGAGTTCCGGTCACTCTTGCGGTGCAGTGAGTCGAACGCGCCGAGATCTGGATGGCACCGAGGTTGTGTCCAGCAAGTTGCTGCACTGGTGTGGCCATCCTACAATGCTGTGCCGAAAGTCGGCGTGGGGTGCCCCGTTGGCTTATGAGGTGATGTCAGTAGTGGACCGATGTGTGAATAGGTCGGAACCAGCACAAGGCGCCAAGATCCGAATGGCAAGTCCTGGATATTGAGTGCCATAGTTGAGAGTTCTGAGCTGTGCTTGTAAGACTATCTCAAGCTTATTTGCACCTGCTGCAGTTTCACTGTTGCCCAAGGTGGTGTCCAGCAAATTGCTGCAGTGGTGTGGCCATCCTACAATGCTGCGCCGAAAGACGGCGTGTCCAGCTGAGTTCCGGTCACTCTTGCGGTACAGTGAGTCGAACGCGCCGAGATCCGGATGGCACCGAGGTTGTGTCCAGCAAGTTGCCGCACTGGTGTGGCCATCCTACAATGCTGCGCCGAAAGACGGTGTGACCAGCTGAGTTCCGGTCACTCTTGCGGTACAGTGACTCGAACGCTCCGAGATCCGGATGGCACCGAGGTGGTGTCCAGCAAGTTGCCGCACTGGTGTGGCCATCCTACAATGCTGCGCCGAAAGTCAGTGTGGGGTGCCCCGTTGGCCTATGAGGTGATGTCAGTAGTGGACCGATGTGTGAATAGGTCGGAAGCAGCACAAGGCGCCCTGCACTGTTGAGCTTTTTTCAATGCCTGTTTTTTGTTGTTTCCCCTCCATCAAAAACAAAAAAATATATATAAAACTGTGCAAAAATACAAAAAAATGTTTAGAAAAGCAGTGCTTGTAAGACTGTCTGAAGCTCCTTTGCACCTGCTGCAGCTTCACTATTGCCCTGGTGTGGACAAAGATCGCCCATGACTTAGGCTGATTGAGAGTTTGTAGAAAAATGGCTTCAGATTTTCCACATATTACTCTTCAACATTCTTCCTAAATGTAACAATGTGAGACTCACTAGGAGAACGGCTGTTTATCTTTCCTTTCAAAATGCTGCCAACAATATTTTCTGAATGGAAGACACCATCTTGTAGCATAAAGGGCCGAAAGGGGTTCTGGTCTGGCCGATTGTTGGTGAAGACATTTTGACTATATCTTGGACCTGCCCGGCCTCGCCCAAAATGGCGCCGGTATAAATGGGACTCGTAACTCCTTGCCCGCAAATGTATATCTAGAAAATGTTATTGTAAGTGGCCCTGTCTTATTTTAATTACAAAATGTACGTCCACCGATTCCGCAACTGTTAGACACCTTAGTTCTTGCAACCTAATGGCCCGCTCGTTACGTTCCTCTACAGTGTAAATGTCTCCTCATCATATACGATTTCAGTTTGCTCCGTGGCCGGCCCACGTGGTTATAGGCCCGTATTTGTATACTGATATTTTCACAATAAAGGTTTTTAAAACAAAACACGGTAGTAGTATTTACATTGGTAAAGTTTTTACTTTTAGTCACTGTTTTCGAATCAGTAAAAGGCAAGTGAAATAAAGCAGTCCAATTACATGACGGATAAAAGGTATAATATGTAGGAACGCAGTGAAGATAAATGGTCAAGGGCAGTGTGTTTTTCATTTCTGCAACATAAAGTGATCGATAAGAATCTGATAATCAGGCGTATCGGCGACTAAGACAGCAGGCCGAGTCTCTCTTACTCAACGGCTCCGTCATGGAACGAAGAAACGCCCTTTTTGTCGAAAAAGGAATATATTTTACTTGCAGGACAGTTGTAAATTTTCCGGGAAAGTACATTAGCCTGGAATATTATAACATATGTTTGAAAAAAAAATAATGTTCGAAAAAAATAAAAAGCGTAATTTTTAGGTCATATGACCAAGCTTTTCATCATTAAATTAACAAAAGTAAAATGAACCAATGAAAAGTTTTATTAACAAGTCACATGACCTGTTATGCTTACGTTACGCGCTGCGCGCCGCGCCTCGGATCACTTCCGGGTGCGCTAACGCGGCGTGTCGTAAAACGCATTACGCGACAACGTAGGTCAAGAATATAGTCTAAATGTCTCCACCAACCAGCGTTCAGAACACAACCCCTTTCAGCAGTCCAAAAAGTTCTGTTAAATGACAACAGAGGGGACAGGCAACAAGAACCATCAGTCAAAGAGGGGAGGGCAAGTTCTTCTCTTCCGGTTCATGTTGGGGCGCTACCGGAACTGATCGAATTGGTAGTCTATAGTGTTTCTGGATGTTTCAGACTAAAGCTGGCGTCAGCATGAGACCACTACCATCTCGTAGCTCCGTCGTGGCCATTCCACGAGCAATCATGGCAGCCGCTCCCCACCAGAAGCCTGCGGGAGTCGGAGGCCCCCAAGACTTTTGTAGAATCTTCACGGCTGAGGGGACGCTTTTCGAGAATGGGACCCAAGCCCTAGCAGACAAGCGTCCGAGTTCCAAGGTGTCCCAGGGCCATTTTAGTGGACCAGGCCCAAAACCGAAGAGCCGGCCGCCATTTTGAGAGTCCTGTGGCAGCCGTCTATCGCTGCACCGCAAGAGCGGGCGCATCTCAACTACATGGTGAGCGAGACGCTGTAGTCGCAAGAGCGGGCGGTAAACAGCTGAATGGCGGAAGAGGCACAGTGTAGCAAAAGCGGGCGGAATGGCAACTAAAACGATAAAGGGGCGCCCCACTACAGCTTGTCTTCAGGTCAAACGGATTGTGGGACAAGGTCCAGAATTGAAGAGTCATCAAAAGGCAAAAAGTTCCGCCGGACCCCGGGAGCCGGCCGCCTATGTCGGGGGCGATCTCAGGCTACACCAGTGCTATAAGACTTGGGGAGGGTGTCGGAGCCAAGCGTCTTCTCCGAGTCCATGGCCATCACACCGCCCCTCGGGGGCCTCCGTCAAGCGGTTTAGGGAGGTACCATATAACATTGTTTTCAAATGCAGTCAGGTCAACAAACGACCCTCACTTACTTTGGAATAGTGAAGCTGCAGTAGGTGGAAATAAGCTTCAGACAGTCTTACAAGCACTGCTTTTGTAAACATTTTTTTTTTTTTTGTATTTTTGCACAGTTTTATATATTTTTTTTTGTTTTTGATGGAGGGGAAACAACAAAGCACAGGCATTGAAAAAGGCTCAAACTCAGAACTCTGAACTATGGCACCCAATATCCAGGACTTTCCATCCGGATCTTGGCGCCTTGTGCTGCTTCCGACCTATTCACACATCGGTCCACTACTGACATCATCTTATAAACCAACGTTATGTAAATAGTTATTTAATAAAATGTTTTACCCTGTTTCTTTGCTGGTGTGTTGTCTATATTTTTAATATTTGCATAGGGTTTGTCGTTATTTTGGGCGGGGTGGGTGACGGAGCCGAGCTGTCTTGCAGCCCTCATGGTGTGGAGCTCAGTTCATCTCACTATTTTCGTATTTCTCATGAAGGGTTGTGTATAATATTTCTATTTTAGCGAGGTCAAAAAGAGATCCAATTAGTGGCCTACTGATTTTGCTCGATTACTTTTATTTTTTTACACGATTTTTCACTATCTGCAAAGACTAAACAGAGTATTGCGACTTTGTGCTTGTTTGTAAATAGAGAATGATCCAAAGAGAACCAATTCTAAAACAGTAAATGCTTGGACAACAATCAATCAAATGGAGAGACAAGCAGGCACAACGGATTACAACGGGGGTAAAGGCCTGCGTTAACTACCCTTCAGTATCTGCAAAGAGAGAGTACTACTAAGACAAAAGAGGGGAGGGGGGGGGGGGTGCAGCGTTCAAAGCACATCAGCGTGCATAAATACGAAAATGTTTTTATCTATCACGTACTTGACATTTTAAAGCTTTTCATATTTGCTATTAAAAAACCAATGAAATTCACAGAAAAAACCATAGGTTATAGTGGATATATAGTTAGGAATTTGCATTTACAAAACCTTGAAAATTCAATGAAAAAACCATTGGTTTTAGGCCATATATAGTTAGGGATTTGCATTTACAAAACCTTATTTTACTCGCATAAAACCATTGAAATTCCATATATAGTTATAAGCGCTAACTATATATCGCGCACCCGCAATCCACTGCTGATGATGTCACATATTACATCATTCATGACATGGTTAGTGACATCACTGATGACATCACTGATGACATCTCAAATGACATCACTGATGACATCACTGAAAACATCTCATTTGACATGACTGATAACATCACTGATGATATCATTCATGTGATAATACCATGAACCTCTTCAGACTCTAATATAACCTTAGATACAATCAGTGTAAACAGACAGTCACAGACTGTCACTCATCCATGGAGTTACTCACACACCTAGTCAGTTATGCCAAAAATCAATCACACCTCCATTTTCTCAACTATACAGTTATACACACCTTACTTATTCAAACATATACTAACACATATTTACTTTACTCTCTTATACAATCTCTGATACATGTTCACAATGATCCATACAGCCACTCACACATTCACTGGCTCTTATGCACAGTTATTTATAGATGTCAACTCTCACATGTACTGTGTTTTACATATGTACTTAATTTGACATGTAGCACTGAGATATCCATTCACTCACTAATACACTCATGCACAGTCAACCGCCCATACAGCTGTTTGCACATGCACTTTTGAATCTATACATATAGTGAATCAACTACTCACACATCTATGTACAGAGTCACACACCTCCCAGCCACCCATACACACACACACTCAGTTTCCCATACAAATACTTGGACAACCAATCAATAACCCATACAGTTACTCATATAGCTACTGATCAACATATGCAGCAGTTTGTAGAACAACAGATATAATGATGCACAAATTAAAACAGTTTAGTCACTAACCCATGCACTCAGTGAGACACATTTAATCACTCACTCAATCAGTCAGTCATGCACCTAGTAAATCCTTCATCCAGACACTTATATATCCACTCATTCTTCAATATGTAAAACATATTTTAACTTTACAGAAACATACAGTCACTGGATGTTGTAATCAGTGATGTCATCAGTGATGTCATTTGAGATGTCATCAGTGATGTCATCAGTGATGTCACTAACCATGTCATGAATGATGTAATATGTGACATCATCAGCAGTGGATTGCGGGTGCGCGATATATAGTTAGCGCTTATAACTATATATGGAATTTCAATGGTTTTATGCGAGTAAAATAAGGTTTTGTAAATGCAAATCCCTAACTATATATGGCCTAAAACCAATGGTTTTTTCATTGAATATATATATATATATATATATATATATATATATATCTCACAGCAAACCCCTCCAGTATCGAGAAGCAAAAGGCCACACGGGGAATACCTTGCAGAAGTCTTTAATTTGATGTAGGCATAATGCATTTCGGCGACATTTCGCCTTCCTCAGATGCTGTTGTAAGCATGGTCCGACTCCATCCCCACCTTTAAACCTCCTGCCGCTCTCCCTATGGTGGTAGAGCTCCGCCCCACAGTCCTTGTTGTGCTCACCTGCTGTAGTATGGTGTTGATGCCTACAGTTCCCACAGTTCTTCAAAATGGAACAGGCAGCGCGTGGAGGAAACAAAGTTGGATATCCAAATAATCAGGTGAAGGTGAGTGATATTGCGATGGTTGGCCATGTGTTAGAGTACTATCCCCAGACTTCGTCGGGTCCCCGCTTGCGTTCCAGCCTCTCCTGTAGACTCAGAGCGGGCCACGAGTTGGGATACAATAATTCCCGGCTCCTCGTGCAGTGACGAGCTGCTCCAGGCTGTAGCCCTATCTCTTCCCCACAATCTGAGGTGGGCCGGAGCATACCATCCCTTGGTCTACAAAACAGCAGGACAGCTGTACCAGTGTTGGCTCCGGCCACTTGATGGAACGGGGCCTTTTCAGCACTTAACTGGTTAGTGTGCTTAAACATCTCACAGCAAACCCTTCCAGTATCGAGAAGCAAAAGGCCACACATGGAATACCTTGCAGAAGTCTTTAATGGGATGCAGGCATAATGCATTTCGGCAACATTTCAACTTCCTCAAGCCGTTGTAAGCATGGTCCGACTTCATCCCCACCTTTAAATCTCCTGCCGCTCTCTCATTGGTGGTAGAGCTCCGCCCCACAGTCCTTGTTGTGCACACCTGCTCTAGTATGGTGTTGATGCCTACAGTTCCCACAGTTCATCAAAATGGAACAGGCAGTGCATGGGGGAAACAAAGTTGGATATCCAAATTATATGGGGAAGGTGAGTGATGTTGCGATGGTTGGCCATGTGTTAGAGTACTGTCCCCATCAGACTTCGTCGGGTCCCCGCTTGCGTTCCATATATATTACCTACTGGCGGTCGCCAGTAGGTAGTTATAGTTAGGATTTCTTTCAATGTTAAATCTCAAAATTCTATTTGGAATAACTTTGGCACCGGTTGACGAATCTGCTTGAAAATTTCCTCAAAATGGCCTCGTCGAGTTCCGGTCTTTCCCTGAAAGTTTGGGGGGGATTCGTCAAGCGGGGGCCGCGCCCGGTACGCGCACCGGGAAGCGCACTGGTGAGCAAAGTAAGGGGAAAATCCAGAACCATATTTATGAAGGCCTTGCGCTGCCAGTTTTGCGCCACCTGTGCGTCACTTTTTGTGACGCACCAGCGGTGTAAAAAAATGCGCCTTGTTACGCTATATTTAAAAAGTGACGCATCTAGGTAGATGGGTCACTTTTTAAAACCCTGCACCACATTATACCTGCGTCAGGTATAATGTATGCAGAGGGGGCGTTCCCCCGCAAAAAGTTTGTTAATAGCGACACCGTGAAATCTATGAGATTTCACTGCGTCACTTTTAGGATGCTGTTGCGTCAAAATCTTGCGCCTGCCTCACAGCAGGTGTAAGACTGACGCAAGACCTTTCACATGGTGCTTTCCTCATGTGAAAGGACGCATTACTGGAGTTGAGTCACTTTTGTGACGCACTTCAGCAATGCGTCACTTTTGTGTTTACAGATACGTCAGAAATACTGACGTACCTGTAACTCCTTGCGACATGATTCGTTATACATTAAATATGACACATCTGGAATGTCGTAAGGAGTGCGCACAGAAAAGTGACGCATCGCACCAGCGGTGTAAAAAAATGTGCCTCGTTGCGCTATATTTAAAAAGTAACGCATCTAGGTAGATGGGTCACTTTTTAAAACCCTGCGCCACATTATATCTGCGTCAGGTATAATGTATGCAGAGGGGGCGTTCCCCTGCAAAAAGCTTGGTAATAGAGACGCAGTGAAATCTATGAGATTTCACTGCGTCACTTTTAGGATGCTGTTGCGTCAAAATCTTGCGCCTGCCTCACAGCAGGGGTAAGACTGACGCAAGACCTTTCACATGGTGCTTTCCCCATATGAAAGGATGCATTACTGGAGTTGCGTCACTTTTGTGACGCACTCCAGCAATGCGTCACTTTTGTGTTTACAGATACGTCAGAAATACTGACGTATCTGTAACTCCTTGCGACATGATTCTTCATACATTAAATATGACACATCTGGAATGTCGTAAGGAGTGCGCACAGAAAAGTGACGCAACGCACCAGCGGTGTAAAAAAATGCGCCTCGTTGCGCTATATTTAAAAAGTGACGCTTCTAGGTAGATAAAACCCTGTGCCACATTATATCTGCGTCAGGTATAATGTATGCTGAGGGGGCGCTCCCCCGCAAAAAGCTTGGTAATAGCGACGCAGTGAAATCTATGAGATTTCACTGCGTCACTTTTAGGATGCTGTTGCGTCAAAATCTTGTGTAAAACTGACGCAAGACCTTTCACATGGTGCTTTCCCCATGTGAAAGGACGCATTACTGGAGTTGCGTCACTTTTGTGACGCACTCCAGTAATGTGCCACTTTTGTGTTTACAGATACGTCAGAAATACTGACGTATCTGTAACTCCTTGCGAATTGATTAGTCATAAATTAAATATGACATATCTGGAATGTCATAAGGAGTGCGCCCAGAAAAGTGACGCATCGCTGTTTTCACGTAGCGATGCGTCACTTTTCAGAAATGAGGCCTCCAGTTTATTCACTGTGTCACCTCTACGACCCTTTCTTGCGTCAATACGTCCCTTTTGCATACATTACACCTGACGTAGGAATAATGTGGCACAGGGGTTTACAAAGTGATGTATTTACCTAGAAACGCCACAATGTAAATATGAATAAATAAGGTGCATTTTTTATTGGACTGTTGTGTCACAAAAAGTGATGCTTTGGTGGTGTTAAAGTGACGCATGGCTTCATAAATGAGGCCTTCTACCTTCAACTCCAGCAATGCATCTTTTCTTATCCTTCAACACTGTTGTTCCTTTTCAACATTTTCATTGAATATCAACATTCCCCATATTCACTCTTCTTCTCATAACTTTCTTTCCTAACACTCACCTTCTTTCAGTCCTCCTACTTCACTTTCTTTTTCCTTTCATACCTTTCTGTTCTTTCTTACTCATTCTCCTTTCCATTATCAATGCACTCTATTTCACTTACTCTTTTTCATTTTTTTAAGAATATAGCTCTTTGATGAGAATTGGAGGTAGTTCTGAAAAGAACTTTTGGTTTTCTTCTTTTTTCTAAACAGGAACAAAAACAGGGAATGGAAACTGCTCAACAAGAGCAAAAAAAACAAAATAAATTAGGGGTGGGAAGGGCACCGATGGTTTTCTAATGCTCGAACCATGCGCTGTACACTTTGTTCTCCAAAGGTAAGCAGTTGATTGCAGTATCTGCATCTGAGGGCACCATGGTTAAAAGCAGGTTGAATGTTCGGAACCAGCTCTTGTGATCTCCCCCTCCCAGAAGAAGTTGCTCCTCCGGTTGATGTAGAGGCCCCATCACTGGGAACCTCTTGTGCCAGAGCCCCGACACTTTCCCGGGCAAAATTTTGGGGGTGCTTCCTCTCCACATGCCGGATCATTGTGAAGTTCCCAAAAGAGTACTTTTTCAAAGGGTTTCCTCGTGACAGCTCTTCTTTGCAGATCCTGCACTGCACTTTTGGAGCATTTACCTTTTTTTGTCCAGGTGGGATTTAAAAAAAATTCCAAATGAAATGTTCCTTAACTTTTCGTTGAGGAGGCTCTTCATTGATGAATTCTGGTTCATCCTCACTGCTGGATTGTCTGGTAGCCATTGTAAAACCAACAAATATCCAGGAGCAAAAAGGCAGGTCTTCCAGTCACAAAAGTGATAGAAGAAGTGAAGGAAATGGGTGGGGATTTCATTCTTTGTAAAAAAAAAACTGTTAGCAAACAATGAAAAGTGTTATTTTAAGGTCACATGACCCGACGCGCTTACGCTACGCGCTCCGGAGCGCTTCCGGGTGCGCATACGCGGCACGAACGTAGGCGCTTCCGGGGCGCATACGTGGCGTGAACGTAGGCGCTTCCGGGTGCATTTACGCAGCGCGAACATAGGCGCTTCCGAGGGCGCTTACGTTGCGCGCCGAAGTGACGTCATCAAACTTTTACGGGAATGCATAATCATTTTCCTTATTAAAAAAACTGATTTTATTTGTATGGTACGAAATGTTTTGCATTATTATTAACTTTTCATTCATAGTTTTTTTTCACGAACGAAAGTAGCGCTCTGGGTGCGCTTTCCGGTGAGCTTTCGGTGAGCTTACCGGAAAGCTTACCGGAGAGCTTACCGGAGCGCGCACCCAGAGCGCAAAAGAAAAAAATTAAATAAATAAAAAATCAAAAATGAATACTTACACAAAACAGCAAATTGTAAAAAAAAAAAAAAGGTTAGAAACTCGATATAGAAAGGAATTAGCATTTACAAAACCTATGAAATTCACTGAAAGAACCGTAGGTTTCACACCAGTTATAGTTAGGAATTAGCATTTAAAAAACCTATTAAATTCACTGAAAAAACCATAGGTTTTACACCAGTTATAGTTACCTGGAAATTTTACTGACATAAAACCATTGAAATTCCCACGTTATAGTTAGTTGGACTCACTATAACTTGCGCGCCTGCAATACACTGCTGATGACGTCACATATTACATCACTCATGACATGGTCAGTGACATCACTCATGACATCACTGATGACACCATCCTTGTGACAGAGTGACAGACCTCCTTTTAGTGTAATATAAGCCTTGAAACACATATTCAAAAATAGTATTTAACATTTTCAAAAAAGTGGAGATACCCATACCAGTTACAACAAACAATTCAGTAATTCCACCATCTATATACACATCCACTCATTCACAAACAGTTCTATATAGTCACTCATATATATACTCACTCATCATATGTAGTGATACACCTATACATCCTGTTACACACCGACAGTCATCCAAAAGTTACTCACACACATACTCACACATGCAAATAAAACACGGGCCTGTGATGAAGGAGTGACTACAACTCCGAAACGCGTTGGACATCGTGCCTGAATAAACTTACTTGCATTGAGAATACTGTGGCCACGGCTCCTTTGTTGACAAACTCGATCGAATCCAGTGAGTTTTCTACGAGGTGACAGCGTGTTTGATATATATATATATATAAATATATATATATATATATATATATATATATATATATATATATATATATATATATATATATATATATCTCACAGCAAACCCCTCCAGTATCGAGAAGCAAAAGGCCACACGGGGAATACCTTGCAGAAGTCTTTAATTTGATGTAGGCATAATGCATTTCGGCGACATTTCGCCTTCCTCAGATGCTGTTGTAAGCATGGTCCGACTCCATCCCCACCTTTAAACCTCCTGCCGCTCTCCCTATGGTGGTAGAGCTCCGCCCCACAGTCCTTGTTGTGCTCACCTGCTGTAGTATGGTGTTGATGCCTACAGTTCCCACAGTTCTTCAAAATGGAACAGGCAGCGCGTGGAGGAAACAAAGTTGGATATCCAAATTATCAGGTGAAGGTGAGTGATATTGCGATGGTTGGCCATGTGTTAGAGTACTATCCCCAGACTTCGTCGGGTCCCCGCTTGCGTTCCAGCCTCTCCTGTAGACTCTGAGCGGGCCACGAGTTGGGATACAATAATTCCCGGCTCCTCGTGCAGTGACGAGATGCTCCAGGCTGCAGCCCTTTCTCTTCCCCACAATCCGAGGTGGGCCGGAGCATACCATCCCTTGGTCTACAAAACATCAGGACAGCTGTACCAGTGTTGGCTCCGGCCACTTGATGGAACGGGGCCTTTTCAGCACTTAACTGGTTAGTGTGCTTAAACATCTCACAGCAAACCCTTCCAGTATCGAGAAGCAAAAGGCCACACATGGAATACCTTGCAGAAGTCTTTAATGGGATGCAGGCATAATGCATTTCGGCAACATTTCAACTTCCTCAAGCCGTTGTAAGCATGGTCCGACTTCATCCCCACCTTTAAATCTCCTGCCGCTCTCTCATTGGTGGTAGAGCTCCGCCCCACAGTCCTTGTTGTGCACACCTGCTCTAGTATGGTGTTGATGCCTACAGTTCCCACAGTTCATCAAAATGGAACAGGCAGTGCATGGGGGAAACAAAGTTGGATATCCAAATTATATGGGGAAGGTGAGTGATGTTGCGATGGTTGGCCATGTGTTAGAGTACTGTCCCCAGCAGACTTCGTCGGGTCCCCGCTTGCGTTCCATATATATTACCTACTGGCGGTCGCCAGTAGGTAGTTATAGTTAGGATTTCTTTCAATGTTAAATCTCAAAATTCTATTTGGAATAACTTTGGCACCGGTTGACGAATCTGCTTGAAAATTTCCTCAAAATGGCCCCGTCGAGTTCCGGTCTTTCCCTGAAAGTTTGGGGGGGATTCGTCAAGCGGGGGCCGCGCCCGGTACGCGCACCGGGAAGCGCACTGGTGAGCAAAGTAAGGGGAAAATCCAGGACCATATTTATGAAGGCCTTGCGCTGCCAGTTTTGCGCCACCTGTGCGTCACTTTTTGTGACGCACCAGCGGTGTAAAAAAATGCGCCTTGTTACGCTATATTTAAAAAGTGACGCATCTAGGTAGATGGGTCACTTTTTAAAACCCTGCACCACATTATACCTGCGTCAGGTATAATGTATGCAGGGGGGGCGTTCCCCCGCAAAAAGTTTGTTAATAGCGACACAGTGAAATCTATGAGATTTCACTGCGTCACTTTTAGGATGCTGTTGCGTCAAAATCTTGCGCCTGCCTCACAGCAGGTGTAAGACTGACGCAAGACCTTTCACATGGTGCTTTCCTCATGTGAAAGGACGCATTACTGGAGTTGAGTCACTTTTGTGACGCACTTCAGCAATGCGTCACTTTTGTGTTTACAGATACGTCAGAAATACTGACGTACCTGTAACTCCTTGCGACATGATTCGTTATACATTAAATATGACACATCTGGAATGTCGTAAGGAGTGCGCACAGAAAAGTGACGCATCGCACCAGCGGTGTAAAAAAATGTGCCTCGTTGCGCTATATTTAAAAAGTAACGCATCTAGGTAGATGGGTCACTTTTTAAAACCCTGCGCCACATTATATCTGCGTCAGGTATAATGTATGCAGAGGGGGCGTTCCCCTGCAAAAAGCTTGGTAATAGAGACGCAGTGAAATCTATGAGATTTCACTGCGTCACTTTTAGGATGCTGTTGCGTCAAAATCTTGCGCCTGCCTCACAGCAGGGGTAAGACTGACGCAAGACCTTTCACATGGTGCTTTCCCCATATGAAAGGATGCATTACTGGAGTTGCGTCACTTTTGTGACGCACTCCAGCAATGCGTCACTTTTGTGTTTACAGATACGTCAGAAATACTGACGTATCTGTAACTCCTTGCGACATGATTCTTCATACATTAAATATGACACATCTGGAATGTCGTAAGGAGTGCGCACAGAAAAGTGACGCAACGCACCAGCGGTGTAAAAAAATGCGCCTCGTTGCGCTATATTTAAAAAGTGACGCATCTAGGTAGATAAAACCCTGTGCCACATTATATCTGCATCAGGTATAATGTATGCAGAGGGGGCGCTCCCCCGCAAAAAGCTTGGTAATAGCGACGCAGTGAAATCTATGAGATTTCACTGCGTCACTTTTAGGATGCTGTTGCGTCAAAATCTTGTGTAAGACTGACGCAAGACCTTTCACATGGTGCTTTCCCCATGTGAAAGGACGCATTACTGGAGTTGCGTCACTTTTGTGACGCACTCCAGTAATGTGCCACTTTTGTGTTTACAGATACGTCAGAAATACTGACGTATCTGTAACTCCTTGCGAATTGATTAGTCATAAATTAAATATGACATATCTGGAATGTCATAAGGAGTGCGCCCAGAAAAGTGACGCATCGCTGTTTTCACGTAGCGATGCGTCACTTTTCAGAAATGAGGCCTCCAGTTTATTCACTGTGTCACCTCTACGACCCTTTCTTGCGTCAATACGTCCCTTTTGCATACATTACACCTGACGTAGGAATAATGTGGCACAGGGGTTTACAAAGTGATGTATTTACCTAGAAACGCCACAGTGTAAATATGAATAAATAAGGTGCATTTTTTATTGGACTGTTGTGTCACAAAAAGTGATGCTTTGGTGGTGTTAAAGTGACGCATGGCTTCATAAATGAGGCCTTCTACCTTCAACTCCAGCAATGCATCTTTTCTTATCCTTCAACACTGTTGTTCCTTTTCAACATTTTTTTTTTTTTTAAAGACCTTTATTTTTGGTAGCGCCAACCGTCAGCATAAAGTGGCATTGCATTTCAACAGCACAGTTCACAACACTTCGCGAAGGCCCGGTGGGCAATTCTGTAGAGCATTATACACAGCCTAAGTGCCGGCATCCCGGAGGCCCGGCGGCGCAAGGTGATGGAACAAAACAATATACGCCAGTTTTATCGTACCCTGAAAGGCTTCAGCTGAGCAATGAGACAGTCGGCATCATACAATTCAAGTGTAGTGGTGCGGTCTTGCAACAACAAGAAAGGGGAAGGAAAGAAAGGGAAAAACCAGAAAGAAACTACCCCTAAACAACCCCAAGGCCCTCCCCGTTTGCTATCGAGTACATTGCTGGAGTCTCTGTTATTCATCCTATGTGAATGGTGTCGTGTGTGTCCTAAGTGTGTGTCGCACCCACCCCCCACCCGAGCCGTCTACTAGTTCTTATCGCACCCAACCCACCCTCCCCGTGTACCGCCTGCGCCCTCCCGTATCCCACTTCCTACAAGAAAAGCTTCAGAGCTCCCCCTGCGGCGGTTGTCCCAGGTCTAAATCATTCTCCAACTCCTCAGCCTGAAGTTCGTCTGCCTCCGACGAGTCAGTGTCGTCCCCCTCCCCCTTTAGTAGGTGTTCCTTGTAGAGGTCCCAGAAGGATTTCGGCCTGCTCTTGGGCGGCAGCAGCTCGCTGTACAATTCCGTTTGGGTGCAGCAGTATTGGAGGTCCCTAAGCCATCTCGTTTTGGTGGGGAGTGGCACGCGCATCCAGCACGTTGCCACGACCCTTCTGGCCAACAGCAACGCTACATCCACTATCCTGCGCAACGAAGGGGCCAGTGGTTTGGAGAAGCCCAGCAGTGCGAGCGCTGGGGATCTCTGCAGTGGTTCCCCCAAAATCCCGCCAAGCTCCGCAAAGACCTCCTCCCAGAAGGAGCTCACCCCCGGGCAAAGCCAGGCCAAATGAAAGAAGTCAGCGATCCGGGCCCGACAGCGCTCACACTCCGAGGAGCCACGTAAGCCATAGCGGTGTAGCCGCTCAGGGGTTTAATATACCCTCTGCAGAAATTTAAAGTGCACTAAACGGTGCCTGCCATTAAGAGAAACTTTACGGGTGTTGGCGCAGCAGTAGCGCCACATAGCGTCATCGATGGGGGTTTGAAGATCCGTTTCCCACGCCGCTCTAGGAGCAGAGACAGGTAATGTTTGGTGCGAGGTCCCTAGCTTGTTGACCATAGAGACCAGTTTCGTAGGAGTTTTAGTCTTAATAATATAAGTTAATTCAGGGACCTCCTCAGGCTCCCGTAGCGAGGGGCCCAGTGTTTCTCGGCAGGCTGATCGGATCCTATGATACTGGAACCTTTGTAGCAGCGAGGGAGCCGGGGTGATAGGGGGGAGTTGTTCCCAGGTTTTCAGGGTACCGTTCAAGAACAAGTCCTCCATATTCTGTACGCCAAGGGCTTTTAGGGCCTCTGTTACCCCTTTCTCATTGAGCGGGTCAAGCCATAGGACCCAGGCCACCGGCATCTGTGGGGAGTACATCAAGTCACATCCCCGCTCTCTCATCAGTGCGTGCCATGCATGGTTGGTCGCCTTGAGCGAGTCCATCTGTCCGACCGCTCGGTCCGATGGGAGACAGATCGTGGCCGGCAGGGGGAGTGGGTCAGCGAACAGCCGCTCTAGGATGAGATGTGGTGTACGTGCATCTCCATGGATCCATGAGTGTAAGTGTATCGCCTGTGCCACTCGATAGTAGCGCTCCAAGTCTGGCGCCCCCAGTCCCCCCATTTCGCCTGGGAGTGTCAGTGTCGCCCATTTGACTCGAGGTTGCTTCCCGCCCCAGGCGAGCCTGACTAAGACCTGTGTTATTCGCTTAAAGAAGACCCTCGACAGTACAACCGGAATGTTAACAAAGAGGAAGAGGAACCGGGGAAGCACTATCATCTTCATGAGGGCAATCCTGCCCAACAAAGAGAGGGGGAGTCTGATCCAGACATCCACATCATCCACCAGTTTGTTGAACGCGACCCCGTAGTTGTCGCGGATCAGGATCTCAGGATCCGTGTGTAGGCGGATGCCTAGGTATCGTACCGAGTCGTCAGTCCACTGTAGGGGATATTCCATCTCGAAAGGTCTCGTGACTGGGGTCAGGGGGAAAGCAATGGACTTGTCCCAGTTCACTTTGAGTCCAGAAAGCGCTCCGAATCGGACCACTTCCCTGAGAATCGAGGTCAAATTGGTTTCTGGGTCCCGGACATACAGTAAGGTGTCATCTGCATATGTCGAGATGCCGATCTTGTAGGTGGGGAAGCTGACACCTTCCAGGCTATGGTATTCCCGCATGGCACATGCTAGCGGTTCAGCCACCAGCGCATACAGCAGTGGTGACAAGGGGCATCCCTGTCGGGTTCCCCTACTGATGTGTATCGGGTCTGAAACCCTGTCACCCAGGCGCAGTCGGGCCGAGGGGTGGTGATAAAGTGCCCCTATCCTCTGCAAGAACGGTTCTCCCAGTCCCAATTTTCGCAACACTCTGATCATGAACGGCCATTCGACAGAGTCGAACGCCT
Source organism: Lissotriton vulgaris (assembly GCF_964263255.1). Classification (NCBI taxonomy): domain Eukaryota; kingdom Metazoa; phylum Chordata; class Amphibia; order Caudata; family Salamandridae; genus Lissotriton; species Lissotriton vulgaris. The sequence goes on from NC_141689.1 coordinate 863,738,316, forward strand.
TTTCCATATCCAGGAAAATCGCCAACGCGGGATTCTCCTGTTTAACATGCTGTATCGTACCCAGTACCGTGCGGATGTTATAAGTCAGGTTCCGGCTAGGCACGAAACCAGATTGCTCCGGTGCCACCAGGTCCAGGACCAGTAGAGCCAGTCTGTTGGCTAGCACCTTTGCATACAATTTCGCGTCTACGTTCAGCAAGCTGAGCGGCCTGTACGATCCACAGAGGTCTGGAGATTTCCCCGGTTTCGGGATCGTAACCAGCAAGGCTTCCCGCATGGAGGGTGGCATCTCTCCATCCTCGCAGATGGTGTCAAAGAGGGCGATCAGGTGCGGGAGCAGGAGGTCTTTAAATGCTTTGTAAAAGCCTACCGTGAGACCGTCAGAGCCTGGGGCGCTCCCCGACCGCATGCTTCCCAGTGCATCTAAAATCTCGTCTTCGTGGAAGGGGGCCATAAGAAATTCCCTGTCTGAGTTCTTGAGGAACGGCATTGAGATATAGTCCAGGTAATCGTCAATTTCCGTTTCCGCACCCCCCGCCTTGGAACGATAAAGTTCCGTGTAATAGCGCCGGAACGTCTCCAGTATCTGGTCTTCCTCAACTACCCTGTCGCCCTCCGGGGTCTGCAGTTCTTCTATCACTAAGGGTCTCCGGGAGCCCTTGACCATGCGGGCCAGCAATGCCCCCGGCCTCTCTCCCTCCCCGTAAGCTCGGGCAGTGGCGTACTTGCCCATGTAAAGGACTTCTCTGTCCGCAAGCGCGTTGTATTCCGCCAGCAGGGGCGGGAGCGCCTGTCCTGCGTCGCCTCCAGAATCAGCCAGCTGTCGTTTCTCTAAGGCCGCCAGCTTGTTTTCTAAGTCGGAGAGGTCCCTCCTAATGGAGCGCAGTACGCTGGAGTGTTTGGACATGGCCAGTCCTCTTATATACACTTTGAAGGCTTCCCATATAGTGAAGAAGCTATCAACCGATTTAAGATTGGTGGCGAAGTAGCGTTCTATGTCTTCCGCCATCTCCCCGCGAAAGGCGTCGTCTAGCAGAGCATAGGGCGGGAAACGCCAAGTGTAAGGCGGGATCCCCTTCCTGGCGGTGGAAAGACTGATCAGGACTGGGGAATGGTCCAATAGTGTGCGCAGGAGAAATGTACACGAGCTGATGCCGCCAAGCACTGAAGAGGAGGCTAGCCAGTAGTCTATTCTAGTATGTATGTTGTGATAGGCCGAGTAATGCGTGAATCCGCCCTGCATAGGGTGTTTGTCCCGCCACACATCCACTAGATCCAGCTTTGTCATCTCCGCTCTCATGTAGACAGCAGATGCCACTGGCCTTCGAGCAGGGCCAGCGGAACGATCCCTGTCAGGGTCAAATACAAAGTTGAAGTCCCCCCCCCCATAGCGTTTTGGAGTGTGTGTGTGCCCTACATGTGGCCGACAGGGTTGCATAAAACTCCGGATTATCATGATTGGGACCATAAACGTTCACTAATAGCAGATCTAGCCCCCTCCCCGCACACCTAGCAATCACATATCTACCCTCTGTGTCCACATGTATCGGGGTCAGTTTCAATCTCGAGGAGGGGTTAGCCCAGGTAATCACGCCACGCGCTTGAGTGGTGAAGCCCGCTGCCACTATATTTCCCGCCAACCCTCTAGTCTGCAACATCTTACTATGAACAGGTAGGTGTGTTTCTTGCAGCAGGGCTACATCCACATGATGTCTGTGGAGAAAGCTCATAACCTTCCTCAGCTTGCGGTGGTCGTTTAGCCCTCGCACATTCCAGGTTAGCAGGGTTAGTGCGCGTCGGGCCTGTGGGTGCTCAGACACTACAGCAGCCGACATCGCAGATCACAACGTATCATAGTGACGCCATAGGCAGGTGGCGTGCCACAGCCCAGGGCACCAGTACCCAAGGCGGCCAGACAGTCACTCCATTCACACGCACTCACTCCAAGCCAGATTCTCATAGCAAACCACGGACCCCTCAACTTTCGAACAATAACGAACCCCCCAAACCCGGTTCCAGAACCCGCCCCCCTGTCCCCTCCCCACCCACAGCTGACCTCCCCCAACCCGGCCAGACAGAGCCCCCCACAAATCCCCATCAACTCAAGAACCTCAAAGTGTTAGGCAATACAAGTCCCAACTCCCTGGGGAGCGTCTCGACCAAAAGCACAGGGGCAAAGCGTGCCAAGACTGCATAGAACCACCAACGGTTTCAAAGTTTATCTCCAGTTCTGCACCTCTGCCTAGCCCCAAAGTGTTCCAATGCCTTACACTGAGTTCACCCATTTCCCCCGTTCCCCCCAAACCCGTCCTCAATGTCAATACTTTGATCGCCTCTCCGGCACTTGTAGTCTGTCCATGCAAAACAGCTTGCTTCGCGGTGTGGACACTCCTCCCAAAATGATTCCAGTGTACAGCTCACCTTATGGGATCGCACATTATTCTTGTGGCAGCATGTCCGACGGCACTACCCGCAGTGGGGAGCAATACATACTGGGTGCACCGCTTCAGTCCTGTTCCTCCAAGTTCGATGCTGCCCCCGAGTCCTCTCCGTGCTGCTGGCGATGTTCCTTACGTTCCCTGGCCCACGTTTTCAGCGACTTCTGCAGTTCCTTAGGGTCTGTGAAGAAGTACGATTTCCCGCCAGTGTTAATCCTCAGTTTGGCCGGGTAAAGCATCGCGTAGTCAAGTCCCAACTCGCGGAGCTGTTTCTTATGCGGTACGAACTGACGGCGCTCCTCTTGCACTTTGGCCGTGAAGTCGGGGTACAGCGATATGTTCATGCCTTCCATCTGGAGCTGTCCTTTTTCCCTAGCCAGCCGCAAGGCCGTGTCCCTGTCCCTGTAGTTCAGGAGCTTTGCTATGATGGGTCGGGGAGGCGCGCCAGGTTGAGGTTGAGGGCCCAAAGTGCGATGCGCCCTCTCCACGATGAACATTGGGGAGAAAGCCTCCTCCCCAAGCAGCACTTTCAGCATGTTCTCTACGTAGAGCTCCATCTTACCAGTCCGAGTCGATTCCGCTACCCCCGTTATACGAATGTTCGATCTGCGGGAGCGCGCTTCTAAGTCCTCGGCCTTGTCACGGATCACTTGGAGCAGCCTGCCGAATTGCCGACGGACCTTGTCCCACTCGGTCTACGCCTCCTCGGCCTCCGTGAGGCGTCGTTCCGCCATATCTAGGCGCTCCGCATGTTTGTCTACTCGCTCCGCCATGCGGTCCATGCGATACGACAAAGCGTCTATCTTGGAGCCCACCGCCTCGATGCTGTTCTGGATGCCCTTCTCCATCGCCGCCAGCAGGTCCCGAAGTTCTGCAGGTGCCGTTGTCGCCGCTGCCCCTTTCGGGGAGGCCTCCGGTGCTGGTGGCTCCGTCCCCTTCGGCCTCCGGCGTTCAAACGAGAGTTTGGCCTACGCCGCATCGTTTTTCCCCATGATGTCCTCCCAGTGGAAGGGGGGGCTCTGTCACTGAGAAACCTCCTCGTCGCAGTGTAGGCAGGGCCGCGTGAGTAGTGCTCCGCTCACTCCTTCACCACTCCCGGCTGCCGCACCAGCGTTGGTGGAGCGGGTGGGCCAAAATGGCGGCTATGTCGAGAGCGTCCCCTCCGGTGAGCTTCTTGTGTAGGCCCCCGCAGTCCGCGGATTTTATGCTAACCCCTCCGGGTTTGCTAACGACAGTGTCCTTCCAGCTGTAATGTCGCTGTGCGTGTGCTCCCAGGTGAACCAAGGCGTACTCGCGGCCGGCGTGTCTCCCAAGCCCCCGCAGCTCGTGTTCAGTCGGCACCGTGCTCGCCAGCTCCGTTGAGGTGTGGCTGAGAGGGGGTGTCGTGGCGTTAGCTCTAGGGTGGTGCGGTGTGGCTGGGGGGGGCCTCCCGTGTGTCCAGGCGGCAGCGCGCCAAGTCCAGCACCGCTCGCCCCGTCTCCTTCAGTGTTCGGGGCCGCACGTCGGGTGACGTCGTGCGGTCTGCTCTGCAGGGCAGGTCGCGGCTTCAGGCCTGGTCCGCCACCTCTCTCCTTCGCGGAACGTCTCCGGGTTTTCTCCGCTACTAACGGCCGCTCCGGACCACTCAATCGGGTCTGGGGGTACCAGGGGTCACCAGGTACCGAACACAGCTACGCTGGCATGCGATAGGATAGTTTCTCAGGATATTTTAGGGGCTTAGGCGAGGAGCCGAAAGCTCACACGTCCGCCATCGACGCTGGCTAGCTCCGCCCCTTCCTTTTCAACATTTTCATTGAATATCAACATTCCCCATATTCACTCTTCTTCTCATAACTTTCTTTCCTAACACTCACCTTCTTTCAGTCCTCCTACTTCACTTTCTTTTTCCTTTCATACCTTTCTGTTCTTTCTTACTCATTCTCCTTTCCATTATCAATGCACTCTATTTCACTTACTCTTTTTCATTTTTTTAAGAATATAGCTCTTTGATGAGAATTGGAGGTAGTTCTGAAAAGAACTTTTGGTTTTCTTCTTTTTTCTAAACAGGAACAAAAACAGGGAATGGAAACTGCTCAACAAGAGCAAAAAAACCCAAAAAAATTAGGGGTGGGAAGGGCAGCGATGGTTTTCTAATGCTCGAACCATGAGCTGTACACTTTGTTCTCCAAAGGTAAGCAGTTGATTGCAGTATCTGCATCTGAGGGCACCATGGTTAAAAGCAGGTTGAATGTTCGGAACCAGCTCTTGTGATCTCCCCCTCCCAGAAGAAGTTGCTCCTCCGGTTGATGTAGAGGCCCCATCACTGGGAACCTCTTGTGCCAGAGCCCCGACACTTTCCCGGGCAAAATTTTGGGGGTGCTTCCTCTCCACATGCCGGATCATTTTGAAGTTCCCAAAAGAGTACTTTTTCAAAGGGTTTCCTCGTGACAGCTCTTCTTTGCAGATCCTGCACTGCACTTTTGGAGCATTTACCTTTTTTTGTCCAGGTGGGATTTAAAAAAAATTCCAAATGAAATGTTCCTTAACTTTTCGTTGAGGAGGCTCTTCATTGATGAATTCTGGTTCATCCTCACTGCTGGATTGTCTGGTAGCCATTGTAAAACCAACAAATATCCAGGAGCAAAAAGGCAGGTCTTGCAGTCACAAAAGTGAAAGAAGAAGTGAAGGAAATGGGTGGGGATTTCATTCTTTGTAAAAAAAAAACTGTTAGCAAACAATGAAAAGTGTTATTTTAAGGTCACATGACCCGACGCGCTTACGCTACGCGCTCCGGAGCGCTTCCGGGTGCGCATACGCGGCACGAACGTAGGCACTTCCGGGGCGCATACGTGGCGCGAACGTAGGCGCTTCCGGGTGCATTTACGCGGCGCGAACATAGGCGCTTCCGAGGGCGCTTACGTTGCGCGCCGAAGTGACGTCATCAAACTTTTACGGGAATGCATAATCATTTTCCTTATTAAAAAAAACTGATTTTATTTGTATGGTACGAAATGTTTTGCATTATTATTAACTTTTCATTCATATTTTTTTTCACGAACGAAAGTAGCGCTCTGGGTGCGCTTTCCGGTGAGCTTTCGGTGAGCTTACCGGAAAGCTTACCGGAGAGCTTACCGGAGCGCGCACCCAGAGCGCAAAAGAAAAAAATTATATAAATAAAAAATCAAAAATGAATACTTACACAAAACAGCAAATTGTAAAAAAAAAAAAAAGGTTAGAAACTCGATATAGAAAGGAATTAGCATTTACAAAACCTATGAAATTCACTGAAAGAACCATAGGTTTCACACCAGTTATAGTTAGGAATTAGCATTTACAAAACCTATTAAATTCACTGAAAAAACCATAGGTTTTACACCACTTATAGTTACCTGGAAATTTTACTGACATAAAACCATTGAAATTCCCACGTTATAGTTAGTTGGACTCACTATAACTTGCGCGCCTGCAATACACTGCTGATGACGTCACATATTACATCACTCATGACATGGTCAGTGACATAACGAGTGACACAAGCGTAAATATAGAAACTTCAAGTACCAGCAGGCTCCGAGGAGCCAACGCCCATCAGGGCAGGTGCAAACAATTTATAAGTGACCTTTGCTCCACACAGAGCTTTACTAGCCTCTGAAGAAATGCTCTGGAGAGCATGAAACGCGTCAGGCTGCAGAATCTAACCAGGACTTTGTTTTCCATGTCAATGATGCCATCTGCCCATTAAAACGAAATTCATACCTACCTGCTTGTGGGCTCTTTCAAGTGAGGGACAAACTCGTGTGTTTGATGTTTTACCGGCCGGTCCCCGGTCGGGGAAGAGCCCTGCCACGGAACTTGTGGATTGTGCTGGAGCTCGAGGGCACACAGCGCGAGGTGAGCAGATGGTGCGTTGTGCAGATACAGACTGGCATCTTGAACATGCAGGAAATGAACTTCTGGGCCCACTGGGGATTTAATCAAAGTGACTTTATTTTACTCTGGGAGCAGCGCACAAGCGTAAATATAGAAACTTCAAGTACCAGCAGGCTCCGAGGAGCCAACGCCCATCAGGGCAGGTGCAAACAATTTATAAGTGACCTTTGCTCCACACAGAGCTTTACTAGCCTCTGAAGAAATGCTCTGGAGAGCATGAAACGCGTCAGGCTGCAGAATCTAACCAGGACTTTGTTTTCCATGTCAATGATGCCATCTGCCCATTAAAACGAAATTCATACCTACCTGCTTGTGGGCTCTTTCAAGTGAGGGACAAACTCGTGTGTTTGATGTTTTACCGGCCGGTCCCCGGTCGGGGAAGAGCCCTGCCACGGAACTTGTGGATTGTGCTGGAGCTCGAGGGCACACAGCGCGAGGTGAGCAGATGGTGCGTTGTGCAGATACAGACTGGCATCTTGAACATGCAGGAAATGAACTTCTGGGCCCACTGGGGATTTAATCAAAGTGACTTTATTTTACTCTGGGAGCAGCGCACAAGCGTAAATATAGAAACTTCAAGTACCAGCAGGCTCCGAGGAGCCAACGCCCATCAGGGCAGGTGCAAACAATTTATAAGTGACCTTTGCTCCACACAGAGCTTTACTAGCCTCTGAAGAAATGCTCTGGAGAGCATGAAACGCGTCAGGCTGCAGAATCTAACCAGGACTTTGTTTTCCATGTCAATGATGCCATCTGCCCATTAAAACGAAATTCATACCTACCTGCTTGTGGGCTCTTTCAAGTGAGGGACAAACTCGTGTGTTTGATGTTTTACCGGCCGGTCCCCGGTCGGGGAAGAGCCCTGCCACGGAACTTGTGGATTGTGCTGGAGCTCGAGGGCACACAGCGCGAGGTGAGCAGATGGTGCGTTGTGCAGATACAGACTGGCATCTTGAACATGCAGGAAATGAACTTCTGGGCCCACTGGGGATTTAATCAAAGTGACTTTATTTTACTCTGGGAGCAGCGCACAAGCGTAAATATAGAAACTTCAAGTACCAGCAGGCTCCGAGGAGCCAACGCCCATCAGGGCAGGTGCAAACAATTTATAAGTGACCTTTGCTCCACACAGAGCTTTACTAGCCTCTGAAGAAATGCTCTGGAGAGCATGAAACGCGTCAGGCTGCAGAATCTAACCAGGACTTTGTTTTCCATGTCAATGATGCCATCTGCCCATTAAAACGAAATTCATACCTACCTGCTTGTGGGCTCTTTCAAGTGAGGGACAAACTCGTGTGTTTGATGTTTTACCGGCCGGTCCCCGGTCGGGGAAGAGCCCTGCCACGGAACTTGTGGATTGTGCTGGAGCTCGAGGGCACACAGCGCGAGGTGAGCAGATGGTGCGTTGTGCAGATACAGACTGGCATCTTGAACATGCAGGAAATGAACTTCTGGGCCCACTGGGGATTTAATCAAAGTGACTTTATTTTACTCTGGGAGCAGCGCACAAGCGTAAATATAGAAACTTCAAGTACCAGCAGGCTCCGAGGAGCCAACGCCCATCAGGGCAGGTGCAAACAATTTATAAGTGACCTTTGCTCCACACAGAGCTTTACTAGCCTCTGAAGAAATGCTCTGGAGAGCATGAAACGCGTCAGGCTGCAGAATCTAACCAGGACTTTGTTTTCCATGTCAATGATGCCATCTGCCCATTAAAACGAAATTCATACCTACCTGCTTGTGGGCTCTTTCAAGTGAGGGACAAACTCGTGTGTTTGATGTTTTACCGGCCGGTCCCCGGTCGGGGAAGAGCCCTGCCACGGAACTTGTGGATTGTGCTGGAGCTCGAGGGCACACAGCGCGAGGTGAGCAGATGGTGCGTTGTGCAGATACAGACTGGCATCTTGAACATGCAGGAAATGAACTTCTGGGCCCACTGGGGATTTAATCAAAGTGACTTTATTTTACTCTGGGAGCAGCGCACAAGCGTAAATATAGAAACTTCAAGTACCAGCAGGCTCCGAGGAGCCAACGCCCATCAGGGCAGGTGCAAATATAGAAACTTCAAGTACCAGCAGGCTCCGAGGAGCCAACGCCCATCAGGGCAGGTGCAAACAATTTATAAGTGACCTTTGCTCCACACAGAGCTTTACTAGCCTCTGAAGAAATGCTCTGGAGAGCATGAAACGCGTCAGGCTGCAGAATCTAACCAGGACCTTGTTTTCCATGTCAATGATGCCATCTGCCCATTAAAACGAAATTCATACCTACCTGCTTGTGGGCTCTTTCAAGTGAGGGACAAACTCGTGTGTTTGATGTTTTACCGGCCGGTCCCCGGTCGGGGAAGAGCCCTGCCACGGAACTTGTGGATTGTGCTGGAGCTCGAGGGCACACAGCGCGAGGTGAGCAGATGGTGCGTTGTGCAGATACAGACTGGCATCTTGAACATGCAGGAAATGAACTTCTGGGCCCACTGGGGATTTAATCAAAGTGACTTTATTTTACTCTGGGAGCAGCGCACAAGCGTAAATATAGAAACTTCAAGTACCAGCAGGCTCCGAGGAGCCAACGCCCATCAGGGCAGGTGCAAACAATTTATAAGTGACCTTTGCTCCACACAGAGCTTTACTAGCCTCTGAAGAAATGCTCTGGAGAGCATGAAACGCGTCAGGCTGCAGAATCTAACCAGGACCTTGTTTTCCATGTCAATGATGCCATCTGCCCATTAAAACGAAATTCATACCTACCTGCTTGTGGGCTCTTTCAAGTGAGGGACAAACTCGTGTGTTTGATGTTTTACCGGCCGGTCCCCGGTCGGGGAAGAGCCCTGCCACGGAACTTGTGGATTGTGCTGGAGCTCGAGGGCACACAGCGCGAGGTGAGCAGATGGTGCGTTGTGCAGATACAGACTGGCATCTTGAACATGCAGGAAATGAACTTCTGGGCCCACTGGGGATTTAATCAAAGTGACTTTATTTTACTCTGGGAGCAGCGCACAAGCGTAAATATAGAAACTTCAAGTACCAGCAGGCTCCGAGGAGCCAACGCCCATCAGGGCAGGTGCAAACAATTTATAAGTGACCTTTGCTCCACACAGAGCTTTACTAGCCTCTGAAGAAATGCTCTGGAGAGCATGAAACGCGTCAGGCTGCAGAATCTAACCAGGACCTTGTTTTCCATGTCAATGATGCCATCTGCCCATTAAAACGAAATTCATACCTACCTGCTTGTGGGCTCTTTCAAGTGAGGGACAAACTCGTGTGTTTGATGTTTTACCGGCCGGTCCCCGGTCGGGGAAGAGCCCTGCCACGGAACTTGTGGATTGTGCTGGAGCTCGAGGGCACACAGCGCGAGGTGAGCAGATGGTGCGTTGTGCAGATACAGACTGGCATCTTGAACATGCAGGAAATGAACTTCTGGGCCCACTGGGGATTTAATCAAAGTGACTTTATTTTACTCTGGGAGCAGCGCACAAGCGTAAATATAGAAACTTCAAGTACCAGCAGGCTCCGAGGAGCCAACGCCCATCAGGGCAGGTGCAAACAATTTATAAGTGACCTTTGCTCCACACAGAGCTTTACTAGCCTCTGAAGAAATGCTCTGGAGAGCATGAAACGCGTCAGGCTGCAGAATCTAACCAGGACCTTGTTTTCCATGTCAATGATGCCATCTGCCCATTAAAACGAAATTCATACCTACCTGCTTGTGGGCTCTTTCAAGTGAGGGACAAACTCGTGTGTTTGATGTTTTACCGGCCGGTCCCCGGTCGGGGAAGAGCCCTGCCACGGAACTTGTGGATTGTGCTGGAGCTCGAGGGCACACAGCGCGAGGTGAGCAGATGGTGCGTTGTGCAGATACAGACTGGCATCTTGAACATGCAGGAAATGAACTTCTGGGCCCACTGGGGATTTAATCAAAGTGACTTTATTTTACTCTGGGAGCAGCGCACAAGCGTAAATATAGAAACTTCAAGTACCAGCAGGCTCCGAGGAGCCAACGCCCATCAGGGCAGGTGCAAACAATTTATAAGTGACCTTTGCTCCACACAGAGCTTTACTAGCCTCTGAAGAAATGCTCTGGAGAGCATGAAACGCGTCAGGCTGCAGAATCTAACCAGGACCTTGTTTTCCATGTCAATGATGCCATCTGCCCATTAAAACGAAATTCATACCTACCTGCTTGTGGGCTCTTTCAAGTGAGGGACAAACTCGTGTGTTTGATATATATATATATATATATATATATATTCACTGAAAAAACCATAGGTTTTAGCCCATATATAGTTAGGGATTAGCATTTACAAAACCTTAATTTACTCGCACAAAACGATAGAAATTAGCATATATAGTTAGATGCAATAACTATATATCGCGCACCCGCAACCCACTGCTGATGATGTCACATATTACATAATTCATGACATGGTCAGTGACATCACTGATGACATCACTGTTGACATCTCAAATGACATCACTGAGGACATCTCAAATGACAACATCCAGTGACTGTATGTTTCTGTAAAGTTAAAATATGTCTTACATATTGAAGAATGAGTGGATGTATAAGTGTTTGGATGAAGGATTTAGTAGGTGCAGGACTGACTGTATGAGAGTATGATTAAATGTGTCTCACTGAGTGCATGGGTTAGTGACTAAACTGTCTTAATTTGTGCATCATTATTACTGTAGTTCTGTAAACTGCTGCATGTGTTGATCAGTAGCTATATGAGTAACTATATGGGTTATTGATTGGTTGCCCAAATATTTGTATGGGAGACTGAGTGTGTGTGTTGGGGTGGCTGGGAGGTGTGTGACTCTGTGCATAGATGTGTGAGCAGTTGATTCAGTAGATGTATGGGTTCAAAAGTGCATGTGAAAACAGCTGTATGGGCGGTTGACTGTGTGCATGAGAGTATTGGTGAGTGAATGGATATCTCAGTGCTACATGTCAAAGTAACTACATATGTAAAACACAGTACATGTAAGAGTTGACATATATAAATAACTGTGCATAAGAGCCAGTGAATGTGTGAGTGGCTGTATGGATCATTGTGAACTTGTATCAGGGATTGTATAAGAGAGTAAATATGTGTTAGTATATGTTTGATTAAGTAAGGTGTGTATAACTGTATAGTTGAGGAAATGGAGGTGTGATTGATTCTTTGCATGACTGACTAGGTGTGTGAGTAACTCCATGGAGTCTGTGAGAGTCTGTTTACAATGATTGTATCTAAGGTTATATTAGAGTCTGAAGAGGTTGATCGTATTATCACATGAATGATATCATCAGTGATGTGATCAGTAATGACAAATGAGATGTTATCAGTGATTTTACAAGTGATGTCATTTGAAATGTCATCAGTGATGTCATCAGTGATGTCACTGACCATGTCATGAATGATGTCATTTGAGATGTCATCAGTGATGTCATCAGTGATGTCACTGACCATGTCATGAATGATGTAATATGTGACATCATCAGCAGTGGGTTGCGGGTGCGCGATATATAGTTAGTGCATCTAACTATATATGCAAATTTCTATGGTTTTGTGCGAGTAAATTAAGGTTTTGTAAATGCTAATCCCTAACTATATATGGGCTAAAACCTATGGTTTTTTCAGTGAATTTCAATAGTTTTTTAATAGCAAATATCAAAAGCTGTCAAATGTCAAGTATGTGATAGGTAAAAACTTTTTCGTGTTTATGCACGCTTTGAACGCTGCCCCCCCTCTTTTCTCTTAGTAGTACTCTCTCTTTGCAGATAGTGAAGGGTAGTTAACGCAGGCCTTTGACCCCGTTGTAATCCGTCGTGCCTGCTTGTCTCTCCATTTGATTGATTGTTATCCAAGCATTTACTGTTTTAGAATTGATTCTCTTTGGTTTATTCTCTATTTACAAACAAGCACAAAGTCGCAATACTCTGTTTAGTCTTTGCAGATAGTGAAAAATTGTGTAAAAAAACAAAAGTAATCGAGCAAAATCAGTAGGCCATTAATTGGGATGTCTTTTTGACCTCGCCAAAATAGAAACATTAGGAACAACCCTTCATGAGAAATACGAAAATAGTGAGATGAACTGAGCTCCACACCATGAGGGCTGCAAGACAGCTCGGCTCCGCCACCCACCCCGCCCAAAATAACGATAAACTCTATGCAAATATTATAAATATATACAACACACCAGCAAAGTAACAGGGTAAAACATTTTATTAAATAACTATTTACATAACTATTTTATACTTTTTGTTGCCTGATCCGGCTAGCTCAATCGATCGAGCATGAAACTCATGCACTCTGATAGCAAGCGTTGCTGCTGATGCTATGCAGACAAAAACTGGTTTTCAGTTTGTACATTCTTCAAGATTTTTCCATCCAAGGCTGGTTGAGAGTTTGTAGAACGATGGCTTCAGATTTTCAACATACGGTGTGGTGGCGCAGACTGGGAGGGGGCGCTTGGCTCCTGCCCCCTCCCCAAGTCGTGTTGCCCTGGTGTGGCCTAAGATCGCCCCCGACATAGGCGGCCGGCTCCCGGGGTCCGGCGGAACTTTTTGCCTTTTGATGACTCTTCCATTCTGGACCTTGTCCCACAATCCGTTTGACCTGAAGACACGCTGTAGTGGGGCGCCCCTTTACCGTTTCAGTTGCCATTTCGCCCGCTTTTGCTACACTGTGCCTCTTCTGCCATTCAGCTGTTTACCGCCCGCTCTTGCGACTACAGCGTCTCGCTCACCATGTAGTTGAGTTGCTCCGGCTCTTGCGATGCAGCGATAGGCGGCTGCCACAGGACTCTCAAAATGGCGGCCGGCTCTTCAGATTTGGGTGTGATCCACTAAAATGGCCCTGGCACACCTTGGAACTCGGACGCTTGTCTGCTAGGGCTTGGGCCCCATTCTCGAAAGCGTCCCCTGAGCCTTGAAGATTCTACAAAAGTCTTGGGGGCCCCCGACTCCCGCAGGCTTCTGGTGGGGAGCGGCTGCCATGATTGCTCGCGGAATGGCCACGACTGAGCTACGAGATGGTGGTGCTCTCATGCTGACACCAGCTTCAGTCTGAAACATCCAGAAACACTGTAGACTACCAATTCGATCAGTTCCGGTAGCGCCCCAACATGACCCGGTAGGGAAGAACTTGCCCTCCCCTCTTTGACTGATGGTTCTTGTTGCCTGTCCCTTCTGTTGTCATTTAACAGAACTTTTTAGACTGCTGAAAGAGGTTGTGTTCCGACCGCTGGTTGGTGGAGACATTTTGACTATATTCTGGACCTACGTTGTCGCGTAATGCGTTATATGACACGCCGCGTTAGCGCACCCGGAAGTGCTCCGGTGCGCGAAGCGCAGCTTCCCGGAAGCGATCCGGGGCGCGGCGCGTAACGTAAGCATAACAGGTCATGTGACTTGTTTATAAAACTTTTCATTGGTTCATTTTACTTTTGTTATTCTAATGATGAAAGGCTTGGTCATATGACCTAAAAATTACGCTTTTTATTGCTTTCGAACATTATTTTTTCTTAAACATATATGTTATAATGTTCCAGGCTAATGTACTTTCCCGGAAAATTTACAATTGTCCTGCAAGTAAAATATATTCCTTTTTCTAGCAAAAGGGCGTTTCTTCGTCCCATGACGGAGCCGTTGAGCAAAAGATGCTCGGCCTGCTGTCTTAGTCGCCGATACGCCTGAATATCAGATTCTTATCGATCACTTTATGTTGCAGGAGTAAAAAACACAACAGCCCTTGACCATTTATCTTAACTGCGTTCCTGCGTATTATACCTTTTATCCGTTATGTAATTGGACTGCTTTATTTCACTTGCCTTTTACTGATTCGAAAACAGTGACTAAAATTAAAAACTTTACCAATGTAAATACTACTACCATGTTTTGTTTTAAAAACCTTTATTGTGAAAATGTCAGTATACAAATACGGGCCTATAACCACGTGGGCCGGCCACGGAGCAAACTGGAATCGTATATGATGAGGAGACATTTACACTGTAGAGGAACGTAACGAGCGGGCCATTAGGTTGCAAGAACTAAGGTGTCTAACAGTTGCGGAATCGGTGGATGTACATTTTGTAATTAAAATACGACAGGGCCACTTACAATAAAATTTTCTAGATATACATTTGCGGGCAAGTACCATGGGTGACGTTAATTCGAACTTACAATAGTACAGTAATCAATAACACATCAGAACTTAATATCAATAAGGATGTCGAAATATTCAATCAATTCTCGTCCCCGCCCGCCATGTGCTTCAAAACTGCATACGTATCTCGTGATATCAAGGTTGTGCAACCAGTACACAACAAGGAGTTACGAGTCCCATTTATACCGGCGCCATTTTGGGCGAGGCCGGGCAGGTCCAGGATATAGTCAAAATGTCTCCACCAACCAGCGGTCGGACCAGAACCCCTTTCAGCAGTCAAAAAAGGTTCCGTTAAATGACAACAGAAGAGATAGGCAACAAGAACCAACAGTCAAAAGAGGGGAGAGCAAGATCTAAAGCCATTGTTCTACAAACTCTCAACCAGCCTTGGATGGAAAAATCCTGAAGAATGTACAAACTGGAAACCAGTTTTTGTCTGTATAGCATCACCAGCAACGCTTGAGTCAGCTTTGTGTGAAGCCGCCATTTTGATTCAATCAATAGCATCCCACTGCACACATTCAGGGACCTGGTCGTGTCTTCAGGTCAAACAGATTGTGGGACAAGATGCAGAAAGGAAAAGGAAAAAAGTTCCGCCGGCCGCCTATGTCATGGGCAATCTTTGGCCACACCAGGGCAATAGTGAAGCTGCAGCAGGTGCAAATAAGCTTCAGACAGTGTTACAAGCACTGCTCAGAACTCTCAACTATGGCACCCAACATCCAGGACTTGCCATCCGGATCTTCGTGCCTTGTGTTGGTTCCGACCTATTCACACATCGGTCCGCTACTGACACCACCTCATAAGCCAACGGGGCACCCCACGCCGACTTTCGGCGCAGCATTGTAGGATGGCCACACCAGTGCGGCAACTTGCTAGACACCACCTCGGCGCGTTGTGCTGTCTTCGGCCTACTGTAGCCGCAAGTGCGGACGCAACTCAGCTGGATAGCGAGTGAAACACCAAGGGGCGCCCCACTGCAGCCGAGGAGCCTCCATCTTGGGGGCGACGCACAGCATCACATTGCTTTCCAATGCAGTCAGATCCTCAAACAGCCCCCACTGACTGACGCGACCTCACAGGCCAACGGGGCGCCCCACGCCGACTTTCGGCGCAGCATTGTAGGATGGCCACACCAGTGCGGCAACTTGCTGAACACCACCTCGGTGCCATCCGGATCTTGGCGCGTTGTGCTGCCTTCGGCCTATTCGCACATCGGTCCGCTACTGACGCCGCCTCACGTGCCAACGGATTTTCTACGCTTTTTATAGCAGCGCGTAACGTAAGCATAACAGGTCATGTGGCTTGTTTATAAAACTTTTCATTGGTTCATTTTACTTTTGGTTTCCTAATGATAGAAGGCTTGATCATATGACCTAAAAATAACACTTTTCATTGGATTAAAACATTTTGCATTTTTTTTTTCCTAAACGATGAAAGCCCCACCTTGTTTCTGGATGTTTCAGACTGAAGCTGGCGTCAGCATGAGAGCACCACCATCTCGTGGCTCCGTCGTGGTCATTCCGCGAGCAATCATGGCAGCCGCTCCCCACCGGAAGCCTGCAGGAGTCGGGGGCCCCCAAGACTTTTGTAAAATCTTCAAGGCTCAGGGGACATCCGAGTTCCAAGGTGTCCCAGGGCCATTTTAGTGGACCAGGCCCAAATCCGAAGAGCCATCTGCCATTTTAAGAGACCTGTGGCAGCCGCCTATCGCTGCACCGCAAGAGTGGGTGCAACTCAACTACATGGTGAGCGAGACGCTGTAGCCGCAAGAACGGGCGATAAACAGCTGAATGGAGGATGAGGCACAGTGTAGCAAAAGTGGGCGGAATGGCAACTGAAACGGTAAAGGGGCGCCCTAGTACAGCAGACGAGCCTCCACCTGGGGAGGCCCGTTCATGCCGCCTCCCCCCCCCCCCCCGGGGCGCCCCACGCCGTTTTTCGGAGCAGCATTGTAGGATGCCAAAACCAGTGCGGCAACTTACTGGACATCACCTGGTTGCCATCCACATCTCAGCGCGTTCTGCTGCCTTGAGACTATTCGCACAACAGACCGCTACTGACGAGGCCTCCCCCCGCACCACCCTGGACGCCCCACGCCGTTTTTCGGAGCTGCATTGCAGGATACCAAAAACCAGTGCGGCACCCAGGTAACATCACCTGGGTGCCGTCCAGAACTCAGCACGTTGTGCTGCCTTGGGACTATTCGCACAAAACACAGCTACTGACCATTGTTGCTTCTTTTTTAAAAAAATGTTTAAATGTATTTACTGTTTTTGTTGCGTTGTATATATTTATAAGTTATTAAAATGTTATAATCCTTCTACTTTGTTGGAGTGCTATATATTTTTAATGTGACACATAATTGTAAAAACGTTGATGTACAAAGAGGCATCCCTGGAATCTTCCGCTTCAGGCTCGGACCCACACACCCTCACAGTGAGAATCCCCTCCCCAAGCACAATACAGGATGGTTATCAGATAGTAGGAACGCGTGTGGTGTGACGGATCTCATCGGGTGGGGGCCTTGATCTACTGTAACTCCTTTGAAGAGGGGTGATTCTCTACAGCTGGGACCATAAACTACACCTGCAGGGCTAGGTGATAGCCTGGGACCGGCCTGGACAATCGGACACAGAGGAAGAGGAGTGTCAGAGGGTGCGGTAGTGAATAGGGTGAAAGGGAGGTGTCGGGCGGGCACAGGGTGTGATTCTCAGAGAAGAACAGCGCAGATGGGAGGAGGTTTCTGGCCCATGCATGAGAGAGAGAGCTGGGGTGACCAATGCGTGGGGGAGATGCTTGCGAGGGTGGGGAGCCATGCTGAGGATCGACGGCATGCAGAGAGTGGGTCTGGTCAAGGCATCTAAAATGGCTGCCGTGCTCAACAAAAGTGTGGCATTGCAAAAAAGGCAAGATGGCGCAGACAATGTTTATCAATAAGGATTAATTTATAACAATTATTTTTAACAAAATATTTAATCGCAGTGATAAAATGGCGGTCAACAGTTCCTGATTTCCATCGAATCAAACGTTAACAGACGTCACGCAGCAAAAAAAAAAAAACGCTCACGAACAGCGCAGATGGGAGGAGGTTTCTGGCCCATGCATGAGAGAGAGAGCGGGGGTGACCAGTGCGTGGGGGAGATGCTTGCGAGGGTGGGGAGCCATGCTGAGGATCGGCGGCGTGCAGAGAGTGGGTCTGGTCAAGGCATCTAAAATGGCTGCCGTGCTCAACAAAAGTATGCCATTGCAAAAAAGGCAAGATGGCGCAGACAATGTTTATCAATAAGGATTAATTTATAACAATTATTTTTAACAAAATATTTACTCGCAGTGACAAAATGGCGGTCAACAGTTCCTGATTTCCATCGAATCGAACGTTAACAGACGTCACGCAGCAAAAAAAAAAAAAACGCTCACGCACAGCCGCTGGAAGACATGTATCAACATATATGAGCCTCCTCAGCCACCCTCAGAAAACATAAGGGGTCAGGATACGTCTCCCGTACCCCCTTATACCTAGTAATTTAATTAAATCGAAACACAAAATGGCGAATTCACGTTTCGCTACCAGTTTGCGACCCGGTTCGCGAACCGAGAAGCGCTTCTACCGCGAAAAATCAAATTTTTATTATTTGC
Organism: Lissotriton vulgaris; assembly: GCF_964263255.1. Lineage (NCBI taxonomy): Eukaryota > Metazoa > Chordata > Amphibia > Caudata > Salamandridae > Lissotriton > Lissotriton vulgaris. Next base: position 863,756,448 of record NC_141689.1, read on the forward strand.
CCCACGGGACCCTTTAATAACCCCAACATCATTCCTAGGGGGTCAAGAAGGATCTACCTTGCCCCCTTTCATTAAATTCCCCCTTCGTTTTTCTCCTCCTCTTGTCTCTCGATCCTACCGAGAGACAAGATGGCGGCCGCACCGGACTGTTTAGAATGTTGACAGACACCGGAGAGCCAATCAGCTTCGCTACGCAAAGCTCCGTTACGCGAAAAGTACGCGATCTGGTGCGCTATCTGGGACGCTGTCACAGATATATCTGTTTTTTTAAACGTTAATTTCTCAAAATCCACTGGAGCACATATATTGAGACTCAGCAAAGGCACATCGGGCTAACAGTCCCTATAATTTTGCCAAGTTTCGTGTAAATCCATTCAGCCGTTCGAGCTAAAAGTGAGGCCAAAGGCCCTATGGAAAAATGAATGGGAAAAACGCGTTTTGGGACCCCCCTTTTTTCTCGGCCCCCCCTTGACGGAACCCCCCCAAATTTTCAGGGGCTGCTCAGAAACAAAATGTGCCATTTTTCCTGAAAATTTCTGCCGATTCCGTCCACAAACGCCAAAGTTATTAGACATAGAATTTTCAAAAGTTCCATAGAGAAAAAATCCTAACTATATATACCTACTGGCGACCGTATGTATATATATATATAAATATACATATATTTCTTTTTTTCCTACTGGCGTTCACCAGAAGGTAGTTATAGTTAGGACCCATTTACCATAGGAAAATTGCAACATTCTATTCCCAATAACTTTGACGCCGCTTGACGAATCTTCGCAAAATTTTCAAAACTAGCGGGTGCTCTGGTCTGCTGCTATCTTGAAAGTTTCTGGGTGATTCGCCAAGCGGGGGCTGAGAAAAAACGGGTCCCCAAAACATGTTTTCTCCATGTTATTTTCCATAGGAAACTTTAGCCATGGCTACAGCCCGAACTGCTGAACGGAATTACACCATATTTGGCAAAAGGTAGCCCTTGGTTCAGAAAGAACTCTTGTTGTTAAATGGTGTAAATCCATTCAGTAGTTGCTGAGAAAATCTAAATTAAAAAATATCGATATATAGAGGAGCACAGGATTCGTGCACCCTGCTGATCCCGAGCTGCATGCTAATTGGTTGTCAACACTTCAAACCGGGAAGTCTTGGCAGCCATCTTGTGCCTCGGTAGAGCCGAGGCACAAGAAAATAGAAAAACAAATGCGCAAAACATGAAAAGGGGTCAGGGTAGAAACACCCTGACCCCCTAGGCCTGCTGAGGTGGTCCCACAAGGACCCCCAGAGCCAAAAAATGCATTTAAAAAAAATACACAGGATGCTTGCTGGATCCGCGGATAATGCCGCGAAAATGAAAAAACGAAGCGCGGTCTCCCGCGCTTCACTATTAATTAGCCCCCAGGTGGGCCAAGTCCGGGGGGCAATGTTCAGATTGTAATGGGGGGCCCATACGGGCTCCACAGCCCCGGGGACCGCCACCCCCAGGGCTTCTCAAAAGTATTTGCGGGGGCTCACGGCCACTCGCAGCCCCAGGGACCGCCACCCCCTATGGGCTTTCATAGTAAATGGGTGAGGGGGCTCAAAGGCCCACCCAAGCCCCGGGGACCACCACCCCAGGGCTTTATAAAATATTGGTAGAGGCACATGGCCCCCACACTGCCCCGGGGACCGCCACCCCCGGGCTTGTTTTAAAAAAAAATTAATTACCTGTGTGGGGGAGTCTCAACCCCCCCCACACACCCTGGGGACCACCACCTCCCCGGGGCTCTAATTATTAAAATTGGGGGTCTGTGACGGACCCCTAAGCCCTGGGGACAACCACCCACTGGGGCTTCACAAATGTTGGGAGGGGGGCTGCGCAGCCCCCTTCCTGGAGCCCTCGATGGCCCTGGTGACCGCCACCCCCCAGAGCCTGCTCCTGCAGTGTCCCGGGGTGCCCACCCCAGGGACACTGCTGTTTGCTATGGCAGGGCGGGAGCCTCGCGGCTCCCGCCGTGCCATAGCAAACTCTGCTTTGGTTTTTGGAAGAGAGAGCAGGAAACTTGCTCTCTCTTCCAAAAACAAAAGCCGATTGCTTTTCCACACGGGGAGCTGCATTGAAGCAGCTCCCCATGTAGAAAAGCAATGCCGGCTCCCGCAGTAGGCGGGGAGCCGGGGGGACCGTGGGAGGATTGGGGACCCCTCCACGGTCCCCAATGGAGAGGGCCAGCCACGGGGGGATGGGGTCCCCGGGGCTAGAAGTGCCCCAGGAGGGGGGCCACATGGCCCCCCTGCTCAAACCCCCCCAAAAAACAAAGGCTGGCCCCTGGGGATGGGGTCCACGGGGCCATAAATGGCCCGAGGAGTGGAGCAACGCAGCCCCCTCCAAATAAATTTTAAAAAAGGCCATTCCATGGGGGATGGGGTCCCGGAGCAGATTATGGCCTTGGGAGGGGGACCACGCGGGCCCCTTCCAATTTTTTGAGTAAGATAGGGGGCAGGCCCTGGGGGATGGGGTCCCCAGGGCCAATAAAATAGGAAAAGAAGGGGGCTACACAGCCCCCTTCTTAAAAAAATGAATTAAAAAATAATAATAATAAATTAAAAAAAGACCGGCATTGCGCCGGAGGTCCCACCCCCTCCCTGCAGCCAGTGGGCGCGTTTGCAGATGTGGAACTAATTCCCCTTGAATACTGGGGTTCCCTGGGGGCCAACTAGCCCACCAGGAACCTCCAGTATGCAGCTGCATTGCAGAGAGGTGTTCAGAGGCCATGCCCCTTTTTACACCTCTCAGCAAGGCAGCTCTGTGACACTTAATGTAGGTACCTGGTGGGCTAGTTGCACCCCAGGGACCCCCAGTATTCAAGGGGAATTAGTTCCCCATCTTAAAACGCACCACGGGCCTCGTTTGCACAGTGGTGAAGGGAGGGGGTGTGGCCTGAAGTGACATGGTGCAAACATGCTCTGTGGTGCGCTTTAAGTTGGGGAATAATTCGTCTTCAATCTTGAGGTCCCCTGGGGCCAACTAGCCCACCAGGTACCTCCAGTAAGCGCCATGGAGCTGCGTTGCGGAGTGTTGTAAAAAGGGGTGTGGCCTCTGAACACCTCTCTGCAACGCAGCTCCTTGGCGTATACTGGAGGTACCTGGTGGGCTAGGTGGCCCCCAGGGACCCTCAGGATTGAAGAGGAATTAATTCACCAACTTAAAATGCGCTACAAGGCGTGTTTGCAGACATGTCACCTCAGGCCCTGCCCCCTTCCTTCACCATTATGCAAACGCACACCCTGGCGAGTTGTAAGTTGGGGAATTAATTCCCCTTCAATACCGAGGGTCCCTGAGGGCCAACTAGCCCATCAGGTACCTCCAGTATGCGCCAGGGAGCTGCGTTGCAGAGAGGTGTTCAGAGTCCACTCCCCTTTTTACACCTCTCTGCAACGCAGCTCTGGAGGTACTTAGTGGGCTAGTTGGACCCTAGGGACCCTCAAGATTCAAGGGGACTTAATCTCCCAACTTAAAAGGGCCACAGGGGGCGTTTACACGGTGGGGAAGGGAGGGGACGGGGCCTGGGTTGACGTGTGCAAACACGCCCTGTGGCGCATTTTAAGTTGTGAAAACCTGCAATCCTGAGGGCCCCTGGGGGCTAACTAGCCCACCAGGGGTGCTTCCAGTAAGCGCAACTGCACTGCGTTGGAGAGATGTTGTCCAGGCCGTGCCCCTTTTTACACCTCTCTGCAATGCAGCTCTGTGGCGCTTACTGGAGGTACCTAGAGGGCTAGTTGGACCCTAGGGACCCTCAGGATTCAAGGGGAGTTAATCTCCCAACTTATACGGCCACAGGACATGTTTACACGGAGGTGAAGGGAGGGGACGGGGCCTGAGGTTACGTGTGCAAACACGCCCTGTGACGTGTTTTAAGTTGGGGAAATAATTCCCCTTCAATCCTGAGGGCCCCTGGGGCCAACTAGCCCATCAGGTGCTTCTAGCAAGCGCCACTGCACTGCATGGCAGAGAGGTGGTCCAGACCGTGTCCCTTTTTGCGCCTCTCTGCAACGCAGCTCTGTGGCGCTTACTGGAAATACCTGGTGCTCTAGTTGGACCCAAGGGACACTCAGGATTCAAGGGTCTTTATCCCCCAAATTAAAACGGCCACGGGGTGTGTTTGCACAAATGTCACCTCAGGCACCCCCATCCCTTCACCAGTGTGCAAACGCGCCGTGTGGTGCATTTTAAGAGGTAGTTTTAATCCCCCTGCCCTATTATGTACTAGGGTCTTACAGGTCATGGTAATCACAGGGGTACCCCAACCCATAGTGTTCCCTAGTGTATATAGGTGTTTTCACTGTATTCTAAGTGTCTTTTAGCGTAGCACCGGCTCTAGGCCTGGTTAGTCAGATTCAGTTACCATCAGTACCCGCCAGAAAAAGTTGTGGCTACAGGAGGACTCTCTGCTCCTCTATTGGTTCTTTCTGTACATCTCTTCTTCCTGCACTTTTCTTCGTCTTTGTGGACTTCTGTTGCTTCTTTCTGCATTTCTATTTTTTTCTTTCTGTTCATTTTTTCTTCTTTCTTCACGCATTCTACCTCTGTAGGCATAGTTAGAAACTAGCATTTAAAAAACCTTTGAAATTCACTGAAAAAAACATAGGTTTCAGGCATGTTATAGTTAGAAATTAGCATTTAAAAAAACTTTGAAATTCACTGAAAAAACCATAGGTCTGTTCAGGCACGTTATAGTTAGAAATTAGCATTTAAAAAACCTTAGAAATTCACTGAAAAAACGATAGGTTTCAGGGGTGTTATGTTAGTTGGACATTTCACTCGTACAACAAGTGAAATTCCCCCATTATAGTTAGTTCAGCTAACTATAACTTGCGCACCCGCAATGCACTGCTGATGATGTCACATATTACATCACTCATGACATGGTCAGTGACATCACTTATGACATATCTGATGACATCTCAAATGACATCACTGACAACATCACTGATGACATCATCCTTGTTATTGAGGGACAGACCGCCTCTCACCCTAATATAACCTTTGATACACACACTCAAAAATAGAAACTAACATTCTCAAAACAATGGACATACCAATACCACTTACAACACACCTATTCAGTAATTCCAAGATCTACACACACATTCACTCATTCACCAACAATCCTATACAGTCACTCATACATGTACTCACTCATCATATGTACTCATACACCTATACATCCTGTTACACAGTGACACTCATCCATAGAGTTACTCACAGACATAGTCACACATGCAAACAAGGTATCAAACATCCAATTACTTGCATATACAGTTATACACACACCACCACACTTACGTCTACAGAAACTTACACATACTTACTCTCTTAAGCAATCACTTATAGAAAGACATACTAATTTATACAGGAACTCTTCCAATCTCTCACTCTCACATATACTCACTTATATACACCAATATTCACATATACTAGTTTAAAACATATGTAGTTACTCATAAAGACACTATTGAGATAGTCATTCACTCACTAACACATCCATACAGACACTCATCCACCCATACAGTTCTGCACACATGCTGTCTTCAACACATTCAAACAGTGAGTCACTCATTCATGCATCTATGCACTACGTAATACCCCCCACTGAACCATACAGAAACTCAGAAAGTCAAACTGATACTAAAAAAAACAAGCAATAACCTATATAGACACTCATGTAGCTACTCACCAACCGATGCAGCCACTTTTACACAAAGTGAGAGACTGATACAGATATTTACATATTTAAACATTACTCACTAACCCATGTATTCAATAAGATACACTTAATCAGTCAGTTATACAATCAATTTTACAAAAAACGTCATCCATTTAGACATTTATATGCCCATTTATTCTTCCATCGACCTTGAGATATACATATATAAAACATATTTAATTTTCAGAAAAACACACATTCACTGGATGATGTCATCAGTGATGTCATTTGAGATGTCATCAGTGATGTCATGAGTGATGTCACTGACCATGTCATGAGTGATGTAATATGTGACGTCATCAATAGAGCATTGCGGGCGCACGAGTTATAGTCAGCTGAACTAACTATAACGGGGGAATTTCACTGGTTTGGTACGAGTGAAATGTCCAACTAACTATAACGCCCCTGAAACCTATGGCTTTTTCAGTGAATATATACATATATCCAAAACCAGTCCACACTTCTTCATACAAGGAAGGCGCTGACACGTGAATTCTTTTCCAAAGTAAGATTTATTCCAAGTTGCTGCTCAGAGGCGTTTCGGCGGTTAGCTCCCGCCTTGCTCACTACATCTGGCTAACACCAAACAAAGGTTTATATAATTAGTATGACTTTTCTGACAGGTTGCAACTGTTATTGGTTGCCATACCAACCCTGTCATGACGCTCTAAACAAACATAGAAGAGTTTATTGCATGTGTCATGGTGATTTCAAAAACTCTTTCAATGAGATGTGCATATATCTAAACAAAAATGTTAATGTCACATTTGTAAATTACTTTTCTTGCACAATAATGTTAGGTTAATCATAAAAATGTGAAACCATAAATTAAAGGAAATAAACAATTAGAATTCATTGTCAGATAGCAAATTGTGTAGGGTTGGGTTTAAAACAATGTTGCGAGTTACACGTGGCAATATGTGTTACATCATTGGTGCAATACCTCAGGCCACAAACACACGTGTGAAAATAGCAAACCCCTATACGGTCCCATCATGCATCCAAGTTAGAAAGTACTGGATTTGTTAAACACACTTTCTGGGTGATCTCTCCATCCTCCTCACTGTCTCAGGGGCTTCAAAATAATGAGTTGCTATTGATACCTGATGTATCGGAATAATTAGCGCCCGGGATAGACTGCTGGCAGCGATGTTGAAAATACATTATTAACGCAACACACAGTGAATACACACAGTGTTGCTCGTATTAACTCCAAGTGGATTAATTCTGTCAACTGCTGCCCGTGTGCAACATGGTGTGGGGTTTTCCCATTTCGATGCCTGTGATCGCGTTGTATGTGATATGTCTCGAGTTACTCATGATTGCAATACCTTGTACAAATTATAGGTGTGCTTTAACGTGTCAAAAAAAGATAAACAAAAGTTAATAAATCCAAATATTAAAAATTTAAAACTTTTTGGTACTTTGCTGAGCCACAGTGGTTTAGGATTTTGGACAAATAGTCTGGACTAGAGGTGTACATTAAGTGGCTCATCGGCATTTAACCCATTAGGGATCTTAGAGTCTAGTAAAATTATGTACCTTGACTCTATTCGTCGCAATGCTAGTTGACGGTTCCCGCCCCTGATGTTCTTGAGTATATTGTCGATAACAAAATACGACAAATCTTGGGCGTTTCCTGCGTGGTGTGTGTTTATGTGCCTCGCCACGGGGTATGCTTGGTCATCATTAGTTATTGCCCTCAGATGTTGTAAGATTCTTACATGTGCCTGGTGGATTGTGCTCCCCACATATCTTTTACCACAACTGCAGACCAGTACATAGACTGAGTACTCAGTCTTGCAAGAGTAACTCCCCCTGATTGTGTATGGTTTCAGTCTAAAAGGTAGTGTGACAGTACTAGTGTTGATCCCATGTTGACAGCCTTTGCACTTTGTGCATTTCCTGAACCCCTTCTGTGTCTGTGGCCACGTGGTTGGCTTTGTGACGGTGGGGGCATTGCGGACAAGTTGGCTCCTCATGGACTTGGCCTTCGTAAAAGGTCACTGAAGGTGAATCGCCACATAGGGGACCTATGATCGGGTCATTTTTTACCAACGGCCAGTGCCTAGTCAGGATCTTAAGTAGGTTTCCATGGTACGTGTTATAGCCTGTGATAAGTCTCGGGGTGTTTAGTGTGTCTTTTTCCTTTTGGTTTTTGGATGTGGTGTTATCCGGAAAAATTAGATCTTTTCTGTTTTTATTCTTACACTTTGTTTCTGCTTGTCTAGGGTCTTTTGACTGTAACCTCTATTTCTAAGTCTGGAGAAGAGGTTTTCCTTTGCATCAGTCAGGCCTGTTTCGGTACTGCAATTACGGGTCATTCTCAGGCACTCCGCATATGGTATAGACTCCTTTAGTTTAGTTGGGTGGAAACTCTGGGCATGTAATAATGCATTTCCTGCCGTGGGCTTCCTATATGTTCGTGTCTGTATTTTATTGTTGGCTATGAATAGTTCCAAATCTAGGAATTGTATTGTGGTTTTACTAGTGGTGCAGGTGAATCTCAGGTTTAAAGAGTTTTCATTGATCTCAGATGCAAAGGTTTCTGCACTCTCCTGTGACCCTTTCCATAAAATGAAAATATCATCTATGAATCTCTTATAAAGCATTACAATGTCCTTCATTTCTTCTGAATGTGAGACCCTTAAAACCTGCTCTAGAGAGGCCTAGTAAGGACTAGGTCTGACTGGGAGCTCACCCTCAGTCCCTAGGGTTTCAAATTTTTCATCAAAGTTATCAATACTGTAGTTCCCCAAATATACTCCATGTCAATAAAATCACAATTCTTATCAATGATCAAACGATCTTTAGTGGTGCTTTAAATTTGCAAATTCACTCCAAGCATATAAATGCACAAAACGATTCAAAGAAAAATCAATCTGAACGTTCACAACTGAATAAGGTGACTCTGCTATGTACAAGTGCAAAACAATTGTCAATAATAGAACAATAATAACATTTCCCTATGCATTTCGGGTCTTGTCCGACCCTTCTTCAGGGGAATACAACTCTAATAAAGAATCCAATCCTGGTCGTTTGAACAATTTCTCGTTGTTTTCACATCAGTTCCGTTTCTGGGCACTAGAAAAAATATTTTCACATTACTTACAACTCTGTGTACATGAAAACCTGCTCTTCCCACCAGCCCATATGCAGATTCGCATAGCTGGGGGAGAAGCAAGTACCCATGGCCGAACCCTGTGTTCGCTTATAATGTAACCTGTCAAAGATGAATGTGTTGTTCTTGAGGCACCATTCAGTCATCTCTAATAGCATGCAGGTGTGTTCGTATAGGGATATGGGTCTTTTCCCTAAGTATTAGTGTAGTGCTCTAAGCCCATCAATTTGTCTTATGCTGGTGTACAGCGACTGCACGTCAAGGGTCATAAATAAATCATCATTATGACCCATGATCATACAGTTTGCTCAATAACCTATATAGACACTCATGTAGCTAATCACCAACTGATGCAGCCACTTTTACACAAAGTGAGAGAGCAATACAGATATTTACATATTTAAACATTACTCACTAACCCATGTATTCACTAAGATACACTTAATCAGTCAGTTATACAATCAATTTGACAAAAAAAGTCATCCATTTAGACATTAATATGCCCATTTATTCTTCCATCGACCTTGAGATATACATATATAAAACATATTTAATTTTCAGAAAACACACATTCACTGGATGATGTCATCAGTGATGTCATTTGAGATGTCATCAGTGATGTCATGAGTGATGTCACTGACCATGTCATGAGTGATGTAATATGTGACGTCATCAATAGTGCATTGCGGGCGCACGAGTTATAGTCAGCTGAACTAACTATAACGGGGGAATTTTACTGGTTTGGTACAAGTGAAATGTCCAACTAACTATAACGCCCCTAAAACCTTAGGCTGCTCCAGTGAATAAATATATACATATATATATGTAAAAAGTAGTTAAAGTGAGGAAAATAATTTTATGAGTATTTCAGTCACATATATATATATATATATATATATATATATATATATATATATATATATATATATATATATATATATATATATATATATATATATATATATGTCCTTGATTTCAGCTTTGGATTTATTTATGCACCTAAGCAATATTGACATATTGGTGACTGAAATACTCATAAAATTATTTTCCGCACTTGAACTACTTTTTACAAAAGAAATAAAGGCATCCGGTCCAATGTTTAAATTCAACAGAAGGTTTGATTCTCAATGTAGAGCCACTAAGAACCTGTTCATTATGCAATCAAAGGGAGCGAAAGGAGAAAAATAACTGAAGCAATGGATATGCATGAGAAGGCCTTAAATATCAACAAGATTGTATTTATGTGTGTAAAGGGGATTATTTAATCCTGTCTAACAATAAATTGATACTATCCCTATACTGTAGCCTGAGCGAGCATCCCTGATTGGTTGTGTGAGACAAGTCATGATACCAGTCCTTCTTTTTCATCCCCAGCCTCCACATGCCATTCTCTACCTATTCCAACCCAGGTCAAGTGTCATTCAATATCTTCTGTTCTTTTATGTATTATTATACGACATCCTATTACAGGAGTCCTTTCTTCTTCTTTCTGACCTGTCTCATCTCAAGCACACTTACTAATCAACTCCTGACATGAACTTTGACTCAGTTTCCACATGATTTGGATTATCCAAGTGGGTGACACACTTCTGCCTGTTGTGGCACTAGATAGCTAAAAATTACTTAATTCCCTAGAGTTGCTTTATCTATTTGCAGTCTTCAAAAAGATAGAATGTGCCCCACAAATATTACAATGGTTAGACTTACTGTATTCATTACCTTTGGTTAGGGTCAAGAGCGGACATGTACACTCTCTAGGCTGACGGGATGAGAAAAGAACCAGACAAGACAGCCCTCGTTTCCCTGATCTTGTTTGGACTAGCTACGGAACTTCAGACATGTAAATCCAGACAATATTGAGTTTGGTAATTGAATAGGAATCTTGGCATTAAGCATATCATCTTATACGCTAATGGCAAATTGCTATATTACTCGATTGAGTGAGGTGCTGAGTTTGTAGGCGAGATTTGACTGCACTCCAGGCCTCAGAGTTAACCGAGATACACCCTGCTTGTCCACACTGAGAACAACAGAAGGAAACCTGATGCCATTCTCCTGGGAGCAGCATACATTTAAATATTTAGGAATCAAGATAAATCGTTTGGATCCCAGCTAGAGAGCTGGTAACATTAGAAAAGCACTGTGGGCATAAGAATTTCAAAACGTTTCTGGAATTATTTACCTCTATTAGTAATAATAGGGGTTGGTATCCAAAATATTTATAAATACTCCAACTGCTGTATTTCTTTGTCAGCTTACATGTCATTCTACCCCATACATTATTTAAAAACCTGCACTCGCTACTCATGACACTGAAATAGAACAGCAATAGATAATGGGTAGTACAAAGCAAACTTCTACTCCCCATATCGTTGGAAGGTTAACAATAGGCACACACTTCCTAAACATTTCACAGCTGCCAACCATTGTTAGAATTATAACCTGAATCAAGATAGATCAGCAATCGCTTACTCATCTGACCTACTCTTGCTAGGCCATCAAAGGTTCTTGGACATTGACTGGAATACATGTACCATTATTGAACACTCCTTCATTTTCTGTTGAGATCTATATAATTCAGGCACTCCTCACAAATGTGAGTAGGTGATGAAAGGGTGGGGGATCCCCCTGGGCCAATTCCTGTTTTATGGCTAATTACCCACACTGAATGTGCTGCCTAAGTGTATTTCTTCTAGGCCATTCTTAATTTGGTACCAAAATGGATGCCATGTTGAATTGCAGTTTTTGCCATGCTGAATTGACTGTTTTGTGCAGTAGGGAGTACAGTATCACCCATGCTGCATGTCTTATGCTGTATGGGGTGTGCATGTTATGTCTAATGATTGCATTGTGACAGGGCATGTGTGATGACTGACTTGAGACAAGAGTGTTGTGGACCCTAAGACTAACATTGTGATGCAGGTAACACAGCAAAGGATGTGAAAAGTCTGCCAAGCGGATGTTCTAGTGTCGACGTGGGCTAAGCAAGCATTCTTATTCAAGATACAAGATAGCCAAAGAAAAATGATAACTGCTTAGCTCTGGATACTTGATAATTTTACCCAAAAATCTGACAACTTCCCTTACTAGCTCCAGGTGCCCCTTAATGTGAGAAGCTATTATTTAGTTACAAAATGCTGAAGAAATTCGGTAGATGTGCAAAGTAGCAAGGTACATGGATTTCTGTTGTGCCCACAACAGTTTCCATTGAAGTATAGCAGTTTTGCAAAATAATAAAAAATAACAATTTTCTTTCATCATATTATCATTAACCACATCGCTGCGGCGGTTATTTTCGCGCTACACGGCTTTTTTCTAAAAGCCGCGTTAGATGACGAGCTCAGCTCGTCATCCGCACACGCCCCCCGTGGCTGATGACGAGCTGAGCTCGTCATCGGCATCGAAGGGGTTAAAATAGATAAAATATAACATTAATAATTCCCATCTAAAATACCTAACAATAGGGTTCTTGCACAGCATACAATTAAAACAGGAAGTGCTGTCAGATACTAATCCAGTAAAGTGCTATTGTTCCTATCAATACAAAATGCATAATCGTTTCCAGAAGGTTTTAATAAAATATAGCAACTATTATTCAGGTAGATAACACCTCTGTCAACTATTGTTTTATAGCTCCTGTGCTATAGTGCTTATTTCTAACTACCTTATATTCCAGACTAGTGCCCAAACATAAGCAGCTACACAATCCAAAATTACCCCTTTATCTGTCCTGTGACAAAGAGCTCAAGCACTCCTAGAAGAGCATTCCCCATAAGATCTAAATAAGGGCAAAAGCCAGTTTCTCAAAACTCTTACAAACCTGTTAAAAGATACGTAGTGTTCTCTTTTCCCCCAAAGTGCACACAAGGAGATGATGGACGGAGGGCAACTAGATTCAAGCTAGCCTGGCTGATAAGGGGTGTTACCCCGAAACCGGTCCCAGGATGCTTGTATATGACTGATTTGCATATGGCTGGGTATGAACTGGGGTGGTGAAGTGAGCTAAAGAACGATGAGGGATTCAACCCAGATCTATGGCTGGGGGTAAGTGCCTGAAACGTTTCAGCGCTTCATCCATCATCTCCTTGTGTTTGCTTTGTTCGCCCTAAGTTGGCAGGGTATGCTCAGACATGAGTCCCTCGCTCACTCTGCCACTGGATTCAAGCTAGCCTGGTTGATGAGGGGTTTTACCCTGAAACCGGTCCCAGGATGCTTGTTTCCGGTCTAGGGAAGACCTGGCTTGGCAGTTCGGGCTGGACTGTTCTCTTGAGGAACAAGAGCAAGACTGATTTGCATATGTTTGGGTCTGAACTGGGGTAGCGAAGTGAGCTAAAGAGCGATAATGAATACAACCCAGATTTGGGGGTGAGTGTGTGAAAAGCTTCAGCGCTTCGTTCATCATCTCCTTGTGTTTGCTTTGTTCCCCCTGAGTTGGCAGGGTATGCCCAGATATGGGTCTATTGCTCACTTTCCCACTTGATTCAAGCTAGCCTGGCTGATAAGTGGTGTTACCCCGAAACCGGTACCAGGAAGCTTGTTTCCTGTCCAGGGAAGACCTGGCTTGGAAGTTCGGGCTGGACTGTTCCCATGAGGAACAGAGCCAAGACTGATTTGCATTTGGCTTGGTCTGAACTGGAGTGGCCAAGTGAGATAAAGAACAATAATGGATACAACCCAGATCTGCGATTGAAGGAGAGTGTCTGAAACGTTTCTGCACTCTGTCCATCATCTCCTTGCGTTTGCCTTTTACCCCCAAACATACAGTCACATAATTCACATACCTTTTTAAACATTACACATCTTATTAAATATTCAGTGGTAAGGAAAATCCCCATTCTAAACTTAAAGTATAGAGTACGCTTGTGTTCATGTTTAATATGGTCGAAATAACACTTGAACCCTAGTTCCATTTTATGATCAAAATAAGCTGCCTTTACGCTACATGATCTTATTTTGGCAAGCCTGCACTCCCACCTTAGCACACAAAAACACGGCCTACTTTACTTTGGTCAGACTAAACAGACCCAATTATTGCTCATTTAACAATTTTCCTACATGTGGGACTCAATGACTGTCCCCATCCTATAGGGGTGTACCCTCCTTTGCAAGGCTATTACGAAGTTATTTTCTGCTACTTGTAGCGCATGTAAGTTACAATGACCCCATAGCTCTGCCCCATAGACTACAGAAGCTACTGCTTTCTGTTCATTAATTTCTTCTTCAAACTCGGAGACGGCTTCAGTGGCATTACGTTGCTTATGATTAATATTTAAGGCCTTCGTATTACAATAATCCATTAATATTTTCAGTAGTTTATCTATTGCATTTTCAGTTCTAATCAATATCATACGAACTGTGTCATCAGCAAACAGAAGAATCTGGAGGTTGCAATAGTAATTTTGTGGATGTTAAGGGGGGGTTTCCATTTAGTGGGCTACCACATCTTTTAAAATTAAACAGAAAAGCTAGGGGGGCTAGAACACAGCCCTGTTTTACGCCTTTATTATAGGATTATCAATATAAACTCAGGGTCGATTAATCATTGTATGAATATTGTAAGTTTTGTCTTGGTATCTGAATAGTTCTTGTCATGTGATTTTAATCAATTATTGAAAATGTATTGTTGTGCTTTTAATTGTAGGGCAAATTGCCGACACAATGAAAATGAATGAATTACAAATATATCTGAATGAGAAATTGGGCCTTGAGCTGTACCCATAAGCTATTCCAAATGTGACCTTGTAACAAATGATGAAGCCAAATGTATTGATGCACTAGTGCTAATATTTAATGGGGAGAAGTCTACATACTTACCCATGTGACACTGTTGCAGACTTTGGTTATTAATTATCTCCTGTCTGACTTTCGATAACAGGTAACTTCTCCGTCCATTCCATTTTCTCAGACATTGTCACTCCCTTTTGGTCATCATGATACCGTGACTCCGTTCTGCATATAACAATGATTAATTGAATAATGTGCATCAAAAAGTGTAACAGACCATAGCATCACCCATGACTCCTATTTATATCTGTAAAATACAGTAAAATATGTTAAAAAAAAGAAAAAGGTACAGTGTGGTATTTTGACTTGTTGCCATACATCCTTTCCTTGGTTCCCTGCTCATCAGAGTGTGAGTGTAATGTATGCTTTGAGCGATCAGTTGGAGAGAGTGGGCTGAGCAGCAGGGGGATGCTCCTGGTGGGCTATGTATTTACCATCTAATCTACTTGTAACCCATGCTTATACTTTACAGTAAATCTTATTTTCTACATTACTGGCTATGTGACTTCCTGCCTACAAGTGACTTTCTTTGATTATTACACTGGCTACGAGGATGGGGTGATTTTCTGTGTCAGTCTTGTTTGGCTGCATGTTGGTATCAGATGTTTAGGGTATCAGTAGTTGTCCGCGATTGTGTGGATTTTATTCTGTTTCTGTATGTGTTTTAGTGCTAAGCTGAATTTGCTGCCTAAGGGTATTTCTTCTAGACCATTCTTAATTTGATACCAAAATGGATGCCATGTTGAATGAAGTTTTTACTGTGCTGAATTGACTGTTTGGTGCAGTAGAGAGAACAGTATCACCCATGCTGCATGTCTTATGCTGTATAGGGTGTGCATGTTATGCCCAATGATTGCATTGTGACAGGGCATGTGTGAAGCACCTTAGCATTTACTTAAAGATTACATTGTGTTGGGGCATGTAATTTGCACCTAAACATTTACTTAAAGTTGCTTGTGCTGGGTCATGAAAGTTGAGCCTAAACAGTTACTTGTAATAGAACGTATGAGTTGTGCCTACATTTTTACTTCAGATTTGCTTGTGTTGGGCCATGAGAGTTGTGCCTACACAATTACTAAACATTGCTTGTAATGTGGCCTATTTTTTGCGCCGGCCTGGGCCTTTGTGTGTGGTCAGAGGATGTGTCTGTTTGGGTTAGCCCACTTGACCATTCATTATTTTCTTCCTTGGTCCTTTTAGTTGATTAATGTTTAGATTGAATGTTTACTCGTGCTCCTGTTATGGATGATGTGTATTTTGATTCCTTCCTGTATTGTTTTTCCAAATATTTCATTTAGGAATGCTATGGGATGTGGGCATAAAGCACTCTGGGCGATCTATATGTAGAGGGGCAGTTTGTGGAGGCATCCATCCTACACTGCATTAGCAATCATACCCTGCTGTTTAGGGTCACCTACCACAGACACTATGCCCCAGCTTCCCTGTGGAATCACCTGCTTTGGCCCGCTACAAATGATAATTACAGACTCTAACAGAAAAAAAACATTTAGTGGCCAAATTATACCACGCAATGCAAACATAACTGGCGCAACCCAACATCAGAGCACTCGATAGGTGGAACCAGATACTAGACGTGTCTCTAGCCCAGGCTGAATAGAAATTTTGTTGCAAACTTACTGAAATGCTGACCCCAAATGGTAATTTGCGAATTATTCACTATAAATATCTACACCAAGCCCACCACACACCCATGAAATTATGGCGACAGGGCCTAGGAGAGGACTCCGCCTGCCGCAGATGCGGGGTACAGGACGCAGATTTTGTACTCCTAGTGTGGAGCTGGGTGGAAGTCAGGGAATACTGGGAACACGTGGTATAATTTTTACGTGAGATCACGCAATGTGCACTAAAGTGTTCAGTACAGGTGTGTCTCCTGGGCCTTCTCCACACGACGAAGCCGGCCAAGAGGAAACTGCTGGTGATAGCATTGTTAATGGCGAAACGTAGAGTGTCCATGCACTGGGACAGTAGACTCCGCCCAACGTTCCAGAAATGAGTATCAGACCTGGTGTACTGTAAAGACACTTTAAAGACTTATGAGAAGGAACTGCCTGCCAGATCTCGCCAAAAGACTTCTGGGCGCCTCTTACTACGTATTTGCTGGATCATGGAGACATTCTAGTCACGACGCCCGCTGCAACCTCTGTAACCTCTGAATAAGTACTGATTGTGGCTATATGTGTTTGGATCCAACGTGAGTTTTGTACAAAACTGCAAATTAACAAACTTTGTAGTGCTGCATGACTCGGTTATGTTGTTAATTGTATTTCTGAAAATCAATTACATTTTTTTTTTAAAGTATTTCATTTGGGAAGGGAGATGTGTGGAATCTTGACCTGTTGCCATGTATTCTCTCCTTGGTAACCAGTTCCCTGCTGCCCAGAGTGTGATGTATGCTTTGAGTGATCAGTTGGAGAGAGTGGGCTGAGCAGCAGGAGGCTGCTCCTGGTGAAACTATCCATTTACCATCTAATCTACTTGTATCCGAGGCTTATCCTTTACAATAAATCTTCCTCTTATTTTCTACATTACAGGCTATGTGACTTTCTGCCTATGAGTGTCTATTTATTTATTTATTTATTTATAATTACATTTGTTAAGCGCACAGCTACCCGGAGGTTTCCCGGCGCTAAGGCAGACTAAACGGTAAAAAGGTGGGAGAGATAATAGACCATAGAGTTAGGTGTTGAAAAGCCAGGTTTTAATTCCCTTACGGAAAGTGAGAAAGCAGAATTCAGAGCGCAACAGTTGAGGTAAAGCGTTCCATAATGAAGGGGCCAGCAGGGAAAACGAGCGTCCTCCCATTTTGGCTCTGTTGACGCGTGGAATCATGAACTTGTTCTGCGTGGAAGACCTGAGGGTTCGGGGGGGAATATATTGCTGCACTAGGGCAGACAGATAATGAGGGGCCCTACCGGTCATGATCTTATGCATATAGCAAAGTGCTTTAAACTTAACTCTATTCTCAATACGCAACCAGTGTAATTTCCGCATATGGGGAGTAACCAAGGATCTAGCAGGAAGGTGACAGATAAGGCGAACTGCCATATTCTGCACCACCTGGTACTTCCTGGTAACCTCCTTGGCGGCGCCCAAGAGAAGGATGTTCCCATAGTCCAGGCGGGAGATGACAAGAGCCTGGACTACGGTCCTCAAGGTGTCCGCTGGCAGCATCCACGTGATTTTTCTCAGCCACCTGATGATGGTGGTACAGGTGGCGGAGACTTTCACAGCGTGTTGCTTGAAGGTAAGCTGGTTATCGAAAAGAACCCCAAGATTGCGAGCAGACTCTGATGGAATGGGTAGAGGACCCATCTCCGATGGCCAATGGTGTGGGCCCCAGAGTGAAGTGTCTGGGCCAAACAGGAGAAGTTCTGTCTTGTCCCCATTTAATTTTAGTTTGGGCTTCAGCATCCAATCCGATATTTGTTTCAGCCCGGATTGAAGAGAAGATGAGGGGAGATTTTTATTGGTGGAGAGGGAGTAGATGACTTGAGTGTCATCAGCGTACGAGTAAATTGTGAGGCCCGCCTGTTCCGCTAAAAAAGCAAGCGGCCTCACGTACAGGTTAAAGAAAAGGGGACTAAGGATGGACCCTTGGGGAACACCGTGAGTAGAGGGGAGAATAGAAGAAACAGAAGTAGAGGAAAAGACTTGAAACGTGCGGTCAGAAAGAAAATTGGCAATCCAGGCCAAGGCGGGACCACCGACACCAACCGCCTCCAACGTGGATAATAAGATGGTATGGGAGACGGTGTCGAAAGCGGCACTCAAGTCAAGCAGAATGAGTGCCACAGTCTCCCCATTATCCACTTGGCGTCTGATGGTCTCTGACACGCCAAGGAGAGTGGTTTCCGTGGAAAAACCAGCCCTGAACCCGGATTGTGAGCCATGAAGAAAATTGGAAGATTCAACAAAGGAATTAAGCAAAGAATTAACATGTTTCTCCAAAATCTTGGAAAAGCATGAGAGCAAAGAAATAGGGCGAAAATTGGAGGGGTTGTTTGGATCTGCGTTAACCTTTTTTAATAATGGGACCACCATTGCGTGTTTCCATTCGTTTGGGACAATCGCTTCTGTCAGAGAGGCGTTCAAGACATCTAGAATGATGTGGAGGGGTGCTGGGTCCAGAGAGCGCAGAACTTGCGGGGGCATGGGGTCCAGGGGGGAGCCTGATTTGATGTCTTGAAGATACTTATTTAGAAGCGCAGGGGAAATAGGATCCCAAGCGAGAAGTGGGGAAGAAGTGGGCAGAGGGCCGGGAATGATATCAGGCGGAAAGTTACGTAGGTCTTGAACGGAATGAGTGGAGGGGGCGGGAGTAGAATTAAAAATGGCATAAATCTTATCAATTTTTTCAAGAAAAAAATTGGCTAAGGCATTACACTGAGCAGTGTCTAGACAAGGATCCTCAGGTACCGAGGAAGCACCCGAGAGCTCCTTGACTATTTTGAACAGAGCTTTAGGTCTGTTTTGAGCTGTGAGTATGGTGCTGTTTGCAAAATTAGCTCTGGCGGTGTCACAGGCCGCATGATAAGTTTTGAGAGCGGACTTGTATTTAACTTTATGGGCAGGGTCATAGTTGGAACGCCATATGCGCTCCAATTTTTTACAGTTGGATTTTTCAGCCCGAAGGGAGTCGTTAAACCAGGGTGCAGGGGGGTGGTGAATTTGAGATTTGTTGTTTTGGGTCGGAAGACAGGAATCCAGGGCGGTGGTTAACCATGATGTAACAGCAGGGAGCTCTTTGATAGTAATCTTGGGAACCGTGGGTTTGGAGTTGACGAGAAGAGAGTTTAATTTATTTAGATCAAGACGTTTCCAGTTTCTACTGGCTTTGTGAGGAGGGTCGGGCCTAGAGGAGTCAGCCACAGACGTTTTAATAGCAAAATTAACAATAAAATGATCAGACCAGAGGACAGGAGTAGAGGAAAGATAGGAAATGCCAGTTAGGTTGGAAAAAATGGGATCTAAAAGATTGCCGGCCTTATGAGTAGGGTCGGAGTTGTGAAGATGTAAATCTAGTGCTTCAAGATCCTGTAAGAGGCGTTTAGCAATGGCACAAGAGGACGAGTTGAAGTGAATATTTAAATCACCAAGAATCGTGAAGTTGGTAGATTGTACTAAAAACGGGGCAATAAAATCAGGGAGTCTATCTTCGTTTAGTATATACGGTCTTGGTGGGAAGCTGTACCATGACAAGTGAGAGTTCTGTTGGTCAGGCAGTAATTTAGTGCAAAGTGCACCATTCCCCATGAAAGAACGAGTCTGTATGAAAGGAATGCAAGTAGTATGTGTATGAAAAATGCAATATAACAGTTGGGGCCAATTTCACAAAGGAGTAGATTTAGTACTACACTGAGGTAGGAGTCTACACTTTTTTGCTATTCTCTGTTCCTGAGTGCAGAGTCACACGTAGTCCAAATCAGGTGGTATAGCCTCTTACAACTGGATTTATACGTCTAGAGTTCTCTTGTGCACACATTGTCATGACTACGGCGTGTGCCAGTATCATCCAATTTTTATCTGTGTGTGGTTGTCCAGGTTTTGATAGTCTTAGCCTGGCAGAGGTATGGGCGACCCCTTCCAGTAGCCACATTACCATCGACTCTAGGAAGTGATAAGCAGGAAAGTGCCCTCCAGAAGAAGCCCCAAGCAGGAAAAAACCTGAAGGCAAAAAACACCAACATTATGAAGAGGCTCCTAGGAGACAATATCTAGGTGACAAAAACAGGTTGAAAACTGGTAATGTGGAGGCACAGCAGATGAATAGGCACATCAACAGGAGACGAAGGAAAGGCTGGACATGCAGTGGAAGGAGCATGACAACTACAGGGCAAGCCAAGACCAGGAGCAAGAAAACACAATGAAAAAACTTAAAGAGTTGTAACCCAATGAGTGTTTGAAAATTCCTCCAGTAAATAGGCCTCAGACAGGCAGAGGAACTAGAATCAGGGGATTCATTCATAATAGCTTGGGAAGGACTCAGTAAATCAAAATGGTGTTGGCCAATTTAGATTAGGAAGCCATATTGACTTCCTAGAATCCACACAGAGGAATTTTGGGAAGGAGAAGTGACAACAACATGGCCCCAAGAGGGCTTCCGACCACTGTTTACCAAGGACCATGAGACCCTTAGGTGATATGTGCCCTTAATAAATCTCTATGACTTGACCTAACAATGAAGGTAAGCACTAATGTCCGGCCGTGAGCAGGCAATTGTCTGACAAGAAGGCGCCAGTGCCGACAGGAAGCTCGCCTAAGGCTGGTGGCGGGACAGGAGTGGCAAGACACATAGATAAAGATCTCTGCCAATGTGGTGGAGACCAACCTATGGGAGAGAATATAGAGAATTATAAAAGTTTATTATACTTCAAAATAATATAAACATATTTTACAATATAATATAAATGTATATTCATCTAAACTATTTATTATTACCCTAGAATTAAAACACTAATACAATAACATGTGAAGTTGTTTTAATTAATCAAATTAAAAGTGTGTTAAATGATTAATTAAATAATTTAGTTTAATATAATGTATAAATAATCTGAACAATATTTAAAACAATTTCCACCCTCAATAAGATTTGTATTTAAAATGTAGTCAATTTTGTTAAATCTATGGGTTGAATTAATTTAAATGATGTTTACACATTTTAATAAAAGTTTAAAAGTGTATTTTTAAATTACGTTTTTTAATACTATTTAAAATATTAAATCGGTAATTACATAAACATTTTAAAACACACATATATATGTGTGAATCTGTTTACATACATATATATATATTTTTTTGGCACTTAAAATTCCCTTACTCCATCTGCCCCTAGCCCATGCGAGTGCTTAATGAGCTATAACATTTGTTTAAAAAAGACAGTGATGGCCCCCTACCTATGCTTATTTGTTTATAGGCTGTGCGAAGAAGTAGGTTTTCAGTGAGGATAAATGCTAGAGACACAATCAAATGGTTTATTTTATAGAGCTGCAAGTGAGAGGAATTAGAGACGTGTTTTACTACTAAATGATAATGAACTAAATATTAAGCTGACAATGAGCTGCAGCCAGAAAAGTGTGGATGTTCTGGATCTAAGGTTTAAAATACAAGAGAATAAGTTACATACATTTCTGTTCAGAAAACCGACATTAGCAAATAGTGTTCTCATTGCCAGAAGCTGTCATCCAGTCCTTGACAGAAGGTTATGAATTTGCAAAAGCTGATTTTCTGAAAACGTTTCAGGCAAGAGGATCCCGACAACATATTAAAGCTAGTGAAGGAAAAAATGAATGCACAAACTAGCGGGAAAATCCTTTTAAATGCAAATTCTCAAGTTTAGGCCCACTGCTTAGGAAAACAGAACACATTGTTATTAGGTTTATCACCACATTGTCTGTGTAGCCTCGGACATATAAGAAAGAAGATCAGGAACATTGGTAAATTTTGCTTCATGACAATATTATGGACAAACACCTCAATTTTATTCCAGGGATTATATATGGAATGGCAAGTACCATCAAGGATATGATAGTAAGGATCCATTTAACTGTTTCCAAAAGACTAACATGCGTGGCAGAGAAACACAGATTCTTCCCTTGTAAGAGATGTAAAGTATATCAATGTAGTACCTTGGTTACCCACACAGAGCCAAATTCAATGAAATAAGAAAACGAATAAAGTGTAGATCGGACTGTGTTGCTTCCATTATTATGCCTGCATGCAAGAAAAGGTACATTTGAAGAACTCATTTCCAATAAAAAAAAAACATATCTTTGAGCATTTTGGGGCAATCATGAATCAAGATACCATATATTGTGTTGTCAGACGTTTCTCTCAACATTATTGGAGAGATTACACAAAATAAATAAATATACTTTGGTGTTCACCAACCAGCCGCAATTATCACATCCAAGGGATCACACCCTTAAATGCTTGCTTCACTAAAAGGACAGTCATACCTATGGACACTGAGTTCCCATTACATCGTTGCTGCTCCCGCCCCCCCTTCCTCCCTCCTTCCTCTCCCCAGCCGTCTCAGGCTTTAGCTACGGACGGAACAATTCTGGAAAAAATCCGCTCTCCACACTCTCCCCCCAGGCAGCTGACGCAGAGGTTGGTAGCACTCAAGGAAAACCTCAACAGCCTCAATACCTTCAACAGCTTGGCATTGCTGCCCCGTAGCGATTTTGTAGCACGGAAAATCGGGCGTCCCAGCCTGCGGGAGTCATACCCCTTGCCTGCATTACTGAAGCTTGAACTGCCCCTCCGTCAACTTATCATACCACCAGGGGCAGCTAAGAGTGGCCGTAGTACCCACCAAAGTACCTACCCACCGGGGTGAGTGCGTGAAGAAAATCTGCCCACTTCAAAATTCTATTGGATCCGAAAGTAGCCGGGAGGTGGCGAGACGTGACCACAAATGCAAAGAGTAGCAGTGCACCTCCAGCCTTCAGCCTCCCCGGATAGCCAACGGCGAAGGGCGTTAAGGGAGCGGAGGGAGCCGAGGGAGCAGGACGTAGGCAGCTCGCCATGAGGTCCGGAAGGGTAAGAAAACCTCCAGTGACCTAGCCCAACAAACGAAAACGGAACAATACAAGCACATCAACAAGCCCAGAACCACCCGGCACGACCAAGCTGACCAAGCAGACCAAGCTGATTAAGTGGACTGAACCGACCCCCTGTGGAATAAATGCGTCTGAATACATAAAAGGGCACGAAACCTCGCTGGAAAGTACCAAAGAAGGACCCAGCATTGACCCACTTGGCGGGCAGGCTGAAGGACTAAGTCTAGGAGCAGAGGGTAGTCCCTCCCCAGCATTTGAAACGTCCTGGGACAACAAAATTAACAGCAGTCGATCTCCAAAACAAGGGAGTCGCAAGGGTCAGAAACGAAAAAACAATCAACAACTAATCAAACTAACAGTACAACAAAGTGAAACAAAACATAACTTTCAGCCTAAAATTTATACCACATTCAACTTCCTAAAAAATCCAGGAAACGTAATCTACTCTTCAAACAATTCTATAACTGGTCTACTATCCCCTTTGCAACCAGCCAGCAAGCCCAACGCCTGCCCCATGAATACAGGCCTCACCACAGCAGAGATCCACATGGCACCAACGCCAAAAGAAACAACTACCCCAACCGGACATGGAGCAGAAAACAAGGCCAACCCGGCTCATCAACAACCTAGAATATCACCAAAGGAAGGCCATACCTCTCAGCCACCCCCACAAGCGGGACACACAGAGGAGATGTAACCATCAAGCTCGACACAGGCATCCGTTCCAAAGAGCAATCAAGCGAAAAGACACAACGGGAACTCAGGGCCCCACAGAAGCAACCAGTGTAACGAGCCTACTACAACAACTCAATCTATCCTCACAGAAGAAGTAGCTTTAGAGGACGAAAAAACCCTAGAAAACGTAGACCATCTAGATCAAACTTCTCATGCAAACATTGAACCAAAGTCTAACACCAACTTAAGGACCTCTGATTACCTAGAGCTAAAATTAGATCACGAAATCTTCGCATCAACTTCATCACCAACTAAAGATATGACCTTCCTGACCTCGGAAGAATGGATTGACCTGGACACAGCATACAACGGCAGGCAGCCCATTAACAATATCAGTGAAGAAAGCTCGCACCCGCCTCCAGAGAGGACTACGGATTCAGTAAATACTTTTTGGATCACCCTCCTTAATACAATACAGCTATCTTCAACGGCCCTACAGTACCAAGCCGACAAGATGGACTTACAACTATCTGTTCTGCAAAGCCTAGCAGAGGCCACAATGGGAATAGACAGGAAACTAGCCGACCTGAATGGACTCATAAAAAGAAGACAAGAGTCAGTAAAATTAACTGAAATAGACAGAACCAGCTGTACCAGTTTGTTAATAATCGACAAGCTATCATCATTACCTACGATGCTGCGCAACCTTCTGGACGAAATAAAACTAAATTCCTCAAAACTCTCCCAAGCAGAAACTAGGTTAAAGAGGCCCGACCAAAAAACAAACGTGGCAAAGTCACCTCCTACAAAGGGAGGACCTCGAGAAAAAACTACAGATAAGCAAAAACTTAATTCGCCAGTGAGTCAAACTCAATATGCCATCTTTACAGTAGAAACGACCATCCAGAATGCCCTCACAACTGGACAATAAAATGAACCAGGGAGAATGATGAACGCACGGGCGCGCCGTAAGCAAAAAAGGAAAGGGCGCAACAGAAAGGTCACCGAGGACCGTCACAGAGAAAACTGGAACTCCATAGCATCGGAAGGCCAGGGGCAATCAGTAATGATCGATCATATCGATCTTCAAAGGAATGACAACCCCCCTCCAATTCAATTCAATTCAATTAATTTATATAGCGCGCTACATACCCAGAGGGTCTCAAGGCGCTTGGAGAAGGGTGGAGAATTACTTGTCGAATATCCAGGTTTTAAGTTGTTTTCTGAATGCTAGGTGGTTCTGAGTGAGGCGAAGGTGAATGAGAAGTGAATTCCAGGTTTTAGCTGCCAGGTAGGAGAAGGATCTTCCTCCCATGGTGGTTTTGTTGATGCGAGGTACAAGGGCTTGGTTGGAGGAGCGTAGCTGGCGGGAGGGGGTGTAGAAGGAGAGTCGTGTGTTGAGGCATTCGGGTCCAAGTTCGTAAAGTGCTTTGTGTGCGTGGGTTAGGAGGCGAAATGTTATCCTCTTATTGACGGGAAGCCAGTGGAGGCTTTTCAGGTGACCAGAAATGTGGTCATTACGCGGGATGTCTAGTATGAGTCTGGCTGAGGCGTTCTGGATGCGTTGGAGTTTTTTCTGAAGTTTTGCAGTGGTCCCGGCGTATAGGGTGTTTCCGTAGTCCAGTCGGCTTGTAACCAGTGCGTGGGTGACCGTTTTTCTAGTTTCGGTGGGGATCCAGCGAAATGTTTTTTTGAGCATGCGAAGAATGTTGAAGCAAGATGAAGAAACGGCGTTGACTTGTCTGGTCATCGAGAGTGAGGAGTCCAGAATGACGCCCAGGTTCCGTGCGTGGTCTGTCGGAATGGGTGCTTTTCCAAGGGACTCTGGCCACCAAGAGTCGTCCCAGGCAGAGGGGGAGGTACCTAAGATAAGACTTCTGTTTTGTCGGAATTCAGTTTCAGACGGCTGTGCTTCATCCACTCGGCTACTTCTTTCATTCCTTCATGTAGGTTGGTTTTGGCGGTGTTAGGGTCTTTGGTGAGTGAGAGGATCAGTTGAGTGTCATCAGCTTAGGAGATGATGTTGAGGTTGTGTTGGCGTGAGATGGCCGCGAGGGGGCTCATGTATACGTTGAAGAGGGTGGGACTGAGTGAGGATCCTTGAGGCACGCCGCAAATGACTTCAGAGGCCTCTGACTTGAATGGTGGGAGGCGGACTCTCTGGGTTCTTCCGGCAAAGAACGAGGTGATCCTTTCCAGTGCTTTTCCTTGGATTCCGATGTTTCTGAGGCGTTGTAACAGGGTGCTATGACAGACTGTGTCGAAGGCTGCGGAGAGGTCGAGGAGGATGAGGGCGACTGTGTCTCCATTGTCCAGTAGAGTTCGAATGTCGTCTGTTGCTGCGATGAGTGCGGTCTCAGTGCTGTGTTTGGCTCGGAAGCCGGACTGTGAGGAGTCGAGGGATTTGTTGGTTTCGAGGAAGGCGGCGAGCTGGTTGTTGACAGCTTTCTCGATGACTTTGGCCGGGAATGGAAGGAGCGAGATGGGGCGGTAGTTTTTGAATTCGGTGGGGTCCGCTGTGGGTTTTTTCAGAAGGGCGCTGAGTTCGGCGTGTTTCCAGCTTTCCGGGAAGGTGGCGGAGTTGAGGGAGCAGTTGATGTGGTGCTATGATGGAATCTGCTTTGTTGAAGATGTGGTGAGGGCATGGGTCTGTGGGGGATCCTGAGTGGATGGAGTTCATCAGGCGGATGGTGTCCTCAGTGGAGATTGGAAAACCAGAAACCCTATTGCCCCTAACCGGCATGTCAACAGATGGATTAGAATTCCCTATCATCTGCACGGGCCCAACAAATCAATCAAAGAGAAAACTGGTAGAAAGCAGAACCGAGATAGCAGTCAAAAATCAAACTGAGTCGGCACTAGGGCAATCGGATGGCCACTCAAGGGAAAAGAATATAAATCCGGAGGAAGAAACAGAAGACCAGGAATGTCTAAACTCCACCAAAGATGACATGACCCTGAATAATTCTATACCACAGTGTACCTGCAAGAAGACGAAGATAACACCGACTAAACCAAACTTCCATATCTCATGTAACGTAAATATCGGTGACATGCTTCCCAGTGATCGATCTCATCAGGACATCTCAAAGCCCAAACTAACCGAACAGAACACCAAACACTCAGAGCGGAAAAACGCAATTCAGGAACAGCCTCTTGAGAAAACGCTGCCCACAAGGGAAATAGACCCAGAAACAATCTTCTTCATCCCCGAATACAAATCTAAGGGGAGAGTAGATATCCTAAATAGGGGCAACATACTAAAATTAATCAACTCGATAGAAGAACTAAAGACTATAAACACCTCTGACATGTTATCAATTGAATTCCATCCAGCGATAAATTCACAAGGGAACGAGAAAACAAGGGCAACGTGGAAAACCAGGGAGTTAGCAAAATCGATTATGAAGCATGCACCTAGTTTCTCCCAGTGGGGAATTCAGCTTGAACCAGAAATAAAACCAGCCACCCCCACCCCACTACTGGAAGACTGGAAGGAAAAACGACCTCTACCAGCTACATCAGTACTCAAAGGAGCACGAAGCTACTCCCCAGAACGGGAAAAACGTCTGAGGAAACCGCAAAGTCCAACGTTCCAACAAACAGCTCCCTTTAAAGAAACAATAACTCGGACAATAACCGGAAGGGACACAAACTGACAAACCGAGTCAGGCTTAGTTACCAAATCCGCAGGTCCCTATAAAAACAAAGACAAACTCAAAATTTGTAGTTGGAACATAAATGGCCTAGCCGACAAATTGGAGGACCCCGAAACATTGAACCACCTGCAATCGTATGATCTGATTCTCCTCCAGGAAACATGGGAGCCCAGCGAAATAACTCTGCAAGTATATACAGCTTGGACACACCCGGCCCGCAAAGAATCACATTATGGCCGTTGCTCCGGCGGTCTGGTAATTTTCACATCAATATCAGTTATAGGAGAAATTAAACTATCAACCATAAACATCACTCCGCCGAACGCAATCCAGGCTATATCAATCACAATTGGAAAAAATCAAGAAAGTCACCAGCTACTTGTAGTCAATACATACATTCACCCTAAGAACAAGCAGTCTGGGTCAAACGAATTAGTCCAAGAACTAACAAGACTCATAGAGGATGAAGAAACGGATAACATACTAGTGGGAGGCGATTTCAACCTCCAGTTATTCGGCGAACTGACAACCGACGAGATGACGCAGGAAATGGACACAGTATGGAAAATTCCACCTCAAAAAATCCCCCACAGATACAAACACAGCAACACTGCCTCCAAGCTCTTTAAAGCTCTAGAGAAATCAATCAATCAATCAATCAGTGACACTTGTAAAGCGCGCTACATACCCGTAGGGTCTCAAGGTGCTGGGGGGGGGGGGGGGGGGTGCCGCTACCGCTCGAATAGCCATGTCTTCAGCTTCTTCCTGAAGGAGAGGTGGTCTTGGGTCAGGCGCAGGTCGGTCGGGAGGGAGTTCCAGGTCTTGGCGGCCAGGTAGGAGAAGGACCTTCCTCCTGTAGTCGCTCTTCGGATGCGGGGGACGGCGGCGAGGGCGTGGTTGGCTGATCGGAGGTGGCGTTTGGGAGCGTAGAAGTTGACTCGGCTGTTGAGGTAGCTCGGGCCTTGGTCGTGTAGGGCTTTGTGTGCGTGGGTGAGGAGGCGGAAGGTGATTCTTTTGTTGACGGGGAGCCAGTGAAGGTCTCTCAGATGTCCGGAGATGTGGCTGGTTCGTGGGATGTCGAGGATGAGTCTGCCTGAGGCGTTCTGGATCCGCTGGAGTCTCTTCTGGAGCTTGGCGGTGGTACCGGCGTAGAGGGCGTTGCCGTAGTCCAGTCGGCTGGTGACGAGGGCCTGGGTGACGGTCTTCCTGGTCTCGGTGGGGATCCACCAGAAGATCTTCCGTAGCATGCGTAGGATGTTGAAGCACGCCGAGGAGACGTTGTTGACTTGCCTGGTCATGGAGAGGGAGGAGTCCAGGATGAAGCCCAGGTTGCGTGCATGGTCTGTTGGTTTGGGTGCGGTGCCCAGGGCGGGAGGCCACCAGGAGTCGTCCCAGGCGGAGGGAGAAATTGAACCTTCGCGTTCTCAACGGACGATTTAAAGAGGATATTCCCCCAGTACCAACATTTTACTCGTCAACTGCCTCATCCTATTTAGACTTTATTCTAGTTACACTCCCCTTGTATGACAAAGTACAAGAATTTAAGATAGGAGACAGAGCCCAGAGCGACCACCTGCCGCTAGAAACCAACTTAGCACTAACCTGTAAGAACAAAGCAACCGAAATCAGAAGCATGTGTACAGAACATACTACTAACTACAAGCGATTACGATGCAAGATCTCGGATATAGAAACTCTTACAATCAGTGCAAAAACAATAATACAGGAAATATCTAATACAACCGACAACCCCATTATTTTATGGGAAAAGTTTACAACGGCACTAGGAGAAAAGCATGCCACAAGGAAGAAAGATCAAAAAGGGAATACGACTAGGCATATGCTTGGCAAAGTAACAACAGTAGAAACAAAAAATATCAAGCTCGAAATAAAAAAGACCCTCAAACAGCTCCGGCAAGATTCAAACAATCGGAAATTCAACTACAGTTACGTAGGTTAAAGGCATTGCTACAAAAGAAAACTTGGCAAAGGAAACGGGAACTGAACGAAGAACTATGGGCAAAAATTCTACATAACTCAAAACAGAAGAATAGCTCTAGCTTTTGGAAGGTGATCCACAGGCTCCAACAGCCAGACCACAGAGGTATTACTTCTGAAATACCGGAATTAGACTGGGCCAACTATTTAACAACTCATTTTAATACATTTGACCTTGCAACGAAGAAAGCCGGAGGGACAAACTTGGAAGAGGGAGCTTTCCACCAACTGGGAAAAAATGACACACCCGCCAAAAAAGCAAACCAAGCGCTAAACAAGAAAACAACTGGACCCCGCATTCTAGCAGAGAGCGAAGCCAGCCCCAAGATAGTCGTCCCTAGAAAAATAGAACCCGGACTATCGGCTCAGGAAACAACAGACACGATCCTTAAACAAATCTCAAAGGGAAAACTAGAGGGGGCTCCAGGACCAAACGGGATCCCTCCGATATTATACAAACAGGATCCAGCCTTTTGGTGTACCATATTGATCCCAATATTCTACGAAGCAAGGGAAACAGGAAAAATACCAGCATCTTGGAGCGGTTCGATAATAAGCCCAATCTACAAAAAAGGCGCAAGGAACGACCCAAGGAGCTACCAGCTGATCGCCCTGATAGACGTAGTGGCGAAGTACTACGCAAGCCTCATTTTGAAGGATCTAATAACATGGGCAACAAAAAGGAACAACATCCCAGCCACTCAGACGGGCTTTCGGACGGGCCAGGGAACACTAACCAACATCATGGCACTAACTCTACTGTCCGACGCAGCAAAAACTGCAAAAAGCTCTCTGTTCGTGTGTTTCATCGATTACAGCGCCGCATTCGACCATGTAGACCGACACAAACTATGGCGGAAGCTGAGCTCATGGGGAATCCCCGGCCCCCTACTACAGCAGCTGGAAATGATGCATACTGATACATGGGTCCAAATAAAACTGGGATCTGGCACACATCTATCGAGGAAAATAAAGACCAGTAAAGGCCTAAAACAGGGCTGCGTCTTAGCGCCAACACTGTTCAACCTCTTCCTCGCGGATCTTCCCGAAGAGTTAGAAACAGTAACATCACACGCACCTCGGTTAGGAAATATCACGCTCTCAAATCTGCTGTACGCAGACAATCTGGTCCTCATCAGTCGGTCTCCTATTGGCCTCCAAAACCTTCTAGACAAAACTAATACATTTTCCAAAGTAAATTCCTTAACAATAAACCTGGACAAAACCAAAGTCATGCCAATGAACTACAAAAAAAATACAGAAGCCCGCATGGTACCTGGATAAACAAAGACTAGAACTGGTAGCCTCATATAAATATCTAGGAGTCATAATAGAAGGCAACGGCTCCTTCAAGCAACAACTAGAGGCCATCTGCAGGAAGGGCATGACCTTTCAACTATCAATAAGGCCCCTGCAGAAAGTCCTCCCCGACAGGATATTAGCACCACTTCTACAGGTAATAAAAGCTCGCCTACTGCCAATGCTCTCCTACGGCAGCGAATCAATGTGGGCAATGATGCAAGCACTCTGGACAATACTATCAGCCGTGCATACAGGGCAATCTTCCATCTCCCTAAAAATTCCTCGCCCACTCAAATTTGTCTCGAATTCGGACTATTGAAACAATCTGTGGAGAGGAAAGGTCAATACATAAAAAGCTGGCGCAAAATCATAGACTCGGTGCAAGGATCGTTAAACACCAACTTATGGACTGAGCTTCGCGCCAAAGAAATCTCACCAGCAAGGGCCTACCTAACAAACTCATTGGAGAGCCTAGGTCTAAATATGCTCTGGGATACAAGAACGGATTCTGGGACCTTTAAGAAAGCGGTGACAAAGGTCATTAAACTGGTCTCCTCACTCGAGGACAGAGCCACCCTGACCAGGAGAGCGCACGGATGGGTAGTGCTTGAAGGGTATGGAGCCATAAAGCCACAAGAATATCTATCAAGGGGCCTCACACAAAAAACAAAAAACATGTTCCTAAACTTGCGCTTAGGCAATATACCCATAGCACGTCACCTGGAACCTTGGAAAAGGCCTGATCCGTCAAACGCATGTCGCCTTTGTCAATCTGCGAAGGAGGATCTTATACATATTATTTGCATCTGTAAAGCTTTTGTGGCTGTAAGGCGGTCCATGCTCCGGCCCCTATGGAACCAGAAGGGTGTAAGATCATGCAGGCAAGCAGTGATGCTTTGCTTTAACCCCAATGAGACTCAGTTGAACTGTAGAACAGTTAAATACTTTGAAATAGTGGCCAAAAAATTAAATGAAATAACACAAGGACGCGAAAAACCAACCGCACCAGGAGAATAGTAGCCTTCCTAAATGGCCCTTACAAAAACTTTTAAGACTGCTGAGCGAAAACTAATCACATCAGGGGAACAGAGATCCCTGCAACAGCCTTATAACTACAAGAACTACAAATATTAATAGCAGTGACCAATAGGAAGTCCTACTAATTGATTATAGACTCCTTGAGATTTTACTAATGTGCAATATCTTTTTGTCTGGAAAAGTTTTATATAGTCAAAAGACTTTTTATCTTTGTGCAATATTGTGATTTTTTATTAACTGTGCAATAAACAAATTCAAATTCAAATTCATTACAAAATGGTAAGCGTGAGTTACCAAACGAGCGTTTATGGGTGTGATAACTTGGATGTGATAATTGCGACTGATCGAGGGGGTCAGAAAATATGACACCATTTTAAGACAAAACTGCCAATGAACTAATATCTGTAAGAACTTGAGATGCTTTGTGGAACTTGCAGTCATCGTGAGAGACATTTCCAACTGAAGGTGTTTTTTTCCAATCCACAGGCACTGCAATTGGATGGTTATAAGATCTGGCAACCAATGTGAGCGACTTTTGTTATATATATTAAAGAACTGATAATATCAGACCCTCGGTGGAGACAAGAATTGAGAAAGGCGAATTTGCAGAAATTAGTCTGCTTGGCACAATAAAAGGACTTTGGAATCCACGGTGTGCTCCTGAATGTTCCTATTGGAGCGTTGATGTTGGAAATGTTAATTGCGTGAAGCCACTTGCACGCCATAGGAGGCACCCGATCTGAAAAGTGTTCGGGAGTCATAAGACTGGCATTTGGTGAAATGTTGAAATGGAGACTGCCAGAACCGTAGCTTAATTAAAAGGACAGTCACGCCTATGGACACTGAGTTCCCATTACAAAATGGTAAGCGTGAGTTATCAAACGATTAAGTCTGTGATACTTTGGATGTGATAATTGCTGCTGATCGAGGGGGGGTCAGAGAATATTATACCATTTTGAGACAAAACTGTTCATGAACTAATAACGGTTAGAACTTGAGATGCATTGTGGAACTAGCAGTCATCGTGAGAGATATTTCCTACTTAAGGTGTTTTTTTCAATCCCCAGGCACTGCAATTGGATGGTTATAAGACCTGGCAACCAAAGTGAGCGACTTTTGTTATATATAATAAAGAACTGATAATATCAGACCCTCGGTGGAGACAAGCATTGAGAAAGGCGAATTCGCCGAAATGCATGTGCTTGGCACAATAAAAGGACTTTGGAATCTGCTGTGTGCTCCTGAATGTTTCTTCTGGAGTGCTGTTGATGGAAATGGTAATTGCGTGCAGCCACTTTGCATGCCAAAGGAGGCACCCGGCTGCTGCATCCATTTGGGAGTATTAATAAATATTGCCCAAGTCAGGTGTGGGAGGCATGGTGACCTGTCGGCCCGTTTTCTTGTACTGAAGGGGGTATGCCAGGGGTGCGTCCTGGCTCCAACGTTATTTTGTCTTTACATCAATGGCCCGGTAGATCACCTACTTGGTGTTAAAGACAATGACGCCCCAAGGCTAGTCACCGGGCGGGTGCCCGCTCTGATGTTTGCAGACGACACCCTGCTGTTGTCTAAAACATCAACAGGCATCCAGCCTACCCTGGATGGCTTTGCAGCTTTCTGTGCTTCGCGTGGTCTGGAAATAAACATGGATAAGACCAAGTTTATGATTTTTAATCCCCGAAGCATACCCGTCCCAACCCTTTTCTGAACGGCATTCCCCTAGAAAGAGTCAAGACATTTCATTACCTCGGTATCACCTTGACAGAAAACTTTGATTGGGGTTTCCAAATTTCTAAATCAGCTCTTAGGTTATCCCAAGTAGCGGGGGGTATCAGTAAAGTCCACAGAATCTCGGATTTTAAAGCGGCAGCCCCGGTCATTGAAATATATAGATTACAGGCTAGAACGGCCTCAATGTATGGAGCCGAACTATGGGGCCACCAAAGTACATCTAATCTCCTGAGAGTGGCGCATGGCTTTATGAGGAACCTCCTGGGCTTACCAGCAAGTACACCGCTCATCCCCCTGCGATTGGATTTGGGGATGGAATCAATAGAGGAGCTAGCAGCAGCACGGCCTATGCTCTACTGGAAGAGACTTTGGTCAGTGCCTGAACTGGCTTCCTATAGAGAAGAATTTATAGAGGTTTGGGTTCTTCTAAAAAGCAAGAATGTCCCTTGGCTACTTCATATCAGGGCTCTCAGCACTCGGATTGGCTCACCCGAGCGTTGGGAGACCCCTGAGGGAGGTTGCCTTGGGATAATCAAATCAGAACTCTTGCGCCTGCTGAGGCACCAGAATTTACTAGCTCTACAGAGATCAACAACTCTGGGAAGACTGACTGTAGAGTTCCTCCAAGTAAAAATTGAATCACGAATGGAGGAATTCTTAGATGTAATCTATCCACCTCTTGCGAGGAAACTCTACATCCAACTAAGATATGGCAGTCTACCACTCAGGGTACTTACCTGTAAATGGGCTAAATTAGAAAACAATGTCTGCCCTGCATGTAACTATAAGCAAGAAGATGTACGTCACGTCCTGTTTTTTGCCCTGCCTATCAAGTAATAAGGAAGTGTTGGTTGATTCCGCTATGCAGGAATCTAGGTTTTAGACATTGTACCCAAGCCTGTTGGGTCCTAAGGTATGATACCTACCCCCCCCATTGTCTTTGCTGTATCACGGTTTCTCTTTGGTATGTGGCGCAGAAGGAAACGTTTTGTATAACATCTGTGACTAATTATGAATTTTATTCTCTTTTCTCTTTGATAACTATCTAGTTTAATCAATTAATTTTTTATGTCTAATACTTGATTGGCTTCTTATTTATTGTTTTAGCGCTTGTGCAACATTGTATGTAATTTATCTGCACTTTTATGGTCTGTTGACCGAAATAAAGTTATCAAATGAATGAATAAACATTGCAGCTTGACAAACTGTGGCAGTCCGCGCTCTTTCTTTGCGCCGAGGAAAGTGGCAAATCGAGAAGGGGTAAGGTTGTATATATATATATATATATATATATATATATATATATGTTCCCAAAAAAGCCTCCAAGCTTCAAAGCAGCACTCCACAGGAAACTGTTCAAACCGAACCTTTATTCAAAATGAGGCATTTGTGCAAGCTGGTATTTCAAAGTCCCCGACGCGTTTCCGTGCACACCTGCACCTTAATCATGGGGTAGGTACACTGCAAAGTCCGGGCTGGACTTTCACGAGTTTCTCCCATCTGTAGCTTGCTGTTTCTCCAGTGAAATGCAGGCTGGGTGTGGCAGTCCCAAATCTTCCCCTCTGGTGGGGTCCGTTGTTTGCAGGTCATTTTAATTAACCAATGTTAAAATAATTTTATTATAACCGTCCGGTGGGCCCCAGTTTGTATAAACACCTCCAAACTTTTCAATGTTTCCTGCGCTGGAACAGGCTGTGAAGGACACAGCCACACAGACTCTTCCTAGTGTAGATGGCGGTGCTGCTTTCACGGTTGGAGCAACCGTGTATTAAATGTTCCCAAAAAAGCCTCCAAGCTTCAAAGCAGCATTCCACAGGAAACTGTTCAAACCGAACCTTTATTCAAAATGAGGCATTTGTGCAAGCTGGTATTTCAAAGTCCCCGACGCGTTTCCGTGCACACCTGCACCTTAATCATGGGGTAGGTACACTGCAAAGTCCGGGCTGGACTTTCACGAGTTTCTCCCATCTGTAGCTTGCTGTTTCTCCAGTGAAATGCAGGCTGGGTGTGGCAGTCCCAAATCTTCCCCTCTGGTGGGGTCCGTTGTTTGCAGTTCATTTTAATTCACCAATGTTAAAATCATTTTATTATAACCCTCCGGTGGGCCCCAGTTTGTATAAACACCTCCAAACTTTTCAATGTTTCCTGCGCTGGAACAGGCTGTGAAGGACACAGCCACACAGACTCTTCCTAGTGTAGATGGCGGTGCTGCTTTCACGGTTGGAGCAACCGTGTATTAAATGTTCCCAAAAAAGCCTCCAAGCTTCAAAGCAGCACTCCACAGGAAACTGTTCAAACCGAACCTTTATTCAAAATGAGGCATTTGTGCAAGCTGGTATTTCAAAGTCCCCGACGCGTTTCCGTGCACACCTGCACCTTAATCATGGGGTAGGTACACTGCAAAGTCCGGGCTGGACTTTCACGAATTTCTCCCATCTGTAGCTTGCTGTTTCTCCAGTGAAATGCAGGCTGGGTGTGGCAGTCCCAAATCTTCCCCTCTGGTGGGGTCCGTTGTTTGCAGTTCATTTTAATTCACCAATGTTAAAATCATTTTATTATAACCCTCCGGTGGGCCCCAGTTTGTATAAACACCTCCAAACTTTTCAATGTTTCCTGCGCTGGAACAGGCTGTGAAGGTCACAGCCACACAGACTCTTCCTAGTGTAGATGGCGGTGCTGCTTTCACGGTTGGAGCAACCGTGTATTAAATGTTCCCAAAAAAGCCTCCAAGCTTCAAAGCAGCACTCCACAGGAAACTGTTCAAACCGAAGCTTTATTCAAAATGAGGCATTTGTGCAAGCTGGTATTTCAAAGTCCCCGACGCGTTTCCGTGCACACCTGCACCTTAATCATGGGGAAGGTACACTGCAAAGTCCGGGCTGGACTTTCACGAATTTCTCCCATCTGTAGCTTGCTGTTTCTCCAGTGAAATGCAGGCTGGGTGTGGCAGTCCCAAATCTTCCCCTCTGGTGGGGTCCGTTGTTTGCAGTTCATTTTAATTCACCAATGTTAAAATCATTTTATTATAACCCTCCCGTGGGCCCCAGTTTGTATAAACACCTCCAAACTTTTCAATGTTTCCTGCGCTGGACACTTTAAACAGTATATGTGGCGGCCATTTCATAATGTTATATACAGTAAAAGGCGCAATTGAAATATTATTAAATTGTGCCATTGTCGGTATATATAAATACAATCTCGCTGTCTATCAGCATATTACCGACAATTACTTGCCGCAAATTTACAATTTTTACAATCGATTGAAAATTCGATTGTTTCAACACCACGCAGCACCTTATGAGTGCAGTCATCAGTCAATTACACGGGGTTCTCCACAAATTTTAACACTGATGTGATTAAAAACCCATTAAATAGGAATTAGTCCCCTGTCGGTGAGTAAAGATGATTATGCCGTGTCCATCATTCATTTCACTGACAGGAAGTGATGTGTATATAATGTGTCAGATAGACACGGAAATGTAAACACTGACGAAGGACTTTAGGTCTGAAACGCGTCTGTTTTTGTCTGTCCGTGGCTAATTAAAACTTTGCTGCATAAACCCCCGTGAGTGCGTTATCGTTTGTGGAAAACAGAAAACGATTGGAGCTGCTATATATATATATATATATATATATATATATATATATATATATATATATATATATATATATATATATATATATATATATATATATATATATATATATATAATTAAGGTCGTGGAAACGTGACCGAAACAGGTCATGCTGATCTATTCGAAATGAAATTGCACTGTATTCAATACCAGCACGCTGTGGTCTGTACCTGTGTTCCTGCATGTGTGGATTTATGGGATTGTGATTCCCAGTCGCTAGTAGGTATATATAGTTAGGATTTTTTCTCTATGGGACTTTTGAAAATTCTATGTCTAATAACTTTGGCGTTTATGGACGGAATCGGCTGAAATTTTCAGGAAAATGGCACATTTTGTTTCTGAGCAGCCCCTGAAAATGTGGGGGTGGTTTCGTCAAGGGGGGGCCGAGAAAAAAGGGGGGTCCCAAAACGCGTTTTTCCCATTCATTTTTCCATAGGGCGTTTGGCCTCACTTTTAGCTCGAACGGCTGAATGGATTTGCACGAAACTTGGCAAAATTGTAGGGACTGTTAGCCCTATCTGCCTTTGCTAGGTCTCAATATATGTGCTCCAGTGGATTTTGAGAAATTAACGTTTAAAAAAACAGATATATCTGTGACAGCGTCCCGGGTAGCGCTCCGGTTCGCGAACTTTTTCGCGTAACGGAACTTTGCGAAGCGAAGCTGATTGGCTCTCCGGTGTCTGTCAACATTCTAAACAGTCCGGAACGGCCGCCATCTTGTCTCTCGGTAGGATCGAGAGACAAGAGGAGGAGAAAAACGAAGGGGGAATTTAATGAAAGGGGGCAAAGTAGACCCTTCTTGACCCCCTAGGAATGATGTTGGGGTTATTAAAGGGTCCCGTGGGGCAAATAAAAAAAATTTGATTTTTTGCGGTAGAAGCGCTTTCCGGTTCGCGAACCGGGTAGCGAACCGGGTCGCGAAAAGGGAATTCGCCATTTTAATTAA
The DNA here is from genome assembly GCF_964263255.1 of Lissotriton vulgaris. Taxonomy (NCBI): domain Eukaryota; kingdom Metazoa; phylum Chordata; class Amphibia; order Caudata; family Salamandridae; genus Lissotriton; species Lissotriton vulgaris. The sequence continues at coordinate 863,794,660 of NC_141689.1, forward strand.
ATTACAAGATGGAGGAAAAACAATGTGAGAAACGGGTATAAGGGGGTACGGGAGATGTATCCTGACCCCCTATGTTTTTTGAGGGTGGCTGAGGATGCTCATATATGTTGATACATGTCTTCCAGCAGCTGCATGCTTTTTTGCTGCATGACGTCTGTTAACGTTCGATTCGAAGGAAATCAGGAAGTGTTGACCGCCATTTTGACACTGCGAGTAAATATATTGTTAAAAATAATTGTTATAAATTAATCCGTATTGATAAACATTGTCTGCGCCATCTTGCCTTTTTTCCAATGCCACACTTTTGTTGTGCACGGCAGCCATTTTAGATGCCTTGACCAGACCCACTCTCTGCACGCCGCCGATCCTCAGCATGGCTCCCCACCCTCGCAAGCATCTCCCCCACGCACTGGTCACCCCCGCTCTCTCTCTCATGCATGGGCCATAAACCTCCCCCCATCTGCGCTGCTCTTCCCTGAGAATCACACCCTGTGCACGCCCGACACCTCCCTTTCACCCTATTCACTACCGCACCCTCTGACACTCCTCTTCCTCTGTGTCTGATTGTCCAGGCCGGTCCCAGGCTATCACCTAGCCCTGCGGATGTAGTTTATGGCCCCAACTGTAAAGAATCACCCCTCTTCAAAGGAGTTACAGTAGATCAAGGCCCCCACCCCATGAGATCCGTCACACCACACGCGTTCCTACTATCTGATAACAATCCTGTATTGTGATTGGGGAGGGGATTTTCACTGTGAGGGTGTGTGGGACCGAGCCTGAAGCGGAAGATTCCAGGGATGCCTTTTTGTACATCAAAGTCTTCATAATTATGTGTCACATTAAAAATATATAGCACTCCAACAAAGTAGTAGGATTATAACACTTTAATAACTTATAAATATATACAACGCTCCAACAAAGTAAACACGTTAAAACAATTTTTTTTAAACAAAGCAACAATGGGCTGCTGTGAGGTGGCGTCAGTAGCGGTCTGTTGTGCGAATAGTCCGAAGGCAGCACAACGCGCTGAGATCTGGGCGGCACCCAGGTGATGTCCAGTAAGTTGCCGCACTGGTCTTGCCATCCTACAATGCTGTGCCGAAAAACGTCGTGGGGCGCCTGGGGGGGGGGGTGGCGGCGCCAACGGGCCTCCCCAGGTGGAGGCTCCTCTGCTGCAGTGGTGCGCCCCTTTACCGTTTCAGTTGCCATTCAGCGGTTTACCGCCCGCTTTTGCTGCACTGTGCCTCATCCGCCATTCAGCTGTTTACCGCCCGCTCTTGTGGCTACAGCGTCTCGCCCACCATCCAGTTGAGTTGCGCCCGCTCTTGCGGTTACAGCGTCTCGCCCACCATCCAGTTGAATTGCGCCCACTCTTGCGGTGCAGCGATAGGCGGCTGCCACAGGACTCTTAAAATGGCGGCCGGCTCTTCGGATTTGGGCCTGGTCCACTAAAATGGCCCTGGGACACATTTGAACTCGGACATTTGCCTGCTAGGGCTTGGGCCCCATTCTCGAAAGCGTCCCCTCAGCCTTGAAGATTCTACAAAAGTCATCGGGGCCCCCGACTCCCGCAGGCTTCCGGTGGGGAGCGGCTGCCATGATTGCTTGCAGAATGGCCATGACGGAGCTACGAGATGGTGGTGCTCTCATGCTGACGCCAGCTTCAGTCTGAAACATCCAGAAACACTGTAGACTATCAATTCGATGACTTCCGGTGGAGCCCCAACGTGACCCGGTAGGGAAGAACTTGCCCTCTCCTCTTTTGACTGATGGTTCTTGTTGCTTGTCCCCTCTGTTGTCATCTAACAGAACCTTTTTGGATTGCCGAGTGAGAAAAAAAAAGGTGGGGCTTTCCTCGTTTGGGAAAAAAAATGTTTCAATCCAATGAAAAGTGTTATTTTTAGGTCATATGATCAAGCATTTCATCATTAGGAAACCAAAAGTAAAATGAACCAATGAAAAGTTTTATAAACAAGTCACATGATCTGTTATGCGGCTTTGGGCTATAAAAAGCCTACAAAATCCGTTGGCCTGTGAGGCGGCGTCAGTAGCGGACCGATGTGCGAATAGGCCGAAGGCAGCACAACGCGCCGAGATCCGGATGGCACCGAGGTGGTGTCCAGCAAGTTGCCGCCCCTGTGTGGCCATCCTACAATGCTGCGCCGAAAGACGGCGTGGGGTGCCCGGGGGGGGGGGAGGCGGCGCGAACTGGCCTCTCCCGCCTCCCCAGGTGGAGGCACCTCATCTGCAGTGCGGCGCCCCTTACCGTTTCACTCGCCGTCCAGCAGAGTTGCGCCCGCACTTGCTGCTACAGTAGGCCGAAGGCAGCACAACGCGCCGAGATCCGGATGGCACCGAGGTGGTGTCCAGCAAGTTTCACTGGTGTGGCCATCCTACAATGCTGCGCTGAACGACGGCATGGGGTGCCCGGGGGGGGGGGGGGCGGGTGGTGAGTGGCGGCGCAAACGGGCCTCTCCCGCCTCCCCAGGTGGAGGCACCTCATCTGTAGTGGGGCGCCTCTTAGCGTTTCACTCGCCTTCCAGCTGTGTTCCGCCCGCTCTTGCGGTACAGTGACTCGAACGCGCCGAGATCCGGATGGCACCGAGGTGGTGTCCAGCAAGTTTCACTGGTGTGGCCATCCTACAATGCTGCGCCGAAAGACGGTGTGGGGTGCCCGGAGGGGGCGGGGGAGGCGGCGCAAACGGGCCTCTCCCGCCTCCCCAGGTGGAGGCACCTCATCTGCAGTGGGGCGCCTCTTAGCGTTTCACTCGCCTTCCAGCTGAGTTCCGCCCGCTCTTGCGGCACAGTGCCTCACCCTCCATCCAGCTGAGTTCCGCCCGCTCTTGCGGTACAGCGTCTCGCCCGCCATCCAGCTGAGTTCCGCCCGCTCTTGCGGTACAGTGACTCACCCGCCATCCAGCTGAATTGCGCCCACTCTTGCGGTGCAGCGATAGCCGGCTGCAACAGGACTCTCAAAATGGTGGCCGGCTCTTTGGATTTGGGCCTGGTCCATTAAAATGGCCCTGGGACACCTTGGAACTCGGACGCTTGCCTGTTAGGGCATGGGCCCCATTCACGAAAGCGTCCCCTCTTTTGACTGATTGTTCTTGTTGCCTATCTCTTCTGTTGTCATTTAACGGAACCTTTTTGGACTGCCAAAAGAGGTTCTGGTCCGACCGCTGGTTGGTGGAGACATTTTGACTATATCCTGGACCTGCCCGGCCTTGCCCAAAATGGCGCCGGTATAAATGGGACTCGTAACTCCTTGTTGTGTACTGGTTGCCCAACCTTGATATCACGAGATACGTATGCAGTTTTGAAGCACATGGCGGGCGGGGACGAGTACTGATTGAACATTTGGACATCCCTATTGATATTAAGTTCTGATGTGTTATTGATTACTGTACTATTGAAAGTTCGAATTAACGTCACCCATGGTACTTGCCCGCAAATCTATATCTAGATAATTTTATTGTAACTGGCCCTGTTGTACTTTAATTATAAAATGTACGTCCACCGATTCCGCAACTGTTAGACACCTTAGTTCTTGCAACCTAATGGGTCGCCCGTTACGTTCTTCTACAGTGTAAATGTCCCCTCATCATATACGATTCCAGTTTGCTCCGTGGCCGGCCCACGTGGTTATAGGCCCGCATTTGTATACTGACATTTTCACAATAAAGGTTTTTAAAACAAAACATGGTAGTAGTACCTAGATTGGTAAAGTTTTGAATAATAGCCACTGTTTTTGAATCAGTAAAAGGCAAGTGAAATAAAGCAGCCCGATTACATGACAGTTAAAAGGTATAATACGCAGGAACGCAGTAAAGATAAATGGTCAAGGGCTGTTGTGTTTTCCACTCCTGCAACATAAAGTGATCGATAAGAATCCGATATTCATGCCTATCAGCGACTAAGACAGCAGGCCGAGCCTCTTTTGTTCAACGGCTCCCTCATGGGACGAAGAAACGCCCTTTTTCTCGAAATTGGAATATTTTACTTGCAGGACAGTTGTAAATTTCCCGGGAAAATACATTAGCCTGGAACATTGTTAGCGATAAACTGTAAATGCATCTGGGTCCTTTGCTTTACAAGTCAGAGTGAGAAAAAAAAAGGTGGGGCTTTCATCATTTGGGAAAAAAAATGTTCGAAAGCAATGAAAAGTGTTATTTTTAGGTCATATGACCAAGCCTTTCATCATTAGAATAACAAAAGTAAAATGAACCAATGAAAAGTTTTATTAACAAGTCACATGACCTGTTATGCTTACGTTACGCGCTGCGCGCCGCGCTCTGGATCGTTTCCGGGAAGCTGCGCCTCGCGCACCGGAGCACTTCCGGGTGCGCTAACGCGGCGCGTCATATGACGCATTACGCGACAACGCAGGTCCAGAATATAGTCAAAATGTCTCCACCAACCAGCGGTCAGAACACAACCCCTTTCAGCAGTCCAAAAAGTTCTGTTAAATGACAAGAGAAGGGACAGGCAACAAGAACCATCAGTCAAAGAGGGGAGGGCAAGTTCTTCTCTACCGGGTCACGTTGTGGCTCCACCGGAACTGATCGAATTGGTAGTCTACAGTGTTTCTGGATGTTTCAGACTGAAGCTAACGTCAGCATGAGAGCACCACCATCTCGTGGCTACGTCGTGGCCATTCCGCGAGCGATCATGGCAGTCGCTCCCCACCGGAAGTCTACGGGAGTCGGGGGTCCCGGTGACTGTTGTAGAATCTTCAAGGCTGAGGGGACTCTTTTGGGAATGGGGCCCATGCCCTAGCAGTCAAGCTTCCGAGTTCCACAGTTGCCCAGAGCCATCTTTGCAGGCCAGGCCCAAGTCTGTGGAGCCGACCGCCATTTTGTGAGCTCCGTAGCAGCCGCCTGTCACTGTACCGCAAGATTGGGTGCAATTCCGTTGGATGGCGGGTGAGACGTTGTAATAGCAAGAGCAGGCGCAATTCAGCTGGCCGAGCGAGGCACTGTGTCGCAAGAGCGGGCACAAGTCAGCTGGTCGAGTGAAGCGCTGGGGTGTAGCTTAGAAACCTCCACCTGGGGAGGTGGGGGAGGCTCGTTCGCGCCGCCTCTCCCTTCTACTGCACCCCACGCCGTCTCCTTGCGCAGGTATGTGTGATGGTCGGACCAGGGCACCGCAGGACGTGTCTTCAGGTCAAATGGATTGTGGGACAAGGTAAGGAGCAGGCGCAATTATCTCGGAGGCCTCCGTCGAGTGGTTCAGGGAGGCACCGCATCACATTGTTTTCCAATGCAGTCAGGTCCACAAACAGCCCCCATTTACTTTGAGAATAGTGAAGCTGCAGCAGGTGCAAATAAGCTTCAGACAGTGTTACAAGCGCTGCTCGGAACCCTCAACTATGGCACCCAACATCCAGGACTTATGCCATTTGTGCAAGGCAGTGACATCGAAGCATCTCAGGGACCAAGCAACATACCATATCCAGAGTGCTTCCCACAACCTCTGCCTTCCTTCTTACCTAGTTATTGTTCTTTCACTCCCACTCCAGGCTTTTAGTCTGTGGATGGAAAACCATGAACCTACACTCACCTATGAAAATCTTACTATTGATGGTTGATTTTGAGCTCCAAATACAAAGGCTTGTTTGGATCGATGTTGCAGCAGGCTGCCATGTAAATAGATATTTAACAAAACGTTTTACCTTGTTACTTGTTGATTTTGAGTCCCAAATAAAAAGGCTTGTTTGGATCGATGTTGCAGCAGGCTGCCATGTAAATAGTTATTTAATAAAACGTTTTACCCTGTTACTTTGCTGGTGTGTTGTATATATTTATAATATTTGCATAGGGTTTGTCGTTATTTTGGGTGGGGTGGGCGGCGGAGCCGAGCTGTCTTGCAGCCATCATGGTGTCGAGCTCAGTTCCTCTCACTAGTTTCGTATTTCTCATGAGGGGTTGTTCATAATGTTTTTTATTTTAGCGAGGTCAAAAAGAGATCCCATTAGTGGCCTACTGATTTTGCTTGATTCCTTTTGTTTTTTTAACGATTTTTCACTATCTGCAAAGACTAAACAGAGTATTGCGACTCTGTGCTTGTTTGTAAATAGAGAATGAACCAAAGAGAACCAATTCCCAAACAATAAATGCTAGGATAACAATCAATCAAATGGAGAGGGAAGCAGGCACGACGGATTACAACGGGGGCAAAGGCCTGTGTTACCTACCCTTCACTATCTGGAAAGAGAGAATACTCCTAAAAGAAAAGAGGGTGGGGGGCAGCGTTCAAAGCACATCAGCGTGCATAAACACAAAAATGTTTTTACCTACCCCGTACTTGACATTTTACAGCTTTTGATATTTGCTATTAAAAAACCATTGAAATTCACTGAAAAAACCATAGGTTATAGACCATATATAGTTAGGAATTAGCATTTACAAAACCTTGAAAATTCACTGAAAAAACCATGGGTTATAGACCATATATAGTTAGGAATTAGCATTTACAAAACCTTATTTTACTCACACAAAACCATTGAAATTTCATATATAGTTAGTTGCACTAACTATATATCGCACACCCGCAATCCACTGCTGATCATGTCACATATTACATCATTCATGACATGATCAGTGACATCACTGATGACATCACTGATGACATCTCAAATGACATCACTGATGACATCACTCGCGCAATTCCGTGGCGCGCCGGGTGCGCTCCCTGGTACGCGTACCCGTAAGCACTGGAAGCGCGCATATAGATATATATGTGTTTTTGAACCTAATTTTCATAAAAACCACTGGAGCAATTTTTACCAAATAAAGAAAAGGCACTTCTGCGTACCAGTCCCTACAATTTTGCAGTTTGGTGTAATTCCGTTCAGCGGTTCGGGCTGTAGCCTTGTCTATTCGTCCATGGGGAAAACACGTTTTGGGACCCCCCTTTTTTCTCAGCCCCCGCATGACGAATCCCCCCAAAACTTCCAGGGAAGGAGCAGAGCGGAGCTGGCCTAAATTTCGGAAAATTACACGCAAATTCCTCAACCGACGCCAAAGTTATTCCCAATAGAATGTTGCGGATTTCCTATGGTAGCTAGGTCCTAACTATATATACCTACTGGCTATCGCCAGTAGGTAATATATATATATAATATATATATATATATATATTCCTACCTGGTCTGAGTCCGGAGCTGTGTCCCGCTTACTTTTGACGGAGGGTGAGCAGTGGATGTTGTATGTTTTTCGGTTGGCTGAAACCGGTGGGGCACGCACTCTCGGTCAGGAGCACCGCATCATACAGCAACAAAAATTGGACAGTACGAGGAGTAAAAGGTGCGGCGCCCCCCCCCCCAGCGAGGACATTGCCTACAAAGGTGATTGAATTTCGCGACGGGGAGAGAGGAGGTAGCATTGCGCTACCCGATAGGACAAAGACACAGGTGGTGACGGAACAACACTTTCCTGGCTACACTGCTAGGATGTATGGAGCGGTGCCAAGTGAAGGGGACATCTTAGAATGTTTGGAACTCCGCTATTAAGCAGGGAATCCACACTGAACTACACATCCCAAGATGCAGTCTGCCAGGCGCTACAAGCACAAACACCTGCAGAGGGGAGGTGGAGTCGTGAGACCGCCCTAGAGGGAGGGGTCCCCCCAATGAGGTGTAGGACTGTCCTAAAAGGAGTGGCCAGCGATCCAAAGCCCACACGAATTGCCAGCAGCTTGTGACATCGGCACTGAAGACGGCCAAGACGGCCAGAAACGCGTCTGCCCATAGAACCAAAACGCATCACGGACTGCAAGGAAATGTGCTGTAAGGTTTAATAAAATTCCTACCTGGTCTGAGTCCGGAGCTGTGTCCCGCTTACTTTCGACGGAGGGTGAGCAGTGGATGTTGTATGTTTTTCGGTTGGCTGAAACCGGTGGGGCACGCACTCTCGGTCAGGAGCACCGCATCATACAGCAACAAAAATTGGACAGTACGAGGAGTACAAGGTGCGGCGCCCCCCCAGCGAGGACATTGCCTACAAAGGTGATTGAATTTCGTGACGGGGAGAGAGGAGGTAGCATTGCGCTACCCGATAGGACAAAGACACAGGTGGTGACGGAACAACACTTTCCTGGCTACACTGCTAGGATGTATGGAGCGGTGCCAAGGGAAGGGGACATCTTAGAATGTTTGGAACTCCGCTATTAAGCAGGGAATCCACACTGAACTACACATCCCAAGATGCAGTCTGCCAGGCGCTACAAGCACAAACACCTGCAGAGGGGAGGTGGAGTCGTGAGACCGCCCTAGAGGGAGGGGTCCCCCCAATGAGGTGTAGGACTGTCCTGAAAGGAGTGGCCAGCGATCCAAAGCCCACACGAATTGCCAGCAGCCTGTGACATCGGCACTGAAGACGGCCAAGATGGCCAGAAACGCGTCTGCCCATAGAACCAAAACGCATCACGGACTGCAAGGAAATGTGCTGTAAGGTTTAATAAAATTCCTACCTGGTCTGAGTCCGGAGCTGTGTCCCGCTTACTTTCGACGGAGGGTGAGCAGTGGATGTTGTATGTTTTTCGGTTGGCTGAAACCGGTGGGGCACGCAATCTCGGTCAGGAGCACCGCATCATACAGCAACAAAAATTGGACAGTACGAGGAGTACAAGGTGCGGCGCCCCCCCAGCGAGGACATTGCCTACAAAGGTGATTGAATTTCGCGACAGGGAGAGAGGAGGTAGCATTGCGCTACCCGATAGGACAAAGACACAGGTGGTGACGGAACAACACTTTCCTGGCTACACTGCTAGGATGTATGGAGCGGTGCCAAGGGAAGGGGACATCTTAGAATGTTTGGAACTCCGCTATTAAGCAGGGAATCCACACTGAACTACACATCCCAAGATGCAGTCTGCCAGGCGCTACAAGCACAAACACCTGCAGAGGGGAGGTGGAGTCGTGAGACCGCCCTAGAGGGAGGGATCCCCCCAATGAGGTGTAGGACTGTCCTAAAAGGAGTGGCCAGCGATCCAAAGCCCACACGAATTACCAGCAGCCTGTGACATTGGCACTGAAGACGGCCAAGACGGCCAGAAACGCGTCTGCCCATAGAACCAAAACGCATCACGGACTGCAAGGGAATGTGCTGTAAGGTTTAATAAAATTCCTACCTGGTCTGAGTCCGGAGCTGTGTCCCGCTTACTTTCGACGGAGGGTGAGCAGTGGATGTTGTATGTTTTTCGGTTGGCTGAAACCGGTGGGGCACGCACTCTCGGTCAGGAGCACCGCATCATACAGCAACAAAAATTGGACAGTACGAGGAGTACAAGGTGCGGCGCCCCCCCAGCGAGGACATTGCCTACAAAGGTGATTGAATTTCGCGACGGGGAGAGAGGAGGTAGCATTGCGCTACCTGATAGGACAAAGACACAGGTGGTGACGGAACAACACTTTCCTGGCTACACTGCTAGGATGTATGGAGCGGTGCCAAGGGAAGGGGACATCTTAGAATGTTTGGAACTCCGCTATTAAGCAGGGAATCCACACTGAACTACACATCCCAAGATGCAGTCTGCCAGGCGCTACAAGCACAAACACCTGCAGAGGGGAGGTGGAGTCGTGAGACCGCCCTAGAGGGAGGGGTCCCCCCAATGAGGTGTAGGACTGTCCTAAAAGGAGTGGCCAGCGATCCAAAGCCCACACGAATTGCCAGCAGCCTGTGACATCGGCACTGAAGACGGCCAAGACGGCCAGAAACGCGTCTGCCCATAGAACCAAAACGCATCACGGACTGCAAGGAAATGTGCTGTAAGGTTTAATAAAATTCCTACCTGGTCTGAGTCCGGAGCTGTGTCCCGCTTACTTTCGACGGAGGGTGAGCAGTGGATGTTATATATGTATATGTATATATATATATATATATATATATATATATATATATATATATATATATATATATATATATATATATATATATATATATATATATATATATATATATATATATATATATATATATATATATATATATATATATATATACATATATGTATATATATACATATATATATATACATATATATTACCTACTGGCTATCGCCAGTAGGTATATATAGTTAGAATTTTTTCCCTATGGGACTTTTGAAAATTCTATGTCTAATAACTTTGGCGTTTGTGGACGGAATCGGCTGAAATTTTCAGGAAAATGGCACATTTTGTTTCTGAGCAGCCCCTGAAAATTTGGTGGGGTTTCGTCAAGGGGGGGCTGAGAAAAAAGGGGGGTCCCAAAACGCGTTTTTTGCATTGAGTTTTCCATAGGGCGGTTGGACTCACTTTTAGCTCGAACGGCTGAATGGATTTGCACGAAACTTGGCAAAATTGTAGGGACTGTTAGCCCGATGTGCCTTTGCTAGGTCTCAATATATGTGCTCCAGTAGTTTTTGAGAAATTAACGTTCAAACCAAGATATATATCTGTAACAGCGCTCTGGGCAGCGATCCGGTCCGCTTACTTTTCGCTTATCGGAACTTTGCGCGCAGAAAGCTGATTGGCTCTCCGGTGTCTGTCAACATTCTAAACAGTCCGGAGCGGACGCCATCTTGTCTCTCGGTAGGATCGAGAGAGAAGAAGAGGTGGAAAACGAAGGGGGAATTTAATGAAAGGGGGCAAGGTATCCCCCTCTTGACCCCCTAGGAATGTTGTTGGGGTTATTAAAGGGTCCCGTGGGGAAAATAAAAAAAAAATGATTTTTCACGGTAGAAGCGCGGCCGCGAACTGGTAGCGAAACGGGAATTCGCCATTTTGTGCTTCGTAAATTAAATTACTAGTTATAAGTGGGTGCGGGAGACGTATCCTAATCCCCTATGTTTCCTGAGGGTGGGTGAGGAGGCTGATATATGTTGATACATCTCTTCCAGCGGCTGTGCGTGAGCTTTTTTTTTTTTTTTGCTGCGTGACAGTCCGGAGCGGCCGCCATCTTGTCTCTCGGTAGGATCGAGAGAGAAGAAAAGGTGAAAAACTAAGGGGGAATTTAATGAAAGGGGGCAAGGTATCCCCCTCTTGACCCCCTAGGAATGTTGTTGGGGTTATTAAAGGGTCCCGTGGGGAAAATAAAAAAAAAATGATTTTTCACGGTAGAAGCGCTTCACGGGCCGCGAACTGGGCCGCAAACTGGTAGCGAAACGGGAATTCGCCATTTTGTGCTTCGTTAATTAAAGTACTAGGTATAAGGGGGTGCGGGAGACATATCCTAATCCCCTATGTTTCCTGAGGGTGGCTGAGGAGGCTGATATATGTTGATATATCTCTTCCAGCGGCTGCGCCATCTTGCCTTTTTTCGAATGCCACAATTTTGTCGTGCACGGCAGCCATTTTAGATGCCAGGCTGGTCCCAGGCTATCACCTACCCCTGCGGATGTAGTTTATGGCCCCAGCTGTAGAGAATTCAGACATGCCAATCCTCCTGATTCAGGCGTGTGAGTACTGATTTCAGTGCTAGTCTCCCGCCTCCCGATTTCTGCAAGCAAAAACCCGGGGGCATATTACGAACAACTAGCGATAATTTTTGTCTATAACTTGTTTAGAGACAAAAATTATCGCCGCACATCGGCGATTTTTATCGCAGATAAACCTTGCTATTATCGCAGAAAAGTCCGCGATATTCATGTATTATCGACCTAATGCTCTTAGCCATGTTATCCACCTCCCATTGGATAACATGGCTAAGAACTGCTCAGGGCAGGTGTTAGATTTTGGAGATATTCGCGCTTAGCGCGAATATCTCCAAAAGTTGGTAATAGAAGGTAGCGATGTTAGGGACTGTTTCCAGTCGCTAACATCTTGGCACGCCACTTTGCATGTCATTAGTGATAAGTATCACTGACATGCAAAGCCGGGCCCAAGATGGTCGCTATCTCCTTTTAGGTGTCACTAACTGGTGTTAGCGACAGCTTGATAATAGGGAAATAATTTTATCTCCGCTTTCATGGTTTTTAAAGCCAAAAAAGCGGAGATAAACCCCCTTGATAATATGCCCCACGATTCCTTGGGGGTTTCAGCTGACATGGCTTGGTATTGTGTTACATGGTAATTTTTCCATGAAACGTCAGAGGGTCGATGTAGGGGTTCTAGAAGAGGTGATAAACCATTTAAGCCTCATGAACAAGCGCATGGTCTTTTAAAGATTTGTGAAGTACTCGGGGCGGCGGTGTGTGTGTGCCCTCTTTCAGGAGCGGGCGGGGGGGCACTGCCAGCAACTTGCCAGGTCAGGTAGTGTTCAACACGTGCATCACCCTTTCTCTGCCTGCTATTGCGCTCCATGCTTCGGAAAGGTAAGAAAAAGAACGTGCATTTGAGTTTGAAATGTCCGATCCTGCAGCAGCACACTTCCAAAGCCCACACATGACAATAACCCGATTCAAGGCCCCATTCACCCGTTTTTCAAAAAATAGATAACACTCCAACAAATTAAGGTTATAAAACTTTATTAACTTTTAACGATAATGAACAGAACAAAAACTAAAAACATTTAAACATTTATTAACACAAAAAGCAACAATGGTTAGAAGCTGTCTTTTGTGCGAATAGTCCCAAGGCAGCACAACGTGCAGAGTTCTGGACGGCACCCAGGTGATGTCGCCTGGGTGCCGCACTGGTTTAGGGATCCTACAATGCTGCTCCGAAAATTGGCGTGGGGCGTCCCGGGTGGGGCGGGGGGAGGCCTCGTCAGTAGCGGTCTGTTGTGCGAATAGTCCCAAGGCAGCACAACGTGCAGAGTTCTGGACGGCACCCAGGTGATGTCGCCTGGGTGCCGCACTGGTTTAGGGATCCTACAATGCAGCACAGAAAAACAGCGTGGGGCGTCCCGGGTGGTGCGGGGGGAGGCCTCGTCAGTAGCGGTCTGTGTCCAGTGTCACATGGCTGACACAACATGTACGACAGGCACCCAGGTGATGTCCAGTAAACTGCCGCACTGGTTTTGGTATCCTACAATGCTGCTCCGAAAATTGGCGTGCGGCGGCCCGGGGGGGGGGGGGGGGGAGGCGGCGTGAACGGGCCTCCCCAGGTGGCGGCCATCTAGCTGAGTTGCGCTCGCTCTTGCGGCCACAGCGTCTCGCTCACCATGTTGTGGAGTTGCTCCCACTCTTGCAGTGCAGCGATAGGCGGCTGCCACATGGCTGTCAAAATGGCGGACGGCTCTTCGGTTTTGGGCCTGGTCCACTGAAATGGCCCTGGGACACCTTGGAAGTCGGACGCTTGCCTGCTAGGGCTTGGGCTCCATTCTCGAAAAGCGTCCCCTCAGCCGTGAAGATTGTATAAAAGTCTTGGGGGCCCCCGACTCCCGCAGGCTTCCGGTGGGGAGCGGCTGCCATGATTGCTCGCGGAATGACCACGACGGAGCCACGAGATGGTGGTGCTCTCATGCTGACGCCAGCTTCAGTCTGAATGATCCAGAAACAAGGTGGGGCTTTCATCGTTTGGGAAAAAAAAATGTTCTAAACCAATGAAAAGTGTTATTTTTAGGTCATATGACCAAGCCTTCCATCTTTAGGAAACCAAAAGTAAAATGAACCAATGAAAAGTTTTATAAACAAGTCACATGACCTGTTATGCGACATAGGGCTACAAAAAGCGTAGAAAATCCGTTGGCACGTGAGGCGGCGTCAGTAGCGGACCGATGTGCGAATAGGCCGAAGGCAGCACAACGCGCCGAGATCCGGATGGCACCGAGGTGGTGTCCAGCAAATTGCCGCACTGGTGTGGCCATCCTACAATGCTGCGCCGAAAGACGGCGTGTCCAGCTGAATTGCGGTCACTGTTGCGGTACAGTGACTCGAACGCGCCGAGATCCGGATGGCGCCGAGGTGGTGTCCAGCAAATTGCCGTACTGGTGTGGCCATCCTACAATGCTGCGCCGAAAGACGGCGTGTTCAGCTGAGTTCCGGTCACTCTTCCGGCACAGTGACTCGAACGCGCTGAGATCCGGATGGCACCGAGGTGGTGTCCAGCAAGTGGCTGCACTGGTGTGGCCATCCTACAATGCTGCGCCGGAAGTCGGCGTGGGGTGCCCCGTTGGCTTATGAGGTGATGTCAGTAGTGGACTGATGTGTGAATAGGTCGGAACCAGCACAAGGCGCCAAGATCCGAATGGCAAGTCCTGGATGTTGAGTGCCTCAGTTGAGATTTCTGAGCAGTGCTTGTAGAACTGTCTGAAGCTTATTTGCACCTGCTGCAGCTTCACTAGGTCCGGCGGAACTTGTTGCCTTTTCCTTTCTGCTTCTTTTCCTACAATGCGTTTCTTCTGAAGACACGACCAGGTCCCTGAATGTGTGCAGGGGGACGCTATTGAATGAATGAACGCGCCGAGATCTGGATGGCACCGAGGTGGTGTCCAGCAAATTGCCGCACTGGTGTGGCCATCCTACAATGCTGCGCCGAAAGTCGGCGTGGGGTGCCCCGTTGGTTTATGAGGTGATGTCAGTAGCGGACCGATGTGTGAATAGGTCGGAACCAGCACAAGGCGCCCTGCACTGTTGAGCCTTTTTCAATGTCTGTTTTTTGTTCTTTCCCCTCCATCAAAAACAAAACAAAAATACAAGGCGCCAAGATCCGAATGGCAAGTCCTGGATGTTGAGTGCCTCAGTTGAGAGTTCTGAGCAGTGCTTGTAAGACTGTCTGAAGCTTATTTGCACCTGCTGCAGCTTCACTAGGTCCGGCGGAACTTTTTTCCTTTTCCTTTCTGCTTCTTTTCCTACAATGCGTTTCATGTGAAGACACGACCAGGTCCCTGAATGTGTGCAGGGGGACGCTATTGATTGAATGAAAATGGCGGCTTGACACAAAGCTGACTCAAGCGTTACTGTTGGTGCTATACAGACAAAAATTGGTTTTCAGTTTGTACATTCTTCAGGTTTTTTTTTCCATCCAAGTCTGATTGAGAGTTTGTAGAAAAATGGCTTCAGATTTTCCACATACTACTCTTCAACATTCTTCCTAAATGTAACAATGTGAAACTCACTAGGAGAACGGCTGTTTCTGTTTCCTTTCAAAATGCTGCCACCAATATTTTCTGAATGGAAGACACCATCTTGTAACATAAAGGGCCGAAAGGGGTTCTGGTCTGGCCGATGGTTGGTGGAGACATTTTGACTATATCTTGGACCTGCCCGGCCTCGCCCAAAATGGCGCCGGTATAAATGGGACTCGTAACTCTTTGCCCGCAAATGTATATCTAGAAAATGTTATTGTAAGTGGCCCTGTCGTATTTTAAT
Organism: Lissotriton vulgaris; assembly: GCF_964263255.1. Lineage (NCBI taxonomy): Eukaryota > Metazoa > Chordata > Amphibia > Caudata > Salamandridae > Lissotriton > Lissotriton vulgaris. The sequence goes on from NC_141689.1 coordinate 863,809,888, forward strand.
TACAAAATGTACGTCCACCGATTCCGCAACTGTTAGACACCTTTGTTCTTGTCACCTAATGGCCCGCTCGTTACGTTCTTCTACAGTGTAAATGTCTCCTCATCATATACGATTTGAGTTTGCTCCGTGGCCGGCCCACGTGGTTATAGGCCCGTATTTGTATACTGACATTTTCACAATAAAGGTTTTTAAAACAAAACACGGTAGTAGTATTTTCATTTGTAAAGTTTTTACTTTTAGTGACTGTTTTCGAATCAGTAAAAGGCAAGTGAAATAAAGCAGTCCAATTACATGACGGATAAAAGGTATAATATGTAGGAACGCAGTAAAGATAAATGGTCAAGGGCAGTTGTGTTTTTCATGTCTGCAACATAAAGTGATCGATAAGAATCTGATAATCAGGCGTATCGGCGACTAAGACAGCAGGCCGAATCTCTTTTACTCAACGGCTCCGTCATGGAAGGAAGAAACGCCCTTTTTCTCGAAAAAGGAATATATTTTACTTGCAAGACAGTTGTAAATTTTCCGGGAAAGTACATTAGCCTGGAATATTATAACATATGTTTGAAAAAAAAATATTGTTCGAAAATAATAAAAAGCGTAATTTTTAGGTCATATGACCAAGCTTTTCATCATTAAATTAACAAAAGTAAAATGAACCAATGAAAAGTTTTATTAACAAGTCACATGACCTGTTATGCTTACGTTACGCGCTGCGCGCCGCGCCTCGGATCACTTCCGGGTGCGCTAACGCGGCGTGTCATAAAACGCATTACGCGACAACGTAGGTCAAGAATATAGTCTAAATGTCTCCACCAACCAGCGTTCAGAACACAACCCCTTTCAGCAGTCCAAAAAGTTCTGTTAAATGACAACAGAGGGGACAGGCAACAAGAACCATCAGTCAAAGAGGGGAGGGCAAGTTCTTCTCTTCCGGGTCATGTTGGGGCGCTACCGGAACTGATCGAATTGGTAGTCTACAGTGTTTCTGGATGTTTCAGACTAAAGCTGGCGTCAGCATGAGACCACTACCATCTCGTAGCTCCGTCGTGGCCATTCCACGAGCAATCATGGCAGCCGCTCCCCACCAGAAGCCTGCGGGAGTCGGAGGCCCCCAAGACTTTTGTAGAATCTTCACGGCTGAGGGGACGCTTTTCGAGAATGGGACCCAAGCCCTAGCAGACAAGCGTCCGAGTTCCAAGGTGTCCCAGGGCCATTTTAGTGGACCAGGCCCAAAACCGAAGAGCCGGCCGCCATTTTGAGAGTCCTGTGGCAGCCGCCTATCGCTGCACCGCAAGAGCGGGCGCATCTCAACTACATGGTGAGCGAGACGCTGTAGTCGCAAGAGCGGGCGGAAAACAGCTGAATGGCGGAAGAGGCACAGTGTAGCAAAAGCGGGCGGAATGGCAACTAAAACGATAAAGGGGCGCCTCACTACAGCTTGTCTTCAGGTCAAACGGATTGTGGGACAAGGTCCAGAATTGAAGAGTCATCAAAAGGCAAAAAGTACCGCCGGACCCCGGGAGCCGGCCGCCTATGTCGGGGGCGATCTCAGGCTACACCAGTGCTATAAGACTTGGGGAGGGTGTCGGAGCCAAGCGTCTTCTCCGAGTCCATGGCCATCACAGCGCCCCTCAGGGGCCTCCGTCAAGCTGTTTAGGAAGGTAACATATCACATTGTTTTCTAATGCAGTCAGGTCCACAAACGACACTCACTTACTTTGAGAATAGTGAAGCTGCAGTAGGTGGAAATAAGCTTCAGACAGTGTTACAAGCGCTGCTCAGAACTCTTAACTATGGCACCCAACATCCAGAACTTATGCTATTTGAGAATGGTAGTGACATCGAAGCATCTCAGGGACCAAAACCATTAACGTACTTTCACGTATGAAAATCTTACTTGGGGAGGGGGCAGGAGCGAAGCGCCCCCTCCCAGTCAGCGCCACCACACCGTATGTTGAAAATCTGAAGCCATCGTTCTACAAAGTCAACCAAACTTGGATTGAAAAATCTAGAAAAATGTACAAACTGAAAACCAGTTTTGGTCTGCATAGCATCAGTAACAACGCTTGAGTCAGCTTTGTGTCAAGCCGCCATTTTGATTCAACAAAGCACAGGCATTGAAAAAGGCTGAAATTCAGAACTCTAAACTATGGCACCCAACATCCAGGAGCTTGCTATCCGGATCTTGGAGCCTTGTGCTGTTTTCGATCTATTCACACATCGGTCCACTACTGACATCATCTTATAAACCAACGTTATGTAAATAGTTTTTTAATAAAATGTTTTACCCTGTTTCTTTGCTGGTGTGTTGTCTATATTTTTAATATTTGCATAGGGTTTGTCATTATTTTGTGCGGGATGGGTGATGGAGCCGAGCTGTCTTGCAGCCCTCATGGTGTGGAGCTCAGTTCATCTCACTATTTTCGTATTTCTCAAGAAGGGTTGTTCCTAATATTTCTATTTTAGCGAGGTCAAAAAGAGATCCAATTAGTGGCCTACTGATTTTGCTCGATTACTTTTATTTTTTTACACGATTTTTCACTATCTGCAAAGACTAAACAGAGTATTGCGACTTTGTGCTTGTTTGTAAATAGAGAATGATCCAAAGAGAACCAATTCTAAAACAGTAAATGCTTGGACAACAATCAATCAAATGGAGAGACAAGGAGGTACGACGGATTACAACGGGGGTAAAGGCCTGCGTTAACTACCCTTCTGTATCTGCAAAGAGAGAGTACTACTAAGGCAAAAGAGGGGAGAGGGGGGGGGGGCAGCGTTCAAAGCACATCAGCGTGCATAAATACGAAAATGTTTTTATCTATCACGTACTTGACATTTTAAAGCTTTTCATATTTGCTATTAAAAAACCAATGAAATTCACAGAAAAAACCATAGGTTATAGTGGATATATAGTTAGGAATTTGCATTTACAAAACCTTGAAAATTCAATGAAAAAACCATAGGTTATAGGCCATATATAGTTAGGAATTAGCATTTACAAAACCTTATTTTACTCGCATAAAACCATTGAAATTCCATATATAGTTAGCTAACTATAAGCGCTAACTATATATCGCGCACCCGCAATCCACTGCTGATGATGTCACATATTACATCATTCATGACATGGTCAGTGACATCACTGATGACATCACTGATGACATCTCAAATGACATCACTGATGACAACTCAAATGATATCAATGATGACATCTCAAATGACATCACTGATGACATCACTGATGACAATTCAAATGACATCACTGATGACATCTCATTTGTCATCACTGATCACATCACTCATGTGATAATACAATGAACCTCTTCAGACTCTAATATAACCTTACATACACTCAGTATAAACAGACACTCACAGACTGTCACTCATCCATGGAGTTACTCACACACCTAGTCAGTCATGCAAAGAATCAATCACACCTCCATTTCCTCAACTATACAGTTATACACATCTTACTTATTCAAACATATAATAACACATATTTACTCTCTTATATAATCCCTGATACAAGCTCACAGTGATCGATACAGCCACTCACACATTCACTGGCTCTTATGTTCAGTTATTTATATATCTCAACTCTCACATGTATTGTGTTTTACATACGTACTTACTTGCACATGTAGCAATGAGAAATCCATTCACTCACCAACACACCCATGCACAGTCAACCGCCCATATAGCTGTTTCCACATGCACTCTTGAACTCATACTCCTAGTGAATCAACTGCTTACACATCTATGCACAGAGTCACGCACCTCCCAGCCACCCACACACACACTCAGCCTCCCATTCAAATATTTGGGCAACCAATCAATAACCCATATGGCCACTCTTATAGCTACTGATCAACACATGCAGCAGCTTACACAACAACAAACATACTGATGCACGAATTAAGACAGTTTAGTCACTAACCCATGTACTCAGTGAGACACATTTAATCACTCACTCATACAGTCAGTCATGCACCTACTAAATTCTTCATCCAGACACTTATACATCCACTCATTCTTCAATATGTGAAACATATTTAAACTTTACAGACACATACAATCACTGGTTGTTTTGATCAGTGATGTCATCAGTGATGTCACTGACCATGTCATGAATGATGTAATATGTGACATCATCAGCAGTGGATTGCGGGTGCGCGATATATAGTTAGCGCTTATAGTTAGCTAACTATATATGGAATTTCAATGGTTTTATGCGAGTAAAATAAGGTTTTGTAAATGCTAATTCCTAACTATATATGGCCTATAACCTATGGTTTTTTCATTGATATATATATATATACATATATATACATATATATACATATATATATATATATATGTATATATATATATATATATATATATATATATATATATATATATATATATATATATATATATATATATATATGTATATATATATATATATATATATTTCCAATTTCTCCTTCACAAGAATATGTCATACGCTTAACGTTTTGTAGCATCAGAGGCGCTTTTTTAGACATCAGCGGACGGTGGCAAAACCTTTGTTCCTGATGCGTTTCGGCTTGGGTAGTGAGCCTTGATCACAGGTAAACTGGCTTTTACATTTCAAAGGTGACTGCATGTTCTTCTGATCTTCTAAGACTATTTGCGTGTGATGTGATCCTAAAGTCATACCTTCAGTAAAAGTGCATTTAACAAATATAGATTTTCTTTTTGTTTAAACTGCAGTGTAATAAGAGTATTGTTTTCCATTTAAACACCACTTTCCAGTTACATTCAAGTATAACAGCAGTCTTAATGCGCTTCAAAACAATTGTCCTGCTTCATATTCAGTTTATCGCAGTGTATATGTGTAGGAAGGGGGAGGCTCTAGTTGGCGCAGTGCAACACTAGCGACAAGCAGGGACTCTCTCTTCCTCGTCAGGGCTGAGGGTTACCTTCCAGACAACCTCTGCTTACCCTCTAGGTAGTGTGGCTTAAGCAGTCGTAGGCTAATCTTTGGGGCACATATGGTTAAACACTTGCAACAGTACACCTTTACAACCAACCCACCACACAACGAGACCAGACTGTATTCGTGTAAAAATATATATCTTTATATAGATTTTAAGCAGGCTTGTGAATACAGTCAATAACTTTACGAAGACGGTTGCAAGTTTACTTAATTCGGGTTACCACAGTTCTTATGGAAGTTCTCTTGAGGTCCGTAGACCAGTGTTATTCAAAGTTCTTGTGGAGCCGGCGGCTTCCAAGGGATCTGTCCCACGTCGCGTTGCCTTCCCGGGGTCGCTGATCGTTGCGGCTCTTCGGCCGAGCAGGTCACTGGTCGTCCGGGGCAGCGGTGTTCTGTGGCGGCAGGGTCCTTTCCTCGTCGTCCGCTCCGACCCTGGAGGCGGCGGCTGTGCGGTGGTGACAAGTGGCAGTACGGTCCCCAAGTGCAGGACGTACCCAGCCAAATGTCGGTGCAGCTGTGGGCTCACAGCTGGGCTGTCGGGCAGGCTTACCGACCTTGCGGATTCTCGTAGGGCAACTGTCCGTCCTTGCAGGTGAGTGACTGCTCGCTATGCAGTCACCTCGATAGCTCGGACCGGACGGGTCCTCCTTTGCTTTGCTCTCGGGCTCCCGGTGCAGTTGCGGTCACGGTGTTCGGGCCAGCGGCGGCTGGTCCTCACTTTGCTTCTGCTGTTGCTTTGGGCCCCGGTCACGGTGGTCGGGAGGATGTTGATGCCTTAGAGGAGATTCCTCCGTCAGTGCTGCGGCGATAGTCAGCCCCGCAGTCGCTTTCCAAGGGGGTAGCGTCCACTGGTCCTGGGACGCTGGTCAGGGGGCAAGTTCAGTTGCAAGCCCTTGGAGATCTCTTTGCAGAGTTTGGCACAAGTAGCACAATAGTCTTTTCGTAGTCTTATTGTCTTCCTCTCCTTCAGCAGCAAGGCACCAGACACAGGCAAGAGTCAGCACCCTTCCTTGTCTCTCGCGGTCCTTCTCGTAGGGCAGAGTCTTTCTGTGGCCCAAACCGGATCTAATTTTCAAGGAGCAGGGCTCCGTCTTTTATAGGCCAATTCTTTTGTTCTCGCAGGCCAGGGGGGCCTTTGCGCAGCCACTCTCAGTTCTGGAGTACCCCCGCGGGTGTACTCCGGCTTCTGCTTTCAGTGTGAGGGGCAGGCGCATCAGACGCCCCACAGGAGGTGGAGCCAGCATTGTCCGGACAGGAGTGGCCAGAGTACCTTGTTGATGGGGGCTTCGCCCTTCCTGGGCCAGGTGCCGGCAGAGTCATCCGCCGCTCCCCAGGAGGGTGGAGCCAGCATTGTGGAGGTCGAGCACAGTGACAGCTCGAGTCAAGAGGCACTCCTACCTCCCACTAAGGTGTAATCTGCGCATTCACCACCTGTCATCCCTCCAGCCCTGTCACTCACACATCCCAGACAGTCAGATACACACCAGCAGAGGCGGCTGAAATGGTTAAGCAAGCAAAGGCTAACTTTCTAACAGTAGCATTTGCAAACCCAGGATACTGAAATAAACTTGACTACAAGAAATATCTCCTTATCCTGAGTTCAGGCATACTAAACATGACTCACTACCATGCTCCTTGAGCCTGCGGGGGTTATAGGGTGTAATAACCCTCGCAGCCCAGTCTGGCCTAATGGAGCAGGTAGCCTTCAATAGTGAAATACGGTCTTCGTTGTAAGTCACTACTAGGACATGCCACGCACATCAGGGCTTGTCCTACCTTGCACCTACAACGCACCCGGCCCGTAGGCCTACCATAGGGGTGACTAATATGTAGTCAAGGGAAGGGTCGGTGCGGGCAAGTGGGGACACTTGCCCAGCTAGCGTGACAGTACGAGACTGCACGCGGGTTCTGCGGTCGCAGTTCCCAGACACATCTTTACGGCTGCTTCGGTGGGTGGCGCAACCAGCGCTGCAGGCCCACCAGCAGTATTGGCATCTACAAGCCCCGGCACTCTCTCGTGCGCTTTACCAGGGACTAACAGTAAATCCAATGCACCAATCATGGATACCAATCGTATGTACAATTTACAGTAGGGAGCACTTGCACTGCGGCACGGATCAGCCGTGGCGCAGTGCCCTGAGTATCGGAAAACCAGCAAAACATCGGAGGCACATCAGCAAAAAGTGGAAGGGAGACTCACGCCAAGGTGCCAGGTCTAACATGTGTCCCCTCCAGCTGAAATGTGGGGGGAACTACCCTTCCCCAGGGAGTTCCACATCACTAAGGCGGAAAAATCTGGACAGACCGTCAGCGTTGGCGTGATCGGTGCCAGGGCGGTGTTCCACCGTAAAGTCCATACTCTGTAGAGAAATGGACCACCTCAACAGTTTCGGGTTCTCACCCCTCATTTGCATCAACCATCTGAGGGGCCTGTGGTCCGTCTGAACTCAGAAGTGAGACCCAAACAAGTAGGGTCTTAGCTTCTTCAGCGCCCAGACCACAGCAAATGCTTCACGCTCTATTGCACTCCACCTACTTTCCCGTGGAAGTAACCTCCGACTTATGAAGGCTACGGGTTGGTCAAAGCCCTCCTCAGTCATCTGTGAAAGAACAGCCCCTACACCATGCTCTGAAGCGTCTGTTTGCACAATGAACTCCTTGGAGAAATCTGGGGCCAGGAGCACGGGCGCCGTGCACATGGCAGTCTTCAGGGTGACGAAAGCTTTCTGACAGGTGTCAGTCCAAATCACATTCCTGGGCTGCTTTTTCGAAGTCAGCTCTGTCAAGGGGGTCACGATCGTGCCATAGCCCTTGACAAACCTCCTGTAATACCCAGTGAGCCCCAGGAAGGCTCTCACTGCAGTCTGGGTCTTGGGGGGTTCCCAAGCCAGGATGGTTTCGATTTTGGGCTGCAAGGGGGCTCCCTTGCCACTCCCAACTTGGTGTCCCAAGTACACCACTGAACCCTGCCCAATCTGGCACTTGCTTGCCTTGATTGTGAGGCCTGCTCTGCGCAGGGCCATCAACACTTCCCAGAGGTGTCGCAGGTGTTCGGGCCAGGTGCCGCTGAACACCGCGATGTCATCCAGGTAGGCGGCACTGAACTCGTCCAGTCCAGCCAACACCTGGTTGACCAATCTCTGAAAGGTGGCAGGGGCATTCTTCATCCCAAATGGCATAACCCAGAACTGGAAATGCCCATCTGGTGTAGAGAATGCCGACCTCTCCTTTGCCCCATCGGTCAAGGCGATCTGCCAGTACCCAGACGTTAAATCAAACGTGCTGAGAAACCGGGCAGCCCCTAGCCGATCAATGAGCTCGTCAGCTCTGGGGATGGGGTGCGCGTCAGTCTTCGTGACTGAATTGAGTCCTCTGTAGTCCACACAGAACCGGAGTTCGGGTGTGGCTCCCGGCGCAGCAGCCTTCGGAACCAAGACCACGGGGCTGGACCAAGGACTGCTGGAAGACTCAACCACCCCGAGGGCAAGCATCTTGGAGACCTCCTCCTTAATGCAGGCCCGGACCCTGTCAGTTACCCGGTAAGCCTTGTGCTTCACCGGTAAGCTGTCTCCAGTGTCCACATCATGGACGCACCAATCTGTGACACTTGGAACCAGGGAGAACAGGTCTGGAAACTGTCCCAGCAACTGGCGGCAGTCCTCCTGTTGTTCGGCGGTCAGGGAGGGTGAGAGGTTAACTCCATCCACTGACCCATCCTTCTCACAGGCCACCAAGAGGTCAGGAAGAGGCTCCGACTCCTCCTCCATCCCGTCATCGGTTGCCAACAACATGCCCACTTCGTACCTTCGCAAGTGGGGCTTGAGGCGGTTGACATGTAGGACCCGTAAAGGGTTCCTAGGCGTCTTCATGTCCACCAAGTATGTCACGGGGCTCTTGCGCTCCACAACCTCAAATGGTCCTGTCCACTTATCTTGAAGGGCACAGGGCTCCACTGGGGCCAAGACATACACCTCCTGTCCAGGCTGAAGCTCGACCAGAGTGGCATTCTGATCGTACCACCGCTTCATTTCTTCCTGGCTCGCTTCCAGATTTGCCTCTGCAAGTTGTCTGAAGCGTCTGGTCTGGTTTCTGAAGGCCAGCATGTAGCTATATACATTCTGGGGAGGTTTCCTGGGAGATTGCTCCCAGCCTTCCTTTACCAAACTCAGTGGTCCTCTCACGGGGTGACCGTACAGCAGTTCAAAGGGGCTGAACCCTAGGGACTTCTGTGGTACCTCGCGATATGCAAACAGCAGGCATGGCAAGAGGACGTCCCACTTACGCCTCATCGGACCTTCCAGGCCCATTATCATGCCTTTGAGGGTTCGGTTGAATCTTTCAACCAACCCGTTACCTTGGGGATGGTAGGGTGTGGTGAACTTGTACGTTACGCCACACTCCTGCCAAAGGGACTTCATATATTTCGATATGAAATTGGTCCCCCTGTCGCTCACCACCTCTAGAGGGAATCCTACTCGTGAGAAAATTCCCATCAGTGCACGCCCCACCACGGGAGCCGTCACTGTCCTCAGAGGGATGGCTTCAGGGTACCGGGTGGCATGGTCCACCAAGACCAGGATGAACCTGTTGCCCATGGCTGTCTTGGGGTCCAGAGGCCCAACGATGTCAATACCCACTCGCTGGAATGGCGTACCGACCACAGGGAAGGGTTGGAGGGGAGCCTTGTTCTTCCCTCCCGTCTTCCCACTTGCCTGGCAAGTCGGACAGGTTCTGCAATGAGCGTCTGAGCTTTTATGCATTTGGGGCCAGTAGAAGTGGGTGACAAGCCTGTCATAGGTCTTGTCCATCCCTAGATGTCCTGCTAAAGGCACATCGTGAGCCAGACCCAGTAGGAAGGCTCTGAACTTCTGGGGTACCACCAGCACACGGGCTGACCCAGGTTCAGCAGCCTTAGGCTCCGAATACAGGAGGTCGTTCTCCCAGTACACGTAATGTGTTTTGGCCTGAACACCATTGGCCTGGTCTGCAGCCTGTTGCCGCATCCCCACGAGAGAAGGGCATTCTTTCTGCTCCCTGCAGAATTCCTCCCTGGAGGGTCCTCCTTCTTGCTGCCAATGGGTCAGCTCAGGCAGGTCCCCCAGTTCGGCGATCTGTTCCCCTGTAGGCTCCAGGGCATCCCCCTCAAGGTCTGCCTCCTCCTGGACCGTAGGAACTTCAGGGGCCGGTTTCCCGCGCCCCCTGCGCCTTCTCCCTAAAGCCGGTTCCTGGGCCTCTCCATCAGGCCCCAGGACCTCTCGCTCACCCTTACTGGCTGCCATCGACCGGGTGGTCACGCACGCCCAGTCAGGCAGGCCCACCATCCGCAGGTGAGTTGCTTTCTCCACCTTTTCCCAAGGGGAGTGCTCCAAGTCGTTCCCTAGCAAACAGTCAACAGGCATGGTTTTTCTTACACAGACCTGCAGAGTACCAGAGACCCCCCCCCCCACTCGAAGGGAACTTGAGCCATCGGACACTGGCTCTCAGAATTATCAGCATTGATAACCCTACAGTAGGCATGGGGTACAACCTGCTCTTGAGACACCAGGTGCTGCCTCACTGCAGTCACACTGGCTCCTGTGTCTCTAAGAGCCTCAGCTTCCTGGCCATTGATGATCACCACCTGCCCATATTTCTTAGTGTTAGAGGGCAGGTAGTTCGTAGGGATCATCTCGCTGTCTCCTAACGAGACCAGGGTCATGTGAACGGGATCTCCACCCCCCGGGACCATCATTTCTTCTCCCAGGTGAACGCTAGTCACTTGTCGGGGCGGAGCACCAGTGGGTGCAGGTTTTCCAAATAGGCGACACTTGGGGTCACTGGATATGTGCCCAGGCTCGCCACATTTGAAACAATTGAAGGGCCCCTTTGGAACAGGTTTACCTGTCGGGCCCCATTCTGCTTCGGGGGTGGGGGAGGCTGAGAACCCTGCTGCGGATTCCCCTGGGAACTACTTTGGGGGCCTTTTTGGAACCCTTTCTGTTTTCCCCCTTTGTCCCCCCCACTCTTCTGCTGGGGACCCTGCCCACTCTTGGCGGAATCTCCCACGGGACCCTTGTGGACCCTGGTGCTGAGCCAGCAGTCCGCCTCCTCAGCAAGCTTCCTCGGGTTGGACAGCTTGCTATCGATCAGGTGTTGGCGTAACTCAGGAAAACAGTGATCAGCCAAGTGCTCCCATGCAATTAAATCAAAGAGACCTTGAAAATCATTAACTTTGTTACCTTTCACCCAACCATCCAGTGCTCTGCAAAAGTAAGTCACATACTCCACATACGTATTCCCAGGCCGCTTAGTACATCCCCTAAACTTCTGTCTATACATTTCAGGGGTAAGCCCGTACCTGTTTAATAAAGCTTCTTTCATGTGGGCATAGGATCTCTGATTCTCAACAGGCAAATCTAGCAAGGTATCTCTCCCTTCGCTAAGGAACCTTCCCCACAACCCCGCTCCCCAATCCTTGTCAGGGACCCGGTGGGAGGACATGGCTACCTCGTATGCCCTAAACCACTGTCCTATGTCATCCCCCTTAAAGAACTCCTTAACTACGTCCTTCGGGATGTGCACTCTTGACTCTACCTGCACTGGCGATGTGCTGCCACCAGAGGGAGGCCGATCCAAGTCTCTCTCCTTGAGACTTATCTCCCTCATCTTGATTTCATAATCCATCTGATGCTTTCGCTCTTCCAGCGCCATTCTTTTGGTTTCCAGCTCCAGCTGGATTTTCAATTCTGCCAATTTCCTCTCGTGATTCCGGGTTTCCTTCCTGTCCGCCAGCTCCTCTGGCGACAGGCCTTTACCAAAGCTGTGCTCGCTGTCTTGCCTCTCGAGATCGATCAGATCCATAGGTGCATTCTGCTCTTCAGTCGCATCTTGCTCCGCGAGGGCATCTTGATCCTCCGGGGCCTTTCTGGACTCTATCCAGGCTTTCAGGGCCTTGTAGAATTCTGGCTTATTTTTGCAACCAGCGTGCGGAACTTTGAGTTTCTTACAGAAAAACTTCAGCTCCGTCTTTGAGTATTTGTCCAGCTTTGCGGCGTCCCACTCCACCTCCAACACCTCAGAGGTCGTGGATTCCGCTCCATCCAGGCTCTTCGTGCCCGGCATGGTTCTCACACTCGGAATCTTCTTTCAGCGAAAAGCAAAGTCTGTGGCTAAGTAACTGGACTGAAATCACTGTGCAATGGTCGGAAGCTAAGGTATAGATACCGCAAGTGTAAATTCGAAAAATCCCACCGCTGCCACCAATGTAGGAAGGGGGAGGCTCTAGTTGGCGCAGTGCAACACTAGCGACAAGCAGGGACTCTCTCTTCCTCGTCAGGGCTGAGGGTTACCTTCCAGACAACCTCTGCTTACCCTCTAGGTAGTGTGGCTTAAGCAGTCGTAGGCTAATCTTTGGGGCACATATGGTTAAACACTTGCAACAGTACACCTTTACAACCAACCCACCACACAACGAGACCAGACTGTATTCGTGTAAAAATATATATCTTTATATAGATTTTAAGCAGGCTTGTGAATACAGTCAATAACTTTACGAAGACGGTTGCAAGTTTACTTAATTCGGGTTACCACAGTTCTTATGGAAGTTCTCTTGAGGTCCGTAGACCAGTGTTATTCAAAGTTCTTGTGGAGCCGGCGGCTTCCAAGGGATCTGTCCCACGTCGCGTTGCCTTCCCGGGGTCGCTGATCGTTGCGGCTCTTCGGCCGAGCAGGTCACTGGTCGTCCGGGGCAGCGGTGTTCTGTGGCGGCAGGGTCCTTTCCTCGTCGTCCGCTCCGGCCCTGGAGGCGGCGGCTGTGCGGTGGTGACAAGTGGCAGTACGGTCCCCAAGTGCAGGACGTACCCAGCCAAATGTCGGTGCAGCTGTGGGCTCACAGCTGGGCTGTCGGGCAGGCTTACCGACCTTGCGGATTCTCGTAGGGCAACTGTCCGTCCTTGCAGGTGAGTGACTGCTCGCTATGCAGTCACCTCGATAGCTCGGACCGGACGGGTCCTCCTTTGCTTTGCTCTCGGGCTCCCGGTGCAGTTGCGGTCACGGTGTTCGGGCCAGCGGCGGCTGGTCCTCACTTTGCTTCTGCTGTTGCTTTGGGCCCCGGTCACGGTGGTCGGGAGGATGTTGATGCCTTAGAGGAGATTCCTCCGTCAGTGCTGCGGCGATAGTCAGCCCCGCAGTCGCTTTCCAAGGGGGTAGCGTCCACTGGTCCTGGGACGCTGGTCAGGGGGCAAGTTCAGTTGCAAGCCCTTGGAGATCTCTTTGCAGAGTTTGGCACAAGTAGCACAATAGTCTTTTCGTAGTCTTATTGTCTCCCTCTCCTTCAGCAGCAAGGCACCAGACAGAGGCAAGAGTCAGCACCCTTCCTTGTCTCTCGCGGTCCTTCTCGTAGGGCAGAGTCTTTCTGTGGCCCAAACCGGATCTAATTTTCAAGGAGCAGGGCTCCGTCTTTTATAGGCCAATTCTTTTGTTCTCGCAGGCCAGGGGGGCCTTTGCGCAGCCACTCTCAGTTCTGGAGTACCCCCGCGGGTGTACTCCGGCTTCTGCTTTCAGTGTGAGGGGCAGGCGCATCAGACGCCCCACAGGAGGTGGAGCCAGCATTGTCCGGACAGGAGTGGCCAGAGTACCTTGTTGATGGGGGCTTCGCCCTTCCTGGGCCAGGTGCCGGCAGAGTCATCCGCCGCTCCCCAGGAGGGTGGAGCCAGCATTGTGGAGGTCGAGCACAGTGACAGCTCGAGTCAAGAGGCACTCCTACCTCCCACTAAGGTGTAATCTGCGCATTCACCACCTGTCATCCCTCCAGCCCTGTCACTCACACATCCCAAACAGTCAGATACACACCAGCAGAGGCGGCTGAAATGGTTAAGCAAGCAAAGGCTAACTTTCTAACAGTAGCATTTGCAAACCCAGGATACTGAAATAAACTTGACTACAAGAAATATCTCCTTATCCTGAGTTCAGGCATACTAAACATGACTCACTACCATGCTCCTTGAGCCTGCGGGGGTTATAGGGTGTAATAACCCTCGCAGCCCAGTCTGGCCTAATGGAGCAGGTAGCCTTCAATAGTGAAATACGGTCTTCGTTGTAAGTCACTACTAGGACATGCCACGCACATCAGGGCTTGTCCTACCTTGCACCTACAACGCACCCGGCCCGTAGGCCTACCATAGGGGTGACTAATATGTAGTCAAGGGAAGGGTCGGTGCGGGCAAGTGGGGACACTTGCCCAGCTAGCGTGACAGTACGAGACTGCACGCGGGTTCTGCGGTCGCAGTTCCCAGACACATCTTTACGGCTGCTTCGGTGGGTGGCGCAACCAGCGCTGCAGGCCCACCAGCAGTATTGGCATCTACAAGCCCCGGCACTCTCTCGTGCGCTTTACTAGGGACTAACAGTAAATCCAATGCACCAATCATGGATACCAATCGTATGTACAATTTACAGTAGGGAGCACTTGCACTGCGGCACGGATCAGCCGTGGCGCAGTGCCCTGAGTATCGGAAAATCAGCAAAACATCGGAGGCACATCAGCAAAAAGTGGAAGGGAGACTCACGCCAAGGTGCCAGGTCTAACAATATGTATCTTCAGCTGCGCTCAATGACATCAATAACCAGTGAAAGGGAATTCCATATCCCCCTTCACCTGAGGTTCCGTGACAATTGTAAGTGATGTTTTCGACTCGCACGGATATGGTCGAGTCTGGTATCTATGAACCGCAAATGACGAGTTTAGTAAATGTGCGGAGTTTCGCTGTGCTAACTTAAACCGTTCGTTTGTTATGTGGGTTTTTCATCTGTACCCACGGGTTCCATCTTAGATACGGCATCCATTTTGTCTCTTGCCCTCAAGTAGCCAGCGAACGGACGATGTCCGCTTCGCGACCCTGGGACTCCCAAGATATTTGCGGAAGACACATGTTCTTTGTAAGTGTCTTTATGATGAGGGGGATGATACTGTAAGGCAGATGGCCCCGCTCGAGGCTCATCTTGCCGCACGGACTTATTGTCTCAGCCGTGCATCTCATTAGGCGCGTCCCTTTGATGCCTGTATCTCGTGTTTCCCGATACCTCCCCTTTTACACCCTTTCCGATCTCCCCACTGTCTCCGTCTTCCTCTGCACCTGTCTTTGTTCCTATTTCGATCTGTTTTACTGCCGATTGGAATGCACTAATGTTGGGAAGATGGGTTTTTACAGTTGGGAACCGCCAAATGTTTCCGCACTTATGTTCCGGACCTTATGTGTATCAAAGTGACCAAAGCGACCCCTCTGGGGGATAATGGTGGGAACCGGGTCATAAACTTTTGTGTACCATGTTGTCCTATGGGTAAAAACTGTATAAAAGGAGCGATCCACAGAACCAATTTGAAGCAGTCTCCCCAAGTTGCACGTGTTGTACTTGTCGTGACTTCTGTGTTCCCTGCAGTAAATAAACCTTGAATCTTTGACGCCGAAGGAAGTGTCCCGTGTCTCTGTCATTCGTACGCCGGAGCAGGTTACCCACGAAGGTTTCAGGTGTTGTGCCCTGGCACCGCTGGGTCTTAAAGAACCCAGTCCTTCAGTTGGCGCCCAACGTGGGGCTGCATCAGTGGTACCGGTCCAAGCCCGACGATCGTGAGGAACTTCGTGTGAAATCTCCGAGGGAAGGTGCACTCCGCTTCATCGATCCTGTTGTCGAAATAAGTGGCCCGAAGACTTTTCCCGCGAAGATTCCCGCCTCCTGACGGCTGCGACGGACTGCTGCCCTGACTGTAGACCTGTTTTGGCGCCTGGCGTAGACCTTGGTATAGCGAGACGATTGACGGGCCTTCCTGGAGACGCCATCGATCTTTGAGTTAAGTATTTGTGGGTCGCTCCCAGAGTTCTTGGTTGTTGACACTTTAGCGAGTGTTTTTGTTGTTGACGCTGTGTGAGTGTTTTTGTCGGTGACACTTTGCCAGCGTACTTTGTTGTGTTATTTGACGACTGCAGCCGCCAAAAACCGAGGGTATTTGTTCTTTGCTGGGACTTGGTAAAACCCGTAACCCTTGAAGTTTGTGAAACTCGGCTAGTGTGCAAGATGCCTGGTCGTAGTACTTTGTTTAGTTGCTTCAGACCCTGTGGTGTGGATTCCCGACTGGAGGACTCGTGTCCGATACCTCCGGTTGGAACTCCGACTTATGAACTGTACAGCAAACATGGGCTAGGCCCGATTACTTTTAATGAATACTGGATCAAATACACGAAGAAGGACGGTGACCTTCGCTGGCCACCACATGGTAGCTTCGAGGCCCCGATCTTAGATAATCTAGAGGTTAAATTGTTCGCGAAAAAGTCAAGGCCGGCCATGTTTGATGCCTTTCGGTTGTGGCGTAAAGAAGCCCGACAGAAAGAAATCAGACAGACTAAGCGAAATCAGAGAGATAGTGCTGGTACCATTGTAAGGAAAGCAGAGCAGTTTCAGCATGATAAGGAGGTTAGGGAAAAGGAAGTGTTTGACAGATTACAGCGTATGACTATAGATAAATGCTATCCTGCTTTGCCTACGGAGTCGGAAAGGAAGGATGAGTCAGTTGAGGATCCTTTAATGTCTTATCTAATGAAGTCGCCACCTCCGTATGTACAGGGTACCACAGCCCCTGTGATTCCCCCTGTACCTGTTCCTGCACCTATTCTTCCTTTGCCTGTTCCTCAACCTGCACCCGTTCTTCCGACTGTTCCTGCTCCTTCGTCTGTTGCTATTCCTACTGCTCCTCCGCTTCCACATACTCCTGCTCATGCTATTGCTCCTGCTCTGTTAACTCCTGCTGTTGCTTCTGTCTCTACTCCTTCACTTGTTAGTCCTGTGTCCTATACTTCTCCCTCTACTCGTAGTCGTAATTCTCCTCTTGCGGCTAGCTTCTTTCATTCGCTCGGACCTGTTCTTGGGTCCGCCGGTTCAGATGGTCCTCAGAGATGTAGTCAGCTTCCTGGTAACAGGGAACGTGCTTCGCTATATAATATGGCGATGGGTTGGATGACGCACCCCCTTAGAAATCCTCCTCGTATCGTACTCGACACGTTTTGTCAATTCAATATACCAGCCCAAAGATTTGTGTTCGAGGAAATGTGTAAGGTCCTTCGTGATCAGATATCGGCCGACGCACCTGACGAGGTGCTGACCGCGTTGTCTGATTTGCAGCTTCAGTTTTCGGCTGGACTGATAGTGGATACCAATGTTCGACGTGTTGTTGAACGGTTGCTATCTTTTCGTCCCACTCCTATACCCCAAGCCTTGTTTGTCGAGGATATTGAAAGACAGCCAGATGATTCTGGTCAATTTCCTATGCGCGAAGTTCCACCAGTGTGGATGCCAGGTGATGCTACTGCTATTCCTATTGTTCCGCCGCATTTTCAGAGAGTATGGATTCATCTCCCATGGAAACGCTCGGAAGTGTTACAGGTGAAGCAATCTTTGCCTGACCCTCGCAAAAATCCTGCAGGGTATTATAAGGAATTATCGCAGCTTGTAGATGCTACGATAATGAATCTTGCCGATATTGACATGCTGTTTGGCAATGTTGTACCGCAACCGGTATGGGCTAAGATTCGTCACGAAAATCATCCGAATGAACTAGGTGGTGATTGGGCTGCCATTGTAGCGTCTGATGCTTTACAAACTGGTGGAGCTAAACCCGAGCAGATGATTACTGCTCTCCCTCAAAGAATAATAACGCTAATGAAAACTCTTATGCCAGCTATGAGGGTAAATTGGGACAAATTGTCAGCTTGTAAGCAGAAAAAGGACGAGAGTGTCTCCGACTTCTTTACGAGGTTCGAGGAGGCATTCATCGATCATAGTGGTCAGGATATGAGCACTGAGGGTGGTCAAAGGTTGTTTGTGGATAAATTCGTTTCGAACTTATTGCCCGATTTGAGCAATAAATTAAAAAATTCAGAAAGTGCATGGGCCGTTTCTACTTCAGCTCAGATATTGGCTACGGCACAATATTATGAGAATAGGGAGAAAGAAGAGAGCGACCGTGCTGATAAAAAGACGAAAGAGCTTAAAACTAAAGTGCTGCTTCAGCAAGCGTATCCTCCACGTTCGAATCAGAATACTTCGCAACAAAATAGATCGCAGCCGCAATCTAATAGATCACAATCTCGTAATGACTCCTCTTCCCAAAGATCCTCGTTGGGGTACAATCAATGTGCTTATTGTAGACAAGAGGGTCACATTAAATTCAATTGTCCTGTTTTAAATGAACGTAATAGTGGTAACTTATCTAGAGGAGGTCGTGGTGGTTCACAGCAGGCTCCACGTGGTAGAGGTCGTGGTGCTCAGAATGATCGTTCAGATAACTCATCCAATT
The DNA here is from genome assembly GCF_964263255.1 of Lissotriton vulgaris. Classification (NCBI taxonomy): domain Eukaryota; kingdom Metazoa; phylum Chordata; class Amphibia; order Caudata; family Salamandridae; genus Lissotriton; species Lissotriton vulgaris. The sequence continues at coordinate 863,828,175 of NC_141689.1, forward strand.
CTGATAACTGTTTTGATCAACGTGGATCGTCGCAAGGACGATCTGCGCAGTACAATGTAGACGATTATTACGTCGATCAGGGAACTGACGACAGTAATTACTAGGACAGCCATAGACAAGGAGAGGGAGTGGTATCAGTTCCGGTTGATCAGAGAGGGCCTTACGTCGCAGTTGCTACATCGGGCGTCGTTGAGCCTTTTCTGTTGGACACTGGTGCAGCGAAAAGTTCCATTAAGCATTCGAAACTCCCTGGCGCACCTTTGTCTGGCTTAACAAATGTTTCCGTTGGATTCTCTGGCGCCCCCGTTAGCAATCCAGTTTCGCGCCCTTTGCCCCTTACAATTGGGCCTCGTGAGCTAGAAGCTCCGTTGATTTTGACTACTGGCTGTGGTGAAAATCTTTTGGGCCTGGATTTGCTTAAACGTCTGTATGCAACTTTGTATTGTTCTCCTGCGGGTGTAAAGCTTACGTTGGGAGAGAGGGTTGTCTCTCCCATGTATTTGTCTCTCGATAAGCTTCCACCGGAATTGAGTTCTCTTCCTGGGTCTTTGTGGGCAACAGGTCCCAACGATGTGGGCCTACTTGATATCTCACCTTATGTTGTTCAGTTGAAATCCAATGTGCGATTGCCACGTATTCCCCAATATCGTATCTCTCTTGATGGTGAACGAGCACTGTTAGCGATCATCTACGATTTGATCGAGAAAGACGTTATTGAGGAAACACGGGGAAACGTGTGCAATAGTCCTGTGCTACCCATTCTAAAACGTACTGATCCTTCAAAACCACCTGTTTATCGTTTTGTTATCGATTTACGGGAGGTGAATAAAATTGTGGTTCCTCAATTCCCTGTTGTGCCTGACATCACGGCGCTACTGACTCTGATTCCGGCTTCTGCATCGTGGTTTTCGGTGATTGACTTGAAGAATGCGTTCTTCAGCATCCCGATTGCAGAAGAGAGCAGAGACCTTTTCGGTTTCTCTCTTGGTGGACGCAGCTTCCGGTTTAAACGCGCTCCTCAGGGCTACTGTGAAAGTCCATCGATTTACAGTCAAGCCTTGAAGGGTCAACTGGATGCGTTTAGGTTGCCGGCTGGTGCGGCCTTGATCCAATATGTCGATGACCTATTGGTAGCTGCGGATACTCAGGACATTTGCAAGATTGCTACGGTGTCGTTGCTGCAACATCTCTGTGAGTTAAATCACAAGGTGTCCCCTTCTAAACTCCAGTATTGTTGTCAAGAAGTAACCTATCTAGGTCACTTATTGTCAAAGGAGGGAAGGCGGTTGACCCCAGAGAGAATTGCAGCAATTGCGCGAATGGCTGTGCCACAAACGCAAAGAGATGTGCGTGCCTTTTTAGGTATCACGTCGTACTGCAGGCAATGGATTCCTAATTTTTCATTGCTAGCGAAACCATTAGTGGCTCTTACGTGCAAGGATGTTTCAACTCCTTTACCATGGACGGAGGAATGTCAGAAAAGTTTTTCTGAATTACGTGCGTCATTGTGTTCGGCTCCTGTGTTAGGTACTCCTGACTACAGTAAGCCGTTTACATTATATGTTCACGAGAGAGAAGGTTGTGCGTTGAGTGTTTTAACGCAACCTTTTGGTGGTAAGCAACGTCCATGTGCATATTTTTCCTCGACCTTGGACCCGGTAGCTAGAGCATTGCCGAGTTGTTTGAGAGCAACAGCGGCAGCCGCGGTCTCCATCCGACAATCCGCAGGATTGGTCATGGATAATATGCTTACGGTGATGGTTCCGCATGCAGTCGATACTCTTTTGAATCGTACGAAAACTCAGCACTTGACGAGTGCGAGGTTGTCTGGGTACGAGTTGACGCTGTTGGCAAGCCACATTCAAATAAAACGTTGTAATGTCCTGAACCCGGCAACTTTGTTACCAATTAGCTCAGAGTCAGATGAAATAACAGAACACGATTGTTATTTGAGGACGGAAGAGGAAACGAAAGGTCGAGTGGACCTTAAAAACACCCCATTGGAAGAACCAGATGGTACACTGTATGTGGATGGTTCATGTTTCAAGTTGCCGAATGGTGATGTGACTACTGCTTATGCTGTTGTAACGTTGAAAACTGTTGTTGAGACTGCAAGATTAAATCAGAATTCTGCCCAAGCTGCAGAGCTGATCGCTCTTACTAGAGCGTGTGTGTTAGCGAAAGGGAAACGTGTGAATGTGTTTACCGACAGCCAATATGCATTTGGCGTCGCCCATAGTTTTGGACGGTTGTGGAGAGAGAGAGGTTTTCTAACATCGCATGGTACGAAGATTCAGCATGGCCAGCTTGTGAATGATCTTTTGGATGCACTTACGTTGCCTAAGCAAGTGGCGATTGTTAAATGTAGTGCGCATCGTAAGGTGACGGATGATGTGGGTCGTGGTAATGCGTTTGCGGATGAGACTGCTAAGGAGACTGCCCGGAACCTTAGCACTCGAATGTATGTGACGAGTTCGGTTAGGTGGCCTACAGAATCGAGTATGTGTGAGGACACTATTGAGAGTGTGAAAGCAATTCAGAATGAGGCCACCGAGACTGAAAAGATGAAGTGGAAAGAAAGTACGGGAAAGTTGGATGCGAATGGTTGTTGGATTGATTTGTCGGATCAGAAAAGATGGATGTTACCGGATGCGTATGTGCTGGCCGTTGTGACAATGGCGCATGGGTTAGCACATATTAGCGCGAAAGGTATTTGTAAGTTGCTGTCCCCTGTGTGGAAGAATGATGGTATTACGAAATGTGCTGAACGCTTGGTTAAGAATTGTATGGTGTGTATGATGTACAATCCTGGCAAGGGAACCCCAACTCCTCCTGGCAGTTTTGCTCCCCCTTCATGTCCCTTTGAGGTGATTCAATTGGACTTCATCCATATGGAGCGATGCAATAACCTGAAATACGTTTTAGTTGTGGTTTGCGCATTCTCCCGATGGATCGAGGCCTATCCTCTCAGAGACAATACTGCTTTGTCTACTGCGAAAATCCTACTGAAGGAATATTTTCCTCGGTATGGAATGCCTAGAGTCGTGTGGTCAGATAACGGAAGTGAGTTTGTGGGGAGTGTGATGAAGAGTGTATGCAAGGGCCTTGGAATTAATCAGAAATTCCATAGCGCCAATCATCCCCAGTCAGCTGGTTTGGTTGAAGGATATAACGGCACCCTTAAACTAAAGCTAGCGAAGATTCAGGCTACGACTGGTCTTTCGTGGCCTGACGCTTTACCTTTAGCATTACTGTCAACTAGGGCGACTGTACACTCCCGAGTAGGGCTGAGTCCCTACGAAATAGTGTTCGGTCGTCCTGCAAATGTTTGGGGGGTTCCTAGGCCAGGTATTTTTCGTGATCTTGAATATCCAATGTTGATAGATTATCTTCATGACTTGACTGCTAAACTGAGGTTAATTCACCAACAGGTTCACGAAGCATTGCCGACGCAGACGGAGGGTCCAGGCCACCAGCTCCAGCCCGGAGATTGGGTGGTGACGCGGAACTTTTCGCGCAAGACCAACTTGGACCCGAGGTTTACTGGACCCTACCAGGTCCTCCTTGCCACGAGAACTGCAGTTCGTCTTGAGGGGCGGAAGAATTGGGTGCACGCCACCCACACGAAGAAAGTCCCTATCCCGTTGCCAGCAGACTCGTGGGTGAGGAAAGGCATTGCATCAACTGAAACCGAAGGATTGCCGGCGTTTGTACCTTTCAGCGACGCACAACCTGTCGGAGAATCCTCAGTGCAGCAGAAAGACACTGTTGAACATTTGTCAGCAAAAGACTCAAGACCAAAACATTCAGCTGATCAAGAGGACGTTGTCCCTTCAACGGATCCTTTGTTTGACGAACAGACACGTCCTGGGAAAACCCGATACTTTTTGCGATCCAGCACCAAAGACTAATAAAAGATCCTGTTCTGTTCTGTTAATGTTAATGTTAATGTTAATGTTAGTTGGAATTTATTGAGCGCTCGTACGCCCGAAGGCTTCATGGCGCTATAGAGAGAACCAGGCAGGGCAGTCAAGAAACAGAGTGGTGCTGTCAGTGGTAAGCTTGAGAAAACAGCCAGGTTTTCAAAGATCGTCTAAAGCTAAGGATGTTATCATTCTGCTTTATATAAAGAGGAAAAGAATTCCAAAGAGCAGCAGCTTGATGGTCGAAGCAGCTGCCTCCGAGGCGTTTCCTTTTGAATGAGGGTACAGTCAAAAGTGATTTGTAGGTGGATCGAAGGTGACGCGAGGGGCAGTATTTTTTGAATAGATCTCTGACAAAAGAAGGGCCAGAGTCATTAAGGGACCTGAACAGAATGCACCCCGCCTTGAAGGCCACACGTTGCTCAACTGGCAACCAGTGTAGCTGCTTAAGGCCAGGTCTGATTGATTGCCTCCTGGATATGTTCAGGAGGAACCTAGCGGCTTGGTTCTGGACAAGCTGGAGGCGTTTCAGCTCACCAATTTGAAGACCAAGGTAAAGGCTGTTAGAGAAATCCAGCCTGGACAGAACCAAGGAGAGGACAATCTGAGTGAGCGCTGTTGAAGAAAAGAAACGAGCAATTTTCCTTATTTTCTTCAATTGAAAGATGCTGGAAGATACCACCGCTCCAACCTGTCTTTTTAGAGAGAGATCCTCACTGATGAGAATGCCTAAGCTTTTAACCACGGGGGACTTAGTAGGAGGCGCTCCCATGTTGGTGGGCCAGAAGTTGGAATTCCAACTAAGTGGGCTCTGTCCGGGCAGGACCAGCTCAGTCTTGCCCGGGTTGAGCTTCAGATGATTGCAGCTCATCCAACTCAGTATGTGGGACATAGTTCTTTGGAATTCGCCCACTGAGTCCATGGTGTTGAGAGGGAAGATGAGCTGCAAATCATCCGCGTAGTTAAAGATGGTGACATTAGCGTTCCGCAGGGAGTGCAGGAGAGGGCGAAGGTAGACGTTGAAGAGGAGGGGAGATAATGAGGACCCCTGTGGCACCCCACAGGTGGTGGGTATCGTGGGAGCAGAAAATGAGCCTAGTCTGACCGATTGTGTGCGGCCCGAGATGAAAGAGCGGATCCAGCTCAATGCGGGGCCCCTAAGGCCTGCCTGCTCGACACGGTCGACCAAGATGGTGTGGTCGACCGTGTCGAACGCAGCAGAGAGGTCCAGTAGAACAAGCGCCTGATGGATACCTGCATCTGCATTGCGCCTCAGAGTATTTAACACCGAGAGGATAACCGCCTCGGTAGAATGGCAAGGACGGAACCCTGCTTGATTCGGTGCCAGATACTCAGATTTTTCTAGGAAGCTGGAGATAGTTTCACAGACATGTGACTCCAGCAGTTTGGCACAGTATGGCAACAGCGAAATAGGTCTGTAGTTGATAGGATCTAGCGGGTTAGCTCCTGCCTTTTTTATGAGGGGAACGAGAAGAGCTTTTTTCAGATTGCATGGGACTTTGCCCTGTACAAGTGATCCATTCAAAAAAGAAAGTAAGCATCCAGGGAGATTGGTGCCCACTTCTTTCAGGATGTGAGGGGGGCAAATGTCATCAGGGGAGCCAGTTTTAACTTTGTTTAGTAATTTGAGTAGCTTGATATTATCTATGAGAGGATAGGAATCTAAAGTGACAGGATTGTAACAAGTGTCAGCAAACAAAAAAGGGGGTTGAGTAGTGAGAATACTTTGTTTGATCTTACAAATTTTATCAAAGAAAAAGGAGTTCAGAGTATTGCAGAGCTCTTGGGTGGGTACAATAGGGAGAGAAGTTCTGTCGCTAGAGCTGAGGTTTTGCACGATGTTGAACAGCTCTTTTGACTTATTTTGAGCCTTAAGAATTTTATCAGAAAAGTAATCAGTTTTGCTTGTAAGGAGGAGATTTTGGTATTCCCTACGAGCTTTGCAAAAGTTGGCTCTGTCATGTTCTGAATAGGCTACGCGCCATTTGCGCTCCATTTGGCGGACTTTAAGTTTAAGGGCTTTTAGGTGTCCCTTGATAATCGCATTATCCCGTTTTCCACGATCAGTTTGAACATTTGTACCATTGTAATTGTTTTGTACATATTCATTGAGCTTCGTTCCTTACACTTTTTGCTTCCACAGCTGAGAGACATTGTTTTTGCATATACACTTGTGAAATAAAGGCCGTAGGGCCGCGCGCGTACTTCCTTCTGGTTAGTAGGTCTTGACGCTAGGTTAAAGACCGTCGGTTCCTGGGAACTCCTAGGGATTGACTATTGCTACACAGAACGAAGTGCGTCAAGAAACTTTGCGGACGGTCATAGGGAAATGGCATTTTCGAAGCTGACGGATTTGGAAGGAGCTCAGGCTCATAGATTCAAGCTGCAGCAACTCAGTCGTACCAAATGTTTTATATTCCAAATATTCGTATTGTTTTTGACTGTTTCTGCATTATTGGCGGGTGGGGTGTATTACACGATGTTTTACTTCTTACCTTCTGCTATACCTACTCCTACCCCTGACCCTAAACTTACCTCCACTGCTTCTCCTCATTCTTTCCATATCTTACCTGAACACGAGCAGGCTAGACGTGCAGAATTCCGCAACAATTCCTTTATTCAGCTCCTTCATCAGCATCAGTTGGTGGTTAACACTACTAATTGTTGGGTGTGTGGGTTGATGCCACATACTACGGATAAGGGAATTCCATATCTGGTGTTACCGTATAGTTCCCAAGGGTCTGCTCGAGCATTTCAGACAATGTTTCGAAGCGCACTGGGTTTCCACCCCATTCGTGAACCACGTTCCCCCTACTCTGGTCCTACCTCGTATCAAAAACCTTTGTCTATAGCAATAGAGGATTTAGATAGCGATATCTATGATCCCTCGCTTATTCCCGAAGAAGAGGTACAAGCCTATAGGGTCCTAAGTAGAGGCGAATATAGTGTGTTCACCAGTGAAAAGCAGCTTAAAAGCTCGCCCCCGATATGGGTCGTACCCCACATTGGTAATTTTTGTCTCATAGGTCGCGGCCGAAGATCGAAAGCCCGACTTGGAGAGAGTGCTTGCACTGAAAATTACATTCTGCCGATGGTCTCGTCCCCTGTGTTCCTGGCCGCCAAGGGTACCTACTTTATCTGTCATGATTGTGCATATGCATGGTTGCCCGTTGACTTCATGGGCTCATGCTTCATTGCAAATTTGTTGCCTCCGACGTTCACTGTAGATGCAGATTATCATAAGACTAGAGTTGTGCGAGGCGTAATTAGCGAAGAGGATACTGCCGGTCTAGAGGCAGGAGACTTTTTCAAGGGTTTCCTCCCGTTTTGGGGACCTATGGTTAATAGTAGGAACCTGAGACAGTTGACTCGAGTGGTAGAATCGACAGCTAATATTACTGCCAGTGCCCTTGGTAATATCACCACTGAACTTCAGGCGGATAGACTTATGACGTTACAAAACCGTATGGTTTTAGACGTGATCTTAGCAGATCGAGGTGGGGTATGTAAGGTGATCCATTCGAGCTGCTGTATTTTCATTCCTGATAACGCTCCAACTGTCTATCAAGCCATCTCGAAGTTGCATAAGATCTCCAAATCCATACACGTGGATGTAGGGGATTGGACGCTACTAGGGTGGTTTTGGGGCCTAATGTCGACTTGGGGTTGGAAGATTCTGATGATCATCGGAGTCGTTGTGGCGTTCCTGTTCACGTGTTGCCTTTGTGTGCAGTGCGGTCCTGCCTTATGTGGCCTCTGTGCTACAACGTGTATGAGACAGCCACCTGTTACCAAGGGGACTCGTTTGGACAGAGCTATGCTACAGCAACATCTAGATGGTCTGATGAATATCGAATATGATTCCGACTAGTGCTTGCCTACATGAGGGCAAAAGGAGCGTCTGAGGTTCCGTGACAATTGTAAGTGATGTTTTCGACTCGCACGGATATGGTCGAGTCTGGTATCTATGAACCGCAAATGACGAGTTTAGTAAATGTGCGGAGTTTCGCTGTGCTAACTTAAACCGTTCGTTTGTTATGTGGGTTTTTCATCTGTACCCACGGGTTCCATCTTAGATACGGCATCCATTTTGTCTCTTGCCCTCAAGTAGCCAGCGAACGGACGATGTCCGCTTCGCGACCCTGGGACTCCCAAGATATTTGCGGAAGACACATGTTCTTTGTAAGTGTCTTTATGATGAGGGGGATGATACTGTAAGGCAGATGGCCCCGCTCGAGGCTCATCTTGCCGCACGGACTTATTGTCTCAGCCGTGCATCTCATTAGGCGCGTCCCTTTGATGCCTGTATCTCGTGTTTCCCGATACCTCCCCTTTTACACCCTTTCCGATCTCCCCACTGTCTCCGTCTTCCTCTGCACCTGTCTTTGTTCCTATTTCGATCTGTTTTACTGCCGATTGGAATGCACTAATGTTGGGAAGATGGGTTTTTACAGTTGGGAACCGCCAAATGTTTCCGCACTTATGTTCCGGACCTTATGTGTATCAAAGTGACCAAAGCGACCCCTCTGGGGGATAATGGTGGGAACTGGGTCATAAACATTTGTGTACCATGTTGTCCTATGGGTAAAAACTGTATAAAAGGAGCGATCCACAGAACCAATTTGAAGCAGTCTCCCCAAGTTGCACGTGTTGTACTTGTCGTGACTTCTGTGTTCCCTGCAGTAAATAAACCTTGAATCTTTGACGCCGAAGGAAGTGTCCCGTGTCTCTGTCATTCGTACGCCGGAGCAGGTTACCCACGAAGGTTTCAGGTGTTGTGCCCTGGCACCGCTGGGTCTTAAAGAACCCAGTCCTTCACACCTCCCTTGCCTTGTTCCACTGTCAATCCTTGTTGGGAAAACCTGTACCTTCTTTTATAATAAGTGGATGCAGACGATTCACAATCCTGTTTATTTGATCAAACGTCACCTTGCTAGCCCAGAACATGTGAATCAACCCAGCCGGAAGGCACAGCATCTAGGGCAAATATTTAGTGCTTCAGGGTAAATAAGGTTCAGCTTATGTGGTGTAAGGTTTGCCCTGTGTAGGATGTGAAATCGTATGCACTTAAACTTGGCATTCCAGTAGATCTTATGAGGGAACTCTAAAATTATCTGCTACAACTTATCTATGATAGGGTGGCCTATATCGTTCCAATTTCTCTCTCGGGGGAAGGAGGCTCACTCAAGTGTATTGGCAATTGGTTTTGTAAAGATAAGCCTTTTACTGTGTCCAATAGTGTGTAAAGTTTGAAGTAGAGCATTCATTTCCACCCATGATTACAAGTCCTGGATTGTTAGAACACTCCCTCGAGTTGGCATGCCCTTGAAGGGAATGGCCAGTGCATAAGGGTGCGGAACCTTCATAAGGATGATACTACTTTTGTAGCAGTTCACGGCATTTGTGCAAATGTAGCATATGTGCAAAATTCACAAATAGTTATGAAGTGCATAATACATTTTGTTCACTGCTCACTTTCTTTTTGGTCCTATTTATTTTATTGTTACATTTATGCCCTAAGTGAGCTTAATCTAAGCTTAATATTGCACCTGTGCACCATTTTATTGACAACTTAAATTTCTTCCATTTATATAAATGAAATATACATATTTTTTTAAGCTGCAAATATTAGCAGACACTGTGGTATATAGCAGCCCAATTTTGACTATGCTAATTTTTGTACAATATAGTATACTGTTTCATTTTTAATTTATATCACCACACCTCCCAATCTCCTAAAGTGATATATGCAAAAAAGTGAAAAAAATATTAAAAACAGCTGAGACTACAGTCTATTCGAAAACTCTGTCTCAAGGTGCTGGGGGCTGCTGGTCAGACTGGTTAGAGGGTCATTCTAAGAGCCAGGTCTTGAGGGCCTTCCTGAATCGGGTCAGTGACACGTATTGCCTGAGGTGGAGGGTTCCAGGTCTTGGCTGCGAAGTAGGAGAATGACCATCCTCCGGTTAGGGTCTGGTGGATACTGAGGACGGGGCAAGGGGGAGTTGGGAGGATCGGAGTTGTCTGGCTGGTATGTGGAATGTGAGGCAGTGGTTCAAGTATGCTGGTCCTTCGTCGTGTAGAGCTTTGTAGGCATGAGTGAGGAGCTTGAAAATGACTGGGAGCCAGTGGAGTTGTCGAAGTTGTCACATGATGTGACTGCAGCTGGGGATGTCGAGTACCAGTCTGGCTGCGGCATTCTGAACGTTCTGAAGTTTCTTGAGCTGTTTCTGAGTGTCTCCAGAATAGAGTGCAATGCCGTAGTCGAGTCTGCTGGCGATGAGTGCATGGTTGACTGTCTTTCTTGATTCTGTGGGGATCCATCTGGATGTCTTTCAAAGAAGGAGGAGCATGTGGAAGCTGGCTGTGGAAGCTGCCTTGATTTGGTGGTTCATAGTGAGCAATGAGTCCAGTATGATGTTGAGGTTAGCTGAGTGTGTGTGGTCAGTTTGGTGTGGGGGGGTCCCAGGGCCACCAGAAGCCATCCCAAGCTGAAGCGGTGGGTCCCATGATGAATACTTCGGTCTTGTCCAAGATGAGCTTGAGGTAGCTGCTCTCCATGCCACTGGAGTCAATTTATCCTGGCTGATGAGGGCTGAAAGCCCAAAACCTGTCCTAGGATGCTTGTTTTCAGTCCAGGGAGGACCTGGCCTGGCTGTTCCCATGGGGGACAGGGTCAAGACTGATTTGTATATGGCTGGGTCAAAACTTCAATGGCATGGTGAGAAAAAAAATTATGGATTGAAGCACAGATCCCTGTACTGGGGTGAATGAATGACATTGTTCTTCATTCTGACCATTAATTGTTTTTTTTGCATTTTTTGGCCCGAGTGGGATGGGTATGCCCAGACCTGGGTTCCGTGCTCTCTATGCCACTGGAGCCAAGCTATCCGGGGTGATGAGGCTGATAGCCCGCAACTGGTCCTAGGATGCTTGTTTGGAGTCCAGGCAGGACCTGGCCTGGCAGTTCGGGCTGAACTGTTCCCATGGGGCACAGGGTCAAGACTGGTTTGCATATGACTGGGTCCAAACTGGAATGGCATGGTGAGCCAAAAAACGATGGATTTAGGCACAGATCTCTGTACTGGGGTGTATGTATGACATTGTTCTGCATTCTGTCCATCAGTTGTTCTTTTTGCATTTGTCACCCCGAGTGGGACGGATATGCCCAGACGTGGGTCCAGTGCTCTCCATGTCACTGGAGTCAAGCTATCCTGGCTGATGAGGGCTGAAAGCCCAAAACTGTTCCTAGGATGCTTGTTTTCAGTCCAGGGAGGACCTGGCCTGGCAATTCAGGCTGGACTGTTCCCATGGGGCACAGGGTCAATACTGATTTGCATATGGCTGGCTCCAAACTGACATGACATGGTGAGCAAAACAAGGATGGATTGAATCCCAGATCTCTGTACTGGCGTGAATGTATGACATTGTTCCACATTTTGTCCATCCAATGTTCTTTTTGCATTTGTCACCCCGAGTGGGACGGATATGTCCAGATGTGGGTCCCGTGCTCTCCATACCACTGGAGTCAAGCTATCCTGGCTGATTAGTGCTGAAAACCCAAAACCGGTCCTAGGATGCTTGTATTCAGTCCAGGTAGGACCTGGCCTGGTAGTTCAGGCTGGACTGTTCCCATGGGGCACATTTGCTTATGGCTGGGTCCAAACTGGAATGGCATGGTGAGCAGAAAAATGATGGATTTTGGCCCAGTTCTCTGTACTGGGGTGAATGTATGACATTGTTCTGCATTCTGTCTATCAATTGTTCTTTTTGCATTTGTCACCCCGAGTGGGACGGGTATGCCCAAAAGTGGGTCCCATACTATCCATGCCCCTGGAGTCAAGCTATTCTGGCTGAAAGCCAGAAACCGGTCCTAGGATGCTTGTTTCCAGTTCAGGGAGGACCTGGCCTGGCAGTTCGGGTTGGACTGTTCACATGGGGCACAGGGTCAAGACTGATTTGCATATGGCTGGGTCCAAGCTGGAATGGCAGGTGAGCAAATAAATTATGGATTTTGGAGCAAATAAACGATGGATTTAGTCCCAGATCTCTGTACAGGTGTGAATGTATGACATTGTTCTACATACTGTCCATAAATTGTTCTTTTTGCATTTTTCACCCCGAGTTGGACGGGTATGCCCAGACGTGGGTCCTGTGCTCTCCATGCCACTTGGAGTCAAGCTATCCTGGCTGATGATGGATGAAAGCCCAAATCTGGTCCTAGGATTCTTGTTTCCAGTCCAGGGATGACCTAGCCTGGCAGGTCAGGCTGGACTGTTCCCATGGGGCACAGGATCAAGACAGTTTTGCATATGGCTGGGTCCAAACAAGAATGGCATGGTGAGCAAAACAAGGATGGCTTTAGGCCCAGATCTCTGTACTGGGGTGAATGTATGACATTGTTCTGCATTCTGTCCATCAATTGTCCTTTTTGCATTTGTCAACCCGAGTGGGACGGGTATACCCAGACGTGGGCCCTGTGCTCTCCATGCCACTGGATTCAAGCTATCCTGGCTGATGAGGGCTGAAAGCCCAAAACCGGTGCTAGGATGCTTGTTTCCAGTCCAGGGACAACCTGGCCTGGCAGTTCGGGCTGGACTGTTCCCATGGGGCACAGGGTCTAGACTGATTTGCATATGGCTGGGTCTAAACTGGAATGGCATGGAGAGCAAAAAAACGATGGGTTTAGGCCCAGATCTCTGCACTGGGGTGAATGTATCACATTGTTCTGCATTCTGTCCATCAATTGTTCTTTTTGCATTTGTCACCCCGAGTGGGACGGATATGCCCAGATGTGGGTCCAGTGCTCTCTATGTCACTGGAGTCAAGCTATCCTGGCTGATGAGGGCTGAAAGCCTAAAACTGTTTAGGATGCCTTTTTTCAGTCCAGGGAGGACCTGGCCTGGCAATTCAGGCTGGACTGTTCCCATGGGGCACAGGGTCAATACTGATTTGCATATGGCTGGGTCCAAACTGACATGACATGGTGAGCAAAACAAGGATGGATTGAATCCCAGATCTCTGTACTGGCGTGAATGTATGACATTGTTCCGCATTCTGTCCATCAAATGTTCTTTTTGCATTTGTCACCCCGAGTGGGACGGATATGCCCAGATGTGGGTCCCGTGCTCTACATACCACTGGAGTCAAGCTATCCTGGCTGATTAGTGCTGAAAGCCCGAAACCGGTCCTAGGATGCTTGTTTTCAGTCCAGGTAGGACCTGGCCTGGTAGTTCAGGCTGGACTGTTCCCATGGGGCACATTTGCTTATGGCTGGGTCCAAACTGGAATGGCATGGTGAGCAGAAAATTGATGGATTTTGGCCCAGTTCTCTGTACTGGGGTGAATGTATGACATTGTTCTGCATTCTGTCCATCAATTGTTCTTTTTGCATTTGTCACCTCGAGTGGGACAGGTATGCCCAGACGTGAGTCCTGTGCTCTCCATGCCACTCGAGTCAAGCTATCCTGGCTGATGAGGGCTGAAAGCCCGAAACCGGTCCTAGGATGCTTGTTTCCAGTCCAGGGAGGACCTGGCCTGGCAGTTCGAGCTGGACTGTTCGAATGGGGCACAGGGTCAAGGCTGATTTGCATATAGCTAACTCTAAACTGGAATGGCATGGTGAGCAAAAAAACGATGGATTTAGGCCCAGATCTCTGTACTGGGGTGAACGTATGACATTTTTCTGCATTCTGTCCATCAATTGTACTTTTTGCATTTGTCACCCCGAGTGGGACGGGTATGCCCAAAAGTGGGTCCCATACTATCCATGCCCCTGGAGTCAAGCTATTCTGGCTGAAAGCCAGAAACCGGTCCTAGGATGCTTGTTTACAGTACAGGGAGGTTCTGGACTGGCAGTTCGGGTTGGACTGTTCACATGGGGCACAGGGTCAAGACTGATTTGCATATGGCTGGGTCCAAACTGGAAGGGCAGGTGGGCAAATAAATTATGGATTTTGGAGCAAATAAACGATGGATTTAGTCCCAGATCTCTGTACAGGTGTGAATGCATGACATTGTTCTACATACTGTCCTTAAATTGTTCTTTTTGCATTTGTCACCCCGAGTTGGACGGGTATGCCCAGACGTGGGTCCTGTGCTCTCCATGCCACTTGGAGTCAGGCTATCCTGGCTGATGACGGATGAAAGCCCAAAACTGGTCCTAGGATTCTTGTTTCCAGTCCAGGGATGACCTAGCCTGGCAGTTCAGGCTGGACTGTTCCCATGGGGCACAGGATCAAGACAGTTTTGCATATGGCTGAGTCCAAACAAGAATGGCATGGTGAGCAAAACAAGGATGGCTTTAGGCCCAGATCTCTGTACTGGGGTGAATGTATGACATTGTTCTGCATTCTGTCCATCAATTGTCCTTTTTGCATTTGTCACCCCGAGTGGGACGGGTATACCCAGACGTGGGCCCTGTGCTCTCCATGCCACTGGAGTCAAGCTATCCTGGCTGATGAGGGCTGAAAGCCCAAAACCAGTGCTAGGATGCTTGTTTCCAGTCCAGGGACAACCTGGCCTGGCAGTTCGGGCTGGACTGTTCCCATGGGGCACAGGGTCTAGACTGATTTGCATATGGCTGGGTCTAAACTGGAATGGCATGGAGAGCAAAAAAACGATGGGTTTAGGTCCAGATCCCTGCACTGGGGTGAATGTATCACATTGTTCTGCATTCTGTCCATCAATTGTCCTTTTTGCATTCGTCACCCCGAGTGGGACGGGTATACCCAGACGTGGGCCCTGTGCTCTCCATGCCACTGGAGTCAAGCTATCCTGGCTGATGTGGGCTGAAAGCCCAAAACCGGTCCTAGGATGCTTGTTTCCAGTCCAGGGACAACCTGGCCTGGCAGTTCGGGCTGGACTGTTCCCATGGGGCACAGGGTCTAGACTGATTTGCATATGGCTGGGTCCAAACTGGAATGACAGGTGAGCAAATAAATTATGGGTTTAGGCCCAGATCTCTGCACTGGGGTGAATGTATCACATTGTTCTGCATTCTGTCCCTCAATTGTCCTTTTTGCATTTGTCACCCCATGTGGGACGGGTATACCCAGACGTGGGTCCTGTGCTCTCCATGCCACTGGAGTCAAGCTATCCTGGCTGATGAGGGCTGAAAGCCCCAAACCGGTCCTAGGATGCTTGTTTCCAGTCCAGGGACGACCTGGCCTGGCAGTTCGGGCTGGACTGTTCCCATGGGGCACAGGGTCTAGACTGATTTGCATATGGCTGGGTCTAAACTGGAATGGCATGGGGAGCAAAAAAACGATGGGTTTAGGATCAGATCTCTGTACTGGGGTGAATGTATGACATTGTTCTGCATTCTGTCCATCAATTGTTCTTTTTGCATTTGTCACCCCGAGTGGGACGGGTAACCCCAGACTAGGCTCCCATGCTCTCCATGCCCCTGGAGTCAATATATTCTGGCTGAAAGTCCGAAACCGGTCCTAGGATGGTTGTTTCCAGTTCAGGGAGGGATTTGCATATGGCTGGGTCCAAACTGGAATGGCATGATGAGCATATAAATAATGTTTTTTTGAGCAAACAAACAATGAATTTAGGCCCAGATCTCTGTACTGGGGTGACTGTATGGCATTGTTGCATTCTTTCCACCAATTTTTCTTTTTGCATTTGTCACCTCAAGTGGGACGGGTATGCCCAGACATGGGTCCCGTGCTCTCCATGCCACTGGAGTCAAGCTATCCTGGCTGATGAGGGATGAAAGCCCGAAACCGGTCCTCGGATGCTTGTTTGCAGTCCATTGAGGACCTGGCCTGTCAGTTCGGGCTGGACTGTTCCCATAGTGCACAGGGTCAAGACTGATTTGCATATGGCTGGGTCCAAACTGGAATAGCATGGTGAGCAAAAAAATGATGGATTCAGGCCCAGATCTCTGTCATGGGATGAATGTTTGGCATTGTTCTGCATTCTCTCCATAAATTGTTCTTTTTGAGTTTGTTGCAGAGGTCTTGAGAGGGGAATGTCTGTGGTTTTGCTGTTGGGCCTGCCGAACTCCTTGAAGATGGCGAAGAGTTCTTTGCTGTTGTTTGTGTTGGTGTTGATTGTGTCTTGGATGGCTGTTTTCTTTGTGTTTTTCAGGAGGAGGTGGTGTGCATTGATGGCTTATTTGATGGTTACATGAGTTTACGTGGTTTTGTTGATCTTCCATCTCTTGTTGAATCATCTGCACGTGTGTCTGAACTAATGGAGGGCGGGAGTGAACTAGCTTGCCTTCTTGGAGTATTGCTTGCCTGGTCATTTCTTGAGGGCTGCCAGGGTGTCAGCGCAATTAGAGATCCATTGGTGCAGGTAGCGTACTGCGGTGTTGGCGTCCGTTGGTGTTGGCAGAGTGGTTGTGCTGAGGGAGTTGACAAGAAGTTCTTTGGTGGCCTTGATCTTGCTGCAACGGGGGCAATGATGGTGGTGTACGGTGGACATGGTGAAAGGCAAGACGATCACAGTGATGGTTGATCCAGGAGAGTTCGGTGGTGTGGCTGTAGCTGATGTTCCAGCTGGAGGAGAATACTGGGTCGAGCTTGTGTCTGGCTGTGTGGGTCGGTGCAGTGACTAGCTGCTTGAGTCCAATGTTGTTGAGGTTCTCCAGAACGGAGGCGGTGTTCTGGTCACTTGGGTTTTCCATGTGGAAGTTGAGATCTCCAAGTAGGATGTAGTCGATGGATGCGAGAGCCTGGGGTGAGATGAGATCTACAATGGTGTCAGTGAAGGGGAGCCTGTAAATGAGGGTGGTGTGGAGGGTGGTGTTGGTCTGGATCTGGAAGTGGAGGTGTTACATGGTCGTCGTTGGACTGCGTGGTGAGTCGGAGTTTACTTTTTGTGGACGATGGCGATGCCTCCTTCTGGAGGTCAGGGCGGTCCTGGGGGTGATTTTGTAGCCGTCGCGATGGCGAAGGCTATGTCCGGAGCAGGGGTTGGTCCAGTTGTACTTGAAGAAAGCAATGTCAGGAGAGGTGGCTATAGGAGGTCCCAGATTTCTGTGGCCTGTTTGTGGAGGGAACGCACATTGAGGAGAATGCATTTGAGTCAGAATGGTGCGCTGTTGGTTGGCTGGGCAGCTAGAGGAGCTGGGGTGTTGGCGTGGCTGAAAGTGCGATTGCAGTTTCGGCAGGCGAAGGGTACAAGGGTCTTCTTTGTTTGTTTTTTTTAATTAAATTTTTATTGAAGTCCTTTAGTAACATTTCTGATTGACATCACGTAATAAATTCCTCAAGAAAAATACAAAAGAAGAAGAAACGTAATAGACATTCAAATACAGTAATTAATTAATAACAGATAAGTACCCTTCTCGGTATCCCTCCCAAATTTCAATCAAAATAAGATCCCCAAATTTTGTTAAATCTTCTTAACCCCCCTACTCGCAGAGCATACCTTTGTTCACTTTTCTTAACTCTCCTCATTTTCAGTAACCATTCATGCATGGATGGGATCTGTTCTGATCGCCAATGCTGAAATAACAGAGATCTGGCCACTGCCATTGCAATATAAACTAATTTAGTTAGCTGCTCGGAGAGCTTAAGGTCGGAATCAAAACCATAAAGCATTAATTTTACGTTCACAGAAATCATAATATTATAATGAGTCCTAAAAAAGCTAATATTTAATCCCAGAATACCCCAATTTGTGCACAATGAGTCATTACGTGAGACCAATTAGCCGGAAAGTGATGTAAACACCTAAAACTATTTGCTGGATAATTAGCGTACATTTTAGAAATGGCAGCGGGTGTCCGATAAAGCAGCCATTTACAAAAAAATAACATTCTACGCCAATTGGCACCCCGAAGCGTGCTAAAGTTGAATTTATTAATAGTTGTCCAGGTATTCAAAGACAATAAATGATTTTCCTGCTCCTTCCATTTTTTTATGGCTTTTTGACTTAAATCATCTCCTTACTCTGCACTAAACATCGCTTCCAGTCCCCAGGTTTTCTATCGAGAAGATCATTAATAACTTGACTTGCTTGGTTTACCTGTGTAGTGTCCAGTTGCACCAAAAATTTATAAACCATATTGTAAGACCCTGACAACATAAAATTCCTATGGGTCAAATGTACCACTTCTAACGGGGTTATCCATAATCCATTTCTCAAAAAATCTATAACTTTAACAAAACCTACCCCGGCCCAATTCTCAGCTAAATTTGACCCTTGTGTAATACCCAATACCGGTAATATGCTAGCCAGCAAAGTTGTTGCATTTATGGGGAAAGTGAATATCTTTTAAATAAGGCGCAACGTTTTTTAAAGAACCATAATAGTGTCTTATAGCGAATTAATTTGGGAGATTTAATTACCTGCAGAGGGGGAGGTATCTGAATTTCATTATTTATTTATTTATTTATTTGATTTATATAGCGCACTATAACCCAGAGGTCTCTAAGCGCTTTGTCGGGGTCCGATAGGCAATACATAAGGATACAACTGGTTGCCGATTAAAGGCCACCCCACGCTTGCTGGAAGAGCACAGTTTTTAATTTCTTATGCAAGGGCATTAGATTAGTCTCATTCCGAAGTTCCAGCGGCAATTTATTCCACATAGCGAGAAGTGTGTATGAAAAAGCACGCCCCCCCCCACTGTAGTCAGTCTACAGCGTGGCTGAACAAGAAAGGTGGCTTCTGCGGATCTAAGCACCCTCCCCGGTTTATAGAGAGTCAGGCGTGATATCAGGTAGGTAGGTGCCCTGCCATAAACTGCTTTGTGGACAATACATAGCCCCTTAAGCATTAGCCTCTGCTTAACTGGCAGGCAGTGTAGTTCACGCAAGAGGGGGGATGCATGAGTATTCCTCGGCTTTTTAAAAATAAGTCTGGCGGCGTCATTCATGACGGTCTGCATTCTCTATAAACGTTTTTGTGGTAGTCCTATGTACAACGAGTTGCCATAGTCCAACCTGGCTAAAATCATAGCAGAGACCACGCTCCTCAAAGTGGAAAAAGAAAGCAACGAGGAAACTTTACACATTAAATCGACAAAAAAAATTATAAATACATTTTTACTTTGGGTTTGACCTTTAAATCTTGATAAATACTGCGCGAAGTATGCATTATAGTAGTCCCTAAGATTTGGTAGGGCGAGGCCGCCCTGATCCAACTCCTCATATAGAGTGCCTATTGCAACCCGAGGTGTCTTCTTTGCCCAAATAAAAGCCGAAAACATAGATTCTACTCTCGAAAAAAAGTCCCTGGCAAAAAACATGAAATAGTGGAAAACAGAAAATTAAATAAAGGAAGAACGGATATTTTTATCAGAGCGATCTGACCGAGAATCATTAGAGGAAGTGAATTCCATTGGGCAAACATTAACCGGATCTTTTGAAGAAGGGGATCAAAATGTAACCCATACAAGTCTTTGATTGATGCTGAAAAGAAAACTCCCAGATATCTCTTAGGCTTAGTATTAATGCAGCTTCGTATATCGGGATGCAGTTCAGGATCTCCACCCCCACATACCAAAATTTCCGTTTTCTTTTTGTTAATGCGGTATCCCCCCAAGGCCTCGAATTCCTCAAAAATCTGAAATACTCTGGCTTGGGAGCGAATTTCAGGTTTAATTAAAAGCATAATATCAGCCGCATATAATTTAACCTTAGCCATTAATGGTATCGGGGTAAGAATATCCGCACAGTTCCTCAATGCGACTGCCAATGGTTCGATACAGAACGCAAAGAGGACAGGCGATAGTGGGCAGCCCTGCCTTGTGCCATGCTTGACTAAGACTGACCCAACCTTCGGCGTATTTATAATACCATTAGCTTTGGCACCAATATAACGATTTAGAATTAAGGTTATAATTTGCCCAAAATACCAAAATGCTCCAAAATAATAAAAAGTGTCTCCCATACCACCAAATCAAAAGCTTTTTCTGCGTCTAATAACGAAACTAAAGCAGGAATCCCTTGTGTCTCAAAATAATCTAAAGCTTCAATCAAATAATGAGTATTTGTGATCAATTGTCTACCGGCAACAAAACCATTCTGATCTGGGTGGATCAAATCATTTGTGAATTGATTAAAACGTATTGAAAGAAGTTTTGTTGTAATTTTATAATCAGTGTTCAGTAAGGTAATGGGCCGGTAAGATTTTGGATCTTTAGCATCCTTCCCCTTCTTCAAAAAACTCACCATGGTACCCTCCCGAAAAGAGTCCGGTATCAAGCCGCCCTCCAACATAGAATTCAATAATTGTAAAAGTAAATCAGAAAAATCGCAAAAAAATACTTTAAAAAACTCCGCAGGCAGGCCATCTGGGCCACATGCCTCACCATTTGGGAGCTCTTTAACAACCAATTCTAATTCTTCCATGAGAATGAGCTTGCCATTGTTGATTGCTCAATTTGAGAGAGAGTTGGTAATGCATACTTTTTTTTTAAAATGTTCAAGTTTGAATGGTGTATGTTATTTTGCTGACTATAGATGTTATTGTAATGACTAAGCATTATCTTCCCTATATCAGCCGGATCTACTATATCTGCATGAGTAAGTGGACACTTTAATTCTCTTATCAAATTAGCAGCAGCTTGCTCTCTGACCTGCCAGGCTAGGAACTTCCCTGTGAAATTGCTTTCTTAATATATATTTTCTGGGATTGTCTACGGAAGATCTCCTCACTTTGAGCATAGTAATATGCACTGAGTTCCCGTTTCGCCTCATCAAGTTGATGTTGAATAAAAAAAAGCTGGATGGATTCAGATGTCTTAAATCACTTAGCACTTGTATTTTTTGTTCAAGCAAATTCTTCTTAAGTCTAGCTGCTTTAAATATGGCTGCATCCTTACCTATAATGAATCCACGGATAAAAGCCTTTAAAGCATCCAGACCATGCCGAGTGGGGCTGACTCAATATTACGAGAAATAAAATCTCTAATCTCTGTTTTTAAAGAGTCGACCCATACTTCGTCATTCAGATATTGTTTGTTGAAGACCCAACGTTTAGGAGTTTTAACAATTTTTCCTAAAGCAAACTCGGTGGCTAACATTGCATGATAAGAGAACCTATTATGAAGAGTCCTCTATTGATTAAAGTTGAGTTGTCTGGAAGCCAGAAAAAAATCAATTCGTGAGGAGGACTTAAATCTCCCTGACCAGCATGTAAATTCTTTTTTAGCCAGAAAATGTGTGTGCCATGGATCATGGAGGTTGAGGTCTTCTTTGGTGATGTTAAATGGTAGGTGGTGTGACGTCCTGGTGATGGCGTCGTAGTGGTGGAACGTGCGAAGAGCAGGGTCCCTGGTGCTGGGCACGGTCCAGGCACGGACGGACGCAGACAGGCTTGCCTGTGGCGCGTCCGCCATTAAGTACTGCTGCAGGGGCTGGGCTGCTGGGAGGCGGGAAACACTGGATAGGGAAGGGACACTGGAGGGACAGGGCCACAGGGGATCGCAGGGGTGACGAGGGAGAGGACCGAAAAAAGAGGAAAAAATTAAAACTAAAAGGCAGAGGCAGAAAAACAAAAGACAACAGAAGAAAGAGGGACAGAAGGGCAGTAAGGCAGCAGAGCAGTGACGCTCTACCACTGGACCACCAGGAATGAGACGCCGGCAGGAGCCTGTGGGTGGAAGAGGGCCTCGAACTCCTGACCTCTGGGTCAGTAGCAGCAACAGGAGATGGGGACAGCAGCAGCTGCTACCAGACGGCGCTGCGCTGTCGAAGGAGCAAGCCCACTAAAGGATAGTGGTAAACATGGCAATTCCTAAAATCATCACTCTGGGCATGGTTCCTACACTAGTCCGTTAAAGGTAGGTATATAGGTCCTCGCTGGTATTGAGCCCATTCATTGACTTGGTATTTAAATTTAAAACGTATCTTGTCTCCAACTGTCTGATCAGTAATTCTTGGTTGTCACGCTTTTACTATCACTGATGCATGTTTACCATTGTAATGATTTTTATTAATCAAACAATAAAGTTCTTACACCAGTGGTTGTCATCTCGCCTCAGTTTAGAGACTGTATCCATTACATAGTACCTAAAATGACGGAGATTATTGTTATGATGTTGTTTGGAGTGGCGAGCTACATGATAAGTGAGATCGGAGTTTATTATGGCTGTTATGTGCTGAAGTATTCATTTTTGTAGCTGTAATTTGGTGCTCCCAATATAACGTAACTTACATACACACTCAAAAGCATAAATTGCAAACTCCGTTTTGCAGGTAAGGAATTTATCAATCTTGAGCAGTCTGTCATTGAATTGAGTATGGTACTGTGTTGTGTTAGTACCAAATTGGCAAGCTCTACAGCAATTACATTTGTAGAATCTCTTCTTGGATGTTAGCCAATTGGCTGATTCAATTATCTCCACACTACTTCTAACCAATGCATTGCTCATGGACATAGCTCATTTGAAAGTGATAATTGTTTTTTGGGGGCTTTTTGAACCAATTATAGGATCACTTAAAATGATGGGTCACTGCTTTTTAAGTATTGACTTAATTAAGGTGGTTTCTTGTTAGCAGTAAGTAAGAATAAGTCTGGTGCCATTGTCTGTTGTGTTTTGTATTGTCTAAATATATGTATTCACTGATAAAAATAAAGTTTAAAGTGATGTTACAGTTAGGTAAGGTAATAAGATTTTCACTTACATTTATATGACACTAGAAATTCACAGAAAAAAACAAAAGTTACATAGTTAGGTGTTGTAATAATATAAAAACGAATGGTTAAAAAACAAAAAAAAGACTACAATTCACCAGTTATAGTTTACTAAGCTAACTATACCGTGCACTCCTTCATGTGCTGCTCATGACCTCACATATTATACTTTTCATGGCATGCCATGCACGGCGTGAGGTTGTTCAGGCCTGTGCCGAACCCCCCACAGGCACCCTGTTCTCTGCTGTGCGTTACCAGGCCCTGCACCCAAACCCCCGTGGGTGGCGACTCCACATACAGTGGCTAACCCTCCACTGACCCCCAGCTGCTCATTTTTCTATTTTTGTTATTATTTTGCGGTATTGTGTGGTATAGCAGCTCAAGCGTCACTCAAGGTTCTGCAAGCAATAATTATTGAAGCTTGTGCATTCTTACATTACCACAGCTCCCACATGAGTCCTGCAGTATTTTATGGCATATAAATACTGCAACGACTACAGCAGAAACATAACTCTTCTTCAAACAATAACTCACTATTATTCCGCAAACAAATATTAGTTTTATAACACATGCAGCATTATTGTCGTAGAGCACTATAAAAGAGCTTACATAGACAAAAAGCCATTATTTCACTACCTCACATGCACCATCACAAGATAAAACAATATCATACTGCAATGCACAATCCATGAGTTAGAAACACTTGCATGTATTATAAACATACCATCAAAATCATACAACCACACATACACTGGTGAGTGAGCACACCCTGACCCCAAGGGGCTGATGGGAGGTCACAAAGGGACTACCCTTGATTGCCTCGCCACAACATAGACATGTTGTGACATCCATTACAGGACTCAGGGTATAGTTCCTATTGAAATGCATGTAATGAAAGCCTGTTTTTGAGGGTCACAACAAAAAACACATGTAAAGGGTGATTAGAGATTGTAGTAAAAATATAAATCATTTTTGGTGGTACCAGTCCAATTTTGGAATTGTGATGTGTTACAGGATGATTTTGCCCTGTTCAAAATGTGATCCACTGCTGGATTTTGATCAACCATGTTTGAGAAAAAACTGATTTTTCTCATGGTTTTCTCATAGACATAACGTAAGGTCCCCAGAAGCTAAAATGAGAGCACATTTTGTATAAAATCACACTTTCTTCCTCAGCCATGTGAGAACAAAGGGGCCGAGTTAGAGGTTGGTGGGTGTAAGTAAGTCAATTGGTATGTCAGAGTACTTTACTCGCGCCATGTAGAGGGTCTTCCACCTGCCAAATTTTGAATTGTCCACAAGCCCTGCAGACAGCTTTAAACATTGGCAGACACTGCTGTCAAAAATTTGATAGACGGTACTGTCAAAATGATGGTACTGTCTGTCAAACTTTCACATGTTTTCGTTTTTTCCAAAAATAAAATCCCAGAGCGGGATTTTGTTTTTGAAAAAATGAAAAAGAATAACCCACTCGCCATGGCAGTTTTCTACCATGGTGTGGGTGTCATTTATACATTTGTACTGTCCTTTGCCACCACGTTTTCATTACGGTAAGGGAAAGTAAAAACTTTCCATTCGCCCACCCACCCTGAATTGGGTGATCGAATGTTCGAACCTCTGGTGGCCTTTACTCCGTCAGGCCATTTTGTCCACAAAATTTTCTTTATTAGTGTTTCATAAAAAATATGACATACAGTACAATACAAAATTCCCCAGTCCAATTCTGGAACAAAACTGAAAAGTAAGTACAGCGTCCCTCCCCAGAGTACAGCGGACCTCATGCAGACAATGTGTAGTAGTCGCTACCGCCAATGTTACGCGCTGGGGGATAAGGGGTGAAGAGGGTGAGCCAGGTGCAGCACATGCAGTACAACTGGAAGGCAAACATCTACAACTAAATCCATGAGTCAGGGATGGGGGGAGAGCCACCAGACACCGCCACCCCACATCAGAGCACCAGCAACTATGGTTCTTACCACGAATTCAGGAAAAGACAGCACTCCTCAAGTGGCGGGGAAGCCGATCAATCATGCCAAGACACCACTGGGTCCAATGCCATCATCCTCACTGGAGAGGGGAGGGGTGGCACCGACTCTACAGCTGACCCAGGACTAGGCACCAATGAACTTGCCTCCACTATCTCATCTCATCTCCACCCAATAGGTCCACCATTGCACCTCGCAACTCCAAGTCTCTGTCTACATGTTCATCCGTACGAACCTCTTCCTGGAATGACTGGAATGGATCCGCTCCTTCCTCACCGGCCAAACACAGAGTCATACTACCACTGTTCCACTCTGAACCTACAGAGATCAGCTGTGGAGTGCCTTAGGGCTCCTCCCTGAGCCCAACACTCTTCAACATAAACATGGCCCAGCTCACAGCCAACCAGCTGATTCTCTCCATTTCCAACAAATCCACAGTCACAAAGAACAAGTTCCACGACGGGATGATGACTGTCGGCTCCTGGATGAAGAACATCTGCCTCAAGCTCAACTCAGAGAAGACTGATGTCTTCATCCTGGACTCCACCCCCTCCGCTTGGAATGAATCCTGGGGGCCCACAGCACCTGGAACCCCCCACACCCACAGACCACGCACGCAACTTTGGCATTATCCTGGACTCCTCGATCACCATGAACTGCCAGATCAATGGCGTCACTTCATTCTGCTTCCACATGCTACGCATGCTCAGAAAGATTTTCAAGTGGATCCCCATCGTGTCCAGAAAGACGCTCACCCATGCACTCATCAGCAGCAAAATCGACTACGGCAACGTACTTTACGCCAGCATCACCCAGAAACTCCTCAAGAAACCGCAGAAAATTCAAAACACCTCCGCCAGACTCATCCTCAACATCCCCCACCACATCACTGGCCACCTGAGAGACCTCCACTGGCTCCCAGTCAACAAAAGAATCTCCTTTAAACTCCTCACACATGCTGACAAAGCCCTATATGATGCGGAACCTGCGTACCATAACCACTACCTCGCATTCCACGCACCCACTGGAGACCTCCGCTCTGCAAAACTGGCCACGGCTACTGTCCCACGTATCCACAAGACCACGGCCAGAGGAAGATCCTTATCCTACCTCGCAGTAAAGACCTGGAACACCCTGCCTCTCCACCTCAGGCAATCACCATCACTGCCTCAATTCAGGAACGACCACAAGACCTGGATCTTCGACTGAACCACAGCGCCTTTGACAGATCAGCATTCTACCCCACTCTGCCTGCACCTTGAGACCCTTACGGGTGAGTAGTTGTGCTTTACAAGACGATTGATTGATATCACCTCAACCAAGCTTTTCATAATCTACATGAAGTCAATACCGCACTGATAAATGAATTTCACCTCACAAGCTATAACTATGCAGATGACATACAAATACTCTTTAAACTGGAAAGCCCCACAGACATTGGAAACTCCCAAGTTTTAATTTTCCTCAGAGCCATGGATCAGTATATGAAATGGAGCCATCTCAAATTGAATGCTTCCAAATCGGAAATACTGACACGTGGCGATTGAAAAAATTAGGACCCACTCGCCGCCTGGCCTGGCGATCTGGGAACACTGCTTTAAGTATCTATGGAAGAAAGAAACCTTGGAATTGCCAATCTATCAATGAATGCTCAAGTGGACAAACTAGAAAGATCAAGCTTCATTACGATAAAAATGTGCAATGCATCTTCCCCCACCTATGATTTCCCCACAAGGTCCAGGCTACAATCTTTCTTGTTCTGTCTAAACTCAATTATGCCAATAGCCTCGACCACAGATCATCTTTAACAACTAAGCAAATACTACAACAGATTCATCACTCTGCTGCCAGAAAACTCTTACAAATAAAACCACAATCCCACATTTCCCCTGCATTGAAGGCCCTACATTGGTTACTGAATGCCAGAAGATCCACATTCAAGCTGCTTTGTACCACCCACAAAGCAAAACATGGAATTGGCCCGCTCTTCATCAGGAATAAAATCACCATATACATTCAACAAAGGAACCTCCACTCTAGATTGGCACCTCACCTAAAAATCCTACCATACAAGGGAAAAACATAGGTGTCACATCCTTCTCTGTTCAAGCAGCCAAATTATGGGACTCTTTACCCCAACATAAAATCCACGGCTATCTACCTTATCTTCAGAAGACTACTCAAGCGTTGGCTCTTCCCCACATAACCACCATTATCAAACATAAATATAGAGAATATCCCTGAGTATATAAGCAGTTATTTGGATTATATTTGTGTACATGGATATGTGTATTTCTTTGCATACATGTGTATAATAATCATGTTTATAAATATATAGATATTCATTAATTCTGCCTAACAAATGTACATGTTACTTATGGGTATATTATTGTATGTATAACATGTAAATAGGAAATCTCATAAATAATTACATTTTTATCATAACTATTCATCTACAATTGCTTCACTATTGAATAAAAACAATTATAAAAACAAATACATTATCTTAAAGCAAAGCAACACTTGAAAAGTCTGAGTTTATTACATACAACTTAAATCTATATATATATTACTGTACTTAGACATATCAATCAATCAATCAGGGATTTGTGAAGCGTGCTACTCACCCATGAGGGTCTCAAGGCGCTGGGGGGAGGGCATGCAGATCCGAATCAGCCAAAGAGCCAGGTCTTAAGACTCTTCCTGGAGGTGTGCAGAGTGGGGGAACGTATGATGTTCAGCTGGAGTTCGTTGCAGGTTTTTGCCGCAATGTAGGAGTAGGCTCTTCCACCCGCTCTGGCTCTGCGGATGCATGGTGTTTCGGTGAGGGCGAGGTCGACGGAGCGGAGGTTTCTCTTGGGTGCATGGAAGGAGATTCTTTCATTGAGGTATTTGGTTCTGGTGTTGAGGAGGGATTTGTAGGTGTGAGTGAGTAGCTTGAAAGTTACTCTCTTCTTGACTGGGAGTTAGTTGAGGTCTCGTAGGTGCTGGCTGATGGGTTTGTGTTGTGGGATGGCGAGGACGAGCCTGGCAGCGGTGTTCTGGATGGTCGGAGTTTCCAGAGCAGGGATTTGTTGATTCCGGCGTAGTGGGCATTTCCGTAGTCCAGTCTGCTTGATATGAGTGTGTGGGTGACGGTCTTTTTGGATTCGGAGGGGGGATCCACTTGAAGGCCTTGCGAAGGATGCAGAAGGTGTTGAAGCAAGTGGAGGAGATGGCGTTGATCTGTTGGTCATGGTGAGGGAGGAGTCGATTATGATGCCGAGGTTCCAGGCATGGTCAATGGGGGTCGCCAAGGGTGGTGGGACACCAGGTGTTGTCCCATGCTGAAGGGGTGGGTCCTAGTCATCTGTCTTCTCCGAGTTGGGCTTCAGACAGCTGCTGCTCATCCAGGAGGCAACGTCTTTTTTTCCTTCCTGGAAGCTGAGTCTGGTGGTGTTGGGTTGCCTCATGAGGGAGAGGATGAGCTGGGTGTATTTATGTATCTTTATATGTAATACTTTACTCCACATTCAGCATCTCCAATGCACTACCCTAAATCTCACCCTATACATCTCTCAATATATCCTCTACCTCCACTCTATGACTCATCCCAAACCTCAATCTACTACTCTCTTCAATGCACAATACTATTTCTTACCTTATACCTCTATCAATATATCCTCTATGTCCACTCTCTGACTCATCCCAAACCCCATTTTACAACTATAATCCCCAAAATAACCCTATCTAGACTCTTCCCTCTACCCCTCCTTGCACCATTTCAAACCTCTTTTACTATTCAGATCTCCCAAAAAGCCTTCCAAACCCTTCCCTCTGATTCTTCCCCCTACCCTCATCCAAAATCTCCTCCTGCTGCCAGTGGCATAATGAAACTTGATGGGGCCCCTTGCAAAGTACACGGAGGGGGACCCCCTTCCACAGCCCACCACCTACCCCTTTTGATGAGGGCCCCCTCCACACCACAGGGGCTTCCAGGGCTCATGTTATACTGCTGCTATGATCGCCAAATAAATACTTTCTAGACTCTCCCTCTTCTATCCCTCTGCTATCATTCTCAATCCAATTAACAGACTCACATGTCCATCACTCAAATGAATTTCATATTTCCCTATACTTTTTCACTACTAATCCTATTTGGGTTCCGGAGTAGCATGCTACTCACTGAAAAGCTCTTAGATGCGACACCATGGGTACTAGGCGCTATATAAATGCACATCCCTTCCTCTTCTATCCCTCCACTATCCTTTTTCAATCCAAATAACAGGTTTACATGTCCACCGCTCAAATTATTTCATATTTCTCTATACTAATTCATCACTAATCCTTTTTGGGTTCCGGAGCAGCGTGCTACTCACCAAATAGTGATTTGACTCCCTGTCAGGGATAAGCACTAAATAAATGTAATTACAGTTACTATGAAGATTTGCTGTATATCACTTTGAAAGGTGCCTTCTTCCACCTCCTCCTTCTCAAGTCAGAGTGCATCTTGGGAGGTGTAGTCTCTCTCCTAGGCAAAGAAAGCAAAGCGGAGACAGTTGGTTATTTATTACTTTTGAATTTGCATTTACGGTTAATTGGAGGTCGTGGAAAGTTCGCCAACTTCAAGGAATTTAGTACCCTGAGGCCTGTGCTCTGTTCCCTCCAAAAAATGGACCGGTCGATATATTTTACATAACTCACCTCAAAAAGTCTGCGGGTTTGAGGCCTTGCTCAGTTCAACCCATTCAGTCGGGAGGGGACAGCTGTATTTTCTAAAATCCCACCAGATTAACCTTGCTCCTCCAAGACGTTAGAGCAACACCAAATTAAAATTGAAATACATTTATGTAAACTGTGTATATCCTCTCTCAGAAAGTGTAATCCACTCTGTTCACTTAAAAACAGGTCCTTTAAATGCAGAACAGATGTGTTTTCTCGCCCGCACTGTTTCTTACAGGGTCCTGAAATTCATTGACAGGCCCTTGGCTAAACCGATGAATTAATTTGTTCAGAGCAGATTTCATAAACCCTCTAATAATTCTCTTCCGTCCACATCTTGACTTGATTTTGAGATCTGCTGCGCGCGTGTTCCCAGCGATTTAACCTCTACGACTTTAATCAGGTACCATTTTACTTCATGTTTGGGTGGTGATCAACCGGTAAAGGATATGGTTAACCAGAGGGGAAGAAAATCCCATTTGTCAGTTCAGTAAGCCGCCAGATCGGAATAAAAATAAATCAGTCTGCATTATGATAGAATGCTTTGAACGCGTGACTGTTTTTGATGTAGCCCGCCTCCTCAGAGCAGGCACCGGCCGCAAGATGGATAGCTTAGCTGGGCTCCACTGAACGCAGCAGATACGCGGATTCTTACCATGCCGATGTGTGGTTTACTCGGCCTGCCGGCTCAAATTGGAGCTGCTAACTGTACAAATACACTTATTTATGGTCTGCGAGACTCCATTTTCCTCCCTTCAGCGTCCTGAGTAAGTACGCATTTAACATGCTTGGAGACAGGCCGTAAAACGGATTTTGGCTAAGCCTCCTGCTTTCATAAATCATTTTTTCAGCCTTTAAGCTGAGTGCATCTGATTTCAGTAACACGTTTCACAAGCTAGTTTAAGCTCGGGATACCAGAGTTTGAGATACCAAAATCTTGTCTTGGCCTTTTGTAAGTAAGCAATAAGCTGCTGCGTCACTCCTGAAGTGGGTGGGTTGGACAATTGGTCATGGACGGATTGCGTGCGCCACATATGCTGGACGCGTTCCACATGTTGGTGTTTTCGAGCTCAATTCGACTGATGTGTAAGCTTTATGTTAAAAAAAACCAAACCTAATTTAAATATTTAAAATTCACGTTAGAGTAGTCTTGAACTTAATTCATTCAGCTTGGCTCTATATCGTGATAGAAAGTAAGACAAAAGTGGGAACAACACGCTCAAAGTGCAGGGTTCTAAATAGAGACTGTATGCCCTAAACATTTCTGTAATCAACAATGTACACACTGGCAGATCGTACTATTTAAAATGCGAATTAATGGTCATTCAAATAAAAACAACACATTTCTGAACCAAAATTAGTCTCCGACCAACATTTTTGATCGCCATTGGAGAAGTCCCCCAGTGAGTTAGAAGCAAGCAATATTTTCCACTTCTAAAAGCCACCACGTCGTTTATGGCCAGCCTGTTCATTTGTGAACTATTTGTAAAAACATTTCCTTTATTGAGCACGTAACGGTCAGAAGTGTTTTTTTTTTTACCATGCCTGACTTTCTTGGACTTCAGTCAGTCAACCAGTAATGAGCTAAAGCATTTTATGATGATGTAATGGAATGTGGAATAGAGAAGGGTGGGTGTTGCCTCCCTGGTGATTTCAACTATAGTCTGAGCGTCAGGTAATCAAACGGAGCTACCCGTGGGAGAAGTATTTGCTTTCCCTGTGGTTATCAATTGGGAAGGGACAAAAAAGCTTTCAGTCATTTAATAGATGGGAACAAATAGCATCATACAAAGTCAATAAAGGCTTTTTAAAATGAATCACTTACCTTCGCTTCAGTGTTTAAATTCATTAATAAATACTGTTCACCATAATATGGAATTATATAAGTATGCAAATGCATTCAATAATTTGTGCTGGAAAGGGCCCACTTAGCTAGAGAAAATAGAGAAAAGACCCTATCCCACCTAGCTGCAGTTGCTTCCAAGATTGCAACTACCTTCCAAGGCTGTTTGTGAATAACACAATCTAACCTGCGAGGGGAGCACTGACACACAGGGGCGTAGCTTGGTCAGTAAGATTGGGGGAGGGGGGGGGCACAGAGGGGGGGTATGATATTCAGATTTTCCAACAAATTAAAATACATTACACAACAAGCAGGGCACATGAGAGGGGCTAATGGGGCAATGGAACGGGATTGGTAGGGGAACTAAGTGAGAGAAAACACATTATTTTGCGAAATAGCCAACATTGTTGATGACTTCCAAAACAGAAAGGGAAATGTATGTATGCATGTGTGTCTGTGTGCAAGTAAAAATTCCTGTTGAAATCTGACAGACACTACAGTACCCGACTAAAAGCAGCTGTACCCAACTATTTAGCAGAAAATACATTTATTGGGGAGGGGAGTTGGGAGGTGTAACCCCCACCCCCCCAGCTATGCCCCTGGTGACCCATATGAGTCAGTTAATTAATTACGCAACCCAACCAAAATGGCCTCTTGGATAATAAATTGTGAAAGTTTACACTTCTCTTTTCTTCCACCTAATGTCTGTCAAAAACGCCTCTGTTCGGGGATTCACTTGCAAAAAAAAAACACGTACACATGCCATCAACAACCATATGAAGGAGGGCTGAAGTATGTAGCCCGTTATCTGCTGTTCCACGAACATGGCTGTTATGAGTGTCCTAGCAACCTCTATCAGTTGCGCTTTGGACTCATGTCAGTTGGATGGTCACGGTCGTGGGTGCATCTCTGTATGAAATAAAGCACATTTACCATCCACTGTTGTCCCAAGTCATTCATCACATGGGCACAGGCAGGAGACCTGTTGCTACCTTTAACTCTGCAATTGGATAACTGATTCATATCACCAATGGAAGGATAAAAAGACTGACTGCTTTTGATGGAGGTTACCTAACTCAAGGCATCCATGGACCTAGCCTCTCATATAGAGATTTGGTCATTTGGAACGTGTCTTACTTCAGAAAATACTTTGAATCAAACACATGTCCCAGAACATCAGTTATGGAAGACATAAACCCACCCAGAATCCCATCATCCACCCACCCATGTCGACTTACACAAACATGACTTAAATAACATTTTTCCCCATTAGCAGTTTTCAAAGCATTCCTGAATAGCTTTAAAACGCGTAGTGGTTTGTAGAACTTTGACCAGTCAGCACATCCAACCGGAGCTTTTATTCTTACTCAGTCACCCAATACTTCCTAAACTCCTTTGTTGCTTTTCTCCTATCATAATTATTCATCCTCTACAACTGTGGAGTAAACTCTTTTCTCGTTCACTCATATCAAGTCAAGTCAGGTCAAGTCAAAAGATTTATATAGCGCGCTACATACCCAGAGGGTCTCAAGGCGCTTGTAGAAGGGTGGGGAGTTACTTGTCGAATATCCACGTTTTGAGTTGCTTTCTGAATGCTAGGTGGTTCTGAGTAAGGCGAAGGTGAGTGGGAAGTGAGTTCCAAGTTTTAGCTGCTAGGTAGGAGAAGGATCTACCTCCCATGGTGGTTTTGTTGATGCGAGGTACAGTGGCAAGGGCTTGGTTGGAGGATCGTAGCTGGCGGGAGGGGGTGTAGAAGGATAGTCGTGTGTTGAGGCATTCGGGTCCGATTTCGTAGAGTGCTTTGTGTGCGTGGGTTAGGAGCCGGAAAGTGATTCTCTTATTGACGGGGAGCCAGTGGAGGTTTTTCAGGTGATCAGAGATGTGTTCTTTACGCGGGATGTCTAATATGAGCCTGGCTGAGGCGTTCTGGATGCGTTGTAGTTTTTTCTGGAGTTTTGCGGTGGTGCCGGCGTAGAGGGTGTTTCCGTAGTCCAGTCGGCTCGTGACCAGAGCGTGGGTGACTGTTTTTCTAGTTTCGGTAGGGATCCAGCGAAATGTTTTTTTGAGCATGCGAAGAATGTTGAAGCAAGATGAAGAAACGGCGTTGACTTGTCTGTTCATCGAGAGTGAGGAATCCAGGATGACGCCCAGGTTCCGTGCGTGGTCCGTCGGGATGGGTGCTTCTCCAAGGGCCTCTGGCCACCAAGAGTCGTCCCAGGCGGAGGGGGAGGTACCTAAGATGAGGACTTCTGTTTTGTCTGAGTTAAGTTTCAGACGGCTGTGCTTCATCCATTCGGCTACTTTCATTCCTTCGTGTAGGTTCGTTTTGGCCGTGTTAGGGTCTCTGGTGAGTGATAGGATCAGTTGAGTGTCGTCGGCGTAGGAGATGATGTTGAGGTTATGTTGGCGTGCGATGGCCGCGAGGGGGCTCATGTAAACGTTGAAGAGGGTGGGACTGAGTGAGGACCCTTGAGGTATGCCGCAGATGACTTCAGTGGCCTCTGACTTGAATGGTGGAAGGCGGACTCTCTGGGTTCTTCCGGAGAGGAACGAGGTGATCCATTCCAGTGCTTTTCCTTGGATTCCGATGTTTTTGAGGCGCTGTAGAAGGGTGCTATGGCAGACTGTGTCGAAGGCTGCGGAGAGGTCGAGGAGGATGAGGGTGACTGTGTCACCATTGTCTAGTAGAATTCGAATGTCGCCTGTTGCTGCGATGAGGGCGGTTTCGGTGCTGTGCTTGGCTCGGAAGCCGGACTGTGAGGAGTCGAGGGATTTGTTGGTTTCGAGGAATGCGGCGAGCTGGTTGTTGACAGCTTTCTCAATGACTTTGGCCGGGAATGGAAGGAGTGAGAAACAGCGGTAATTTTTGAGTTCGGTGGGGTCAGCTGTGGGTTTCTTCAGGAGAGCGCTGAGTTCGGCATGTTTCCAGCTTTCCGGGAAGGTTGCGGAGTTGAGGGAGCAGTTGATGACGTCTCGGAGGTGCGGTGCAATGATGGAGTCTGCTTTGTTAAAGATGTGGTGAGGACAAGGGTCTGTGGGGGATCCTGAGTGGATAGAGTTCATCAGACGGATGGTGTCCTCAGTGGAGATTGGCTTCCAGTCATTGATGATGTTCAGGGGGGGTGGAGGTCCTGCAGGGGATTGGGTGGGTTGGTCTTCGGGTTGGTTGTCGAAGCTGTTGTGGATGTCTGCAATTTTGTTGTGGAAGAATGAGGCTAGGGAGTCGCAGAGGGCTTGAGAGGGGGTGATGTCGTTGGAGTTGGCTGAGGGGTTGGTAAATTCCTTGACGATGTTGAATAATTCCTTGCTGTTGTGGGCGTTGTTATCTAGACGGTCCTTGAAGGCTGCTTTCTTGGCATTTCGGATTAGTTGGTGGTGTATGCGGGTGGCGTTTTTGAAGGCGTCCTTGGTGCTGGTGGTTGAGTCTTTTTTCCAGGCCTTCTCGAGGGAGCGACAGAGTTTCTTGGATTTCTTAAGATCATCGTTGAACCAGGAGGCCTTCTTGCTGCTTAGTTTGATTTGTCGTTTTTTCAGTGGTGCTAGGATGTCGGCGCTGTTGGATAACCATTGGGTGAGGTTAATGGCTGCTTGGTCTGGGTTTGAGGAGTGGGCGGGGGGCTTTTGAAGAAGCGATGAGGAGATTTGGTCGATGGTGATTTTGTTCCAGTTTCTTTGCAGAGTGGGTTGGGGGTGGTTGTTGGATGTGGGCTTGTTGTAGGTGAAGTGAACGCAGCTGTGGTCAGTCCAAAGGAGAGCTGTGGTGTGGCTGAAGGAAACATGCTTGCTGGAGGTGAAGATAGGGTCGAGTGTGTGACCTGCGATGTGGGTGGGGTAGTGACAAGTTGTTTAAGTCCGAGGTTTGCGAGGTTGTCCAAAAGGGTGGTGGTGTTGCGGTCGTTGTTCTTTTCAAGGTGAAAGTTGAGGTCTCCCAAAAGGATGTAGTCCTCGGAGGGGATCGCGTGTGGAGTGATGAAGTCCGTGATGTCTTCACTAAATTGTGCGCGG
The DNA here is from genome assembly GCF_964263255.1 of Lissotriton vulgaris. Lineage (NCBI taxonomy): Eukaryota > Metazoa > Chordata > Amphibia > Caudata > Salamandridae > Lissotriton > Lissotriton vulgaris. The sequence goes on from NC_141689.1 coordinate 863,863,253, forward strand.
GGTCCTGGTGGCCTGTAAAGGAGGGTGCCTCTGAGTGTGGTCTTGGGGTCGATGTGGATCTGGAAGTGAAGGTGTTCAGAGTTGGCGAGATTGACGTCTGAGCTGGTTGAGATGCGGATGGATTTCTTATGGACGATAGCGATGCCTCCTCCTGTGTGGCCGGTACGGTCCTTGCGAATGATCTTATAGCCTTCCGGGATGGCGATGGTGATGTCTGGGGCTGAAGAGGCATTCATCCATGTTTCTGTTAGGAAGGCGACGTCCGGAGAGATGGTTTCGAGAAGATTCCAGAGGTCAATGGCGTGTCTGTGGACCGAGCGGGTGTTGAGCAGGAAGCATTGTAGGTGGTTGGGATCGGATATCTGTTGTGTGTTCGTAGATGAGGAGTTGTTCTTGCTGCCGTCGAACTTGCAGGAGTAGCAGGAAAAGGATCCATGGGTGTGTCCAGGAGCGGCTTGGACGCAGATGGGGGAGCGGCCAGGGTTAAGGGCTAGGAGGGTGGTGGCATCGTAAGTAATGCGGGAGGGGTGGGCATTACGGGGACCAGGGGGTCTGGCGCTGGGCGCGGTCCAGGCGCGAACGGTCGTAGACGGGCTTACCTTTGGCGCACCTTCGGCGTGGCCGTAGCGCGTGGACGCTGCGCGTTGGGACATCAGACATAAATGGAGAGTGGAGGGGGGCGGAGGAAGGGAGGAGCAGCTGGGGAGGCGGGTGCGGGCGGAGAGGAGGGGCTTGCTCCAAAGCACAAACAAACAAAATGGCAGTGGAAGAAAATACGAGCTGGGCGAGCTTGGGGCCACAAAAAGATTTAAGCAAAGGAGAGAAGGCACAGATAAACGAGCAGCAGTATAAACGGTACAAGCTTAAGAAAGCGAGCGCAGTGCAAGATGAGATATGCAAATGATACCAGTAAAATGCGGGCGGTTACAAGGAGGATAAGCGCTGCGATGCAGGTAATGAATGAATAGCAGTGCTATAAGTGCTAGAAGCGCTACGATACCAGCCAGCAGTATTCAGTCAGGGAATCACTCGGAGGGTGAGGATAGCGCTGAGGGACTCGGCAGAGCGCGAGTGAGGGGCCGCCTCTTACAGCGTAAGGGAGGTCACAGCGCTTTGATCTACGAGGCAGTGGTAGTCAATAATACAGACACATAAACCCATCCCTTGTGCCATTTCATCAACATTGGAGTGAGACTTGTGCCAGGTCTCCTGCATTTAAATAACTAAAATGGTGTTTTGACAGTTGTCCTGTGAGGCGACAATCTGATCACCAGCAATCTGTGCTCTAGTTAATAGTTTTTAAAAATAACCTTTTGACAGCACCTTTTATTTCCGGATGGTATAATGTGCTCTTTTTATGCCTCATTTCTCACTCACTAAGAAACGTTTCTACCTCCTTTGAGCAAAGCTGTATCCCATTATTTGTTAAGAGGCATCTTGGTAGGCCTTCTTTATGAAATACTAATTCTAATAATTTTATCACACTTTTGAACTAATGTTACTAACTTACAACATCTTGGGAAAACTGGAGAACAGGTCAGTCATAAAAAACTGACAGAGAGTGGAATGTTCACTTCTCAGAGCTCCCACAATATTTAGGGCTGCTTCTTCCGTCACGTAGAGTATGACAATATGTAGGAATGCAGATTTAAGAATCTTGTCCCTGCTACGAAATTCACTGCAATTATGGATTACTCTCTCAACTTGCAAGTCTAAACATGCCCACCAGAAGTCTAACTGTAGTCTCTCTTTGGTCCTATTATTTATTTTTAAAGACTGTATGTCTTCAGTAGGTGCTCTCACGTAAGCCAGTACCTCTTTACAAAACACACTCAGATGTCCCTCTTGGACAAGTCAAATTAACTTTCCCTTCAGGGAAATGGGAACAATACATTTTATACACCTTTGCACCCAGCTGTGCCTTAACTAGCTAAAATGGTTTGATACCATTCATCTACTTGTAGTAGATGCTATCACCCAATACAAGGGTGCAAGAAACTTGAGAGAGCCTGGTGTTATTCCAAATCCTCACAGGGCAAGCACTCTTACAAAAACTCCTTAGGCATCTCTCATAAACATCTAAGAGAGGTATGTGTGAGTTTTCTGGCCGATAGGATTTAGAAGACAGGTTCTTCTGCTAAGACCTTTATTTGCTTACAAGATTTCACACAGTCAGATTATTGCAGGCTACAAACCCCAGCCTAACATGAGCTGTGGCAATTTTTATCATCATTTCTTCATGACAAGATTATTAAAATCAATGAGAATTATGACTGACAGATAGGGAGTCCCATTCCAGGGAAGCACAGTGCTGTCAAACACCTCCTGAAGGATCATGTCATCTGGGAAATTTTGCTATCAGTTACCCAGAGTAAGTTAGTGGCATGATTCCCTTAGTTAGTTCTGGGTCTCCTGACGATCTGTGCCTGCCTCATCTGTTTTCCTCTTTTCAGTCTTAGTGCCTTAACCCCTTCGATGCTGATGACGAGCTCAGCTCGTCATCAGCCACGGGTGACGTGTGCGGATGACGAGCTGAGCTCGTCATGTATCGCGGTTAATCGAAAACAGCCGCACCGCGCAAAAATCACCGCAGCAGTGATGCGGTTAATTGACTGTGATCTATTCAACAGCTCACCAAAAATGGCATAGGTGCCAAGAATCTGGAAACATGCCCATGGCTCCTCAATTCTAAAGGCACCTATTGTAGACCCTGCCAATTTCTCCAATTACCGGACTATCTTAGTGCTGCTGTTCCCCTTAACAATTATAAAGGAAATTATTAATAAGCAACTATACCACTTCTTAGAGACCAATCATATACTGAGCTCCTCTCATACAGGTATTCGGGCTGCCCACACCACAGAAACCACTGTTTGACAGTCACAAATTCCATTAGGACCAGTATCGATGAAGGAAGTTCTGTTGCACTTATAGTTTTAGATCGTTTCAGCAGCTTTTGACATGGTCTCCCATGCGGTTTTGACTGAAAGGCTCTTTGACTTTGGTGTTCGCTCACAGGCTCTCGACTGGGAGAGACATCCTAGAGGATAGATCACATGTTGTATAACTATCACTATAATAATAACCAAAAGATACCATTGGGTCACAAGAAAATGAAAGTAAACTGTTAAAGTATGTGTTGATTCGCCCAATATGTGGGGAATGTGCTCTCCACCTCACCTGGTACTCCGGACATCCGTCTAGGCTGTCGTGGAGGGACGACAGCCTAGACGGATGTCCGGAGTACCGACGGACAGAGCGGTGCTCCGTTTTACCTGAGCTGTAGCCAGGTGAGGTGGAGAGCACATTCCCCACATATTGGGCGAATTTCAGGTGATATTTATTTTTCACTTTTCATTTGTAACCACATCATGCAGTAGCATTGACATAAGGTCCTGACGAAGCTGGAGGAGATCTCGAGACTCCGATTACCGCAGAAACATGTTGACCTTCAATCTGAGTATTTATATGTTGAATACCACTATGCACTGTTTTTAATATTGGGTGTGGATAGGATATTATTAAACTGTTCTTTTTCCATTTCTACAACCCAATCTTAATTGACCTTCAATCTGAGTATTTATATGTTGAATACGACTATGCACTGTTTTTAATATTGGGTGTGGATAGGATATTATTAAACTGTTCTTTTTCCATTTCTACAACCCAATCTTAATTCACTCACAGTTATCACTTTAATACATTTATGCACTGCAACAAAAAATAAAAAATACTTTTTTACCCTCCTTATGCCACACACACAAACCAGCACATTTGAGTTTTTCCTACTTGATTAGGTTACAGCTCACCTAATCCTAAGTGGTTAAACACCTCTTCCTTCTGGTGAATGATCCCAAATGATGTAGGGCGGCACAGGACGGGTATCTGATGGGAATCATTTGATGGCCACCACGTACCACTCAAACTTGGAATTGGTGACTGTTCCCGAATCAACACATACTTTAACAGTTTACTTTCATTTTCTTGTGACCCAATGGTATCTTTTGGTTATTATTACGGTTAGGGGATGATACTATTGTTTGGTCGTTAAAAATTCCCCATCGACCCCCCACATTTGTTTATAGTATAACTATCACTGCCTGATATACATTGATATTTTGTATTGTGTTGTTTTAATGTTTCACTGCTTGTAAAGCGCTCTGATATCCGCAAGGATCTGGTTCGCGCTCTATAAAACTTTCAATAAATAAATAAATAAATAAATGGTATGTATCCCCTTTTAAATCTAGGACTGTCATAAAAAACCTGTGGTGTGCCTCAAGGACCTTCATTGAGTTCTACTCTCTTTAACATCTATGTGGTCTCATTGGCAAAGGTTGTTATGGACTTTGACTTGGAGATTCTGTCCTATGCTGATGACACCCAATTAGTGGTATGATTGGACATAACCAGGAACTGACAAGAGTTGCTAGTTTCCTAGTGGGGGCTGTTAGGATGAAGAAAAGGAAGATGTCCAATAATTCAACTAATATGGTTCTATAGTGGATGAAATTAAATATTGATTATAGGAAACGCTTATTTTATGAAATTGTTATGTATAAATGAAATATGAATGTGATTATGTAGTCCTATTTAACTGACCTCCTTTTATAGTATTTTAATGTATTTTAGCATGAATTTGTAAAGGAAAATATTTTTATACTTTTTTATAAATACATAGATTGTGTAAATTAATCATGATTTTATTTTGTATCAATTATGTACTTTTGATTGTGTGAATATTGTATAGTGCCACTGTCTTTTTATGATATTGACTTATCGAAATAAAGTATTTTGACTGACTGACTGACAAGAGTCAGGTATCTGTGACTGCCTGCGTGCTGTGGCATTTTGGATGAAACAGAGTTGCCTTCCACTAAACCGAGGAAAAACAGAAATTCTTTTATTTAGTAAAGTCATCCAGATCTGCTCGTATTATTGGCAGTCTAAAGAACAGGACATTCCTCCTCATCCACAAAAAGTTGTAAAAAATGTCTGCATTCTGCTGGATGACAAGCTTAGTGTAGCAAATCAAGTCACAGCAGTCAGCAATACCTGCATTGGATTTCTTCGTATGCTGAGGAAGGTCTTGTCCTGGCTTCCTTCGAACTGTAGGAAGAACATCATACCGGATCTTATGTTTTCTTGGTTGCAGTAAATGAGTCTTTCCTGTCATGCTTGCAAGTGGTCCAGAATACAACTGCCAGATTGGTTTGGCATAGTCAACCTGGCACCTATGCAGATCCCATTCTGAGGTTGCTTCATTGGCTAACAGTTAGGAAGCATTGTATTTTTAAGCTCCCGTGCCACACCCACAGAACCTTGTATGTTGATGGCCCTATATACTTACGTACAAACATTAGATTTTACCTGCCAGTTAGAAAACTTAGATCATCTGACATGGCACTGCCACCCTCGCCACATACAGACTACGCAATACGGAGGAACTCTCCTTTTCCTACCTTGCACCTCACAACTGGAACTAGCTGCCCTTACATATTCATTCTTGCCTAAGCTTTACCACTTTTAAAAAGGTGGTAAAAACCCAGCTATTTTAGTTAATGTCCTTCTAGTATGTCTACCTGTCATTTGTTCCTTTTTGTGTAGGCTATAGCGCCAGATCTATCCTTAGGGAGTGAGCTGTTCACGCTTAACAAATGCCCATAACATAACTTAACATACTTCTCTATTATTGGAACAACCCTGAACGTCCTTAAAACTTCCACCATGGTAACATTTTTTTACAGTTTTGCTTTCTATTCCTTTTTAAATACAGCTCCATTAATATCCGCATAAATGTTTTCCTTAACCCAAACATCCTCCTCTTCACTAGACTCTTTAACCTTAGCTGAAACCAGCTTAGATCAGAAATCTGCTGCATTGTCCTCGTACCAAAGATGTACTCATCACTAATGTATCTTCCTGCAACCAAACAACACACTTCTTTATCCTAGATAAGACTGCATCAGCCTTGCGGCCTGATTTTAGCACTGGAATGTGACACTTTACTGCACGAGTTACAAGCACTCACAGACGAGTCTCAGTCTGACTAACCCCTTAAACTCCCACTTGCTTATTGTCTTCATATGGTATCCTGTAAATATTCACAGGCATTCTCCCCTATAGTTTAACTAGTACCACTGATAATATCATGACTTAATATGTATCTGTAATTTATTCTTGATCAGCTATGTATTTATCAGGATGGGGAGTTTACACTAATGTCCGGCGCGCGCACTTTTCATATCAGTCACTGTACTCTAGCTGCGCCTGTTATGACCTTTTTCAAATCTGCAATTTTTTTAAACATCTTTTTATTGTTGACATCAAGCAAAGCAATGATAAGACAATACCACATTTTGCATTTTTCATCATTACAGTCTTGTACAGCAGGGCCAATTTTTATTTGAACATGTACCTTATACCACTGAGCAGCATCTTTCTCCTCGTCTCTAACTCTCTCCACTATTGGAAGGGCCGAGGCTGGATCGGGAAGTCTCTTCCAGGGGTGGCGTGCATGGGTACCCTCTGTATTTATTCCACTTGCCCCAAATTTTACCCCATTTCTTGGGACAGCCCCTGCTAATATACACTGCATTTTCAGCCACCATACACCAATCCATGTCTTGTGACCATTCCTTTTGAGTTGGCAGTTCACATGACCCCCATTTACAAACAATGTTGCGTTTCATTACCATCAGTCCTAAAGTGACCCTAGTCTTCTCTGCCTGTCCCAGGTCGGAATCACCCCATACGTTTAAAATACAGCACTTCGGGGTCAAGGTTAATTCCATTCCTACTACTTTTGTCATACAAGCAATTACAACATCCCAATATTGTTTAATTGTTTGACACTCCCTCAGGATGTGAAAAAATGACCCCTCCTCTCCGCAGTCTCTATACTAGAGGGTGTTTGGTTTTCTACCGATTTTTTTAAGTATACCACAATAAATGTATGCTCTATGGAGCAATTTCGACTGAATCAATCTGAACCGGGACGGACTGGCCACCTCCTTAGGGGATGTCAGGGCTTCCAGTCAGTCTTCCTCCTGCAAATCTGGAATATCTAGCCGCCATCAGTCTCGCAGGCCCACCAACGTGTCTGGCATGTTATTTATAAGTTTCTGATATTTTATTTTATTTTATTTTATATTCTTCTATAGCGCATGAATAGACCCCCGGAGGGGTATCTCCGCGCTTTGCCAGTGTGAATATCCTCAGATGATAATGAAGAGATGAATGGTACGTATTGACAGAGGGTGATCAGTTACTGGGGAATAGATGTGTTTTTAAGACCTTACGGAAGGTCAGATGGTTGGTAAGTGTTCTCATCTCAAGAGGTAGGGAATTCCAAAGCTTTGGTCCAAGGTGGGCCAGGGCTCGCCCTCCTTGTCTGGACTTTTTTATTCTTGGCACCTGCAGAAGCTGCTGGTTACCAGAGCGCAGGGTTCGCCCAGGGGCATAGGGCAGGAAGATATTGGCCAGATATTTTGGGCCTTTGCCTATCACACTTTTGTGGATAGTGCATAAGGTCTTAAAATGCACACGCTTCCTCACTGGTAACCAATGGAGCCTAATCAGCAGTGGGAGGGAGGGAGTCCTGGGGGGGGCATTGAGGACTACCCTTGCTGCCGTGTTTTGGATTACCTGCAGTTTTTTGAGCTGCCCTTCATTTGCTCCCAAAAGAAGGCCGTTGCAGTAATCCACTCTGCTGATGACTAATGCCTGCACAAGTGTTTTCCTATGGCAGTCTGGCAGGTAGGGAAACACTCTTCTTAGCATTCCGATAGCTCGGAAGCAGGTACTCGCCACCTGATTTACGTGGTCCTTGTAAGTAAGTGTTTCATCTAATAACACTCCAAGGTTTCTCACCGTGCTTTTAGGGCTAGGAACAGGACCTAATTCCAGGTCATGGACATTGCCTTCCGGGTGAGGTGTTCCTCGAGGAGGCGACCTCCAATGGTTAGGATTCAGGTAAGGACTGTCCCTGAGGCACCACCTTGTTCAAGGCGTGCCCAGCGGTTTTGAGTCCCACAGTGGGTTAGCTTTGGTAATTTTACTTTTCCACCCCAGTTTATCAGTGGTTGTGTGTTATATTTTCACTGTAAGCACTGTCGAGCCCTCCAGGACCTGACTCCTAGGATTAGTATTTAGTGCTTGTAGGTATTCCCTCGGTTGAAGATTTCAGTGGTCCATTTTATAGGCCGGTTCCGAATGCGGTTGGCGGGCCCATTGGTTTACTGTCACCAATTGGGCCGCCCAATAATTAGATTCTATGTGAGGCAGGGTGATTCCTCCATCGTACCAACTGCAGGTTAATTTTACAAGCGCGATTCTGCGGGATCCTCCATCTCAAAGGAGCGTTCAAACCGCCCCATCTATTAGCTTAAAATAATACTCTGGTACCCAATACGGTGTATTTTGTAACATATACAGAAAACTTGGGCGCCATCATCTTAAAGAGCGTCGTTTTTCCCAATAGCGACAATAAGAGAGCCCACCAGTGTTGGACATCGTTTTGGAGTCATAGCAGAGGGCCCATCAAGTTTTCGTCATAGAAGCGGGTGGAATCTTGTGTTGCAAATATCCCCAGATACCGAAATCCGCCCGAAACAACCTGTACTGTACATTCTGCTGGGATGTTAGGCCTTTGTGTACTCAGGACAAATACTACAGACTTCAACCAATTAATTGTATAACCAGAGTATCTACTTAAGGAGGTAAATATGTTAAGTATTTTCTCAATCGATGCCCTGGGAGAGGCCACATATAACAATATGTCGTCCACATACAGCGATATTTTGTCCTCCCAGGCTTCCATCCAGCCAAGGACTCTTATTATAGGATCGTACCTTATCCATATTGCTACCGGCTCTAGCATCAGTGCAAAGATTAGGGGTGGCAAAGGACAACCCTGTCTTTTGCCCCTAAACAGGGTGAACCACCGCGAGGTTCTACCAATTACATCTACCTGAGCTCGGGGTTTTTCATAGAGTAATTTTATTTAGGACAGAAACTGCAGGCCAAACCCCATGAGGCCCAAGACTGCAAACATATATGTCCATTCAATGGTGTCGAAAGCCATCTTTGGATCCAGGGAAAGGATTGCAGAATCCTCCTGGATTCAATGGGTGTGACCCAAAACCCTGTGTAGGCATCCGAGATTTAACGCAGTAGAGCCACTGGGAATATAGCCCGATTCATCAGGGTGTACCAGGGTTGACAAGTGTGGGCCCAACCCCCTGGCCAACACTTTAGCTAAAATCTTCACTTCTACATTAAGAAGCGAAATTGGCCGGTATGAAGAGCACTGATACTTGGGCTTCCCTGCTTTATGAATTACTACCACTGTCCCCAACCATTGGTCCATAGGAAGGGAACCCTTCGTTTTACCCTCCTCAAACATAGTTAGGAGATGCTGCATTGTTTCAGACGCCGTGAATTTATACAACTCTAGGGGGATTCCATTTGGGCCTCCAGCCTTGCCCGAGATAAGGGCTCTGAGCGCTTGCGTCACATTTTCTACAGTGATTTTGGTCCCTAAAAGTTGTTTACCCTCTGCTGTGACTACTGGGAGGGTGATATCTGCTAGGAATTCCAAGGCCTCCTGAGTCTGTGCCTCTGTACCTGAGTTATTGACCTTCAAAAATGAGTCTGCGAAGGCCTCCGCAATCTCCTGCGGGTCCTGCAGGACCTCTCCCGGTTCGAGTGTTATTTGTGGCACCCATCGGCTAGCATGCTCCCTTTGGTCAAGCCAGGCTGACAGCTTCCCAGTTTTGTCACCCACTTCATAGAATCTGTGTTGTGTTGCTATGACTTTGTTTCTTGCTTCCTCTGATGCCCAGTCAGAGTAATCCTGCTGTTTTATTACCAGTCTATGTTGTAAGGTATCCTCACCCCCTTCAGTATTAGACATTCCAGCTCTATGATCTCTTGTTCGATTTCCACCACCTTCGCTTTCCGTTTCTGTTTATCAACGATAGAGCCTACCCTCGAACCACTTTCTTATACGCCTCCAAAAGTACCTGAGCTGGTCAACTGAAGAAACGTTTTCTTTAAAGTAGTATTTAGTGGCTTTAATAATTTCCTTTATTAATAACAGTATTTTCAGATACCAGTGACTAATGGGAATTGCATCCTTATCCCATGTGGTGCCAACCTTATAGGTCATCCAAATGGGGGAGTGATCCGAAATTCTCCACGCCATATGAGCAACATCAGTAAAATGAGTAAAGTGTGAGGCTGAAGTGATCAGATAGTCGATACGTGATCTGCTTCAATGTGCCCTGGAGTAAAAGGTATATTCTCTCTGGTGTGGGTTCAGGATCCTCCAATTATCTAGTAGGCCTAGAACCTCAAAGAACTTCACTAGTCTTGTTGGTTTAGCTGTGTGGGCTCTTACCGGCCAACAATCAAAATCCTCACATCCTGTCATGTTCAAACCCACAACCCATGAGGAGTCTCCCAGGGGGCAGTGCTAGTATCAGGGCCCCTAAGTCTTGCAAATGTTGATTCTTTCATTGTTGGGGGGACATATATTGAGTGTATGTCTACTACCTCCCCCGCCCATGATCCCAATAGCGCAGTGTGTCTCCCTAGTCTGCCAGTCCAGGTCTTGTCAATAATCAAGGGGGGATTTTTTTCTACGGAAGATTCCCATGCCCCTGGAACCCGAGGTATATCCTGCATGTATCTTCATTTCGTATCCCCGCCAATTAAGCTCTTGACATGTGTTCCCCATTAAATGAGTCTCCTGCAACAGCAACACATCCGGGGAGTGCCTCTTTATAAATTGCAGGACTATACCCCATTTTATCTTATTGCCCAACCCGTTCACATTCCATGTCATCACTTTCAGTTCCACTGGTGTTTGTCCTGTCATCACAGTATCAATAGTGTGTTATGTACAAAGCTGCAGGGTGTCCCCATTCTACGTATGGCCCTACTGGTCACGTTAGTGGTATGTACTATTGGTGTCGTAAGTGAGGTCTGCACCTTAATACGTTCTGCCTGTTCTTCCCAATATGCAAAAAACAATAGCCAACATGCTATAACATTGGAAATTTCCCCCTTTCCCCCCATCCCCCCACCCTGCATCCCTGCTTGACAGAACCCCAATTGCTTGCCCACCAACTTAGCAGAGAGACTGTCGACCCCCCGTTTAACTAACATCAGAGACGTTGGCTTACCCAGAACCCCTCCCTCCCACACTCCCCTGATTTACTGTCTCATTATGTCCCCTGGACCACTGCAGATATCCTGCAGCCAGAGCCCATCAGTCTCACAACCTGCTGGAATCGCCTACTCTCGAATTTATAGTCAGTTCTGCCACTCTGTATTGTCATGTAGAGGTCTCCGCGAGGGACCAATGTCTGTTCTTTCCTTAGTTGTATCAGGGCTTTATTCTTTTGAACCTATCTCACTGCGTCTTTGCTCGGGGCCTTCCACTATTCACCAGCCCTCCAACCATTCCCAAACGGCGTCCATGGTGTCAAAAAAACATTCCTTTCCTTCCGACCTCATGCAGAGCCTTGCTAGGAATAGCATTTAGTATTTTATTCCTTTTTCCCTGAGTTCCTTTTGTGCAGCCATGAAGTTCCGTCTGATCGCATGAGTTTTTAATGTGAAGACCGGGAAAAAGGTGACCTGAGCATTATCTAATAGCAATGGTGGGGCTATGCGGGCGTGTTGTAGGATAACATCCCGATCTCAGTAATTGCAGAGACATGCTATAATAGGTCGGGGTGGTGCTCCATGCCTGGGACATCCCCCTGGCACTCGTTGGGCTTGCTCTACAGAGAACAATTTTGAGAGGCTTGTTGGTTGGAGTTTCTGCGTTATAAGTTTTTCTACGAACAGGTCTGGTTCCCGCCCTTCCAATTGTTTCGCCGTGACCTTCCTTGCTGGTCTTCAATCCGGGCTTCCAACGTAGCTTGAAGCAGTTGTACTTCCTTCAATTGGGTTTTCAGAGTCGCCGTGTCTTGAACCTAGTTCTCCCCCATCGTGCGTAGATCAGCACGATTCAACTACTCTTCTGTTGTAACGTGTCGAGTCCGGTTTCCAGAACAGTTTGCACCCCTTGTATGGCAGCCATCAGGTCATTCAAGCAAAAGGAGGGCTCATTGGGACTCTTCTCCATCCCCTGGGTTGAACTTTCTTGTGAGGGCCCCTGCATTTCGGCGCTTTTCTGTTGCCTGAATGTGTCAAATTTGGTCTTCCTCCTGTCATGCTATCCTTTAGGTGCTTCTTGGTGGAGTGCTTCGTTACGCACTAATGATGAGGGAACCGCTGCCGCCTCCCAGGGGCCTTTGGTGCTCCCTGCGGCCTGTCAATTTATTCCGTTCGCTTTCCAAACAGTCTGCCACCCTCAATAGTTCTCAATGGTCCTCTACCTTTTGCTTTTTTATGAGTGGGCCCCTTTATTATCACTGTGACCCGTTTATGCTGCACACGCGGTGGGGGTTTCAAAAAAGGGAGGGGGGAAGGAACAATCACTATGCTCAGTTGTCGCCCCTTCATTTAAGTCTCCCCAGCCTTTTGCTATATAGTCTTTATGCTGCTTTCCGTTTATAACATGGACTGGGGGGGTACCTTCCTGCCTCACCACCCAGTCCAATTGGCTGTTGAGCGCCTCTACAACTGTGGTCAGGCGCTGACTTTGTGTCCTTACTGTACTGCTCTTAGGCGTTGGAGGGCCTGTCGCAATGCCTCAGAACTCCCTGTGGTTGCTGATGGAGTTCAGCCCTCCGGATCCCTCTCACACTGCTCTCCTCGGGCCGGGGGGCCGGGGTGTCAACACTGCACATCTAGTCACCGGTAGGTTAGAAGCACTCCCCCGGCGCTGTGTCAACTTTAAATTGCTCCCGGGACCCGCCTGGCTCCATCCTGCACCTTACTTTCGGTCTGCCCCAGGATCCCACCGTTACCTCCATCTCGGGCCTCATTCGATTGCTGATGCATTCCGATTGTTTATTTTATCGCCTGTCTCTGGTCCAGGACGGATTAGTGATGGATATTTGAGGTATTTGGGAAGTCAGCTGTCTGAGCTGCTTTACAGAGCGCCATCTTCTGCTAAAGGCAAGCCACGCCCCTTAATCTGCAATGTTTGAACCAATATCTCCTGCGTTGTATTTCCTGTTGTCATACAGTGTACAGGTCCTTTCTGTGAACAGTATACATTTCTCTTTGTCGTTATGATGCAGTTGCAAATGTTGTGTCTCTGTGGCTTTAGGAAAGTAAAAAATAAAAATCGATAAAAAAAAAAAGGTTCCTAAATGAATTATTGACCCAGTTCACTGCCAACACCTCTTTTTTGGTGACTGAGTAATTAAGCTATGATCCCCTTAAAGACCTTGAAGAAAAATGCCATGTGTAAAACCTGGCTTTTTCAGCGGGTTCACCCACAGTCTTTTTGCTTTTTGGCCTCCTGTTTTTGACCTTGTTTTTGTTGCTTTTAGGACTCTGTTCACTTTAGCACTGCTTTTCAGTGTTAAAGTGCACATGCAATTAATGTTTGTTGTGTTATGATTGGTTTTACGTGATTTGGATATTTGATTTACTAGTAAGTCCCTAGTACAGTGCACTGTGTGTGCCGAGGGCTTGAAATCAAATGATACTAGTGGGCTTGCACCACTGACTGTGCCACACACACAAGTAGCCTTTCAAAGGTGACTCAGACCTGCCACTGCAGTGTCTGCGCACAGTATTTAATGCCATGTCAACCTGGCGAGTGCACCCACTTGCCAGGCCCAAACCTTCCTTTTCTTGCATGTAAGGCACGCCTCAGGTAGGCCCAAGGTACCCCTGTGGGCAGGGTGCAGTGTATGTGAAAGGTAAGACATGTACTGGTGTGTTTTACATGTCCTGATAGTGAAAGATGGTGTATTTCATTTTTCACTATTGAAAGGCTATATATCCAATAGGCTAACATGGGGATTGCCTTGTAACATCCTGCAAGCATAACTTTCCATTGGGACAAGACAGAGAAATCGAGTTTAGGCTTCCTGAACTCAGAATTTAAAAATAGATCTTTTAGTAAATATGCTTTTTACATTGTGTTTTTGAAAATGTCACTTTTTGAAAGTGGGCATTTTCTTGCTTAACCATCCTGTGTATGTCTGTTATTTGTATATTCACCACCTGCTTTGGAGTGACAGGAGATGGAGATGTGCATTCACTGTAGACAGCCACAAGGGAAGTTGAGGTGTGTCCTGCCATTCATGGATGACTCATAGTTTGGCTGCATAGGACTGGTCTGCATTTAGAGTGGTGGTAGGAGTTTCACTTGCACCTGAATAGGCTGTATCTCCTTTGTTCAATGTTGTCTCCACCCCCTGTGGTCCTGGTGCACCAGAGAGGACAGGACTGGTTTGGACTGGGCTCCTAAACCCTTGCTACAAAGAGAAGAAAAGGAAAATGTGGTGTAAATTGTAGCGCCCTGATCCCTTAACTTTAGATTATTGCTGAACTCCCAGGAAGAAGAGCTGTAAGACCCGTCAGGAGGAGTACTACCCCTTTCCTGGTATTGCTTTGTTGGGTTGACCTGCAGTTGCTGCTTCTGTCTTCAGCAGGGAAAGACTGGACTGTTCTCTCTGCATTCTAAGTATCTCTAAGGGCTTGATGGAGAATTTGCCTCCTGTTGGAAGTCTCAGGGAAATCAAAAACTTTGACATCTTCTGGTTACTGGCTTCTGGAACTGGAGGTTTGAGCTGCCAAAGAGGAGAAAGGTAACCCGACACCGTCAGTGGCACCACTACTGGCTCTGTGACCTGAAGGCACCGCAGAGGGCACCGCCGCACTTCACATCGCAACCCAGTTCGCAACCCAGTTCTCACCGACGCCGCCCAACTCTGCCCGATGCCACCACGGGGCGGCTGATTGAACCGTGACCTGTGGGCGCTGCACTCAGCACTGCCTCACTTCACACCGCTGCCTGCTAACCCCCAATGACAATGCAACACCATCACTGATGCCACTACCTGCACCGTGGCCTGTGGGCACCATTCGTGGAGAACACGGAGCATCGGTCCGCTTCGCACTGCAGCTCTGGTCTTATCAATTTTGACGTTCTTAGCTGACATCGACGTCACCGCCTGCACCGTGGTTTTGGAGCACCTCTCATAAATTACACGGCACACCGCCCTTTCCCACATTGCACCCACTTGGCCCACTGCCATTGTCAACTGACACCACTGCCTGCACCACAACCTGTGAGCCCGCACACCACATTGCCCCATCTCGCAGCGCAGCCTGTTGTCTACCAATGGCAGTGCCCTGGTCTCACTGATGCTGTGGGACAACCGTTACTGAGCTGTTGCCTGTACCGTGACCTGAGGGCACCGCATGTTGCTCCACTTCATACCACAATCCCAACTCCTGCACTCTTGACTTCACACTCATGAATTCGACCTGCAACACTTGTGATTTCAAGGGCCTAAAAACTCCTACACCACCTTCCGGAATCGACGCCTGCTGACGCCTCTCCTCTAGAGCTCACTACAAAGTCTGACACCCTGCATCTCCGAAGGTACTGTTTTACAGGTCACCCCAACACTGTAGCTGGCCTGCGACACCGCAATCAGCCGTAACTGTTGGTTTTGTTTGCTCACTAAGCCGTGATTGCCCCAGACAGAGCTAGCAACTTCAAGGAACTGTGGGCCTCATTATGATGGCGGTCGGACATTCATCTGACTGCCATCCATGGGAATGGGACTGCCCGACTAGGTGGTCCAGCTATCGGTATTACGATGCAACCGCCTTCAAGGTAGTCGCAATGTGAATCGTTTGTCTTGCAGCGTGTGCTGTGGGGTGCAGCACACACCACAATACAAAAAAACAAATTTCAAACATCCCTGCAGTATTTGGCAAGCACCATATGGTGCAAGGATGTTAAGGGTGGTATCATAGGTACCCCCCAGGGATCATGACGGAGGTCCAGGGAGAAAGGGGGCTCGCTATGGGCCCCCAAGTCACTTTCTGCCTGCCTTTTTATGGCAGGTTAAGCATCAGGAAACAGCCGTCAGAAACTGAAATTGCAACCCCTAAGGCAGTGCCAGAGGTGGTCCGACGTGCTCCATGAGCATGTTGGATTAGTGTCAGCCGTCTCTCCTACCACTGACCATCCGCCCGCCATCCTAATACGGCGGGCCTTATTGCAGGGTCCGATGGCGGTGGGATCGCCACCGGCGGCCTGACGATGGTGGTCCCCCCACCATCGTAATGATGCCCTGTATATAAAGTCTATTTTTGCTTTATTGGTATTGTGGATTACTGTATGCTGGACTTTTATTATTTTGGTCTTGTTTTACAAAGATAAATATTGGATATTTTTCTAAAACTGGTGTGGTGTCCTTTTGTAGTGTTTTTACTGTATTACTGTTTGTTATGTGCAAATACTTTACACATTGCCTCTGGGATAAGCTTAACTGCTCGTGCCAAGCTACCAAGGGTTTGAGCTGGGGTAATTTTAGACGTGTAATCTCCATATCCTGACTAGAGTGGTGGATTCTGTCTGGCTTAGGTGCACAGCCTAGGCAACCAGAATACCCATTTCTAATACTACAATTTTATCCTCATTGTCTGTCCAATAAGACTGCACCCAGAACTTTAGAACAGCCATCAGTTATAACAATGATCCCTCTTCCTCCTACAAACGCCTGTATTTTTTGGGTCGTTCACTAAAATTGTTCTTAATCAAATCAAACTGCCTGCTACACTTGGCATTCCACTTGAATTCTATTTTTGCCGTTTTTTTTAGCAATGCCCTCTTAGAGATAGTCTTCTTTGCCAGTTTCTCATAAATCTACTGTAAAACTCCACAATCCCAGGAAATAAAACAGTTTGTCCTTATTATTTGATCTCTACACTTTTTTAACGATCTCTCCCAGTTCCTCTTTAAGTCTCATACTAATCTCTGTCTTACCAAAAAAATATTCATCTGCCCTCAATGTTACTTTGTGGTCTTTGAATCTCTCTAAAGCCTTCCTGACATGCTTATTATGTCCCTCCCATGAAACTCCTTTTACCCATACGTCATTCTGAAAATATTTTTCTCTTGCTGCGTCTCCTAACTTTAAAGTCATTGCCCTCTGAAAAACTGAGGAGCAGATACAAGTCCAATGCACACCCTCACAAACTTAGAAGCTCCTATTTGGGTTATAAATAAGGTAAGATCTTGAGACTCCTCATGAAATTGAATCGGGTGGTATGCAGAGGCCTGTTGTAAAAATGTTGGCACCAATTAACATTGATATTTACTATGATATATTTGGCAGTTGGTACTTGATCACCATCACTTCCGCCGTGTATAAGTACTTTCAAATCCACACACAAGGAATTCTCTACACTTACCTTCTTGCCTACCACAATTGTGGCTAACCACTCCATCACCTCTGGAGGACACTTATCCCAGACTGATAACATATCAACAATTCAATGTACATTGTCTCATATACAATGGCAGACAACCTCCTTACTTTAGAAACAATGTGCACTGCTTCTTTTTGCAACCTTTTCTTGGGTACATATGATTCCAAACATCCCCACTCTGTTTTAAAAAATCTTTATGAATATTTTCAAAATCTATCTTCTACCATATGAAGGGTGGTTTATAGGGTAAGGCAACATTATCACCTTTGATAGAAACCTATGCATTTCAATCACTATTCTGTTGTGACATATTTCAGCAGCCTGATAACATTTCTTCATCTTTATCTCTTGGTCCCCATATCCTCATGGCCTGACATCCATTTCTGTAACTTAATAGACCCTCAAAGTTTTTTTTACACCTCCTTTGAAATGATTTTCTAGCGGGAACAGAATTCAAACATCTGGGCAGATTTACTAACATTTTACAGTGTGGATACATCCTTTTTTGCGCAGCTAGGACACAAAATGTTATTTGTGATTTACAAAGCCACACAAATCAGATTTGTGTGGCTTTGTCCCAATAGAAACCCAAGGCAATACATAGTGCTGCCTTGCGATACTTTGCATTAAGGAGGCGTTCCCTGGCTGAAGCCTGGGCATTCCGATGCATCTACCCATGGATTTTGGTGCATTCCCAGATTTACAAAAGCCAGAAAGCCATTTTTTATGTAAATCGCGTTTTATAAAATGCTGGTGCTTATGTGACAAAATAAAGAAAAAATGTGAGGAACAGTAGTTGCTCAAAGACCAGTGTTTCTCTCACTTTCATGGGCTTTCTCAAGGTTATGGTGCAATATAATCATTGGCCTATTTAAAACCAACATGATTAATTAGTAGCAGGAGCCATGAATTTAAAATCATGAATAAAAAACATTTCTGAACTACCCAACACAATGCGTGCTGTCATGATACTATTATGGTTACACAACATAGTGTAGTGTAGTTCCTCTTTTCCCAATAGGCTCTGCGAATTGGAATAACATAAACAGCAGTGTAGACGTAGGACTAAGGTCATCTAGGTCTCTACTGACTATGTTAAACTTAATTTAGGTTTGCCAGCTAGCTCAGAGTTCACTAGAAACTTTCTCGAATGAACAGGGAGGAGTGAACTTCCCAGTTTAGACAAGAAGGGATTCAGTTTCTGACAACCGCAAAAACATGACAACTTTGCTCCCCCAGAATAAAGAGTGTATCTCTAGAGTTGTGTGAAAACAATAGGCAGCTATTTCACTCAGTCAACCGTGCATACTTAGTTTCACCAGAGTGCAGAGAAATAGAGAGACGGGCGTTTTCAATAAAAGATATTATTTATTGAGCAGTCTTCTTTCTCATGCAAGAGAAATGAATTGCCACAATTGCAATACTTATCATAAAGTAAAGTGCGTACAGTAAAAGTAGTATTATGAAATAATACTGTAAAAGCATTGATATGGTTTCTTAGCCATTTGGTACTTTAAAATGGATAAAATATATACATACATAAAAACATTGACTAACGTACTCAACTGGTGCTTCTAACTAAGCCTACCCCGGTGTACCTGACCTAAGCCTAATACTTGGGAAGGAGTAAGTAAGTAGCAGTTTAAGTTAAGTTGGTTAAGATTGTTTTGCCAAGAATCTGCATCAAGAATTCTCTGTAAGGGTTTAGTCAGCTTCATACCTTGGTAATAGAATGTGGGAGGTCTGGTATCTCTTTCCTCGGGACTCGATCTCCCAGCAACCCGCAAGGGTGGCTGGAAACACCAGAGCTGGAGAAAAAGACAGCGTCTCTCTCAGTGCGTCAAAACGGGAGGGCTCTCGCATCAGCTGGGCTCTCGGGCAAGTAGATAGCTGCTCTGCTCCAAACCACCGTGTGTTTGCTTAAGGCAACTGTTGGTATATTTATACCTGAAAGGTGCCGAGTTTGACGTAAGGTTGGACATAAGACGTCACTAGGAACTAACAGTTCTTGCTGGACTCCAGGAGTTCTTGTTCAAATCAAAACAGAAGCAGGGGGGGATTTCCCGGGCTGCTGGAGGCTTGGTTTGTTTAAAGAACGCGTTGTGCTTTCTAGGAGTCGATGGGAGTAGCCGGGGCTGTGCTTTGGACTGCATGGGCTATCGCTGAATATGGATATGATTCTTATGCCTTTATAAGGATATTATTGATTAGACCCACATAAGGGCATGAATCGGGAATATCGAATTTGGGTCCTAGATAGAAACATAACAATAGGGATGTCAGGTACTTTAGAGTTTCAGGAAAAAATAAGTTGAAATGTTGTTTAATGAATGCTTATCCCCATTTCAGTGCTAGATATTATGATGATCAGGATCGGAGGAAAGGTGGTGTGCGCAGTGGTAAACAGCGCAACATAACAAATCTAATGAGAATCTTGCGGAAAGCAAGATTTCAGAATGGGCAACCATCTTGGATGTTATTGTATAAACAAAGATGGAGTCGAAGTCTCTTTGCTTCCCAAAGCAGTCCGTGGTTGGCAGTCATTAGACGATTATTGAAGAGCCGGTATCTTACGATAGGAACATCTGATTGGAACTATGACTTTCTTTTTTTGCACTATCTTACCCATTCAGACCATACTTGTGATTGGTAATCATTTTCAAGGTCTTGTGTATTTGTATAAGTATTTCTGCACTCTATTTATATCACATTTTCATTTTTTTGTTGCACTTGGTGTCTTTCCGGTTTTCATCACTGCTTTTGTACATGTTGTAATTTCCAGGACTTTCAGGAATGAAATAGTTTGGACTCCTGTGCATTGATCTTTCTGGTAGTTTGAAGAGGCATGTGAAAACCACACCATATGGATTCCAAAGGACAACACTAATCATTGTTTTTCTAGATGTTCAGTGAGAGAACTGCATCTCAGTTTAGAGAAGAAAGGGATGAGTTAGAGGACTTGTTACTTAAACTATTTAGGTGGAAGGATTTTATATTATACTGAAAATACAAGATTCCCTACTAATCTGGAGTTGTTCCTTACAGACTCCCAAAGAATTCTGGGAGGAAGTGTGAGGAGCCTCCCATCAGTGTTTTCTCTCTCTTCCCCTTTCCCTTTTTTGTCTGCATACTGTGGGCTGCTGTTACAATTAGAAGTCATAGTTTCTCTCTGGAGGTGAATAAGATTAGTTTAATTGCAATCCTGCTGATTGCTAAATTAAAATCTGTGAACTACAACAGTTTGGGAAACCAACGTTGGCTTATCTGCCCAGATGCCATGTATCCCTCCACATTTTCTCTAGATGACATTGAGAAAGCAATTTTAAGTTTATGAAATGATATGGAGGAAGCTTAGAGTGAGTGTTGCTTAAACAGCAAGTATTAAATATGCCACATCAAATTAATCAAACAAGTAGTTATGGGGTCTCAAGATCAGGTCAAAATTTAGAATACAAAATCAGTATGGGTAATACCGTTGATGAAAATTCTCACATTGCAGTAATTGTAGCCGCACCATTAGCTCCCCCAGAAAGGTATAGTGGTGACTCATAAAACTTAGGAATCTGTTTAAATTTGTATGGGTTGCATTTTTTATGTAAGGCCTGTCCTTTCCAACATTAGAATCTATGATTGCATCAATATTATTCTATTTATGAGAAGACACTGCATCTTGGTTTATGACAGTGCTTAGTAACCTTTTTACTTCTTTGGACCCCCACCTAATAATTTGTATGACACAGGGACCCCTACTGAATTTTTATTCGAATTCGGGGATCTCCACTGAGTCATTACTGGAAGCCGGGGACACCAACCTAATAATTTTTGATGATTTGACCAGCAAAACAATAAACAAAAAAACCCTGAACCAATCATTCATTAAAAAAATACACAAATTATGAAATATTTTATTTAATTCACAAATATAATAATAAATAATATTTTCAATTGGAAGTTTGGCGCTTGTCTAAATTATTTTTTGATGCACTTGAACTGCTCTTACTAATCAATCTCAATCGGAATATACTAAATTAATTTTTAACCATCAATTCCAAATTCCATCACATTTATAAAACATTAAAAAAATGTCAATGTTGCTTCTTTATTCATATATACTTTATTAATCTGCTAATATAAATCTCCACAGGACACTCTGGAAAAACAAATCTGCTAATATTTAATTTCTAAGCAGTCGGTAACCCCCTTAGTAGGCTTTGCAGACCCACATGGGTCCCCAGATCACAGGATAAGAACCATGGTTCTATGACATTAATATAAAGGGAATTCCCATTGTTGTATGATATTGATGCATTCAAGAAAGAGTTAAGGGGAATTTTTGATAGAAGAGCATTTATTCAAGTGGATTATTGGGGTAAAAAAAGGTTTATCATACTATATGGCTCAATTTAAGAAATTGATATTCAAATGCAATTGGCTTGATGGAAAAAGGGAATAAATGATGAATTAAAAGCTATCTTGTCTCAGAATTCAGACCTCCCTAAAAGTGTAGAAGATCTAATTTATTTAGTTATAAGAACTGACAAAATATTAACAGACAGACAATATGCGCCAAGACGCCTACGGGCATTTGTGCGCTCTATACATTGTAATAATAAATAATAAATAAATAAATAAATATGAAAAGAGAATATCTGAATTTTGAAAATAAGTGTTTGAGAGAAACCCTGAGGTAGTAAGAACCATCCTTCTCTCTACTGAGCCTATGCAATTACGTACTGTGCATCCACCACTAACTAAGGAAAAGGAGAAGAGAAGGAAGCAAAGGTTTTGTTTATATTGTGGTTCTGATTAACATATGTCAGACAGTGCGAAGTGAAAAGGCATCAAGAAAATTAGAATGCTCAACTGAATAGAGGAGGGATCCACTGAGCAATTGGTTAGTAGGTTCCCCTCAGAAAATTAGGAAAAGATTACAGCCAAGAACAGCACATGTCGTTTGAACATTAAATTTCAGGAAAATGATGATTGTTTTCAGCAGTAATGGATTCAAGACCTACTGGGAATGTTTTAGATTGGACACCTATTAGGAAGTTGAAATTACAGAGCATTAAGAACAACCCTGAAAACGTGAGAGCAGTAGATGGTACAGAGTTAGGATAAAGATTAATCACCGATTAAACTGCTTTATTACTAGTTATTATTCAAGTAGATTTGGCATCAGAGAATAGTAATGCCCATTTACAAATGACAGCCAGGGTATCTATGGGAGACTCTGAAGAAAATATGTATTTATTAAAAAGATTCATAAGGAATTGCGTGTTAAATAAGACGTCTTTAGTAAACAATAAGCAGAACATTTACCACCCAGAGAGTATGATTTTTTGATTAATCTTGAACATGGGGCCAAATAACCATGCAGCAGAATATATGCAATGACTGATAAAGGTTCCAAACATTTGAAAACAATGGATACATATCTGGCCAATAGTTTTATCAGACACTCACAATCTCCTATAGCTTCACCTCTATTTTTGGTACATAATAAACAGAGCAATCTTTGTACCTGCATTCACAGTTGTGCCCTGTAAAATGTTACCATTATAATAGTTAGCGTCTTCCTTTTTTCTTGATAATGTTAGATTAGATTAGAGATAGTAAAGTTTTCACAAGGATCGATCTAAGAGGTGCATATCATTTGATATGTGTGCGTGATGGAGAATGAGTGGAAGATGGCATTCTGTACCAAATTTGGGCTCAATAAATATCAGATTATGGCATACGGTTGTGTAATGTCTCACAGAATTTCATGTTTTATTAAGTACATTTTCAGAGAATTCATTTTTGTCATTGTTTATACTGACTATTTTCTCATATTTTTGAAAGACAGACAGGAACGCATTCAACAAGTATGCAGAGTATTGCACAAGTTGCAAGAAACTCATTTAATGCTGAAAAGTGTAAGTTTCATGTCATTCAGGTGTAATTTTTACGATTTGTGATTTCACTAGAAGGGTTGAAGAAGGACCACAAGAAAACGTAGGCAATGAATGGCCAGCTCCAAAGACAGTTAAAGATATTTAAAGTTTCTTAGGCCTTGCAAATATTTACAGATGTTTTATTAAAAAAAAAATCTTAGGTCATATCACCAATGTTTAGAATGTTAAAGAAAGGGGTTCCATTCAAATAGGATCAGGAGGCAGAGGAAGCATCCAAAACATTAGGAACCAGGTATACATCTGGGTGGATGCTTAGACATCCTGACACTATTATGCCCTTTTATGTTGAGGTTGCTGCATGAGATGTAGCTTTAGAGGCAGTATTATCATAGTGTCATGCGGATACAGATCAATTGCATTCAGTGACCTTTTTATCCAAAACAATTGAATGATTCCACAAAGAGTTACACTATTTCTGAGACGAAACTAGTGGCTATTAAAGTGTCATTTCTAGAGTGGAGAACTATTTGTTTGGAAAGCAAGTCCCAGTCACAGTTTATATAGATAACCATAATTTGGTGTTTGTTAAGGCTTTGGATGATCATAAAGTCAAACGGATGAGATGGTCACTATATTTCTCAGACTATAATTTTGTTATAGCTTTCAGACCGGGGCAACAAATTCAGAAACCCAACTTGTTGTCTAGTAGAATTCATGACTCTTGTGAAAAAAGAACATAAGGTTTATCCAGTAATTCCAGAGGAGAACAATGTTATGTTATCTATTTCTGAGAGTATGAAGAGAGATGTGTCCAGTGAGGAAATGATTGAAAGGCCTGATAATGCTGAGAGGCGTAGATTTGAAAATAATTACCTTGGTTTAATCAGTGTCTATATTTGCCTAGGGGGGAGATTAGATTCAGGCATTAAAGAAAATGCATGATTCCCCATTTTCAGGTCATCTATGTATAGCTAATACAATTGAATACATGAAAATAAATTTTTGGGGGGAGAAGATGAATAGAGATATAAACTAGTATGTTTCCACTTGTGACATTTGCTCCAGAAACAAGAATGATCATCATAAGCCAATTGGATTATTAAAACCATTGGAAGTCCCCCCAAAAAAACCCTTGTGAATGATTTCCATGGATTATATTATAGATTTCCCGTCTGATAATGGTTTCACAGACATTCTTGTAATTGTTGATTCCTTCTTGAATAAGCTTCATTTTGTACCAACAAAAGGGTTAATGTTAGTATCAGAGACTAAGCTTTTCTTTTTACAACTTGTAGTAAAAATTCATTGGTTGCCTAAAGTAGTAATTTATTATCGCGGGGCATGATTTTTCATGATACTCCATCTGTGGTGCCTATCGCATACATTGTCATTTCTTGTCCTTTGCACCATTTTGATGCTTATGCAGCTTGGTCACTGTTACTCTCAAGATCAATTTATTAGAGCTCAGGGTCGACCAATTGACTCTCATTCCTTCCTTGTCCAAGTATTTCCTCTTCTATCATAGGAAGCACAGGCTCTCTGTCCTGAGGCTATAGCTTATGTTACCTCTTTGAGCACCTTCCAAGACTGGATTACACCCATGCACAGTTTATAAGAAGAACAAGACAGCCAGCTGTTAATGGGAACAGCTTGAAAGGTACTAATCCTTATTGCTGATTAGGAGAGCCTTCCCAGTTTTGATCATTTTAAGTTTCACAGAACTTCAAGTTCCAATTCATTGCCAGCAAGAGGTGAAAGCTAGTGACTCTGGAGAGGCCATTTTTGAAACAAGTGTTCAGGGTTTATTTTCTTTTCCAATCATTAACCTGGTCCATGTTTGCTCCTCAAGGTGAAGAGGGAGAACTACACACTCACCCTGATAGCCCCAGTTAGTGCTAATCAATTCTCAAACAAAGATTTGAGGGAAAGGTCTGTAGCCAAACATTCACCATCAAAGCACATCCTTGCCTATTAACTGATAACAATGGCTAGATACTGCATCAAGACCAAGCCTTGCTCCAGCTGATAGCCTGTTACCTGGAGACAGAGTTTGACTCTACTGACCTCATAGAAAACTGTAGGCACATTTTAAATGTGATCAAGGCACAGTCCACACAAAAAACATTTTTCTGTACTGAAGGTGATTTGTCTCCGAGCATATGTGTGGAATATGCATCATCTGTCTTTTAAGACGAGCAAAATCGCTCTCATATCTTCTGCACTTTGCAGAACAAGGCCTCAAGGACTCTACAGTCATGCTATACCTTTCAAAAATATCTCCCTTCTGAGGACAGCGAAATACACAGTTTATACTCTCCCAACAAGTGAGAATGAAATTCATGAAGAGACAATTTAACATATCTCAAGTAAATACTAGCCCACTGATGTTTATGTGACCTCCAGGGTCTATAACATACTGGTTTATGATTTCATTGCTTATACACAGTACAGCAATTTTTCAGGTCCTCACTCAATATGTTTACCCACATATATTAGGATTCCTGACTAATTGTCATGTAGTTCCCACTAATCTGTAGGATCTGCACATTTGAGGACAACATAAACTTTAGGGGAGGTGCTTAGATGGATTCCATGCACCCCGTAGTATTAGTTGGCCTAAAGAGAAGCTAGCTCACAGTGCCACCATGAGACCCCCCTAACCCAAACAGGGAGCAAATGTTTTCTGGCAACCACTGAACATGACAATCTTGACCCCTCAGAGATTGTGTTAATGGATCTAGAGAACCCTTTCGCTCAGTCGTTTGTGCACTCTTGTTCTCAGAGAAATACACAGAATAAACAATGGGAATTTCTTCAATAGATCTTTTGAACCAACGTTATTCTGGTATAAAATACATGTGCTGCGATAATCAGTAGATAGAAGCATATGAAAGTGATTACGAGCACCAAAATTATAAATAAATAACAGGTATAGTTCCACCATGGTAATAAAACAGTGTATATATATGCAGGCATATAAAACAAGATAGTAATCAGGCGAACTCCTACTATGCAATCCCTACTCTACCTGCCTCCAGAGTATGTGTAGGTGTAGGTGTGTATATCAAGAGCCAAGAATCCCCCACTGGATGATCCAATGCCATTAGCTGACGGAACAGAATGTAGGATCTCGTCTTGGTCACAAACTCGCCACCCCTCATGGAGATGTTAGGCAGCTGCTTGGCGAAACCTGAGCCTGCAGGGACCTCTTGATGTCAGCCGAAGTGTCTCCTCTGCCAATCCCCGGAAATGCTTATTTATTTTTATTACAAAGTATCCTTGCAATGCATATGCAGATTAGCATTATTATGGATATGCAGATAGCCCTGTCGCCCCATGGATGAAGATAGACCAACATTTGTACATCATGCGTAAAGGCCTCGTACTCAGTGTTCGAGGCATCATGATAATGTTGCCCAAAGTGAAATGTATAAGCAAAGCAGTATTCAGAGAAACTAATCCAACATTGTCACTCACGCAAATATGTGCAAAGGGTCACAGGAAAATGTTATGCAGAAAGAAGACAATGTAACAAAAATTTGCAAATTTGCCACATAAGCCTTACTCGGGCACATAACATAATGTTGAGTCCATAAACCAAACGACATGTAGCGCTGGTTGAAAGGTTTATTTATTCTGACTCAAACCCCTGGCACCAGCAAGGGTGGAACCGACTTTCCCCCCAACCGTCCGTCTCAGCAATGATCCCCCAACATTCTCCCCTTGAGCTTACCACACACCAAGAACTCATCATCATCATCATCAAAACCACTTTATTCGGTTAATAAAAACCATAAAAGTACATGACATACAACATTTATCACAACAATAAAAAAAATTAAAATAGAATTCATCAATAGGCTTGGGTGACATAAAACATTTCAAGCCCAAATTTCATAGATATATGAAATAAAACAGTTACCAACAGTTCATATATAACAGCATGCGTCCAAAATACAATTTATTCTGCAGAAACTCAGATGGAAGGGCAAACGCTAGGACAATATTCTTTTGATCATTCTAAAACAACTGAGTTACTTGTCAAGGAGTACTTAGTAACCGGGTTAAAAAGTGCTACCCACATGCTGGAATTTGCCGGCCACCAGCTTGCTGTCACGCGCACAAGCGCACGTGACGTGCACAGCTATGCCTTTCCTTCTTTCGTGTGCACCACTTAGGTTTCTTTTAGCACGCGCGCACTCGTACACACAACTCCCGGGCTCTGTTCCTCGCGCGGGGCCAATGCTTGTTGATACCGTTCCTGCGACACAGGGGCCATTTCCGGTAAGTACAACCCTATATATGCTGAGTGGGTTCGATCTATCTAAACCCAGTAACTTGTGTGTTCCCTCAGTCTCATGGCTATGGAAAGAGTGCATGTCTTTGCATACTGTGCAGTAGTTACAGTCAGTTTGTTGATTGGGGATTTGATCTGCAATAGCCATGGCGAGTGCTAACAATGTAATTGTCAGTTGTATCCCTTCTCCACCCCTGCTTTCTCCCTGCTTCTTTGTGGGCAAATAGGTACTTATTGTGAAGTTTTTATTGCTGCAAAATGTTCTTAATAAGTTGAGCATGTACCTCAGAGATATGTATTACTTCTGCATGGTCCTCTCTGTCCCCCCCCCCCCCTTCTGATGTCCTTTGAAGTTGGCTCCTTTTTGAAGTTGGTAATGATGGCTGCAATTTAAACCAAGTGTCTATCCCTTGCTTTGTACGCTGTATGCGTGTGGTTAGATAACATAAGTGTTGTGTTTTCACTTTTTCGAACTGCCACCAGCTAAATCTAGTTCTCTGTGCTTACTGCTTTAAGTAATTGGACAACATTGATCGAATTAACGAAGAATAGCAACAAAGAAATGAAAATGGTGATCTATTACTTACAGAAAACAAGTAAAATGTCTCAAAACAAAGTAATCATTTTGAAGAATTACGATAAAACTAAGTCACCAAGATGTCACGCCTTACATTTATTTTATAATATATACTGTAAGGTTGTGGTACATGATCCTCTTGTGCTTTCAGGCCACCAGTTTGCCATTTATAACGCTCTTAAACTACAGAAGCTATAACTGGTTATATAGGGCACAAGTTAACATTTCTGTACTATTTAATCAGTGGAGTACATTATTGAATATTAGAGCAAACATTGGAGTGTGAGATCTATTGTAGCTATGGTTAGCATGGCATACTGCTCTTAATGGATAGTCTTTTACACCGTTTAGCCCAGATGTTGATTCCTACTGCTGTTGGTTTGGTAAATGGCATTTTTGTTGTTTGATCTTGTGGAGTGTGAGGTTCCCTCTAAATGATCACAGGAGGCGCTGTATTCGGAATGCAGGAATGTTCTTTATTAATATATATCACACAGAGAAGAGCGCTGGGTGTCTTACTGGACTGCGCTCCGATCCGCTCTGAACGGCGCGATTCGCCGTTCGCGCATGCGCACAGCCGTACGCTGTCCGTTCGTGCGTGTTGCGTCACACGCCTTCAGCGCGGCTAGAGCGCTGACACCACATATCTCCTCCTTTTACACAATGAATATTTACAGTTCAATGTCTAGTGTCCCTTCATTCAAAGTCTATAAGGTGCGCCGGTCTGATAATCATTCTCCCAGCACGCATGCGCCTTACCGGAGTGGATGCCTCGTGGACACCCTTGGTAGTTGGGCTCCCCACCTTTTCTTTCCCCAGACCAAGTTCGTTCTTCCGGGGTGTCACGCTTTCATTGGCCGGTGACTCCCTCACACTTGTCTCACTTAGCTCCCCACTCTCTACGCACGCTCCTTCTTCTCCATTGCCTTCACCGCCTGGCTCACTCTCTTCTGCTTCTACTTCTTGTCTCCGAGCTGGCATGCTGTTTCCTTTCTCTTCTGGCCACTTCACAATTTTATTTATCTTCGCCATGCGATCTTGGGACCACACTTTGCCATCGCTGAGGAGCGCTGCCCTGCTGTACACTTCTTCTACTTGGAGGGGTGGACTATATTTGCTTTCTCCTTTCTTCTTCAGTATTGCTTGCTTGACTCTCACCCACTCTCCCTTTTCCAGAACCGAATCTTTCACTTTCCTTCTCTGGTTGTAATGTTCAGCATACACTCTTTGGGCCTTCTCCAAATTGTGTTGGACCACAGCAGGCGACCACTTACTAGTGATGGTCTTTTCTCTCCATACCACATTGTCCTTAGTGAACGGATGCCTGCCCCCTAAGATCTGGAAGAGACTATATCCTGTTGCAGTGGGGATGATTCTGTACGCCCATATCATCCTTTGGATCTCTTCTTCCCAGTCCTTGCCCTGCATGATGGCCGCTTGAATGGACCCCATGAGAACTCGGTTAAATCTCTCCACCTGTCCATTGCTTGCCGGATGGTACACCGAGGTGTGTTTTGACTTGATCCCATTCCTATCAGTGTATCAGTGCCACTTGTCTGATGTAAATTGTGGTCCATTGTCAGTTAATATTGTTCTTGGTATGCCTTCCCTTAGGAACACCGTGGTGAGGAATCTGATCACTACCTCCGAGTCCATCTCTTCTTGTACATGCATTTCTGGCCATTTGGAATACTTGTCAATTATGACACATAAGTATTTGGCTATTCCTTGGTTGTCTAATATCGGTCCTAGTATGTCGACTGCAAGATCCTCCCAAGGATTGCGGGGTTGTTCAAATCTCCATAGTGCATGTCTCAAGGGTTTGAGCACCTTATCTGACCCATGGCATTGGTCACAGCCTCTAACATGTCTCTCAATCTGGATGTCCATTCCTGGCCACCAGTACATCTGCTTTACCCTAGACTTGGTCTTCACGATGCACAGGTGACCTTCATGTAGCAGGTTCAGCAGGCTCTGGATCAACTTTTCTGGAGGCACCACTTTGTCCCCGCAGTACAGAAATGTTCCTGAATCGCTCATAGACAATTCTTCCCGTACTTCATACAATTTCCTCAGTGCTTCCTTCAAACTTTTCTTAACTTGCCACCCTTTCACAAGGTTCTCCTTAACCTCCTCCAGGTTTTCATCTTCCTCTTATGCCTGCTCCCACTCCTGTAAGCTGATGGCCCTTTCCATGTCTTCCATCACCGCCACCATTTCCTCATTTTCTGCAGCCGGTGTGGGCGCTTGCTCCATCGCTGAGGCCCTGCTGAGGTAGTCCGCCACCTTGTTGCGAGTCCCCGGGATGTACTCCACATCGTAGGTGTATTCCAGGAGCTTGAGAGTCATCTTCGCTATCCGCGGGGTGGCCGTGTCGTGTCCACTCGAGGTAAGTACCTTAACCAAAGGCTTGTGGTCGGTTTGTAAGCAGAACCTTGTTCCCCATAGGAATTGTCGGAACTTCCCCATGGCCCATGTGACAGCTAGCATCTCTTTTTCTATTACACTGAACTTTTGCTCAGTGTGGGATAACGCTCTGGACGCAAAGCTGAGCGTTTCCACAGTTTTGTCGTCTCTCTCCTGTGCCAGCACTGCCCCTAAACCTTTTTCACTGGCATCAGTGGTGAGGATGGTATTTCCCGTGGGGTCATGTCCGTGTAGGGGCACGGCTTGACTGATGTTCTCTTTTTGTTCCTCAAACTCCTTCTGAGCTTCGCCATCCCACTGGAATGTTGATTTTTCTCTTATAAGTTGTCTCAGCTTGTGCGTTTTCATGGCAAAGTGTTGGACGAATTTGCTGTAGTACTCGGCCATTCCAAGGAATGACCGCACCTCGTCTTTGTTGGATAGAGCTTTGGCCTCGCTTATATCATGTCCCTTATAGGTGACGGACGTCATCCAAATCTGCACTTTTCTTATTCTGCCGTCAATCCTTTCTCCTGCAGCACGCCTAGCACCCTGTTCAGTTTGTCGTCGTGGTCCTTGCGATCCTTTCCCATTATCAGAATGTCATCCTGGAAATACTGGATGCCTTCGACGTCCTTAAAACAGGCGGTGCATGAGTTTTTGGAACACCGCTGCGGCGGACGCTAACCCGAAGGGCATCCTACGAAACTGGTAGCGTGATGAAAGAGGTGAGTTTTCTGCTTGACGGGTACAGGTCAATCTGATCGTATGCGGACCTGAGGTCTATAGTAGAGAACCATCTCACACTTCTTGTCTTGGCCGGCATTTCTTCAATCCTGGGGAGCAGGAATTTTTCAACCACCAAGCACTTGTTTAGTTCGCGCAGGTCCACACATAGGCGCACTTTGCCATTAGGCTTCCTGGCGACCACCAAGGGTGGCCAACAACTCCGAGCTGTCTATTGGCTCTATGATCCTCGTTCTTCTAGCCGGCGCAGCTTTCGTTGCACTGCCTCCCTCACCGCTATGGGCACATTCCTGACCTTGTGTGACACTGGCCGGGAGTCCTCTTTGAGTATGATCTTGTGCATGAACTTCTCGAGTTTCCCTACCTTCCCTCTGAAGACCTTGGGATACTCTCTTTTCACTCTCTCCAAGTCTGGCCAGCTTTCATTGTCCGTGAGCAGCACTTGTTCTCTGCCCCCTGGGTCCAGTTTGATTCCGAGGTCTCCCTGGTCTCTCCATCCTAGAACCGATGGGCCTTTCTCTGCCACATACAGCTTGCAGGTCGCTGTCCTCCCTCTGAACTCGAACTTCAGGCTTCGGTATCCGACCATGGGGATGGGGTTGCTCGTGTACGACACCGGTCGAATGTCCGGTGGTTCCAGTTTGGGAACGAGGCTGGGTCGGAATTCCTCTTCCCATACCGATCTCTGTACGATGGTGTATGGGGATCCCGAGTCAATCGCGATTCGGATTTTGACTCCTCCTATCAGCATGTCCGCTCGCGGTTTGTCAGAGCGCTTGGTGTCAATGCCTAGTACCTGCTCTTCAATGCACAGTACTCTGTCGTCTTCATCAGACTCTTCGTCAGCACCTTCTTCAGGCTGCGGATGCGCTATGAACTTTACCACAGACTTCTTTTCCTTCCTTCGACACACCTTCTCATAGTGGCCTACTAGGCCGCAGAACGCGCATCTCGAGCGTAAAGCCGGGCAGCGTTTGTCTTGGGCCATGTGGTTTGCGCTCCCACATCTATAGTACGCGGACTTGACTTGCGGAAACTGCTTCCCTGCCGGTCCCGGTCTTCCCGCCCATTTGCTGGTTCTTCTGTGGTCTCCGGGCGCCATCTTGTATCTCCCCGTTGGCTTTGCGTCGTCCACTTTGTTGACCATGGTTCTCTGCGCACTCTCTTTCTTAGCTGCCTCAGCACAACGTTTGGAGAGTTCGGCCTTCTTCACCATTGCGATCACCTCTTTTAGCGTCGCTTCACCGTGGGCCCACAGTTTGTCCTGCACATTTCTGTTGGTGGTGTGCATTACGATCTGGTGCTCAATAAAATCTTCCTCCGACTGCCCATACCTGCACGTGACAGCTAGTCGCCTCAGGGCCGCTACATAGTTGTCAACCGACTCCCCTTCTCCTTGCTTCCTTTGCTGAAAATTGTACCGATCAATGGAGACACATACCGCCGGGCGGTAGTGGGCGTCCAGATCTTCCAGAGCTTGTTTGAACACGTCTGCATCGGCTGCTTGTAGTGGTGTTGTCGCTATGTTCGTGAAAACTCTTATTCCTTCTGGGCCCAGGTTGTGTAGTAGTATGCGCTTCCTTCTTGCGGGGGTGAACTCGTCACTGGATTCGTCTTCTAGGGCTTCCAGGTAGTTCTTAAAGTATTCCCGCCAGTCCTCCCACTTCATCTGTGGTTCCTAGGCCTGGGTAGGAACGGGATCGGCGCCGTGAGTGGGGACGCTTGATTACTCATCTTCGCCTGTCCTCCTGGTTCACCCCCTTGATTTCTGGGGCTGCTGGGTGCGCTGTCGTTTTCTCCCCTATTTCTGGGGCTGCCCGGTGTGCTGACACTCGCTGTTTGCAACGTGTTGGGGTTTGGATTCCCTCTACCCCTTTCCTCGTGGTCACTCTTTTCCGCCAGGGCCTTAGTGAGGGCGCTCTCTTGTTCCTACCGTGCTTCTGCGTAGGCTGCCGCTCCACTGGGCTCTTGGCCACGTGGTGTGGTTGTCCAGATCTTTGCGCCTCTGCCACGCTCTTCTTGTGCTTCCTGTGGTGAATTCCTCGTGTTTCCCCCACCTCTTCTGTTGGGGCACTGTCAGCTGGTGTCTCCTGGGTCTTTCTTCCTCTTGACTCCACTGTTGTTCTCTTCCAATACGTTTTTTTTTCGTGTGTGGGGACAGATCTCACTCCTCGTTGCCACTGTGGAGTGTGAGGTTCCCTCTAAATGATCACAGGAGGCGCTGTATTCGGAATGCAGGAATGTTCTTTATTAATATATATCACACAGAGAAGAGCGCCGGGCGTCTTACTGGTCTGCGCTCCGATCTACTCTGAACGGCGCAAACTGCCGTTCGCGCATGCGCACAGCCGTACGCTGTCCGTTCGTGCGTGTTGCGTCACACGCCTTCAGCGCGGCTAGAGCGCTGACACCACATATCTGAGTTTCTCTCATCTGGCAGAGCCATCTACTTTGACTTAATTGTGCTATGTTGTTTTGGGAATTATTTACTAGATAAGTGAAATGATGGTTTGCTACAAAAAGTGCACGTACTTTTTAAGATTGGCCCACTGTAGTAGAGGTGTTACTAGTGTACCACTGATGTGTTTCATCTAGGAACCTGAATCAATATTGCTATTTTATGCCCTTGTACAGCTATAATTAATAATAGCCATATAATGGCATAAGAATCAGATCCATATTTCAGTAAATCGCCCTTGCAGTCCAAGGCACGGCAAAAGCTACTTCCTTGGATTCCTAGAAAGCACAACGAGTTCTTTCGACACACCAAACCTCCAGCAACCTGGGAAATCCCCGCTTGCTTTGTTTTGATTTGTAATAGAACTCCTGCGAGCACTGTAAGAACTGCCAGTTCTTAGTGATATCTTTATTGACGTCTTATGTCCAAACTTTAAGTCAAACTCGGCACCTTTCAGGTATAAATATACCAACGTTGCCTTAAGCAAACACACGGGGGTGGTTTTGGAGCAGAGCAGCTAATCTACTTGCCGAGAGCCCAGCAGATGCGAAGAGCCCACAGACACTGCCCCTCCTCTTTGACGCGCTGAGAAAGACGCTGTCTTTTCTCCTGCCGAGAAAATCCAGCTCCGGCGTTTCCAGCCTACCCTTGCGGGTGACTGGGAAATCGAGTCCTGAGAGAGAGATACCAGACCTCCTACATTCTATTCCCAAGGTACAGTGCTGACTAAACCCTTAGAGAGAATTCTTGTATCAGATTCTTGGCAAAACCAACTTAACTTAAACTTATTTACTTACTCCTTCCCACGTATTAGGCTTAGGTCAGGTACACCGGGGTAGGCGTATTTTTGAAGCACCAGTTGAGCACGTTAGCCTATGTATATATGTATGTATGTATTTTATCCATTTTAAAGTGTCTTATGGCTAAGAAACCATACCCATACTTTTACAGTATTATTTCATAATATTCCTTTTACTGTATGTACTTTACTTTATATTAAGTATTGCAATTGTGGCAATTCATTTCTCTTGCATGAGAAGGAAGACTGCTCAATAAATAATACCTTTTATTGAAAATGCCCGTCTCTCTATTCTCTGCACTCTGGTAAAACTAATTATGCACATCTGACTGAGTGAAATAGCTGTCTATTGTTTTCACACGACTCTAGAGATTTACTCTTATTCTGAGGGAGCAAAGTTGTCATGTTTATGCGGTTGTCGGAAGCTGAATCCCTTCTTGTCTGAGCAAGGGAAGCTGATCCCTTCCTATTCATTCAAGAAAGTTTCCAGTGACCTGTGAGCCAGCTGGCGCAAACCTGAATTAAGTCTAACATAGTCAGTAGAGACCTAGATGACCTCAGTCCTATGCCTACACTGCTGTTTATGTTATTCCAATGCACAGGGCCTATAGGGAAAATAGGAACTACACTACACCACATGCTTCCAACACAAAATACCCTTATGCATGTTCGTTTCAAACTATTCGGGACAATGTTTTTCAGTGAAAGCTTAATGTAACACAGACACGTACTTGCCCTTATTAGAAGTGAAGCACGGGGTTATGAAGACCCGCAGCAAAAATATTTAGGAGTTTGTCTCTTAGCAGATAAGACGTGACATTTTTAAACATGTAATTTTTTTTGAGTTGTGTAATCTGCAGTTTTGGTGTTTAATAGAGTTTAATCGATTTTTGTGCTGCTGCGGGGACTGTATTCCAGAGGAAATTAAAATAGTAGATTGAAATAAGAAACTGCATGCAGATGTCACTTCCATTTCCAGTGAATATTGCAGATGACCTCTACGTATATACCAGCTATGGCAGAGTTCATGACTAGATCCTTCCTGCTAACCATCACAAATTATTCCTACATGCTAAAACGCCCAATTAACAGAATTTTCTTTTTCTTCAAACAAGAAATTATCAGTGCATAGGGCTTGAAATTACATGAAGGATGCACTCATTAACTTCTAGTTATGGTAATTATATGCTTCAAATCTTACCATTTGTGATTGCTAAGCACTTATAGTGGTGTCTTTAATAATCTGTTTGTATCACTTAAAAGAGGAGCAGTTTGAGATTGAAATTTCAGTAGTTTACCTTCGCAAACATGGAGGCTGCTCGCTGCTTTCTATAAGGTAGATAAAGCATTTCCATACATTTTAGTATAAACAAATTATATGAAAACAGAGGATCACTAACGCGAAGTGCACTATCCTTCATAAACACTTTTTGATAATGCTGAAACTATAGTTGTGTGTAAACATAAGTTATGTTTTTCTGTTTTGCACTAGAACGCCAATGTTGAAAGTACAAGAAAATATTACTTTTTTTAGGATCTTTGGTTTTAACTTTAGTTGTGATGGAAAATCAATGAGTGGCAGTTTGATAAGGTGTATGGGTGAAATATTTCTTTTCTTGCTACAGTATGCGTACTCCATATTGTACACCAATGTGCAAAAGATCACAGCTGCATAAAACAAAGTTGTTTTTAAATGAAAGTTATAGAATAGGTGACATCATCTTCAAGCACAAGAAAATGATAAACTATGGGGCTGGTTCATTAGGGCTTAATATGCATCCTCTCAAGTCATTTTCAATTACAACAAGCATTGGCATAGCCAATAGATGTTGCCTTTGGGACCTTATAAGTGTTTAGCAATGCAACAGTTGGTGTGGTTGCACCAAGGATATTGTGCTGCTTCACTAAATACTTATAAGATCCCAAAAGCGAGACCTATTGGCTATACCAATGCTTGTTTTCTTATGCCTTACTGCAGCTACTAAGTAGCTTGCAATATTCAAGATCTCCCTTGTGAATATAATAAAGCAGGTTGGACCTGCATAAAACCTATTCCTTTTAAAATAGGGATTAAAAACCTTCTATGAATATCGATAAAATGGTCACAAAATATTATAAAATGCATAGCATCCTGGGTCCAAAAATTATCACATGTGCATGGCCCTAAATCGTTCACCCTACACCAACCCTGTGAATCTGCTAGTAAACAATGGATGATTTTAAAACAAAATCTGGTTAAGAGAAAGCAACGGAAAGTCTTGGTCACAAGAGTCAAATAAGGTTCTATCTGTGGAGAGGTTTTTAGAAGAAGGTATGCTTTTATGGTAGGTTTCATTAACTCAGTAGTCTCTCTCTTTAAAAACAATACGTTTAAAAAATGTGTTTTAACCCATACCAGGTCATCTTTCCTTATTTTTTCCAGGGAGCGAAGAGTTGTGATGAATTGGGAAGGGGGTGGGGTTTGAAGAGGAAAGCAGGAAGTTCAGTACAGACCTCTGTGCATAGTGTGCCTGCAGAGGTTTTGATGGAACGCTGAGCACCACTCCAGTGCCGTGCTTCCCGCACTGTGCTACAAGTAAACTGCCATGTCCAGGGATTACCAATCAATGCTATAGATGAGTGCACACTGCAAAATTAAGCCAAGCAGGTGAGCTTAGCACTGCGTGCAATCTAAGGCCAGACACTCAAATATTTAATTTTCTGTCGATACTGTCGTGTAAAATTCGAGCGTTAATCTCTACAGTGTGCTCAGCAGTGGCGGCTGGTCAGATTTGAAAGTAGTGAGACGTAAAAAACTTATGTACTCCACTGCAGCGAGCAAGCGTAGCGAGCGAGCCTGAACAACCTATGGAGGGAAAACTTTGAAAAAAGAGTGGACAAATGATGCATTTTCAAGCAAATTTGAGAAAGCAGGAAGGTTAATAAAGCAATTGTTAATTGCCTTGCTGTTTCCCTGTCAAGCAGCATCACACCCCTTTACATCTCCCTTCTATGTTCATTGCCTTGCTATGTCCCTAACACCAGTACAACCTTGTATGTCTCTCTTCTATGTGTATGCGTTAATTTTATAACTTGATATAGTTTGCTGGTGTATAGACTACTCAATAACTATTTCTGTTGTATATCTACTAGGTTAATCTCTGTATAAGCTTTACTAGTAACTAATTATAAATCTTCCTGGAGTATAGCGGTAGGATTACACTTTGTCTAATACTTCTTGATGCCTAAATATGAGACTTGAATTTGTGTACGTCTTTCTGGTGTATAATTATAATACTACAAGTTGTGTAGGAGTCTCTAATTTATCACTTTACTATTAGACTTGATGTGCAACTTCTCTATTAAAAAACTTATAGTTAAACAGTTAATAAAACTAATCTTGATTTCATATTTGCCAATATTGTGAAAATTAGGGTGCATGCTGTTGCATGAACTCTGTGTCTAAGAATTAAAGAAATGAGACGTGTAAACGTGGTGATATTAAATGCTTTGTGTTATCAAATTTAAGAAACAAAGGGTTACTTCGGTTTTGACCCAGCACTGTGTAATAAGAGAGGGTAATTCAAAATCTATTCAAGGATTTTGAAGTTTCGACATATGATAACTCATCCTAGCAAGCATAGGACAGCAGAATAGCAAAACACAGCAAAGCACATCATAACACAATTCAATGAAGCCCAACAAAATACCATCCCACAAAACAGTATAGCACACTGACATAAAATAACATAGGTTAATGTGACACGTCACAACACATTAACATAACAAATGACCCTGCATAGCATAACAAAGCATGGCATCATTTAAGTAACTTAACATCGCACAGCATAGCATAGCTTAAAGTAGCATGACAAAATGTCACATAATATTCCACCTCAACATACTGCACAACTAAAAAAAAAAAAACCCAACATAAGAGAAGCCGGCACCGGATTCAGCTTACATTTTCTGCTGTTTTAACCACAAGTAACTGTGAGGTCGAAATGCAGGACACATCTTGCGTTTGCCCAGCCCTAAATGAATCTTGTGAAGTCAGACAGTGTCCACTATGATACATCAGTGTTGACACAATGCATATCACGGTGGATGTTGGTTATAGACGATAACATGTTTACAGCGATTGGGGCAGCAGCAGCGGCTTTTAAAGGGAGTTTGGGGAGAGTTGGAGTATCACCATATGGCATGTGTGTGTTAACAAATAATAAAATAACAGCGTCAACATTAAGCGGACACTCATACCAAGACCAACTACAAGAACTGAATGTAAATAACCATAGAAATGTATGAATCCAATATATTTAATGCCACCATTTTGTCCCCATACATTAGCTTTCCAGTTTATACAAATACACATTCTTTGCTATCAGATACAGCTGAGAATTACCTGAGACAGCAGGGACCACCTTGAGGCTTCAGGTGAAGAGAGCTGAGACAGCAGGAAGCACCGCGAGGCTCTAAGGAAAGGACCTGAGACTGCAGGAACCACCCTGAGAATCTATTGGAAGAGGTCTGAGGCAGCAGGAACCACCCTGAGACTACACTGGAAGAGACCTGAGATAGAACAGATACACCTGGATCTGGACATGAAGAGATCTGCGACAGCATGCACCATCCTGGGTGTAGGCAATAATGAAAGAGTCCGGAGACAGCAGGAACCACCCTGGGAGTAGGCAATAATGGAAAAGACCTGAGACAGCAGATGTAAACCTAGAACTGGACATCAGGAAGTCCATGACAACACTTGGGCTGTAAACTACATATCTGACCCAGCAGAACCGACTTTTGGGCTGTCGGAGAGGAGGTGTGAAGAGCCGAAACCACCCTGAGTGGTGCAATATGAGATGCAAGACAGCAGAGCCATCCCCACAGGTTTAGGGTGGGAGGTGATATGGACTCAGAGATAGTCCTGAGATAGCAAAATAAGAGGCCTTAGACATCAGAGCCAACCCTTGGGTTTTACAGGTGGAGGCCTTGGACCCAGAGACATCCCTGAGACAGCACAGGAGGGGTCCAGAAATATCAGAGCCAACCCTTGGTGGTTACAGGGGAGACCTGAGACATCAGAGCCAACCCTCCGGTTTTACAGGGGGAGTTTGGACTCAAGGAAATTCAAGAGATGGTTCAAGAAGTGGCCTGAGACATCACAGCCAACCTTTGGGCTTTATAGGTGGAGGCCTTGGACCCAGAGACATCCCTGAGACAGCACAGGAGGAGGCTTGAGACATCACAGCAACCCTCAGGTTTTCCAGGGGATGTTTAGACACAAAGACATTCCCAAGATAGCACTGGGGGGGTTGAAACATCAAAGCCATTTCTTGGGTTCTACAGGGGGAGGCCTTGGACCCAGAGATATTCTGAGACTGCACAGGAGGAGGCCTTAGGCATCAGAGCCATCTCTTTGGTTTTACAGGGGCATGCCTTAGACCAAGAGGCATCCTTGAGACAGCATGGGAAGAGGCTTAAGACATCAGAGCCATTTCTCGGGTATTACATGGGGAGGCCTTGGAAATGGACACATTCCTGAGACTGCACAGAAGGGGGATTTACAAGGGGACGATTCTAATCTTTCTATACTTTCAAGACAACGGTTATCGTGAATAAAGCACTACACATCTCCTTTCACAAAATATGCAGCAAAACATATCAACGTATCTGAGAGCACCAGAAATCTCTGAATCAGTGCCCTTCTGTCTCGCAATCCCAGATTTCTTTTTTATAATATATTTTTATTAGCATCATTTCTATGTGCATATAAGCTTCAGTCATTTTAATCCATCACAGCCATTTTATACTCTGTTGGTCACCTTTGTTTCACCCTGCCCTTACTAGCATCCCTCTGACCAAACCTGGTATGTGTGCTGGGGTCTATAAACCCTATTGTCACGACAAACCTCTGCGCCACTTGCTGCCACAAACTCGTTTTTCCTCTCATCTCTGTTTGCAGGCAAACCTTTGGACACTTTACCCCTTACCGCACCTAGTTACACAAACAGGTTCCAGACACTAAAAGACCCTTGCAACATGATTTATTGCACTGTAAACAGCAAGACTTGTTTTTACCAACAATGGGACCTGCTTTTATCAACAGAACGAGCTATTAGATCTCACCGGTCTCACATATTTTAGACCCTGAAGCAAGGTCCAGCTGCAAGATAAGATTGTCTGTTTGACCTGGGTGGGGAGAGACTTACTGTTGGGCTTGTGTGGCAACCTGCCCGGGGCGGGGACTCCAAGCTTGTGTAACCATGTTGATGAAACAAATGAATTGTGTCAAACCTGTATAAAAGGAAGAGCCAAAGGAGATACAAGCAGAACACCTCCCTCAGACATTCCGGTGTCTGCAGTTGACGTGGTCTCCTCATGAGAAATAAACCTTTTTCTTGTCTTCGAGTTTCCAGTGCTTGCCTCATTATTCTGATAGCGAACCCAAAGTGAATTAGAGGTGAACCCTGCACCAGGCAGCATTGGGGGTTTTAGAAGACACGCTGCTTTTCACAGGTTGCTGTGATGTCTCAAGCCTCCTTCTGTGCTGTCTCAGGGATGTCTCTGGGTCCAAGGTCTACACCTTTAAAGCCCAAAGGTTGGCAGTGATGTCTCAGGCCTCTTCTTGTACCATCTCACGAATGTCCTTGAGTCCAAATCTCCCTCTGTAACACCAGAGGGTTGGCTCTGATGTCCCAGGTATACCCTGTAATGCCCAGGGGTTGGCTCTGATGTTTCTGGCCCCCTCCTCTGTTGTCTCAGGGATGTCTCTGGATCCAAGACTTCCACCTATAAAACCCAAGGGTTGGCTCTGATGTCTCACGCCTCTTATTTTGCTCTCTCAGGACTGTCTCTGAGTCCATATTGCCCCCCACCCTAAACCCAGAGGGATGGCTCTGCTGTCTTACAACTCATCTTGCACCCGTCAGGGTGGTTTCGGCTCTTCACATCTCCTCTTCGACAGCCCAAACGTCAGTTCTGCTGTGTCAGATCTCTAAGTTATAGCCCAAGTGTTGTCATGGACGTATTGATATCCAGCTCTAGGTATCTCTGTTGTCTCAGGTCTTTTCCCTTATTGCCTACTCCCAGGGTGGTTCCTGCTGTCTCCGTTCTCTTCCCTTATTGCCTACTGCCAGGATAGTGCATGCTGTCACAGATCTCTTCATCTCCAGATCCAGGTGTGTCTGTTCTGTCCCAGGTCTCTTTCCAGGTAGTCTCAGGGTGGTTCCTGCTGCCTCAGATCTCTTCCCATAGATTCTCAGGGTGGTTCCTGCAGTCTCAGGTCCTTTCCTTAGAGCTTCATGGTGCTTCCTGCTGTCTCCGCTCTCTTCCCCTGAAGCCTCAAGGTGGTCCCTGCTGTCTCAGGTAATTCTCTGCTGTTTCTGATAGCAAAGTATGTGTATTTGCATAAACTGGAAAGCTAATGTTTGGGGTCAAAATGGTGGCATTAAATATATTGGATTCATACATTTCTATGGGTATTCATGTTCAGATATTGTTGTTGGTCTTGGTATGAGTGTCACCTTAATGTTGACACTGTTATTTTATTATTTGTTAACACACACATGCCACATGGTGATACTCCAACTCTCCCCAAACGCCCTTAAAAAGTTGCTGCTGCTGCCCTGCATGCTGTAAACATGTTATCGTCTATAACCAACATCCACAGTTATGTGTACTGTGTCAACACTGATGTCCCAGAGTGGACACTGTCTGACTTCACAAGATTCATTTAGGGCCGGGCAAACGCAAAATGTGTGCTGCATTTCGGCCTCACAGTTACTTGTGGTTAAAACAACAGGAAATGTATGCTGAATCCGGTGCCGGCTTCTCTAATGTTGGGTTGGGTTCTGTTGAGTTGTGCGATATGTTGAAGTGGTATATTATGTGACATTTTGTTATGCTGCTTTAATCTATGCTATGCTGTGCTATGTTAAGTTACTTAAAT
Source organism: Lissotriton vulgaris (assembly GCF_964263255.1). Classification (NCBI taxonomy): domain Eukaryota; kingdom Metazoa; phylum Chordata; class Amphibia; order Caudata; family Salamandridae; genus Lissotriton; species Lissotriton vulgaris. Next base: position 863,905,728 of record NC_141689.1, read on the forward strand.
TAAACAATGCTTTGTTATGCTATGCCGAGTCATTTGTTATGTTAATGTGTTGTGACGTGTCACATTAACCTATGTCATTTTATGTCACTATGTGCTATACTGGGTTGTGGTATGTTATTTTGTTGGGCTTCATTGAATTGTGTTATGATGTTTTTTGTTGTGTTTTGCTATTCTGCTGTGCTATGCTTGCTAGGATGAGTTATCAAATGTCGAAACTTCAAAATCCTTGAATAGATTTTGAATTACCCTCTCTTATTACACAGTGCTGGGTCAAAACGAAGTAACCCTTTGCTTCTTAAGTTTGTTAACACAAAGCATTTAATATCACTACGTTTACACGTCTCATTTCTTCAGTTCTTAGACACAGAGGCGATGAACATAGAAGAGAGACATATAATGTTGTGCTGGTGTTTGACAGGGACATAGCAAGGCCATGAACATAGAAGGGAGATGTACAGGGGTGTGATGCTGCTTGATAGGGAACCAGCAAGGCAATTAACAATTGCTTTATTAACCTTCCTACTTTCTCAAATTTGCTTGAAAATGCATCATTTGTCCACTCTTTTTTCAAAGTTTTCTCGGGGGAGAATCCCCCCGAACCCTCTGTAGGTTGTTCGGGCTCGATCGCTACGCTCGCACAGTACAATCATTTTTTACGCCTCAGGCTTTCAAATGTCACCAGCTGCCACTGGGGTAGGGGCTGTCTTCTCACAACTTAATGCAAAGGGTCAGGATCAAGCAGTAGCTTTTACTAGCAGAAGGTTGACTCCCAAAAAGAAACAATGGACAGCCATTGAGAGGGAAGACTTTGCTGTGTTTTGGTCTCCGAAGAAGCTGAGGCCATACTTGTTTGGCACTCACTTCATTGTTCAGCCAGACCCTGAGAGGTCTAAAATAGATGAAGGGTCAAACCCCCAACTTTTGAGGTTGTCCATTTCACTACAGAGTATGGACTATACAGTGGAACATAGACCTGGGAGTAACCACGCCAATGCAGATGGACTCTCCAGATATTTCCACTTAGAACATGAAGACTCAACTGGGCAAGGTTAGTCTCATCTCCCTACGTTTGGGGGGGTTGTGGAGGAAGGTAGGACCTGCTTCTTATGGTCTCCCTATTTTTTGCTTGACGTTACTCTGTTTTGACTAGTCTGATTGGGATCCTGCTAATCAGGACCCCAGTCTATCTGCTTTCTTCTTAAAATGTTATGCCCTATACTTTGGTACACTCCAGATTGGATACTGGGGTACCCTTATAAGTCCCTAGTGTATGGTACCCATATACCCAGGGCATAGGTAGCCCAGAGGCCTCCCACGGGTTCAAGCATGTTTTACCCTACCCATGAGTGGCCATGCAAAATGGAACTACAGGTCTGCTACTGCAACCTGTGTAAGCTGGAGCTTGTACCACTTACTTTAGGTGTAGGTTCACTTAAAACTTATAAGACACTCCTAAAGCAGCCTTCGAAGACCATTCTCTGGGTTGTCTGTAACTCAGCCAGACATATTGGTAGAGCTGCACTATAACCTCGCGGTTAATGCTATCTCGAAAACGGCTGAAACAAAACATGTTTGGTGTCAAACACCTTGCAGGTATGATTCCACTCTTCTGAAGCAAGCTTTGTTGGGTCACTGATCTTTCCGGTGCCAGCCTTCTCGACCCGGTCAGCACAAAATGCTGCCTATCAGAGACACATTTTTGCCCTCCTGCTGCTCAGCCAAGCTTGAGCAGAGGAAGGCAGCACAATAGGCATCCTGTCACAGGGAGGTGTAACCACCTCCTAGACAGGATTTAGTGTATTGGGGGTGGGTGGGTGTACTTCCGAAGAGCCAGCAAGTCTGCGCCTGGGCTGCATTTGTAGTCCCTGTGCATAGCCCAGCTCAAATCAGTTCTGGGAGCCGTTGGCTCCTGCTCTGGCGCAAAACTGGACAAAGGACATGGGAGTAAACTCCCCTCTGTCCTGACCCTCCCCTAGGAGGGTCCCCTGAATCTGTCCAACCCTCTCCCATGGGTACAAACGGTCTTACCTGGCTGTAAGACTTTAGATTTTACATGGACAAGATTCTCCAAGAAGAAACCACTGACCTTCGACCGTCAGGACACTCTGGACTTCTCTGGACCTCAACTGGGCCCGACTTTGTTTCCCTCTCCGTCCAAAGCTTTGTCTGTGCCCTTGCTTCATACAGGCCTCTTGCAGGACCTGTGGTGCACTAAGGACAACTGAAGAATCTCCCTTGGGGTGAAGGAGTCACTCCCCTGAATTCACAGGCACAGTAATGCAACTGACCTGAGCACCTGCTGACTCTGAAAGCTCCAGCAACACAGGAGGTGGATTCCGAAGTTCCTTGAAGTCAAGCTGCCCTCTCACCGAGTTTGGGGACTGCATAACCCGAACCCCTGTGCACTGTGTATTTTTGCAAGTGCATATTTTTGTTGGCAATTCCCAAGCTTTTGCATTGGACTCCATGTAGTCTTGACCAGGAGCAGTATTTTCACCAAAGAACTCTGGCCTCCTCGCAGCGAGTGCTCTGTGGGCTGGTACCATGTGCTCTTGCTCGAGGTCCCCATGTGACTCTTGGTCATTCGGCCTGTGGGTCCTCCTGAGGGTCATCTTGAATTCTGTTGGGCTCTCCTGGTTTCTCCAGATGTGCCCTGATTCCCCGTTGCTTGGTGAGTCCCCTGGACCTTGCTGGTCCACACCGTAACCAGCTTGACCTTCCTGCGTGGGTTGCCTTTGCCAAGGCTTGTTGGTGCTCCCGCCGGACACCGATCCCTCAGCACTCAATATCCTTTATGGCACAGTTTGCATCTAGCTCCTGGTTGTCGTCGACGTCTCTTGGTCCTCGTGGCTGCAGAGTCAAGCAGCCCTTCTTCGCACCTGAAGCACCCAACATCAGTGGGCATTCGTTCACTGAGCCCCTGGTCTCCCTGAAGGGATCCAGACTCTGTCCCCCATGCTTTCAGGTTCCTTTCATCACAAGGCAATCCTTGGATTCCAACAGACACTTTCTTCCTGCCCGGAAGCAGCTCTTCTGTGCAACCCTCCATTGAAAATGACAGTCGTTTCCGACACTACTCTAGACCTATGCACCCTGCTCCCCTGGGATAGGTAACTCGGGTAATACAGTATCTATGGGTGGGGTGGCTCTCTAACCTCTTAAGTTCAAAAGGGTTCCCTCGAAGTCCACTGAGAAGGGTCCTTAAACTTTAAAACTGTAACCGCGACTTCCCCATAGAATTGTACGGAGCCTGCGGTTGTGTTGGCACACTGCACCCGTCCTCCGTGGGGTCCCTTTCTACTCACCTTGGGTGGTTCATTTGGGTCCCAGCGATTCTACGTGCTCTAGACCTTGTCTCGACTCCAGTCATGGTTCTTGTACCACTATTTTAGTATATGGTCTGGTCTCCCACTGGAGCCCACGGTGTATTGTGCTACTTAGAACTGTGTTTTGATAAAGTATTGTGTGCTTTGTGTTGTATCCTCATGTAGAGGATACTAGAGAGTGTTGTATAAATAAATACATATGTTTATAACTACTGTGTGGTTCTCCTTTCGTTTAGTTTATACTAAAGGTGATATTCTGAAAAAAACAAGCTGCTTTATATTCCTTCAAGATTAAGCATTAAGGCTGCTCTCCACAGCTTCCACTAGGATAGCTTTCTAAAGGTTATCTTTGACCTCATACATCATGAGGGTCGTTTGGACTGGTGCAAGGTGCCCACTTTAATTAGTAGAAAGCATATACCAGGCCAACGTCTCAGTCACCATACCATCATGTGACATGTAATGGATATTGACACCTGTAATCTTAGATGCAACGCAGTGCATTCACACAAACAATCTAAATGATACGATACTGATAGCTTGAGGTTCCTATGTAATGAAAATATGTGAGAGACACATTGGCAACAGCTGAGTTGAGCACAAACAGGACATTGAGGCTTATTTAGACTTTGCAATGTATAAGTTATTTGGAAAAGTAGGTCTGTTATCTTGCCATTCACTCCACCATTTTGTGCTATACCCTTCATGACTGACCTTCTCTCTGTATCACGAACCCTCTGGAGCTCCACTTTTGACCTGCTACAGTCCTGCACGGACACTCACACCCTGTTCGTGTTTTGGCCTGGGACAAACTGACCAGCCCATGCTCAACCAGTCGGACAGGGAGTTTCCGAGATGTTTACGTCCTCACCCTGCACACTACGCCCTGCAGGCGTCCGACAGCTACCATCAACAGGCCTATCAGATTTATCCCTGCTTGCTGTGTAATCATACCTCTCACCTGTGCCCTGCAGGGGTCCAAACAACTACCATTTGAGGACTTATTTGTATAAACATGCTTTTCGCCTACACCCTGCAGGGGCCTCACCGCTACCATCTGTGCTTATCAGATTAACCTTTGTTTGACATATAATCATGCCTTTTTCCCCTATGCCCTTCAGAGGCATAACACCTGCTGTGTATCAGAACAGATCATTATTTCTCCCAGACTACCCTGCAGCCAATACTGAAGCTGCACTCACATGACAGCAGCTTTAGAATTGGCCTGAGCACCAATGATGTCTGTTCCAGGATAGATTGGGAGTCTGTGCCTGCTCTCTCCAGCTCCAGCAATGCAGCTGGAGAGGAGTCACTGCGCATGTGGGTTTTGGCCAGCCTGAGACCGCCGGCCAAAAACCACATGCACAGGGTAGGTAGAGCCCACCACTCCCCCTCTAGCCTATCATAACCATGGGCCTTCCCCCAAGCTCCAGCACAAGCTAAATATATGATAATAAAACGGGTTGTAAACCTATTTTATTATTGTTTTATTTTTAAATTTTTTAAAGTGCTGGCGGGTTGGGGGGACACTCCTCTACCATAGCAGAGGAGCCAACGCTGGAGGTCCATGCCCCTCCTCCACTCTTTCATTGTGGGAGTCTCTGTAATGCCATACCATCTTGCCACGTCTCTCTTGGCCTAGTGTGATGGTGCACTGTTGAGCGCATACCGCAACAGACTCGCTCCATCTGGAAACCGCCACTAGTAGACCACCAGCACAACTGTGAAATCTAAATCTGCTCGGCGGGAATCGGCAGCCCTGTTGTCCGCCATGTCAGGAAAGGTGTGCAGCGACCGCAGTGGGAAACTATCAGTCGTCGCAGATGGCGAGGCAGCCTGCATGCATCTAAATATGGTGGGCGAAAGACAGGTGACTCAGCAGAGTACTAGGGACCACAATCGCAGCAGAATGGCAGTAAGACCTCCAAGATGTAAATCGGGCCCAGAGTACCAGTATTGCAAATATTATTCATGCCATGTCCAACAATGCTTTTCAAACGCTGTATGTATTTAAAATGTTCTGAAAAAAGTGTTAAATGATTAACCTATTTAAAACAAAATCTGCTTCTGTACCCTAATAATTGAATACAATTATTGTGTCATGTTTATAAGTACATTCTGGCAAAAGGAACTATAATAAAACTGGCTATATTGTTGGCTGTAAATAATTCTTTATTATTATTGATAAATAGGACCTTTTTTTGTTTTTTTATCGATATTTCAAATATTTAAATTCTAAATATTAAAATATATATATATACATATGTATATTCACTGAAAAAACCATAGGTTATAGTCCATATATAGTTAGGAATTTGCATTTACAAAACCTTGAAAATTCACTGAAAAAACCATAGGTTATAGACCATATATAGTTAGGAATTTGCATTTACAAAACCTTATTTTACTCGCATAAAACCATTGAAATTCCATATATAGTTAGATGCGCTAACTATATATCGCGCACCCGCAATCCACTGCTGATGATGTCACATATTACATCATTCATGACATGGTTAGTGACATCACTGATGACATCACTGATGACATCTCAAATGACATCACTGATGACAACTTCCAGTGACTATGTTTCTGTAAAGTTAAAATGTGACTTACATATTGAAGAATGAGTGGATGTATAAGTGTCTGGAAAAAGGATTTAGTAGGTGCATAACTGACTGTATGAGAGAATGATTAAATGTGTCTTAATGAGTGCATGGGTTAGTGACTAAACTATCTTAATTTGTGCATCATTATATCTGTTGTTCTACAAACTGCTGCATGTGTTTATCAGTAGCTATATGAATAACTGTATGGGTTATTGATTGGTTGTCCAAGTATTTGTATGGGACACTGAGTGAGTGTGTATGGGTAGCTGGGAGGTGTGTGACTCTGTACATAGATGTGTGAGTAGTTGATTCACTATATGTATGGGTTCAAAACTGCATGTGGAAACAGCTGTATGGGCGGATGACTGTGTGCATTAGTGTATTAGTGAGTGATTGAATATGTCAGTGCTACATGTCAAAGTAAGTACATATGTAAAACACAGTACATGTGAGAGTTGACATATATAAATAAGTGTGCATAAGAGCCAGTGAATGTGTGAGTGGCTGTTTGGATCATTGTAAACTTGTATCAAGGATTGTATGAGAGAGCAAATATGTGTTAGTATATGTTTGAATAAATAAGGTGTGTATAACTGTATAGTTGAGGAAATGGAAGTCTGATTGATTGTTTGCATGACTGACTAGGTGTGTGAGTAACTCCATGGATGAGTGACAGTCTGTGACTGTCTGTTTACACTGATTGTATCTAAGGTTATATTAGAGTCTGAAGAGGTTCATGGTATTATCACATGAATGATATCATCAGTGATGTGATCAGTAATGTCAAATGAGATGTTATCAGTGATTTTATCAGTGATGTCATTTGAGATGTCATCAGTGATGTCATCAGTGATGTCACTAACCATGTCATGAATGATGTAATATGTGACATCATCAGCAGTGGATTGCGGGTGCGCGATATATAGTTAGCGCATCTAACTATATATGGAATTTCAATGGTTTTATGCGAGTAAAATAAGGTTTTGTAAATGCAAATTCCTAACTATATATGGTCTATAACCTATGGTTTTTTCAGTGAATTTTCAAGGTTTTGTAAATGCAAATTCCTAACTATATATGGACTATAACCTATGGTTTTTTCAGTGAATTTTCAAGGTTTTGTAAATGCAAATTCCTAACTATATATGGTCTATAACCTATGGTTTTTTCAGTGAATTTTCAAGGTTTTGTAAATGCAAATCCCTAACTATATATGGTCTATAACCTATGGTTTTTTCAGTGAATTTTCAAGGTTTTGTAAATGCAAATTCCTAACTATATATGGTCTATAACCTATGGTTTTTTCTGTGAATTTCAATGGTTTTTTAATAGCAAATATCAAAAGCTGTCAAATGTCAAGTACGTGATAGGCAAAAACGTTTTCGTGCTTATGCACGCTGATGTGCTTTGAACGCTGCCCCCCCCCTCCCCTCTTTTCTCTTAGTAATACTCTCTCTTTGCAGATAGTGAAGGGTAGTTAACGCAGACCTTTACCCCCGTTGTAATCCGTCGTACCTGCTTGTCTCTCCATTTCATTGATTGTTATCCAAGCATTTACTGTTTTAGAATTGGTTCTCTTTGGATCATTCTCTATTTACAAACAAGCACAAAGTCGCAATACTCTGTTTAGTCTTTGCAGATAGTGAAAAATCGTGTAAAAAAATAAAAGTAATCGAGCAAAATCAGTAGACCACTAATTGGATCTCTTTTTGACCTCGCTAAAATACAAACATTAGGAACAACCCTTCATGAGAAATACGAAAATAGTGAGATGAACTAAGCTCCACACCATGATGGCTGCAAGGCAGATCGACTCCGCCACCCACCCCGCCCAAAATAACAACAAACCCTATGCAAATATTATAAATAGATACAACACACCAGCAAAGTAAAAGGGTAAAACATTTGATTAAATAACTATTTACATAACTATTTTATACTTTTTGTTGCCCGATCCGGCTAGCTCAATCGATCGAGCATGAAACTCATGCACTGATAGCAAGCGTTGCTGCTGATGCTATGCAGACAAAAACTGGTTTTCAGTTTGTACATTCTTTAAGATTTTTCCATCCAAAGCTGGTTGAGAGTTTGTAGAACGATGGCTTCAGATTTTCTACATACGGTGTGGTGGCGCGGACTGGGAGGGGGCGCTTCGCTCCTGCCCCCTCCCCAAGTAAGATTTTCATACGTGAGTGTTCGTTCATGCTTTTGGTCCCTGAGTTGCTTCGATGTCACTGCCTTATACAAATGGCATAAGTTCTGGATGTTGAGTGCCATACTTCAGAGTTCTAAGCAGCGCTTGTAACACTGTCTAAACCTTATTTGCACCTGCTGCAGCTTCACTATTCAAAGTAAGTGGGGTCCGTTTGTGGACCTGACTGCATTAGAAAACAATGTGATACGGTGCCTCCCTAAACCGCTTCACGGAGGCCCCCGAGGGGCGGTGAAATGGCGCGGACTGGGAGGGGGCGCTTGGCTCCTGCCCCCTCCCCAAGTCGTGTTGCCCTGGTGTGGCCTGAGATCGCCCCCGACATAGGCGGCCGGCTCCCGGGGTCCGGCGGATTTTTTTGCCTTTTGATGACTCTTCCATTCTGGACCTTGTCCCACAATCCGTTTAACCTGAAGACACGCTGTAGTGGGGCGCCCCTTTACCGTTTTAGTTGCCATTTCTCCCGCTTTTGCTACTCTGTGCCTCTTCCGCCATTCAGCTGTTTACCGCCCGCTCTTGCGACTACAGCGTCTCGCTCACCATGTAGTTGAGTTGCTCCCGCTCTTGCGATTTAACAGAACTTTTTGGACTGCTGAAAACGGTTGTACTCCGACCGCTGGTTGGTGGAGATATTTTGACTATATTCTGGACCTGCGTTGTCGCGTAATGCGTCATATGACGCGCCGCGTTAGCGCACCCGGAAGTGCTCCGGTGCGCAAGGCGCAGCTTCCCGGAAACGATCCAGAGCGCGCCGCGCAGCGCGTAACGTAAGCATAACAGGTCATGTGACTTGTTAATAAAACTTTTCATTGGTTCATTTTACTTTTGTTTTCCTAATGATGTAAGACTAGGTCATGTGACCTAAAAATAACACTTTTCATTGGATTAAAACATTTTTATTCCCAAACGATGAAAGCCCCACCTTGTTTCTGGATGTTTCATGCTGAAGCTGGCGTCACCATGAGAGCACCACCATCTCGTAGCTCCGTCGTGGCCATTCCGCAAGCAATCATGGCAGCCGCTCCCCACCGGAAGCCTGCGGGAGTCGAGATCCCCAAGACTTTTGTAGAATCTTCAAGGCTGAGGGGACGCTTTCGAGAATAGGACCCAAGCCCTGGCAGACAAGCGTCCGAGTTCCAAGGTGTCCCAGGGCCATTTTACTGGACCAGGCCCAAATCCGAAGAGCCGGCCGCCATTTTAAGAGTCCTGTGGCAGCCGCCTATCGCTGCACCGCAAGAGTGGGAGCAACTCAACTACATGGTGAGCGAGACGCTGTAGCCGTAAGAGCGGGCGGTAAACAGCTGAATGGCGGAAAAGGCACAGTGTAGCAAAAGCGGGCGGAATGGCAACTGAAACGATAAAGGGGTGCCCCACTACAGCAGACGAGCCTCCGCCATGTGCTTCAAAACTGCATACGTATCTCGTGATATCAAGGTTGGGCAACCAGTACACAACAAGGAGTTACGAGTCCCATTTATACCGGCGCCATTTTGGGCGAGGCCGGGCAGGTCCAAGATCTACTGAAACATAACAAATGAGGCTGACGTCTCTGAAGCAGTTGACGCACAGCAGGACATAGCAAATAAACATGAAGTCTCTAAAGCTGTTAACTCACTGCAAGACAAAACAAGTGAACCTGAAACCTCTGGAATAATTGTCGCTCAAAAGAACAACACACAAAACTCTGTAGAGCCTGAAGAAAGAAAAACAGAAGGGCACTGTAGTTTCAGACACACTTAACACTAATGACTAAACAAAGATATCGTCTGTTTATGAAGCAGTTTTCATGTTCACAGAATTGACAAAGAAGTGTGCAGACACCAATGCTATTAAGAAACACAAGGAAATCCCTAACGCATCAGCATTCTCGGAAAAGGTTGACACAGATAACATCTTAAGGAACGAAGAAAGACAAAATAAGGATGAGGAAGTTATCACTTTAGTTTTTTCATCAGCTAGCGACAGCAAAAAACACATTGTAATGGAGATTAGAGAGGCTACGGATGGATAACTAAATTATCAAAAGAAATAGCGACTCCCCCCTTTAGCAGATTAGCTAAATCTTTGCGTAATTTGGACATTAAAGTTATATTATTGTTGTTGTTGTTGTTATGGTTATAGTTCTGGTTAATTTCAGCAAGAAACACATTGTAATGGAGAATAGAGAGGCTACGGATGGGTGAATAAATTATCAAAAGAAATGGCGACTCCCCCCTTTAGCAGATTAGCTAAATGTTTGCGTAATTTGGGCATAAAAGTTATATTATTGTTGTTGTTGTTGTTATCGTTATAGTTCTGCTTAATTTCCATTCAGACTGTCCTACACAGCACCACTCTAGGTAAACACTACTTTATGTAAAACCTGCACTTAGTTGGTCACCATGGGGTTTAAAAAAGGGATGGTTCTTCACCTGGGTGCCGTCCACAACTCAGCACGTTGTACTGCCTTGGGACTATTCGCACAAAAGACAGCTTCGGACCATTGTTGTTTTTTTTGTCAAAAAATGTTTAAATATATTTACAGTTTTTGTTGCGTTCGTTATATTTAAAAGTTAATAAAGTTTTATAATCCTACTTTTTTGGAGTACTATATATTATTAAAAAATCGGGTGAATGGGGCCTTGAATCGGGTTATTGTCATGTGTGTGCTTTGCAAGTGTACTGCTACAGGATCGGACATTTCAAACTCAAATGCACGTTCTTTTTCTTACCTTTCTGAAGCATGGAGCGCAATAGCAGACAGAGAAAGGGTGATGCAAGTGTTGAACACTGCCTGGCCTGGCAAGTTGCTGGCAGTGCCCCCCCCCCCCGCCCGCTCCTGAAAGAGGGCACACACACACCGCCGCCCGAGTACTTCACAGATCTTTAAAAGACCATGCGCTTGTTCATGAGGCTTAAATGGTTTATCACCCCTTCTAGAACCCCTGCATCGACCCTCTGACGTTTCCAGGAAGAATTAGCACGTAACACAATACCAAGCCCTGTCAGCTGAAACCCCCGAGGAATCGTGGAGCATATTATCAAGGGGGTTTATTTCCGCTTTTTTGGCTTTAAAAGCCAAGAAAGCGGAGATAAAATTATCTCCCTATTACCAAGCTGTCGCTAACTCCAGTTAGTGACAGCTAAAAGGAGATAGCGACCATCTTGGGCCCCGCTTTGCATGTCAGTGATATCTATCACTAATGACATGCAAAGTGGGCGTGCCAAGATGTTAGCGACTGGAAACAGTCCATAACATCGCTATCTCCTATTACCAAATTTCGGAGATATTCGCGCTAAGCGCGAATATCTCCAAAAGCTAACACCTGCCCTGAGCAGTTTTTAGCCATGTTATCCAATGGGAGGTGGATAACATGGCTAAGAGCATTTGCTGGATAATGCATGAATATCGCTGACTTTTCAGCGATATTCATGCATTGCGGCCGTTTTTTATCGCATTTGCGATAAACCTTGCTAATAGCAAGGTTTATCTGCGATAAAAATCGCCGATGTGCGGCGATAATTTTTGTCTCTAAACAAGTTAGAGACAAAAATTATCGCTAGTTGTTGGTAATATGCCCCCGGGTTTTTGCTTGCAGGAATCGGGAGGCGGGAGACTAGCACTGAAATCAGTAGTCTCACGCCTGAATCGGGAGGGTTGGCATGTCTGGATTCTCTACAGCTGGGGCCATAAACTACATCCGCAGGGCTAGGTGATAGCCTGGGACCGGCCTGGCATCTAAAATGGCTGCCGTGCACGACAAAATTGTGGCATTGGAAAAAAGGCAAGATGGCGCAGACAATGTTTAACAATAAGGATTCATTTATAACAAAATATTTTATCGCACTGACAAATTGGTGGTCAACACTTCCTGATTTCCATCGAATCGAACGTTAACAGACGTCACGCAGCAAAAAAAAAAAAGCTCACGCACAGCCGCTGGAAGACATGTATCAACATATATGAGCCTCCTCAGCCACCCTCAGAAAACATAAGGGATTAGGATACGTCTCCCGCAGCCCCTTATACCTAGTAATTTAATTAAAACGAAGCACAAAATGGTCTCCCGCACCCCCTTATACCTAGTAATTTAATTAAAACGAAGCACAAAATGGCGAATTCCCGTTTCGCTACCAGTTTGCGGCCCAGTTCGCGGCCCGGGAAGCGCTTCTACCGTGAAAAATATATATTTTTTTATTTTCCCCACGGGACCCTTTAATAACCCCAACAAGATTCCTAGGGGGTCAAGAGGGTTATACCTTGCCCCGTTTCATTAAATTCCCCCTTCGTTGTCCACCTCTTCTTCTCTCTCGATCCTACCGAGAGATAAGATGGCGGCCGCTCCGGACTGTTTAGAATGTTGACAGACACCGGGGAGCCAATCAGCTTCGCATCGCAAAGTTCCGTTTCGCGAAAAGTAAGCGGACCGGAGCGCAGCCCGGAGAGCTGTTACAGATATATATCTTGTTTTCAACGTTAATTTCTCAAAATCCACTGGAGCACATATATTGAGACCTAGCAAAGGCACATCGGGCTAACAGTCCCTATAATTTTGCCAAGTTTCGTGCAAATCCATTCAGCCGTTCGAGCTAAAAGTGAGGCCAAAGGCCCTATGGAAATTAACATGGGAAAAACGCGTTTTGGGACCCCCCTTTTTTCTCGGCCCCCCCTTGACGAAACCCCCCCAAATTTTCGCGGGCTGCTCAAAAACAAAATGTGCCATTTTCCTGAAAATTTCAGCCGATTCCGTCCACAAACGCCAAAGTTATTAGACATAGAATTTTCAAAAGTTCCATAGACAAATAATCCTAACTATATATACCTACTGGCTATCGCCAGTAGGTAATATATATTTGTTTTATTCAGTTGACTGCCAAAGGAAATACAAATAACAGTGCACCTCAAAACAGGTAAATACAAACATTTCTTATAAAGCATTGTGCAGTAGGTAGCAAGGTCGGGCAAGGGTTTCTCGAGCTACATCATGGATGGGAGGAGGGAATAGCTCTCTCAGTCATACATATAACTAATATGCAAATTTTCATGTCCGTTCAATGGAGTGCGTCTCAACTATAAATGTGGGCCCGACTTAATGTCTACTCAGAGGCTAAAACATCAGACGCGATCAGGAGATGTAAGCGTTCAATGTTTGGTGATACATGTGCATTTGCTGTAGCCCCCAGCTCGTGTTCCCCATGTGAAGCAGTGTCTCCCTCCCCCTCACTACTATTTTGGCTTTCTCCATCTCTCCACTTCCCTCTACGTTCCCTGAATGTGTCTAAAATGCTGGACCCTACTTCAAGATACCTTTCCGCGTGATCATCTGTGCTCACTCTCTGAAGTCTACATTCGTCTGCCACCGCCCATTCAAACAAATACACCCTCCACTTAGCGAGTGCTAGGGGACGGGGCTGTGCCAGTGCACCGCTATACAGCGTAATGCCAGTAGTAGGCCCAGCTGGGCAAACTCACATCGCATTTTTCTCCCCTTCTTGGGGAGGAGAAGCAGTCCCAGCAAACAGTGACAGATTGAAAGCTCCCTGGTTAGCCTCGTCACCCTACGCATTTCTCTGTGCACTTCGTGCCAGTATGCAGTAATCAGCTTGTAATTCCACGCTTTGTGGCAAAACTCTGCAGGCGTTGTTCTGCATCTGACACACTCCGCTGACCTCGCTGGGTATACCCTATGTTGCCAGGATGGAGTCAGATATGTTTGATAGAGGAAATTAAAATGCACCAATTTGAAGCAGGCATTGCTAGCCACTTCACATACTTGCGTACAAGCTCTGCGCTATTCGTTATCCGATAATGGAGCATCTACTTCCCTGTCCCAGGCCGCTCCTTTTGGGGCAACGTTTGTCTTTCTATCAGATTTCAAGGCTACATTTAGTTGGAAGATAATGCCCTTAAAGGAAATGGGATCGAGAATTACCCGGAGTACCTGGGATTGCTCTGGTTCCTCTGGGAATGTGGGCTCTTGGTTTGATCCATGGTGTCAGTGGCAACTCAGCTCTGCAGCATGTGACTCTGGGCAATAGCTCACTTAATCTCCCCGATGGCCGCCAGTGCCTTGAGACCCTTAGGAGTGATTAGTTTGCACTTTACAAATTCCAGATTTATTTATAAAGTTACCATTCAAATACGTCTCCCGCTGTCCGACAGCCTCCATCTACCCAGCCCTCAATATTCATAGAATTACGAACATGCAGGAACGGGTGCAACCACCAGAGCGGGAGAAGTGGGGTGCCCAGTGCCTTCTTGAGAACTTTCCTAACAGTTAAATCCCATTGTAGTAATACAAAAAATGACACTAGTGACAGTCTCCTGCCACACATCAATAATTGGAGGAGCTGAACAGCGCCAGTGGATCTCAATATCAAACTCTTCTCGCAGCATCACACCACATTGCTGTATAATGCAAAATGCCTGCCAGGTATTACAGTTGTAAATCAGGGAGTCCCAGCCCACCTTCATCAAGAGCTGGCTTCAATAGCTTCAGCCGAACCCTGCGCCTTTTGCTTGCCCATATCACATGTCAGATGTATTAATAGCTTCTCTTTCTAACGAAACATCGCAATGGTAGGGCACAGAGAGAGTTCTGCATCATATATAGACAACAGGGCAGGAGGACCATTTTGCTCAGAGCCACTCTACCCCTCACTGACAGGGTCAGTGTGGTCCAGAAATGGACCGAGCCTATGAGACCGTCCAGGATCCGTCCCATATTTAGTTTATATTGAAGGCGAGGGTCTTGAGTAATCTGGAGGCAAACATACCGGAAGCTGCTCATTTCCAATGCTGGGAGATCTGCTTCACCACTATCCACCTGAGTGGCCAGGGGGTATAGCACTGTCTACTGTTGGTTGACAAGGAGTCCTGACATCGCCAAAGTGCTCCAGTAACTGCATGAGAAGCGGCATAGAGTGTTCAGGGACTCTCATATATATTAGCGTGTCATCCATATACGTTTACACAACATGATAGTTATCTCCTCTGGTACGCTCCAATATTGCAATTGGTCCCTAATGTATATTGCTAGTGGCTCCACTACCAATGCAAACAAGAGCCCTACCGGATACACCTTCCCACACTGAAAGTATCGGACACCTCTACGACCAACCGCACTCTCACCGTGGGCAGTTTATAAGGCAATTGAACCCAAGACAGATACCTGGTCTCCAACTCCATACAATACAGAACCTCCCATAGGTATGGCCAGGATAGAGTGTTGAAAGCCTTCTCTATGTCCAATGGCAACAATGCAGCTCCAAAGCTGGATGTCCAGGACCAGGTCTCATGCATCACGTGTGACAATTGTCACAGGTTCATTTGGAAACCCCTACCTGATACGAAACCACACTGATCTTCCTGCACCAAGTGTGTTATAACCTACCCCAGCCGGAGACCTAAAATCTTTTCGTTTAAAATCATGAAAGCAGAGTACAGTACAACCAGAGATATACTTAAAATCATTACACAATTTTGCTAATTAAAAACATTTCATTACAGTGTTGTTAATATAAAATGTAGAACTGATAATACAACAACTTGCTAAAAGACTTCGGCGGCCAGTGCTGAAATCAGTAGACAGGACATCTAATGCATACAGGTGGTGCCAAACACACAAGTTCAAACCTCATAGCAGAAATTAAAACTGTCGGGTTGTGCCGTGAAGAGTATAAAAGGTGAAGTGCTAGTGGAATGCACTTGTGGACTGGACTCCTCCCCTAGCGCCTACAAAGTAGGTCTTGACTGCAGCCGCTCCCGTGGCAGGGCCCGGCTCCAGAATCGCCACCTCTCGGCACCAAGGCAGTGCCGCAGCTCCACATGAAGGGGGGCGACCAGGCTCCCACATCGCCTAACTCAACACTTCCATCGTGGTCCTGTGCACACAAAATCACAAGACAGCCCCCTGCTTCTCCACTATGTTGGGAGCGGTCAAAGGCGGTCAGCTCCCTCTCCTCAGCTGCCTCAAAACAGCTGGCACTTTGTCACTGCTGAAGGCAAAATTCCACTCCCCTACGGGGTCCCCTTCCATCAGGCACTGGACAGGCTGCATTTAGGGTATGGGTTGGCAGGATGGTGTTGGATTTTGTTTTGGGACCGGAGCAAGTGATCAGCACTGTCGCTCGACCATTTTGTTGCCTTCACCCCCAGCAAATATTAAACATTTAACTGTCCACAATAATACAGACCATTTAAAAATATGTACATTTTATATTTAAATTGTGATAAATATTTATTTAATACACTAGCATATGCTATACAAATATAAAATATATAATTTCTGTGATTTTTAATTTTGGAAGAAATTTGCTAAACATACGTTTTCATCATCATATTAACTAGGATTGAATTTCATTTTCGTACACTAAGAAAATGTAATGCAAATATTGTTTCCCAATTTATTCAACACACAAAAGCTATTTAAATGTTATATTGAAAAATAATGTTTTTAAATTAATAATGAAGCAATAGTTTCCTTCAGTGATCCTGCCACTCTTGGTAAGTGTTTGTACAAATTTAATAAATAATTTAATGTAAACATGTCAGGCATTTTATGTGTGAATACAAACCAAGCAGAGGATGCTGAAACAATTCAGTGGGGCTTGGAGTTATGAATCTGTAATGTAATGTGGTACATTCTGCTATAGCAATGCAAAGTACTGGTCGTAAAAATCTTTGTACAATTCACTATAAAGAAGCACATAATTCTCACAGTTGTATTGCATTGCCAAAAGATTAGTATTAATTAGAAATTGTAAAAAAAGAAAACATTTTTAGTGTAAATTTTTGTTTTCATTTGTTTTATTTATTTTAAAATAGCTTTTGAATCACATCATTGGTGTACTTTGAAAACCACGGATATAAGAGCCGACACCTTTGTGTTTGCAGATGAAAAGGCATCCAGGATCTATGCACTAATACATGAAGAAACTACACAGTCAACTACTAACCGTGCCAAGAAACAGAACAGCAAACAGTTGTTATACCTATCCAAAAGGGAAATAAATGAGAGGTTACATGCAAGAACTCTCATTAAATATCATCGAGCACAGCGCATACCCCGCGGCCTAAGGGTAGCATTAAAACCATCTTTGTTTAAGAATGCAAAAAGGTTTCAAGAACACTGGTATGCGATCCTGAACAAACGTTCCCTTGAATGGATCTTATTAATTATAGAGGAGTTGTCAAATATCCTTGAGGATTTATCAAAAGAAATAGTAGAGGTAACCGATGAGCTTACCAACATGATGTCTACAGAGGACTGGACAAAACGCTTGAGGAAATCAATGAGGAAATAGCTAAACACTCCTAGGAAATTAATGAAGGAAAAATTCGAAAATTTCGAAGGGATACTCTGGATTATAAACTCGGAGAAGTTTATATATGGGCAGAAGTATACGCTCAACGATGGAGAAATCGACCTTACACACAGCAAATGGACACTTCCTCATCAGGAAGTGATTCAATGGACAGACCACAGACTGGTAGACCACAAACCACTCATAAGGGACCGGGATTGGCACCAAATGAGCAACAACCATCAACAACATCCGCAGCAACAACAAGTTCTCTTTTAGAACAAGGCCATCAAGAAATAGGCGACCCAGGAGGGGAAAAAGACAAAGATCATCCCAATACGAGAAGCATCACGATGTCCAAGAAGGACAAGAAGAAAACAACACCGAAGGACAATTAGTCATAAATATTTCAGATCATGTATTAACTGCACATGAGCTCAAATTATTGCAAAAGGGGACATCCTTTGTACCCACAACACAAACGGACCAGCTAGAGCTCAAAGTAAGCCTTTTAAAATGAATGAGGAAGTTATGCCTAATGCATTTCTTTGAGAATATATTACCGGACCAGAGACCCCAAGAACCTGCCCTATAAAGAGGTTTAGGAACAAAAAGTACATACCAAGCCCTAATCAGTCATAAAACATTAGACCTATTTGAGAATTTGGTCAAACCGGATCTATCCAAACTGAACTACAACAGAAAAACAACGAAGAACATTACACAGAAGGATCAGGATGCATTAAAGAGAATAGCCAATAACGAAACAATCAAATGTGTAAAAGCTGACCAAGGGGGGAGCTTTGGTAATAATGAACTCATCAATGTACGAAGCTAAAAATGGAACATGTATCAGACATCACAACATACATGAAACTCAATGAAAATCCAATCACACAGTTTGCTGACGTACTAAAGAGTATATTTCAAAAAGCATACAAAACAGCAGTAATTAAAGAGAAGACGAAGAATTTCCTTTTAAAACACAATCCAAGAAGTCCAACACTATACATGGTCCGAATGCTCCATAAAAACTTAAGAGATCCACCACTAAGACCCATAGTGTCGACACGTGAAAGCCTCCATGAGCCAGTAGGCCAATTCCTGGACAAATATTTGCAACCAAGTGTAAAAAACATGAGAACATATATAAAGGACACAACTGGCTTTATATTGAAACTACAGGCAATTGAGGTCAAGGATGATGACAAGATGATATTGTGTACAGAGGATATAAAATCTCTTTACACTTCAATTCCACACCTGCAAGGGATAGAAGCCGTGGAACAAGCCTTAATGAGAACGGATCTGGAATTACCAATGCAAGTGTTTTTGATGGAGCTCATATACTTCACTCTATATCAGAGCTACTTTAAATATAAAGAGGATTGGTATCTCCAATTAGCGGGTACTTCCATGGGCAATTGCGCTGTGCTGGTATATGCAAATTTGTTTATGCAGAAGTTCGAGGAAGAACATATACTATCACAACTAGAATGGCAAGACAATATCAAACTATTTATGCAATATATTGATGACGTTTTCATTCTGTGGAAAAGTACACTAAATGAATTGGAAAAAGCACTGCTGGCACTGAATGATATAGACGGTCGCATATAATTCACCTGGCAAAATAACTTTCTAAGATGTGGAAATCACGTTAACTGATAAAGCCTTGGAAACTGACATATTTCAAAAACCAACAGATAAAAACCATATGCTACATTATACAAGCTTTCAACAAACTTTGCTAAAAGAACATCTACCAGTCTCCCAAATGCTAACAGTCAAACGGATAACATCAGACCCATCAAAATCAAGTGAGAGAATAGAAGAAAGGGGAAAAGATTCAGAAACAGAGGATATCCAGAACCCACCATAGAAAGAGCAAAACAGTGGGCTCATTCGACTCGTAGAACGGATTTATTGGAGAAAACCACCAAACAGGAGAACACCAGAATGGTCATAGTATCAAAATGTTCTAATCTAAGCACCAACATTAAAGAATAATCAACCATCATTGGCCAATATTGGCAATGGAATCTGATTTCAAGTCGATGTGTACACAACCACCGCTATATGCATATACCAGGAAAAAAATGTGGGCGAAATGCTGAATCAAAAGCGAATGGAGGTATAAGCGGCAAAAGGAACTAGACCTTGCATGAATTGCAACAATTGCAATAATATTATAAAAGGGACTAATATAGCCCACCCAATGAAGGGACATAACATTAAATTACGTGTCTGAGCGACTTGTGATACAGCCAACTTGATTTACGTACTGAAATGCCCTTGTTGCAAAGTCTATGTCGGGAAGACTGAACGAAAAATTAAGATACGAATCAATGAACATAAATCTAATATCAGAACTAATAACATGAAATCAGTAGTTGCTACACACTTTTTGGAACATCAACACAATGTATCAGGAATGAAGAGAGAACAATAAATATTTGTTGCGACGAGAGAACTTTTCGATCATGAAGCTCAATTCATGTAAACCAAATTGCCTGAATGAACGCATAGAGTATGCATGTTACCTTTAAATGACATGACTACAGGACAGTGTTCTTTATAGGTACTGTTATTTTGGTATGTTTATACTGTTGATTTAATGATTGATTTGACACTTATGGCATATTATACATGGAATACACTGCTCTCTACTAACATCTTAGCATTAGCTTTACACATTTACCCATTACCGTCATCATACTGATTAATTGTTTTGTGACGATTAACAGTGGTGCATTTAGAATTGTTTCCATCGTTATCCAGACGCTTATGTATATGGTTATTACTGAAAATGATGGGGAATAGGACCATCTTTCTAAATGTACGATACCGATCTTCTTTTAAGAAGCACGTTACACTGGTACCGTAAATTTCACACATGTGTGTGTCTAACATTGCTGATATCTGTGGCTGTTTTAATATCGGAAGCGCAGCAGATTCTAATATTGGGTTTTAATCCTTTATCTATAGCTAATCGCCTAGACAACAAGCAAGTAGTATAGTCTTTTGTCAGTATCTATGAAGTCTTGCCATAATCTTCGGTGGCTGCGAGCACAATAAAAACCACGTGACCTATGAAATAACTTATGGCGAGAAAGGGCAATAACAACACGGAAGTGCTGCAGATCGGCAGACCGGACTACGCTATAGAAGAAAAACGTCGTGAACTTAAGAAAAACGAAGTGTTGTCACAGCGAGCACCTAGCTTTGAAATAACCCGTTGTGCGATCCGATTAACTGAAATCTGTTCCTTTGTAAACAGGGCAGGATCATTAAGAATGCCAAATGCCGTGAGTAAACTATACTGATGTGACTCACACACGTGGGGTATAACGCAGTTCGTCCTCACGAGTACGCAAATCATGATCATAATAGACGTCACATTTTATATCTAATGCATGAAAATCACAGAGTGCATTGACATTTCACAACCACACGCCGGAGGAACATAGGTTGATAATATACACAATCACAAACCATACACAAGTGTAAAAAGCATGCTAATAGCTAATGTTAATATTCAATGATTATTTAAAACATCATGACTGTGAACTGCGGATGTATTGCAATACAAACTACATATTATTTATGAGAGTTAGTTGTCATCATGAGTTAAGAATCATCCTATGATCTTTTTGCAGTGATGCTCCCTGAAGAAAGGCTTCCAGCCCGAAATGCATAGGAGCCACAAAGGCTAAATTAAGCAAGGAGGAACTTGAAAAAATTATGAGTGAGATGAAATGAATATCATTTCAAGGAATTGATAATTAACTAAATTGATTACAATTGAAATTAATCTGCTGTGAAGACATTTTTTGGAGTCCTCTCCATAGGAATACAGGTGTGCCCGTGGGGATGCAACCAATTTAGGTTGGAAGCACAACGTGGTATACTTTACATTAACGTCTCCAGGACGGAAGACACCACCCGAGGGGCAACCTAAAATTGTTAAATCACTACCATAAAATCACTAAAGAATTTTAAAAAAGCGAAGAGGTTGTGCGCTAGCTACATTCTAATTTTAGGTACTATGAAATTGCCCATTTGTAATCCCCATGATAACAGATATTATGCAAGGTTAAGAAATACATTTTTTAAATATATGATTTAATTTATATATAATCCAATAAAAACTTGGGGGAGAAGGATATGAGCATGGCGGCCATTAGCTGAGTGGGCACTTGCCGCCGGAGGCACTTATGTCCCGTGATTGATGTGAGGCGAGGCTGAGACCTGCAATGCTGCCTTTCCGCATATCTGTTGGTGGAGTTTAGAGGTTCCTTTCATTGGCCTTTTTTCTTTTTTTCCCTCCCTGACGCCCTTTGGTGGAGTGAGGTTCGGTAAGAATCGGAACGACGTTTTGGGTTTGGTCGGATATGGATGAGTTTGGTATCTACGAACCGTAAATGACGAGATTAGTAGGTGTACGTGTTTTCGCTACACTACTTGGAAGGGTTCATCTCATTTATGGGTTTTTCATCTGAACCTTCGAGTTCCATTTTAGATATGGCATCCATTTTGTTTTCTTGCCCTCACATAGCCGGCGAACGGCCAATGTCCGCTCGATGACCCTGGGATTCCCAAGCTCTTGCGGAAGATGCATATTCCTTTGAGTGTGCCTTTATGACTAGGGGAATGACACGGCAGAAGCAGATGGCTCCGCTCGAGGCTCATCTTGCAGTGCCGGTCTATTGTTTCAGCCTTGCATACGTTAGGCTCGAATCCTTTGATCCTGTGATCACGCTTCCGATATTGCCCCCACACTCTTTTCAAACTGTTCTGTCTTTGTTTCCCTGCACCTGTTTCTGTCCCTTCTCTTAGGTCGTTTATGATTAGAATGGAATGTGCCTAATGGTGGGATAGTGTGCTTTTACAGTTGGGAACCGACATGTTTCTGTAATTATGTTCCGGGCTTCTGAAAACATGAATGCGATTCTTTTGAAGTTTACTGTGGGAACTGAGTTGTAACCTTTTGTTTGATATGTTGTGCAATGGCTAAAATGTGTATAAAAGGAGCGATCCACTTTTGCAATTCGAAGCAGACTCTCTGAACCTACACTATGTTGTACTTCTAGCGCTCTCTGTGTCCCTGCAGTAAATAAACGCTGATCTTTGACGCCGAAGGAAGTGTCCCGTGTCTCTGTAATTTGTACGCCGGAACAGGTATCTCCACGAAGGTTTCAGGTGTTGTCCCCTGGCACCGCTGGGCCTTAAATTAGCCCAGTCCTTCAGTTGGCGCCCAACGTAGGGCGACATCATGCGGTACCGGTCCAAAGCCTGACGATCGTGAGGAACTTCGTGTGAAATCTCCGAGGGAAGGTGCACCCCGCTTCATCGATCCTGTTGTCGAAATAAGTGGTCCGAAGATTTTTCCCGCGAAGATTCCCGCTTCCCGACGGCTGCGACGGACTGATGCCCTGACTGTCGACCTGTTTTGGCGCCTGGCGTAGTCCTTTGTACGGCGAGACGATAGACGGGCCTTCCTGGTGACGCCATTGTTCTTTCAGTTAAGTATTTGTGGGTCGCTCCCAGTTAGCTCCTTGGTTCCTTTTCGGAACATTTGTTTCAAATTTGAAAACTTGGCATTTGCTTGACATTTGCTTCGTACTTTGAAACTTGGTTGTTGTTGTTGAAACTTGGTTGATTGCATGGTTCCATTGCAATTTTTTGGTCCTTAGTTGTTGGGTTTTTGTTTGACGATTGCAATTGCCAAAAACCGAGGGTCTCGTATTTTTGCGAGGATATCGTAATTCGATAACCCTTGAAGTTTGAAACTCGGTTAGTGTGCATGATGCAACATGGATTCCCGGTTGGAGGACTCGTGTCCGATACCTCCAGTTGGAACTCCGATTTATGAGCTCTATAGTCGACATGGAGTGGGCCCCATTATATATAAGGAATTTTGGATCCGTTATACGAGAAAAGATGGTGTCCTTAGTTGGCCACCCCATGGTAGCTTTGAAACTGAAATTTTAGATAATCTCGAAGCGAAATTGTTTAAAAAGAAAGCTAGGCCAGCAATGTTTGATTCCTTTAGGTTATGGCGTAAAGAGGCCAGACAAAAAGAAATCAAGCTGATGAAGAAAAGTAAGAAAGAGGGTATCATTTCGATAATGCAAGGTGCAGAACAGCATCAGCGAGACAAGGCAGAGAAGGAAAGAGAAGTTTCTATCAGACAGCATAGCATGGCGGTGGATAAATGTTATCCCGTTTTACCGTCGAGTTCTGAGAAGAAGGAAGAAGAATCGAAAGAGGATCCTTTGTTATCTTATTTACTAAAGTCACCACCCCCTTATGTACAGGGTACTATAGCCCCTGTAGTTCCTCCTGTTCTTCCGCCTGTTGTTCCGGCGGCTGCTGGTCAGCCTGTAGTTGGTCCTGTTCCTCCGAATCCCCTTGTTCCTCAAGTGGGCCCTGCTCCTTTACCACCTCTTCTTCCTACCGCTCCTTTGCCCGTAACTTCTCAGTCTACTGTTACTACTACTCCTGTTATCTTGGCTACTCCCACTGCTCCTTCGTTTAGTCCTAATATTGTTGCTCCTGTACTTCTTTCCTCTTCTCCTTCTGTTCGTAAACGTATACCTAATTCTGTTGCTAATCTCTACTCTCCACTTTTCGGATCGTTATTTGAATCTGATGTCTCTGAAATCTCTCAGAGACGAAGTCAAATGCCTGGTGTAAAGGAGAGTGAGACGTTGGTATCTATGGCGCGTAGGTGGATTAGACACCCTGCTAAGTACACTCCACGCATAGTTTTCGAGACGTTCTCTCAGTTTAATGAGCCCACCCAGAGATTTCTGTTCGAAGAGATGTGTAAATCATTGAGAGAAGAGTGGGATAATGACGAGCTAGATATCGTACCGCCCGATATGACTGAACTTCAGAGTCAGTTTTCTAACTGTATGATTGTAGGTGGTGATGTACGGCGCGCATTAGAGCGATTGTTAGCTTTTAGGTCCACAGTGCCTTCACGAGTGTCGTTTGACGACGACTCCGGTGATCTAAAAATGAAATCTGGTCAGTATCCCATGCAAGAGGTTCCCCCAGTATGGAGGCCAGGTGATGCTGCTGCCATTCCTCCAATTTTGCCACACTTCCAGAGAGTTTGGATACACCTCCCATGGAAGCGGTCAGAAGTCTTGCAGGTGAAACAATCTTTGCCTGACCCACGGAAGAATCCGGCAGGTTATTACAAGGAGTTATCCCAATTTGTGGATGCTTCTATTATGAACCTTGCTGATATTGACATGTTGAACGGTAATGTAGTACCGCAACCGATCTGGGTGAAGATTCGTCACGAGAATCATGCAGCTGAGTTAGGTGGTGATTGGGCTGCAATCATAGCCGCCGATGGACAGCAAGTTCGTGGGGCCAAGCCTGAACAGTTAATTACGGATCTGCCCCAAAGGATCATTACGCTCATGAAACACTCATGCCGGCGATGAAGGTGAATTGGGATAAATTGTCTGCCTGCAAACAAAAGAAAGACGAGAGTGTCTCCGATTTCTTTACTCGGTTTGAGGAGGCATTTATTGATCATAGTGGTCAGGACATGAGCACTGAGGGAGGTCAGCGATTGTTTGTCGATAGGTTCGTGTTCTGAGTTATGCAACAAATTGAAAAATTCTGAAAGTGCTTGGGCTGTTTCAACCACAGCTCAAATCTTAGCAACGGCTCAATATTATGAGGATAGGGAAAAAGAGGAGAATGATCGTGCAGAAAAGAAAACGAAAGAACTAAAAACTAAGGTCTTATTGCAGCAAGCGTATCCTCCGCGCTCGAATCAGAATGACTCGCAACAGCAGTATGGGCAGTATCGACCACAGACGCAGTCTTCTAGGATGCAGTTGCGTTCTGAATACTCTGCATCCAGACCTATGGTTGGGCATAATCAGTGTGCATATTGTAAGGGTGAGGGCCATTATAAGTTTAAATGTCCTGTTTTACGTGACCGAACGAATGGTGTCTCGGTTCGAGGAGGTCGTGGTGGTTATCAGCAGGTCTCTCGAGGTAGAGGTCGTGGCACCTCTCAAAATCAAAATGAGCGTTCTGCTCCTCCATCAGACACGAACACTTGTTTTGATCAGCGGAATGCATCGTCTGGTAGATCTGCACAGTATCATGTGGATGACTGTTATGTTGAGCAATGGATTGGTGCAGACCGCGATTATTAGGACAGCCATAGACAAAGAGAGGGAGTAGTATCAGTTCCGGTTGATCAGAGAGGGCCTTACGTCGCAGTTGCCACATTGGGCGTAGTTGAGCCTTTTCTGTTGGACACTGGTGCAGCAAAAAGTTCCATCATGCATTCGAAACTCCCTGGCGCACCTTTGTCTGGCTTAATGAATGTTTCTGTTGGATTCTCTGGCGCCCCGGTTAGCAATCCAGTTTCTAGCCCTTTGTCCCTTACGATCGGGACACGTGAGCTGGAGGCTCCTTTGATTTTGACTACTGGTTGTGGTGAGAATCTCTAGGGTCTGGATTTGTTGAAGCGGTTATATGCGACTCTGTATTGCTCTCCTACGGGAGTGGAGCTTACGTTAGGTCAGAGAGTGATCTCTCCTATATACTTGTCAACTGATAAGCTCCCACCGGAATTGAGTTCCCTTCCTGAGTCTTTATGGGCCACAGGTCCCAATGATGTGGGCCTACTGAATATACCACCTTATGTAGTCCAATTAAAATCAAATGTGAGATTACCACGTATTCCCCAGTATCGCATCTCTCTTGATGGCGAGCGAGCGATATTAGCGATCATTTATGACTTGATCGAAAAGGATGTTATTGAAGAAACTCGGGGAAATGTGTGTAATAGTCCGGTGTTACCTATTTTGAAATGAACTGACCCATCCAAGCCTCCTGTGTACCGTTTTGTAATTGATTTGAGAGAAGTGAATAAAATTGTGATTCCACAGTTTCCAGTGGTCCCTGACATTACAGCCCTGCTGACCCTGATTCCGGCCTCTGCCTCCTGGTTTTCGGTGATAGACCTAAAGAATACTTTCTTTAGTATTCCGATTGCTGAGGAAAGCAGAGATCTATTCGGCTTCTCATTAGGTGGTCGCAGTTTTAGGTTTAAACACGCACCACAGGGCTACTGTGAGAGTCCATCGATCTACAGTCAGGCCCTTAAGAGTCAACTTGATGGATTTGTGTTACCTGCAGGAACGGCCTTGATTCAGTATATCGATGATCTGTTAGTGCCTGCTGACACTGAGCAAATTTGTAAAACTGCTACGGTATCGTTGTTAAAGCATTTATGTGACTTACATCACAAGGTGTCACCTTCTAAGCTACAGTATTGTTGTCAAGAAGTAACCTATTTAGGTCACTTATTGTCAAAGGAGGGAAGAAGGTTGACCCCAGAAAGAATTGCAGCGATTGCTCGAATGACTGTGCCAACAACTCAGAGACGTACGTGCCTTTCTAGGTATCACGTCATACTGCAGACAATGGATTCCAAACTTCTCATTGTTAGCAAAGCCATTGTTAGCTCTCACGTGCAAGGATGTTCCGACTCCTTTGCCATGGACTGAAGATTGTCAGAAAAGTTTTTCTGAATTGCGTGACGCGTTGTGTTCGGCTCCTGTGTTAGGTACTCCTGATTACAGTAAGCCGTTTACACTATATGTTCACGAGAGAGAAGGTTGTGCGTTAAGTGTTTTGACGCAACAATTTGGCGGCAAACAGCGTCCATGTGCATATTTTTCTTCGACTTTAGACCCAGTAGCTAGAGCGTTGCCGAGTTGTCTAAGGGCGACAGCGGCAGCTGCGGTGTCCATTCGACAGTCCGCAGGTCTGGTCATGGATAATATGCTTACACTGATGGTTCCGCATGCAGTTGACACTCTCTTGAATCGAACGAAGTCTCAACACTTGACGAGTGCAAGGTTGTCCGGCTATGAGTTGACACTTTTGGCAAGTCATATACAGATAAAACGGTGTAATGTGTTGAATCCAGCGACATTGTTGCCGATTCATATGGAATCAGGTGATGTAGCACCACATGACTGTTACTTAAGAACTGAAGAAGAGACGAAGGGTCGTATTGAACTGAAAAATACTCCATTGGTAGATCCTGATGGTACTTTGTATGTAGATGGTTCATGCTTCAAGTTGCCGAATGGTGATGTGACGACTGCGTATGCTGTAGTGACGTTGAGTACGGTTGTGGAAACTGCGAGATTGAGTCAGAATTCGGCGCAAGCGGCAGAGTTGATTGCTTTAACAAGAGCGTGTGTTTTGTCTAAAGGAAAGCGAGTGAATGTGTTTACTGACAGTCAGTATGCGTTTGGCGTAGTGCATAGTTTTGGTCGATTGTGGAGAGAGAGAGGATTCATGACGTCTCATGGCACGAAGATTTAACACGGACAGCTCGTGAATGATCTTTTAGATGCACTTACATTGCCTAAGCAAGTGGCAATCATTAAATGCAGCGCACATCGAAAGGTTACAGATGATGTTGGTCGTGGTAACGCGTTTGCAGATGAGATTGCTAAGGAAACGGCCAAGAATCTGACAAACCGAATGTATGTTACGAGTTCAGTGAGATGGCCGGCGGAGACTGGTATGTGTGAGGACACAGTTGAGAGTGTGAAAGCGATTCAGAATGAGGCTACCGAAACTGAAAAGGCTAAGTGGAAAGAAAGCACGGGGGAAGTTAGACATGAATGGATGTTGGGTTGATTTGTCAGAGTATCAGAAATGGATGTTACCGAATGCGTATGTGCTTGCCGTTGTTACTATGGCCCATGGCATGTCACATATTAGCGCAAAAGGTTTATGTAAGTTGTTGTCTCCCATATGGAAGAATGATGGGATTGCTAAGTGTGCTGAGAGAGTGGTCAAGAACTGTATGGTATGTTTGATGCATAATCCTGGCAAGGGCACTCCCACTCCACCTGGTCACTTTGCTCCTCCTACATGCCCCTTTGAAGTTATCCAGTTGGACTTCATCCATATGGAGAGATGCAATAATCTAAAATATGTATTGGTTGTGGTTTGTGCGTTCTCCAGATGGATTGAGGCCTACCCTCTTAAGGATAATTCTGCCCTGTCCACAGCAAAAGTTCTACTTAAGGAATATTTCCCAAGATATGGAATGCCACGGATCGTATGGTCGGATAATGGTAGTGAGTTTGTGGGACAGGTAATGAAGAGTGTGTGCGGGTTTGGGTATTCGCCAAAAATTTCATAGTGCTAACCATCCTCAAACGGCGGGTTTGGTGGAAGGGTACAATGGTACTCTTAAACTGAAACTTGCCAAAATCCAAGCAACGAGTGGGTTATCATGGCCTGATGCATTGCCTTTAGCTCTCCTGTCGACCAGGGCGACTGTGCACTCTCGAGTAGGGCTTAGCCCATATGAGATTGTGTTCGGCCGTCCTGCGAACATTTGGGGAGTTTCAAGGCCTAAGGAATTTAGCAGAATTGAATATCCAATGTTGATTGACTATCTTTACGATCTGACTGCTAAATTGAGTTTGATTTATCAACAGGTTTTTGAAGCTCTACCGGCACAAACAGAAGGACCAGGACATCGACACCAACCTGGAGAGTGGGTGCTCGTCCGTAATTTTGGGAGAAAACAAAATCTCCAGCCAAGGTTCGTGGGACCCTACCAAGTCTTGTTGGCAACGAGGACTGCAGTTCGGTTGGACGGCAGGAAGCATTGGGTGCACGCCACCCACACAAAGAAAGTCCCGCTTAACTTGCCAGCAAACAATTGGATAAGGAAAGGGTTTGCCCCGACTGAAACCGATGTCATCCGAAAGTTTGTGCCATTTAGTGATGCTCAACCTGTAGAGATCGATCCAGCTCAGCCAGATACATTTGTTGAATCATCTGAAACTGTACCTTTGTCTTCAGCATCGGAGAATTCAAGTTCTGATCAGTCATCTGAACCATTGTTTCAAGAACAAACTCGACCTGGAAAATGTCGATATTTTCTTCGATCGCGTGACTAAGGACAAATAAAAAAAATTCCTTTTTGTTTTTGAATTACATTACCCCCTCCCTGTTGCTATGAACATTGTGGATATTTGCATTTTTCCTGATCTTGAGTTTTTTAATTTTGTTTTACATATCACGTGTGTTCCTTTTCTGTGCAGCTAGGAGACTTATATGAAATTGAATGCTTAATTGATTAAACCTACCATCTGGGTTGGCCGTAGGGCCGTGCGGGTACCTACTTCTGTTTGGCAGGTTTCTGACACTAGGTCGGTTACTTTTGTCGGTTTCTGGGAACTCCTGGGAATTGACAATCGTCACTCAGAATCAGGTGCGTCAAGAACGTTACGGATGGTCTTTAGAGGATGGAGTTCTCTAAGCTGTCAGAAAGAGAGATGATGTCGGCGCAAAGATCTAAGTTGCGTAAGATTTTTCAAACAAAGTGTTTTCTGTTTCAGATTTTCTTGCTGTTCCTAACTGTGTCTATGTTATTGGTGGGTGGAGTGTATTTTGGGATTCAGTTCCTGTTGCCTTCCACTTCACCTACTCCCCCCTCTCATGATCTGAATTCTGTTCTCGTTCCTACTATCTCTCCACATTCTTTTCATCCTCTGCCCCAACATGAACAGGTCAGACGTGCGGAATTTATGAACAATTCCTTTGTCCAACTTTTGCACCAGCATCAGTTGGTGATGAACACTACCAACTGTTGGGTGTGTGGGTTAATGCCACATACCATGGATAAGGGTATTCCGTATTTGGTTCTTCCCTACAGCTCCCAGGGGTCAGCTCGGGCATTCCAAACCATGTTCCGTAGTGCACTAGATTCCTACCCCCGTCGAGAGCCACGTTCTACAGACCTTGGTTCTGGCCCGTACCACAAGTCTTTGACGATAGCGATTGCTGATCTGGATAGAGATATTTTTGATGCATCGCTTATTCCAGAGGAAGAGGTGCGAGCCTACAAGGATCTGAGTGAGGCCGAGTACAGTATTTCAGTGGGTGATAGACAGCTTAAGAGCTCGCCTCCTATATGGATTGTACCCCACCTTGGTCATTTTTGTCTGCAAGGTCTTGGTCGAAATCCGAGAGCTCAGCTTGGGAAGAGTGCTTGTACTGAGACATATGTTTTACCGATGCTCTCTTCCCCTGTATTTCTGACTGCCAAGGGTACCTATTTTGTGTGCTATGATCGCGCTTATACGTGGTTGCCCCGTGACTTCTCGGGCACCTGTTATATCGCAAATCTTTTGCCACCGACTTTCACAGTTGCCTCAGACTATCACAAGACAAGAGTTGTGAGAGGCGTTATCAGCAACGAGGACACTGCCGGTCAAGAAGCAGGAGACTTCTTTAAGGGTTTCCTACCGTTTTGGGGACCTATGGTCAATAGTAGGAACCTGAGACAGCTGACTCATGTGGTAGAATCGACTGCTAATATAACTGCAAGTGCTCTTGGTAACCTGACAGCAGAGCTTCAAGCGGATAGACTGATGACATTACAGAACCGTATGGTTCTAGATGTTGTACTCGCAGACAGAGGTGGTGTGTGTAAGGTGATCCATTCGAGCTGCTGTATTTTCATACCTGACAATGCTCCAACTGTTTATCAAGCCATCTCGAAGTTGCATAAAATCTCCGAGTCCATACACGTGGACGAAGGTGATTGGACGCTTCTAGGATGGTTTTGGGGTCTGATGTCGACTTGGGGTTGGAAGATTCTGATGATTGTAGGGGTTGTTGTGACATTTCTGTTCACGTGTTGTCCTTGTGTACAGTGTGGTCCAGCCTTATGTAGCCTTTGTGCTACAACGTGTATAAGAAGGCTATCTGTTACCAGAGAGACATTGATGGATAGAATAATGCTCCAGCAACATCTAAACGATCTGATGAATATCGATATTGATTCTGATATCGACTAGTACTTGCCTACATGAGGGCAAAAGGAGCGTCTGAGGTTCGGTAAGAATCGGAACAACGTTTTGGGTTTGGTCGGATATGGATGAGTTTGGTATCTACGAACCGTAAATGACGAGATTAGTAGGTGTACGTGTTTTCGCTACACTACTTGGAAGGGTTCGTCTCATTTACGGGTTTTCCATCTGAACCTTCGGGTTCCATTTTAGATATGGCATCCATTTTGTTTTCTTGCCCTCACGTAGCCGGCGAACGGCCAATGTCCGCTCGATGACCCTGGGATTCCCAAGCTCTTGCGGAAGATGCATATTCCTTTGAGTGTGCCTTTATGACTAGGGGAATGACACAGCAGAAGCAGATGGCTCCGCTCGAGGCTCATCTTGCCGTGCCGGTCTATTGTTTCAGCCTTGCATACGTTAGGCTCGAATCCTTTGATCCTGTGATCACGCTTCCGATATTGCCTCCACACTCTTTTCAAACTGTTCAGTCTTTGTTTCTCTGCACCTGTTTCTGTCCCTTCTCCTAGGTCGTTTATGATTAGAATGGAATGTGCCTAATGGTGGGATAGTGTGCTTTTACAGTTGGGAACCGACATGTTTCTGTAATTATGTTCAGGGCTTCTGAAAACATGAATGCGATTCTTTTGAAGTTTACTGTGGGAACTGAGTTGTAACCTTTTGTTTGATATGTTGTGCAATGGCTAAAATGTGTATAAAAGGAGCGATCCACTTTTTCAATTCGAAGCAGACTCTCTGAACCTACACTATGTTGTACTTCTAGCGATCTCTGTGTCCCTGCAGTAAATAAACGCTGATCTTTGACGCCGAAGGAAGTGTCCCGTGTCTCTGTAATTTGTACGCCGGAACAGGTATCTCCACGAAGGTTTCAGGTGTTGTCCCCTGGCACCGCTGGGCCTTAAATTAGCCCAGTCCTTCAGGAGGTTTGTGTGTCTTCCGCCCTTCCTCTCCATGGGGGATGTGTGCTGGTGCGTCCGCTGACTTGCCACACTGGTCTGCTGCTGCCCTGGAGCTGAGGAGGGGCTGCAGAGCAGCAGCTTGCGGGTTCCTCCGGGCTGACACAGGCAGAGGCTGCACAGGACAACTTTCTCCACGGAGGCAGACAAGCTTGCTCTTGCCTCCCGAAGATGGAGGTACATGGCCATTCCTGCTACACTCGCCGCTGAAACAACCACCACTGCTGCAAGAACAGGTGCAGGGGGGCATGTAGGGGGGTTCGACTTGCTGTTGCTCCAGTTACTGCTACGTTGACAACAGAGGGTGGTAAGTTGGTGTTCACTCCCACGCAGCTGCAGCCGGAGGTGCAGTTTAAATCATTGAGTCAGGCACTGGAGGGTCAAGGGGAGAGGGTAAACCCTACCAGTAATCTTGGCAATGACACTTCGCCCATTATGCCTATAACAACTGGTAGTAGGAGAGGCAAGAGGCATGGTGGTGGAGCGCGGGGGCTTTAAAGCCAAAGTCTGACAGTAAGAACAATAAATATCCCCAGGTTGGAAAATCTGGTACAAGTGGTTGTATAAGTGACAGTGTGTAGTGGAGAGAAACGCAAAGAGTCTTGTACAAGATAATTTATTGTCAGATAAAGCACAACAGACTGCCGTCAGCTTGTCAACCTGGGAGCCCGGGTCACTGTGTCAACATTCCACAGAGAACGCCTGGCTGCCCAAGGGAATATACCAACATGGGATGAGGCAGGGGGGGGAAAAGCGGGGAACAGGGGAGAGGATAAAGCATTAACTTAAGTTACAACACATCATCCCCCTTAAGGAAATAACCAGAACAAAACCTGTTATCTAGTCTGAGATGAATTTGTGTAATATGACTTTAGTGTATGTGTCTATCTCATTACGTACTGTTTGTGCCACTGAGGAGAGGTTCTGAATCTGTCACTCCTTCTGTCTCGTCTGATGGTTTCACTGATGTCATTATCTCCTGCTCTTCTCACTACTGTTCTATGTTCCTTCCCTTCTGCTGGAACCACTCGATCATGACTCCATAGTCTCCCATCTTCCACGACCACGGAGTTCCTATTTGGCCGTTGGATGGTCTTGAAGGCATAGAACTTGTTGCCCCCTTTCCATAGTCTCTCGGGTTTCTTTACATAGACTCTTTGTCCTTCCTGAAATTCTCTTTCTTTCACTCCCCACTTCTTGTCATACCATTCCTTGTATTTCTGTTGACTGTCTTCAATTCTCCTCTTGACCTCTTTGTGCTCGATCTCCGTTGACTGTTTTCTCCCCATCCAACCTGGTGTGAGTTTGGTGCCCGCTTTTCTTCCCCTCAGTAACTCAAAGGGCGTGCATCCAGTGGTAGACTTAGGCGTGGTGTGGTATGCCCACAACATGTCCCTCATGGCTTCCTCTATGTTCTCCCCAGCCCGGTTGGCCAACTGTATGCATTCCTTCAGCATTCGGTTGACTCTCTCCACCTTTCCATTGGCTTTAGGGCAATACAGTGGTGTACGAATGTGGGTCACTGAACAGTCTTTAAGGAAATCCTTCATCTCTTCCGAGACCAGTTGCACGCCATTGTCGGTCACCAATGTAGAGGGTATACCTTCTAGTGTGAACACCTCCTTCAGGAAATCTACAATCACCTTGGTGCCCACGCTGTGGACGGTCTTGCAGGTTATCCAGCTTGAGAAGTAGTCTACTAGGACTAATAAATACCAGTCCTGGGGTCCTTTGCCATGAATGGGACCTGCTATATCAAAGCCTAACTTGCTCCACGGCTCCTCCGGTACTTCAACTGGTGACAGCGGGGCTCTTCTCGTGATCTTTGTTTTGTCCCTCAGAGCGCACGCGTAACAATCACGTACCTTGTCCTCCATTTCTCTGTCCATTGTTGGGAACCAGTAGTCTGCACGAAGTCGGGCTTTGCACAAGCTTCTTCCTAGATGTCCTTCGTGCGACAGTTCCACTACTTTGTTTCTTAGGGCTTCTGGAGGAACTAATTTCCCTGACTTCAGTATGAAATCATCTTCCACCGATAGCTCCTCTCTCACATTCCAGTATGGCTGGATCTCTGACTCCATGTCCTTGCATTTCTTGGGCCATCCGGACAGTATGTGCCTCCTCACCTTCTTCAATACTTCGTCTTGTTCCATCTGTGTTTCCCATGACACCTTTTCCACTGCTGCTAGACGCACCTCCAGGATTGAGCTACCCTTCACCTCCTCTTCCTCTTCTCCTTCTGCGGGTGCTCTCGATAGGAAGTCTGCAACTCTATTTTGTTGCCCAGGTATGTAGGATACTCTGAAATTGTAGGCTTGTAGACCCACTGCCCATTTCGCTATCCTTGGCGTCATACTCTCCATGTCTTTCTTGGTGAACAGGGAAACCAAAGGTTTATGGTCCGTCTGCACCTCAAACGGAATTCCCCAAATGAAAAGTTTGTAGTGACAAATGGCCCAATAGACAGCTAGTGCCTCCTTCTCTATGGTCGAGTAATTTTTCTCAGACAATGTGAGTGTTCTTGATGCGAAGGCTATCACGTTTATCTTGCTGCCCTCTCTCTGTGCCAGAGTTGCCCCAATGCCTCTGTTGCCTGCATCCGTGGAGATGACAGTTGCACCATTAGGATCAAACTTCCCTATGAATGGAGCCTCAATGATGGCCTTCTTTATGCACTTCATGGACATTTCTTGTTCCTTTCCCCATTCAAAAACACTGTCCTTCTTTATCAGATCTCTTAGTGGCTGCGACACCATTGCAAAATCCTTAATGAATTTGGCCATATATTCCGCCAGACCTAGGAAAGAAAGTATGTCCTCTTTACTCTTGGGAGCGGGAGCATCCTCCACTGCCTTCACTAGGTCATGTTTTGGCTTGATGCCGTCTTCCGATAGGGTGTGTCCCAAGTAGTCCACCGAACGTACTCCTAGTTTACATTTGGAGGGTTTCATGGTGAAGCCTACCTCTTTCAACTTCTTCAAGACCCTTCTAGCCATTTCATTGTGTTCTTCTTCGCACCCTCCAAAGATAAGTATATCATCCTGAAAACAGATGGTGTTCCTACAGTCTTTTAGCACATGTTGCATGACTCTTTGGAAAGCGGCTGCTGCCGATGCCAAACCAAATGGCATTCTCTGAAACTTGAAATTTCCAAATGGGGTTGTGAACGCAGTCAGTAGTTGGGAATCCGGATGGAGTTTGATTTGATAATAGGCTGAAGATAGGTCCAGCACACTGAAATACTTGGCCCCCCTTATGGTGCTCAGCATCTCCCCTATTCTGGGAAGAGGAAACCTGTCGACAAGTATATTCGCATTCAGGTCCCTCAGGTCCACACAAAGTCTTATGCTATTCCCTTTATCCTTGGCCATGATGACAATCGGGGCGAGCCAAGCTGAACTCTCGATTTCTGTAATGACTCCCTCCTTGACTAGTCTCTGAAGTTCCTGCTGGAGGGGCTCTCTCATGCGCAAAGGTATAGACCTAGTCTTGTGCACCACTGGTACAGCTCCCTCCTTCAACACTATCTTGTGCATGTAGTTCTTAAATACACCCAATCTATCGCTGAACACTTCTTTGAACTCTTTGGTGAGATCCTCCGATATTCCTTCTGGTTCAATTAACAACACCTGCTCTCTGTTGTTTGGGTCAAGAGTGATCCCCAACTGCTTTTGATGTTTCCAGCTTAATAGAGTCGATCCTCTCGTGGACACATACACCTTTCCTACTGTGTGTCTATCCTTAAAAGAGATTCTCATAGTCACCATGCCCTCCAGGGGAATTTTCCCTTCATTGTAACCCTTGGGACTGATGTCTGGCGGCAACAGTTTTACAGGATGGTTGGCAAACTTATCATCAAACACTTTCTTGTCTACTAAAGTATATGGGGAGCATGAATCTGCATACATGCTAAACTTAACACCATCTAGTAAGACATCACATTTGGGGTAAACATCATCACTGTCATCTTCCTCATCCCCCACTTGAAAAACGTAAGACTTTTCCCTTTCCTCTTCTTGGTGTGACTCCTCAATAACATGTACTGCCTTTCCCGGGGCCTTACACACCTTAGAATAATGCCCCCACCTGTTGCACTTCCTGCACTGTACATTCCTCGCCGGACATTTCCAGTTATTGGCCAAGTGATTGGGGCTACCGCATTTATAACACACAGTGGAACTTGGCTTGCTGCGATTGACCTCTTTACTCTTGTCACCTACTTTACAAACTGTTTCACTCTCTGTACTAGATTTGCCTTCAGCCCTCTCTCTGTTTGTTCCCTCTGGTGCTTTCATTTCTCTCATGCAACGTGTCGTGTGTTCTAGTCCCTTAGCTATGTTTATAGCTTCCTCAAGATTAGGATTTTTGGTAAGTAATTCCTCTTGTGTCTTTGTGTCATTAGTGCACCTCACTAGTTGGTCTCTTATTAACGAGTCTGTGAGCTGACCAAACTCGCATGTAGCTGATAACCCTCTCAAAACTGCTATATAATTGCTCACTTTCTCCTCCCTCTTCTGCACTCTCTTGAAGAACATATGCCTTTCCATCACCACATTTATTTTCTCCTTAAAGTGAGCAGCTAATTCCCTCAACGTGCTTTCATAAACATTGACACCTTCCTCCACCACCTCATCTTCATCCTCAATCAATCTCCCTGTAACATCTTCGTATATTTTCCTCCCATGTGTGCCTAAATTGTGTAGCAATATATGTTGTTTGCGTATGTTAGTGTAGTTGCTACCCCCAATGGCTATTAAGTAGGATTTGAAGATACCTTCCCACCTTCTCCAGGGTATAACTGGTTCTCCTAACTCATTGAGGAAGGGTGGAGGTTGGCTCATTCCTGCTCCTGCCATTGCAGTAAAAAACTCCAAAAATACTTATTGGTAAATTAATTATGTAATGGATACCCCCAAAGTGTCACTCACAGCCAAATGACTAACTGCCCCCTACCTGCAGTGGTTTTAAGCTGAGGTATACACTTGCAAATGCAAGAAAAAAAAAAAACTTCACTTTTACCACTTTGTCACTTAAAACTAGTAAATACAGCAAAATAGCATTGATTCAGTGTTCGTGCAGTCCCCTTTCTGCTTCTACAGGTTGGGGTTTATGGAGCCCAATGGAACTGCTGCTTTCCCCTTGACTGGCGGGAACTTCCTGTGGTGAAGCTTCCCCTCAGAGAGGTTCCTGTCAGGACAATGTCTACTTCATGCGTGGCCTCCGGACGTGCACCTCAATCGAAACAACACTGCTGCATTGTTCAACAAAAGCCCCCACAGGAGCATGAAAAGGACACCAACCAACGGAGTCACCGAATATCCCTTCAGGATGGTTGACGGTAAGCGCGCTGCTTTATTAAGAGATTGTGTCAGGGCGCCGTCAATGGAGCGCGCAGGGATCAGGCACAGCCTCGACGTTGGATCAGAGCGCCGGTGACTAAGGGCGCAGGGGCTTCTTTCCGACTGAGTTTCTCTGCTGTCTTAAAGCGCCTCACAGCCGGAAAACTGAGGGAGTGTTGCGCTGCCCGCCCTGATATTCTGGCGATGTTAAACAGATCGAGCCGCCCTGATCGCGCTGACTGGGTTGCTGCACATTTCCGCCTTCCGATCGTGTTATGATCGAGCAGGCGGCTGAACTCCTTTCCTCAGCTCAAATTTAAGTCCCCCAATTAAACAGATAGCACGATGCCCGATTCGGCACCCGAGTGTGATGAATGGCACACCGACCCCTACAGCTTCAACTCCGCTCCTGCACTATGTCTAAGTCACCACAAATCATGCGATGCCCGACCAGGCACCCGAGCGAGTAATAAACCACCCACGTGTGATTTTATTTTAAAAGCCGATGTCGCCGCATCACCTTATTTGCATGCTTTCTCAGCTTTCATGTCCTCCAGCATAATTAACACGCTCCTGTCTGTGCTCTTCTCACAGGCTCCGTGTAAGGTATTTTCACCTCGTTGACAAGCACTCATGAATTCCAGGGAAACGGCAGTCACTGTCCCTGGCCCAGTTTCCTCCTCCTCGTCGCCAGGAAATGTAGTGGAGAGAAACGCAAAGAGTCTTGTGCAAGATAATTTATTGTCAGATAAAGCACAACAGACTGCCGTCAGCTTGTCAACCTGGGAGCCCGGGTCACTGTGTCAACATTCCACAGAGAACGCCTGGCTGCCCAAGGGAATATACCAACATGGGATGAGGCAGGGGGGGGGAAAGCGGGGAACAGGGGAGAGGATAAAGCATTAACTTAAGTTACAACACAGTGTATTTCATGTGAAGGGGAGGAAGGTCAATACGTCCCCAGACCCAGTGGTAGATAGCAACCTCTCTACTTTTCAGCACTGTGAGGTAAAGGGTAGAAGCATTAAAGCAGGTACAGCCAAAGGCCATTCCCTGGAGTCAAGAGTTAAGATCACACCGTCCTTGGGGTCTTACTTTAAAGTGCAACCACTAGTGTTGGATGTGGTTAAAAAAGGGGAGGCTCTAAGGAGGTGTTTGAAAGGGCAGTTGGAGTTATTTTCATTTCAGAAAGGATGGAGGCGGCAGGTACCCCCTCTTTGGCTGTGCGGACTCCTTCTGAAACTGAGCAGCAATGTCTGGATCGGCCCCAACTCTCTGGATCTCTCTGCAAGAGGTTAACCCAGGCTGTTCAACTACATTGGACAATGATAGCATAGAGCGCAGCAAAGTTGCTGAGGAGCAGGGAATTGTTGAGTCTTCAGTGGCTTCCCTGGAGGCTCTCTTCTCTTGCTTATCAGTGGATATTAGGAAGGGATTTTCGGTTTCTGAGGCGAACCAAGGGGAGATCCAGCT
Organism: Lissotriton vulgaris; assembly: GCF_964263255.1. NCBI lineage: Eukaryota > Metazoa > Chordata > Amphibia > Caudata > Salamandridae > Lissotriton > Lissotriton vulgaris. Next base: position 863,944,826 of record NC_141689.1, read on the forward strand.
CTTCTGTGAGTCGTTGGAAAGGAAAATTAATCTCCTAAATTCTAGGACAGCAGTTTTAGAGAATTCTGTTGGAGAAATCAGGGACGAATTGGGAGCTGCCAGAACAGATATCGCACTACTCAAGAAAGTGGAGGTAATGCTACGGGACAGACTCGAGATGTTAGAAAATAACTCACAGAGGAATAAGCTGCGTCTCCTAAACTTCCCGGAAGGGAGAAAAGGCGAAGATATCAAGTCCTTCATTGCTACCCTTATAAAGGAATCAGTTCAGATTGAAGAATCAGTGGATGACCTGTAGAAAGATATACAAAGGATCCACAGAGATCCCTTCTGGAAAAATCCGAATGTTATGTTATGTTATGTTAAATTTGATTTATAAAGCGCGCGTACGCCCGTAGGCTTCATGGCGCTGTAGGAAGTTTTCCAGAAACGGGAAACATCCTCAACAACGACTCTGGAACAACGAGTTCCGGAGTCACGAAAGCTGAACAACTACTTACACGAACAACGACTTAGCCTGAACCACGTGCAAGTGGTTGTTCAGAGGAGCTTCAAAACAGGAACAGGTAAGAGGGTTTCGTTTCTAGGGGTTTGGGGGGGACATGTTAGATTGTTTTTTCGGTTTGTATTTGTATAAAGAAATAAAATAAATGAGTGAGGGGCTATGGACAGATGAGGGGAGCCGATCTGAATACAAAGTGACAGTAAGTAAAAATCTAACTGCTGCATTAAAAAATAATTTCAGTGATCGCTTTAAAAAAATCAGTATTGCGTTCCTTTTTAAATAATTTTAAAAGAAGTTTCGAAGCAGTAGATGGCTCACACAAGGTTCAGCTGCTTAAGCAGAAATTTTCGGATGGTGCTGCTTTTCTCTCCCATTACTCTAAGCAGATTTACCGACCATACTTTTTAATTTAGTTTCTACGGATTTTTAAGAAGAAACCCATTTCAGGAAAGCTCCGCTTCCCACAACCTTATCTGCTTCTTGATCTTTAACGCATTAAATGGACTCCTAAGGCAAACTTTCACAGGGAGTATTACCGATCACAGGACACAGATTATTTTTCATTTTTGAAGTGTTTGGTGTGGTTCGTAAAAGCGCTTGTTGACCAGTTTCACTCCGTGGCCAACGTAGTAGCTATATGCAAACATTTACTTAAAAAAAAAAAAATGTTTAAGGTAGGGACATGAGCGAGTGGATGCTTGTGACTGCATTTTATTTTTTTTATAAATAATCTGCTTTGATGTGCTTCAATATTACTGACAACTGGATGATCAAGTGGTTAGCTACTCGGCGCTTGCAGCGCGCTCTTCTTCTTTAAGTTTATCTGCACGAGAGGCTGCGGAGTTTGCCTACACACATTTTGGTGATTAAAGAAACTTCTTGCTTTCACCTGGCAAGGCTGCAGCAGCTTGGCAACGCGAGCCTCTGGGAACTCTATCGAGGATTTTGACGTTATTATTGATGGATTATTTTCAGTGCATTTTTTGTAGTGGTTAAACGTGGAGTTCGTGGTTCAGTAAGTCGTGGATAAATAGTTAGTGGTTTGGCACAGGTCGTTGTTTAGCCTTCGTGGTTCAGGCACTCGTGATTTAGTAGGTAGTTGCTTAGTCATACAACCTCCAGAAACACAACACAACAACAGAAGGACAGTCTGAAACATCTAAGGATAGGCTTCTCTAAAGAGCCAGGTCTTAAAGGCTTGTCTGAAGGCCAGAATATCCTCGTGTGACCTTAAAGAAGCTGGTAGGGAATTCCAGAGGGAGGCAGCAAGAAAGTGAAAGGAGCTGCCGCCCTGACGTTGTTTCCTAACAACAGGCACCGTGAGCAGGCTTTTATGACTGGAACGAAGGTTGCGAGAGGGGACATATCTAGCAAGCAAGTTGATGATAAATTTGGGGCCCTTTCCTTGTAGTGCCCTGAAGATAATGCAGCCGGTTTTAAAGGCCGCCCTCTGGGCTATCGGCAGCCAATGCAGATCTGCCAGGCCTGGCCTGATGGACTGCCATTTAGGAAGCCCACAGACCAGCCTGGCCGCCTGGTTTTGAACTAGCTGCAGCCTCTTGAGCTGCCCGGCTGGAAGACCCAAATATAAACTATTTGAGTAGTCCAGCCTAGACAGCACAAGGTCAATAGGTCAAAGCAGAGGAAGATCCTCATAAACTTTCTGATCCGATCAACTGCGCCTTGAAGCAAAAGTCCTTGAAACCTAGAGACTTTGCCTATGAAATCCGCTCTGATCTGGCCCGAGCTACTTTGGACAGACAATGGGACCTGGGCAGGAAAATGGAAGACTTTAAGAAACTAGGTGCGGTTGCCCAGTTAAAATTACCTGCACTTTTGAAAATTATGCACAATAATAAGCTGTACAATCTTAAAACAGGGCAAGAGGCAGGTGAGCTTCTCGAAAGTCTTGCCAAAGTCACAAAATAGCTCAGTCACAGAACTACACATACGATTTTTTCATCCGTTTTTTTTGGGCTCAACTTTACCTTAGGTCTTAAGATTTCCGTGTTATTAGACCGCAGAAAGATAGGCATGACACAACTACTGGCCAGTTAAAATTTAGTTAAAATTAAACTTATGGAGGCACATTTAAAGAAGCAGATTTAGAGGAATTAGGAAATTGAGTGTTCTCTTTGAGCCTGAGTCTTTCGCCTTCTTGCAGTATATGGAGTGAAGAGGGACAGGGTGGGTTGCCCCGGCAGGCAGAATCTGGACTATTAGTCCAGGTAAGTGGGGGTAGGTTTCTCCAGGGGAAGTTTAGGATGGTGAAGAGGATGGAGGGGGAGCATGGGGTAGGAAGCTTGAGGGTTAAAAAGAAAAAGAATTCTCATTTGCCTTTTAGTTTGGTTTGTTCATCTTTGTCACGTTTGGTCTGGTATTGATACTCTGGGAGACCCGGCATATTCAAGGTTCTGTTGTTTAGACCGCCATGCGCACTATCCTAGTTTCTATCCTGGAACGACAATGGTCTTCGAGTGAAAACTAGGAGGGCAAAAATGTTGCAGTACCTCAAAGACTCCCCTGTGCGGATCATTGTCTTGCAGGAAATGAGTCTCTTAAAATAGCGAATGTCTGGAATTTTTAGTAAAGTAAAATGGGTGGAAAATCTCATCAGTGTTAACATTAGGGGTGTTGCTATTTTGGTCAAAAAGCAAGCAAATGCTTGTGTTTAAAAATCAGTGATTGACCCAAGTGGCAGGTGGTTCCTCGTCAAATTGTCAATTGAAGGTTTTTTACTAACAGTGGTAGGCTATTAGGGACCCAACCGAGATGACCCCTCTTTGTTTAAAACTATTTTTTCATATCTGTTGGAATTTCCAGAACCAATTATCATGGTTGGTGACTTCAATATAGTTTAAAATCCTCTACTAGATAAATCCCCAAGCAGCAGAGCGATTGTACTGTCCAAGTCTCAGACGTACCTCCAAACGATGATGACACAGACTGGACTGTGCAAAATTTGGAGAGAAAGGTCAGGTTCCTAATTAGGTGTCTCCTTTTATAACAGCAAGTCAAGGATTGACTACATTTTGGTCAGCCTTGACCTCAGGGGTAAGATCGAGGATATGGGCTATTTCACTCCCCACTTGTCAAACCATGCATCTGTATAGGGAAAGAACAATCAAAGGTGTGGACGTTTGATCATTCATTACTTCTCGATGAACTTGAAATTAAGTACCTATCTCTAGAAACAGAGTGCTTTTTTAACACAAACATTGGTTCAGTTGAGATCTCAGTGGTGTGGGATGCTTGGAAGGTCTTTCTGAGAAGTGTGGTCACAAGCAGGGTATGAAATAAGAACAGGCAATACAGGGAGGCAGGAGGTGGCACATACGGAGTCGGAGATGAAGGCAGTGAAGCTGAGCTTGAATAGGGAGACCATCCCTGCAAAGCGTCAAGAGCATCTTGCAAAATTAGGGACTCTGAAGAATCGGCTAGACACCATTATCCAGATGAGGATCACAAAAAGATGAGAGGCCAGCAAGTTGGCTGACTTTGAATATGGAGAGGGGGCCAGCAAACTCTTGGCATGGAAAGCCAAGTCTGATAGGACACGAAATGTGATTAAACAAATTGACAGCGAGGATAACACTACCTCGGTATCAGCTAATGAAGAGATTGGAGAAGTCTTTTTTGCTTTCTTCCAGAAGCTTTATGAAGAAGACAACGTAGTAGATAGAACTTGTGCTAGGGAGTGATCAAGCAACAGTACGCTTGCCTCCCTAAACACCTCTCAGCGGGATAATCTGAAGCAGGATATATCTCAGCAGGAGGTCAGGAACGCCATTTCTGCCTGCAAGGGTGGAATGGCTGCAGTGCCCGATGGGCTCCCCGTAGAACTGTATAGATCTTTGGGAGAGGCAATAATTCCGACCATGACAGCAAAGCAGGAAAGAATCCGGCAAACTGTGGGTCTTATAGACCCATCTCTCTTTCAAATACTCACTATAAAGTCTTCACAAAGATCCTGGCAGTCAGGCTGGGAGCAGTGATGGGTAGACTGTTGCATCCTGATCAAAAGGGTTTTGTGAGAGGTAGGAACCTATTCGATCTCATTCATGATTTTATCGGTGCTATTGACTTGGCTTCCACCTTCTCACTACCTCTGGCAACAATGACATTAGACGCCACCAAGACCTTTGATAGGGTCAACTGGACATATCTCTTGGCAGTAATGGAAAAGTTTAATTCTGGGGAGAAATGTTGTCAAGTTATTCAGCTGATATATCGCGATCACTCAGAAAGGCTCCTAGTTAATGGCAAATTGACCAACCCTTTTAAGATCACCAGGGAAACCAGACAGGGCTGCCCCCTCTCCCCGCTCCTCTTCAACCTGTACATCGAGCCTTTCGCTCAGTGTCTGAGAGACGAGTCGGGTATTGTACCATTCAAGTTTGGAGTGTGGGAGAGGAAGGTAGTCCTGTATGACATTTTGATCCTCTCATCCGACCTGGAGACGTCCTTTCCTCAGGTCATCAGGTTGGCTCAAGACTTTCGACAGGTTTCCAGCTCTGAGGTCAATGCAGGGAAAACAGAAATCATGTCATGGAACCTGCCGGAGTGCCGGCACCAGACCGAGAGTGACATAAGATATCTGGGGGTTTAGAATTGTCCAGAATGTAAAGATCTCTGGGACTAGCGTTACAAACATCTCTAGGGAATGCTAGAAACTCATGAAATCTTTAGCCCATCTCCCACTGACTATTTTGGTAGGATCAATTTGATCAAAATGGTTATATTACGGAAAAACACATTTCTTTTTGATACTATTACCTTACATTTTGAAAAACAGGCGATTGATAAATTCATTTGCATGTGCATACAGGGCCACGAGATAGCCTGGAAGAAGCTAAGGCAAAGGAGGGAGAAAGGGGGCCTTACACGCCCCAACCTTCAATACTATGCCTGGGCTTTTCATTTATCACATTTAAAGATGCTGTTGAAATACCCAGATCACACAGAGAGGGGGGTTATGTTCACCGCCATGTTAAAAGGAGTGGGCTGCCGCTCGAGGGGTTTGTCAAGTTCACACTACGTTGTCTCTTACCTTAACTGTAGTGGAATAGTTGAAGATGACGTAGTAGATTTCGCAGAGACGCAATTGACCAACTTCCCAATTAACTAACAATAAACTTTGCTGACTCAAATATTACAGCTAAGAATAAGACTAGGAATTTGGGAGGAGGGCCGGTACTGGACGTTGGTGTGTAGGGTTTATCTTGCTGTCGACCTGCGAACAACAAGTGGGAAGGATTTGTTAAATCAGATCCTTACGTCCCTCCTTTCTTAACTACTCTAACTCTCCTCTGAAAGATGATGATTTAAGTAGCAAAAGTTGCTCCTACCTGCGATCAGAGTTGTTCAGTCCTAGTCCAGTATTTCTTTATCTTGCACAGTGGTGTAGTTGTCAGATAATCTGGTCAGGTGTTCTTTGATGGGGGTTTAGGGTCTTGGTTCTTGTATTGTATTCTAGAAAACAAAGAAATAATCCTTTAGAGAATATCCTTATAGTCATCAGATTTATTCCCCTACGTCAATTGGACTTACTTGCAAATGTTTTCAAATAAGGTGATAACATGAGGATTCAGTGAGTTCTCCTGTGCTTCAAAACCTGTTGTAAAACATGAAGAGAAAGAAAACACTTCCCACACAACCACCTATAAATTACCTCTAGACTTAGGCTGTTGAGAAATTAAACAAAAATGAAAATTAACATTACAATGTATTTCTTGCAATGATAATTCTAATCTTGCACCAAGTTTTTAAATGTCCTGAAAGGTTTCTCTTCCAAAAGCTACAAGGTTCCAGTAGTTTTCCCCTTTTCTTATGAGAAAACAGAGTGTTCCAAAAATAGTCTTTGACTTTCTTGCGATGGGCGCCTTACTTTTCTAAATAAAACACTTATCTCAATATTGTCTTTTGTTCTCACAGGTTCCTTCCGAAAGCTGAAGATGTCCAGTGAAAGCTCCACGAAGTTGGGACTTCAAAACAGGCAAATTCGGCGAGCCGACCTCAGACACGACCTTCCTCCTGCAGTAACTTGAGGCAAAGCAGTTTCTGGAAGCCTTGGTGCGGTTTAAATAGAAGACCGCACCCAGGAGATAACATGCGCACGCCACGTTAAAGCCGCTGCAAGTGAAAACACTCAAAGCGGCTTTAACGCTAAGATCGTAATACTGGCAGCCCTTCCCAAAGCAGCGCTTGAACTATACTTCTGTAATAATTACCAAAGCCAAGTTTTAAAATGAAAAATAAATACGAGTTTAAATCATTACAAGGATTGAATCCTGGAAAAGTATAACAACATTATTTCTGCATACATACATTACATTGTAAACACATAACACACTGGTAGTGCTGGTGCACGGGAAAGGGGTGGGTTTTTTCTATGAACCAAGGTTTTAGGTCATGGCCTAAAAGAGGGATTCATGACAGGTTCCTCTTTAAATATGGCGATCAAATGTTCTTCAAGAAGATCAGGCTGAAAGTTCTCCTGGGTATGGACCGAATATGAGTTAAGCAATGTACTGGTCTAAATTACTTTCAAGTTTAGCTTCTCTGTGGGACTCTCCAGGGGCTCCAGACTGTCTGAAAGTCAAATCAGCTACACCACTCAGAACAGCAGGGTTTAAGGTGTGGCAGGATTTGGCTCCTAATGGTTTACTTTTATCATGGTTGTAACTTCATAACAGGTTAGAGGAGGGCATGTCTAGGTTTAAGTATCTACAGCTGCAAAGTTGGTCCCATGATCTTAAAAACCCAAAGGTATAGGGAACACTCTTGAGGAACAACTAGTATTGAGGCCGGTGGGGAGCCAATTGGTCTCTTTCTTTTATTGGTCCATATAGCAAGCCATTGATGGAGATTTTAAACTAGCAGAAGATCTGTGGGGGGCTTCTATGCCAGATGAATACTGGGAAGATCTGTGGCAAACTTCTTTTAACACCTTGTTTGTTACCGTAAAACCAGACTGGCTAAGAAGTAATCACTATTTTACTAACCACAGGGCCTATTTATCTCCTGCTAGACTTTCTAAAGTAGCAAAGGGCTCCCCAGAAAGCTATAAGAAGTGTGGTCTAGTAAATGCCTCAGATATACATATTTTTAAAGATTGCCCAGCGATTACCAAATACTGGGGGGAAGTAGGAGTAACTTTAGCTTACATCTTGGGATCCCCAGTGCAAATTTCCCTCACCCTGATTATCTTTGGTATCGTTAGTGAAGTAACAGGCCCTGCTAGGGGGTTCCTATCCTATGCAATCTTGCTGGCTAGGAGAGAAATCTGCAGGAGATGGGCAGAAGCTACACCCACCACTCATTCAGAATGGCTGTCTTCCCTATATAAAACCTCCAAGACTGATCAGGGTAGATTGCAGAATAGTAAGAAGAAAGCACTATGGGATTGTTTACTAAAGTGGTCTCAGCACTAATCTTTTTGGAGCAAGTTTAATTTAGAGGTTCAAGTTGTTTAAGTTCAAGTTATTATGTTGGCCTATGATTATGCCTCTCTGGAAACTCTCAGACTACTTTGGGCCCCTTTTTCCCAGTTTCCACACCTCTTGGGCCAACATTAACAATCTTCGGTTATAATCTACCAGAAGAGAGTGAGGCCACCCCTCTTTCAGAAAAAGGGGTCAACGACATTCTGTGGGATTGTTGTATACCTGTAGGCTAGCGATGTCCTCGGGTTTCATCTCGATTGCATATGCCTCCTTGAAATCGAGGAACGGAAACGACATCCTATTTTTTGTCAGCTGGGGTCTGAGGCGAATGAGGAAAAATGGGAGGGAAAAAAAGAAGAAAGAAAAGAAAAAAAATTTGGTAAGACTCATTGAAAATAGAGGCAAAATTATTTTGACATTGTTGAAGTGTGGATATCATTTACTTTACCTATACAATTACTTAATATTTAGCCTTATTTGGAGTGTGGTTCACTGGACGCTCTGCCACAAATATTGTCATGCCTGTCATATCAGTGCTTTATTGTCAATGACACTAGTGATAGGGTGAATGGAACATTATCCATGAATGTGATAGATGCTTCTCTCTGTCAAACTCTAACTAATGCTCTTTGTGTTTTTGATGTATGGTTCAATAATGTTGTCGGGATGAGGAACTGGAGCAGAGCAACCGCTCTGACATGTGGAATTTAACCATTATGGGTAAATTGTAATAACAACTTGACCTGGGCTTGAGTCCCAGAAATGAAGCAAACCTGCCACAAAATTCGATTTACACTCAAATGCAGGTTCTGTTTGCATTGAGAAGTACACCTAACATAAAACACAAACCATTTAGCATCACCCATTGACTTTTGGCGCAAAGCTGTGGAAAGCCTTATCCACCTGAAATGGTAAATTGGACTTTGCTAAAAAAAAAAAAAAAAAAAAAATGAACATCTCCATGAGGTAGACGTAAAGTTTAAAAAAATGTTTGGTTTTCTCAAAACGTTTTTAACTTTGCTTGTGTGCTGCACTGTACAGCACACACACAAAGTGATAAAGTGTTCATGCATGTCAAAACAAAGTACAAACTTATGCTTGACATCCTGCACAAGCTATTTTTCTAAAGTGTATGGGTGCTTACACTGGCATAAGGCAGCCTAAAGTGAACACACATAGGCGGAGTGAGAAGCAGCATCACATATTAGTAATTTATTATATTTATGATTTAAAAATCATGAATGATGTATAGCAGAATTTGTCTTGTCTCATTTTCTTCTAACTTGCAATAGATAGAAGTGTTGGATGACAGAAAATTAGAACTCCAGATAATTTCTGTTGTTGTGCAGATGCACTGCAATATATATATTTGACGAATTATGTTAATTAATGTTTACCAGACTTTTTTTTATAACATGAGTGCATGTACTATTCCATGGTTTGATAATTCATGTTTGCTATTGTCAGATTGCAAATGGCAGGATTTTTCTTTCAAAGCTTTCTATTTATTTATTTTTTAACAATCACCCTGCAATACCAAACCCAGATACAAAATCTGATGAGCCAGATGCATACACATTGTCTTAGCATCAGCACCTGCATGCCTATGTCAAATAAATGTGCCTAAGATTTAATAACTCTTTCTTTTCGGTTATTGTTACAAATGTGTGTTAAATCAGCATAATGTGTTTTTTCAATTAAATTATAAGTAGAAATATTGTTTTGTGTTAGAAACATATGAAAGTAATGGGAAGGAGCAGTATGTGATACATTGAGATACTATGGGGCCCATTAGGATCTCAGGCGGATTGCCACCGCCCGCATGGCGGTGGCGATCTGCCCGAGATCAGTCCCCGCCCGCTACCTATTTCCCCCCCACCATATTACTATGGCGGGGGGACCGCGGCGGACGGAAAGACCATCTGCCGCTTTTCCGCCTGGTTAACAAGTCTACCGGGCGGGGCGGAAAAGAGTTTACTATGGTGGCGGTGTCTGTTAGACACCACCAGCCATATTACTATGGGGGCAGAAACATGCTTTTCCGTGGCGGCATTGCCGCCAATGAAAGGCATGCGGGAATTGCTTGCGGGGGCCCGTTGCGGGCCTCCAGGGACTCTGGGGAGTGGGGGGTGCACATGAGGGGTGCCTATGGTACCCCCCAGCAGTTCCATGCACGACATGGCAGGCACCGCGCGGTGCCTGCCATGTTGTGCATGGAAGTGCACTACATGCCTTCCTGGCATTGTGGTGAGCGGTGCTGAGTGCACTGCCCGCCACAATGTCAGGAATGCAAGATGCGCCCGCAACTGAGGCGGGCGCATCCTAATGACCCCCACGGGACCCCCGCCCTTATGGCGGGCGGTCCCATTTCACAATAGGATCCTCCCGCCATCCTAATAGCCCCCTTTGTGTTCAGGGGGAGGGTTAGCACTGTTGGGATATGAATATTGAAAATTGCCATATAAGGCATACATATATGTTTGCATACAGGACTCTATATTCACAAAAGGGATAGAGCCTGTACACTAAAGAAAATGTAAGATTCTAGAGCGAGGCATAACATTGAGAAGGTTTTCAAAACCATGCTTAAAAATAAGAGCTTTCATTTCATGAGTGTTCTTCCAGTAACTAATCTATGATAGACATTACCAACACAGCCTTGCACTAAGGTGCACATGTGTATATGTGTTGTAAGACAGCCTAATGTGCAACTGTATGTATTGTGTATTGTTGTAGCAACGTGTTGCCATAAGCATAAATAATTCTGCTCCACTGAACTGTGAGCATTATGAAGTTGACTATAATCAGCCATTAATAAAAAGTATCATTAAAAAATCCACAGATGTGGCATTACCGAAACTAAGATTGAACCCTGTAAAAACATGAAACAAGTTTTCAACAATCACCCACAACCTAGACCAAACTGCAGCGCTTATTCATACTACCTTGAAGATTAAAAATATTTGAATATACTTTTATAAATATTAATCCAGGTGTTTCAAAATATTTTTCAGGTCCAGGTGCCCAGAAAACGTAGATGTTATACAATGTAAATTTACTTTTCATAATAAGTATTTCTGCATAAATTCAACCTTAATGTATGAAAACGCAATATGATGACAGTTTTGAAGCAACAAGACCCCATTACTTTGTTTGTTTAATCTACAAAATCTTTGCATCATAAAGATAATGCAAAATTACATCATTCAAACTGCAAGAACAGTTTTGAATTTGGATCTTGGACATAATAATGAAGCAGCACTATGACCATGTTTTCTAGTATTCCTTAAATCCTTTATAACATACAAAATTGGTAGATCATAATTTCATAACCGTCTTCTAAAACATTAAAATGGCAACATTGTGATCCCAACAAAACATTTGGCAGGAACAATATTCAACTATCTGACAAATGAGAGTAAACATTTTGAGACACTTCACGTTCAGGACACATCCTGACATCGAAATCTGGGCCAAAGTTTTACAAATAAGAAATAACCATTTGTTTGTAATCACATTGTTTTATAGCACATTTCACTTTTTATTAGGAAAGCATGCAATTTAATTTCTCCCTATTCATCCTTCCTTTATATCGAATTCATTTTGAGAATTCAAAGACTTAACGAGTCACTAAGAGAAATGCAACTGTGGCTGTCCAATATTCACTTAAAACTAAACCCGGACAAAACCGAACTCCTCCTCATTTCAATCAAAGAAGAAAATCCACAAATGGTTGAGTGGATAAAAACCATTGATGCGCTCAACGGGAACCTCACCCTGGCTGATTCTGTTAAATCCTTAGGCATTACACTAGACTCAAAACTTGACATGACCAAGCACGTTAAGATCTCAGCGAAGAGTGTCTTCCTCAACCTTAAGCTTCTAAACAAAATAAAACATTTTATCCCACACAAAGATCTTAAGCAAGCCACCCAAGCATTGGTGCTGTCAAGACTAGACTATGGAAATGCAGTCCTTTCCGGAATAGCTAAAACACATCTTGCTTCGCTGAAAACAACTCTCAATGGGGCTGCCAGAATGGTCACTGGAGTAAAGAAATTGATCATATCTCTCCTGTTCTCAAAGAACTCAAGTGGCTTCCTATAGAACTGCGAGCGAACTTCAGAACAGCCTGACTCACCCGCAATGCCCTTCACACAGGCAAACCCGAATATCTGGCGGCCTAACTCAAAAAAGCTGGCCAGAACAGGACCCTCAGAAGCTCCAACACCTTACTTCTCATCCCGCAAAAATCTCGAAAACAGAAAACCGCCACCAGGTCCTTCGCCGGCAACGCGCCTAAAATCTGTTACTCTATTCCCCCTCACATCAGAACTATTCCGTCCTTTGCTAAATTCAAAAGTCAACTCAAAATCCTTTTCCTTGACCGATCCCTGACGAACAGATAGGAGCAGCTGGAGCCTTGAGATTCACACTTCCCTCCCCGGATTCGATGTTAGTCAGGATCTTGATATGGACCCTCCACCGCTTTGGCACTGTGACTTTTATTGCTGAACTGTCTTGCCTTACTGTACTTTGTGCTGCTATCTTTTCCTCTGTTATGTAACCGATATGAAGTGCTCCGATTCCCTCTGGTCAGGCTAGCACAATACAAAACTTCCTAAATAAAAAAAATTCAAGAAATACATTTTGATCAGAACTACCCTCATTTACATTGTCATGTCATTGACTATGTTATGAAGAAATGCACTAATTACCATCAGCTTACAAATCATCTCTTGTGGGTATAGCTGGTGTCTCTGTGCCTTTTAAGTCAATATGTAAAGGAATTATAAAAAACAATTATTAGGATTTTGATATTTCATTATTAAAAATGTCTAAAACATTTAAGACAAAATTATTTTTGGAATATACAAACCTGGAATAGAGAAAGGTTGTGTTAATACAAATTTGAAGTCTATGTTTTAAAGTTTTAAGAGAGAAAGGGGCACATGCATCAATAAAAATTGCATTTGCAAAGGGTGCGAATCACAAAATTCAGCCATTTGCGAATGCAATTTCATTATTTGGGATGCATCAGAATTTTTGTATTGTTCGCAATTTAAGAAATTGCAAAATTGCAATGTCTTAAATTGCGATTGCATTTAAGGAATCTCAAATTGAGATTCCTTAAATGCAATGCATGAAACTTTAAAAAATAGCGAATTCGCACTTAGGGGGAGCAAATTACCATGAGGGTGAACCTCATGGTAATTTGCGAAAACTTTGAAAAATGCACTTTTGTGCATTTTTCAAAGTTTCATGTTGTGCACACATGCCCATAGGGCATGTGTGTGCACAACATATGTGCACAGATTGATTTCAGGGGTGCAACAGGGTGTCCTTTGGACACCCCTGCACCCTTGAAATCATATTCTCAATTTGCGATTGCGTCTTCCCATTCATTTATATGGGCCTCTAGGCCCATAGGAATGAATGGGGAGCTATTCCTTAATTGCGATTCGCAATTTGCGATTTGCAATTAAGGAATTTTAAGAAATTGCAATTTATTTAGCAATTTCTTCATGCATAGCCATTTGCGATTCCTTATTAGTGATTCCTTATTTTTTGCTAATAAGGAATCGCAAATGGCCATGTTGATGCATGTGAGCCTAAATATATTTACCAACTAAATGTGAATTTCCATTGAGGCCACTCTCAAACTGATGTTTAACCCCTTCGGTGCTGCGGTAATTTTTGCCGTGTGCGGCAATTTTCAAAATACCGCGTTACATGACGAGCTCAGCTCGTCATCAGCACACGACACCCGTGGGTGATGACGAGCTGAGCTCGTCATCAGCATCGAAAGGGTTAATTGTAGAATGCAGAAAGATATAAGAGTCATGGGCACTTTCTTCATAGTTAGTCACAATGTTGGTGAAACAGTATTTTGAATCTACAAATCCTGTCTTTAGTTAGTTTATGATATTTGATGACATCCTTCTTCTTTTTGTCAGCCAGTCTAACTCTTTGCCTAAGGATACTCTCTTTCCTTTGTCTTTTTTGGATGTTATGTTGTGCACAGAATGACAGCCTCTATTAACATAGATCAATGCGTGATAGACTGTGTCCTGCTCCTTTATATATTGATGAGTTTTCCCTTACTTTTGAACCTATGACCACGCGCACATTTTTTCTGTATAGTCACATTTGCATTGTACTGCGTATGTCTACCTGAAAGTAGGAAATTAGATTGCATGATTTTGCTATGAATTTGAGTGGTAACTCCCACCTTGCATACCTTATACAAGTTTTCACCCAGCATAGTGCAATGCAGACTTTGCACCACACAAGGGGTAAAATATGAGATAAATTCATCACTGCACTACTTAAGACCCAATTAAAAAAAAATGTGGCGGTTGAGTCACACTCCTCTAGAGTGATGGAGCAAATTCTTCCTTCGCTCTAGCTGAGGACACCATGACCACATATTGAAATGTCCATCGGACTGGCAGACATTTTAAACATTCACAAGAGCTGCCTGCCGTTAAGGATGCTCTTGTATTGTATTGTAACTTTATGGAACGTCTCTGTCAAACATGATGGAGCCATTTGGCAAAGTTACACATTTTTTTTGTTTTCAAAAGCAAAACCCCAAAGGGGGATTTTGTTTTTGAAAATAAAAAAATGAAATTCCTTGTCATGGGAGCTATCTCTCTGGGAGAGGGGGCATTTTGCAGTTTTCACTGTGGCTTACCGCTAGGTCCGTCAGTTCGTTGGATGGATGTAACCATGGCGGAAATGGCGTAGTCTCTGCCATTGTTATACTAAAAGTCCGCCTGCATTTAAATCATGTAGGTGAACCATTATGTTTGCCATTGCAACAGACTACCCCTTTCCACCACTATAAAAATTAGGCCCTTAGTTAATACTTACACCTTGTGCTGGGTTGCACAAATACGATGCAAGAGCTTCGTAAATCTAGGCCTTTATTGAAACTTTTCAGGTGCTTAACAGAGAACCCCCATAATATCTTAACATAAGTATGTTTCTGCATAGCAAGTAGGCAAGTAGACATGCCAAGAGGCGTTCTTGGGCCTTTTATATCAACATAATAATGAAATAAATATTTGAAACACAGAAAACTGTTCAACAACTGAAACTGACTAAATTGAAAAATATCATAGCTGAATGAACTGCCCTTCTAGGTCAAGCTCTGATCCTTTTATTTGGATACCCTCATCTCACAAGAAAAATGACAACTAGTTTCTCATATTGTCAGTGAACTGTACGAAAGAAAAACTTACTGCATAATATCACTCCAGGCTCCTGTGAGTGTATTATATAATCTTATTGTTGGCACCTCTGCGTTTCATAGCTGCCAGTTCAAAACATATTTCTCTTTTTGTTAGGGAAAGGTTTGCTTCATCATGGTCAGGCTCAGATGCCTGGAGGATGGAGGCCCTGGATGGCACTGCTCTCCTTGCATTAAATTACAAAAGAAGCTCAGTATTAAGAATTCCAAATCTCCAGGTGGAGCCAGCAGCAATGAAGGATAAAAGAAAGCATGAAATGAAATTCTTCACTTTGTGGAATGTTTCTATGTTCAAATAGTGAATTTGTCTTTGAATGTCCTTTTAACATAAAGTATTTGTTTTATTTAAACCTTCAAACACAAATGTTAGTTTTATAGTTTTCAACTATCATAGGAAATGTGAGAACTTGTCCCGTAAACGAACGTGTAAGAGAACAGGCTAACTTTTGTAATGTAATGCAGGGCACCGGTTAAGAAATCTATGCATTTTTCTAGTGCCTGAAACCTTCATTCAGTGGCGGCAGGCATGGTTCACGGTTGGGAGGGTGTTCCAAGGGGGTGATGCGCGGGGGATATTGAGTGTGCAATACAAAAAAAAAGTACCTTCCCTCCGATCCCGCTCTCCTTGTCTTGGAAAAGGAAGCACATCCAGGCCCCCCTGACCAATCACAACACTGCAATGTAGCATTGTGATTGGTCTGAGTGCTGTGTGTTTCGGCTCGCAGCCAGGGGCTGGAGGGGTCGGTATGTTTTCAATGCAGGATGTAATGCAGCCTGCATGGAGAACAGGGAAAGTGCGCATGACTGGTTTGGGTGGCCCAAGAAGTCCAACAAAACAGTCAATGTGCACTTAGGAGTGAGCAAACCTCTCCTCCCCTGCCCTGCTCCAAGAGCAGAGCAGCTCCAAGCAAAGCAGCACAAAGCATAAAATGATGACTCAAAGTTATTGTCATTTTATGTTTCTTAAAAGCAGCGGGGCGACGCTCCTCCGCTATAGCAGGGGAGCCACCACTGGCTTCATTCAGAAACAAAGTTAATATATGTTTTTAATGAAAGCTTGAGTACATTATGCTATTATTTTCTGTAATTTTGCTGTTCATGAAGTTCACCATTGCCAATAGGTTTTGTGGTATTGAGACAAAAAGGCCCAATTAGTAAACCAGAACCAAAAGGGACGAGAACAGTAGCCTCTACAGCCCTGTCCCTAAATCTGACAAGAAATTATCCAAATGTAAGCCAAGAGAAAATTGTACCACAAAATAGGGGCCTGAATAGAGAAAGGTAAAGTTGGTAGGCATTGCATTTCAGAACTCGAGGTAGACATTAATCACCATCTTTGAACTGTGGTGCATATTATTGTGTTTTCTACCAGCAGGTGGACTGGCAGGCAACGCTGCATCCATTATCCACTCTCTGGTACTGCAACATTTTATTACAAATCTCAAGCTGAAACCTGCCATTAAGGTTTCTACACATACATCAATCTCAGCTTCTAGATCCACATTACTAAGATAATAAAACTACTGCCCCAGCTCATCTTAACAGAGGCTGCACTATGCTAGCTGCTCAACCTTAGATGCATCTGACCCTGAGGCACATCTGATTGTCTCTAAAGATCATTCTCCATGCAACAGCCCTCCTGATCAAATGTATTTGGAAAACTATAATTGCTCCAGTGGTTCCTTTTGCCTACCTGTTGGAAATGTGCCCATTCTGCAGAGTCACCCCTTTGTTTTGTTTTACCTTTTTGCTTCACCCTATTGTTGCAGGCTATAGAACTCTGTGGACTTTACTCCTACTAACAAGTGGTAACATTTTTGTGCCCCTCCTTTCAGTATGGGAACATTGGTATAGTCTCAAGTGTCATATTTAACTTTCCTAAAAGTTTTTGGGATATGTTGCCCACAGTGTTCCCAGTGCCTGTAAGTCAAAGTCATGAGTGGGGTGCAGCACTCATTATGCCAACCACTATGGTGAAAGAGCAAATTATGTATCCAGACCTACCACTGTAGTCTGGTTGTGCAGTTTCAAACTGCCATTTTAGCCTGTCACAATGAATCCTTTTGACAGGGTAAAATCTTCCTTTTAAATGAATAAGTCACTCCTAAAGTAGGGCCTATTGCTCATAGGTTAGGATGCACAGTATTTAGCAGTAGGACATACAGACCTTTAATATTCCATGTATCTGTACAGTAAAAAACATGAAAAATATTTTCACTGTAGCATGGCTGGCTGCTTCAATAGTGAAACACTGGATTATATTTTAACACCTTATAATGCAAATTTCAGATTGGCAACAGATAGAGAAATATTTCAAGGAATCTTTTTAATAGTTAAATAAAATCCAATTTAAAGAAATCCACTTGGGGGACATTGGCCATTGGGCTAAATCCTAAGAATGCATTTTTAGTTCCTTCTCAGATTATAGCAGCTTTTTGGAATGTGTTACTACACATAACTCACAACATTTCTCTTTTTTTTACTTTCTTTTGCTAAAACGTCCTCATTGGAATTCCAACTGTAAAGGTATCCTTGACGAATGAAGAAAAAAAAACAAGAGTCACCTGGCTAGTGCACTAACCTGATGTCCGTGTAATGTGCCGAAGCAGCTGGAGCAGAGAGCGGCAATGAGAGAATGATGGTCATTCTCTCATTGCTGGTCAAGGCGAAGAAAGTGTGAGGCTCTGGCTTAACACCCAGGTTCTAGGGTTTAAGGTAGTTGAAAGTTATCTCAAAGGAATGGTATTCCAAAAGAGATTGCAAGCCCCCGGCTTCCAGAGTCCAGTGTTTGGGTTGCTCTTGTTCAAGGCGACGAGGTTCAGAATCCATGTGCAGTGTTGGTAGGCGACACAGCTATCTCTTCAGACACATTGACAAAGCTAAACTGGTAGCCACACTTTGAACATGGTATTTCTTGCCCCTCATGCATGTGAAGAGTGCTGCTTTCCAATTAGAATACAGCCTCTGTCAGGAAACAGGGACAGGACACAGAGGCCCTTAATTAGTCAGTAATCATACAAATAAAAACAAAATAGCAGGCACACTAGGAGGAAACTAGTAAAGCAGGAAACAGAGGTCTTTATTTTCCCAACAATGTATTATTAGTCTGCAGACATTGTACAAAAAAGCAATTAACGGGCATTTCAGCAAGAAACAAGAATATCAGGAAATAGAAGCCTTTAATTGATTGTGCAGCAGTGTATGTTGTTTAACACAAAAACAAGTATACACAGCAGAGTACATGGTATCTGCCTAATTGAAAAATAGAGATAACAAAGGGGAACATACAGCACAGGCAGACAGAAGTATGCCACCTTGAGGTCCCTTGCTTGAGCAAATGTGTTTTAATGACTCCTGGGGGCACCCAAACCAATGGAGTAATAGTTCAGGGGCTAACCCTATCCACTTTGGACATTTTCAAGATAGCTTAAGTCTTCTGCCACACTAAACGTGGTTTCTAAGGGCTGGGGGTCAGTGTGGGGAGTTTGCTATGGTAATTCTAGTGCCTCCAGTATTAAGCAGTCCTTGCACCCTCAATAAGCTCAGAGAGTGAAGCCTGATAAAATAAGGGCTGAGCTTTCAGCAAACAGTCAGTGGATACACACAAAACGTTGTGTCACTCAGTTTCACTCCCTTGAATTGCACCCCATTTTATTTGTAACAGCCCAGCAGATCAGTCAAGCAGGATGTGACATTCAAGCAGGATTCAACACTAATGTCAAAGAGGATGCTCACAGCCCTGCCCAGGTGGTCACTGTAAGGCAGTTCTGGGGCAGCTCTCCCTCCTACTAGGGTGGGTGCCTGGCTCACTAGGACAAAAAGGGAGTCAGGCTCAGGTATGAGCTACTTCTACCTGTGACAGGGAAGGCCCCTTTGAAGTGCACCAAGGGTCTGGGCAAACATCCACAATTTTATTCAAACAAACATTGCAATAGGGGCTGGTGGGTGGGTCAAAATTGCCGCTTGTTCCGTCGAGGGCTCACGAGCGACGAGTGGTGCAGCCTTCAGAGCACAGGAACAAGAGGACGCTTCTTCGGATTCCCGCTCTATTTATCCGTCTGCGGGAGGGCGGGGACCCTCCTCTGGTACGCCCACTGGGCGTGGTCTTCCGTGGGGGTGTCTAGGACAACCCCTCCTGGGCGGGAAAGGGCGCGCCCCGGCTACGCCACTTTGAGCATACCAGCCGAGCCACGCCTCACGCCCAAAATGGTTTCCCGGGGGGATCGGGGCACCCATCCATACGTTCGGGGGGACCGAGTGGTCGCCCCTTTCCATATGGCCGGGATGCCCGCCACCCCCTCCCAACACCAATTCCAAATGGGAGAAGTCAGACACAGGTTTGAACTTTTGGAAGGCGGGGGGGAGTTACCCCCCCGGGCCGTATTTATTAAAATATGAAACAAAATTTAAAACATTAAATAATAAGTTTCATGAATTATGTACAATTTTACTTTCATTACATTTTGATGAAGACATGTTCTTTGGCTAACCTTAACACATCTCTAATACAAAGGTTTCCTAGCCGAGTCTAGCATCCTGAAAATGCATATATTCTAAATTAAAATTGTACATCCTAGCATTAAGGGCCAACGGCAAGGTCTTAACCGGTGTCAGATCCCTACTACCAAAATCCCGCCCTCACGGTGTGAGTGCCGCATGCGCAGAGGACTTTACCCTCATTGCCAACTGTAACTTCCCTTGTCGTGGGGGCCCCCTTTCACTCGACGCCATCTTAAAGGTCGTCCGAGTTCCCGTGTGAGGTATTTGTAGGAAGGACAGCGTGGACTCCCCCCCATCCCCACACTCTCTTCCGCCAGAGCGGATATCCGGCCCCCGGGAAATTCGTAGGAGGGGCATCTAGCTGTCTCCCCCCTGGGAGGGGCCTATGGCCGTCTCCCCCTAGGCGACCCATCCTTAGTGGGTGCCGCCTCCCCGTGGAAGGGGCCAGTGGCTGCCTCCCCCGGGCGCTCCCATCCATTCTGGGTGGCGCCCCCCTCTAGGGACCTTGAAATTACTGCTCACCGATCATGACCTTACCGCCACAGGCCGGATAGTTGACCGACTATCCGGACCCCCACTCCTCCTAAAGGTCATGCTTCCTCAAACCCCTTAACCATGCTATGAAGTCTCCTATGAGTAAATCATTCCCCTCCCTGGACAGGTGAACCCCATCATTCAGATACATGTGATCACCCCGAATACAACCGTGAGGAATGCTATGCAACTGCGCTGAGCGAAACAATTTCCCAATTTTATTGTTGACCCTCTTCACTGAGTGGTTCAACGCTGACACTGAGAGACCCCCCCGCCAAATCTTCCTGGGGATCATGTGTGACCAGGCAATCGTGCACCTCGGGAGTTTCTTAGCCAACCAGCTAACTGCCGACAGGATGTGTTCTAATAACACTCGTCTTCCCAACTTCACTAAGTCATTGCCCCCCAGGTGTACTATGACTACAGATGGCGGTGACCTTTGCCGCCCTAAAAGACCCTCTAAACATGATTGAAATTGGTCAAAACAGAGGCCGCCCTTCCCATGAAAGGTCACTCTGTACCCGTATTCCCCAGATGCGTGAATCGCGTCACCTGCCTTGAATACATCCCCGGCGCGCCTCATATATGAGTGGCCCACGACCCATACCACTTTCTCTCCAGTCGGTGATCCTCGACCGCTGGTCTCCTGGTGTTGGGTCGACTCCCCAGTCCGCCCCGCGTGACAGGCTTGCGAAACTGTAATTCAAACAAAAGACAAGAAGCGTGAGTGCATGTCAATTGACTTTTACAACATGTGCAATCGCACATACCTTTTGAAGCAATTCAAGGACCAACGGCCCAGCTGTTTTACTACCTCCGCGCTCTGACCCCGGGCCGTAGCCTCAGTAGCAGCCCCTATCCTAAATGAGTGGGTCCCAAAATCGCACTGGTCCATGCCCACGGCAGCGATTGTCAGTGCTAGCACCCTCTGAAACTGAAATCTCGTCAGTGGGGTGCCATCATTGTGCCTAAGCAGGCTCCTTCCCCATGTGGCCGTCCTCTGTGCCAAGTATTCCTCTAAACACTTTATCGGACAAGTGGGGGACCCTCGTGCGCGCTGCACGACAACACTATCTCCCATAGCTTCCTGATCTGTCTTGGACCAGGCTATCGAGATTACCATCGAATCACCCCTTATTTGTACGTGATCCCTGCACAAGCCTCCCTCCATATCCTTCTTGTTCCTCGCCACGAGTTCGCTTACCTGCATAGCCCCATGGAATGCCAAGGCGAAAGCTGCCCGGAACAGAACTGCTTCGAAAGGGGAGGAGCACGTCTCATCCAGCTTTGCTAAAAGCAGAGACAATCTGTCTAAGCCAATCGGGCGCCTCGTATCTTGCTTGCGACCCTTGAGGCGTTGCCAGCCGCGGAGTGCCTTCCTAACCAAAAAGGAACCCGTCGGGTCACTTATGCCGTGCAGCTGTGCCATGAACGAAATGGCCGCCCTATGTCTATTGGCCGTTGCCGCTGATCGGCCTTCTCTGTGCAGCGCTACCAGGAACCCCAGGAAGGATTCCTCTTGACCCCAGCTCTGTCTCCCTGTCGGACCCAAAAATGTGCAGTAGGAACGAAACGCTCCTTCGTAAGCCTTCCTCGTCCTGGGAGCTAAGCTGGCTGCCACGAGGTCTTGTAATCTGGGGAACCGATTAGCCATAGCGCTTCGGGGAACGGTGCCGCCACTAGGTCCGCTGTGGGTAGATAGCCCCTGAAAGCCTGCATGTGTGAACGAGAGAGTGCATCAGCTGCATTATTCAGTACACCTGGCACATGTTTTGCCCTGAATTGTACATTCAATTTCATGCAACGTAAAACAATTTCTTTTAACAATCTCAAGATCCCCTTGCAGCGGGCTGCCTGTTGATTAATGCACTCAACCACAGTCATATTGTCAGACCAAAACACCACTGATCGGTCCCTAAAGTCGTCTGGCCATGCCATCAGAGCAACCCAAATGGGAAATAGCTCCAAGAACCCAATGTTACCTGTTAGACCGCTGGAGTGCCACCACGTCGGCCATACTTGCGCCGACCATCGGTTACCAAAGATGGCGCCAAATCCCATGCTTCCAGCTGAATCGGTCCACAAACCTAATCATCCGATGATGCTGGTGGTTTGTTCCACACGACTCGACCGTTGAAGTCCGCCAGAAATGCCAACCAAATGCGCATATCCTGGCGAACCTCTGCCGACAGTCTCGTACGGTGGTGTCCCTCCCTGAGGCCAACCATAGCTTGTGCAATAGAGCGTGAGAAGGGGCGGGCCATTGGTATTACTCTTAAGGCAAAGTTAAGCTGACCTACTGTTTGCTGTAACTGGTGCAGGGTCACTTTCTCATTGCCCAGGCATTGCGTCAAGGAAGCCCTAAACTTGGCCACCTTTTCCATTGGTAAACGGAAACATCCTTCCACAAAATCGAGCTCAATTCCCAGAAACTCCAGTGAAGTAGATGGTCCAACCGTCTTACCTGGTGCCAATGGGACTCCGAATTCCCGCATGAGGATGCAGAAGTCCTGCAGCGCCTGCGCACATTTCGTACTGCCGGCCGCTCCCAAGAACAGGAAGTCATCTAGATAGTGCATAACGTGTCTATGCCCTGTGGCCTCGGTGAATGCCCATTCCAAAAAACAGCTGAACATTTCAAAATAGGCACAAGAAATGGAGCAACCCATAGGCATGCATTTATCCATGTAATAACTCCCTTGAAACGCAAAACCTAGCAAGCGCTGGTCCCGCGGGTGTACCGGGAGCAACCTGAATGCCGATTCGATGTCTGACTACGCCATCAGTGCTCCGGGGCCCAGATGATTTAATATGGCAACGGCATCGTTGAACGATGCGAACCGAACCGAACCGAACAAATATCCGGGTTAATGGCTTCGTTCACCGAGGAACCCCTTGGGGCAGACAAGTTGTGAATGAGTCTAAACTCCCCTGGGTCTTTCTTTGGAACCACTCCTAGCGGCGAACACACGAAGTCCGCCACCGGCGGGGATTGAAAAGGCCCCGCCACCCGCCCCAAGCTGACTTCTTTGGAAATTTTCTTTGCTGCTACGCTTGGGTTATGTTGGACAGATAACTGATTTTTACAAAAGGAGTCCCCCCGAAAATCCTCCGCCGGGATGTTGAAGCCATATAGGAATCCCTTCCTCAAAACCCCGGCGGATACATGATCAGGGTATTTGTTCAACCAAGGAGTCAGAGCCATGATGTCGACAGGTGTAGGCATGTGGTTCCCACGCATCACCTCACACTTGTTTAGACCCCCCTTTTCCTCCCGTTCCGCTGTTCTTTGATCTACAGCTACTCTCCGGGTGTGAGGAGTTCCCACAGCCCGCACACGCATGCCTGAACCTACATGTTCCCTGGGGCCTGTTACAGTTGCCTCTATTGAAGCCCCAACAAACCCCCCGCTTGCAGCCATTTCCGCCGGTCTTGGGCTGAAATTCCCCGCCGGCGCCTGCTCGAAAGGGCAACGCGGGCTTTTGGCGAACTGACCCCGGCCCGCTCCCGCCCGGCGAGGACGTACCCGTCGCACCAGGCAAGAGCTGCTTGTGCCATGACACCGAGTCGAGGCAGTCCCAGGTCAAAGTTGCATCAAACTCTTTCGCTTTTCGGAATTTCATGTCATATCCTTTCCACTCGTCCCCCCCATACATGGTATAAAAATCCATAATCCTATTTTGGTAACATGACAACTCGGTCATCACTTCTGGCTTTCGTTCACCCATGACTGCCGTAAATATCGAAAAGGCCTTCACCCAGTTCGCTACGG
Organism: Lissotriton vulgaris; assembly: GCF_964263255.1. NCBI lineage: Eukaryota > Metazoa > Chordata > Amphibia > Caudata > Salamandridae > Lissotriton > Lissotriton vulgaris. Next base: position 863,968,837 of record NC_141689.1, read on the forward strand.
TCTCATCGACCCTAAATTCCGCCATCTTGGCCCGCCATACACTGGGGTGCCATAGATCTTTCTGGGATTTTGCATATTCCATCTCGCGATGGTCAGTCAACAATGAAAACATATTCACATATTTTTCCCCCCATATCATTTCCTTTGTGGCCGCTGGGATGTGCTGGGCCACCCTTTCGCGCCTTGAAGGTAATGAACCTCCCCCTGCCATTGGCAATGGTTGCTTACCGGGTTCAACCGTCGTGTCCGCTGCCTTTTCCCGGCTAACCGTTGGTACTCCTGGCGCCACCTGTGGGGGAACAAAAGGAACATTTGCCGTCCCGGCTTCTCTCGACTGCCGTAACTGCTCGATTATTAATCTATCCTCCTCGGCTGGGTCCCCCGCGGCCAATGCCCCTCCCGCTTTCTTCTTGAGCCAGGGTAACTCTGCCGCTAACTGGATGGCCAGTTCCGGGGGCATTTGATCATCATTAACCGGGGTGATTACCACAGGAATTGGCAAGCCTATATCCGGAACCGGTACCGGGATGTCCGCCGGCGTGATGGGGGCGGATGGGGGCACCTCAGGAACCGGATCCTCCCCGGAAACCGCCCTCCTCTTAATACGCTTCCCCCTACCCTCAGGGACCACTCCCGGCAAGGCCGGGCCTATTACCTTCTTAGGGCGGCCTGAGGGGTTGTTCTGGGCCGCCAACTGTTTTTTAACTTCGGCTAAACCTCGACCGATCAAATCAACTTTACCGAGTTTTCGGTCCATGATTGCCATTCGGTTTGACAAGGTGCGCAGTACCTTCTCCAGCTCGGAGCTCTTTCCCGCTTTTTTGCCGGCCATAGCTTTGTTTACTCCGCTCAAGTCGATCAACGAGGTCCCAGATCCTTCGAACTCTCGATAACTGAAAGAGAAAAAACAAGATTACAAGTTCTCAAAATTGCCGCTTGTTCCGTTGAGGGCTCACGAGCGACGAGTGGTGCAGCCTTCAGAGCACAGGAACAAGAGGACGCTTCTTCGGATTCCCGCTCTATTTATCCATCTGCGGGAGGGCGGGGACCCTCCTCTGGTACGCCCACTGGGCGCAGTCTTCCGTGCGGGTGTCTAGGACAACCCCTCCAGGGCGGGAAAGGGCGCGCCCCGGCTACGCCACTTTTGGCATACCAACCGAGCCACGCCTCCCGCCCAAAATGGTTTCCCGGGGGGATCGGGGCACCCATCCATACGTTCGGGGGGACCGAGTGGTCGCCCCTTTCCATTCTCCACTCCCTACAATCAGGCTCATTTACCTTCTTTTAATTTCATACCGACCCCTAATTTATGTACTTAGTACTTCCCTACGATTCTCTTTCTCCTATAATGTCTTGCCCCCATTTCCCTCTGTTTTAGGATTTTATGCATGCATCATCTATATGGTCTGCCGATTTTTTCTGTCACTGCTGCACTGAACTATACTCTTACTCCATTGCCCCAGATTTCTAACAGCTTCCTTCCATCTCCAGTCTTTAATGATCTCCACTCCCTCTACTCCTGCCCGCAGGCCAGTTTTCAAGTCCACCATAAAGTTTTCATTCTTTTCTGTGTCTGACTCTATTTTTATCCTTGCATGTGTGTGTTTTCTGTTGTTATATTTATTGTAACAACAGTAATCATTTATGTAGCACAGAACACATATTCATTGGATTCGAGGACTTAATAACTGATCACTACTCCTGAGGCACAGCCGGGAGCGCTTTTTTAACCTGAAATTACGTTGATTTTAAAATTTTTGTGTGTAATAATTTGTCACTGCTACTCCCCTTTCCTACCTGATCGATCCTCTGTGGGCTGATTATCGCTTCTCCTACCCTCACGCAGCAGAGCTAACGCTGCAGCGGGAACACCCAGCTAATCGCCGCCAGCAGCGAGTGAGCCGGTCCTGTGGCCACGCCCACTCGCTCGAGGCCACGCCCCCTTCGCCTTCTTAAACAGAGCTGATCACGAGCTCTGGTCAGATCACTACTCCTGAGGCACAGCCGGGAGTGCTTTTTTAACCTGAAATTACGTTGATTTTAAAAACTTTGTGTGTAATAATTTGTCACCGCTACTCCCCTTTTCCTACCTGATCGATCCTCTGTGGGCTGATTATTGCTTCTCCTACCCTCACGCAGCAGAGCTAACGCTGCAGCGGGAACGCCCAGCTAATCGCCGCCAGCAGCGAGTGAGCCGGTCCTGTGGCCACGCCCACTCGCTCGAGGCCACGCCCCCTTCACCTTTTAAACAGAGCTGATCACGAGCTCTGGTCAGATCACTACTCCTGAGGCACAGCCGGGAGCGCTTTTTTAACCTGAAATTACGTTGATTTTAAAAACTTTGTGTGTAATAATTTGTCACCGCTACTCCCCTTTCCTACCTGATCGATCCTCTGTGGGCTGATTATCACTTCTCCTACCCTCACGCAGCAGAGCTAACGCTGCAGCGGGAACGCCCAGCTAATCGCCGCCAGCAGCGAGTGAGCCGGTCCTGTGGCCACGCCCACTCGCTCGAGGCCACGCCCCCTTCGCCTTCTTAAACAGAGCTGATCACGAGCTCTGGTCAGATCACTACTCCTGAGGCACAGCCGGGAGCGCTTTTTTAACCTGAAATTACGTTGATTTTAAAAACTTTGTGTGTAATAATTTGTCACCGCTACTCCCCTTTCCTACCTGATCGATCCTCTGTGGGCTGATTATCGCTTCTCCTACCCTCACGCAGCAGAGCTAACGCTGCAGCGGGAACGCCCAGCTAATCGCCGCTAGCAGCGAGTGAGCCGGTCCTGTGGCCACGCCCACTCGCTCGACGCCACGCCCCCTTCTTAAACATGTGCATTTCACGTACGCGCAGCGGACGGCCGCAGCGGGCGCGCCTAAGGCAAGCCAGTCTGGGCCCGTCCGGGCCCGGACGGACCCAGGCCCAGGGACTCTGTCGGACTCACCTCACGATCGTCTGGTGTACACACGAGACATGCTCCTGGCTCTCCAGCCGGAAAAAACCCAGGAGTGTTGCTACATTCACGACGAAGGTATACCCTTTTCCAACTGCACGCGCTGCAACCCAGTCACTCAGACCTTAGCCAAACCTGGACTACAGATAGGCCTTCTTAACTGCCGCTCCCTCACTAAACATGCACATGAAACCAACCTGATGATACAAGATCATGGTCTGGACGTACTGTTTCTTACCGAAACTTGGCTTTCTGACAGCTCTGATTCTGATATCATCATCGCCCTTCCCCCAGGCTATCTTATTCAAGCCCTGCACAGACCCAGAGGGAGAGGAGGGGGGTACAGAGATCACCTCATCTGCAGAACCAACAACGCCAACATTGAAGACTGCGAAAGTTGCCATTTTTCTATCCAAACCTCCCCGGTACACTCCCTTTCAGGACTGCTGATTTACTGCCCTCCGGGTACACCTGGGAAATTCCTTAATGCCCTTACTGAAATGGTATCACAATTAGCCTCCTCCGCTTCTAATTTTCTCATCGTAGGTGACCTTAATCTTCACTTCACAGACCCCACAGATCGGACAGCTTCCGACCTTCTTCTGGACCTTATGTCATTTAACATCCGGCTGGTTAACAACGAACCCACCCACGATAAGGGACACCTCCTAGACCCCGTCCTCACCAATATCGCTGATATCACCACCGGCCCTCCCCTGCCTCTGCAATGGACCGATCACTTTCTAATCCCTATCTCTTGGGATTCACCTACAGCTCCCCCCCAAACCGTTAAAATTCAGGTCACCGACAGACGATGGCACAAGCTTGTACCAACCGAATGGGCCACCATTCTCTCAGATACCACCCCTACGCTTTCCACCAATCCTGTTACGGCCGACAAACAGTTCAACTCTTGGATCACATCTTCTTTAGACAAACTCCTCCCTAAAACCGCCATTCTCAAACATACCAAACGAGTGCCCCCTGCTCCTTGGTATACCCCAGAGCTTAAGGCTCTGCGACAGGAATGTAAGAGAACAGAACGTTCCTGGAGGAAGGATAAGTCCAAGGTAAAGAAAGACGCTTATCTCACCTCCCTACTAACTTACAAAACCTCCATATGCAAGACAAAAAGTTTATTCTTTCAGGTTAGAATAGAAAATTCAGTTTATTCGAGCAAAGAATCTTTTATTATCTTGAAAGAACTTCTTAAGGTTCCAGACCCCGGACCGAGAAACCCTCCAGACCCCAAGGCAGATCAGGAAAAATGCCATCAGCTAGTTAGCTTCTTCCAAGAAAAGATTCAGAAAATCCTCGACTCGATCCCTCCTACAAATCCGAGCGAGGAATACGAGTTCCCCGATACTCATACCTCCCCCCGCCTATCTTCTTGGGGACAAGTAACCACCGAAGAAGTCAAAAAAACGCTAGGTACCATCAAAAGCGGATCTCCCAGGGACAACGCCCCGCTACGGACCCTCAAGGAAGTAGCACCCATCATCGTCCCTCCCCTCACCCATCTGATCAATGCCTCATTCCAACAGGGAGTCGTCCCCCCTAGCTGGAAGGCGGCAGTCGTCAAGGCGCTATTAAAGAAACCCTCCTTGGACCCCGTGGACCTGGCCAACTACAGGCCGATCTCCCTTCTCCCCGGGACCAGCAAGATTGCTGAAAAACTTGCGAATAAGAAACTATCACAGTTTCTGGAAGCCAACAACCGGCTAAAAAGCTCACAGACAGGTTTCCGCCCAGGGCAGGGCCCTGACATCGCCCTCCTTGCGGCGGTGGAGGAGGCCAGAGCACTTTTAGACGCAGGAGGATCAGTGGCAGTGATCCTCCTCGACCTTAGCGTGGCCTTCGACACCGTCAACCACCAACTCCTTATCAAATGGCTTAGGAGGGTCGGTGTGGAAGGTACTGCACTATCCTGGCTTTCGTCCTTTCTGGCCCAACGATCCTTCCAGATCTGGGAGAATAACACCCGCTCCTCCGAAACAACCCTCCAATGTGGCGTGCCTCAGGGCTCCTCCCTGAGCCCCACATTATTTAACATCTACATGTCCCCATTGGAGGAGGTTGTCATCCCGTTCGGAGTGAGCATCGTCAGCTACGCTGATGACACACAATTAGTTGTGTCCTTATCCCACCCGAGCCAACAACCTGCGGACTTATACAACTGTCTGACGCAGATACAAGGTTGGATGAATAGCTCAGCCTTAAAACTGAATGGGTCAAAGACTGACATTCTCCTCCTTGATCAGAAAGGACTCGCCCTCCCCCAGAACATCTGGCCACCCTGTCTGGGCCCCCCCCCAGATCCGAAACAGGAAGTAAAAAGCCTGGGTGTGTGGCTCGAAACCGATCTTTCGTTCACCGCGCAAGCAAAAAAAGTAGCCGGGACTTGCTTCGGGCTCCTTCAATCTATGAGAAAGATCCTTCCCTTACTTCCTTCCACCTCGCAAAGACTATTGGTCCAAGGCCTGATACTATCTAGGCTAGATTACAGCAACTCTATTTACTTGGGCGCCCCTGAAGCAACTTTGAACAAGCTACAGAGAATCCAAAACGTCGCTGCCCGGATCCTCACTAACACTCCTGCCAGAGCTTCGGCCAAGCCAGCATTGAAGCTCCTTCACTGGCTCCCAGTGAGGGAGCGAGTGAAGTTCAAAGCCCTCTGCCTGGCCCACAAGTTGCTGCAAAATCAAGGCCCCCCCTATTCTAAGAAAATTTGTTAGACCTTATAAAGCCTCAAGATCCCTCCGATCGGATAAGGAGTCTCTCATCATCATCCCCAGATTCAAGAAGGCACGCTCGGGTGGAAGACGCTTTTCGGTCCACACCGCACGCCTCTGGAACGCACTCCCCCGCGACCTGAGAACAGAACCAAACTACTTACGCTTCAGGAAGCGGCTGAAAACTCATCTTTTCCCCTAAAAAAACTTTGGCTTCCCTGAACTCTGACCTCCCCCACTCCCCCCCCCTTTTCTTTGCCCACTGACCCGCAGATGTAGGGATCTTAGCGCTGGGATACCTCCGGGTGACTACGCGCTTTATAAATTTTTTTAATAATAATAATAATAATAACTGCCATTTTATTTTCAACTTATATGTCGATTACGATGCCGTTTGGAAGTGCTCTGAATTGGTTTGGGTTTGCCGAATCCAATTGGAAACCCTTGTTTCCGACCGAATCGTACACAGTTCCCAACAACTGATTAAAAACGCCCGGAAACTGTTAGGGCTGTCCGAATCGGTTCCGAAAGGCATTCGGACAGGTTGAGCCTTCTGGAGCCGAATCATACAGCTCCATGGACTCAGTTTCCAAACGAGCAATTATGATGATCGATTCGGACAGCCGTTCTGATTCGATTTGGCCAAAATGAAACAGCTGTCGGGATCTGTTTTTGGCGCCAAGAAACCGTTGGGTGTATGTGCGCTCTATAAGTCCTTTTACATAACATAACATAACATAATATAACATAACATAACATAACATCCCATAGTAGGCTCCCATTCTCCCATGGCCTTTTGAATCGGGCCAGTGGGAGTACTCAGGGGCCCCCCTTTCCAACCAAGCACAGTGTGGCAGGCACCATGGGGTGCCTACCACAGGGTGTATGATTTTCTCCAGCCACCCCTTTCTTCAATGGGAGCCTGTGCTCTCGCTCAGAACACAGGTTCCCATTGAAGTCAATACAAGTCTGACCGAATCATATCTGGAAGCGTCCGGATGCATCGGACTCCCCCGATCCGAGTCGTTCGGAAAGCATTCTGGAACCGAATCGGCCAGAATGCTTTCCGGACAAGATTGTAATCGGCCCCTTAGCTGGATTGAATCAATAGGTTCCTGTTCGAAATTTAGTTTCTGGGTGGCAGAGGTATGAACCCTGGCCAAGCAGGAACCCCAATCCTAGTCGTGGTAAGTCAGATACACACAATAAATTAACCTGTGCTCACCCTTGGGTAGCTTTGCACAGAGCAGTTAGGCCAAACTAAAGAGGCGAAGTGTAAAGATTTGTGCAACACTTCGAACAGTAACACAGTGAAAACACCAAAACAACAAAAATCCAATAAGTATAACCGGAGTTATGAATTTGTAAAGAATGAACTGAAATATCGTGCTTAAAGCATATAGTGCAAACCGGAGCTATCTGGTCGCGCTAGACAGGGTCATATCCAAAAGTTTAGGCCGAGCCTGATGGAGCTTGATGGAGCGCAGGTCATATACAGGGACCAACCTTGGCTCGCTGAAAAAGTACGTTAAATGCATCGCCGCCAAGGACAATGCGGGAAGCAGTGGAGGTGATGCGCCGCTGTCGCTCCTTACGATAGAAGTGATGTCTCACTTCCGAGCAGCGTAAAGGTGAGGATGCATCAGAAATCAATGCAATGCAAAGAGCAGCTGATGAAGCGATGTACTTGATTCATGCAACCACAGCAATCAGTTGTCGATGATGGGGAGGCTCTGATTCAGAGTCACGCAAGTTCAGAGATGCGTTGAACAGTCGCCAAAGCGAGGAGCCGATCCTCGCAGCTGCAGCAATGTGTCACAGTCGATGGAGATGAGCCAGTTCCGAGTGGTGCAACGGCATCAATGCATGAATTCTGGTTGGAGCACTTTATACCCACTTCCAAGGGCCCATGTGCTGTAGCAGGATGAGTTGAAGTCTTTGATGTCCCTGATACTTAGAAGAGAGGGCAGGCCAGGAGGCCCTTGGAGTCATTCTGGTATCATTCCTTCTCAGTCAGGCCAGAGGATAGCAGGCAGCAGGTCAGCATAGAAAAAAGAAGTTCTTCCAGAGCAGCAGTCCAGCAGAGAAGCAGTCCTTTTAGCAGCACAGCTGTTCTTCCTTCTGGTAGTGTGTGGTCTTGATGGGGGTGGAGTTGACATTTAAAGAAGGTCTCTGAAGTGCACAGAGGTCCTCATTTCTTGCCCAGGCTCCAGGATCACTACAGGGGGATATGCTACCCTTTGTGAGTTGACAGGACACAGCCTATTCAGGTGTATGTTTGAGGTTGTGCCCATCTCTTCCCTCCCATCCTCCCAGGAAGATGCCTGAAGGCACACCCATGCTCCCTTTGTGTGTGGCTGTGTTGAAGGAATGCACAAAGTCAAGTTGACACTCATCCCAGACGTGTACTGGAGACAGGCTGCAAACACTCAGTGCTAAGAGCAAAAAAAATCAATTTTTCTAAAAGTGGCATTTTAAAAAGGGTAATAATAAATTTGACTTTACGAGTAAAGAATATTTAGCATTACCATTCCAGTGATATGAAACATATCTATTCCATCTGAAGCAGGCATTTCAGCGTATAAAGTGTAATAAGGATTCCCAATGTTAACATATGAGAAGGGTAGGCCACACAGTAGTGAAAAACAAATTTGGGTGTCTTGTGCTACCAAGACATATAAAGCTTAAAAGTACATGGGCTACCTTTTGATTATATAGCAAGCTGCCCTATGGGTAGCTATGGACTACTTTGGGGGTGACTTATATTTAATAAAAGAGGAGTTTATGGCATGGCATGAGGTTTTAAATGCCAGGTCGACATGGCAGTGTAAACAGCAAACACATGCTCTGCAGTGGCAGGCCTGAGACATGTTTAAAAGGTTACTTGTGTGAGGGGCACAATCAGTGCTGCAGGCCAACCAATAGCATTTATTTTACAGGCCCTGGGCACATGAAGTGCACTCTACTAATGACTACCAACCCCTCAGCCAACTCCAACGACATCACCCCCTCTCAAGCCCTCTGCGACTCCCTAGCTTCGTTCTTCCACAACAAAATCGCAGACATCCACAACAGCTTCGAGAACCGACCCGGAGACCAACCCACCCAACCTTCTGCAGGACCTTCACCCCACTTGAACATCCTTAATGACTGGAACCCAATCTCCACTGAGGACACCATCCGCCTGATGAACTCCATCCACTCAGGATCCCCCACAGACCCCTGCCCTCACCACATCTTCAACAAAGCAGACTCAATCATAGCACCACACCTCCGAGACGTCATCAACTGCTCCCTCAACTCCGCCACCTTCCCGGAAAGCTGGAAACATGCCGAACTCAGCGCCCTTCTGAATAAACCCACAGCTGACCCCACCAAACTCAAAAACTACCGACCCATCTCGCTCCTTCCATTCCCTGCCAAAGTCATCGAGAAAGCCGTCAACAACCAGCTCGCCGCCTTCCTCGAAACCAACAAATCCCTCGACTCCTCACAGTCCGGCTTCCGAGCCAAACACAGCACGGAGACCGCCCTCATCGCAGCAAAAGACGACATTCGAACTCTACTGGACAATGGAGACACAGTCGCCCTCATCCTCCTCGACCTCTCCGCAGCCTTCGACACAGTCTGCCATAGCACCCTTCTACAGCGCCTCAGAAACATCGGAATCCAAGGAAAAGCACTGGAATGGATCACCTCGTTCCTCACCGGAAGAACCCAGAGAGTCCGCCTCCCACCATTCAACTCAGAGGCCACTGAAGTCATCTGCGGCGTACCCCAAGGGTCCTCACTCAGTCCCACCCTCTTCAACGTATACATGAGCCCCCTCGCGGCCATCGCTCGCCAACACAAGGAATGAAAGAAGTAGCCGAGTGGATGAAGCACAGCCGTCTGAAACTGAACTCAGACAAAACAGAAGTCCTTATCTTAGGTACCTCCCCCTCCGCCTGGGACGACTCCTGGTGGCCAGAGGCCCTTGGAAAAGCACCCATCCCGACGGACCTGGGCGTCATCCTGGACTCCTCACTCTCTATGAACAGACAAGTCAACGCCGTTTCCTCATCTTGCTTCAACATTCTTCGCATGCTCAAAAAAACATTTTGCTGGATCCCCACCGACACCAGAAAAACGGTCACCCATGCTCTGGTTACAAGCCGCCTGGACTACGGAAACACCCTATACGCCGGTATCATCGCAAAACTCCAGAAAAAACTCCAACGCATCCAGAACGCATCAGCTAGACTCATACTAGACATCCCGCGTAAAGACCACATCTCTAGTCACCTGAAAAACCTCCACTGGCTCCCCGTCAATAAGAGGATTGCTTTCCGCCTCCTAACCCACGCACACAAAGCACTCTACGAACTTGGACCCGAATGCCTCAACAAACGACTTTCCTTCTACACCCCCTCCCGCCAGCTACGATCCTCCAACCAAGCCTTTGCTACCGTACCTCGCATCAATAAAACCACCATGGGAGGTAGATCCTTCTCTTACCTCGCAGCTAAAACCTGGAACTCACTCCCCACTCACCTTCGTCTAACTCAGAACCATCTAGCATTCAGAAAGCAACTTAAAACTTGGATATTCGACAAGTAACTCCCCACCCTTCTTCAAGCGCCTTGAGAATCTCCGGGTATGTAGCGCGCTATATAAATCTTTTGACTTGACTTGACTTGTTAAATAAGCCAATTGTGGATAAGTCAATCCAACCATGTTTAGGGTAGTGAGTAAGCACAAGCACTTCAGCACTGGTTAGCAGTGGTAACATGCACAAATGGCTAGGAGGAAGGCAAAACGTTGGCGGGTGGCCCTGCAGAATGGTCCATAACTAAATCCTACTGGGGATTCAGAGGAGATTTCCAAGAAAAAGATGAAGATCAGTAGAGAATAATCTCACAGAAAGGTCAATTTCCAATAGTTTCCTTAACTAAGCTCTACTAGGAATTTAGAGTAGATTTCCAAGAAAAAGATGAAGATCAATAGAGAATAATCTCACATAAATTAACAATTAAGAAGTGAGTGGAAATATAGTTGCTACTTTAAGTGGAGCAGCTAAATGGGGGAAGGGGATCCACACTGCTAATATTGATGTTGATATACGTAACAATACGTGTGTGTTCAAAAACAAGATCGAATCACTGGTGTCGAAATCTCCTGTGGTGACTTCTCCATTAACCAGGAGTAAGAAATATGTGGTCTAGTAGGCCCTGCGACCTAGGTCTGAGGCTACTGATTGACAGATCACAGGTAGGGTGACACGTAACCAGCTGGACAAAAGTGGGAATGGGAAAAACCCAGATTAGTCCTATAGATAGGCAGCAAACTCACAATGGTCCCAGGAGATTGGCCCCAATAAATCACATATGGCCGGAGGAGTATTCGCGTTTCCAAAACACAGTAAAGGTAGATGCCACATGAAGTTAGGAACACCAAGTCAATCAGAACACAGCACACACAATGATCACATGCTCCTCATGTTGGACATCTTGGCAAATGCAAAGGCACTTCAGCCACTGGCCCTCATCGTGTCCGCGCAAGGTTGAGACTCACCTGCATTCACTATCGGGTGGCCTGATTTACAGCTCCATAATTAGGCCCACATTCCTTCTTCTAAAATAAGATCTAAATTGTTTTATGGCACTCCAAAGACTGTGTATAATGGCACTCAGAAGGAATGTATGTTGAGACAGTCCTCAGACCAGTTTCTGTGACTGTTCTCGGCCACAGCATTAAATTAAAACAAACTGTTCCTGTTTTGCCAAACGCCTCTTCTATTTTCAAGGTAAATTCACATTCCAGCAACATTTTGGCAAGCCAGATAGGAGAGATTCATTCTTTGAGCCCGACTACAGTTAAAGGAAAAGGACCAGACCCAAATGGATTCACATCTGAGCAAGGAAGGTGAGCAGACACTGCGTTTGATTGAAAATTCTGCTGAATCCACAGGGCGGAGGTCCATCCTAAAGCCGCCATCAGGGGGTAAGAGACAACATCTGATCCTTAGTCCCAACATTTGGCAAATGGCAAACGAGGAAGAAGCGCAAACATTTTACCTGAGCACCCTGTCACTAACAGAAATCCGACATATTGCCTATTTTATGTGTTCGAACTGAGTAGTCGCAAGGGTGCCTCAGAGGCAATCCCCAGGAGGTCACCTTTTTTTTTATAGTACGCTAGGAAAGGTGAAGGTTGTTTAGTCGCTTGGACTGCTGGGCAGGACACCGTTGTTACGCTTGTCCCCTGGGTGTGATACATGGTTGAGGCCTCACCAAATGGAACACTGGGAGTGACAGAGAAAGTACGCATCGGCCCTGGGTGTGATATAGAGCCAACACCTCAATCTTATTTTCTAGTCTAAAAGGATTTTCTCTGTGCTATCGGTTTCTTTACACTGGTAGTAATTGAAAGATGTGAGAGGTGTTATTCGCTTGGACCACTGAGCATGACTTAGCCAGTACACATGGGTATGACATAGGGTTTAATTGGGACGTTGTGGGTAAGGTGTAGCTTGTGCGTGGCCAAGGAGGGCCTATGGTTCTCAAGTTTTTCCTTTTTCTCCACGTAAATTGTTGCTATCTTTGTACCTGAGCTAATATTGACAGGCTATTGGGCTCACCAAGTCCTGTGTACCGCGCAGAGCCTCTCCTCATTATCGAGTAGGCTATTTTTTTCACCATTTTTCTGTGTCAGTTTCTCTCTCTCTTTCTCTTTCCCGTCATTGAGGTATTTAGATGTTACATTCTTGATGATGTGTTACTGGTAATGATTGCAACTGTATTTTAGCTTGAATGTTATGTCTTAATAATTTAATGTACGTAGAAGAAGTTGCCATTCCCACAACGCATTGTTCATATCTGCTATTCAGCTCCTAAAAATTCACAATGTTTTAAATGTAACCCTTGCACTTTCTTTCAGGTTGTGACCCTTCATATGAATTGTTGTTTGGTGTATTGTGAAAAGTCTGTTTTTGATGCATCTTTGTCTACGGCTGAGCTTGTAGGCCCGGAAAAACTCTGCTAAACTGGCCCAACACAAACTGAGTAAAGCCGCCCTAAAGAGAGCCACGGTGGCTGCAAGCGTGCAAATGGCAGTAGTCTTGAAGAAGACTCCACCGCGGAACTCCATAGGATTCTAGCCAGCTGTGGCAGCAGAGGTCAGGGAGTCTCTAGAGAATGGGCCACATGGCCTACCGATGTCAGTTAAATGTTTACCACGAGCAAAGATCGATAAGCCTAGGCCAGCCCCGCAAAATTCCCATTCACAAAATGAAGCCCAGACCAATCCAAATGCACCTTACATTCAGCCTAAGGGAAATCAGTCAGCAACCACACCACTGTAACAAGCACCGGGTGGTTAGCTGAACACATGGCAACAACATGTCTTCTTCGAGAACAAAATAGCTACCATCTATGACTCTTTCCCTAGTAACACTCTTGCAAATAAAAGTCCCACTTCCGCCCTTCCCTCCGGCCCAGAGTCCCTGTTCTCTGACTTCGCAGAGATTACTTTGGAACAATCTCTTGCGGAACTTCTAAAAAAATCTAATCTGGCTCTCCGCTAGACCCATGGCCCGCTAAACAATATAAGTCTTTAGCCCCCATTCTCAATCCCTCCCTGAATAGGATTTGGAATGATTCCTTACAGCTGGGACTTTTCCCAGACACCTGGAAACGAGCACGACTAGTTCCTATAATTAAGAAGGCTAGTGCTGATCCTAGTGAGCTCGCTAACTACAGGCCAATCTCTTTGCTACCAGCCCCTGCTAAAGTACTTGAAAGACTCGCTCAGCAACAACTAGCGGGTTTTCTTGAAACATCAGGTGCTTTTCATGACTCTCAGCACGGCTTCAGGCCAGGATACAGTCCTGAGTTGGCACTAATCGAGATGTCAGATGCAGTAAGATGGAAGTTGGACGAGGGATCAAGAGCGGTGCTGGTGCTGCTGAACTTGTCAGCAGCATTCGACACCGTTTCCCACCCCCTCCTCCTTGAACGCCTCCATTCGAAGGGCAACCAGGGCACAGCCTTGGGATGGATTTCATATTTTTTGTCCAACCGGACCCAGGCAGTGTTCACCCCCCCATTCACTTCAGAAAGTCGCCCGCTTCGGTGGGGAGTCCCGCAGGGCTCCTCGCTGAGCCCTCTCTTATTTAATGTCTATTTTTCCCCTCTTTTCGATATCATCGCCCAAACTGGTATAAAGGTCACCTCCTAAGCTGATGATATCCAGCTTCTGTTTTCATTTAATAGCATCTCCCCCACAACTTTTGATCCCCTAAAAAACTGCCTCCGTACAATTGCCCAATGGATGGACAATAATTTCCTACGGCTGAATGCAGGAAATACGGAGGTTCTCTTTTTCCACCAGCCAACTCCTCTTGACCCTAACATCTGGTGGCCTCTCGATTTAAGTGCCCCCCCTTTCCCAAAAGACTCTGTGAAAAATCTAGGAGTTAGATGGGACTCCAACCTCACATTCCACCATCAAGTTCATACAGTCTCCGCTGCATGTCTAGCCAAGATCAGAATGATAAAAAAATTCATTCATTTTCTGCCCAGTAACACCAGGAAGATCGTAGTACAGGCGTTAATTACTTCGCACCTGGACTACGCCAATGGCCTTTATACTGGTCTGTCTGTGGGGCTCTGTCATCGCCTCCAGATGGTCCAGAATGCGGCGGTGCGACTGGTTGGCAGTATCCCTTTACGTGAGCACATTGCTCCCCACCGTCGTGAACTTCACTGGCTACCACTGCACAAAAGGGCAGAATTCAAAGCTCTGGTATTAGCTCATCGGGCCATGCAAGGCAAGGGCTCTGCCTATCTTTCCACTTGCTTGATCTCTTATAACAACATCAGGACTCTACGCTCCTCCTCAAAAAATCTCCTTACTGTTCCCAGATTCAGGAAAACCCGCTCAGGAGGGAAAACTTTCCCAGTGTTGACTGCGGCCCTCTAGAATAAACTACCTAACGCCATCCGGTTGATCAAGGATGAACAACCTTTCCGGAGAGCCCTTAAAACGTACTTGTTCTGCTGATCGCCCTCCGCTTCAAATAACCATCTTAGGCAGCATGTAGTCACACAGGAGCGCCCAGACACCCCGTTGGGGTAGCTGCACGCGATACCAATACACTAAATAAATAAATAAATAACAGCAGCAGACAGGGAGCCCCACCCAATAAGGACCTGGGCCAAAACACAGCAGTGAGGGTTGACTGTCAGGTGAGGCAATACCTTTATACCAACGCAAAACCCAACTATGCAGTAAGCCCTAACCCTCAACATGAAACCCTCATTTCATGCACACTTCAGAGCTCATCTCAACAATAAAGATGAGTGACCCAACCACAGGAGAGTAATGAAACCTTTACTTGTATTCGGGAAACATTTAGGGCTGCTGTTCACTTTATCGATCAGGAATCCACGCTAAAGTCCACCATTTGGGTGCCTGTGATGGAGCAAGGATTCGCACGTTACGCGACTTGCTTGAACTCATGAACCTCGCATAATGTAATATCATAATCAACCTGTTTTGTTTATTAACATTGCACTTTTACACTACACGCGGGTGTCCCAATGATGCTTGCCTATGTGTTTACTAATCCTAACTACGCTTGCAGCTAAAATGGTCGCTGCTATGCGGGATTCTAGTCTGCGCATGCGTCGGTCATACCCATGTGATGTGACGCACTCGCAGTTCTGGAGGGATTTTTTCGCTCATGCGCAGTATTGCTAATATGGCCGCTTTGTTCTAACATGCTCTTCGCTTGCCACCGCTGCTTTTGCTCAGCTGTTTCGTTCTGCTTAACTCCTAATGCTATAGATATTATAAAGTAAGGGGTGTAGTGAAGCTAATCATGGTATACAGTGCCTTCAATTTTTCTGTGTTTCTAAATTGTTTTCGCTTACTTTTCATGTATCGACTGTTGTGGGCCTGGGAGCGGTGAGCCACTCCATCTTTGAAGCCCGTGTAGTACTAACCACGTGATGAAGGAGAAACGAATCACGCAGTAGTGGAACTTAGCCAGCTGGCTGCCGAAGTCAAGATGCTCCTGGGAAAATGACCCCTGCTCCAGGAGAAGACTTCGATTTGTACCTGAACTTGTTACATATTGCGATAAAACTTGTATGCCCTATTGTGTTCTAAATTTCTATGCCATGGGAACTGGAATGTAAGGGGTGGGTTCGAAAACTGAACATTAATTCTGGGAAAGTTCAAATTATAGGTGGTGTCATGACCTAACCGCCTCTCTTGTCCAATCCGAAGTTGGGTATCCTTTCACTTGCAACATTTGTGGGTGGTACATCGACCCGAAAAACAGTATAACTGGCCTAGGTTTAGCTAGAGAAATTGTCCGACTTGTCTGAATAGCTGACCTGTCACTGACCCTATGAACTCTATAGGTGATTAATACAGAGAGCTGCGGAGCACTCTGTCCGTAATTTCCACAAACTTAGTTTGGGGTGGAGAAACCTTTAAGTGCTGGCGAAGCACTTTGCTGGGAGATTCGAGAACCCAATCGGGGTTATTGGCAGATTCCTTGCAGAGAGGGCGTAGCGCAGGCGTTGCATCCGAAGCTGCAGGTGTTGGTCGTACCCTTTGGTGAGCCCAGTCCTGATCCAAATCCTGGGGTGATCCTGTCCTGACTGTCCATGAGCTGTACCTGCTCGCCTACTGGCATTCCAAGTCCTTGAGGGTCCTTTCCCGCCTTTCCCAACCGACCCGTGGCCAGGGTTAGTCCTCATTCTGTCCTAGGTAAATATAAATATATGTGGGTGTTTGTCTATCTAAATCTTTCTCTCCTTTTCCCTTAATAAAGCAATCTTGCCTATGTGAATTATCTCTGAAACTTGACTCTCACGAAAGTATTTTTCTAGTTTGTTCCTTATCTTCTCCTTACCCTTACTCAAACATTGAACTGTTTTGCATATCTAGTATGTTCCACTGTTACCCTTCCTATAGAAAATAACGCATCCTGAGAGTATTGTTTCTTCTATATCGTTTAGTATACTCAAATCAGTATTTTAGTAGAATGTTCCCTTGTTCTTACCCAACCTTTAGTAACGTGATACAAATCTGTTAGACAAATTAGCGTGTTCCTTCTCTTTCCCATTTCCGTTATCCTTCCAAATGTTAGATGCTCCTTACCTTGATTCATAGTTATACTATTTTTCTAATCTTGGTTATAGATGTTTTGATCTGTGTGAATTTCATTCTCATGGCATTTGATGATTTTTATTGACTAGATAAAGCTTTAAAAACTTCTTGTGTTTGTGGTTATTACAAGGTATAACAAAAATATAAATGTATATGGTATTGGTGTTTATCTGCTTGAATTTCAAACTCAGCTCCTGATCCATGGTGATCATAGGTACCTGTTCTCGAGGATTGGTAAGTCAGGTACACGGAAAATAAATAGAAAAGGAAAACTCGAATTACTGATAGTGGTGTGTAGGATACCTGATTTATGAAATAAGTAATAAAAACGGTATGGGCCCAGTAGCGTATATTTGGTAAAATATGTATCGGGTAACCTGCGCGCTCTATCATTAATTTTCTGGTAGCGAGATGATGGTCAGGACTAGTTGAGACAGGTAGATAGGTTAATTGTTGATAAACCGTGAAAATTTAAATGTGCTGCTAAACTGCTAAAAAAAAAAAAATGTTCTCCTTAAGATCGATCAACTGCAAAAAATATTGGTTTGAAATGTTATGAAATGTTTAAAATGTTTTTTATGAAATGCTGCAAAATGATGTTTTTTTTGATTCACACTTTGTTAGTAACTGTTATATGTTGTCTGGAAAAATCCCCGGGGGAACAGAATAGCGGGTGGTGAGTAGAATCCATCTTGCGGTGAGGTCAGTGGCTCGAGGAAAATTAGTGCATGGTCAGCTAGAACTGGAAGCGCTAATTAGGGTTTTCTGAATGAGCAATTGAATAAATGATAGCAACGAGTCCGCTAATGAAACTTCAGATGTGATATTACCTAGTAAGGTTCACGCGAGGAAGGAGTAGTAGGTTCATCAGAGCTTGAGTGATAGCAAAGGAGTTCACTGGTGAAACTTTAGACTTAGTATATATCCCGGAAAGAGTGGATGAGTCAAAAGAAGTAACAGGTTCTCTAATGCTTGTGTGAAGGGTAGGCAGAAGGGTCTATCCGTAGTGTATGAAAAGTAGACAGAAGAGGTTTACTTGCAGTAAAACAAAGCGTTCTTTATAGACACTCGAGTACAGTGGCGAATGTTATATCTTGTTAACTAAATCGAGCACTTGCACTTTAAGAAAAATTCAAAGTTTCCGTTACCTTGTGAAGGAGGGAGTCGGTCGCGAAGCTGCGCTGACGTCACTCCGTGCCGTGCTGGTATTGGTTGAAACAGCGGGAGTGTAACAAAGCTAGTATTGTAAAGGAGGGGTGAGTGCCGGAGCGTGAGACCGCGTCTCATGAAAAGGCCGCGCACCTATTGGTCGAGAATATTTGCAATCCCTGTGTTGATTGGTTATTGAAAAGTTATAAGACGCGCTAGCATTGGAAGAGGATTTGTAAACAAAAGACGTAGTTAACCACAGAACTTCTAGTTACGAAGTCTATGTGGTATTAGGTGCAGTAGTGTGGCTCACTGGTTAGAGGCGGCAGACCCGAGAGCAGAGGACGGCCCGGGACCAGGGTTCGATTCCCGACGCGGCAGGTTTCTGGACCAGGGTCAGCGGACTCGATAATTCTCTCGCCTCGGTGCCCACTCTGATCAGCGATCACACTCGGCAACTCTGGGCATAAGCTTGCCTCATCTGCACTAACGGCCCCACCAGACCGCCGGGGATGCCTGGTCTCACCCTGGAGATACCCATTAAGGGACCATCTCCCAGGGAAGCCAGGAAGGGTTTTGCAGCGGTCGAAGCGCGGAGATACTCCTCCGGGAGTCTATCCTAGCGCTATATAAACCCACAATTAATTAATTAATTAATCCCGAATTCTTACCTGATCCACAACATTTAGGTTTCCGCAAGGATCAGATGCTAAGAGGCAGACCTTACAATATGTACGGAAGCAAGAGGAAAATGTCATTTGCTGACAAGGTCAAAAATTACTTCACGAAAGACAAGCCCATTAAAACTAGAGAAGGTGTAATTATTCCACCACCTAATACTCCCGCATCATTTATGATGTTTGATAAAGGTTATCATACCTGTGTATGGTTGGAGAATTGGGTAAAGTATACCCAAGAAGATGGAATCTTAGCATTCCCCTTAGATGGCACCTTTAATAGTAGAATTCTGTTTAATTTGAGGAGCCGAATGAATGACTTACACCCCAGACCAAGATTAACACAATATGAGGCTTTAGAAGAATGGAAGATTGATGCATTAGAGCTAAACAGACCCAGAATGGATAAGGGAATAAGTAAATGGTACCCGAAAATGCAGAGAGAGACCAAAGAGAAAAAGATGAAACAGTGGAGACAGAACATGATGGTCGAGGGACTATTTCCAGTATTTGGTGTAGATGAACCTGCAGGAGAAAAAAGGACAGAGAAAACCAGACACTTAATGGCTGTGGGTGATTCGGAAGATGAATACCTGGAGGATTTATTTATGAAAAATCCACCCCCCTATGATGAGCATTCAAGGTCTTTGACCTCGAAAAACCCATTCTTCAGACGTCCTAGAAGTAGAAGGGCTAGTGAGACAGATACAGCAGGTCTAGGTAATAGGCAAAATAATAAAGACGGATTTTGTAGACCTGATACCACTATCCCAAATTATAGACCATTCGGTGAGGAGAGATCCGCTATGACAGTCCCAACTGCCCCGAGTCTGTATCCTCCTTTAGTTCCGCAAGTGTTACATGACGCTTCCATTGAAAGGGCTTTACACGAACGAGAAAAGGAAGCCTTAATCAAGCAGCGAAATGAACTCATTCAGACAATAGCTCAGATAAATCCCAGTCCTGAAGCTCTGACAATTCCAGTGACTATTGGTCCCGTTGTTCCTCTTCATGGGGCTAGTCCAAAAACACCAGTTATTACACCAGCTGTAGAACAGCCTCTCATAGTTGATGATCAGGCAAGCGAATGCAAATCTGTAATCTCCCTGATGGATCTGCCCATAAGGGAACCAGAAAGCAGTGTACCACGGACAGGAACTCAGACTAGGGCAAAGGAAGTCCTGATAGAAACAGCTTCAGGTACTAGAAGCGCCACAGTAGTGACTCTGGAAGAGCTAGACCGATGGACTCGAGAATTAGGAAAAGAAACTCCTCAGCCAAAACCATTAGATATTTACAAGCTAAGAATAGAGCTGGAAGAAATGTGGGATTAGACAGATTGAACACCTTTAGTGAGGAAGAGCTACTGTTTATATGCAAAAGCCTTACCCGAAACACCAGGGTGTTCCATGAGAAACTAATGGACACCGCAGCTAATATGGGAATAGATGTTAGCAAATCCAAAGTCCTACAAAAACCTTATAGAGCAGAATTTTCGGATAAGGATCTAGAAAACATGAATGTGTCAGGGAAAAAGGTACAGATAAGAGAATTGTTGAATCTGTTGCAGAAATGGGGAGATTTAGAAAAATGGAAAGCCAGGTGGGCAAAGAAAAAGGAAGACAGTAAGGCTAGAACAAGGACTTCTGAATATATCCTAAAAGAAGTCGATAAGGCAGAGACTTTGTATCCCATGAGAGAAGTGCCAGGTGGAAAATATGTACATGTTCCATGGTCCCGACAGGACATTGTGTCATTCAAGAATGATTTCCCGAAATTACGAGAGAAACCTGTAGAGTGGTATAGGCAGGTCGAGAGATTTGTAAAAGTCCAAAAATGCCTCCTGAAAGATCTAGATGGATTCTTTAACATTGTAGTTCCCGTAGACCTATGGAGCAAACGCAAAATTGTGGTCGATTGGCCAAGTGAAGAGTACCCTAGGGACCCCTGAAAAGGAGCCCCTTCTCCGGAGGTAATGAGACAGTATGACAAAGTGATACTACATTTAAAAGGAAAGGTGCCAGCTAAAGAAACTGATTGGACCCGCATAGATAGAACTACCCAAAATTGTGATGAAACTGTTCACTCCTATTATGAACGACTGTTACAGGTGTTCAAAACCTACAGTGGAATCGATAACATTGAAATGAAGGATATGACCCATTTCATTTATCGATTCGTGTTGGGATTGAGACCTGAAATCTCGCAGTGGATTAGAGATAATAAAATCTGTTGGCAGGGAAAACCCATAGATGAGGTCCTGAAGTACGCCAAGTATTGCGAGGATGAGATGGAAAATAAGCGAAAGGCATTAAAGGAAAAGGTCATGTGGGCTCAAGTGAAATTGGCAGAACAGCAAGAAAAACAGTTAGGTAAAATGAATAATAATACCCCGAACACAAGCTCTGGGGGAGGAGGGAAACCCCGAGTTAAAATGAGTCGAGAGGAGGCCATGAAGAAATTTCCCTGCAAGGGTGCGGTCAGATAGGGCACTGGAGAGACGAGTGTCCAATGTTGCAAAATGGTAATGTCCAAATTAATGATTTAAATCCACAGGTGCAGAAAGAGGGGCCACGAAAGACCCAGCAACAGGTAAAACAGAATCAGTTGCCTCGGGCCCCTAGACCTAACTATAGGAACAAAACTCAGCAGAATGAGGGGGTCGAGGTATGGGAAGGAAGGGAGGATAGAAATGCAGCAACCTCGCAATTCCTGTTGAATGATACATTCCTCTGTGATGAACCTTACTGACGGGGCCTGAGGGGGGAGGACGAGGAGTGCGTACTTGGCGCCTCCTTGCCGGTAGACCAGACAGGGCCATACATTGAAGGAAAGGTTGAAGGAAATGACGTCACCCTTCTGTTGGACACTGGTGCTACCCGTTCTACTGTGAGAACAGCAGACGTTCCAAACCTACCCCTCTCGGGAGAAGCTATCCAAGTAGTGGGTGTGTCGATTCAGATAATTAGTACTCCAGTAACTGAACCAATGGAGATCTCAATAGGGAATTTTAAAGAGATGCACAGATTTGTTGTCTGTGATTCTAGTCCTGTGAACTTATTGGGACGTGATTTGCTGTGCAAAATGAATTGCACCATCTTTTGCACACCAAAAGACGTTGAAATTCAGACCCCAGATGCTGACTCAGAAATTAAGAAATTGACAATGCAAGACTTACCTGAAGAGCTCCAACAGGCAGTGATACCAGAAGTGTGGGATCTCACTGGAAAAGATGTAGGATTAATGGCAAATGTAGACCCGATTCAAATAGCCATAAAACCAAATGCAGTTTACCTAAATACCAAGCAGTATAGAATGAATGCAGAAGTAAAGGCAGGAGTTGCCATCGAAATAAAAAGATTGCTAGAAGCAAACATCATACAGGAAGTAATGAGCAGTCCTTGTAATTCGCCCATAATTGGAATTAAAAAGCCTAGTGGGAAGTACAGGGTAGTGCAAGAACTGCGCAAGGTAAACAAGATTGTTGTTCCCTGTTGTCCCATTGTGCCAAATCCTGCAGTGATTTTGTACCAAATTCCATGGAATGCTGGATGGTTTACCGTCATTGACTTATGTCAAGCATTATTTTCTATCCCATTGCATCCTGACAGCAAATTTCTTTTCTCATTTGAATTCGACAGTCATGTCTATGTCTGGAATCGTGTCCCTCAAGGGTACACAGAAAGTCCTTCTATTTTTAATCAGATTTTGAAAAGATGGCTTAAATCATTAGTCTTACCTGGAGAATCAGTTTTGGTCCAGTACATAGACGACCTCTTGGTGGCGTCTAAAAGTCGGAACAACTGTGTTACTGATACCATTGCCCTGTTGAATCATCTAGGTAAAGGAGGGCATAAGGTTTCGCCAGACAAATTACAGTTCTGTAAAAATTCAGTGAAATATCTGGGGCACCAGATAGAAAAAGGTATCCGGAAAGTTACTTCAGAAAGTATTAGGATAATTCGAGACATGGAATTACCCCGTACTCAGAAAGACATCAGAATGTTCCTGGGAGTAGTAGGATACTGTAGACAGTGGATTGTGGGATTTGCAGTTCTAGCAAAACCATTAATAAAAATGACCAAGAAAGGAGCTAAGGATCCAGTCGAGTGGGATGATGAAAGCATGACATCCTTTATAAAATTACGAAACTGTCTGTGCTCAGCTCCTGCATTGGGAATGCCTGACTATTCAAAGGACTTTGCCTTGTTTTGTGACACACGAGACAATTGTGCACTTTCAGTCCTGACCCAAATTCATGGTCTAACTAGATGTCCGGTGGCATATTTTTCTGCTACCTTAGATCCAGTGGTTGCTGGATTGCCTGGATGTCTGAAAGCAGTAGCTGCAACTTGCATGAGTCTTGAACAGAGTGAATCCATCGTCATGGGACATCCGGTAACTGTGTATGTTCCACATGCAGTTGTAATCCTACTGACCCGGACCAAAACTCAGTACCTCACACCTAGTCGGCTGACTAAGTATGAAAGAATTTTAGTGGGTGCAGCAAACGTAACTATCACCAGATGTAATATACTGAATCCAGCAACTCTATTACCAGATACACTGGCTGCAGAAGTCAGGGAAGAGGTTGAGCATAATTGCATTGATCTGACTGAATATAGCACAAAACCCCGCCCAGATATCAAGGAAACGGCTTTGCCCATAGAAGACAGTGAATTGTTTGTAGATGGCTCATGTTTAAGACATGAGGATGGAGGTCTAAGTGCTGCCTATGCTGTTGTCACTCTAGAAAAACAATAGAAGCATCCTACCTATTTGGAGTAAAGTCTGCACAAGTAGCCGAATTGGTTGCATTGATAAGAGCTTGTAAAAATGGGAAAAACAAAAGAGCAACCATATACACTGATAGTAAGTATGGTTACGGGGTTGTGCATGACTTCGGCCAATTGTGGCTGCAAAGAGAATTCATGACTTCCTCTGGTACCCCTATCAGAAATGGAAAAGTGGTACAGAACCTACTGGAAGCAATCCAGTTACCAAAAGAATTGGCAGTGGTCAAGTGTGCTGCTCACAAATCTGGCAATGACGATGTTACAGCTGGTAACAGATATGCTGACCAAATAGCCCAATATTGTGCACGAAACAGAATGTCATTGAACATCACTTTGGGGGTAGTCGGAAACAGCTGCCAACTTATGGTGTTTGAGGATGTATCAGCTTGGGAGGAACTGAAAGGGTTGCAACAGGCAGCAGAACCAGAAGAAAAGGAAAGATGGGAGAAAGATGGTTGTCAACCAAGGAATAGAGATGGTGTCATTGTCTATATTGATGGTAGGCCTGTGTTACCAGACAGCATGGTTGCTCCTATGGCTAGACTGATACATGTAGACTCACACATAGGGAGAGATGCGATGGTTCGTGTTTTCAAACAAGCATGGTACAATTCGAAGTTCAGGAACATTTCAGAGGCGCTTTGCCAGAGGTGCTTAACTTGTCAGCAGTTTAATCCTGGGAAGAAAACAGTGGTATTACCAAGTACAATTGGAAAGGCAGAGGGTCCTTTTATCAGACTACAAGTTGACTTTATAGTTGCCCCGTTGTAAAGGAATGAAGTACGTCCTTGTCATAGTCTGCCTATTCTCAAAATGGATGGAAGCTTACCCAGCTAAGAAAAATGGTGCACTTACTGTAGCCAAGTTGTTACTAAGGGAACTGATACCTAGGTTCGGTTTTCCGGTCACAATTGAATCAGACAGAGGTGGGCATTTTGCCAATGACGTAATAACACAGCTCTTTGAGGCATTTAAAATTTTCCAAAAACTGCACTGTGCATATCATCCAGAGGCTTCTGGAGTAGTAGAACAGCTGAATGGCACTATAAAATCAAGACTGGGAAAAATGTGTAACTCTACTGGATTAAATTGGATAGACGCTTTACCCCTTGTCCTGATGGGACTAAGAAGCATTCCAGACAGAAAAACAGGCCTGAGTTACTAATGGGAAGAGTGATGCGGCAGGCATGGATACCAGGACACAAACTGCTAAGTATTTCTGATGATTTGGTACTAGAATACTGCAAGCAGCTGGGTGACCAATTGCGTTCTATCTCTCACCAGATTGGGGAAGATGCCGTCGCCAGGCCAACAACTCCAGTCCATAATCTGAACCCAGGTGATTGGGTTGTGCTTAAGAAACACACCCGGTCGAGTTGCCTAGCACCGAAGTGGGGAAAACCGAGGCAAGTGATTCTTGTCACCACAACTGCGGTGAATTGTGCAGGTGTGCCAAAGTGGATCCATGCAAGTCATACCAAGAGGGTGACGGGAAAAGAAGCAGCTGAAGCTGAAGGTTGTGCAGCTGAAGGGTCATCAGACGTTAGTCCTGAAATAGCTGATGACGAACAACCGAGCACCAGTCAAGACGAGTGGTTCCCAGCGGATGATCTGGCTCTTGATCCAATAAGAACCAGAAGATACACCTACTTAGATAGAGAGTGGGATAGTGAGGGCGAGACAGGACTAAAATCAGATAATCGAAATCCATGACGGATCTGATGACGAGGGAGGTCAGATAGGGACAGGACAGGTCATCAACACACCTCCAAGAACTCCAGAAACTGAAAAGGGACAGTTAGAAATTAGGGCGGAAGTTCATGCGGAAGAAAATCAAGGGTTCGAAGTGCATGAACAGGATCAGATAGAAATAGACGAACGTGTTCAGGAAACAGAATTTGAGGCAAACGAAAGTCAAAATCAGCATACACCTGAACCAGGTCAGTTTAGAACCCAGGCGGAAGAAACTGAAGTAAGACCTGGGACTAGTCAGACAGGAAGGGAAGAAGGAAACGTAGAAATAAATGTGTCACAACTGAACGAAAACAAAAGGGCACGTGAAGAAAGCCAAATTACAGTGCCAGTTAAAAGACTTAAAAAGAAGAAAAGTGAACCAAGATTCATAAAAAGACTGAAACTGAGATTGAAAACTGTAGAGGAAAAGCTAGAAGACAGAAAAAGGGCTGCCAGTGAAAAGGAAAAGGCTGGAGGCAAGCCTAAAAGAAGAAGTGACAGAATAAAAAGACAAAACGAAAAATATCGGAGTCCTGAATGGACTTACCTAGTACTAGAAGAATTTGAAGACCTCGAGATAAGTGACGGGAGTGACAAAGAACTGATCGCTGATCAGGGTTCCGAAGAAGAAGACCCAACCTGAAAGTTAACCTGCGTAAGCAACCTGTGTAAAGTCATAAAGAGTGGTTGGAAAACTTCTTTTAAGCCAAAATGTCTGATTCAAATGTGAATGGAAGACCTAGACAGAATTGCTGTAAAACATGCTGTAAAATATGTTTGTGTAGTGTAGCAATAGTACTGATATTATGGATAGGACTAACAATTTCAATACCGTTCATGATAAGCAAGGACTCTAACCTGTATCCTACTCAACAAGTGACAAAAGACTCAGAAATTCTGCCGACAGAAGAGACACCACGAAGTATAGAAAGACGCGAGAAAACCTCTAGTCTTAGACAGACAAAAATGGACGCAGATGCATCAGATGAGGGAGGACTACATTATCAAAGAATCAAAACCAGGACACATTTAAATGTATTTGCAAACCTGTTAGTACACTATGTAGAAGCCATGGAAATAGAAGACTGTTATGTCTGTATGAAGCTACCAACTTCTGTAGCTGAAGGTGTGACCTATCACCATTTACCCCTAACCTATGGAATTTCCTGTAGTATTTTAGCAAGCTTATTTTATAGAGGAACTTTACAGTATTACTATTCTAACTCTGACGCAATTTTTTCTGAACTTCCTATTTGGGGAAATCTGAACATTGATCACACTAAGAGTGATGTGACTCGTTATATGGGAGAATACTTTCTGACTATAGGTGACATAAATTTAGGTGAAGCACACAGGAATAATTTGACCTGTTCATTACATAACCAAGAAAAAATGTTTTTAAATATGGCAGAGAAAAGCAGGGAAAATTTACAAAGAAAGGCCAATGACAAAAGACAGAAAACTCCTAAATTGGCAGAAAACATGGAAAGCACCTCAAATGGTGAAGAGAACGCTGCACTGTTACTGGATTTCGAAAGAAAGGGGAAACGTTGTCTTCATAGAGAAAAGACTAGTTATTATAATAATATATTCATCGGTTCCAGTGAATGCGAACATAATTATAAGGTAATTGGAGGTTGGGGTTTCAAAAATGGGTCAGAACCTGTGTTTCCCGGAATTTATTATATATGTGGGAATAACGCTTATTTCAAATTGCCGGATCACTGGTATGGAAGCTGCTATTTTGGCATTGTCTTCCCGAAAATATACCATGTGAATGACGCCGCTGGAAGCAATGAAAATACTAATGGTTTAGTGCGTAGTAGAAGAGAAAGTGTAGGAGAAATTATAGGTGATATATTTAGTGCACTGATACCTGGAGTGGGAGTGGTTCTGAATACACACCGAATTTGCCAACTGTCCACAGCAGTGGATCGGTTATCTACTGACACTGCTGCTGGCTTCCTGCTGGTCAATACTGAAATGGTTGTGATCAGATCAATGGTTTTACAAAATAGACTTGCTCTTGATACCTTATTGGCAAAAGAGGGCGGAGTCTGTAGAATGTTGAAAGCGCAACATTGTTGCACTTACATTCCTGATAAGAGTGTTGAAATTAAGAAATATGTGAGGAACATAATTAATTTGGAAAAGGAACTCAAACCACTGGAGGTTGACAGTGCCTGGAAGAGACTAATTGATGGTCTCTCCTCTGTAGGTAGTTGGTTTTCTAACATAGGTAAACGTCTTGTGAGTAAAATACTGATGCCAATAGCAGGAATAAATCTGATTGTGATAATAATAATAATTTGCTGTAAATGTCAAAAATGCAAAAAGAAGTATGCTGTGAATAAGAGAGGAGTGAAACAGAATGTTGATGAGCTTGAAAATTGGAAGAGCTGAATAATAAAATTTACAAGAAAGTGAAGAATTACCATCCTAATAAGAATGCAGAAAAAAGGCTGAACAAAAAGTTTGTAGAAATTGAGATGGGTGAGATGTGAAAGGGAAAGTTGGCATCTGGTTCCATTAATAGTGATGATATTAAATATCATCAAAGAGGGTATTAACGGAGCAAGGATTCGCACGTTACGCGACTTGCTTGAACTCATGAACCTCGCATAATGCAATATCATAATCAACCTGTTTTGTTTATTAACATTGCAATTTTACACTACACGCGGGTGTCCCAATGATGCTTGCCTATGTGTTTACTAGTCCTAACTACGCTTGCAGCTAAAATGGTCGCTGCTATGCGGGATTCTAGTCTGCGCATGCGTCGGTCATACCCATGTGATGTGACGCACTCGCAGTTCTGGAGGGATTTTTTCGCTCATGCGCAGTATTGCTAATAAGGCCGCTTTGTTATAAAATGCTCTTCGCTTGCCACCGCTGCTTTTGCTCAGCTGTTTCGTTCTGCTTAACTCCTAATACTATAGATATTATAAAGTAAGGGGTGTAGTGAAGCTAATCATGGTATACAGTGTCTTCAATTTTTCTGTGTTTCTAAATTGTTTTCGCTTACTTTTCATGTATCGACTGTTGTGGGCTTGGGAGCGGTGAGCCACTCCATCTTTGAAGCCCGTGTAGTACTAACCACGTGATGAAGGAGAAACGAATCACGCAGTAGTGGAACTTAGCCAGCTGGCTGCCGAAGCCAAGATGCTCCTGGGAAAATGACCACTGCTCCAGGAGAAGACTTCGATTTGTACCTGAACTTGTTACATGTTGCGATAAAACTTGTATGCCCCATTGTGTTCTAAATTTCTATGCCATGGGAACTGGAATGTAAGGGGTGGGTTCGAAAACTGAATATTAATTCTGGGAAAGTTCAAATTATAGGTGGTGTCATGACCTAACCGCCTCTCTTGTCCAATCCGAAGTTGGGGATCCTTTCACTTGCAACATTTGTGGGGGTACATCGACCCGAAAAACAGTATAATTGGCCTAGGTTTAGCTAGAGAAATTGTCCGACTTGTCTGAATAGCTGACCTGTCAATGACCCTATGAACTCTATTTGTGATTAATAAAGAGAGCTGCGGAGCACTCTGTCCGTAATTTCCACAAACTTAGTCTGGGGTGGAGAAACCTTTAAGTGCTGGTGAAGCACTTTGCTGGGAGATTCGAGAACCCAATCGGGATTATTGGCAGATTCCTTGCAGAGAGGGGGTAGCGCAGGCGTTGCATCCGAAGCTGCAGGTGTTGGTCGTACCCTTTGGTGAGCCCAGTCCTGATCCAAATCCTGGGGTGATCCTGTCCTGACTGTCCATGAGCTGTACCTGCTCGCCTACTGGCATTCCAAGTCCTTGAGGGTCCTTTCCCGCCTTTCCCAACTGACCGGTGGCCAGGGTTAGTCCTCATTCTGTCCTAGGTAAATATAAATATATGTGGGTGTTTGTCTATCTAAATCTTTCTCTCCTTTTCCCTTAATAAAGCAATCTTGCCTATGTGAATTATCTCTGACACTTGACTCTCACGAAAGTATTTTTCTAGTTTGTTCCTTATCTTCTCCTTACCCTTACTCAAACATTGAGCTGTTTTGCATATCTAGTATGTTCCACTGTTACCCTTCCTATAGAAAATAACGCATCCTGAGAGTATTGTTCCTTCTATATCATTTAGTATACTCAAATCAGTATTTTAGTAGAATGTTCCCTTGTTCTTACCCAACCTTTAGTAACGTGATACAAATCTGTTAGACAAAATGAGCGTGTTCCTTCTCTTTCCCATTTCCGTTATCCTTCCAAATGTTAGATGCTCCTTACCTTGATTCATAGTTATACTATTCTTCTAATCTTGGTTATAGATGTTTTGATCTGTGTGAATTTCATTCTCATGGCATTTGATTATTTTTATTGACTAGATAAAGCTTTAAAAACGTCTTGTGTTTGTGGTTATTACAAGGTATAACAAAAATATAAATGTATATGGTATTGGTGTTTATCTGCTTGAATCTCAAACTCAGCTCCTGATCCATGGTGATCATAGGTACCTGTTCTCGAGGATTGGTAAGTCAAGTACACGGAAAATAAATAGAAAAGGAAAACTCGAATTACTGATAGTGGTGTGTAGGATACCTGATTATGAAATAAGTAATAAAAACTTTATGGGCCAAGTAGCGTATATTTGGTAAAATAAGAATCGGGTAACCTGCGCGCTCTATCACCTGTGGGGGCCTAGGCCCCACTCTGCTGCGGATCCCCAATGTGGGTTGGCTGGCCACGCCCCAGGGGAGGGCTGTCTCACAAGGAGGCAGGACGGTTCCCCCTACCAGAGCATAAAAACAGGCACCCAGGTCCCCTCATCCTTCTCCAATTGGGACAGATTCCAATCATGAGATCAAAGGGACCACACTCTTCTTCCTCTGGCCCGGGACCAAAATTCCCTCATGGCATGTGGTCCCAACTGCAGCCAACTGCCTCCAGGGCAATGGAGGCCCCTTCCAAAATGAAGCGATGTTCCAGTTTCGGGAGCCAGATTTCCAGTGCACTTAGGATAATGGTGTCCCCATAAAACGTTGATGTCCATGCACAGAGTCCAACAGATTGCAAAGTACCGCATGATGCCGAGTCTGTAGGGGGGTTTCACCAAAACCACCAGCCCTCTCAGTATATTACCTGCATCAGGTGACTTTCAACAAAGTTCTGGCCTTGCATCGGACCCTCACCTCAGTGAACTATTGCCTCATCCTCACCTCAAAATGTTCCAAGCGTTCAAAGCCTGTTCGCCAGGTCATGTCCTTCCAAGCAACGAGGATAGAGTATTGCCGATCAGAAGCCCCAGGCCACAGTCAGGAGCGGCAGGCCCAAATATTATGGATCCAAGGGAGAAGAGGTGGCGGGAGAGAGGGAGGCAAAAAAAGGCCATCACAGCTCTGTGCAAGAGATCCATAAATAATGGCTTCCAGGGGATTTCAACAACCTTCATCCTGTTGCTGGTCTTCCCTTTCTTGTGAATGTGAATGCAATCTATGTAACAGCTCAGCTGACTCACGATATCTCTCACAACGATCTAATTGATAAATACCAACAGGCTTCAGGTCAGGTCACAGTACAGAAACTGTTCAGTGCATCCTTGGCTGTAGTATTTCTTGTCTCCTTGTGCTTCTGGACTTATTTGCTGCTTTTAATACAAATAATCATGATACGCTCATCAGGATTCTCCACAAAATTTTGAAGATTGACGTAGTCCTCCAATGGTTTATCCTGTATCTTTCAAACTATTGTCCGCACTACAACATTCCATGCCTGTGCAGACCTGTTGTGCTGAAGCAGTAAGTCCCACAAGTCTCCATCCTGGCGCCTACCTTTTTTAACGTTTATATAGAACCCCTTGGATTACTACTTAAGAACTCAGAAATCCAGTATCATTGGCATGCTGATGATAGCAAACCTGTCTCAAGATCTTTAACGATGTTCAAGTTTGTTTTCAACCACACACTGCGAGCAGCTAAAGATTAGTTTACCTCTTGTCATCTCGAACGTCATATATTAAACCAAATTTCTGCACATCTCGTTTAAACAACCCTCCTTACATGTCCAATCCTTGAGTGATGCTTGTGGGATTTTTGAATCCAAGCTGGCTATCACTCACAATGCTAATCTCTGGGAGTCATTCTAAACAATAGACACAACATGCAAATGCCAATCAACTGTGTGGCTAAGTGTGTGTGTTTCTAATTGTGTCTTCTGTGGTGTATTGGCTACTTCATCTTTGAATCTTCCTACACAATTCTTGTCCAATTACTTCTTTTGTCAATGATCAATTATGGTAACTTTCTTTTGATGGGACTTCCTCAAATACACCTTCTTCACCTGAAGGCCGTGCTTCATGTCTCAGCACGTTTTTTCTGCGGAATTAAGAGATCTGATCACATCACACCAGTACCACCAACTCTTCATTGGTCACTGCAGTCACGGCCAGCATGAATTGCGGGTGGGGGGATCACGCGGGTTCGCGGGTAGGGAGGCGGGGGTGTTTGATAAAAACATTTTTAAACTTACCCTCCCGGATCCATCGCATCGCGGCTCCTGGCCGGGTCACGTTTTTCTGCTCTCCTGCTGAACAGGAAGCAGACAGCCCCCTCCCCATAGCCAATCACAACGCTGCAAAGGCAACGTTGTGATTGGTGAGGCCGGTGCCCATCCGGGCGCCTATGGGGAGGCCATTTTCTCTATGTAGGCTGCATGCACCCTACATAGAGAAAAGTCAGAGTGTGCATTACTGGTTTGGTCGGCCCCAGAGGGCTGACCAAACAGTCAGGGCCCACAGAATTGGGCAAGCCACTCCTCCTGGACCCGCCCGCCCCCAACTAGGCATATCCATCTGTTTTCTCGCAGTGGGAGAAGCAGAAACATAAAATGGTATTTAAATAAGCATTTTATGTTTCTGCTTCTCACACTGCGAGAAAGGAGTGAGTCGACCCTCCTCCGCCCTAATGGTGGAGCCGCCCCTGGGTTACTGATAGAAGGTAGGGCGCATCACCCACAAGGTAATGCATGCATACATAAAAAGGTCTGGTGGTCACAGATCCCTACATATTTCGGAAACACTACTTTTAGAGCACTTAAAAAGTATTGAACGGTGGCACAATCCTTCACTGGGAGTGTGACTCGAAACTGTAACTCTCTCCCCTGAAATCTACGAATCACTATCTCCCATCTCTTCATTCAAAAATACTTCACGCGAGCTCCTAATGAACGGCTGCTGTGTGGGAACTCCTTTGTTGAATATGTGTTTTAGTTTTCATTCTCTTTCTTCCTTCAGATATTAAAAGATTACTATCTTTTCTTTTGGTGGGAAGCGCTCTAAAGCCTTCTCTCCCAAGCCAGGTAATATATTCATGTGGGTGGTGAGATAGTGAAATGAGGCCCATTATTTTGTGCACGATATATTCTCAAAAAGCCTTTCAAATACAGCAAAGTCCTTAAACAAATCCATACGTTGAATCTTTTAATTCCTCTGTCAGATGGATTGTTCCTGTAGGATGGATATCCTTTAAATGCAGGAAAAGCAGTATGTAGCAGTATTATCTCAATAATATCTTGGGTAATGGTTACAACATGGCACAGGGTTACAGGCCATAATACAGAGCAGGTGTCATGCTTACAAATAGGTGTGTTTTCAATAAAAACGTAAATTCTGATTTCCAAAGCAGGAGACAATGGTCCAAATGCAGCACAAACAGTGTGAATCACCAAGCAGCTTTGGGAACAAGTTTACATTTAGTGCAGCGGGAATGCGATCGCATGCTGGGAAGCAGCCTTAACCCAGTAGGAGAGTAGTCCATTACAAAAACAACTATTTGTCTTGCATGGTGATAAAACAGGGCAAAGAGAATTGCAGTATAAGAAATTGGCAAATACAATTTTATCTAGAGCATTGCCCGGTGTATTAATGCATGATCACTTTGGGCCAGACTTACTAGCATTTGATGCAGCACAAAGCACCAAGACAACTTGCTGCACTGAGCTGCATCAAATGGAGATAGCAGGAATGCGCCATATTTACTAAGATATGATGCATTCCTTCTCTCTCTTTTCGCTGGTGCACTGAGTTCTGCCTAGTGCAAATGTGGGCATCCTTGCACTATAGTGCAAGGGTGCCTGCATTACAGGCAGGATTGTTTAATCCAGGGACAGCTTCCAGCAA
Source organism: Lissotriton vulgaris (assembly GCF_964263255.1). Classification (NCBI taxonomy): domain Eukaryota; kingdom Metazoa; phylum Chordata; class Amphibia; order Caudata; family Salamandridae; genus Lissotriton; species Lissotriton vulgaris. The sequence goes on from NC_141689.1 coordinate 864,002,190, forward strand.
AAAAACAATCCTCCGAGGGATTTTCCTCTTTCTGTGGGTGCTGCAAAATGAATACACAAATAGAAAGAGGAAATAATGAGGAGAAATAAACATATATCACCTCATTACACCTCTATTGGGATGGAGTAGCATTTTGACACATTCCCAGGTTTACTATTCTTAGTAAATCTGGGAATGCACCACAATCCATGGTTGGATGTGTGGGAAACAGTGAGGGGCTGGCACGGCTCGCGGTGGAGGCATGGGGGGCGCAATGTCAATGTTTTGTTTTGTTTTTAAATAAACACCTTGCCACTGGGTCCCGTGTCTCTGCTCCTGCTCTCCTCCGTCAGACTCCAGGAACAGGAAGCACAACCAGGCTCCCCTGACCTATCACGATGCTGCAATGCAGTGTTGTGATTGGTCTGAACGCCATGGTTCTATGCTCAGTCAGCGAATGTTGGCCTGAGAATGTTCTCCACGCAGGCTGCAATTCAGCCTGCGTGGAGAACAGTGAAAATGCGCATGACTCTTTGGCCTGTCCCTGGGGACCGGCCAAACAGTCATGTGCACTTAGGAGTGGGTAAACCACTCCACCCCTCCCCTGCCCTGCTCTGAGAGCAGATCACCCCTGTCCACTCTCAAAGCAGCATGGAAACATAAATGATAATAACTCAAAGTTAATATCATTTTATGTTTCCTTTATTCGTACGGATTAAAAGCAGGGAGGCGACGCTCCTCCACCATAGTGGTGGAGCCGCCACTGGTGGAAATGCCCACACTCCACCCATGGAACACCTCCCCAGTGCATTGGTACTTTCACCTTAGTCTTCGTGTAACATCATCAAAGGTATTTCCCTATTGGTCGTATTGATCTTTATCAGTGGACTTGAAGTGATGAAAGCGAGCAAACATCAGAAATACATTTCAATCTTGTGAAGCCAATATGACTTCACAATTTTAGAATATTTATCAGTATAGTAAATAAACAAAAATAGAGTAAATTCACGAGATCGAGTAATATAGTTTGCAAACTGAAATATCTCAATAAGTAGAGGCGTAATAATATGAGGTAAAGAATGGTAGCAGCCACAACAAGACTAAAGCAGTTGGTCATAAACAGATGTTCCATTAAGAAACTTCTCTTTTCTATTCTAAGTATAGATAGTGAACAGAATGCTAAAAGGATTCATATCCGGGAAGCATAGAAGGTGTCAGCATGGAGTCAAACTTCAGTAGAAGTTCAATGGAATAGAAAGGGTGTTCGGCATAAAGCTTCACACTTCAGGAAAACCCCATCAAGCGAGAGATCAGTTCCCTCTCAGAGTTGGAAGTGATCTGACCAACTAACTATGAACACACCAATGAAAAGAACAGTAGCCTCAAAAACATCCTTATATCGCTTAACAACACTAGGAACCAATCAAATTGTCAACTGTGAAAAGCATTCGCACACTCCCTTTAGTTTTCCATCTCATCTACACTGGGACCGCAGCATTCAACCTTAAACATCCTACTATGGTGGTACGTGATAAACAGAAAGCTTCATTTGACCATTATTTCTCTGAGTTTGATGCCAGTTTTCTCCCGCAGGCCTTCTTATCAGTCATCCAATACAAACAATGAGACTTTCTCTAGCTAACTAGAAACATGATAACACACCTGCAAAAGGAAAGAAACAGCCTACTTGAAGGTTAAAACACATACTTCAATTGAGGCCTGTAGTCAGGCTAAGTTAACTCAAAGAAAAATAACTTTTGGTAGCTCAATTACACATGCATATACATGTATAATTAAAGCAAATGTTAAACACGGATGCACAAACTTGATTACATAAATCAATTAATCAATTCAAATATGTTTATGCATGGATTCCTAATAACTATAATGATAACATTCTATCAGTTGGTTTAGATAAATCACACATGTTAAAGAATTTGAGTCACACATTGTATATGGATGTCGCATATGAATATATAAATGAATAATTGTAATGCATAGAGGGTGGAGCCTAAATTATGCTGCTCCACAAGGCAGCAACTTGCACTGCCTCGAGTTAGTCTAGAATTGGTTTACTAAGCCACGTAGAGCCATGTGGCTTTGTGTGGCTTAGTAAATCTGGCTCAAGGGCTTGCGTCGCCTTGCATGAAGCAAGCCTAATACAAGCCCTTAGTAAATCTGGGCATAAGTGTTAATAGCTCCTGCTACTGCAAAATCCAAAATTCACATCTTTAGATGACACAATGGACTGGTTCTCAAGGGGCAAAAACCTTCACCGAGACATGGAAGTTAACTCATTGCAGAGGAGGATAAGAAGCAAACTTTGAAAACATGCTTAAACAAAGATAAGAAAAAGGTTCTATTGTGCGATTAATTAAAATTATTACAATGGGGCTGCTAGCTGCATGGTAAGCAAAGTGCAAAGTTGACTACTGGCAAATTATAGCTAAAAAATAAGCTTTTGAAAAATACAGTTAAAAACATCATCTATACTACTATTATAAAGAGAGAACTTGCACCTTTTGGCCAGGTAAACTCGGGAACCACAGCGTCAATCTACACACCCGATACATCTATGAAAATGTCAGGGTGTGTAGATGGACATAGGCTATATAAATTTAAAAAAAAAGTAAATTAAAAAAATTAAATTTGTAAACAAAGCAGTCCCCTGAAAGTAGCGCCGGCCGGGACCTAGCGCTGGCCGTGACGCGACGTGCGTGATGACGACGTGTTGGAGTGGCAGACATGGAGCTGCGGTGAAGTGCGGAGCCCGGGCGCGTCATGGCGAAGAGGAGCGGAGCGGCAGCTGAGGTAAGTAAACCTTGAAATCAGGGCGGGAGGGAGTCGGAGCGGGAGGGAGTCGGAGCGGGAGGGAGTCGGGGCGGGAGGGGAGCGGGTGTGTACAGAGGGGCAGGCGGGAGGAGTGGGGGCGGGGGGGAGTCAGGACGGAAGGGGGTCGGGGCGGGAGCGGGTGTACTGCCCCCAGCCCCTTTCTGCCCCAGGCAACGCTGGGGAAACCTGAGTTCCCTTCAACAGGAACCCATAAGGCCCTTAATTACATCGACAGATTCCAGATTATTGTTTTACGCCTCATCTTTTGTGCGTACGTTTTATTCACATGGTGTGCACAGGCTTCAAAAAGGTAGCCGTCATCCAGAAGGCTGGGGTGTGTAGTTGTCGGAGCGCTAGCAAACTCACTCCAAACAATGTTTTTTGTACTGCATGAATGTCAATATAATTATTACAAATAAAACATGTAGCAGAATTCTCAATGGTTGCCTTGCATGTGTAGAGGAGCGGAGCGGCAGCTGACGTAAGAAAACCTTGAAATCAGGGCGGGAGGGAGTCGGAGTGGGAGGGAGTCGGGGCGGGAGGGGAGCGGGTGTGTACTGAGGGGCAGGATGGAGGAGTGGGGGCGGGAGGGAGTCGGGACGGGAGGGGTCGGGCGGGAGCGGGTGTACTGCCCCCAGCCCCTTTCTACCCCAGGCAACGCTGGGGCGGGCTGCTAGTCAATTGATAAAGAGAAAGGATTGTCTGCAGACAAGTGGGGGCTGATGGGGTAGCCATAAAAAATAACAATTTAAAAGGCCACAATTTAAAAAAGGGCAAAAGGAAAGCCCTTCCCAACTGCTGCCTAACATGCTCCCTTTGCCCCCACTCTACATTTCAGTGTCAAGCCAAGTTAAAGTGCATTAAATTAAGTTGCTTTCAAAGGCCTAAAGTACTAATTTTATCAAAAGTATGTGCTACAAGGCTGGGCCTACGGTAAGTCAAAGTGTTCTAGGGATGACCCCTTTATCCCCCGTCTGCGTTTTAGTACCAAACCAAGTAAAAGTGTATTACATTAAAGTGCTTTCAAAGGCATAAAGTTCTGGTTTGATCGCAAATGTGCGTTTCATGGCTGAGCCCACGGGCTTGGGGTACTACAAAAGGAAATGAGGCTTCCTGTTCTTAAGTGGGCCGGGCAATTTTCTAGGTATATATATATGGAAAGGTGCAATAAATCTTTTAGTGTTTAGCAGCATGTTGAGTATTCAGGGTCTGGTGCAATGGTAGGTGGTGCTTCATGAATTTCAGAAATCCATCTGCCAGCTGCGACCAGTCGCTTCTCAAACAAGTTTCCACACAGCCTTGGCAAGTGCTAACATTTAAGGAGCTCCATATTGTTCACATCAAGAATTTCCTTAGTGGGAGCAGATTTAGGAAGATGCAGAGAATAAGTGTGTCACCAACCTCGGGAGAAAGAGAGCCTGTCATGCCGCCCTAGAGATGAATGCACCCTTCTCGTTTTGCAGAACCGGAACAGTAACGAGAAAGGAACAGGAAGCTAGGGAGATCTCAGCGCGACAGGAAATAAACTAGACCTGTGAGATGGACGGAAGTTGTGGGCAGAGTTTGAGGAGGACATTTTGAATGAAAACAGAATAAACAGTAGGGGAATGCAGAAAAATCTGAAGCGGCTGGAAGACCAGACAGAAGAGGAACCAGAGAGCAGAGTTCGGGAATCCAAGGAATACAAAATTTTCCAGCAATTGCAATACGAATTTTAGATTTTATTAAGGACACAGAGGCGAGGATTATGCTTCTCATTTTCTTTTACTACTCGACAGCAGCCAATGAAAAAATAGTAACACAGTAAAAACAGTACACATCCCATGAGGCTTTGAACCACGCCTCCTTCATTAACCAATCAAGAAGGAATGAAGCATACAAAATAACGAGGCAGCATCTTGGCTTCCTTTTCTTTGCCATAAGCAGTTCAAAAAAGTCTGAAAATACAAAGCAATAGTCCTGGCTCTCAACGAAGAATAACAAACAGCAGATCAGGCTCCTAACGGGGAGCAACTCTTGACCAGTCCCAGACGAGGTAACCATTCTCCAACCGTCTAGAGGTCTTTGATACGAAGAAGCGGAGAATTAACTCTGTTTAGATTCTGCTCTTGAAACAGAAACAAGTTTGAAAATACAGAACCAAAAGAGGTTTGATATCTCAGGGTGGGAAATAAAATGCATCATTAAACAACATGACAGCTGTAACTCTTACCTTTCTCAACGGGTGGGATAATCCTCGCCTCCGTGTCCTTAATAGAATCTAAAATTCTTATTGCGAATGCTAAAAAAAATTTATTCTGTGGCAGGACCGGAGGGTCCGATTATGCAGGTTCAAAGTTGACCAATAACAACAGAAGAAACATGAACAATAGGCTTATAATAAAACACTTTAAACACTGAATCAAATGACCAATCTGCAGTCTTTAAAATATCTTCTAGACGAGACCCCATGATGAAAGCCTTAGACGCCATAGTGCCCCTTGCAGATTGCACCCCATAAACAGTAATGTCAATGCCCGCTTCAGCCATCACCCACCTGACCCAACATTTCAGAGTGGCCGCAGAGACAGGGTGAAATGGTTTCTGGATGGCTAAGAGTAATGGTCCTAGAAGATCAGACCTGTGAGACAAAGTACATTCTTCATATACCTTTAGACATTTTAAAACTATTAACTTTTCATTATGAGGAAAAGTGGGATACTCAACTGAACGAGACATTGTTTTAGTCCTTCTAGAGATGAGAAAAGACACACATTGGGGAGAAAAAACTCTTCCTGCTGAATCTAAAGCCTGAACAACAGACACTCTACGACAGGAAATAAGAAACAGAAGCATTGTAAGTTTTGCAGACAATTGTTTTAATGACAAATCGTTATGATTTGGCCAAGCTTCTAATAAAGAAAGAACCTTAGAAACATCCCATAAGGTAGTATACCTGGGTCGCGGAGGGCGCACCACTCTGATATCTTTGAATAACTTACATACTAAAGGATGTACTCCCACTGGCTTTCCATCAATTTGATTATGGCCTGAGGGCAAGGCCGATCTGAAGTTATTCATGGATCTGTAAGACGGACCTGATTCCTCACATTTAGATACAAAATTGATTCTGAAGGATGAGGAGATCCCACTGGGTCCTGGAGCAACATCGGGAACACTGGCATAAGAAATGGTAGGTCCCCTGAAAATTCCAGTAATGTCGGAAACCACGATTGTGTCTTCCAAAATGGTGTGACTAACACTAAAGATATCTCTTGCCGCTGGACTTGAGCCGCCACTCTGGGAATTAAGGCGGAGGGGGGGAAGGCATAATTCCTCTGAGACCCCCAATGTTGGAGAAAAGCATCAGTTTCCAAAGCCATCGGATCCAGTCTCCAGCTGTAAAAGCGTGGAAGCTGAGCATTGAGGCGAGAGGCAAAAAGATCTATCATACAAGGGCCTTGAGTATTCATGAGCTCTACAAAAGGAGAGAAGGGTGAAGTCTCCAGTCATTGAAGTCCCTGAGAAACCTGGAGTTCCAGTCCGCTAACTGATTGTACTTGGCAGGAATGTACTCCGCTACAATGCTGATCTTTTGGGCTAGGCAAAATTGCCTAGCCCAAGTCCTTTGCAATATTGGCCAGGAGTAACAATCTCCTCCCTCCTAGGCAATTCATGTAACGCACTGCTGAAAATGTGTCCATGCTGAAAAGAATGCAACAATTGCTCTTCAGAGGGGGAGTTGATCTTTATTGCAAATGAGCCAGCCAGCAACTCTAGACAGTTGATGTGTAACTTTAATTCTTCTGCAGACCATCGCCCACCTGTGGCAAAGTCTCCACATCTTGCACCTCAACCCCAACGGCTGGCATCCGACTCTATGACCACGTCTGGAGAGGCTCCAAAAATGGCCTTGCCATTCCACGCCTCCATGTGGTCTAAGCACCAATGAAGTTCGCCTTGCACATCTGAAGAAAGAGGAATCAAATGATCGTATGCGTACCTCTTCTGAAGGTAATGAATCTTACAACGTTGCAATGCCCTGTAGTGCAGGGGTCCCGGAAAGATCGCCTGAATCGAGGAAGCAAGAAGACCCACAATACTTGCCAGGGATCTGAAAGAGACAATTGTTTCGACAGAGTTGTGCGTATTTCTCTCTTTATTGATTTGATCTTGGTCCTTAGAAGAAGTAATTGCTCGTTCACCGAATCTATTTGGAACCCCAGAAAGTCCATCGTCTGTGACGGAACACAGGGAGGTGGTCCAGTGTAGGTGAGTTTTACAACAGCGCTTGGTCTTGAGCCAGAAGAAGCATGTTGTCTAGATATACAATCATGCGAACCCCCATCTTTTGCAGGCGGGAAACCACGGGTTTCAACAATTTGGTAAACACCCAAAGGGCTGATGACAGGCATAAAGGGAGGGACAGATACCAGAACCATTGCCCTTTCGATTTGAGCTGGAGATATTTCTGATTGGAAGGGCATATGGGAACCATTAGGTAGGCATCTTTTAGATCCAGTCCGACCTTCCAATCCTTTCCCAATAAAAGGTCTCGTAGAAGATGGATTCCCTCCATCTTGAAGTGTCTGTCAGGCCCGGACTGGCCGTAGCAGGCACCGGGCAATCCCCCGGTGCGCCGCACGGGTGGAGGGCGGTTTTTGGCCCCTGGGGGCCGATTTTGTTACAGGGCCGATTTTGCAGCTATGCTGCAAAATCGGTCCTGTAACAAAATCAACCGAAAACCAGCCATGGCAAAGAGCTCGGCGGCCCTCCCTCCCATGGGAAGGGGGAGGGGGCGGCAGAGCTCTTTGCCAGGGCCGATTTTGGTTTCCAGTCCGGCCCTGGTGTCTGTACACTACAAAGGGATCGAACTCTCTGAGGTTTAGGACTCGTGTTTGTCCTCCTCCCTTCTTTTGCACCAAGAAGACGTTGCTGCAAAAATCCCTCTAGAATGAAGGGCCCCACAGCAATAGCCTGCTTTGCCAAAAGCTCTTGCAGTTCTGGATCGATAAAAGCTTGTTCTTGTAGGGAAAAAAGGAGATGGGGGGAAGCTGAAGAGGGTAATCTATTAACTCTATCTGATAACCCTATACAGTATGTATGATCCAAGCATTTGCGGTGAGCTTTATCAAATTGTTCAGAAAATGCATAAGTATGCCCCCTAGTGGGATCATCGGAAAGAATGGAAGAATTAACTGATGACTGGGCATCTGAGTTTCGGAAGCCCCTTTTGATGCCTCTATTGTAGCGGCCACGGAAGCACCGGGACCTGGTTGGATAGAAGCCTGACTGCTCCGGTTCCTGTGTATATCCTCGTTGAAGAGGGGCAATCCACGCTGGGGACTTGGATTGCCGTAGCGGCCAGCTGAGCTTCCCCTGCCACGACCGGCCCTGCCAGAGAGGCGATGGAACACCCTCTTGAGTGAGGATTGCGACTTGTCCAAAGATGCAAAAGTATTTACAAACTTCGCAATGTCCTTGACAAAGCGGTTGCCAAAGAGCTGACCTGCTGCCAGTGGGCCTGATTCGGCAAAAGCCAACTCCACCAATTGTGGGTCGATCCGCAAGAGAACTGACTTTTTCGTCTTTCTGAGGACAGGGCGCAGTTCGCCTTGCCGAGGAGGCATATGGCTACCTGGGTCCAACCAGCCAGGACCTCTGGGTGAATAGCAGCCCCGGTCTCCTATGCCTGAAGAGCTAATTCAAGACTTTTTGCCGATGGGCCTGAGATATCTAATAGCTTGCCTTGGCAAGCTCTGAGGGCACGATCAATTCACTTTTTGGGATCTTTCTTGTACTTCTTTAGAAAGGTGGTCATGGAAGAATCAATTTCGGAGGTTAAAGCAGTTTTCTTAGCCAGGTCATGACGGGGACATTCAGATGTGAGACAGGCTTGACCTTCTTTGTCAAAGCTCTTGCACAGATGAGTCTGCATACAGTCAGCCACTGCCGGGGCGGGAGCCCAATCTGAGGACCTGGGGTGGACAATGGAGGAGGGATCAAAAGTGAAAAGGGAAGGTTGAACGGGTAGGAGGGGTGTTTGAGTTCTTGGCGCATTTGCAAGGGTGAGAAGAATCAGTGGCTGTATCCGTATCCATCAGGGGAATAGGAGCAGAGGGAGATGGGTCAGGGGAGGGGGTTTCTGGATTATTGCCATAATCATGTTCCCTAGTTTTCAGCAATTTTGAATAAACTTGGACGTGGGGCCAGGGGAGACCAAGGGGGTCAGGTGGAGGGAAATTGGCAGTAAGGCAGAGGAGAGCGCCTTGTCCACTTTATCATCCAGTCTTTTATCTATGAGAGCTTCCATTGACTCGTCATAGTAAAAATCTTCGTCCTCTGCGGGACCATAAGCAGCTAACTCCTCCTCCTAGACTTTGCAGTCTGACATTCTGTAGAAATATATCTGAGTGATAAATACAGCTGAATTCCCCAGAGGGAAGCTCAATTTTACTACCCTATCTCGCAATAGAGAAAGGGCTTCACCTGCGTCAGAACCAATTCCAACCACCTCCGCTGCTTATTCCTGAACACCCGCTCTGCGCGCAAACACGCCGGCAAGCTCTGGGATCTGCTCGACACCTCCGCCCCAGATGTTGCCTTCCTGACCTAGGCCTGGCGGAACGACCTCTCAGCGCCCGCCTTGCCGGACGGCTACAAGATCACCTGCAGGGACCGCACAAATGGAATCGGAGGAGGAATAGCCATCATCCACAAGTCAACCCTCAAGGTCTCCACCCACTCAGACAACACCCTCAACGCCGCCGAACACCTGCACTTCCAGATCCACACCAACCCCAACACCACCCTCAGAGGAACACTTGTCTACAGACCCCCCGGACCTCGGGCACAGTTCAGTGACATCATCGCCGACCTCGCCAGCAGCCACACACTTGCCTCCATGGACTACATCCTCCTCGGGGACCTGAACTTCCACCCCGAGAACAACAACGACACCAACTCCGCAACCCTGATCGACAACCTCGCCAAACCTCGGTCTGAGACAACTCGTCACAGCACCCACCCACGCCGCTGTCCACCATCTTCTTCACAAGCACCCACGTCTCCTTCGACCACACCGCAGAACTCCACTGGACCGACCACCACTGCGTCGACTTCACCTTCAAGAAACCCACCACGCACCACCACACTCAACAGCTGCCCCACCGCTGCTGGAGCAAAGTCACCGAAAACCAGCTGACCACCACCCTCGCCCAGAACCCACCTACTGACCCAGATGCCACCGCCCGCAACCTCAAACAGTGGATCAGCGACTGTGCCAACACCGTTGACCCGCTCAAAAACACTCCAACAGCCGCACTAGCAAGAAAGCCACCAGGTTCACTCAAGAGCTCCAGACCTCCAAACAAGCATGCCGGAAACTGGAGAAGAAATGGTTCCACGAGCAAACACCAGACAGCCACACAGCACACAAAAACGCCACCCACAGACATCACCACCTCATCAGACTAGCCAAGAGATCTTCCTTCAAAACCCGCCTGGAGAACAACGCACATGACAGCAAAGAGCTCTTCAGCATCGTGAAGGAACTCTCCAACCCCAGAACCAACACCAACGACATCACTCCCTCACAAGAACTGTGCGACTCGCTGGCCACCTTCTTCCACCGCAAGATCATTGACATCCATGACAGCTTCAACACCTCGACCACCCAGACAACGTCAGTCCCCACCCGCCCGCCAAACACCACCCGCATCAATGGATGACCTCCTGGACCAACGTCAACGACGACGAGACATGAAAGGTTATGAACTCCATCCAATCAGGATCACCGTCAGACCCCTGCCCACATCACGCATTCAACAAAGCAGAAGCAGCCATCGCACCCCAACTATGAAAGGTCATCAACATCTCCTTCGAGGTAGCCACATTCCTGGTAAGCTGGAAGCACGCCAAAATCAACGCTCTTCTCAAGAAGCCCAAGGCAGACCCCAAGGACCTCAAGAACTTCCGGCCCATCTCTCTGCTCCCATTCCCGGCGAAGGTCATTGAGAAAATCGTCAACATGCAACTTACTCTCCACCTCGAGAACAACAACATCTTAGACCCGTCCAAGTCCGGATTCAGAAGAAACCACAGCACGGAGACAGCCCTCATCGCCGCCACAGACGACATCAGGCACCAACTAGACAATGGCGATACATCAGCCCTCATCCTCCTGGACCTATCAGCTGCCTTCAACATGGTCTGCCACTGCACACTAAAGACACGCCTCCAAGAAGCCGGAATCCAAGAGAAGGCCCTCAACTGGACCACGTCCTTCCTCCACGGCAGAACCCAGAGCCTCCGCATCCCACCCTTCCGATCCGAAGCCACCCACATCGTATGCGGCGTACCCCAGGGCTCATCTCTCAGCCTGACGCTGTTCAATGTCTACATGGCCCCCCTCACACAAGTGACCCACCAGCATGACCTCAACATCATCTCCTACGCCGACGACACTCAGCTCATCCTCTCCCTCACCAAGGACCAGCACACCGCCAAAACCAACCTCCACGAGGGAATGAAGGCCGCCGCCGAATGGATGAGGAGCAGCTGACTAAAACTGAACTCCGACAAGATGGAGGTCCTCATCCTCGGACCGACCCCCTCAGCCTGGGATGACTCCTGGTGGCCGACCTCGCTGGGAACAGCACCAACACCAACTGACCACGCACGCAGCCTCGGAACCATCCTCGACTCCTCCCTCTCCATGTCGAAGCAGGTCAACGCCGTCTCCTCATCCTGCTACAACACCCTCTGCATGCTCCGCAGGATCTACAAATGGATCCCTACCGAAACGAGAAGAATGGTAACACAGGCCCTTGTTAGCAGCAGGCTGGACTACGGCAACGCACTCTACGCAGGAATCCCAGCCAAACACCTGTGACGACTACAGCGCATCCAAAGCACCTCCGCCCGACTGATTCTCAACATCCCTCGCTGCAGCCACTTCACCCCCCACCATAGTCAAGAGGATTACCATCAAGCTCCTCACCCACGCACCAAAGGCACTCCATAACACCGGACCAGCCTACCTGACCAGCAGACTCAACTTCTACACCCCTACCCGCTAGCTCCGATCCGCCAGCCTCACCCTCGCCACTGTCCCCCGCATCCAACGAACGACCTCCGGCGGCAGATCCTTCTCCTTCCTTGCCACCAAGACTTGTAACACCCTCCCTACACACCTCCGGCAGACACAAGAACTGCTCACCTTCAGAAGACTCCTCAAGACCTGGCTCTTCGAACAGTAGCAGCGCCCCCTCCCCCTCCCCCCTCAGCGCCTTGAGACCCTCATGGGTAAGTAGTGCGCTTTACAAGTTGCTTGATTGATTGATTGATCGGTCGGGAGAAAAAACTGGGGCCAATAAGGGCCCTTGTAGATAGCACTAATGGAGGGTATTTAAACCCAGCCTGCCTATTCTGACAAGGGTTCCCAAAAATTATTTCTGCTCCTGCAGATAATCAAGGGTTAAAATATATATTGAAGTGCTTTCAACTGAAGCTGTAATTAGAGGCCCGGTACCGGCTGCGGTGACTGCCAGCTGCTTAAAACCCACAGAATTAGCCCTGGGCGAGGCGCCTTCCAGCTAATCCAAGGGAGCACTGCTACGCGTACGCATACGCGTGCAAGCTCCTGAGACGCACAAAGGCGTCCCGATCGGGTGAGGTTCCGTGACAATTAAAGTGGTGTTTTTGACTCGCTCGAATATGGACGAGTTTGGTATCTATGAACCGCAAATGATGAGTTTAGTGGGTGTACGCGTTTTCGATACGCTGACCTGAATCGTTCATCTTGTTCGTGGGTTTCTTCATTTGAACCCACAGGTTCCATTTTAGATACAGCAGCCATTTTATCTCTTGCCCTCAAGTAGCCAGCGAACGGACACTGTCCGCTTCGTGACCCTGGGATTCCCAAGCTCTTGCGGGAGACACGTGTTCCTTTGAGGGTGTCTTTATGACGAGGGGGATGATACTGCAGAGGCAGATGGCCCCGCTCGAGGCTCATCTTGCCGTGCCGGTCTATTGTTTCAGCCGTGCATTCATTAGGCATGTCTCCTTTGATCCTGCAATCGTGTTTCCGATATCACACCCTTACACTCTTTTCAATCTGTTGACTATCTTTGTTTTCCCTTGCACCTGTTTCTGACTCCTTCCTTAACTTGTTTACAGTCAGAATCGAATGTACCAAATGGTGGGATAATGTACTTTTACAGTTGGGAACCGGCGATGCTGCTGTAATTATGTTCCGGGACCCTGAATACATGAAAGCAACCCTTTTGAAGTTTACTGTGGGAACTGAATTGTAACCTTTTGTTCACCATGTTGTGCAATGACTAAAAACTGTATAAAAGGAGCGATCCACAGTTGCAATTTGAAGCAGTCTCCTAGAACCTACATGAGTTGTACTTCTTGCGACTTCTGTGTTCCCTGCAGTAAATAAACCTTGATCTTTGACGCCGAAGGAAGTGTCCTGTGTCTCTGTCATTTGTACGCCAGAACAGGTAACCCACGAAGGTTTCAGGTGTTATCCCCTGGCACCGCTGGGCCTTAGAAAAGCCCAGTCCTTCAGTTGGCGCCCAACGTGGGGCGACATCAGCGGTACCGGTCCAAAGCCCGATGATCGTGAGGAGCTTCGTGTGAAATCTCCGAGGGAAGGTGCACCCCACTTCATCGATCCTGTTGTCGAAACAAGTGGCCCGAAGACTTTTCCTGCGAAGATCCCCGCCTCCTGACGGCTGCGACGGACTGATGCCCTGACTGTCGACCTGTTTTGGCGCCTGGCGTAGTCCTTTGTACAGCGAGACGATTGACGGGCCTTCCTGGTGACGCCATTGCTCTTTCAGTTAAGTATTTGTGGGTCGCTCCCAAAGCCCTTAGTTGTTGTTGGTGCTTGGTTGTTTGCATGGTTCCATTGCATTTGTGGTTCTTAGTACTTGGTTCTTAGTTGTTTTATTTGACGATTGCAATCGCCAAAGACCAAGGGTCTTGCATGTTTTGCAAGGACATCGTAGATCGATAACCCTTGAAGTTTGTGAAACTTGGTTAGTGTGCACGATGCCTGGCCGTAGTACTTTGTTTAGTTGCTTTAAAGGTTGTGGTGCGGATTCCCGATTGGAGGATTCATGTCCGATACCTCCAGTTGGAACTCCGGTCTATGAGTTATATAGTCGCCATGGTGTGGGTCCTATTGCATATAATGATTGCTGGGTCCGCTACACTAAAGATGACGGTGTCCTTAGTTGGCCACCTCATGGCAGTTTCGAAAAAGCAATTTTGGATAATCTCGAAGCAAAATTGTTCAAAAGAAAAGCAAGGCCGGCCATGTTCGATTCCTTTCGGTTATGGCGTAAAGAGGCCAAGCAGAAAGAAATCAAACAGCTTAAACGAAATAAGAGGGAAGGTATTGTTACGACGATGAGAAATGCAGAGCAGTTTCAGCGAGACAAAGATGAGAAGGAAAAGGAAGTTTTTGATAGATTACAACGTATGGCGGTGGATAAGTGGTATCCCGTTCTACCATCGAGTACTGATAAGAAGGGAGAGGAAGCAGTAGAGGACCCTTTGCTGTCCTATCTACTGAAGTCGCCACCTCCATATGCACAGAATACTACAGTTCCTGTGGTTCCTCCTGTTCCTCAACCTGTCGTTCCGGCGGCTGTTGGTCAGCCTGTCGCTGCTCCTGTTCTTGTGAATCCTCTTGTCCCTATTCCTTTACCTGCTCCTGTTCCTACTGCTCCACTGCCTATACCTTCTCAGTCTGCTGTCCCCGCTACTTCTGCCCATGTAGCTACTCCTACTGCTCCTGCTGCTCCTGTGTTTAGTCCTCATGTTGTTGCCCCTGTACTTCTCTCCTCTTCTCCGTCTGTTCGAAGACGCATTCCTAATGCTGTTGCTAATTTCTACTCTCCCTTTGGACCGATTCTTGGGTCCGATGTTTCTGGTGTCCCTCAACGACGAAGTCAACTTCCTGGTGGTAGGGAACGTGATAAGGTAATTAGAATGGCGCGTAATTGGATTAGGTATCCCGTAAAAAACACCCCGCCCATCATTTTTGAGACCTTCTCTCAATTCAATGAGCCCACACAGAGTATTGTGTTTGAGGAAATGTGCAAATGTTTACGTGAAGCGGTAGATAATGATGAGGTAAACTATGTATCGCCCGACGTAACTGAACTTCAGCATCAGTTTTCGAGTGGTATGATTGTGGGTAGCAATGTTCGACGTGCTGTAGAACATCTTCTATCTTTTCGTCCTACTGTAATACCTCGAGCATTGTTTAAAGATGACACTGAGGAGTGGATAGCAACGCCTGGTCAGTATCCCATGAGAGAAGTTCCCCCAGTGTATATGCCAGGTAACCCTGGTGCTGCCCCTCCGATCCTGCCACACTTCCAGAGAGTTTGGATACACCTCCCATGGAAGCGATCGGAAGTCTTATAGGTGAAACAATGTTTGCCCGACCCCCGCAAAAATCCTGCCGGATACTATAAAGAGTTGTCCCAATTAGTGGATGCTACTATCATGAATCTTGCCGACATCGACATGTTGTTCGGCAATGTAGTACCTCAACCGGTTTGGGCGAAAATACGTCAAGAGAATCACGCAGCTGAGTTAGGTGGTGATTGGGCTGCACTTGTAGCGGCTGACGCATTGCAGGTTGGTGGGGCTAAGCCTGAACAGTTAATTACGGCTCTGCCTCAAAGAATCATTACCCTTATGAAGACACTTATGCCAGCAACGAAAGTTAATTGGGATAAACTGTCTGCGTGCAAGCAAAAGAAGGACGAGAGTGTCTCCGATTCCTTTACGAGATTTGAGGAGGCATTCATCGATCATAGTGGTCAGGATATGAGCACAGAGGGAGGTCAGAGGTTGTTTGTAGATAAATTTGTATCGAATCTGTTGCCTGACCTTAGCAACAAATTGAAAAATTCTGAGAGTTCGTGGGCTGTTTCTACCTCTGCTCAAATATTAGCCACGGCTCAATATTACGAAAATAGGGAGAAGGAGGAAAATGATCGTGCAGATAAGAAAACAAAAGATCTCAAAACAAAAGTTCTGTTACAGCAAGCGTATCCTCCGCGCTCAAATCAAAATGATTCTCAGCAGCGGAATAGACCGCAATCACAATCTGCTAGGTCACAGTCGCGTAATGACTCTTCCACGCAGAGATCTATGCTCGGGTATAATCAATGTGCATACTGTAGAGGTGAGGGCCATTTAAAGTTTGATTGTCCGGTTTTGCGGGACAGAAATAGTGATGGTTTAGCTAGAGGAAGTCGTAGTGGTCCCCAACAGGCTTCACGTGGTAGAGGTCGTGGCGTTACTCAAAATCAAAATGAGCGTTCTAATAATTCGTCTGATTCCAATAATTGCTTTGATCAGCATGGTTCATCATCAGGTAGATCCGCACAGTATCATGTGGATGATTATTACATCGAGCATGATATTGATGACGGTAACTACTAGGACAGCCACAGACAAAGAGAGGGAGTAGTATCAGTTCCGGTTGATCAGACAGGGCCTTACGTCGCAGTTGCCACATCGGGCGTAGTTGAGCCTTTTCTGTTGGACACTGGTGCAGCGAAAAGTTCCATTATGCATTCAAAACTCCCTGGCGCACCTTTGTCTGGCTTAACGAATGTTTCCGTTGGATTCTCTGGCGCCCCCGTTAGCAATCTGGTCTCTAGCCATTTGCCCATTACAATTGGGCCTCGTGAGCTGAAAGCTCCCCTGATTTTGACTACTGGTTGTGGTGAAAATCTTTTGGGCCTGGATTTGCTGAAACAGTTATATGCGACTTTGTACTGTTCTCCTGCGGGAGTGGAGCTTACTTTGGGTCAGAGAGTGATCTCTCCTATGTATTTGTCATCTGATAAGCTCCCACCAGAATTGAGTTCTCTTCCTGCATCTTTGTGGGCAACGGGTCCCAATGACGTGGGCCTGCTTGACATCTCTCCCTATGTTGTTCAACTGAAATCGAATGTGCGATTACCACGTATTCCCCAGTATCGTATCTCCCTTGATGGTGAGCGAGCATTGTTAGCGATCATCTATGATTTGATCGAGAAAGATGTTATCGAAGAAACTTGGGGAAACGTGTGTAATAGTCCTGTTTTACCTATCTTGAAACGCACTGATCCATCCAAGCCTCCTGTTTACCGTTTTGTTATTGATTTACGGGAGGTGAACAAAATTGTGATTCCACAATTTCCTGTGGTGCCTGATATTACGGCTTTACTGACTCTGATTCCAGCGTCTGCTTCTTGGTTCTCAGTGATCGATCTGAAGAATGCTTTCTTTAGCATTCCGATTGCTGAGGAAAGCAGAGATCTATTCGGTTTCTCATTAGGTGGTCGCAGCTTTAGGTTTAAACGCGCTCCTCAGGGCTACTGTGAGAGTCCGTCGATATACAGCCAAGCCCTGAAGAGTCAACTTGATGCGTTTGTGTTACCGGCTGGTGCGGCCTTGATCCAATATGTTGATGACTTGCTGGTGGCTGCTGACACAAAAGAGATCTGCAAGACTGCTACGGTATCGCTGTTGCAGCATCTCTGCGACCTACATCATAGAGTGTCACCTTCTAAACTGCAATATTGTTGTCAAGAAGTAACCTATCTAGGTCACTTATTGTCAAAGGAGGGAAGAAGGTTGACTCCAGAGAGAATTGCAGCGATCGCTCGAATGACTGTGCCAACAACTCAGAGAGATGTGCGTGCCTTTCTAGGTATCACGTCATACTGCAGGCAATGGATTCCAAATTTTTCATTGCTAGCGAAACCATTGGTAGCCCTGACGTGCAAGGATGTTCCAACTCCTTTGCCATGGACTGAAGAGTGTCAGAAAAGTTTTTCTGAATTGCGTGATGCGTTGTGTTCGGCTCCTGTGTTAGGTACTCCTGATTACAGCAAGCCGTTTACACTATACGTTCACGAGAGAGAGGGTTGCGCGTTGAGTGTTTTGACGCAGCAATTTGGTGGTAAGCAGCATCCATGTGCATATTTTTCCTCGACCTTAGACCCGGTAGCTAGAGCATTGCCGAGTTGTCTAAGAGCGACAGCTGCGGCTGCGGTGTCCATTCGACAATTTGCAGGGTTGGTCATGGATAATATGCTTACGGTAATGGTCCCGCATGCAGTTGACACTCTCTTAAATCGTACAAAGACTCAACACTTGACGAGTGCAAGATTGTCCGGTTACGAGTTGACGCTTTTGGCAAGTCACATACAAATAAAGCGCTGTAATGTCCTAAACCCGGCGACGTTGTTGCCAACCAATATGGAATCAGATGATGTATCACCACATGATTGCTATTTGCGAACTGAGGAAGAAACGAAGGGTCGTGTTGACCTAAAAAACACTCCATTGGCAGATCCCGATGGTACCTTGTATGTTGATGGCTCGTGTTTTAAGTTGCCGAATGGTGATGTGACGACTGCGTATGCTGTGGTAACGTTGAATACGGTTGTGGAAACTGCGAGGTTGAATCAGAATTCCGCGCAGGCGGCAGAGTTGATTGCGTTGACGAGAGCGTGTGTTTTGTCGAAGGGAAAGCGAGTGAATGTGTTTACCGATAGCCAGTACGCATTTGGCGTTGCACATAGCTTTGGTCGATTGTGGCCAGAAAGAGGCTTTATGACATCGCATGGCACGAAGATCCAACACGGACAGCTCGTGAACGATCTTTTGGATGCACTTACATTGCCCAAGCAGGTGGCGATTATTAAATGTAGTGCGCACCGTAAGGTGGCAGATGATGTTGGTTGTGGTAACGCGTTTGCGGATGAGATTGCTAAAGAAACAGCTAGAAACCTTGCAACCCGAATGTACGTGACGAGTTCAGTAAGGTGGCCTGCAGAGACTGGTATGTGTGAGGACACTGTTGAGAGTCTGAAAACGATTCAGAATGAGGCCACCGAAACTGAAAAGACTAAGTGGAAAGAGAGCACAGGAAAGTTGGATGCGCACGGATGTTGGATTGATTTGTCGGAAAGTCAGAAGTGGATGTTGCCGGATGCATATGTGCTAGCTGTTGTGACTATGGCGCACGGCTTGTCACATATTAGCGCGAAAGGTATATGCAAGTTGCTGTCCCCTGTATGGAAGAATGATGGTATTGCTAAGTGTGCTGAGAGAGTGGTTAAGAATTGTATGGTATGCATGATGTACAATCCCGGCAAAGGCACCCCTACACCACCTGGCCATTTCGCTCCTCCTACATGTCCCTTTGAGGTTATCCAACTGGACTTTATCCATATGGAGAGATGTAACAACCTGAAGTACGTTTTAGTTGTGGTTTGCGCATTTTCTATATGGATCGAAGCCTATCCTCTCAAAGATAATACTGCCCTGTCCACAGCGAAAGTCCTACTGAAGGAATATTTTCCTCGGTATGGAATGCCACGGATTGTATGGTCTGATAACGGAAGTGAGTTTGTGGGGAGTGTGATGAAGAGTGTGTGTAAGGGCCTTGGAATTATACAAAAATTCCACAGTGCCAATCATCCCCAGTCAGCAGGTTTGGTTGAAGGGTACAATGGTACTCTAAAATTGAAACTTGCTAAGATCCAAGCTACGACTGGTCTGTAATGGCCTGATGCCTTGCCCCTGGCTCTCTTGTCGACCAGGGCGACTGTACACTCTCGAGTAGGGCTTAGCCCATATGAGATTGTGTTCGGCCGTCCTGCGAATGTTTGGGGGGTCCCTAGGCCTAAGACCTTCGATAGTCTTGAGTATCCAATGTTAATTGATTATCTTCATGATCTGACTGCTAAACTGAGGTTAATTCATCAACAGGTCTTTGAAGCACTGCCGGCACAGACAGAGGGTCCTGGACATCGGCTCCAACCGGGTGACTGGGTTGTCACCCGAAATTTCGCCAGGAAGCACAACTTGGAGCCGAGATTTGTGGGCCCTTATCAGGTCCTTCTCGCCACGAGAACTGCAGTTCGTTTGGAAGGCTGGAAAAATAGGGTGCATGCCACCCACACAAAGAAGGTGCCTATACCTTTACCAGCAGATTCGTGGGTGAGAACAGGAATCGTCGCAGCAGAAACAGAAATTCCGGTGAAATTTGTGCCGTTCAGTGAAGCTCAGCCTGTAGGAGACACTTCAGTGCAATCAGATAAATTTGTTGAACCTTCATCATTGGAAAACTCAAGACTTGAACTATCATCTGATCGACAGGACTCTGTTTCACAACCTGAACAATTATTCGAAGAGCAGACTCGTCCTGGGAGAAGCAGATATTTTCTTCGTTCCCACAACAAAGACTAATAAAGCACTTTTTGCCTTTTTTTTCTCCCTATGTGGAATTCACATTACCCCTTATTGTAATTCTGAACATTATGAACCATTGTAGCAGCTATTAATTCGTGAGTTCTTTTCCACATGTGTTTTTCCGCAGCTAGGAGATTTTGTATTACACTTGAATACTTGATTAAAGAACCTTACATCCGGGTTGACCGTAGGGCCGTGCGGGTACTTCCTTCTGTTTAGCAGGTTCCTGACACTAGGTCGGTACTTTTGTCGACTCCTAGGAACTCCTGGGAATCGATAATTGCTACTCAGAACGAAGTGCGTCAAGAACGTTACGGACGGTTTTTAGAGGATGGAATTCTCAAAGTTGTCGGAAGTGGAGAAGACTCTAGCGCAAAGATCAACACTACACAGGGTTGTACGAACTAAATGCTTTCTGTTTCAGGTGTTTCTGTTGTTCTTGACTGTGTCCATGTTATTAGTGGGTGGAGTATATTTGGGAATACAATCATTATTGCCTTCTGCTTTACCTATTTCTTCTTCTGAACCAAAGTCTACTCCCACTGTTTCTCCACATTCCTTTCACCCTCTGCCTCAACACGAACAAGTTAGACGTGCGGAATTCATGAATAACTCCTTTGTCCAGCTTCTTCATCAACATCAGTTGGTGATGAATACTACCAATTGTTGGGTGTGTGGGTTAATGCCACATACCATGGATAGGGGAATTCCGTATTTGGTTCTTCCTTATAGTTCCCAGTGGTCAGCTCGAGCATTCCAAACTATGTTTCGTAGCGCACTAGATTCCTACCCCCATCGAGAGCCACGCACTGCAGATCATGGTCCTGGCCCGTACCACAAGCCTTTGGCAAGAGCGATTGCCGATTTAGATAGAGATATTTTTGACGCATTGCTTATTCCAGAGGAAGAGGTGCGAGCATACAGAGATCTGAGTGAGGCTGAGTATAGCATGTCAGTGGGTGATCGGCAGCTTAAAAGCTCGTCTCCGATCTGGATCGTACCCCATCTCAGTAACTTCTGTTTGAAAGGTCTTGGCTGAAGCCCGCGAGCTCAGCTCGGGAGGAGTGCTTGTACTGAAACGTATGTTTTACCAACGGCCTCTTCCCCTGTTCTCTTGACTGCCAAGGGTACATACTTTGTCTGTTACGACCGCGCATATACATGGTTGCCTCGTGACTTCTCAGACATCTGTTATATTGCGAATCTGTTGCCACCGACCTTTACAGTCGGGTCAGACTATCACAAGACCAGAGTTGTGAGAGGCGTGATTAGCGAAGAAGACACTGCCGGTCAAGAAGCAGGAGACTTCTTTAAGGGTTTCTTGCCGTTTTGGGGACCTATGATCAATAGTAGGAACCTGAGACAGTTGACTCGAGTGGTGGAATCGACTGCTAATATCACTGCAAGTGCCCTTGGTAATATAACAGCAGAGCTTCAGGCGGAGAGGCTTATGACGTTGCAAAACCGTATGGTTTTAGACGTTGTTCTTGCAGATAGAGGAGGTGTATGTAAGGTGATCCATTCGAGTTGCTGCATTTTCATTCCTGATAATGCTCCAACTGTCTATCAAGCCATTTCGAAGTTGCATAAGATCTCCGAGTCCATACACGTGGACGTAGGTGATTGGACGCTACTAGGATGGTTTTGGGGCCTGATGTCGACTTGGGGTTGGAAGATTCTGATGATCATTGGGGTTGTTGTAGCATTTCTGTTCACGTGCTGTCTTTGTGCACAGTGTGGTCCTGCCTTATGTGGCCTCTGTGCTACGACGTGTATAAGACGGCCATCTGTTACCAAGGAAGCATTGATGGATAGAATGATGTTGCAGCAACATCTGGATGGTCTGATGAATATTGAGATCGATTCTGATATCGACTAGTGCTTGCCTACATGAGGGCAAAAGGAGCGTCTGAGGTTCCGTGACAATTACAGTGGTGTTTTTGACTCGCTCGAATATGGACGAGTTTGGTATCTATGAACCGCAAATGATGAGTTTAGTGGGTGTACGCGTTTTCGATACGCTGACCTGAATCGTTCATCTTGTTCGTGGGTTTCTTCATTTGAACCCACGGGTTCCATTTTAGATACAGCAGCCATTTTGTCTCTTGCCCTCAAGTAGCCAGCGAACGGACACTGTCCGCTTCGTGACCCTGGGATTCCCAAGCTCTTGCGGGAGACACGTGTTCCTTTGAGGGTGTCTTTATGACGAGGGGGATGATACTGCAGAGGCAGATGGCCCCGCTCGAGGCTCATCTTGCCGTGCCGGTCTATCGTTTCAGCAGTGCATTCATTAGGCATGTCTCCTTTGATCCTGCAATCGTGTTTCCGATATCACCCCCTTACACTCTTTTCAATCTGTTGACTATCTTTGTTTTCCCTTGCACCTGTTTCTGACTCCTTCCTTAACTCGTTTACAGTCGGAATCGAATGTACCAAATGGTGGGATAATGTACTTTTACAGTTGGGAACCGGCGATGCTGCTGTAATTATGTTCCGGGACCCTGAATACATGAAAGCGACCCTTTTGAAGTTTACTGTGGGAACTGAATTGTAACCTTTTGTTCACCATGTTGTGCAATGACTAAAAACTGTATAAAAGGAGCGATCCACAGTTGCAATTTGAAGCAGTCTCCTAGAACCTACATGAGTTTTACTTCTTGCGACTTCTGTGTTCCCTGCAGTAAATAAACCTTGATCTTTGACGCCGAAGGAAGTGTCCCGTGTCTCTGTCATTTGTACGCCGGAACAGGTAACCCACGAAGGTTTCAGGTGTTATCCCCTGGCACCGCTGGGCCTTAGAAAAGCCCAGTCCTTCACGGGCTCCGGCGTGCCCCTCGCTCCCTGCGAGGGGGGGGGAGAGGGGGTCAAATCCCAGCCCGAGCACCAGAGGCGCAGAAAAACGGGCAAATTCTAACACGGTGAAATAAAGGAAGAAAACAGTAAAAAGGGGGATATTAAAACAGCGCAACATGCACTGAAGGAGAAAAACACTCGGCAAGGTCGCGCGAGCAGCACGCAGCGCGACGCAGTACCAACACTATTAACAGATGTAGTGAAACATTACCAAAACATCATTATCAATATATACATGAACAAAAGGAATATAATCCAATTAACATGAAGTAAGCGTGAGGAAAATAATGAGGCACTGATCTTGACTGCAGAGCAGCAAAGAAAGAGGAAGACAAGATGGTGCTTTGTTATTTTGTATGCTTTTTTCATGCTTGATTGGTTAATGAAGGAGACGTGGTTCAAAGCCTCCTGGGATGTGTAGTGCTTTTACTTTGTTACTGTGTTTTCATTGGCTGCTGTGGAGTTGGGAAAGAAAATGAGAAGCATAATCTGAGCCTCCGGTCCTGCTGTAGAATCCGGAAAGGTCATGCCACGCGAACAGAGAGCCCAGGTGGCATTCAGCGAAGCGGAAGCAGCCCAAGTGAGAGAGATGGAGCAAAGAGATAGTGGAGAGCTGGAGAGCCCTCCAACGAGCCGGCAGAGCCTCAGCATCCGCCATGCCAGGAGGAGCGTGGCTAAGGCAGGTGCGTCCTCGTTTTTTAAAACAATTAAAAAAAGAAACACAATGGGGAAGAGAGGGAGGTATAGAAACAGAGGATACGTTTTTTACAGCTTAGGAAAAGGGCTAAATTAAGTGGAAGAAAAACTTCTAATACCCAGAGTATATTTTAAGGTTAACCCGGTTGAAATGATCAAATTGCTAGATTGTGAGGGATGCAGCTTAAGAATTGCAATTAACAAAATGATATATCTGCTGAAAGCAGTAACCCACTGAGCTATCCACATAAATACAACTCTGTGATCTGCATGATGTTGGTGATGAGGGTGGTAGTACTTAGGGAGACCTACCAAAAAGGTGATATAAGCGCCTTGGTGTTAGTGCTCTATATCAAGCGCTATTAGATTAACATTATTTGTTGGCTCACTTCTGAGTGAATTCCATGACTGCTGAAGGGATCAGTGGGTGACCTTTTGCCTACATGTTCAAATCAGTAAGGCAGTACATGTATCATTTGTTGACTGAGCTATTAATAGGCATTAATACATCTGATAATATAAAAGTGGAAAAAGCACCAATCTCACAAGTACGGAAAGAAACAATTGTTATGTTTTTATCGGGCGCACCAACCCAAATGAGCTATAATTACTATTACAAACACAAACTGAAGCAGGTGCGCAAACTCGCTGAACTATTATTGGTTTTGTAACCTGAGGATTACACATACGCGCACACACCTGTAGGCCATGAATTGACTGAGTTGTCCTATGCGTGATCTAGACTGCTATACAAATCTCTCCAACCAGCACATCAACCCAGTGAGCTGTCTGCTGGTACGCCTGAGAGAAAACCTAGCCTGTTAGTTTTGGGTGTTCAAGTGTGAGGAGAGCGTGGAGAAGAATGCCTTTGTGTCCCGCTTTGTTCCACCTGTTCTTCAGGAAGCCCAATGCAGATTTTAGAAAATCATTAATGAATATGTAATTATTAAAAAATTATGAAAACTTGGAACCATGTCTGAACGGCGGGGGTTGGAACTTCCTTTCTTTGTGTGTTACCAGAAGGCAGACGTGATATTTGCAAAAAAAACTTTGCCTAAGTCCTGTACAGCTGCATTGTATGTTAGGTCTTAATTGTGAGTGTGTGTTTCACCCTGGATTTTACTTCCGGGAGATGATCCAAGCAGAAGAATGAAAACCAGAGACTGCAACAGTCGAGAGAGAAAAATCAAGTTTATTGTAAATGAAAGTAGACAACAGATGATGTTTTTAAAAGATGCAAGCACATCTATGACACTGTCATATGTGAACATTGCGCGTTTGTGACATGTGTGCCTCTAATGACATTGAAGTACCCCGGCCGCACATATATGCAAATTTAATTTAAAAAAATTTACAAAAATAGAACGAAGAGTGAAAAAAAGGAAAAAGATATAAGGAAAGGCAGCATGTCTTTGTTAAATCCAGGTGTACATTGATGTTTTCAGCTCCTGTGTGTACGTTGAAGGGTGAGCAGAAGCAGTGACGGGCGTGGCTTCAGGTAAACGCTATATTTGTGTGGGAAGGCGGAAGCAGCTACGGGCTCCACCATTTTAAAATAAAGTTACCACACTCTGCTCCGTAGTTCAGCCACCCGCTACTCACCTTTCACCGGTTTCTGCAGAGCTCAGACAAGTGGATCATTTTGTTTTCTAGACAGCATGGAATGCAGGCAGTCTACACTGTGATGGGGGAACATCCCACATGAAGCCTGGCCGCACCGCAAACATACGTTTGATGTTTGTACTGGAGCATTTGTGAGCATAAGCATTTAGACGGCGCAAAGCAACCATTTAAAACAAGCGCTAAAACACATGTGTGGCCCCGCGGCCTCGAAAGTTAACGAGTACTCGTGCATGCAGAGCGTTTGCCTTGCGAGAGCTAGCAGCAAGGTGCAATAATTGCAAACAGATGGCACTGCTGCTCGCTCCCGCAGGGCAAACGCTCTGCATGCACGAGTAGTCATTGGAAATAGTGCAAAACATGCACGAGATTCCAAGAAAGTACAATGGGATTCCAAGAGGTCCCTCCTAAGCAGTGCTTGCATGCTGCATAGGCGAGACCTGAAAAACTACAGTAAAAAAATCTTACTAAGTGCAGGCACCGTCACCCACCAAGTCCCTAAACTATTTATATGTGGAGTTGTTACAAAAGTAGACTGATGTGACTTTTCTTAGTCCATGTGGGATAATATCCATTAAACCGCATGATAGCTTACATTTGTAAAAGAGCAAAGGGAAGAATACAAAAGATTAAGCGAAGAGAACAAAAGAGAACAAAACAAGTGTAACAATGGCTCAAGATTCAATATGCTTTCCCATCCATGCCAGAGAAAAAAGTAAACAATAATGTTGGGGAATAATCTCTAAGCATTCTGATATTATATTATATCTAAAATATAAATGATATTCTAAGCAAAAATGTCTTGTTAAATCGGACAAGAGAAATGGTAGGAATAATGGGTTTGAAAAAAAGTGTGAAGTGTTAAAACTACTCTAGGAACACACACTATTCTATACTTCACATTTCACGACTTTGCGACATGTTTCTTTTCTCGTGTCCCATCAGTCAGCATTCAGTGCTCCATGGAAACAGGATCGCTCCTCATCTTCTCACACAAATACAATAGTCCTTAGACGATAATGTCGCACTCTCATTACTATGTTATCAATTATGCTTTTAGATGGAGTCCATCTCATTTAGGTTCGCCTTCTCACACATGTACAATGTTATTTAATTCTCTAATAAAGCATCTAAAAAGTAAACAATGTAGACATTGAAACATCTATTAAATAAAAAGAAAACATTTCTGCAGGGTCATCATAAAGGGGACAAAAAAGTAGGTTAGAAAGTCAAGTTCATATTTTAAACTTTGCAAATCAATGCTTGAACTATTCATTACCCCAATAATCGACAAAAATGAGTTATATGTAGCAGGGATATTCTGCGAGAATACTTAAAACTACATAAACAACTTTTTTATTCATTTATACAAGAGTTTATGATGTGGGCAAGAAGCAAACTTTTTATATGCATTCAACATTTTCTTATTCAAGCTCCTGTTTCAAGCAGCATAGCTTTTAGCCGATATTGAGGCCTAGTACGAGTAAAAAAAAATCACGTTTTATGCATTCTTTCTATATAGATGAATTCTTCATCAGCATGTATCTGCGCATTAATTAACAACCAGCATTTTTTTTGTTAGCCTTAATTAAATATACTCTCCCAGGGTCCATGGTATTGCGTTATCTGTGGGGTGTTGGGAACGTGTTCAAATCATGGAGCGTTCACGTTTGTACCATAAATGATCAGAAAAAGACATAGAGACAAAATGATGATATCTGGGGAGTAGTGTTTCATGTGATTGTTTTTCTGTCTAGGTTCAGTGACACGTTTCTGTGCACAATTGTTTCGGTTGTGTGCACAGTGGTATGATACGAGCAAACATGCCACACCTTCACACATATTTGATAGCATATTTCGGAAGAATATTGGCTTAAAAACCTAGCATTCACAGAGATCACTCTATAACCAGCTTAATAGGGACTAGAAAAACTTGAAACCTCAGGGATCTGCAAAACTAATCAGTACCACCAGCCAACACAACTTTAAACTTGCATGTATATCTCTCACACCCCTCATCCATCACAGGAATAAGCATGTCTCCCATGACAAGACAAAAGCATCTGTTTGGTCATTCAATGCCAACTCCAAAACACTTTCCACATTGACGCATAATGGAGGCTACGCCCTTCTGACCACACATTGTCACATGAGTGGCCTGCTACCGTTCCTGAAAGGAGCTCTGGTACCTCATATTGGGTTTTAAAGTGTGACAAATATCCTATCGATCAATCAATCTCAACATGTTTGGTGAAATTGCCTCCTTCCCTTTATCAAGGCAAGAGTTCCGCAAGTCAATGAAGTAACAAACTTCAAAATGCGGTCCCAGCTTTGGAATGATCACCGTTTTATAACACATACCAACGTACAATATACAAAACATGATGGGGCATATTTATCAAGGTATTGTGTGGCCCCAGCGCCACGCAAGGGGTGCAAGGGTGATGAAAAACCTAAATGAGATTTACCAAGCACACAAGGCCACCGTGTGTGGCCCTTTGTGGCTTGATATATCTAGAATAATGCAAGGCAGCACAAATCGCCACCTCACATTTCTCTGCGTCAGGGAGAGCGTAGGTGTTTCCACCCATCCCCCCATAGATTCCGACACATTCCCAGATTTACCAACATTGTAGACCTGGGAATGCGTCAGAAATGTACACCTCCCCAACTAGGTGCAACGAAGAGAAATACCTTTATTTCTCCTTGTTGTTTCCTCTTTCTAAGTGTGCTGCATTATGCAGCACACATAGAAAGATGAAAATGCCTCTCAGGATTGTTTGTGTGCAGGATGGTGTCTCCTTCCTTCACAAATCCTGCCTTCAATGCAAGCACCTTTGCACCATGACACAAGGGTGCCTGTCATGGCATTAGGTATCCAAAAGCGCACCAGTGTTCGGAAAGGACAGGGATGTCCTGTATAATGGTAAATATGGTGCATTCCTGCCCTTTCCCTTTCATGTACAAGGTGGCTTCCTGCATTGCCTGAATTTGTGATAAATATGGGCCTATGTGTTTATGAAATATCCATGTTACAGATTGTTGTAGCAGACACACAATGCCCAACCTACTCAGAAACATTATTGCTTTGACAGACAGCTATAAAATGCTGATGCCATCCTGATAGGAAACAGCAATGATGAAAGGATTCTCATCCCGCCTCGCACAATTTTCAAAACATAAATCTCTACTCCTAAAATCCTTGCATGCGCAGTTGAATTTCATGGCAAATCTTCTAACAGCGCTATGAAGTATTGTGCATTACCTTTACACAGAAGTAGACTAATTGGTACCCCAGCCCTTCCTTTACATGGAACCTTTGAAACACCTCCTAGGGTGTAAGAGTCAATCCCTCCGGCTGCCGGCTGTGAAGAGGAGGGGTATGTTTGAGGACTGCTTCAGTAAGAGATCCATTATCACTCGGATGCCTTGTGTCTTCCTCTCATACCTGTACATTTTGGGTCTCCTTTTAATTTTTCCTTTCTCAGAATGAACTCATCTTCTGCACTGGAGGAGTGCTCTTTGTAATGTGCAGAGGCTCTCTCTATGGGGGTGGGGGTGGGGGGGGGAAGTACAGTCTGAGTGGGTGTCCACCTGTGCAACTTCCAGGGGCCCACAGCAAGCATCATACACAATATCTCCAAAACAGCATGTCCAACAAGGACAGAGACTGATGTCAAGACATGCTTTTGGTGCCTTTCAAAGACAGTGAGCTAGCGGTCAACTCCCTGTCTACTGTTGTAGGAATCCCTGAAATAGAATATGTGAGAAGGGGAGTTTACCAGAATATTGCAAAATAAACATCATCCTACAAATATATTATAGCCATAATATCGACTACCACAATATTGCCTAGGTAATGTTATATAGATAAGTATAGATGTAGTATTCTTAACTCCACATATAAGTACCTAGACAATATATGAATATAACGTTACGAAACGTAGATGTGGAATTAAGCAAAGTAGATACATACTTAACTATATATATTTAACTTCACAATATTGTGGAAGTTGATATTCTGGGTGTGATATTTTGCACACAATATCAATCAATCAATCAATCAAGGCATTTATATAGCGCACTACTCACCCAGAGGGTCTCAAGGCGCTAGGGGAGGGGGGTCCGCTACTGCTCGAACAGCCAGGTCTTGAGTTGTTTCCTGAAGGCGAGGTGGTCCTGGGTCAGGCGGAGGTGGGTCGGGAGGGAGTTCCATGTCTTGGCGGCGAGGTAGGAGAAGGAGCATCCCCCTGTGGTGGCTCTTCGGATGCGGGGGACGGTGGCGAGGGCGTGGCCGGTCGATCGAAGCTGGCGTTTGGGAGCGTAGAAGTTGAGGCGGCTGTTGAGGTATCCTGGGCCTTGGTTGTGTAGGGCTTTGTGTGCGTGGGTGAGGAGACGGAAGATGATTCTCTTGTTGACCGGGAGCCAGTGCAGGTCTCTCAGGTGTCCGGAGATGTGGCTTCGACGGGGATGTCCAGGATGAGTCGTGCTGAGGCGTTCTGGATCCGCTGGAGTCTCTTCTGGAGTTTGGCGGTGGTTCCGGCGTAGAGGGAGTTGCCGTAGTCCAGACGGCTGGTGACGAGGGCCTGGGTGACCGTCTTCCTGGTCTCGGTGGGGATCCACCGGAAGATCTTACGTAGCATGCGCAGGATGTTGAAGCACGACGAGGAGACGGCGTTGACTTGTCTGGTCATGGAGAGGGAGGAGTACAGGATGAAGCCCAGGTTGCGTGCGTGGTCTGTTGGTTGGGGTGCACTGCCTAGGGCGGGGGGCCACCAGGAGTCATCCCAGGCGGAGGGTGAGGATCCCAGGATGAGGACTTCCGTCTTGTCCGAGTTCAGTTTCAGGCGACTGTTCTTCATCCATTCGGCTACCTCTTTCATCCCTTCGTGAAGGTTGGCTCTGGCGGTGGCGGGGTCGTTGGTGAGGGAGAGGATCAGCTGGGTGTCATCGGCGTAGCAGATGATGTTGAGGTTGTGCTGGCGTGACGTTGAAGAGGGTTGGACTGAGCGAGGACCCTTGAGGAACGCCGCAGATGACTTCGGTGGCTTCAGATCTGAACGGGGGGAGGCGGACTCTCTGTGTCCTTCCGGCGAGGAAGGAGAGGATCCATTCCAGTGCCTTCTCCTGGATTCCGACGTTGCTGAGTCGCTGCACTAGTGTACGGTGGCAGACAGTGTCGAAGGCCGCGGAGAGGTCTAGGAGGATGAGGGCCGCTGTTTCTCCGTTGTCAAGCAGTGCTCGGATGTCATCGGTGGCTGCGATCAGGGCGGTCTGGGTGCTGTGGTTGGCTCGGAGGCCAGACTGCGAGAGGTCGAGGGATCCGTTCGTCTCAAGGAAGGCGGCCAGCTGCTTGTTGACGGTCTTCTCGATGACTTTTGCAGGGAACGGGAGCAGCGAGATGGGGCGGTAGTTCTTGAGGTCGGTGGGGTCGGCTGATGGCTTATTTAGTAGAGCGCTGAGTTCGGCATGCTTCCAGCTCTCCGGGAAGGTCGCAGTGTCGAAGGAAGTGTTGATGATGTCCCGCAGGTGGGGTGCGATGACAGCGTCGGCCTTGTTGAAGACGTGGTGAGGGCAGGGGTTGGTCGGAGATCCGGAGTGGATGCAGTTCATCGTACGGACGGTATCTTCGGTGCTGATCGGGGTCCAGGCGCGGAGGGTGGTGGTGCGGGGCGGTGGTTCGGTCGTGGCGTGCGTCGGTTGAGTGCTGAAGCTGTTGTGTATGTCCGCGATCTTGTTGTGGAAGTAGGAGGCGAGGGAGTTGCAGAGGTCTTGCGAAGGGGTGATGTCGTTGTTTCCGGCGTTGGGGTTGGAGAGCTCTTTGACGATGTTGAAGAGTTCCTTTCTGTTGTGTGCGTTGTTGTCCAGTCGTTCCTTGAATGCAGTTTTCTTGGTTGCGTTGATGAGTTGGTGGTGTTTTCGGGTGGCGAGCTTGAGGGCAGTCATGTTGTCAGGTGTTGGGTCTCTGCGCCAGGTTCTCTTGAGGGCTCTGCAGTTCTTCTTGGAGCTCTTGAGTTCGTCGGTGAACCATGGGGCTTTTTTGCTGCCGGGTCTGCTAGGCGGGGTCCTCAGGGGGGCGAGGTCATCTGCGCAGTCGCTGATCCATTTCGTGAGGTTGGTGGCCGCTTGGCTGTGGTGCGTTGCGCTGGTGGGTGGGTTCTTGCTCAGGGAAGTCACGAGCTGGTAGGCTGTGATCTTGTTCCAGCTTCTGCGTGCAACCTGTTGCTGTTGGTGGTGGATCGTGGTCCTTTTGAAGCTGAAGTGGACGCAGCTGTGGTCCGTCCAGTGGAGTCCGGTGGCGTGGCTGAAGGCGATGTCCTTGCTGGATGAGAAGAATGGGTCAAGTGTGTGTCCGGCGTAGTGGGTGGGGGTGGTCACCAGCTGCTTGAGTCCGAGGTTTGCGAGGTTGTCCAGCAGGGTGGTGGTGTTTCGGTTGTTGTTGTTCTCCAGGTGGAAGTTGAGGTCCCCGAGGAGGATGTAGTCAGCGGAGGGGAGGGCGTGCGGGCTGATGAAGTCGGCGATGTCTTCGCTGAATTGTGTGCGTGGTGCCGGGGGCCTGTAGATGAGGGTGCCTCTGAGGGTGGTCTTGGGGTTGATGTGGACCTGGAAGTGCAGGCGCTCGGCGGGTGCGAGGGTGTCGTCGGTGTTGGTCGTGATGCGGATGGTGTTCCTGTGGATGATGGCGATGCCTCCTCCGGTCTGGTTGATGCGGTCCCTTCGGATGATCTTATAGCTGTCTGGGATGGCGATGTCGGGCGCTGAAGAGGCGTTCATCCAGGTTTCCGTGAGGAAGGCGACGTCTGGTGAAGTAGTGTCGAGCAGGTTCCAGAGCTCGATGGCGTGTCTGTGGACGGAGCGGGTGTTGAGCAGGATGCACTTTAGGTGGCTGCTGCTGTTGCTCGTCTTGGTCTTGGTCGGTGCAGGTGTAGTGTAGGTCCGGATGCAGGTGAACTTGCAGGAGTGGCAGCAGAAGGGTCCGTGGGTGCGTCTCGGGGTGGCTCGGTAGCAACCCGGGGTTCGGCCGGCGTTGAGTGCGTAGAGTTCGGTGGCGTTGTAGGTCCGGCGGGAGGGCTGGAGTCTGCGGGGGCCAGGGGTCCTGGCACTGGGCGCGGTCCAGGCGCAGACGGGCGCAGATGGGCTTACCTTTGGCGCACCTTCGGCGCTCAGTCGGTGCTCCCGCTGCGCGCGTCCGCTGCGCGGTCGCTGAGGGGGCGTCATAAGAAGGGAGCCGGGAGGGCAGGTCAGCTGGGAGGCGGGATCGTGGTAGCCAATCGTCTGGCATGGGGGCTAGGCCGCAGGCAGGCAGCGGCGGGAAAAAACGGGTGCAGGCTAAGCGGGCGGCCCAGCGGCGGCTGGGGCGTTGCAATCGGCGTCGGCCTCACAGCGGCGAAGTGCTCAGGCAGCAGGAGGCTCAGGAGCAGGAGAGGTGAGGAGCGTGGGGGCGACCAGGCCGAAGACATCCCATCATGTGAGGATACCAGACACAGTTGCTGATTTGCTACCTCTTTCTGCAGCTCTCCTCAGCCACAACCTGCTAGACCCCATCCTCGTTGCCTGTGTCAGGGTTAGCATAAAAATATGGGGCCTGGTTAGATTCCAGGAGCCTCAATCCAGCTTCTTCTGACAATCAACATTACTAAGAATGCCTGGATGTTTCACATGCCTCCTTCTCAGCCTCCTGTGGAAGGGCAGGGCAGCTGAGATGTTTCCTCAGCTCCTTGATGTCAGATGCATTGGATTGGTGAGTTCTGGATTTCATAAGAAAAGGCCATTCCATAGAACTAGATCAAGATCCTTCCCTACAAAATTCTTGCTTACTCCTATACCAAAAAATTAACTGAAACAAGATACTTTTTGTTGTTTAGTTTGAGAACTCCCTGTGAAAAGTGCTGTATGTCCCCTGTATAGGTTTCAGAATGGGATCTAGGTGTATCCTTTATCCTGTTTCTTTCTGCAAATCTTTCAGGGGAAATCCGTTCTGTTATCAACCTGAAGGAAATCAATGTATTTGCATGCTCCGATTCAAGATTGAAAGTTCAGATTATCAGCCCAGATGTGTCTGCAGATGTGATTTATTTCGAGTTTGAGAATGCCAATTTTCCTTCCCCCACAAGGGTGTCTCATCAACGCTTCCTTGACTTCACTGTCCAGGATTTTTGTTTCCAGTTTAGGTTCCTCCCTTTGGCCTGAAAGCTGCCCATCTGATATGCCCCAAAAGCCTGACCCCCTTGATGCCAATTGTTCACAGGGAAAGCATTAAGGATCACCTACACCTGGACGACAGGCACTCTTCATCAAGTCTCTCAGGACATTGTTTGCTTGTGTTCCCTGAAGTAACACCAGGATGGAAGTTGAACCTTTAAAGGTCCCACTTCCAGAGCATTCAATACTTCTAGTTCATCAGAGGACTGCCCAACTCCACTACTAAATATGTTGCCATTACTCCTTATAGGATTCATCTCCGATCCCTACTGGCACGATTCTCTGACTGGACTGCCTATGGATTTAGTTGCAGGGGGAGCATGGCAGCATTAGTTTTCTTTCTTCCTTAGACGAGATTCAACATGAAACCTCCGGTTTATCACATGCTGCTTCTTTGCTGCCTTGTCCTTCAGGATATCAAGACCCTGAAACCAGTCCCCTACTCTCTGCAATGGTAGTTTCTGGTTCAAAATCTCTCCAGGCGTGGGACCTGGCTCCTCCTGCTTCTCAGATTGCTACTATGGATGTCAGTATTAAGGGCTGGGGAGGACCCCTCTCAGGGCCAGGCTCATGCCGGGGTCTATGATCCAGGACATGATCCACTCGTTCCTTGAACTGGTGGGAACTGTCAGCCGTCCTCAGGGCATTGCTTCACTTTGCTGCCTCCTCGGAGAGGAGGAGAGTCCTTGTAAAGACAGGCAAATGGATGCCGAAGTGCTCTGTGAATCACCAGGTGGATGTTAGGTCCCATTCCCTTGCTGTAGTGACTCACTGGATCTGTTTCTGGGCACAGAGGTTGATCTTCTCTGTTTTTATGCCAGTCACATCCCAGGGGAGTAGAGCAGATATGTTGAGTAAGGTGTTAGTGGCCTCTTCCAATATCATTTGAGGGTGGGTTTATTTCAGGACATCAATCTCAGATTCAGAGTTCTGGTGATGGATCTTTTTGCAGATTCCCTCAGCTCCCTTTGTTCTTCTCACAGGCAAAGGATCCCAGAGCAGCAGGGCTGGATGTTCTCACATGTCCCCGACCTCAAGATCTTCTTTTTGCCTTGCACTTCATGTTTGTCTTTGGGAGGGTCCTGCTCTGGATTCGGAGGAAGGGTTCCAGGTAGTTTTGGCAGCCACAGCATGGCTCCAGAGATCTTAATATCCACATCTTCGAGAGATTACACTTTCCTAGAATACCTTCTTGAACCCCCCACCCCTCCGTTTAGTTGGCCAAATCTCTCTCATCCATATACTGAGAGGCTAATCCTCTGTGGCTTTGGTACTCCTCCTTGGCTATTCAGCAGTCCCATAAAAAATCTACGTTGGATTCCAATAACGAACACTGGGGTCCGATGTTAAATGGTGGGCTCCTAAGGGACTGGGCCCTTTTCCCTGTGATTTATTTATGTTCCTTAATTTCCTTCAGCAGGGATTTGTCTTGGACCTGGATTTATCTTCTGACTGGTGCCAACTTGCCTTTTTTGTGCTTTCGGATCCCTTGCGATAATCTGGGTCCCATAATTGAACTTGCTCCCTTCTTCCATGGGATTTAGCCCTCCTCGGACCTAGGTGCCAGGCTCTTGTTTATTAGACCGCTGAAAGCCTCTGTTTTCCTGATGATCTATGTGCGTAGAAAGAAGATTAATGCACTTGCCTTATAAAATTAAGGAAAAGCAGGGCAGGGGAGTAAGATATAAACACTGGACTGGACCTCTCTTTCAGTACGGACCATCACACACTGAGGATGGCATAGGTAAACCTCGATATGAGTGAAAGAGTACTGGCTATAGAGCAAAAATTAGTAGAGGATGAAACCTGGATCAAACTAGATAAACATATGAGCAAAGTAAGATTATCGGTTTCATCAGCGGGTGTTGCTATGGTGCTCCCAACAGACAGATGGGATACCAAGGACGCCACTGGAAACCTGTCAAGATCAGAAGGAGGTAAGAGAGAGAAGATATTTGAGTGTATCAAGCACACCCAAGAAACACAGGATGAAGAAGTTGGGAAGCCTAACACCAGGGAAGCAAGAAAGGAGAAAACAGTAGATCTGTGGGATGATGAAACAGGCGCAAACTGGTATGACGCTGAGAGCCATATCAACTAATGATATATTGCCTCAAACACAGACTGCATGTTAAAGTAGTCTTATATAATGTCACTATGCCAAGTGCCTAGAAAGTGTACTATACCCCAGGAATAGAATGGGTGATGATATCAGTTGCCGATCTAATCATTTTCCTCTCAATAGTTTCCACTGTCTTGTTCTTCGCATTCTCTAGCCCTGACTATGCCTATGCTTGATTCAATGTCCCCACTGAGCTAGATCCCTGACTCTAGAGAGCTGGGCCTCATTCACCCAGCAGTTGCCGGGTGAGGTGAGGCATACTCCCACATAAAGCTGGGTGAGTACACTACAATAATAATCTTTTCATTTTTATTAGTTAAGAATTGGCGCAGTTATATACTGAACTTTCTGTTTAAATAGAGAAATTACTCTTTGAAATTGTAAATGCAGACTATACGGTGGCACAGTATATTTTGGTGCACCTGCATGCCACATATAATGTTTTGATCCTATTTTAGGAAGGAAGATTGCATCCATACCAACCTGCGAAACTTTGAAGTATATCGGGTTCTGGTAGGGTGGTAAATAACCCCTATTGCATTATTATAGCTTTATTTCTTCACTGAAGCACAATTTTCACAATAGTTTATGTTTACACATTTGTGCATTTGAATTGCAGTAGCATTCCATCTTCTAGGTCCTGACGAAAGCCGGGCAGTGGTACCTCTACGGCTGAAACATGTTGACCTCTTGCTTAGCGCCAAGAGATAGTTATAATTTCAAACTATCTGGCATCGTTTTTAATCTTGACACCTGGACAATCCCAATTAAACATACTTTTTGTCCTCATAGTCATTTTTATCTCACTTACACTTTGCACTGCACACCATCAGCACTGTTCATTGAGAAACACCTTGGGTAGAGTTAACCTTTGGTCTTTGATATCCATTGCTGCACTATCGCCCGATGGTTTGGGGGGGCAGTTTGGATCTATTACCATCTCCCAGATGGCGATGCTCCGCCAGCAGGGTGAGCTGATGGGACTTCTTTCTCAGCCAGGTGTTACTCAAATCATGGTTGTGTGATGTCCTTTATCCTCTGTGCACCCACTTAGTTTACATAGAATTGACTGGTTGTCTCCTAGTGTCTTTTTTCATATATATACTTAGGGGTGTGGAGATTTCAGGGTCGGTGAAATTTATCCCCTAGACCCTCTTTTTCATATATTTTTTTGATCTAGAGTTCACTCCCCTTCCCGCTCCTGGGATGATTTTCCTCTAGTATTTAAGGCTCTCCTGTTGACTCCTTTTGAGCCTTTGGTGAGGCTTTATTGAAGGTGCCTTCTGCTAAGGTAATGTTTCCAGAGTTACTTTTACTCAATTGCTGTGGGAGATTGGGACTTTACGTTCTTCTGTTCCATTTATCCCTGAAGGTCTTAGGTGAAGTCTTTTACCTACCTTTCTACCCAACGTCCTTTCTTATTTTCAACTTCAATAGGGGATTGTCCTTCCTTATTTGTACTCTTATCCCTCATCGGCTTAGGAAGTCTTACATTCCTTGGATTTAGAACAGGCATTGCATGCATATTATCAGCGAAGAGCTCAGTTTTGTTGTTTTGAGTCTCTTTTGGAACATTTTTTTCTGGAGAACAAATGTCAAACTCTCAGTTTTCATCTTGTGTCAGTGTAAAATATTACTTATGAGTTATCAGTCACAGGATTTGACTGTCTGCTCCAAGAAAGGGAATGCATCGCCTTGTAGTCCTGATTCTGCCTTCTCCATCTTTCTTTTAACTCCTGCTCCACTCCCACTCCTTCAATGCGTGCTTTGCTCTGTTACTTCTCACATCCTTGCATATTTTCATTTGGTCTATCACTCTTGCTTCCTCTGGCCGCTTGCCCTTCTTATCACTTTCACACTATCTCTTTGGCACCTCTTGCCTCTATTCTTACCCGGCGCAATATGTCTTTTGCCTCTTTCTGTCACCATCTCTTCTTCATTTATGTCTCTTTTTATCATCATCCCTTTGCATCGGTTGCCTCTTTTTCACCATCTCATTTGCATCTTTTTGCCTCTTTTTTCGCTATGTGCGCTTGTCCTTCTTATCGCTCTCACATTATCTTTTTGACACGTCTTGCCTCTATTCTCACCAAGTCATGATATTTCTTTTGCACCTTCGGCTCTTTCCTTCACCATCTGTTTTGCATTTTTTGCCTCTTTTTTCACCATCTCTTTGCATCTTTTTTAACATCTCATTCTCATCTTTTCACCTCTTTCTGCCCTATTTTGAGTTTCCAGCTCTTTCCTCTTTTACTCATTTGTCCTGCTCTTCTCCACTCGCTACAACCTTCTCCTTCTATTTTTGCACCCTCTTTTGCACCTTTGCCAATCCACCGTTGTTACCTGTTGCTCCCATGTTCTCCTGCCGCTCACTCCTGCCCCAACCTCTGGCCCCAGATTTCCTCCCCCTCCTGGACCTACTTAATGGTGTCCGTAGTTTGGACACACCAAATGTAAGACCATCTGTAACTGTTCACGCCCCAGATGAGCCGAGTGCCTGACCCCATGGGCCTTTCTTCCACTGCAGCACCAGACGATACTCGGCCTTGGACCTACACAACCTGAACACCAGACGACAGCAATGAAACTGCACCCGAGCCTCCCCCACCTGCCTGGATGGCATTTTTTCCTGCACTGCTTGCCGGTTTTCCTGCCTGTCCCTCTATCCACAACCCCTGCACCCTCCTCCTCACCTAATGCACCTGTCTGAACTGGATGTATGGCGTTACAACGCATAATTTTACATCGCATACCATTACAACGCGATTTTTACAACGCAGGATCCTTTACAATGCATGCCTTTACAACGCATGTCATTACATAGCAGATGCCATTACAACGCATGCCATTACAACGTAAGTATAGGTAAGTATATTTTTATTTAAAAAATGTAATTAATTTAATTTAAGTAATTTAATTAAATTAATTTAATTTAATTAATTTAATTGTATTGGTTTAATTTAATTAATTTTAAAATTGTAATTAATTTAATTTAATTAATTTAATTTAATTAAATTAATGTCATTATTTTATTTTATTTAAAGTCGTTTTTTTTTAAACTGCACCCTAAAAATACTCCTGTACCCCTTAACCCAAACCTAGCCCTGAACCCTAAAAATACCCCTGTACCCCAAAACCCAAACCTAGCCCTGAGCCCTAAAAATAACCCTGTACCCCATAACCCAAATCTAGCCCTGAACCCTAAAAATACCCCTGTACCCCTTAACCCAAACCTAGCCCTGAACCCTAAAAATACCCCTGTACCCCAAAACCCAAACCTAGCCCTGAACCCTAAAAATACCACTGTACCCCAAAACCCAAACCTAGCCCTGAACCCTAAAAATACCCCTGTACCCCTTAACCCAAACCTAGCCCTGAACCCTAAAAATACCCCTGTACCCCAAAACACAAACCTAGCCCTGAACCCTAAAAATACCCCTGTACCCCATAACCCAAACCTAGCCCTGAACCCTAAAAATACCCCTGTACCCCATAACCCAAACCTAGCCCTGAACCCTAAAAATACCCCTGTACCCCATAACCCAAACCTAGCCCTGAACCCTAAAAATACCCCTGTACTCCATAACCCAAACCTAGCCCTGAACCCTAAAAATACCCCTGTACCCCATAACCTAAACCTAGCCCTGAACCCTAAAAATACCCCTGTACCCCATAACCCAAACCTAGCCCTGAACCCTAAAAATACCCAAACACCCCAAATATTTTTTAAATTTACTTAAATTAATATATTTAATTTATTTTTTAAAAATACATAACTTAATATATTTATTTAATTTAAAAATTAATTAAATTAATTAAATAATGAAAAATAAAATATAAAATAAAATTATATACTTACCCATACTTACGTTGTAATGGCATGCGTTGTAATAGCATCTGCTATGTAATGTCATGCGTTGTAAAGGCATGCATTGTAATGGATCCTGCGTTGTAAAAGTTGC
Source organism: Lissotriton vulgaris (assembly GCF_964263255.1). Classification (NCBI taxonomy): domain Eukaryota; kingdom Metazoa; phylum Chordata; class Amphibia; order Caudata; family Salamandridae; genus Lissotriton; species Lissotriton vulgaris. The sequence goes on from NC_141689.1 coordinate 864,041,724, forward strand.
AATGTAATGGTAGTGCGTTGTAAAAGTTGCGTTGTAACGGGTGTTTACCGTCTGAACTCCACACCACTACACACAATGCTCCACCCCTCACTGACATGCTTCCGATTCAACACCTGCTGACTTGTCAGACATGCCATCAAAGTCTTTCTTACCAAGACATCGCTCAACCTGACATCAGCTTCCAACATTGCGGTGGCTATCCTCTCAGCTTCAAAATCCCAAGGCTAGATTGAAGCTGCAGGCCCAGAGGATGTTGAGCCATCATCTTCAACGAAAACATCAACTACTCCATCTTATCCGCTAACTCCTGGGATCCCTGGGATCCCTTGGAACTCCTGGCTTTCAAACTCAACATCTCTGGCAATACCACCCTGGGAAGAGCTCTTCTCTACCAACCTCCAGGATTGAGATCCAACGTTAGAAACACCATTGTGGCTCTCATGTCCAACTGCTGCTCTACTTCAGCTCCTTCATCTTCCTCGACCTGGAGGACTTCCCTGACAAGAACACCAATAACCTCCTGGAAGACCTGCACACTCTTGGACTCACCCAATGATGCCTGACATTTCCTTGGCCCACTTTTCAACAACTTACCTGACATCACAGTGGACAAGCCCATCGCCTCACCTGGACCTAACACTCCCACATCCGATTCATCCTGCAACTACCCCACCAATGCAGAGCCACAACCACCAAAACCTCCTTGCTCTTTGGGGGCCTCTACAACATGAACGGCACTTCTGCCACAAAACTTGAGAAGGAAAACCTTCAGCTGGACTAACCTGGGACTGTATAAGACCTGTGCTCCATCGCGGTCGGCCCGAAAATTTGAATTTGACCCAGTCTTGTGCGACCAGAGTTAGCTGTGGCTGGAGCTGTGTGTTTGTTTTTAAACATTCTTTTCATTGGACCACTGCTTCTTACACCTTTCAGCATAGCACAGTTACAGGGGTGAGTATGGTAGCAGTAAATCATAGGATCCATCCATAAAGATACCACATATCGTAAAGCATATAATATGAAGAGAAGATTATCCACTTTAAGCTCTAATTTACATACCTGCATCTTCCTCCCATTCCACCCATCCCAGAGCCTCATGTTCTATACTGAGCCTATGCGTCCATATCTTTTCCCACTTCCGGGGGCAGCCCCTGCTTTGGTAAATAACTTTTTCAGCCTGTTGGCACCAATTTTTATTTTTTTGCAGTGTTTTATATAGCGCAAACTTGACCCAAACCGAATTGGGTATCAGAGCGCTTTACATAGCAGCAATTACATTACACGAGGACACACATTCATTTTTGTTAGGCACGGGGAGATTAAGTGATTTGCCCAGAATCACACTATGTTTGGCGTCGTTACCGAGACTCGAACCCTGATCCTCATCTACCTCTTGCTTCCAGTCTCCAATCTTTGGAGCAGCTGCTGCCCCCCATGTCTGTGCTATGTTCCTCTTTGCCACCCTGTCTACAAATCTAAGCCATATTTAAGTGTACTTTGACCAGTCTGTCTACCCTGTCACTCACTGTGTAGATCCAATGTTTGTCCTTATCTACATTTGCCACATGAACCCCAGCACTTACGAGACCTTTAAGTGTGGAGGAGTCCATAGCTCAGTCTTCAGTTCGTCTCGTCCAAGAATCAACCAGGGTCCACTGCTCAGAGTAATTTGTTTCTTTTCTGTCCCATTTTACAAGCAGGGCCAAGTGCCCTCTCATTCCAAAAGCGATCTCTAAGTCGATCTCATTGGGCGAGTCTCTGGTGAAAGACCTCCGCCTGCAACATCGTCCTGTGCCCCATGGGAGGCATCATCGCTCTGGTCCCTGCAGTTCCGTCAACCTCATTGTCGCTGTTGCTTGTTTCCTCGGCTGCCATCAAGCCAGTCCCATACATCCTTAGGCGCATTAAAGTACCACGACTTGCCATTGTTCAATACCCTGTGCTTCGCTGGGAACATCATCATGTATTTAAGGCCTTCAGCTCGGAGTGCCTTCTTGGCTTCATCGAATTTGCATCGCTGTTGTTGCAACAGGCGAGTAAAGTCTGTGAAGAACCGGATTACTGCATTATCATAAGGCAGATCTCCCGTGAGACGTGCAGCTTGTAGGATAGCATCGCAATCTCTGTAATTCAGTATCATGGCAATGATTGGTCAGGGTGGGACTTCTGGCTTTGGCGGAGGTACTGGCGCTCTGTGTGCTCTTTCGACTGAGAAGAAATTTGATAAGTGTTTCTGTTTCAGATAGTTCCGTATAAATTCCTTCAAGAAGAGCTGCATTGAGGGGCCCTCTGCGACCTCCGGGACCCACCACCCTAATGTTGTTCCTACGGGCCCTTCCTTCCTGATCTTTGAGGTTTGCACCCATTATTTTGTGCTGGTGGGTTAACCCCTGTACCTGTTCTTCCAGTTTCCGGGTGGCCGACTGGAGTTCAGTAATGCTCATTTCTGATGCTGTGACCTTTGCAGATGTTCTGTTCATGCCCGCCCGGAGGAGGTTCACTTCTATTCGTTTCGAGGGTTGTTTCCAATTCATGAATGGCTGCCATTGGATGACGTGTTAATAAACATAAATGTATCCAAATATTACCAAGCATAGAAATTACTATCTATGCTTGAGAATATTGCATGCATAGACTTACAACAATAATGTGGGACGATATGTCCACTTGGACTGAATTGTGAATAATTTCGTGAACATTTTTTATTTTCACCATTTACCACACATGTGTATATATGGTGCCACAGTTACAAATGGTAACATATTTCTGAGAAGACTGTAAACATAGATTTATATTACTAATTTGGGTAGTAAGAAAGTCTTATGACATGGAAGTTTTAAAATATTTCTTCACTTCTGACTATAGTGTATTTTTACTGTTGATAAATTGTATTAAACATGTTGATGACCATGATGGCAACTGCTTTTTCTAAATAAAAAGCATTACAAGTACTTTGACCCCTTTGTGAGTACGTTTTCATAGTCGTGTATTGATGACTGCATGACTACAGACCTAACTATAGCTTGCACCCCACCATGCACTGCTTATGACATATTAATTACTCATGACGTTCAATGACATAATTGAAGACATCACTGATGACTTTGAGACTTTTATATATATATATATATATTTTGGTGTTCCAGTCCCACCCGGGACACCCACAGCTTTATTTTTTGTGAAGGACTGTGAGGGAGCTTCAAGGCTTCTGTGGCCCTGCTGGCTTCCCTCACGCAGCACTTATCCTCTAGGGCTGAATGGGAGAAGGCAACAATTTCTTTTGTGCTCCTGCCAGGCAGAAGATATCTTCCTCGTCTGTCCCATTTGGGGCAGGCGCACAAAATAAATAACGCTGTTTCCTTTACTGTGTTCTGGGAGATGGGGTCCCCGGGGATAGTCCAGCTCTGGGCCCCTGGGAATGGGGTCCACAGGGACATAAGTTGTCACTAGGAGCGGGGCCTTACACCCCACTCCCAAAATAAAAAATAAATGTGCACTGACACCTGGGCCGTGGCCCAGCCCAGGGCAAAGTCAAAGAAATACGAGAGCTTGCTGTTTAAAAAAAACTTTTGCTGGTTCTGCGGAACTCACATAGGACCATAACACAATAAAAACAAATTGTCGTCAAGGACTAAGGATATCAGGTTATCCAGACTCTGCCCACATTTGTCTTTTTTTCTAGAGTATTTTCAGGACAGAAGACCAGGTTCCTGAGTCATGTAATTGCTGCTGCAACATTTCTGTTCATGTTGCAGCTAGCCAATGAAAGAGTTTGCTCCAAAAAAGCCCCCGTAGCCAATCAAAAACCTTGAATTTTAAAATTTCAGCCCAACTGTCGATATATCTATGAACTTTGAACCTTAGTTTCTCAAAAACTACTGAACGGATTTGCACCAAATCAAAAAAAGCACTTGTGCTGGGTAAAAATCCAGCTTTCTACCAAATGTGCTTTAATTCCATTCAGCAGTTTTATCTGCAGTGCAGTCTAACATATTCTATGGAAATTGCATGGGGAAAAAGAGTTTTGGGACTCCCCTTTTTCTAGGCCCCCCACTTGATAGATCATCCCAAAACTTACCAGGAAGGCGCTGAGGTCGATGAACTTTTTGGGGGAAAGTTTTGTGAAAATTCAGCAAATGGCTTCAAATTATCGAAATAAAAAATGCTCTTTCTATGGAAAGACTGATCTAACTGTAACTACACAGTAGTGTATGCCGCTGTGTACCTTGTCTTTGCCCTCATGTCACATACACCAGAGGGGTGGCTTTTAAGTTGTCCTCTCTTCTTTTAACAAGTGTCTGTCAGAAAATCCTAGTCTCCCTTCCTCCCCTAAACAATGACACCAGTCATATAACTATTAACATGACGACTTATAACAAGTAATACAACTAGACAAAACCAGAGTAAAATAAACGTGCTATACTTGCTAAGAGGAGGGAGTTCAGGAAATGACTTGCATGCACGGGTATTTCGTTGGAATCACGGCCTGCATGTGCATTAAATGCTTCTAGAAGAATTTGTCAAATGCAAATAGTTCTAAACAGCACCATGGGGCATTTAATGGACTGCGGTCAACGGAATAGGGGCAGAGAATCCAGTCCAGGCGGTGGAACGGTCACTTAAGTGGGGCTGGGGGATTCTGACAGCGGGACAATTTCTAGAGAATGTCTGAAGGATTCCTAGTAGCGGGGCACTCATTGTAGGGATAGTCAATATAGCGGGCTGCAGCATCTATGCAGCAGGACAGGCTGCGGACCGGTACTTGGTATTAGGGTTGCAGCATATTCGGGTGACAGGGCTGTGGGATCTGGGCAAAGGGACACCAACTGGAATAAAAGAAGGAGATTCAGACAAGAAGCCATTCATGGAAGTGTGGCTAAGGGGTTTGGGCAGCAAAACAATCACTGCAGTAGGTGTAGGTCTGACTCCTGAATTCCAATCTGCCATTAGAATTAATCTGTGTAACATTGTAAGAAGGCGAAACAAAAGGGGATGATGGACGGAGCGTTTGAGCAAATCAAACACTCACCCCCAGTCAACTGATCTGGGTTTAATCTATCACCATTCTTTAGCTCACTCAGCCACCCCAGTTCAGACACGGCCATATGCAAATCAGTCTGACCCTGTGGATCATGGGAACAGTCCAGCCCGAACTGCCAAGCCATGTCTTCCCTGGACTGGAAACAAGCATCCTGGGACCAGTTTCGGATTCATAATCCTCATCAGCCAGGCTATCTTGAATCCAGTGGCCAAGTGAGCAAGGGACTCACGTCTGAGCATACCCTACCAACTTAGGGCGAACAAAGCGAAACAAAAGGGGATGATGGACGGAGCGTTTGAGCAAATCAAACACTCACCCCCAGTCTACTGATCTGGGTTTAATCCATCACCATTCTTTAGCTCACTCAGCCACCCCAGTTCAGACATGGCCATATGCAAATCAGTCTGACCCTGTGCCTCATGGGAACAGTCCAGCCCGAACTGCCAAGCCATGTCTTCCCTTGACCAGAAACAAGCATCCTGGGACCGGTTTCGGATTCATAATCCTCATCAGCTAGGCTATCTTGAATCCAGTGGCCAAGTGAGCAAGGGACTCACGTCTGAGCATACCCAGCCAATTTAGGGCGAACAAAGCAAAACAAAAGGGGATGATGGACGGAGCGTTTAAGCAAATCAAACACTCACCCCCAGTCAACTGATCAGGGTTTAATCCATCACGATTCTTTAGCTCACTCAGCCACCCCAGTTCAGACATGGACATATGCAAATCAGTCTGACCCTGTGCCTCATGGGAACAGTCCAGCCCGAACTGCCAAGCCATGTCTTCACACCCAGATCTTTTGACTGGGTGTGAGTATTTGATTGATTCAGATGCTCCGTCCATCACCACCCCCTTTTGTACCGCTAACATTGTAAGAAGACCAAAAAATGGCAAATGCCATCACTGAGCGAATTCACTGCTCTAATTTCAGGTTTTGAAATAAAGCTGAAATATCCTATTTGCCATGGGCGATTTATTGTTAAGCACAAACGACACGGAATGAGATAACATCACCAAGTTGTATTAGTCTTACAAACAGGAGGAGCACTCGTAGGTGTGGCATAATAGTCAAGGCGCCTGATATGGAGCCAAGAAACCTGTATTGTAATTATGTTGTTCACAGATGACACATACTCTAATTTAACAGAGAGATTAACTGAATTAAATATTCAGCAAAGGACGCAATGGATATGGTGTACATTTAAACTTACCTACTTAATCTGCAAGTATTTTAAGTGGGTGTGATCTTATCTGTGGTAGGAAAGAAAATGTATTTTATAAATTACATCAAGATTCAATTGATACTGCAGCTGGCCCTCGCAGCGGGGATCGCCAAAAGAAACATTGCAAGGAGGTGGGGGGGCTACCCTACCACCATCGCTGGGGGAGTGGGAACGAAATCTAGACTGGTGCCAACGAGCTGAAGAGACAGTTACAAAAGCTGGTGGTGCGCAAAAAAGTGGGAGAAAATATGGCCACCGTGGCGTAAACATACAGGGATTATGGGGGATGAGTGACGTGCACCAGTCCTACTCAGGCTAGGTAGAGGGCGGCTCTGAAGAACCATGTTTGTACTCATTGTTTGAAAATATGTCTCATATTGAAAAGGGGCCCCTTTAACCACTGGAGGCAAACAACCTTGAACCACATTTATGTGATGATGTAACATAATAATGTACAAGCACATGCAATTTCTGTAATGTATGGTCTTTTGAGCAAAGTTAATAAAAAAGAGTTTAAAAAAAGAAGATTCACATGATACAACACCCACATTTGAAATCTCTCCAAATACAGTTAGGGAAGATACATAAAAATATGCACAAGAATAGAAACTTATTTTAACATATCATAGCATACAATCTGTCCTTACAAAAAATGTAACCCAAAGTTAAACGATCAGTATAGGAGGAAGCTGTTGATTAAAAAAAGATTACTATATTGAATCCAATCTCAATGTAAAAAATCTGTCTAAAATTGGACTGATGTTATAGAATGGAGTTCAATAACATCTACTTTCGAACATATGTTGAGCCATAATGTTGTCTCAATAACATCTAAAACACACAACAATAAAACCAATAAAAAGGAGTAAAATATCATGTTAAGAGAGATAAGAGTCTCAAAAGTGTAAATTGTAAAAGAGTAATCGTCAGATTACACTTCCCTGCCTCTCATTAATATCGTCTTTAACTTGGCGTATATCTTTTCTTTTGATACTCTGTATTCGTGTTGATCTAAGTTTTCGACTGATTATGTTGAGCTCTTAGGGCCCAATTATGAGTTTGGTGGTCCGAGGGCCGCCGGGCTTGTGGATGTGCGGCCTTCCAGCATTATGACTAGGGTGGTCGGACCACTATGGGACTGTCGCCGCAAGGGAAGCACCATTTCCTGGAGGTAGGGCAACAGTCCTGAGCCGCAATATGCTTTGCGGGACCGCCATAGTCGCGCCTAGCATATTATGAGTTTCCTCTGTGCCACGATTTTCATGGCTGGTTCACCGCCATCATGGTTTTTATGGCTATTCTACCACCATGAAACCGTGGCAGAGAGGAAACAAAGGGGGCCCTACAGGGCACCCTGTGCCTCCTCTGCATATGGATACACACAGTGGGCATAACATGTGCCCCCATGTGTGCATGCACACCAGTTTCTGCAGGGCATGGAGTTTTGAGTCCATGCTGTGCCGGAACCTTGTGTGGTGTTCCCATTGTGGTGAAAGAGGCACCGCCTGCAAGACCACTTTTAAGTTGCAATCTGGCTGGTGGGCAGCTGCAACTCTTGGCAGTGCAGGGGTGCTGCAGTGGCATGCCACCGGCCACCCCATTGTTAAAAGTTGTAATCAAGCCCTTAATGCTTTCCAACTGAATGTTTTGATTCATTCATCTTTACCAACCACGCTGAATGATTATAGGCAACATTCCTCCTCAAGATTTTGTTTTCAGCACAAAATCTCATAAGACAGGATTTTCATTTTCCTGCCCATCTTTAGTGAAAAGTACACTGACATGTCATAGTCATCATAGAATCTTCAAGTGAACCCTTGGCTAGTATAAAGAACCCCCAACACTGTTGCTGTTTTTGCATCCCTTGATATTGGAACAACAACTGTAATCATGAGCAATACATCACACCAGCCTCTTGGAGCATGATTAAGCTACACTCTCAAGTTGTTCACCAATTATTGAATGAGAGTGGGGCAAGGGTGATTGCTGTGTGGCCATCTGAGCAACCATATACCAACTTATGCAGGGCATTACTTGGTGCTTGAGAGGGCTGGTGCCTCAAAGTGGCGTTTAGCTAGCCGCATTACCGGACAATGAGGCCATGTTTTACTCTTCCAGGGCTATTTTGCAGCCCCATATTGTCCAGCATTTCCTGGCCATAGAGCAGGTCCTAGGTCATGGACTAGTCGGTGTCTGCACATTCTTTATCTCACTATCAATTTTGACAATACAAAGAATATCAAGTGAGACTCACACATTTAGAGGCTGGTTTGATCTCTTTCTAACAAAAGGTACAACCTCACAAGTGGTGGGAGGGCTTGAACAATTCTGATGTGCCTTTCCTTGGTGTGTATCAGCACGTACAACGGCTCCCGACATTCAAAGAGCAACCAGAATACCATAACACCCCCAAGGAAGCCTTCTTTGGCTTATTTAGATCATATGATTTACTCTACACAAATCAAGCTCTGCTTAGCCATGTAGAAACAATAATGTGTTCTCCATATTTATGGTCTCATTACGATGGCTGTCAGACGAGTGTCCGACCGCAATCCCCTCGGGGAGGTGTCTGATAACTATATGTCGGGGGTTCCACCTGCCTGATCACAATGCGACCGCTGTGCAGGCAGTCGGAAAACTGCTCTTTCTCATTGCGGCTTCTGAAGCTGCGGCCCTAGAAAACGGCAGTTCTCAAATATCCATGCACCGTATGCCAGGCAGCATGTGATGCCTGGCACACGGTGCAGAGTTGTTGGGGGGCACCACATATGCCCCCCTGGGCCCAAAGCGGAGGCCCACAAGGGACAGGGGCCCTGCTAGGGGCCCCAAAGTCCCATTCTGTTTGATTTCACAGAGCAGTTGGACCGCCATGTAAAGGCAGTAGGAAGAGGGTAATTCTAAACCCTACTGCGGTGCCTCCGCAGGCACAGCCCGCATTGTAGGGATTACGCTCCAACTGACAACCCGACAGGCTCCTTGAGCCTGTCAGAGACTTCGGTCGGTCTCGCAGTGCTCCGAACCAGTGCATCCTAATGTGGTGGTCGGACCGCAGCCAGAGTTGTCGGACGGACCGCCACCAACGTCCCTTCAGTGGCGATCCGTCCGAAATATCATCAGGCCCTTAATGTAGACATATATATTATCTTTTCGGAGCAGGTGTAGATCTTGTGCCTTGTGCCTATGTAAGTGTTGGTTGTGGTTGTTATAGGTTTAACAATTTTTTGAACAATTCAGATAATGTATTTAATGTCACTTCTTGAATGTTAAAGATTATATGACATCACTTCCTGTGACATCAACAAATAAGCTAATTAGTACTACCTCATAAGAATTTTGAAAACTTGACAACATTAGACAATTTGTCAGTGGATAGCATGATGGCTTGAACTGTATGGGTGACAGAGAAAAGGCTCGGCATCATGTTGGTGTTGGAAGAGGATTTGTGGAAAATAGAAAAGATACATTTAAATATCAACTGAAACCAGCTTACTCAAAAACTTTTGCAATGCAGCATTTTACCCAAACTTGCTGATACTTTTAGATTCTCTCTGTAAAGCCTGATCTTAGGCATCTGCATCTAACTCTTAAAGTTAACATGATTTTAAAGCAAGCATTTATTTACATTAAACCCCAATTCAATTTGAAGGACAATCAAACTATAATGAAACACACGAACTAGAACAAGCTCAAACTCGAAGCTAATTTATCCACAACACATTTCTATTTTCCATTGTGCTTTTACTTATTCTAACGAATGCTATTCATATTTCACGGTTCATAAATACCTAATTTGTGTTGATCAAAACGTTAAATATAGTAATTATGATTTTTGGCTCTATTAATTGACATTGATAAGCATTTCTGGCCTCCAAGTTGCAGGTTGTCTCCTTTAGGGTGGCCTGATGAGCATTGACCTTGTGACATTGTGGTTATTGCTTTCATCACTTATATGGCACATCTGCTGGAAAGTGAACGAGGGAACTCTCCAGTGAGTCACCACACAAAAATTGCCAAAACTAATTTTACCGTTGCCAACTCTGCCATCTCAGCACAAGACTTACAACTGTCTACACTGTTGTCAGTTGGGCGTGGAAACAGGAATTTTACATCATTTCTGCTGTTCTTTATTTGCGTCTTCCCTTTACTTACTTCATAGGAACATCACGTATTTTCTTCTGATGTTTTCTTGACGTTTGTAATGTTTTTTTAATGCTATATTTTTTGGCACAACATGGGCCCATCTGGCAGCATCAGAACGATAAGACTGCCAATATGGTATATAACATTAAATGAAAAACATAAGTGGATACAAAGATACATAAAAACAGCGACCATAAATATGTGAGCACGGATCCAGGGCAATAAATCAAAGAACCCAGGTTATATTTAACAACATTTAGTAGATGTTTTTAAGTTCTTTGCAAAAACAAGCTGGGTAGTGTAGATAAGGGGTTGTGCTCTTTACTGAACGACTTTGGTTTTGTAATAGTTTTCAATGTTAAGTTTCACAAAACCTCAAACTATCTGTTTATTGTGGTGATGGGTGGAGTGCGTTGAGGGGGGAGGGGCTCGGGGTGACATTAATGTTGTGGGATTCTACTTGAATCAACTGACAAACTGCAATATGTTTCCTCCATTTGAGACAATAAACAGCTCAAACAAATGTGATTCATATAATGGTATTTTAATTATCACAGGTAAATGTGGTGCAGTATAAAGAATGTAGCTCTCCAACCATATTAGAAGACTTCATGCCCCAGCACTATGGGCCTGCTTATTTAAAGTGTGTTGGTCCCTGCCTCATTACCATAAGACCTGTGTGTAGTGTCCTGGCCACAGAGGACATAAACTCAGGTGAGTGGTTCACTTTCTTCTTTATTTTAATGCACGTCTGTTACGGTGCAATCCCCGACTCTAACTCACTTCCCTCGGGGCATGCCCCTCCTCTTCCCTTATTCCTCCTACGTCCCTCCTCCTCGGCTGAGGGCGTCCTAGTGCCCACAGTATACTACGAACACTACATCTCCCCCTTTCTGAACAAAATGAACAAAGTCCGAACTTCGATCAACATTTAGCAAAAACAAAAAGAGTCACATAGTTACAATTCTTCAATCAGACGACTCGGTCTCTTAATGATTCGGCGGGGACGGGTGTGGGCATCCGAACCACCCGGTTCTCTCTCATCAGAGATCACTCTCGACGTCTGGTCGCTGGTTTCAGTCTCATTGGGTCTCGCTTCTCGACTGACAGGACTAGTGAGCAATTCTTTGACTTGAGGGCTGCATTTTTGAAAATGCGCCACATTCCGGGTGATTCTTTTCTCATCCAAATCAGCCGTGATCATGGTACCTTTTTGTTTGGTGACTACTAGTGGAGTTTCAAGATAGCGACAGTCTGTTTTTTTTTTGCTGTTCTTGTTTTACCAGTACCCAGTCACCTTCTTGAATCAGGGAGGGTGTCGATCGCCGACAGCGATCCGCATAAGTCTTAATTATTTCCTTGTAGAGCCTGTCAGTGACAGCTATGTCATCTATGTCAGAGTCTTGTGACATTGTTCCATCATGCCAGTCGATCATGGGTATTCTGGTGCGCACCAGCTGGCCCAGCATTAAGGTCGCGGGGCACTTGCCGGTAGTGGAATGGGGCGTGTTTCTGTGCGCTCGCAAAACTTCATTCAAAACCATTTGAGTGTCCTTCCGTGACAGTTCGGCCTGTTGAATGGCTTTCTTTAATGTAGACATAAATCGTTTGACCATCCATTTGTCTTAGGGTCATAATGGACTGATTTTGCGATGTTTGAAATTGAGATGTTTGGCAAAGTCCGCAAAATCTTGACTGTTGAATGGAGGCCCATTGTCTGTTTTTACTATTTTGGGAATGCCCCAGGTGGCGAACACTTCATCCAAGACAGGTATGGTGCTGGACGCTTTTGTAGACGCAACGAGTTGGGCAATAGGAAAACGGGAATACTCATCCATGATGACTAGGATGTATTGTCCAGATTTGAATGGCCCAAAAAAGTCTAAAGCAACATGCTGCTTCCGGTAATTGAAACATTTGCAGCGGTGCAGGAGGATCAGGTCGACTGACCAGTTGACATTGGGGACAGTCCTTCAGTGTGAGCTCTACCATTTGGTCTAGGCCTGGGAACCAGACCCGTTTCCTCAGTGCTCTCTTGGTGGCCATGATGCCTCTGTGGCCTTCATGTGCCAGATTAATGATGCCTTGCCGTAAGTGTCTTGGGATGACTATTCGACTGTCTCGTAAGAGCAGGCCACTGGTGGCTACCGACAGTTACTCCTTTACGTGCTTGAAAGCGGTTAGTTCCTGTTTGTGAGTTGAGCTGTTGGGAGGGTTGGTATCTAGGTGCCTCCAGTCATTGTTATGTATGCAACGCTTTATGTCTTGTAGGGTGACATCTTCAAGAGTGGTCTCTGTCTTCTTCTTCGGATCAAAGTAAGCCATGTTGTCAGCTGACTCCACAGCCGCTTTAATTTCATTGAATGCATGTTCACAGCCTGCAGACCATTTGAACGGGTGGCCTTGTTTGGTGAGTTGTCTCAGGGGATAGCTGATGGTTGCATAGTCCTGGATGTACCGGGCACAGTAACTGGCCATCCCTAGAAAAGAGCGAACATCTCCGGTATCACGAGGGCTGCGAGTATCATTCAAGGCAGCCACCTTGTCTGGATCCGGTCTCATCCCGACCTGTGAGAAAATATGGCCAAAGAACTTCAACGTGGACTTATGGAACTCACACTTTGCTTTATTTAACGTGAGGGCGGCTTCCATCAATGCATGACAGACTCGTTCCAGGGCGGTGTCGTGTTCTTGTGTCGTGGACCCGTAAACCAGATCTTCATATGCTACAGGATGGAGGTTTTTCCGTTATCTTGGTGCTTTTAGACTTGTCAGCGGCGTTTGACACGGTGTCTTATGACATCATGACCTCCAGACTAATTGACATTGGGCTGGAAGGCAGGGCGCTGGCCTGGCTAAGGAGTTTTCTCACAAAGCGTACCCAAAGTGTCATCTTGGGTCCATATCGGTCGGAGGAGGTGGAGATCTCAAAGGGCTCCTGTTTGAGCCCCACGTTATTTAACATCTACGTGGCCCCCCTGGCTAACATCATGAGATCCCACGGTTTCATCCCGGTATCCTATGCGGACGATACTCAACTCCTCTTCCCATTTAAAACGCTGACACCCAAAGTGCGTAACTCCTTTGCCCGGGGGATAAAAGAGGTGGCCCACTGGATGGCATCAAACTTCCTACAGTGCAACGTCTCCAAAACGGAGGTGATGCTCTTTGGGGAAGCCAAACGCCTATGGACTCCTGACTGGTGGCCTCAGGATCTGGGCCCAGTTCCTGAGCCCAAACTAGTTGTGAAAGATCTTGGAGTTAAACTTTATCAGGAACTTGTCTTGAAACAACATGCAAATCAAGTGGTCGGCTCCTGTTTCCATGTTATTGGGCTTCTCCGGAAGGTGTTCCCCCTGCTCCCTGATAACACCAGAAGAACTCTGGTACAGTCGCTCGTGATGTGGTAGACTAGATTATTGTAATGGCCTGCTGTTAGCCGCCAACGAGGGGATTATTGCAAGACTACAGGTTGTGCAAAACACCGCTGCACGCCTTGTTCTCAATGTTCCTGCTCGTACCCCATCGAGACCTCTGTTAACCAAACTTCACTGGCTTTCAGTGAAACAGAGGGTGATGTTTAAAACATGCTGCATCATCCACAAGTGTCTCACAGGGAAAGGCCCTGAGTACTTGACTAAAAAGTTCAATTTGTATGTTCCATCTAGACCTCTTAGATCAGGAGATCAAGAACTGCTATGTGTCCCAAGGTTTAAGAAGACAAGACAAGGGGGAAGGGCCTTGTCAGTAGCTGGCCCCAAGTTGTGGAATGATCTCCCCGTGGAAATCAGACGATGTAGAGATCATTTTCCTTTTAGGAAAAAATTAAAAACTTTTCTTTTTCAATACTAGGCCATCCCTTTAGGGTGGAAGAATATATGATTGGGTCTTTTTTTGCTCATAGATGATGCCAGAGGCGCGGAGATACTCCTTCGGGAGTCGATTCCTAGCGCGATATAAGCTTGCAAACAAATAAATAAATAAACCAGGATATCATCACTGTAATTTAGGGCGTTAGGGATGTGAAGAATCGTTTTCCGAATAGCTTCCTGAAAAATTTCAGCAGCAGAGGACACACCAAAGCTGAGTGTCTTGTACCTAAAGAGACCAATATGCGTTGAGAAAGTTTTGATGTAACGTGACTGCTCGTGCAACTCTAGTTGGTGGTAACCTTTGTTAAAATCCAGTTTGGAGAATATCTTTGCTCCGTTCAGTGATGCAATCATGTCACTGGTATGTGGCCCGGGGTGTCTTTCCCTTTCAATGGCGGTGTTGGGCGCCCTCATATCGACACACAGACGGACTTTGTCTGGTTCACCCTTCTTCGGCACGACTACGACCGGAGAGACCCAGGGTGTAGGTCCATCCGTCTTTTCGATGATGTCAGCTTGGAGCAAATACTGTAGTCCCTGTTCGACTGCTTGTTGGAGATGAAAAGGAATCCGCCTATGATGTTGGGCTACTGGAGCTATTTGTTCGTTAATGTGCAATCGAATAGCAAATAGCTTTGGAAATTTCTGAACCACATCAAGTTCATCGTCTACCTTGTACAAGATGTCCACCAGTCTCAGTCGTTCAGCAGTCGGAAGACTCAAAAGACAGTCAGCCTCTGGCCCTTTGATTACATGTATGTAGGCGGGAATGGTGCGACCTTAATACGTGAGAGGCGTTGAAAATTTTCCCAAGCAGGGGAGTGGATTTTTGGACATCCAGGTGTAGACTCTCACATGAGCAGGGCTTAGTTGCGGTGGTGACTTCATCCTCTGATATTCTGCCACTGGTATGTAGTTAAGGGAGGCTCCACTGTCCATCACAAATTTGGTCCAGTCCGTACCAATTTGAATGCTGAGTCGAGGATATTTCTTCCGTCGGTCAGGGTCAGCGACAGCGACCATGCATATATATATTCATTGCTGTCCTGTGAGATGGGAGACAGTGACCTCGATTCTTGAGAAGGGGTGCGTCGGGATCGATAGCTCCTGCGAGACTGGCAGCTGGAGTGGGACGATCCCGTTGACGAGTCTCTGTAATCACGTACTACTTTGACATGGTGATGCGTGCTCGATGGCCGAGAGGGCTTTTCCTGATCCCTCTGTTTGTCCTTCCTGTAAGTTCCACATATGTTCTCGAAGTGGTTCTCTCCTCCACACTTCCTGCATTTTTGACCCATGGCGGGGCATCCTTCTGTGTGGGGAAAGTCATAGCCACAGAGGTAGCATTTGAGATGGCGTTCACTCTGTTTGTTGTTTTGACTGGAACTGCGACGTCTTTGGTTCCCGGGTTTCTGTAATATTTTGGACCGGGATGACCTCGGTTTCACTGGAGAGTATCGGCGCGTATTGCGAGATGAAGCCTAAAAGCTTGTTCACGCTTTTCACTCCCGGCCTCCATTTTCTTGACATGTTCTTCAGCCTGATCATGCACCCGTGTCATCTCTTCAATTTCGTCCAGTGAATAGCTTTTCTTCAGTAGCTTCCGCCGCAGTGATTCAGATTGACAGCCTTCGATGACCCTCAGACGAAGGGCATCCTCAGTCGAAAAAGAATCAAACTCCCAATACCGTGCCAGTCGTCTGAGACGTGTGATGTAAGCGCACATGGGCTCTTCTTTTTCTAGGTTAAACGTGTATCTCTCATAGTCAATGTTACTTTTGTGCAAAAAATTTCGGTTCAGTCCTTCACACACATCAGTGTAAGATGCTGCTTCAGCGGCAGGTAATTCTTTTATGATTTGGCCGACATCTTTTCCTATTAGATTCCGTAGTGCTTCGGTCAGGTGCGAACCCTTCATAAAGTCTTCGAAATCTTCAAGCCACACCTTCCAACGAAGACCCATACCTCCTCCTGTTTCAAGGACTAAGGGTTCCGGTGGACGCAAAAACGACACCCCCAGCACCCCCATCTGCCCAGCATAGGCTTGCGCCAGGCCCGCTTGAGGAGGTGGTGTGTTAGACATGGGGATGAGACGGTCGTCTGTCACACCTGACCACCGACTGAAACGACAGTTCCCTCTGTTGCGTGGGACAAAACACACTCCGGACCTCCACCGGACTTGTTTGACTTGAACTTGGGAGGACTTGATTCAATTAATGCCCACTAGAACACACCCCAGGTGTATTCGAAAATTTCTGGTTCACTTTAACCAATGCTCGACGATTTTCCAGCTTTGTAATTGAATTTACATGATGGATTTCAGGTTTTCCAATTGAATTCGCCAATGCTTGATGATTTCCTTATTTTCCAGTTACATTTGCCAATGCTTAGTGTAAACCAAACGGTTCATTTGCATTTACCAAGGTTTGTTTGTTTGATTAGGCCCTCCGCCTGACTTCCAAATGGCTGCCGGGACTTCCTCGCAGGGCATTGGATTAGGCGCCTGACCCAAAGATGGCCACCACGAACTCTTGAGTCCCACGAGATTTGGCCACATTCACACCGGCAGCAGCTCCTCCCTCAAATCGGACCTTCCCATGAACCGATGAACAAACGAGGACACTTACCCACAGGTGGTGGGCCCGGTAACACGCGACTGCGGTGTGCTCCCAGCTCGCTCTTACACAAAGCAGCAGCGTGGGACCTCTGCAGTGCCTCAACGTCGGTGGGGGGGGGGTGCACAAACACCCCACACTTGTCATTCGCGGGGGCGTTCACAAAACTCTTTGCACCAGCAGCGGGCAGACGCGACCGGGGTAGGCACCCGGATCGCGATACCGATACCCCACAAGAAACGCGGTCGGGGTAGGCTCCCAAACCGCGCCACGTAGAGCAGTACTGAGCACTTCACGCACACGCACAGTGCTTCCAGCACCCACAGGGGACAGAAATCACGCCACATGGGTCGCGGCCACCCTCGTCGCCAGCTGTAGTGTCCTGGCCACAGAGGACACAAACTCTGGTAAGTGGTTCACTTTCTTCTTTATTTTAATGCACGTCTGTTACGGTGCAATCCCCGACTCTAACTCACTTCCCTCGGGGCATGCCCCTCCTCTTCCCTTGTCCCTCCCTCGTCCCTCCTCGGCTGAGGGCGTCCTAGTGCCCACAGTATACTACGAACACTACACTGTGGCGATGGATAGGGACTCCTGCTGGGGGGAATTCCCTCCAGGTTTTGTTTTGCGCGCGGGACCTTCAGCGAATCAGGTTTCATTTCCTGTTAACAAAAATAGTAAATGCCCATGTCAGCAGCCCACAGTTCTGTTAAATACCAATAATCAGCTGTTGCCTAAGACTGCTAGTGTATCAATAGAAAATACTTCCCCAGCAACTATGACTAGTTCCTGGTAGCCAGCAAAAGGAGTAGTGGAGCCACATTAAAAACAAGCATTGGCATAGTCAATAGGTCTCGCCTTTGGGACGTTATAAATGTTTAGCCGGAGCTATTGGCTTTGCTAATGTGTTTAAGCTATGGTGTAGAGCAGTGTGGCTGCTGTGCAGAATGTTGAAAAGTTATAATAATAATAACAATAATAATAAGGAAGCTTATAAAGTGCCTGGTTAAGCCCACCGGCGTGTTCCCGCGCTGTAGTAAGTGAGAGATCCTAGAGCACCCTGCCCAGATTAGGGCAACCAGGCCCATTAATGAAGGAACAAGTATGTTTTAAGCTCTCTTCTAAATCTGGTCTCAGATGGTTCCAACCGAAGTTCGAGAGAGAGTTTATTCCAGCTCCTGGCCGCCAAGAGCCGGAATGATCTGCCACCCATCTTGGCCTTCTTGACTTTAGGGACCACCATCAGGCCAGTTCCAGTGGATCTAAGGGACCGTACAGGCCTGTAGATAGTGAGGAGATTCTGCAGATACCTAGGACCAATGCCTTGGGTGATGCTGTGGCACGTGCAGAGGGCCTTAAACACAATTCTCTTCCTGACAGGAAGCCAGTGAAGAGCGTCCAAGGCCCTTTTGGAAGCCGCCCTTCTTGGTAGCCTAAGGACCAGCCGAGCCGCCGCATTCTGCATCACCTGAAGCCGGTCAAGACTCTTGACCGTGGCACCCAGATACAGTATATTGCCATAATCTAAACGTGAGGTAACAAGTGCATGCACCAGCGTCTTCCTGGTTTCTATTGGAAAGAGGTCCATAGTTTTGCGTAGACCTTTCAGGACACCAAAGCAAGTCCCCACCACACGTCTGATATGAGGTTCAAAAGTGAGATCAGAATCTACCCATACACCCATGTTCTTAGCCTGGGAGCACGGTATAGGGGCTAGACCTAAGCAGGACGGCCACCATGCCGATGACCACACAGACGGGCCCCCCCCCCACCACGAGCACCTCTGTATTGCTACCGTTCAACTCAGGCAGTTGTTGGCCATCCAGGAGGCAAGCTCCTGCATGCATACTCTGAAGTTGGATGCAGCCAGATCCGGTGCCCGCGATAGCGAGATAACCAGCTGCGTGTCATCAGCATATGGCACAATCCTGATTCCAAAACCCTCCACTATACTCGCCACTGGAGATACATATAGATTAAATAGGGTGGGGCTCAGGGCAGAGCCCTGAGGCACACCCTGATCCAGTTTCATAGCTTTGGAGTAATAGGCGCCCTGTCTGACCTGAAAGCTCCGTTCCATCAGAAATGATTGTATCCATTTTAGCGCCGCACCTGAGACACCGCCCTTGTTCAGACACTGTAGCAAGGTGTAATGTGCTACAGTGTCAAAGGCGGCGCTCAGGTCCAAAAGGATGAGAGCCATTGTCTGCCCCTCATCTGCTCCCTGCCTAATGGCCTCCGTGGCTATTAGTAGAGCTGACTCCGTAGAGTGAAGTGACCGAAATCCAAATTGCGTGGGGTGGAGAAGATTGGCTTCTTCCACATGGGCCATGAGCTGTAAATTTACAGCCTTCTCAGCCACTTTTGCCAAGTAAGGTAGCAGCGAGATGGGGCAGAGGTTATCCAATTTCTCAGCGCTGATGTTAGGTTTCTTCTGAAGTGGAAGAACCACAGCCTTCTTCCAGTCATCAGGCACCGTGTGCATACTAAACGATACATCTAGAAGATGCCTGATATAAGGCTCAAGAATGGCAATACTCTCCCCAAGCAGTTTTGGTGAGGCAGGATCCCTGGGTGAGCCAGATTTTATAGAGCTGCAGATTCTGCAGAGCGACTCGGGGGGAGGGGTGATAAAACTATCCAGCCTCTGGTTGGCTCCACAAACTCTGCACCCGTTTTTTTGTCTACCGGAAAGGAAGAGTATATTTTCTCCACTTTCTCTGAAAAGAAACCCACGATACGGTCGCAAGATTCCCCTGAACCTTCCGTGGGAATAGCAGACAATGTAAAAAAGTGTTATCAGTATTTTTGTTACCTTATGTATAATTAAGAGGAGATATGTGTAATTGAATGACCTTATTTTAAAAATGTATATAAAAAATGTGTAGTGATTTTTTGGGGGGAATGTTGGAAACTTTCTCCTGCTTGTTCTAATGTTTATTTTAGTTTTTTTTTGTTTTGGTGGGGGAGATATAAACAACTTGAGGATAGAGGTTGTGAAATAGTACATGAATTATAATTTGTGTAACGGACGGATATTAGGGAAGAATTAACAGATGACAGATTTTGAGGGTACTATGGAGCTTTAGCAAGAGGCAGCCGTAACTAGCGCTACGAGGCCATGTCAGTCACAGAAGTGAGTTATGTAAAAAGTGAGTAATATAGCAAAAAGTGCACTTTTACCCCTTATTTACTCTTTTATAGACCCCACCTTTCTGTTTGCATCTAACTTAGAGCACCATTATCACCGTTGAACACTAAGGGGCCGATTCCGATTCGGGTCGGAAGGGCTCCAAACCATGTTCGGAGCCCTTCCGACCGAATCAGTCAGTGCCGGCCGAATTCCAATCCGACTGAGCCATTCCGATGGGCTCGGTCGGAATGGAATCCAACTCGGATTTCTGGATGGCCTACGATGGGCTCGGAGAGCCCGTCTGCCATCCGGAAATCCTCCAGTACTCCCCCGGTCGCCTCTTTACGACCGAGGGGGTACGATGGCAGTTTTTCACTGCCTTTTTGTGCCGGTCTGTCTGGCATGAAAAGGCAGTCGGAAACTGTCTTTGAGGGCCCTCAGCAGGGACCCCATGGGTGCAAGGCTGCTGAATGGCAGCCTGGGGGCACCTGTGGTGCCCCTCTGTGGATCCATGCACTTGGTGGCAGGCACCTTGGGGTGCCGGCCACAGGGTGCAGAGATGAACTGCACCCCTCCTTTTCTCAATGCAGGCATGCATTCCGCTCGGAATGCATGCCTGCATTTAGAAGTATACGAATATGACCAAACCCTGTTCGGTCGCATCGTATTAGCAGGGATGTAACCCACAACAGCAGGTCGGTGGGTTACTGCTCCCGACCGATGTCGGACGGACCTAGGTCTGCCCGACATCGGAATCAGCCCCTAAGAGGGAAAATAAGGAACTGTGGAAAGCAGGAAGCAAAGACTGCTAATATAATATAAATAACAACAGAGATAGAAAAGAACAGAGGATGAGAAAAAATGTTAAAAACTGACAAGAGCCAGTAATGGCAGGAAAAAAGAAAGGAGATTGAAAGAGTACAAGAGGAAGAATAAATAAGTAAGAAAGGGGCAGAAATGAAAGGGGGAAATGGCACTATGAGAAAGACAAAGGCGGAAATAAATAAAAAAGACTACATTCACCGGGTAACAAATGAAAGGAAGACTAGGAGAGGGTAAGGGTGATTTGTTGAAGGCATGGTTTTTTGAAAGTGAGAAGAAGCTAGACAGAAAGAGGGAATAAGAGGAACCAGCTTCTCAATGTTGTCCAAGCTATGTGATCTTGGCCAAATCACTTTATCTGTGTGCTTGAATTCTCATATCTTCCAAAACTGAAAGTGCTTAGAGACATAATACTTACAGTAGCATATGTATGGGTGCGTGGAGTTTACGGACACGCTTGTTTGTGTTTACAGTGGGTTAATTGTGGGCGGTTGAATCAAACACCTGAGTTATGATCTCGGATCTCATAGTTGAGCTTCACGTGTGACCCTGGGCAACATTACCCATTCCTCGTACTTTAGTTCCCAAAAATGACAGAACAAATGCAATCTTGAGCGGCAAGGGAAGAGCTACATTTATTTATGCATGATTAAAACAAAGTTACCCTGCGATGGCCACACAGATGTTCGAACAGGTTAAGAAGAGACATCTTTCTATATAGCGCCCACTCGCCATTCTGGTGTCCTAGTGCTAAAAACTAAGGTTCTTGAAATGATTAATTTTTGAGGTCAGATATTGTGACCAGTTTGTTTTTCTGCTCCTAATCTCCCATTTTTCGCATCAGAGTGGCGATTGGTTGTGATCATGGGATATTGTTTTAAATGTGCCCCTAGCAGGCGGGCGTATTGCTGGAGTTAGGGGCAAGAAGGTGGGTGCAGGGTAGGTGCATGTGGGAGTTCTGTGACCTGTGATCGGGTGAACCCACTCCACCCCCAACCCGGTAGCCTGCAGATGCATGAGATGTACTGTGGAGTGTGGGGGTCACTGGTGCCCTTGATTGGGTAGTTTCAGCCCCCCTCCCTGGGATAAGTGAAGGGTGCGGTGGGGGTGCTACTGCCCTCACCCGCCCCCCCCCCCGATTGTGGATTTGGTGACCCTTACTGTGGATACACATGCTGCAGTGGTGCTTTTGACCCCTGTGAAAAAGAGTAGGAAACACCACTGGTAACCAGAGGAGCTAACATGGGTGCAATGAAGGTGCGCTCGCGGGGAAGCTCGGGAGAAGGTTTGCATCCGAGTAGATGAGTTGGAGCTGCAGGGAGATCTACGGAAGGAGGGAAGTGGAGGGAACTCTTCTGAGCGGGGAGGTGAGATCTGCAGGAGATGAGAGAAGGGAACTCTTTTGGGCATGAAATGGAGATCTGCAGGAGGAGAGGACCCGGTGGGGGGAGGGGGGGTCTTCTGGGTACAGAGGGGAGCTATGCAGAAGGAGATGAGCAGGGGAACTCTTCTGGGCACGGTGTGGAGTTACATAAGCGCACAGAGAAAGGAAGGGAGTGAGTGAATGGAACTCGGTGTAGAAAACTCACCAGGGGGGACACAGTGCGGGGACACTGAGGAGAACTCTCCAAATGGAGCTCAGCCAAGGAGACTTCCCTGACGGAGACAGTCTGATTCTGGAGCTTGGAGGGTCGAGCTTGCAAAGAAAGCCGGGGTGGGGGGGTGTGAAGGGGTTGCTCAGTGGTTTAGACTCCTTTGCTACAGGCATGAGCACAGATGGACGACCTCCGCATGCTGGACACCGAGGCTGGAACTTTGCAGAGGGAACACAGGGTGGGATGGCGGGGCCAGGGTGGCAGGAGAGGGAGTGCACTGCAGAGCAAACTTTGAGGAAGGTACTTAGCCGCGGCGTCTCCTCTCAGCTCTTTTGTGATCTTAGAAAGTGAAAGCAGTGATTGAGGGGATGCGGAGTCAGTGGGGGGTGTAGGCCATGGGGAAGAGAGGCGTCGGCGGGGGGCTCTGCCGTGGGTGCAGTTGGTGAACTTGGAGACGCTACAGCACCTCGTCAGAGGGATTAATTCAGGAGTAACAGCATCTGCCAGAGGGGCTCAATGCAGCGCACTCTGTCGCACGCAGGAGTCCTGGCATTGAGAGCGGATTGAGAGCTCCAGTCCTCCCGGAGCAGGAAGTGGAGGCGAGAAGGGGGTCGTGCCTCCCTCAACAATACAGAAAAGTCTCTCTGCTCGCCTTAAATGTTACCTTTGCAAATGGCCATTCTAATAAAAGCAACAAACACGAGGAAGCTTTTATAGCTTAGCGTGCCTTAGGATTTTCAGGACCCTAAAAGCCTGCACTGCGCCAAAATGTCAGAATAATAACAAGCACGGCAACTGAAAGAAAAACAAGCGTGCGCGCCACGCGCTGAGAGGAGGCAGCAGGGGTAGGGTAGAGAGGAGGGGGCCTGCGCCAGATTCCCTTACTGGAGCAAGCTTTGAAACCACCTGTTATTTACAAACAGATGGTTTCAAAGCTCGCTCCTGCAAGGGAATCGCCAAACGTGCACGCGTTGCCATTCAAAGCAATGCTATGCGTGCACGTTTTTGGCAGAAAAAGGGGTTCGATTGCTAAAGGTCTCCTCCTTGCAGCACATGCGTGCTGTGTAGGCGAGACCTAACTACCCTTACCAGCAGCCCTCATTTGGCTTCACCAGAAAGGTTTTCAGGTGATCTTTGTATGTTTCAGTCTTTTTGCCCAATGTAAATTGCATTTTTAAGTTGGGCTTAGATATTTCCTCAAGATCAAGCCATTGTCACTTTTATATTATCTCACTTAACCAAAGAAGCATAATTAAATAACGGAGACAGTTTGCTGTTAAGACAGTGCACAGATTTTCCGAAGCAATTCACACATATTTTTGGAAAGAAACAAAACCATTCATTCTGCTCACATGAGTTTTCTTACCTTAAATATGAGCTTGAGACATATTGTATATTTTGTGAGCCATTTTTACCAACTAAGGGGTATATTTGCTAACATTTTGCGCTGGGTTTGCATCACAAAAGTGACATAAATCGGCACAAAATGTTTACTGCAAATTTACTTTCCAATGCAAAACTTGTTTAGTGCTGGAAAGTCACATGAAAGTAAAGCAAAGCAGAGCCTTAGGCTGCTTTGCATTATTGAGCATCAAGGGGGCATTCCATAGATCATATGTGGGTGCTTCCATGCAGCCTGCAATGGTTTTTGATAAAAAGCTCTAACTAATAAAAAAAAAAGTAGACAGGAGTTTGCAAAATAAAAATGACGGTTTTGACATTTTTCTTATCTAGAAGAAATGCTTTTAAGTCTCCATTAGTCCATCTGGCTTTTCATATGTACCATACTGAACAGCATACATACAAAGTAGGAAAAGTTGAAAAGTCAGTCTAAGCATAGGATTTTGTACTGAAGGGGTACTCATCCAGTACAAAAGCTAAGCTAGACATCTCATACACACCCTTGCACTAAGGTACAAGGGTGCGTGCATGAATCTAGCAGCCTAATTGTGTGCCGGCTCTCAGGAGAGAGCAGGAAGCGCCATCTCTTCATCAATATGGCGATGTCCTGCCCTCTTCTCTCACAGTGCAATGCAGCAACTTTGACTTATGCACCACTTTTCAAGACATTTTAGTAAATATATGTCTGATTAAAGCTGCAGCTTCGGACATATACAGTGGTTTGAGAGAGGAATTAAAGAATACTTTGTCCTTCCTAGTTAATCGACCAGCCACCACTTATGCCCTAATAAACGCTACCCTTCAGTTTGAGGCACAGCAACATAATTGCCGAATTGGGTGCAGGGGTCAATTTCATCACCCCGGTAAAGGAAGTGGGAGAGATAGGTCAGCGAGAGGTTTGTGTGGAAGAACTCATTTAGATTGGGAATTTATGGCAACCTTTATCTAAAGGAGAGGCTCAACGTTACAAGGAAGAAAACCTTGTCTGTTGTGGGATCCGTAAATCCCCTTAGCTACAAAAAAGCTTTCAGGACTGTGCTTCACTTAAAAACCCTGGGTGAGCCTATCTGTAAAACATGATTTTGCACAACCCAGGCTCATTAGTATTTGCCAGACCACTCCCACAGGGCCCTGATCACTTCTGGTTTTAATCAATTTTGGAGCGTTGGAATGCTTTATGAATTATACATTTCAGAGAATAGTAAAATGCCTGTCCAGGAAAAACCAAACAGCAGAGCCTATCCCAGGAATAAATGAGAAACCATTGACCTATGGAAACATCTCTCAAGCCACAGTACTAGTACTGATAGTGACTACTTCCAGACAAGTACACGGCTTTGCATTTGACTTGATCAATGCTCCATCCTTCCAATTGTAGTAGAAACGTCCTGGTTAAGATTATGCAATTTTACTACTGACTGGAAGGCTCAGGTTATTACCTTTTCTTCGCCCTTTTGCAGAGAAAAGTGCTTCTCTTGTTCATGGTCACTTGACATGCTTAGCTCTACAGTAAGAACCAAAGTGTTGGTCTTTGGAGGGTTCAGATTTACTATTCCCCCTCCAACATGAATAAAAGTCTGGAAAATATTGGACTTTGGAGGGTCAGACTAATATTCCATCACCACACTGAGCAACAGTAGGGGAACTGCTGGGCTTTGGAGGGGCCACATTTACTGTTCCCACTTCAATCAGAGCAACAATAGGAAAAAATGTTGGACTTTGGAGGGGTCAGATTTACTATTCTAATTCCCACCCAAGCAACAAAAAAGAAAGCATTATACTTTGTGGCAGTCATATTTAGTAATCCCAATCCAATCCATGGAACAGTAGGGAAAGTATAGGATTTAGGATCGGTCAGATTTACTTTGGAGGTATAATACTATTCACAAACCAATCT
The DNA here is from genome assembly GCF_964263255.1 of Lissotriton vulgaris. Taxonomy (NCBI): domain Eukaryota; kingdom Metazoa; phylum Chordata; class Amphibia; order Caudata; family Salamandridae; genus Lissotriton; species Lissotriton vulgaris. The sequence goes on from NC_141689.1 coordinate 864,067,463, forward strand.
GGCCAGCAGTAGAAAAAAGGTAGGCCTTTCGAAAAATAGCATTTTCTATTCCAATCCTAAGTAATAGAAAAAAACTAAAATTACATGAAATTCAACTAAATAACTAAAATTCAAATCAAAAAAATGACAAATTCTTACCACTAAAATCAAGCTTAATTAATTAAAATATAATGTAATTAGTAATAATGAAAATTGGAATTAACATACAAATGAAGCATATAAAAAATATCAATGAAAAATAACAAAAAAATACTTATTAAAAAAATAACTGTAGAAAACAAAAATAAGCATTAAAAAAACCACTTTATTAAAAATTATTATTAAATTAAAACTGTATCGAAACATATGTACACTCAATATAAAATATTCAAATACATAATTTACACAATCAAAAAACGTTTTCACCAATTACTAAACACATTTTAAAATTGATGAAAATACATTTATGCATACTATCAGTCTTACTTTCATACAGACGCATCACAAAAAATCTCGAATCAAGATTTATTATAGACCCCCAAACAAGGGTACCCACGGGCCTCAACACAGAAGAGGAGTTAGCAATTCATCTAGGCTAAGAGAGAAAGACACAGATGACATTAGCGACCCTCTATATAGAATATGTGCACTTAGACTAATATATTGATTATATATGCTTGCAATTTCAATTTGAGGTTTGATTTTATTTTGCTATTGTCCAATTACATAGCATTGACAAATATTTATTTGATCTATCACATAGATATATGCTCTTATAGAGCAATATCTAAGTATGTTTTCACACAGGTTTTGATAAGAAAATTGCTTTTCTCATTTCATGAAATATGACAATGTACATGTGAAGCCCACATGAGATTAGTTTAAAAATAGCTCTAATTCATGACTTTCCGGCTGATCCGGGTGGAATAAAATGAACTCATATAGAAGTTGAATAACATAATAGTATTGTAAAACAGCAAAAATGAATTATGATTGATTTTCTATATTTTGCCATATGAGAATTATGGGAGACATTACTGTTTTTATCAAGAATTTTTTTTAAGGGGCACAAAGTCACTTTAAGATGGCGGTGATCGCCAAGCCATTGGATGAAATAGTCCATCTTCTATGTCAACGAATGTAAAATGTAATGCGGCATACGCATTTGTAAATATAAACATGGCAAAGCTGCTGATGTATTATCAGTCGAAAAAGGGGCGAGACGAAACGCGTCCTGTTTGTTTGATGACCCGGTAAATAAAAACGGAGACGTTTCACCTCTCATATGAGTGCGGTCTTGTCACTTTGTGGAGTTTGGAGCTGGATATATATTTATATGTGTGTATATATAAATATATATATATATATATATATATATATATATATATATATATATAGAGAGAGAGAGAGAGAGAGAGAGTGAGAAAGAAAGTGAGAGAGAGAGCAAAACACTTCCCACCACATTCTCCTACAAATCCATAAAACTCACCAACAAATCTAAAATACTAATATATATATATATATATATATATATATATATATATATATATATATATATATATATATATATATATATGTTTTAAAACCATTGACACAGTTTTGTTTTCCCTACTCTGCTACATCAAGGGTCCGATAACATCGAGAGTTTCACTCACCCCCCATTGTCACCAACCCGGGGTGCTGTCTCACCAGGCATCCTGGGAGTTGCAGTTCGGAGCATTTAGAACGATCTGCAACAGGTGAGCCCTATGGTAGGGGGGAGGAGCGGACCACGCCAGTCATTCTTCAGGCAGCAGGGAAGAACTCACCGTGATTACCACTCTGGTGCTGGGCGCTGAAGAAGGCGAAAGCCGAAATGCATTCGCCGCCACCGGAGCTGTGCTAATGAAATAAAAGCCTTTCTAAGCTGTTCCTCGTTGGGCTTCTGCTTCTTTCTTGGAGGGAGATTACTTTGGATATATATATATGTATATAGATATAGATATAGATATAGATATAGATATAGATATAGATATATATGTATAAGCTATATTACAAAACCCCACAAGATCAGTGTACTGTGCTAATGAATAATTACAAACAATTGGCAGTAAAATAGCAGTGACTTATAATACTCAATCTAATAAAAAAAAAGAAATACCAACACTACATGAAAACAATAATAAAAAAAATAATATTAAATACTTTAAAAAGAAAAAACAACATTTTTACCTGCAATATTATGCCTAATGATATTCTGGACATCACAATATTTTTGCAATAAAATTAAACAGCACTGAGCTGTTTTTAGTTCTCACCTGCTGACAGCGCATGCGCTGCTGCTGCAAGGGGTATTGTTTACAATTAGGGGCTTGGAACCTGCCCATCGTGTACCATTCGTTGGCTTGATTGCCACTCTTGTTTGCAACCTCCTAATTGGCAATGGTTTGCCAACAGCACTTTCAGTTCTTTCGTTTGGAGCATGGACCAAGTGCTGATTGGTATAGTTTAAAAATGTTCCTTCTTTTACCCACTCACTGCTCACACTGTAATTCAGGTACTATTTTCTTTATTCCTCTATTTTCTTTATTCTTCTATTTTTTCGTCTTTCTGTGTTATTGAGTAGGCACCTAGGCACCTAGCTTGCCACTTGCCTGTGGCCTCCAGTCCTTGCTGGTTCCAGCTGGATCCAATGACATTGCACCTTCCTGTGTTTTCCCACAAGGGCTTTCCCCACTCACATTTCTTCGTGCCAACAGAAGCCCCACTCACCTCAGACCTATTTAATTAAGGCGTGTCGCTGGTGCACTAAAGGTGTACTAAAGGCAAACCCTTCTGCACCCAGCGTCACAACCCCTGGCTCTCCCGCCCCCACAGATACACCATCACCGAGCTTTGCACCCTCAACGTTGGAAGCAGCAACAAACACTGCCCACGCTTCATGTTAGGACCTTTCACCTGCACCAAGCGCCACTTCACCTACCACAGCACACAAACTAGCCCACTGACCAGCCCCACCTGAATAAACCACAGACACCACCTGAACACAAACACCAAACACACCACCAAGATTTGGGACCTCATCTCGACCCTCACACCTGATGTCCTCTTCCTCACTGAGACTTGGGTCAACCCCACTTCTGTGCCCGACATCACCACTGCAATACACGAAGAATACAAGATCATCCATGAGATCATATCAACAAGCCTCGCCAGTATATTGCCATCATACACAAGGAATTCATCTAATGCACCACCACAAATGACATCACCCGAGCCATGGAACACCTCAACTTTTGACTCCAAACAGACAGCAAAACCCCCATCAGGGACAGCCTCACCTACCATCCTACAGGACCACGTCCAGGCCTCTGCAACTTCATTGCCGACTTCATCGCCCCCCCTCGACATAGACTCCAATAACTACATTTTCCTCAGCAATCTCAACCTGCATCTCGATAACCACAATGACATTAACATTACCAACCTCCTTGACAGCATGAACAACATCAGATTCACCCAACTTGTCCAAGACCCTGCACACACTGCAGGCCACAATCTAGATGCCATATTCACCTCCAGCAGCCATATCATGTACATCCACACCTGGACCGACCACTCCATCGTCCATTTCAATATCAGAAGCTCACAGATCTACGGCCCCAGTCTGCCCAATGCCCCCCCACCACAGCCGGAGCAAAGTCTCAAAGGACACATGGATCATTGCCCTGAACACACCCACCCCATCTCCTCCAACAGTCTAGACCAGAACGTCGGAAACGTCAACAACTGGATCACCAACTGCGTCAAAAGCATTGCTCCCATTGGCAACAACACCCACAGAAGGTCCACCAAGCAGGCTAGCTAGTACACTGAAGACCTCAGAACTACCAAACAACATTGTAAACAACTGGAAATGAGATGGCGCACCAGCAAAGACATGGCTGACAAGACTGGCTTCAAGACAGCCCTCAACTTCTACCACACACAGTTGAGAGAATCAAAGAAAAAAGCCTTAGCCTCATGTATCGAATCAAGCTCCAATAATAGCAAAGAACTCTTCAACATCATTAAAGAATTCTCCAACCCCTCAGCTGCAACAAACACCATTACCCACTCACAGGAATTCTGCAACAACCTTGAAAGCTTCTTCCACGACAAGATCGCAAACATCTACAGAAACTTCAAATCCCAGCCCAAGGCCACTAATTTCTTCAAGCAACACAACGACCCTGCTACCACCACACACATCCGACTAACTGAATGGAGACAGCTCGCCCCACAGGACACCGCCTCCATCATGAACTCTGTCCACTCAGGGGTCCCAGCGGACCCATGCCCTCAACAAATCTTCAACCTAAACAAAACCAGAATCAACCATGTAGTCACCACCTTGTTCAACACCTTAATTGCCACAGCCACCTTCCCAGAGGACTGGAAACACACAGAAATCAATGCCCTACTAAACCATTGGCAGAGCCCAGTGAACTTAAGAACTACTGACTGAACTCCCTGCTCCTGTTGTCAGCCAAAGTATTAGAAATAGTCATCAACCAACAAATCTCCTCACATCTGGAATTAAACCTCCTACTCGACTCCTCCCAATCTGGATTCCGCAGCACGCACAGCATGGAGACAGCCCTCATCACGGCTACCAAAGACATCCAAGCCCTACTCGATCACGGAAAGACTGCAGCACTGATCTTCCTAGATCTCTTTGCAGCCTTCGATACGGTATCCCACCACATACTCATCACAAGGCTGCACAACATAGGCATCCAAGAGCCGCTCTCAGATGAATCACCTCTTTCCTCTGGGGAGAACGCAAAAAGTCTCCCTTCACCACTTCACCTCCAAACCCAAGGAAACAGTCTGTGGCGTACCCCAAGGATCTTCGCTCAGCCCCACTTGCTTCAATACTTATATGACACCACTGGCCAGCGCTGCCATATATGAAAACATTTCCTGCATATGTCTAAGATACTAAAGAAACCCTGATACAAATATATGCTATAATTCTTTATTTGAACACAATAGACATAGCATCGCTGTCCATTAATAAACATACAAAGCTTTCAGATACTGCTTCTGCATTTGAGCCATACAAATAAAAAGATATATGGATGTGATATGATCACGTACTGCCTTTTTTTTGCATCAATTTCGACTAATCGACTCATAGGGTGGTGGGAGAAGGTTGGGGTAAAGAACATGAGGAAAATGTGGAATATATCAGTTTGTGACTGATAAATCGATGATCTATTAATCATGTAAAAAGGCTTGGAAGAGCAGGCAATTGGATATATCAAAAAGTTAAATCAAAGTAAGTTTAACTTACAATTCACCTATTTTCTAAGTCAATTCTAAATCAATGTTTTAGATCTGGAAAAAAAGTAGTACATTTCAAATTAGAAATTAACATACATAGAGAAGAAACTGCAGAATTGCAAAAGCAATTCATCCTTGAATGAAGAAATTGAGCATTCCACATGGGGAATTAAGTTGTGCCAAATTTACTGCAGCAATTCAAAGACTTATGAGAGCCAGCTCGAAGAGATACCAAAAAGATCGAGAGAATGAGGCTATCCAACAATGATAATCAATAAAGCCGTAAAATGCGTAGCCACACAAAATAGATTTGGCCTATGAAAACGGAAAATTAAGCCTGATTAACAACTGGCAAACTGCACACCCGGGTCACAAGAATTAATTACAACTAAAGCATTAATCACCTGCACAAGAAGACCAACTATAGGTAACATGCTACAGCACTGGTATTTGATTAACATAAAAGTACAGTGACAAAAAATGGCATTCATTGCATATCTACGTTATAAAGCATGCAGAAATGCAGTTAATATGATACAACACAAAAAAACACATACCAACAAAAGAAAGCAAAGATTAATATGTTTTTGGAGTGCAAAAGCTGAGCTCACGGGCAACAGAACACTGAAAATAGGACATTCCCCCTGGGAAGATACACATATTGGGAAATCTCAAGTGTAAATTGTCTGGGTATTGCTGCTTGAAGAGTTGTGTCTTCAGTTTTTTTGTCTGAACTATAGGATGGTTGGTTTTGATCAGATGTTGTAAGGATGCTGTTCTAGTTACTGCCCGCATGAACAGAGAAAGCTTGCCTTCTGTATTTTTTCTGTTTTGCTGTTTTGCAATGTTTTGTCTGTAGTCTCACAATATCCAAGCTCCCCCAGACGTGGTTAGTTTGTTTGCCAGGTAAGCGGGGTTTTTATGTTTAGGGCAATATAAGTGATACACTTCATCTTGAAGATGATCGGGCTGGAAGGAGGTGCCATTGTGCTACCGTGGTATCAGGGAGACCGCTGAGCAGGGCATTGCATTCTTACAAATGGTAAAGGATTAAGGCTTGTTCTAAAGTTATCATCAGAAAGAAACAACTTCACATTCTTCAAGAGGTAGAGTTGGAAGAAATCTATCCTGGTCTTTCTTGCAATTGTTGCTTGAATGAGAGTTATGTATCTTGGCTGATTCGCAGAGATATTGCATGGTTTGCCAAATAGTGGTCAATTTAGTTGGAAAGCCACTCTCAAACCTTCCACTGTTTAGTGCTGTTGGCAAAGTGGAGAAATTCAGTCTTTGTGGGGTTCATCTGCAGGAAGTTAGTTGCATTGAGTTTACAATATATGGGCTGTTATGTTTAGGTAGTCAAAGCAACATAGGAAGTACCATTTTCTACTGAGTAAAATCATATATGAATATTTATGCGCAATAAAAAATCAAGTTGAAATAAACCCTGCAGCAAGACACTTAAAAGAAAATATCAGTGATGAAAGGGATTTCTGGTGACATCATAATCCACTACGCTGCGCGTGGTGGTTTATACATATTACTTGAAACTCACTGTGGCAATATAGGACCATATTAAATATGTTACTCATTATATATTTTTATAATATAAGATTTAATAATTCATTTTAGTACTCTTTAAGTACATTTAAAGCATTTAAGCCCTCATGCCAGCTCTCCTGTGACAGTTCTCCTGACCAGCTTGCACCCCTGCTGCCCTCTGTTTGTGCCTCTTTTGCTAATTTCTTACTCTGTTTTGACTTTTCCGCTTGTTTTCTTCCCTCTGTTTTGCCATTTTCTGCTTGCTTTTTCCCTCTTCCCACCGTTTCCCTCCTTCCAGCACCCCATCCTCTCCCAGTACCTGCTTAATGGTGGCTGCAGCGCGACCTCATTGAGCAGGTCCTCCTGTCAGCTCCCCCTGTGACAGTTCTCCTATCCTGATTGCCCTCAGTTGGCTACCCTCTGCTGCCTGTCTACGTGGTGCCCTCTGTGTGTCTCCCCTTCTCATTTTTTGCTGTGTTTTACTTTTTCTGCTTCTTTTTCTTCCCTCTGTTTTGCCTTTCCTGCTCGTTTTTCTTCCTTCTCTTTTGGCTTTCTGCTTGTTTTTCTGCCCCCTGTTTTACCCTCTTCTGTTCTGTTTTGCTTTTATACTCCTTTTTCTGCCCTCTGTTTTGCCTGTTCTGCCCTCTATTTTTCCCCTTTCCGTTCTATTTTGCCTTTTCAGCTCTTTTTTCTGCCCTCTGTTTTGCCTTTCTGCTTATTTTTCGGTACTCTATTTTGCTTTTTCTGCTTGCTTCATCCCTCTTCCCGCTGTTTTTCTCCTCCAGCTGTTTTCCTCCTCCTGCCACCCAGCACCCCGCCCTCCCCCAGACCAACTTAATGGAGGCCGCAGCGTGACCCCATCGGGTAGGCTTTTTTTGTCAGCTCCCTCTGTGACAGTTCTCCTGTCCAGCTTGTAACCCTTTGTTGCCAGTCTACCTGTTGCCCTCTGTTTGAGCCTCCTCTGTTCATTTCGTGCTCTGTTTTGCCTTTTTCTGCCCTTTGACTTGTCTTTTTGTGCTCGTTTTCTGGTCTCAGCTTTGCCTTTTCTGCTCGTTTTTTTCTGTTTTTGCCCTTTATTTTGCCTTTTATACTTGTTTTTCTGCCCTTTGATTTACTCTCTACTGCTCTGTTTTTCTTTTATGCTCATTTTTCTGCCCTCTGTTTTGCATATTCTGCTCATTTTTCTTCCTCTGTTTTGCCTTTCCTGCTCGTTTGTCTGCCCTCTGTTTGGCCTTTTATCCTTGTTTTTCTGCCTTCTGTTTGTATTGCCTTTTCTGCTCTTTTTCTGGCCTCTGTTTTGCCTTTTCTGCTAGTTTGTTTTTCTGCCTCTTGTTTTGTCTTTTCTGCTTGTTTCTTCCCTCTTCCTGCCGTTTCCTCAAGGCCTGTTTTTTTGACTGAGACTTCGCACCCCTGAGCCCAGATACCCCTAGGGGTGACAGTGCTGCGTTCTAAAAAATATGATTGATTGATTGATAAGTGTTATCCTTAGAAATTTCATTTTTAATATTCATTGTTTGTCTAGGACTGTGGAGATGTATATCAATGTTTTCATAAATGTGTAGTTTTTGTTGCAAAATTGATAAAATGCTAAAAATGTGTTTCAATGCAACAATGTGTATTATTGTACGTGAGATTTTAAATGTAAATCAGCATTATTAAAAAAGTATAAATGTGCTTTTCTGAGACACCACCCAATATGGCTGAGATACCCGCCACCCCCTCTCAACACAATCCCCAAGGATGGGAAACCGGAAACAGTTCTGAAGTCTTTGGAAGACGGGAGGGAGTGACCCTCCCGGCCGTATTTATTAAAATATGAAACAAAATTAAAACATTAAATAAACAGTTTCATATTATGTACAATTTCATTACCACATTGCGATGTTTGGCTAACCTTAACAGATTCTCTAATACAAAGGTTCTCCTAGCCGAACTAACATCCTACAAAACATTTACTTGAAATTTTGAAATTGTACATCCTAACGTTTAAGGGCCAACGGCAAGGTCGTAACCGGTGTCAAGATCCCTAACCCAGAAATATCGCCCTCACTTGTGAGGGGCGGCCCAGAGGCGTACCTCAAGTGCAATTACCAATTTCCCTTGACTTGACGGGGGCCCCAATAAAAACTCGACGCCACTTAGAGGTCGTACGAGGACTCGTGTGAGGTATCTAGAAGGTAGCGTAGACCCCCCCCCAAACCCCACACAACTTACCACATCTGCCGTCGCAGACGTCCTGGCCCCGGGAAATTCCCCAGGAGGGGGCTGTAACCCCTCCTACCCAGGAAGGGGCCTTGACCGCCTTTCCTTTTCTTTCGGCGACCCATCCTTAGAAGGGACCGCCTCCCCGTTGAGGGGCCAATGGCCACCTCCCCCGAGCGCTCCCATCCGTGCTGGGTGACGCCCACTCATAGGGATCTTCCAATTAGTGCTCACCGATCATGACCTTACCGCCCGACCAAAATAAATACGACAATGCTAACTAAATGACTAAACTAAAAAGACAGTAGCAACTACGATTTTATTAAAAGCATGCTTACCAATGAACACTAAAGCAGAATTTCATTATTTGCGAAACGTAACACAAATCGACCATTCTTTATTACATACTCAAAATCATCACGATAATACCACAACCTGTAAACGAAAATCAAAGTTATCCATCAACTTTATTCAAAAAACCACTTGCTGTCCTCAGGGGCTGGTGGGTGGGTCAAAATTGGCTCTTCGTTCCGTCTCGAGCTCACGTGCAGCGAGGAGGTGCAGCTTCAGAGCACAGGAACAAGAGGATGTCTTCTGATCTTGCTTCTCCTTTTATCCGTCTTCAGGGCGGGCGTAAACCCGCCCCTGCCTGCCCCAAGGGCGTGGCCAGCCGCGTCAGTGTCTAGGCCAACCCACTCTAGGGCTGGAAAAGGCGCGCCCCGGCTACGCCGCTTCGGGCATACCAGCCGAGACTCGCCTCCCGCCCAAGATGGCTTCCCGGGGGGATCGTGGTACTCCGCCATACGTTCGGGGGGACCGAGTGGTCGCCCCTTTCCATATGGCTGAGATACCCGCCACCCCCTCTCAACACAATCCCCAAGGATGGGAAACCGGAAACAGTTCTGAAGTCTTTGGAAGACGGGAGGGAGTGACCCTCCCGGCCGTATTTATTAAAATATGAAACAAAATTAAAACATTAAATAAACAGTTTCATATTATGTACAATTTCATTACCACATTGCGATGTTTGGCTAACCTTAACAGATTCTCTAATACAAAGGTTCTCCTAGCCGAACTAACATCCTACAAAACATTTACTTGAAATTTTGAAATTGTACATCCTAACGTTTAAGGGCCAACGGCAAGGTCGTAACCGGTGTCAAGATCCCTAACCCAGAAATATCGCCCTCACTTGTGAGGGGCGGCCCAGAGGCGTACCTCAAGTGCAATTACCAATTTCCCTTGACTTGACGGGGGCCCCAATAAAAACTCGACGCCACTTAGAGGTCGTACGAGGACTCGTGTGAGGTATCTAGAAGGTAGCGTAGACCCCCCCCCAAACCCCACACAACTTACCACATCTGCCGTCGCAGACGTCCTGGCCCCGGGAAATTCCCCAGGAGGGGGCTGTAACCCCTCCTACCCAGGAAGGGGCCTTGACCGCCTTTCCTTTTCTTTCGGCGACCCATCCTTAGAAGGGACCGCCTCCCCGTTGAGGGGCCAATGGCCACCTCCCCCGAGCGCTCCCATCCGTGCTGGGTGACGCCCACTCATAGGCATCTTCCAATTAGTGCTCACCGATCATGACCTTACCGCCACAGGCCGGATAGTTGACCGGCTAGCCGGACCCCCCACAACACTCCTACCTAAAGGTCATGGTATAACGTTTTTAGCCATGCTAAGAAGTCTCCTATGAGTAACTCATTCCCCACCCGAGACAAATGCACTCCATCCCCCAAATACATACTGTCATCATTAATACACCCATGCGAAATAGAATGCAGTGTCTTGGAACGGAACAACCTACTCACTTTGTTATTAAGCTTTCTAACAGAATGATTTAAAGCAGGAACCGAAATAGCCCCCCGCCACACTTTTCGTGGGATCATATGGGACCACGCAATTGTGCACCCTGGAACTCTCCTCGCTAACCAACTTACAGTGGATAGCATCGCCTCAAGAAGAAGTCGTCTACCAGTGGTGACCAAATCATTACCCCCAAGATGTACTATGACTACAGACGGCGGTGACCTCGTCCGCCCTAGCAAACCCTCAAAAAATGATTGAAACTGGTCAATACAGAGACCGCCTCTTCCGTAGAAGGACACACTGTACCCGTATTCCCCAGCTACGTGAATCATGTCACCTGCCTTGAATACGTCTGCGGCACGTCTCACGTATGAGTGGCCCACGACCCACACTTCCTTTTTCACAGCCGGTGATGTCTGACCGCTGGCCCAGTGTTGGGTCGACTGCAAAGTCCGCCCCGCCTCGTAGGCTTGCGCAACTGAAAACCAAACAAAAACAAGAAGCGTGAGTACATCATTACAGCTTCACAACATGTGCAAGCGCACATACCTTTTATAACAATTAGAGGACCAACGCCCCACCCGTTTAACTTGTTCCACATTCAGACCCCTGGCTGTAGCTTCTGTAGCAGCCCCTATCCGAAAGGAATGGGTCCCAAACTCGCCCGGGTTCAAGCCCGCAGCGGCAATCGACATCGCAAGCACCCGCTGAAACTGAAACTTTGTCAGTGGGGTGGCGTCAGCGTGTCTCAACAAGGTCCCCCCCCATGATGCCACCCTTCGTGCTAAATAATCTTCTAAACACTTTACCGGGCACATGGAGGACCCGGGAATCCTGCGTATGATTACGCAGTCGCCCATCCCACTTTGATCGGTCTTGGACCTGACAAATGAGACCGTCATTGTCTCCCCTCTGATCTGGACGTGCTCCTGGCACAATCCTCCTGTCACATCCTGCTTGTTCCTCGCCACTAGTTCGCTTACCCGCATAGCCCCATGGAATGCCAGCGTAAAAGCGGCTCGGAATAACACTGCCTCAAACTGAGATGAACACGTAGCAGGGAGTCTGGATAATAACTGGGCCAGCCTATCCAAACCTATCGGGCGCCTATCGTCTACTCTGCGACCCTCAAGGCGTTGCCACCCACGTAGCGCTTTCTGTACAACGAAAGACGCTGTCGGGTCATGGATCCCATGCGCCCTAGCAACAAAGGAAATGGCAGCCCGGTGCCTCTGAGCCGTGGCCGCCGATTTCCCGACCAGATGTAAGGACATCAGAAAATTTACCACCCACTCCTCCTGGCCCCAAAGCTCCTCTCTATCAGTCCCCAAAAAGGCTAAATAGGACCGGAACGCCCCTTCATATGCCTTCCTCGTCCTGGGTGCTAAACTCTCTCCCACGAGGTTACGAAGTTCGGGGCACCGAGAGACCAGAGAGCTTCGGGAAAGGGTGCCGGCTCCGGGTCCGCTGTGGGAAGGAAACCCCAGAAAGCCTGCATACGAAAACGAGACAGTGCATCAGCCGCCTGGTTCATTACCCCTGGGACATGTCTTGCTCTGAATAGGACATTCAATTGCATACACAGTAAAACAATTTCCATGAGTAGTCTCAAAATCCATTTGCATCGTGCTGCCTGGCTATTGATACACTCGACCACGGTCATATTGTCAGACCAAAATACCACAGAGTGATCTTTGAACCCTTCGGGCCAAGTTCTCAGGGCCACTAAAATGGGAAAAAGTTCCAGGAAAGCAATGTTACTTGTCAGTCCACTTTCATGCCACCATGTCGGCCACTTTTGTGCAGACCATCTTGTGCCGAAGATGGCACCAAAACCTATGCTCCCTGCCGAATCTGTCCACAGCCCCAGCTCCTCAGAGGACACGGCCGGTTTGTTCCAGACGACTCGACCATTGAAATCCGCCAGAAATGCCAACCAAATGCGCATGTCCTGGCGGACCTCTGCCGAGAGCCTTGTGCGATGATGGCCCTCTTTCAGGCCGACCATGGCTTGAGCAATCGAACGGGAAAAGGGGCGGGCCATTGGTATAACCCTCAGGGCAAAATTCAACTGGCCAACTAACTGCTGTAATTGATGCAGCTTAACCTTAGGTCCACTTATACACATTTGCAGGGATGTCCTGAACTTTAACACTTTGTCAGCTGGTAAACGAAAACAACCTTCTCCGGAGTCTAACTCGATCCCCAGAAACTCGAGGCAAGTGGAAGGCCCCACAGTCTTACCTGGTGCCAATGGCACGCCAAACTGATTCATTAAGACACAAAATTGCGCCAAAGCCTGCCCACATTCCGGATCCCCGGCTGCCCCCAGGAACAAAAAATCATCAAGGTAATGCATCACATGCTGGAAACCCGTCTTCCTTGTGAAGACCCATTGTAGAAAACTACTGAATTTTTCGAAATAGGCACAAGATATAGAGCACCCCATCGGCATACACCTATCCATGTAATAATGACCCTGAAACATGAAGCCTAGGAGACGCTGATCGTCTGGATGTACCGGGAGCAACCGGAACGCTGACTCGATATCAGATTTTGCCATCAGCGCCCCGGGCCCCAGGCGATTCAAAATGGCTACGGCCTCATCGAAGGATGCGTACCGCACCGAACACACTTCCGGGTCTATCGCTTCGTTTACGGAAAGACCACGTGGGGCTGATAAATTATGTATCAGCCGAAACTCACCCGGGTCCTTCTTTGGGACCACACCTAATGGGGAACAAACAAAGTTAGGAACCAGTGGTACACTAAACGGACCGGCGACTCGACCCCGAGTAACCTCCTTCCTGATCTTATCCTGTACCACGGTCGTATGCTGGAAGACCGATAGCTGATTTTTACATTTCTCTACACCTTGAAAGTCCCCCACTGGGATGCGGAAACCATAAGAAAACCCGTTCCGCAACACCCCAGCAGAAGTACGATCCGGGTATTCACTGAGCCAGGGAATCATTGCCAAGGTATCAATCGGGGTAGGTAAAGGCGCCCCTCGGACTATGTTAGACCTGTTTGGCGCCTCCTCTACCCCCGTTATCACCCGTTTTGGCTCTGCACGTGGACTCAGGATGGGATGATTGCCCACACCCACTACATTCGTGTCTAAATTTGCACGATCCCTGGGGCCTAGTACATTTACCCCTGTTGAAGTTCCAACAAACCCCCCTTTTTCCTGTATTGCCGGCAGGCCTCGAGTAATTGTCGGTACCCGCACCTGATCGAAAGGGCGTCCCCGCATACTGGCGGGAGGATTCGCCAACGTTACTCCCTACTAATGGCAATTTTAACATACCAGTATCCTCCATTTTGGACCATGACACAGAATCATAACAGTCCCACGTTAAGTTTCTATCATGTTCTTTAGCCTTTCTAAACAGATTATCATAGCAGAACCAATGATTACCCTCGTGTGATACCGAGTACCCCATGATTCGTGACTGATAAATCGGCAATTCGGGTAACAGATCGGGTCTTCGTTCCCCCAAGATCGATGTAAAAACCCCCCACGCTTTGCCCCAATTGCCAATGTTTTCATTTACCTTAAAGGCGCCCATTTTCGCGCGCCAAACACTCGGATGTATGAGATCCTTCTGGCCCTTAACATGCTCCATCTCATAGTGATCAGTAAGCAACGAGAAGATGTTTACGTACTCCCCTGCCCATATCTTCTCTTTAATAGCCAAAGGAACATGCTGACCCAACTTTTCCCTACGAGAGGGTGCTGACTCATCCCTCGCAATCGGCAATGGCCGCTTACCTGAACCGGACGCTGCCTCTGCTACTGAACCCGTCCCCTGTGGCTTCTCCACAGCTGCAGCCGGCGTGGACACCTTCGCTGCTTCCCGTGACTCACGCAGTTGCTTCATCAGCACCTGTGCGTCGACAGCCGTGGCGCCCTCGCTACCTTTACCCAACCACGCTGCTAATTGTGCTGCCAGCTCGGGCGGCATATCTTCCCCGGACACGGGGGTGACCACAACGGGAATCGGATTCCCTCCCTCCGGCACGGGAGTGGGTGCCTCGAGCGGGGTACTGGGACCCGGGATGTCTTCCCCAGCTGCTCCCCTCCTGGGCCTCTTGTTTTTCCCTCCCGGGGCTGCTCCCGCCAAAGGACGTTTCGGTCCCCCTTCCTCGTTTTTATCCATTCGCCTCTTTAGTTCGGTCATCTCTTTCATGAGAACGCGCAGCATCTGGTCAGTAGTCATGCGCTTTCCCGCCTTCTTCGGCATTCTCCAACAGAGTATCTGAAAAACAAACAAGAACGATTACAACGCTCAAAATTGGCTCTTCGTTCCGTCTCGAGCTCACGTGCAGCGAGGAGGTGCAGCTTCAGAGCACAGGAACAAGAGGATGTCTTCTGATCTTGCTTCTCCTTTTATCCGTCTTCAGGGCGGGCGTAAACCCGCCCCTGCCTGCCCCAAGGGCGTGGCCAGCCGCGTCAGTGTCTAGGCCAACCCACTCTAGGGCGGGAAAAGGCGCGCCCCGGCTACGCCGCTTCGGGCATACCAGCCGAGACTCGCCTCCCGCCCAAGATGGCTTCCCGGGGGGATCGTGGTACTCCGCCATACGTTCGGGGGGACCGAGTGGTCGCCCCTTTCCATTACTGTGATGCCGTACTCAGCATCACAGTAACTGGGTAACTGGTAAATCAGCATTATTAAGAAAGTATAAATGTTCTTTTATGAGACACCACCCAATTACTGTGATGCCGTACTCGGCATCACAGTAACTGGGTGGCGTCGCAGAGGAGATACAAAAACGTCGGAGCGAGCCCTGAGAAGATTAACTACCTAAAAGGACCTGATACCAATAGACATACTGATTCTGACACCACCTCACCGGAAACCCGTTGTGGGTTGAAAATATCACCACAAATTAAAACAGTTTACATACAAGAAATAGCCTTGAGAAAGTCGTGGGAAGACCTCCCGGTTGCGACGAAACACGTGTTTACTGTTGGGAGCAATTTTGTGAAGATTCGCATGTATTAAACAGAACAACTAAGAAGAAAGAAGAAAATTGTGCCTATTATTTATGTCTGCACTTACTACATATATTACATACTTGTGGTACTCCGATCATTAATATACGTGTGCTAAGGAGTGTTATTTTGTTTTTGGGGGCTGAGGCCTGTCCTGGGGGGTTTGGTGGTTCTCCTCACCTCTTAGCATCGTTAAGAAAGTTGCTCATTACGATATTGTGTGTGATTCTTCTATGTGGCACCGTAATACCTACACTCAATACCATTGTCCAGGGTTATTATACTATTAGAATGTTTTACAAGGCTGAAAATGGGGCACTACAGTATTTAACATTTTACTGAAATTGTTCTGCATTTACAATGTTTATTTTCACACACTTTGATGGGTTCATTAGTAGATACTTGCATCAAGAAATAGTCCGCAAGAGTGAACTTGTCAGATGCACTAAGAGCAGCACTGTCATTGTGAAAGCATTTTTTATCACCACTGAAACAAAGAAATGCTGTGTTTACTTTTCACAGTAAAGACCTATTTTCTGTGAAATACAGCTTTGAAACCACTGGTAAACATGCAATAAAAGGTTTACCCATGTAATATTAATGTATATATTTATTTCAACACACATATTAGTAAATTCCAAAGCATAGTTACTAGTCTCCCTGCAGCTAAGGGCAAGCATTAGACATCTTTCCCCAATGGGCACCATCTGATTGTATAATGTGAATTCACAGAAACTATATTACCAGCTCACACCATATTTGAAATGAGGCAATACAGAGAAATGCAAAGAAAACATGATATGTTTTAGCAGTGGCAGCTGATGTGAGTATAAACATGAAGTGGATACAGTGGCCCAAAATGTCGTTAATCAGACAATGTGTGTAGACAGTTCTTGCTCCATGTTAATTCCATATGGCTACTTACTCCCCAGCTCAATTATGTATGAGCTCCCCATCCTTCTCAGTTTTCTAATTCTGTCATCTCCTCTCCACATTGGGAGGTACGCCGCCTATGACTAAAATGATAGTAAATCCACATTATATTGATGTTTTTCTTTGAAATGTAGTGCCACATAATAAGTGGGATCTTCTTGTCATATAGCCCTCAAATGTTCCAGAACTCCTTTGTGAACCTGAGAACTAGTACTGTGATGATATCTTAAGGTGCAGGGTCATGTCCGTACAGACACGCAGTAATCTGACGTATATGTGAGACTTTTCTGCATAGTGCATTCCCTGTCCAGTGACTTGAAGTACTTTCTGATATTACGGTTGCTTCTACATGCTTTGCGCTTGCCACTTCTGGTGAACCCCTTAACAGAATTCATCAAGTTAGTGTTCCCTGTAGGTCAGTATGGACCAAAATGTCTCATAAGGACTTTGGCTTTCTGTAAGTGACATGCTTACCCAGTTTCTAACGTTGTATCTGGTCATTCAAAATGAGCTTTCAATAACTATCAATATCTGTGCAGATTTACTATTAAATATTGTGACAAACCAAATCATGTTAGGAGTCTTCCTCCATCTCCTTTGATGGGAGTATAGGAGGGAGTCTCTTGTTCTGTACTTAATTTTATCCTTGGCTTTCCGGGATAGCCTCTTTGCCTAAACTCGTTCATCATATTCTTCTCCTCAAGGTGGAATGCTTCTGGGCTACTACAGTTTATCTTGCCTCTAACCAACTCCCCATACAGAATTCTCCATTTTAGTTTATTGGAGTGCTGGTTGCTAGCATGCAAGATGCTATTGCCTGCTGTCTGTTTTCGCCACAATGAGGTTTGTGAAATACCTTCTTCCACAAGTAGCCTCATGTCATGGTGACTCATGTGTGTGTGAACATGGTGACTCATGTGTGTGTGAACCTTAAATTCAAGTGATTCTCCCCCAGAGATTGTATGAATGAACTCCACTGCCATCTCAGGCGTACCGTCTCACAAAAATAAATGATCTAAGTAGCTAGCCCACATAATAATCCAATGTGTATTTTTCTCAATCCAGGGTCATGACCACCGGCTCCTCCCATCAGCCCATGACCAAGTTTGTAAAGCTGGAGGCAAAGCAGATGTCCATCATGATTCACAAGATCATCTTGTAAAGTTGATGCTCAAAAAGAAGTACGTTATTTTCCAAACCCGATCATTTCTAGCAGCATTTGGTTATGATCATGGTAAATGTATAGAATTCATTCAAAGTAATTTCATTATATTGTGTATATTTAAAAAAAAAAAAAAATGTTACATTACTTTTAAAAATGTATACAGTTATTAAAATAATTTACAATAAAATTATAAATATGTTTATTTTTAGATTTTTTAACATTAAAATGAATGTATTTATATTTTTTAAAGTATTTATTGTAATAATAATTCCTATGGGGTTTTATTTTAAGTCTCTACTTCCATTATTTCCCATGGGCGAGTGCGGCTGTACCAGTTGTTGGCCAGCTTTGGTGCTGGACGTACTCCAGCTCTGAGCTGGAGTACATTTACTACTCTTTTGGGTCAATGTTGCCTGCAGTAACCTTAGAATTGCAGTTTGTGAATGGCAAAGCGCTTACTCTTTTATGGATGGGTGCATGTCCCTCAATGATGCCCCATGAACCGCCTCTTGACCCCTCCTTACTCCTACCTAAACCCCACCTATTTTGCAGTAAGTACTTGCAATGTTTCAACTACTCCCCTGGTCGATCTGACATTTATTACCTAATAGAAAACTTACATGTGTAGAATTTCCCCATAGAAAAGAATGAAGGGATGCAGATTTACACTCATACGTTTGTTAGTACTACTAGTGTACTTCACAATGCAGTTTGTGAATAGCCCCCTTAGTTATTGTTGGCTGTCCAAAACACACCGTACCCAAAGCCAACCACTGAGCTGCACCTTGTATTGATCTTTCATCATGTACTAACCATGCAGC
Organism: Lissotriton vulgaris; assembly: GCF_964263255.1. NCBI lineage: Eukaryota > Metazoa > Chordata > Amphibia > Caudata > Salamandridae > Lissotriton > Lissotriton vulgaris. The sequence continues at coordinate 864,086,217 of NC_141689.1, forward strand.
ACTACGTATGGCAAAAGTCTTATGAATGAAACATGGGTATGAAAGAAACCTATGTACTTTTTAAATGTGCACAAGATACTGAGTTTAGGAACAGTGGGTACTCTGAATTTGGGGTTACCCATACTATAACATGATTCAGAGGGCATTTTGCAAAATGTATTCTTTATTGCACACTGGTTTACATTTGGAAGCCAAAAATGTAGAGAAATGTAATTGGTAATACTTTTCTGTGTTCCCACACCTCTCAAACGACACAGTATCACTCTTTTGTGGCTGGACCTAGCACCCGTGAGAACCTCAAAGTTGTCAGTAGTACCTTCCCTCAGAGGTAATCTTGCCATTCAGCTCTGTTCTTAGTTAGGTATGGTATTGCATGGTGCACTTCATATTATTTGAATGCATTACCTTTCTGACCTCGGTAAATGTATGTCAGTCACAGTCAGCCTGCTTGAACTGCAGCAGTAATGTCCAGATAGATTGCAGCAGTTGGAGCCCTAAAAACTGCAGTGTGTCTTTCTCTCTAGTGAACACAAGAGATCACAACAAGATGATGGATGAGTACAGAACATTTTCAAGCTCTCACCCCCAGTCAAGAGATCTGGGTTAAATCCATTGTTCTTTTGCTCACTATGCCACCCCAGTTTGGACCCAGTCTTTGATGAAGACTTTCAATGGCAAGACCCACCTTGGGTGCTGCCATGACTCACTTCGGGCTGGTTTTTACATGTCCGCCATAAGCGCTGGTGACTCCAGTGGGCGGCTTTGCGCTGGGCAGCCGCCGTACTTGAGATTGTGGAGATCAAAATGGAGGCTGTAGATGTTCTACCCCGGGCAGGATGCAGTGGGTCCTAGAGAAGTAGAGGGGACCTGGGGCCCATGCTAGAGCAACAGCATACACTACACCTCACAGCGGAGTGCATGCAGAAGTGGCTGAGGCTCACATGTGGCTCCTGTTGGCACTGGGCATCCGAGGACTCAATAGGCACACTAGCCTCCGGCGCGTGAATTGGCCCATGCTGGATATAAATAGCTCACATCTTCCAGATCCCAGATCCTATGGCATTTCTTCACTCTTCTTGTGTCTCTACTGCCAATAGGACAGCCCTTGGGCGATGGGGTGGACTTGGATGTGGGATTCAGGGTGCAGCTGCACATTCAATTGGCCATGCTGACTCTCAACTTGGCCTTGCTCCCAAGCACATATGTTCAACTCATTACGCCCACACTCCAGGTGGGCACCAAGACCCTCTCACCTACACACACAATTCAAACATATGACGTTCGTGTGCATATGCATACATGCTCAACAACATTGAACTGTTTATGCATACACTCAAGGCACACACACGCAAACCCCGCACCCACATAGACAAATGCTCCAACTCCACACACACATTCCACCACATGAGATTTCTGGATATATACACACATGAAAAACAAATTCAACTGCTTTACGCCCATATTCAAGGCACACACAAACACGCCCGTTTATAACATGCACACTCCTTCAACCATATTCAAACACATCATGTAAAAACACAAACTCACACTCCTTCAACCACATTCAAACACATCAGTTGCACACACACACACACTCACCCACACACACGCACACACACTCACACACTATCCCGATGGGTATAGATCATGTCCTAGAGCAGCTGTAAATAGAAGCCATGTCCGAATTTATGCGCACTGATCAAAAGAAACATAAAGCAAGCATACTAACATGTTACTAATAAGTACTGCCATCTCAACTATCTACATTTATTTACACACAATTACATAAAAGATCAGGATGGCCACCCAGATCAAGCATAGTATTTTTCCAAAACATCCCAAAACCATACCATCAGGCTTTTCAACAGTTTTAAGGAAGAAAATTGGCTTCGCTTCACTCGTCTGAGTACTAATTAGTACCTGACAAAATATTATTAAAAAATCTTTAAAAATCATGCATTTAATTTCAAGTTTAAAGTATGAAGACATCCAAAACATTGAATATTTAAACATATAACATTGAATGTCTTAATTCAACAAACAAAAACTCCCCAGGGCTATTGGCTCATTGTCAAAGACCCAGCGGATATAAAGAATGGGGGGGGGGGGGGGGGGGGCTCGCAGTCAGGTGGGAGGAAAGGGGGTCGACTAAGAAACAAATGTGCGTGACACTACAGCACACCAGGACAGTCCAGTCGTACCATGGTAGCAGCAGGCGCATCAGTTGCCATGAATGTGCTTCCATTTTACACATGCTAGCTAACATGCTACCAAATGTATGCGGTGGCTGCCTGCCTAGGCACTACCTGCAGATATGAAATAATATAAACTGCACAAAACGCACATCTCTATGAAGGCCGCACTGTTGTGACTGAGGCCTGTGTGGCATTTAAAAAAAATACCCCAATCAATACAACCCCTGGCGAAACACATGCAGAAGAAATCCTAAACTCAGGGCTGAATTGTCCAATTAGGATTAAAGCAGGCCGAGGCAGGCATTTGACATCACCGCCGGTGTCGCGCGCAGTCGGGAGACCGCTTCCCATGGTAAGAGGACGCTCGGGAGACAACTGATGACAAAAATTATTTTCCCCATCTAATGATGATGTTGCAAAGTGCTGACCTGAATTGGGCCGGCGGCCTTTGTTCTGCAGTGGGACGGAAACTTCCAAAACGCACTTACAACTGAACTGGGGCTCATTATGCAGCGCCCGCGCACAGAGACCTTTTGTTTAGCGTCAAAGAAAAAAGTAGGAATGCCGGCCAGGGAGTATAACTGTCTTTTTCATCTAGCTCCTCATCAAAGGCCTTTGAGGCAGTTTTTGGCGGCGGTTTCGCTACTGTAGCCGCTGAAAACTCGATGGAATTCTATCCCGCCTGAGAAGTTGGGCTCAGACACGCTATCTCCAGTCCACTGCCGGGGTCAGGCAGCCATTTGTCTGAGGAATTTTGTACCTGGCAGGCTCCCATACCATCAGAAGTGCCCTCTGGAAAGAAATCTTCAGCTTCATTCACCGAAAGGACCACAAAAGGGGAGGCGCAGAACAGTTGTTCAAAGTGCTTCAACGAATAAAGGGTATAGCGCTTTCTACGCATGACAGCACAGGGCTCTAGAATCATTTCACACTTAATTAAAACCTCCCCCGCTGCGACTGTATCTGAGGGTCTCCTGTGCCACGGTTAAATCTCACCTTAATATCACTTCGCCTTCTGTAACACCCAATATTGTTTCTAATATATAATTCAGGACATTATCTTGGGTCTTGTTTGGGGCATGTACATTCACCAGTGTAATTCAAGTGGGAGCTTCTTGTCTCTGGACCTTCAGGTATTGGCCCCTCCAGGTCTCGGGTCACCAGCGAGCCCACCTCTCTTCGATTTTGCTCATATAAACTCGTAACTCCAGCTTCCATAGAGGCCACCCAGGACCTGACTTGAATGGTGTCACTTCTATGTTTCACTCAGAATTGGTCCTTGTGTGAAGATAGTCTCCTGCAGAAGCAGAATGTCTGGATCATGGCCCCTGGTATAACTCCAGGTCGTTTGTTTCTTGTAAGTGGTGGTTTAACCCTCGCACATAAAGCAAGAATAATTTGAATAGGGAAGAATTTTAGTTTGCAGAAGCCTTCCAAACAGGCAGTACAGTCAGAGACATTGTTATTGCATGGCCCGGAGAACCCCAGAACCTTTAGCCAGAACGTGGGCCAACTGGGCCTTCCTATTTTCTCTAAACATATCCAAAATAACCATAAAACATATGGTGGTGGGATATGAGTTCCTGGGGCCCACCACCTGATGTTTTAAAAACTTTAACGGGTTCTGCAATTCATTATCACTATTTGTTGACAAAATAGCCATTCTCGCATTGTGTACCACCCTCCACCAGTCTGGTAGCTGATTTTCCCACTCACCCATTATTTTCAGCCAGAGGCACCCCTTGCAAGGTTATTTCTTGTTTTTCCCCTTCAGCATTCTACCAATTCCGATTTTGCTTGCTAGGAACAGTCTTTAGTTTGCAGACCTACGCATTCATACTGTAGGGGTAGCGTGAGCTACTTGTACTCATCTCCCTCTCGCTGGTCGACCTCTCGCTTTGCTGTTTCTGGGTTCTGCTCCCCACTGTCTTTTTGTTGACAATGTTCTTTATTGCTCTGTGTTCCTCCTGGACTTTCCCTGGAGAGGATGTCATCTCAGGTTATATTAACTTTAAACCCTCCGTCAGGTCCAAGGATATCTTTTCACTGCCAAACCAGGTAAATGGGACATCCGTCGGGTGGACCCACCTGTTCCTCACATATTCTTTATTGCATGCTTTTCAATGTTTATCGGATTATTTGATTGTGTGGTCATGTCCTGTGGCAATGATACCCTGCTGACTCTATGCCTTGATCGTCAAACTCCTTGATGTGTGGTTAAACCAATATCTTGCCTCACTGCTGTACACCACTGGATAACAGTTAACCTTCTTCAGTTGAAGGCCAGTGAAATTCTACTAATTAGTAATAACATTGGAAAATGGGATGATTCTCCTGGCCCAGAGCCGTGGATACTGCTTCCTCACCGACAGTTAAGGCGCCATCTCTGTGCGCTCTTTTGGATTCTCAGCTATCCATGCAAGCCCAGATTAAAGCCGTTTCATCGTTTTTATTTTTACTTCAAAATGCTAAGAACATTTCTCCCATATCTCCCAAAACAGTTTCCTGCTCAAGTAGTTTCCGGTTGTATTTTTTCTAGGATCAACCATTGCAACATTCTTTATCCAGAATTCTCCTCAAATCAGATGCAAAGAGTTTACACATAGTAGCCTGTGAGTTGAAACTATCAGATCACGTCACCCAGGCACACCTCCATTTATACTGGCTCCTGGTTACAAACGGACTGTTTTCAAGGCTCTTTGCCTGATGAACAATCTTTTACTGCACTGAGAAATCGACTCTTGCATTGGTTTAAGCATTGCAATCCTCCAAGAAGCTTACGTTCTCTCAATTACTGTTCTTTATCCAACATGGTAAAAGAACAAGGCCGGGTGGTCGGACACTTTCCTTGCTTGTACCTCAACTTTGGAATGATCTTTCTCTGGGGATCAAATTCCTTAAATTTTTCTTATCCTTTAGTAAGGCTTTCCAAACCTCTCTGTTCTGCAAACTGTGCTTCGGCTTCTTTATTTAAATTTCACAATGCTCTGCTGATCTTAGAAACAGTGGCATAAAAATGATGGAGTGTGGGCCGCCCCCGGCAGCACGAGCTTTGGGGGAGGTGGCCTCCCTCCCGCTCTTACCTACGGCCGTCGCGGGACAGCAGAAAACGCAGCCCACCTCCCGCACTTACATGCGAGGCCCGCCACGGGCGACCAAAAGTCTAGCTACGCCACGGCTTAGAACATTGAATCAAATAAATATAGTGTAGTCTATTTAATTCTAGGCTGTTCTAGGATTGTGTTACAAGTCACTTTTCCACTGTGAGGTGGCAGCAGCTGCCAGATGTTGGAAAAATATGTCTTTGCTCTTTTCAAATTGGACGTATTCCATTTGCCTGGCTCTGCGCAGTATTTCTTGTTTGAACAAATATTCAGAGAATTTTGATACTATGCATTAACACATTGCCAAAGGCTCTGCGGGTCTCTTCTCTACTCTGTGTACCACGAGTATTCTTATTTTTAGGTCCTGGGACCCTGCAGGAGTCAGGACCTTTCTTAGTATTGCTAGCCCCTCTGCTATGGTTTTTCTAGCCCTATTTTAAGGTTAGCAAGGCATGGATGAAGAACTGCCTGCAGCTGAACACAAACAAGACGGAAGTATTGATTTTAGGCAACAGCAGCAACAGATGCAACAACTCCTGGTGGCCATCAGACCTGGGACCCGCACCCACTCCTTCCGACCAAACCACAAACCTCATCCTTGACAACAAGCTCACCTTAAAATCACAGAACAACACCTTTTCCTCCGCCTGCTTCCGCACTTTATGCATGCTAAGTGAGATCCTCAAGTGGCTACCCCTACACATGAGAAGCACAGTAACACAGGTCCTCATCACCAGCGGACAGGACTACGGCAACACCCTCTACGTAGGAATCGCTGCTCTCCTCCTACAGGCACTTCAGACCATAAAGAACATTACAGCCAGACTCGTCCTCAGCCTTCCCTGACAAACCCACATCACACCCCTCCTTAGGCAAATCCACTAGCTTCCTGTACAGAAGAGATGTCAATTCATCTGCTGACCCTCGCACACATGGCACTGCCCAACCAAGGAACCACCTACATTAACCAATGCCTGAACTTCCACCATCCATTGAGAAGTCTACCCTGCACCTCCCTCTCACTTTCTGATACTCCCACCATCAACCAAAGCAGAAGTTGAGGATGCTCCTTCTCCCACATTGCATCAAAGACATGGAACAGCCTCCCCACGCAACTCGGGACCATCACATCACTTCCGAAATTCTGAATCGCCCTCAAGACCTGGCTGTTCAAATAAACCTGTAATCTCAAAGGTATCCTTTGGACAGCACTTTGCACCCAACAATGTTTATTACAGGACCGAAGTCTCCAACTTCATCACTCAATAACATCCATTGCACTCAGAATAGGAGAATATGTCTGTATACCCAAGGCTACTATTATATACAAAACTAATACCAGAAGATTGAAATTATTTTATTCGTCAAGACACACACAAAAAAAAACAGGTCTACACAATCAATAACACTGCGTCATAAAAAACAATACAAATTCCATAAATTCATTTAAAAAACACAATAAAAAACATCAGGCGACATAAATTTCAAATATATGCCAGAGTACAAATAATAGACCAAAAACTTTGTCTTAAACTGATCACATCCGTGATAATTGTTCCTCAATAACTGAGACTGGGTGCTATGCTCTATGGGCACCCGAAGGTCTCAGTGATATTACGGATTGTGTTCCTAACAACTCAGGCGTCAACGCGTTTCGATGGGGAAATTTATAATACCATGTTTATCAAGACCAACGTTTTATGACTCTCTCAAGCTGATAAAAACAGGAACAGTTAAAATCATCTCATTTACAATAGAGGTTTGGGGGATATGTATATATCTTGAGCACCAGATTATTACTATCTCTGGACTTCAGGGGGAAAAAACTCCTGTTCTCAACGTTTCAGGTCGGTGAATTGACCATAGGATGTATCTTTCTCAGATCTCCAAGGGCCCCAAAGCATGAGAATAGAATCTGGGGCTAAGTAGTATGGACATCCTGTTGGTGGCAAAAGCTATACTCCTCACGTTCGTAGTACAAAAATTCTGAGTGGAATATCCTCAAATTTGTCTCCTATCAATAGATTATTGTTCCTATGATTCTGTTTTCCCTTTGTTGTGGAGATGCAATGGTCACAAAACTTCTTGCAGCGATCCTATAATGATAAGGATTTGCTGGCGGGCGGCAGCCTCACGACCTCCTTTCAGTGTAATCTGAATATCGCAAATATCAAATAAGCCTCCGGGTCCTGCAAGCGCCTGGATACACTATTGGGTGATAAGCCGCACTTTATAAATCCTAATTGAATGATGACTTTAGATCATCTTTAGTGAGAGCACCTGTACTGCTCCTCGCCATCTGTTGAACATCATCTGTGCTTTTAGTAGTGTCAGCTGATTTCAGGTATTTTGTGATGTCTCCACCTTTGAGGAATTTATTTGGTTTAGGCATATTGGGCGGTAACTCTCTCCACCAGGGTCTCATTTTCAGTAGAATATGCTTTGTCTGGAGCCCCATGTGTACGGCGTGTAAGAGAATTTGGAAGGGCAGCTGCACTCTTTAGAATCAGTTTAAGAGCGTTAATTCGGTATGTGTGCTGTGTTGGTATATAGCCTGCAAACTATGACATGTAAAGTATTTTAGGCCTGGTTGAGAACCAGGACACCAGCACGCACTACTCAATTTACAATTTGAACGTTAGTACATTTATTTAGAGTTTCATCAATAAGTCAACTTAAATCAGCATAACATTTATATCCATGTTACATTTGTTTAAAGCGCATATTAATTAATCAACATATACATAACTGTCTTCAACTATATGTCATACATCACAATGACAATACATTTGATGTCCACCCAATGCATTTCGGGGCACGAGCCCCTTCGTCAGGGGTCTGTATGTGTAAAAAAAGAAGAAAGAAGAAAAATGAAGAAAAAGGAATCTTATTACTAATGATGCACTGTCATCAATAAGGATAAATGATTGCGTTGTTTATGTTTCTTACCGCAAACTAGATGGAGGAGTATTGCAAGTTACATTTCTGGTTGAAAGTCGATATGATCTATGGATAGGGGAGAACTGCATGTGAGCATGGTGGGTTAATTTAATCAGTATAGTGCATTCAGAAGCTCTGAATGAGGATTAGAGTTACCTGTGCGCTTGGGTTGAAAGAGTCTGTGAAGACAACAAAGTAGTGAGAGGCGAGATTAGGGGTGAGAAGAGTGTAGGCTATTCACATTACAACAGCGTGGAGTTGAATTAGTCATGAGGTTATTAAATATATCTGCAACCTCACCTTATGTGTGCTGACTTTAAAACAGGGAGCCTATGTGGAAATAAACAAGATTGGGATCAGAGGTCGGCAAATATTTAACAATAGCGGTAAACGAAGACTCCATGTAATATTGGAGTTTACCTGTGAGTCCTATGGGTTACGCATCAGACTCAGCGAGTGCTCAAAGAGGTGAAGAGACCTGCCGGGAGAGATAAGGATAGTGTATCTTTAAATACTGGCCGGCGTGCAATATAATCAGATCGCATTGCGATTCAAGAGCTACGTGAAAGGTTCGACAAGAAGCCTTACCGAAGTCGAATGCTTAAGGATCCCGTCTCGGCGTCTTTACTGGCGTATGCGTGAAGGCGACTAGTCCTTCTTTTATTAAGAAGTTAGACTTCCGTGTAAAACTAGAAGACGGACTAGAAAACGAAAAGCGAACTATAGAAGGTTGATTATCTTGATTAAGATATCGCCATATGCGAATAGATGTGTGTTGAGAGACTATGGGCTGGCTTATGTATGACGTATGGAAATTGATTCCGTCTTATAGCGTGTGAGGCATTTGTTCTCGATTAGACTAGCGCTCTGGCGCTCGCGTAGGTCGCCATGTTAGAGTGACCTACGCGAGCGCCAGAGCGCTAGTCTAATCGAGAACATATGCCTCACACGCTATAAGACGGAATCAATTTCCATACGTCATACATAAGCCAGCCCATAGTCTCTCAACACACATCTATTCGCATATGGCGATATCTTAATCAAGATAATCAACCTTCTATAGTTCGCTTTTCATTTTCTAGTCCGTCTTCTAGTTTTACACGGAAGTCTAACTTCTTAATAAAAGAAGGACTAGTCGCCTTCACGCATACGCCAGTAAAGACGCCGAGACGGGATCCTTAAGCATTCGACTTCGGTAAGGCTTCTTGTCGAACCTTTCACGTAGCTCTTGAATCGCAATGCGATCTGATTATATTGCACGCCGGCCAGTATTTAAAGATACACTATCCTTATCTCTCCCGGCAGGTCTCTTCACCTCTTTGAGCACTCGCTGAGTCTGATGCGTAACCCATAGGACTCACAGGTAAACTCCAATATTACATGGAGTCTTCGTTTACCGCTATTGTTAAATATTCGCCGACCTCTGATCACAATCTTGTTTATTTCCACATAGGCTCCCTGTTTTAAAGTCAGCACACATAAGGTGAGGTTGCAGATATATTTAATAACCTCATGACTAATTCAACTCCACGCTGTTGTAATGTGAATAGCCTACACTCTTCTCACCCCTAATCTCACCTCTCACTACTTTGTTGTCTTCACAGACTCTTTCAACCCAAGCGCACAGGTAACTCTAATCCTCATTCAGAGCTTCTGAATGCACTATACTGATTAAATTAACCCACCATGCTCACATGCAGTTCTCCCCTATCCATAGATCATATCGACTTTCAACCAGAAATGTAACTTGCAATACTCCTCCATCTAGTTTGCGGTAAGAAACATAAACAACGCAATCATTTATCCTTATTGATGACAGTGCATCATTAGTAATAAGATTCCTTTTTCTTCATTTTTCTTCTTTCTTCTTTTTTTACACATACAGACCCCTGACGAAGGGGCTCGTGCCCCGAAATGCATTGGGTGGACATCAAATGTATTGTCATTGTGATGTATGACATATAGTTGAAGACAGTTATGTATATGTTGATTAATTAATATGCGCTTTAAACAAATGTAACATGGATATAAATGTTATGCTGATTTAAGTTGACTTATTGATGAAACTCTAAATAAATGTACTAACGTTCAAATTGTAAATTGAGTAGTGCGTGCTGGTGTCCTGGTTCTCAACCAGGCCTAAAATACTTTACATGTCATAGTTTGCAGGCTATATACCAACACAGCACACATACCGAATTAACGCTCTTAAACTGATTCTAAAGAGTGCAGCTGCCCTTCCAAATTCATTTTACACTTTACTGCAACCATAGGGTACTAGCACCAAACAACAAAAAAATGTCGTTCGAATCAATCGCGGCCATCACGGACAACAGGGCCAACACCAAAGTTTATACTGCTGAAGACGCTAATCAAATTTACAAACTGATAAAGGAATCCAAAACTTTTGATGCACAAGGAGGTACAATTACACAACAACTGAAGCAATTAGAATACCTTACCAGGCGTGAGTTAAACCAACGTTTACACGCCACAACGCTCATTCAATATCACCGAGTTAAGCGTATACCCAGAGGACTCAGACTAGCTATAAGACCTATGCTATACAGATTGAATGACAACCCTAAGTTCATGGAGAAATGGTTCGAAATTCTTAACAAGTGCTCTCTTGATCTAATACTGTTATTAGTCGAAGAACTTGCAAAGACGATAGCAGACCTAGAAGAGGAAATACACAACCTCAAACGTGACTTATCAGAAAGAATTGAAGATGATGTATGGGGCAGGACATTAGAAGACATCAACACACGATTGGATAAATATGGCAAAGAACTAGAAGAAGTCAAGCTACGTAAATTCAAACGTGACACTATCGACTATAAATTAAATGAAGCCTACACATGGGCGGAAGTGTACGCTAAACGACGATTCAATAGTAACATAAGACAACAACCAACCTCCTCGGATGAGAGCGTAGTCTCAGACAGCGAAGTAAGTACAAGAAGGCAACCAATAACAACCACACAAGTACAAAAACCTATATCGCAATCTTCTGATTCAAACAGCGCTGCTACTGGACTACCGTCGACTCCTTTTTTAGCAACGGACCCACCACCAAGCAAACCCCCAGAAGTTCCCACAACAACAACTGGAGAAAAAAATCGCGAAGAGGACAGGGAAAGAGAAAAACAACGGGAGAAGGACAGAGAGTTACTGAAGAAAACAGGATTGAGAAGCCAGACCAAGATCTCATAATAAATATTTCACACTACATTCTCTCTGATTTCGAAAAAAAGATACTGAACAAAGGCACATCATTTGTAACCACGTATCATACGAATGCCCTGGAAACGGAGGTAGCACTCTTCAAATTTATGAGAATTCTAAGGCTGAAATATTTTTTCGCAGTCCTAAACCCAGCAACAGATAGTATGGAAACAGACAGACGATTCAAACCTAAGAGCAACTTCATGCCACCTACATCTCACAAAACCCTCGACACATTCGAAACTCTAGTGAAAGCGGACATGAACAAGATCCAATTCAAAAGGAAAAGCAGAAACCTCACTAGAGCGGAATACAGTGCTCTCCAAAGATTAGCCAACAATAAAGATCTGACATTCCAAAGAGCTGATAAAGGTGGTGCACTAGTTCTAATGGATTCTACCTTCTACACACAAAAAGGTGATGAACATGTACACGATATTGAAACATACACCAGACTAGAACAAGATCCGACCATGAACATGTCTAAAAGCCTTGACAATATTTTGGATAAAGCGGAGGAATACAATTGGATCGATAACCCAACGAAACGATACCTTCAACAACCTCATCCACGAAGACCAAAAATATACTTTCTACCGAAAGTTCACAAAAACTTAGAAAAACCTCCCTTCAGGCCAATCGTGTCAGGCTGCTCCTCGATCTTTGAAAATCCAGGCATCTTTATAGATGCACACATGCAACCATTTATGCAAAAATGGATCACCTACATAGAAGATACATCAGATTTTCTGAGGAGTCTAACAGAAATTAAAAAGGTCGACAATGAAGATTGGACATTGTGCTCCATTGACGTTACCTCGCTTTACACATCTATTCCCCACAAACAAGGGTTAGAAGCGATGGAATGGGCATTATTGAGATCTGAAATACCTGATGAATTAAAATACCTCATACTGCAATTGCTTGAATTCTGCCTCTTGAACAGTTATTTTGTATGGAAAGAAGGCTTCTACATCCAACAAACGGGCACGGCTATGGGATTTCCAGGAGCCTGCGTTTACGCTAACATCTTTATGGCGAAATTCGAGCTAGACTACATATTGGAAGACCACACATGGCAAGCAGGGATAGTCTACTATAAGCGCTATATCGATGACATATTCATCATATGGAGACGCTCAACCGCAGAACTACTACGGAACATCGTGAGCCTGAACTTAGCCAACCCACGCATACAATTCACCCACAACATCAGTGATACAGCACTCCCCTTCTTGGACGTTCTTGTGGAACTTCAAAATGGGTCAATTCAAACCAAACTATTCAAAAAAGAAACGGACAGAAATACAGCATTACTTTATGAGAGCTTTCATCCCACTAACCTCATAAACAACCTTCCAATCTCTCAATTTATGAGAATTAAAAGAATATCATCAAATGAAACAGATTGCACGAGAAGCCTAGAACAACAAAGACAAATATACCTAGACAGGGGATACCCAGATAAACTGCTTGAAGGTCACCTTGAAAAAGTGAAAAGTACACCAAGGAAAAACTTACTACAAAAGAAGACGAAAACTGATAATAAAAGAATGGTATTTGTGTCAAAGTATTCATCTGCCTCAAAAGACATCCAAAGGATAATCTTCAAAAGATGGGAAATCATATCAGCCGAAAAGGATTTCGAAACACTTTTCCAAGACAAACCATTGTTTGCATATAAAAGGTCGCAGAACCTCAAAGAACTATTGAACAAATCGATCAATGATGACATGACACCAAAAAAAACTCACAAAGGAACTCAAAAATGCTACAATTGTAAAAACTGTAACAACGTCATCCTAGGAGACATCCTACTACACCCGCGCACGGGCGAAAAAATACAACTAAGACACACAACAAACTGCAACTCGGAGCACGTGGTTTACTCCATAAAATGTCCGTGCGGATTAATATATGTCGGCAAAACAGACAGAAAATTGAAACTCAGGCTGACAGAACATAAAAGTCGTATCCGCAACAGGAATTTGACTGCACCTCTGGCAAAACATTGGATTGAAGCAGGGCATTCCATTGCCCAATTGAGATTCCAAATCATCGAAATAGTTCCCCAAAGACTGGGTATAGACAATGCTAAAATCCTAATTCAAAGAGAAACATTCTGGATTCGGCGATTGCAAACTCTTATCCCGAATGGACTGAATGATAAATTAGATCTGTTATGTTTCCTATAGGCACCTAAATTTCATCGACCGCAAACTTCCACATTTTTAAGTAATACTTCAACTCAACAATTAAGAACACTGATTCATTACATACAGCAAAGCACACCTCTAATATGGCCCTTCTCTCAGCAACATAAATTAGTCACCATATCATTATCATTCTCTGGTCACCATTATGCTCTCATAATACCATCCCCTTTATTCAATACAGGAAGTCAGTCTATTAAGATGGAGAACGCTCACTTGCCCTAGAATGTAAATAGGTAGGAGGTGTTGTTTACACTGTATCCTAGATCAGTAGTAGCCATTGTTGACTAAGATACATATGATATAGACACGCTAAAGATGAAAGAACCGACTTGTTTGAATTACCAAAACTGTATTGAACTCTTTTTTATACAAATTCTTTACTCCTCTTTTCTTTCCATATAATTACACTTCACCAAATTGTTGCATAATTCTCACAGTGCCAAAGCTTTCATTCAACCCTCCCAGTCACTAAATAGTGTCTCGTGCATCAAAATAGATCACGTTGCCTTTACCAGTACACCACTCTAACATGGCGACCTACGCGAGCGCCAGAGCGCTAGTCTAATCGAGAACATATGCCTCACACGCTATAAGACGGAATCAATTTCCATACGTCATACATAAGCCAGCCCATAGTCTCTCAACACACATCTATTCGCATATGGCGATATCTTAATCAAGATAATCAACCTTCTATAGTTCGCTTTTCGTTTTCTAGTCCGTCTTCTAGTTTTACACGGAAGTCTAACTTCTTAATAAAAGAAGGACTAGTCGCCTTCACGCATACGCCAGTAAAGACGCCGAGACGGGATCCTTAAGCATTCAACTTCGGTAAGGCTTCTTGTCGAACCTTTCACGTAGCTCTTGAATCGCAATGCGATCTGATTATATTGCACGCCGGCCAGTATTTAAAGATACACTATCCTTATCTCTCCCGGCAGGTCTCTTCACCTCTTTGAGCACTCGCTGAGTCTGATGCGTAACCCATAGGACTCACAGGTAAACTCCAATATTACATGGAGTCTTCGTTTACCGCTATTGTTAAATATTCGCCGACCTCTGATCACAATCTTGTTTATTTCCACATAGGCTCCCTGTTTTAAAGTCAGCACACATAAGGTGAGGTTGCAGATATATTTAATAACCTCATGACTAATTCAACTCCACGCTGTTGTAATGTGAATAGCCTACACTCTTCTCACCCCTAATCTCGCCTCTCACTACTTTGTTGTCTTCACAGACTCTTTCAACCCAAGCGCACAGGTAACTCTAATCCTCATTCAGAGCTTCTGAATGCACTATACTGATTAAATTAACCCACCATGCTCACATGCAGTTCTCCCCTATCCATAGATCATATCGACTTTCAACCAGAAATGTAACCTGCAATACTCCTCCATCTAGTTTGCGGTAAGAAACATAAACAACGCAATCATTTATCCTTATTGATGACAGTGCATCATTAGTAATAAGATTCCTTTTTCTTCATTTTTCTTCTTTCTTCTTTTTTTACACATACAGACCCCTGACGAAGGGGCTCGTGCCCCGAAATGCATTGGGTGGACATCAAATGTATTGTCATTGTGATGTATGACATATAGTTGAAGACAGTTATGTATATGTTGATTAATTAATATGCGCTTTAAACAAATGTAACATGGATATAAATGTTATGCTGATTTAAGTTGACTTATTGATGAAACTCTAAATAAATGTACTAACGTTCAAATTGTAAATTGAGTAGTGCATGCTGGTGTCCTGGTTCTCAACCAGGCCTAAAATACTCGGCGTGTAAGAGAGCCATGACAAGTAAATATATTTATAATAGATTAGAAAGCTCCATTCAGTGTAATTATGTAAGTATTTTGTCAAAGTTCAACAGGTCGAAAGTGATTCTTATTGATTCAGAATCAATGGAGCCAAAAAATTTGAAAAATACTGCCAATATGTGTTTCGCCCCCTTGTGGCATAGAAGCCTGGATTTTTTTCAAGGCTGGTGGGTTATTGAGACAAAAAACAAAAGGTGGACATACAAAATAAATCCAGTAATAGCAAATAATTTGGAAATTGAAGACATTTCCAGATTATGGGCCAGATGTATCCAGCTATTTTGCGATTCCAAACAGTAAAATTAGCAGAATTTGGCTGTTTGTGATCGCAAAACCCAATCGCAAAATAAGAAATCGCAAAAATACCATTTCCAAAATTTGCGATTTCTAATTTTTTCGAATCTGTACTTTGCAAAATCAAAATTGCGACTCGCTATTTGCAAAACCGCAATTAAGAAATTGCAAAGAAATGTATGAAAAATCGCAATTAACGATTTCATCAAAAATTGCTATTTGCGACTCGCAAATTAACACCAACTCAAGGCAGGTGGTAACCAGGTGCACACTGTTTAAACAGGCCCAGAGTGCTTCAGAATCTTTCCCAATAGCAGCCCTGCATGTCATAGCGAGGAGGATGCGGATACAAGCAGCAGCACAGAGAAGGAAGAGGAGACAGAAACACATTTACACAGCGCGCATTACCCTGTTTGAGCAGACAGAAGAAGTAATATATGAGAAGTATAGGCTAGACTTAGGTACTATACTAGACCTGATAGACGACCTACATCCAATACTGGGGCATCAGATCAGCAGGACGCAAACCATTCCAACACATGGGCAGGTCCTGTGTTCACTGTATCTACTGGCATCAGGAGTTACAAGGGGGTGATAGCTGTAGCTGAGGGGTCTCCCAAAGTTGCCTGTCACGCTTTTTTAATTCTTTCCTGGATGCAATGGTTCAGAGAATGCACCATTACATCAGATTTCCCACTATGCAACTGGAATTGCAGAAGACAAAAATGGATTTCCACCAGATGGCACGATTTCCCACATGTCATTGGGTCCATTGATGGGACACTTGTCGCAATCTGTTCCCCCTCAGCTAATGAGTATGTGAATAGGAACAGAAAATCATTTTATTCAATCAACGTTCGGGTCATATGTAATGCCTCATACATCATCACTGACATTGTGGCCAAATTTCCGGGTAGTACGCTTGATTTAAATCTTCAGGCACAGTGGAATATACACGTCTCACTGGGGAGCATTTGGAGAAGGATACCTGCTAGGTAAATGCATGTCACTCACTCTGATGGACTCCTTGGATCTGTTGAAATTGGCCAGTGATTAATTTGTTTCCTTTCTCATGTAGGTGACAGCGCATATGCAGTGTGTTCATTTATACTCAGACCATAGCTCAATCCAGCAACCCCAAGTAAAAGGAGATGCAATACTGCCCATAAGACGACGTGTAATGTGGTAGAGTGGACTTTCGGACTGCTGAAGAGTAGGTTTCGCTGCCTATATAAAAGTGGAGGTGCACGGCAGTACAGGCCAGAGAAATGTTGTAAAATCGTTGCTACCCTTGCCATGCTACACAACCTAGCAACAACAAACGGCATCCCATTGGACACCACGGATTCTGACTCGGAGTAGGATGATGACCTACAGCCACCTCGCAGAGCAGCAGGTGGTGTAGGTACCACAGATGGGAGACACAGACATGATGAGATCACACGCAACTATTTAAAGGTGAGTATTGAGACAAAGAAAATCATTACTGTTAAACAACTGTATTTTTATTGACCTTGACATCAGGTAATATGTGTGCATATAGCCTCCAAATCCTCACCAGTGTGTGCCTTGAGTTGCTCATCATGGCTTATATACACTCTACATTTACAACCCTTTTATTCTTATGTCATTTGCATGCCTCGGCCACAGCATTAACTATTTCTTGCGCCCACACGCAGCACTGGAACAGTCAATGTTCACACTGCCCTCCCTTGATGAGGGTTATGATGCTGTTCCTTGCCTTACACTCCGCAGTCTGGGCTCAGTTACCGGAGAAGTGATGCTGCTGCAGCTGGAGGCCTCCTCACTGTCCCCAGCACCCAGTATACCTGTGCCAGCTATGTTAGCTGTCTATAGCTGTTCAACAGCAGTAGTGACCTGCAACAATCTACTGGCAACATCCTGGCTGCAATGGGCCATTTCCACCTGCATTGACACGGTGCGTCTGGTAAGGACAGCTGGGCATTGCACCGATGGTTGACTGCCTTTGTGTACCCATCCATACGGCTAAATAGGCATTGCTTTTCATGGCGCCTAGAGTTCTGTTCCTTCTGCATGGTGGTGCATAGATCTTTGATTGCTAGAGTCTCGTCCACGATACTCTCTGCACTAGCCCTATGACACTCTGCAACAGTGTTGTTCAGCTCCCTGATGCCATCCTTGATGTCAGTCATGTTATGATTTAGGGACACCAGCTGCCTTTGCATTGATCTCATGCTTTTTGATTGCAACCCGGCACCTTTACCATGGTGCCCTCCATCCCAGAGAAGACAATGGATTTCTCCCCCTCGTCAGCGACACGTTGTGACCTCGCTCTGGGTCTGAGCCCACTGCTGTTGCTACGCAGCACAGGAGACTGATGAGTTTGACGCTTTGCTTGCTCTTCGGGCCTTGACTGTGGATCATCCTGGATGTCTTCCACTTCTCCCTCCAACTCCTGTAGTGGAGCCACACTGTACCTGCGTGGTCTTGGTGAAGGTGTTGTTTATGTTCTTGTGTCTGACTCTTCCTCCCCTGCCTTTTACTGTGGCTCAATTTGTGTGTCGTCTGCCTGTGGCGCAGGTTTTCCTGTAAATACAAGAGAACTATTTACTGTGTGTCCTGCTTTCTGTTATTTTCTATTAAATGTACATGATTTGGTATACCAAAATACTGTGCTTAGCTTGCTCACTGACTGGTGTGAGTACACTGTGGATATGTTTCTCTGTGTCACTGCTTTGCTATCTAATGTTTGGGACTGCATCTCCCATGATGCATTTTTGGGTGTTAACAAAATGTGGACTGGAGTGGCAATCTTACTGGGTCATTTAGATGTGGTGAGTTTAGTGAGTGAAGACTCAGGTGGAATTTAGCATGCATCTTACCTTGTCTGGTGTTTTCTGTGGCTGAGATATCAATATCTGCTGTGCCACTGATGGTTTCTGGCTGTAAGGTGGACTCCACTAATTCCTGAAGGGGTGTTATCAATGGCTATTGCCAGACAGATCTTTCTCTTCTCAGACTCTGGTATGTGCTGTGATTGTTTGCCAAAGAGCTGTTAATGGCTCTTCACCATTTTCTCAATAGGGACCTCCAATTCCTTCTCACTGAATTGATGTTTTCTTTATGGTCCTGCAGGTTCCTTTCCCTTCTCTGGTGTGGACATGATGTGACTTTGTGCCTGTCTTAGCACTCTTGATGGGCTCCTGAGTGGTGTGCTTTTGCTCTCAGCCTCTCCCACAGCCTCAGTCACTCTGAAACAGCATGGGCAGTCTCACTTCCTGCTTGTGATGCCATCCAACTGCACCAGAATTGCAGATTCGCTATTATGCGATTGCATAATTTGCGAACACGCAAACACGGAATTTTTAATTGCGATTCTGTATTTGGAATTGCGAATTTTACCTAATCATTTAATGTTACCGATTTTCCTTCCTGCATAACATTTTGCGATTCTCAAATAGCGATTCGGTAAAAATCGCTATTCGAAATGTGGGTTTTTGATACATCTGCCTCTTAATTTCAAGTTTCCAATATGAGCATAAAAGCCGAAAAAACAATAAAAATTCTAATTTTTAAATTCAAACAGGCATAAAAAGAAAAGGACGAGGCCCATGGCCACAAAACCGAAGAATTCACACCAATTAGGAAAAACGTTTAGAATTGCATTGCAAATATGGAACATTGCAAAGTAATAAGGAATGGAAATTGGACATATCCAGACGATAAAGACACCAATAATTTATCATATGTCAAATATAGATATATACAGCCATAGTGGTATTATTGGCAATATATGTATGTGCATAGGTAGCAAATCCCAGTGAGACATAAGAGCCATGGTCGGTAATACATAAGTGTTCAATGTTAATTATGAAATATTACATAATAAACATACCTCCATCCATACGTCATTGGAGAAGCAGTGATGGAATATGTAAAGAAAGGCAAGATCGAGTGCAAAATAAGTACTTTGTCATGGAGAGAACGTTTACAGAGAAGATTAAGAACTCTTAAGTCAGGTGTCAGCCTTGGTCCCTAATAAGGAGTTTGTGTTCTAGTCCTTAATAATTCATTACAGTTTATATTTGGAATTTGTAGAGCGCATGGCTGCCTGATTGCTTCCCAGCCCTAAAGAGTACTGTTTGCAAAGCTCGGTCCATCCGGTACCTATAAGGGAAACAGCAGAGTTATTAGATGTTTTCTGAAGGAGGTTTCATTAGGTATGGTTCTGACTTCAAATGGGAGGGCATTCCCCATCCTTGGCACCAGATGGGCAAATGATCTGCCTCCCCAGGTAGCTCTTTTGGCTCTGGTTGTCCTGAGGAGCTGTTGCTAAGAAGATCTTATGTGTCTGGACATCAATTGTCTTAGCTTTAGTGGGCCTTTTTATTGACGGCCCTATAGGCCACGCAGAGGGACTTAAAATGTATTCTTGTCTCGATAGGCAACCAGTGTAACTGTTTCGGTGAATCTTTAATTGATCCACTGTTGGTCATTTTTGGTAATAGTCTGGCTGCCGCATTCTGTACCACTTGGAGTCTCTTTGTCACATATTTAGGCACGCCCACATAAAGCGAGTTGCCGTAGTCCAAGTGCGAAGTTATAAGGGACTGAATGACCGTTTTTTTTTTCAGGTGAACAGGGATCACCTCAATAATCTTCCTTAACATTTTAAGAAGAGAGAAGCATATTCCTGACAATTTTCTGGATTGGCAGTCCATTGTAAGTGTATCGTCCAACCAAACCCCCACATTTTTTATGACTGGTTTGGGGATAGGTGGGGTTTCCCTGCAATGGGACCACTGTCTCATGGGTGCATGAATAGTAAGATTTCCTAATATCATAAGCTCTGTTTTTTCACCATTTAGCTTCAGACATCTGTTTGACATCCATTTTACTACTCTCTCGAGACAATGGAGGGCTGCTGATTTGCGCCATCTGTTAGGGATACTACCAGCTGGGTGTCGTCAGCATATGACATCACTGAGATGCCAGATTCCTGTGCTACATTAGCCAACTGTTGTGCATGAATATTGAATAAGGTAGGGCAAAGTGACAATCCCTGCGAGTCACCACATGTGATTGGGAGGCAATCTGAGAAACAGTCCCTTTCCATCACTTGAAAGGATCTGTCTTTCAAGAAAGAGGCCAGCCAGTCCATGGCCTATTTCCCTTAGTCTCTCTTTTAAGGTGGTATGATCTACGGTGTCAAATGCTGCACTGAGATCCAATAAAAGGATGGCAGCCGATCCACCCTCATCCAGTAATGACTTTAGCTCCTCTGTGACCACCAATAGTGCTAATTATGTACTATGGGAGGCTCAGAAACCCATCTGAGTGGGATGCAATATGTAATTAGAGCCTAGAAAATTGGCCAAAGTATTGTTTACATGCTTCTCTAAAAGTATGCCAACAAACGGCAGGAGAGAGACAGGGTGCAAATTGTTAAAAATAGTGGGGTCCAGGTTGGCCTTTTTGTAATGGCCTAATGACCGCATGTTTCCAAAGTTTGGGGACCAAAGCCGTAACCAATGATACATTAAGCATTTCCGTTATCGAAGGTAAAATGGTCTCCAGTGCTATCACTAGAATATGGGGGGGAGCTGGACCAGTAGGTGAGCCGGATTTTGTTGCTTTAATTAAATGCTGGACATTTTCTTCCGCAAGTCTAGGGAATTAAGCAAATTTTGGAGAGGATATTAGTCCTTTCGCCTCTATCCCTATATCCGAGACAAAGTCCCTGTTTTCCGGGAATTGGTCATATATTTCTATTACTTTTTTTATGAAAAAAAGTTGCTATGGCATTACACCTTTCTAATGATGTAGGGAGTGTATTCCTGATTTCATGGGGACTAGTTAAAGATTTGACCACTCTAAATAGTTCCCTTGGGGAGTTAGCTGATCGAAAAATGTTATCCTCGTAGTATTTTGCTTGGGCACTCTTCATGTCATTATGATAGGTCCTAATTAATAACTTTTATTTAGATTTTAGAGCAGGATCATACTTCTTTCTCCAGAGTCTCTCCAATTTCTTACATTGTTTTTTCAGTTCCAAGAGCTGTTTATTGTATCATGGAACTCTTCTGGGGTGTGTTTTGTTATTAATAGTTCTCTTAGGGCACACATGTCAGCCGACTGAGTAATCCAATCTTCCCTTTGCTGATATTTCTCTTCTACATTACCAGCAAATATGGGAGTCTTGTCCATTAGGACTGTCTGCCAGGTTTCTGAGACCAGTTTAGCCCAACTTCACGTTACAACCGTTTGGTCTTTGATTTAGCCTGCTGTATCGGCTTCGGTAGGCCAAAAATGATTAGAGAGTGGTCTGACCAGGGGACTGGGATCATTTCCAATACAGTGATTTGGGTATCATTAGAGAAAATGAGATCTAGTATATGCCCTTTCTCAACCGTAGGTGATGTCACACATTGAGTTAATTGTAGTGCTTTCAGATCGCCTTGCAGCCGTTTAATGGGGGGGTGTTTTGTGCATCAAAATGAAGATTGAAATCACCCAGAATAGTCATTTGGGATGTCTCCATCGCAAGACTTGCTAGGGAATTAGGTAGTGCCTCCATGAATTTGCAGCTTGTGCCTGGGGGCCTATAGATGAGTACCCCTGAGAAGGTGGGGGTAGGGGATAGTGCTATGTGAAACTGGAAGCTTTCACATTCTGAGAGAAGGAACTGATTATAGTACATTTAAATTAATCTTTTAAGATAATAGCTATACCACCCCCAATTCTCTCTGCCTGTTCAAATCTATGTATCTGATAACCAAAGGGGAGGGCGAGATGGATGCCAGGTCCTGAACTGTCATTGAGCCAAGTTTCAGTCACAAACAGTATGTCTAGGTCTTCCTGTAACAAGGCTCTTATATTAGAGGTGTGCCTTGAGATTGAGTGGGCTTTAATCAATCCCAAGTTTCATTTGGGCCAATGAGCGTTGTTAGTCATGGTTTGCCTATTCAGGTTAACGTGTGGCTCATAGCCACACTGGGCACATGTATTTCTAGTGAAGAGGGTGTTATCTCGTTATCAGTGAATCAGGTCTAGATCCGTGGAAGTGTAAAATTGTTGCAAGTGCGCTTGCCTCATTATAAAGTCTCTTTAGTGCTACGCAAATGTTGGGTATAGTATCATTTTAATGACAATCATATTTGTTTATATTTTTGATATAAAACTTTTAATGGTATTAGTTTATACATTTTTATAAACACGAAATAATCCATAAAATGAATACAATAATAAGTTATTGTTAATTCCATTGACCTTAGTTTTGATGAATCTGGTCTAAAGCAGAACTGTAGTCTAGAATGTTTCTATAAGATGTACAGAATGCTCGTTGACACTTGTAATCAAAATATTCAGAGGCCGGATATTTTGGGGGATTTCACAGATACAAACTATCAGGTTGTGATCCACTAAAAACATTACGTAGATTGTAATTGTATTCATGAATTGTATTTATATAGCACCTACTATCCCTGATGAGGCGCTGAAACACATCTCTGGGAGTACCACGCTACTCCGGAACCCAATATTAGAAGTAAATAGTTAGTAGGTTTGTAATTCTTTTTCCTGTGCACATTAGTTGTTAGATTTGTGCTCTTGATTTGACATGTGTTTAGTGGAGTTTAGAGTAGGGATAGAATGATGGGAATACACATAAAAGGGGAAGTAGTACGTTGTTTTTGTAAGTAGTTGTTATATGCTCCTAGCAGTTCGGTGACATGGCTAAAAATGGAGGGAACATTTTGAGAATGATGCTTGGGGGTTCATAGTAGTCAGAAAGGTTTGGGATGAGTGAGAGAGAAGATGGATGGGACAAAGCTTGAATGAAGGTTTTTTTTTAAAACAAAATACTGAAATTAACTTATACGTAGATATATACACATGACACTTGGCAAGGTTTTGTTGGCTGGAGAAAACCCCTCTATATAAACACTCATATGTGCATAGAAGCAGCAATATTTACATAGTCTGATGCACACATTCACCTTGTGGTCAAGTATGCAATTTTTTCATGACGTTTGTTAATGTTTTAGTAGCAGGCATAAACTCCTTTATATATGCACCTTTATCTACAGAGAAGCAGGAATCATGACATTCTCTGATATACACATGTACCTCATGGTGTAATATACATTTTCCCCTAAATAAATGTATCTGCTTGTAACAGGAAGCATAGATCAATGTACTATAACACATGTATAATGACAACCTCGTCTCTATACTATGGGAAGCATACTTTGAAATGTCATGTTGTGGTACACTGTTGTGTTGTGAGTATAGTTGTCATGTGGCGAAGAGCCAGCTCTTAACAAATCTTTTGAAGTTAAGATGTTTGTCAGTGGATCCTATGTTTGGGTAGTGAATTCCATTGTTTGGCTGCTTGAACAGAGAAATTTGATCTACCCATGTGTTTTTCCTTGCATGTAGGAATGTTGAGGCAGAGAGCCATTCTTGAGCATATATTCCTTTGTAATATGCATTTGTTGATTTTCTTACTGATGAAGAGTGGTCCTTTGCCATTTATTGCTTTGTGGGTGATAGAAAGCAGCTTGAAGTGGATCTTTTGGCAACTGGTATGAGCTGCGGAGTACCCAAGGGTTCATCTCTCAGCCACACGCTCTTCAACATCTACATCGCCCCCCTCGCCACCATCGTCAGACAGCATGGGCTCAACATTGTATCCTACGCCGACGACAGCGAACTCATCCTCTCACTCCAGAAGAATCCCAAAGACACCAGACTCTACTTCCAGGAAGGAATGAAGAATGTGGCCACCTGGATGAAGGACAGCTGCCTGAAGCAAAACTCAAAGAAAACTGAGATCCTCATCCTCGGACCTCGTACCACCGCTTGGAATAACACCTGGTGGCCGCCAGCCATCAGGAGCCCACCCACTCCTACAGACCACACTAGGAACCTCAGCATCATGCATGATTCCTCCCTTACCATGAACGCCAGATCAACGCTGTCACCTCCACCAGATTCAACTGCCTTCGCATCCTCCGTAAGATTTTCGAATGGATCCCCCCCGACTGCAGAAGGTCCATCACCCACGCACTCATAACCAGCAGACTGGACTACGGCAACGCCCTCTGCGCCTGAATCAACAAAACTCTTCTACGGAAGCTACAGAACATCCAGAACGCCACTGCCAGACTGATCCTATGGACTCCGTGCCATGAGCACATGACCCAACACACACGAGACCTCCACTGGCTCCCGTCGAAAAAAGGGTCACCTTCAAATGCCTCACCCACGCCTACAAATCCCTCATCGGACCCAATTGCCTCAACGAGAGACTATTCTACCACGTACCCAAGAGGAACCTCCGCTCCGCCGACCTCGCCCTGGCAGAAGTTCCCTGCATCCTCAGATAGAGAACCGGCGGGAGAGTTTTCTCCTACATCGCAGCGAAAACCTGGAACGAGCTCCCCGTGAACATCAGATCCTCCCCACCCTGCACACCTTCAGGAAGGACCTCAAGACCTGGCTCTTCGACTGACCCGGAACCGCCCTCCCCTCCCCCCCACGGGTGAGTAGCGCGCTATATAAACCCCTGATTGATTGATTGGTAACCAGTGTAAGGTTCTCAAAGCAGGGAAGATGTGTGCTTGTGGATTTACATGTATGAAGAGCCTAGCAGCAGTGTTCTGAATTCTCTGTAATCTTCTCATAGTTGACAAAGGTGAGCTATAATGTAGACCATTGGCGTAGTCCAGTTTTGAGAGGGCAGGAGCGATGGTAGCCTGAACCATGTGAGGAAATCCTAGATGCTGGAAGATGCATTGCTGTGTTTTCATTGTGACAAAGCTTAATTGGTAACTATTGATAGATAATAAAATCTAACTCACACTTGTCTTTGATAGTACATAAGCACCTCAATAATGAACACCGAACACAGAAAAATACATTTGTATGCAGAGATGTTTTAAGGCAAGGGCAGAGTGGGCTCTTGCTCAGGGCCTCAGGCTCCTGATAGAGCCAGCTGTGTTCTGCAGAGACTTCAGCCCTGGTCACCTTGAATAATTCTTTGAAATATTGTTTTAAATACCGTTTCTTTTGATTTATTTCTTAATGTGGGTCATTTTTGAGAGTCTATTACAGACATTGCAGCGAAATGTTGTTTGTTTCATGCAACAGCCATAAAAACGTTTCTTTTAGATCAAAAGAGGACCTCACATATGAGAAATGGGAGAGTGTTACAGAGATTATTTCAGTAATATTAGTGAGCTGATGAAAACACATGTCACTATCCCTGAATATTAGATGTAAACACATTTAGAATTTGCCCCAATGTGCCTGGGCACTGTAGGTGACCTGCCCAAAAGGGGCATGAAAGAGCTGAAATTAGATCATAAATTCAAATCTGTTTCAAACAGGGGCCCCCAAAATACGTTTGGCACAGGGTCCCCAAAATCCTTAAAATGTCCCTGTTTGAATAACCAGTACTGATAGAACCTAATGGGAAACAGCATTTATACATGAAATGAGGGACAAGATTAAAACAATAATATTGGAAAAATTAAA
Source organism: Lissotriton vulgaris (assembly GCF_964263255.1). Lineage (NCBI taxonomy): Eukaryota > Metazoa > Chordata > Amphibia > Caudata > Salamandridae > Lissotriton > Lissotriton vulgaris. Next base: position 864,112,544 of record NC_141689.1, read on the forward strand.
AGAAGGGGAAATAGATAATTCAGGGCACAAAAAGTACACAAGACATTGTCATTCAGGTCTCTTAGGGCCTCATTTAAAACATGCATACTTACAAACATTTTCCATGGGGCCAAAAAGTATTGTCTGTAGCTTGACCGAGGGCCACATTGAGGCTAGTATGGCGGGGCGAGGGGAGAGTGTAAGGAAGATGTGGGGGAACAAAGCAATACCATGTTGTTGACAAGGAGTCCAGTCCATGAGGCCAGTCCAAGGGACCAGGTAAACATCAGGGCAGCTCGGCTCGCCTATAAAAGGGCTCTGGTTAAAAGCAAAGCAGAAGTAAAAGCAGCCACTTGGGAAAACCTGTTAGACCCAGAAATACTTGGTAATAGCTCTAAATTCTGGGGCATTATAAACACACCTCTCTTTGCTTCCACAGGTGATTCCCCCCTAGGCACCAACATTTCAGAAGATGATTGGGTCTCTCATTTTAGTCGTATTTTTAACAGCGATATACCACAACCTATATATGACAAAGGTATCCCAGGTATTAACCCCTTGCGTTTCAACATTTGTGGAGAAGGGCATCATGGGTTTAACCCGGAGGAAAGCACCCGGGCCCGATGGTGTGCCTCCGGACCTTTTTAAATGAAGGACATCACTTTGGGCCCCCGTTCTCTCTGCTGTGTTTCTGGCATTTCAGCCGAAGAAGGCTGAAATGCCAGAAACCGGTCCCCGGTAGCTTGTCTCCTTTCTGGTGAAGAATTGGCTTGGTAGTTTAGTCTGCCCTGTTCCCATGATGCACTGGGCCAGGGACAGACTGATTTGCATATAGCCAGGTTCTGAGCTGGGATGGGGCAGTGAGATAAATAACGGTGATGGATCAAGCCCTGATCTTTGGACTGGGTAAGAGTGGTCTGTTTAACTCAGACACTCTGTTCATCACCACCCCCTTTTTGTAAATCGTTTTTGGCCACTATAGGTGTGGCAGGGTATACTCAGACATGAGTCCCTTTCTCACTGCTCCATCAGGATTCAAGCAAGCCGGGCCGAAGAAGGCTGAAATGCCAGAAACCGGTCCCCGGTAGCTTGTCTCCTTTCTGGTGAAGAATTGGCTTGGTAGTTTAGTCTGCCCTGTTCCCATGATGCACTGGGCCAGGGACAGACTGATTTGCATATGGCCAGGTTCTGAGCTGGGATGGGGCAGTGAGATAAATAACGGTGATGGATCAAGCCCTGATCTTTGGACTGGGTAAGAGTGGTCTGTTTAACTCAGACACTCTGTTCATCACCACCCCCTTTTTGTAAATCGTTTTTGGCCACTATAGGTGTGGCAGGGTATACTCAGACATGAGTCCCTTTCTCACTGCTCCATCAGGATTCAAGCAAGCCGGGCCGAAGAAGGCTGAAATGCCAGAAACCGGTCCCCGGTAGCTTGTCTCCTTTCTGGTGAAGAATTGGCTTGGTAGTTTAGTCTGCCCTGTTCCCATGATGCACTGGGCCAGGGACAGACTGATTTGCATATAGCCAGGTTCTGAGCTGGGATGGGGCAGTGAGATAAATAACGGTGATGGATCAAGCCCTTATCTTTGGACTGGGTAAGAGTGGTCTGTTTAACTCAGACACTCTGTTCATCACCACCCCCTTTTTGTAAATCGTTTTTGGCCACTATAGGTGTGGCAGGGTATACTCAGACATGAGTCCCTTTCTCACTGCTCCATCAGGATTCAAGCAAGCCGGGCCGAAGAAGGCTGAAATGCCAGAAACCGGTCCCCGGTAGCTTGTCTCCTTTCTGGTGAAGAATTGGCTTGGTAGTTTAGTCTGCCCTGTTCCCATGATGCACTGGGCCAGGGACAGACTGATTTGCATATAGCCAGGTTCTGAGCTGGGATGGGGCAGTGAGATAAATAACGGTGATGGATCAAGCCCTGATCTTTGGACTGGGTAAGAGTGGTCTGTTTAACTCAGACACTCTGTTCATCACCACCCCCTTTTTGTAAATCGTTTTTGGCCACTATAGGTGTGGCAGAGTATACTCAGACATGAGTCCCTTTCTCACTGCTCCATCAGGATCCAAGCAAGCCGGGCCGAAGAAGGCTGAAATGCCAGAAACCGGTCCCCGGTAGCTTGTCTCCTTTCTGGTGAAGAATTGGCTTGGTAGTTTAGTCTGCCCTGTTCCCATGATGCACTGGGCCAGGGACAGACTGATTTGCATATAGCCAGGTTCTGAGCTGGGATGGGGCAGTGAGATAAATAACGGTGATGGATCAAGCCCTGATCTTTGGACTGGGTAAGAGTGGTCTGTTTAACTCAGACACTCTGTTCATCACCACCCCCTTTTTGTAAATCGTTTTTGGCCACTATAGGTGTGGCAGGGTATACTCAGACATGAGTCCCTTTCTCACTGCTCCATCAGGATTCAAGCAAGCCGGGCCGAAGAAGGCTGAAATGCCAGAAACCGGTCCCCGGTAGCTTGTCTCCTTTCTGGTGAAGAATTGGCTTGGTAGTTTAGTCTGCCCTGTTCCCATGATGCACTGGGCCAGGGACAGACTGATTTGCATATAGCCAGGTTCTGAGCTGGGATGGGGCAGTGAGATAAATAACGGTGATGGATCAAGCCCTGATCTTTGGACTGGGTAAGAGTGGTCTGTTTAACTCAGACACTCTGTTCATCACCACCCCCTTTTTGTAAATCGTTTTTGGCCACTATAGGTGTGGCAGGGTATACTCAGACATGAGTCCCTTTCTCACTGCTCCATCAGGATTCAAGCAAGCCGGGCCGAAGAAGGCTGAAATGCCAGAAACCGGTCCCCGGTAGCTTGTCTCCTTTCTGGTGAAGAATTGGCTTGGTAGTTTAGTCTGCCCTGTTCCCATGATGCACTGGGCCTGGGACAGACTGATTTGCATATAGCCAGGTTCTGAGCTGGGATGGGGCAGTGAGATAAATAACGGTGATGGATCAAGCCCTGATCTTTGGACTGGGTAAGAGTGGTCTGTTTAACTCAGACACTCTGTTCATCACCACCCCCTTTTTGTAAATCGTTTTTGTCCACTATAGGTGTGGCAGGGTATACTCAGACATGAGTCCCTTTCTCACTGCTCCATCAGGATTCAAGCAAGCCGGGCCGAAGAAGGCTGAAATGCCAGAAACCGGTCCCCGATAGCTTGTCTCCTTTCTGGTGAAGAATTGGCTTGGTAGTTTAGTCTGCCCTGTTCCCATGATGCACTGGGCCAGGGACAGACTGATTTGCATATAGCCAGGTTCTGAGCTGGGATTGGGCAGTGAGATAAATAACGGTGATGGATCAAGCCCTGATCTTTGGACTGGGTAAGAGTGGTCTGTTTAACTCAGACACTCTGTTCATCACCACCCCCTTTTTGTAAATCGTTTTTGGCCACTATAGGTGTGGCAGGGTATACTCAGACATGAGTCCCTTTCTCACTGCTCCATCAGGATTCAAGCAAGCCGGGCCAAAGAAGGCTGAAATGCCAGAAACCGGTCCCCGGTAGCTTGTCTCCTTTCTGGTGAAGAATTGGCTTGGTAGTTTAGTCTGCCCTGTTCCCATGATGCACTGGGCCAGGGACAGACTGATTTGCATATAGCCAGGTTCTGAGCTGGGATGGGGCAGTGAGATAAATAACGGTGATGGATCAAGCCCTGATCTTTGGACTGGGTAAGAGTGGTCTGTTTAACTCAGACACTCTGTTCATCACCACCCCCTTTTTGTAAATCGTTTTTGGCCACTATAGGTGTGGCAGGGTATACTCAGACATGAGTCCCTTTCTCACTGCTCCATCAGGATTCAAGCAAGCCGGGCCGAAGAAGGCTGAAATGCCAGAAACCGGTCCCCGGTAGCTTGTCTCCTTTCTGGTGAAGAATTGGCTTGGTAGTTTAGTCTGCCCTGTTCCCATGATGCACTGGGCCAGGGACAGACTGATTTGCATATAGCCAGGTTCTGAGCTGGGATGGGGCAGTGAGATAAATAACGGTGATGGATCAAGCCCTGATCTTTGGACTGGGTAAGAGTGGTCTGTTTAACTCAGACACTCTGTTCATCACCACCCCCTTTTTGTAAATCGTATTTAATGCAGCCACTGACCATGGATGCCCAAAGTCCTGGGGGTTGTCCACAATAGTCCCCGTTTTTAAAAAAGGGGACTGTAACAGCACATCCTGCTACAGGCCAATATCCTTAATTGATTCGGTCGTAAAAGTAGTAGGCGGTGTAATCCTGAATAGGCTAACAACCTGGGCTGACGAAAATAATATAATTTCTCCAATTCAATATGGTTTTAGACCAGGCCACTCTACCATCTCCCAGTGTCTCAACCTATACATGGTGTTAGGAAAATATACGATGGCACGTCAGGGCACAGTCCATATGGCTTTTATGGACCTCTCTTCAGCCTTCGACTGTGTCAATAGGGGCAAATTATGGGAGGCTATGAGAAATATGGGGGTGGAGCAGACCCTGGTCAATTTCCTGGCGGATCTACACCCGGACACCCGAGCTAATGTGTGATACACCCAGGACCTGAAGGTGACCAGGGCATTCGGAGTACACCGGGGTGTAAGACAGGGTTGCAACCTGGCCCCGTTTCTTTTTAATCTATACATCAATAATCTGGAAAATATCCTCTTAAAAACATGTGCTGATTATCCCTTTTTGGACGTAAAGGGTTACTTGTTTTACTCTATGCGGATGACGCCGTTTTGTTGGCAAGGACCGCAAAAGGGCTCCAACTGCTGCTTAACACCTTTTTTACATTTATGAAATCCCGGGATCTCTCCATTAATAACTCAAAATCTTTTGTTATGAATGTAGGTACAGCACATAAGAAGGAGTTTTCATTTTATGTAAACAGGGAGAAAATTCCCACGACTAAAACCTTCTCATACCTGGGGGTCCTGTTTGATAACCAACTGAAATGGGGCCCGCTGTACAGAAGAAAAAAGGGGAGATAACACGGGCAAATGCAGCTATTTTTTATTTTGCGAGGAAAATGGGGAAACGGCCAATTGCCGCTTTGTTAAAAGTCTATCAGGCCAAGAGTGTGGCAATAGGCTGCTACGGAAGTGAGTTATGGGGGCACACGAATGTTAAGGACTTGGTGGTAGCAGAAAATAACTTTTTGAAACAGCTTCTGGGGGCTCCAAGAGGAACTGCCAATTTTATAGTGCATGAGGAGTTAGGTTCCCCTTATCTAGGTGATACCATTGCACTTCAGCCTTTAAGATTCTGGCTGAAATGCTGGCTAAATAAGGACCTCCTGTTAAACCACCAGCTCCTGAGAGAAGCACTGACATGGGATAATATGTTACAAATCCCGTAGCTAAAATACTTGAAAAATTGTTTCACTGCATTGTGGCGTCCGGAACTCTTCTCAAATCCCGACTCAATTACTGTAACAGACGTAAAGTTTGTGAAAAACACTTTCTTTCTTTCACAGCTATTCCAGCGGGAGGAGGTGGACTTAAAGAAAAGCAGCAATAGAAACTATGTTTTCATACAAACCACACTAAGGGGCTCATTAGGATGGCGGACGGAAGTGCCTCCGCAGCCCCGGAGCATGCGGAACATGCCTATTCTGCGTCCGCCCGTCGCGGACACTCCGTCCGCCAGATCAAGATAGGAAAGATGGGCCAAAATCCGTCCGCGCCGGAAGATCGCGCTCCGCCGCCCAACTACACCCGACCACGCGGTGGACGTAACCAATCCAGAGACTCCGCCATACGGACTGACGTCTCGGACCGTCCTCCAATTCAAGATGGCGGAAAATATATATAAAAGCGCTGCGGAAAAACAACCTGCCTGAACACTGCGGATGCCCCACAGCGAACATACCCACCACGAGCCGCTCGCCGACATGGATCCAGCACTACACGCTTACCCGATACTCTTCGCGATCCACCACGTCCTAGTCTTGGCCCACCATCGAGGACGACGCAGGTATGCTACAAACCATTCGCTGTCTGGAGAGGAGTACCTGCCAGGGCCGTGACGTAGGGAGGGGGGAGTGACATGTATCTGAAACCACTGATTCGTGTGGAGGGGAGCACCTGCAAGGGTCGTGACGTAGGGAGGGGGGAGTGACATGTATCTGAACCCACTGACTTGAAGTAAATACAAATACACACCAGCATCACACACGCAGGAATGACTCCGGCAAACCACGACACATGATTGACAAGTTTATTTACATATAATCGGGGTAACATCACAGTGTAGGCTTGAGCATGGGCATAGTGGACACCAGAGCAGGTACATCAGAGGCACTACATGAGAGGGCATACAGCAGTATCAGAACAGCAACAGGGCATTGTGGACACCAGAGCAGGTACATCAGAAGCACTACATGAGAGGGGCTAAGTGCACCAACAGTCCATGGCAAGGCAGAGGTCCATCAGAGGCAGCACTTGAGAGGGGCTAAGTGCACCAACAGTCCATTGCACTGAAAAGGTCCATCAGAGGCAGCACATGAGAGGGCATACAGCAGTATCAGAACAGCAACAGGGCATTATGGACACCAGAGCAGGTACATCAGAGGCACTACATGAGAGGGCATACAGCAGTATAAGAACAGCAACAGGGCATTGTGGACACTAGAGCAGGTCCATCAGAGGCAGTACATGAGAGGGCAGACAGCAGTATCAGAACAGCAACAGGGCATTGTGGGCACCAGAGCAGGTACATCAGAGGCACTACATGAGAGGGCACAATGCAGTATCAGAACAGCAACAGGGCATTGTGGACACCAGAGCAGGTACATCAGAGGCACTACATGAGAGGGGCTAAGTGCACCAACAGTCCATGGCAAGGCGCAGGTCCATCAGAGGCAGCACATGAGAGTGGCTAAGTGCACCAACAGTCCATTGCACTGAAAAGGTCCATCAGAGGCAGCACTTGAGAGGGGCTAAGTGCACCAACAGTCCATTGCACTGAAAAGGTCCATCAGAGGCAGCACATGAGAGGGCATACAGCAGTATCAGAACAGCAACAGGGCATTATGGACACCAGAGCAGGTACATCAGAGGCACTACATGAGAGGGCATACAGCAGTATAAGAACAGCAACAGGGCATTGTGGACACTAGAGCAGGTCCATCAGAGGCAGTACATGAGAGGGCAGACAGCAGTATCAGAACAGCAACAGGGCATTGTGGGCACCAGAGCAGGTACATCAGAGGCACTACATGAGAGGGCACAATGCAGTATCAGAACAGCAACAGGGCATTGTGGACACCAGAGCAGGTACATCAGAGGCACTACATGAGAGGGGCTAAGTGCACCAACAGTCCATGGCAAGGCGCAGGTCCATCAGAGGCAGCACATGAGAGTGGCTAAGTGCACCAACAGTCCATTGCACTGAAAAGGTCCATCAGAGGCAGCACATGAGAGGGGCTAAGTGCACCAACAGTCCATTGCACTGAAAAGGTCCATCAGAGGCAGCACATGAGAGTGGCTAAGTGCACCAACGGTCCATTGCACTGAAAAGGTCCATCAGAAGCAGCACATGAGAGGGGCTAAGTGCACCAACAGTCCATTGCACTGAAAAGGTCCATCAGAGGCAGCACATGAGAGGGGCTAAGTGCACCAACAGTCCATTGCACTGAAAAGGTCCATCAGAGGCACTACATGAGAGGGCACAATGCAGTATCAGAACAGCAACAGGGCATTGTGGACACCAGAGCAGGTACATCAGAGGCACTACATGAGAGGGCATACAGCAGTATCAGAACAGCAACAGGGCATTGTGGACACCAGAGCAGGTCCATCAGAGGCAGTAAATGAGAGGGCAGACAGCAGTATCAGAACAGCAACAGGGCATTGTGGACACCAGAGCAGGTACATCGGAGGCACTACATGAGAGGGCACAATGCAGTATCAGAACAGCAACAGGGCATTGTGGACACCAGAGCAGGTACATCAGAGGCACTACATGAGAGGGGCTAAGTGCACCAACAGTCCGTGGCAAGGCACAGGTCCATCAGAGGCAGCACATGAGAGTGGCTAAGTGCACCAACAGTCCATTGCACTGAAAAGGTCCATCAGAGGCAGCACATGAGAGGGGCTAAGTGCACCAACAGTCCATGGCAAGGCACAGGTCCATCAGAGGCAGCACATGAGAGGGGCTAAGTGCACCAACAGTCAATCGCACTGAAAAGGTCCATCAGAGGCACTACATGAGAGGGCCCAATGCAGTATCAGAACAGCAACAGGGCATTGTGGACACCAGAGCAGGTACATCAGAGGCAGTACACGAGAGGGGCTAAGTGCACCAACAGTCCATGGCAAGGCACAGGTCCATCAGAGGCAGCACATGAGAGTGGCTAAGTGCACCAACACTCCATTGCACTGAAAAGGTCCATCAGAGGTAGCACATGAGAGGGGCTAAGTGCACCAACAGTCCATTGCACTGAAAGGGTCCATCAGAGGCAGCACATGAGAGGGCATACAGCAGTATCAGAACAGCAGCAGGACATTGTCGACACCAGAGCAGGTACATCAGAGGCACTACATGAGAGGGCATACAGCAGTATCAGAACAGCAACAGGGAATTGTGGACACCAGAGCAGGTACATCCGAGGCAGTACATCAGTACGAGTATAGCAACAGGGCAGCAACAGGCCATTGTGGACACCAGAGCAGGTACATCAGAGGCAGTACATTAGAGGGGCCAAGTGCTCCAACAGTCCATTGCACTGAAAACGTCCATCAGAGGCAGCACATGAGAGGGGCCAATGCAGTTTCAGAACAGCAACAGGGCAGTGTGTACACCAGAGCAGGTACATCAGAAGCAGTACATGAGAGGGCACAATGCAGTATCAGAACAGCAACAGGGCATTGTGGACACCAGAGCAGGTACATCAGAGGCAGTACATTAGAGGGGCCAAGTGCTCCAACAGTCCATTGCACTGAAAACGTCCATCAGAGGCAGCACATGAGAGGGGCCAATGCAGTTTCAGAACAGCAACAGGGCAGTGTGGACACCAGAGCAGGTACATCAGAGGCACTACATGAGAGGGCATACAGCAGTATCAGAACAGCAACAGGGCATTGTGGACACCAGAGCAGGTACATCAGAGGCACTACATGAGAGGGCGCAATGCAGTATCAGAACAGCAACAGGGCATTGTGGACACCAGAGCAGGTACATCAGAGGCACTACATGAGAGGGGCTAAGTGCACCAACAGTCCATTGCACTGAAAAGGTCCATCAGAGGCAGCACATGAGAGGGCATACAGCAGTATCAGAACAGCAACAGGGCATTGTGGACACCAGAGCAGGTACATCAGAGGCACTACATGAGAGGGCATACAGCAGTATCAGAACAGCAACAGGGCATTGTGGACACCAGAGCAGGTACATCAGAGGCACTACATGAGAGGGCATACCGCAGTATCAGAACAGCAACAGGGCATTGTGGACACCAGAGCAGGTACATCAGAGGCACTACATGAGAGGGCATACAGCAGTATCAGAACAGCAACAGGGCATTGTGGACACCAGAGCAGGTCCATCAGAGGCAGCACATGAGAGGGCACAATGCAGTATCTGAGGCACCACAAGTACGAATCACAATGAACCCGTCCCAAGGACCACAGCAGTAGAAGACTGTTTACAATGGACAATGTACACACCATGTCCAATGACATGTGAGTGAAGTCAACAGCATCTCACATCACACTATCAGGTGGATTGCGTGAAGTACCCGCATCGGACAGACTGCCAGCACCAGAAACTGGAGTGTGAGACACAGCCACGTCTCGAGTGACTGACACATGCGCCACAGACCCAGACACACTGCCAGCACCACAAACAGGAGTGTGACACACAGCCACAGATGTAGTGACTGACACGTGAGCCACAGACCCAGACACACTGCCAGCACCTGATACAGGAGTGTGAGACACAGCCACAGCCCGAGTGACTGACACATGGGCCACAGACCCAGATACACTGGCAGCACCACAAACAGGAGTGTGAGACACAGCCACAGCCCGAGTGACTGACACATGGGCCACAGACCCAGATACACTGGCAGCACCACAAACAGGAGTGTGAGACACAGCCACAGCCCGAGTGACTGACATATGGGCCACAGACCCAGACACACTGCCAGCACCACAAACAGGAGTGTGAGACACAGCCACAGCCCGAGTGACTGACACATGGGCCACAGACCCAGATACATTGGCAGCACCACAAACAGGAGTGTGAGACACAGCCACAGCCAGAGTGACTGACACATGGGCCACAGACCCAGACACACTGCCAGCACCAGTAACAGGAGAGGGCACAACTGATACAGTGCTACTACATGATGCATGACAGCAAACAACAGACACAGTGCCACTATCTGACACATGCAAGGCAACTGCAGCTGCGCCACTGGGACCACTGAAATGATGAGCCACAGGGCTGTATGGGCCAGGAGGCAGGGTGGCTCTGGGAGCGGGGGATAGTTGCAATTGACCGACATCGGGGTGGGCATGTGTCAATGCTGTGTGTCTACATTTCTTGGGGATATGTGACTGCACCCTGGACAGGACAGGACTGGCAAGTGGGTCGGACTGAAAAGAAATATCACCCACCATGGGTGGTGCATCTGCTGCCGGGGGAATGCTCTCTGGGGACGTGCTGGAGCCTGCTTGTCGTTTGCTGTGTGGCTGCCTTCTGGCCTCTGCAACATGTGTCATGGGGGATGCTATTACAGGGTCCACCTGCCTCCGCTCCTGACGGGCCCTGATGGGAGTGGAGGTAAGGGGTGACTCCACCGCGGAGACATCTGTATTCCGTTCCCTCAACAACAGCAGCCTCAGTGCATCAAGGGGTGATGTATGCCTGTCCTTGATAGCGCCACTGTCCATGGGAGATGCCTTGTCCCTTGGATGTTCCATTTCCGTAGGAGGAATGTTGTCTGTGGACCTTCCCTGTTCCCTGGATGGTGCCCTGTTCCTGGCAGCAGACTTGTCGTCTGTGGTGTACCTATCCCCAGAACACACCTTCTCCCTGTGTGTGTCCTTGCCCTTGGGAGTGTCCGTGCTCTTCTTAGGTGCGTTTGTCTTTTGACTGTCCTTGTCCCTGCCCTTGGTAGTGGCTCCTTCCTTCCTAGTCTCCCTGCCCTTGGGAGTGGCTCCTTCCTTCCTAGCCTCCCTGCCCTTGGGAGTGCCTCCTTCCTTCCTAGTCTCCCTGCCCTTGGGAGTGGCTCCTTCCTTCCTAGTGTCCCTGGGAGTGACTCCTTCCTTCCTAGTCTCCCTGTCCTTGGGAGTGGCTCCTTCCTTCCTAGTCTCCCTGCCCTTGGGAGTGGGTCCTTCCTTCCTAGTGTCCCTGCCCTTGGGAGTGGCACCTTCCTAGTCTCCCTGCCCTTGGGAGTGGGTCCTTCCTTCCTAGTCTCCCTGCCCTTGGGAGTGGCTCCTTCCTTCCTAGTCTCCCTGTCCTTGGGAGTGGCTCCTTCCTTCCTAGTCTCCCTGTCCTTGGGAGTGGCTCCTTCCTTCCTAGTCTCCCTGCCCTTGGGAGTGGCTCCTTCCTTCCTAGTCTCCCTGCCCTTGGGAGTGGGTCCTTCCTTCCTAGTGTCCCTGCCCTTGGGAGTGGCACCTTCCTTCCTAGTCTCCCTGCCCTTGGGAGTGGGTCCTTCCTTCCTAGTCTCCCTGCCCTTGGGAGTGCCTCCTTCCTTCCTAGTCTCCCTGCCCTTGGGAGTGGCTCCTTCCTTCCTAGTCTCCCTGTCCTTGGGAGTGGCACCTTCCTTCCTAGTCTCCCTGTCCTTGGGAGTGGCTCCTTCCTTCCTAGTCTCCCTGTCCTTGGGAGTGGCTCCTTCCTTCCTAGTGTACCTGTCCCTGGGAGTGTCCCTGCTCTCATGAGGTGCCTTCGTCTTCTGACTGTCCTTGTCCAAGGTAGTGTCCATGGAACTGGGAGTGAGCCTTGCCATGGGAGTACCTTTTGTGTGGGATGCCTGTGCAGCATGTGAAGCCATTTCACCCAACCCCTCTTGTGGATCCCGTGTGTGTACTCCAGTGTATCTGACGTTGTCTTTGTGAACACATTTTGCTGACCTAGGGGATGGTGTCTGAGCCCTCCGTGCCTTGACGTGCTGGCTGACGCTGCTTCTAGTGCAATAACCTGTATTTGAGTCCTGGTCAGAATATTCACTCCCCCCTGAGACATCCAGTGTTGTAGATGGGGGAACAGAAGTAGCACCCAGTCCATGTGATTGTACAATGGCAGACGACACACTGGTAGCCAATGACTGCACTGTCCTGTGTAGACCAGCCAGATCGCCATGCATCCCTTCCATGAATGCCACCACCTGCCCCAACTTCCTATCGTGGTCTTGGAAAGCATTTATCTTATTGGTCTGCCCCACACACAGCTGTCGCAGCAGATCAACAGCCTCAGCACAAAGAGCATTTTGGCTCACCGAGGCCGGGGCAGCGGTGCTGACACCGAACGCCACTATGCTCCCCCTACTTCTGCGTGCACGAACAGTACATGGTGCAGTTGGCGCCAGGGTGGGCCCTGTGTGCTGTGTCCCAACCGAAGGTGTTGATTGCCCACTCCCAGTCTGTGACAACAGTGCTGACTCACCAACACTGTCGGAAGATGATGACGATGTTGTCTCCACATGCGAGTCCTCCGGGACGTTCTTGTCCCCCTCTCCGGCGCTGGCCTCTTCTGTGTCAGTTTGCGTGTGCGCGATGTCTGATCCGGATGCATTGCCTTCAATCATCTCCTCCGTCTGTGGCTGAGTGCCCTCTGCCAATGCTGAAATGCACAGGAAATTGGTGTAAGTCATGGGCACACTCACGTACAGTACTGCTACGGAATCCCTAATGCCATTGATGACAAAGTACATCGATCCCCCAACCTGCACACGGGCCACCCCTACCAGTCATCCTCACAGGAAATAAGTGGTGTTGGTCGTGCAACATGTACAGCATGCAGACAGGGCATGAGCACGTACATCTGCACACCAGTCTTGCCATGGGGTGACGGAGCACTACAGCATGTGCATCAACACTCAACTGCTTAGCGAGTGGCGTATCAACATGCCGGACCTGGACGTGACATTTCACTGCGCCAATGTCACCAACATGCCATTGCAACGAGACACACGCTACACAGAAGTCACTAATGTGTCTGGGCAACAATACATGCATTGCACTCACAAGCAACATACACTGACAGTATGCTTACCGCTACGTTGCTGTTCATCCACACGCAGCCGCTCGGACAGGTCAGGATGCGTCACAGCAATGATACGGTGCATGAGAGGGGTCATTGAGCGTCGGGCCAGACGTGGCGTTCTTGGAATCATCCCTAGTGTCACTTCCGCTACATTCTTGCTCAGCCTGGAAATGTCGTCCCAGCGTTTGTGGCAGTGTGTATGTCGTCTATTGGACACCCCCACTGCCCGTACATCACGTGCAATGCTCCTCCACACGTCCTTGGGAAGGTGCAGCTTGACCTACCATGATGGGAGACAAAAGGGTGCAAGTCAGTGGACAGTTGGCCAGTCACACAGATAGGGGCAACACGTATCTCTCAGCACCCATGCACATTTCGACTAATGTGTTGGTCCCACATCACACCGCCAAGATTTCAGAGCCCAGGTATAATGGACCACCTCATGCACACCAACATGTCCCCCACTGCACTTACCACCTGTCCGGGTGGGCCGTACAGGCGTCCGAAGTTGCGGAGCACACCGTCCACGAGGACATCCAGCTCCGCGGCGGTGAAGGGACGAGACCGGATCTCTTTGACTCTCGACATGGCAAGTTCACGGAGTATGGCACTAGAGCGGCAGTCGGTGGTCAGCTCCGCAGCTGCAGGTGGAGGTGATGGTCACAGGCAGCAGTCGGTGGTCAGCTCCGCAGCAGCAGGTGGAGGTGATGGTCACAGGCAGCAGTCGGTGGTCAGCTCCGCAGCAGCAGGTGGAGGTGATGGGCACAGGCAGCAGTCGGTGGTCAGCTCCGCAGCAGCAGGTGGAGGTGATGGTCACAGGCAGCAGTCGGTGGTCAGCTCCGCAGCAGCAGGTGGAGGTGATGGTCACAGGCAGCAGTCGGTGGTCATCGTAGAATGTGTGCTTTTGCACATCACACATATATAGGGCCCTGAGGCCATGTCAGTGGCATACGGCACCAGCCATTGGTCAGCCCTGGATGCGTGTTTGGAAATGGGCCAATGACTGGCCCTGGTGTTGCGGTGCACAGCATACTCTACATTCGATTGGGCATACAAGGGCCTTGTTCACACTTCCCATTGGTTGCATGTGCACAGACCGTCACGGTCACACACCGGCACCCGCATGTGGAAGCTTCCGGGACGGATGCTTCATTTGCAACAATGTTCAATGACTGGCGCCAACATGGCGGGACACGTATTCGGCAGGGGAGGTGCAGGCCAACATATCCATTAGCTGATGTCAATGGACATGGCAGGTCATGACCCCCCTTACAGTGACATTGCATCATCCACCCTACACCGGCCGGCCCAGCCCGGCCCAGGACCGCCGTGCCGGCCATGTCAACCACCGCCGTGCCAGGCCCCGTCCACCACCGCCGTGCCAGGCCCTGTCCACTACCGCCGTGCCGGCCATGTCAACCACCGCTGTGCCAGGCCCCGTCCACAACCGCCGTGCCAGGCTCCGTCCACTACCGCCGTGCCGGCCATGTCAACCACCGCAGTGCCAGGCCCCATCCACCACCGCCGTGCCAGGCCCCGTCCACCACCGCCGTGCCAGGGCACGGCGGTAGTGGAAAGGGCATGGCACGGTGGTGGTGGACGGGGCCTGGCACGGCGGTGGTTGACATGGCCGGCACGGCGGTAGTGGACGGGGCCTGGCACGGCGGTGGTTGACATGGCCAGCACGGCGGTAGTGGACGGGGCCTGGCACGGCGGTGGTGGACGGGGCCTGGCACAGCGGTGGTTGACATGGCCAGCACGGCGGTCCTGGGCCGGGCTGGGCCGGCCGGTGTAGGGTGGATGATGCAATGTCACTGTAAGGGGGGTCATGACCTGCCATGTCCATTGACATCAGCTAATGAATGTGTTGGCCTGCACCTCCCCCGCCGAATACGTGCCCCGCCATGTTGAAGCCAGTGATTGAACATTGTTGCAAGTGAAGCATCCGTCCCGGAGCCTAGCACATGCAGTTGCCGTTGTGTGACCGGGACGGACCGTGCACATGCAGCCAATGGGAAGAGGGAACGCGGGCCGCGTATGCCCAGTCGTAAACAGCGGAAGCAGTGCACCGCCATGGCGCCGCCAATGATTGTATCTTTTCTGACAATGCACCTTGTTCTATTGTCTGCAGCTGCCTGATGACGGTTGTGTGCGTGATTGCGTGAGTCCACATGTCATGCTCTATCCCATGTGTGTCCATACCATGGCCATCGGTGTGCCACAAATGTGCATCACATGTGCATGTCGACATCGGGTATTTCCCTACACAAGTTTCTAGTACCTCACATCTACACAGTAGATCCCGGATGTATCAGCACATTCTGATTCAGTTGTCAGTGAGTGGTATATGTGAGATAATGACTATGGTGGGGGTACACATGTGTTCAGTGCATGTGTGTTGCCTATTGTGTCACTATGCACGTGATGTACGTATGCCCACCATTATTGGTGTTGCCATAGGTGCATGATAAAATGGTGTGTGTGTATCTTTTCGTTTGTGTGCATGCACTTGCATGTGTGTATGTGATGTGGCGCCTACACATTTGGGTCATGTCACATGTCTTGTTGGCAGTAATGTTGACCTGAGACAAAGTAGCATTGCACATGTTGAGACACATCATGTTGCTAGTGGCTGCACATTGTTGCTACGTCAATCCATGTTGTAGTGACAATCAGAGATGTCACACATATGACAATTATACACTGTATTTTACGTGTTGGTAGAGTTCGTTGACATGTGAGTGAGTTGCACAGACATGCGTTGTATGTGAATTGACTTCCATTCCATCTACTCCCACACAGGAGGGCTCCAAATGTCCATCGCCCATACACTGTGCTGGAGGATATGGTTGACGAGGAGGTGATCAGGAAATTCCGGCTGGATCGACGTCGATTGATGGAGCTTGTGAACCAATTGTCTCCTCACCTGCAGCCGCGAAGAACCTATCCAGGTTCCATTACACCCACGGCAAAGGTGATGGCGGCACTCCACTTTTTTGCTACATGCACCTTTCAGTACACCAGTACACAGTTGGACATGCCGGGGGATGTCACAGTCCATGTTCAGCATGGTACTTCAGGATGTACTGAGAGCCATGATGCTGTACAAGCATGACTACATTCATTTCCCACAGGCGGCAGAGTTGGCAGCGGTCAAAGCAGACTTCTATGCACTGGGTCGGATACCACACGTTGTGGGTTCCATTGAATGCACGCATATCGCTATCATTCCACCACGGGCACGTGAGCAGGTGTATAGGAATCGGAAGCACTTCCATTCCCTCAACGTGCAGGTGGTGTGCCAGGCCGACAACGTAATATCACATGTGTGTGCAAGATTTCCAGGCTCTGCACATGACGCTCACATCATGCGGAGCAGCATTGTCCCCCAACTGATGGCAAATCTGCGTCCGGCACAAGCGTGGCTTGTTGGTGAGTATGCTGTGGTGACAGGAGTGATATCTGTGTGGCATGGTGTGCCCACCAATTATGGTTGTGATGTTTCTGTCTCTCTCTCTCTTCCACCAACATAGGCGACTCGGCTTACCCAAGCAGGCCTTGGCTGCTGAGTCCCATACGCAACCCAACTAAAGCGGGAGAAATGCGATACAATGATGCCCATGGAAGGACACGTCGAGTGGTAGAACGTACATTTGGCCTGCTGAAGTCTAGGTTTCGGTGCCTGGATAAGACTGGAGGGGCCCTGCCTTATTCACCAGGCAAAGTATGCAGGATCGTGATTGCCTGCTGCATGCTCCACAACCTGGCTGTGCGCAATAACATTGAACTGCTCTTGGACCCTGATGAACAGCAAGTTACCCGCCCTCCCGACCAACCCATGTCGACTGATGAGGATAGTGGTGAGGAGGAAGGTGTGGACCAGAGGCGCCAGCTCATTGATCGCTACTTCCCTTGAATGTGAGTGTGCTCCTCTTGTGCTGGTTGTGTATGCCCTGTGTATGTTTGCTGGTGTTGTGTCATTGTGGTGTGCATCATCTGTGTGTTCTGCAATGTGATGTATGCATGTGTGTGTGTTTATTTATTTGGACATGCAAGTCTCCATGATGTGTGTACTCTCATCCAATCATGTTGTGATGAGTGTGGTTTGTGGAATGTTGCACTGCAGTGTGTTGTGATGAGTGTGAATCTGTTTCCTGACGTGTCTTTGCGGTTTCTATATTTCCCTAGGTCACTCCCACTGCGGCATGATTCTGTACGACTTGGATCCCTGAACCTGGTAACGTCTGTTTCTGATGCAATCATGTGAATAAACATGGAGGCAACACATCATTGAGTGAGTAAGTGGTATTTATTTACAGATTGTGCATTGGTGTTGGTGCATATTTACAAATGAGTGAAGGGGTGGGGGAGTGTGAGTTAAAGGTAATGGCAGATGAAATGTCCGTGCTGACAACACATAGGGTTGTGTCTGCCTAGTGCAGCAGGCCTGTGCCAATGATTGGCTAGGTGGGACAAGATAGTTGGCAGGGTGAATGGCTCGCTCAGGTAGTGTGACAGTCATTGTCGGCTCCTCTTGGAGCGTGTGAAAGGAGCATCCACACTGCTCTCGCCCACTTCCAGCCTCGGACGGCCCCTCCGTCTTTGAGGCGGGACGGAGTCAGCTGGGGGCGCAGGCTGATCTGGTTCCACCTCCGTCGCCAGGGGCGCAGGTGGCGGTGGCGGTGCTGTTGCTGCCCGTGGCGTTGTTTGAGGGGGGGTGGGGTGGGTGGTGTTGGCGGCTATCCATCCCATCCACATGGTTGTGTTCTGGGACATGATGTCTACTATTTGGCCAAGCCGCCTCTCAATGGCCCCCAACATTTCGGTGTTCTCAACAGAGTCCTGGTGGGCACGATCTGCCTGTGCCTGACCACGTTCATAGGTTTCCTGGACCCTGGCTAGGGCTTCCAATGACTGTGCCATGGCATTGGGTGGGTGTCCTTCTTCAGAACGTCGTTGCGTTGTGCTCCTGCCTGCCTGATGTGGCCTTGCCTCTCTGGTTTGCCACACACTCTCCCTGCGTGGCTGGGATGGCGCAGGCCCGGCGTCGTGCGGTGGGTTAGGCAGGGTGGCAGGGGCAGGAGTGGTGGTACTGGTGGTGGTGGAGGTGGTGGTGGTGCTGGTGGTGGCTGTGCAGGTCACAGTGGCCGGTGTGGTGGAAATAGCAGAGGCCGTAGTAGTCGGTGCTGGTATCACCTGGGAGCCAGATGGCCCTGGCTGCCTGCTTGTGCCCGCACCATCCTTCGCACCGGAGCTGGCTGTGCAATCGTCCCCAGAGAGTCCTGAGTGAGGCGAGTCTGGAGGCCGGGTGGTGGTTCCACCTGTGAGATTACGATCACCTGCAAAACAAAATTGTGAAGATGAGTACTGTGGGCATTACGTGTTATTTTCATATTGTTGACTATTCAGTCGCCACTCGCACTCACCCCACCCACCACCACCGCCATCCCTATGGACATGGGGGCCTGTTGGGAGTTGTAGTGCCATCCTCTCACACACCCCACCCACCACCACCGCCATCCCTATGGACATGGGGGCCTGTTGGGAGTTGTAGTGCCGTCCTCTCACACACCCCACCCACCACCACTGCCATCCCTATGGACATGGGGGCCTGTTGGGAGTTGGACTAGTGACCTCTCACACACCCCACCCTACCACCACCGCCATCCCTATGGACATGGGGGCCTGTTGGGAGTTGGACTAGTGGCCTCTCACACACCCCTCCCACCACCACCGCCATCCCTGTGGACATGGGGGCCTGTTGGGAGTTGTAGGGCCGTCCTCTCACACACCCCACCCACCACCACCACCATCCCTATGGACATGGGGGCCTGTTGGGAGTTGTAGTGCCGTCCTCTCACACACCCCACCCACCACCACCGCCATCCCTATGGACATGGGGGCCTGTTGGGAGTTGGACTAGTGACCTCTCACACACCCCACCCACCACCACCGCCATCCCTATGGACATGGGGGCCTGTTGGGAGTTGTAGTGCCGTCCTCTCACACACCCCACCCACCACCACCGCCATCCCTATGGACATGGGGGCCTGTTGGGAGTTGTAGTGCCGTCCTCTAACACACCTCACCCACCACCACCGCCATCCCTATGGACATGGGGGCCTGTTGGGAGTTGTAGTGCCGTCCTCTCACATACCCCACCCACCACCACCGCCATCCCTATGGACATGGGGGCCTGTTGGGAGTTGTAGTGCCGTCCTCTAACACACCTCACCCACCACCACCGCCATCCCTATGGACATGGGGGCCTGTTGGGAGTTGTAGTGCCGTCCTCTCACACACCCCACCCACCACCACCGCCATCCCTATGGACATGGGGGCCTGTTGGGAGTTGGACTAGTGACCTCTCACACACCTCACCCACCACCACCGCCATCCCTATGGACATGGGGGCCTGTTGGGAGTTGTAGTGCCGTCCTCTCACACACCCCACCCACCACCACCGCCATCCCTATGGACATGGGGGCCTGTTGGGAGTTGTAGTGCAGTCTTCTCACACACCCCACCCACCACCACCGCCATCCCTATGGACATGGGGGCCTGTTGGGAGTTGGACTAGTGACCTCTCACACACCCCACCCACCACCACCGGCATCCCTATGGACATGGGGGCCTGTTGGGAGTTGTAGTGCCGCCCTCTCACACACCCCACCCACCACCACCGCCATCCCTATGGACATGGGGGCCTGTTGGGAGTTGTAGTGCCGTCCTCTCACACACCCCACCCACCACCACCGCCATCCCTATGGACATGGGGGCCTGTTGGGAGTTGGACTAGTGACCTCTCACACACCCCACCCACCACCACCGCCATCCCTATGGACATGGGGGCCTGTTGGGAGTTGTAGTGCCGTCCTCTCACACACCCCACCCACCACCACCGCCATCCCTATGGACATGGGGGCCTGTTGGAAGTTGTAGTGCCGTCCTCTCACACACCCCACCCACCACCACCGCCATCCCTATGGACATGGGGGACTGTTGGGAATTGGACTAGTGACCTCTCACACACCCCACCCTACCACCACCGCCATCCCTATGGACATGGGGGCCTGTTGGGAGTTGGACTAGTGACCTCTCACACACCCCACCCACCACTACCGCATTCCCTATGGACATGGGGGCCTGTTGGGAGTTGTAGTGCCGTCCTCTCACACACCCCACCCACCACCACCGCCATCCCTATGGACATGGGGGCCTGTTGGGAGTTGGACTAGTGACCTCTCACACACCCCACCCACCACCACCGCCATCCCTATGGACATGGGGGCCTGTTGGGAGTTGTAGTGCCGTCCTCTCACACACCCCACCCACCACCACTGTCATCCCTATGGACATGGGGGCCTGTTGGGAGTTGGACTAGTGACCTCTCACACACCCCACCCTACCACCACCGCCATCCCTATGGACATGGGGGCCTGTTGGGAGTTGGACTAGTGACCTCTCACACACCCCACCCACCACCACCGCCATCCCTGTGGACATGGGGGCCTGTTGGGAGTTGTAGTGCCGTCCTCTTACACACCCCACCCACCACCACCACCATCCCTATGGACATGGGGGCCTGTTGGGAGTTGTAGTGCCGTCCTCTCACACACCCCACCCACCACCACCGCCATCCCTATGGACATGGGGGCCTGTTGGGAGTTGGACTAGTGACCTCTCACACACCCCACCCACCACCACCGCCATCCCTATGGACATGGGGGCCTGTTGGTAGTTGTAGTGCCATCCTCTCACACACCCCACCCACCACCACTGCCATCCCTATGGACATGGGGGCCTGTTGGGAGTTGTAGTGCCGTCCTCTCACACACCTCACCCACCACCACCGCCATCCCTATGGACATGGGGGCCTGTTGGGAGTTGTAGTGCCGTCCTCTCACACACCCCACCCACCACCACCGCCATCCCTATGGACATGGGGGCCTGTTGGGAGTTGGACTAGTGACCTCTCACACACCCCACCCTACCACCACCGCTATCCCTATGGACATGGGGGCCTGTTGGGAGTTGGACTAGTGACCTCTCACACACCCCACCCACCACCACCGCCATCCCTATGGACATGGGGGCCTGTTGGGAGTTGTAGTGCCGTCCTCTCACACACCCCACCCTACCACCACCGCCATCCCTATGGACATGGGGGCCTGTTGGGAGTTGGACTAGTGACCTCTCACACACCCCACCCACCACCACCGCCATCCCTATGGACATGGGGGCCTGTTGGGAGTTGTAGTGCCGTCCTCTCACACACCCCACCCTACCACCACCGCCATCCCTATGGACATGGGGGCCTGTTGGGAGTTGGACTAGTGACCTCTCACACACCCCACCCTACAACCACCGCCATCCCTATGGACATGGGGGCCTGTTGGGAGTTGTAGTGCCGTCCTCTCACACACCCCACCCTACCACCACCGCCATCCCTATGGACATGGGGGCCTGTTGGGAGTTGGACTAGTGACCTCTCACACACCACCACCGCCATCTCTATGGACATGGGGGCCTGTTGGGAGTTGTAGTGCCGTCCTCTTACACATCCCACCCTACCACCACCGCCTTCCCTATGGACATGGGGGCCTGTTGGGAGTTGGACTAGTGACCTCTCACACACCCCACCCACCACCACCGCCATCCCTATGGACATGGGGGCCTGTTGGGAGTTGTAGTGCCGTCCTCTCACACACCCCACCCTACCACCACCGCCATCCCTATGGACATGGGGGCCTGTTGGGAGTTGGACTAGTGACCTCTCACACACCCCACCCTACCACAACCGCCATCCCTATGGACATGGGGGCCTGTTGGGAGTTGTAGTGCCGTCCTCTCACACACCCCACTCACCACCACCGCCATCCCTATGGACAGGGGGGCCTGTTGGGAGTTGGACTCTCACACACCCCACCCACCACCACCGCCATCCCTATGGACATGGGGGCCTGTTGGGAGTTGTAGTGCATTCCTCTCACACACCCCACCCACCACCACCGCCATCCCTATGGACATGGGGGCCTGTTGGAGTGGTTTAGACGTTGGTGAGTATGTGGACTGCATGCATGGGTTGGGGTCTGGGAGATGTGTCTTCTGAGTTGTGTGAGGCACACCATGTCGTTGTGCTCGTGGTGCTTGGTTTGTACTTACCAGCCTCTTCTCCATCCTCAATTCCTTCAAGGGTCTCTGGGTGGAGGATGCTCAGCACCTTGTCCTCCCAGTCGGTGTAGGGTAAGGGCTCCGGGGGGGTTCCACCGCCAGTGTGATTTGCCCGGAGATGGTTTTTTGCACGGATGGATTTGACTCGGGTTTTGAGGTCATGCCACCGCCTCTGAATCTCCTGCTTGGTCCTCGGCACGGTCCCAGACGCATTCACCCTGGTGACTATCCGGTCCCACATGTGGTTTTTCCTGGCTACGCTGGTCTGCTGCACTAGGGCCCGAATAAGTGGGGTTCCACACGGATGATTTCATCCACCATTACCTTTAACTCGGTGTCTGTGAATTTGGGGTTCTTTTTTGGTGCCATGGTGTGTGGTGCTCGGGGTGTGGGTTTGAGTGATTTGGGAGGTGTAGGTGTGTGGTGTGTAGGAATGGTGTGGTGGGTCTTTGTGTAGTGGGTGTGTTTGGGTGTTGGTTATGTGTAATATATTGGTGTTTGCTGTATGTTCTCTGGTGTCTCTTGCTAGCAGCTATGCTGTGATGCAGAGGATTTCGGGAGTGGGTGGGAGTTATTTTATAGTCTGTGTCTTGGTCCTGTCTGAATGGTTATTGGCAGTCAGGTGCTAGGTGGGTGTGTTGACTGGTGTGCATTATGTGGTACTTGGGGGTGGGTCATTGTGTCTTGTGATTGGTTTTGATGTTTCAGGTGGTTGGTCGTTCATTTTCCTGTGTTTGGTATTAACTTCCGTCGCACTGTTTGGCATTGGTTTGACGGTAGGGATGTTGTTCGTGTTGGCCTTCCGCTGTGGAGCACGGTTTCTTGTTGCATTGGTACCGCAGCGGACGTGGATCGCGGTGGCTACCGGGGTACTTGCGGAGTTATCCTAATTGCGGACACGGACACTACGCAGGTATAGCGGGAGAAGTGGATGTTCTCGCGGTCATGTGCGTACGCGGCGGTCGGTGTTTTTTCGGTTCCGTCCGCTTGCGGCGGTCTCAGGTGTACTCCGACCGCCGCGGACGGGGTTTGGTGTGCTCCGTCCGCCGCGATCGGTGTTTCATTCATTTATTATCCTAATCGCTATTGCGGTTTATCCGCGGACCGGTCCGGAGTATTTTGCCACCTTCCTCGGCGGACGGAACACGTTAACGTCCGCGATCCTAATCGACCCCTAAGTATGGAACCATATCTGACTTGGCCAATGTCGAGCTTTGACCGTTTCTTGTTAATTAGGTTTCGGCTGAACCTCTTTCACTTACTGCTAGCCATTCCAAGAGGCAGCCATCAAGGCCAAGTGTTACCTACCTGCGGCTGCGACTGTGTGTCTCCGCAGGATTTAGTGCACTTTTTATTTTTTTGACCTTTTTATGATATTCCCCGGAGGGTTTACCTTAAGCCTCTTCTTAAAAGACTGAATTTTACCCAAATTAAACCTGCACTCTGTCACCTACAGCTGATAAATAACGAATGCACTTTATTTGTAATCAGTTTTTTAAAATTAGCCCTAAAATTTAGAATCAGCATGGAGGGATAATGCTTGATATTGTTGAACATATTGTATATATTCATTTACAGACCAATTGTGTTTTTATTCCTGTGGACAATGTGGTTTCTTTTATCAATTTGTTTTTATGATGTATATTAAATTGTGCTTTTATGGTTGATTTTTGCAAATAACCGAATAAAGATCTAATTGAATTGAATTGAGTCATGGAGTTATTTTGAGGGATTAATTCCACAATGCCCTCTAACTTAAGACACCAGTCTTCAAAAGACTCATAGATTTGACAATACTGTGTTATGCTGTATCTGAGCATTACAGTATGGTTGCTGGCCTCTGGTCACCTGATAGAGAACCTCTTGCCATATTTAGAGAACCTGACCAGGCAAAACCTAAAACCAATTTAAATTCACTACTTAAGGTAGTTACAACAACCACTCCATGCACTCTTCGTCCTCACACCTTACATTACAAGCAGTGTTGTAAAGTGTATAATTGAAGAGATTGCTAGTAATGGTTGCATGTACAATGTTAGCTAAGCATGATATAAATAGCAATTATCCATAGACGGGGCCCACATTCGGATAAAGAAGTCATATATTTGCATGGTTTAATGCTCAAGGTTGACCTCATCCAGATATGTGCTGTGGTAGGGGCAAGCATAATCTCTGGAGTCACTGGTCTCCTACAACACCAACACATATATGAAAAATGCCTGCAATGTTTCACTGCTGCCATTGCTACACTTGCATATAAAGTTGTTGTGATGAGAATCCTGCAGAGAGTATGGCAGCATTCTTTTTTGGGATAGGAGCCCAAATTCCATTTCGAGGAAGTAGAATTGCAAAGATCCCGAACGTTCTCGAGGAACAATGCCATGATATAAAGGAGAGAGTAAAGTAGAGAAAAGTCAGCCTATAAAGTGGTGCAGCCTATACTGGCCTCTTCCCAAGTTTATCCAATTACTATAGACCACTTGACCTAAGCTTGACCATATTGTTTCCTGTCAATCAATAATAATTAACATCTACATGCCTTCCTTCAGATGCACATTTTTGGGATCATTATTTACTCAAGGTATTCTTCTGGATTTTGTGTTGGCCTTTTTCTATCAGCTTTGTTTCATATAATATGGAAGTTATAAGAAAGAAATTGCCTCTGCTAAAGCCGAATAGTTCACAGATATCATCTTGAAGGCACCTAATAGCACAAAGAGTATTTTTAAAATTGTGAATGATATCGCCAGTCCTGGATGTACAAAAAATAAAATCCTTCCCACACAAGAACTTTGTGCTGGACTGTCTGATTTCCTTGAAGATAAGATCTGTAAAATTATTGAAGGGCTGGAAGGGGATAGCACTGATGGCAGGGTTAACGGACCACCATCACATTTGCAGGATAGCTGTGAATCTAAGGATTCTTTTAGATAATTGTATTATACCCTCTCAAGAGGACTTTATTATACCAGCTTTAGGCGACTAGTCAGGGTCCCCCTTGGAACCTCTTCCTCATAAGGTTTGGAAAGAGTTGGGGTCTGAACTTTTTCCGCCTCTGAGACAGTTGTGTAGTCAATCTCTGTGCAGCGGGTCGGTACCGCTGTGTTGGAAACAAGCAGTTGTATCCCCACTTCTGAAAAAAACTTGACCCAGCCTGCCTTAAAAGCTCTCCAATATCTCTCCTACCTTACCCAGTGAAGATCATAGAGCATCCGGTCAGCAAGGCGCTTCTCCAGTTCCTGGAGGCTAATAATAAGCTGGAGGACGTGCAATTCGCCTTCCGCCCAGGACACGGAATAGAGGCTGCCTGGGTGACTGTGTTGGACGATCTTCGCATGCGAGCACACAGGGGGCAATCAGTTATATTGATCTTGCTGGACCTATCTTCCGCCTTCGACACAATCAACCACAAGGTCCTTCTGGCACGGTTGGAGGGAGTTGGGGTGGTGGGTGTGGCGTTGAAGTGGCTTCAGTCCTATCTGTCCGGTAGACGTCAGGCAGTAGCCCTACACCCCTTTTAGTCACAGTTTTCCGAGATCCGACATGGGGTCCCTCAGGGATCTGCAATTAGCCCTATATTATTTAATGCGTACATGCGTCCCCTGCTGGCTGTCATTAAGTCTCACGATATAGGCTTGGTGAATTATGCTGATGATACTCAGCTTATTCTATCCCTGGTGGGGGACCAGTCAACCACTTTAGGTAATTTCCATGTCTGTATTCAGGACGCGGTACACTGGCTGAAAAATAACTCCCTGCAATTTAATGCAGACAAGACTGAGATTCTATGCTGTGCTAGTAGGAAAGGGCCATACTCTCTACTTACCTATTTTTGGCCTATCCCCTCTGGTACCTCTGAGATGGTTCTCAATTTGGGAATCTCTTTCAATGAGAAGTTGAAGCTGGAACATCAAGTCAACAAGACTGTTGGGAGCAGTTTCGCTCTTATTAGGGTACTTCAGAAGATTCTCCCGATGCTTCCAACAAAGGCACATGCACTGGTGGTAAGGAGTGTCATTATGACTATGCTTGACTATGCTTGACTATTGTAATGTCTTGTTGCTGGAGTCCCCCAAGTACCTAATTGGAAGACTACAGAGAATTAAGACCGTGGCGACCAAGCTGGCTCTGATGAGACCTCGACGGGCCTCTGCATCCCAGGCTCTTGCGGTGCTCCATTGGCTACCAATACTGCAGAGGATTCAATTCAAATCAATCTGTATTGTATTTAAGGCTCTGCACGGTACAGGGCCCAAACCCTTGCAGAACAAATTTGGTTGGTATGCTCCCACTCGTAACCTCCGTTAATCCTCAGCCAACCGGGTAAAAGTACCCAGGACTAGAAGAGCAAAACTGGGGGGGCCGTGCTTTAGTGTTGCAGCCACACGGCTCTGGAATTGTCTCCCCATGGAAGATCTACTTCAGTTTAGAAAGAAGTTAAAGACCTGGCTCTTTCATAGAGTATAACATCTTCTTTCTTTTGCTCTTATTGCACTTCGGTCTCCTTCTAGATTTGATGCTGTCAGGTCCCACGTCTCTCAGCGCCAGGATACCCGTTGGGTCACAGTGCGCTTTATAAGTAACAATTACATTACATTACATTACTTAGGGCCCAATTTATACAGTGGCGGAGAGGGAACTTCATCGCAATGGTGACAGTGTCCCCCCCCCAACATAGTGGTCCACCCACTCTCTTTCAATCCGGGCAGACCATAGGTTTAATCATGGAGGAGACTACTCTGTCTCCACTGTGATTTAACCTGTCCAAAGGCCCTGCGGAGTAAGGGCAGTTGGAGGCAGAACCCTAATTTTGCTCATGTGAATTAGATGGGCAGAATTAGAGGTTAGTTTTAACTGCCCGTCACCATCAGGAAAACCCTGGCAGTAAGGGGCAGGGAAAACCTCTAAAGGCTCACCTTGACTTGGGAGATGATTCACATCACAAGGGGAGCATTTTCTTTTATTTTTAAAAAGAAAACACCAATTTGAGATTTTCTTTTTTTAAATAAAAAATAAAATAGTTTGGTGCAGGTCTCTGTCATGTTAACCAAGCCCTGCAACAAACTGCAAAAAGCATTGACCGGAACTGCTTTGATGGTAGTTCCTACCAATGCTTTTTTACAAACGACTGCCAGCTTGGCAGTAATTTCTAAATTTGGCGAACATATTTCCATAAGTAAGATGGAGTAATTTAGTCCATCACCCTGGTGGGAAAATGGAACGCTTGCCTAAATATAAATCTGGCCCTAAGTCCTTGCTACTAGTACTCTTTTTTCCTCTTCCATAAAATAGCCCTATTAATTGTTCGCATACTGCTATATATTTTAGAAGGAATTGGTTACTTATTTCTAACTTGGCTCATTGATATTCTGTACCTCCCCAGTCCTCCTCTGGTCTTTCTATCTTCTGGACCATTTTTAGGTAAGCCTACTTTATCACTTTTATCACTCTCCCATTGTCGTGTCTTTAGGCCTTCTCTTAGGGTGACTAGTTCTTCTTTTTTGTTTTTTCAGGTTGCTTTTCTAAATGTCTATTGGCTCTGCACCGGTGACGGATCTGACAAAGTCAACCTAGTGGCCGAAATGTTGACTTTCAAAAACATTAAGTGTTCAAATAGCCATATTAAATATAACCAATACTGACAGAGGATATACCTGAATTATAATATGTGATCCTTCAGATCTTGGACAGCCTTTTGTTCTTTGTGAAAAAATGTGTATTAATTAAACCCTTTTTGCACCTTATTTCCCACAAAAGTACAGTACTATTACATCACATCCCATTTATAATGTGAATTATTCTCTGTATATAACATTTTGTATATTCTCCTGACCTGTGTATGCTTCTCTACATGGTGGCTTACCTTTAACTTGCATGTTTTGTTTTATTTTAGCTATTAGAGACCGCTACTTGACACATTGCACTTTCCTGCCGGGAGGCAGCCGGGGACTCCATCCCCCATCGACCCCTGCACCATTTCCTCGTGCCGGTGGCACTGAAGAACGCTCTCGGCCTCCCGCAATACGGGACGCGCATGTCGTACCCGGGCCAAAGGCTGGCCCATCTACGCCCGGCCAAGCGTGGAGGAGGCTGTGTTGGGCCACCCCCCTAACAACCGTGGGACGGTAGAACAAGTTTGATTGAACTACTTCCAGATATTGTGGCATGCTTTCGTTGACTCTAATACTTCTTTATCTATAGTGGGGTTTGTGTGACTCTCCTTTTGCTTCCATAATGAGTAAATGCAAGGATAGTGGTGTTTGTGTGACTGTCTTCTTTTACTTCATGATGAGTAAACGCAAGGGAGTTGCGGGGACTTTGGATGCTTTCATCGTAAGGGCAGAATCTATGCTCAGCCATGAAATAGAAATGACTGAGAGGCAACTCTCTCTAGGACCTTTTCCCTTGCAGAGTCGCTCCTCTCTAGGCTCTACCTCCCCGGGAGTTGCCTCGCAGCCTCGCCTGTCTCCTAGTTTACAAGGTCAGCTCCAGTCATCCCCGGCACAAGTTCTGAATTTATCCTCGTCGACCATAGTACTAGGCAAAGTACTGTAACAAGGGCACGGACTCGAACATCTAAACCCCACAATGAGGTGAGGACTAAAGAGCCACCCGTGAAGCGAAGGAGGGGAGTGGGCCCAAATAAACCCAAACAACAGAAAGGGACTCGGCATGACAATCCTAAGATTAAACAAACTTGTACTATTAGCACACCAACTGCTGCTGTCCCCCAAGTTTCTGCATGGAGTGTTCCTGGGGGTGGTGCGCTGGATGTATTAGATATTGCCTTTGCTCAACTTAAAGAATTAGTAGACAATAATTTTGTTTCACTATGGGGGCATTTAGATCAATTGGATGGCGCAATTACTAAATTGACTAAAATGATTGACCGTAAGGAGATACTGCAGACTGCTCAAGAAACTGGGGAGGAGCTAGGCCTAGAGGTACCATCTATACCTCCAGGTGATCATAGACCCCAGAGGGAAGTTTCACATAATGTACCCAGGGCAGCTAGTAGTAAAGAGATCTGTTACACCGAGACAGCAGAAACTACTGCTTCGCAGCCAGCAAGGTTAGATAACCAGCAGAACCAAGTCTGGAGGCCTTCCACTGTCCCCAGGGGACAAATTACATCTCAAAAGTCCGACAATTCCGCCCCTCATATGGCGGACCCAAACATTATTGAACCAACCAAAACAGTGCCAGGGATGGACAGGTCAACTGGGGTTCCTCGGGTGGCTACTGACAAAGGCCCTGAAGCTGTGTTGCTCCCTACCATTAATCTACCACCAGCATCTCTACCATATGTTCTCACATTGAGTGGAGTTTTTAGCTTAAAACTTGCCAGAAACAATCACAGTTGGACCTAAGGAATAAGTGTTTATTTTGGCTTTCTAGATATGTCCAGTTCTCTTACGACTGTGCTGGGGAGATCTTACTGGTCCGTAGGGTTGGTTGGGTGGGCCCGAAACATAAGACAACACAAGGGGACTGCATTGTTATTAACTTTAGCAACCCTCAGGTAGCTCATTTCCTGGCTGGTCGCTCACTCAGCCCCCAAGTCTCATCCACACGGATTAGGGCCCTTACTCTGGACTATTTTTATTGCCACAGTGGAAACCACAGAAGGCCACTTAATACTTGTGCTCCAGAAAATTGGCCTTTAGACCATCCTAAGGTGACCCCATACCCAGACCTCTTTTTTCAACATCACATTAGAAAACAGGTTTGGGGTTCTAGAATATGTGGACTGACTTGAGTGGTCTGGTGGACCTGATTTGATTAGCAGGTTCAGGTCCGCGGGCGTGGAATTAAAGGGCTCTGCAAGGGAACAGAAGAAGCAGGCTACCTCGTATGGTGTTTGGGATGTTTCAGGAGCTCCGCAAAATGAACACCAGCAGGGATTTCCATTGTCGGTTGAGTGTGTCCCTCTATCTCCTGGTACAACCAGCAGGAGTACCCTCAGGGCAGGAACGCAAGCCCTCCGTTTGGTCCAGCAAGAGGACTACCAGAGCCCAGTTTCTGATAACCATCCTCCCCCTGCTGAAAACTCCAATCTTCATTCCAAGGTGAGGGTCCTTTCCTGGAACATCGCTGGAAATCAAAAACAAGTTGGACTCCCCCGATCGGGGGCTTTTTGTAGAAAGCTATGATATATGTATGCTTCAAGAAACGTGGGTTAGGGAAGATGTTATGAGGCTGGGGTATGCAACCGTTAACATATTAGCTATGAAGGGGGGGTGAGGTAGGCCATCTGGGGGCCTTTGTACCATGATTGCAACACATTTGAACTGTACAGTGGACCACCTGAACACCCTGTCTATCGACATACAGTGTACCATACTTACATATCCACCAAGCCTTAACATCGCCTTTATCAATATTTATTCTTGCCCTGTAAGTATTTGCCAGGAATCCCAGACCTTTGAGGAATTGAACACATTTATTGGCACTGTCCCCCTGAATTAAAGACTGGTTATAGGGGGTGACGTTAACTGTCAATATGAGCCTCTTGAAGCATCTTTTGATGCTTTAACTAGTGTTGAGAACCAGACATGGTCAAACCCCAACACCCAAACTCATACAATTAGGGCCTGGACTCCGCTGGCCCTACAGATCACTGCAGTCACATTAACTCACTCCCTGAGAGCTTGCAATGGCCGCACCAAATCAGATAGACCAGCAAAGCCAACCTTTAATAGATCTTGTCAATTTTCTTTGCTGGATTACATCTTAGTTGAAGTAAGCGCATGGAAGTGGGTTGATGATTTTTCTGTCCTGTCACAGCAGGACAGCAACCATAATGGCCTGAATTTGGTGCTGCAGCTCTATAACTTTAACAGCCCTATGGAGAGTAGTACCCCAGTAATTAGCAATCTAATTCTCACCAGCAACAGAAGGAGAATCAGATGGGGGGCACTAAAGCAGTCAACCTGATAAGGTGGCTGCTTTGTTCTCTCTGACTATACAGCCCATTCAGGCATTGGGGGACATTGCCACAGCAATGAAAATTCAGCAGTAGAAAGATATTATACAGGTGCTGCCCTCAGATCTAACAACTAGACTGACCAATATATTTAACCCTACATCACGCCCCAAAACAAAACATTCTCCCAATTAACCTGGTACAACGACACATGCCGCAAGGCTAAGAGAGTCTTCTTAGATGCTATTAAAAACAATGACAGACCTCTGAACAAGCAAAAAGGTGCTGTTATTGTGATTCCATCAATCTAGCAAAGAAGGACTGGGTGACTGACAGATGGGATGCCATCAGCTCAGCCCTTTCCAATAGAGACATCAAGTCATTGTGGACATTAGTGCGCACAGAAGGCAACCTAGGTCAGTCTGCTATAGAGCAAAATATTGCCGCTGTCACATGGAAGTCCCACTTCCAAGTCCTTTACTCTGTGGATGAAGGCAATAATATAGATGCTTGCAGCCCCTCAGCAATCCCTGGGACATGCTCAGAAGAGGCTTACGAGATCTCCCTAGCCGAGGTCCTTAAAGCTATCAGGAAGCTCCCTTTTGGGGAAGCTTCGGGGCTAGGTAAGATCCCTGGAGATCTATTTAGGGCGAAACCAGAAATTTGGGGACCCTACCTCTGGACTGTCTTCAATGCCATCCTGCAAGGTATGGCGATTCCGGAAACCTGGCTGTGGGCTGAAATCTATCTTTTCAAAAAGGGCTCACCTCTTACCGACCAATTATAGACCGATCAGTTTGATCGATGTCAGCCAGAAACTGTTTGCTGCAATTCTCCTTGACCGCCTCCAGGTGTGGATGGTGGAGTGTGAAATTTGGAGTCCCTACCAGGCAGGTTTCAGGAAAAACATCTCAACTATAGACCAAATACCAAGGTTCCAAGTATTATACTGGAAGATGGTATCAATGGTGGGTGTCAGCCTCTATTTGATATTCGTTGTCCTGAAAACGGTCTTTGACTTGGTTCCCAGAGATAAACAATGGGATGCTCTTAAACACCTGAGAATCCCTCCTTATCTTTAGACATTGATCATGAGATTACAAGTGGGCAATTATGCCCAAGTGAGGTATGGGAATTTGGGGGAACTACCCCTTGCTTTCAAGTTAACAAGGGGGTAAGACAGGGGTGCGTGCTTGCCCCAACCCTCTTTTGCCTCATCATTAATGCCCTAGTTACCCATTTAAAGGAGGTAGTGGACAACGATGCCCCCAAGTTGGTGCACAGCAAGGGGCCAGCAATGGTGTTTGCAGACTACACCTTGCTTCTTTCAAAGTCACCTATGGGCATCCAAAGGGTTCTCGACAGTTTTGCAACTTGCTGGACCACCAGAGGGCTGGAGATTAACACGCTAAAAACCAAATTCATGGGTTTCAACCCAGCCAAATCCTCCGTCCCAGTCCCTGTCTAGATAGTACTTTACTAGAGAGGGTGACAGTCTTTGATTATATTGGTGTCACACTGTCTGAAAAGATTGACTCGGCCCTCAAATAGCTAAAGCTAGCCTCAAACTTGCCCAGATAGTAGAGGGAGAATTAAAAACCTACAGGAGCTCCTCTTGTAAACCGGCCGCCACGGTGGCTGAGATCTACAAAGTGCAAATATGGAGCGCTGTAATGCACGGGCTGAGCTTTGAGGGCCTTGTCCCCCGGTGGCCTGACCAAAACTGAGCATAACTTTATGAGACAGCTGCTGGGTCTTCCACCTAGCACTCCACTCAATCCTTTACGCATAGATCTTAGTATTAGACCCATAGCGGAAGAGTTAGGTCTTCGCCCATTAACATTTTGGTGCCGATTGTAGATGACCCCGGTACTTGCAGGAAACCGGATAGAACTAAAGGAGATTCTGGCCTATCTGGGCTCAGGTAAGTTGGAATGGTTTTCATACATCAGGGATACATGCTACAAGTTAGGATTGCCAAATCTATGGAGTAACCCAGAAGTAGCGTCCCAGGCCATATCACATCTTTCACTAGTCAGAGCTTATAGATCGCTTAAACTAGCTGACATACAGGGGAATACTTTATTAGGACATTTAACAGTCGACTTTTTAAATATCAAAGATGATTATCACTTTGAGCCCTTTCTGGATGCCATTCAGCCTTCTTTGGCAAGGAAACATTATTTTCCATTTAGAATAGGGATTCTCCCTCTCTGTGCCTTTACTAACAACTGGTCAAAAGCCTCCCCCCCCACCCCCCGGGGGTGCCTTGCATGTAAATGCCCCGACGAGACTGACATACGCATTCTCTTTTTCTGTCCTGTGTACAAATCGGCCAGAAGACGCTGGTTAATTCCACTCTGCAGGAGCCTGGAGTGTAGGCAGTATGTGGAGGCATACAGATTATTGCGAACAGACTCCCATCCACACATAGTTTTTGCAGTTTCCCGCCTCCTGAACTCTATGTGGCACAATCGGAAGTCATTGCTAAAACCAGTTTTGCAAGCTTAAACCTTTCCTAAGTCCCCTTCCTGTTATTTGTTATCTATTATAGCGTTTTAACCATCTAATTTATGTTTTATCATCTTTTAACTTATTGAATATTGGAAATATAAAGATACTACCTGATCTGGGGTAAATGCTGGCCGCTGTCTATCAATGTTATAATAACATTGAATTTTCTTCGCTATGATGCATTTAATGGAAATTTTAACTCAGCTTGTTCTCATCTTATTTTTATTTACTCCCCTTTTTCTATGTATCTTATGTATCACTGTTTCTTGTTCACTTTTTATGGTCTTATCGACCGAAATAAAGTTTGTTGAAATGGAATGGAAAAGTAGTCCAAGTCTTTGGCCCTCCCTGTTTGTCTAATCCAAACAAACCTTTCGATTAACTTTCTTCTTCTCTGAATGAACTACTGCTTTGTTATTGTGCAATCGCCATGATTCCTGTAGTGACCATGCTTGATGTCATAGCATAGACTAATAGCTCCTTGGACCTTTAGGCAGTATTCAAGACTGTTGTTCATGGGACTCCAGTCTGCACTCTGTCCGTGCACATTGGAATAAGATGTTTGACTGGCTGTCCTCCTCCTTGACCCGTGCATCCAAATTGACATCCACCTCACTTCCCGTGCTTCAAGAGTTCACCAAATTTAATAATGTAACCCTCTCTTTTTAACATCTACATGGAAACTCTGGGAAACCCATATATTTCCCAAGAGTGTCCATCGATTTTATGTGGACAATACACAATTTTAGGAAAGAGGCCTAGCCTAAAAAATGCCTTTCTGACACCCACTCCTAGATGTTGTCAATATACATAACCCCATAATATCCATTTCCAACTTGCTCATTTCTGCCAACTCTCCCTGTCTGACTGTCCAGCACGGCTGTCTTTTTCCATCAAATCTCTTGGAACATCAATTGATGCCTCCCTTAATTATTTAACCTGCCTTAGTATATACTCTATTGGGTCCACCACGGAGTAACAAAAGAGGCAACCATTATACAACAAACCTTATTTTGTGGCTAAGGAGTCAACTCAGAAGTGGCAGGAAACAACCCACAGGACTCCACATCGCACAAGTCGTCATAACTGCTGGAACTAGCATTGCAAATGGTGGTCACACAGCAACCGGCCAAATGAACCCAAAGGTAGCTCAACTGGAGACCAGTATTCTACGGTGCGCATACTGTATCAGTTTGGTCCCTCTCGACATGGGCCACTGCCACCACTGCATACGATGGCCCGCTCCGGAGCTTTGGTTCGCAGACACCGTCACATTGGTGGCCTTTGCCTTACCATCCACCTTGGTAGAGCAGTGATGTCATTCACTTTGGTCTCATGGTGTTTGTTTGCGTGTATTTGTGTGTCCTGGACAGGACTGAAATGGAGTCTGCACGTGACTCCATTTTTCCTGTACTCCCTACACACAGCCCAGTGCTTACAGCACAGACACAAATTAAAAAACACATATTTCACAGCACCCGACCAATTTTGGCTGCAGTGCATGCCACGTTAAAATAGAGACGGCTGTAGCCCTATCAAGTCTCTGGTCAGCACCACCCCTGCAAACCTTCGGAGAATGCCAATTTACTACATGCAGCACGGTAAAGCAAGCATTGCTTCAGTATAATTACAGTCCAAGTCTGCCCATGCACCATTTAGAACACACTGCGAACTCTTTCTAGCCTCAGTAGTCTGCAGTGTGGTGTGATTTTTGGACAGTGTATAATCAAACCAAATAGCTTCAGCAAAATAAATCTCAAATGTTATATTCAGACTGACAGCGCGACATATTATGGCCGCCTTTCAGATTCCTACTTGTTTAGCAGAACTCGATTATTCACAGCAGCGTACAGCGCTGTAAGGGTGCCAGAGGATATCTTTTTCAAATGGAAAGAAGAGAAAACGAATACGCACATGTTCCTGTTACGAACTTTGGAGGCAATGAGCCGTAGAAGGTCTGAAGCTCATTGCTGAAATGTCCAATGGCAGCAAAATAATACACAACGATCAAAACAATTTGCGTTTTACGTGAAGACAAGCTTACACTGACAGAAGAGATGCATTTTCAGTTGCCCATAGGAATCCTTCTCTTCCATTACTTATAAATGTGCACCCCTTCACTTTATGCAAAGGCCATGGCCTGCCAATGGTATGTATAGCTTTGGTCACTGACCACGCAGTGTCTGCCTCACACCCCTGTGCACACTAAAGCTAAGTATCAGTGAATGATCGCAGAAATGCGTTCATCATTACAAAACTCATGCAATTCCCCGAAAATACATTCGTTAAGGAGCGTCAAGGGGAGGGGTGGGGGTCCTGCAGACTTTTTTTTAGCATTAAAAAAAAAAAAATAGAAATACCATAAAAAATTTATGTTTGAGGAGACTTGGAAGAGAGAGATGGGCTCCATTCTGCATAAAATCTTAAGACATCTCTGAGGTTAGTTACACAATCTTACCTCCTAAGACACACACTACTTGTGCATCATACATGACATGACACATGGTATCCCAAATGACGTTTCTGATGACATCACTGATGACATCATGTCTGACATACCAGTGGCATTATTGATAATGCAGGCAGTGTCTGGGTGCCATATGGGCCACATAATGGATGTGAAATATGATGGCCTAATATGTAGTATGTTCAAGCAAAGACAATGCTGGGAGTGTTACATACTGGGCCCAGTGTTAGGTAACGCCCTGTATGCAAGACGGTTATGCCCTATACCAACTAGATTAAATCAATCAATCAATCAATCAATCATTTGTAAAGCGCACTACATACCCGCGAGGGTCTCAAGGCGCTGAGTGGGGGGGGGGGGCTACTGATCGAACAGCGGTCTTGAGTTCCCTTCTGAAGGTTAGCAGGTCTTGAGTCTGTCGTAGGCTCAGTGGGAGGGTGTTCCGTGTCTTGGCGGCGAGGTGGGAGAAGGATCTCCCACTGGTGGTTGTTCGCCGGATGCGCAGGACGGTGGCGAGTGAGAGGTCGGCGGAGCGGAGCTGGCGGTTGGGGATGTAGAAGGAGAGCCGTCTGTTGAGGTAGGCTGGGCCAGTCATGTGGAGTGCCTTGTGTGCATGGGTGAGGATTGAAGGATATCCTCTTGTTGACAGGGAGCCAGTGCAGGTTTCTCAGGTGGGGCGTGCTGTGGCCGTGGCGTGGTATGTTGAGGATCAGTCGTGCGGAGGCGTTTTGGATGTGTTGTAGTCGTTTGATGAGCTTGGTTGGGGCTCCCGCATAGAGGGCGTTTCCGAGTCTGCTGCTGACGAAGGCCTGGGTGACTGTCTTTCTCGTATCTGTCAGGATCCATCTGTGGATCTTGCGTAGCATGTAGGGTGTTGAAGCAGGAGGAGGAGACGGCATTGACTTGCTTGGTCATTGAGAGCGTTGAGTCGAGGATGATTCCCAGGTTGCGTCCGTGGGTGTCGGGGCTGCCCCCAATGCCGTCGGCAACCAGGAGTCGTCCCAGGCTGAAGGGTTGGAGCCGAGGATGAGGACCTCTGTCTTGTCCGAGTTCAGCTTCAGTCAGCTGGTCTTCATCCAGTCGGCGACTGCCTTCATTCCTTCGTGGAGGTTGGCTTTGGCTGTGATGGGGTCCTTGGTGAGAGAGAGGATTAGCTAAGTGTCGTCTGCATAGTAGATTATGTTGAGGTTGTGTTGTCGGCTACGTGTGCGAGCGGGGCCATGTAAATGTTGAACAGCATCGGGCTGAGGGAGGATCCCTGGGGTACTCCACAGATGATCTTGGAGGCTTTGGAACAGAATGGGGGGAGCCGGACGCTCTGGGTTCTGCCGGAGAGGAAGGAGGTGGCCCAATCCAGAGCCTTGTCTTGGATCCCTGCGGCGTGGAGGCGTGCGCGTAGTGTGAAGTGGCAGACGGTGTCGAAGGCGACAGAGAGGTCTAGGAGGATGAGTGCTGCGGTCTCACCGTTGCCCAGCAGGATCCTGGTGTCGTCGGTGGCGGTGATGAGGGCAGTCTCGGTGCTGTGGTTTCTGCGGAACCCTGACTGGGAAGGGTCCAGGATTCTGTTTTCTTCGAGGTATCGGGTTAGCTGTCTGTTGACAGTTTTCTCGATGACCTTGGCCGGGAACCGGAGCAAAGAGATGGGCTGGAAGTTCTTGGGGTCTCTTGGGTCTGCCTTAGGTTCTTTGAGTAGGGCGTTGATCTCGGCATGTTTCCAGATCTCTGGGATGGTCGGGGTCTCGAGGGAGAGATTGATGACGTTGCGCAGGTGGGGTGCGATGGTGCTGCTTGCTCTGTTGAAGACGTGGTGCGGGAATGGGTCCGACGGAGAGCCGGAGTGGATTGAGCGCATGGTCTTGATGGTGTCATCGATGCTCACGCTTGCCCCATCTAGCACGGGGTCATGGTCGATGGTGTACGGAGGGTCTGTTGTGTTGCTGTCTGTTGGGGCTGTCTGGGTGTTGAAGTTGTCGTGGATGTCTGCTATCTTGCGGTGGAAGAAGGTGGCGAGGGAGTCGCACAGGGCTTGCGACGGCGGGATGTCGTTGGTGTTGGAGCTGGGGTTGGAGAGTTCCTTCACGATGTTGAAGAGCTCCTTGCTATTGTGTGCGTTGTTGTCGAGGCGGTCTTTGAAGGAGGTCATCTTGGCCGCCCTGATGAGGTGGTAGTAGTTGCAGATGGCATCTCTGTGTGCTGCGTGGCTGTCTAGAGTTTGTTCACTGTGCCATTTCTTCTCTAGTTCCGGCAGGCTTGCTTGGAGGCTAGGAGTTCTGGGGTGAACCAGCTGGCCCTCTTGCTGGTGTCTCTGTGGGGGGGGGTTTCTTCAGTGGGGCGAGTGTGTTGGCGCAGTCCTCGATCCAGCGTCTGAGGCTGTGGGCAGCGTTTTCAGTGTCGGAGGGTTCGGTGGGTGGGCTGAGAGCGAGGTTTGCGTGTAGTTGGTCTTCGGTGATTTTGCTCCAGCAGCGGCGGGGATCTGTTGGGTGTGGTGGTGTGTGGTGGGTTTCTGGAAGGCGAAGTGGATGCAGCTGTGGTCGGTCCAGAGGAGTTCGGTGGTGTGAATGATGAGACGTATGGGCTTGAGGAGAAGACTGGGTCGAGCGTGTGGCCGGCGGAGTGGGTGGGCTTTGTGACAAGTTGCTTCAGTCCGAGGTTGGCGAGGTCATCAATCAGGGTTGTGGAGTTGTTGTCATTGTTGTTCTCAAGGTGAAAGTGCAGGTCTCCGAGAAGGATGTAGTCGGTGGAGGTCAGGGTGTGCGTGCTGATCAGGTCGGCGATGGAGTCGCTAAAATGGGGGCGGGGTCTGGGGGGTCGGTAGACGAGGGTGCCTCTGAGGGTGGAATTAGGGTCTGTGTCTGTAGGGTCTGTACCACAGAATGAGTCATGTGCACACTATGCGATTTAGATTCAACACGCAATGATCCAGCACTCCATTTAGTAGTTAGAACATGTAAAAACACACAAATTTTCCAAAGAACAGAAGGAGCAGGTAATGGTATGACTTCCTTATTCAAAAATTCTTCTTTCTTATGAAAAGCATGGAGTAGCCAAACACGAGGTAGCCAACGCGTTTCATCCTTACAGACTTCTTCAGGGCAAATTTTGTTCTTCAAATACATCCTTTTCAATCGTTAGAAAGCTGTAAATGTATATGTGTTTCCAATAACTTCCTCCGTCAGATAAATAAGAAGCCTTGTGGACAGTATTGAGGGGTTCATAGGTCACATCCATCGAAGTTTGCGGTACTATTTTTGTATATTCAAAACCTTGGAGATCAGCACCCTTGTTGTAAAGCGGTCCAACCTCACGGCGGCATTTCGCTTGCAAGCGAAATGCCGCCATGACGTTGGACCGATTTCTGTTCTATTCTTTGGAAAATTTGTGTGTTTTTACATGTTCTAACTACTAAATGGAGTACCAGATCATGGTGGAGAAGTGTGGCTCAATGATTAGAGCGGCAGACCCTGATGCAGAGGTCTAGCCCGGGACCAGGGTTCAATTCCCCACCTCGGCGGGTCTTGGGCTCAAAATTCCACTGACCTGATAATTCTCGCCTCGGTGCCTATTCCAATCATGAAGTCCAACTCTGGGCAATAGCTTGCTTAATCTCCACAACGGCCCCCACAAAGCTAAGGATGCCTGGCCTCCACCTTGGGGGTGCCCAGGAGTGGACGCCTCACAGGGAAAGCCAGGATGGGTTCCACAGCGGTATTCGTACAAGCGCCTTGAGACCCTTGCGGTGAGTAGTGCGCTATACAAGTATCAATTTACATTTTACATTTACATTTAGTTTTGTGGAGTGTTCCACAGGAGAAGTAAGGGTATTGCATCTCAGGTCC
The DNA here is from genome assembly GCF_964263255.1 of Lissotriton vulgaris. Lineage (NCBI taxonomy): Eukaryota > Metazoa > Chordata > Amphibia > Caudata > Salamandridae > Lissotriton > Lissotriton vulgaris. The sequence continues at coordinate 864,152,627 of NC_141689.1, forward strand.
CGTGTACCCAAACCAGGCCTTATACTCAACTAAGGGGTTAGGTGCGGTCATCATTGCCCCATACCCTGTGTGCATATGTTAAACACTATGCAATTTATGCTGGTGTCATATTTGTAGCCTCTGATCATGTCGTTTGTGATGCTGTGTGTGGTAATGAGCAATTAGGGAGGGGATGTAGCCTTAAGGATAGAGAAGTCGACCTCAAAGCGGGGAACCAGGTTCGAGTCTTGGAAACAATGCTCAACATCCTGTGATTATGGGAAAATCACTTAATCTCCCTGTGCCTAAAAAAAGTAATGTGTCTTTCTGTAACAAAACTGGTGCTCCTGTAAAGTGCTCTGATACCCGATGTCTCGGGTCTAGTTCGTGCTATATAAAACTCTAAAAAAAAATCAAAATCATGGTTAAGGGAGATGACGCTAAACTGTGGTCAAGATTGTTTTTTTTATAGCATATAAATATGGAAACACAATATTAAGGTTAACTTTCAAAACACTCCTAATTAAGGCAAACATAAGTGTTTATAGCACATTTAAATTTTTAGAGGTCACATGAAACTTTTAATCTCTAAACATCATCATAAACATTGGCATAATCATTCCAAGAAAAATATAACAAGCATTTTCAATGCAATAGGTCTTGAATTTATGAGAGTTGGAGCTATTGGACTTGTAAATGACAATGCCTTTTATTTATGTGTTGTTTTTAAAACAGATGAATAAAAGACATTGCCATTTACAATGCCAATAGCTTAAACTCTCACAAAATGTGAAACCTAATGCATTGCAAAACCGTGCTATAAAAATAAGAAAAGCGCTAAGAGACTGCGTGTTCTGCCTGCAATAGCAGGCAGAAAAAAGCTATTTGAGAAAATAGTGCACGGAGGCAGTAATTAAAACCTGCCAAGCAACAACACATGTAACATGGGGTGTCAATGAGACAAGGCGGTACTAAGGGGGGACTACTAAGCCTTTTGACCAATGAACAGCCACAGTTTAAAGTGGACAATGACACAAGCCAATGAAAAATGTGGGCAGAGAGTGACTGGAACTTCAAGTCCCTACCTCTATACAGCATGACTTGCAGAGCAGCGCATGCGCAGCCCAGGCTCGACCTAAAAACCATTTATCACATACCATGTATATCCTCAATGTTACATAAAAGACTTGCCATTGCACACAATAAAAAAATAAAACTTGTATTAGGGAGTGCTTCTTCGTTTAAAAAAAAAAATGTACTGCAACTTGCAAAAAAATAATTGATTTTAAACATATGGATAAGCTCAAGGATAGCACAAGGCCGGGTTAGGGAAAAAAGGTGCCGAGAGGATTATACAGATCATGATGAAAAGGTCTAATAATAATTTGCCTGAGAGTGCAGAGGTTAACTGCAAGGAATCTAGAATATAACCTTGTGATATGACCATTACAGGAATGTATGGGGCTAACAAACGTGTAGAGAGATGTATTACAAATAGCTAATGCCAGCTGATATAGGAGCAAGCGAGGGAATAAACCAGGTCACCCTCCACTCAAGGAATCATACAAAAATAACCTGGTTAGACAGAACACTTTTAGTCTTTGAGCAGGTATTGTATACTCCTGGGTAAGGCTATGCTAACTTATCCAGTCATGCCTACCTCTAAGTGTTCTCATTAAAAATGATATTTCAACCATCCACCACTGATCTTACACCCACCAAAGAAAAAATGTGAGAGAAGTCAGAAAGTACACTTCACAGGGTGCTCTTTGATTCTGAGTGAGGTCAATGGAACGGGGCCTGGGCACATCTTAGGAAGAAGATGGGAGGATTGATAAAAGAATCATAAAGAGTCGGGAAGGGGTCCTTTTATAACCCTTTGATACACATCACTAAAACTGACATCTAGGCGTTAACTTCTAGTCACTCCCCTGGCCAGATTTGGAGTTGCTCTTGCTGTAACAGAATACTTTCTGGAGAAAGGGCAGGACAGAAGAGTTGGAATTTTCAAAAGTAGGTAGTCCTCCAACACAAACTTCAAAGACTCAGGCACTAAATCACATTTTGTGTCTGGAAATGGGCTATAAGAAAGGGAGCTCGAGGCCCCAAAGATTGCCAACTACCAAGCAGTCAGTCGGGCCGTAAGTCGAGGAAGAGAAGCTCTGCAAGGCTACTACTTGTGACCAGGCGTGAGAGCTAATGTCTGCCAGTCTGCCACCTGGGTGAGAGGACTTCACCCAGAGAAATCTAAGATCACCTGCGTGCTTTCCAAGACCAATCTGCCCTATGAGGAAAATTGGAGCACTTGGAGAGAGGAAGGTCGAGTAGGAGATCTTGGTGAGTGGATCCTTGTAGCGAGGTGTGAGGAAGTGGCTACTGCACAGATTGAGTTGTCGCCTGTGTGCAGACTCAATTTTGTGACCCAAGATGCCAGAGGGGGGTTCAAGTTCAAGTTCAAGTTTAGCATTTGTATAGTGCACTACTCACCCAGGGGATCTCAAGGCGCTTGAGGGGGGGGGGAGTAGTTTACTTATCGAATATCCAAGTTTTTAGTTGCTTTCTGAAGGAGAGGTGGTGTAAGGCGGAGGTAGGTGGGGATAGAGTTCCAGGTTTTGGCCGCTAAGTAGGAGAAGGATCTTCCCCCCATGGTGGATCTATGGATGCGTGGAATTGCGGCGAGGGCTTGATTGGACGATCGCAGTTGGAGGGTGGGGGTGTAAAAGGACAGGCGCGTGTCCTAGGTCGTAGAGGGCTTTGTGTGCGTGGGTGAGGAGGCGGAACGTTATTCTCTTGTTGACAGGGAGCCAGTGGAGGTCTTTCAGGTGACCGGAGAAGTGAGCTTGGTAGGGGAGGTCTAGTATGAGTCTAGCTGAGGCGTTTTGGATGCGTTGGAGTTTATTCTGTAGTTTGGCTGTGGTTCCGGCGTAGAGGGTGTTTCCGTAATCCAGTCGGCTTGTGACCAGTGCGTGGGTGACCATTTTTCTTGTTTCGGCGGGGATCCAACGGAAGATTTTTTTGAGCAAGCGTAGGATGTTGAAGCATGATGAAGAGACGGCGTTGACTTGTCTGGTCATTGAGAGGGAGGAGTCTAGGATGAAGCCTAGGTTGCGCGCGTGGTCCGTAGGTATTGGTGCGCTTCCCAGGGCCGGTGGCCACCATGAGTCGTCCCAGGAAGAGGGGGATGAGCCTAAGATGAGGACTTCCGTTTTGTCCGAGTTCAGTTTTAAACGGCTGTTCTTCATCCATTCGGCTACATCTTTCATTCCTTCGTGTAAGTTGGTTTTGGCGGTGTTTGGGTCTTTGGTGAGGGAGACGACCAGCTGGGTGTCGTCTGCGTAGGAGATGATGTTGAGGTTGTGCTGGCGCGCGATGGATGCGAGGGGACTCATGTATATGTTGAAGAGGGTGGGAGTGAGGGATGATCCTTGTGGTACGCCGCAGATGACTTCGGTGGCCTCTGATCTAAAAGGTGGGAGGCGGACTCTCTGGGTTCTTCCGGCGAGGAATGAGATGATCCAGTCCAATGCTTTTCCTTGTATTCTGACGTTGCTGAGGCGTTGTATGAGGGTGTTATGGCAGACTGTGTCGAAGGCTGCGGAGAGGTCAAGTAGGATGAGGGCAACTGTTTCTCCGTTGTCCCGTAGTGTTCGAATGTCATCTGTTGCTGCGATGAGGGCGGTCTCGGTGCTGTATTTGGCTCGGAAGCCGGACTGAGATGGGTCGAGGGAGCCGTTGGATTCAAGGAAGGCGGCGAGCTGACTGTTGACGGCTTTCTCAATGACTTTGGCAGGGAATGGGAGGAGCGAAATGGGGCGGTAGTTCTTAAGTTCAGTGGGGTCTGCTGTGGGTTTCTTCAGGAGGGCGGTGAGTTCGGTATGTTTCCAGCTTTCCGGGAAGGTGGCGGAGTTGAGGGAGCAGTTGATGACGTCTCGGAGATGGGGAGCAATGATGGAGCCTGCTTTGTTGAACATGTGGTGCGGGCATGGGTCGGTTGGCGATCCTGAGTGGATGGAGTTCATTAGGCGGATGGTGTCTTCAGTGGTGATTGGGTTCCAGGTGTAAAGGTTGTTAGAGGGGGGTTTTGGTTCGCAGTTGGGTGGAGTGGACTGGTCTTCGGAATGGTTTTCAAAGCTGTTATGTATGTCGGCGATTTTGTTGTGGAAGAATGAGGCTAGGGATTTGCATAGGTCTTGGAAGGGAGTGATATCGTTGGTGCCGGCGGTGGGGTTGGTGAATTCTTTAACGATATTGAATAGTTCCTTGCTGTTGTGGACGTTGTCCTCAAGTCGATCCTTGAATGCTGCTTTCTTGGTAGATCGGATCAGTTGGGGGTGTTTGCGGGTGGCGTTCTTGAAAGTGGTCAGGTTGTCAGTGGTTGGGTTTTTTCGCCAGGCTTTCTCGAGGGTGCGACAGAACTTCTTGGATTTCTTAAGGTCATCGTTGAACCAGGGGGCTTTTTTGCTGTCTTGCATGATTTGATGTTTTTTCAGGGGTGCTAGTTCGTTGGCACTGTGGGTGATCCATTGTGTGAGGTAGGTGGCTCCTGGGTTTGGGTCCGATGACTTGGCGGGGGGGTTTTGGTGAAGCGATGTGAAGAGCTGGTCGGTGGTAATTCTGTTCCAGTTTCTTCAGGGAATTGGTTGTGGGAGGTTGTGGGTCGCGGTTTTTTTGTAGTTGAAGTGAACGCAGCTGTGGTCCGTCCAATGGAGAGCTGTGGTGTGGTTGAAGGAGATGTGCTTGCTGGAGGTGAAGATTGGGTCGAGCGTGTGCCCGGCATAGTGGGTGGGGGTATCAACAAGTTGTTGGAGTCCGAGGTTGGCCAGGTTGGCCAGAAGGGTGGTGGTGTTGCGGTCGTTTTTCTTTTCCAGGTGGAAGTTGAGGTCTCCCAGTAGAATGTAGTCCTCGGAGGGGAGGGCGTGTGGGCTGATGAAGTCAGTGATGTCTTCGCTGAATTGTGTGCGGGGTCCAGGTGGCCTGTAGATGAGGGTGCCTCTGAGTGTGGTCTTGGGGTCGGTGTGGATCTGGAAGTGAAGGTGTTCGGCGGTAGTGAGGTCATCGTCTGAAGCGGACGTGATGCGGATGGTGTTTTTATGGACGATGGCAATGCCGCCTCCTGTTTGGTTGGAGCGGTCCTTTCGGATGATCTTGTAGCCATCCGGGATGGCTATGGCGATGTCGGGCGCTGATGAGGCGCTCATCCAGGTTTCTGTAAGGAAGGCGACGTCCGGCGATGTAGTGTCGAGAAGGTTCCAGAGTTCAATGGCGTGTCTGTGGACCGAGCGGATGTTGAGCAGGATGCACTTCAGGTGGTTAGTGTTGGAGCTCTGTTTGGAGTTAGTGGATTTGGTGTGGGTCCTGATGCAGTCGAACTTGCAGGAGAGGCAGGTGAAGGGTCCATGGCTGTGTCCTGGAGCGGCTGCGTAGCTGTTTGGGAATCGGCCAGGGTTAAGAGCTGAGAGGGTAGCGGAGTCGTAAGTAATGCGGGTGGAGAGGGGTTTGCGGGGGCCAGGGGGTATGGCGCTGGGCGCGGTCCAGGCGCGGACGGGCGTAGACGGGCTTACCTTTAGCGCACGTTCGGCGCGCATGGGGCACGTCCGCTGCGCGCATAAGCATCTGTCATATATGGATAGTGGAGGGGGCGAGGGAGGAGCAGCTGGGAGGTGGGAGTGGGGTGGGGAGGCTGGCTACGAGGCACAACAAACAAAATGGCAGCAAAAAGAAACCTGAAACAGGACGAGATTGGGGCACACAGATGAATGACGCTATGGGCGGTGGTACCAGCACAATCAGGCAATAATAATTACTTTTAAAGTCCAGCATTGCGAGCGCCAAAATTTACATGCGAGCAAAGGACAATAGCAGGCACAGGATCTTAGCGAGTAATGCTGACAAGCGCTATGATAACCAAGCAGCAATATTTTTAAAGGCAAGCAGTCAGAGCTACGATACCCAAGCAGCAATATTTTTAAAGGCAAGCAGTCAGAGTCAAGCGCTGCGATATCCAGGCAGGGAGCGTGGGGAGCGACCTCTTCTCACGCACTGTACTGATGGAGCTGTCATCCATGTGCAGGTTAAAGGCGTCACCATGAAGAGTGTATTACTGCTGTGCTGATCAGGCCGTAGCTCATGTGTAGAGTAAAGCCAGTGCCCTGTATGCCATAGGGAGCCACTGTGAAGAGTGCATTCCCGCTGTGTCAATTGGATTGTAGGCTATGTGCGGAGAAAATCCAGCAACCCCTTGTGCCAGAGGGGGCTGCTGGGAAGAGTGCATTAAGGTTATGCTTATCGCGCTGTAGCCTGTGTGTAAAGTAGGTAGAGGATGGAGCCTTACGGCTAGAGCGATCGACCTCGCAGATGGGGAACCGTGTTCGAGTCTCTGCATCAACGCCCAACATCCTGCGATTCTGGGCAAATCACTTAATCTCCCCATGCCTAACAAAAATGAATGTGTCCATCTGTAACGAAACTGGTGCTCATGTAAAGCTCTCTGATACCCGATATCTGGGGGTCTATTTCGCGCTATATAAAACTCTATTAAAAAACTTTAAACCTATATGCGGGGGGGCCATTACCTGGTTTCGCTGATGCCAATAGGTGAGGCCACCTTGGTGAACTTTGAGTGCCTGAAACCTGACTAAAGCATTGGAACCCGAGCATTCCCCTACCTGTGAAAGGGATCAGAGGAACCTACAGTGTCAGATGGAGCACCACAGATGACCAGATGCCGCCCCTGCAAAGCAGAGAGTACTACTCACTGCAGGCAGCCACTTCAGGCCTCTGTAATGTTTCAGGGTAGAACGCTCCAGTGGATGTCTGGTAGAGCACCCACAGTGGGAGTGGGTAAGACTGATCACAGGGCAGAAGGACACAGGGAACTTGTGCTGCCTAGTAGAGCTGTGGGTGCAAAAACAATTTTGACTTTGAAAGAGTCAGAGTGGGACTCCTAAGACTTGTACCTTTAGTGGGGCCTAAACTGAATGTTGCCTATCAAGAATAGGTAATAACCATTACCATTTGAAAGAAGGAAGTAGGACTCCGGTACCTGCCTATCTAACACTAAAGTACTGACCTTAGGAGGACTGTGTGTATTATTTGTGTATGTCGTATATTACTTTGTATTTATATATAAACACTCCTTTTTTTATAAAGGCAAGTATTTGACTGGACAATCATTTATTGGTGCTATTGAACATATTTTGAGTTGTGAGCCTGTGTTCACCCCTCAGCATCTACCTCCCTGCAGAGATGTAGGTCAATCATACTATCATGTTTGACTGTCTTGAAAGCAGAGGAGCGATCAAGTAGTATAAGCAGGCAGTGTTCGTTCTGGTCTAGCATTCTTAGTGCTTCATCAACAATGTTTGTAAGGGACATTTCTGTGCTATGCCCTGTTCTGAAACCTGATTGATGATGATGATCAAGGAGTAGGAATTGATCAATGTGGTTGCCAAGTTGCATGGTCGCTGTCCTGTGGGTGAGAACAGGCCGTGCAGGAATCGCTTTTGATATTTCATTGCTTTCTTCTGAGCCCACTGCTTTACTTCCTTGATGGCATATTCAATCAACTGCGCCAAGGAGGATCTGAATGCACTATCTGCTGTCCCTGCAAATTACCCTGCCATATGGCAATAGAGTATGTCTCTAATTCCTCCAATACTTTCATCAATTGTGACCTTAATACTGTTTTTCCTTCTGGAGTAAGACTAAGGCTCTCATTATGAGTAGCCTGATTCATTGAGTATGTGCTGTAACACCTGTTACAGTACATATAGCAATTGTGAGTTTTGTGATGGATCAAACATGCTAATATTTACAGGGGGGAAATGCTCAGTGTTTACCAGAGTATGTAGATTTCAGGTTAACTAGCTTTTCCACTGGGGCACGTTCCCTGCGTAGAAAAACTGTGCAATTGCACACCAGGCCTGACTTTCCCCAATTTGGAATTGTACTTTGCACACAATTCCATGTTGAGTAAATGGCAATGTCAAAAAAGTCACACCACATTTCAGTAGTACACCTGAAATACTGTGACTGGTACAGCTTTCTAGTTATACTACTGTGAATGTGTGTGATTAGGGAAAAATCTTTACAGTATGGGTACACTTTTACCTTTCCCCCTTTGAATCGGCACCTTTGTATCTAGTGGAGTACTGGAAATGTAACAAAGAAAATTATGCTCTTGACAGTAATTGATGACCTGAAATTGACATTTAGTATCGGCTCTGTCAGTCCCCTAGCCCCTTTGGCCATGTTAGAGTTCCCTAGCCCCATTGGCTTTGTTAGCAGTCATTGACAACATCAACAACACCATCCTGTAAAACCCATCCAGGACACTGGCTTGGGTACTTCAGTACTAGATTGTGTCACAGTACCTTCTTGCTGATTTGATAACAGTAGTGACCATTCCACAGTACATCTCCTCCAAATCATGCTTAGCCTAAAGGGCACTGCAAGGGTGAGTCCTGGTGGCAGTTTAATGTCTATCTGGAGTCGCTGCCTCATCTCAGCTAACCTAGGGCTTTCATTTTCCAATGGAGTTCAATGATACTCAGATATTGCTGTGCCGGGATCTATGTGTGGCTGTTGATAACCTTGAATAATCAACTGGGGGGAGGAGGAAATGGTGTCCATTCAGTTCCCCATTTCAATACTTAAGTAATCAAGTGGTGGAATGGACACTTGTAGCTGCTCAACCGTTGGTTGGCATGGATCACCCTCATAAACGCGATGTATATCGAATGCGGTATATTACTGTGCTCCGCCCCACATTAGCGTTACGGCATTGTCATTGGATGTCCAATATCGTGCTGTATGCCGGCCTCACCCAGAGGCAACCTCAGGTTCTGGCAGCAGAGTCCAGAGAAAGAGGGGTGAAAAATGTGAAAGGGAATTATTTAAAAAACAGAACTTAGCCAAAATAAAACTTTATTAGGAAGAGGTTAAGTCTGTCACTAAAAGTATTGGTGGGTATAGAAAAAAGAACTAGTTACTGGATCTTACTATACCACTTAATGAATAACCTTGGCAATGTATTTTCATAGTCTGTGATTGGATAGGCACCTACATACTCAAGTTAACTTGGAGAGAACAGAGGTGATTAACATCGAGGGGAGCAGGAACCTGTATACAAAGTCTTGTAATATTTTGTACTGCCATTTGGAAATAGTCTACAGGCCACTTTCTTGTAAACACTTCTACAAGTGGTTTGTCCTTTGCACATAATGTAATTTTTGAGGCCCACAAATACTCCCAGAAATTCTGTATACAACGCCATGATGCAAGGGCTCTTACTCACCACTAAATATTTACCATCTGCTCATCACAGTGGTATTGAAGCACAGACAACCATCGCTTTATGCCAATTTAGTATCTGAAGAAGCATTGCAGCCCACTTGTGCTGGTAGCTTGGATCACAATGCAGTGGTCACCTGTATCAAATGCATTGAGCTCTTCTTCATCTCTCTCTCTCTCTCTCGCTCTCTCTCTCTCTCTCTCTCTCTCTCTCTCTCTCTCTCTCCTATCACACATTATATCCTATGGTATTTATATTTCGGTGGACGGGATATCTGTCACCATTGTGATGGAGTAATCCGTCCGCCAAGATCTAAATCAGGCCCTATGTTCTCACAATCCATATTTCAAAACCACATATTTTTCAAAGAGGGGACCCATAACATAGGTTTTTTCAGCAATGTGGGAAAGAAATAAGCAGCAAATACACAGACAGGCATATGAAAAAACGCATAGGGTTCTTTCATGTAGGACAGTAAGGTTCCACCTCTCTATGAGATATGACGTTCCAAATAATCCACCTCACCCACGTTACATTCATCCTACATTAACCTATTTTCACAGTCATTTCCCTTTTACTCAAACTTTTTAACACTTTCGGTTGACTCCTTCATGCTCCTTAACATCCTCGCTGCAGGCTTATATATCTTCTTGGAAACATGTCACTCCAGACACTTTTCTGAATAAAGCACGTAAGCCCCACTGATAAAGATTGGTGGCCATATCAAATAGCACTTATTTACACCTGAACTCTCATTCTGGGATGACAATAGATGCCTTATAGTGGGAACCCACCTATAGCATAGATTGGTGGTAAGCGGAAATATGGAAATCAATTCTTCACCCTTAAGCAACACCAATATTTCCCCACTGTTTGGTAAGATAAGACATCACAATGAACTAAACATGTGGCTTTTCAACACACAACTGCAATTTGGTAACCTCTAACCAACCCACAAATTCTCCCTCCTCTGTTTGCCCTTCTTGATATGTTATGGATATTTGTAGGGTGTAGCTTATCACCTGTGAGGGTACCTAGGTGCCAGAGCAGGAGTATAGGTCTGAAGGTGTCCCTAGTTGAACATCCAGGTCTTCAGCTTCTTGCAGAAGTTGAGGAGTGGAGTGGTGGTTCCAGCTTTTGGACGCGATGAAAGAAAAAGTGTGTACTTCTGTCTTGCTTCTTCGGATATGGGAAATTCGTGTGAGGCAGAGAGAAGCGGTGCGTAGGTGTCTGGAGGAGTTACAGTTGGTTCTAGAGGTAGGTTGGTTCTGTGTTGTGGAGAGTTTAGGAGTGCGTTTTGACTTTAGGAAGCTGTGACGGGGCCTGAGGGGTCATTTTAACAAGTATACTTACTTTTACTGCTTTTATATTTCCTGCTAGTTCTGCACTATTGTAGCGTGGCATACTGTGGAGCTGTGTTCCATGCTTCAGGGGCACGTTTTTAATAATATCCTGCACGGAGTTTAGCGATCCAGTCTTTTTGGACGCTACCGCACACAACCAAGATATAAGGTGGCGGATGATGCGGCCGCGCAGTAGCGCATTTTGACTTTTGGAAGCCGTGGCAGGGCTTGAGGGGCCATTTTAACAAATATACTCACTTTTACTGTTTTGATATATTTCCCGCTTGTTCTGCACTATTGTAGCGTGGCATACTGTAGAGCTGTGTTCAATGCTCCAGGGGCACTTTTTTAATAATATCCTGCATGGAGGTTAGCAGTCCAGTCTTTTTGGATGCTACCGCGCACGCCCAAGATACAAGGGGGTGGTTGTGCGGCCGCGCAGCTGGCGCACCAAAGGTGCGCCTAATGCAAGCCCTTCTCCGCCCGTCCGTGTCCTGACCGCGGCCAGCACCAGCCATACTGCTCGTGGTGTCCCATCATACTGAATTGACTGGCTCAAAGAGCAGCTACTTGCCTTCTCTACATCAGGCTGCCCTGGGCCTATATGTCTGGACCTCAGTTTGGAGGAGGGTAAGAGGTTGAGCCCCCAAAAGTCCCATTGCAGGTCCTGTACATTCAAGCAGGATAATGGGCTTGTGAAAGAAGGTGAGCACACTGATTTTCCTGGGGTTGGGTCTATCATAGTATCCAATTACCTTTTGTCGATTTTGTAGTCTGGAGTCGGAGTTTGGCAGCAGCAGTGGGGCCACGTCTAGGAGGTGAACCACGCACCCCCCTAACAAGCATCACCATCACTTCTCGCGTTTCCCGCGCCGTTGGAAACGCTCGCAGCTGGGGGCCAAGTGTGACACTGTACCAGGAGACCACATTGCTCAGAAGGCACCGGGGCACAGCAAAACCCTCCCGCAATGCCCACACCAGGTGCATAAAGCCAGCACCTTCCACGCGCATTGCGGGAAATACCTTTTGCCGATTTTGTAGTCTGGAGTCGGAGTTTGGCAGCAGCAGTGGGGCCACGTCTAGGAGGTGAACCACGCACCCCCCTAACGAGCATCCCCATCACTTCTCGCATTTCCCGCCCCCGGGAAACGCTCGCAGCTGGGGGCCAAGTGTGACACTGTACCAGGAGACCACATTGCCCAGAAGGCACCGGGGCACAGCAAAACCCTCCCGCAACGCCCACACCAGGTGCATAAAGCCAGCACCTTCCACGCGCATCGCGGGAAATACCTTTTGCCGATTTTGTAGTCTGGAGTCAGAGTTTGTCAGCAGCAGTGGGGCCACGTCTAGGAGGTGAACCACGCAGCCCCCTAACGAGCATCACCATCACTTCTCACGTTTCCCGCTCCGCGGGAAACGCTCGCAGCTGGGGGCCAAGTGTGACACTGTACCAGGAGACCACATTGCCCAGAAGGCACCGGGGCACAGCAAAACCCTCCCACAACGCCCACACCAGGTGCATAAAGCCAGCACCTTCCACACGCATTGCGGGACGAGCCGGGCGAAGCCCGGGCCAAGGGCGGGCCCGTTTAAGCCCGTTAAAGACCGGGGTGAGACCGGACCGGGCCACGCCTCTAACGTCCACTTGAAACTGTGAGTAGTGTTATTGGTTCTACATTGTTTCACATATGGCGGCTCACAGAGGAATGAAACCGACACCTGTCGGACATGTAGTAGGGACATTAGATAACTTTATAATGAGGGCCTCATCTGTGCTAGAAAAAGAGATCGCTATGACGGAACGCCGTCTGTCGCAGGACCCAGTATTTCTGAAGAGATCATCACTGGGCCTCCTAGCCCAGGCAAAATCCCCAGGAATAATATCATAAGCTACTGATGTAGAAGGGCCTCCTGGGAACCAAAGCTCTCTCTCCCTTAATACATCTAGTATGGAGAACACGAGTAACCAACTCCATGTTAGGCAGATAAGCCACAAGGCAATTGTTCCCCCAGATCCATCTGTGAATAGCTGTAACCAAAGTACTAAGAATGAGGGTGCAATCCCTAAAAGGAAGAGAGGGGGAACTGCTCATCGGGGTAGAAAAGCCAAGCAGTCTAAACCCAATGACTGTACGGACTCACCTATTGACTCCTCAACATCGCAGCAAGGAGCAGTGACAGAGGCACCATTGACTGCTTTGTGTCCGCCGGAGGTTTGCAATGACTTAATATCGGAATCTCCAAACCCTTATAATGAAGAAACTCTTTTAGGGAAATTGAGTTCGGTCCTTACCTCACTTATTCAGCCTTTGGAGCAAAGACTGAAAAGTATTGAAAAAAGACTGACCAAAATGGAGGACTCAATCTTGAAAAAAGTAGACTGCGTTAATGATTTTTTTCTTACGAATGTGCAAACTCAATCCATAATTACCCCTGTGGTGGCCCCGATGTTACACTCTAAGCCGACACCTACTTGCCCTCCTAATACTCTGCCTACAACTATCTCAGTGCAGCCGGGCGTTTGTAACAACGCATCCACGTCTGCTACCAAAGCTGTAGTGTCAACAGCAATAGCGAAGCCAAACACCTGGGCAGAGCTTCTTCAAATGCTCCAAAAACTAACTCCAGTGCCCAGGATTCACCACAAATTAATCTACCTCCTGAGAGTGTCCCATATGTGGCTGTTCTTACTGGGGTTCCTAAACTGGTTACAAACAGAGTTGAAACATTCATGGATCTTAAAAACAAAACAATCCATTGGTTGAACAAGTATAAACCCTTGCCAAGACATGTCCAAAGTAAGATTCTTTTTGTTAGAAGAGTAGGGTGGGTGGGTCCTAACAGGAAAGATATTGAAGGGGACTGTGTGGTCATTAATTTCCAGGATAGCAGGGTGACAGATCATGTGTGCAGCAATAGCTCTGTTGGTCTAACAACGCCTATAAAAGTGGTAAAGTTGAGTTATTTCTATCCCCAGCCTAAACCACGTTACCCAAACAATAAAGGATATTGTGGAAATTGGTATTCTCAGGAGAAAGAAGATCCCTGCCAGGAGGTGGGCATGTGGGGTAGGTGGGGAAGAGATGATATTATGGGGTTCCCGGTACACATTAGGTGTAGCTCACTAGAACAGGTGGACTGACCACAAATGCCCTCTCCTTCTCCCTCCCATGTACTAATATTAAGATCAGATAATGGGACAATAATACCGGTGGGGGGGTGCTAGGGCAAGTAGATTATGCCCTTAATTACACCGATAAAGTCCACTCGGAGATAATACCTACCCAGGATAGGTGGAAGTTATTAGCTATCCAATCTACACCCTAATAATAATAAAAATAAAATAATAATAAAGGGGTTTATAAAGCGCCTGGTGACGCCTCCCGGCGTATCCCCGCGCTGAGGAAAGGTCAGAGATCAAAGGAGGGGAGGAGCCTAAAGGGCAAATAGGTACGTTTTTAGTAGCTTTCTGAAAGTGGCTTCGTTATTTGCTAGCCTAATATTGATGGGAAGGGTGTTCCATTTGGTTGCTGCCAGGGAACGGAAAGACCGACCTCCCATTCTGAATTTTTTTATACGGGGGATCATGAGGAGGCCCTTTCCCATCGAGCGAAGTGTTCTGTGAGGCTCGTACGGAACAGCTAGGTCAGACAAGTAGGACGGTGCTTTGTGAGAGATAATTCTGTAGCATAAAAGAAGTGCTTTAAAAAGAATTCTCTTTCTAATGGGCAGCCAGTGAAGGGGTGCCAAAGTGGGTTTAGAGGCAACTCTTCTGGGTAGTCTCAATACTAGCCGTGCTGCTGAGTTTTGTAGCACCTGCAGTCTCCTGACGTTCTTTTCCGAAGTACCCAGAAGAGGTACATTGCCATAGTCAATGCGAGAGGTTACTAGGGCCTGAATCATGGTGCGCCTGGCCTCCAAAGGGAGGAGGTCCAGGGTACGGTTGAGAGTTTTCATGACCCCAAATCACTTCCCTACAATTTTAGTTACATGGCTGTCAAAAGAGAGTTTTGTATCCACCCAGACACCTAGATTCTTAGCTTCTCTGCCCGGAGTGGGTAGAGACCCCAGACAGGATGGCCACCACTCCTTGGTCCAGCTAGTATCCTTGCCTCCAATTATTAACACCTCAGTTTTCGAGCCGTTAAGTTTGAGGCAATGTTGAGTCATCCAATCTGCAAGATCGCTCATACAGGTTTTAAAATTTTCAGCAGCCAAGGAGGGGGCTTGGGACAGGGAGATCAGCAGTTGGGTATCGTCGGCGTAAGAGACTAGCTCTACGCCGTACGTTTGGACCACCCCTGCCAGCGGGGCCATATAAAGGTTGAACAGGGTGGGACTCAGGGCAGAGCCCTGAGGTACCCCCTGTTCTAAAGCTATGCTGTCCGAGAGAAAATTGCCTCTTTGAACCTAAAAGCTCCGGTTGGTTAGGAAAGCTTTCAGCCAACCCAATGCTTTCCCGGTGACCCCAGCTTTGTTTAGACACTGTAGCAAGATGGAGTGTGCTACAGTGTCAAACGCAGCACTGAGGTCCAGCATAATGAGTGCCATGGTCTTACCCTCATCTGCTCCTTCCCGTAGAGTTTCGGTTGCTCTCAGGAGCGCTGTCTCTGTTGAGTAGCCTGATCTAAAACCAGACTGAGAGCTATGTAAAGCATTTTGGGATTCGAGGTAGGCCATGAGTTGGGTATTGGCTATTTTCTCTGCGACTTTGGCTAGGTAAGGTAGCAGAGATATAGGTCTTAAATTCTCTAGGGTATCCTGACTCACATTGGGCTTTTTCTTTATAGGGAACACGATTGCTTTTTTCCAGTCTTCAGGCAGACAGGCTGTAGAAAAGGAAATTTGTAGCACGTATCTAAGGTGGGGCTCCAGAACAGCCAGACTAGCAGCTATTATTTTGGGAGGAGCCGGATCCCGAGGGGAGCCAGATTTAATGCTTTGGCAGGTTTTTACAAAGGTTTCCAGGGAAGGGACCGTGAAATTACGCAGGCATAAATCTGTGGGAGCGGCATCTTCACTCTCAACAAAGTCGTGTCCTTGTTTTATGTTGCCCGAGTTGGCATAAATATCAGTGATCTTGCCAGCAAAGTACTTAGCGATCTTATTGCAAGTGTCCACCGAATCATTATGGGAAATATTGTTAGAAGTGATTACAGAGATTTCTTTAAAGATCTTAAAAAGCTCCTTCGATGAATTCTCCGCTTCCATAATGCGAATGTTATAGTGGGATGCTTTGGAGGCTCGGATCATTTTATAATAGTCTTTTTTAGCTTTTTTGTAAAGGGTTTTAGTTTTTGGGCAAAAATTGATGCGCCATGTCCGCTCAAGTTTTTTACATGCGGATTTGGCTAGGCGTACTTCTTGAGTGAACCACGGATTAGCTTTGTTGGCCCTTTTGGTGTTTGTCAGCGTACGAATCGGGGCAGTGCTATCTAAAGCTGTTGTGATGCATTTTTGTAGCTGATTATAGGCTGTCTCACAATCAGACCCTCCTGGAGGTCCAGCGTTATCAAGTTTCTTGATGAAGGAGTCAAGGGAGAAATTTTTCCATTTTCTACATTGATAGGGATAAGCAGTTTCAGTGCTGAGTTCGGTAGCAGCGATCTGTATTTGCATCGGAATCACGAGATGGTCAGACCAGGGTATCGGTAGAGGGGCCAGAGGGAGTACTCCAGTCCAGTTCCCAAAAATGGGGTCCAGCAAATGTCCTAGTTGATGAGTAGGGTCCTGGTTTTTAAGCTCTAGCTGTAAGGAGAGCAAATTAGACTTTATGTCAGAGGCCTCATTGTCAAGGGGGTTGTCAAAGTGGACATTCATGTCTCCCAGCACTAGCAATCTGGTTTTTCTCAGTGCTAGGTGAGTTGTAGCCTCCATAAGGCTAGATGTAAAGTCATAAAGCGTTCCTGGGGGTCGATATACAAGGATACCCGAGAGGGAGTATTTCGGCCCTATTGAGATAGTGAAGGAGCCTGCTTCACTATGATCTATCGAGAGAGGAGATAGGGAGCATTGTAAAGGTGCCTTGGTTGCTATAGCGATACCTCCACCTCTACCATCCTTCCTATCGAGTCTGGAGAGGGAATATCCAGGTGGCATGGCCTCAATTATGACAGGGTCAGAATGCTCATCTAACCAGGTCTCAGTGAGAAACAGGATATTGAGTTCCTCATCTTCAAGGAGATGATAGATTTGCGTACAATGTTTCCTAAGGGATCTGCAATTCAATAATGCCGCTTTTAGCAGCCCTTTCGTATTAGAAGTAGTGAGGCAATTATCAGGAGTGAAGGGACATATATTGCAGCTATGTAGCGATATAGCCTCCATAGAGTGTTTACAGGAGAGTGCAGTATTAGGGCATAGATCCAACAATACCTGTCTATCATATCGCCTCTCGTGGGACTTGAAGGTGACAGAGTCCGTGGCCCCGCGCCCCGTCCGGCCGCGGACGGGCGCAGACGGGCTTGCCTTAGGCGCGCCTTCGGCGCGCAAACGGCGCTCCCGCTGCGCTCGTCCGCTGCGCTTGCGTAGGACACACATTTATGGAAAGAGGAGGTGGGCGTGGCCTAGCGGGTGGGCGTGGCCTCGCGTTACCAGCGATGGCGTCCGTGTGATGTTTACCCTTTCAACAGCGCTGGGATCCGCTGTTTGTGGGTGCCTGCTTGGTGGAAAATGTCTGCAAGTAGCTCAGGGTAGGTGCAGTGATTTAAAAATACAGATAAACACAGTTTCACACAATTTTTTAAAAACGAGCAAATTACACCTCCGGCTTCCGCCTCAGAGGTCTGTCAATTCCAATGTATCGCGCTCTCAGTCAGCGCTTACATAGGCATGGAGGTGGGCGTGGCCTAGTGGGTGGGCGTGGCCTCGCGTTACCAGCGATGGCGTCCGTGTGATGTTTACCCTTTCAACAGCGCTGAGATCCGCTGTTTGTGGGTGCCTGCTTGGCGGGAAATGTCTGCAAGTAGCTCAGGGTAGGTGCAGTGATTATAAACACAGTTTCACACAATTTTTTGAAAACGAGCAAATTACACCTCCGGCTTCCGCCTCAGAGGTCTGTCAATTCCAATTTATCGCGCTCTCAGTCAGCGCTTACATAGGCATGGAAGTGGGCGTGGCCTAGCGGGTGGGCGTGGCCTTGCGTTACCAGCGATGGCGTCCGTGTGATGTTTACCCTTTCAACAGCGCTGGGATCCGCTGTTTGTGGGTGCCTGCTTGGCGGGAAATGTCTGCAAGTAGCTCAGGGTAGGTCATCTGCTAAACCTCCAATGGTCCCTTCCCTTTCACAAAGTTTGGTTCCTCAGCATGAATTATCTCTGCAAGAACCCTTAGTCGGAGGACCTTACACTCATGGTGACAATCTGGATCACGGGGCGGCCTCCCGAACCGGGAACCTAAAAGCTTTATCATGGAACATAGCAGGACTGGCGGCAAATATAGAAATCCCCGAATGGTGTATGTTTGTAGACCTCCATGGGATTTGTCTATTCCAGGAGACATGGGCCCTTACACCCACACATGGACTTGGGTATGTTTCATATACGGAACCTGCCATAAAGGGTCTAAGAGGTAGACCATCAGGGGGGTTGTGTATATGGGTGGGTGTACTTCTTGGGTTTTCTATTAAAAGGATTGATACTAATAGTCCTGATTTGATATGCATCCTCTTGTCCCGCCCGAACTCACCGAAACTGGCCCTCATTAATATTTATTCTAGGCCAGTTCGCTCAGGAGGCACCTCCCTGACCTTAGACTCTTTGAGTACCCTACTGCATAGTTTACCGGGCGACGCCGAAGTGTTGATTGGTGGAGACTTAAACTGCCACTACGAACCACTGAAGGGCGTCACCCAGGTTTCATCAGAAGAAGATGATACCTGGCATATTCCACCCCCAAATATTTATCAAGTCAAATGCTGGTCAGCCTTGGTACTCCAGCTAACATCTCTCACCTATTTATTTTCTATCAGTGCCTGCAATGGGCGCTTCCCGGGGGATAGTTCAGGGAAGTTTACATACAGTGGCATGGGTCACTCTTCCGTAATTGATTATTTCATGGCCAGCTTGGGACTCTGGCCTAGAATTTGTAAGTTTTATATAATCAATCGCACGGAAAGTGACCACAACCCTGTAGTTGTGGAGATGGATCTGCTTTTGCCTATTGAGGATCAAGATGGGGTAGATCTTCCTGCAAGGGAAATCAGAATAACTCAAGGTGGGAGGAGAATTTGCTGGGCAACCTTAAAAAGGTCCCCTGAAAATATGGCCAAATTCACATGAGTGTTCTCCCCCAGTTAGAAAGGGTAAACCCAATGAACGATACTACCCTTCGAAATGGCGTAGGGACCGATCTCTATGAGATCCATAAGGAACTAATGGTAACTTTGGCTGATTGGTTTTATAAATCTTCTACCCCCAAACCGCAGCAGCAAGGGGATAGTAACCCCTGGTACAATAAGGGATGTAGGAAGGCAAAGTGTGCATTACTAGAAGCACTCAAATATGGTAGCAAATATCCTATAATTGAAGCCAGGAGGGCATATAAGGAAATCATTTTACATGCTAAGTCAGAGTGGGAAGTTGAGAGATGGCACGCCATCAGACAAGCGTTGACTGTAAAAGACTCAAGAACCTTCTGTAATCTCGTACACACAGGGAAAACAGAGGGCAAGTCTACGATTGACCCAAATATTCCGGAAGAATCTTGGTGCTCATATTTTAAAGATCTTTATTCTATTCCCCCCCTATTGAGAAGTGAGGTCCCTGGTATCCTTTTGGCTCTGGATTCCAGTTGGTGTCCACCGCCTTTTTCTATGGCAGAAGTGGAATTAGCTGTGATTTCTTTGCAATCTAAAAAAGCTCCGGGGTTAGATAGGATCCCCGGTGACCTTTTTAGCGACGAACCGAGGGTATGGGTCCCCTATCTCACTATGTTATTTAATTCAATCTTGAAGGGAAAACCATTCCCGAGTACTTGGTTGGGGGCGGAGATAATTCCCATATATAAAAAAGGTTCTCCGCTAGAACCGTCAAATTATAGGCCCATAAGCCTTATCAATGTGAGCCAAAAAATGTATGCCAGGGTTCTCTTGCAACGTTTGCAGGCCTGGATCACAGATAATAATATTCTTTCACCACTACAGGTGGGATTTAGAGCCAAAACGTCAACTATTGACCAATTGTTTCGGCTCCAGGTCCTTTACTCGAAGCATGTTGTACTGGACGGGGGTAGTCTGTACCTTACCCAGCTGACCAATTGCTGAAACGTTATGAGACGATCGCCGACCTTTCACTTAGGTATACCAATTTTACACTCCTCAGTGATTTTAATGTCCATATGGACAACGACAACTGCCCCTTAGCTGTCCACCTGGCCGATACCCTCAAGGGGCTTAATCTGATCCATAAGGTATTGTCACCCCCCCCCATGTGGCTGGCCATGTGCTTGATTTACTTTTTACCAATGATCATACTCGGCAGCTAGAGGACCCGTTACCTATAACTTGGTTGGATCACTGGTTGATCCCTTTTAATCTATTGTGGGTTTCCTGTAATAATCAGACTAGACCACTCCTGGAGGATAGGAGAAACTGGAGGAAGATTTCATCTGAATTGATGGGTTGTGAGTTACAGAACACCCCTCCCCAGCTTACAGGTGAACCAAGCCATGACGCTTTAACTTTTAACAGTTGGGTTACCTCTGCCCTTGATAGAATTGCCCCAACCAAGACCATGAAATTGGCCAGGAGTAAACCCTCAGCCCCCCTGGTTTACAACGGAACTCCGCACGGAGAAAAGCCTATGCAAGAGGCTGGAGCGTGCCTGGTGGAAAAATTATGAGCCAGAGGCCAGGTGGGCATACAAAGCAGCGCAAAGAAAATGTCATGGTTTAAAGCGCAAGATCATTAGGGACTATCCCCCAGATGCATCAAGCATCCATTTTGCGATTCCTTATTAGCGAAAAATAAGGAATCGCTAATATGGAATAGCAAAATGCTATGCAAGAAGAACTCGCTCAAAAAAAGTAAATTCTTAAAATTCCTTAATTGCGACTCGCAAATTGCGAGTCGCAATTAAGGAATACCTCCCTATTTATTCCTATGGACCTAGAGGCCCATGGGAATGAATGAGAAAACATTCTCAATTTGCGATTCGCAATTCGCGAATTGCAAATTTAGAATGCGATTTCAAGGGTGCAGGGGTGTCCAAAGGACACCCTGTTGCACCCCTGAAATTGATCTGTGCACATATGTTGCACACACACATGCCATAATGTGCGCAACATGAAACTTTGAAAAATGCACAAAAGTGCATTTTTTAAAGTTTTTGCAAATTACCATGAAGTTGAACTTCATGGTAATGTGCCACTCCTATTAGTGAAATCGCTAATTTTTTTAACTTTGATGCATTTCATTTAAGAAATCTCAATTTGAGATTCCTTAAATGCAAATAATCGCAATTTAGCGAATTCTTAATTCGCCATTTTTGCATTTGGGATGATGCATTCCAAATGCAAAAATACCGGTCGCAAAGGGGCAGATTCTGAGAATCTGTTCCTTTGCGAGCGGATTTTACCTTGATGCATCTGGGCCTATGTCGCTAATCAGATCAAAATCTCTGACAATTCTGTGAAAGAAAATTTTAAGATAGTCCAGGGTTTTATCAAACCACAAGCTCTGAAGAGTACTATTCCCCCATCAGTGACTCTCTGTGAAAAGTTAGCTACTTTTCTCAGAACAAAATCCAAGTTATTTACTCTACCTTTCCACTTTCAGGACCTCTAGACCAACTACCTCATACATCATGCTGTACAAGTATGTGGCATGTCTTTTGTTCCTTCTGCATGGAAGCATCCCTGGAGGAACTTAATAAAAAAAAATCAGGCTCCCCACCGACCCCTGCCCCGCTAGATTCTTCAAGTTACTAGCCCCCTGACTCAATCCCACATTGAACGCAATTTGGAATTCTTCTTTAGAGACTGGAATTCATCTTACTGGTTCGAAAAATGCATTTATCCTGCCAATTCTTAAGAAAGAAGATGCTGATTCAGCAGAACCCAATAATTTTAGGCCAATTTCCCTCCTCCCGGTTCCGCCTAAAATTCCAGAAAAAGAAGTTCAGAAACAACTAGGAGAATTCTTGGAGTCTAACCATTATTTGCATGACTCCCAGTCTGGATTTAGATCCGGTTATAGCATGGAGACTGCTCCACTTTAAGTCACAGAGACTATGCGTGAAACTTTAGATGAAGGAAGCTGTGCGATGCTGGTCCTGTTGGTTTTGTCCGCAGCTTTTGATACGGTGTCACACAGGATTCTCCTAAATAGACTTGAATGTCTAGGGGTGACGGGAACTGTTTTGGCCTGGTTACGCTCATTTCTAGAGGGGAGTACACACCAGGTGACCCTCTTTCCATATGTTTCCACCTCTAGCCCCCTTGTGTGTGGGGTCTCGCAAGGCTCTGCTTTGAGTCCATTGTTCTTTAATGTGCATCTTACTCCCCTTGCAGCCATTATTGGGCAATGTGGGGTGAAGGTCACAACACACAGTTTAGGGGAATCCGGAAAAGCCGGGTATGAAATAACCCGTGTAAGGGTCTTAGTCCGCCTGCTCACTGTGAAAGACACCCCTTCCTGGGAAAAGACTCTGGCCGTGATGTCGAGAGCTTGTACGTCCGAGACCCGTCTGCAGGATATCAGGCACAAAAACATCGCTAATTTAGCTGTAAGCTCTTTACGAGACAGAAACCTGTTCGGCTGCCAAGAAAGGAACAAATTCAAAACCCTGTTCACGTCCCACAGGACTGAGTAGCGAGGTTCGGGCGGCAGCGAGAGGCAGATTCCTCTCAAAAGTCTGCAAACCAAAGGGTGCTCCCCAATTGGGGAACCCTGCACCGGGTCATGCCCCTCTGAAATTGCAGAACAGAAGGTATTGATTGACCGATAGGCCAGACCCTCTTCCGCCAAACCGGCCAGGAAGTTATGGACATGGACTACATCTGCCCCCAAGGGATCGAAACTCCATTGCACACACCAACAACGCCATCTATGCCATGCTGATCGATATTTCCTGGTTGTGCCATCCACCCAGACCTTAGAGAGCAGGTCCTCTGCTTTTCCCGGGACCGTCCAGCAACACCGGAGATCCTCCAGGCCATCAGCCTCAGCGAGCCCTCCTGGACTAACCGGTGGGGAATCCCGTCCGGATTGAGGAGAATGTGAGGAGAGTGGGGGTGTAGGATTGTAAAATCCCAGGAAAGTTCCAGTAGACCCGGAAACCAAACTTGAGACCTCCACCATGGCGTAATCATCACCACCTGTGCCGATTGGCGACGCAGCAACGCTGATACTCGCGTTATCATTGAAAACGGGGAAAACGCATACCCCTGCTCGCCTGACCAGTCCTGGAGGAAAGCATCCGTCGCCTCTGCAGACGGGTCCGGGCGCCAACTGAAGTACCTCGGAAGCTGGTGGTCCAGGCGCGACGCAAACAGGTCCACTGAGAAGGGACCCCACCGGTCCATCAGCCGGGAAAGCACCAGCAGATCCAGCTTCCATATGCTGGCATCCAAGAGGTGCCGGGAGTGCCAATCGGCCACCTCGTTCTGCTGACCCGTCAAATATTCCGCTGTGACTGACACCTGATGGTCCAGGCAGAAGTGCCAAAAGTCTCTCGCAAGGTCCGCCAGCATCTTGGAGCTGGTGCCACCCAGATGGTTGATATATCGGACCGCCGACACGTTGTCCATCCGGAGGAGAACACAGGATTGCACTCAGTCCTTGGTCCAACACTGGACCGCAAATGACCCCGCTAGCAACTCCAAACAATTGATATGGAATGATTGCTCGAGGGTGGACCAGGCGCCCCCGTGGAGAAATCTCCGCTTCTGGCTCCCCAGCCCGAACGACTGGCGTCCGACTCTATCACTATGTCTAGGGTGGACCCAAAAATGGCACGTCATTCCAGGCCTCCATGTGCGTCAGCCACCATTGCATCTCCTCCCTCACGTCCTCCGACAGTGGAATCAGCTGAGAGTACGTCAGACCCTTCCTGAGATGATACGTCTTTAGACGTTGCATGGCCCGGTAGTGAAGAGGGCCCGGGAATATGGCCTGAATCGAAGACGACAACAGGCCTACCAACCGCGCCAGGTGTCGCAATGATATCAGCGGTTTCGCCAGGGTCTGACATAACTCGTGCCGGATCTTCGCCATCTTTCTGGCGGGAAGACTCAAGGTGGCAGACACCGAGTCTATGTTGAATCCGAGAAAGGTTGCGCACTGGACGGGAACCAGAAGGGACTTCCTCTCCTTGATAACGAAGCCCAGATCCTGAAGTAGGTCGACCACAGACTGCAGCTGGGATGCTAGTCGCTTCGGACACTGGTCCATGAACAGCATGTCGTTCAGGTACACTATCATTCTAATACCCCGTGCCCGCAAGGCCTCCACCGCCGGGCGTAACACCTTTGTGAAGCACCACGGCGCCGAGGAGAGCCTGAAAGGCAGCGTGGTGAATTCGTAGACCTGACCGTCCCACCTGAACTGGAGGAAACGACGGTGCGGAGGGAAAATTGGGACCGCCAAGTAAACGTCTTTTAAGTCGAGCCTGACCATCCAATCGGACGGGCGCAACACATCCCTCAGTAGGTGAATCCCCTCCATCTTGAAATCAGCCATTCGTTGAATTCCTTTAAATTGATAACCGGGCGACGGCCTCCGTCGACCTTGTCAACCAAAAGAGGTTGCTGAGAAACCCGCCCGGGTGCTCGCACGCGCAACAAATCGTGGAGGAGGGGGCGACCTCTGCATCGCGCTGCGAGAAAGTAATGGGGCCAGGACATTGAAGCTGACACGGATGGCCATGGAACTCCAGCTGGAAGCCCTGAACCGTCTGCAGCTCCCAAGCATCGCTTGTAAGGGAAACCCACGCTGGGAGAAACTGCGCTAGGTGCCCCCCTACCCGCAAACTTGCAGAAGGTAACACACTCACCTCTTCCAGCACCTTGTTGCTGGCCTCTCTGGCCCCCGCGGCCTCAGATCCTCTGTCCTCTCGTGGGATAGAAATTGTTGAAGCGGGCGTTGTCCTGAAACTGCCCGCGTCCGGAGCCTTGCCCCCTGTCGGAGCTGTTGCCACGACCGAACGAGTGGCCACTGCCACGTCCGGCCCTCTCAAAAACACGAGGGGCAAAAACCTTTTTAATATTGGACTGAACCCAGTCCAGGGAAGTGAATGTGGCTACAAATTTGCTGAGCTCTTTAATAAACTGGTCTCCAAACAGACCACCTTGCGCCACCGTGCCAGCCTCAGAAGAGGCGAGGTCACCCAACTTAGGGTAAATTTTTATTAGCAGTCACCTCCTTCTCTCCGTAGAGAGGGCACAGTTGGCATTGCCGAAAAAAATAATGGCGCACTGTGCCCAATTGGACAGAACCTCCGGGGAGATAAGGTCCCCCGACACCTTGACCTCCTCGGCCATGTCGAGAATCTTGGTCATAGGTCCCACTGCGTCTAGCAGCTTGTCCAGACATGTACGCCAGGACCTATCTATACCCTTCCATGGGTCCTTGACAAATTTAGCTAGGAACGTCGCCATCTTGGGATCAATGTCAGGAGTCATTGCCACTTTCCCATCTAAGGAAGGGCGAGGGCACTCCGGTCTAAGGCAGCTACGAGCATCCTTATCTACAGGCTTTCGGAGACGGTTCGCCACATACTGGGCCACCCTATCCCCAGGGACCCAGTCCGAGGACCGGAGGTGGACAATGTCATCCGGGTCCAACATGTCCGAACGACCCATGGATGAGGAAGGCTGGGACGGACGCCACGACCTAGAAGAGCAGGCCTCTTCACCCGAATCCGGAGAGTCATCATCCTGCTGTGGCTCCGGGGACATAGTATGGGGGGCACCTCTACAGGGAGGACGGGAACGGGCTGGGACCCCTCGAGCACCATAAACGCGCTCTTTACCTTTGAAAAAGCCTCAGGGTCAACCCCCTCTGTACAAGGCTTCTTAGGGGGGGGGGGGGAGCTGGTGACTGGATGGGACCCGGGACCGGGGTAGGCCCGGGAATAAGGGACGCAATTTTCGCGTACGCCTCATCCAACCGTGCCGAGAGGCGCTGCTTTAGGGGGATCATGGCCTGATCCGCTGTCCTATATATGGAGTCATCAACCGCCTGGTAAAAGTCCTCATCCCAGGAGGCATAATTCAGAGGGTCCTTCTCTGGTTACTGGCCGGACTCCCCCTGCATAATGAGGTAAGTTGGGCTCAACAGGCTAAGGGAGGTACGGCACAGCAAATTATCAGGACCCCTACTAGCCAAGAGGATATGGGGGCACAAAGGCACACAATTAAGGGACTAGCCTTAGGGACGCGGTAGTCCTCAATATCTCAGGGCACCACCCGGTAAAGCACCCTCTTGCGCCACTACACCGGCGCTATTACAACCACTCAGGGTGTCCAACTGTAGCATACAACCCAATCTGGGCGTAGTTTCAATGTAGGGAAAAGCCTAGATTGCGACCCGGTAGGGTGTTAAACCGGGTGATCAGGGCAAGATCCACTACTTGTGGCAAACGCGCCATAAACGCCCTTGAAAAAGCGTTCCTAAGCGCGCTAGCACCAAGATGGAGACCTGCCCCCTAGCGATGGGAGAACCACACCGCGCTCTGCTGGGTCAAAAAATTGCGTGAGGAGCGCAGAAGCGTCCCGCGATTACCAGGGGGACCTGTAAGGGCTGAAACACACCAGCGCTTGAAATGATAACAAAACGCTAAACTAACAGCCCCCAAAACCCAGGAGAGAGAAGAAAAACACTTAACTTGTTGCTGAGCAGTGAAGAAAGAGGAAGAGGAAGCAGCAGCAGTGCATGATGGGAGCTGTCGGAGTACAAAGACTGAAAAAGGACTTATGTTTGAGTTTCCTGTTTCCTAAGTGTTCATGGGAAAAGTAGTTTTACTGTGTTTTTTCTTGCTGCTGTAAAAAATAAAGTGAAGGAAGAAGGCATAATCCGAAGCCTCCGGTCCTGCCATAGAATCTAACATTTGCCTTTTACTGAAGTAAACCCTACAATGTGAAAGGGAGCCCAGCCCAGAATCAATCTGAAGACCAACATATGATATAGAGTTACTGATCATGCAGCTCAGACATCCATGAAGTCCACAACACCCACTGCCACCAGCTTCAGGATTCCCCCCCTGACCACCCCCTCCTTACTACCACCGAGGCAGCGTAGAAGAGGACAGCGGACCTTCCAGAAACGGCATGGTCCCTCAGCCACACAATACTTGAATGTTGGCAGATATAGCAACCAAGTATGTGTGAAGGACGCAACTCACCCATCAATAATAATAATGCACACAATACCAAGTGTAGCGGTGATGTGCTCGACAGACCGTACTATGCAGAGCACAGATCTCACCTTGTGTACATATACTGCTGGTGCTTGTAGTGTTGTGGACAATAAACGCAACCATGTTAACTCAGGCAGTGGGGAAGATCTGGGTCATGTAGCTGTGTTGTCCCCCCTGGAAGTGGAAACGCAGTGGGCTGGCCCAACGTACGCCACTCCAGTGTAGGAGTATGAATAAATAAGCCGGGGCTCTGGGCGTGGTTCACTTGTGTGAAGGCCAAGGAGTCTGCCAGAGTGGCGGCCTCACCCTGCCACGTGGCCACCTCCATGACCACAGGCCTCCTCGACACAGGCCCCCTGTGAACTCAGCAGCACAGCACTACAGACTTATGTCTGTACAGACTACTGCCTTTGATGCACACTGCGTACAACAGGCCTCACAATTCAGATGGAGTAGCAAATGCAAATGACGCAGTCCAGTAAGCAAGACACATTGCTCACAGTGCGTCATCATCATCACAGGGTGCACACACGCTGAGTGCTTCAGGTGCCACTAACTCACTGCACCATAAGTCATCGCCACATGGCCTTATTAAGGCAGAATTCAATAGACAAAAGACATTGCTTCGAGTGCGGACCCCCGGACCACGCATCATCTCTGTCTCTTCCTCTCTCTCTCTCTCTCTCTCTCTCTCTCTCTCTCTCTCTCTCTCTCTCTCTCTCATTCTTTCTTTCTCTCTTCCTCTCTCTCACGATTTCTCTCTCACTCTCTTTCTCTCTTTCTCTTCCTCACTCTTTATCTCTTTCTCTTCCTCACACTGTTTCTCTCTTCCATGTATCTTACTCTTTCTCTCTTTCTCCCTCACTCTTTCTCTCTTTGTCTTCCTCTCTCTCTCTCTCACTCTTTCTAACTTTGTCTGTCTTCCTCTCTCTCACTCTTTCGCTCTTCCTCTCTCACTCTTTCTCTCTCTCTTCCTCTCTCTCACATTGTTTCTCTCTTTCTCTTATCTTTCTTTTTGTCTTGCAGGCTGTGATTCACAAATGGTCCAGCGATGACATGCCATGGCTGTACATAGTTTTATTTGTTGTTGTTTTGTTTTAATAAAATGTTTGATATGTAAATCCATGCATGACTAAGATTCCTATTTGTCCAACCTCACAAGCATCTTCTTATTAATGGTTCGCAGAGGGACACTTGCGGGCCCAGGAAGGTGGTTGGGTGTATGCTGGTGATGTGGGAAGAGGGTGCATTACCTGATAATGTGGGGAGAAGCAACGAGAAAGGGGTATCTCTCACAGAAAGAGCTCTGGTATGTTTTCAGAAATGCCTCGGACAGATGCCAGCTGAGGGACTGAATCACAAAATGGCTTTTCAATGCTCATATAGTGTGACTTATGGACAGTTCGCACCCAGGCTCGCAGAGGGACAACTGCGGCCCGTGGGCACGACTCACAGAGGCAGAACTACTGGCCATCCACTCCCAAAGGTTCAGCAGCGTAGTAGCTCACAGTCGTAGAGGCACAGCAGCGTACTAGCTCGCAAAGGTAGAGAGCTGCATGCCGACTGACTGGCTTCAAGTTCTAAAGGCATAGCTGCGAAGTGGTGATGTTGGGCATAGGGAGAGTGAAAGGGTTATCGTCCTACTGGTGTCCTGGAGTGGAAGTCATGCTGCCAGGTGCTCACTTGTTTCACCTTTATTGGTAATAAATCTTAAACCTTCACTGCATCAATATCATCATTACACAGAGCTCCGGTATATGAAATTGCCCCGGGTTCTTTCTTTTATACTTTCACTCGATGCGAGGCACAAGATAGCTGCTAACAGTTCCTGGTTTGAAGTGCTAGCAGCCAATCAGAGGACACTTCCTGCTTTGAAGTGTTAGCAGCCCGTTCGTGCCCGGGAGTTAGGCACCGACTATATATATATATATTGCTTTGAATCTTCCAGCCCTCCAGTTCCCTACTGGCAGAAGTCACGGCACAGCAGCAGCCAGCACAATGGATTTGGGCCCAGATCTTTGGACTGGGGTGAATGTGTGACATTGATCCACATTCTGTCCATCACCTGTTTTGTTTGCAAATTCCGCCCTAAGTGCGCTGGGGATGCTCAGACGTGGGTCCCAGGCACTCCACACCACTGGACTCAAGCTAGCCGGGCTGATGAGAGGTGTTACCTCGAAACCGGTCCGGTCCTCGGATGCTTGATTCCGTTCAGGGAAGGACATGGCTTTTGTAGTTCGGACTGGACTGTTCCCATGGGGCAAAGGGTCAGAGCTGATTTGCATATCGCCATTGTCTACCCCAGGGTGGTGTGGAGTGCAAAAAAACCATGGATTTGGGCCCAGATCTTTGGACTGGGGTGAATGTGTGACATTGATCCACATTCTGTCCATCACCTGTTTTGTTTGCAATTGCCGCCATAAGTGCGCTGGGGATGCTCAGACGTGGGTCCCAGGCACTCCACACCACTGGAGCCAAGCTAGCCGGGCTGATGAGAGGTGTTACCTCGAAACCGGTCCGGTCCTCGGATGCTTGATTCCGTTCTGGGAAGGACATGGCTTTTGTAGTTCGGACTGGACTGTTCCCATGGGGCACAGGGTCAGAGCTGATTTGCATATCGCCATTGTCTAACCCAGGGTGGTGTGGAGTGCAAAAAAACGATGGATTTGGGCCCAGATCTTTGGACTGGGGTGAATGTGTGACATTGATCCACATTCGGTCCATCACCTGTTTTGTTTGCAATTGCCGCCATAAGTGCGCTGGGGATGCTCAGACGTGGGTCCCAGGCACTCCACACCACTGGAGTCAAGCTAGCCGGGCTGATGAGAGGTGTTACCTCGAAACCGGTCCGGTCCTCGGATGCTTGATTCCGTTCTGGGAAGGACATGGCTTTTGTAGTTTGGACTGTACTGTTCCCATGGGGCACAGGGTCAGAGCTGATTTGCATATCGCCATTGTCTAACCCAGGGTGGTGTGGAGTGCAAAAAAACGATGGATTTGGGCCCAGATCTTTGGACTGGGGTGAATGTGTGACATTGATCCACATTCTGTCCATCACCTGTTTTGTTTGCAATTGCCGCCATAAGTGCGCTGGGGATGCTCAGTCGTGGGTCCCAGGCACTCCACACCACTGGAGTCAAGCTAGCCGGGCTGATGAGAGGTGTTACCTCGAAACCGGTCCGGTCCTCGGATGCTTGATTCCGTTCTTGGAAGGACATGGCTTTTGTAGTTCGGACTGGACTGTTCCCAAGGGGCACAGGGTCAGAGCTGATTTGCATATCGCCATTGTCTAACCCAGGGTGGTGTGGAGTGCAAAGAAACGATGGATTTGGGCCCAGATCTTTGGACTGGGGTGAATGTGTGACATTGATCCACATTCTGTCCATCACCTGTTTTGTTTGCAATTGCCGCCATAAGTGCGCTGGGGATGCTCAGACGTGGGTCCCAGGCACTCCACACCACTGGAGTCAAGCTAGCCGGGCTGATGAGAGGTGTTACCTTGAAACCGGTCCGGTCCTCGGATGCTTGATTCCGTTCTGGGAAGGACATGGCTTTTGTAGTTCGGACTGGACTGTTCCCATGGGGCACAGGGTCAGAGCTGATTTGCATATCGCCTTTGTCTAACCCAGGGTGGTGTGGAGTGCAAAAAAACGATGGATTTGGGCCCAGATCTTTGGACTGGGGTGAATGTGTGACATTGATCCACATTCTGTCCATCACCTGTTTTGTTTGCAATTGCCGCCATAAGTGCGCTGGGGATGCTCAGACGTGGGTCCCAGGCACTCCACACCACTGGAGTCAAGCTAGCCGGGCTGATGAGAGGTGTTACCTCGAAACCAGTCCGGTCCTCGGATGCTTGATTCCGTTCTGGGAAGGACATGGCTTTTGTAGTTCGGACTGGACTGTTTCCATTGGGCACAGGGTCAGAGCTGATTTGCATATCGCCATTGTCTAACCCAGGGTGGTGTGGAGTGCAAAAAAAAAGGAAAAAAAACTATGGATTTGGGCCCAGATCTTTGGACTGGGGTGAATGTGTGACATTGATCCACATTCTGTCCATCACCTGTTTTGTTTGCAATTGCCGCCATAAGTGCGCTGGGGATGCTCAGACGTGGGTCCCAGGCACTCCACACCACTGGAGTCAAGCTAGCCGGGCTGATGAGAGGTGTTACCTCGAAACCGGTCCGGTCCTCGGATGCTTGATTCCGTTCTGGGAAGGACATGGCTTTTGTAGTTCGGACTGGACTGTTCCCATGGGGCACAGGGTCAGAGCTGATTTGCATATCACCATTGTCTAACCCAGGGTGGTGTGGAGTGCAAAAAATCGATGAATTTGGGCCCAGATCTTTGGACTGGGGTGAATGTGTGACATTGATCCACATTCTGTCCATCACCTGTTTTGTTTGCAATTGCCGCCATAAGTGCGTTGGGGATGCTCAGACGTGGGTCCCAGGCACTCCACACCACTGGAGTCAAGCTAGCCGGGCTGATGAGAGGTGCTACCTCGAAACCGGTCCGGTCCTCGGATGCTTGATTCCGTTCTGGGAAGGACATGGCTTTTGTAGTTCGGACTGGACTGTTCCCATGGGGCACAGGGTCAGAGCTGATTTGCATATCGCCATTGTCTAACCCAGGGTGGTGTGGAGTGCAAAAAAACGATGGATTTGGGCCCAGATCTTTGGACTGGGGTGAATGTGTGACATTGATCCACATTCTGTCCATCACCTGTTTTGTTTGCACTTGCACAGGAGTTAGGCTCCACTCAGATATCGAAACTTTTATTTTTCTAATTTCTCAGCAACTAGTGAACGGATTTATACCATTTAAAAAAAGGTCGCTTTCTGAACCAAGCTCTACCTTTCTGCCAAATTTGGGGTAATTCCGTTCAGTAGTTCGGGCTGTAGCTCGTTGCAAAATTTCCAATGGAAATTAACATGGGGGAAAACGCATTTTGGGACCCCCCTTTTTTCTCAGCCCTCGCTTGACAAATCACCCTCAAACTTCCAGGATAGGAGCTGGCTTGGATAGACTTTTTTTGGGGAAGACGGTGGTAATGGAAGGGAGTTTTTAAGGTCAAGGCAATGAATGGAATTGCTAAGTGTTTGATACCCGCTATTTTTCTTTGGTTATTGTAAACATGAACTCTGAGGCTAAGGCCATTATGGCCAGTAAGCAGTATATTTTGAGTCCTCGCTGCGACGCTGCACCCATCACATGCACAGACCTATTCTGAGCACCCCACAGAAGAGGGTGAGCGACCGAGGGGCTAGGTTGGTGGGGGGGGGGGGCAGGGGCTGCAAGGGGGGAGCGGGAAGGGGGAGGGGTGGGATGGGGGAGTAAACACAAAAGAAAAGAGAGCACGTGTGACTTTTTTGGGGGGAAATTTCGCAAAGATTCGTCAAACGACGCCAAAGTTATTGGCAAATCAAAAAATGATTTTCCTATGTAAACTAGGTTGTAACTATAACTACCTAGAATCAGGGTGTTATATATATATATATATATATATATATATATATATATATATCTATATATATATATCTATATATATATATATAGATATATATATATATAGATATATATATATATATATATATATATATATAACCTACTGTCACCAGTAGGTAGTTATAGTTAGGAGCTAGTTTCCATGGGAAAACAGTTTTGTGATTTGGCCATATCTTTGGCGTCGTTTGAGGAATCTTCACGAAATTTTCAAACATTATGGGGCAGTCAGGTCAGCTGTGTTGAAAGTTTCGGGGTGATTCGTCGAGCGAGGGCCAAGGAAAAGGGGGGGTCCCAAAACACAATTTCTCCATGTTAATTTCCATAGGAAACTTTAGACACTGCTACTGCCTGAACTGCTGAACGGAATTACACCTAATTTGACAAAAATGCAGCTCTTGGTTCAGAAAGGACTCTTTTTCTTAAATGGTGTAATTCCATTTAGTAGTTCCTGAGAAATTTAAATATTTCTCAATTATACAACTGGGGACGTGGAGGATCCGCGAACCCTCACGATCTCTTGCCTGCAATCTGATTGCAACCGGTTGGAATGAGTCACAAGAGAAAAGGTTAAAAAACCTGAAGAAACAAGAAACAGAGTAAGGGTAGAACCACCCTGACCCTCTAGGCCTGCTCAGAGGATACCTACAGTGATCCCGAGGGCTAAAAAAAGCATTTTTAAAAACAAAATTTGGCAATATTTGCATTGGATCCGTAAATCCAGCCAAAAATGTTTTTACAACGAAGAGCGGGCTCCTGCATTTCATTTCCTTTAAGCTCTTGGGTGGGCCAGGACCTGGGGGCAATTAAAAAAAACTGAGATATGGGGACTGCCATTACCCCGTGGCTATGTTTATGAAATGAGTGAGGCTACGGGCCCGTGCACAGCCCGGGACCGCCACCTACCCGGGGCTCAGTATATAATTAGGCGTGGGGTGGCTTCTGCCCCCCACACAGCCCCTGGGACCGCCACCTCCCTGGGGCTATGTTTGTGAATTCCAGGAAACCACGTGGGCCCTGCAGGCCCATTTACTGCCACCTCCACGGGGTTAAGTATATAATTAGGCATGGTGGGCTCCTGCTCCCCGATGCAGCCCCGGGGACCACCACCTATCTGGGGCTATTTGAAAGATGGGAGGGGGTGTGTGGCCTCCCTCCTGGAACCGTAAACGGTCCTGCGGACCACCAACCCCCAGGGCCGGCTACAGCAATATCCCAGGGTGCCCACCCCAGGGAGATTACAGTTTGCTATGGCATGGCAGGAGCACTGCCTTGAGGCTCCACCGTGGTCCCCAACAAGATGGTCAAGCTCCGGGGGATGGGATCCCGGGGTCAATAATTGCCTAATGGAGAGGGGCCCGTTGGCCCCCCTACCTTAATTTTTTTTTCCAATTGGCCAGGCCTCGGGGGATGGGGTCCCCGGGGCTGAAATTGTTCTGGGGAGGGGGGCCACATGGTCCCCCTCCCCTTACGTAGTAAAATATAAACATAAGCCTAGCCCTGGGGGATGGGGTCCCGGGTTGAAATTTGCCTCGGGAGGGGGGCTGCACAGCCCCCCCCCCTTTTTATTTTAATTTTAAAATGGGTCAGGCCCTGGGGATGGGGACCCAGGGCCCCAAAGAGTGAAAGCGAAGGGAGGCTACACAGACCCCCTTCCGAAAATACAGAAAAAATGAAGCCTGCAACTCGCTGGAGACGCCGCCCTCTTCCTCCACTACTCTGCACAGCACCTCCTGGTGCGCTCTTGGTTGGAGGATGAAGTCTCTTTCGATGCTGAGGATCCTTAGGGGCCAACTAGCCCATCTGTTACCTCCAGTAAGTCCCACACAATGGGATTGCTAAGAGGTCTTCGGAGGCCACGCCCCCTTTCTCCTCCACTCTGCAAACGCGACTATTGGGGCACTACTGGTTGGGGGATTAAGTCCACTTTACTCCTGAGGGACCCTGGGGCAAAGAAGCCCACCTGGTACCTCCTGTAAGTCGCGTTTGCAGAGTGTTGGAGAATGGGGGCTGGGCCTCCAACCAGTACTCAAGAATTTTCACTGCGTAGGACTTACAAGAGGTACCAGGAGGGCTTCTTGGCCTCCAAGGTCCCTCAGGACGAAGTAGACTTCATCCCCCAACCAATAGTGCGCCAGGAGCCGCATATGCAGAGTGGTGGAGAAAGAGGGCGTGGCCTCTGAAGGCCTCTTAGCAATCCCACGTTCATATTTACACCATTTGGATTATATAAATGAGCCACTGTTATTCCTTCCTGTCCTATCTCATGATTTCCTAACAGACACAATTATCTAAAATTAAATATACCCATTCATGAAAATGTTATGCATGCTTGTCACTGAATGGTAGCCACACACGCTCTTTTGTCAGTTATCTCTCTCACGAGTACCATCATTGACTCCCACACTATACCAGAGGCCTAGTTATCAATAGTGCAGCAGGTGTAGTAGCACTGGGGCCGAGGTGCCAGAGTCCCACCGCAACACAATTATAGTTTTTTTTTACTACCAAACCAGCGGAAGGAGGTGTTGGGAACATTGTGATGATCTCTTGCATGCCCCATGGCCGTCTTCCTACACCACTGCACTACACTTTTTCATAACTGTGATTTTCTATGTGGTAATCTTAACTGCAAGCGATTTGTGGACCCTGAGGGCCTGTTAAATGCTATAGAAAAACCTCCCACAGCAAAAATAATAATAAATACTAAAGCATAGCTAGTCCTGCACCATATGTATGGGCGCTTGGCTGTTTCTCTACCCTCTAGACAAACTTTTCTCAAGTAAGGTAGCCATAACACATTTCGAGGTATAACTCCCAACGTCCATCAGGCAAACAAACATGGCAGGATCCCATTAGAGTCCTTAACAGCTGTGCATCCTAGACACCGCAGCAGATTTATCCTGCTTCAGAAAATGGACCTTTCTTCCAAAGTTAGTCGTGGGCAGGTGGGCCATTTAAGCAAACTTGTAAAAATACCCAGCTCTGTGCTAAATCCATCAGCAGCCCTTAACTCTATAGGCGTCTTGGCCAAGAGGCGCGCGGAGCGTGGACTTTTCCGAGCCGCTCGATTGTTTGTGAATTCCAGCTGTGGAAATCTGCCCGATGAGTGATATGGGAAGGGAAAACATATCAATCAGTTCGAATGAAAGACGCCCGATGAGGCCGAAGACGCGACGCCCCTCTGCTGTTCGCAGGCATGTGGAGGCACAAAGCAGCACAGGACTCGCACTTTAGAAAACAACTGATCTCCGGCGACCTGTTAATAAAATTATTTTCGTGCCACCGGGACTTACTTAAGATCTGGCAGGACCTGGTGTGGGTGTGGCAACGTGCACGCATACTGGGCCGATGATGCGGGCGCGGATAATTATCTGAGAGGGACGTCACGGGGCTACCTCAAGAGTGGAGAAGAAGGGGAGGAGCAGAGTGAGGTATGTGAACGGAATCATACATACCACCCAGAAGTCGCCGCCTCAGGGCAGCTAGCATCTCTCCGTGCTCAGGGATCGCTGCAACTCAAAATGTCACAGCTGCCATGATGCTTCGAGGAGTCGGCGGGCATGCCTAGTAAAGTTTGCGCTGGTGAAAAAAATGAAGCAAATTTGTTTTTTTATGCTGATAGCATAATGGAGAATGAAGCACTTCGGGTTTACTCAAGGTAGAAACAGAGGAAAATTAATTTGAACCGATTGGAAAAAAAAACCCGCATGAAATACCTATTTCTTACAAATACATTTTCTTCAGGGAATTTGTTGCAACACAGAAAATATTAGATCCATTAATGACAGTTGTCACTAAAGTAGAACAATCAAATGTTGTACTACTGAAGCTGCTTTCGAAATAGGAAGCAGAGTAAAATGTTTCACATCTGTTCTGGTGCAAAATACTTGATGAGATATACTAAGATTCCATAATACTCAAGCAGAAAGAGCCCCGACTGTACACCTGAGCTAAGGCGGTTGTAATTAGAGTCCCTTCGTATCCCCGCCCCCCGCCAAATTACCTGTCGTTTTGGGGCCTCAGTAGGGTGACCAACAGGCATGGGTGCAAATTCAGGACGGCAAGTGTAAAAATTCTGGACAAAGGGTCAAAATTCAGGACAAAGATTCAGGACAAAAGGTCAAAACTTCAGGACAAAAGGTAAGTTTTACAGACACGTCAGAGGAGGCCGCTCAATAGCATATAAGTAAGTAAATAGACACCCACTTAAGTACAAGTCAAAATAAGTTTATATTAGGTTGAGACTATTTTGCACGTCATGGTTTTTCAGTATGGACGCAGCTTGCTACCATAGACGTTTCAAAACCCGCATCTCGCTCCAGCAGGTACATTAGTCACAAGACGATGGTGAGCCACACCTGAATATAAATGAGGCCGCTTTTATTGTTGATTGAAAACTACTGGATATACAAGGAACTTTGCAGTGCCAGCCCCCGTAAGAAAACCGTCCCCCCCCTTTCCAGCCTCCCAGGGAAACACCTGCTGCTCAGTTGGCCAGTCCGGTTTTGCTACCACCCTCCAATGGTGCCCCTCATCTTCACATAGACCATCTCTCATGTGTATTTAATTTCTTTTATAGTGTTATTCGTCCCAAGTATGTAGGGCAGGGTGTCCGAGTGCGTTACATCACAAACACATTATGTAGAGACAATGACTCATATAAACGCGAAAGTCAATGTATAGGAAATGTTACTTAAGATAATGGGTGCTACAAGCTGTAATAATTTTTAGGTTTCGCCTAAGTGAAAGCTGCGCACTGCGCAGCTTTTCGCGCAGGCGATAACCGAATGAGAATAACTATGTGGCTTGGGAATCTGCCCTCTGTTCCATTGGCTAGCTCCATAAATGGAGGCTAGCCATTGGAAAAGAGATCTGTCCGTCATGGCCGGACCAGATTCGTGGGCGTTCCCGCAATTTCTTCCCTCTCCACCCTTTTCTGATCGTAATCGCGGCGGTGGGCGGTTCCTATTTTTTTGGGGGGGGGAAGGTTTGTTTTGGTCATTGCAGGCCGACCGCCGCCGGAAGAAGTCCAGGTGAGTGCTTTTTCTTGCCGTTTTCTGTTCCTGCCCTCCCTCCCGCTGTCCATGCATTTCCCGCCCCCCTCCCGCTGTCCGTGCCTTTCCCACCCCCCCTCCCGTTGTCCATGCCTTTCCCGCCCCCTCCCGCTGTCTGTGCCTTTCCCGCCCCCCCTCCCGCTGTCCGGCGCCTTTCCCATCCCCCTCCCACTGTCCGTGCCTTTCCACTGTCTCATTTTACAGGTTTATACTTTGCCTACTTTTGTGTCGTTTGTGCATGAGTTAGTATTGCAGGTCTGCTTGCATCAGAGCAGGAAGTTACAGGAAGTCTCATTGACCCTCTTTTAAAAACGTTTTTAGGACTATCGGCACATATTCGGAAATGGACAGTCAGCAATGTTTGATCAATGGCTAGGGGTTCTACACAAGTAACTTACTGTTCGATATGTCAGGTTTGATTGTGTAGCTGTGCTTGATGGATTCTTACCAATCCTTTAAAACAGAAGTGCCTTTCCCGCAACCCCCTCCTGCTGTCCGTGCCTTTCACGCCCCCCCTCCCGCTGTCCGTGCCTTTCCCGCCCCCCCTCTCTGTCCGTGCCTTTCCCGCCCCCCTCCCGCTGTCCGTGTCTTTCCTGCCCTCCCTCCCTCCCGCTGTCCGTGTCTTTCCAGCCCTCCCTCCCGCTGTCCGTGCCTTTCCTTGTTCTCCTAGGTGCTGGTCAGATGGTTTTGCTTACATGGATCCCAAACTGTCAAAATGGCTGTCACTCTCCCTACAGAATCTCCCCTTCCTGGTCTGCTGAGTCCGCTCTGCTAGCACAGTGTGCTACTCTGTATTTTAATGTATAAGACCTTTTTCTATACACAGAAAAAAGTAGCAGTGGGTCAATTGAAACAGTTAGTTCCCAATATATGTCTGAGAAAAGAAACGCCCCAGCATGGAGAAACCCGTGAAGTGACACTATCCCAAAGTGAGTATCTTTCCAGTGTTGAAAAAATACCCATCAGTTGTCGATCCTGAACGCCCTATTCATCATCTGGGTTCCTTCACACCGGGAAGGTAGGTGTTTTTTTAGAAAATCACCATCAGTTTGTATTTAGACAACAGAACCCAAAATGTGTTAGTGCATCTTAGGGTGTGAGGGGGCAACTGTAGAGCAGTGCTAGTGAAAAGGTGAAAAAAGGGTGAAAAGTGATATGTACACTAAAATTGGGTCGTAGAAAGGATAACAAACTTTATTAAACACCTTAAGACCCCCAAATCAATAAAATGCGTGCGATAATAGTGGCTTTAACATATAACCACTACTCATTCTATACGGTCAACATGTTTCTGCAGACTTGAAAATGGACCCTGATCGGTGTCCTGCTGCATTCTTCAGGACCATAATCGCGACTGCCCGTTAAAAAAGGTGAAAGGAAGAATATCACCTGGGTATTTTAGTAGCTCTTCATTCTCCTTGCTTTCCAAATCACAAGCAGGCGAGACGTCCAGACAGACATATAAAGGAAGACAAACAACCACAAAACAGAAAATGAATTGGGTGGCACATCCATTAATCATATGCATCAATGATCATCTTAAAAGTAGATCCCATGTCATGGTTGACACACACACTATCAACACTGTACAGTGGCTGCTCTCACTTACCCAAATGAAAGGAGAGAAATGCTCCACCCCACCTGGCCTCAGCTCAGGTAAATGGAGCCCGCACTAGTGAGCAAAGAAAAGAAATTATAAAAGGTTACTGGACATGTCAGCAAACTGACTTCATTACCCCACCTTAGTCCAAGCACTCACATCAGTACCCATTTGAAAATCAGATTGTTATCAAGTTTAAGGCGCCTTAATGAAGCGTCTAGCATGTCTCATATATTTTGGAAAACATGCATCTGCCGATTTTTCATATCGCTAGTGATTGCGAGTCTGCCGATATCTAATAACGCCCTTCCTCGCAACCTTGCACCATAATTAATTAAAAAGCGGCACAATTGTCTCTTGAGAGACAGAGTATTGTTAGTCAGACCAAAGCGCCCCGATCGTTATGCCCAGGATTTCACAAGATTACAGGTTTATATTTTGCCTACTTTTGTGTCGTTTGTGTATGAGTTAGTATTGCAGGTCTGCTTGCATCAGAGCAGGAAGTTACAGGAAGTCTCATTGACCCTCTTTTAAAAACGTTTTTAGGACTATCGGCACATATTCGGAAATGGACAGTCAGCAATGTTTGATCAATGGCTAGGGGTTCTACACAAGTAACTTACTGTTTGATATGTCAGGTTAGATTGTGCAGCTGTGCTTGATGGATTCTTACCAATCCTTTAAAACAGAAGTGCCTTTCCCGCACCCCCCTCCCGCTGTCCGTGCCTTTCCCGCCCCCCTCCCGCTGTCCGTGCCTTTCCCACCCCCCCTCCCATTGTCCGTGCCTTTCCCACCCCCCATCCCATTGTCCGTGCCTTTCCCGCCCCCCCTCCCGCTGTCCGTGCCTTTCCCGCCCCCTCCCGCTGTCCGTGTCTTTCCTGCCCTCCCTCCCTCCCGCTGTCCGTGTCTTTCCTGCCCTCCCTCCCGCTGTCCGTGCCTTTCCTTGTTCTCCTAGGTGCTGGCCAGATGGTTTTGCTTACATGGATCCCAAACTGTCGAAATGGCTCCCCCTCTCCCTACAGAATCTCCCCTTCCTGGTCTGCTGAGTCCGCTCTGCTAGCACAGTGTTCTACTCTGTATTGTAATGTATAAGACCTTTTTCTAACATGTGCTCTGCACAAATCCTGCATAATGTTGTTATTAAAGGAACCGCTAATTTGTTTAGATTGCACATTTTGACCGTTCTCCTCGCCCATGGCTGAGTGAAACAGAAGAGTAGAAGAGATTTAAAACCTGTATTGTTCCAGCAATAAACTTGGAAAAACGCATTGGTAGATTAGGGTAATTTGCTGAACGTTTATGCATGTCTCTTAATTAACAATGTTATTTGGTGCTTGAAAAGCGGCACATTGCAAAACCTTTCCACGGTTGCCAGCAAGTGGGTTGGTGAGTGTGCCTCTAAAGACCAGCAGAGGAGAAACTGACTGGGCTACCATGGGAACAGATCATAAGATTTAAATAGTCATCTGCGCTCATCAAGATTTCCAGTGGAGTCGGTCGCGCGGGCCATACTGCAGCTCCTCACTTACGCAACACCCCCGCTCCAAATGGATGTGGCTGCCAGTTATTCACTACCTGAAAGCAAGACACTGAAGTTTGGATCGAAGGTTGGGCTTGTATCTTGTGCTTTCAAAAAGGGGTTCACCCTATGTTTTCCTTTCAACATGTTTACCTAAAATGCATTTGCAAAACGTGTTTTGTATTTCCTTACTTAGCTCAGAATCTTTCTTTGGTGTATGTGCGCGAAAGCCATCAGACATACATTTTTTCGTGTCAGAGGACTGTGGGTGCTATTCCATTGATTTGGCCTGATAGAGCGCAGGCTCACCTGCTTGGGATTTTACCATACTCACCTTGGCCCATAAACACATACTGATAATGGCAATGTAAATGACAATGCCATTTATTTATCTGTTTTCAAAACGAATACATAAATACAAATGTTGTCATTTACAATGCCAATAGCTCAAACTTTTCCAAAGGCGAAACCATTGCATTGTAAATGCGTGTTTTATCTATCATTCAGTCTTTCACCATTCATTCTGTCCTTCCATCTATGTGCCCATCTATATTCAAACATATTCAACCATTTGCAAACCTATCCACTATGTATTTTTCCATCCATCATTTCACTCATCTATCCCTCCATCCACCCTTTCACTCATCCATCCATTATTAATCCTCCCACCCTTTCACCCCATCTATCCGTACAGTCATCCATCCACTCTTCAATCAATCAGCAAAATTTGTATAACACGCTACTCACCCGTAGGGGTCTCAAGGCGGTGAGGGGGGGTCGCTACTGCTCGAACAGCCAGGTCTTGAGTTGTTTCCTGAAGGAGAGATGGTCCAGGGTCAGGCGTAGGTGAGTTGGAAGGGAGTTCCACGTCTTGGCCGCCAGGTAGGAGAAGGATCTTCCTCCGATGGTGGATTTCCGGATTCGTGGGACGGAGGCGAGGGCGAGGCTGGCGGAACGGAGCTGGCGAGTGGGTGTGTAGAATGTGAGGCGGCTGTTGAGGTACTTCGGGCCCGTGTCGTGGAGAGCCTTGTGTGTGTGGGTGAGGAGTCTGAACGTGATCCTCTTGTTGACGGGGAGCCAGTGCAGGTCTTTAAGGTGGGCGGAGATGTGGCTGTGGCGAGGGATGTTCACGATGAGTCATGCTGAGGCGTTCTGAATGCGCTGGAGTCTTTTCTGGAGTTTGGCTGTGGTTCCCACGTAGAGGGTGTTTCCATAGTCCAGACTGCTGGTGACGAGGGCCTGGGTGACCGTCTTCCTGGTTTCGGTGGGGATCCATCGGAAGATCTTTCGGAGCATGCGCAGGATGTTGAAGCAGGATGATGAGACAGCGCTCACTTGCTTCGTCATCGTGAGGGAGGAGTCCAGGATGAAGCCCAGGTTGCGTGCGTGGTCCGTTGGCTTGGGTGCGGTGCCCAGGGCAGGGGGCCACCAGGAGTTGTCATAGGCGGAGGGAGATGGTCCAAGGATGAGGACTTCCGTCTTCTCTGAGTTCAGTTTCAGACGGCTGGTCTTCATCCATTCTGCGACGTCGTCTTTCATTCCTTCCTGGAGGTTGGATTTGGCGGTGGCGCGGTCGCTGGTGAGGGAGAGGATCAGCTGGGTGTCGTCGGCGTAGGAGATGATGTTGAGGTTGTGTTGGCGAGTGATGGCTGCCAGAGGGCTCATGTAGACGTTGAAGAGGGTGGGGCTGAGTGAGGATCCTTGCGGAACGCCGCAGATGACTTCGGTGGCCGCGGATCGGAACGGGGGAGGAGGACTCTCTGGGTTCTTCCAGCGAGGAACAAGATGATCCACTCCAGTGCCGCTCCTTGGATTCTGGTGTTGCTGAGGCGCTGTATTAGGGTACGGTGCCATACGGTGTCAAAGGCTGCTGAGAGGTCCAGGAGGAGGACTCTTTTACCCATCCATCTATTCACTCATCTATCCAGCCATTTACCCTTTCACCCATCCAGCCATCCTTTCACTTACTCATCCATCCACCCAGTCACTTACCTTTTCACCCATTAACCCTTTTAGTCATTCATCTCTCCATCCCCCTTTCACTTATCCATTCATCCTTCCACCCACCCACCCACCCACCTACTGATCCATTCAATAATCCATCATTGACCCTATTGCTCATCCATCCGTTCTCTCCCCATCCACCCTTTCACTTCGTCACTCAGCTATCCATCCTTTTGTCCATCTATCCCCTTTCACTCACTCATTAACCCTTACATCAACCTTTCACTTATCCATCCTTCCATTCACCCG
Organism: Lissotriton vulgaris; assembly: GCF_964263255.1. Classification (NCBI taxonomy): domain Eukaryota; kingdom Metazoa; phylum Chordata; class Amphibia; order Caudata; family Salamandridae; genus Lissotriton; species Lissotriton vulgaris. Next base: position 864,195,530 of record NC_141689.1, read on the forward strand.
TTCACTTATCATTTCACCAATCCATCCATCCTTTCACTCTTCATCCATCCACTCATTCACTCGCCCATCATCTACCTTTTCACTCATCCATCCTTACACACACCCATCAACCCTTTTACCCATCCATCTACCCTTCCACCCATACATCCATCTATTTACCTTTTCTCTCATCCATACTTCCACTCATTCATTCAACCATCCTTTCTTTCATTATTTAACCAATCATCCTTTCATTCATCCATTCATCCTTTCACTAATCCATCCAGCCATTCACACATTCCTTCACTTATTTACTCACCCACCATTTCACATTATGAGCTGGGCCTTTGTCTTCAGAGTTACAGACAGAAGGGGCCCATCAAGAACTTCACCCTGCTGTAGCTCGTAAAGCAAGGGGTGAAGTGGGGTGGGGAGGGTTCACTATGCCCCTGCACATAGGCAATCTGAAAACATAGAAGTCACGAGTCATGCATGATGCACAGAGCCAGGATGTGAGATTACTGTGACATGGTGTTGTTTCCAGGGCTTTAAGTGATGTTAAAAAACTGGGAGGTCTCTTCAAAGTGGGTATTTGATGTCATTAAGGGCGTGGTTTAAAACATCAAGGCTAAAAATCTGTGCTTAGCATAGTGTTCCGCGCGACTGGTATTATGTTGTTTCTGTCATTGCATCCAGATATATAAAGCAGCAAGTATCTTCACACCAACAACCAGCCAGGACTATTAGCTTTGTCAATGTTTGTTATTTGCTTAAAATAAAAAAGCAGCAACCATGGCTTTGTTGAATATAATATTGAAAAAACGTCAGGTCTAACATAATGAGACAGTGAAATAACGATAACCTGTTCTTTTTAACTTGTTTTACAGGCTTCTTTATATAAACTGTTTTCCAACATTGGATCATGGGCATTTTAACTTTTATCTAACAGATTGCCCTGCTGTACATTGAGGCAGGAGTAAGCCACCACGTTCTTTAACACCTCAGACTGCCTCATTGATATTCTGTATGTGGCAATTAGCCAGCATACAGAATGACAATGGGCGGGGTGGGCTGCTCTTGTGCCAGAGGAGGAGCATGAGACGCCCCTCAAGGGGCTAAGGCTTCTCACAAGGGAGCAGTGGTGCTCCCTGTGATGACCAAAATTACAGACAAAAGGCGTCCGTATAAGAGATCCTAACGGACGTGAGATCCAAATTACAGACGGTCCGTGAAATTTACGGACTTTTGGTCACCCTAGGCCTCAGTGACATCTGCCACCCAGTGGCTGGACAGTGTGCCTAGAACTGTACTTGCAGCAGTTTTACGCGTTACTTATTGCTTGACAGAGGCTGAAATGGACTTCAAAAACACCAGAGTAGGGCTAGAAAAATAAGAGGTCCTGTCACACTTCTTTCAGTCCCTTTTAAAGAGTCTACGAACATTACCCAACCTTTTTATTAAAAATGAATGATCTACTCAGGGGAGCTATGCCACGTGGGCATAGGAACGTCTCCCCACTGCTTTCTCGCAGTGCGAGAAGCAGAAACATAAAATGGTATTTTAAATACTATTTTATGTTTCTGCTTCTCGCATTGTGAGAAACCAGAAGGGTATGCCTGGTTGGAGGTGGGCGGCCCTGCTGGAGTCCAGGGAAGGAGAGCCTTGGCCCCTCCGAGTGCGCTGTTTGTTCAGCCCCAGGGCCGACCAAACCAGTCATAGGTACTCTGAATTTTCTCTATGTAGACAGCATGCAGCCTACATAGAGAAAATGGCCTCCCCATAGACACCTGTGGGGTCGGCGTTCTAGCCAATCAAAACCCTGCCATTGCAGAGTTGTGATTGGCTTAGGGGAGGAGAGGAAGGCTGCCTGCTTCTGCTTCCTGTGAGCAGAGAGAGGAGACCCGACGCAACGCGGGACCGGAGGCAAAGGTAAGTTTACTTTTTTAATTTATTAAATTAACTACCACCTTCCCCCGTGCGACCCCCTCCCCACCCCAATCCACGAGTCATGCCGGCCGCGCCTTGATCTACTGCTAAGAAAAGAATCTAATAAGTCAAATGATACGAGCTACTACACTAGCGATAGCAAGAGAAACTTGAGTGGCATATTTGCCAGATCAATACAAAAAGTTAAAAAAAAATGCAAAAAAATCCTTTTTGGGTTATTCCTAACCATAAAGTGCATTTCATAAATGTTAAAATGCTAATTTATTCACTATATAAAATTTCCCTTTCAAAAAGTTACAAAAGATATTTGGTTTGTCCATACCCTAAATTACATTTAATTATATTAAAATTTGCATTCTTGCTTTATGAAAAATCACTCATTCCCAATTTACTCTATATTTCAATACAGTTCATTAGAATTGCTTAAAAAATCATTTTCCTGGGTAAAGTCCCTCAGTTATTTAGCCTGTACTTAAAAGAAAGTTGCTGTCTGGGTCCACTTTTCAGAGGTGGTCACTTATCAGTGAGGAGAATTTTACCCCTTGGCATACCAATTTGATGGATGTACCTCCCATCCAGCAGAACAATACATTTTTGAGGAATACCTTGGAATGGAATTAGAGATATCAAAGCTCCTCTCCAGTGATAGGTACACTCTTTATAAAAAGGGAAATCTCCAGAGAGCCAAGATGGAGGGTGAAGGAAATGAATGTCCAGTATTCCACAGTGTTTTAGTCTGCAAACAAATAGAATGCTACCAACCAGAGCAGAAGTAGGAAGGATTATCTATCTATCTATCTATCTATCTATCTATCTATCTATCTATCTATCTATCTATCTATCTATCTATCTTGTGGTTCCGTGGTTCCAAATTAGGTTTGATAGTTCCGAACCCGATTTGTAAAGATCGTCGGAAATGGACGATTTTGGTCTCAGCAGACCGCAAATGGCGAGTGTAACGTGTCTGAGTGTTTTCGTATGAATCGATATAGGAGAACACTCTATATTCGAGGATTTAGTCTGAACCTCCGGGTTCCATTTTGTATGTGGCAGCCATTTTGTGTGGTTGCCCTAACATAGGCCCGATGACTGCGGCCGAGCAAGTCCTTGAGACACGTACGCCTTAGCTGACTTCTGGGTGACCTGGCCGAACTGACTCCTTGCCTGGGGCGGATCCCGCTGAGCCAGTTCCTTGTTCAGCAGCTGGTCTGATAAAGATCAAAGGGCAGGACGTACCCGAGTTTATGGTACACCGTTCCCACCTCTCTATCTCCTCCCCATCTGTTTCTGCCTTTCCTTTACGACATGTTCATCGATCTGGGTTGAAGGGTTTACGATGGGTTTGTCCGGCCTGATTGAACAGGAAACCGAGCATGTGCGTGAACGTTTCTGGTGGGCTGGACAACGGAAAATAGGATTGTCTTTGACTGTCGTCATTTGCTACTTTTGAAATGCTACATTGTCATTGGTCAGTTTGTATGCACCAAATGTAAATTGTAATGCTGCCTGAGGCATGATTTTCGGCATAAAAGACCGAGCTCCGTTTATCGAAAGTGTGCAGTCTCTGACGAACTGCCCGTGTGTACTTTGTAGATCTCTGTCCCTGGTTGCAACCAATAAACTTTGGTCTTTGACGTCATCAAGAAGTATCCCGTGTCTCTGTTTGCCAAGACAGGGGAACTCGAAGGTTTCAGGCGTTCTCCCTGACACCGCTGGGTTCTAAAAACCCGGTCCTTCAGTTGGCGCCCAACGTGGGGCGACTTCAGCGGTACCGGTCCAAGCCAGAGGTTCGTGAGAAGCTTCGTGAGAAAATTCTGGAGGAAGGCCAGCCACTTCATCGACCCCTGTATGCCGTTGTGGTCCGAAAGTCTTTGCTGCAAGGTTTCCTGCTTTCCGACGGCTACGAAGGACTGCTGCCTTGACTGTCACCCTGTTTTGGAGCCTTAGACGTTTGTAGAGCGAGACGATTGACAGGTCTTCTGGTGACGCCATCGACATCTCAGTTAAGTATAAACGGAGCGTCTCCTAGTCCTTAGTTTGTTTATATCCTTTAGTGGATAGCTTTGATTTGGTACCTGCAGGCCCCAAAGCCAAGAGATTCGTGTATTCACGAGACTGTCATTTTCAGATTCCCCTTGTTGTTTGAAGCTAGACTAGTGTGCAAGATGCCTGGTTTTAGCAGTCTTAGAAAATTGTTTAGTTGTGGTACTTTGAGGGATACCCGGTTAGAGGATTTGTGTCTGGTTCCTCCGATCGGAACTCCTACATACGAACTGTATGTGAAGCATGTTGTGGGTCCTATTAGCTATAATGAGATTTGGGTTAAATACACGAAGAGTGACGGTGTCCTACAGTGGCTCCGTTACGGTAGTTCTGAGACAGAAATCTTAGATAACCTCGAAGTGAAGTTGTTCAAGAAGAAAGCCCAGCCGGCAATGTTTGACTCTTTCCGCATATGGCGCAAAGAAGCCAAACAGAAAGAAATAAAGTTAGCGAAGAAGAATAAGAAGGGTATGTCAATGGTGCAAGCTGCCATTGCATACAGAGATAATGAAGAAGAACAAGAGAGTGAGCAGATGCTTAGTGTGAGGAAGTTAGCGGTAGACAGATGCTACCCAGTACTGCCGTCTAAAGAACAGAAAGATGAGAAGGATCTTGCAAAAGATCCCTTAATGTCGCATCTGTTAAATTCCCCGCCACCTTATGTGCAGAATGCTATGGCACCACCGCCACCAGTCGTGGCTGTGCAACAGCTAGTTGTTTTGCCTCCTGTTATTCCTCCACGGCCAGCTCTTTCGTTGGCTACTGTCCCTTTGGCGCAGCCTCCTCAGGGGCCGCCAACTTTGTCTCTTCCTGCTACTACTGCTTCTATGCCTGTTCCGACTATGGATTCTTCTACGATTGTTTCGTCTCCTCTTGTCCTTCCAACTACTCCTTCTCCTAGACAGCGGATGACTGCTGCTTTTTCTGGTTTTCTGACTCCTTGGTTGGGACAATTGGGTATGTCTCCTGTAAGTGAGCGTAGACAGCTGCGTAGTCAGTTGCCTGATACCGATGAACGGGTGGTTCTGGATCATATGGCGCGTAGATAGGCGACGTACTAGTCCCAGTATGATCTTGAGGGTATTATGGATGTTTTCCAGCACTGGGAAGCACAGAAGCAACGTTATGTTTTCGAGCTTATGTGTGCGTTCCTCCATGAACAATGGACGGACAAAGTGGGTAAAGCTCCTGATGAATCGTTCCGATTGCGTTCCGAGTTTGCAAAAGGAACGATTGTGAGTCTACACGACATCGAGAGAGCGGTGTCGATGTTATTGTCATTTCAAAGCAATGTCCCTACTGAACGGCTGTTTGAGCTAGATTCGTCAGTTAGGAGACATGCGCGTCAGTATCCGATGCGAGAGGTTCCTCCGGTATGGAGACCTGCTGATGCTGCTGCTGTTCCACCTGTTCTTGCACATTTTCAGCGAGTATGGGTTCATGTTCCATGGAAGCGTGCAGAAGTCTTAGCGCTTAAACAGCCTTTACCTGATCCGCGGAAGAATCCGGCGGGATATTATAAAGAGCTTACGCAAACTGTGAGTGCGTGCTTCATGAATTTGGCGGACATAGACATGTTGTTTGGGAATGTTGTTCCACAGCCCATCTGGAATGTCATTCGACATACGGATCATGATAATGAATTGGGTGATTCATGGGTGAATCTTGTTGCTGCAAATGATAGACAAGTTGGAGGTGCTAAGCCTGAAAATATTATTACTGAACTTCCTGGTAGAATTATTACTTTCATGAAGACTTTGATGCCCGAAGTGCGTGTTAATTGGGACAAGTTGTCTGCCTGTAAGCAGAAGAAAGATGAGACTGTGTCAGATTTTTTTTCGCGTTTCGAAGAAACTTTTGTTGATCATAGTGGTCAAGATATGGCTACCGAGGGTGGCCAGAGATTATTCGTTGATAAATTTGTACACAATCTTCTTCCTGAGTTATGTACTAAGTTGAAGGATTCCGAGAGTGCTTGGCCTGTCTCTACATCGGCGCAGATTCTAGCTACGGCTCAGTACTATGAGAATAGGCGTAAGGATGAGTTAGAGAAAGCGGATAAGAAGACTAAGAAATTGAAGACTAAAGTTCTTCTACAACAAGCTGATCCACCCCGTGTTAATAATCAGCGTGATTATCAACAGCCTCAGCAGTATTCGAGGAACTCGTAAAGAGACGAGACTCCTCAACAGCGTATTCCGTATGGGCCTAATCAGTGTGCGTATTGTAGAAAAGAGGGCCATTATAAGAATAGTTGTCCGGTTCTGTTGCAACGTGCAAATAGTGCTCCTGGTGTGAGAGGTAGAGGTGCTCAGCAAGCGCCTAGAGGTAGAGGTCGCGGACAGACTGGGCGCCCTTTGCCTCCGCAGAATTCAATGAATAGCTTCGACCAACAGCAGAATTCGTCTGGTAGAACTACACAATACTACGTGGATGATTACTATGTTGAAGGCGATGAAGAGCAAGGTAATGATTGTTAGGACAGCCATAGACAAAGAGAGGGAGTTGTTTCAGTTCCAGTAGATCAGAGTGAACCCTACATTGAAGTGATTGCATCAGGTGTGTCAGAGCCTTTTCTGCTAGACACTGGTGCTACGAAGAGTCCTATTATGCATTCTAAACTCCCTGGCGCACCTTTGTCTGGCTTTAATAATGTTTCTATAGGTTTTTCTGGCGCCCCCGTTACGAATCCGATTTCCGTTCCATTGCCTCTTTCTGTTGGTCCTCGTAGGTTTGAAGCACCCCTTCTTTTGACTACAGGTTGTAATGAGAATTTGCTAGGTCTGGACTTATTGAAGAGATTGTATGCGACCTTGTACTGTTCTCCGTTAGGAGTACATCTTACTTTGGGTGAGAGTGTGATCTCTCCGATGTATGTGTCGAAAGATTGTCTCCCACCTGAATTGTCTTTGTTACCAGACTCATTGTGGGCTACGGGTTCGAATGATGTGGGCCTGTTAGACATTCCCCCATATGTTGTGACACTGAAGGCGAATGCTAAGTTACCACGCATTCCACAATATCGTATTTTGAGTGATGGTGAGCGTGCACTTTTAGCGATCATTTATGATCTGATTGACAAAGGCGTTATTGAAGAGACGCGAGGTAATGTGTGTAATAGTCCTGTTTTGCCTGTCTTAAAGAGAACTGATCCTTCATAGCCTCCTGTATATAGATTTGTTATCGACCTCCGTGAAGTGAACAAGATTGTTGTTCCACAATTTCCTGTTGTACCTGACATTACTGCATTATTGACATTGATTCCAGGTCTGCCACCTGGTTTTCGGTGATCGACTTGAAGAATGCTTTCTTCAGCATTCAGATTGCCGTGGAGAGTAGAGATATCTTTGGATTCTCTTTAGGAGGACGAAGTTTCCCCTTTAAATGCGCTCCTCAAGGCTATTGCGAGAGTCCATCGATTTACAGACAAGCTCTGATGACACAACTTGACTCGTTAGTTTTTCCTGACGGTGCAGCCCTTATCCAGTATGTTGACGATTTATTGGTCGCTGCTGATACCGAAGACATCTGTAAGGATGCCACTGTGTCCTTGTTGTCCCATTTATCTGATTGCCATCATAAAGTTTCTCTCTCGAAACTGCAATTCTGCTGCCAAGAAGTTAACTATTTAGGTCACCTCTTATCGAAGGAGGGAAGGAAACTGACCCCAGAAAGAATTCAGACTATTGCGAGAATGAGTGTCCCTACGACACAGAGAGAAGTACGAGCGTTTTTGGGTATTACGTCATACTGTAGACAGTGGATGCCTAATTTTTCTCTGTTAGCGAATCCTTTGATAGCTCTTACGGTTAAGGATACTCCAAATCCTATTCCTTGGACTGACGAATGTCAAAAGAGCTTCTCCGAATTACGCAATGCGTTGTGTTCGGCTCCTGTGTTGGGTACTCCCGACTACAGTAAGCCTTTCACATTGTATGTCCACGAGAGAGAGGGATGTGCATTATCGGTTTTGACTCAGCAGTTTGGCGAGAAGCAACGCCCATGTGCATCCTGTAGCCAGAGCGTTGCCGAGTTGCTTGAGAGCTACAGCGGCAGCGGCTGTTTCGATTCGACAATCTGCGGGTTTGGTTATGGACAATACGTTAGTGGTCATGGTTCCACATGCATTGGATACCTTGTTAAATCGTACAAAGACACAGCACTTAACTAGTGCTCGGTTGTCAGGGTATGAGCTTACGTTGTTAGCGAGCCATGTGCACATCAAGAGGTGCAATACCTTGAACCCGGCTACATTGTTGCCGATTTCGCTTGAGACAGATGATGATAGTGAAGAGCAACACGATTGTTTTCTAAGAACAGAAGAAGAGACAAAAGGGAGAATAGACTTGAGAGATACCCCTCTTCCTGACTGTGATGACGATTTGTGGGTTGATGGTTCGTGTTTTAAATTACCGAATGGTGATACGACTGCAGCATATGCTGTGACGACTTTGCATACGGTTGTTGAAGCTGCACGTATCCCACATAACTCTGCATAAACAGCTGAATTGATTGCACTTACGAGAGCATGTGTGTTGGCGAAAGGGAAACGAGTGAATGTGTATACGGATAGTCAGTATGCGTTTGGTGTGGCTCATAGTTTTGGACGATTGTGGCGTGAACGTGGGTTTTTGACATCGCATGGGACGAAGATCCAACATGGACAACTGGTGAATGAACTCCTTGAATCTCTTACGTTACCTTTGCAAGTGGCAATTGTGAAATGCAGTGCCCATAAAAAGGTTACGGATGACGTTGGTCATGGTAATGCGTTTGCGGATGAAGTTGCGAAAGAAACTGCTAGAAATGTGAGGAGTCGAATGTATGTTGCGGGTCCGGCGAGATGGGTTCCAGAGAAGAGTATGTGTGAAGACACCATTGAGAGCGTGAAAATTATTCAGAGTGAGGCCACAGAGAAAGAGTTGAATGAATGGAGAGAAAGTAAGGGTAGATTGGATTCGAATGGTTGTTGGACTGATTTATCGGAGCATCAGAGATGGTTGTTGCCTAACGCGTATGTGCTTCCAGTTGTTACAATGGCTCATGGAATGGCACACATTAGTGTGAAAGGGATTTGCAAGTTGTTGGCTCCGGTTTGGCAGAATGTAGGAATCCCCAGATGTGCAGAGAATTTAGTCAAGAACTGTATGGTGTGTTTAATGCATAATCCTGGTAAGGGAACTCCAACACCAGCTGGTCATTTTGCTCCTCCTATGTATCCGTTCGAGGCTTTGCAGCTAGATTCTATCCATGTGGAGAGATGCAACAACTTGAAATATGTGTTAGTGGTTGTTTGCTCCTTTTTTAGATGGGTAGAAGCTTACCCCCTTAAGGACAATACTGCTTTGTCCACAGCAAAAGTTTTGATAAAGCAATTTTTCCCGAGGTTCGGAATGCAGAGAATTATCTGAAGCGATAACGGAAGTGAATTTGTGGGTCAAGTTATGAAGAGAGTGTGTGAGGGCCTCGGGATTAGGCAGAAATTCCACGCTGCAAATCATCCCCAATCAGCTGGTTTAGTCGAGTGCTACAATGGCACCCTTAAGTTGAAATTGGCCAAAATTCAAGAAAGCACTGGTTTACAATGGCCAGATGCCCTGCCATTAGCACTTTTGTCCACCCGAATGACTGTGCATTCACAAATGGGTTTGAGTCCGAGGTTGTGTTTGGTCGCCTGGCGAATATTTGGGGCGTACCAAGACCGACGAGGTTCAGTGACCTCGAGTATCCTGTTTTGCTTGATTATTTACGTGAACTGACAACTAAAATTAGTATTTTACGCCAACAGGTACATGACAGTCTTCCACAAGCTACAGAGGATCCAGGGCACTCCATCGAACCTGGCTCTTGGGTTTTTGTTCGAAATTTTCAGCGGACGAAGAACGAGCAGCCCCGCTGGACTGGGCCATACCAGGTGCTTTTGTCTACGAGATCTGCGGTCCGAGTGCGAGGGAAACGAAACTGGATCCACGGCTCACATACCAAAAAGGCACCTTTGCCTGTGCCTTACGACAAGTGGGTCCAGGAGGGTCTTGCGGACTCTGAAACAGAAGTAGTCCCACGGTTCGTACCGTTCAGCGTGCTCGGTTGATTGGAATTAGCTCAGAGAAACAGAGCGATCAAATTTTACAAGCATCAGTACCTCCTGCAGAGCGATTGGACACTACAGAGCCTCACCTTTTGTTCACTGATCAAGAACTATCCGGAAAAGATTGCTACAATCTGAGATCGAGAATTATGGACAAATAAAATATTAATAAAGTTGATTTTTTTTTACTGTTTGCAGGTTAACTCTCCACCAAGGATCTACTCATTTTTGTTTTTCTTGAACTGCCATCCGGTTCTCGCTGCTAGGGTCGCGGTTGCTACCAGTCTTGGGAGTGCAAGCCTGAGACACTAGGTCGAGGGTTCTGTTGGCCCGAGGCAGCCTTCCTGGGTTCAGCAGAGGCACTCCCAAGCAGAATCAACCAACCACCGCGGGCAGCACATTTTGTTTAGGATGGATTTCTTTGAGTTGGAGAGACCTGTACAGACATTGACTTTTAGAAAAAGAATATGCAAAATAATGTCGAAGAAATGCTTTTTGATATCATGTTTATTTTTGTTATTGAGCTTCGTAATATTTATAACTGGTTATGTAGCATTTGTTTTTAAAATGACGTCTAATTCCACTGTGCAACCTACACCTTCACCTACTATTTCTTCTCATTCTTTCCATCCTTTGACCGAACATGAGGTAGTCAGACGTTTGGAATTTTCTAACAATTCTTTCATTCAACTTTTGCACCAGCACCAGTTAGTGATCAATACAACGAACTGCTGGATTTGTGGTTTGATGCCTCATACAACCGATGAGGGTATTCCTTATTTAGTTTTGCCCTTTAGTTTAAATGGTTCGATTCGAGCTTACAGAACCATGTTCATCTATGCCCATAGTGTCTACCCCCTACGTTCACCGAAAGACAATCCGAAGAATAGTGCTTTAGCTAAAGGCATAGTCAACATGATTAAAGGGACTAATGCAGTTGAGACTATTCCGAAAGATGAGAGACAACCATATAGTGGTTGGAACGTCACTGGATATGGAGTTAGTCTGAGTGTTAACCAGCGAGCGAAAAGTCCTCCACCGATCTGGATAGTGCCCCATAAGGGCTACTATTGTCTGCAGGGCAACTGTAAGTATCCGAAGGCTCAGTTAGGGAAGAGTGTTTGTGCTGAGACTTACGTGTTTGCGTCTCAGTCTTCCCCAGCGTTCTTAGCGGCTAAGGGTACCTACTTTGTTTGCCATGACAAAGCGTACACATGGTTGCCCCCCGACTTCTCGGGCACATGTTTTGTTTCCTTTCTGTTACCTCCTACTTTTACAGCTGCGGCAGATTACCACAAGACGAGAGTTGCTAGAGGTGTCTTTAGCCAAGAAGACACTGCAGGACAAGAATTGGGAGATTTCTTTAAGGGTTTCCTGCCGTTTTGGGGACCTATGGATAACAGTAGGAATATTCGTCAGCTAACGAGAGTGGTTGAGTCCACCATAGTTGAAACTGCCGGTGCCCTTGGTAACTTGACTGCTGAGCTCCAGTCGGATAGACTTATGACACTTCAGAATAGAGTTGCCCTTGATGTTATCCTGGCAGATCGAGGTGGAGTCTGTAGATTGATTCAATCGAGCTGCTGCGTTTTCATTCCAGACAGCGCTCCATCAGTCTTCCAGGCCATTTCCAAATTGCACAAAATCTCCGATTCTGTCCATGTGGACAAAGGAGATTGGTCTTTGATGGGATGGTTATGGGGATTGATATCCACTTGGGGTTAGAAGATTTTGATGGTTATTGGGATGGTCTTAGCAATCCTGTTCATGTTCTGTGTCTGTGTACAGTGTGCTCCTGCCATTTGTGGCCTTTTTGCTACTTTGTGTGTACGGAAACCTGTCCAGAGAGAGATGCTTAGTAATAGGATGATACTACAGCAGCATATCGATGACCTGATGAATATAGATCCGGATTCTGATTAAAATGGGTTTGGGTTTATTGCCTATGATAGGGCAAAAGGAGGGTCTGGGGTTCTGTGGTTCTGAATTAGGTTCGATAGTTCCGAACCCGATTTGTAAAGATCGTCGGAAATGGACGATTTTGGTCTCAGCAGACCGCAAATGGCGAGTGTAACGTGTATGAGTGTTTTCGTATGAATCGATATAGGAGAACACTCTATATTCGAGGATTTAGTCTGAACCTCCGGGTTCCATTTTGTATGCGGCAGCCATTTTGTGTGGTTGCCCTAACATAGGCCCGATGACTGCGGCCGAGCAAGTCCTTGAGACACGTACGCCTTAGCTGACTTCTGGGTGACCTGGCCGAACTGACTCCTTGCCTGGGGCGGATCCCGCTGAGCCAGTTCCTTGTTCAGCAGCTGGTCTGATAAAGATCAAAGGGCAGGACGTGCCCGAGTTTATGGTACACCGTTCCCACCTCTCTATCTCCTTCCCATCTGTTTCTGCCTTTCCTTTATGACATGTTCATCGATCTGGGTTGAAGGGTTTACGATGGGTTTGTCCGGCCTGATTGAACAGGAAACCGAGCATGTGCGTGATCGTTTCTGGTGGGCTGGACAACGGAAAATGGGATTATCTTTGACTGTCGTCATTTGCTACTTTTAAAATGCTACATTGTCATTGGTCAGTTTGTATGCACCAAATGTAAATTCTAATGCTGCCTAAGGCATGATTTTCGGCATAAAAGACTGAGCTCCGTTTATCGAAAGTGTGCAGTCTCTGACGAACTACCCGTGCGTACTTCGTAGATCTCTGTCCCTGGTTGCAACCAATAAACTTTGGTCTTTGACGTCATCAAGAAGTATCCCGTGTCTCTGTTTGCCAAGACAGGGGAACTCGAAGGTTTCAGGTGTTCTCCCTGACGCCGCTGGGTTCTAAAAACCCGGTCCTTCTATCTATCTATCTATCTATCTATCTATCTATCTATCTATCTATCTATCTATCTATCTATCTATCTATCTATCTATCTATCTATCTATCTATCTATCTATCTATCTATCTATCTATCTGTCTATCTGTCTGTCTGTCTGACTGTCACATTTAGAAAGGATTCATCAGTCACATCCAATCTTAGGTGCATCTTTGATCCATAGAAGCATATGAATCTATAGTGCATCTCTTGCTTGATACTCTTTTCTCCAATTGAAATCAAGCACCTCTCCAAATGGATTTTTATTTTTATTGGTTAAGTTTAGAAGCATTAAGTGAAATATGTAGTTGAAACATCTATAAGCATTAGCAGGATCCAAGGAACATAATGCTGCTGCAGATTTTATGTCAATATCTTGAATGTTACAATTGGACTCAACTAGAAATTGATACAAGTTATTCCACTGGTATTTTGCACAACTTAAAGTAATAAACCATGTTGGTGGCTGTGTAAATATCTCAGCATATATTTCAGTTCTTCATAACCCCTCCTCAACCAGCTGCACGAGCAACTCACAGGCCCTCCTGCTGTTCCTTCTTTCCCATTAATTATGTACACCAAGACCTTTTGTGGTGCTAGAACAGCCACAGTTTATTCACTCAATAAGTTAGTACACACTTTGTCATGATGGCATAGGTCATCAACATGCTCATTTCTGGTTTATCTTGTACTATAACGTAAGGCATTTTAATCACAGGTTACACAATGTATGTTCTATACTTATTGTAAATGAATAACCATACTTCCAGATTGTCATAAATCAATTTCCAAATGCAGTGACAGCTCCTCTTCTGCCACTTACTTGGTGCAGTGGGTCACAGCTTTGAAGCTTAAACTTGCTACAGACTTCTGTCACTCGTGGCCCCATGGCCAGGCCTGAGCTGCAAGTGGCATGTCCGCTCGGCGCAGACCATTTCTTACACTTTGTCTGCCCTCAAGAGTCCCAGCTGTAAGGCTTCTCAAGGGCTTTGTCCGGGCACTTTTCTCAAGAGTCCCTGCCGTAAGGCATCCCAAGGACCTTGATTGGGGAAATGCATTTGCCTCAAAAGTCCCAGCCGTAAAGCATCCCAAGGACATTGCTAAGGCAATTTCCCTTTTCCGCCCTTATGGGAAGATATTTATTGTTAACCTCATGACACCCCACCCCTTGTCATTTGCGGCTGCGACGCCCGCTTTCTCTGGTGTGGGTGGGTGGTATCAATTTCCTCAGGTGACACAGCTTTGTACTGTTTGTCAAGGTCACTCACCGGCTTTTTCCTAGATGCGCTCTTGTGCCCTGCTGCTGCTGTACCCTTTCACTGCCGCCCACGGAGGGGGGGGTGGGGTTAGCCACTCTCCCTAAAGGGTCGGCTGTTCCTCCCAGTCGACGGTAAGTCTTCCAAACAAATATTCATTAGTTGCTCGCTGACATACCATAAAGTTGATCAACTTATATTCCAGATTCTCATCTTTGCTGTGCACCTTTTCAATAAACTCCAGGGCCATTCTATTGTTAAACCCAGTTCCAGTGTGCATTTACAAAGTATAATGTGCACACAAGATTCCTGATTGTTGAATGATGTGTAGAAAGCATCTTAATGTGAGGAAATGTGGTGCTACATATCTAATTTTTTTGGCAAGCCAAGTTTCTAAATGTCATCAGAAATACCCTTAGCTACTCAATGGATGTTTCACAAAAATTGCAAATAGAAGTGCAATTCCATTCATATACAGGTTTTATGGGTTTTCCTTAGGCAAATCATCAATGTATTGTGTTGTATTGTAAATGCGTTAATATAGTGCTTACTTACACGAACAAGGCGTTGGAGCGCTTTTTCGGCTAGTAGCGCACTAATCTGGAACCCATAAAGGATTACTGGTGAATTAGTATACTGAAATATGAAAGTAATTTGAGTGGGGGATATGTTAGTCAGTTATTTGGTTCAAGAAGGAGAGTGGAGGGATAGAAGAGGGGATAAGGTTTCATTAATATAGCGCTTGCTACTCCTCATGGGGTGTTGAAGTGCTTTTTCAGCGAGTAGCACGCTATTCTGGAACCCATAAAGGTTTAGTGGTAAATTAGTATAGTGAAATATGAAAGTAATTTGAGCGGTGGATATGTGAGTCAGTTATTTGGATTGCGAAGGATAGTGGAGGCATAGAAGAGGGAAAAAGGTTTGCATTTACATAGCGCTTGCTACCCCTGATGGGGTATTGAAGTGTTTTTTATTGAGAAGCACGCTACTCCGGAACCCATAAAGGATTAGTGGTGAGATAATTAATTTGAGTAGTGGATATGTTAGTCTGTTATTTAAATTGAAAGGGGTAGCGGAGGAATAGAAGAGGGAGGGATATATATATATATATATATATATATATATATATATATATATATATATATATATATATATATATATATATGTATGTATATATAGTTAGGATTTTTTTCCTATGGGACTTTTGAAAATTCTATGTCTAATAACTTTGGCGTTTGTGGACGGAATCGGCTGAAATTTTCAGGAAAATGGCACATTTTGTTTCTGAGCAGCCCTTGAAAATTTGGGGGGGTTTCGTCAAGGGGGGGCCGAGAAAAAAGGGGGGTCCCAAAACACGTTTTTCCCATGTTAATTTCCATAGGGCGTGTGGCCTCACTTTTAGCTTGAACGGCGGAATGGATTTGCACGAAACTTGGCAAAATTGTAGGGACTGTTAGCCCGATGTGCCTTTGCTGGGTCTCAATATATGTGCTCCAGTGGATTTTGAGAAATTAACGTTTTAAAAAATTTATATATCCGTGACAGCGTCCTGGATAGCGCACCAGTTCGCATACTTTTCGCGTAACGGAGCTTTGCGAAGCGAAGCTGATTGGCTCTCCGGTGTCTGTCAACATTCTAAACAGTCCGTAGCGGCCGCCATTTTGTCTCTCGGTAGGATCGAGAGACAAGAGGAGGCCAAAACGAAGGGGGAAATAAAGGAAAGGGGGCAAGGTAGACCCCTTCTGACCACCTAGGATTGATGAGGGGGATATTAAAGTGCCCCGCGGGGCAAAAAAAAAAAAATTGCGATTTTTCGCCGTAGAGGCGCGTCCCGGTACGCGAACCGGGCAGCTAACTGGGCAGCTAACTGGCAGCGTAACGGGAGTCTGAGGAGAAGCTGATTGGCTGTCAACATTGTAAACGGTCCGGAGCGGCCGCCATCTTGTCTCTCGGTAGGATCGAGAGACAAGAGGAGGCCAAAACGAAGGGGGAAATGAAGGAAAGGCGGCAAGGAAGACCCCTCCTGACCACCTAGGATTGATGAGGGGGATATTAAAGTGCCCCGCGGGGCAAAAGAAAAAAAAAATTGAAATTTTTCGCGGTAGAGGCGCTTCCTGGTACGCCAACCGGGCAGCTAACCGGCAGCGTAACGGGAGTCCGACATCTTGTGTTTTTGGAGCGTCCGGTTTGCGTACCGGGTAGCGTTCCGGTAAGCGTAACAAGGGGAAAACCAAGAGAAACAGTAAAATAAAATTTAAAGCAATAGATTTCCACCAAACTTGGCAAAATTGTAGGGACTGTTGGTTTGATGTGCCTTTGCAAGGCCTCAAGATATGTGCACGTGTGGATTTTGTCTAATTAAGGTTAAAAAAAATATATATATCTGTAAGCGTGCTCTGGCGCGCTTATGTTACGGGTTTTGTTTGCGCTGCAGAGACGATACGTCACGTTTATGCGACGTGTCATGAGGCGTCTCACATGGCTAAAAAACCAATGAAATTCACTGAAAAAACCATAGGTTATAGACCATATATAGTTAGGAATTAGCATTTACAAAACCTTGAAAATTCACTGAAAAAACCATAGGTTATAGACCATATATAGTTAGGGATTAGCATTTACGAAACCTTATTTTACTCGCATAAAACCATTGAAATTCGCATATATAGTTAGTTGCGCTAACTATATATCGCGCACCCGCAATCCACTGCTGATGATGTCACATATTACATCATTCATGACATGGTCAGTGACATCACTGATGACATCTCAAATGACATCACTGATGACATCACTGATGACAACATCCAGTGACTGTATGTTTCTGTAAAGTTAAAATATGTCTTACATATTGAAGAATGAGTGGATGTATAAGTGTCTGGATGAAGGATTTAGTAGGTGCATTACTGACTGTATGAGAGAGTGATTAGATGTGTCTCACTGAGTGCATGGGTTAGTGACTAAACTGTCTTAATTTGTGCATCATTATGTCTGTTGTTCTGTAAACTGCTGCATGTGTTGATCAGTAGCTATATGAGTAACTATATGGGTTATTGATTGGTTGCCCAAGTATTTGTATGGGAGACTGAGTGTGTGTGTGGGTGGCTGGGAGGTGTATGACTTTGTGCATAGATGTGTGAGCAGTTGATTCACTAGATGTATGGGTTCAAAAGTGCATGTGGAAACAGCTGTATGGGCGGTTAACTGTGTGCATGAGTGTATTGGTGAGTGAATGGATATCTCAGTGCTACCATGTCAAAGTAAGTACATATGTAAAACACAGTACATGTGAGAGTTGACATATATAAATAACTGTGCATAAGAGCCAGTGAATGTGTGAGTGGCTGTGTGGATCATTGTGAACTTGTGTCAGGGATTGTATAAGAGAGTAAATATGTGTTAGTATATGTTTGAATAAGTAAGGTGTGTATAGCTGTATAGTTGAGGAAATGGAGGTGTGATTGATTCTTTGCATGACTGACTAGGTGTGTGAGTAACTCCATTGATGAGTGACAGTCTGTGAGTGTCTGTTTACACTGAGTGTATCTAAGGTTATATCAGAGTCTGAAGAGGTTCATCGTATAATCACATGAATGATGTCATCAGTGATGTGATCAGTAATGTCAAATGAGATGTCATCAGTGATGTCATCAGTGATGTCATTTAAGATGTCATCATTGATGTCATCAGTGATGTCATTTGAGATGTCATCAGTGATGTCATCAGTGATGTCATTTGAGATGTCATCAGTGATGTCATCAGTGATGTCACTGACCAAGTCATGAATGATGTAATATGTGACATCATCAGCAGTGGATTGCGGGTGCGCGATATATAGTTAGCGCAACTAACTATATATGCGAATTTCAATGGTTTTATGCGAGTAAAATAAGGTTTTGTAAATGCTAATCCCTAACTATATATGGTCTACAACCTATGGTTTTTTCAGTGAATATATATACACGGATTAGGGGTCTGCGGTGCTCCCGGGGACTGGACTCCGGTATCCGGCCCCCAGTCAATCCGAAAAGTGGACTGACACTGGGGGAACCTGCGTCATGACATCGTCTAGCAGAGGTTTTAAAAGTGGCTGGCACCACAACAGGACAATTACCCACCACCCATTGAAGGGTTTTAAAACATTTTATAAATCGGACGCTGGCCATACTACAGGTACCAGAATGCTATCTACAAACGGAAGTGATTCCTAATGGGCGGAGCTATGCAGAGCTACGTTAAAATTGTAAAATTTTACCTGCAGTCAACCAGCGAACTGAATGTGTGGCAGGCGTAACCTCTTGAAAAAGTTTCCAGCAGAAACGAAACATGTCGACAAAAACGCTTTGTCCTGTTCACCATGCACGAATAAATGGTCAAAGGCAAGGTTTGTGGCGACTCATCCTTCTCCCATGGGAGACACCCTGTTGTACAAAATATCAGCGTGGTTTACCTGAAGGGGCACGCACAACGGATTGAAACGTAAGGCAAGATTTGTGGTGATTCATCTTCCTCCCGTCGGAGATACCTTGTTGCTATTAATATCAGCGTGGTTCACCTGAAGAGGACGCACAACGGAATGAAGCGCCATGCAGCCCCGCACCTGAACCTCCTTTGTTTAAACCGCTACACGGATTAGGGGTCTGCGGTGCTCCCGGGGACTGGACTCCGGTATCCGGCCCCCAGTCAATCCGAAAAGTGGACTGACACCGGGGGAACCTGCGTCATGACATCGTCTAGCAGAGGTTTTAAAAGTGGCTGGCACCACAACAGGACAATTACCCACCACCCATTGAAGGGTTTTAAAACATTTTATAAATCGGACGCTGGCCATACTACAGGTACCAGAATGCTATCTACAAACGGAAGTGATTCCTAATGGGCGGAGCTATGCAGAGCTACGTTAAAATTGTAAAATTTTACCTGCAGTCAACCAGCGAACTGAATGTGTGGCAGGCGTAACCTCTTGAAAAAGTTTCCAGCAGAAACGAAACATGTCGACAAAAACGCTTTGTCCTGTTCACCCTGCACGAATAAATGGTCAAAGGCAAGGTTTGTGGCGACTCATCCTTCTCCCGTGGGAGACACCCTGTTGTACAAAATATCAGCGTGGTTTACCTGAAGGGGCACGCACAACGGATTGAAACGTAAGGCAAGATTTGTGGTGATTCATCTTCCTCCCGTCGGAGATACCTTGTTGCTATATATATATATATATATATATATATATATATATATATATATATATATATATATATATTTTGGTTTTTGTTTTGCAGCTCATAGCAGTAGGAGGAGGCTTGGAATGAGTAAAAGGGATGTCGGGGTAAGAGTCAGAAGGAAGGGTTTAGAGAGGCTTGTTTTGGGAAATCGGAATAGTAAAAGGTATGTGATGATGCAAGGAGGTAAGGAAGAGTCTAGAAAGCGTTATTTCGGGGATCGAGGTGTAGGGTCTGGGATTAATGAGAGAGTGGAGGTAGAGGATATATATATAGAGGCATAGGGTGAGAAATAGGGTAGTGCATTGGAAAGAGTAGTAGAAAGAGGTTTGAGATGAGTCAGAGAGTTGATGTAGAGGATATACTGAAAGAGGAATAGGGTGAGAAATAAGGTAGTGCATTGGATATGCTGAATTAGGATAGAAGTAATAAATATGTAAATCCATAAGTACATGGAAGGTATATAGATGCATAAAGGGAGGTGGTATATGTAGACTAAAGATGCATTACATAAACCCCAGCTGTCAAGTGTTGTTGTACTTTAAATTACGTTTATTGATTTATAGATATTTCTTTGGGGGAATTAAATAGTAAAGATATTGTAGATAAATAGTTATGGTAAAATATTTACCTCTTTTATGTATGTATATATATATATATATATATATATATATATATATATATATATATATATATATATATATATGCGTTAAAAACATAGAATAATGTAACTATCAGTAATATGTATATTTGTTAAGCAGAACCAATGAATATCTATATATATTTTTTGAAACATAATTATTCTGCATGTTTATACAAATAAATACACATATATAGGTACATATTTATAGTACAAATAAATGCTTATATACAGAGCAATATGCTGTATATTTCTATTTGCGTATGGTGGTTATGTGGGAGAGAGACAACTCTTGAGTAGTTTTCTGAAGATAAGGTGGTTATCTGTGGATCTTATGTTGGGGGTAAAGAGTTACATAGTTTGGCTATTTGAACAGAGAAGGATGTGCCACCCGTGGTTTTATTCTTCTTTCTTGGAATTTTGAGGCGAGGTGCCACTCTAGAGCGGAAGTTCCTTTGTTGAATGTGTATGGTGATTTTATTCCTGATGAAGAGTGGTCCTGTTCCTTGTATCACTTTGTGGGTGATACAAAGCTGCTTGAATGTGGATATTTTGGCAACCAGTGACCAATGCAGGGCTTTCAAGGTAGAGGAGATGTGGTCTTGTGACTTTATATGTAAGAGTAGTCAGGCAGCCGAGTTCCAAATCTGTTGTAGTCTTTTCATGGTTCTAAAGGTGATCCGTGGTAGAGGCTATTGCCGAAGTCAAGTTTGGATAGAACAAGGGAGATGGTAGAACGGACCTTGTGTGGAAATCTCAAATGGGGGAAGATTTGTCGGAGATTTTTTTAGTAACAAAGCTTGATCTTGCTAGTTTGGGCTTTCATTGATGCTTGGAGTCCATGGTCATTACAAGGCTTCTTACTTCCTTCGATACTTTAGGCGGTGTTCCCAGGTCATCAGGCCACATGGCGCGCGGGTCGTAACATTTTCAATTGCCACACTAGAATATTTCCGTTTTGGAAGCATTCAATTTGAAACGGCTCCACATCGTCCATTAATCTACGGCTCTGAGACAACTGAAAATTGGCGACTAGCCAATGTCTTTGGGGCATTCCAGTTGAAGAAGTATTTGCGTGTCATCTGCATAGTTATGGCACGTGAGATGAAATTGATTGACCAGTGCCGGTTATGTCTTCATGTCTATGTTGAAAAGCATGAATGAGATATAGAGCCTTGAGGGACCCCTGCTTTTGTGAATTACGGTTTGGATGAGAAAGGTGAGGTATAGATGGCATGAGTTCTGTCGTGAAGGTAGAATGCAATCTAGTCTAGAGCAGTCCGCTCTATGCCGGCTTCATAGAGTCTTTGTATCAGAGTGTCATGGGCAACTGTGTCAAAGGCAGCAGAGAGGTCCAAGAGAAACAACGCAGCAACCCCGTTGCAGTCAACTGTGCTCTTCAGGTCATCCCAGATGGGAAGGCGGGCAGATTCTTTTCTTTTTCCTGGATGGAATCTTGTTTGGAAGTCTGAAAGTATGGCATTATCTTCAATGCTCTTTTTATCAGTCTGCCCAGGAAAGGTCAATTTGTAATCAGTCTGGAGTCATCAGGGTTCGGCGGGTCCAAGTTTGTTTTCTTCAGTAATGGTCGTACGTATGACTTTTTGAGTTCTTGTGGAAATATTCCGGTAGTTAAGGAAGTGTTGATGATTCTTCTTACTTGAATGGCAGCAGATGTGGTTGCACAAATTGTCTTGAAGGTTTGGGGTGGACACAGTTCAGAAGGGCTTCCAGCAGGCCTGCTTGCTTTGACAAGGTTCATAAATGTATTGTGTGAAATGTGTTGGAAGGAACTGAGAGGCTGGGTTAGAGTATTCTTGGATTGTTGTTTTTTAAAAGGGTCAGTGCTGGTGCTTTGTATTTGTTTTAAGTATGAGTCCAACATGTCTGCTTTGGCTGTGGAATGATTTGCCAGTTTGTCTGTGGAATCTTGGCTAACGGGATGAGCTCCTTCTAAGCAATCTGGTTTACGAAATTCATTGAGAATTTTAGAGAATTCTTTATTTGCACATTTAGAAGTTTGAATTCTATCTGAATAGTATCTTTTCTTCACTTTTTTGATAGCTGACTTGTATAATCTGTTACTTTTCAGTAGGCGAAGATTGTCTTGATTGGCATTTCTTTTGAGCCTGGCACAGTGCAGTTTTCTAATTTGTTGCTTTATCTCTGTATTTCTCCAATGTGCTTGTTTTCTTTTGTTCTGTTGTGTGGTGTTTAGTGGTATTAGGATAACAAAAGCTTCCTGTAGCCACTCATATCGTTTTTTAACAGAATGGATTGTTTTTAGATCTGTAAGGGATGTTAATAGTGTTTCTAAGTGTTCCAAATTGAGTTTGTTCCATGGTCGATAGGTGGATGCACGTAAGGGGGTTTTGGGTGTGTTGTTTAGTTTTTTTTATGTTTGAAAGCAAGTAAATGCTAACCAGAGTTATTGTTTGAAAGGTAAATAGTTCTGTATTAGCAGAAATTACATCTAGGATGTGTCAAGCAAAGTGTGTGGATTTGTGGATGATCTGATGCAGGTTCAGTGCATCTTGGCCAGCTATGATTGGTTTTGGATAGGGTATACTAGGTTTGTTAAACCAAATGTTGAGGTCACCTAGAACACATAGGTTGGAGTGTAGTGTTATCAGATTTGAAACAGTGTCTAGAAGTGTGTCTGGGAATGTTGCATCGCTAGGTGGAGGTCTGAAAAGGAGCAGGAAGTTACAGGGAAGACGGTGTAGGATTGCATCTGGTGAAAAGTGCCTCACATTTTTTATGGAGACGTTGCCAACTTTAGTGATATGTAATGTGTGCCTGAACACAACAGCTAGGCCATCTCCTTTTTTGCCTATACGATTTTGGGTGATCGTTTGATAGCCTAGAGGAATGGGTTTATGCAGTGCTTGAGCCATATCATCTCCCAACCATGATTTAGTTATGAATAGTATGTTTAGTTTTGCGTCAGTCAGAAGGTCGTAGATGTGATGTTTGTTTTTAGAGAGCGATCAAGCATTTATTAGTAGACAGTTTAGAGAATGTGCTTTGGTGATCGTGTGCCTTTGTTTTGTAGAAGAGTGAACAGAATTATGTGGGCTTGTAGCAGGTGTGTCCTTAGTGTTGGTATTAGGTATATGTGGTTGGCAATCGTATTGCTGTTCTGTACTGTGTTCCTCATCCAGCAGACTTAGAAGGCATTTTGATGGATCTGTGTGTGTAGATGGTGGAGACAGTGTTTGAGGGTGAATTGGTGTGCTGTGTTGTTTTTGTGGTATAACCTGGTTGTGCAGTAGACATGGAGAAGCCAAGTTGTGAAGTGTGGGATGATGCGTATTTTGTTTGTGTGTATTTAGGGTGCAAGGGTATGAGTTTGGGGTGGTGGTGCGGCATGTGGGTCATGTAGTAAGGTTCTAAATTGTCCAATGGATGAGAGGCATTTAAAAGAGAGTTGCTGTGTTGCTGTATATATGTTAGGTGTGGTGAAAGAGAGAAAGCTTGGCATTGGAGTTTGTTCATTTGTGTAGTTTGAAAGGTGGGTATAGTTTGTAGTTTGTGATGTAAGTATTATGAGGTGTTGCGCTTGAGAGATTTTGTTGTGCTGATTTGTCTGATATGTTCTGTTTTTGAGGAGTAGTGAAAGGAGGTGCTGATGTATGTGAAGAAGTGTGGCTCACTGGTTAGAGGAGGCAGACCTGGAAGCAGAGGTCAGCCCGGGACCAGGGTTCAATTCCCGGCTCGGCGAGGTCTTGAGTCCTAAAAATGTCCATGGACTCGACAATTCTCGCTCCGGTGCCTACTCGATTCATGGGTTCACACTCTGCGACTCTGGGCAATAGCTTGCTAAATCTCCACAACGGCCCCTCGCGGCGGGATGCCTGGCTTTCACCTTGTGGATACCCTGCCTGGGTTATCTCACAGGGGAATACCTGGACGGGTTCCCTAAGCAAGCGCTTAGAAACCGCTCGGTGATTTGCGCTATATAAATTCCTGTACATTTACATTTACATGTATCTGTTTTATGAGATTGATTTGTTTGTATAGTATTGTTTGCGAGTGGAAGTTGTATTGTAAAGGGGTGATGATGTGTTTGTGAGTAAAGTGAATGTTGTCTTAGACTTGTTTGCTGCAAGAGGGGATATGTGTGGTGCAGTGGAGTGCAAGTTTTTTGTGGTTGTGTTATTGTGGTAGAAAGAGGAGGAGGGTGTTGGTCGGAGAAATGATGGAAGGCTGAGTATAGGTTTGTTAGTGACAAAAAGGGGTCTCTTAGGAGTAATTAGAGCAGGGAGGGTGTGTACGGTTGGGATATAGTTAAATATGTTGTGGATTGGGGTTGTGTTAGTGATGAGTGGGTTGGTTACTGGTATAGGATAGAGTTGTGTACTGTTTGTAGGTGATGGTAGAAATGTGTGGTAGCAGGGATAGAAGGGTGTATAGGTGTGGTTCATGGGATTTTTTTAGTGGGTGTTGAGACATTGACCTTTGTATAGGGTTAGTTTTTAGTGAAAGAGTAGAGTACATGTGCTGTAGGTGTGTTACTCTGGTTGTGGATCTGTGTGGTGTAGGGTGGGTGTTAGTGTATTTAAATTTGGGCAGCATTTCTGGCCCTAGTCTCAACCAGTCTCAAACAAGGTCAAACAGGTATTTGCTCTTGTCCTCTCTGCCCTTAGCCTCATCGCCCGGGCTGAGATGCCCTGAACCCTGGCCTTAAATAGCCATAATGATCATGTGACACCTTTGGCCAATGGGAACCCTAGTCCTAACCCTAACTAATCACACCACTAGCTTAAAGCCCAGGACCAATATGAGATCAAGCTCTTAGAGCCAATTCTAACCCATAGTCCCAGCAGCCAATCAGGCAGGAAATCACACCACTAGCCCTAAGCACTAGGACCAATAGCAGACCAAGCTCTTACAGCCAATTCTAACCCATAGTCCCAACAGCCAATCAGGCAGGAAACCCTAAGCCCTACGTCCAATAGAAAGTCTAATCCTAGCCCTATTTCCAGAATCCAATCAGGCAGGAAACCCTAAGCCATATTTCCAGTAGAAAGTCTAACCTCAACCCTAGTGACAACCGTAGTCCAAGCAGCCAATCATGCAGAAAACCCTAAGCCCTACGTCTGATAGAAAGCCTAGGAACCAATCCGAAACCTTAACCTATCCACAAATTAGATCACTAGCCCTAAGCCCTACATCAATAGAATCACTGTCCCAGGAACCAATCAGTACCCTCAAATATCCAACCAAAGAGAACACTACCCCTGATCCAATAGAAACACCAGATACACCCAGCAACCAGTGCACACTTGTAGCATCCAATAGCAGCCTATATAAAGTCCCTGCGACCACAGGCAATGTTTGCTGGCCAGGGAGTTTGGAGCTGCTCCTCAATTCAAGAATCTTCTAGGAGACAGACATGCTCAATCCACACTTTGGAGTATTGCAATGATACTGTTTGTACAAACTTTAACTCACTCTCCTAGCCAGAAACTAGTGTATCATCCCTAAAAAAACACAGCTTAAACAGCTAACTCTCAGAGCACTCTCTGTTCACTCTTGGATGGAGAATATCGCTGTTGCTAAGGAGGAAGGGGGAGCAATCTGGTTTCACTAACTTGCTAACATAAAATGGGAGCTGGGGTGGATTGTTTTACACACACAGCTCTGAGCATAGAGCAAGGGAGAAATTTGGAGGGAAAAACAGGTAGTCACGGGCAGTGTGAAAAAACAACAGATTTTGGACTGCAAATCCCATAATTCAACAGGTAAAATGAAACAGTCACAGGCAAGAAAAAACACACATTTCTACACAAAACAGGTTGTCATGTGGTTTGGCTTCACCTTTACACTGTGTTATGTTAGCATGAGCGTGTTAGAAGTTTAAACGCCATTTTCCTTTTTCTGCAGCCTCTGCACACAACACATTTTGTTATTAAAGCTTTTCGCCTAGTTGAATATTTTGCTTCACACGAGAATAACATGTTTGCTTATAATATCAGTCTTGCTTAGTAAGCTATGTCTGTACATTGAGTGCTGAGGCCTTCAAGGTTATTTCTACACAGTGCTTTTTGTTCGGTTTGATCAGCGCACTGGCTAGACATAATATATATGCAGCTGTGGCCACCTTTGGGTTTTAGGCCCGATTAATAATGCACTACACAGAGCATGAGTTAGACACTTGATGAATATTCGCATGCAGAGAGTTGGTGTAGAAGATGATATGATCCATTTCTGCTGAACCCAAAGGTATGGGCCCGCCCTTCTAAACTCAAAGAGACCTTCTGTAGATATAATATAATATACTAGCTAGGGAGGGTAAACTGAGGTTCTATTTAGACCTTTTTCCTTTATTATTTTACCATGCTTTCTCCCTGTGTGTTTTATGGGATAGTATCGATGCGGCTAACCTTGCTCCTTATAATATATTTGCTTGTATTAGCTAAGATACTGCTCTTGAGAACACTGCATTAGAAATAAACATTTCAAACTTGCACGTGTCCTCATTTACTCCTCGTTCTGGATTGATATGTTAGTATAACGAAAGAGTGTTCATGTGTTCCACGTTACCTGAGGTGTTCTAAGTCCATTTTCTGGGTTGTCTAAGTCATTGGGAGTCGGTAAGAACCAATGAGACACTGATTGCTAGTATGGTAGGGGATTTTGGATACTAAGGTGAGTTTTGGCACACCCTAATTCACTGAGGTTCTAAGTCTCTATGCACAGTTCTGTGTAGGAGCAGAATCCCTGCTACATGGCGCCCAATCGTTGGTGGTCTTATTACATGACACTTGAGTAGTACTTATATCGGTTCTTAACAACCTTCACTATTGTTTCCGGAAGACAGTGGTGTCAGACAAACCTACCTATATTTCTATAGGTCTTTTCAAGCTTGATTCTTTCAAAACGGTTTCCTTAAACTACTACCCAGTTGTGCTACGTAGTTTTTATTGTACCTTATCCTTTCTGTGTCACTATGGCCGCGGGAGACATTCTGCAACATAGTCTCATTGCGGTGCGCAATCACTTGCAGAATTATAATGTCACCGTGGATGGGATGGCATGGCCGTGATTATGGTAGTGAGTGCCGAGGTGGCTTACCCTTTCGAAATGTTTTATTCGTGGGTGACCTTCCCAGCTGTGAACGCAAATACCACTGTGTTTGACACACACACTCCCACTGCCGTGCCTCTGGAATATGCTCCATATAGGACACAGGAAGTTCCGAATAACGGCAGCACCGAATTTGGTTTAACGACGTCCTACCCCACACTTTGACAGCACAGAGATTAGGTCCTTTGTCCGTTCCAGGCGCAACTTGGCCTGTTTTGGCTGGATTTACACCTCATCCTCAGCACGGGGCGTGTACCGTTGCTGAGTTAAGACGACTACATGTAGTCGCAATTAGCGCAATTAGGTCGTTAGTGCAATACATTACCCACAATCTCCCGGGCGGGGCCCCAGGTGGTGCGGCGCTTCGTGCTGGACAGGGCGGAATGAAGCCTTGTCCTGTAATGGTCAACGCTGTGATGGGCAAGAGCCCCCAGAATAAGGATGATTTTCCTTTCTGGCTTGCCGAGAAGTTTGACCAGCTGGAAGCAGTATTTCCTAACACGACTCCTGGTGAAAAACACAGGATTCTGACAATTAGCATGCCTAAAGACTTGATACCTGAAGCTGGTGACTGTGAATCATGGGGTAAGATGTTTGCGGCAGTATATGACTGTCCTTCCGGCAGTCGTTAAGCGTGTTCAAGATGAGCACGGACCTGAGGCAGCGGTTGAATTGGGTATGCGCCTCTGCAGCAGTTTTGACATAGTTTCCGATCTCGTTCTTGCGAATGTCAAGGGAGATGCTGTGAGCTTTCAGGTGTCTAATGCTTTGCAGGCTGTACCCGATGCCGACAAACCCCGACTGTTACCAAGAATTATTGTTGCGGCTTATAAGACTGTGGGCCGCAAAAGTTTGGGAGTCAAGCCATTTCCCACTAAGGAGAAAAAGCAGACCCCAAGGACCGAAGTCAGAGACTGACGAACAGCCCAAAGCTAAGAATCAAAATTGGCAGAAAAAACAAAAACAGGGTAAACAACAACAACAGAAACAGGTGTCTCGTCCTGCATCTCCAGTGCCTGCACCTACAGAACGTGTTTATGACTTGCGCGATCGCGCAACAATAAAATCACCTGATTGTTTTCAGGTTTCTGAACAATGCTCTCCTCGTTCTTTTAAGGACTCTTCAGCCTCATCGACCGGTGGTGAAGGAGGCGACAGAGGTCGGGGTGGCCAGCAGGGACGCGACCAGCCCCGCCCGAAAGACAGTAAAGGCAGGCAGGACGATTCGACACCGAAAAGACCCCCGTTTCAGAAAAAGAAAGTTGCTGCTTTAACAGCGAGATATGCCACAGATAGTGAGAACGCAGCTTCGGAATCAGACATGGGCTCTGACCTTGCTGGACAGAGCGGCGGAGATTACCATAGTGCGAGAGGCGCTGTAATACCAACATCCCTAGATACCTGTTCGGTATTAGGCGTTTTTAACAGTTTAAACAAGACTACTCTACCCGCAATGGATAGAATTGTTTTCCTCTTGGTTGGTACATATCTATTGAGCATCCTGTCAAAACAGCACTAATATAATGCGCAATAAGATGTGCCCATTACCACTGTACATAGGATAATTGTAATAAGTTGTCGGATCATTGAGTGTGCTTTGGCGGTTGCTATGAGGATTTTCACTATTATTTTTGTGGTTTTAAAATTAGAGCGGTGCCCCTATTTCCTGAGCTGTGGCCAGGTGAGGAGCGGCGCCGGTCCCTCAAATTCTAGGTGAGTGAGAGGCATATCCAAATAATGAATGGTTGGGTAATGTACTTGAGATAAACAAGTACATAAGTAATTTCAACTGTTGAAACTCAGGAGCGATAACTTCCATTAATGTGTTGTCCCATTTTCTCTGTTTTCTTTTATATGTGTCGTCTCCTCATGATTCTTCTTGTTTGTGGAAATCAGCTTCTACTAAACAGGAGCAATGAGAGGGCCTACTCAGGTGATATCCTAATATTTATATAATTTCTATTATGCACGCATGCACCTTTTCAAGCAGTAGCAAAATATAGTTTTGGTCCTGAAGAAGCAGGTGATACACTTAGTATCTGTTAACTGCAGAAACATGTCGACCTTTCCATACATGCAGTAGATATTTGTTTAAAACTTTGTCATTTTGCACTTCACGTTCTTTTAATCTTGGAAGTGGCTTGCCTCCTATTAGAGTTATTTCGGCACCCACTATCCATTTTTAATCACTCACTTTCACTCACTTTTTGTGCACTGCTTTTCAGTTACCACTATCTAAGTGCACTAATTGCACGTTGTGGACATACCACTTGGTGAGACTTGCCCAAATGATGACAAGAAGGGCGGTCCAGAGTGCGTAACTGATGGGTATCCATATCGCACAGTGAGGGGTCCAAACGTATCTTGTAGTAGACTAGACACATTTTGAACACAGAGTTCTGAGTTTCTTTAGACCCACAGTTATTATTAATATATATAGTGTTCTGCTTTAGGGGTTATAACTGTGTCTGGGTCTTTAAATATTTCCCTTGGACCCTACTCTCTCCGTATGTGTTGTTGTTCCCTTCGAAATATTCATACCACTTAAGTCCTGATAAAGTTCCTTATGTGAAAATTCCTGATGTTGGTGAGAGGTTACTTCCCAACTCGGACCGCAGGCCTACACTGATTACCGCAGCCCATGAAGGTGTTGCTTCTGAACATGCGGGCGCTTCGGCTACTGTCGCTCAGTTACAACAACGTTTCTGGTGGCGGGGGCTGTACAAACAGACGCGTGATTATGTCCTTCAATGTGACATTTGCCAGCAGATTAAGCCTTCAACTGCTTCGCGTCCGCCCCAGACACAGTTGTAGATTTCTAATAAACCCCTTGGTTGTGTTTATTTAGATCACTGCAGTCTTTTTTCTTCTAATACTGCATATAAGTACATCTTAGTAGCAGTTGATTCATGCACATGCTTTGTGTGGGTGTGTCCGCACCACAGCGCTGACTCACAGACTGTCATAAGAGACGTGCGTATCTTTGTAGGGATTTTTGCCTGAGGTACCTTCCATTCGGATCAGGGTCCGGCTTTTGCTTCTAAGGCGTATAAGGGTGCCATGACTTCGTTGGGAGTCCTAGTCAAGTTTTCGTCTCCATA
The DNA here is from genome assembly GCF_964263255.1 of Lissotriton vulgaris. Taxonomy (NCBI): domain Eukaryota; kingdom Metazoa; phylum Chordata; class Amphibia; order Caudata; family Salamandridae; genus Lissotriton; species Lissotriton vulgaris. The sequence continues at coordinate 864,225,761 of NC_141689.1, forward strand.
CAGACCTGAGGGTAATAGTGTTGTGGAACTGATGAACCGAGATTTAAAGCAGTCTTTAACGGTTCGAGTTATAGGCACAGGCAGGTACTGGCTGGCCCACCTCAATAGCGTGCAGCGGGCTCTTAATAATCTCCCTAGAAGGTGTCTGGGTGTGCGGACCCCATACGAGATGCTCTTTGATATTAAGATGTATGTCCCGGATCTTGACCATTTAGACTCGGTGGCTCAAGCTGCCTTCTTTGACGTAGATGAACATTGCAATGTTTTACAGGATCTACAAAAGGCAAGAGACAGTCTTGCAAAGGAACATTTGCCCTCCACCTCGGATGATGCGTTGCAGATCCCGGTAGTTGGCTGGCTACCCCAAGATAGAGAACTGGTTCGTGCGCAGATCGAAAATAAGAAAAAATTTGGTCCCTCTTATCGAGCTCTGGTTCCAGTGCTTGGAGTGAAGGGCACAAGAACAGTCATTTTACCACCACTTCCAGGTCGTAAGGAGAACAGGTATATCTCCATTGACAATGTCAAGATACACAGAGTGGCCGATTATTCTTAGTATGACACTGGTGGTCTCATGTCCTTCGATTTTGAGAAATTCTGTTTTAGCCCCGGTTTCCATTCCTGTGCCTGATGTTGCTCTCGAGATGCCTGCTGTTTCCAGTCCTTCATTGAGTATACTGCCTGGTACTCAACAAGATGAAACTGACTATACTTATCCAACTGACTTATCGATGCCTGATTTGCAAACTCGCTTAGCTACACAATCCAGATTATCATTTGACACTGCTTCGCACACATCAAAAAAGCCTTCGAAGATTTCTGTTCTGGCAAGACTGTTTAAAAAACATTTTTTGATTCCCCCCTGGACTTATATTTGGATGGTACTTTTTTCGATTGACCTTTTTATGTCAATTGGTTTTGTGTTTTATTTTTTCCGTCTCGTCAATGGACATTATGTCGAGGAGAGAACATGCATTCGACATATCAATGACATAACACTAACTCCCCGTTCCTCATCACACAGATTGAAGAGAGACTTGGCTTTAGTTAATATCACTGCTTGGCCTGTCTTAGATGGGATTGTATGGGATGCTGTTAAATAAATAAAGGCTTGCATGTATAGTTAACATCTTTTTACTGATAGTGCTGAGTCGAGTTAACAGGAGCCCAGTTCAGCTGTTGATCAAGGGGCCACATGTAAAGGTCAGGAGGGCCGCATGTGGCCCCCGGGCCGTACTTTGAGTATCACTGCTCTAGAAGATGTGGTCAGTTTGACTGATGATGGCATTGATTTGATGTTGATGTGTGTCAGTTGTGTGGTTTCTGCTTAGTGTCAAGTCTTGCAGTGTGTGTAGCTGGTGTAGACATCTGTTGACCTACCCCAATTACCAGTGGTTTTACTCTGTAATGTATTTTGGGATACAATTGAGTTATCTTAGGTGAGCAAACTAATGACAATGTTGAATTTCAAACCAGGTTGATGGAAGAAAAACAGTTGCATACACAGATCAAACAAAAAAATACACGTACAAACTTTATATTGGTGACAAGTTGGCAATTACACACATTTGCTAACTATAAGCCAGCAAGCCTAGTTTAACAACCTTGAACAAATATAATTCTATACAGGGCCTTGTATGCAAACCTTCCACAGCAGCTGGTGATCTATGGTTGTGAAACAACAAGTGTTAGAAATGGGTGGCCTCATTTACAAACTTTTGGCTTAGGGCAGTGCCACAAGCCTTCACAAGAAAAAGGCAGGAATGTGCCCTATCTCTGAGATATGGGGCATTCCTGTCCTCTTCCTCAGGACTGGTGCACAATTGGCTGCCAGGTGCCAAAGCAGCACCATGGTCCAAGGGTGTCTGCGTTGTAGGAATGATTGTTTTCGTACAGGAAGGGAAATCTTCCTGCACAAAAACAATAATATAATTGGAGGTGAATTCCTCCGTCTATGGGTGCTGCTGAATGGAGCACACATGGAAAGAGAAAATAACGAGGTTTTCATGCATTCCCAGGTTAACAGAACATTGTAAATCTGAGAAAGTGTCAAATGCCATAGGTGTTATGTAGGAACACTCGCCGTAATGCCAACGGCACGCCCCCATTGTAGTGTAAGACAATGCAGTGACTTGTGCTGCGTTGCCTAACACCATATCTACAGCATCATGAAAAGTCATGCAGGATGGCTTTACATGACTGTATAGATATGGCACTACACTGTGCGCGCCTGAACATCCATAAACAGTATGTTCCTGTGGTGCACAGGGGCTTGTAAATAAGCCTCAGGGACTCTAGTTGGCAGAGTTATGCCCCCTGTCCAAGTAGGGACTACCACTCTAGTCAGGGTAAGTATAGTACTCACTAAAGTTTACCTGTGCTCACACTCTGGTAGCTTGGCACAGAGCAGTCAGGCTAATCTAAAGAGGCAATGTGTAAAGTATTTGTGCACACGCACATGGTAACACAGTTAAAACACCGCAAAAGTACTCAAGACCAGTTTAGAAAAATAGCCAATATCTATCTGAGAAAAACAAGACCACAATGACAAAAATTCAACATACACAAGTCAAGATATGAATTTTGTAAGATAAAATCAACATGCAGTGCTTAGAAATCAATAACTCCAAATGGGGCTATCATGCTTGACCGGGACAAATTCAAAAGTTCAGTCGGACCGCAGTGGAGCACAGGCCGGATACAGGAGTCATACAGACCCGCTTACAGTACCTTGGATGCGTTGGAAATTGAAGACGATGTGAGGCACAGAGGAGCTGAGGCGTTGTGGATGCAGGTGATGCAGGGTTGTTGAAGCTTTGACGCTTGGGGGCAGAGGCCGTTTTCTGGTGTGAGGGTACAGTTCCTGAAGGCAATGTTGGATCAGTGTCAAGAGCATGATGCGTCGATTCCACTGCATCGATGTCGAACCGTTGGGCTGGAGGCGCTGCGTCAGTTAAAAGCCACACGTGGCCGGGACTGCATCGGAGACGAAACAGTGCATCACAGACTTCGGTGAGGCCGTGTTCGAAACTCATGCAGCAGTGGTTCTTTGAAGGCGCTGCAGGAAAGTCAGGGCTACGTTGAAAGCCACGGCCGTTGCATCGCGGACTCGTGAGTGGTGTCCACGGCTTCGGAGTAGGCAGCGGCGATGCAGCGATTTTACAGCAATACGCCGGTTCCAAAATGACACTTTGGGGTCAATGCACCAGTTTCTTGTCCTGCAGCACAAAAACTCACTTCCAAGGGCCCAGGACTGGATTTGTCACCACTTGTCAGAGCAGGACTCACAGCAGAGGAGCCCATTGGTTTGGGGTGGTAAGTAGTGGAGAACTTGTAGATTACCCCACTTGTCTTCCACATGGCCTTCATGCAGAAGGACACGAAGTTGGTATCACGGTCAGATACCACCTCCTTAGGGAAACCCATACAGGTATAGATCCCGATCAGTGCACTGGCCACTCTGGTCGCAGTCACCATCCTCAGAGGGATAGCTTCCGTGTACCGGGTGGCATGGTCCACCAAGGTCAGGACATACCTGTTGTTCACTGCTGTCATCACAGGAAAAGGTTGCAAGGGATCCTTGTATCTCCCACACTAAGCATGGGCGAATTTTGCGAATCTCGCGTTTGCGAATTTTGCGGATTTGCGAACTCGCAATCCGCAAAATCCGCAAATTCTCGCGAATTTGCGGATTTTTTTTGTGTGTTTGCGCGGGTTTCTGCCAGTTCGTGAGGGTTTTGTACAATTTCGCAAATTGCAAACTTACCTGTCGGGTCGCAAGTTTCGCGAACTTGTTGTTTCTACGTGTCCAGCCTGTTTGGGACACTCTTCTTCATCACTGCCACTCTCTGTCACCACTGCCACTCTCTGACTACTCATGCCACCCTCTGGCCCACCCATGCCACCCTCTGTTTCATCACAGCACCCTCTGGTTGTCCAGTCAGTGTACATTATTGTGGCAACGCAAGCACACCTTCCCTGCCTCAAGTGACCTGAATTAATTTGGGGCTGATTAATGTGTCACAGAATATTTTTTTAGCTGGCACCTGCTTTCTTAGTGCTTCCTGATTAGTGATCTTTTGCACTTGCTAAGTGCTTTCATTGTTGCAAAATTAGTTACAACACCTGCCCTGCCCCAACTGACAATAATGAATTAGGGGCTGATTAATGGATTTGAACTTCCAGCCTGGCTCCTGCTTGTCTCCCTTAGCTGTAATTCAGGACCTTTGTGGCATATGTGTAACTATTCTGAGGTTCAGAGCAGGGTCACATAATAGTTGCAACTGGCAACTGAACTCTGGTGGGGCCCCTCAGGAAGCACTACAGGAAATGGCTACTAATGATGAGCCTGAACTTTTGAACCTGGTAAGTAGTTTCAGTTTTGCTAAGATCGTATTTCTGCAATTTTGCACTTATTCGCGGGGCGCGAAGTTGTACTGGGAAGCCGCGAACTCACGCGAACAGTGCGAGCAGTGCGAGCAAAATCCGCTGCTCGCGGATTTGCGGATTTTGCGGGAGATTCGCGAATCTCGCGGATTGCGAATTTACCGAAAATCCGCAAAATTCGCGAGCGAAACGGATTTTCCGCCCATGCTTATCCCACACCTCCATTTTGCCACCCGCCTAGCCGGTAAGACAGGACCTGCAGAACACATTGAGACCTTCCTCATTTGAGGCCAATAAAAGTGGGTGACAAACCTGTCAAATGTCTTGTCTTGCCCCAAATAACCTGCCTGGGGCACATCATGAGCCATACCTAGTAGGAAGGCTCTGTAGCACTGGGGTATCACCAGCCACAGGCTGCCCCAGGCTCAGAAATCTAAGGCTCGCTATACAGGAGATCATTCTCCCAATGGATCAGGTGAGTACCAGAGGCTTCACCAGCTGCCTAGTGTTCGGCCTGATTCTGAAGATCCACAAAAGTAGGGCACTCTTTCTGCACCATGCAGAATTCCTCCCTGGAGGGACCTCTGTCCTGCTGCCACTCGATAGTTCAAGTTGGTTTCCCAGTTTGGCCACATCTTCCCCTGTAGTTTTTAGGGCGTCCCTCTCAGGTTTAGCCTCTTCCCTGACCGTGGGAATTTCAGGAGCGGGTTTTCCGTGCCCCTTGCTATTTGTCATCTTTGCAGGCACCTGGGCCACTCTTTCAGGCTCCAGGTCCTTCTGATCACCCTCATGTGTTGCCAAGGACCATGTGGTCAGGCACACCCACTCAGGCAATCCCAACATCTCCAAGTGTGATCTGAGCTCCACCTCCTTTAGGAGGTATGCTTCAGGTCACTGCCTAGCAGACAATCCACAGACATGGATGGACTCCTAGCTACCCTTAAGGAACCTGAGAACCCCCCATTCAAAGGGAAGCTGAGCAATCAGAAATTGGTGCTCACTGTTGTCCAAAGCAACTACTTGGTAGACCACATTAGGGACAACCCGCTCTGAAGACACCAGATGACACTGGACGGTTGTCATGCTGGACTTCTGTGTGTGTCTCTCAGACCCTCCACCCTCTTCCCATTGATGGTCACCCACTGCCTGTACTTCCTAGTGATGTCAGAAATTAGGGTTCTCTGGACCATCTCGTTATCACCAAGGGACACTAGGGTCATCTCAGCTGGCCCCCCACCACTAAATGGGACCTACGCCGTCCCTAGCACTACCCTCGCCATCCCCAGTGACTACCAACCGGCGGGGGCTGTGCCTACTTGGGACACTTGGGATGCCCCTTGAAGTGCCCTTCCTTATTACACTGAAAATACTTCAGGTGTCCCTTCCCTGCAGGCTTTCCTGTTGGGAAGAACTTCTTCTCAACAGTGGGTTGTGAATCCTTGGGAACTAATTTGGGTCCCTTTAGAGAACTCCTTACATTAATTCTTGCCCCACCTCCTTCTTCTGTTGGGGACACTGCCCATTCTTGGCTGAGTCTCTATCATACAACTTCTTTTGGACTCTGTTGCTGAGCCAGAGGTCTGCCTCCTTAGCAAGTTGCCTGAGGTGAGAAAGCTTACTGTTAATCAAGTGCTGGGGTACCTCTGGAATACAAAGACTAAACATGTGCTCTTGTGCAATAAAATTGTACAACCCATGATAGTCTGTTACCTCATTGCCCTTCATCCAACCATTCAGTGCTCTGCTAAAAAAGAATCAGCATACTCGACCCAAGTCAGAGGACCAATTTTAAAATTTTTCTCAGACTTCCCCCTACATTTCTTTGCTGTCAGACAATATCTCCTACTCAGGACCTCCTTCATGGAGGGGTACCTTGTCCTGGCCCCTTTCCCTAGGGCTAGTAGGGTGTCCCTCCCATCCACTGAGAAGTGCTTACACAAACCTGCCCCACAATCTCCCTCAGGGATTCTGTTCATTTGGAAAGCTCTTTCAAGCTCAGCACCTGAGCTAAAAGCATTTCCTTCTCCCCCTTTGCCAATTTATCTTTCTCTGTTGCCGATTACTGTGTTTTCATATCCATATTGAGATTTGCCAGCTCCAACTAGAGCTTCCTTTTGTCCTGCCAGTCCTTTAACTCTGCAGAAGACAGGCCTTTAGAGGAAACACTGCTGCCATCTTTGGAGGATGCTCTACCATGATTCAGACTGCCCCCTGCCCACAGCACAGGCAATGCTGGATCCTCCAGCCATTTCATATAAAAACTTGGGTTGTCTTCCTCCACAACATCATTTCCATTTCTGGGTGCACAGTTGCATCCCTGGCTGCTAACCAGGCCCTCAGCACCCTTTGCACCTCCTCCTTAATAGTGAGGACTTTAAAAGAACATTTGACTTCCCTGCAGAACTCTTTGAGCTGGGACACTGTAGAGGTTTCGAACTTCTCCTGCTCAAACAAACATTGTTGTTGCGAAAACTCAAAATTTGCAAAAGAGGAAAAATAAATCAAATAGTATGTTTATACATAGTGGTCTGAGATATGGAAGTAAAGTACACCAGTAGTGTTTGCAATGCAAAAATACTAGTCCTATCCTCTCTGATGATCACCAATGTTAGAAATTGGGTCTCTAGTTGGCAGAGGAATACACCCTGTCCAAGTAGGGACCATCACTCTATTCAGGGTAAGTGTAGTAGACACTAACCTTTTACCTGTGCTTATCCTCTGGTAGCTTGGCACACAGCAGTTAGGCTAAACTAAAGAGACAATGTGTAAGGTATGCACACACACACACACAGTAACACAGTGAAAACACCACACAATTACTCCACACAGCATAGTCAATATGTATCCGAGTAAACCAAGACCAAAATTACAAAAATCCAACATACACAAGTCAAGATATTAATTTTGCAAGATTAAATCAAAATGCAGTGCTTAGAAATCAATAGCCATAAGTCGGGCAATCTGGTTGCACTTGACCGGGACAAATCCAAAAATTCAGTCTCACTGCAATGGAGCAAGGTCCAGGTACTGAAACCATGCAGTCAGCAGACAGTACCTTGTATGCATCGGAAAGTGAAGACAATGCAAGGTGAGGTGTTGTGGATGCAGGTTATGCAGCTACTCCTGAAGGAGACGCAGAGTTGTTGAAGCTTTGGCGCTCGTGGAAGCTGTGGTGCACAGAGGTGGTGATGAGTATGTTGCTGGTGGGAGGCCTCGGTTTATGAAGATGATGCAGCATAAGTGTCAAGAGTGGGATGTGTCGATTCTACTGCTTTGGTGTCGAACCGCTAGGCTGGAGGCGCAGAGTAGGTTCAAAGCCACACAGGGCTGGGACTGCATTGAAGTTGGAATGAACTTGGTAAGGCGGTGTTCAAAACTCATGCAGTGGTGGTTCTTCAGAGGTTCTGCAGCAAAATTGGGGCTGCATTGAAAGTAGAGGCCATTGCGTCGTGCATTCGGTGAGCGGTGTCGACGGCGTTTGTGCAGGCAGCGTTGATGCATCGATTTCACAGGGATGCGCCAGTTCCGAAATGAAGCTTTGGGGTTGATGCATCAGTTTCTTGGTTGCAGCACAAAAACTCACATCCATGGGCCCAGGTCTGGATTTGGCACCACTTGGCAGAGCAGGGCTCGCATCAGAGGAGCCCAGGTGCTAGTAGCAAGATTCATGTGAAGTCTTTGTTGTCCCTGAGATTTTAGCAATAGGAGGAAAGCCCATTCAAGCCATTGGAGAACATTTAGAAGCAGGATGTAGAGAGTAATGTCTAGTCCTTTCACTCCCAAGCAAGAATCAGCAGGGAGCAGGCTAGCACAACAAAGCAAGCAGCAAAGTGGCAGTCCCTTCTGGCAGCACAACAGCTCTTCTTCCTTGCAGAATGTCCTCAGTCCAGAAGTGTTCTGAGTATATGGTGTCAGATGCCCAGTACTAATACCCATTTTAGCCTTTGAAGTAGGAAGACTTCAAAGAAAGGTCTTTGTAGTGCACAATACCCTGCTCTTCCTGGTCCCGGCACCAGACACACTACAGGGAGGTATGCAACTCTTTGTGTGGGAACCAGCATATCCCTTTTCAGGTGCCAGTGTCAGCTCCTCAGACCACTGTAGCTAAGGAAGGCTCATCAGCCTGGTGATGGGTCATAAGGATATGCAGGGCATACCTCAGCTCCCTTTGTGTGTGACTGTCTAGATTGAATTCACAAAGCCCAGCTGTCACCCCACCAAGACGTGCATTCTAGGGACAGGCAGAGGCACAAAATAGTTAAAGTGTGCGAGAAACTCTTTTGAGTGCAGGAAGTAGTGCACTTTCTTTCCAAGACTGTTGTTCTAGTTTTTTTCTTCAATTTTGAACAGGTGGATGAGTCGAACCACCGCAGAGGGTACACACTACAACTGAGTTCTGTTTTGTTTCTATTGAGCACATTTTTTATTTTGTGAAAATTGAGTGCAATATAGCCTTTCTGTTCTTTCACTTTAACTCGCATCTACCCTACACAGCTATTAGTTGTGCCACACAATTTCATTCGAGGACATTTTACATTTAACTGACAATAAAGTTGAGACTAAAATATACAGTGCATCTGAGTCACAAGATATATATTGCCTGATCCGGGAAGTACGGACATTTGACACAGCTCATGGGCCTGTCACAGAGCAATTGAGACAACTGGAATATCTGATGCGGAGATAAATAAATCAGAGACTACATGCCACAACCCTAATCCAATACCATAAGGCTAGCGGGATACCGAGGGGCTTGAGACTTTCTATCAAATCAATGATGTTTAAAACTAATAAGAATTTTATGGATAAGTGGTACTCTATTCTCAACAAATGCTCTTTAGATTTGATACTTTTAATTGTGGAAGAATTGTCTACAGTTTTGGTGGGTCTGGAACAAGAGATAGGAAAATTACAGGACTCCCTCAAACAGCGTATGGAATCTGAAAATTGGTCTACAACCTTAGAAGAGATCAACACCAAAGTGAATCTATAAGCTAAGGAGATACATGAGCGGAAGGTACGCAAGTTCAGGAGAGACACAATTGATTATAAGCTGGATGAAGGGTACTCCTGGGCGGATGTGTATGGGCAGAAACAAAACTTCCACAAATCGGGAACCATTTCCTCAGTTGAGAGCCTGGTATCTATGAGTATACACGGATGATAAGAGCACCAGTCCCTTCTATATCTTGGACTTCACAGGGAGAACCAACCACTGGCACAGCTTCAGCTCCTAAGGTTTCTTTTTTAGAAATAAGCCCAGCTTCCAACAATCCACCTACAGAACAAGCTGTGGTACAGACAGACGTAGCAAACCGTAGTGTCGTGAGATTCAACAAAACACACCAGTGCAGGTAGCAGACAGAAAAAAACATTAAGGATCAATATATCCTCCACTCACCTGTCAGCAGCACAGGCAGCACTGTTGAACAAGGGTTTAGCATTTATACCAACTTTTCATACCAAACCATTTGACACAGAAGTGTCTCCCGGCCTGGTCACCCACACGCACCCACACGCTCCTGGGCCTCCCGCCACCCCAGCCACCGAGGGCCGCCGAGCCCCCTGCCTCTCGCTACCCCAGCCACCGAGGGCCGCCGAGCCCCCTGCCTCCCGCCATCCCAGCCACCCGAGGACCGCGCCAGATGTTCCCACCGCCCCAGCCCGAGGCCCCGCCCCCCGCCAGCCGATTAGCTCCCGCCCCCCCGTGCAGACCCTCCCTCCCGGCTCCCTCTTAAGGGGAGCCCGACCAGAGCCAGGGAGTGACCACCGCGCCTCCCAGCCTGGTCACCCACACGCTCCTGGGCCTCCCGCCACCCCAGCCACCGAGGGCCGCCGAGCCCCCTGCCTCTCGCCACCCCAGCCACCGAGGGCCGCCGAGCCCCCTGCCTCTCGCCACCCCAGCCACCGAGGGCCGCCGAGCCCCCTGCCTCTCGCCACCCCAGCCACCCGAGGACCGCGCCAGACTTTCCCACCGCCCCAGCCCGAGGCCCCGCCCCCCGCCAGCCAATTAGCTCCCGCTCCCCCCCCCCCCCGCAGACCCTCCCTCCCGGCTCCCTTCTTATGACGTCCCCAGAGCGACCGCGCAGCGGACGCGCGCAGCGGGAGCACCGATTGAGCGCCGAAGGTGCGCCAAAGGTAAGCCCGTCTTCGCCCGTCCGTGCCTGGACCGCGCCCAGCGCCAGGACCCCTGGCCCCCGCAGACCCCAGCCCACCCGCCAGAGGTACGACGCTGCAACCCTCAACGCACTCAACGCCGGCCGAGTGCCGGGCTGCTACCGAGCCACCCCGAGACGCACCCACGGACCCTTCTGCTGCAACTCCTGCAAGTTCACCTGCATCCGGACCTGCACTACAACTGCACCAACCAAGACGAGCAACAGCAGCAGCCACCTGAAATGCATCCTGCTCAACACCCGCTCCATCCACAGGCACGCCATCGAGGTCTGGAACCTGTTTGACACCACAGCCCCAGACGTCGCCTTCTTCACGGAAACCTGGATGAACGCTTCCTCAGCGCCTGACATCGCCATTGCCATCCCAGAAGGCTACAAGATCATCCGAAGGGACCGCATCAACCACACCGGAGGAGGCATCGCCATCGTCCACAGGAACACCATCCGCATCACGACCAACACCGATGGCACCCTCGCAACCGCCGAGCACCTGCACTTCCAAGTCCACATCAACCCCAAGACCACCCTCAGAGGCACCCTCATCTACAGACCCCCTGGACAACGCACACAATTCAGCGAAGACATCGCTGACTTCATCAGCACACACGCCCTCTGCTCCGCTGACTACATCCTCCTAGGGGACCTCAACTTCCACCTGGAGAACAACAACGTCCGCAACACCACCACCCTGCTGGACAACCTTGCCAACCTGGGACTCAAGCAACTGGTGACCACCCCCACCCACTACGCCGGACACACACTCGACCCCGTCTTCTCATCCAGCAAGGACATCGCCTTCAGCCACGCCACCGGACTCCACTGGACGGACCACAGCTGCGCCCACTTCAGCTTCGCAAGGACCACGATCCACCACCACCAGCAACAGGCTGCACGCAGGAACTGGAACACGATCACAGCCGACCAGCTCGCGTCCTCCCTGAGCATGAACCCTCCCACCAGCACAACGAACCCTAGCCAGGCGGCCACCAACCTCACGAAGTGGATCAGCGACTGCGCAGACGAGCTCGCCCCCCGAGGACCCCGCCCAGCAGACCCGGCAGCAAGAAAGCCCCATAGTTCACCGACGAACTCAAGAGCTCCAAGAAGAACTGCCGAGCCCTTGAGAGAACCTGGCGCAGAGACCCAACACCGGACAACATTACTGCCCTCAAGCTCGCCACCCGAAAACACCACCAACTCATCCGCGCCACCAAGAAAACTGCATTCAAGGAACGACTGGACAACAACGCACACAACAGTAAAGAACTCTTCAACATCGTCAAAGAGCTCTCCAACCCCAACGCCGGAAACAACGACATCACCCCTTCGCAAGACCTCTGCAACTCCCTCGCCTCCTACTTCCACAACAAGATCGCGGACATACACAACAGCTTCAGCACTCAACCGACGAACACCACGACCGAACCACCGCCCCCCACCACCACCCTCCGCGCCTGGACTCCGATCAGCACCAAAGACACCGTCCGCACGATGAACTCCATCCACTCCGGATCTCCGACCGACCCCTGCCCTCACCACGTCTTCAACAAGGCCGACGCTATCATCGCACCCCACCTGCGGGACATCATCAACACCTCCTTCGACACCGCTACCTTCCCGGAGAGCTGGAAGCATGCCGAACTCAGCGCTCTACTCAAGAAGCCATCGGCTGACCCCACCGACCTCAAAAACTACCGCCCCATCTCGCTGCTCCCGTTTCCTGCAAAAGTCATCGAGAAGACCGTCAACAAGCAGCTGGCCGCCTTCCTCGAGACGAACGGATCCCTCGACCCCTCGCAGTCTGGCTTCCGGGCCAACCACAGCACCGAGACCGCCCTGATCGCAGTCACTGATGACATCCGAGCGCTGCTCGACAACAGAGAAACAGCGGCCCTCATCCTCCTCGACCTCTCCGCGGCCTTCGACACTGTCTGCCATCATACCCTAGTACAACGCCTCAGCAACGTCGGAGTCCAGGAGAAGGCACTGGAGTGGATCATCTCCTTCCTCGCCGGAAGGACACAGAGAGTCTGCCTCCCTCCATTCAGATCTGCCACCAAAGTCATCTGCGGCGTCCCTCAAGGCTCCTCGCTCAGTCCAACCCTCTTCAACATCTACATGAGCCCCCTCGCAGACATTGCACGCCAGCACAACCTCAACATCATCTCCTACGCCGACGACACCCAGCTGATCCTCTCCCTTACCAATGACCCCGCCACCGCCAGAGCCAACCTTCACGAAGGGATGAAAGAGGTAGCCGAATGGATGAAGAACAGCCGCCTGAAACTGAACTCAGATAAGACGGAAGTCCTCATCCTGGGATCCTCACCCGCCGCTTGGGACGACTCCTGGTGGGCCCTAGGCAGCGCACCCAAACCAACAGACCACGGACGCAACCTGGGCTTCATCCTGGACTCCTCCCTCTACATTACCAGACAAGTCAACGCCGTCTCCTCGTCGTGCTTCAACATCCTGCGCATGCTACGTAAGATCCTCCGGTGGATCCCCACCGAGACCAGGAAGACGGTCACCCAGGCCCTCGTCACCAGCCGTCTGGACTACGGCAACACCCTCTATGCCGGAACCACCGCCAAACTCCAGAAGAGACTCCAGCGGATCCAGAACGCCTCAGCACGACTCATCCTGGACATCCCCCGTCGCAGCCACATCTCCGGACACCTGAGAGATCTGCATTGGCTCCCGGTCAACAAGAGAATCACCTTCCGTCTCCTCACCCACGCACACAAAGCCAAACACAGCCAAGGCCCAGGATACCTCAACAGCCGCCTCAACTTCTACGCTCCCAAACGCCAGCTTCGATCGACCAGCCACGCCCTCGCCGCCGTCCCCCGCATCCGTAGAGCCACCACAGGGGGACGGTCCTTCTCCTACCTCGCCGCCAAGACATGGAACTCCCTCCCCACCCACCTCCGCCTGACCCAGGACCACCTCGCCTTCAGGAAGCAACTCAAGACCTTGTTGATGGAGCAGTAGCAGATACCCCCCCCCCCCAGCGCCTTGAGACCCTCTGGGTAAGCAATGCGCTATATAAAATCAATGATTGATTGAGAAGTTGACCTCCATAAGTTCATGAGGAAACTGAGACTGCGTTACTTTTTTGCCAATTTGGAGAGCAGGCAACCTAAACATAATGGTTCAGAATATCAAGAGATTAAACCCAAAAGTACTTTTGTATCCCCAATATCACACAAAGTGATTGACACATTTCAGACGTTAGTGAAGAAGAAATTAGCACAAATACCTGTTCCTTCGATGAAACGGCAGAATTTGACTACATCAGACTAAAACCACACTCAAGTCTTTAAGGAAGAATGATGAATGATTCTTCGATGTTTTTGCCAGCAGACAAAGGTGGGGCACTGGTGGTGATGGACCGTGCCTTTTATGACAGGAAAATCGAAACCATGTTGGCAGACGAAACGCCCTACTTGCCCCTAACACAAGATCCCACCATCGAGTTTCAACACACCCTAAACAAGATTTTGGCACACGCTAAAGACATGGGATGGATTTCCGATATGACATTGGAGTTCATGTATTCAAGATTACCACGCAGACCTCTCATCTACATGCTGCCGAAAATACATAAAGACTTGAGAAATCCTCCTTTCCTCCCCATTGATTCGGGCTGCAAATCCATCCATGGGCCTTTGGGACAATACTTGGATTCTTCTTTTCAGCCTATTGAACAGTCAGGTACAACATATGTACAAGACACTACTCACCTTTTAAAACTTCTGGATGATATGGTGATGCCAGAGGAGGTGGAGATTTGGTTATGTACAGCGGGCGTTGTTGTGCTTTATACTTCCATCCCCCATATAGAGGAAATTGAGGCTGTCGAATGGGCACTTCTTCAGCAAGAAGAAGTGCAGGCTAACAAAGTTTTCCTACTAGAATTGTTTCAATATTGCCTGTTTCATAGATATTTTTGTGGAACAACAAATACTTTTTACAAACCAATAGTACCTCCAAAGGTTGTTCGGGGGACCCCAGCTACGCCAACATCGTTATATGATGAACTTTGATTATGATCACGTTTTAAATGACACAACCTGGATTGAGCATTTGATTTTATATTGCAGGTACATTGACATTCTCTTAATTATCTGTTGAGGCACACAAAAATATCTAGTGACAAAATTGTTACAGCGGAATGACAGGAATCCAAGGATTCAATTTACCCATACTATTGATCATTGGAGCATTTCGTATTTGGATGTGAAGATAGAACTGGATGGGACCAAAATCACTACTGCAGTATTTAAAAAATGACAGATCGGAATAACACACTACTTTATAGCAGTTTCCAACCTACATACCTGAAGAAACACCTTCCGTTCTCCCAGTTTCTCAGAGTAAAGCTGATTACGTCAGACAGTACTCAGTACAATAATGTTCTGGAATGATTAAAAAAAGTTTTCTTGAATGGGGATACCCTATTGAGGTGATGGAGAGTGCAGAAAGAAGGGCACAGGGGATACCAAGAGCGGATTTACTAAGGAAGAGGGAAAAGACGCTGGACAAACGAGAGGTTTCTGTTTCTACATTTTCCACTCAGTCAACAGCCATCAAACAGGTGATTTTGAACAGATGGGAGCTACTGCAATCTGAGCCCGATTTCTGCAACCTATTAAGTGACCCTCCCATTTTTGCAAATCAAAGATCACGTAATCTCAGAGAGATTATTATGAAAGGTGACACAGACAAGAAGGTGGAACACAAAGGGATGCAAAAATGCTATAATTGCTCCCATGTTAACAATGTATTATCTGGTTTCTCCATTTCCCACCCTAGGACTGGGAAACCTGTTAATCTACACTTCACAGCTAATTGCAATGAGCAAAATGTGATCTACATAATTAAGTGCCCATGTGATTTATATTGCGTGGGAAATGCTGTGAGGTCGCTATGCACAGGGATCACGGCGCACAAGAGCAGAATCCAAACCAGGACCACTAGCTCATCTTTGGCTAGCCACTGGGTTGACAATCATCGCACCATTGCTTAACTTAGGTTCTCGGTTTTGGAAGTAGTAATGATCAGGAATGACAGGGACACATCCACATTTTTGATTCAGCAAGAAAGGTTTTGGCTTCGATTTTTAGACACTTTGAGGGCTAAGGGGCTAAACGATAAGCTTGAACTGGCATGATTCCTGTAGGATTCTATTATTGAAGTTGCCAATTACCCAATAGCTGCACTCTTGTTCTGTACATCATATTTTTCACAACAACATTTAATATCATCCCCTTCTAGCAAGACTACTATCAGCGGAGTCCGTGTATAATCCATCTGGTCATTGCGTAGCTGATATATAGTCATTCAAACTCTGGTAGCTTTCCAGAGTACCCTTCTCATCGGAAAAGTGGTCTGGAAAAAATTGGACAGATTGTGGTTTGCTCTTAAGACTATGGTCTATACAATATTCACCATTGAAGCACACTATAACATAGCACTAACTACATGTATCTATGATAGGTGGATAGCAGGTCTAGTGACAATGCTCCACTTGTAGAAATTGCAGACAATGTATCAGTGCACAGCATGGAAACTACTAGATTGTATGCACAAACTTTACACATTTCATGTGAGAAATATGTAGTGCATTCTAATCAGGTTTTAGAAATGACTAATAGCAAGATTGTTTTCAGTCTATACATGATGTATACATTGCAGACCAAGAAATAAGCATTTATATATGTATCTGAGTTTTGCTGTATTAACTGTGGAGATAATAATGTTTTTCGGCATTTTATGTGCAATTTACTATTTTCTTTTTCCCATTGTGATGTGAAGGAATCTGTACATTTGAGCATATAATCGCAAACATTTCTTGCTCATTGACATTGCGTACACATTGAATTATTGTATATTAACTGTATGCTCATTACCACTTGCTGTTGCATGTTCATCATAATTTGAGGTCACACTAATTGGAAAAGAGATGAAGCGCTGGCTATTTTTATGAGTACACATGCAATTAAAATACACTGGTAGAGTAGAAGTTTAATAACATTATACAGTGGGCTTTAGACTTCTGATCACAATAGCAGACATATTGCTTTGACTTCAGTATGTTGAAATAATTTTCTATCCTATTTCTCTTTCTACTATGGGCAGGTGTGTCATGCACTAACGTGGTGTTTGGAGATAGCGGAAGAGTTAGATTAAGGTTGCGGTAGACACTGCATCTCATTTAATGCACAACGAAAGGTTAATCCTCGGTTTGAGTCATCTGGCAAGTAAGTGTCATTTACGGCAGCGAGCAGTCGACGCAACTTCAGTTATCCTGTTTTCATTTCCAGCTGATGAGGATTTATTCAGATGGGAGAACCTTGCATTACATGTTTTCCAAAAGCATGAAAGAGAGTACAAGGAGTACAAGATTGAAGCGGCTAATACAGCTGGCAATACAAGTGGAGAAGCGTGGCTCAATGGTTAGAGCGGCAGACCCTGATGCAGAGGTCTGGCCCGGGACCAGGGTTCAATTCCCACCTCGGCGGCTCTTGGACTCAATCTCCCCGGACCTGATAATTCTCACCTCAGTGCCTAGTCTAATCATGTGTCCCACTCTGTGACTCTGGGCAATAACTTGCTTAATCTCCACAACGGCCCCAGTAGCGCATGGATGCCTGGCTTCACCTTGGGGGTGCCCAGGAGTGGACATCTCACAGGAAAGCCAGGAAGGGTTCCACAGCAGTATGAATACAGCGCTACGAGACCTCTGGGTAGAAGGCGCTATATAAATACAAACACATTTACATATTTGGTGAGTGCTTTTTGCTTAGAATCTAAATGTAGTGTAACAATAAGGTCAACATTGGAGAGTAAATGGCACTGTTGTATTTACAGCGACACACCAGAGGTATTTATTTATTTATTTATTTTATTTTATTGAATTTATATTGCGCTCAGCTACCCGCAATGGGTTTCCCGGCGCCAGGGACAGACTGAAGAAGAAAAAACAAGCAGGTGCAAAGGAAAGGATCACAACAGGGGGAATCAGAACAGAAAGGTCTTAAATTTTTGGCGAAAAACTAGAAGATTAGTTTCTGTTTTTAACGCCAGCGGGAGAGCATTCCACATCTTTGGACCAAGATATGCAAATGAGCGGCCTCCCATTTTTGCCAGTCGGATTCTTGGGATCAAAAGATTGCCATTGTTAGATGACCTAAGGGAGCGGCCAGGTAGATACGGCTGGGCAAGGTTGTGAAGGTAGATGGGGGCAGAACCCTGACGGATCTTGAACACAAAACACAAAGTTTTAAAGATCACACGATCCGAAATTTTTAACCAATGTAGGTCACGCAAAGCTTGCATTGCGGACGTTCTCCGTGGAACATTACGCAAGAGGCATGCGGCTGAGTTCTGTACCATTTGAAGTTTATTAATAATTGCTTTATCCGCTCCTATATAAAGCACATTGCCATAGTCGATGCGAGACATCACAAGGGCCTGTACGACAGTTCTTCGAGTGGACTCAGGCAACATCCATATGATCTTCTGCAGCCAACGTAAGGTGTTAAAACAGACTGCAGCGACCTTGGTTGCCTGCTGCCTCATCGAAAGTTTATCGTCGATCAGGAAACCGAGGTTACGGTAGCTTTGGAGAGCAGGATGCATATTTGCTTTGTACGAGTGATGTAAATACCTTCCCGTGGTGAAAGAACCATCTTCGGCAGCATAGTGTACCTAGGAGACTTATGCTTTTGACGACTTACATCTGGAAATTTGGCGTGGAGGTAGATATAGATACGTTGAATAGATTTTCATGATGGGCACATGCAGTGCATGTGTGCACAGTTATTCTTGAGGGTAACATTCACGAGGGTTAGAAAGTACTATGACCACTACTGAAGGTAGCCTTGCACCAGGATGAGCATGTTAACGGAGAGGATGTCACTCTCGTTTGCCGCTAGGGTGGAAACCATGAGCACTTAAATTTTATTAGGTTAATTTCCTCCTTGATTCCTTACCACTTTTTCTTTTCAGATCTTTCTTGAGTTGTATTTTATTAATATTTATCCTACACCTTGACACTTCACTTGGGCTCTTCATACTCATCATATATTTCTTATACTCTAATACCACCCATGTTTGAGGGCCTTAGATTAACGATATGTATCGGGGTGACCTGAACAGACATACATTCATTGGTATGATTTTGTTTGTAGACTCCCATGAGGAAGGGTGGGCTTAACACCCGAAATGCATTGGGATTTATGTGACTCACACCTAACATGTATGATGGACATTTGAATAGAATTAAGTTTTGAAAAATTCAATTTCGAATAAATTCAAATCCATGATGTTGTCACGGACTATCGTTTGGGACATTGTGGATTCAGTAAATTTTGATGTTCTTGGTGGAATTCAAATATTTTGTATGAATTAGATTAATTGATGTTTAATATGTGTGAGACACTCTTTGGAGTGCAGGAAGTAGTGCACTTTCTGTCTAAGACTGCTGTCTTAGTTTTTCTCTTCAATTTGAAACAGGTGGATGGGTAGAACCACCACAGAGGGTGCACACTACAACTGAGTTCTGTTTTGTATCGACTGAGCACATTGTTTATTTTGTGAAAATTGAGTGCAATATAGCTGTTATGTTCTTGAACTTTCTAAAAGTGGCATTTGGAGACCTGAAATCTAAACAAGCATTGGCGTAGCCAATAGGTCTCACCTTTGGGACCTTGTGTGTTAGCCAGAACTTTTGGCTATGTTGTAGAGCATTGTTGATGCTGTGCATTATGTTGAACAATTATAATAAAAAGTGTTAAGCATTTTTGTTACCTTTATACAAATGAAGACAACACTATATCCAAATGAAAAACCTGATTAAAAAAGATTTTAACATAAAAAGGTCTTCTACTTTTTTTGTACTTGCACTGCTGGCAACTTCTTCCTGCCTGTTCTCATGCTTCTTTGTTATAATTTTTTATGTTATGGGGGAGAGGGACATATATAACGGGGGAGTGGAGGTTGGAAAACAGTAATTTAATTAGAACTCGAGCAGCTGATGGACACTAGGGGAGAATCAACAGATGCCAGATTCCAAGGGAAGACTGACGTGATGCTTAGGTGGGGCGCTGATGCTAAATGGTGTTGGTCAATGATATTTGGTGCTCAGGTGGTGACACTATATGGTGTGGATTGGAGGTACGTTGTGGATTGTGGAGTTGTAGAATTGAAATATGTTGTTTGGTGTTCAATTATGCAGTATGGATTAGAAATATGTGGAGTTGAATTTTGTGGCCTGGAACTGTAGTGTTGAGTGAAATTATGCTTAATGAAATTGTGTCATGGTGTGGAGTGCATTTATGTTGATTGGTGGAATGTGGTATAGAGTGCATTTATGTGGAGTGTATTTATGTTGCATTGAATACAGTGCAATTATGTGGCATGTAATTATGTGGCACTGAGTGGAATTATGTGGAGTATATTTATGCTGCATTGAGAAGAGAGTAATTATGTGGCGTGTAATTATGTGGTACTGAAAGGTTTTATGGGGAGTGTATGTTGTATTCAGTAGAGTGTAATTATGTGGCGTGTAATTATGTGGCACTGAGTGCTATTATTTGGAGTGTATGTTGCATTGAGTGCAGTGTAACTATGTAGCATATTATTATGTGGCACTGAGTGGTATTGTGTGGAGTGTATGTTTCATTTAGTAGAGTGTAATTATGTGGCACTGAGTGATATTGTGTGGCGTGTATATTGCATTCAGTAGAGTGTAATTATGTGGCATGTAATTATGTGGCACTGAGTGGTATTTGGAGTGTATGTTGCATTGAATGCAGTGTAATTATGTAGCATATAATTATGTGGCACTGTGTGGTATTATGTGGAGTGTATTTCTGTTGCATTGAGTAGAGTGTAAGTATGTGGCGTGTAATTATATGGCACTGAGTGGTATTATGTGGAGTGTATGTTGCATTCTGTAGAGTGTAATTAATTAGTGTGTAATTATGTGGCACTGAGTGGCAAAAAAATTTACAACACCATTGGCCTCGCTTCATCAGAAAAGCCTGCCATGGAATCATGCTAAAGGTAGAGGTGGAGAGAGATAACTCTCCAACGGGAAGGCAAACCATGAACTCCTTCCTTGTACGGCTGGCTGTACTTTGCTGCTCTAGACCGTGTGTACGGGCACTGGCTCTTGATTGCAAGCGCGACGCTAGCTTTAATTCTTTCATTTAGCCATGAGCTAGGACAGAACTCAAACTCCACGCCATGGATGCAACAGAAAGAAATCCACAAGGGATGAACAGAAATGCGAGAAATAACAGAACTAATCTGCTAATGAAACAAGGGATTTACATTTGTCGCGAACACGGTACTTAAAGAAGGGTGAAACTCCCAGAAACCTTGTGGTAAATATGTGAATACTGCCCTTTCAGGTTCGAAATGAGTCACGAGGAAGGACAGCTCCTTTCACGGAAGTGAGGCTGGGATTGCAGCTTATCCGAATAAAAACGTTGTCAGAGCCCTTAAAGCTCACTCGTGATGACAGCTCTTTCTTGGCTATTAGCCTCATTTAAGATCAGGAGGCAGGAATGGATTTACCGAACACCCATGCCAGCTGTTTTCATTTAAGAAAACGACAACTGGGGCTCGTGGGTGCAGCTCTCAGCTTGCTCCAGGCCTTGGCATTCATTATTTTGCGAACACTGTAAATTACCCTTTTCAACAACTGTCAATCAAACAAGCTGCTCTGCTACCCCTCCTTAACTGCCTCGTTGCTAGCAATACTTGTTATATCATATAGTTTCAAAAGTCCTCGTCTCCAATGTCAGCACCTGAAGGTGAAGCAAATGGCCACCTTACACGTCGCTGCAGAAGGAATCCGAGCATTCCGTTGTTTTCTACTTAGAACTTTGCTGCAAAGGGCTAACTAATTAATATGTGAATTGTGGACAATGTAAGTATGACCCATGCCGCCAGGAGTAGTGAGATAAACACGTCACACAAGCAGAGATGTATTCAAGTAACAATTAAAAATTTTTTATTTTTCAACCGTGTAAAAAAGAAAACAAGCAATGGCCGCGCAACAGTAAAGGCGCACGGCCGTGAAAGCGATCTTCATTTTAAAAAAAGGCATTAGATGGGAGGGGGCCTGCACGATTCCCTTGCGGGAGCGTGCGACCAAATGGCGCCGCGCGCTCTCGCAAGGAAATCGCCAAGATGTGCACGCCTTGCATTGCAAGCAATGAAAGGCGTGCATGTTTTTGCCCCCTAAGCTGTGGCGATGGCTACAGGTCCTTCTCCTACGCAGCGCATGAGCGCTGCGTAGGCGATACCTAAAAACAACTTCGCTAAAAGATATTTTTTTACATTGTGAGGCCAGAGACACCAAACTCAAATTTTATAACTTTTCCCAATTAGAAGTTACACTTGTACAGTGTTACAAGGCAGCTCCAATGCTAACCTACTAGAGATATGTTCCTTGCTATAGTGAAAAACAAATGTTGCAGTTTTTCACTAACAGGTGGGGCTTTAGGAGGGATGAAAAACTGGGGTTTCTCTCAAAGGGGTATGGCGGATGTAATTATGGTGTGGCTTCAAACATGTATGCTAAACATCTGTGCTTAGTATGGTGTGTCACTTGACTGGTAATTTGCTGCTTCTATCATTGCATCCAGATATGTAACATTATACCTACAACAAGCCAGAACCATTGGCTTTGCAATAAATAAGCAACAACTATGACCACATTAAACAGAATATTTAAAATGCTTCAGTTCTGGAATGATGAGACTGTGAAAACTATACCAAGTCTCTTTGAAGTTACATCAAAGGCAGTGAAGCGCGGTAGTGTTGCAGAGCCAAGATTCTTTATTCATCCTGAGGGTGAGGGCAAAAATGGAGAGCCCGAAAGGGACCCATCTCAGCACCTGCTTTTTAAAACTACCGGTGCTGAGCATTGGCAGGACCTGGCCCACTTAAAGGCCTGCTACCAGGACATCTAAAACTCAAAGACACAAGTCCTACTTTTTAAGTAAATTGTACTCTGCCCTTGGGGCTACCTAGGGATGCATTACATATACAAAAAAAGGTGAAGGTTTGGACCTAGCAAGTAGATGAACTTGCAAGGTCTACATGGCAGTTTAAACTGCCTACACAGGCTCCTCAGTGGTAGACCTGAGACAGGGTTGAAGGGCTACTCATGTGGGTGGCACAATTAGTGCTGAAGACCCACTAGTAGCATTTGAGTTACAGGCTCTGGGCACATGTAGTGCACTGTACTAGGGACTTACCAGTAAATCAAATATTCCAATCATGGAGACACAAAATACCATTACATTTTAGATACAGAACACATGCACTTTAGAAAACAGGAGGTCAGAAGCAAAAAGACTGGGGAAAGCACACCAAAATTTGCCAGGTCTAACATGCCTGAAGTCTTTTTTTTCCAGAATTCTTTTAATAACTGCTATTTAAGCCCTGATACTCTTGCATCAGGATGGTGGTAGCATCCTGCCCCATGCTCTTCATGGCTCTGTACTGCACTCTTTGCAAACATACTAAATGTCTCATCCAGGGCCTGAAAAAATATAAAATCACTCGCATCCTGATCGAACGTGATTGTCTCTCCTTGCCAACCTGCAGCATCTCCAAACCTATCTGCATTTTTTACCATGATTCAAGACCAGTCCCCTTGTTTCATTTGCAAAGAGGGTCACCATCTCTGATGGTTCTTGGAAACACCCGCAGCCAGGAAACACCAGATTGCACACTAGGAAGTGTTAAAAAGAAAATACAAGGCAGACGGCCTTTTCAGTCTTTGCACCCAGGTTCTAGAAAAACATTCTTGCACCCACCACGACCATGCCAGCGCTGCTCAATTTTAGGAAAGAGTTGTAGACTGACCACTTTAAAGGACACTATGTCACAATGCATTATCCGTCTACAAACAGCTACCTCTCATGTCATATGGCTGAGATACCCGCCACCCCCTCTCAACACAATCCCCAAAAGGAGGGAAACCGGAAACAGTTCTTGAAGTTTTTGGATGTGGGAGGGAGTGACCCTCCCGGCCGTATTTATTAAAACAAAAAATTAAAACATTAAACGTTTCATTTTATGTACAATTTCATTATCACATTGCGATGTTTGGCTAACCTTAACATATTCTCTAATACAGAGTTTCTCCTAGCCGAACTAGCATCCTACAAAAACATTCTCTAGAAACACTGAAATTGTACATCCTAACGTTTAAGGGCCAACGGCAAGGTCATAACCGGTGTCAAGATCCCTAACCAGACTTACCCCTCCCACTTGTGAGGGGCGACAGCACAGAGGCTTACCTCAAGTGCAACTACTAACAATTTCCCTTGACTTGACGGGGGCACTTAAGACTCGACGCCATTTAAAGGTCGTTCGAAGACTTGTGTGTGGTATCTAGAAGGTATCGTGGACCTCCCCCCACCCCACACAACTTACCGCATCTGCCGTCGCAGATGACACTGGCCCCGGGAAATTCCCCAGGAGGGGGCTGTAACCCCTCCTACAAAGGAAGGGGCCTTGACCGCCTTTCCTTTACTTCCGGCGACCCGCCCTTAGACGGGACCGCCTCCCCATTGAGGGGCCAATGGCCACCTCTCCCGAGCGCTCCCATCCGTGTTGGGTGACGCCCACTCATAGGGATCTACCAATTAGTGCTCACCGATCATGACCTTACCGCCTACCAAAAATAAATACGACAATTTTTATTCAAACCTATGAAAACATTGGTCGCTACGACCGAAAGAACGTGCTTAAAATGCAACACTACATCAAATCATTTTAATCATAACAACCTACACGATATTCACCATACTTTATTATGATCAACAACAAACTGATACTTTCACAGCCTGTAAACGGAATGGAAAAAACAAACTTATAAATTCACTTTATTGCACAATAACTTGCTGTCCTCAGGGGCTGGTGGGTGGGTCAAAATTGGCTCTTCGTTCTGTCCCGAGCTCACGTGTAGCGAGGAGGTGCAGCTTCGGAGCACAAGAACAAGAGGACGTCTTCTGGTCTTGCGTCTCTTTTTATCCGTCTTCAGGGTGGGCGAAAACCCGCCCCTGCCTGCCCCTAGGGCGGGGCTGGCTACGTCGGTGTCTAGGCCAGCCCACTCTAGGGCGGGAAAGAGCGCGCCCCGGCTACGCCGCTTCGGGCATACCAGCCGAGACGCGCCTCCCGCCCAAAAATGGCTTCCCGGGGGGATCGAGGCACTCCGCCATACGTTCGGGGGGACCGAGTGGTCGCCCCTTTCCATATGGCTGAGATACCCGCCACCCCCTCTCAACACAATCCCCAAAAGGAGGGAAACCGGAAACAGTTCTTGAAGTTTTTGGATGTGGGATGGAGTGACCCTCCCGGCCGTATTTATTAAAACAAAAAATTAAAACATTAAACGTTTCATTTTATGTACAATTTCATTATCACATTGCGATGTTTGGCTAACCTTAACATATTCTCTAATACAGAGTTTCTCCTAGCCGAACTAGCATCCTACAAAAACATTCTCTAGAAACACTGAAATTGTACATCCTAACGTTTAAGGGCCAACGGCAAGGTCATAACCGGTGTCAAGATCCCTAACCAGACTTACCCCTCCCACTTGTGAGGGGCGACAGCACAGAGGCTTATCTCAAGTGCAACTACTAACAATTTCCCTTGACTTGACGGGGGCACTTAAGACTCGACGCCATTTAAAGGTCGTTCGAAGACTTGTGTGTGGTATCTAGAAGGTATCGTGGACCTCCCCCCACCCCACACAACTTACCGCATCTGCCGTCGCAGATGACACTGGCCCCCGGGAAATTCCCCAGGAGGGGGCTGTAACCCCTCCTACAAAGGAAGGGGCCTTGACCGCCTTTCCTTTACTTCCGGCGACCCGCCCTTAGACGGGACCGCCTCCCCATTGAGGGGCCAATGGCCACCTCTCCCGAGCGCTCCCATCCGTGTTGGGTGACGCCCACTCATAGGGATCTACCAATTAGTGCTCACCGATCATGACCTTACCGCCACAGGTCCGGATAGTTGACCGGCTATCCGGACCCCCCACAAAACTCCTACCTAAAGGTCATGTTTTAATGATTTTAACCAGGCTAAGAAGTCTCCTATGAGTAACTCATTCCCCACCCTCGACAAATGCACACCATCCCCCAGATACATACTGTCATCATTAATACAACTATGCGAGATCGAATGCAATGTCTTGGAACGGAACAACCTACTCACTTTGTTATTCAGCTTTCTAACAGAATGATTTAAAGCAGGGATCGATATAGCCCCCCGCCATACTTTTCGTGGGATCATATGAGACCACGCAATTATGCACCCCGGAACTCTCCTTGCTAACCAACTTACCGTGGAAAGCATAGCCTCCAGGAGAAGTCGTCTACCGGTAGTGACCAAATCATTGCCCCCTAAATGCACTATGACTATGGACGGCGGTGACCTCATCCGCTCTAACAAACCCTCAAAAAATGCCTGAAACTGGTCAATACAGAGACCGCCCCTTCCGTAGAAGGACACTCTGTACCCGTATTCCCCAGGTACGTGAATCATGTCACCTGCTTTGAATACGTCCGCGGCCCGTCTCACGTATGAGTGGCCCACGACCCACACCTCCTTCCTTACAGCCGGTGATGTGCAACCGCTGGCCTGGTGTTGGGTCGACTGCACAGTCCGCCCTGCCGCGTAGGCTTGCGCAACTGAAAACAAACAAAGACAAGAAGCGTGAGTACATGATTACAGCTTCACAACATGTGCAATCGCACGTACCTCTTATAACAATTGGAGGACCAGCGCCCCACACGTTTTACTTGTTCTACATTAAGACCCCTGGCTGTAGCTTCAGTGGCAGCCCCTATCCGAAAGGAATGGGTCCCAAATTCGCCCGGGTCCAAGCCCGCTGCGGCAATGGCCATTGCAAGCACCCGCTGAAACTGAAACCTCGTCAGCGGGGTGGCGTCTGCATGCCTCAACAATGTCCCCCCCCATGATGCCACCCTTCGTGCTAGGTAATCTTCTAAGCACTGTACCGGACACATGGAGGACCCGGGGGTCCGGCGAATGATCGTGCAGTCCCCCCTCCCATCTTGGTCGGTCTTGGACCTGAGAAAGGAGACAATCATCGCATCGCCCCTGATCTGAACATGTTCCCTGCACAAGCCCCCCGACACATCCTGTTTGTTCCTTGCAACCAGCTCACTAACTCTCATAGCCCCGTGAAATGCCAGCGTAAATGCAGTCCGGAACAAACAGGTCTCGAAAGGGGACGAGCATGTATTAGGGAGTGAGGCCAGTAACTGGGACAACCTATCTAGACCTATCGGTCGTCTTACGTCTACTCTGCGACCCTCTAGGCGTTGCCACCCACGCAGCGCCTTTTGTACTGTAAAAGACGCTGTCGGGTCCTGGATGCCATGGGCCCTGGCAACAAAGGAAATGGCGGCACGATGCCTTTGGGCCGTAGCCACCGATTTCCCAGCCCTACGTAAAGACATCAGAAAAAGTACTACACACTCTTCCTGACCCCAAAGTCCCCCTCTCTCTGCCCCCAAAAAGGCTAAATAGGCCTGAAACGCCCCTTCATATGCCTTCCTTGTCCTGGGTGCTAGACTCTCTCCCACGAGGTGACGAAGTTCGGGGCACCGAGAGACCAGAGAGCTTCGGGGAAGGGTGCCGGCTCTGGGTCCGCTGAAGGAAGGAAACCCGAGAAAGCCTGCATGTGAAAACGAGACAGTGCATCAGCAGCCTGATTCATCACCCCTGGGACATGTTTTGCTCTGAATATCACGTTCAGTTGCATACACAGTAAGACAATTTCTTTGAGCAGCCTCAAAATCAATTTACAACGGGCTGCCTGACTATTGATGCATTCTACCACGGTCATATTGTCGGACCAGAACACGACAGAATGATCTCTGAACCCCTCTGGCCATGTTCTCAGGGCCACCAGAATGGGAAATAGTTCAAGGAAAGCAATATTACCCGTCAGCCCCTTCTCGTGCCACCATAGGGGCCACTTTTGTGCAGACCATTTTGTGCCGAAGATGGCGCCAAAACCTATACTTCCTGCTGAATCTGTCCATAGCCCAAGCTCTTCGGAGGACACGGCTGGCTTGTTCCAGACGACTCGGCCATTGAAGTCCGCCAAAAATGCTAACCAAATCCGCATGTCCTGGCGGACCTCGGCCGATAACCTCGTGTGATGATGACCCTCTTTTAAGCCAACCATCGATTGGGCAATCGAGCGGGAAAAGGGGCGAGCCATTGGGATCACCCTCAAGGCAAAGTTCAACTTACCCACTAATTGTTGCAACTGATGCAGTGTAACCTTAGATGCATTTAAACATACTTGGAGGGCTGTCCTGAATTTCAACACTTTGCTAGCTGGTAAACGGAAACACCCCTCCCTTGAGTCCAACTCGATCCCCAAAAACTCGAGGCAAGTCGTGGGACCCATAGTTTTACCCGGTGCCAATGGCACGCCAAAATGACCCATCAACACACAGAATTCAGCTAAGGCCTGGGCACATTCGGGATTTCCGGCGGAGCCAAGGAACAAAAAGTCGTCAAGGTAGTGCATTACATTTCGGAAACCCGTTTTCTTAGTAAACACCCATTGCAGGAAAGTACTGAATTGCTCAAAATAAGCACATGATATAGAGCAACCCATTGGCATACACCTATCCATGTAAAATGACCCCTGGAACCCGAATCCCAAAAGACGCTGATCGTCTGGGTGTACCGGGAGCAACCGGAACGCTGACTCGATATCTGATTTCGCCATCAACGTCCCGGGCCCCAGGCGATTCAAGATGGCTACTGCCTCATCAAACGATGCGTATCGCACCGAACAAACTTCCGGATCAATTGCGTCGTTCACTGAAAGACCATGTGGAGCAGACAGATTATGGATCAAACGAAACTCACCTGGGTCCTTCTTGGGGACCACCCCTAACGGGGAACAAACAAAATTCGGTACCGGGGGTACACTAAACGGGCCGGCAACCCGTCCCCGGCTAACCTCTTTCTGAATTTTCTCATGCACTACAGATGTATGTTGTAAAACGGAAAGTTGATTTTTGCACATCCCTACCCCCAGAAAGTCCCCCACCGGGATGCGGAAACCATGTGTAAAACCGTTCCGCAGCACCCCGGCAGAAGTACGATCCGGGTATTCGCTGAGCCAGGGAATCATTGCCAAGGTATCAATCGGGGTTGGTAAAGGCGCCCCTCGGCCTAGCTTAGACCTGTTTGGCGCCTCCCTTACCCCCATTCTCACCCGTTCTGGCTCTGCACGATGACTCAGGATGGGACGACCCACACGTACTACATTCGTGTTTGAATTTACACGATCCCGGAGGCCTGGTACATTTCCCTTTGTTGAAATTAAAACAGAAACCCTTTCTCCCTGTATTGCCTGCGGGCCTCGACTGGTCGTCGGTGCTCGTACTTGGTCGAAAGGGCGTCCCCACATTTTGGCGGGAGTAATCAATAACATTGCTCCCAACCAATGGCATTCTTAACATTCCCGATTCTTTCATTTTATCCCATGTTACAGAATCGTAACAATCCCAAGTCAAACTCTTGTTATGTTCCTTCTCTTTCCTGAACAGATTGTCATAACAAAACCAATGGTTACCTTGATACGATGTCGAGTACCCCATAATTCGTGATTGATAAATGGGAAACTCAGGAAGCAACTCGGGCCTACGTCCCCCCAAAATCGATGTAAAAATACCCCACGCATTGCCCCAGTTGCCAATATTCTCATTTACCTTAAAGGCGGCCATTTTTGCGCGCCAAACACTCGGATGCATTAAGTCCTTCTGACTTTTAACATGCTCCATCTCATAATGATCAACAAGCAAGGAGAAAATATTCACGTACTCCCCGGCCCAGATCTTTTCCTTTATAGCCAAAGGCACATGTTGTCCCAGTCTCTCTCTACGAGAGGGTGCTGACTCGTCCCTTGCAATCGGCAATGGCCGCTTACCTGAACCGGACGCAGCTTCTGCCGCTTGCGGCTTGTCTATCCCAGCCAACGGCGCAGTCACTTTAGCTGCCTCCCTCTTCTCACGAAGTCCTTTTATCAGCGCCTGTGCCTCGGCAGCCGTGGCGCCATCACTACTATCCCCCAACCATGCTGCTAGCTGTGCTGCCAGCTCGGGGGGCATGTCTTCCTTGGGTGTCGGGGTGACGACAACAGGGATTGGATTCCCCTCGATCGGTACTGGGGTCGGCGCCTCGAGCGGGGTAGAGGGAACCGGGACGTCTCCACCGGCTGGAACCCTTCTCGGCCTCTTAGGTCTCCCTCCAGCCGGCGCAGGGCCCGTACCCTCCTCCCCGTCTCGTTCTGCCAACCGTTTCTTTATGTCGGACACTTCTTTGCAAAGGGCCCGCACCATCTGGTCGGTCGTCATTCTCTTCGCGCCTTTCTTGGGCATCTCTCCGAGGAAGTATCTAGAAGACAAAGAAAAAGATCAAAACGCTCAAAATTGGCTCTTCGTTCTGTCCCGAGCTCACGTGTAGCGAGGAGGTGCAGCTTCGGAGCACAAGAACAAGAGGACGTCTTCTGGTCTTGCGTCTCTTTTTATCCGTCTTCAGGGTGGGCGAAAACCCGCCCCTGCCTGCCCCTAGGGCGGGGCTGGCTACGTCGGTGTCTAGGCCAGCCCACTCTAGGGCGGGAAAGAGCGCGCCCCGGCTACGCCGCTTCGGGCATACCAGCCGAGACGCGCCTCCCGCCCAAAAATGGCTTCCCGGGGGGATCGAGGCACTCCGCCATACGTTCGGGGGGACCGAGTGGTCGCCCCTTTCCATTAGTTGATTTTGTGCTTGCCTTTTAACCTGCACAGTGCCCCACTGCCTTTTGCCTAGGTTTGCGCAATAGAAATACTATACACAGAGCATTGGACTTGCCCAAGTATTTTGAATCAAACCAAAATCCTTCTGTGTATGTGGCACTGGAAAACGAATTATGGGGCATATTATCAAGGGGGTTTATCTCCGCTTTTTTGGCTTTAAAAGCCAAGAAAGCGGAGATAAAATTATCTCCCTATTATCAAGCTGTCGCTAACACTAGTTAGCGACAGCTAGTAGGAGATAGCGACCATCTTGGGCCCCACTTTGCATGTCAGTGATATTTATCACTAATGAGATGCAAAGTGGGCGTGCCAAGATGTTAGAGACTGAAAACAGTCGCTAACATCGCTATCTCCTATTACCAACTTTTGGAGATATTCGCGCTAAGCGGGAATATCTCCAAAAGCTAACACCTGCCCTGAGCAGTTCTTAGCCATGGTATCCAATGGGAGGTGGATAACATGGCTAAGAGCATTTGCTCGATAATGCATGAATATCGCTGACTTTTCAGCGATATTCATGCATTTCGGCCGTTTTTTATCGCATTTGCGATAAACCTTGTTAATAGCAAGGTTTATCTGCGATAAAAATCGCCGATGTGCGGCGATAATTTTTGTCTCTAAACAAGTTAGAGACAAAAATTATCGCTAGTTGTTGGTAATATGCCCCTATATTCTACTAGATACAGGAAGCTAAAGGTAGCCATGATATACAAAGGTTGGCGACCAATACGAAGTAAAGTGAAACTGGATAAAACAGAAGTAGAACAGGACTCAGGAGCACTGTGAAACAGAAGATAGAGGAAAGTTTTAGAATTGCTAGTTAATGGAGTATTAATCTGATCGTGATGATTTCAGAATGAGAAGACATTAGCTTTGGCTCAGATTAGGAAGGCTCCACCTTCCGAGAAACACCAGGTTATGGCATATTGCTATACTTATGCTTTTGAGCTAATTTGAATTAGCTTAATTAGAGAAAATGTCTGTTCCTTTAAATCTATCTGAATATGACGTATAGCTTCAAACAGATGAGTGAGTTTCCTCTCTCCCCTGCCCGGTGAAAGGTAGGACCTAGATGAAATATGTGCTGCCCACATGGCTCTTTGGAGCGTAGATTCTGTTATGCTAGCATTGTCGCATAGACCTAAGACACTTTAAGGTTTAAGAAAGAAATTTTCATCACTAAGCAAGACTACTAAAAAAGACATGAAGAAGTTTAATGCTGTTAGCAGAACTATGAAAACATTTGGAGTACTGTCATTTTAAAAACATGGAAAATCGCTTTAAAAACAATCCATTTACTATCCATACACATAAGAAGGAAAGCAGAGTAAGTCCAATATGTAACTAGGCGCCATACTTCTCTGATGAAAATGTAACTCATGCAGTGAAAACTGCCACTGGTGAAGGAAGTTTTTTTTTAAATAGCTAGTTTTGATTTTTGTTCTAAATGCATTTGTGTGCCTTCCCATTTTGATGATATCGTTGTTATGACTGAAAAAGTAAAACATCTTTCGTAGCTTTTCAGTTATGGAATAGTAGGAGGCCGAATTCACGCACTGGTTTACTGTCTTAAGACATGAATGTCAATACAGCGCTACACAAATCTGTTCACGTAAAATAACTAGACAAAATGCAAACATGGCCCAGATTTCCAAAAGCTTATGCTGCACTGCTTTGCATGACAACACCTTAGCACTGAATAGCACAGACCACTTCTTAGTATTCAGCGCCATATTTACAAGGTAAAGTCCACAACGAGTTGCGAGCACAAGGAGAGCAACGTGGTGCACCTTCTGCATCACACAAAACGTCAATGCGCCACGCAAACGTTTAAAAAGGGACGCAAAGAAGTGCACTCTTTACAAACATGGCAAGCTAAGAGAGACAGGGGCATAAACCAGGAGGGTACAACCCAGGTGGGTGTATTCCAGGAGTCGGCTACTCAGCTGAGTACAAGGTGATCCAACAGGCTATCAATGGGGCTCTGGGAGAATACTTGGGTGGGGTGTACAAACTGCGACAATTCAAGAATTCTTGGGGGATTGTATGATACTCAGACTCACCCAGTTCCAGGCACATGACTTGGATGGAGAGCTTCCCCTGGAGGAGTTGTCGGAGGCTTAAAGGCCATGTCTAGCTGGAAGACACCAGGAACAGATGGGCTCCCTATGGAGTTCTACTCCATGTTTGGGGACCGACTTGTGGAACGACTGCTAAAGGTTTACTAGGAAGCCAGGCTACTAGGAAGACTGACTGCCTATATGAGGGAATCCACTGTCATAAAGGTCCCAAAACCGGAGCAGAACCCAGAGACCTTGGGGTCCTATAAACCCTTGTACATGTTCAATGTCGACATCAAAATACTTACCAAAGTTCTCGCTAACATACTGAGCCGGGTGGTGGCGACATTGGTGCATGATGATCAGTGGAGGTTTATCCCGGTATTAATCTGCGACAGCTCTACCGTGTGCTGCATGAAACTAAGGGCGGGAATATGGAGGGTGCGCCGATGACACTGGATATTAAAAAGGCCATTGATTCCTTGGACTGGGCCTTCATGATGACAGTAATGGAAAGGTTGGGCAATGGTCCACAGTTTCATTATTGGGTGGTACATGGACCTGGTGGCCAGGGTGTGATCTAGGAGCATGATTTCCTGCAGCTGGGCAGTGGAAAGGGGCACGAATCAGAGATGTCCATTGTCTCCTTTGTTGTTTGTGATGGCAGTTGAGCCGCTGGCAGCCCGGGATGTTCTGGGACCTTGGGGTATTTATCATGGTGTCAATGTATGCAGATGACACCCTAATGTACATGACGCACCCTGAGATGACGGTTCCTCAAGTATTAGCAGAGATGAGGTGATTCAGGATGCTGTCTGGTCTCCAGATCAGTCAAGAGAAATCCCTGGTGTTCCTCCTGGCCTCACTGGCGCATAGGGCCGGTCTGGGAACCACAACCGACCCTGGCAAAGTCCTTGCAACCGCCCCCCCCCCTCCCCACTGGGGGGGGGGGGGGGTAGGAGGAGTTGGTGGTGCCGCCAAGCTCTTTGATGGGGCCGAGGCCGGTTTTCGGCCGATTTTGGTACGGCCCTGTAACAAAAATGGCCCCCAGGCGCCCAAAACCGGCCCCCACCTGTGCGGCGCACCGGGGGATTGCTCGGTGCCCGCTATGGCCAGTCCAGCCCTGGGGGCGCAACATGAGCGAGAATAACTGCCAGACTTAGAGCTCATGTGGGAGACGGATAACTTTTGCATCCTAGCGATTAGAGTAGCGCACACCGAACAACAGCGTCACATATTTAATATGGGAAGAGTTGTCCAGGGGGCCGCACAGCTTGGTCCATTTGTGGAATACCCTGCCACTTTCAGTGACAGGAAGGGTGGTGGTGGCGACCATGGTGTTTCTCCTACTATACCTTACAGAACTCTCTTTATTTGGTTTCCAGGGATACTTTTTGAGTACTGAACAGTTTATTGATCTCACTAGTATGGGCAGATAAAAGGAGAAGAGTGCAGCTTCCACACTGAAAAAGGACATAGAAGAGGAAGGCTTGGGTTTGCTGGATATGGAGCGTTATTATTTAGCTCCCCAGTGGCGTAGCTAGGGGGGGCGGTGGGGGCGGTCTGCCCAGGCGGCACTGTTTATGGGGCGGCGGCCGCGTGGCAATGGTGGCCCGTGGTTGCGGCGGCCTTTATAATTTATTTGGGGACACTTACTGACACTACTGTCAGTCGTTACAGTAGTGTCAGTGTCCCCAAATAAATTATAAAGGCCGCCGCAACCATGGGCCACCAGTGCCCTGCAGCTTTTTAATTTGCTTCTATCTTTCTGAAGACCAGACAAATGCGCCCCAATATCAGAGGTGTTGTTCACAGAAGGCGGGGCAGGCTTGAGAGTAGACAAATTATGCACGTGGCTAAAAGTATGACATGCTCGTCACGTGACTGTTGGCAGTATCCTGTGCCGGTTTCTGGATGCGGGCTGTTACCTGGCTTGGACCTACTACAGCACTTTGTAAACATGGTGAGAATATCCTCAAATGGGCAGTGCAGTTCGTACTAACCATCCATTCCTTTTCGGACAGACGCCCTTCCTTAGCCCTGCCCAGAGCCATGGTGTGTGTTTTCGTTAGAAAGCAATCTAGGCAATTGACTGCCCTCAGTTTTTGTCCCAGTGGGATGGTAACAATGGGAAAACCGCTAGAAAGGTTGCTGTTTGATAATTTCTGGTAGTTAGTGAGAGCAGCATTCTGATAATGTCTATTTGACCGCTAACGGGTTATGAGCTTATTTGCATTTACACCAAACTGTGCTGCTGAACCATCTGCTGAACTAACACTGAACACAGGGGAGCTGCGGCCTGCTGCTGCTCACTTGCGATGAGTCTGGTTTACGGCCGGGGGAATGGGGGGCTATGGCAGTGTGGCAGCCGCAGGACCCTCACCCCATGTTCCCATACCTCCTTCTTCAGGGAGGGGAAAGATCGTTAAAGTACAACCCCCCCACTATTTTAAATTATTCTTCAAGTCATACAACAATACCCTACTACCATAAAGAGTGATCTGGGAACCTGAGTTATTTACAGCGCCTACAGACATCATATGCTTTATTTAGAGCTCTATAGAAAAGTAAGTTATCACTTCTGACCCGTCTCGCACATACTGCCCAGCTCCACCCATCACTGACCTTCCTACCCCATGTCTGCTCATACTTCTCATCTCCATTTGCCCCCATTCCATCTCAGATCAAACGCCCACTCTGCCCACCAGCCCGGCTCATAGGGTGTACTTCTCAGGGCACACCTCTACCTCTCACAGCTCTACTCCTACAGTCATCGTCAACTGTGCACCACATTTATGCAACTCTGCCAGCTCAGCTTCTACTGCCCAGATCTACCCGGCTCTTTGACATCCTAGCTTCCTCTCCAGCTCACCTAATAATAGTTCATACCGCACAGTTTACGTTGCCCACCTCTATTCCAGCTCCACTTTCAAATGAATATTGCCCAGCTGTACCCAAATCTGAGATAAGTTCTTAGAGCTCCCCCTCCCCACACCCCAGCTCAGGTAATACCAGCTCTACTCCTCAATGTATACTGCCCAGCTCTTCCCCAGCTGAGTTATTATTGCAGAGGTGTTCCCCAGCACAGGTATTACCAGTTCTTACCAGCTCTGCTCCCTTTATGTTGCGCAGCTCTTCTGCAAATTCATCATGCTCTGACTAGTTTACATACTAGCATGGGGCAGAGTGCCTTGGCATACTGCTATTTCTACTCACCATTTTAGGACTCACTACCAGGTCTACACTGTTTAAGAAATATATATATATATATTGGTATAACAATAAAGTACCAAAGTTAACAAATAAACATAAGATGGAACAGTAGAGTGATAAAACGTATATCATCAAAAGGTATTGTAGCAAGGAACCCTTCCTGGGTCACCCTCCTGAGCTGGGGGCTGCTTGCTGCGGTGACTAGCAGCAGGACGAGCGGGGCACCTCGAGTGAACACCGGAACCAATAGGGGTGGGAGCTCCCTCGGTGGAGGTGCGAGGGGGCGCGCTGCCACATGATTCGCCGTGTTAAGTGAGAATTGCGGAGAGCAGCTTGCCGTCTCCTGTGCTGCCGCATGTTGGAGTCTGGGCAATTTTGTCAGTTGCGGGGATGCTGCCGGTTGGTTAGGTGGAGCGCTTCATTGCGAGGCCGTTTTCATCTTCATGGCGATCTCGTGGGTCGTGCCTGACCCTAGAATGGCGGCTAGGTGGTGACTGTGAAGATCGTCTTGTCTTCTCCAGGGGTGCAGCGCGAATGAGACCAGGCGTTTTGGACGATCGTTGCTGAGCCTGTACTCGCAGATTAAGAGGAGTGTTTCATTGAGGGGCCGATTTTGTCTCCATGATGATCGTTACATAAACAAGTGGCTGAAATGTCTCTACCCCAGCGTTTTAGTCCTGATCCCAAGATGGCCGCCCTCCCACGTCCCTTCTGGGCATTAGGGATTCATGGAGGCTGACTGAATTCGACCTTTCAAGGACTCGTCACCCTTACCTGACTTCTAGATGGCCGCCTCAGTGAGACCGTCCATGACGCTCTTTCCTCCCCTGGTCTATATTCATTGATCATCATCTGTACCTCGACCAGCCTTCACCGACCCTGTTTCCCGCTCACCCACCAGGATCTTTACTTTGAGAAATTTCCTCGATTGCTGAGACCTAGCCATTTTGACTGATGCCCGTGCAGCTACCTTGCGAGCTAAAGGGGAGATGGACTTTGGATTCCCTCCTTGACCATCACCTACCCAGTCGGACTTTGGGCAAACCCTCCTGCGTCTCTCATGACCTTAAGCTACCCTTTCTCCCTATCCCCCACCCCGCTCCGCTCTACTCTTCTCCTGCTACTGACCTTTGCCCTCACCTGTCCTTTCCCTTAGTCCCCACCCTGTTTATTTGTGAACTTTCCCTCTCCACTTGAGACCTAGCTATTTGTCTGATGCCCGAAGGAGTTACCTTGTTTAGCTAAAGGGGAGACGGGCCTTGGATTTCCTCCTTGGACGTCACCTACCCAGTCGGTCTTTAGACAGACTTCCTTTCCTCTCTCCTGTCGTCTCTTCCCTCATCCTCCCTCTTTTCGCCTACCCTTTGCCCCCTCCACTATTTTTTCTCTCTTTTCTCTCCTCTCTCAATGTATTGCCTATTTTTTGACA
The DNA here is from genome assembly GCF_964263255.1 of Lissotriton vulgaris. Classification (NCBI taxonomy): domain Eukaryota; kingdom Metazoa; phylum Chordata; class Amphibia; order Caudata; family Salamandridae; genus Lissotriton; species Lissotriton vulgaris. The sequence goes on from NC_141689.1 coordinate 864,262,920, forward strand.
TAATATGTAATTGTGATAATTTTCTGTTACATTGTGAAACCTAATGTAAAGCGCTCTGATACCTTCGGGTCTAGCCAGCGCTATATAAAACTCTTTAAATAAAAAAAATTTAAAAATGCTCTGGCCCGCTCTACCTTCTGTACGAAAGCAGCGTGCGCCACGCTCTCTTCAACAGTCCGAGCGTCTGGCTCATCGAATTTCACTCCTCCTGGTGCGGTCGCTGCTTTTTGCTACCGCTGGCCCACCAGCCTCGCCGGAGGTTTTGGCGGGGGTGGGACCTGCGGCGCGCCTCTCCGGGTCTATCTGAGCCTGTCACCTTATGTCCCTGCGGGTGAGGCTGATTTGGACTCTGCGGCATCCTGTTCTCTGGACTGTTGCCCTGGAGCCTGTGTCGGTCTCCCTTTGACCTGGGAGAATGGATGGGACAAGGGCTGGGCGATTTGCTGCTGCAGCAGTAGTGAACCAACCCCTACCATATGTATGTATGTATGTATGTATGTATGTATAAATGGTTTTGTAGCGCGCACTGTTACTGGGGAGTATCCTGCCGTGAAGGGAGAAGCAAAAGCAGATGAGCAGGGATCAGTTTAGAAACTACTACTGAAAAGGTGGGTTTTTAGATTCTTTTTAAATTGGGCTACTGTTTGACTGGAGCGCAGATGAAAGGGGAGAGCATTCCAGGCGCGGGCAGCAACGACAGCAATGGACTGTCCCCCTAGTCTGGTTCGCCTGAATCGGGGAAGGGTCATTTTTAATAGAGAAGATGAGCGGAGAGCTCTCGTAGGGGCATACAGTGTGAATCTTTTCTTTAAGTAGGCTGGTCCTTGATCATGGATCGCTCTAAACGCAAGCACCAGGGTTTTAAAGAGGATACGTTGCGGAACTGGAAGCCAATGGAGGGCAGACATATGGGAACGGACACTCTTCCATCTGGGGACGTTACAGAGAAGGCGAACAGCAGCATTTTGAATGACCAACAGACGTTTGGTCAGATAGGCTGGGATGCCGCTGAACAGGGAGTTCGCGTAGTCCAGTCTAGCTAGGATGAGTGCCCGGGCAACCATCTCCCTCGCCTCTCTAGGGAGTAATGGGAAGAATTTCCTGAGCATTCTCAGGGTGGAGAAACATGTTCCGGTCAGTTTTTTTATATGGTCCTCAAATTTTAGGTCCTCTCCGAACCAAATCCCAAGATTTTTCGCAGGGCCACCCATTTCCTTAGGGCATGGGATGTTCGGGGGCCACAGCGCGTTTTTGAAACTTAGGGGGAAAGATCCAAAGAAGAGGACCTCTGACTTATCCTCATTGCATTTTAATTGGGCCAGCGTAAGCCATCGGAAAACTGAGGATAGGCAAAGATGAACCTTAGCTGTGTCTAGATGGTCGTCGGGCCAAGTAAAGAGAAGCTGCGTGTCATCCGCATATCCTATAATCTTAGCCCCATACTGTTCCGCAAGATACACCAGAGGGGTAATATAAATGTTGAACAGCAGGGGGCTAAGAGTGGAACCCTGTGGGACCCCCGTGAGGAGTGGTTTTGGTTCCGAGGCATGAGGCGGCATCCAGACCTGTTGCGTCCTTCCCAAAAGAAATGAGGACACCCAGGCCAGGACATTGCCGCCGATGGCCGATAACCTGGCGATGAGGAGAGCATGGGGGACGGTGTCGAAGGCGGCAGAGAGATCCAATAGGATTAGGACTGCTCTGCCGCCTCCGTCCAGACACTCCCGGATCGACTCCGTCATCTCTACCAGGGCTGTTTCAGTGCTGTAGGCGGCCCTGAAACCCGATTGGGCAGGGTGCAGGGCATTGGATGACTCAACAAATTTATCTAGTTGTCGGAAGACTACTTTCTCGCAGATTTTGGTTAAGGCAGGGAGAAGAGAAATAGGCCGGTAGTTACCGGGAACCGAGGCATCCAGGCCTGGTTTCTTCAAGAGCGGCAACAGCTTAGCCTGTTTCCACTCGGCAGGAACCACTGCAGAGGAAAGAGAGAGGTTTACGATCTGGGTAGCCTCCCTACAGACAGTGCTGGCCACTCCCGACAGAACCCGAGCCGGACAAGGATCGGTGGGAGACCCTGATTTAAGGCATTCCAGAAGAGGCAACACATCACCCTCTGTTACCAGCTCAAAGTTAGTGAGCTGTAGGGTATCAGAAGGATCAGGCATACCGGGGATGTTGTGGCAGTGAAGCCCTGCTGGATCTTGGCTATCTTGTCTGTGAAAAAATTTGACAGAACTTCGCACCATTCCCCAGAGGATGGAAGAGTGGAGGATTCTGCAACAGGGGAAACAAAGCTTTTTACAATAGAGAAAATTTCTCTACTGTTGTTTTCGGCTTTAGCTATTCTGCCTGCGTAGTATAGTCCTTTGGCAGCTTTAATAGCGGCATAGTATTTCTTTTGGGCAGTGCGTAGGGCGGCCTTTGCATCCAAGCTATAGCTGTGCCTCCAGACTCGCTCCAATTTTTTGCAGCCCAGTTTTTGCTCCCTCAACTCAGGGGAGAACCAAGGTTGAGAGGGGCTGTGACGAAGTCTGGGTACGGTAGCATGTTTGGTGGACGCATTTGTCGCCTGTCGCAGCCACCCATTGAAATCGTCAACCGCCCTATCCAACTCCGGTGAGAGGGACGGGTGATTATTTAACAATTCTTGGTTAAACACGGCCAGGTTAATCTTCTGAGGGTGGATGATGGGGGGTGACAAGGCTGAGCTGCCCACATTATCCACTTCCCATGAAAATCGGACCAGGTCGTGATCAGGCCAGGTGACTTTTTCCGGGTCAGAAAGTTTAAGGGGGAAGTTGGAACATACTAGGTCTAGAAGGTGACCCCCTGAATGAGTTGGAGATAACACCCATTGCCTGAGCTGTGACAAATCCAAGACCTCCTCAAGTCTGCGTGCTTCCAGAGCGTCAGCGTTATCGACGTGAATATTGAAGTCGCCGACCAAAAGGAATCTGGGAAAGTTCAGGGCCCGAGGCACAATACAGTCCTCCAACGCCTCAAGGAAGTGCATGGCTGGGCCTGGGGGCCTATAGACCAGGGATCCTCCTAGCGTAAAGTGTGGGTTAATGATAAAGGAAAAGTGAAGAACTTCGCCCTCCACCCCCACTGCTAGCTGTTCGGAGGAAAAATGCCAATCATCTTTAAATATTACTGCAAGACCTCCTCCTCTACCAAGAGGTCGGTCCGCTCTGGCAATCTTAAAGCCTCTCGGAACGGCCAGTTCAATGGTCGGAGCACAGGAGTTATTAAGCCATGTCTCAGTGACGAAAAGTATCTCGAGCTGACCCTCCGTTAGAGCCTCGAAGATGTCAGCTGCATGTTTTACCATAGATCTAGCGTTAATAAGTAAACAAAATAGGAGGACCCCACTCTCAATACATGAGGGACGGTGGGGGAAGTAATTGTCAGAAAAGAACAGATGTCCAGAGTCGGTGGACAGTGAGGATGGTGTCTTATTGTGGTGTTGGACAATTGGGCATAACCTTTAAGAATTATGATAATAATCAATAAACGAGGGGTATAATTCCCATGGAAAAGGCAAAAAAGTTTTTCAACACTTGATAATAGAGCAAAAAATTACACATTTGTATAAATCTCTTAAGGGGGGGGATTATGTATATTTTAAGTTCATATGGTAGAGTAGATACGGGAAAGGGACAAATTCTTACAAAATTTGATTCAGGTATTTTGGACCAGCTCCTGTGTATCGGATTACAACATTAAGACAAATATTACACTGGTTTTTTCATTAAAAGCATATCACCACATGTGTTTGGTAACAATAAACAAATGTTATTACACTTTACAAAAATATTAAAATACACTTTAAAAACATTTAGCAATAAACATAATCATCACAAATTCTTGAATAAAAAGTCACAGAATCAAAAGGTCGACGCGGCGTCGACCTTTTGATTCTGTGACTTTTTATTCAAGAATTTGTGATGATTATGTTTATTGCTAAATGTTTTTAAAGTGTATTTTAATATTTTTGTAAAGTGTAATAACATTTGTTTATTGTTACCAAACACATGTGGTGATATGCTTTTAATGAAAAAACCAGTGTAATATTTGTCTTAATGTTGTAATCCGATACACAGGAGCTGGTCCAAAATACCTGAATCAAATTTTGTAAGAATTTGTCCCTTTCCCGTATCTACTCTACCTTATGAACTTAAAATATACATAATCCCCCCCCTTAAAAGGTTTATACAAATGTGTACTTTTTTGCTCTATTATCAAGTGTTGAAAAACTTTTTTGCCTTTTCCATGGGAATTATACCCCTCGTTTATTGATTATTATCATAATTCTTAAAGGTTATGCCCAATTGTCCAACACCACAATAAGACACCATCCTCACTGTCCACCGACTCTGGACGTCTGTTCTTTTCTGACAACTAGCGTTAATAAGGTCAGCTCTGACAGTTTTCGTGTGATCCATGTCGGCGCCTAAGCGCGGGTGAAGCATGAGCTGGGAAGAGAAGCCGCATTTCGGGCAAGCCGTCCCGACAAGCTCAGGCCCTCTTTGATGACAGCTGCTTAGCTCATCAGAAAGAGCAATATTCAGGAGATCAGAGCGGGAGTAAACAATTCTATGTGGCCGATCTCGGTCATATGGAGGGGAGGCATTATTGCTGGCCCTGGGCCCGTCCGAGGCACGGACGGGCACAGACGGGCCCTCCTTTGGCGCTCCTTCGGCACGCAGACGGCGCGCCCGCTGTGCGAGACCGCTGCGCGCTCTGGGACACATCGCTATTTGTAGCACAGGCCCTTCCCCAAGCTGGACCGCTAACTCGAGTCCAGCCGTGGTCCGGGTCCGCCCAAGATGGCGCCCGACCTAGCCCTCCACGTCAATTGGCACAGACAAGCCGCGGTGGAACGGGGCCCAGGGGGACCGGTAAGCAGCGCACACAGCGGTACACCAAGGCGATTTTAAAAAATACAGACTACACAATTATTAAATCAATTGGAGTTTAAAAATAGAATTTTTAAAAAGGGTCGACTAAAAGTTGCAGCGTGAGGCGAGTAGCAGAAGAGATCACTCGCAGACTGCTTCGCCAATCCCAAGCGCGATCACAAGGTGCTGCCACCACCCTGGTCAAACACACTGACACACCACAATCAATTCTATTTGTAGCCCAGGCCCCTCCCCGAGCTGGACCGCTAACTCGAGTCCAGCCGGGGTCCGGGTCCGCCCAAGATGGCGCCCGACCTAGCCCTCCCTGTCAATCGGCACAGGCAAGCCGCGGTGGAATGGGGCCCAGGGGGACCGGTAAGCAGCGCACACAGCGGTACACCAAGGTGATTTAAAAAAATACAGACTACACAATTATTAAATCAATTGGAGTTTAAAAATAGAATTTTTAAAAAGGGTCGACTAAAAGTTGCTGCGTGAGGCGAGTAGCAGAAGATATCACTCGCAGTCTGCTTCGCCAATCCCAAGCGCGATCACAAGGTGCTGCCACCACCCTGGTCAAACGCACTGACACACCACAATCAATTCTATTTGTAGCCCAGGCCCCTCCCCAAACTGGACCGCTAACTCGAGTCCAGCCGGGGTCCGGGTCCGCCCAAGATGGCGCCCGACCTAGCCCTCCACGTCAATCGGCACAGGCAAGCCGCGGTGGAACGGGGCCCAGGGGGACCGGTAAGCAGCGCACACAGCGGTACACCAAGGTGATTTTAAAAAATACAGACTACACAATTATTAAATCAATTGGAGTTTAAAAATAGAATTTTTAAAAAGGGTCGACTAAAAGTTGCAGCGTGAGGCGAGTAGCAGAAGATATCACTCGCAGTCTGCTTCGCCAATCCCAAGCGCGATCACAAGGTGCTGCCACTACCCTGGTCAAACGCACTGACACACCACAATCAATTCTATTTGTAGCCCAGGCCCCTCCCCGAGCTGGACCGCTAACTCGAGTCCAGCCGGGGTCCGGGTCCGCCCAAGATGGCGCCCGACCTAGCCCTCCACGTCAATTGGCACAGGCAAGCCGCGGTGGAACGGGGCCCAGGGGGACCGGTAAGCAGCGCACACAGCGGTACACCAAGGTGATTACCATAGAGACCCTGGCTGCCACCCCTGTGGAGTACAGGAGGCTGAATGAGGTAAGAGCTAAATGGTTTTAAGAGGGGAGGAAAAGATCTTTAGTGAGTGACAGAGTGGCAGACAGTTCACAGTCAAGTCCTATAAAACAAGCATTTGCAATGCAATAGGTCTCTCATTTACGCGAGTTTGAGCTACTGACTTTGTAAATAATGAAGACTTTTATTTGTGTTTTAGTTTTTTTAAACAGAAATAAAAGGCATTTTCATTTACAATATCAATAGCTTAACCTCGCGTAAATGCGAGACCTATTGCAGTGCAAATGCTTGTTTATATAATTTAGCATGAAACTGAAGCAATTTTGTGTCGAGTCTGAAGCGGAACTAGTGTGGGCTCTGGAGCAGAAGGGAACAGTTGCCTAAGTGCATATTCACAATAGGCAACAGATTTTATATAAATACCAATCAATAGCAGTATATTGATGTGCATTTTCGCTTGTGATGTGTACATATGTATGTGTATAAGTAAAGAGAAAGGGTATTTAGGTATATATCTATGGGCATCAATGTTAGTGGAACAATCTATAGACAGGTTATGACAGTGAAAATGAATTTGGCTAAATTAAATATGCTACTGGGTAGAATGTATACTAATACATGTATGCCCTCCCCCGCTCCCATTTTATACCACAGAACAAATGTCAGATTTTATGTTATTGCCATAGAGCAACCTATCTAATGTGAAAAAACACTCTTCTTCCTCAGAGATTATTTGCTACTGTCTTTAGATTATAGTATGTCTGCTGATGCTCACAAGGCCTATTCAGTGTGCCTGCATCTCACTGTACAGATTTAATCCACTATCTCCTCTTAAATTGTTATTATATATAAATGTATTTGTTTATAAATACTAAACAAGCCATACATAAAGTATGCAAAAGTAACATGTTATGAACTACCCATTCTGAGTTAGGGAATAGTCCTCATGACAAACTTGAGGCTTTGCTTCTTGTAAATTACTTCCCCTCCCATCCAGAACATTGCTGACAAATAATAGATTACACTTTGCCCATAGATAGATAGATAGATAGAGAGATTGCGTTTACGCGTTGTTTTCTTTCCTGCAATTGAAAAGCTTTTGATTAACTAACTAATACAGAAGCTAAAATTAAGCCAGTTAATTGGGGGGACCATGATTTATAGTCATTTAATGTCAGCTGTAGATGATGGTTCCCTGTACAGTGTCTTGTATGTACATATTTGCATTGTGCTGATGGAATTGCCAGGTATTCGTTCATGCAGCTCTCTGGTGGATGTCACATGCGTTTTTTCCGAGTCTCCAGATAAATCATGCAGTCTGTGTGTTCTCCTTTGTGCTGCTGTTGTAAATAAAACAGCGATAATGTTAAGCATTCGCTGAAGACATGTTATTGTGCCTTCATTATAGTTTTCCCGCTCATACTTGCAAATACGGCCGGACTCCACCTTGTTTTCCGGCTTCCATTTTGAAGGCTACATTACACCATGTGCTCGCCACGAGGCTAGTCCTACCTCACTGACCGTCACCCCTGGAGTTTGCCCAGCAACAAGCTATAAATAGTTCCAGCCTATCTAGCGCATGTCCAGTACATGTAACATCTGTTTCTGCTTAGAGGGGATCGGAATGTGCATTTAGGGAGCTTTATGAACCGTTAACTCCACCCATGTATTGATCATGTTCAAGAAATGTCCTTATATGGCCGTGAATCATACTTTTGAGCTGTAACCGCCCACTTATGAGCCCCTTCTTTGTGTATAAAAGGGGACCGCATGTTCGTGTTCTTTGTGCTACCTTGTACAATACTGTAGAGTGTTGTGTGGGCTGTAGTACCACCTTTAAAGGGTTATTAAACTATGTCTTTGTATTTCCAGTTTCCGTGCCAATTTCTTGTGTAGTCTGAGGACTTTGCGTACAGAAGGGCGAACCCTTTTCGCACTCACAGGCCAGGCTGAGGCCTGGGTTCATCAATTGGCGCCCGTCACGTGGGGCTCATCGGCGACTCGGATGCTCGAAGGACTGGTCGTGACGAAGGATTGGAACCTTGCCGGGGACGTGATCACTGCCAGTGGTGCCTTTAGTCCTGGCATCCCGAGGTATTCTTCCTTCCCTTCCGATCTGACCATCTGGGTAGCGCCGGTCATCGACTGAGACCTCTTCTGTCGGTTTGCCGTGTAGTGGCCGTTTGGGCGAATTTGGAACTTGGCAGTTGGAATCGGATGCTCTTGATTGGTAAGAATCGTTGTAGGATACTTGCTCCGAGCCTTTGATAGTCTTGTTTGGCAAGGCAGTTTTAGGATATGCTTGCCCCGACTAATTTGTTTGATTGTTTGGTAATGACTAGTCATATTATTGAGCCTATGAGAGTGATATATGAGTTGCAACCCATATAGGCAGGCAATGTGGGGATTTTTCTCCTGATCTGTGAATTTGAGCGGCGCAACGTTTAAGTGCCATTTAATTGTAATATTGCATATTCTGCATTATTTTTAGACATGCCTGTTTTTAGCGCACTTCGTAAGTGGTGCTGCTGTTTTGGAAATGACTGGTTGGTACTTGAAGAATCACAGCCGGCTCCCCCAGAGGGGACGCCGAATAGGGATATGTATGTTAAATTTGGTCTTTCCCCCATAATGTACAGCACGTTGTGGAGGAAATATACCAAGAAGGATCCTGAGTTGCGATGGCCTATGTATGGATCGTTTGATTTGAGGAAGATTGAGTATGTGGAACAGTCTATGTGTAAACGGAGAGTGCGACAAGATATGTTTGAATGTATACGAATGTGGGTGAAAGAGGTGCGAGAGCGTGAGAAGCATGAGCAAGCACTGATTGAGAAAGAGCAGCTAAAGAGTGAGCGTGAAAAGGCGCAAGAGCTGAAAAAACGAGAAGCTAAGGAATTAGAAGAGAAGCAAGAGAAAGAACGACGGTTGCAAATATCTGGCCAGTACCCTGTTCGTCAGCCTCTCTATCCTGTCCTTAATAAATCGGATGATGATTTTTCGTTACTAGATCGTTCACCACCACCGTATGCTGGTCCGTCCACCCCGAATGGAGGAGATCAAGATTCTAGGCCGTCCGACCAGAAGAGGGATACGCGGTCTATGTTATCGGCCGATCGTATGGCTGATCTCCGTAAGATTGCTTATCGGGTCACCAAAGATACTATGCCCCTGGCCGATTTGTTGACTGAGCTTGAGACATGGGAAGATAGGGAAAGATTATATTTTGTTGGTTTTCTTTCTGATGAAGTGGTGTCAGCCTTTCGGAAATATTCTGATGTTCTTGAACTAGCGGATGTGATAGCTGATGCAAAGGAACTGCGTAAAGGTCTTTTTCTTTCTCCCCAAGTGCCCAATGCAATTCGACGGCTATTTGCGTTACGGGATGAAATGTTTCGGCTCCGGGATGAAGCACGGAAACGGAAGGCTGGCGTCGAGACCTCGACTCCGGCTGGCGGCGGGAAGCAGTCATCCATCTTTTATTCAGATAAGATCGATGCAGTGCATGCTAAACCAATGCGGGAGGCGGCGCCTTTGTATGTTCCTCCTAAGGGAGCGGGTACTAGTACGGATAGAGGATCTCCTGATGCTCAAGGGTATTTTATCTATAATTGGGTTTATACTCCTTGGAATAGAGCAGACGTTATGGCATTGAAAGCTGCATTACCTGATCCTCGAAAGAATCCTGCAGCTTTTTATGAGGAAGTTGAGGGGGCTTTGAATTCCTGTACTATGACTTTGACCGATATTGATTTGTTTTTCGGGCTTATATTGCCACCAGACATGTGGACATCGATACGAAAGGTTGACGATCTTCAGGTATTTAAAGCTCGATGGGTAGACCTTGAGGATGAGGACAGGGAGAGAAAACCAGCACAGAAGCCGCCCCAATCGATTTTAAATCTTCCTGCTGCTATTGTAGCTAAATTAAAAACACTTATCCCCCCTAAAAAGATTGATTGGACTATGTTAGCGTCCTGTAAACAGAAAGTAGATGAATCCGTGTCGGATTTCTTCACGCGGTTTGAGGAAACATTCCATGATTTTAGCGGTCAGTCGCTTACGGACGATACGGGCCGACATCTCTTTGTTGATAAATATGTCTCGAATTTATTACCAAGTATAGCAGCTCGATTAAAAGCAAGTGAAAGTTCTTGGACAACTTCGACACCAGCATCCCTCCTGACGATGGCTCAGTATTACGAGCGTCAGGAATTAGAAGCGAAGGGGAGTGAGGAAAAGAAATCGAAAGATCTAAAAATGAAGGTTATGTTAGCGCAAGTATATGGGCGACCTCGTAGAGGTAACGAGCGGGGTGGCAGAAATTTTCCTAACTTTCCTTCGGGCCGTACTGATTTGTCCCGGGATCATGTGCGTATTGTAGACAAAAAGGCCGTTGGGCGAGCGAGTGCCCGGTGTTACGTGCACAGCGCCAGGAGCGTGGGCAAGGGTCTGTGAGGGTTAGAGGAAATTTTTCAGGCCCTAGAAACAACACAAATGAATGAGCTAGATTTGATTCTAATGCGCGATCCCGAGATTGGTCCAATGTTTTTGATCGACGAAATCAGTACCAAATGTCTGATTATGCACCTCCCGAACAGCATGATTCACAGTATGCATAGGATTGCGTTGGATGGGGTAAGGAACCAGTTGACGTGCCAGTAGATCAGAGGGGTCCTTATGTTACAGCACACGTTTTGGGCTCTACTGATAGGTTCCTGGTTGATACAGGAGCTACTCGTATCGCTTTGTCCAAAAAATTAGTTCCGAGGGCTCCCCTGTCTGGCTCATCGATTACGTCAATAGGGTTCGATGGAACTCCTTCCGTTAGCCCACTGTCACAACCTCTTGCACTTTATGTAGATCAGTTTGCTGCACCATGCCCATTCCTACTCTCCCCAAACACCCCTGATAATATCGTCGGCCTGGATATGCTCAAATTTTTCGGGCCACGATACGGTGCTCCCCTGAGGGAGTACGTGTTATTTTGAATGACAATTATCCACCAATGGAGAGGGTATACATGATTACTGTGGAGGATGCATTGGCCTCTTTTCCTGAATCTTTGTGGGCCACGTCCGATACCGACGTGGGACAGATGGTTATTCCTCCAGTGCACATTAGTGTAAAGGAGGGAGCTGTGCTGACACGCCTGCCTCAGTATCTGATTTCACAAGAGAGGGAGGAGGCGCTCATTCAAATAGTGCAGGACTTGATTAAAGCAGGGGCGGTTGAAGAAGTCCCATACAATGTATGCAACAGTCCTATCCTACCGATTTTGAAGAAAGACACTGATACCAGGATTTATCGATTTATTATCGATTTGAGGGAGGTTAATAAGATTGTGATACCTCAATATCCTGTGGTTTCTGATAACACGACACTTCTTACTTTGGTCCCACCAACTGCAACAACGTTCTCTGTTATAGACTTGAAGAACGCTTTCTTTTCGATCCCTATTCATCCTGACAGTCGATATCTTTTCGGCTTCACGTTGAATAATAGATCGTATAGATTCTGTAGAGTTCCTCAAGGCTATACTGAGAGTCCCAGCATTTATAGTCAGGCATTGAAACGACAACTAGATTCTTTTGTTTTACCTGACAGTGTGGCACTTATACAATATGTCGATGACATCTTGTTGGCTGCCGACACCCCTGAGCAATGTGAAGAATGCACTTTGTCCTTACTTACATTTTTGGCATCTCACAATCACAAAGTATCGAAAAAGAAATTACAATATTGTAGACCAAAGGTGACCTACTTAGGTCACCTTTTGTCTAAGGAGGGGCGTGCACTCACGCCAGATCGTATTCAAGCAATTTTAGACACACCAGTACCCTCCACGCAGAAGGAAGTCCGAGCCTTTTTGATCTCACCTCCTTTTGTAGACAGTGGATATTAGGGTTTTCACATATAGTTAAACCACTGTTAAGCCTGCTGACAAAGGATACCCCAGTTCCCCTTCCACGGACGGATGAATGTGAGAATGCTTTTCACCAATTACACCAGGCCCTTTGTTCGGCGCCAGTATTAGGCACCCCTGACTACACAAAGCTCTTTACATTGTACGTGCATGAGAGAGATGGATGCGCGTTATCAGTGTTAGTGCAGATGCACGGCGATAAGCAGCGCCCTTGTGCATACTTCTCGGCAGTAGTTGATCCTGTTGCCCGAGCGTTGCCTGGGTGTTTTTGCCCAGTTGCGGCGACAGCTGTGTCAATACGCCAGAGTGAAGGGATAGTCTTATCTCATAAGCTGTTGGTGTTGGTTCCCCATGCTGTTGATGCCCTTTTAAATCAGACGAAGACGCAGCATTTAACTAGTGCTCGTCTGACAGGATACGAGCTGACACTGTTGGCTCCTCACATAACGTTGAAGAGATGTGCAACACTGAATCCAGCTACGTTGTTGCCCTTTCCAGCAACTCAGCCTGAGGCGCAAGAGACACATGACTGTGTCTTTGTGACCGAGGAACAGACAAAGGGTCGTATTGATTTACAAGATACGCCCTTTGCAGATGTGGATGGAGAGCTGTGGGTGGATGGGTCTTGTTTAATGTTGCCAGATGGAACGACTTCTGCAGCATATGCAATTACCACATTACACACGGTAGGGGAGACAGCACACTTACCACAGAAATCAGCTCAGGCAGCAGAACTGATAGCGTTGATACAAGCTTGTGAGCTTAGTGCAGGATTATGTGTGAACGTTTACACAGACAGCCGCTATGCTTTCGGAGTAGCGCACGATTTCGGCCTGCTCTGGAAGGAAAGGGGCTTTTTGACATCACATGGAACTCAGATCATCTATGGAGAATTAGTACACCAGCTTTTGATCGCACTGACGCTCCCTATGAGAATAGCTATAGTGAAATGTAGTGCACACAAGAAAGTGACAGACAAAGTGGGACAAGGAAACGCTTTTGCAGATCGAGTGGCACGTGAAACTGCGATGCAGCCTGGCTCCACTTCAATGTATGTTGTGAAGTCAAAAGCTGAGCGGTGGCATGATGCTAGGGAGAAAGTACTAGAAATGCAAAAGACTGCTACTGAGAAAGAACAAGAGCAATGGTCCAAAGATGGAGAACTGGACGATGAGGGTTGTTGGAGGAATAAGCAGATGGATAGGTGGAAGTTACCCACATCCTTCATACAACCTATGGTTCAGATGGCACATGGGCTAGCACATGTTGGAGCTTCGGCAATTGTGAAATTGCTCACACAAGTATGGGAGCATCCAGAGATTGCTAGCACAGCTAAGAGATTGGTACAGACTTGCATGATTTGCCTTAAATACAATCCGGGAAAAGGGACACGAACTCCAGCAGGAGGATTTGCAACACCCACTGCACCTTTTGAAGTATTGCTAATGGATTATATTCAGCCTGAACGCTGCAATAATCTGAAGTACGTCTTGGTTGTGGTTTGTGCATTCAGTAAATGGATTGAAGCATACCCTACTAAGGACAATACTGCCATGACCACTGCTAAGGTGCTTTTGAAGGAATTTTTCCCTCGTTTCGGTGTTTGTAGATTGTTGTGGAGTGATAACGGGCCCCATTTTGTGGCGGACGTTATTAAGTATGTCCTGAAGGAATTAGGCATTGTGCAAAAGTTCCACGCCGTATTCCACCCGCAATCAGCAGGATTGGTGGAGAAATATAACGGCACTCTGAAGTTGAAAATTGCAAAGATACAGGCTTCTACTTCTCTGACTTGGCCAGATGCTCTGCCTTTGGCGTTGTTGTCTATCAGATCGGTACCACACTCTCGGACGGGCTTAATGCCTTACGAGATCGTATTTGGGCGCCCCATGAACATATGGGGGGTGCCCATAACCGAGTTCAGTGTATGATGTACCTTGTGTTTTAATGAATGACTATTTGGCACAATTAACTGATAGCTTGGTTTCCATTCATCAACAGGTTCGAGAGGCACTCCCTGATCGGTCCACAGGAGAAGGTCATAATCTCCGGCCTGGGGACTTTGTCCTCGTGAAATCGTTTGAGAGGTCGAACAGTCTGGAACCGAGATGGTGTGGCCCTGAACAAGTCCTCCTAGCCACGAGAACAGCAGTACGGGTGACGAATCGCAAAAACTGGATCCATTCGATCCACTGCCGGAAAGTGCAACCTGATCTGGTGGAACCTACTGTACTGACTGACCATCAAGATATCCTGACTACGGAGAGAGGCCGTGCTGTGGTACCTAACGATTCTAAGGAGTTCTTCCCGGACCAGACAACGCCTGCATCAAGAAGATACAATCTACGACCAAGAAAAGAATCTGTAATTGTATGAGAAGTTGTCAGAACGGTCCCTAGGTTTGTGAAACGGAGAGCCAATGAGGCAAGGGGGGGGATCAGCCATGCATTAGAGTAGTGACACCCGTCTTGGCCCGATGGTGAAGAAAACAACGGCTACCTCAGGGGTAAGAGTTCTGACAACACTTTAGTTTCAGGAAGATACTGTGTAATTTGCTCAAAATGGATAAAAGAAAGATTTTTGGTTCTGTAGGGTTCATTCTCGTTATAGCAGTCATCGCTACAGTCATGTGGTTTGTTGAGGAGAAAGCTCCTGCCCGTGAACTGTATGTTCTTTCTACTCCCGTCCCTGATGAGCACTTTTTCTATACACTCCCTTACCAAGAGTTGAAACATCGACAGTCCTATTTGAATAACAAATTCATACAGATGTTTCATCATACCCACGTTGCTACAAATGCCACAGACTGTTGGATATGTGGGATGATGCCAGCGCATCAAAAGAAAGGGGGAACGCCGTTCATACCACTTCCCTTTTCGCACAATGGCTCTTGTAGAGCATGGTACACTTTGCTTTTTGCTACAAGGAAGCCTACTGTAGGACGATTGATTTTCAAACTGAACAAAGAATGTCATCAAGATAAAGACGGCTATCCACAAGCCAACAGAACTATATGGGAGAGGGAAGAATATCGACCGGACAATGCATCGACCCCTTATATCTTCACGTACACTAGAGACACTGTTGGACAAGAAAAGTTTGTGATTTCTGTGGCCCAAGCACAAGCTGATTTATGTGTACAGAGTGTAGGCCATATTCCTGTAGGTGTTAGTGATTGTGTGGTCGTATTGAACATTGACGGCCTGAACAACAGTACCTTCCTTGCTTCACATAACACCTATTTTGTATGTGGGAATAAGGGCTATTATCGATTACCAGCCGGATGTTCTGGAGTATGTTATGTATCGTTCCTATTGCCACCTGTATTTCTGGCACCTGCATCCTATCATAAAGACTTGAAGTTGTTGAATAATGTAACTGTGAACAGATTTAAGCGGACCTTATCCATAGATGATGTTGATCAGACAGACACTAGTCTACAACAGTATATAGATTTCAATTTAGGACTGTTTTTCTTTGTGGGAGCAGCTCTGAATAGCAGAAAGATACGGCGATTAACAAGAGTAGTGGAAGCTGTTACAAATCAAACTGCTGCAGCTCTTGGGAACCTTACTGAAGAGCTTCAAATTACTAGGATTGTTGCGTTACAGAACCGCATGGTTCTAGATGTTATGTTAGCAGATAGGGGTGGAGCCTGCAGAATTATCGGAAGTAGTTGTTGTGTTTTCATACCTGACCATACTCCTTCCGTGTATAAAGCCATTAACAAATTGCACAAAATTGCAGCTGATATACATCAAGAAAATGGGTCCTGGACATTCTCTGGGTGGTTCTGGACTTTAATTTCCACATGGGGTTGGAAGGTTCTTACTGGACTATGCATAATTGTTGCCATATTGTTCACCTGCTGTGTATGCATTCAATGTAGCCCTATGATATGCTCGTTATGTGTTTCACTTTGTGTGCCCAATAAACAAGCTGTTGCGGATGCTGCCCATAAGAAAACTATAACTAGAGAGATAGCTGATATGATGAGCATCGATATAAACGATGAGTATCTAGATTATCCAAGGAAACAGAATGTCTTCAGCAAATGCTGAAAGGGTCGCCTGTTGTAAATAAAACAGCGATAATGTTAAGCATTCGCTGAAGACATGTTATTGTGCCTTCATTATAGTTTTCCCGATCATACTTGAAAATACGGCCGGACTCCATCTTGTTTTCCGGCTTCCATTTTGAAGGCTACATTACACCATGTGCTCGCCACGAGGCTAGTCCTACCTCACTGACCGTCACCCCTGGAGTTTGCCCAGCAACAAGCTATAAATAGTTCCAGCCTATCTAGCGCATGCCCAGTACATGTAACATCTGTTTCTGCTTAGAGGGGATCGGAATGTGCATTCAGGGGGCTTCATTAACCGTTAACTCCACCCATGTATTGATCATGTTCAAGAAATGTCCTTATATGGCCGTAAATCATACTTTTGAGCTGTAACCGCCCACTAATGAGCCCCTTCTTTGTGTATAAAAGGGGACCGCATGTTCGTGTTCTTTGTGCTACCTTGTACAATACTGTAGAGTGTTGTGTGGGCTGTAGTACCACCTTTAAAAGTTTATTAAACCATGTCTTTGTATTTCCAGTTTCCGTGCCAATTTCTTGTGTAGTCTGAGGACTTTGCGTACAGAAGGGCGAACCCTTTTCGCACTCACAGTCCTGGCTGAGGCCTGGGTTCATCACTGCCGGTCACCGGTGTTTTCAACTGTGTAGCCGTGGACCATATCATGTATGTGCATGTAACTTGGATGATCGAGGTAACCATTAGAAACAATACTACGTGTCTCTCGGACCTCTTTCAAGTGCTCGCCGTCCTTCCCCCCCCAGGGGAGGCAATCTGAGGGATAGCCCTGGGCGCCACAAGCTCTAGATACGCCTCTGAGCTCCCCAGCTTCAGTATGCGGTGATGTGGTACAGGTATGCCAAAAACTGGGAGACAAGGCTGTTAAGGGGCCTGCTAGATCATAGATCTCTGCCTGTATGTCTGATGAAGGGGGAGGCACAGCCTAAAGAGACTCCATATGTTGTGAAGAGAGTGGCGGGCGCATTGGAGACAATGGTTGAGCGAGCCTTGAGGTGGGCTCCATTTTCTGTGGCTTGCCCCTGATTTGGCTGCAACCCTTTTGATAGATTGCTCAGTGTATGTCCCTGTGGAGGTGGGAGGAGGGGAGATGTACTGTGCTGGGTGACCTGTATCCGGGGGACAAATTCATCCCCTTTGCAGAGGCTAGAGAGAGCGGTATAGGAGTGGGTCAAATTTTACAATTTCCTTGCCAAGAGGATCTGGCAGAGTCACTGACTGATGGGCTGAGAGAATAAGTGTGCCTCGGTGCAGAATGTAGTGTGGAATACTCGCTTAAAGATGATTCATTTTCATTTTATACATCACGAATACAGTAAGCCGGAATGGATGCACTCAATCTATCCATAGAGATCGCCGCCGTGTGACCCTGTTCTGGAATACTGGAAGGAGGTGGTGGCGAACCCTGGTTAGGACAACCACCATCTCCACAGACACCACAGTTCATCACTGTTTGTTGGGGATCATACCGGGCCTGAAACAAGGTAATATTAGAAATCGCTTTGCCAATATGCTTTCTGGGTTTAGTGTTGGGTAATCATAGGTTGGCCATACTACACTGGCTGTCCCGGAGGGCTCCCACATATGCTGCCTGGCAAAATGGCATGAGGGAATAGACATTGGCGGAAGAAAGATGGATGAGGGAATTGTGTACTTATGAAAAGGTGGAGGCCGACTTACAGTTGTGGAAGAGCATGCTGAATACACTTGTGGAAACTTCGCGGGAGGCAGATGGGATAGGCTTGCAACTTAGGATAGAGGAAGAGGCAAACTGGGGGAGCCTGTGCCGGGCGAGTAAGGCCGCAGGGGGGACTGCTGTCTTGCTCACCATGCAGTAGTTGATCAAGCAGAACTGAAGCAGGTTGTCTGTTACTGTATATAGTGGGATATAGCCCTGCACCACCGGAGCATCACTTTTTTTGACACTTTGGTTGTGCACAATGCTGAACCATATTTACAAGGACACACAAAGCTACCCTGAATGGATTTTCATAGCTTTGTAAATATGGCCTCCTCTCAAGCATCACTCTGCGTGAAAAGGGCGTTCAATGGGTGTTACTGTGGGTGTTTCCACACAACACCCATGGATTCTGATGCATTAGCAGGTTTACAAGGTTTCATAAAATTGGGAATGCGTCAGATTCTAACGCCTACCCAAGGGAGGCATTAAAGTGGCACAATGAGGATAAGTACCCTTATTTCTCCATGATTTTTGCTCTTTCTATGTGGGCTGCATTCTGCACGACACATAGAAGGAGGAAAACGCCATCCATGATTGTTTTTGTGCTGGAAGGTGTCCTTTCCTGCACAAAAACTATCACCCCTTCAACGCAGGCTCCCTTGCACTATGGTGCAAGCATGCCTGTGTTGGGACTTGGCAGCCAATTGCGCTCCAGTGCAGAGGAAAGCACAGGGATGAGTCATATTGATGTATTTATTTAATTTTATTTAAAGCACACTTTATTCGATTTTTCTAGTAAATATGCCCCGACGTGTGTTATGGGGTTCAATGGAGAGAGGAGGGAGGTACTGTTTTGGGGATTGTTAAAGCTGTGGTTTCATGTATCTGGAAGTCTGGTCTTCAGGCAAAACCAAAACCTCAATAAAGATAAATTTCAACAAAATAAAATCAAAGACAAGAGTTTTTTTTTTGCAGGGCACATCCTGAACTCACATATTAGAAGGTACCCATCATATGTTTTAATTAAGGAATATGGTGGTTTGATTAAATAAAATATTTGCCTAGGATCATACAACTTGGTCAAGCAGGGGAGCCAGGATTGATCCCAGGTTTTCTGGATTTACAGTGTACATTTCAGCTACTACATGCGTATCTCTTTCCCTCTCATTTTTAACATCAAAGGTCACTGTTACGTTTTTAGTTCTTTGTGAGTGGAGTTAAAGCATGGGTGATAGCAGAAGTCACAAGAAATGTAGGCTCGTTCAGGGCTCGATGGTCCAAGAGGACCTCGATCTGAGCCAGAGCGCTGCCTCGAGCCCGGCTCCAGCTTTCAGTGGCTAGTGGACCTCTCCAGTGTCAGTGGTGGAAGAGGGCAGAGAGTGGCTTCCAAAAGGGGGCACAGTTTGCAGCTCAAAGAACTATTCGTTTTGGTCATGAGTTGGCTGTTGATCCACGAACCCCAATGCTTACAGTTGTTCCAGAAAACAGAAACAAAATAATTGCAACATCAGACACGTGTGGCCCATGTGAGGAGCCCAGCGTAAATAACAGCTGGTAACCAAAAAAAAAATGAAAATAGTGTTTCATTCAAACAGCAGACCTTGCAGAGTGTTTGCTGGCTTTTTTTCTAAAGGGTAAAACCAGGCCTTTTTAAGAACACCGAGCCCAGAACTGAACTCGGAGAGGGGTGCCAATCCTTACTTACTATGTTTAATGTGGAAGGCATGATATGACGTACATCGTCACAGCATAATCTCTGCTAAGCCTTAGAACTGCTCGGAAAATCTTGGATGCCTGTCCTGGCTGCGTTTTCTAAACATACCCGGCTTACCTAAATTACCACACACAGGCTGTGCAGCAGTTGAGTGAAAGGGCGAGTTACTTTCTTCCTTCACAAGCAACAATAATTCACATTTGCTCACAATGCACAATTATTTGAGACTTAGGGGGATAATTACAAAAAAGTAATGCAACGGAGCACAGCCCCCCTCGAGGCTGCGGTGCGTTGCACAACAGGGAGGGAGCAGGAGAGCGCCATATCTTCAGAGATATGGCTCTCTTCTCCACTTTCCGTTGCGCCAACGCTGATTTCAGAGGCCGTACGCCACGCACACGCCATAGTGCTAGGGCGTGTGCATGAGTCTAGCATAGGTTTTCCACAGGAAGGGTATCCTTCTTGTACAAAATATTACGCCTAGACACAATTAAAAAAATGTAATCCGTATTTGTAAAGCGCAAACTACTCACCCTTACAGGTCTCAAGGCGCTGGGGGCCATTGTGGAAATTAAGTGAGCTATTGCCCAGAGTCACATGGTGCTGACCTGCTGCCGGAGCGGGGGATTGAACCGTGAACCCTGTGTTCTGAAGTCAGCTGCCCTGGCCGCTGCACCACACCTCTCCAATGGAAAGCTTTTATCACTTTATATGTGTGCTGCACAGTGCAGCACGCATGCAAAGTCGGAAAAGCACAGAGAAATTCAAGCATTTCTCCTCTTCGTACTTCCTATGAAGGGGCGTAAACATTTGGCGCAAAACCATGTCTACAAATCTTTGTAAATAGGGTTTTGCGTCAAAAGGCATGGGTGGTTGCATGGGAACGCCCATGTTCCACCCATGTAATGCCCCCTCTGCGCTAAGTAACGCAAAGCAGTGCTTTGCACTGCTTTGGGGGTACTTTTCAGCTCAAAAACGTTTTGCGCTGGAAAGTAAATAGCAAAAAAAACATTTTGCGCAGCTTAGCGTCACTTTTGTGATGCTAACCCAGCACAAAATGTTTGTAAATCTCCCCCCTGGTTAGACAGTTCGTGCGACGACAGGCAATGTATAATTGACCAGCAGTTCTCACCTCAGACGCACGGGGCAGTATCATTAATGGCTGCGCTTGCGCAGGGCACAGCTATGTGGCTGTTTGCACGAGATTGCTCTTTCTAAAGCACAAACATTTAACCACGAAATTTAACTCAGATGCAAATGATACACACAGCACAGCTCAGGTTGCCTCTCTGTGTCTCCAAGATGTGCTGTCTTCAGCTCTAACTCAGAGAAATTCTCAGTTGAAATATAGACACTTCAGGAAGTGCAATCAAATAGAAAGAGCTGCACAGCTGAGTCCAAAGTGAACACTCTTTTTCATGAACAGCTGTGCAATGCAGAGCTGAGTGCCTTTTTGTGTTTACAGTATTTAAAGTGCATTCCTTTAACTCTGAATTTCCCTGAGTTAATTAATGCATGAGCTGCAGACAACACAGCTTGGCAACAGACATAAGCATTTGTTGCTTACTGTTTCCAAGCTATGTATGTAGTAATTCTATTCAAGAGCATGTACCTTGTTTCTTCTTGCCAGATATGTGGCTCCACATCTTACCATAACACTTCCCACACGCAGTATGGTGCAGCCACAACTCTTCCCATGGACAGCTCCCTCTGTCTCCTAAGCCAACGGTTCTTAACTCGTTGACTTCTGTAGATCTCCACTGAATCACTCCTGGAAGCTGGAGACCCAACCAAAGCAATTTCTATGATTTGAAACTCTGAGCAATACACAAAAATACAGAAACAAGTATACATCAAACAAATATACAAATTATGAAACAATCAATTTAATTCACAAAACATACACAAACATCAAAATTCTAATTTTCATGGGTATGTTACCACTTTTAAAATCTTGTTTTGCTCCTAATACATGTTTTTTGGTTTAATTGAGGCTACCAATTGTCAATAATACATTCTGATTGCTATACTTTGCACTGCTCCCATCGATCACAATAAGGGCCTGGTTTTCAAAATTACACGCAATGCAACACAGCACCCAAAGAGGCTGTGCTGCGTTGCATGACAGGGAGGGAGCAGGAGAGCACCATATCTACAGAGATATGGCTCTCTCCTCCCCTCTCCCTAGCGCCGGTGCTGATTTCAGCTGCCGAGCGCAATGCACACACTTAGCGCCATAGAGCTAGGATGTGTGCGTGAGTCTACCATAGGTTTTGTACCCTTCCTGTACAAAATACCATGCCTAGACAAGTTTAAAAGTTTTTCCCACTTTGTATGTGTGCTGCTCAGTGCAGCACGTATGAAAAGTCAGAAAAGTTCAAAGGAATTAAAGCATTTCTCCGGTTAGCGCCTCCTTTGAAGGTGCGTTAACTTTAGGCTCAAAACCATGTCTACAACTCTTTGTATATATGGTTATGCATCAAAAGGCATGTCTGTTTGCATGTTAACGCCCATGTACTACCCATGTAATGCTCCCCTGGTGCTAAGTAACGCAAAGCAGTGCTTTGTGCTAATTTTAGGGTACTTTCCAGTTTTGCGTTGAAAAGTAAATTCCCCAAAAACATTTTGTGCTGCTTAGCGCCACTTTTGTGACCTTACCCTAAAGCAAAATGTGTGAAAATCTACCCCTCAGGCTTGCAACTACATTTTTGGCCTCAAATTTCCAATTTATTTACATTCACAGAGCATTTTAACATTTTCAATTACCCTTTTGGGGGTTTTATGTATGTATAATTTGTTAATCTCCTAATGTCATTAAATTTTCTTAATAGGTGCGACCCCCTGAGTAGGTGTGGCGGACATCCAGGGGTCCACGGACCCCAGGTAAGAATTGCTCTCCTAGCCCATCCATCTCGATGTCCTAACTCTGACCCCAAGACGGGGCTACAGTTTCTGGAAATGAATGCCCAGCCTTTCACTGGGTTGAGGACTTGGTAAATCCAGGCGAATGGGAGCAAACAAACCTTTTGTGCTCTGCATTAGCTGCAAGATACAGGATTTGAAAATAAGAAATGTAAAAGTCAGCACAATATATATGACAAAGGAGTGAAGAAAAACCTTCAAATTCGTTCTCCATTGCGCGGTAAACAACTTAAACCAGTAAAAATTAGGTTTTAGCTTTAAAAAAAAAAAAAAAAATCACTGAGTTACATAACGTGTGGAAGGCCTAGCACGCTTGAGTCTCTTCATAACACTCGGATTTATATTTCACGAGTTTTGTTCAGCGTGTACCATGCCAGCTCTGGCATTAGGGCGATGGACAAATGCACGAGCCTGGTTTAAAGGTGGGTGGTCCGACCACCCAGGCTCTTGTGTAGTGGTGAAAACACCTCCACCACCCTGTCAGAGGGTGGTCTGCCGTCTCCAAGGTTTCTTGCATGGAAGCAGGTGTTTTTCCCCATGGGAATTGTCACAGTAATTGCAATATACATGAGTGGCATGCTGGACTTGCTGCCATAATTGTAGATACTAAAAATGTATGTCCTGTATCGGGGGTACATTTACACTATCCAGATTAAAGTATCCCCAGTGTGCTAGAAGACTCCTCCAAGTCCTTCTGATGCACTGGAAAAACTACTGTATAATTATAGATAGGGCTCCAAGTTTTATAGTATTTATTTTTTTAACATGTCGTCTACATTTATCCACATTTATTGTTTGTCCATCTTATTCCCACGCCCTCCAAAAGGTGCATGCACATGCAGATATGAGTGAACAGAGTATCCTCCGCTTTTTTGGCAGCGTCCTGTTAGCACCACCCAAGTCTTTAATACACCTAGGAACACTTGGGAGACACAGGATTGCTCTATAAAGGCCATGCCCATCTCAGATTGAAGTTAAACAACTTGTATTTAAAAACGGATTTACTATGCCCCTATCGCATCCGAGCCCCATCCTTGCATCCTCATGTATCCAGGATGGAGTCGCTCAACTCTCCAAATGCAAAGAGAATTCGGCCACTATGCTTTTTTTAATTTGATTTTTGAATTACATTTTCTATGATTGATTACATTTTTCTCTACTGTTTATATGGTCAACAGTATCTTTACCGTGCACGTTGACTTTTGGTCCAAATATTCGTCAAGCTTCTCGTGTACAGTGCCGTGATGTGTTTGGGGGTCTGGTTGACGCTATATACAATTGTTAAAAATGAATACATCGGTAAACGTATATAAAATGAAAAGGGGCATATTGTAATTGTAATTGCATTTATATAGCGCTTACTACCCCTGACGAGGCGTCGAAGCGCTCTTTCGGCGGGTAGCACGCTACTCCGGGACCCACAGAGGATTAATGTTGAATTTGTATAGTGAAACATGCAAGTACATTTTAAGTGGTGGATAGGTTAGTCAGTTATTTGGATTTGGAATGATAGCAGAAGGATAGAGTAGGACAAAGGTTTGTATTTATTTATCGCTCGCTTGTTGACGCATGCTATTCAGGGAGCCTATAAAGGTTTAGTGGTGGATTAATATGGTGAAATATGAGGTAATGTCAGTGGTGGATATTAGTCTGTTACTAAGAGTGAGAAGGATAGCGGATGGATATAAGGGGAAGAAAGATTTGTATTCATATAGCACTTGTTACCCCTGATGGGTGTTGAAGCGCTTTTCTGGCGAGTAGCACGCCACTCCGGAACCCATAAAGGATTAGTGTTGAAAATTAGTATAGTATAAATATGAAGTAATTTGAGTCGTAGATATGTTATTCAGTTATTCGGGCAGTATATTAGTATAATTGAATATGGAATATGGAATTTGAGAAGTGAAACATGTTAGTCTGTTAATTTTGATTGAAAAAGGATAGTGGAGGGATAAAAGGTTGAAGAATTATTATTATTATTATTTATTTTAATTTTTTTCTTCTTTTTTTTTAAGTCTTAGCAGAAGGAAGAGGTTTTTGGATGAGTAAAAAGGAGTTTTGGAGATAAGAAGTCAGAGGGGAGAGTTTAGAAATGTTTGTTTTAGGGGATCGGTGTAGTAAAAAGAGGTGTCAGATGATGCAAGGAGGGGTAGAGCAGGAGAGAGTCTAGAAAAGGTTATTTTGACGATCATAGTAGTGGTATGGGGTTTGGGATAAATGAAAGAGTGGATGTAGAGGATATATTGATGGATCTATAGGATGAGAGATAGGGTAGTGCATTAGAAGGAGTAGTAGAAAGAAGTTTGAGATGAGTCAGAAAGGTTGGGCTAGAAGATATATTGAGCGAAGTATAGGCTGAGAAATAGGCTAGTGCATTGGAAATGCTAAATTAGAAGAAAGTGATAAATATATAGATCCATAAGTACTTTGAAAGTATATAGATACATAAAAGAAGTAAGTATATTTAGAATAAATATATTGATAGAGGCACAGGATGAGAAATAGGGTAGTGCATTGGATATGCTTTTTCAGGAGAAAATTAACAGACACACAGATCCAAGTACATGGAAGGTACATAGATCTACAATGGAAGTATGTACATGAAGACCAAAATGATTTTTATTTATTGATAAGTATTATTAATATTATTATTTTTTTCTTAACAACATAATTGTTTTACATGTTTTATAAAGTAATACACAGAGATAGGTACATATCAATAGTGAAAACAAATGCTTATATACAGAGGGATATGCTGTAAATTTCTATTTCCGTATGGTGCTTATGTGGGGAAGAGCCAGATCTTGAGTAATTTTCTGAAGATAAGGTGGTTGTCGGTGGATCTTATGTTGGGGGGTAAAGAGTTACATAGTTTGGCTGCTTGAACAGAGAAGGATGTGCCACCCATTGTTTTTTTCTTGTATGGTGGGATTTTGAGGCGAGAAGCTCCTTTAGAGCGTAGGTTCCTTTGTTGAATGTGTTTGGTGATTTTATTCCTGATGAAGAGTGGTCCTATTCCATGTATTGCTTTGTGGGTAATACAAAGCAGCTTGAACGTGGATCTTCTGGCAACCGGTAACCAATGCAGGGCTTTCAAGGCAGGGGTGATGTGGTCTCGTGGTTTGATATGCAAGAGTAGTCTGGCAGCCGAGTTCTGAATCCGTTGTAGTCTTTTCATGGTCGTTAAAGGTGATCCGTGGTAGAGGCTATTGGCGTAATCGAGTTTAGATAGAACAAGGGAGATGGTAGCTTGGACCTTGTGTGGAAATCCCAAATGAGGGAAAATTTGTTGCAGCGTTTTTATAGTACCAAAGCTTGATCTTGCTAGTTTATTCACTTGGACATTCATCGACAGCTTGGAGTCCATGGTCATTCCGAGGTTTCTTACTTCCTTCGATACTTTAGGCAGTGATGCCAGTTCATCAGGCCATGCGGCAAGCGGGTTGTAATTCTTCCAATCGCCACACGTGAGTATTCCAGTTTTTAAAACATTCAATTTGAGATGGATCCAAGTCATCCACTGATCCACGGCTCTGAGACAGCTGAAAATTGGTGATTTTCCAATGTCTTTGGGGCATTCCAGTTGAAGGAGTATTTGCGTGTCATCTGCATAGTTGTAGCACGTGAGGTGAAATTTATTGATCAGTACTGGTAAAGACTTCATGTAGATGTTGAAAAGCATGGGCAAGATGATAGAACCTTGAAGGACCCCTGCTTTTGTGGAGTACGGTTTGGACGAGAAAGGTGGGGTGTGGATGACATTAGTTCTGTTTCGAAGGTAGGACGCGATCCAGTCTAGAGCAGTTCCCTCTATGCCTGCTTCATAAAGTCTTTATTTCAGAGTGTCATGGTCAACCGTGTCAAAGGCAGCCGAGAGGTCCAAGAGGAGTAGCGCAGCAACCCCGTTGCGGTCAACTGTATTCTTTAGGTCATGGCAAGGAGGGCAGATTCAGTGCCTCTTCCCGGACGGAATCCTGTTTGGAAATCTGAAAGTATGTCATTCTCTTCAATGAATTGTGACATCTGGGCGAACGTTGCTCTTTCTATCAGTTTGCCCAGGAAAGGTCCATTTGTAATGGGTCTGTAGTTGCCGGGGTTCAGCGGGTCCAAGTTGGTTTTCTTTAGTAAAGGGCGTATGTTTGACTTTTTGAGTTCTTCTGGAAATATTCCAGTAGTTAAGGAATCGTTGATGATTCTTCTTACTGGGATGGCAGCAGAGGTTGTTAAAAGAATTGTCTTGAAAGTTTGTGGCGGACAGGGGTCAGAAGGACTGCCGGCAGGCCTGCTTGCTTTGACCAGGTCCATACATTTATCGTGTGAGATGTGTTGGAAGGAATGGAGAGGCTTGATTAGGGCATTCTTGGATAGTTGTTTTGTACAAGGGTTAGTGCTGGTGCTTTGTCCGTGTAATGATTTGCCAGTTTGTCTGTGAAATCTTGAGTAACAGGATGAGTTCCTTCTAGGCAATTTGGTTTTCGAAATTCATTGAGTATTTTATAGAATTCTTTATTTGCACATTTAGCGTTTTGAATTCTGTCTGAATAGTACCGTTTCTTAGATTTTTTGATAGCCAATTTATATAATCTGTTAATTTTTTGTAGGTGAAGTTTGTCTTGTTTGGCATTTGTTTTGAGCCAGGTACGTTGCAGCTTTCTAATTTGTTGTTTTATGTCTTTTATTTCTATGTTTCTCCAAGGCGCTTTTTCCCTTTGTTCTGTTGTGTGGTTTTGAGTGGTATCAGGATGTCAAAAGCTTCCTGTAGCCACTCATATAGATTCTGAACAGAATTTATGGTTTCTAGATTTATACTGGATGTTAGTTGTGTTTCCAAGTGTTCCAAATTGAGTTTGTTCCACGGCCGATAGGTGGATGGATGTAAGGTAGTTTTAGGTGAGTCGCTTAGTGTTTTATGTTGGAAAGCAAGCAAGTGGTGGTCTGACCATGTGACTGGAGTTATAGTTTGAAAGATAACTAGTTCAGTATTAGCAAAAAAGACATCTAGGATATGTCCAGCGATGTGTGTCGGATTGGGGACAATCTGATGCAGGTTCAATGCGTCTAGGCCAGTGATTATTGTTTTTGGATGGGTCATATTGGTTTTATCAAACCAAATGTTAAGTTCACCCAGGATGCACAGGTTGGAGTGCATTGTTATCAGGTTTGAAACTGTGTCTAGAAGTGCGTCTGGGAATGTTGCCTTGCTAGGTGGAGGCCTGTAAAGGAGCAGGAAGTTACAGGTGGAAGACGGTGTAGGATTGCATCTTGTTAGAAGAGCCTCACAATTCTTTATGGAGATGTTGTCAACTTTAGTGATATGTATTGTTTGCCTGAATACAACAGCTAGACCACCTCCTTTTTTGGCTATACGATTTTGGGTGATTATTTGATAGCCTAGAGGAATGGCTTCATGCAGGACTGGAGCCATATCCTCCCCCAACCATGATTCGGTTATGAATAGTATTTCTGGTTTTGCATCGGTGAGAAGGTCGTAGATGTGATGCTTGTTTTTAGAGAGGGATTGAGCATTTATTAGTAGACAGTATAGATAGTGGCCTTTGGTGATAGTGGGACTTTGTTTTGTAGAAGAGTGATCAGTATTGTGTGGGTGTGTAGCAGGTGTGTTTTTAGTGCTGGTATTAGCTGTATTAGGATAGCAATCGTGTAGCTGTTCTTTATCGTGTTCCTCATCCAGTATGCTAAGAAGACATTTTGATGGGTCTGCATGTGTATGTTTTGGAGATGGTGTTTGAGAACGAGTTGGAGTGCTGTGTTGCTTTTGTGGTGTAACATTGTTGTGCGGTAGACTTGGGGAAGCAAAGTTGTGAGGTGTGGCATGTTGCTTATATTTTTTGCGTGTGTTAAAGGCGCAAGGTGTATGAGTCAGGGGAGGTGGGGCAGCATGTGGGTCATGTCGTAATGTTCTAAATTGTCCAATGGATGAGAGGCGGTTAGAAGAGAGGTGCTGTATTGCTGTATCTGTGTTAGGTGTGGTGGAAGAGTGAAAGCTTGGCATTGGAGTTTGTTCCTTTGTGTGCTTTGAAAGGTGGGTATATGTATGTATTTTGTGATGGTAAGTATTATGAGGTGTTGCGCTCTGAAGATCTTGTTGTGCTGATGTGTGTGATATGTTTTGCTTTTGAGGTGTGGTGAAAAGGGGTGCTGATGTATATGTTTCATGCACCTGATTTGGTTGGGTAGTATTGTTTGTGAGAGAAGGTTGTGACGTAGAGGGGGTGGTGATGTGTTTATGTGTAAAGTGTATGTTGTGTGTAGGAGGGAATGAAGTAGAGGTGAGAGTGTTTATCTTAGACTGGTTTGTTTCAAGAGTTACAAAGTGTGGTGGTGTGCAGTGTGTGTGTTGTGTGTTAGTGTTATTATGGTAGAAGGGAGAGGAGGGTGTTTGTTGATGAAAGGATCATTATATATTTGTTAGTGATAAAAGGTGGACTGTTAGGTGTAATTACAGCAGGGAGAGTGTGTCTGAGTGGGATGTAGTTATTTATGGTGTTGATTGGCGTTGTGTTAGTAATGAGTGTATTGGTTAGTGGTATAGGATAGAGTTGTGTACTGTTTGTGGGTGATGGTGGATATGTGTGGTAGTTGGGATAGTAGTGTGTGTAGATGTGGTTTGGTTGGGTTGGTGGTGCATGCTGGTACATTAATCTGTGCATAGTGTTGTGCGTGGTGTATATTTGGTGTGAGTGTGTTGCTCTGTTTGTGGTTGTGGATGGTGTGGGCTGGGTATTTACCATGCAATAACCACATTCAAATGTTCCTCATACAAATCACTCGCATAAATGTGTATTATAAAAGAGAACCCAGCATATAATTGTAAACACAAAATATTAAAAATCACATCAATTTATTCCAA
Source organism: Lissotriton vulgaris (assembly GCF_964263255.1). Taxonomy (NCBI): domain Eukaryota; kingdom Metazoa; phylum Chordata; class Amphibia; order Caudata; family Salamandridae; genus Lissotriton; species Lissotriton vulgaris. The sequence continues at coordinate 864,292,222 of NC_141689.1, forward strand.
ATATATAAACACTGATGACTCATACAAATCGTTAAAAAGGCAAAATGTCGTCCTGGTAGACGTCCGACTCCGATATGCAGTCTTTACTAAACAGACCAGTTTGACCTGGAAGTAAGAGTTCATCCATCTTGAATTGAAGTGCCTCTATGAGAGCTTCCATCATTCTTTGGGAAATATAGCCTGAATTTCTCAGTAGGTAGACCTGTGTCTCTATAGGAGACACGTAACCTGTAAGTAGATGTCCCGATCTTAAAACTCTTATCGGAAACAAAATGGCTGTGGAATGAGATATGGAAAATTTGTAGCATGCATTCACCAAAATTATGTGTGACAGGAAAAGAGCAAGGTTATGTGCTGTGGTTGTGAACGAGGGCATGGCGTAAGAACAGGAAGCACATGACAGAGGAAACCAAGCTGTAGGATGATGCTGCTGCTGGGATGTGGGAACAGAGAGAATGGGCCACAAGATCCAGACAGTGGTTTATGGCTTCTGGATTGGAGATTAAACACAAAGGGAGGGACTGGGACTTGGCAGATCCAGCATTTGGTCCCCTGATAACAGTAGTAAAAGTAAGAGTATGCAGTTTCTAAAGGGATAGGAGGGGGGTAAAAAAGGGAAGGAGGCCAGGTGTCCAAAAGCGGAACAGATGGTGAGCGTGGAGTAGTTCCAACTTTCAGTGACTGCTGGACGTGGGTAGGTCCCACACTTGAGGGCTCTCAAACAAGTCTGTTCTCGCGACCTTGCGAGACTCCTGAACATCACTGTTGGGGACAGTAGCCCTCACCTTCTATGTGATTCCAGAATGTACAAGTTTTAATTATTTTTCTTTTCCCATCACGCAGGACTACCCCATGAGTCCTCACTATAGGAGACGGTACCTGACAGACATTTATCCACACCGTCCTCACTAGAGTAGATGAGGAGCCTATGGCCCTGATGAAATGCCAAGATCCTTTGGACGATAAAAAGGCATGAAACATGCTGACCACCGGACTTTACACACATAATCGAGAGCTTGCGAGGGTGTAATCCCCGCTCTCTAGCCACAACTCTATAGTCTTTTGTTTTTTTATTATAGCATAGGAACCCAGCTAATACAATTATTTAAGGGGACTCCGACAGCTATTTTTAATCCCATCTCTACTCTTGACACATATGCTCCAACGAGGAGCTGCCCAATGATGAAGCATGTGTGTGAGGGCCCTTGCTCCTAATTGGGGCTACTCCACGCTCACCATCTTTTCAGCTTTTGGACACATGGCCTCCACCCCCTCCCGTCCCTTTAGGAGCTGCATACTCTTACTTTTACTTCTTGATTGCAGAAGCAGAGTGTGAGATCCAGGCTACCATTCACCTACATGACCCCTAACACACACCACCTGTAATATCTCAAATAGCCAAACCTGCATACAGCAAGCAGGGATACTCCTACCAACGAACCACAAAAGCTGCCATCAGATCACCAAAATACTGTTACCTCCAGGCAAGACCAATACACCAGCAAAACCCTATACCAAAAATACGATGTCTGTGACCGAGCTCCTAAAAGACCATTAACAACAGTAAAAGTCCTAGATGGGATCTCCAGAGATATAATTCAAATATGTCCTCATATCATAGTAAGAACCATAGATAAACATCTCACCAATATGTCAAATGCACCACCAAAGGCCAACTTCTCAACTTGAAAAAATACCAAGTCATTACCAGGGCCGGACTGGGAACCACAACCTGCCCTGGCAAAGTGCTGGGCCGGCCCCCACCTCCCCACTTGGGGGGGTTGGAGGTGCCGCCGAGCTCTTTGCCGCGGCTGGTTTTCGGCCGATTTTGGTACAGGGCCGATTTTGCAGCTATGTAACAAAAACAGCCCCCAGGGGCCCAAAACCGGCCCCCACCCGTGCAGCGCACCAGGGCATTGCCCAGTGCCCGCTATGGCCAGTCCAGCCCTGGTTAGTACATCTATCCCTATCACTATACTTAAAACACACACAAACGCACATGCACACATACTCGCATACGTACTCACACACACACATGTAGAAATCCTACAAGACCTACCTCAGCTACTGCCAGAGCCAGCGCTGCTCAACACAGATTCCACTTAATGCAAACAAAGAACATCAGCAAAACTCAAGACTGTTAACTACACAGAGCAGAAAAAGCAGTAAAAGTACAGATACGTTTCTTGCCATCACACATTTCAACTCCCCTAAAAATCGCCCATAAGGTCACCCATAGCAACACCTTAGATCCACTCATCCCCATTGTGCCCATGTGCTCATACTCAACCATACATTTAGCAACCACATGAAATGAACATTTACCCTCACCACCAACGAACTTTCTACCAAATTACCGTACACTGCAGCCCTGTAGAGCAGCTTTGGGGTATTACAAGGTTTATTTGCAGTACACCTTTATGGTAATGTAGGTAACTATGTGATTTGTGGAATGTAGAATTCTTAAACATAGAATGTAATCCTGGCAGTTAGAAGAGGTCAAGGCCAGGGCTGTGATTATTGCTACTCTTCCTGCAATAAATACTTTTCCTTCACATAAACAAAATGTGTTTTGATTCAAAACTCAGGTAGTATTTTTTCCCCATATGAATTTCCCTTCATTTAATCTTTTTTCTCGAAATGTACATCATTTCACTCACAGGCCTGAGTCACTTTTTGGAGTTATTTTTTAAGTAAGGACTTTGAATTTTTAGGCCTGGCATTAGCCAAGACCTTTTTACTTTACATAAAATGACATACATCATATACTTATTTATAGGGGCTTTCGCGCAGTCATCTTCAACGATTAGTCTTTTGGATTCTCATTCACTTTTTTCCTTCCACCCACTTGAGCATACAGCTTGGGGCAATGGGTCAACTAACTTCAGTCATCGGTTAAGTTGACTGTGAGTGATGTATTCTGCTCTTTCACAAGGAGCAAATCCTCACACAAAGTAGTTCCCTTCAATGGAAGGACTACTATGGCATTGTGTACCTTATGAGATATAAAAAAAAAAAAATTCTTTTAGGCAATGTTTTATTTTATATGGGTGAAGGTGCAGCAGCTGCTCCCCAACGTAGGTTCACGAAAAAAACATCAATACAAAACATGAATTGACAATGCCAAAAGGCTGGCAGCCAGCGCCAATCCTATTGACTTGGCTATTGAGAGAGAGAAACTTGTTTATTTAGACCATAGTCTTTTAAACAATACAAACAAAATGCAAACAGAATCGGACAAAGTACAAGCAGACAAAATATTCCTACGTCATAAATAGTTAAAATTCATATTTGTTAAAAAGAAAAAAGAGAAGGTTAAAAGAGGGTAACACCTCCTGATACACAATTCATTAAACCCAAATTTTACCAAAGTTTTCACATAACTGGAAGAATAAAAAGACAGATTTAAACTTTATAAAAGGCTTAAAAGAACTTAAAATCAGTGCCCATCCTTCGATATCTCCCTACCAAAATCTTTTACGGCCTTCAGGAATTTGCCCAATGCGATTGCAATTTCTAGCGAATGCATCTCTGTTAGTAAGCCTATCGCATGGGCACGTGTAAATGTCTTATGTGATAGGAATATAGGACGTAAAAACAATTTCCTTAAATCCTGTACAAATGTGCAATCAAGCAAAATGTGCAACATATCGTTTCTTATACCACGCCCACACTTACAATTACCTTCTGGGGCAATCAGTACAGATTTTAATTTCCCGTCTATCTTCCAGGGGTTGATCCCAACCCGGGTCCTTAATATTTCATGTCGTAACCCTTGGTTAGGCAATATTTCCAGATAAGGGAACCAGCCTTCATTTACCCATGAGATCTTTAACCACTGTACTGACTTTTTCTCCTGCATGTAATTTAGGTCCTGTGCCCTTGAGAGCGACTGGCCTTGTTCCCTAAGTGTTTTCTTTGTAAAGTGGCCTATCAGGGTGTTATGGGCAGGTCTCAATTTAAGACGCCCTGATACTTTCTGGAGAGTCTTTCTCACCTCCTTTGCCCAGCCAAGATTGCTTATCTGGATTTCCTCTACACACCATTGTGAGACCTTAGGTGTCACTCCTGGGTCTTGGCGCTTCCAGAATCTTGCTAGGGCCATTTGAGATTGTACACTCCAAGAATTCAGCCATAGTTCCTTGACTTGGCTATTACTTGTTTGAATATGCCAAATGACACTTGGTAACATTTGTAAATCTGAATTCTTTTTAGACAGATGTTGGTAGTCCAAAACGTCTAAGACCAGGTGGCTTCCTACAGTGCAGCCATCAGAACTGAATCATTCAATGACCCTTGGTATCAAGGTCACAGATGTTGAGACTCTGCATGACCTTTCAACTGACCATGGCTCCAATGGATCTAGTGTAGTCGAAAATGTATTTTTCCATTTATGAGTGTTAGATGAGATCTTTAAGTGATCCGGTCCACAGCACAGAGTGCAAGCAGTCATTCGTGTAGCCCGATGTTGCACTGACTGTGCGAACAGCGCGTACACCTCAGTATTACACCCACAATCTGGATCATTCTCAGAACGCTGCAGCACAGACCCTGGTGGAAGAGCCTGCATTTCCCTCTCTCCCAGCTCTTCTCTGACTGCCAGTTGGTGGATAAATAATATGCAAATCCCTGTGCATGGCACATCCGACCTTGCATACCGTTAGCCCTTCCTTTATTATGAAGCCGTTTGGAATTTATGCCCGAACAAGGACCTTAGGCTCAGCCTCTTTTTGGCAACTCTCACCCTGAAATAAAAAAAAAAACCTGGAGCTGTGAAGTGGTATTTTTAGTACAAGTATAACCCGAGAACCTAAAATACTTGGATGAGCACCATGCTTTTAGGCAAGCTGTGAAAACCTTTTTGTTTCCAAAAGAATGAGTTAGCTGGCTGTGAAGTGATGTGTTTTACTCCACAGCGCAAGATAACAAACGTCAATCCCACTGTCCGCACCACCTACTAGCTAGACCACCACTTACCCATGTCAACAAATATAACAACACCCACCTGTCCCTCCAAGCCTCCCACAAAGCATATTGCATTCTTCACAACATCCAGCAAAACTATTTTCAGTCCCTCGGCGACATGGAGCATGCAGGCAGGAGCCAGGAGTACGACGGAGAAGCCATTAGGGAAAGAATGGGGCGTGGGCATCTTTTTTTTCAGCAAGGCTGGCGTCGTTTTGTATGCCCAGATGAACTACTTGTTAGAGCTCTCTATTTGATAGAATATGTATTTATTTTGTTTATTTATAAAGTTTTATATAGCGCCAACATGACCAACAAGTGCCCACAGATGGACAAACACACACACCACGTACACATCCCAATGAAGATAGTAACCCCAACAACAGTGATAATAATAACTTATTTTATATACTGCCCAATATCGCAGTTTTGCCATTTCTACGAGTTGATTGTGTATGCCTGGTGCTCACACTGCATTTAACCTCTCTGTAGCAGGGGGCAGGGCCATAACCTTTTGTACTACGCTGCAACAATGTTAAAATTGAAAATACTTTTAGGTGAGCCTTGAGTGTGCCTTTGTGTCTATTCACTCGCAGTTCTATATGCGAAGTGTTTTAGCGCTGTGTTTAATTTGACTTCACTCGGGGTACAGAGGAGTGAGTAGTGGTGAGGGGTTGTGTAAAAATGATGCGCATCACCCTCGTATAAATGACACTTTAGTCCTGTCACAACTTGTAATATTAATAGTTTGAGGCTGTCTGTTGGCTTCGGATTAGTTTTAATTAAACTGTAGCGGTCGCCGTGTTCTAACGCTAGTAACTACTAGCCAGTTCGTAAGTGGAGATCAAAAGCCCAGCAGCTGAGAAATCACACATCTGTGACATCTGTCCTGGCTTTTAAGCCAGCAGCAATTTACATCCTGGGATTGTGTGCCCTACGAACAATGTTAAAAGTGAAACTACAAATACCAGAGTGCAATGCGCTGTTACCAAATCGCCAAGAAGTTGTCATAAACGACAAGGAGCCACTCCGCAGCAATGATGGCAGCTCTGCTCGGCCCTGTTCTGTGCTCGAGCTTGTGCTATTACTGCACACACTGATGTGAAGTGTCCAATGCAGTCAAGGTACGAGATTGGTGAACTATGTTCAGTGCTCCCTTCAGAACAGGAGTATAGACAACAATTGGTCCTCGACACAAATTTATCATCAAGAAAAAATCATAGTACTTAATCCAGTTGACTAACTCATTTACAACAGATGCCCATGGATTCTGTTGATTAATCCATGGGCATCTGTTGTAAATGATTTTTGAGGCTGTGGGCTAGTATTGTTTTATACTACTAAGACGACCGATTCAGTCGCAACGTGGAGTTAGTCAACTGGATTAAGTACTATGATTTTTTCTTGATGATAAATTTGTGTCGAGGACCAATTGTTGTCTATACTGCTGAATACCCAGGTCCTTGGACTTTAGTGGGTCAACCCCTGTTATATAACAGTACCCTTCAGAACAGGTGCACGAGTACTGTAAGTGCTTCTTTTAACAAAGAGTAGAGGTGGAGTAGCAGAGAGGGCGAATGCGCTGACCTACTCCCAGGCTGCACGCTTGACAAATATTGATGGGAGAGCGTTGCAATGTAATATGCACTCAATTACCGGTTTTCCACAGTCCTTTTATATGTTCTTGTTACTTGCAGCGACTCATCCTTTACTCCTTTCAGTCTAAATGAAAGCCACCTACATTCACGCACACATGTTTCAAGGTGAGTTTGACATACTATATAATGTTATGTTTTGGTATTATGTACTTTAATGTACAACCTCATTAAAAAAAAAAAAAATAGAAAAAGTTTCCAAGTTGTACCCCAGTACTTGGCATAGCTTACTGCCAATGTAGGGAAGCGCTTCGTGCCCCGCATAGGGATAGTACGCCATATAAATGTTGTAATACAATGTTTCTGTATTGATTTGTTGTCTGCATAGTGTAAAGCCTGGGAAAGGGGAAACACCTAGATGGGAGACAATGTAGATTTTCTGAGGCAGAATAGTGAAGGAAAATCCTAATGTTTGTAAAGACAATGAGGTGAATATTATGTTTTCTTTACTTGCTGCTATTATTGCAGCTGCCGCAAATCACAAACAAAACTCAGTTTCAGTTTCAACAACTTTTATTCGGTTATAAAATTCAATAACCATAAAAAGTACAGTTTGTTTTTAAAAAAGTTACAGATGCAGAAAATACAGAGTCATACGGGGATTTAGATCATTATAGGTAGGGAAAAGAAAAGGAACATTTTTAAAACAGTAAAAACATTCTTATAGTTATGGCTTTATCAATTTAACTGAGAATGTTACGACGTGTAGTTATAACTGATTTAAGAAAGGTCGCTGTACATTTGGCTTCATGAGGCGTTTTTAAGGATTGTAAATAGGAGAGTGCTGGGTAAGTCTGCCTTAGACCACTGGAACGAAGAATCTGAATGATCCATGTCTTTCTTGCTGATTTATAATATTTACAGAAGAGAACGACGTGAATCGTATTTTGTGTCGAGACTCCGTCGCAGGGACACCTCATCATGTTAAGGGACCAGTTCTGCGTCTCCGGAAAAGACACCAGCCGAAAAAATACATCAAAGCGTAATCTTGTAAGAAGATACTTTTCATAGTTGGATAGAAAGTATGTCAAATAGGGCTGTATGGTTTTTCCCTGCTGTTGAACACATATTTTTTCATTTTGCGATTTGGTGATCTCTGCCTGATTGCGGAGGTCTCTCAGATGGCCCAGACACATTTGCTTGAATTTTTTCCTGGAGATATCTTCGACTGAAGGTGGCTCGACGAAGTACTGTTCGCACTCCATGTCTTTAAAGAAATTACATACGTAATTTAGCCATGGGATTTTCCGCCAGTTTGTCAGGCCTAGACAGTCAGTAATGAGGGAGCGGGTTAAGTGGCATTCAGGATTGCACCATATCCGGTGCCACAGTAAGATTGGCTGGCACCGTATGGTGTCAACGATGTAGTCCATGCCAAGCTCCCGATGTGAGGCAAATATCGGGGAGCTTCGTGGGAGGGCTAAAATATATTTTATGAAGGCATTTTCGGTGACCTGGAGCTGGTCGATGCGTCCGTAGCCCCAGATTCCAGCTCCATACGTAGCCACACTGTGGCATTTTGCGTAATATATAGTTAAAAGTTCAGAAGGTGCCGGTTTCCCCATTTTCCTCGAGAAGGAGGTTAGTGCAGATGACGCTCGACGAAAATGTAGGTTTCTGGCTTCAATTGCCTTTTGCCAGTTCATTTCATCATCCACTAAGATGCCCAGGTAAGGATATATCGAGGTTTTTTCAAGTCTGTTATTGTTGACCATTATGGGTTTAGTCTTTTTTGTCCTTGGGCCAATTGACATTGTGAATGTCTTTTTGATGTTGATTTTAAGATCAAGTGAGTCCATGAATGAAATATATTTATCAAGTTGTGACTGAAGTTGATTTGGGGTACGCGCTAAAATTACTGAGTCGTCGGCGTATAAGAGGGTGGGTATCGGCCGACGATTTATCTGTGGGAGGTCCTGGCACCCTTTTAGCATTGCCTGCTCGAGCCCATTTGTGTATAGGTTGAACAGGAATGGGGCCAGTACGCATCCCTGTCTTACTCCCTTCCTTATTTGAAAGGGTCGTGACAGTTCTCCACTGGTGCCAAATCGAACTCGACCCTCCGCCGTAGAATAAAGTTCTCTTAGGAAAGTTAGTATGGGAGGGTCCACGCCAAGATCTGATAATAATTGCCAAAGCTTCGCATGCTGGACACAGTCAAATGCCGCGCTTAGGTCGACATAAACAAGGAAAAGATTTCCTCCTTTGGCGCGGGCATATTTTCCAGCCAGGAGGACAAGGTTGAGGGCCTGCTCCACGGTTCCAAGCCCCTTCTGGAAGCCATATTGCAGGTCGGTTATGATGTTATTCTCCCGGGCCCAAGATTGCAATCGGTCCAGGAGTAGTCGACCTGCAATCTTACCCATGGAGTCCAGAAGGGAAATTGGTCGGTAGCATGCGGGATCATTGCGGTCGCCTTTTTAAAAAATTGGTAATAAAATTGAGGTAGACCAAGATTGGAAAAGGCCAATTGAGGCTGCTGCTGACATGACCTGTAAGATTATTTTCGACCAAAAGTCCACGTCGTAAAGGAACAGGTCCATTGGGACCCCGTCGGGTCCTGGAGCCTTTCCGGTTTTTGAGGCCTTGATTGCTTTTGTAATTTCGTTGAGGGAAAAACGAATATTGATCGGGTAAGTATCGTTTTGCTCCACACGGAAGTCATTGATTGGTATGCTTGATGATGCATCGTGAGAGTTTCCGAAAATTTTGGAAAAATGGAGAATCCATTCGGCCTCCGTTATTGCCACATCAAGATGGTCGTGATCGGTACTGTTGGCCATAAATGGGGATCTCACGGCTTCCCAGAATGTAGGGCTGTCTTTCCTTTGGGCACTGTCGTGTAAGCGCAGCCAAAGGTCTCGTTTAATCTGGTTTTTCCGGTCTTTCCGAGCAGAATTATAGTTTTTCCTCAGTTGAGAGATTTCGTCCACGTCTCTCGTGGGCTTGTGCAAGGCTTCTTTTAGGGCTGTAAGTGCCTTTCGACAGGTGGAATCAAACCACCTCGTGGTCGGGAGCTTAGTCTTGTTTTTTAAGTTAACAAATAACTCGTCCCTTATTGTTTCTTGGATATTTTGGAAGCAGCTGACAATCACTTCTGGCGGCTCTTCTGGTGACATACATTTGGATATCCAGTGATGGGTTTTTCCACAGATCCTCTGTGTCATCTCTGCAGGGTCGATTTTTGCCCACTTGATTGTGTACCCGTTCAGTTTCTTCATGGACACTAGGTGTTGTTCAAGGGAGCTAGGCTTTGCGGAATGCACTCCTACTTGCATCATGTTGATTGTCACGCTAAGCGGGTAATGATCACTTATTGGATTAGTCCCAATTTCATAGTTTGTTAGTTGACCTTTTAGTGAGTTTGATGCTATTATATAATCGATAGTTGTGGCACAGCCTCGCCCGTGGAAGGTGGGCAGATAGTCACACTGCGGATCGACTAATTCGTTTACAAAGTCCAAATCTAGAGAGAAGAGGATTTCGTTAAGTTTGTTTCCGCATAACGAATGTGCAAAGTGAGGAATGGGATTGCCAAGTTCGTTCTGGAGACCGCAATTACCGTTTTTGTGGTTCATGCACATAGAAGAATTAAAGTCACCGCCCCAGATATATTGGGTATGAGTAGTTTTATTGTCACGTTGTAAGGAGATTAGGAATGCGACTATCTCAACTAAATTAGACCAACATTCCAAAGCGGGTAAATTATTGTAGTAGTTTATGAGTATGAGTTTACTGACTGCAAGTGCTGCTGTCTGCGTGTCCTGCGTAATTTGGATAATTTGGAAGGTGGGTGATTCCTTTAGCAATTTCACTCTAAGTGGGAGGGTGTTGGCGATATGGATTGCAAGTCCTCCTTTTGGTCTGCCCATGTTTCCGGGTACTGCCTGAGTGAAGATGGTTTTATAACCTATAAGATGCAGTGGAGTTGTGCACCAGGTTTCTTGCAGACACAGTATATGGTGTTGCTTTGCTGTGTCGAGCCATAAAGATGATGTTATTTTTGAGGTCAAACCTGCGATATTCCAATATGCGATTGAAACACCCAGTTTCGCAGTTGCCGTTAGAGTGCTTGATATAGTTGGCAAAGTATTTGCAGGCATTTATTTTGTTTATTTATAAAGTTTTATATAGCGCCAACATGACCAACAAGTGCCCACAGATGGACAAACACACACACCACGTACACATCCCAGTGAAGATAGTAACCCCAACAACAGTGATAATAATAACTTATTTTATGTACTGCCCAATATCGCAGTTTTGCCATTTCTACGAGTTGATTTTGTATGCCCGGTGCTCACACTGCATTTAACCTCTCTGCAGCAGGGGGCAGGGCCATGACCTTTGGTAATATGCTGCAACAATGTTAAAATTGAAAATACTTTTAGGTGAGCCTCGAGTGTGCCATTGTTTCTATTCACTCGCAGTTCTATATGCGAAGTGTTTTCGCGCTGTGTTTAATTTGACTTCACTCGGGGTACAGAGGAGTGAGTAGTGGTGAGGGGTTGTGTAAAAATGATGCGCATCACCCTCGTATAAATGACACTTTAGTCCTGTCACAACTTGTAATATTAATAGTTTGAGGCTGTCTGTTGGCTTCGGATTAGTTTTAATTAAACTGTAGCGGTCGCCGTGTTCTAACGCTAGTAACTACTTGCCAGTTCGTAAGTGGAGATCAAAAGCCCAGCAGCTGAGAAATCACACATCTGTGACATCTGTCCTGGCTTTTAAGCCAGCAGCAATTTACATCCTGGGATTGTGTGCCCTACGAACAATGTTAAAAGTGAAACTACAAATACCAGAGTGCAATGCGCTGTTACCAAATCGCCAAGAAGTTGTCATAAACGACAAGGAGCCACTCCGCAGCAATGATGGCAGCTCTGCTCGGCCCTGTTCTGTGCTCGAGCTTGTGCTATTACTGCACACACTGATGTGAAGTGTCCAATGCAGTCAAGGTACGAGATTGGTGAACTATGTTCAGTGCTCCCTTCAGAACAGGAGTATAGACAACAATTGGTCCTCGACACAAATTTATCATCAAGAAAAAATCATAGTACTTAATCCAGTTGACTAACTCATTTACAACAGATGCCCATGGATTCTGTTGATTAATCCATGGGCATCTGTTGTAAATGATTTTTGAGGCTGTGGGCTAGTATTGTTTTATACTACTAAGACGACCGATTCAGTCGCAACGTGGAGTTAGTCAACTGGATTAAGTACTATGATTTTTTCTTGATGATAAATTTGTGTCGAGGACCAATTGTTGTCTATACTGCTGAATACCCAGGTCCTTGGACTTTAGTGGGTCAACCCCTGTTATATAACAGTACCCTTCAGAACAGGTGCACGAGTACTGTAAGTGCTTCTTTTAACAAAGAGTAGAGGTGGAGTAGCAGAGAGGGCGAATGCGCTGACCTACTCCCAGGCTGCACGCTTGACAAATATTGATGGGAGAGCGTTGCAATGTAATATGCACTCAATTACCGGTTTTCCACAGTCCTTTTATATGTTCTTGTTACTTGCAGCGACTCATCCTTTACTCCTTTCAGTCTAAATGAAAGCCACCTACATTCACGCACACATGTTTCAAGGTGAGTTTGACATACTATATAATGTTATGTTTTGGTATTATGTACTTTAATGTACAACCTCATTAAAAAAAAAAAAAAATAGAAAAAGTTTCCAAGTTGTACCCCAGTACTTGGCATAGCTTGCTGCCAATGTAGGGAAGCGCTTCGTGCCCCGCATAGGGATAGTACGCCATATAAATGTTCTAATACAATGTTTCTGTATTGATTTGTTGTCTGCATAGTGTAAAGCCTGGGAAAGGGGAAACACCTAGATGGGAGACAATGTAGATTTTCTGAGGCAGAATAGTGAAGGAAAATCCTAATGTTTGTAAAGACAATGAGGTGAATATTATGTTTTCTTTACTTGCTGCTATTATTGCAGCTGCCGCAAATCACAAACAAAACTCAATTTCCCAGCAAACTATGGGTCACAATTTACAGGCTGAAGGAAAGTGAAACCACCAATCAGTCCTGAGCTTAGTCTATCTATACCAGCTTCCAGGAAGCAGCAGCCACTTTCCATAATGTGAAGACAAGTTAAACTCCATGAATGAAATACAAGAACATCATCAATAGAATCATTTCTTTCAAATCCCTGGCCGCTTGCCAGAAACATCCAGGATGCTGGATGCTTGAGTTCCATGTGTGTCCTGTTGAAATGAAGCCTTTGGAAGAAGCAAGAATTGTAGCAATTGAAACTGAAAGAAAAAATCAAGACATTTGTAGCACAGAAAGTGTAATCAGAGAGAAACAATATGTCTGACATGATATAGAGAGTAGAAGCATAATATCTGCTTCTTTGTCTTTAATAACATTAGGTCTCTACTTCAGCATTCTAGCTGCGAAAATATTCATTTTATTACAAGGCCGGAGTCTCATATTATGTTTGTTTACATTCCATTTACTACTATCAACTAGGGCGAAGCAAACAGTTTGCAATAAAATGTCCTGAATGCTGATACAGAGGACAAATCAGCAGATCATGGGGCTTATTTACAAGCCCTTTCCGCCACTTTTGTGCCATTTTCCCCATGTTAAAAAATGGCGCAAAAGTGGCGCAAGGGGCTTGTAAATAAGCCCCCATTTTCTTTAACCTTGTTTCAGCCCAGAAGGCTCTGGAGTCCATGTCTCCTCTAGTAGAGTGAGGTCAAATATTTTTCTACCGTTTTCAGCCAAAGACATAGCCTTAGGGCGGGCCATTTGGTTAAGTAGGAGAAGATATAGGAATTCGTTTTTTTTACAGGTGTGAGGAAATTGCGTAACTAGTGGAATTACCCCAAAATATGCGAAATTACACATAATTGCACAAAATGAGTCTCCCCGCCTCTTGTGCAAAAAAGTGACACATTTCATGTTAAAAACAAATGCCAAACAGCATGATGCACAATGCAAGTATGCAGCCATTTTGATGAGGAAGTGGCAGACTGTCTCCAGCCTACTCCTGCCTAGCAATGTGCCCTGGTGTTGCCAATTTCATCCAGCTCCATTCTGTCATTAGTTGTCCATCTTTTCCATTTTCAAACATTATTTTAACTTTCAGTATAGTTTCCATGCCTCTGCGGAGCTTTTGCCCCTGTCTGTCTCTCTGGCCTACCTTTTTGTCAACCCCTGTCGCACCCCTCAGTTATGACAGAGGGAGGCAGGTATTAGGCCACAAGAGGAGGTAGCTGAAACCCAGATGTTGGCGCGTGAGTGCCATTGCCAACATGCACAACATTTTTCAGCAAATGAGGTGGTTGTGCTGGTGTCTTATGCACACCCAATCACCACAAAAAGTACAACAGCTAAAGATAGAATTCACAATAAAGTATTCCTACCCTGAAACTGACATCTGGAGGTCCCAATGGTATAGTCACAGAATTTCTGTGTGAGTGCTAAAGGAAGGGAAGGTCATCCTTGTGGAAGAGGAAGCCCCACACATAAAATTGTGTCATGCGTCACCATCAGCAAACTCCCCCACCTTGGCATAGCAATACCACCAGGGCGGACGTGACCTCCTGTTGGATTTGGCGGAGGAGGGAGTTCTCAAATAAAAACTACTGGATAAAAGAAGGATTCAGATCAGTGGATTAGAAATACCTTAAAGTCCCCGGGCCAATTTCCTTTATTCTAGGGAACAGTAGCTAAGATTAAAACGGGTGTGATGGAGGTTTGAGGGCAATGGCTCACACCTCCACAGAAGCTAGGCAAACATGTTTCTGCCCACCCATACGGGTCATGGGAATTCTTCAGGGCCAGTGTTCCATAACTACCTCCTGAAGGCCTCTGTGCCTAATTTCTTTTTGAGGTGAAAAAAAGTAGAATTTTACAAGAACACACTAATGTGCTCAGGTGAGTCTTTGTCAAACAAAGAAGAGAGGGGACTAAGAGCTAATAAAGGTCCAGTACCCATGCTCCATGTAATAATATTGATCCGAAAATTGGGTTACTGTTCCTATGAGCCACAAATAGTGTCCCGAAAGAAGGTAAGTAAAGAAATAAGCAGAGAAATAAGTTTCTAGGTTCTTTTTACTCAACATGAGGCAGTTACAAGTTGTGTCTCTTGTTGCCCTTACACATACCTTGGGATGTCCTGCTTCATCATTGGGCATTGCTCCTCGTAGGGCCAGTGCTGCAATGCCCTACAGGTCCCCCGAAGGGCCTCTTTAGTGGAGATCTTTTAATTTCGCCGTATGATGAGTGAGAGCATGAGTCTTAAGAGGGGTTGTGAAACGTGAGTGTGTGAATGAGTATTTAAACTGGCTAGGGGATACCATAAATATTTTTTAATGTGTTGGTTCCCCTATCAGAGTAAAAAAAAACATGTAGGTTGTTATTACTAGTGGGGTAATTATGTCCCCCTAGTAACTAAAAGGTCGACATGTTTCGCAACTTATAGTGGTCAAAACGATCCTTGGCGCTTCATCAGGACCAAAACAATTGGTTATAAAGGAGAGGTTCTGAGTAAGTTACCCCAATTGAAATTAGTGGTGGAGTGGTCCCCCTTGTCTTTTGTTGAGGGTGGCGCCAGCTCATGGTAACTACTGATATTCAGACCTAAATAACTTAGGAGGGATAAAAGGAAAAACCACAAACGATATATAGACAGACAAAGAACATAAGAGTATTATTATGTGTTGCCAGATTTTTGATGGCATCACACCTCAACTATGTACTCACTTGTCATACAGGAAAAAAACAGTTAAAAATGTTGCCTTGATATCATTTGCCCCTGCATTAGTTGTGTGGTACTTGCCCCTATCATTCAATCCGTGCACATAATATTACTGTTATGGTGAAAGTGAAGCACTTGTTTCGATTATACTCTTATGTGTTCCTTATCGTCGCTGGCCGATAGAGAGGGATCATGCAAACATAACCAATCATATAATTGCTGCATAATCTTACCTATTATTTTTGTTCAATATGCTACATAGGCTATTGCATGGCTGACTGCACCGTGATGGGCTGTGATTGTCAATGAGGGAAAAGAAGAAGAAACAGAGGATATTTTTAGAACAATACGAGGTAAAAAAATCCCCAGTATTTGCGTGAGTCAAGGAGCCCACAAACTTATCCTGCAGGGGGAGAAACATCTTACTTACGATTTTTGACAGGGTGCGCAAGTCTGCTACAGCTACCCTCGACCATTCATGCCTGGATGTTGACTGAGAGACTTGCCGGCATCTGTGAAGTAGAGTCTCTCCCGTGGCCTGACGTCCGGCTGCCTGGCTTCCGGTGGGCATATCTCTATTCTATTGCGAATGTGCGGGCGCCGTCTTGAAGTGGGTGCAAGGTCATGTACCTTATTGTGCAGAGATCTACGGTTATGATGTACTAGAAACCAGGTACACCAATTCTATTGTGTATGTGCGGGCACCATCTTGACATGTAGTGCAAGGTTAAGTACCTAGTTGTGCAAAGATCTACGGTTGTAATGTGAGACAAATATAATATATTATACTGGGTCTTCGTCCCAAAGGAAGTTCAAGGAGTAGAACAGATGCTAACCTATTTCTGTAAGTAGAAATGGTTAGACATGTCTAGAGGAGTGTCAGAACCATATATTTTATCATCGGCGTGGCCAGACAAGAAAAGTACAGCAGACCATATGTGTGGGTGGGTCATAGTTCGATCCATGGAATGTCCTCATTGAGTCCCTTCTTGTGTGTCTGAAGACGATGTACCCATCATTGTTTTTTTCTGAATAGGGCTGAGGTGCTCCACGTTGGATTTGCCTCTATGATTGTGCATCTGATGTCGCTGCAGAGTGTTTATTTTCAATGAAGTGGTTACACATTCTGGTTGTGATGCGTCAGCATTAAATTGTACTTTTGTGTTCCCCTATCTGGACTTTGACCAGTTTAGTGGTCAGTCCTATGTAGAAAAGTTCACACAGGCAGGATATAAGGTATTTACAAATCTTAGTGTTGCAATTTTGTGTGTTGTCTCTGTTACCAGATGAATTTGCCCAGTTCCAGTGTCTTAGTGTGTTTCGTAGATGTACAGGTGATGCAGGTGCTGCAGGGGTAGTGTCCCGTTACTGGGGGCAGCTCCCACAGGGTGTTCTCTCCTGGGTTTCTGCGGGGACGTGGTCTTGTGTGTACCAGCTGGTCTCTTAGGTTGGTGGTCCTCTTAAAGGCAAACCTGGGCAGAGCTATGTTCAGATTGTCTGTGTTTAGGATCCTCCAATTTCTAAGTATAATGTTTTTTATCTTGTTAAACATCGGAGTGAAGGTGGTAACACAGATCATCTCATCCTCTTTTATTCGTATATTGCTTTCAAGGAGACCTTCATGATTATTATTGTGTGCTCTCTTCTTGGCTTTCGTTATCACACTCGTTGGATAGTTCCTGGTTTCCAAGTTGGCTGTTAATGACGCTGCTCGGGAATCGTAGTCAGTTAGGGAGCTGCATTCCTACCAATTCTGAGAAATTGTCTGTAAGGTAGATTTTCCCACAGGAACTTAGGGTGGTGGTGGCTGTCAAAAGGGAGGAGCCTATTACAGTATGTTTTTTGTTGTTGTAGGTTTTAGTATGTAGACATCCCTGTTTGATGGAGATCAGTAGATCTAAGAATGGGACTTCCTTAATGGACACTGATTTGGTGAATTGTAGGTATGGGTTCAAGTTGTTGATCTAGTCTTTGAAACTCTGCCAGCTCTCTTCAATTCCTTTCCAGAGGATGAGGATATCGTCGATGTAGCGTTTCCATGTAAGAATTTTCTCCTGGAAGGGATTGGAATCGACAAAGATGTGTTCTGATTCAAAGTGTGCCAGGTATAAACATGCAAGACTGGGGGCAAAGGTACTTCCCATGGAAGTACCTTGTACTTGATGGTATATGTTGGTTTTGTACATAAACAAATTATTCTTTAAGGCTAGAGTAATGCAACCCATTATGAAATGCACTGGGATGTTGGTTGGGATCTCTGTTGTGTATAATAGATTTTTGATCACTTCAAATGTGGCATTCTGGGGATGTTCGTGTAAAGGGCTTCCACGTCCAGGGTCATTAAGAGGTTGATTTCTTCTCTGTGTGTTGTGTTAGTTTCAGTGAGGAGGTTGAGAACATCCCTTCGTCAGACACGGTCGCTCCCACGCTCCCTGGCTCCTGGTGGTATCGTTACTCTTCCATTGACCTCCGACCATCTGTGTGCCTGTAATTCAATTGTGCATTTGCATTAGCGCTTCTGGTTGTGCATTTGTTTTAGCGCTTGTGGTGTATTTTTCAATCTGCTCAGTTTGTGCCACTTAATAACGCTACAGCGTTTCAGGTAGTCTGCAGCGCAGCATAGTGTATGCAATTTAATCAGCGCGACGGAAACGGAGCTGCGCTCTATCTGTTAACATTAATCTGCCTGTTTAAAAGCGCTTGTGAACTTTTATCTGTGCCCCAGCCTCACTCGACTTTTCACTACCTCCATTTTGTTTGTTGTTGTCTCCCTGAGCCCTTCCTACTCGCACCGCTCCCGCCTCCCTGCTGCCCCTCCCACGCCCCTCCCCCCCTCAAAGTGCTTTAATGACAGATGCGCCCACGCGCTACGTCCATGCGGAAGGTTCGCCAAAGGTAAGCCCGTCTACGCCCGTCCGCGCCTGGATCGCGCCCAGCGCCAGACCCCCTGGTCCGTGCAATGCCCAGCCCTCCCGCTCTACTTACAACGCCTCGACCCTCCTAGCCCTTAACCCCGGCCGACGCCCCAACTGCGCCCAAGTCGCTCCTGGACACACCCATGGACCCTTCTCATGCAACTCCTGCAAGTTCGACAGCACCAAGAACAACTCCTCATCCACGAACACAAAACAGATATCTGACTCCAACCACCTTAAATGCATCCTGCTTAACACCCGCTCATTCCACAGGCACGCCATCGACCTCTGGAACCTACTAGACACCATCTCCCCAGACGTCGCCTTCCTAACAGAAACATGGATGAACTCCACATCAGCCCCTGACATCACCATCGCCATCCGGGAAGGCTATTAGATCATCCGTAAGGACCGTACCGACCAAACAGGAGGAGGCATCGCTATCGTCCATAAGAAATCCATCCGCATCTCAACCAGCTCAGACTGCAATCTCGCCAATACTGAACACCTTCACTTCCAGATCCACATCGACCCCAAGACCACACTTAGAGGCACCCTCCTCTACAGGCCACCAGGACCCCGCGCACAATTCAGTGAGGACATCACGGACTTCATCACCCCACACGCCCTCCCCTCCGAGGATTACATTCTTTTGGGAGACCTCAACTTTCACCTTGAAAATAACAACGACCGCAACGCCACCACCCTTCTGGACAATCTCGCCAACTTCGGACTTAAACAACTTGTCACTACCCCCACCCACATCGCAGGTCACACACGACCCCATCTTCACCTCCAGCAAACATGTCTCCTTCAGCCACACCACTGCTCTCCTTTGGACGGACCACAGCTGCGTTCACTTCACCTACAACAAGACCACAACCAACAACCATCCCCAACCTACTCTGCAAAGAATCTAAAACAAAATCACCATCGACCAGATCGCCTCATCGCTTCTTCAAAACCCCCCTGCCCACTCCTCAAACCGCGACCAAGCAGCCATTAACCTCACCAAATGGCTATCCAACAGCGCCGACATCCTAGCACCTCTGAAAAAACGTCAAACCAAACTAAGCAGCAAGAAGGCCTCCTGGTTCAAAGATGATCTTAAGAAATCTAAGAAACTCTGTCGCTCCCTTGAGAAGGCCTGGAAAAAAGACCCTAACAACAGCACCAAGGACGCCTTCAAAAACGCCACCCGTATACACCACCAACTGATCAGGAATGCCAAGAAAGCCGCTTTCAAGGACCGACTAGATAACAACGCCCACAACAGCAAGGAACTATTCAACATCGTCAAGGAATTTACTAACCCCTCAGCCAACTCCTAACGACATCACCCCCTCTCAAGCCCTCTGCGACTCCCTAGCTTCGTTCTTCTACAACAAGATTGCTGACATCCACAAAAGTTTCGACAACCAGCCCATAGACCAACCCACCCAACCTTCTGCAGGACCCCCACCCCCCTTGAAAATCCTCAATGACTGGAACCCAATCTCCACTGAGGACACCATCCGCCTAATGAACTCCATTCACTCAGGATCACTCACAGACCCTTGCCCTCACCACATCTTCAACAAAGCAGACTCCATCATAGCACCGCACCTCCGAGACGTCATCAACTGCTCCCTCAACTCCGCCACCTTCCCAGAAAGCTGGAAACACGCCGAACTCAGCGCCCTTCTGAAAAAACCCACAGCTGACCCCACCGAACTCAAAAACTACCGCCCCATCTCGCTCCTTCCATTCCCGGCCAAAGTCATCGAGAAAGCTGTCAACAACCAGCTCGCCGCCTTCCTCGAAACCAACAAATCCCTCGACTCCTCACAGTCCGGCTTCCGAGCCAAACACAGCACTGAGACCGCACTCATCGCAGCAACTGACGACATTCGAACTCTGCTAGACAACGGAGACACGGTCGCCCTCATCCTCCTCGACCTCTCCGCAGCCTTTGACACAGTTTGTCATAGCACCTTAATACAACGCCTCAGGAACATCAGAATCCAAGGAAAAGCACTGGAGTGGATCACTTCTTTCCTCACCGGAAGAACCCAGAGAGTCCGCCTCCCACCATTCAAATCAGAGGCCACTGAAGTCATCTGCGGCATGCCACAAGGATCCTCACTCAGTCCCACCCTCTTCAATGTTTACATGAGCCCCCTCGCGACCATCGCATGCCAACATAACCTCAACATCATCTCCTACGCTGATGACACTCAACTGATCCTCTCACTCACCAAAGACCCTAACACCGCCAAAACCAACCTACATGAAGGAATGAAAGAAGTAGCCGAGTGGATGAAGCACAGCCGTCTAAAACTGAACTCCGACAAAACTGAAGTCCTCATCCTTGGTACCTCCCCCTCCGCCTGGGACGACTCTTGGTGGCCAGAGGCCCTCGGAAAAGCACCCGTCCAGACGGACCACGCACGGAACTTAGGTGTCATCCTGGACTCCTCACTCTCTATGAACAGACAAGTCAACGCCGTTTCATCATCTTGCTTCAATATTCTTCGCATGCTTACAAAAACATTTCGCTGGATCCCCACCGAAACCAGAAAAACGGTCACCCACGCACTGGTCACGAGCCGCCTGGACTACGGAAACACCCTATACGCCGGCACCACCGCAAAACTCCAAAAAAAACTCCAACGCATCCAGAACGCCTCAGCCAGACTCATACTAGACATCCCGCGTAAAGACCACATCTCTGGACACCTGAAAAACCTCCACTGGCTCCCCGTCAACAAGAGGATTACTTTCCGCCTCCTAACCCACGCACACAAAGCACTCTACGAACTTGGACCCGAATGCCTCAACTCACGACTTTCCTTCTACACCCCCTCCCGCCTCCTACGATCTTCCAACCAAGCTCTTGCAACGGTACCTCGCATCAACAAAACCACCATGGGAGGCAGATCCTTCTCCTACCTGGCAGCTAAAACCTGGAACTCACTCCCAACTCACCTTCGCCTCACTCAGAACCACCTTACATTCAGAAAGCAACTTAAAACCTGGATATTCGACAAGTAATTCCCCTCCCTTCCTCAAGCGCCTTGAGACCCCCTGGGTATGTAGCGCGCTATATAAATCACTTGACTTGACTTGACTTGACTCAGGTAGGACGGCTCGTTTGAACCAAGGGGTGTAGAAAGAAATCACAAATTTTACTCAGGAGTTCCAGCAAGGAGCCAATCCCTGAGACGAAAGGTTGTCCTGGTGGTGGATGAATGCCCTTGTGTATCTTGGCTAACACGTAAAAGTACGGGGTCTTGGCAGAGGTATTTATAAGGAAACTTGACTTCTGTGTGTGTCCAAGCCCAGCTCACCTGAGTTTCTGTTCAGTTCTGATGGAGGTTGAAGACAGTCCGACCCCACCCTGAAACTGCTTGTTCCAGCACACTAGTTTTAAAACAGTGCACTAAGAACCAGAAGCTCAAGGGAAGGGGGGAAGTGGATAAAATAAAAAAAGAGAGACAACACCGTTCTTGCATTTCCACTGTAGAAGAGCTGCTAAAATCTGCGACCCTCTCTGACTTCTGTAGAAACTGGTGCCTAATGAAACATAAACAAAGAACAGATAAGTGCAACCTATCCCTAAATGTGTTCCTGACTACACCTTAATCTTATTAGGAACTCTCTTCTAAAAGTACCTCTTGGATCCTGGTCTCAAGCTTCCAGGTTTGGAATGTGTTACTGTTCTGGGATGTGCTTTCTATTACTGTAAAACTTGTGTAAAATCAAACGAATATCACTATCAGAATTACCAACATCTAACATTCACCTTAATATAACTAAAGCCTACATTCTTAATAGCAAACTACCTTTTCACACATTTCCAGACTTTTTATAAAACAAATACTGTACTTTTACATCAAAATACAGCAGGTAATTTGTGCAAGTCCTTGATTTACTGTTTGCCTTGCTGTCAATGGTTTCCTCTGTTCGATTCTTAAAAAAGTTCCATGTAAAACAATGTTTATTTCACAAAGTTCCACAAAGTATTCTTGTAACAAAGGGTTTGAACCACAAAGTTCATGGGAGATATCTTGTTCTAAATTGTCTTTACATGAATCCAGAAATCGCTGACAAAGTTATTTCAGGTAATAAAAGGTTTTGCAGTTACTTGTTGCTGAAAAGGGATACTGATCAGTCTAACCTTGACCTCTTTCTCTTTTGCAGGTCAATTGCAGTGGACAGAAGAGGGGCTGAGGCAAGAAGTAGCCGGAAACCAGAAGAAGGAAGAGCCAGAAGCCGCGCCTGTTGAAGTCAATGAAGGTCTGGAGAGAGCAGGGGTGCCAGCACCGAAGGATCTGTTCTCAGGTAAGTGGGAGGTAGATGAGCACAAGCACTGGGTGAGGCTCAGGGGCTGCCTTTTATAGACAGGGCTGGATGTGGTTCGAAGAGCTGGGTGTGGTTAGAAGAACTGGGTGTGGTTCTCACAAGCAGGTGTGCAGAGCTTCAGTTATTATGCTAATGAGTTGAAGTAACAGATGGCCTAGGGAGGAGTGTTCTAAATAAGCCTTGGTAAAAGCAAGGTCCAATGTTTTCTAAATAAGCCTTGGTAAAAGCAAGGTCCAATGTGCCAACAAGACAGCAATGTCCAAACTTGTGAATACATTGAGCAACATACACAGAAGTCTTAGGGAGGGGCTGAGATAACAAGAAAGGCATTCAGTAGTATGTTTAAAGAGAGCTATTACAGAGACCACTAGTGCAATGAGAGGGGACATGCTCTTTGCTGTGCACAAACCCTAACAGTGTGGTGATCCATCCTTTCGTCTCTCTGCCTCATTCACTATGATTTTAATCCATGTTAGCAGAGTATCAGTGGGGTCAGCTTTAAGTTTTGTGCAGTACTTCATGTTGGCCAATTGGCGCAGGCATTCTTGTTCATAATCACAGGTGATTATGGCTCCCTCTTTGTCCGCAGGTTTTATGACGATGGTGTTGTCTTCTTTGAGAGCGGATATGGCTCCCCTCAACCTCGTTTGTAGGTTGTTATAGGGTTTTCTGGGTTTTAATCCGTTTATCTCTTTCAGAACCTCTTTTTCAAAGGTGAGGATTTCACTGGGTACCATGGCGGCCGTGGGGTGAATTTGGATGGTGTTCTGAGTCCAGTGTCTCCTCTTTCAGGCATCTCTCTGTCATGGAAGTGGGACTTCAGTCTTATTTTTTGGAACAGTTGGTGTAATTCTTCGGTAAGTTTGAAATGGTCCTCCTTTGGAGTGGGTATGAAGCCTTGTCCCTTCTGGAGTACAGTTACTTCTTCATTGGAAAGGGTTCTGTCAGAGATATTGATGATCGTTTTTTTTAGGTCATCTGGCTCCTGTTTTGTTGTGTTTCCGCATCCTGCCACTGGACCCGTTCTTTGTTCCCTCTTGTCCTTCCTCTGCCCCTGCCTCTGTTCCAAAAAAGAGGGGGAGTTTGGTGTTTGAAAAAAGGGGGGTTGGAATCCTTGTTGGTCTCGCATAACCGGAGTACCACATAGGTGGGTGGGGTATGGCTGGTTAGGATATCCTTATATAGTTGGCGGAAGAAGAAGTCCCTGTCGACCTTCACTGTTTTCCCAGCTTTCATTGCTTGATTCACTGTGGGACGAGCGATTTGATCTAAGTGACTTGTTGAGCCTTCTTCGGAGGACATGTCGCTTCAGGGTGGTTGATAGTCCTCTTTGGTGTAGGGATATATTTTCTCCTTGTCGAACCGTCTGATATCCTTATTTTTTGGGGATTTTTTGTTGCATCATATAGTCTTTATGCTCATTCATCTCTGCATCGATTTCAGCCAGATGTGTTTTGTAAAAGGTGATACTGATCACTGCCTTTAGTCCATTCTATGCTATATTGATTTTAATGATTAGGGCATCATCGGCAACCTCTCCCTACCTTGGTTTAGCAATACCACCAGGATGGACGTGACCTACTGTTGGACTCTGCGCAGGAAGGAGTTCTTAAATAAAAACTGCTAGATAAAAGAGGGATTCAGATCAGAGGATTAAAAATACCTTAAAGTCCCTGGGCACATTCCCTTTATTCTTGGGAACAGTAGCCAAGATAAAGAAAAGGCCAGCATGTTTTTACCCACCCATACAGGTCTGGGACATTCTTCAGGGCCAGTGATCCATAACTACCTCCTGAAGGCCTCTCTGCCTAATTTCTTATTGAGGTGAAAAGAAAGTAGAAGAACACATCAATGTGCTCAGGTGAGTCCTTCCTGAGGCGCTCAATGAAAATAACCTATTGGAAAAATTAGAAAATACATTTTATAAATATATTTTGATAAAAAACACTGCCTTCCCTAACCAATAATTAAAATGGCACAGTGGAATGCAAGTGATACTGCACCACACACCACAGCACTCAAAACACACGTGATATGTGAAAAAACACATGCGAAGATGACATGCATGCACTGTGTGCAGTAATATAATAATGACAATAAATCATCCAGATTATGCTACACTGTAGTTGTTTATTAGCAATATCATGGGGGAGCCCAATAGCTCTATTACCCTAGATTTTAAGGGATACCAGCTTCTGGGTCGGAGAGAAGGACAATGTATTTTGTAGTCACACACTAATCAGATCAGGTTTTGAAAAAATGAATAAAAAGTGAACATGCACATTCTTGGTACCCATATCTATAGCTCTCTACTGTCCAGGGGTTAAAAGGCTTGACAGTCAGCTCATCTATGCATTTTTGTAAACCTACCTACAGTAGGTGACAGAATAGCGACTAGTTCATGACTGGAGGGCAGAGAGAGGCTTGTTGTTTCTGCAGGGCCAGCATTGTGGCCAAATAAAAAGTAGTGAAGTCACTCTTGTTCTCTGTAGTAGCTCACCCAGAGAGGGACATAAGTCTAATAATGATGTGGGGCCATGCAACTACCCAGCACGTGTGTCTTATGAGCATTTGAGAGGGTAATGCAACAGAAGGTTAAGGCAAGAAGTTAAAGGAAAACCACCCAAATAGCGCTTATATGACGTATGACAATATGCCTTAACTGTGCGCATTGCTGTCACCGGTAGTATTCATTTTATCGATTATCCATGGCTCAGAAAGAGGGATGTGGTTGGGTTGTGCAGCTCGCACTCTTAGATTTGGATACAATGCTCAAACTGGTATTTTACATGTGTATCTTATCGTATTTTGAGTCTCCTGGTGCCCACCCCGAACACCCAATACCTATTTTTTGTTGGAGGCCACAGGCAAGGGTGGTGGCAGTCAGTCAGATCGTGAGATTTGTTGGATCCACAGATCTTTTGTGTACCTAGCTAACTATATTTTTTAAACCGTTATATCTCAAACAATTCTGAATAGATATACACCAAATTTCAAAAGGCACGCGTTCTTTACCAAGGTCTAGATTTCCACAAACTTTGGTGTAAATCCGTTCAGAGGTTTTGGCTGTAGCTGTGTCTGATTTTAATATGTTCTGCATTCTGTCCATCAACTGTGGTTTTGCATTCTTCACCCCGAGTGGGATGGGTATGCTCAGACGTGAGTCCCATGCTCTCCACACCACTGGAGTCAAGCTATCCTGACTGAAGACGGCTGATAGCCAGAAACCGGTCTAGGATGCTTGATTCCAGTCCAGGAAAGACATAGCTTGGCAGTTCGGGCTGGACTGTTCCCATGAGGCACAGGGTCAAGGCTGATATGCTTATGGCCATGTCTGAACTGGGGTGGTGTGGACTGCAAAAAAACGATGGATTTAGGCCCAGATCTCTGTACTGGGGCGAATGTATGACATCGTTCTGCATTCTGTCCATCAACTGTGGTTTTGATTTTAATATGGGGAAAACATATTTTGTGAGCCTCTCTTTTTTTGGCCCCCACTTGACCGATCACCCGGAAACTTTCTAGTATGGAGCTGAGATAGAAAAACATTTTTGGGGAAAATTTTGTGTACATTCATCAAACGGCGCCAAAGTTATTAGGAAATGAAAAGAAAAATTCCTATGGAAACATTCCTAACTATAACTACCCAGTGATGACCACCCTTATGGGATGCAGGGATGGCAGGCACATATTGAATACATTAATATAAAAATATCTAGTATCCCACCAGGGGCCACAGGGGCACTCTTGGAGGCAGGGGGTAGCCACAAATCAATTAAATTAATAAAAGCAGTAGTTGGTGGCCCATGGGGCCACTAAAGGAAGCAGGAAAAGGCAGGGAAACATCAATTACATTAGTATGAAAATAACTGGTGTTCCACAAGGGCCTATAGGGGCCTAATGATAGGTAGAAGGAAGCAAGTAAAAATTAAATTAATTACTTTTTAAATATCTGGTGTCCATTCAGGGCACATGGGAAGAAGGCAAAACTTCATAAATTAAAAACTAGCAACTACTGTGTACTACAGACTACTACATTCAGCAAAAGCATAAAGAAATATACCTGGGAAAAACAAAAAAATACCAAAAATGACATGCTCTTCTTTCAATATCACTCATTCATTCTTGGAACTTTATTTCGGCTATTACAGCCATAAAATAAATTACAACATCTTAAAATTCATATCAAGAAAGGAATACAGTGTTGTAAAGAACACTAATTAATAGACATAGCAGTAAAAATCACCCATTGGGAAGTAGGCAGTTAAAATGAAAATCATCACTATGGGAAATATGATCAAAAAACATTCATTAAAAATAGAACTTAAACTAAAAATATTAAAAAAAGATGGATTCACATCTAATGTTTATATAAAACCCAAGATCACAATAGCAGCCAATTAAGCGAATATTACTATTTCTCACGTAAGTTATTCAACAGATACCTACGCTTACAGACTAGGTTTTTACAGAGCCCAAGAGCACAACAAATGGCAGATAGGAGCAGGTGTTATTAGTTCCCACATCAATTTTTCAGTAAATACATTCGCTTACACCACTTGGCAAATAAAAATTTTGCAATTGCAGCAACAAAAAACAGGTTAGTATCAGATTTTAAAACCCTATAGAATTCTTTATAATTTCTAATGCCCAGGTTTCTGCAGAGTTGAATCACCCACTTGGACCTGGCCTGCTTATACGTCAAGCTGAAGAACAACACATGAATTACAGTTTCTTCCTCTACTAGGCACCCAGGACAGAGACGGGTAGTAGCGCCCGCCCACTTGTTGTTTAGTGCATAGAGCAGGAGCGTCCCATATCTAAATTGCAAAAACATCTTCTTTGCTAATGGTGGTTGTACAGAATCCAACACCAACTCCATTTTATAATGGTGCTTTATATTAAAAAACCCATAAGTTAAACTAGAGGGATTAACTGTCTGTAGGATACGTGTCAGTTTATGCTCTTTCAATACGCTAGCTAAAGATTTTTTTGATGTAGCTAGGCATGACTCCTCAGGTGTGATCCATAGATCCTCCCTTCCTATTGCACAAAATGAATCCCTAATAAAGGACAACCACAGGATACTATCAGCCCCCAAAGTAGACAACACCACCTTTAATTCCTCCCTATATTCACCTAAATCTGGCCTACTCCACAGCCGTCGCCAATAAAGCAATGGGCGTGAAGAAATTAGGTCCGCAATTGGGAGGATATCCAGGTCCATCCTTAGCGGTACTAAAGGTGTACTTTTGGGCAGGCTCAAAATTTGTCTTATAAAGTTATTTTCTGTTACAGTAAGGGCATTAGCTAAGCTATGTCCCCACAGTTCTGCCCTATACATGGTTGCCCCCTTGCTTGAACCTTATAGATTTCTACCGGCGGGCGTAAAGCCTTTAGGGCATATCTCTTATGGACTTTTAAAAACGCCCAATGGCCTGAGTTAACTTTAAATTAGCTTTATTAATTTGCGGTTCCCACCCCATTTTATCATTTAATGTAAGACCTAAATAGTCAAAGATAGGGACCCTTTCCAATGGTCTATCATCCATTCTTGGGTGTGGGCAATTTATAGAATTAGCATTGAAGACCATATATTTTGTCTTCTTAATATTTACCACTAAATTCCTCTTTTTGCAAAACAGGCTAAATTCCTCTAACACACACTGCATCCCCATTTATGATTTCGAGAGGAGCAGGGTGTCATCCGCAAACAATAATGCAGGAAATTTGCGGTTAGCTAGTTTTGGGGAGTCAATATCCTTAACAGCAAGAAGGTCTCCTATTAACCCATTAAGAAAGAGTGAGAAAAGGGTCGGTGCAAGCACACAACCCTGCCTCACCCCCTTTTCAACAGGTAAAGGAGCTGTTAGTTTCCCATTCTTGCCGAACCTTACTCTAGCATATGTTCCCTCATGGAGGCGTTTAAGCTGGTGACAAAGATATGGTGGTACTCCCATATCCAGCATAATACCCCACAACTGGTCACGGTCCACCATATCGAATGCCGATTTAAGGTCCACGAATGTAAGGTACAGGCTACATACCTCCAGAACGATATGCTTTCAATTGAAGCCTCAATAAATGATCTATGGTAGATGTTTTACATCTAAAGCCTGCTTGTAAGGGAGTTAAAATATTAAGGTCTTACATCCATTCCTGGAGTCTTGCCAGTAACACTCTATCAAAGATTTTTTGTGTTACATCAATAAGGCTAATTGGCCTGTAATTTGCAGGTTCAATGGGGGACCCTTTTCTGTAGATAGCGAAAATCTCTGCCTCAACCCCCCATGTGTGGATGGGGGGGGGGTGACATGCCATAAAGAATTGCATTAAATAATGTTTGAAGGTATGGGGCCAACACTACCTGTTCGTTTCTATACAGGTACCCGGGATTTCCATCTAATCCAGGAGCTTTATTTTGTAGTACCTTGGCTAGGGCAGCTAATACCTCAGCCAAGGTACAGGGGGATATATCCTCGGGAGAATAAAAGATTTGGCAAAAAAACCAACATCCCACTCTCACTAGATCCATTATGTGGGCTTGAATATAAATCATTGAAATAAAGACGCCAAGCTTCCTCTCCAATTTTAGGCTCAATGGCAGACCTGCCCTCAATTTTTCCAGTATGGACTAAGTTCCAGAAGCCTCTTATGCCTTTATGATCCAAGGCATTCTTGATGGCCTGCCATCTTTCCATTTCTCATTCAGATTTTGCTTGTGAAATAATTTTTTTTAAAAACACCCTTGCTTCCCTTATGAGAGTAGTATCACACCCCTTGAGACTTAGCAACAGGGCTCTCTTTGCATCCCTACATGACCTGTTGTACCAGGGTTTTTTTTCTCTACGGTGATTGCCCCTATTGGGCTTACTATTATAAAAAAAAGTCCGCCAGGCTTGCAACCAAGTCCTGGTGGATTTTTCCTAGGTCTTTATCAGGTTCTAAGTTGGCACTGTTTCCAGGGTCGAGGCTTGTCTTTTCTAACAGAAGAATAATGCAAGTATACATATCCGACATTGCTTCTGGAGATTGGATTGTTGTGCCCCAGCAAATTCTTCTCCCTCCTTCAACCACTACTAAATTATCTAATGAGGAGTTATCCAAGCCTTGCCCTATTTCTGCTAGATGACAATCTAGCATTACGACCAATGGGTTGTGGTCGCTTTCTTCACAGGGGTAGACAAGAAACTTCGCAACTTTGTGCCAGATTTCAACATTTAATAAAATATAATTGATTACTGTTGCCTGACCGGGTCTATCGAAGGTGGGATGCTCAGTTTCTAGACAATTACTTTTAAAATCAGAGGCACATACTGTCTACACAAAATAGTAGTCTCTCACCGCATGGCCAACAAAGAAGGAGATTTGGAGAAAAAAGCTCAAATGTTCATTGCTTACCCACTCACCAGCTCTACAAAATTACGGGCATCCATTCAAGAGCCAGTAAAGAAGGACCTATGGATGTCAAAGAGAAACTACTGCCAAGGACATATATACACACTGGCTGCACAAAATGGTGGTCGCCGCATGGCCAGCAAAGAGGGAGGCATGTAGAACAAAGACAGAATGGCTGCCTATGATATACTCGCACTGGTTGAACAAAATGCCTGTTGTCACATGACCAGCAAAGAAGGAGGCATGGGAAACAAAGAGAACATGGCTGCCTTTCCATCACTGGAGTCCTTTGCTCTCCCTCCACAAGCAAAACGTGCAGGATTGCAGAGAAAGAATTGCTGAAATATACACCCAAAATGTGACTGGGCTTGTTGGTGGGACTTAGTACACCAGCAGTAAAGGAGCAACAATAATGTAAAAGACAATTCAACAGCTCAGCAAAACAGAAATAGTGAGAAAAGCTTAAAATCCTTTAAAAATGCCCAAAACAAAAACAGTGCAAGACAAATCTGAACAAAATTCACAAAAAAACACAAGGAAAATTGTGAAAATTTAATAACAATCCAAGTTGGTAGGCAGTCACCACCCAGACTCAAGCCACTACAGCTATGCAAGCGTTCAATTTCAAGAGTCCAACAGTCAGAAATCACATCTAACCATTTGATCCATTGTAATCCATATTTATTCCAAAAATACTTAGATGTTATTACAAAGATGTGTAATTCCACACTTTTAATGCTTCAGAAATGCCAATCCAGTTCTCATTCTGTAGCACGTCAGTCTTCACATTACATCTTTGGAAACCGTGCATATGTGTACCCAATGCATTTGAGGCTGATAAGCCCTTCGTCAGGGATATCACAAATAAACAAAGCCCATCAGTTGACAGAATCCTTCATAAATATACATATAATCGATTGGTCTTGAACCCTTTCCCTGTGTCCTTGCGATAACATCTCTGCCCAATCTACTATGCACTTAGTTCTATTCTGTAAATTTTATCACGATTATAGGAAAGTTTGGATCATACCTTTCTTAAGAAAACTTGGGCTTAGGCAGTGCCGTGCAGCAATGCTCCAGCTTCGATTGTTAGAGAACGAGCACATAGCATAGAGGGTACCCCAGTTCTTAAAAGCTGCATTTTACATTCGGAAAAGTATTGATATTATGGTACAGTATTGTATAAATTATTTGTATTGTGTTTTTACCAGTAAATAATGTGATGCGTTTTAAAGTTTTGTGCTTTTATCACTGTTCTTATATAGCAGCCGAATAAAGCTTTCCTTGATTTTGATTTGATTTGACATATAATCATAAATACACCATTTCATTAACTTAACATGCCCTTATACCCTACAATGTGATGTGCAACGAACAACAATGTTATGTTCTCACTTGCGATAAAAACGATTCGCCCCATGTTTAAACTCATGCAAAAACTAATTATGTGCCTCCCTCTAAACCAAAACAATCAAAACTCACCCTTTTGGTTACGTACGATTAAAGCCTCTGATATTCTGCTCCGCAACCGGCAGCATGACTGTTTGTTACTAGCTCCCACACAAGCTGTATCCAGAATGAGCTGATCTAGAAATAACCTGTTGTACCCCCTCAGGTGAAATCAATTTAAACACTGTGAGGTTTAAACTTCCCTCTTGATTGCAGTGACGGATTCAGCCGATGAAAACTGAGAAAATGCATGCCTACTAAAAGCCCTTATAGTACACAAATAAAATTGAACACGTTTTCACTTCTAAAATATTGATGTTTCTGATGTGCTACGTGAAAAAAAACTAAATTAAACCGCAATAATGTCACTGTCAGGCCATGTCTTTTTAAGTTGAAAATTAGTTTAGAATCTCATGCTGAAGAATTACAGAGTTTGGCAAGTGCAATATCTGATATCCACAATTTACAGACTAATAGGTTCTCCTCTACGTTTGTCCTCAAAATGCTCAGGGCCTGCAGAATATAGCTGATCTGTACCCATCAATGGTCCAAAAAGATGTGCTGTGATATGTCAGTGAGGCAAGGAAAGCCAGGAACTGACAGCCATTTACTAAAATGAGATATTGATCAGATTCCACACATCAACTAACTTCAAGCTTGCCATATTTTCCTGTAAGTCTTGATGGCACCTGGGGCCCAGGAAACTTTAGGAGGCTAGCTGCTAAAGGTTAAAAGCCTGTCATTGACAAAGAATACCAGAAAGGTTTTGAAGCCGTCAGCTGTACATTAATGGATAGGATCAGATCACGACTCTTGCTGTGGGGATTTGAAAAGGATTTGAAGATGAAATGGAAGCAATATATTTTGAGGAAAGATCGGAACAAGGTCTGAGCCATCCAGAGTGGCAAAATTATAACTACCCAGGCCTTTTGTCTAAGAATCTGAGCCAGGCACCTGAAATCATGTCCATGGCAAGAGGGTACTGTAAGAGTGGGGCAATTGTAAGTTCAAACAGGAGACTAACTTGTCTCTGCAACAGGCTCCAGTGGTAATTCAGTGATTGGGAAGCTACAGGATGAAGTCTCCTGTCATGAAGGCATCTGGAGTGGAAACATGGCACAGTGTGAATACCAATAATAAATTCTGCCTAAAGGAAATTTTTTGATTGGGACAGAACATCCTTTGCCAACCCTACCAGGGTTTAGTCTCACAGATGGTTTATGCATTGAATTTTGGAAACATTGGGCATCTGCAAAAGTACAGTGACATGCGCCTTGTCCATGGTAAATTGCTAGGCAAAGGAGGCTGTTAAATATCTAAACACTAGATATGGATTGAAAATTATTTTACAGATATCCCATCACTTGAGTACTGAATGCTCCAAGGACCTCATCTTCGCAGACTAAATCTGTATATCTGGTGAAGATGGTACAAACATTCTAAGCAACTATATGGTCTTGCCACAATGTCGTCTCTTCTCAGGTTTATTTGTCTTAGGGTACTTTGTGTCATAGAGATACCCTTCAATAAATGTCTTGTCTTGAGAAAATAGTGTACAGGGTTATAGGAAAACCACCTAGTGAAGGGTCCTGGAAATATGTCTTAAATAGACAATGACAAAAGCCCTACCATTCTCACCAACTGGAGAATATAGAATCGAGGGACTGAAACTTAAATTGGTAAACACCTGTGTGCCAATGAAATTTAGGGAACCTGCTGTGTTCCTGACAAATTGGAACAGAGACATAGGAGTCTTTATAGTCTAGTTTAACTATGCATTCTCCTTCAAAAAAGAACAACCCTGAAATCAACATTGAACCATTAATATTATGAAGTGACAGTTCTTGATAGCTATTTCTTATGATATGTTATGTTATGTTGTTGCAGGGATTCTGATTGGAAACATAACTATGCCTGGGATCACAGGACATCAAAATGTAGGGACGGAGTCACCATACAACATCAGTACCTAAAGGCCCAAATTCGACTAGCTCACAGTGCCTTACCTGCCCTTTTAACCTTCCCAGAGTAACAGGTAGATTGGCACCACAGAACACAACTCTCTAGTCCTCAGGGGAACCGTGGAAATAGATTGTGACCTTTCGTTTTCTCACTCATGCATGTTTACAATAAACAAAAGAATGACATGAGTAAATTTACAATATTTATTGAAACTATCGTGCTCTATTATGAAGCAACTGTGCTGCAATTCGAAAACATATACAGCTGAGCAAACCATCAGCATTATGAGAACACTATATATAATGAACAGCCCTATCATGGCAAATGATATCTCTGCCTAAGCCTATCCTCATTTTGTGAGCATAGTGATATATCAGAGATGTCTGGGATTAGAACCTGCCCGCATACCTGGCTAAGTGTCATGAGTGATGTCACTGACCATGTCATGAGTGATGTAATATGTGACGTCATCAGCAGTGCATTGCACGCGCAAGTTATAGTGAGTCCAACTTACTATAACGTGGGAATTTCAATGGTTTTATGCAAGTAAAACTTCCTGCTAACTATAACTGGTGTGAAACCTATGGTTTTTACAGTGAATTTCATAGGTTTTTTAAATGCTAATTCCTAACTATAACTGGTGTGAAACCTATGGTTTTTTCAGTGAATTTCATAGGTTTTTTAAATGCTAATTCCTAACAATATATAGGGCCTCAAACCTATGAAATGTAATATTTTTTATAATGAATCCTATATTGTACATTTATATAATACTTTTTTTTTCTTTTTTTGCCCTGGTGTGCTCCCGGTGCGCGCCCCGGTGTGCGCACCGGAAAGCGCACTTTTCCGGCACGTCCCGGGGCGCGCACCGGTGAGCGTCCCGTTAGCGCTATTGCCGTGAACAAAAACATCATTGTGACGTACCGCGTAGCCGCGTGATACGCACGGCGTAAGCGCACCCGGAAGCACTCGAGCGAACACGCTCGCGCAACGTAAGCATCAGATGATCTTACGCGACGCGCCCCTGGGCGCACCCCGGGGCGCGCCCTGGGGCGCGTAGCGTAAGCGCGTCGGGTCATGTGACCTAAAAATAACACTTTTTATTGGTTCAGGACAGTTTTGGTTTCCAAATGATGAAAGCCCTGGTCATGTGACCTTAAAATAACTCTTTTCATTGGTTGTTATCAGTTTTTTTTACAACTAATGAAAACCCTACCCATTTCCTTCATTTCTTCTTTCACTTTGGAGACAGCAAGACCTGTTTTTTTCTGTCCTACCATTTTGTGGAAAGAATGGCAGCTAGACCATCCAGCAGTAGTGAGGACTCAGATGGCTTCATTCAGGAAGAGCCTCCTCAGCCCAAAATCAAGGAGCATTTTATTTTGAATTTTTTTTCAATACCTGAAGGATTAAAAAAGGTGAATGCTCCCAAAGTAGAATGCAAAATCTGCCAAACTGTGCTTTCCCGAGGAGACCCAAAAAGGAAGTACAGTTTTGGCAATTCGACAATGATTCGCCACGTCCAATGCAGGCACCCCCAGAACTATGCCCGGGAGAGTGTCCGAGACCTGGCACGTAATCCCCCAAGGGATGGTGCCTCTACATCTACAGGAGGAGCCACAACATCAGGGAGAGGACGTGCAGCGGAAATGGAGATGATTCCGAACATTTAACCTCTTTTTAGTGACATTATGTGCAAGCAATGCGATGAACTGCTTTGCTATGGTGAGCAGAGCATCAAGCTCATTGCACGCAAGAGGCAAGAACACCGCTGCCTTCCCCTGCCCTAATTTGTCCCCTTTTTTTTGCTCCTGTTGAGCAGTTTTGCATTCCCTGTTTTTGTTTTTGTTCTAAAAAAAACATAAAAAAAGAAGAAAAAAAACAGTTCTTTTTAGAACTACCTCCAGTTCTCAAAAAAGAGCTATATTCTTATCAAATTCAAAATGAGTAACTGAAGTGGAGTGCAGTGAGAGAGGAGAGGAAATGAAAATGAGTGAGAAAGCAAAGAAAGGGGCGAGAGGGGAAGGGAAGTGAAGTAGGGGGACTGAAAGAAGGTGAGTGTGGGGAACGAGAGTGAGGAGAAGTAGAGTGAACATGGGGAATGTGGATAAGTGAAGAAAATGTAGTAAAAGAACGGTGGTGTGGAAGGGTAAGAAAAGACTGACGCAAGCCCTTTCACATTATACCTGCGCCAGGTGTAATGTATGCAAGGGGGGCGACGCAAGAAAGGGTCATAGAAGTGACGCAGTGAAATCTATGAGATTTCACTGCCTCACTTTTAGGACACCATTGCATAAAATCTTGTACATGGGGCTGGCCCCATGTGAAAGGATGCACTGCTGAAGTTGCATCACTTTTGTGACACACTCCAGCAATGCATCACTACCTCTAAGCACTTTAAATTATTATTTTACTGTTTCACTGTGTTTTTGACATGGTACGGTCCCCGGTCCGCTCCCCGGTGCGCGTACCGGGCGCTCCCCCGCGAAAATCGAGAAAAAAAAAATAGTTTTGCCCCGCGGGGCCCTTTTATGGCCCCCACATCAAACCTAGGGGATCAGGGGGGGTCTACTCTGCCCCCTTATGGTCAATTCCCCCTTTGTTTTTGCCTCCTCTTGTGTCTCGATCTTACCAAGACACAAGATGGCGGCCGCTCCGGACTGTTTCGAATGTTTACAGACACCCGAGAGCCAATCAGCTTTCCATGCGCAAGTCGCGTAGCGAGCCCGGTACGCTCCCCGGTGCACGTACCGGGGCGCTGCCATAGATATATATATTTTTTTGAACCTAAATTACTCAAAAACCACTGGAGCACATATCTTGAGACATAGCAAAGGCACATCGGGCTACCAGTCCCTACAATTTTGCCAAGTTTGGTGGAAATCCATTCAGCCGTTCGGGCTAAAAGTGAGTTCGACCACCCTATGGAAATTAACATGGGGAAAACATGTTTTGGGACCCCCCTTTTATCTCGGCCCCCGCTTGACGAATCCCCCCCAAACTTTCAGGGAAGGAGCGGAGCGCAGCGAGGCAAATTTAAGGAAAATTACAAGGAAGCTTACACTACGCCCCGGGGCGCTTACGTAGCGCGATCGTATGCGCTTGGGTGCTTCCGGGTGCGCTTACGCCGTGCGTATCACGTGGACGTGGCTACGCGATACGTCACGATGATGTTTTCATTCGCGGCAATAGCGCAAACGGGACGCTCACCGGTACGCACACCGGGGCGCGCCGCAAGACTGCGCTTTCCGGTGCGCACACCGGTACGCGCACCGGGGGCGCTCCAGGGTAAAAAATAAATAAAAGTGAAGAATATACATAAAAAAAATAGTATTACATAAATATACAATATAGGATTCATTATAAAAAATATTATATTTGATAGCAATAGAAATTTGCTACTAAAAAACATTTGAAATTCACTGAAAAAAACGTAGGTTTGAGGCCCTATATATAGTTAGGAATTAGCATTTACCAAACCTATGAAATTCACATAAAAAACATAGGTTTCACACCAGTTATAGTTAGGAATTAGCATTTAAAAAACCTATTAAATTCACTGAAAAAAACATAGGTTTGACACAAGTTATAGTTAGCTGGAAATTTTACTGACATAAAACCATTGAAATTCCCACGTTATGGTTAGTTGGACTCACTATAACTTGCGCGCCTGCAATGCACTGCTGATGACGTCACATATTACATCACTCATGACATGGTCAGTGACATCACTCATGATATCACTGATGACACCATCCTTGTGACAGAGTGACAGACCTCCTTTCAGTGTAATGTAACCCTTGAAACACATATTCAAAAATAGAAACTAAAATTTTCAAAAAAATAGAGATACCCATACCAGTTGCAACAACCAATTCAGTAATACCACCATCTATATACACATCCACTCATTCAACAACAGTTCTATATAGTCACTCATACATATATTCACTCATCATATGTAGTGAAACACCTATACATCCTGTTACACACCGACAGTCATCCAAAAGTTACTCACACACATAATCATACATGCAAATAAACTATTGAACATCTATTTATTTGCATATACAGCTATACACAGACTACCACCTTACTTCTAAGGAAACTTACACATACTTACTCTCTTAAACAATCACTTATAGAAACACATACTTATTTAAACAAGAACTCTTTCAATCTCTCACTCTCACATATACTCACTTATATACATCAATACTCACATATACTAGATTAAAACATATGTAGTTACTGATAAAGACACTAGTGAGACAGTCATTCACTCACTAACACACACATATACACACTCATCCACCCATACAGTCCTGCACATAAGCTGTCTTCAAAACACATACAAACAGTGAGTCAGTCATTGATGCATCTATGTGCTAAGTAACACCCCCACCAAACCATACAGACACTCCTACTGATACTAAAAAAACATCTAACACACACATGTAGCTACTCACCAACCCATGCAGCCACTTATACATAAAGTGAAACACTGATACAAACATTTAAATATTTAAACAATACTCGCTAATATATGTATTCACTAAGATACACATAATAAGCCA
Organism: Lissotriton vulgaris; assembly: GCF_964263255.1. Lineage (NCBI taxonomy): Eukaryota > Metazoa > Chordata > Amphibia > Caudata > Salamandridae > Lissotriton > Lissotriton vulgaris. Next base: position 864,330,217 of record NC_141689.1, read on the forward strand.
GTTAACCAATCAATATATTTTTTTTAAAAACATCCATTAAGACACTTATTTAAACATTTATTCTTCCATCGACCTTTACATATACATATATAAAACATATTTATTTTTCAGAAAGACACACATTCACTGGATGGTGTCATCAGTGATGTCATGAGTGATGTCACTGACCATGTCATGAGTGATGTAATATGTGACGTCATCAGCAGTGCATTGCAGGCGCGCAAGTTATAGTGAGTCCAACTAACTATAACGTGGGAATTTGAATGGTTTTATGTCAGTAAAATTTCCAGCTAACTATAACTGGTGTCAAACCTATGTTTTTTTCAGTGAATAGATAAATAGATAGATAGATAGATAGATAGATAGATAGATAGATAGATAGATAGATAGATAGATAGATAGATAGATTGATAGATAGATACATAGACAGATAGATACATAGATAGATAAAAAAAGAAAATTACTGATTGCACAAATGTGACCCTTCCGATTTTCTAAACTTTGTGGCAGGCGCCAGTTGGTAGTTATAGTTAGGGCCTAGTTTCCGTAGGAAAAGCGTTTTTTGATTTTCCAATAACTTTGGCGCCATTTGACGAATCTTCGCGCAATTTTTAAAACTAATGGGCCACTCTCTTCAACTGCTGTCTTGAAAGTATCGAGGTGATCCGTCAAGTGGGGGCTGAGATAAAGGGAGGGTCCTAAAATGCGTTTTCTCCATGTTAATTTCCATTGGAAACTTTAGACATGGCTACAGCCCAAACTGCTGTACGGAATGACATCAAATTTGAAAAAGGTAGCTATTGGTTCAGAAAGCACTCTTTTTGTTAAATGGTGTAAATCTGTTCAGTATTTCCTGAGAAATTTAAAGATTTCTCAGATATACATCTGTAGCTGCGGTGGATCCACTCACCCTCCCGATCTCGTGCCTGAGATCTGATTGGCTGCCAATACTTCAAACCAGGAAGTGTTGGCAGCCATCTTGTGACTCAGTTGAACTGAGTCACAAGAAAAAATTTCAAGAAACAAGAAAAGGGGGCAGGGTAGCAATACCTTGACCCCCCTAAGCCTGTTCAGGGGTGGGCCAAAGAAAAGTCTTTTTCTTTTTTTATTTTCATCCGGAGACACAAAGAATCCGCAAATCCGGATTTTTTTGCTTAAAACAAAGCACTGGCTCCAGCGCTTTAGGTGGGCCAAGTCCTGGGGCAATGACAAACTGAGATGGGGGCCCCGCACAAGCCCACCCAACCCCAGAGACCGCCACCGTCCGGGCTTTATTTGATTTCAATGTGGGGGTGGGCTCCAGCGCCCCCACACAGCCCCGGGGACCACCACCTCCCCGGGCAGCTCCATCAGTGTCCTGGGGTGCCCAGTTTGCTATGGGTTGACCATTCCCGCCATCCCATAGCAAACAAGTGCGCTCGCTTGGTCAAAGCAAGCTAACTTTGATTTTTCTCCCAAGGAGTTGCATCTGCCATGTGGCCCATCTCTTGAGGGCCAATGTTTTTTTGTTTTTTTAAGGGAGGGGACCCGCTTGGCCCACCCTCCCTTTTTTTAATCCAAAAAGAAAATGGCCGGACCATGGGGATGGGGTCCTTGGGCTGAAATTGGCATGGGGAGGAAGGCCACGCCTCTGTCTACCTTCAGGAATCCAGCTGTGTGGGGCTTACTGAAGGTAACAGGAGAGCTAGTTGGCCCCAAGGGACACCCTCAAGAGACAAGGGGACTTCATACCCCAAATAGTAATGCACCAGGAGGCGCATTTGCAGAATGGTGGAGAAAAACGCATGGCCTGCTACCACTTCTCAGCAATCACAATGTGTGGAGCTTACTGGAAGTAATAGGTGGGCCAGTTAGGGCCGAAGGGCCCTCAGCAGAGAAGATGACTTCATCCCCAAACCAAGAGCGCACCAGGAGGCGCGTTTGAAGAGTGGTGGAATAAGGGGGTGTGGCCTGCTATCAGAACTCAGCAATCCTGCTGTGTGGGACTTACTGGAGGTAATAGGAGGGGTAGTTGGCCCCTAAGGACATTCTTGGCCGCCAACTACCCCTCCTGTTACGTCCAGTATGAATGAATGAAGTTAGATTTGTATTGCACAGACTTTGCCCAGAGGCATCAAGGCGCATAGGATGGAAAAGCTGAAAACAGTGTAAGACAGGGGGAAGCCTATAAGTAGGCTTTTGTGTCAAGCCAGGTCTTTAAGGCTTTGCGGAAAGGAGCGAGAGACACAAGACCCTTAAGTTCTTTAGGCAGTAGATTCCAGAGCTTCGGGCAAGGGCCTTCACAGTCCGCGGAACTGACAGAAGGTTCTTGTTGGCAGAGCGCAAGACCCTGCCAGGGGTATAGAAAGACACAAGAGACCTAATGTCTTCTGCACGAGATCCATGAAGGGCGCAGTGGGTGAGACAAAGAACTTTAAAGTCTATCCTGGACTGCATAGGGAGACAGTGAAGATGTTTTCTGATAGCAGAGCCTGATGATCGTCTAGGGGCATTGACAACAAACCTGGCTGCTGCGTTCTGCACAACTTGTAAACGTTGAACCAACCTCTTATTTATGCCTAGATAAAGGGCATTACAGTAATCTAGGCGTGAGGAAATAAGGGCAACCGAAAGTTGTTTTCTAGAATCCAGAGAGAGGTAGTTTGAAAGTTTTCGCAAAATCCTTAGGACCCCACAGCAGGTGGAAACGGTCCTGTTTACTTGCTTGTCGAGGGAAAGTGTAGTATCAAGTATTACGCAGTTAATCAGAAAGGAAAATGGACACTTGTAGATTCATAACCATTGGTTATAATGGATCACCCTCATAAACGCTATGATGCCAAATGCGGTGTATATCTGTTATCCGCCCCACGTTTAGCGTTATGGCATAGTCATCGGGTGTCCAATTACGTGCTATATGCCAGCCTCATCCTGAGGCAACCTCTGGTCTGGGTAGCAGTGTCTAGAGAATGAGGGGCACCCCCAGAGGGAAGGTAAAGGAAAGAAAAGAGTTTTAAATAAAAAAAAATGCCTCACCAAAAGAACCTTTAATATAAAAAGGAGAGGTAATGTTATTAAAAATGGTTGGATATGGTGGTTGATCAAGTTACTGAATCACCTTATATCTTTTCAAAAACGGTCGACATGTTTCTGCTATTTCTGGCCCAGCCGGGTCTATAGAGCATTCGTCAGGACATACAGGACAGACAGGTAAGTACTTACACCAGTTGTGTAGTTTACAGAAAAAAAGTATCTTTTCAACACTTGATTGCACTGTTAGTTTCGCTTCCTAGAATAGGGAAACAAAAAGACAAACAACCCCATTGTGAAATTCAGGGGGGGGTTTAGATATAGCACTAATTATGTTCTCTAATTTAGGGTGTCTAATAGATAAAAGTGCATCGTGTTGTAGGCACTAACAACAGAAGGGGGAACATTTGGGACACACCGGGTCCGAGCCAAGAACACTGTGAGCCACATTCCAAAAACAAAGAATGCATGATTTGATAGTTATGATATTCAGTCGAAATCATAAGTGTCTGTAAAATCAATAAGTAAATCAGAGATAAACGCTGAGACTGTAGTAATTCTACTTGTAAACGTGAGTGTTGTTCATTCTCTACTTTAGACGTCTCCTACTGTGTCAATGTTGCTGTCAGGTGGCTAAGTCTCAAACATGCACGGCAGGGAAATTTAAGCCGGTTTCTACTCAACTGACAGTTCGTAAATGTCAGAAGATATCAACTTGAACAGTGAAGCGGCAGTTTATACGCAAGCATAGCTCTAGTGTTATAATGCGTGCTACCCAAGAAATTACATGACTGATTTTTGGCTTTAAAGACGAGTTAGTGTGCTCCGTATAAATACGAAAAACGCTTTACCTTGATTGAGAGGTTAGCGCTCGTCTTCAGGGTGCGTGGGTGTTTTCTCAACCCGAGCTAAGGTAGGAGAACAAGGGGACCACGGTTAACGGGTCAGTGCGTCTTACCAGTTCGTCTCCGAGTTTGTTTAGTGTATCGCCGCCATTCTCACCTGCCTGTTGGAACGGTCTCCACGTCCTATGCTGGCTCTGCCTCTGGACGAAAGGAGGCCGTTCCCACTTCCTGTTAAAGGACACATCGCCATAGAAATAGGACTGCGGTTAAATTCAACCATTCAAAACTCCGCAAACTTTATGTAGTGGGGATGAGTTGCACTGTTTAATTAATGCTTTTGAAAAACATGGGTATTTAGAAGTGATGGGCCATACAACCAATTTCTCAGGCAAAAACGCATTTGTAGTAAAAACAGCGACTACAAGCAACAAGCACAGGAATTGAGCCAAAAGTTAAAAGCAAGAGAGTACACATCCACCACCATTTCCAAGTGTCGCAAGAGAGCCAGACACCAACCGAGGGAGTGCCTTCTGCAAACCAACCAGAAAGAACGAACCCAGGATTTAGTTACATGTGTGACTACATACTGCCCAGCTACCTTATTGATTTTACAGACACTTATGATTTCGACTGAATATCATAACTATCAAATCATGCATTCTTTGTTTTTGGAATGTGTCTCGCAGTGCTCTTGGCTCGGACCCGGTGTGTCCCAAGTGTTTCCCCCTTCTGTTGTTAGTGCCTACAACACAATGCACTTTTATCTATTAGACACTCTAAATTAGAGAACATAATTAGTGCTATATCTAAAAACCCCCCTGAATTTCACAATGTGGTTGTTTGTCTTTTTGTTTCCCTATTCTAGGAAGCGAAACTAACAGTGCAATCAAGTGTTGAAAAGACACTTTTTTCTGTAAACTACACAAATGGTGTAAGTACTTACCTGTCTGTCCTGTGTGTCCTGACGAATGCTCTATAGACCCAGCTTGGCCAGAAAGAGCAGAAACATGTTGACCGTTTTTGAAAAGATATAAGGTGATTCAGTAACTTGATCAACCACCATATCCAACCAATTTTAATAACATTACCTCTCCTTTATATATTAAAGGTTCTTTTTGGTGAGGCATTGTTTTTTAGTTAAAACTCTTTTCTTTCCTTTACCTTCCCTCTGGGGGTGCCCCTCATTCTCTAGACACTGCTACCCAGACCAGAGGTTGCCTCAGGATGAGGCTGGCATATAGCACGTAATTGGACACCCGATGACTATGCCATAACGCTAAACGTGGGGCGGATAACAGATATACACCGCATTTGGCATCATAGCGTTTATGAGGGTGATCCATTATAACCAATGGTTATGAAGCTACAATTGTCCATTCTCCTTTCTGATTAACTACCTATTACAATGGGGAATTGAATGGACCTCGACTCCTCCTCCCTCCTGTTTGATTACGTGTATCAAGTGTTACACCCAGATTGCGAGCTGAAGGGGTGGGTGTGGGGCAGGTTCCAAGGGCAGATGGCCACCAGTCAGCCGACCAGTAGGTCCCACAAAGCAGGATTGCTGAGAAGTTGTTATTGGCCACGCCCCCTTTACCCACCTTTCTGCATATGTGCCTCCCAGTGCACTACTAGTTGGGGAATAAAGTCCCCTTGGCTCCAGAGAGACCTTGGGGGCCAAGAAGCCCTCTTTGTACCTCCTGTAAGTCCTATGCAGCGGAATCCCTGAGAGTGGTCGGAGGCCCAGCCCTCCTTCTCCACCACTCTGCATTCATGACTGCTAGTTGAAAAACCTGGGAAATTCACTAAAAAAACAAAGGTTACTGGGCCATTATAGTTAGCAAATAGAACTTAAAAAACATTAGAAATTCACTAAAACAAACAAAGGTTACAGGGATGTTATAGTTAGCAAATAGAATTTAAGTAACCTTAGAAATTCCCTAAAAAAGCAAAGGTTACAGGGATGTTATAGTTAGGGTCAGATGTTACTCATACAAAACTAAAAGAAATTCAGCTGTTATAATTAGCTGAGTTAACTATAACCGGCGCTCCCACAATGCACTGCTAATGACCTCACATATTACATCACTGATGATATGGCCAGTGACACCACTGATGACATCAGTGATGACATCATCCAGTGACTGTGACTGAGTGTTTTTAAAAAGTTTAGAAGTGTTAAATATATATATACCTCAGTGTATTAGTGAATCAGTGTATGTGTGAATGACTGTTTAAGTGAGTGATTAGGTGCCTCAGTGAATGCATGGATAAGTGACTGGTTGTGTGAATGTGTGTTTCTAGTGAATTTTAAGGTTTTTTAAATTCTATTTGCAAACTATAATGTCCCTGTAACCTTTGTTTCTTTTGTGAATTTCCAAGGTTACTTAAATTCTATTTGCTAACTATGACCTTCCTGTAACCTTTGTTTTTTTAGTGAATTTCTAAGGTTTTTTAAAATTATATTTGCTAACTATTACCTATTACACCGCTGTAACCTTTGTTTTTTTTAGTGAAATATATATATATATATGTGTGTGTGTGTGTGTGTATATATATATATATATATATATATATATATATATATATATATATATATATTACCTACTGGCGGTCGCCAGTAGGTATATATAGTTAGGATTTTTTCTCTATGGAACTTTTGAAAATTCTATGTCTAATAACTTTGGCGTTTGTGGACGGAATAGGCTGAAATTTTCAGGAAAATGGCACATTTTGTTTCTGAGCAGCCCCTAAAAATTTGGGGGGGTTCCGTCAAGGGGGGGCCGAGAAAAAAGGGGGGTCCCAAAACACGTTTTTCCCATTCATTTTTCCATAGGGCGTTTGGCCTCACTTTTAGCTCGAATGGCTGAATGGATTTGCACGAAACTTGGCAAAATTGTAGGGACTGTTAGCCCGATGTGCCTTTGCTGGGTCTCAATATATGTGCTCCAGTGGATTTTGAGAAATTAATGTTTAAAAAAACAGATATATCTGTGACAGCGTCCCGGATAGAGCACCGGTTCGTGTACTTTTCGCGTAACGGAGCTTTGCGAAGCGAAGCTGATTGGCTCTCCGGTGTCTGTCAACATTCTAAACAGTCCGGAGCGGCCGCCATCTTGTCTCTCGGTAGGATCGAGAGACAAGAGGAGGCCAAAACGAAGGGGGAAATGAAGGAAAGGGGGCAAGGTAGACCCCTTCTGACCCCCTAGGATTGATGAGGGGGATATTAAAGTGCCCCGCGGGGCCAAAAAAAAAAAAGAAAAATTGCGATTTTTTGTCGTAGAGGCGCAAATCGGTACGTGAACCGGGCAGCTAACCGGCAGCGTAACGGGAGTCTGAGGAGAAGCTGATTGGCTGTGAACATTGTAAACAGTCCGGAGCGGCCACCATCTTGTCTCTCCGTAGGATCGAGAGACAAGAGGTGGAGAAAAACGAAGGGGGAAATGAAGGAAAGGGGGCAAGGTAGACCCCTCCTGACCCCCTAGGATTGATGAGGGGGATATTAAAGTGCCCCGCAGGGCAAAAGGAAAAAAGAAAAAAAAAATTGCGATTTTTTGCGGTAGAGGCGCTTCCCGGTACGCCAACCGGGCAGCTAAACGGTAGCGTAACGGGAGTCCGACATCTTGTGTTTTTGGAGCGTCCAGTTTGCGTACCGGGTAGCGTTCCGGTAAGCGTAACAAGGGGACAACCAAGAGAAACAGTAAAATAAAATTTAAAGGAATAGATTTCCACCAAACTTGGCAAAATTGTAGGGACTGTTTGTTTGATGTGCCTTTGCAAGGCCTCAAGATATGTGCACGTGTGGATTTTGTCTAATTAAGGTTAAAAAAAAAATATATATAGCTGTAAGCGTGCTCTGGCGCGCTTATGTTACGGGTTTTGTTTGCGCTGCAGAGACGATACGTCACGTTTATGTGACGCGTCATGAGGCGTCTCACGTGGCTACGTGATACGTCACGTAATAAAGAATATATTTTACAGCTATAGATATTAGCTTTTAAAAAACGAATGATATTCACTGAAAAAACCATAGGTTATAGACCATATATAGTTAGGAATTTGCATTTACAAAACCTTGAAAATTCACTGAAAAAACCATTGGTTATAGACCATATATAGTTAGGGATTAGCATTTTCAAAACCTTAATTTACTCGCACAAAACCATAGAAATTTGCATATATAGTTAGTTGCAATAACTATATATCGCGCACCCGCAATCCACTGCTGATGATGTCACATATTACATCATTCATGACATGGTCAGTGACATCACTGATGACATCACTGATGACATCTCAAATGACATCACTGATGACATCTCAAATGACATCACATATATATATATATATTCAGTGAATGTGGTTTAGTTTGAAATGTAAATATGTCTCACATATATACCAATCTGTATTGAAGATTGAGTGGATATTAGTGTGCGAATTCTGTTGCTTTTGCTTTTTTAACTTTTAATAAATACCTGACCCTTAGAGCACTCTTTAGCTATCTTGGTTTTGTACTATGAATATTGCTGAATTATTGCCTGCCTTTTCAAATGACTGTGTCCTACTACCATAACTCTGTTATTTGTTACTTTACTCCTACGTCTGCTGCTCTGCTAATCTGTCCCTTGTTGAGACGCTTTCCGGTCCACCACAGCTTGTGTTGCTTGCGTGGAGAAAGCGTATGCTCACTTCCGCTTCTGCTTTGTTACAGTTAGCGGTCTAGTTTCTGCCTCCCCTCGCACTTTAAATTCAATGCTGCGACGGATGCGCAGCGGGCGCGCCAAAGGCGTGCCTAAGGCAAGCCCTTCTGCGCCCGTCCGTGCCCGATCATGGCCAGGGGCCAGGACCCCTGGTGCAAAAGTACGCTACGCCAAGGAAGACCTGGTCAACCTGAAATGTTTGTCCCTTGGAACAGCCCTCCCCGTCTCTGTTGGTAAGCGGCTGTTAGCTGGAAATCTTCTCTCTACAGATTCTGCACAGGCATGCTTGGTGACCCCTTTTGGTTTGAATGTTGCTGTACTAAATACTAGATCCCTCATCAAGCATAGTCTAGAAATATTTACACTCCTGCATGAGGCAGAGCTGGACTTTTTAGCTCTGTCAGAGACCTGCTAGACAATACGTCTGAACCTGATCTAGTGGCCACTCTCCTTCCTGAGTTTACTGCCTGGACCTACAATCGCCAAGGCAACAAAAGAGGTGGAGGGGTCGTGCTTCTCTGCCCCAGGACATTGATTTCTGAGACAATAGTGGAGGAAAGCCTAGATAGGGCATAGGTCCTGGGGATTAAACTTGGTCTCACTGCCTCATGCCTGATAGTGTTAGTGGTCTATCGTCCCCCCCATCCCTCCCCCCTATTTAACGATCTGTTTTTTGAAATAATGAGCGATCTACACTCGCGATATTAACATATCCTGGTTCTTCGTGATTATCATTGGGAGCTGACCCCAAGAGAGGGTGCAGCCAATATGTTTGACAATGCCATGATTTAGTGGCAATAACTAGAAAAGACTCTGAGCTACAAAGTGCCATCTTATTAAACTCCGAGAGGGTCCAGGCATTAGAGAAGGAGCTTTCGGGTTTACAACTTCGAATTAAAATTTGTGACGAGAAAATTATAAAAGAAAAATGGGAGACCAGTAAATTAAAGAACTTTGAATATGGTGAAAAATGTGGGGCCCTTCTAGCATGGAAATCTAGAGAGGAAAGAACCAGGAATAACATCAAAGTTTTAACTCAGAGAGGGACAGGAGACTTAATAGTGGAAGATGGAGATATTAGAGAAGAAGCCAGGAGGTTTATGAAAAGTCTCTACACTAAAGACAAAGACCCAAAGCCAGAAGAGATAGAGACCTGACTGTCCCAGAAAAATGTACCGCAAATTTCCGACCTAGATAAGAGGTATTTAGAAAGTGAGATCATGGAGGGAGAAGTATTAAATCAATTAAAGAAAATGAAGCGGGGCAAAGCAGCTGGTTCAGACGGGCTTCCGGTTGAGGTCTATTTAGACTTTGCAGAACAACTGTCGCCCGTCCTTACCACACTCTTAAATTGCTTACTATCCCAGTGTCACAGTACCCCCCTACATGGGCTGAAGTCTCAATAACGCTTATTGCAAAACCAAATAAAGACCTTAAGAAAATAGAATCCTATAGGCCAATCTCCCTTCTGAATACAGATATGAAATTATACTTCGGGATTCTAGCGACCAGACTTGCGAAGATAATAAAATCTATAATCCACCCTGATTAAAGGGGCTTTATTCCAGGGAGACAACTAAATGAATTAACCTTTCAAGTGATAGGAGCTATAGATTACGCTGAAGATAAAGGCCTCCCGTTAGCCTTGGTCGCGATAGATGCGGCCAAGGCTTTCAATCAATCAATCAATCAATCATAGGCACTTATAGAGCGCTCTACTTACCCGGAGGGTCTCAAGGCGCTAGGGGGGGGGGGGGGTGCTGCTGCTACCCGAACAGCCAGGTCTTGAGCTTCTTCCTGAAGGCGAGGTGGTCTTGGGTCAGGCGCAGGTCGGTCGGGAGGGAGTTCCAGGTCTTGGCGGCCAGGTAGGAGAAGGACCTTCCTCCTGTTGTCGTTCTTCGGATGCGGGGGACGGCGGCGAGGGCGTGACTGGCTGATCGGAGGTGTCGTTTGGGAGCGTAGAAGTTGATGCGGTTGTTGAGGTAGCTCGGGCCTTGGTTGTGAAGAGCTTTGTGTGCGTGGGTAAGGAGACGGAAGGTGATTCTCTTGTTGACCGGGAGCCAGTGCAGGTCTCTTAGGTGTCCGGAGATGTGGCTGTGTCGTGGGATGTCGAGGATGAGTCTGGCTGAGGCGTTCTGGATCCGTTGGAGTCTCTTCTGGAGCTTGGCGGTGGTTCCGGCGTAGAGGGCGTTGCCGTAGTCCAGTCGGCTGGTGACGAGAGCCTGGGTGACAGTCTTCCTGGTCTCGGTGGGGATCCACCGGAAGATCTTCCGTAGCATGCGCAGGGTGTTGAAGCATGACGAGGAGACGACGTTGACTTGCTTGGTCATGGAGAGGGAGGAGTCCAGGATGAAGCCCAGGTTGCGTGCGTGGTCTGTCGGTTTGGGTGCGGTGCCCAGGGCGGGGGGCCACCAGGAGTCGTCCCAGGCGGAGGGCGAGGATCCCAGGATGAGGACTTCCGTCTTATCCGAGTTCAGCTTCAGGCGGCTGGTCGACATCCACTCGGCTACCTCTTTCATTCCTTCGTGAAGGTTGGCTCTGGCGGCGGCGGGGTTGTTGGTCAGGGAGAGGATCAGCTGGGTATCGTCGGCGTAGGAGATGATGTTGAGGTTGTGTTGGCGTGCGATGGCCGCGAGGGGGCTCATGTAGACGTTGAAGAGGGTTGGGCTCAGCGAGGATCCTTGGGGGACGCCGCAGATGACTTCGGTGGCCTCTGACTTGTACGGTGGTAGACGGACTCTCTGTGTTCTTCCGTCGAGGAAGGAGATGATCCATTCCAGCGCCTTCTCCTGGATTCCGACGTTGCTGAGGCGTTGCACTAGGGTGCGGTGGCAGACGGTGTCGAAGGCCGCGGAGAGGTCTAGTAGGATGAGGGCCGCTGTTTCTCCGTTGTCCATCAGGGCCCGGATGTCATCGGTGGCAGCAATGAGGGCGGTCTCGGTGCTGTGGTTGGCTCGGAAGCCAGACTGTGAGGGGTCGAGGGATCCGTTCGTCTCGAGGAAGGCGGCCAGCTGCTTGTTGACGGTCTTCTCGATGACTTTGGCTGGGAACGGGAGCAGCGAGATGGGGCGGTAATTCTTGAGTTCGGTGGGGTCCGCTGTTGGTTTCTTGAGTAGAGCTCTGAGTTCGGCATGCTTCCAGCTCTCAGGGAAGGTGGCGGTGGTGAAGGAGGTGTTGATGATGTCCCGCAGGTGGGGTGCGATGACGGCGTCGGCCTTGTTGAAGACGTGGTGAGGGCAGGGGTCGGTCGGAGATCCGGAGTGGATGCAGTTCATCATGCGGACGGTTTCTTCGGTGCAGATCGGAGTCCAGGCGCGGAGGGTGTTGGTGGGGGGCGGTGGTTCGGTCGGGTTGGACGTGGCGTTCATCGGTTGGGTGTTGAAGCTGTTGTGTATGTCCGCGATCTTGTTGTGGAAGTAGGAGGCGAGGGAGTTGCAGAGTTCTTGCGATGGGGTGATGTCGTTGTTTCCGGCGTTGGGGTTGGAGAGCTCTTTCACGATGTTGAAGAGTTCCTTGCTGTTGTGTGCGTTGTTATCCAACCGGTCCTTGAATGCAGTTTTCTTGGTGTCGCGGATCAGTTGGTGATGCTTCCGGGTGGCAAGCTTGAGGGTGGTCATGTTGTCCGGTGTTGGCTCCCTTCTCCAGGCTTTCTCGAGGGCTCGGCAGTTCTTCTTGGAGCTCTTGAGTTCGTCGGTGAACCACGGGGCCTTCTTGCTGCCGGGTCTGCTGGGCGGGGTCCTCAGTGGGGCGAGTTCGTCCGCGCAGTTGCTGATCCACTTCGTGAGGTTGTCGGCGGCCTGGCTGGGGTTCGCTGAGCTGGCGGGAGGGTGCTGGCTCAGGGAAGCGGCGAGCTGGTCGGCTGTGATCTTGCTCCAGCTTCTGCGGGCGACCTGTTGCTGGCGGTGGTGGGTCGTCGTTCTTCTGAAGGTGAAGTGGACGCAGCTGTGGTCCGTCCAGTGGAGTCCTGTGGCATGGCTGAAGGCGATGTCTTTGCTGGATGAGAAGACGGCGTCGAGTGTGTGTCCGGCGAGGTGGGTGGGGGTGGTCACCAGTTGCTTGAGTCCGAGGTTGGCGAGGTTGTCGAGCAGGGTGGTGGTGTTGCGGTCGTTGTTGTTCTCCAGGTGGAAGTTGAGGTCCCCCAGGAGGATGTAGTCAGCGGAGGGGAGGGCATGCGGGCTGACGAAGTCGGCGATGTCCTCGCTGAATTGGGTGCGTGGTCCCGGGGGTCGGTAGATCAGGGTGCCTCAGAGGGTGGTCTTCGGGTCGGTGTGGATCTGGAAGTGTAGGTGTTCGGCGGTAGTCAGGATGTCGTCGGAGTAGGTCGTGATGCGGATGGTGTCCCTGTGGATGATGGCGACGCCTCCTCCTATCTGGTTGGCGGTGCGGTCCCTCCGGGTGATCTTGTAGCCCTCTGGGATGGCGATGGCGATGTCGGGCGCTGAGGAGGCGTTCATCCAGGTCTCCGTGAGGAAGGCAACGTCAGGAGCAGTGGTGTCGATGAGGTTCCAGAGTTCGATGGCCTGTCTGTGGACTGAGCGGGTGTTGAGCAGGATGCACTTGAGGTGGTTGCTGCTGGTGTTCGTCTTGGCGGGTGCTGGTGCGAGGCAGGTCCGGATGCAGGTGAACTTGCAGGCGGTACAGCAGAAGGGTCCGTGGGAGCGTCTCGGGGTGGCACGGTAGCATCCCGGAACTCGTCCGTCGTTGAGTGCGATGAGGGTGGCGGCGTCGTACGTCCGGCGGGTGGGCTGGGAACTGCGGGGGCCAGGGGTCCTGGCACTGGGCGCGGTTCAGGCACGGACAGGCGCAGACGGGCTTACCTTTGGCGCACCTTCGGCGCTCAATCGGCGCTCCCGCTGCGCGCGTCCGCTGCACGGTCGCTGAGGGGGCGTCATAAGAAGGGATCCGTGAGGGTGGGTCAGCTGTAAGGCGGGGAGCACGTTGTCCAATCAGCAGGCGGGGGGACGGGGTCGCGGCAAAAACCAGCGCGAAAATCGAGTCGGGCGGCCCTGCGGCGGCTGGGGCGCCGGGTTGGATTGGCGATCAAGTCGGGCGGCCCTGCGGCGGCTGGGGCGCCGGGCTGAAATGGCGGCAGCAGGCAGCAGGTAGGAGGCAGCAGCATGCGGGGAGCGTGGGGGCAACCAGGCCGAGGGCACAGTGGTCAATTGGAAATATCTCTGGGCTACAATGGTTGCGTTTGGGTTCCCCCCAGTTTTTATAGAGGGTATTATATCATTGTATCATAACCCAATGGCAAAAGTATTGGTTAACGGGACACTATCTGATTGGTTTGATATATCCCAAAGAACTCGGCAGGGCTGCCCCCTGTCTCCCCTTTTGTTTGACATTTATATGGAGCCTTTTGTTTGTGGTATTAGAGATGACAATGTAATTCAACCCTTCAGGATGGCTAACTTGGAGCTAAGAACTGCCCTATATGCTGACGACCTTCTTTTATACACCTCCAACCATATAGAAGCTATACCCAGGCTATTTAATTTAGCAGAGGAATTTGGAAAGCTGTCAAGTTACCAGATTAACAAGGAGAAGACAGAGATAATGGGGTGGAATAACAACACTCCTATACAGGGGATGAAACAAAAAATTCGATATTTAGGAATTTATTTAACTCAAGAATTAAAGAATATACTGAAAATCAGTTGGCAGACTGTTGTAAAAGACATTATTAAAACATTAACAAGATGGGGTAGCCTACAATTAAATATATATGGACGAGTTAATCTCATTAAAATGTCCATACTCCCCAAATTGACTTTTCTATATAATTCCACCCCTTTATCTTTCCCGCTGAAAGAAATCACGAACCTTCAGGGTAAGATCGGCTCCTTTATCTGGGCCTGTAAATCTCCCAGGATAGCCTGGGAAAAATTGAGGAGGGGTTTAAAAATCGGGGCTTTGGCTTTACCAGACTTATTACTCTACTGCCATGCCTTCCATTTTAAAAACTTCAGGCTACTTGCTGACATACTAGATGCATCTTCACAGGGCCGTTTATTCCAGGCTTTATTACATGACTTACCAAATGGCCAAGAGTTTTTTTTATTTAAGTTTGGCGACCAGAAATTCTTTAAGAAAGTTCGTCTTAAGATCTTGCAGACTGCACTTAAGAATTGGGGGTTTATTCGGAAGGCATTGGGAATTCCTTATTACCATACTTACACTCCAATTTGGGATTCCCCGGGCACTCCTGCATGTCTCCAGGATCAGCTCTCTCTGCCCCTGAGAACAGCTGGAGTACTGAAATGGGGGGATTTATGGGTGGATTCAGGTCTTATGGACTGGAACTCCCTGACGTTACTTACAAAAGGGTTACTGACAAGATTTACATTTTATCAACTATCTGCATGGTGGTCAAGCCAGACATTACAGCGGGAAAAAGATACTGGACTTCTGGATGCAATCCGTAGGGGGGGGGGGCTGGTTTAGAGAAGTATCATTCTGGTATAAACTGCTTACAGATGAAAAGAATAATTTAGATCTTGAACTGACAAGCCTCTGGGGGAATACAATAGTTGAATACCCCGAAGAGCTCAGTAGAATTTGGTCAGATTCTTTCTCTTTATCCCAGAGATTAATTAAACCAGCTAATTTAAGGCGGAACCATCTGTTCACGGCTTATCGGGTGTATTGGACCCCAGCTAAATTGCATAAGATAACACAGAATAACTACTACTGCCCCCGTTGTAAATTTACAGCAGCAGATGACATGCATGTATTTTTGGAATGTCCCGAGATTCAGGAATGCTGGAGAGCGATAGTTGGTTTCCTGGGTGAGGTCTTATCTACAACTATTTCTTGTACTCCAAGGCTAGTATTTTTTGGTTTACCCTGTGATTATAATATCAACAACTTACTTTCACAGTTTATTTTTTACGTGGTGGTTATTACCAGTAGGGAGATATGTAAAGAATGGAAGTCAGCTGCCCATCCCAGATTTGCAGATTGTTTAAAAAGTATAATGGAAGTCTGTAAGATGGACATGGTCGGTCGAGCTGGAAGCTCTGAGAATGTATGGTCAAAACTGGAGGCCTGGTCGAACAAGTAAATGGTCCGATGATTATGCCAGAGGTTGTGTCGGTCCTGTCCTCCCCTAGCCTGAAGTACTCCATCATAAGACAGGGGAGTTGGATAAGGAAACAACCCACCTCTGGGAGATCTCTGTTAGCTATATACTGACCCCGGGGCGGTTTCAGGAATGTCAGTACAGAGGGCGACAGTGAGACCCATCTAGAGCATATAACATCTGGTGGCATATATGAGGACAAAAAAAAAAAAAGACAATGCCATGAACACGTTAGGGCTAGGCCAAATCGTGGAGTCCGTTACACATGAGAAGGGTCATACCCTGGATCTCATTTGGACTACTTCCACGACTAACCTCCAGGCCAACTGTACGCCGTGTAGCTGGTCCGATCATTCATTGATCAGTCTCTTCCTCCCGATCGACAGTCACATCAAACAGGTGGCAGAGGGGTGGAAGACACTTCGGAATTGGCGCAAATTAGAGGCTACCAATTTGATGGACGCTTTGAGTAGGACATCCATTCCCAGCCCTGTGTCTGAGGACCTAGATTCAGAGGTTGAAGCTTTTTTACATCGTCTTAGGATAGCGATTGATGAAGCTACCATCCTTCGGAGGGTCAGGATCATGCATGGCTCTTCTGGGGCCCCATGGTATATACCTTGGCTGAGAGGGGAGAAGCAAGTTCTCCGCCAAGCCGAGCGTCTATGGCGGAAAACCTCTAACATAGAATCCAACGAGAGTTTTAAAGCCAAACTGTCTCATTATAAAGCCTCCCTTATTAGAACTAAGGCTGCCCATTATGAAGCTAGGATCAGTGAGGCAAGTTGTATGCAAAAAGAGACCTTCACTGTACTCAGAGAGCTGGGTAGGCCAACGGTGCAAAAATCAGCCTTCAAACAAGCTGACTGTAATAATATACAGAGCTTCTTCCTAACCAATGTCGAAGACATCGTTATGGCTATCAATAATATGCACCTCTCCCCTTGCCTATCCTCGCCCTGTCTATACTCGGCGGAAGAGGAGCCGTCTGACTGATAAGGCTTCTCTCTATCTCAACTTCCTGTGCTTGAATCACATGCCCTGGCCCGCTTAGTGGCTAAAGTGAAATCTCGGTCACCTGAGGACCTGTGTCCTTCTAAGGTGTTCAAGATTATCATTCCCCTGGTCGAGGCTGAAGTGTTGTCTGTCTTGAATTCATCTCTGACTTCTGGAACAGTGCCCCAGAAATTCAAGGAAGCGATAGTTCTCCCACTGTTGAAAAAAGTTGGGGCAGATACTAGGAACCTGAAAAACTATTGCCCCATTTCCCAACTACCGTTTCTGGCTAAAGTACTTGAACAGCATGTTCTGAGAGCCCTCGCAGTATACACTGAACAACATAACCTGCTGCACTATCGGCAAGCTGGGTTCAGGGCACACAACAGCACAGAGTTAGTTATGCTCTCAGTCTTGGATGATCTTCGACTGGGAGCTGACAAGAAGACCAACTCAGCCTCAATCCTACTTGATTTCTCAGCCGCCTTTGATACTTTTTTGGAGGATCGTTGGCAGAAGGTCCAATTAGGAGAGTTTATATCTAAACAGAACAGCCTTCGCTGCGGGATTCCGCAGGGCTCGGCACTGTCACCTCTGCTCTTTATCATTTATCTCCAACCCTTGATTGAGGCCCTGGCAAAGGCAGACTGCCAGGTGTTTAACTACGCCGATAATACTCAGCTAATTGTCCGTGTTGATAACTCCGGTGACTCACACTGGAACATCCGGAATATCCTTCGGTTCACCATGAATTGGATGACCTCCAACTCCTTGAAGGGGAACCCTGATAAGACAGAAGTTCTGATACTCTCCCCAGCCTCCTCTCCCTTGTCCAGTTTTTTCTGGCCCCAAGAGCTTGGCACTACTCCAACGCCAGTGCCAGTGGTGAAAAGCTTGGGCATTAAATTGGACTCTGGCTTGACTATGAAGACCCAGGTGTCAGCTGTTGTGGGAAGCTGCATCGGGTTGATGCTCCAGCTCCGGAAACTATCAATTTTGTTGTCCTCCACCACTATGCAGTCGGTGGTGACTGCTCTAATACTATCTCAGCTGGATTATGGCAATGCAGTCTACATCGGTCTGCCTGGCACTCTTCTGAGGAAGCTCCAAGTGGTGATGAATGACGCTGCCAGGTTAATATTCAAACTGCCCTGCAGAGCACATGCCACTCCCAACTGCATTGGCTGCCTACTAAACAAAGGATCAGTTTTAAGGGTTTGTGTATTGCACACAAATCCCTGTTTGGTGCAGCCCCTAAATACACCAAGGAGCGTTTGAAGCCTTATGTACCGACCCGTCAGCTTCGTTCATACAGGCTAGTCTCCTTGCCTGTCCCCGTGTCAGTATGGCAACCTTTGGTTGCAGAGCCTTTTCAGTCTGTGTCCCCCAGATGTGGAATAAGCTACCAGATGACATGCACAAGGAAGATAGCCTGTTTCCATTTAGGAAAAGGCTTAGGACGATGCTGTTTTTAGAGACATTTGATTAGGTCCATTAGGTTCATCGTCAGGCTTCAGGGGCACAACGGAACGGGGACGGCCGCTCTATGACATAGCGCTTAGAGAACTTATGGTGATTAGCGCTCTGCAAATTTAATAAATAAATAAAAAAATATAACGGTCTGGATGAAGGATTTAGTAGCTGTCTGAAAGTCTGTTTAAGTGAGTAATTAAAAGTGTCTCACTTAATACATGGATTAGTAACTAAACTATGTGAATGTATGCATCACTGTCTTTTGTTGTATAACATGTGGCATCAGTTGGTCACTAACTACATGAGTGTGAATATTAGTTATGATTAGTTGGGTGAGTATTTGTATGGGACACTGAGTTTATGTGTGGATGGATGGAGTGTGTGTAACTCTATGCATAGTTGTGTGAAAGGTTGATTGACTAGGTGTATAGGTTTAAGAGTGCATGTGGAAACAGTTGTTTGGGTGACTGAGTGTATTTATTTGTTTGTTGTATGCGAATATATGTTTCAGTTGTACACCTTCAACAAAGTAAAAAAATAAAAGGCATTGTATGTGAGAGTTGGTGTATATAAATAAGTATATGTAAGAGTCAGTAATTGTGAAAGTAACTACATGAATGAGTGTGTAATTGTAATGGTGATTTTTTAACATATTAACTATGATTTACTATGTGTTTGAATAAATGAGGTGTTGTGTGTATAATTGTGTAAGTGAATAAATGAAAGTATGAATCATTTTTTCATGAGTGAGTAGGATGACTGCATAACTTACTAAGATGACTACTGATGTGTCAATGTCTATATATGTGTATAAGTGCATTTGATAGTGTTCTATTAAATAGTGAATGCATGTATAAGTGATTCTGTTGTTAAAGGGGTAGTTGTGTGTGTAGACTAAGGAATCAGTGAGTGGGTATGTAGTAACTGGTATTGGGGTGTCAATGGTTTCAAATATGGTACTCTGTATTTTACAGTGAGTGATGAAAGGTTCTACTAGTGTATGATGAGGTGTATCAGATTGTCACGTGGATGATGTAATTTGAGATGTCATCAGTGATGTCCCTGACCATGTCATGAATGATGTAATATGTGACATCATCAACAGTGCATTGTGGGCGCGCGAGTTATAGTTAGCAGAACTAACTATAACGGAGGAATTTCTATGGTTTTGTATTAGTGAAATGTCCAGCTTAACTATAAGACCACTGAAACCTATGGTTTTTTCAGTGAATTCCAAAGGTTTTATAAATGCTCATTTTTAAGTGTATTAGTAGTTATACCTTTTTTGTACTGATTTTCTCCAGTTTTTTAAATGTTTATTTATAAATATTTTATTAATTAAATAACAATATATATTTTTCAGAAAATCGCAAAAAAAAAAAAACGGAAATATTGTTTCATTTTTTTATTTTCTTTTAATATATTTATATTATTTTCTTTTTAAACACATCACGGTGGGTGCACGGATTCTAGTCGCCATTTTAGAAAAGTCGTGAAGGATCTGCGTACGGTGTGCGATGGCTGCGTGTTTTTCAGTTACATCATATACATTTAATATTACGCGATGTGCGCGATTGGTATGCGACCAGTCCTGGAGAGCACGGGACCCACGTCTGGGAGACTTATTTGTTATGAAGTTTCCTAATTTCCTCATTTACTACAGTTTCCTCAGTAGGAAATACTTTCAGTTTTTTTACTTTGGTTCCATCAAGAAGGCATTCAGATGTGTCACACATTTGCCATAAATTCTGAATGTTAGCACTCTAGTTGCTCATTAGATCACTGTAGTAAAGCTACTGCTCACCAGGGAAGTCTGCTGCTAGTATTCAAAGTGCATATTTCAGTCTGCATGTCAGAATTTTTTAATGAAATAGAAGAGGATTTGAGAAGGCAAAATTTCTATGGCAACATGAAGCCCATCATTTTATTCCTTTGCAAATTAAATGTTTTAAGTGTTACCACTTTATTCCAATCAAGATGGCTTCAGGTCTGCCATACTTTT
This sequence comes from Lissotriton vulgaris, assembly GCF_964263255.1. Lineage (NCBI taxonomy): Eukaryota > Metazoa > Chordata > Amphibia > Caudata > Salamandridae > Lissotriton > Lissotriton vulgaris. Next base: position 864,350,323 of record NC_141689.1, read on the forward strand.
GTCATAAGTAAGGTTATTAGCGCTCTAGTTGTTCTTTAGAACACTCTGGGACATTCTGTCATTGGGCTATACTTGGGCTTCATCTGAGTGATATTTGTGCCACATTTGGGCTCTTTTGTCTCTGGTGGCCATCTTGGGAGATTTATGTGTTATGAAGCTTCCTAATTACCTCATTTACTACAGTCTCCTCAGTAGGAAATACTTTAAGTTTTTACTTTGATTCCATCAAGAAGGCATTCAGATGTGTCACACATTTGACATAAATTGTGAATGTTAGCACTCTAGTTGCTTATTAGATCACTGTAGTAAAGCTACTGCTCACCAGGGAAGTCTGCTGCTGGTATTCAAAGTGCATGGCAGAATTTCTTTTAATGAAATAGACGAGGATTTGAGAAGCCACTCAAAACGTGCCCTAATTTTACTTTCTTTAGCACTAATCATAATTTCTATGGCAAAATGAACCCCCTCATTTTGTTCCTCTGCAAATTAAATGTTTTAAGTGTTACCACTTTATTCCAATCAAGATGGTTCAGATGTGCCATACTTTTGTCATAAGTAAGACTGTTAGCGCTCTAGTTGTTCTTTAGAACACTCTGGGACATTCTGTCATTGGGCTATACTTGGGCCACATCTGGGGGATATTTGGGCTACATTTGGGCTCTTTTGTCTCTGGAATCCATCTTGGGAGACTTATTTGTTATGAAGTTTCCTAATTTCCTCATTTACTACAGTCTCCTCAGTAGAAAATACTTTCAGTTATTTACTTTGGTTCCATCAAGAAGGCATTCATATGTGTCACACATTTGCCATAAATTCTGAATGTTAGCACTCTAGTTACTCATTAGATCACTGTAGTAAAGCTAATTCTCACCAGGGAAGTCTGCTGCTGGTATTGAAAGTACATGTTTCAGTCTGCATGCCAGAATGTTTTTTAATGAAATAGAAGAGATTTGAGAATTCACTCAAAATGTGCAATAATTTTTCTTTCTGCAGCACTAATCATACTTTCTATGGCAAAATGAAACCCCTCATTTTGTTCCTTTTTAAATAAATGTTTTAAGAGTTATCACTTTATGACAATCAAGGTGGCTTCAGGTGTGCTATACTTTTGTCATAAGTAAGGCTGTCAGCACTCTAGTTGTTTTTTAGAACACAATGGGAAGCTGCAGTAGAACACAAAGGAACCAACTGACAGTCCCTGCCCTTGTTGGAACATATTTTACTGAGAATGTCAGACTTCATTCTCACATGACTGAGAAAGATAACGTGAATTTACAGAAAATATGCCTTCAGTTTAGCTTATAGATCACCTGCCAAACCTCTGAGGGACAAGCATGAGAAAATAGTTTTCTCTCAAACATTATTCATGATATCCCAGCAGAAGGCTTTTTCACATGGTAAAATCGCCTTAGAACACACCGCAATTCCTAAAATGAGTATGGTACCATCAACAAATGATTTATACTGTAACTAAAGTCTTAAAACCTTCTATTAACTGCAATCATTTTTAATGAGGTGCTATCATGTACATTGGTCCCAAGATGGCTGCCAACACTTCTTGGATGAAGTGCTGACAGCCAATCGGATCTCACGATGAGATGTGTCGTTAGGCTCCGCCCAGATGTATATATATATATTTTTTTCCTTTAATATCTAAAAAACTACTGAACAGATTTACACCATTTAACAAAGAGGCACAAGTCTTTGCCAAATTTGGTGTACTTCAGTTCAGCAGTTCGGGCTGTAGCTGCGACTAAAGGTTCCTTTGGGAAATTGCATGGGGAAAACACATTTTTAGACCACCTTTTTTCTTGGCCCGCTTGATGAATCACCCCCAAACTTTTAGGATAGGAGCGGACTGGAGCGCCCCACAAGTTTTGAAAATTTCGTGAAGATTGGTCAACCGGCGCCAAAGTTGTTGCAAATAGAATCTTGTGGATTTCCTATGGAAAATAGGTCCTAACTATAACTACCTACTGGCGACCGCCAGTAGGTAAGATATATATATTGTGAAACATTGGCCTTGCAGCTTGAGAGAGCACTTGACGGCGCTAATTTGTCTTGCAGTCTGCCTTCACACTTCACCTAGTATTTTATATGCCAACGCGTTTCAAGGTAGAAACCTCTTCTCCTTGAGCAGCAATTATCACATTTGAAGCTCGCATTGCTTTCATGGCATTTCCGGCTTTATTTCTTTATCTAACCGCACTCCAGTGGGCGACTGCAAAGTGCAATTCTTTATGGTGCATGCTGGGACACCAGGTCCTTAATGTGAGAGTCATTAGTTATTTTGGTGAATTCAAATGTTTATTTGCTCAATTAAAATTCATTATTACCTTTGTAGGTCGTGGTTTGCTTCAGACAGACTAATTCAGCACCGTGCCACACAAGTTAAGACAGTGCTAACCTGCAGCCTCACTCAGCTGGTTTAACCTTTCTCCCTCTGCTGACGATGGTGCCTCTCCCCACGGCCAGGCAGCTGTGTGAAAATTTTGTGAAACAATGGCCTTACAGCTTGGGAGAGCATTCAATGGCGTATATATACACACACATATATATATATAATAAGTGGATAATTTAATTCAAATCCAACTGACATTTAAGAGTGATTGATTTGTACAGCTTTACATGCATTGCTAGAAATGAGTTTTCACTTGTATTATATGAGCGTTATTTCACCATTCAAAGATTGCGCTTCTATTATGTTTATGGTCCATTTTTGCTTTCTATGATTTATGCCTTATTTACTTCCGCCTTGCCGTCGCCAGCTGACACTGACGAAGGCAAGTGCTGAAACGCGTCTGGTTTTTGGATTTTGTGCACAATAAACCTTATTTTGGTTTAATCTGCTGTGAGTGCTGATTTTTGCCGGTTTCTAGCCTGCGGAGCTCGAATATATATATATATATATATATATATATACTGGCAATATCCACGTGCAGTTGCGAACATCACAGGATCACGGACACAAGATGAGCTGTTTGCCGATTTTTAATGCTTTTATTTGAACCACAAGGTGCAAGTCACAAGACGCGTTTCGGACATGAACTGTGTCCTTGGTCACTCAAGAAAATTTTGAAAAACCGGGAACATTTTAACTCACAGGCACATACTAGTCACCTGATCGGCAGGAAAATAGAAAAGGAAAAAATACTTCACAATTTTATATACACAATGAGGAAACCTCTATAAGGGCATTCGTGGCTGTTGGACATATATCTTAACATTATATATGTACATATACAGTATATATATATACATATATACTGAAATACAAGGTTTAGAAAATCAGAAGGGTCACACTTGTGCAATCAGTAATTTTAATTTAGGGCCAAGTGTACAACCGTTATTTGCGGTCGCAAACAGGAGATCTGCCCGTTTGCGACCACAAAAAAGGGTCCTTGCATGTACAAACGCAATTTTGCTAGTCATTGACTCGCAAAATAGTGTTTGCAACTCTCGCTATTAGGAAGGGGTGTCCCTTCCTAATAGCGAGTCCTGAAGCAATGGATTATTGTTTTGCAACCGCATTTGTGGCCGCCTACTTCAAGTGGGGGTAAACCACTCGCAAACAGGAAGGGGTCCCAGGGACCACTGCCTGCCCTTAAAAAATGAAACTGAACAGTAAAATTCTTCTTTTTTAAATGCATCTCGTTTTTCTCTAAGGAAAATCGGCTGCATTTTAAAAAACTGCTTTATTTAAAAAGCAGTCACAGACAGACCCCAGCAGGTCACATCCATGGAATGCTAGCCATTCCCGATGGGGTCGCAAATTACGCTTGCCTCATGAATATTAATGAGGCATGCAATTTGCGACCCCATTGGGAATCACAAACAGTGCCTGAGACACTATTGCACATTTACTTTTGCGAGTCGCAAATCGCAATTCAGCACAATTTGTGACTCACAAAAGTAAATGGTCGTACATCTGGCCCTTAGACTCTTTATGCCATGCATAAAACAATCTGACTTCTATATGAACAATACCATCAAATCATTCCCTCTTCAAATGTTATTGCTAGTGCTTCATCGGAAAGACATTAACAGACGTCCCAGGTACAAGCCATAAATGCATGTGGACATTCACAAGCATTTTCTACAGAGCTAGATCAATTTTACAATAGCAATGCATGCTGGTCATTGTAGCACCCTTGACAAGTCCTTCATCAAAATGTCAGTAAATAAAATATAGCGTGTCAATAGTGGGAGTCCAACTAGCAGGGCAGGTAAAACAATGCCCAAAAAATCTATCTAAATATAAAGAAACAAAGCACATGAGGAGAACAATTGCGGGAAACAGCATGATTAAGCCCAACACCCAATCAGGTATGGAATAACAAGCACATTTTAAATAATGAAATACAGAAAGGAGCGACATATATTACTTAACTGGTAGCTGAGCAGTAGGAAAAGAGGGTCTTATTTCCTTGTGACTGCTAGATATATAGACTAAGCTCATGGCTGATTGGTAGCTTCACTTCCCCTTGACCAGTAATTTGTGACCTATGGTTTGCTGGGTAGTGTAGTTTGAGAAAAAACACAAATTGAAGTTCGAAAGTTGGCGATTAACACAAGTTAACTATTGGAAAGGGGCGACCACTCGGTCCCCCCGAACGTATGGCGGAGTGCCTCGATCCCCCCGGGAAGCCATTTTTGGGCGGGAGGCGCGTCTCGGCTGGTATGCCCGAAGCGGCGTAGCCGGGGCGCGCTTTTTCCCGCCCTAGAGTGGGCTGGCCTAGACACCGACGTAGCCAGCCCCGCCCCAGGGGCGGGCAGGGGCGGGTTCTCGCCCGCCCTGAAGACGGATAAAAAGAGACGCAAGACCAGAAGACGTCCTCTTGTTCTTGTGCTCCGAAGCTGCACCTCCTCGCTACCCGTGAGCTCGGGACAGAACGAAGAGCCAATTTTGAGCGTTTTGATCTTTTTCTTTGTCTTCTAGATACTTCGTCGGAGAGATGCCAAAGAAAGTCGCAAAGAGAATGCCGACCGACCAGATGGTGCGGGCCCTTTGCAAAGAGGTGTCCGACATAAAGAAACGGTTGGCGAAGCGAGACGGGGAGGAGGGTTCGGGCCCTGCGCCGGCTGGAGGGAGACCTAAGAGGCCGAGAAGGGTTCCAGCCGGTGGAGACATCCCGGTCCCTCCTGCACCGCTCGAGGCGCCGACCCCAGTGCCAAGGGAGGGGAATCCAATCCCCGTTGTCGTCACCCCGACATCCAAAGAAGACATGCCCCCCGAGCTGGCAGCACAGCTGGCAGCTTGGTTGGGGGATAGTAGTGATGGCGCCACGGCTGCCGAGGCACAGGCGCTGATAAAAGGGCTTCGTGAGAGGAGAGATGCAGCTAAAGTGACTGCGCCGTTGGCGGGAATAGACAAGCCGCAAGCGGCCGAAGCTGCGTCCGGTGCAGGTAAGCGGCCATTGCCGATTGCAAGGGACGAGTCAGCACCCTCTCGTAGAGAGAGATTGGGACAACATGTGCCTTTAGCTATAAAGGAAAAGATCTGGGCTGGGGAGTACGTGAATATTTTCTCCTTGCTTGTTGATCATTATGAGGTGGAGCATGTTAAAAGTCAGAAGGACCTAATGCATCCGAGTGTTTGGCGCGCAAAAATGGCCGCCTTCAAGGTAAATGAGAATATTGGCAACTGGGGCAATGCGTGGGGTATTTTTACATCGATTTTGGGGGAACGTAGGCCCGAGTTGCTTTCTGAATTTCCCATTTATCAATCACGAATTATGGGTTACTCGACAGCGTATCAAGGTAACCATTGGTTTTGTTATGACAATCTGTTCAGGAAAGAAAAGGAACATAACAAAGGTTTGACTTGGGATTGTTACGATTCTGTAACATGGGATAAAATGAAAGAATCGGGAATGTTAAAAATGCCATTGGTTGGGAGCAATGTTGTAGATTACTCCCGCCAAAATGTGGGGACGCCCTTTCGACCAAGTACGAGCACCGACGATCAGTCGAGGCCCGCAGGCAATACAGGGAGGAAGGGTTTCTGCTTTAATTTCAACAAAGGGAAATGTACCAGACCTCCAGGATCGTGTAAATTCAAACATGAGTGTAGTACGTGTGGGTCGTCCCATCCTGAGTCATCGTGCAGAGCCAGAACGGGTGAGAATGGGGGTAAGGGAGGCGCCAAACAGGTCTAAACTAGTCCGAGGGGCGCCTTTACCAACCCCGATTGATACCTTGGCAATGATTCCCTGGCTCAGTGAATACCCGGATCGTACTTCTGCTGGGGTGCTGCGGAACGGTTTTACACATGGTTTCCGCATCCCGGTGGGGGACTTTCAGGGTGTAGGGATTTGCAAAAATCAACTTTCCGTTTTACAACATACATCTGTGGTGCAAGAAAAAATTCAGAAAGAGGTTAGCCGGGGACGGGTCGCCGGCCCGTTTAGTGTACCCCCGGTACCGGATTTTGTTTGTTCTCCGTTAGGGGTGGTCCCCAAGAAGGACCCAGGTGAGTTTCGTTTGATCCATAATCTGTCTGCTCCGCACGGCCTTTCGGTGAACGACGCAATTGATCCAGAAGTTTGTTCGGTGCGATACGCATCGTTTGATGAGGCAGTAGCCATCTTGTATCGCCTGGGGCCCGGGACGTTGATGGCAAAATCAGATATCGAATCAGCGTTCCGGTTGCTCCCGGTACACCCAGACGATCAGCGTCTTTTGGGATTCGGGTTCCAGGGGTCATTTTACATGGATAGGTGTATGCCAATGGGATGCTCTATATCATGTGCTTATTTTGAGCAATTCAGTACTTTCCTGCAATGGGTGTTCACTAAGAAAACGGGTTTCCGAAATGTAATGCACTACCTTGACGACTTTTTGTTCATTGGTCCCGCCGGAAATCCCGAATGTGCTCAGGCCTTAGCTGAATTCTGTGTGTTGATGGGTCATTTTGGCGTGCCATTGGCACCGGGTAAAACTACAGGTCCCACGACTTGCCTCGAGTTTTTGGGGATCGAGTTGGACTCAAGGGAGGGGTGTTTCCGTTTACCAGCTAGCAAAGTGTTGAAATTCAGGGCAGCCCTCCAAGTATGTTTGAATGCATCGAAGGTTACACTGCATCAGTTGCAACAATTAGTGGGAAAGTTGAACTTTGCCTTGAGGGTGATCCCAATGGCTCGCCCTTTTTCCCGCTCAATTGCCCAAGCGATGGTTGGCCTAAAGGAGGGTCATCATCGCACGAGGTTATCGGCTGAGGTCCGCCAGGACATGCGGATTTGGTTAGCATTTTTGGCGGACTTCAATGGCCGAGTCGTCTGGAACAAGCCAGCCGTGTCCTCAGAAGAGCTTGGGCTATGGACAGATTCAGCAGGAAGCATAGGCTTTGGCGCCATCTTCGGCACAAAATGGTCTGCTCAAAGGTGGCCCCTGTGGTGGCACGAGAAGGGGCTAACGAGTAATATTGCTTTCCTTGAACTATTTCCCATTCTGGTGGCCCTGAGAACCTGGCCAGAAGGGTTCAGAGATCATTCTGTCGTGTTCTGGTCCGACAATATGACCGTGGTAGAATGCATCAATAGTCAGGCAGCCCATTGTAAATTGATTTTGAGGCTGCTCAAAGAAATTGTCCTACTGTGTATGCAACTGAACGTGGTATTCAGAGCAAAACATGTCCCAGGGGTGATGAATCAGGCTGCTGATGCACTATCTCGTTTTCACATGCAGGCTTTCTCGGGTTTCCTTCCTTCAGCGGACCCGGAGCCGGCACCCTTCCCCGAAGCTCTCTGGTCTCTCGGTGCCCCGAACTTCGTCACCTCGTGGGAGAGAGTCTAGCACCCAGGACAAGGAAGGCATATGAAGGGGCGTTCCAGGCCTATTTAGCCTTTTTGGGGTCAGAGAGGGGGGGACTTTGGGGTCAGGAAGAGTGGGTAGTACTTTTTCTGATGTCCTTACGAAGGGCTGGGAAATCGGTGGCTACGGCCCAAAGGCATCGTGCCGCCATTTCCTTTGTTGCCAGGGCCCATGGCATCCTGGACCCAACAGCGTCTTTTACAGTACAGAAAGCGCTGCGTGGGTGGCAACGCCTAGAGGGTCGCAGAGTAGACGTAAGACGACCGATAGGTCTAGACAGGTTGTCCCAGTTACTGGCCACACTCCCTAACACATGCTCGTCCCCTTTCGAGACCTGTTTGTTCCGGACTGCATTTACGCTGGCATTTCACGGGGCTATGAGAGTTAGTGAGCTAGTTGCAAGGAACAAGCAGGATGTGACGGGGGGCTTGTGCAGGGAGCATGTTCAGATCAGGGGCGATGCGATGATTGTCTCCTTTCTCAGGTCCAAGACTGACCAAGATGGGAGAGGGGACTGCACGATCATTCGCAGGAACCCCGAGTCGTCCATGTGTCCGGTACAGTGCTTAGAAGATTACCTAGCACGAAGGGTGGCATCATGGGGGGGGACATTGTTGAGGCATGCAGACGCCACCCCGCTGACGAGGTTTCAGTTTCAGCGGGTGCTTGCAATGGCCATTGCCGCAGCGGGCTTGGACCCGGGCGAATTTGGGACCCATTCCTTTCGAATAGGGGCTGCCACTGAAGCTACAGCCAGGGGTCTTAATATAGAACAAGTGAAACGTGTGGGGCGCTGGTCCTCCAATTGTTATAAGAGGTACGTGCGATTGCACATGTTGTGAAGCTGTAATCATGTACTCACGCTTCTTGTCTTTTGTTTGTTTTCAGTTGCGCAAGCCTACGCGGCAGGGCGGACTGTGCAGTCGACCCAACACCAGGCCAGCGGTCACACGTCACCGGCTGTGAGGAAGGAGGTGTGGGTCGTGGGCCACTCATACGTGAGACGGGCCGCAGACGTATTCAAAGCAGGTGACATGTTTCACGTACCTGGGGAATACGGGTACAGAGTGTCCTTCTACGGAAGGGGCGGTCTCTGTATTGACCAGTTTCAGGAATTTTTTGAGGGTTTGTTAGAGCGGATGAGGTCACCGCCGTCCATAGTCATAGTGCATGTGGGGGGCAATGATTTGGTCACCACCGGTAGACGACTTCTCCTCGAGGTTATGCTTTCCACGGTGAGTTGGTTAGCGAGGAGAGTTCCGGGGTGCATAATTGCGTGGTCTCATATGATCCCACGAAAAGTGTGGCGGGGGGCTATCTCGATCCCTGCTTTGAATCATTCTGTTAGAAAATTAAATAACAAAGTGAGTAGGTTGTTCCGTTCCAAGACATTGCATTCGATCTCGCATAGTTGTATTAATGATGACAGTATGTATCTGGGGGATGGTGTGCATTTGTCAAGGGTGGGGAATGAGTTACTCATAGGAGACTTCTTAGCTTGGTTAAAATCGTTAAAACATGACCTTTAGGTAGGAGTTTTGTGGGGGGTCCGGATAGCCGGTCAACTATCCGGACCTGTGGCGGTAAGGTCATGATCGGTGAGCACTAATTGGTAGATCCCTATGAGTGGGCGTCACCCAACACGGATGGGAGCGCTCGGGAGAGGTGGCCATTGGCCCCTCAATGGGGAGGCGGTCCCGTCTAAGGGCGGGTCGCCGGAAGTAAAGGAAAGGCGGTCAAGGCCCCTTCCTTTGTAGGAGGGGTTACAGCCCCCTCCTGGGGAATTTCCCGGGGCCAGTGTCATCTGCGACGGCAGATGCGGTAAGTTGTGTGGGGTGAGGGGAGGTCCACGATACCTTCTAGATACCACACACAAGTCTTCGAACGACCTTTAAATGGCGTCGAGTCTTAAGTGCCCCCGTCAAGCCAAGGGAAATTGTTAGTAGTTGCACTTGAGGTAAGCCTCTGTGCTGTCGCCCCTCCCAAGTGGGAGGGGTAAGTCTGGTTAGGGATCTTGACACCGGTTATGACCTTGCCGTTGGCCCTTAAACGTTAGGATGTACAATTTCAGTGTTTTTAGAGAATGTTTTTGTAGGATGCTAGTTCGGCTAGGAGAACCTCTGTATTAGAGAATATGTTAAGGTTAGCCAAACATCGCAATGTGATAATGAAATTGTACATAACATGAAACGTTTAATGTTTTAATTTTTTGTTTTAATAAATACGGCCGGGAGGGTCACTCCCTCCCACATCCAAAAACTTTAAGAACTGTTTCCGGTTTCCCTCCTTTTGGGGATTGTGTTGAGAGGGGGTGGCGGGTATCTCAGCCATATGGAAAGGGGCGACCACTCGGTCCCCCCGAACGTATGGCGGAGTGCCTCGATCCCCCCGGGAAGCCATTTTTGGGCGGGAGGCGCGTCTCGGCTGGTATGCCCGAAGCGGCGTAGCCGGGGCGCGCTTTTTCCCGCCCTAGAGTGGGCTGGCCTAGACACCGACGTAGCCAGCCCCGCCCCAGGGGCGGGCAGGGGCGGGTTCTCGCCCGCCCTGAAGACGGATAAAAAGAGACGCAAGACCAGAAGACGTCCTCTTGTTCTTGTGCTCCGAAGCTGCACCTCCTCGCTACCCGTGAGCTCGGGACAGAACGAAGAGCCAATTTTGACCCACCCACCAGCCCCTGAAGACAGCAAGTTGTTGTGCAATAAAGTTAATTTTATAAGTATGTTTTTTCCGTTTCACTTACAGGCTGTGAAAGTATCAGTTTGTTGTGGATCATAATAAAGTATGGTGAATATCGTGTAAGCTGTTACGATTAAAATGATTATATGTGTTGTTGCATTTAAGCATGTTCTTTCGGTCGTAGAGACCAATGTTTTCATAGGTTTGAGTAAGAATTGTCGTATTTAGTTTGGTAGGCGGTAAGGTCATGATCGGTGAGCACTAATTGGTAGATCCCTATGAGTGGGCGTCACCCAACACGGATGGGAGCGCTCGGGAGAGGTGGCCATTGGCCCCTCAATGGGGAGGCGGTCCCGTCTAAGGGCGGGTCGCCGGAAGTAAAGGAAAGGCGGTCAAGGCCCCTTCCTTTGTAGGAGGGGTTACAGCCCCCTCCTGGGGAATTTCCCGGGGCCAGTGTCATCTGCGACGGCAGATGCGGTAAGTTGTGTGGGGTGAGGGGAGGTCCACGATACCTTCTAGATACCACACACAAGTCTTCGAACGACCTTTAAATGGCGTCGAGTCTTAAGTGCCCCCGTCAAGCCAAGGGAAATTGTTAGTAGTTGCACTTGAGGTAAGCCTCTGTGCTGTCGCCCCTCCCAAGTGGGAGGGGTAAGTCTGGTTAGGGATCTTGACACCGGTTATGACCTTGCCGTTGGCCCTTAAACGTTAGGATGTACAATTTCAGTGTTTTTAGAGAATGTTTTTGTAGGATGCTAGTTCGGCTAGGAGAACCTCTGTATTAGAGAATATGTTAAGGTTAGCCAAACATCGCAATGTGATAATGAAATTGTACATAACATGAAACGTTTAATGTTTTAATTTTTTGTTTTAATAAATACGGCCGGGAGGGTCACTCCCTCCCACATCCAAAAACTTTAAGAACTGTTTCCGGTTTCCCTCCTTTTGGGGATTGTGTTGAGAGGGGGTGGCGGGTATCTCAGCCATATGTTGTTTTTACTTCCCAGATTGCGCACGAAAGGAATTCAAATATTAAATCTTCCCGAAGTTCCCGGTTGAAGTAATGGCAAGATAAGCCCCCGTGCAAAGGGTTCTGGTGGCTAAGTGGACTAACTCATCCACTACAGAGCTCTGGTGTTGACCTCGTAGCCACAGCTTTGCATCCTTCCAAGGTTGATAAAATGAGTATCATAAAGCTTGGTAACAATTAGCATATTTTACTTCAGCACCAATGTATGTTCTTGGTGAACATGTGCTTTATAAATACACATTATTAAAAATGTGTAAATGCTCTCAAGTAAATGTCAAATGCAGACATGTATTATTTCAAAATAAATGATTTCCACTCTTAATATTACTAAATAAATGTAATTCGCATAATAAATGTCAAAGGGCCATATGTATCATCATCACCATTTGCGATTTCTAAATAGCGAATTTTAAGGAATCGTTATTTAGAAATCGCTAAATGGTATGTATGTACAAAATCCGTATTTTTTATCGATTTCCAATTATTTCTTATTTGCGAATTCGCAATTTGCGAATTCGCAAATAAAGAATAATTTTCCATTCATTTCTATTGGCCAGGAGGCACATAGCAATGACTGTGAAATAATTCTCAATTTGCGAATTCGCAATTTGCTAATCGCAATTTGAGAATTATTTCAAGGGTGCAGGGGTGTCTCAAGGACACCCTGCTGCACCCCTGTAAATTACATGTGTGTGCATTTGGCGCACATAAATGCCCAATGGGCATGTATGTGCGTCATATGCCACCCTCACAGATGCACATTGTGCATATTTACAAGAAATCGCAAATTACCACCAACTACAAGTTGGTGGTAATTTGCGATTTCTAAACCTGAAATCGCAATTCTAAAAAGCTTCATACATAGCATTTAAGGAATCACAAAATTGCGATTCCTTAACTGCTTAAGCAAAATAAGGAATCGCAATTTTTTGCGATTCCTTATTTTGCTAATTTTTCATGTATTCCAAAATCGGTAAAAAGGCTGTTTGCGATTCGCTAAGGCCGAAATTCTGCGAATTTCGGCCTTAACGAATCGCAACAGGCTTGATACATATGGCCCAAAGTTTTGATCTACATGCTGTGTGGAGGTATATTATTTTTGAGGTCGCAGTGCATTAACAAAAACTCAGTTAAACTCCGAATTATGATTCTTGCTCAAATGTGTAAAACCACAGACCAGTTATAGTAATTAACACAAACAAAGCACGCCGTATCTCATGCCACCCATCATTATTATTATTATTATGTTTCTTATATAGCACCTGAATCGGCCCCCGAAGGGGTATCTCCGCGCTTGCCTTGGGAACCCGTCCTGGCTTTTCCCTGTGAGATAGCCCCTACAGGGCATCCCCAAGGTGAAAGCCAGGCATCCCGCCGCGGGGGGCCGTTGTGGAGATTAAGCAAGCTTAATGCCCAGAGTTGCAGAGTGTGAACCCATGATTAGGTCAGGCACCAAAGCGAGAATTATCAAGTCCATGGACATTTGAGCTCAAGACCCTGCCGCGTCGGGAATTGAACCCTGGTCCCGGGTCTGACCTCTGCTTCAGGGTCTGCCTGCTCTAACCAGTGAGCCACACTTCTCCACACCAGTGAGCCACACTTCTCCATGCTTTGCTCTTAGAAGTCATTCTTTTTGTCTTGTGCCATTTAGAAATTGGGTGTTTTGTCTTTTCTGCATGGAAGGTTGACAAGAGTTATGGTGTACATAACATACCATATCTGGTGAATTTCAGTGGGTTTGCTAGTTTGAGCCAGAACCATAACTCCGGGCCATTAACGAACTACACTATGCATTTTACAGTACTACAATAATACTACTTATGTACTACAAAATGCTACCGATACACTTACGTGTGAAGGTTCCCTAAGCCTCTCTTATCTTTTTCTGTGAGGAGACCTTTCAGATCTTTCCTCAACTGTGGACTGTCTGCACACATAAGTTTATGTTTAAGTAGTAAATGTGTGATGAACAGAGGGGAGTGGCTGGGAAAGGGGGAATACTTAGGACTAAAGGGGAGGAGATTAGCAAGGAGTAAGAAGAGGCTAAGAGAAGGTGTGGGACTCACCCACAAAAATGTAAGCCTATTGCTGTTCACAAACTGTACTTCTAAAATAACTACAACCAAAGAGGGACCAAATATAGTGGTAAATCACTTTAGGTGTGATCTTCCTGGACCCTTCTTAGATATTACCTGGCAAGACCCTTTCAAATCCCACTTATGTGCATTGGAGGTTTGCTATTCACCTGCTTCTCTCCATAGTCGATCTCCCTCTCTCCCTCTCTCTCTCTCTCTCTCTCTCTCTCTCTGTTGCTTCTGGTTGTCTGTAATTGCTTTTGCTTTCCCATCTGCCTTGATTTTTACTCCTGTTTTTGCACTGTTTATCTGTCAGGTTGTTTCTTTCTGCTACCTTGCCGCCTCAGTCCATTGTGCGCCTTTACCCCGCGGTTTCCAATTTCTCACTGTGGCCTTCCGCTCCCTCCACAAATTCTATCTGCTCTCTCACACATTTTCTCTCTTGTTTCTTACTCTCTCAATCATGTTTCGCAGCTCTTTTGAGCTCTTATTTATTCATCGTGCTCTCCCTTTCTTTCTCATCTCCTTGTTTTTCCTTTTTCTTGTCACACTCAATTTTTCACTCATTTTTTGTAGCCCATTTTGCTCTGTTCCTCCTTTCTGTAGCTATTTTTTCCACTTTTTTGTCTCCTTTTTATTCCAGCACACCCCCTACCTTTTTCCTGCCATCCCGCATTGCTGTGCTCTCCTGCTTCCCACCTTCAGCAGCCCCTCCTAACCACGCCCACTGCTTTGGACTCTCCTCGTACCTCCTGGACCTATTTAATGGCAGCTGCGGCGCATACATGTGCAGTAGGTGTGCAGCTGGCGCTCCAACAGCAAGCCTGTATGCATGCATCTGTCTGTGTCCCAACAGCACCCAGCTCAAGAAACCTTGGTCACTCCCGACAATATTGCACAACCGCCCTCCATATGCTCAACCCAAGACACTGCTAGCCTGCTGCGGCCTCTCCACAAAATACCTGGACCTTCTCTTCCAAATCAAAACCTGGAAGACCCCTGTATCTGCCCGACATGGTCATGTCCATCCCTCCCAGAATCAATATTCCCAGATAGGACAGTCCACACAATCCTGGAGGCAGAATCACCATCGTTTTCTAGGACTCCATCCGCTGCACCACCACCTCAGACATTACCCTCAGCATTATGGAGCACATCACTGCAAACTTAACCCTGAGTGACACCTTCATCTACCATCCACTGAGCTCACATTACAACTTCACCTAACCTTTGCAGACTTTGTCGCCCCCGCCTTCTCGGCTCTAGCACTTTCATCCTCCTCCTCTGAGACCTAAATTTCCACGTGGGAGACCATATCAATCCAAACACAACAGCCCTGCTTGAAGACCTGGAAAAACTTGGCCTCACCCAATGTGTTAAAGGACCCACTCACGCAAGCATCTTCAGCAACATCACGGTAAACAATCCTGCTCTAATCACCTGGACCGACCACACCCTCATCAACTTTACAATTCCCATCCTTTATCACCACAGACCCAACACAGAGCAATCACTGTCAAATCCACTTGCCGAGTCTTGAACAAGGATTCAGAAGACCCCTGGACTACTGAACTCCTTAAACACAGACACACTGACAGTAACACCATCCTTGATTCAGTGTTCATCTTCAACGCCTGGATCACCTCCAGAAACCTTGGCACCCCTCAATTCCAACAAAACCACATGAACCAGACCACAAGCTAGCTGCAAACAACTACAGTATATATGGAGAACGAGTCTGGGGGACATGGACAAGAACTCCTTAAAATAAGCTCTCAGACACTACCACCAACTGATCTGAGCCACCAACCTTACTGTGCATGCAGTCCGCATTGAGGTAAGCACAAACAGCACCTAAAAGATCTTCATCATCATGAAAGACTTCACCTTCCCAGCACCACCATGTCACCAGACCTCTGTATCAAGATGTTGCATTTCTTCAGCAACACGCTAATCAGTATCTATGGCAAAACTGACAACCAACCAGACACTTCTGACCTTGCAGAATGCCTTCCTATCTTGACCAACACCAAAGGAACCATACTTTCTGCATAGCCCACCATCCCCATGGATAGAACTGCTACCACTAAGCGATCCATCCACTCCAAAGCACCTTGCACCATCAAGTCTTCATCAAAGTACTGCAGCCCATCATTTCAGTGCTCACACCGATCCTGAACTCTTCCATCACAACAGCCACCTTCCGGATGCCTGGAAGCCCACCACACACAGTACTCCCCTGCCTCAAGAAGCCCTCTGCAGACCCGATGACGCTAGCCAACTACTGACTCACCTCCCTGCTACCCTGCCCAGACAAAGTCATGGAGAAACTAATGCACACTATTTCCTCAATGCCACTCATTCCGACTTCTGACCAAACAATAACATTGAAATACCCCTCATTGCCGCAGCAGATGACAGTGCAGCCCTCATCCTCCTGGACCTCTCTCTGGTCTTAAACACCGTCTCTCACGCCATCCTCATCCAACGACTGTATGAAGCTGGTATCTAAGGACCGGTTGTCTGCTGGATACACTCCTTCCTGACTGGCTGCACCCAGTCAGTCAGCCTGGCCCTCAACTGTTCGGACACCCACAACCTTATCTGTTGAGTGCTGCAAGGCTTATCACTCAGCATGACCCTCTTCATCACATACTTGATCCCAATTGCCAGCATCATCCATACCCATGCAATAATATGTTGTCCTATATTGACAACACACAGCTGATACTCTCACTCTCTGGCAAAACACCTATTAACCGGAACAAGTTCTCCGCCTGCATAACCAAAATCGCTGACTGAATGAAAACCATCTGTCTCAAACTAAACACCGACAAGACAGAAATCGAAATCTCCGGCAGATACTCCTCATCATGGAAATCCACCCGATGGCTAGCAGAATTTTAGCCCACAACCACCCCCTCCACACATGCAACGATTCTTGGCATAATTATCAACAATCTATTCGGCATGAATGCTTAAGTCAACGCCAGCTCTTTTTTATTTTTTATTTTTTTATTTACTTGAGTCTTATATAGTGTTGGCTAGACCAGGAGGTATCAGAGTACTTTACATGAGGAGAGTTACATAGGTTAAAAGTTACACATTGTTACAGAAGGTAGGTCAATTACAAGTTACATCAGTTGGATCAAGGCATATAGAGGGTAAGGGGGTAATGTAAAAGGGCGACAGGTAGGGAGATTAAGCGGAGAATTGGCATAGGAAAAACAAAGCAGGCAGGGGGAAAGAGATTCAGGGGAGAGAGGAAAGGAATGGGGGAGCCAAGCAAAGAATGAAGGAGGGAAGAGGTGGGGGGGTAGGAGACACAGCGAGGAGACAAGGAAGTAACTGTGTCTGATGTCCAGCTGGGTGGGAGATGGCTCCCCCGCGGTAAAGGGATCATTCCCAGTCTGCTATTTTGTGTTATTCTCTTGTTGCAGTGGACTCTCTCTGCGGGGCTGCTGAGACTCCAGGGCATAGATGCTGGCTCCCTCCCCAACAAGGGGAGAGGAGTGCTTTGGTCATGGGCACACTTAAAAGAATGAAGGAAGGAGGAGGAGGGAGAGGGGGTAGAAAGCCCAGGGTGAACACAGTGTCCGACTTCTGGCAGGGTAGGAGATTGTTCCCAGTGGTAAGGGGATCAATCCCAGTCCTCCACTATGTGTGACGCCCTTGTCAGTGTGGAAGGGTCTCTGAGACTCCAGGGCAAAAATGCTGGATCCATCGCCAACAAGTGGAGTAAGAGTGCTTTGGACAAGGGCATTCTAGAGGGGGCCATAATGGGGAGTCGGGCTGGTAGGGTTACATAGGTTACAAGTTACACATTGTTACAGAAGGTACGTCAATTACGAGTTACATCCATTGGTTCAAGGCCTGTAGAAGGGTATGGGGATAATGTAAGAGGGCGAAGGGGAATGAGATTGAGCGGAGCATAGGCATAAGGATAAACAAAGGAGGCAGGGGGAAAGAGATTCAGCGGAGAGAGAGAAGGAATAGGGGAGGCAAGCAAAGAATGAAGGAGGGAAGAGCTAGGGGAGTGGGTAGGAGACACAGCGAGGAGGCGAGGAAGTCCAGGATAGACCAGGAGGTATCAGAGAGCTTTACATGAGAATTAAGACGTGTTACAGCATTACATCAATTACAGTTACAATAGAGTTAGATCCGTTGGTAGTGCATTCAATAAACATAGAAAAACAAGATGAGGATGAAAACAATGCCCCTCTGCTCACCTTTGGGGACCACGCAGGGCGTAGACCTGAAATCGCCTGACCTGCGCCATTTTGAAGATAGGCAACATCAACAGAAGGCGGAGAAGTGTGGCTCACCGGTTAGAGGCGGCAGACCCAGAAGCAGAGGTCGGCCCGGGACCAGGGTTCAATTCCCGATGCGGCAGGGTACGGGACCAATGTCAACGGGCTCGATAAATATCGCCTCGGTGCCTCTCTTACCATGGGTCCCACGCTGCAACTCTGGGCAATAGCTTGCTTAATCTCCACAACGGCCCCCTCGTTGCTGGGGATGCCTGGCTTCCCCTTGGGATGCCCAATAGGGGCCATCTCACAGGGAAAGCCAGGACGGGTTCCCCAGCGGTACACAGCGCCAAGAAACCCCAGGGTGAACGTGCGCTCTACAAATACATACTAACATAACATAACATAACATAACATAACCAGTATGTGATATTGGGCAAACATAGTAGGGACCAGGAGTGTGAGTATAGGTAAAATGAATGACCACTCCAAGATGGTCACCATAGTTTGTGAAGGGAGCAGGCCCATTTCTATTTCCATGCTCAGCAGATCATCGAAACCTGGGAAAGGAGCAGGTCAATTTCTATTTCCATGCTCAGGAGATACTCCAGATCAGGGAAGGGGTGCCATCTTCGGGATCAGAGGTAGGAGGACGATATGGCAGTCTAATTATTGCTACAGGCTATAAACATACAAAATGGGCACTCACAAATGCACACTTCAGCCCAAAATGAGTCCCGATGTTAGCAGTCACTCCACAGGTGAGGGAGGGTAAAGCTGTTATCAGGGGATCACCCCCTGTTGAATGTCTCCGTGTCAAGTGACCGACCCCTGGACCTTCCACGGACCTCAGAACATGCCCCCACAAGCTGGTGCTCCTGCAACCGGAAAGCATGTGGAGCCTCGGACACACAGAGCCAAGGGTAGGGTCCCACACTGGCAGCCATGGAGGAGCAGGGAGGGGCAGGAGAGCTCCAATATAATCAATGGGAGGGTAGGGGGTGAGTAGAAACGTTGCATTCACCACCGGCAATAGTCACAACAGAAAATCTGCCAAAGTCCCAGTAGCGTGCACAGTAATCCGGTTGCAGCCCAATTCCAGCCGGTATCCTAGGCCTCAGCAGGCTCTGCGCTGTTAGGTTCGTTATGTGGGCCTGCACCGGAGCGGCATGCGGAGGGCCCAGAATGAAGGGCAGAGACAGCCCGTGGGCCAATATCTCTGAACAGGACAAGGCAGCTCTCAAAGTGTGGGCTCCAGCAGCATCCTGCCGGAACAGCGCTGCTGATCCTACGGCACCAGCGAGAAGGCTGCTCAGCCTCCCAGCTGCTCCACAGGCCACCCCAGCTCAATGGCGTGCTGCTTCGCGGAGAAAGGGTGTTCTGGCTCCTGCTTCCACATCCTGAAGAAGATCTTGAAAATGCTTCCTATCAGGACCCACAGAACTGTCACTCAAGCACTCTTCACAAGCAAACCGATCTAAGCAAACATCCTATCAACTGGAATCTGCACACATATGACTAGGCGACTCCAAACCAAAGTGAACTCAGCAGCCAGGATCACACTCGACCTACCATGCTGCATGCACATTTCTTCTCACCTCAGAGAGCTCCATTGGCTTCCCATACACAAATGAGCTCAAACTCCTCAAGCACACCTTCACAACAAGGACTCAGCCTACATCAACAACCACATCAGATTCTCCAAACCCACCAGACACCTCTGATCAGCCGAACTCCTACTTGCACAGATCCTATATTGCTCCTAGAGACTGGAACGACCTGTTGTGAAAAATTAGAGCTGCTTCTACAATTCTTGAATTCTGCAAGAGGCTGAAGACATGGCTGTTTGACTAGCTCTACTAGACTAGTCCTGTGCTAGGTTATGACTGCTTCTACTTCAGTGCCAGGATATCCTCCCAGGAGATATAGTGCTTCAAAAATACACATAACATAACAGAATTAGCAGCCACTGCTTCAAAAAGGTCCATGCAGGTTAATTCAGTTAATTATGAAACTCCCGATATCATCGCACCAATGTGTCAAGATCTAGCTTGCGTCTAGGTCATGCCTGAGCACAGCTTCTAGATGTACCGCTGTCTCTGGAGTCGGCATGAACCTTTTTAAAGCAGTGGCTGCTAATTATCAGCCCTCTCTCCGATTTCAAATAGTCAAAATTTTATTGGATACAACTGCAACTTGAAACTGTTCATGTAACTCTCTAAGGGTCATTCAACACTTGAATTTAACTTCCTGAAGATGGTCTAGCTGATGTCTACCATATAGACTGAAACGTCGACAATCACAACTATTTTTGCTTTGAATTATTTTTCTCAAGGATCTGTTTTCTGTTTGATCAGTCACATCTTCCTGTTGTATATATTGTTAGAAAGAGGTGTTCACACTAGTGACAATGAGGTGTTTGTAACATCAAATCATCTGGAATCCTCAGTTGCTATGTGCTGTTTTATACAGACATTTATATCAGTCTTTTGTACCCTTCGAAAGTGTTTTCATTTGTAGCAGATTTGTTCCAATATAAATGAGTCATTTAATTTCTAAATAACTTAATGTAAGCTACTAGATAGAGCTTGTGATCATTATCTGCATATTGAATGCTAAAATGGTGTGTATGTTAGAAAATCCCTTGCAGGCACACCTACCTGCTAATCTTTCAGTAATTATGCACTCCGATATTTGGTGCCCTGTGTGCACGTGAGCCTGTGGCCCCCTGTATAGCAGCTACAGTGATGAACTTGTCACCAAGTCCCATTGGTTTGAGACACTCCCATAGATATTTCTACCATAGGGTGTCAAATGCTTTCTCAATGTTGAGGGCGACCACTGCCGCCCTATCAGCTATGCCAGGCAGTGAGTGCAGGATTACATTTTAACAAAATATGATTAAATTATTTTTAGCACTCAGCATTGATCGCTATATGTTAAAGTATAGGGAAAACTAAAAGGTTTAATATTATTGTAGATTCTTTTTATATATTTATTTTAAATGAAGAACAAATACAAATGCTACATCACTATTAATTTAAATGTGAATTAAATATGTAATTAATGTTAATTTAAATTAAATTAAAATGAAATATCTGGAGTTTATATTAAAAAATAAGTTCCCACCAAAAGTAAAAAAAGTTTTTATTATCCTTTAATAAATATTAAAAGTAATGTACATAATTAATTACAATTAATGTAATTATATTTTATTACAATTGTATCTTACATTATTTGTTTTTAGATTTAAACACACAATTGCGTAGATTTCCCATGAATTGAACTGAATTTATTATAAAGTGCTTTTGTCTTCAGTAAACACACAATTGCTTTCCACACAATAAAAAGTGCAGCCAACATCCATAAAACACAATTCGTTGTAAAAGTAGATTTAAAATGCAATTAAAATAACTCCCATTAAAAGAAAAAGACTAAAAATAGTACCAAGTAAATGTTCTTCGACTAGCACTGCTGCTTCTAATTCCTGCCAAGCTTGTTATATTACCTAAGCCCAGCTTATCCTTAAATATAAACCAGTTTCTTTTGCCATGACACTTGAGACATCACTGAACAGAAAGAATAATTTCTCTGTTGCATTCTGTAATTGCTTGTTGTGTAAAATCTTGGCTATGAATATCATCTGTCTTTATTGTACAGAAAACAATGTAAAATAAATGCACCAAGTCCTCTTTTTCCCCACATGAACATTTATCTGAGAACACAGGGTTTATTCTGTTCTTGATGGCATACAGTAACAGGCAGCCTCCCCTTGCTAGTCCAAACAGTCTTCTAGCTCCTTGATTTTCTAGAAAAAAAAGATACTGTTGGGCTTTGAGTGATGGGTCGAGCATAACATCTTGGGTGAAAATGACTTAGGGTGGTTATTTTCTGTTTGTGTTTTAAACTAAGGAATTGCTTGTCATTTATCTTCTTACAAGTCAGTTGATTCATTCTTGCTGCTGTAGATAAACCAAGTCTCTAAACTTCCTTTTCCGTTGAATTACATACGATGATTTGGTGTTCATAGAGAAATGTTCTGTCCAAGCTTCATCCAATAAATTTGTGTTTTACGATTTAAATATTTGTAGTCCATAATTAACCCTTTGGGGGAAGGTTTTTGGCCATTGGCCTCAGCCGCACTACCTCCCCAGTGTGGGTGTCAGCCATCGGCCGACCGTGGGAGCGGGCTAAATAAAGGCACTGATGCGCTGCACTAGAGGGAGTACTTTATTTCCATTTAAGCTCAGGGTGTTCGGGAAGAGCTTCCCGAGCAGCCCACTAGACACCAGGGAAAGTATTGCTTTTTCGGTATCGCCCTGTCTCGCCCTGGCGAACGCGCGTGAAGCGTGTTCTCGCCGCGACAACTATAGCTGTCGGCTCAGCCGACAACGAGTGGAAACAAGAGCTGGCCACGTGCAGCGTTTTGCAGTAGGAATAGGTCACGCGCGTGAGCTTCTGCCGTAGACAGCATGGCAGAAAGAATCGGATTGCGACGCGCGCCTCGTGAACAGTTCACGTGACTGACTTTGGAATGCAGGGGGAGTCTGCAGGGGGAGTCTGCAGAGGGGCGCGCGGCGCCGATAAACAGGCTGGCTTTGCCTCCTCCCGCCCGCTGTCCATGTCCTGGTTCCCGCCCCCTGTCCGTGTCTTTGTTCACGGACGCCTCCCGCCCGCTGTCTGTGCCCTCGTTCCCGGCCGCTGTTCGTGTCTTTGTTCCCATCCCCCTCCCGCCCGCTGTCCGTGTCTTCGTTCCAGCCCGCTTCCATCACTTTTGGTTTCCAGGCTGCTTCGCCCTGCAGGCTCCTGCTCGGTGCTGCGATCAGCGTGGGGACATTAGCTGACATTCTCCGGCACAAAGTTTGATTGAGGAATCCTCCGACAAGTCCGGGCATGTCCCGTGCGCCTGCTGTCTCCCTGCGAGTAAATATATACTTGCGGGTCTTTTTTCTGTAGCACACACACACATGCATGTTCATAACCTATCTGCGCCGACACTCAGTGCCCACTCTCACTGACTGCACATTCCATGACTTAATAGTCTATAAACACACCAATGCTTATTGCAACAACACACTCATGCCACACAATAGCACAGAAGGTCCTTGCAGTCACTGCATGGACACTCGGACATCCATAAGGAACTCGGCAGCGAGCATGGTAAGGTAATGAAGCACTCGGTTTTACACATATCTTGTTGTCTGTAATTCCTGGTTGCAGTATTCTTATACGATTACAAGCATGGAATGGGAAATAACAGGCAGAAATAAGTGTTACTGCAACGATTTGTGAGTCATTTCGTAGATCCAAGCCTTTTCCCTGGTATAAGAGCCTACAGGCTTGACATGAATGATTTGTCCACAGAATCAAAATGTGGTGTCACCGCGCGCTGAGTGTTGTGCGCCTAGTAGTACTCATGTTTCTACCCAAATCAGCCACCTATATGAAGCACTCACTGCACAGCAGACTTCCTGCACGCATTCTGTCTCTCATGCACATGTACAAAGGCAAAGAGCCTCTATGGACACTCACAGCAGCGACATGCACAGATGCTTCACAGACTCACTGTGTACTCTCATTCATGGTGTATGCGCACCAAGGCCACTTACTGCACACATGCGCTTATGTAGGGCTTTAAGTAGGATGCAAAAACTGTGGGGTCTCTCAAAGGGGCGTGGCCAATGTAATTAAGGGCGTGGCTTAAAACACATAGGCTAAAAATATGTGTTTAGCATAGTGTGCCACCTGACTTGTATTTTGTTGTTTTGTTGTTTCTGTCACTGCATCCAGTAGTTTGATACAACGAGTAACATCATGCCTACAGCAAGTCAGGACTTTTGGCTTTGTCAAAGGTTGTAGTTGCATAAGATAGATAGGCAGGAACTATGGTTTGTTAAATATAGGGGTGGGGGCTGCCCACCATGGGCATGACCATGCCCTCACACCTTTCAAAATCAGTGGGGGACAGATGAGGGAAATTACCCTTAATCTGCCCTCCCCGGGTGGAAGAGAGTCCACTAGAAGCCAGGGAAGCATTTTTTTTTATAAATATGGGGTGGGGGCTGTCCACCATGTGCATGACTATGCCCCCACTCCATTTAAATAGGCATCAGTCTTTCTGTTCTTCAGGGGTGGATGGGGGAATTATCCCGGATCTGGGTCTAGTGAGGGCAGAAAGCTCACTAGATGCGACAGAAAGTATTTTTAAAAAATATACAAGGATGGGGGCTGCCTACTATGGGCATGGCCATGCTTCCACCCCTTTTAAATAGGCATCAGGCTATCTGCCCCCCCTGGGGTGCAGATGGAGCAATTACCCCCACTCTGCCCTCTGGGGGTAAAAAGCCCACCAGACACCAGGGAAGAATATTTTCTTTTAATATAGGGATGGGGGCTACCCACCATTGACATGGCCATGCCCCCAAAGCATTTAAATGGCCATCAGTCTTTTTTCTTCCCCCAGGGGGGCAGATGGGGCAACTTCCCCCATCTGTAAAAAGCCCACTAGATACCAGTAATTGTATTTAAAAAAAAATATAGGGGTGGTGCTGTCCACCATGGGCATTGCAATGCCCCCACCCCAAAAACAAAGCAGGCACCCGTTCTGCCCCCTCCCCGGGGTGGATGGGGGCAATTACACCAATCTGCCCCTGTGGGACTGGAATTCCACTAGACACTTGAGACTAGATTTATGTAATACTTTTTTTGGGGAGAGGCCCCCCTTTGACATTGGCCCTTGCTCCATCCCACCCTGGGCCCAATAGACTTGCTGCTCCTCCATGGAGATGGATAAGGTATTCAATCTGTCAAAGTTTGAGGTTTGCATGGGATTCCGGGTAAAACCACCTGTTGAAAGCCAATGAAGTCACCCCATCCTGGATACTGTTAGATGTATATATATATTTTTTTTTACAGGTTTGCTAGTTTTCCCTGGGTGCCAGCTGAGCCCAAAATCCACAGCTATCCACTGTGCAAAAATCAAGTTAGTTTTGAGTGGAAAAATGTAATGTATCCATGTTGTGCTTTAGGCCGTTTCCTGTTGGAGCACTAAGCCTAGCCACACAAGTGAGGTACCAGTTTTATCAGATGACTTAGGAGAATGCTGAGTAGAAAGAAGTTTGTGGCTTCCCGCAGATTACAGATATTTCCATCACAGAAATGTGAGAAAAATGTGTTTTTTATAGTCAAAGTTTGAGGTTTGCAAGGGATTCTGGGTAAAACAACCTGGTGAGAGCCATGCAAGTCACCCCATCCTGGATTACCATATGAGTCTAGTTTTCAAAAATTATAGATTTGCTAGGTTTCCCACGGTGCTGGATGAGCTAGGGTCCAACATCCACAGCTACCCACTTTGCAAAAAACAGATCAGTTTTGAGTGGAAACATTTGATGTATCCATGTTACAATTTGGGTTGTTTCCTGTTGCGGGCACTAGGTCTACCCACACAATTGAGGTACCATTTTTATCAGAAGACATGTGGAATCATAGAATAATAGGATATTTGTTATTTCAAATTGTATGTTGATGCATTTGGTGCCTTTCTA
Source organism: Lissotriton vulgaris (assembly GCF_964263255.1). Classification (NCBI taxonomy): domain Eukaryota; kingdom Metazoa; phylum Chordata; class Amphibia; order Caudata; family Salamandridae; genus Lissotriton; species Lissotriton vulgaris. Next base: position 864,375,710 of record NC_141689.1, read on the forward strand.
ATGCAAGCCTGTGTGTAAGAAAGAAGACATTTTGAAATGTACCCTCTAAATCGTAAGCTCGTACTGGGACAAATTCAGAGATGTATAAATGCCAGTGCCCCTAAACCCCATATCTTGTGACCATTTTAGTAATACATAGGTTACCTTGATATCTATTTTTCACTCTGCATATTTCATCATATGAATTGGTCTACCCTCAGTACACAATGAAGAAACACTGTACTGCGCAGCTCAGTTGATGGACCTGGGTACCTCATGTTCTTAGAGAACCTATAAACCCTATATATCCCCAGAACCAAAAGGGTCTAGCAAACGTAATGGTGGTATTGCTTTTGTAAATCGGCCATCGTGACACAAACTTTTTTTTCAATATTACTTTATTAGTTAGTTTGTTTGCGAAAACCTTGAGGGATCTACACAAATGACCCCTTGATGATTTTTGAATTGTGTCCACTTTTCAGTAATATATAGCTTTTCTGATTACTCATGAGTTTTACACTGGTTTACACCACACACTGGAAGTAGGTAAAAAGAACAAAAAATTGGAAAAATAGTCTACCTCTTGCTCAAACTGTGGTAGAAAATTAGTTTTTTTGATTCAGCACTGCATGTTCCTGAAATCTGGAAAGATGGTGACTTTAGCACTTCAAACCATTTGTGTTAGAACTGGTGTTTCTGGTTGTTAGAGTATGCACCCAGTACAAGCAGGAACCACCACTCTAGTCAGGGTAAGCTGGATACACACTGTGCTCACCCTCTGCTAGGTTGGCACAGAGCACTCGGGCTTAGCTAAAGCGGCAATGTGTAAAGTATTTGTGCAACACATGCAGTAACACAATGAAAACACAAAAAAAATACGCCACATAGGTTTTGAAAATAGGTTATAGGTTAGAGTAGACCAAGACCAAAAATGACAAAAATTCAATAAGTAAATCCGGAGTTATGAATTTTTAAAGAATAAATAAAAAAAGTAGTGCTTTGAAGCAAATAGCGCTGAGGGGTTACTTGAGGTGCTGGACCAGGGTAAATCTAAAGTTCAGGCCGACCACGATGGAGGGCAGGCTGGCTACAGGACTCACGCAAGTTCCAGTTGAAAAAGTACCTTGGATGGAGCAAGAGTCGGCATCGAAGACTTGATGCATCGGTTCCGATCCACACAGGCGATGAATGAACCCCTTTACTATGCAGGCGCTGCATCGTTGTCAGGCTGTGTTGTCTGTTGTAATCAAGCCATGCAGTCCATTGAAGTGATGTCGATCGGCTCCTGCTTTGGCGTCGAAGGGCATTGCGTCAGTTACGATCGGCGCAAAGCCGTTACTGTGTGTTTTTTTATGGTTCTGGACAGCAGAAATCGTTTTTCAAGGGCTGAGGACTGGATTGGCGCCACTTGGAAGGACAGGACTCACAGATGTCAGAGTCCAGGTGCTGTTGCAGGTTCAAAGGAAAAGTTTGATGGCCCTGAGACTTCAGAACAGGCATTAAGCCAGCAAGCCTTTGAAGTCCCTCTAGGTTCAGGTGAAATGGGTCCAGTCCCTGTCCTCAGCGGGGCAGAGATCAGCTGGCAGTAGGGCAGCACAGCAAAGCAGAAACAACGTTCTTCCAGAGCAGCAGTCAAGCAGAGTAGCAATCCTTGTAGCACAGCAGTCTTTACTCCTGCCAAAATTCTTAACAGGTCAGGTAGTGCACTGTCTTGGTAGGGTCAGAGCCACAGTACTTATACCAAGTTGTGTCCTTGAAGTGGAGATGCATTCAAACCAGGCCCTTGAAGTGCACAGGTCCCCCTTTCATGCCAGCCCTAAATCCTGACGATCGGTAGGGTGTAATCAACCCTTTGTGTAGGAAGCAGGACACTGCATATTCAGGTGTGTCAGCTCTACCCCTCTCTCCCTGCCCAGGAATAGGTATCAGAATGTAGAGGAATGCAGATGAGTTCTCTGTCACAACCACCCTTCCTGTGTTTTTGGCTGTCTAGAGTAAATGCACAAAGTGTTGCTGTCGCCCACCCCAGATGTGTATTGGATGTAGGTTGCAAGGCACAGGAGCAGAGAAATGGCCACTTCCTAAAAGTGGAATTTCTAAAATACTAGTGTTAAATCCAAAGTTACCATTAAAGATGATTTATCATTACTATTCCAAAGGTATAAAACATGATACAGCTACTCCCTTCTGATCAGGAATTACAACTTAAAAGTGTTTTAAGGAATTCCCAATGCTAGCCTATGAGAGGAACAGGCCTCACAGTAATGAGTTTAGCTGTTTGTCACTACCGGGACATGTAAACCTTAAAAGTACATGTCCTCTAAGGCCCTCTCTGCCTATTTCTCCATTGAGCGAGCCCATAGGGTGCCGGGTGGGCGGCCCAAGCCTGGGGCTCCACCGCGACCCTTGATTGCTAGAGTCTTTAACTTCCGGGACAGAGACAATATTTTGCAGGCCTCCAGAACGTGTCCCCCCGTTAAAGATAGACAACTATGACGTTTCCTTTTTCCCGGACTTCACGGCAAGGGTCCAGGCACAAAGACGCAGCTTCCAGGCAATTAAACAGGAACTCCGCAGCAGAGACATCAAATATGCAATGCTTTACACAGCCAAATTGAGAGTTGAAAGGGACGGTAAACCGTGTTTTTTTGACTCACCTGAGGTGGCCTGGAAATGGCTGGAGGGGTGGACAAGAGTCGGAGACCCGAATAGCTCCCGCCGCGACAGAAGAGACCGGAGGAATGATGGATGGCCCGCTGCCCGGGCGCAGGAGGCCGAGACGGAAGCAAGTGGCCTTGAAGAACAGGAATAGGTGCAATTTGCGGCCCCTTGTTGGACCAGTTCATGGTGCCCCCTCCTCCACGTATTTGGCGAGGGAGTGTGATTGGGGGGGATGACCCAACGAGGGAGTGACTGCATGAAGGTTCCTGGGTTGGAGGATTTTGTGTTTGTAATATGTGCGGCCTGCTATTGCCTAGATATGTTATGATATTTGATATGGGGCTATGCTTTTGATTGAAGGCTGTGTTTATTGTTAACAATAAAGATTACCACAGGATGGGGGGCTTACTTACCCCTGCGCAATTAGCAAAGGTTTGGGAATACAGGCACTCTGCCAAGTTGGGGGGTGGGCAGTTTGAGGTCCACAGGCAGGGGAGCAGCGTGGGGGGAGGAGGGGAGAGGGAGGTTCCAGGGGACAGGACGGGTGGTGGTACTGTCTGCTATGATGATGTGAAAACTGTGGCAGCAGCGGCGAAGGGGGAGGGGTGGGGGGGATTTGTTGAGTTTTGTTGTTAGTTTCAGTTTTGGGCGACACTTTGAATTTTTATCTGCTATAATGCATGTCTCAGAGGTGGGTCCGCAGGGATGTCCTGATTGTAATGAAAGACTCGGAACGAATAGGCACTGCGGCGGAGGTTAGTGCTCCATTGATGGCCCCAGTATCTCCTATGACCTTACTTACTTGGAATGTGCATGGATTGGGGGATAAAACTAAACAGGTACTAGTACTGCAATATGTACGCCGTGCAGCGCCGGCGCTGGTGCTGCTCCAGGAAACGCATCTCGTGGGAACGACCTGTAGGGCTATGGACCGCTGGGGTTACACAATGGCCGTGCACTCTGAGTTCTCATCTGGTTCCAGAGGGGTGGGCATATTGGTGCGCAAGCGCTTCCCTTTAATTGTTCAGCAGGTCTGGAAGGATGCACAGGGTCAGTTTGCTGCCATCTCCTGTTTGTGGGTGGGGAGGAGATTCAATGTAGTAACAGTATATATTCCGCCTGCCTTTCATACTGTAGCACTTCCCGCCCTTAGCGCTTTTTTGCTCACATTGCCCGAGGGGAGCTTATCGTAAGGGGCGATTTCAACGCAGTCTTGAATGATGAGCTGGACCACCCCCGGGCAGAGCGCCAGGAACGGGTACGTCCCAGCTGGCTGGTTTTATAGATGCGTTAGGTCTTACGGATGGATGGAGGTTCAAGCAACCCGGGAGCCGTGTATACACATTTCACTCTGGGGTCCACAACAGTCTCTCCTGCATTGATTATTTCTTCCTTTCCGCTGATAGCTTGCCCCATCTGACAGATTGCTAATAGGCCCAAGAGGCATTTCTGATCGCTCTCCGGTCTCTATGACCTACACCTCCTATTCGCAGACTAGAAGACGTATCTTCCCGATTTCCCCCGGTTATTTACAAAACCCGCAGATCAGGAAGGAGTTGATTGCAGTTACAAAGCAACACTTCCAGGAGAATGTGGACTCGGTTCGCTCGCCTGAGGTCTTATGGGAGGCATACAAGACAGTGTTGAGGGGACAGGCAATAGCCCTGATAACGGGTCACAAGCGATATACAGACCATCGAAACCAATCTGGCCGTGTGGCAGTCGTGGCATGAGGAGGATCCCACGGGGGAAACAGCGCAGCAACTTCGCCTCAAACAGGCTGAGCTCACTGAACATCAGAGAGAACGGGTACGACAATGACTCCAGCGTATGCAACACACCATTTATAAAGTGGGGGATAAGGCGGGACGACTATTGGCCTGGTTAGATAGGAAGGAAAGGACCCAGAGGACGATAGCACAACTTCACATCCAAGAGGGTGTAATGGTCACCACTCCGGGTGACATCGTAGCGGCCCTGGTGGACTATTATGAGAAGGTGTATACCCCTACCTCCCACATGTCCACAGAAGAAGCACTAACATACATCAAGGACATAAAAATGCCTTCCTTAGCGGAGGAAGAGGCCACGCTCCTGGAGTCTGAGTTCAAAAAGGGCGAGGTCCTTGCTGCGGTTCACTCTTTACCAGGAAAAGCCTTGGGTCCCAACGGGATCCCTATAGAACTTTACAAACGAGTATCTGACTTGACAGCTCCGCACCTTCTGCAGGTGTTTAAGGATAGCTTATATAAGGGAATACTACAGCGAGACCAACGGATGGCTACAATCATCGCCATCCCAAAGCTGGGCAAGCCCCCGGACGTGTGCACGTCCTACCGTCCAATCTCCCTATTAAACGCGGAAGAAAAGATATTGGCCAAAATTATTGCTACTCGGCTGACCCCACATTTGGAGACGCTGATTCACCCGGACCAGTGCGGGTTCATGCCAAACAGAAATACCACTCTTAATTTCCGACGAGTACATGCGGTGATGGCACAGATACCTAGTCTTACAGAGCCTGCTGTGATCCTTTCCTTAGACGCCCGCATGGCCTTCGACATGTTCGAGTGGCCTTACCTTTTCGCAGTTCTCCGGCACCTAGGCTTTGGCCCCAAATTTTGTGCGTGGGTAAAGCTAATTTACACTGAACCACTAGCGCACGTAGTGGCGAACAGCCATATTTCAAGGGATTTTCGACTTGGGCGTGGTACGCGCCAGGTATGCCCTCTGTAACCCCTGCTCTTTGCCCTGATCCTTGAGCCACTGGCAGCATGGATACGGTGGGACCCCATAATTAGGGGACTCAGTTGGACTGAGACATGGGAGGACCGTATATCGCTATACGCTGACGACATCCTCCTTTATTTGACCATGCCCAGACGTTCGATTATAGTACTCCTTAATATTTATGAAATCTTCGGGAGGGCCTCAGGGTATACTATTAATGGGTCCAAGTCTGTTCTGTTCGTCCTTAAGGGACCCCCAACGCAGCTCCTGGCTGATTGCCCACTGGTGGTCACTAAAGGTCCCTTTAAATATTTGGGGGTCTGGATAACACCTACCCAAGAGGCCTTCTTTCAATGTAATCTGGTGCCCCCCCTTGAACGCTTTCGTATTGATGTCAAACACTGGCATTCCTTGCCACTGACCATTCTGGGGAAAGCGGCGCTATTTACAATGCTGACTTTTCCATGCTGCTTTATTTCCTTGCTTTCTTAGTGCCTCCTAAGTACTTTACGTCCATAAACGCACTTGTTTCCAGTCTCCTTTGGGGGGACAAACCGGCACGCCTTTCTCGATGTAAATTGGTTAGGGGTTGGTTTGATGGAGGCATTGCCCTCCCTGACATTTAATTATACTACTGGGCGGCCTACTTAAAAATTATAAATCAATGGCTGCACGCTCCGCAGACCGAGCCGGCGTACAAAGCAGATAGGTATAATCTTCGGAGCGGCAGAGTGATGGCTCCGCTTTATGACTCAAAAAGTGCTGCGGCCTTGATCGGCCCGACGGCTCATACGGTGCGGGTGTGGTATTTGGCTTCGGCCCGCCTTAAATGCAAGGATACGCTTATGCAAATTATGCCGCTCTGGTCATCACGCCGACTGGGCCATCTATGTAATAGTAAAGGCTTTGAAGCCTGGGACTTGATTGGTATCTCTACGGTTGGAGACCTTTGGAGACGTGGGGCTGTCCTTTCCTTTGAACAACTCAGGGAACAGTATGACCTAGCGCACACGGAGCGATTCCGATATTTGCAGATTAGTCATGCCCTGAGGTCACTAGTCCAGCCTGGTGAGGAGCTGCCAGAGTCTACCCCATTGGAAGATAGGCTCCTTACGGAATACATGCCCAAGAAGGCGACTTCCTTTGTTTATCGTAAGCTCGTTAATAAGCTTCCTGACCCTACCTCGAAGTTATGGACAGCATGGACTGCTGAAGTGGGCGAGTTCGATGAGTCGGACTGGCAAACGGCGCTCTCCTCACCACGTGAAGTGGCTATACCAGCTAGGCTCAGATTAGTACAGCTAAAAATTTTGCATCGTGTTTATTACAATAGGGTCACTCTTTATAAGATGAGGAGAGCCACACATAAGTACTGTCTTCGGGGGTGCGGTGAGGAGGGTACGTTCTTTCATACCATATGGGAAAGCCCTCGGATCGCCGATTATTGGGTGAAGGTTATGCGGACTGTCTCTCAGGTGGCTAAAGAGTCACTGGTCCCGGAGCCGCACTGTTGCTTATTGAATACTTGGGAACCAAACGATCTTAATAACCCCATGCAAGACTGGGCCACACTGAGTATCATGTATGCTAAAAGGAATATAGCCAGGTTTTGTGGGGAATCACAGGTGCCGGCGCTTAGGGAATGGTGCTCAGATTTAGACTCTGCAATGGTGGCTGAAAGGGCAGTGTATCTGAATCGAAGATGTCCTAAAAAGTGGGCTAGAATTTGGGGTGCGTGGAATGAGTACAGGGGATTCCTATGTGAGCCACCGCAACTAGGCAGCGACAGCGATTCTGAGTGAGGGGGGGTGGAGCTCTGGGGAAGGGGGAGGGCTTTCGACCTGCTGTAACTATATTGTATACCCGAAGTGCTAGTGTAATTGAATCCATGGTTGCCCACTGTTTCTGTATGCATGTATGGATTTGAATGACCACTGTTTAGTTTATTGATTTGAATTGATAAAATTGTTTTAAAAAAAAAGTACATGTCCTATCATTTAGTTATGCACCACCCGGCCCTGAGGGCTACCTAGGGCCTGCATGAGGTGTGACTTACGTGTAATAAAAGGAATGTTTAAGGCTTGGCAAGTGGTTGTAAATGCCAAGTCGATGTGGGAATAAACTGCACACACAGGCCTTGCAATGGAAGGCCTGAGACAGTTTTGAAAGGCTAATTGTGTGGGTTGTACAACCAGTGCTGCAGGCCTACTAGTTGGATTTAGTTTACATGCCCTGGGTACATGGTATACCACTTTACAAGGGACTTACAAGTAAACTAAATATGTAAGGTGTGTGTACATGAATGTTACCATGTTTAGGGGAGAAACACATACACTGTGCTTCGAGTCCTAAGGTCAACAAAAAGATACAGCAAAAAGAGGAGGTCGGCAGGCAAAATCTTTTGGGAAGACCACCCTAAGTATGATTGAGGAATGGATGAGGGGTTGGGAGGGAGGACACGTCTGTTTTATCCATAGTATTTGGGAAAATATTGTTTATGTGGTGGGCAAATATGACTTATTTGTACATTGGTCATATGATCTAAGGGTTTTTTGTAGTGTGTGGAGCTCTTAAGGTAGTTTCCGATAGAACATATGCTTATTGAGTTTTCCTCAGATTTTTTTTTTTGTTTACTCAGAGATGTGTATTAAAGGAATTATCGTCCCCTCCAATAAACTGTGTCCAGGCCCACCATGAGTGTACAAAGAGCTGTTTAGGATCTTTCCATTGCGATAAAATTGACTTGAGACTGATTACTACTAGAATGTCCATTAGAAGGATCTCCTCTTTTTGGAGTGTCTGCATGATTTCATTTCAGTAGAAATAATACCCAGAGCAATAGAATCTAATTTTTTTGTTTAGTATTTGAAAAATGACAGTCCCTATTGCTTTCAAAAATCCTTTGGAAAGATGACGATATGTAAACATGTGTCTAAGGTACCCTTTGTCTTCCATACTTCTCCAACAGAGGTCAGAGTCGATTAATTGTAGTTGAAAAAGATTGGCTAGGGTCCATTGGGCCCTGTATGCTGTCCATAGTCTGTATTGTGTTAAGGAAGTAGCGAATTTGTCTTTTGTCAGTTTTGACCAAGTATGGTTCCAGCTTACTTCTAAGGAGCTAGAGTCTGTACTGCCTATTACGATTTGTTCTGAAGTGGTTCTGTGACTTTTGATATTTTAGATGATAGTAAAGAATCTTTTTTAGAAGCAATATGTCTTCCTTTGGCTAGTTTGGTGAGAATGTTTATTCAGTATGGCTTTCATGTTTAGATATTTATAAAAATCAAGATTCTCTAGATTACATTTGTTTTTAATGTATGAAAAAGGGAGCGGGTTAGAAGGTGGATCAATATCTTTAATTAGTTTTGATTTTATCATTGTGCCAGATGGAAATTAGGATGGGAAGCTTTATATTTTTATTTATCTTGTTATCCAGTATACGAATTGTCTGTGACGTGCCTAGAAGAATTACAGAGGAGTGTTCAACAGTGATTTTTTTCATTGTAATTAAAGATGTGTTATAAAGGGTGTGTATTAGTTTTTGTTCAATTGTTACATATGTTGGCTAGTGTACGAGTAAAGGAGTAATATAGTGAATTTCCTGTGTAGCTAAGAATGCAATTTGATATCTATGGTAATCTGGCAGATTGGGACCATTGAATGATTATGGTAGTGTTGACTTTTTAACTGCAATTCTCGTTGTTTGATAGTCGTAGGACTTGCATTTAATTTGTGAGTCCAGGATCTGAGGGTCTTGTTTACATCTTTTTTGCCCTGCTTTTGTTTCCTTATGACCAGCTTTCAGATCCTGATTTTGGGAGTCTTAACTTTTTGAGTGCAATTCTTTTTTTCGATAGCCATACAAAATTGTTGAAAAGGGAGTCAATTTTTTTAAAAGAATGTATTGGATAATGGAGTAGGAAACATACTTATGGGGAAGTTCATTAATGGAGAGATCATCATGTTGTATATTTAACCAACCATTTTTCTAGGAGGTCTGTAATTTTTGTGAGTGTTTTACTTTAATTGTATTTTATGGATTGTTTCAAATGACATTCCGACCAAATTCCTAAATAGTTCATTCTTTTTTGTTCCCATTTGAGTCCAGTACTAATAAATATAGAGCTATTACAATGTTTATTGAGCAGCAGCACATTGCGACTTATCTGAGAAGCAATAAGATGCTTAACAACTAGGCAAATCTAATGGTTCCTGGTATTCTAAAGATAAACATAATTACAATCCTAAAACCTTTAAGTTTGTGAGCAGAACACATGGTTATGTAACTAGTGAGGTGGCATTTTCGTATAATTTCGTATAGATTGAATAAGTATGGTTCGCAGAAATAATATCACTTCATTTGTTTCAATTGTTGAGTCATCAGGTGATCACTTGAGAGTTGTTAATTTTGGAAATAAATCTGTCACGGTCCGAGGGTTCAAAGATTGTCTGTTTGCAGTTGAATATTATCTTTAACTTTGCTGGGCCTGTGAATGAGAATCGGATAGTTAGGCCCTTGAGAGTTTGGCAGATAAGGTTTTTGGGTTTGTAGGATGGTACTTTGTGAGACCGCGTGACCTCAAAGTCATGATCAAATTTGACACCCAATGTTTGTGGAATACATTTTTCCAGGAGATCGGTACTTGATGATGAATAATCTCCACAGCCTTCGGGAATGCCGAAAATTAAATGATTTCTCATTATGTTATGGTCTTCCAATTCAATAATGGTTCTCTCTAAGGATGTTATTTTGTGCATGGAGAAGGAATAATCCATTGTTGATTTTAGTTTATAGTCCTCAAGGAGGCTTATACAAGATTCTGCTTCCATCATGTAATGTTAAAGCTACAGCTATGAGGTAAAGAGTGCCTCATATGATGTGCTGATTATTGATGGGCCACAAGCAATTTAAGAGGTTTGTATGTGGTTGTGCACTGTCAACTCGAAGTGAAAAGGGGTATGCAGGGAGAGGAGGGGTTCAGGTTTGAGGATAAAATTGTAGGAGCCTCTACTCATTCCTGGGTGACTCTGGAGGCATTGGCCCCATCTCGCCCCACTCAGGATGAACAATTACATGCAGAGTGCTCTCTCATGACCCTCAGTTAGGTGTGCTGGAGTCTGAGATGGCGGTCTCAGTTAGGCGCGCGAGGATCCGAGGTCGCAGGAGCACGTTACGCAAGTAGTGTGAGTCGCAGTTTTAACAAGAAAATCCCAGGACCCAACAGGGACAATATTACTTTGCCATGCACTGTCCTTTCTGTGTTTTAATCAGTTTTCAGACCTGACCCCTTTTTCTGGAGTTTGGTTGGGCATCCATCACACATCTTGAAAGCAGGAATACTGTGCATCGATCAACACACAATCAGATTTGATTCTAGTCAAGAAATAGTGTTTGGGGATCCTACCGTGTCTCAAAAAGTCAAAGAACATCTAGAATATTAATCCTGCTTTATTTCTTGGTATGGTGATCATTTAGTTGAGTTGACAGGTTTAATGTGTGGAGTAGTGGTACTTCAGTCTAGGCGGCCATCTTTTGGGATGGAAGCCGCACCCCCAATCTTACATAAATGTTTTAAATTATAAAAGATTATTGAAATATTTTAGAATTAAATAAGAAATAAGCCTTATTTTAAAATATTTTTGAAACATTAGTTTATACTTATTTATAATTTTAACTATTTTAACTTATAATTTCCTGTGTAGTTTTATTTTCAGCCCCTGTCTCTATTATTTTCTAGAGGAGGTTGTTGCTGAATCAGTATTTGGCTATGTGTGATGCTGGGCTGCTGTTTCTATTTTTTATCAATAGTTAGCGACACCTGTAGGTTTGGCTCCATCCCTCTTTTCATTGGGGACTGTGGGGGGAGCCCCAATGCCCCCACGGTCCTAGCCGGCTCCCCGCCTCCTGCGGGAGCCGGCATTGCTTTTCCACATGGGGAGCTTCTAAGATGCAGCTCCCCGTGTGGAAAAACAATATGCTTTGGTATTTGGAAGTGAGAGAAGGTTTCCTGTGCTCTCTTCCAAATACCAAAGCAAGTTTGCTATGGCAGGGCAGGAGCCGCACGTTTCCCGCCCTGCCATAGCAAACTGCAGTGTCCCGGGGTGGGCACCCTGGGACACTGCAGGTGCCGGCACTGGGGGGTGCCGGTCTCCAGGGCCATCATTGGCTATAGGGGGGGCGCGCGACCCCCTCCCACTTAATTCAAAGCTCCGGGGTGGTGGTCCCCGGGGCTTGGGGGTCCATAACGGACCCCCTATTTTAAATATTTAGTGCCCCGGGGAGGTGGCGGTCCCTGGGGCATGTAAGGGGGGGACTCAAGCACCCCACAGGTTTTTTTTGTTTTTAAAAAGCCCCTGAGGGTGGCAGTTTCCGGGGTGGGGGCCCTTTGAGCCTCCCCACCCATTCTTTTTGAAAGCCCCGGGGTTGGCGGTCCCCGGGGCTGGGAGGACTGAGATGTCCTCCCGCACACATTTGAAAAAAGCCCCGGGCTGGCCGTTCCCCATGGCTGGGCGACCCCTCTAGCCCCCCTTCACATTAACATTATTGCCCCTGGGACTTTGCCCCCCCTAGGACTTAATTGCAAGGAAGCGCGGGCTTCAATTTTTGTTTTTATCGGCAGGATCCACGCACCCTGCGTGGATTTTGCTGATTTAAAAAAAAATAATAATAATCCTTTTTTGGGCCCTGGGGGTCCTTGTGGGACCCCCTCAGCAGGCCTAGGGGGTCAGGCTGTTTCTACCCTGCCCCCTTTTTGCATTTTGCTCGTTTTTTTCTCTGTTTTCTTGTGCCTCAGTTCTACCGAGGCACAAGATTGCTGCCAACACTTCATGATTTGGAGTGTTGACAGCCAATTAGCATACAGCTTGTCATCGGGAGGGTGCATGGATCCTCCGCGGCCATAGATATATATGTGATTTTAATTTTGATTTTCTCAGCAACTACTAAATGGATTTACACCTTTTAACAAAGAAAGGCACAACTCTGAACAAAGTGCTACCTCTTTGCCAAATGTTGGTGTAATTCCGTTCAGCAGTTCGGGCTGTAGCTGGGGCTAAAGGTTCTATGGGAAATTGCATGGGGAAAACTTTTGGGACCTCCCTTTTTTCTCGGTCCCCGCTTGACGAATCACCGTGAAACTTTCAGGATAGGAGCAGACCGAGCGCCCCACGAGTTTTGAAAATTTCGTGAAGATTCGTCAATCGGCACCAAAGTTATTAGAAATAGAATGTTGCGGATTGCCTATGGAAAATAGGTCCTAACTATACCTACTTACTGGCAAACGCCAGTAGGTTTTATATATATATATATATATATATATATATATATATATATATATATATATATATATATATATATATATATATATATATATATATATATATATATATATTTATATATATATATCTTTGAAAAATCAGAAAAATTATTTAATATAATTATTATTTTAGTCTGTCAACTAGAACACACGCACGCACAGTGTTTAATTTGAGACAGTGGTTGCTGGTGGGGTCCAGCGGCACACATTTTTGGGGACCAGCATTTATATTTCCTCATAAAAAATTGACTGCAAAAGAGAGAGGGAAAAACACACAAAGGGTTAAGAATTAGCAAACGAAAGATGGAAAACCTTTCACAAAAGGAGAAAGCAAGGACCTGCAGTAGTGAGATATAGAGGCAATGAGTGTCTTATAGTGGATGGAAGAGCCATCAGGTAACTTCAAGACAAAGCATCCTTGGTTTTGGTGGCCGACGTTTAGAAGCACCGGCCAAAGGTTTCTGAGCAGATCTTTGGGCACCGTCACTCATTTTATTACAAACTAAGCACTGCACAGACACCCTCTCTCTCTCTCACTGACATCTGATTATATTGGGGTTCTTAATTGCAGTGGAAGCTTGAGCTTTCCAACGTGCACACGTTATTATTGTTCCCTTCATAAAAGCTGGCAGGGGCCAAAGCAAAAGGGCCCACATGTGACCATCTTGGGGACTATTTGTTTTTTACCCATTCTGGTGTTGAGCACAGGGAACTGGACCCATATAATAGACTGACGCTCTTCCTATTTGCTAATCTTCCATAAGGGTCCATAACACATCTGTTCAGAGAATCACTGTTTAATGCCTTGGTAATGTCAATCGGTCTGCTTTGACAAGTTGGTGTGATGGCTATATTTAAAAATATGTATTACAAGCATATAAAAAGCAGAAAAACTGTTGCTGATCAATGATTAGCAGCCATATTATTTCAAATAACGTTTTTTTTAATTGAAAAACATTACCATTGCATATAATGTTACTAGAGCAATACAAGTGTTTTCTGGCAGGCAGGTGTACATACAATTTGAAGTTCTAAAACACACAGGAAATTGAAATTATTATTGGCACAAGAAAAATATACAATCAGCTTTAAATTACTGTTAGCTGAAGACACAATTTAAACATAGAAGGTAACAGAGGAAAAATAAAAAAGGTTTAAGAAAGGAAAAAAACATATTTGCAAATATAAGAATTGGCCCACCAGCCTGCACACTAAGTTCTACTTCTTTTTAGATTGAAGTGCACATGTGGGTGGGCACAATGCCAGCAATTCCTAGTACAAGAGAGACAATGATTTAGAGGCTGACTCATGCTGTATGCTTTGGTGGTCAGAAGCAAAATATGGATGACAGTTGGACAGCTCAATGGCTGAAGAAGTCTGACCCAAAGTCCCTTTATGTGTCTATACCAATATGCATGTTTCTTTATCTTTTTTTATTACAGGAGACTAGTTAACAGGTAAGGTTATCTTAGGACAGCCCCCAAAAAAAGACAAAGGAATGGATTATTTGGAAAGCTCTACATCTGCCCAAACAAGACTTCCCTTTGCTAAAAGACAGAAGAAATATAGCAGTCACAGAGGAGAAAGAAGGTCTAGTGTCATACGGTTTGTACCTCAGTCGGAAAAACTGGGCGTTTGTGGGACAACATAAAAATAAGGATTGTGCCATACTGATTCTGTTCACATCCTCAAAGTTATGTTGACCTATAGTACTGCTAGCTCACAGTGCACCATCCGAACCACTAACCTTACAAGGTAACAAATCTGTGTGCAACCTCAGAACATGACAACCCCTATTCCCCAAAGAAATCATGGTAACAGATCTAGAACCTTTTCGCCTGGACTCTAATGCATACCCTAAGGAAAGATGCAAGAAATACACAAGCCTCAATGTCAATATTTATTGAAGCAGTGAGATTCTTGAGTAAAATATATGTGATGCAATTAATAAAAGAACACAAATTTCACCATAATTAGCAATACAAGAAAAGTGGGGAGAATGAATAGTTCCACCATTGTGCTAAAACAATGAATATATGCCTGCATATATGTAGTGTAATGTAGTCTAATGTAATGTGCTTCTACCTAACACTCCTTAACCTAGTTTGGCCCAGAGTGGGTGATCTGCCATGGATCCCTGCTGGGTGATCTAACTCCTTCTTACCTGTGGGCAAGTGTTATCAGTTTATTGGTCTTGGTGTAGAGTTGGAAATTTCTCGTGGAGAGGACAGGAATCAGTTCAGTTGGAATTCCGATGTACCGTGACCTCGAAGTGTCAGCAGAGAGCTCCTCTGATTTTAGGGAGGAAGTGAGTTTGTATATATAATAAACAGTGCCCATGTTTGGCTGCCGAGGTCTTTGTCAGTCCTTTTATGTTACCTAGATAGTGTTGTCGCCTACTGGGCAACAATAGGCCAAGACATTTATGCAGTGAATTCTATACATCATACTAAATGTTTAAGGTGGCATGATAGTGTGCCTACGAAGCTGAAATGTAAGCAAATGCAGTTTCGGGGAATCCTGTCCTGCTCTGACACATACACAAATGTATCTCAAAAGTCGCCTTGTTGTAGAAAGAAGGCAACTTAAGGTACGTGAGCAGAAGGATAGTGTTGTTTCTAGCCAGGCCACGTGACACCCACTCCTTGCACTGAAGGCGAAAAAGCTATCACTACAAAATAAAATAATGTTAAAACATATGGGCTGTAAAATATATAAAAACAAAAATCTAAAACAATCACTGCTTCTTTAACGTTGTAAGCATAATGAAAGCCACATAGAATAAATCATAGAAGCATGTAAGAGCAATTTAAAAAAACATTTTAGTCAAAAAAGAAAAAAAAACAAAAAAAACGTGTCCCACGACTCGAAACAACCAGATTGTTTAAATGCTGTGAGAAGTAGACAAAACATTTCTGTTCCCAGCTGCCGCAGACGATGTTCCCACAGGCACCCATTGATCAGATCAATTGAGCATATTTTTTCCCATCCAGCCCCTGGAGGAGGAGTAACCAATGCCGAATCTGCAGGAGTCAAGCCAAGATCCAGTCCAACAGGAGCAGAAGCATTCAAGTGGGGCTTGTAAAATGCATTGAAGAAAAATGGTAAGTGCTATGGACAACAGTACAGATTGGCCGTTAACGGACTGATCTGAACCGAATGTGGTCTGGAACAATCTGAATCGGTGAGTGAACCGATTGCGTCCCGAAGCATATATCCACAGCACACGCTCAGAAGACAGCGGAATACAGGCTGCACGTAGTGTAGCCACACAGGCTGGAAGGACAAGAACCAATATTCATTTAGGTTCTGATGTAAAGGTGACCCAAAAGGCTGTATCATGCTTTCACAACACAGGAGCACATGTGGCAGTGCCAATTCCATTAGACCTTGTGATGGGACATCCATTGCACAGCAGAAAAAATTAAAGCACTGTAACTTGTGGAAGATCTCCAAAAATGCTTCCAAGCATGAAGTGTATGAATGATAGAATAACTGGAAAGACGGCATGGAAGGTAATAACTAAATAAGAGCCAAGGATCTTAAAAAAGTGCCCTATTCCTGCTGTTTTAGACATTTAAAAAATGCGGTGCACTAGCTCCCCAAAATGGTGTGAGAAATTAGTGCAAAGTAGCAACTGTATCTCACAAGATGACCTTGCAACTTGAAGATCTAACGTCTCCATTGCAGATGTTAAGGCCTCATCTTTCTAGAACAAAGCTCCTTTCAGTCTGCTTAAGGTGTCAAAGTGCACATCCGAAAGCTTAACCAAAGGCCACAGCATTGCCTCCCTAACAGTACAGGGGGCAGAAAAATGCTTGCATACAAGAGGTCACAACTGCAGAAACTGTCACCAGATAGGCAATTCCCGGATTCATGCCGCAGCAACTCTGATTGTTCAACATTTTATAGCTCCCATAAGAGAGCAACCTAAAAGTCAGACGAATCAGAGCATCTGGAGAACCCTTCTTATAGCAGGACAAGTCAGCCACGGATGCATTACATGCGCCGTGCAGCCATACTTCCTTCACACTAAGGAATGTCCTAAAGTACTCTTGCAGTCTGTGCCGCTAAGAAAAACTTTAGCCTTGCCATTATTACAGGGATATCCAAAAGGTAAAATGTATGACTCATGTACGTACCCTTCCCCTCGCGCCTCATAACTGCCTACTTGATGATATTGTAAACAGTATTTAAAGTGGAATGTTGTTATTGGCAGAGGAATGACGCTATGGATTATACAATCAGCTGAAAGTGTTTCAGCAACAACAAATGAGATTTTTCTAACTTCTCTATGTCCAACACTGTGTATGTCTGATCTAGCCATTATTTTCTGCTGTTTTGTAAGATTACAAAGTAAAAGCAATTTTGTGGCAATAAGGTAGAGGGTCTATGCAGAAAGCCTTGAATAAATAACAATAAAAACCTTTCTGATCTATTTATCAGCTTCTGATCATTAAATCTTGCTTATTGAGCATAAAGTCTGTGTTTAACTATAATTGTATACAGGATTGGAGGGTGTCCTGTAATCTTTTTTGAGGTCAGTGTTGGAGAGCCTCTGTTCTCCTCCCCTCTTGTTGTAGTTTGATTAGATATGTTGACACAAATCTATTGATCATAAAGTCTGTGTTTAATTATAATTGTATGCAGGATTGGAGGGTGTCCTGTAATCTTTTTTGAGGTCAGTGTTGGAGAGCCTCTGTTCTCCTCCCCTCTTGTTGTAGTTTGATTAGATATGTTGACACAAATCTATTGTTTATGCAGCCAGCAAGCCACGGTAAGAGCACAGTTCTAGTACCTTCAACTGCCAGGACAGGTACAGACCCAAATTATTTTTTGTCCCCAATCTTAGGGATCCAACCACAAATCGCTGGGCCTTCCTTCACTCCTCTAGTGGTGATGGGTTTTACTTGGATGTTGCTTTGTGCTTCCCGGAGGCTGTTCGTTTCCTGTAAAACATCCAAACGTTCATGTGTTTCAAAAGGTATTTGTGCCACCACTGTGCTGGGACCGTCAAGGTGTGGCACCCACATATTAAACTCAAATAAGGTTTCATAGGGAGTCCGACCACCAAGGGATTTTCTAGGCAGATTGTTAAGTACACGTTTGAAATCAATAGTGGTGTCTGTTGTGGTCATGCTATGGTGGAGCCCTTCATCTGCTGGTAGACGTCACATTTAAGGACAAAGTCCCTAGCCTGTTTCTAAAGACCTGGTCACTAATAGCGTTGCTGCAGTAATGAATTTGTAGGCGCCACCCCTGAGTGTGCTGATGCTAAGCCCTCATGTACTGGTAGGGTTAAGCCTAACCTGCGATCTGCGTTTAGTACTACTCTATCCCCCGCTCTGAGAATAGTGGCAAATGGTATGCTTTCCGTGCTAAACTGGTAGGAGTACTTTGTGGGAGAGCCTTTCGGCAGATGGGTGCAGTTACATAGTGCCACCGTAGTGCTGCGATCTATTCTCACACTGGAAACAGTTATTGCAGTGACTGCAGCAGTTTTCACTCTTGCTTTCGTGGCCTCAACAGTCATTGAATTCCCTGAAACGTGTACCCCGACAAGTTGGTGACCCAAGGTGTGAATCACATGAGTTTGTGGCAAGCATGCTTTCAGCTTGGCTCCAAAGCATATACAGGCACATGCATCAAAGGATTTCGCGATCGCAAACGGTGAGAATCGCCGTTTGCGATCGCAAAATCTGTTTTTGGAATGCATGAAGGGTGAAGGCCCTCTCAATTTGAGAATTCGCAAATATTTGCGAATTCTCAAATTGCGATTGCATTTAAGGAATCGCATTTTGCGATTCCTTGAATGCAATGCATGAAACTTTAAAAAATTGGGATTTCGCAATTAGGGGGAGCAAATTACCATGAGGTTGAACCTCATGGTAATTTGCGAAAAACTTTGAAAAATGTACTTTTGTGCATTTTTCAAAGTTTCATGTTGTGCACACACATGCCCTTAAGGCATGTGTGTGCACAACATATGTGCACAGATTGATTTCAGGGGTGCAACAGGGTGTCCTTTGAATTTGCGATTCGCTAATTGCTAATCGCAAATTGAGAATGTTGTCCCATTCATTCCTATGGGCCTACAGGCCCATAGGAATGAATGGGGAGGTATTCCTTAATTGCGAGTCGCATATAAGGAATATTAAGAAATCGCAATTTTTTCAGCGATTTCTTGATGCATTGCATTTTGCGATTCCTTAATTGCGATTCCTTATTTTTCGCAATGAAGGAATCGCAAAAAGCAATATTGATGCATGTGCCTGTTAGTGCTTTATTGTGATCTCTGAATCCATTTGGCTCCAGTAGTGTAAATGTTCATTGTATGATTAAACAAAATATTATGAATCACACACTATTAGTGTGGGGAATCCGGGATCCATATTCTCCAGGGCCAGAATCAAAGTCCTGAGTTCTGCCAGAGGTGCAGTGTAATCACCTAGTGATTGCGAATAGGTTTTTTCAGGATAGAATTCTTCATCCCACATTCGCCCTTTTGTGGCTGTGCACACTGCTAAATATTGTTGCTTTTGTCCCTATGGCAGTTGGGCAGAGCCATCCATATATATAATGTAATCATACTGATCAAGAGTCATCACTTCATTAGGTAGAGGATATTTGTGTTCATACTGCAGGAATGCTTGTGTTTGTGTTTTGTAGTGTAGAGTCAAAGCCGTAGTCTACGTCTACTGCAATCAGAGAGTTGGCCCATTGTATCCCTCGTGGATATAAGGCTTTTGTGTTACGAATGCTGGCCTTTGTCACAGTCTCTAAGGCTGGAACTGGGGTGATGACAATTATTTGTTCCCCCTGAGCCAATGCTCTCTCTCACACCATAGCAGTCTGCTCCGCAGTCAGTATTTTTTCTGTCAATGCAAAAACTCATTTCGGCATTAGTGAATAAATGCAATTTATATGCAATTGGTACTGTGTCACCTTCTTTGAATGTAAAGTAGGTGTACCCAGATGACCCCTCAATTATTTGGATCACCAGGTTTGTGGTGTTTACACGTATGTGTAAGTGTGTTGAAGCTAGCATGTCAGCTTGGACTGAATGTAAAATATTTGTGTGTTCAGCTGTCCAATGTGTACTTGAAAAGTCTGGACGAATCAAGTCAAGGAATGGTTTAACCCATTGTGTGTAATCTGGAATGTAAATTCTGCCAAAATTAGGAATTCCAATATAGATTGAGGGTGCTTCAATGTGATTGCAAAAGTGCACACTTCTCTAAGATGTATTTCGCAAGGTTTTTGCCTTCACTTGACAACTTGTATCCTAGAAACAGAACATTGAGATGGGCAATCTTTGATTTTTTAAAGTTACATTTATAGCCTGTGTAAGCAAATCCCAGAACTATGCGATCTACTCTTGACACATGCGCACAAATAAATCAAATAAATGTCATTGACATAGGACACTGCCTGGTCATCAATTTTTTTTTAAAGTTCTGCAACCCAGGCTAAAAACAACCCAGGACTGTTCTTATACCCCAGGGGTAAACAAGAGAACTGTTTCCTGCTTTCAGGTGCTAAATTTTTGCAGAAAAATTCATTCGAGATACCTAATGTAGTTTAATATTTTTTACGCACTATATTGTTCATTAGTGCGGCACTGTGTGCGTTTTGTCTGCAAATTGCGTGTAGCCATATTTAAATATCTGTAATCTAATACTAGACGATATGAATTATCAGGTTTTATTACTGGAAACAGGATATTATTGATAGGAGAGGTGAATCTTTCTATTACAACTTGATATTCTAGTTGTGTGAGAATTTCTCTAACTTGTTATTTAGCATCATTCTTGATGGAGTACTGTCTTTGAGGTTGTGGGATTAACCTCACTGGTATTACGTGATATGGAGAACCGTCATCCCACCCACCCCACAAGGTTGCGGCATAACGCAGGAGCCAGCACTAACGCCCACTCCTTGGCATATGTATGTCTAACTGATCCTGGACAGAGGTCGGAAAAACCAGGTAAAATTACCATTACTCCTTTTGGGCAGTCCATGACAAATTCTGGTGGCTAATCTATTTCAGCCAAGAGAATGTCCTAGCCAAATGACAAGTTCTCCCAAAAGAGAACTATATTGGGCATTATATCTCTCAGAGAAAGAGCCGGTCTTGATGAAGCTGTCCTCCAATGGTTTTCCTCATTCCTACACAATCGCAATCAAAAAATAAAAATCCAAAACTTTGCTTCTGACTCTCACCCTATCAAAAGGGAGTCCCTCAAGGCTCCATGCTGTCCTCGCAACTCTTTAACATCTGCATGGAACCCCTCACCAAACTACTTAGAGCAGCTAACATCCGCTTCCATCTTTATGCAGACGATACTCAGATATATCTGGAAACCTCCTCCCTCAGTGACATTCAAAGACTCAATGACGTACTGAATGATGTCCAACACTGGCTGTCTTCGAATCATCTTAAACTAAACCCCGAAAAAACAGAGATACTTCTCATTTCAAACAAGGAGGAGAACCCTCAAATTGCTGAATGGCTAAAAGCCGTAGATGTGCTCAACGAGAATCTCACCCTAGCTGACTCTGTCAAATCACTAGGCATCACACTAGACCCGAAGCTAAACATGACCAGACACATCAAGAATTTGGCTGAGCGCCTTCCTTAACCATAAACTTCTCAACAAAATAAAACCCTTCATTCCGCCTGGTGATCTCAAACAGGCCACTCAAACACTGGTACTGTCAAGGCTGGACTATGGGAACGCAGTCCTCTCCGGAATTGCAAAGTCACAACTAGCTCCCATCAAAACAACTCTGAATACGGCAGCCAGAATGGTAACCGGAATCAAGAAATTTGACCACATCTCTCCTGCACTCAGTGAACTTAAGTGGCTCCCAGTTGAAATGAGGATAAGCTTCAGAGTAGCCCTACATACCAGCAAACCCGAATACCTGGCGGCCAAAATCAAAAAAGCCAGTCAGGCCAGGAACCTCAGAAGCTCAAACTCCCTCCTTCTCATCCCGCCAAAAACTCAAAAAATAAAAACTGCAACTTGTTCCTTCGCCGGAAGTGCGCCCAAAATATGGAACTCCATTCCCCCCCCCACATCAGAACCATTCCCTCCTTTGTAAAATTCAAAAGCCAACTCAAAATCCTGTTCCTCAATCGTGCCCCAGGGAGTCGATAGGAGCACTCAGAGTGGGGTAACCGACTCTTAATTACCGCTCCATCATCATGTCAGCGAGACTACGAAACAGATGTTCCCTCGACTACGAAGCTGACCCCTCAACATCGCCATGCATTATTTTTATCTCTTTCTCTTGTTTAGTTTGTTATTTTGCAATGTTTACTCTGTAAAGCGCTCCGATACCCTCGGGTCAGGCTAGTGATATATAAAACTACTAAAATAAATAAATAAATAAATAAAAGTATAAACAATGTGGAACGCTCACTCTCATATCTGGTATTTCCACCTGGACATAGTCACTCAATGCTACTGCCGCCAGACAATCCATCAGGTTCTGGTGAACTATTGCTACTTCTGCCGCTCTGGCATGGTCCAAGCCCATTCCCCATTCAGAAGCAGTGTCCTCAATATCTGTAGCATGCTATACTTTGATGCCTGCCACTCTCTTCTTTTTGTATTGAGGTTTGGACTGTTTAGGTCTGTCTTCCTTTTATATGATGTAGTCAGATGAGCGTTGTGAGTCATACGTTGGTTTCACGTACTCCTCTGATCGGCGCTCTAATCATCCACTTCTCTCAGAGCGTTTTTCGGATGATTCCTGAAAGGAAAAAGATGAACATACATCAGTATCCCGATACCTATCAGACGTTTTAATTGTTTCACAGTTGCGCAGATTATAGCACTTTTCAGTGGCTTTCTGTTGAGGAGACCAACTCCGTGGCCTGGTCTTTTCTTTATTTTTCTTATTATCCCATATCTTCAAATCCTTGTTTTGAGTTATACTTTTCAGAATTACTCTTAGTTTGTGGTGCACTAAGCCTGGCTCCAAATTAAATCCCTTAGGCGCTGGCATATAGCCATTGCTGCTGCTTCTCCTCTAATGTTACTTAACATTATGGCTGATACTGCGGCAAAATTGCCCATCAGTTTCATCCCCAAGACCAGGGCAGGGACTGCACCGTACTCATTCTAGATCTACTTTAGCACTTCTGGTATAACAGCTAATGAGGCAGTAACCATGAGTTCTGGTATATACTGCGGGAAAGACTGTGCCCCAAGTGGCACAGTCCTCCACAGTGGGAGCCATCCACAAAGGCAAGCATAAAGTAAGAATCCTGTGTTTTGCCTCAGATTCTTTATGGAGACACAATGCTTCAGATTGACTTGTTTTCTCTGCAATCGAGAATGGAGTTTCCTCTCGCATGATAGAAACTTTCCCCATGACTGCCTTAATTATTTGTGGGCTAGTGCCCGGTGTAGCCAATTGTGGTTGTGCAGCATGAACAGCCTTGGCAAGATTTAAAGTAATTGATTGCATAATGAACTGTGTCACACTTCTATATATTCTGACTAAACTATTATATAGTGTTCTTACTTGTGCTGCTGTTAAATTATTATTGCTAAGGAGACAAAGTCTTAATTCTTCTTTAGTGTGTGATAGGATGCCATTAAATCAATGTTTGTGTTCTTGTTGTGTTAGTAGTATTTCTAGATCTTCGTAAGTTGTGTAGTTATGTGGAACGTCAGTTGCAGTGTATTTGTGAAACTGTCTCGAGTGATTGTCAGCGGCTGGGGCTTTAATTCATGAATAGAATGTGAGCCTCAGCGACAAAGGTAAATAACTTCCCCCCTGTGAGTGCGAGACCATTCTGTTACAGCATCTGAAAAACTGCATGTCTGCAGTTTTCAGCTATATTTACTGCTGCTGGTTCGGCCATCAGAGTATGTGGAAATCAGAGAGGGTACCACTATGGGACAATCCTTTGACAAGTTCAAGCTTGAACAACCTACAGCCAATATAAAGGAGACCCCTGAGGAACATTTTCTCTAACACCTCAGACGTCTCCGTTTAGTAAGTTAGTAGGGTTTTGGGGTATATAAAAGAAAACTACTCATGTGGTCTATTAAATAAAAGCCCAATCTCTAACGTTGGTGGTGCCATGTCGTACGGTTTGTACCTCTGTCGGTAAAACTTTGCATTTGTGGGACAACATAAATGTCAGGATTGTCCCAGACTGATTTCATGCACAGTCTCAGGTCACGGTGCACCATCCGACCCCCTAGACTTACAGGGTAAAAAATGTGTGTTCAATCATACAACATGACAACTCTGATTCCCCAAGGAAATCGTGATAATAGTTTGTGAGAAGCTGGCCTGGTATATCAATCAATCAATCAGGAGTTTGTTAAAGCGCAACTACTTACCCGTAAGGGTCTCAAGACGCTAGGGGTGGGGGGGGTGCAGGTTCCATTCCATCAAGGAGGGGGTCTGTCGAAGAGCCAGGTTTTGAGGTTTCTTGCGAAGATGGAGAGCGATGTTGTCTGTCTGAGGTGGAGCGGAAGGGCGTTCCATGCTTTGGCCACGAGGAAGGAGAAGGAGGGGCCTCCCGATCTGGTCTTTCTGGTTTGGGGGACCTCGGCGTAGGAGAGCTGGGCTGATCGTAGGGTCGTTTGGGTTGCGTGGAATTTGAGCCAGCTGTTCAGGTATGCTGGTCTGGTGCCGTGGAGGGCCTTGTGTGCGTGGGTGAGCATCTTAAAGGTGATTCTCGCCTCGACGGGGAGCCAGTGGAGTGTGCGCAGGTGCTGGGAGATGTGGCAGTGTTTTGGCAGGTTGAGGACCAGTCTTGCGGCGGCGTTCTGGATGTTCTGTAGCTTGCGGATGAGGTTTTTGTTTATTCTGGCGTAGAGTGCGTTGCCGTAGTCGAGTCTGCTGGTGACCAGGGGGTGAGTGACTGTCTTTCGATGTTCGAGGGGGATCCATTTGAAGGTCTTACGAAGGAGGCGGAGGGTGTGGAAGCAGGAAGATGAGACAGAGTTGATCTGGCGGTCCATTTTGAGCTCGGAGTCCAGGATGATTCCCAGGTTGCGTACGTGGTCTGTGGGGGTTGGCGGGTTTCCGAGGGCGGTGGGCCACCAGGTGTCGCTCCAGGCGTCGGGTTTTGGGCCCATGATGAGTACTTTTGTTTTGTTGGTGTTTAGTTGTAGGCAGCTGTTTTTCATCCATTTGGCGACGGCTTCCATGCCTTCTCAAAAGTTGCATCTGGCGGTGTTGGGCTCATTGGATAGGGAGAGGATGAGCTGGGTGTCATCTGCGTATGACACGATGTTGAGTCCGTAGGTTCTGACAATGGCGGCAAGTGGAGCCATGTAGACATTGAAGAGCGTCGGGCTGAGGGAGGAGCCCTGGGGGACTCCGCAGGTGGTAGATGTGGGGTCTGAGAGGAAAGGGGGGAGTCTGACCCGTTGCGTCCTGCCGGATAGGAAGGAGCAGATCCAGTCGAGGGCCTTGTCCTGGATTCCTGCGTTGTAGAGTCTGCGTATTAGGGTGCGGTGGGAGACTGTGTCGAACGCCGCTGATAGGTCTAGGAGGATGAGGGCTACTGTTTCTCCTTTGTCCAGTAGGATGCGGATGTTGTCTGTTGCGGCGGTTTTCGTACTGTGGTTTTTTCTGAAGCCGGATTGGGAGGAGTCGAGGATGTTGTGTTCTTCAATGAATGTGGCGAGTTGGCTGTTGATGGCTTTCTCGATGACTTTCGCTGGGAAAGGGAGCAGGGAGATGGGTCTGTAGTTTTTGAGGTCGGTGGGGTCCGCTGAGGGTTTTTTCAGGAGGGGGTTGACCTCGGCGTGTTTCCAGTCGTCGGGGAACGAGGCGGTCGACAGGGAGCGGTTGATGGTGTGGCAGAGCATGGGTGCGATGGTGTCAGCGGCTCTGTTGAAGATGTGGTGGGGGCAGGGGTCCGTGGGGGCCCCTGAGTGGATTGACTTCATTGTCTTCAGTGCGTCTTTGGTGGTGAGGGCTGTCCAGTCATCAATCGCTGGTTTCCGGGTGTCAGGGTGGTTGGTGAGGGTTCAGTGTGCTGGTTGTCTTCGTCGAAGTTGTCGTAGATGCTCTTGATTTTGTGGTGGAAAAAGGTGCTGAGTTTGTCGCAGAGGACTTGTGAAGGGATGTCGGTAGACTCGCTGATGGGTTGGGCGAACTCCTTGATGATGCTGAAGAGTTCCTTGCTGTTGTGTGCGTGGGTGGAGATTCTGTCTTCAATCGCTTTTTTCCTCGTTTCTCTGATGAGTTGATGGTGAGCGTTGGTGGCGGCTCTGAAGTTGTTGTGGGCTTCTGTGGATTTGGTGTTTCTCCAGGCCTTTTCGAGGCGGCGGCATGTGCGCCTGGGCTCTCGAAGTTCGGTGGTAAACCATCTGGCTTTCTTGGCACGGGTATTGTTGTTTTTCTTGAGGGGGGGTATGGTGTTGGTGCTGTCCGAGATCCATCTATGCAGGGTTCGGGCTGCGGTGTTGGGGTCGTCGTTTTCCGCGATGGTTGGGGTGGAGTTGTTGAGTGAGGAGATGAGTTGGTCGTCGGTGATTTTGATCCAGTTTCTTTGTGGAAGCAGGTGCTGGTGTCTGTGGATGGTGGGTGTTCTGAAGGTGAAGTGGACGCAACGATGGTCGGTACATGGGAGTTCAGTGGTGTGGCTGAAGGTGATGGAGTTTCCTGTAGTGAAGAGGGGGTCGAGGGTGTGTCCTGCTGAGTGCGTGGGCTCGGTCATGATCTGGCAGAGTCCAATGTTGTGGAGGTTGTCCAGGAGGCATGTGGTGTTGGGGTCCAGTTGATTGTCGAGGTGGAAGTTGAAGTCTCCCAGCAGGGTGTAGTTGGTGGATGCGATGGCCTGCGGGGAGATAATGTCCGTGATGGAGTTGGCGAACGGTCCGTGGGGTCCAGGGGGTCGGTAGATGAGGGTTCCTCGGAGGGCGGCAGGGGGGCTGGCCAGTATCTTGAAGTAAAGGTGTTCCATCAGTTCTGTGGACTCGTCAGGGAGTGTGCTCAGGCGGAGGCTGGGTTTGTGGACGATGGTGATTCCTCCTCCTGGGTGGGTGGGGCGGTCCTTCCTGTAGATCTTGTATCCTTGGGGGATAGCGATGGCGATGTCCGGTCCTGAGGTGGCGTTGGTCCAGGTTTCGGTGAAGAATGCTACGTCCGGGGTGGTGCTGTCGAGGAGGTCCCAGATTTCTGTGGCGAGTTTGTGGAGTTATCGGATGTTGAGGAGGATGCATTGCAGGGTCTTCGGTTCGGTTGTGTCCTTGTGGGCGGGTTGTGCTGGATCCGTGTTCTTGGCGGTGCTGCAGGTGTGCCGGCAACGGTGACAGCTGAAGGGTCCATGGGTGTCGGCTGGTGATGCTAGCTTGCAGTTGTTGTTGCAGCCTGGGTTGAGTGCGTGGAGTGCTGCTGGGTCGTAGCGTTGGCGGGGCGGAGGTCCAGGGTTCCTGGTGCTGGTCGCGGACGGGTCGCGGACGGGCGCAGACGTGCTTGCCTTTGACGCGCCTTCGGTGCACCAGCGGCGCGCCCGTAGTGGCCGCCATTAAGTAGGGGTCGGAGAGGGCTGGACAGCTGGGAGGCGGGAGCGGGGAGAGGAGCTGGATTGGGCCGGGCGCGCTGGGGGGGAGGGGCCGCGAGGGCAGCAGCGGCGGGGAAAGGTAAAGGGAGGAAAGAAGGGATAAAGAAAAAAGGTAAAATAATCAGAAATAAGGCACAAAAGAGCAGAGATGCAGAAAAGGGCAGAAAGGTGAACAATGGAAAAGGTAGAAAAATGAGTGAAGGAGCAGAGTGAGAGAAAGGAGACAGAGGTCCACTGGACCACCAGGGATGAGGCGCAGGGAAACCTACGGGTGGAGGAGGGCCTCAAACACTAACACTCAAGAGTGCAGGGGCAGGGGCACCTCACTTAATGGTGGAGCTGCGAGGGTGGGAGAGCAATTTCACTGACAATGAGTCAGTGGTCTTGCTCGCCTGTCCCCGCAGTGGCCGCCATTAAGTAGGGGTCGGGGAGGGCTGGACAGCTGGGAGGCGGGAGCGGGGAGAGGAGCTGGATTGGGCCGGTCGCGCTGGGGGGGGGAGGGGCCGCGGGGGCAGCAGCGGCGGGGAAAGGTAAAGGGAGGAAGGAAGGGATAAACAAAAAAGGGAAAATAAGCAGAAATAAGGCACAAAAGAGCAGAGATGCAGAAAAGGGCAGAAAGGTGAAAGATGGAAAGGGTAGAAAAACGAGTGAAAACGAGTGAAGGAGCAGAGGGAGAGAAAGGGAAAATGGGCAGAAATAAGGCAAAAAGAGCAGAGGTGCAGAAAGGTGAAAGATAGAAAGGGTAGAAAAACGAGTGAAGGCGCAGAGGGAGAGAAAGGGAAAATGGGCAGAAATAAGGCACAAAAGAGCAGAGATGCAGAAAGGTGCAGAAGGGTGAAAGATAGGGTAGAAAAACGAGTGAAGGAGCAGAGTGAGAGAAAGGAGACAGAGGTCCACTGGACCACCAGGGATGAGGAGCAGGGAAACCTGCGGGTGGAGGAGGGCCTCGATCACTAACACTCAAGAGTGCAGGGGCAGGGGCACCTCACTTAATGGTGGAGCTGCGAGGGTGGGAGAGCAATTTCACTGACAATGAGTCAGTGGTCTTGCTCTCGGAGTATATGATGTCCACTAATGTAAGTGGGCACCTTGCACCAGTCCAGACAACCCTTATTGGGATTTAGGAGGTCTTAGACAACCTTAGAAAGCTCTGTAAGGGGTAGCTGTGGAGAGCAGCCTTCAGGCTTAGTCCAGAAGGAGCGTAAAACTGCTTGTTTTACCAGAATGCAATCTTATAGTATAGATTAAGTGAAAAAGAACCACACAAAGTATTCATAAAAATATGTATTTCTTATATAATACTCTCTAACACCTACAAATATCTCCTACCTGGAGATATGCACAATGCACACAAAACTTTGCAAAGACACACAGTAAATAGCACGTAATACACAGTGGACCCCGGGGGGGGGGGGCAAACCATACACTAAGAAAGTGGTATAAGAACCACAACTCGGGTCAAGACCATATCGAGAGGACATAGAAGTTCTGGGGAACCAAGGAGCCACCCAAGGTGAGTGAATAGGTAACCCACTGAGAGTGTGTGCAGTGTGGAAACACGACTGCGTGCTCCGTACAAGTCCACGTGTAAGTTGCGCTTGAATTTTTAAAGATTAAGGACCCTTCACAGTGGACCCTGAAGAAACCCCATGGAAGACAGTTGGAGAGCCACCCCACCCATGGATACCCTGGTATCCACATTACCTACACTAGGTAAGCCGGGTGCATATGTGTGAAGTGGTGTCAGAAACCGCTGTCGAACCCAATGGAGTACTTCAGGAAAGTGCTGCTGCTGGAATCTGAAGGCGGATTCTAGATGAGAGGTACCTACAAGCAGAGGGGACAGAGTCTATGTCACTCAGGAGTCATCAGGAGACTTGGAAGACGAATTCCCTCCGATGTCGGGTGTTGCAGTAGAGTTGACGATGACCTTGACCCTGTAGCTGTGAAGACCAGATGATGCTGAGGAAGACCAGGAGCCATGCACAAGCTGTCCCACAAAGGATGTTGCATGCTGAGGAGTCGGTGTCTGGCAGGTGCACAAACAAGCCTAGGAAAATGCAACCAATGCAGGAACTGAAGAAGGAACAACGTCGGGTCCAGAAAGATCCAGGGGACTCACTACAAGCACGGGAGTTAGGGAAGGCTGTGAGCAATCAGGGGAGCCCAAGAGAAGCAAAAGTGACCCTCAAATGGACCCACAGTCCGGAGGCACTGGAGTCGCAAGAAGACCTCAAGCAGCTCACCAAAAGATGCCGGCCACGATACACACGATGTGGTGTGGCCCAGGATTCTGGTCACTAGAGATACTCGAGGTTGGGGCTACTTGGAGCTCAAAGGTCTTCTTGGAAAGAAGCCAACAAGCATTTGTAACTGCAAGTTGACACAGTGCACAGGGGTTCGGTTATTGCATCCCCCATGATGGATACTGGCCTCAAACGTGGTGAGTGAGCAGGCCTTGGGAGCTGGGGAGAACCACCACCTGTGTTGCAGAGCCTTCAGAGTCCTGAAGAGTTCAGTACAGCAGACCCGCTGTCTTAATTGTGATACTTGCGAATGCAGGGAAGTGACTCCTTCACTTAAAGGGAGATTCCTTCAGGTGTCTTTGATGCCCACAGGCATTGGAGGGTTCCTGTATGGTGCACAGGCACAGATGATGCAGTAGACTGAGAGGGAAAAGAAGTCGAGTCAAAATGAAGTCCAGCGAAGTCCAGAGTGCCAACATGGTAGAAGAAGAAGTGGTGTCTGATCTGAATCTTATCCCACAATGAATCTAGGGACCTACACTCAGGTAAGCACTTATGTACCCAAGGGAAAATGTTGAGATGATTCAGGGGACCCGCCAAGGGGAGGGTCTGGACAGTGGGGAGGTTACTCCCATGTCCTTTGTCCAGTTTCCAGCCAGAGTGGGAGCCAAAAGCTCTCGGGATTGGTTTGAATTGGACTATGCATGGGGACACCAAATGTGCCCCTCATGCAGACTGAGTGGCACTAGCAAGCGCACCTACCCTGCCCAAAAACACAAAATCCTTTCTGGGAGGTGGTCACACCTCCCTGTTACAGGAAGCCTATTTTTCTGCCTTCTCCTGCTCGAGCTTGGCTCAGCAGTAGGAGGCCAGAATTGTGTCTCTGGTCAAAAGCAACCATTTAGTGATGTCAGGGTCTGGAAGACTGGTAGCAGGGACATGGAGAGCCTAACGGAGGGCACTTTCCAGTGCTTGGAATCATACCTCCCACACCGTTTACGGTGTGGTGGGTATGATACCAACATGTTTGATACCAGACATGATAGGATTGGTTGCAGCTAGTTTTTAGATAGTTATCGCGTGATTACACGGTGCCCATCTATATGGCATATGGCTGCTTCACTGACAACCTGGGAGTATGGACTCCGTAGGCTGTAGGGGTGTCCTGCTCATGCAGAGGCACCCTCTCACTTAGAACCAAGCACCCGGCCTTTAGGATTGCAAAAGCCTGCTATAGGTAGGACTTATAGGTTTTAAGTGCAGTGACCCTAGATATAGGAAACCTATATCATTAGTAAGTGGTGCTAGCATATAGTCTGTAATGGCAGGCCTGTAGTCCATTTTGAATGGTCTCCTATGGGAGGCATAATGCATGCTTCATCCCATGGGGGACCTCTGGGGTACCTATGCCCTGGGGTACCTAAGTACCATATAATAGGGACTTATAAGAGTAGCCCAGTATCCAATCTGGGCTATACCTAAGTACTGAATGTTACAATTTAGGAAGAAAGCAGATACACTGGGGTCCTGTTAGCAGGATCCCAGTCAGACTAGTCAATAGCAGCTTAGCACCAGGCAAAAAGTGGGAGTAAAAAAAACATAAGAGTGTCAGAGGGTCTACAAAGTCTATGTGAGGTTCATTCAACTAATAGAACAGTGTCAACTCATCTAACAGTGATAGAAAACATTGGTGGATACCAGTGATTACTCTCAGGATATCCATCAGTCACCACTCGGAACCGCCCTTCATCATTTGGCATTCCTGTTGTCCACAAGGATTGGTACACCACTGGTTCAGATGGGGGGTCAGTTGGTATAACCTCCTGAGAACCAAGTGATGGCCAATAGTGGTAGAGTGTCACAAACTACCCATCAATTGAATAAGTGGGTGACTGATTTGCAGTGCTGTGAAGAAAAAGTGGTGTGATAAGTGAGTGAAAAAAATGTATAAAATTGGGTGAGGGAGCAGAAATAAGACAACTTTATTCGGTTCTATGCTCGCTCCACCAATATTAAAAGAGCAGCATAAGTAGATTTAACAAATATCTACTCTGATGTAAAAATGGTCAACATGTTTCAGCAATATACTAGGGACTATAGAGTCCATTGCTTTCATCAGGACCGGATTATAATGAAATGCTACTGCAAAAAGTGAGGTGATGGATTAAAACAGTGACAGAGTATTAACATTGCTGCAACATGAAAAAAGATCACCTGGTTCTATAGGTGTATTCTTTTGTTCGCAGAAGATATAATCGTCACTACAAGACAAGAAAAGAGACACAGACTAATACATGTAAAATGACCACATACATATAGACTAAACATCATGTGTGTATTTCACATTAAGCTATAAATCAGTATTCTTGATTTCATCACACATTAGTTCTATATTGTATCCACATGTAGACATATAAATATGATGTTCTCATGTCACATATTTTACTCCATCTTACCATTATAGTTGGAGCAAATGGCCCCACCCCGCCTGGCAACGGCTCAGGACACGAGGGAAGCACCGCTCTAGTAAAAGGAAGCAAAAAACACAACAGTATGTAATTGCTTCTCTGTCAGACGCAAATAAAGCACATTGAAAAGTACCCGCAGAGAAGTGACTCATATGGAGTTTATATAGGTCAGGGAGGTCCATTCGTGTTATTAAGATAACCCAATCGGGAAAATGAACCTTTTCTGACACATCATGGAAGTATCTTCTGTCAAAAGTTCATCATGTAGCTATATTAAATCACCCCCTTGTCCAGGATTTGAATGCCAGCATAGTCTTATGTTCCGAGTTTATGGTAAGGTGTGCGGATGTTATTTAAATCTGAAACAGCCTGCTTAATAACGTGTGAACCGAAGTATCACCATTACTCAGTGTAGCTCGTAGCAGTAAGAAAAAAGAAGTTGATATAAACGCTCAAGATGTCAATAAGCAGTTAGCCCAGAGAAACATTTGCTAGCGTGTGCACCCCACTCGGGAAAAAAAACGCTCCCGCTCGGCTTACCTCTCCGTCGGTACTCCTGCACCACCATCTGAGCCGGTTGGGGAGGTGCCGGAACGGAGTAGAGATTACTGTTTTAAGCGGTGTCCTGATTGGCGGGCCAAGGTCATGTGACCGGGTCGACCAATCAGAAATGTTGTTACTACATATTTCGATACGGACCAATACTTTGTTCTAATAGGTTACGCAGCGATCACAAGATCGGACTAGTTGATCCTGTATTGGTCATTCGTCGTGTTTATGGTTGCTAGGAAACTAGCGTGAACAACACGCCAAAGCAATCCATTCAAAAATGTTTTCGCTATATATTCCGACGTGGACCAATACTTTGTTTAAATGGGTTACGCGGCGATCGCGTGATCGGCCTGGTGGGTCATGTATTGGTCACTTGTCGTGTTTATGAAACTAACTCCAGAGCACTGCTTCAATGATTGATTTATTATGAAGTGCAGATCAACAGTATTAAACTCGATCCTGCCTCGAGGGGTACTGTATCCTGTGTACTTTCTTTTGGTCTCTAGATGTATACAGACCAGTCTCTTGTATGATATGTCATCTGATCGGGAACTTTCAAGGCTCGTATAAACACACACCAAGGAGTTGTTTTCTATAATTAAGACTATTAGGCTTGGTCCGGCCTAAAGGGAGTTCATAGTATAGTTTCTATTGGCGAAAGGTGTTTGATAGCATATGATGTAAACTTGAACATGGATTTGGAGGTGAAAAGGACAAACATTAAAGTCTAATTCTATGATTACATCATTTGGGAGGATGATAATTCCCTATTTGTTCATCCGTACAGACAAGGATGACTAATGTGTGGGTCGCATATTCTGACAGGAGTGATTAAAGGGTGGACCATGGTATATCATCGTTTAGTCCACTCTTATTGGTCCCCAGTTTGAACACCCATTTCTGTTCTTTACGAAGAAGGAAATTAGTCTGGTCTGTTACATGAGTAGGAATATATGGTTGTTCGAGCACAGTCCATGAGAAAGCGGTGGGAGCATGTTGTTTCTCAAGGAAGTGTGTGGTGAGTTTGGTTGCCTGTCTCTTGCAACGGATCGTGCTCTTGTGCTCGGAAATTCGTAATTTTATTTTCCGAGTCGTCAATCCTACGTATTGTAGACCGCATGGGCAGGTGATAAGATAAACCAATTTCTCGCTATTACAGTTGGTGAATCTAACTTGCCTCCAGGGTCTATTCGTGCCGATATTTACTTCGGTTGTCCTGGTGGTTTGAGGGCAAGCTTGGCACGACCCACATGGATGATGTCCCACCACTGGTGGAAGATCCCAAATAGTACCAAGAGCCCTTGGCACTTTCATCTGGGGTCTGGTGAGGACAATACGATCCTTCAAGTTTGAACCGCGTTTAAAAGAAAAAAGAGGTGACTCAACCATTTCTTGTCCAGAGTTAAGTATGGACCAATGTTTTTTCACTATCTTTTTATATTTTATTAGATAGAGTCCCGAACGTGCTAACACACGTTAGTCTGTTTGATGTCGCTTTAGGCACTGAAGGTTCCAGTAGAGCTAGTCTGTTGTTATTACTTGCCCGCTTCATTGATTGTTTCACCAGTCTGGGAGGATACTTCCTACAGTGGAGTTGATGTTGTAAAGCCTTTGCATGTTTGTTGTAGCCATCCTTGGTGGAGCAATTTCTCTGTACCCTCAGGAATTGCCCATAGGGTAAGTTTTCTCTGAGGGATTTAGGGTGATGGCTATCAAAACACAGCAAGGAGTTTTTCGCCATTGGTTTTCTGTATAATTCAGACTGAAGGCCCTCAGATGTAGAAAATATCCTTAAATCTAAGAAGGCTATTTCAGTTCTACTTGCCTCTACTGTAAAACGAAGGAAAGTGTTCCTGCTGTTAAGCCAGTTGAGAAATGCCATGAGATCCTCGTGTGTCCCTCGCCACACAACCAGTATATCATCGATATAACGTTTCCATAATTTTATACAGGTAACATACGGATTGGTGTCAATAAGGACATGCTCTTGCTCGAAATGATGTACATACAAGTTAGCCAAGCTGGGAGCAAAAATGCTCCCCATGCTATTTCCGGAAGTTTGTAAGTAGATAGTCTCCTCAAACTTAAAGAAATTTTTCTTCATGGCTAAGGTGACACAGGCCATGATCAAACTAACAGGAGTGATGCTTTCTAGATCACGGGCCAACAAGAGAGAAGAGATGACATCTAAAGTTTCATCTTGTGGTATGGATCTTTAGAGTGATTCTACATCAAACGATACAAGATGGTCATTGTCTGCATCAAAAAAAGTGGGAGTAACCACAGAAGCAGATCCTACTTTCCTACACAGATCTAGAACCGTTTTGTTTAGACTCTCAAATCATGGCGCGCCACTAAGAACTCCGCCGGAAGAGTAACTCACAAAACAGCCCTCAGCAAATATCACCGGCACATCAAAAAAGCCAAGAAAGCATCCACCACCACCCACATCACCTCCGCGGCCAACCACACACAGAAACTCTTCAAAATAGTCAAAGAGTTCTCCAACCCAACAGCCATAAAGAATACCATCCACCCCTCCCAAGAACTCTGTGACACCCTCTCAGATGACTTCCACAGCAAGATCACCAACATCTACAACAATTTCAACCTCCAACCTGCCATCCTCAATCCCAATGACCTCAACCAACCAGTCAACATCAACCAAACCATCACCACCTGGTCTCCGCTCGCCACCCACACCACCTGAACCATCATATCTTCCATCCACTCCAAGGGGCCAACTGATTGCTGCCCCCTCCACCTCTCCAACCACACAATGAACACAGACAGCACGCAACTCCCCAGCATCCTCAACACCTCCATCTCCACAGCAACCTTCCCAGACAGATGGAAACATGCAGGCATCAGGCCCCTCCTAGAGAAAGCCTCCTCCAACCCCACTGATCTCAAATATTAACGTCCGATCTTCCTGCTCCCCTACCTGACTAAAGGACTCAAGAAAGCCATCAACCATCAGCTCACTGAATTCCTGAACAAAACCACCTACTGATGACTCGCAATCAGGAATCCGTTCCACCCACAGCACTGAGATCGCACTGTTTGGCACCACAGACGACATCAGAACACTCCTCGACTACAGAGAAACTGTGGCCCTGATCTTCCTCGACCTGTCTGCGGCATTCAACACCATCTCTCACAACACCCTCCTCAACAGACTCCACAACATAGGCATACAGCAAGACATTTCCCTGGGACGAACAAATCCTATCCAACACTGTCTTTATAAAAAGGAGTGCATATTGGGCATATCCTCAGTAAGGTTCAACCTTTGAGTTTGACAAATAAGTTGCTTGTCAATCCACTAGCTAGAAGGGATATCACACATAATAAATAGAGAGAGGTGTATTGATTCCTAATTCTGTAGAGCCCGAACTTACGATGCTCTTTCCGACGACTTTGGCTCACGCTACGATGGCTTTTTTGAATTATTACATTTAATAACATACTGTCTCGTCTATGTTACCTAAGTGTCGCTAGGTTAATAAAACAACACAGACCACTCCTCGCTTTAATAGTGCTATTGAAAGAACTTTTTAACTTTCCACAACCTGCCACGTAATACTGAGGGGCGAAAATATTTGTAGTGAATATTGTTATCAAGTTCCTAAGAACTACCCTTGTTAGTTTACTTTGCGCGAATAGCGCTGACGGGACCTCTATGATCTGTAATCGACATCTACGTGAAGGACATGCACTGCCTGGACCTCGCTCGCACACGCAACACGTGACCAATGCACCACGCTCACTGTATGAGACGCATGCTACTGGTGCAGCGCTGGCCTTGCCCCAAATCAGGCGCTGGCCTGATTATCTCTCCCCGCGCTCCTGCAGAGGCCTCTACATCAGCGTTGGGTCAACGCAACATAGAGCTTAACGCCTAAAGTGGGTCAGTCATTTCAATCTAATCCTTTCATCGACGCATAATGGGACACCGAATATAACGCAAGTGTTGGCAATTAGCGCCAATTAGGGCTTTCTTCTCTCCACACACCCAATTTAGCGCACTATTTAAACATCTCGACCCTCCAGCTCAGTTATCACCAGGGAGGAGAGCAGAATACAACTAGGTGATTTCACGGAAAGCGCCCCTTGATACAGTAAGGGAATGCAAGAGAAATGTGTGATGAAAGCATGTTTGGATGACAAATAGCCCATCTAAACACTTACTATTAAATGTGTA
The DNA here is from genome assembly GCF_964263255.1 of Lissotriton vulgaris. Taxonomy (NCBI): domain Eukaryota; kingdom Metazoa; phylum Chordata; class Amphibia; order Caudata; family Salamandridae; genus Lissotriton; species Lissotriton vulgaris. Next base: position 864,412,417 of record NC_141689.1, read on the forward strand.
TGCATATTATGTATGTATTTTTACCGTAGCTACTCTTGCTTTTTAATTCTCTAGAGTTTGACTACAGGGGCTTTCCCTCTATTCCTTCTCCCCTGGAGCACATAGGTTGAAGTTCTTGGGTAAGATGTGAGAGATTTATGTCCCACTATATAATTCTTTCGTGTGTGCACAGATGAGAGTCACGTGATACACATATAGCCATGCACTCTAACTTGTGTGGTTGTGGTTCCGAATGGATTTCTTTAAGTGACCTGAGCATACTGATGGTTCTCTTGTATACAATTTCTTTCTCACAAGGTTACAGAGAGCCCCTGGAAGTGGAGAGTGGCAAAGGTCACCCCCACCTAGTGTTTTTCTCACCACGAATTTGGTAAGAACGGAGCCTCCATTTTAAAACAGGTCTTGATGAATGCCATGTACCTTTTAGGGACACTAGGCAGAAACATGTTGACCTGATTGAATACGGTGAGGGGATAATAAAGTTCCCCACTTCACCGTCCACTGTTTTTAATACCAAACAGTTACCTACTCCATTAAAATTTAGTTTGTCAACTGTAATGGTTTTTCAATTTCACTCATTCACTATGGGCCCCCACTAAGTTTAGAAGTGCCCGCCCTCTATCAAACCAAGTTTTTAGAGGGCGAGGACGGCCGATGATGAAGCATGACACCAGGTGGTGTGTGAGGCCAGTCCTTCACTTTTTGTGTGATGCCCACACTCGCAATTGAACCTTGAGCACCTTCAGTAACACATTTGTGTTAAGTATTTTATGTTGGAGGCTGGCCTGCTCCTAGCGCCCTGTGTCTCTAGTTCCCTCCCCCAGTTAATTTCTGGGGTTTGTGTGGTCACATTTTGGTATAGCCAACGGCTGTGAGAAGATATTGATGGGCAATTTGAAAAACCTAGTGAGGTGTGTGTACCGTCCATTAAAACCGGATAACTAAAGGTGCACTAAAAATAGTGACATCAATTCTTACCCCTTACCTACCCCCTATATCAGACATGGATACTGAACTAACATTCAATGAGGAAACATATGTGGAAATCCTGAGAGCCCCGTCACCACTCGCAGAAACAGTTGTAGCGCAAACAATTAAGTGCTCAGAAAATGGGAGGTACTCTTGGCCAAAAACAAAGAACAATTCCGCACAGCCCTACGCGGAGCCTTTATGATAGAATACCTTAGGAAAAACACCGCACCTAGGGGACTCATTGTCAATAACGAGCTGAGACTCTTTCTCAACAAAAAATAGTTTTGCATTAACTGGTCCAGTATCACCTGGAAGTGCACAAAAGATTGGTTAGTACTGATCATTAATATGGCCAGACAACCAGCAGACCCCCTCTTGGTTGAGATCCAGCAAAGCGAGAGTCGGCTAAAAAGATCAGTGCATGTTACTGTCTTCAAGAAAAAACTAGAAGAAATTAGTAACAATCAGTCAGAGTACATGGAGTACCTTACCCAATCCAAAAACCTGAAGCTACTAAAAGATGTACAGAAGTTCAGTCATGACAACGCGTTCCCATACACCAAGGACGAGTACTACGAGAGACCCCAGCAACCTCAGATGGCCGAAAAACAACAACGATTTAGACCCACCCCGCAAAATTGGACGTTCAGTTTGGGTAAGGAAAGGAGTACCTCCGACAGTAGCAGTGATGAGAGCACTGGAGGCCAGTATGTGAGGAAACATCAGAACCCTCAACACCCAATGTTCGCACCTCCAATGCACTCCTTTGGAGTTTGGCAACAACAATACTACCCCCCAGGATACGGCTTCCTACAGGGACCGCAGCCTCCTTCCAATGACCTACCCTATCTCTCATCCTATACATCTATCAATATATCCTCTACATCCACTCTCTCATTTATCCCAAACCCTATACCACTACTATGATCGCCAAAATAACCCTTTCTAGACTCTCTCCTGCTCTACCCCTCCTTGCATCATCTGACACCCTTTTACTACACCGATCCCCTAAAACAAACCTTTCTAAACTCTCCCATCTGACTCCTCCCCTCCAAAACTCCTTTTTATTCATCCAAAAGCCTCTTCCTACTGCTAAGACCTAAAAAAAAAATGATCCTTCACTCTTTTATCCCTCAAATTATCCTTTTCAATCAAAATTAACAGACTAACATGTTTACTTCTCAAATTCCATATTCAACTATACTAATATACTGCCCAAATAACTGAATAACATATCTACTACTCAAATTACTTCATATTTATACTATACTAATTTTCAACACTAATCCTTTATGGGTTCCGGAGTGGCGTGCTACTCGCCAGAAAAGCACTTCAACACCCAGTCGGGGGTAACAAGTGCTATATGAATGCAAATCTTTCTTCCGCTTTTATCCCTCCGCTATCTTTCTCACTCCAAGTAACAGACTAATATCCACCAGTGAAATTACCTCATATTTCACCATATTAATTCACTACTAATCCTTTATAGGCTTCCTGAATGCGTCAACAAGTGATAAATAAATACAAACCTTTGTCCTCCTCTATCCTTCTGCTATCATTCCAAATCCAAATAACTGACTAACCTATCCACCACTTAAAAAGTACTTGCATGTTTCACTATACTAATTCAACACTAATCCTCTATGGGTCCCGGAGAAGTGTGCTACCCGCCGAAAAAGCTCTTCGACGCCTTGTCAGGGGTAGTAAACGCTATATTAATGCAATTACAATACAATACAGTACAAAACAGAGGCAGAGGAAGACAAAAACAAAGACGAAATACCAGAGTCCAATGGAAAGACCAAATAACCAATACAACGGAGTAGTGACATGAGCAAAGGGAGGGGCAATGGCCCAACAACGAACAGAGAATAAAGAACATCGTGAATCTCAGTGATCACTCACTCTCAAAGGATGAAGAGTCTGTCCTGTCCAAAGAGTTGGGTTTTGTCTCAATATCCATTAATGACCCATTTTTCGTGAAGGTGGAACTAGCACAAAAAAAGAAAATTAAACTCAGGGACTTTTTTGGGGACTCTGGAGAGGAAAAAATGAAAAAAACAACACTAGTTTTAGGAAGAAATCTACATACTCACCACCAACACAGAACATCCCATGTCACATGCAAGCATTTGAACAGGCGGTACTGAAAGAAGTTGAGATGATTGACTTGCAAAACACAAATGGATTTCAGAATCTGACAAAAGGAGAAAAAACAGCACTCCAAAACCTCAAAAACAATATGGATTTGGTGATTAAACCAGTGGATAAGGGCGATGCCATTGTGCTTATGAACCTGATGATGTATCAGGAAGGGTGTAATCGACTGCTTGCAGATACAATCAGCTACAAAGTATACCACAGTGACCCTACCAACCGTCTCCTGAATGAAATCAGGAGTAGGGTTGACGAAGCACTTACCAACCACTGGATTACAAGACATGAGGCAGTTTCTCACCAACGACAGTCCCAGAACACTGAGGTTTTACACCCTACCAAAAATCCATAAGAATAAAACCCCCTACCAGGAAGACCAATTGTCTCATGCTTTTGATCACCACAGGAGCTCCTTTCGCAATTTTGCAACTGGATCCTAAGACCTATTGTATAGAGATCACCCTCATAGCTACAGGACAGGAAAGATGTCCTCTGCCATCTACGGGATTTGGAGATAAACACCACTGAGGACCTCTTCATAACAATGGATATTGAGGGGCACTACACCACCATCCCGCACTCTGGCTGTTATAGATCATAACGGCAAGACATTTCATTATGGAATGTGCTGAGGTGGCACTCACTGAAAACTTTTTTGAATTTGAAGATGTGTCATAAACCATCAGATTAAAGGCACGTCCATAGGCAGCACCTTTGCCCCGAGCATGGCGTGCCTTTATGTACACCAGTTTGAGGAAGATCATATCTTCAACCAGAGCAACCCTTATGTGACACAATTGAAAAACTGGAAACCTTATATAGATGACGTGCTCATCGTATGGCATGGGACTGCAGAGGAAGCAGTCAGTGTACAGTGGGTCAACACCAAATATGAGCACCTAAAGTTCACACATTCCATTGACAAAGAACACGCTATCATTCTGTAGCTGGATATTTCAATGACATCAGAAAGTATCTGTACCAAAGTACATAATAAACCGACTGACAAGAATAGTTTACTTTTGTACGAGAGCTACCATCCAAGGGCCTTACGACAAAATTTGCCCGTAGGCCAGTTCCTTCGAATACGGAGAAACTGCTCAAACATAGAAACATTTAATGAACAAGCTGAAGAACTTGAAAAAAAGGCTACTGGATCGTAACTATCCTAAAAATGGTCGGAAAGTTGAAGAAAAGGGCCAGGAACAACCATCATAATGCACAACTGAAACCAACATTAAAGAAAAAACAGACAGAATAGTATGTGTAACTACATATACTCCTGTATCAAAGTCCAGAGAATCATAAGGAAAAAGTGCCACATTCTAAACAGTGCGCAGAAACAATGGGCACCCTCACTTTTTGCATTTAAAAGAATTAAGAGCCTACGCGACGAATTGACGAATTAGTTCATGCAAAGACACAGCTTCGAGAAACAACAGAACAAACCACACTCTGGTACCATCTGAGACCTTTTGGACACTTCCCGTGTGGAAATTGCCTATCCTCCCCACTCACTTTCACTACCAAAGAAGTGAATATAGGCACTGATAACCCATGGCGACCGAAGGACTTCAATAACTGTAATACTGAGAATATGGTGTATTTACTCACAGGCCCACGTGGCATTAGGTACGTGGGCATGATCACCAGGAAAATAAATATCCGTATCAATGAACATCGGAGTACCATCAGATGTAGGAAATCAAATACCAAACTAACAAAACACTTCCTCGAACCCAACTATAAAGACACCAACCTAAAATGGGTGCTTTTGGAAGTCATGAAGAAACAGAAGATGGACATCACAAAGAATCTGCACATTAGAGAACAGCAATGGGTGTTTCGCTTCCGTTCATGGGAGACGGGCCTGAATGATGAAATTCCCTGGCTACAGATGGGGCAGTAACAGCAGCCCATATATGGTGTGAGAAGTTGGCCTGGCATATTCTGTCCACTAGTTCTAGTGGGCACCTTGCACCAGTCCAAACAACCCTTTTTGATGATTGGTGTAACCTGTTCACTGCTCATGACGGAACCTCGCCGTCATGAGCCACGGGCATCATGTGCTCATGATTCACGCCTGTGCTTGCGAATTAGTGAGTGGGCAGAGTTGTGACGGAACCACGCCGTCATGAGCACAGCTCGCCCGTGGCTCATGATGGCGTGGTTCCGTCATGAGCATGGCGGCGCTGCACTCACCCCCAACCCCCCAGTGCCACGGCGGAATTACTGCTGCGGCCAAGGGGTTAAGACAACCTTTATTGAAAGCTATCCTAGTGGTAGCTATGGAGAGCAGCCTTCAGGCTAAGACTTGAAAGAGTGTAAAGCAGCTTGGTTTACCAAATTATAACCTCTTGAATGTCTAAATGAAACGAGAACCACACAAGGTATATATATAGAATATATGTATTTATTACTAAACACTCTATAGCAATCTCTTTATGAGATTACAGAGCACGGTACACAATTTAAATGCAATAGAACTTCAGTAAATAGGACTATATACACTGGGCCCAAGGGGGGCCCAACCATATATTAAGAAAGTGGTATAAGAACCACGACTTGACTAGACACAAGGCCTAGAGCCTGTAGAATCACTGGGACCCCAAGGAACTACCCAAGGTAGTGACACAGGGGACCCACAGGGGACACGTGCAGTCTGAGAACACAGCTGTGACCGCCGTTAGCTTCTATGGGGAAAGTCGCGGTTGGAATTTTAAAGATAAAGGACACTTAGTAGAGGACTTTAAGCAAACCCCTTTAGACTTAAGGGGTTCTAGGGTCAACACCCATGGGAGCACTGGAGTACCTAAGTTACCTCACCCAGGGAAGCCAGGTGCATAGGTGTCAAATGGTGTCGGAATCATTGTTAATTTCAATGGTGATCTGCTGCAAAGTGCTGCTGCCCTGGAGAAGAAAAGTGTCCGGTGTGAACCAAGCCTGAATTAAAGATGTGAGGAACCTGAAAGCAGAGGGGACAGAGTCTGGGTCACTTGCCAGTGATCAGGGGCATGATAAATGAATGCCCACCGATGTTGAGTGATTCAGGTGCGAAGAGGTGGAGCTTGACTCTGCAGCCTCGAGGACCAGGAGGCCTCCAAGACAACCAGGAGCTGGATTCGAGCTCTCCCACAAAGGATGTCCAGTGCTGCGGTGCCGGTGCTCAGATTGAACACAACAAGCCTTGGCAACAACAACCCATGTAGAAAGAGAAAAGATGCTTCGATGTAGACCAGCAAGGTTCAGGGGACTCCCCAAGCAATGGAGAGTCAGGGCACATCTGGAGCAACCAGGGAAGCTCAAGGAAAGTTAAAGTCGCCTTCTCAGGGACCCACCAGTGGACGGACCAGGGATCGCGAAGGTACCTCAAGAGAAAACACAAAGGGCCAGCTCACGGAACACTCATGGAGTGAAGGCCAGCAATCTTTGGTGGAAATGCTGATCGGGTCTGGCTACAAGTAACCCAATGCACAGCCTCAAGGATCATCAAGAAGCAGTTGCACTTGCAAATGTGCACGGTGTCCAGGGGTTCCAGTTCCACAATACCCACAAGGGCTACTGGTCTCAGCTTTTCTAGATACTCGGTAAGCCTCTGGGAAGTCTGGAATCCACCTCCTGTGTTGCAAATTCTTCGGAGTCCAGCGGGAGCTTCGGAGATACAAACCGGTCAGATGCGTCTTTGGTGCCTGCGGTGCAGGGGAGTAACTTCTTTGCTCCAAGGGAGAATTTTCAGCCATCCCGCGTCGTGCAGATTGTTGAAGTTCCAGGAGTTAGTATTAGAGTTCATCCATATGTGATCAAAAGTCCTGTTGCCAGGGGTTCCTATCTTATACCCAAGAAAGGGGTGGGACAAACTCTGGTGACCCACCTATGGGAGGGTTTGGAAAAAGGGGTGGCTTCACCCATTTCCTTTGTCCAGTTTCGCACCAGAGCAGGGGCTGGTAGCCCCTGCAACCGGTTTGAATTGGGCTATGCACAGGGACACTAAATGTGCCCCCAGTGCTGACTTCAAAGCACTCTTGGAGTGCACCCACCCAGTCCCAATACACTAAAGTCTGTCTGGGAGGTGGTGACACCTCCCTGAGACAGGAAACCTATTGTCCAGGCCTCCCCTGCCGGAGTTTCGTCCAGCAGCAGGAGGCCAGACTTGTGTATGTGACTGTGGCATACATTTTGTGATGCCAGGGTTCTTTTAAGCTGGTACCGGGTGTGCCATTGTGGTCATATCCCCGCCGCCAGGACTGGCGGGGGAAGGGGGTATGATTCCAAAGTGTTTGACACCAAACACAACATGTTTCCTTGCAGCTATTCCAAAGTTAGCATTTACAGCGAGATTATAATGCATTTAAGAGTAAATGGCCTGGCTGCATCACAGAACCACAACGGGGAATAGATTCCGAAGGCTGCAGAGGGGTCCTGCTCATGCATGGGCACCCTCTCACACAACACCCAGCACCCTGCCTTCAGGATTGATAAGTCCTGCCATAGGGGTGACTGATATGTTCATATGTTCAGTGATTTAAGGTTGATATAGGGAACCTATATCTAAGTAAAAGGTGCATATACCACCTTACATAGGCTGCTGTAGCAGACCTGTGGTGTCATTTTTGAATGCTGCCCAGGGGTGGCATAATACATGCTTCAGCCCCTGGTAGGCCTCTGGGGTACCTATGCCCTGGGTATATAGGATACCATATACTAGGGACTTATAAGGGTACCCCAGAAGCCAAATTGGAGTGTACCTAAAGTACATGGAATCGTTTTACAAGAGAAAGCAGATGAGCTGGGGCCCTAAATAGCAGGATCCCAGCCAAACTAAGTCAAAAACAATCAAAACACCAGGAAAAAGTGGGGGCCACCTTGCAGTCAGATTCCACCTTCCTACATATGGATTACGTCCCTGGGATGAACAAATCCTATCCGACACTGTCTTTATAAAAAGGAGTGCATATTGGGCATATCCTCAGTAAGGTTCAGCCTTTGAGTTTGACAAATAAGTTGAATGTCAATCTACTAGCTAGAAGGGATATAACACCTAATACATAGAGAGAGGTGTATTGATATCTAATGCTGTAGAGCCCGAACTCACAATGCTCTTTCCGAAGACTTTAGCTCACGCTATGATGTTTTTTTTTTATTATTACATTTAATAACATACTGTCTCGTCTATGCTACCTAAGTGTCACTAGGTCAATAAAACAACACAGACTACTCCTCGCTTTAATAGCGCTATTGAAAGTCCCTATTAACTTTCCACAACCTGCCACGTAATACTGAGGGCCAAAAATATTTGTTGTGAATATTTTTATCAAGTTCCTAAGAACTTCCCTTACTAGTTTACTTTGCGTGAATAGCACCGACGGGACCTCTATGATCTGTAATCGACATCTAGGCGAAGGACAGGCACTGCCTGGCCCTCGCACGCACAAGCAACACGTGAACAACGCACCACTATCACTTCCGTATGAGACGCATGCTATTGGTGCAGCTCTGTCCTTGCCCCAAATCAGGCTCCGGCCTGACAATCCCTCCCCGCACTCCTGCAGACATCGGACATCAGCATAGGGGCAACGCGACATAGAGCTCAACGCCTAAAGCAGGTTAGTAATTGGACAGCGGACATAACGCATGTGTTGGCAATTAGTGCTAATTAGGGCTTTTTACTCGCCACACGCCCAATCTAGCGCACTATTTAAATATCTTGACCCTCCAGCTCAGTTATCACCGGGGAGGAGAGCAGAATGGTAAACAACCTTTACAACGCAACTTTTACCACGCAGTGCCTTTACGACACAACTTTTACAACGCAAACCATTACAACGCATTGTGCTGGGGGGCACTCTAGGATAGGGAATAGGTTTAATTTACTATCCAACACCTTCCATTAAACTATTCACTATCCAGCGCCCCAAAGCACTATTTGTTGTAAAGGCATGCGTTGTAAAAACCGCGTTGTAAAGGCATGCGTGGTAAAAGCATACGTTGTAACGTCATACATCCGAGCAGAATACAACTAGGTGAAATTGCAGAAAGCGCACCTTGATACAGTAGGGGAATGCAAGAGAAATGTGTGATGAAAGCATGTTTGGATGAAAAACAGCCTTCTAAACGCTTACTATTAAATGTGTAAGCATATGATGTATATATTTTTACCGTGGCTAATCTTGCTTTTTAATTCTCTAGGGTTTGACTATAGGGGCTTTCCCTCTAGTCCTTCTCCCATGGAGCACGTAGGTTGAAGTTCTTGGGTAAGATGTGAGAGATTTATCTCCAACTATATAATTCTTTTGTGTGTGCAGATGAGTCACATGTTACACATATAGCCACGCACGCTAATTTGTGTGGTTGTGGTTCCGAGCGGGTTTCTTTAAGTGACCTGAGCAAACTGATGGTTCTCTTGTATACAATGTCTTTCTCACAGGGTTACAGAGAGCCCCTGGAAGTGGAGAGTGGCAAAGATCACTCCACCTAGTGGTTTTCTCACCACAAATTCGGCAAGAACTGAGCCCCCATTTTAATACTGGTCCTGATGAATGCCATGCACCTTTTAGGAACAGTAGGCAGAAACATTTTGACCCGATTGAGTACGGTGAGGGGATAATAAAATCCCCCACATCACTGTCCACTGTTTTTTAATACCATACAGTCACCTACTCCATTTGAATTTGGCAACTGTAATGGTTTTTAAATTTCCCTCATTCACTATGGGCCCTCACTTAGTTTAGAAGTGCATCCCTGTTGTCAGGTGAATGACCACCCTCTATCAAACCAAGTTTTTAGAGGGCAAGGACGGCCGATGATGAAGCATGACACCAGGTGGTGTGTGATGCCAGTCCTTCACTTTTTGTGAGACGTCCACACTCGCAATTGAACCTTGAGCACCTTCGGTCACATTACTGGAGCGGCCCCATTTGTGGTAAACATTTTGTGTTTGAGGCTGGCCTGCTCCTAGCGCCCTGTGGCTCTAGTTCCCTCCCCCAGTTAATTTCTGGGGTTAGTGTGGTCACATACAGCAAGACACCCTCAAGTGGATCACCTCCTTCCTTACAGTTAACACACAGAGCATCCAACTGATTCCCTTCACCTCCTCATCCAAAGACATCATACGCGGTGTACCATAAGGATCATTCCTCAGCTCTAACCTGTTCAACATCTTCCTGTCCTCTCTTGCAGACATCGTCAGATCCCAAGGACTCCACATAATTTCCTATGGAGACGACACTTAACTGATCCTCCTGCTCACCGAGGATGCCTCCAACGACAAAACCAACTTCTGCAGCGCCATGTCCAACGTAGCTAAATGGATGAGAGACAACTGTCCCCCAATTCAACTTCGATATAACTGAAGCACTGATCTTCAGGAAGAGCACCTTTGCATGGGACCATAGCTGGTGGCCTGCAGAACTCGGACCCACACCCACACCGCCTGACCATGCACACAACCTCAGCATCATCCTCGAAAGCCAGCTGACAATGAAATGATAAGTCAACATAGTTGCCTCCTCCTGCTTCCACACACTTTGCATGTTCTGCAGAATCTTCAGATGGATCCCAACCAACACCAGAAAGACCATCACTCAGGCCCTTGTAACCAGCTGCCTCAGCTACAGCAGCACCCTCTACACCGGCATCTCCACCCAGCTCCTCAGAAGACTCCAGACCATACAGAACGTTGCAGCCAGACTCATCCTGGACCTCTCCAAATGAATCCACATCACGCCCTACCGAGAGACATCCACAGGCTTACGATCCAGAAGAGATGCCAGTTCAACATTCTCACACATGCCTACAAAGCAAACCATGACCTAGGACCTGCCAACATACACCAAACGTCTGAACTTCCACCAACCCTATAGACACCTTTGCTCCTCTTCACTCGCCCTTCAACAAACCCCACGCATCCGTCGCAGCGGTGGCTGCTCCTTCTCCTACATTGCCTCCAAGACTGGGAACGACCTTCCCCTCCAGCTCCGTACATTCCCCTCACTGGCAGACTTCAGAAAGAGACTCAAGACCTGGCTCTTTGATGGAGACACAGCACCCAGATACCCCTAGGTGTGACAGTGTTGCACTTTACAAATGCTGTATGATTGATCCATACCCAAAGGAAATACTCAAGAAATAAAAAACCTGCAATAGCAACATTTATTGAAGCAGTGAGATTCTTGAGTAAAATAGGTGTGCTGCAATTATTAATAGAAGAAAACATAATACCATAATTGACAATACAAGAACAGTAGAGAGAATGAATAGTTCCACCATTGTGCTAAAACAATGAATATATGCTCTCATATATGCATTGTAATGTAGTCTAATGTAGTGCGCTCCTACCAAACGCTCCCTAATATAGTTTGGCCTAGAGTGGGTGATCTGCCAAGAATCCCTGCTGGGTGATCCAATGCCCAATTACCTGTGGGCAAGTTTCATCAGGCTGCCATCTTGGTGTACAGTGGGACATCCCTTGTGGAGAGAACAGGTATTGGCTGAGCTAGAATTCCAATGTTCCGCGACCTTGAAGTGTCAGCAGAGTTCTCCTCTGATTTTTACAAGGAAGTGCGTTTGTATGCATAATAAACAATGTCCATGTTTGGCATTTCGAGGTCTCTGACAGGCCGCAATTGTTTATGTTAGCTAGACAGCATAGTTGCCTACTGGGCAACAATAAGCTGTTACATTTGTGCAGTGAACTCTATACATCATACTAAATGTTCAAGTTGTCATGACAGTGTGCCTACGAAGTTGAAATGTAACCAAATGCAGTTTCAGGGAAACCTATCCTAAGCTGAAATGTATACAAACGTATGTCAAAAGTCACTGTGGTGTAGAAAGAAGGCAACTTAAGAAACATGAACAGAAAGATGGCGTTATTTCTAGCTGGACCACGTGACACTAGTGTGTGTAAAAAACCAAGTTCTACGTTTTTGGGGAAGTTGTTTTGTGCATGTTCTTCACATAGTTCCAAAAAAAGCTTGTTTTAGAGTTTGGCAGCAAAGAGCAGCCACCCCTGTGAGTGCAGAAGAAGATTGGATCAACTCCTGAAAGTACACTGGGTCCTTTTGCAGAACATGTGATAGGTCATAGTGAGATCTTTAAACTTTTTTCTTTTATCAATAGAAAATCCGTACAGACAAGGATGACTAATGTGTGGGTCGCATATTCTGACAGGAGTGATTAAAGGGTGGACCATGGTATATCATCGTTTAGTCCACTCTTATTGGTCCCCAGTTTGAACACCCATTTCTGTTCTTTACGAAGAAGGAAATTAGTCTGGTCTGTTACATGAGTAGGAATATATGGTTGTTCGAGCACAGTCCATGAGAAAGCGGTGGGAGCATGTTGTTTCTCAAGGAAGTGTGTGGTGAGTTTGGTTGCCTGTCTCTTGCAACGGATCGTGCTCTTGTGCTCGGAAATTCGTAATTTTATTTTCCGAGTCGTCAATCCTACGTATTGTAGACCGCATGGGCAGGTGATAAGATAAACCAATTTCTCGCTATTACAGTTGGTGAATCTAACTTGCCTCCAGGGTCTATTCGTGCCGATATTTACTTCGGTTGTCCTGGTGGTTTGAGGGCAAGCTTGGCACGACCCACATGGATGATGTCCCACCACTGGTGGAAGATCCCAAATAGTACCAAGAGCCCTTGGCACTTTCATCTGGGGTCTGGTGAGGACAATACGATCCTTCAAGTTTGAACCGCGTTTAAAAGAAAAAAGAGGTGACTCAACCATTTCTTGTCCAGAGTTAAGTATGGACCAATGTTTTTTCACTATCTTTTTATATTTTATTAGATAGAGTCCCGAACGTGCTAACACACGTTAGTCTGTTTGATGTCGCTTTAGGCACTGAAGGTTCCAGTAGAGCTAGTCTGTTGTTATTACTTGCCCGCTTCATTGATTGTTTCACCAGTCTGGGAGGATACTTCCTACAGTGGAGTTGATGTTGTAAAGCCTTTGCATGTTTGTTGTAGCCATCCTTGGTGGAGCAATTTCTCTGTACCCTCAGGAATTGCCCATAGGGTAAGTTTTCTCTGAGGGATTTAGGGTGATGGCTATCAAAACACAGCAAGGAGTTTTTCGCCATTGGTTTTCTGTATAATTCAGACTGAAGGCCCTCAGATGTAGAAAATATCCTTAAATCTAAGAAGGCTATTTCAGTTCTACTTGCCTCTACTGTAAAACGAAGGAAAGTGTTCCTGCTGTTAAGCCAGTTGAGAAATGCCATGAGATCCTCGTGTGTCCCTCGCCACACAACCAGTATATCATCGATATAACGTTTCCATAATTTTATACAGGTAACATACGGATTGGTGTCAATAAGGACATGCTCTTGCTCGAAATGATGTACATACAAGTTAGCCAAGCTGGGAGCAAAAATGCTCCCCATGCTATTTCCGGAAGTTTGTAAGTAGATAGTCTCCTCAAACTTAAAGAAATTTTTCTTCATGGCTAAGGTGACACAGGCCATGATCAAACTAACAGGAGTGATGCTTTCTAGATCACGGGCCAACAAGAGAGAAGAGATGACATCTAAAGTTTCATCTTGTGGTATGGATGTATAGAGTGATTCTACATCAAACGATACAAGATGGTCATTGTCTGCATCAAAAAAAGTGGGAGTAACCACAGAAGCAGATCCTACTTTCCTACACAGATCTAGAACCGTTTTGTTTAGACTCTCAAATCATGGCGCGCCACTAAGAACTCCGCCGGAAGAGTAACTCACAAAACAGCCCTCAGCAAATATCACCGGCACATCAAGAAAGCCAAGAAAGCATCCACCACCACCCACATCACCTCCGCGGCCAACCACACACAGAAACTCTTCAAAATAGTCAAAGAGTTCTCCAACCCAACAGCCATAAAGAATACCATCCACCCCTCCCAAGAACTCCGTGACACCCTCTCAGATGACTTCCACAGCAAGATCACCAACATCTACAACAATTTCAACCTCCAACCTGCCATCCTCAATCCCAATGACCTCAACCAACCAGTCAACATCAACCAAACCATCACAACCTGGTCTCCGCTCGCCACCCACACCACCTGAACCATCATATCTTCCATCCACTCCAAGGGGCCAACTGATTGCTGCCCCCTCCACCTCTCCAACCACACAATGAACACAGACAGCACGCAACTCCCCAGCATCCTCAACACCTCCATCTCCACAGCAACCTTCCCAGACAGATGGAAACATGCAGGCATCAGGCCCCTCCTAGAGAAAGCCTCCTCCAACCCCACTGATCTCAAATATTAACGTCCGATCTTCCTGCTCCCCTACCTGACTAAAGGACTCAAGAAAGCCATCAACCATCAGCTCACTGAATTCCTGAACAAAACCACCTACTGATGACTCGCAATCAGGAATCCGTTCCACCCACAGCACTGAGATCGCACTGTTTGGCACCACAGACGACATCAGAACACTCCTCGACTACAGAGAAACTGTGGCCCTGATCTTCCTCGACCTGTCTGCGGCATTCAACACCATCTCTCACAACACCCTCCTCAACAGACTCCACAACATAGGCATACAGCAAGACATTTCCCTGGGACGAACAAATCCTATCCAACACTGTCTTTATAAAAAGGAGTGCATATTGGGCATATCCTCAGTAAGGTTCAACCTTTGAGTTTGACAAATAAGTTGCTTATCAATCCACTAGCTAGAAGGGATATCACACATAATAAATAGAGAGAGGTGTATTGATTCCTAATTCTGTAGAGCCCGAACTTACGATGCTCTTTCCGACGACTTTGGCTCACGCTACGATGGCTTTTTTGAATTATTACATTTAATAACATACTGTCTCGTCTATGTTACCTAAGTGTCGCTAGGTTAATAAAACAACACAGACCACTCCTCGCTTTAATAGTGCTATTGAAAGAACTTTTTAACTTTCCACAACCTGCCACGTAATACTGAGGGGCGAAAATATTTGTAGTGAATATTGTTATCAAGTTCCTAAGAACTACCCTTGTTAGTTTACTTTGCGCGAATAGCGCTGACGGGACCTCTATGATCTGTAATCGACATCTACGTGAAGGACATGCACTGCCTGGACCTCGCTCGCACACGCAACACGTGACCAACGCACCACGCTCACTGTATGAGACGCATGCTACTGGTGCAGCGCTGGCCTTGCCCCAAATCAGGCGCTGGCCTGATTATCTCTCCCCACGCTCCTGCAGAGGCCTCTACATCAGCGTTGGGTCAACGCAACATAGAGCTTAACGCCTAAAGTGGGTCAGTCATTTCAATCTAATCCTTTCATCGACGCATAATGGGACACCGAATATAACGCAAGTGTTGGCAATTAGCGCCAATTAGGGCTTTCTTCTCTCCACACACCCAATTTAGCGCACTATTTAAACATCTCGACCCTCCAGCTCAGTTATCACCAGGGAGGAGAGCAGAATACAACTAGGTGATTTCACGGAAAGCGCCCCTTGATACAGTAAGGGAATGCAAGAGAAATGTGTGATGAAAGCATGTTTGGATGACAAATAGCCCATCTAAACACTTACTATTAAATGTGTATGCATATGATGTATGTATTTTTACCGTAGCTACTCTTGCTTTTTAATTCTCTAGAGTTTGACTACAGGGGCTTTCCCTCTATTCCTTCTCCCCTGGAGCACATAGGTTGAAGTTCTTGGGTAAGATGTGAGAGATTTATGTCCCACTATATAATTCTTTCGTGTGTGCACAGATGAGAGTCACGTGATACACATATAGCCATGCACTCTAACTTGTGTGGTTGTGGTTCCGAATGGATTTCTTTAAGTGACCTGAGCATACTGATGGTTCTCTTGTATACAATTTCTTTCTCACAAGGTTACAGAGAGCCCCTGGAAGTGGAGAGTGGCAAAGGTCACCCCCACCTAGTGTTTTTCTCACCACGAATTTGGTAAGAACGGAGCCTCCATTTTAAAACAGGTCTTGATGAATGCCATGTACCTTTTAGGGACACTAGGCAGAAACATGTTGACCTGATTGAATACGGTGAGGGGATAATAAAGTTCCCCACTTCACCGTCCACTGTTTTTAATACCATACAGTTACCTACTCCATTAAAATTTAGTTTGTCAACTGTAATGGTTTTTCAATTTCACTCATTCACTATGGGCCCCCACTAAGTTTAGAAGTGCCCGCCCTCTATCAAACCAAGTTTTTAGAGGGCGAGGACGGCCGATGATGAAGCATGACACCAGGTGGTGTGTGAGGCCAGTCCTTCACTTTTTGTGTGATGCCCACACTCGCAATTGAACCTTGAGCACCTTCAGTAACACATTTGTGTTAAGTATTTTATGTTGGAGGCTGGCCTGCTCCTAGCGCCCTGTGTCTCTAGTTCCCTCCCCCAGTTAATTTCTGGGGTTTGTGTGGTCACATTTTGGTATAGCCAACGGCTGTGAGAAGATATTGATGGGCAATTTGAAAAACCTAGTGAGGTGTGTGTACCGTCCATTAAAACCGGATAACTAAAGGTGCACTAAAAATAGTGACATCAATTCTTACCCCTTACCTACCCCCTATATCAGACATGGATACTGAACTAACATTCAATGAGGAAACATATGTGGAAATCCTGAGAGCCCCGTCACCACTCGCAGAAACAGTTGTAGCGCAAACAATTAAGTGCTCAGAAAATGGGAGGTACTCTTGGCCAAAAACAAAGAACAATTCCGCACAGCCCTACGCGGAGCCTTTATGATAGAATACCTTAGGAAAAACACCGCACCTAGGGGACTCATTGTCAATAACGAGCTGAGACTCTTTCTCAACAAAAAATAGTTTTGCATTAACTGGTCCAGTATCACCTGGAAGTGCACAAAAGATTGGTTAGTACTGATCATTAATATGGCCAGACAACCAGCAGACCCCCTCTTGGTTGAGATCCAGCAAAGCGAGAGTCGGCTAAAAAGATCAGTGCATGTTACTGTCTTCAAGAAAAAACTAGAAGAAATTAGTAACAATCAGTCAGAGTACATGGAGTACCTTACCCAATCCAAAAACCTGAAGCTACTAAAAGATGTACAGAAGTTCAGTCATGACAACGCGTTCCCATACACCAAGGACGAGTACTACGAGAGACCCCAGCAACCTCAGATGGCCGAAAAACAACAACGATTTAGACCCACCCCGCAAAATTGGACGTTCAGTTTGGGTAAGGAAAGGAGTACCTCCGACAGTAGCAGTGATGAGAGCACTGGAGGCCAGTATGTGAGGAAACATCAGAACCCTCAACACCCAATGTTCGCACCTCCAATGCACTCCTTTGGAGTTTGGCAACAACAATACTACCCCCCAGGATACGGCTTCCTACAGGGACCGCAGCCTCCTTCCAATGACCTACCCTATCTCTCATCCTATACATCTATCAATATATCCTCTACATCCACTCTCTCATTTATCCCAAACCCTATACCACTACTATGATCGCCAAAATAACCCTTTCTAGACTCTCTCCTGCTCTACCCCTCCTTGCATCATCTGACACCCTTTTACTACACCGATCCCCTAAAACAAACCTTTCTAAACTCTCCCATCTGACTCCTCCCCTCCAAAACTCCTTTTTATTCATCCAAAACCCTCTTCCTACTGCTAAGACCTAAAAAAAAAATGATCCTTCACTCTTTTATCCCTCAAATTATCCCTTTCAATCAAAATTAACAGACTAACATGTTTACTTCTCAAATTCCATATTCAACTATACTAATATACTGCCCAAATAACTGAATAACATATCTACTACTCAAATTACTTCATATTTATACTATACTAATTTTCAACACTAATCCTTTATGGGTTCCGGAGTGGCGTGCTACTCGCCAGAAAAGCACTTCAACACCCAGTCGGGGGTAACAAGTGCTATATGAATGCAAATCTTTCTTCCGCTTTTATCCCTCCGCTATCTTTCTCACTCCAAGTAACAGACTAATATCCACCAGTGAAATTACCTCATATTTCACCATATTAATTCACTACTAATCCTTTATAGGCTTCCTGAATGCGTCAACAAGTGATAAATAAATACAAACCTTTGTCCTCCTCTATCCTTCTGCTATCATTCCAAATCCAAATAACTGACTAACCTATCCACCACTTTAAAAGTACTTGCATGTTTCACTATACTAATTCAACACTAATCCTCTATGGGTCCCGGAGAATGTGCTACCTGCCGAAAAAGCTCTTCGACGCCTTGTCAGGGGTAGTAAACGCTATATTAATGCAATTACAATACAATACAGTACAAAACAGAGGCAGAGGAAGACAAAAACAAAGACGAAATACCAGAGTCCAATGGAAAGACCAAATAACCAATACAACGGAGTAGTGACATGAGCAAAGGGAGGGGCAATGGCCCAACAACGAACAGAGAATAAAGAACATCGTGAATCTCAGTGATCACTCACTCTCAAAGGATGAAGAGTCTGTCCTGTCCAAAGAGTTGGGTTTTGTCTCAATATCCATTAATGACCCATTTTTCGTGAAGGTGGAACTAGCACAAAAAAAGAAAATTAAACTCAGGGACTTTTTTGGGGACTCTGGAGAGGAAAAAATGAAAAAAACAACACTAGTTTTAGGAAGAAATCTACATACTCACCACCAACACAGAACATCCCATGTCACATGCAAGCATTTGAACAGGCGGTACTGAAAGAAGTTGAGATGATTGACTTGCAAAACACAAATGGATTTCAGAATCTGACAAAAGGAGAAAAAACAGCACTCCAAAACCTCAAAAACAATATGGATTTGGTGATTAAACCAGTGGATAAGGGCGATGCCATTGTGCTTATGAACCTGATGATGTATCAGGAAGGGTGTAATCGACTGCTTGCAGATACAATCAGCTACAAAGTATACCACAGTGACCCTACCAACCGTCTCCTGAATGAAATCAGGAGTAGGGTTGACGAAGCACTTACCAACCACTGGATTACAAGACATGAGGCAGTTTCTCACCAACGACAGTCCCAGAACACTGAGGTTTTACACCCTACCAAAAATCCATAAGAATAAAACCCCCTACCAGGAAGACCAATTGTCTCATGCTTTTGATCACCACAGGAGCTCCTTTCGCAATTTTGCAACTGGATCCTAAGACCTATTGTATAGAGATCACCCTCATAGCTACAGGACAGGAAAGATGTCCTCTGCCATCTACGGGATTTGGAGATAAACACCACTGAGGACCTCTTCATAACAATGGATATTGAGGGGCACTACACCACCATCCCGCACTCTGGCTGTTATAGATCATAACGGCAAGACATTTCATTATGGAATGTGCTGAGGTGGCACTCACTGAAAACTTTTTTGAATTTGAAGATGTGTCATAAACCATCAGATTAAAGGCACGTCCATAGGCAGCACCTTTGCCCCGAGCATGGCGTGCCTTTATGTACACCAGTTTGAGGAAGATCATATCTTCAACCAGAGCAACCCTTATGTGACACAATTGAAAAACTGGAAACCTTATATAGATGACGTGCTCATCGTATGGCATGGGACTGCAGAGGAAGCAGTCAGTGTACAGTGGGTCAACACCAAATATGAGCACCTAAAGTTCACACATTCCATTGACAAAGAACACGCTATCATTCTGTAGCTGGATATTTCAATGACATCAGAAAGTATCTGTACCAAAGTACATAATAAACCGACTGACAAGAATAGTTTACTTTTGTACGAGAGCTACCATCCAAGGGCCTTACGACAAAATTTGCCCGTAGGCCAGTTCCTTCGAATACGGAGAAACTGCTCAAACATAGAAACATTTAATGAACAAGCTGAAGAACTTGAAAAAAAGGCTACTGGATCGTAACTATCCTAAAAATGGTCGGAAAGTTGAAGAAAAGGGCCAGGAACAACCATCATAATGCACAACTGAAACCAACATTAAAGAAAAAACAGACAGAATAGTATGTGTAACTACATATACTCCTGTATCAAAGTCCAGAGAATCATAAGGAAAAAGTGCCACATTCTAAACAGTGCACAGAAACAATGGGCACCCTCACTTTTTGCATTTAAAAGAATTAAGAGCCTACGCGACGAATTGACGAATTAGTTCATGCAAAGACACAGCTTCGAGAAACAACAGAACAAACCACACTCTGGTACCATCTGAGACCTTTTGGACACTTCCCGTGTGGAAATTGCCTATCCTCCCCACTCACTTTCACTACCAAAGAAGTGAATATAGGCACTGATAACCCATGGCGACCGAAGGACTTCAATAACTGTAATACTGAGAATATGGTGTATTTACTCACAGGCCCACGTGGCATTAGGTACGTGGGCATGATCACCAGGAAAATAAATATCCGTATCAATGAACATCGGAGTACCATCAGATGTAGGAAATCAAATACCAAACTAACAAAACACTTCCTCGAACCCAACTATAAAGACACCAACCTAAAATGGGTGCTTTTGGAAGTCATGAAGAAACAGAAGATGGACATCACAAAGAATCTGCACATTAGAGAACAGCAATGGGTGTTTCGCTTCCGTTCATGGGAGACGGGCCTGAATGATGAAATTCCCTGGCTACAGATGGGGCAGTAACAGCAGCCCATATATGGTGTGAGAAGTTGGCCTGGCATATTCTGTCCACTAGTTCTAGTGGGCACCTTGCACCAGTCCAAACAACCCTTTTTGATGATTGGTGTAACCTGTTCACTGCTCATGACGGAACCTCGCCGTCATGAGCCACGGGCATCATGTGCTCATGATTCACGCCTGTGCTTGCGAATTAGTGAGTGGGCAGAGTTGTGACGGAACCACGCCGTCATGAGCACAGCTCGCCCGTGGCTCATGATGGCGTGGTTCCGTCATGAGCATGGCGGCGCTGCACTCACCCCCAACCCCCCAGTGCCACGGCGGAATTACTGCTGCGGCCAAGGGGTTAAGACAACCTTTATTGAAAGCTATCCTAGTGGTAGCTATGGAGAGCAGCCTTCAGGCTAAGACTTGAAAGAGTGTAAAGCAGCTTGGTTTACCAAATTATAACCTCTTGAATGTCTAAATGAAACGAGAACCACACAAGGTATATATATAGAATATATGTATTTATTACTAAACACTCTATAGCAATCTCTTTATGAGATTACAGAGCACGGTACACAATTTAAATGCAATAGAACTTCAGTAAATAGGACTATATACACTGGGCCCAAGGGGGGCCCAACCATATATTAAGAAAGTGGTATAAGAACCACGACTTGACTAGACACAAGGCCTAGAGCCTGTAGAATCACTGGGACCCCAAGGAACTACCCAAGGTAGTGACACAGGGGACCCACAGGGGACACGTGCAGTCTGAGAACACAGCTGTGACCGCCGTTAGCTTCTATGGGGAAAGTCGCGGTTGGAATTTTAAAGATAAAGGACACTTAGTAGAGGACTTTAAGCAAACCCCTTTAGACTTAAGGGGTTCTAGGGTCAACACCCATGGGAGCACTGGAGTACCTAAGTTACCTCACCCAGGGAAGCCAGGTGCATAGGTGTCAAATGGTGTCGGAATCATTGTTAA
The DNA here is from genome assembly GCF_964263255.1 of Lissotriton vulgaris. NCBI lineage: Eukaryota > Metazoa > Chordata > Amphibia > Caudata > Salamandridae > Lissotriton > Lissotriton vulgaris. Next base: position 864,434,097 of record NC_141689.1, read on the forward strand.
TTTCAATGGTGATCTGCTGCAAAGTGCTGCTGCCCTGGAGAAGAAAAGTGTCCGGTGTGAACCAAGCCTGAATTAAAGATGTGAGGAACCTGAAAGCAGAGGGGACAGAGTCTGGGTCACTTGCCAGTGATCAGGGGCATGATAAATGAATGCCCACCGATGTTGAGTGATTCAGGTGCGAAGAGGTGGAGCTTGACTCTGCAGCCTCGAGGACCAGGAGGCCTCCAAGACAACCAGGAGCTGGATTCGAGCTCTCCCACAAAGGATGTCCAGTGCTGCGGTGCCGGTGCTCAGATTGAACACAACAAGCCTTGGCAACAACAACCCATGTAGAAAGAGAAAAGATGCTTCGATGTAGACCAGCAAGGTTCAGGGGACTCCCCAAGCAATGGAGAGTCAGGGCACATCTGGAGCAACCAGGGAAGCTCAAGGAAAGTTAAAGTCGCCTTCTCAGGGACCCACTAGTGGACGGACCAGGGATCGCGAAGGTACCTCAAGAGAAAACACAAAGGGCCAGCTCACGGAACACTCATGGAGTGAAGGCCAGCAATCTTTGGTGGAAATGCTGATCGGGTCTGGCTACAAGTAACCCAATGCACAGCCTCAAGGATCATCAAGAAGCAGTTGCACTTGCAAATGTGCACGGTGTCCAGGGGTTCCAGTTCCACAATACCCACAAGGGCTACTGGTCTCAGCTTTTCTAGATACTCGGTAAGCCTCTGGGAAGTCTGGAATCCACCTCCTGTGTTGCAAATTCTTCGGAGTCCAGCGGGAGCTTCGGAGATACAAACCGGTCAGATGCGTCTTTGGTGCCTGCGGTGCAGGGGAGTAACTTCTTTGCTCCAAGGGAGAATTTTCAGTCATCCCGCGTCGTGCAGATTGTTGAAGTTCCAGGAGTTAGTATTAGAGTTCATCCATATGTGATCAAAAGTCCTGTTGCCAGGGGTTCCTATCTTATACCCAAGAAAGGGGTGGGACAAACTCTGGTGACCCACCTATGGGAGGGTTTGGAAAAAGGGGTGGCTTCACCCATTTCCTTTGTCCAGTTTCGCACCAGAGCAGGGGCTGATAGCCCCTGCAACCGGTTTGAATTGGGCTATGCACAGGGACACTAAATGTGCCCCCAGTGCTGACTTCAAAGCACTCTTGGAGTGCACCCACCCAGTCCCAATACACTAAAGTCTGTCTGGGAGGTGGTGACACCTCCCTGAGACAGGAAACCTATTGTCCAGGCCTCCCCTGCCGGAGTTTCGTCCAGCAGCAGGAGGCCAGACTTGTGTATGTGACTGTGGCATACATTTTGTGATGCCAGGGTTCTTTTAAGCTGGTACCGGGTGTGCCATTGTGGTCATATCCCCGCCGCCAGGACTGGCGGGGGAAGGGGGTATGATTCCAAAGTGTTTGACACCAAACACAACATGTTTCCTTGCAGCTATTCCAAAGTTAGCATTTACAGCGAGATTATAATGCATTTAAGAGTAAATGGCCTGGCTGCATCACAGAACCACAACGGGGAATAGATTCCGAAGGCTGCAGAGGGGTCCTGCTCATGCATGGGCACCCTCTCACACAACACCCAGCACCCTGCCTTCAGGATTGATAAGTCCTGCCATAGGGGTGACTGATATGTTCATATGTTCAGTGATTTAAGGTTGATATAGGGAACCTATATCTAAGTAAAAGGTGCATATACCACCTTACATAGGCTGCTGTAGCAGACCTGTGGTGTCATTTTTGAATGCTGCCCAGGGGTGGCATAATACATGCTTCAGCCCCTGGTAGGCCTCTGGGGTACCTATGCCCTGGGTATATAGGATACCATATACTAGGGACTTATAAGGGTACCCCAGAAGCCAAATTGGAGTGTACCTAAAGTACATGGAATCGTTTTACAAGAGAAAGCAGATGAGCTGGGGCCCTAAATAGCAGGATCCCAGCCAAACTAAGTCAAAAACAATCAAAACACCAGGAAAAAGTGGGGGCCACCTTGCAGTCAGATTCCACCTTCCTACATATGGATTACGTCCCTGGGATGAACAAATCCTATCCGACACTGTCTTTATAAAAAGGAGTGCATATTGGGCATATCCTCAGTAAGGTTCAGCCTTTGAGTTTGACAAATAAGTTGAATGTCAATCTACTAGCTAGAAGGGATATAACACCTAATACATAGAGAGAGGTGTATTGATATCTAATGCTGTAGAGCCCGAACTCACAATGCTCTTTCCGAAGACTTTAGCTCACGCTATGATGTTTTTTTTTTATTATTACATTTAATAACATACTGTCTCGTCTATGCTACCTAAGTGTCACTAGGTCAATAAAACAACACAGACTACTCCTCGCTTTAATAGCGCTATTGAAAGTCCCTATTAACTTTCCACAACCTGCCACGTAATACTGAGGGCCAAAAATATTTGTTGTGAATATTTTTATCAAGTTCCTAAGAACTTCCCTTACTAGTTTACTTTGCGTGAATAGCACCGACGGGACCTCTATGATCTGTAATCGACATCTAGGCGAAGGACAGGCACTGCCTGGCCCTCGCACGCACAAGCAACACGTGAACAACGCACCACTATCACTTCCGTATGAGACGCATGCTATTGGTGCAGCTCTGTCCTTGCCCCAAATCAGGCTCCGGCCTGACAATCCCTCCCCGCACTCCTGCAGACATCGGACATCAGCATAGGGGCAACGCGACATAGAGCTCAACGCCTAAAGCAGGTTAGTAATTGGACAGCGGACATAACGCATGTGTTGGCAATTAGTGCTAATTAGGGCTTTTTACTCGCCACACGCCCAATCTAGCGCACTATTTAAATATCTTGACCCTCCAGCTCAGTTATCACCGGGGAGGAGAGCAGAATGGTAAACAACCTTTACAACGCAACTTTTACCACGCAGTGCCTTTACGACGCAACTTTTACAACGCAAACCATTACAACGCATTGTGCTGGGGGGCACTCTAGGATAGGGAATAGGTTTAATTTACTATCCAACACCTTCCATTAAACTATTCACTATCCAGCGCCCCAAAGCACTATTTGTTGTAAAGGCATGCGTTGTAAAAACCGCATTGTAAAGGCATGCGTGGTAAAAGCATACGTTGTAACGTCATACATCCGAGCAGAATACAACTAGGTGAAATTGCAGAAAGCGCACCTTGATACAGTAGGGGAATGCAAGAGAAATGTGTGATGAAAGCATGTTTGGATGAAAAACAGCCTTCTAAACGCTTACTATTAAATGTGTAAGCATATGATGTATATATTTTTACCGTGGCTAATCTTGCTTTTTAATTCTCTAGGGTTTGACTATAGGGGCTTTCCCTCTAGTCCTTCTCCCATGGAGCACGTAGGTTGAAGTTCTTGGGTAAGATGTGAGAGATTTATCTCCAACTATATAATTCTTTTGTGTGTGCAGATGAGTCACATGTTACACATATAGCCACGCACGCTAATTTGTGTGGTTGTGGTTCCGAGCGGGTTTCTTTAAGTGACCTGAGCAAACTGATGGTTCTCTTGTATACAATGTCTTTCTCACAGGGTTACAGAGAGCCCCTGGAAGTGGAGAGTGGCAAAGATCACTCCACCTAGTGGTTTTCTCACCACAAATTCGGCAAGAACTGAGCCCCCATTTTAATACTGGTCCTGATGAATGCCATGCACCTTTTAGGAACAGTAGGCAGAAACATTTTGACCCGATTGAGTACGGTGAGGGGATAATAAAATCCCCCACATCACTGTCCACTGTTTTTTAATACCATACAGTCACCTACTCCATTTGAATTTGGCAACTGTAATGGTTTTTAAATTTCCCTCATTCACTATGGGCCCTCACTTAGTTTAGAAGTGCATCCCTGTTGTCAGGTGAATGACCACCCTCTATCAAACCAAGTTTTTAGAGGGCAAGGACGGCCGATGATGAAGCATGACACCAGGTGGTGTGTGATGCCAGTCCTTCACTTTTTGTGAGACGTCCACACTCGCAATTGAACCTTGAGCACCTTCGGTCACATTACTGGAGCGGCCCCATTTGTGGTAAACATTTTGTGTTTGAGGCTGGCCTGCTCCTAGCGCCCTGTGGCTCTAGTTCCCTCCCCCAGTTAATTTCTGGGGTTAGTGTGGTCACATACAGCAAGACACCCTCAAGTGGATCACCTCCTTCCTTACAGTTAACACACAGAGCATCCAACTGATTCCCTTCACCTCCTCATCCAAAGACATCATACGCGGTGTACCATAAGGATCATTCCTCAGCTCTAACCTGTTCAACATCTTCCTGTCCTCTCTTGCAGACATCGTCAGATCCCAAGGACTCCACATAATTTCCTATGGAGACGACACTTAACTGATCCTCCTGCTCACCGAGGATGCCTCCAACGACAAAACCAACTTCTGCAGCGCCATGTCCAACGTAGCTAAATGGATGAGAGACAACTGTCCCCCAATTCAACTTCGATATAACTGAAGCACTGATCTTCAGGAAGAGCACCTTTGCATGGGACCATAGCTGGTGGCCTGCAGAACTCGGACCCACACCCACACCGCCTGACCATGCACACAACCTCAGCATCATCCTCGAAAGCCAGCTGACAATGAAATGATAAGTCAACATAGTTGCCTCCTCCTGCTTCCACACACTTTGCATGTTCTGCAGAATCTTCAGATGGATCCCAACCAACACCAGAAAGACCATCACTCAGGCCCTTGTAACCAGCTGCCTCAGCTACAGCAGCACCCTCTACACCGGCATCTCCACCCAGCTCCTCAGAAGACTCCAGACCATACAGAACGTTGCAGCCAGACTCATCCTGGACCTCTCCAAATGAATCCACATCACGCCCTACCGAGAGACATCCACAGGCTTACGATCCAGAAGAGATGCCAGTTCAACATTCTCACACATGCCTACAAAGCAAACCATGACCTAGGACCTGCCAACATACACCAAACGTCTGAACTTCCACCAACCCTATAGACACCTTTGCTCCTCTTCACTCGCCCTTCAACAAACCCCACGCATCCGTCGCAGCGGTGGCTGCTCCTTCTCCTACATTGCCTCCAAGACTGGGAACGACCTTCCCCTCCAGCTCCGTACATTCCCCTCACTGGCAGACTTCAGAAAGAGACTCAAGACCTGGCTCTTTGATGGAGACACAGCACCCAGATACCCCTAGGTGTGACAGTGTTGCACTTTACAAATGCTGTATGATTGATCCATACCCAAAGGAAATACTCAAGAAATAAAAAACCTGCAATAGCAACATTTATTGAAGCAGTGAGATTCTTGAGTAAAATAGGTGTGCTGCAATTATTAATAGAAGAAAACATAATACCATAATTGACAATACAAGAACAGTAGAGAGAATGAATAGTTCCACCATTGTGCTAAAACAATGAATATATGCTCTCATATATGCATTGTAATGTAGTCTAATGTAGTGCGCTCCTACCAAACGCTCCCTAATATAGTTTGGCCTAGAGTGGGTGATCTGCCAAGAATCCCTGCTGGGTGATCCAATGCCCAATTACCTGTGGGCAAGTTTCATCAGGCTGCCATCTTGGTGTACAGTGGGACATCCCTTGTGGAGAGAACAGGTATTGGCTGAGCTAGAATTCCAATGTTCCGCGACCTTGAAGTGTCAGCAGAGTTCTCCTCTGATTTTTACAAGGAAGTGCGTTTGTATGCATAATAAACAATGTCCATGTTTGGCATTTCGAGGTCTCTGACAGGCCGCAATTGTTTATGTTAGCTAGACAGCATAGTTGCCTACTGGGCAACAATAAGCTGTTACATTTGTGCAGTGAACTCTATACATCATACTAAATGTTCAAGTTGTCATGACAGTGTGCCTACGAAGTTGAAATGTAACCAAATGCAGTTTCAGGGAAACCTATCCTAAGCTGAAATGTATACAAACGTATGTCAAAAGTCACTGTGGTGTAGAAAGAAGGCAATTTAAGAAACATGAACAGAAAGATGGCGTTATTTCTAGCTGGACCACGTGACACTAGTGTGTATAAAAAACCAAGTTCTACGTTTTTGGGGAAGTTGTTTTGTGCATGTTTCTCACATAGTTCCAAAAAAGCTTGTTTTAGAGTTTGGCAGCAAAGAGCAGCCACCCCTGTGAGTGCAGAAGAAGATTGGATCAACTCCTGAAAGTACACTGGGCCGTTTTTGCAGAACATGTGATAGGTCATAGTGAGATCTTTAAACTGTTTTCTTTTATCAATAGGAATCCAGTGTAGTTTCCCGAGATAGGATGAAATAGGCTGGCGGCATGGGCGCTGAGTATAAGCCTAGCTGTTGCATTCTGAAGCACTTTCAACTTTTTGATCAGGTAATTCTGGAGTCCCAAGTAGAAAGTATATGCAAATTAAAGTCTGGCGAAGATCAGTGCATGCACCACTGATCTGCGTCCCATTGCAGGGAGTATTTCAAGAACTTTCTTAAGTACTTTGAATTGACAAAAACAGCAGGACACCACAATGGAAATCGGAGCACTGAAAGAAAGATCAATTTCGACACCCAGGTTTCACGCCTTGCTAACCAGAGTAGGTAGTTGGCCAAGATCAGCAGGCCACGAAAAATGGAACCATATGGTAATAAGTTTACCGAGGATGAGAATCTCAGTTTTATCCAAGTTTAATTTAAGCCTGCTATCCTTCATCCAGTCGATGACTGATACAAGGCACTGTTTGAAGGAGAACTGAGTGGCAGAGGTGTTGCCAGTGATGGACACAAAGTTGTGTGCTGTCTACATAGAAGAAAACCTTGAACCCAAAGGACTAGACCAGGGTGCCAGCAATGCCATGTAAATGTTAAAGAGTAGGACCCAATGATGAAACTTTGGTAATGCCAAACTTTAGTGGAGACAGGTTGATTTTAAAGGGGAGGGGTCAGGATGACTGACTGGGAGGGGTTGGTGAAAAAATAAGCCAGTCAATGTATAGTGGGCCAGAGATGTCACAAGTGAAAAGTGTCTGTATCAAAATAGTGTGTGAGAGCACGTCTGAAGCTACGGACAGGTCTCACAACGTTATGGCTGCAGAGCCCCCTGATCCAGAATGTCTCTAGCATCTTCAGTTACTGCAGCAGTGCTGATTCAGTGCTGTGCTGTGCTGTGGATTGAATCCGGTCTAGGTTTCATGACGTAGGGAGTTGGCTTCTAAATATTTTGAAAGCTGGGAGTTAACCAATTTCCCAACATTTTGGTTAAAGTGGGAAGAAGGGATATGGATTTTTAATGTGCCAGTACTGCTGAATCAGCTGAGGTTTTCTTGAGAGGGGGGGAGATTTTACCTTGTTTCCATACCTCCGGTACTGTAGCTGTCATGGGGGATGTGTTCAACAGCTGACAAAGAATCAGGCAAATGGTGTTTGGAGCTCTACCCAAAATATGCGTGGTAGGCGAGGGTCAGCAGGTGACCCCGATTTACAGTCTGCAATGGTGGCACAGGCTGCCTGAGTGGAGATGAAGAAGAAACTCAGCAGGCAGGCGCCTGAAGAGGTGGTAGTGAATGCTGGTTAGCAAGGCAAGTTGCCTGCTAGCAACTGTAGGAAGAATGAATCTTAGTAATTTTATCTTGGAAATATGACACGAGTCTTGCAAAGAGAGTTTGAAGAGTGACTAAGAATTTGACATGCGGGGGTAGAAAGCAGGGATTTGACAATGGAAAGGTTTCATCTGGGCATGTGGTTGGCTTGTGCAATATGATTGGCGCACGAAGCCACTTGAGTGGACCGGATTATGAATAGCTGTCCTGTCAATTGTTGTTAAAGTTGGGCCATAGTTGGTTCTGTACTTACTCTCCAGAGCTCTGCAGTGACATTTAGCTTTTTGCAATGTAGCCACAAACCAAGGTGCAGATGGCCTCTTGCAAAGAGATCTGCTTGTTTTAAGAGGGGCGATCTTATTGGGAGCTGATGGAAGCCAGGCATTGACTCTGACAGTATCAGAGAAAATCTGGCCAGCTGGAGAATAGGGAAGAGTCTTAATGGGAGATTCTACGTTGGTCTGAGAGACCTTACGCTCATGATGCTTTTCAGATGGGGCGTGGCTTGGATGCCGAGGAGGTAGGCAGCGTGAGCTCGGAGCTCCGCGCCCGATCCCGGAAAATATCCTGAAAATCTGATCGGACCCCGACGTAATTGATATCATCCGACACTGGAAGATACCACGGAGGGTCCGGTGCCCACGGAGGACGACGTCGGGCCATTCCTGACCCGTTATTTGACTTCGAAAGTTGGACTCAGGCGCGAAGTCCTCGACCTAAGATGGCGGCGGTGGCATGAGACACGGAGACGACGGAGTCGCCGGACCGGAGCCCCACCAAGAGCTGCTGCCTCTATAGTTAGGAGGTGATCGCGGTTGCATCGCACCCCTCCCTGGGTGGTGGAGTGGACCTCGGGCGCACCTCGGGCGGTGGCTGGGATCCGCCCCTTGGTAGTGGCGGCGACAGCACGACTATGGCCCTGTGATGATGGCCCTGGGCCTCTGAGCACGACTGGCGCCATCCGGACTAGCGGCTGGTCGGAGACTCTGCTCCCTAGAGACAGCCTTGGATCCGGAGCCCTGAGCGGCGCCCCAGGCGCGGAAGGGACAGGTTTTCCCGCTGCAGCTGCAGGGGACCTCCCTGAGGACGACGTCCGGCGACGTGCGGAGAGAGAGCAAGGACAGAGTTGGAGGCCATCGCTCGTGCCGGCCCAGATGGGGAAGCCGAAAGGGAAGGGAGATGGTGCGACTGATACAGAGGCCGCGGAAGGAGCGGATCGAGACCAATCGGCACTGCAGCGGATGCAGGATCGTATCCTGGAGGCCATCGCCACCACAAAGGACGCTTTACAACAAGATATAGCTCAGGTGGCGACAGGCTTGGGCCTCCTGAAGGCCGACCATGATAAACTTAAGGACCGAGTGAAATCCGTGGAAATCACGGTTAAGGAATTAGCCCCGGGCCATGCAGCGGTGAAGGCGCAGATGTCGGAGGTGATGGACCGCTTGAAGGTGCTGGAACGGAGGGCCGAAGATGCGGAAAACCGGAATAGGCGCAACAACGTACGCCTTGTGGGCCTGCCGGAAAAAATTGAAGGCGACGATATGGTGGGCTACCTCGATAACTGGTTGCGAACGGAGGTGGCACCGGAGGGACTGTCCCCCTTCCTCTCCCTGGAGCGAGCGCATAGGGTACCGGCGCGCCCGCCGGCTTCAGGTCTCCCTCCTCGCCCAGTGGTGTTCAAATTGCTCCATTACCGGGACAGAGACTGGCTTTTGCAGAGGGCGAGAGAGGCAGGGCCCTTTCAAGTGGACAACAGCAGGGTCACTATGTTCCCGGATTATACGTTTGAAACGCAGCGGCTCAGAGCGAACTTTCTGTCCCTTAAGCGGGAGCTCCGTGCTGAAGGCATCAAGTACTCCCTGTTGTTCCCGGCGAAGCTGAGAGTGGTGGTGGATGAACAATCACTCTTCTTCACGTCCTCTGCGGACGCTTGGACCTGGTGGGACACTTATAAAGCGGGAACGGACGGTGCTAAGGCCAGGGAGGAGGAGGCTAAGGTGGCACAACCGATCAGGAAATCCCAACGGATCAGGAGGAACCGCAGGAGAACCGGCAAACCTTCGGTGTCGCAGACGGAGGCGGAGAGGCAGGCGGCTCTACAGGCGGTAGCGGACCTATCCAGGACCACCAGAAGTCAATCCGGGAAGGGCACGGACTCAGAGGGCCCGGACACGGGCTCGGAGACGGGACAATCGGAATTTGGTGGGGCCCGGGGCCCTATTGTGACACCGCAGACTTCGGAGGAGATACTCGAGGCGTGCTGACCTGGACTAGTGGAATGGACTCGCTGGTTGGACACCGGGGCGCTGGGCCCGTGGCAGTGGAACGCTGTGATTTGAGGTTTTGGGGCGCTATAATGTGGGGATTGTGGGGTGGAGTGCGCGGGGTGGATTTGCTTTGAGGATCTATTGCATCGAGCCACGCCTTACTGGCCCCTAAGGTCACCGCAGTGGAGACTGCGGCCATTTCTGCCTTTCTTTGAGGGGTGGTTGGGAGTGTTAGTTTGGATGGGGGTACTTCCAGTTGCGGGGGGGCCTGTCCTGGGGGGGGTGGGTGTTGCGAGCAGTTGGGGTTGCTCGGGGGGCAGTTGTTGTTGGAGGGGTTTGGCTTCCTGTTGGGAGAGGGAGGGTGGGGTGGCCCGTGGTCGCGGAGCACATGAGGACATTGTTCTTTATCGTCTGGTCCGGTTGTGTGGGGGGGGATGGCTAGTACCGGGGCATTGAAATGTGTTTCCTGGAATGTGCGGGGTATGCAGTCCATGACACGCAGGCATAAAGTTCAGGCATACCTCAAGCGTAGGGGGGTCCATATAGCATTCCTGCAAGAAACGCATCTTAATAAGCAAGAGGGGGCTGCTCTGCAGAGACGCTGGAGGGGGCAGCTGTTTCACACGACGTTCTCGGCCTTTGCGAGGGGGACACTGATTTGGGTGCGGGCGGGGGTCCCCTTCCAGGTAACAAAAACGTTGGTGGACCCGGAGGGCAGATATGTGGCGGTGGAGGGGAGGCTGAGAGGCAGGGTGATATCTCTTTGCAATGTGTACGCTCCTAATGTAGATTTGCCCGCATTTTTATCTACAATCTCGGGCAAACTGGTGGGTTATTTGGCAGGGCCGGTCCTTTTGGGGGGGGATTTCAACTCGGTCGAGGATGTGTTATTGGATAGATCCCATCCCCCACTGCGCGCGTCCCCAGTGCATAGAGTCGCCAAGCGCAGGTTGGAATGGCAGGAGAGCTGGGCCCTCACAGATGCATGGAGGGCGTTACCCCCGACTACTAGGGACTACTCCTTTCACTCACACTTGCATGACCTACACGTGCGGCTAGATGCGTTTCTTTGTTCGCCATGCGTGCTCCCTGCGGTGGGAGGGGCGGAATACTTGGCCAAGACGATATCGGACCACAACCCGCTGTTGCTATCCCTGAACTGGATGGTGACTGCTAACAGCGTGCCAACATGGCGCCTACAACCCGACACCCTGGATGACCTGTTGTTCAGGGAGGCTCTGGGGGAACGTATCGAGAGTTACTTTGAGGAGAACAGTGGTACGGCCTCCACGAGGGCGGTGGAGTGGGATGCGTTTAAGGTGGTGGTGCGGGGTCACTGTATTGAGCACACAGCTGGGGCCCGCAAGACTTTGCTGGACGACTTGGAAAAGGCCGAAAAGCGGCTGAGGGAACTGGAGAAAAGGCGCCCGAATCACCCTGAATTGCAGGAGGGGCTTAGTGGGGCATGGGAGGGGCTGGCTGTAGAGTTGGAAAGGCTGCGCAGCTTTGACCATAAGGCGTACATGACGAGGGCGCATGCGGAAGGCGATAAGGCGGGGTCTATGCTGGCATGGCTCGCTAACCCAGTCAGGAGGGGCATGCCGATCATGATGATCCAAGAGATAGGGGAGGAGCCCTGCCATACTCAACCCGGGATCCTGAATAAGTTTCGTACTTATTACGAGGGGCTCTATGAGAGTGGTGAAACAGGAGGGGCGGATGAGCTAGGGGAGTTCTTGGACGGCCTCCAACTGCCGAGAGTGGAGGAATCGGAGGCAGAAGAGCTGGGTCGGCCCATCACTCTTGGAGAGATAGGGTGTGCAGTAAAGCAAATGGCCAGAAACAAGACCCCGGGCCTTGACGGACTTCCGATCGAATTCTACAGTAAATATCTAGAGTACCTTGCTCCTCGGCTGTGTGAGGTGTACAATGAAGCGCGAACGAAGGGCCGGCTCCCGGGCTCCATGAGTGAGGCCCTCATGATACCGCTCTTAAAACCGGGCAGAGAGGGTGCGGCTTTGTCCTCGTACCGTCCGTTGTCCATGTTGACGACGGACTACAAGATCCTGAGTAAAATTCTTGCCAACAGACTGCTGGTGCACATGACGGGCCTTGTTCACAAGGATCAGTGCGGTTTTATTCCGACACGCAACACTACCCATAATATCCGTAGGCTTACGAGACTGATGGGTGCGGACTGGCCGAGCGCCGTTTCCCCATTTGTCCTTTCCATTGACATAGAGAAGGCCTTTGACAGCCTTGAGTGGGGTTACCTGTATGAGGTGATGCGACGCTTCGGATTGGGGGACGGATACATAAACTGGACCAAGGTCCTTTATACTGATGCGGTAGCGAGAGTCCGAGTGGGTACTCTGATCTCGAGGCAATACCCGGTCAGGCGCGGTACCAGACAGGGATGTTCCCTTTCTCCGCTCCTGTTCGCTTTGGCTATGGAGCCCTTCGCTGTGGAGGCCAGGCTGGGCCGCCACTATGCCGGTTTGTCATTTAGGGGCAGGCCGCACCTCATTTCCTTGTACGCAGATGACCTGCTGATGTTTCTGGCCGACGCGGGCCCCGAGCTCGAGGGGGCACGGCGGCTCCTGGGGCGGTTCGGCCGGTTGTCGGGCCTGAGGGTCAATTGGCCTAAATCCTGCCTGTTCCCCCTGAGATCAGGAGAACCGTGTCCACTCGCCACGCAAGAGCTTCGGTGGGAGCCGCGCTGCCTGCATTATTTGGGGGTCTATATTTATCACACCCCGGCTGATTTGCTGGACGGCAACATCACCCGCTGTATTACTGCCCTACGGGGGTCCATGGACTTCTGGTCGACCCTGCCGTTATCCCTGGCTGGTAGGATTTCCCTGCTCAAAATGGTGGCCCTACCCAGGCTTCTGTATTATTTTAGGACACTCCCGGTGTGGGTCCCGAGCTCTTTTTTTAAACGCCTGAGGTCTCTGGTCATAGCGTTCTTATGGGGCACGGGCAGGAGGCGCATAGCGCTCGATACTTTGCTGCGCCCCAAGGATGAAGGAGGAATGGCGGTGCCGGATTTTGAAGGATATTACCTGGCTGCGCAGCTGCAGATTTTTACTCAGGAGGTTGCGAGAGTATATAGAGGCCCTGAGGACGTGAGAGTAGAAGGTACCCCGCGGCATGTTCTGGCGTACATCTCGCTGCACCAGAAGCTCCGGGTGGGGGATTTGACGGTCGAGGAGCAGACGTTCCGACTCTGCTGGGACCGGGCCCGTAAGCGGGCAGGAGTCCGCCTTATGTATGCCCCATAAATTCCGCTGGGTATGGTCACGGCCCTCCCGCATGGAGGTGACTGGTCGCGCTTGCTAGGTTGGGAGGAGGCGGGGATACAAATGCTGGGTGATCTATACGAGGATGGAGTACTGCTGCCGTTTCAGGCTTTGCAAGAGCGTTTCGACCTGCCAAGGGGCGACTACTTGTTGCATGCAGCGGTCACGGGTGCAATGCAGACCCACTGGGGGGAAGGCTTGCAGGAGCCGGGCATCTCCATGGCCTGTCAGTACACGATGATGGCTGCGGGGTCCTTTAAGGCTGTCACTTGCTTGTACTCCAGGATGCAGAGGGAGGCCTTGCAGCCATTGACGGCCCTAAAGACCAAGTGGGAGCTGGACCTTCAAGTGGAAATACCTGATGCGACCTGGGGACAGTTACTGAGGCGGGCAAGGAAGAGCTCGAGAAACGCCAGGTTTCAACTAATCCACTTCTATGTCATTCACAGGGCATACCTCACACCGGGGAAAATACAACAGTATTTTGGGGTAGACAACGCTGCTTGCCCTAGATGTAATGCGGTCGGGGCTGATCTGGGTCACATGCTATGGGATTGCCCCGCTCTGGGAGATTATTGGCAGGAGGTGGGGCGGGCCCTTAACAGAGTGACGGACAGAGACATCCAGTACACGAAAGCGGTTGGCATCCTCCACTGGTTCCCACACACGCCTAGAAACAAGACCACTAGCAAATTTATAGACTTGGGACTTATTCTGGCCAAGCGGGAGATAACGAGGAACTGGAAGTCGAGAGTGGGGCCCACGTATAAAAGATGGTATGGGGAATGCCTGAGGTGGGCCGCATGTGAAAGCACCCTGAGGTACCAGATGGCCTGGAGGATGAATGATGAGAAGGCTCTGGAGAGGGCTACTGCATGGGAAGTGATGGTGCAGGCGCTCCGAGATATGGATGCTGAGGAGCTAGAAGGTGAGGGTGAGTTGGATGGGGCAGGCCCTGTCACTTTGCGGGAGAGCACACCTTAGCGAATGTTTGTTCCTCCTACAACGCGCCAGACACTCTTACACGGCTGATTCAATGCAGAGCGACCACGGGGGGGGTGGGAAGGAAGTCGGAATTGGCGGGCTGTTGGGGCACCGAAATCAGGGGAGGGGGAGGGGTGAAAATCACAAAAGCAACCCAGCAATACTTGACTACTACTACTGTCAGACATTGTAAGGTGTTACGAGAGACATTTATGGACAAGGCCACCCGCACCAGAAGAAAAGGCGGGCACCCCGGATAATGTAGGACTGGATAACACCACTCTTGTACACTGTGAATGTATATTGCTGATTATCTTGTCTGTACATTTATATTGGTGCTGCAATAAAAATGATGTTAAAAAAAAAAATGATGCTTTTCAGATATAAGTCAAATAACTTGCTCTTGGCATAGTTGTTGCTTCTTTGTTTTCCCTCTGATTCACAGATAATATATTTATTGTTTTGTTATATGTAACGAACTCCGATACCATCTCCTTACATTGTGAACAATGCATATTTCAATGAATAACTCCTAGATTCCCCATGTTCCCCATGCTAACATATGTAAGTTCTCCATCAGTCTCCTCCCCTGGATACATATTGATATCTGAATAATGAAGCCTGCAGTTGTATGGGAGCCATTCAAAACAAGCCCTCTAATTTTTCTTTAAGAAGATCACTGTGAAAAAGTGGACTAAAACCATCACTACAAAGACAGACTAAAATATGAATTGCCAGAAATTCGACCATAGGTAAACACTGATACATCTGAGCTCACGATCACATTGCCCCCAGCTTGCAAGCATTCGAGTTAGAATCCGGCAATATGTGTGCAGTGAATCTCGTGGATTTAACAATTTCAACCAGATAGAAACTTTAGTACACAGTGTTTTTAGTCCATATTTTCACATGAAACTGGCGATTTCAGAAATGTTTTAAATTACTTGATATTACAATTCTAGCTCCCTGATTTTAAGGTGAAGCTCTGAAAACCTTTGGGCTTCATTTTGCTTTTTGTTCTAACTGTGTTGCGACTTGCGAGAGAGTTGGTTGTGGTGCTGCACTCTAGTAAAGAGGTGACCAAACACATTTGTGAGTCAGGCGGAAGAGTGTAAGGTTGGCACAATCTTGGTAAGCACTTTGGCTAACTTTATTTAATGGTCAGTAGTATTGATGTAGTCAGGTTGGGACTTGTAGGTACATTTAGGATGTATCCGAATTAACCTCTAAATCCCTGATGGCAAAATTCTGTTCATATATAATCTCAGACTCGGTGAAAATATCCCCAAGAGCTTGGATCACTTGGCAACCGTGGGACAGACCTTGTAGCAGAAATGTTCCCATTACTAAAAGGCAGGACTTTGTGATTCACCCTCGACTGACGTGAGGCGGAGTGACATCTCTGCACTGCACCTGCCAGATGAGGACATTGTGTTTCTATAATTCGGCCTGGAAGGGCCACGTTGTTCCAATGCACACAGTAGCCGTTGTGCACAACAGACAATATGGCAAAGATACAGCAGTGAGGATTACCCCAGGCTATCATTACAGTTTGGAAGGCAGCGCTTAAACAGGAAAAAAAGCCACCTACTGCAAAACTCTCCCTCGATCCTCCTTTCTGAAAACAGTAATTTTGGCGTCTTGTAACTCGAAACCAATACTTCAACAGCACTGGAAGTGGTACAAATTACAGGCCCGGCAAGAAGAAACGATTTAGCTCTGAAATGGCTATCAGCCCTTTGGCAAAGCTGCTTCCCTTTGTAGTTAAAACGGTTATTTATTGACTGCTGATAGCAGGCTTGCAAACAGGTGTTGAACGTGCGTCTCCTTTGTGTGTGTGCCTATTTGGCCTGCGTGTATCCTTGTCTGTGTACTGAATGCGTGTGGTCTCCGAGCTAGTCTGGGGCCCACCCACGGCGGTCCCGCGAACCCACCCACGGATTTCAGTCAGCGCAATTGTCTATTTAATCGGAGTACATCGGAATCCATCCAGCGGCGGGGCCCGCCATCTGTGGTCCAAACACACCTCTGCGTCTGAAGGTGCCTGTTATCTAAAAGCATGTGTTTATTTCAAATGGCAGGCAGACGCAGCGGAGGCATGTGGGTCAGATGGCGAAACTGCCGCTGTTTCAGAACTGCCCAAGTTGTTAGCGTTCAGACTGAAGCGAGTTCAGGGGTGTGAGGTGAGGGGAAGCGTGCAGCTGCGGGATGCACCTGTGTTTGCCCTGGAGCTATGCGGGGGCAAGTCACGTGTGATGTATTTCACAATGAGGGCGTGGGGCGTTCTCTTAAGAGTGTCCGAAATCTGTCAAAATGGAGGAGGTATACATATCCGAACTGGTAGTGTCCAGACATGAAATGGCGTAAGGGGAGAGGGCTTCGCGCCTACTTTCGAGTGCAACAGCATTTCTGGAGATGGTAGAGCCAGGGCTTTAAGCAGGCTCTCTATTCTTGCCTTCACCCTAGGGGAACAAATACATCTTAACTCTGCAGCAGTGCCACACTTCACTGCCAGTGGTGTAACTTCAAGGACACTCGTTATAGTTCATTCACAGTCTCATTTCTGATTATTTATCTTATGCAACTAACAAAGCCCGTAGTCCTGGCTTGTTGTAGGTGTAACGTTACTTGTGTAAAATATATATCTGGATGTACTGACAGAAGCAGCAAAATGACAGTTGGGTGGCACACTTTACTAAGAATCAGGGCACAAGTCACAAAAAAAGAAGTGGGGAGACTAACCAAGTTAGGCAGTATGCAGGCAACATCGCATGACAAAAAGGCACATGAAATCACGGCACGTGGCATCGCATGGGGTATCACAGCCATGACTTCACAAGAAGTGATATCAGATCTTAAGACCTCAAATATATGTTTAGCACGTATATCATGAGTACATTTGAGCGCATTATACACACAAACACTCCTGATTTAGGAAGAAGACTCAAGCTTTTGTACGCTTCGCATCAAACAATGTTTCCTTTTGACAGCATAAAGTTTCCTTTATTCAAGGATTGACAGACTAACCCTTCTTCAAGTCTACCCCACCAGGCGTAATATTCCATATGCAGCACATTTCCATGTAGATTTCATTGCTTTAGCTGTCTGCACTCTCCGGAGGTGAAACCCCTGTCCTATGCAAAGTATGCTTACTCAGCCCTACCCACCACTTAATATGCCTGTGGTGGGCATCTGTTATCATTTTAGGAGATTGGGGTTCGTTTTTCAGCAGTGGCATCACTTTACACAACTCGTACCGTGCCATGCTGTTGCTTATGGGTTTCTGGTGATTTTCTGTAAATGGAAGAAAATTTGGAGAGGCTACACATCTTGTCTCGTGGCACAGGATATTGATAACCACTTGGACCTTTATGATTCTAAATAGCTGCTACCTTTGAACCTTGCTGGTCAATTGGGAAGACTTTATTGCATTAGCCCTGAGGAAGTCTGTGGCTCACACCACAAAGAGACAAAACACGTGCTGGCGGATAGGACTGTTTTTGAAGGAGGTTTTGAAATAAAAGAAGATTAAGAAGACCTTCTCAACTTTGATTTATTAAGGACTCTAATTGATGGTGAAATAATCTCAGGATATATCTCTCTTTTTCACATGCAATTGCAGTCCCAACTAGTACTTTCAAGAAAATGTTGGGCTTCACAAGGATATGTTGCTAGTTTGTATAGCAAAACTACCCAAGTGGGGAGATGTAGAAACAGCGTGAAACACCACAACTATGGTCAGTAATCCGAATCTACAATAGACGACGCTTGCTAATAAGTACTTGGCATATCTTAGACATGTTAAACTGACAAAATGGTACACTCAAGACGGACAACTTGACCGTCTTGTTTACAATAGCACTAACCTTTGGTTTACCGTGTAGGTGGGGGGGGTAACTCTACCATACCATGAAGACTTTTGCTCAACTCCGGGCCGTAGACATGTGCCAGGGCACTTCAAACCTCCTTCGGCGCAGCTTTCTCTCACTGTTACGCTACAGGCTTTCTATGACTTCTTCTTTCTAAGCCTTAAACTCACTAGTGGAGCCCAGCTGGAAAGTCACTTCACATGAACAGGGAATAGCAACGATCCTTTAAAAGGGAAATGGGACTCGAGAGCTGACCCAGGAAAAGCAAGTGTAACTTCCATTAGAAGACTGTGTATATTATTTATGCACAAAATGCATGGATGGAGGAGTGGGAATGCCCATGTACTACCCGTGTAATCCTTATCCAACACACAGTAACACAAGGCAGTGCAATGCGCTACCTTGCGTTAGTTGTTTTTTGTTTTTGCAAAGCCAGGCAAAGACTATCCTATGAAGCTATTTCCTCTTTGCTTGTGTGCTGCAGCATACATGCAAAGCCTCAGGTTCAGCTACGCCAGCCTCAAGTCGATTCAGCAGTTTAATGCAAACCTATGTTTGCAAGTCTTTGTAAATTTGGGTTTGCATCAAAATACATGGGTGAATGCACAGGAATGCCCACTCACCCCCCCTGCCCGTATGACACAAGGTAACTCAAGGAAGGGCAAAGTGCAACAGGATTTGTGTCGCATTGTAGATCACAAAATAGATTTTGCGTCAGGGTTGGGCCAGAAAAGTGATAGAGCCACAGCATAAATCTTATCCTCAGCTTATATGTTTATTTCTTAACTCTGCCAGAAAGAATCTGGCAACAAGGACACTTGTGGCAGTAAATTTGTTCTGCGTAATTGGTTGCAAAGTCTGAATTTTAAAATATCTTATGGGTGTTAAGGCACCTGCTGCAGAGATCTTTGTGTTTCCAGTAAATTTGTAGGAATAGTAATAATGGTAAGAGAACACTAGTGGTTAATCCATTTGCTGGAAAAATCAGTGTTTTGTCTAGTGCCAGTTATGAAAGTGTTAATGCGTCTCCTGCATAGCGCATCATGCAACATGCGGATGGCAGATTTTATTTTATGTATATAGGTAAGCAGATTACTGCTTTGAACATAGAGATCTTTTTTGTTACTAGCAGTTGCATTGTAATCCTTCTAATATAGCAGAGTGAGCTATGAACAATGATACGTGATTCCTACACTCAGTAACCCTCACTGTCTTATCTAACATATCCTGTTCAATGAATTACAAACTTGTGTGATTTGTTGTCAATATAATGTGTATGTGTGATGTAAAGCATTCTTGCACCCTACATTGGGATGCATAGCACTATAAAAGAAATGCAAAATACTGGTATTTAAATTGTTATTTTTCACTAGAACAGAGCAACACATCTGTGCATGAATATCTATTATATATGGGGTCCCAACAAAGTCAAAATCGTGCCTCTCTTAAGTACCTGTAAAGTGCTAACAAGCTGTGTGTGTTTGTTTTCCTTCTTCTGCATTTACATCTATGCGTGAGGCTACAGGCAGCTTCCAGCCAGGATACTCGAACAAAAGGAGCCCAAATGGCCCCTTAAGTTCGGCCTTTGTTATGGCCCAGCTAGAGTCTTAAATGACAAAGCCCCCTCTCCACCTGCACGGTGCTGCTCGGAAAGAAAGAACACACCGAGCAGGTGCTGCTGAATGTGTTTGAAAATTACACCGGGGACGAGTTCAGCATATATTACAGTGGGGTCCTACTTTTTGGTAGGGTGGATGGCGTCCACTCTGTGAAAATAGTGGGTGGACGCCGTCCCCCTCATGTATCCCCGACTTGTGACCTGCTAAGGAAAGATGTCCAGTTTATGTGTTTTTAAACCACACCCTTAATTACACTGGCCACATCCATTTGAGAGATCTCCCCCCAGTTTTTCCATCCACTTAAAATCCTTGGTATAGTATTTAGTAAATGCCAATATCACAGAATCTATACTTTATGGTCCGATTACTGTTTTAACTCTTTCCAGCCATTCATGATTCCTTGGACAACAAATAAAACCAGGTTTTACCTGAGAAAGCATGGGTGGAAAATAAGCACTGAATTACTGCAATAATTTGAATTCCTAATCAGAAAAACATTACTGTTTGTGCCCGAATGGGATACACATTTCAATGGATGGTAGATATTTGTAATTGTAAATTTCTGTAATACTACTCCATACGTCGTAAATGCTTTGGTGAATTCACCCCATAATTTTTAAACTAACCATGAATAAATGTTTCCATTTGGTGGCTTCCATTTTATTAGTAATTCTTTCACATACTTGTAAGACATGTTTATAAAATAAGTGCTGAAAGGTGCTAAATAGCACTTTGCTGCATGTGAGCAGGACCCAGGCATACTGATGTAGCCCATCCCTTGGTGCTTAAGTATGTGGGAGTGCTGTCTGCTCCTTTAAAAACCATAAAAAGTAGTAAGCACCGTGCACTGCTTTCCCTGCTCTCCCTGTTCCCAACCAGGGAATTGGCAAACCCCCATCCCATAGGAAGGAGATGAACACGAGCCGGGATCAACTACGGGGCGGGCTACTGCTGACTCCCCAGTCTCTGGGATGCCATGACCTGCCGATGCAGGGAATTGTGAGAGTAGGAAGACTACAAACAATTCCACAAGGGAAAAGGGGCCCTAGGGACAGTTTTACGACCAATTTACAGATTTAATCTCCAATACCACTTAAATAAATAAACAACAAAATCTGGTGGTCAAAGAAAAGAGAAAAGGCGCAACAGCTGGTTTCTTACCCCACAACTAGTATATATCACCAAAAAACAACGAACTCATTAAGTGAGACTAATATATGAGAAAGTGACCATTACGAAAAAGTCGGATTTCCATCAACTGCCCTGAATGGCCAGTGCCATCAGCTGGATATCCTTCCTTCTTTCCACAGCACCTCTTAATCACAGAGGGGAATCATGTGGTTCGGATTCCACACAAGTCACTGAAATCTCGGCAGAAAAAAGTCAAATGAAACCTAATGACCCACTTGGCCAATAGCTTACAGGTTGTAAACCTTGGATATCTCTTAGAGCAGCGGATGGATAGTATTAGTGCAGTGCAAGTGAGTGAAGATTTAAAAAGGACATGGAAGAAAAAACTCTTTATTACAATATCTCTCCCAAACCTATTAAAAAAGTGCAGAAGCGGCTGGTAACTAATACGCCGCTGATCTTTGTTGGTCAACTAGTTTCAGCCAAGTGGGCCATTTACCCTGGCTTTCTTCAGGACCCAAGCTTTACATAGCTACCGCATTTGTAAAAACGTGCTATTGTGCAATATAATTATCCTATAAATACCTAAATCCAGGCAGGGTTATCTTCACACCTGAAAGAGACAGTAACATAGACAATTGTTGTGAGACCATAAACCAGTCTGACATATACGCCCCTACTACGCAACGTATGAGTTGCTCATTCTTAATGTGATGCACAGATACACTCAACTGTCCTGTACGAGGTATTAGCCTCACCTCACTTGGTGAACACTCAGGTTTCTGAGACCCCGCCCTGTAAGGAAAATCAAGTTACTTGTAAGAAGGGTACCCAAATACTTGTACTGTGTAAATTCTACTCAAATACCCAGTACTCCATTAAAAACACATTCCCTTGGAAACAACACCTCTAGAAATCCATTCTCCATTGGGCTGATCGATATGTCTTAGTTGGAAAAAGACATATCATAGTTGAAAGAAGACAGCATCCTGTGATTTTTATTAAATGTTTATTGTGTCACAGATTTGTCTGTGCTGTGCTGATACCTGAAGATGTTTATCTATGCATCGCATACATGTATATCGCCGGCCTGGCGCCTGCTTCATATCATACTCGAAGTAAAGCATCCCCAGAGAAAACTCATCAAGACGTATATACATAAATAATGGTATCAGTATCAGAGTATCTGTCTATTGTCAGTTTTTAACCGCATCACTGCGGCGGTTATTTTTCCGCTGTGCGGCTTTTTTCAAAAAGCCGCGTTAGATGACGAGCTCAGCTCGTCATCCGCACACGACCACCGTGGCGGATGACGAGCTGAGCTCGTCATCAGCAGCGAAGGGGTTAACAATATTCGCATGGCCATGCCTTTGTTGGAAGTGTGCAACTGCGTAAATGTAACATCGGCACCATTGTCTAGCAGTAATGCAAGTTGCCAAATATGTGACATGCTAATACCAGAACAAACCATTATCTAGACAGGTGTCTACAACAAACCTAAAAGAGCCGCTTTGTAACATTGCGCGTGCAATTTCATCATGAATACTTCTAAGGTGTACATTAAAACTATGGCAAGCACTCTTGGACCAGCACAGCTAAACTGCAATTCCCGATTTCAGTATACGGCACGGGCAATTCTATGACGTAAAAACACATTGAGAGGCACGCCAGAAAAACTCAATGCTCTCATATTCACGGTATTTATACCTAGTCTTCAAAAGCAGAACAATGTTAACACTCGTACCTCCAATACCGCAAGCACAGCACAGGCTATAACAGATTTAACAGATTTAACAAGCATTTGCAATGCAATAGGTCTTGCATTTACTTAAGTTTGAGCTAATGACAATGCCTTTTTTTATGATTTGGTTTTTAAAACATAGCGTTTACAATACCAATCACTTAAACTCTCGTAAATGCAAGAACTATGCGAGACCTAAAACATTAGGTGCGAGACCTAATGTTTCAGTTCCAGGTTCTTCATGACCATGAAAGGGAAGGCTCCGCAAAGTATTCGAAGGACTTTTATGTGACCAGGGCTGGATCCTGCATGGCAAACAGTCTCCCATAGGTAAGGAAACACCACCTGAAGTCTGCACAACCATTGCTACAAATTGTGGAACCCATCTACGAAATACTCTGCATGAACAAAGACCTAGTGAACTGCAACTATGCCTAATCCATGCCCAAGCCAATGCTTATGGGGCAGAAATTCCCATTGTCACACACCTAATGGAAGACACGGCCACAGCCGTGAGGTGGTCACAGATAGAAACACTGCCTCTGAGACACATGTTTCGAAGACACAGTCACAGATGTGAGAAATCACAGACAGGGAACGAAACACTGCCTCTGAGACACAGGTATTAGAAGACACAGTCACAGACGTGAGACGATCACAGACAGGGAACGAAACACTGGCTCTGAAACATGGGTATTTAGAAGACACAGTAACAGACAGGGAACGAAACTCTGGCTCTGAGACACAGGTATTACAAGATACAAGAACAGACAGGGAAGAAAACACAGGCTCCAAAACACAAGTATTAGGAGAGACGGTCACAGACGTGAGACGGTCTTAGCCAGGGAAAGAAACACTGGCTCTAAGACACAGGTATTAGAAGATACGGGAACAGACTGGGAACAAAACACTGGCTCTGAGACACAGGTATCAGAAGAAACGGTAACACGCTGGAGCAAGGACACTGTGAGACAGGGAAATATTAACACAGACTCTACGACTGGGCTATAAAGGGAACTAACACGACCCACCATCGCTAGGAGAGGAGCACACGTGCCCTGACACCCAGACAGCGAGACACCTAAGGAGACTGCGGGGGTGATGACACTGTCAGAGGGTCGTAGACACATTCGGAAAATAAGCCCTGAAACTGCAGGCAGGTAAACATACTGACACCGGCGCAGGACCCCCTCCGCCAAGAAGGGACCAGTAAAACAAGGAAACCGACACTCGGAGAGAAAAACGGGCTGCTTGTGAGACAGAGTCATCAAGACAGAGTGACAGAGACACAGATGCCACCGACCCAACACAGACAGGAAAGGATGGGCCCGAAGAGCACGCCATGTACTCAAGAAACCTATGACAGTGGGACTGTCTATAGATCACAGCCTGACCCCACCCCATGGGACAGCCCACAAACACAACTGAACCCAAAGCCTCCACCAGAAGCAGGCACCTCGTGCAGCTCCCCTGGTCTGATTTACAGAAACGGGCTGTAACGTAACCAGTTCCTCCCGTCTGCCCTGGGCGCTTCTGAATTCGGAGCATGAACCCAGGGGCATTGAAATGCTGCTAAGTTAATTTTAACAAGCACCGGCTCTGCATCCCCAGAGGCAGCGGCTCCCCCCCCAGACATGCTGATGCCACCGGGAAGCAGAGGCCCACCCTGCCACCAAAGGCTCCTTTGATGTAATTGCGCTCACACCATGGTGCAAGCCGCCACTCGCACATCAAAAGAGATTCCCCCCCCCACCTCTCCCGGGCAAAAGGAAACCATGGGACAAGACGTGAGCGAAACCAAAACCTGTCATGCGGCGGGACTTCAGTCTTCTGAAGCCCGCACCCACGGAGTGCCTGGCCAGAGGAGCAGTTCGGAGTGGCGCCGATGCAGTGAGTGGGGCTTAGTTGTAGGGAGGAGGGGGCGGCAGGGGGTGTCTCTGTGCGCTCGTGTGTGTGTGTGTGCGGCGGCGGGGGGGAGGTCGGGGTGGTGTGTGTCTCTGTATGTGTGCGTGCGTGTATGTGCGCTCGTGTGTGTGTCTCTGTGTGTGCGCTCGTGTGTATGTGCATGCGTGTGCGAAAGCAGGGGGAGGTGTGGCTGTGTGTGTTGGAGCTTTCAAGGGAGACAGGAGATTGGGAACACGCGCGCGACCTGATCTGATTCCTGAGACTGAGCGTGCCCATCTCCTGTCTCCCTTTTGGCTCCTAGTAAGCAGAGCCGCCGACAATAGGTCTCGCAGCAAGAACGCGCTTCGCGGGCTTACGCCAGGGCGAGACCTAAAAAGCGCTCAGCTCATGAACCGATATTAAGGGGCCTCACCTCTCCGTTGGTGCCTCGGGCTTCTCCTGAGATCGTGGGAGGTCCCGAGGCACTGGAGACGCTCCATTTTGAAAACACTGGTGCTCGAAGCACGTCGCGCCACGTGTCAGGTCTACAAAATATCGTCATAATCAATAGACTTGTAGTTTTCAATTTACAATTCCTGTTTGATGGCAATCTATCGTGAACGTGTAACACCTTGCTCAGAGTGATTTACGAATAAAACTACTTATATACAATCCTTGTGCATGCATTTGTTTATGCAATATTTAGTGCATGTTTACTGTATTTTATTCAGCATTACGCAGCTCAGACATCTACTTTATCGTTAGACGAACAATAACGTTTTATTGAATAAAGTTTTATTGAATGCGCTAAGCCTCCAGAAGAAGTCCTGGAGACCTACCCGCATCTGGCTTTAATTAGTGATTCATATATCTAATGGCAGTTGCCTCAACCGGGGTAAATAACCTGGGCCCACATATTTATATATACATATTCTTAAATGTCTACAATGTGAGGGTCATCTTTGAGTTGAGTGCGCCATCTTGAATGAAATATTCTTTATGTTTGTTGCTATTTTGGTTTAGGAATCGGGACATGTTAGTACAATTTAAAACATCTTCCCAATAAGCAGCCATCTCTTCCTAATAGTGTGAACCTTGTAAGCCCAAGGTACAGAAGGACTTAAGAGTACTTTTTCCCATTCATAGATAGACCACAGGGCGAACAGGAACTCACAGAGAGTCCAAGGTATCATATCATTCAGGGCTTTCATGTCGCTGCGCAGTCTGAACACCCCTTTTTGTTCTTTGTTAAAAAGAAACTTGGCTTTGTCATTGACATGAGGTGGTATAAATGGTTTTTCTAGCACCGGCCATGAAAAATCATCAGGAGGATGATTAAATTCAGTGAAATGCCTTGTAAGTTTAGTATTGGTCTTTTTGCGGCGGAAAGTTCTTTTGTGTTCTAGCATCCGTAGTCTAACTTTTCGAGTTGTCATGCCGACATACTGATATTCACACGGGCACTTAATGAAATAGACTAGGTTCTCACTGTTGCAGTTAGAAAAACTTCTTTGTATCCATGGCCTGGACGTTCCAATGTCTATTGTTTTAGATTGTTTAGTTTGGGGGCAGATGGTACATACCCCGCAAGGAAAATGGCCTAACAGGTGGGAGATCCCACAGTGTCCCAACTTTTTTTGGTTCTTGTTGTCTTGGACGTATATGCACCAAGCTGTCACGTAAGTTGTGCCCTCGTTTGAAAGCAAAGAGAGGCATTGGTATCTTGTCTTTGATTGTGTTCAGTAGGAAGGTCATATTGGAGGTGAGGAGACCGTCGCTGTATGCTTCTGCAGTTCAGTCTCCCCCAGCCTGCGGCGCTGAACCGACCCTCGGTGAAGAGGTCGGACTACTGCCCCTCCCTGATGCCTGGCGCAGTGCCGGGGATAACCAAGGCAGTTGTCCTGCATGGGACATGTTGACTACAGCCTCGTTGCTCCCCCTATGTAGCGTGATCGTGGGGACAGGGATAGAGGCTTGGGACCTTGGATGCTGTTTGGACATATTTTGTAATTAACCAACCAGTCAAGATCATAATGCTGTGCTATATAATATCATTATGTTATATCTATATTCTTTGCGCTCACTTACCACCAATGCTCTTTGTGTTCACTTCCCTCCAAAATTGGCAGATTATATCTACACTGTTAGTTTAAATTGCACATCTTTCGTACACACCATTTTAACATTTTCTTTTTGTGTTTAGACTCATCTGTTTCATGACTTATAAGTAAACCATGTACTGTGCAGTCCATATTTAATGTACTTGGTTCTATTGTAAAGTGCTGTGAAATCTTGGCGCTCTATAAAAACGCATAATTAAATGAATAAATCAAAGAACAAAACAGTACAGAAAATGTTTTGCTATGTGAGATATCCATATGGCACAGATCATTACCTTTTTGTATGTCTTCCTGGATGCTGCATTTACGTGTGAGACACCTCTCCTCTGGCAGAATCAATTCCCTAGCTGAAGCAAAAAAAGTTCCTCCAAGAGGACCCATTACCCAGGAGCCACCTTAAAAGTGAGGAACTGATGAAGCATATCCTGACCTTTTTTTCTGTAATCGACTCTAGGCTGGAGCATTTCCATGACTTTAGGTAAATGTATGTTATAATTATTTGCGTTGTCACTTATTGGCATTTAGTGTTTATTTATGCCTTTTTGCCCTGTTCCAGCTCTTTATAGCGATATTAGTGGGAGTCCTGCCCGTGTCGTCCTGCCACAGCAGACGGGGCTTGGAGGCTACTGTGCGCTTGTTAACTCTTCTTTTTAGATACTGTGACACCCTACTATAGCGGGCAGGGTCAGTAAAATCTCTCACCTGGACTTCCGAAGCAGTACTAAAGGCAAGAGGTTTAATGAGGATTGAATGCCTTTTTCCCCGTGGGCGCTCTCACGAGATTTGGTTTCCTTAGAAACCAGTATTAAACAGGAAGTCAATCTGTGTCCTGTCTCGTGTTTTCGGCGTCCAGAGAGGACGGAGTTTTGAATGGGCATCACCTTTGGGCTGTTGCTGACTGTAATTATGGAACCCTCAGAGGAGGAGGCTGGGCTTTCATCTCAGCCCTCATTGCAGGCTTTGTAGGCCATGATTGAAGCTGCTGTAGAGGCAGCTTTTAAAGCCAGAGAGAGGCAACCACTGCCTAACAATCCACAGGTAAGATCTGGAAGAGTCTGTGTTCATATGGAAAATGGCAGTGTTAAGATGGAAAACAATACATACATTTATGAAAATGAAACCACGTCCTAAATACCAAAATCACCCGTCGTGAACTCCACATCAACCTTGACTTACAAATGCATAGTCAGGCAAGCTCTGAGACCCAGGGTTACTGATTTATAGGTCACAGGTGGGATGGCATGAAGCTAGCAGATAACTGGACAAACAAAAAGCCTTAGATTAATCCCATACATTAGAATGGTCACGGGAGAATTACCCCAATAAAGCACACATGGCCAGAGGGAGTACACACTTTCCTAAAACACCATGAAGTCAGATGCCACAGAGTTAGGAACACATATCCAATCAGAACACAGCACATGCATTAATCACATGCTCCATATGCTGGGCATCTGGACCCGTTACCCACTGGCCACATTGTATCCATGCAAGGTCGAGGCCCACCTATACTAACCATTTGAACATTAATTTATGACTCAAAGGCTGCAACCAACATTCCTCAGCATATATGGTTTGCTGGATAACTTTATAACCTGACAAAATCTGTATTTAAGAAGCATGCCAACTGAATGTAAATTGAGATAGTCCTCAGACCGTGTGCCTGTAATTCTTCTCTTGGCCGCTATGTTTAATTAAACAAACTGTTCCTGTTTTGCCAAATGTCTCTTCCTACTCGAGTAACATTTTGGCGAGCCTGCCAGGAGAGATTGGGACCTCGTACACCACTGCAGCAGAAGGAACGTGATCCCGCCCGTATAGATTCACATCAACACAAATCTATTTCAGGGGAGTGCAGCAGACATGGAAGTGCAGCAGACATGGAAGGACCGGACCTGACCAACATCTTTGAGGCCATGACTCAATCCAAACCCCGAAGCAAGCCCCAAATATATTAGGTGAGCTCTCTGTGATGAGATTCTATAACACAGGCTACCTGGTAGTGAATGGAAGGACAACAAGCGATTCACCCCCAAACTGGACCTGGTCGAATGGAAGAAAAAAGTCTTACTTAGATTTTGCTATCTGCAATTAAGAACTACTGTTTAAGTTGAACAGTTTTTGCATCCACCCACGGTCTGAAAGCGACCATAGGCCCCAGGTCATCACCCTCACTACAAACCCGGAATTCCATAAAGCGGCTCCTATAACCTACAAGGGAATTCATACCGAAAACCTCAAGCGCCTCAAATGGAATGAATCCAACAGTCAGAGTGTTTTAAAAGGAAGCAAGGACTTCACAACAGGCAGTCTTGATAAAGATGCCAACCCGATATAGAAATGGTCGCAGCTGTGCCTTCACCTGATCAACTCATATCCAGCGACTGCGCAGAGATCAAACTGCTCACCACCAGTAGGGGCCGCAACCTCCGCCGCCATAAAACCACTAAAGAGAGCAAGGAACACCGCATTGAGGTTGGTTTTAAAATTCCCGGGGAACAGCGCCTTCCTTGCCACATATCACCATGCCCAAAAAGCATTCAGGAGGGCAGTCTCCCAAGAGAAACAGGCTCAGGAAAACCAATACTGGGTAAAATTGGTGTGGGAAAGCAAGCAAAAAAACTCAAGGAAATTCTGGTCCCTTGTTAACCACACCAACCTGAACCTAACAAACTCTGGCTCTGCAAATATCCAGTAAGCAGAATGGGTAACATATTTTACAGATCATTTTCAGGCACAAGACAACCATGACTGCACCAGACCACCTAGGGCATGCAGGATCGCAGATGATGTATCACTGAATACCTCCTTGGATACAAATCGGGGACTTACCCCTGCATATGCACTAACCGAGGAACGAGTTGCCAAAGCAATGAGAAAAGGGAGACAAGATGGAGCACCAGGCCCGAATGGCCTGCCACAAAGGTTATTCAAATCGGACATCCCTTTTTGGTCCACGGTGTTACTAAATCTCTTTAATCACACCCTGAGAACACTGACAATCCCGGACTCATGGCGGGGCGCAATAATTCATCCCATCCACAAATCTGGATCACGAGCTATGCCCAACAACTACAGATTAATCGCCCTACTGGACATAGAGGCAAAACATTTTGCAGGACTCATTCTGGAGGATCTAAGGCAATGGGTAAAGGACCACGATCTGATTCCTCTGAACCAGACAGGGTTTGTTGCCAATTCAGGAACTACGACAAATTTACTGGCAGTTTCCACTATAATCGACAAAGCTTTATCAACACGCAGGACGGTCTTTTGCTGCTTTGTCGATTTTAAAGCAGCGTTTGATAGAGTGCCTAGGGCGGCTCTCTGGAAAAAACTGACACAGTGGGGTATTCCAAACAAAATACTGAACCCAATTATTCAACTCTACTCTGACACATGGGTTCGAGTGAAGTTAGGGTCCGGCTCGCATCTCTCGCGAAAAATCATGACCTCACGCGGTGTCAAGCAGGGATGTGTGCTGGCCCCACTTCTCTTTAACCTATTCATAGCCGGCCTGTCAAGCACTCTAGACAAGGTAAATAGCCATCCACCCAAAATAGGAGGTGCGGCATTATGTAACCTTTTATATGCCGACGACTTGGTCCTGTTTAGCCTCACTAGAGTAGGGTTACAAAGGCTCCTTGTTGCACTATCGCAATATACGATTGGCAATCAACTAGAAATTAACATGGAGAAAACCCTGATAGTCCCATTTGGTAAGAAACACTACAGCGGCGGTGGTTGGTCAATTAACAAAACAAGTCTTTCGATTGGAGAAGTGTGGCTCACGGGTTAGAGGAGGCATACCCTGAAGCAGAGGTCAGACCCGGGACCAGGGTTCAATTCCCGACGCGGCAGGGTCTTGAGCCCAATTGTCCATGGACTTGATAATTCTCGCTTCGGTGCCCACTATAATCACGGGTTCACACTCTGCAACTCTGGGCATTAGCTTGCTTAATCTCCACAACTGCCCCCCGCGGCGGGATGCCTGGCTTTCACCTTGGAGATGCCCAGTACGGGTTATCTCACAGGGAAAAGCCAGGACGGGTTCCCAAGGCAAGCGCCGAGATGCCCTAGGGTAAGTCGAGCGCTATATAAGAACACACATACATACATACATACATACATACATTGGCCAATCATACAAATATCTAGGCGTCCATTTGGACGTAAGGGGCAGCTTCTCAAAGCAAAGCAGTGTGATCACAGCTAAAACCACGGCCCTAGTGGTATCCTTGGCCAAGCTATCAAAGAAACTCTCAGGTCCAACCTTTGCCCCTTTATTAGAAGTCCTTAGAGCTAAAATTGGGGCAACACTTTCTTATGGCATAGAGATCTTTAAAGGCAAAATTAATACTGCCCTAAACAAACACACAACTAAAATCTACAGAAAGGTACTTCATTTGCCGAGCACTGCTTCCCCGGCCCAGATTAGATTAGAGCTGAGATTAACCAACTATGAAGCCTCTAATGTTGGTACTTACCTTAAGCTCTGTCATAAATTAAGACAGTCGGAACCAGGTACACTAGAATCCCTAATCTGGAAAGAAATCAACGAGACTAATCCAGGGGGAACATTTGGGCGCCTTCTGAATGATTACATCCATCAAATGTCAGTTGCCGACCTTTGGGCTCTTAACCCCAGTCAGACTGTTTTTAAAAATATAATCAAAAAATGTGTAAGACTGAAATCTCTGGCTTCAGACAAAGCTCTTGTCACGAAACGTAGTCATTCCTGGGCGGTAGTCAACTCCTACAAACGATTGACCCCTGCTGCCTACCTCTCCACGACATTTTCACTTTATCTAAAGCGCTGCTTGATTGCCCTAAGAATGGGAGACTGGCGCTTTCTTCAAAATCTACCCACCTGGCGTCGTAAGGAGGAGGACACAACATTCAGAGGATGCGGGTTAGCAACAGAAACAATCTTGCATGTGCTCTGCATCTGTCCCTCATTTAATTCCCAACGCAGATGTCTGCTTACGCCAGAATGGAACAGGCTGGGAGTTCGGACCTGTAGGCATGCTATTATCGCTGCTCTGTCTCCAGATAATATTGTCTTAAACATAAATTTGTCCAAATTTATTCAGCATGCTTATCGCAACCTAGATAAAATGGACACTGCTGAGGCCTTACTGCTGATTGACAAGATTGAACATGTATTTTAATAGAACTTGCAAAGACCGGGAGGGCTAATCTACAAATTGAAATGTTTTAACTAGTATGCTTATGGTCATATTTTATTTTTCTACTCTTTTATAATTTTTTATTAATAAAACTGTACACAATGTTATTTGTGCAATCTTTTAAAGATATGTTTTTTATATCTAAATAAAGAATTATTACTTTTTTTATTACTTTCTTACATCACCATTGACAAAGGTGGGCAGACACCACAGTTGATTCAGAGTTCTGCTGAATCCATGTCGCAGTGGTCCGTCCTGAAGCAGCCCTCACAGAGGGTAAGAGACCACATCTGTGCCTGAAACATAGTGTGATTTTTTTTAAGCATTTGGCATATGGCAAACTAGGGAGAAAGGTTAAAAGATAACCTGAGCATCATGCCACTGGCAGGTTCTGGCAAATTACTTATTTTGTGTGTCCCAACTGTATCAGTCATAAGTTGGCCTCGGAGGCGATCCCGCAGAAAAAACCGTTTTTCGATAGTTAGCATGCAAGGAAAGGTGAATATTTATTTATTTATTTATGGCATGACACAGAGTGTATTATTGACCCTTGGATGTGACACAGTGTGCGATTCGAACTTTCAGAAAAATTTGGACCCAGGAAACTAGGTGTAACTTGTGTGTGGCCAAGAAGGTCCAGTGATTCCCAAGTTGTTACTCTTTGGTGTCTGTGACTAACTCCTTTGTCTAGGAGCGGATAGTGAGAGACTATGCAGTTCACTTAGGAACGTGTTCCATGCTAGTCTTCTCTAGCTAGAGGATAAATTGTGTTGAAACATATAAATTCTTTTGGGACAAAGTAATTTTTTCTCTGTCGATCATTGATGAAATGTATTATTGTGTATGACGTCATTGCATTTATTGTCATTGAAAACTGTATTGCGAGAGAATTGATGCAGTTTTTGTGCTGATCCATTGTATATTTGCCCTGTGTTGCAATACTATGTATGCAGTCTTATCTTGTTTTCATGTAAATGCCCATTTGAACTGTTTTATATCCTTATGTTACAATACTACATATGCAGTTTTATCTTGTTTTCATGTAAATGCTCGTTCGAATTGCTTTATGTAAGAAACTAGCAGCCCGTCCCGACGTTGTCTGGGAGAAATCAGGCTTCCCCGACCCCCGCCTGCCCCGACATTTTCTAGCATTTCGGGCCCCCACCCGCCCCGTCCCCAGCCTGCCCCGACCCCCGCCTGCCCCGACATTGTCTCCCGGAGCCTTAAAAAGGCGACATATGATAGTCACAGCAGTGCACTATTATGTAAAACCGTCTCACTGTATTGCAGCTATTACTCCAGCCTTTGCCTGGAAATTACCATTGTCATGTGTTTAGAGTGGGGACAAACCGAACCAGACTTCCTGGCTTTCCTTTGGGCTGCTTGCTTTCCCCGTCCCCGCCTGCCCCGTCCCCCGCCTGCCCCGACCCCCGCCTGCACCGACATTGTCTCCCGGAGCCTTAAAAAGGCGACATATGATAGTCACAGCAGTGCGCTTCGGGCTGTTTGCTTTCCCCGTCCACATGAAAAGTACCACGAAAAGAGGGCACATTTAAACACGGGTCCGAAGCTGACGGATCACTTTCGCCTGTGGGGTCTCTTTGAGCGGGGTTTACCCTTGATGGAGCTCCGCGTGCCGAGATTCCAGCATGGTAACATAATGCCCGCGTGTCAACCTAAACCCTTAAAGCTGAAACGCTGAAACGCTGGCGCTCTGCAGTTCATCTTCCTGAGCTGTGTTTGAGGTAAAACTAATGAGCGTGATCGTGGTAGTTTGGAGCCTTACATCACCCCGTCCCCCCGCCTGCCCCGACCCTAGCTGCCTTACCTCAGCCGCCGCTCCTCAGTCCACGGCTCCTCGCCACCGCTCCTCCTTCGTGCCATGTCCGCTGCTCCTGGACGCCGCTCCTCCCCGTGCTCCTGACGTCAGCATGCAGGTCGGGCCGGCGCTACTTCGAGAGGACTACTTTTTTTATAATGTAAATTTTTTTAAATATAACGTATTTTTTAACTTTATATAGCCTATGTCCATCTGCACACCCTGAGGATTCCAACGATGTATCGGGTGTGTGGATTGGCGCTGTGGTTCCCGAGTTTACCCGCCTCAAAGCCTCAAAGTTCTTCCTTTATAATAGTAGTATAGATTGCCAGTGCTGAGCTCTTAGTACGTAAAATTGTAGGAGTGCGCCTCGTATGTTTTCCCACGATTAGAACAAACAAAAACTCCCAAAAGATTTGAGTTGCGTTTGTCCACAAAACTACTAAAATTGTCATGGATTCCCCATTAAAGCATATGAAAAACAGGTTCCCAACACAAGTAAAGAAACTTAATAAGTTTTGCCAAGATGGCACGTACACACAAAGGCATACATGTTACCCTGGCCTAAGGAGGGAACATTTGACACCAACATAATTGCGCATACTAGAACATATATAAAAATTAAATATATAGATCAAAAGAGAGGCATTATTAGAATTATGGGTCATCTTCAAAGAGGCCAAGAGCGATAGCACTACAATGCCGGTAGCAAGTAAGGCATCAGCGCCTTCCCCACCATATGGAGGAATGGAGTTGCTCAGGCTGGCTCCCCTGTTATTAGGATATTCAAATCTGACAATAATAGAAGCCAACAAGCCCCCTCACCAAAAAAACAGTTAGGCCCATGTACAAGAGAGAAATAAGGCAGCGAGCCCAGATGCTTCCAGCTCTTTGAAAAGGTCCCCAAAAGCTCAACCCCCCTCCCCCTGTCTACCACGTCCAAAACATAGGAACTCAACAGCAAGAACCCCCACTGGTTCAGGTAAATATACTCAAATGACAGGGAGGTTTGTGGCTGTTCTTGATAGCGATAAAGCAGATGGGGCAGAATAAGGGAGCTCCAGTCCCCCAGGAACCAATGACGAGAGTGAAGCTATAGGATTTGCCAGGTAGCCAAGGAGACAACAAAAAACGGGTATGAAGGCGAAGCCAGGCCAAAAAGAGAAGCGCATAGCTCAGAGCAAAGGAGGCAAACCAGACAGGGCGAGGAAGAGAGGCATGAGATAAGGCAGCACGCCCTTCATATGAGGGAAGCAGGAGTAAATACAGGGTGCAGATCTGGGAAGAATCATAGGCAGAAATAAAGAGGAGGCTTCTAGCAGAGATCAGAGCCTCGCCGCTTGGTCGACAAAGGAAAGCGTCTGATTACAATATAAAAGACTGGGACAGCCTGGTACTACCCACCCGTGAAACAGTAAAAATAGGATGGCACCTTTGCCTGCACACGAGGGAAGCAGCAACGAGGATGCACACTGCTCCACATGGGTGCACCACAAAGACAGACCTACCCCCAAGGAGAAAGTAGCAAGAAAGGAAGGCAAGAGTATTGCATACCCATTATACAAACTGTTAGCTGACGGGACTGTGGAGAGGAACCAATATAACCAGTCCTGGGCTATGGGTGGATCATTTGAGCCAGAGGACATGGCTATAGCAGAAGTTTGAATCTGAAATGGAGGAGTGGAACTTCCCCTACATGGAGCAATGCTTAAAAAGATGGGAACACTATGTTTGGGAGAAACCTGTAGAGTCACCTGAAATAAGAATGTATCCGTTACTACAGAGGAACAAGGCGGGGATTGTATCCGTGCCTTGGGCATAGATGGACAAAGAGGGGTTGAGAACAAAGTAACAGTCATTGTTGGATGGGGCAGGGAAATGGATTTCATGCTTTGTATCAGCCTAGCGATGAATAACATTAGGAGCCTGCTAAGTAGCTTTATAGGGGAAAAGACTAACAGGGTGTTTGCCCAAGCTCACATTCCAGCAATTACACTCACTGATACCGAGTATGATTGGGATGTGTTCAATTTGTACAGGCACCGGACAGTGGCGGCTGGTGACATTTGAAAGTTGGGAGGCGTAAAACAATTGTCGTACTTCACAGGGGTGAGCGAGCGTGAACCACCTACGGGGGGGGTTCTTTCTCCCCCGAGAAAATTATGAATAAAGATTGTAATGTACTGTTTTAAAATATAAGAAAATCAATGACAAGATAGCTGCTGAGCATTTGTGTGCTTGCTTAGAAGGCATCTGGTGTAAAAAAAAATACATTGACAAAGGCGGTAGGTCCATGCCCAGTACAACAAGTGAGACATATTGGCTTGATAATGTTTTTTTTCTTCCTAATGATGCACACTCATACAGTGTGATTTAATCATCTATCAATAATACGGCTGTGCCATTCCATACAGATGTCAGATTTTGCACAACAAAAAGAACATTTCTGGTGCATAATGTGGTTCAGGAAAGGAATGAAAACTGGAGAGTTCAAGACTGCACGAAACATGGGGAGAAGCTTGACCGACCGTGCAAATTGGATTCTAACATTCCATCAACAATTTAAAAAACCAAAAATTCAATTCTTCTGCAGCCAGCGCTATGAAGTATTTGAAAGGAAAGGTGAAATGCAGCGTTTTATGAAACTCTGAAATGCGCTAAAATACCACTAACAACAAATTACCAAACCATAACGTGACATTACATACCACATAACACAACATGACCTATCAGACCATAACATCCTAACTTGCAGCACAATCATCTGGATAGAATGCAAACCACAGTGCAGACAGTGTATGTACGGGCACATGCATCAACGTTTCATTTTGCGATTCTTTATTTGCGAAAAATAAGGAATCGCAAATAAAGAATCGCAAAATGAAATGCATCAAATATTCCTTATTTATTTTGCGATT
This sequence comes from Lissotriton vulgaris, assembly GCF_964263255.1. NCBI lineage: Eukaryota > Metazoa > Chordata > Amphibia > Caudata > Salamandridae > Lissotriton > Lissotriton vulgaris. The sequence continues at coordinate 864,470,505 of NC_141689.1, forward strand.
CGGGAAAAATCGCAATTTTTACCAAATCGCAAGATTTATGCGATTTCTTGTTTGCGAATTCGCATTTTGCAATTTCGCAAATTGCGAAATTCGCAAATTGATGCATTCAAATGACATCACACCCAGGAAGCCAGGAGACTAATCACTCACACCTGTCCCTAGTTTGAACTGGAGAAGTGGCAGTTGGAAGTTGGAGCTCTGCTGAGAGGTACTGGAGCAGTGTGTTTGTCTGCAGCAGGAGGGGAAATGGCCTCAGAAAATGCTGGAGAGGACCTACAAGACAGGAAAAGAAAAATTAAATTTAGTGACCAGGAGCTGGAAATACTGATTGAGGAGGTCACTATGAGGCAGGACCAGCTTTTTGAGAAGCAATCTTTGAAGGTGCCTGAAGGAGTGAAGAGGAAACTGTGGCTAGCAATATAAGCCAAAGTGAATGCTGTGGGGGTTGCCCACCGTGATATTAATAATTTACAGAAACACTGGTATGACCTGCGCAGTCGTGCAAAGGAAAGAATTGCAAACCGTATTAAGTCTGCAAAAAGGACTGGTGGTGGAACACTCAGGGATAGGCCTAATACCCCCCTGAGGACATGGTGGAAGAAACCCTTGTAACTGAAGCTGTAATTGGAGTTATTGAAATAGACACCTCCGCACATGCTGGCACATTAATGTGCGCATGGTTGTACTGCTGTTCTTTATGGGTTGCTGGATTAAGATAGGGTGTGAGGATGAATGACCTCACAGCATATGCACTGTCACCTATGGAAGTAGGGAATGTATGATACAAAGTATGAGTAAAATGGGACTTTCATGGTACAGAGAGTAGCAACAATTAAAAGATAAATATATTTACCTAGCAAATATCCATCTCCAAAATCTCCAGCAAGCAGACGTGTGTGGATGGCACTATGTCTAAAAATATAGGAATCATGGGCACTTCCTGGGTAACTTGCAACTAAGTCAGTGATGATAGTTTTTGAATTGCATATAGCTTGAATGTTTAGAGAATGGTAACATTTCCGTTTGCGGTAAATGTACTCATTTTCAGATGGAGGACAAATGGGTACATGTGTGCCATCTATACAGCCAATGACATGGGGAAAATGTAACCAGTATTAAACAGGAAGTCAATCTGTGTCCTGTCTCGTGTTTTCGGCGTCCAGAGAGGACGGAGTTTTGAATGGGCATCACCTTTGGGCTGTTGCTGACTGTAATTATGGAACCCTCAGAGGAGGAGGCTGGGCTTTCATCTCAGCCCTCATTGCAGGCTTTGTAGGCCATGATTGAAGCTGCTGTAGAGGCAGCTTTTAAAGCCAGAGAGAGGCAACCACTGCCTAACAATCCACAGGTAAGATCTGGAAGAGTCTGTGTTCATATGGAAAATGGCAGTGTTAAGATGGAAAACAATACATACATTTATGAAAATGAAACCACGTCCTAAATACCAAAATCACCCGTCGTGAACTCCACATCAACCTTGACTTACAAATGCATAGTCAGGCAAGCTCTGAGACCCAGGGTTACTGATTTATAGGTCACAGGTGGGATGGCATGAAGCTAGCAGATAACTGGACAAACAAAAAGCCTTAGATTAATCCCATACATTAGAATGGTCACGGGAGAATTACCCCAATAAAGCACACATGGCCAGAGGGAGTACACACTTTCCTAAAACACCATGAAGTCAGATGCCACAGAGTTAGGAACACATATCCAATCAGAACACAGCACATGCATTAATCACATGCTCCATATGCTGGGCATCTGGACCCGTTACCCACTGGCCACATTGTATCCATGCAAGGTCGAGGCCCACCTATACTAACCATTTGAACATTAATTTATGACTCAAAGGCTGCAACCAACATTCCTCAGCATATATGGTTTGCTGGATAACTTTATAACCTGACAAAATCTGTATTTAAGAAGCATGCCAACTGAATGTAAATTGAGATAGTCCTCAGACCGTGTGCCTGTAATTCTTCTCTTGGCCGCTATGTTTAATTAAACAAACTGTTCCTGTTTTGCCAAATGTCTCTTCCTACTCGAGTAACATTTTGGCGAGCCTGCCAGGAGAGATTGGGACCTCGTACACCACTGCAGCAGAAGGAACGTGATCCCGCCCGTATAGATTCACATCAACACAAATCTATTTCAGGGGAGTGCAGCAGACATGGAAGTGCAGCAGACATGGAAGGACCGGACCTGACCAACATCTTTGAGGCCATGACTCAATCCAAACCCCGAAGCAAGCCCCAAATATATTAGGTGAGCTCTCTGTGATGAGATTCTATAACACAGGCTACCTGGTAGTGAATGGAAGGACAACAAGCGATTCACCCCCAAACTGGACCTGGTCGAATGGAAGAAAAAAGTCTTACTTAGATTTTGCTATCTGCAATTAAGAACTACTGTTTAAGTTGAACAGTTTTTGCATCCACCCACGGTCTGAAAGCGACCATAGGCCCCAGGTCATCACCCTCACTACAAACCCGGAATTCCATAAAGCGGCTCCTATAACCTACAAGGGAATTCATACCGAAAACCTCAAGCGCCTCAAATGGAATGAATCCAACAGTCAGAGTGTTTTAAAAGGAAGCAAGGACTTCACAACAGGCAGTCTTGATAAAGATGCCAACCCGATATAGAAATGGTCGCAGCTGTGCCTTCACCTGATCAACTCATATCCAGCGACTGCGCAGAGATCAAACTGCTCACCACCAGTAGGGGCCGCAACCTCCGCCGCCATAAAACCACTAAAGAGAGCAAGGAACACCGCATTGAGGTTGGTTTTAAAATTCCCGGGGAACAGCGCCTTCCTTGCCACATATCACCATGCCCAAAAAGCATTCAGGAGGGCAGTCTCCCAAGAGAAACAGGCTCAGGAAAACCAATACTGGGTAAAATTGGTGTGGGAAAGCAAGCAAAAAAACTCAAGGAAATTCTGGTCCCTTGTTAACCACACCAACCTGAACCTAACAAACTCTGGCTCTGCAAATATCCAGTAAGCAGAATGGGTAACATATTTTACAGATCATTTTCAGGCACAAGACAACCATGACTGCACCAGACCACCTAGGGCATGCAGGATCGCAGATGATGTATCACTGAATACCTCCTTGGATACAAATCGGGGACTTACCCCTGCATATGCACTAACCGAGGAACGAGTTGCCAAAGCAATGAGAAAAGGGAGACAAGATGGAGCACCAGGCCCGAATGGCCTGCCACAAAGGTTATTCAAATCGGACATCCCTTTTTGGTCCACGGTGTTACTAAATCTCTTTAATCACACCCTGAGAACACTGACAATCCCGGACTCATGGCGGGGCGCAATAATTCATCCCATCCACAAATCTGGATCACGAGCTATGCCCAACAACTACAGATTAATCGCCCTACTGGACATAGAGGCAAAACATTTTGCAGGACTCATTCTGGAGGATCTAAGGCAATGGGTAAAGCACCACGATCTGATTCCTCTGAACCAGACAGGGTTTGTTGCCAATTCAGGAACTACGACAAATTTACTGGCAGTTTCCACTATAATCGACAAAGCTTTATCAACACGCAGGACGGTCTTTTGCTGCTTTGTCGATTTTAAAGCAGCGTTTGATAGAGTGCCTAGGGCGGCTCTCTGGAAAAAACTGACACAGTGGGGTATTCCAAACAAAATACTGAACCCAATTATTCAACTCTACTCTGACACATGGGTTCGAGTGAAGTTAGGGTCCGGCTCGCATCTCTCGCGAAAAATCATGACCTCACGCGGTGTCAAGCAGGGATGTGTGCTGGCCCCACTTCTCTTTAACCTATTCATAGCCGGCCTGTCAAGCACTCTAGACAAGGTAAATAGCCATCCACCCAAAATAGGAGGTGCGGCATTATGTAACCTTTTATATGCCGACGACTTGGTCCTGTTTAGCCTCACTAGAGTAGGGTTACAAAGGCTCCTTGTTGCACTATCGCAATATACGATTGGCAATCAACTAGAAATTAACATGGAGAAAACCCTGATAGTCCCATTTGGTAAGAAACACTACAGCGGCGGTGGTTGGTCAATTAACAAAACAAGTCTTTCGATTGGAGAAGTGTGGCTCACGGGTTAGAGGAGGCATACCCTGAAGCAGAGGTCAGACCCGGGACCAGGGTTCAATTCCCGACGCGGCAGGGTCTTGAGCCCAATTGTCCATGGACTTGATAATTCTCGCTTCGGTGCCCACTATAATCACGGGTTCACACTCTGCAACTCTGGGCATTAGCTTGCTTAATCTCCACAACTGCCCCCCGCGGCGGGATGCCTGGCTTTCACCTTGGGGATGCCCAGTACGGGTTATCTCACAGGGAAAAGCCAGGACGGGTTCCCAAGGCAAGCGCCGAGATGCCCTAGGGTAAGTCGAGCGCTATATAAGAACACACATACATACATACATACATACATACATACATTGGCCAATCATACAAATATCTAGGCGTCCATTTGGACGTAAGGGGCAGCTTCTCAAAGCAAAGCAGTGTGATCACAGCTAAAACCACGGCCCTAGTGGTATCCTTGGCCAAGCTATCAAAGAAACTCTCAGGTCCAACCTTTGCCCCTTTATTAGAAGTCCTTAGAGCTAAAATTGGGGCAACACTTTCTTATGGCATAGAGATCTTTAAAGGCAAAATTAATACTGCCCTAAACAAACACACAACTAAAATCTACAGAAAGGTACTTCATTTGCCGAGCACTGCTTCCCCGGCCCAGATTAGATTAGAGCTGAGATTAACCAACTATGAAGCCTCTAATGTTGGTACTTACCTTAAGCTCTGTCATAAATTAAGACAGTCGGAACCAGGTACACTAGAATCCCTAATCTGGAAAGAAATCAACGAGACTAATCCAGGGGGAACATTTGGGCGCCTTCTGAATGATTACATCCATCAAATGTCAGTTGCCGACCTTTGGGCTCTTAACCCCAGTCAGACTGTTTTTAAAAATATAATCAAAAAATGTGTAAGACTGAAATCTCTGGCTTCAGACAAAGCTCTTGTCACGAAACGTAGTCATTCCTGGGCGGTAGTCAACTCCTACAAACGATTGACCCCTGCTGCCTACCTCTCCACGACATTTTCACTTTATCTAAAGCGCTGCTTGATTGCCCTAAGAATGGGAGACTGGCGCTTTCTTCAAAATCTACCCACCTGGCGTCGTAAGGAGGAGGACACAACATTCAGAGGATGCGGGTTAGCAACAGAAACAATCTTGCATGTGCTCTGCATCTGTCCCTCATTTAATTCCCAACGCAGATGTCTGCTTACGCCAGAATGGAACAGGCTGGGAGTTCGGACCTGTAGGCATGCTATTATCGCTGCTCTGTCTCCAGATAATATTGTCTTAAACATAAATTTGTCCAAATTTATTCAGCATGCTTATCGCAACCTAGATAAAATGGACACTGCTGAGGCCTTACTGCTGATTGACAAGATTGAACATGTATTTTAATAGAACTTGCAAAGACCGGGAGGGCTAATCTACAAATTGAAATGTTTTAACTAGTATGCTTATGGTCATATTTTATTTTTCTACTCTTTTATAATTTTTTATTAATAAAACTGTACACAATGTTATTTGTGCAATCTTTTAAAGATATGTTTTTTATATCTAAATAAAGAATTATTACTTTCTTTATTACTTTCTTACATCACCATTGACAAAGGTGGGCAGACACCACAGTTGATTCAGAGTTCTGCTGAATCCATGTCGCAGTGGTCCGTCCTGAAGCAGCCCTCACAGAGGGTAAGAGACCACATCTGTGCCTGAAACATAGTGTGATTTTTTTTAAGCATTTGGCATATGGCAAACTAGGGAGAAAGGTTAAAAGATAACCTGAGCATCATGCCACTGGCAGGTTCTGGCATATTACTTATTTTGTGTGTCCCAACTGTATCAGTCATAAGTTGGCCTCGGAGGCGATCCCGCAGAAAAAACCGTTTTTCGATAGTTAGCATGCAAGGAAAGGTGAATATTTATTTATTTATTTATGGCATGACACAGAGTGTATTATTGACCCTTGGATGTGACACAGTTTGCGATTCGAACTTTCAGAAAAATTTGGACCCAGGAAACTAGGTGTAACTTGTGTGTGGCCAAGAAGGTCCAGTGATTCCCAAGTTGTTACTCTTTGGTGTCTGTGACTAACTCCTTTGTCTAGGAGCGGATAGTGAGAGACTATGCAGTTCACTTAGGAACGTGTTCCATGCTAGTCTTCTCTAGCTAGAGGATAAATTGTGTTGAAACATATAAATTCTTTTGGGACAAAGTAATTTTTTCTCTGTCGATCATTGATGAAATGTATTATTGTGTATGACGTCATTGCATTTATTGTCATTGAAAACTGTATTGCGAGAGAATTGATGCAGTTTTTGTGCTGATCCATTGTATATTTGCCCTGTGTTGCAATACTATGTATGCAGTCTTATCTTGTTTTCATGTAAATGCCCATTTGAACTGTTTTATATCCTTATGTTACAATACTACATATGCAGTTTTATCTTGTTTTCATGTAAATGCTCGTTCGAATTGCTTTATGTAAGAAACTAGCAGCCCGTCCCGACGTTGTCTGGGAGAAATCAGGCTTCCCCGACCCCCGCCTGCCCCGACATTTTCTAGCATTTCGGGCCCCCACCCGCCCCGTCCCCAGCCTGCCCCGACCCCCGCCTGCCCCGACATTGTCTCCCGGAGCCTTAAAAAGGCGACATATGATAGTCACAGCAGTGCACTATTATGTAAAACCGTCTCACTGTATTGCAGCTATTACTCCAGCCTTTGCCTGGAAATTACCATTGTCATGTGTTTAGAGTGGGGACAAACCGAACCAGACTTCCTGGCTTTCCTTTGGGCTGCTTGCTTTCCCCGTCCCCGCCTGCCCCGTCCCCCGCCTGCCCCGACCCCCGCCTGCACCGACATTGTCTCCCGGAGCCTTAAAAAGGCGACATATGATAGTCACAGCAGTGCGCTTCGGGCTGTTTGCTTTCCCCGTCCACATGAAAAGTACCACGAAAAGAGGGCACATTTAAACACGGGTCCGAAGCTGACGGATCACTTTCGCCTGTGGGGTCTCTTTGAGCGGGGTTTACCCTTGATGGAGCTCCGCGTGCCGAGATTCCAGCATGGTAACATAATGCCCGCGTGTCAACCTAAACCCTTAAAGCTGAAACGCTGAAACGCTGGCGCTCTGCAGTTCATCTTCCTGAGCTGTGTTTGAGGTAAAACTAATGAGCGTGATCGTGGTAGTTTGGAGCCTTACATCACCCCGTCCCCCCGCCTGCCCCGACCCTAGCTGCCTTACCTCAGCCGCCGCTCCTCAGTCCACGGCTCCTCGCCACCGCTCCTCCTTCGTGCCATGTCCGCTGCTCCTGGACGCCGCTCCTCCCCGTGCTCCTGACGTCAGCATGCAGGTCGGGCCGGCGCTACTTCGAGAGGACTACTTTTTTTATAATGTAAATTTTTTTAAATATAACGTATTTTTTAACTTTATATAGCCTATGTCCATCTGCACACCCTGAGGATTCCAACGATGTATCGGGTGTGTGGATTGGCGCTGTGGTTCCCGAGTTTACCCGCCTCAAAGCCTCAAAGTTCTTCCTTTATAATAGTAGTATAGATTGCCAGTGCTGAGCTCTTAGTACGTAAAATTGTAGGAGTGCGCCTCGTATGTTTTCCCACGATTAGAACAAACAAAAACTCCCAAAAGATTTGAGTTGCGTTTGTCCACAAAACTACTAAAATTGTCATGGATTCCCCATTAAAGCATATGAAAAACAGGTTCCCAACACAAGTAAAGAAACTTAATAAGTTTTGCCAAGATGGCACGTACACACAAAGGCATACATGTTACCCTGGCCTAAGGAGGGAACATTTGACACCAACATAATTGCGCATACTAGAACATATATAAAAATTAAATATATAGATCAAAAGAGAGGCATTATTAGAATTATGGGTCATCTTCAAAGAGGCCAAGAGCGATAGCACTACAATGCCGGTAGCAAGTAAGGCATCAGCGCCTCCCCCACCATATGGAGGAATGGAGTTGCTCAGGCTGGCTCCCCTGTTATTAGGATATTCAAATCTGACAATAATAGAAGCCAACAAGCCCCCTCACCAAAAAAACAGTTAGGCCCATGTACAAGAGAGAAATAAGGCAGCGAGCCCAGATGCTTCCAGCTCTTTGAAAAGGTCCCCAAAAGCTCAACCCCCCTCCCCCTGTCTACCACGTCCAAAACATAGGAACTCAACAGCAAGAACCCCCACTGGTTCAGGTAAATATACTCAAATGACAGGGAGGTTTGTGGCTGTTCTTGATAGCGATAAAGCAGATGGGGCAGAATAAGGGAGCTCCAGTCCCCCAGGAACCAATGACGAGAGTGAAGCTATAGGATTTGCCAGGTAGCCAAGGAGACAACAAAAAACGGGTATGAAGGCGAAGCCAGGCCAAAAAGAGAAGCGCATAGCTCAGAGCAAAGGAGGCAAACCAGACAGGGCGAGGAAGAGAGGCATGAGATAAGGCAGCACGCCCTTCATATGAGGGAAGCAGGAGTAAATACAGGGTGCAGATCTGGGAAGAATCATAGGCAGAAATAAAGAGGAGGCTTCTAGCAGAGATCAGAGCCTCGCCGCTTGGTCGACAAAGGAAAGCGTCTGATTACAATATAAAAGACTGGGACAGCCTGGTACTACCCACCCGTGAAACAGTAAAAATAGGATGGCACCTTTGCCTGCACACGAGGGAAGCAGCAACGAGGATGCACACTGCTCCACATGGGTGCACCACAAAGACAGACCTACCCCCAAGGAGAAAGTAGCAAGAAAGGAAGGCAAGAGTATTGCATACCCATTATACAAACTGTTAGCTGACGGGACTGTGGAGAGGAACCAATATAACCAGTCCTGGGCTATGGGTGGATCATTTGAGCCAGAGGACATGGCTATAGCAGAAGTTTGAATCTGAAATGGAGGAGTGGAACTTCCCCTACATGGAGCAATGCTTAAAAAGATGGGAACACTATGTTTGGGAGAAACCTGTAGAGTCACCTGAAATAAGAATGTATCCGTTACTACAGAGGAACAAGGCGGGGATTGTATCCGTGCCTTGGGCATAGATGGACAAAGAGGGGTTGAGAACAAAGTAACAGTCATTGTTGGATGGGGCAGGGAAATGGATTTCATGCTTTGTATCAGCCTAGCGATGAATAACATTAGGAGCCTGCTAAGTAGCTTTATAGGGGAAAAGACTAACAGGGTGTTTGCCCAAGCTCACATTCCAGCAATTACACTCACTGATACCGAGTATGATTGGGATGTGTTCAATTTGTACAGGCACCGGACAGTGGCGGCTGGTGACATTTGAAAGTTGGGAGGCGTAAAACAATTGTCGTACTTCACAGGGGTGAGCGAGCGTGAACCACCTACGGGGGGGGGTTCTTTCTCCCCCGAGAAAATTATGAATAAAGATTGTAATGTACTGTTTTAAAATATAAGAAAATCAATGACAAGATAGCTGCTGAGCATTTGTGTGCTTGCTTAGAAGGCATCTGGTGTAAAAAAAAATACATTGACAAAGGCGGTAGGTCCATGCCCAGTACAACAAGTGAGACATATTGGCTTGATAATGTTTTTTTTCTTCCTAATGATGCACACTCATACAGTGTGATTTAATCATCTATCAATAATACGGCTGTGCCATTCCATACAGATGTCAGATTTTGCACAACAAAAAGAACATTTCTGGTGCATAATGTGGTTCAGGAAAGGAATGAAAACTGGAGAGTTCAAGACTGCACGAAACATGGGGAGAAGCTTGACCGACCGTGCAAATTGGATTCTAACATTCCATCAACAATTTAAAAAACCAAAAATTCAATTCTTCTGCAGCCAGCGCTATGAAGTATTTGAAAGGAAAGGTGAAATGCAGCGTTTTATGAAACTCTGAAATGCGCTAAAATACCACTAACAACAAATTACCAAACCATAACGTGACATAACATACCACATAACACAACATGACCTATCAGACCATAACATCCTAACTTGCAGCACAATCATCTGGATAGAATGCAAACCACAGTGCAGACAGTGTATGTACGGGCACATGCATCAACGTTTCATTTTGCGATTCTTTATTTGCGAAAAATAAGGAATCGCAAATAAAGAATCGCAAAATGAAATGCATCAAATATTCCTTATTTATTTTGCGATTCGGGAAAAATCGCAATTTTTACCAAATCGCAAGATTTATGCGATTTCTTGTTTGCGAATTCGCATTTTGCAATTTCGCAAATTGCGAAATTCGCAAATTGATGCATTCAAATGACATCACACCCAGGAAGCCAGGAGACTAATCACTCACACCTGTCCCTAGTTTGAACTGGAGAAGTGGCAGTTGGAAGTTGGAGCTCTGCTGAGAGGTACTGGAGCAGTGTGTTTGTCTGCAGCAGGAGGGGAAATGGCCTCAGAAAATGCTGGAGAGGACCTACAAGACAGGAAAAGAAAAATTAAATTTAGTGACCAGGAGCTGGAAATACTGATTGAGGAGGTCACTATGAGGCAGGACCAGCTTTTTGAGAAGCAATCTTTGAAGGTGCCTGAAGGAGTGAAGAGGAAACTGTGGCTAGCAATATAAGCCAAAGTGAATGCTGTGGGGGTTGCCCACCGTGATATTAATAATTTACAGAAACACTGGTATGACCTGCGCAGTCGTGCAAAGGAAAGAATTGCAAACCGTATTAAGTCTGCAAAAAGGACTGGTGGTGGAACACTCAGGGATAGGCCTAATACCCCCCTGAGGACATGGTGGAAGAAACCCTTGTAACTGAAGCTGTAATTGGAGTTATTGAAATATACACCTCCGCACATGCTGGCACATTAATGTGCGCATGGTTGTACTGCTGTTCTTTATGGGTTGCTGGATTAAGATAGGGTGTGAGGATGAATGACCTCACAGCATATGCACTGTCACCTATGGAAGTAGGGAATGTATGATACAAAGTATGAGTAAAATGGGACTGCATGGTACAGAGAGTAGCAACAATTAAAAGATAAATATATTTACCTAGCAAATATCCATCTCCAAATTCTCCAGCAAGCAGACGTGTGTGGATGGCACTATGTCTAAAAATATAGGAATCATGGGCACTTCCTGGGTAACTTGCAACTAAGTCAGTGATGATAGTTTTTGAATTGCATATAGCTTGAATGTTTAGAGAATGGTAACATTTCCGTTTGCGGTAAATGTACTCATTTTCAGATGGAGGACAAATGGGTACATGTGTGCCATCTATACAGCCAATGACATGGGGAAAATGTGCCATGTTGTAAAAATCTAATTTTGTTTGCAGCAATTCATGTTGTGTGCTTGGAAATGTAATGTGATGCCTTATCCTTTGCAACATGACATTGAGGAAATCCTAAAAAAAACTTGAAAGGGAACTCTGCGAAATACCCCCAGCAATGGCTATGACACCCTGGAAGGACCCTGAGGCAAGGAGGTGTAGGGAACACAATACCTGTACATGGGTAGGTATTGCTTGTGTCCAACGTGTATGTCTCGGCAAGATTGGGTCCAATTCATATATCAAATCAAGAATTGAGTCAACATTTAGCCTATACTTATCATAGATTTCTGCCTCTGTCTGGCCTAGTAAGGTGACGCGCACTCTGAAAATTCTCTCATGAATCATCCTTCTCCTCCTTGCTGCTGCTCTCAACCTCAACCTACGTGCCACAACAATGATTGCTGCCATTGTGAAACAGTATCTGAAACATTGTGGAGTCCCTTATATGCAGTCCAAATGAGTTTCACCTGCATTGATTTTTTTTAAAACATTTACCACCTGGTCTGACTTCTTCTAAAAATAAGAATCCCAAATAGCGATTTCTTAAAAAATCGCTAATAGCGATTTTTCATGCATGCACTTTTTTTGGAAACTTTTGCGATTCCTTAAGTTTGCGATTTTTTAAAGAAATTGCAACATGATTTGCGATTTCTTATTTTGCGAAAAAACACTTTAAACATGATGCATCCCAAAAGTTGAAATTGCATTTGCAAACGGGCAAATTTTGCGATTCGCACCATTTGCGAATGCAATTTCCTTTGATGTATGTGCCTGCAAGAGTACGGACGTGAAGGGACAGCCAGCCTAGATTAGCTCTGACATATGATTCTCTCTGAAAGCAGAAGGGAAAAGGCTTTTACAAAGCCTTGGCTCTTCCGGTCTGTTGTCCACGCACTAGCTGAATGTCGCGCGCCGCACTTAAGTTGTACATCTGAAGTAGGTTCATGGGGTAAAACAGGCAAACGACGCTGCAAACACATTTCCTTAAATTCCTTTTTTTAATTTTTGTATTTCTTATTCATCATCATCAAGAATAACATTTAGTAATACATTTCATTATACAGTTTCATCAATCCAATTATACGACGGAATCAATCAGAGGTGGAAGAAGAAAATGTACAAAAACAAAGCATAATTAGACCCTAAGATGATAACCACCAGCCAGGCTAACCAATTGCTCCCAAACAGAAAAGAAAATTTTCATTATTGATCATTTTCGAGGCTATCTTTCCAATTTGCAATAGGGGCCCAAATCCGTTTCCCCATTTGCTTTGTCTTCCATCCTTTTTTATCGTACAGCGCTTTTTCTAATACATATACCGCTAATAACCGTGATAACCATTGTTGGAATGTTGGCGGATTAGGATCTTTCCACATGGTTGCAACACATAGTCGACTTAAAGTCATTGCTATATATATAAACTCATATTGGGGTATTTCTACACCGTCTCTGGTTACTCCCAAAACCATAACTTCATTGGTTATACTAATTTTGATTCCAAGTGCTTTATCCAAAAATTGCTCTATTGAGTTCTTAAATAAATCCAAGGCGGGACATGCAGCAAACATATGAATAGTATCCACCTGTGTTGCCTGACATCTAGAGCAAACCACTCCCTTTGTTCCACCCCATTGAGCAATTCTATAAGGCGTGTAATATAGCTCGTACATAGTCTTATATTGTTGGACTTGTAAGGTGGCTACTCTTAACACTGAGTTTAATAGCTTAAACGCTTTTTCAACCTTGTTACCAGATAAATTCAGTTTGGTGTTCCATTTTTCAATAACCTTTCCACAATCGTCCTCTTTATAACTGATCAATTCCCCATATACCTGGGATATTGAGCAGCCCTTCTTATCCCTTAAGGATTCCATAATTTCCACTGTCTTATACTCGATATCCCCTCCCTATTTTTTTAACAAGGCTGATCTTATTTGCAGGTATTTGAAAAAATCCCTGCAATCTAAGTTATATAGCTGTTGTGCTTGATCGAATGTTATGAGACACGTTATACACCTGAGGTCACCTATTATTTTTACCCCCCTCATATCCCACCTCTTCATAACTTGATCGTGGAATACCGCTGGTAGCAGCTGATTATTGAATAACGGGGTGTAATAATTCATCCTCCCCATTTTCATTTTCTTCCTAACAGTTGACCATACTGCCAGTGCCGCACCCAGAGTCTTGAACTTAACTTTTTTATAATAGCTACCTTCGTTAAACAAGAGAAGCCACTTTTTAGAGTCTTTAATCAATAACTCATATATATCAGGGACACTCTCTCTGGCTCTCCACCGATCCTCCATACTTCCACCCACTAGCCCTCTGATATATTGCAAGACAGTCGCCCAGTAATAAACCCTGAAATCAGGTGCCACAAGGCCCCCTCGCTCTCTCGGTAGAGACAGAAATTTCAGAGCTCGCCGCGTTTTGCCTTTAGCCCATATGAATCTGTTTGTGAGTCCTTCTATTTCGCTAAACCAGTTGTTATTACATTTTAGCGGAATAGTGCGAAATAGATAGCACTTTAGGCAAAAATATCATTTTTATTAAGTTGCATCTGCCTATTGTTGTTAAGTGCAGATTGTTTAATCTGTCTAGATCCCCTTTAGCCTTTTTGATTACCGGCCCCAAATTCATTTCCACTACCTTTGAGAGATCTGAAGTTATTGTTATCCCTAAGTAAGTTGCTGAATCTATTATTCTTTGATCCACCATCGTTACCTTTTTATTGATTACTATTTGAGTTTTACTCTGGTTTAATTTGTACATTTCCTTAAATTCCTGAGGGAAAAACAGAAGCTATCGGGAGACCATGTGCTAAGAAACTCGCTGTGTTGAATTAAGACACTTTGCTGTCCCGTGTTACGTGAGCTGCAAGTAATAAATGGAGGTTTTGCCAGGAGTGGTCAAAACATAAAACATACACAGTTCTACTGTAGGGCATTTAAAGAGGCAGGAGGTAGAATCCAGACTGCACAGCCTTGGTTTTTGGCATCCGACCTTCGAAAGCACCCTTGCACTTATTTTGTCACTGTCCAGCCGGAAGTCCTCTACCCCCCCCCCCCGATTTCGATGTTGCTGTTACCCTTAATTTCTCCCTCACTGTAATGTCCTGATTTTGACCTCACTATAACCCACTGATCTCTACATCATTAGGGGAAATATGAGGATACCTGTTCAAGAGGGGGGAGAGGCACCACCCAAAGGCACACCAGGCCATTATCTGGTCATAAATGTGGGCCTTCACACATGTATTTGGCTGAGTCAATGGCATAAGATCACAGAGAATGAAGGTGCATTGATGTTATCATGTTATAACATTCTACCCCCCCTACCCCCCGATTTTGATCTTGCTGTTACCCTTAATTTCTCCCTCACTCTAATTTCCTGATTTTGACTTCACTATAACCCACTGATCTCTACATCACTCCCTTCTCCCTTTTCCTTAGTCTTCCTCTGATTTCTAACTCATAGTCACTTGCTGAATCCTTTATCACAGTCAGGCCCTCATTCCTCTAACAGGCACCCGATGTCTATCTTTCTGTCACATGCGGTTTTTCTCTTCCGACTGCCAGGCCGCAATTCCTCTCAGTGTCACTCCGATTGCTATCTCATTGTCACCCTGGATTTCCCTTCCCTTACGACCGCTAGGCCCTGTCTCCTGCTGCTATCACCACAATTTCAAAGTCTCTGTCTTGTCCTGCGTTATATTACTGTGTCGCCTCCTTTTCCTTGATTGGCATGTCACTTTCCACGCTGGTGCCGCGAGCCGCCACCTGATTTCTAGCACTCAGCCCTCCCGAGTCCTTAACTCAGTGCCACCCTCCGATGTCTCCTGCAAGCTCCCCGTCTGCTCTTGGGTTCTTTTACTACGCGGCGCGCGCACCAATCATCTTCGGCCCACGGGCCGCGTAACACATGGAGTGCACTGGGCACGAGGTACCCGGGTCGATGCACAGAACCTCTCTTTAGCTGCCACACAAACCCAAAGCCTTTGTTCCCAGGGCTACCGAGATGAAAAGCCAAAGGCATTAATCCACCACTGCAATATTTGACAGCGAGATAGTCTTCTGCGAACTGTCCGTCCTTTCTCCGAAATGACATGACTGCAGGCGCACCTTTCACCTAGTTGAACTAGCCACTGTTGTGAGACCTACGCGCCAAGGCCCGACTAGATACCAATATTAACCATGGCCAAAACTGTTCAAGCCAGTCTCACACTGCAGGCAGTCGCGATTAGAATACGCTACAACAACTTCTAACACTCACATTGCAAGTTCTCAGAAAAATACAGACAAATGTCCTCTGGCAAAACCAGGAAGCACACAACACTGGGGGCCTGGGGAATGAAAAAAAACATTAATAAACTTACCTGACTGCCGGTCCTGGGCCCTTGGCGCCTTGTTCACGAACAGCACTGGTCCTGGAGTGGCAACCCCTCTCAGCCTGGAGCAGCACCAGGATTGACTTAGGGCACTGTTACTCTCTGCCTGACGCGCCCATTAGGAGACCGAGGTTTGAGCCTTTGCTCAACCCTTGCTCTTTTAATGCGCAACCGCAGCCTCAGCAGACACTAGTAGGCATGACTGGGCACAGTGGAATAATTCACTGCCTTCCCCAGTCATGCGCACTTGTGCATTGTGCTGCTGCTGCCTGCCCCTGGTGACGGTCTGACAATGCAATGCATGTCAGTCAACATGACGCCAGACCGCCCACCCTCTTCAGACTATGAAGGGGATGGGCGGTCCGACGCCATGCTGACTGACATGATTGTCAGTTTTCCCTTGGTGTTTCTGAACTTAAGTAAACTAAGAGTTTACTTAAGTTCAGAGATGCAGAGGGAACTGCGGGCGTGGGCAGCTTGTGGGGCAAAGCCCCAGCACCCTTAATGGACGCACCGCCACTGTCACCGGATACGGACAGCCCTGAGAGATAATTTCCTGACCAGATGTAGGATGGTTAATGGCAGAAACCATGAAGCCAGCGGAAATCAGATTTTATTAGTAGAATGAAGGATCGATGGGTACAAGAGGCAGGAGGGCCTTCGACCGATACGGGCCCACAAGTTCCATTTTTCTACAATATTCTTAAAAAGGGGTTACCCAACAAGATACAGAGCGGGCTGGACAGCACATTTGGTTTAGATACCAAGCCCTGGTGGGAGATACAATCCCATATACTACACTACCACAAAAAGAAGCAAGAAAAGGATAGAGAAAAACAGGAGCAGGCCCCAAGAGACACCATCAAACGGGTTTAACACAAATTGAAAAAGACCGCCGGTAAGGGGGCAGCAATGCTTGCAACCATGGAAATGATACCAGTGTCATGGGGGCTCCACCGCAAAACCACAGAGGGTTCCAAACTAGCTATGGCAGTAGAGGACTGGGAGGTTGACAGCAACCAGACCCTAAGGAGTGCTACTATTTTAACAGGTTGGGTCACGTGGCAGAGAGATACTGGTCAAAGGAATATCTTTGGCAGCAAAAAGCAGCTCAGATCAATGAGCCATGGCCATGCACTGCAAAACCCCACGAATGTCCCTCCTCAACACCAAGCAAAGGGGGATCAGATTGCACCCTACTCTCAGCCTCAAGGAGGTCTGAAATCCGCCACCCCCCACCCCCACAGCAGGGATCAGGTAATTGGACAAACGTGTAGCAGAGGCAACCACATACTTGGGACTCAGCATAACAGCCACAGCAGGGAGCGGTGACAGTATGAGGAGGTAGCACTTTCAAGCAATCACAGAGCCAAAATGTGTAGTAAGACTAAACCCCCAGCATAAGTAGGAATTACCCCAGCAACTTAAAACCTAGTGGTTAATAACTAACACACACTTACTCTCTTTTCCCCTCAAAAGAAACTGCACCAAATTAAAAAATAAAATAAAGAATTAATAAGACAACAGTGGGAATTCAATTTTTTACGTGCATCCAGAAATTCAGAACAATTGACAACTGCATCGACCGGGTATCCTCACTAAAGTTTGACATCAATGGTGACCCAATGGGAATGTGGAATAACCAGGTTACCTTGGGCATCTCTGGGAGCTAAGACCCCACTCTTCTGCTGATGCCCCAGGGTGGGGGAAATCAGTCTGATGAGGGGGGGTGCGGTGGCACCTAGAAAGATTTTAAAAACAGTCACCCAGGTCCTGAAGCAAAAGTCAAAAGGGGATGCGCTAAGATTACCAAGTCAGAGGGCTCCCATTCTCAGGCACCATGTCCAGAGCCATGTTTCCTTCATGGCGTGTAGTTCCAACAGCGCCTCTAAAAATGTATAGGCCTCCAACCCAATGGGGGCCACCATTCAGTTTTAAAATGAAGCTGTCCTCGGTGACGGGAACCTGGATTCCCATGCGCCTTGGATAGTAAAACCCAAAAGACTCCACAGCGCACACACAAGGAGACAATACGCGGCAAGCCCTCAACATGGTGTCTAGTCTCCAGTTGGGGGTTTCACCAGGATGACTAGGCATCCCAGATGTATGGAGGCAGATTCTATTTTTCCCATAGTCACACAGCGCGACTTTGCAATTTTTGGTCAAAGGCCCTGGGTTCTAGGTTTTCAATGTTACAAGGTGAATACCGAGTTTAGACAGCCTTCTTCTTGTTTTATTGAACTGTCCCGCTTTTGATTTCCCGAGTACGGTCACCTTACCACACCCTTCCATAAGTCATTAGGCAACACAGACAACATCATAAAAGCTAAGCCCCAATCTAGGTAAAGCGGGCCCACCGGCGCGCTGAGAGGGAGTGGGGTTTGGTCCGAGGGAGAGGGGGATGCCCAGGAAAAGGAAGTCCAAATTAAGCATGGGCAGAAAATCTGTTCCGCTCGCGGATTTTGCGGATTTCCGGTAAATTCGGAATCCGCGAGATTCGCGAATTTCCCGCAAAATCCGCGAGCGGAATGGATTGGGTCAAAAGTTCAAACTGACTTTTGTAACTCTTTTAGAATGGCGCCGGCAAGCTGCCAGAACCATTCTAAAATAGTTTAAAAAGTCAGCTTCAGCAGGAAGCTCTAATAGATAAAGTAAAGCAGGTGCTGCTCAAATTCAGTTACACAATCATTAATCACCCCAAAACTTGGGGTGATTAATGATTGTGTAACTTAATTTGACCTTCAACTCGAGCACCTGCTTTACTTTATCTATTAGTGCTTCCTGTTGAAGCTATTTGTAGCTATTTTAGAATGGCCCTGGCAGCTTGCCGGCGCCATTCTAAGTGGGGCTGAGGGCAGAAGGGCATAAAAGTGGGACAGAGGGCAGAAGGGGACAAAAAATGAGTGGGGAAGAGGTCAGAAGGGCACAGAAACGAGTGGTACAGAGGGCAGATGGGCATAAAAAACGAGAGGGTGCCAGTGATTAACCAGGCAAAAAAAAAAAACAGCGAAAACACAAAGGGCCCTGCGAACACGCGCAAACACGCAAAGTGCCCCGCAAACACTCGCGAACGCGCAAAAATAAAGAAATCTGCAAATTCGCACGAATTCACGAATTTTGCGGATTGCGAATTGCGAATTCGCAAAATTCGCCCATGCTTATTCCAAATCACTTCTCCGGCTCCAGACGAATGTATGGCACTGGGTGCATTCACCTCCATACCAAGCATAGCGACTAATGGTGATTCAAATCATGCAGGCACCGACAAGGGAAAGCAGTTGTCCTGACCTTTGACACCATGAGGCGGCATGGGTAGGAGAAAAGAGGGCACAGAGCAGCCCCCAACTCTGTCTCCACATGACAAGCAAAGCAACAGATTACATGAGATTCAGGGACACGAAGGTTCCAGATATCAAGGCAGGGTCAAGATCAGCCAAAGCCTGGTACCTTGAAGACACAATGGTGGGCCACACCACACCACACTGCTTGTAGGAAACAGTGGGATACATAAACATGTGATCCCGGGGCATGTTAAAAACACCAGCAGCACTAAACAGCTGCATGCCCCCTCATCGTATATTCTCACAACTCACTGCAACTGCACACACCAGGCAAGACACATTTGTTGAAAACTAGGGACGTCAATGGAACCCCTGCTAAAACATGATGGTGTTCGCCCCTATGCTCGTTAGACCATCCTAAAACCTATTTTACACCAATCTAAGCATCCTGTTTGGATAGAGAGGGGGGGCTCAATGGCTCATAAAAGAGTTAATCTGCCCAGATAACTAATAACCACTCTTATTCCCCACATTCACTAAAACATGCCTCACTAGATCACAACTAGTGGAGTGTGGAGATCACTCCCCTTAGGGTAAAAATAAAACAATTAATTACGGAGTATGTGTAATGTTTCTGAGTTACCCATAAACAGAGTTTTTTTAAAACCAGGTAACAGAGAAAGCAACAAAAGTGCACCAATAGGAGGTGTCGTCAACTTTCACTAAGAGAAAAAAGACAATTTTGGCACATACAGCAATGGAAGGGATAAAAACCCAGAGCCTGCTTAACACCCGAGTGGGTGCACCGTTCCTTCGTGTAGTCGAGCCCTTACATGTCGATGACATCCAAGAACTAAACTTTGTGAACATTTTCCAACTGGGCAAAAGAAACACAGCCACAGGAAGAGCACAGATGGCTCAGAAGGGAATCCCACCTTGAACGACCATACCACAACAAAAGTTTTGTATTTTTTTGTGTATACGTGCTCTCTGTATTTTATGGGTAATCACATACTTGTTTACCCCTGAGCAACTGCTGGGTCAAAAGGCACTCACAAATGGGAAACTACAGTGCCTACATAGAGATCTCTCATATTTCACCTACAATTACACTAGAACAAAGAACACTAGCAGCCTGTATGCACTGCATAAAGCCCTCTTACATAACACCAACACATGATGTCAGTCAGCTCCCAAGGTTCACCCAAGCCATGTTATGTCTGTTCGCTGATCCCACATGCGAAAGGCGCAGATAGGCTTTACCTCTCCCAAGAGGTAGTCCCCAAAAAAGCAAAATGCTTTATTCACCTTTACCCATGTAGGTTAAGGGCCAACATTCAACCCAACAGGATAGAACTTCTCAGGGTAGTTATAAACCTGACCTGATACGACACAAACCCAACAGCGTTATACCTCTTCACTGGACCTAATGATATCCAAACCAAGCTGGACAGAACGCATAGAAAGGCCATCATTGGGGAAGGCACAGTTTGGCCCTAGACCTTCCAGAGAAGAGATTCTTGGAGGTAGCAAAACCCCCGACTCAATGCACTAACATGTCAGCTCCTGCATACATCTGTGGACCAAGGGTGGCCCTTAGGGTATCTGGGACAGTTTTTCTTAACAACAAGTGCTCGCCCAACAGGAAGTTCCTGTGTAGGGCTGTCCAGCTCAGGGATAAAAAGGGGAAGGAGTCACAGGGGGAGGGTTGAATGAGAGTATATCCTCCCCATGTTAGGAAATTTGAGACACCAAAGTAGGGGGCGGGATACAGTTGGGTAGAAGGGAAAGGGCAACCCCTGATTGTTTGGAAGACAGCACTATTCTTTATGTTTCAGAGGTAAAGGAATGCTTCCGATGGGCACGAATGCCCCATGATACTGCACATTCTAGATGTGCAATGGGGCATAGCCACGGTGACGGATTACTACTGGCAATGCAGTGAGTTTTCCCATACTGAGCACGTCCCCGGAGGGAGCAGATTCTGTTCCCTAGTGACCATGTGCCCCTGACCCTGGCCATTCCTAGTGAAGGAGTATCTGACTTGTACGTACACCTGTTAAAGAAAAGGATAACTTTGCTGCACCAAACCTGTGAGAAAAGATCTGCAGACTATTTCGAATGGGCACACTTTAAAGACTTTCCGGAAGCATTCAGACTGTTCACAGATGCGCAAGTATATACCCTTCTGTACCCTGTAGACAAAAGCTAATGCCCGCTGCATCCAAATCGTTAGGTAGGAGATGCTTAAAATGGTAAACAGCACTGAGCTTGGGCTCAATGGAAGAACAAGGAAGAACTGCTAGCAATCTGTCTCATGGTGATGCAGCACTTATATGTTTTGGACTGAAGGACCGCGCCGGAGGGAGTGGTGTGTGACAAGATCGGTGTGTCCGGCTGCACCTTTATCCCAGGGAATGATATAGACAACGGAACTCTGACACTTGCCGTCCAAGCATTGCACAATTGACAAAGGGACATGCATGAGGACGGAGGTGCCCCTGAGCAGGAGTAATTTTCAAACTGGTTCTCCTGGCTCTCACAATGGTTATCCAGATTATTTAAGTAATTGTTGCCAGTAATCATTGTGCTTCTATTGACATGTGGGGCTGTCCAATTAGGGATCACTACAATTGGGGGATCACCAGCTGTAAAAATGCAGTCCTCAAATTATGTAGCATGCAAGTAACTAGAAAGGTT
Source organism: Lissotriton vulgaris (assembly GCF_964263255.1). Lineage (NCBI taxonomy): Eukaryota > Metazoa > Chordata > Amphibia > Caudata > Salamandridae > Lissotriton > Lissotriton vulgaris. The sequence continues at coordinate 864,492,253 of NC_141689.1, forward strand.
GTCGTAGTCAAAAAGGAGCAAGGGGAACAGCAGGAGCCTAATAAAATATCAGTACAAATGCATAGGTTAGATAGTATAGTTGAGGAATCAATTAAAGGGGGAATGTTAATGTAGAAAATGGTAGTGTTATGATGGAAAACAATACATTCATTTATGAAAACAAAATCACATACTTAATAACGAAATCGCCCAGTGTGAACTCTAATTCTACCCTGACTCACAAATACATAGTTAGGCAAGCTCTGAGACCTAGGTCCGGGGTTACTGATATATAGGTCACAGGTGGGATGGTGCGTCACTAGTAGTGAACTTCATGAACAGGAAACCCTAGATCAATCCCATAGAAAAGCACAGCAACATTACAATGGTCAAGGGAGAATGACCCCAATAAAGCACATATTGCCGGAGAGGGTATGTGCGCTCCTTAAACACCATAAAGTCAGATGGAACACAGTTAGGAACACATAGGCAGTCAGAACACAGCACATGCAGTGATAACACACTGCCCATGCTGGACATCTGGACACATTATACACCGGCCACATTGTGTTCCCACATGGTCAAGGTCCACCTGCAGTAACCATTTGACCATTAATTTATGACTCTAAGGCAGCAACCAACATTCTGCACCATATATAGTTCACCGGAGAAATTTACCACATGATGAAAACTGTATTTAAAGAGGATGCCAACTGAATGTAAATTGAGACAGTCCTCAGACCCTGTGCCTGTAACTGTTGTCCCAGATACTATGTTTAATTAAACAAACTGTTCCTGTTTTGCCAAACGCCTCTTGTTGTTTTCAAGGTATTTCATACTCAAGTAACACCTGAAGTGGATCCTGAGGAGGAGAAACGACTTGCCAGAACTACTGCAACACCTAAGAGAGAACCTGAGTCTCTCCTCAACTAGAACATCAGCCGATGAGAACGATTTCTTGGCCAGTTATGTCAGGTGGAAATTAAGCCTGTGTCCTTGCATAATGCTATACAACAGGTCCTGTCCCATGAGTGGAGGAAGTGGACAAATCTTCTTTTCCTAGGTTTCCTCAACGGCATTATCCCATGGACAAATGTGCAGAATAGTTTTCATCTGTAGTAAAACAGGACGATTTAATGGCGAGCGTGTCCACTCAGGGTAATGTGGTGTCAGAGGACTCCTCCCCACCAGACTCAGTGGATAATGAAGTTGATGGGGCAGTGAAATGCTGTTATGCTGCAGCTAACTTCTCTATTCATTCCAACACTTACACCACATATACTGTTCAGTCCTTTCTTAAAGACTTTAAGGCTTTGGTTGATGGCATGATCGAGGAGATGGATTGTTCTTCTCATTTATCGCTCACGGAGCAGCAGGTCCGTTTTCTGTCTGGCCTATTATTTGACAATTTATGTGCTTCAGTAAGTACTTTTGGGCCTGCTATTGCAGCCCCCTGCCATTTGTAGATGCACAACTGGAAAGCAGACGCTGATCAAAAGGCCATTTTGATGAAAATGCCCTTTAAAGGTCCCAAAGTCTTCGGATAGCAGTTAGAGGAGATGATTAAGAAATCAGTGGAAAATAGAAAATTGTTGGCTCCATCTATTTCATAAATGAAGGAGCTTTTTCTTTAAGTGGGCTTCCCTTTATCAGCAAAAGGTTCATCTCAGCCCTTTCGAGGTAGGTGTTATGACTGGGGCACCCTCAATCTCAAAAAATCCTGGTTCCAAAACACTTCCACTGTGACCATCCCTCAACCCACCAAGGCATGGCTACCTGGGGTCCTATCCAGTGGGGGAGTGCCTTCTGGAGTTCCAAGCACAGTGGCAACGGGACGTCTCATATGTCTAGGTGATTCACACGATTTCTGAGCAGTATCTTTTAGAGTTTTCGGAAGCCCCAAAAGTCCTTTTCAGGAACACTCATCTTTCAAGGGATACATTTGGAAAGGCATTCAGCAGCTTCTGGACAACAGGCAAGTGTTTGTGTCCCTCAGTCCGAGCGAGGACACAGGTTTTATTCCATTTCCTTCCGGGTGCAGTAGGTGTCAAGAGACTTTTGATCAGTGTTGGACCTAAAGGCACTGAATTGCTTCCTGGTTCCCCAAACATTCAAGATAAAGTATCTTTAGTCTGTTGAAAAAGGGGCAGTTCCTGGCATCGATGGACATGTTGGATGCGTATTTATACGTCCCAATTTTTCCTCTCCACTAGCAATTCCTGAGGTTGTCAGTGGACAGCCAGCATTTCCAGTTTTGATCCCTCCCATTTGGCATGGCATCTGCACCCAGAATTTCCACTAAACGCCTGCCTACACTGGTGGGCATTTCACATTCTCAAGGTATTCTGGTATTCCCCTACCTCGATGAATGATTGATTGCCTCTTCTTCTCTCTCTAAGGTCTTCCCGTACATCGTAGATGTTTACGTCCTATTGCTCAATCTTGTTGTTTTGCTCAACTACACCAAGTCTCACCTGCACCCTGCTCAGGATGGACTTGGCAGAAATCTTTCTGACTCCTACAAGGAGAGACACACTGAGGTTGCATCTTGCGGCTCTTTTAGTGCTACTAATAGCTCCTGTAAGACTGTGGCTGAAGAGTCAGGGGGAGATGGCCTCAACTCTGACTCCTTGGAGTCGCCTCCATCTGTATCCCATCATTCATCACATTCTATGGCACTGGAGTCCGGAGTGCCATGACTTCAAGGCATGAGTTCCGATCACTCACCAAATTAGTCAGGACATGCAGTGGTGGTTGAACCCAGAAAACCTCAACAAGGGCCAACGGTTGAGTCAGGCTCCCCCTGTCATAATTTCAACCAAAGCCAGCGATTTGGGATGTGGGCAGTCATGGTGGAAATCACCACTCAGGGGGTTTGGAAGACGGGAGAGTCCCTTTATTCTTCCAACTGGAGGGAGTTGGCTGTAGTACCCGTTTCATTTATTTCTATTGATCAGTGGTCAGGGTGTGTGTATAGACGGACAACCATGTGACTAAATAGTATTTATGTCATCAAGGGGGGATGATTCCCTTCATCTTTCTACTTTCCTGAGAGATTGTGGTGTGTTTGGAACAAAATTCTCTATATTTGATGGCAGTTTATCTTCCGGGAAAGGAGAATGGGATACCGACCAAGTCAGCGGGAAGTTTCCTTCTTCATCTCTCTGTGCCTCTCTCCCCTGAGTGTTTCAAGAGATTTCATGGAAGATTCGAGAGGCTATGGCAGGATCTTTTTGCCACAGAGTGCAATTTCCTGCTTCCATCCAATTATTTCATAAACACTCAACCCACAAGTCTTACAATCGTCATTGGAGGCACTTTCATAAATGATGTTGATTTAGGGAGTTTGATACAACAACTTATGCTGCAAAGAGGATTTTTGATTTTTTACTGGATGCTTTCAGTTTGGGAATGGGAGTCACTACCATCAGAGCCCAGCTGGTAGTTGTTCGAGCCTTCCTAGAGGATGATCTCTCTGAAGTTTCTCCTTCAACGTCATGTCTGCTATGGGGTTTCTTTCTTCAGAGACCAGTTTCACATTCTCCAGTTCCTCCCTGGAATTTTCTCCAAGCTTTGACTTGTCCTCCCTTTGAGCCACTTGATTCTGCTACTTTCAACTTTTTTGACAAAGCAAGTGGTTTTCCTGGTGGCTTTGTGTTCAGGCAGAGGGGTGGGGGAAAATGGAGCCTTACTTTCAGTTTTCCAATTTATCAGTTTTTTCTTTCCAGACAAGATTGTGCTTCAACCAGGTTCTTCTCTCCTGCCTAAAGTCCTTAGCACCTTCACTATTCAAAGACATTGTTCTTCTGGTTTTCTTTCCTAACTATTCTTCGGCTGAAGAGGAGACTTTGCATTCTCTTGACCTTTGCATGGCTTTGATTGTTTAACTGGAACACACTTCCTTTTGGTAGACTGATCCACTTTTTGTCACTTTTGGTCTTTCTAATAAGGGCTCTCAACCTTCTACTTCTAGTCTCTCTAGGTGGATTAAGTCCACAATCATGAAAGCTTATCAGGTTTCAGGTTCTGCCACTCCCAGGTGGAAGGTCGCTTGGCTAGAGGAGTGTCTACATCTACGTCTTAAGTGGGTTTTAGGGTAGCTTCCTTGAGGGATGTGTGTGCTGCTGCGACTTGTAAATACTACCGCATTTTTCTTTCCCAATATCATTTGCAATTAGGTGGGCTTTTTCTTCTTCTTTTGGGGACCATGTTATTTCAGCAGTGGAAGAAACTGCCCCTAATTTTGTATAATAATGATCTGATGCATGATATAATAAATCCAGCTGGTGTAGCAACTCTATGGTGCACTTTTTTTTCCTTAAATTTCTGTCTGTAATTAATCAATGGGTTGCTTGACTATTGTCTCACGCATAAGGACTGCATCCAGGAACAGGGATGAGGAGGTAATGCCCTGGTTACTTACCGATAATCTTCAGTACTCCGAGTCCTGGTCTTCCTTGATGCAGTCTTGTGTCCCACCCTCCCACCCAGGGTATGGCGTTTGATTATTTCCAGTTTTGTGTGTTTTGTACATGTGTCGTTCTGCTTGGTATATTACAGGATGTGCATCATCAGTTCCTCTCTTTTCTGGCTGCTCCTTAGTAATGGGGGCTACCTTGGCAGAACTTTTTTGCCTCAGCTAGGGAATTGATTCTGCTAGAGAGGAGAGGCGTCTCACACGTAATGTAACCGGGGCATTCAGGATGGTAATGTGCCAAAACCCAGTCTAACCCTTCGGAAGATGATGCATGTTTTAGTATGAAAGCTTCTAGAAAGACATAGGTCCCCTTTAGAGAGAATTCTCCCACAACTGGCTCACGTAGTCAAATACTCACTGCTGACCTCTGAAGTGCTTTGCTGGTGAACTCAGCACCACAGCATTCTATCATTCTGAGGGCACTACTTTGCGTAACATTAAAGCAGTTAAGAGTAACACCTGTTATTTACAGTAAGTAGAAGTTGTAGAAATGTTTTGATGTGATATATTAAAAAAAGAAGTGTTTACAGCTGCAGCAGATTTTCTTTCTCAAGAAGGAAAGTTCTAACAGGTACAATACAGGGCTGGGCTGGGAATACTGAAAACCCCAACTGGGGCTGGAAAGCTGGGTGCTGCTAGATCCTCTGCCTACATGTCCATTAATGCAGACCTGTTGATGAGGCACACAAAGGCACACACATGATTTGCTGCTGCAGTGATATAAAGCCCTTAGGTTCTACACCAGACCCTGAAAAAATTCAATATTTCATACGTATCTTTTCATAAGTGCCTGTAAAACATATTGCTACCCCCAAATATGTTTGGAAAACTGTGCTGTAAGTTGAATACTTTGGCAGCATTGCTGATGCAGTGCTGTCATTAAAAATCTTACAGGGTTAGTTATAGCTTTTACTGCAGCCCTGTGTCAGCATGAATAATCAATAATGAGTTACGGGTGACATGGTCCAAAATGCAAACAGAAAATCTAGTCTCCTCTGCAACCGGGTTGGATAGTAAAAAACAACCATAATTGGGGTACCGTGGGCTCCTCCCAACCATTTACCTGGGTGCCAGTGCACCTTCTGCACTAATGCAATACATTGCATTTGTATTGGATTATGACAATTGCTCCTTCAAGGATGTTTTAGGAAAAAATGCACAATTACTATGGTTTATGTGGCACTGCCCCACTGTGCAAATTTAGGTTTTAGTGTGAACTCCATTGGTAGTCGCTGAATGCAGCAATGCTGATAACTGTAAGCTTTTCTGCATTTACCTCTAAAATTACTAATCGCCTGGAGTTAGAAAAGAAAATGAGCCCACTCAGAGTGGAGTTCAGATGAAGAAATAGGGATCGAAATGAGGTAATTTCCAATAAAATGAGAGGTGAAAGCAAAGGAAAGGTTGAAGTCATGGGGATCAAAATAATGGATGGAGAAGCAACGGTGGTGAAGGAATGGTGGGTGAGGTCTGGTGGACGAGCAATATAGTCAACATACTGTGGATCCGTGTAACACCTGCTCTCCAGAGACCCTCCCGGATATCCATATTTCCAATTTCCTTAACATTACAGGATCACTAATCTGTAAGGTGATGTGGTTATGGATGGGTAACCTCGTCATAAAGACCTTGGCAATTCTTATCTGACTCTCATCAGACATATTCTACCATGAGCTACTTCTTGTCAACTAGGGTCCTCTGTCCCAAATCAGTTTACGCGGCTCGTCTCAACTGGACTTGTTTGGAACTCATAAACAAGGCTTGACTGCATGAAAAACCTGATAGAGGTATGTTAGTCAAGTGGAATTTTGAGGCCATCTCATGCCCATTCATTCCTGAAAACGTTGCATCAAAAACAACAACACCGACCTGAAATGATGGGCACAGATGACAACCTTCACCTGTAGACTTAACGGAACAAAATGGCCAGTCGGTTCACAAGAGCCATTCGCCAACCTGTAGGTTTGCAGGGGCTTATATAGGACTTCACAAAAGAGACTTAACCCAACAAAATGGCCAGTCGGTTCACAAAAGCCATTCGCCAACCTGTAGGTTTGCGGGGGCTATATAGGACTTCATAAAAGAGACTTAACCCAACAAAATGGCCAGTCGGTTCACAAAAGCCATTCGCCAACCTGTAGGTTTGCGGGGGCTATATAGGAATTCACAAAAGAATTCCAGGAATACACCTGTGAACCTGCCAAAACAACATGCTATCGGGCATGTTGGTGGCCTTTCATGTAAATCCCTAAAATACTGAAATGTAATTCAAAAGTAGGAGAACGCCTAGGGTAGTACATTTCTCACTATTTCTGTGAATGGAGCCTTCCTTGTATTGTGCCTGACGACGCTCCCTGCCATGTGTAGTCCTGACATAGAAGGAATACAACAATAACCTGAACTTTGAAGTATGAAATGAAAGCTGAACGATTGGACAGAATACAGAGAACTTGTATAAAGTGATAAATGCTGTGAACTGCACAAAATCAAAGAGGCTACGGCAGCAGTGTTGCTAAATTTCCATTTCGTGGAAGTTATTTTCAAACCTTGGCAAGTGGACTGAGCATCTCCAGATTGTTCTAGCTGTGCTTGGCACACTTTGCTGGCTGCCATTTGTTCATGATTACACGGCGTCTGAAACACAAGGTGTGCTGCTCCATTCCATGACTGTCGATGTGTGTGTTCCTGCGTGAATACGTGTTTTGTGCATACACGCATGAACATTTTAGAGGCGCAACAGGGTCTATAACATTTCAAGATGGTCGGTGAAGTAACCACGATTTTGCGTAGGGCTGCTTCCTCAGTTCCTGGTAGCAAACGCATGCACTTGTTGGAGATGAAAAAACGTCTCATGTACTCAAAAGTTTGCTCAAAAACTGAGCTTCTGACTTTACAAAGTGTCCATCTCAGTACACATAATGCCATGATTTATAGCGTACTGGAGTAACATTGAGAATTGCATGGCTGCAAGGCGAAAGGTCAGAAAGTGTACTTTTCCCCTTCCCTGTTTTTCGTCAGGACATAACATTACATTTTGTAACATCAGTAATAAAGTATTAGTTGGTCAGTATTTGACCTATGTAGGTGATGCCTCTTTGCAAACTTTTCTAATAACCACTGGGGAGGCAGGCAGCGAATCTGTCTCCAAATGTTGCTGAGATTGCCTGTAACGGAAATCCCACCTTCTTCCGGTACATGGGGCATAAAATAGGTCATATCTTGAAGGAGCAAGCTGAGACTGATGCATGCAGCCCTCCACGGCCATTTTTCTCTGCTATGGTGTGCAGTGTGGCCCACATTCTTGACCCATCTCTTTAACATTTATATTGCATTCTGTGTTTGACTGTGGACAGAGTGTTTGCCCTGTGCTGCACTTCTAGTTCTTTCTGAGCACAAAGACGACGGGGTAGATTTACATTGTTTTGTGCTGGTTTAGCATTACAAAAGTGACGCTAACCAACACATTTTTTTTCCTAATTTACTTCCCAGTGCCAAACTTGTTTTGCGCTGGAAAGTACCCTGAAAGTAACGCAAAGCAGCTGCTTTGCGTTACTTAGCACCAAGGGGGCATTACATGGGTGGTACATGGACGTTTCCAAGCCACCACCCACATTTTGTGACGCAAAACCTTAACTACAAACAATTGTAGACAGGGCTTAGTGTCTAAAGTTAACTCCATTTGAAATGAGGCGTTAAGAGGAGAAATGCTTTTATTTCTCCTTTCTTTTTTGACTGCATGTGTGCTGCACTGTGCAACACACAAACAAAGTAGGAGAAGCTTTAAAGTGTGTCTAAGCATAGTATTTTGTATAGGAAAGGTAACCTTCCTGGACGAATCCTATGTTAGACAAAAGCACACACCCTAGCATTATGGTGCTACGGTGTGTGCTTGGAACATGGCAGCTGAAATCAGCGATGTCGCTAAGGAGAGAATGAGAGAGACATAGCTCTGTAGGTATGGCGCTCTCCTGCTCTCTCCCAGTAAATCAACACAGTGCAGCGCAGCATTTTTGGCTGCTGACCTGTGTTCCGTACCTTGTTTGAAAATCTGGGACGAGGTTTCTTAATCCATCTGTACTCACTGCTGATGTAAGCAAGTCTGTTATCAATTTATAAGAAAATCTTTGATGAGAAATCTTGACAAGTAAAAGAATAAAAACTTGTAAAAATGCTTGTTGGACAACGTAGGTTGCATTGGCAAGATTTTCCTGAAGTTTAACCCCTCTAAAATGTATTTTGTATTGAAGGCGACCTAGAGTAACATGGCCCACCTCCTTAAAAATACGCTAAATTCTATGCAGAGGTCTCCATTACCACATCTCTTAGAGGACGAAACCACACTTCTAATCCCTTAATGTTTGAACAAACAATACTGATGCTAACAGTTTCTGTTGCTTATTTTCCATATTTCCCTTCTTAGGAATACTTCCCTTCTTTTTCTTCACCAAAAGGCCTCAGTCTGACCACTTCTTATATATTTCGCCCTCGCTATCAGCCAATCATTCATTCTCATGGCTTTAAACAACTTATTTCGTACTCTAGGGGGAGCTGAAATTACAGTCCTCCCTTCTGCATATATCTTGGAAGTTTTAAACAAATGCAATTTGCTGCATTCACCACAACATATATATCCTCTCTTTCGACTTAACCTGTTTCTCTTCCACCCATCCTGGCACTGACTTATCAACCATTTTCAGAAACACAGTCAATCAAACCACCCTTAATTTAACTTGCTGTCTCAGTTTCCTACCACTCAGAACTTCAAATAGAATTTTAATAGTGGTACTGTGGTGTCAGTTTGTAAGCTCCCACCCTCTTCCCAGACACTTCTTTCAATGTTTGCCATCTCATTTCTATCACAATGTTTTCTTTTTATGTTCTATTCAACCTATCCACTATCCCTTTGGTTTCTGGATGGTGAGCTGATAATCTAATTTCCATTTTGTGCTTCTCCCAAAGTACTTCCACTGCACCCAATTCCACATGCACTTTATTGTCAACCAATATTACTTTGGAGTAAACTTCCCTCTTAACTATTTTTTCCGGATGTTTGATCATTCTTGTTGTAGTGATCTCGTTGACAGTTTTGCATTCTGTCTATTTCACATAGGGTATTTGAAGTACTAAATTCTTGTACACCTGATCTGCTGTGGAGTTCGTTCATGGTGTTCAGACCTACTCTCTCTCTCAGGGTCTCTTAGGCCATGTTTGCATTGTTATCCTTGGTTTTCTGACACACAACTTCCTGTTTCTAGGTATTATTGTACTTCACTCATGCACCAACCTTTCATTATATATTTTTACCACAAACAACCCCCCATAGTATTTGGTTAGTCTTGGTTATCCCCAATTGCTCTTTCTACAATTCTTTCTCTTAAGATAACGGTAGTATCACTTGAACTCCACTCTTGTCAATACTATTTTCCCCACATTCCTCTCTCATCATTCAGAATTTGATTTCCTTGGCCCCCTTCCTTTCTGTACACCATGTCTTAGTCTATTGTTTAACCCCATCTTTGTCCTTGTCCATGGCTTCAATTCATTAATCTCTTTAAATGACCCCTCTCTTATTGGCCAATCCCTTGAATTCCGTTTGTTTTTGTTTTTTCTCATAATCTCCTACTACTTCCCCTTCCTTTACTTAAGCAGTACACTACTCTAGTTTTTGCTTCTGAATTTCAACTCACACCAAAACCCATGTTCCGGAAGTTATGAAGTCTATTTGCATATTGTAAGATACGTTTTATCAAGACACTTCTGTATTATTTGCTTAAGTTGAATGTGGTCAGTTTGTATCATAATTTCATTTCCCCACAAGAATGACTGAAATGTCTTGACTAACCAGGTCACTACTAACACTTCTTTCTGCATAAAGTTAATCTTAGTTTTGGGCCTTTTAGCAGTCTAGACATTAGTGCTACAGTCTCACTTACTTCATACCTTCCTGAGTTTATATTAACTGTAAGTTCTTTGTGGCTTGTATGAGTTGTGAGAACGCAGCAGCTTTAGCATTTCACACCTACCCAGTACTGGTGCACTCCTCAAATCTTTGAATATACACAATTATTTATCACATTCTAGAGGCAATGCATATTTTTCAACCCCACTTGTAAAATTTCTGAAATTTAGGGTCCGATTACAAGTTTGGTGGTCCCCCTGTAGGACTGCCACTGCTGCGAGCAGGACCACCAAACCTGTGGTGCACCCGCCCGTTTTATTCCGAATTGAATCCAGGGTGGGCAGGCGGTGAAGTGGCAGTGTCATGGTGGAGGTCTGTTAGGCTCGTAGGAGAGGCTAACAACCAGACCACCACGTGACAGCGCCTACTGCATGTTCATGAACGTGTGGCATGCAGCATGTCATGCATGCCACACAGGTCAGGAACAAAGGTGAAGATATAGGGGGGCACAACATGTGCCCTTCCCCCGCACGCACCCCAATGGACAAATTTGCAGTCTGCATCTGGCGGGAATGGGGGCCCACAGGGGGCCACATTGGGCGCTATCCTGAAGGTGTTAACTGGCTCATGATTTGCCATAGAATTGAAAATGGATGTTGCAGTGGCGGACATGGGCTTCTAAGGGATAACCAGCAGAAACTGGCGGTACAGGTCATTACCACCAAATGTACCCTGATAGACTTATCTCCTGAAGTGGAGATCTTGCAAGGGTACCTGCTGGACATGGAGGGAAGGGTAAAGTTCCTGGCATATAGAGATGAGGATGTCATCAATAGGGCTCGGAGGAACAATATCAGAGTGATAGTCTTGCTGGAACAAACTGAAGGGTTAGATATGCTTGGATACCTGGAGCAGTGGCGGATACCTGAAATTAATCCTGAGGGCCTTCACCCTTTCTTTGCCCTGGAACGAGCACATTGAGTTCCATTGCAGCCCTCATGGCCAGTGGTAGCCAGGCTGCTTCATTACAGATTCTCTGACCATATTCTGCTGCAAGCCAGGATGCAGCGAGACTTGCTGACACACCATTTCAGGATGATGGTGTTCCCTGACTTTTCAAGGCATTTCCAGAGGCAACAGGCCACGTTTCTCAAAGCCAAAAATTGCCTCTCCAGCTGGGGGTTCAATACGCAAAGCTTTTCCCAGTGAGACTGGAACAATGAGGTGCAATCTTCACCACCTCAGAGGAGGTGTGGGAGTGGATAAAGTGCCAACCACAGAATGCCATTCTCTCCAGTGCTTCTGGGTGGATGGCTGCCCAGGAATCATCCAGAAAAAGAGTAAACTACCTACTAAATCACAGGTCTATCATGAACAGCAGCAAGCAGAGGTGGTAGCCACACCACTGAATGTGAAGGGGGAAGCCTGCCATCAACTTTGGAAGAGGACAGAGCTCATAATACGGACTCAGACCAGGAACCTTGAACTGCAAATGATGTACTTTGAATTTGCTGGGGGTTTCCGCTTTGGGTGGTAATTGGAAGGAGGCGGGTAGATGTTGGACTGTACCTCATTCTGCTTTCAGTTGCTCCTGTGCATGCCAGCCCTACAAGTTGTAGGGAATTAGCAAGAATAACAAAGACTGTCAACTGTTTCTTTCCTTTTTGTCACTATTTAATTTCATAGTGCACAGTTATCAAAGAAATTGTCTATTTTTGAAGCCTTTCTTTAAAAAATACAAATGTTCCCCTCTGTTCTTCTTCCCTTTTGACCGGCATCACTATTTCTCCTCTTTCATTTCCGAAATCCTGAGAGAGCCTCAAAGAGAAGAGAGACCAGGGTAACTGGCTTTTTTTTTGCCTTCCACTTCGTTAGAGGGAAGGGATGTGATGGGATGACTACACCTTGAACAACAATGACCTTCACCAGTGTGCCCACATGGTTTTGGTGTTTCTGACTCTTCCTTATTAACTACCCCAAGGTTATTTAATTTGCTTTAGATTCCCTCCTGGTTAGCCTCTCAAGCGGTTCCATACATGAGTGAGCCACTCTCCTCCTGGAACGTGGCTGAACTGCAAATAGGGTCTTTGGTTTTCCTCTTCTCCTCTGCCGCCTTTGGTATTGGATGTGCCGTCTCCCCTGGAGTTGGGTCGGGTTTTCAGCTCTCGTCCTTGACTGTGCCGGAATTGCCTTCTTGGACTCTGCTACAGAGTGCCTCACCGGTTCGGTCTCCTGATGAAAAATCCTTTGGCGTCTTTTCTATCTCTTTTCGAGAGCACAATCCTCTTGTAACTCCGGAGTTAAATCCCGGCGTTGTTTGATTTGCTGTACTTGTTAGTTCGACAGCCCTGATGACGTAGGACTGGTGGAAGGCGTCGCCCTCCAGGAAGTCCTGTTTGTTAAAGGACCTGTTGCTGTAATTGTCATGCACGGTGGAAGCCACTTTTTATTGATACGGCTGAAAGCAAAGAAAAGGTACAGCATGAGGGGAGAACTGATCTTCCTCCATATCATTAGGATCGATGTCTTGAAGTCAGTCTGAGACCTTGTGACTCAAGTACTACAACTTTTCAGGGCTGGCTGGTGTGTTGGAACACTAGGGGTTGCACATGGTGGTCTAGACCTCTACAACTGTTAGGCGTGTGGTGACTGCACATCCGTTTGTTGGTGTGTTGCTGGTTTGGATAGGGAGATATTGCCTTCTTGGCTTGTGGTGGGGAGCTGGGAACGTTTTTGTTGGTCTAGCCGTACCATCTACTGTGCCTTTCCTTTGCCAACATTCTGGACGCATGGGGAGAGGAGTCTAGGGAGGAGCGCCGCTACCTGGGCGCTGGGCTATCTGTTTCAATATAACCCATGGCGGACACACTAAGAAATAAGTTTATGTCCTGGAATGTCCGGGGTCTCAATAATATGTCCAAATGATATAAAGTGTATACATACCTCAAGAGTTGGGGATTCATATTGCCCTTTTGCAGTAAATCCACTTAACCACTGCTGAGGGGTTAGTATCACACAAGCTCTGGAGGCTACAGACTTACTATACACTTTTTCTGCATTTGCTAGAGGGGTCCTCCTGTGGGTGTGAACTGTGGTTCCCATTATGAAAACCAGGGAGTTTTAAGACCTGGCTGGTAGGTGTGTGGTGATTACTGAACGTCTTGGCGGGAGAGATTTACCCATGGTTAGCATCTATGCTCCCAATATGGATCAGGTGGGCTTCCTGGATGAATTGTCTAAAGAACTTGCACCCTATATGTTGCAGTCCAGGATCCTTGGGGGGATTTTAATAACGTAGCTAACCCCACACTCAATCGATCACATACGCCCCTGCGCAACCCCCCTGTGGCCCAGTTAGTGCAGACGTTTATGGACTTGCAGCTCCGATGGGGACTAGTTGACAAATGAAGGTGCACCCAACTGCTAGCCAGGGACTACAACTCATTCCCAGGCATGTACGTGTTGCATGTCCGCATGGATACATTTCTTTGTACTCCCGGAGTGCATGTTGAGGTACAGAATGTTGAGTATCTAACTAGGACGACCTCTGATCATAACCCTGCTTTGCTTTCACTGAGGTAGACAATGGCACGCCTCGCATCTCTAATTGCCAATTGTAGGTTGAAGTGCTGGAGGACCCGGCTTTTCAGCATATGATTGGGGAAGGGATACAGGATTATTTTGAGTCTAATTCAACCACGGTGTCCACTCAGCTAATGTAGTGGGACGCTTTTAAAGATGTTATCCAGTGCGTTGTACTGCCGAAGTAGTAGGAGTGTGCCAGACCTTGGCGCAGGAAGTTGAAGTCCAAGAGGTGGCAGTGGAGAGGGAAAGACCTAGGAACCCTGCTTTGCAGCAGTCGCTGCTGGAGTACAAAGAGACTCTGGTGGTGCATGTGGAGTAGCTCTGTTGTTTTGACTACAGGGAGAATATGTTGAGGGCACATGCTTAGAGGGACAAGTCAGGGTCCCTGCTGAAATTGTTGGCTAACCCTAGCAAGAGAGGCTCCATGATACAGGAGCTGGAAACGATGCAGGGAAACTGGATCTATGATCTGGATGACATCAATGACAGGTTCACAGAGCATTACATGTTTCTGGAGCCGCTGTCCCTTCCGATGCTCATTAGTGAGGAGGCTTATATATTGGGGGTATCAGAATCTGTGAGATTAAGGCTGTGGTAAAGAATATGGCCCGTAGGAAGGTGTCAGGGGTGGATGGGCTCCTGGTCAAGTTTTATGCCACTTATATTGACATGCATGCCCCTAAATTAGCAGAGCTCTACAAGACGGCGACGGACCTTGGTCATTTACCAGCCTCTACTTGTGAGGCATTGATGATCCCATTACTAAAATCTTACAGCTCACCTCAGGATACAACAGCATATACACCTATATCGATGTTTAATGTTGATTACAAAATTCTTCATCACGTTCTCACCAATGAGCCCGCTGCTTTATTTGACGCGGCTGATACATACAGATCAGGAGGAATTTATTCTGGGGCATAACACGATGCTCAATATCCATAGACTCTTGATGCTGCTGAGGGATATTACTTATGATAGGAGGGCAGCAGTAGTAATGGCGGTAGATACTGAGACAGCCTTCTGTAGTCTGGAGTGGGATTTTCTCTATAGTGTGAGGGAGAAGATGGGTATTAGATGCGGCTATCTGGACTGGACTAAGTTGCTATACTTGAGCCAATGACCCATGTGAAGACGGGCAACGTGATATCAGAGGTGTACTCAGTGAGACGGGGGACCCGGCAGGGATGCCTGCTGTCCCTTCTTCTTTTCATGTTAGCAGTGGAACCTCTGGCCAGGAGTGCAAGCTCAAGTGATTGTATGCTGATGATAGGCTGTTGTTTGAGAAAGATGTGCTGTTGTTTGTGAAAGATGTGGTAAAAGGACTCAGATAGGACTGTCTGATGGGTTGTATCAGTTTGGGGAGTGTACAGACGTCATACTGATTGGCAAAAAACTAGCTTAATCCCCATTTGCTCTGGATCAGTGCTGACCTCGGCCCAAAGAGGGCTATTATGGGAACCCTCCTGCTTGAAGTACCAGGAAGTGAAGACATATCATGATCTGCTGGACTTATTGGATGGTAATTTAGGGGTGGCTGTTCGGGCCCTGAGAACTAGCTTAGAGTTCTGGAGGATGTTGATTTCGGTAGCCAGCCATATTGCCATTGCTAAGATGGTAGCCCTCCCTTGGCTGCTATATTGTTTTCTTGTTATTGCCATTGATCATACCTTGCACCGTGTTTCGGTGCTTGAGTCACTGCTGATTGATTGCACTGGTGAACCGGCAGACGGTGTATAGCTCTCACTAAACTGTAGTAACAGCCCCGGATTTTGAGTCATATTATTTGGCAGCGCACATGAAATGCTTCACCCAATGGGTAGATCTTAGACAGTCCCCCGATAGGTTGATGTGCGTGCCCCTCTGTCCCAACAGCTATGTCAGGTTCTATTGATGACTGGGAGGACCCCAAAGAGCTAGTAGTTGTGAGGCACTGTTGGCGGATTTACTTTCATAAAACACGTACATTGTTCCAGAACTCCCCTGATTTACTGTTAAAGCAGTTGGCGGTGTTGCCACACAGCAAAAAATTGGCAGGAACTGGAAGAGTGGTATTACCCAAGTGGGCGACTTGTTTTGTATGGGGGAATTACTTCTATTTGAGGACTTGCAGATGGAGTTTGGTTTGCCGGCGGGAAACTTCTAGTTATATGGGCAGTAGAGGCTGCGATAAAGAAACACTGGGGGGCCAGGATGGCGGAGCCATCTACACAGCGGAGCTGTCATCTTATTTGCACCTCCATGAGTACCCAGAGGGTGATCAGGGGCTTCTATAGAACTCTCCTAGAGGATATACTCTCACTGATTTACAGGAGAAATGGGAGGAAGATTTGGAGGCCCGATTCCAGAAGCAGACTGATCAAAGATCTGAGAGCAGGTTCTAAAAGTGTCTGGGAACATCAAATTCAAGTTAATTAACGTTTACTTCCTGCACAGGGTGGATCTTATGCCTGGTAAGATCAACTGATTTTACTGGACTGCCGGAGCAGGATGCCCTAGATGAGGGGAGGTGGGGGCTGAGATGTTTCACATGGTTTGGACCTATCCTTTCCTTTCTAGATTCTGGGCAGAAGTGACAGAATATGCCAATGATATTACAAATCACAATATTACCTGCTTCCTGAATACATGCTTGGTGGGCTGGTACCCGCACCTGGCCAAATGTAAGGTCACTAACAGATTTATTGCCCTGGCCGTGCTCTTTGCTAAGCACCAGATTACACTACATTGGAAGGCCACTAGAGGACTCAGGGTGAGTAAATGATGTCGGGAGCTTGTCCAAAGGGCGGAATACAAGAGAGGCATGTTGTTGAGGGAGGGGAAGCAGGGGCACAGCTCCACTGATATGGTACAAGCGTGGGATAATCTGGTTGATAGCATGAAAGTCATCGACGCGGAGTCCTCCCTGAGAGATACAGCACTTGTATAGGACGGGGAATGAAGTATGCTTGATGAACACCTATGGCTCAGGCTGTGTGGAGGATGCTTCCCAACCTCAACAAGTAATTGTGTTGATAAATGTGTGAGATATCATCATTGGGACTCATTAGCTGTAGACTTGTTCTGTCTATGATCTGAATGGCTTAGACCGGGGGTTTAAGTTGCTTATTTTGTGCGTTGGTTGCTTTGTTGAAGGGGGTAGCGGTTCAGCCATGACATGAGATTATTGAGCAAGCCGGACTGGAATATGCTCTAGGTATGTCTTTAGTAATTGGATGGGTTGTGTGGCCTTCTGCTTAGTATGTGGGCCTATACTGTACCGTGCTTCTCCGTCTGTGTTTGAAGCTAATAAACATTTTGTTGCAACGTAAGAAAACAAGTATTAGCTGGATATTTGAGGAAAGCTCAATCACGTCACTTTGTCTAGATCGAATGATTATTGAATATGGTGCATATTAAGAAATTGCTTTCTGTAGTATGTACTATTGCTTTCTGTAGTATGAACTACAAAATCCTATTCTCGCAACTACATCTCCTCTCTTTTCTGTGTGGAGATTTCTCTACCAACTGTGGACACATATAACCATCATCTCTCAGTATTACTTGCATAGAGGGACCAAACCGAACATTGTTGAGTAAATTTTGTTCTCATTTTCACAACTTCCCAAAATACCAACAAAGGTGCAGTATGAATGTAGTGAGGTGGTCCACGCA
The DNA here is from genome assembly GCF_964263255.1 of Lissotriton vulgaris. Lineage (NCBI taxonomy): Eukaryota > Metazoa > Chordata > Amphibia > Caudata > Salamandridae > Lissotriton > Lissotriton vulgaris. The sequence goes on from NC_141689.1 coordinate 864,509,847, forward strand.
GGAAGATGTAATCAAAGATGATGTATTCAAGCAGGTAACATGTTGAATGGTTCAAAACAACAAGTAATTAAGTTGTGAAGGACAGCCGCACCAGGAGCAGCCTGTCTGCTGCTCAGCCCATGCTCAACTCACTTCCAACCTCTCAGTCACCCAACATTCCGAGGCACATCATGAATCCAACATTCTATTGAGCACAGAGCACAGGCACTGGTTGTTTTGAACTATTCAACATGTTACCTGCTTGAATAAATCATCTTTGATTACATCCTTCCTGCGTGGACCTCCTCACTACAAAAGGTTACTCTCATAAAGTTAATTTAGTAAAGGATTAAACATCTCAAAATATTATTTATGCTTTTATTTTACAAATGTGTAATGTTTGTCTACAAAATGAGAAAACAGTTGTTCACCCAATATGATTTCACTCTTCAATTATGAAAAGCAAAGCATACTTTTATGTATTTATGTAGCTGGGTGCAGCTCTATATAAGAGCCTGTTCCCCCCACCGCAAGCACATGGTGATATTTTGTCAACCAAGTTACACTCCCATGTAACTAACAGTAACTACAATGGAACCAGCTCCAGACAACAGACGCTGGCAAGCAGCACCAACAGTGCGCACACCTGTATTTGCTTCTGTCAGCAACTTTATTTTGTGATTATTAGCTAACCCGGAAAAATTTAATTTTACTATCACAGACAAGATATCACTGGCCATGAAGTTAACTTTTACAGAGTGGTGAAATGGCCTATTAGGAACTACACCTCCAAGGTGTCTTCCCTTACAGAGCATCATAAGAGGTTACAATTCCTAATGTATGCTTGGGTCTTGGTTGCTTGTCAATTTTATTGGCATTAGTTTCTTCGGACTTTGAGCTTGCCTATCACCATTGAAGAATGAGTGGCACATTAAATGCCCTATCTCTGTTCCCTACATCTAGTGGCAAGAGAAGGATTCCCCTACTTCATAGCCTTCAGCCATTGTGATACGGATCATTATGTATAAAAATCTTGAGAACAGCCTCAAGTGACAGGGAGGGTAGGTGAACTAGCCTAGAAGGAACCATCAAATACAATCTACTGTAGCAGGCTCTGCCCTGCTTCTGTGTACGACTAAATTGAAACCACAAGATGTGCTGGTGCCGCTGTCATAAACTAGCATGACAAGGAGCATCAGTTAAATACTGGAACTAGTTTCCAGAAATTTCTGCGGTCACACTATACATTCTAACATCACTCAGTATGTAAATAGTTGCAATTTGTGGGTTGGGTGGGAATGTTTTTTTTTGCATCCTTTCCCCACTCTTTCAGGACATATTGGGGCATATTATCAAGGACGGGCGATACATTATCGCCGCTTTTATCGGCCGGAAACTGCCGATAAAGCGGCGATAATGAGCTTGATAATATGCTCTATGGAATTCCAATCGAAGCCCATGTTAGATGTCTTCACATCTAACATGGACTTCGATTGAAATTCCATAGAGCATATTATCAAGCCCATTATCGCCGCTTTATCAGCAGTTTTCTGCCGATAAAAGGGGCGATAATGTATCGCCCGTCCTTGATAATATGGCCCATTGTTCTCCCTTTTATACACGTTATAGTAGGGCTACACATAAGGCACATTTCAGAGGTGTGATACAACGCGACTGATGGTGCACTATTTCTCCAAGTTGTCCTACGTTATCCTCACACAAGAGATATTCTCCGCAAAGGGTTAGTTACACTATTTAACTAGCTTGTGGTCCGTGCCCACGAGCTGAAGTCCTTCCTCATTTCAGGCAGAAGACCCCAGTTTCTAAATCAGTCATGCAGTTGTACATACTTATCTTCATGTAGTAAAGCCCTCATCTGCAGATGCTCAGGTCCATCATACATGACGTCACATTGAGGACTCGGAGAGGACAACACCAGGACCCTCTTTATGAGCGGCCATTTATTTAATTCCTATGGGAATGGTATTAATAGTTAGCTTCATGGGAATTATAAGATCTATGGCAATACCATGAACCTGTTTACTTGCACTCGGAGGTTTCAGCTGCTTAAAGGAGCTTCAATCCCCGAGTGAATATTGCACATACTAGCTGATTTAATGATTAAACAGGCACAATGTGCAGCGACAGGCCTTCAACATGATTAGGCAGAACGTATTCAGCTCTGTTCTTTGCAAGTATTCAGACGTGTTTGTTTACCTGTCAGCACAGCGCTGTGGATGTGCTAACGCTGGTGCCTTTGTTTTGATTCCTGGAGATATGTTCCCACAAAGCCAGAATAATCCACTTGTTTGTTTTGCGCTTGATCTCGCTCATTCCTCATCGAGGTGGGTGTCCTGATTTAAAGACCACGTTTCATGTATCCAAGCCAGCACCTGCTTGCAACTTATTTGCTTCGTTTTCTAAAACAACATTTGCTCTTTGTCTTACTAAGAGCATGAAATGTGGAGCTACAGTTTGGCGAGAGTGTTGTTTGACTGGGAGATGATGTTAGGGTGGATAGACGCATAGGTGTTTTGCAACTTCATCATATTTGGAAATATTTGAACGTGTGATAATGGTTTTATGTTTTCATTTTTGTTATGCATGAGTCAGTTCTTTTAACATAGAATTCAAGTGTAAATATTGCACCAGAATCACATGAAATTATTGTTACGGAGTGGTGGATGAACTCAATAGAAGTGTAATGGCGGTTATCTTATAATTATACTTGCAATTTCCAGAAATGTTTATTATGCTCGCAAAATGTTTCTTCCGCTAAAAAAAGTAAACATTGTTCTACATACAGCAGAACTCAATCTACTACAATTTAAGCCTTTAATAACTTTTGTAGGATTTTCACTCAAATAGAATCAATCAATCAATGAATCAATCCACTTGTAAAGCGCAACACTCACCCGTGAGGGTCTCAAGGCGCTGAAGGGAGGGGGTGGGGGGAGGGTGCCTGCTATTGTTAGAATAACCAGGTCTTGAGGTGTTTCCTGAAGGTGAGATGGTCCTGGGTCAGTCGTAGGTGTGCGGGGAGGGAGTTCCATGTCTTGGCTGCTAGGTAGGAGAATGATCTTCCTCCGGTGGTGGTTCTGCAAATCCGTGGGACGCTGGCAAAGACGAGGCTGGTGGAGCGGAGCTCGCGGGTGAGAGTGTAGAACGAGAGGCGGCTGTTGAGGTATTCGGGGCCCATGTTGTGGAGCGCTTTGTGTGCGTGGGTGAGCAGCCTGAACGTGATCCTCTTGCTGACGGGGAGCCAGTGCAGGTTCCTCAGGTGGGCGGATATGTGGCTGTGGCGAGGAATGTCGAGGAAGAGTCTTGCGGAGGCGTTCTGTATGCGTTGAAGGCGTTTCTGAAGTTTGGCTGAGGTTCCTGCGTACAGGGTGTTTCCGTAGTCCAGTCGGCTGGTGACGAGGGCCTGGGTGTCCGACTTTCTGGTTTTGGTGGGGATCCACCGGAAGATCTTTTGGAGCATGCGCAGGGTGTTGAAGCATGAGGATGAGACTGCGTTGACTTGCTTGGTCATCGTGAGGGAGGAGTCCAGGATGAATGCCAGGTTTTGTGCGTGGTCTCTGGGTGTCGGTGCGGTGCCCAGCGTTGTGGGCCACCAGGAGTCATCCCAGGCGGATGAGGATTGCCTGAGGATGAGGACCTCCGTCTTGTCCGAGTTGAGCTTCAGACGGCTGTGCTTCATCCATTCTGCGACATCTTTCATTCAGTCCTGGAAGTTGGCTTCGGCGGTGAGAGGGTCTTTGGTGAGGGAGAGTATTGCTTGGGTGTCGTCGGCGTAGGAGATGATATTGATGTTGTGTTTGCGGGCGATGGTGGCGAGGGGGCTCATGTAGATATTGAAGAGATTTGTGCTGAGTGAGGAGCCCTGGGGTACGGCGCAGATGATTTTGGTGGCCTCGGAGCGGAAGGGAGGGAGGCGGACTCTCTGGGTTCTGTCGGAGAGGAACAATGTGATCCAGTCCAGGGCCTTTCTTTGGATCCCATTGTTGTAGAGGCGGGTTATTAGGGTGCGGTGGCAGACGGTGTCAAAGGCTGCGGAGAGGTCCAGGAGGATGAGAGTGACTGTCTCTCCGTTGTTCATCAGGGTCCTGATGTCATCGGTGGCTGCAATGAGGGCGGTCTCGGTGCTGTGATTGGCTCGAAATCTGGACTGGGATGGGTCAAGCGAGTTGTTTTCTTCGAGGAATGCAGTCAGCTGTTTGTTGACGGTCTTCTCGATGACTTTAGCCGGGAAGGGGAGAAGAGAGATGGGGCGGAAGTTCCTGAGGTCTTTGGGGTCCGCTGTTGGTTTTTTCAGAAGGGCGTGTTTCCAGCTTTCCGGGAAGGTGGCTGACGTGAAGGAGCTGTTAATGACGTTCCGGAGGTGTGGTGCGATGATGGTGTCCGCTTTGTTGAAGATATGATGAGGGCATGGGTCGGAGGGGGAGCCGGAGTAGATGGTGTTCGTGACACGGGTGGTGTCTTCAGTGCTGATGGGGGTCCATGCGCTGAGGCTGGTGGTGGGGGTCATTGGTTTGGTGGCTCGAGGCGGAGTCTGGGGTCCGAAGCTGTTGTGTATATCTGCGATCTTGCAGTGGAAGAATGTGGCGAGGGAGTTGCAGAGGTCTTGCGACGGTGTGATGTTGTTGTTGCTCGCACTGGGGTTGGAGAGCTCTTTGACGATGTTGAAGAGTTCCTTGCTGTTGTGGGCGTTGTTGTCCAGACGCTCTTTGAACGATGTCCTTTTGGTGGTGCGGATCATCTGGTGGTATTCACGGGTGGCGCTCTTGAGGGCTGTCATGTTTTCTGATGTCCGTTTGTGGCGCCAGGCTTTTTCGAGGGTTCGGCATGATTTCCTTGCGATTTTGAGGGCGTCTGTGAACCATGCAGTTTTTCTGTTGCTAGTCTTGCCTGGGGGTTTCTTCAGAGGGGCGAGGTCATCGGCGCAGTTGGTGATCCATTGTGCGAAATTATGTGCTGCGTCGTTGGTGTCGGGGGTGTCGACAGGAGGGTTCTGGCTCAGTGATGTGGTCAGTTGGTCTGCAGTGACTTTGTTCCAGCATCTGCGGGGGATCTGTAGCATCTGGTGGTGGGAGGTGGTCTTCTTGAAGGTGAAGTGGTTGCAGCTGTGGTCGGTCCAGTGTAGTCTGGTGCAGTGGCTGGAGGAGACGTAGTTGCTGGCGGAGAAGATGGGGTCGAGCGTGTGGCCGGTGAGGTGGGTGGGTGTGTCCACCAGTTGCTTGAGTCAGAGGTTGTTGAGGTTGTCGAGCAGGGTGGTAGTGTTGTTGTCGTTGTTTTTCGCCAGGTGGAAGTTCAGGTCCCCTAGGAGGATGTACTCTGGTGAGGCTAGGGCGTGCGGGCTGATGAAGTCGGCGATGGTTTCGCTGAATTGTGTCCGTGGGCCCGGGGGTCTGTAGATGAGTGTTCCTCTGAGGGTGGTCTGGGGGTCGGTGTGGATCTGGAAGTGTAGGTGTTCGGCGGCGGTGAGTGTGTCTTCGGCGTTGGTCGTGACGCTGATGGAGTTCCTGTAGATGATGGCAATTCTTCCTCCAGTTTGGTTGATGCGGTCCTTCCGGGTGACCTTGTAGCCGTCCGGTATATCTATGGTGATGTCAGGGGCCGATGAGGCGTTCATCCAGGTTTCCGTGAGGAAGGCGATGTCTGGTGCTGTGGTATCAAGGAGTTCCCAAAGTTCGACGGCGTGTTTGTGGACGGAGCGGGTGTTGAGCAGGATGCACTTGAGGTGGTTGTTGTTGTTGCCGTGTTCGGTGGGCGGGGTGCAGGTTTGGAGGCAGGTGAATTTGCAGGCTTGGCAGGTGAAGGGTCCGTGGGTGCGCCTCGGGGTGGCTCGGTGGCAGGCCGCTGGTCGTCTGGTGTTGAGTGCGGTGGGGGTGGCGCTGTCGTACCTCAGTCGGGTGTCCTGGCATCGGCTGGGGCCAGGGGTTCTGGCACTGGGCGCGGTCCAGGCGTGGACAGGCGCAGACCGGCTTGCCTTCGGCGTGCCAGCGGCGCGGCTACGCAGTGGCCTCCATTAAGAAGGGTGCGAGGGAGGGAGGAGCAGCTGGGAGTGGGAGCGGGTGGCGAATCAAGCGCGGGGATGCTGGGGAGGCAGCGGCGGGAGCGGGAAGCGAAGAACGGTGGGAAAATCTGGAGCACAGAGGCAGCAGGGGGGATGCTGACGCGGTGGGAGAGCGACCTGGCTGGTAAAGAGGATCACCTTCAGAATCCTCACCCACGCACACATGGCTCTCCACGACATGGGCCCCAAATACCTCAACAACTGCCTCACATTCTACACACCCACCCGCCAACTCCGGTCCGCCAGCCTCGCCCTCACCACCGTCCACGCATTCGCAGAACCACCGCCGGAGGAAGATCCTTCTCCTACATGGAACTCCCTCCCCGCCCACCTACGTCTGACCCAGGACCACCTCTCCTTCAGGAAACAGCTCAAGACCTGGCTCTTCGAGCAGTAGCGCCCCCCCGCCCCCGTCCCAGCGCCTTGAGACCCTAACGGGTGAGTAGCGCACTATACAAATCTGTCTGATTGATTGATTGATTGATTGTGAACAGGGTCGAATGGACCAAACCCTGAAGCTACTGGGAGCTGTAGAGGAACAGGGGTTTATAAACTGTGCAAAAGAGGGGTAGAGGCAGGATGTGGAGGTGTATGCAGCCAAAAAGGGGCCTAGGGGTCCTTATAGTGGAGTAGGCATCAAGGGGGTTGTTTACAGGGCAGATTGGGGCAGAGAGGCAGGTATAGAGGCTCTGACACACAGTTGGATGCTTACTAAGCATGGGCAGAAAATCCGTTCCGCTCGCGGATTTTGCGGATTTTCGGTAAATTCGCAATTCGCGAGATTTGCGAATTTCCAGCAAAATCCGCGAGAGGAACGGATTGGGTCAAAAGTTCAAGCTGACTTTTTGTAACTATTTTAGAATGGCGCCGGCAAGCTGCCAGAGCCTCTACAATATTTACAAAAAGTCAGCTTCAACAGGAAGCACTAATAGATAAAGTAAAGCAGGTGCTAGAGTTGAATCTCAAATTCAGTTACACAATCATTAATCACCCCAAACTTGGGGTGATTAATGACTGTGTAACTTAATTTGACCTTCAACTCAAGCACCTGCTATACTTTATCTATTAGTGCTTCCTGTTGAAGCTGACTTATGGCTGAGGGCAGAAGGGCACAAAGTGGGACAGAGGGCATGAGTTAGGCAGAGGGCACAGAAACCAGTGGGGCAGAAGGCAAAAGGGCATAATCAAGAGTGGGGCAGAGGGCAGAAAGGCACAAAAACAAGTGGTACAGAGGGCAGAAGGGCATAAAAAACGAGAGGGTGGCAGTGATGAACCAGGCAAAAAAAAACCCGCGAACACGCAAAGCGCCCTGCGAATACACAAAGTTCCCTGCAAACACCCACGAATACGGAAAAATAAAAAATCCGCAAATTCGCGAATTTTGCGGATTGTGAATTCGCGAATCCGCAAATTCGCGAATCGCGAATTCGCAAAATTCACCCATGCTTAATGCTTACATTGCTGCAAGGCGATTTGTGTAGAGCTGGGGTTTGAGTTCAGAGCACAAGAGATGGAGGCTGGAGAGTCACCCCAATGAGGATGTTTCAGAATTTCAGGTACACAACAGAGACATTTTTGACACCTTTTCTTCTCTTTTTTAGATTTCCTGGTTTCAAATCTTGTCACTGTGCACCTGTGTGTTGTGTATTCTCCATCTTAAGTCTTGATCGAAGTTACCAGCTGTACATGGGTTCCAGAAATGAATGCCTTGTACATGATGCAGGCAGAAAGGGGAGCCAATGGAATTCTGAACATTGGGCTGATTCTGACCATTTTGCAAAGATATGTTATCGGGTGGACCTCTGCACAGAGCATGCTTTGCAGTGGAGTCAGGTGGAGCTCACGGATGCAGTTCATGTCCTCTATCAAAGAGGGGCAAAAACAATTGCCCGGTTGAGGTCTGGTTCTGGCAAAAGGCAGATATAGATGCATGGATGTTTTCATATTTTGTGCAATTAGTCCTGAAGCAGAAGTTGGTGTCTAGGTAGAAGTCCATGAACCTGGTACAGTTGAGGAGATGTGCGATGAAGCTGTTGACGTTCAGCAGTGAAAGACAATTTTGCTATCACTGGCCCTGAGTACAAATTATGCCTTTGTGTGGTTGAGTTTGAGGTATGCCTTTGATACCCATACTTAAAACATGGTGAGATAGTCTTTTAGATGATTAATGTTATGCTTAGAGGAGGTCTTTGGTTACAGCTGAGTGCTGTTCATTTTCCGATAGATTTTTATGTTTTTATCAGTGAATAGGACTCAAAGAGGATCCCTATAGAGGATGGATATATGCAGAGAGATGATGGAACCTTGGCACCTTTGGCGCCTGCCAAGGCTCCATTATCATGTTTATTTGTGAGCATTTACAAGCTTCTCCTTGACCCTTTCCCACCCTGGAAATGGTTGTATATTTACGCCAGACAAGGGACACACCAAAGTGTGTCTGAAAAGCTCAAAACCAAATTGTGTTCATTAGCAAGAAGATTTGTTCTTACTCACAATAGAATATGACAGGGCGGCAAAGGAAGGATATCTGAACTTCCTAGAAATACAGCTTCTATTCCAAACACATCAACACACATTGTCAAAACTCCAACCCCTTTTTTAACCTATCTTAACGTTGAAAAATAGGAAGGAATAAGAAAAAAGAGAAGAAAAAAACAAAAGAAAAGAGAAAACAACAAACCAACATCAACACAGATCAATAAGCTGTTGTGGCTTTCTGAAGATCTGTGTAGACTTTCTGTGGTGTCACATTCTTGTAAACTAGTTGACATAGTTTCGTCAGGCAATATCTTAACTTGCTGGTTTGATTGACATCCCTCACACAGATCATTATTGTCACTCTAATTGTTTTCTGAATTAGCAATTCTGTTCCTTTCAAATGAGACTTGTTTCTGGTTATTGCCCTGCTTTCATCTTGTGCTTTATAGACGTTTCACTGACCCTTGTAACCTTTAATGGAAATGATAAAACTTTGCAACTTTCTCATTTGTTGTTGTTTAACTAATACCAAATCTCGACCCTGATATGGTTGTTCTTGCTTGCATCTTCTCCTTCTCCTATCTCAATACGATTTCATTCTTTTTTTTTATCTCCTTGTCATTTTTTATGACTTCATCATGCTCTTGAGGGGATTTAAAAGAGGAGTATCTTCGAGAGTGCCCAAACATCAAATCTGACAAACACTTTCCTATTTCTATAATCTCTCAATATCTGACATAGAGCTCAGAAAACGGACACTGAGCCAATTTTGTTCTTTGAATTGTTTTCTTGACAGTGGCCATCAGTCTTTCTCAAGGCCAAATGTCCTCCACGATAGAGCTGTATTCTCCTAAGACAAACCCCCATTTAGTCCAAAAATGGCAGTCCATTGTCAATTTAAGATATATCTGGTACATCATCCAAAATAGGAAGCACCACTGATGGAGAAGCTGACAATATCATTTTAACTATGGGAGATTGTGAGTACTCTTCAATGATGATGAACAGATACTGCCCAGAATCCAGGGGCCTATAATAGTCTACCACCACAGTGGAACACATTGCTTATAGCAATTCAGACATGTGTAACTTATTCGTTTTTTTCTCTTTTGTGATGCATTGACAAAAGTAACACATTTGTATGGCTTCATTAAGTTGTCTGTTATTTTCGGGAACAACACCTTTTTTCATAATTTTCTTTTGTAGCACACAGGCTCTTGTATGCACAATCAATCCACACCTCTGCAATGCAGATAGGACCACTCTTCTTTTACCCCTAAAGCAAAATTCCAGACGTGGTTAAAGATACTTCAGATTGAATATTTTTAAACCTAAGCATGTAATTCTTTGCTCCTACCAGTTTTGAACAAGCTTGTACTATTTTCCTTTGAGCACTTAAGATTCTGTCTGCATTTATCTTTGTGTAGTCAACTGTGTCTTTTTGACAGCTATTTTCCAGAGCGCTCTCAATGTAGCCATTGTTCTTGATCGTCGCTAAATTGTGACACAGCAAGGTGTATCTAAAAAGCTCACAACCAAGCTGTATCCATCAGCAGGAAGATTTATTCCTACTCACCATTGAACATCACAGGGTGACATCCTTCATAATTATATATGTGCCCAACCACTAGCACTTACCCGGCCCAACTGTATGCTGGGAGCTGTAGTCGATGGACCTGGACTACAGCTAGGGCTTTAAACAAAGAGGTGGAGCCAGCTGAACACCCACCAATGGGAGTGTCACAGGACTTACATAGCAGGGCGGGTGCGTAACCCCAGTGTTAATAGCATCTGAAGAAGGCTTATTAACCCGAAATGCATTATGCAGAGAGTGATTAATTAAAGGGATTCCCTGTAATTCCCCCCTGTGTCCTCCGATTACATTTACTGAGTGGTATTCGTTGTGATACATATATATATATATATATATATATATATATATATATATATATATATATATATATATATATATATATATATATATATATATATATTCACTGAAAAAACCATAGGTTTCAGGGGCGCTATAGTTAGCTGGACATTTCTCTCATACAAAACCATTGAAATTCCCCTGTTATAGTTATATAACTATAACTTGCGTGCCTGCAATGCACTGCTGATGACATCACATATTACATCACTGATGACATCTCAAATGACATCACTGATGGCATCACTGATGACATCATCCTTGTGATAAATTTGCAGACCTCCTCTTACCATAATATAACCTTTGATACACACATTCAAAAATAGTAACTCAAATGTACAAAAAATGGACATACCAATACCAGCGACAACAACCTATTCAGTAATTCCAAGATCTAAAAACACATCCACTCATTCACCAACAGTCATATATAGTCACTCATACATGTATTCAATCATCATATGTACTCATACACCTATACATCCTGTTGCACACCGCCACTCATCCATAGAGTTACTTACACACATAGTCACTAATGCTAATAAAGAATCAAACATCCATTTACTTGCATATACAGTTATACACACACCACTACACTCACTTCTACGGAAACGTACACATACTCTCTTAAACAATCACTTATATAAACACATAATTATTTATACAGGAACTCTTCCAATCTCTCACTCTCACATATACTCACTTATATACACCAATACTCTCATATACTAGTTTAAAACATATATAGTTATTCATAAAGACACTATTGAGCCAGTCATTCATTCACTAACACACCCATACACACACTTATCCACCCACACAGTCCTGCACACATGCTGTCTTCAAAACATACAAGCAGTGAGTCACTCATTCATGGAATTATGCACTACGTAAGACCCCCCACTGAACCATACAGACACTCAGACATTCATACTGATACTCAAAAAAACAACTAATAACCCATATAGACACTCATGTAGCTAGACACCAACCCATGCAGTCACTTATATACAAAGTGAGAGACTGATACAGATTATTATATATTTAAACATTACTCACTAACCTATATATTCACTAAGATACTCTTAATCAATGCGTTATACAATCAATTAAAAAAAATCAAATCATCCATTTAGACACTTATTTACCCATTTATTCTTCCATCGACCTTTACATATACATATATTAAACATATCTAATTAAAAACAAAACACACATTCACTGGATGATGTCATCAGTGATGTCATTTGAGATGTCATCACTGATGTCATGAGTCACTGACCGTGTCATGAGTGACGTAATATGTGACGTCATCAGCAGTGCATTATGGGCGCTCAAGTTATAGTTAGTACAACTAACTATAACGGGTGAATTTCAATGGTTTTATACAAGTGAAATGTCCAGCTAACTTTAACACCCCTAAAACCTATGGTTTTTCGGTGAATTTCTAAGGTTTTTTTAAATGCTAATTCCTAACTATAACATGTCTGAAACCTATGGTTTTTTCAGTGAATTTCAAAGGTTTTGTAAACGGGCAACTTTTAAATGTATTTATTGTTATTTTTATTTTTTTATACTGATTTTCTACATCTTTTAAATAGTTTATTTTTTAGATATTTTATTTTTTAGATTATATTATAATTACATTATACATTACATTACAAAATATACTTTCTCAGAATTAATTACTTTAGTTTAAATACTTTGCAAATAGGCAATAGACTTTTAAGTACAGTAGTTACAGTTGTTGCAATGGGCAACTCAATTTCAAACACAATGCAACATTGAGGTCAATGTGAATTTCTAGTTAAATGCAATTAATTACTTTTTGGATTATTTTTCTAAACACAGGACTGGATCCTAAATTCAGTCCTGAGACATCACCTGTAAACAGTTTAGTAAAAGCGTTTTGGTTACAGTAGTGATTTTAAGGAATATTATTGTATTTTAAAAGATGACACTTGGAAACTTTTTCACATAGAATCAACAATGTTATCCTATAGGAGGAAATTCACTTATCAGGTAAGCAGTGTTAACATTACTTTTTCTTACTCAGTGGTGGATCCTGGTTCCAGCACGGGTGCATCTCCTGTAAACAGTCGAAAGAATGCGTTTAAGTCATACAGGCAATTTTTAAGGAATATTTTTACTTTATGAAAATAGACACTTAGAAATTTTTCTGGTGAGAACCAGACAATGGATTCCTATGGAAGGAAATACAAGTTACTGGTAAGTACGGTTAGGATTACTTTTCATGATCAGAACTGGGCTCAAAGGTGCAGCACTGACGACTCTCCTGATAACAGGTGAGTAAATCGGAATTCGTAGTTCAGCTGATTTTAGAGGAATATTTGTATGTTTAAAAAAAAAACACTAAGAAACTTTTCTACTGAAAACCACACAATGGATCCTTATGGAAGGAAATACAAGTTACTGGTAAGTACACTTAGAATTACTTTTCAGGGTCAGTGCTGGGCTAAAAGATGCAGCACTAGGTTCTCTCCTGATAACAGGTGAGTAAATCGGAATTCGTAGTTCGGCTGATTTTAGAGGAATATTTGTACCTTTCAAAAATCAACATTTAGAAACTTTTGTGCTAAAAACCACCCAATGGATTCCTATGGAGGGAAATACAAATTACTAAAAGTACGCTTAGAACTACTTTTCAGGATCAGTGCTGGGCTAAAAGATGCAGCACTGGGTTCTCTCCTGATAACAGGTGAGTAAATTAGAATTTGTAGTTCGGCTGATTTTAGAGGAATATTTGTACGTTTAAAAAATCAACACTTAGAAACTTTTCTACTGAAAACCACACAATGGATTCCTATGGAAGGAAATACAAGGTACTGTTAAGTACGCTTAGAATTACTTTTCAGGGTCAGTGCTGGGCTAAAAGATGCAGCACTGGGTTCTCTCCTGATAACAGGTGAGTAAATTAGAATTTGTAGTTCGGCTGATTTTAGAGGAATATTTGTGCGTTTCAAAAATCAACACTTAGAAACTTTTCTACTGAAAACCACACAATGGATTCCTATGGAAGGAAATACAAGTTACTGGTAAGTAAGGATAGAATTACTTTTCATGATCAGAACTGGGCTCAAAGGTGCAGCACTGACAACTCTCCTGATAACAGGTGAGTAAATCGGAATTCGTAGTTCAGCTGATTTTAAAGGAATACTTGTACGTTTCAAAAATCAACACTAAGAAACTTTTCTACTGAAAACCACACAATGGATCCTTACGGAAGGAAATACAAGTTACTGGTAAGTACACTTAGAATTACTTTTCAGGGTCAGTGCTGGGCTAAAATATGCAGCACTAGGTTCTCTCCTGATAACAGGTGAGTAAATCGGAATTTGTAGTTCGGCTGATTTTAGAGGAATATTTGTGCGTTTCAAAAATCAACACTTAGAAACTTTTCTACTGAAAACCACACAATGGATTCCTATGAAAGGAAATACAAGTTACTGGTAAGTAAGGATAGAATTACTTTTCATGATCAGAACTGGGCTCAAAGGTGCGGCACTGACAACTCTCCTGATAACAGGTGAGTAAATCGGAATTCGTAGTTCAGCTGATTTTAAAGGAATATTTGTACGTTTCAAAAATCAACACTAAGAAACTTTTCTACTGAAAACCACTCAATGGATCCTTACGGAAGGAAATACAAGTTACTGGTAAGTACACTTAGAATTACTTTTCAGGGTCAGTGCTGGGCTAAAATATGCAGCACTAGGTTCTCTCCTGATAACAGGTGAGTAAATCGGAATTCGTAGTTCGGCTGATTTTAGAGGAATATTTGTACGTTTCAAAAATCAACACTTAGAAACTTTTCTACTGAAAACCACACAATGGATTCCTATGGAAGGAAATACAAGTTACTGGTAAGTACTCTTAGAATGACTTTTCAGGGTCTGTGCTGGGCTAAAAAATGCAGCACCAGGTTCTCTCCTGATAACAGGTGAGTAAATCGGAATTCGTAGTTCGGCTGATTTTAGAGGAATATTTGTACGTTTCAAAAATCAACACTTAGAAACTTCTGCTGAAAACCACACAATGGATTCCAATGGAAGGAAATACAAGTTACTGGTAAGTACGCTTAGAATTACTTTTCAGGATCAGTGCTGGGCTAAAAGATGCCGCACTGGGTTCTCTCCTGATAACAGGTGAGTAAATTGGAATTCGTAGTTCGGCTGATTTTAGAGGAATATTTGTACAATGGTGAAGGAAGGGGGCGGGGCCTGAGGTGACATGTGTGCAAACACGCCCTGTGGCGGGTTTTAAGTTGCGGTATTCTAATTTAAACATTTGGAAGGGGCCTGTGGCACCCCTTCTGAGACCATAGTCTGCCCCGGGGACCCCATTCCCCGGGGCAATGGCCTTTTTAAATTTCTTTTTAATAGGAGGGGGGCTGCCTTGCCCCCCCTCCCAGGCCACTAATAGCCCCGGGGACCCCATCCCCCGAGGCTGGCCCTCACCGTTGGGGACCGTGGGGGGGTCCCCGATTCCCCCATGGTCCCGCCGGCTCCCCGCCTCCTGCGGGAGCCAGCATTGCTTTTCCATATGGGGAGCAGCTAACATGCTGCTCCTGATATGGAAAAGCAATCTGCTTTGCTTCATTGAAGCGAGAGCAGGTATCCCTGGCAATGGCGAGGCTCCCGCCCTGCCATTGCAAACAGCAATGTCCCGGGGGTGGGCACCCCGGGACACTGCAGGAGCCGGCCCTGGGGGTTGTTGGTTGGTGAACAAGCCGGTGTTACCGGCAAAACGTGTTCAACAATTGCGGCTGACAATTAAAAGCAACTTTGGTGCACGGAGACACGGCGTCGGCATTTCTTTTTGAAAGGCAGTTTCATGTTATCGGACTGTGTCTGGGAGTCCGTCCGTCGACGTGCCCTCTGTTCAGGAGGTGGGAGGAATAACCCAGTGTTGTGAAGTTATATATATAACCTGGACAATCATACTAGTGACTCGCCCTTGGTCACGGCCCGGCACCACCATTGAAGCTGCGGGGGTCCAGGCGCCTTTGGATGAATTGGCACACGGTGTGGTGATTCCTACATGGCTTTTGTTGCGGGGTATCCCACCGCCGCAGCATTACGGGTTCGCTTGCTGTCATGAAGAGGACAGTTTGAGTGGAACGGGAGACGCCCTCTTGATTGTTTTCCCAAATGCAGGACTATATCCCCCAATGTCTGTATAAATGAGGAAAAAGGAAAATTCTGACGGTGCACATTTGTGATGCGGATTTTGTACTACTGGTCCCAGAATGCTTTGGGGTGATCAACATGTTGGATTGAAATAAAAGAGGGAGTACACCAGTGTATGCTTTGCCTGCTGTCATTTCCGAATTGCCTAAAAAGAAGGGTCTCTTAATCCGAAACGCGTCGGCTAAAAGTACGGGGAGTTTGCCTGCTAACCAGATTGTGATGAGGAGCAGTCCCGGGTGTGTCGGCCACATGGGGTAACCTGGACAATCATACTAGTGACCCGCCCTTGGTCACGGCCCGGCACCACCATTGAAGCTGCGAGGGTCCACGCGCCTTTCGATGAATTGGCACACGGTGTGGTGATTCCTACATGGCTTTTGTTGCGGGGAATCCCACCGCCGCAGCATTACGGGTTCGCTTGCTGTCATGAAGAGGACAGTTTGAGTGGAACGGGAGACGCCCTCTTGATTGTTTTCCCAAATGCAGGACTATATCCCCATTGATTGTATAAATGAGGAAAAAGGAAAATTCTGACGGCGCACATTTGTGACGCAGATTTCGTACTACTGGTCCCAGAAAGCTTTGGGGGTGATCAACCTGCTGGATTGAAATAAAAGAGGGAGTACACCAGTGTATGCTTTGCCTGCTGTCATTTCCGAATTGCCTAAGAAGAAGGGTTTCATAATCCGAAACTCGTCGGCTAAAAGTACGGGGAGTTTGCCTGCTAACCTGATTGTGATGAGGAGCAGTCCCGGGTGTGTCGGCCACATAGGGGTAACCTGGACAATCATATATATATATGTATATGAAAGAAAACTTCCTCCCAAAGAATGAAGCAGGACCCAGAGGGGAACAGGTAAGGCAGACTTTATTGCTCTGAGAACAGTTCTAGTGGCGGCTAATGCATTTCGGCGTATAGTGCCTTCTTCAGTGCCCAACACCAGATGCAATCATGCTGACTCGTTTTCTCCTGCTGCCTCGAAAATAACAGGCGTAGGTCCGCTTCTCCCCCAAGCAATGCTGCACACCTGTGGATGTTCGTTGATGTAACCTGAACTACCACTCCCAGGATGCAACATGTTGACAGCAAACCAGGCCGGTTTAATGGGGGGAGTATGGAGTTGAATCTCTACTGCGGCACCATAGGCAGGACACGATGATGGCTTTGACTGTCCCCCAAACAACGAGCCTGCTCTCGAGTCCCCTCATACTGCCACAGCCTCGGTATCAGCGAGTCCATAGAGCAGGGACCAAAATGCGGGGAGCACAATGCCCAGACAGAGGTGCGATACCTCAACTGCTCGGGCCCCCTGGAACAGAGGCAGGTTCTGGACCAATTCATACCTGGAAAACAAAGGGTGCCGTGAAGTGGTGCCAGCTTAAGTCCAGACCCTAGGTGTGGCGTGGGTTCCTGTACTGTGCATATGGCAAGCACAGAAAATATGAAAGAAAACTTCCTCCCAAAAAACGAAGCAGGACCCAGAGGGGAACAGGTAAGGCAGACTTTATTTCTCTGAGAACAGTTCTAGTGGCGGAAAATGCATTTCGGCGTATAGTGCCTTCTTCAGTGCCCAACACCAGATGCAATCATGCTGACTCGTATTCTCCTGCTGCCTCGAAATAACAGGCGTAGGTCCGCTCCTCCCCCAAGCAATGCTGCATACCTGTGGAAGGTCGTTGATGTAACCTGAACTACCACTCCCAGGATGCAACATGTTGACAGCAAACCAGGCCTGTGTAATGGGGGGAGTATGGAGTTGAATCTCTGCTGCGGCACCATAGGCAGGACACGATGATGGCTTTGACTGTCCCCCAAACAACGAGCCTGCTTTCGAGTCCCCTCATACCGCCACAGCCTCCATATCAGCGAGTCCATAGAGCAGGGACCAAAATGCGGGGAGCGCAATGCCTAGACAGAGGTGCGATACCTCAACTGCTCGGGGCCCCTTGGAACAGAGGCGGGTTCTGGACCAATCCATACCTGGAAAACGAAGGGTACCGTGAAGCGGTGCCAACTTAAGTCTAGACCCTAGGCGTGGCGTGGGTTCCTGTACTGTGCATCTGGCAAGTACAGAAAATATGAAAGAAAACTTCCTCCCAAAGAACGAAGCAGGGCCCAGTGTTGTGGAGTTATATATATATATACATATATATACATATACATTTGTATATTACCTACTGGCGGTCACCAGTAGGTAGTTATAGTTAGGACCTAGTTTCTATAGGAAGAGCATTTTTCGTTTTGCTTATAACTTTGGCGTCGTTTGATGAATCTTCATGAAACTTTCAAAATGAATTCTTTGTTGATATCATCTCCTATGTTGAAAGTTCGGGGGTGATTAGTCAGAGGGGGCCGAGAAAAAAGGGGGGGTCCCAAAACCTGTTTTTTCCATGTTAATTTCCATAGGAAACTTTAGACAAGGCTACAGGTCGAACAAGTGAACGGAATTACCCCAAATTTTGCAGGGGGAAGGGTCTTGGTCTAGAAAGCACGCTTTTGTTTATTTGGTGTTAATCCGTTCAGTAGTTTTTAGAAATATCGAAATTTACAGATATCGATATTTGGGAATTCTGCCATCTGATTGGCTGGGGCGTTACAAGCACGAGCTTGCTGCTGATTGGCTGCGAGTGCTGCGAGCGATTGCAGCTAGGAAGTGTTGGCCGCCATTTTGTGATTCCGTTGAAGCTAGTAAGCAGAAAAAAGAGCGAAAAAAGTGGGAAAGAGGAGGGTAGGAGCACTGTAACCTCTGTGTGGCATTTAGGGTGTGCTATACAGGGGGTGCGAAGCTAACTACTCCTAGCAGTCTGAAAGTGCTGGGCTATGGACATTAAGTGAGGTATTGCCTAGAGTCTGATGCTGCTAAGGTGAGCTGGTGCTGGAGTCAGGGATTAAAGCGTGAGCCCAAATTGTGTGTCTTGTGTCATGTGCCGTAGCCACTGCACTACACCTGTGAAAGTAGTGTCAACGTGTTTATACCTACTAGGATGAACTACTGACCCGTACTGGTCTGAAAGTCCTGGGGTGTGGAAAATATTTGAGGTATTGTCTAGAGTCTCATGGTGCTAAGCTCAGCTGCTGGCGGACTCGGGGATGAAAGCGTGAGCCCAAAATGTGTGTTATATGCTGTGAAGTCATGTGCTCTGGCAGCTGTGCCACATCTGTCTAAGTAGTGTGAGCATGTAGGTATACCTACTTGGATGAGCTTTTGTTTCGAACATTGTAACTTGTGTATGGTGCTTAGGGGGTGTTATACAGGGAGTGCGAAGGTAAATTTGCGCGTATCAAATAAATTTGGTATTTGTGAAGTGGAAACTACTCACTCCTATAGGTCTGATGGCGCTGGGGGCGTAAGCTGAGCTGCTGACAGACTTGGGGGAAAGTCGCTGAACTACTGACCCCTATCGGTCTGAAAGTGCGTGGTACGGAAATTAAGTGAGGTATTGCCTAGACTGTCATGCTGTTAAATTGAGCTGCTGCTGGACGTGGGGATGAAACCGTGAGCCTCAACTGTGTGTGCTATGCTGTGAAGTCATGTGCTCTGGGCGCTGTGGCACACCTGTCCAAGTTGTATATGGTGCTTAGGTGGTGTTGTATAGGGAGTGCAAAGGTAAATCAATACAGTATTTGTAAAGCGCAAACTACTCACCCCTATGGGTGAGTAGAGTCGGTGATCAAAGCAAGATCTCAGTGTTGCAAAGTGAGATGGTGTGGCTGCTGTTGCACAGCTGTGTGGAGAATACATTTTGGCGAGAGTCCGGGAGTTGCCGTTGCCTGGCCCTAAAATAGTGTGCCTAAGTTGTAAGTTATAGGGTGGCTCTAAAAAGAGCCCTTGTGTTCACTAGTTGGAGCTACATATAAGTGTGGATGCATAGCTTCAAGTTATTCAGGAAAACTCAATTTCCCTGATTTGCGAAGTGTACTCCATCACTTCTGTAGATATCAGCCATATCAAAACGTATGTTGTTGTTGAAACTGGACCACATTTTGTGGTCTCTGAGGTATGCAGACACAGATTTGTTGACTTTCTTCCTAGATTTTTCAATCTGAGGACAAAATTGTCTTGACCATTTCCATTTCCGTCTTTGGCATATATTGGAATATACAAAGACAGTTTTAGGCAAAAATAACATCAATTGTCCAAAGGTGTCCTTCATAAGCATTTCCAAGCCTACCCCAGTCAATGTGCTTAGGTCGTTTCCACCACAGTGCACAATCATATGGTCAGGGTGTTGGAGATGCAAACAGGTTTTAACCAAAGGCAAAAATTGGTGCCACTTCAATTCTCTCTGTGGAAACCATTTAATGTTCACATTTTGTAAACCTAGGTCTAAGTCGTTACATCTCTGTTATGCATACCTCTTGCACCAGAAAACATAGCTATGTCCTACGATCCACATTAGCATTTTGAAGGTATGGCTGGAAGGTATGGAAAGATGTCTGTAGCTCATGCAGTTCCTTTGCAGAATAAGAGATATGTTTAAAGATGGGGAACTATTTTTTTTTCAGATACAAAACGATACCTGATTGGGAGATGAAAAGCATTGTTTTTTTAAAGTAAGGTGCACATTTGTTTGGTGGAAAAGCATCTTTGCGATTGGTTAAGAAAAAGAAGTTTGAACGTGGAGTACATATCAAAGGATATCATTTGCTCAACTCAACCACACCTGCTACTTGCATTTGGAAGGCACTGTTCGCACTTAAAACAATTGTGAACTTTTAACCTGCACGTGCCATTAAATGTTTAGGAAAATGTTGCAAAAAAAGAATTTGATGAACTTTTAACCTGTACGTGTTGTAGAATGTTCTAGAATGTGTGTTGATAGAACACGTTGCACTGCTGACTTCGATGTGTCGTTAAATATGAAAACAACTGTTTAGATGAAAAATTAAAAAGAAACTAATAGAGGTAAGTTTTGAAATGTAAAAGAATCAATGAAGTATTCTAATTTGTTCTTTACATTTGTTCAGCAAAATTATAGAAACAACAGCAGCAGGAAGAGGAAGAAGAAGGGAGTGGGGGGACGGGGAGATGGGCACAATGCCACACATGTACAATCAAGTACAGCACAAGTATAGACAAACAATGGCCAAAATTAAACACACAAACAAGGCGCATAAGTCACACAATCCAGCAACATCACACCACTGAACGAGCATAGAAGTGAAAACCATGCTGCATTAATACAGGATGTGTACAAAGGCCGGTCGTGGGTGTTGTGGGCTGTGTGCGATCGTGGTCATCATGGATGAGATGCCGAGCACGTGGCACATGGGTGGGTTCACTGTGTGTTACGTTGCCAAACAGCTGCTCCTCCCTCCCACGAGCCCCCACACTTTTGTGCTATGCGCTGTTGTATCCCGTGCACTCGTACGGCACAGCATTGTAATGCCTATTGCGGCATTCAAACTACACCATGAGAGTGCTGTTTGGTGGTGGTGTATGCCACTTTACAACATCATCTGCTGTGGCCCTTGCAGGCCACACCAGAACACAGGGACACTCTTACAGCACTTCCTGTACATGGACATGCCCGAGACACCTCATTTCCCTTGCCGGATAGGCACACCCCTGCGCTGACCTTTGTACGCCGGACCAGCACACGTGTGTTGTGCTTGCAGGAGTATGCGTACGTAGCTACATGCCCAGGGTCAACGCCGACACTGAGGTGACATGGTAACGTCTGCTGAAGACAGCACACTGTGATGTTGCAGGGCCCGTGTCTATCATGTTAACTCAATGACCACATGGACAGACTTTCTCAGATGCAGGATTGGGGGCGTTGGTGGTCCTGGCATTGTTGCGATGAGTATTGTGGCCCTCATGGGTATCCCTGTAAAGTGCTCATTGGCTCTATGGCACCTGTGGGTGTTCTGGTGTGGCTCTAGGCTGTGGTTCCTTTCATGCTGCAGGTAGTCGTCCTGCAAACACCAGCAGAAAGCAGGTGTAAAATTCCTGGTGGTAGCTTGGGTTATCGCTGGAATTAATTTAGCATTGCAGTTGTGAAAGTTGTGATGTCATTTTTTCGTGTGCAGAACAGTATACGAACTGGGCAGTGCATCCCGTCAAGATCCAGCCCCTGACGCACTATTCCTCATCAATATAAATACATTGAGATTTCTTCATTGATTTTGTGTGTACACTGTAAGTGCAGGCACTACCTCAGTGCAATTAAATACAGGATTTTTGTATTTAGAATAAATCGCAAAGGTGCACCTCGTGTCTTTTTGCTAGGGCACGGCTACTCTGTATTTCATTATCAGCACTTTTATGCAACTAAAGTTGAGATAAATCTAACACACTATTCAGAAGTTGGTGCAAACTGCAGAGATCACCTGTATTTCCTCGATAAGTGGTCCAAAATTTAACACTGAGAGTGAGTAACAGAGAAGGAAAAACAAGCCAGGGAGAAAAGGAGAGGGAAGGAAAGAAAGGGAGTGAGAAAGGGAGAAGGGAGAGAGAGGTAGAAGGAAAGAGACTGTCGCCTCTGCGCATCCATGAGCAAATATTTACCTGGTGCCGGCGGAGTGTGCAGCAGTAGGAGGACTCCTCATGCCCATCAAAACCCCGCCGATCTCAGATGTGTTGCTGAGTCCTGAGTCATGAATGGCGGAGACCACATCAGATACTCGCTGATCTCAGATGTGTTGCTGAGTCCTGAGTTCTGAATGGCGGAGACCACATGAGATTTTGTGCTGGTCTTATAGATGTTGCTGAGTCCTGAATGGCGTAGACCACATTAGCTGTTCCGCTGATGTGACAGATGTCGCTGAGTCCTGAATTGTAGAGACCACTTCAGCTTCTCTGCGACCCGGCAGATGTGAGACATGTCGCTGAGTCCTGAGTCGTCAATGGCGGAGACCACCTCAGGGTTTGGTGCCGCTAAGCCTGTGGAACTCAAGTTCGTGCCACGTGGTGGTAGGCTCCTGATGGCCACATGAGTTTGGGATGGCACTAAACCTATGCATATGAAGTCCGTTCCAAGCGGATGGTAGGCCGCTGACGGCCATACAGCTGAGGGTGCGACTAACCTTCTGTGCAACTTTTCAGGGACTCTTTATGATTGAGACCCGTGGAGCGTTCGCCAGCTAGTCAGCACAGGCAATAAAGGATGTGACGTTGTCGATCTATTATATTTGCGTGGTCACATGGCCTGTGCTGCATGTGGCGGATGGGTGTGGTGTGTGTGCAAACCTGCCCTCAGGGAGTGGCCGTGAGATGTTGAGAACAAGACCACTGACCTGCATACCAACAGCGAGTAAACCTGCGACAGGTAGCTATGTGGGGCCAATGTCGGAAAGTAATCGGAGTGCCTTTGCGTGGCATACGATGGAACAGGGCAGGGATAGACACAATGACGCGGACGGCTCATAGTACTGCGTCTGGGAGTCGAGCGGACGGGCCGCAGCTGTCCCTCTGCGAGCCTGGGTCCGAATTGTTGATAACTCACACTATATAAGTATTGAAAAACCATTTTGTTATTCAGTACGTCAGCTGGAATCTGTCCGAGGCATTTGTGAAAAGATATCAGAGTTATTTCTGTGAGTGACACCCCTCTGACGCTCCATCTCCCCACATTACCAACATCCCCCAACAACGTTCTTGGGACCGGTAGTGTCCTTGTGCAGTTGGAGAAAGAAAACTCTTAGTTATGTATAGATTTACAAATAAAAAATGTATTTAAAGAAAAGAACAACAAATAAGATTAAAGGGGGTCTGGTGTTGTGGTTGCTGCCACGAAGATGGGGTCACTGCAGTTCAGGACTCAGGACACAGTTACACGTGGGATTGCTTTGTGTTGAATAGGGTTAGTGACACTAGAAGCATTGAGACTGTATGAGTCTGTGATGGTGCTCTGTGTTGACGGCCTCACTGGGAGTAATGTGTGTTGCCTACTGGACTGCGTCATGTGGAATTAGGACTCTATCTGAATTGTGAGCTCTGCTGACCTTAGTGTAGGCCAGAGGTAGTGATGAGGAAGGGCCTAGAGCCATGTGCATACGTTGGTGAATTGACTGGCCTGCGTAGTGCAGGTTCAGTGGCAACGCTTGTCGGCAGACTTTAATCTGTAAATACTCCTCACTAATCGAAGGGAGTGAGGTGTTGTGGTCACTGCCACGAAGTTGGGGTCGCTGCAATTCAGGACTCAGGACACAGTTACACATGCAGGATCGGCTTGTATTAAAGAGGGTTAGTGGGACTACGTGTTGCTTGCCTTCCATATGTAAATATCCCTCACTGATTGAAGGGAGTCTGGTGCTGTGGTTGCTGCAAAGAAGTTGGGGTCGCTGCAAGTCAGGACTCAGGACACAGTTACACATGCGAGATTGGCTTGTGTTAAAGAGGGTTAGTGGGACTATGTGTCGCTGACCTTTCATATGCAAATATCCCTCACTGATTGAAGGGAGTCTGGTGCTATGGTTGCTGCAAAGAAGTTGGGGTCGTTGCAATTGAGGACTCAGGACACAGTTACACATGTGGGATCGGCTTGTGTTGAACAGAGTTATTGGCAGCACGTGTCACCAGCCTTCCATATGGCAATATGCCTCGCTGATTGAAGGGAGTTTGCTGCTGTAGTTGTCTCACGGAGTTGGGGGGTCACTGCTAGTCAGGACTCAGGACACAGTTACACATGTGGGATCGGCTTGCGTTTATCAGGGTTAGTTGGCACCAGGTGTCGTCGGTCTTCTGCAGTGTAGACCGGAGGCAGCGGTCACCAAAGGCTCACAGGGAGGTGACATTGACTTGAGCTGCACAGATTGGGAGCATTTGATCTTCTTAACCCATTATAGTCTCTTACACAATATGCGCCGCTACTAATCTTGAATTGTGAACCGTGTAACACCAGTGTAGGGCGCAGGCAGCGGTCAGGATGGGCCCACAGCCATATGGCGTTGAGTTGAGCTGCACAGTTAGTGGCACCTGGAGCACTCAGCGTGTGCGCACCCTGCGATGATACGTGGTCCCGGCGTCCCGGCGACCTGCCTTGATAAGGCCACGTGGAGATGACTGATGGTCCAGTGAGTTAGTAGCACCTGAAGCACACAGTGTGTGCGCATTCTGCGATGATGCGTGGTCCCGGCGGGCCACACTGGGAGCAACGTCTCTTGCGAACTGGACTGCGTCATCTGCATACGCCACTGCATCTGAATTGTGAGCCCTGCTGTTCCGCAGTGTAGATCGAAGGCAGTAGTTAGCATAGACATCGAGGAATGCTTTTTGTCACTTCTTGACAAAATCCGAGGACATAGAGTACAATTCTCAGTGCAATTAATAAATCAAGGCTGAATTCAAATTGAGAACCCTGCTGTCCGCAGTGTAGATCGAAGGCAGTAGTCGATACAGACATAAGTCTGTGGCGCTGTGCCGCTGGGTTCGCAGGGGGCCTGTTTTAAGGAGGCCCGCGGTCATGGCAGCAGCCACGTGCCAGGGTGAGGGCCGCCGCTCTGGCAGACTTGTTGGTCTTCCCAGAAGTGACCCACGCCTAGGACCTGGCCTATTTTTTCTTACACCTACACTGGAGTGGCGTACATTGGATCAGATCACTCAACTTCTGCTTCCAGGGGGGGACAACACAGCTACATGGCCGATATCTTCCCCACTGCCTGAGATAACATGGTTGTGTCCACTTTGCACTACACTACAAGTATCAATAGTATATCTTCACATGGAGATGTTTGTGGTTTGCATAGTGAGGTCTGCGCAGCACATCAGCCTTACACTTGGCATTGTGAGCATTATTATTGATGAGTGACTTGCTTTCTTCATATATAGTTGATTGCCACTTCTCCCAACATTCAGCTATTGTGCGCTGAGGGGCCATGGTATTTTGAGAAGGTCCGTTGTCCTGTTTTGCGCTGCCTTGGTGGTAGTAGCGGTAGTGGTCCGGGGGGAAGGTGCTGATGGTGGTGGCGCTGGGTGTTGGAGTCTTGTTGGGTGTCGCACCTGCATGATCAGTAGCTCTATCATGTGTTGGTCTTTAGATGCGGCTGTGGGTTGGGTCTAATTCACGCAGTAGACAGTCAGCCTCCTTACACCAGTTAAAGGTTGATGTTAATTTGTTACTGCTAACTCGGGTTATCGCCTGCTTTTTGGATCACATTGCAGATTTGGCTGCTTGTTGAAAATATGGGGAAGTGGTGTTTTTGTGTTTTTTTTGCACGGGAACGCCTACTTTGCATATCATTAGCATTCGTTGTGACTCTTGTTTGTGGCGATTTTGTTGGCGGAAGGTATCGATGGAAGAGTGGTGAGATTTGCAGTTTTCACCAGGTTGAAAATGGGATGATAATTAAAAAACACAGAAAAAAAAGATAGGTTTAATGAACATTATAATTAGAAATTAGCATTTAAAAAACCTTTGAAATTCACTGAAAAAACCATAGGTTTTACAGACGTTATAGTTAGGAATTAGCCTTTAAAAAACCTTAGAAATTCACAGAAAAAAACATAGGTTTCAGCGTCGTTATAGTTAGTTGGACATTTCACTCATACAAAACGATAGAAATTCGGCTGTTATAGTTAGTTGAGCTAACTATAACTTGCGCCCCCGCATTGCACTGCTGATGACGTCAAAAATTACATCATTCATGGGTCTCAGGTACCCTGCATACAGACCGCCCTGAAAGACAGCCTCCTGGATTCTTTGTGGTGATATATATATATATATATATATATATATATATATGTTCGTTCCACACAACAGGTTGCCCTGCAAAGGTTGCCCTGCAATGGAAACGCCGAAACAGATGGAGATTTTCCTTCTTTATTGTAGGTAGCAGGTAAAGCGCGTGTACTCCTCCAACAGAAGCGCCATACGTGTTTCGGGCTCTTCGCCCTTGATCACTGGCTATGTGCTCAACACCCAGCAGCTGTGTGGACTGAATACTATTCTGCCCCGCCCTGTTGGAACTTCGTGCTACAATGCTTTCTGGGTCAGTTAGTCCATAACTTATCCATAGTGGGTGCTTTGTGGGTCTTGTGCATGAAATTGCTTTCCTTAAGTGAGTACTGTGGAGGGGCAACAACACAGTACCTGCAATGTCCTTGTCCCACAACATCGGCTCTCGCAACTCCTCAAAGCGCCCATACTGTAAGGACTACCTGACCCAGAAAGCATTGTAGCACGAAGTCCCAACAGGGCGGGGCATAATAGTATTCAGTAGAAAACTGCCGTGATCAAGAACGTTTGTTCAAAACGCGCAGGAGTTTTGCGCTAGACCTGAAATAAACAAAAATAATTGCTGCCAAGAAGTGTGCCGCGTGATTTCTTGCTTCTGAATATATATATATGTGTGTTCTACAACACAGGTCCTACTACAAACATACCATTCTCCTATGCCTGATTACATTATTTATGTGACATCAATACATATATTTACAGGCTGGAGTAAATCCCTTTCCAGGGTGGGAATGAAACCAGAACACACCCAAACTTGTGGGGTGCATGCAGGGAAAAATAATTTCTCCATGGAAAAAGAAAAAAACTGTTCAGTTACACAACTAATCTTCCTTTCCTCAATGCAGAATTGTACTATGCTTACAGCTTTGCATTGGGAAAACAGTAGCACACAAAAAAGTCACATAACTTTAACAAGAGCCTGCTTGAAAACCTGAGACAGTTATAGATTTCTAGAAGTACTAATGGAAAGTTTGTAAATAAAAGAAAGGTAAAAATACATTCAAGCTGGAAAGTACATCTCAAAACATATTTTTAAAGTTGTCTTTGTGAATTTGACCATCAATGTGCTACACTGTAACTCGAATAGCATATGGACTAAAATTTGTGATTGCAAATTGAGGTAAATCAAAGATTCACAAAATGTTTGTTAGCGTGATCGGTATGTAAACACTGCAGAAAAATATGTAGATGTAATACACAGGAAAACTAACTAAAACAGTTACAAGGAGGAGAAAGTAATGTACAGACAAATTAAATTGAAAAATTAACAAGCATGTACAATTAGACATTAGTTGATGGTGTCAAATTAAAGCAATACTACTTCAGCTGGATTAAAGATCGAATATGAATTTAAAGTTTAGATCTCAGAGTAGAAGATTATTTTAGGGACTACTGATGGTCTATGGACCTCATTCTAATTTGGTGGAGAATACCTTTGAGCTATTCCCACTGCAGAAATTTCCAATACTACGGGTATCAGTAATTTCAGGAAGTGCAGCTAGTGTGGAATTCTGACTTTGACATTGGGAGGTTTTCGCAACTTGTCTGGGACAGTGGAACAGCAGGAATGTGGCATTACCACATGAATTATACTTTCTGATGTAGCACAATACCTAGTTTTGTGTCCAAGTCTGGAATTGCTCCACACTTTAAATAGAGGCACATAGATTTAAATACGAAATGATTTAGGAAAATAACTAATTATGAATAGAAATGTCTAGCTGGAAAATATTTAGGTTTAGAAGGGGTGTAGCTGATGTGCAACTGAAGGAGGACCTTCTTTTCAGTCACTCTGAGGAAATAGTTGTTTCTCCAAAATAAAGCTCTTTAACCTCTTGGCTGCTAATGACAAGGGTAACTCGTCATGGACTTTCCATTGATTTCAATGGAAATACTATGAGATTAATAATAATGCCTTAGCAGTAAAGGGGTTAAAGTGGGAACTTGGCTCTGAGTGCATCCAGAGAAATCTTCAAGTACTGAGCAGGTGCAACCATTATAATGTTTAACAATCTAGAAACCACTGTAGGCAGATACGCTTGGTGGTTGCTCCTTATCGGTTCTTTGAAGAATGCAGGAAATGTTTTGAGAGGATACTGGTCGTAGAGCTTCTGCATCAACTACAATCTACCAGAATTACGTTGCCCACCTCACAGGGTGAAAACTTTAGTTATCCAGTCTAGTTATATTTAGTATATACTTCACTAGGTGCTGAAATAGTCAGGGATACTGAGTTGTTTAATGTCCAATCAACCTAATAATTGCTATTCAAGACAAACGTCACAAGAATCTACAAGCACACCACTGAATATTGATTGAACAATTCCTTAATTTTGTCATACACTCTTTCTTAAATTACTTTGAATACTCACTGTCCATATTTCTTTGTCAAATTGTCATATTTCTTTTGATGCTTTATATCCAATTGTGTATACCAAAGCTCAAATACATCTATCTTACTTTTCTTCAATGCTTTATTTCATTTTCAATTATCTATGCAAAAGATAAAATACTTCTTGCAACACGTTTCATTCCAAAGGAGTTTGTGTGTTAAACTTTCTTAGGACTTTAATATATTTATTGATGAATTGAAACTATAGTCCTCAGGGATGTAGGAAACATAGGATAGATTCTCTTGAACCGAGAGCTGGGATGAAGGGACATTGTCCACCTTTTGGCAGATGTCCTGTTGCCAATCAGACCTCAATTCTTCTAAATGGTCACTCTCTTCTTGTCACTCCGAGAATGCCTCTGCAGCCAAACATCTGAAGGAGCTTAAACCTAAAATTGACAAAACCATTCTGTCGCTAAGACGCCTATGCCACCGCTTGGACAGTCCCTCAGCAGAACCAATGTTGACAGTGCTCCGGGCAAAACTGATCCCTGCCATTGCTTATGGGCACATAGCCTACCCTGGTGCATTTGACAAAGTGGTCAACGCGGCCCAGGCGAAAGCCTATAAGTTGGTGCTACAGGCCCCTAGATACGCAAGGAACACTAGATTAAGGCTAGAAATAGGCCTTAAGCGACCGGAGCTGGTATTATTGGGGGACCTTTTAAAACTCTATATTAGAGTACTGAAAGCACCAGAACATTCGCTAAAGAACTCCCTAAGATCAATCTTTGAGGATGGGGGCTCCCCCTGGTACTTAAAGGTAGGACAAGCTATTGCAGCATTGAAAATCGAAAGAAAGAGTTTCCCCCTGCACGAAATTCCTTTCTCAGCCTGGGCCCAAGCTGTTAAGCGCCAAGTCCGGACCATCTCCTTTGGACTTGACCTTGCATCTCTTCGGCAAAATCCACTAACTCAGGCCCTGGACAAATCATATATTCCAGGTAAACCTCAACCTTACCTGCAAGATCCAGTATCCGCTTATGCGAGAAAGAAAATTTTGTACTTTCGACTTTTGGCCCTCAGGATCACAGACTTCAACCCCAAATGGGCCCGTACGGAGTGCACCTTGGCCTGTCGTCTATGCAATTACCGCAGGGAATCCTGGCTACACTTGCTGTGCTGCTGCCCAAAGCTGGCCAATGACCGCCATCGCTTGCTGCTTCCGATGTTACGGAATACGGCCAATAGAACTTGTAGAGAGGCCTCGGACTGGTGCCTCTCAGTCTCCACGACCTGTTTGATAGCCAGAGTTGGGAAATGTATACACCAGGTAAAAATGGCACTCGACTCCCACTTAACGGCATTGTCAGCAAAGTAACCGGAAGCCTTCTGCCCCAGTTATCTAACCTGGGCTGGTATAAAGATCCACGAAGAATCCATCTTTCGTCAACAGCCCTTGGTACATGAATTGACTCTACAGAACTTTCATGTGCCCCCTTTTATTAGCTGGGAAACACTTGTTCAACCTATGTATCACTCTTTTTAAAAGAACCCTGTTTTGGACAGCTAATCAGGACTAATATGTTAGTGTTTTAACTTAAAGTCACTCTCACCTTTATGTTTGGATGGGTCATGAGAGTGGGGGAGTCGGGACGTTCATAAAGCTTTTTATTCTTTTTTTTCTCTCTTTTTTTTTTCTTTTTTTCTTTTTTATACTGTAAAGATTTTAAGTAATCATGCAGTTTATTAATAAAATTGTCAAAAATTCTTGTCACTCTTTTCTCCTCTGGTATTCTATCTCCATTATGCTCACTTCCTTTGTGGTGTTATCTCCCAACACTTTCCATTTGACTTCCTCATTATCTACTTTTTTGTTTTTTCTATTTTTCACCCATTCCATGCAACACTCTCTTAGTCACTGTCAAGTGTGGGAGAAGGTGAACAATGTATTTCAAATACACATAATAACGAGGCCAACATTAACTCTGTATTTGAATCTCATACTGTGCAGAGAGGTTTGCTGAAAATGCCCCCAGATGGACCTGACAGAAAATATTCTCTCCAGAGTTCCTTTATTCTAGTTACTGTCTGCAGGATCTGTCACGCAACTTCCACTCTAAGAACACTAGTCAATTGTGCTAAGTGACTAAGAACACTGCCAGTTTCAAATTAGAGTAACTCCCTAAAACACGGAAAGATGTGATAAACAAAATCTTAACAACCCAATATTATATTTGTCTGCTCTGAGTGCCCCCTACAAGTCTATGAACATGGTCTGCAGATGTGCCAGATGAAACACAAAAGAGCCTTTTCTTGTTGTATTTTTCTTTGTCACTTGTATTCGACCTCATAGCTTAAAATGTCCGGCCCAGCTCCTATGGAAAGGGAGAACTAGCCACTAGGAGCTAGAATGTTTATCTGGAGTGACCTACTTCTTTAGAACTGATCTTCAGCACTTGGTGCGTGTGCCGTCACCACACTGTGGGGGGATCAGCACTGGTCTGTTCAGTCTTTCTCAAAGGTTAGCCTTCAGCAGCCTCTTACAGAGTTTTTCTGGATGAAGCCATCAACAGATTGGCTCTAGGTTCCACAGCCAGACCTCATTGTGTTTTCCATAACTGGGAAGTTGGGTTATGTAATATTCTGAGTCATTCATATCCCTTCCTCAGATATATGAAGATGCTATTGATAAAGCAAAGTGAGTTTACCATAATGCATGATGTTCTGAGGACCAACTGAATGCCTCTGATGAATGTGACAGAAAGACATGGAACGGCGTCAAAAGCTTGTGTATATCCAGGCAACCATATCATGTGCAAGAAGTCTGCCTGTCAACAGTGGTGGCTGATACATGTGGGCGGGGTGGGGGTGAGTTAAAAAATAAAAATTCACTTATCTTTCCATGGCCGCTATCTTCCTCCGTTGTTTGTCCTCGCTTCTCTTCCTGAAAGCACAAAGGCTCCCCTAAGCCAATCACAACAATGCTGTCACCATGACAGCAGCCTTGTCATTGGTCTGAGCGCCGTGGTTTGGTGCTGAGGCGGGTAATGCAAGCCTGTGCATGTTCTCCACCCAGGCTGTGCATTACAGCCTGGTGAAGAACATGCTAAGTGCTCATGACTGTTTGTCCGGCCCAAGACGTCCGGCCAAACGGTCATGCGCACTTAAGTGCACATGCCACTCCTCCACCTGCTGGCTGCAACAACAGTGAAGCCGCATCACGCTCCAAAACTGCCTTCAGAAAGGAAATATCAAATGACAATACCAGCGAGTTATCTTTTTAATTCGCCTTTTTTATACTGCTAAAAAGCAGTGGGGCGACGCTCCTCCGCCAGAGAGGAGGAGCTGCTGCTGCTTGTCAACTCCATCATCTTAGGCAGTTAGCAGAGTGCTTAGGGTATATATACTTTAGAACCTTTAGTGTAAAATAGGTTCTGTGCAAATCATTGAACTGGATTAGTTTAAATCTAAACTGGCTAGATGTTTTCTAAACTTGTACACATGTATGCTCTGCCTCATTCCTTATCTCTGACAGACTCTGGAATATCCTTGTAAAATGTAACTCTGGTTGTTGTAACACCACATCTATCCTCCTCTTTAGAGCATGATAAAAACAGGCCACTGATCTATTATCCTTCTTTAAAGTCTGCATCATTGTCATTGTCTGCATTGATTCTGGGGCATCAGGGAATGTTCTCTGCTCCTCTCTTGCAGTTTGTAATGTCTTTCCATATTGTAAAAACTGCCCAGTGCCCAACCCGAAGCTCTCTTGTCCGTCTACGAAAGAAATGGACGTTCCATTCAGGATAAAAAATGTTAAGTGTCTCACAGCCACCCTCTTGTTATAGACATAATCAGCACATTTTTATAGAATGGTGGAATACATCACACTTAGAGCACTGTCGTGAACGATGGCACCTTCAGACCACTCTGACTGCCCTGTCCTGTTCGCAGTCCACTTGGTGTATAATAAAAAGGTAGTACACCAGAATGTGCCTCCCTTCCAAGAGACTACCCATTTGTGATTGTCTCTAGTAACTGTACAGCACATTGTAACTGAATACTATGTAATAACTCTCTATATTCAGAAGTCTAAGGCCACCCTTTTCATACAGCAGTTTCAACATTGCCAGTTTAACCCTGCTGTGTTTACCCGCCCATACAAATGAGGCCAGCAGCTGATCCATGTTTGCTTTGTGCAACTTTGCCTATTACTAATATGGGTAGTACATACCTAATTTGTGGCCTGAATAATGAGTCAGCACATCCGTAAACAGATTTATGCATAAACGCTCTCCTCAAGGAGAGGGCTGCCTGCACACTGTTTAAGGTGTGAAACTAACCCTCATATGCTTTAACCAATGTGCACCTGGCTCATGCCAATAAGAAGAGTCTACTTTGCCCAATTTTGAGCAGAAGGGAAGGAAAGACAGCCATAGAAAGAAAACCAAATATCATGCACCATGCTAGCCACCATGCACCTACTCATCAAGTTGTGCTAACTATATCTTATATGAAGCATGAAAATAAGCAACTAACTAGGTAAAAAATGGGGCCATCATCTTATCGCAACTTACATTTAAAAATAAAAGCCTGTGTAGTCGTAAACATAATTGTTACGACTAAATTTAACATTAGCATTTCTCTACACTATATTAAGACCCCTTTCACTTCCACATCTAGTATACTATACCACAACACATGGACATCTGCTTTTGCATTAACACATTCATTTATTAAGTAATTATGATAAAACTTTTACCTGTACTAAGTTGTTGTCATGCCCTTTACTTTGTTCATGTGTAAGATCCCTGGCCTCTATATGAATGTCTCTATGGGGCCTAACAACAAAGGCATTTTGGAGTAGTATGCTTGTCGTACCCATTACATACTCTTGAATGTCTTTGTGAACTGACCAGTAAAGTGCCTAAAATGAGAATAAATTAAATATTCAGGATCAATTCTTACACAGTTAGTACAAATAGAAAGTACTGTGTTCTCTTTGCACTTTACTGACTGGATGTTTGACTGGATTGGATGTTTCAAACTGATTCACCAAGGCAAATAAGATAAACTAAAAGAGTATTCCTTTAGTACTACTTCTTGTACTCATGTATGCTTCTGCGAATCAACCCTAAATATGTATGGCCCTCTCCATATTGAGGTGTGGATTTGTGAAGGTCTGTGTGATATGAATGTGTTATGTACGTTGCCACGTCACACACTGTATTGTGGTGGTTGATTCCCCTACAATGGTGGGGTGCTGCTAATTGGGGTGAGAAGAAAACAGATTTACTCTGGGGACAGGTGTAAAGAACAAGAATGCTGCCTGGGAATGTCAGTTTAAAAGTATGCATATAAAAAGGATTCTGATTTCGTGGATGATGGAGATGCCATATTTAGTTATCCAGTCTTTGGTTGTTCATCAAGTGGTGAATAGGATTTGGAAGTCTCACTTCACCCCTCCCCCCCCCTTATTGTGTGCAACCCAGAGGAGGTGTCTTTCTGTGCAGTCAACACGTTTGGGCATTCAAGAGCCGGAAAGGGGGCACAAGGCCTGTAATGGACCACTGTAGGCTAGGACTCAGTATATAGCCTGGTCCCACCACTCAGATCAGAGAAGGAATGGTTAAGATGTTAAGCTCCATCTTCCATTGGAAAGATTTGAACGGTACAAGAATACCCTGGCCAGTCTACTACAGAGGATAGTGAAACTTTGGGCATGTAGAGAATAAGCTAGACAACTTCCCCATATGTTCCTGATAGCAGCTGGGTCCACCAGGTAGAACAGTCAGTCCATCTGTTGCATTGGTCTCTAGCCTGAGAACAATATCTGTCAATTCCTGATCTGTCCCAAAACAGGATGGTGTTGAGAGGTCATCAAGAGTATATGTGATCCTGTTGCTTTATTAGGTTATGTTGCTGCATTGGTCCCCAGTCTTCTACTAATTTTTGGGAATGGTAGGCCAAAGGGCTAGTAGGTGAATTAATCCCTTCTCCAGTTTTTGGGGGACCTCCATATAGCGTTATGAAGTGTGAACGTAGATGTGAGTCAGGCATACTTGTCTGTAAGAGTGAGTCTGCAGTGACCATGTTAGGACTCAGGTGTGCCCAGATACATCTCAAGGATCTTGAAAGAGCACAAGGAGAGCCACCCAGTGTTTACACTTGAAAACATAAGTGCTGGTGCTCACCAAATTGAACTGTGCACTAGGGAAGGAGTTTCTAGGCAGGTGGCAATTATTTAATGGGATCAAGATTTTCTCAGTGTGCAAGTGTGCATTATGATATACCAACATTCCACCATCTTTACAGTATTCCTTTTATCCTTGCATATAACAGGAAGTATTTATTTAGAGGAGCAATTTGTCTGCAATGCCAACCAGAGAACTGGTTCTTTCACAGTCATGATCTACTTCAGATTGCAATATCCTAATACTATGCTCGTGGTACCACTGCCTACTCTGCAGATAATCAGGTAACCTACCTCAACCAGTAAACAAAAAGTATAAAACACAGCAGATGTTTTAACATTCTGCAGGCGTAATAAATATTACTTGCCCTAAGCACTTGCAGGCACATGCATCAAAATTATAAATAGCAAATTCTTAATTGCGAAAAATAAGGAACCGCAAGTAAAAATTCGCTATCCGGAATGCATGAAGCCACTTGCGAAAAAATAGCGATTTGCAATTAATCGCAATAACAATTGTGAGGACGCAAATGTGAGGCGCAAAACCAGCGAATCCGAATTTGCGATATCGCTATTAGAGAGATCGCTATTTGCAATATCGCTAAAAGCAAAAATCGCACAAAGCGTGTCGCATTGGAAGCAGGCTGATGACATTACAACCAGAAAGTCATCCAGCCCATGCTTCATTCTGTGCCCAGAGGAGTTCAGAGGAGGAGGCAGAGTACTGGAGCAGACCTGAAACACTAACTAATCTGTATCCAGCAACTTTGTCTGACACTGGATGGAGAAAACAGCAGCAGGGGAGAGTGCCACGCCCAAGAAGAGGAAGCTAAAGTTTAGTGAGCATGAACTGGAACATCTCATTGAGGAGGTCAGCAGGAGCCATGAGAAGCTCTTTGGCAAATTGTCTCTGAAAGTGCCAGAGGCAGAAAAAAGGAAGATATGGCTGGGCATCAAGACAAAAGTGAATGCTGTGGGTGTCACACACCGCAGCATTGATAATTTGAAAAAAGGTGGTACGACCTGAGGATACGTGGCAAAGAGCGCATAGCCGAAAGACTGAAGGAAGCAGGTGCCACAGGAGGGGGAACATCGACTTCACCCAACAACACAGCCCTGGAGGACCTTGTGGAGGCAACAATACAGCCTGAGACAGTTGTTGGAGTCAGCTGGACACATCCGTCGCAGCAAGTACCCCACAAGGTAAGATGAATGCAAGCATAATCCTTTGCGTAATGTATAATCGTGCACATACACCGAGGTAAATCACAGTGTACAGATCAAGACAGTGGCAGTGTCCATACTCCGCTTGCTGGCTACTGGATGAGCCGGTAAAACTATACTGTAATTGGAAGAGCGTTGCTGACTAATAGCGCTTTTTAAACATTCTTTTTTACAAACTCCCTTGTGCACGATTTTAGCGAGTGTGCTGCACGTAATTGTTTAATACTATTTTAAAATCTATCCGGAGTGCTGGTCTCGATTCCTGTGCCTGCCCGCCTCGGTCCGACTCGGTAATTCATTACCGTTGTGCGGAGGGCGGACAGGTGAGGGCCAGGCACTTCCGGGAGTGGTCAGCGCTATAGTGCTCAACTGGGGGCTATTTAGGCGGAGCCTTAGGTCAGCGCAGCTGCGGGGGAAGACAGTGGCAGTGTCCATACTCCGCTTGCTGGCTACTGGATGAGCCGGTAAAACTATACTGTAATTGGAAGAGCATTGCTGACTAATAGCGCTTTTTAAACATTCTTTTTTACAAACTCCCTTGTGCACGATTTTAGCGAGTGTGCTGCACGTAATTGTTTAATACTATTTTAAAATCTATCCGGAGTGCTGGTCTCGATTCCTGTGCCTGCCCGCCTCGGTCCGACTCGGTAATTCATTACCGTTGTGCGGAGGGCGGACAGGTGAGGGCCAGGCACTTCCGGGAGCGGTCAGCGCTCTAGTGCTCAACTGGGGGCTATTTAGGCGGAGCCTTAGGTCAGCGCAGCTGCCGGGGAAGACAGTGGCAGTGTCCATACTCCGCTTGCTGGCTACTGGATGAGCCGGTAAAACTATACTGTAATTGGAAGAGCGTTGCTGACTAATAGCGCTTTTTAAACATTCTTTTTTACAAACTCCCTTGTGCACGATTTTAGCGAGTGTGCTGCACGTAATTGTTTAATACTATTTTAAAATCTATCCGGAGTGCTGGTCTCGATTCCTGTGCCTGCCCGCCTCGGTCCGACTCGGCAATTCATTACCGTTGTGCGGAGGGCGGACAGGTGAGGGCCAGGCACTTCCGGGAGCGGTCAGCGCTCTAGTGCTCAACTGGGGGCTATTTAGGCGGAGCCTTAGGTCAGCGCAGCTGCGGGGGAAGACAGTGGCAGTGTCCATACTCCGCTTGCTGGCTACTGGATGAGCCGGTAAAACTATACTGTAATTGGAAGAGCGTTGCTGACTAATAGCGCTTTTTAAACATTCTTTTTTACAAACTCCCTTGTGCACGATTTTAGCGAGTGTGCTGCACGTAATTGTTTAATACTATTTTAAAATCTATCCGGAGTGCTGGTCTCGATTCCTGTGCCTGCCCGCCTCGGTCCGACTCGGTAATTCATTACCGTTGTGCGGAGGGCGGACAGGTGAGGGCCAGGCACTTCCGGGAGCGGTCAGCGCTCTAGTGCTCAACTGGGGGCTATTTAGGCGGAGCCTTAGGTCAGCGCAGCTGCGGGGGAAGACAGTGGCAGTGTCCATACTCCGCTTGCTGGCTACTGGATGAGCCGGTAAAACTATACTGTAATTGGAAGAGCGTTGCTGACTAATAGCGCTTTTTAAACATTCTTTTTTACAAACTCCCTTGTGCACGATTTTAGCGAGTGTGCTGCACGTAATTGTTTAATACTATTTTAAAATCTATCCGGAGTGCTGGTCTCGATTCCTGTGCCTGCCCGCCTCGGTCCGACTCGGTAATTCATTACCGTTGTGCGGAGGGCGGACAGGTGAGGGCCAGGCACTTCCGGGAGCGGTCAGCGCTCTAGTGCTCAACTGGGGGCTATTTAGCCATCGCCTCACAGGAAGCGCGCAGCGATTGCGCGCAGCCTCATCACAGCCGAAGACCAGCCAAAGAGCTGCCCGTCTGCGCCCGTCCGCGACAGGACGAGGCGACGGGGCGGTACTTCTTACATCATGCCGCCTCTCGGCGCTTCCAAACATATCAGGTATGACTCTAGATTCTTGACTTCATTGAGGCAACTTACCGCTTCGTGTTATGCAGAGGGTAACAGACCCTGTTTCGAGGGCCCGTTCTCGTGTAACAAATGTCACTATACCTCAATGTATTCTAATAACTCTTACGAACCTTGTAAATCATTTAATGATCTACAATGCATCCTTATGAATGCCCGTTCGATGCCTAAACACCAAACTGAGATCTGGGACCTATTACATTCCCTGTCCCCAGATCTATGTTTCATTACTGAAACCTGGTTAAAACCCCATACGGTATCTGCCATTACTTTGGGAGTACCTATGGGATACAAACTTCACCACTCTGATCGCCCCGATAAAACTGGCGGTGGCGTCGCTATAATTTACAAAGAGTTTATTAAATTAGACATTTTAGATAGACAATGTTGCAGAGATATGGAAACAATGGTTTTTAGAATCATCCTCCCCAACAGAAAGACTATCAAAGGTGCACTTGTTTACCGACCACCTCTTCCATGCCCAAGTTTCTCCACATCTCTCTTAGAGATACTTGGCCCGTATATGCGGGCCAATGAAGATTTCCTTCTCCTTGGAGATTTTAATATCCACACTGACCAATGTGAATCCACAGGGACTAAAAATTTGTCGACTGATATGACGACCATCGGTCTTACACAAAAGAATCAGGATCCCACCCATGAAGGTGGTCATTGCATTGACCTGATATATACTAACTTTGGCAATATACTGTGTCACAAACCTACTCAAGTCCACTGGTCAGATCATTTTTTATTACAGTTTACTATTTTTAAAGTTAATAAAGGTCCCCAAAAAAACTCCCTTCCCCCCACTACTCGTAGACAGTGGCACAAACTTACACTGGATGCGCTAGAAAAGGTGTGGGAAAAACCCGAGATCAGAGACACCGACGAAGTAGAACAAAAGTTAACCGTGCTTCAGCAAACTCTGACGACAGCCATTGATAAAATCGCCCCTTTGAAAACATTTAGACAGTTTCCTGTGGCTAAACAGGAAAAATGGTATACCGAGGCTCTAAGGAAAGAGAAGCAAGAATGTAGAAGGATAGAGAAGAGATGGAGGAAATCACACTCTGAGGATAATAAAAAGGCACATCGTGCATCCCAGGCCAACTACTATAAACATATCAAGGCTGCCCGTAAAAATAACATTGCTCAACAGCTCATGGAAGCCGATAACTCTCCCAGAGAACTGTACAGGATTCTTGAAACCTTTGTAAAACCTATGGCATGTATATGCCCAGATGACTTCTCACAAAGTCTATGTGAAGAAGTGTCATCTTATTTTGAAAACAAAATAGAATCCATCTATGGAAAAATCTTAATATCTCAACCAAATGGCGATTCCCTAAATGTCTCCTCCCTCAATGAAAACACCAACCTTACCCTAACTACATTCCCTCCTATTAATACTGAAGAGCTTGATACAATAATGACCCAAGTTAAATCTGGATCACCGGAAGACCTTATTCCTGTTAAAACCTTAACCCCCCTTTGTACCCTGTTAGCCCCCTACATTCAGGATATTATCAACCAGTCTCTTAAAGAGGGAAAAGTACCAACTGAATGGAAAAGAGCAGTGGTGAACCCTATCCGCAAGAATGCGGCTCTCCCATGGACGGAGCTTTCCAACCTCCGTCCTATCTCCCTTCTACCTTACTACAGCAAGATGGCCGAGAAACATGTCAACGCACACCTGTCCAATTACATCGAGGCAGCGGGTGGCCTAGACCACTCACAATCTGGTTTTAGGCCCAACCATAGCACCGAATCAGCCCTTCTGTCAGTGACAGATAACATCAGAATGTCACTTGACAGAGGGAGCTCAGTGATTTTGGTGCTATTGGATTTATCCGCTGCCTTCGACACGGTGTCGCACAAAATTCTTCTCGGCCGTCTGAAGGGAGCTGGAGTAGAGGGGACCGCTCTTGCGTGGCTGGAAAGCTTTCTTGAAGACAGACAACAAGGTGTCAAATTAGGCTCCCATAAATCTGTCTGCAGGAAGCTTACCAAGGGGGTGCCACAGGGCTCATGTTTGAGCCCCACGTTATTCAACATATATGTGGCCCCCCTGGCAGAGATCATTAGATCTCACGGGTTCTCACCAATCTCTTACGCTGACGACACTCAGCTGCTTTTCCCCTTTCAAACCATCACACCTGCAGTCATGCAATCTTTCCAAGACGGTATGAGAGCGGTGGCAGGTTGGATGGCCCAGAACTTCCTCCAATGCAACGTGACCAAAACAGAGGTCATGTTGTTTGGAGGGGCCACCCTGCTCTGGTCCCCAGAATGGTGGCCACCTGAGCTTGGACCTGTCCCAGCGCCCAAACAAACCATCAAAAACCTGGGGTACGCCTAGACCAAACTCTGGTTATGAAAGATCACGTCAGCCAGGTTACGGGAACGTGTTTCCGTACAATTGGTCTCTTACGGCGTATCTTCCCTTTCCTACCAAACACCCATAGGAAGACGCTGGTTCAGGCACTAGTTCTTGGACGGGTAGACTATTGTAATAGTCTACTCATTTCCGCCAACCAGGAACAACTGCGCAGATTGCAGGTGGTACAGAACACCGCGGCAAGACTCATCCTGAATGCCCCCCCCCGCACCCCTTCCCGTCCCCTCCTCTCCCACCTTCACTGGCTCCCAGTGAAACAGCGGGTACATTTCAAACTCTGCTGCATCATGCATAAATGTATCTACGGGTCTGGTCCCAAATATCTGAAAGATATCTTCCTTCCCTACTCTCCTGGACGCACTCTACGCTCCAGCAACACTATGCTGC
The DNA here is from genome assembly GCF_964263255.1 of Lissotriton vulgaris. Classification (NCBI taxonomy): domain Eukaryota; kingdom Metazoa; phylum Chordata; class Amphibia; order Caudata; family Salamandridae; genus Lissotriton; species Lissotriton vulgaris. The sequence goes on from NC_141689.1 coordinate 864,550,737, forward strand.
TATATGTACCTAAAGTTAACAGAGCGAGACAGGGTGGCCGTGCCCCCTCCCTTAAAGGTCCAGTGCTGTGGAATTCCCTCCCCCCCCAGCTAAGACAAACTTCTAACCTTCTCAATTTTAGAAAGAAATTGAAAACCTACCTATTCACACAGGATTAATTTAGCTTCCCCCCTGCCTTTCCATTTCTATAGTTTTGCTTATCTCACTCAGAAGCCACGCGCGGAGATACCCCTTCGGGGCTGATTCACGCGCGTTACAAGACTATAAATAAATAAATAAATAAACTCCACTCCACGTTTTCCCTCATACACCAGCTGCATCATGGGAATTATAGTCATGTCAGTCAAGTGGGCATTCAAAAGCAACAATGGCAAGCAAAACACACCAACATTGCATGGCAGCCAGTGTTTTCAATCAGTAATTTATTGTAAGCAAAGTATGCCAAATGTAAAATAATTGTAGGATTCACCAAAATTAACATTGCACTGTTTCACATCACAGATGCAGATAAGGCAGACTCCGACGATAGTGACCGCCTCCACATCTCAGAGACACCTGCTGAGACCGATGTTGCAACACCACCTCCAACAAAAGCACAGGTCCAACCGGGACGACGGCACAGGTCCAGGGCCCGTATTACTGAACGTGAAGAGCAGGCTCCGAATGTGTATGGAGGCGCAGAGTCCTGAATGTTATGCGTACAGAGACTGCAGGGAAGACACATGGGATCAATTAATCTCCAGCTGTCAAAGCTGGCAAAGAACATCAGCACAATGGCAGACAGTGTGCGTGAGCTGACAAAAGTGGTTTCAGAGGGTAACAGGCAGACAAACTTGAGCCTACAGGAGTTCACCCGGGCGGTGCTTGCAGGACAAAGCACTAAGCGGAGAAGGCATGATCCGCATGTCCGCCAACACAAGGGCCACCAACAAACTCAGCAACACCACTGCGCTGCTTGCACGGCGCTCCGTGGCAATGCAAATTGATCTTGGACATTACTGTGGGGATGTTGCCAGGGCCTAAGGACAAGTGACCACTGCTGCGGAACATGTCCAGGCCGGAACTGTGGGTGGCCTCAACTTGACAGGGGAGGAGGGGAGTGATGAGGCATCGAACCTCAGTAGCCTGTCGGTGCCAGTGACCACTGCCAGGAGGCGCAGTTCACGCGGCACCACATCTTCAGTCACACAGCAGGCTGATGTAGCAGAGGCAGGCGAAAGGAGGCTAGGGGTGCATGGCAAGAGGCGCTAGTTAGGCATGTCTTCCTTTTTTGACCGTGGTAGGGTAACCATGGTCAATTACAAACAAGTGGTTGCTATCCAGTGCGTGGAACAGTTCATTTGATTTTGGACCTTAATGCAATCACAGTCATATTTTACACTTATTTGATTTTGGCTAGACATGGGCTTATGTCAATAAATACCTATGCATTCACCATTTAGCTGTTAGGGGCCATCATCACGTACCTCAGAAATAATGTTGGGTGATGTGTGCACGTCTCCTCTGTCCTTCAGCTGAGTTCGCCACATGCGCATGTCGTTGTTGTGCAGGTGGTGGGTCATTCCCTTCAGACTCACTGTCGGAAATCTCGAGGTGTATGCCTCTTCTGGTGGCAATGTTGTGCAACATGGCACATGCAGCCACAATCCTGCAGCAGGTCTCTGGGCTGTACTGAAGCACTCCACCAGTCTTGTGAAGAATGCGAAAATGACTTTTCAGTATCCCGAAGGTGCATTCTATCACATTCTGTATGCTCATGTGTGCTGCATTGTACCTCTGCTCATGTGGTGTGGCTGGATTGAGGTACGGTGTCAGGATGTAGTCCCGCACGGCGTATGCACTGTCACCTAGAGGGTGGAAAGCAAAGGGTTAGCTACAGTTATGCAATTACATTTGTTTGACTGATGTAGCAAATAGGTATATGTGTTTACCAAGTAGATGTCCTTCTCCAAATTGACCCCTGAGCAGACACCTGTGGATGCCACTGTGCCGGAATATATAGGAATCATGGGTGCTTCCTGGATATTGTGCCACGATGTCCGTGATGATGTGCTTAGCGTTGCACACAACTTGCACATTAATGGAGTGATAGGATTTCCTATTCCTGAAGATGTATTTGTTGGCTGCTGGGGGACAGATAGGGACAGGCATACAGTCTATGTATCCAATCAGGAATTGTGCTACCTGGTAGAAAACAAGTTTTGTCTTATTCAACTCCTGTGGGGTTGTGGGGAAGGGGATGTGGGTGTGGATCACTGTCATCATGCCATCAAGGAAGTTTTTAAAGAAGTGTGAGAGTGAGCTTTGTGATACTCCTCCGACTACGGCTACTACCCCCTGGAATCTGTCGGACGCTAGTAGGTGCAGGCAACATAGCACCTGTACATGTGCGGGGATAGCATGTGTCATATGGGTCTGGTGCTGCAATAGGGGTTCCAATTCAGCAATTAGGTGCATGATCATTGCACGGTTCAGCCTGTACTTATCGTAGATCTCATCCTCAGCCTGGCCAAGCAATGTAATGCACACTCGGAAAATCCTCTCCTGTATCCTCCTTCTGCGCTGAGATGCTTCATTGATCCTCATCCTCCTTGCCAGCACGTAGAGGGCTGCCAATGTGAAAGGCTTGGGGGGTTTCCTGAGTCTTTTTTAAGGGTTTTCAGATTAGTGGCACCTATGCCAATTTTTTTTTTACCTTTACCATCTGACATCTGATTGTGATTCCCCTTATTCTGCACTTGCTAAATAGTGATTTTCCTGAAATTAGCTAATTGCGATTTTCCATGATTAGCATTGTGAGTCTTTAATTGCTAATCACTATTTGCGGTTGCTGTTGTATGTTTTGCAGTTAAGGATTTGCAATTTTGCTTCTCGCTAATTTTGCGAGAGATTAATTTGTGAAATTATTGCATTTTCTGTATTTTGATTGCTGCATTGGGAAGTGCTGTTTTGCGGGGGCTAATGGTCTATTTTACCGATTTGCAATTTTTGTGAGGATATTTATGCTTGATGCATCTGCCAGTTGGTGTATAAGCTACGCAAGGAAAGAGGTGACTTCAATCGTTCTAAATTAATGCTGCTACTATGCTGTTTTATCGAGATAATAACTATATTGCCAGCATAGCTGGTAGTTTCCTGTTTTGTACATTACCCCACCAGCCCATGCCTACTGAGGTCTATGCTACTGTATTAATAAACATTCTTAATGTGTTGTGGGTGCTACAATGCATGGTAAAGGGAGCACATAAAGGCCATTTAGAGACATTCTGGATCAGTTTTGACACACTATTCCTTTTTCTAATGAAACAGTTATTTATTGCTGCTGTCTATGTAGGTTAACTTTTTTAATTGTAGTTCTTCATATCACACTTAGATCCCTTCAAATAACAGGTACTATTACTCAAAGGTCACTGTATTTACCAACATGGGAAGGATGAAAAGCTCAATCCGCCTCGACAGGATGTGTCACATGCTGGAAAATGTGAATTCAAAAGTGTAAAACTTCTAGCTTATATAGCTAGCACAATTTATTTTCCTTTCAGTTTTATGTACATTTTAGATACATTAAGTACTCCCATAGCTTTCTCTGGGAATTCCCTGCATCATATGCGTACAATACGATTTATTACACTTGGGGAATTTGGCCGTGTGCGGACACAACCTCTCCGAGCTAATGTAAATGAGTTTCTGCGAAATGATTCAGCAATTATACATCAGGAGACGTAATGCTTTGCCTTTTAAAAGTGCTGCTCATACACACTTCACTCTAACTCAAAACCATCATTGGCAGCAACGGAGAAATACCTGAGCTGCTGCATATACCTGAGCCAACCCTTCGGCCCTTATGACTACCAGTACTCTCCTTGGCATAGGAGAAGCTCCATTACTCAAGATGAGGAACATTTAGAAGCACTAGTACTCAGTACTTGTGAGTACTGGCACATTGAAAGCACTGGAGCCACCCAAATACTATAGCCTCCTTACTAACTTGCCATGATTCACAAACCTGCCTTGGTACTATAACTCAATCACAGAGAGTATATTTGCATAATTAGTTGTATGCTCATGTTCACAATGAAAAACATAAGCACTAAATGTAGGAATAAGCTGGTCAGGAAGCCAGTTCCTGGTAAATATAATGGTTCTGCACAGGTCACAGCCTGACACCCCACCCATCACACTCATGAGCTCAGTTACATTGTCAGATAGGAATTAACCTTCTACTGAGCGAAATACAGAGGGACCCTCCTGACTGCTTCCTTGAGTGAAAGTAAAAAATGTGTAAAACCCTCACCCCCCTCCATAAGCCATAGATATGCATGCTACCTGGGGAGCAATGAGCAGCAACACACTTTAGACTGTACATTGTTTTCGGTGTCCATTGTAATTAATAATCAGCACTTCATAAACCATAACATATTAATATTGTTGAATTAAATATAAAGTAACATACTATTTTCAACAGATTGTACCATAGCAACATGAATTTCAGTTTTCTAGGGTCTAGCATATAAAAATCATATGACAAAGAATATTTACATAGTATACCATATGAATAGTAAGGGCCTTACAACGTGATACTCGTTATTATAGCGGGTAATTACATTCCCCATAAATACTGATATTATTGGCTGTGGTATTTAGCTGGTACCTTACCACCTGCCCTTTCTGAGTTTCACAGGGATAAAACAGTAATTAACTCACTTTTTTAGTGCGCACATTTCACAGACTCAGCAGATAGGAATAGGGGAAAACGTGTGTAATACCACACAAATTGCAATCCTGATTCGGGTGCAAACTGCCATTTATGCTAGATCAAAATTGTATTGGTATTTGTAATCAGGTTGTAGGATGGACATTTTGGGTCATAGTTCAGTATTAGGCAGCCGGGGCGGCTTCTCCATGTAGGCGGAGGAGCGTCGCCCCCTGCTTTCTTGCACTGTGAGAAGCAGTAACATAAAATGGTATAAATACCATTTTATGTTACTGCTTCTCACTCTGCGAGAAAGCAGAATGGTTTCGTTGGGGGTGGGCGATCATGCAACAGGGCAGGGGAGGAGTGGCTAACCCAATGTTGCGGGCCCTGACTGTTTGGTCTGCCCTCTGGGGCCGACAAAACCAGTCATGTACACTCTACCCTTTTCTATATGTAGCCTACATGGAGAAAATGGCCTCCCCATAGGTGCCTGGCTGGGCGCCTTCCCTACCAATCACAATGCTGCCAATGCAGAGTTGTGATTGCTTAGGGGAGGGGAGGAAGGATGCCCGCTTCCTGCGAGGAGCAGAGACGACACGTGACCGGATTGGGCCGGCGAAGGTATGTATTTGTTTATAATTAAAATCACCCCCTTTGCGACCCCCTCTCTGCGGGACCCCCCGCTCCACCCGCGACCGATAATGGCCGCGACTGTTAGGCAGTATTTTGAGTAGTAATTCGGCACCCGGTAATTATGGAATCTAGTATTTAGCAGATGTGATTTTACTGCATCATTCTGAGTTCCAAACCTCAGAATGTGGAATTCCAGAAGCAGTTGAATAACCATAGAGTGGTCAAATGATTAAGTTTGTTTACCTTTGACCTATGAAGTCCTTGGCCTGATTTACTGGTGCCCTGAAAACTGAGAACCAAGTACATCCAGTCTAAGGTTTACTTACAAGATTATGTGAGTTTAGAGAGTCAGAACTCAAAAAGTTCACAAAATAAAACTCAATAATGGATAGTCCAGTCAATCATTTTACTTTTAAATATAGTATTTTATTACACTGCTACTTACCACTACACAAAGAGATTATACATAATCCAAGCTGAATCGCTATACCATCAGACAAAGCTACTAAATTATCTGAAAGCAACACTGTACGGTGAAATCTGAAAAAGTGCAGGCTTACTTGTGGTGTAGGGAGCAGCCTCACTGTGTTTGAGTGACCTGAAGGTCATTCATTCTTCCGTTATGTATTGGCACTTTAAAAAGTGGGGGGAGACAATCTTCAGTTAACTCAGGACAGCAATGTGGATCTGCTACTTCACCTTCCCACTAACCCTCATACCGGATTTCCAATCTTAGGTGACCAATGAAAGGATGGGGAAGAAAGGAAAAATAAAGGTAGTTTCTTGCTTGGTCTGTGCATTTTCAGTATCTCTTTCAAGTTATGGATCTGCCCCATTTGTAATAATATTGCTAAATAAATATAGACTTCAGGAGCCAAGCAGGGATAAGTATAGCATTTATTTTGTGAAGTACAAGGTAATAAATAAGAAGTTTAGATGCAGCCTGTTCTCATGCATCAGACACCCAATGAAGACTGAGCAACAGTTGCGGGACAGCAGCAAGGGGCCGTAAAGCAGTAACTGTGGTGACGGTCTAGTGTTCCCCGAAGGGCGGAGACCGGAACCGGAAGGGCGGCCATCTTAGTTAGCAGCCGAGCCAGATAGCAGAAAGAGCATTTCTCCGGTGCTCCGAGTGAATAAAGCATCTAACCTTAATCACTGGGCTCCAGCGTATTTATTTATAGTAAAACTATAACTTCCACAATGGCGACGAGGCGGGATCCACACAGAGCTTGACCCACAAAGAAAGAAAAAAAACAGGGACGAAGGAACACACGAGGGAGCACTGGAAGCTAGCCCACGTGGCAAAGGTACTCGGAGCGCGGCAGAGGGTGCGTTGAGCACAGGGCCATCGGAGCAAGCGTGAACCACTCCAGCACCACACCTAATTGGCGCAAACAGGGCTGGGAGGCATCAAGGGCACCAGGAGGCCGCGGAGCGCGCCAGAAAGTCGGGCCCAGATGCGAGCAGAGGCGAGAGGTCTCGGGCAGCGAAGGAGAAGGGGCACCCAACGCCAGGTTATGCTCCACTCTCAGAGTCACAAGAGTACCCAGGTGCAGCCGCCATCAAATCTGGGAAAAAAAAACGCGCCAAACGGGCGGACTGGGCTAGGGAAGAGCCTGTAACACTACCAAAGAAGCTAGAAGGGAAGCAAACCTGGACGCCCGAGGAGATTCAGACAGCGATGACAGCAGCCGGACCCAGGGAGGAGTGAGAGAGGAAGGGCAAGCACCAGGAAGCCCACCCAGTAACAACGGGCAAGCCCTTGCTCAATTAAAGGGGCAACAACAGGATGGCTACTCCCTCCACTTCACTCACCAGCATGGTGCCGTTCCTGCCCAAGAGAGGAGACCCCATGATGCCATGGGAGGACTGGAAGAGGTACTTTCTCAACTACTTATCGGCATTAGAGGAAGAAGGTGATGCGGAATTCTCCAGCCCAAGGAGGAAGAAGATACTCCTGCATAATTTAGGGCCGGAAGGATTAAGGGTGTACGACAACATAGTCAAGGTCACTAGGCCGGCTACAGACACAGATGTCTTCCAACGCGCGATAAAAGATCTAGATGCGCACTACAGACCGGTCGTATGCGTGGCCATAGACAGGTGTAATTTCTTCCAGAGGAAGCAGGAGAGAGACTATTGATGAATATGTCGCACCATTACAAAAATTGGCCTTAATATGCAAGTTCGGAGACCTACATGACGAACTGGTAAGAGATCAAATCATTATGCACACGTCGAACACAGCGGTGCAAGAAAAATTATTGGTAAATGGAGATGCACCCCTCAAAGAGGTATGGGCCTTGGTGAAGAAGGCGGAGTTGTCTAGATGATGTGCGGATGCAGCACGGAAGGACCCAGGTGTAATACAGTTTACAGTCTAGTAGCTGGGGTGGGCGGAGCTAGGTGGGCTGAGGGGAAGAGGAGGGGTCAGGACAGGATGAGGGTCAGTTAGAGTAGGGACAGGGTCGACACGAGATGTACTGAATAAAGCTCTAGTAGAATACTGAGAGGTGTCTGTAATTATTCTGTAGCTGGATGCTACAACTGGCGACGAGGGTGGGATGGGCATGACTGCAGCCCACAGAACCTTATGAAAGTGCCCTGTCCCCTGCAGCGTCGAGAAAAGGAACCCGCTGCCGTATGGTGCTGCTGCCTGGAAAAGAAGTCAGCAGCAGGTGACCATGCCCCTCCAGTGACCGTGAGGAGCCCAGAGGGAGCCACCGTAGCGAGCGCTGAAACGCTCGAGGGAAGAAGCTGTTCGCGCCGAAAGCGCGAGTCCCGCCGGATGCGTGAAACCTGGCACCCTTGAAGAAGCAGGAGTCGGGAGCCCACTCCGACCCTGCCCAGCGCCCCAGAGCAAGACAAAGGTATCCTGGCGTGGAGGACGCTGTCCCAGAGAAACCGCTGGCAAGCGCCGCTGACCGTGTTGGAACCGGAGCTCGGGTGCCGTCGGAGGTCGGAAAACCTCACGCCCGATGCGTGAGCTTTAGCACGCTATCGGTGCAGAAGAGCGGGAACTTTGAAAGTAAGGTGGGAGCCCACCCCAACCTCACCTGGTGGTCGCAGTGGCTGAAGAAGAGTGAATCCTGGTGTGGACTGCCCCTGAAGTCGACCGCCGGTGAGTCCTGAGTGAAGTGGAGGTGAATGAACCTGGAAAGAAAGCCTCGTGTATGCCTGCAGTGACGGCGGCCATCTTGAAGTCAGGCGCTTTTCAAGACACAACCCTTGACTGTTGCAGAGCGGCCATTTTGAAGTCAGGCACCCAGCAGAAACAAGCATTGCTGAGAACAAATAAACAAGCACTGGCTAATAGAAAGAAACAAGCACTGTTAAGAGCAAATAAACAAGCATTGGCAATTGAAAACAAACAAGCATTGATAAGAGCAAATAAACAAGCATTGGCTAATAGAAAGAAAGAAACACTGTCAAGAGCCAATAAACAAGCATTGGCGAGTGGAAACCAACAAGCATTGGCGGAAAGAAACAAACAAACATTGAAAAGAGCAAATAAACAAGCATTGGCGAATAGAAAAAAAATAAAACACAAGCATTGGTGAGGATAAATAAGGACACAGCGACACCATGACGACCCCAGCCAATTCACCGCCGCAGAATGAAGTCAAGGGAGGAACACACCTGCGAGCGCCAGAACCCCTGACCGTGACCACAGGTGGGAGCATGGGCCCCAAGTGGCAAGAATGGCTAGAAGACTTCGAAGATTACATCGAGGGGTCCAAAGTAACAGCAGATAAGGAAAAGCTAATTGCCCTACGCAACCTAGCAGGTCGAGAAATAAGCAAAATGAGCAAGGACATCCCTCCTACGGATGCTGATACGTATGACAAGGTACGTGAGGCATTAAATAAGAAGTTTCTTCATAAAAGAAACGTAGACTATGAACGCCACACGTTCCATCAGGCACGTCAGGGAAAAGAGGAAGCGATGAGTGCATTCATCACCCGACTACGACGGCTGTCGAGATAGTGTGAGTTCGAAACCTTCTCGCCTGATGCTGCCATCAAATCGCAGATCATAACTGGCTGTCACTCAGAAACGTTCAGAAGGTGGTTGCTAAGAAAACCCCATGAGCTAGAAGAGATTGAGGAGATGACTCGCCTGTACGACCAAGCGGAAGAACACGCCGCCACCATTGAAATGGGACACAGTGCGAGTCATGAGCAAGCACACCGAATTCAAGAACAACGCCGGAGCGGACGAAAGTATTCACAAGAGAAGCAATGGAGGCCAAGACAATCATCGCACCAACGATGCCTAGAATATAGAAGAAAAGAACCAGGGCGAAGAGACCGGAAGCCAGAAAGGATTTGACGATGTTACCGATGTGGATATGATTACCCTCATATAGACTCCTGTCCAGCCATGGGCCAGCGCTGCAGGAAATGTGGGCGATCGAATCACTTCGAGGCCATGTGTGGGGACTATCACAAAGAAAGGCGAAGTGGAGCAACGAGATCGCCTCGCTCAAACACAAGAAAGCATCACATCCGGGCCGTCCAAGGAGAGCCCGTGCGGTTCCCAAGCTCATCGCGTTCCAGTCGAGAGTCACGCAGGTCACGATGGGAACGCAGATCTCCATCTCGAGAGTCAAGATCATCATCCTCCAGGGATTCGGCTTACACCGTGGAGTATGTAAACATGATTGCTGATCCTGATCAACTCAAAAGATATCCATGCCTACACATAAAAGTGGGGAATCATGACACCAAATTTGTAATGGACAGCGGTGCCTCGCTGAACTACATTCCAGTTACAGAACACGAGAAAATGAATCCGAAGCCTCCACTAACTTTTGCACCAGTCCGTGTCTTCACGTGGATGTCCAAAAAACCACTTCCTTGTCTGGGTAAATTCCACACGACACTCACACATGCCAACATTTCCATACCGGCAGTAATACACGTCATCAAGGGCCCTGAAGCTGACTGCCTACTCAGTCTCCCCACTGCAGAGCGTCTGCGTCTAGTGGAAATCTTGTTCAAAGTCAGTGATAATCCAGACTGCATCAGTAAATTTCCCAAGCTGTTCCAAGGCCTAGGCAAGCTAAAGGGGTGTCAAATACATCTGCACACCAACGAACGGATCAAACCCGTTGCGCAGCACCCACGACGTGTTCCATTTCATCTGCAAAGTGCTGTGGAAGACGAACTGCAGGAACTTTTGTCTGCGGACATCATAGAGCGGACAGATGGCCCGACTCCCTGGGTATCCCCGGTGGTCATTGTACCTAAGAAAGGAACTCCCAACAAAGTGAGACTATGCGTTGACATGCGCCTGCCGAATACTGCAATTGAAAGGGAGCGACACCCTGGACCGCATCTAAGCGACATGATTGCTGCGCTGAATGGCGCTAAAGTATTCTCAAAGTTGGACTTGAACAAGGGCTATCACCAACTTGAGTTAGACACCAACTCTCGCTATATCACCACGTTTGCAACTCACCTAGGACTTTACAGGTACAAACGGCTGAGTTTTGGTGTCTCTTCTGCCGCTGAGATCTTCCAGGAGGCGATCCGGCAAATCATCCAACATATCCCCAACACCTTGAACTATAGTGACGACATCCTGGTCTATGGATCCGATGTTCGCAAGCACGACATCGCTCTCGATCGTGTCTGTCATGCCCTGTTGGAGGCAAACCTGACGTTGAATAAGGAGAAATGTGAATTTCACCAAGCTACTCTGAAATTCTTTGGCCACATCTTCTCAGATGAGGGCATGAAGCCGGATCCGGACAAAATTGCGACTCTGAACAACACCAAGAGCCCACAAGATGTCAATGACTTGAGATCCTTCTTGGGGATGGCTAGCTACTGTGCCTGCTACATCCGTGACTATGCGACCATCAGTCACCCCCTTCGGGCTCTCACCAAACTGGGTCAACCATTCGACTGGACCCCTGAGTGCGAGCGAGCATTCAAGGACATCAAGCGTGCTGTGGAATCAGCTGACAGCCTCTCGTACTTCAACCCCCAACGGAAGACTGAGATCACAGTCGACGCCAGCCCCGTTGGCTTAGGGGCCATCTTGGCTCAATATGATAACGACTCTGACCAAAGGCGGATTGTTGCCTATGCCAGCCGCAGCCTCTCTGATCCTGAGAAGAAGTACTCACAGCCAGAGAAGGAGAGTCTTGCCGTGGTGTGGGCATGCGAACACTTTCATGTCTTCATTTATGGCAAACATTTTACCCTGATCACGGATCATCAGGCGCTAGTCACCATTTATGGCAACCCGAAATCCAAGATGCCTCAGAGAATTGAGAGATGGGGTCTCAGGCTTCAGGAGTACACTTTCACGATTGTTCACAAACCGGGGAAGGCGGAGAACCCGGCTGACTACATGTCCCTCCACCCTCAGTCGTCCTCGGAATCCAAACCATCGATCGCTGAGGAATATATCCATTTCGTGGCTGACCAGGCATTGCCACCTGCCATCCCCATGGATGTCATCCGGGAGGTCACCGCTCAAGACACCATCCTGCAAATGGTACTCCACCGGATCCAAACCAACAGATGGAGATATAACCCACAGGAAGAGGACACTGACCCCACAATCCGGAAAGAGATACAAGCATTCCGGCACGTCTGCGATGAACTGTTGGTCACCACTGACGGAGTCATTCTAAGAGATCATAGACTCATCATTCCTAGTCAATTAAGGCAGGGAGTTGTCAATCTAGCCCATGAAGGCCACAGAGGAGTAGTATCCACCAAGCGCGCGTTAAGAGAACGTGTCTGGTTTCCTTCTCTTGACCAAATGGTAGAAGATACATTGAAAGACTGTCATCTCTGTCAGTTGACCAGAAAAAGCAATCTTCCGGCACCACTGCAAATGACCACCCTGCCCAGCGGAGTGTGGCAAGAAGTTGCCATGGACTTTTATGGACCGCTTCAATCTGGGAAGTATGTGGTTGCTATAATCGACGAGTACTCCAGATTTCCTATCGCCCAAATAGTACCGTCCACCAGCGCTTCCTGCACATTCAAGGTGCTTGACGAGGTATTTGCAACCTGGGGTGTTCCCAGAGAGGTTAAAACGGACAATGGGCCCCCATTTAATGGACACAAATTTAGTGCATTTGCGAAACACATGGACTTCAAGCACAGAAAAGTTACACCACTCTGGCCACAAGCCAATGGCACCATTGAAAGGTTCATGGCTACCATCAAAAGGACCTTCCAGCAAGCGACAGCTGAGAAGAGGGAGCTGCAGGCCGCCCTGAATGAAGTTCTCAGGGCTTACAGGATGACTCCTCACTCAACTACCGGGCAATGCCCTGCGACCCTCATGCTAGGGCGGACAATGAGAAATCGCATCCCGACATGTGAAGGAGCCCTGCAAGAGGTATTGCCAAGTCACAATCACCAAGAAATGGCCGTGATCGACAGACACAACAAAGACAAAATGAAGGCATACGCCGATGCCAAAAGGAGAGCGAGGTCGCCATCCCTGCATGAGGGAGATCATGTCCTAGTCAAACAGGAGCAACAGAAAAAGAGTGATTGTCGCTTTCGTGATGAGCCACTGCTGGTTACCCAACAGAAGGGCACCATGCTGACTGCGGAATCTGAACACCGTCGAATTACCAGAAATGTTTCTCACTTCAAGAGGTGTCCTCAAGACATGAAGGAGCAGGTGACGAGCACAACCAGCACTCCTGCACTTGTAGAATCTGACCATGGTCACATGGAAAACAAAGGTCAGCAGGATGGGCCCTCACCAAGTGCGTCTACTGGGACCATGTCTTTGCGACCACGTCGTGACATTCAGCCACCAAAGAGACTCATTGTGGAGATGGACTGAAGTCTGGTTTGTCTGTTTTGTTTTATTAAGAAAGGGGGAGTTGTAATACAGTTTACAGTCTAGTAGCTGGGGTGGGCGGAGCTAGGTGGGCTGAGGGGAAGAGGAGGGGTCAGGACAGGAGTCAGTTAGAGTAGGGACAGGGTCGACACGAGATGTACTGAATAAAGCTCTAGTAGAATACTGAGAGGTGTCTGTAATTATTCTGTAGCTGGATGCTACACCAGGGAGCAAACAAACAGTGGGCAGAGTGATGGTGAACAGCAAAGGGGACAAACCGAAACAAGGGGGTCCAGCCAGAAACCAATACTCGAAAAGAAACCAGACAAATGCAGGAGCGCAGCAGAAAGCGAGTGGGGAGAAGAGAATGAGTTGTTAGAGGTGTGGCAGTACATCACATGTGGGTAACGACAGAGTGTGCCCAGCATTCAGAGCAAAATGTACGTACTGCGGTATATTCGGCCACTACGAAAAGGTCTGCAGGAGGAATCCCAGAGGGGCAGCAGCCAGGTACGTCGATCAGGTCAGCGCCGACGAAGAAGAGGCGCAAGGAGGCGAAGAGTATCTGGAAGAAGTCCTCTACATAGCGGACCAAGTGTTGGACGTGGACTGCAAGGGGTCAAACAAACCGGTACTAAAAATGAACATAGGAGGAGTGATAATCGACATAGTGGCAGACTCGGGATCGCCTATCACGATTGTGCAAAGGAAGGTATGGGAAGAAGAATTTCTGGAAACGATCAGGAAGGAGCTGCATCCCATGGATTTGAGGCCTGTTACCTACACAGGACAGAGGATACCTATGCTGGGGTATTGTCCCTTGCTGTTTGAATTCAGAGGACGACAAGCCGACTGCAAGTTGTATGTGTCGGAGAAGGGGCCCTCAGTGCTCGGATGGAAAGACCAAGGAGCCTTGGGCGTACAACTCAATCCAGGAGGAGTGGAGAAAGTGATGCTGACGGATACGGAGCAAGGATACGAAGGAGAGGCATGGAAGAAAGAATACCCTGAAGTGTTCAGCGGAGAGATAGGGATATTGACAAAATTTACACACATGATACACTTGAAGGAAGGAGCCAAGCCAGTGAGCCAAAAGGCCAGAAACATAACGTTCCGATGCAGAGAAGCAGTTCAAGATGAACTAGAAAGATTGGAGAAAGCAGGCATAATAAAGGCCATAGAAAGTGCTGAATGGCTATCACCCTTGGTGGTGGCGCAAAAGCCCAATGGAAAAGTGAGGCTGTGCGTGGACCTCAGAGAACGCAACAAGAACATACTGATTGACAAATTCCCATTGCCACGCATAAACGAGATGCTCACGAAAACCAAATGTATAAAGTGGTTTTCAACTGTGGATTTGTCCTCAGCGTACCATCAGGTAGCGCTGCACCCCACATGCAGCCACCTCACATCCTTCATGTTATGTTATGTTATGTTATATTGTATTTCTATAGCGCACGGCTACTCAGAAAGAGTGTCCCGGCGCTTTATTAGTCAGCTCAGTGTAAAAAACATAACACCATAAAACAGAGACAGACAAGGAAAAGAAAGACATCCTAAAGGTTAAAAAGCCAGGTCTTTAGGCTCTTCCTAAACAGGAGCAGATTAGGTGTGCGCCACAAGGCCAGAGGCAAGGCGTTCCACAACTGAGGGGCCCTTAAACCAAAGGAGCGACCCCCGGTACGGGCCTTCCTCACTCGGGGGACCACGGCCAAAAACAAAGATTCCGACCGCAGAGATCGCACCGGACGATGAAAGACGAGCCTGCGCTGTAAGTACCTTGCTCCAGAGCCAAAAAGCGCTTTGTGAGCCAGGGTCAACGCTTTAAACATAATCCGCTTCCGGATGGGCAGCCAGTGAAGCGACTGCAACAACCCGGATGCTCTAGCTCGCTTATGGAGGCCGAAAATTGCGCGAGCTGCAGAGTTCTGCACAACCTGCAGCCGCTGAACAAGATAGTCTGGAAGACCTAAATAAAGGACGTTGGCATAGTCCAGTCTGGAGCCAATTAAGGCTTGCACAGTAATCTTTCTATGCTCCTCTGTGAGCAAAGGTAGGAACTTCCGGAGCATCTTCAGAATGCCAAAGCACGTGCCAGTCAAACCAAGAATATGTGATCTCAGCGTCAGATAATTATCAATCTTTACTCCCAGATTTTTTGCCACCTGGGATGCCTGAGCAGGGGGACTCATATCCATTGGCCACCAGGCCCGCCAGTCAGGGTCCGAGGCACAGCCAAAGAACAGTACCTCCGATTTGTTGGAATTAGCTTTGAGGCTGTTCCGCTGAAACCAATTGAAGACCATCCCCAAGCAGCCCCGAATGCTGTCTCCATCAAAAGCCTGATCTTTCCTACACGTGAAGAGTAATTGAGTGTCATCAGCGTAGGACACGATCTGGGCCCCAAAGGACTCCACCAGTGCCGCCAGAGGGGTCATAAAGATGTTAAAAAGAGTTGGGCTCAACGCAGAACCCTGCGGAACTCCGACTCCCAAAGGCGGCATCTCAGCGGAGCTCGGGGAGGCCCAGACCGTTTGTCGGCGGCCCTCAAGAAAAGATGTAAACCAGTTGAACACCGCCCCCCTCAGACCGATGTCATAGAGTCTGGCGAGAAGCGCCTCATGGGGAACGGTGTCAAAGGACGCCGACAGATCAAGCATGACCAGCATGGCCTTGCCTCCTGAATCCAGTGTCTCCCTAATAACCTCTGACACCTCCAGGAGTGCCGTCTCTGTACTTAAATTAGGACGGAAACCAGATTGTGACGGGTGCAGAAGGTCATTCGATTCTAGAAAACCAGAAAGAACGCCATGCACATGCTTCTCCGTGATTTTAGCCAGCGCCGGGAGAAGGGAGATCGGCCTGTAGTTGGCCAAAACCTCTGCGTCTAACCCAGGCTTCTTGAGGAGCGGAATCACCATTGCCCTTTTCCAGGACCGCGTTTGGGTGTTACAAATTCGTGAGGATACCATTCGGACTAGCGTCAGCGGCAGCTGTCTTTCCAAAGCTGATGCATAAGATGTTCAAGAAAGTGGAAGGAGTACAGTACTTCCAGGACAATATACAGGTAATGGGGAGGTCAAAACCTGAGCACAATGACAAGCTACATGCAGTACTGGTGATACTAAAGAACAACGGACTCACAGCTGAGTGGGGAAAGTGAAAATTTGGAGTACCATCTGTGACATACCCGGGACATGAAATCAGTGAAAAAGGTATTGAGCCCAAGAAGGGCAACTTGGCGGCAATAAAGGATGCGCCGGCCCCCTCCAAAAAGGAAGATGTCAGACCGTTCCTTGGTATGGCTGAATTCTACAGCAAGTTCATCCCACACTTTGCTACGAAAACCCACCACCTAAGACAACTACTGAAGGAGAGAAATTGGTTCAAATGGGACAAGGAAGAACAGGAAGAATTTGATGCCCTAAAAAGGGAAATGAGCGAAGCCATACCACTCAAGGGCTTTGATCAATCAGCAGCATCAATACTGACCACAGATGCCAGTGACAGAGGGCTGGGAGTGGTGCTGATGCAGAAATTGGACAATGGAGAAGTCTCTACTGTTTCTTTCGGGTCGAGATCCTTGGCGACAAATGAGGAAAAGTTCAGTGTAATCGAAAAGGAGATGTTGGCCGTCGTGTGGGCGATGGAACGTTTCCGACAATTCCTGTGGGGAGCCAAGTTCTTAGTACGCACGGACCACAAACCTCTGATAAAGGTACTTACCTCAACCCGACATGCACATGCAACACCGCGCATAGCGAAGATGGTGCTAAGGCTGCTAGACTATGTGTATGAAGTGGAGTACATCCCGGGTACCAGGAACAGGGTTGCAGACTTTTTAAGCAGGGCGGTGGCAAAGGAAAGTGTGGAGGAGCAGAAACCCCCCGGATATTAAGGATACATGGTGGCGACTATGCAGGATATGGAACAGGTCATCAGTGAACAGGAATGGGCGGAAGCCTACAGCCAAGACGAAACCTTGGAAGCGATTAAAGGATTTGTAAATCATGGATGGCCGGAAAAAAGACACCTAGACAGCCAGATGAGGAAATATTGGGAAGTGAGAGAAGAACTGTCGATTGGAGAGAATCCCACGTTCTTGCTGAGTGGGGACAAAGTCAATCCTCCACAGAAGTTGGTGAAACACTTATTGGCCATTCTGCATGAGGGACATCAAGGAATCACGAAGACCAAGGCGGTAGCCAAGCAGGCATACTGGTGGCCTGCGATCGACGCCCAAGTGGAGAAGTACGTGAGGATGTGTGAATCATGTGCCAGAGCAGACAAATCACAATCATTGATAAGACCGCTGTTGGGAAAATTTCCAATGCCCAGCAGCCCATGGGAAATGGTGTCCATTGACATCATAGGACCTATCCTCAACATTGAAGGTGTACCGAAATACGCCATCGTCATGGTGGACAGGTACTCAAAGTGGCCGGAGGGGGAAGTGGCAGAAACGGTGGACACAGACGCAGTGTTGATCTTTCTGAATGCGATATTCGTGAAGGAGAGAATACCCAAAGTGATAACCTGTGATAATGGACCGCAATTTGTGTCAGCCAAATGGGAGGCGTTCATGGCCCGGAACGGGATAGAGATTAAACACACCCCCATATACCACCCAGCAGGAAACGGGTTGGCTGAACGGTTTAACAGGGTGATCATGGGAACCATCCAAGCAGCGATCAGTGCAGGCCAAGATTGGGAGAAGGAACTACCCAAAATGCTGTGGGCATATTGCATCACTCTGGGAAGCACAGGATACAGTCCCTTCAAAGTGTTGAGAGGAAGAGAACCGTTCACCAAGGACAACTTGGCTTGGAAACATTTGGTAGTACAAAGTAAATGGTCACCAGCAGTGGTAAAGAGAAACCTGGAGAGAGCACAGGAAGTGTACACAGAGCATTACAACAAAAGGCGCAACTCGAAAGGGGTGACCTTGGAGAAAGGAGACTGGGTGAGGGTGAAAATAGCGACGCTGAAAAAGAAGGGAGAAAGTAAGTTCACGCCGCCCCTCAAAGTCATCGAACCTTACTCCTGATCAGCACAGTTGAGCGATGGAAAAGTTTGGTCACAAGACAGGATGGCCATGTGCAACAAGATCTTACAATGGGAGACAGCAACGGAAGGAGGAGTGTACCATGAGGAAGGTGCGAAAGAGAGAGGAGGTGAAGGAAGAGCAAAGGAGCAAATAGAGGAAAGTGAGAATGGCAACACCTGGGAAGGAGAAGACAATAGGACAGGAGAAGAGAGTACCCTAAAGCAAGAAGGGAAGAAAATGGACAAGAGCACAAGTGAACAGGAGCAAGGAAGCTGCGGTGAGAGAAAAGGACTCAACACCACACCGAGAGTAAGCGGTGGAGCATGTGAGAGGGAAGCGGTGAGAACAAGAGCAGGCAGAGTTATAAGAGTTCCTAAGAAGTTTGAAGACTTTACGATGAGCATCAAGTAAGACTTTTACATTAATCTTTTCTCTAATGTTGTGGGTGCTAAAGGGGGGAGATATGTGGTGACGGTCTAGTGTTCCCCGAAGGGCAGAGACCGGAACCGGAAGGGCGGCCATCTTAGTTAGCGGCCGAGCCCAATAGCAGAAAGAGCGTTTCCCCGGCGCTCCGAGTGAATAAAGCATCTAACCTTAATCACTGGGCTCCAGCGTATTTATTTATAGTAAAACTATAACTTCCACAGTATCTTAAAAGGAAACAGCAACCAGAATGCATTTACTTTTGACGAGTGAATGCGCTCTACAAAGTAGGAGCTCGCTCGCTCATAAAAAGTTCTTAGAGGCACCGCGCACTCCATACATTGCTGCAATGTCTTATGGTACAACACACAGTTACCTGGGGATGCACACAGGGAACACTATCAAAAGATTAAATATGTTCTAGACGCATCTCATATCCTGCCCATTACTCCTGCATTCTATATGTTATTTCTTCTTTCCTTACCCCCCGAGGGTGAAGATTGAGTACAGAGAGGAAAGCAACACATACTTAGTAAATCAGTAGTGGCTTCAGTATTGTCATCCGAAATCTCAACTTCCCAAGGGAGACTATAAAAAAATGAATATCAGTTATGCCTAACTATAAACCATTAAATCAATATGTTAGCCAGTTTCTATGGCCATGTGCTCTACCTTTGTTTTCACAGAGTGATGACAAGATAAGGCATCACCTTATTGTTCTGTAGTCCCATGAGTTCGCTCCTTATGGCCATACTTCGAGTTACTATATAATGTGGAAAGAGCAGAGCACCTATTAAAAAGCAATGGCTTTCAGATCTTACATATTGTGTGGAACACATAGAAATATGTGCTTAGGAACTATCAACACCACCATGACCAAAAGACATATGGACTCCTTCAAAGCCTTTTCACTCAATACGAAGAATGTTTTAGATGCCAACTTCTAATAATGCACAACAAAGTTTGAGGGAAAACTGTTAAGGATGCTGAATTTTACCCACTGCTGGGACATAGAGCTCGAACAAAAAGAATGATTGATTGTAAGCATGGGCGAATTTTGCGAATCTCGCGTTCGCGAATTTTGCGGATTTGCGAACTCGCAATTCGCAAAATCTGCGAATTCTCGCGAATTTGCGGATTTTTTTTTGTGTGTTCGCGCGGGTTTCTGCCAGTTCGCGAGGGTTTTGTACAATGTCGCAAACGCAAACTTACCTGTCGGCTCGCAAGTTTTGCGAACTTGTTATTTCTACGTGTCCAGCCTGTTTGGGACACTCTTCTTCATCACTGCCACTCTCTGTCACCACTGCCACTCTCTGACTACTCATGCCACCCTCTGACACACCCATGCCACCCTCTGTTTCATCACAGCACCCTCTGGTTGTCCAGTCAGTGTACATTATTGTGGCAAAGCAAAGCACACCTTCCCTGCCTCAAGTGACCTGAATTAATTTGGGGCTGATTAATGTGTCACAGAATATTTTTTTAGCTGGCACCTGCTTCCTAAGTGCTTCCTGATTAGTGATCTTTTGCACTTGCTACGTGCTTTCATTGTTGCAAAATTAGTTACAACACCTGCCCTGCCACAACTGACAATTATGAATTAGGGGCTGATTAATGGATTTGAACTTCCAGCCTGGCTCCTGCTTGTCTCCCTTAGCTGTAATTCAGGACCTTTGTGGCATATGTGTAACTATTCTGAGGTTCAGAGCAAGGTCACATAATAGTTGCAAGTAGGCAACTGAACTCTGGAGGGGCCCCTCAGGAAGCACTACAGGAAATGGCTACTAATGATGAGCCTGAACTTTTGAACCTGGTAAGTAGTTTCAGTTTTGCTAAAATCGTATTTCTGCAATTTAGCGCTTATTCGCGGGGCGCGAAGTTGTACTGGGAAGCCGCGAACTCACGCGAACAGTGCGAGCAAAATCCGCTGCTCGCGGATTTTGCGGATTTTGCGGGAGATTCGCGAATCTCGCGGATTGCGAATTTACCGAAAATCCGCAAAATCCACGAGCGAAACGGATTTTCCGCCCATGCTTAATTGATTGTCTATGAAGTGAGGCACCTAGCGTTAGGTTCAATGGAGCAAATAATATGGTTTTCACTCACACTCCAGGCTGTGGCCATGCGCACTGATTGGGTTCCGGTATCTTGGGACTCAGTCAGTATGATTGGCTGGGGCCCTGGTTATTTTTAAATAACTGATCGAACCAGAGTCCAACAAGTTCACACGCTGTTCCACAAGTGGGTGGTATAGTGAGTAACCTGTTCAGAAGCAGAGGATGTAGCCTTAGGGCTAGAGGTGTTGACAAGTCTCAACAACGACAGCTCAACATCCTGTGATTCTGGGCAAAACACTGAGGGGCATATTATCAAGAGTGGCGATAGGAAATTTTTGCCGCTTTAGCAGCCGTTTTCGACCGCTAAGCGGTGATAATTCTATCGCCCTATTAGCAAGCTGTCGCTAACAGCAGTTAGCGACAGCTTTTAGGTGATAGCGAGCGGTATGGGGCCCGCTTTGATGTTAGCAATATTTATCGCTAATGACATGCAAAAGGGAGTACCCAAACTGTTAGCGTAAAACAGTCGCTAACATCGCTATCGCCTATTAGCAAGGCAGGCGTAGCGATGGAAATATTTGCGCTAAGCGTGAATATCTCCAAATACTAAGACCTGCCCAGACCAGTTCTTAACCATGTTATCCAATGGGAGATGGATAACACGGCTAAGAGCATTTTGTCGCTAATGCGTGAATATCACTGTATTCTGAGGGATATTCACGCCTTTCGCCGCTATCGCCGGAAAATGTATCGCTTTGGAGATAAACGTTGCTAATAGCACGTTATCTCAGCGATAAATTCCGGCGATGCTCAGCAATAAAAAAATCGTCGCTAAGCCTATTTAGTTATAAATATCAATACTTGTTGGTAATGTGCCCCTTAATCTCCCCATGCCTAACAAAAATGAATGTGTCCTTATGTAACGAAACTGGTGCTCATGTACAACGCTCTATTACCCGATGTCTCGGGTCTAGTTCGCGCCATATAAAACTCTATAATAAAATAAAAAGTTTGCTTGAGAAAGGGAGATGTGTCACCCCATCTGCAGCTGCTCCAGAACATAGAGATTCTTAATCGTCCGTCTGAAGACAAGGGTGCCATTTAAGGCCCCGCCCTCCACCAGGCGCGATAGTTTTCGTACACTGTCTCACCTTGACATTACTATCTGCATCTCTCAGGAAGGAATAAAAATGCACTTTTTAAGAATGAGTGCTTCATCAGTGGTCCAGGGTAGGGCGCGAGCCTCGAATGAGCACGTCACTGCAGCAGACTCCTGCAGATGTTACCCTCGCACACTGGTTACACATCGCCATCTGGAGAACTGGCACTGTTTGAACCCTGATGTTTTACTAGTGTGTCTAAGGCACATATTTTTCTTTTTGAAAGACATTTGTTTCATGCACATGTGCAAAGCAGTGCTGACACACAGCCAGATATTGCTACTGGACTGTTACAGCAAATGTGAGGAAACAAGCAAGCAGGAATGGTAACAATAAAGCGCTTTTGAGAGCCCCAACCTGTTGCGGTTTCTTGCGCTGGCGTGATGGATTCTGGAAAGAAATATCACACGTGCAGGCATTTATTCCTCATCATCCCTACATGTACATCTGGACTGTGTTTTACTTTTTCCTATAAAACAGAGTTGTAGAGCCAGGAATTAGCTCTTAACTGCAATAGTTTGATCACGCACTAAACGTCAATCGTGTGTGTTCAGTGCGTGTTGGGTAACATGATGAGTACAGGCAGGAGCTTGCTCGGGCTGAGTCCAGCTGGGATCTACACGAATCCATGGTGCGCACCTTCTCTGCCTAAAGTAAAACTGCGCACAAGCCGGCGTTCCTCTTTCCTATGTAAACATCTAGATTTCACCTGCTCGCTGTGCTTTGCATTTTAAAGGCACACCAGAAGTCCCTTCTCGTGAAGCAGAATTTGAGTGTGGTGACCGAAATGATGTGCTTATCTCTAGGCTATTTTGCCCGTATGTACAAAACATAAAACGAATGCTTCCGCGTTTTTCGTTATACACAGTGCCACTGGAATCATGCGGCAGGAAAGTACCAAAATATGCAGCAAGTTTGGCTACATTATGCGGCAAGAAAAGGCAAATTATCCATATTATCTCAATATTTTGTCATTTTTTCATATGGTGACCCTAGGAAAAGATTTCACCTTATTGGCACTAGTTTAACACCTGAATACTGAAAGAGGAAAGTGGAAAGTGAGAGAGGACCAGTCAACTTTTGCGAAGGGCCTTCTAGTGAGCGGTAAGTGTGTCACCGCATTTTTTGTAACTTTGGATCTGTTTAAACTAGAAACCAATTTTTGGGTGAAATCTGGAGATTATGCAGCACATGGTGGATTATGTGGCAGATGTGGTAAATCCATAATTATGCAGACAATGCAGTGGCTGCAGAACAGTGGTCGAAGTGGGGAAAACTAAGTAGGGGAACTGTGGGCGGAGCATCAGGAGGCAGGAATAACCAGAGGATTGGGTCAATGGGCGGAGTCAGAGGTGTGGCTAGAAAGAGCAAAACATACCAATTTTTAGTATGTTTGGTATTTCACTGACCAGTTACAGCTTAGAACGTTATTTAATGCAACCAATAGATACATGTTTATTTGTGGGTTAATATATGAGTTATTGACATTAAAGTACATTTACAATGTGGGATATTTTTTCAATAACAGAATGTCTCAACTACGTTTGTAAGTGGAATCATAAGCCATTTGTCTCCGAGCTGTGCAGTTTCTTTCATCAGCACTTCTCCCTTTTTCAAACCATTTCTGAACATAAAATGTGGGTTTAAATTCTGTGACAGGGCCACGTTTTGAGGAGCACAATTGATAATATCATTCTGTGCCCCACGCTCAATGCAAACTTGTAGTCCTACATTTCTTATGTGCTTCACGCAACATGTCATGAAGCCAGCATTAGATGCCTCTTATTTTCTGTTATTGTATCTAGACATAGCACACACAAGTGAATATATACACCTAATACAACCCAGACATGATGGTTTTGCAGATGCTTTAAGCAGTTTCAGATGAATGAGATATAACTATTATATTAGTAGTTTGTGTAATTACTACTCAAGGTAGTTAGCATTGAGAATTACAAATGTATCAACTCTGGAATTATGAGTTTAGGAAGCTGGCTCTGTGTACACTATACCTTACTTTGGTATGTTATATACAGAGTCCAGTTGATCCCCAAAGGCTTACAAAGGTAAAAGTAGATAATACCGTACACTCTATTTGTGGTAGTGTGGCCGAGCAATAACGCTTTTTTCAGTGGGTAGTGATGAGCATTTATTGTACACATTCCGGCAAGAAATGATAGCACACACTCAAAGAAGGAACTCAGACCAATTGCTTGTATAAAAACACTTCTTTTATTGTATTTTATTTTTAGAACCAAGCAGGATTTGGTAATGGTAGGTAAAATTGTATTTTCACAGACAGGTTATAAGAATATGCAAGCTGAATGAATTTGACTTTGTTACAGTTTGGTACAATGCTTAAAAACAGGTGTACTTACTTTTGGATTACTTTGTGATTACTTTTTAGGTTACTTTTTCAACTCAGTGTGATATGCCTAGATATCACACTGGGCCATTTCCTAGACAAAGGTAAGTAAAACGCTTTTACATTAAAAACACAGTTACTTAGGTTTCCATACAAACACAACTCAACACAGAACTTTTTCAGAGAAAAACAGTCTATGCAATCCTATGGAGGAAAATGTGGTTATCGGTTTGCAGGTAAGTAATTGTTCTTGAGGGTTGAGTTTCAGGGGTTAGAACAAGGAATCCCCCAGGGTCAAGGATGAACTCAAAAAGCACCCTCAGCGGCACTATGGCAGCTGTTTGCAGAGTGCTGATGCCCAATGCTAGCCTATGAGGCTAGGGGGCCTTTGGTTGAAGGCTGCTCACGGGCAGTCTACTCGGTCTTGGGAGCCAAGATCCTAGGGGTAAGGTCAGGGCAAAGGGGGTCCCAGGCCAGCACTAAGACACAACACGAGTGGTGCCGGGGCGGCCGAGTACAGAGTGCTTAGGAGGGGTCAGGAGTCCAATGTAATCCTATTGAGATAGCCTGTTTTGTTTTTTAGCTACAGGCTCGGTCCAAGAAGTCTTCCAGGAGGAACCAACAGCTGGGCAGGTAAGTTTGAGGGCTCAGAGACTAAGGTCCACCCCAGGTCCTCTTCTCCAGAGTGCAGGGCGGCCAGATGCAGGGGTACCTTTTGAGGTCGGATTTCACCTTACCGGGCCACTCAATGTTAGGGGGTCTCCGTACAGAGGCGGCAGGCAATGTCAGGGAGTCCTGGAGGGGTCAATTGATGGAGGATGTGGACTCTGTAGCGCTGGGGGACTTCGCTGGGACTGGTGGGCCACTTGGAATTGGGCCGTAGGCGACGAGTGGAGTGGTGGTTCCAGGCATCGGGTTTCTCGTCTTAAGCAGGCTCAGAGTCTTTCTTTAGGGATTCTTTTGAACAGAGTTGCTGTTCACAGGATATCCTTTGTTGAAGGCAGTCAGTCCTCCCTGGGGTTTCTGGAGGTCGCTGGCTGCAGGACAACATTTCTTCTGGCGCAGGACCTCTGGAAACTGCTGATCGGCTTGTCGGGCTGGGGCCAAGTCAGTTCTCCTCTGCTGTGCATCTTATTTCGTCCTTCATAGGTTGTGCAACCTTCTGGGTCCAGGGCAGCCATCAAATCACAGTATTTAGGGGGCGTTTTTGGGGTCTCCACCTTGCCTCCCCACCTGAGGGGTGGGGTTGGCAGAGGTGGCACATCTGTCCTAATTGTGCCCACCTGTCTTCCTGGCGAAAAGGAGGTGAAGCAGGAAGGGAGCCTGCTCCTGATAGCAGGAGAGGCTGTGGGTGGCGTTGCAAAGGCGGCAAGGCCTTTGAAGCTCCCCTGCCACAGATGGCTCTTCCTGACCTGGGGGAGGTGTGAACAACTCCATCCAGAAATGGCTTTGTTTCTGGCCTCAGCGAGCGTAGGCTCCCACCCCAGGATTGCAGAAACTTGTCTTGTGGTAGCAAGCTGGTGTCTACCAGTCAGGGAACCCACCAGAGGCCGGTTGTTTTTCAGGTGTCATCTGTAAGATGCCCTCTGAGTGTAATTGTGAATAAATCCCACACAGGCATCAGTTTACCTTTCTGCACAAAAATAATCCTGAAAGGCTTTTTTCTCTTTCTATGTGTGCTGTACATATAGAAAGAGGAAAAAACAGGGAAAAAGAAAGATATTTCTCCTTGTTGTGCCTCCCTTGGGCAGGCGTAAGATTTTGATGCATTCCCAGGTTAACAAGTCCTTGTAAATATGGGAATGTGTCAAAAAACATGGAAGTTGAATGGGAAAACCCACTGCAATGCCTTCCTTGTGCAAAGCAGCGAATTGCGCTGTGTTGCATTACTCCATCTTTATGAAACCATTCAATGCATGCAAAGTGGCTTTGCGTGGCTTCATAAATATGACATTCCGTGGTGCAAGCATGATGCAAGGCCCTCGTAAATATGCCCATTAGTTTGGTGTGCATGCAAATCATGCATTGCCGATCCCTAGTGAGTTGCACTACTACTGCTGGAACAAGGCCAATGGAGGCACCAATGGGTGAGGCGGACTGGCCTCAAGGGTCCTGTAATCTCAATGACAATGTACCTGTTGATCTAGGGTGTGCTGCTTTGTAGGACTGCCTGCAAGACTGGAGGTGAAGCTCAGTATGGATTGTGGAGGACAGGGCTTAAAGTTCAGCCCTCATTGGCCATTAGTAGGATCCACCTGCTGGTGCTAAGAGACCAGGGCTTCTATGGATTAGCGGGGCCTTTTACGGTCCAGTAGGGAAATGTGCTCCCTCAGGATAGTGGTCGGGGTGACTGTTCATGATGCCTGATCCTGGTTCCTCAGTTCCAAATTTGGTAGCTCTGGCCACAGTGCCAGATTCTATCCCCCCTGAACACCTTTCTGCCCCACTGAGAGAAACATGCACTGCCTTCAACTACAACCCAATTGTGCCCTGTTGTAAATGCCTAGGTGTGACTCAATCCAAATTATGCCCTGCCTGGAAGCAAAAATATTCATAGGGAATGCACGATTTTGTAAAGCATGCAAAATATAAGCAGGAACAACATGGTTACCTTAACGCTTTAACACTCCCTGTTCAGAAATCAATGAGTGTTTTTTGCCTCAAACGTTGAGGACACAAATACAGGGCTCCTCCTGTACACAGGTGTGCCTTTATTGCACTTGTGGACAGCAAGAAAGGGGTTAAGTAAGGCACAGAAGATAAAAGGACTGTTCAGGAAAATCTGATCTGACTCACAGAAACCCAAAAGGGCTTCTCCACATTCATGTCAGCCAGCTGGCTGCTCAAACATTGACATTATGTATTCATGTGTCCTGCAAAGGATATATTTTGAAGTGTCCGTCTTGGCTAACTCTCCTACCCACAAAAAACTTGAGTTCCTGAGAGTAAAAGGCAAAAATTATATTTTCATTTGGGAAGTGAAGGATACATCCAACTTTATTATTTTGGGTGACACTATAGTATGTTAGTGATGCTGAAAAGCGTCGCTAAAATAACTCAAAAGCCTAAGAGGTCCCAAAGCAAGACCCATTGCCTTTGCTAATGCTTATTTAGATATCTCATTTGCTAAATGGGGCACTTTTAATTTGGTGCCAGACAGGGCTGAACTTGGAACCCAAAGCAGTCCTAGCAAAGAGGTTCCAAAGACAAGACCTATTGGCTTTGCCACTGCTTGTTTTTATATCTCATTTGCTAAATGGGGCACTTTTAATTTTGTGCCATACAAGGTTGAACTGGGAACCCAAAGCAGCCCTGGCACTTTGTCCATCCCCTGTACGGTGTGTTGCGAGCCAACGCAGTAAGCGAGCCTGACCACTACAAAGGGGACATCGGAAGAGGGTGTTCTCTATCCAAGAAAATTTAGAAAAAATTACATAAAGTGTGCATTCTACAACATATTTTATTATATATTCAATTGTATTGGCATTTAGAGCACATTAAATGATGACCTTATAGTGCACCAGGATACGACAATCTTGTTGGGGCTCTTCAATGTTTCCCTCACTATCACCCTCCAACACTGCCCCTCATCTCTCCATAGCCCCCGTTACATGCATTTCATTTGTTTTATGTAGCGCCTCTCATACCAGTGTAGCTTTACGGGCAGGGAGGGAGCAGGAGAGCGCCACAAACACACCAGCGCCTTGAGACCCTCTGGGTAAGTAGTGCGCTATATAAATGCAATGATTGATTGATTGATTGATTGATTAAGGCCATAGCACTAGGGTGTGTGAGTGAGTCCAGCATAGCTTTTGTACAAGAAGGGTACCCTTCCTGTACAAAATATGATACCCAGACGTTTTTCCGACTTAAAAGGAAGGAGAAATTAAAGCATTTCTCCTTCCAAACGCCTACTTGAAAGAGGTGCAGTTTTCTCACGCAAAACCCAATCTACTTCATTTAGTACATTGGTTGTAGTGGAAGAAACCCTGGGTGGGTGCTTGGGGACACCCATGCTCCACCCTTGATACGCCCCATGGTGCTAAGTAATGTGAAAAAGCGCAATGCGCTGCTCCGCATTACTTTTCAGTTATTTCTAGCGCTAAAAAGTAAATTGGGAAAAAAAAGATTTTGCACCGATTTTGAGTCACTTTTGTGACCCAAAGACAGTGTAAAATCTTAGTAAATCTACTCTTCAATGTGCTGGACAGCCCAGCTGATTTTGTTACTGGGGGACAGTTTTGCAGCCCCGAGTAACAACACCAGCCTCCATCCCAATGCCCATTCAGCCAGTCCGGCCTTTGTGCCTGGGCCATTTTGTTTTCGCAGTCCGACCCTGGATG
Source organism: Lissotriton vulgaris (assembly GCF_964263255.1). Taxonomy (NCBI): domain Eukaryota; kingdom Metazoa; phylum Chordata; class Amphibia; order Caudata; family Salamandridae; genus Lissotriton; species Lissotriton vulgaris. The sequence goes on from NC_141689.1 coordinate 864,579,288, forward strand.
GGGTCCATAAGGGCTCTGGTGTCTCAGAACTGGACACCTGGGGCTGCTTTATGTTACATCCTTAAAAAAAGTTAAACAGTATTTTTAAAAATACTGCATCCCTAAACACAGACAGAGCAGCAGTACACGATCTATAAAATAAAATAAGGAAGACATTAAGGGCCAGATGTAGGTAGCCCTTTACCGATCGGAATCGGCCGAAAATACCGATTTTCGGCCGTTTCCGATCGGTAAAGGGCTAGGGAGATGTAGGTGCACATATTCGGTAATTTTACCGAATCGTTATTATTACCGAATCGGTAATAAGTACCGATTCGGTAATAATTACCGAATCGCTAATATTTACCGATTCGGTAAAATTACCGAAAATGCTATGTGGGTAGCCAATTTTCTATTGGCACATGGCTTACAGAATCGGTATTTTACCATGGAATACAAATCCATGGTAAAATACCGATTCCTGTGTACATGCACATCTGTGCATGTACACATGTGCCATGTGACAGACAGACGTGCCCTTAGGGCATGTCTGTGTGCCACATTGCACACATGCCCGTTTTGGGGGTGCTAGAGGGTGTCAAAGTGACACCCCCTGCACCCTTGTGAATTCTTTAATTACCGATTCGGTAAATACCGAATCGGTAATGCCTAATCATTCCTATGGGCTTCAAAGCCCATAGGAATGAATGGGCATTACCGATTCGGTAATTAAAGAATTGTTAAGGATTTGGTAACGAATCCAGATGTTGGGACCTACATCCCATTTACCGATTTTGAAATACTGAATCGGTAAAATTCGGTATTTCAAAATCGGTAAATGGGATTTACCTACATCGGGCCCTAGATGTTTTCTACAGCTTTTTTTTAACCCCTTCGATGCGGCCGCGATTCCCCTGGTGTGCTGTAAACAGCACGAACAGTGGCGGGCCGTGACGAACCCCAGCCGTCATCAGCACACGAGCACAGTAGTGCATGACGGCTAGGGTTCGTCATGAGCATGGAAGGGGTTAAAGTGCCATGGTTGGGGAACAGTCTGCCACAAATTCCACACTGGAGTACTCTTCACTTTTCTTGTGGCGTCGTCAGTCTGGGTGAGGGCGGGGCTGCCATTCCATCCTAATGTGAAACATTGTATTAGTCACAGTGGGGCGCAGGCAGGTAGCATCATCTCAATGAGATGTAAATCGTTGCAGCAGCAGGGCCATCATTAGAAGCCACTTTCTCATGCTGCTGGTTTGCTCCTTACAGTGCGAAACGGCACCCACAGTGTTCCTGGGCAGGCCCCTTCCCACAGACACGTAGGGGAAGAGGGGAGGAAGTCCAGCAACTGCAGAGGCCATCCTCAATGTGCACGAAACAGGGCTCCAAATATTTTTCAAGTTTAGACCTTTCCTGCCGTCCTGGGACGCATTTTAAAAATAAAGAAGTAGGGGAACGGACTTTGCTAAATTAAAAAGTAGGGGAACGCCGTGCCCTTCCGATCCCGCCCACTTCTACCACTGCTGCAGAATCACATAATTCCAGTGGCCCCGATTATATGATACAGCATCTTTGTTCAGATGCTCTATTCCGGTCATTTCTACCTATAGAAATATGCATGGATATGTTCCCACATCTTCCTTAGATGTGGTGCCCTTGACACAATCCACGGTTATCAATGTTCAGCAACTTGCCTTTAAAAAAAATATAACACTGCAAAAGATTTACAGAGAAATTGTGAGAAAGCTCAAAGGACACAAAGGAGTTATCCTTGGGCAGCTGTGTCATTATCCAACTTGATGTGTTTCTGGTCTGATTTTCCACATCTGCAAACAATTTACACTTGCTGGTTTCTCCACTTCTAAGGTGTTTACAGGAAAAGTTAGATCTGGCCTAGCTTAGAAGCACCCAACGTGGCCTTCCTTTGAACATCATTGGGAGTAACTTCATGTCAAGATGCTCTAACCTTGCAATCCAGATCCAGTGGGAGCGATGTGACTTCTCTGTACTCTGAGCCAACCTTACACTAACAACATGTAAGTTGGAAGCAGACCCGGGAAAAGGGGAATGAGAGAGAAACAGAGACATTGCAGGGCAAAGTTACTAACAGTTTGTGCTACATTTACATCACAAAACTGACACACACTCCTAATTTGTGTTGAAAAGTAGCCTTAATCAGACCCCCAACCCCCCCCCCCCAGCTTTTTGAGATTTCACAAATCATGATTTTACTGCAAAATTAGGCAAGGAGCGCGATGGCTGCAAATAAATGTCCAGGTACCACAAAAAAACACAAAGGTGTTTGTTCCCGCTCAGTAGTGCAGCAGCAGATTAGGTTTTCAAGTCCCTCCCACAACACTGTTTGTTTGTACCTGCTGCTAAGAGCTCAAGCCATAGTCTTGGCTAGACCTTTGGCCGCGGCGCCCTGCATGTAACGGCAGGGGGGTGCTGGCAGATTCCCTCGATGGCCGCAGGTAAGCGGGGGGAGGCCGCCGCTCCCAAAACTCGTGTCATGGTCCCCCACCCCCTAGCTACGCAACTGACTCGAGCACCTGGGGGTCTGAGGAACTGAAGGAAGACATCGGGCACTGCTGGGGTGTCTGATTAGTAAACTCAATTCAATTGAGAACATTGCAATTCTGAATTCTAAAATTAGCCCTCACCTGGTCCCACTTTAACAGAGAGTGAAGGGGCATGGAAAACCAACTTTATACTCCTTTTCTTTAATTAACCAAATGTAGGCAACATGCCTATAATAGGCTGAGGCGATACAAATGCCAGCGCTTCAAAACAGCATTTCGTAAAGCAGTCTTTGGGTCATCTAAGAAAAGAATTATCACAATAAATTACAAGTAATTCAATTTATTAAAGAACAAGGAATTGAATATTTGAGGGGACTAAAGAAGATCAAGGCTACAAGTACACTGCTGTGCCCGCACCTCTGTTGCATTTTCCCTAAACAAGCATTGGCACAGCGAATAGGTCTCGCCTTTGAGACCTTATAAGTATTTAGCTATGTGGCACATTATCCTGGGTGCTGCAATATGTACTTTTATTTTACGTGCCTCTGGTAACAGCCACAATCACCCAAGGATGGGCTTCTATGCTATTTAATAAAAAGGGAATGTATAATACACTTTGACTGGCTCCACTGGTCTTGAGGTAAGGTTGTGACTTCCCATAGCAGGGCAGTTAATTCTGAGTGGTATCACAGTTTCTATGATCAATGAATGTGCAGAATAATGTGTGCATTTTAGGAAAGCTGTGCTCTTAACTTTAGAAGTTATACTATGGCCACGTGGTGAGGTTGTGATTCTTTCGTTTCGAATGCGTCACGGTGAGCTGGATACTTGTAGATGGATGATGACGCGCTGCCAGTAAACAGAAATGTGAAAAATGTTGGCTCTATCGGGTACAGAATTGATTCTAGGTTTACTGAATAATCACAAATAGAAAACAGTGCTCAAACTTTTCCGTAATAATCAATGAAAAGATAAGAGAAGGAAAGACAAAAACACACCAAAAATGAGTCAATCTAAAGTTGTATTGAGGGATAAATCAATATATTCTTTTACATTTTATGGTGTCAAGATAACATTAGAAGGCTGTCAGAGGTCATGAACATATAAATTGTTCTAACGGCGTAAGTGACATTGTGAAAAAAGTGCGAAGAAAGTGCTGATTGTGAATGAGATATATACAGTGCCGTACAGATGGTTAAAACTGGCCATTCATAGAACATCTATCCCTTGGTACATAAATCTCCACGCCGCTTGGGATTTAAATTTCCATTTCATTTGGGGCGGAGAGAGTAGGGTCAGGATTATGACAAGCACGTCAACATTTCGACCCAGAGAAGTGCGTGATTGACTAGTAGGCGGGTCTTCCTCAGGACAAGACGAACCAAGGGACAGCTTGAATCAAAGAAGATCTTTATGGTATGGTCCACTGTTCGGTTGGATTCAAGGCAATGACTTAAGTGAGGTCCTTGATGGTTATGAATCACATGAATGGGGCAGCACAGGTCTGTAGCTCTCTGGCGTTGCTCGGGAACTGAGCCCGAGCCTGAGTTCCCGAGCAGCGCCGGAAAGCTATTTATTGCCTTGAATCCAACTGAACGGTGGACCATACACGACACTCAGAGCGCAGCTAGGCAGGAGTTTTTCTGGGAAAGGGAGAATTATGTTAATCAAAGGGCACTCTGCTCTTCTGCATATACCTCACTGTTCAACATGGACCATGCCTAGCAGCCAAAATATCTCTTTTATTGTTTTTTTAATTAATCAGTTTTATAAATATATTTTCAATGTTACATGCAGATGTCAAAATAACGCATAGACCTTAGCTGTCACACATTATTGAAAAAAACGCGATTTACACTCATGTCTTCTCAATGGTTTTTTAGGAATACCCTGGGAGGTCCCTACTCGAGACCTAACATGACCCCTCCCCCATTGTTGGAAGGTTCTCATGACAAAGGATATATACTCGAACCTGGTATCCCATATGAAGGTGCTTAAAAGTTGCCCCACTAAGCACCCTACTGTAAAAAAAAAACCGAAGAATACCAGATGGAGCCGAGGGGGGAGTTTTGGCCTAAACGGGTAGTGCGGCCAACCTCGAATCTGGAGAACCAGGTTCGATTCTCGACAATGAGATTGAACATCCTGTGATTCTGGGCAAATCACTTAATCTCCCCGTGCCTAACAAAAATGAATGTGTCTTCATGTAACGCAACTGGTGCTATGTAAAGCCCTCTGATACCTGATACCTTCAGGTAAAGTTCTCGCTATATAAAACTCCGTAAAAAAAAAATACATTATTGGGCAGAAGGGACAATATGATGTTATCCATGTCGTGTCTTAGTATAGCGTGTACAAGTCCAAATACCTCCTCGGGCGCTAAGTGACAACAAGCTGTGGAGGAAAAATTAAGAAAGTCCTTCTTCGTGCATGTCATTGTATAACTCCAGAAATGTAAAGCAAAATTATTTAGCCCCTGCAGAATGTGAAGGGACCCCGACTCTTCCAGATCATACAAGGGAACAGGGATATGCTAAAAACACACCAGGGGTATGGGGTGTTCGGTACAGGAAGCACAACTGCCAACCGGTTCTTCTCAGAAATACTACGATTAATGTAGTTATATTCTAAGGGCTTCCAATGTCTGAAGAGATGCCTTGGGGCTATCAATGCGTGCACATTTCACCTCTCTAACAAAAAATCATCCTTTGGCAAAGTGTTCTGTTAAAGTGCTCATGTGGCTTGCCCTGAGCGTTCAACAGTGTTTGTATGAATCACTGTATCGAAAGTCCTTATGTAGGTTAAGTGATACTGACGTCGGCGTGAATCTAGATAGTAGTCTTTCTTGAACACGAGTGAAACATAAATAAACGAGGGACTTTGGAAACATGCGTGGCAGGGGAGCATAAACATAAATGAATGAGGAACATTTGAAACGTGTCTAGCGGGGAAGCGAAGTGACAAGAAGCTGCAATAAAACAAGAAAAGGCTAATGGATGACCAGGAGGAGCCGTGAACACATTGCAATGGCCAATCAGAAGGAGATGCCTAACAACATTTTTCACATAGTGAAATAGCCAGGGGAGGAACTAAGCACATAAAGGAGGGAAATTTAGAAAAATGCACCAATAAAAAGGAAGCATTTAGGAAAAGCATAACAAAGAACAAAAGGCAATAGATGGGCGTGCGTAAAGCCTATAAACTGAATACAGCACGTCTTGCAGACAGCCCATGAGCCCTGCCTAGGCTCAACCTAACAAAAACTAGGATTGGCTCCAATCCCGCTGTCATTGCACAGTGGTTAAAGCAGGTCCACAGGATGTCAGTGAGCTGCTGGCCAGATCAAAGCTTAGGGATTGCATAGGATGGCACAAAGCAATAAAAGCAATGAGTGCAAACACCATAGGCTGTATACGGAGAGTACCTGTTTACAATGCCTTTGCCAAGGCTACAAAAATAAAATAATAGTTAACATAAAGAATTGCAGTTAGTAAAGCAAGTCGTAGCTGTCCCTATCTCATGCAGCAGAGATAAATTCTAACTATTTCACTCTCTCCAAAAGTAAACACTAGCCCTGGCCTGATGTGCACACACCTTGGCCACAACTAGGCATTTGGAAACAACGGATTTGAAGCGCAATACACCCATAGAGCACAGTATAAGATCGCACAAGCAGGGTTAACAGTAAATGCAGGGCATTGTAATCATCTTAGTATTGAAGGGTGGGCTCCGAAGGCAGAAGCGCCAGCCAGCACTGTGTGCAGTGGGATTGTGAAAGTTTATAGCCACAATCCTGATTTAGTTCTCCAGCAAGATCAATACAAAGCTGTATATCAGTCAAGTTTTGTTGCACCTCCTCATCTCTGCTCATGTTTAAATCAATAGATGCTTGATGTAGTAATTATCCACTGTGGAACTAAATCAATGTCCTCACACCCTTGAATGTCTGATGTCTGTCTGCGTTTTACAAGCTCACATATTTCTAGCTGCTCTCATATGTCCTAATGAGGTAATTAACACATTTGGGAGCACCTAACATTATGCTAGCTCAAGGTGTGCGCTGTACCACAATGACACATTTTTGTGCAGCACACAGTTTGTGCTCACATATTTCAAGCTTTCTCATATGTGCTAATGATAAAAAAGGAGGCTTAGTGAAAGAAATGATTTATTTAAGATCACACAATTTGGTTATGCAGGAACCTGGGGTTGATCCCTATTTTGTATAGTTTCACACTGTGCAATTGAGCAACTAGATGGCTATTCAGTGCGATATGTGGGCAGGTACTGCCCGATACTGCTTTGTCTTGAAGTCTTGGAGGATGGAATTAGAGTACGGGTGACAGACAGCATACTGTTGTGATTAGGAGAGCATACATCACAGCTTTTTCCTGCAGATACCCTTTTTTGTTAGTACTTGAATATTAAATGTCCCAAAAATAAGGGACAGCAAAAATTAAGCAAAAATGCAATAGTGCACCCCAAATTTTTATTTTTGTGCCACACAATTTCCGAATCCATGGCGTAATATCGTGGAGGAGTCTTAAAATAATGCAAAGAAACACTTTATGCTACTATGCTTCAAGGGGGTGTTCCCATGCAACCATCCATGGATTCTGACACAAAGCCATAGCTTCTAAAAAAGTTAGGCAGGACGTTGTGCCAAACATTAATATCTCATCAAAGCAGGTGTAAAGTTTCAGAAACGTTTATTTTTTCAAAACCTTTCCAACTTTGTATATTTGCTGCACTGTACAGTACATACACAAGTAGGGAACGTGTTAAATGATATCTAAATGTAGCATTTTGGGCTACAGCGAGCACTCCCAAAACAAAACCTATGCTTGACATTACACAAACACCCTTGCACTGTAGTATAATGATGTGTTTGTTAGCACAGGGTATCCAAAAGTGTTCCAGAGCTAGGAAAGAGAGCCTCAGTGCTATATTGTAGTGTATTCAAGGCTCTTCTACTGTTGCGCTTTCACATAATGCAGCAACATTTGCTGCTGTGTTTCGTTTCATGAAAAAGAGAAGACTTTTCGTATGGCTCTAAAATTGACTTCTGTTATTCTATACATTATACTGGTGAAAACGGAAATGGTAAAATGACAAGGGAAGTGGGAAAAGGCAGGTTTAGATGTTTTCAGTGGTGCCTCAACCCCAGGAGGCACACTGCAAGAAAAATCAACAGCAGCAAGAACACTGCATGCTGTGATTAGAGAGTTGGAGAAAGCTCGCATTGCGGAATCTAAAAAAAGGTGGGATATGACGTCACTGGATAGATATTTTGAGTGTAAAAAGATACCATGTGGTCAACGTATTTTTGCCTACATTTGAGGATATGGATGCGGATTTATTTGAGGAATGGAGATCCGATACAGAGGGTTGTCCTTCAGGCCTATGGAGACACTTATAACACACCCAAAGCATCGAATGGAAGAACAGACTGTGGTCATAGATTTCCTCCTGAAGGATCTTGAATCAATGAAAGTACAAGAGAAGATAAGTAAACTACTAAAAAAGAAATAAGAGCGTATTGAAAAGCATGAATAAGAAATTTGAATCCGCAAGGCTCACAAATTTAATAGGGACAGCCTGGATTACCAGTTTGGCAGGATCTGCACGTTTGCTAAAAAAATATGAACCGTTCAGAACAAAAGAGTAGCTCAATATGAGAGGTTGTGCTGCAGCGGATGTCAGTGACAAGGATGCGAGCTCTGAACTATGACTAGGACTAGGACTAGGGCCAAGCGAGAAATTGGATTTTCACGAGGAAATGCGACTGCTGAGGATGGTAACGCCCCAGAGAGGCCATGGACAAAATCAAGGCCGAGGGCAAAGCAATGCAAAACGAGGAGGGGCAAAAGAAAAAGGAAGGGGCAAACAGACAATGGAACTCAAGGTTTACCTTCCTTGTGTGACACAATGGTAGACGAAGTTATTAGCATCTCAGGTGCACCCCTCACACAGGACAATTGAAGATTTTGTATCTTGGTCTAAGTTACTGCCCATCAGTGAGCCCTGACTTTGTTAGTCTAGGAATAGAGGCAAACAAATTCACGAGAAAACTGAAACTGTATAAACATTTTGCAATGAGAGGCACGAGAACCACAACTAATGTTATGAGCATGAACCAGGCAACTGCCCAATTCACTATTGGTGACATTTCAGAGATAATGAATATTGATAATCTGGACACAGCAACAGGCATGAGTTGTTCAACACAGACTGCAAATGAAATAGACATTCCACAATTAGAGTAAATATGATTCCCAACAAATCATACAATTGAGAGTGGCCTGAGATAGACAAGTAGGTTTGTGCCGCAGTTACCAACGAGCAACTTGGTGGATGTATTTCAGGTACTCTTAACAGATGATATTAACAAAATGAGGGCTTCAGCATGCCGCAAGCAATATAACAACTTTATAACACAAGACTGGTGGGAATTTAATGCATTAAGGAATAATAAGTCCACCATTCTGAAATCCTCAGATAAAGAAGGGAACATATTGGTGATGAGTACAGATCAATATATCAGAGAAATGACCACCAGGCAACTAAGGGTCAAGGAACACTTTGAGGACTTAAAAAATAATCCCAATAGAGACCATCACAAGGAACATCATGCCATGTTCAAAAGTTGGACTGATGTTGGCTTACTGTCCATGGAGGAATACTGATACCTAAAAGTAGATCACCTTAGGACACCTGTCATCTATTGCCTCCCAAAAATACATAAGAGCTTGCATAACCCTCTTGGAAGACCCATTGTGAGTATGATTGGGTCACTACTTGAAAATAGCTCCAGATTTTAAACTTGTTTTTATGCAAATATGTCACCAGTTTGCCATCTTATATACAAGATACTAATTATTTCTTGCGGAAGATTAATGACATTCCCTGGCGAAGCAGTTATCTTATGGTTACTATAGATGTATGCTCTCTCTATACAGCTATCTCCCATGAGTATGACATTGAGGCTTGCTATTATTTCTTAAGGTTGAGACCTATATGCCTCGCACAACATACTATCATGATCTTCAAGATGCTCATGTTTTGTCTCACACACAATGTCTTTCTCTTTATTAAGAAGGTGTATCTACAAAAACAAGGTACGGTGATGGGGGTAGCCTTTGCCCCCACATATGCCAACATTTATCTGGATTGGTGGGAGAAAGACGTAGCAAGGACTGACTGTAATGCGCACCACACTAAGAAAATTATGATGTGGGTGCACTTTATAGACAATGTTTTCATCCTATGGGATGGTAATGAGATGTCAATGAGTGAATATGTAAAACCTTTAAATACGAATCAATTTAATATACAACTGACAGTGAAGTGGAGCCCATGTGAAATAGAATTTCTAGATGTGTAGCTACAAATAAGAGATGGTATAAAACATGTGAACATTCACCGACGTAGAGGGAATAGAGAAATTTACCTACATCGTTTTGAATCAATGATGATTGTCATTTTAGGCACTGAGAAGCCATGGGGCCATAATCTTGATGCAGAATTATATGTTTATCTTTGAGACATCACATTATTGATTACTGCTGTGTGAGCCTGTATGGAAGAATCAATTTGAATTTGTTCTGGTCTTTAGTGGATTTGACTGAACTTTTAATGAAAAGTCCAATAGGATGTTGTTGTATCCCTAATGTAAGAAATTGATGTATAGATATTTTTGCAATGACTTGTTTGTATGGGATTTTTTGCACTGACATTTTGAACATAGGGTTTGCAGCAGCACTTTGCTATACCGATCTCATAGGGATGAAAAAAATATGTGTCTAGGTTAAGTAAATGATATGCTGCAATGGGGGTCATAACATCTTGGCTTTGTATGTACCTTTTCATATTAACATCAGTAACTCGTCTAGGGGAAACAGGAATTGCACATCTTGCATTTGCCCATTAAAATTAAATATAGAGTTTTATTCAGCATACCTACGTCATACTATAGAATATAGGATACATTATTTATGAGAAAATATGGAGGCTTTGATATATATTAAATGAAATGTGAATGTTTATAAACAAGCGGTTGCGCCTTAGATGATCTTGTGAACTCTGTGAATGTATCGATATTGGAACATGAGAGGTTCATTAGTGAAGTTTTTATTTACATCATATACATCAAAAGAGTCAGAATGTTTACAAATAAGCATCTGCACTTTATATGATTTTGTTAGCATTGTTGCGGTACAAACATGTGTACCTGTGAAGTCTAGTAACATGTCTCCTTTTTCATATGTATCATGGAGGAGGATTGCTGTGTGCAAATCAGCATCTACATTTCAGATAGCAGTGTGAGAACATTATTTATTAATAAGCCAACTTTGTAATTACCTGTGGTACAATGCTGATAAATTTTTCATTACACAGTGGAGGAAAGTATACAGGTATATTTTGATATTTTGCAGAGTGCACTTTATGGTATTCTTTGGATGCATATTTGGAAATCAGTTTTAACATGAAAATGTGAGTGATTCGATGTAGATCCCTGTTATGATAACTACGATGATTAGTTACATCTAGGATGTTGGTTTTGTGTTGCACAGTGAATAAGGAGAAGTGTTGTGGCATATAGAAGTATATTTATATAAAAAGTTTTACATCAGAAATGATAAACTAGATTGAGAAATGTGACACAATGTAACCCAATATCGCGGCAAAATGGTGACCTTGTATTTATGTGGGGAGTGGATTAGATGCTGAAAACAAGAAGTGATTGTAGGTCATGTGATGAGAAGATGTTTTTTTAAAAAATATCACTGTGTTTGTGGGAATGGGGTTGCCCGGTTGAATGTGTAGGCTGAAACACGTGGGCGTCCTGTGTTGGATGTTGCGACATAACAATGTGCAGTAAAAACTTAATGATTTAAGAAAGCGGTCTCCACGGCATTCCTTACTGCTTCACGGAGTTAGTGTGGTTGGACCGTTTAAGAGGTGTGGTCACTGTGGAGTAATATATATTCATTCACTGAAAAAAAACATAGGTTACAGGGACATTATAATTAGGAAATAGAATTAAAAAAAACCTTAGAGAAAAGTAATGTGAGTGTGTGTGTGGCTATGTGGGTCTGTGGGTGGTTGTATGGGTCTATGAGTTGGTATGTGAGTGGCCTCATGGGTGAGTGAGTGGTTGTGTTAGTGGCTGTATGAGTGAGTGGGTGTGTGTCAGTAGTTTTATGGGTCTGTGAATGGGTATGTGAGTGGTCGTGTGGGTGTGTGAGTAGGTGTATTAGAGGTTGTATGATGGTGTGAGTGGGTCTGTTGATGGTGTTATCAGTGACGTAATTTTAGATGTCATCAGTGATCTCTTTGACCATGTCATGAGTGATGTAAATTGCGAGGTCATAAGCTGTGAATTTGCGGGGATGTAATTTACAGTTAGCTCAGGTAACTATAACTGCTGAATTTCTATGGTTTTGTAAGAGCGTAATCTGAGCCTAACTATAACATCCCTGTAGCATTTGTTTTTTTTCAATGAGTTTCTGAGTTTTTAAAAATGTGATTTCTTAACCATAACATCCATGTAACCTTTGGCTTTTTTTTGTGTGAATTTCTGAGGTTTTTAAAATTTTATTTCCTAACTGTAACCTCAAACCTTTGAGCGTGTGAGTGGCTTGATGGGTCAGTGTTTCAGTGTGCCATCCAAAAAAACGGACGACAAAGGCTCTCAACCAACCCTCAAATGAAGAAACATCTGAAAACAAACGAAAGAGGCAAAATTGCCTAAAAAGTAGGAACAAAGCAGAAAGAGCTGCCCAGCAAACCACAAAATGGCTATATAGAGCACGCAAGAAACGCGCATGGGCCCAATGGAACAAACGTATAGAAGAAGCCTGGCCAAAAATGTTCTTCTTCTTAAAGGAAAGAAATCCGGCCCAATTCTGGAGGTATATCAACCAGCTTAGTAACAACAGCCACACTGGAGAAAATGGAGTTCCTGAAAATGTATGGGTGGAGCACATTAATCAACTTTATAATGACGGGGTAAGGGAGCGTTCATCCACCCCTACGCCTCTAGCCCCACTCAACGGAAATACCCCGGGTCTGGCCTTACCTGAAAACGCAGTAAGTAAGATCATTAGCCGCATGAAAAATGATGGAGCACCAGGGCCAAATGGAATACCTGCAGCAGTCTTCAAAAAATGTCGGCAGTTTTGGGTAGAACTCCTTTCACCCCTTTTTGCACATGCTTTTCTCACAGCCAAAATTCCACCTTCCTGGCAGGGCTCAATTCTGCACCCAATCCACAAAAAGGGCAATCTCTCAAATCCGGCCAATTATAGACTAATAGCCTTGCTGGACATTGAAGCCAAAGCTTACGCCCACGTTTTACTGACGGAACTAGAAAACTGGGCCAGCGAAAATAACATCTTGCCTCACTCCCAGTCAGGCTTTAGAGCAGGCTGCTCCACGATGGACAACATAATAGCACTATCCTACGTGTCGCGGAAAGCTACCCTGGCTAACCAGCTACCTTTATTCTGCTGCTTCGTGGACTACAGCGCAGCCTTCGACAGAGTCAATCGAGGGACGCTGTGGAACAAATTAAATTCCTGGGGAATACCACCTCCTCTTCTCTCAGCCTTGATATCCTTGCACCACAAAACCTGGGTTAGGATTAAAACTAGCGCACAAGCATTATCCCAAAAAATTGCAACTGAAAACGGCCTAAAACAAGGCTGCGTACTTGCCCCGCTACTATTCAACCTCTACAACACTGATTTACCAAAGGAACTGGCAGGTGCAGCCCTGGCTGCCCCAAACTGAGCGGGCTGCGTCTACAGACAATGCAATATGCCGACGACATCATCATCATGGATCACACGAAAATCGGATTGCAAAGATCGCTCACTGCTCTCAACAAATATAACACAAACAACCATCTTGTGATGAACGAATCCAAAACCAAAATTTTGATCTTTGGGAGCTACAAAAAGAAAAATCTTATTTGGAGAGCAGGGGGATCACAAATAGCGACCTGCACCATCTACAACTACTTAGGAGTTTGGTTCAACGCTAGGGCAAACCAAGCAGCACACCTTAGACACTTAAGGCCTAAGGGCATGGGGATCATGCATAGCCTGAGGCGTTTGAATCGTCATTTGCACAGCCCTTCAGCCGAACCAATCCTAAGGGTGCTACGGGCCAAACTACTACCTGCAGTGACCTACGGCCACTTGGCCTTTCCCAAGAAAATGGACGTATTTCTGGGAAACTTACAAATAAAGCTTATAAGAAAATCTCCGTTCCGCAGCACGCGAGGAGGTCGAGGGTGAGACTCGAGCTGGGCCTGACATGTGCAAACCTCTACTGCCTGGGAGACCTAATCAAATTCTACATTCACACCTTACAAGCACCAGGACAATCTCTGAAAGAGCAACCACAAGCGGCGTTTAAGGACGAACACTCCCTTTGGCACAAACAATTGAACCTCGCCATCTCCACACTAAAGATTGAACCAATCTCTCTCACTAACCCAACTATCCCCCTGTCAATGTGGAAAAAAACAATAACTAAAAAAATCATCTCAGTTTCATTTCAGACAGACGTTGCCGGGCTATCTAAAAACGAACTTATCACTGCTTTGAATGAATCATATATCAAGGGGAAACTCCAACTATACTTTAACTACTCCCTCAACCCCCAGACTCGCAACAAAATATTATACATGAGGCTGCGAGCCCTACCAATCTTTGACTTTAACCCACAGTGAGCTTGGTGGAATGAGCAGCCCATTTGCAGGTTTTGCAATTATATACATGAGTCCTGGCTCCACCTGCTTTGCTGCTGTCCATTCTTTGCTACCTACCGACGTCGCCTACTGATCCATGTCTTTCGGCAACAATCACTGAGACACTGTAGGGAAGTATCGACTTTGTGCTTTAGCAACAATTCAGCCCAAGCCCTAGCAAGGGCTGCAGGGAAGTTTGTTAATATTATTTTAACCGCACTGCATAATGCTTAGCATCAAGAATCTGATTATGATTTGATACATTTAAAAACATTTTTTTTACTCTATCATGCATTGTTATGTTTGTACATTACGGTTTTTAACTGTATAATAAAGAGAGAGAGTGGGCATGTGCAGCTCTGAGAGCATGTGTGAGTGTCTGATCAGATCTGTGAGTGGATGCGTGGGTCTTTGAGTGAAACTGTGAGTGGGTATGTGAGTGTCTGAGAGGGTCTGTGAGTGGGTACATGGGTGTCTGAGTGGGACTATGAGTGAGTGCCTGGGTCTCTGAGCGGTCCATTATCCGGAACACGAGACGCTTGAAACTCACGCTGCCACGGGAGCACAGATCTCCCCAGCTTTTGGACATACCTGACCTTTGACCACACTAATTTCGATTACTCGTTTGACCAAACCAGACCGCAACCGGGTTGGAAGTATCACGTTTCTGCAAACTACCTGATTCGTTGTCCTCATTACAGTTCTATTTTAATTTATTCCTTCCCAGCCCTGAAGAGTCACATCTTGACATGGTGTGACGAAACACGTGTCGGCTGACTTATTTTTCTGTTGTACTGATCGAGTTGAAATATATTACATCCCACATGAAACTATGAATGTCGACCTCTGTCATTTCTGATATGAACAGTGGTTTTATACGTTTGGTTTGACCAGCTAAACCTGTAATATACTGTATACGTGTGCACAGGACTTTGAGCAGTTTCTGAGTGGTACCATGAGTGGGTGTGTGAGTCTCTAAGTCGGACTCTGAGTGGGCATTTGAGTGAATGCACTAATGTCTCAATGAATGTATATCTTAAAATGCTATCATTGACATTTGCAAATTCATCACAGCGTTAAACGGGAGCCGCACTGGTGGTTGCAGTGAATACGCAAATATAGCACATGGAAAAAACAGTTTTTTTAATATATTAAACACATCAGGTGTTCCCCAAAAGGCCTTTATTTTCCTCACGTGGGATCAGGGCACAACCAACCTGAACCCTTATGCCACTTGCTGTCATTTCGTTTGAGCCTTGGGGTCTATTCCAATGAAGTAAAATGGCAGTTGCAACTTTCTGCTTAGGTTGCGGCCAGCCAATCACGTCATTCATGTTGGTGCATGCATTTGTGATTCGCCGCAAATTATTCTTGGCCACACATTTTCACATTTGGATTTCCTTTAATTAGTCAACAACTACTGAACGGATTTATACCAAATAACTGTAAATGTGATCTGTGGAACCGAATATACCTTGTGCCAAATTCAGTGTAATCAGTCCAGCGGTTTGGGCTGTAGATGTGTTCAAAACATCTATGGGAATCAACATGGGAAATGCACTTTTTCTTAGCCCCAGCTTGACGGATTGCATTAAAACTCTGTTGACAGCAGCTGTATTTCCAACTCTACTCTGTAAACA
The DNA here is from genome assembly GCF_964263255.1 of Lissotriton vulgaris. Taxonomy (NCBI): domain Eukaryota; kingdom Metazoa; phylum Chordata; class Amphibia; order Caudata; family Salamandridae; genus Lissotriton; species Lissotriton vulgaris. The sequence goes on from NC_141689.1 coordinate 864,595,187, forward strand.
AATATATATTTTTCCACAACTGAAATACAATGACACCTGACATAAAAACTGCAAACAACACTCTAAATTAATATATGACATTTGCTAAACAAAGCTACCTTTAATGTTATGTGATACCTTCCATGGTTTAGATTACATTCAGTGTGATAAATTGATAACATTATTTTGAAAACCACCCAGCAATCATATATGTGTTCTAATCAACACCTTAATACCATACTCGTTCTACAAACAAGAAGTTTGTGCACACGTGGCTCCATTGACTTCTCTTGTAGAAACGATGCAATGAATATTGAGTTCTTAATCCTAATAAATAATTACTTGATGAAATAAAAAAGTGCAAAAGAGAGTTTGTAATCCTAATGGATGACTCCTTAGAAAATAATCATGTGCAAGTTATGTTATGTTATATGTTCTTATAAAGCGCATGGCTGCCCCAGCAATGGGGCATCCCAGCGGTAAAGCTGACAGGAGCATGCAGAGGAGAGATTTGAAGTAGAGGTTAAAGAAATGCCACGTTTTGATCATTTTTCTGAAAGCCCATGGTCTTGCATGCCATGGCAGCAAGAGGAATAGAGTTCCAAAAGGCGGGTGCCAGAGCCCTGAAAGAGCACCCCCTTGCTCTTACCCTGTGCACCCGCGGGACACAGGCCAGATGCAGGTCCACGGAGCGCAGGGGTTGAGCTGGAACGTACCTCGAGCACAGCTCGCTCAGAATTTGCGGACCTTGGCAAAGCAGCATCTTGTGTATAGTACAGAGAGTCTTAAAGTGGACTATCTGTTCTATCGGCAGCCAGTGGAGCGGGCAAAGAAGGTCTGAGGCATGGCAATGCTTAGGTAGAGCAAAAAGCATACAGGCAGTTGCGTTCTGCGCTCGTAGGAGTCTTTTGGTCACGCCGAGTAATAGCCCGTTACAGTAATCTAATCGAGACTACACAGTGCGTTGGACAATCATTTGACGGGTGGGTGCATCAGAAAATCCCAGAATGGGTTTCAGGCCACGTAGGAGACCGAAGCAGGTATGTGCCACTGTCTTAACTTGACTCTCAAATGAGAGGGCATTGTCCATCAGAACTCCTAATTTCTTAACCATGGTTTTCAGTTGGGGATGGGTACCCAGGGTCCCAAGCCACAATTGATTGCCCCATAGATGGGCATCGCGACCCACCAAGAGAACCTCCAACTTGGTTGAGTTTAATTGCAAGTAGTTATCTGCCATCCAGTCAGAGTTAACCATAAGATCGTTTTGAAATTGCGATTGGTCTGGTTAAAAGTTGTTGGGGAAAGTGAACACCAGCAGGGCATCATCGGCGGATGATACCATGTCAATGTTCCAGGCTTTGGCCAGAAGGGCAAGGTGGTGGACATAAACATTAAATAACGTGGGGCTCAGGGCAGATCCCTGTGCAACACCACAACCGAGAGGGTGGATGCTAGAGAAAAAAGGGGGAGCAGAGCCCTGAAAGGATCGGTCGGTCAGAAAGGACGCAAATCAGGCCAACGCCTTACCCTTGACCCCGGTCCCCTCTAACCGATGCAGCAGGATTATATGGGAGACTGTGTCAAAGGCGGCACTGAGGTCCAACAGAATCAGTGACGAGGTTCTGCCCTCATCCAAGGTGGACCATAGCTGCTCTGTAACTGCAAGTAGTGCAGATTCAGTGTTATCTCTTGGACAAAAGCCATTTTATGACCTATCCAAGATCGCATTTGCTACCAAATATTTAATCAAAGCGGTGTTGACATACTACTCCATGATTTTAGCCAAGTATAGGAGCAAGGATATTGGATGGAAGTTCTCTGGCAGAAATGTGTCCAGCGCAGTTTTTTAGGTAGGGGGATAACTTTGGTATGTTTCTAAGACTTTGGGATCACTGCCTCTGACAGTGACCTGTTAATCAGCTGCCGGCCTTCCTACAGGAGGCAGTCGTGGAATTTCCTGAAAAGATCTGGTAAGGATCATTAGGAGAGCTTGATTTTACCTTGGCCTACAAAGCCTCAATGTCTTTAGGGGACATGGGCAGAAAGTCCTGAAGGGAGTGAGGTATAGCGACCAGAGTAAGATTCTCCTGAAGTTCAGAGGCAGCCTTCCTTGGACAAAATGTGCTATAGATTTGTTCCACCTTGCTGATAAAATAATTAACCAGTGTCTCGCATTGCAGGTTGGAGGATATGATGCTATTGTCAGAAGGCGGGGGTTCAATGATTAGAGCGGCAGACCCTGATGCAGAGGTCTAGCAATTCCCCGTCTCGGCAGGTCTTGGGCTCAAAATTCCACAGACCTGATCATTCTCGCCTCGGTGCCTATTCCAATCATGGTGTCCCACTCTGCAACTCTGGGCAATAGCTTGCTTAATCTCCACAACCCCCACAACGCTAAGGATGCCTGGCCTCCACCTTGGGGGTGCCCAGGAGTGGACGCCCCACAGGGAAAGCCAGGATGGGTTCCACAGCGGTATTCGTACAAGCGCCTTGAGACCCTTGCGGGAGAGTAGTGCGCTATACAAGTATCAATTTACAATTTACAATTTTCATAAGGACAAAAATAGTTTTAGTAGGATTGCTGCTCGTCGTTATCAGGTTAGCATAGAACATTGCCTTGGTCTTCTGGACCAGTTTGTGGTATACTTTGACTGCATTCCTATAGATAGTTTTCGCTGTGAGATCGTATGCACTTCTCCAGGCCCGTTCTGGGATTTAAATTTTTTTCTTTTCCACAATCGGAGACTCACCATATCAAGCGTGAGTTTGAGTTTGTTTGGCATGAGTCATTTTGGCTGGAATACAACAATCTAGTGCTTTATTAACCCATCCCCTAAAAGAAGTGTCTGCTGCCTCTATATCTGTTGGCCATTCTGGGCGATCCGAGTTTAGAGTGGATGTGAAAATGGACTAATACAATTTGTGCCACGGGTGCTTCATTGAAGACTGTTGGGGGGATTGCAGTGGGGGGGCTTCTATGCGAGGGCACAGAGAGATGAGGAAGTGATCCGTCCAGAGCATAGGGAGGGAGGGTTGGCCTCCATAGTCTGGAGGTTCAAGAATACAGGGTCAAGTAGGTGACCTTCTACATGTGTTGGTCCCACCACCATCTGCATTAACTGGCAGGCGTCCATATCTCCCAGGAAATTGATGATCTCCTGGGATTCTTGGCATTCCAGGTCCAAGTTGAGGTCTCCTATGAAACTAAAATTAGCTGCTTCTAGTATGAGTGTAGATGCAGTATTAGCTAGGACTTTGTGAAAGGATTTCGAAGGACCCAGTGGGAGGTAGATAAACAGCCCAGAGATGGTAAATTTGAGGGTCAGTGCAATTTTAAAAGAGGCACTTTCACAGTTGGGGATGATCTGCGGGGTGAGGGTGCAAGAAAATGCTGATTTAAGTATAATATCTATCCCCCCCCTCCTGACTGTTCTATTCTGGGCGCACATTGTGTAGCCTGTGGGTAGTACAAAGGCCGGGATGGCCACAGAGTCAGTAGTAAGCCCCGTTTTCGTGAGAAATAAAATATCCGGTGTGGATTTCTGCAGGAGGTCAAATACCTCTGCATGGTGTTTAACGAAAATCTGCAATTGAGGCTGCATATGGTGCAATATTTCAGCCCTGAGGCCGGAGGCGGCTGCCTTGAGCACATATATACCCTAAACTAAGTATGGGCGAAATTTGCGAATTTGCGGTCCGCGAATTCGTGCGAAATGGCAAAAAAAATCTGCAAATTTTCCCGCGGACTCGCGGATTTTTGTGCCATTTGCACAAATATGTGACCACGTGTGCCTGTAACTTTGCCAGCGAGCCAAAAGGCGCTGAGGTCCCTTGAGTGAGCTGGCCATTATAGTGGGGACGGGCGGGAAGACGTTTCATACAGCTAGTGTGTGGTGGACGGGGCCAAACGGGCGGGGATTCTATGCGAGTTCTCATGCATCTTGTTTATAAAGGTGTCAGAGACCGAGCAGAGCAGCAGATGAGGAGAAAGCAGCCTCCTGGTCACAGGAGCTACACGGGGATGGTGCTCGGGAAACTCATGGATGTAAAAATACGTTTGGCACAGGACCCCAGAATCCTTCAGATGTCCAAGATAGCTCTGCTGCGTGTGTTGGTACAAAGCCATTCTGATCCTGCTCAGTGGGTTCAGGCGCATGCAGCTGCTGCTGCTGGACAATGTCCCATCTCATACTAAACTGCCCCGTACAGACATATGCTGGCGCTGGGCAGTAGGGTGCAGTGGCATGCGGGTGCTCTACGTCTGGTACATGCTCATACCGGTGCCGGGGAGACACATGTTTATTGGTGCTGTGTAGCAAGTTATGACTTTACATTTTGACTGCACCAGACGGTGGTACCACCTACCTGGATCAGGAGCATCCAGGCACCAGACTTCATGGTGCAAGAGCTTAATGGTGCTGTGTGGTATGGGTATATATGTACTGGGGCAGGGGGGCACCCAGAGGGCTCCCAGGCAATTGAGCACAAATGATTTTCACACTGAGAGGGCTCCGGGGCAGTTCAGCAGCACGGGGGCTCACACCCACTGGACCCCGGGGCAGTTCAGTAGCGGGTGGGCTCACAATCCCTGGGCAGCTCAGCAGCGCTGCTCAGGGTTCCCGGGCAGTTTAGCAGTGCCACCCTCTGGTTCATCACTGCCACCCTCTGGTTCATCGCTGCCACCCTCTGGTTCACCACTGCCACCCTCTGGTTCACCACTGACACCCTCTGGTTCACCACTGTCACCCTCTGGTTTATCACTGCCACCCCCTGGTTCATCACAACACCCTCTGGTTCACCACTGCCACCTTCTGGTTCATCACTGTTACCCTCTGGTTCATCACTGCCACCCTCTGGTTCATCACAGCAACCTCGGGTTCACCACTGCCACCCTCTGGTTCATCACTGCCACCCTCTGGTTCACCACTGCCACCCTCTGGTTCATCACTGCCACCCTCTGGTTCATCACTGCCACCCTCTGGTTCATCACTGCCACCCTCTGGTTCATCACTGCCACCCTCTGGTTCACAACTGCACCCTCTGGTTCATCACTGCCACCCTCTGGTTCATCACTGTCACCCTCTGGTTCATCACTGCCACCCTCTGGTTCATCACAGCACCCTCTGGTTCACCACTGACACCCTCTGGTTCACCCCTGCCACCCTCTGGTTCATCACTGCCACCCTCTGGTTCACCACTGCCACCCTCTGGTTCACCAATGCCACCCTCTGGTTCATCACAGCACCCTCTGGTTCACCACTGCCACCCTCTGGTTCATCACTGCCACCTTCTGGTTCACCACTGCCACCCTCTGGTTCACCACTGCCACCCTCTGGTTCACCTCTGACACCCTCTGGTTCATCACTGCCACCCTCTGGTTCATCACTGCCACCCTCTGGTTCACCACTGCTACCCTTCGGTTCACCACTGCCACCCTCTGGTTCATCACAGCACCCTCTGGTTCACCACTGCCACCCTCTGGTTCACCACTGCCACCCTCTAGTTCACCCCTGCCACCATCTGGTTCGTCACTGCCATCCTCTGGTTCAACACTGCCACCCTCTGGTTCACCACTGCCACCCTTTGGTTCATCACTGCCACCCTCTGGTTCATCACTGCCACCCTCTGGTTCACCACTGCTACCCTTCGGTTCACCACTGCCACCCTCTGGTTCATCACAGCACCCTCTGGTTCACCACTGCCACCCTCTGGTTCACCACTGCCACCCTCTAGTTCACCCCTGCCACCATCTGGTTCGTCACTGTCATCCTCTGGTTCAACACTGCCACCCTCTGGTTCACCACTGCCACCCTTTGGTTCATCACTGCCACCCTCTGGTTCACCACTGCCACCCATGGTTCACCACTGCCACCCTCTGGTTCATCACTGCCACCCTCCAGTTCACCACCGCCACCCTCTGGTTCATCACTGTCAACTCTGGTTCATCACTGCCACCCTCTGGTTCATCACAGCACCCTCTGGTTCACCACTGACACCCTCTGGTTCACCACTGACACCCTCTGGTTCATCACTGCCACCCTCTGGTTCACCACTGCTACCCTCTGGTTCATCACTGTCACCCTCTGGTTCATCACTGCCACCCTCTGGTTCATCACTGCCACCCTCTGGTTCATCACTGCCACCCTCTGTTTCATCACTGCCACCCTCTAGTTCATCACTGCCACCCTCAGGTTCACCACAGCACCCTCTGGGTCACCACTGCCACCCTCTGGTTCACCACTGCCACCCTCTGGTTTATCACAGCACCCTCTGGTTCACAACTGCACCTTCTGGTTCATCACAGCACCCTCTGGTTCACCCCTGCCACCCTCTGGTTCACCGCTGCCACCCTCTGGTTCATCACAGGACCCTTTGGTTCACAACTGCACCTTCTGGTTCATCACAGCACCCCCTGGTTCACCACTGTAGATTATGGGGAGAAAGCACACCTGCCCAGCCTCAACCGGGGGCTGGTTAATGTGTTACTGAATTTGAGCTTCAAGTCCGGCACCTGCTTCCTTATCTGTAAGTGCTTCCTGTTGTGGTCTAATTTTTGTGACAGCCTGGAGCATTCTGCCATACTTGTAACTATTCTCTGACTGTGCTTCGAGGGGCAGAGCAGGGTCAATGTATAGTTGCAAGTAGGCCAACAACTCTGGAGGCGCCGCTCAGGAAGCACTTACAGGGTTACAGCAGGTGCCCAAGTTTAAGTTAATTTCTTTGTAACCATTTTGTAAATGGTTACAAAGAAATTAGCTTCAACTTGGGCACCTGCTGTAACCCTGTAAGTACTTCATGTACTTCAGTTTTTGAAAATCCGCCCGCACGCGATTTCGCGGATTTTTCTGCAATTTCGCGAGATTCACGGACCGCGAAATTGCAGAAAATCCACAAATTCCGTGAACGGAACGGATTTTACGCCCATACTTACCCTAAACCCACATCTGTTGCACTGCCGGTGGGGGGAGTCCAGATTCCACTTATGTTGTGAACAAGGGGCTTTTGATTGTAATGCAAGCAGAATTTCCTTTGTGTAGACTTGCCTGCAGGATGGTCCAGAGCCAGGGGTCCTGGCGTCCGGCAACCTCCAGGCGCAGACGGGCTTGCCTTTGGCATGCCAGCGGCCTGTCCGCTGCGCGTCAGCGCCATCCCTGAATTAAATACCAACAGGGAGATGCTCAGGGAAGAGACCAGACCATCTCCTTCCCAACATGGCGACCGCCAATGGCCACCCAGAAGTAGAGAATTCGAAAGTCAAGTCCTCCCTCCACGCAATCAGCAGAGAATGCTACGGTGGAACGGAGAGGATGACAAGAAAGCAGCAACTACACAGGTAGTGTTTCCCCTTAAAAACATATGGAGGTGAAATTAAAACAATTATATTTGTAGTGCAAATAGCAGTTTTAAGTCGTTTAAGCAGCACCCTTCAAAATTAAAACAAGTCTGACCGAACGCAGAGTTACTCTGCCTGCAACTGTTAGTTGCGTGTCAGTGCTATCCCTGGATTAAATACCAATAGGGAGGTGCTCAGGGAAGAGACTGGACCGTCTCCTTCCCAAGATGGTGACCGCCAAAGGCCACCCGGAAGTAGAGAATTGAAATTCAAGTTCTCCCTTCACGCAAACCGCAGAGAATGCTGCGGTGAACCGGAGAGGATGACAAGAAAGAGGCAACTACACAGGTATTGTTTCCTCCTTAAAGACATATAGCAGCGAAGTTAAAACAATTATATTTGCAGTGCAAATAACAGTATTGAGTCGTTAAAGCAGCACCCTTAAAAGTTAAAACAAGTCTGAACGAATGCAGAGTTAGTCCGCCTGCAACTCTAATTAGTCTGCCTGCAAGTCTATATCCATGTGCAAATGTAGTGCAAGAAAATGTCTCTCATACCAAAGATGTCTTTTGTTGACTTCTCAGAATGACAGATTTTGAGGATTCCAAACTTCTAAACGAAAAGTCCTGGACTGCAGCAACAGTGCTTCAGGGTTGCCTAACAAAGACATTATGGACCAAAAGGAATGTCAACTTATGCTCTAGGCATTGAAAATGGTTGCAATCATTTGCATGTCTTGTGCGTGTCCTATGGCTACATGGGACATGTAGTCGTTCTCGCCTTTACTTAGGGGTTTAGCATAGCACTTCCCTTTAAAGCACAAGGTTTCGGTCCAGGCGGCGCCCATAGTTTGTGCACCGTTCCATCATCTTTTGTTCTTGAAGACATGCAGACATTGCACAGGTCTGGGGGGCATCTTGACACCTTCACAGCATGTTCTCTGAATGATGGCAGTTATTGGAAATAGTTGAGATACATTCTTTTTTGTAGCCTGATGAGGCTACTGATTTCACTTTGTGAATCTAATGTGGTCAACTTACGATCAAACCTTTTCCCTACGGTGACTGTATGTGTACTTGCATATATAAAAGTATTTGTGTGTTTGAGATCCTTGACTAGTGCTGATACCAAGTGCTATAGTAATATAACATCTGCTGATTTTAAGTAAAAGCAGTTTAATGGATAGAGATGAGATTAATGCCATCAGTATTATCACCAGGAAAATCTATGCCACCATACAGCAACATGAGGGCAAAAATTCTGCTTGTGGTAATTCCACTGATGGCAACTTTGCCTAATTTGCCAATACTTTTAAGGTTTGAAGCTGCTGCTAGCAAAATCTTTACTACACTATCCCAGTCTAATATCTGATACAGGACATAACATTGAGTACTGATAAGGTGCGCGTTTCTGGACAAATTGAATGGAATTTGTTTTATGCAAAACTGTGTTTTTTAAAAATTTGCTACCTGACTCACCTTCCCCCCGAATCGCGACCCCTTAGTTCTAGCGATTACTCCCCCTGCTCTCTCCCCTCAGGCGTCAGCCAATCGGCCTTCTAGGGGCAGAGCTTGGAAGCGGGACACCAGATAAAAACCAACTCCTCACAGCAAACCGGCAATTGTTGTATGTTGTGCGCGTTGCTTGCTGCTGCCGCGCTGCTTTCACTGATAAGGCGCGCATTTCTGGACAAATTTAATGGAATTTGTTTTATTGAAAAACTGTGTTTTTAAAAAATTCGCTACCTGACTCACCTTCCCCCCGAATCACGACCCCTTAGCTCTAGCGATTACTCCCCCTGCTCTCTCCCCTCAGGCCTCAGCCAATCGTCCTTCTAGGGGCGGAGCTTGGAGGCGGGACACCAGATAAAAACCAACTCATCGCAACAAACCGGTAATTGTTGTATGTTGTGCGCGTTGCTTGCTGCCGCCGCTCTGCTTTAACTGATAAGGCGCGCGTTTCTGGACAAATTGAATGGAATTTGTTTTATTGCAAAACTGTGTTTTTAAAAAATTCGCTACCTGACTCACCTTCCCCCCGAGTCGTGACCCCTTAGCTCTAGCCATTACTCCCCCTGCTCTCTCCCCTCAGGCCTCAGCCAATCGGCCTTCTAGGGGCGGAGCTTGGAGGCAGGACACCTGGGCCAAATGCAGCCCTCCCTACGGGAGCGCAGCGGGCGCGCCGGCGGCGTGCCAAAGGCAAGCCCGTCTGCGCCTATCCGCGCCAGGCCGGGCCTAGGGGCCAGGAGTGCTGTGCAATCCATCTCTTACCCTGCTATGACACTCAGAGAGCTGTAAGCCTCGCACATGCCACTCCCCCTAGGCGTGTGTGAGAAAATTCACCAGGGTTCTGAGCTCCCCCGATAGCAGTGAGTGTGAGGCCACCCCCTTCACCCTAACACCTTGCTTCACGTACAAAGGAATGATACGTGTCTCCGCGCGATGTACCTCAACACGTGCTCTATGGTCAAACACCAGCTAGACATATTCATCCTATTGTCCACTGAAAAACCCAATGTGCTATTAATTACTGAAACTTGGCTCACCTTAGACTCCCATCCGGACGTCTTGGAGGCACTTCCCCCAGACTATTACATCTTCAACGCCAACCGTCCCTCCAGTCGCCCTTGGGGCAGGGTAGCAGCCATTATACAGAAAAAATTCAAATTCATCGCCACTACCTCTCTGGCTCTGCCAGAGGTGGACAACCTAGTTATTAACCTTGAAACTGAGGCAGGCGCCCTCACACTTATATTTATTTACCGCCCCCCCTCAGCCTATGCCCTCGTTTCCCATCTCCCTGAGCGAGCAGATAGCTAACTTAATGATGTACCATACCAGAAATGCTCTCTTTGGTGATTTCAATTATTGGTTCAACGATGTCCGTGCGGGACCGCACGCCACAGAATTATTCGAAGCCTTAACTAGTCTTAACCTGGTCCAACAAATTACTGCACCCACTCATATTAAGGGTCATACTCTCAACCACATCCAGATACATGATCTTGCACTATCCAGCCCAGACATCTCCCCCTGCATTTGGCCTGACCACCAGCTGATCGATGTCACCATTACAGTCAGTATACACAACAAAGCCCCTGCACTGGACAAACAATAACAATGTTCGGGTGATTTCGAGTTTCAGTAGCATAGGTCAACGTGCACATCGAACATTTCAAAGTGAATAGACCATATAGTGCCGAAAAAGGAGTTCAAATGAAGTAAAGTTCTTGGTATAAAACACCGGTTTATTGTTCCTCTGTACTGGCCAACACGTGTTTCATCGCAGGGAAACAGACTGCGAATCTTCAGGGCCTCATAGAAAATGGACCGGAAATGGTGTTGTGGCCAAAAACCGGAAAGGGCGAAGTATGTGGAAAACAAAAAGTTGCTCGCGTAGTAGATGGTTTCTTAATGTAGTAGAAAGGAAGCCATAACCGGGAGGAGAAGATTTGTAGCAGTATCGCTCAAAATACGATGACAGGCGGATACACCTGGCTGTTTGTATTCCCCCTCCTATAGTTGCCGTCTTTGAAAAACGGCGCCGGGAACTACAGGAGGGGGAATACAAACAGCCAGGTGTATCCGCCTGTCATCGTATTTTGAGCGATACTGCTACAAATCTTCTCCTCCCGGTTATGGCTTCCTTTCTACTACATTAAGAAACCATCTACTACGCGAGCAACTTTTTGTTTTCCACATACTTCGCCCTTTCCGTTTTTTGGCCACAACACCATTTCCGGTCCATTTTCTATGAGGCCCTGAAGATTCGCAGTCTGTTTCCCTGCGATGAAACACGTGTTGGCCAATACAGAGGAACAATAAACCAGTGTTTTATACCAAGAACTTTACTTCATTTGAACTCCTTTTTCGGCACTATATGGTCTATTCACTTTGAAATGTTCGATGTGCACGTTGACCTATGCTACTGAAACTCGAAATCACCCGAACATTGTTATTGTTTGTCCAGTGCAGGGGCTTTGTTGTGTATATGCAATTTGTGTGGATTTTCTGGATCCAACATTGAGCGGTTGTGAGGGATTACCGCCCGCCCTTTTTGCCTGGATTTCTATACTCTATAGCAGCAATATACCTTGCGGTTACTCAGGTGCGTGCCTGGCCAATTCTGGAATACCCTAAACCCTCCCAGTAGATCAATACCATTACAGTCAGTGGCAGGGTCGAAGCCCCTATCCTGCCAGGTGGGCTTTCTCGCAAATTGAGCTCTTACGACTCCCAAGGCTTTTTAGACTTCCTGGCCAATACTTGTCCCACCACTCACACCAACTCCAGTGTGGATTCGATGGAGGGTGACATTGTCAACTGGCTACAGACAGCTATTGACAGGTTTTCCCCCCTTACCAAATTTGTGCGTACCAGGCATGGCAACTCGCATAGATGGTTCTTAATGTGAACTTAAGGCACAGAAATTGAAGCTACGCCACTTGAACGGAACTGGAGGCGTGATAATTCCAGTCCTGATAGACTGCTCTTTGTCGCGGCCCGCAAAGATTATAAGAGCACAATCTCTATGGCCAAATCCACACACATCATCTAAGCACGCAACAAATCAAAGGAAATTTTTAAAATCATGAATGATTTCACTTCTGACGACAGAATTCTCTCCACCCAGGTTACTATACAAGAGACATGCAACGCACTGAATACTTTTTTTTCGAGAAAATCGTGGATTACAAGAACACCATTCCCCTCCCATTCCAGTCAGCTTACCGGACTCCCCTCCCTTTAACCTTCTATCTTTGACTCACTTCCCTGCCATTAGCACTAGTACCTTGTCAGAGCTTACTACTCGTATCAAATCAGGGTCTCCAAACGATCGCTGTCCCCCTCTGTTCTCAGGTACGTCTGTTCCTCCCTACCAGACAGTATCCTTCCCCTCTTGAATGCATCCCTCAGGACCGGCACGGTTCCCAGCTCCTTCAAGGAGGCTATATTACTGCCCCTACTGAAGGAACCTGGGGCAGACCCCGCCAACCTCTCCAATTACCGTCCTATTTCCCTCCTGCCCTACCTGTCCAAGCTCCTCGAGGCCCACGTAACCACGTGCTTCTCAAAATTTATTGAGAGCTCCAGCTTTCTTGAACCCAATCAAGCAGGTTTCAGGCAGGCTCATTCCACTGAGGCTGTCATCTTGGCAGTACTAGATGCCTTGAGGGGAAACACAGACAGGGGGGCCCCGCAGGCACTAGTGCTCCTGGATCTGTTGGCCGGGTTCGACACGGTGGACCATAACATCCTTCTCCACTGTGTCGGACACGCTTGCATCCAGGGTCCTGCCTTCGAGTGGATCAAGTCCTTCCTCTCAGGCAGAGTACAATCGGTTTGTTTGGGCCCCTTCACTGCAACTAAGGCACCAACGGCATGCGGAGTCCCCCAGGGATCCTCCCTCTCACCCCTATTGTTCAATTTGTACCTCTGGCCACTGATCCACTCGTTAAAGAAGTGGAAGATCACTGTTTTCAACTACGCTGATGATCTGCTGATCATCTTTCCTCTAGATTCCCCCGATGCCGCTGCAGAATTCCATGCTGTGATGCTCCATATACAGCAGTGGATGAATCACAACCAATTAAAGCTCAACCCAGGGAAAACGGAGCTCGTTCTGCCAGGTAACAGTGAGGCATATTGGGGCCCACAGTTGTGGCCAAGCGAGTTAGGCCCATCCCCCGCACCCTCTGACTCGGTGAAGAGCCTTGGGGTAATTATCGATTCCGATCTCTCCCTCAAAGCTCAGGTTGGGGCAGTGATTTCATCTAGCATGTTCCAGCTGCGCAATAACCGTAAGATCTCCCACCTGCTTTCCCACGCGGCGCTGGTGCAAGTTTTAATCTCCCTGGTATTATCCCACCTGGACTTCTCCAACTCCCTCTACCTTGGCCTGCCACAGTCATTGCTTCACCGCCTTCAAATCGTGCAAAACCAGGCAGCAAGACTAATTCATAAAACCCCGAAATGGCAATCAGCGATGCCCTTGCTGCGCAGATTGCATTGGTTACCAATCGAACAGAGGGTCGCCTTCAAGACCGGCTGTATAATCTTTAAAGCCCTCTACTGCAACAGCCCAGACTTCCTGAAAGCTCTCATAGTGAAGTGCCGGCCGGCCCACAATCTCCGGTCGGCTCACCGTCACCTGTTGGTCGCCCGCACCTTCAAACTACAGAAGCTAGGTGGCCGTAGATTCGCTCACCTGGCACCTAAGCTGTGGAATCCCCTCTCTCTTGCAATTAAGACCAGTAGCTCTGTACTGAATTTCAGAAAGATCTTAAAAACCTGGCTATTCTCTAAATCCAGTTATCCTGCTCTGCCGCAACCTCTGCACTCTCTCAGCGCCAGGAAACTTATGGTGTCAGTGCGCTTTATAAATACAGCCTAACATAACATGACATAAAGAAAATCCATTTAAACTACATTGAGACCCCAACTCACAAGGGAACCTTGCCACACCACATACAAGATACAATTACACAGTTTAACCCAAACACACAATTCAAAGGTCAAAATGCACTAGATGCAATCGAAGAACTATCATGGTAATTAAAGGCATGTAGAATAAAGTTAAGCTGGATTTTTGAACTAAAACAACTGCTTTAACTGTGTATGGATAAATTGCTGATCCATTGCTCATAACCTCTCTGTACCAACTGACACCATATTACCTAAAGGCTATAATATCTTACGGAAGGACAGATCCTGTAAAAAGATGAGGATTTTGCAATTATATATAAAGTTAACACCACTGGAATAGGATTTCGGACACAGTTCTCCTCTCTTAAATGGCTTTCCAATGATTTTCCAATAAATTCAAATAATATCACTAGGAGAACACATTGTTCACTGCCCTTCCAGTAGGAAAAAAGGACTTATTCATCACTGACCGACTATCTCCTCAACAATATTTCAACACGGAATGGAGAAAACACCACACCCTACCTCGCCACCTGTGGAGTGTAGAAGGTCTGCAGGTTGTTGTGGATCTCCTAGTAGTATCTTGGAATAAACAGCCATCTATGGTTCAATAGAAAATTGGCAATTCCTGCAGTTGAAAGCTTCATCACAAAACATTTGTGGGAAAATGAGTACAGATGGTACATGACTTCTAAAGTCCTTCCATTCAATATATATTTATATAGCACCACTGGCTAGTTCTAGTTAGGTCTGTGTTTCCAGAGGAAGAGCATTTTTTGGTTTGGTTATAACTTTGACATCATTTGACAAAGTGATCGGCTAAGACTAGGACCAAAACCACATTTTCCCATACATTTCCCATGGACTTTTTTAGGCAGCACTACTGCAAAAACTACTGAATAGAATTACACCAAATTTGGCAGGAAATTAGATCTTGGACCAGAAAGTGTTTTGTTTGTGATTAGGTGTAAATCTGTTCAGTGGCTTCTAAGAAATTAGAGTACAAAAATATTTGTATGTCTGGACAATTGGGTTCGAGGGTCTCTCACGAGAGCCCCTCAAACCCAATTTAAAAAAATAGATCGTTCTGATTGGCCAAAGTGTTTTTTTTTTAAGTCAATTTGCTCCCATGGGAGACAAGCCTCTGTAAAAGCGAGAGCTCTGACTGATTGCCTGAAGAAAAATGTTACAAGATTTGGGGACCTAGGGCCACATGTAAAACCACTTTATTTTGCGAGTTACTAATTGCGACTTTTTGCGACTTGCAATTAGAAAGCCACACAATGCGATGTACTAATTCATTCTTTCATTCAAAAGACTTTATTCCGGTTAGTTATATAACCATAAAAGCACATAGATTAAAACAGCACTATTCCGAACGATTATCCCTTCTTAAAAGAAAATACATTTACACAATGCATTTAGTTTAAAATACATCAACACAACGAAACATCAGAATGGATCTGAAAAATTTAAGATTTGTAAAATTTTAAGCTAAATTAGAATTTCGTTAAAAAACAGCATATGAAAAATACATGATTGCACAAATTCATTCCCGAAATCTACACTAATAGGTTGGTACAGAAAAGTTGCAAGGTTTAGCTGGTTAATTTCCTACGCATTTGCCACATTAAAAACAGGAACTAATGTGTGTCAGACACATTTAGCGATTCCCTATAATACTCATGAGTTATGTCGCAATTTGCAACCCATTGGGAATCGCTAAAACACGGATATGGTGGCCTGCTGGGGACAACAGACCACCATGTCTGTGTTTGCTTTTAAATAAAGCAACGTTTTGTTTTTAAATGCAGTCCATTTTCTTTAACCCCTTCACTGCCAAGCCTCCCCGTGCCATGGCCTTTTTTGACTATTTGGGGTAGTTCACGCTTGGGCCCCCTTCACTTTTTGTCCACATAAGGAACCACACCAAATTTTTGCCCTTTTCTTCCAACATCCTGAGGATTCTCAAGGTACCAGGGGTTTGTGGATTCCCTTGGAGGGGACTGAGAAATGAGGCTAAATACAGCTAAATTTGTTTTTGGGGGGTAAAAAGGGATATAATTGCTGCAGAAGAAAGTATCTGGTTTCTTCCCTGCAAAAGGTATCAATGGAGGGTTTGTGGTACTAAAATAGCCATCTTCCCAGTTTTCAGGAATAGACAGACTTCTGTCAGAAAACCAAACTTTTCTACACAGCTTTGGCATTTTACTGGGACATAGCCTAGTTTTCCTATTTTTGGGCTTTCAACCTCCATCCAGGTAGTGGTAGAAATGAGCGTGAAACCAATAATGGATCACGGAAAGCTATACATTTCTGAAAAGTAAACATTATTATAAATTCAGCAAGGTGTCATTTGTGTAGACCCTTCAAAGTTTTACTATAGAAAGTAACAATTGAAATAAAAATTATATTGAAATTTAGTTAAAAAAAACAGCCATTTGTGCCTACATTTTCACTTGTAACTTCTAACTATGGTAGATTTTTAAAAACATTATACTGTTACGTCCACGGGACCCTTCTGGTCGCGGGGTTATATCAGGCTTGTAGGTTCACCAAGAACCCGAGGTACCCAGAGCCAATAACTGAGTTGCACCTTGCAATGTTTTTTCATTGTGTACCGGGTATACTGTAATTCATATGGAAAAATATGAAGAGTGAAAAATATCTACCAAGGAAATCTATGTATTTCTGAAATTGGAACAACATATGGAGTGCTTATTTTTGCATCTCTGAATTTGCGAGTACCCATATTAGCATGCGAAAGGGAGTATTATTCAAAGTGACTTCTTTTTTACAAGCTGTCTTACATTTGGAATGCAGAAATTCATAGAAAGACAAATAGTAATAACATTTTTCCTAGTATTCTAATTTTTCCCAAGACTCCCGATAAACATGGTTCCTCACTTGTGTGGGTAGGATTACCCAGCCCAAAACGCAACAGGGACACATCACATTTTTCCAGTGAAAACTGACCCTTTTTTTGCAATGTGCATAGCTGTGGATTTTGGGCCCTAGCTCAGCTGGTACCTAGAGGAACCTAGCAACCCTGTACACTTTTTAAAACTAGACACCCAGAGGAATCCAGGATGGGGTGACTTGTGTGGCTCTCAGCAGGTTCTTTTACCCTGAATTCCTTGCAGACCTCAAACTTTGTAAAGAAAATTAATGTTCCTCACATTTCTGTAATGGAAAGCTCTGGAATCTGTAGGGAGCCACAAACTTCCACACATCCAGTCCTCCCCAAGTCTCCTGATAAAACTGGTACCTCACTTGTGAGGGTAGGATTAGTGCCAGCGACACAAAACAGCCCAAAAGGCAAAGTGGACACCACATTTTTCCAGTGAAAACAGACCCTGTTTTTGCAATGTGCATAGCTGTGGATTTTGGGCCCTAGCTCAGCCAGCACCTAGAGAAACCTAGCTAACGTGTAAATTTTTTAAAATTAGATACCAATGTTTTTGCAATGTGCATAGCTGTGTCCTAGCTCAGCCAACACCCAGAAAAACCTATCAAACCTGTACACTTTTTAAAACTAGACACCCAGAGAAATCCAGGATTGGGTGTATTGTGTGGCTCTCACCAGGTTCTGTTACCCAGAATCCCTTGCAAACCTCAATCTGTGTCAAAAAAACAAATTTTCCTCACATTTCTGTGATGGAAAGTTTTGGAACCCGTAGGGAGCCACAAACTTCCACCCACCCAGCAGTCCCCCAAGTCTGCCAATTAAAATGGGACCTCATTTGTGTGGGTAGGCCTAGTGTCTGCGACAGGAAACATCCCAAAATGCAACGTGGACATCTCATTTTTCAAGTGAAAGCGGACACTTTTCTCCAATATGCTTAGTCTTGGAATTTGGGCCCTAGCTCACCCGGCACCTAGGGAATCCTAGCAAACCTGTACATTTTTTAAAACTAGACACCCAGCAGAATCCAGGGCAGGGGTGACTTTATGGATCTTACCAAGTTCTGTTAACAAGAATCCCTTACAAACCTCATGCTTTTTTTTAAAAACAAGATCACATTTTCTTCACATTTCTGTGATGTAGAGTTCTAGAATCTGGATAGAGCCCACAAACTTCCATCCACCCAGCATTCCTCCAAGTCTGGCGATAAAAAATGGCACCTCACTTGTATGGGTAGGGCTAGTGCCTGTGGCAGGAAACGGCCCAAAACATAAAGTGGGATGCCTGATCATTGTATCTTTGCCTGCTGCCCTTGCCACCCTTCCCACAGGACCACCAGCCCCAGGGGCATAGTGGAATTGCGGCAGGAGCCGTGCATCACCTTCGCGCCAGCCGGCATATAAAGCCTGGTCAGGGCTCCCACGGCGTGGGACGCCCGATCATTGTATGTCTGCCTGCTGCCCTTGCCACGCTTGCCACAGGATCACAAGCCCCAGGGGGCATAGAGGAATCGCGGCAGGAGCCACATATCACCCTCGCGCCAGCCGGCGCATAAAGCCTCGTCAGGGCTCCTCCTGCGTGGGCTGCACCCGGGCGAAGCCTGGGCCAAGGGCTGGCCCGTCCTTGCCCATCAAATAACAGAGGAGAGTGGGCTGGGCTACCCCTCTGACATCGGAGCCCCCCCCCCGAACTGCTTCTAAGCTCATTGAGGTGAGAATACTTTGCCCTACTTTTATTAGCTCCATCAGCCCTACATAAATATAGGGTAAACGAGTGGGGCCATTACCTTCAAAGCCCACAACAACAAGTATCAACAGCATGCTGGAAAGGGCTGTCAGCATCGTATCAAACGAGATCGAGTTGACTGAGAGGCACCTATCGCTTGGTATGGGACTTCCTCCCTTCCTCTTAACCCGGTGGGCACTACTCCGAACGCCGGTATAACTAATGGCATTAGCACTAACTGTGTGGTTTCTCACAATGGCACTATATCTGATGGCTCCCCATCGGCGGTAATTACCTTGGGCACTCCGACACTCTCTGAGGCAACCATCGGGGAAAAACAGAAAAGAAAGCCTGCCAAGCTATTAGTGTTAAAAGGAAGCAACCCATCCGCCCTAGTACATCTCGCTCAGGCCTGAGCTCATGGATACTTGCCCCCCAAACGCTCAGACAGTTGTAACTCATGTGAACACTCCAACTGATGAACCCTGTCGGTCTATAAGTACCCAGACTGAAACCGACTTGTACTTTTGAGAGAATAACAGTCATAGTGAAGTTATTATTGGCCAAATTGTGGACACCGTATTCGATCGTGTAAAAGATGTACTCAATAACTATTTTGCCTCCTTGAGGGAACAATTGCTTCTTCCCTGCCCGATACAATCCATGAGAACCCTACCACTCAGGACAGCCCTGCAGTGCCAATTGAGATTGAGAGGACAGATTTACTTGCACCATTGAATAATGTGAATACTTTGCCTTGTGTACCCAATTCTATTCCATTGGTCAACTCCTGTGGTGTTTGCAAGAAAATACAAAAGTGTTTTGCGCCAGAGGGCTCAGTTGCAGTAAAGAGTACTTCTGATAATGGCTATGCAGAAAACGGGCACCGATCTATCACCCTTGCCCGTATATCTGCCTGTATATCTACTGTGGAGCAGACCAACACACACGCAGTAGGTAGCATTTCACGTGAGGGTGATACTGACACTATACTTTTGTCAAGTTCCACTGGTAGTAGACAGGTGTCCCTCTCTAAAGCCAAATCAAGATAAATCATGGGACCAATTGCACAATAAGTTATAAGTGCGTAGTTTTGTTATCAAAACATAGAGGGGTCAGGGTGACACTTATCGATAACATCATTATGGTATGTAGAGTTGGGTGGGTGGGGCACTCCATAAAGTGTATCAGAGGGGACTGCATAGTTATCAACTTCCGCAATCCATCTGTGGAGGATCACTCTAATATAACCACCAATATATGGACTCTTCCTCTGGGATATTTCTATAAGCCTTCCCTGGGGACAGCACTATCTGATGCACCATCTAATGCCCCTTATCTCACTCTACATAATAGATTGTTTGCCTCTACCAGGCTTGAACAGTCAGGATTGACTGACACCTCCACTGTCTTCACCAGCATCATTAGAACTAGTGCTTTCTCAAATTGTGCTCCCAACTTGTGATTTGGACAGTCCAACTGCTCCCAAGGTAGATTCTACCCTTAAAATATTGAGTTGGAATGTTGCCGGCCTGGCATCCAAGATGAACTCGCCTGAGTGGCTGGAGTTAGTTAAAATACAGGATATTTTAATGTTCCAGGAGACTTGGGCAACAAGGGAGCTATTTTTGGAGGGTTTTGCATGTTTTAATACTGTAGCATCTACTCTAAAACCTGGCCGGCCGGCAGGAGGTCTTTCAATTTGGATTAACATCTTGGCAGGTGGCAGTGTTAGGGCCCTCTCTACTGACAGTGATACATTTCAGGCTATAATCTACAAACGGGGGCCATCACTTTACCTAATCAATTTTTAGAATAATGATTTTAAGAATGTTCCTAATATGAATTTTATCAATTTATTCAATTTCGTTTCTAAACTCCAGAGGTCTAAATGTGCAACTAACTCTGTAGGAATCTATTTAGGGGGTGATTTTAATGTTAAGTTACCAAGCAGTATTTACTCAGCCATCCATCCCACAAATAAGGCATCAATATGTAATAGGGGCACTCAATTATTAAATCTCATAAGTACCCACAATTTCTTGGATGTGATGGAGCTTGTAGTTGGACCCACAAGAGCCAAACACATAGAATCTACTTACAGAGGTAGGGTCTCGTCGTCTACTATAGATTTTATTTTTATCTCGCCACCATTAGAGAATTATGTGTTAAAAGCTGAGGAAGTGCCCGCAATCTTTGGCAATCATAATCCCATCAATTTTACCCTTAGTCTGGCTTGCAGGCCTAACTATGATAAATAGTGTTGCACAAGGGACTTGTCCCCCTCCACTGACAATCTCAGATTGGTCTGGCGTGGTATAGACAATAATGCCCTTCCTGGCAAGATGGTAAGAACTTATCCCAAATTAATCGACATTTTTTTAACCTATAAGGAACAAAATATTAAGTTGAAGCTTTCACGCAGTTAGGCGTGGGCGTGAAAACTTTGTTGTCTAGGCCTCAAAAGGATGTACAGCCATGCCCAGGCTGGTTTAATGCTGACTGCTTCGCAGCTTATAGAGCTCTTTATAGGGCGCTTGTTGATAAACCTAAGGACAGCTCCCTCATCAAATCCCTTAGACAATTGGCTATTTGTGCTAGAAAAGAGGAAAGTTTAAGAGAGCGTTGGGATATTCTCGCTCGGGCAGTCACGCTAAAAAAATGGGAAGGATTTTTGGTTAGAAGTCAAGGATATGAAATCCCTGGGAAATCCCCCGACCACAATGCTGTAATATTTCCAGTGAGGCATGGGAAGCACATTTTAAAAAGATTTATTCAGCTCGAGCCCCAACTGCTGCAATTGATGAGCATGCAATCATGACCAGGGTTTCGATTAACCTTTCAGAAGTAGAGGAGGCTATCGACCAGAGCCTGAGCTGTAAAGCCCCCGGGCCCGATGGTCTGCCCGTTGATCTCATCAAAAGTCAGCCAGACTTTTGGGCACCTTTATTATTGATTGTTTCTTATTTTTTTTTTTTAAATATATTTTTATTGCAGAGTTAGAAACCACAGAATACAATTAGTCAGCCAGTTAACTCGTGACGTCCCCCCGGTCAATAGTAAAACACAGATCGTACACAGCCATTCAGCCCGCATCCCGGAGGCCGGGCGGCATAATACTCCACTCAATAGGAAAACATCACGGTGCACGTCCCATAGGGACCATGGTTGATATGTCATTTTACGTATCTGCTTTTACCCCCCCACCCTCAACATCGCTCCCGTCAGCCATCCCAGTGGTGATCAGTGGTACCGCCCATGTCGGGACCTACCCCGAGCGCTGTGGGTCTATCATGCCTGGCCGCTTCCCCCAGCCATTCCTCACTCCGCACAGTACCCCACCATCCCATTAGATTCAAGGTGCCCTAGCGGGCAACCATCTATGTGGCTTCCGACCCACCCCAAACTCCCATTAACCAACCCCCTCAAAGCCCCCCCCCCTGGCAACTGCTAAAGGTGTATGCCTCGCTCCGACGTGTTGGATGGATCCACTACAGTGCGGATTATGATTCTGTTTGTGTTCGCCCCGCAGTGCCCGCTGGCCTAATTCCCACCGTCCTCATCCTCCACCAAAGAATCACGCAAGGCCTGCACCACTAACTCCCATGCACGCACTGCATCCAATGCCTTCTCATTCCCAATCTTGACAGCCTGCTTCATCCGGAGCACACTCTCGCAGTCAGACCACCGCAGCAATTCATTCTTCCATCTACGCAGTGAGGGTCCCCCCCTGGACTTCCAATGCCATGATATTTCCCTTTGCGCCAGTATCAGACCCAGATCAATAAATTTGCTCGTCACCTTGGTGTGTTTGGTGTGCGGGAACCAGAGCAACAGGCATGCCGCCATATCGAATTCCACCTCCCTGTCAGTCACTTCGTTCAGGAGGTCCCCCACCTCCGCTCAGTAGGCCTCCAAGTGCGAGCACCCCCAGAACAAATGGTCCATGTCCGCTCCCGGAGACGAACACCGTGGGCATCGGGCATCCGGTACCTGAAAGTACCGCTGTATTTTCTCAGGGGTTAAGTAGGCCCTATGAAGCATGTAGAAATGCACTTGCTGGAAGCGCGCATTTCTCGTGCCTTTCCACGTGCGCCGCAAGATGTGGCCCCATGCCGTGTCCGGTATGGGCCGGCCCACACTCTCCTCCCATTTAGTCTTGAGCCCCTGGAGCGGTTCCAATCCCTCATTCAGCATCCTATTATGGAGGCATGTCACAGCTTTGAACGTACCCGCCGCCATCACCACATACTGGCACGCCATAGTCGTTGTCGGTTCCATGATCCCCCCTTTCCAGTGCTTCTGTATAGCAGCCACCACCGCCGCGTGCAGGAGGAACCTCCCGTCGGGCAGCCCAAACTGTTCCCGAAGCGCTTCGAACGGTGCTAAAGCCCCATCTATGTACAGGTCGCCCACTACCTGTAGTCCCGCCTCCTCCCAATCCAGCAATGGGGACCAATCTCCCCCGTGCGGCAAGGCCGTCAGCATACCGATCGGGATCTCCGGTGCATAAGGCCGCGTCGCCTTCGCTCTCCGAAGGCTCCTCTGCCAGCACAGCCGGAGTGTCCGTTCCTCCACAGTGAGGCCCCGCAACTCGAGCCTCTGTTGCATGATAATATAGGACAGCACATGGCGTTGTATCCCCGGTCCCGGTCCTCCTCTGGACCCCTAAACACCCTAGCCACGTTCTGCGTGAGGACCTGTAACTGCGCCGCTAAATAATACAGCTCAAAATCGGGCACAGCCAAGCCCCCTTCTATCTTGGGGCGAAGTAGCGTGCTCAGCGCCACTCTACGGCGGCCATGCCCCCATAGGAAGCCAATAATCATTGTCCTCAGGTCTCTAAAGATCCCCTGAGGAATCCAGACCGGCAACGTCCGGAAGTAGTAGAGGAAGCGGGGGAGTGCCACCATTTTTAAAAGTGCGATCCTACCCAGTACCGTCAGCGGGAGGGTCGACCAGAAGGACAAGCTGCCCCTCAGTGCCCGGACACATCGACCAATGTTGCCCTCCAATAGGTCCGCAGTCGCGTGGTAGATGCGGACTCCCAGATAGGTGAAACAAGATGGCTCCCAGACCACACCCAAATCGCTACCAGGGTTGGGCGATCCCGCTCTCAGCGGAAACACACAAGTCTTCGCCCAATTGACCTTTAGGCCCGATAGCCGGCCAAACTCCGACAGCAGGTCCATCGCTCCGTCCAAGGCCCGCGCCGTGTCGGCGAGGTACAGGAGCAGGTCATCCGCATATAACGATATATAATGCCACTGCCCGCCGCTGGCTATCCCCGCGAACCTGTCGCCCGACCTCGCATGGACCGCCAAAGGCTCCATCGCCAGAGCAAACAACAGGGGGGATAGGGAGCACCCCTGTCACGTGCCCCTACCCACCGGATACGCCGCAGACACCAGACCGCCCAAGCGCACCCTCGCCGTCGCCGAGGCATATAAAACCCTCGTCCACCGGCGGAACCCCTCTCCCATGCCAAACCTCTCTAACACTCCATCCAGGAAAGACCATTCTAAACTATCAAAGGCCTTCTCGATGTCCACGGACAGGACCGCCGGAGCCCCTTCCCCGTCCAAGATGCGTCCATTATTCCCACCAGGCGGCGAATATTCAGCGCCGTGCTCCTCGTGGGTATAAACCCGGCTTGGTCCCTGTGTACCAAGCCCGTCATGTGTGGGGCCAGCCTGGTGGCTAGGATTCGGCTCAGAATCTTGTAATCTACCGTCAGCATGGATAGCGGGCGATAGGACCTTACATCCGTTGCATCCCTGCCAGGCTTTAGGAGCGGTACAATCAAGGCCTCTCGCATGGACCCAGGCAATCCCCCGGCCTCAAAAGCTTCCGTATACACCACCAGAAGCCTGGGAGCCAAGCTGTCGACATACTGTTGATAAAATTCAATCGGCAATCCGTCCACCCCGGGCGTTTTATTACGGGCCATATGTTTGATGGCCACCCGTATTTCAGTGAGCGTGATCGGGCCACCCAGCTCCTTCGCGTCCTCTTCGTCCAGGACCGGAAGCTGCCTCTCCCCCAGGTATTCTGCAATGTCCTGAACCCCCACTCCCAGCTGACTCTGGTATAAATCCTCATAGTACACCCTGAAACATTCCAACACCGCTGCCTGGGAGTACACCATCTCCCCCCGCACGTTACTAATGCTGAGGACCGGGCAGCCCCTAAGTTCCGGGTTAGCTAGTCTGGCCAAGAGGGTGCCCACCTTGTCCCTTTCTGCATGTGCTCTGATGATATACTGCCTGTAGTCGTAACACCTCAAGCGTTCTGTCTCGGTGGCAACCACTTCCTTCGCTTCCAATAACTGGGTCTGCAAGTCCGGCCTAGCCGGCCTGCGGCGCTCCAAGTCCCTCAAAGTCTCTTCCGCTTTCATGAGCGCATTCAACACAGTCGTGCGAGCATTCGAAAACCTACCCAAACACACCCCTCTCACCACCACTTTCATTGCATCCCATTCAGTGGACCTACTCGTGGCCGTGCCCTCATTCACACCGAAATAGCTATCAATGCCTTGCTGGACCGCGTCGCTGAACACGGGATCCTCCAGCGTCTCCGGCCGAAGCCGCCATGTTGGTATCGCTGAGCGCTCCCGCTGCCACTGAATGTGTACCAATAGGGGGTTATGATCCGAGATGGTCCTAGCCAGGTACTCCGTATGAGAAATCAATGGGGCTAGGGACCCACCGCAGAGCACCGAATCTATCCTGACATGCAGATCGTGGAGAGCAGAGTAAAAGGAATAATCCCTGGCGTCTCTGTGCTGCTCCCGCCAGACATCCAGCAACCCCTATCTATCCTGCCAGTCCTTCCTGTGCATGGCCAGCCTGCGTACCGGGGAGTCCACCAGGGGGGATGGGACCTATCCAGAGCCACATCTGGGATCGAATTGAAGTCCCCCCCTAACACTATCGGGCCCGCCAGGAAAGAGGCCAAGGACCCCGAGAGGCCATCAAAATATCGAGCTTGATCAGTGTTCGGCGCATGCACACAGCAGAGAACCACATCCCTTCCATACAACCTCCCCTCCACCGCCACGAACCGGCCATCAGGGTCCACCACTTGATTCAGCACTTGAAAGGGTATCCCCGCCCTCACCCAGATCAACACCCCCCTGGCATACGCCGAGTAAGTGGTGCCAAACACTTGGCCCGCCATCTTTTTTGCAATGCAGCGCACTCTTTTTTGGTGAGATGAGTCTCCTGTAGCATAGCGATCTGAACCCCCCTACGCACCAGGTATGCATGAACTTTGTGACGTTTCACCATAGTTCGCAGCCCCCGGACATTCCACGTCAGGCATTTCAAATTAGGTAATGTCCCCATTCCAACATCGAACAGTCCGATTCAAATAACGAAGGTTCATAGCCCCCTCAATGCAGTTGCCCCCCCCAAACACACCCGGAACAGAAAAACTCCCCAAACCCCACTCCCCAGGACAGAGCACACGAACCCAATGTCAGCCCCCATCCAAACCTTGAACCAACTTCCCATACTCTTACCCTGTGGTCTCCACCACAGTAGGCCTTAAGGGCCCAAGGGGGGTGAGTTACCGCCGACCCCAGCTAGCGGAGCCCGCGCCCCGCGCCTTCATCCCCTACTAAGCACTCAGCCCCCCTACCCGGCAACCCGCTCTTCACCAACAGGATACCACCCTACCATGAAGTCACGATCAAGTCCCAAAACAGTCTCAGCCGCAAAATATTCCATCTGATGTCTGTGGGGTCACTATCGGCCCCTTCGAGCTTTCCGCCTCTGAGAGATCTTCTCCCGTCCTGCTGCCTTCCCCGCCTGAGTCCGATTCTGCCAGTTTACTAGTCTGTTGCGACCCCGTAATGGCCGCCGTCGCTGCGAGCGCATCCCTCTTCTCCGCTGCCATTTGAGCCTCCCGTTTCTCCCGCTGGCGCCTGTTGCGGGACCTGATGCGCTGCGATTGCCTAATCCGGGGCGGCTTAGGCTGATCTCGCCTACTTTTATGCGACCTGTCCGTCCCCGCTCTATACGACTCCAGCCATTGCCAAACTTCATCCGGAGTCTGAAAAAAGTGCGTAGTGCCATCCAATATGATCCGCAGCTTGGCCGGGTAGAGCAAGGAATATTGGATGCCTTCCTCCCTGAGCTCCTTCTTCACCGCTAGGAACGATGCCCTGTTCTTCTGGACCGCTTGGGTGTAGTCCGGGAAAATCGTGACCTTACTGTTCTCCACCTCATATGGGCCCGACATCCTAGCCCGCTGGATGAGGAGATCCCGGTCCTTGTAGTGGAGGAGCCGCACCACCATCGGTCGGGGGGGGGGGGCGGCCAAGCCCCGGCGGGCGAGCAGGTACCCGGTGAGCTCGCTCCAGCGTGAAAAAAGGAGTAAGCCCCTCCGGCGCTACCACAGTGCGGAACCAGTTCTCCATGTAGGCCACCGCATCCTCCCCCTCAATCCGTTCCGGCAGGCCTACGACCCGCACGTTGTTCCGTCTATTGCGGCCTTCGGCATCCTCCGCCCGTCGTTCCAGCGAGTCCAACCGGGCCAATATATCCGTGATCTTGTGTTCCGCGGTCACCACCGATGGCTTCAGGTCCAGCAACAGTTGGTCATGGTCCTTGACCCTGTCCGCCAGCTTCGCGTGGTCCGCTCGTAGTAGCCCCAGGCCCGTGGCCACTTGGGCGATGTCTTGGTGCAGCGCCTCCTTGGTCGAGGTGATCGCATCGAGTATGGCATCCAAACGTCGGTTCAGCCGCTGCTCCTGGTCCAACTCCGGCGAGGGAATCTCGCCCATCCGAGTTGATGTCGCCGGGTCCCCCTCAGCGCGCTCCTCGGCCATCAGCCCTCCGGTCGCCGCCATTCCAGGGTGCTGCGTCACAGGCCCAGGTGCCCGTCTAGCGTCTGCACTCGTAGTTCAGTGCCGGCTCCCCGGCGCCGGGCAGTGTCCAATGTCGCCGCCGATGCCCTCAGGAGCAATGACCAGCTTGGCGAGCTCTGTTCAGCTGACCCCCTCGGAAGCCTGAGGGGGGAAGGATAGATCTCGGGCCAGCGGCCAGCGAGGGTCCCCAAGGTCCGGGCGGGACGAGTCAGCGTCCCCTGGTCTCTGGATACAGCACCGCTGATCCTAGTGCCTCGATCAGTCGATTGCAGGATCTCCTGCCAGTCGGCGACAACTCGGCTCAAAACTGAGGTCCGGGGCCGCCCGACCTCTTCGCCGCCATTTTCTTCTCACTCTCGGCAACACCTCGGCCGTCTCCTCAACTCGATCTCCTCGGGGCCAACAGTCCCCCAGCGACTCTCCGATCGTGCCCGGCTGTCCCCTTACACTTCAGAGGGCAGGAGCGTCGTCTCCGGGTCGCCCAGGGTACCGAAAACAGGAGAATTAGCGGGATTCCGCGCAGAGCTGCGAGCTCACGCCGCCATCCCGATCGGCGTCCAAGCCACGCCCCTCATTGATTGTTTGTTATAATCTAACAAATTCCATTTTACCCAATACCTGGTCCTCCAGTGTTTTTGTGCCGATTTTTAAAAAAGGGGACGCTCAAATCCTAGTTGATATAGGCTGTTCTCCCCTATTAATAACACATTGAAAATCTTGGGGAGGGTCTTGTATAACAAGATCAGGGCATGGGATGAGGTAGATCAGATTTTACATCCTTATCAGTTGGGGTTCAGAAGTAACATCGGCACTGTTGAGCAGTGTCTTAACCTCAACTTGATCATTGGCAAATATAGCATAGCTAAAAAAACACCTATTTATTTAGCCTTTATGGATCTTACCTCAGCCTTCGACTTTGTCAATAGGTCACAGCTTTGGAATATTCTTTTAAATTATGGTCTGGACGAGCCCCTTGTACATTTTTTAGCCTACTTGCATAAAGACCTTCACGCCAGGGTGCGTATTAGCAGGGATGGTAAGGTATCTAAAGACATTGTAGTTGAGAAAGGGGTCAGGCAGGGGTGTGTCCTGGCCCCTCTCCTATTTATCCTTTATATCAATGACTTGAACAAATCATTAGTAACACTTACCCACGATGCCCCTTACATAAATGGCAACAAAATCCCCGCCCTGTTATATGCGGATGACGCAGTGCTAATGGCCCGCAACCCTAAAGCTCTCCGCACTCTGGTGCGGGGTTTTGTTTTTGCATCAAACGGACGGTGGTCTGACCATGTGGCTTATTGCAGGAGAACATTTTCCATCTCCACTAATACTATACTTGGTTTGCCTAAGTACAGGAATACTGAGGTGTTATCTGCTACTGTTAAGATTTTCAAACTTCAATGTTTTCCAACTGCTACTTATGGCGTAGAAGTATGGGGATTTACTAACAGTGGCAGCATCCAGGAAGAAGAGAATCGATTATGTTGCATAATCCTGGGCGCCCATATTTCTTCCTCACAGTATGCCTACCATATATTGAAGACTACAATAAAGCCCTTCAAGCATTATTCTGGCTTTGAGTCTGGAAAAATCCTGCGGCCCAACTTACCAGGGAGATCATATCTGATGGTCTAAAATATGATAGGGGGATGGAAACACCTGGGCTGGGCGCTGTTTACAAAAGTTTAACCAGTGTGAACTTCAAACATTTATTTCTAAACCCCTTAGACCTTGGTAAAAAATCCTCGAAATGGCGTTACACGCATCTTACAGGAATGCTAGACTTGATAAAGAATCTAAGAAATCGTCTGTTGCCAGATACATGCGTATTGAGAATATTTCCCATATCCCATCTGGCTACCTTTTAAAAACCATTAGCCACTGGGAAAGGGGTTTTCTTTTCCGTTGAAGGATTGATACCATGAAATGTATGCTTTGGTTTCCATTGGGTCATAATTTTAATCTTGATCACCTTCCCTGTCCTTCCAATAGCCAACATAATCAATGCTGCATTTTCTATTTTTCTGTAATTTTTATCTGATACTTACTAAAAGGTTTCTGATACCTTTTTTTAAGAAAAGATTTGTGAATGATTATAAGGCAGCCTATGGGACAGTTATTGCTTTGGAAGACGATGAGCTAATTTTTTGGGTTGGCTCTTTCTTGAAGGCGACTGTGCGTACTCGTAAGTCTATGTGCCCCCGTGATTTTGCTTAATTCGCTTTGTTTTAATTTTTCTGTATATTAATATTCTGATGAGATTGTTTTTCTCACTATGTTGTCTTCTATGCACATTGAATTACTGGAGGATCAGTTTTTAAATTGGAAGTTTTAAATGTATTCCCTGCTGCTGGATAATTTTGTACTGTAAATGTTGCTGCCTGTCTGTATTTTTATAGATATATATTTTTATCCGAATACTGTATACGCTGTTGTCTGTTTGCACTTTTATGGATATATATCTATATCCAAATAAAGATAATGAAATGACAACGTGGGTACATCACATTTTCCAGTAAAAACAGACCCTTGTTTTGCAACGTGCCTAGCCGTGGATTTTGAGCTCTAGGGAAGACTAGGAAACCTGTACATTTTTGAAAACTAGACACCCATAGAAATCCAGGGTGGGGTGACTTGTGTGGCTCTAACCAGGTTCTGTTACCTGGAATCCCTTGCAAACCTCAAACTTTGTAAAAAAAAAACACATTTTCCTCACATTTCTGTGATGGAAAGTTCTTGAAGCTGCAGGGACCCACAAACTTTCATCCACCCAGAATTCCTTCAAGTCCGCCAATTAAGATGGTACCACACTTGTGTGGGTAGGCCTAGTGCCCGCAACAGGAAACGGCCCAAAACACAACTTGGACACATCACATTTTTCCAGTGAAAACGGACTCTATTTTGCAATGTACTTAGCTGTGGATTTTGGTCCCTAGCTCAGCCAAAACCTAGGGAAACCTAGTAAACCTGTACATTTTTTTAAACTAGATACCCATGGGAATCCAGGATGAGGGCTTGTGTGTGTCTCACCAGTTTTTTTACCCAGAATCCCTTGCAAACCTCAAACTTTGTCCAAAAATCAAATTTTCCTCACATTTCTGTAATGAAAAAAATCTGAATTCTGCAGTGAGCCACAAACTTCCACCCCCCCAGCATTTTCCCAAATCTGCCCACAAAAAGAAAACCTCACTTGTGTGGGTTGGCCTAGTGCCTGCAACAGGAAATGTCCCAAAACATATGGAGAAGACATCAAAGTTCTTTCTCAGAGAGACAACCTGGTTTTGCAAGGGAGTCATCCAAGGGAAACCTACCTAGCCCAGACATTTCTGAAAACTACACACCCGGGGGAGTCCAGGGAGGTGTAGTTTGCTTGGATCTCCCAATGTTTTCTTATCCAAAATCTCCTACAAACCTCACATTTTTCTGAAATAAATCTTATTTCCTTACATATCTGTGTGGGAAAGTTGTGGGATTACCAGGCCAACACAAGTTTCCCACCACTCAACGTTACCCTCAGTCTCTTGATAAAAATGATACCTCAGTTGTGTGGGTGCCCAAAGCAGTGTCAGCCTAAAAACATATGAAACAAAAACTGCCCTTATGGACCCACTTTGGTCCCCCCTCAGTTTTTCATTTTGTAATTCTTCAGGAGACCGAGGGAAACACTGGGTGGTGGGAAATATGTGCTGTCTCAGAAATCCGCTACATTTTTCACACTGAAATGTGAGGAAACTATGAATTGTTAGCCAAATGTGAGATTTGCAAGGAGGATCCGCCCAATCCACACAACCAGCCATGTATAACATTAGCCAAGGGCCATTCATGCATACCACCAGCCAAGCGCCATCGATGCAGACAGTCTCCCTAGAGAAAGTCCACGCACACTGCCAGCTAAGCACAAGTCCACACACACTGCCAGCAAAATACAGGTTCACACACAGGCAGGCAAGCGCCAGTAGACACAGACCGTCAGCCGAACTCCAGTTCTCTCACACCCAGCAACTTTTGCTAGTGTCTAATGGTTTTCTCCTGCCCTTGGGAGCAGGTGTGCCTAAAATATCACTAAACTATCTCAGAAGGGGTGGGAGGGCAGAAGCTGCCAAAATGTGTTAAAAAAGGGGAGCAAACTGACATGCCCATAAACTTATCTCTGGTGCTGTTGCCCCTCTCTGTCCAACGGGGGGGGGGGCAGAAAGGATGTGCTAATTTTTTGGAAGGGTGAGGGCATAACAATACCCTTTTAGGGGAGCCCCCACTCCTGGTGTCTAGTGGGTTTTTAGCCCTCCCTTAGAGGCAGATCGGGGGTGATAACCCCCATCTGCCTCCGGGGAGGAGGAAGAAAGACTATGACTTTCGTGTTGGAGTGGGGGCATTGGCATGCCCACTGTGGGCAGCCCCCACCCCTCTTTAAAAAATATAACAATCATCACTGGAGACTAGTGGACTTTCCTAGGGGCAGAAAGACTGTTGCTAGTTTTTGGGAGGAGTGGGGGCATTATTGTGCCCATTTAGGGCAGCCCCCACCTCTAAGCATTAAAGAAAAAAATGAATCCCTGGTGTCTAATGTGCTTTCTGCCCCCCAGGGATGCAGATTGGGGGCTACTGCCGCATCTGCATCCCGCGAGGGCAGAAAGACTGACTTTGCCCCTTCCCTGGTGCCTAGTGGGTAGATCCCTACTTGGGGATTGCCGTCCAAGCAGGGATCCACTAGGGAGGGCTACCATTGGAAATGGGAGATTCTTTCCTTTCCAATGGTACCCGTTTGTGTGATTCAGTGCTTGGGGTCTGAGATAGCTCCACGAGCACTGAAGCACTAAAACTGAAACGAGCCGATCGGCTCTATTCAGTTTCATATGTAGTGACATCAGAACACCATTGCGCGTAATCAGGATTACATTTGAGGGAAAAAATGCCTTGGGAGGCTAGGAAAGCTCTTCCCCACCTCCCAAGGCCAAAAACAAGGAAATCCATCAGCTGAAAACAACACAGGGACTCTGCGTTGGTGTCCATGGATGTAACGGTTATGTCCATGGCACACCAGTGCTGCAGCCATGATGTTACCGTTCCGTCCATGGCATGGGATGGGTTTAAGGAACCCCTTCCCGTTAGCGACTAGCTTACCACCTACTTGAAGTAGGCAGCAGGCTGTAAACTGCTAATGTTTTGTGCTGCATTCCGCTTGCAAAACATTCATACATTCCCATGCGACTTCCTATTACCTAATACCGACTCGCAAACCATACTATGCAAGTCGGTAATAGGTTACAGACTCGCAAAATAGGATTAGTACAAGTCAAAAGGCTATTTAAGGGGACGTGGCAAAGACACAAATGGAGTTAGAAGTATTTCGCTGAGTCACCGCTCCATCGCGTCCTGCTAAAGCTTGTAACCCTGGCCACCTGGCTTGCAGGCTTACATTGTGTACCTCGCCCTACGGGAGGAGACTGGAGGTGCCCCTGCGGAGGGAGAGGTGACCCAGCTGCTACCAGGGGACTCGTGATTTACTGCTTGAGGCGGCTGCAGTGAGGTACACCAATGCCATCTTGGCTGGGGAACTGCCTGGTGGTTTGTTCTGCGGCCCATTGTTGCTGGATCAGGGTTGCGCTGCCCGGACCAGAGTGACCCTCGAGGCTGGATAAGGCTGCTGGGAGGCCCCTGACCCCTCTGAAACTGGACCCAGAGCCTGACGATCCCGGAGTTACTACGGTGCTTCTCCCTGCACTGGAAGCACTGCGATGGCAGGATGGATGGCAAAGACCCCGATCCCAGACGATGTAAGTTAATGCATGCACCTGGGTCTGCCTCTGCTTCAGAGAAGGGGAGAGCTGCATCCGGATTGTCTCCCCCCAGTGAGACATCAGAGCGATGGGACCGCTGCCTGCCTCGGCCTAACCGCTAAATCTGCTCCCTTGGAGTCACCCACCTGCAGGCTGTTGGTTAGGCCGGTGGCTCTTTCTGTCTCCCGGTTGCTGGGCCTCAACGCAGCAATCCCTGCGGAGACGCCCCTGGGCACGGGCATAAGCTGTGAACGGTGACTGGGCTTCCTGCAGACTTGCTTTTTAGACGAGACCCCCAATACATGGACACGCACACCTAGAAACGCTCGCTGGCGGCGCAGCTCGGCTATTGAACTTGTTTGCTCGGTGCCACATCTTGTGACTGTTCCCCATCAGAGCTTGACCAGTGCAGATTAAGGGAGCGGCGTGAAATGCTCTAGGACTCAACATTAAGCTTCCTCTACGTATTTATGAGCCAAAGTGAACTGGGAGTGCTGCGGGGAGACGGTGTGAGTCCGGACTGCAGCTGAGTTCTTCTGAGATCGGCCAGATGGGCTTGGGAAGGTAAGTGGCATTACGGAACATCTAGGATCACCAAGGACGACGTGATTCCCCAGAGCAAGGCATTGCCATGAGCAGTTGGTCTGATGGTCGCATCCATACCCCTCCCTGATGTTCTTTGCCTCTGGCTGGGATTGCACATTACAATTTGAACCACATTTGCTTCTGTCAAATTACTTTTCGTGCCATCTCCAAACCCTGGGTGGTACCCCATTCTGACCGGCTGGGACACTGTCAAAGAGCAATAACTAGTCATGCCCCCTAAAAGTAAAGTCAACAAGAACTCAGATCCTACCGTAACTAAGCATGAGCGAATTTTGCGGATCTCGCGTTCGCGAATTTTGCGGATTTGCGGATTCGCAATCCGCAAAATCCGCGAATTCCCGCGAATTTGCGGATTTTTTTTTTTGTGTTCGCCCGTGTTTCTGCCAGTTCGCGAGGGTTTTGTACACTTTCGCAAATTGCGAACTTACCTGTCGGGTCGCAAGTTTCGCGAACTTGTTGTTTCTACGTGTCCAGCCTGTTTGGGACACTCTTCTTCATCACTGCCACTCTCTTTCACCACTGCCACTCTCTGACTACTCATGCCACCCTCTGGCCCACCCATGCCACCCTCTGTTTCATCACCACACCCTCTGGTTGTCCAGTGTACATTATTTTCGGCAAAGCAAAGCACACCTTCCCTGCCTCAAGTGACCTGAATTAATTTGGGGCTGATTAATGTGTCACAGAATATTTTTTTAGCTGGCACCTGCTTCCTTAGTGCGCCCTGATTAGTGATCTTTTGCACTTGCTAAGTGCTTTCATTGTTGCAAAATTAGTTACAACACCTGCCCTGCCCCAACTGACAATAATGAATTAGGGGCTGATTAATGGATTTTAACTTCCAGCCTGGCTCCTGCTTGTCTCCCTTAGCTGTAATTCAGG
Organism: Lissotriton vulgaris; assembly: GCF_964263255.1. Lineage (NCBI taxonomy): Eukaryota > Metazoa > Chordata > Amphibia > Caudata > Salamandridae > Lissotriton > Lissotriton vulgaris. Next base: position 864,629,700 of record NC_141689.1, read on the forward strand.
ACCTTTGTGGCATATGTGTAACTATTCTGAGGTTCAGAGCAGGGTCACATAATAGTTTCAACTGGCAACTGAACTCTGGAGGGGCCCCTCAGGAAGCACTACAGGAAATGGCTACTAATGATGAGCCTGAACTTTTGAACCTGGTAAGTAGTTACTTTCAGTTTTGCTAAAATCGTATTTCTGCAATTTTGCACTTATTCGCGGGGCGCGAACTCACGCGAACTCACGCGAACAGTGCGAGCAGTGCGAGCAAAATCCGCTGCTCGCGGATTTGCGGATTTTGCGGGAGATTCGCAAATCTCGCGGATTGCGGATTTCCCGAAAATCCGCAAAATCCGCGAGCGGAACGGATTTTCCGCCCATGCCTAACCGTAACCAGGGACAATCCGGTAGCTTCTCTATGGTCCAAAACCAATTTACAACCCCAGGCTACATCTGTCTCTCTGGACGCTGCAGCAGAAAAGGGTCAGCCTGATACGCCAATCACGCAGGCCTTCATGACCTAATTTCTCCAAGAGAGCAAGCATGAAATCGGATCTCTCAAACAAGACTTCAAAGCTGGGCAGCAGGACATCCGGTGGGAGGTCACAGAAATCGGCTGACTGGTGGACGACCTTGAGTGTACCATGGAGGCCAGATCTGAGGACCATAAGTGCCTATGCCGATAGATTGTGGAACTGAAGGACCAAAATATTAGCCTACAGCATTAGCAGGAAGACCTCAAAAATCGAAGTAGGCGTAACAACCTATGTATCAGAGAAATCCCCCAGGGGGCGGAAGGCAAAGACATCATGGGCTTCACGGCAGACCTTCTCCAGGCCATTTGTGAGAATGAAGAAGCATCCCCACCCATCCTGGACAGAGCTGATTGAATTCAGGGCCCCAGAAACTGTCTTGACTTCATCCCGATATACTCACATAGATCCACTTTTTTTCAGAGAAAGAAGCCATCCTGAGAAAGATCCAGGGGGTCAAAACCCTCTCTTATAAACTTTTCTCGGTTCAAATCTTTCAAGACCTAGCCCCTACGACCCTTCGGAGGAGAAAAGACTTCAAACCAGTTACGGACAAGCTCCATGATCTCAACATTAAGTATCAGTGGGGTCACCCCTTTGCTTTGATGTTCAACTGGGAAGGAAAGCGACGCGTCGTCCGCTCAATGAGAGAAGCAAAACAGCTCCTGTAGCTTCTGCTGGACCCTGAGGGCGATGACTCTCCCACCGTGCGGGGGCACCACGGAGGACCCCTGCATCTGGAATGGGCTATGGCCATGCCATCTAAATACAAGCAACGTCTTCAGGAGCGGGACTCCTCTCAAGCCAAACAGGAGATCATCAGCCACATCCGGTCGTTAAGTGAATCTTCCCAGCAATTTCGATCACCGGACCATAAGGACTGACTCGGACTTGGAGTACCCAACTCCTTATGCTCTCCACATCTAACTCTGTGACCGGGCATTAGGGTAAACCATTGTGAAACTTCTGTATAATTGTACCTGTTCTTCTTTTGTTCTGAGGAGAGCTGATCCCTTGCAAGAGAAAATAAAAAGTCCCAAGGTCACAGCTATCATGGGGACGAGCCTTTGGACCCTGTCACCGCCTGCCATGGTACTGGCCAGTCCGGTGGCGACCCGGCGGGGATGACTTCTTCGCTTCACTTCACCACAGGCCGTTGGAAGCAGAACTTACTCGCGGCTGCCAAACCTCCCCTCCCCCCGCAGGGTCCCTTTGGAGAGGGACTTCTTCAGAATGGCCCATCCTTTGGACGATGAGCTGTTCCTGGTAGCTACTAACCTTGTAAGGCCCCGTTGGCCTTCCCCTGTTGGGTTTCTCACTTTCCCTCCTTTCCCACTCTCCCGTCAATATTCTCTGGATGCGCTGCTGTTGGAGCGGTCGGGGTTAGGTAGCTACAGCCTTGGAACTCTGGGTATGGCTGGGAGGTATTCTGCTTTTCCACTTGTCTTGTACAGGCCTCTAGCTATTGTACTCTGTTGTAATGTGCTGGGCAGGAGGCTGTGCTCCCCCAGTATTTTCTTAATGAGCTTATCGCGTGAACCACCTCTTCGGACTGACTATGACCAACCCTTTTAAATTCCTCTTACTTAATGTTAAGGGTCTCAACTCTCCAAATTGAGACGTCAAGTCTGTCGAAACCTCCTCCGGCAGGACCTTGATGTCATTTTTCTTCAAGAGACCAACTTTCTTTCCTCTGACATTCGCCTTATGTCCCATCCTACTCAATACTGGGCCTGCTCCTCTACCAAAACAGGTGGGGTGGCCGTATTACTTAAGGCCGGTCGAACTGGGATTTCCCCCAAGGCTACAAAAGAAAAGGACAGAAGGTTTTTAAAAGTACAAATACACTAGGACACACAGCCCCTGACACTCGTAAATATTTACGCTCCTAATCAAAATCAAGATGCATTCCTACACTCACATTTAAGCGATCTCCTAAATCTGGCTTCAACAGCGACTATTACTGGGGAGGATTTTAACCTGGTATGGGACCCGAAATGGGGTCATACTGCACAGGCACATCAAAGCACTGGCGCCATGTTCGCAGCTCTTAAAAATACTATCACAGACTTAGGATTAGTTGAAGCCTGGAGATACATGCATCCTGACTCCAAAGACATCTCATTCTTTTTTCACACATATCGATCATACTCACGTATTGACTACTACTTTCTCTCTCTACCCCTACTGCACTCACTAGTTGTCGCTGAGATATCAGACATTTCTATATCCGATCATACTGTAGTGTAGTTCCTATATTCCCAATAGGCTCTGCGCATTGGAATACCATAAACAGCAGTGTAGACGTAGGACTGAGGTCATCTGGGTCTTTACTGACTATGTTAGAATTAATTAGTTTTGCCAGCTAGCTCAGAGGTCACTAGAAACTTTTTCGAACGTTCAGGAAAGAGTTAACCGTCCTGATTTAGACAAGAAGGGATTAGTTTCTGACAACCGCATAAACATGACAACTTTTCTCCCTCAGAATAAAGAGTGTATCTCTAGAGTCGTGTGAAAACAATAGACCGCTATTTCACTCAGTCAATCGTGCATGCTTAATTTCACCAGTGTGCAGAGAAATAGAGAGACGGGCGTTTTCAATAAAAGGGGTTATTTTATTGAGCAGTCTTCTTTCTCATGCAAGAGAAATGAATTGCCACAATTGCAATACTTATTATAAAGTAAAGTGCATACAGTAAAAGTAGTATTATGAAATAATACTGTAAAAGCATGGATATGGTTTTTTAGCCATATGATACTTTCAAATGGATAAAATATATACATACATAAAAACATTGACTAACAAACTCAACTGGTGCTTCTAAGATACGCCTACCCCGGTGTACCTGACCTAAGCCTAATACGTGGGAAGGAGTAAGTAAGTTGCAGTTTTAAGTTAAGTTAGGTTTTTGCCAAGTATCAGAATCAAGAATTCTCTCTACGGTTTTAATCAGCTCCGTACCTTGGTTATAGAATGAAGGAGGTCTTGTATCTCGCTTCTCAGGACTCGATCTCCCAGCAACCCGCGAGGGTGACTTGGGACCACCGGAGCTGGATTTTCTCGGCTGGAGAAAAAGACAGCGTCTCTCTCAGTGCGTCGAAGGAAGGGGCATTTTCCTTTGGCTCTGGCAACAGCTGGGCTCTCGGACCAGTAGAACATCGCTCTGCTCCCCACCACCGTGTGTTTGCTTAAGGCAACAATGGTATATTTATACCTGAAAGGTGCCGGGTTTGACGTAAGGTTGGACATAAAACGTCACTTAGAACTAACAGTTCTTTTTGGACTCCAGGAGTTCTTGTGCAAATCAAAACAGAAGGAGGGGGGAGTTCCCGGGCTGCTGGAGGCTTGGTTTGTTTAAAGAATGCGTTGTGCTTTCTAGGAGTCTATGGGAGTAGCCTTGCCGTGTTTTGGACTGCATGGGCTATTACTAAAAATGGATATGATTCTTTTGCCTTTATAAGGATATTATTAGTTATAACCACATAAGGGCATGAATCGGGAATATCGAATTAGGGTCCTGGATAGTAATACAACAATACCCATATCTCAATTTCTTTACAACCTCCCAATCCCCATACTAGCACTCCACCCAGATGTAGGCTACCTCACTAGGCCCTCCAGAATCCTATTGACATGGCAGATATCTGAAAAGAGATCAAGGCTTTCTTTATTACACATAATGCCACTGATACCTTGGAAACTGTCAGATGGAACGCCTTTAAAGCAACCATCCATGGAGTTATACCGTCCATATCAATAGTTAGAGCTCGTGAAGGCCGCTTGGTAGAGACCTCCCTCTCAGCCGACATCAAAACCTTGGAACGTAAGGACCATCAACAACCTTCTCTCCACAATAAACGGCTAATTGCCAGGCTGTGGGGTCAATTACTTTTTCAGCATACTAATAAGGCGGAACTGCTTTTACTCGCCCTTAAACAAAAATTCTACACAGTGGGGACACAAGGTTGGGGCATGCCTAGAATGATGCTTCTGGCCCAAACCAAAAGAGCATACATCTCCAAACGACGCCCAGATGGCACGTGGGCCATATCAGCGCCTGACAAGAGCTTAACCCTCTCACATTTTTACAGAGAATTATATGCGAATGTACCCTGCTTCCTTGAGGCAATTAAGGACTTTCACGATTCCTGCCCTTGGGAATCTATCAGTTCCACCACATGAAACTGATGGAAGAACCCATCTCACATGAAGAAATAGCGAAAACCCTGAAATAGCTTTCAACGGGAAAGACGCCTGGTCCTGACGGCCTTCCTGCGGCCTTCTATTGCGCCTTCTATCCACAGCTTCGAGAATACCTGCTTCAGCTTTTTAATAGCTTCACAGACACCAGGGGCCTCACTCCAACCATGTCTGTAGCGGAAATAGTGCTCGTTCCAAAGCCTGGAAAAGATACTTTCCTGCCTACCTCGTACCGTCCCATCGCCCTTTTAAATACCTACGCAAAAATCTTTACCAAGATCCTCGCGAACCGCTTGGAGCCTCATCTCCCAGGTATTATAGATCCAGACCAAGTAGGGTTTATTTACCACCACCAAGGGGCCAACATTCGTCGGATAGCACACCTTATTGAAAAAGCCCAGTATTGAGACATGACTGCCTGCCTGGTGTCACTAGATGCTGAGAAAGCCTTTGGTCAGGTTGACTGGCTCTTTCTCAGAAAGGTCCTACGGAAAGTGGGGATGGGCCCCATCATGTTTTCCAGGCTGATGACTCCTTACACGCAACCCACCACACGCATCCGCCTTAATGGACGTCTCACTGCTCCCATTCCGATTTATCCCAGCACCAGGCAAGGATGTCCGCTATCCCCTCTTTCATTTGCCTTAGTGGAAGAGCCTTTGATAATTGCGATCCGCCGTGAGCCCGCTATCTCGGGCATTCCTATGGGAGGTTACGATCATAAAATCTCTCTCTTTGCAGATGACCTCCTCTTATCTCTAACCACCCCGTCCTCCTCTCTCCCAGCGCTAGCTACGCTTTTACGGTCTTTTGAGGGTGCCTTGGGGTTTTGGATCAATCTAGCTAAATCTCATGTCCTCAATCTCACCCTTCCAGCGTCGGAGGTACAGGACTTACAAAATCTGATCCCCTTAAAGTGGTCTTATAAGTCGATACAATATTTGGGATTGAACTTGACTCCCTCGCTCTCTTCCTGGGCTCCAGCTAATTGGCCTAGATATAGAGGCCCTATAACAAAGCAATTCCGCCTACCATTGGAATATGGCGATAAGCATAACATTATTGCATGCAAATTTGCACGCACCTATAGACATTGATACAGAACCCTTTTGGCTATAATAATAAGCGTCCACGTACACGATATGATCACGCTCATTGTCTCTTAAGGTCTTTCCAAGCACCACTGTGGTATGCAGTATGTATGCACTGAGAGTCTGCACGACGTAACAGGCTAGTAAGAATGATTTGCGCCTGACGCCTATTTACTTTCTCTCCCCACAGGTTTTTGACCATGCTCCTTATTTTTGAAAGCATTCTACCTTTGGTAAATTTTACCATTGATTCTTCAAAGGATTTAGGATAGGGTGAGTCTTTTAGGGGACTCATACCGTCCATTTCCTTGGTCCTGATGAATACCGGGAACCTTCCCTAATGGTTGAAACATGTTGACCAATGCACTATAACACATATTGAGATACGTAGGTCGTAACTCCCCTTCCAGTATCTCACACTTTATTATTTTATTATTGTCCAGTTGCTTTTTATTAAAATTCACTCTTACAAAGTTAAACCAGGACAATTTTTAACACTAATTTTTTGCACTTACATTTCACAACCTGCTCCACTGTATTACAGGTGTCGAAGCACACCCTGGTGACGCTAGGCCACCAGGGTGGCCCCCGATGATGAAGCATGTCACCACTAGGTGGTGAGTGAGGTTTTTTTTAGAAAAGGAATAATTATTCCACTTTTGGAAAACCTTCAGCCTATACATCGGGTGATACTCCATTTGTTTTTCATTGTACTATAGGGCCTGCCATCTCCTCTATATATCTGAATGGGTATCCGAGGGAGTGAAAAACATTGGTTCCACATGGACCAGGCGGCAACATGCAGCCCCCTATGGGACCTAGCTTGGCTCCCCTGGGGGGCCCGCCCCGTAGCTTATACATAGACATTCCCACACAATCGGTCCTAGAAATATGGGCTAAATTGTCGGTACCTCGGGCCTGACTTCATTCCCTTCTCCTAACACTCCCATAGCATGTAATCCCATGTTCCTTCCTGCGTTGCAACGTCAATCCTTTAGTGCATGGACAGACGGGGAATGTCATATAATATATGACTTATTTCAGGGTGATACATTTCTCACTTTTGACCAGTGCAAAACATAATTGCACCTCACTAAGGGGGCTCGAACGCAATATTATCAAATCCGCCATTGGTTACTCTTTCCTGCTTACACACAAGGAGCAACCAGATAACTCACTGCCTTTGAGACGTTAGTCCGCAAATTGAGGGCTTGAAGGGTGTAACTTCTCACACTTACAACGTCTTGCAGCATTCACAGCGGCCTTCACCACACACATACCAAACACAATGGAATTTAGACCTTGGCGAAGAAAACCCACCAGAGAGCTAGAACGACTATGGCAAGACATCCCGAAAATGAACCAAAGCACCCTGCAGAGTGAATCGGCATATAAGCTTATCACTCAATGGTAATTTACCCCAGCCCGTATACAGCAGATGGTACCAAATTTTCCCCCGACCTGCTGGAGATGTCAGGGTGACGGAGGGGACTTTATCCATATATGGTGGTCTTGCCCTAGCCAAACGTTATTCTGGAAAGAGATTCTCAGTCATATCAAGGACATGGTGGGATTCCCTATTCCTTCTACAGCGATTGTAACTGGGCATTAGACCCTCAACATTGACTGCTATGACATATTCGAACTGGCGTTTAATATCATAGATGTTAGGAGCTGCACAACAGTCCATAGCCTTATTCTGGAAAAATCCTAATCCCCCACTTGTGGCTGCATGGTTTCTTCACCTATGGCATGTCCTAGCCCTTGAGCTTATTTCCGCTCGTATTAACCACACTGACGTCAAATTTAGTTGCACCTGGCAGCCACAAATTCAATATTTCTCAAGGATAGAACACTTCCGCCTGGTCCCCCCTCGCCGACGAGCTAAACAGCTATTTGATGACCCTCTTGAACCCTACTCGAGGGCTTGATAGCTGGCGCCTCCAACTACATCGGAGCAGTAGAGGAGTCTCTTTCCTCCCCCTAAAAGGCCTCAGCCCCCCTTTCAAGGTATTTTAAGCGCACCCTCCCTTCCCTGACGCCCTCCATTTGAGGTATTGTTTATCCCACTTAATTGATAGAAGTTTGAGATAAACCCTTATTCTTCTCTAGGTTTGATAATAATAACATTTAGAGATGACTACATGTATACATTATCGCATAAACATAATTGAACATTAACCATCCAGTTCGTGCATTAGTAGTGGACCCGCACGTACCTCTTGTATTAACGCACATTTGCATTGAGACTCCCTTAACAGAAGCAATGTACATCTATAATCCCTGTTAGGGACGCAGCGCATGACCCCCCTTCTCTTTTCAGTTTGGCCCCACTTTTAGCTTTGGTTTGAAATGTAATGTCTTTGTCTTAAAGGATTCCATTGCTGTATTCTGCTACCTGTGACAGACTTTGGTTTTTTGTTCTGTTACATGGCTGTATGTCTCCTAGTTATTTGATTTACCTTGTTTTCAATATATTCAATAAACAGATTTGAAAATAAAAAAGGCTATTTAATGGTCGCAAACGGCCTGATTCTCCATTTGGGACCGCTAAAAACCTTTGAACATGTTGCCTTTAGTCCCCTGTCCTGCTTTTGATTATTTTTTTTAAACATAAGGGTGCAGGGTAGGGATACCCTGCCCCCTATCAGTGAATAAGACCCCTTTTCATGAGGAGTTCTGCCTAATACGCCTATCAAGGCAAAGAGGAGTCAAGGGGAAACCACCCTACCAACGAGTAGCAGGAAACACAAGGCGATGGGACTGGGGGCGCAAGAGGCAACAGGTCTCCACCGGTTACGAGGAGCAAGAAAACAAACAGAAAGAAATAACCAACGAAAACCTTACAATCGTGAACCTGACCCCCAAAACATTATTGAAGATGGAGGAGTCAGTATTGAAACTTGGCTTGTCCTTCTGTCCTCAGAAAAAACTGGAGTATACCCAAACCATGATTCACCTGTTCAAATTCATACGGAAATTGAAACTTCATAAGTACTTCGAACTAAAACCGCCAATAAATAGACCTAAAAAATTGGGTAATAGACCAATGGCAACTGACATTTTAACAGGGAAAGATCTAGAGACTATACAATTCTAGAAAATGTGCGACCGGATGACAAACAAACATCAGATATACCCATGAATATGGCACAGCGAATAGAATTGGCAGGCATAGAACAAAGCAGTGGCAATAGCTCCTTTAAGCCTGTGTCACAATTTTTACCTCAAATGCCCAGGGATGCCATTGACATATTCACCAAAGCAGTGAATAAAGACCTTCTACGCTTACGACAACGAAAGAATGCCACAGGGCCAATTAGAAAAAACTTTTTTAAAGAACGAGCCTTGGATAGTCCTTACAGAGACAAATCTGTAGTAGTAATTGTTTATTTGTTGTTTAATTAAAATCATTACAAAAAAGAAAAAGTACATATCAAGCACAAAGTCTGATTGAACATATATGGATACAATGCCAAAATATAAATAGGTTGACAATTGTTTTAACCATTTTCCAGTTGGGGATTAAAGTGCATGGTGCTTACAGCAAATACTGTACAATTTTTGATAGCGATCTTCAATGTCTAGATAAAATGCGATGTGCTCACATAATAAAAACTAAGGCGCAATGTGCTAGCAGCAGATATACAATAACAGTTTGCAGCAGAGTAAAGGGACAAATTTGCAAATTTGTAGTATATAACCGTCAGAAAAAGGTGGGAACATCGGGCTACAGACACGTGACCAATACAACACGGAGGCACAACGACAATTATTGGATGGGTATTGCTATCAAAAAATCAACTCAAATATACAATGAGAGAAAAGTGGCGTGCCACCAGCTTATACGAAAATGGTACGAGAACAACATGTTGGAGACTGATGAATATTTATATCTTCAGTGTTTGTATACAATCACACCCACCTTATATCACCTACCGAAGATCCATAAGGATAACAAACATCCTCTGGGACGACCCATTGTTTCTTCACAACTATAAGGACCATTTTCTATCTCAATCGGTGGTAAATTTGACCTCATATATAAAAGATAGAAAGGACTTATTACATCACATCAAAGAGGTCAAATGGTTAGGTTGGTTTTCAAATGCTGGTTTTGGACATTTCTAATTTATATACATGCATTGCACAAAAGGACGGTGTTAAGGCTGTACAATTCTTTCAAAAAAAACGCCACCTGAAATTTTTGGAGCATAATGCCATGCTAGGTGAACTCACAGAGTTCTGATTTAATAACATTTTCGTTTTTCAAGATCGCTATTATAGATAGATCTCAGGGCGGGCCATGGGCACCTGCTTCGCCCCCAGCTATGCAAATGTATTTGTGGGCAGGTGGGAGGAGCAGGTGGCCTGGGCAGTTATGAATGCTAACTGGACAGTCAAAGTGATAGCATGGCATAGATACATCGATGACCTCTTCTTGATTTGGAGGGGGTCCCCTGAGTCAGTTAGGTCATACATCTATTTATTAAACTCCAAAGAAGTACATTTGAAATTCACTTGTGAAGTGAGTTCTACGTCGGTGAAATTCTTGGACTTAAAAGTCTAGGTTTCTGAAGAGAGGCTGTGCACCATGTTGTATAGAAAACCTACAACTGGAAATTCGACACTCCATGCCAAAAGCAGCCATCCACACAAGCTCATTAGCCTTAGCCTTACTGTGAACTTTTGAGACTAAAAAGAAATAACATAAAAGACTGACTTTCAAATAGCTGCCAAGGAGAGTATGGTCAGACTTAGTGCCCGAGGCTATAATAACCACGTTTTGAAACACGCCTTGAAAAAGGTAAATTCTATACCCAGGCCAGACTTATTAAAAGAAATACTGAAAGAAACCAAAGACATCGCCAAATTTAGGATGATTACCACCTTTTCAGAGAAAGCCAATGACCTAAGGAGCATTATGCTCAAGAAATGGCATACTTTAAAAATGGATCCTATCATAGGTCAGAACATACCACCGAGTCTTTTGTTAACCTTTAGGAATGCCAGGTCCTTGAACAACAATTTGGTCCATAGTCACCAAGAGAAAGAGGTCACAGGAACTACTCTCAAAACACTACAAGGCTTCTTTCCATGTGGGAAGTGTAATGCCTGTTGTAATAGTAAGAAGATTCTTCCTTTTACAGTGTCAGGACTGGAAAGGCCCAGGCAACTTAATAAATGTATGACCTGCATAATACTGTACACTGTCTATTGCCTGACATACCCTTGTGGATTGAAGTACATCAGCAGTACAATACACCCCACAAAGGTAGGCATTTTGGAACTCATGAGGGCTATTACAAACGGTGCTGCTACACATCCAGTGGTACAAAAGGGGGTGGTAATGGACGGAGCATCTGAACCAATCAAACACTCTCACCCAGTCAAAAGATCTGGGTTTAATCCATCACGGTTCTTTAGCCCACTCTGCCACCGCAGTTCAGACATGGCTATATGTAAATCAGTCTGACCCTGTGCCTCATGGGAACAGCCCAGCCCGAACTGCCAAGCCATGCCTTCCCTGGACCGGAAAAAAGCTTCAGAGGACCGGTCTCTGGCATTCCAGCCGTCTTCAGCCCGGCTTGCTTGAATCCAGTGGCAAAGTGAGCAAGGGACTCACGTCTGAGCATACCCTGGCACACTTATGGCGGCCAAAAGTGGTACAAAAGGGGGTGGTAATGGACGGAGCATCTGAACCAATCAAACACTCCCACCCAGTCAAAGGATCTGGGTTTAATCCATCACCGTTCTTTAGCCCACTCTGCCACCCCAGTTCAGACTTTCCTATATGCAAATCAGTCTGACCCTGTGCCTCATGGGAACAGTCCAGCCCGAACTGCCAAGCCATGCCTTCCCTGGACCGGAAACAGGCTTCCGAGGACCGGTTTCTGGCATTCCAGCCATCTTCAGCCCGGCTTGCTTGAATCCAGTGGCAAACTGAGCAAGGGACTCACGTCTGAGCATACCCTGCCACACGTATGGCGGCCAAAAGTGGTACAAAAGGGGGTGGTAATGGACGGAGCATCTGAACCAATCAAACACTCTCACCCAGTCAAAAGATCTGGGTTTAATCCATCACCGTTCTTTAGCCCACTCTGCCACCCCAGTTCAGACATGGCTTTATGCAAATCAGTCTGACCCTGTGCCTCATGGGAACAGTCCAGCCCGAACTGCCAAGCCATGCCTTCCCTGGACCGGAAACAAGCTTCCGAGGACCGGTTTCTTGCATTCCAGCCGTCTTCAGCCCGGCTTGCTTGAATCCAGTGGCAAAGTGAGCAAGGGACTTACGTCTGAGCATACCCTGGCACACTTATGGCGGCCAAAAGCGGTACAAAAGGGGGTGGTAATAGACGGAGCATCTGAACCAATCAAACACTCTCACCCAGTCAAAAGATCTGGGTTTAATCCATCACCGTTCTTTAGCCTACTCTGCCACCCCAGTTCAGACATGGCTATATGCAAATCAGTCTGACCCTGTGCCTCATGGGAACAGTCCAGCCCGAACTGCCAAGCCATGCCTTCCCTGGACCGGAAACAAGCTTCCGAGTACCGGTTTCTGGCATTCCAGCCGTCTTCAGCCCGGCTTGCTTGAATCCAGTGGCAAAGTGAGCAAGGGACTCACGTCTGAGCATACCCTGGCACACTTATGGCGGCCAAAAGCGGTACAAAAGGGGGTGGCAATGGACGGAGCATCTGAACCAATCAAACACTCCCACCCAGTCAAAGGATCTGGGTTTAATCCATCACCGTTCTTTAGCCCACTCTGCCACCCCAGTTCAGACATGGCTATATGCAAATCAGTCTGACCCTGTGCCTCATGGGAACAGTCCAGCCCAAACTGCCAAGCCATGCCTTCCCTGGACCGGAAGCAAGCTTCCGAGGACCCCATCACCACCCCCTTGTGTACCGCTACACATCCAGTGGCTAGACATTTCAGCAAGGAACACCGTAGTAATAGGAACCATTAGACCTTTTCTGTGTTGACCATGTCCCTATCAATCCAAGGGGAGGGGACAGATTTTCAAGTCTCCGGAGGCTTGAGTCACGCTATATAATTGATCTACAAACTAAGGCCCCACAAGGCATGAATAGCAGTGAGGAACTGTCAGTTCACTTGGGGGAATAATCAGTTATGTATATCTCCTGATCGTGTCAGGACGGACTACATTCGCAGATTCCTGTTGTCCTCCCCCTCCAATTGTTTCCTTTCCTTTCTCTTCTTCTCTTTCGTCTCTGATTTTGCCTTTTAACTTCTAATTAATGAATTTTTTATTCTCATTTTCCTCCTTTCCATCTTATGGTTGCATAAGACATATAAGAAATCGACTTTTTTAACGCCAATATGTAGATAACTTGATTGCACTATTCCAGGTGATGTAGGCAATGCAAGCCCATACAGGGCAACATAACATTGGACTCCAGTATATAGTGGACCCAATTTTTGGGCGCCAATGTGTGTTATCGTTTTTACATTGTATCATTATTGATGTATACAGGGCCCATTGAGGGTGGTATACTGAGCTCGGTATTGACTGAGCAACTCAGACTATATTATGAATTATGCTCATTCATTATCATACATGAACTGTACCTGCATTTACTTATATATTCTCTTGTATTTCAATAGAACGTGGGTGTAACAACACACATATTAACATTGTAATCGCTGAAAAGATTGTGTTGTAATTGCCCTTTAATTATTTGTATTCCCCTTTTAGAATGACATGACATCAGCATGAGCGTGTGCTCGAGCTGGTCATACAGTGAATGGCAGTTAGCGCTATGACAGCCACAAGTTATCGGTGGGTGAAAAAAAATAAAGATACTTTGAAGATATCGATGTCGATGCTTCTTGACAAAGGACTGACGCCCACCGAGGAACCCAGCGTGAACAAGAAGAGATATTGATGTTTAAAGGTCAGTTTATGGTTAAGAAGAACCGAGAGTATGATTTAAAAGAACGAGTTTGGATCGTATTTTGGAAAAGACTAACATTTAAATCCACTGACGAGTATTGTGGAAGAATACATTTTGGGCTAAAAAAAAAAAATTAAGATTTTGGGAAGCGCTACAGACGTTGAAGGCGTATTTTGAATGACATGAGAAGGAATTAACCCGTGGACACTGCGGAACCTGTTTTGACATTCTTTACTTCATTATTCTGAAGAATACCTCTGCTTACCGTGTGAATTCCGCAAAGCTAAGACTCCCTTTTCCATTCCACATTGGAACACTTACGACGCTTTGTTTCTCTATGCATATGAGTGTTAGCGTCTTACGTAAGTCGTTAAGGGAGCATGCGCAGAAGAATCCAGGAAACAGGATTTGTTTTTCGCCGCATCTCGCTGTTCGTGTAGGGAGCATGCGCAGATGATTGAGATTTGGGAAACAGTCATTTCGCCGCATCTCGTTAAAGATTGTGGAGACAGAGGAACGATTTAGCTTTGTGCAGGAAGGAAGTAAAAAACAGAAGTTTACACTGTTTTATGACTTTTGAAAACTCCAATGTTGGATGACTTTTGAAGAAGACATTTTTGTGAAGTATCACAACTACAGTTAGAAAAAAAAGGAATTCTTTATTTTAATTTGTTTTATTAGTTATTATCTTGCTCATTTGCATTGGGATTTGAAAAAATAAACAGGGCTTTAAAAAAAAGGAGAATGTTTTCACAGCTGCATTTTTGTGAAAAGGGGATTTGTGTTAGTTTCCTATTTTTTCCTTTCTTATTTTAAATTGTTGTTTTAGTCTATTTTATTAGTTTGTTTAGTTTGAATTGCTTTACAGGTCAACCATGGCTACTGGTATGAGCCAGCCTCCTCAGTTTTTGAGTGAACAGGGTGTGCTAATTCTTTCATGGAAGAAGTGGAAACCACTTTTGACTCATATTTGATTGCAATTGTTGGTGAAATATTTTCAGCTGCAAGGAAGCAAGGCATATTGTTGCACAATCTTGGCACTGAGGGCAGGAGTATTTATGACAGTCTTGATCCAATACCAATTGGCAGAGGGGCTGGTGAACCTAACGATGTTTTTGAGATGAGTATTCTTTTACTTGAAAAACATTTTGGTGCGCGTTTAAATGTGGTCATGGAGAGACATACATTTTTTATGCGTGTCCAAGGAAAAGGTGAAAGGGTGGGAAATTATGTTGCAGCTCTTAAGTCTTTAGCACAAACTTGTGAGTTTGAACAATTGACCGACTCTCTCATTCGTGACCAGCTTGTTCGTAGTACCAACGACCCAAGGATTCAAGAAAAATTGCTATCCAAAAACCCTGATTTAAATGAGGCTATAACTATTGTTATAAGTGTTGAGCACACTGCTCATTGGGTGAAAGAAATACGTAAAACTCCTGGACAGCTGGAGACTCATGTTAGTTTAAAAAAGATAGCATTGAGTGCATATCTACAGAATATCAAGTGGCAGCTATCAGCAAAGCACCTATTAAACAGGGGACATTTTTGAACAGACCTGACAAACAAAAGTTTACTTTCAGTTCAAACAAGGATGGGAAGTTCAAATGTTTGAGGTGTGGTAGCCAGAATCACGGGCCGAATTTCCCCAACTGTTATGCCAGGAGCTCAGTTTGCAGAAATTGTGGGGAAAAGGGTTACTATGCCCGTATGTGTTGAAATGCAACAGTGAATCTGATTGATGATGATTAGGAATCGAATCAACAGGGTATTCATTGTATTACTGTGAATTCACTTAGTGTGAATGATGTAAAGTCAATAGACTCAGACGCTGTGTCCATGCCTGAATTGATATATGCATTGGGGATGTTATTGTTCCAGTTCTAGCAGACTCTGGTTCTCCATATACATTGATTAGCGATGAATTTTGGTTCAAGACTTTTGGAGATAAGAAAATTTAACTGTTGGCACCTGACATTAATCCTTTGGGTTATGGAAGGCAAAAAATTGATTTGATAGGTTACTTGATACAAACCATTCTATTTAAAGACAGAGAAACGGTAGGAAAAGTTTATGTTGCCAGGCGGGTGGCTAGCCTTTTAGGTTGGCGCCACCAGAGAGAACTTAGAATTATCCTAAATCCCAACGCACCTGAACAAGTCATGCTAATCTCTATTCAGAATGATGTTCAAGACATTATTGAAAAGTATCCTGGAGTTTTTAGTGGGAAACTTGGTCTTTTGAAGGGTTTCAAACATAAGAATATATTGAAGGACAGTGCAAAACCATGTGTTCACAAAGTTAGGAAGGTGGCTAATCTTATGTTGGAACCACTTCATGTTGAGATTGAAAGGTTGCTTGGTTTGGGAGTAATTGAGGAAATAGAGTCCTCTGAATGGCTCGCACCAATAGTTTTGGCTTCTAAGGACAAGGGAACTAAAATTAGAATGTGTGTAGATTTGAGAAGTCTAAACAATTCCATTTGGGTTGACAGACAACCTCTTCCCAACATTAATGAAACTTTGACAAAGATTGGTGGTGCAAATGTTTTCAGTGTCATGGATTTATCGGCAGCTTACCATCAGATTTTGCTGCATGAAGAGTCAAGACACTTAACAGCTTTTGTGACTCCTCTGGGCGCTTATAGGTTTATTAGAATACCTTTTGGTTTGGCAAGCGCTGCGGCATGTTTTCAAAGAATTATGAAAAATGTTTTATCAGGAATTGATTCCGTCATATTTTTTCAGGACGATATCCTTGTTTATGGACGAGATAATTTTGAGCATGATGTAGTTCTTTTTAAAGTATTGTCGAGATTGGAGGAGCATGGTCTCACTTTGCAAAAAAGAAAAATGTAAGTTCAGGGTTAACTCTGTGTCTTATCTTGGGCACTCAATTTCTGGTGAAGGTATTAGCCTCAAAGTTGATCTTGCTGAAGCAATATTATAAGCACCTACACCAACGAATAAGGATCAGGTTAAATTGTTCCTTGGCCTTTCAGATTATTATTCGAAGTTTGTGGGAAATTTTGCAAGTGTCGTACAACCCTTTAGGTCTCTTCTTAAAAAGGGGACTGCTTTTTGTTGGAATGATGATTGTGTGAATGCTTTTGACAAGGTGAAGTGTGAGATCGCAAAAATGCCGACTTTGGGACATTTTGATGTGCATAGGAAGACAATTTTGACAACTGATGCTAGTGTGCGTGGTTTGGGGGCGGGTTTGTCCCAAATTTTTGATGGAAAAGAAAAAGTTATCGGTTTTGCGTCACAAGCTTTGAAAGGAGCTGATGAACGGTATTCTGTGATAGAGCGGGAAGCGTTGGCATGCACAAGGGCTATTAATCATTTCCGGTTTTATTTGTGGGGTTTACCGTTTTTGGTAAGGTTGGATCATAAACCTTTGGTTCACATGTTTTCTTGTAGAAATGTTGAGAGTACCACTCCAAGAATTAAGAGGTGGATAGAAGGACTGTGGGAGTTTAATTTTCGTGTGGAATATTTACCTGGCATTAAGAATGTTCCTGCTGATTTTTTGTTGAGGTTACCTTTGGAGAAACACTCAGTTTCTAGTGCTGATTGTGTGAATGTTTCATGGGTCAAGGAATCAGCCATTAATCAGGAAGAATGGCAAAATGGGTCTATTCATGACGAGGAAAGGAAAGTTGTTTCTGATTTTACTGTAAAAGGTTGGCCTAGTTTGAAAGAGGTTCCTGAGTGTGCAAAGGGTTATTTGAATGTTCGTGATGAATTGAACATTGTGGAGGGTGAACTTTTACGGGGCGATAGGTTGATACCTCCTCTCAGTTACGTGAGAAGGTCATTAATCTGGCACATGAGGGCCATCTTGGTTGTAGTCTCACCAAAGCCAGGATTAGAGAATCTTATTGGTGGCCTGAGGTTGACCGGCAGGTTGAAGATGTTGTTAGAGATTGCACTATTTGTGCTGGTAATGACAAGTCTAGGGAAACAAGAACTGCTCCTCTCTCACCAGTTACCATACCTGAACGTCCTTGGTCTAAACTTGCAGTTGATATTGTGGGTCCTTTAGACAAATTAGCTCCTTCTGAAAGATTTGTTGTTGTTTTTGTGGATTATACATCTAAATGGATTTCTGCTGCTTGTATGAGTTCCATTGTGACTAAGAATATAATTGAGTTTTTAAAAGACTCATTTACATGTGAAGGTATTCCTGATATCCTTGTGTCTGACAACGGGGTTCAGTTTACCTCTCAGGAAATGTCTGATTTTCTTAAAGATTTGTCAATTAAACATCATAGGTCTGCTCTCTATTCTCCACAGGCTAATGGTTTAGTGGAGAGTAAGGGTGAGCGCAAAATCCGTTCCGCTTGCGGATTTCGCGGATTTTCGGTAAATCCGCGATCCGCGAACTCCCGCAAATTTACTGAAAATCCGCGAGATCCGCGAGCGGCGGATTTGGGGGGCAAAAGTTCAAGCCTGTTGAACTTGTAACTATTTTAGGATGGCGCCGGCAAGCTGCTAGCGCCATCCTAAAATAGTTACTAAGTTAGCTTCAACAGGAAGCACTAATAGATAAAATAAAGCAGGTGCTCGAGCACCTGCTTTATTTTATCTATTAGTGCTTCCTGATGAAGCTAATTTAGTAACTATTTTAGGATGGCGTTGGCAGCTTGCCGGCGCCATCCTAAAATAGTTACAGGATGATGGGCACTGGCAGGCAGCTCTCTCATGGGACCCCTGCGCTCTTCGGTGTGATGGCAAATTTAATCAGCCCCCCCAAAAATGTGAGTTTTGTCGAGGCTGGGCAGGTGTGCGTTCTCCCCATATCTATTGTCGAAAATTAGCTTTGATGCTTGATGGAGGCCTTTGCATTATTGACTTTCACGAGCTCAATCCCTGTGCAGTTCCTGTGACCACAAGCTTCTCTGATCCGTGCCTGTCCTTTTATGCACACAAGAGGCATGTGAACTCGCATATAAGGCTCGCCCAATTGGCCCTGCCCCTCACACTAGCGATGTGCACCGTTTTCCCACCTTTTACCCACTATGAAGGACAGCTCACTCAAGGGACCCCAGTGCTCTTCGGTGTGATGGCAAAGTTAATCAGCCCCCCCCAAAAATGTGAGTTTTGTCGAGGCTGGGCAGGTGTGCATTCTCCCCATATCAATCCCTGTGCAGTTCCTGTGACCACAAGCTTTTCTGATCTGTGCCTGTCCTTTTATGCACACAAGAGGCATGTGAACTCGCATATAAGCCTCGCCCGTTTGGCCCTGCCCCTCACACTAGTGATGTGCACCGTTTTCCCGCCCTTTACCCACTATGATCCGCAAAATCCGCGAATCCGCAAATTCCCGGATTTTGCGGATCCGCAAACCCGCAAATTCGCGGATCGTGGATCCGCAAAATCCGCCCATGCCTAGTGGAGAGCATGAACAGGTTGATCAGAGCCTCGGCTCAAACTGCCTTAGAAAGGAAAGTTCCCTTCAGACCGTTGCTCAGGGAAAAACTTTGGGCACACAGAAATACGCCTAATAGTGTAACAGGTTTTTCACCTTTCAAAAAACTTAAAGGCAGGATTGCTGGTTCTAAACTCAATCCTTTATGGTTGAGTATAAAAGACAGGGGTTGTTTTACTGACAATTGGAGAATTAAAAGGTACCAGAATAATTATAAACAGAGATTTGATGTAAAAATGGGGGCCAAGAAAATTTGTTGGAGAGTGGGTGATCTTGTTTATGTGAAGAAAGCAGTTTGGTCACCTAAAGGTGAGTCTAAATATTTTGGACCTAAGCGTATTGTAAAAGTCATGAGAAATGTTGTTATGTTGGAAGGGGGAGATGTGTGGAGCATGTCTCGTTTAGCAAAGTGTAGAAAGGGGGAAGAATATGTAAAGTCAAAATATCAACATTTTCAGCAGCCTAAACATGGAACTGTTTCTTTCTCTCATAGCACCAGAATCAAGAAACCACCTATGTACCTTCAGGATTTTTGTCTTGATTAATAATTTTCCTTACTCTGTTTTGTTCTTGTTTTTGTATGAACATTGTTAGTGCTTAACTTTATTTATTTAATTATTTATTTATATATTGTTATAAGGAAAAGATGTGTTGTAATTGCCCTTTAATTATTTGTATTCCGCTTTTAGAATAACATGACATCAGCATGAGCGTGTGCTTGTGCTGGTCATACAGTGAATGACAGTTAGCGCTATGACAGCCACAAGTTATCGGTGGGTGTGAAAATAAAGATACTTTGAAGATATCGATGCCGATGCTTCTTTACATTAGATTGCATTGATTGTACATAAAATCATGCTAAGATGGCGCCACAATGCAAACAACAAGTAGATGTTTATGTCCTCTTTTCATGTTGATGAATTTACACATGATAAGTGATGGCTGATTCCGGCGCGCCTGATGACACTTAAGAAGGTGACGGCCGAAACACGTTTATTTTTGCACAAGTTCAAAAAGAAAACTAGGAACTCACCCGTGAGTGCCTCTCCTTTGGAAAGATTGCCGAAAGGGACTACGGAGCTACAATTAATAACGCGGGTATATATACCGCCTCCTCCCATCAGCCCGACTTCACCGCTCCTTGTTCCGCCTCCTCCTATCAGCCCGACTTCACCGCTCCTCGCTCCTCGTTCCATCTCCTCCCATCGCTTCTCTGAGCCGCACACGTTCCGCTCCTCCCCGCGCTTCATGTATATCAGCCCGATTTCACCGCTGCTGTCCGCCGCTCCTCCCCGAGCTAGATGATGCCAGCACGCACGTCCACGTTGTTAGCGCACACGGCTGGCGCTACTTCTTATGGACTACTTTTTTTTATTGTTTATTTTTAAAATAATGTTCATTTTTATTTTTTTTATAGCCTATGTCCATCTACAGGACCCCCCCTTTCCAACGCTGTATTGGGTGTTGCGATTGGTGGTGTACTTTTCGAGTTTACCTGGCTCAAAGGACACAGTTCTCTCTTTATAATAGTAGTATAGATATATATATATATATATGACAACCAAGTCCTTGTGAAGCACTACAGCAGGGCAAAAAACTCCACCCAGCGCCTCAAAATCAGGAACGGACCGCAACAAAAGGTAGTTTTCTTAAAGTGCAATTTTATTCTCCTCCAACATGACGCGTTTCAACCAGGTTACCCCGGCCTTGATCACATGACATGCTTCAAGAGCTCACGCCCTTAAATACCTCATGGCTACATTGCAAACACTCCCAATAGTTCATAAAAATAGAGAGCAGACTATACAATTAAAGTGCTAAATAAATAACACACAGTATGTATTACATAATATATTACCTGCATTTCTTATTTACAGTTTTAAATCTATATATTTTGGTTTTCTTTTTACAGAGATCCTGCAGGACTATCACTGGATCCCAGTTTTTTCTGATCTTGCAGATCCTTTTTTATAAGCCCAATCACCAGCTTCTAGTAGAATGGACAGACACTTTAAACAACAAAGCATAGTTACAATAACCTTATCACTATGCATCCTCCTAGTCTCCAAAGTTGGCTAAATGTATCTATTAAAGCCATGGCTAAAGGTGCCATCATCAACTACGAACCTTGAGAAACATCAGAAATTGACTATCCAGGCACTTCTGTAGACTTACCAGTGGCGGTAGGGAGCCGCGGGGGGAGCAGCCAGGAAGGACCCTTTGCCTGCCCAGCCGTGAGGGAAACGGCCATCGTGACCAGGGACGCTCCGTGAGCGCCAGGAACCACAGTTCCCAGCAGCCCCGGCACCCGGCGCGCTCGTGACGCTCCCGCTGCGCCTGGAGGCGCCACAAGAACGCGGAGCACCGAGCGCGCCTGGGGGCACTTCTGTAGACTTACCAGTGGCGGTAGGGAGCCGCGGGGGGAGCAGCCAGGAAGGACCCTTTGCCTGCCCAGCCGTGAGGGAAACGGCCATCGTGACCAGGGACGCTCCGTGAGCGCCAGGAACCACAGTTCCCAGCAGCCCCGGCACCCGGCGCGCTCGTGACGCTCCCGCTGCGCCTGGAGGCGCCACAAGAACGCGGAGCACCGAGCGCGCCTGGGGGCACTTCTGTAGACTTACCAGTGGCGGTAGGGAGCCGCGGGGGGAGCAGCCAGGAAGGACCCTTTGCCTGCCCAGCCGTGAGGGAAACGGCCATCGTGACCAGGGACGCTCCGTGAGCGCCAGGAACCACAGTTCCCAGCAGCCCCGGCACCCGGCGCGCTCGTGACGCTCCCGCTGCGCCTGGAGGCGCCACAAGAACGCGGAGCACCGAGCGCGCCTGGGGGCACTTCTGTAGACTTACCAGTGGCGGTAGGGAGCCGCGGGGGGAGCAGCCAGGAAGGACCCTTTGCCTGCCCAGCCGTGAGGGAAACGGCCATCGTGACCAGGGACGCTCCGTGAGCGCCAGGAACCACAGTTCCCAGCAGCCCCGGCACCCGGCGCGCTCGTGACGCTCCCGCTGCGCCTGGAGGCGCCACAAGAACGCGGAACACCTCCCGTCCCGCGGGACGCGCGCGGGACGGCGCCGGGCTAAGCCCGGGCAAAGGGCGGGCCCTCTGTGGCCCTCAGAGGCACAAAGAGGCCGGGACGGGCCACCACCTTTACTACCCTGTTACAGCAAAGAGGTACTGTGATTCCCCTTACCATCTCTATTTAGTCCACTGTTTGCTATTTAGCATTACACCATGTCTATCTGGGACGAGCTTAATGCCATGTGTGGAACCCAATATACCCCCGACCTTTTTTCCCCCATAAGCACAGACAACAACCCACATCTCGCCTACGACACCTTGCAGATGTCACCTCTGTCTGTTAATAAACTCCAATCTCCACTTATAGCACTACCGGGTGGGCAGAACACCAAAAGAAAGACCGATGATGCCATCAACAACGGAAAGCCACCCAAAACTCCTAAACTATGCCCCATTCCCTCTCAGCACCACCCCAATGTTCCCTCTGTGTCGGGGGATATGGAGCTTGGAAAAAAGGAAAACTCCCCATCATCCCCCCAACCAACTTTATTGGCCCAGCTCGAGTATCTATTAATCTCCCTAATTTCTCCATTGGTGGAAAAAATCAACGACCTGGGGGACAGGATATCTAACATTGAGCTGATAGTTAAAACACATATCCCACCAGGAACTAAACCAGCATCATCAAACCCTCCGATCCCCCTCCTTGCCCGGGAAAAGCCAAATCTGAACTCCCGCAGGAATGCCCATTCTCAAACTTTATCGTTGGCTCAAACAAACCACACTCAGGTGAAAAATGAACCTATTAGAATGCCACGAATAAATTTACCTCCCGAAGCCGCCCCCTATGTGACTGTTGTCTCCGGGATTCCACCTCTAACCCACGGAAAAGTTGAAACACGCCAAAACTTACTACACAAGGCCATGCATTGGTTACAGACTAATAGACCTCTGCCACCTGACCTAGATGGGGGGATCTTAAGTGTTAGGAGGGTGGGGTGGTTGGGCACTTTGCCAAAAGACATTCCAGGGGACTTGGTGCTAATTAGGTTCAAGCAAAGGAAAACAACCCCTTACTTACGTTCCTGCAAGTATAAACAGGGGGATGGCCCAATTCGTATCTGGGACTTACATGACTTTTATCCACCCACCCAGATACCAAGAACACAAGGGCCTAGGAAAACTTTAGATCGATATGGGACATAACAATTATTGCTGTTTTTAATTTGTTGTTTTTAAATGTAGTTTCTAAATAGTTCCCTTATCAGTGATTTTTAACCTCCTACTGAGTATTGGACGACTTCTTTTAATTGAAATCATTTCTTGTCTTTCATTATAATGCTTTTTTAAATTTTCTATAATAATGTATGCTTATGCTTATATGATATTTCTTCAGAATATCGAATAAAGCTTATTTTGAACCTTTGAACCTTTGACTATCCAGAGCTGACTTGACAGCTGTTGTTCAAACAACAGTGATGTTAAATATTAATTAAGGATAATGCCTCACTGTTAGAAGGTGGTTCTGACACTAGGAGCCGCCTGGATTTTTCGCTTTTTGAGCACCTAATTGTTGAGCTTTTACTGTGGGGGAGCCTCATAATCTGGGACGCACCCACAGTGAACTCATAATGAAGGAGACTGCATGGAGATGTTACTGGTGTCTCCCTGGCAGCTGGAGTATGGGGCACCGTGCTGGTTACATGCAGACACTGGTGTACATGCGTGTGCACACATGTAGGGGCTGTGCAGGGGAGATTCCTATCGTGCGCAGTCCAGGAGCAGCTACAGAGTAAATGGTGTGGCATGACTTATGCAGAATTGGGTGGTGACATGGAATAAGTTTTATACACTGGAAGGAGACATGCCAGGGAAAGTCAGTGTGTTTTACTGTGTTTTTCATTTCATTATTCCCTTATGGGAAGGTGGAACCCATGGCTAGAGTAACTTCCACAAGGCCTACAGATTCCAGACAGGCACTAAAGTCCAGTGTAGCGGATGTGAAAATGAGTATTCTGCAGAGTCCAAAGTCATATTTGTACTGCTTTTGGGTCGTCCAGAAATGTCATATTTCTCTCAGTGCCTGGCTGCGGTCTGGCCCTGGCAGGTTAGATTAATGACCTTTCTTCCGAGAGCGAAGATCTTCCCTCCAAGGAGAAAAGATAGGTGGAGCTCCAAACCAATCCATCAACTGCTGTCGCTGGTTGCCAGGCACCAATCTGAACCACAGTGAGTCAAGTCAAGTCAAGTCAAGTCATAAAATTTGTATAGCGCACTACATACCCAGAGGGTTTCAAGGCGCTTAGGAAGGGGAGGAGGATTATTTGTCAAATAACCACGTTTTAAGCTGCTTTCTGAACGCTAGGTGGTTCTGGGTGAGGCGAAGGTAAGCGGGGAGTGAGTTCCAAGTTTTAGCGGCCAGGTATGAAAAGGATCTGCCTCCCATGGTGGTCTTGTTGATGCGAGGTACAGTGGCGAAGGCTTGGCTGGAAGAGCGAAGTTGGCGGGGGGGGGTGTAGAAAGACAGTCGAGAGTTGAGGCAATCTGGTCCGATGTCGTAGAGTGATTTGTGTGCGTGGGGAAGGAGTTGGGTTTCAGAGGCCATGTGGCTAGAGACACTGGACGACGCCATTTTGAACAAACCCAGAGGCTGGACAAGATGGAGGGAGCAGGGGCAGGGAAGTGATGTGTCGCTGTTTGATAGGACACCATTTTGAAGCGCTTATTCGCACCCATCCGTCGCACAGCATTTCCAAGCCTCTACTGGCAATTAATCCAACAGATATACCATCATTTTTTTACTTCTTCTCATCCTTATCACATTATCCATTCATACTAATTTCATGTATTTGAATATTTCCTCAAACGGGATGTTAAAGTCATTTTCCAGGTTTCTTATGTTTGTCACCGTGTCCATCCGGACCTCTTGGTAAAAACACGAGTAAAACATTCTTCGTTCAGGCAGTGTTTATTTGTAAAAAACCCAATGCATTTCGTGCATTATATGCACTTCGTCAGGGGTAACTATAAAAAATGATAAACAATAATCAAGTTGTGGATTTCATAATTTTACATAAATGCATGAAAACTAGCACCTACTTTCAATGCTCAAATCTAAACTGTTATAAAAACATATCACTATTTGCTCCTCATTATAAGGCTACTTTTAAACTATCTTTGGGGCCCAGAGTTAATGTCTTATGTTCTTAGCTTGCCGGTCACATTTAGAAAACATATACAAAAACCATCGTCATGAACAAGGCATTCGAGACTTCAAACTGCCGTTTGACCTCCCCCCTCTACCTACCACCCTCAGAGGACTAGCATTGACCCCTCTTGTTTGTAAACTAACTGCGTGAGCAATTCAGTGCTTGTTGAGAAAAGCGCATATTTATTATTATTTATTTATTTATTTATTATTATTTATTTATTTATTTTATTTATTTATTTATTTATTTTAAATGGTTTTGTAAAGCGCACAGTAACTCCGAGGAGCATCCCGGCGCTGAAACTGCTTCTCCAGAGGTTTTAGCCAACTAGGGGATTATATTAGCGGGAAGAGGAAAGTTTTCAGGTTCTTTCTGAACTGAAGGTAGTTCGGCTCGGTCCTAAGTTTCCGAGGTAACTGGTTCCATTGTTTTGCCGTGTGGACCGAAAAGCGACGGCCGCCGGTCTTAGCTTTTCTCACTCTCGGGACGGCAATGAGATTTTCTGTGTTGGATCGAAGATCCCTCTCTGCTTTGTAGGGTGTTAGGAGTTCTTTCAGAAGGGGAGGGCCATTGTTGTTGATTGTTTTATGGGCCAGGCAGAGGGATTTGAACAGGACTCTTTCTCTGATTGGGAGCCAGTGCAGAGAGTTGAGGGCCGGCCTGGCGGAGGATCTTCCAGGAGTGCCCGTGAGTAACCGGGCTGCGGCATTTTGGGCTTTCTGCAGTGTGTTCAGGGTGGCTTCAGGTGCTCCCAAGTATACCGCGTTACAGTAGTCTAATCTTGCCAGGATTAGACCCTGCATATGCCAAACGATTAACCTCAATCATTTACTTCAGTGTTATAATCATAGCACTCTGTTCACATACCTGCGCTGCACTATTTAAAACAATCTGTTCCTCTTTCTCGCGGCTGCAACTCTTCACATTAACCCTCCCTTTGTGTCACTGCTTTTAAACTTTCACTGTGGGCCCGCCCATCAATCAACTCAGTTACAAAAAAGCGCGCTGTTTATGTTTCAATCGTATGCATCCTATCTATTGGTGCTTGCAAACTTGCTGTTTGATAGGAAACACACAGAGACTTCCTGCCCGCCCCCTACTCAACTTTTAAAAAGTACTGGCACAGGAAGAGAAGCTCTCTCTGGGGAGTGGTCTGCTGATTTTTAGCTTTTTGAGCACCTAATTGTTGAGCTTTTACTGTGGGGAACCTCATAATCTGGAACTCACCCACCGTGAACTCATAATGAAGGAGACTGCATGGAGATTATACTTGTGCCTCCCTGGCTTGACAAGGCTGCTGCGCAGCAGATGGAGTATGGAGCACCGTGCTGGTTACATGCAGACATGGGTGTAGATGCGTGTGAATACGTGTAGGGGTTGCGCAGGCGAGATTCCTAGCGTGCGAAGTCCAGGAGCAGCTACAGAGTGAATGGTGTGGCAGGACTTATGCAGAATTGGGTGGTGACATAGAATAGGCTTTATACACTAGAAGGAAACATGCCCTCCTGGAGGTGAAGAGGTTGAGTATTGTCATTCTAAAGTGTGCATAAACATGTATTCTTGCTGCTGCGCTTAGGTGAAGACCACAGACTGTTAGCCATTTAGATGTAGAGGTGCATTCTTTATGGTCAGTAGGAGATGCTCAGTCAGGGTCATGTGTCACCAAGGCAGGTGTACCCCTTTTTAATGCTTGTTGAGGTAATGGGGGACACCACTGGAATGGTGCCAGGGTGCAGGGCCCTCGCTCCAGGTTATGTTCAACTAATTGCACTGGGGGGCAAGATGATGTGCATACATGGAAGTGGTGGTACTAGACCCCACCCCCTGCTCGAGGGGTGGAGATGTTATGCAATGTCACAAAGTAATTCCATCAGCTTATGTATATCTGTAACTTGGTGCATAGTATTGAGTAGTGTGTGTGTTTAATAAATGTACTCTTACTTTTATAAAGCAAAGTACAGACTGGACAATCAATTATTAAGTGTTATTTTTGCACACCTGCAAATGGCGATTACTAGCCCACACCACCTCCCTTGAGTAAGCCTCAGACTGCTCTGCAACGTTACCCTCAGAGAGTCAGGCGCTACAATTGGGTGTTTGGTCCCCAGTGAAGGACAAATGTAGTCATGCTATTTGTGCAGGCCTCACAGATGCTGCCTCGTTTTCCAATACTCACTCATTGGACTTCTCCCTTAAAGACATTCACACTCTGCTGCCTGAATCCAGAAAATCACTGCGCCTTGAGACACAGCTCCTTGAGACCCTAACAGGTAAGTAGTCGTGCTTTGCAAGAAACCTCATTGGTTGATTGAAAATCTAACCATTTTGCCCCAGTCATAGATGACTTAAAATGCCTAGCCTAGGAAGATTATAGCACGTACAAGACACCTTATGTCAAAAGGAATGGAGCATAAAGAACCAAAACTCTTCTTCTTCCTGAAATATTGAAGCTTAGTCAAAAATCCATGGGAAACTCGCCTTCTCTGGGACTAACTATGATCTAGAGCATCCTACTAGCCAATGTCTGACTGCTACCAATCTGAGAGAACTTAAATATGAACTAAAGGACCACCTTCTAACCTTGCACCAGTAACACCTTAATACTCTTCTACTTCGACTTAAAAACACATTGATTTGTACCCTACCATGGAGTCTGTTCCATCTCACCTTACGAAGTGCCTGCTTGTACTATATTGACGTTATATAAAACCATTAAATTAGTGCTTACACTGGATTTCTACCAGGCCCGGACTGGCCGTTGCGGGCACCGGGCAATCCCCCGGTGGGCCGCATGGTTGAGGGCCGGTTTTGGGCCCCTGGGGCCGTTTTTGTTACAGGGCTGTTTTTGCTGCAAAAACGGCCCTGTAACAAAAACGGCCGAAAACCGGCCCTGGCACAGAGCGCGGTCGCCCCCTCCCTCCCTGGGAGGGGAAGTAGGGGGGGCCGGCCGAGCACTTTGCCAGGGCCGGTTCTGGTTCCCAGTCCGGCCCTGATTTCTACTCATGCACCTGTTGATGTTATTAGCATTGATCTTCCCATCTATGTGTCCCACCTTATATAAGTTGTCTTGCTGCATTGTAATTTTGGCTTATTTCATGCTACTTGCCTCCTATTTCTATTATTTGCACTTTGCATCCTAATTTGTCTCCTCCCCTGCTCTTCCACGCAGACAGGTTCTAGAACACGCTACATAAAAACAACCTAAATAAATATGTAAAAAATAGCTCTTCCGGGTAACGCATAGCGTTATACCTGGCACCATTGGTGTGGGGCTCACCTACTTTTTTTGGCCTTTGCCTCCTGTGTTTTTTCTGTGTGTTGGACTTCATTTTGCTGGTCTATATGCTTTGGGCACTTTTCCACTGCTGTTCAGTGCCAACGTGCAAGTGCTCCCTTTGCAAACTGTTGTTATGGATTAGTGATTCCATGATTGGCATATTTGCTATACTTGTCAGTCCCTAGTATAGTGCAGTGTATGTGCCCATGGCCTGTAAATCAAATGCTGCTAGTGGGCTCCAGCACTGATTGTGCCACCCAGGGAAGCAGCCTGTAAAATGTAACTCTGGCCTGCCATTGCAGAGCTTGTGTGCAGTCTGGGCTGCCATGTCGACTTGGCAAGTGCACTCACTTGCCAGTCCCTAAATCTTCGCTTTTCTAAATATTAGTCACCCCTACGGTAGGTCCAAGGTACCCCTCTGGGCAAGGTGCATTGTATGTGAAAGGTAGGGCATGCCCTGATGTGTGTGGCATGTCCTGATAGTGAAATACTGCCAATTTCGTTTTTCGCTATTGCAAGGCCAACTGTTGCCATAGGACAGAAGGGGGAGTTTGTTTATAACATCGCATAAACATAACTGGTCCTGGGAACAAGGTAGAAATATAAGGTTTAGTATGCCTGAACGCAGAATGGTAAAATGCATCTTTTAGTTAGGGTTTTTTTTACATTCTGTATTTGAAAATACCACTTTTAGAAAGTAGGTATTTTCTTGCCTGACCATCCAGTGTTCCTCTGCAAGGTTTGTGTATTTCATGTCTAGGTTTTAGAGGAAAGGGGCTGGAGAGGGGCAGCGGTTCCAGAAGTCTGATGGGTCAGGGCTGGGCTGAATAGACCTGTGCTGGATTTAGAATAGGGGGAGGAGATTTTCTTTCACCTGAATGGGCCTTGTCTGCCTTCAACAATGCTGGCTCCACCTCCTGCCAGGAAGCTGCATCAGTGAGGAGAGACCTAGTTTTGGCGGGGTACAGACACTCTGTGCCATCAGAGTACAAAGGATGTTGGTGTATAAAAAGAGGGGCCAGACCCCAGACTTTTAGATCACTTCTGGGAAATCAAGAGGAACGTTTGCCGAGGAGAAAAGCCGGAGAAGCTGAGGAGGAATACTGCCCCTGTGCATGCTTTGTCCCACTGCTTAAAGAAAAGATCTCCAAGGGATTGAACTGAGCTTGCCCCCTGTTCTAGAGGTCTCAGGAACAGCAAAGACCTCACCGTGTCTGTGGGCACCGTCTCTAATCGCCTCCGCAGAAGGAAAGGGTAACCAACTCTGTCCATGAGTCCGTCGCAGGACTCAGTGTCTTGAAAGCCTCGCTGAGAGCAATGCCCCCCTTCACAACGCAACCCTGGTTTCACTGACTCTGTCAATGAGCTGCTGCTTGCACCAAGTCTTAGGGCACCGCATCCCGCAACGCTTCACTACACACTGCAAGAACGTCTCTGACTCCGTTGCTGCCCGCTCTGAACATCGACTGGCTCCTACGCCACACCATGGCCGGCCAGCACCGCAGCGAGCACCATCGCACCCTTCAATGCAAGCCCTGGTCTCACCGACTCCGTCAACAAGCCGCTGTCTGCACTGCATCATGAGGACATCACCTGCCGTAATGCTCTGCTTCACAACGTGACAGAGATGTTTGCCCCGACCGACTCGCACCGATGTGTTGGTCGCAACAAGAAAGGTACTGTGTCTGAGTCTGTGAGCGCTTTAGCTGGCCCGTATCGACGCGGTCAGCAGGAATTGTTAGACTGTCATATTCAGTATCGCGGTAGCCCCAGGAGGAGCTACTAAGTTGGAAGAACTGTGTGTTATTGATTTTCCTGCAATTTAAAGGTTATTTTGCACACGTACTATTTTTCAAGAGTACTGTATGTTTGATTTTTATAGATAACGATTTTCTATTCTTCTAAAATGGTGTCTTGTCCATTTGCAGTGTTTTCACTGTATTACTGTATGTGTTCACAAATGCTTTATACACTCCCTCTGAGTTAAGCCAGTCTGCTCATGGCAAGCTACCAAGGGGGTGAGCAGGGGTTATTTTAGGAGTGTATCCCCCTTACCCTGACTAGAAGCAAGGGTCCCTATTTGGACAAAGGTACCTACCTCTGCCAACTAGCGACCCCCATTTCTAACACATAGTAGAAATAATATAAATAGCTACAAGAACGGGAGGATGAGGTCTGGCATAAGTGCGTGTTGGAGGTTTATTATTTGGTGTAGTACAATTTGTACATGGCCTTCCTTCCCTAGCACCTTCTTTGGAGTTCTCTTTGCCCGTATTTACCTTTTAGAAGACACTTGATAATAGCAGGTATTTTTACATGGAGGTGCTCTCCTTGCCTGGAAATGTTAAGTGCCAAGAGTATCAATGTTTTATGTTTTTTAATGTGTCACCTTATTATTTCTGTGCAACCTGTTTTATATGTACTTTTGAGGCTTAACCACTTTGTTGTTTTTCCCTGTTTCCCCAGTTTCCTGTTTCTTTTACATATTACATCCTGTGTTAAGCGGTCAGGGACTCTGATGCCGTGGGTTAGCAGGAGTCTTGAATTGTATGTTTTTAGCTTTAGTATCATGACAGAAGGAAATGTTGGAGAGTTTTCTAAAATCTTACCAGTCCTAGGGCAAACGTGAAGTGACCACAATTAGCCCTGTTCCGGAAGACACTTCCCAAATTCCTACTTCAATTTGTCAGAAGAGCCAGTGTTAAACTAAGATGTGTGGATCTGACACATTCTTAATTCTGTGAATAACGCCCACTTCATGATTCTGCCCTCAATGTATTATAGCTACCCAATTCATGTGGAGGAACTAGTCATATCTAGAACAGTCTAATAATTTCTTCTGTCATGATGCAACTTTAGATCATTAAATATACCACATACCTTTCTCCATCATTCCTTTGTGCTCGACATTGATGTTTATTTTTTATTTAATCCATCTATATTTTATGTAATCCATCTATATAAAGTTAGTGTTACACATGTTCTTGTTAAATAACCTGAATTCAGCATTTATGCATATAATATGTATAGTAATATGTATATATTGCAGACATACCTGGGGAGTTCTGAACAGTGGGTAAGAGTGCTGGCATAGGAATCAAGATCATGCTCAATGGGGCTAGTAATATTCCTACTGCATAAGCTGGTAGTGCGCATTGTAGAGATGTGAGGGCATATGTACAAACCCCTCTGGTGGCGGTATGCCCTGATCCATATTTACAAAGTGGCATTAAACCACCTCTTGTAGCTTAACGCTGCTGGGTAAATATGCTACCCTTTCACACAGGTATCTGTGTGAAAGGGGCGTGCAATGGATGTTGCTGTGGGTGTTACACCTCAACATCCATTGCTTTTTGACACTGCCCTTGATTTACAAGAAGGTTTACTTTTTCTATGTGTGCTGCATTGCCCCCAGGTCCCTCCTGTCCTCATCCCATTCATAAACAAAGTGCGATAATCCTATCTCACCAACAGAAAGAAATAACGAAGGAATGCTGGCCCTACCCGACCCTCTCCCTCCAGGAGTACATAAACTTGCCTCTCCGAACATTCCCTCTCTTCTTTTTTTCTGGCTTCTGATAGAATGGGTCAAGTCAGGAGCTGGTGGGTTTCTGTTATACTCATGTCTCTGCTGCAAAGCTGTGGAGGGCGTTGCTGTTGTTCGTGTCTCCCACCCTGCCGCGCTTGGAAGGAGACATGCTGGATTCCTCCTGGGCAGTGGTTTTCTCTGTTGCTCTGGGGTTTCCGGGCCGTGCCTTCTGGGTTGCCGGGCACATCAAGAGGCATGGCATTTCTTCATTTTCTCTGTCTTCCCGTGCAGTGGCCTGGATGGATGTTGCTTCCACCTTCCGGATTGCGTTACCTGACTCCCGGCATTTGAAAAGTCCAGGAAGTCAGGCATGTTGAGCCCGGTCAGCTGCAGGAGTTTGGGGTCCTTAATTGCTGCCGTGATGGGTAAGTCCTGCATAGCGGTTTTGTTCTTTTTGTGTCTATGGTTGCAGCCTTGATCCCTCTGGATTGCTCCAGAAAAGGGGGGGCCAATCGGCCCCCACGCATGCATGGCGGGGCCCGGCCCCTCCCATATCCCGTTCCCTTCGTGGTGGCCTGCCCCCGCCCCCTCGCGCCGGAAGTAGTTGTGCACTTCCGGGCCGAGGGGGCGGGGCCGCGACCGCGAAGGGGTTAAGAGCCTGGGGAGCGCGGGTAGCGGCCTCTTTGTGCCCGCGCTCCCCAGGCTCGCTCCTCGCCCCACCGTGGGGCTGTTTAATTTTCCCCACCCTCCATCCCCTTGGTTAGCGGAATTGGGGTAAAGACAATGGTAGGTATACTGTCTAGCGATGTCCAGGATCATAGGAAAGGAATGCTTGCTGCCTTAGGCCTTTTTTCCCCGTTACAGGTGAAATGTGCATATGTATATGCTTTGTGCTTTGCTGTGGTTTTTTACCTAATTCTTTCCTTAGGCTTTTTTCCCGTTTACAGGAAAATGTACATATGTAGATGTGTTGTGCTTTGCTGTGGTTTTTAACTAATTTTCTCCTTAGGCCTTTTTCCCCTCTTAGATAGCAATGTCGTATTTATTATGTGGGTTTGGCGGTAAGGTCATAATCGGTGAGCAGCATTTTAAGGTCCTTAGGGGGGGGCGGGCCCATTCACGAAAGGGCCGCCCGTCGGGAGGGATTGGTCTCTCCCAGAACTTCAGGGGCAGGATATGATATCCATTACTTAGAAGGGTGCGGGGGAGGGAGTCCACGCTTTCCTCAGGCTGGTAGCCACCCCTCACAGACACTATGACGTCATCAAGGTGCGCAAGTGTGGGCCCTCCTGTTATGGTTTAATGGAGTTCAGAGCGCACGTGGGTGAAACGTGCCCTGGGTTGCGCATGCGCCATCTCGAAGGTGAGAGCGTAGCTGTAAAGGATCTGACACCGGTTAGCGACCTTGCCGTCCGACTTAATTATTAGAATGCATTTAATTTTCAGGATGTTTAGATTAGGTTAGGAAACACGCTGTACTAGATATTTGTTAAGGTTAGCCCATCATACAATGTCAAAATGGATGTTAAATCTAATGTTCTGAAATGTGCATTTAATAATTGTCAAAATGTTTATTTTATTAAAATTTTCATTTTATTTCATATTTTAATAAATACGGCCAGGGGGTCCCTGACCCCCTGCCTTCCAAAGACCCATGTCTTGACTTGTTGAATTAAGTAATGCATTTTGTGTAGTAAGGAGGGGGGTGGCCGGTAGTCCCAGACCATGTGATATCATCGGTGTGCTGAAGTTGTGCAGCGGTGAACCTGGGTAGTACCTGGCTGAGGATTCCTCCTGTGCATTCTGGGGGCGGTAGGCTGACTGGCAGGCGCCTGTTCTAGCTGGTTCTCTGGAGTTTATCAGGATTGGGCTTGGTTTGAGACACTGATTGATTCCTGGTGCAATGACTGGCCGGTGTGCCCCTGTTCCTGGATAGTTCTAACTGAGCCCCTGGTCAAGCTTTGTGTTTTCAGGAATGGGCAAACATTTACGGAAGCACAAACATGTGAAGCACAAACATGTGAAGCACTCCTTCTCTTCCTTTTCAGATTCTTCCTCTTCTCCGGCGCGGTCCAAACGCTGCAGGGAGGGAGGTGACGCTCGAATTAAGAGGCTGATTAGGGAGACATACCTGGGGTGGGGGGCTCGTCCTAGAGGCTCTGTTCCTGTGCAACCCTCTCATTCTTCTGAATTCTGAGGAGGATTGGATGGGAGGTGAGGAGCATAAGGGTAAATACATTGATAAGGACATGTTGCCCGACTTGCTGATTCATGCTTAATTCAACATGGGCTTTCCTGGCAAGGAAGCTCCCAGCACATCTGGTGGTTCATTGCTGCGCCAATTTCAGAGCTTAGCGGCAGTGGATATGCCTGTATGGAGTGGAAGGATCCAGGCCGTATTATGATTCCTAGGGTCATGGCCAAATTGTATCCTATTCCAGACATGTCAAAAGACTTGCCGGACTTTATACCGATTGATTCGTTTGTGGCTAGTCTAGTGGGTTGGACTTTTTTGGCTGAAGATGCAGTTATTAGGGATCTTGTGGATAAGTAGATGGATGCTTCCCTTCAAAAAAGTTACTCAGGTACCCATTTGGCCGTCCGGGCTAGCATTTGTGGCACTTATGTTGCTCAGTCCCTGATTTCGGATGTCAAGGCTCTGTATCAGTCCCTGGCTGATATGTCAGATTGTTCTGGGCTATAGGAGCATATCGAGCATGAGGTTGAATTTCATTCTGATGTGTCCTTTAATGTGGTGCGAGCCTCAGCCCTTTCTGAGGGGGGGCTGGTGTGGCGGCTCACCGCAATCTGGTTTTGAAGGACTGGAAGACTGATTCCGCTCAGAAGGCTTCTGCCCTGCGCTTGCCTTTTCAGGAGATTATGATTTTTGGGGAGGAGTTGGAGGGCAAATTGCACAAGCTTTTTAAGGAGAAAAAGCACTCCTTCTTTTAAGCAGTCCTCCGCTGAGGCTGTTTCTTCTAAACCTAAATTCTTCTTCCATCCATCCTCACAAAGGCAGTTTTCTAGAGGTCATGGGATATTTTTTCCGGCAGGGGTAGTGACAGGAAAGCCAAAACCTTGTTCCTGACTATATGGAAGCCAACTCAGGATTGTTGGTCGGAGGTCGGCGTCAGCTCTTTTATTTGGCTTGGTTGCAGTACTGTTCCG
The DNA here is from genome assembly GCF_964263255.1 of Lissotriton vulgaris. NCBI lineage: Eukaryota > Metazoa > Chordata > Amphibia > Caudata > Salamandridae > Lissotriton > Lissotriton vulgaris. Next base: position 864,665,056 of record NC_141689.1, read on the forward strand.
ATGTGTGGGTGCTGGACATGGTTCACCTGGGATATCTCTTTGAGTTTTCAGAGCCGGTTTCAGACGGTTTGTCTTGTAAGACCAAGATTGCCAAACTTTTCCTGGGGATCGAGTCCCTCTTGGCAAAGGGGGCAATTCAGGAGGTACTTCCTCTGAAGATGGGGAGGGGGTTTTACTCCATGATTTTTCTGGTGCCCAGAGTAACAGGGGGTTCCGTCTGCTGTTGGACTTTAACGCCCTGGACAAGTTTGTGGTTCCTTTGACCTTCCCAATGGAGACTCTTCAGAGGGTGATTCAGTTGGTTCTCCCGGGCAATTACTTGTGCACCCCAAATCTGCAGGACGCCTGCTATCATGTCCAAGTTCACCCCAGTTCTCGCAGGTTCCTGAGGTTTTGTCTTAAGGGCCATAATTTTCAGTTTAGGGTCTTTTGGGCTGAGGTCCACCCCAAGGGTGTTCACCAAAGTGGTGGCGCCGTTGGTGGCATCTTTCCATCTTCTAGGTGTCTTCGTCTACCCATACCTGGACAATTGGCTGATCCATGCTCCATATCGGGATTTGTTGTTAGTAGATCAGGAGTTGGTGTGTTCTGCATAGAGGGCTCATGGGTTTGTGCTGAAACTTCCCAAGTGTCCACTGGAGCCCTCGCAGGATTTGACATTCACCGGGGCACGCTTTCACACTGATTTCAACAGGGTGTTCCTGCCTGTCTCTCAGGCAGTGATCTTGGGTTCCTTTGCTCTAGAATTCTTAAAGGGGTTCTCCTTCCCGGTTCATGTCTGGTTGCGTCTTCTAGGTCTCATGGCAGAAACAGTGTTCACTGTGCCTTGGGCGCGGTTTCATCTCCGGCCTCTGTGGTTGCATCTGTTGGCACATTGGAATCCTGTGTTTCGCAATTTGGCCCATCTAGTTCTGGTGTCTCCTTGCATCCTCACTGCCCTGTGCTGGGGGACGGTGTCGGACAATCTTTTCAGGGGTCGGCCGTTGTAACCCTCTCCTCCGGTTGTCCTGACAATGGATGCCAGTGCTTTTGGGTGGGGGCAACGTCGGAGTCCGACTTGATTCAGGGTTGTTCGTCCCTTCCAGAAGGGATGCGTTCTTCGAATTGGCAGGAGTTGACGGCAGTGTCCTAGGCTGTCATGGAATTCCGTACTCGGTTGTTGTGGCTCAATGTGGTGGTGCATTCCGACAACATGGTGTCAGTGGCCTACCCGAATCATCATGGGGGTCCTGATCCAAGTCTCTGAATGCGGTGGTGATTCCCTTGTTTTGTTGGGGCGGAGGGGCATCCGTGGTCTCTGATAGCTGTACATATCCGGAGGGTGGACAACTGGTTGGCGGATGCCCTCAGTTGTTATGTCCCCGCCTCCCAGGAATTGTCGCTGACTCTGGAGGCCTTTCGGCTTGTTTTTAGGAGGTTTGGTATTCCCTTTCTTTACCTAGATGCTTCCCGGCAAGATGCTCAGCTACCTCGGTTCTGCTCCAGTGTCCGTCAGGCAGGGGTGTGGGGGGTGGATTCTCTGACCATTTCTTGGCCTTCCCGCCTGCTGTATACCTTCCTGCCCGTTGCGCTGATCTCCCAGTTTTGGCTCGCTTGGGGCTGGAATCCCAGGAGGTGGTGGTTGTAATTCCGTTTTTGCCTCGTTGGTCTTGGTTCCCTACTCTGTGGCTGTTTGCGGTGCAGAGTCCCTGCATGCTTCCTTGCTTTCACTCTCCCCTGTGGTCGTCTCCGATGTAGTCTCTCCTGCGGCTGAGGTTGAGAGGCAGGGTTGTGGCGTTGGTGTTTCCTGGACCATTTACTCTTGGCTCTGCAACAATCTTGTAAGCCTTCTTTTCTCAGGTCATATGGACGGCATTGGGGGAATTTTCAACGCTGGTGCCTGGAGTTGTCCCTCTGGATTGCTCTCTGCCTGAGGTGCTGCAATATCTCTGGGAGTGTTTGGAAGAGGTTGTCTGTTTCCACTTTGTGGGCTCAATGGACCGAGATTAAGGTATTCCTTTCCCCTTGGGGGAATTTGTCAGATGTGGATGACTTGGTTTCTCGGCTGTTGAGGAGTTTTTCTTTGGCCCATCCTGTGGTGTGGCCACCCTTTCCTTTTTGGGACCTTCCCCTGGTGCTACGGGCTCTGGTGGCTTCTCCCTTTGAACTTTTGGCTGAGGTGGACATCAAATTTGGGAAGTTGAAGGTGGTTTTATGATGCTCATTATTTTGGCCAGGCGCCATGGGGAGTTGGGGGGTCTGATGGCACGGGAGCCCTTTTTGTCTTCTTCAGAAGACTGGTGGTCCTCAGGTTGGATTCCTCACTTTTGTCCCCAAGGTGCCTTTTCAGTTCCTTTGGTCCCAGAGGTTGGTGTTACCGGCTTTGTGCCCTGATCCGGTGTCTGGCAATGACCTTCCTTGGTCTTTGCTTGATGTCTGCCGGGCTTTGCATATCTATCTGGATCACACTCGTCCTTTTAGGAAGTTGGACTCCCTGTTTGTGTCTTTTAGGGTTTCTTCTTATCGGGGGGATGCTTCTTCTTCTTCCATTGGGCACTGGCTGAAGGAGATCATTATGTTGGCCTACTCCCTTTCAGGTTTCCCCCCTTTGGCATGTGTACAACGGTGTACTACCCGGGGAATGGCAGTCTCCTGGGCTGAGGTATGTGGGGGGTTCCCTGTCAGAGAAATGTAGGGCGGCTACTTGGGCATCCTCTAATACTTTTGTGAGGCATTATCGGAGCCAGAATTTTCTGGGGATGATGCTAATTTTGGTTTGGGGGTACTGCAGGCTGTTGTTTTTCTGTGTCAATAAATCACTGGGTGTTGCTGTCTGCCTTGTGTCCTGGTGGTTTGTTGTTGATGAATGCTGGTTGTTGCTTGGGTATTCTCCCTTTGTTTATGAATGAGACGAGGACAGGAGGGACCTGGTGGTAACAGGACAACAGACCAGGAGTAATGAAGATTACCAGTAAGTAATAGGGCTTTCTGCAGCACACATAGAAAGAGCAAAAAGCCATAATGATTGTGTATGTGCAGGAAGGTGTCCCTTCCTGCACATAAAACAATCATTAAGTAATGAAAATGTCTTACTTTTATGTGTGCTGCAGAATACATCATTCATATAAGTAACAAATAGCCACCATGGCCTGTTTCTGTGCAGGAAGGGACACTTTCCTGCAAATAAACAATCATTCCTTGCAACGTAGGCACCTTTGCACTATGGTGCAACTGCTTTAAACGTGTTCAAAACTTGAAAACTGCAAGTTTGAGTCTTACAGGGTCAGATCAGCCTTATGTCTTTCTGAAGATTTTAATATGAGCACTGCAGAAAAAATTAATAATCACATATATTTTTTATAGCCTTGTAAAGTTTTCAAGCAGTGAAATTAAGCATTATTAAAAATTTATTGATTTGCTTTTTTGATAAATACTTCTCTTTCAAGATAAAATTGGAAGGAAAAAGGTTCTAAAATCCTCTTCAGTGTTTTGCTTGGTTTAGTAATGGGGAATCAAACAGGTCTGGGGTTTCATTATTTTGAACTGTTTTATGTAAAAAAAAAACAACTCTAACCATTGTCCTAAATCATCTTTAAGCCTAAGTAAATTGGCCTAAATCCTCATCAAACTAGGAATCTTGTTTTAAAAGTCGTGGAAGCTTAATTAAAGTAAGTCACTTTACCTTATTTTGATTTGCATGTAGATCAAGCATTTTTGCGAGCGCAAACTGTGCAAATCGCAAAATTCGGCCATTTGCGCCCGCAAAAATGGCATTTGAGATGCATCAAGGGTTCATGCACTCGCAATTTAAGAATTCGCAAATAATTGCGAGTTCTCAAAATGCGATTGCATTTAAGGAATCATAATTTGCGATTCCTTAAATGCAATGCATGAACCATTCCAAGATTGCGAAATTGCAATCTGGGGTCGCTATTTACCGTGAATCCAAACTATGTGGTAAAAAGCAAAAACTTAGATATATGCACTTTAGTGTATTTTTCTAAGTTGTATATTACACACACACATGTCCTTGAGACATGTGTGTGCGCAACACGAGTGAACATTACCATTTCAGGGGTGCAACAGGGTGTCCTTTGGACACCCTGGCACCCTTGAATTTGCGGCACATTTGTGAATTGCTAATCAGTAGGAATCGGAAATAACATTGCGATTTCTATAGTCTAATAGCGATTCCTTAAAATTCGCTATAAAGGACTCGTAAAAATAACTTTAATGCATCTGGGGGTTATATTGTTATTTGCATGGAGAGTTCCCTCTTATCATCTACCTTGGCAGAAAATCTGGCATACTCTTATACTCCATTTTCATACCACCACCAACAGCAAAATCATTTTTGAATAGTTTAAGACACCATGTCATCTAAACTTCAACCGCAGGTTTCCTGGTCCAGTTTCAATATGTTGTACTGAGAAGTAGTTTGGTCCCTAGTACTTTTCTATATCATGAATACTCCCTGATGGTCCTCAGTGTCTGAATCCCGTAGGACATTTAGGAGATCTCTAATGTATATTCACGAGGTTTTTTTAATACAATGGGTTTGAATTAGCTTGATTAGATTGCTCATTGGTCAAACTGAAACATGGCAGTGCAGATCCCAAGGAATGTTCAATGACTACCCATGTGGAATACAATGTCTTAATTGTTCACTTGTGGTGATGAGCAACTCGCTGATGGAGTTATAGCAATATATTTAATTGGTCATTTTACATTTTACTAGGCATGCCAGAGATTTTTGTTCACCCTCCTCCCTTTGTATAAAGACTTCAAGATGGATCAGGGAAGGTCAAACAGGCTTGTGTACGAGTTAAGACTTTAGAGAGACTCTCCAAGAATAATGAAGTTGGAACTAGTAACTTCTTTTCACGAACATCATGCATGTCACGATGGAGGGCAAAGCGTTGGGATTGCAATGACTAAAAATAATATTTTGTTCAAAAACAATTTCCCTGGTTTTGATTTACTTTCAAAAAAGTTAGTCATCTGCAGCCTGTTAATTGTTTCCTTTAATAAAACTCATGAAACATTACTTTTAAATTTGAAAGCTGTTGCTGGAATCATAGTTACTAAATTCATGGAATCAATTAAACATCGAAGGGTGGAATTTTTTCATGTGTTTGCCACTAAATATGTCAGAACATTTGTAGCCACATAAAAGAGTACAAAGTACATTCTTCTGTTTTTGATTGACCCATTTCTTGTTAAAACTTGTTGCTTTGCGTTTAATTGATTTGAATCTGCTTTGGTGTGCACTATTCTGGCCCTTCCTTTAGTCTTTGTGGCATACCACATGTGAAGTCAGCATAATATGTGACAATTTTAACAGTACTATCAAACAAGTCGTGAAAGAAAATTATGATCTGTTTAATTTAGCTTGTCTATTTATTCCTCCATAAATAAATATAAGGTGTGGAGATAGACAAGTCCATTATGTTACCTCCAGAGAAGTAAAACCACTGCTTAGTATGCCTCCCACAGCGCGGCAGACACCTGCTATGGCAGCAAGGCAATTCTCTTCGGTTTGTGCAGCCAAGTCATCTTATGCATCATGCAGAGTCACAGGGGAAAGCACAGTAATTCTCACATATTGAGCCACCTACCTATGTTACTCTCCACACACTGCTGTCTTCTTCTCTTGCCCGGGCCCCCCTCTCCCTGGCCAGTGTCCCTTCCTTCCCCTCCCTATCTTTCAATGTTTCCTATCCCTCTGTAGGCTGTACTTTCACACTCTGGGGTTGGCACCTGTTGTTGGCAGACTTATACAGACAGGTTGTGTGCAAGAGATGATCCGGTATTCACGTTGATTGCTTTGCATTGGTGGAGATGGATGGCGTCAGGGCGCTGGCTTGGATTTCCACATATACACACTCATAGTGCATACCGCTAGAACAGCAAACCACATTTTGCAGGTGTTCAGCTGATCCACTGATCTACAAGCTTATCCGAGAACATTGCCCTCAAGCCCAGATGTACGGAGGTGGAACACATCTGTACTGCAAACAGAGCAGGGTGAGGATGGGACATGCAGAAGATCTGAGGAGGGGCACAGAACGGGAGGAGAGGAGTAAAAGATAAGTTAGGGGGGAGGATACATGGAGCAGTGGAACGCAGGTTGGGAAGTAGACATGGCAGCTGACCTTGCATCCAATTAGAATGAAGCTTTCTGCTGCTGGAATTCATGTTGGTTGAATTCTCCTATCACGGACCTTATTCTTTTCTATCCAGATCATGTTGTTGTCTAGTGAGCTTTCCTGAAGTAATTTTTGAACCAACCTGTTTCTTTGAATTACACTGGAATATTTTCAGACTGTCTTGGCCTTAACACTCCAGCATCCAGGGTCCTGGAAAGCCTTTGCTAAGGAATGTGCCATTCTACAAAGACGATCATGTACCAAAGAGGCTGAAGATGAGCCATTTGTACACATTCAGCTTTGTTAGTGTTATATTCATTGGGGGCTTATTCTAGCATTACTAGAATATGTTGTCATCACGTGCATTCTATCTTCTGTATTCTGTTTGCGGTGTTCTATGATGGGCGGTTGGGATATTGGACTAAGGAAAGATATTGGAGCAGAGTGGTTGTGTAAGCTGTCTTCCATCTATACGTAAAATAAACATATTTACTGAGAACTATATGATGTCTACATGGATTACATCATAATCTTGACGACGAGTGGGATCAAGGACAGCGTTCACTTTGACCCATAGGCATCGTTTTTTTGTACTTATTACTGTGCATGAAAGCACCAGCGGCTGAATAATTTATTGTGCTCTTGATCGCACCAGCGGCTGACAGGAAGGAAGATTTTCCGATTTCTGATTCGGGAACTGTATTGTTTCCAGTGATTTAACTTGAAGTGTATGAATTGCTGATCGAACAGATTCATTTCGAGGTGTAGCTTTTCCTGTTTGACGTGAATTGACGATTCTTTGTTTGGCTCACATATTTTTATTGCTATTATTTAGACATTATAAAAAAATGACATACCTATTACTTTTGCCAACTGTCTACTCAAGCTCGAGCGTTGAATCCCCCTGTGCTCGGGTTTCGAGCGAGGTTCCGAGTGCTGGATTCTTTCCATATTGTTCGTATTGCGTAGGCTCATCGGAAGCTTACCTGCAAAGCATTCTGGATCTCGCTGAGCCTTCTGGGAAATCTACGTCATTACACACGCACAGCGGCCATATTGGAATTATTTTTGCATTCATTGAACATCATTGTGCAGTTCGTGCATTTCAGTGATTCGCACACTTTTGAAATTGGCTATTTGAATTGCGAATTCAGTGATTCGCTCACTTTGGTTTTGATTATCTATACCTGTGAATTCAGTGATTCGCACACTTTGAAATTGATTATCTATATTTGCTAATTCAGTGATTCGCACACTTTGGATTTCATCTGCAATATAAAGTTATACTTGTGCGGACTGCAGTGATTCGCACACTTGTTGTTAGCAATAACTATTCTATTTAAAGACATTTATACATTGTAATGTTGCTTATTTAATTTTCATCTATTTACATTTATATAGTTGGGATTAAGATGTCCTCAATATTGGCACCTCCACATTTCTTACCTGTTGCTGGGGAACCAAAAATTGAATGGGAATTATGGTACCCAATGCTTTTGGCATATGTGGAAGTTTTGGAAGAAGATGGTTGTTCGGCAAAAAGAAAACTTGATCTTTTGAGACATTGTTTAGGAGGACAGGGAATAAAGGAATTTATTAACTTACCCCCAATTGAAGGATCCGAGGAGACTAATGTATTCGAAATTGCTGTAAAGCAATTGACTATAAGATTTGGCAAGAAAATAAATACTGTAATGGAAAGATTCAAGTTTTACTCACGAGCTCAAAAAGAAGACGAATCTATTGAAAACTATGTTTCAGCACTACGTGCTTTAGCTGGTTCATGTGCTTTTGATACCATCAACTATGAGCAAGTGTTAAGAGATCAAATTATGATGAAAACGAAAATCAAGAGGATACAGGAGAGGTTATGGTTGGGTACTGAGTCTTCTTTGAGTGCTGTTGTGAATACAGCTAAAAGCATTGAACAATCTAAAAAATTTGTTAATGAGATAAGGGGTCAGTCTCATAGCATTTCTGTAAAAGTTCAAGACTCTGCATCTGAAGTGTCCCTAGTTAAGAATCCGTCCTATGCAAAGAAAGCTGTAGCTCCTGTCAAGAAGGAGTTTGAGACGAAAGAGAATAAGTGGGGGAAAAAAGAATTTACCTCTACTGAGAATAGATTCAGTGTTAGACGTAATTTTTTAATTTGTTACAGATGCGGAAGTTTTGATCATGTTGGAAATTTTAAAAATTGACCAGCATTGAACAAAATATGCATAAAATGTAAAAGAACAGGCCATTTTGGGAAAATGTGTAGATCTACTCAAAAGGTGAATTATGTTACATCTGGTGAAGAGAGGACATTGGAACAATTTAGTGAATTCAACTGCATTTCCTGTGTTGGCGGTGATGATACAAGAGGTTTTCCTTCATGCACTATATCCGTTAATGGGGAAGAAATTCAAATGATGGTTGACTCCTGTGCTTGGTACACTATTATTGGCAAAGATGTTTTCATGAAATTAGCAGGTAACAAGAAATTGCTGCCTCCTGACATTATACCGGGTGGTTACTCTGGACACAAAATCGAGTTGATGCGTTTCTTTTGGGCGGATTTGAATTTCAAAGGAAGAAGAACTAGAGGCAAAGTGTATGTAGCAACTAGGGGTGTGTCAATCTTGGGATGGCCTCATCAGAATCCTAATGCTTCGCTGTCTGTGTATATTGTGTCTGGTTATGATGAACAGTTTGTTACCATCATTAAGAGAATGTAACCGAAAGTTTATGATGAGAAACGTGGTGAATATATAGATTTCAGACATAAAATTATTCTCAAGAGTAATGCTATTCCGGTAAGACATAGAGTACGTAATGTACCATTAGCTTACCGTAGCAAATTGAAAGAAATGTTGTCAGAATTGGTAAAAAGTAAGGTAATTGAACCCATTGAATCTTCACCGTGGGTTTCTCCGGTTGTTCTTTCACTTAAAGGTAACGGAGATCTTCGCCTGTGCGTTGATCTTCGCAGCCTGAATAAGGAGATTTGGACTGACAGACATCCTTTACCTAATATACACGAGTTGATTTCTACGCTATCTGTGGCTAGTGTGTTTTCGGCATTAGATTTGGCTAGTGCCTATCACCAGGTTATGCTATATGAAGATTCCAAGTGTCTAACAGCATTCATAACACCAGAAGGTATGTACCAATTTTTAAGGATGCCTTTTGGTTTAGCTAGCGCAGCATCTGTGTTCCAAAGATTAATGAAGGTGGTTTTAGAGGGTTGTGCAGGAGCAATAGCCTTTCAGGACGATATATTAATTATTTATGGGAAAGATTCTGAGGAGCATATTAACAATTTAATGAGGAATAAAGTCTGAGGGTCTCAGAACGCCACCTACAACTATGATGACATATATGCCTACAGTGCACCAAAAACTAAAACTACACAGGAAGTCATACTTTGAAGGACGGAATCCCATCACTCACTGAAGTGACATGTTTCATCATCTGGGATCTCATCCCGGCTGTAAATCCTAGTACAGCCGAGGGCTACAACCCCCTCACTGTGAGGGAGGAGCACAGGGAAGTTTTGTAGATGTTATCCCTACCTGAGGGCTACTAAAACCCAAGCAGAAGAGCTGTAAATGTTATATGTAAGTGATGAGCGCAGTGCAAATTAAAGCAAAAATGTGCAGTGTGAGCTAAAACTATCAGGAGAAAAAGGAATTTTAATGGTTATCTCTTGATGTTAGGATTAAAAACAGTACAAAATGCAGTTTTAACATAATAACTGCAACTGTGGTCTACATGTTTCGGCTCTCATGACCTAACAAGTGTCTAGCCTTCTTCAGGACATAGATATTGAATGCTAATACGTTATGCGTTATAATAAAAAGGGGTAACCAAAAGTAAATAAATGGAATCAATACAACCTACACCAAACAATATCTGGTGTCTCAAAAGCAGCAATGCGAACAATTCTAGAATACCCATGGTCTGGGGTCGTAAAGTTCATGACCGAGATGCGGCAAAGGCATCGGCAATAGTTTAAAAATGTAAGCGTAGCCTAATGCTGAGTGAGTCAGTAATGATTTTCAAATTAATCTCATACATAGCCACTTGTGTTGATGGAAATTGCACCTCAAAAAAAGAGAAATACAAGCATTTGCAATGCAATAAGTCTCGCATTATTAATGTTTGAGCTATTGGTGTTGCATTATTATTATCAATGCCAATAGCTCAAACTTTAATAATGAGAGACCTATGGAGGATCACTTTGCAGAGTTACCGATGACTGTAGATTGGGGTGCATGGTGGGGGATAACACTGGTGGATTTTTATTTTACGCGAGAATACCCTGGGTAGGATCACTTGATGGACCAGTGTGGGCAACGTCCTCAATAGTAAGAACAACAAGACCCCCTTCTGCGGACAATCGTCGCACTGCTACCAGAATTTCCTTGTCGATGGCTTTTGCAGCCCGTAGGAGGAAGCAATCAAGTGTAGAGTTTTACAGAGACTTTGGGGTGTGCGAGCTTTCCCCCACTGCTTTTAGTTTGGCCATTGTTTCTAAAGAGGAAGGAGGGGGGAACGGGTAAGCTGCAGCCGGCATAAGAGGGAGATGATATGATTAAGTCGTTTCAGAACTTTCTTGTGCAGATGTTCACTGTTCAGGCTACTCCTAGGGGTTCCAGCCCAGATGTCTTAGAGGTGATTGCGGGGATATGACCAGAGTCCAAAGCCAAGAGACTGGGCCCATCCTCCTCCAGGCTTTGACGGGCGCAGACGGGCCCGCCCTTGGCCCACGCTGCGGGAGACCGGCTGTGTTTAAATGCGCCTCCGGGCACCAAGTTTCACCCACGTTGGCGGCACGCCGGCAGCATTGTGGTCTGGGGCTTGTAGTCCCCCCTGAGCACTACCAATAGTGGGGGCAGGAAGGAGGTGCTGGATTGCGCTGTTGTTTATTGAGTAACTGTGCAACATAAAAGGCTGGATCATGAGCATTTAAAAAGCAGCTCGATGTTGATGAATGTTGAATGAAACCGATCATGATTGAATGAGCGTTTGTTGTGAGGTGGGTGATAGAGAGCGACCCTTAATGCACTGCCCATAATCTATTAGAGCAACATACATGCGTCAGTGGCGGTCAGGCCAGCCTGAAAGCCATGAGTCCTTATTGAATATTCTCTACCTCACAGAAGGTCTCCTGGCCTTCAGTGAGAATGACTGCACACAGACTGTAATAAGGAACCCTGCGAGTCCACATTAAAATAATCCGACCAGAGAACTCTCCCTTTTATGTCATGTTTCGGTGGTGCGTGTGTTTTGTTTTTGTGAAACGCTTCAGTGGTTGGTGCAGGCTTTGGGAGCAACAAACAGTAGTAGTATGTGACTTTTGTGATCCCAAGTAGACTCACGAGTCACGCAATGACTATACGGGCATAAAACTGGAAGGCTACGACAGGACTCCACGTGCTACAAACAAGTAAATAAACTCGTCCCTCCAGCATGGACTCAGAATGCCAGGGGGCAGCCTGGCGGCCACAACGGGTGATTAAGAGCAGCTAACACTCGCCATCCTTCCCCACAGACTGCAGCTCCAGCGCGCCCTGACCAACTCCCTTCAGAGTCCGGCCAAGGGGGCAATAGTCTTGTGTCATATTAAAAGCAGTGGAAAGTATGCCGCACCGGCAAAAACTGCAACCAAGAGCCCTTTGGCTTACAACAGAGCCCCTAATACCCAATAAAAGACAGGCTGGCTGCCAGAGGCACATCACAGCTGCTCCCTTGCACTTAATCCAGCCCTCTCTGTGCTCTGTTTGGGCCATAAACGGGGTTTGACTTCTTAAGGGCATCACATTCCACTGGAAACCTAGCAGCCACATTCTTTATCAGAACTGTGCAAAATTCCAAAGCTTAAAGTCGAAAATCCCAGGCTGACGTGTTTTTCAAATGTCTAATGCTGGCATGTTCACTCTATAAAGAGTAAAGCGTTTTCCCACACTCGGGATCCGTTTCCTGCACAGTGGGGCAGGTGCATTCTATTCACGCACACATGCACTCACGCTGATCGAATGCGCGTGTGCTCTAAACAGTTCTCAGGTTGGCTCAGGAGTGAGTAACCTATACAGTGCATGTAGTTGAATCTTCAGCGGCTTGCAGTCTTGATGGAAAACAAACCATAAAGAGAACAAACAAGACCCGGCAGCGGGCGGGACACGGACAGCGGGCGGGACACGGACAGCGGCAGGGAGGAAGCAATGCCTGCCTGTTTATCGGTGCCGCACCACGGCGTCTGCAGCCAGCCTGTTTATCAGCGCTGCGCTCCTCTCTGCAGACTCCGCCTGCATTCCAGAGAGGCACGCGACGCGATCCGGTCTGCCATGCCATGCTGTGGAGACAAGATCTGGCCGCGCGCACAACGTCATCCTCTGGGGAAACGCTGCGTGCGGCCAGGTCTTGTCTCCCTTCGTGGTTCTCAGACTGCTGAGACGCCGACTATAGTTCTCGCTGCGAGAACGCGCTGAAAGCGCGTTCGTCGTAGGCTAAACCTAAAAAGGAAGTCAATCTCTGCAAATAATGGAGTTGTTAACATACGCCGCTATAATAAAAGTCGCTCCATGCCTACAATCAACAGATAGAAAGTTGACTGTGCGGGCGGCAACAGCACACTTATGCTGGCCGGAGCTGGGCGCGTAACTTGTAGCTCAAGGCTTTCCCTGAAAATCTATGCGTGGATCCAGTATCAAGAATAGGAGGGCTTACCTCTCCGTCTGTACCCCGGGCTTTGCAAGGCTTCAATCGGAGACGCCGCATCAGGATCTGGACTATCATTTTATACTCATAAAGTTCAATTTCTAACATGATCGCGCCGGAAATGACACAACAAAGCACATTGGGAACTGTGAAATGTAGTTAGTTGAATGGCCAAAATGACTATCTCGTCATTATTACATAGAATCACAGCAGCATGTAAAGACCTGCTAATCTATATTAGCATTTCTATTGTAATCTGCTAGATATCAATTTTACAGAATGTGCCGATAACAAAATAGAGCAACTTGAAAGAATGTTTGTATAGCTAGATTTCTTAAAATGGTACAATAAAGTTGCCAAAAATGAATGAGCACACGCAATGTGCCTGTGCGATTGCTATAAATCCATGCCTATGGCAAATCACTAGAATGACAGGGCCAAGTGAAGGGACTTTGCCATTTATGGTTGGAGAATACATGCCAAGGATCTAGTACGACTATCAGTTGATGTTTCCAAATTCTCTAGAGATTTCATAGAGATGTATAAGGCACATACATATTTATTCTGAAAGAAGGCATAAAGCTGACTTCTAGACAGCGATTATAGGAGGGTCCACGGTATATCATCATTAACACCTCCGCTATCGCTCTTGAGCTTAAACACGCAACGTTGTTCTTTCTGGAAAATAAATCTTGTGACATCTGTAACATAGATGGGAATAAAAGGTTGCTCTAATACTGTCCATCGCAATTCATCTGCTTTATGTTTGTGAGTTAGGAAAGGACTGGTCAGTTTAGTCGATTGCTTATTGCACCTAATCGTGCTCTTGTGCTCTGAAATAAGAAGTTTGATTTCACAAGTTGTCATACCCACATATTTCAGTTGGGAGATGCATGTGATTAAATGATAAAGTTTATCACTATTGCAATTAGCATGTTTGATTTGGGACCACAGCATGTTAGTTCCTATGTCCACCATGATAGTATAACTTGTTTGCGGACAAGCCGCAGATGACCAACAGGGCTAATGCCCCTGGACTGGTGGTAATTTCCACACTGTATCTTGAGTGAAAGATGTTGAAACTTTGACAGATGGTCGTGTATGCACCAGACTGTCTTTAATGTTGGAACTCCTTTTAAAAGCAAAAAGAGGTGGCGGTATAGTGTCCATACTTGTACTCAGGATGTCATTGTGAGAAGTTGGCCTGGTATATGCTGACCACTAATTGAAGTGGGCACCTTGTACCAGTCCAAACAACCCTTATTGATGATTAGGTTTAAAGACAACCTTTATTGAAAGCTATCCTAGTGGTAGCTATGGAGAGCAGCTTTCAGGCTAAGACTCGAAGGAAAGTAAAGCAGCTTGGTTTACCAGATTATAACCTCCTGAATGACCAAATGAAAGGAGAACCACACAAGGTATATATAAATTATATGTATTTGTTACTAAACACTCGCTACCAACCTCTTTATGAGATTAGAGAACAAAGCACACAATATTAAATCACTAGAACGACAGTAAACAACACAATACACAGTGGGCTCCAGGGGTACACCAAACCATATACTAAGAAAGTGGTATAACAATCACGACTTGACTAGACACAGTGCCTAGAGCACGTAGAATCACTGGGACCCCAAGGAACTACCCAAGGTAGTGACACAGGGGACCCAAGGGGGACATGTGCAGTGTGAGAACACAGTCTCGAGCTCCGTACAATTCTATGGCAAAGCCGCAGTTGGAATTTTAAAGATTAAGGACACTTAGGAGAGGACTTTGAGCAAACCCTTTCAAACATAGAATGTTCTAAGGCCAGCACCCATGTGAGCACTGGAGTACTCGTGTTACCTAAACCAGAGAAGCTGGGTGCATAGGTATCAAGTGATGTTAGGAATCTTCGTTGTTTTCAATGGCGTGATGCTGCAAAGTGCTGCTGCTGGGAAGATGAAAAGTGTCCGGTGGGATCCAAGCCTAGATTAGAGCTGAGAAGAACCTGAAAGCAGAGGGGTCAGAGTCTGGGTCACTTCAGGGTGACCAGGGGCTCGGTAGAAGAATACCCACTGATGTTGGGTGCTTCAGGTGCAAAGAGGTGAAGTTTGACTCTGCAGCCACAGGACCAGGAAACGTCGACGACAAACAAAGTCTGGAGGTGAGCTGGGGGGTCCATGTCCGGATTGGAGACAAACAAGCCTTGGCAACTGCAACTTACTTGGTCAGAGGAAATCAGCTTCAGTGAGGATCAGAAAGGTCCTGGGGACTCCTCAAGCTATGGAGAGTTATGGCACATCTGCAGCAACCAGGAAAGCCCATGGAAAGTCAAAGTTACCTTCAAAGGGGCCCACAGGTCGACGGACCAGGGATCGCAAACGGACCTCGAGAGGAATCACAAAATACCAACTCACCGAACACTTGTGGAGTGTAAGCCCTTAATCTTTGGTGGAAACACTGTTCTGGGTCAGGGCTACAAGTAGCCCAAAGCACAGCCTCAGAGGTTACCGGAAAGCATATGCTTCTGCAAATGTACACGGTGCACAGGGGTTCGGGTTGCACGGTCCCCACGAGGGATGTGGACCTCAGAATTGCTGAGGGTGCAGATCAACCTCAGAGACCTTGGGAACCCACCTCCTGTGTTGCAGAAATCCTCATAGTCCTTCAGGAGCTGAATAGATGCAAACTGGTCAGATGCGTTTTAGGTGCCTGCTTAGCAGGGGAGTAACTCCTTTACTCCAAGGGAGATTCTTCAGTCATCCAGCATTGTGCAGATCATCTAAGTACTTGGTTTCTGTAGTAGAGTTTAGTCCAGGTAATATCTAAAGTCCTGTAGTCAGGGGTTCCTACTTTATACCAAAGGAAGGGGTGGGACAAACTCTGGGGACCAACCTATGGGAAGGTCAGTACAGAGAGGTGGCTGCACCCATGCCCTTTGTCCAGTTTTGTGCCAGAGCAGGAGCAAATGGCTCCTGCAACTGGTTTGAGCTGGACTATACACAGGGACACCAAATGTGCCCCCAGTGCAGACATCAAAGCACTCTTGGAGTGCACCCACCCAGTCCCAGTACACTAAACCCTGTCTGGGAGGTGGTCACACCTCCCTGTGACAGGAAATCTATTGTCCACATTCCCCTGCTGGAGTTTTGTCCAGCAGCAGGAGGGCAGACCTGTGTCTGTGGCTGGCAGCAAAAGCTGGTACCTCTTGTACCGGTGTTGTCATATTTCTCCCTCTAGGAGGGTGGAATCATACCTCCCACACTAGTTACTGGTGTGGAGGTATGATTCCAAGGTGTTTGACACCAAACACAACATGTTTCCTTGCAGCCGTTTTAAAGTTAGCATTTACTGCGAGGTTATAATGCACTTAAGAGTATATGCTGGCTGCATCACAAACAACCCCGGAATATAGGTTCCGAAGGCTGCAGAGGGGTTCTGCTCATGCAGGAGCACCCTCTCACATCAAACTCAGCACCCTGCCTTCAGGACTGATAAGGCCTGCCACAGGGGTGATAGGTTTATATATGCAGTGATAGTGAACCTATATCTAAGTAAGGGTGCATGCACCACCTTACACAGGCTGTAGTAGCAGACCTGTTGTGTCATTTTTAATGGTCTCTCAGGGATGGCATAATACATGCTGCAGCCCCTGGGAGGCCTCTGGGGTATCTATGCCTTGGGTACATGGTACACAATATATTAGGAACTTATAAGGGTAGCCCAGAATCCAATATGGAGTGTACCTAAAGTACATACAATTAATTTAGAGGAGAAAGCAGCCAGGCTGGGGTTCTGGATAGCAGGCTTCTATCCAGACTAAGTCAAAAACAGTGAAACGGCAGCCAAAAGTGGGGGTAATTATAAGAAGCAGATCCTAGTCAACTACAGTTGTGTCTTCAATACTGCACGAAACTTTATTGTCACTGCGGTTTTCTCACTATCATTGATTTGGTTTTCAACTATGTGATTATGAGGTCCGTTTGGAAGGTTTTTTCCTTAATACTGTTCAAGATTGACATTCATGATATTTACTGGATGGATGGAGATACTGTCAATGTTATCTCTTTCTTTTGATATAAGCTAATGTCGACTATTTGTCTGCTACGACACCGCATGCTACTGAATAATAGATCACTACACATCTGATACATATGTTGTAGTCAAATTAGGAGGTCAATTCATTTACTGACATCATCAGTTTTACCCTTTTAGTCTTTCAATGTGGTTGTTGTGCTGTCTTTTTGAGAACAAAGCCTTTCTATTAGTCACAAGTTGTTGATATAAACAGGTCACATAATAGGATCTGATGTTTTCATTGTTGGATTGAATCAGATCACTAAATTGGATCTGATATTTTCATTGCTTGACACTCTGTTTTCTTCAGATCTGTACCTCACGTCCTGACCTGCTGCCAGGTGAGGTGATGTTCCTTACTCGTAATTCACAGGTAAGTCCCCACGGGACATCTGTATAGTTGGTTATTAATTGATTTACGCACAAATTTCACTGACATTTGATTAATTGGTGTCCACCCTCTTTTCCTACACAGGTTTACTTGTACACCATGAACCTCCATCAATGTGGTGTAGGTTGTATTGATTCCATTTATTTACTTTTGGTTACCCCTTTTTATTATAACGCATAACGTATTAGCATTCAATATCTAGGTCCTGAAGAAGGCTAGACACTTGTTAGGTCATGAGAGCCGAAACATGTAGACCACAGTTGCAGTTATTATGTTAAAACAGCATTTTGCACAGTTTTTAATCCTAACATCAAGAGATAACCATTAAAATTCCTTTTTCTCCTGATAGGTTTAGCTGATCCTGAACATGTTTTCTTTAATTTGCACTGCGCTCATCACTTACATATAACATTTACAGCTCTTCATCTTGGGTTTTAGTAGCCCTCGGATAGGGATAACATCTACAAAATATCCCTGTGCTCCTCCCTCACAGTGAGGGGGTTTTAGCCCTCGGCTGTACTAGGATTTACAGCCGGGAGGAGATCCAGATGATGATGTTGATGATAAAGCATGTCACTTCGGTGAGTGATGGGATTCCGTCCTTTAAGGTAGGACTACCTGTATAGTTTTAGTTTTTGGTGCCCTATAGGCACGTATTTCTTCATAGTTGTAGGTGGTGTTCTGAGACCCTCTGACTTTATTGTTGTGAACATTTTTTAAAGCTCACTTTTCATTACCAGTTTCCTTAGAGAGGCAGAGATTGCAATGTCAGGCCTAAGCCAAATGAAAGGCCGACTCCTGTCATTCCACTCTTGTGAGTCCTTTTTCAAAAAAGAGGGGATGGGCCCGTTAACACACCCAAAATGGGCCTCAACAATAGTTTTAAACAGAAAGATGTTGGGGTGTGTGAGTTAAGCTATATTTTACGAAAATACTTTGACAACTAAAGTGATTTTGGTGTCTTTATTCCAAGTGAGTCTCAGCTTCTTCCTAAAGACCTCAATGAGTGTGTCAGTGCCTTTTAGGAGTGACACGACAAATATAAAATAGCCTTTAAGTACTAGAATACCTTTGTTTCACACTGCATGCCCTCCAAATGTGTGCAGTAGGAGCGGAAAGGATCACTTTCTCCTTATTATACAGGGCAGCCAGGTATGGAGCTTGGTATTCAAGTGCTTCTGTGACGCCTATCTAACTAACAGATCACTGCTTTTGGAACTGAATGCTGATGTAGGGGTGAAAAAATGTGTACAGGGATATGATAGACCGTCTAGTTTTTAGTTAGTGTCATGAGCTGAGCCACGCGTGTCAGACTAAACATAGAAGTGCACAAATACCTAACACATGGTAGCAGTCAGACAATTCAAAATTGAGACAGTATGCTTTCAGTTTGAAGCACACACCTCACTACCTACAGCGTACTTTCAGTGTACCTTTGCAGAGACTTATATGAACTAAGATACAGGTTAATATATATGGCAACATATTTTAAACCTCTCTTTACTCTACCAGTTTCATTAGAGAGGTAGAGCTCACAGTGCCAGGCCTAACCAAACATTAAAGGCCTACTCCTGTTGTGCCACTTTTGTGAGTATCAGCATCTTTCTAGAGACCTCAATGAGTGTGTCAGCGCCTTTTAGGGGCAAGATGACACATGTAAAGAAGTGTATAAGTACTAGATTACCTCTGTTTCACACCATATGCTCTCAAAATGCGTGTAGAAGAAGCTGTATGTATCACCTTCTGCTCATTATACAAGGCAGCAGGGTATGAAGCTGTGTGTTTAAGTGGTTGTGTGATGCCTGCCAAGCTAAGTCATCTGTGCTTCTGGGAATGAATTCTGCAGTAACTCTGACAAGATTTGTGCAGGAGTCTAATAGACTTTATAGTTTTTAAGTTAGGGCCATCAGCTGCACCACACATGTCAGACTTTACACACAAGTATAGACATATCTGAGGTATGGTAGCAGTCAGACATTCAAACTTGACAGAGTATGCTTTCAGTTTAAACCACACACATCACTATTTACAGACTACTTACAGTGTACCTTTGAAAAGAGGTATGTGGAATAGGATCAAGATTAATACGTATTGAACATGTTTTAAAGCTTGCTTTTCTCTACCAGTTTCATTAGAAAGGCAGAGTTTGCAATGCCAGGCATAACCCAAAATTCAAGGCCGACTCCTGTCATGCCACTCTTGTGAGTCTCAGCATCTTTCTAAAGACATCAATGAGTGTGTCAGTGTCTTTTCGGGGACAAGATTGCACATGAAAAGAAGCATATATGTAGTAGACTACATCTGTTTCACATTGTATGCTCTCCAAATATGCGTAGCGGAAGCTGCATGCATCACTTGCTGTTCATTAGACAGGGCAGCCATGTATAAAGTTGTGTGTTCAAGTGGTTCCTACCTAGCTAAGAAATCTGTGGTTGTGGGACTGAAAGCGGAAGCAACTCTGACAACATTTGTGCAGTGGTATGATAGACTGTATAGCTTTTAAGTTAGGGACATCAGCTGCAACACATGTGTCAAACTACACGTAGGTGTGGAGACATATTTCAGGCATGGTAGCAGTCAGATATTCAAACCTGACAGAGTACGCTTTCAGTTTAAAGCACACACCTCACTATCTACAGCCTTCTTGCAGTGTACCTTTGAGGATATTTAAATTGACTTGTATAGAAGTACATACATCTGGCAACATGTTTTAAACCTCACTTTTCTCTACCAGTTTCATTAGAGAGGCAGAGCTCTCAATGCCAGTCCTAAAAGAAAATGAAAGGCCGACTCCCATCATGCCCCTCTTCTGAGTGTTAGCATGTTTCTAGAGACCTCAATGAGTGTTTCAGTGCCTTTTTAGGGACAAGATGACGCATATAAAGAAACCTACATGTACAAGACTAACTCTGTTTCACACCACATGTACTCTAAATGTGTGTAGAAGAAACTGCATGGGTCGTTTTCTGCTCATTGTGCAGGGCAGTCAAGTATGAAGATGTGTGTTCAAGTGTTTCCATGAGTTCTGCCTTGCTAAGAGATCTGTGCTTTTGGGACTGAATGCGTCCACTTCACCTTCAGAACACCCACCATCCACAGACACCAGCACCTGCTTCCACAAAGAAACTGGACCAAAATCACCGATGACCAGCTCACCTCCTCACTCAACAACTCCACCCCAACCATCACGGAAAACGACGACCCCAACACCGCAGCCCGAACCCTGCATAGATGGATCTCGGACAGCACCAACACCATAACCCCCCTCAAGAAAAACAATACCCGTGCCAAGAAAGCCAGATGGTTTACCACCGAACTTCGAGAGTCCAGGCGCAAATGCCGCCGCCTTGAAAAGGCCTGGAGAAACACCAAATCCACAGAAGCCCACAACAACTTCAGAGCCGCCACCAACGCCCACCATCAACTCATCAGAGAAACGAGGAAAAAAGCGATTGAAGACAGAATCTCCACCCACGCACATAACAGCAAGGAACTCTTCAGCATCATCAAGGAGTTCACCCAACCCACCAGCGAGTCTACCGACATCCCTCCCTCACAAGACCTCTGCGACAAACTCAGCATCTTTTTCCACCACAAAATCAAGAGCATCTACGACAACTTCGACGAAGACAACCAACACACTGAACCCTCACCAACCACCCCCGACACCCGGAAACCAGCGATTGATGACTGGACAGCCCTCACCACCGAAGACACACTGAAGACAATGAAGTCAAACCACTCAGGGGCCCCCACGGACCCCTGCCCCCACCACATCTTCAACAGAGCCGCCAACACCATCGCACCCCTGCTCCACCAAACCATCAACCGCTCCCTGGCGACCGCCTCGTTCCCCGATGACTGGAAACACGCCGAGGTCAACCCCCTCCTAAAGAAACCCTCAGCGGACCCACCGACCTCAAAAACTACAGACCCATCTCCCTGCTCCCGTTCCCAGCGAAAGTCATCGAGGAAGCCATCAACAGCCAACTCGCCACATTCATTGAAGAACACAACATCCTCGACTCCTCCCAATCCGGCTTCAGAAAAAACCACAGTACGGAAACCGCCCTCCTTGCCGCAACAGACGACATACGCACCTTACTGGACAAAGGAGAAACAGTAGCCCTCATCCTCCTCGACCTATCAGCGGCGTTCAACACAGTCTCCCACCGCACCCTAATACGCAGACTCTACGATGCAGGAATCCAGGACAATGCCCTCGACTGGATCTGCTCCTTCCTCTCCGGCAGGACGCAGCGGGTCAGACTCCCCCCTTTCCTCTCGGACCCCACACCGATCACCTGCGGAGTCCCCCAGGGCTCCTCCCTCAGCCCGACGCTCTTCAACGTCTACATGGCTCCACTTGCCCACATCGTCAGAACCTACGGACTCAACATCGTGTCATATGCAGACGACACCCAGCTCATCCTCTCCCTATCCAACGAGCCCAACACCGCCAGACGCAACTTTCGAGAAGGCATGGAAGCCGTCGCCAAATGGATGAAAAACAGCTGTCTTTAACTAAACACCAACAAAACAGAAATACTCATCATGGGCCTAAACCCCGACGCCTGGAGCGACACCTGGTGGCCCACCACCTCGGAAACCCACCAACCCCCACAGACCACGCACGCAACCTCGGAATCATCCTGGACTCCGAGCTCAAAATGGACCGCCAGATCAACTCTGTCCCATCTTCCTGCTTCCACACCCTCCGCCTCCTTCGTAAGACCTTCAAATGGATCCCCCTCGAACACCGAAAGACAGTCACTCACGCCCTGGTCACCAGCAGACTCGACTACGGCAACGCACTCTACGCCGGAATAAGCAATAACCTCATCCGCAAGCTACAGAACATCCAGAACGCCGCCGCAAGACCGGTCCTCAACCTGCCAAAACACTGCCACATCTCCCAGCACCTGCGCACACTCCACTGGCTCCCCGCCGAGGCGAGAATCACCTTTAAGATGCTCACCCACGCACACAAGGCCCTCCACGGCACCGGACCAGCATACCTGAACAGCCGACTCAAATTTCACGCACCCCAAAGGACCCTACGATCAGCTCAGCTTTCCTACGCCGTGGTCCCCCGCACCAGAAAGACCAGATCGGGAGGCCGCTCCTTCTCCTTCCTCGCGGCCAAAGCATGGAACGCCCTTCCGCTCCACCTCAGACAGACAACATCGCTCCCCATCTTCGCAAGAAACCTCAAAACCTGGCCCTTCGACAGACCCCCTCCTTATTGGAATGGAACGTGCACCCCCCCCCCCCCCCCCCCCCCCCCCCACCCCTAGCGCCTTGAGACCCTTACGGGTGAGTAGTCGTGCTTTAACAAACTCCTGATTAATTGATTGGAAGTAGCTTTTTTGTATTCAATTTCAATATCCATGAGTAGCCTGAAACATTTATTTAAGGAAAGCAGAAAGTAAGAGCAAATGTGTGTTTGTGACATATGCCTCTGGATAGCGCTTAAATGATACCTCATCAATTCTTGATCACACAAATCACCTGTTCTGTCAGTTAGCCCAACATGAGACTTGGTTTCTCATCTGATCACATCTCACAGTATATTAATGTATTACAAAACACATGCAATATTTACACCTGCATATGCTTTCACAAGCTGTTTATGAGCTTGGCATGCTAAAAAAAAACCAGCAAGAGGCCTTTTGCTCAGGAGCAGCACATTTAACACAGTGGGTTTAAAACAAATATCATGTTTGTACCACTCCTCAAATGTCCCAAAAGTCACCAATGTTAAAAAAGAGACCTTTTCATCGGCTTCAAAGATGCAATGAACGTTTTTAGGTCTAGCATTAGCCAAGACTTTTGTTTTTTACTAAACTAATACACATAATCTACTCATGTGTAGAGGTTTCCAGCTGGCCCTAGTCAGTCACTAGTCTGTTATTGTATCATTAAAAAAATTCTTCTGCCTACTACAGCATGCAGCAAAGGGCAATCTGTTTGTTCACAAAGATCACGTCCACTCACAAAGGACTTCCCTCCAGTTCAAGGGACTGCTATGGCAATGCGTGCATTTTTCATGCCAAATCAATCAATCAATCAATCAATCAATCAATCAATCAATCAGAGTACTTGTAAAGCGTGCTACTTACCCATGAGGCTTACAAGGCGCTGAGGGGAGGGGGTGCCGTTACTGCTCGAAGAGCCAGGTCTTGAGTCTTCTGAAGGCCAGTAGGTCTTGGGTCTGCCGTAGGTGGGTAGGGAGGGTGTTCCAGGTCTTGGCGGCGAGGTAGGAGAAGGATCTGCCACCAGAGGTTGTTCGTTGGATGCGGGGAACAGAAGTGAGGGTGAGGCTGGTGGAGCGGAGCTGGCGGGTGGGGGTGTAGAAGCTGAGTGTGCTGTTCAGGTAGGCTGGTCCGGCGTTGTGGAGTGCTTTGTGTGCATGGGTGAGGAGCTTGAAGGTGATCTTCTTGTCGACGGGGAGCCAGTGTAGGTCTCTCAGGTGGGGCGTGATGTGGCTGTGGCAGGGGACGTTGACGATAAGTCGGGCGGAGACGTTTTGGATGCATTGTAGTCGTCGTAGGTGTTTGGCTGGGATTCCTGCGTAGAGTGCGTTGCCGTAGTCCAGTCTGCTGCTGATGAAGGCCTGTGTCACCGTTCTTCTTGTTTCGGTCGGGATCCACTTGTAGATCCTGCGGAGCATGCAGAGGGTGTTGTAGCAGGAGGAGGAGAGGGCGTGACCTGTTTACTGTTTATACATGGAGAGGGAGGAGTCGAGGATGAATCCTAGGTTCCGTGCATGGTCGGTGGGTGTCGGTACTGTTCCCAGTGTGGTCGGCCACCAGGAGTCGTCCCAGGCTGAGGGGTGGGTCCGAGGATGAGTACCTCCATCTTGTCCGAGTTCAGCTTCAGACGGCTGTTCCTCATCCAGTCGGTGATGGCCCTCATTCCCTCGTGGAGGTTGGTTTTGGCGGTGTGCATGTCCTGGTGAGGGAGAGGATGAGCTGGGTGTCGTCAGCGTAGGAGAGGATATTGAGGTCGTGTTGGCGGGTCACTTGTGCGAGGGGGGACATGTAGACGTTGAACAGCGTCGGGCTGAGCCCTGGGGGAAACCGCAGATGATGTCGGTGGCCTCGGATCGGAAGGGTGGGAGGCGGACGCTCTGGGTTCTGCCGGAGAGGAAGGACGTGGTCCAGTCAAGGGCCTTCTCTTGGATTCCGGCTTCCAGGAGGCGTGTCTTTACAGTGCGATGGCAGACCGTGTCGAAGGCGGCTGACAGGTCCAGGAGGATGAGGGCTGATGTTTCGCCGTTGTCTAGTTGGCGCCTGATGTTGTCTGTGGCGGCGATGAGGGCTGTCTCGGTGCTGTGGTCTGAACCCGGACTGGGACAGGTCCAAGATGTTGTTGTCTTCCAGATGGCGGGCCAGTTGCATGTTGACGATTTTCTCGATGACCTTCGCCGGGAACGAGAGCAGGGAGATGGGCCGGAAGTTCTTGAGGTCCTTGGGATCCGCCTTGGGCTTCTTGAGGAGGGCGTTGATTTCGGTGTGTTTCAAGCTTTCCAGGAATGTCGCTGTTTCGAAGGAGATGTTGTTGACTTCCCGTAGTTGGGGTGCGATGGCAGCATCTGCTTTGTTGAATACGTGGTGTGGGCACGGGTCTGACGGAGGTCCTGAGTGGATGGAGTTCATGACCTTTCGTGTCTCGTCGTCATTGACGTTGGACCAGGAGGTCAGGCGGTTGGCGCTGGTGGTGTTCACAAGGGAGGTGGGGTCTGGTGTAGTCGGGGCGGTCAAATAAATATTTGGAGGTTTTAGTAAATCCCCATAAATAAATATTATAAAAGCAATGATAAAATACAACGAGCATTTACTAAGCTAAAAGGCTAAGCACCAATTCAGAGCCATTAGCCTTGTCAAAGTGTGCTTCATCACCAGTCTAAGTATGAATCATTGTATCACTGCTTCTATTGCCGGTTGCAATCAACACCCTTGTCCAATCTCCAGCACACTACACACAACAGAAGGAATAGGCTTTGGTGTGGAACACGTAAGCACTCATACAATTTTAGACACAGTTTAGTCACTCTGTGCGTGTGTGGATACTTTCTACAATTGGGTCAAGCATACATTGTAGGCACAGCACACTGCACACAACAAAAAGCAGAGGCTTTGGTTTGAGGCACATTGGCAGATTTTTCACAATCCATCCCCAGTGTGGTTTACCCCGCACAACAGGTCACTTTTGCACTCTTTGCAGATAGATGTCATAGGAGTGCACCTACATAACTCCCACCAGATTCCTTATCCACATGTTGCATTACTAACTCAAAGGTGGCTTTCTATACAGCAGAGATAACATCCCCATACAAACCTTGTGTTTTTTGTACAGACATAATTCAACAATAACCCACAGAATTGTACTCAAAAACACAATTACATAATACACCACAATCATTCTATCCACACCACATAATTCATTATACCACAAAATTCAACAGCATACCACATAATTAAGCTCCCCTACATAACACTGCACAACACAAAATACAATTCCACATATTTACATTCCATGATCCACAATCCCACTCCACATAATTACAACACAACCAACACCGCATAATTGCTATCCACAGAATTCCGCAGATCACCATACCACATAACTACACTACACAAATCCACTCCACACATCACAAAGCCATGCCACACAATCCCACACCTAACCATTCCAAACCAACACACATTATTCCACTACACACCACGTACATCCACTCCACTGCATAACATATAGGTAAAACCCATTTACAACACCAATACCTCTAACTCTTGTTTTACTTTTTTTTCTAAAGCACATGCTTTTGCCTTAGGGGGTCTGAATCAATTACAAATCATGCATTACATCCTGTTGGGGGTCACTTTGTAGGCATAATGTATTAGTTTGTCTACATGTAATATATTTTGTTATTTTGAAAAAATGTAAATGTTTTAAATAAACAGGGCACAAAAAACAACTTTTAAAATGTATAGCCACAATTGGTGTGTGAGAGGGGGGTAAGTGAATTTTTAAACTTTACAAACATCATTTTTACACACAAAATAGCACACTTTCACATCACACAAATAAACATATTTCCATGACACACCACATAATTCAACAAGAAACCACATAACACAAATCAACAACACAATTACATAAAATACCACAGACATACAATCCACACCACATTATTCAATATTGCACCACAAAATTGCAACAGCACACCACATAATAAAACTCCAATATATAACACGCCCCAACACAAAGTACCATACCACAAAGTACCATACCCCCCAAAAAAATCAGCATATTTTGCCATCATCCCGCTGGAATGCCACAGCATTGTAGCAAAAAAAGTAACTACCATTTTTTAAAATATATGGGGAGGAGGGTATGAGTAGAGCTCCCCTCTCCAAGCCAATTTAGGACCCCAGGGATCCCATCCCCCGGGGACAGGTATATTGATTAAGGGGAGGGGCATGCGCCGAGCTTTGAAAGTCACCAGAGGACCCCATCCCCGAAGGCCAAAATCCTGAAATTATCAAAAAAAGGGAGGGGGCTTTGCGGCCCCTTTCCATGAACCTTAAAATGTCACACAGACCCCATTCCCCGGGCTGATTTCTTTTAAATAAGGGACGGGGCCCGCGTGGCTCCCTTCAAAACCATTGAAGGCCCAGAGAACCCATCCCGCAGGCCGATTGTTAAGTACAAAGGCCACCCTCATTGAGCCTTTACAGACCACACGTTTCTCAGCAGCCTGGCCGTGGAGGACTGCACCACCCTTGAAATGATGTGTGTGGCCTCGGAGCTCGGAATGATGCTGGGTTTGAAAGCGGCACAATCGATTTTCAATTGAAACTGGAGGACACTCCAAGGCTCACTGGAGGGCTCTGAAATAATCATGAAAATAAATGAAAACCCATAGTGTCCGCTGGAGAAAAATAAATGCAATGTGCAGTACTAGTCCCAGAATGCATTGTTAATTGGACCCACCTGGGAGGCCCATTGGAGGGCAAGTCACCATCAACATGCAGCTTTAAAAAAAGGGAGCTAGTACCTCTGTGACTTTTCAGCACTGCCTATGAATAAGGAGCGAGATGCTTCGAAATGCGTCAGGCAAAATCAAAGTTGGTGTGTTAATGCTGTTTTTTCTTCAGCCAATATCTTTGGCGCTGTTTGACAAATCTTTGCAAAATTTACAAAACTAATGGCCCACTTAAGCTGCTGTGTTGAAAATTTCAAGGTGATTTATCAAGCGGGGGCCGAGAAAAAGGGGTGGTCCCAAAATGCTTTTTCTCCATGTTAATTTCCATAGGAAACTGTTGACTCAGCTACAGCCTGAAATGCTGAACGGAATTACACCAAATTTGGCAGAAAGGTCCAGAGTGAACTCTTTTTGTTGAATAGTGTAAATCCGTTCAGCAGTTCCGGAGAAATGTAAAGATTTCTAAGATGCGCCAATATGGCCGTGGATGACCGGCAAACCCTCTTGATCCCGAGCCTGGGATCTTATTGGCTGCCAACACTTCAAACCAGGAAGTGGTGACAGACATCTTGCGACTCAGTTGAAACGAGTCACAAAAAAATGGTTTAAAAATGTTAAAAATCAAGAAAAGGGGTCAGGGTAGAAACACCCTGACTCCCTAGGCCTGCTCAGAGGGTCTGGGTGTTCATGGAAGCGGGAGAAGGAAAAATGCTCTTGCTTCCATGAAGCCTCTCGTGCACTGCTAGTGGAGTGATGAGGTCCCCTTGCCTCTTGAGGGCCTCAGAAGTAAAGAAGACATCATCCCCCAATCAAGAGGGTGCCAGGAGGCGCATTTGCAGAGGGGTGGAGAAAGGGGCGTGGCCTGTCGACCACCTCTCAGCAATCCCACTGTGTGGGGCTTACTGGAGGTAACAGGTAGGCTAGATCGCCCCTAAGGACCCCAGCAGTGAAGCAGACTTCATCCCACAAAAATAGAGGGCGCCAGGAGGCGAATTGCAGACTGGTGGAGAAAGGGGGCATGGCCAGCTATCAGAGCTCAGCAATCCTGCTGTGTGGGACTTACTGGAGGTAAACGGAGGGGTAGTTGGTCCACAAGGACATTCTTGGGGCCAACTACCCCTCTTGTTTCCTCTAGTAAGTCTCACACAGTGAGATTACTAAGAGGTCTTCGGAGGCCATGCCCCCCCTTTCTACACCACTCTGCAAACGCGCCTCCTGGCACACTACTGGTTGGGGGATAAAGTCCACTTTATCTCTGAGAGACCTTGGGGGCCAAGAAGCCCACCAAGTACCTCCTGTACCTCCTATGCGACTGAATTCCTGAGAGCTTTGCGGAGGCCCAGCCCCCTTTCTCCACCACTCTGCAAATGTGACTATTACTTACCAAAACTAAAAATTCACAGAAATAAACAAAGGTTACCGGGATGTTATAGTTAGGAATTGGCATTTAAAAAACTTTAGAAATTCACTGAAAACACCACAGGTTTCAGGGAATTTATAGCTAGTAATAAACATTTAATAAACCTTGGAAATCCAAGGAAAAAAATCAAAGGTTACAGGGACATTATAGTTATGAGTTAGTGATGTAATATGTGAGGTCATAATTAGTGCATTGCGGGTATAGTTAACAGCTGAATTTCTCTGGTTTTGTATGAGTGAAATGTCAGCCTAACTATAACTTCAATGTAACCCTTGTTTTTTCGCGAATATCTAAGGTTTTTAAATGCTAATTCCTAACTATAACATATATATAAAACATTTTTGTGAAATTGTGGTATGTAGGTGTTTGATGGTGTGTGTGGTTTCGGTATGTGCCTGATGGCATGCCTGTGTGCCTGATGGTGTTCAGGGGTGTATGGTGGTGTATATGCATCTGATGTTGTGAGTGCTGTTTAATGTGGGTGTGTATAGCATTTTGAGAAGTGTGTGTGGGTTTCTAACTTGTGTGTGGGAATCTGATGGTGGTTGTGTGGCATCTGATGGTGGGTATCGGGGGGCATTTGATGATGGGTGCAAAGGCATCTAATTGTGCTCCTCTGTGTGTGTGTGTGTTTAATAGTGGGTGTCTGGGTATTTGATGGAGCTTGCGTAGGTCTCGGAGTATCTGTGATACTGTGTGGGTGTCTGATGCTACCCAGGTATTTGGTGGTATGTGTGGGTGTTTGATATGATGTGTAGTTGTCTGATGTTGCTGTTGTCAGTCTGAAAGTGGCCAGGTGGGTGTCTGATAGTGTGGGCACCTGAGGAATTGTGGCATTCTGAAGGTTTATGTAGGAATGTCATGGTGGGTGTGTGGGCTCCTGATGATGTTTGTGTGAGTATCTGATGAGGTGTGTGTGGGATTGTCTAATAGTGTGTCTGTGTGTGTGAAGTTTATTATGGTGTGTGTGCATATGTGATTGAGTGTGTGTTTGTGTGTTCTTATGTGTGCATGTATGCTGTAGAAGTACAGCACCTTTAATGTAAGAGACATTCATTAAAAAACATTGTGTGTTTTGTGATCTCTCTCGATGTTTTAACCATTGAGAGTGATAAAAGGAATTTGCACAGATCATTGCTAGATTTTTCTATCCATCCCTGCCATACCCTTGGTCAAGGTGTGGCGAGAGCTGCAAAAGCAACCTTACTCCGGGTGGTTGGGGGAGAGGGCAGATCATATTCTACCCCTGCTGTGCGGGTGGGGTTATGACTGGGCCATAAGGTAAGGTTAGAAAGTGCAGTGAGTAGATGCTCAGACGCTGATCAAAAATTGCCCCTCTACTCTTAGGCTGGAGAACAAGTTCCCTTCCCCAATCTTAGGCAAGGGTGGTGCGTAAACAAAACAAAGCCCTTCCTGCCAAATGGACTTACACCAAATCAACCATTCGCAAGCAATATCTTAATGACAATACTGATTTAAACATACAAAGTGTTTTTGTTGCGTAGTTAAGCAACAATTTTCTTGAGAATATGGATACGAAATGCAACATTTTGGATTCTCCTATGAATCCTTTACCCTTGTCCTTGTCCAATTCGAATGAAATTCTGTTGCATCATATTGATATGCTTGTATATTTTTCTTTTTAATGTTCATTCATCTTTCTCAAGCAATACTGAAGTTATTACGGATGATTTGGCCTGATGGGCAAAGACGTTGTAAACTGAGCAGTGGCTATTTTGGACAGGTCTCTGACTTTGCGATGCGATCAATAAACAAGGTTATGTTGCAAAATCTTCAGTCACAAGGAGTAGCACAACAACATGCCTCATAAATATTAATTAGGCAAACACAGGGGTTGTGGTCTTCAAACAACAGTAGCCCCCCATCCCTGCGTTAAAAATGCCAAATAGGATTTTTTTTAAAGCAGCCCATGATCTTCAAAGGGACCGTTTAAAAAGAGTTTCATGCATGCAGTGATCCTATGTTTCATAAACACTAAGAGTTAAGATATAAGGGGAAACAAACTATTGTTGTTCATTAAAGAGAAAAATATGTCTTATCTTGGCGCTGTTTGTACTAAGAGCTACTTTTTTCAAAGTGGATCATAAAACATTCGCGCCAATCACTTTCTAAACATATTTCGCCATATGTCGGGCCCGCAGAGAAGCTTCACGCAAATGGCTTTTCAGGCTCAGTGGACCCCACTGATGTATGGTGCAAAGCTGTCTCTGCTTCTCCCACTGTGTTTGTTACCACAAGCAGCAGGATGACAGTTTGATTACATTCGAGGCTTTCTGGAGGCCAGGGCCCTCACAGCGGAGCAAGGGGGACCACTGCTTATGAAAGGAAACAGCCCAACAGTTCATCCCTGGCTCCAGGCATAATCGATAGACCCTCGTTAGCTTTCCACTGCGGGCTTGGAGGAAATTAGCTCAAACTAAAATTATGCAGTTATGCAACAGAACAAACAAAAGAAATTATATTTCAGCCAAACATGCCAGTCAAGAACTTCAGTTAAACGCAGCAGAGCATTCCACAACTTCAGTTATACATTTTTTTTCACAAATTGTAACGTGTCTTAGATCCCTGACCTTTGTGCGTGACAAATAATCACTATTCTTTCTTCCTCACAAACCGGCGGCAATGACATGCGCACTGTGCGCCGAGAGTGGGTAATGCGCGAGACATGCCAGTGAACAATTATGGATGTGAGTGAAGCCAGAGGCCTATACTGCGCACTTCAAGGGCCTCCATTAGATATACTGTTCACCAGAAACCAGTCCTTGTTTACGACGCTCTTTATTCCCCGTGAAAGATGCATTGTGCTCTGGGGTGCTTGGATGTCGTGCAGTGGGGCGAACGATATGAGCATTGTAGTGTCACGAACTAGTAAAACAGCGTGAAGCGTGGAATGAGGCCTTGAGCTTCTAAGTCTCTTCCTTGTAGTCATGCTTTGGTAGGATAACAAACCTCACAGCTGTGGACCATAAACAATTGTTCTGTAAAATATTAAGCCATTTAATCCATATGTCTATACATTTAAATGTGGTTATTACTGCGCAGTCGTACACGTCTGTGGGAAAACGGCTTATAATAAACGTACATTTAAAAAGCCCAACGTTTTTTAGGCTACGACAAAATGGGCCTACTTTAGAATTCGGCGCAGGTCACAAATGTGACAGAAATCCCGTCCCACTTATTACAAAAAGTACATTATGTCCCATGGCTGTGGCACTTGGACTAATACCAGAAAAATTGTGACGGACTACCCCCAAACTTTTAATCAGGCTCTCAGTTGCTTGTGCTTAGAATTTTTGTGATTCACTTGAATGTAGTGAAAGGTATTTCTTTGTAAATCGGCACCCTTTAAGGCGGAGAAATGTCGACGTTTAACGTGGAGAAAGCAACATTTAACATTGACATTGCACAGACAAAATGCTGGAGCAGAGAGGCTAATTGCATCACTTGAAAAGAAAGAAAGCCCAATTGTATTCCCGGCCACAGAAGGATAATGAAAACAGTATGATTACAAGAGGAGACATGCAGAGTGTCACATGGCAAAGGCGTGAGACAGGCTAGTTAGAGGTTTGCCTAGGTAAAGGGTTATTTCTGTGTAAGAATGATGTTATCCACCACCATACACAAAATACTATAAAACCCAGCTTTCACCATGCAAACATAAAAAACGCTTAATGCAATTCTGTAAGGCACTATTGAAGTATTGGGGTCTGGCAGTTGAATGCTCCATGTCTTTAAGGAAATCGACATCTACTGAGGCAAGATGGTGAACTGGTGAGCTTGCTGCAAGGTCGGCACTACCCCAGCTCCACGCATACCACAGCGTGAGGAGCGCAGAGAGCGGGCCTTCTCCCCTGTGAGAGCGCGATCTGCGAGTGAGCTTTGGGTCAGACATCGGAGCATATGCCATAATTACCTGTGTGGTGCTGTTGACGACAGAGCCTTGGACGAGGGGCTTAATCTCAGAGGTGTCTCACAGCTGTACTCAGGACTTTAAATGGGATAAAAAAACTGGGGGGTTTCTCAAAGGGGCATGGCCAATGTAATTAAGGGCGTGGCTTAAAAACACGTGAGTAAAAATCTGTGCTTAGCATAGTGTGCCGTCTGAGTTGTATTTTGCAGTTTCTGTCATCACGCAATAACCACACTCCACGCTGTTACTTGAAACATGAAAGGCATTTCATTAGGACAAGGTTGCAACAGTTAAACTATATTAACAATATATAACTGCAAATATATAACTTTTATCATAACCAAACAGCTCATTCTCCCCAGCCATTCTCAAACCATCTCCCCTGTTTTACTCCTCCCCTTTCACTCTGTGACCTCCTTCATATCCCCATTCTCACCTTCACTTGCCCTCCAAACATCCTCTCTTGAATTTCTTCCGTGCTCATTGCTTCCTGCGCCCCGCCATCAGTCACCCTGTCTACCACCCAAGGGGTGGGTCTGCCCATATGTGACTCACCAACCCTCCAAAGTACCACCATGCCTATGCCTGCAACCTGTCTTTTACTGGCACGCTAACCCAGTACATATGTACACATCTCCTACACTATAGGGTGGGTGGGTGGACTAAATTAATCCTACCCTCCCGGAGGTGCTAAGTGTCAGGAAGAGGCCAGATCCTCCCCTCCTGACACCTTTATACCCCACCCTACACCCTCCCCTTCCCCAACTCCCTTGAGCCCCCTTCCCACCTTGTCCTGCTGGCCTTGTGTGAATTGCCTCGGGGGAAGACTGGTCTGCGGCCTTAGCTTCCCCCAGGGGCTGGCATCGCGTAAAAACCGCACTCCACGCTGTTACTTACGGAGAAAAGGGCCATTATATTATGACATGGTTGCAACAGTTGAACATTATTAATAATACATAATTGCAAATATATAACTTTTAACATAACCATACAGCTTATTCTACCCAGCCATTCTCAAACCATCTCCCCTGTTTCACTCCTCCCCTTTCACTCTGTGACCTCCTTCATATCCCTATTCTCACCTTCACTTGCCCTCCAAACATCCGCTCTTGAATTTCTTCCGTGCTCATTGCATCCCCTGCCCTCCCATCAGTCACCTGTGAATACTTCCCCTTCCCTGAGGAGTGGATTGGCCCTTATGTGACTCACCACCCCTCCAAAGTACCGCCAACCAGGGAACCCCTGTAGGACAGTTACCTGCCCCACCCCAACAGTTCCTGTGCACCTTTCGCAATCCCTCAGTATTCCCTACGACACCAAATAGACTCATTCCACAACTTACTAATCGCATCTCACATTTTCATCATGTAGTATGCGTTCCCCATCTACAAAAGGTGCACCCCATCGTCCCTGAAAAACACTGGCTCTTCCAACTTAAGTGCCACATGGGCAATTACATTTATGTCTTTTGTCCGGTAGAAAACCTTCATCGCACTATTCAATTTTCTGTGGGCCTTTTCAATGGCTGCATGCTTGACAGCCCGCTCCATACTCTGCGAGGCACAAACTCAGTCCATATTAGGCATGTTCCAGCAAAATTCCTCTTTATCGCCTCTAAATGTGTTGCAGTAGTGTCAGTCCTGACAGATGCACTAGATCGTTCTTTCCCAGGTGTATCAGTGGGCAGCCCCTCTGTTGTACCATCTTTGTCAACCATGGTGATAAAGTCCCCCATAGCATCCCCCCTTTACCCCACTATAACACTTCGTGGTGACTGCTCCTCAAACCCAGGTTGAGTCCATACACCTGCTGGTCTGCATATTTGGCTGCCCAGTGAACAAAAGAATGTCCCACGATCCAGGTAACCATCTTGGTTCTTGGTTCCCAGGCGATTCATGCATCCTCCGATATAAAGGAAATTGACTTACTTTGAAGAAGACCACTTCATGCCCTAGCACCTCCTGCCCCCTGCTATACCGACAGATCTTGTCCCCTATTTGCGTACATATCTCTTGCAGCACCTGGATAGCCATCTTCCAATCTGGCAAATTTTACACCAAGATCACCCCAAACGCGCCGCAGCTGTACCCATGCCAATTCGGAAGGAATGCGTACCAAAATCAGTTTGTTCCCTGCCCACTTTGTATAGCGCCATGCGAAAAACCGCTAGTAGCTGAAACGCTGTCAACCGTCCTCCTGACGCATGGCAAACAACACCTGCTAGATTCCGTACCGGTCTTGATACATAATCCTGCCATTCATGCACCGGGCACACGCCACTGCAACCACTCTCCGTCAACCACAGCCATCTACCCCTGCCTGCCTGATGTGGAGAGTTGTGGTTCAGTGGCCAG
Source organism: Lissotriton vulgaris (assembly GCF_964263255.1). Lineage (NCBI taxonomy): Eukaryota > Metazoa > Chordata > Amphibia > Caudata > Salamandridae > Lissotriton > Lissotriton vulgaris. The sequence goes on from NC_141689.1 coordinate 864,700,035, forward strand.
GACAGCTGCCTTCAGAGCACTAGGTTCATGGTTCGATCCCTGGCTCCGGTGGCTTTTCAGCACCATGTGACTCTGGGCAATAGCTCACTTAATTACCACAACGGCCCCCAGCACCTTGAGACCCATAAGGGTGAGTAGTTTGCGCTTTACAAATACAGATTTTTGATCTGTCTTAGAGCAACTCAGCCAGATCCCCAATCGTACCTGGCCCAGGCGCACCTCCCCATAAGTCACCCCCACCTGTCCTGTCATCCCCAACAACTCTGAGACCTGGAAAGCCCCAACTCATACATAGTCTAAATATCGACACCTCAAATAGGTCGTACCAACACTCTGGCAAAACCCCCAATGACTCTTGCAACAACTCAAATGTGATAGCCTCCCTCAGAACTTCCCTATCCTCATTCACGTGCCCAACCTTTCAACATCCTGCTCAAAATCTAATCTTTGGCGGGATCAAAACCGATATATAACTTCCTGTAAAAGGATATCCCGGCAAACGTTCCCGCTATTGTCATCTGTGATAAACCTTTATCAATGCAACATAAAACAAAACTCAACACTAAGCATGGGCGGAAAATCTGTTTCGCTCGCGGATTTTGCGGATTTTCGGTAAATTCGCAATCCACGAACGCTCGCGAATTTACCGAAAATCCGCAAATTCGCACGCGGCGGATTTTTTTTTCTTGGTGATGCAATTTTGCGGCGCGCGGCGTTTACTTACCGTCATTCAGCGTTTGCCGAGTTGTTTTTCTCGATATTTTGTGAGTGCTGCGTCATTTTGGATCTTGCTTCGGGATTCCATTGGGAATTTGGTGAGCACGATTACGTCATCGCGGCTTGCCAACTTGCACGGCGAGAGTTTGTCAACGCGAGTACGCCGTGATCACGTATCGCGGGACTTCGCAATTGCGACCTTGTAGATGCGGCGAGCAGCAACAATCTCGCACTCGCAAAAATACAAAATTTGCAATTCTGCACAAGAAATCCACCAGCAAGCAGCATAAACCTTCTGGAAATGATGATTTTTATCTGAATAACCCGTTATTCCCCGTGAAAGATGCATTGTGCTCTGGGGTGCTTGGATGTCGTGCAGTGGGGCGAACGATATGAGCATTGTAGTGTCACGAACTAGTAAAACAGCGTGAAGCGTGGAATGAGGCCTTGAGCTTCTAAGTCTCTTCCTTGTAGTCATGCTTTGGTAGGATAACAAACCTCACAGCTGTGGACCATAAACAATTGTTCTGTAAAATATTAAGCCATTTAATCCATATGTCTATACATTTAAATGTGGTTATTACTGCGCAGTCGTACACGTCTGTGGGAAAACGGCTTATAATAAACGTACATTTAAAAAGCCCAACGTTTTTTAGGCTACGACAAAATGGGCCTACTTTAGAATTCGGCGCAGGTCACAAATGTGACAGAAATCCCGTCCCACTTATTACAAAAAGTACATTATGTCCCATGGCTGTGGCACTTGGACTAATACCAGAAAAATTGTGACGGACTACCCCCAAACTTTTAATCGGGCTCTCAGTTGCTTGTGCTTAGAATTTTTGTGATTCACTTGAATGTAGTGAAAGGTATTTCTTTGTAAATCGGCACCCTTTAAGGCGGAGAAATGTCGACGTTTAACGTGGAGAAAGCAACATTTAACATTGACATTGCACAGACAAAATGCTGGAGCAGAGAGGCTAATTGCATCACTTGAAAAGAAAGAAAGCCCAATTGTATTCCCGGCCACAGAAGGATAATGAAAACAGTATGATTACAAGAGGAGACATGCAGAGTGTCACATGGCAAAGGCGTGAGACAGGCTAGTTAGAGGTTTGCCTAGGTAAAGGGTTATTTCTGTGTAAGAATGATGTTATCCACCACCATACACAAAATACTATAAAACCCAGCTTTCACCATGCAAACATAAAAAACGCTTAATGCAATTCTGTAAGGCACTATTGAAGTATTGGGGTCTGGCAGTTGAATGCTCCATGTCTTTAAGGAAATCGACATCTACTGAGGCAAGATGGTGAACTGGTGAGCTTGCTGCAAGGTCGGCACTACCCCAGCTCCACGCATACCACAGCGTGAGGAGCGCAGAGAGCGGGCCTTCTCCCCTGTGAGAGCGCGATCTGCGAGTGAGCTTTGGGTCAGACATCGGAGCATATGCCATAATTACCTGTGTGGTGCTGTTGACGACAGAGCCTTGGACGAGGGGCTTAATCTCAGAGGTGTCTCACAGCTGTACTCAGGACTTTAAATGGGATAAAAAAACTGGGGGGTTTCTCAAAGGGGCATGGCCAATGTAATTAAGGGCGTGGCTTAAAAACACGTGAGTAAAAATCTGTGCTTAGCATAGTGTGCCGTCTGAGTTGTATTTTGCAGTTTCTGTCATCACGCAATAACCACACTCCACGCTGTTACTTGAAACATGAAAGGCATTTCATTAGGACAAGGTTGCAACAGTTAAACTATATTAACAATATATAACTGCAAATATATAACTTTTATCATAACCAAACAGCTCATTCTCCCCAGCCATTCTCAAACCATCTCCCCTGTTTTACTCCTCCCCTTTCACTCTGTGACCTCCTTCATATCCCCATTCTCACCTTCACTTGCCCTCCAAACATCCTCTCTTGAATTTCTTCCGTGCTCATTGCTTCCTGCGCCCCGCCATCAGTCACCCTGTCTACCACCCAAGGGGTGGGTCTGCCCATATGTGACTCACCAACCCTCCAAAGTACCACCATGCCTATGCCTGCAACCTGTCTTTTACTGGCACGCTAACCCAGTACATATGTACACATCTCCTACACTATAGGGTGGGTGGGTGGACTAAATTAATCCTACCCTCCCGGAGGTGCTAAGTGTCAGGAAGAGGCCAGATCCTCCCCTCCTGACACCTTTATACCCCACCCTACACCCTCCCCTTCCCCAACTCCCTTGAGCCCCCTTCCCACCTTGTCCTGCTGGCCTTGTGTGAATTGCCTCGGGGGAAGACTGGTCTGCGGCCTTAGCTTCCCCCAGGGGCTGGCATCGCGTAAAAACCGCACTCCACGCTGTTACTTACGGAGAAAAGGGCCATTATATTATGACATGGTTGCAACAGTTGAACATTATTAATAATACATAATTGCAAATATATAACTTTTAACATAACCATACAGCTTATTCTACCCAGCCATTCTCAAACCATCTCCCCTGTTTCACTCCTCCCCTTTCACTCTGTGACCTCCTTCATATCCCTATTCTCACCTTCACTTGCCCTCCAAACATCCGCTCTTGAATTTCTTCCGTGCTCATTGCATCCCCTGCCCTCCCATCAGTCACCTGTGAATACTTCCCCTTCCCTGAGGAGTGGATTGGCCCTTATGTGACTCACCACCCCTCCAAAGTACCGCCAACCAGGGAACCCCTGTAGGACAGTTACCTGCCCCACCCCAACAGTTCCTGTGCACCTTTCGCAATCCCTCAGTATTCCCTACGACACCAAATAGACTCATTCCACAACTTACTAATCGCATCTCACATTTTCATCATGTAGTATGCGTTCCCCATCTACAAAAGGTGCACCCCATCGTCCCTGAAAAACACTGGCTCTTCCAACTTAAGTGCCACATGGGCAATTACATTTATGTCTTTTGTCCGGTAGAAAACCTTCATCGCACTATTCAATTTTCTGTGGGCCTTTTCAATGGCTGCATGCTTGACAGCCCGCTCCATACTCTGCGAGGCACAAACTCAGTCCATATTAGGCATGTTCCAGCAAAATTCCTCTTTATCGCCTCTAAATGTGTTGCAGTAGTGTCAGTCCTGACAGATGCACTAGATCGTTCTTTCCCAGGTGTATCAGTGGGCAGCCCCTCTGTTGTACCATCTTTGTCAACCATGGTGATAAAGTCCCCCATAGCATCCCCCCTTTACCCCACTATAACACTTCGTGGTGACTGCTCCTCAAACCCAGGTTGAGTCCATACACCTGCTGGTCTGCATATTTGGCTGCCCAGTGAACAAAAGAATGTCCCACGATCCAGGTAACCATCTTGGTTCTTGGTTCCCAGGCGATTCATGCATCCTCCGATATAAAGGAAATTGACTTACTTTGAAGAAGACCACTTCATGCCCTAGCACCTCCTGCCCCCTGCTATACCGACAGATCTTGTCCCCTATTTGCGTACATATCTCTTGCAGCACCTGGATAGCCATCTTCCAATCTGGCAAATTTTACACCAAGATCACCCCAAACGCGCCGCAGCTGTACCCATGCCAATTCGGAAGGAATGCGTACCAAAATCAGTTTGTTCCCTGCCCACTTTGTATAGCGCCATGCGAAAAACCGCTAGTAGCTGAAACGCTGTCAACCGTCCTCCTGACGCATGGCAAACAACACCTGCTAGATTCCGTACCGGTCTTGATACATAATCCTGCCATTCATGCACCGGGCACACGCCACTGCAACCACTCTCCGTCAACCACAGCCATCTACCCCTGCCTGCCTGATGTGGAGAGTTGTGGTTCAGTGGCCAGGACAGCTGCCTTCAGAGCACTAGGTTCATGGTTCGATCCCTGGCTCCGGTGGCTTTTCAGCACCATGTGACTCTGGGCAATAGCTCACTTAATTACCACAACGGCCCCCAGCACCTTGAGACCCATAAGGGTGAGTAGTTTGCGCTTTACAAATACAGATTTTTGATCTGTCTTAGAGCAACTCAGCCAGATCCCCAATCGTACCTGGCCCAGGCGCACCTCCCCATAAGTCACCCCACCTGTCCTGTCATCCCCAACAACTCTGAGACCTGGAAAGCCCCAACTCATACATAGTCTAAATATCGACACCTCAAATAGGTCGTACCAACACTCTGGCAAAACCCCCAATGACTCTTGCAACAACTCAAATGTGATAGCCTCCCTCAGAACTTCCCTATCCTCATTCACGTGCCCAACCTTTCAACATCCTGCTCAAAATCTAATCTTTGGCGGGATCAAAACCGATATATAACTTCCTGTAAAAGGATATCCCGGCAAACGTTCCCGCTATTGTCATCTGTGATAAACCTTTATCAATGCAACATAAAACAAAACTCAACACTAAGCATGGGCGGAAAATCTGTTTCGCTCGCGGATTTTGCGGATTTTCGGTAAATTCGCAATCCACGAACGCTCGCGAATTTACCGAAAATCCGCAAATTCGCACGCGGCGGATTTTTTTTTCTTGGTGATGCAATTTTGCGGCGCGCGGCGTTTACTTACCGTCATTCAGCGTTTGCCGAGTTGTTTTTCTCGATATTTTGTGAGTGCTGCGTCATTTTGGATCTTGCTTCGGGATTCCATTGGGAATTTGGTGAGCACGATTACGTCATCGCGGCTTGCCAACTTGCACGGCGAGAGTTTGTCAACGCGAGTACGCCGTGATCACGTATCGCGGGACTTCGCAATTGCGACCTTGTAGATGCGGCGAGCAGCAACAATCTCGCACTCGCAAAAATACAAAATTTGCAATTCTGCACAAGAAATCCACCAGCAAGCAGCATAAACCTTCTGGAAATGATGATTTTTATCTGAATAACTCCTCAGGTTGACATTTGCCTGCACTTTTTTTGCCAGGAGTCCATTTTGGGGGGGGGGGGGGGGTGGGAGGAAGGAAGTGCCCCACAGTCTTCAACTTCCTGTTCCTGTCCAGCAGGCTCCTCCCAGTGCTTTGTCCATCTCCTGGTCACTTTTCATTTGGATCTGGAGCTGGAAGGATTACTTTTTGTGGATGCTGCTGGATATTTGGATTTGAGGCCTTTTTGACTTTCTTTAGATCACTTTTGGATTAGAAATTTCACAAGCAAGTTTGTTTGGGGCGTTACAGTTGCTGCAACTACAATTTTGGAATTTTCGATTTTTGCGCTGTTTTGGGGCCTTTTGCCCAGGGGTACTCAATGGTGGGTGGACTGAGTCTTTCTGTGGGGTGTTTTGAATTTAAACATCATGGAGGGGCTGGATGGCTTGGGATTGTGCTGATTTTTCTCTGATTTTCGTTTTTTTAGCCTGTTGTTGTGGCCTTTTCACCAGGGGTAGTGAGTGTTGCATGGGCCTAGTCTTTCTGTGGGGTGTCTTGAATTTAAACATCATTGAGGGCCTGGATGGTTTGGGATTGTGCTGATTTTTCTGTGTTTTTCGATTTTTTGGGGTGTTCATGGGGACAGGCCATGTGGGTGGGGGCCATTTTGAGTGCTGGTACAGGCAGGCCATGTGCTGGGAGGCAAGTGGCCTTTTTGAATGCAAGCAGTGTTGTTAGGCCTGCAACCATTTTGCCTAGTTTTCAACCTTTATGCCCAGGGGTAGTGAGTGTTGCATGGGCCTAGTCTTTCTGTGGGGTGTCTTGAATTTAAACATCATGGAGGGCATGGATGGTTTGGGATTGTGCTGATTTTTCTGTGATTTTCGTTTTTTTGGCCTGTTGTTGTGGCCTTTTCACCAGGGGTAGTGAGTGTTGCATGGGCCTAGTCTTTCTGTGGGGTGTCTTGAATTTAAACATCATGGAGGGCCTGGATGGTTTGGGATTGTGCTGATTTTTCTGTGATTTTCGTTTTTTTGGCCTGTTGTTGTGGGCTTTTCACCAGGGGTAGTGAGTGTTGCATGGGCCTAGTCTTTCTGTGGGGTGTCTTGAATTTAAACATCATGGAGGGCCTCAATGGTTTGGGATTGTGCTGATTTTTCTGTGATTTTCGTTTTTTTGGCCTGTTGTTGTGGGCTTTTCACCAGGGGTAGTGAGTGTTGCATGGGCCTAGTCTTTCTGTGGGGTGTCTTGAATTTAAATGTCATGGAGGGCCTGGATGGTTTGGGATTGTGCTGATTTTTCTGTGGTTTTTTTCGATTTTTTGGGGTGTTCATGGGGAGGGGACAGGCCATGTGGGTGGGGGCCATTTTGAGTGCTGGTACAGGCAGGCCATGTGCTGGGAGGCAAGTGGCTATTTTGAATGGAAGCAGTGTTGTTAGGCCTGCAACCATTTTGCCTAGTTTTCAACCTTTATGCCCAGGGGTAGTGAGTGTTGCATGGGCCTAGTCTTTCTGTGGGGTGTCTTGAATTTAAACATCATGGAGGGCCTGGATGGTTTGGGATTGTGCTGATTTTTCTGTGATTTTCATTTTTTGGCCTGTTGTTGTGGCCTTTTCACCAGGGGTAGTGAGTGTTGCATGGGCCTAGTCTTTCTGTGGGGTGTCTTGAATTTAAACATCATGGAGGGCCTGAATGGTTTGGGATTGTGCTGATTTTTCTGTGATTTTTGTTTTTTGGGCCTGTTGTTGTGGGCTTTTCACCAGGGGTAGTGAGTGTTGCTGGGCCTAGTCTTTCTGTGGGGTGTCTTAAATTTAAACATCATGGAGGGCCTGGATGCTTTGGGATTGTGCCGATTTTTCAGTTTTTTTCGATTTTTTGGGGTGTTCATGGGGACAGGCCATGCGGGTGGGGGCCATTTTGAGTGCTGGTACAGGCAGGCCATGTGCTGGGAGGCAAGTGGCCATTTTGAATGCAGGCAGTGTTGTTAGGCCTGCAACCATTTTGCCTAGTTTTCAACCTTTATGCCCAGGGGTAGTGAGTGTTGCACGGGCCTAGTCTTTCTGTGGGGTGTCTTGAATTTAAACATCATGGAGGGCCTGGATGGTTTGGGATTGTGCTGATTTTTCTGTGATTTTTGTTTTTTTGGCCTGTTGTTGTGGGCTTTTCACCAGGGGTAGTGAGTGTTGCATGGGCTTAGTCTTTCTGTGGGGTGTCTTGAATTTAAACATCATGGAGGACCTGGATGGTTTGGGATTGTGCTGATTTTTCTGTGTTTTTCGATTTTTTGGGGTGTTCATGGGGACAGGCCATGTGGGTGGGGGCCATTTTGAGTGCTGGTACAGGCAGGCCATGTGCTGGGAGGGAGGGGGCCATTTTGAATGCAGGCAGTGTTGTTAGGTCTGCAACCATTTTGCCTAGCTTTCAACCTTTATGCCCAGGGGTACTGAGTGGTGCATAGGCCTAGTCTTTCTGTGGGTTGGCTTGAATTTAAACATAATGGAGGGCTTGGGATTGTGCTGATTTTTCTGTGATTTTCGTTTTTTTGGGCTGTTGTTGTGGCCTTTTCACCAGGGGTAGTGAGTGTTGCATGGGCCTAGTCTTTCTGTGGGGTGTCTTGAATTTAAACATCATGGAGGGCATGGGATTGTGCTGATTTTTCTGTGTTTTTTCGATTTTTTTGGGGTGTATAACTGAACTGATGTTCCTCTGTCTTCCATTGCTTTTAGGTGCACAAGACTCAAGAGAACCACCAGTGCCAGGAAGAAGTCCTGCAGCGGTGTGTGTGTGCAGCATAACGTCACGCAACGTCACGTCTGGCCACAGACAACTCTGCAACTCGTGCAACTGCGGCCTGCTGTTCTGACCTGCTCTGAAGAAGATGGCCCCAAAAAAAGTTCCCTGTAGCTCCTCTAGCAAGAAAGTTGCCAGTAAGGAGCAGAAGAAGCAAGTTACCAAGGAGGCTGGTGTGCCGCCCGCCACGTTTTTTGGGAGTAAAATAAAAAGTACGCCTGCAGCAGCAGCGGGATCTGCTGGGGACCAAGCTGGGAGCAGCACCCCCGCTCCATTGGGCTCAGTGCCGCCACCACAACCACCACGCCAAATTAAGTCCAAGCCCTTGAGTGCTGCAGAGGCAGTCAGTGTACTTCTTCAATCACCATCGACCAGTGATGTTGGCTCATCGCAAGAAAGTAGCAGCAATGTCCCTGAATCAACACAGGTTGTTGTAACTCATCTGACAAGTGTTGAACAACCACAGCCGCAACAGCAACCACATGTGCAAGTACAAGCCCAAGTACATGTGGAAGGAAAGGCAGCGCAAGGAGATGCGCAAGCAGAGGTGCATGGAGGGTCACAAGTGCCCACAATAGTTGTTCCTCCCGAAGTAGGGGCACATCAGGAAATTGACAATCAAGCCGAGGTGTCATTTGAGGAAGCCACTCCTCCTGATGATCATTCATTGTCTTCCACATCCCTAGCAAGGAAAAGATCAAGGGGGGTGTCTACATCTTCTTCAAGCCCACCTCCTTCTGATGATATGGATGAAAATTGGGAACCACCACAGCCGTCTGAGAGTGAGGCACACCATGATCTGACAAAGGTACTTAAGCGTAAAAGGAAGGTCGTCGAAAAACTCATAGTTATGGAGTGTGATGAGGCTCAACAAGAAGTGGCGGATACTGCTGCTGAGGAAGGCTCTCACGACGACGACCCAGTCATCATAAAGGTCACTGCAGCCCCAGCGGACATGCAGCAAAGAGACATTTTGACCCTAGCCCGAGAAGCTGCTGAGCGTGATGATGATGTCGACCAGGAGGCAATGGAAACACAACAATCATTGGAGTTAACTAGTACACCAACACGTACCGCTTCCATATTTCTTCCTCACCAGAAGGGACCTCCATCCACCTCGACCTCAATTAGTGGTGGTGAAAGTGCACAACGTACTAAAGTTCGGCAATCCACATCCTCCACTTCATCTGGCATTAGCAGCAAGACCACCGCCACCAGTATCCGCGCCTCCTCCGGCCCCCACAGACAATTCAAGTCCCCAGCTTGGGAGTTCTTTAGTGTTTGCCCAAAAAGGGAAAACTTCGCCATTTGTAAGGTTGCAGTTAGTCGTGGTAAGTTTGGTACCAACTATGGTACCGGAGGCCAGAGAGGTCATCTTAAGAGACAGCACACTGTCCAATGGTTTGCGCACCTACAGGCGATCAAGGAAGCCCGAATTGCACGTAATGAAAACGTTGATTTTTCATCTGATGTTGACGAGGAGGAAGAAGACGTGTCAAACACTTCACTTACACCCAGTACCCCTGTCAGCAGTACACCCCATGTGAGCCACACTAAGAGTGTGGGAGAGAGTGAGACACCAATGCGAAAAAGTTCATCAGCGAGCGTAACTGGGTCGAAGATATCATCATCATCATCCCGTAAATGCTTGGTCCAGGGCAACATTAAAACGATGTTGTTTACAGAAGCGCAATATGAACTCAACCACCCACTGACGCGTCTGTATAACACTAAGCTGGCTAAAATGCTAGCTCTGGACCTTCTCCCTTTTTCTTTTGTAGAAGGGGTTGGTTTTCTAGAATTAGTGGCAGCGCTCTGCCCTAAATGGAAGGTTCCTAGCCGGTTCTATTCTGCCAGAGTTGCGGTTCCAGCACTACATGAAGATGTGCTGGAGGTGATTGGGGCAGCTCTGCAGAAGAGTGCTGTTCACACTATACATCTGACAACAGACATGTGGACCAGTGGCGCAGGCGCTGATTACATGTGCATCACTGCACACTGGGTCTCTTTTTCAGGGGTTAAAGCAAAGCTAAATGCAGGTGTTGACCCGGACCAAGTTGTTAAAGCTGCTCGGAAACATGCAACACTAGTCATGTTTGGTTTGGAGAAACGTCACACAGCACAAAACATTTTGGATGAGTTTAGCACAAAGGTCCTTCACTGGCTGTCCCCCAAAAAACGCCAGATTGGTTATGTTTCCACGGATAATGGCGCCAATGTAGTTAAGGCCATGGAGCTGGGTCGCTATTTCAGAGTGCCGTGTTTGGCGCACTGTATAAACCTGGTTGTTAAAAAATTCTTGAGTGATAAAGACAGTCCAGCGTACGAGGTAGTGGATACCTGCCAAAAAATGTGCAACCATTTCAGCCATTCTTTTAAGGCCCGGAGCATCTGAGGAGCCTGCTACATGAACGTCGAATGCCAGTGAAAGCACTCATCCAGGAGGTGGCAACACGTTGGAACTCAACCTTCTACATGCTTGAGCGTCTGTATGAGCAGTATACAGTACTCGATCACTATTTCTTAAAACAGGGTACAGCTCACAAGGACCTGAGGATGGATGCGGCGCAATGGGAAATAGTTAAAAGCCTGACACACATGCTTCGTCCTTTTGAGGTCTTTACGCGTGCAGTCAGCAAGGAGGACTGTAATTTGGGAAAAGCAATCCCATTGTTGTACATGCTGGAGCACCAACTGAAGGCGATGTCTTCTGTGTTTCAAACAAATGAAAAAAACCAAGACCCTTTTGTTTTGTCGGAGAAATTATTAGAGCGCCTACAAGGTGATGAACGTCTTAAAATGATCCACTCAGAACAGCATTACATTTGTGCTACTATTCTGGATCCACGCTACAAAAAGGTGCTGGCAGGCCGAGCATTCTTTCTTTTTGCTGATGAAGAAGTTACAAAGTACAAACGTTGGCTAGTCTTGTCAGCCAAGAGGTTTGAAAGAGAACGGCAGCTCATTGAAGGAAAAGGCAGTACATCAGCATCAGCAGGCCACCCCCAGTCAAAACAATCCACTTCTGCACCTGTGGCTGTGGCACAAGTGACCTCTCAGCCGTTAAAGACACCGGCAACCGGATCATCTGCACCAGACACAACAGTAACATTCGATGCAGAAGAGGATTGGCTAACTTGGCTTGGGTTTGGTTCTCAAAAGGTCACAGCAACAGCTAAGCAAAGTGGAGGAACCTTGGAGGAGGACCTTGAGTCGATGGTGCAGGACTATCTGAATGACTCAACAGAGGTCTATGTTAATGCTGACCCATTAGCGTATTGGCATGGGAAAAAAGAATTGTGGCCACAGCTCTCCAACCTGGCTTTAAACTACTTGTCTTGCCCACTAGCAAGCGTGTCTTCTGAACGTGTTTTCAGTGCTGCTGGTGGCATTGTAACTCCCAAACGGAGCCGCCTCTTGCCCAAAAATGTGGAGAGGTTAACAATGATCAAGATGAATCAGCACCTCATACCACCAGATTACAAAGTACGCGAAAGCACGCCGGATGAAGACGAGGTGGACAGCAACGTAGATGAGGGAATTTCTTCTCTGTTAGGTGACACTGAGCTCACCCTGCCTGAATTCGCAGAGTATGATGACGAAGCCTTATTCTTATTCCTGGACCCTGACACCGAGCCCTGAAAAGGAGACAATGCATCAATAACTTTCTTTTTCGTCCTTATTCACTTTTATTCCTGTGTGTCTGTCTTTCTTTGTTGTGCACAGTTAATATAATTCAAACTTTAATCACCTAATCACAAAAACAAGCCCATCAGCAGAACTGTCTTCACTGGTTTGCTTATTGATTTGAAGGTGCCGCAGTCTGCATTCCTCAGGTTCACAAGTTCAGAAGAACATGCTCCTCTATCCTCCTCCTCCAGACTCCTATTTCCATCAAAGCAGAGGGCTGGATTACGCCCAATGAAGAAAGACTCAGCACTTGTGGGGGTGTTCTACTTCTTTGCGGGTGAGTTGACGGCTCTGGGGCCATTGCTGGGAAGCTCTAATACCGGATAAAAGTGGTTTGGACCAAATCGGAGGCAGAATTTTTTGAGTGTTTTTGCTGACGTGCTTGCCTTTGAGGTGCTCTTTGGAGGGGTTCCGGGTGTTTGTGGGTGAGTTTTGGAGTCTGGGAGCACTGCTGGGACAGTCTAATCTTGATTGCATTTGCTTTTCAGGAAATCCGTGCTGGAAAACTGGAGTTATGGCCTAGCTGCACAGCGCGTTTGGACCGAAGGCCGAGAAATATTGTAAGTATGAGATTTTCCTTTTTGGCTGTTTGGGGGTGTTGTGCTTTTTGGCGGGTGGGTTGGCGGGTCTTGGGGCATTCCTGGGAAGGTCTAATACCGAATAGAAGTGGTTGGGACAAAATCCACGCAGATTTTTTTTTTGCTATTTCTGACATTTTGCTCAATGTAGCGTTTTCGGGGGCCTGTTTGGGGGGGCTTCCTGGTGTTTGTGGGTGGGTTTCGGGGTCTGGGAGCAATGCTGGCTATGGATACTTTAGTTTGCAAGAGGTTTGAAGCAAATCCATGGTGGCAGAGGGGAGTTAGGGCCTAGCTGCAGAGCGCGCGCGGAGTGATTTGGGAAATTGGCAAAAAAATGTCCCCATTTTTGTAGTTTTGCTTTTTGGCTGTTTGGGGGTCTTCTACTCGTTTTCTCCTGGGTTGACTGCTCTGGGGCCATTGCTGGGAAGCTCTAATTCCGGACAAAAGTGGTTTAGACCAAATCGGAGGTGGAAATTCTTTTGTGTTTTTGCTGACTTGCTTGCCTTTGAGGTGCTCTTGGGGGGGGTTCCGGGTGTTTGTGGGTGAGTTTTGGGGTCTGGGAGCACTGCTGGGACAGTCTAATCTTGATTGCATTTGCTTTTCAGGAAATCCGTGGTGGAAAACTGCAGTTATGGCCTAGCTGCACAGCGCGTTTGGACCAAAGGCCGAGAAATATTGTAAGTATGAGATTTTCCTTTTTGGCTGTTTGGCGGTTTGAAAGAAAGAGAGTGTGTACTCCAAAAGGAATCAACAAGTACTTGTTTGGATTAATATCCGTTCTTTACAATTGTCATACAAGACAAGAGCTACTTTGGATTACAGTGCAACATCTTTATTATTTGATGATGGAACATGGACAGCCGACACGTGTTTCGCCCCCCATTGGCGAGTTGCGCCGGGGCTTCCTCAAGGCTATTTTCACATATACAGAATATATTATTTCACGCCTGGTTCCAAATTGACAAGTTCCAAAAACCAGAGTTTAAATACTCAGGGAGCAGAATTCTTCAGCTCGCCATATCGCTCTCCTCGCTTCTTCAGGCTCCCAGAGTGCAATGCTGTTTGGGGGTGTTGTGCTTTTTGGCGGGTGGGTTGGCGGGTCTTGGGGCATTCCTGGGAAGGTCTAATACCAGATAGAAGTGGTTGGGACAAAATCCAGGCTGAATTTTTTTTTGCTATTTCTGACATTTTGCTCAATGTAGCATTTTCGGGGGCCTGTTTGGGGGGCTTCCTGGTGTTTGTGGGTGGGTTTCAGGGTCTGGGAGCACTGCTGGCTTTGGATGCTTTAGTTTGCAAGAGGTTTGAAGCAAATCCATGGTGTCAGAGGGGAGTTAGGGCCTAGCTGCAGAGCGCGCGCGGAGTGATTTGGGAAATTGGCAAAAAAATGACTAAGTCCCCATTTTTGTACTTTTGCTTTTTGGCTGTTTGAGGGTCTTCTACTCGTTTTCTCCTGGGTTGACGGCTCTGGGGCCATTGCTGGGAAGCTCTAATTCCGGACAAAAGTGGTTTGGACCAAATCGGAGGCTGAATTTTTTTTGTGTTTTTGCTGACTTGCTTGCCTTTGAGGTGCTCCTTGGGGGGATTCCAGGTGTTTGTGGGTGAGTTTTGGGGTCTGGGAGCACTGCTGGACAGTCTAATCTTGATTGCATTTGCTTTTCAGGAAATCCATGGTGGAAAACTGGAGTTATGGCCTAGCTGCACAGCGCGTTTGGACCGAAGGCCGAGAAATATTGTAAGTATGAGATTTTCCCTTTTGGCTGTTTGGGGGTGTTGTGCTTTTTGGCTGGTGGGTTGGCGAGTCTTGGGGCATTCCTGGGAAGGTGTAATACCGGATAGAAGTGGTTGGGACAAAATCCATTAGGAAAAGTCTTTTGGCACTTTTTGTAACTTAGGGTTCGTTAGGGTTAGCCCTAGCAGCAGGATTGCATGTGTTTTGGGGTGTTCTAGATTTTTGCAACTGAGTTCTGGGGTCTTAGAGTACTCGTGAGAATGTGTAATTTTGGTTGCAAGTCATTTGAAGAAAATCCATGGTGGGAAAGGGGGGATTTGGCATAGTTAAAGAAAGCCTTTGCCACTATTCTAACTTAGGGCTCGTTAGGGTTAGCAGTATTTCTATTGCATGTGTTTGGGTGGGGGGTTTTCGAGTCTTGGAGCGATGTTGGCTATGGATACTTTTTCTTGCTTGCAAGTGGTTTGAATACAATCCACGGTGGGTAAGAGGGTATTTGGGCCTACTTTTACTTTCGAAGTACGTTTTGTCACCAGTTTTCTGCTAGGCCTCGTTTTTTGAGATCTGATTGGGGGTCTTCTACATTTTTGCGACTGGCTTTAGTAAGGGTCTGGGTGGGAGCACTGCTGGGAAGGTCTAATTTTGTTCTAAAACACAGTTTACAGTACACCTAGCTTGAGGGGAAAGATCCGCTAAATTAATTTGCCCATACTTATTTATCCTTCAAAAGGTGACTCAGACAGCGTACGCACTTTCAAAAATATTGTACTGTCTATTAGGAAAATCAAAGTGTGACTTTTTGCACTACACAGCGTACATACCTTATATTTATTTATCAGTGCTGTTTTCAATAATTACAGGCCGGGTTTCAGTCTGTGCAATGGGGAAAAAAGGATGGAGTCAGGCTTCACATTAGCGAGCCGCAATTCAGCATCCGCCATGCAGGCAGTGGACAGGGTGTCTTCTGGTCACCAACAATGATGGACGAAGCGTCAGCTGGAATGGAGGAGTGCTGCTAATAAGAGGAATTGTTTGCTGCATGCAACTTACTTACCAAATTCAACAGGAGGACAACTACAACAACATACAGACAGATACAGTATCCATTCTTTTCTTCTATGAGTGTGACTGCATTTCTTGGATCTCTCTCTGCTTCTAAATTGATCCCTACAACCATTCTATAGGTTTTACTTCGGCTATTTTTTAAACCTAATTTAATGTAGCCCTGTACTGTCGCATTCTGTCATTCACGGTTGTCGAAAGTACTACTTACTTTTCAGTAGCAATGCATTCAGTAGTGCATGCACTTCCTTTATGTCACGTAAAAGATTTATGGTTAGCTTTGTACCCAAAAATTTCTTTATTTTCAATTATTGTTTGTCCATGCTGTGCTTTTTTTTTTCTCTCTCAACAAAACCTACCCAAAAAGAAACCCCCATTCCCATCCATTTTACAAACCCTAACCCTCTTCCCCCGGGCTGTGTGGTTTTGCTTGATGTGTGACTAAATGACATCAATAATTCCACACACTTGCTGGGGAGGATAAGGTCATAGCAACAGGCTGGTCAAGGAATCCGAGGATATATTCTAGACTTACGCAGCTTCAGTACTATTTCTTTTAGTAGTAGCCAATGTCAAAGAAATCCTACACAAGTACAAGTTATACTATCAATACTTTACCATTTGTTAGGCTACATTTTGGCACTGTTCTACTCTAGTGTACTGTCACCTGCTATATTCTCTATCGTACCGTTGTAATGCTACAGTAAGGACAAACCAGGTTTCATTTTCTTTTTTTCATAGCCATGCAACTGCCACTGTGTCACACCACTAGTACCACCGTAATGACGAGGAAATTTCATCCGCCCTGGATTGCCAACCTTAATCGCCATTTCCCGTGGAGCCAGCCCTGGGCCTAGCTCTACTTTCAAACACAAATTACAGGTAAGATAAGCGTTTGGTTGGAGGTAGTATAATGGAGTATTAGGAGAGACGAGAGATTGAGGTAGTACTACTAAAGTCCTAGGATTATTCAGGAAAACAAACTTACTGTTAAACCCCCACTCACCAGACTCAAAAGCAGTAAAAAACAGGTATGGTCAGATAAAGTTTCAAAAAGTATATTTTTATAGCCCTAACAAAATAATCTCCCGCAAGACCCTCCCTAACCCCAACGATTGTCCTTCAAAAGTCCCCAAAAAACCCAACTCCCAATTCCCACCCCCCAAAAGTCTCTAAAAAAGGGGCAAGGGACACTACGGCAGGGTGCTGTTGACTTTAGCGGCCAGGGCATCATGCTCCTTGCGGAGGGTGGCATGGTCGAAGCGGAGGCCCTCCACCAAGTTCTTATAGCTTAGGACCTCCTGCTCCAGGTAGGACACTCTGAGGCATAAGCGGCGCCGGCGTGCCTTGCAAATCCTGTGGGGGGCAGCTGCTGTCTTTGCTGCTCGGCGGTGGCGTTTGGCTTTGGTAGCCCGGCTCCGTACCGCTGGAGCACTGCGCTGGCTGGCAGCCCGTGGGGGCACGGAGGAGGATGCAGCTGTCCCAGTGGATGTTGTTGTCCTCCTCCAGGGCCACCAGCCGCCGATATTCAGCGACAGTGGCATCCAGCCTCCGTTGCCGGGCCATTCGAGCCAGCTCCCTCCTCCTTGATGGTCTGTTGGATTTGGAAGGAGCAACTATATGAAGAAAGAAAGACATAGTCTGTAACCAATGCTCCTTAAGATTAACACAAAATGATTGAGCAGACAGTTGTGTCACAGTACAAGTAGCAAATTGAAAGGACAGTACATAACTATTGAGGACAGTATCTATGTAACCTCCGACTTCTTCATCCTTGCTCTAACATTAGTGGGAGTTTAAGGAACAAATTCTACGAGCACTATGGACTTCCATTACAGTCGACTATGACAGTACACCAGTCTTATTCTTCTTCTTCTCTCTTGTTTAGGAAAATTGGTACGTTATCTTATGCAAGCCGGCATAATGCCAGCGCAGTGAACTTGCACCCGAGAAAAACAGACGCACACCATGATGAGTGAGACAGACTTGCGTTACTGTACCGGTCCACATGCAGGTGGTGAAGCTCTTACTTTTCTATTACGGGTGGCACTGAGAATACTCTGTTACAAGGGCTACTGCTTAATTAATTTAGCTTTCACCCTACAGTGCAAATGAGTACTAGAAAAGGAAAATGAAGAAGCTAAATAATCTGATTATCTATCACTTCACATGGGATGTATTTGATGACATATGGGATGACTTTAGGTGCTTTCCTTATTATTGAGAGAACAGTGATACACCCACACATGAATGACGTACTACTACTAAACTAAAGTTATTAAGAGAGGTAGGGAGTGTCCACCGTAATAACCGGATATATGCTGTGCTTGCAGTTGCAATACAAACTACTGCTACTATTCATGGTAGTATTTGGACAAAATTACAACTTCTTTTCCTTGCCTTTCCTACACTGGAACGGACGTGCGGGTGCGGTGTTACATGCTCTTCAAAGTAACACTTAGTTCATCCAGTGACCGTCTACTCTCTCTAGATACACATATGCTATCTAAGAGTCAGATAGTACCATGATCCAGGCATCCATCCATTCAAAGTATATGCACACATACAGTTTCTGTTTCACCCACCCAGGCTGTTCTCCTTCCACCCATCCTTGCTTCATCATTCACCCAGCCATGCACCATACCATATTCTTTCCTCCCCAGCCACCTCGGGGACCAAGCAAACACATATCATTCTTCTTTGCCAGTCATCATTACATTTCTCGTCCTTCCACACTTACTTACACCCTTCTTTCGCTTTTCGTTCATCCCATACATCAAGTTCATCTCAGATCTGATTGGGATTCTTCTCGCCAAAAACTTCACAGCTAAATCGAAGTACATTTAGAGGAGGCTACTACCTGGTTGATTTATAATACACCCGTGCAGAAAGCACACTCTGCAGTCTTCAATCTCAATAAGTAAGGAATATATAGCTTACCTCTGCCCGCCACCACCGTGTTATCCCTCACAGAATTGTCTGGCACTTCCACCGCCTCCTCCCCAGAGTTGTCCTCGTCCAATGCCACCACCACCTCCGCGCTGGCCCCGCCTCCAGATGTTCCATCTACAAAGTACATTTAACAATGTTAGAATACACCACTCACTACTATATAATATTTGGTCTAGGAGGAAGAAAGAAATGTGAAAAAAACAGAATACAATTTAATAATTTGTGACTGTCTACTCTAAAGTAAAAATGTCCCTTTTTCCAAGGAAGGCTGTTGTCTTGCTGCACTTTTTGGCACAACTGATGAATGCTTGCTTTTTATTTTTAACACGCACCACTTTTTCTCCTAACAGACAGAAGCTTGACTTCTAAGAACATGAGCAGGATCAAGTTCAAACCAGGTGAGAGCTCGGCTCGACCACAAGAAATGTGTCCAATTAATCGTCAGTACTAAGCACTTTTCCATTTTCAGTTAAACGTTTACTTTTATGACAAACTTGATTTTAATAAATGTCTTTACTTTTAATAAAGCTTTTAAACTTAAATAGACTCTGTGGTTTTTGGTCCTCCAGACTAGAGTGGATGAGCTAAAGGTTTTGGAATTTTTGCAAGCATGAGTCCGTGCCTCTGACATCATTGGGGATCAATCATCGGTGACTTTAGGAGCTAAATGATTCTGCCACACTATCTAGTCAGTAAGGAGATTGGGGGTTCAACTACAAAGTCTGTTATCACTGAGGTATGTGGAAAGTCTAACAGCACCTATTTTAATTGATAAGCTAAGCAATGCATTATTTAGTGTCCATAGTTCTGTTTGTGCAGATTTGTCCCTGCAACAGTAGTAGAATGGATTTTCCTCCTATCCAAACCAAAAGTAAAGTAGTATCTTATTCTTTCTTGGTGGTCATTCACCTTTTTATTGTTGGCAATTGTCAAAGCATAAACATTTAGAAGACTTGAAAATACATTATGGACAATCCCAGAGGACTGCACTCAGTGCATAGAGCTATTGCTGACTAGAATGGGAGTCCAATGGAATTGCCAAATATGCAATCTTAGTTAGCTACACAGACAGACTAATAAGAATAATCTAGTAATACCACACGAAGTCATAGTCGAGGCAGGATAAGAATTTAGATCCAGTCTACAAGAAGATCAAAGACGATTTAGAAAAAATCGAATGAGGAACGCTCGGAAAAAATAAGTACTCTATATTAAAATTAAAACTTACTGGGGCCAGCAAAGGAGCCCTCGCCTGCCTGATCCTGGCCTGCATCCTGAACAGCACCCTCCTCCTCCTACTGTGTCCTCCTCTTGCCCCTGGGGGGAGCTGATGTACAACATGAAAGAAAGAAAAACAGAAAACATGGATGATATTTGTCAACCAAATCAAACATTTCAAAAGAACTAACAAAATATTTTGGCGAAATAGCAAATAGACAACTATTCCACAGGATATATTATTGACCAATCTCATGTGGTCTACTACGTTATTAGTATTGCTTGATTGGCGGACCGTCGAACTGGAAACTTCTTATGTAACTCACGAAACAAAGTACTAAAAAGGTTTGCCTAGGATTGGCAGGCAGCAGTCCGCAGCACGCGAAGTGACAGACAAAGTCCATCGTGATTGCAGATCAGCGACAACACTAAAGTTTCCTACTACATTAACCAGTCATTAAAATACTCAAACTATCAATCCACCACCACTATTTCTTCATATCGCTATGTGTACAAAGGAAGGACTGGACTTGAGTGTGTAGGGGCTGATTTAGAAGCCCCTTGTGGCTCTTTTGCTCCATTGTTGCGTGACTTTTGTGACGCAGCGGCAGCACAAAAGAGGCGCAATAGTGCGGCGTATATTAACAATGTGACGCATATGGGAGATGCATCACGTTGTAAAGCCCTGCGCCATCAGGGGGCGTTCCGGCGCAAGGGAGGGCGTTCCTGCGCAGGAACGCATCCTAAAAGTGGCTGAGGGAAATCTACAAGATTTCAATCACTCACTTTAACGACAATGATGCGTGACTCAAACCCTGCTCCTGCTTGAAGCAGACGTACGGCTTGACGCAGCATTGGGGAGATAGGGCACCCCAGAGCATTGATGGAGCTGCGCCATCGTTGCGACGCAACTCCAGCAATGCGCCGCCTTTACGGCACAGATGCGTAACGCTTTGGTGACGTTTTGGGCCCATGGTGCGCCACATTGTAAATACGGCGCACCATGGGTGATGGCGGCGTGGCACACAATTACTGGCGCATCCCTGCTACTTTGCAGGGATGCGCCGGTAATTATAAATCTGAACCTTAGTGTGTAGCATTACGCAGTTCTTTAAACTACACTCATACATAATTTCACAGGCCAATGAAATGAACACAAAATCGAAAACAAATAAGCATAGTAGCAACGCTACTGAGAAGGAGAGCAGTGCACCTGAAATGCACAGAAGATTTTGAAATATAATTTACCTACAATGTAATGAGCAGCATCATTGCTCTTGGTAAAAAACAAAAATTTGCAATATAATAACACACAGCAGGAGAAAACAGAGTAGTAAAGAAATAGCTACTACTACTCACCAAGCCCGGGGATCTCAAGGCCAAGCAGGTCGAGCAGATCTCGTTCACGGTCCAGGACATCCGTCCAGCGGTGGGTGGCCTGGTTGTAGGTGCGCCGGACCCGAGAGTGGTGGTACATGACCCGGCACACCTTCTCCCGGATCCCGTACCCGACACCGATCCTGCCGCCTGACATGATGGTCCTGGGGAGGCGGCGCTGAACATAAAAAATGAGTGCGGCCACCTCCTCCGGGCTAAAGATCTCCCGGGGTACGACCTGCTCCCCCTCAAACGCCCGCACAGAAGCCGGGCACGGGGTGCGGGACCCTTCCCCTTCTCGGGATGCTTCCCGGCTCCCTTCACCATGGTCTGGGCGGAAAGGAATAAAGAAAATAGAATAGGGAAGAGAAGAAAAGAAAAGAGTTTAAAAAAGTAGTTTAAAATTAACCAAAAGTAGCAGTAAACACAAAAATATAGGGCTAGAAAAATAGAGGGATAGATAATAAGTAAAATAGATCAAAAAAAACTTCAAACAAGCAAAGGATGGCAGAGATTTAGAGAGGATACAAAAAGCATGCCCAGAACCATAGCAATGAATGAGAAACAAGATGGCCGCGCCCGTTCACGACCACGCGGGTAAGTTCGCGCGAGATTTTCCTCGCGAACACTCGCGAAATTGTACTGGCGAGCCACACACTTTGCGAGATTACACTTCGCGTCCGGAAACGGAAATACGTCATGCAAACAAGATGGCCGCGCCTTTGAACGGCCGCGAGGGTAACTTCGCGCCTTGCGCTACAAGCGGCTCGCGAAAACGCACAAAACCTTGCAAACTAACACGCCGCAAAAAAACAAATCGCATATTCGCACGAATTCGCGGCTTCCGAATCCGATCTCGTGTGTGTTCGCGCCCCGCGAATCCCGCGAAATTGCAGAAAAACGAGTTTTGCAAAACTGAAAGCACTCAGCAGATGCAAGAGTTCAAACTCATCATTAGTAACCATTCCCTGTAGTGCTTCCTGACTGGGGCCCCTCCAGAGTTCAGTTGCTAGTTGCAACAATTGTATGACTCTGCTCTGACCCTCACAGCAGGCTCATAGAATAGCTACAAGTAGGCCACAAAGGTCCTGGAAAAAAAAATTGCACTGCAACAGAAAGCAAATTACTGATAAGGAAGCAGGTGCCAGGCCTGGAATTTTAAAACAGTGACACATTAATAAACTAACCCCAGATTAATTCATGTCAGTTGAAGCAGGGCAGGTGTGCTTGCTTTTCCCCCCCATAATCTACAGTGATGATGAACCAGAGGGTGGCATTGATGTAACAGAGGGTGGCATGGGTGAAACAGAGGGTGGCTGTGGTGAAACAGAGGGTGCTGGGAACCTGTGATGATGAACCAGACGTACAAACAACATAGTCGCGACCGTTGCGAGCCGACAAGTAAGTTCGCGATTGCGAACTGGTACCAAACCCTCGCGAACTGGCAGAAACCCTTGCGAACACAAAAAAAAAATCGCAAATTTGGGAGAATTCGCGGATTTTGCGGATTGCGAGTTCGCAAATTCGCAAAATTCGCGAACGCCAGATTCGCAAAATTCGCCCATGCTTACTCAACACTCCCTGCTCAGTGTCCTGACACGTAAGGCTCAGTGCAGCTACAGATTGACCCATAAACTCTCCAAATTTGGACCATGCCAGTCTGTAGCTCCATCTGGTGGATTCCGCCAAAGACCTCTTGGCCAGGCCTAACAGTCTCACTCACCCTAGGCCCAGATGTCATCCGGCAGTACTGTCTTGCATTCTTCCGCTCCGGGCACCAGTTTACAGAATCGCTGCCACTGCGAATGAGACAATGCATGCATCCGCAGTATCATTACTGGTCCCTGGTAAATGGTTGGCACGAAACACAACATTCAGCCTCAAAACACATCAGCATAAACCTTCACAACAGCTGCAGAACCCTCAATTCCCTCGCAGCGGCGGCCGGGTGGGGGGTTGCGTGGGGCGGTTTAATATATATATTTATTGTTAGAACAGGGGGTCCCTAGTTGGCAGAGGTAGATACCTTTGACCAAATAGGGACCCTTGCTTCTAGTCAGAGTAAGGGGGTACACTTCTAAAATAACCCCTGCTCACCCCCTTGGTAGCTTGGCACGAGCAGACAGGCTTATCTCAGAGGGAGTGTGTAAAGAATTTGTGAACACATACAGCAATACAGTGAAAACACTACAAATGGACACCACATCAGTTTAGAAAAATAAGTAATCTTTACTAGACTTAACACAAGACCAAATGACAAAAATCCACAATACTGTAATCAAAAATGGGTTTCAAAATGGTAGAAATAGCTTAGTTAGAATGTAGATGGTAAATGTGACACTTTACTCTCAAAGTACCTTGGATGCATCACACAATACAAACAAAAGGGTCAGAGGGAAGGTGATGCGTCGGTTTCTTGCTTCGGGGGAGGCGATGCGTCGGTTTCTTACTGCAGTGCAGGGGGGTGATGCGTCAGTTCCTTTCCGGAGAGAACGTTTTGAGGCGGTTTCTTACTGTGATCCTGGTGCGATGCAACAAGATGGCACCTTGATGTGATACGACGATCTCGTGCGATGCGAGAAAATGGTGTTTCAATGCGATGCGACAACGTTGGATGTGATGCGTGCACGCCCGAAGGATATGTGGCGAACTGGGTAACTTCTGAGCCGCGACAGGCCCTGCAATACGCTTCTCCAGTGATGCGGCGGTGACCTCTGCGGCGGCGACACGCTTCTCCGGTGATGCGGCGCGCTTCATTGATGATGCGACGGCAAACAGCTGCCGTGGCAACATACTTCTTTGGTGATGCGACTGCAACTGCTGCAGGGGAGACACACTTCTCCTCGTTGCGTTTCCAACTCCCAGAGACTCGCAGTCTCTTCAGAGGGCCCAAACAACAGCAGGCACCTCTCTGCAGGCAGAATTCCACAGTAAGGGAATTCAGGGGAGCTGGGGGTGAAGTCAGGAGGCAAGATCAGTTCAAGCCCTTGGAGATTCTTCATCAAGATTGCAAAAGTAGACACAAAGTTCCTTTTCTCCTTTCCATGGCAAATAAAGTAACCACTGTGGCCAACCCCAGCAGCAAAGCACAGGGGCAGCCTCCTCCTTACAGCTTCCTTGGTTCTTCTCCTTGGCAAAGGCTTGTCTTGATTCCCAGAAGTGATATAAAGTTCTGGGGTCTGGGTCCCCTCTTTTATAAACCAACATTCTTTGTCTCTGAAGGCAGAGAGTGTCTGTACCTAGTCCAAACCAGTTCTGGTCAGTCCTGGAACACTTTGTTTACAGGACTCCTTCTTTCCTTTGACAGTGTTGGCCAGGGTCATCAGACACACCTCAGGAGGTGAAGCCAGCATTGTGGAAAGCAGACACAGCTCTATTCAGGTCCCAGGTGCTCCCCTTCCCACCACTCTACATGCAGATAGGTCTATTCAGCCCTGTGCTGACTCACCCTGTCTCCTGGATCCCCCAGCCCTGTCACTCAAAAACCAGACAGGCAATACACAACCTAGCAGAGGCAGGCTTGGATAGTTAGGCAAGAAAATACCTACTTTCTAAAAGTGGTGTTTTCAAACACAGAATGCTAAAACCAACTTCACTAAAAGGTGTGTTTTATCATTCTGAGTTCAGGCATACTAAACTCAAGTTTCTACCTAGTTCCCTGAGTCAGTTAGTATTATAAGATGTTATAATCAAACTGCCCATTCTGGCCTATGGAGAACAGGTAGCCTTGCAATAGTGAAAAACGAAATTGGTTGTAATTCACTAATAGGACATGCTACACACATCAGGGCATGTCCTACCTTTTACATACAATGCACCCTGTCATTGGGCCTAAATTAGTGGTGACTAATATGTGGAAAATGGAAGGTTTAGGGACTGGCATGTGGGTACACTTGTCCAGTCAGCATGGCAGTACCAGACTGCACACAGGCTCTGCAATGGCTGGCCTGAGACACACTTTACCAGCGGCTTCTGTGGGTGGCACAACCAGTGCTGCACGCCCACCAGCAGCATTTGATTTACTGGCCCTGGGCACACATGGTGCTCTGTACTAGGGTCTGACAAGTAAATCAAATGAACCAATCATGGAGTCACTAATCCAATACAATACTCTACTGTATACTTTACAATAGGGAACACGGGCACAATGGCACTGAATAGCATTGGCACAGTGCCCAAAGCATCTAGACCAGCAAATACATAGCAAAAATATAGGAGGCAACAGCAAAAAATGGAAGGGTGACCCACGCCAATGGTGCCAGGTCTAACATATAAGAGGGCCGACCA
Organism: Lissotriton vulgaris; assembly: GCF_964263255.1. Lineage (NCBI taxonomy): Eukaryota > Metazoa > Chordata > Amphibia > Caudata > Salamandridae > Lissotriton > Lissotriton vulgaris. Next base: position 864,725,266 of record NC_141689.1, read on the forward strand.
AACAGTCAGCGCCCTCAGCAGTGGCCAAGCACTCCTTCCCTGCCCTAGAGCAGAAAAGCCCGCCCGCCAGCCCGCCCGCACCCAACCAATTACTTCTGCTTTCTCGCAATGCGAGAAACAGAAATATAAAATGGTATTTATAATACCATTTTTGTGTTTCTGCTTCTCTCACTGCTGCTCTTTGTGAAGACCACTGCAAGAATGTACTGAACATTTCAAGCAGGGCACAATATATTGCACAGCCCATTGGCAGGACCTTGTCCACATATATGGTTCCCTAAAATTGTATCCCTAGTAGCGGAAAATCCACTGGGTGTATGGGTAGCAAACGAAAGCCAAATTTCACCATTTTTGCTCCCTGCCCACAAGCTGCACCAGGCAGATGGCATCATCCACCGAGGCATACAGCACCCTAGAGTCTTCTTCTGCAATGAAATCATTGACTGACTACCCTTCTGGCAAGATAAGTGGTGAATCATTCTGAACTCCCCCATCTCTTTTTTAGGCACCACCCCTAATGGTGAGATGATCAAGTTCTCTAAGGGCCAATCTGTGAATGGACCAGCAATCCTACCTTCCTTAATTTCCTTTTTTAATTTCGCTGCAACCACCTGTGGCAATTCTCTTGCTGATTTCAAGTTGTCCGCTCATCTACACCCCTTTGGACCCTGGTATCCTACCCGGAAACCCTTGATGAATCCCCACTGTATCTGTAGTGCTGCCTCCTTGTCAGGGTAAATCGAGAGCCACGGCCCCATGGCCTCAATCCTAACGGGGGTAGGGGCCCTTTGGCCCAGACTGCCCCATCCTTTAGTGTCTCTCCACTGTTCTGCTGGGGAGGCCAGTGTAAAACACTGTGTGAGTGGACGCCTCCCCCTGCATTTAGGGCATTGATGATTAAACTTGCATGGGTGCCTGGAGCAAAATCTTTTATTAAAGTTACAGCATGCCCCGTGGTGGCCCCTGTCTGCTTTGGTGTGAAAACTGATCCTCCATCTCCGAGACTAGACCCTCCCGCTCCTTGATGAGTGGACATGCCTGAAAGGACATGTAACTGGCAGGCCGCTGGCCGTATGCGAGGATGCTGAGGATTGTGTAGAGGACATCCACTGCATCCATAGCTCCTGATCCCCCTCACCCTTAGTTGTATCTGTATTGATACTTACCCTGGCTCTAAAAGCTTCATCATAGCTCAGCCAGGCGATACTCCCAAAATGCAACAGTGCCTTACGTATGATATCAATGTATTTCAGCAAGGCAATCGCGCTATCCAAGTGCTTCTCACAGTAAATACTGGTCCAGTTTTCCATGTTAATGGGCACCCTCGGCATCCTTGTCAACTCCCACTTCTCTTCTTTTCTTTTGAGCTCTCCTTTGCCTGTATCTCTCTATATAATAATTTGAAAACTTCAATGTATTCATGCTTCCATGTTTTTTGTTTTTTCTGATAGATGCAATCCCAATGGCATCGCCAGCCCTATGTATGGTACTTATTGTCCATTTTATCATCATTCCCTTCCACATTGTCCATATGGACACTTGCGCCTACCAAACAGTTGGCGCCGCAGCTGTACCTGTTTTTGTCGCCAAATCCCTCACTGTTCCATCATCCACTCCAACCGACCGGCAGGATTTTCCCTTTGCACCTTTTTCACCCCCCTTCCATGCCGTCCACCAATCCCCATTACCTGAGAGTCTGCCTTGGACCTACTTGTCCTTGTCCCGGCTGCTGTTCTTCTTCTGCCCCATGGGTTTCGACTTTTCTTTGGCAGTCCTTCTCTCCTGCAAAATATCAATCTTCCTGCTTGCCTTCTCCGTTACTCCAGAGCCTCCTGCAGTCACTTCTTCATCATAATGCACTTCTCCCTCTTCCCATTCGTCACTCTCATCCCCGTAATCCAGCACTATCTCTGCCTCACTCTCCATTGCCCCCACACATCATCATACGCCACTCTCTTCTGTTCTTTCACACTCATGCCTCTCTTTCCAGCGCAATCCTTTGCTGTTGTGCTTTCTGCGCGCTCCCTTGTTAGAGCGTAGGCCGCCGCGGACCCCCCTCTTGCTTCTGCCCAGCGTCCTGGGGCCGGCATGCACCTCACTGGTGTCACCCCTTTCCTACCGGCCTCACCTACCAGTCTTGATCCCCCCAACAGGGTGCTCTAACCTATGGGGGTCTGTGCACCACCGTGCCTCACCGTCCTACTGGCTGTCCCTCTGCCCTTCTCCGAGGGGAGACTATCAGATACCCAGACACACTTGCCCCCACTAGACCCCCCTGACTCCTGTACCCCTGCACCCTGTTCGCCTAAATGGGGGTCCCCTCCCCACACCCTTGAGATGCCTGCTTCTCCCGCTCTCTGGCTTCACAGATCCTGGCCCATCTTTCTTCTGACTGCTGGATGATTTGGCTCTGCTCCTTAATGAGCGCCGCCAAATCCATGCCTGCCCATCTGGGCAAGGTGGGGGGAAAATCGCCTCATCGTTGTTCTGCTCTTTGGGAAGCTGCACAGGCAGGCTCTTCCTCCTGCCTCTGCGCTTCACTCCCGGTGGGTCATATTTCTGGCTTCGACCCCTGCCTGCCGATGATTTTCCTGCATGTGGTGGCTCCTCATGGCATGCCGCTAACGCCGCTGCCACACCACTCAAGGGGGACCGCGTGGGTCGGACCATGCCGACCCATTTTTGGTCCAAGACCCTGGGCTGCAGGAGGTCCACGCAGCCTGCCTGGCCCAGCACCAGAAACGCAGCCCGCACTGCATCACCGCCGGGTGACACCATTGTCACACTGCCTGTTCTGAAAGGTTGGTTTGCTACACACTAACAGATAGGGGTTAAAGTGGCCCTAACTAACCCCCTCAGGCTGCGCTAAGCTACTGGGCCCAATAATTTCACTCACTGCCACTAAATTACTCCTACCCACCCGGTGGAACTAGGTGTCAGGAAGAGGCTGGACCCTCCCCTCCTGACACCTTTATACCACACCCTACTCTCGCCCCTTCCCCTACTCCTTTGATCCCCTCCCCACCTTGTCCTTCTGGCCTTGCATGAAGTGCCCCGGGGGAAGACGGGTCTGCGACCAGCACTTACCCCGGGGGCCAGCACTGCATCCAGATATATGATACAAGTAACATCATACCTACTACAAGTCAGGACTATTGGATTTGTCAATGGTTGTTAGTTGCATAAGATAAATAAGCAGCAACTATGGCTTGTATATAATATTGAAAAAGTTTCTACTTAAAGCCCTGGTGACACCATGACCAAGTTGCTGCTCCTGAGTTTGAAAAAGTGAAGGGAAATCCAGAGAGAAAACGACTCTCTTTAAATGATTCCCCTTCCCCTACAATGCTCACCTGGCTTGACATCATGCCATAAGGTCTCCACTAGTGAGAAGTGAGCAATGTGACCACTAGCGCATCGATGGGCCTGCTGTCACTGCATTCTGAAAAAAAACGGACCCCCTGTGCCAGGGCACAAACAGAGCCCGATAGAGACCCATTTCGAGGCCTCCTTTAAAAAAGTGCCGATGCTCAGCACTGGTGAGACCCGGCCCACTTAAAGCCATGGCTGTACTGGTTGGGTCCAGAAGCAGAGGGCAGTTCTTGGGTGATTTGGGCGAATTACCTCTTAAGGAGCATTCATGGTGCCGAAAAACGCCAGCAACAGGGCAGAGGCGGTTGTTCCAGGATCCACCGCAGCTCCCATGCGTTCAAAGCAGGATCAGATGAGCAGCGACGTTCCAGGTAGGTGCGCTGATCATGGCCCTATTAATAATGTATCAGAACTGCTAGGGGGCCCTGACAGGAAGAATATAACTGCTGGGGGCTTTTGAGAGAAAGCACCAATCTGACAATGCAGTGTGAGGACTCGGGCCAGCAATAATCGTATTTTTCATGTTGCTGCTTCCCCTACCGGCTCAAACCCATGGCATGGTGACAAAACGGGGTCCCCCAGGAGTAGACCATGATATGAACTATGCGTATGAAAAAGGGGTTCTTGGGCATTCATGGCGCAACTACTCCTAAGAAACTGACAGGAAGCAAAGTACTATCAGATCGGATATCTCAAATCAGCAAATTAAAAGCTGCCAAAACCATATGGCTGAAGGGGGTAATACTCCTGGTGGTAAAATGGGTATCTATGCCGGCCGTAAATCTAGGGTATTTAGAGCCCTCAAGAGCCTGGAGGGAGAGAGGTAGCTCTGGCCAAAGTCTAGACCAATCTAAAGGTATCAGACCCCATGGCTCTCTTGCTCAGTTTGATTATTTTTATGTAACACCAGATTTTTTGAAGGGGTGCCAAATAGAGCTATTTCCTTGACTGTTGTCTGATCATAACCCTCTGGCAATTGAACTCGCTCTGGATGGGTTTACGAGAAGTGCTCAGAGCTGGTACTTTGAGAGAGGTCTCCTATTCGATACAGCTTATAAAGATCATATGAATGAATGGATTCTGGGATTTCTTAGCTTAGAGAAAGCGCTCCAGCTGGGGTGGTCTGTGATGCTTTTAAAGCAGTAGAAACTCTGAGGTTTAGCCTGAATCACCAGAAGTGGAGTCAATTACTTCTTAAAGATTTATACTAACAATTTAGTATTACCAAGCCCAGCTTGTTGTGGTGGTTACCTCTGGGACTGACGCCTCTCATGTTCAACTTCAGATAGCTATAGCCAAGGTTAGACTCAATGACGTAACAGCCAAAAACACAGCAGAAAAATGTCATGATACAGGGGAACTCTTTTGAGGGTATAATGACAAGTTATATTAAGCCCAGCCCCCATCATGGATAAAAAAGATAGAGCAATTCTTTAATCTGGTAGTTTTGGATAATGTCACGCTGGAAGACTGTAACGTTTTAAGTGAGGATTTCATACCAGATGAAATATAGATAGCTCTCCAAGGACTCCTCTCTGGGAAAGGGGTGGGTACAACCAAATGCCCTTAGAATGTTATAAGGTATATTTTATGGTGCTAGTTTCTTATTTGCAGGAGCTCTTTCTCCGAGTGCAGATAGATCAAAGCCTGCCCGAGTCCTGGTCCACTGTGAATATTCTTATCTTTCTAAAGAAAAAGAATGATCTCCTATGATCCGGGCTCTTATAGGCCAATAACACTAATAGCAGCGCAAAGCTATATTAGAAAATACTGGCTAGTCGGCTGGGTCATATTGTCTCCAAACTGATCTCTACAAAATAGCATGGTTTTATCCACGGGAGGGGAACTACCAACCATTTTCGTAGGGTGATCACACTTCTTTATGCAACAGATATATCAAACGAGTCCATGCCAGTGGCCCTGTTGGATGCAGAAAAGGCGTTCACCAGGGTTGCCTGGGAGTATCTATGGAAAGTCATGAGTTTGTTCAGAATAGGTGGGTACTATAACAAGGCCGTTCAAGCAATATATCACAGACTGGTTGCAAATGATGGGGGGCAATTTGGGCCAATCCATATTCAGAGGGAAACCAGGCAAGGATGTCCTTATTTCTCCTTGCATTTTGTGCTTTAGCTTGACCCTTTTGTCCGCAAGCTTGAAGCTAATCCAGCCATTTCACCAGCTAGACGACAGGGATGGGAGAAAAAAAATCTTAGCCTGTGCAGAAAAAATAGCAGTGGCAACTGCAAATCCAGATGTGGCACTGCGTGTAATTGAGGACATTTGGGAAGCTAGCGGGCTACTCGCTGAATAGTAGTAAAAAGCAACTAGTGGTGAACAGGCAAATTGTAACCCCAGGACCCGCGTGTGGTTGAGCAAGCGGTTTACTTTGCAGTTAGTATTTGCACAAAACTGGATCAGATAGTTAAGATCAATATTGCCCTGATCATAGTGAAAGCCAAACGTGATTTTGCTAGAAGGGATAATCTACACCTATTGATATTGGATTGGTGCAACATTATTAAAATGGTATTCCTGACAAAGGTTTTGTATTATTATTGTGCAATCCCACTGGAGTTTGAATACTCCTTTTTCAAAATAATGGATGCTCTGATCTCCAGATTTATCTAGTGTTATGGTAAAGAAAGGATGGCGAGCAGGTATTTGTCCCTACCTAAGGATGGGGGGCCTCCCTAACCTAGCCACCTTTTAATGGATGCGTGCTCTTGTAGAAAGTAACGGTGGGGGACAAGGACCTGGAGAGTATATACCTTCATTATGAGGATTCCAAAGGTTGTCTGTTAAAATTTGGTAGAACCTAGCCATTAGAAAAAAACATTTGTTCAAGATGCTATCTGCAGCTTTCAAGAACTAGGTCTGGTTGGCTGAAAAAGGTTGGGCTAGGCAGGCTTAATTGGTACACATGCTTACAGGGGAATCTGAAACTTCCAGGCATATTTCAGGATGCCTGTTTGCCAAGGTGGGAGAGGCATAAGCTTGCAAATTTAGGGGATTTGTTTTAAGGACCTCATCTGGCATCATTCAAGGAGCTCTTGGCCAGATGTGACATTAGTCCTAGGGATTTGTTCAAATATTTGCAAATCTGTGACTTTTTGCATAAGAAAATAGAGGCATTACTGGATTTTCCAGGGCACCAACGCTAGATTTGCTATTAAGCAATGATGACTGCACGATTAGTCAGTTGTATTTAAGCTTGGGCTCCAACATTCCGAACGATCTGGAGAAACCTATCATGAAATAGCAACAGAGACATCACTCCAGTAATATCAGTTTCTATGAGTCCCTGAAGCTAAGCCATACCTTTCTCCGTTCTTCGGGTTTGCCAGCGCAACACTATAAAACGCACAGGACGCATAGGTTTTTTTCAGTGAAGAAGGACGCGAGGAGCAGGAAGTAGAGCGGCCAGGCAGGGGAGGAGGTGGCCATGCAGGTAAGTGCCTTCTTTTTTAAATTTTAAATATTTTGGGAGGGTAGAGGGGCTGGCTAACTGCTCCGCCACAGAGTTGGAGTTTTGCCTACCTCCACATTTGCAACGGAGCGCGGTGTAGGCAAATCTCTGCACACTCCGCTAGCGGAGCAGAGTTACCCACCCATGGTTAGTTACATTAGCATTCTTCTCACCACCTACCACCCCACCAGAAACTTGATGCCCACTATTTTTATTTATATTATTGCTTTAATTTATAAACGCAAACCTCTACCAAAATTGCAATGGCATGCTGAGCAACAGAATACGTAGCAAACATGTGAGGCTGCGGAGAGGTTTTGCAGTTAGAATAGTCTATGCAGAACGATCTGTGAGTGGTTCCTATCCCGATATGGTGGCCTGGAGAGGTACTTGTTCCTAAAGGGAGGACCTGCAGTAGTCTCTGTCCTGCTTTGCTAGGCAACTAAGTTTGTATTATTGCTCCATGCTAGATGTAAGTTCCTGATAAAACGAATAAATAAAATAAAAAATGGCATCGAATTTAGGTTAACAATTATTTTTTTATAACAACATTTTTATTAAGTTTTGGAATCCACCAAGTAAAGTACACTTACAACCGCATAGCAACTACGCATTATAACCAACCATTTCACAAATCATAGTATGATCCCCACCTCCCCGTATCTTATTGTGTGTCCATTGACAGCCTCGTGCAGTATAGATAGGCTTTTCTAGTTGCGTGCACCAGTCCACTCCTGCCCTCCTTTTCACCAGGGACGGGGGGTTGGGGAGTTTCACCTCTGGCAAACATTTTGTTCGGCGACCAATGTGGCAACACATACGAGCATACGTGAGCTTGGAGCGGCCATTCTCCTCAACCAGGCCCAGCAGGACTATCCTCAGGGTTAGGTCAACGTTCTGCTTCAAGAGCTCTGAGAGGTCACTTTGTGTATTTGCTGCCAGCATGTGGTAATAATCAGGAAGGCCCAGGCCACATGGTAAAAGTCAGCTGGAGCTGCAGAACAGCGGAAGCAGGCAGGTTAGGGGATCTTTCTGGCATTATGTAAGCGTATCGGGGTGAGGCCCGTAAAGTGTAGGTAATTTAGCTGAATCAATCGGAGGTTTTGGAGATGGCCAGCATGTGTAGAGCTAGCCTGGCCTCCCTCCAATCCGCCTCATTGAGTTCACCATCCCAGCCCTCCCAGCAGGATTGAAGTGTGAAATGAGTGATCAATAGATTTGGAAGATTGGAGCTTTACCAATGCAGCCCATGAGCAGTTTGGCTCTAGGGGGCTAAATTCAGGGACGTCAAGTGTAAGGTGTAACATTGGCTATGGGGGCATGGCATAGTTGCAGATATAGGTGGCATTACGTTTGATTAAGAATGTAACAAACCTGTAGGCCTCAGAGCCTCAGTGTCAGGTGGGATGTTTGCTATGAGTATGAGGGTGTGGCGTAGATGCAGATATTTGTGGAATCGCATTTGATAAAGATTTTAACAATCCTGTAGTTCTCCAAAAGTCTTAATGTATTTCCCCACCTAGACATCCCCAAGGACTGTGATGCCTATCATGTCCCATTTGCCATCGCCCTCTCCACTGGGAGGTCATCCCTGTCAATTTAAAGTTCCAGCCTAGGAATCTTAATGCGGATCTCCAAAAAAGGAGGACTACATAGCTTATGTCAAGAAGGCTATGGGGTACTGGAAAGCCATATAGCATATCTAGAATGAGGTCAAATTCAAGGGAAGAAAGCTCTCCTCTGTAGGTTGGAATGTCACTCCCACCGCTTAGCAAGTCGTTAATAACAATTAGGTCGGAGGCCAGGTAATAGCATTGAAGTTCCACCATCTCCAAAATCACATGGGGATTGCTTACCATTGGGAAACGCAATTTGAGAGCGATCGCCAAACACAGAAAGGAGCAAAGAGTGGAGCTGAGTGCGTGAAACTAATGTGGCGGGTATGGGAAGTGTTGGAATATGTACAGAAAGTGAGGGAGAATCATTATTTTTATAGAGGGTGATACGGTCCATCACATGCAGGGGAAGTTGCAACCACTTCTGGATGTCATTTTTCATCTTGGACCAGTGGTGACTCCTCCACGAGCGTTGCCCCACTGCTTCTGAGCAGTAAAGGAAAGAAAATGATAACTTTTAGTTTTATCATTTTATGTTTCCTTTGCAGGTGGGTGGGTGGGGCTGCTCTGCTCATGGAGCAGGGCAGGAGTGGTTTGCCCACTCCTAAATGCGTAATGACTGTTTGGTCAGCCCTCTTGGGCCACCCAAACCAGTCATGCACACTTTCCCCGTTCTCCATGCAGGCTGCATTACAGCCTGTGTGGAAAACAGGCCCTCATTCTCTGGTTGAGCGTCAAACCAGGACGATCAAAACCAATCACAATGCTGCAATGCAGCGTTGTGATTGGTCAGGGGAGCCTGGGTGCTTACCAATCACAACTCTGCTATGCAGTTTAATACACTGGGGCCCCAAAATCTGTGAGTCAGCCAAAAAGAATAAAGCATCATCTACACAGAGAGTGATCCTCTCCTCTGGCCCTCCATGCCATGACCACCCGCTGAGTTGGGTATCGCAGCAGATGATCTGCACTAGGGGATCAATCACAATAGCGAATAGTGATGGAGATAAGGGACAGCCCTGACAAGTGCTCTTCAAAACAGGGAAGCAGTTTGATTGTGAGCCATTGATCCAGACCTGTGCTAAAGGCTGGTGATAAAGTGTGCTGACAAAGAGCCTCATGTTCATCCCGGCAAACAGCCTTTACTCTGACGTTTTTACTTCGTAGTACAATTTCGACACATTTATTAGATTGTAACAACTGTTGGCACGCAAGTCTATACCTCAAAAGACAATACCACGCATTTGAGGATAATTAAAAAAGGGGACTTGGGGGGGTTTCCTCCCACCAAAAATATAACATGTTCAATTACTGAAAAATGCGTAACTGACAAATGGATTGTAATTTAAAAAAATGATTGAGTTAATGTATACATTTCCAACAGTATGTGGCAGTTTTACACTGTGATAACATTTTTCAGACGCAGTAAGCGTGGTAAAAGTATGCATGGCAGTGGAATGCGTGGTGAAGGTGTTTGTAATGTGAATGAATGTAAATGCGTTGGAGTGGTATGCGTTGTGAAATGTTTGATGTAAAGACGTGCTTGGTGAAGGAAGGCGTGGTAATGTCATACAACCGTACCTCCCAGGGCCAGAACAGTCAAGGACAGCCACAAGAAAAGGCCAGTCCACTGTATTGACTGCCTTTTTAAAATCTATAAGTGGTAGTGACACTGGAGGATGAGATGTGTCTAATCTATGAGTGCAACCTGAACCCTTCTGATACAGTGTCTCGTACTGCATATGGTCATAAAGCTACATTGATCGTGTTGAATTAAATATGGTAACACGGATTCCAGCAAATTAGCCAGGACCTTAGCGTAGAGCTTAAATTCTGTGTTGATCAAGGAAATGGCAAAACAAAAGGTAATGATGGACGAAGTGTTGAACATTGCAAGCACTCACCCCAGTCAACTGATCTGGGTTTAATCCATCATCATTCTCTAGCTCACGCCGCCACCCCAGTTCAGACATGGTCATATGCAGATCAGTCAGACCCTGTGCCTCATATGAACAGCCCAGCCCGAACTGCCAAGCCAAGTCTTCCCTGGACTGGACACAAGCATCCTGGGACCAGTTTCTGGCTAATCAGCCATCATCAGCCAGGCTAGCTTGAATCCAGTGGCAAAGTGAGCAATGGACCCACGTCTGGGCATATCCTGCCAACTTAGGGCAAACAAAGCAAAACCAAAGGGGATGATGGACGGAGTGTTGAACATTGCAAGCTCTCACCCCAGTCAACTGATCTGGGTTTAATCCATCATCATTCTTTAGCTCACCCTGCCACCCCAGTTCAGACATGGCCATATGCAAATCAGTCTGACCCTGTGCCTTATAGGAACAGTCCAGCCCGAACTGCCAAGCCATGTCTTCTCTTGACCGTACAGAAGCATCCTGGGACCGGTTTTGGGCTAATCAGCATCATCAGCCAGGCTAGCTTGAATCCAGTGGCATAGTGAGCAAAGGACCCACGACAGGGCATACCCTGCCAACTTAGGGCAAACAAAGCAAAACCAAAGGGGATGATGGACGGAGTGTTGAACATTGCAAGCACTCACCCCCAGTCAACTGATGTGGGTTTAATCCATCATCATTCTTTAGCTCACTCCGCCACCCCAGTTCAGACATGGCTATATGCAAATCAGTCTGACTCTGTGCCTCATGAGAACGGTCCAGCCCGAACTGCCTCGCCATGTCTCCCCTGGACCTGACACAAGCATCCTGGGACCGGTTTCTGGCTAATCAGCCGTCATCAGCCAGGCTAGCTTGAATTCAGTGGCAAAGTGAGCAGGGACCAATGTCTGGGTATACCCTGCCAACTTAGGACGAACAAAGCAAAACTAAAGGGGATGATGGATGGAGTGTTGAACATTGCAAGCACACTCCAACAATCAACTGATCTGGGTTTAATCCATAATCTTTCTTTAGCTCACTCCGCCACCCCAGTTCAGACATGGCCATATGCCAATCAGTCTGACCCCGTGCCTCATGAGAACAGTCCAGCCCGAACTGCCTAGCCATGACTTCCCTGGACCGGACACAAGCATCCTGGCACGGGTTTCTGGCTAATCAGCCATCATCAGCCAGACTAGCTTGAATCCAGTGGCAAAGTGAGCAAGGGACCCATGTCTGGGCATACCCTGCCAACTTAGGACGAACAAAGCAAAACTAAAGGGGATGATGGATGGAGTGTTGAACATTGCAAGCACTCTCCAACAGTCAACTGATCTGGGTTTAATCCATAATCTTTCTTTAGCTCACTCCGCCACCCCAGTTCAGACTTGGCCATATGCAAATCAGTCTAACTCTGTGCCTCATGAGAACGGTCCAGCCCGAACTGCATAGCCATCTTTTCCCTGGACCTGACACAAGCATCCTGGGACCGGTTTCTGGCTAATCAGCCGTCATCAGCAAGGCTAGCTTGAATTCAGTGGCAAAGTGAGCAGGGACCAATGTCTGGGTATACCCTGCCAACTTAGGATGAACAAAGCAAAACTAAAGGGGATGATGGATGGAGTGTTGAACATTGGAAGCACTCACCAACAGTCATCTGATCTGGGTTTAATCCATAATCTTTCTTTAGCTCTCCGCCACCCCAGTTCAGATATGGCCATATGAAAATCAGTCTGACCCTGTGCCTCATGGGAACAGTCCAGCCTGAACTGCTAAGCCATGTCTTCCCTGGACCCGAAACAAGCATCCTAGGAACGGTTTCTGGCTAATCAGCCGTCATCAGCCAGGCTAGCTTGAATCCAGTGGCAAAGTGAGCAAGAGACCCACGTCTGGGCATACCCTGGCAACTTATGGCGAACAAAGCAAAACCGAAGGGGATGATGGACGGAGTGTTGAACATGGCAAGCACTCACCCAGGTCCAACTGATCTGGGTTTAATCAATCATCATTCTTTAGCTCACTCCGCCACCCCAGTTCAGACATGGCCATATGCAAATAAGTCTGACCCTGTGCCTCAAGGGAACAGTCCAGCCTGAACTGACAAGCCATGTCTTCCCTGGACCGGAAACATTTATTTATTTGAGAGTTTTATATACCGCTGGCCATACCCGAGGGTTTATTGGAGCGCTTTACGACATATGATTCAGGAAATCACAAACGCAATAGTCTTGAGAAAAATATTATAGCATGCTAGTATATATAATGGTATAATGGATCCTGGCGCTTCGTTTAGGTATGGGTATGCTGTACCACCTTGAAGCAGGGAGGTCAGATGGAGTCATAGTGGTGTGCATGTTGGCTCAAGCCAGCCCCCTTTATGGGTGTGGGGGTGAGGAAGGTGTCTGGTGGCTTGGCGGAGGTAGATGACTTGATGGTAGAGAATCTTGCATCCGTCCAGTTCCGGCTTCTGTGCTCCATCTACAGCTATCAATACATGGGTGGACGACTGAGAAAGAGATCTTTGAGCTGCATTTAAAATTTTGGAAAGGATGGGTAGTTCTGGTGCGGACTGGAATGGAATTCCAGATCTTGGGCATGCTTCCAGAAAAGTAGCGGGCTGCGTTTTTTTGTGTACGAGTTTTCGGCGGGATGAGAAGTGTATTGGAGCTCCTGAGGGTCCTAATCTGGCCAGCCTTCTTAAGTTTGGAGGCCAGGTAGGCTGGTTTACCGGTGTGCAAGGCTTTGTGCGTGAGGCAAGCAGTTCTGAAATTGGCACGCATTTCGACTGGGAGCCACTTTAGCTCTTTGATTGCAGGTTATATGTGATCGTATTTCTTTGCCCCTGTGATCATTCTGGCTGCTGCATTGAGTGTCGTTCTGAGGGGAGCTAAGTGGCGTTTAGCTGTATCTGTGAGGGCTGCATTACCATAGTCTAGTTTGGATAGCACTAGTGCTTGAGTCGCTTGCTTGGGATGCTTCGGCGGAATATCAGGTTTTATTTTGTTTAGTAGTTTCAAGTTGAGGAAGGCGCTTTTTGCCGAGATTTTGATGTGCTTGGCCATGTCAAATTTTTAATTGTGGGTGATTCCCAGCGATTTTACAGAGTCAACAAGGGTGATATTGCCATTGAGGGTGTCAATGGCTTTCAGCCATTCTGTGATTTGGGGTGGTTTCTTTTTTGTTAGAGATGAGGAGGAATTCCGTTTTGTCTTGGTTGAGTTTCAAGTGATTAAGGGATAGCCAATTTTGGACTTCTCTAAGAGTGTCGTTAAGTCTTTGGATGTCCTCGATTGAGGAGGTTTCGAGATAGATCTGGGTGTCGTCTGCATATAGGTGGAAGGGGATTTTGGTGTGTTTGAGTATAGTGGTGATGGGTTCCATGTAGATGTTTTAAAGTTGAGGGGAAAGAAATGATCCTTGGGGGACACCTCTGCTGACAGGGTGTAGTTCAGACAAGAGGTTTTTGATTTTTATTCTTTGTGTGCGGTTCTTGAGAAAGGAGGAGAACTACTGTAGGACCATCTCTTCTGCACCTAGCCTATTTTGGATTGGAGAACTTTGATGATTAGCTTGTGGTCAACCGTGTCAAAGGCTACCGATAGATCTAGGAGTATGAGTAGACAGCATCGGTTTGTGTCTAGTGACCTGTGGATGTCATCTATGATGTTAATGATTGCTGTCTCAGTACTGCAGCCTTGTCGGAAGCAAGATTGGTGGGGGTCCAGGAGGTTTATGTTGTCCATGTGTTGGGTCAATTGTAGGAGAAAACATCTTTCCAGGATTTTAGATAGGAGAGGAAGATTGGAAACGGGTCTGAAGTTATTCAAGTCAATAATGTCCAAGCCGGTTTCTTTTAGAAGTGGTGTTACTTGGCTGACTTTGAGGCAGTCTGGAATGGTTCAGGTTCTCATGGAGCTGTTTATGATTTTGCTCCAGGGTGGGGCTAAGGAGAGTTTGAGTTTTTTAGCCATTTGAATGAGTATAGGATTGAGGGCGTGGGAAGAGGGTTTGGAGGTGGAGATTAGTTTAACTATCATCGATACAGAGACGGGGTTAAAGGTTTTCCAGAGTATTAGAGGGTGGTTATGTACAATATCATATGTCCTTGGAGACAGGCCCATGTGAGTGATACTGCGGTTGACATCCAAGGAGAGTTCAATCTAGGTGATTTTGTCATTGAAGAAGTTGGCGAAGTTATCGCACTGGTCTTTGGAGGTGAACATCAAGGGAGGGGGGGGGCTTGGAAGTCTGTTGTCTGATGAGGTTGAAGAGTCCTTGGGCATGTTTTTTGCATTGTCGAGAGCAGAGCAGAGCAGAAATAGGAGTTTTTTTGTTAATTATGTGTTTTTGTACTTCCTGCGAGTTGATTTGAGTTGTCCGTGGAGGATTGAGGTTGGGTTGTTCTGCCAGCGTCTTTCTGTGGCCCTGAGGTGTCTCCTTTCAGAGTTTATGTCTGTGTTGAACCAGGATCTGGACGGAATGTTTCTGGCTCTTTTTAGTTTCAGGGGGGCTAGTTGGTCCAGAAATGAAGTCATAGTTGTGTTATAGTGAGAGGGGAGTTCTGTTGTGGAGAGCTCATCCATAGAGATAGGAAGGAGAGATCTCATTGTTTCCTCTAGAATAGCTAGGGGGATCTGAGTTAGGTTTCTTGCACATTTGTTGGGTCCAGCGTGGGGGGTTTGCATAGGATTGGTTGGCTGATGAAGAATAATTGAGGTGCTGATCCGACCAGTCAACAGGCAAGATGCGATCGAAACGGATTGTGTCGCGTTGAGCAACAATGGCATCCAGGATAGATCCTTTGTCTTGTGTTTCTTCAGAGCAGTTTTGGATAAGGTTGTTGTTGATTAGGAGATCGTTTAGGGATTGAATTAGCGGGTTGTTTTCTTCATTCCAGTGTAGTTTGAGGTCACCTTGGATTAGTTTGAGTCTCGGAGAGAGCAGTAGGTGATCAGATCTAACAGGTGTTCCCCGAATGCTGTGGTGTTGCCAGGTGGATGGTAGATGAGGTGGCCGAGTAAAGATTTGTTGTCTTTGGTCTTAATGTTGGCGGTTAGGCTTTTAAATGTGTTGTATTTGAAGGTGTCTGTTTCTGTCACGTCTATGATGACCTTGTGCAGGATTGCTATGCCCCCTCTGCGTTGATCCCTTCTGTCTTTGTTAATAAGTGCATATCCCTGGGACACAAACATGTCTAGGCTTGGGGACGAGACTTCGTTTAGCCAGGTTTCGGTGAGGAAGGTGATGTCTATGTCTATTGAGTGTTTTGGGGAGTAGGGGGGCGGTCTCTTCTGAGTTCCGTGATGACCATGATCTTGGATTCTGGGTTGACAGATGTATGAGTGTCATAGGAGACGGCAAGCTCCATTACTTCACTTGGTGACATATCCGCAGTTGTTCTTTTGGGTTTCTGTGATTTGTTTGAGAGTGGGGTTGCGATCCAGCTGGGATTTAGACCCTTGGGGGGGGGGGGGGGGGGCTGATGCTCTCTGGTGAAAGGACATGCGGGAGTCGAGAGGGGTAGTTGGCTGGGTTCCCTGAGCGTGTAGAGGCTTAGTAAGATTGAGTTGAGAGTGAGACCTAATATTACAGCTTCTATCTGGCTTTCCAGCAAAGTGATATGTTGCAACGTTTCCTCGATGGAGGAGAGTGTGGTTGGTGCTGGGTCATCCCGTGGGGGAGAGAGCTTGTTGTTGATATATTTGCTTTTGGTGTTCCTGATGTCAGTGTTGACTTTGTGAGAGGCTGTGGGCAGGGGGAGTTGGAGGTCGCATGTTGGATCCCTCGTCCTCCTGGGCGTGGGGAGAGGTGTGTGATTATGTATCCTAGCTAGCCGATTGGGGGCATTAGTAGTTAGTTGGGTGTGGTGAAATGGGGAGGGAGGGTGAAGGTGGCAATTGAGCAGGGAATGGAGGGAATCCTTGGCATCGTACCTCCTGTGTGTGTTGGAGAGGAAGAGTGTATTGTGTGTGTTTTGTGCGAGGTGGGCGATGGGGAGGTGATTGCTCAAGGGGGAGAGGATGACAGGGTTGGCGGAGGGAGTGGGATTAGTTTGAGGGATCTCTTCACAAGTTAGTCTGTCCGGGGATGGGGAGTAGGTTGGGAGTGTGTGGTGCAAGGGGGCGTTCCGTAATGAGTGTGTCTAAAGCTTCTAGGTTATCATTGTTGGCTTGAACCAAAACTGTGTCGTTGTGGTAGATGGTTGCAGAGATGTTGACCTTACGCCTAGTGTGGTTGAGGATAGAAAATATTAGCTTGCAGCTGTATGGAGTGATGGTTTATTTGGTTATGTGGAGCTGTGATCTGAGAATGGAATTCCATTTTTCTTGCTGTATGAAAAATGAGATCCATTTTCAGTTGACCCTTGGAGGTGCAGTGGTAAATGTCTGCAACTAGTGTTTCTGGGTGTTGACGAATCAGCCTGTGTTTCAGGTTTCTTTTCGCTTTTGCTGAGAGGTTGTGGGGGAAGGTGATGTAGAATGAATTTGGGCCATGTGGGATTCTGGGACTGGTTTCTGGCTAATCAGTCATCAGCCAGGATAGCTTGAATCCAGTGGCAAAGTGAGCAAGGGACCCACGTCTAGGCATACCCTACCAACTTAGGGCGAACAAAGCAAAACCAAAGGGGATGATGGAAGGAGTGTTGAATATTGCAAGCACTCACTCCCAGTCAACTGATCTGGGTTTAATTCATCATCATCATTCTTTAGCTCACTCCGCCACCCCAGTTCAGACATGGCCATGTCCGCTAGGTCCCAGTCACCCACAAGGTGGGTCGATGCAAGTCAGTAGCGTAACCGGCCGCCCAAGATGAAGGAAGGCCCCAGCGACTGCCCCAGGGGGCAGCGATAACAGGGTGGCAGGGAAAATGCTTTGCAAATCCTAGACCCAAGGCGTAAACATATGACGCACCCTGCGGATAAAGGAGTATGGAAGGACCCCCAGTGGCAGCCCTGTCGTAACATCAATTAAGTTTCAGTTCCAAGGGGGTGGCCCCCCAATCCTCAAATATTATTCCTATTATTAGTATTGGCGGGTTTGCCACCAACCCTCAGCAGTCCCAGCAGTAATCAGGAATCCCCTAGGGCCACCCAGGTCCTCTTACGGCTCCACGCGTCTTGTGGTCACGGACATGGAGAGGCGGTCCAAGTCTGGGACCAAGAGAGGGCCCGGCTGGAGCCATGGGGCACCTCCATGGGCCAGATCAACAGTTCAGTACGCCACAGGAGCTTGCATGAAGCAGATTGGCTGCCGGGCTTCCACAAGGCAGTCACGTCCCTACGGCATCAACAGCCTCACACCTCTACACCCAGCCCTCGTCTCACTGGTGCGAGAATGATGTCTATTTGGCCACGCCCTAGGTTGAAGAGAGCAGGCTGCGTTGGCGCAGTGTTCTCTCGCCCTGGCGACCTCGGTTCCCCGGCACCGGCCTGAGTCTTGGTTGGGGCACAGGGCAGAGCAGCAGGTCCTTGGCTGTGTCTTCCGACTGGTGAGGATCATGATGGATAGTGAAGTAGGTCGGAAGCAGCCTCAAGCTGCAACCACCATCTTGGCCACCTTAGCCACATCCCAAACAATTTATTTTATGCTTACAAAATTGTGTACAGCACTCACCGTTGTCATGGTCATTTATTGCTGCCAGCTGGCTGTTGTGGTTGTCCTTGCTGCTTGGGCATCATAGTTTGGGAAGGAGCAACTGTCAGTAAGCACAGTGGTAGCTAAGGGCATCCTGATCATTGGGATTAAAATATTTCAAATAGTAGGAAAGGAAATCTAAGGTTAGGCCTTGTGATGGACTGTAATAGTTAAGGATATGAAAGAGCTGATATGTTAAATGAAATGGTTCAGGTGATGGTGGATTAGAAGTGGTGATGATTGTGAGTGAAAGGACCATGAAGCAGCCTGTAGTGGGTTCATGTGGAACATACAGTGGAGTTTTAAGCTCAGTTTCGGGGGAAGCTCCCTTTTTTACTGCTTTTCTAAAGGCCATGTGTATGCAATGTGGTCTATCATTAACCACTTGTATGATCATGACGAGCTCATACACCTCCCCGGTGCTCATGACGAGCTGAGCTCGTCATGAGCCCCACCCACGGGGGGAGCGCTGGCGCTCCCCCAGTGGGAGCCCGATTTACAAAATTTTCACCGGGAGGGCAGGGAAGACCTCCCCCTGCCTCCCCCCGCCCGCGTCATCAATGACGTCAGCACGCGAGGCGTGCTGATGTCATTGGTGGTTCCCTTTCTCCTCCGACGCGCTGGGAAGCCATTTGCTTCCTGCGCGTCGGAGGAGAAACAAGGTAAGTTTGGGGGCTAGGGAGGGGGGATTGTAACTAAAGAGGCATCAGGTGAAATTAAAAGGGTTTTCCTTTCCCTCGATGCCTCTTTTGAGCATTCCTGCTGCACGATCGTGCGATCGTGCAGCAGGAATGCCCACTAGATACCAGGGATTTTTTTTTTAAGTTTGGCAAAGTTTGTTTGTTTGGGGAGCGGCCCTTTAGGCAAGGGTCGCTCCCCTGTAGGGGGCATCATTTTGTACGTTGTTGGCCACCCGGGAAGGGGCAAAACATTATTTAAATATTTGTAATTTTGGCAAAATCGGGCATTGTATTTGGGAGTGGCCCCTTGGACAAGGGCCACTCCCATGGGGGCCATTTTAGGCGATGCCTAATCAAATATTTAGTCTTGGGGAGCGACCCCTTAGGCAAGAGTCGCTATCCTTTTGGGGGCGATGTTGTTCGCCTCCCTGGGGGGGGGGGCAGATTTTTAAATTTTAATAGGAAATGTGCCATTGTGCTGGGGAGTGGCCACTTGGGCAAGGGCCACTCCCATTGGGGCCATTTTAGGCGATGCCTAATTAAATATTTAGTCTTGGGGAACGACCGCTTAGGCAAGGGTCGCTCCCCTTTTGGGGGCAATGTTGTTAGCTTTGTCTGCCCCCCTGGGGGGGGGCAGAATTTTAATTGTATTATATCATTGTGCCATTGTGCTGGGGAGTGGCCCCTTGGGCAAGGGTCACTCCCATGAGGGCCATTTTAGGGTGCCTATAATTCTGTCTTGGGGGCATTATAAATTGCTTTGTCTGCCCCTGGGGGGGCAGAATAATGTTTTTTTTAAATTGGGTTAATGTGCTGGGGAGTGGCACCTTGGCAAGGGTCACTTCCATGGGGCCATTTTAGGGAGCCCAGTTTTTGAAAGGTAGTTTTGGGGAGCGACCCCTTATGTAAGGATTTCTCCCCTTTTGGGGGCCTATAATTTTTCTTTGTTTGCCCCCGGGGGGATGTTTTAAATGTATTGAACTTGGGTGGTGAAGTGAGCTAAAGAATGATGATGGATTAAACCCAGATTAGTTGATGGGGGTGTGAGTTAGATTTGCTGAAGCGCTCCGTCCATCATCCCTTTTGATATCACCCTGAGGGGCAGTTCAGCATATTCTTTTTTGTTTTTTTGTAAAGCCAGTAGCCCACCAAGTTTTTTTTTAATGGTGGTGTGTCGCCTTTGGACATGGGTTACTCCTCTTTATCGGAGGATGATTGTGACCATTTCTGCCCTTTTTGGGTGGCACGGTAGCAGTATGTTTTTAGGCCCATCTGCTCCCAAGGGGGGCAGAAGCCTTTAGACACCAGAGGTTTTATTTTAATTTTTGTTTTGGGGTGCCCTCAAGGACAAGGGTTGCTCCCCTTTTACGGGGGCTAATATTTAATTTATACTCTTAGGCCCACCTCCCCCTTAGCTTGGATGGTGGTTTCGTGCATTGTTTGCATATGTGATTGTAATATTTTTTTTTCCTTTTAATTCTAGTGTTATTATTTTGATTCCTGTTTCTGGTTTCGAAGGTGGTTGTTGTGCAGTTTTGCATACTTGCAGTTTTTTGGTAAGTAAAATATTTGCGTTGTATTTGCTCCAAATGAGTAATATTGTAATGTAGGATTTAATTTTTTTGTAAGTGGTATCATAGTGGCAGCATATTTAGTTAGTGTTTTGAGCAAGAAAATCTTTGTGATGTGTTTTGCATTGTCTAATATGTATTTTATTTTCACTTTTTTTTTAAGTGGGTTATTGTTGAGCCATACTGTCTCTGTGCAGAGTACGTGGTATAACTGCTTCTTGCAAGTGAGTGGTATCGTTTTGCAGTGTATAGCTATTTTTGATAAAGGTGAATTTTGTTCATTGCTTATTTTACATAGTGTTTGTTGTTGTGGACTTGTGCGACAAGTTACCTTTATTAGTAATCATTATGGCTAGCCATAGAATGACTGCTCAGCAGGTGGTTGGTGGGCTTCTTGAATCCTCCTCTGAGCTGGATTATGACACTGATAGTGCGTCTGAGGGAGAGGAGGGAGGGAAAGATTCTGGCAATGAGTTTTCTCTCCACATGGAATCATCAGATGATGAAGGTTCTGTCAGTGCAGATGAAGGGCCTGTTTTAGAGGAGGATACTGCTATGCCGATGGTGCAAGGGGCATCTGGATTGCAGCCTGAGGCTGCTAGCCTTCCTACTGTAAGTGCTGGACTCTGGGTTGATCCTAACATGGTGCATCCAGTGTTGCCTGCCTTTAGCGGTGATGCAGGGTGTAGAGTAGATTGTGAACATTTTTTGCCCATACAGTATTTTCAGTTATTTATGGATGATGTATTTTTAGGTTAGATTGTTGAGCAGACTGATTTGTATGCTGAACAGTTTTTGAGGGACAACAGTGACAGTCTTAGGCCCCACTCTAGAGCTACAAGGTGGACTCCCACAAATCTGGAAGAACTGAAGAAGTTTTTGGGTTTGACTTTATTGATGGGTTTGGTAAGGAAGCCGAACCTGGCTTCATATTGCCACGTAGTCATCCTGACTGTGACCGTCTTTAAGATTCGGCTTGTTCTTGATCACTTTGTTGATCGTTTTTCAGAGATTTACATTCCAGAGAAAGAAATATCTATTGATAAGTCTTTGGTTTTGTTCAAGGGTCGTTTGTTTTTTAGGCAGTACATCCCTAACAAGAGGGCACGCTATGGAATTAAACTGTATATGCTGTCTGAGAGAAGGCAGGATATGTTTTCAATTTTCGTGTGTACACTGGTGGAGATTCCAATATTGACCCCCCTGGTTGTCCGTCCACTTTTGGAGTGTCAGAGAAAATTGTGTGGGATCTTGATAGAAGACTGTTTAAAAGAGGTCACCATTTGTACCTTGATAACTTCTACACTGCTGTGCAATTGTTTAAGGAGTTGTTTAAAGTGGACACTTTTGCATGTGGCACAATCCGCTCTAACCGCAAAGGTTTTCCGAAAGAGCTTGTTTGCAAGAAACCTCAGAGGGGTCAGTGCAGTTCCTTGCGTAGTGAAGAACTATTAGCAGTGAAATTTGTGGACAGGAGGGATGTGTACATGCTGACTACCGTCCATGATGAGAGTAGTTCACCTGTGCCTGTTTGGGGTCAGGCTGCTGATGTGTACAAACCTGTGTGTGTTGTGGACTACAATAAGTACATGGGTGGTGTTGACAGAGTAGATCAGAGGTT
Source organism: Lissotriton vulgaris (assembly GCF_964263255.1). Taxonomy (NCBI): domain Eukaryota; kingdom Metazoa; phylum Chordata; class Amphibia; order Caudata; family Salamandridae; genus Lissotriton; species Lissotriton vulgaris. The sequence goes on from NC_141689.1 coordinate 864,747,122, forward strand.
GGAACCTTACACAGCTATTCAGAAGGCTTATGTTTGGTATAAGAAGTTGGCCATCCATTTCTTCAACTTTGCAACTTTCAATGCTTTTTTTGTGTTCAAGGAGTGTTCTCCTGCGTCCAAGTTGACATTTCTTCAGTTTCAGCACTCTGTGATATCTAGCCTTGTTGTTGCGGAACAAGTAGGTGTTCCTAGATTCCGAGTGGTGGAGGATGTGGCTCGATTGAAAGATCGCCACTTTCCTGATTACATTCCTCCCACATCTACAAAAGACTTTCCCACTAGGAGATGTAGAGTCTGTTGGTGAAGAGTTTTGCGGTAGGAGACTCGTCTTTTCTGCCCTGGGTGTCCTTCTAACCCTGGGCTGTGTGTGCCTGCTTGTTATAGAGTTTACCACACACAAAATAATTTTTGGGAGTATCCGTGAGTGGTAAAATGAGCTGCCTGGTCTGGGTTTTTTGAAATTTGTATTTTGTTTTAAGGTTGGCATCTGTGCAATGTATTTAGTTACAGATTTTGTGTTACTAGATTTGTATTATTTGCAATTTGTGTTTGTTTTGTAAAAAAAATTCAAAACGTGATGGCGGTGTGCATAGGCTGGCGCTTGGCTGGTGGTGTGCGTGGAGTGGCGCTTGGATGGCGGTGTGCATGCAGTGGCGCTTGGATGGCGGTGTGCATGCAGTGGCGCTTGGCTGGTTGTGTGCATGCACTGGCGCTTGGCTGGCGGTGTGCATGGAGTGGCGCTTGGCTGGCGGTGTGCATGGAGTGGCGCTTGGCTGGCGGTGTGCATGGAGTGGCGCTTGGCTGGCGGTGTGCGTGGAGTGGCGCTTGGCTGGCGGTGTGCGTGTACTGGCGCTTGGCTGGTGGTGTGCATAGATTGGCGCTTGGCAGGTGGTGAGCATGGACTGCCACTTGGCTGGCGGTGTGCGTGGAATGGCACTTGGGTGGCGAAGTGCATGAATTGGTGCTTGTCTGGCGGTGTGTGTAAACTGGCGCTTGGCTGGTGGTGTGCATGGACTGACACTTGGCTGGCGGTGTGCGTGGAATGGCACTTGGGTGGCGAAGTGCATGGATTGGTGCTTGGCTTGCGGTGTGCGTGGTTTGGCGCTTGGCTGGCGGGGTGCATGGACTGGCGCTTGGCTGGTGGTATGCATTGACTGGTGTTTGGCTGGCGGTGTGCGTGGATGTGGCGCTTGGCTGGCGGTGTGCGTGGACTGGCGCTTAGATGGTGGTGGGTGTGGATTGGTGCTCGGATGGTGGTGTGTGAATAGTGACTTGCTGCTGGTCACTACACACATTGCTCGCTGAGTGCCACTCCACACAATCCATCAGTTTGTGTAGTTGCTGTGTCTGGAATGTGTGCGTGTGAAAGTGATGGGCCCTTGAATGGCGCTATCTGCTGGTGTCAGTGTTGTAATGTGATGGGCCCGCAGCTGGTGGTGTGAATGTTTTGTATGTGTCACACGTATGAAAGGTGTATGAATGGCCTGTAAAGAGGTTGGTGCCTTGTCGTGGCTTTACAGCTCACAAGCTGTTAGTCAATGGTTCAGTTTCTTGTCCTTTCAATTATTAACAGTGCTTTCCACTTTTGTGAAATGACTTGCTAATACAATTGTATATACAGAATCATCACTCAACCTCGTGCCAAATCCAACCAGTATGTGTGTGTGCTTGAGGAGTAGATGGCTGTGCATTAATATTTGTCTTTTTTGTCTTTTTGAAGCAGGTTGTACTTTGTCCCTTTTTGTAAATGATTTAATGTCTTGGTTTTGTGAACGGTCTTGTGTGTATCAGGTATGAAAGGTGCGTGAATGGCCTGTAAAACGGTTGGTGCCTTGTGGTGGCTTAACAGCTCACGAGCTGCAAGTCATTGGTTCAGTTTTTTTGTCCATGTAATTGACAGTGCATTTCATTTTTGTGAAATCTCTTGTTAATTAAATTAAAGGTACTGAACCATCACTCGCCCTCGTGCCAAATCCAACCAGTATTTGTCTGTGTTTGAAAAACTGATAGCTGTGTTGGAATCTTTGTCTTTTGAGTCTCTCTGTCAAGGTGCACATTCCATCTAAGAATAACCTCCTAAATGTAGATATTATTGTTAAAGTCATGAAAACCTCTGAACCAGAGATCAAGAGCCTAGCTATGTTACTATAACCATATTCACAACACTCATTGGGATTTGGAATAATGTGTTTAGTAGAAGAAAAAGATTTTTTTTTTCTTTTTCTTAGTGTCCCCTCACTCACCAGGGTTGCCCCACGGTGACATGCTTCATCATTGGGGCCATCCCAGTCCTCTTCGGACTGGGGCGTGCTACGACTTGCAAACAACGTAGGAGCACTTAAATCAGACTGTGTGTGGTGCGAGAACTGTGATGTGATGAGTGGGATATATGTAAGTGATTTAAAATACCTGCCTAGTAAGCTATAAATGATTTATTCTTGCTCCTAGGTGGTAGAATTAAAAACGGGGTAGAATAAATAGATTGCCTAAAGAACAATGAGTTTAGGTGTACCCATTAGTTCCTATCTGTCAACATGTTTCAAGCGTCCCCCAAGCTCTTCTTCAGGCCTACACAGGGACCAGCCCTGTGTTTGCCACTCCTAATAATGCCCAAACTAGCTGAAAATGAAAAAAAATAGAAAATAAATTCATTCAATGCTACATGTATGTAAATTGAACAGTTCTGTGTGTATAAAGTATGTATGGAGATTCACGAGGTGCTAACCACGTTTGTTTCAGCAAAACGTTTTTAAATACACACGCCATCGGGCAACTATGGATAAGAAGGCGCATATATCAAATGTTTTATGTGTTGTATGTGAGAAGTAGGTTCATATCTTGAGGGGTGTTGCTACCAAATAACCACAATGTTGTGTTCTTTCCTACAGATACCACGGGATTATTTTCTTACGTAGGTACTGGATGCATGCTTTATTCCCTTGCAGCATTGAATGAATTTATTTTCTATTTTTTTCATTATTATTAAATGTATAGGTTTTCTAGGTTTGCCTAGGTGCCGGCCGAGCTAAGGTACAAAAACTACAGCTAGGCACTCTGCCAAAAAAAGAGTTATTTTTCACTGCGAAAATTGAGGTGTGACCACGCGTGTTTTGCGCCGTTTCCTGTTGCAGGCACAAGGCCGACCCACACAAGTGAGGTGCCATTTTTATCGGGAGACTTAAGGTAATTCAGATTTGTAAAGCAACTGTTATTACCTGTTAAGTTTTAATGCATTTCTGCGTTCCAAATGAAAAACATTGTGTAAAAAAGAAGTCATTTTGAAAAATGACCAATAATTCTCATGCTAGTATGAGTATTCCCAATTTTGAAAATGTGCAAATATGTACTGTTTCTAAACTCTATAATTTGTACCAATTTCAGAAATACATAGGTGTCTTTCATACCGATTTTTCCATGTATACATTTTCGAAGAATAATTGCTCTAAACAAGGTACATAATAAAATTCCATTGCAAGTTGCTGCGCAGTTTTTGGCTCTGGGTTCGTCGGGTTCTTGGTAAACCTACAAGTCCTATATATCCCCACAACCAGGAAGGTCCAGCAAATGTAACGGTATATTGCTCGCAAAGAGCTGTCATAATTATAAGAAGTTACAGGTGAAAACGTTGACACAAAAGGCTGTTTTCTTTCAACAAATGTTCATTTTTTCCAATATTTAACTGTTAGTTTCTATAAAGAAACCTTCATGGATTTAGACAAATGACCCCTTTATAAATTCAGAATTTTGTCTACTGTAATGAAATGGATAGATTTCCAGGATCCATTATTGCTTTCATACTCATTTTTACCATTAACTGGAAGGAGGTTGGAAGCACTAAAAATAGCAAAAATAGGCTATGTCCCAGAAAAATGGCAAAACTGTGTGAAAAATGTTGGTTCTCTGACAAAAGACTGTAATTTCCTAAAAGCTGGGAAAATGGTGATTTTAGCCCCACAAACCCTTTTTTGATAACATTTGCAGGGAAAAATCCAGAGGCCTTGCTTTGCAGCCTGTTTTTCCCATTTTTCTGAAAAAAACAAATATTTCACTGTGTTTTGCTTAATTTCTGGGACCTCTCCAAGGGAATCCACAAACCTTGGGTACCTTTAGAATCCCCATAATGTTAGAAGAAAAGGACGCAAAAATTACGTGGATACCTTATGTGGTCAAAAAGTTACAGGGGCCTAAGCACGCACTACCCCAAATAGCCAAAAAAAGGCTTAGCACAGGAGCGGAAAAGGCCTAGCAGCGAAGGGGTTAACTAATTCCTAAGGAGGGCAGCAAACATAGAGTGAGCTCTCCCACTTATGCACATTTTATAAAAAGAGAAGTCATGCAGCAAAAATGGTGCTTGAACAAAGAAGTCCAATGGCAGGTAACAGATGAGCTTGTGCATGAGAAATCTCTCCTTAGACCATGGACATGTATATAAGCGATACTGAGTGCTTTGAAAACAAGGCAAAGGAAAGATGGTCAATAGAGTGAACAAGAAACATAAATCTGATGTTAACATTTTACAGGCATGGAAGGCGGAAGCAGATTCCTAATTTTATTTTGTTGACATACATGAGCTGTGAAATGACATAAACTTGTAGTGAGCGCACTTTTGGAGCAAGGCTGGTTAGATGAAGATGTGTCATAGGTAGTGCACACGGAAAGAAGAAGAAATAATTCACTGTGGGATTGTTTGGATACCAGGCAGAGGCCTGCATCAAGATACATTACCAGTTTTTTATTGAGGTGGGATTGCGGAGCGTGGGGTTGAGAATTTGGGTAAAAATTTGAGTTGGGTGTCAATGGATATATAGCCACAGAAATTAATCTTTTTTTTCTATCCTGTTGAGCTTGATATGGTTTTAGGTCGTACTCTTCCCTACTGCCAGGAGGTTCTGGTGAGTTCGGGATGCTTACGTTTTGTCTGGATAACTGTCAACCAAACTGATTAAATCAGAATTGAAAGGTATGTGAGGTAGGCATTGAAGCAGAAGGGGGAAGAGTAATGATCGTTTGGGATGCCACAGAGGCAACAGGTGAAAACAAGGGCAGCATGGATACTATCTGTGTTCTGTTCTTGAGGAAAGGGATCAGAAGAGACATGCATGTGTGGAACACAGCATCTCATGGGCATCTGTGCAAGACCCTTCAGCTCCACCTTTGTCTCTCTCCATCAACAGTTCACCTCACATGGAAAATAAGTTAGAGTCAATTCCTCGGGCAGGCTGCAAACTTTCCACTTTATGACCAATATGCAAATGGGATTAAACAAAGATGTGCATCTGTTCACATACTGTGGCTAATAATTACTATAAATTTGTGCAGGTGGTCATGCAAAACAGATGCACAGTGCAATAGTGATCAACCTATATATAAAAAAAAACTGCACCAGCCTCATTGCTTTGAGTAGTGGACCATCTACTCCCTTCGTTGTCTATACGAAGGGCGTGTAACAGGGCGGGAACAGCACAAACACCCATAGGTTTTTGCACAAAGTTGCATGATCTGGTTTTGCTTGAAATACTAACACCAAATAAAACTAGGTGCAAAGAAGGAACAAGAAATATTGTGTGATATTCCTATGCAAGAGATGAGTAATTACTACAAAATTACACATTTTACATGGCCAGTTATCCTTGTATTGAAATTTGTATTAGATCGCGTACCTTGAGTACACATCTTATGCTTTGGGTTGCCTGCCCTTTAATGCAAAGGATCTCACTTAGGCCTTTATACTGAGTAATCCGGAAAATGGTGTGATATTTATTACACCTGATAAAACCTGCCTACGTTGAGTCAGAATTTATTCGGTGAGATAAATACCATCACTTTTTAGGAAATAAAAATAACTAATACCAATAACAATTACTAAGCATGTTCCTGTAAATACAGGGCATCCCCCCCTCCAATAAATATTGGCAAGTTTGCTTGCATAGGACTATTTAATAAGGCATGCAAAATTGGGGATTGAGCATGGGCGTCAGGCAGTGAAGTGGGGGAAAGCTGCACAGGACAGTTTGTGTCATTGATAAGGAGGAATGAGTGGCAGGTGTGTCAACAACAGTGCTGTCCTTTGTGATGTCTACGGTGATGTCATGTGTGAATGTATGCTCTGTGCATGGAACTGGGGAGAACTAAAGTTTCATTACTGTCTTCACTCATGCTTGGGTGAACACTTAAAGTCCTTCCTATGAGTCACATTTATACCACGAACCACCCTCCAGCTTTCCTCGATTTCATGTGTAATGGATATCTGATACAAGCAAATGCTAGCAGCAGTAGGGCATGAGGATGCTACACATGGCATTACTTTATATGAATAATATATTTTATAAACACTTCTGCTTTTCTATTTGATGCTTCCTCAATGCCAATGGTGAGACCATCGATTTCTGTGATCTTCATAAAAGCTTGTGTCCTCCTATAGCCTCAGCTTTAAATGTGATGCAGAATCCCACAGAGTTGTAAGAGACTCTCATTCATGTTCTGCTCCCTAGTGTCTGAACATCCACTTAAAGTTATTGTATCTATTCTTGACATCCTCTTTTATGCTCTTTACCCCACCTAACATAGTCCAGATGTTAATGGCCACCAAGTCAAATTAGGTATTTTACTCTTTGCCTAGAAACTCTAGTAGACGAAGGTTCAGGACTTTGAGTATTTTAGTCAGAAGTTAGGTGCATTTGTGGCAAGAAGTCAATAGATAAGTGTGGTAGGTCACATGACTCCTTTTTAGGTCTTGCCTGAGCCAGCGCATACGCTGCTCTGCGAGACATTTAGTTAGTGGGCTTTAAAAAGCATACCACAGCTTTTTGTGAGGCATACTACGTGCGGTTATGTGCACAGGCACAAGCAAAGGCACCATATGGCTTTCCTCTCGCTCTCCCAAGCTTGTGTGCCTCGCTCGTCCTCTCTGCCTGGCTCCCACTTCAAGGCCCCTCCCCCTCCCCCACCACAGAGCGCGTCTCGCGGCCACGGGTCTTGTTGCTCATTCTCTCTGGCTCATCTACCAAGCCTTGGCGCTGCTCAAAGCTAGAGCGATAAAACGCTGTATTCAGTCCCAATCCCCCGGGCTACCCTTTGCCGACCAGTGTTTGTGGTTTGAGGCAGTCGAGCCCTCACCAGACTCGGGTGTGGTGCAGACAAACTTTCTTTTTAAACCAAAGGAAATATCTTCCCGAGACGCATCAACGTACCTGCTCACCCGCCAGTTACTGCTCTTCACTATAATTACATGTCTTTAGCAGTGGCGGCTGGTGGAATTTGAAATTAGTGGGGCGTAAGAGCAATTAATGAACTTTGGTGCACATGTGAGCAAGCTGGAATTCGTTTTAGGAAAGCTTCACCCCAAGAGAACTTTTTTTGAGAAGTGGTGTAAAAAGGTGCATTTTCAAGCACAATTTCTGTAATAAATTAACCAAAACGCATATTTCTTATAGGCATTCTTAATTTTGTTTTTAGTACAGACCTTTGTGCACAAAGTGATGACACAAATTATTGTTGGGGCGTGCATTGACCATGCCAGAGCCTTTGAACCCACCCTGGAACTGGTGCAGGAAGACTAGAAAAATGGATGAGGAGTCCATTATAAACACGATCCAAGATCCAGCGAGAATGTTTTCTTTTTGGACCCTCGAAAAAATAATTTGCGTAAACATAATGGTCTACATAAAAATTGAGCCCGAAGCATGTTCCCTTGTTTGTTTTTCAGATCACGTTCCAGTGCACCGGGAACAACAGGGGATATATTTCTTGGTATCAGCGATGGAACGCATTTTGGTTTTGCTCTAAAAGCAGAACCGTAGAAGTATTTCCGCAAGAGCAGCTATTGTACACTTCAGACAAGGTAGCGCTTAGTTGACCGAGGCCTGTTCGAAAATCCTTCTCACGGTTTATCTGCCACTCACGGTAATGCGCTCTACTCTGTACAACAAATGTTGTCACACCATGGACATCCCCCCATTTGTTTTTGAGTGATAGTGTGCCCCCGCTACTTTGCCACCAGCATGACATATTCCCACTGTTTCCAGTTGTCTGGTTGGACACAGAAAAATGAAAGCCAACCACTTCTTGTTACCGTTTCCCAGAAACCACAGTCACTGGGCGCCAATACTTAGTAACTGGAACATGAACGCGCTTTCTCTTTGGAACCTTTCTCACGCATACGTGCAGGTAGCCTTCTCTCTTTCAGGTGCATGCTTTCTCATTCATCGCATATAAAATGACCCCTTTGTGACCTGTTCTGGGGGCAGATAGTCCTGTTTTCTTGCTGCACCTGTATGCAGGAGGCCTCCTCTTCTCCCGTATCGCGAGACCCTCTGCCACCTCAAACACCTGAGATTTTTTGTCATATGATGCGCAACAGTGTTTGCTACCACATCAGATACCGGGACCTCCACTCTGATGACTGATTAGGGTTACGAGAGAATGCTTTTCACATGCGCATCCATCTCATGGTAGTTAAAAGTGAACCAGCAAATTAGTTAATACTTTTTATTGACAGAAGTCAACAACTGTGCCTCCAGGAACAATACTAAAGGCAGGTAGCATGTCACATATAAACAAGTTCTATTTCAAAAAAAGGTATCAGCGGCTCTTTATCATTCACGTTTAAAGTGGTGAGTAAAAACTTCCAAATGTGTGAACTTCACTAGAGCTAATGTCCTCCCAGGCGGCACTGTAGGACGCTCTGGAAAGTAAACCCGGGGTTGCGCCGGGAGCGCTGTTAGTTTTTTGAGGTATGAACTGGCAAAACCAAAACACTGCAGGGCAGATGCTAAACTCAAAGTTCGCATCAACGAACACAAGAGTACTATTAGACTCAAAACTCAGAAAACCACAGTAGCTGAACATTTCACACTAAAACAACACACAGTCAGCCAACTCAGAGTATGTGTATTGGAAATACTGCCCAAATTGGAAGGACCTATGAACAAAACCAGACTGTTAAAACAGGAGAATTACTGGATTTACAACCTGGGCAGTCTGAAGCCCGGGGGACTCAATGAAAGAACTGAATTTTTGTGCTATTTATAAATATCAGTTGTGTTAACATTGGTTAATTATCCCACTTGTAAATATCACGTTCGAGCGCATCATCAGCATGCAAGCATATTTGCAGCACATTGTATATAGTGGTACCGAGCTCTGGCTTTAGATCTCCTAAGTTTAACTTGCTAATAAAGCTAGGACATTCAAACTAGCATTAGTGAAGAAAAAATCCGATTTTGAACTAGCATATTAAAGCGCATGCGCCAGGGGCGTAAACACCGGAAGCAACATCCAGCAGTCCGTAGAGGAATGGCGCGAGCATTAGAAACGCCGAGAAAGTGAGTAAACTCAGAGCTAGGCGATTAAGCGCGTAATACCTCCTATTCCCGAGCTTTTTTGTAACGCGGTTCAGCAACAATGTGTTAACGGAGACGAAATCTTTGCACAGGGCGATAATACACAACCAGCGCGTAACGCGAGGTTTGTAGAAAACATTGTAACCAGCGCCGCGTAGACGACAAAAGGCAATAACCGGCTAACACAGATACATTTTAACAAAGAATCAGTTACACGCACTTTGCATGCATTGAATACCGTTGTTCACAGAATGTTAGAAATCGGAATGAGCATCATAACGCATAGAAGGAATTAACATAAAAAGCTAATATATTCAGAGATTGTTTATTAGCCAGATAAGTTTAATTTAAATAGACAGTACAATAGACTGAAATTGTGTTTTTTTAATTTGATTTATAGATTTACCATTTCCCTGATGAAGGCAGAATAATACTGCCGAAATGCATTGGAATTCATGTGGAATACAACGAAAACGTTTATCATGTGTGTGAATCATCTTTATGAGAAATAAAAGAAACACACTTACAACTAAAGAATAACGAACTTTATTTTTTGAACCTTCAAAATGAATTTGATGTTTAAATAACAGAAAACCCAGAGCTGAATCAGCACAAAACGGTGCCCGGAGGGACAACCACACCGAGACAGGTGCAGTTGCTACTAAAGGTCGTACTCAATATCCCTCCAGACGGGGAGGGGGCTCCGGAGGCACGTAAACTACCTTGAACCTACAGTTGAAATAGCTGTGCTCTACCCTACATTTTCAAACAGATGCTAAAGTAAACAGTGTTGCTGTGAGATCATCTTTCTATTTAATACCGGAGGAAACAGGGCCCTACAAAGGCCCTGAAGGAGAGCGGACGAAGTAGGGTGCTGAACCGATGTAAACAAATGAACTCGGCAGCTCGTGTCGCGACACGCTGCTGAAGGGGGGATACCAAGGATAGAATGAAAGGAGTGTAAATGGGGGTGTTAGATTAGCTTGAAAATGTGGTATACTAGCAAGGTAACTCAAAGAAACGGCTGGGACAGTTCTGTGTAGACCAGGGCGAGCATGGCACTGACGTCATTCTCTGCATACCTAAAAAAGGCGGATAGGACTTTGAGAATAACAACGAGCCTCACGCGGCAGCAGGGGAGGGGGCCTGCGAGATTTCCTTGCGGGAGCGTGCAACCATATGGTGCCACCATCTGGCGCCGCGACCTCTGCAATGAAATCGCCAGACGTGCACGCGTTGCCATTGCAAGGGAAAGCTGTGCTGATGGCATTAGGTCTCCGTCCTATGTAACGTATCGCGCTGCGTAGGCGAGACCTAAAAAGGGACATCTTGGGAGTGCTGACACACAGTTTGCTGCATAGACGGTCTTTTAAGCCTGTATGACCCCCACATTCTCCTGCTGCAGATACATCTGCTGGGCAGGACATGGAAGAGACATCAACAGATACTCAAACTGGAGGAAATATCTGCCACTCGTGATTCAACAGTCCACAGATTTTACCTCTGGAAGTCTGTAACAATTCCTGCTGAGACACACAAGCATATTTTCTCCACTGGCCACAACGAGCACACTTTGAAATGCCATATAATCGTTTTGATTTCAAAACCTATCTGCATTGTGATTGTCACGTGCTGCAAATATTCCAAAATTTAAAGTGCTCCTAATTTCTTATTTTCTTCTCTGAAAAGTATTTATTACTTAATAGAATATAACAAATTATGGAAACAATATGAGGAAATGAGAGAAAGTTAATGCTACCAAAAAACATAATGATTCGATTTTCACTCATATAGGAAGCGTATGTTCTGCCTATGAATCATGGTAACACCGATTCATGGCTAGAAATTTAATATTTATCAAAAATACCAAATATAATATTATCAAGGAATTCGAATTATGAGAGAATTGTGAACTTAATATGCACTCCAAAATACTGTAAAGACCTATTCGATGACTGCTGTGATGTTGTCGATAGGCAACTATTACTAAACAGCATGTACGTGCATGCGAAACACTCAATAAATAACGCTTTCATTATTACTGTCGCAGAAAGTGAATGGACATGGCTTCTCACTGAAAAATATTGCACCTCTTACAAGGACATTTATGAGTTAAGGTATACAGCTAGAATCCCTTTGTTATGGAAGCAAAAATTGGCAAAGAGAATGGGCTTGGCATTTGCATGCAGGCGGAGTGGTTATTTTTATTAATTATAAGCATATGACACAACAAGAAAAAGAAACACCACCACCTAAATGTAACCTCCCTATGCTTGCAAAAATAACATTTTACATTTAAAAACGTTTGCTGTTGTGGATGTTTTACTACGAATTTAAAATAGACACGCCTTTCAGTTCTACCATGCATAATACTATTATTTTTTGTGGAGGCTACAATATAAAACAAGCATTGGCATAGCCAATAGGTCTCGCCTTTGGCCCTTATAAGTGTTTAGCCATGCAACAGTTGATGTTGTTGCACCAAGGATATTGTCAATCTGACACGTTCCACACTTCCAGCACAGGAAAGAAATGAACACATATAGATGCTGCCTGTCTTGTTGTCTTGCCTTTACCATCAGTCTTGCCTTTCCAATCTTTAAAGGGGGCCAGGGTTTGGTTTGTTGGGTCCTTTGTTTCCTCAATCCACTTGGTCAATATCTGAAACTAGCTTTTTTCCGACCCTCTTCCATTCCAGAATTACAGGGAGCCCTTTCTCTAATGCTCTTGACACTCGATCTTTATAGAATGGCCTTATTTTTCATCTGCGTCTTCCCTGATAAACTCCCGCTCCACCGATTCTTTTCACCCATGCTGTCTACTCCAGGTGTCCAGGTAGAGTTGGGCGGTTAGGGGGTCTTCCTGTGGCAGCTTCCGAGGTAAGACCTGTAGGACTTTGGACCAGAAACTCTGCCTGCAGTCCCCCTCTTATCCTTTTCTTACCTTGCCCTTCCCTATGTCTCGCCTGGCCTGTAATCGAACTACATTCCATCCATGGGATTTCTGACTGTCAACCTCTCACTCACAGGTGTGTGTCTTCACCACTTCATGGTAGACCCTGTTGATTCGTACTGGATCCTACATTGTGGCATTTCTTTATTCCCTGGGTAGCACTTTCCCAGCTTCCAGATGAACCTCACGGACCCCAAAGTACAGGATCTATGGATTTCTTTGGGTTGCGCATTCACAACTACTGCCTGGACTCCATATGTCATTTACTGATGTGTCTGTGGATCTTCTTGGTTGCACCTTTTGTATTTTTGAGGGATCAAAATAGACCCATTCAATGACGTGTATCTGTGGTTTTCCTTTTGCTTTATGTCTTCATTGTTTCTATGTGAACCCACAAACTATTTCCTACTGTGGCTGTAGGTTTCATTGGGTTTCACCTTCACCACTTCTAGGTAAGCCCTATCTACTCTCTACTGGCATGCTTGTGGATTTACTCTGGTTACACTGTCACCGTTTCTCCACTGTGCAGTAGGAAAATGTCAGAGAACCTGCAGGTGGTTTCAGCAGGTACAATAATAAAAAATCTAATAATCTGGGACCGGTATTCCCGCACCAACCAGAGTTTTGGGTTCAAGAAAACTAGCTCACTCAGAATCAGCTGCAATGATATTGGCCACCATTCTGTCTGACTTATAATGATAGGCTTAGTGTCAGTCCGAGGCTTGCCATAATGAGAACTGAAGCAGAATGGAGGGTCACGATCTAGGTGGGGTGCTGGGGACAAATCCAGAGCAGGACGCAGGAGGCATTAAAAAAAAGTCTTTATAGCCAGTCTCTACGCTGGGAGCACAGTACATTGAGGCGAGGGTAGGCTCCTTGCCTGGAACTTCCTGTGAAGCACCAGCACCCACGACTACAAGGCAAACTAACCCTGATCTTCTGTGCCGCACAGTCAGCACCACTCAAGCAGGACCATCACCTTAGAACCATCTGTTTAGCCAAACTTCATGGCCAGGTGACTGGCACACACAAATGCATTTAAAATGACTGGTACAAGTAATTTTATTTTTTGCAATGCTCGGTAAAGAAATGCCCTACACTGCTGGGGTGTTAATTTTGAAGCTTATTGCTTCAGCCATTTCTGAGCCATTGAAAAATATAGCTTGATGTATTCTATACAGTCCATGTTATCCCATCAAGACCAGCGCCTAAACTCCTCCCTTTCAGAACAAAAACTCAACACTAGCCCACCTGCAAGACACCTAAAGATACGACACTTATGAGACCAGCTACAAACACCCTTGTACAGACATTACCTAGCCCAAATACTCAACCTTTTTTGTTTCAATTTACTGCATTATATATCCTCTTGATACACAATTGACCCTTTTGAAGACCTTGAAGAACATCCTAACCTCTCTTCCTCACCCTTTTTTTTATATCCCCATTCTTACTTTGCAACCGGTATTGTTCTATGTAAAGTGCTATAATACTAGTGAAGTGGCTCTATAGAAAAACAATGTAAATAAAATAAATGTTAATACCATAACATTTTCTGAAGCAATCTTCATATGCACATCACATTTTTCGGCAGCAAATTTTGAGAAAAACATGTGACATTTTAAGAACATTGTGGGGGGATTAAAACGTGGTTAATCATATTTCTTGTGTTTAATATATTCGTCGAAGTCCCCCCTTGCCACGAGCTGGGGAGTCTTAAGATGAAACGTCCGTGGTACATTCACAGCAAATACGGACAGCAAATCTAAGAAAAGCCAGCTGACTGCTAGAGAATGGCTCCAACCTGTGTTTACATTCCATGTGGGTGGGCCGCTCCAGAACTGTTTATATGTACTGCCTAAAGACAAACAACGCTGTGAATTCCAACTGCTGGGAACCAGATGAGTAGGTATGCGACAAGCTGCAATCGGTTCAAGAAACTGCAGGAGCATGTTTTTTTGAGGAGGAGAAAATCACAGAGCCTGGTTGGCCAGGGAGTCAGGGAATGAACGCATTCGAGCCGTGCTTTGTTAATGGGAAAGTTTCGTGATTTCAAAAATAAAATGTACTCGATTTTAAGGGGGAGCCTGCGAACATCTATAATGTAATCGTCAGTGCATGAAGGTGCACCCGAGTTGAATTTTAGACAAAATGTCTGTAACTATTTTAGAAACATGTTCTATTGAGGCCTGTAACATGTCGGTCTCCCAATATTTGGAGCCTGTGATGGCAAGGTATCCTCAACCTGTAGGCTTTAGGGTGCAATTACAAGAGATGGGAAGTTTACCACACCCATAAAATCTGCACCTCAAGATACAATTAGCAGGTCAGACTTGCTAATATTTACAGTAGGAAAATGCTGGGTAAATAGGTTAAAAATGCACAAACATTTACATATTATGCCCTATTTTGAGAGCTAGCCTTGTAATAGGCAATATTAACCAAACCTGTAAAACTGTTTGTCAAATTCCCTCTGAAAGAAGCCTGACTCCCTTTTAATAACTAATTGCATAACTTGTTTTCATTTTTAATTAGCACTTGTATTCGTTTTCGGAAGGTGTAGGCAGTGTGAGGGGTGTGTCATTTTTAATGAGTTGTGAAGGTGTAATAAAGTGTCTCCTGGCCTAAAATCATAAAACTGAATTGCACCAATCTGTATATTAAGTTGATCACTAGTTGGAATAAATCAATTCACAAGTGATGTCCAGACCAAAAAGCTGCTCAAGGGCCAATATCTTTGCACCATTTTAATTGGAGATTCCACTCTTTCAAAATAATTTCACAAATTTATTAAATGATACGTTGGTGAAGAACTGTTTGCTTCAGTTATGGTTGAACACTTCAATGACTGTTATTCCCACACTCCAGAGTCATATATTCTTTTTTTCACTTCGTTTCAAGCCTGAGATGCTCTTCATCAGGGGGACATCACAAGGATGTTCCCTTTCTCTGGCAATCTCAAACCCTCATTGCCTGTATCGTAATACTTAAAAACTATCTATTCTTTTTCTTCAGGTTGACTGCTTGTCTGTAAGTTAAATTCAGGACAGAGATTAATTATGTTATTCACAAAATGTGTTATACATCTTTTCCTACTCATTCTTCCACGCACCCATTTCCTTAGTTGCTCACTTAGGCACTTACATAGTCACTCACTAATTAATGTCTTTAATTACCAGCTCTCTCACTTTGAGGACTGTTTTGAAGTCCCAGGTATATCCATGAGTGACTGGGCCTCAGTTGCTTCAGTGGAGATTATTTAGTAATGGAATCTGGGGATCCCCATACTACTGTGACTGCAAATTGAAAACCACTCACACACCCCTTCAGCAGTTGGCTCTGAAAGTAATGATGGAAGAGTAGTACAAAGGCCCCCACAGGGAGGTGATATTGGCTGGTAACTCAGAACCTAGGAACATGCATAATACCACTCGATAAATCATTGTCCACTGAGTGTTTTTGCTTTAAAAAAGATAAAAGTACATCAATACACTCACGCTAAATGCTAAGCATAGAATCACAAATATATGCAACAATGTCAATGGGCAGGACATGTTAAAATCCCTCCTAAATAGGACCTCGTATATTGAAAAAGTAGGCCTAGAGACTTTGTCAGTTCACCTTACACTCAACAGCCAAGGCTTACTGACTCTAGCCTGTGTATCTGGGACTCTCCTCTCCTCATAGGGCCACAAAGGTCAGGTCAAGGGGCTCACTGGATGGGTGACATGCGGCGTCTGTCACACATATAAAGTATGGGGGCACTTTTCGAGCAAAGTACAGTGCCACTCTTGCCCCCATCCCCCCACCCCACGAGCTCCTCGTTAGAAATCTGATGTTTCCATTTGGGATTTCCTAACAGGATGGGTGCTACTGATTACAGAACACCTGATGCAGATCTCAACTCCACATACAAGCCTTAAACATTTCTGTTGTATACCTCCAGCCTAAAAGACCCACATTAAGCGTAGTTTGCTGCTTTTTGCTCCTAGTGACATGTTCCAACCATCTGCACCACTTTTGAGGGGATCTCCTGACTCCAGGAATTAGTCGATCTTATTTATTTACCCTTCCTGCACTGCTGGGCTCACCTTTTCTAGACAGTGTCCTCATGCACAGCACTCTTCACTACCCTCTATCCTCAGCAAGTTTAGCCTCTTCCATCAAGACAGATTCAGGCTCTCCAGTAGAGTTAGTACTCCAGTTCTTTCACAGTTTCTAAGTAAATACGCCTACCTCAAAGGATAATCTAGTCTAACACGATTTAGTGGATGATCTGGGTCTCCTGCTACAGGAAGGGTGTTCAATCTTTTTTTATTTAGTATTATGAAAGATAAAGAATTCAGCATATTTAACTCAGGCTGTCATTACATCATCACAACACATGTTTAACATCTCTCTTTCTCCATTAGCATTCTCCTGCTTGGGTTATTTAGATTTCTCAGTTTGTTCACACTGCCATACACATTCTAATAATTGTCAAAGTTTAGACAATTTAAAAAATCAAACTTTTCTTTCCATCTTCCCCCTTTGTCCTGTGGTGGTAAATCCTACCAAACATCTCCTTCAGTTGATTGGATCGCGTCCATACTGATATGCTCTAGGTAGAGTCTGAGTGGACTCCAAATATCTTTCAGTCTTGAAATTCTAGGCATCAATCCATCAGATGTATCAGCAGATTAATTACAAGTTGCAACATCTTTTAACCAAGGCTGTAATTTATGTGATGGGCTTCTCATTCATGTCATAGAATTACCGTGTTTGGATAAATATAATAGTAGTGCCACAAGGCTTCTGACTTCTGTTTGGATCTGTTTGCCATTCCATCAGAGCCATTTTCGGAGTGATTTCTGAGGGCATTTCAGCAATCTCCTTCAATACCTTCACCAACAATCCCCATAATTTTGACACACCTCAACAATGCCATGCAAGATGCATAAAGTCCGTTTGTGGGTATGTACATCGCCCACATCTGGCACTCATTTCTGGGTTAATTTTATTTAGTAATATAGTTGATGTAGGAATTTAAAAGTAATCAACCTGTTATCAGTATTCCACAGAAGTATTCCTTCAGCTGTATTTACAAATATTTTATTGTATTTCAGTTTTCAAATCTAGCTCCCATGCCTTTATTGTAGTATCTGTGTTGACCACTTTCACATCTACAAAAGGCCTGTACAGCCTCAAAAACCATTTATTGGTTTTTCCAGACTTATAAGTTCGGCAAGTGGTTCAAAGAGGAGCAGCTCTTGAGGGAATGTTGTACTGCTTGCATGGATTTGTTTTACCCTGTAGTATGTGTGCATATCTAATAACATGTTTATATAATTTTTCTTACATTGATATGAAGATATGATCTCCCCTTCCTAAAATAGGTTTCCCGGGTGAGTGATTTCATGTTTCCTTAGGCTGTCCACTACTGGTGTCTACATTGTGGGTGGTAGGCTATGGTTTTGAAATAACTAAATTGATTGTGACTATATCATTCCTGGTCTGCCCTTCTACTTCTGTTCAATTTGTGCATCTAGCTCCTAATAAAATGTTGGTCCACCAGGGTTGTTTTCTGCAATATAGATTTGTTGAGCTACTTTTTCTACCTGTTCCTGTTCAATCAATGAGGCACATAGCATTCTGATTTAAACCATTAGCAGGCAAAATGTGCCTTTGTGGTAAGATGATATTGTTCAAAAGAAAGTACTGCAAGTTTGCCTTTTTCATATGGAAGCATGAATATTTGCCATTGTAGATATTCTGGTCACTAGGCCTTGAAAACTAATAAAGAATGCTTTACACAGTAGTGTGGGCATATTGATGAATAAATATAGAAATTTAGGAAGTATCACCATATTTGATATAGCCACTCTACCTGCCAAAGACAGTGAGAGTTTTAGCCACCCATCTTTTTGCTGTGTCAGTTTCCCAATTATGGTTCCATAGTTACCTCTTACCACTATGACTACCTTCATGGACAAGTATTGTGCACTATTTACAGAGTCTTTGCACCATTTTGATTGGGTCTCAACCTGTGGGCATGTCACTTCAGTGAGGGGAAACATCAAAGACTTTTGGCAGTTAATTCCTATTTTAGCAGACCTGCAGACGTGTTTAATTTCTCTAATAATAGGAGGTAGATTAATTTCAAGATCCTTGACAAATAAAAGTATAAAATCTGCTTAGAAGGACAGTATGAAGTGTCTTGAAGGATTGACAGTGCCTCTGGATTTAGGCAGCCCAAAATCTCTGTCTTCCTGGTTATAGATGGGAGACAGCTATCTCTTAATGCTTCATTGTAAATCTCCAGTAGCTGTGGTGCCAATTGCTATTTGTATTCTTTATAAAATTCAGCTTTGAGGCTGTCCTAACCTAGGACCTCCCAACCTGCAAAGTTGGCAATGGTTGTTTATGCTCTATCCTCTATATCTATGCTGGCTGATTTGACCTCAAATAAATATTCAATAATGTATATATGGTCAGGTGCACGTTTTGTCTTATATAGGTCTGGGTAAAATTCCTCAAATTCTCATATTATCTCCTCTCTATGGCAAACTCCATTACTCCCAGGTCCTCCTTGTCCTCATCCCCTTCATCACAACTGAGATAACCAATCCCACTGCACAGAAAAAAGAATAGAGGAATACAGGTATACACGGCCCCACCCCCTCTAACTGGGGGATACTTAAGCAGTATTTACTCAGCATACCTCCTGTTCTTTTTCCTGTTAGCTGACAGGATGAAGAGGAATGGGAGTTGCTCCTGTGGGGCTTGAGCACTCCTTCGGCATGTGTCTTCGCCGGCTGACATTTCAGCGAGGCGGGGGTCCCGGCCGGCAGGATGGCTCATATCCCTGCTTAGAGGGCTTGTGGGGAGACGCATAGGCAGGCAGTAAGTGTGTGTGTGTGTGTAGTGCTATTAGGATGAAGTGTTGCAATGGGCATAGAAGATTCCACGGAGGTCTCCGGAATCACAACCGACATCCTGATTGCGATAAGGGCATGCGCTCCGAATGGGGAGTGCACGCATGCATGAGCTGGTCTCCGCTTTCCAGAGACTTTGTGGTGGGAAGTGACTAAAATACTGGCGATCTGGTGAGTACCATATAGTGGTTTTTTATAGTGCCTTGCCAGTGGAGTGATATTTGGCATTTCTGTTGGTGTTTTTTGGCAATTTCGTATTGGGTAAGCAAGCAATAAAAAGGAGGTATATGGAGACATCCTCTTCTTTGGAATCTTCTTCCTCTCTCCCTCTGCCAAAGAGACGCAGGGAGAGTGATGCTGCCAGAAAAAAGAGGCGCATTAAAGAAACTTTGTTAGAAATGGGTTCAGACACAGTTGCGCAGAGGGACGTACTGCCAAAAAAGACCATTCCTCTGGCTCAGAGGAGGAGGTGCCAGGAGCAGAGGAAAATATGGGCAAGTACATTGCTAGAGAGATTTTGCCTGAATTGATCACGTATCTTAAGGGTACCTTGGGTTTTCTGGAGGATGAAGTTCTGGAGACATCGGTGGGGTCACCCCTACACCAATTTCACAGTGCAGTTCCCCTGGATGTCCCTGTACATCCGTACATAAATGAGGTCCTGAAGAGGGAGTGGAAAGACCTGACACAATCATTTTCCCTAGATTTATGCAAAGTTGTATCCATTGCAGGATATGCAGAGTGAGCTTCTGGATCCAATACCTATTGATTCTTTTGATGAAGGCATGCTGCCATGTTGCAGCATTTCTTTTCCCCGTACGCTGAGAATATATACCTGCTCAGCTGGTTCTAATCTACGGGTACTTGCAAATATTTTCCCTGGGGCCAAAAAGTGTTGTCTGTGATGTGAACGAGGGCCATATTAATGCCAGCAGGGTGTGATCGGGCCGGGTGTGGGGTTCATTGGAGGTAAGGTGGGTGTCGGGGAAGCAAAGCATATACATATAGCTGCTGAATTGCATAATGTGAAATCAGAAAACCTGGGTTTAATCTCAGCCGCCCCACTTTACCAAATTGTGAGATCCAATGCAGTAGTTTTATTTCACTTCCCCTCCTTTTCACATTACCATTTATACCAGGATCTCGAAATACATGACTTTGGGATCCATGCTGTACAAAACCTTCTCCTGTGTTTGATTTAATTAATTATAATGTTTTACTTGTATAATAGGAACGGAGGTCACTCAAAGAGTGCACATAACAACTAACTTGCCTCTTTACTTCACTATTGGCATTGTTGTCAGGGTGGGGGGAAGAATTACTGTTTCTAAATTCATGTTTGAAAACTGTCCTTTTTAAAATGTTACTTTTCAGTGCACTGGTATAATCTGATTTACCAAAGTGAAAAGGTTCTGCATGTTAATTAAATTCAGTTAATACATTTTGAAGAGTCTATCATATTTTAAATGTTTTGCTGCAGGATGGCTTTAAAAATGAAGGCGCTCCTAAGGTTAAATGGTGCAGGGCTCAATAGTTATTTCCTTTGTTTACACCAATTAATCTTTAAATAAATGCTTGCCAGTTTATTTAACATCTTTTTTATTGTTAGTATATTTCTAGTAAACAGAAGTTGAGTGTTGCTGTACACCAGGAGGCCGCAAGTGAAGGTCAGGAGGGCCGTATGCTGCCCCTGTGCCGTACCTCTGCGTATCAAGACTCTAATCAATATTACAGATGGCTACTGACTGATTCTAGCTAGACCATGGCTACCTCTTCCTAACTGCAGCGCTCTTGACCAGCTGCATATGCCGGGCTCGCTAACAATATATGTATGTTTTGTTTGTCTTTGTTTATTTTATGTATGTTAAACCCTGTGGACCCTAGTGTCTGACTACAGGGCCATACCATCATCCACACCCCATGGAACCACTTAATTTACAGAATCACAATTGTGTGTTTCACTTCGATCTTTCGTTGGTCTCACAGTACACATAAGACCAGACATTTGCCCATTTGTTTTAAGAAGAACAAACGTGAACAGTATGTTGGAAATCCTACATATAGTATGCTTCATATATGTCTATCATGTTGTGCCTACATACTAAAGTGTTTGCTTTTGTTCACAGGTTCAGTGTTTCTGGTACTTTTGTACCAGTCTACAGACAGGCAAGTAGTCGTCCCTGTTGCAAGCAATTATATGTGCATGCCATTTGTGTGTAATGAACCTTAGAATCACTCCGGGGCACTGATGTTCCTTCTGTCCTTAAGAATGCCCGGGACCAATGTTGGCTGTAAGAGTAGGGCCGAAACATGTTGGCAAGCTGAGGGTCATAGGACTATTGTATTCCTTTTTTGCTACTCCCTATAATGATCATAGGCATAATTATTTTTACAGTGCCCATCCACCACTTGAATAAAGGAATACCTGGGCGTAGATGAGTCATTTGTAGTAGTAATAATACTCCCAGGTCACATAAAAAGAATATATATACAAAGAGCTTCCTTGAATATGATTGACCCCATCCTGGCTCTTAGCAATTAGGATGAACCGGATGATGAAGCATGTTACTACTAGAGTGAGTGAGGGGTGTATATAAAAAAAAGGAAAGCCTTTTCCTCCCCTGTATTTCAAGAGACACCCCTCTCAGTTACTTCAGCTCTGTGGGTTTACTTGTTCATGGGCAGGCGGGTACTTTATTGTTTTGAAGTTTCACGTTCGGGGAGAATATATCTGAATCTTCCCTAACTGCTTAGAAGGTCTGCACTCCCTTCTGGGTGGTTTATTTCCTTCAGGTGGTTTCTTTCCTTTGAAAGAAAATCCACTTTGTTGTGTCAGAATCACAAGAAAAGACAAACATAGAACAGATTCCACACAGAACAATGGAAATTACACTGACTCTTGGAAATGTGGTTTCACATATCAAACAGAGTCACACACTTACACTACACTGAGCTCCCTTAGTTGGCAACCATGGTTGTTGGGACTATTCACTACTTGGATTAGATCACACCTGGCTTCGCTCATTCCTTCATCTTTGTTGTTTTCCCTGTTTGGCTCCCCTTGGCACTCTGAACACTCTCCTGTTGTGATTTGTTATTTGCCTCTTTGCCTTTTTTTGTTTAATTGTATTTGCTTTCCAGTCTTCCTCCTTCCCAGTACTATAGTGGTCTTCATTTTTGGCTCCTGTGTTGGTTTCATGGTACACAAGGAGCTAGTAACAGAGCAATATTTCCTTGTACTAGGTAAGTCCCACCCTATGATAATTATATGTCTTACTGCCCTCCTGTGCTGTGAATCCTTAGTGATTTGTTTTCTCTCACCCGTAGCTGGAGACTTAACCTTGATAAGTTTGCACTTGAAGCATTGTGCCTAAGGAATCCATGCTGAATCTTCCAACTATCTGCCTGCAAGAGTGCCTCTTCCTCTCTCTCTCTCTCTTTCCTCATCCCTTTTCCCCTTAGCCTGGGTCAGTGGTAACAATATCAACGGAATTCAAGGGGGCGAGTCGACCTCAAAGGAGAAAAGGAAGGATTGGCATTTCCAAATTCGAAATAATTTCTTAATAATTGTAACTGGAATGTCATTTAAACTTCCCACCACCATTATCAATAGACACAGGACAAGGGGTATGGGGTAGTTACAAATGCACCAAACATCAAAAATGGTAATATTTTACAATATACAAAGGTTCAAAGAATCAGAGGCTCAATACCCCTTAACCACCTAGGATATAAATCCTATGAATTCACAACAGAAATAGTGATTCAGCACTCCAACATATGAAGAGATTAGTATATTCTACAAGTGTAAATAAAGTAAAAAGAAGAAGCAAATAAATTCAGCGGGTTTTTGTTTCTTTGTTTCTTTATTGGAAAAAAATCTTCTTAAAAATGACCGTAGCCAATGCGTTTCGACCCAATACGTCTTTTTCAGGGCTACAAATAGGTGTAAAATATATTCATTAAAACTTGAACAAATACACAAAATATTTACAATTTAAAACAAGTGCTCATAATTGGATCACAAAAAAACGGTAAAAAACAATCAATATTTCCACAATTCATCACAAAAGGCAATATATACAAATAGTTACATTGAAAAACTTTCATTTTTGTAAACCAAGCATAGGCAGACGGAGGCAAGATGGCGACCGCGTATAGGTCAACTGCAGCACTGGCAGGCTGGCCTGGTCAGAAAGTGTAAGACCCCACCCTGTGGGAATGCCGAAATGTAACAAACCAGTGCTGAATTAACCAAGACGGACCAAAGGAGAAAAGTAAAGAAAAAGGTCTTTTTACTATTGAGGAGTTATAAGGACTTAGCCCATATGTATATGCTGGGACGCCGGGGGAGTCATCTGTCGCTCTGGGCAGCAGCAGTAAGGTCTGGGCGGCGGTATCTCGAGCGCTCGATTCTCAGTTACTTGCTACACCTGTGGGCTCAGCAGAGTGACATCGGAGAAATGGCTAAAAAAACGGCGGCGAATGTGGGAACGAAGTCAGCGGCAGCAGCAGCTCGTAAGCAGCGAGGGGAGATGGGCACAAGCTCGGTCGCTGCGGGAGTAATATTGTGGAGAAGACGCCGGGTGATGTACAGCAAACGCCGACCCCGCCGAGTAGAGGAAGCGGCGGAGCTGCGGTCAAGAATCATCTAGTCGGCCCCACGATAGCGGAGCTACTGACGCGCAGCAAAGAGACGCTAGCAGAAACATCGGGGAAAGAAGCAGTGGCGACCGCAGAGACACCCGTCCCAAAGAAAGAGGCAAGAAGGACCCACTTAACAGAGGTGAGCCCAACTGAAGCCCAGATCTCCTCCCAAGATGTTTCAAATGCCCAAATCTCAATGACTGTAGCGATGGTATTTCTAGGACAGTCAGTTGAAGAATGCTCTGAAAGACAGAAAGGGAAGAATGGCCAGGCAGGCAATGTGGGGGAGACAGACAAAACTGCAGGAACTGTGATTGCACCAGAGTCTGTACCAGGAGTGTCGGGCGGGGAAGATGATGCAGTGCTCCATCACATTCTAGTGGAAGGAGGTAGTAGGATAATGGGCTTATTAAATACATTATTTAGTGACCAAGACAAAGAGGGCACAGAGCCTGATAAAGACCCTAGTGATTGTTTCTTTTCTGTCTCTGAAGGGGGCGAGTGGTCTGGAGACGACCAGAGCTCGTCCCCAGGGGATAGTAATGTCGACACAGATCCCTATGATAGCGATCCAGACCCCCCTCTAACTACCTTGAGACCAAACACTCAGTCGGGGGCACAAGGTCGAGGTGGAAAAGACTTAAAATGGGATTACTCATCTACCACCCTACTCTCTGCTACTGAAACTACGGCGCCCCCCCCATGATGGAGATAATCCACCAGGCTATTCTCTTGCATAGGGAAGAAACGTGTCTGGATAGCCATAAGTCCCAGGCAGCAATGAGAAAAATGCAGGGGGTGGTAAGGAAACTCTCCAAGGCCTGCACAAATATGGGAGATAGGGTTTCAAACCTTGAGGAGAGGATTGTAACGACACAATCAGAA
Organism: Lissotriton vulgaris; assembly: GCF_964263255.1. NCBI lineage: Eukaryota > Metazoa > Chordata > Amphibia > Caudata > Salamandridae > Lissotriton > Lissotriton vulgaris. Next base: position 864,771,861 of record NC_141689.1, read on the forward strand.
GCTGCTGCTGTCGCCTCCCGAGTTGAGTCTCAAAATGCCCAAATCAAGGATATCCAGTAGAAACTGGAAGACTTCGAAAATAGACAGAGGAAAAATAATCTCCGGATACTGGGGGTTCCTGAGGGGACAGAAGGGTCGGACATTAGGGCCTAAATAACGGATCTATTTAAATCTGCCTTCCCGGAGCTATCGGTGTGGAACTGGTCTTCCGAAATACAAAGGGCACAGCGCACCAGTTCAAGGCTCGAGCATCAAGAGAGGGGCATAAGCCACGGGTAATTTTGATATTCCTGTAGAACTTTCTCTTGCGGCAGGCAATTGCAGAGAAGGCCAGACCTGAGTCAAAGAGATCGAGCGGTGGGGTCTCTTTTTTCGTCCGCCCTGACTACTGTCATGCAACAGTAGAACGACACTGGAGGCTGAGGCTCCTAATCTAGCCTTTTTAAGAGAAAAATATCCAGGCTTATTTGATTACTCCCGCCCAGCTCAAGGTGATACATGATGGACAGACAAAATATTTTTCCTCGGAAATAAAAGCAAAGGAATATTTGGACACCGTGGGTAACCACTGAGAATAATTACTATTATGTGGTTGGGAAAACCCAAGTGCAGGATCTAGATTGGTTGGGATGATTAGCATTGATTTTTCTTTTGAAGCTTGGTTTGCTACTGTGGCACTTTGCTGCTGGGATGTGTGATTCATTTTTTTTTCTCTCTTTTTTTTAGGTAGGAGTTTAGATGTTTTTTGGTCTTGGATTATTTGAGGGATGACCAGGCCGCTATTGCTGCACACATCACATGCGCAGAGGCTTCATGAGGGATGTTGGTGCAGGTGGGGAGGGATGAGGGTGGGGAAGAAAAGGACAAATCTTACAATTGAGAATTCCTGGTATTATTCTGTGTCTATTCTGTGTGTTGTAGAATCTTCTATGTGGGCATACCTTTTTTGTTGGTAAAGAAAGGGAAGGAGAATCTTAAAAAGAAATATGGTGAAACTTAACATATGCTCTATTAATATAGGGTGTCTAAATGATTGGAAAAAGAGACAAAGATTAGCCGACTTTGTTAGATCAATGCACATAGATGTTATATGTATACAGGAGACACATTTGCCATGGGAAAAGAAACAGCTGCTGAGCTTGAGAGGTTTTTTTTATTGGCTTGCTCTTCCCAGACCTCCACAGTTAGAGGAGTAGCAATCATAGGCAAATCTTTGCTTGGGGAGCCAAAGCGCCATAAGGCCGATGTACAAGGGAGATGGGCATTGGCTGAGCTATCTGTTGGCTTTACAATTTGTGGGATCTGTGGTTCCAATCAAGACGATCCTGAGGTGTTTGATCTATTAGAAAATGAATTAACTAGTTGGCCTACTCCTATTGTAATATGCGGAGACTTAAATATCTTTGCTGATCTTACTAATAAAACCCCCTATTTCGGCCGGAAACCTAGGGTATTCCAGGCGCTGAGTTCCTTAATTAAGTCACATGGATTAGTGGATGTCTGGGGAAATAAGGAACCTAATAATCAATGGTGTACTTACTTCTCTTGCCCATATCAGAAATATACAAAATTTGATTATTTTTTAATCTCTTTAACAGAGTTGAGAAATGTTAGCATTAGAAAATTGCCAAAAACAATCTCAGACCATAGCCCATTAATGTTGTGTTATGATTTAGGAAGGTTCAAGAGAAAACAGTCACGATGGACTTTCGATAGGAAGTTACTAGTGGATAGTTGCTATGTGGAGCATCTAAGGAAATGGACCCTAGAGCATTTTGTTGCAAACCGTTTCAGCGCATCTAAAAACAGCGTCTTGGAACGTTTAAAGCTGCCTTGAGAGGAGAGACAATCAGCTATGCTGCTCGACTTAGGAAAAAGGAATGGCTAGAAAACGAGAGGCTGACAGGTCAATTGGAGGTAGCAGAAGAGCAACATGGGAACGACATCTTGCATGGAAAGGAAGGGAAGGAGAGCCAACAGAGGATTAGCACTATCAGAGCAGAGATCCATAAGCATATAGCTAAGAAGGCTGCTAGTGAATACCAGGCCCACAGGTGCAAACTGTATGAAACAGAAGAGCAAGCGATTAAGGCACTTGCACTGCGGATTAGGCAGGGTACCACAAAGAATGTAATTTCAAATATACAGGAGAATGGTCAGGATTATACAGAACCAACGGACATCCTGAAAATCTTTTAAAAATGTTACATCAGGAAGAGACAGATATTGGTATGCTGAGTGATGAATTTATGGGTGTGGGTCCCAAGTTGGATGATTTAGAAAGGGAAGTCTTAGATGAAGATGTGTCAATGGGTGAGGTACTGGAGACAATTAAAGAATTAGCAACATGTAAGGTGCAGGGCCAGATAGTATTCCATTGGAAGTCTATAAGAGTATTTTGAGTGAAATAGCCGTGATATTATTAGATATATTTAATGGGATACTCTGTACTGCTCTACTCCCTGAGACCTGGAAAGAAAGAAATATTGTGGTGTTCCACAAAAAAGGGAAATCAAAAGAAAATCCTGGGTCTTATAGGCCAATATCCCTCATAAATGCGGACATCAAGGTCTATGCTAAGATCCCCGTTAAAAGGCTGGGGAGGATCATTGGTGGTCTGGTCTCCCCCTGGCAGCATGGATTCATCCCAGGTCGAGGGACTACTGACTATATTAGACATGCAATAGCTCTTTTTGATGTCCATGCTGCTACGGGGGGACGGATGGCCATGATCCTCCTCGACGGGGAAAAAGCCTTTGACAGTGTGAAATGGAAGTATTTGTGGGGGGTACTGATACGTAGGGGTTTTGGTCCCAAAATTCTGGGGGGCGATCAAAGCCATGTATCGGTATCCAGAGGCCAGAGTTCAGCTAATGAGTGAAAGCTCTGAGAAAATTTATATCACAAGGGGGACACGCCAGGGGTGTCCCTGCTCACCCATACTTTTTGCGTTATATATCGATCCGCTGGTGCATCTGATCCAGGGATGCAGGGATATTAAGCCTATAACTGTTAATGGGTTTGAGACTAAACTGCTGGCGTATGCCGATGACTTGGCTGTGATTACCCCAGAACCAGACAGGTTCTGGGGTCCACACTCATCGGGATTATAAGCGAATTTGGCCGTCATTCAGGATACTGCCTGAACGAGAGTAAGACCCACATAATATGCACAAATAACATCCCTAAAACTGATTCGAGATATGTTGAGTCGGCAGTGTATCTGGGAATTTTGGTGAAAGCGGCAACAGATTCAACTATTAGAGATAATTTTACTCCCCTCTTAAAATCAATGACGGTAGATCTGAAAAGAATCAATGCGCTACACCTGTCTTTAATAGGGAGGTCTAATGTTTTGAAAATGACCATGTTCCCCAAAATCCTCTATATGTTCCGTGCTATTCCGTTTACAGTAGAGGAGGTTTGGATTAAATCAATAGAGGCAATTTTTATGAATTTTATATGGCAATACAGTAAGATTAGGCAATCATTGAAATTCATGTCTCTTCCACAGGAACAAGGAGGGTTAGGGATCCCCAATGTCAGGTTTTATCAGTGGGCATGTTTGTTAACCCAGATGGCAATACTATTCGATCCAGCCACAAATGTGGCCGATATGCCCGGGGGGGTATCAGAATCCCCCTTCTATATATGAGTTGTTATTGGGGAGGGAGGCTATGTGATTGTTATTAAGGAAAACGGATGGACGGTATTTTAAGAAAATGCGATACAAAATCATAGGTATTGCGTGGGAGGTATGGAAATTTGTACAAAGAGCATTGGCAATCCAGAAAATCAACTGTCATACGCCACTGTGGAAATCTGGTATCTTTCCTAAGCTTAGTAATAATGGAATATGGAAAAGCTGGGAGCAGTTGGGTATTAGAACAGTAGGAGATGTTATGGAAGGAAATGCTGTGCTGAGTTTTGAGAGTATCCAACAGAGATATGGCCTTTTTAATAATCAAGGGTTTAAATATGTTCAGCTTTCCCAAATATTAAAAGCCAAGAGACCCCGGATTCTACCTGGAAATAGAAACAACCTCCTGGACTATCTGTTAAACGTCGGTAGGAGGATTAAAATGGTATACAGGTCTTTAATGACTGGGGTCCAAGATGATGTGGAAAATGCGAGGTCTCCTGGGCCTCAAAACTGAGAGATCCGGATGTGAATGTGGATAAAGCTTTGCAATTAGATAAGAAAGTATTCCGCTCTTCGAATCTAAAAGCACAACATTTTAAGACACTGTTTAATCTATACTATACACCTGCTAAACTATATGAGTGGGGTAAAAGGGAAGACAAGAGATGCCCTAGTTGTCTAGAAGGACCAGCTAACCTATTGCATATGTTCCACCAATGTGAGAAACTGAACTCAATTAGGGGGGAAATTGAGACATTTTGGGAGGGGCTGCTAGGTTTGAAGATTAATCTATCCCCTACCCTAACAATTCTAGGAAGTAATAGCAAGCTAGGGCTGAAGTATGAGACCGAGGCCTTTGTGTTTATCTCTGTTGCGGTCCTGTGTATCCTTATATCAGCAGGATGGAAGGATAAGGTAGCACCTTCATTCCAGATGTGGCTGCCTAGACTTTTGGGGATACACAATATTGAATCCTTCCTGTATGAGTATAAGGGTAGGAAAACATGAGAGATGGGGTTAAACATCTGGGCCCCACTTAAAAGTTGGAGGGATGCTCGAATATAAAATAAAAGCGGGCAGGGCTACGACTCGGAATAGTACTGTATAACGCTCTCTCATTTTTGTACTCTGGGGTTAGTAGATACTATTTAGTATATATACAGACATAATATCTGCTATGTAAAAATGTTTTTTAGTATCAATATGAATTTGGATTATGTATGAAGTTAGAAGAGTATTTATTGAATATATATAATTTTGGCATCAACTGTATTGTTTATATATGCTCTGATTAAGTATGTAATATTTAAATTGTATATTGATGTTTGTACCAGCTGAAGATAAAAATAAAAAAAGAAACACTATCATTTTTGGATTTTTTCATATTTTGCATAACCAGAACCTGCTGAATAACGTTTTACAAAAACTAGGGACATTAATCACAGAGAATATTTCCATCCAAAAAGCCATTTTCTCATGGAATTGGGCAATAGTCATACAACTCATATGAAGAAATGTATACATAATTATACATTTGCAACACAAGCAACAAGAAAGAAACTCAAGGTACCATGAAATACATCAGAGAGGCTTACCAATAGCAATAACAATAGTCTCTCTTAGTTCATTAAGGTTTCTTATTTTTTCTTCTTTTCTGGTTTTCAACTTCAACACTGTAAAGTATTAGTGCCAGTTGGACCTGAGTGAAAAAGGAAAGCTGATGGCAAATGCTCTAGTATTTAACCCAAACCGCTCCAAAAAGACCTAAATAGTTTAACATACCTCTTATTCCTTTAGGGACATCAACAAAGTAAATTTCGCTTGTTGAGTCACTTCTTTAGTTGACTATTTCAAATAGTTTGTTTTCAGTGCGGACATGGGTTTTTAGCCCATGTCTATCTGCAATTCAAACAAGAATTGCGGGTAAATCAAGGATTTTTCAGGCTCATAGATGGATTATTCTATTAGGGAAATGCATATTAAGACCCCTCCCTCAATCTTATATAGAAGGGAAAGTTTGAATAATGTAATTTGTTAGTTTTGTTGTTACCCAATCAAATTCGTATAAATGCTCACTCCTGGAATCCAAAACATGCAGGGATACCCATGTTCTGACTGAGGCAAATGGCATATTGGAATGGCCAGTCCAACGAGTATATTCAAAACTACATTACCCATATCATGACAAAGGCAAATGGCTTATTAAAATGACCAGACAAGAAAATTATATTCAAATCTGGGTGCCTGGTCAATACTCCAGAACACACGTGAGAAATGTATTCTGTTAGTTTAAGAGGACGGTCAGAATATTTTGTGCATGATACAAAGACGATAACTGCATATTACGGCAGAAATTGGAGCCATTCAACTTACAGAAAGTCCAACGAGTCTCTCGCACCCATAATAAACCAAAAAATGATGCAAAGGGTAACCTATGAGTTTAAAGCACGATACCCCACATAAGCGGTACACATCAACGTGGGCAAAAACATTAATCCACCAAGTTTTGGAGTCCAATAGAGTATGTGGTACCATTATACCATCAAAGTGGAAAAGAGAGTGAGCCCTCCCCTCCCAGACTTACTTGTTATCTGTAAGAACCACTCCTGACGCGTAGCCAAAATCGTCACATTTTAGTAGTCCTAAGTATGGCGTTTAAATGATGAAAGTTTTTCTGATTTGACAATTGCTGAACTTGGGAATATACACCTATTGGCAACATTGGATGAAGATCACTTAGACAACGATATTGTAGAGATGGCAGGGCTGATAAATATCAGAGAAGACACAACAATTGATAGTGGGTTACGAAGAGGTCCAGATTTGCACCCTCTAATGTTCAAGATACACTCATTGATGAGTACTTTAATAAAGTAACTCAACAATTAGATCAGTTAGAAAACAAACATGGGGAAGGCACACACTGTTAACATAGTTACAATCTTTCTGTGGAGAAAAAGGCCATTCTAAAATCATTACAGGAAGATCCCCAACTTGTCATACGTGAGGCAGACAAGGGGGGGGACTATTGTTCTCATGGACTGTAAGGGCTACTTTGGAGAGATAGAGAGACAGCTAAAAAATGCTAGCTGTTATGAGCAACTTAAAAAAAATCCCATCTCTGCTATAGAGAGAACCATCAATGCCAGATTGCAAGATTGGCATGAATCTGGATTGATTTCAGATCAAGAACATCAGTACTTGGGGGGCGTAGCCGAGCGGCACCGAAGATGGCCACACTCTAACGCGGCTCAGGCGAGGATCTGCCCGAGGCCCCTAATATCCGTCTAATATCCTGCAGCCTCACTGTCCCTGAGCGCAGCTCTGGACGAGGACTGGGCTCCGGTTCCGGGTGGCTGTTTCCCGGGCCCTCTGGGCGGTGTGTGAGTCCCGCGCGGCCCGTCGACATTGTTGAGGCCTGGGCGGCGGGAGCCGCCCTGCTCATCCCCGGCCTCGAGTGATCCTGAGGCTGGCCGCGGGCGTGTCGGGCCGGCGAGAGACGCCAGGTGAGCGGCGGGCCCAGCCGGGCCTACGGGGTGCCTAGGGCAGCACGAATGGCACTGAAAGGAGTGTGTCCCCCCCGCAGGGACTGAAGCAGGAAGGGGGGGCCCCGGGGGTGCTGGAAGTGGCGGCAATCGATATCTACCGGGGCGGCCCCTTGGAGGCGCGAGGAGCGTGGCCCCCTTCCATGGTCCTCCTGGCCTGGACTCCGGAGTGCTGAGAAGGCCCTCGGTGTGCCTGGAGGTCGGCAGTTGCGCCGGGCAAGAGGCGTGGACTACATTAGAGGGCGAGGAACTGCCTGGATGGAGTGAGGGCTTCCCTGGTACTGCATGGACCACGTGAACCTTTTTCTGGTGACATTCCGGTGGCGATTGAGGGGGCCTAGAGACAGCGTAGCGCTTCCACTGAGCGGAGGAGCCAGGGCCCGGAGCTACAGTACTAGGACGGAGACGCCCACGCGGCGCTGAGGCCGGCGTAGAAGCTGCTGAGGAGCGAACGGAGCGTGACCAGGGTGAAGACCCGAGAGGTACCTGTTGGGCTCTGCTGTATTCCTGGGTGGGATCCAGGTGAGGAAGTGGACTAGAAGGTTGGAGAGAGCCCCGTCCCCGGGGTCCACGAACGGCCCAGGGGTTCGCAAGTGCGGTCATGAAGCCCAAAAAATCCATGACGACCCAGACAAACACGATGGACAACTACACCGCCACGGCGGGTGCCGGCACAGGCCGGTGCCCTGACGAGCACTCCAGAGCCCTCTTTGGCATCTAACAGAAAAGGCCATACAGACCATGGGAACCACGATGGAGTTGAAGATAGATAAGGTGGCTATAGAAATAACACTGCTGAGGGCAGACCTGAATAAAACTTCGGAAAAAGCCACCCACAATGCTACAGACATTGCGGAACTCCAGAGCACTACTAAACAATTACAGCAGCAGGTTCAGCGACTCTCTCAACAGCAGAAGGTGGTGGTGGCCCGGCTGGAGGACCAGGAAAGGCGGGCCGCCGCAATAATATACGCATGGTGGGTGTTCCGGAGAAGATGGAAGGGCCGAGTGCGGATCTATTCTTAGAAGACCTCGTCCTCAAGCACCTGCAGCGCAGACGTCTCTCGAAATTCTTTGCCATCGAACAAGCTCACAGGGTGCCGGTCCCCCCGCCGTGCCCAGGGGCCCCACCACGGACGATAATTGCGAGGATTCTCAATTACAGAGATCGCGATGCCATTCTGCAGGCAGCCCGCCAACGTGGAGATATATGTCTGGGCAATGCCGTCATCAGGTTCTTTCCCGACTTCACGTTGAAGGTGCAACAGGAGCGGCGGTCCTTTGATGGGGTCAAAAAACACTTAGAGAAAAGGGCATCAAATATATGATGTTTTTTCCTGCAAAACTCAAGATCCTAATCGATGGGAAATCCTTATTCTTCACCTCTCCAGAAGACGTGCACTATTGGTTGGAGGAGCAGGGGGGCACGACAGGCTCAGGATCGCGAGGCAACTGGAGAAACACGAGGCCCCCGTCTCCGGTGTCTTCTGCTGGGTCTGCGAGGAACGGCCGTCAACAACGGAAGACTTCTTTGCCCTCCTGCTGGAATCAGCCTCGAAGCCTGTCGGCCTCACCGGACATGGGCTGAAGAGGCCAGGAGTGGATTGTAGTGCAGCAGTCTTCTGAGGACAGGTGATGTATATTGACTCACCATGTCTTGACTTGCTTTGGGCCGGAGGGGGTATTAGATACTGCCGGGGGCTGGGGGGGCTGTTGAGGGGTGGCCCTTCGGAGGTGGGGTACCCACATTGACTCGCCTAATTCTATGTTATAAAAGATGAGAGGTGATCTGAGACATGGCAGGGGCTTGGGAGTGAGCTTCCCGCATTTGTACTCCTTAAGACCCAGTAGGGCAGGCTGAGGCACTTTACAGACCCAAGTATGGGTCCGACGGCAGTCCTCAGGCCACAGGGTTAGGTATCGGTGCTCACCCCCCTTGGTTATTGTTTGTGGGGCTACAGGCTTGTTGGGGAATGCCTGACCAGGTTGGCGGGCGTAGCAGGGTAGCAGGGAGGGGGGTTGGTTCTGGGGGTTGGGGAATGGTGGGGATGGGGGGTTTTCTACTGTTTTGCTCCGTTTTTACTGTCTTTGGTTTAGCTCCAGTGGCACTATTGGTCAGCAAGCAGAGAGTGAGAGAGTGGAGAGGGTAGGCGTTTACCTTCTCGGATATTAGTGGTACTCGTCCACAATGCATACACCACACGCCAGACACATTAGCATATTGTCCTGGAACGTTTACGGCCTCCAGAATAAAATTAAGTGCACCATGGTGCTCCAATATCTACATAGGTATGCACCAGACATTGTCCTCCTCCAGGAGACACATCTAATGGGCAACCACTGTTAGGACCTTAATAGATTAGGTTACATAATGCGGGCCCACGCTGGCTTTACCACGGGCTCCAGGGGAGTGGGAATCCTCATCCGGAACACCTTGCCTCTAGTGATTGGGAAGCAATGGTTGGACCCCTTAGGACGTTTGCAGCACTCACCGCTCAGTGGGAGGGTAGGTCTATTACTCTCTGCTCCTCATATGTCCCACCTAAGCTGCAAAGTACCACCCTCCCGGACATTGGGAAGTTGCTACTGGACATGACGCCGGGAATCCTGATTCTAGGGGGGACATGAATGCCGTCATGGATTGGGAGCTAGACAGATCGCAGGCACTCCCTGCCAGAGGAGGGTCTTGCCAATTTCGGGACTTTGTGAGAGCCATGGGATCTTAGGAGGGCACATAACCCCACGACTCGGCAGTACACTCATATCTCGGCGGCGCACGGCTCTGGCTCCAGGATCGATTATTTGCTAACGCAGGTTGGGAGCATGGACTTGTTCCTCGGTGGGTGTCATAGAGCGAGGGGGATATCTGACCACTCGCCGGTAGAAGTGCACCTGCGCGGTCCGGATCGGACCCGGCCGGGTCCCCCCCGTCTGGATACCTTTTTATTTAAAGATCAGGAGTTTCAGGAGGTCTTCAAGTAGCGGGTCGACCAGTACTCCTTGGACAATGTAGGGTCTGTAGATTCACCGGGTATAGTATGCAAGGGGTGCAAGACGGTGGCTAGAGACTTTGTGCAGGCGTAGGTTGGGAAACGCCGTAAAGAGAAAACAGCATCAATTGACTCCCTAGAGCGAGACCTTCAGACCCTGGGCGAGGCACTGTTGCTTCCCCAGAGCAGGACCGAGATAGGAGGCATAGGCAACGGCTCCTTGAAAAAGAGATTAGGGACATACTCACTGAGCAGGCAAGATCCCATGCCCTGGCGATACAGAGGCGGGTTTACAATCTGGGAGACAAGGCCGACAAAATGATAGCCTGGCTGGAGAGGTGAGACCGGGAACGTAACTGGGTCCCAAGAATTGAACAGGCGGATGGGTCTGTGTACGTCACTAGTGAGGATAAAGCAGCCGCATTTGCACTATACTATGAGGTTCTGTACCAATCGCACACAGCGCGTCAGGAACGGGATTGCAGAGACTTTCTGGCTCCCTTGCACTTGCCTACTTTGGACCAGGCTGACAGAGAGAGCCTGGAAGCGCCCATAACGGCGCAGGAGGTTGAGAATGCCATGGAAGACATGCAGGCAGGGAAGGCGCCTGGGCCCAATGGGTTCCCGGCAGAAGCATTCGGGTGTGTGGCAGGTCGACTGGCACCGCACATGCTGAGCATGTTTAATGAAGCTAAGCAAGAGGGGGTACTTCCCAAAGATTTACGGTCGGCAACTATAGTGGTTATACACAAGGCCGGCAAACCGCAAGAGTTGTGCAGCTCCTATAGGCCCATCTCCTTACTTAATTTTGAGACCAAGGTTCTTGGTAAAATCTTGGCTATCAGGTTAGGGGTGGGAATACAATCGCTGATCCACCCAGACCAGTCTGGTTTTATGCCTCACAGAAGCACTCGTCTCAACTTGCGGAGCCTATTAGGGGTCCTGCAGGAGGTCTCTGCGAGGCCCGGAGTACCGGCGTCCCTGCTATCACTAGACGCCCATATGAAATGAAATTAAATGAAATGAAAAATTGCACTTGTATAGCACATAACTACCCGGAGGCCTCGCAGCGCTTTTGACTAATTACTGTGGCGAGCTCAGGGTGAATCAACACGCTTTTGCGAACAGATGGGTTTTCAAAGACTTTCTGAAGGACATCCGGTTATTATTCTCTCGAAGGGATGGAGGGAGAGAATTCAAAAGCTTCTCAGCAGTGTGGGAAAAGGAGCGACCACCCCATCGGGCTTTGTTAATTTTAGTTGTGGTTGCTAGATGCAGTGAACTAGAGCGAAGGGCTCTAGACGGGGCATAAGGCACAACTAAGGGAAACAGGATAGCAGGACATGTACGGTGGAAGGATATGTGCAGAATGCACATGGCCTTAAACTGTGCTCTGGCAGCTACTGGGAGCCAGTGAAGTTCTTTTAAGGCTTTCTTGGCTGACTGGCAGCGTGGAATAATGAACAGTAGTCGAGCGGCACAGTTTTGCGTGACTTGAAGCCTGTTGGTCACTGCTGCCGGGGCTCCTATGTATAGAGCATTTCCATAATCCAGGCAGGAGAGTATCAGGGCCTGAAACATGACCCTCCTCGCCTGGAATGGAAGCAGAGGGAGCCCTTTGCGAAGCATTTTCATTAGCCCAACACACGTAGAGGCTGTTTTAGTGGCTTGGACCGAAAAGTCTAGCGCTTTATCGAGCCAGATTCCAAGGCTCTTTATCTGAGGTTTGGGAGGGGGAGGAGGGCCGAGACATGTGGGCCAAATGGATGCCAGGGCAGTCGGAGAAGGGTTGCCCAGCAGTTTATGGCCTTTGATAGTATAGAATGGCACTACCTCTATGCAGTTTTGGAAAAGCTGAGCTTTGGAGAGCACTTCCGGGCATGGGTGCGGCTGTTGTATACTGCACCATTGGCAAGAGTCCGGGTAAATGGAGTGCTGTCAAGAGAATTTCGTCTCAGCCGGGGTACGCGTCAGGGCTGCCCCCTCTCACCCACATTGTTCGCACTGGCGCTGGAGCCACTGGCGCACTGGGTCCGGACCGACCCCTTTGTGTGGGCTATCGACCTGGGAGGGGGCTGGGAGGAGCGTATCTCACTGCACGCTGATGAAATATTCCTGTATATCCAGAGGCCGGATACCTCCATCCAGAGGCAGATGGCAATCATAGGGGAGTTTGGCACTTACTCTGGATACCGCGTAAACTGGAGCAAGTCCCTGGGACATGTCCTAGTGGGGCCACAGCCACGGTTGCCGGTGGAGTGCGGGGACATCCCCAGGAGGGAGGTTTTTAAATATCTGGGAATCTAGATTGCACACTCGGATGCGGAGTTCCTGCGTCTGAACGTTTTGGCGCAACTAGACAGGCTGCGCGGAGACGTGGAGCACTTGAGGTCCCTCCCACTCTCATTGATGGGGCGCGCCATTCTATTCAAAATGATGGCCCTTCCCCGCCTGCTCTGTGCCTTGCAGTGTGCCCCCTTCCTGGTCCCGGACCAGCTTTTTAGGACGATTGAATCCATACAGCGCTCCTTGCTGTGGAATGGTGGATGTCCGAGAATTGCCCTTAAGAAACTACAGAGGGGTCCATATGAGGGCGGGTTGGCTGTACCGGACGTCCGCCTATATTATTGAGCGACACAATTAGTCAATGGAAACGGATGGGTCTTCTCCCCGCTGGCGGAACCTGCGTACAGGGTAGATAGGCTGGCCTTCGGCGACAACGGCTACCTGGCAGCCCTGTATACTAAAGGTAGGTGTGGCCGACCTCTCCTCCCTCAGACGGCAGCGGTGGTTGCAGTCTGGAAACGAGTGTAGAAAGTGCTCGGCTGGGAGGCGAAGCTCATGGAGCAGACCCCTTTGTGGGCTGGGTCCTTTCTGCCAGCAGTGTCGCAATTGCAGGATCTGCGTGGATGGAGCCTAATAGGCATTGAACGGCTGGGAGACATTTGGAAACGGGGAGAGATGGTGAAATTTGTAGATCTACAGGCAGAATATCAGATGGAGAGTGGCAAATTCCTCCATTACCTCCAGCTTTGGTGTGCTCTGCACAGACACCTGTCCCCAGGGGAGCAGTTACCTGAATATGCTCCGCTGGAGGATAGGCTACTATTGGACCCCATGATCGACAAAGCGATCTCTCTCACCTATAAAAAAAACTCATTAGTAACATCCCAGACATGTTGGGGCCCCTGCGGGAAAAGTGGGAGTCAGATGTGGGGCTGCTGGAGGACGATGACTGGGGGGAGGCCCTACAGTGCCCCCGGGAGGTGGCGATTCGCGCCCGGTTCCGGCTGGTCCAGCTCCGCATCCTGCACAGGTCATATACCCAGAGAACCACTCAGTACTGCATGGGATATGTGGACTCTCGCTTCTGTGTATGGGGGTGCGGGGAGGAAGGGACCTTCTTCCATATTCTGTGGGACTGTGCGAGGATCAGGGCTTACTGGTCCAGATTGACGGGCATCATGTCGGAGGTGGTGGGAGCAGAGGTCCCGCTGGAGGCCCGCTGGCATGTGTTTGGGGTTACTAGTGACATAACCTGGCCGAAGGGGGACAAGACTTGGCTGGCCCTGGCGAGTATGATAGCTAAAAGGAACATTGCAAGGCTGTGGGGTAGCGATCTATTGCCAACAGTGGAGGAGTGGGAGAGAGACCTAGATTGGTGAAAGCGAGCGGAGAAGGTGATCTACAAGAGTAGAGTGTGCCCGAAGAAATGGGAGAACATATGGGAGGCCTGGAGGAGCTATAGAGGGGAGTGGCTGGATTCGCAGTAATCTGTGGAACCAACATGAGGAGGGCTCAGGGTGGAGCCTCATGCTGTTAGGTATGACCCAACCACAACAGGATCTGGGGGCGCCAGTCCTGTGCTAGCTACCCAGGGGCGTAACTGTATTATGGTAGGGTGCTAAGGTCTGCATAGAGAGTGGGGGGTGGAAGGGGGGTGTTCTATCCTTACATGTCTGTTTTGGGGGATCGGAATTGGTTTGTTCTAGGGGTGGGTTGATGCTGGGTGGGAGGAATGGCCGTTGCGGGTGGGATTGATTTTCTTGATATGACTATGGTTGACTGTGTCTATGCTTGCTAATGATTTTCTGCTGCTACCTGATGTGTACGGTTGTGGAGCTGGTTTGTTCAATAAAAAGATTTTTTTTAAAAGAACATCAGTACTTAGAGACTCATGATTCTAGGCACCCCTGTATCTATATACTTCCTAAAAAAACATAAGGGGGCCTCCCCCCTGAACAGGCCCATCATCTCAGGAAATGGGGGTCCCACAGAACATTTATCTGAATACGTGGATGATTTCTTGCAGCCGTTTGTAAAAAGTATGCCCTCATATCTTCAGGATAGTAGGGACGTACTCTGTAAACTTGAGACTAGGAATGGAATAGTGATGAGCTAATGTTCGTCACTATGGATGTAGAGAGCCTTTATACGTGCATCCGGGTGGTGTGGTTTGGATGCGCTAAAACATTTCCTGTATAAAAGGAATGTAAAACATCTTGAGCACACAATGATGCTCTTAGAAATGGCTCGAATGATTTTAACCATGAACGTCTTCTTACACAATGGGACATGGTTTCTGCAGAAACAAGGTAAAGTCTTGGGAACCAGGTTTGCTCTGTCCTCTGCAAACCTTTTTATGGGCCAGTATTAGGTATGGGCGGAAAATCCGTTACGCTCGCGGATTTTGCGGATTTTCGGTAAATTCGCAATCCGCGAGATTTGCGAATTTCCCGCAAAATCCGCAAATTCGCACGCAGCGGATTTTTTTTTCTTGGTGATACAATTTTGCGGAGCGCGCCGTTTATCATCGTTTGCCGAGTTGTTTTTCTCGATATTTTGCGAGTGCTGCGCCATTTTGGATCTTGCTGCGGGATCCCGCAGGAATTTGGCAAGCGCGATTACGTAATCGCGGCTTGCCAACTTTTACAGCGAGCGTTTGTCAACGCGAGTACGCCGTGATCACGTATTGCGGTACTTCGCAATTGCGAGCTTTGAGATGCGGCGAGCAGCAACAATCTCGCACACGCGAAAATATAAAATTTGCAATTCTGCACAAGAAATCAACCAGCAAGCAGCATAAACCTTCTTGAAATGATGATTTTTATCTGAATAACTCCTTAGGTTGACATTTGCCTGCACTTTTTTTGCGAGGAGTCCATTTTGGGGAGGGGGGGTGGGAGGAAGGAAGTGCCCCACAGTCTTCAACTTCCTGTTCCTGTCCAGCAGGCTCCTCCCAGTGCTTTGTCCATCTCCTGGTCACTTTTCATTTGGATCTGGAGCTGGAAGGATTACTTTTTGTGGATGCTGCTGGATATTTGGATTTGAGGCCTTTTTGACTTTCTTTGGATCACTTTTGGATTAGAAATTTCACAAGTAAGTTTGTTTGGGGCATTACAGTTGCTGCAACTACAATTTTGGAATTTTTTTCGATTTTTGGGCTGTTTTGGGGCCTTCTGCCCAGGGGTACTCAGTGGTGGGTGGACTGAGTCTTTCTGTGGGGTGTCTTGAACTTAAACATCATGGAGGGCATGGATGGAATGGGATTGTGCTGATTTTTCAGTGATTTTCGTTTTTTGGGGCTGTACTTGTGGCCTTTTCACCAGGGGTATTGAGTCTAGCATGGGCCTAGTCTTTCTGTGGGGTGTCTTGAACTTAAACATCATGGAGGGCATGGATGGAATGGGATTGTGCTGATTTTTCTGTGTTTTTCGATTTTTGGGGGTGTTCATGGGGAGGGACAGGCCATGTGGCTGGGGGCCATTTTGAGTGCTGCTACAGGCCCTGGCCATGTGCTGGGAGGCAAGTGGCCATTTTAAATGCAGGCATTGTTGTTAGGCCTGCAACCATTTTGCCTACTTTTCAACCTTTATGCCCAGGGGTAGTGAGTCTTGCATGGGCCTAGTCTTTCTGTGGGGTGTCTTGAACTTAAACATCATGGAGGGTATGGATGGAATGGGATTGTGCTGATTTTTCAGTGATTTTCGTTTTTGGGGGCTGTACTTGTGGTCTTTTCACCAGGGGTATTGAGTCTAGCATGGGCCTAGTCTTTCTGTGGGGTGTCTTGAACTTAAACATCATGGAGGGCATGGATGGAATGGGATTGTGCTGATTTTTCAGTGATTTTCGTTTTTTGTGGGTGTTCATGGGGAGGGACAGGCCATGGGGCTGGGGGCAATTTTGAGTGCTGCTACAGGCCCTGGCCATGTGCTGGGAGGCAAGTGGCCATTTTGAATGCAGGCATTGTTGTGAGGCCTGCAACCATTTTGCCTACTTTTCAACCTTTATGCCCAGGGGTAGTGAGTCTTGCATGAGCCTAGTCTTTCTGTGGGGTGTCTTGAATTTAAACATCATGGAGGGCATGGATGGAATGGGATTGTGCTGATTTTTCAGTGATTTTCGTTTTTGGGGGCTGTACTTGTGGCCTTTTCACCAGGGGTATTGAGTCTTGCATGGGCCTAGTCTTTCTGTGGGGTGTCTTGAACTTAAACATCATGGAGGGCATGGGTGGAATGGGATTGTGCTGATTTTTCAGTGATTTTCGTTTTTGGGGGCTGTACTTGTGGCCTTTTCGCCAGGGGTATTGAGTCTAGCATGGGCCTAGTCTTTCTGTGGGGTGTCTTGAACTTAAACATCATGGAGGGCATGGATGGAATGGGATTGTGCTGATTTTTCAGTGATTTTCGTTTTTTGGGGGTGTTCATGGGGAGGGACAGGCCATGTGGCTGGGGGCCATTTTGAGTGCTGCTACAGGCCCTGGCCTTGTGCTGGGAGGCAAGTGGCCATTTTGAATGCAGGTATTGTTGTTAGGCCTGCAACCATTTTGCCTACTTTTCAACCTTTATGCCCAGGGGTAGTGAGTCTTGCATGGGCCTAGTCTTTCCGTGGGGTGTCTTGAATTTAAACATCATGGAGGGCATGGATGGAATGGGATTGTGCTGATTTTTCAGTGATTTTCGTTTTTTGTGGGTGTTCATGGGGAGGGACAGGCCATGGGGCTGGGGGCCATTTTGAGTGCTGCTACAGGCCCTGGCCATGTGCTGGGAGGCAAGTGGCCATTTTGAATGCAGGCATTGTTGTGAGGCCTGCAACCATTTTGCCTACTTTTCAACCTTTATGCCCAGGGGTAGTGAGTCTTGCATGGGCCTAGTCTTTCTGTGGGGTGTCTTGAATTTAAACATCATGGAGGGCATGGATGGAATGGGATTGTGCTGATTTTTCAGTGATTTTCGTTTTTGGGGGCTGTACTTGTGGCCTTTTCACCAGGGGTATTGAGTCTTGCATGGGCCTAGCCTTTCTGTGGGGTGTCTTGAACTTAAACATCATGGAGGGCATGGATGGAATGGGATTGTGCTGATTTTTCAGTGATTTTCGTTTTTGGGGGCTGTACTTGTGGCCTTTTCACCAGGGGTATTGAGCCTAGCATGGGCCTAGTCTTTCTGTGGGGTGTCTTGAACTTAAACATCATGGAGGGCATGGATGGAATGGGATTGTGCTGATTTTTCAGTGATTTTCGTTTTTTGGGGGTGTTCATGGGGAGGGACAAGCCATGTGGCTGGGGGCCATTTTGAGTGCTGCTACAGGCCCTGGCCATGTGCTGGGAGGCAAGTGGACATTTTGAATGCAGGCATTGTTGTGAGGCCTGCAACCATTTTGCCTACTTTTCAACCTTTATGCCCAGGGGTAGTGAGTCTTGCATGGGCCTAGTCTTTCTGTGGGGTGTCTTGAATTTAAACATCATGGAGGGCATGGATGGAATGGGATTGTGCTGATTTTTCAGTGATTTTCGTTTTTGGGGGCTGTACTTGTGGCCTTTTCACCAGGGGTATTGAGTCTTGCATGGGCCTAGTCTTTCTGTGGGGTGTCTTGAACTTAAACATCATGGAGGGCATAGATGGAATGGGATTGTGCTGATTTTTCTGGGTTTTTTTTCGATTTTTTTGGGGTGTATAACTGAACTGATGTTCCTCTGTCTTCCATTGCTTTTAGGTGCACAAGACTCAAGAGAACCACCAGTGCCAGGAAGAAGTCCTGCAGCGGTGTGTATGTGCAGCATAACGTCACGCGACGTCACGTCTGGCCTCAGACAACTCTACAATTCGTGCAACTGCGGCCTGCTGTCTGACCTGCTCTGAAGAAGATGGCCCCAAAAAAAGATCTCCGTAGCTCCTCTAGCAAGAAAGTTGCTAGTAAGGAGCAGAAGAAGCAAGTTACCAAGGAGGCTGGTGTGCCGGCCGCCGCGTTTTTTGGGAGCAAAAAAAAAAGTACGCCTGCAGCAGCAGCAGGATCTGCTGGGGACCAAGCTGGGAGCAGCACCCCCGCTCCATTGGGTTCGGTGCCTCCACCACCACGCCAACTTAAGTCAAAGCCCTTGAGTGCTTCAGAGGCAGTCAGTGTACTCCAATCACCATCGACCAGTGATGTTGGCTCATCGCAAGAAAGTAGCAGCAATGTCCCTGAATCAACACAGGTTGTTGTGAGTCATCTGACAAGTGTTGAACAACCACAGCCGCAACAACAACACCATGTGCAAGTACAAGCCCAAGTACATGTGGAAGGAGAGGCAGCGCAAGGAGATGCGCAAGCAGAGGTGCATGGAGGGTCACAAGTGCCCACAATATTTGTTCCTCCCGAAGTAGGGGCACATCAGGAAATCGACAATCAAGCCGAGGTATCATTGGAAGCCACTCCTCCTGATGATCATTCATTGTCTTCCACATCCCTAGCAAGGAAAAGATCAAGGTTGGTATCTACATCTTCTTCAAGCCCACCTCCTTCTGATGATCCCATTCTGGATGAAGATTGGGAACCATCATCACGGCACTCTGAGAGTGAGGCACACCATGATCTGACAAAGGTACCTAAGCGTAAAAGGAAGGTCGTCGAAAAACTCATAGCTATGGAGTGTGATGAGGCTCAACAAGAAGTGACGGATACTGCTGCTGGTAAAGCCTCTCACGATGACGACGAGCCAGTCATCATAAAGGTCACTGCAGCCCCAGCGGGCATGCAGCAAAGAGACATTTTGACCCTATCCCGAGAAGCTGCTGAGCGTGATGATGATGTTGACGAGGAGGCAATGGAAATGGAAACACAACAATCATTAGATTTGGAGTTAACTAGTACACCAACACCTACCGCTTCCATATTTCTTTCTCGCAAGAAGGGACCTCCATCCACCTCGACCTCAATTCGTGGTGGTGAAAGTGCAAAACGTACTGTAGTTCGTCAATCCACATCCTCTACTTCATCTGGCATTAGCAGCAGGACCACCACCACCAGTATCGCCGCCTCCTCCGGCCCCCAAAGACATTTCAAGTCTCCAGTTTGGGACTTCTTTAGTGTTTGCCCAAAAAAGGAAAACATAGCCATTTGTAGCATTTGTAAGCTTCGAGTTAGTCGTGGTAAGTTTGGTACCAACTATGGTACCCGAGGCCAGAGAGGTCATCTTAGGAGAGCGCACCCTGTCCAATGGTTTGCGCAACTAGAGGCGGTCAAGGAAGCCCGAATTGCACGTAATGAAAACGTTGATTTTTCATATGATGATGACGAGGAGGAAGAAGACGATTCAAACACTTCACTTACACCCAGTACCCCTGTCAGCAGCACACCCCATGTGAGCCACACTAAGAGTGTGGGAGAGAGTGAGACATCAATGCGAAAAAGTTCATCAGCGAGCGTAACTGGGTCGAAGATATCATCATCATCATCCCGTAAATCCTTGGTCCAGGGCAACATTAAAAAGATGTTGTTTACAGAAGCGCAATATGAACGCAACCACCCACTGACGCGTCTGTATAACAATAAGCTGGCTAAAATGCTAGCTCTGGAACTTCTCCCTTTTTCTTTTGTAGAAGGGGTTGGTTTTCTAGAATTAGTGGCAGCGCTCTGCCCTAAATGGAAGGTTCCTAGCCGCTTCTATTTTGCCCGAGTTGCGGTTCCAGCACTACATGCAGATGTTCTGGAGGTGATTGGGGCAGCTTTGCAGAAAAGTGCTGTTCACACTATACATCTGACAACAGACATGTGGACCAGTGGCGCAGGCGCTGATTACATGTGCATCACTGCACACTGGGTCTCTTTTTCAGGGGCTAAAGCAAAGCTAAACACAGGTGTTGACCCGGACATTGTTTTTAAAGCTGCTCGGAAACATGCAACACTAGCCATGTTTGGTTTGGAGAAACGTCACACAGCAGAAAACATTTTGGATGTCTTTAACACAAAGGTCCTTAACTGGCTGTCCCCCAAAAAAAGCCAGGTTGGTTATGTTTCCACGGACAATGGCGCCAATATAGTTAAGGCCATGAAGCTGGGTGACTATTTCAGAGTGCCGTGTTTGGCGCACTGTATAAACCTGGTTGTCCAAAAATTCTTGGGTAATAAAGACAGTGCAGCGTACAGAGTACTGGACACCTGCCGAAAAATGTGCAACCATTTCAGCCATTCTTTTAAGGCCCGGAAGCAGCTGAGGAGCCTGCTATATGAACGTCAAATGCCAGTGAAAGCACTCATCCAGGAGGTGGTAACACGTTGGAACTCAACCTTCTACATGCTTGAGCGTCTGTATGAGCAGTATACGGTACTCAATTACTATTTCTTAACACAGGGTACAGCTCAGAAAGAGGACCTGAGGATGGGTGCGGCGCAATGGAACATAGTTAAAAGCCTGACACGCATGCTTCGTCCTTTTGAGTTCTTCCAGCGTGCAGTCAGCAAGGAGGACTGTAATTTGGGAAAAGCTATCCCATTGTTGTACATGCTGGAGCACCAACTGAAGGAGGTGTGTTCTGTGTTTGAAAAAGATGAAGAAAACCAAGACCCTTTTGTTCTGGCTGAGAAATTATTAGAGCACCTACAAGGTGATGAACGTCTTAAAATGATCCACTCAAACCAGCTTTACATTTGTGCTACTATTCTGGATCCACGCTACAAAAAGGCGCTGGCAGGCCAAGCATTCTTTTCTTTTGCTGATGAAGATGTTACAAAGTACAAACAGTGGATAGTCTCCTCAGCCAAGAGGTTTGAAAGAGAACGGCAGCAAATTGAAGGAAAAGGCAGTACATCAGCATCAGCAGGCCATCCACAGTCACAACAATCCACTTCTGCACCTGTGGCTGCGGCACAAGTGACCTCTCAGCCGTTAAAGAGACCGGCAACCGGATCATCTGCACCACCAGACACAACAGTAACATTGGAGGCTGAAGAGGATTGGCTAGCTCGGCTTGGGTTTGGTTCTCAAAAGGTCACAGCAACAGCTAAGCAAAGTGGAGGAACCTTGGAGGAGAACCTTGAGTCGATGGTGAAGGACTATCTGAATGACTCAACAGAGGTCTATGTTAATGCTGACCCATTGGCGTATTGGCATGGGAAAAAAGAATTGTGGCCACAGCTCACCAACCTGGCTTTAAACTACTTGTCTTGCCCACTCGCAGGCGTGTCTTCTGAACGTGTTTTCAGTGCTGCTGGTGGCATTGTAACTCCCAAACGGAGCCGCCTCTCGCCCAAAAATGCGGAGAGGTTAACAATGATTAAGATGAATCAGCACCTCATACCACCAGATTTCAGAGTACGAGAAAGCGCGCCGGATGAAGACGAGGTGGCCAGCAACATAGATGAGGGAATTTCTTCTCTGTCAGGTGACACTGAGCTCACCCTGCCTGAATTCGCAGAGTATGATGACGAAGCCTTATTCTCATTCCTGGACCGTGATACCGAGCCCTGAAAATGAGACAACGAATCAATAACTTTCTTTTTCGTCCTTATTCACTTTTATTCCTGTGTGTCTGTCTTTCTTTGTTGTGCACAGTTAATATAATTCAAACTTTAATCAGATAATCACAAAAACAAGCCCATCAGCAGAACTGTCTTCACTTGTTTGCTAATTGATTTGAAGGTGCCGCAGTCTGCATTCCTCAGGTTCACAAGTTCAGAAGAACATGCTCCTCTATCCTCCTCCTCCAGACTCCTATTTCCATCAAAGCAGAGGGCTGGTTTACGCCCAATGAAGAAAGACTCAGCACTTGTGGGGTGTTGTTCTACCTCTTTGCAGGTGAGTTGACGGCTCTGGGGCCATTGCTGTGAAGCTCTAAAAGTGGTTTGGACCAAATCCGAGGCGCAAATTTTTGTGTGTTTTTGCTGACTTGCTTGCCTTTGAGGTGCTCTTAGGGGGGGTTCCGTCTGTTTGTGGGTGAGTTTCGGGGTCTGTCAGCACTGCTGGGACACTCTAATCTTGATTGCATTTGCTTTTCAGGAAATCCGTGGTGGCAAACCGGACTTATGGCCTAGCTACGCAGCGCGTTTGGACCGAAGGCCGAGAAATATTTTAAGTAGGAGATGTTGCTTTTGGCCTGTTTGGGGGTGTTATGCTTTTTGGCGGGTGGGTTGGCGGGTCTTGGGCCATTCCTGGGAAGGTCTAATACCGGGTAGAAGTGGTTGGGACAAAATCCAGGCCGATTTTTTGTTTGCTATTTCTGATATTTTGCTCAATGTAGCGTTTTCGGGGGCCGGTTTGGGGGGCTTCCTGGTGTTTGTGGGTGGGTTTCGGGGTCTGGGAGCACTGCTGGCTATGAATACTTTACTTTGCAAGAGGTTTGAAGCAAATCCATGGTGGCAGAGGGGAGTTAGGGCCTAGCTGCAGAGCGCGCGCGGAGTGATTTGGGAAATTTGGGAAAATATGACTAAGTCCCCATTTTTGTACTTTTGCTCTTTGGCTGTTTGGGGGTCTTCTACTCGTTTTCTCTTGGGTTGACGGCTCTGGGGCCATTGTTGGGAAGCTCTAATACCGGATAAAAGTGGTTTGGACCAAATCCGAGCCGCAAGTTTTTTGGTGTTTTTGCTGACTTGCTTGCCTTTGAGGTGCTCTTAGGGGGGGTTCCGTCTGTTTGTGGGTGAGTTTCGGGGTCTGTCAGCACTGCTGGGACACTCTAATCTTGATTGCCTTTGCTTTTCAGGAAATCCGTGGTGGCAAACCGGACTTATGGCCTAGCTACGCAGCGCGTTTGTGACCGAAGGCCGAGAAATATTGTAAGTAGGAGATGTTGCTTTTGGCCTGTTTGGGGTGTTATGCTTTTTGGCGGGTGGGTTGGCGGGTCTTGGGCCATTCCTGGGAAGGTCTAATACCGGGTGGAAGTGGTTGGGACAAAATCCACGCCGAAAAGCCTTTTGGCACTTTTTGTAACTTAGGGTTCGTTAGCCCTAGCAGCAGAATTGCATGTGTTTCGGGGTGTTCTACATTTTTGCAACTGAGTTCTGGGGTCTTAGAGCACTCGTGAGAATGTGTAATTTTGGTTGCAAGTCATTTGAAGAAAATCCATGGTGGGAAAGGGGGGATTTGGCATAGTTAAAGAAAGCCTTTGCTACTATTCTTAACTTAGGGTTCGTTAGGGTTAGCAGTATTTTGATTGCATGTGTTTGGGTGGGGGGGTTTTCGAGTCTTGGAGCGATGCTGGCTATGGATACTTTTGCTTGGTTGCTTGCAAGTGGTTTGAATGCAATCCACGGTGGGTAAGGGGGTATTTGGGCCTACTTTTACTTTCAAAGTACGTTTTGTCACCAGTTTTCTGCTAGGCCTCGTTTTTTGCGATTTGATTGGGGGTCTTCTACATTTTTGCGACTGGCTTTAGTAAGGGTCTGGGTGGGAGCACTGCTGGGAAGATCTAATTTTGTTCTTAAACACAGTTTACAGTACACCTAGCTTGAGGGGAAAGATCCGCTACATTAATTTGCCCATACTTATTTATCCTTCAAAAGGTGACTCAGACAGAGTACGCACTGTCAAAAATATTGTACTGTCTACTAGGAAAATCAAAGTGTGACTTTTTGCACTCCACAGCCTACATACCTTATATTTATTTATCAGTGGTGTTGTAATATTATATCACTTCCTGTTTTTCGTTGAATAATTACAGGCCGGGTTTCAGTCTGTGCAATGGGGAAAAAAGGATGGAGTCAGGCTTCACATTAGCGAGCCGCAATTCAGCATCCGCCAGGTAGGCAGTGGACAGGGTGTCTTCTGGTCACCAACATTGATGGACGAAGCGTCAGATGGAATGGAGGAGTGCCGCTAATAAGAGGATTTTTTTTCTGCATGCAACTTACTTACCAAATTCAACAGGACAACTACAACAACATACAGATACAGTATCCATTGTGTTTTTCTATGACTGTGACTGCATTTCTTGGATCTCTCTCTGCTTCTAAATTGATCCCTTAACACATCACTTAGTCCACTCCACTATCACATCTGCACCACACATAGTCATTTGTAAGTGCTCCTACGTAATTCGCAAGTCGCAGCACGCCCCAGCCCGTAGAGGACTGGGATGGCCCCAATGATGAAGCATGTCACCAAGGGGCAAACCTGGTGAGTGAGGGGACACCTAGAAAAAGAGCAATTTCTCCTTTTCTATCTGCTATACCTTCCAGACCAACCCCATTGAGTGTTGTGAATGGATTTATAGTGACGAGCAAGGCTCTCAGGTATCTGGCAACAGAGACCTTATCTTGAATATAGTTATCAATATTTCCACACACGCCCTGTACTGTAGCATTCTTTCTTCCACAGTTGTCGAAAGTACTACTGACTTTTCACTGACATGCATGCAGTAGTGCATGCAGTTTCAAAGATTGATGGATAGGTTTGTACCCAAAGATTTGTTTATGTTCACAATTGTTTGTCCATGCTGTGCTTTTTTCTTGTCTCACAAAACCTTTCCCAAAAACCCCCGTACCCATCCACTTTTCAAACCCTAACCCTCTTCCCCTGGGCTGTGTGGTTTTGATTGATGTGTGACTAAATTACAGCAATAAATCCACACACTTGCTGGGGAGGATAAGGTGATACCAACAGGCTGGTGAAGAAATCCGAGGATACATTCTTACTCTGCTTGACAAAGACCCATGGCTAAGGTCAAAGAACTTCAACCGAATTAGTAGTTATACTTTACCATTTGTTAGGCTACAATGTGGCACTGTTCTAGTGTACTGTCACCTGCTATATTCTCTATTGTACCGTTGTATTGCTCAGGAGGACAAACCAGATTTCATTTTCTTTTTTTTCATAGGCATGCAACTGCCACTGTGTCACACCACTAGTACCACCGCTATGAGGAAATGTTATCCGCCCAGGATTGCCAACCTTATTCGCTGTTTCCCGTGGAGCCAGCCCTGGGCCTAGCCCTACTTGCAAACAGAAATTACAGGTAAGATAGGCGTTTGGTTGGAGGTAGTATAATGGAGTATTAGGAGAGACGAGAGATTGACGGTAGTACTACTAAAGTCACAGGACTATTCAGGAAAACAAACTTACTGTTAAACCCCCACCCACCAGACTCAAAAGCTGTAAAAAACAGGAATGGTCAGATAAAGTTTCAAAAATTATATTTGTATAGCCCTAACAAAATAATCTCCCGCAAGACCCTCCCTAACCCCAACGATTGTCCTTCAAAAGTCCCCAAAAAACCCAACTCCCAATTCCCACCCCCCAAAAGTCTCTAAAAAAGGGGCAAGGGACACTATGGCAGGGTGCTGTTGCCTTTAGCAGCCAGGGCATCATGCTCCTTGCGGAGGGTGGCAAGTTCGAAGCGGAGGCCCTCCACCAAGTTCTTATAGTTCAGGACCTCCTGCTCCAGGTAGGACAGTCTGAGGGATAAGCGGCGCCGGTGTGCCTTGCAAATCCTGTAGGGGGCAGCTGCTGTCTTTGCTGCTCGGCGTTGGCGTTGGGCTTTGGTAGCCCGGCTCCGTACCGCTGGAGCACTGCGCTGGCTGGCAGCCCGCACGGAGGAGGATGCAGCTGTCCCGGTGGACGTTGTTGTTGTACCAGACTGCCGATATTCAGCGACAGTGGCATCCAGCCTCCGTTGCCGGGCCATTCGAGCCAGCTCCTTCCTCCTTGATGGTGTCTTGGATTTGGAAGGAGCAACTACATGAAGAAAGAAAGACATAGTCTGTAACCAATGCTCCTTAAGATTAACACAAAATGATTGAGCAGAAATTTGTCACAGTACAAGTAGCAAATTGAAAGCACAGTACATAACTATTGAGGGCAGTATCTATGTAACCTCCGACTTCTTCATCCTTGCTCTAACATTAGTGGGAGTTTAAGGGACAAATTCTACAAGCACTATGGACTTCCATTACAGTCGACTATAACAGTACACCAGTCTTCGTCTTCTTCTTCTCTCTTGTTTAGGAAAATTGGTACGTTATCTTATGCAAGCCGGCATAATGCCAGCGCAGTGAACTTGCACCCGAGAAAAACAGACGCACACCATGGTGAGTGAGACAGACTTGCGCTACTGTACCGGTCCAGTACATGCAGGTGGTGAAGCTCTTACTTTTCTATTACGGGTGGCACTGAGAATACTCTGTTAAAAGGGCTACTGCTTAATTAATTTAGCTTTCACCCTACAGTGCAAATGAGTATTAGAAAAGGAAAATAAAGAAGCTAAATAATCTGATTATCTATCACTTCACATGGGATGTATTTGATGACATATGGGATGACTTTAGGTGCTTTGCTTATTATGGAGTGAACAGTGATACCCCCACACATGAATGACGTACTACTACTAAACTAAAGTTATTAAGAGAGGTAGGGAGTGTCCACCGTAATAACCGGATATATGCTGTGCTTGCAGTTGCAATACAAACTACTGCTACTATTCATGGTAGTATTTGGACAAAATTACAACTTCTTTTCCTTCCCTTTCCTACACTGGAACGGACGTGCGGGTGCGGTGTTACATGCTCTTCAAAGTAACACTTAGTTCATCCAGTGACCGTCTACTCTCTCTAGATACACATATGCTATCTAAGAGTCAGATAGTACCATGAATGATCCAGGCATCCATCCATTCAAAGTATATGCACACATACAGTTTCTGTTTCACCCACCCAGGCTGTTCTCCTTACACCCATCCTTGCTTCATCTTTCACCCAGCCATGCACCATACCATATTCTTTCCTTCCCAGCCACCTCGGGGACCAAGCAAACACATATCATTCTTCTTTGCCAGTCATCATTACATTTCTCGTCCTTCCACACTTACTTACACCCTTCTTTCGCTTTTCGTTCAGCCCTTCCATCAAGTTCACCTCAGATCTGATTGGGATTCTTCTCGCCAAAAACTTCACAGCTAAGTCGAAGTACATTTAGAGGAGCCTAATACCTGGTTTATTTATAATACACCCGTGCAGAAAGCACACTCTGCAGTCTCAATCTCAAATGAGTAAGGAATGTATAGCTTACCTCTGCCCGCCACCACCGTGTCATCCCCCACAGATTTGGCCGGCACTTGCACCGCCTCCTCCCCAGAGTTGTCCTCGTCGTCCAATGCCACCACCACCTCGACGCTGGCCCCGCCTCCAGATGTTCCACCTACAAAGTACATTTAATAATGTTAGAATACACCACTCACTACTATATAATATTTGGTCTAGGAGGAAGAAAGAAATGTGAAAAAAACTGTACACAATTTAATAATTTGTGACTGTCTACTGTAAAGTAAAAATGTCCCTTTTTCCATGGAAGGCTGTTGTCTTGCTGCACTTTTTGGCACAACTGATGAATGCTTGCTTTTTATTTTTTAACACGCACCACTTTTTCTCCTAACAGACAGAAGCTTGACTTCTAAGAACACGAGCAGGATCAAGTTCAAACCAGGTGAGAGCTCGGCTCGACCACAAGAAATGTGTCCAATTAATCGTCAGCACTATGCACTTTTCCATTTCCAGTTAAACGTTTAATTTTATGACAAACTTGATTTCAATAAATGTGTTTACTTTTAATAAAGCTTTTAAACTCAAATAGACTCTGTGGTTTTTGGTCCTCCAGACTAGAGTGGATGAGCTAAAGGTTTTGGAATTTTTGCAAGCATAAGTCCGTGCCTCTGCCATCGGTGACTTTGGGAGCCAAATGACTCTGCCACACTATCTAGTCAGTAAGGAGATTGGGGGTTCAACTACAAAGTCTGTTATCACTGAGGTATGTGGAAAGTCTAACAGCACCTATTATAATTGTTAAGCTAAGCAATGCATTATTTAGTGTCCATAGTTCTGTTTGTGCAGATTTGTCCCTGCAACAGTAGTAGAATGGATTGTCCTCCTATCCAAATCAAAAGTAAAGTAGTATCTTATTCTTTCTTGGTGGTCATTCACCTTTTTATTGTTGGCAATTGTCAAAGCATAAACATTTAGAATACTTGAAAAGACATTATGGACAATCCCAGAGGACTGCACTCAGTGCATAGAGCTATTGGTGACTAGAATGGGAGTCCAATGGAAATGCCAAATGTGCAATCTTAGTTAGCTACACAGACAGACTAATAAGAATAATCTAGTAATACTACACGGAGTCATAGTCGAGGCAGGATAAGAATTTAGATCCTGTCTACAAGAAGATCAAAGACGATTTAGAAAAAATCGAATGAGGAACGCTAGGAAAAAATAAGTACTCTATATTAAAATTAAAACTTACTGGGGCCAGCAAAGGAGCCCTCGCCTGCCCGGTCCTGGCCTGCATCGTCAACAGCACCCTCCTCCTCCTCCTGTGTCCTCCTCTTGCCCCTGGGGGAAGCTGATGTACAACATGAAAGAAAGAAAAACAGAAAACATGGATGATATTTGTCAACCAAATCAAACATTTCAAAAGAACTAACAAAATATTTTTGCGAAATAGCAAATAGACAACTACTCCACAGGATATATTATTGACCAATCTCATGTGGTCGACTACGTTATTACTTTAGTATTGCTTGATTTGCGGACCGTCGAATTGGAAATTACCTTATGTAACTCACTAAACAAAGTACTAAAAAGGTTTGCCTAGGATTGGCAGGCAGCAGTCCGCAGCACGCGAAGTGACAGCCAAAGTCCATCGTGATTGAAGATCAGCGACAACACTAAAGTTTCCTACTACATTAACCAGTCATTAAAATACTCAAACTATCAATCCACCACCACTATTTCTTCTTATCGCCATGTGTACAAAGGAAGGACTGGACTTGAGTCTGTAGGGGCTGATTTAGAAGCCCCTTGCAGCTCTTTTGCTCCATTGTTGCGTGACTTTTGTGACGCAGCGACAGCACAAAAGAGGCGCAATGGTGCGGCGTATATTAACAACGTGACGCATATGGGAGATGCATCACGTTGTAAAGCCCTGCGCCAATAGGGGGCGTTCCGGCGCAAGGGAGGGCGTTCCTGCGCAGGAACGCATCCTAAAAGTGGCTGAGGGAAATCTACAAGATTTCAATCAGTCACTTTGAGGACAATGATGCGTGACTCAAACCCTGCGCCTGCTTGAACCAGACGTACGGCTTGACGCAGCAATGGGGAGATAGGGCACCCCAGAGCATTGATGGAGCTGCACCATCGTTGCGACGCAACTCTAGCAATGCGCCGCCTTTACGGCACAGATGCGTAACGCTTTGGTGACGTTTTGGGCCCATGGTGCGCTGCATTGTAAATACGGCGCACCATGGGTGATGGTGGCGTGACGCACAATCACTGGCGCATCCCTGTTACTTTGCAGGGATGCGCCGGTAATTAAAAATCTGAACCTTAGTGTGTAGCATTACGCAGTTCTTTAAACTACACTCATACATAATTTCACAGGCCAATGAAATGAACACAAAATCTAAAACAAATAAGCATAGTAGCAACACTACTGAGAAGAAGGAGAGCAGTGTACCTGAAATGCACAGAAGATTTTGAAATATAATTTACCTACAATTTAATGAGCAGCATTATTGCTCTTGGTAAAAAACAAAAATTTGCAATATAATAACACAGCAGGAGAAAACATAGTAGTAAAGAAATAGCTACTACTACTCACCACGCCCAGGGATCTCAAGGCCAAGGAGGTCGAGCAGATCTCGCTCACGGGTCAGGACATCCGTCCAGCGGTGGGTGGCCTGGTTGTAGGTGCGCCAGACCCGAGAGTGGTGGTAAATGGCCTGGCACACCTTCTCCCACCGCTTCCGGCGCTCCCGGACCCTGTACCCGGCACTGATCTTGCCGCCTCCCATGATGGTCCTGGGGAGGTGGCGCTGAACATAAAAAATGCGTTGGCCCACCTCCTCCGGGGTAAAGATCTCCCTGGGTACGACCTCCTCCCCCCTCAAACGCCCGCACGGGAGCCGGACACAGGGTTCGGGACCCTTCCCTTCTCGGGATGCTTCCCGGCTCCCTTCACCATGGTCTGGGCGGAAAGGAATAAAGAAAATAGAATAGGGAAGAGAAGAAAAGAAAAGAGTTTAAAAAAGTAGTTTAAAATTAACCAAAAATAGCAGTAAACACAAAAATATAGGGCTAGAAAAATAGAGGGATAGATAATAAGTAAAAAAGATCAAAAAAAACTTCAAACAAGCAAAGGATGGCAGAGATTTAGAGAGGATACAAAGACCATGCCCAGAACCATAGCAATGAATGAGAAACAAGATGGCCGCGCCCGTGCGGGTAAGTTCGTGCGAGATTTTCCTTGCGAACACGCGCAAAACTGTACTGGCAAGCCGCAGACTGTGCGAGATTACACTTCACGCCCGGAAACGGAAATACGTCAGGCAAACAAGATGGCCGCGCCCTTGAACGACCGCGAGGGTAACTTCGCGCCTTGCGCTACGAGCGGCTCGCAAAAACGCACAAAACCTTGCCAACTAACATGCTGCAAAAAACAAATTGCATATTCGCACGAATTTGCGGCTTCCGAATCCGATCTCGCGAGTGTTCGCGCCCCGCAAATCCCGTGAAATTGCAGTAAAACGTGTTTTGCAAAACTGAAAGCACTCGGCAGGTGCAAGAGTTCAAACTCATCATTAGTAACAATTCCCTGTAGTGCTTCCTGACTGGGGCCCCTCCAGAATTCAGTTGCTAGTTGCAACAATTGTATGACCCTGCTCTGACCCTCACAGCAGGCTCATAGAATAGCTACAAGTAGGCCACAAAGGTCCTGGGAAAAAAAAAATGCACTGCAACAGAAAGCAAATTACAGATAAGGAAGCACGTGCCAGACTGGAATTTTAAAACAGTGACACATTAATAAACTAACCCCAAATTAATTCATGTCAGTTGAAGCAGGGCTGGTGTGCTTGCTTCCCCCCCCCATAATCTACAGTGATGATGAACCAGAGGGTGGCATTGATGTAACAGAGGGTTGCAGTGGTGAAACAGAGGGTGCTGGGAACCTGTGATGATGAACCAGACGTAGAAACAACATAATCGCGACCGTTGCGTGCCGAAATGTAAGTTCGCAATTGCGAACTGGTACGAAACCCTCGCGAACTGGCTGAAATCCTTGCAAACACAAAAAAAATAAAAAATCCGCAAATTCGCTAGAATTCGCGGATTTTGCGGATTGCGAGTTCGCAAATCGGCAAAATTCGCGAACGCGAGATTCGCAAAATTCGCACATACTTAGCAGGGATATGTAATGTGTCTCCATAGTGCATTGCAGCGGATGCTGCAGCCAGCAGCAGCCACCGCAATGCAAAACATAAGCATCATAATGCCTCTGTTGGGACCGCCAACAGCCTGTTGGGTGGTCCCATTTCTGATAGGGTGGCGGGCGGACACCCCCATCCTAATCAGCCTCCTAGGTCCAACTTTTCTACATCCTTCCATCTGTGAATACATTTGGTCGGTACGATAATGTGCAAACACAATCCTGATCATCCAATTTGACCTTATAGCTATGATACAGATTCATATTGTTAGAAAGATCCACATCATACTTCTTTGCCATCTATGCCAATTTGTCATGTTCCATAGCAGCCCTTCAAGTAATCTCCGTACACTAGAAGGTTAACTAATTTCTCTGATATTGAACCAAGTGGTCAAACTCCAAACAACCTTTGATTAGCTCTTCCAGTTCTATCTTTAACCTTGGAATGTTTAATAATCTGCCCTTGCTGGTCTCTATTTCTTTTGGGGGCTTTGTGAGTTCTGCCCTTCTTTATCTAGTAATCTCTTCAAGCCATGCTGGTAAGTATTGCTCTTCATCAACATTTAAGTCATTATAAGCTAAGGAAGTCGCAAAGACTAAAATTACTCCTCGGTCAACTATGGCCTGCAAATTTTGTTGGGGTCTCCACAGGACTAACTGTGTATTTTGAATTGACGGTGCATTTTTAACAACAGGTGTCATCAAAACCTCTGGCCTTCTTTCTATTTGGGGTGGTGGACTTGCAGTCACTTGAGGTGCAACGGGAATATTCTCAGTGGGGACCGCAACTGGCAGAACAATTTGTAAAAGCTGTAAAGGTTGTTCAATTGGAAGTAGACCGGGATCCACTGGAGCTGTAGCTATTGTCTGAGTGGCACTGGCACTTAACTCTAGTGGGTCAAAGAAACTAACAGACGGTGGTGGTCGGTAAGACAGCATTTGTTCTAATATCTTGTCAAACGAATCTGTATCTGACTCATTTCCTTCTTTTCTAGCAGTATCCTTGCGCTTTTTCTCACATTCTGATGTAAACACCAATAGAATCCGGTCCCTTCTATAATGCCCTTCCTCCATCCGCACTGCTCTACATCCCATTGAACATTTGCATAATTTTGTCTTGCTCTTCCTGTCCTTCTCTAAGATTTCTCCTTCTCTTTTTCCCTTGCAACTTTCTCCCAAGCATGAAAAGCCTTGTACTGCATAGGTCGAGGTGATGGATTCATCTCGTACAATTTTCCCTTCAAATGACCTGGGATTCTGATATTAAATGTTCCATACCTCGTAAATCTCAATGCACCTTCATTTTCCATAATCCTTCTCCACTGTCAAAGCCACAAACAAGAATTTAAACCATGTTCGGCAGTCATAATTTACGCTGGAGTACCCACAGGAGGTGACTCCTCGCTTTTACGAACAGGAATAGTGACATCTTCCCTTACGAATTCCTTAAAATCCTTAAAGCATTTCATGATGTTTTGCAAAATGTTCTCATAAACCAAATGTTTTGATTCTGTTCCGTATATGTACATTTTCAGTTCACCAATTAAAAGGCAGCTTTTAACTTCACGCGATTTGACAATGTCCAATCACAGCGTGAATTTGAAAATCCACCTGCAGATGGCAGCGGAAAAGCACACCATCCGTCCAATCCCAGCGCGAAACACTACGATGTACAATTTCACTTCTCACAAAAGTAACCCTCCTTTACATTTTTCTTCACATTCAAACACAACTTTCTAATTAACTTCTGTAATCAACTTCTTGTTTGCCCTACTAAATGAATTTAAGTATCACAACCACTCAAGAGAATTCTAAACTCACAAGTGAATTCTCGTCAGGATCTGGAAACTGCAAACTGGATTCAGGATTATTTAATATAACTTGAGTACTGATTTTAATGCTCTATTCAGGGTGTGAACCATATCCTAGTGTTAGCGCCTAATAGGATTTGGCCAAATGGTATTTAAGTCTAAATACCCCAACTTACAGATTTCATCCTTTGGAAATTCTGATGGTGATTGGCAGGTCAATGGACCTTTGCCACTGTGATGTGAATGGAGCTGAAACAAAAACACAAATCATGCATATATCATCAATAGCCAGGGTGTGAACCATATCCTCTGCTACCAGAGAGTGTTAGCGCCTAATAGGATTTGGCCAAATGGTATTTAAGTCTAAATACCCCAACTTACAGATTTCATCCTTTGGAAATTCTGATGGTGATTGGCAGGTCAATGGACCTTTGCCACTGTGATGTGAATGGAGCTGAAACAAAAACACAAATCATGCATATATCATCAATAGCCAGATCCTTAATGATGAGAGGTTGGATACGTTTTCAAAACCGTTATTTATCTTAAAGGATTAGTATGGTTTTGTTATCTTTATTCAGGTTAATCAAGCTTACAAAAATATTGAATGAAAGGTTGAATACTGAAAACATATCTCCCACCTTCACCCCCACTGACGGGATGGTACCACCGGAAGTCCTGACTTTCGAAAAAGCAGTCCTGAGAACCATGCAGAACAAACCTTCTATCAAACCCTTTAACAACCTTTCCAATGCTGAAAGACAGGCAGCTACCTCCCTCGGTAAGGACACCTCAATTGTCATCAAGCAAGCTGACAAAGGGGGAGCTACGGTCATACAAAACTATGACGATTATGACCGGGAGTGTAGACGCCAACTAGCCAATACTACCCACTACAGACTGCTGACGGAGGACCCCACCAAACGACTGACCACTACCGTGATGGCTCTTGTAATTGAAGCAGAGACAAATGAGTGGATCAGCAAGAAAGAGGCAGAATTCCTGGTGACAACGGACCCAGTCATACCGTATTTTTACACCCTGCCCAAAATACACAAGGGCACCACCCCAGTCCCAGGGAGACCAATTGTGTCCGGCATCGGTTCTATTTTGGAACCCCTGTCTCAATTTTGCGATGCATTTTTCCAGCCATTGGTAAAACTCATCCCGTCTTATTTACAAGACACCAGAGATGTGCTACGTCTCATTGGCGATATGGACGGCAGAGAAGATATCGATCTCCTCCTTACCCTCGACGTGGAAGCGTTGTACACAAATATACCTCAACAAGCAACGCTAGAAGCAGTAGACTCACTTCTACGACAAGAGGATTGGGTGTCCCCTACCCCGATATCATTCATAATGGAGCTGGCACACATTGCACTAACTGAGAATTTTTTCAAATATGAATCAAATTTATACCACCAAGTGCGTGGAACATCGATGGGCTCGACTTTTGCGCCGAGCCTGGCGTGTATCTACATGGCATCTTTTGAAAAAAAACTGCATTTACCCGCCAGAATACAATCCATTCCGTGAAAACCTCACGTGTTGGCGACGATACATCGATGACATCCTGGTGTTCTGTAAAGGCGACCGAGCGACATGTGAGGCCTTTTGTGCGTGGATAAACCAACAAGACCCATTTCTAAAATTCACAGGCACGATCTCCAATGAATCAATACCTTATTTGGATCTTACCATATCCCTGGAACCAACCATGATCAGTACCACTCTATACAAGAAGGACACCGACAGAAACAGTCTATTGCCATATACAAGCCACCACACGAGATCCTTGAGGGATAATTTACCTTTCGGTCAATTTCTCCGCCTTCGGAGAAATTGTAGCTCTACCACTGACTTCAAACAGGAAGCACATTCCTTACAAAACAAACTTCGGGACAGGGGTTATCCCACACGTCTTCTGAAAACTTCCACCAAAAGAACCCTCAACAACAATAGAGAATCCCTTCTCGAGGTGTATCCCAAAGAGCAAGACGAGACGATTACCTGCGTAACCTCGTTCACGAAACACTCAACATTCATTAAAAAGACCATCAACTCACATTGGGGCATTCTCAATTCTGCTGGGATGGAGTTACCGCGCCCACGGTTTGCATTTAAAAGGACGGCAAATCTAAAGGATACCCTAATTCACACCCGTCCTAAGAAATCTAGCACCCCAGCCGTTAATACTCTCTGGGACCTCCCCCCAGTGACCGGGCATTATCGCTGTGGTTCCTGCGTCGTGTGTCCCCAGACCGTCCAGGGCAAAACCATTGAACTCCAGAGCAACTTCACATGGACAATGAACAAACACACCAATTGCAACAGCTCCAGGTGCATCTATGTGTTGATTTGCCCCTGCGAGATGCTGTACATTGGGATGACCATGCGCCACCGGATAATGGAGCATAACAGCAATATTCGGTGTCATAAGACACACACCAAGCTTTATGAACACTGTAAAGAGAACAATCATTTCCCAGAAAACATTCGGTGGACTGTCCTCGAATGTTTACCAACCATTAACCAACAAGCCCTCTTCAGACTCGAACAAAGATGGGTCCATCGCCTGCATTGCGATGAACTGGGGCTGAATGATGGGGTGCCCTGGACAACTCTCGCCAGATAGTCTTCAATCGGGACTACATTGTCCATATCCAGACGATTACCAACACGTCTGATTAGATCACAATCCCCTTTCCAAGATGGCCCCCGCATTGGATCACACTTGCCTCGCTGTCTGAGCGAGTCCTTCTTTGCTCTCTTCTCCCGCGTTCCACTGCCTAGCAACCGGAGGGACACGCCCCCTTGGTGCGCGCGCAACTTTCCCTTATCTGCACCGATCAGGGTTCCACTTTTGCGCTGGCTGTCCCGACTTCGGCGGACTCGTGGGAGGGGTAGGTGCCTAGATGCCTGCCATCAGCATTCCGTGAGGTAAGGTGTGGAGCCATTTCCCGAACCCCGCGTGTGCTCTGACAGACGCGCTGCAGCTCACGTTTCAGCTGCACTCCATTCCACGGGCCACCGTACGGCTTTACTTTCTTAACGGTCCCGTGGGATGCCTTACTCTCGCTGCAGGTTCTCCTCACTCGCTGCTGGCCCCACCTGGACAGCTCGTGAGACCTTCAGCAGGAACCCAACGGGTAAGCGCATCCTTGGTTTTGTGATACTGTGTAGTCGCTCACGTGCACACGGCAAGCATGGCACGTCTTTTGTGATCTCCCGGTTGATCACGATTATCACATTGGCGCCGACCCCCTACCTAATGTATAGACAGACCTTGCTGAGAATGGGTGTAGAGAGGAACCTTGTTAATTTCCTCGCTGATCTGCATACAGACACTAGGGCGAATGTCCGCTACTCTCAAGACCTTAAGGTAACGGATGAATTTAAAATAAATCGGGGTGTCCGACAAGGATGCATTTTGGCCCCATTCAAATTTAATTTATATATTAATGAACTGGAGGAATCACTTTTACTGGTAGAAGCAGATTACCCCTTAGTTGAGCGCAGAGGGGTACCTGTCCTACTCTATGCCGACGATGCTGTTCTTATTTCTAGAACAGCAAACGGCCTCCAGAAACTTTAAAACTCCTTCCAC
Source organism: Lissotriton vulgaris (assembly GCF_964263255.1). NCBI lineage: Eukaryota > Metazoa > Chordata > Amphibia > Caudata > Salamandridae > Lissotriton > Lissotriton vulgaris. The sequence goes on from NC_141689.1 coordinate 864,808,899, forward strand.
AAATTTATGGAGTCACGTGGTTTAAGTATAAACAACTCCAAGTCTTTCGTTATGAAAGCAGGTAAGGGCATTCTGAAACCTGGTCACTTCAGTTTAAACGGGGAAAAAATCCCTTCAACCAACTCCTTTTCTTACCTCGGGGTTTTGATAGATCAAAAGCTATCATGAGGACCAGCAGTCTCCAAAAAGAAGGGTGAAACTACACGGGTCAATGCGGCCATCCTTGGCTTTGCAAAAAAGATCGGCAATTGCCCCTTGGCCGCACTGCTTAAATTGTACCAGGCAAAAAGCGTTGCTATTGCCTGTTATGGGAGCGAGCTCTGGGGCTATCGCAAGGTTAAAGACCTAGAGGTCGCAGAAAATAACTTCTTAAAAAAGATCTTAAGACTGCCCAGGGGTATTGGGAACTACTCAGTACACGAGGAGCTGGGGGCCCCCTTTCTAGGTGACAGAATAGCAATAAGTCCAGTTTTATGCTGGCTGAAATGTTGGCTAAACAGCGAAATTCCACTAACACACGCCCTACTGAAAGAAGCTCTACAGTTAGACGGGAGATTTAAGATACCGTGGGTAAAGTATATAAAGGATAGCCTAACGACAATAGGCCGATGTGATTTGTTTTATGCCCCAAATACAATCAGAAAACCTGATGTGAACCTGGTCAAGAATGCCATAGTTTTGTTAAGATGTACTGATAGGGAAAATGTTGAGACACAGAAGGTCAGTGTCAGGAAACATCTATTGCTAAAAACATGCTTGCAAATAGAACCTTATTTGACATGGCCCATGTCCAGCTATGAACGGTTCCTTTTAATAAGGTTCCGTTTTGACCTTTACCATCTTCTACTGGCATTCCCCAGTGGCGCTCAGCGGGGCGAAGTGTTGCCAGCTTGTGGCTGCGACGGGAAGTCTCCTCAAGATCTGGCACACTTCCTTTTTATCTGCCCTTACTACTCTACTCCACGGAATCTATACCTTAAACCATGTCTTAAAAAAATGAGCTTCACACAAATTAAACCCGCACTCTATTATTTACAACTACTGAATATTGACTGTACCCTGTTTATTTGTAATTTTTAAAAAAAAGCCATCTGCTTTAGGAAAAGCATGGACGGCTAATCATGATGTAAAAAATGTGTGCCGGTGATTTTTAAGCTTACAGTTATTTATATTTTTAACTACATACTTCCCTTGCTCTATTGTCTGATATATTGTACTGTTTATTGTGTCACTAATTGCCTTTGATAATGAACTGTAACCGTTTTAATTATGTGATTTTAAAATGAACTTTTATGATTGTAAAATCTACAATCGAATAAAGATATTGAATTGAATTGAATATAGACAGAGTGTCAAATCATTCATGATGAATCTTGCTGTGTGGTTTTTGCTATTATTTCTTAAAACTTTAGTCTATTTCTTTTTAGACACAGGCTCCTCACGCCACCTGGCTGTTGTTAGGGTTCAACATTGGCTTCAACTGGTTATAGTACACCCTATTCAGCATGCCTCACCGTCGTGAGTCCAGCCTTTTCACCATGACGCATGCTACAAATGAACAGCATGCCAGCCTAGTACAGAACGTAGTCCTTCCCGCTCTGTATCTGTCATCCCTTTTCTCTCACAGTACCTCCAAAACACTGCCATGAATCATGCGGTTGTTTTCCGTTGAGCACACATCACTGTCACTGTTAATACAGGCACCATATGATGTACTCTGGGCACAACAAATTTCAATACCAGTAAATCTTGCTTATTTTCTCCCTAGTTTCCAGGAGGTCCCTCGCAAGGAACTACTTTCTGTGCGACACGGTACAGGTCGTATATCGGAGTCCTCTACTTTTGAGAGGACCCCAGCAATTATATGAGCACCAAGGTCCTGACGAATTGCCCTTACGGCAAGAAACATGTCGACCGCTTTCACATTAAGGGTTGTTTAAGGATTGGTCCCATTGCCCATCACTCCTTAATACCCCTCTATTTTTAATAAAGCAGTGAGCCTGACCATTAAAGTATTCCTCAATGGACTCTACTGACTTTTTTTAACACACACTCCCTCACGCTCACTATTGCACTTTTTTAGGCCCCTCACACGCAGACACCCGCTGGCTCGGAATAAAAGATCTCCGCCAAAGTGCAGCTCCCCGCGCTGCCCGACGGGCATTGCACCGCCAGCCTGCCGTAGGAGCAGGATACCAATGATGACGCTGGACGGTCATCGGTTGGGATGACAGTTGCTATCCTACCGGTAACCTGTGTGAGGTATCCTTACATTCTGAAAAGGGTCTACACCATGCACTCACACAAACCCCCCTATAATCAGTGAGAGAAAAATCAACCTGAGCTAAACCACTGGCTCCCACTGGGGAACTCTGTACAATACTCTTTGTTTACTGCTTCCTAGGACGAGTACATTGGACCCCTCTAAAAATCGTCCATTTTTTATTCCCCTTGTTTGATTTCAACATATCTCCCCTACACAGAGAAACCCATAAAGAGCTCCCTCTTCAGATAAGAGCAATATCTTGGAGCATAGATAGAACTACTCATCTAGCTGGAAACTTAGTTGAGTTCCTCAAAGTTGCAGTAGCAACCGTCCGAATACCTGTAAATGAGGATTGATCATTGCAGTAGCATTGATCGGGGAGAAGGAATAAGATTAAAGTCACCTTTAGCAATAGCTGTCGGCAATGAAGGGTAAGGATAAACGGTCTTCTCCAAATGAGTCTCAGAGTAAGAATGATTGGTCATCTCACCTAACTAGTTGGAAACACTCATTAATATAAAATCACACAATAATGTAATGATGCATCTTCTTCCGATTCCCATAGTAAACATTCATGCCAGTACATATTTAAGCACTGTACCCATTTGCTGGAAACATGGAGGAAAGTTCTTATGAGAACCTTCTTACCTAAGCTAAAGCTGTACTCTGTATTTAATGTGAATACAATAGCTAGTCAGAGGCTGAAACAAATATCACTGTCTTAGGTAAGCATACATAAAATACATCTATATTATTCTTCATTCTAAGTCTGTTCATTATGAAATCACAGCAAGCTTATTGTTCTGTAAAAATGATCTAATATGGCATGATGAAGCTAAGGAAACAATCTTAAAGTCAGCACATTCTCCATCAGGATGCTGGTACTAGGCAAAAACGTCCTAAATAAATGTCGAATAAACTATGAGCAAGAGTTGAAAGAAATAGGCTTGGGCCTAAGCAAAATGGAACATTTAAGTATGGCAGCTGGGTAAAAACAATTTAAAAATTCTTCACATTATTCTCATATACAGTTAAGCAAGCAGATTCCCCTACATTTGTTTACGAAGTTATTATTTTAGTAAATTAAAGTGTTCTAATGAACTCCTACACATTATAAGGCAAGCACATTTTAATACATGTCGTGAAATGCATTCTAAAGTGATTCTTTTGTACATTTGAAACAACAACATTTTCAATATGTGTCATTTTCTATGTGAAAACATTTCTACAGCAGTTTAAATGGATTTTAAAGGTGGAATTCTAACATGGTCTGCAACTCAAAATGTATTTTTAAAACTCATTTCCTCCATATATAATCAGGATTTGCAACTGACATTAGGGTTGCAAAGTATTGATATATTCAATTGTCACTCACGAATAAAAGGGAACACTTACTTCATGTCCACTCATATTTGCAATTTATAATGGGTTGCAACACCAATTGTTCGAGTGATAAAGTTTTTTGTGACTGGCACAAGTATTTTGCAAATTTTAAAACAATCTTTTGTGCTTGTAAAGAAGGTGATTTTATGAATCGCAGTGTTTGCAACTACACAATTGTTATGTACATTGGGCTCTGAGCCAAAAACATGGAGATCATTTTCAACTCCGACCGAATTTCGGCCAGTGTATCAACACAGTGCACAAAGGAACTCATTTCTGGGGAATCCTTCCGCTCCTTCAAAGCACTCACAATATATGCCACATCCGATTCTCATGGCACGATTGGACCATTGCAACCTATCTCGCACTGGCCTAGTAAAAAAGCTACTCATCACATTTCAAAGAGTGCAAAATCAAGCATTCAACTATACCTGCACATATAGAAATGGGCCACATTAAGCCAGCCCTGAAAGAATTAAATGGATTTTCAGTTTATCTCAGGATCAAGTTCCGTACCCTGTGCGTTATACACAAACCATTCTGGGACAAAGGTCTTGGTTGCCTTAGAAAAAGGGCACATCACTGTGTTCCATTCAGAAGCCTAGGTCCTCCTTGTCCCACTCAATTCAACAATGTTTCTTCAAAAGACCAAATCACCATATAAGCTTCTTGGAGGTCAATGGCTTAAACTTTAGCAGAGCCTCAGCCTTTGATTATGCACAGAAGCCAGTTTCGTCTAGTTCATGAAAATCCTAAAAACTTAACTTTTTAAAGATGCTTTCAACTTAGTAAACTGATACTGATTTTGGGCAATTACTACCCGATCTCCAATCTGTCTTTCCATATCAAAACCTTTTCGAAAGAAGTTGCAGAACAACTATACTTTTTGTGGAACAAAACTACCTTCTACATGACTATCAGTCAGGGTTCAGACCCTCAAGAAGCACCAAAGCAACACTTGTCAAAATCAAAGATCAATCCCTACTTCAGTGAATGAAGACTGACACTAGGTTCTGATATTGCTCAACTCCTTGTTTGCATATGACACAAGGGGTCATACAACTACAATGAGAAGACGCGGGTACTGGTCAAGGATCATTGGGAAATCCTAAGGTTGGATCCAATTCTTCCTCAGAAATCGTAGGCAACATGTATAGATGCAGTAATTCACACAATCTTAGGAAGTGTGATATGGAGTACTACAAGGCTCAGCTCTCTTCCCGCTACTGTTCAGTTTGTGCATGCATCCCTTGGCCCAGATGCTGAAGAAACATAAGGTACACATTTAAATATTTGCAAATGGCAGCTAGTTACACATTCTGAGATGATTCCCAGGAGGGTCAGAATAAAATCATGGATTGCCTGAACCATATGTACCACTGAATTCAAGAAAATGCCTTTTCTGTGAAAGGAGCAAATAATGACATCCTGGTGTGTGGTGAGATAGACCAGAAATCCATCCCCTTCAAATGGCAACAGAATCTGGGAAGTGCACTATCCACAGCTATGGATGCAGAAAAACTGGTGGCTCTGTCTGATGTCAACTTGTATTTTCCAACGCAAATCGATGATGTGGCCAGGACCATCAACTTAAAGCTGTTCTTGCTTGGATGGATCCCTTACTCCACTGCAAGCATTATGTGGAACTACCAAGATTTTTGGTAATGGCACCACTGGTTTACTGTGAAGTGGTATGTGATGCACTTCCAAAAAGTGAATGAAAAAAACAAAAAAAGCACAAAATCAAGCAGCCAGGGTGTACCTCGGTGTCTAAAAGCATGGCCAAGTAATGGTAGCACTGAAAAAGATTCACTTGCAGCCAGTAGAAATCAAGTTTAAAGACCTTTGTACAGTACATAAAGCTTAGTGGAAGAAACCCCCAGGATACATGCAAAACGTATCTCTTAAAATCCCAACCAGGAACCCATAAATCCTCAGGAGCTGCATCACATTGGGTTACCCAACACATCATCAAGAGGGAGATCCTTTGCAATTCAAGGTACAATGCTGCAGAATGCATTGAACCGGACAGTGAGAGTGAAACCTAACTAATGGAGTTAAGGAAACTCCTAAAAAAGTAATTATTTAGAATGACTTTGGACTAGGTTTCAGAATTATTGTTAGCAAGTGAGGAGTATGGGAACGTGGTAATGCCCTCAGCTGATTGGGCTCCTACTACACTACACTCCTGGGCTTGCATTCTGAACTAGACAGAGCTCTGAAATATCCATACATCTTCATGGGAAGTGAAGAATGAAGAATGGGGGCACCCTATGCATCTGGCTGCACTCTAGCCCTCTTGTCATCAGATCCTTACCACCTAATGACTGAACATTTTGTTTAAGAAAAAAGGGGTAAAAACTTGGAAACCATTTCCTTGTTTAAAGAGAAGTTGTAGTTCTGCTTAGTGACCAGACTTCCACAGTGTCTGCGGGTAGAAGCCATTGCGAAGTCAAAGTTGTCTGTTACAAAGGACTATAGGAGAACAGCGATATCATGTATTTTCTGCAGGTTATTTGTGATGTCACAACTAGAAACTAACATGTAAATGAGGGGCACGTTTTATATATGGGATAAATCACCCCATGGCGTACATTATAAGGGTACTGCAAGGCACCAGGGACTTCCATGACCACACAGAGGAACATGGCCAAAGACTGTTTTCTTTTGTAAGGTGAAGGAGCTGAAAGAGCTTCCATGTGTTGTGTAAAATCATTTTAACTACAGTAGAGGGTATTTTATTTCTTATACGTGGCCACACTATCACTCTTTCAGAAAACCTTTCAAGTTCTTGGTGTCTTGCTCATATGAAAGAGATAGTATGACTGCAGGCTTAAAGAATAAAAGAAGACTCTGTAAACCAAACTGAAACATATCCACAAGCATTTAATAATTTGTTGCAAAACAGTTATTATAATTAGTTTACTGTAAGTCATATTAAAATAATGCAGTAGACCAGAATGCATAGAAACATGTAGAGCGATTCCTTATTTCCTGTTATAAACTATAAAATAAAAAGTAAGCATTTTACCATTGATATCCATTTCCTGCTTATCACTGTTCATTTTATAAAATCAGATCAGAAGATGAAAAATAATCTGCAACTGTAATCATGCTGTGTGACCTGTCTCACCGGGGCTATTGTCTCTGGCAGGAGGTATAATGCCATCACAACCCAAATACAAAGCCTTATCATTGGATGTTCAGCACCAAAGATATGACGATGGATGAGTTCATTTATATGGCCTGCTCCCACTCCCCACATGTACTTTTGTATTCATGAGACCACGGGGAGCTTAAAATGGATAGCACCACCATAAGAATCGCCAGCTCCCTATTAAGTATCCTTCACTTGTACCTCCGTTCTAAAGGAAAAATAACACAACTTACATGTTGCACAGACCAGCATTTATAGAGGAGAAATTATTTTCAAACAAACCAAAAAGGAAGCCAGAAACCAAAGTCGGAAAGGAATGAAAGGAAGCCTCTGCCTCTCTGTGATTAAGAAAATTACAGCCTAGCAACAAGTGCCTTCTGGAAAATCTACTCTTATGCTGGCTTCCAATGGTGCACGGTGCAAGTCACGGTGCAGTACCAATGGTACATCTTTCATGTAAACATAGCATACATTTTTTATTTGAAAATGTATGTATTTCTAAAACAGTAATTCATTAGAAGTTTGAGGAAACGTTGAATGTGATTAAAAATAGATACATAAAACAGCATGGTTCCTAACAAAAGGACAACAAGAGCATTTTATCTTTTGAATAAGTTCAGGGACAGTAAGGCTTTCTTTAGTGTAGTAAACTCATGGCTATTCTAAACCTACATTTGCAGCAAGTAGGAAGAAAAAATAGTCTTACGCTGGTTTTCTGCAGCTACAAGACAAGATAATCTTACAGAAACATTTTACGGTGCATCGGTTGAAGAAAAGTGCATTAGTCTTCCCTTAAAAAACATTTAGTTGACTTAGAAAATAAAGCATTCATGGCAAGTATGAAAGCAAGTTTTCATTATACCTTAAGCCTTCCCTTCAGAGAGACACACAATTCCACTCTCCATTGGAGATCCACAATGCCCAGTTGCCAGGCAACTGATCTTTTAAGGTCAATCACCACGGACACTGATGTAAACAAAATCATAAATTCCATTACCTATCTAAATGCTAGCGCTAAAGTATAAAAGAAATAAGGTGTATAAAGATAAATTAAACAGTGACAAGAGCCATTCATGTTTACAACAACGTAGACAGCATTGATGTTGATAAAGTGTAGAGTAAGTGTAATTAGAATTGCTGCCCCGACATGTGAAATACAAACTCGGGTTTATTAGGCATGATAATGAATTCCATTTCAAGGTTTGCTAAATTCACCACCACTATAAATAAGGCAGCGATCACCATGGTTAGGTCAAAGCAGCCACCAAAGGCCTACTACCTAAGCAATGGAAGAAAGTAAAAGAGCAATATAGACTGTCCTTGAACGTTTGAATAAAATATCTTTTCACCAGCGTGCATAATAATAAATGGTCTATTGTGCAACTATGTTCTTTAGGGTTCTTCCCTTGAAAGGCAGCTAAAATGGCCTTGTTAGACTCACTGGACCATAACTCACCCAATCATTTTCAATTTGATCCTTCTTGTCTCTTCTGGCCAGAGAAACACATCTGGTGAGAGGATTTCCCTCAGTAATGTACCGCACTGAATTTGCCACTCTTTGCCACGCAATTAGAATGTTTTTCTTTCAATTTGCATTTTTAAAATTTATTTTGTATGCAATTCAGGCAGTATATTTAGATACAAGACACAAAATTCAGGAGACATTTCGTCATCAATTAAATCACAATATAAACACATGATGAAAAAGCCATCTTAAAACATAAAGTGTAGTTGTTTCCAAAGGAGATGATAACTTTGAATTGGCACCTAAATAAACTCAGTTGCCACAAAAGATATATTTGTTTCTGTGAAATGAAAATAAAGGACTGAAGAATAGTACTAAGAAGAATTATTGCCATGGAACCTTCTTGATTAAGTAAACACAGGCGCCAGGCACTGAGGTACAATTGGCCAGAACACCCCAGCTCACCAGTGCTTTCTTTAGAAAATGTAGAGGAAAGAAATAAAGAAGCATTGGCAAAGCCCATAGGTCTTGCCTTTGATATCTGATGGCTTTGCAATGATTATTAACCATTTCAAAGGTTTTTTATTGGGTTTCTCAATCAATTAATGCTGTTTTACACAGTAAATCAATTTAGTAAGCATCACTCCTCAGTAAAATGTTGGAAATATCTTATACATTTCCAGACTTGTAAAATGCAATTTAAATATACAGCAACAGGTAAAACGGTTTGTAAATATATAGTTGCAATCTCTAGTTATCACTTGAATTATATTTCAGTAATGGTGAATCCCTATTATCCGAAAGATTTTAATCTCACATATTTTGCAGCGCCAGGATCACATAACCCACAATGCTGTACAACATCCGCTTAGGGGGGGAGCACAAGGGTGACAGACAGCAGCATGGAATGAAAGGGGAAAGACTAACCACTAAATAATACATGCACTCTCATGGGGTGCTTAACTCAAAAGAAAAAAAGTAGTGTTTGAAAAGCAAGCAGTGGAAGCATAAAAGCCAGCCAATAAAAATATAATATATGGTAAAGAGGTTATGCTCCATGGGAGGGGCAAACACAAGATTGACAAGCTGAGACACAAATAAGAAGTAGGCAAATGAGAGTGACAGGAAAGCCAACCAATGGTAAGCAATGTATGCACCAAGCCCCTGTAAGTTCTTTGTAAGCCCACAATATGTCTTTTGCAATCAGACAGCTGTGCTGTCTGGTACTCATAACCTAAAAATAAATGTTGTCATCTAACACTTTCCTGTGCTTAAGAAAATAACGTATGTTTTTGTGTAGTATACCTTTTTGCAGGGGAATCATGCCACTTTATAAATCTGGGGCGAGGTACAACATACAAGGACCATAAAACGGAATAAGAGCCAAAGCACAAACCTTCGCATACAAACTGCTGAACAAAAATTGTGTTGCCTGGCCTATAGCCACCTCCTGAAAGAGATGGCAGCGCAAACTTTACTCAAAGTATCATACGGTCTAGAAACTTGGTGTGGCAAGGAACCCGAGTTATTGAATGAGCTCCACACTAAGGTGTACAAGGCTGTATTTTGTCTCCCCAAATCTGCATCCCCAGCACAGGTTTGGTTACAATTTGGTCTACGGAATCAGAAATTCTGAAGCATGAATTCCTTTGTGAAGCTGTGCCATAAGTTCCAATTCTCTGAACCCAGCTCACTGAGCTATGCTGGGCAGAGATCAAGGCATTTGAAGCCACTACATAGAAAAGGGACTGTGTGCATATATAGAATGCTAAAGGTTAAAGAGCTGGGGGAAATCACACAAGGGTGTTAAAACTGCCCTCACACACAGATATCTGTGTCATGCTTCATCATAGGGCTGCTAACACACCTCCGCGCATACCAACGATGGAGGTGGAGCAATAGGGAGGGGGGAGACAATACAACACAAAAGTGTCAAGTAATGTGGGAATCACAAGTGAAAATAAGTGCAGAAATGGTGATTTAAAACTGGCTACAGGAAGTCCCTCTAATAGTTTTACTATTGGTACCCTGTCCAGAATACAAAGTGGTCACACCTGGACCAGTGGATCTTGGTTTGGAAAACCTGTAATGACTTACCAACCCCTCCATTCTGCAAAAAATGTCAAGGCACAAATGGACCAAGAAATACCCAATACATGGGGAGCCCACTTGAAAAAAATCCCCAGAGGAACTTGACATTCTATTGGCATGGGATAGTGTGGAAGAGAGGGCAAAATTCAACAAGGTTTGCAACAATTCTGCCTAGAAGAAATCCCTTTTGGAAAATAAAAAGATCCTGACCAAACAACGACACGCATGTACAGTGATAAACTTCTATACACACGCAAATCCTCAAGCCTATTTAGCATCTCATTTTCGTACTGAGATAAAAAAAAGAGCTTCATCCAATATCAATTAGGAATACATGACTCGAGGGATCTTCTGCCATCATGGAAAAGCAAAGACCAAACAGTGAACTGTCGCTTATGCGGCTATTTTAATGAAACAATTACCCATCTGTTGTGTGTATGCCCTACAGTTAAGAACTTAAGGAAGATACTTTTATAATCCATTTTTAACTATTTAAATGATCTGCTGGATGTAGGGTATATCTATCATTCTGACTTGCCGAGGTGTAAAATTCCTCATTCAAATAAGTAAACTCCTCCGTAAAGCAGATTCAGAAAATTAGAAAGCCAGCCCAGGCAACAGTTTCATTTTAAAAATTGCGAATGAAAACAAAATTAGAAATGTGCACCAATGTATATATACTAGTAAAGGTTTTTTCATTGTACATTGTGTACCTTGACTTATTAGCATGGCTGTAATAAGGCAATAGCCAAAATAGAGCAAATCTTAAAAGTGTTCTACCATCATTGCATTTGCACTTTATATAGTTATATAACTAACAGACTTTAGGCGCCATTCTTAATCAGAGAATACACACTTGTTTTTTTTTTTTTTTTTAAATGTTTTATTATTCATCATCAGATAATAAAGTTCCACACAGTTCCAACCAGTTATTCCGTTCCATATACATATTCCATACAGCAGATATACATCATTGAATAATTAAAGTCCTCAAGACACATAAATCATTACACAAGAAAAAATTCCAGAGAGAGAAAAAAAGAAGAAAAAGAGAAAATAAGAATTATTATAATATTATAGAATGGATTACCCCTCTATTCTTGATTTCCAATTCTCTACCGGTGCCCAGATCGGTGCCCAGATCTGTTTACCTAATTGCATCGCTTTACGACCTTTTTTTTTCATACAAAGATTTTTTCAGGGTATACATTGATAGCATTATTAAGAGCCATTGGTTAAATGACGGGGATTAGGATCCTTCCACAGGGTTGCTATACAAAGTCGGGTTATGGCCATTGCAATAAATATAAATTCTCGACGGGGGAGATCGAGCCCTTCTCTCCCAACACCCAAAATCATAATCTCATTTGTTAAACTAATTGATATCCCTAGTTCATCACTAAGAAATATTTCAATCGCCTGTTTAAGGGGATTTAGATTTGGGCATGCTGTGAACATATGAATAGTATCAGCTTGTGCACTTTGGCATCTCGGACAGGATATTCCACTAATTCCCCCCGTTGTGCTATTTTATGCGGTGTGTAATATAATTCATGAAAAGTTTTATAACATTGTGCTTGCAAATTAGCAACTTTGACAATAGAATTAGTAAACTGCAGCGATTTTTCCCCCTCATTTCCCGCTAAATTTAGCTTCCTCCTCCATTTATCAAAAACTTTAATCCTATCATCTTCTTTATATTCACTCAACACCCCATACAATTGTGAGATTGAGAAACCCTATTCATTTTGAATGTGTTCCATCAGATCCTCTCTTTTAAAGTTAACTCCCCCGAGCATTTTCCTTTGTATTACTGACCTAATCTGCAGAAATGTAAAAAAGTCTCTACGATCTAGCTTATATAATTGTCATGCCCTTTCAAATGAAATTATACCAGAGTCATCTATAATATCTCCTATAGTGCACACCCCAGAGTTATCCCATATTTTCATAACTTGATCATGAAACACTTCAGGGAGGAGCTCATTCTTTTATAGGGGTGTGTAATAGCTCATCCACCCTAACTTAATTTTTTTTGAACCGTAGACCACACTAATATAGCTGTGGCAAAAACCTTAAACTTTGTTCTTTTGTAATAATTAAACTCCTTAAATGTAAGTAATCCTTTATTGGAATCTCTAACCAGTAAATCATATATATCTGGTATACCATTACCGTCCCGCCACCTACCATTATTGTTTCCCCCTGAGAAGTCCTCTAAGATACTGCAAGGCTGCTGCTAGATAATATCCTTTAAAATCTGGAACTGCTAAACCTCCCTTTTTCTTAGCAAGTGGCAACATTTTTATGGACCTCCGAGTTTTACCTTTTGCCCATATAAATCGATTGCAGACCCTTTCAATGTCCTTAAACCAGTTATCGTGAAATATTAAAGGAATAGTTCGAAAAAAATATAACATTTTGGGAAGAAGTAGCATCTTGATTACATTGCAGCGTCCAATTATTGTAAGATGTAAATTATCCATCCTATCCAGATCTTGTTTGGCCTTTCTAATCACCGGAGTCAAGTTTTCCTCAACCAGCTTAGATAAATTGGATGTTATCGTTATGCCCAAGTAGACAGCTGATTCTGTGACTCTTTCATCATTTATTTTGGCAAATTGGTTAATAACTATCTGTGTTTTAGTCTGGTTCAGTTTATACCCAGACAGAAGCACATATTTTTTTGCCTCTTTTTCTATTTCCCCTATTGCTGTTGCTGGAGTAGGTGACATAATTGCTAGGTCGTCTGCATAACCCAAGATTTTCGTCTTATACCCATTCAAAACGATAGGACAGATAAGCCTGTTTTTTTCTATGTGTCTTATAAAAGAATCGATGTAACAGGCAAAGAGCAATGGTGAGGACATAGGGTCTCGTGAGGCTGTCGTTCCGTCAAACAAGGTAATTACCCTTCTAATATGATCGGCTGTCCCCCTGCCTGGAATGAACGCGTGTTGACGGGGCGAAACCACCTTTCCGATTACCGAGCTCAGCCTATTAGCCAATATTTTCGAGTACACCTTAGTATCGCTATTCATCAGGCTGATTGGTCTATATGACCCGGGATCAGTAGAAATTTTATTCTTCTTTAAAAAAACACCATTTCCGCTTTACTCCAGGACCCAGGCAGTTCAGCTCCTTCCTGGATCGAGACCATAAGTGTGTTAATGTCCCCCTCTAGTATTGCAAAGAATTTCTTATAACATTCTAAAGGTATAAGATCGGGTCCTACAGCTTTCCCTGATGGTAGACCGTTGAAGGACATTTGAATTTCTTCTCGGGTAAATTTTGACTCAAAGCTAATCCTATCTTCTTCTGCAATTTTATCTAATAAAGCCTCTTCCAGATACCTCTCTATATCCCTCGTTCCTGGCTCTTCTCCCTATTGACTATAAAGCTTCTTGTAAAAGTTCTGAAACACTGCGCAAATTTCCTTTGGGTTTTTAACTACCACCCCTCTCTCTGTGATCATTTCTGTTATCTGTCCCTTGGTAGCTGCCTGTCGAGTTCTTACCGCCAAGATGCGTCCAACTTGCTCATTATATTCATATTGTTCTTCCCTCCTTGCTAAAAACTTTTCGGCTGCTCTTGCACTATATACTTCCCCCACTGCTAATTTAGCCAAGGCTAAATTTTGAGTCACCCCTGTCACATCCCCTTTAACTCATAGAATCTTTGCCAGGTCTTCCTCCAGATTCACCACAGCCTTAATCTTCTTCTCTATTAGTTCTTTTTGCAATTTATTACGCCTGAGAGAATAGCTTAAAGTTTCTCCCCTTATGCCATCCTTCATCGCATCCCAGACAATTGAAGGTCGGGCCGTACCCCTGTTATGCCCCAAAAATTCTTTTAACCAGTTTTCCATAAAGACAACATACTCGACATCCTGTAATAGAGCTCTCTCAAATGACCAAGAACTTAGATTTATCCTTGCTTTTACCAGAGCAACCTCCAGGTCTAGTGGGTTGTGGTCCGACATTAGTCTTGGTATTTTTTTAATTTTAACCATCGGTAACAGTGCGGGTGAAATCAAAAAATAATCAAGCCTAGCTACTATTTTATGAGGAGCAGAGTAATATGTGCTACCTCCCCCTCCCATAAGCTGCTCCCAAGTGTCGATTAAGCCATTATCTCTCATAAGATTGACCAAGGCTCTATGACTTTTTTTTCCGTCCTTTAAACCTACCCGGATCGCCCTTCCACAGCCCTTCAAGACCGTTTATATTTAAATCACTGCTCATTATAATCGGAAGTGGCCAACTAGGTAGCTGTGCATTTCTTTGGATGAGAGTATCGGGATCATCCACCGTGGGTGCATAAATAGAACAAAGTAAAATTCAAGTTTTGTGCTTGTAGTTCAGCTAAGACCCATCAACCATACTTATCTACCTGCTGTTTTTTCAGCTTAACACTATTTCCTCTTGCCAATATCGCTACCCCCCCTGGGTAGTGCAGGCCAGTACCAAATAACCCAATTGCTCCAGTAAATATTTCTGCAAGAACTCGACAAGCGTTTCTTGCAAGCAATTTAAGTCCGCTTGCAGTGTTTTAAAATATTCTTTCAGCTCTCTTCTTTTTCTTGCATCGTTTAAACCACAAACATTAATTGTAACTATGCGCATACAGCTTTAGATTTTTTATCCATATTTTTCTCTATTTCTTTTTTAGCCCTATTCTGTTTGATAAACCATCTACATTTTCCCTTCAGTATCTGCAATTCTCTCCCAACACCACTATACAAAAATTTCTTCTTTTCCTGATGAAAAATGTTTCCCCTTTTTTTCCCCCCTGCAGCAACACACACCACCCCCCCCTCTCACCCCCCACCATTTCTTGAGGCATCCTGGGACAAAGGGCCCCCAGGTATGGGCGTCCGAGTGATCCGAGCATCACCGTTCGCTAGATCGCCTGAATTATCAAAAACTTTAAACACATCACATATCAGATGGCTAGCTTTTAAAGTTTTTCCCACAATAGTCTTGCGTATCCCTTTGAATCTTATTTTAATCCTATTGGTTTGTTTTTTTCCCCTCACCCCAATTTTTCCCCCCTATTTTCTCAATTCAGAGATTTCATGCAGGTAAGCCTCCACTTGGATCTCACTTGTAAAGTTCCTAGATATTCCTTTGTAAAGTACTCTTAAACGTGCAGTGTTGGACTCGGCCAGTTGGGCAGGTTCACCCCTAGACTTTTTACTTTTCCTAGCCTGTTTATGGAACCTGGTGTTGGTGATATTAGGCCTCTGTGCACTTTTTCACTGTGGTACAGTGTAAAGTGCTTGAGCTCTCTGTGAATGAGTGGTGAGTGACCTGCCCTCCCATAGGAATTAATGGGGAATATGTAGGCCCATTGTAGTTCCTGATGTGTGGGGAGTGCAGGGGCGAGTTTGGTATGTATGAACTCGTGAGAATGAATGCTGCAAAATAATATATGCGGCATGACTGTGTCTAGTCTAGAAGTACTACTTTTGGAAGTTGGCATATTTGTGTAAGTTGGTGCTGGCGTGTGATTGGCTGATGAGCCTGGCCCAGAGTGCCTGGGCCTGCTTGTGGATTGACTGTCTGGTTTGAGGATGACAGGGGCTGGAGAGCCCAGGAGGTTGTCTGAAGTCAGCCCATAGATGAAAGGCAGCATCTGCTGCCAAGGAAGTGGGAGGAGATGGCACCTGATAGTGAAGGGCTGTGCCTGCCTAACTACAAAGCTGGCTCCACCTCCCGCTGGGCGACTGTCACCTCTGTCCCTGATATTGAAGGGACTTCCCTGTAAACAGTACTGGCTGGTTCTCACACTGCCTGCTTCAAAGGACTTCAAAGACTTTTCTGTGTATAAGAAGGGGCTGTGTCTCCTTCCAAAATGTTCTTGTTTCCAACTTGAATCTGCCAGGGGCATGCTGCTGCTGGGGCCCAGGGGAATCCCTGGGCACTGCCCAGCAACTGGACACCTGATGGACTGATGGGGGACTATTCCTGACTGTCCCCCTGCTTACTGGATTCCTGAAGGACTTATTGCTGGGACCTGCCGTGTGCTGTCCTTGCTGGGGGCTGACTGGACTCTGCCCCCTTTGTTCCAGGGGGGACTTTATTGTTGGACTTGCTGTGTCCCTGGGACCCTTCTTGATGCAGGGGTCGTTCCTGTAGGCTTGTCTATGCCCTTAGCGCCTTGAGAGCGCCCTTTGCGATATTACGAGCATTTTTGGCGCCTCACGCCCGAAGCGTGAGACTTGGCAGGTGCCTACCCTGCGATGTTGTTAGTAGTTTTATTATATTTCTGCGAGTGCCCACCTCGCTTATTTTTGATTAGTTTGCCCTCTGGCAGGTGCCTACCCTGCCAGGGACCTTGCCGCGATATTTTTATTTTCCACAAAGGGAGCCCACTCCTCGGGAAACTCAGCCCCCGCCTGCCTGCCTAGCGAGGGCCGCCGCGCTGCCCACGGTGACCCGGAAGTGACTGGCCGGCCGGCCAATCCGAGCGCGGCCGGCCGGAAGTGCCTGCCCCTGCAGCCTGGGAAGAGAGGAGGAGTGTGGCCGGCTTCTGGGGCTCCCGTGTGCAGAGGGAGCCCCGAGTGAGGAGAGGAGCGGCACTCGGAACCTTGCAGCGGGGGCGCGAGGCACATTGTCGGTGCCTGCCCCCACCGCGATCGAAGAAGAGCCGCCGCCCGGAGGAGCCCGCCCCTGAGTCCCGGTGAGTCTGGGCTGGGGCCAGGCAGAGGAGAAGGGAGGGGCGCCGGGACACATTGTCGGTGTCCGCCCCTCCCTCAGTGGCGCGAGCTCGCGCCTAGTGCCAGTACGAAGCCGTGAGGGCTTCAAGGGCGGCCCCAGTTGGCAGTGGGTAGCCCCAACGTGTGTGAGCCCAGAGAGGCTCTGGGGGGCCATTTTTTTGTGATGTACGAGCCCAGCGAGGCTCGAGGGCCCTTTTGTTGAAAGGCACAAGTCAGGGCGGCCCCGGATGGCAGTGGGTCGCCCCAACGCTGAATAGAGCCTGTTAGGCTCAGGGGGACATCTTTGCTGAGGAGCCAGAGGGCTCCAGGGAGATATTTGTTTTAGAGCCTGTGTGGCTCAGGTGGCGCAGATTTGTTCTAGGGGCTACTGAGAGCCCTGCCACAGCTTTTTGATCCCAGCTGCCCAGCACTTTGTGGGCAGCTGCCACGTTTAGGCTTTTTGTACTCTGTGACTGGCGCTGCATGGCAGCGCGCTCTGACATTGGACTCAGGGCATCCTTGCCCCACAAGGCCAGTTGGCCTAGGGACTGCCACAGGTGTTGGCTTATGTAAGTTATGCGCAATGTGATTCCTATGTTTTTAATAGTAATTGCCTACTGTGTGGTTTTGCGCTATTGTGTTGTTTTGGCACCTCTGAATGTTTTTAGGCATCATGTGTCTTCCTTTCCATGCGCTGCACCTCTGAATGTTTAGTCATCATGTGTCTTCTTGCGCTGTATACCTGAATGTATTTTATTGCATCATATGCTCTATTCTTAACACCTCTGAATGTTTATGGCATCATGTGTTTCTCTTTATTACTCCTCTGAATGTGGTTCATGCATCATGGGCAATGTGTTCTGGTGTACCCCTAAATGTGGTTATTCTTAGGTGGTTGTCTTTTCTACTCCTCTGAATGTAGGTTTATTGCATCATGAGTAATGTATTCTTTCTTAGACCCCTAAATGCTGTGTGATACTTAGGTGGTTCTTCTTTTTTTAGTACAGGTGGTCCTAGTAAGGTCCTGGTTCCTGTTACCAGTGGATACTGGTTGTGACCTTTGTGATGACCATTTTAGGTTTATTATTTCTTATTCTAGAAGTGCTATATCTGAATATGACAGTGGCCCATGTGGCCTGTCTTGTAAATAATCCCTTATGAATGTTGCCGTGTCAGTTGGCACAATGTACATGTGTGATTTTTATCTGATGTGTTTTTACAATACAAAAAAATAATTTTTATAATAACCTTGTGTGGAGTCTCTTTTGTGGTGTGCCTAGTATGTTGTGCTGTTGTGCGCTGGCGCAAATGCTTTACAGATTGCCTCCGAGTTTAGCCTTACTGCTTGTGCCAAGCTACCAAGGGGGTGAGCAGAGGTTATCTTGGCGTGAGACTTCCTTGCCCTGACTGGAATGGTGGGTTCTGCCTGGCTTTGGCGTCAGCCTTAGCCTACCAGAAATACCCAGATCTAGCATGCAGGATTAAGCAAATAGACAGTTGCTCCAATCTTTTCAAACGGGGCAAAGAGTTGCCTCAACCTCCAGCGGCGTTCAACCGTTGCATGAGCGAAATCCGGGTGAACAAAAAACTTATTTTCTTGATATTATTTTTTACTCGTCGGTCGGGCCAGGTCATAGATCGCTTCACGTAAAAGAAAGTTTCCAAAGCAGACCAGGACAGCCCTTGGGTACTGGTTTCCTTTTTGGGACCACTTGGGGAGTGTAAGAGGAAAGCGATGAGCCCGTTGAACTTCATGTTCCAGTTCCCATGTTTGCAGTTCAGGCATAGTAGTCTTTAAAAGGTTGGTAATATATCCCTTCGGATCGCTTCCGTGTGCACCTTCTGCAATTCCCAGAAAGTGGAGGTTATTTCTTCTCCCCCGGTTCTCGAGATCCTCCACCTTTGTCATTAAATCTTCAATGATACCAGCTTGGGACTTTTCTCTGCTTTGGAGTTTAAGAACATCTGCTTCCAGATTTTCTGTACGGCTTTCCACCGAAGCCATTCTGTCCACTATCTCAGTATAAGTATTATCAACCTTTTGAGTAGCGCCTTGAAGTTGTTGATTAGCATCGTGATTCCTTTGGCTATCATTTTTTACGTCTGAGTGAAAATCTTTTATGGTCTTCAGGACCTCACTCAACTATGGTTCTACAGAAAATCCTATTAAATTTTAATTAAAAAAATAATAATTTTGAAGCAGGAATAATGTTCATTTATTCGTATAACCGAAACTAAATGCACTGTATTTTCTTGTTTTTAAGGTTTTATAATGTTGTATTGGTTTTTATTAATCAAAACAAATAAAGATTGGATTTGACATGCCACTTTATAAATTCTAGGTGGTTTCCATGCACAGAGCTTGCTTATAACTGTTCAACATTGGAAGGAAGCTCTGTGTGTCTAGTCCACCATGATCTAATTGTGTTCTATTGAGGCAATCTTGCTTTTTACAGTTTTGCATTCTGCAATTGGACTCTTGGGTAATAGGGTGCTTATGGTTCTCACTACCATCAAATATTTAAACTGGAAAATGGTAATGGTGTGCATGGATTTAGTCTACAACGATTCGAACTGTCTTAACTTTTATTTTCAAAGCAACATATTTGTAAAGTAGCTACATGCAATTCCTTAAGGGACACCATGCACTTAGTAGGTCAGACTGCAGCCCTTTCCAAAGAGAGACTTCCTGAACTAAGAAGGATCAGCCACCCAGGAAAAACTTACTGTATGTAAGCACAGATAACAAAGATCGAGGGCTCAAATATAACATTACTTTCTATATGCATGGGAAACTGCACCAAATGCAAAGCTTTATAAATAATATCTTCACTCCCTGGGAGAGTAATGATAACAAATAATGAACATATGTACAGTTTAAGCAAGGTAACCTTGAGTACAAATTATTGGTAAAGAAATACCTTTTTCACTTATGCAATATATATTCATGAAGATTCACAAACGACATGCAGCCATTTTGCAAAATAAAATTTGACAGCATTCAAGGACTGATAGGCTCTCCCAGTCAGCCATTTATCTGCCTAAAGTCACTTCAACAAGCCTAAATGGTCTCCAGTGCTACCCCTATATTTTCATTACCATTGTAAAACACCAGATGAAACATTACATTGCTGACAAGCATCAATTGAGGAACGGCTGCATACCAAAATATCAGCAGGGAATTATTCTTCCGACAATCTTCTACTTGCTTCACTGTTGACACCACCTAGTGTTGGTACAACATTGTGCACTTTCAACCTGGAGCAGTGGAGTCTGCAATCCCCAAACAAGAAGAGAGGTGAGGAAGTTACATATAGAAGAGCAGTTGGTAGACTCTTGACAGATGGTGGAACATAACAGACATGCACTCCAATAATCAGAGTGAGGGTGGTGTGACATTACATGGTGGTGGAACACTATTGAGGATATGTGAGCATCACTGATTAGTGTGTGCATGGGGTGATAGCATATGGACCGGACACAGTGCATGACATTCATGCACAGAAGTGAGGTGAATCACCAATTCCCCAGTTAATGTGCAGTTTATTTTGTATGCCTTTGATGTACCAGTAGGTTAGTATTGTGATAGGTAGGAGATGCCTGACCGCTGCAATAGTTGTTGAAGAGTTCATGTTTCACAGCCTCTACCTAACCTGAGACAACTAGTGGAGGAAGCATGTCAGTGTTTCAAGAATCTGATTGATATATGGCTCAGCAAGGCAGACGACTGAGAAAAAAAGCTTTTCTAGTACATCAGTGACAGAAGTCCTAAGGAATGCATAATGCCTGTACAAGTGTAATTCACCAGACAGCAGGCACTCTGAACAGCAGACTTGAGCCCACACTGCATTTTTGTCTTTAAATCAGCTCTGTATGGTAATTTCACATGGGGTTAGCTCATTTACACTAGAAGAAACAATACAGAATGTTACTCTACCTCCTTTCTTCCAAAGTCACTTAGGAGAACCTCCACTACACTGGGAAACAATGGAAGAAGGTGCTCCAGAATTACACAAAAGTCTGTAGAGAAAAGATACATGTTGAATGTATGTTATTACTACTGCTACTCTCTTTTGGGGCAAGGGACCGGGAAGTGCTTGTCAGTCAGCTAGATCTTAAAAAAGATGTGGTTCGGGTTCTGAATTATTACGAAGTGTGCGTAAAGAAAGTTGATATACACTATTTGCTGTGTAAAAGCACCCTCTTAGAAAAGTACAATGGTATTTAGAAAAGTAACATTTGGGGATACAAGTTTAAGAAGAGTTCCAAATGAGGGAAAGACAGTTGAGGAATTCATCCCTGCACTTAGGAAGTCTGCATCTACTTGCAAGTTTGGCGCCTTAACTGACGAGCTAAAATGAGATCAGTTTCTGTGAATTTTAAACTGCAAGAAAGTTAGGAAAGAATTGTGGTTAAGAAATAAGCCCCAACTTTTTAAACTATTAGTTCAGCAAGCGGTGGGTGAAGCATATGATGACATGTGGAGGAAAGAAAGTACTTAAAAAAAATTGGGAGGATTGCTGAGTGAGCTCACAAGACAGAACAGTAATTCTACATATTCCAAGAACAGTGCTACAGATGCAGTTAAATAGGTCATATTGCCAACAGCAAGGTCCTATGTTGAATGCCTTTTGTAATGTGTGGAAACAAAGGTTGCTCTGTAAAATATTACCAGTGTCCTACCAGGAAAAAAACAAAGAAGTGAAAGAAATTTGTGATGAGATTCAGCTGCAATTAAGAATCAAGAGTGGTAGTAATCCTCAAATTAGGTGTAGGCAGAGGGAAAGAAAATTAACATTATTTTCTATTCATCCACTAGAGTGTTTTGGAA
The DNA here is from genome assembly GCF_964263255.1 of Lissotriton vulgaris. Taxonomy (NCBI): domain Eukaryota; kingdom Metazoa; phylum Chordata; class Amphibia; order Caudata; family Salamandridae; genus Lissotriton; species Lissotriton vulgaris. The sequence continues at coordinate 864,830,792 of NC_141689.1, forward strand.
AACGTTTATAACCCGCAATTCAAAGACGTGGCTAAGCTGACTAAAATGGTTATTTGGCCTTGGGGTAACTTCGAACATAAGATTCTCAACCCATATAAACATGTATTCTTCTTAAGTAACTTCTTTATTAAAATGGACTTCTTCAACAGCTTAGTCTATGAATCCATTGTAGAATTTAACCAGAAAGAAATTGTAGTAAATCTTGTAGAGATGGTAGCTTCTGAATCATCTCTACCAAAATGTATTTCATCTTGACTCCACCTGAAGAAGTACAATGTCCTATGTAGCAACTCTTCTCCTTCCCAAAACATAATGTCTCGGCTCTCAGAGTTAAACTCCCTCTACAAACCTTGCCAATAACTTTCCCACTCTTTTATTGCGTTTGTGTAACAATTTTCCATAAATCAACACATCATCCAGGTAGTACCTCAGACCATAAATGTCCCCTAATATTGAATTGATGTCATGGCTCTTTGAAACACAGATGAGCTGAAATAAGATGAAATGTTATTCTCTTATATGTTTAAGCTCCACTGGGATTTATGCCCACTGTCATGCCCTGTGACTCATAGGGAAGTCTGAGGTGATAATATGCAGAAGCAAGATCTAGTGTGGTGAAAATATTTACTACCTTTCTACTGAGGATAGTCATAATTCATTCCCTGCGCTCGTGTTCCCACCACTAGGGGACTACCAGTGGGACTTTCCAGTGTCCAAATAGGTTTGCTGACCTTCTGCTGTGTCTGTATACTGATTACACTTTCCTTGAAAATGTTTTGTATTTAATTTAATAAAAGTGCTCCCAGAGTAGCAAGGGAGATCAAAAACTAGATTCCTCGCTTTTCCAGAAACTTCAGCATCTGTATCTCCTGGAGACTCAGATCCAGGGGAAGACTCCTCCAACCAAAACACACACAGATGGAGTACTTTTTTGGCCAGAGGCCAACAAAAAACAGAGGACGATACAAAAAGCAACCATGGGAAACGCGCACAAGATGCCAGTTCTACAAAAGTTGAACAAAACTTCAGTTGGTAACTTATCATCTAAGAAGTTCTAAGAAGAATCTATTCTTGAACTAGGTCTCTCATTCATCCACTCTAAACACACTGACTACGTACTATTAAACACAGAAGCATTTGAATTCTTTAGAAAGATTAGACTCAAAGCTTACTTTGCCAACAAAGAAGACCATTGCATTGAGGAACTGACTGGACTCAGTAATAAGTCAACCTTTTGTTCACCCCAAACACTTTCCCAAAAGTAATCATTGCATTCGGACAAGTGATCTTTTAAGCTTTAAATCAAGTAGAATAAAGACGTTTGCAAAAATAACAAAACAAAAAATTAAGTCAAGGCCATTCAAGGATTAAAAAATGATAGTACAGTAGACATAAAACAAGCCGATAAAGCGGAGCTGCAGTCATATGGGATAAAAAACAGTAATTAAAAGAAGGAAAAAGTCAAGTTTACAATCAAAACGTCTACGCCTAATTCCAAAGGATCCAACTAAAGAGATCCAAAATAAAATCTCCAAAATCTTACAGGATGGATTTGATGATGATTTATTTGGTCCAAAAGAATTTGTATTTTTAAAGAAATTGAATGCAAGGATCACCGTGATTTATTTCTTGCCTAAAATTCATATGGAAGAAAAGAATTCTGTAGGACGCCCGATTGTTTCCGGATGCGGTTCAATCTTGAAACCTTCCCAATATGTGGACATATTTTTAAAACCTAACCTTGAGGAGGCACCATCTTATTTGAGAGATACAATGGATTTCATCAATAAATCTATTCAAGAACACAATGGATGGCTACATTCAAAGTCATCTAATTGTACACACATATCCCTGAAAACAAAGGAATGGAGGTTAGGGAATTTAACCTGGAAACAAGCACTTGAAGCCAAAGGGTCCCAATGCAACTAATTTTAAAAATGGCAGCTTTAGCCCTAAAGAAGAATTACTTCAAATTTGAAAATGAATACCTTATTCAGACCAAGGGGATTGCCATGGGCTGTTCTTTTCCGCCGGAAATTGCAATACTTTTCTTGCACTATTTTAAGATAAATTCATCTGTGATTATAATTACTACTCAATCTACATAACAAAAGAGCTCAGGTGCATAGACATTGGGCGCCAATGAAGTGGTGATGAAGAAACCATGCCAGCTTTCCATAAATGGCTAAACGTCGCACGCCCAAACTTAAACTTCAGTATTACACACAAAAAAAACTTTACATTTTTAGATGTCAAAGTCAAGGTCACAGATGAAAACCTGATAACAACGTTGCACCGAAAACTGACTGAAAAGAACGTTGCATTGCATTATACAAGTTTTCATGCTGCTATACTAATGGATAAACTCTAAGAGAAAGGCTATCCACACAAACTCTTGATACACTCATTAAAAAGAGCATGGTATACAACAAGAAAGTACCTTTTAGTCCATAAAACATAAAAAGCTTTAGAAAAATTGGTATGTGTGTCCACATACTGCCCACAGACAAACAATTTCAAAAAGATTATTTGTAACAGCTGGCATTGGATAAAAAGTACTGAGTGTAGCTTTGAGTGTCCATTATTTCCTCTGCTGAAGAATACAAGCATGGAAAAACAGCTAGTAAGAGCCTGCAGTACCCAGATAGTAAGAAAAGGTGATCGGAGAACTCACTGGAATATGAAATCCCTGGAGGGCTACCACAAGTACGGAGAATGCATAGGCTGTGGCCAAACAATTGATGGCACTGTTTTTCAGAAGGGCCATATCAAATAGAAACATACCTGCTTCTCGAAATTCAGAATCAAAATGGTTGTGCATGCAATCATCTGCCCATGTGAAAAGGACATATATATTGGCAAAACTAACCAGGGAATAAAACAGAGAATAGTGTTGCATTAGAACAAAAACTGTCACAGCCCCCCTGGTTAATCATTTATCACAAGGGCCATACAGAAAAATACTTTCAATGGACAGTGTTAAGTGTGATACTACCAAAATCCAAGACGTGGAGACCTAGAAAGCAAATCTTATGAAAAAAGAAGCTATCTCTATCTAGATTTGAGATTTGATACAGTAACTAATGGACTCAACGAAATGTCTGAATTACATAGACTGTCAACAGACTAAGAACATCTCAAGAATAGAAATGATTTTCCTACCACAATAGTATTTTAGGTGATTCCCAATTTACAGTACACCAATTCAAGTGCTTTACAATATACATAGATAATAATGAACAGAAACATGAAGTTGGAGTCTGTCAATATGAAATGAGCAAATAGCTGTTACCCGTTGCTTGATGAAACTGAGATAACAAAAGCTACAAGGAAATCATAGAATAAAGCATCAATCAGCATGCAAAGTGACTCACGATGAGTAGTCAACTACTTAGGTCTGAACATCAAGACCATCACTTTCTACAATCAGTAAATGCTGAAAGCTGAGAGCAGACACAAGACCTGACCCAACCATTTGAAAGAAGTAAGTTTGAAGTACTGTTAGTGCCGCTGTAACACCAATTGGGGATAGCATTATCCTTTTTTAAGTTTAAGGAAGTTTATTTGAAACAGTAATTCAACAAAACATATATACTTGATAAAAATTACAGTGAGCTTATATATCATGAAATAAGTTGATAACTTAATAATCATTCAGCAAAAATCAAACAGTTGCATATGTAATAAGGATATAGGAAACTGTAAAAGGGGGAAAAGAGCAATAAGGTAAAAGGTACAATAACATTGAACTAATTATAATGTAATAAAAAGAGCTTAATACGATAAATAGTAAAATAAGCTATTATTAAATAGTGACATTAAAATAGAAATAAAGCACTATAGAGTAGTTATAAGTAAATAAGACAAAGATTATACTATATAAAAATGGAGTGGTTAAGAGAGGATTGTGAAAAACGAGGACCCACTGAGTAGTAGCATAAAAACAACTCCTAGGACAGGGAAATAATGTGTGATTAAAAATTCCTAGGCAGTCATATAAAGGAAAAACAAGTGGCAAACAATGACAGTAAGGAAAAACCAAAAGAAAATTTAAAAAGGACTGAATTTTAATTAACAAGTTTAAAAATCAAATAGTAGAACACAAAGTAAATATTATATGATAACAATTAAATACATATTTTCATACAAATTCATACATATAATAAAAAAAATACTTAATCATAAAATCGTGGAGAACCAAACAAACAATATGTAAATGCTGTCCAAGAAAAGCAGTGGCGATTGAACTTTTGATGCGCGTTTCGGCGTACACAATGCCTTCTACAGGAGCCAAACAGTTTTATTTATAAATACAAGAGGTCACTGGGTTTTGACGATATTTTCAATTTCAGTCAGCAAATAGAATAGGGAGGTTCAGGAAACGATATGATCCTGACTCTTGTTTAAAAGATGAAAAGACGGATTTGAAGCAGGCACATGGCGAACATTCCACTATAGCCACCAGTGTAGGTCAAGTGATATCAGCTATAAATGTAATGTTGTGAAGGATTCCTGGTCTTGGTGGTGCTCAGTATGCACTTTGGAATCAAATATAATTGATAGCACTATTCCATTTAGTGCAGAGGGTTTCCTTAAAAGTAAATATCTCTATATTCGCAGACCAGACGATTCATACGTATACTTTAATTAGTGGGGCGGGGGTGAAGACTTCAATTCTCTGTCACAGATCAAGTTTCTTGAAAGTAAAAAGCAAGATATTGTAGAAAAGCATACGTCGGTCCAGGTGTGCCTTCGGGTCGTCATTTTCGATCTGAAGGCGCACCGGGACCGACGTATGCTTTTCTGCAATATCTTGCTTTTTACTTTCAAGAAACTTGATCTGTGATAGAGAATTGAAGTCTTCACCTTGCCCCACTAATTAAAGTATACATATGAATTGTCTGCGAATATAGTGATAGGGGCATAGAAGAAGACCAGGCAGGTCATAAGGGGGAGATTTCCGCTGAGCGTCTTAATTCAGACCACCTAGACTCCTCATTACAACCAACTTTGGATATGTTTCCGACTGCAGAAGATATGCCAACAGGCTATAATGAACAAGACAACCATACTACATCCTCTGCAGTTTCGACTGTGCAAAATAGAGAAATCGAGGAGGTCAGCAGTACCCCCCTTAATGGTTGTAATCAGGGCTCTTCTTATCGTTTAGCAGGAGATTCCAATTTAACCTCACTTTCTACTAGGGGCATAGAAGGAGACCAGGCAGGTCGTAAGGGGGAGATTTCCACTGAGCGTCTTCATTCAGACCACCTAGATTCCTCATTACAACCAACTTTGGATACGTTTCCGAATGCAGAAGATATGCCAACAGCCAGAGGTTACACTGTCCCTATTATTGATACTTCCTCCAGCATTACAATGGCTTCTCTACAGCTTATGTTTTCAACCCTGTCAGCTGACATAAAGAGAGGCTTTGAAGAGTCCGCTTCAATCCAGAGAGAGATCAGAAACTATTGTGAGTCTCTTGATAGCAAGATTGATGGTCTCACTGCAAGAATGGAGGCTCTAGAAGAGACAGTGGGTGGGTTATCTTTACATCTAGAAGACACTAAGGTTGAAATATCAAAACTCAAGAGAGAAGATTTGTCATTAGCAGAGAGGATGGAAACATTGGAGAATAATGCTAGGCGATGTAACATCAGAATTCTGAATGTGCCAGAGGGAAGTGAGAGTTCAGACAATAAAGGCTTAATTATTCCGCTCTTAAAACAGTCCCTCAATCTCGACATGCCGGAAGAAGAGCTCCTTAAGGATATCCAAAGGGTCGATAGAGATCCTTTCAGGCGGAACCCCCAAAGAACAAAGGCCAGAAAGATTTTGGTGAACTTTCATACATATACATTAAAAGAACAGATCCTCAATTTAGCGCTAAGGCAAAAATCTTTATCCTGCAAGGGATTCACCTTTCAAATACGATCAGATCTAAGCAGGATCACCCTGGAAAAACAATGGGAACTGGGGAGGAGGATGGAGGCATTTCGTGATCTAGGCTCTACGGTTCAAATGGGCTTTCCAGCAGCTTTAAAGATCAAGTTCAACAATAAGATGTTTAACGTTCGTTCTGTTCAGGCAGCAAAAGGAGCTGTTGTTGTCTATTGGGGGGGAAAAGGGAGCCACTGGCTAACCTAAGAGTAAGCTTCTCTTGGAATAATAACATCAGGTCTCGTAGACTGGTCGTTTGTCTTTGTGCCACTTTCTTATCTTTGCGCAGCGCTTCAGTTGAAAAATAAAGGGAATAATGATTGTAGAGTCCTTGTCCATGTAAGTAGTGGAAATAAAGTGAAGAAAAAAAGAGAGTAAAAATCTCTAGGGGGATCATTGGAATAGAAAATAAAAAAAATAAAACATAAAATGAGGAATAGGGCAAATAAACATTAAATTTAGAAGAAAAAAAACACAGCATTACTCTGCAGGGGGCCTGGGGAGGGGAGGGAGTGCCATCAGCCGGACTTGCTCCGGTTAGATAGCACAAGGGTTACTCAGGGGAGGGGCGGGGTAGGTTGGGGCACTAGGGGGGCTAGGGGGTGGACATTAAACACAACATTTCCTCATCTACGTTTAGATTTTTGGCTATTCTTTTTTTCTCTAATATGCGGGTAGTGATTTTAAAAATAGCAGGAGTAAGAGTTGGCTCTTATGGCACTAAATCTAGAGGCTCTACGGTTTTGATAGGGTCTTTGAGTTATGAGTAATCTCAGGATCCTCTCCTGGAATGTTAATGACCTGCGAACCAAGCCAAGATCAAATAGGATCATGCAATACTTGTGCGATGTAGATGCGCAGGTTATTATACTCCAGGAGACACATCTAATCGAGGCTGAGATGCTCGAAGTGGTTAAGAGAAATAGGTGGATTGACACCTCGATATCCTCTTCCCAAACCTCGAATACAAGGGGGGGGTGACCATTCTTTTTTAAAAAAAACTAAATGCAAGAATTATCTCACAGGAGGTTGACTCTGGTGGGAGATGGGCTATCGCGTCTATAGATATAGGGGCAGGTTATTACGGGCCTAACCAGGATGATTCCTCAGCTCTTGAATCACTATTTTTTCATCTTTCAAATTGTCCAGAGCCTATTCTTATAGCAGGGGACTTAAACATCGTATTGGATCCCTTGCTTGATAAATCCCCAAGTAGTAGACAGTTAACTTCTTCGAAAACTAGAGCCTTTCTTCTGAACTGCATGAGTCAATACTGTCTAACAGATATATGGAGGGTGGGAGCAGGATTGGAACCAGGATTTTCTTTTAGAAATTTCAAATATCGGCATCAATCCAGAATCGACTTTTTCTTAATTAGTCATAATTTGGTTGAATCAGTAAAAAATGTAAGTTATCTGCCCTCGCATCTGTCTGACCACTCCTTAGTTTCATTGACCCTACATGGAATATCTACATCACCTTCTAAGAAGTTATGTTCTTGCCAGACAGTTTTAAATGATGCATCTTAAGGGCTCCAACATCAAAGTTCGGCTAGCTTGAGGTTTGCAATATCCCCACCTAAGGAAGAAATGGAGCTAAAAGTCGAATCAATATGAAACCAGCTAAAACCATTAGTACAGGAAAGGAATGCTGCAATGGAGCAAAGAGATGCACTAGTAATAGAAAATTAAACTCTGCAACAAAGGATAATATCAAAGGAACAAGAACATGGTGACTTAGACCCAGATAACTTTCATCGGAACGCAACTTTACCCCTTCCGGTCCTTTCGAAACCCCGAAACAGCCACGCTTTCAGGAAACTCTCAGCATTGTATCTCTGCTGGCTTCCGCGCCAACTCTTCAACCTGTGGAAGGCCCATCGGTTTTTGACCCTGCTTCTTTCCTACCATTAAATATGGAGGGTGCCTTGCAATCCCCACAGCTCCTGCAGAAGACTGTAGTATCAGGTCGTAATGAACAAGACAACCATACTAAATCCTCTGCAGTTTCGACTGTGCAAAATAGAGAAATCGAGGAGGTCAGCAGTACCCCCCTTAATGGTAGTAATCAGGGCTCCTCTTATCCTTTAGCGGGAGATTCCACTTTAACCTCACTTTCTAGTAGGGGCATAGAAGGAGACCAGGCAGGTCATAAGGGGGAGATTTCCGCTGAGCGTCTTAATTCAGACCACCTAGACTCCTCATTACAACCAACTTTGGATATGTTTCCGACTGCAGAAGATATGCCAACAGACAGCGGTTACACTGTCCCTATTATTCATTAGCAGAGAGGATGGAAACATTGGAGAATAATGCAAGGCGATGTAACATCAGAATTCTAAATGTGCCAGAGGGAAGTGAGGGTTCGGACATTAAAGGCTTTATTATTCCGCTCCTAAAACAGTCCCTCAATCTCGACATGCCGGAAGAAGAGCTCCTTAAGGATATCCAAAGGGTCGATAGAGATCCTTTCAGGCGGAACCCCCAAAGAACAAAGGCCAGAAAGATTTTGGTGAACTTTCATACATATACACTAAAAGAACAGATCCTCAATTTAGCGCTAAGGCAAAAATCTTTATCCTGCAAGGGATTCACCTTTCAAATACGATCAGATCTAAGCAGGATCACCCTGGAAAAACAATGGGAACTGGGGAGGAGGATGGAGGCATTTTGTGATCTAGGCGCTACGGTTCAAATGGGCTTTCCAGCAGCTTTAAAGATCATGTTCAACAATAAGATGTTTACCGTTTGTTCTGTTCAGGTGGCAGACGAGCTGTTGTTGTCTATTGGGGGAAAAAAGGGGGCCACTGGCTAACCTAAGAGTAAGCTTCTCTTGGAATAATAACATCAGGTCTCGTAGTACTGGTCGCTTCTCTTGGTGGCACTTTCTTATCTTTGTGCAGCGCTTCAGTTGAAAAATAAAGGGAATAATGATTGTAGAGTCCTTGTCCATATAAGTAGTGGAAATAAAGTGAAGTAAAAAAAAAGGAAGAGAGTAAAAATCTCGAGGGGGGATCATTGGAATAGAAAATGAAAAAATTAAAAAAATAAAACATAAAATAAGGAATAGGGCAAATAAACATTAAATTTAGAAGAAAAAAAAACACAGCATTACTCTGCAGGGGGCCTTGGGAGGGGAGGGAGTGCCATCAGCCGGACTTATTCCGGTTAGATAGCACAAGGGTTCCTCAGGGGAGTGGAGGGGGGGTAGGTTGGGGAACTAGGGGGGCTAGGGGGTGGACATTAAACACAAAATTTCCTCATCTACGTTTAGATTTTTGGCTATTCTTATTTTTCTCTAATATGTGGGTAGTGATTTTAAAAATAGCAGGAGTAAGAGTTGGCTCTTATGGCACTAAATCTGGAGGCTCTACGGTTATGATAAGGTCTTTCAGTTATGAGTAATCTCAGGATCCTCTCCTGGAATGTTAATAGCCTGCGCACCAAGCCAAGAGCAAATAGGATCATGCAATACTTGCGCGATGTAGATGTAGAGGGATTTTGCTTGACGCTTGCAGGTTATTACAGGCCTAACCAGGATGATTCCTCAGCTCTTGAATCACTATTTTTTCATCTTTTAAATTGTCCAGAGCCTATAATTATAGCAGGGGACTTTAACATCGTATTGGATCCCTTGCTTGATAAATCCCCAAGTAGTAGACAGTTAACTTCTTCGATAACTAGAGCCTTTCTTCTGAACTGCAAGAGTCAATACGGTCTCACAGATATATGGAGGGTGGGAGCAGGATTGGAACCAGGATTTTCTTTTAGAAATTTCAAATATCGGCATCAATCCAGAATCGACTTTTTCTTTATTAGTCGTAATTTGGTTGATTCAGTAAAAAATGTAAGTTATCTGCCCTCGCATCTGTCTGACCACTCCTTAGTTTCATTGACCCTACATGGAATATCTACATCACCTTCTAAGAAGTTATGTTCTTGCCAGACAGTTTTAAATGATGCATCTTAAGGGCTCCAACATCAAAGTTCGGCTAGCTTGAGGCTTGCAATATCCCCACCTAAGGAAGAAATGGAGCTAAAAGTCGAATCAATATGAAACCAGCTAAAACCATTAGTACAGGAAAGGAATGCTGCAATGGAGCAAAGAGATGCACTAGTAATAGAAAATTAAACTCTGCAACAAAGGATAATATCAAAGGAACAAGAACATGGTGACTTAGACCCAGATAACTTTCATCGGAACGCAACTTTACCCGTTCCGGTCCTTTCGAAACCCCGAAACAGCCACGCTTTCAGGAAACTCTCAGCATTGTATCTCCGCTGGCTTCCGCGCCAACTCTTCAACCTGTGGAAGGCCCATCGGTTTTTGACCCAGCTTCTTTCCGACCATTAAATATGGAGGGTGCCTTGCAATCCCCACAGCTCCTGCAGAAGACTGTAGTATCAGGTCGTAATGAACAAGACAACCATACTAAATCCTCTGCAGTTTCGACTGTGCAAAATAGAGAAATCGAGGAGGTCAGCAGTACCCCCCTTAATGGTAGTAATCAGGGCTCTTCTTATCCTTTAGCGGGAGATTCCACTTTAACCTCACTTTCTAGTAGGGGCATAGAAGGAGACCAGGCAGGTCATAAGGGGGAGATTTCCGCTGAGCGTCTTAATTCAGACCACCTAGACTCCTCATTACAACCAACTTTGGATATGTTTCCGACTGCAGAAGATATGCCAACAGACAGCGGTTACACTGTCCCTATTATTCATTAGCAGAGAGGATGGAAACATTGGAGAATAATGCAAGGCGATGTAACATCAGAATTCTAAATGTGCCAGAGGGAAGTGAGGGTTCAGACATTAAAGGCTTTATTATTCCGCTCCTAAAACAGTCCCTCAATCTCCACATGCCGGAAGAAGAGCTCCTTAAGGATAATCAAAGGGTCGATAGAGATCCTTTCAGGCGGAACCCCCAAAGAACAAAGGCCAGAAAGATTTTGGTGAACTTTCATACATATACACTAAAAGAACAGATCCTCAATTTAGCGCTAAGGCAAAAATCTTTATCCTGCAAGGGATTCACCTTTCAAATACGATCAGATCTAAGCAGGATCACCCTGGAAAAACAATGGGAACTGGGGAGGAGGATGGAGGCATTTCGTGATCTAGGCGCTACGGTTCAAATGGGTTTTCCATCAGCTTTAAAGATCATGTTCAACAATAAGATGTTTACCGTTTGTTCTGTTCAGGCGGCAGACGAGCTGTTGTTGTCTATTGGGGGAAAAAATGGGGCCACTGGCAAACCTAAGAGTAAGCTTCTCTTGGAATAATAACATCAGGCCTCGTAGTACTGGTCGCTTCCCTTGGTGGCACTTTCTTATCTTTGTGCAGCGCTTCAGTTGAAAAATAAAGGGAATAATGATTGTAAGGTCCTTGTCCATATAAGTAGTGGAAATAAAGTGAAGTAGATAAAAAAAAAGGAAGAGAGTAAAAATCTCGAGGGGGGATCATTGGAATAGAAAATGAAAAAATTAAAAAAATAAAACATAAAATAAGGAATAGGGCAAATAAACAAAAAAACACAGCATTACTCTGCAGGGGGCCTTGGGAGGGGAGGGGGTGCCATCAGCCGGACTTATTCCGGTTAGATAGCACAAGGGTTCCTCAGGGGAGTGGGGGGGGGTAGGTTGGGGCACTAGGGGGGCTAGGGGGTGGACATTAAACACAAAATGTCCTCATCTACGTTTAGATTTTTGGCTATTCTTATTTTTCTCTAATATGTGGGTAGTGATTTTAAAAATAGCAGGAGTAAGAGTTGGCTCTTATGACACTAAATCTAGAGGCTCTACGGTTATGATAAGGTCTTTGAGTTATGAGTAATCTCAGGATCCTCTCCTGGAATGTTAATAGCCTGCGCACCAAGCCAAGAGCAAATAGGATCATGCAATACTTGCTCGATGTAGATGTAGATGTAGATATAGGGGGATTTTGCTTGACGCTTGCAGGTTATTACGGGCCTAACCAGGATGATTCGTCAGCTCTTGAATCACTATTTTTTCATCTTTTAAATTGTCCAGAGCCTATTCTTATAGCAGGGGACTTTACCATCGTATTGGATCCCTTGCTTGATAAAACCCCAAGTATTAGACAGTTAACTTCTTCGAAAACTAGAGCCTTTCTTCTGAACTGCATGAGTCAATACGGTCTCACAGATATATGGAGGGTGAGAGCAGCAGTGGAACCAAGATTTTCTTTTAGAAATTTCAAATATCGGCATCAATCCAGAATCAACTTCTTCTTAATTAGTCGTAATTTGGTTGATTCAGTAAAAAATGTAAGTTATCTGCCCTCGGATCTGTCTGACCACTCCTTAGTTTCATTGACCCTACATGGAATATCTACATCACCTTCTAAGAAGTTATGTTCTTGCCAAACAGTTTTAAATGATGCATCTTAAGGGCTCCAACATCAAAGTTCGGCTAGCTTGAGGCTTGCAATATCCCCACCTAAGGAAGAAATGGAGCTAAAAGTCGAATCAATATGAAACCAGCTAAAACCATTAGTACAGGAAAGGAATGCTGCAATGGAGCAAAGAGATGCACTAGTAATAGAAAATTAAACTCTGCAACAAAGGATAATATCAAAGGAACAAGAACATGGTGACTTAGACCCAGATAACTTTCATCTGAACCCAACTTTACCCCTTCCGGTCCTACCGAAACCCCGAAACAGCCACGCTTTCAGGAAACTCTCAGCATTGTATCTCCGCTGGCTTCCGAGCCAACTCTTCAACCTGTGGAAGGCCCATTGGTTTTTGACCCAGCTTCTTTCCTACCATTAAATATGGAGGGTGCCTTGCAATCCCCACAGCTCCTGCAGAAGACTGTAGTATCAGGTCGTAATGAACAAGACAACCATACTAAATCCTCTGCAGTTTCGACTGTGCAAAATAGAGAAATCGAGGAGGTCAGCAGTACCCCCCTTAATGGTAGTAATCAGGGCTCTTCTTATCCTTTAGCGGGAGATTCCACTTTAACCTCACTTTCTAGTAGGGGCAAAGAAGGAGACCAGGCAGGTCATAAGGGGGAGATTTCCGCTGAGCGTCTTAATTCAGACCACCTAGACTCCTCATTACAACCAACTTTGGATATGTTTCCGACTGCAGAAGATATGCCAACAGACAGCGGTTACACTGTCCCTATTATTCATTAGCAGAGAGGATGGAAACATTGGAGAATAATGCAAGGCGATGTAACATCAGAATTCTAAATGTGCCAGAGGGAAGTGAGGGTTCGGACATTAAAGGCTTTATTATTCCGCTCCTAAAACAGTCCCTCAATCTCGACATGCCGGAAGAAGAGCTCCTTAAAGATATCCAAAGGGTCGATAGAGATCCTTTCAGGCGGAACCCCCAAAGAACAAAGGCCAGAAAGATTTTGGTGAACTTTCATACATATACACTAAAAGAACAAATCCTCAATTTAGCGCTAAGGCAAAATTTTTTAGCCTGCAAGGGATTCACCTTTCAAATACGATCAGATCTAAGCAAGATCACCCTGGAAAAACAATGGGAACTGGGGAGGAGGATGGAGGCATTTCGAGATCTAGGCGCTACGGTTCAAATGGGCTTTCTACCAGCTTTAAAGATCATGTTCAACAATAAGATGTTTACCGTTTGTTCTGTTCAGGCGGCAGACGAGCTGTTGTTGTCTATTGGGGGGAAAAAGGGGGCCACTGGCTAACCTAAGAGTAAGCTTCTCTTGGAATAATAACATCAGGTCTCGTAGTACTGGTCGCTTCTCTTGGAAGCACTTTCTTATCTTTGTGCAGCGCTTCAGTTGAAAAATGAAGGGAATAATGATTGTAGAGTCCTTGTCCATATATGTAGTGGAAATAAAGTGAAGTAAAAAAAAAAGGAAGAGAGTAAAAATCTTGAGGGGGGATCATTGGAATAGAAAATGAAAAAATAAAAAAATAAAACCTAAAATAAGTAAAAGGGCAAATAAACATTACATTTAGAAGAAAAAAAAAAAAAGCATTACTCTGCAGGGGGCCTTGGGAGGGGAGGGAGTGCTATCAGCCGGACTTATTCCGGTTAGATAGCACAAGGGTTCCTCAGGGGAGTGGGGGGGGGTAGGTTGGGGCACTAGGGGGGCTAGGGGGTGGACATTAAACACAAAATTTCCTCATCTACGTTTAGATTTTTGGCTATTCTTATTTTTCTCTAATATGTGGGTAGTGATTTTAAAAATAGCAGGAGTAAGAGTTGGCTCTTATGGCACTAAATCTAGAGGCTCTACGGTTATGATAAGGTCTTTGAGTTATGAGTAATCTCAGGATCCTCTCCTGGAATGTTAATAGCCTGCGCACCAAGCCAAGAGCAAATAGGATCATGCAATACTTGCGCGATGTAGATGTAGAGGGATTTCGCTTGACGTTTGCAGGTTATTACGGGCCTAACCAGGATGATTCCTCAGCTCTTGAATCACTATTTTTTTTCATCTTTTAAATTGTCCAGAGCCTATTCTTATAGCAGGGGACTTTAACATCGTATTGGATCCCTTGCTTGATAAATCCCCAAGTAGTAGACAGTTAACTTCTTCGAAAACTAGAGCCTTTCTTCTGAACTGCATGAGTCAATACGGTCTCACAGATATATGGAGGGTGAGAGCAGGATTGGAACCAGGATTTTCTTTTAGAAATTTCAAATATCCGCATCAATCCAGAATCGACTTTTTCTTAATTAGTCGTAATTTGGTTGATTCAGTAAAAAATGTAAGTTATCTGCCCTCGCATCTGTCTGACCACGCCTTAGTATCATTGACCCTACATGGAATATCTACATCACCTTCTAAGAAGTTATGTTCTTGCCAGGCAGTTTTAAATGATGCATCCTAAGGGCTCCAACAGCAAAGTTCGGCTAGCTTGAGGCTTGCAATATCCCTACCTAAGGATGAAATGGAGCTAAAAGTCGAATCAATATGAAACCAGCTAAAACGATTACTACAGGAAAGGAATGCTGCAATAGAGCAAAGAGATGCACTAGTAATAGAAAATTCAACTCTGCAACAAAGGATAATATAAAAGGAACAAGAACATGGTGACTTAGACCCGGATAACTTTCATCTGAACGCAACTTTACCCCTTCCGGTCCTTTCGAAACCCCAAAATAGCCACGCTTTCTGGAAACTCTCAGCGTTGTATCTCCGCTGGCTTCCGCGCCAACTCTTCAACCTGTGGAAGGCCCATCGGTTTTTGACCCAGCTTCTTTCCTACCATTAAATATGGGTAGGTGCCTCGCAATCCCCACAGCTCCTGCAGAAGACTGTAGTATCAGGCCATAATGAACAAGACAACCATACTACATCCTCTGCTGTTTCGACTGTGCAAAATAGAGAAATCGAGAAAGTCAGCAGTACCCCCCTTAATGGTAGTAATCAGGGCCCTTCTTATCCTTTAGTGGGAGCTTCCACTTTAACCTCACTTTCTAGTAGGGGCATAGAAGGAGACCAGGCAGGTCATAAGGGGGAGATTTCCGCTGAGCGTCTTAATTCAGACCACCTAGACTCCTCATTACAACCAACTTTAGATATGTTTCCGACTGCAGAAGATATGCCAACAGCCAGCGGTTACACTGTCCCTAATATTGATTCTTCCTCCAGCATTACAATGGCTTCTCTACAGCTTATGTTTTCAACCCTGTCAGCTGACATAAAGAGAGGCTTTGAAGAGTCCGCTTCAATCCAGAGAGAGATCAGAAACTATTGTGAGTCTCTTGATAGCAAGATTGATGGTCTCACTGCAAGAACGAAGGCTCTAGAAGAGACAGTGGGCGGGTTATCTTTACATCTAGAAGAGACGAAGGTTGAAATATCAAAACTCAAGAGAGAAGATTTGTCATTAGCAGAGAGGATGGAAACATTGGAGAATAATGCAAGGCGATGTAACATCAGAATTCTGAATGTGCCAGAGGGAAGTGAGGGTTCGGACATTAAAGGCTTTATTATTCCGCTCTTAAAACAGTCCCTCAATCTCGACATGCCGGAAGAAGAGCTCCTTAGGTATGTCCAAAGGGTCGATAGAGATCCTTTCAGGCGGAACCCCCAAAGAACAAAGCCTAGAAAGATTTTGGTGAACTTTCATACATATACACTAAAAGAACAGATCCTCAATTTAACGCTAAGGCAAAAATCTTTATCCTGCAAGGGATTCACCTTTCAAATACGATGAGATCTAAGCAGGATCACCCTGGAAAAACAATGGGAACTGGGGAGGAGGATGGAGGCATTTCGTGATCTAGGCGCTATGGTTCAAATGGGCTTTCCAGCAGCTTCAAAGATCATGTTCAACAATAAGATATTTGAAAGTTTGGTTGGGGGTGCACGTAATAAGAAAAGAGTACAAGAAAAGTAATGTTTATGTGCAAAAAGTGTCTTTTTTTGTTTTTCAAAGAGTTCCACATTTGTTAACATATATCAGCCAACCCGTTTCTCTCCCTCACTGGGAGCTTCCTCAGGGCTGAAATTAAAACATACAAAAGATGCATATAAATAACAGTTTTTTATGAGTAAACTTAATAAGGCATATATATTTTACACATTTCAAACAGTTTTTAAACAGACAAAAAGACAAAAAGACGGCGCATAAGGAAATTATCAATAGACTATTTCAATAAAAAACATTTTCTTTAGAAAGACACCAAGAACATATTCCACATACCAATTTGGGTGAAAATCATCAGAAGAAAAGATGAGAAAAAGATGAGTAGAAATTAGGAAAGAAAACAGGTAAGGCAAAGGTAACGATGTGCAAAAAAGAAAAGAAAAGGGCAGGAAGCGAACGTGCAAAAGGTGTTTAGACACAGAGTTAGGTGAAAAATTGTATTCACATAAGGGAAATAGTGTTAATAATGTTTTTTCCATATTGGGATAAAAATATGAAGTAGGTTTGTATAACCTCAAACAAATTTGGGGCATAACAGGTGGGTAGAAACAGTGAATGGCAGATTATTTTTGCTAGGTAATTTCTCAGATATTTTATACTACAGATGCATAACTTCATTTCCTTAACAGTTAGGTCCCTATATATTCGCTGGGTTTGATTATATATCCCTTTTCTAGTGGCATAGATTAGTATGATAAGTGCATCAGATCTAGTATTTGTCATGAGTGGTAAATCCCATCGGAAAGTCCAGCTGCGGGGGTTTTCAAATATAGAACAGATATAGTGAAAGGTCCTGATATGGTACTTAAAGGCTTACCAATTGAATTTATAACGAGCCTTCAGAATTGAAAGTGCTTGTAGTAAATTGAAAATATGAGCGGACGTAAGTGTTCTTTGCCCGGGTATGGGTAGATGTCAACCAGCCGAGGTCTTTCGCTACGATATTATGATAAGAGAACATACAATAATGTATTTGTTTACAAAAATACAACATGAGAAACAGTTAATAATTCACAAAATTGAATACAATCCAGTTGCTATTGGACCACAATATAGATTGAATATGCTCAATCGAATTGTGTCCTGTGCGGGGTTAGTCAAAAGGACATAAATGCATTTATACTGTAGTTGCTAGGATCCTAATGGATTCCACCTAGTAGGTTCAAGAGTTGCGAAACCGAGATTAATAATATGTTGGACTCAGTAGTCATTCATTTATTATGAATAAAACAGGCAGCAAGGTTTTTCTCAAGAGTTTAACTGCTCTTTGAATTCAGCCCTAGACCCGATGGTCACACATCGATTATGTCAAGTTAGTTTGGCCGTATATTTTGGGTTTCTGGGTTCCACCCCAACCCGATCCTAAAACTCGGTCCACCCACCTCGGCGTTTTACCATTGCCTTTTAGACCGTGCAGAGATACGTATTTCTTCTCAGGCAGCAGTTCGTCAATTCCTTTTGTTCAAGGCCAGTCTCCTATGAATGACTGACAGCAAGATTTATTCAAGAGAAGTCAGTTCCTAAAAGATATATAGCATAAGATGCAACAAGACCTTGAATTGACATCCACAATAAGTTTTTATAATATCAGTGCAAATCATAGTTACTACATGGTAATTCCAAAGTAGTAACTCAAGAAGACTACTCACTTGATTACAAGGGATCCAACAGGATGCCGCCTCGTAATTCTTCCTATACATGCGTAGGTTGTCACCAACCCGGTCCCATATATACGAACCTGATAAAGTTTTGAAAAAGGGGTGCATATTTAAAATCAAGTTTTTTTTATAAATACTGGGATCTTATCTATGAACGTATTTTCTAGAATTAACAATAATAAACATCTTTTCAAAGAGATTGTTTGAAACAGCCTGTGTCTGAGTCATATAGATTACATGTATCCATAGCCTTCTAAACCATAATGCACCACATGGGTTGCAAAGCCCCTCTGGTCCCTTTTATGTTTAA
Organism: Lissotriton vulgaris; assembly: GCF_964263255.1. Lineage (NCBI taxonomy): Eukaryota > Metazoa > Chordata > Amphibia > Caudata > Salamandridae > Lissotriton > Lissotriton vulgaris. The sequence goes on from NC_141689.1 coordinate 864,849,097, forward strand.
AGGATATGCCCCATTCAAGATCCATTGGCAAGTATCATTACAAACTCCCCAAATAATTTATAAAAGAGATTTAGTTGGGAGACAAGTAAATCCCATGGTTTTTAAGGTTTGCCATATTTAGGGCAAAGCAAGTAGAGTCCAAAGTATCCCCTCACCGGGTTTCAGGATCAAAGAGTCTTCCGAGCGGCGAGTCGTGTGGTAACGTCTGGGTCCCGCTTTTAAAAGGTGATGGGTCTCACTGAGTTTAAATACGCCCAAATACCGGAGCTTAATTGATTAATCACCCCCGCTGAGGAGGTCATTAGTTCGATAAAAGTGTGTTTTCGTGTGTAGTAATATACTTCTATGTCAAATGGCGACGCCATTTTGAAGTGGTGTTCTTAGTGTACCGAAAGCGAATGTATGGGGAAAAAAGGCACCATATGATGCCGTATACTCATCCCGAATTATTGTCAAATTTATTTTTCTTATGATGTATTTTCAAATCGATGATTCTATTAATTTTAGGGGACAGGTAGTGGAAAGTGGAAATAGGATATGAGCTTATTCAAAATAAGATCTGAAAAATTCAGATCCAGAGAACCTGGCTAACTTCTGGAACATGACACCTTTAGGTCTGTTTCCGAAACAGGGAAAGAAAACTTTTTCTTTATAGTCCCCTCACTCACCGGAGTTTCCTCACGGTGACATGCTTCATCATTGGGGCTTCTGAACCCTCTATGGGTTGAGGCGTGCTGCGACTATCGCAGTTGCGAAGGAGCACTTTTTTATGAAGACTATGTGTCGTGTAATGTGAGAAAAAGGGGAAAATGAAGTGGAGTGAAAAATTAAAAATATCCTACTAGTGGGCTAAACTAACTTTATTCAGGCTCCTAGTGGATATATTAAAAATGGGGTGGTTTACTAGGTAAACCGGTTCTGTTATGGAACACAGTGCCGAGTAAAAGTGTCAACTAGTTTCGAGCTGTACCCCACAGCTCTTCTTCAGGACTACAACAGGGTCCAGCCCTGTGAGTACCACTCCAAAATGAAGAGTGAAAGGTATGCCTATATTAATTCTTGAATATACATACTCTTTTCTTGCAAATCAATGGCATATCTGTAAAGAAAAAATAATTCCAATGTTATAGGTTCAATAGTCATTTACCCAGTGAGTTTATCAGAAATAACAGTGACATTTCTTATTAAAATTGTGTCTAAATGAGCTTCTTTGTGATAGTGTATAAACACCTTCACCCATTTCACACACACACTTCCCAGAACCGAATGGTCCCCTCATCTGAAGGAACACCCTTCGTGAATTATCTGTGGCTATACATTGAAATAAACAGCACACATGTGACCTGGTCTGTGGGTCCAATACATAACAAAACGGACAAAACAAACACAAGAGGAATAAATTCATACTTTTGCTAAGGTTTCACTGAACCTCATGGTCAATCGCGGGTAAGTCATAAGTCCCCGTAATCACCTAGTAGATGGAGTAACAGGAGACAAAATAATAGGAGACAAATATGGGTTCTAAAACATTTAGATATCGGAGCCACACGCGTTTACGAAGACGCGTGGTGTTTATAGCTGATAGCTAGGATGGGTCTTACTTGTTACGAGGTACTTTCTTGGCGGTAAACCTACTCGGCTCCCCTTGAGACCGGCGATCGCGGTTTCATGCCGGGAGAAGTGTATATTAAGCTTTCCCAATGCTCGTCTTGCTTCAGGGTATGGAGCTAGACCGCGTTTGTAGTTCAAAGATGGTCGCTCGTGTTGGAGTCGGGCGGGGGCCATCTTTGAATTCTCGGGTTGAATACCGGAATAGTATAGAGTTACTAGGGCATCAAAGAGATATCGGTGATTCAACATATAAAATCTAATTGTGAATCCTGTAGAACTAGTTATTAAAGTTATTACATATCGTGATCTCTTAACCTGAGATTAGGCGGCGGACAGAATAAATTATCAATACGTGCAAATCTTGGTAACCATTATCTAAATGGGAGCATCACAGACCATTGTGTATTCAGCTGATCTATGTATGGTATTGCTGAACTTTTTTTATTTAGCAGGAGTGGACACTTATTTATGGAGCTGAGCGAGTGCTAACCCCAGGGGCTTTTGTTGATTAAAAAACAGATTAATACTGAATTGTTGAAAATCATAGGGGGCTTAGGTTGGTTCAGAGACCAATTATAAAATGACCTGTTGCAAGATAATTGACATGATAATCGTTATAGACAATATATAGAGGAAACTTACGGGATTTCCAGGAACTCTTTGTTTTTAAGCGCTTACAGGGCTTAAGATCCATTCCATAGATATTTATACAGGGTGGATTCTGCTGTTAGTAAACACAGTTCTTTATATGGTTTACCCTTATTTTGCCAGAAGGCCCCATGGAATGGTGTCATTAAGACCAAGGGTATCAGTTTTCAATTTGTACACCCAGCGTTGTTCTTTGTTCAGAAGGCGCTGTTCCAAGTTATCCTGTCCATACAGTCTTTCAAGAATTACCCATTTCATATCATTGGGCGTATGATTACATTCAATAAAGTGGGATATCATTTTGGTTGTAATTCTCTTCCGCCTGATATTACTTCTGTGTTCGACTATCCTAGTGCTGGCTTTTCTAGTTGTCATTCCAATGTAGTGCAATTGGCAGTTGCAGGTTATCATGTATACTACTCCAGAAGTATTACAATTCGTGAAGTCCTTCAATTCCCAAGTCATGTTGTTATTGAAAGTTATTCTGTTTGTGGCTTTTGTCAAATGACAGACGCTGCAATCACCACATGGGTAATGTCCTGTGGGCACTGTACTGATAGTTCTTTGTTTCGGGTTTTTGTTTTCTTCTTGTGGACGTGTATGGACTAGATGGTCTTTCAGATTTTTACTTCTTTTGTGACTGAACATCGGTTTTGGTATATCCAGATTGCCACAGTTCAGGGTGCGCCAGTGTTTTCTCACGATATTTGTTACCATGTTAGAGGCAATATTGTAGGTGGTAATGCAAATTGGTCTTATCTATGAACGTATTTTCTAGAAATAACAATAATAAACATCTTTTCAAAGAGATTGTTGGAAACAGCCTGTGTCTGAGTCATATAGATTCCATGTATCCATAGCCTTCTATACCATAATGCACAACATGGGTTGCAAAGCCCCTCTGGTCCCTTTTATGTTTAAAGGATATGCCCCATTCAAGATCCATTGGCAAGTATCATTACAAACTCCCCAAATAATTTATAAAAGAGATTTAGTTGGGAGACAAGTAAATCCCATGGTTTTTAAGGTTTGCCATATTTAGGGCAAAGCAAGTAGAGTCCAAAGTATCCCCTCACCGGGTTTCAGGATCAAAAGAGTCTTCCGAGCGGCGAGTCGTGTGGTAACGTCTGGGTCCCGCTTTCAAAAGGTGATGGGTCTCACTGAGTTTAAATACGCCCAAATACCGGAGCTTAATTGATTAATCACCCCCGCTGAGGAGGTCATTAGTTCGATAAAAGTGTGTTTTCGTGTGTAGTAATATACTTCTATGTCAAATGGCGACGCCATTTTGAAGTGGTGTTCTTAGTGTACCGAAAGCGAATGTATGGGAAAAAAGGCACCATATGATGCTGTATACTCATCCCGAATTATTGTCAAATTTATTTTTCTTATGATGTATTTTCAAATCGATGATTCTATTAATTTTAGGGGACAGGTAGTGGAAAGTGGAAATAGGATATGAGCGGCATATATAGTCACCCAAAATTAGATTTAGTACACATTATCCTGGAATAATACATTTTAAGAAATGATAGGCGCTCTACTTGAATGGCGGTAGGTAATATCCTACATGCTCACGTTTAACGCATCTCCGCAAATAACGCGCTGTAGTATTTAATAGCGAAGTTTGTATGTTGAAAATAGGCGCCATTTCGGAGTGGTGTTTTAAATACTTTGAAACCAAGTATGCAGGATTGATAGATCTTTATAGGGCCCATTATTGGCAAAGATAAAAAAGGAAAAAGAGTTTAAGCAAAAATTAATAAACGGGCATCCTAAATGGACAAGAAAGGAGGGGAATATTCTTCGGACAGGGGTAATTTACGATCGTCGTAAATGGACATTATCACGTTTCCCGAGTGGTGTTTTTGGTGCACTACAGCCGAGTATACGGTACTGGAAAATCTTTGCAAGACCCATAATTGGCAAAGATGAGAAAAGGAACAAGAGTTTGGACAGTAAGCAAAAGGGCATCCGAATCGGACAGAGAAGAAGGGGAATGTTCTTCGGACAGGGGTTACTTAAAAACGTCATGAATAAGAATTATTACGATTCTAATGATGGCAGAATGAGAAATTATTCATCATCCATTCATCAACAAATTAGGTGGCAGAGTAGAATTTAGTTGTTTGCATATTCGTCAATAAGTAGGAAACTGGAGTATTTATGTGTGTTGATGTTGAAATATACTGGACTGTCATCGAGATTAGAAAGCATCTCTATCTCAAATTAAAAACGGCGGAATTTAATTACTTAGTATAAACCAGCAAGCTAGGATATTTACATGTGGTAGGATTAGAGTGTATTTGAGACACACATATAGTTATAGCTCGAGGGAGGAAGTTATAAAGACAGTGGATTTGATAGTAGATTGATTCCATAGTAATGGATATCTAGTCATACAATGTATTACAGTACTTTCAGCCAGTTACATAACAGCTTTGTTGTAAGGTGCACTACCCTTCCAAAAAACATTTTATTCTGGCTCCTTTTTGAATGTTTTAGGTTAGGAAGTAATGCATCTCATTGTCAGTGTTTAACCCGTATTTGATACCTTGTAGCTTGCATATCCATTTACATTCCCTCTGTCTTAAGAGTAGTTCTCGATCCCCACCTCTCAGTGGGTTCTGTACTTGTTCCAAAGCATGGAACCAGAACTCTGGCTTCCCATCGTGTGTTTTTATCATATGCTCAGTCAAAGGATATTTCAAGTCTCTATTGAGAATTGCCCTCCTGTGTTCCTGGATATGTGTTCTAAGATTCTGCTTCGTGCTACCAATATATATTAGCCCGCAGCCGCAGCCTAATATGTAGATTACAAAAGTGGTTTGCACAATTTATGAATCCATCGATATTTTATATGTGTGATCCGTTATAGGAAAAGATCTTTGTTTTATCCTTTCCCAGGTCACAGATATTGCAGTTTTTGCAAACAAAGAAACCCATAGGTTTCGGTGGCAGCCATGGTAGGGAGTTGGTGTTCTTTGTTGTTATATAACTAGGACACACTTCATCTCTTAGGGTGCGTCCCCGTCTGAATGTTACAGATGGGTTAGTCCTAGTGACTGTTGTCAAACCTGGGACTACTTTCAGGAGATGGCAGTTTTTTTTCAAGATTTTAAAGATATCATTGCTGTGTCTCGTGTATTGTGTTGTAAATCTCACCTCATTATTGTTCTGCTTTTTTCTTTCTGATACTTTATCAAATGTGGATTTCCTAGTTATTGTACGTGCTCTGGCTTCAGCTCTATTCAGGGTTTCTTGGTTATAACCTCGTGCCAGAAATCTATTCTTGAGGTTATCCATATTAGCATTTAACAGTGACTCCTCACTACAATTGCGTCTCATGCGTACCATTTCCCCATAAGGGATATTGTTAATGGTTGCATTGGCATGTGCACTGTCCGCATGCAGGACTGCATTGGACGCTGTTTCTTTTCTAAAAAGAGTGCTTTCAATCCGTCCATTTTTGATGTAGAATTCTAGATCTAGAAAGGTGATCTTTTCTTTGTTATACTCTATTGAGAGTTTGACATTAAAGGCATTCTCATTTAGGTACTTATGGTACTTGAGTAGTTGTTCTTCAGTCCCGGACCAGAGACAAATAATTTCCTCAATATACCTCCCCCAGAACACAATGAAATTAGTCCAGGGGGAGGCATAACTGTTCCAAGCATGTCTTTTCTCAAATTGTCCCATAAATAGGCATGCATATGATGGGGCAAATTTTGTCCCCATCGCAGTACCCCTCTTTTGGTGAAACCATCCACCATCATGTAGAAAGTAGTTTTTAGTGAGGACTAGGTGTATCATCTCAAGAACCATTTGGTTCTTAAGTAAAGAGTCCGCATCCTCTCTGTCTAGGTAGACCTCTGCTGCTTTGAACCCCAAATTGTGTTCAATGCATGTATAGAGGCTAGTCACGTCCATGGTCACGAACCATAGGTCATCTGACCATTCAAAATCTTGTAGTTTAGTGAGGATGTCTTTACTATCTTGAATAAACGAGGGCAGATTTTGAACATGTTTGTTCAATTTCAGATCTATAAATTCCGATAGTTTTTCTGTAGCCGAACCGAATCCAGATATAGTTGGCCTCCCCGGAGGGAAGGTACCACCCTTATGAATCTTCGGCAAGATATATATGCAGGGGGATCTTGGGTTAGTGACATGTAGATATTTAAATTCCATATCACTGAGTAACGCCATATCTCTCCAGTCAGTAAGTTTAGAGTTCAGTTCCAGTGTTAGGGGTCCCATGGGGTTACCAGAGATGCGCTTGTAACACTCCGTATCACCCAGTTGTCTTTTGATTTCATTTTGGTAGCCGGTAAGGTTCATAATACCGACGTTTCCGCCCTTATCTGCCTCCCTAATCACTATGCTTTTTTCATTTTTCAATTTTTTCAGGGCATCTCTTTCTCCTCTAGACAGATTGTATCGTATGTTACGTCGGTCCCTGCTAGAGATCCTTTCAGGCGGAACCCCAAAGAACAAAGCCTAGAAAGATTTTGGTGAACTTTCATACATATACACTAAAAGAACAGATCCTCAATTTAGCGCTAAGGCAAAAATCTTTATCCTGCAAGGGATTCACCTTTCAAATACAATCAGATCTAAGCAGGATCACCCTGGAAAAACAATGGGAACTGGGGAGGAGGATGGAGGCATTTCGTTATCTAGGCGCTAATATGTGGGTAGTGATTTTAATATTAGCAAAAGTAAGAGTTGGCTCTTATGGCACTCAATCTGGAGGCTCTACGGTTATGATAGGGTCTTTGAGTTATGAGTAATCTCAGGATCCTCTCCTGGAATGGTAATGGCCTGCGCACCAAGCAAAGAGCAAATGGGATCATGCAATACTTGCGCGATGCATATGCGCAGGTCATTATACTCCAGGAGACACATCTAATCGAGGCTGAGATGCTCGAAGGGGTTAAGAGAATTAGGTGGATTGACATCTCGTTATACTCTTCCCAAACCTCGAATACAAGGGGGGTGACCATTCTTTTTAAAAAAAAACTAAATGCAAGAATTATCTCACAGGAGGTTGACTCTGGTGGGAGATGGGCTATCGCGTCTATAGATATAGGGGGATTTCGCTTGACACTTGCAGGTTATTACGGGCCTAACCGGGATGATTCCTCAGCCCTTGAATCACTATTTTTTCATCTTTTAAATTGTCCAGAGCCTAATATTATATCAGGGGACTTTGACATCGTATTGGATCCCTTGCTTGAAAAATCCCCAAGTAGTAGACAGTTAACTTCTTCGAAAACTAGAGCCTTTCTTCTGAACTGCATGAGTCAATACGGTCTCACAGATATATGGAGGGTGAGAGCAGGATTGGAACATGGATTTTCTTTTAGAAATTTCAAATATCGGCATCAATCCAGAATCGACTTTTTCTGAATTAGTCGTAACTTGGTTGATTCAGTAAAAAATGTAAGTTATCTGCCCTCGCATCTGTCTGACCACTCCTTAGTATCATTGACCCTACATGGGATATCTACATCACCTTCTAGATCTTGGTCCTTTGATCGTTCACTCCTTGCATCATCAGGTGATGTCTTATCTATAAAAACTGATACCCGAGAGTTCATACAACTAAACATTGGTTCAGCGGACCATTCTACAGTTTGGGACGCATACAAGGCTTTTCTTCGAGGGGTAATTAAAAATAAGGTGGTGTTTCGTAAAAAGCAGTATACTCAAGAAATCACATCTATTGAATCCGACCTCTTCAGAGTGTAAGCGGAAATAGAAGCCTTTCATAGTGCTTCAAACCAAGATTCTACACCCCTACAGAATAACCTGCGCACCTTGAAAGAGAAAATGGGCACAGTCCTGAATGAGCGTATCCTTCAAAGATGGGAGAGTAGCAAACTATCCCATTTTGAATATGGGGAGGGAGCCCGCAAATTATTGGCCTGGAAGACAAAAACTGACCAGGCTCGAAACATCATAGCCTCGGTAATTACGAACAATGGCACTCTCTCTTCGGACACAGAAATCAGAACAGCTTTCAAGGACTTTTTAAAAAATATATATCAGGAGGATAGGAACTTCACATTAGATAATTTAGATAGATGGCTAGACGGTGTCTCCCTTCCATCATTCTCGTTAGAACAGAGTGCATTTTTGGATGGGGAGATTACAGAGGAAGAGGTTACATCGATTATCCTGGGAAGTAAGAGTAACAAGGCAGCAGGCCCTGATGGCCTGCCAACCAAAATTTATAAAAATCTGGCGGCTGAAATATCACCTTTTCTTGTTATGCTCTTTAATCAAATACTGCAGGACGGGGCCTTACCACCCACATCCTGGAATGGCGCGTCTATCACGCTTATCGTGAAACCTGGTAAACCTGCTAACAACTGTGGCTCGTATCGCCCTATATCAATCCTGAACGCGGATTGTAAAATCTTCGCATCTCTTTTAGCAAACAGGTTGGCCCAGGTGGCCCCTGACATCTTACATCTTAATCAGAAGGGCTTTGTGAGGGGTCGTCAGTGGCACAAACTCACGTACGATCTCATAGGTGCCATAGACATAGCAACTAAGGATTCTATGCCATTTTCTATCCTCACGTTGGACGCTACCAAGGCCTTCAACAGGGTTAATTGGACTTTCCTGTCGGGGGCCTTGAGAAAATTCAACGTGGGAGAGGGTTTTCGCAGGGCTGTGAAATTGCTTTACAACAGCCCATCAGCCTCTGTGCTGGTTAATGAGGCTTTGTCTGAACCCTTTGCAGTAACTAGAGGCACACGGCAGGGCTGCCCTCTATCCCCTCTCCTATTTGATCTCTATATAGAGCCCTTCGCGCAGAGATTAAGAGAGGATAATACCATCAAATCCTTCTTATATGGAGATTGGGAAAAGAGGGTGGCCCTCTATGCGGACCATGTCATGATAATGACCTCGGATATCAGCACCGCATTTCCTGCAGCAATTAAAATAGCACTGGAATTTGGGGAAGTGGTTATGACTTGGAACGATGATGCGAGTGGCTTTAATCAACGTCTTAGTGAAAACCTGCGTTATTTAGGGCTGAATATCGTTAAAGACATCAGCCAGATTGCCCCCTTAAACTTTGCAGCAATAGCAAAAGAGTGTCGTAAACTAATGAGATCTTGGCAACACCTCCCCTTGTACTTGTTGGGAAGAGCGAATCTTGTAAAGATGTCAATCCTACCTAAGGTTTCTTTCTTTTTTAATACAATCCCACTTTTTTTTACCCTTCTTTGCTGGCTAAGTTACAGGGAGAAATTTCTTCCTTCCTATGGAAAAACAAAAATCCTAGGATAGCCTGGAAAAAGATCAGGCGCCGTAGGGAGATGGGTGGACTGGCGGGCCCCGATATACAGATATATGCGTGGGCGTTTCAACTCTTGCACTCATGCATGCTTCTCAAAACACCAACAGAAGAGGGAGTAGGCAACATGTTCTCGGCTCTCCTTCGCTGTGAAGGAGTTGGTCAATCGGGTTAACTCTTTAAGTTCGGAGATCCCAAGTTTAAAAAAAAAAGTAAAATTGAAGGTGCTTTATGGCCTCGCAAGAACTTGGGCAAAGATCAGATCTACAATTAATTTGGGGTACTATTCCAGTAGATCTCCAATTTGGGATCTACCCCTGGCTCCAAGCTGGGCGAGTGATGTACTAGCACTCCCATTAAGAGAAGCCAGTATATCTACCTGGGGAGATTTGTTTGGCGAAGGGACCCTGCTTCCTTGGGAGTATCTAGTAAATAAGGTGGGGCCCAACATGTCTAGATTTAAATATCTACAAATATCGAGTTGGGCTCAAGCTGTTACAACACAGTTCCAACCCATTGACGTTTAATTTCTAAAACTTCTCAAGTAACAAGATGAGACTTTTGTTGTAAGAAAACAATGTCTGCTTTTAAATTAGCTAAATAGGCAAGAACTCTCTTCCTTTAGATAGGCATACCAAAACCTTTAACATTCCATGTGATAACACGTAACGTCATTTATCCCCCAAAAATACGAAAAAGAGGATACTTAGAAAATTTTAGAGCACACATATATACGATAAAAAATCAGCAATAATCAAAATAACCATTAGTAAAGCAATCAAAGAAAATAGAAATGTATATGAAATGAGAAAAGAAGTAAAGAAATTGAAAGAAGAGGAGAATAGAAAGGAGCAAAGAAGAAGAGAAGAAAAAAGAGAAAGAAAAAAGAGAAAGAAAAAAGATGTAAGGGAGAACGGAGAAGGAAGAAAGCTTGGACTCTCTTTAGGAACAAATGAGATCGGGTTACCGGTGATTCTGAAAGAGGCAAGATGGCGGCCGAGTAGCGGAGGCCGTTTGCAGCACAGCAGTGAGGGCATGGAATAGTGCTAAAAAAACGTATTTTTAGCTGTACGATACGACCCTTAAAGTGGATCCAGAAATAGCTGAAGGTCGTAGAACTCAATGTTAATTTTCTGTACCTGCAGGGGGTTCTGGCTTCGGATGTCGGGCACAGTCACACAGCCGGCAGCTCTCGTCAGAGCGCTTCTCTCCTTTGGCTGGGGGATTTTGGACGAGCATGAGCAAGCATAGAGGGCGGAGCATGAGCAACCGTAGCGGGCGGAGCAGACGCAGCCTGGAAGGACTAGCTGAGAGGCATTCACGGAGCGCTCGGAGCTGGTGGAGGCGGAAAAACACTATGGGACCTAAAACTGGTTCTAAAACAGGAGTGGCAGCTCGTAAGAAGGCGGAAATCGAGGAGCAGATACCCGAAAGGGGAGAGGCATTACGGGAGAAGCAGGCGTCCCTGGTTGAACCAGCAAAGAAAAGTAAGCAGATCGCGGTCAGGACTCGCAATGCCACGGCCTCAATCGCAGATCTTTTCTCGAGAACTGGTAAGGAGAAAGGCAGTAAGGCTGGGGCGGCCATGGATGTGTTGGAGGGGGATAATTCCAGGAAGATGCAGGCTCAAAGCTGGGATTGATTTCCTCAGAAGGTGAAGGCATGATGCAAACCCCCATCTAGGGGAAGCCAATGGTAGTATCCAAGGATATAGCCCACGCAAACCTCAAGTCTGCCGTTCAGCCCGTGTCTACCATATTAGGGCTGGTTAATAGGAGTAAAACCATTGTCAGAGAAAGGATTAAGCAATTAGAGATGGGCAATGCGAACAAAGACAGTCCTCCCCAGGAGCAGAATGGTCTGACTGTTTCAAATTGTCAGGAAGCTGCTATAACAAATAATAGCGACCCTATCGAAAGGGAAGAATGTGATAATGTAGCCCCCCAGACACTGACTGTGGTAGCATTCAGGACCCTGAGAAAGAGAAGGACCCCAGCGAGCGCTTCCTTTCCGTCTCGGAAACAGCGGAATGGTCTGAAGAGGAAGAAGAAGAGCGCAGCTCTTATTTGGTGGACAGTAATTTAGAGTCTGAGAGCGACCCAGAACAAGGACTTATAGCGACTGCAATTAAAACAGCGGCAAATGTAAAAACACATGAGCACCTCCAACGAGACCTAAGCTGGTATCACTCCTCCGCAATGCCTTTTCAGGGCAGCCCCACTTTGGAAGCAACCCACCCCCCAATTTTGGAGGTGATCCATCAGGCAATTTTAGAACATAGGGAGGAAGCACGCCAGGATAGCCGCAGAGCATGGTCAGAAAACTCTCTAACGCCTGTGCCAATATGGGGGATCGAGTCTCTAATCTCGAGGAGAGGGTAGTTACTACGGAAACAGAAGTGGCAGCGGCTACAAGTAAAGTTGAGTCCCAAGGAGCACAGGTCATTGTTATACAATGGAAACTAGAGGATATGGAGAACTGGCTCAGACGCAACAACCTCAGGATGCTGGGGGTACCAGAGGGAGCAGAAGGGGCGGATGTTAGAGCTTATGTCATCAAGCTATTTGAGGTTGCTTTTCCCGAACTCTCTAGTTGGAACTGGTCTGTAGAAATCAAGAGGGCACACCGGACTCCCTTAAAAGTTCGTCGCAACGCTAGGGAAGGGGACAAACCTAGGGCAATTCTAATCTTTTTGGCCAATTTCATCCTGAGGCAGGCCATTGCAGAAAAGGCGAGGCCAGATGCTAGGAGGTCCAGCGAAGGGATTTAATTTTTTGTACGCCCAGACTTTTGTCATTCGATTGTGAAAAGGCGCTGGAGACTAAGGCAATTGATCAAACCCTTTCAAGAGAAGAAAATGCAAGCTTATTTAATAAACCCGGCGCAGTTGAAGATAATCAACGAAGGGCGTACACAGTATTTTTCATCCGAAATTAGGGCACAAGAGTATCTGGACTCTGTAAGCAGTAAATGACATACCTCTCGAGTCCTATAGTAGCTTTTTGAGGGCGGTAAAGTACGGCTCAAGGATAGAATTTAATACAAAAAGAGGTATTACGGTTGACACATGTATTTTTTGGTTATAAGGTAGTCCTCACTGTTTGTACTGCATTTCATCACACGCACAGACCTTGTCTGAGCGCTTCACGAGGGAGGGTGCAGGGTCATGGGGGTAGGGGGGTGGAGAGGGTTGGAGGGGATGGGAGGTCAATGGGGAGTGGGAGGTGGTGGGGGTGGGAAGGGGAAAAAATTGAAAAATGAGATATTCTGGTACTTTGCGGTCTCGCTGATTTTTTATTTATTTTTTGCCACTTAGTATGGTTATGGTTCAAAGGTTCGGAGGCGGTAACATTGATCGACAGAATGTTGAACATTAAAATCTGAACAGTTAATATTGGGGGTTAAATGACTTGTGGAAGCTCCAAAGGCTGGCTCACTTTGTTAAATTTCATGGAATTGATGTATTATGTCTCCAGTAGACTCATTTACCCTGGTCAAAGAGAGATCTGATGAATATAAGATGCTTCGAGATGTTGGCCGGTTTGTCGCAAACCTCTTCAGTCAGGGGAGTTGCAATCCTCGCAAGATCATCTCTGGGGGGGCCAAGCGGTCTAAAGCAGATAGCCTTGGGAGATGGGCAATAGCTGAGCTATCTATGGGGTACACTTTATGTGTGGTTTACGGGTCCAATCAGGATGACCCCGATATTTTCGATGCTTTGGAAGTAGATTTGGCCAGCTGGCCCACCCCACCCCAATCATAGTTTGTGGGGATTTTAATATTTCTGTTGATTGGTATAATCAGTCCATATATGCAAGGCGTAAACCCAGGGGTTCCAGGCACTAAGTGCCCTTATAAACTCACATAGGCTGAAGGATGTTTGGGGAGCAAAGGAGCCAAACAACCCAGGCTATACGTATTTCTCAAACCTTTTTTCAGAAATATACTAAGTTAGATTATTTTTTAATATCCTCTTCAGAAATAAAAAAGGTTAGCATTAGGAAACTCCCGAAAGTAATATCGGATCACAATCCGCTGATATTATCCTATGAGTTGGAAAATGGGGAAAGGAAAAAAACTAGCTGGACATTTGAAAGAAGGTTATTAGCGGATAATAGATTTGTAGAACATCTTAGGAACTGGACAGTGGAGTTTTTTTGATGCAAACAGATATAGTACCTCGAGAAATATGGGTATGGGACGCTTTTAAAGCTTTATAGAAGAGTTAGAGATGCACTACCTTCAGTTGAGCTTAATGCTTTAAGTTTTAGCAAAAATTGGACTAAGTTTCTGGAGCCCCGGCGTATGCCAACACCTACATGGCGAAATTTGAATTTGACAATATCTTTAATGATCAAGAATGGCAATCATCTATGAAATTATTCTGTAGGTTCATAGACGATATTTTCATAATTTGGATTGGAGAAAAATCAACCTTAGTAAGGAAACTTCAGCAATTGAATACGTTTGATGACAACATCCAATTAACTTATGATATAAGTGACCACCAAATATCCTTTCTGGATGTGATGTTGAAAGTGGAAGACAAAAAATTGATCACAACATTGTACAGGAAAAGCACGGATGTCAATAATGCCCTGAAATTTCAAAGTTTCCACCCTCCCGGTCTAAAAAAGAACTTCCCGTTCTCACAATTCATGAGAATTAAGAGAATATGTTCCAACAAAGACGATTTCGAAAAACAGTTGGAGATTCAAGTGAAAAAGTACGAGGAAAGAGGTTATCCGATTGAGGTGATTGAACAAGCAAACAAGCGCATTCATGCAATGGAAAGAAAGAACTTATTAATCCAAAAACCCAAAGCTAAGAAAGAAAGACATGTGTTTGTCTCCAAGTTCAACACGAGTACTCAGAAAATTAAGAAATTGGCTTTTGCTAGAAAAAGAAGCTGATTTTCGAGGTTTATTTGACATTAAACCATTGTTTGCTCATACAAGATCTAAGAACCTGAAAGAGATTTTGAAATTTTCCGCTCACAAGAAAGATCTGTCGATTAATAGAGGCATGAAAAAATGTATGAACTGCGTTCACTGCAGTAACGTTATTCTTGGAAATACCATATTGCATCCACTATCAGGGACAGAGATAACATTACATCATAATTCAGACTGTAATTCAATGAACCTCATATACTACATCAAATGCCCCTGCGGGAAAATTTATGTAGGGAAGACGGAGAGAAAACTCAAAGTGCGAGTTTCTGAACATAAAAGTACAATACGGAACAAAAACTTGAAAAGTAATCTAGCATCCCATTGGATGAACGAGAGACATAACATAGCTCAATTGAGATTTGGAGTACGGGAACAAGTAGTTCTCCATGAGGGAGAGGATGGTTCCAGATCCCTCCTCCAGAGAGAAGTGTTCTGGATAAAAAAATTGGGTACCCAAGAACCGAATGGTTGAAACGAACGGATAGATTTATCATGTTTTTTTGTGAATTCTGCTCATGTCTGTGGTATACTGATGATAATTGCACATGAATAGAACCTGTTTATACCAATCATATGCTGTTTTCAGATAACCAGAGTACGTTTTTTATTTTGACACATTGCTTTGTTCACTGTCTATTATTTGGGTTTTTTTCTATTTTTTGGGGATACTTTGAACAGTTGTTTCGGATTTGTTTACATTGAGACGCTTGTTTACCGTACCGATGGCAGCTGACTCCAGTGCAGGGGAGTCCTTTCTCTATGTCGCATTGAGGGTCTTTGAGCATTGCAGTAGTCCATTGTTAGTGTTCATGAGTTGTACCTGTTGGTCTTGACGTCTCACGGGAACGGAGTTTTGCGGAGTTGATGGATATATAAATAAAGTGGTCCTATGTCAGTTTTCATTGTGGAAATCGTTGATTACAGCGTTGTGTGATAGCGGAGTCTTTCGCGGAGTAACAAGGATTTGAGACGGCTCAAGCGGAGTTTACAACTGAGTTTCATTGATTCACCGGTAGGATTTGGGAGGCTGTAATCATGTGAAACCGTTGAGTAGGTTGTTGTTGGTTTAAACCCGTTGGAGAATAGGTTAAACTTAGACACTTTGTTTTTGTATTGTTGTCTTCAGGGGCAGTTACTTGGTCGCGGTCCACGCTGTACAGGATACTTTGGAACTAGGATCGGGATCTGAATTACTTACAGTTGTCTTTTTGGTAAGTTGACTCCGAAGCGTTTTTGATAAGGTCATTAGCGACTCATCATACAAGAGGTTGTACTGACAGATAGTCATTGAACTTTTCAGGTACCTTGGGCGTTGTCTTGAAAGTATCAAGTAAGCAAATTTAGAGCGATTTGTTTTGAAGGTATCACAGTGGTGTGGTTTTTATTTTGGGTGACACACACTTTTTGAGTACTTTCAGAATGTATGTTGGTGTATTCATTGTATGTTCATTTATAAACCTGTTTTACTCCTGTTGCGATGAAAAGCTCATTATTGTGCATTACTTTTGTAGATGGCACTTTCTCCTGATGAAGGGTCATGTAAGACCCAAAATGCATAGAGCACCTTGAAAAGAAATACAGAAGAAGACTGTCATATTATTTTGTGTTCTAGTTAAAAAATATAACATGTTAGCTGAATGTAAATCTATGATTTGAAGATCATGTGAATATTTATGGTGTCAAAATAAATGTTCAAAAAGGAGAAAATATAATTTTTTTTTATTATTGAGAAAGATTGTGAACATTAAATTGGGTAAACCCCACTGGTAAATGTGCGTAGGGGTCGGGACCTATGGTCTCGAGGTAGGGAGTTTACGCTTTTAAAGCTGCCTTAAGAGGCGAGACCATAAGCTGCTCTTCAAGGCTGAGGAGGGAAGATAGAAGTGAGTGTGATAGACTTATGGGGCAATTAGCTGAAGCAGAAGAACAGCATGTTAGGGATATTGGATATGGAGAGGAAGGGTTGGAGAGCCAACAAAAACTGATGATTATAAAAGCAGAACTTCAGAAATTGGTAACCCAGAAAGTAATCTGCGACTATCAAACTTCTAGGGCTAAGCTATATTAAACTGATGAGCAAGCAGGTAGAGCTCTGGCGCTTCCAATAAGACAAGATAAGGCTAAGAATGTGATCTTGAGTATACAAGAGGGGGGCAAGGGCTATACCGGACCAAAGGATATATTACGGGTGTTTAAAAACTTTTATCAATCACTGTATAATGAGGAGTTGGGTGCTAGCTGCATTAGGGGTGAGTTTGGGGATGGAGGGCCAGTGCTGGATGAACAGGGGAGAGAAGAGTTGGACAAGGACCTGACGTTGAGCGAGATTAGGGCAGCATTCCAGGATCTAGCTGCCGGCAAGGCTGCCGGCCCCAATGGTTTACCTTTGGAGGTATACAAGAGTATTGAAACAGAGATTGCCCCTTTGTTGTTGGACCTCTTTAATGGGATACTGTATTCAGGTATAATACCTGATTCATAGAAAGAAACAAACATAATTGTTTTCCACAAGAAGGGGAAGCCAAAGGAAAACCTCGGGTCATACCGTCCGATCTTACTCATTATCGCGGATAGTAAGTTATATTCAAAGGTTTGGGCCAAAAGATTGGAGGGGGTCATTGGCGGTCTTGCCTCTCCGTGGCAGCATGGGTTTGTTCCGGGGTGAGGCACGACGGACCACACTAGTCGAGCTATAGCACTCTTTGATGCCCATGCTGCCGCGGAGAGGGAGATGGCCATGATCCTCCTCAATGCGGAAAAAGCCTTTGACCGTGTGGTATGGAAATATCTATAGGGTATACTGGCCGTTAGAGGCTTTGGCCCTAAGGTTATGAGAGCTCTTACAGCAATGTATCAAGATCCCGTAGCGCGAGTTCAAGTAATGGGGGCGAGATCTGACAATATCTTAATTAAGAGGAGGACGCGTCAGGGATGCCCCTGTTCGCCGATTCTCTTCTCACTATATATCGATCCCTGATCCAGAGGATTCTTGGTTGCGAGCAGATTATCCCAGTAGTGTTGAATGGTTATGCCAATAAACTGCTGGCCTATGCCGACGATTTGGCAGTATTAACTCCCGATCCCAAGCAGGCCATGACAGCTCCGGCACAACTAGCAAAGGAGTTTGGTAGTCGGTCAGGGTACCTATTGAATGAGGGAAAAACACAAATAATCTGTACCAAAAACATCATTAAGGTAGATGCTAGATATGTTTGTATATCTTGGGGTGAGAGTGAATGCTTCTGTTGATCAGATTATTGAAGCTAATTACCTGCCTCTAAGGAAAACAATTGAGACTGACTTCAAAAGAATTGATGTGTTACATTTATCCCTGATTGGGAGGGTTAACGTGTTAAAAATGACCATGTTCCCCAAAGTGTTGTACTTGTTCCGGGCTATACCTCTTCTCTTAGAAGAAAGAGTGATAAAAAATCTTGAATACATTTTTATAAGGTTCATATGGCAGTTTGGCAGGGTCAGACGCTCCATAAAACTGATGTCACTATCCCGGGAGAGGGGTGGGCTGGCTATGCCAAATCTTAGGCTCTATCATTGGACATGTCTACTATCTCAAATGACCTTGCTTCTCCAACCGGGGGCTAGCTCGGATAATGTAAACAGAGATAATCAGTGTCCTCCCTCCATATATGAGCTGCTAGTGGGGCGGAAGGCTCTAGGTTTATTGATGTGTGAAGGGGAGCGCCGATATTATAAGAGATCATGGGATAAGGTATTGGAAGGGGCCTGGGGAGCTTGGAAGGCTGCCCAAAAGCTACTGAATATTCCAAAGTTAAATGCTTATCTTCATCTGTAGAATTCTTGCTTTTTCCCGTATTTTGTTAGCGATAGGAATTATTTGATATGGAAGGAACATGGAGTGAAGACTCTGGGGGACATCATGGAGGGGGACTCCATTCTGAGGTTTGAAACTATGCAGCAGAAATATGGTATTCCCTCCAACCAATGGTTGTTATATGGCCAGATCGTTCGAACCCTGTCGGCCTTTAGGCCACGGATAACATTGGGAATGGGCAACACAATGATTGAATATTTATTAAAAGGGGGTAAAAAGATTAATACCGTAAACAACTATTTGTTGGTAGGAATAGAGGATGATTTGGAGAAAAGCGAGTCCTCCCTGGCGCTGAAGTTGGGAGATCTGGATGTCGATCTTGATAAAGCTCTACTTTTAAATGATTCCGTTCTTCTAACTTGAGGGCACAGCACTACAAAACACTGTTTAATCTGTATTGTACCCCAGCTAAGCTGTTTGCTTTGGGTGTAAGGGAAGACGATAGATGCCCCAAGTGCAATTCTGGTCCAGCAGATTTATTGCACATGTTTTATAACTGTAATTCTCTCGTCCTAATCCGTAGGGAAATCATGAAATTTTGGGAGGGGCTGCTAGATCTCAAAATCAATCTATCCCCTACCCTGATCTTATTAGGTATGGATTGCAAGCTGGAATTGGCAAAGGAAGCAGAAGCGCTGGTTTTTTTTTCGGTGGCGGTATTTCGGATCTTTATTTCTGCTGGCTGGAAGGATACGATAGCCCCATCTTTTCAAATGTGGCTGACCAGATTATTGGGAATACATTAGACCTCAAGTCATAGGATTGACTGGTAAATGCTTTGGTATGTTGAAGATGATGAGGAAATTCCTCCCCCTAATATCTCTTCAACATAAAAAAATCATAGTTCAAGCCCTGATAGGTTCGCGGCTTGACTTTGCTAATGCTCTCTACCTAGGCCTCCTCAAATATCTCTTCGCTCGTTTGCAGGTTGTGCAAAACTCGGCCGCTAGAGCTATCTTTGGACTGCCGCGAAGGGCACGTGTGTCAGAGCTGCTTGAGAAACTGCACTGGCTCCCCATTGCCAAGAGAGTCACTTTTAAAATCTTGACTCTGGCCTTTAAAGCCCTTCATCACATCGGCCCTAAGTACCTCCAGAAACGGATGGCTTTTTATGTTCCAAAGAGAACCTTGAGGTCTGCACAACAAGCAAAAGCTATTGTCCCTATAATCAAGCGTGCCCGTACTGGAGGCCGCTCTTTCCGTTATCTGGCCCCTTGATGTTGGAACGAGCTCCCAATTGCTGTGCGATCATTGTCCAATTTGCTCGCCTTTCGAAAAGAGCTGAAGACGTGGCTTTTCACCCAGTAATATCTTTGCCACCTGCGTAGAGCAAGTCAAGTCAAGTCAGAGAATTTATATAGCGCACTACATACCCAGAGGGTCTCAAGGCGCTTAGAAAGGGGAGGAGGATTACTTGTCAAATATCCACGTTTTAAGTTGCTTTCTGAATGCTAGGTGGTTCTGGGTAAGGCGAAGGTAGGCGGGGAGTGAGTTCCATGTTTTGGCAGCCAGGTATGAGAAGGATCTGCCTCCCATGGTGGTCTTGTTGATGCGAGGTACAGTGGCGAGGGCTTGGTTGGAAGAACGTAGTTGGCGGGAGGGGGTGTAGAAGGACAGTCGTGAGTGGAGGCATTCTGGTCCGATGTTGTAGAGTGATTTGTGTGCGTGGGTTAGCAGTCGGAAAGTGATCCTCTTATGGACCGGTAGCCAGTGGAGGTCTTTCAGGTGGCCAGAGATGTGTTCGTTGCGTGGGATGTCTAATATGATCCTGGCTGAGGCGTTTTGGATTCGTTGGAGTTTCTTCTGGAGTTTAGCGGTAGTACCTGCGTAGAGGGTGTTTCCGTAGTCCAGTCGGCTCGTGACCAGAGCATGGGTAACTGTTTTCCTTGTTTCGGTGGGGATCCAGCGGAATGTTTTTTTGAGCATGCGAAGAATGTTGAAGCAGGATGATGATACGGCGCTGACTTGTCTGTTCATTGAGAGTGAAGAATCCAGGATGACGCCTAGGTTCCGTGCGTGGTCCGTCGGGATGGGTGCTTTTCCAAGGGCTTCCGGCCACCAAGAGTCGTCCCATGCAGAGGGGGAAGTACCTAAGATGAGGACTTCTGTTTTATCTGAGTTCAGTTTCAGACGGCTTAGTTTCATCCATTCGGCAACTTCTTTCATTCCTTCGTGTAGGTTAGTTTTGGCGGTGCTGGGGTCATTGGTGAGAGACAGGATCAGTTGAGTGTCATCCGCGTACGAGATGATGTTGAGGTTGTGTTGGCAGGCGATGGCCGCGAGGGGGCTCATGTATACGTTGAAGAGGGTGGGACTGAGTGAGGATCCTTGTGGTACGCCACAAATGACTTCAGTGGCCTCGGACTTGAATGGTGGAAGGCGTACTCTCTGGGTTCTTCCGGTTCGGAACGAGGTGATCCATTCAAGTGCTTTTCCTTGTATTCCGATGTTGTTGAGGCGTTGTAGAAGGGTGCTGTGGCAGACTGTGTCGAATGCTGCAGAGAGGTCGAGGAGGATGAGGGCGACTGTGTCTCCATTGTCCAGTAGGGTTCGAATGTCGTCTGTTGCTGCGATGAGGGCGGTCTCAGTGCTGTGTTTTGCTCGGAATCCAGATTGTGAGGAGTCGAGGGATTTGTTGGCTTCGAGGAAGGCGGCGAGCTGGTTGTTGACAGCTTTCTCGATGACTTTTGCCGGGAATGGAAGGAGCGAAATGGGACGGTAGTTTTGGAGTTCGGTGGGGTCCGCTGTGGGTTTTTTCAGAAGGGCGGTGAGTTAAGCGTGTTTCCAGTCTTCCGGGAAGGTGGCGGAGTTGAAGGAGCAGTTGATGACGTCTCGGAGGTGCGGTGCTATGACGGAGTCTGCTTTGTTGAAGATGTGATGAGGACATGGGTCTGTGGGGGACCCTGAGTGGATGGAGTTCATCAGGCGGATTGTGTCCTCAGTGGAGATTGGGTTCCAGTCGTTAAGGGTGTTCACGGGGGGAGAATGTTCAGCAAATGGATGGGTGGGTTGGTCTCCGGGTTGGTTGTCGAAGCTGTTGTGGATGTCTGCAATCTTGTTGTGGAAGAATGAGGCTAGGGAGTCGCAGAGGGCTTGAGAGGGGGTGATGTCGTTGGAGTTGGCCGAGGGATTGGAAAATTCCTTGACGATGTTGAAAAGTTCCTTGCTGTTGTGGGCGTTGTTGTCAAGTCGATCCTTGAATGCTGTTTTCTTGGCCTTTCGGATTAGTTGGTGGTGAGTGCGGGTGGCGTTTTTGAAGGCGTTCTTGGTGCTAGTGGTTGGGTCTTTTTTCCAGGCCTTTTCAAGGGAGCGGCAGAGTTTCTTGGACTTCTTAAGATCGTCGTTGAACCATGAGGCCTTCTTGCTGCCAGGTTTGCTTTGACGTTTTTTCAGTGGTGCTAAGGTGTCGGCGGTGTTGGATAACCATAGGGTGAGGTTGGCGGCGGCTTGGTTTGGGTTAGAAGAGTGGGCTGGGGTGTTTAGAAGGAGCGATGCAGAGATCTGGTCGGTGGTGATTTTGTTCCAGTTTCTTTGCAGAGTTGGTTGGAGGTGGTTGATGGGTTTTGGTTTGTTGTAGGTGAAGTGAACGCAGCTGTGGTCAGTCCAGAGGAGATCCGTGGTGTGACTGAAGGAGACATGATTGCTGGAGGTGAAGATGGGGTCGAGTGTGTGACCTGCGATGTGGGTGGGGGAAGTGACTAGTTGTTTAAGTCCGAGGTTGGCGAGGTTGTCCAAGAGGGTGGTGGTGTTGCGGTCGTTGATCTTTTCAAGATGAAAGTTGAGGTCTCCCAGAAGGATGTAGTCTTTGGAGGGGAGCGCGTGTGGAGTAATGAAGTCCGTGATGTCTTCACTGAATTTTGCGCGAGGTCCTGGTGGTCTGTAGAGGAGGGTGCCTCTGAGTGTGGTCTTGGGGTTGATGTGGATTTGGAAGTGAAGGTGTTCGGAGTTGGCGAGGTTGGCGTCAGAGCTGGTTGAGATGCGGATAGATTTCTTATGGACTGTGTTATGTACTGACTTTCTCTCTTTGCCAAAGCGCCGGGACACTCTTGTGAGTAGCCGTGCACTATAGAAGAGCTTTTATAACATAACATAACATACATAATATAGAATCCTGGCTGTATGACCATATAGGCAAAAAAAAACGGGAAATGGGTAGGTATATCTGGGCTCCACTTAAAAGGTGAAGGGATTCAAGACTTTGAAAAAATGAATTATGTCATGATTTAAATATTATTTGTTGATAAAGAGCTGGTATTTATAGAAATGTGGGTTCTGAATTGTTAAAGTGTATTAATCAGGCATTTCTATCCCTTTGTTGCCTCGTATGAATAATCAATGCCATTAACTCTTTGTATTTTTTAGTCCCCAGATTTTAAACCATACCCTTTTATAATGAAAATGTCTTTTATGGATTAATGAATTACATATGTATTGTTTGTACCAGAATTTCTTAATAAAAAAAAATTAACAAATGAGATCATATATTGCATTTTAAATGATCTTTCCACTGCGTTTAAGGTTCGTGGTAAATATTAGATATTTTTATCACTTCTAATTTTGGTGTATATGGATTTGTTGTCTTTTTAAATGAAAATGTGTATGTGGATTCTTTTATGGGTCATTTAGAGTCAAATAAAGTATTCTTGACTTGAAAAAGAAAAAAAAAGAAAGAAAGGTAGAAAGAAAGAAACGGAAGAAAAGAAAATATAGAATGTGTGTAGAAGAAGAACAATGAAACATACCACAGACTCAAACATGGATGGAGGGTGTTGAGACGACACGCGAGAAGACGTAGAACAAGCGAGACAACTCCGGGAGGAATCACGAGGAAGGACGGTCCAGACTACAATATTAAATGGAGGGTGGAAACAGAAGGAATCGACACCTAACAAAAAAAGAAGACATAATAAAATACGGCCATGAAGAAGAAAAAACAATGTAAAATTACAAGAGATACAGTAAATACTAAATTATTTACTATATACCTCGCACAGTGGATCACCAACTGCGCCAATGACCTCGCGCCACTGAAGAACACCCCAGGCAAGACCAACAACAGGAAAACCTCATGGTTCACAGACGCCCTCAAAACCGCAAAGAAATCATGCCGATCCCTCGAAAAAACCTGTTGCCATGAACGATCATCTGAGAACATGACAGCCCTCAAGAGCGCCATCCGTGAATACCACCAGATGATTCTCCACCACTCCTCTGGCATTTTGTGTGAACCACTGATGTTAGTTGGTATGTCATACGAATTTTCATAGATGTGATTATATTTATGACTGTAGGTCCGAATTATTCCTGATGTTTACCTTTCTTTGTTTCCTTGCTTTAATGTCATCTTCTAGATTTTTTTTTCTGGATTTCATCTCATCCCAAAAATTAATTATAGTCTCTTGTTCTTTACTTCTGTTCAGTTCTTCCTTAATATGGATGATTTCCTCTTTGACAGTATCTTTGTCTGACCATGCATATCTAACCAAAATCTCCAGTATTCTTTTTGAAATTTTGTTTGAGTTTGCGTCTCATTCTGCTAACATGAGGAGTCATAGGAAGGAGTCAAATAGATCCTCAAACCTCTACGCACCATATCCTTGTCTATATAATCTTGGAGAGAGATAGCCTCCCACCACTTCGAGATCTCTGTTTTGTGAAATTGCTCCAATTTCCTCAATAGATCCACAATTGTAGATTCTTTATCCCCTTTACAGATAGTGCTGCATCCTTTTCCTGGTCCACATGCGTACTGTTAAGTATAAACACATGCATCTGTGCAACACAAGGACAAATATAGCATACTCATGATACAATAATTGTGTAGGTTGACATTTTGAATATCACATCATTAGCACTCCATACATACAGGCTCACTTGGTGCAGATACTCATCATGTTACTTAGCATTGAACTAACCATTATGTGGGGCATTCTGACTTTGAACATGTTTTTAACATGGCTGCCATGATATCTTCAATCACTGTGAACGTTTATTCACAAGTCTTTTGCCAGTTTTTGGCAAAATGTATGTAATGGTGACTTACAATGCACTCTGTGTGATCAAGACTGTATACCAAGCGAAACGTGTCATGGAGGATTTATGCAGTGAATAAAACCCTCTGTTTGAACATTCCACTATCTTTGCCTGAGTGCTGAGTGATATATATATATATATATATATAATTAAGAAACCTACCAGTTACTGTTTCGGCAACAGAAAGGCACAGTTTGCGATACTCCTCAAAGCCTTATTATTGAAAGAATCAATTTCATTTGAGTGATTTAAATGGTTATAAGTATTTTTTTTTAATGTTCTGCACAATTGTTGTTGTAAGAAAAAGTATTTGTATTTGTATTGTGGGTAATACACTTTAAAAAATGTTTACAGCACTTGTACTTTATTGAGAAAAAACAGTGAAACATTAAGCAAGAGATCAGTAGTGTGTTTTCCATGTCCATGCTGACAAAGATGGATGACGTATATTTAAATCAGGAATTTCAAAATGTCTCCTATATGTGAACAAAGCAGCAGTAACTGCCGAAACGCATTATGCCGTTTTGATAAAAAGACAATAAAGAACCTACTGACTAAATATATCCCCAGTGATGTCGGTGCCTGTGTTACAGAGGGAGTAGATGCCATATGTACCGTATTTTCCGGCGTATAAGACGACCCCCTACTTTGGCAGAAAAATTTTAGGTTTTGTGCTATACTCGCCGTATAAGACGACCCCCCACTTCCAGCGCAGCATAGCCATTCCGAGTATGTACCGGTATTTTGAACTTACCGTATTAGTCTAGTCCTCCTCCCTGTGGGTGAGCAGTAAGGCTTTATCAGTGGGCAGTGGGTACCTATAAGCGTTTATTTTACAAACTGAAAGACTGAACGCAAAGAAATTGGTTGTAGAAACAATCTTGCTTTACTCGGAATATTTTTATTTAAAACCATATCAAAAACTGTCACTTCTGAATATACCGGTACGGTACGGCAAACATAAATAACGTAGTGCATGAAACAGTGCAAGTGCATTAAACGTTCCATAACTTCCCATAAATCCAAGCGATTTCTACAGGATTTATAACGTTCCCTTTAAAAGCCTTCAAAATCCTCCTCTTCGTCATCTGATCTCATAAGTAAGTCAATGAGATCTTGTGGTACATCTGTAAGGCAGTCATCGTATGGATCTTGTACCAATTCCGTATCAGATGATGTGGTCTCTTCTTCGGCATCCTCTTCACCTTCCCACAGATAGTCGTCCTCCATACCATCTAATGAATTCGATATGCCACACTTCTTGAAAGACTTTATGACTGTTTCTGCATCGATGTCGTTCCAGGCCTTTATGACAAAGTTGCACAAAACATCCAACTGTGGGGCACGCATGTTTCCTCCTTTTGTGAATGTTTTTTCACCGCTAACCATCCACTCATTCCACTGTTCTCGGATGCGATCTTTAAATGGCTTGTTTAGGCACACATCCAGTGGCTGCACCAACGATGTCAGTCCTCCAGGTATAACAGCAGCATCCGTTTTTAGTCTTGCCAGCCTTTGCTTGGTGCTGGGAGTTAAATGAGCCCTGAACATATCCCACACCAGTAGACTACGCCTTTGTAGAAGTCCACCTGGTCGCCTGCTCCATACGTTATCAAGCCATAGCTTTACCCCTTCTTCATCCATCCATCCTTTCTCATTCACATGCACAAAACAACCAACAGGAAACTTGAGTTTCGGCATTGTTTTTCTTTTGAAAATAACCATTGGCCTCAGTTTGCCACCATCAGCTGTGCATGCAAGTACCACAGTGAAACTGGACTTCTCATGTCCTGTTGTTTTTATTAAAATTGTCTTTTCGCCTTTTTGATGGACAGTTTTGTTGGCAATCATATCAAAATTCATCGGAGTTTCATCCATGTTTCCGATGCTACTTAGCGCATACACATGTTCATTGCGCAGCCTAATGATGTAGCGATGGAAGCTATGCATTTTGGCATCAAGATCCGCAGGTAATTTCTGGGCAATTTTTGTCTTTTGCCGCAATACCAGATTATGCCTTCCCAAGAATCTGGTACACCAGGACACAGTGGCCTTAAATCTGTGGCTGAGATCGGGATTAGATTTGGCCCACTGAAGTGCAACCAAACGGATTTTATTTCGGGTCACGACATACCCGCTTTGCCGATGCTCGGCCACCATGTCTGCTACATGCTTTTCCAGTTCTGGCCAATGTGGGGTGCCTCTTCTTAGTGCACACTTGCCCCTTGGCATACTCCGCAATGCTTGCTCATTTGCTCTCCAGGCCCAAACCATCTTCTCTGTCACTCCATATTGCCTAGCAGCAGCACAGTTATTATGTTCCGTGGCAAAAGCCACAACTTTGAGTTTGTAGCTGGCTTCATATTTCCTTCTCCTTGCCACTGCTGGAGCCTTGCTGAGTTCTAGACTGCCAGCCATTTGCTCTGGATGCGCTGCTGGAGCCTTGCCGGGTTCTTCGCTGTCTGCCATTTGCACGGAATGTGCTGCTGGAGCCTTGCCGGGTTCTTGACTGTCAGTCATTTGCACTCGATGTACGGTACTGGTGCTGTACAGTATGGACAGGTGCAGAGACTGTCTTCAACACCACACGTACGGTACGGCAAATACGCTATCTGGTCACGAGACTGCCTTTCCTCTTAGCAACAACCAGCCAATCATGGCAAGTGCTCTACTGCCTTCGGGAACATTCGGGAACATTGTACAGTCCCCTTTCTATGCCACGCCCATGCCAAGGGGAGAGGTGAGCGTGCCAAAACGTGCCAAACGTGCCAAACGTGTCAACACACTGGGCGCTGCCATCTTCGGCGCTGGCTGCCCATTACCATGTACCGTGTTTCGGACGTCCTGCTGCCTCGTCCTGCTGCCTCGTCTGCCTGGGGATGTGCAAGCGGTTGGAGGCGCGTGTACAGCGGCAGCGGCAGTCGAGGTAAGACTCATGGCGCCATTTGCTCGCTTGTGAACGGTTTGACACCTTCGAGTGAAGTCCTTGCTATGAAAAAAACGCTCGCTTTCGATACTTCATGGCGCGGGGCCTGGGTGTGGACGTTGCCAAGGTCGGTGGCTGTATTTTTTGACATAAGGTGTGTTGTTTCTTGTTATTTCCTATTGTGAAGCGGTCTGACACCTTCGAGTGAAGTCCTCGCTATGACAAAAACACGCTCGCTTTCGATACTTGCACAATTCATGGCGCGGGGCCTGGGTGTGGACGTTGCCAGGGTCGGTGGCTATATTTTTGGACGTTGCCAGGGTCGGTGGCTGTATTTTTTAACATAAGGTGTGTTGTTTCTTGTTATTTCGTATTGTGAAGCGGTCTGACACCTTCGAGTGAAGTCCTCGCTATGAAAAAGCGCATGAAAAAATACCATCAAATTTTGTACCCGGCGTATAAGACGACCCCCGACTTTCCAGAAAATTTTAAGGGGTTAAAAGGTCGTCTTATACGCCGGAAAATACGGTACCTATCTAGCTGGTCCCTGCGAAAACTGACACAACCTCGTTCTGGTGCAATGCGGGAACCAGCATTGTGGACATAATTGCTGGGTGGCAATACTGTGCATCCCCCACGCTGAGAATGTTGGAAAACGGTGTCAGGCTGTGAAATTACAGAGGAGTAAGAGGCCAGCCATCGGCCTGTCGGAGGACGCCCAGAGAACAGGTAGGAGACTCTTCGGTGGTTCAGTCTGCCCAGACACTGAAATATGTGGCGGAAGGGAGAGGAAGCTGTAGTGTATACACAGCATTACAGGGGATCAGTAGAAGTTAGCTTTCCTAACAGCGCCGCTCAAGGTGAAAAAAAAAAACAGGCGCTGTCACATCACAGTTTTCATCTAGCAGGAGACTTTGCCGGGCCCCGGGGAAAGCAGAGTCGCAGACTAGTCTTTCCCCGGGGTCTTTCGCGCAGGGGATAGTCCAGGCAGGGGAAGGGGAGGAGTTAGGGGGTGGGTACTTAAGCGCGGGGGAGGAAGGGATCTTCCTCTTTTCTGCGCCTGGCACCATCGGGAGGGAGCTCGAAAGGAGTTGTTAGTTAGTGCGTAGTTGAGGCCTAGTGCTACTTTTGGAATTGTGCTCGGAGCTGTTTTACGGCAGCTGGGGTTGTATCTTGTTTTCTTGCTCTTGCTGCTGATTTGGTTAGGATGTCTGGGGTGTCTGCGGAACAGGTCCGTGAGGCCTTGTTACTGCTCGCTAGGGCCGGCCGCGAGGACCTGATTAGGCCCGGGGTCATGGACCAGGCCTGGGTGGGGGCCACCAGAGGCACGAGGGCTGCCTCGGCAGGGGTGCAGGCGGCGGTTTTCGCCTGCTTGGAGGACGACCAGGTTCAGGAGGGTGGCCCGGGGGTCAGGAGGGGGGGGGGGTGTCCCTAAGGATACTGCGCGGGGTGGGAAGCGCAGGACGACTTCCGCGCGCCCCTTCCCCCAATTGGAGTTTTTGCCTGGGGCCTCGGGGGCGGCCGTGCGGGCCGTGCCCGAGGAGCTTCCGCTCCAGGGTCCTCTGTTGGCGCCGGACGGTGCTGCGCAGGGGGTGGAGCTAGGTGACGCCCAGGCTGGGCCCGCGCAGGGCCTGGTCGGGTCGGTGGGTGGCGGCGGGGCCCCCGGGCCCTCGGTCCGCTTGGATGGGGCCTCTTTTAGTGGGGATGGGCCTGGGCTGGACCTGCGGGTGTCGGGGGGGGGCCCGATTGACTTGTCCCGGGGCTCTAGGGCGGGCACCCCGGCCGTGGTGCGGCCGCTGGTGCCTGGTGCCTGGGTTTGCGGTGAGCAGGAGTGCCTCCCCCTCTCTGGTTCCCATTGGCGGCCCGGGTTGGGTACAAGGTTTCCATCAGGTGGGTTTCTTCCCCCGGGGGGGCGAATTTTTTGGCCACAGCCAGCCGCTCCCCCCCCCCCGATTTGGGGTCTGTCTCTTGGGAGGAGAGGTCCAGGGGGGAGCGTATCTTGGAGCAGATTCAGGAGGTCAGGTGGGCCGAGGAGACGAGGGCCCGAGTTGGTTCGGTGTGGGGCCCCGACATAGAGGGGCCTCCCACCCCCACCTCGGAGGAGGAGAGGGAGGCGGAGAGGCAAGAGGAGGAGATTCGGCAGGCGAGATTGAGGAAGTCAGGCCCGGCCGCCCACCTTACTGGGGGCGCGGCCGGGGTAGGGACGGCCAACACGGCTTTGAGGCCCGATGGTGCCGGGGCCCTGCCAGGTTCGAGCGACCTGGGGGGCGGGAGGGGATCCAAGTCAGCGGTTGTCGGCAGAGCCAAGGGGGGCCTTGCGGGGCGCAACACGGCTCCGAGACGCAGGTCGGAAGCAGTAGGGCAGTCCGCGGCGGCTGTCCCTCCCCCACGAATACTGGTGGTGCCACCGGATCGCGTGGCCGCGAGTGTGGTGCCAAGGGAGTGAAACGTGCTGTGAAGTGTGTCTCAAGTGAAGGTGTGGATCAGCAACCGGTGCTTGAACTGGATTACAGTGCTGAGAGCGAGGAGTTGGAAGAAGGGGAGGTGCGGGATGACCTGGAAGGCGTAGGCCGCGCAGCGGGGGGTGACGACCTTGGTGTCTTGCAGGTCGACCCCGGATCACGGAAGAAGACTGGACCTGGGAAGGCCCGTGGAAAGGAGTCCAGAGGACGGCCCCGGGAGCGGACGGAGGCACTAACAGGTGAGAGTGCCTGGTGGGCGGTATGGGATGACGCACCCCGGGGTGGGGAGGGGCGGAAGCGGGCCTGCAGGTTGGTGGGAGTGGGAGATGGGTCGGTGAGGGAGGGGGGGGGCGCCTTCGGGCGGTCCACCTGTGGATGGTAAGTCGGTGGATGGTAAGTTGGTAACTTTGGGGGTGCAGACTGACAAAAGTGATGGGAAGGATGAGAAAGGGGTGAAGCTCCCAAAGAAAATGCCTTACATGGGGCTGGCAATGCCGTTGGGGTCGCATTTGTCTGAGAAAATGAGGGAGAAGATTTGGAAGCACGAGTTTGTGGACGTTTTAAAGTTGTTGCACCGGGAGGTTCAGGCAAAGGAGGGTTCCAAGGAGGAGGAGTAGGAGTTGACGAGGCGGCCTAGGGTGCCTATCACCATGGAGAATTGGACTTCGGCCTTTTTGATCTATGCTAGCGTCTATTGTCTGAAATATCTGGACCGGGCGATTGCGTTGTTCAAATACATGGACATTATCCGTAAGGCACAGATGCAGTTTGGGGGTTTTGCTTGGTTAAGCTATGATGAGGAGTTTCGGGCCCGGGTCGGCGCCGATCCAGAAAAGAGCTGGGGGGAGGTGGATCAGGAGCTTTGGATGCAGTGGATGGCGTCGTCGCACTCGTCGGCCTCTACGCATACGGCCAGCGGTTTACCAGTGTTGTATCGGTCTTTTCCGACGCGTCCCGCCCAGGGCGGGGCTGGGGGCGGAACTGTGCCCAGCACCATTGTGTCCGGACGGCCGCCCAAACCGGGAGGGGCCACTACAGGGGTGTGTTGGAGCTACAGTCGAGGTTTCTGCTCACGGTACCCGTGTAAGTTCAAACATGAGTGTTCCAAGTGCGGGGGGAAGCACCCCATCACTCAGTGCCTCTCGCTTGCCACCCCTTCTGATTAATGGCAGAACGCCAGGGGGCGGGGACAGCCTGGCCCGAAGGGCGCCTACTCCGGTTAGGGTGGAGGCGATGGCCCCGTGGCTCGCGTGCTACCCTGACCGCGAGGCCGCGGCGCGGCTCTTTTGGGGTTTCACCGAAGGCTTTCAGGTGGGTTATCAGGGCCCCAGGGAGCGGCGGTGGGCTGAAAATTTGAGGTCGGCGAAGGAGTTGCCGGGTGTGGTGGCTGCGAAGTTGCAGAAGGAGGTGTCGGAGGGGAGAGTTGCGGGGCCGTTTGTTGACTGGCCGCTGCCGGACCTGATCGTCTCGCCGCTGGGGGTTGTGCCGAAGAAGGAGGAAGGGGAGTTCAGGATGATTCACCACTTGTCCTGGCCGGAGGGGAGGTCGGTGAATGACTTCATTGCGGAGGAGGACTCGAGGGTGCTGTATGCGTCGGTGGACGATGCGGTCCGGATGGTGCGTTCTTGTGGTCCCGGGGCTGAGCTGGCGAAGTGCGACATCAAGTCGGCTTTCCGGCTCTTGCCGATCCACCCAGCGGATTTTGGGCTCTTGGGCATGCAGTTCGGGGGTGCCATCTATGTCGACAAAGTCCTTCCCATGGGTTGTGCCATCTCCTGTGCTTTGTTTGAACTGTTTAGCACGTTTCTGCAGTGAGTCATGGTGCGGGTGAGCGGGTGCCGCGAGGTCACTCACTACCTGGACGACTTTCTCTTCCTGGGCAGGGCGGGGTCGGGGGATTGTGGCAGGGCTCTGTCGCGTTTCCAGGCCTTGGCTGTGCAATTTGGTGTGCCTCTCGCGCCTGAGAAGACGGCTGGTCCCAGCTGTTGCCTCACGTTCCTGGGGATCGAATTGGACTCGGTTGCCTGGTTGGCGCGCCTGCCTGCGGCTAAGGTGACGGAGATTTTGGAGTGTCTGGAGTGGGCTGTGGGGGAGCGGCGGATTCCTTTGCGGGCGGTTCAGAGGCTGCTAGGTTTCCTTAACTTCGCTTGCCGGGTAGTGCGGGCGGGGCGCACGTTCTGTCGGCGGCTCGGCATGGCCATGTCGGGGGCAGTGCTTCCGCATCACCGGGTGAGGATCTCGCTGGGGGTGCGGTCAGATTTGAGGACTTGGATCACTTTTCTGCAGGATTTCCATGGGGTGCCTTTGGAGTTTGATGAGGAGAGGGCAGTGTGGCAATGCCAGATCTTTTCTGACGCGGCTGGGTCAGCGGGGTTTGGAGTATTTTGGGATGGGCGGTGGTGCGCGGAGAGCTGGCCGGCCTCCTGGATGAAGCAAGGCAGGAGCATTGCTTTTCTCGAGTTCTTCCCTTTGCTGGTGGCTCTGGTGGTGTGGGGGGATGACTTTCGGGACAGGACAGTGCTTTTCCACGTTGACAACATGACGGTGGTGGACCTTGTGAATAACCAGAGGGCGAGGGACCTGCGAGTGTTGAGGCTGTTGCGAAGGTTCATGTTGGCTTGTCTGCAGTTGAATGTGGTGTTTCGGGCCAAGCATGTCCCTGGAGCGAATAATGACATTGCGGATGCTTTGTCTCGTTCGCAGTGGCAGCGGTTCCGACATCTGGTGCCGGGAGCGGACGCCTGCAAGACCGAGCTGCCGGCCGGCATCTGGGCCTTGGGGGAGTGAGGATGATTGGTCTGGTGGAGGGTTCGTTGGCCCCGTCCACGAGGAGGACATATCGGCTGGCATGGTCTGAATTTAGTTCCTTTATGGGATGGACGGTGGATGGTGTGGTGAGTGGGGAGTCGGAAGTGCTGGAAGTGTGAGGGGCTATGTGCTTTCCTGTATGGACCGTGGCCTGACTGCTGCTACGATTTCTGGAAAATTGGCTGGCATTTCCTTTTATTGCGTTTTGTTTCTGGGTTTCGACCCCACCAAGGATGTGGTGCTGGCTCGCATGTTGCGGGGGTGGGGTCGGGAGAGGGGCGCCGGGAGGGGACGCCTGCGGGAGGCGGTGACGTTTGACCTGTTGGTCCGGCTGGTTGGGGTGTTGCCGGAGTGTTGCTATGACAGGGCCGAGGTGGGCCTGTTTCGCCTGTGCATGGTGTGGATGTTTTTTGGGGCGTTTCGGGTGTCTGAGTTGTTGGGCACGAGGCGGGGGGCCGGTCGGTTGTTTGAGGATGTACGGGTGGATGCGGGGCGGTTGGGGATATGGCTGGGCCGCTCGAAGACTGATCAAGTGGGGCGTGGTACGTGGGTGTGGCTGAATGAATCTGGTGGGGCGGTTTGCCCGGTGCGAGAATGGCGCTCCTTCTGCGGGGCGGGGGGCCCGTGGGGGGGGCGAGATTTTCCTTCATGCTTCTGGTGCGAGAATGTCGGCGGGCCAGCTGTTGGCGGTGTTGAGGATGGCTTTGGGTCGACTGGGGATGAATGGAGCGGGTTTTGGTACTCATTCTTTCCGTATTGGGGCTGCGACTGCAGCAGCACGGCTGGGTTGGTCCTGGGATCGGATCCGGAGTATTGGTCGTTGGAAGTCTCGCTGCTGCGAGCGGTATGTGAGGAAGTAGTTGGGGTCCCAGTAGGCATGGGCGGAAAATCCGTTCCGCTCGCGGATTTTGCGGATTTTCGGGAAATCCGCAATCCGCGAGATTTGCGAATCTCCCGCAAAATCCGCAAATCCGCGAGCAGCGGATTTTGCTCGCACTGCTCGCACTGTTCGCGTGAGTTCGCGTGAGTTCGCGCCCCGCGAATAAGTGCAAAATTGCAGAAATACGATCTTAGCAAAACTGAAAGTAACTACTTACCAGGTTCAAAAGTTCAGGCTCATCATTAGTAGCCATTTCCTGTAGTGCTTCCTGAGGGGCCCCTCCAGAGTTCAGTTGCCAGTTGAAACTATTATGTGACCCTGCTCTGAACCTCAGAATAGTTACACATATGCCACAAAGGTCCTGAATTACAGCTAAGGGAGACAAGCAGGAGCCAGGCTGGAAGTTAAAATCCATTAATCAGCCCCTAATTCATTATTGTCAGTTGGGGCAGGGCAGGTGTTGTAACTAATTTTGCAACAATGAAAGCACTTAGCAAGTGCAAAAGATCACTAATCAGGGCGCACTAAGGAAGCAGGTGCCAGCTAAAAAAATATTCTGTGACACATTAATCAGCCCCAAATTAATTCAGGTCACTTGAGGCAGGGAAGGTGTGATTTGCTTTGCCGAAAATAATGTACACTGGACAACCAGAGGGTGTGGTGATGAAACAGAGGGTGGCATGGGTGGGCCAGAGGGTGGCATGAGTAGTCAGAGAGTGGCAGTGGTGACAGAGAGTGGCAGTGATGAAGAAGAGTGTCCCAAACAGGCTGGACACGTAGAAACAACAAGTTCGCGAAACTTGCGACCCGACAGGTAAGTTTGCAATTTGCGAAAGTGTACAAAACCCTCGCGAACTGGCAGAAACACGGGCGAACACAAAAAAAAAAAAATCCGCAAATTCGCGGATTTTGCGGATTGCGAATCCGCAAATCCGCAAAATTCGCGAACGCGAGATCCGCAAAATTCGCTCATGCTTAGGTCCCAGGCAGGTTTGTTGCTTTACAATTTTTGTTTTGCCTGTTCTAACATCTTTTTTCTTCGTAGGTTGCGTGGGTGGCCCGGGTGGTAAGACGGTGACGTGGATCGTTGGGCACTCCTTTGTGCACTGGGCATCCAAGTACGCTGACCAGCAGGTTTACGGCCGTAACCTGGGACTGAAAGGACAATTGCACGAGGTGAAATGGTGGGGAAAGAGCGGAATGCGATGGGGGGCACTACTGCCCTGGCTCGCGAAGATGGTCCCACAGAGGGGGTGCCCGGATCTGTTGATCATTCATTTGGGCGAGAACGACCTGGTGCAATTGTCTGGACTAGCTCTGTTGCAACTCATGCAGAGGGACTTGGATGTGCTAAAATCGAGGATGTCGGGGGCCTGCATTGCCTGGACGGAGCTGGTCCCCCGGAAAGTTTGGAGGGGGGCCATGAAACACAGGGCCATTGAAAAAACACGGAGGAAACTGAATCGGGCAATGAGACTTTACTGTGTGGACAGGGGGGTGAAAGTCATTTCGCATCCTGGAATTCGCCTGGAGGAGCCTTTAGCCTTTAGGGAGGACGGAGTGCACCTGTCTCGTCTGGGGAATGCATGGTATATGATGGAACTGCGGGATGTGGTGAGCAAGTTGTGGAACGAGTCGATCTGGTGCCGGAGGGAGTGACTTTGCAGTGACGGACAGACGGCCCCTTGGTGGGGGGGGTGGGGCAGTGTACCGCCCTACAGGGGGTCCACTGGGAGGCAGGTTTCGAAGGGATAGGGGGTCAAGAGCGGGCATACCCATCCCTTGGGGGGGAGACTTGGCGCAGGACGGATCGAAGTTTGTTTGAAGTTGGCAATGACTGGGGGCTGGAAGGGTGATTGACGGACAAGAGGAGGGTGTTTTGAGCCGCTAGGGCTCAGTATTGACATGGATGATTGAAACGAATGGGGGGGATGTATGATTGGGGAGTTTGCTGTTATTGTTTACTGTTCTATTGTTATGCGCAGTTCTGGTCTAATAAATGGCCTTTTACGCCTATAACTGCATGGTCTGTTTATTGCGCGATGCCGGGCCCCGGGGAAAGCAGAGTCGCAGACTAGTCTTTCCCCGGGGTCTTTCGCGCAGGGGATAGTCCAGGCAGGGGAAGGGGAGGAGTTAGGGGGTGGGTACTTAAGCGCGGGGGAGGAAGGGATCTTCCTCTTTTCTGCGCCAGGCACCATCGGGAGGGAGCTCGAAAGGCCGCCCACCCACCCGGCAGTTGGAGGTGGTTCGTGGGCCGGTCATTTGCGTTGCCAGTTTGGGCCAGAGCTGCGGTAGGCAGGTTTCGAAGGGATAGGGGGTCAAGAGCGGGCATACCCATCCCTTGGGGGGGAGACTTGGCGCAGGACGGATCGAAGTTTGTTTGAAGTTGGCAATGACTGGGGGCTGGAAGGGTGATTGACGGACAAGAGGAGGGTGTTTGGAGCCGCTAGGGCTCAGTATTGACATGGATGATTGAAACAAATGGGGGGGATGTATGATTGGGGAGTTTGCTGTTATTGTTTACTGTTCTATTGTTATGCGCAGTTCTGGTCTAATAAATGGCCTTTTACGCCTATAACTGCGTGGTCTGTTTATTGCGCGATAGGTGGTCGTCACAGGCCTGCACTCTCCCCAGCAACTTCCATGCTCCGATGTCGCCACTGAGCCCATCTGCCTAGGTGTTCGAGGCTGCTGTCCTTGACTGGGTAAATTGTGTAGTTGTGCCCCGCAATTGTGCCCCACTTTGTTGCTTAATTGTGCCCCGATTTTTGTTGCTTAATTATGCCCCGATTTGTGTTGCTTAATTGTGCCCTGTTTTTGTTGTACATTGGTGCCCCGATTTTTGGAGTTTAAATTTGTGCCCCGGAATTCATTGGTTAACTGTGAACTGTTTTGTTTTCACTATCGCTGCCCCTCTCTGTTTCTCTCACCGTTCACGCCGCTGCTGACCCGCGGCTCCTCGCCCTGCCCTCACCCGTCCCTTCCCTCCCCTACATAATGACAACCGTTGCAGGGGAGCGCTTGTAAGACCTTGACCTCGGACACAGGCCTGCACTCTCCCGGGCAGCTCCCACGCTCCGACATCACAGCTGAGCCCCCCTGCCTGGGTGTTTGAGGCTGCTGTACTTCGTTAGGTAAATTGTGCAATCGTGCCCAGATTTTTGTTGCTCAGTTGTGACCTGCTTTGCTGCTTAATTGTGCCCCGTTTTTGTTGCTTAATTGTGCCCCGATATTGTTGGTTAATTGTGCCCCGTTTTGTTGCTTAATTGTGCTCTGATTTTGTTACTTAACTGTGTCCCATTTTTGTTTTACATCTGTGCCCCGATTTTTGGGGTTTAAATTTGTGCCCCGGATTTCGTTGGTTAACTGTGCACTGTTTTGTTTTCACTGTCCCTGCCCCTCTTCCTACCCCTCGCTGTTCCCACCACTGCTGACCCACGGCCCCCTTCCCTCTGCTCTTGCCTGTTTCTCACCTTCCAGATGAGCGTCCCTCCCTGTCCCTACATAATGACAACCGCTGCGGGGAGCGCTTGTAAGACATTGAACACGGTCACAGGCCTGCACTCTCCCCGGCAGCTCCCATGCTCCGACGTCGCCACTGAGCCCCCCTGCCTGGGTGTTTGAGGCTGCTGTCCTTGATTGGGTAAATTCTGTAGTCGTGCCCTGATTTTTGTTGCTCAATTGTGTCCCGCTTTGTTGCTTAATTGTATCCCGTTTTTATTCCCCAATTGTGCCCGATTTTGTTGCTAATTGTGCCCCTACTTTTGTTGTACATCTGTGCCCCGATTTTTGTTGCTTAATTGTACCCCATTTTTGTTGTACATCTGTGCCCCGATTCTTTTTGCTTAATTGTGCCCCATTTTTGTTTTGCATCTGTGCCCCGATTTTTGGTGTTTAAGTTTGTCAACTGGTACTGTTTTGTTTTCACTGTCTCTTCCCCTCGCCGTTCCCGCCGCTGCTGACCCATGGCCCCTCCCTCCTCGCCTCGTCCGTTTCCTACCTCTCAGCTGAGTGTCCATCCCCTCCCCTACATAATGATGGCCGTTGCGCTGTCGTGCAGCAAACGCACGCTGCTGGCACGCCGAAGGCAAGCCGTCTGCGCCCGTCCATGACCCGACCGTGGCTAGCGCCAGGAACCCTGGACCCCCAGGGCCCTGATGATATGACGCCACCACCCTCCTCACTCTCAACCCCGGAAGACATCCTGACTTCCAGAGCTCCTCTCCAAACACCACTCAGGACCTTTTTCCTGCAGACAGTGCCAATACTTCTGCATCACCTACAGCACCCCCATGTTCGCCACAGGCTCACGGGACGCCCGTGCAACCGAAGCCCTGACGAGCATCCACCTCAACGTGCGCTCTCTCCACAGACACGGCGTAGAGATTTGGACCTGATCGACACCCTTGCACCCGCCGTCACCTACTTCACCGAAACCTGGACTACTGTCTCCTCCGGCCCTGGCGTCGCCACCACAATCCCCCAGGGCTACAAAATCCAGAGGAAGGACCGCCCAGGAGGAGGACTCCTCAACGTTACCCTCCTCCTAGACCCCCATCACAGCGACCAACGCCAACTCCGCAGCCACCAAACTCCACAGTTGGATCTCCAGATGCGCGGACAAGATTGCCCCGTGTCAGCACCTGGCCAAACCACACCCTCCGAAGGCCGCCTAGTTCACCACCGAACTCCAAGTTGCCAGACGCACCTGCAGATACCTCAAGAAGACCTGGCAAAGCTGAAAAACCACAGAAGACCTTAACAACCACAAGAGCGTCCTGAAGAAGTACCATCATCTCATAGGGGAAACCAAACGGACCTTCGTCAAGAGCAAAATCGACACCAGCGCAACCAATGCCAAAGAACTCTTCGACGTCATACAGCAATTCACCAACCCCCCCCAGCGAGGTCACAGACATCACACCATCTCAGGAACTCTGCAACAAACTCAGCTCCTACTTTCATCAGAAAATCAAGGCCATCTACAACCACTTCAGCAAACAGATGCCATTCACCACCCCCGACCCCTCCGCTGACCACCAGCCGACCATCACCACCTGGTCTCTCCCCACGGTTGAACTTATCACCACAACCATGATGAAAACCCGGTCTGGAGCCCCAATGGACCCCTGCCCACTACACCTCTACCAGAGGGCCGACATCGCCCCTGAACTACGACTGACCATCAATGCCTCCCTCCAATCCGGCATCTTCCCCGACATCTGGAAGCAAGCGGAAGTCAAGCCCCTCCTCAAGAAACCCACGGCCGACCCCACGGACCTTAAGAATTATCGGCCCATCTCCCTACTCCCTTTCACAGCGAAAGTCACCGAAAGACTTGTGAATGCCTAGCTGACCACGTCTATCACAGAAAACGCCATCCTAGACACCTCCCAGTCCAGTTTCAACAGCAGCCACAGCACCGAGACCGCCCTCCTCGCCGCCACCGATGTCATCCACATGCTACTCGACCAGTGACACACCACAGCCCCCATCCTACTGGACCTCTCCGCAGCGTTCGATACCATCTCACACCCCCACCCTCGCAGCCAGACTACACTACGCCGTGATACAGGGAACCGCCCTCAACTGGATCTGTTCCTTTCTCCTCAGTAGAACCCAGATGATCAGACTCCCCCCCCTTCATCTCCGAACCCACAGAGATCAGCTGCGGATTACAACAGGGATCAATGCTTAGCCCCACGCTGTTCAACATCTACATGGCCCCCCTCACCGCCATCGTCAGACAGCACGGACTGAACATAGTATCTTACCCCAATGGCACCCAGCTCGTCCTCTCCCTAGGATCCGCTTCCAGGAAGGAATGAAGGATGTCATGGCCTGGTTGATGGACAACTTCCTGAAGCTCAACACTGAGAAAACTGAGGTCCTCATCCTGGGACCCTCGACCTCCGCCTGGGCACAACACATGGTGGCCCTCCGCCCTTGGGAGCCCTCCCACCCCGACAGAGCACGCGCAGAACCTAGGCATCATCCTGGACTCCTCCCTCTCCATGACCCGCCAGATCAACGCTGTCACCTCCACCAGCTACAACTGCCTCTAAATCCTCCGAAAGACCTTCAAATAGATCCCCCCAGACCACAGAATACCCATCACCCATGCACTCATAACCAGCAGACTGGACTACGGAAACACCATCTAAGCCGGCATCAACAAGATCCTCCTATACAAGCTCCAAACCATCCAGAATGCCAAGGCCAAACTCGTGCTCAGGACTTCTAGGTATGAACACATGACACAACACCTCCACGACCTACACTGGCTCCCCGTCGAGAAGATAATAACCTTCATAGTTCTCACACACACCTACAAATCCCTCCACAACATCAGACCCAAATACCTCAACGAAAGAGTCTGCTTCCATGCACCCAAAATAAATCTCCTATCCGCCAACCTCGCCCTAGCAGAGATCCCCTGCATCTGAAGAAGCAGAGGAGGAGGTAAGGTGTTCTCCTACATCGCAGCCAACACCTGGAACAAGCTCCCAATCAGCATCAGATGCTCCCCGAACCTGCAAGCCTTCAGGAAGGACCTCAAGACCCTACTCTTCGACTGAGTAAGAGCTGCCCCTTCAGCACTTTGAGACCCTCATGGGTGAGTAGCGCTCTCTATAAACCCTCTGATTGATTGATTGAAAGTGCACAAGCACATTTGAATTAAAAAAATCTCATTGTAAAAATGGCATCAAAATGGTTAAAGGAGCGTGCGGAAGCAGTAGAGGAGATGTTCAATGACAACTGAACTGCAATAGATTAAGGGGAATTTCAATTTAAGAGCTCATCATCTCAGTTAATGGATCCAGAATGCGGAGGCTGGAGAACGAAACTTCAAAATGGTGGGATTGTAAATCGCTCCAGAAATACCTGGAAGTAGGCAGAGTCCCAAGCGTATTAATTGCACCTACATACGAGAATCCAGACCCAGAGATGCTCCGTGAATGAGCTGAAAATAGTGCACAATCCTCTAAAGTAAAGTTGCAAATCCTGTTCAAATATGCTATGCAAGACCGAGATAAGATCTTGGATTAGATCAAATTGCTGCAGGAAGATTTGAGCAAACATAAAGATCAGGAAGAAATTAAGAAGTATGACAAGGAAATAGAGATCAATTTGAAGAAGTATGAACAAAGAATAAAGGAACATAAATCAGTAAAATTCCTAAGAGACAAAATCGACTACCAAAGGGGGCAGATATGTACATTTGCATAAAGGTTCGATAACCTTAGACGACAACAAATGACAGAGAAAACATCAATTAAGCTCAGAAGTAGAAACTGATCTGGAAGAAGGAATATTAGGAGGACATGCTATTCAAAGAGAACCACCGACAGTCATGAAAGAGTTCAGTTTTTTATGGCTAGACCATTCACTAAACAAGAAGCCTCGCCCGCAAAGAAAAAGAAAAACAGTCAAAAGAAACGTCAGAAAAGAAATCGAAGGTATGGAACTAAGATCTGGGACCAAACCCAAACAAATGCGCCAACGGAAGAGATGGCAGCAGGAAGCGAAGGGGCAATAATAAATCTTTCCAACTTTGATCTTACTAAGACTGCTTTTGTCTTTGGGACTTTCGTATTGTACTTTAACTAACTTCAATTATGGACAGACTCAAAGTGATCTCTACAAATTCATGAGGCAACTAAAGTTGAAGAAATATTTTGCAAATAAAGATTGTTCAGCCACTGATCTAGAAAAATCAAGGACTGCATAAGAAACACATTGGGCTGTTGATGATATGGAGCTCCTAATGGAATTAGATTAGCTGGAATGTTTGAAAACAGATGTAGATGCATGATCTACCACTGAAGAAACAGCGAAAGCCCTGGGACTTGACATATATGGCAGTGTGAAAACCCACTTAAAACTTAAGTCGGTATTCCTCCCAGTGACACCAAGAGACTCATTAGACATTTTCTCTGAGTTAGTTATCTCAGACCTGAAATCTTTATCTGTAGAGTCTGACTGAGATTACATGTTTTCTAAGGACACAGAAAAACTCTAGTTATAAACAACATAAAACAGAGAAAAGATGTTGTAATAAAAAAATCAGACAAGGGAGGAAATACTGTTCTGTGGCCCTTGAGTAGGAATGACTCAAAAGCTAGATCTCAGTTAAGAGTTTGTAACTGTAACTGTTATCGTAAAATAAGGCATCTGACAGAGGTTAAAGAGAGGTACTTCATGGAACTATCCAAATGGAGAGGAGTGGGGTCAGTTTCACACAATGAATGTAATTATCTAAAAGTTGAGACACCAATGACACCCATCCTATACTTGATTCCTAAAATTCATTAAAATACCATTCACCCTTTCGGGAAGGCATGTTAAGCACATAATTAGCACGTATTGATTGAGGCCAAGAATTGGTAGTAAATAGCCCAGAAGTGCAACAAGTAGACAGCTGGCTATAAGGCAACCCAGGATTCTGGAAATGCCAGAAATGCAAAGAGTGTAAACATGTAGTGCATTAAAAAGACATTGTGTCGCCACGGTTAGGAACTCTACTGAAAATGCTTAGGACCAGATGAACGACCACCAAAAATAGCGACTCGCTATTAGTGAAAAATTGCGAGTCGCTATTCGCTACCTACCAATACCTCTGTCAACCAGATTGCGAGTTGCAATTCACTCGCAACGCTATTTGGGCCACTCGCTATTAGCGAGTCGCAATCGTCTTGCAAATAGCGAGACCCGTAGAAACACCGTTTTTGCATGCGCAATTTGCGAGTGTGTGTGAAAATTGCAATAAAGCACTCACAAATAGCTAAATTGAATTAAAAAAATTCACTTACTGGTTGTGTTGAAGGACTCCCCCAAACAGGAAGCGGTGCCCACATCAACTCCTGAACAAAAAACATACACATGTGCTGGTGCAGCAGCATTTTGA
This sequence comes from Lissotriton vulgaris, assembly GCF_964263255.1. Classification (NCBI taxonomy): domain Eukaryota; kingdom Metazoa; phylum Chordata; class Amphibia; order Caudata; family Salamandridae; genus Lissotriton; species Lissotriton vulgaris. The sequence continues at coordinate 864,891,496 of NC_141689.1, forward strand.
GACTCTGCTAAGAGAGCAAAGATGAGCAGCAAGGAGAACAATAAGGAACCAAGCAGAGGCAGCAAAAGCTGAAGTTCTCAGAAGAAGAACTAGACATCATTACAGAAGAATGCTGCAATAATCACAAAGAACTGTTTGGCAGAGCCTCACACCGTCTGGTGGAAAGTGAGAAAAGGAAGCTCTGGCGCAGCATGAAGCAAAGGATTAATGCCCTGGGAGTAGCACACTGCTCCATCGATGAAATTAAGAAACAGTGGTATGACCTTCACTCCAGGGCAAAGAAAAGGGTGCCAGAACACCTGGAAGCAGCCAAACAGACCGGAGGGGAACCGTCTACTTCAGCAGACCCAACACCAGCTGAAGTAATGGTGAAAGCTACCCCGGAGAGGGTAGCTGTAGCAGGATTTGGGACCCTGGATACATCCCAGCCATCTATTAATTCTGGTAAGTGCCATGTCCATACCCACTAACGCCTGTACTGTGCATGCATACTAATCAAACACAAGCATACATCCATGTACAAATAACAAACGACACTAGTGTTGCATCATTGGAGATGTAGTCTGTGACAAAATAAGTGTAGTGAGGGAATGACTTGAGCTGATAAACATTGAAATGCCACAGATACAGTGCAACACATCTTTCATTATCATCCGTCATCTCTTTTGTCATATAGACACTGCATTGGAAGCAGATGGCACTAATGGGGACACATCGTGTAGCCACGAGGCAGAGGAAATGGAGGAAGGGCAGGATGTTTGGGAAACGAGTGGGGACAGCTCCACTGATGGCCCATCCACTGCGGCAGCAACAATCCAGTCTCAACACCAACAGCCACCTCTGCAGCGCGATATCTAATGAAATGGGAAACCCAATATACCCCTGACGGCTTGGGCAGATTCAAATGAACAGGTAAATGCGCTTTCAAGGGATTTTTTTCAATTCTTGTTTTTACTCTTTTAGTTCACCATTCAAGGCAAGCTAGCAAACATTACTTGCAATGTAATTTCTTTTTATAATTTCTTTTCGTAGAATATAAATGTACTTAGATTGTTCCCTTATTCACAAAATGAGAACACAAGATCAAATTATAGACAAATATATCCAAACATGGTGTAAGTATAAAAATAATTTTATATTGAGAATTAATATAGAGTACTTTTAGGCTTAATTCACATTGAAACAAGAAGGAAAAAAGTTTTTACGATAATTAACCCCTTCACTGTAACAACTGTGTACACTTTTTCATACAAAACAAATGATATTAAAGAAAGAAGTGTATTTTTTGATGTTTCGGTCCTTATACTTTCGTCAATAAGACCATCTTCAGGACTGTAAATGTTAAAAACAGTTGACCCCTAATGAAACATGGAATAAGAAATAATTACCATGTGTCTTTCTTATATACATCTACAATAAGATAAACACCTGTGCAAATTAAACAAAAATATTTAGTATTGACAATTACTTTGAAGATATTTACAAAGATAATAACCAAATCTTAGATCACATTTAATTCAAAGCAAAGCATGTTAAGAATGAACATTTTATTTATTCATCAACTTCAAACTTTAGGCCGTAATTGTGTTTCATGTAGAATTATAACATTCCAAAGTAGGTATGTCTCACGGGAACCAAAATTGGTCTCCTCCTGATTTGAGTCCATATGATCACTTCCTAAAAATATCTTTTGGGCCTACGGTTACTCACTGAGTCTCAAAGAGCACATGTGTTGTATTTATTAGAATCCTCTTAATCGTTTCGTGGAATAAGTCTATTGTATAGAAATCACTTCATTTATTTCGAGCCCAGAGACTACCCTCTCCGCAGTTGATTCTAGGAATATCTCCGTTTAATCTAGATCATTAATTACAGTATATAAAACATCCTTTTACCCTGTTAATTATATTCAGATAGAGAGGAGCCTATATTTTAAACAATAGTTGTGACCACCTACTAACATGGTGGTATTGTAAACAATTTGCCCACCATCTATGTCTACAACAGAAGCGTTATAAATATCAGGGACGGCTGTTTTAACAAAAGTTTTCATTGATATTATTTATACTTATACTGAATGATCTTAAATAAATTGTTACCTAGGGTGATAGCAGTCAAAGATCAAATAACATAAGTATGTACCTTGTAGCACTTTCAGAATGTTGAGCAGCTTGTTTTTGAGGAAAGTAATAGATGCTTGATGATTGGAAAGGGGCGACCATTCGGTCCCCCCGAACGTATGGCGGAGTACCACGATCCCCCCGGGAAGCCATCTTGGGCGGGAGGCGAGTCTCGGCTGGTATGCCCGAAGCGGCGTAGCCGGGGCGCGCTTTTTCCCGCCCTGGAGTGGGCTGGCCTAGACACTGACGCGGCCGGCCACGCCCTTCGGGGCAGGCAGGGGCGGGTTTACTCCCGCCCTGAAGACGGATAAAAGGAGCAACAAGCCAAGAAAGCATCCTCTTGTTCCTGTGCTCTGAAGCTGCACCTCCTTGCTGCACGTGAGCTCGAGACGGAACGAAGAGCCAATTTTGAACGTGGTAATCTTTCTTTTTGTCTTACAGAGACTCTGTCGGAGAATGCCTAAGAAGGTCGGAAAGCGAGTTACTACTGACCAGATGCTGCGTATGCTCATGAAAGAAGTGACCGATCTAAAGAAACGGATGGCGGCTAAGGACGGGGAAGGGGGACCGAAACGACCTTTGGCAGGAGCAGCTCCCGGAGGAAAAGGCAAGAGGCCCAGAAGGGGGGCAGCTGGGGGGGACATCCCGACTCCCGGTTCCCCACTCGAAGAGCCAACTCCGGTGCCAATGGAGGGGAACCCGATTCCCGTTGTGGTCACTCCCGTGTTCGGGGAGGATATGCCGCCCGAGTTGGCAGCACAATTAGCAGCGTGGTTGGGGAAGGATAGCGAGGGCCCCACGGCTGACGACGCACGAGTGTTGATGAAACAACTACGTGAAACTAGGGAGGCGGCGAAGGCACCACCGCCGGTTATCACGCCGCCTACGGCAGTGGAGAAACCAGCAGGAGCAGGTCCAGCGGCGGATGCAGCTTCCGGTTCAGGTAAGCGGCCATTGCTGATTGCAAGGGATGAGTCTGCACCCTCGCGAAGGGAAAAGTTGGGTCAGCATGTCCCTCTGGCTATTAAAGAAAAGATATGGGCAGATGAGTACATAAACATCTTCTCGTTGCTTACGGATCATTATGAGATGGAGCATGTTAAGAGCCAAAAGGAGCTCATGCATCCGAGTGTTTGACGCGCAAAGATGGCCGCCTTTAAAGTTGATGAAAACATTGGCACTTGGGGCAGGGCGTGGGGGATTTTTACCTCCATCATGGGCGAACGTAGGCCCGAGTTGCTGTCCGAATTGCCGATTTATCAGTCACGGATCATGGAATATTCCGTATCATTTGGGGGCAATCAGTGGTTCTGTTACGATAATATTTTTAGAAAAGCGAAAGAACACGATAAAAACTTAACTTGGGATTGTCACGATTCTGTTTCATGGTCAAAAATGGAGAGTACTGGTATGTTGAAATTGCCATTAGTAGGGAGTAGCGGGGGTGAATCCTCCCGCCAATATGCTGGGACGCCCTTTCGATCAGGTACAGGTAACGACTATCACTCGAGGCCGAACGGCAACGCAGGTAAAAGGGGGATTTGTTGGAACTTTAACAGGGGTAAATGTACGAGGCCCCAGGGGTCATGCAAATTTAGGCACGAATGTGGTGGGTGTGGGCAGCCATCCCATCCTGAGTCCATGTGCAGAGCCAAAACGGGTGATAACGGGGGTAGAGGAGGCGCCAAACAGGTCTGAAATAGTCCGAGGGGCGCCTTTACCTACTCCGGTGGATACCATGGCAATGATTCCTTGGCTCAGCGAATACCCGGATCACGCTTCCGCTGGGGTGTTGCGGAACGGGTTTTCATATGGTTTCCGCATCCCAGTGGGGGAGTTTCAGGGTGTAGCAAAATGTAAAAACCAAATATCGGTCTTGCAACATACGACCGTGGTACAGGAGAAGATTGGGAAGGAGGTTACTCGAGGTCGAGTCGCCGGTCCATTTGATGAGCCACCGTGTGCTAACTTTGTTTGTTCTCCTTTGGGGGTGGTCCCTGAGAAGGACCCAGGTGAGTTCCGACTGATATATAATTTATCAGCCCCACGTGGTCTGTCCGTGAATGATGCGATAGACCCGGATGTGTGTTCGGTGCGGTACGCATCTTTCGATGAGGCCGTTGCCATGTTGAATCGCCTAGGGCCCGGGGCGCTGATGGCGAAGTCAGATATTGAGTCAGCGTTCCGGTTGCTCCCGGTACACCCAGACGATCAGCGTCTCCTTGGTTTCATGTTTCAGGGTCACTATTACATGGATAGATGTATGCCAATGGGTTGCTCTATTTCTTGTGCCTATTTTGAAAAATTCAGTTGTTTTCTGCAATGGGTCTTCACAAAGAAGACGGGTTTTCAACATGTCATGCATTATCTCGATGACTTTTTGTTTCTGGGGGCGGCCGGGGTTCCGGAATGTGGACAGGCTTTGAATGACTTTTGTACCTTAATGACGCATTTCGGTGTGCCATTGGCACCAGGTAAGACTGTGGGTCCCTCGACTTGCCTCGAGTTCCTGGGGATCGAGCTCGACTCTGTGGAAGGTTGTTTTAGGTTGCCTAGAGAGAAGGTGGTAAGATTCAGGGCAGCCCTGGAAGCATGTATTAGCGAGTCCAAGGTCAGGCTGCATCAGTTGCAACAATTGGTGGGACAGCTGAATTTTGCCCTGAGAGTCATGCCGATGGCCCGCCCCTTTTCCCGCTCGATCGCTCAGGCCATGGTCGGCCTGAAGGAGGGTCATCATCGCACGAGGTTATCGGCAGAGGTTCGCCAGGACATGCGCATTTGGTTGGTATTCCTGGCGGATTTCAATGGTCGAATTGTCTGGAACAAACCGGCGGTGTCCTCCGAGGAGCTGGGGCTGTGGACAGATTCGGCAGGGAGCATTGGTTTTGGTGCCATATTCGGCACACGATGGTCGGCTCAAAAATGGCCGTTATGGTGGCATGAGTGTGGACTGACAAGTAACATTGCCTTTCTTGAACTTTTTCCCATTCTTGTGGCCCTGAAAACTTGGCCTGAGGGGTTCAGAGATCACTCTGTGGTGTTTTGGTCTGATAACATGACCGTGGTTGAGTGTATCAATAGCCAGGCAGCACGATGCAAATGGATTCTGAGATTGCTCAAAGAAATTGTGCTATTGTGTATGCAATTGAACGTGCTATTTAAGGCAAGACATGTGCCAGGGGTAATGAATACAGCGGCTGATGCGCTTTCTCGTTTTCGTATGCAGGCCTTCTGGGGTTTTCTGCCCACAGCGGACCCGGTGGCGGCACCCTTTCCCGAAGCTCTCTGGTCTCTCGGTGCCCCGAACTACAGAACCTCGTGGGAGAGAGTTTAGCACCCAGGACGAGGAAGGCATATCAAGGGGCGTTCCGATCCTACTGGGCCTTTGTGGGGGCTGCTAGGGGAGAGCTTTGGGGCCAGGAAGAACTAGTAGTAGATTTTCTGCTATCCTTACATCGAGCAGGCAAATCAGTGGCTACGGCCCAGAGGCATCGGGCCGCCATTTCCTTTATGGCAAGGGCTCATGGGATTCAGGACCCGACTACGTCTTTCGTTGTGCAAAAAGCACTACGTGGGTGGCAACGCCTTGAGGGTCGCAAAGTAGATGCTAGGCGCCCGATAGGTCTGGATAGGTTAGCTCTGTTGTTATCTGTACTCCCTGCAACATGTTCATCCCTGTATGAAACAAGGTTATTCCGAGCCGCTTTTGTGCTAGCTTTCCATGGGGCTATGCGGGTAAGCGAACTAGTGGCAAAGAACAAGCAGGATACCATGGGGGGACTGTGCCGAGAGCACGTTCAGGTCAGGGGGGAGACAATGACTGTCTCGTTTGTCAGGTCCAAGACCGATCAGGGTGCGATGGGGGACTGCATAATCATACGAAGGATTCCCGGGTCGCCCATGTGCCCGGTGAGTGGCGTAGAGGAATATTTAGCGCAAAGGGTGGCATCATGGGGGGGGACCTTGTTGAGACACGCTGACGCCACCCCACTGACGAGGTTTCAGTTTCAGCGGGTGCTTGCGATGTCGATTTCTGCCGCGGGCTTGAACCCCAGCGAGTTTGGGACCCATTCATTTCGGATAGGGGCTGCTACAGAGGCTACATCCAGGGGTCTGAATGTCGAACAAGTTAAACGTGTGGGGCGTTGGTCCTCGAACTGTTATAAAAGGTATGTGCGGTTGCACATGTTGTGAAGCTGTAATGATGTACTCACGCTTCTTGTTTTTGTTTGGTTTTCAGTTGCGCAAGCCTACGAGGCGGGGCGGACTGTGCAGTCGACCCAACACTAATATGAAACTGTTATTTTAACGTTTTAATTTTGTTTCATATTTTAATAAATACGGCCGGGAGGGTCACTCCCTCCCGTCTTCCAAAAGTTCAGAACGTTTCCGGTTTCCCATCATTGGGGATTGTGTTGAGAGGGGGTGGCGGGTATCTCAGCCATATGAGTCTATACGAAACAAATAAATAGTTCTTGTTTCAATATTATGTCTTTTTAAAATAGTCAATAATGCTGTCTCTGCATAAAATTAATAATTTATATCTGTAATGTCTCATGCAGCAAGACACAGAGTGAGTAATGACAATTGTTCTACAACTCCTTAATAGAGAAAGACTTCAGTTAGATATACTCCGGAGATTCACGTTATGCCTTAACAGCCTTAATTATATTAAAGGGGCCAATTAAAATTACACAGAAGTTGTCCATAAATTCATGTTGATAAAATTAAGTTAGTCTATTCTGGTCTCAGGGCCTATTTTTTATAGTAGAACCGCTTGAAGCGAACCGTCACTCTTCTAGTCAGCAATCGCTTTGATTCCGTCTATCTCCATCTTTTTAAACTCGATTGGAGTGAGAAAAAGGACTATTATGCATGTGGTCTAATTCTCTAGCCTAATACGGTGCCCATCTTAGCCAGGTGATTTAATGCTCCCGGACTTTGTTTTAAAGCTTTTCACATATTTATTTTTAATTTATGTGAGATTAGTCAATAAGTGTATATGTTCCTCTCATACTGTGATCGTCCCCCATATTTTCGACCTCATTTTAAGCGGGAAGATCTATTTAACATGCGTTCTAATTTTGTTAACAAACTGCGGCAGCCATATTAGCCTGATAATCCTATACCTACTCAAAAACTTCCGAAAGTCTTTCACCTATTACAGAAGAATCTAATATGCATTTTAGTTTGTTTATAATTCTTCAATAAATGTATGTATTGAACAATTTTACTTATTGACAGTATTTTAACAATATTGTAACTTGTATGTCGTCATCATGTTGTACATTGAAACACAATCAATTTCCTACATATTTAATCAATCATCAAACACAAGACGTTTTAATCTGATATCGGCGTGTATCGTCAAATTTAAACAAAAACCTTTTGTCTATGTCTACTGAAACATTCCTATTCTGACATTAATCTATATTATTTCATCATTTGACTCTATTCAAGACATAAACTGTCTGTAGATTACATGATTCATATAACATTGAACAATGAATAAAGATGCATTACAATATATAGATCATAGATTGAGTAATATTTTCTTCCTGTTCATTCATATAGCTGCATATTCATTCCTGTTCATTCATATAGCAGCATATTCCTCTCGCTTCAATATCAGTTTCATTTTGCTAGAGTAAGAATCACATAACAAAATCACGTAAAAAAAGAAGAATCAGTACTGTAAGCAATTTTCTTATATTACAGAACAAGATTAGTTCATTGCCTATGGCTACCAATCTTAGCAGGTGTAATCAGGTAAACTTTATGTTGACATTTTATTCTAAATGGAATGTCTCGATCTTCTAATTAACCTTGTTTTTAACTGAGCAACCTTATCATATAGCCATGTAAATTATTGAAAACCTGAGTAAGGAAGGAGACCAATCAACGCATACATGCTAGTGTATGCCATTCTCTAGCGGAGTTACGGCTCCTATTGAACAAATCAGTGCGGCAAATCCATCTGCCTTTTTTATGTTAATATTTGATCCACAATATTTTGTCTCTTGGTTGGTTTGATGACCTCAATTACCCACCAATGCATTTCTCGTTCTGCGTGTCCTGCCCGTTGATAGTGTTCTACCAAAGGAGCATTCTCAACATGGCATCTTATGTGTGATTGGTGAGGTAAGATTTGTTTTTTAACTGCCTGTATAGTTTTCCCAATGTAGTGAAGACCACATGGACATTGAATGCAATAAACCACATTAGTGGTATTACAATTAGAAAATGACTTTAATGTAATAGATGCATTGTTAATCTCACAGATATTGGTTGTCTGAGTAGTGTTGCACGTTAGGCACATATTACATTTGTGATGCTAAATTAGAGGTGAAAGTTGCCTCATGTTGTCAACGGTATCATTCTTCTTGTATTCATAGGCATGTACCAAGCGGTCTTGTAGATTTGTGCCCCTCTTAAAAGAAAACAGTGTTTTATGTACAAATTCTGGAAGGGCCCTTAGTAAGATCAGAGTATGAGAGGAACATATACACTTATTGAATAATCTCTCAGAAATTAAAAATAAATATGTGAAAAGCTTTAAAACAAAGTCCGGGAGGCATAGATTCCCCTGATCACCTGGCTAAGATGGCCGCCGTATTAGGCTAGAGAATTAGACCATGTGCAGAATAGTCCTCTTTATCACTCCAAACGAGTTTAAAAAGACGGAATGAAAGCGATAGCTGACTAGAAGACTAACGGTTCGCTTTATGCAGTTCTACTATAAAAGATTACTACAGGTATTAAAATAGGCCCTGATACCAGAATAGACTAACTTAATTTTATCAACAGGAATTTAGTGACAACTTATATGTCATTTTAATTGTCACCTTTAAAATAGATTAAGGCTGCTCAAGTTCTGAGGCATACAGTGAATCTCTGGAGTATATATAACTGAAGTCTTTCTCTATTAAGGAGTGGTCGAACAATTTTCATTACTCACGCCGTGACTTGCTGCATGAGACATTACAGGTATAAATTATTAATTTTATGCAAAGACAGCATTATTGGCTATTTTAAATTGACATAATATTGAAACAAGAACTATTTGATTTGTTTCATATAGACTCAATCATAAAGCGTCTATTACTTTCCTCAAAAACCTAAACAAGATGCTCAACATTCTGAAAGAGCTACAAGGTACATACTTATGTTATTTGATCTTTGACTGCTATCCACCATAGGTAACAATTTATTTAAGATCATTCAGTGTAAGTATAAATAATATAAATGAAAACTTTTGTTAAAACAGCTGTCCCTGATATTTATAACGCTTTTGTTATAGACATATAGGGTGGGAAATTTGTTTACAATACCACCATGTTAGCAGGTGGTCACAACTATTGCTTAAAATATAGGCTCCTCTCTATATGAATAGAATTAACAGGGTAAAAGGATGTTTTAGATATTGTAATTAAGGATCAAGACTAAACAGAGATATTCCTAGAATCAACTGTGAGTGGAGAGGGTAGTCTCTGGGTTAGAAATAAATTATGCGATTTCTAAACAATAAACTTATTCCACGAAACGATAAAGAGGATTCTAATAATTACAACACATATCCTCTTTAAGACTTACTGAGTAACAATTGGACAAATAGACATCCACAATTTTTACAGTGAAGGGGTTAATTATCGTAAAAACATTTTTTCTTCTTGTTTCATTGTGAGTTAAACCTATAAGTACCCTATATTAATTCTCAATATAAAATTCTTTTTATACTTACACCCGTGTTTGGATACATTTGTCTATGATTAGATCTTGTGTTCTCATGTTGTGAATAAGGGAACAAACTAAGTACGTGTATATTGCACGAAAATAAATTATAAAAAGAAATTACATTGCAAGTAATGTTTGCTAGCTTGCCTTGAATGGTGAACTAAAAGACTAAAAACAAGTATTAAAATAAATCCCTTGAAGGTGCATTTACCTGTTCATTTACCTTTGCAGCGGAGCATGACTTAACACTACCTGACCCTCAGTCCACCCATGTACGTCTGCACGGAGAACCCAACGGTCCCAGCTTTGGTCTCAAGGTCTGTCCACAACTGGCACAATCAGTCAGGCAACGTCTGCTTCTTTATAGGGAAATGCTGCAGACACAGCGCCTGTACAACCAAATACAGAGACAGAGAAACATGAGAATGTGCCAGTGCTTCTGCATGGTTACAACCAAACTAGCACAAAACCAGTCCAGAAAAGAAGCCAAACTGGATGTCCTCACCAGCACTGTGGCAGACTTGGCCAAGGAGTGGTCGGCAGAAAGAGAGAACCAGGGGTGCATTGAGCGCAGCTGAGGACAGAAAATAGACAGTCTCACCAGGGCAATCAACAGGCTGGTGCATGCCACTAATAGACAAAGCCAGCGCACACTTGGCCTACAAGTAGAGATGGGCTACTACAGTTGAGATGTAGGGCATGGTTTGGAAACGATCACAGCTACTGTATAAGCACTGCAGATGAACCAGTTAATTGGGGATGTTGGCCTGGGTGGCATTGATAGTGAAATGTCTAGCAGGAGCATCATATTAGCCACAGATGCACCTATGTGGCGCCGAAGTAGCAGCTGCAACCTTGAGATGGGTAGTGGCACCTCTGGCCTGGATACGCGCAGGGACAGAAATAAAACTTTTGGGTTCCCCAAACATCTTTCATGTCCATTTAATTTCTTTTCTATTGGTGACAAAAACCATTAATTTTCTATTATGTGGCAATATCCGACAGTTACTGATGGACTTGTTGTCCTACTTTGAAAATGGATGTGTGATAATTAAAACACCCATTGGGATTCACAATGAGTCATGTCTTTTGTACAGCTGAGTGTCTAGCTTGTGTGTACGTACCTTTCAGAAAAAGTTGTTTGCAATCTGGTCCCTGCGGCTTCTCCCCTCTGCTGCAGCGCTACCATCCAGTAGTTGTTGGGCAGGTGATACCAGGCCATCATCCTTAAAATCTGTGTCAGACACATCCATGGGCGGTCCACCCCTGCAGGCCATGTTGTGCCGCATGGCACATGTTGCCACAATGTTACAGACTGCTTCTGGCACATACAGCAGAGCTCCCTCACTCTTATGTAGGCATCTAAAGCGCGATTTCTGTATTCCTAAAGTACGCTGAATCCCTGTCCTTGTGCGCCTGTGTGCAGTGTTGTACCGACTTTAATGTATGTTGTTGGTAGACAGGTATGGTGTGAGGATTCACGGACACAGAGCATAGGCACTGTCAGCTGTTGTGAGACATTTAATATTGAAGTTAATTGCTTACAGACATGCAATGCCATTAACAAATGTTTGGGGATAGGTGATAACATTACCTAGGAGGTATCCATCATCAAAGTCACCTCTTTCTAACCTTTGATGTAGACCACTGTGTCGGAAAATGAATGCATCATGGGTGCTTCCTGGGTATTTTGCTACAATATCTGTTATGATGTTTTTTGCTTTACACACTACTTGGATATTGAGGGAAAGTGTGCTTTTTATGTTACTTTCAATGTATTGGATGCAGGATGGTGGGCATATGAGCCCATGCGTCCCATCTATGCACCCTATTAACCTATGGGAATCTTGCTAGCCTGTAGAAATCCATTTTTGTCTGGTCTAATTTGTCACAAGGCATGTATATGTGTTGATGTATGTAGTGTAGCATTGCGTCTAGGATATCATGGAAGAAAAGTGAAAGCGCACTCTAAAACACACCACCAGCCACTGCAATGACATCCTGGTAACTACAAGTGGCCAAGAGGTGGAGGGAGCACAACACCTACACATGTGTGGGAAGGGAATTGCCGTCAAGGTTCTACTCTCAAGTTGTGGCTTTAAGGTGTCAATGAGCTTTAGTATGACCCTGCTGCTTAGCCTGTACTGATCATAAAGTCTTATCCAACAATGTCAGCCTGACTCTGAACATCCTCTCCTGTCTTCTTCTCCTCTGCAATGTCGCCATTATCCTCCTCCTCCTTGCTAACAAATACAGGACAGCCATTTTTGAAAGATTTGGGATGCATTCTGGGTATCTTTTTATAGGTTGAACATAATTACCACCTGTTTCAGCTTAGTGGTAAATTGCATGCGCAAAATGCTTTCTTGGCGCAAACTCACAATTTGTGATTATTATGTACATGCAATTTTGCTACTCACAAATTGCGATACACTATTTGGTAGTCGCAAATTGCATGAGCTAATTTTGCGAGTCGGTATTTACTCGCAAATTGTTTGAGGCAATTGTGAGTCGGTTTTGTACATTGTGAACGTCCATTTCAGCATGCGCAAATCATTTTGCAACCTATTTAGCACATGCAAAATGGTCGTACATCTGGCCCCCTAGTTCCTACACATGTCAAAGTGATTTTGTGGTATATGTGCTGCAATGCCCTTGCCTAAAATTGCTTACAGGGAGTACAATACATATGGTACACATATGAATACTACATCATTTATGGGCGATAAGAAATGAGGATCAAAGGTATCCTGTGGCTCACCACATGCATTAGTACCACAATGGCAGATATGAAGATTTGCAGTATTTTGTCATCGATCCTGTACCAAAAAATAGAAGGGGGGTTAACAGAGAGTTAAAGTTAAAACAACTTGAATCAAGGTATATGATTATTTTAAATTCCAAAATCCCCTCTGGCTTAAATTCGGATGGAGAATTATATATACATATCTGAAAAAAGACCTTCAAGGAATACACTCTCTAAGTCCTGCTGATAGAACACCAAGTTTTAGTATGAGACATGAGCTTTTATACACATGTTAATTTTTAGACAAATATTAAGCACCATAATTAGCACATATTGATTGAGTTAGAAATAGGGCCAGGTACAGCTAGTAAGGCTTGACTTTATGCCTGTTTCTCTCTTGTTTTTAAAATATACAATTAATTCACCCCCTATAGTCCAAAAGGAAAAAATCTCAATAAACACACAAGTATTATAAAGTCCTTGTTGGTTATTACTGTTTAGGCTCTATTAAGAGTCCTATGGAAATGAACTTCAATAAGTGGGTTATGTTTAGATGAAATATAGACCATCTCGATATTTTTAGGATTGTATAAAGAACCAACAGGAATAGTAGAGAGAAAGCAAACCATTACTTCGTCCAAATGAAATGGACGTAAAGTTAGCACAAGCATGTAATCAATTTTGAAAGAAGCAATTCCCTTTGAGTGATTTAAATAGTTGTAAGTATTTTTTCGATGTTTTGCACAATTGTTGTTGTACGCTGACGAAGAAACAGACATTAGATTAAGTATATTTAAATCAGGAATTTCAAAAGTCTCCTATATGTGAACAAGGCAGATGTGAATGTTGAAACGTGTTATGCTGTTTTGATGAAAAGACAATAAAAAAACCTACTGACTAAATAAATCCCCGGTGTTGTTGGTTCTTGTGTTACGTTGCAGCTGGAGCGAACACCATATATATATATATATATATATATATATATATATATATATATATATATATATATATATATATATATATATATATATATATATATATATATATATATATATATATATATATATAGAACAAGGGACAAATTCAAGAACACGCAAAGGGAAAACCTAACGAAGGAGCAAAGAATGGCATTAAAAACAGAGGATGACCGGAAAATTGTAACCAAGCCCTCCGATAAGGGGGGCAATGTTGTTATAATGAACTATGCGGATTACCATCAAGAGGCAATGAAGAAGTTAAATGATACATCATGCTATGAATTAATTAATTGGGAAAAGTACAGGAAAACCATCAGAGATTATCATACACTATTGGGTGGATGGTACCACAGCGGGCTTTTGGACACAGATGAATAAATATTCCTAAGGAAAGATCAGCCCCGCATCCCATGTATATACTTCTTGCAGAAGCTGCATAAGGACCCTACTAGACCACCAGGGCGTCCTATTGTGTCATCCAATGGGGGATTGCTAGAGAACACCTCCATCTTTTTGGATTTGTACCTTGCTGAATATGTCCGTAATTTGAACTCTTACTGCAAAGATAGCTCTGACTTTTTGAAAAGACTACATGGTATAACATGGGAAGATGGCTACATATTGATCAGTATGGACATCTGCTCCTTATGTACATGCATTGATCAGGAGAAAGGGGTGGCGGCCTGCATGTACTTTTTGAGAAGGAGGCACATTGACCACTGGGACCACAATAAAATGTTGGAGGTCATGATGCTATACTGCTTAATTTTTTCTGCTATCCTGTCCACGTTTCATGCTAACAACAAAAGGAGGCAGATCTTTTTCAGTTCAGGCTCCCACCATCTGGAATAAGCTACCGGAGGCGCTTCGCAGAGAACCCAATCTTCTCCATTTTAGGAAGTCCTTGAAAACCTTACTCTTTAAAGACGCATTCCCATCTCAATAGTCTGTTACTAGATCAGACACCTCTATATTCCTATTTCATCTTTGTTGCTGTACTTGGTCAGTAGCGCTTTGAGACCTGTCGGTGAGTTGGCGCGATACAAAACCCAGTTACAAATTACAAATTAAGAGAGAATATTTTCTCTATGAAAAATCGGTGTACCGTCAGCGGTCCGGGACCGTGATGGGAACTTTTTTTGCCCCCAGCCTAGCGAACCTGTTCCTAGGCTGGTGAGAGGAACAACAAGTGTGGTCCAACGAATCAGAAATGTATACTGACCACATTGTTATGTGGGTCAGATACATTGACGATTTGTTCTTAACCTGGAACGGCCCCAAAACATTAGCGAAGGAATACATTGAGCATCTAGGAACCAATAATTTGAATTTAAAATTCACTTACACCATGAGCGAGACCTACTGTGAGTTCCTAGATATAGCTGTAGAAATTAAACAGAATACCATCACAACTCGCTTGTTCTGCAAGTCTACAGCGGGTAATGCAATATTACACTCAGCGAGTCAACATCCAGTACCGCTGAAGAATAGCAGCACAGACACAGATTATGGGAGGGAAAAGGGAACCATGATTGGACGTTTCCAACAACGAGGTTATCCGTCCAAAATACTAACTAGGGCCCAACAAAAAGTAGGGACAATTACACATGAGGAGGCTCTGTTTAAAATCTCAACAAGCGCTACTAAAAAAGAGCAACTGTCCACTAGGAACACAGCACACATCCCACGTATGATTACCAATTTTAGTAGAGGATCACAAACACTCGAGAAGATAATTAAATCACATTGGAATCTACTAGTGGCAGCCCCAATTATTGGGGCTCATGTGGGAGTCAAACCCCAGATTACATATCGCAGAGTAAGGTCCTTAAATGATAAATTAGTACATAGTTACCCTCAAGAAAAAGTCAAAACCGATTGATTTAGCAAATCCACTGGTTTCACTACCTGTGGAAGCTGCAAAGCTGACCGAAATGGAAAGAACTGTAAAGAATACACAGTAGGGACGGGACAGAAAAAATTGATCAAGCAACTGATCAAGTGCAACAGAAAATTTGCTGTCTACCTATTGGAGTGTCCTTGTGGCCTCCAATATGTGGGCGGCTCGAAACATCAGCTGAAGGTACGAATCCTACAACACCTCCGCGCAATAACTAATAAGGATCACAACTATCCTATGGCTCGACATTATGCCGAAAAACATAATAGTAACAATTCGAGTCTAATGTTTTGTGGAATTGACAGGGTCCCCAAACACATACAGGGTGGTGATCGCGAGACAAGTCTAAGGGTTCTTGAGTCCAAACATATCATAGACATAGACAGCAAAATCCAGAGGGGCCTGAACTGTGGGGAGGAAATGTCCTCACATATTGGGACATGAAGGAGGGACAATGCAGTACGACTATCTGGGAATATGAGATGTGAGGATTCAGCAAATGTGCTGGAATAGGTTTTTAATCACATACCTTTTTAGTGACACACTGGGCAAATGAGTTATAAGGAGTATGCAGGGTATATAATCCATATATGGAAGTGTCTTATATCCACAATTGTGGAGACACACAGGGGGATGCTTGCTCCACAAAAATATCCTGGTGCATTACTCTATCGTAAACCCGATGTACCCCCGGACGGGGGATGCACTTATTATTTTTTGTTATTATCATTTGTGGACACTGTTATTATTGGAACAAATAGGCACCTTCTCATTTTTTGTTCCCCTCACCCATTCACATATCACGATACTGTATGCACTCGCACAGCAAAGGGCCGCTAAATAGAAGCGCATGAATATGTCCCTATATAAGCAGGCAAGGGAGCTCCTGATGTTATATGTAAAATACTAACCTGACAACACATTAGCGGAATTCTGCTGTACCTTATCATTAATGTGTATTAGATGTCATTCAGCAATGTCTTGCATAAGGCTATGAGTTTATTACGATTCATACCGATTAGGAGCGCGTACTAATGACTCTTCATTGTTTAAATCCATCAATTGATTGTTGCACGACAGTGTGTACCTTGTGATTTTCTCAACAGGTTAATAATGCGATGCATTATGCTGAATTGACATATCCCACTAGCGCTACTCTGCTATAGGGATGATGTGCCGAGTGGATTTATTCAAAACCCTACTGATAAAAGAGTTTTTGTCACGAAAACGACATTGCCCAGAAGTCCTAGCAGCTATTGACACGCATTGGGAAAACTTTATTATTCAATGCGCATTGAGTAAATGAATTGTGCTAAACAGTGTGACTAATTATATTCCTCCTCAATGAATTTTGTGATACCTTGCAATGATATGAAATTGTAATGTGTATGGTTTGATTCACATGGGTAAAAACGATCGTATGTTTTCTATGTTTATTGTTTAAAGGAAGGACTTAAATACACACTGTGTCAAAAGGGTGGCCACTTGATAAAGGCTTCAAGCCGAAACGCGTCGTCTTTGTTTGGAGAGTGCACATTAAAATTTAATTGTGCCTGGACCTACCTGGTGTGCCATTTTTTCCTTTCAAACCGAATGTGGAGGTGATTGGGGAACTGCGAAAAGAATATATATATATTTGTAACTAATGATACCATTATAGGTACCACTCTCCCTAAAAAAGTGTCCTAAACTTACAGTAGGGCACCCTCCTTACGAGATCATTTGGTAGAAACTAATCCAGAACCCTATGTTAAATCCTCTTGGTGGCAGGAACACAAGGGCTTTTATCGGTGCAAAACCTGTAAAGCCTGCCTCCACGGAGTAAACACTAAAATCTACAGGGATGGGTTTACTGACATACAACAACCCATCACACAGGTATTGACCTGCAAGACCGAATTTGCGGTATATATCCTACAATGCCCCTGTCTTCTAAGATACGTGGGCAGCACCAAACATGCTGTCCACAAACGTATCCTTCAACATTTACGTGCAATCACCAATGGCGATAATACTTATCCGGTAGCTCGGCATTTCAGGGAATACCATCAAAGCAATAATGCTCCCCTGAAGTATTGGGTGATTGACTCAGTTAATGCCAATAGAAGAGGAGGGGACAGAGAGGCCAAATTAAGGAAACTGGAAACAAAATATATCTTGTTGCTTAACACCAAGAGTCCTGAGGGCCTCGATGTAACCGAGGATTTATACACATGTTTACCGTAAGAGCTTTTTGAACCATGAAGAATAATATAAGGTCTCCCATCTATACGCCTCAACAATAGGTACCCCCCGGCAGGGAGGGACTATAAGAGGATGAGGAAGTTAAAGACACTTTGGGAACCCTGAAATGAAAAACTGATTGGGATGCTACTTTTTAGTAATATTGATCATTATCACTTAAGGGCACTTCAGGAACTGGATTGACTGTACGGGTCTTAATTCACGATCAGTCAATTCAGTTAACCTTTTAAAAGACACTTATATCACTTTTATCACAATGCATGTACATAATATGAATTTCCGCTAGGTTTTTAATGGGTTGTTGACAACATTGTGGTTGAATGAGTTTTAGGTTTCTTTTAAACAAACGTATTTAACTAAGACTACTGTTTCTGGTATTGTCAAATCTTGGTTTAATATTTTATGGTGTTTTTATTAATCAATCTAATTGTGTGAAACCATTTGATCGTGTGCATTGATTGAAGATTTTTGTACAATTAGCTGTCATTTATTTTGATCATATTAGTGTTTGCATCCTAGCATAATGAGGACAGATAGAAGGGGGCCAGTACCCCTGATTTGATTCGATTTGCACTAATGCATTGTTTTGCACAAATAATTGCACTAAAGGCGATATTTGTACATTAAGAATCTTGCACTTTATATACCTGTTGATCTAATATACAGCAATTGATATTGATTGATATGGCACTATAAACAATAATGCTGTACCCAGAAATGTGGAAATATTGAATTTTTATAGTCTTTAAAATGTAAGGTATTTGACTGTGACACCTCATTTTAACCATAATGTTTTCAATGTTGACAGTCCAATTCAATGCATTGAATTGTCAATTGTTGCTAAAATTAGGTATTTTACTGTAATTTACAAATAGCATCTAACCAACACTTTTATACATCGCAACTACCGTATAAACCTAGTATTTTGTTTATGTTCATGCACAGCCCTCTCATGTGACGACAATGAACCTATCACTGACACTTTATAAGGGCCAACCATATACGAGAACATTGTTATGTGAACAATGCTCTTGGAGCCGAAACGTCATGAGACTACCTGCACTAGAAAATAAATAAGGAAATAACCTTACAGGACCGTGTGCTTTGTATCCTGGCTGGTGTGACCCCAGAGCGCAAAACGAGTGACGGAGTGTTGGATATATATATATGTCCGTGTTTTCAGGACGAGCTGAGCCTGCCTTGCAGCCGGATTATCCTTGGAATATATATATATATATATATATATATATATATATATATATATATATAAAACCCACCAAAGTCCCAGCAGTGCGACCAACCTTCACAGGCTCGACAGGCAAGACTTAGTGCTTAAGGATGTTTAATCACAGCATCAGATGTCCAAATGACGCCAGATATGCTGCCTTGATCACATAGAGCTTGCAATGGTGAGTAGGCGAATTTATGCACAGTGTGAGGAGATGGCAATATTTTTACTATGTTCTTTGCAGTGATCATGCAGTTTTGCAACATGTAGGAAGGAAATAACAGTTACATCACGATTTTACTACATCCAATGTTGTAAGGCAGTTCAGACATAGTGAAAGGATTATAAAGCTAGGACATGTAACAATGGACCAGTGATTGCCCTGCACAGACAGGGAGTGTTGGGCAGGTGAGTGGTGTGGAGTTCATGTGAACTCCTGCATATGTATGCTAAGTAGCGGGGTAGGCGGCTAGATTGTTTCTAGAAGTAATGGAGCAAGAGCGCGCCGTGGCATACAAATAATACGTGACTATTGACCGAACTAAATGCATAATGCTCAAATGTGGGTCAAACAAAGTTAGTCATCGGCGTGTGTGTTTACGCGCGGCAGGCGCAGTGGCAGCCCGATGAGTGCATTGTAGGCGATCTCTAACGCTTCTGGAGCTGATGTGCGCCATTTATCTGCAGATAATGAGGGCATAAATGCAAGACTCCCTCAGAGGTGGAGTGTACCATGGGGAGAAATCCCAAGCGCAACAGAGGCTGCTATGCGTCGTCTGTCTGTGAATATTAAGGCATAAATGCACAGACTCCCGCAGAGGTGAAGTGTACCATGGGGAGAATGTGAAAGTACATATAAATAGGTCTAAAAATCGTGTTGTGATGTAGATATATTGTTCCAAACTAACGTATGCAACAGTGAATAAGTCGCCTGCCATACTTTCAAAATAAGTACAGTGAAGGAATAAAGGGAAGATACAGGGAAGTGCAGTGTGAGTGTATATACAAAGTGAGATTGGCGAGTGTGCGCATAGTGCGATGATAAACCCCTAAAATCGATGTCAGAGTGGTGCCTATCTCATAGGTAGTGGAGTCAGTCCAGCCTACCTAGAAATGTGAATTAAAAAAATATATAAATGCTGCAAGAAGCAACAATGGGTTAGGGAAAAAGAGTATAAACCATAAGTGGTCCGGCATCCATACGTAATCATTACCTCACATCCAATGCAACAAGAAAACAGTCACGAATCAAATCATAGGGACTGACGTGCATTTATTGGTGTATCAAAAAAACACGGGGGCATGTAAAATGTGATACCCAGGGACTAACCTCATGTATGGCAGCTAGAGGAGGGTCAATCTCTCAGATATGAACTGGACCAGAGAGCGAAAATCACAGTATGAATACCGAACTATAACCAGTCTTGTGAAAGAACAACAGGAGTAAAACCCATAAACCACGTCAGGATGGGTGTAGACTATGTATAAAAAAAAACGAGCCTCCAGAGTATTCCGAGCCTTTGTTGCTCTCGGCCGCCTTGATGTTTTCAGGCGCTGCCCTTCCTAACCCGCCCCCGTCGAACAAATTGCAGACTTTTCATCTGTTGCCTCCGCCCTCGGACCCAGGAACCACGCGACCAGCGGATTGCGCACAACACTGCCTGAACCCGACAACCCTGTCCTGAAGACGATCCCGACTCATGGGGATCTAAACGCCGTCAACATCACAGCGCAATTCTATGGCGCATCTAACGTTTTTGGCTCTTGCAAACTGGATGACATCATGATTTAAGTGACTAAAACTAAGTCCTACGGAGCCACCACTGTATATTTTTTTGTCACCTTGCGCCGTTCACGCTGTTCACGTTCAGCACTTGCATCATCACCTTTCACCAAATGTATATATCACTACTCACCAAGTTCTTCCGGGTTGTCACATGATTTCCTCTGTACAGTGCTGCCTAACTGTATCTCCATGTGAAATGCCCTTTTTTGAATAGGTGAATAACAAGCTCTTAAACCATATGAGTCTCCTTGTTTCTTTTTTATGTAATGCTTACTGCATAATTCATTGAACTGCCTTAAATTGATACCTGTTGGGAATTGTTTTTTATACATGAACTATAACAAGGGCGCTCAGGCTGAGTGTGTGCAGGGCACTGGATAAGTGTGAGGTAACTGGCGGTGTGTATATACAACAGTGTGTGGATGCCACAAATGGCAAGGAAACTAACTAAGGGACAGGGTCACAGACACATAGACAAAACATGTATAATATAGCCTTCAATAATATAGGGCCTTTGTCATAAGTTTATACAATGAATTAACAAAACAACGCTCGAGCATCTCAAGATATATGGACATGTGTGAAAGTCATATACAGTGGAGGAATGCATGATGTAGCGGGTCATTCAGGCCTAAGATAAACAAATAAATGAATACATCAATGCAGTAATATATATATATTCCACATAGCAGCTTCTTTGTTTAAAGAAAACCAACTCGAGCCCGAATTCGTGAGCATGTAATTTATTATTCAACAAAGGCAAATGAACACCCGTGTTCGTTTGCCTCTGTTGAATAATAAATATCATCATCACAGGCTCCTACACTCTCAATGCTTCTGTTACCACTAACCCTATTTAACACAAACAAATCCCACATGTCTAACTGTGTCCTGAGTCCTGAACAGCAGTGACCCCAACTTCGTGGCAGCGACCACAGCACCTCACTTCCTTCAATTAGTGAGGAGTGTTTACAGATTGAAGTCTGCCGACAAGTGGTGCCACTGAACCTGCACTAAACAGGCCGGTGATGCCACCAACGTATTCACAAGGCTGTAAGCCCTTCCTCATTGCTACCTCTGACCTACACTCTGGTCAGCAGACCTCACAATTCAGATACAGTCCTGATTCCACAATAAGCAATCCGGTACGCAAGACACATTGCTCTCATTGTGACCTGTCCACTTCAACCATCATCCCAGGCTCCTACACTCTTAATGCTTCTGGTACCACTAACCCTATTTAACACAAAACAATCCCACATGACTAACTGTGTCCTGAGTCCTGAACACCAGTGACCCCAACTTCGTGGCAGCGACCACAGCACCAAACTCCATTCAGTCTTACTTGTTGTTTTTTTCTTTAAATACATTTTTTTTATATGTAAATCCATACATGAGTAAGTTTCTTCTTTATCCACCCGCACAGGGATACGTCTGGGCCCAAGAAGGTTGTTGTGGGTATGTTGGTATTGTTGGAAGAGGTGACGTTACCTGCTAATATGGGGACAGGGAGCCTCAAAGGGGTATCACTCACAGAAAGAACTCCGATATGTTTTCACAAATGCCTCAGACAGATACAAGCTGATGGACTGAATCACAAAATGGTTTTTCAATACTTATGTAGTGTGAGCTATGAACAGTTTGGACCCAGGCTCGCACAGCGACAGCTAGGGCCCGTCCGCTCGACTTCCATACGCAGTACTATGAACAGTCCACGTCATTGTGTCTATCCCTGCCCTGTTCCGTCGTATGCCACGCCACTCCAATTACGTTCCAAAATTGGGCCTACATAGCTACCTGTCGCTGGCGTACTCGCTGTTGGTGTGCAGGTCAATGCTCTAGTTCTCAACATCTCACGGTCATTCCTTGAAGGCAAGTTTGCACACACACCACACTCATGCGGCACAAGCCATGTCACCATGCAAAAAATAATAGATTGACAATGTCACATCCTTTATTGTCAGTGTATATGTAAATGTACAGGAATTTATATAGCGCAAATCACCGAGCGGTTTCTAAGCGCTTGCTTAGGGAACCCGTCCTGGTATTCCCCTGTGAGATAACCCCGGCAGGGTATCCGCAAGGTGAAAGCCAGGCATCCCGCCGCAAGGGGCCGTTGTGGAGATTAAGCAAGCTATTGCCCAGAGTCGCAGAGTGTGAACCCGTGAATCGAGTAGGCACCGGAGCGAAAATTGTCGAGTCTATGGACATTTTAGGACTCTAGACCCCGCCGAGCCGGGAATTGAACGCTGGTCCCGGGCTGACCTCTGCTTCCAGGTCTGCCTCCTCTAACCAGTGAGCCACACTTCTCTGGACTAGCTGGTGAACGGTCCACGGGTCTCAGCCATAAGGACTCCACGAAAACTTGCACATAACTTTAGTCGCACCATCAACTATATGGCCGTCAGCAGCCTACCATCCCCTTGGTGCGGACTTCATATGCATAGAGTTACTGCCACCCCAAACTCATGTGGCCATCTGAAACCTACCACCACATGCCACGAACTTGAGTTCCACAAGCTTAGCGGCACCAAACCCCAAGATGCTCTCTGCCATTGACGACTCAGCGACATGTGTGAGATATGCCAGGCCCTGCAGAAGTTCAAGTGGTCTCAAGTGGTCTCCACCATATACGACTCTGTCAGATCCGCGAAGAAGCTGATGTAGTCTCCGCCATTCAAGACTCAACGACATCTGTAAGATGCACGCGTAATGTGATATGGTGTCCGCCATTCAGGACTCAGGACTCTGCAACACATCTGAGATAGGCGAGGTTTAGACAGGCACATGCAGTTCGCCCACTGCTGCACACTCCGATAGCACCAAGTAAATATTTGCTAATCGATGCACAGAGGCGACAGTCTCTCTCTCTCTCTCACTTCCCTCTCTTCTCTCTCTCACTCTCTTCATTCCTTTCCTTCTATCCCTCTCTCCCTTTCTTTCCTTCCCTCTCTTTTTCTCTCTGGCTTGTTTTTCCTTCTCTGTTTCTCTCTCTCAGTTCTTTCATATGCACATTACACACGTCCCTATTTGGTGCTTTATTTTCCAAGCTCAGTCATCGACATCCATGGTCCCCGCAGGAATCTTGTTTTCTCTTATATTTGTTAAATTTTATGTATTGCTTTATTTTTTATATATATTAATAAAAATTAAATTTGAGAATAGTTTATGGTTTGTATAACTTTAAAAAACATAAAGTTTGACAAACAAATTATAAACCTTTTCGATTTTTTTCTTAAATGCTGTGTGACTCTTATTACTGTTATTTGCTGGTATACACCATGGTGTAACATTTTAGAGCACTTATCACGGGAATACTATTAATCTCTCCAGTTTTCACCAACTTCTAAATACTGTATTAGATTTATCTCAACTTTAGTTGCATTAAAGTGCTAATAATGAATTGCAGAGTAGCCGTTCCCATGCAAAAACACACGAGGTGCACCTTTGCGATTTATTCGAAATACTAAAATCCTGTATTGAATTGCACTGAGGTAGTCCCTGCACTTACAGTGTACACACAAAATCAATGAAGAAATCTCATTGTATTTATATTGATTAGGAATAATGCGTCAAATGCTGGATCTTGACAGGATACACTACCCAGTCCGTATATTGTTCTGCAGACGAACAAATGGCATCACAACTTTCACAACTACAATGCATAATTAATTCCGGCGATAACCAACCTTACCACCTAGAATTTTACACCTGCTTTCTACACGTGTTTAGCAGGATGACTACCTGCAGCATGAAAGGATACACAGCGAAGAGACATACCAGAACACCTACAGGTGCCATAGAGTCAATGAGCACGATACAGGAATACCCATGAGGGCCACAAGACTCATCGCAACAACCAGAGAACCACCAACGCCCCACATACCCGCATCTGAGCAAGTGTGTCCGTGTGGTCATTGTGCTAGCATGATAAGCAAATGCCCTGCAACATCACAGTGTGCTGTCACCTCAGCGTTGGCAGTGACCCTGGACATGTAGCTACACATGCATCTTCCTGCAAGCACAACACACGTGTGCTGGTCCGGCCTAAACAAGTCAGTGCAGGGGTGTGCCTATACTGCAAGGGAAACGGGGTGTCTCCCACATGTCCGTGTGCAGGAAGTGGGGTAAGTGTGTCTCTGTGTTCTGACGTAGCCTTCCACAAGGGTCGCAGCAGACAATGTTGTAAAGTGGCATGCACCACCACCAAACGGCACTCTCATGGTGTAGTTCAAATGCTGCATGACATGCCGAAATACGCATTACAATGCTGTGCTGTACGAGTGCCCAGGATATAACAGCGCACCGTACAAAAGTATGGGGGCTCGAGGGAAGGAGGAGCAGCTGTTTGGCAACATAACACACAATGAACCCGCCCATGCGCCACGTGCTGGACATCTCATCCATGATGACCAAAGTCGCACACATCCCACAACACCCACGACCGGCCTTTGTACGCATCCTATTTGAATTAACCCTGGGCGTAGTGGGCGTAGTGGGGCTTCGCGGAGCTACGTGAAGTGGGCGAGAAACTACGCCCACCTCCGCACTCCGCGTAGCCCCACTACGCACCGCAGGCCTCCCTCCCGCCCTCCCTAAATACTTTAAATTACATCTGTAAAAGAATTAAAAGGCACTTACCTTGCCCGCCGCTGCCCGCCGCATCCCCCGGGCTCGCTCTCTTCGTCGCTTCCGTCTTGGGTAATAATGTGCATGCGCGGGCGGCCGCGCATGCGCATTTCTCGTTTTAGATACGCAGGCATATCTAAAACGTAGGGGTGTGCATATAGCTTTTCTGCAAGAGACGCACCTCACCAAGCAGGAGGGAGTAGCGCTACAAAGGAGGTGGAGGGGGCAGCTCTTTAACACAACGTATTCGGGGGGCATTGATTTGGATACGGGCAGGGGTTCCTTTCCAGGTCACTAAAACGGTGGTGGACCCAGATGGTAGATTTGTGGCTGTAGAGGGGAGACTCAGGGGCCGGGTGGTATCTCTTTGCAATGTATATGCCCCAAATGTAGATTTGCCCGCTTTCCTAACAGCACTTTCGGGCAAACTGGCGAGTTATTTGGCAGGGCCGATGCTCATGGGGGGGGGGATTTTAACTCGGTGGTGGATACTGCTTTGGATGGATCTCATCCCCCACTGCCCGCCTCCCCAGTACACAGGGTAGCGAAGCACCGATTGGATTGGCAGGAGAGCTGGGACCTGGGGGACGCCTGGAGAGTACTACACCCCACCACGAGGGATTACTCCTTTCATTCAACTTTACATGACCTGCATGTTAGATTGGATGCATTTCTGTGCTCGTCGCATATGCTCTCAACAGTGGGTAGCGCGGAGTATTTGGCCCGCACGCTGTCGGACCACAACCCTTTGTTGTTGTCCTTGAACTGGATGGTGGAAATCAACTGTGTACCAACATGGCGGCTGCAACCTGATACATTGGATGATTTGCTCTTTAGGGAGGCCTTGGGGGAGCGAGTAGCACGTTACTTTGAGGAGAATAGTGGCTCCGCCTCTACTAGAGCTGTGGAGTGGGACGCGTTTAAGGTGGTGGTCAGGGGTCACTGTATTGGGAACACTGCAGGGGCTCGTAAAACTTTGCTGGATGATCTCGAGAGAGCGGAGAGACGATTGAGGGAGAAGGAGAGGGAACGCCCGAATCACCCTGAGCTCCAGGAGGGGATTAGTGGCACCAGGGAAGCGCTAGCGGTGGAGTTAGAGCGGTTGCGTAGCTTCGACCACAAGGCGTATATGACGAAGGCGCATGCGGAGGGTGATAAGGCGGGGTCGATGCTGGTGTGGCTTGCCAACCCGATCAGGCGGGGCGCTCCGATCATGGCGATTCAGGCGGAAGGGGGGGGGGGCTTTGCCACACCCAAGCCGGGATCCTGGATAGGTTTAGGGCGTACTATGAGGGTTTTTATGAGAGCGGGCTGACGGGCGGGCGGAAGAATTGGGCACCTTTCTCGAAGGGTTGCAGCTACCACAATTAGAGGAATCGGAAGCAGAGGAGCTGGGTCGGCCTATAACGATCGGAGAGATAGGGAGTGCAGTGAAGCAGATGGCTAGAAATAAAACTCCAGGGCTTGACGGTCTCCCGATAGAGTTTTATAGCAAATACTTGGAGTATCTGGCTCCACAACTGCAATTGGTCTATAATGAGGCGCAATCACGAGGTAGACTCCCGAGCTCCATGTGCGAGGCCCTTATGATCCCGTTGCTAAAACCTGGCAGAGTGAGCAATGCCCTTTCGTCCTACCATCCATTATCTATGCTCACGACGGATTACAAGATCCTGAGCAAAATCCTAGCAAATAGGTTGTTGACTCACATGACGGGTCTGATTCATAAAGATCAATGCGGCTTTATCCCGACACGTAACACTACCCACAATATCCGCAGGCTGACGAGGCTGATGGGGGCTCGGTTGTTGGAAGACACTACTCCATTCGTGCTCTCTATAGATATCGAGAAGGCCTTCGATAGTCTTGAATGGGACTATCTGTATGAGGTGATGAGGCGTTTCGGGCTAGGGGACGGTTATATCAACTGGACCAAAGTCCTATATACAGAAGCCACAGCTAGAGTCAGAGTGGGTTCATTGATCTCGAAGCAATATCCGGTACGACGCGGCACTAGGCAGGGGTGCTCCCTTTCTCCCCTCTTGTTTGCTTTGGCAATGGAGCCTTTTGCAGCGGAAGCCAGGTCTGGCCACCATTATAAGGGGTTGGTCTACAGGGCCAGGCCGCATGTCATCTCATTATATGCGGACGACCTACTGATGTTCTTGGCCAATGCGGAAGCGGAGTTGTTGGGGGCGAGACATTTGCTGGAGTTGTTCGGGCGGCTGTCGGGCTTGAGGGTCAATTGGCCCAAATCTTGTCTATACCCTTTAAGACAGGGAGAGCCGTGCCCTCTCACGGCGCAGGAACTCCGATGGGAACCGCATTGTCTGCACTATCTCGGCGTTTATATCTACCATACCCCAGCGGATATGCTGGATGGCAATATCAATCGCTGTATTACTGCCCTGAGAGGGTGTATGGACTTCTGGGCCACTCTCCCACTCTCACTAGCTGGTCGGGTCTCCCTGCTTAAGATGGTGGCTCTGCCTAGGCTATTATATTACTTTAGGACTCTTCCGATATGGGTTCCGGGCTCCGTCTTTCAGCGCCTGAGATCGTTGACCATAGCGTTTTTATGGGGCACGGGTAGGCGACGAATCGCGCTGGATACCCTCTTGCGACCCAAGGATGAGGGAGGCATGGCGGTGCCTGATTTCGAAGGCTATTATCTGGCGGCTCAACTGCAGACTTCCACTCAGGAGGTCGCGAGGGTGTATCGAGGCCCGGAGCATTCTAGAGATGAGGGCACCCCGCGGCATGTGTTGGCATACATCACGCTGCATCAGAAGCTATTGCTTAGAGATTTGACCGTGGAGGAACAGACGTTCCGACTTTGCTGGAACCGGGCGCGCAAACGAGCGGGTGTCCGCCGCATGTATGCCCCGGAAATTCCGCTGGGAATGGTCACAGCCCTGCCTCATGGTGGGGACTGGTCGAGATTAAGAGGCTGGGAAGAGGCTGGGGTTCAAATGCTGGGCGACTTGTATGAGGATGGTGCATTGCTTCCGTTTCAGGAGTTGCAGGAGTGGTTCGACCTCTCACGAGGAGATTACTTGTTACATGTGGCGATAACGGGCGCCATGCAAGACCACTGGGGAGAGGGATTGCAAGAACCTGCGACCTCCATGGCGTGCCAATATACAATGATGGCGGCCGGGACCTTTAAGGCTGTAACCTGTTTGTACTCCAAAATGTTGCGGGAGGCCTTGCAGCCGCTCGCAGCTTTAAAAGCTAAGTGGGAACTGGACCTCCAAATGGAGATCCCTGACGCAACTTGGGGTCAATTATTGCGGAGGGCGCAGGAGAGCTCAAGGAACGCTAGGTTCCAACTCATACACTTTTATATTATTCATCGGGCATACCTCACGCCAGGGAAAATATGGCAGTACTTTGGGGTGGAACAGGCGGCCTGTCCCAGGTGCAACACAATTGGGGCGGATCTGGGACACATGCTGTTGGATTTCCCTACCTTGGGGGAATACTGGCAGGAGGTTGGGAGGGCCCTGAACAATGCTACAGATAGGGAAATACAGTACACCAAAGCAGTGGGGGTACTACATTGGTTTCCACACACGTCCAAAAATAAGAATACCAGCCGATTCATAGATTTGGGGTTGATCCTGGCAAAGAGGGAAATAACAAGGAATTGGAAATCGAAAGTGGGACCCACGTATAAACGATGGTATGGTGAATGTCTGAGGTGGGCAGCCTGTGAAAGCACTTTGAGGTACCAGATGGCTAGGAGGACCGATGATGAGAAAGCCATGGAGAGGGCGACAGCGTGGGAAATGATGGTACAGGCGCTCCGGGATGATAATGATGAGGACGAAGGGGAGGATGAGGACTCTGTAGCAGCTGACCCCACTAGCGCACCTAGGAGCACACCTTAGTGAATGTATAAGTCCTCCTTGCACACACCAGACCTTATTCTCACTGGGATTCTAATACAGCGCTGCCACAGGGGGGGGGGGGGAGTTCGGGACTGTGGGAAGTTGGGGGGGGGGGTGGTTGATGGGGGTGGGGGAGGGGCGAAAATTTCAAAAGTAGTCCACGTCTTCCTGTGAATGTAGCTATGGACATT
The DNA here is from genome assembly GCF_964263255.1 of Lissotriton vulgaris. Taxonomy (NCBI): domain Eukaryota; kingdom Metazoa; phylum Chordata; class Amphibia; order Caudata; family Salamandridae; genus Lissotriton; species Lissotriton vulgaris. Next base: position 864,920,944 of record NC_141689.1, read on the forward strand.
GAACTATGAAGCGGGGAATGGACTCAGTGCGATGCTTGCTTAGTCTTCTGCCTGGAGACGTGCTTGGCATGATGGGGAGACAGAATTGATAATGTGCCTTCCTGCTATGTTTACTGGATGTGTCATAAAGATATTGTCTGTACAATTATTTTGGTGCTGCAATAAAAACGATGTTACAAAAAAAAAATACTTCTGTGTGGCAAACCAAGCCTCCTGTATTTCCTGGCCGCGTTATTACTTACCCAACCTCCCTAGGACAGTGGAGATTCCAATATAAAGACTGGGGCATCATTGCACGATTCTGTAAAAGGAGACAACCTTATGGAAGTTGACTGGATCATCTATTCACAGGAGCAGCTAGTGAATCCTCTATATTTTACAGACTTTGTTTTTATAACTTGAATAATATATGTGAATGAATTGCCAAGGGTGGGGAAGTGAGTGTATATTGGTGTGAATGGAAGCAAAATACTGAGCATTCATTATTGTACAGCTGATGAGCTAAGCGTATTGAGAATCGTTCTCATCACAGACTTTCTTTTTAACTTGCTGTTAGTCTTCTATATATATCAAAATGAATGTATTTCTGTCTGTTTGTCCTTTATGCATTACTACACCATTCATCCGATCGGCATGAAACTTTGGGAAGTTGTTGAGTACACTCCCGCGAAGGTTTCTGGCTAACAAAAAGAGAAATGTGTTAAATATTGGCCCCCGCGGCCCCACAGGGCCTTCATAATCTTTCCAATACTGAACGTTTACAGTTTCCGGTGCGACTCCCTTTTGCAATGACCTTCAACAAACCACACAGACAATCACTGCAAGTGTGTGGACTAGATTTGGAGAATCCGTGCTTCTCACATGGACAACTGTATGTGGCCAGCTCACGTGTCAGAAAACCTTTTGATTTATTCGTGTACGCAACGTTTACAGTTTCCGGTGCGACTCGCTTTTGCAATGACCATCAACAAAGCACAAGGACAATCGCTGCAAGTGTGTGGACTAGATTTGGAGAATCCGTGCTTCTCACATGACAACTGTATGTGGCCAGCTCACGGGTCGGAAAACCTTCTGATTTATTCGTGTACGCACCAGACGGAAAAACAAAAAAAAATGTGTATCCACAAGCACTCAAATAAATAAACAAAAAAAAGAAAAATGTGTTAAATATCGGCCCCCGACCCCCCAGGGCCCTCATAATCTTTCCAATACTGAACGTTTACAGTTTCCGGTGCGACTCGCTTTTGCAATGACCATCAACAAAGCAAAAGGACAATCACTACAAGTGTGTGGACCAGATTTGGAGAAATCGTGCTTCTCACATGACAACTGCATGTGGCCAGCTCACCGGTCGGAAAACCTTCTGATTTATTCGTGTACGCACCAGACGGAAAAACAAAAAAAACAAGTATCCACAAGCACTCAAATAAATAAACCAAAAAAAAAGAAAAATGTGTTAAATATCGGCCCCCTGACCCCCCAGGGCCCTCATAATCTTTCCAATACTAAACATTTACAGTTTCCGGTGCGACTCGCTTTTGCAATGACCATCAACAAAGCACAAGGACAATTACTGCAAGTGTGTGGACTAGATTTGGAGAATCCGTGCTTCTCATATGGACAACTGTATGTGGCCAGCTCACGAGTCGGAAAACCTTCTGATTTATTCGTGTACGGACCAGACGGAAAAACAAAAAAATACGTGTATCCACAAGCACTCGAATAAATAAACAGAATTAAAACAACACTTTAAAATGTTTTCCATATTAAAATGAATATGTTTCAATAAAAAGGACACAATGTAAATTGAATGTTATCATAACAAGTTTCCTTACATTTCCTTTCTTCTGAGATCGCAGCAACGCGCGACGGGTAAGCTAGTTGCAGATAGAATGTGTATTACATTTCAGGTTGTTTCATACATTACTTACAAGATGTATTTATATCTTTCAGCTCTAATCTATCATAGGGTTATCAGCAACCACAGATAGTGGGATATACAGAGATTGCCACCAGATAACCCAATATATCAAAAATCATAGTATAGTAATAGTATTGACCAAATACTAACATTTTTAGTGGCAATGCCACTGCAGTACAAGTTGAGTCCAGCAGCAAGAAAAGGAGAGGTGAATTAAATGAATTGAAAAACAATTTTGAATGCGCACATATACCCCAGGGCTCTAAGCCCAAGATCTCACCACTAACATGTAGGACAGTAACCCTATGTGACAAAACAAAATGAAAGAGTTTAGAGCCAGGTTTTGAGATTTCTCCAAAACAGCAAATATCAATTTGTGGCTCGGGAGTGTAGTCCACAGTTTAGCTGTATCATAAGAAAAGGATCTGGCCGCCCATATTGTTGTGTAGTTCCTAGGAGTCCCCCAGGGCCTGCACATTTTGGATGACCTAAACTGTGGGCTTGGTATCCCAGCCTCTTCCGGACAACCCCCTGATATGTCAGCCGTTGGATCACTTAGCTCTACAGTGCCAATACCACTCCCTTGTATTCTACAGTGGTGTAGGTTTTCTCTGGCAACCACTGAACATGACAACGCCGTCATGTCATCATGCTTCAACACCCTGCACATGCTCCGAAAGATCTTCCAGTGGATCCCTACCAAAACCAGAAAGACGGTCACCCAGGCCCTCGTCGCCAGCTGCCTGGACTACGGAAACGCCCTATATGCAGGAACCACAGCCAAACTTCGGTAACGACTACAACGCATACAGAACGCCTCCGCACGACTCATCCTCGACATCCCTCACCACAGCCACATTTCCGCCCACCTAAGAAACCTGCACTGGCTCCCCGTCAACAAGAGGATCACATTCAGGCTCCTCACCCACACACACAAAGAGCTCCACGACATGGGCTCCGAATACCTCAACAGCCGCCTCTCGTTCTACACTCCCACCCGCCAGCTCTGCTCCGCCAGCCTCGCCCTCGCCACCATCCCACGGATTCGCAGAACCACCGCTGGAGAAAGATCGTTCTCCTACCTGGCGGCCATAACATGGAACTCCCTCCCCGCACACCTACGAATGACCCATGACCATCTCTCCTTCAGGAAACACCTCAAGACCTGGCTGTTCGAGCAGTAGTAGCACCCCCCCCCCTTTCAGCGCCTTGAGGCCCTCACGGGTGAGTAGCGTGCTCTATAAATATTTTGATTGATTGAACCCTGATTCCTCAGTGATCATCGAAAACAGTACAGTACGTTCCGCTCAGACACTCATGCTTGCTTTCTCTCAGAAAACACACAGGATAGCAATTAGGACTTTTCAATAAGTATGTATTGGTCCAGTGACAGCCTGGTGTAGAACATATATGCTGCAACAATCAGGAGACAGAAGCTTGAAAAAGAGATTGCTAGTACCAATGTAGTGAATAATAGATACATTTCTACCATAGTGCTAGTAAGATGAACAGAAACAGTTCAGATTAAAAACAGTAGCACTTGCATATTCCTAAAATGTGCGCCCTAAGTAATTTGCTAAAATGTACCTAGCCTAACCTGGATGTGTAAGTGTATGTATGGGCAGGCAATAAACCCTTAGGGATGAACCTGATGGTTTAGAACGAAGGACCCTATTGCTGCGTTGAGGATGACAACCCGCAAGGGATGTCAGACTACTGCTTGTCAGAGATTCAGCATGCAGGACCCGTCTCAGATTCAAAGGAATTCTCCTTTAATTTGTAGGGGGGAGGGAGGGTATTTTATACTAATTTGGTCACTCCAGGGTTTTTTCTAGAATCAATATATTTTTTAAACAACCATGGATGTTTTGAAAACAATCATAAATGTTTTGAAAACAATCACTGAGTGTGATCATGTACAGCTGGCTGTTGGCCAAGGATGAAAAAAAGTGGTGACCTTCATACAGAATACATCTGCCGTACCTGGGGACATGTTTATGTACGTCAAGCACAGGGATTATGATAAAATACTTAAAGCCTGGTGTTGAGGAGACAGGAGCAAGCTACTAGGTAAAAGGTCACCTGTTTAGAATGGTTATTGTTGTGTGGATGGGACAGGGTATACATGATGGGACTATCCTAAAAGACATGACACCCACTCCACATCAAAAGGTCAACAAGGTCAGCTAGGTAATGATAAAGCTAACATTATTAAAAGGCAAAAAAATCACTTATGATAAACATATATGCCCAAACGTGCACAGTGGATTCTTAGCACTGCCATTGGTTTACTCATGGCTGAGTGAACAGCCTTACTAGGTGAGTACCACTGAAACGGATATCTATAAAACGGAGGACCCAAATTATGTAAGGTCTTCTGTGCTTATGTACATGACCTTAACCGTGATTTTTTTCTTCACAAGACGCCAGTGCAGATTTTTAAGTTCCTAATAGACCGACTGATGTTTGGGGGATATCAAGAATGAGCAGAACATGTGCATTTTCTACAGCTTGAAGCTTGTTATAAGAGCCCTGATTAATATCGAAATAGAGGGCACTGCAGTAGTCCAGCGAGATGAATTCAAGATGAGGTCAGCAGTTTTATGTGCAGCAACAGGAATTAAGGGAAAGGGTTTCTTCGGGGATCTAATAATATTGAATGAGAATCAAAGTTATGTTTTCTATAAAAAAACACCAACTTTTTTTTGCCACCCTAACTGGGGAAGGAAGGGAACCAAAGGCCACAGGTCACCAGTTATTAGTCCAGATAGAATGATAACAACCAAAAATAAGGACCTGTGTATTATTCACGTTTAATTTTAAACAATTCTTCTTCATACAATTAGTGATGTCACACTTTCAGTTCCTAAAGTTCTAAGCTACTGAATAGACATCATCCGCAATGGTCACGATAATATGGGTGGCATTAGTGTATGACAATACATGAAAGTCAAAAGAGTGGATCAGCTTGGTAAGAGGTGAAACATACAGATCGGGACATGCCCTGTGGAACTCCATATCGTAAGGAAAAGGGGATGGAAACAAATGATCCACCCTTTACTGACTGGGTCCTATCAATGAGAAAAGGACCTAATAAACTGAAGGCCTTGCCTTCGATCCCAAGTTGAGAAAGACAAGCTATCAAAAGTGAAGAGGAAATACTGTTGGAAGCTGTCAACATATCTAACATGATGAATGCCACAACCTGTACAGGAATTTATATAGCGCAAATCACCGAGCGGTTTCTAAGCGCTTGCTTAGGGAACCCGTCCTGGTATTCCCCTGTGAGATAACCCCGGCAGGGTATCCGCAAGGTGAAAGCCAGGCATCCCGCCGCAAGGTGAAGGACTGGGTTCTTTTGGACCCAGCGGTGCCAGGGCACAACACCTGAAACCTTCGTGGGTAACCTGCTCCGGCGTACAAGTCACAGAGACACGGGACACTTCCTTCGGCGTCAAAGAGTCAAGGTTTATTTACTGCAGGGAACACAGAAGTCACGGCAAGTACACCACGTGCAACTTGGGGAGACTGCTTCAAATTGGTTTTGTGGATCGCTCCTTTTATACAGTTTTTACCCATAGGCTAACATTGAACACAAAGGTTTACAACTCAGTTCCCACATCGAGCTCCCAGAGGGGTCGCTTTGGTCGCTTTGAAACATACAAGGTCCGGAACATAAGTGCGGAAACATTTGGCGGTTCCCAACTGTAAAAACCCATCTTCCCACCATTAGCAAATTCCAATCAGCAGTAAAGTGGATTGAGACAGGAACGAAGACAGGTGCAGAGGAAGACGGAGACAGTGGGGAGATCGGAAAGGGTGTAAAAGGGGAGGTGCCGTGAAGCACGAGATACAGGCATCAAAGGGACGTGCCTAATGAGATGCACGGCTGAGACAATAAGTCCGTGCGGCGAGATGAGCCTCAAGCGGCGCCACCTGCCTTACAGTAGCAACCCCCTCGTCATAAAGACACTTTCAAAGGACATGTGTCTTCCGCAAATATCTTGGGAGTCCCAGGGTCGCGAAGCGGACAGCGTCCGTTCGCTGACTACTTGAGGGCAAGAGACAAAATGGATGCCGTATCTAAGATGGAACCCGTGGGTACAGATGAAAAGCCCACGTAACAAACGAACGGTTTAAGTTAGCACAGCGAAACTGCGCACACTTACTAAACTCGTCATTTGCGGTTCATAGATACTAGACTCGACCATATTCGTGCGAGTCGAAAACACCACTTACAATTGTCACGGAACCTCAGACGCTCCTTTTGCCCTCATGTAGGCAAGCACTAGTCGGAATCATATTCGATATTCATCAGGCCATCAAGATGTCGTTGTAGCATAGATCTGTCCGACCGAGTCCCCTTGGTAACAGGTGGTTGTCTCATACACGTTGTAGCACAGAGGCCACATAAGGCAGGACCACACTGCACACAAAGGCAACACGTGAACAGGAACACTACCACAACCCCGATGATCATCAGAATCTTCCAACCCCAAGTCGACATCAGGCCCCAAAACCAACCGAGTAGCGTCCAATCCCCTACATCCACGTGTATGGATTCGGAGATCTTATGCAACTTCGAGATGGCTTGATAGACAGTAGGAGCATTATCAGGTATGAAAATGCAACAGCTCGAATGGATCACTTTACATACCCCACCGCGATCTGCCAAGACAACGTCTAAAACCATACGGTTTTGTAACGTCATAAGTCTCTCCGCCTGAAGTTCTGTGGTGATATTACCAAGGGCACTGGCAGTAACATTAGCTGTCGATTCCACCACTCGAGTCAAATGTCTCAGGTTCCTACTATTAACCATAGGTCCCCAAAACGGGAGGAAACCCTTGAAAAAGTCTCCTGCCTCTTGACCGGCAGTATCCTCTTCGCTAATTACGCCTCGTACAACTCTAGTCTTGTGGTAATCGGCATCTACAGTAAACGTCGGAGGCAACAGATTTGCAACAAAACATGAGCCCATAAAGTCTGAGGGCAACCATGTATATGCACGATCATGACAGATGAAGTACGTACCCTTGGCAGCCAGAAGCACAGGGATCGGGGACATTGACAGAACGTAACTTTCAGTGCAAGCACTTACTCCAAGTGAGGCTTGCGAACCACGACCCACGATACAAAAATTACCAGTGTGGGGTACGACCCATATCGGAGGCGAGCTTTTAAGCTGCTTTTCATTAGTGAACGTACTATATTCCCCTCTATCCGGTGCCCTATAGGCTTGTACCTCTGCCTTAGGGATGAGAAAAGCATCATAGATCTCATCTTCCAAATCCTGTATTATCATCGATACTACCCACTGCCATGAGGCAGGACCCGGTTTGGGGGAACGTTCTGGAGAGGGGTGGAAACCTAGTGCGCTTCGAAGCATTGTTTGGTATGCTCGAGCTGACCCTTGGGAACTATACGGTAACACCAGATATGGAATTCCCTTACCCGTAGTATGTGGCATCAACCCACATACCCAACAATTAGTAGTGTTAACCACTAACTGATGCTGATGGAGGAGCTGGATAAAGGAATTGTTGCGGAATTCTACACGTCTAGCCTGTTCGTGTTCCGGTAGAATATGAAAGGAATGGGGAGAAGCAGTAGTAGCAGTAGAAGTAACGTTAGAGCAAGAAGTAGGAGTAGGGGTAGGAAGTAAAAAGTAAGACATAGCATAATACACCCCACCCGCCAAGAATGCAGAAGCAGTTAAAAACAGTACAAACAACTGGAATACAAAACATTTAGTACGACTAAGTTTCTGCAGTTTAACTCTATACGCCTGAGCTCCTTCCAAATCGTTCAGCTTCGAAAATGCCATTTCCCTACGACCGTCCGCAACGTTTCTTGACGCACTTCGTTCTGTGCAGCAATAGTCAATCCCCAGGAGTTCCTAGGAACCGACGGCCTTTAACCTAGCGTCAAGACCTACTGTTCAGAAGGAAGTACGCGCGCGGCCCTACGGCCCTCAATACACAATATGTATTTTATTTAGCACAAAAAATCAGCTGTGGAAGGAAAAAGATACAAAAATCTCAATATGTGTACAAACAATTTTCAATCATACGGAATGTTCAGAGTTGATCAGGGGAAACGAGGATATTGCAGTTATCAGTTTCAGCAAAGCAAGAAAACAATTTTATTTGTCCTTATTATGAGAACGCAAAGAATATCGATGTTTCCCGGGACGTGTCTGCTCGTCAAATAAAGGATCCGTTGAAGAGACAGCGTCCTGCTGATCAGTTTGTTGATTTGGTCTTGAGTCTTTTGCTGACAATGTTCCAACAGTGGCTTTCTGCTGCGCTGAGTGTTCACCAACAAGTTGTGCGTCGCTAAAAGGTACAAACGCCGGCAATGTCTCTGCTTCTGTTGACGCAATGCCTTTCCTCACCCACGGGTCTGCCGGCAAAGGAATAGGGACTCGCTTACAATGGGTAGCATGTACCCAGTTCTTCCGTCCCTCAAGACGAACGGCAGTCCTCGTGGCCAAGAGCACCTGGTGAGGTCCAACAAAGCGGGGGTCCAGATTCTTCTTGCGTGAAAAATTACGGGTGACAACCCAATCACCGGGCTGGAGCTGGTGACCTGGACCCTCCGTCTGCGTCGGCAAGGCGTCGTAAACCTGTTGATGAATTAACCTCAGTTTAGCAGTCAAGTCATGTAAGTAGTCAATCAACATCGGATACTCAAGATCAACGAATATACCTGGCCTAGGAACCCCCCACACATTCGCAGGACGGCCGAACACTATTTCATAGGGACTAAGCCCTATTCGGGAGTGTACAGTCGCCCTAGTTGACAGTAATGCTAGAGGCAAAGCGTCAGGCCACGAAAGTCCAGTCGTAGCCTGAATCTTCGCTAGTTTTAGCTTAAGGGTACCATTGTAACCTTCAACCAATCCAGCTGACTGGGGATGATTGGCGCTATGGAATTTTTGATTAATTCCAAGGCCCTTACACACACTCTTCATCACACTTCCAACAAACTCACTTCCGTTATCTGACCACACGACTCTAGGCATTCCGTACCGAGGAAAGTATTCCTTCAGTAGGATTTTCGCAGTAGACAAAGCAGTATTATCTTTGAGGGGATAGGCCTCAATCCATCGGGAGAATGCGCAAACCACAACCAAAACATATTTCAGGTTATTGCATCGCTCCATATGGATGAAGTCCAATTGAATCACCTCAAAGGGATACGAAGGAGGAGCAAAACTGCCAGGGGGAGTTGGGGTTCCTTTGCCAGGGTTGTACATTATACACACCATACAATTCTTCACCAGACGTTCAGCACACTTCGTAATACCATCATTCTTCCACACATCAGCCAACAACTTGCAAATGCCTTTCGCGCTAATATGTGCTAACCCATGTGCCATTGTCACAACGGCTAGTACATACGCATCCGGTAACATCCATCTTTTCTGATCCGACAAATCAATCCAGCAACCATTCGCATCCAACCTTCCCGTACTTTCTTTCCATTTCGTCTTTTCAGTGTCGGTGGCCTCATTCTGAATTGCTTTCACGCTCTCTATAGTATTCTCACACATACTTGATTCTGTAGGCCACCTAACCGAACTCGTCACATACATTCGAGTGCTAAGGTTCCGGGCAGTCTCCTTAGCAATTTCATCTGCAAACGCGTTACCACGACCAACATCATCCGTCACCTTGCGATGCGCACTACACTTAACAATTGCAACTTGAGCAGGCAAAGTCAATGCATCCAAAAGATCGTTCACGAGCTGGCCATGCTGTATTTTCGTGCCATGCGACGTGAAGAAACCACGCTCTCGCCACAACCGTCCAAAGCTATGTGCTACACCGAAAGCATACTGGCTATCGGTGTACACATTCACACGTTTATCTTTTGCTAATACACATGCTCTAGTAAGAGCAATCAGCTCTGCAGCTTGGGCAGAATTCTGATTCAATCTCGCAGTCTCAACAACAGTATTCAACGTCACAACAGCATAAGCAGTAGTCACATCACCATTCGGCAATTTAAAACATGACCCATCCACATACAGGGTGCCGTCAGGGTCTTCCAATGGGGTGTTTTTAAGGTCCACTCGACCTTTTGTTTCCTCCTCTGTACGCAAGTGGCAGTCATGTTCTGCTACTTCATCTGACTCTGCACTAATTGGTAACAAAGTTGCCGGATTTAGGACATTACAACGTTTTATCTGAATGTGGCTTGCCAAGAGCGTCAATTCGTACCCAGACAACCTTGCACTCGTCAAGTGCTGAGTTTTCGTTCGGTTCAAAAGAGTATCGACTGCATGCGGAACCATCACCGTAAGCATATTATCCATGACCAATCCTGCTGATTGTCGGATGGAGACCGCAGCTGCCGCAGTTGCTCTCAAACAACTCGGCAATGCTCTAGCTACTGGGTCTAAGGTCGAGGAAAAATATGCACATGGACGTTGCTTACCACCAAAAGGTTGCGTTAAGACACTCAACGCACAACCTTCCCTCTCGTGAACATATAACGTGAACGGCTTGCTGTAATCAGGGGTACCTAACACAGGAGCCGAACACAATGAATCACGTAGTTCAGAAAAACTTTTCTGACATTCTTCCGTCCATGGTAAAGGAGTTGGAACATCCTTGCACGTAAGAGCCACCAATGGTTTCGCTAGCAATGAAAAATTTGGAATCCACTGCCTGCAGTACGACGTGATACCTAGAAAGGCACGCACATCTCTTTGGGTTTGTGGCACAGCCATTCGCGCAATTGCTGCAATTCTCTCTGGGGTCAATCTCCTTCCCTCCTTTGACAATAAGTGACCTAGATAGGTTACTTCTTGACAACAATATTGGAGTTTAGAAGGTGACACCTTGTGATTTAACTCACAGAGATGTTGCAGCAACGATACCGTAGCAAGTTTGCAAATGTCCTGAGTATCAGCAGCCACCAATAAGTCGTCGACATATTGGATTAAAGCCGCACCAACCGGCAACCTAAACGCATCCAGTTGACCCTTCAAAGCTTGACTGTAAATCGATGGACTTTCACAGTAGCCTTGAGGAGCGCGTTTGAACCGGAAGCTACGTCCTCCAAGAGAGAAACCGAAAAGGTCTCTGCTCTCCTCGGCAATCGGGATGCTGAAAAACGCATTTTTCAAATCAATCACCGAAAACCATGAAGCAGTAGCTGGAATCAGAGTCAGTAGCGCCGTGATGTCAGGCACAACAGGAAATTGAGGAACCACAATTTTATTTACCTCCCGTAAATCGATAACAAAACGATAAACAGGCGGTTTGGTAGGATCAGTACGTTTAAGAATGGGCAGTACAGGGCTATTGCACACGTTTCCCCGAGTCTCCTCAATAACATCTTTCTCGATCAAATCATAGATGATCGCTAACAAAGCTCGTTCACCATCAAGGGAGATACGGTACTGGGGAATACGTGGCAATCGCACATTCGATTTCAACTGAACAACATAAGGGGAGATATCAAGTAGGCCCACATCGTTTGGACCCGTCGCCCACAAAGACGCAGGAAGAGAATCCAATTCCGGTGGAAGCTTATCGAGGGACAAATACATGGGAGAGACTACTTTCTCTCCGAACGTAAGCTTTACACCCGCAGGAGAACAATACAAAGTTGCATACAAACGTTTAAGCAAATCCAGACCCAAAAGATTTTCACCACAACCAGTGGTTAAAATCAACGGAGCTTCGAGCTCACGAGGCCCAATTTTAAGGGGCAAAGGGCGCGAAACTGGATTGCTAACAGGGGCGCCAGAAAATCCAACGGATACATTTGTTAAGCCAGACAAAGGTGCGCCAGGGAGTTTCGAATGCATGATAGAACTTTTCGCTGCACCAGTGTCCAACAGAAAAGGCTCAACGACGCCCGATGTAGCAACTGCGACGTAAGGCCCTCTCTGATCGACCGGAACTGATACCACTCCCTCTCCTTGTCTTTGGCTGTCCTAGTAATTACTGTCGTCAGTTCCCTGATCGACGTAATAATCGTCTACATTGTACTGCGCAGATCGTCCTTGTGATGACCCACGTTGATCGAAACAATTATTAGAATTTGACGAGTTGTCAGAGCGGTCGTTCTGAGCACCACGACCTCTACCACGTGATGCATTTTGTGAACCACCACGGCCTCCTCTAGACGAATTACCACTATTACGATCATTTAAAGCAGGACAATCAAATTTAATGTGTCCCTCCTGTCTACAATAAGCACATTGGTTGTACCCTAGGGAAGATCTGTTGAAAGAGGAATCATTACGCGATTGCGATCGATTCGATTGCGACTGTGATCTATTCTGTTGAGACGCATTCTGATTAGAACGCGGCGGATATGCTTGTTGTAACAACACTTTGGTTTTCAGCTCTTTTGTCTTTTTATCAGCGCGGTCAGTTTCCTCTTTTTCTCTATTTTCGTAATATTGTGCCGTAGCCAGAATCTGAGCTGAGGTAGAAACGGCCCACGCACTTTCTGAATTCTTCAATTTATTGCACAAGTCGGGCAATAAGTTCGATACAAATTTATCAACAAACAGCCTTTGTCCACCCTCAGTACCCATATCCTGTCCACTATGATCAACGAATGTTTCCTCAAACCTCGTAAAGAAGTCTGAAACACTCTCATCTTTCTTTTGCTTACAGGCTGACAACTTATCCCAATTTACCTTCATAGATAGCTGGCATAAGCGTTTTCATTAACGTAATGATTCGCTGGGGAAGAAGTTCAATCAACTGATCGGGTTTAGTAGCAGCCGCTTGTCCAGCGTCTGCCGCTGTAATAGCAGCCCAATCACCACCTAATTCATTTGCGTGATCTTGGTGACGAATCTTGGCCCATACCGGTTGCGGTACGACATTGCCAAACAACATGTCGATATCGGCAAGATTCATTACCGTAGCATCTACGAGCTGCGATAATTCCTTATAATACCCAGCAGGATTTTTGCGAGGGTCGGGCAAAGTTTGTTTCACCTGAAGCACTTCCGATCGTTTCCAAGGGAGATGTATCCATATTCTCTGGAAATGTGCCGCTATTGGGTTATTAACATCGGTATTATCAGCAGGTACCCAAACCGGCGGAACTTCACGCATAGGATATTGGCCAGACTCAGCTTGCTGGCGTTCAAGATCCTCTACAAACAGTGCGTGAGGAATAGGAGCTAGACGGAAAGACAGCAACTGCTCGATAGCACGTCGGACATTAGTATCGACTATCAGTCCAGTTGCGAACTGAAGCCGAAGATTAGACAGGGCGGTCAGCACCTCGTCAGGCGCAACAGCCGCTATCTGATCATGTAAAAGTTTACACATTTCGTCAAACACATACCTCTGAGTCGGTATGTTGAATTGACTAAATGTTTCAAGGACAACACGGGGTGGATTTCTCTGCGGATTGTCTATCCAACTCATCGCCATATTGTATAGTGAAGCGCGTTCCCTATTACCAGGAAGCTGACTACGCCTCTGCGGACCATTAGAACTAGCGGACCCAAAAACAGGTCCGAGCGACTGAAAGAAGCTAGCCGCAATGGGAGAATTACGATTACGAGTAGAGGGACAAGAGTAAGACACAGGACTAACAAGAGAAGGAGTAGAGACATTAGCAACGACAGGGGTTAACAACACAGGAGCAGTAGTGTGAGCAGGAGTATGTGGAAGCGGAGGAGCAGTAGGAATAGACACAGGCACAGGAGCAGGAACAGTCGGAAGAGCGGGTGCAGGTTGAGGAATAGGCGGAGGAATAACAAGTGGGAGAACAGGTACGGCAGGGACCACAGGAGCTGCGGCACCCTGTACGTACGGAGGTGGCGACTTCATAAGATAGGACATTAAAGGATCCTCAACTGCCTCTTCCTTCTTATCCGACTCCGTAGGCAAAGCAGGATAGCATTTATCTATGGTCATACGCTGCAGCCTCTCAAACACTTCCCTATCCTTATCCTCCTTATCACGCTGAAACTGCTCAGCTTTCTTCACAATAGTAGCAACATTATCTCGCTCACTACGTTTATTCTGTCTGATCTCCTTCTGTCGGGCTTCTTTGCGCCACAACCGAAAGGCATCAAACATGGCCGGCCTAGATTTACGTTCGAACAACTTAATTTCCAAATTATCTAAGATCGACGCTTCGAAGCTACCGTGAGGTGGCCAACGAAGATCGCCGTCTTTCTTTGTATATTTTATCCAATAATCGTTAAAAGCAATCGGGCCTAGCCCATGTTTGCTATATAAGTCATAAGTAGGAGTTCCTACCGGAGGTATCGGACACGAGTCCTCCAGCAGGGAATCCGCACCACAAGGTCTAAAGCAACTGAACAAAGTACTGCGACCAGGCATCTTGCACGCTAGCCGAGTTTCACAAACTTCAAGGGTTACGGGATTTACCAAGTCCCAGCAAGAAAAAAAACCCTCGGTCTTTGGCGGCTGCAGTCGTCAAACAAATACAACAACAAAGTTACGCTAGCAAAGTGTCACCGACAAAAACACTCACACAGCGTGTACAACAACAACAAACCACTAGTGTGTACAACAAAGACACTCGCTAAAGTGTCTACAACCAAGGATTCTGGGAGCGACCCACAAATACTTAACTCAAAGATCAATGGCGTCCTCAGGAAGGCCCGTCAATCGTCTCGCTATACCAAGGTCTACGCCAGGCGCCAAAACAGGTCTACAGTCAGGGCAGCAGTCCGTCGCAGCCGTTAGGAGGCGGGAATCTTCGCGGGAAAAGTCTTCGGGCCACTTATTTCGACAACAGGATCGATGAAGCGGGGTGCACCTTCCCTCGGAGATTTCACACGAAGTTCCTCACGATCGTCGGGCTTGGACCGGTACCACTGATGCAGCCCCACGTTGGGCGCCAACTGAAGGACTGGGTTCTTTTGGACCCAGCGGTGCCAGGGCACAACACCTGAAACCTTCGTGGGTAACCTGCTCCGGCGTACAAGTCACAGAGACACGGGACACTTCCTTCGGCGTCAAAGAGTCAAGGTTTATTTACTGCAGGGAACACAGAAGTCACGGCAAGTACACCACGTGCAACTTGGGGAGACTGCTTCAAATTGGTTTTGTGGATCGCTCCTTTTATACAGTTTTTACCCATAGGCTAACATTGAACACAAAGGTTTACAACTCAGTTCCCACATCGAGCTCCCAGAGGGGTCGCTTTGGTCGCTTTGAAACATACAAGGTCCGGAACATAAGTGCGGAAACATTTGGCGGTTCCCAACTGTAAAAACCCATCTTCCCACCATTAGCAAATTCCAATCAGCAGTAAAGTGGATTGAGACAGGAACGAAGACAGGTGCAGAGGAAGACGGAGACAGTGGGGAGATCGGAAAGGGTGTAAAAGGGGAGGTGCCGTGAAGCACGAGATACAGGCATCAAAGGGACGTGCCTAATGAGATGCACGGCTGAGACAATAAGTCCGTGCGGCGAGATGAGCCTCAAGCGGCGCCACCTGCCTTACAGTAGCAACCCCCTCGTCATAAAGACACTTTCAAAGGACATGTGTCTTCCGCAAATATCTTGGGAGTCCCAGGGTCGCGAAGCGGACAGCGTCCGTTCGCTGACTACTTGAGGGCAAGAGACAAAATGGATGCCGTATCTAAGATGGAACCCGTGGGTACAGATGAAAAGCCCACGTAACAAACGAACGGTTTAAGTTAGCACAGCGAAACTGCGCACACTTACTAAACTCGTCATTTGCGGTTCATAGATACTAGACTCGACCATATTCGTGCGAGTCGAAAACACCACTTACAATTGTCACGGAACCTCAGAGGGGCCGTTGTGGAGATTAAGCAAGCTATTGCCCAGAGTCGCAGAGTGTGAACCCGTGAATCGAGTAGGCACCGGAGCGAAAATTGTCGAGTCTATGGACATTTTAGGACTCTAGACCCCGCCGAGCCGGGAATTGAACGCTGGTCCCGGGCTGACCTCTGCTTCCAGGTCTGCCTCCTCTAACCAGTGAGCCACACTTCTCTGGACTAGCTGGTGAACGGTCCACGGGTCTCAGCCATAAGGACTCCACGAAAACTTGCACATAACTTTAGTCGCACCATCAACTATATGGCCGTCAGCAGCCTACCATCCCCTTGGTGCGGACTTCATATGCATAGAGTTACTGCCACCCCAAACTCATGTGGCCATCTGAAACCTACCACCACATGCCACGAACTTGAGTTCCACAAGCTTAGCGGCACCAAACCCCAAGATGCTCTCTGCCATTGACGACTCAGCGACATGTGTGAGATATGCCAGGCCCTGCAGAAGTTCAAGTGGTCTCAAGTGGTTTCCACCATATACGACTCTGTCAGATCCGCGAAGAAGCTGATGTAGTCTCCGCCATTCAAGACTCAACGACATCTGTAAGATGCACGCGTAATGTGATATGGTGTCCGCCATTCAGGACTCAGGACTCTGCAACACATCTGAGATAGGCGAGGTTTAGACAGGCACATGCAGTTCGCCCACTGCTGCACACTCCGATAGCACCAAGTAAATATTTGCTAATCGATGCACAGAGGCGACAGTCTCTCTCTCTCTCTCACTTCCCTCTCTTCTCTCTCTCACTCTCTTCATTCCTTTCCTTCTATCCCTCTCTCCCTTTCTTTCCTTCCCTCTCTTTTTCTCTCTGGCTTGTTTTTCCTTCTCTGTTTCTCTCTCTCAGTTCTTTCATATGCACATTACACACGTCCCTATTTGGTGCTTTATTTTCCAAGCTCAGTCATCGACATCCATGGTCCCCGCAGGAATCTTGTTTTCTCTTATATTTGTTAAATTTTATTTATTGCTTTATTTTTTATATATATTAATAAAAATTAAATTTGAGAATAGTTTATGGTTTGTATAACTTTAAAAAACATAAAGTTTGACAAACAAATTATAAACCTTTTCGATTTTTTTCTTAAATGCTGTGTGACTCTTATTACTGTTATTTGCTGGTATACACCATGGTGTAACATTTTAGAGCACTTATCACGGGAATACTATTAATCTCTCCAGTTTTCACCAACTTCTAAATACTGTATTAGATTTATCTCAACTTTAGTTGCATTAAAGTGCTAATAATGAATTGCAGAGTAGCCGTTCCCATGCAAAAACACACGAGGTGCACCTTTGCGATTTATTCGAAATACTAAAATCCTGTATTGAATTGCACTGAGGTAGTCCCTGCACTTACAGTGTACACACAAAATCAATGAAGAAATCTCATTGTATTTATATTGATTAGGAATAATGCGTCAAATGCTGGATCTTGACAGGATACACTACCCAGTCCGTATATTGTTCTGCAGACGAACAAATGGCATCACAACTTTCACAACTACAATGCATAATTAATTCCGGCGATAACCAACGTTACCACCTAGAATTTTACACCTGCTTTCTACACGTGTTTAGCAGGATGACTACCTGCAGCATGAAAGGATACACAGCGAAGAGACATACCAGAACACCTACAGGTGCCATAGAGTCAATGAGCACGATACAGGAATACCCATGAGGGCCACAAGACTCATCGCAACAACCAGAGAACCACCAACGCCCCACATACCCGCATCTGAGCAAGTGTGTCCGTGTGGTCATTGTGCTAGCATGATAAGCAAATGCCCTGCAACATCACAGTGTGCTGTCACCTCAGCGTTGGCAGTGACCCTGGACATGTAGCTACACATGCATCTTCCTGCAAGCAAAACACACGTGTGCTGGTCCGGCCTAAACAAGTCAGTGCAGGGGTGTGCCTATACTGCAAGGGAAACGGGGTGTCTCCCACATGTCCGTGTGCAGGAAGTGGGGTAAGTGTGTCTCTGTGTTCTGACGTAGCCTTCCACAAGGGTCGCAGCAGACAATGTTGTAAAGTGGCATGCACCACCACCAAACGGCACTCTCATGGTGTAGTTCAAATGCTGCATGACATGCCGAAATACGCATTACAATGCTGTGCTGTACGAGTGCCCAGGATATAACAGCGCACCGTACAAAAGTATGGGGGCTCGAGGGAAGGAGGAGCAGCTGTTTGGCAACATAACACACAATGAACCCGCCCATGCGCCACGTGCTGGACATCTCATCCATGATGACCAAAGTCGCACACATCCCACAACACCCACGACCGGCCTTTGTACGCATCCTATTTGAATTAACCCTGGGCGTAGTGGGCGTAGTGGGGCTTCGCGGAGCTACGTGAAGTGGGCGAGAAACTACGCCCACCTCCGCACTCCGCGTAGCCCCACTACGCACCGCAGGCCTCCCTCCCGCCCTCCCTAAATACTTTAAATTACATCTGTAAAAGAATTAAAAGGCACTTACCTTGCCCGCCGCATCCCCCGGGCTCGCTCTCTTCGTCGCTTCCGTCTTGGGTAATAATGTGCATGCGCGGGCGGCCGCGCATGCGCATTTCTCGTTTTAGATACGCAGGCATATCTAAAACGTAGGGGTGTGCATATAGCTTTTCTGCAAGAGACGCACCTCACCAAGCAGGAGGGAGTAGCGCTACAAAGGAGGTGGAGGGGGCAGCTCTTTAACACAACGTATTCGGGGGGCATTGATTTGGATACGGGCAGGGGTTCCTTTCCAGGTCACTAAAACGGTGGTGGACCCAGATGGTAGATTTGTGGCTGTAGAGGGGAGACTCAGGGGCCGGGTGGTATCTCTTTGCAATGTATATGCCCCAAATGTAGATTTGCCCGCTTTCCTAACAGCACTTTCGGGCAAACTGGCGAGTTATTTGGCAGGGCCGATGCTCATGGGGGGGGGGGGATTTTAACTCGGTGGTGGATACTGCTTTGGATAGATCTCATCCCCCACTGCCCGCCTCCCCAGTACACAGGGTAGCGAAGCGCCGATTGGATTGGCAGGAGAGCTGGGACCTGGGGGACGCCTGGAGAGTACTACACCCCACCACGAGGGATTACTCCTTTCATTCAACTTTACATGACCTGCATGTTAGATTGGATGCATTTCTGTGCTCGTCGCATATGCTCTCAACAGTGGGTAGCGCGGAGTATTTGGCCCGCACGCTGTCGGACCACAACCCTTTGTTGTTGTCCTTGAACTGGATGGTGGAAATCAACTGTGTACCAACATGGCGGCTGCAACCTGATACATTGGATGATTTGCTCTTTAGGGAGGCCTTGGGGGAGCGAGTAGCACGTTACTTTGAGGAGAATAGTGGCTCCGCCTCTACTAGAGCTGTGGAGTGGGACGCGTTTAAGGTGGTGGTCAGGGGTCACTGTATTGGGAACACTGCAGGGGCTCGTAAAACTTTGCTGGATGATCTCGAGAGAGCGGAGAGACGATTGAGGGAGAAGGAGAGGGAACGCCCGAATCACCCTGAGCTCCAGGAGGGGATTAGTGGCACCAGGGAAGCGCTAGCGGTGGAGTTAGAGCGGTTGCGTAGCTTCGACCACAAGGCGTATATGACGAAGGCGCATGCGGAGGGTGATAAGGCGGGGTCGATGCTGGTGTGGCTTGCCAACCCGATCAGGCGGGGCGCTCCGATCATGGCGATTCAGGCGGAAGGGGGGGGGGCTTTGCCACACCCAAGCCGGGATCCTGGATAGGTTTAGGGCGTACTATGAGGGTTTTTATGAGAGCGGGCTGACGGGCGGGCGGAAGAATTGGGCACCTTTCTCGAAGGGTTGCAGCTACCACAATTAGAGGAATCGGAAGCAGAGGAGCTGGGTCGGCCTATAACGATCGGAGAGATAGGGAGTGCAGTGAAGCAGATGGCTAGAAATAAAACTCCAGGGCTTGACGGTCTCCCGATAGAGTTTTATAGCAAATACTTGGATTATCTGGCTCCACAACTGCAATTGGTCTATAATGAGGCGCAATCACGAGGTAGACTCCCGAGCTCCATGTGCGAGGCCCTTATGATCCCGTTGCTAAAACCTGGCAGAGTGAGCAATGCCCTTTCGTCCTACCATCCATTATCTATGCTCACGACGGATTACAAGATCCTGAGCAAAATCCTAGCAAATAGGTTGTTGACTCACATGACGGGTCTGATTCATAAAGATCAATGCGGCTTTATCCCGACACGTAACACTACCCACAATATCCGCAGGCTGACGAGGCTGATGGGGGCTCGGTTGTTGGAAGACACTACTCCATTCGTGCTCTCTATAGATATCGAGAAGGCCTTCGATAGTCTTGAATGGGACTATCTGTATGAGGTGATGAGGCGTTTCGGGCTAGGGGACGGTTATATCAACTGGACCAAAGTCCTATATACAGAAGCCACAGCTAGAGTCAGAGTGGGTTCATTGATCTCGAAGCAATATCCGGTACGACGCGGCACTAGGCAGGGGTGCTCCCTTTCTCCCCTCTTGTTTGCTTTGGCAATGGAGCCTTTTGCAGCGGAAGCCAGGTCTGGCCACCATTATAAGGGGTTGGTCTACAGGGCCAGGCCGCATGTCATCTCATTATATGCGGACGACCTACTGATGTTCTTGGCCAATGCGGAAGCGGAGTTGTTGGGGGCGAGACATTTGCTGGAGTTGTTCGGGCGGCTGTCGGGCTTGAGGGTCAATTGGCCCAAATCTTGTCTATACCCTTTAAGACACGGAGAGCCATGCCCTCTCACGGCGCAGGAACTCCGATGGGAACCGCATTGTCTGCACTATCTCGGCGTTTATATCTACCATACCCCAGCGGATATGCTGGATGGCAATATCAATCGCTGTATTACTGCCCTGAGAGGGTGTATGGACTTCTGGGCCACTCTCCCACTCTCACTAGCTGGTCGGGTCTCCCTGCTTAAGATGGTGGCTCTGCCTAGGCTATTATATTACTTTAGGACTCTTCCGATATGGGTTCCGGGCTCCGTCTTTCAGCGCCTGAGATCGTTGACCATAGCGTTTTTATGGGGCACGGGTAGGCGACGAATCGCGCTGGATACCCTCTTGCGACCCAAGGATGAGGTAGGCATGGCGGTGCCTGATTTCGAAGGCTATTATCTGGCGGCTCAACTGCAGACTTCCACTCAGGAGGTCGCGAGGGTGTATCGAGGCCCGGAGCATTCTAGAGATGAGGGCACCCCGCGGCATGTGTTGGCATACATCACGCTGCATCAGAAGCTATTGCTTAGAGATTTGACCGTGGAGGAACAGACGTTCCGACTTTTCTGGAACCGGGCGCGCAAACGAGCGGGTGTCCGCCGCATGTATGCCCCGGAAATTCCGCTGGGAATGGTCACAGCCCTGCCTCATGGTGGGGACTGGTCGAGATTAAGAGGCTGGGAAGAGGCTGGGGTTCAAATGCTGGGCGACTTGTATGAGGATGGTGCATTGCTTCCGTTTCAGGAGTTGCAGGAGTGGTTCGACCTCTCACGAGGAGATTACTTGTTACATGTGGCGATAACGGGCGCCATGCAAGACCACTGGGGAGAGGGATTGCAAGAACCTGCGACCTCCATGGCGTGCCAATATACAATGATGGCGGCCGGGACCTTTAAGGCTGTAACCTGTCTGTACTCCAGAATGTTGCGGGAGGCCTTGCAGCCGCTCGCAGCTTTAAAAGCTAAGTGGGAACTGGACCTCCAAATGGAGATCCCTGACGCAACTTGGGGTCAATTATTGCGGAGGGCGCAGGAGAGCTCAAGGAACGCTAGGTTCCAACTCATACACTTTTATATTATTCATCGGGCATACCTCACGCCAGGGAAAATATGGCAGTACTTTGGGGTGGAACAGGCGGCCTGTCCCAGGTGCAACACAATTGGGGCGGATCTGGGACACATGCTGTGGGATTTCCCTACCTTGGGGGAATACTGGCAGGAGGTTGGGAGGGCCCTGAACAATGCTACAGATAGGGAAATACAGTACACCAAAGCAGTGGGGGTACTACATTGGTTTCCACACACGTCCAAAAATAAGAATACCAGCCGATTCATAGATTTGGGGTTGATCCTGGCAAAGAGGGAAATAACAAGGAATTGGAAATCGAAAGTGGGACCCACGTATAAACGATGGTATGGTGAATGTCTGAGGTGGGCAGCCTGTGAAAGCACTTTGAGGTACCAGATGGCTAGGAGGACCGATGATGAGAAAGCCATGGAGAGGGCGACAGCGTGGGAAATGATGGTACAGGCGCTCCGGGATGATAATGATGAGGACGAAGGGGAGGATGAGGACTCTGTAGCAGCTGACCCCACTAGCGCACCTAGGAGCACACCTTAGTGAATGTATAAGTCCTCCTTGCACACACCAGACCTTATTCTCACTGGGATTCTAATACAGCGCTGCCACAGGGGGGGGGGGGGGGGAGTTCGGGACTGTGGGAAGTTGGGGGGGGGTGGTTGATGGGGGTGGGGGAGGGGCGAAAATTTCAAAAGTAGTCCACGTCTTCCTGTGAATGTAGCTATGGACATTGAACTATGAAGCGGGGAATGGACTCAGTGCGATGCTTGCTTAGTCTTCTGCCTGGAGACGTGCTTGGCATGATGGGGGGACAGAATTGATAATGTGCCTTCCTGCTATGTTTACTGGATGTGTCATAAAGATATTGGCTGTACAATTATTTTGGTGCTGCAATAAAAACGATGTTACAAAAAAAAAATACTTCTGTGTGGCAAACCCAACCTCCCTAGGACAGTGGAGATTCCAATATAAAGACTGGGGCATCATTGCACGATTCTGTAAAAGGAGACAACCTTATGGAAGTTGACTGGATCATCTATTCACAGGAGCAGCTAGTGAATCCTCTATATTTTACAGACTTTGTTTTTATAACTTGAATAATATATGTGAATGAATTGCCAAGGGTGGGGAAGTGAGTGTATATTGGTGTGAATGGAAGCAAAATACTGAGCATTCATTATTGTACAGCTGATGAGCTAAGCGTATTGAGAATCGTTCTCATCACAGACTTTCTTTTTAACTTGCTGTTAGTCTTCTATATATATCAAAATGAATGTATTTCTGTCTGTTTGTCCTTTATGCATTACTACACCATTCATCCGATCGGCATGAAACTTTGGGAAGTTGTTGAGTACACTCCCGCGAAGGTTTCTGGCTAACAAAAAGAGAAATTTGTTAAATATTGGCCCCCGCGGCCCCACAGGGCCTTCATAATCTTTCCAATACTGAACGTTTACAGTTTCCGGTGCGACTCCCTTTTGCAATGACCTTCAACAAACCACACAGACTATCACTGCAAGTGTGTGGACTAGATTTGGAGAATCCGTGCTTCTCACATGGACAACTGTATGTGGCCAGCTCACGTGTCAGAAAACCTTTTGATTTATTCGTGTACGCAACGTTTACAGTTTCCGGTGCGACTCGCTTTTGCAATGACCATCAACAAAGCACAAGGACAATCGCTGCAAGTGTGTGGACTAGATTTGGAGAATCCGTGCTTCTCACATGACAACTGTATGTGGCCAGCTCACGGGTCGGAAAACCTTCTGATTTATTCGTGTACGCACCAGACGGAAAAACAAAAAAAAATGTGTATCCACAAGCACTCAAATAAATAAACAAAAAAAAGAAAAATGTGTTAAATATCGGCCCCCGACCCCCCAGGGCCCTCATAATCTTTCCAATACTGAACGTTTACAGTTTCCGGTGCGACTCGCTTTTGCAATGACCATCAACAAAGCAAAAGGACAATCACTACAAGTGTGTGGACCAGATTTGGAGAAATCGTGCTTCTCACATGACAACTGCATGTGGCCAGCTCACCGGTCGGAAAACCTTCTGATTTATTCGTGTACGCACCAGACGGAAAAACAAAAAAAACGAGTATCCACAAGCACTCAAATAAATAAACCAAAAAAAAAGAAAAATGTGTTAAATATCGGCCCCCTGACCCCCCAGGGCCCTCATAATCTTTCCAATACTAAACATTTACAGTTTCCGGTGCGACTCGCTTTTGCAATGACCATCAACAAAGCACAAGGACAATTACTGCAAGTGTGTGGACTAGATTTGGAGAATCCGTGCTTCTCATATGGACAACTGTATGTGGCCAGCTCACGAGTCGGAAAACCTTCTGATTTATTCGTGTACGGACCAGACGGAAAAACAAAAAAATACGTGTATCCACAAGCACTCGAATAAATAAACAGAATTAAAACAACACTTTAAAATGTTTTCCATATTAAAATGAATATGTTTCAATAAAAAGGACACAATGTAAATTGAATGTTATCATAACAAGTTTCCTTACATTTCCTTTCTTCTGAGATCGCAGCAACGCGCGACGGGTAAGCTAGTTGCAGATAGAATGTGTATTACATTTCAGGTTGTTTCATACATTACTTACAAGATGTATTTATATCTTTCAGCTCTAATCTATCATAGGGTTATCAGCAACCACAGATAGTGGGATATACAGAGATTGCCACCAGATAACCCAATATATCAAAAATCATAGTATAGTAATAGTATTGACCAAATACTAACATTTTTAGTGGCAATGCCACTGCAGTACAAGTTGAGTCCAGCAGCAAGAAAAGGAGAGGTGAATTAAATGAATTGAAAAACAATTTTGAATGCGCACATATACCCCAGGGCTCTAAGCCCAAGATCTCACCACTAACATGTAGGACAGTAACCCTATGTGACAAAACAAAATGAAAGAGTTTAGAGCCAGGTTTTGAGATTTCTCCAAAACAGCAAATATCAATTTGTGGCTCGGGAGTGTAGTCCACAGTTTAGCTGTATCATAAGAAAAGGATCTGGCCGCCCATATTGTTGTGTAGTTCCTAGGAGTCCCCCAGGGCCTGCACATTTTGGATGACCTAAACTGTGGGCTTGGTATCCCAGCCTCTTCCGGACAACCCCCTGATATGTCACCCGTTGGATCACTTAGCTCTACAGTGCCAATACCACTCCCTTGTATTCTACAGTGGTGTAGGTTTTCTCTGGCAACCACTGAACATGACAACGCCGTCATGTCATCATGCTTCAACACCCTGCACATGCTCCGAAAGATCTTCCAGTGGATCCCTACCAAAACCAGAAAGACGGTCACCCAGGCCCTCGTCACCAGCTGCCTGGACTACGGAAACGCCCTATATGCAGGAACCACAGCCAAACTTCGGTAACGACTACAACGCATACAGAACGCCTCCGCACGACTCATCCTCGACATCCCTCACCACAGCCACATTTCCGCCCACCTAAGAAACCTGCACTGGCTCCCCGTCAACAAGAGGATCACATTCAGGCTCCTCACCCACACACACAAAGAGCTCCACGACATGGGCTCCGAATACCTCAACAGCCGCCTCTCGTTCTACACTCCCACCCGCCAGCTCTGCTCCGCCAGCCTCGCCCTCGCCACCATCCCACGGATTCGCAGAACCACCGCAGGAGAAAGATCGTTCTCCTACCTGGCGGCCATAACATGGAACTCCCTCCCCGCACACCTACGAATGACCCATGACCATCTCTCCTTCAGGAAACACCTCAAGACCTGGCTGTTCGAGCAGTAGTAGCACCTCCCCCCCTTTCAGCGCCTTGAGGCCCTCACGGGTGAGTAGCGTGCTCTATAAATATTTTGATTGATTGAACCCTGATTCCTCAGTGATCATCGAAAACAGTACAGTACGTTCCGCTCAGACACTCATGCTTGCTTTCTCTCAGAAAACACACAGGATAGCAATTAGGACTTTTCAATAAGTATGTATTGGTCCAGTGACAGCCTGGTGTAGAACATATATGCTGCAACAATCAGGAGACAGAAGCTTGAAAAAGAGATTGCTAGTACCAATGTAGTGAATAATAGATACATTTCTACCATAGTGCTAGTAAGATGAACAGAAACAGTTCAGATTAAAAACAGTAGCACTTGCATATTCCTAAAATGTGCGCCCTAAGTAATTTGCTAAAATGTACCTAGCCTAACCTGGATGTGTAAGTGTATGTATGGGCAGGCAATAAACCCTTAGGGATGAACCTGATGGTTTAGAACGAAGGACCCTATTGCTGCGTTGAGGATGACAACCCGCAAGGGATGTCAGACTACTGCTTGTCAGAGATTCAGCATGCAGGACCCGTCTCAGATTCAAAGGAATTCTCCTTTAATTTGTAGGGGGGAGGGAGGGTATTTTATACTAATTTGTTCACTCCAGGGTTTTTTCTAGAATCAATATATTTTTTAAACAACCATGGATGTTTTGAAAACAATCATAAATGTTTTGAAAACAATCACTGAGTGTGATCATGTACAGCTGGCTGTTGGCCAAGGATGAAAAAAAGTGGTGACCTTCATACAGAATACATCTGCCGTACCTGGGGACATGTTTATGTACGTCAAGCACAGGGATTATGATAAAATACTTAAAGCCTGGTGTTGAGGAGACAGGAGCAAGCTACTAGGTAAAAGGTCACCTGTTTAGAATGGTTATTGTTGTGTGGATGGGACAGGGTATACATGATGGGACTATCCTAAAAGACATGACACCCACTCCACATCAAAAGGTCAACAAGGTCAGCTAGGTAATGATAAAGCTAACATTATTAAAAGGCAAAAAAATCACTTATGATAAACATATATGCCCAAACGTGCACAGTGGATTCTTAGCACTGCCATTGGTTTACTCATGGCTGAGTGAACAGCCTTACTAGGTGAGTACCACTGAAACGGATATCTATAAAACGGAGGACCCAAATTATGTAAGGTCTTCTGTGCTTATGTACATGACCTTAAACGTGATTTTTTTCTTCACAAGACGCCAGTGCAGATTTTTAAGTTCCTAATAGACCGACTGATGTTTGGGGGATATCAAGAATGAGCAGAACATGTGCATTTTCTACAGCTTGAAGCTTGTTATAAGAGCCCTGATTAATATCGAAATAGAGGGCACTGCAGTAGTCCAGCGAGATGAATTCAAGATGAGGTCAGCAGTTTTATGTGCAGCAACAGGAATTAAGGGAAAGGGTTTCTTCGGGGATCTAATAATATTGAATGAGAATCAAAGTTGTGTTTTCTATAAAAAAACACCAACTTTTTTTTGCCACCCTAACTGGGGAAGGAAGGGAACCAAAGGCCACAGGTCACCAGTTATTAGTCCAGATAGAATGATAACAACCAAAAATAAGGACCTGTGTATTATTCACGTTTAATTTTAAACAATTCTTCTTCATACAATTAGTGATGTCACACTTTCAGTTCCTAAAGTTCTAAGCTACTGAATAGACATCATCCGCAATGGTCACGATAATATGGGTGGCATTAGTGTATGACAATACATGAAAGTCAAAAGAGTGGATCAGCTTGGTAAGAGGTGAAACATACAGATCGGGACATGCCCTGTGGAACTCCATATCGTAAGGAAAAGGGGATGGAAACAAATGATCCACCCTTTACTGACTGGGTCCTATCAATGAGAAAAGGACCTAATAAACTGAAGGCCTTGCCTTCGATCCCAAGTTGAGAAAGACAAGCTATCAAAAGTGAAGAGGAAATACTGTTGGAAGCTGTCAACATATCTAACATGATGAATGCCACAACCTGTACAGGAATTTATATAGCGCAAATCACCGAGCGGTTTCTAAGCGCTTGCTTAGGGAACCCGTCCTGGTATTCCCCTGTGAGATAACCCCGGCAGGGTATCCGCAAGGTGAAAGCCAGGCATCCCGCCGCGAGGGGCCGTTGTGGAGATTAAGCAAGCTATTGCCCAGAGTCGCAGAGTGTGAACCCGTGAATCGAGTAGGCACCGGAGCGAAAATTGTCGAGTCTATGGACATTTTAGGACTCTAGACCCCGCCGAACCGGGAATTGAACGCTGGTCCCGGGCTGACCTCTGCTTCCAGGTCTGCCTCCTCTAACCAGTGAGCCACACTTCTCTGGACTAGCTGGTGAACGGTCCACGGGTCTCAGCCATAAGGACTCCACGAAAACTTGCACATAACTTTAGTCGCACCATCAACTATATGGCCGTCAGCAGCCTACCATCCCCTTGGTGCGGACTTCATATGCATAGAGTTACTGCCACCCCAAACTCATGTGGCCATCTGAAACCTACCACCACATGCCACGAACTTGAGTTCCACAAGCTTAGCGGCACCAAACCCCAAGATGCTCTCTGCCATTGACGACTCAGCGACATGTGTGAGATATGCCAGGCCCTGCAGAAGTTCAAGTGGTCTCAAGTGGTCTCCACCATATACGACTCTGTCAGATCCGCGAAGAAGCTGATGTAGTCTCCGCCATTCAAGACTCAACGACATCTGTAAGATGCACGCGTAATGTGATATGGTGTCCGCCATTCAGGACTCAGGACTCTGCAACACATCTGAGATAGGCGAGGTTTAGACAGGCACATGCAGTTCGCCCACTGCTGCACACTCCGATAGCACCAAGTAAATATTTGCTAATCGATGCACAGAGGCGACAGTCTCTCTCTCTCTCTCACTTCCCTCTCTTCTCTCTCTCACTCTCTTCATTCCTTTCCTTCTATCCCTCTCTCCCTTTCTTTCCTTCCCTCTCTTTTTCTCTCTGGCTTGTTTTTCCTTCTCTGTTTCTCTCTCTCAGTTCTTTCATATGCACATTACACACGTCCCTATTTGGTGCTTTATTTTCCAAGCTCAGTCATCGACATCCATGGTCCCCGCAGGAATCTTGTTTTCTCTTATATTTGTTAAATTTTATTTATTGCTTTATTTTTTATATATATTAATAAAAATTAAATTTGAGAATAGTTTATGGTTTGTATAACTTTAAAAAACATAAAGTTTGACAAACAAATTATAAACCTTTTCGATTTTTTTCTTAAATGCTGTGTGACTCTTATTACTGTTATTTGCTGGTATACACCATGGTGTAACATTTTAGAGCACTTATCACGGGAATACTATTAATCTCTCCAGTTTTCACCAACTTCTAAATACTGTATTAGATTTATCTCAACTTTAGTTGCATTAAAGTGCTAATAATGAATTGCAGAGTAGCCGTTCCCATGCAAAAACACACGAGGTGCACCTTTGCGATTTATTCGAAATACTAAAATCCTGTATTGAATTGCACTGAGGTAGTCCCTGCACTTACAGTGTACACACAAAATCAATGAAGAAATCTCATTGTATTTATATTGATTAGGAATAATGCGTCAAATGCTGGATCTTGACAGGATACACTACCCAGTCCGTATATTGTTCTGCAGACGAACAAATGGCATCACAACTTTCACAACTACAATGCATAATTAATTCCGGCGATAACCAACGTTACCACCTAGAATTTTACACCTGCTTTCTACACGTGTTTAGCAGGATGACTACCTGCAGCATGAAAGGATACACAGCGAAGAGACATACCAGAACACCTACAGGTGCCATAGAGTCAATGAGCACGATACAGGAATACCCATGAGGGCCACAAGACTCATCGCAACAACCAGAGAACCACCAACGCCCCACATACCCGCATCTGAGCAAGTGTGTCCGTGTGGTCATTGTGCTAGCATGATAAGCAAATGCCCTGCAACATCACAGTGTGCTGTCACCTCAGCGTTGGCAGTGACCCTGGACATGTAGCTACACATGCATCTTCCTGCAAGCACAACACACGTGTGCTGGTCCGGCCTAAACAAGTCAGTGCAGGGGTGTGCCTATACTGCAAGGGAAACGGGGTGTCTCCCACATGTCCGTGTGCAGGAAGTGGGGTAAGTGTGTCTCTGTGTTCTGACGTAGCCTTCCACAAGGGTCGCAGCAGACAATGTTGTAAAGTGGCATGCACCACCACCAAACGGCACTCTCATGGTGTAGTTCAAATGCTGCATGACATGCCGAAATACGCATTACAATGCTGTGCTGTACGAGTGCCCAGGATATAACAGCGCACCGTACAAAAGTATGGGGGCTCGAGGGAAGGAGGAGCAGCTGTTTGGCAACATAACACACAATGAACCCGCCCATGCGCCACGTGCTGGACATCTCATCCATGATGACCAAAGTCGCACACATCCCACAACACCCACGACCGGCCTTTGTACGCATCCTATTTGAATTAACCCTGGGCGTAGTGGGCGTAGTGGGGCTTCGCGGAGCTACGTGAAGTGAGCGAGAAACTACGCCCACCTCCGCACTCCGCGTAGCCCCACTACGCACCGCAGGCCTCCCTCCCGCCCTCCCTAAATACTTTAAATTACATCTGTAAAAGAATTAAAAGGCACTTACCTTGCCCGCCGCTGCCCGCCGCATCCCCCGGGCTCGCTCTCTTCGTCGCTTCCGTCTTGGGTAATAATGTGCATGCGCGGGCGGCCGCGCATGCGCATTTCTCGTTTTAGATACGCAGGCATATTTAAAACGTAGGGGTGTGCATATAGCTTTTCTGCAAGAGACGCACCTCACCAAGCAGGAGGGAGTAGCGCTACAAAGGAGGTGGAGGGGGCAGCTCTTTAACACAACGTATTCGGGGGGCATTGATTTGGATACGGGCAGGGGTTCCTTTCCAGGTCACTAAAACGGTGGTGGCCCCAGATGGTAGATTTGTGGCTGTAGAGGGGAGACTCAGGGGCCGGGTGGTATCTCTTTGCAATGTATATGCCCCAAATGTAGATTTGCCCGCTTTCCTAACAGCACTTTCGGGCAAACTGGCGAGTTATTTGGCAGGGCCGATGCTCATGGGGGGGGGGGATTTTAACTCGGTGGTGGATACTGCTTTGGATAGATCTCATCCCCCACTGCCCGCCTCCCCAGTACACAGGGTAGCGAAGCGCCGATTGGATTGGCAGGAGAGCTGGGACCTGGGGGACGCCTGGAGAGTACTACACCCCACCACGAGGGATTACTCCTTTCATTCAACTTTACATGACCTGCATGTTAGATTGGATGCATTTCTGTGCTCGTCGCATATGCTCTCAACAGTGGGTAGCGCGGAGTATTTGGCCCGCACGCTGTCGGACCACAACCCTTTGTTGTTGTCCTTGAACTGGATGGTGGAAATCAACTGTGTACCAACATGGCGGCTGCAACCTGATACATTGGATGATTTGCTCTTTAGGGAGGCCTTGGGGGAGCGAGTAGCACGTTACTTTGAGGAGAATAGTGGCTCCGCCTCTACTAGAGCTGTGGAGTGGGACGCGTTTAAGGTGGTGGTCAGGGGCCACTGTATTGGGAACACTGCAGGGGCTCGTAAAACTTTGCTGGATGATCTCGAGAGAGCGGAGAGACGATTGAGGGAGAAGGAGAGGGAACGCCCGAATCACCCTGAGCTCCAGGAGGGGATTAGTGGCACCAGGGAAGCGCTAGCGGTGGAGTTAGAGCGGTTGCGTAGCTTCGACCACAAGGCGTATATGACGAAGGCGCATGCGGAGGGTGATAAGGCGGGGTCGATGCTGGTGTGGCTTGCCAACCCGATCAGGCGGGGCGCTCCGATCATGGCGATTCAGGCGGAAGGGGGGGGGGCTTTGCCACACCCAAGCCGGGATCCTGGATAGGTTTAGGGCGTACTATGAGGGTTTTTATGAGAGCGGGCTGACGGGCGGGCGGAAGAATTGGGCACCTTTCTCGAAGGGTTGCAGCTACCACGATTAGAGGAATCGGAAGCAGAGGAGCTGGGTCGGCCTATAACGATCGGAGAGATAGGGAGTGCAGTGAAGCAGATGGCTAGAAATAAAACTCCAGGGCTTGACGGTCTCCCGATAGAGTTTTATAGCAAATACTTGGAGTATCTGGCTCCACAACTGCAATTGGTCTATAATGAGGCGCAATCACGAGGTAGACTCCCGAGCTCCATGTGCGAGGCCCTTATGATCCCATTGCTAAAACCTGGCAGAGTGAGCAATGCCCTTTCGTCCTACCATCCATTATCTATGCTCACGACGGATTACAAGATCCTGAGCAAAATCCTAGCAAATAGGTTGTTGACTCACATGACGGGTCTGATTCATAAAGATCAATGCGGCTTTATCCCGACACGTAACACTACCCACAATATCCGCAGGCTGACGAGGCTGATGGGGGCTCGGTTGTTGGAAGACACTACTCCATTCGTGCTCTCTATAGATATCGAGAAGGCCTTCGATAGTCTTGAATGGGACTATCTGTATGAGGTGATGAGGCGTTTCGGGCTAGGGGACGGTTATATCAACTGGACCAAAGTCCTATATACAGAAGCCACAGCTAGAGTCAGAGTGGGTTCATTGATCTCGAAGCAATATCCGGTACGACGCGGCACTAGGCAGGGGTGCTCCCTTTCTCCCCTCTTGTTTGCTTTGGCAATGGAGCCTTTTGCAGCGGAAGCCAGGTCTGGCCACCATTATAAGGGGTTGGTCTACAGGGCCAGGCCGCATGTCATCTCATTATATGCGGACGACCTACTGATGTTCTTGGCCAATGCGGAAGCGGAGTTGTTGGGGGCGAGACATTTGCTGGAGTTGTTCGGGCGGCTGTCGGGCTTGAGGGTCAATTGGCCCAAATCTTGTCTATACCCTTTAAGACAGGGAGAGCCGTGCCCTCTCACGGCGCAGGAACTCCGATGGGAACCGCATTGTCTGCACTATCTCGGCGTTTATATCTACCATACCCCAGCGGATATGCTGGATGGCAATATCAATCGCTGTATTACTGCCCTGAGAGGGTGTATGGACTTCTGGGCCACTCTCCCACTCTCACTAGCTGGTCGGGTCTCCCTGCTTAAGATGGTGGCTCTGCCTAGGCTATTATATTACTTTAGGACTCTTCCGATATGGGTTCCGGGCTCCGTCTTTCAGCGCCTGAGATCGTTGACCATAGCGTTTTTATGGGGCACGGGTAGGCGACGAATCGCGCTGGATACCCTCTTGCGACCCAAGGATGAGGGAGGCATGGCGGTGCCTGATTTCGAAGGCTATTATCTGGCGGCTCAACTGCAGACTTCCACTCAGGAGGTCGCGAGGGTGTATCGAGGCCCGGAGCATTCTAGAGATGAGGGCACCCCGCGGCATGTGTTGGCATACATCACGCTGCATCAGAAGCTATTGCTTAGAGATTTGACCGTGGAGGAACAGACGTTCCGACTTTGCTGGAACCGGGCGCGCAAACGAGCGGGTGTCCGCCGCATGTATGCCCCGGAAATTCCGCTGGGAATGGTCACAGCCCTGCCTCATGGTGGGGACTGGTCGAGATTAAGAGGCTGGGAAGAGGCTGGGGTTCAAATGCTGGGCGACTTGTATGAGGATGGTGCATTGCTTCCGTTTCAGGAGTTGCAGGAGTGGTTCGACCTCTCACGAGGAGATTACTTGTTACATGTGGCGATAACGGGCGCCATGCAAGACCACTGGGGAGAGGGATTGCAAGAACCTGCGACCTCCATGGCGTGCCAATATACAATGATGGCGGCCGGGACCTTTAAGGCTGTAACCTGTCTGTACTCCAGAATGTTGCGGGAGGCCTTGCAGCCGCTCGCAGCTTTAAAAGCTAAGTGGGAACTGGACCTCCAAATGGAGATCCCTGACGCAACTTGGGGTCAATTATTGCGGAGGGCGCAGGAGAGCTCAAGGAACGCTAGGTTCCAACTCATACACTTTTATATTATTCATCGGGCATACCTCACGCCAGGGAAAATATGGCAGTACTTTGGGGTGGAACAGGCGGCCTGTCCCAGGTGCAACACAATTGGGGCGGATCTGGGACACATGCTGTGGGATTTCCCTACCTTGGGGGAATACTGGCAGGAGGTTGGGAGGGCCCTGAACAATGCTACAGATAGGGAAATACAGTACACCAAAGCAGTGGGGGTACTACATTGGTTTCCACACACGTCCAAAAATAAGAATACCAGCCGATTCATAGATTTGGGGTTGATCCTGGCAAAGAGGGAAATAACAAGGAATTGGAAATCGAAAGTGGGACCCACGTATAAACGATGGTATGGTGAATGTCTGAGGTGGGCAGCCTGTGAAAGCACTTTGAGGTACCAGATGGCTAGGAGGACCGATGATGAGAAAGCCATGGAGAGGGCGACAGCGTGGGAAATGATGGTACAGGCGCTCCGGGATGATAATGATGAGGACGAAGGGGAGGATGAGGACTCTGTAGCAGCTGACCCCACTAGCGCACCTAGGAGCACACCTTAGTGAATGTATAAGTCCTCCTTGCACACACCAGACCTTATTCTCACTGGGATTCTAATACAGCGCTGCCACAGGGGGGGGGGGGGGAGTTCGGGACTGTGGGAAGTTGGGGGGGGGGGGTGGTTGATGGGGGTGGGGGAGGGGCGAAAATTTCAAAAGTAGTCCACGTCTTCCTGTGAATGTAGCTATGGACATTGAACTATGAAGCGGGGAATGGACTCAGTGCGATGCTTGCTTAGTCTTCTGCCTGGAGACGTGCTTGGCATGATGGGGGGACAGAATTGATAATGTGCCTTCCTGCTATGTTTACTGGATGTGTCATAAAGATATTGTCTGTACAATTATTTTGGTGCTGCAATAAAAACGATGTTACAAAAAAAAAATACTTCTGTGTGGCAAACCAAGCCTCCTGTATTTCCTGGCCGCGTTATTACTTACCCAACCTCCCTAGGACAGTGGAGATTCCAATATAAAGACTGGGGCATCATTGCACGATTCTGTAAAAGGAGACAACCTTATGGAAGTTGACTGGATCATCTATTCACAGGAGCAGCTAGTGAATCCTCTATATTTTACAGACTTTGTTTTTATAACTTGAATAATATATGTGAATGAATTGCCAAGGGTGGGGAAGTGAGTGTATATTGGTGTGAATGGAAGCAAAATACTGAGCATTCATTATTGTACAGCTGATGAGCTAAGCGTATTGAGAATCGTTCTCATCACAGACTTTCTTTTTAACTTGCTGTTAGTCTTCTATATATATCAAAATGAATGTATTTCTGTCTGTTTGTCCTTTATGCATTACTACACCATTCATCCGATCGGCATGAAACTTTGGGAAGTTGTTGAGTACACTCCCGCGAAGGTTTCTGGCTAACAAAAAGAGAAATTTGTTAAATATTGGCCCCCGCGGCCCCACAGGGCCTTCATAATCTTTCCAATACTGAACGTTTACAGTTTCCGGTGCGACTCCCTTTTGCAATGACCTTCAACAAACCACACAGACTATCACTGCAAGTGTGTGGACTAGATTTGGAGAATCCGTGCTTCTCACATGGACAACTGTATGTGGCCAGCTCACGTGTCAGAAAACCTTTTGATTTATTCGTGTACGCAACGTTTACAGTTTCCGGTGCGACTCGCTTTTGCAATGACCATCAACAAAGCACAAGGACAATCGCTGCAAGTGTGTGGACTAGATTTGGAGAATCCGTGCTTCTCACATGACAACTGTATGTGGCCAGCTCACGGGTCGGAAAACCTTCTGATTTATTCGTGTACGCACCAGACGGAAAAACAAAAAAAAATGTGTATCCACAAGCACTCAAATAAATAAACAAAAAAAAGAAAAATGTGTTAAATATCGGCCCCCGACCCCCCAGGGCCCTCATAATCTTTCCAATACTGAACGTTTACAGTTTCCGGTGCGACTCGCTTTTGCAATGACCATCAACAAAGCAAAAGGACAATCACTACAAGTGTGTGGACCAGATTTGGAGAAATCGTGCTTCTCACATGACAACTGCATGTGGCCAGCTCACCGGTCGGAAAACCTTCTGATTTATTCGTGTACGCACCAGACGGAAAAACAAAAAAAACGAGTATCCACAAGCACTCAAATAAATAAACCAAAAAAAAAGAAAAATGTGTTAAATATCGGCCCCCTGACCCCCCAGGGCCCTCATAATCTTTCCAATACTAAACATTTACAGTTTCCGGTGCGACTCGCTTTTGCAATGACCATCAACAAAGCACAAGGACAATTACTGCAAGTGTGTGGACTAGATTTGGAGAATCCGTGCTTCTCATATGGACAACTGTATGTGGCCAGCTCACGAGTCGGAAAACCTTCTGATTTATTCGTGTACGGACCAGACGGAAAAACAAAAAAATACGTGTATCCACAAGCACTCGAATAAATAAACAGAATTAAAACAACACTTTAAAATGTTTTCCATATTAAAATGAATATGTTTCAATAAAAAGGACACAATGTAAATTGAATGTTATCATAACAAGTTTCCTTACATTTCCTTTCTTCTGAGATCGCAGCAACGCGCGACGGGTAAGCTAGTTGCAGATAGAATGTGTATTACATTTCAGGTTGTTTCATACATTACTTACAAGATGTATTTATATCTTTCAGCTCTAATCTATCATAGGGTTATCAGCAACCACAGATAGTGGGATATACAGAGATTGCCACCAGATAACCCAATATATCAAAAATCATAGTATAGTAATAGTATTGACCAAATACTAACATTTTTAGTGGCAATGCCACTGCAGTACAAGTTGAGTCCAGCAGCAAGAAAAGGAGAGGTGAATTAAATGAATTGAAAAACAATTTTGAATGCGCACATATACCCCAGGGCTCTAAGCCCAAGATCTCACCACTAACATGTAGGACAGTAACCCTATGTGACAAAACAAAATGAAAGAGTTTAGAGCCAGGTTTTGAGATTTCTCCAAAACAGCAAATATCAATTTGTGGCTCGGGAGTGTAGTCCACAGTTTAGCTGTATCATAAGAAAAGGATCTGGCCGCCCATATTGTTGTGTAGTTCCTAGGAGTCCCCCAGGGCCTGCACATTTTGGATGACCTAAACTGTGGGCTTGGTATCCCAGCCTCTTCCGGACAACCCCCTGATATGTCAGCCGTTGGATCACTTAGCTCTACAGTGCCAATACCACTCCCTTGTATTCTACAGTGGTGTAGGTTTTCTCTGGCAACCACTGAACATGACAACGCCGTCATGTCATCATGCTTCAACACCCTGCACATGCTCCGAAAGATCTTCCAGTGGATCCCTACCAAAACCAGAAAGACGGTCACCCAGGCCCTCGTCACCAGCTGCCTGGACTACGGAAACGCCCTATATGCAGGAACCACAGCCAAACTTCGGTAACGACTACAACGCATACAGAACGCCTCCGCACGACTCATCCTCGACATCCCTCACCACAGCCACATTTCCGCCCACCTAAGAAACCTGCACTGGCTCCCCGTCAACAAGAGGATCACATTCAGGCTCCTCACCCACACACACAAAGAGCTCCACGACATGGGCTCCGAATACCTCAACAGCCGCCTCTCGTTCTACACTCCCACCCGCCAGCTCTGCTCCGCCAGCCTCGCCCTCGCCACCATCCCACGGATTCGCAGAACCACCGCTGGAGAAAGATCGTTCTCCTACCTGGCGGCCATAACATGGAACTCCCTCCCCGCACACCTACGAATGACCCATGACCATCTCTCCTTCAGGAAACACCTCAAGACCTGGCTGTTCGAGCAGTAGTAGCACCCCCCCCCCCCCCTTTCAGCGCCTTGAGGCCCTCACGGGTGAGTAGCGTGCTCTATAAATATTTTGATTGATTGAACCCTGATTCCTCAGTGATCATCGAAAACAGTACAGTACGTTCCGCTCAGACACTCATGCTTGCTTTCTCTCAGAAAACACACAGGATAGCAATTAGGACTTTTCAATAAGTATGTATTGGTCCAGTGACAGCCTGGTGTAGAACATATATGCTGCAACAATCAGGAGACAGAAGCTTGAAAAAGAGATTGCTAGTACCAATGTAGTGAATAATAGATACATTTCTACCATAGTGCTAGTAAGATGAACAGAAACAGTTCAGATTAAAAACAGTAGCACTTGCATATTCCTAAAATGTGCGCCCTAAGTAATTTGCTAAAATGTACCTAGCCTAACCTGGATGTGTAAGTGTATGTATGGGCAGGCAATAAACCCTTAGGGATGAACCTGATGGTTTAGAACGAAGGACCCTATTGCTGCGTTGAGGATGACAACCCGCAAGGGATGTCAGACTACTGCTTGTCAGAGATTCAGCATGCAGGACCCGTCTCAGATTCAAAGGAATTCTCCTTTAATTTGTAGGGGGGAGGGAGGGTATTTTATACTAATTTGGTCACTCCAGGGTTTTTTCTAGAATCAATATATTTTTTAAACAACCATGGATGTTTTGAAAACAATCATAAATGTTTTGAAAACAATCACTGAGTGTGATCATGTACAGCTGGCTGTTGGCCAAGGATGAAAAAAAGTGGTGACCTTTATACAGAATACATCTGCCGTACCTGGGGACATGTTTATGTACGTCAAGCACAGGGATTATGATAAAATACTTAAAGCCTGGTGTTGAGGAGACAGGAGCAAGCTACTAGGTAAAAGGTCACCTGTTTAGAATGGTTATTGTTGTGTGGATGGGACAGGGTATACATGATGGGACTATCCTAAAAGACATGACACCCACTCCACATCAAAAGGTCAACAAGGACAGCTAGGTAATGATAAAGCTAACATTATTAAAAGGCAAAAAAATCACTTATGATAAACATATATGCCCAAACGTGCACAGTGGATTCTTAGCACTGCCATTGGTTTACTCATGGCTGAGTGAACAGCCTTACTAGGTGAGTACCACTGAAACGGATATCTATAAAACGGAGGACCCAAATTATGTAAGGTCTTCTGTGCTTATGTACATGACCTTAAACGTGATTTTTTTCTTCACAAGACGCCAGTGCAGATTTTTAAGTTCCTAATAGACCGACTGATGTTTGGGGGATATCAAGAATGAGCAGAACATGTGCATTTTCTACAGCTTGAAGCTTGTTATAAGAGCCCTGATTAATATCGAAATAGAGGGCACTGCAGTAGTCCAGCGAGATGAATTCAAGATGAGGTCAGCAGTTTTATGTGCAGCAACAGGAATTAAGGGAAAGGGTTTCTTCGGGGATCTAATAATATTGAATGAGAATCAAAGTTATGTTTTCTATAAAAAAACACCAACTTTTTTTTGCCACCCTAACTGGGGAAGGAAGGGAACCAAAGGCCACAGGTCACCAGTTATTAGTCCAGATAGAATGATAACAACCAAAAATAAGGACCTGTGTATTATTCACGTTTAATTTTAAACAATTCTTCTTCATACAATTAGTGATGTCACACTTTCAGTTCCTAAAGTTCTAAGCTACTGAATAGACATCATCCGCAATGGTCACGATAATATGGGTGGCATTAGTGTATGACAATACATGAAAGTCAAAAGAGTGGATCAGCTTGGTAAGAGGTGAAACATACAGATCGGGACATGCCCTGTGGAACTCCATATCGTAAGGAAAAGGGGATGGAAACAAATGATCCACCCTTTACTGACTGGGTCCTATCAATGAGAAAAGGACCTAATAAACTGAAGGCCTTGCCTTCGATCCCAAGTTGAGAAAGACAAGCTATCAAAAGTGAAGAGGAAATACTGTTGGAAGCTGTCAACATATCTAACATGATGAATGCCACAACCTCACTGGCATCCACCAGGG
The DNA here is from genome assembly GCF_964263255.1 of Lissotriton vulgaris. NCBI lineage: Eukaryota > Metazoa > Chordata > Amphibia > Caudata > Salamandridae > Lissotriton > Lissotriton vulgaris. The sequence continues at coordinate 864,960,227 of NC_141689.1, forward strand.
AGAGTTGAAGATATCCTGTGTCTCTGCTTCTCTCTCTTGTCCCATCCTCTTTCCCCCCAACCTTCTGCTGACCACCATAGATACTCTTTGCATGGTCATCAGTGGGTTCAGGGAAATGTGTATACTGGCATAACTTCTGTTGGTTTTTGATTGCTGAACTTGTGTAACTGTGACAGCTAGTAAGCTGTGTTGTTCACATCAAAATGTGTTTCTGTTATTGTTGTTTTCCTGATTTTCTTTCCTTTTCCTTCAACAGATGTATCTGTCACTGTTGCACAGTAGATCTATGTCTGCTCTACAGAGTGCCTGTTATATTACTGTTCTTGATCCAAAATAAATGTGAGCTACCCTTTTATAGATATTGTGCATCCCCAAAGTGTGTCCTTACACCATAATAATGTTAAGACATTTGGATTATACCTGGGGCAAAATAAGTTTTGCCTAGATTTCCAGAGATGCACCTCCTTGAGCCACAAAGCATTAAATTTGCACTCCCAGAGGAGCGCGTTTACCTGGCCGCTGCCCTCCACAATTTGATTTTCTGCGACGAAATCCAAACCGCAATCGCGAATTACTTTGACCTCAACGTTGGCTCTGTGGACTCTCCTTCCACTCTATGGGAGAGTTTCAAGTGGTGATCCAAGGCAAATGTATCTCCAAGCAGGCTGGCGTCCTGCGCTCCATTCGCGGCACCCTGGAACGTCTGGAGGGAGAAATCAAGGCTCGGGACTCTTCTCATTCGCTTGACCCCTCTCCCGAAACTCCTGCGGAACTCTGGGGGAAACTATCTGAATTTAATGATGAGGCCGACAGGGAACTTTCCTTTCTAGGTAGGGAGGCGAGGGCGTGTCAATATGGTGAAGGGGATCACCCAGGTAAAACTTTAGCCAACCTCCTATGGCAGCCTCACGCTGCCAATTATATTACTGCGCGGGATGGGGGTCTGGAGCGAGCCACCTCTCCTGATGAGGTGGCAGCCAGGTTCACCACCTTTAATTCTCAACTCTGCACCGCTGGGTTTTCTCCTTCTCATGACATCCTGGATCAATACTTTGACACTCTTGAGCTTCTCTGGCTTGGTAACAGCCATCGGGAGTAACTCCACGAACCCTTTTACAAGGAGGAGATCTTGGTGGCCATTAATAGTCTACCTGGCGATAAGGCTCCGGGCTCTGACGGTCTACCTGCTTCCTTCTACAAGACCTTCACTCCCCTCCTTGTTCCGCACCTTGCTGCTATGTATAGTGACTTCTTCGAATGCGTTCACTTTCCTCTGTCGCTTCGTGAGGCTCTGATGACACTTCTCTTGAAACCGGACAAGTCCCCCGAGCTTCTTGATTCTTACTCCCCATAGTCGTTCCTCGCCGATAGAAGCCAGAGAGTCTGCCTCCCCCCATTCAAATCAGAGGCCACCGAAGTAATCTGCGGCGTACCACAAGGATCATCACTCAGTCCCACCCTCTTCAACGTTTACATGAGTCCCCTCGCATACATCACGCGACAACACAACCTCAACATCATCTCCTACGCAAACGACACCCAGCTGATCCTCTCCCTCACCAAAGACCCAAACACCGCCAAAACCAATCTACACGAAGGAATGAAAGAAGTAGCCGAATGGATGAAGAACAGCTGTTTAAAACTAAACTCGGACAAAACGGAAGTCCTCATCTTAGGATCATCCCCCTCTGCCTGGGACGACTCATGGTGGCCACCGGCTCTGGGTACAGCACCCATACCTACAGATCACGCACGTAACATGGGCTTCATCCTAGACTCCTCCCTCTCGATGACCAGACAAGTCAACGCCGTCTCATCTTCATGCTTCAACATCCTTTGCATGCTCAAAATTTTTTTTCGGTGGATCCCCACCGAAACAAGACAGTCACCCACACACTGGTCACTAGCCGACTGGATTATGGAAATACCCTTTACGCCGGAACCACAGCCAAACTACAGAAAAAACTACAACGCATCCAAAACGCATCAGCCAGACTCATACTGGACATCCCCCGTCAAGCTCACATTTCCGGTCACCTGAAAGACCTCCACTGGCTCCCCGTCAACAAGAGAATAACGTTCCGTCTCCTCACCTACGCACACAAGGCCCTCTACGACCTAGGACCCGAATGCCTCAACACACGACTGTCCTTCTACACACCCACCCGCCAACTACAATCATCCAATCAAGCCCTCGCCGCAATTCCGCGCATCCATAGATCTTTCATGGGAGGAAGATCCTTCTCCTACTTAACGGCCAAAACCTGGAATTCTCTCCCCACTCATCTCCGCCTTACACAGAACCACCTCTCCTTCAGAAAGCAGCTAAAAACCTGGTTTTTCGATAAGTATTACACCCACCCTCCCTCAAGCGCCTTGAGACCCTCTGGGTGAGTAGTGCGCTATACAAATTCCTGAACTTGAACTTGAACACCGACAATAAAATATTTGCCAAGTTCTTGTCTTCCCACCACCCTCCTCTTATGCCCGATTGCCCGCCCTGACCAGTCCAGTTTCACCTCTGGTGGTGCCACGTCGCATAACCTTTGGATTATACTTGCTGTTCTCCACCAGATTAACCTTGCTCTTCCGGCAAAAGTCTTTGACACTCTTGAGTCGCCTTTCCTCTTATCTTCTCCCCCGCTTAGGCTTCAGCCCGGTATTTCTGCGCAAAGTCCACCTACTTTATTCCCTCCCCACGGCTCGCCAATGTATTAATGGTCAGATCTCGGAACCCATCCCCGTTTCTGGGGGATCCAGGCAGGGTTGCCCACTCTCGCCTATGCTTTTTGCGGTGGCTATGGAACCCCTTGCCACACGGCTCTGGCAGCATCACACTCACAGGGGCCTTCCATTCGCGGCTCATGCACTGGTCGTCTCCATATATGCGTACGACGTCACACTCTATGTCCGCAACCCCCAAGAAATTCTCGGTCCAATGGTCTGCGAGTTGGTGCCATTTGGGGGTTTGTCTGGGGTGCAGGTTAACTGGGGTAAATCCATTCTCTTTCCTCTAACAGACACCACTGTCCCCTTTACCCCGGACTACCCGTTTGTGTAGGACCTACTAGATACTTGGGCATCTGGCTCAGCAGAGACTTGGACGAACTTTGAAGGGTGAACTTCGGCGAGCTGTTGACAGGCTGGAGACTAAAATCCCCCTCTGGCGGCGCCTGCCTTTGTTCCTGGCGGGGTGCATAGCCATCGCCAAGATGGTGGTGCTCCCAAAGTTTTTATACCCATTTCTCAATATCCCCATCCCACTCACGGCTCATTTATTTAGGACACTGCGCTCCCTTATCATCTCTATTGTCTGGGCTGGGCATCAGCCTAGAATCGCATATGAAATTCTCACACTTTTTTTTATATATAGCGCTGGCTGCACCCAGAGGTATCAGAGCGCTTTACATGTTCAGGATAGAATAAGGCAAACATAGTATAAATAGCATATAACAAAGTTAAAAAACAAAACATAATTACTAAATCAAGGAAAGATGAAACAGGAGTTGAAGCAATATAAAACAGGTAATATAGGTAGAGTGGAATTACAGGAAGAGGGCCATATATTACAGAGACAAATATGGTATTGTTAAAGAGATCAGGCGTCAAGCACTGGATTAGCATCCCCAGTAGTAGTTAAGGAGGTGGGTTTTGAGGTCTTTTTTTAAGCTGGCGTACGAGGGGTTACAGCGCAGGTTTTTCGGGAGGGTATTCCAGATAGTAGGGGCATTTCCAGAGAAGGAGCGAGATTGTGTGGTTTTCTTTTTATGCAGAAGAGGGATTAGGAGGAGGGCGTTTGTGCTTCTCAGAGGACGAGTGGTACCAGCGATAAGGAGTTTCTTGGATAGGTACTGCGGAGTGTTTTGGTGGAGTGCTTTATGAGTGATGCATGCCGTTTTGTAAGTTGATCTCCCTTCAATAGGGAGCCATTTAAGAGATTTGAGAGCTGGGGAGATATGATTGAAGCGTTTGCAGTCTGTGATGAGCCTGGCTGCAAGGTTGAGCACAGCTTTAATGGGAGCAAGGTGAACCTTGGGGATTCCGTTGAGGATGGCGTTGCCATAGTCAATACGTGAAAGAACCAGTGATTGAACTGCAAGTTTCAAATCATCGATGGGTAAGAATGGTTTGATTTTCTTAAGGTGACGGAGAGTGAAGAGGGCTCCTTTGGCAGAGTTTTTGATGTGAGTGTTAACGGTGAGGGTGTTGTCGATAGTAATGCCAAGAGATTTGACAGAGTTGCACAGTGTGAGTGAGCAGTTGAGTGCGTTAAGGTCTGAGATCCATGATTCAATGGGGAGACGGTTCTTTTTAGGGGCGAAGAGGATGATTTCAGTTTTATTTGGGTTTAGTTTGCGATGATTTGATTGGAACCAGGATTGAATCTTGTGAAGGGAGTTGTTAAGGTGTAAGATGTCATCGTGGGTTTTAATCTTGTAATAGATTTGGGTGTCATCAGCGTAAAGGTGGTAGTTGATGCCTGCTAGTTTAAGAATGAGAGTGAGGGGTTCCATGAAGAGGTTAAAGAGGGAAGTGGAGAGGATAGAACCTTGGGGGACTCTAAGGGAGACAGGAGAGGGGTTAGAGAGACAATTCTGAATTTTTATTTGCTGAGTACTCTGTTGAAGGTATGAGGTGAACCATTTGAAGGCGGTGTCGTTAAGGCCAAAACGGGTCCTAAGAACATTGAGTAAGGCTGAATGGTTGACTGTATCGAACACTGCTGAGAGATCAAGGAGGATAAGAAAGCAGGTCTTGCCATTGTCAAGTGATTGATGAATGTCATCAATGACATTGAGCATTGCCGTTTAGGTGCTACAGCCTCTCCTGAAGCCAGACTGAAGGGGGTCAAGTAGGGTAAAGTTTTCAATGTGTTTGTCAAGTTGTAGTAGGACACATTTTTCAAGGACCTTTGAGAGAAGGGGGAGGTTGGTGACTGGGCGGAGATTGTTTAGGTCATTTGGGTCAGCATTTGGATTTTTAATTATTGGCGAGATTTTACCAAGTTGAAGGGAGGTGGGGACACAGCTCGTTGAGAGAGAGGTGTTGATAATTTTTGTCCAGAATGGGGCGATGCTGTGTTTAAGGGTAGGCACAAGATTGGAGGGTACAGGGTCTTTTGTGTGGGAGGACGGTTTAAGATTGCTAATTATTTTGAGGACGTCTAGCTCTGTGACGGGGAGAAAGTTGAGCAAGGATGTGTTGTTCTTTAGTTGTGAGTTAGGGGAGTTGATAGCCGGTGAAGTGGTAGGAGGGAGGCCAGTAGAGTGGTTGGGCGGGTGTAGAGAAGAGGGAGGGTGAGAGAAGGGTCGTAAGTGAGCGGGTTGGAAGGTGGTTTAGATGGAGGGAAGGATTGATCAATTTTGGCACTTTTTTCCAAGAAGAAATGAGCAGTTTTGTTGCATCTGGCTGAGGAGGCTGTCATATTAGGAAGTGCTGGGAAAGTTTGATTACGAATTATATTGAAGAGTTCCCTGGGTCTGTTGGCACGATCAAGTTGAGTGCGGGAGAAGGATGTCTTTTGCTTAAAGATGTGTTTTTTGTACGTGGATCTAGCACGTCTAAGTAGAGCCAGATGGGAGGGAGAGGGCTGGTGTCTCCAGGTTCTTTCCGCTAGTCTGAGTGCCCGGCTTTCATTATTTAGCTCAGTATTATTTATTGTTTGTGTGTTAGCGGTTAGTGGACTGCTGGGTTTTTAAAATCCCCCTTACCTGCACATTAAATCGTGTCCCTCACCGCCGCTTGGCGGGCTTGGTTCCTGGGGTGGGTCTCCATTTCTGAGAGGGGCAGAGTAGCTTCCTTCCGCCAGCGCTTGACTGCGCATGAGCCAACGAGGGGACGCCTACTTAAGGCGAGTCCCGGCTCTTCCTTTTAGACAAGGTAGCGGAGCGCTTTGATGCAGGAGCGCTTGGCGTGTTTGCCGTTTTTAAAATTGTACTTTGTTTATTGTTTGTGTGTTAGCGGTTAGTGGACTGCTGGGTTTTTAAAATCCCCCTTACCTGCACATTAAATCGTGTCCCTCACCGCCGCTTGGCGGGCTTGGCTCCTGGGGTGGGTCGCCATTTCTGAGAGGGGCAGAGTAGCTTTCTTCCGCCAGCGCTTGACTGCGCATGAGCCAGCGAGGGGACGCCTACTTAATGCTCCTCCCCTAGTGTAGCGGGATCGCGTAGCGGGCGCGCCCTCGCGTGGCCGGAGTCGTGCCAGAGTCCTGCCCGTCTGCGACAGGACGCGCTGGACATGGCTGGGCTCTGACTCCGCTCTCGGCTGTTCTCCTGTCCATCATGCTGTGTTACACAAGAGATAGTCTTGTTGCCATCAACCGGTCACGGGGGATCTGTGGCACGCCTCGGGTTGATCCCTTATGCGGCCCTTTTACGTGTGGATGCGGTTGTTTCACTCTTTCAGCCCCCTTAAGTAGGGGCTGTAGGGATGACATCCCTGCGGCTGTTAGTCCACAGCCTTTTATCAGCATCTGGAATCTAAACGCTAGGTCGCTTGTCAAGCATCATCTAGACATCTCTGACCTGCTAGGCAACGTCTCTCCAGACTTATTTTGCCTGACTGAGACCTGGCTGCAGGATGCCGATACGGCCGTTGTCAACTTGGCCTTTCCGCCGGAATATTCGGTATTCACTCTTAACCGAGCTTCTAGAGGCGGAGGGATAGCCCTTGCTGTTAAGTCCTGTTATTCGTGCACCTGGCAGGGTCAAAGAATTTCTGGTTGCGAAAGTGCAATGTTTAAGGTAGCTATTACGCCTAATTTCACCCTGTCGGGGCTACTGATCTATCGGCCCCCAGGGAGTGAAGTGGCTTTTAGAGCGGCGCTACCTGACGCCATTAGTGAACTGGCTGCAGGGTGCTCCAACTTCTCCATTGTTGGGGATTTAAATCTGCACTTTGACAACTTAGCCAGCCCTACGGTGTCCAGTTTCATGGCAAATCTTGAGGCGCTCCAGCTGATTCAGCTGGTGTCACAGCCCACCCATTCAGGGGGCCATACTCTTGATCCGTTTTTCACCAATCTTATGGAAGCCTGCATCTCCAGCTACACACCTCTGGCATGGACTGATCATTATTTGATACAGATCCACTGCCCTACACCGGCTATACAACCTAAGCCAGTGGTGTGTTCTATCCCACGACGGCGCTGGAATAAACTAAAGCTGGACAAATTTTTCCATCTCCTATCGACCGACTCTTTTGACATAACTGGGTCGGCAGATCAGGTCTACGATAGGTTTTGTAACTGGGTAACCAGGGCTTTAGACACCCTCATCCCCATTGGAAGCTGTAAAATGGGGACCGGTAAATCCAGCCCTTGGTACGATGACTCGCTGCGGGCACTGAAGGTTTCTTGTAGGCGTGCAGAGCGGGCTTGGCGCAAATCCTATAATAACGTGAAGAAAGTTTTGTAATTGTCCACGGTGAAACTGTATCAGCGGGCAGTGTGCAGAACCCGCGCCGCCTTCTTTGCCGCACAATTTAGGACTAGCTCTAACCCATCTAAGGCTATTTTCAAGGTGTTGAAAGATCTCACTGCCAAAAAGGTAACTACGATCCACCAGAGCTCTGTTGAGCACTGTGAAAAATTGGCGGATTTCTTTTTGGAAAAAGGTCAATGCCATTTATCGGGCTTTTCCGTTGGCCACTCCTTCGGCCAATCCACCTCTTAAGCAGTTAACATCAGAGGGGCTGCATTCTTTTCCTACTTTAACACCTGAAAGCCTCGACAAATTGGCTCATCAAGTGAAGTCGGGGTCCCCAGCGGATCCGCTTTGCCCAGCTGTGTTCAAAGACCTAGCGGTACATGACACCTCACCGCTATGTTCTTTGATCAATACGTCGCTCACATCCGGCGTAGTCCCACTGAAGTGGAAACGAGCCATGGTTCGTCCTATCCTTAAGAAACCTAACTTGGATGGTAGCAAGCCCGAGAGTTATCGGCCAATCTCACTCCTACCGTGGCCTGCTAAGGTGACTGAGGCGCATGTCAACGCGGTCCTCTCGGAACATCTACTTCATGCTGACGTCCTCGATGTGACGCAGAATGGGTTCAGGGCCGGTCACAGCACGGAGACGGCTCTGCTGTATATGGTGGAGCATCTTCGTTCCGTGCTCGATGCAGGGCAAACGGCGGCGCTGGTGCTATTAGACCTGAGCGCCGCCTTTGATACCGTATCGCACCCGATCCTTCTGCGTCGCTTAGAGGAGGTTGGTGTCACCGACATTGCTCTCCAATGGTTCCGGTCTTTTTTAGCCAATCGGGCCTTTAGCGTGACCGTCCCGCCTTACCAGTCCAAATACCATCCGCTGGGCCTGGGGGTACCCCAAGGCTCCTCGCTGAGTCCTACGTTGTTCAATCTATACGTAAGGCCGCTGGCTGAGGTTGTCAGGCAATGGGGTATGACAATGGTGTCATAAGTCGATGACACCCAGCTAGCGGTTACGATCAGCGGGAATGCCGATGTCGATGCCCCCAGGTTCCAACAAGGACTGCGGGCGGTCGCCGGCTGGTTGACGTCCAACTGTCTCCAGCTGAACGCTAGTAAGACCGAGGTCATGATTTTTGGCAAACAACCGGAACTTTGGGGAGAGAGATGGTGGCCAGGGGATCTGGGTCCTGCTCCCATCCCAGTTGCCGAGCTTAAAAACCTCGGGGTCTGGCTGGACCCTTCCCTTACGTTTGCTTGTCATACCAAACGTACGGCGGCTTGTTGCTTTGGCATCCTGCGCGGGCTCCGTCCAGTGCTCAAGTTTTTTGATGCCCCCACTAGGCAACTCATGATCCAAGCCACTGTCATCTCTAGGCTGGATTATGCGAGCTCCCTATTGGTAGGCCTGAACCAGGCAGAGATTGGGCGTCTACAACGGATCCAGAATGCCGCAGCAAGATCGGTGGTAGGATTACCTAGATCGTGCCCCACCTCTAGTACTTTGCGTTCATTGCACTGGCTCCCGGTGGCCCAGCGGATCCAGTTTAAGGTCCTCTGTGTCGCCTATAAGATTCTGAAGGGGTCCCCAGCTATGATTCTTGCTTCACTTCTTACCCATTACATTCCAGCCCGAGCTTTAAGATCTGCTGATTTAGAACGGGCTGTTGTCCCGCGCTTTAAGAGGAGCAGGGCCGGTGGGCGCTCCTTTCAAGTGCGTGCGGCGGTTCTTTGGAACTCCCTTCCCCCGGCGATCTGTGCCCTTAGGGATCTGCTCTCCTTTCGCCGTGCGGTGAAAACTTTTTTATTCCCTTAGTTTAAATTTGTCTGATTTATTGTTTTGTTGTGTTGTGCAGCTGCCTTGTCGGGCGCCAGGACGCTCCTTTGCTGGAGCATCTGTGCGCCTAATAAAAACGCATAACATAACATAACATAACATAACATAACATAACATTAAACCAAGAGTTTGAGGGGGTGTTTCTTTGGTTTTTGAGTTTAGGCAGGGCCAGTTCGTCAAGAATACCAGTGACAGTATTATTGAAGAGTTCAGTGAGCTCATATGCATTTTGTGAGTCAGGAATGAGAAGGAGTTGAGCTTGGATTTTAGATTGGAGAGCGTCTGGGGGATTTTTTTAGGTTCCCTGTTAATTTTTTAGGTATGTTAACTTTAGAGGCGGGGAGGCTTGCCGAGGTATCTATGGTGAACAGTATAAGGTGGTGGTCAGGCCAGTCAAAGGGGATGATATTGGTCACGGATGTCAGATTGTCATTAGACAGAATGACGTCAAGTGTGGAACCTTTGGAGTGAGTTGGGGGATAAGCCAAGTTGTTTGAGTTCACTGATCTCAAGGAGAGTATTGAGGAGGGAGATAGTGGGGTCATTGGTATCGTTCCAATGAAGGTTAAGATCCCCAAGAAAGATATTTTTTGAGTTGGATAGTGCCGATTTCATCAGGACCTCAGATAAGTCCTCAATGAAGGGCTATGGTGGCCCCGTGGGGGGCGATAAATGTTGTGTAGGCGGATTGGGAGAAAGTTTCGAGTTGATAGTTCCGCTTCCAGGTATTCGCAGGAGGAGTAGCCTGGGTTAGTAACAAGGGATAACTGGAAATAATTTTTGGAGATAATGGCAAAACCACCCCCCACTCTGATTGGTCTGTCTTATTTATTCCACCCAAACAGAACTGCCGACGTGTTTCAAGACCAGGCGCAAAGTCACTGGTCTTTCATCAGGGCTGTGGATTCTTTGTATCAAATTTGTTTAGAGGAGGTCGTCGTTAAGCAGACCCCAGTAGCGGCGTGCAGTGACAGAAGAGGAGGACGGTGATTTTGGCCCTCCACTTCACATCTTTAAGAACACGATACCCCAGTAAGAATCAAACCTGATGGTGACGTCGTACAAGCGAACTCGCCGTGCTTCGGCATTTTACAAATATTAAGACATCTCTGTCTGGCCACCACAATAATTAGCGATTTGGACCATTAGAAGATTTATCACCACGACCTCCTCTAAACAATATTTGATACAAAGAATCCACAGCCCTGATGAAAGACCAGTGACTTTGCGCCTGGTCTTGAAACGCGTTGGCAGTTCTGTTTGGGTGGAATAAATTGCCATCTTTAAATACACTAGGACCGGCTGGTCCAGTATTTAAATGCTCATAAGTCATTAAGTTGCTTATATTCCCCCTCAAACTTTGTTTTTCTCATGTTTTGAATGTAATATTTTTTGTTTGTGAATTAATGCTTGATGCAGAAATGTTTTCTATTGTGTAAAGAATGTTTGTCTTTGATGTATGTACAAAGTGTATTTAATCTTGTAAATATTTTAATTTACTGTCTTTTGTTCTATTAGTTTTTGAAAATAAAAAAGTATAAAATAATGGACACAGAATAATGCTGTCTAAGGGAGGTTACAATAAATTGGTTTCTTACCCTTTTAAAACATTGATTGAGTAATCGTGGTATGGGCACTGTGTGTTTTTGCGATTCAATATAAGGTCTAGCCCCCACTGCATGTTCACGGACCTATCCCCTTTTTGTTCTCTTCCATTTGGAGGAGCGTTTGGAGTAAAAGATGTAGTTGGTGATAGTGGGGGAGGTGAGGCTGATGTAGTTGTCAACAATGAGAGTTTCTGGGTTACAGATAAGGAGTTTATGTTTGAAGTTTTTTCTAGCATGTTTGGAGAGACTGCAGGGGTAAAGAATGGTCCAGGAGTTAGGGCCATGTTTGGCGAGAGGGGTTTCCCGGGGTTGATGGACAGTGGTGTGAGGAGGCATGATTGGGAGGACGAGGGACAGGATGAAGACAAGGAAGTTAAGGAGATGAGGGTAGGGAGGGAGAGGGGGTTTGGAAATCCAAAGAGTAGGGAGGGGTCGCTGGGAGAGCAAAGGTAGAGCGGGATCAGGAAGTAGGGTAAGCAAGCGAGGAATTAGAAGCCAAAAACTGGGGAGGGGGGTGTTGGGAGAGAGAAAATAGAGGCAGGAATGGTAAGTAGTGCATGCAAGGGAGGGGTTAAAGAAATCAGGCGTAAATTAAAGAGCAAAAACAGACTACATCACTAAAAATGGAGCCAATACCATAGTTAAAATAACATGATAAATATGCTGATAATAATAGTGGCGAAATATAGGGGGGTAGATTTGAACAATGAGGGAAATTGAAATCAGAGGTAGATTGGACTGCAATAACAAAAATGCTGATAATAATAGTGGCGAAATAAAGGGGGGTAGCTTTAAACAAATGAGGAAAATGGAAATCAGAGGTAGATTGGACCGCAATAACAGGTAAACATCGGCAATATGGAGTAAAATTGAATAGGTAACATAAACATGAATAAAAACATAAACACGATAAATATGATGATTAAAAATAGGGGCAGGAATAGGAAGGTGGGGTAAACAAAGAGGAAATAAAAGTCAGGAGTAGATAAGATAATAAAAAGCAGGTTAACATCACTAGCATGGAGAAAATTAAAAAGGAAAGTAAGTAAATAGACATGAAGGGGAGTCGTTCTAAGATGGCCGTCTCCTTTGGAAAAGAGCCAGTATAGAGATGAATGCAGTCCTATGTCTATCACTATGGACAGTGAATAGCCTGGTGTAGTTTTTTTTCCCTTTCTCTTGCTCTTTTGATGATTTTTTTGGTCCACTTTTAGTTGTTACACCTAGGTTCCCCAAGGGTTGTTGTTAGTCTCTGGACAAGAGTGACCCATGGCCGTCGGAGGACCCCTCGCCCTTGTAAATTAAGTGGTCGGCCATTTTGTTAGCATATTACCCAAGTATAAAGTCAGCCAAGCAAGTGCACTGTAGTAAATAAAGACACAAGTTACAGTATAAACAGAGAGATTGAAGAAGTACCATTTAAAGGATACAAGAGGACGTCGCTGGAATCATTGTGTACATGGTCAGGTCGCGTTGAGGGCCACAGCTGGTCCAGCCGAGGGGATTCTGTTGGGGGCGCTGTGAGCCCACTCAATAAATCCGCAATATTACATAAAGAGCGGCGAATTGTATGCGCTCTAGTCGTTGCTGTGCGCTGGTCTTACTGGGCAGGGCTGGGCAATTGCTCCCATTTCATTGTGCCAGGCAGAAAAATGATCCACACTGACCTCGGACCGCGAGGGGATCAGGGTGCGATGCCTGTGGTATTGGTGGTGAGGTTCAGCCATATCAAGCGCATCCCGCAGTCCCGCCTGGGCTCTCACGATTCCCCGGTCCGTGAAGGCTGGGGGCTCTCCAAGGAGGAAGCTCCGCGGACCGTGGCTGCACACGTGACCCCCACTGCCAAAATGGGAAGGCAGCTACGTTCCCGGGCGAGGACCAGCAACCCTTGCTCACCGCTAGAGTACGTTTGATGAGGCTCCAGCCAGGGCCCCGGCCGGTATCACACTCCCCTTAACGTGTGGTGGGCTGGGTGCCCTGGATTTCAAATGATATGCCCTTAGTGCTCAAGCCAGCTTCCTTCACTTTGGGTTACATCCGATGCCCTTTCAGCCTCATGTAGCAGTTGAAGCTGACCTTGCGGCCCCCTCGCTTCTCCCGACAGCTGTCTTTGCCTCCGCGCAGTGAGATAGATACGGTTGAGTCTCTGCGCTGGGCCTGGGAGGGCCTTTAGAAATTCTCCGGCTCTAGCTCACTCTCCGCCAATTCCATGCCCATCGCATATCATCCAGCATTCCCATCCCTGCATACTGCTGGGATGGTAAAACGTGCGACTTGTCTGGAGCTCTCCACGTTATCCAATCTCTACCCTGCCGGCGACTTCTTTTCTCTTCCAGCTGAATCCGGCCCCTTGGACACCCTGCTCCACTACCAACTTAGAGCAACCTGTCGGGAGCTGCACCCCAAGTTTCCACAGCCTCCTCCTTCAATGGCTGCCCTCGACCTTGCATACACCTCCGCTTCCCCCCGTTAGCTGGTCTCCAGACTTTATGCCCTTACACTGGCAGCATCCTCGATCTCCGCTGACCGGGCACGCATGGCGTGGTGCAAGGACCTGGGCACCAAACCTTCTCTGGAGACCTGGCTGTACTGTTGAAGGCAGATTAAACAACTGTCTCCTGACTACCGTCTGTGCCTCGTACATTTTTAATATTTGCACAGATTGTACCGCTCCCCTGCCCGGTTGCATAGAATAGGCCTCTTTCCCAGTGATAGATGTCTTTGTTGCTCTGCCCTGCCGCCAACTTCTCTCATCTCGCATGGCTGTTCCAAGGTCTCTACATATTGGCGAAAAATGTGCTCTGCCATCACTGAGATTACTTCCACACCGGTTTCACAAGACCCGTTGATATGCCTATTAGCATTTGTGAAACACTGTCCTGATGCCTCCCGTAGGCTCACTGCTATGCTGCTTGTTCTTGCACGACATAGGGTCTCCATGCATTGGGGTCGAAGGCCTGTGCCCAAGGTCGGCGCTTGCCGTGAGGATGCGGCGCGTTGTCAGACGCTTCTGTCCGAATTCTGGGGCCTGATGCCAGCAACTAGTCGGCCGCATGATATCTGGGGACCACTTGTTTCATACCTCCAACGCCATAGCACCTCACCCTCTACGTCCTCTACCATGCCCGCAGCAGCTGGTGCTGGCTTATAGAGGTCACTCCCCTCCTCTGCTCACTACTGACTCTCTGTGGCCTTTCCTACACATACTTTGCCTCTTCTGGGCACTCCACCTGGCCCCTCCTGCTCCATCCTCCGCTGTTCCCCCTGGTGCACTGATGTGGACTACTAATATGCAACTGTTTTTATGATGAATGTATCAGCTGTGCCTTTTCTTCCTAATCTGCGGAATTCCCACCTGTATACCTTGCACCTGGATGTGCAAGTTCTTTAAAAAATATAAAAAATAAAAAAAGCATAAAAGATTCACAAAACACAGACATGCTGTCCCTGCTATATGTCTTAGATTACACAGAGACTGTGTCACGTTATCTCTTCACTAGCAATTGCAACAGTCAGGCTCTTCCAAATTGTTGAGTCAAAGGCTTCGAACACAACACACACAAACCACAGGCTGACTGATGAATGTTTAGTCACCCCATTTCCACATATGAATGTGATTCACTGCATCTGTTCCTCGTGATGTTCCTTCGTATGCACTGTAGTCAGTATTAACGCACATCTCCTGCAATGTGTTGCACCTCCTGGTAATGTAATTTCTCCCACACTTGGGTTGGACACTCATTTGATTTTGCACTTGTATGTGAAGCAAAATAGTTAATTGGTTAGGCAACAGTCTGCTCTTTGCTTAGCTGGTGAGTGCAGTTTCGAATGAATCAACAACACCATCTGGTGAGCACTACATATTTTCATTTTGTAGTGGTAGAGCCTGCCATCCTTCAGGCAAATCAAGAGATAGTAGATCGGTTAATAGCCTCCCAACAATCAGTGGACCACACATTTTCCTTGCTAACACTGCAAATTGAACACACTGATAAACACAGCAAAACATGGAAACATCACCGAAAAGGGTGGTAAGCTGGAACCAGCATTAACAGGGATACATTGTAAATAACATATATTCTAAGAGTTAACCATTTATGAACCAACTGTATAAAATGATATGGTACACTGATAAATAGTAATGTAAGCTAAGAATGGAAACAACAAAGTACAAATGGAACCAAATAATATACAGAACACAGCACAGATAAAGACACTTTAGCCGTACTGGATGTAATGTCTAACAGTGGGCTCAACCAGACAGTTGGACGTCCCACTCATTCAGCAGGTCACTGTCTGGATGGGATTTTTACAAATAATCCCTGGCTAAAGAACACCAGTATCCTGCCTTTAACATGGTCTGACCATCATGCAGTTACCTTTAATTTACATCTGATCTCTCAGTCACCACCAGGAAAAATCCCCTCTAAGGCACACATCGCTCACCCATGGCTTAAGATCTCTCCCGACCAACTAAACCAGGTTCTAATGGAGTTGCAGTCCATGTTGCCAGGGGACCTAGATATCTCCGACCTAACCTACTGAAAGTGGATTTGGCCGGCGTGAATATTCTGGCCCCTCTAAAGATATCACATCCCTAGGGACAAAAACCTACTGCTCCTTGGTTTAATGAAACTCTCAGAACACATAAACAATGTTGTAGAAAGCAGAAGCTTAAGTGTAGGAAAGACTATCACCAGTGAGATAAAGAAATATAGAAACATTATCTGACAAAGGGCTTCTCAAAAAGAAAAAAGTGCATACTTCATCCAAAAAATTGAGGCAACAAAACATTCAGTGAAAGAACTCTATTTAACTGTCAATCAACGAATATCTACCCCCAGTAGCAATCCTGCAGCAAGTAGTGAAAAATTCTGTAACATTTTTTTTCTAAAATTAATTGGAAGAGCTATATAACATATTCTCTGTCACTAAAACCTCTTCAATGGAAGTAACAACTTCTCCCCAAACATGTCCGAAGACAGCCTCTTCCGCAAAATTCACAAACCCCACAATTGAGCAGGTCTCATCCTTCATTCAATCCATGAAGTCAGGGTCCCCAATGGATCCATGCCCTCCATTGGTGGCCCAACTGGCCCCAGATGTTATTGCTATGCACTTGACATGCATTTTTACCCAAATCTTTGAGACCGGTTATTTTTTGATGCAATGGAAGATAGCACCTATACTTCCATTAATAAAGACGCCTACCCTTGATCCCACTGACCATAACAGCTACCAGCCTATCTCTCACCTGCCACGTCCTGGCAAGATGATAGGAAAAAACACGAATCTACAATTGGGGGTGGGGTCGCACACTACTCACACACCGGCGGTGTCGCCCCTAAGGACTCTGATCAATGTAGTAACGTGTTCGCGATGCATCATCTTTCGATCTTCTGCTAACTTCGCTGTCTTCGCCATCCCTGGACACGTGTTTCGGGGTATCACCCCTCGTCAGCAGGGATAGGCCGTGTTCTGGGGTTGCCGATGGCTGCCAAATATCTGCCAGGTAGAGTACCACTCAGGCGCGTAGGTGCGGGATCCCAGGCTCGTCAGCCAACTGCTCAAGGGAGCTTTAATGTTACAAATGGGGGTGGGGGTCGCACACTACTTACACACCGGCGGTGTCGCCCCTAAGGACTCTGGTCAATGTAGTAATGTGTTCGCGATGCATTATCTTTCGATCTTCTGCTATCTTCGCTGTCTTCGCCATCCCTGGACACGTGTTTTGGGTATCACCCCTCGTCAGCAGGGATAGGCCGTGTTCTGGGGTTGCCGATGGCTGCCAAATATCTGCCAGGTATAGTACCACTCAGGCGCGTAGGTGCGGGATCCCAGGCTCGTCAGCCAACTGCTCAAGGGAGCTTTAATGTTACAAATGGGGGTGGGGTCGCACACTACTCACACACCGGCGGTGTCGCCCCTAAGGACTCTAGTCAATGTAGTAACGTGTTCCTGATGCATCATCTTTCGATCTTCTGCTATCTTTGCTGTCTTCGCCATCCCTGGACACGTGTTTCGGGGTATCACCCCTCGTCAGCAGGGATAGGCCGTGTTCTGGGGTTGCCGATGGCTGCCAAATATCTGCCAGGTAGAGTACCACTCAGGCGCGTAGGTGCAGGATCCTAATCTGCACCCACCTGGTGAAACACTCTGAAGACTTTGCAAGTGTACTCGCTTGTCGGACTGCATCTACCATGATGCTTAGGGGCGACCCTGCTGAGAGGTGAAGCAGTGTGCTCCCACACCAATTTTCTACTTGAAGGCTGCCTTGAGCCGCTGTGGGCTGAAGAGCTCGTGGAGAGGCACCTGCACGCCTGGAGAGATACTACGTTCCAAGGATACGGCAGCCTGCTCAGCAACCCCAAATAATGCCTAATCTCTGCTGATGATAGATAATAATCTATAAACACATGTCCAGAGATGGCCAGCACTAATCTGCACCCACCTGGTGAAACACTCTGAAGACTTTGCAAGTGTACTCGCTTGTCGGACTGCATCTACAATGATGCTTAGGGGCGACCCTGCTGAGAGGTGAAGCAGTGTGCTCCCACACCAATTTTCTACTTGAAGGCTCCCTCGAGCCGCTGTGGGCTGACGAGCTCGTGGAGAGGCGCCTGCGCGCCTGGAGAGATACTACGTTCCAAGGATACGGCAGCCTGCTCAGCAACCCTAAATAATGCCTAATCTCTGCTGATGACAGATAATAATCTAGAAACACGTGTCCAGAGATGGCCAGCACTAATCTGCACCCACCTGGTGAAGCACTCTGAAGACTTTGCAAGTGTACTCGCTTGTCGGACTGCATCTACCATAATGCTTAGGGGTGACCCTGCTGAGAGGTGAAGCAGTGTGCTCCCACACCAATTTTCTACTTGAAGGCTCCCTCGAGCCGCTGTGGGCTGAGGAGCTCGTGGAGAGGCACCTGCGCGCCTGGAGAGATACTACGTTCCAAGGATACGGCAGCCTGCTCAGCAACCCCAAATAATGCCTAATCTCTGCTGATGACAGATAATAATCTAGAAACATGTGTCCAGAGATGGCCAGCACTAATCTGCACCCACCTGGTGAAACACTCTGAAGACTTTGCAAGTGTACTCGCCTGTCGGACTGCATCTACCATGATGCTTAGGGGCGACCCTGCTGAGAGGTGAAGCAGTGTGCTCCCACACCAATTTTCTACGAATCTACAATTGCCAGAATACATACAGAACTATGATCTCCTGGGCTCTACCCAATATGGCTTCAGGACTGGGCACAGTACTGAGAAAGCCCTAATCATGGACACTGAAGAAATGTGTGAAACCCTTGCTCAGGTTGGGAGTGCAGCAGCATTCAATACTGTGAACCATGAACTGCTGATCCATCGCCTCCAAAACATCCGAATTAGAGGTAAGGCACTTGCCATCTTGAAATCATTTCTTTCCGGCCGTGAACAATCAGTGGCACTTAGTGAATACACCTCTTAGCTATTCTCTCTTCTTTGTGGGATTCCACAAGGTTCATTGATAAGCCCAAGGTTGTTCAACATTTATGTCACAAGTCTAGCTGATCTCATCAGATCATTTAAGTTTTACCTTGCATTCTACGCCAACGACACCCAGATAGTTGTTTCTCTACCAAAAAACTAACAAAGCTGGGGTCTTCGATTCCATGACTGTATGCAGGCAGTTAGCATCTGGATGACAAGGAGCTGCTTGAAGCTTAATTTGGGGAAAACAAAGTCACCCTGTTCGGTTCCCAAACTTTCTTCAGGTCCCCCGTGTACTGGCCTGTAGAACTGGGTTCACTCCCTACCCCGGTCAAGAAAGTTCTCAACTTGGGAGTACTAGTTGATGACAAACTTTCCTTTGGGTCCCAGGTAAATGCGGTTTCTTCCGCTTCTTTCTACACCTTGAAAACCTTAAAAAAAAGTCTTCCTTATATCCCAGCAGATCTACAAAAGACGGCAGTCACCTCTATGGTCATGTCCAGAATACACTACTGTAACTGCTTATATACTAAGATGCCACACCAATGAATTGGAAATCCTGCAGAATGCAGCTGCACGTTTGCTGTTGGGAATTCCATAGTTAAAATCGGCCTCCAGGGCACTAGACACAGCATTGGTTGCCAGTCAGGCACAGAGTCACTTTTAAGGCACTATGTATAACTTTTAAGGCTCTTCATGGTATCGATGGTATCGATCCAGACTACTTGAAAAGAAAATTTAAATGGTATTCACCACCCAAGACATTACACTCCTTCTCAGCAAAAAATGCAGTGGTCTCAAAATTTAGACTCTCCTCCTGGAAAAGAAGAAGTTTTGTGCTGTGTGCATCCTGAAGCTGGAACCCAGTACCCACTCATATAAAATTGATGAATTCCTTGCTTTCATTTCAGTAAGCTCTCAAAATATGAATTTTTATGTCACAGTGAGCACTCATTTCAGTCTTCAATCGAGCAACAGCCGGGTAATTGTGCGCTTTAGAAATAAATATAACATAACATAACAGATAGATACTAAAAAAGTTACTAAATGAAACATCATTGTTCAAATGAATTAGTTTCATTTTGGGGCATATGTTTAAAAATAGCGATTTGCGATTCTCAAAATGTGATTTTTAGCAAATCGTATTTTAAGAATCGCAAATCGCGATGTAAATAAAAAGTCGCAAATATTTTGTGATTTCTAAAAATTCCTTATTTGCGAAATTCGCAAATAAAAAAAAAATCGCAAATTTAGGGAATCTGCAATTCAGGTGCAGCTTGATGCCATCACACCCAGGAAGTGGGAGTGACATACTGCATCTGATTGCCTGAGGCACAGTCAGAGGCTGTGAGGAGAGGCAGAGAAGTGAGCACAGCATTTCCAAACAGCTACAATGGATTCACAGGACAAACAGAAGGACAAGGAGGGGGCAGTGAGAAACAGAAAGCACAAGTTCAGTGAGAGGGAGCAGGAGGTGCTGATTGAGGAGATGGTGTGTAGCCATGAACTACTATTTGGCAAAAATACACTCCGAATACCTGAGTCCAGAAACAGGAAGATCTGGCTGGATATACAGGAGAAGTTCAATGCTGTCGGTGTGACCCCGCGCACGGTCAAGGAGCTAAGGAAGAGACAGTACGACATGCGCCAAAGTTCCAAGGAGAAGGTGGCAGCCAGGCTGGCGGAGGCCAACAAAACTGGCTGTGGAACATCAACTGCAACCGACTCAACACCCCATGAGGAGTTAGTTGAGTCCACCCTCCTGCCCGAGAGCGTCAGTGGTGTGGCTGACATAGACTGCTTCGATCCTGCAACCACCAGCCAAGGTAAGATGCATTCCAAATGCAGTCGCACACATTACCATCCCATTCACAGAGTCAGGAATGCACCAAACACAAACTACTCATGACACTCCAGCAAAGACAGCAATGCATCATGGGAGACGTTGTCAGATGCAAAACAGTGGGGCAATGAGACACACCAATGTTGAAGCAGTATGTGAATCCCTGTAAAAGGAAAAAGCAATAGATAGCAGTTAGCCAATACAAATTGAGGAAACTTTATTGAGTGTGAAATGCAGACAAGGTCACAAAATCAAAATTTCCCATTCCATCCACAGCACAACCTAGGACACAGGATGACAGGAGCTGAGGCTGTGGAACATATGGATGAGCAGGCAGGGGGACTCAGACGATACGACAGAGATCAAACCTGTCCCACATAGAAAGCAAACCATTGTGGCACCACTGCCACCACTGGAGGATGACACACAGTCCACAGGGGAGGATGATGCTAAGGCAGAGTCAGGGCAGCGTGTGACACAGGTGCTGGAACAGCACACACCCCAACATAGAGAGCAAGGAGCTGTGAGACGCAGGCCAAGGGCGAGCACCAGTTTTGCCACAGATGAAGAGCCCACGGTGTTTGCTGGACTGGAGGGCAGCATGCTGCCGATACAGAGCCTGCAACAACAATCTATGTGTTCCATCAACCGGCAGCTGTTCACAGTCAAAAAAAGCCTATGTTTCATGGGGGAGGGCATCATGGACATGGCAGGTGCTATCTGTGAACTGTGTGCCACATTAAAGAGGGACCAGGCAGCCAGGCGTAGGGTGAGCCAACTTGCCGACAGCCATCTGAACAGCTACACCAAGGCGGTGAAACTCCTGTGCACTGCCACTAGCCACCGTCAGCATGCAAGTGGAGATGTCCCACTGCTGCCAGGATGTGGCGAAAGGCCTGGTGTAGGTCAACACTGGTGTGGAACAACTGCAGACAGCAAACACAGGTGGCACAGCACTCCTGGGCTCAGGGGAGAATGAGGAGGGGTCCAGCAGGAGCAGCATCCCCCACCAGTGCCCGATCCAAGAAGGGGCAGTGGGAGACAGGGTGCACAGGGTGCAACACCTGTGGACTCAAGGGAGGGCAGTCAGCACCCAGAACGGGCAGCATCAGTCCGTCCAAGGAGGAGATGAACCGGCAACACTAAGTAACGCAAATGAGTGAGGCAACCCATTCTAACAGAACTCCAGACTTGCGTGCATACCTGCACTGTGCACCTAACATGTGCTACATATAGAAAAACTCATTGAGTCTGTCGGGCTGTGTGACAAGCTATTATCCTGCAGCTAAGGGTTTGAATAAACACAGACCTGCTACATGTCATTATTACTCACCTAAAAGTAGTTCTGTGTGATCTCATCCCGTCTCTGTCGTCCAGCAGCTGCCCCAACTTCAACTGCTGGTCTGTCAGGGGGACCTGGGCCCTCATCGTCAGAAGTATCACTATCAGTCATTTTTATTGGGATGCCTTTTTTCATAGCTATGTTGTGGAGCATTGCATAGGTAGCCACAATCTTGCAGCAGGTATCTGGTCTGTATTGGAGTGCTACTCTGCTTTTATGCAGGCAGCAGAACCGGCTCTATTACACAGCACTTTGATTTGTGTGTACAGTTGTATCTCCTCTCCCTTGTAGTGGCTGGATTTAGGTATGGTGTAAGGATGAAGCCCCGCACTGCATATGCACTGTCACCTGCAGGAATGGAAACCAGAGGAGAGTCAATGTCCCCCACCCCAATGATGTACTGTATGCTGGGATGTTTGACATGCATTTACCTAGCAGGTAGCCCTCATCAAACTCTCCAGCATTGAGACGTCTGTATATCCCACTATGTCTAAAGATGAGAGTTGTAAACTACTGCCTGGGTATTTAGCTACAATATCATTGATGACATGTTTGGCATTGCAGATGACCTGTATGTTTAGGGAATTATATGATTTACGGTTTCTAAATACATATTCATTGGTTGATGGAGTTGTGAGGGCCACACTGGCCCCATCTATGCAGCCAATTACGTGGGGGAATTGTGCAATCTGGTAGAATTCCAGTTTTGTTTGCTGTAGTGCCTGGTGTGTGCTGGGGAATTGTATTTGATGTTGTAGCCTCTGTACCATTGCATCTAGGAATGCATGGAAGAAGCGCGACAGGCAACTCTGGGAGACCCCACCTGACACTGCTATCACCCATTGAAAACTCCCTGAGGCCAGTAAGTGCAGTGAGCAAAGGACCTGCACATGGGTAGGAATGGTTTGGGTCCTGTGTGTTGGGTGTTCCAGAAGAGGTTTCAGTCCCTCTATCAGGTCTAAAATGGTCTTTGAGTCCAGCCTGTACTTCTCATGGATGTCCTCCTCAGTCTGCTGGAACAGAGTGATGCCCAAATTCACAGACTCCTGGCTATCACATTTAGCGCTGCCATTGTGGAAGTCCCTGCTGCATTGTGGGCCTGTTTATATAGCTTGCACCTGGTTACCACCTGCATTGACTTGGTGGTAAAATGGATGTGCTAAATTGCGATTTTTTTTAATTTGCAAATTGCGAATTTTTCATACATTGCTTTGCGAATTCTCAAACTACGATTTCTCTATCTGCGATTTGCGCAAGCTGCGTATCGCAGACTGAAAATTTACAGAGAAATTTGTTGACTACAGGCCTCGCAAAATAAAATAAAAATAAGAAATCGAAAAGAAATTGCTATTTCTTATTTTGCGATGCAAAAATGTGTCATACATCGCGTTTGTCTATTTCGCGATCGCAAACACTGTTTTTTTGCAATTCGCAGTGTTTGCGATCGTGAAATAGTTTCATACATATGCCCCTTAGATCTTTCTGGCATTCAGTCCAAAGTAATCACTTGGGATTATCAGAGTAATTTTCCCCTACCACATGGCTGTGCCTCCTCACATTGTTACTTGCAACCTCCACACATTCACTTATGTCTCCTCCATTCTTCCTCAGTGTACGAGACAACTCATGTTCCATATTCTTCTATCCTCAGTCTTCACTGCATTTCTAAACTTATTTACTTACTTATTTCTAAACAGCCATTTATTGAACCTCTACAATGTGGAGATGTGCTGCACATGTTGTGGGGCTCTCAGTTTTGACTACCTCGCTATCAACAGCGGAGGTAAGTTTAGCACCTCAGTCCCAGCACTCTACTAAGTTTTTCTCGTTTAACTGTATAGTGCTAGTTAGGCACTAACTTGAGGTACATGATTTCCTTGAAGAGCATATGTGGGTGCAGTCTTTTTGACTGAGATGTGACTAAATGAGGACTCTTCCCCAGACATACTACAAGTCATCCCCCAAGGTTTCGCCATTGCAAGGCTGGATCGACGGGTGCAGCGAGGGGGAAGAATTGCCATTATTTTTAAGCAGACACTTCACTGCACCTTTTCTGAGCTCCTCATTGACAGCTGTGAAACGTCTTTTTTCTTTGGCCCTTACTAACATTTTTGCTGTATCAGAGGTCTTGATTTATCATCCTCCCTACCCCCTGACCAGCTTTTTCACCTCTCAGGCTGACGCTATTTCCTTTAGTCCTCCGCTACTCTAAATTATTGGTGGTAGGGGACTTTAACTAAAACCTTGACAATGGAAGCTGCCCTGTGGTCAATGTGTAAGAAGACTTGGAGAGATTCCAACTCTCCCAGCTAGTTCTTAATCTGACGCATAGATTAGGGTATATCCTTAACCCTGTATTTTTTAACTATGTTCATCTTGAAATCATGTTCACCTCGCCCATTGATTTGTTCTGACCATTTTGCCATTCCTATTTATGCATTCTATGAAAAGGCACCTTCTCACTACAAAATGGGCACGTCAGTGGGCTAAAGTGACCCCTGTGAGGTTTAGCCGAGCACTTGATAACAGCTGGTCCACTCTGGATAATTGTGTAGAAAAGGCATTATACAATTGGACAGCTGGATTCATGGAGAGTTAGATCAAATCGCTCCTCCTGTGAAACAGGTCTTTCGCAGACAAATGTTTTCGTTGGGCTTGTTCAATGGCTAACTTTTGACGTTAAAGAAGAATTGTAATGCCTTGAGCACCTAAGGCACAGAGCCTATGATCCAGCATGCTCAGGCTGATTACCTGGTAGCTCGAAAAATCTATTTTCGTCATATTAATCAAACTCAGCAGGATTACTATGCCAAGAAAATTAAATCTCCCCATAACACTTCTCAATAACTTTTCTCCATTGTCAAATAACTTTACCTCACTGTCCCACGTCTCAGCCTCTATCCCACCATCAGAAGAAGGCTGCAACACCTTAGCCCATTTCTTTTCTGAAAAGGTGGTGAACATCTATGCCTCCTACTCTGCTAAATCCAAAGACTCTCCTTGTCTTAGCGCATGGTTGACCTATCTGAAGGCAACTTCATGCTGTTGAATCTCAATCCCATCAACTCAGATGATCTGACCTCACTGTGTACTTCGGTCAAGTCTTGCTTCCCACTAGACCCAGTGTCTCCCTCTATCTTAGAGTAGGGCTTTTAGGTAGTTCAGTCAGTCTTATGTGAGTTCCTAAACTACTCCTTTCCCTCTGGCTGCGCCCCTCAGCTACCATGGTGGTCCCACTTCTAAAAAAACAACCTTATTGGACCTCACCAAGCCTCAAAACTATTGTCCTATTTCGCTTCTTCCACTATTTTCTAAGATTACAGGGAAGACCGTTAATACGCTGTTTTAGAATTTAATAGAGAATAACGACCTGCTACATAGGACTAAGTCAGGGTTCCGCCCCTCCTACAGCACTGAATCTGCTTAATTGCTAGCTGCTGAATCAATATGGCAAATTTTGGATGCTGATGATTGTGCAACAATACTAATGTTGGATTGCAGTGCCGCTTTTGACACTGTGTCCTACAAAATGTTGATTGAAAGACTTTGAAACTGTGGTATTGGCTATAAAGTGCTAATGTGTTTTGCTTAATTTCTGCAAGGACACACATTCTAGGTATCTCAAAAACCTTTAGACTCTAAGGTGATCCCTTTATGGCAAGGAGTGCCTCATAGATCTTCTCAGAGTCAAACTCTTTTTAATATTTACGTCCGCCCTCTGTGGCTGAGGTCATCGAACGCTTTGAGTTTGCCATAATCTCATATGCTCATGACAGCTTATTGTCACACTTTCGCAGAATAGCAATCATATGGTTTCCTCTCTATGTCTGTGTCTCTCAGACTAGCTACATAGATGGGCAATTGTCTAAAATTAAACGCAGGAAAGACTGAGGTGCTGATCCTAGGTGAACAGCCCAATATCTGGTCTACTACCTAGTGGCCCAACAACCTTGGTCCATTACCTCTTCCAAAGCCCAAATTTAAAATGCTGGACACCTGGTTCGATGACAAACTCCTCTGATAGCCAAATCACTGTACCTGAGCCTGCTCAAAAACCTGTAGTCCAAGCATTGATTATGTCCAGGCTAGGTGTCCCAACTATGTTTGAACAGACTTCAACATGCACAGAATGCTGTGGCACTCTTACTTCTCAATCTTTCAAAACGTGTCTTCATCAGGGCTGTGTTTAGCAAGCTACATAGGCTCCTGATGAAACAGAGAACTGCATTTAGAGCCCTTTGTTATTACTAAAAGGACTTATCCAGCAATGGCCCATACTATCTTCAGTCATTGATAAAACCCTACATTCCATCTGAAATATGAGCTGGGCTGAGGCGAAGTTCCCCATCATTCCGGAAGATAAAAGAGTCTGAATTGATGTTAGCTCTTTTAGTTCCTGGTGCCCAAAATATGGAACTCTCTTCCTCCATCAATCCGTCAGGCCCAATTTGAAGCTCTTTTGGGGGAAAAAGTTGCTTACCTGGTTCTTTAGGCCTGGTTGGAATTAGGGGTAGCTTCTGTGCCTCCTACTCTGACGAGTCATTATCCTAGCGCTGGGACACTTCAAGTGAAGTAGTAATGCACTCTGTTAGTCTCATTATCATTATTATAAGTCTCATTATTTACCACCTCCAATGATTAGGTACATTTGCACCACCCTTTTATTCCCAACGTTGCTATCTTCACCCGCTCTCCCACATGTACAATTATCTCTATGGTGGCTTTCTTCAGATCATAGCATAATGTTCCATTTCTCTCACACCAGCCCAATTACACTGTTTACACATTCTGAAGTTGCCATACATGAAAAGATCAGGCCCTCTCTCCTGCTTGGT